>NW_028270149.1:86340243-91140243 GCF_037043375.1 Chiloscyllium plagiosum | reverse complement strand
AGTGTTGCTTCAAGCCCCGGCACTATCGGATATGTCAGTGTTGCTTCAAGCCCCAGAACTATTGGATATGTAAGTGTTGCTTCAAGCCCCAGCACTATCGGATATGTAAATGTTGCTTCAAGCCCTAGCACTATCGGATATGTAAGTGTTGCTTCAAGCCCCAGCACTATCAGATATGTAAGTGTTGCTTCAAACCCCAGCACTATCGGATATGTAAGTGTTGCTTCAATCCCCAGCACTATCGGGTATGTAAGTGTTGCTTCAAGCCCCAGCACTATCGGATATGTAAGTGTTGCTTCAAGCCCAGGTACTATCGGATATGTAAGTGCTGCTTCAAACCCCAACACTATCGGATATGTAAGTGTTGCTTCAAACCCCAACACTTTCGGATATGTAAGTGTTGCTTCAAGCCCCAGCACTATCGGATATGTAAGTGTGGCTAAAACCCCCAGCACTATCGGATATGTAAGTGTTGCTTCAAGCCCCAACACTATCGGATATGTAAGTGTGGCTAAAACCCCCAGCACTATCGGATACCTCAGTGCTGCTTCAAACCCCAGCACTATCGGATATGTAAGTGTTGCTTCAAGCCCCAGCACTATCGGATAAGTAAGTGTAGCTTCAAACCCCAGCACTATCGGATATGTAAGTGATGCTTCAAGCCCTAGCACTATCAGATATGTAAGTATTGCTTCAAGCCCCAGCACTATCGGATATGTAAGTGCTGCTTCAAACCCCACCACTATCGGATATGTAAGTGTTGCTTCAAGCCTAGGCACTATCGGATATGTAAGAGCTGCTTCAAACCCCAACACTATCGGATATGTAAGTTTTCCTTCAAGCCCCAACACTATCGGATATGTAAGTGTGGCTAAAACCCCCAGCACTATCGGATATGTAAGTGTTGCTTCAATCCCCAGCACTATCGGATACCTCAGTGCTGCTTCAAGCCCCAGCACTATCGGATATGTCATTGTTGCTTCAAGCCCCAGAACTATTGGATATGTAAGTGTTGCTTCAAGCCCCAGCACTATCGGATATGTAAATGTTGCTTAAAGCCTCAGCAATATCGGATATGTAAGTGCTGCTTCAAGCCCCAACACTATCGGATACCTCAGTGCTGCTTCAAGCCCCAGCACTATCGGATACCTCAGTGCTGCTTCAAGCCCCAGCACTATCGGATATGTCATTGTTGCTTCAAGCCCCAGAACTATCGGATATGTAAGTGTTGCTTCAAGCCCCAGCACTATCGGATACCTCAGTGCTGCTTCAAGCCCCAGCACTATCGGATATGTCATTGTTGCTTCAAGCCCCAGAACTATTGGATATGTAAGTGTTGCTTCAAGCCCCAGCACTATCGGATATGTAAATGTTGCTTAAAGCCTCAGCAATATCGGATATGTAAGTGCTGCTTCAAGCCCCAACACTATCGGATATGTAAGTGCTGCTTCAAGACCCAGCACTATCGGATATGTAAGTGCTGCTTCAAACCCCAGCACTGTCGGATATGTAAGTGTTGATTCAAACCCCAGCACTATCGGATATTTACGTGTTGCTTCAAGCCCCAGCACTATCGGATATGTAAGTGTTGCTTCAAGCCCCAGCACTATCGGATATGTAAGTGTTGCTTCAAACCCCTGCACTATCGGAAAGGGAAGTGCTGCTTCAAGCCCCAGCACTATCGGATATGTAAGAGTTGCTTCAAGCCCCAGCACTATCGGATATGTAAGTGTTGCTTCAAGCCCCAGCACTATCGGATATGTAAGTGTTGCTTCAAACCCCTGCACTATCGGATATGTGAGTGTTGCTTCCATCCCCAGCACAATCGGATATGTAAGTGTTGCTTCAATCCCCAGCACTATCGGATATGTAAGAGTTGCTTCAAGCCCCAGCACTATCGGATATGTAAGTGTTGCTTCAAACCCCTGCACTATCGGATATGTAAGTGTTGCTTCAAGCCCCAGCACTATCGGATACCTCAGTGCTGCTTCAAGCCCCAGCACTATCGGATATGTCATTGTTGCTTCAAGCCCCAGCACTATCGGATATGTAAGTACTGCTTCAAGCCCCAGCACTATCGGATATGTAAGTGCTGCTTCAAGCCCCAGCACTATCGGATATATAAGTGTTGCTTCAAACCCCAGCACTATCGGATATGTAAGTGCTGCTTCAAGCCCCAGCACTATCGGATATGTAAGTGCTGCTTCAAGCCCCAGCACTATCGGATATGTAAGTGCTGCTTCAAGCCCCAGCACTATCGGTTATGTAAGTGCTGCTTCAAGCTCCAGCACTATCGGATATGTAAGTGCTGCTTCAATCCCCAGCACTATCGGATATGTAAGTGTTGCTTCAAACCCCAGCACTATCGGATATGTAAGTGTTGCTTCAAGCCCCAGCACTATCGGATATGTAAGTGTTGCTTCAAACCCCTGCACTATCGGATCTGTGAGTGTTGCTTCAATCCCCAGCACTATCGGATATGTAAGTGTTGCTTCAAACCCCTGTACTATCGTATATGTGAGTGTTGCTTCAAGCCCCAGCACTATCGGATATATAAGTGTTCCTTCAAACCCCAGCACTATCGGATATGTAAGTGTTGCTTCAAACCCCAGCACTATCGGATATGTAAGTGCTGCTTCAATCCCCAGCACTATCGGATATGTAAGTGTTGCTTCAAACCCCAGCACTATCGGATATGTAAGTGTTGCTTCAAGCCCCAGCACTATCGGATATGTAAGTGTTGCTTCAAACCCCTGCACTATCGGATCTGTGAGTGTTGCTTCAATCCCCAGCACTATCGGATATGTAAGTGTTGCTTCAAACCCCTGTACTATCGTATATGTGAGTGTTGCTTCAAGCCCCAGCACTATCGGATATATAAGTGTTCCTTCAAACCCCAGCACTATCGGATATGTAAGTGTTGCTTCAAACCCCAGCACTATCGGATATGTAAGTGCTGCTTCAAACCCCAGCACTATCGGATATGTAAGTGCTGCTTCAAACCCCAACACAATCGGATATGTAATTGTTGCTTCAAGCACCAACACTATCGGATATGTATGTGCTGCTTCAAGCCCCAGCACTATTGGATTTGTAAGTGTTGCTTCAAACCCCAGCACTATCGGATATGTAAGTGCTGCTTCAAGCCCCAGCACTATCGGATATGTAAGTGTTGCTTCAAACCCAAGCACTATCAGGTATGTAACTGTTGCTTCAAAACCCTACACTATCGGATATGTCAGTACTGCTTCAAGTCCCAGCACTATCGGATATGTAAGTGTTGCTTCAAGCCGTAGCACTTTCGGATATGTAAGTGTTGCTTCAAGCCCCAGCACTATCGGATATTTAAGTGTTGCTTCAAACCCCAGCACGATCGGATATGTAAGTGTTGCTTCAAGCCTCAGCACTATCGGATATTTAAGTGCTGCTTCAAGCCCAAGCACAATCGGATATGTAAGTGTTGCATCATGCCCCAGCACTATCGGATGTGTAAGTGTTGCTTCAAACCTCAGCACGATCGGTTATGTAAGTGTTGCTTCAAACCCCACCACTATCGGATATGTAAGTGCTGCTTCAAGCCACAGCACTATCGGATATGTAAGTGCTGCTTCATGCCCCAACATTTTCAGATATGTAAATGTTGTTTCAAAACTCAACACTATTGGATAGGTAAGTGTTGCTTCAAGCCCCGGCACTATCGGATATGTCAGTGTTGCTTCAAGCCCCAGAACTATTGGATATGTAAGTGTTGCTTCAAGCCCCAGCACTATCGGATATGTAAATGTTGCTTCAAGCCCTAGCACTATCGGATATGTAAGTGTTGCTTCAAGCCCCAGCACTATCAGATATGTAAGTGTTGCTTCAAACCCCAGCACTATCGGATATGTAAGTGTTGCTTCAATCCCCAGCACTATCGGGTATGTAAGTGTTGCTTCAAGCCCCAGCACTATCGGATATGTAAGTGTTGCTTCAAGCCCAGGTACTATCGGATATGTAAGTGCTGCTTCAAACCCCAACACTTTCGGATATGTAAGTGTTGCTTCAAGCCCCAGCACTATCGGATATGTAAGTGTGGCTAAAACCCCCAGCACTATCGGATATGTAAGTGTTGCTTCAAGCCCCAACACTATCGGATATGTAAGTGTGGCTAAAACCCCCAGCACTATCGGATATGTAAGTGTTGCTTCAAGCCCCAGCACTATCGGATATGTAAGTGTTGCTTCAAGCCCCACCACTATCGGATATGTAAGTGTTGCTTCAAGCCCAGGCACTATCGGATATGTAAGTGCTGCTTCAAACCCCACCACTATCGGATATGTAAGTGTTGCTTCAAGCCCAGGCACTATCGGATATGTAAGTGCTGCTTCAAACCACAACACTATCGGATATGTAAGTGTTCCTTCAAGCCCCAACACTATCGGATATGTAAGTGTGGCTAAAACCCCCAGCACTACCGGATATGTAAGTGTTGCTTCAATCCCCAGCACTATCGGATATGTAAGTGTTGCTTCAAGCCCCAGCACTATCGGATACCTCAGTGCTGCTTCAAGCCCCAGCACTATCGGATATGTCATTGTTGCTTCAAGCCCCAGAACTATTGGATATGTAAGTGTTGCTTCAAGCCCCAGCACTATCGGATATGTAAATGTTGCTTAAAGCCTCAGCAATATCGGATATGTAAGTGCTGCTTCAAGCCCCAACACTATCGGATATGTAAGTGCTGCTTCAATCCCCAGCACTATCGGATATGTAAGTGTTGCTTCAAACCCCAGCACTATCGGATATGTAAGTGTTGCTTCAAGCCCCAGCACTATCGGATATGTAAGTGTTGCTTCAAACCCGTGCACTATCGAATATGTGAGTGTTGCTTCAATCCCCAGCACTATCGGATATGTAAGTGTTGCTTCAAACCCCTGTACTATCGGATATGTGAGTGTTGCTTCAAGCCCCAGCACTATCGGATATATAAGTGTTCCTTCAAACCCCAGCACTATCGGATATGTAAGTGTTGCTTCAAACCCCAGCACTATCGGACATTTAAGTGCTGCTTCAAGCCCCAGCACTATCGGATATGTAAGTGTTGCTTCAAACCCCTGCACTATCGGATATGTAAGTGTTGCTTCAATCCCCAGCACTATCGGATATGTAAGTGTTGCATCAAGCCCCTGCACTATCGGATATGTAAGTGCTGTTTCAAGCCCCAGCACTATCGGATATGTAAGTGTTGCTTCAAGCCCCAACACTATCGGATATGTAAGTGTTTCTTCAAACCACACCAATATCGGATATGTAAGTGTTGCTTCAAACCCCTGCACTATCGGATATGTAAGTGTTGCTTCAATCCCCAGCACTATCAGATATGTAAGTGTTGCTTCAAACCCCAGCACTATCGGATATGTAAGTGTTGCTTCAATCCCCAGCACTATCGGGTATGTAAGTGTTGCTTCAAGCCCCAGCACTATCGGATATGTAAGTGTTGCTTCAAGCCCAGGTACTATCGGATATGTAAGTGCTGCTTCAAACCCCAACACTTTCGGATATGTAAGTGTTGCTTCAAGCCCCAGCACTATCGGATATGTAAGTGTGGCTAAAACCCCCAGCACTATCGGATATGTAAGTGTTGCTTCAAGCCCCAACACTATCGGATATGTAAGTGTGGCTAAAACCCCCAGCACTATCGGATATGTAAGTGTTGCTTCAAGCCCCAGCACTATCGGATATGTAAGTGTTGCTTCAAGCCCCACCACTATCGGATATGAAGTGTTGCTTCAAGCCCAGGCACTATCGGATATGTAAGTGCTGCTTCAAACCCCACCACTATCGGATATGTAAGTGTTGCTTCAAGCCCAGGCACTATCGGATATGTAAGTGCTGCTTCAAACCACAACACTATCGGATATGTAAGTGTTCCTTCAAGCCCCAACACTATCGGATATGTAAGTGTGGCTAAAACCCCCAGCACTACCGGATATGTAAGTGTTGCTTCAATCCCCAGCACTATCGGATATGTAAGTGTTGCTTCAAGCCCCAGCACTATCGGATATGTAAGTGTTGCTTAAAGCCTCAGCAATATCGGATATGTCATTGTTGCTTCAAGCCCCAGAACTATTGGATATGTAAGTGTTGCTTCAAGCCCCAGCACTATCGGATATGTAAATGTTGCTTAAAGCCTCAGCAATATCGGATATGTAAGTGCTGCTTCAAGCCCCAACACTATCGGATATGTAAGTGCTGCTTCAATCTCCAGCACTATCGGATATGTAAGTGTTGCTTCAAACCCCAGCACTATCGGATATGTAAGTGTTGCTTCAAGCCCCAGCACTATCGGATATGTAAGTGTTGCTTCAAACCCGTGCACTATCGAATATGTGAGTGTTGCTTCAATCCCCAGCACTATCGGATATGTAAGTGTTGCTTCAAACCCCTGTACTATCGGATATGTGAGTGTTGCTTCAAGCCCCAGCACTTTCGGATATATAAGTGTTCCTTCAAACCCCAGCACTATCGGATATGTAAGTGTTGCTTCAAACCCCAGCACTATCGGACATTTAAGTGCTGCTTCAAGCCCCAGCACTATCGGATATGTAAGTGTTGCTTCAAACCCCTGCACTATCGGATATGTAAGTGTTGCTTCAATCCCCAGCACTATCGGATATGTAAGTGTTGCATCAAGCCCCTGCACTATCGGATATGTAAGTGCTGCTTCAAACCCCAGCACTATCGGATATGTAAGTGTTGCTTCAAGCCCCAGCACTATCGGATATGTAAGTGTGGCTAAAACCCCCAGCACTACCGGATATGTAAGTGCTGCTTCAAACCCCACCACTATCGGATATGTAAGTGTTGCTTCAAGCCCAGGCACTATCGGATATGTAAGTGCTGCTTCAAACCCCAACACTATCGGATATGTAAGTGTTGCTTCAAGCCCCAACACTATCGGATATGTAAGTGTGGCTAAAACCCCCAGCACTATCGGATATGTAAGTGTTGCTTCAAGCCCCAGCACTATCGGATATGTAAGTGTTGCTTCAAGCCCCAGCACTATCGGATATATCATTGTTGCTTCAAGCCCCAGAACTATTGGATATGTAAGTGTTGCTTCAAGCCCCAGCACTATCGGATATGTAAATGTTGCTTAAAGCCTCAGCAATAACGGATATGTAAGTGCTGCTTCAAGCCCCAACACTATCGGATATGTAAGTGCTGCTTCAAGACCCAGCACTATCGGATATGTAAGTGCTGCTTCAAACCCCAGCACTGGCGGATATGTAAGTGTTGATTCAAACCCCAGCACTATCGGATATTTAAGTGTTGCTTCAAGCTCCAGCATTATTGGATTTGTAAGTATTGCTTCAAGCCCCAGCACTATCGGATATGTAAGAGTTGCTTCAAGCCCCAGCACTATCGGATATGTAAGTGTTGCTTCAAGCCCCAGCACTATCGGATATGTAAGTGTTGCTTCAAACCCCTGCACTATCGGATATGTGAGTGTTGCTTCAATCCCCAGCACAATCGGATATGTAAGTGTTGCTTCAAACCCCTGCACTATCGGATATGTAAGTGTTGCTTCAAGCCCCAGCACTATCGGATACCTCAGTGCTGCTTCAAGCCCCAGCACTATCGGATATGTCATTGTTGCTTCAAGCCCCAGCACTATCGGATATGTAAGTACTGCTTCAAGCCCCAGCACTATCGGATATGTAAGTGCTGCTTCAAGCCCCAGCACTATCGGATATATAAGTGTTGCTTCAAACCCCAGCACTATCGGATATGTAAGTGCTGCTTCAAGCCCCAGCACTATCGGATATGTAAGTGCTGCTTCAAGCCCCAGCACTATCGGATATGTAAGTGCTGCTTCAAGCCCCAGCACTATCGGTTATGTAAGTGCTGCTTCAAGCTCCAGCACTATCGGATATGTAAGTGCTGCTTCAATCCCCAGCACTATCGGATATGTAAGTGTTGCTTCAAACCCCAGCACTATCGGATATGTAAGTGTTGCTTCAAGCCCCAGCACTATCAGATATGTAAGTGTTGCTTCAAACCCCTGCACTATCGGATCTGTGAGTGTTGCTTCAATCCCCAGCACTATCGGATATGTAAGTGTTGCTTCAAACCCCTGTACTATCGGATATGTGAGTGTTGCTTCAAGCCCCAGCACTATCGGATATATAAGTGTTCCTTCAAACCCCAGCACTATCGGATATGTAAGTGTTGCTTCAAACCCCAGCACTATCGGATATGTAAGTGCTGCTTCAAACCCCAGCACTATCGGATATGTAAGTGCTGCTTCAAACCCCAACACAATCGGATATGTAATTGTTGCTTCAAGCACCAACACTATCGGATATGTATGTGCTGCTTCAAGCCCCAGCACTATTGGATTTGTAAGTGTTGCTTCAAACCCCAGCACTATCGGATATGTAAGTGCTGCTTCAAGCCCCAGCACTATCGGATATGTAAGTGCTGCTTCAAGCCCCAGCACTATCGGATATGTAAGTGTTGCTTCAAACCCAAGCACTATCAGGTATGTAACTGTTGCTTCAAAACCCTACACTATCGGATATGTCAGTACTGCTTCAAGTCCCAGCACTATCGGATATGTAAGTGTTGCTTCAAGCCCCAGCACTATCGGATATGTAAGTGTTGCTTCAAGCCCCAGCACTATCGGATATATCATTGTTGCTTCAAGCCCCAGAACTATTGGATATGTAAGTGTTGCTTCAAGCCCCAGCACTATCGGATATGTAAATGTTGCTTAAAGCCTCAGCAATAACGGATATGTAAGTGCTGCTTCAAGCCCCAACACTATCGGATATGTAAGTGCTGCTTCAAGACCCAGCACTATCGGATATGTAAGTGCTGCTTCAAACCCCAGCACTGGCGGATATGTAAGTGTTGATTCAAACCCCAGCACTATCGGATATTTAAGTGTTGCTTCAAGCTCCAGCATTATTGGATTTGTAAGTATTGCTTCAAGCCCCAGCACTATCGGATATGTAAGAGTTGCTTCAAGCCCCAGCACTATCGGATATGTAAGTGTTGCTTCAAGCCCCAGCACTATCGGATATGTAAGTGTTGCTTCAAACCCCTGCACTATCGGATATGTGAGTGTTGCTTCAATCCCCAGCACAATCGGATATGTAAGTGTTGCTTCAAACCCCTGCACTATCGGATATGTAAGTGTTGCTTCAAGCCCCAGCACTATCGGATACCTCAGTGCTGCTTCAAGCCCCAGCACTATCGGATATGTCATTGTTGCTTCAAGCCCCAGCACTATCGGATATGTAAGTACTGCTTCAAGCCCCAGCACTATCGGATATGTAAGTGCTGCTTCAAGCCCCAGCACTATCGGATATATAAGTGTTGCTTCAAACCCCAGCACTATCGGATATGTAAGTGCTGCTTCAAGCCCCAGCACTATCGGATATGTAAGTGCTGCTTCAAGCCCCAGCACTATCGGATATGTAAGTGCTGCTTCAAGCCCCAGCACTATCGGTTATGTAAGTGCTGCTTCAAGCTCCAGCACTATCGGATATGTAAGTGCTGCTTCAATCCCCAGCACTATCGGATATGTAAGTGTTGCTTCAAACCCCAGCACTATCGGATATGTAAGTGTTGCTTCAAGCCCCAGCACTATCAGATATGTAAGTGTTGCTTCAAACCCCTGCACTATCGGATCTGTGAGTGTTGCTTCAATCCCCAGCACTATCGGATATGTAAGTGTTGCTTCAAACCCCTGTACTATCGGATATGTGAGTGTTGCTTCAAGCCCCAGCACTATCGGATATATAAGTGTTCCTTCAAACCCCAGCACTATCGGATATGTAAGTGTTGCTTCAAACCCCAGCACTATCGGATATGTAAGTGCTGCTTCAAACCCCAGCACTATCGGATATGTAAGTGCTGCTTCAAACCCCAACACAATCGGATATGTAATTGTTGCTTCAAGCACCAACACTATCGGATATGTATGTGCTGCTTCAAGCCCCAGCACTATTGGATTTGTAAGTGTTGCTTCAAACCCCAGCACTATCGGATATGTAAGTGCTGCTTCAAGCCCCAGCACTATCGGATATGTAAGTGCTGCTTCAAGCCCCAGCACTATCGGATATGTAAGTGTTGCTTCAAACCCAAGCACTATCAGGTATGTAACTGTTGCTTCAAAACCCTACACTATCGGATATGTCAGTACTGCTTCAAGTCCCAGCACTATCGGATATGTAAGTGTTGCTTCAAGCCGTAGCACTTTCGGATATGTAAGTGTTGCTTCAAGCCCCAGCACTATCGGATATTTAAGTGTTGCTTCAAACCCCAGCACGATCGGATATGTAAGTGTTGCTTCAAGCCTCAGCACTATCGGATATTTAAGTGCTGCTTCAAGCCCAAGCACAATCGGATATGTAAGTGTTGCATCATGCCCCAGCACTATCGGATGTGTAAGTGTTGCTTCAAACCTCAGCACGATCGGTTATGTAAGTGTTGCTTCAAACCCCACCACTATCGGATATGTAAGTGCTGCTTCAAGCCACAGCACTATCGGATATGTAAGTGCTGCTTCATGCCCCAACACTATCAGATATGTAAATGTTGTTTCAAAACTCAACACTATTGGATAGGTAAGTGTTGCTTCAAGCCCCGGCACTATCGGATATGTCAGTGTTGCTTCAAGCCCCAGAACTATTGGATATGTAAGTGTTGCTTCAAGCCCCAGCACTATCGGATATGTAAATGTTGCTTCAAGCCCTAGCACTATCGGATATGTAAGTGTTGCTTCAAACCCCAGCACTATCGGATATGTAAGTGTTGCTTCAATCCCCAGCACTATCGGGTATGTAAGTGTTGCTTCAAGCCCCAGCACTATCGGATATGTAAGTGTTGCTTCAAGCCCAGGTACTATCGGATATGTAAGTGCTGCTTCAAACCCCAACACTTTCGGATATGTAAGTGTTGCTTCAAGCCCCAGCACTATCGGATATGTAAGTGTGGCTAAAACCCCCAGCACTATCGGATATGTAAGTGTTGCTTCAAGCCCCAACACTATCGGATATGTAAGTGTGGCTAAAACCCCCAGCACTATCGGATATGTAAGTGTTGCTTCAAGCCCCAGCACTATCGGATATGTAAGTGTTGCTTCAAGCCCCACCACTATCGGATATGTAAGTGTTGCTTCAAGCCCAGGCACTATCGGATATGTAAGTGCTGCTTCAAACCCCACCACTATCGGATATGTAAGTGTTGCTTCAGGCCCAGGCACTATCGGATATGTAAGTGCTGCTTCAAACCACAACACTATCGGATATGTAAGTGTTCCTTCAAGCCCCAACACTATCGGATATGTAAGTGTGGCTAAAACCCCCAGCACTACCGGATATGTAAGTGTTGCTTCAATCCCCAGCACTATCGGATATGTAAGTGTTGCTTCAAGCCCCAGCACTATCGGATACCTCAGTGCTGCTTCAAGCCCCAGCACTATCGGATATGTCATTGTTGCTTCAAGCCCCAGAACTATTGGATATGTAAGTGTTGCTTCAAGCCCCAGCACTATCGGATATGTAAATGTTGCTTAAAGCCTCAGCAATATCGGATATGTAAGTGCTGCTTCAAGCCCCAACACTATCGGATATGTAAGTGCTGCTTCAATCCCCAGCACTATCGGATATGTAAGTGTTGCTTCAAACCCCAGCACTATCGGATATGTAAGTGTTGCTTCAAACCCGTGCACTATCGAATATGTGAGTGTTGCTTCAATCCCCAGCACTATCGGATATGTAAGTGTTGCTTCAAACCCCTGTACTATCGGATATGTGAGTGTTGCTTCAAGCCCCAGCACTATCGGATATATAAGTGTTCCTTCAAACCCCAGCACTATCGGATATGTAAGTGTTGCTTCAAACCCCAGCACTATCGGACATTTAAGTGCTGCTTCAAGCCCCAGCACTATCGGATATGTAAGTGTTGCTTCAATCCCCAGCACTATCGGATATGTAAGTGTTGCATCAAGCCCCTGCACTATCGGATATGTAAGTGCTGTTTCAAGCCCCAGCACTATCGGATATGTAAGTGTTGCTTCAAGCCCCAACACTATCGGATATGTAAGTGTTTCTTCAAACCACACCAATATCGGATATGTAAGTGTTGCTTTGAGCCCCAGCACTATCGGATATGTAAGTGCTGCTTCAAACCCCAGCACTATCGGATATGTAAGTGTTGCTTCAAGCCCCAGCACTATCGGATATGTAAGTGTGGCTAAAACCCCCAGCACTACCGGATATGTAAGTGCTGCTTCAAACCCCACCACTATCGGATATGTAAGTGTTGCTTCAAGCCCAGGCACTATCGGATATGTAAGTGCTGCTTCAAACCCCAACACTATCGGATATGTAAGTGTTGCTTCAAGCCCCAACACTATCGGATATGTAAGTGTGGCTAAAACCCCCAGCACTATCGGATATGTAAGTGTTGCTTCAAGCCCCAGCACTATCGGATATGTAAGTGTTGCTTCAAGCCCCAGCACTATCGGATATATCATTGTTGCTTCAAGCCCCAGAACTATTGGATATGTAAGTGTTGCTTCAAGCCCCAGCACTATCGGATATGTAAATGTTGCTTAAAGCCTCAGCAATAACGGATATGTAAGTGCTGCTTCAAGCCCCAACACTATCGGATATGTAAGTGCTGCTTCAAGACCCAGCACTATCGGATATGTAAGTGCTGCTTCAAACCCCAGCACTGGCGGATATGTAAGTGTTGATTCAAACCCCAGCACTATCGGATATTTAAGTGTTGCTTCAAGCCCCAGCATTATTGGATTTGTAAGTATTGCTTCTAGCCCCAGCACTATCGGATATGTAAGTGTTGCTTCAAGCCCCAGCACTATCGGATATGTAAGTGTTGCTTCAAACCCCTGCACTATCGGATATGTAAGTGCTGCTTCAAGCCCCAGCACTATCGGATATGTAAGTGTTGCTTCAAGCCCCAGCACTATCGGATATGTAAGTGTTGCTTCAAGCCCGAGCACTATCGGATATGTAAGTGTTGCTTCAAACCCCTGCACTATCGGATATGTGAGTGTTGCTTCAATCCCCAGCACTCTCGGATATGTAAGTGTTGCTTCAAACCCCTGCACTATCGGATAAGTAAGTGTTGCTTCAAGCCCCAGCACTATCGGATACCTCAGTGCTGCTTCAAGCCCCAGCACTATCGGATATGTCATTGTTGCTTCAAGCCCCAGCAGTATCGGATATGTAAGTGCTGCTTCAAGCCCCAGCACTATCGGATATGTAAGTGCTGCTTCAAGCCCCAGCACTATCGGATATATAGGTGTTGCTTCAAACCCCAGCACTATCGGATATGTAAGTGCTGCTTCAAGCCCCAGCACTATCGGATATATAGGTGTTGCTTCAAACCCCAGCACTATCGGATATGTAAGTGCTGCTTCAAGCCCCAGCACTATCGGATATGTAAGTGATGCATCAAGCCCCAGCACTATCGGATATGTAAGTGCTGCTTCAAGCCCCAGCACTATCGGATATGTAAGTGCTGCTTCAAGCTCCAGCACTATCAGATATGTGAGTGTTGCTTCAAGCCCCAGCACTATCGGATATGTAAGTGTTGCTTCAAATCCCAGCACTATCGGATATGTAAGTGTTGCTTCAAACCCCTGTACTATCGGATATGTGAGTATTGCTTCAAACCCCAGCACTATCGGATATGTAAGTGCTGCTTCAAGCCCCAGCACTATCGGATATGTAAGTGTTGCTTCAAACCCAAGCACTATCAGGTATGTAACTGTTGCTTCAAAACCCTACACTATCGGTTATGTCAGTGCTGCTTCAAGTCCCAGCACTATCGGATATGTAAGTGTTGCTTCAAGCCGTAGCACTTTCGGATATGTAAGTGTTGCTTCAAACCCCAGCACTATCGGATATATAAGCGTTGCTTCAAGCCCCAGCACTATCGGATATTTAAGTGTTGCTTCAAACCCCAGCACGATCGGATATGTAAGTGTTGCTTCAAGCCCCAGCACTATCGGATATGTAAGTGTTGCTTCAAGCCCCAGCACTATCGGATATGTAAGTGTTGCTTCAAGCCCGAGCACTATCGGATATGTAAGTGTTGCTTCAAACCCCTGCACTATCGGATATGTGAGTGTTGCTTCAATCCCCAGCACTCTCGGATATGTAAGTGTTGCTTCAAACCCCTGCACTATCGGATATGTAAGTGTTGCTTCAAACCCCTGCACTATCGGATATGTGAGTGTTGCTTCAGTCCCCAGCACTCTCGGATATGTAAGTGCTGCTTCAAGCCCCAACACAATCGGATATGTAAGTGTTGCATCAAGCCCCAGCACTATCGGATGTGTAAGTGTTGCTTCAAACCCCAGCACGATCGGTTATGTAAGTGTTGCTTCAAACCCCACCACTATCGGATATGTAAGTGCTGCTACAAGCCACAGCACTATCGTATATGTAAGTGCTGCTTCATGCCCCAACACTATCGGATATGTAAATGTTGTTTCAGAACTCAACACTATTGGATATGTAAGTGTTGCTTCAAGCCCCGGCACTATCGGATATGTCAGTGTTGCTTCAAGCCCCAGAACTATTGGATATGTAAGTGTTGCTTCAAGCCCCAGCACTATCGGATATGTAAATGTTGCTTCAAGCCCTAGCACTATCGGATATGTAAGTGTTGCTTCAAGCCCCAGCACTATCAGATATGTAAGTGTTGCTTCAAGCCCAGGTACTATCGGATATGTAAGTGCTGCTTCAAACCCCAACACTTTCGGATATGTAAGTGTTGCTTCAAGCCCCAGCACTAACGGATATGTAAGTGTTGCTTCAAGCCCCAACACTATCGGATATGTAAGTGTGGCTAAAACCCCCAGCACTATCGGATACCTCAGTGCTGCTTCATGCCCCAACACTATCGGATATGTAAATGTTGTTTCAGAACTCAACACTATTGGATATGTAAGTGTTGCTTCAAGCCCCGGCACTATCGGATATGTCAGTGTTGCTTCAAGCCCCAGAACTATTGGATATGTAAGTGTTGCTTCAAGCCCCAGCACTATCGGATATGTAAATGTTGCTTCAAGCCCTAGCACTATCGGATATGTAAGTGATGTTTCAAGCCCCAGCACTATCAGATATGTAAGTATTGCTTCAAGCCCCAGCACTATCGGATATGTAAGTGTTGCTTCAAACCCCAGCACTATCGGATATGTAAGTGCTGCTTCAAACCCCACCACTATCGATTATGTAAGTGTTGCTTCAAGCCCAGGCACTATCGGATATGTAAGTGCTGCTTCAAACCCCAACACTATCGGATATGTAAGTGTTGCTTCAAGCCCCAACACTATCGGATATGTAAGTGCTGCTTCAATCCCCAGCACTATCGGATATGTAAGTGTTGCTTCAATCCCCAGCACTATCGGATATGTAAGTGTTGCTTCAAGCCCCAGCACTATCGGATACCTCAGTGCTGCTTCAAGCCCCAGCACTATCGGATATATCATTGTTGCTTCAAGCCCCAGAACTATTGGATATGTAAGTGTTGCTTCAAGCCCCAGCACTATCGGATATGTAAATGTTGCTTAAAGCCTCAGCAATATCGGATATGTAAGTGCTGCTTCAAGCCCCAACACTATCGGATATGTAAGTGCTGCTTCAATCGCCAGCACTATCGGATATGTAAGTGTTGCTTCAAACCCCAGCACTATCGGATATGTAAGTGTTGCTTCAAGCCCCAGCACTATCGGATATGTAAGTGTTGCTTCAAACCCCTGCACTATCGGATATGTGAGTGTTGCTTCAATCCCCAGCACTATCGGATATGTAAGTGTTGCTTCAAACCCCAGCACTATCGGATATGTAAGTGTTGCTTCAAGCCCCAGCACTATCGGATATGTAAGTGTTGCTTCAAACCCCTGTACTATCGGATATGTGAGTGTTGCTTCAAGCCCCAGCACTATCGGATATATAAGTGTTCCTTCAAACCCCAGCACTATCGGATATGTAAGTGTTGCTTCAACCCCAGCACTATCGGATATGTAAGTGCTGCTTCAAACCCCAGCACTATCGGATATGTAAGTGCTGCTTCAAACCCCAGCACTATTGGATTTGTAAGTGTTGCTTCAAACCCCAGCACTATCGGATATGTAAGTGCTGCTTCAAGCCCCAGCACTATCGGATATGTAAGTGCTGCTTCAAGCCCCAGCACTATCGGATATGTAAGTGCTGCTTCAAACCCCAGCACTATCGGATATGTAAGTGCAGCTTCAAACCCCAACACTATCGGATATGTAATTGTTGCTTCATGCACCAACACTATCGGATATGTATGTGCTGCTTCAAGCCCCAGCACTATCGGATTTGTAAGTGTTGCTTCAAACCCCAGCACTATCGGATATGGAAGTGCTGCTTCAAGCCCCAGCACTATCGGATATGTAAGTGCTGCTTCAAGCCCCAGCACTATCGGATATGTAAGTGTTGCTTCAAACCCCAGCATTATCAGGTATGTAAGTGTTGCTTCAAAACCCTACACTATCGGATATGTCAGTGCTGCTTCAAGTCCCAGCACTATCGGATATGTAAGTGTTGCTTCAAGCCGTAGCACTTTCGGATATGTAAGTGTTGCTTCAAACCCCAGCACTATCGGATATGTAAGTGTTGCATCAAGCCCCAGCACTATCGGATATGTAAGTGTTGCTTCAAACCCCAGCACGATCGGTTATGTAAGTGTTGCTTCGAACCCCAGCACTATCGGATATGTAAGTGTTGCATCAAGCCCCAGCACTATCGGATATGTAAGTGCTGCTTCATGCCCCAACACTATCGGATATGTAAATGTTGTTTCAAAACTCAACACTATTGGATATGTAAGTGTTGCTTCAAGCCCCGGCACTATCGGATATGTCAGTGTTGCTTCAAGCCCCAGAACTATTGGATATGTAAGTGTTGCTTCATGCCCCAGCACTATCGGATATGTAAATGTTGCTTCAAGCCCTAGCACTATCGGATATGTAAGTGTTGCTTCAAGCCCCAGCACTATCGGATATGTAAGTGTTGCTTCAAACCCCAGCACTATCGCATATGTAAGTGTTGCTTCAATCCCCAGCACTATCGGATATGTAAGTGTTGCATCAAGCCCCTGCACTATCAGATATGTAAGTGCTGTTTCAAGGCCCCGCACTATCGGATATGTAAGTGTTGCTTCAAGCCCCAACACTATCGGATATGAAAGTGTTGCTTCAAACCCCAGCACTATCGGATATGTAAGTGTTGCTTCAAGCCCCAGCACTATCTGATATGTAACTGTTGCTTCAAGCCACAGCACAATCGAATATGAAAGTGCTGCTTCAAACCCCAGCACAATCGGAAATATAAGTGTTGCTTCAAGCCCCAGCACTATCGGATATGTAAGTGTTGCTTCAAGACCCAGCACTATCGGATATGTAAGTGCTGCTTCAAACCCCACCACTATCGGAGATGTAAGTGTTGCTTCAAGCGCAGGCACTATCGGATATGTAAGTGCTGCTTCAAACCCCAACACTATCGGATATGTAAGTGTTGCTTCAGGCCCCAACACTATCGGATACGTAAGTGTGGCTAAAACCCCCAGCACTATCGGATATGTAAGTGCTGCTTCAAGCCCCAGCACTATCGGATACCTCAGTGCTGCTTCAAACCCCAGCACTATCGGATATGTAAGTGTTGCTTCAAGCCCCAGCACTATCGGATAAGTAAGTGTTGCTTCAAGCCCCAGCACTTTCGGATACGTAAGTGATGCTTCAAGCCCCAGCACTATCAGATGTGTAAGTATTGCTTCAAGCCCCAGCACTATCGGATATGTAAGTGTTGCTTCAAGCCCCAGCACTATCGGATATGTAAGTGCTGCTTCAAACCCCACCACTTTCGGATATGTAAGTGTTGCTTCAAGCCCAGGCACTATCGGATATGTAAGTGCTGCTTCAAACCCCAGCACTATCGGATATGTAAGTGTTGCTTCAAGCCCCAGCACTATCGGATATGTAAGTGTTGCTTCAAGCCCCAGCACTATCGGATACCTCAGTGCTGCTTCAAGCCCCAGCACTATCGGATATGTCATTGTTGCTTCAAGCCCCAGAACTATTGGATATGTAAGTGTTGCTTCAAGCCCCAGCACTATCGGATATGTAAATGTTGCTTAAAGCCTCAGCAATAACGGATATGTAAGTGCTGCTTCAAGCCCCAACACTATCGGATATGTAAGTGCTGCTTCAAGAC
The DNA here is from genome assembly GCF_037043375.1 of Chiloscyllium plagiosum. Taxonomy (NCBI): domain Eukaryota; kingdom Metazoa; phylum Chordata; class Chondrichthyes; order Orectolobiformes; family Hemiscylliidae; genus Chiloscyllium; species Chiloscyllium plagiosum. The sequence continues at coordinate 91,121,977 of NW_028270149.1, read as the reverse complement.
CCAGCACTATCGGATATGTAAGTGCTGCTTCAAACCCCAGCACTGGCGGATATGTAAGTGTTGATTCAAACCCCAGCACTATCGGATATGTAAGTGTTGCTTCAAACCCCAGCACTATCGGATAAGTAAGTGTAGCTTCAAACCCCAACACTATCGGATATGTAAGTGATGCTTCAAGCCCCAGCACTATCAGATATGTAAGTATTGCTTCAAGCCCCAGCACTATCGGATATGTAAGTGTTGTTTCAAACCCCAGCACTATCGGATATGTAAGTGCTGCTTCAAACCCCACCACTATCGGATATGTAAGTGTTGCTTCAAGCCCAGGCACTATCGGATATGTAAGTGCTGCTTCAAACCCCAACACTATCGGATATGTAAGTGTTGCTTCAAGCCCCAACACTATCAGATATGTAAGTGTGGCTAAAACCCCCAGCACTACCGGATATGTAAGTGTTGCTTCAATCCCCAGCACTATCGGATATGTAAGTGTTGCTTCAAGCCCCAGCACTATCGGATATGTAAGTGTTGCTTCAAGCCCCAACACTATCGGATATGTCATTGTTGCTTCAAGCCCCAGAACTATTGGATATGTAAGTGTTGCTTCAAGCCCCAGCACTATCGGATATGTAAATGTTGCTTAAAGCCTCAGCAATATCGGATATGAAGGTGCTGCTTCAAGCCCCAACACTATCGGATATGTAAGTGTTGCTTCATGCACCAGCACTATCGGATATGTAAGTGCTGCTTCAAGCCCCAGCACTATCGGATATGTAAGTGCTGCTTCAAACCCCAGCACTGTCGGATATGTAAGTGTTGATTCAAACCCCAGCACTATCGGATATGTAAGTGTTGCTTCAAGCCCCAGCATTATTGGATATGTAAGTGTTGCTTCAATCCCCAGCACTATCGGATATGTAAGTGTTGCATCAAGCCCCTGCACTATCAGATATGTAAGTGCTGTTTCAAGGCCCCGCACTATCGGATATGTAAGTGTTGCTTCAAGCCCCAACACTATCGGATATGTAAGTGTTGCTTCAAACCCCAGCACTATCGGATATGTAAGTGTTGCTTCAAGCCCCAGCACTATCTGATATGTAACTGTTGCTTCAAGCCACAGCACAATCGAATATGAAAGTGCTGCTTCAAACCCCAGCACAATCGGAAATATAAGTGTTGCTTCAAGCCCCAGCACTATCGGATATGTAAGTGTTGCTTCAAGACCCAGCACTATCGGATATGTAAGTGCTGCTTGAAGCCCCACCACTTTTGGATATGTAAGTGTTGCTTCAAGCCCCAACACTATCAGATATGTAAGTGTGGCTAAAACCCCCAGCACTACCGGATATGTAAGTGTTGCTTCAATCCCCAGCACTATCGGATATGTAAGTGTTGCTTCAAGACCCAGCACTATCGGATATGTAAGTGCTGCTTGAAGCCCCACCACTTTTGGATATGTAAGTGTTGCTTCAAGCCCCAACACTATCAGATATGTAAGTGTGGCTAAAACCCCCAGCACTACCGGATATGTAAGTGTTGCTTCAATCCCCAGCACTATCGGATATGTCATTGTTGCTTCAAGCCCCAGAACTATTGGATATGTAAGTGTTGCTTCAAGCCCCAGCACTATCGGATATGTAAATGTTGCTTAAAGCCTCAGCAATATCGGATATGAAGGTGCTGCTTCAAGCCCCAACACTATCGGATATGTAAGTGTTGCTTCATGCACCAGCACTATCGGATATGTAAGTGCTGCTTCAAGCCCCAGCACTATCGGATATGTAAGTGCTGCTTCAAACCCCAGCACTGTCGGATATGTAAGTGTTGATTCAAACCCCAGCACTATCGGATATGTAAGTGTTGCTTCAAGCCCCAGCATTATTGGATATGTAAGTGTTGCTTCAATCCCCAGCACTATCGGATATGTAAGTGTTGCATCAAGCCCCTGCACTATCAGATATGTAAGTGCTGTTTCAAGGCCCCGCACTATCGGATATGTAAGTGTTGCTTCAAGCCCCAACACTATCGGATATGTAAGTGTTGCTTCAAACCCCAGCACTATCGGATATGTAAGTGTTGCTTCAAGCCCCAGCACTATCTGATATGTAACTGTTGCTTCAAGCCACAGCACAATCGAATATGAAAGTGCTGCTTCAAACCCCAGCACAATCGGAAATATAAGTGTTGCTTCAAGCCCCAGCACTATCAGATATGTAAGTGTTGCTTCAAGACCCAGCACTATCGGATATGTAAGTGCTGCTTCAAACCCCACCACTATCGGAGATGTAAGTGTTGCTTCAAGTCCAGGCACTATCGGATATGTAAGTGCTGCTTCAAACCCCAACACTATCGGATATGTAAGTGTTGCTTCAGGCCCCAACACTATCGGATACGTAAGTGTGGCTAAAACCCCCAGCACTATCGGATATGTAAGTGTGGCTAAAACCCCCAGCACTATCGGATATGTAAGTGCTGCTTCAAGCCCCAGCACTATCGGATACCTCAGTGCTGCTTCAAACCACAGCACTATCGGATATGTAAGTGTTGCTTCAAGCCCCAGCACTATCGGATAAGTAAGTGTTGCTTCAAGCCCCAGCACTATCGGATACGTAAGTGATGCTTCAAGCCCCAGCACTATCAGATATGTAAGTATTGCTTCAAGCCCCAGCACTATCGGATATGTAAGTGTTGCTTCAAACCCCAGCACTATCGGATATGTAAGTGCTGCTTCAAACCCCACCACTATCGGATATGTAAGTGTTGCTTCAAGCCCAGGCACTATCGGATATGTAAGTGCTGCTTCAAACCCCAACACTATCGGATATGTAAGTGTTGCTTCAAGCCCCAACACTATCGGATATGTAAGTGTGGCTAAAACCCCCAGCACTATCGGATATGTAAGTGTTGCTTCAAGCCCCAGCACTATCGGATATGTAAGTGTTGCTTCAAGCCCCAGCACTATCGGATATGTCATTGTTGCTTCAAGCCCCAGAACTATTGGATATGTAAGTGTTGCTTCAAGCCCCAGCACTATCGGATATGTAAATGTTGCTTAAAGCCTCAGCAATAACGGATATGTAAGTGCTGCTTCAAGCCCCAACTCTATCGGATATGTAAGTGCTGCTTCAAGACCCAGCACTATCGGATATGTAAGTGCTGCTTCAAACCCCAGCACTGGCGGATATGTAAGTGTTGATTCCAACCCCAGCACTATCGGATATGTAAGTGATGCTTCAAGCCCCAGCACTATCAGATATGTAAGTATTGCTTCAAGCCCCAGCACTATCGGATATGTAAGTGTTGCTTCAAACCCCATCACTATCGGATATGTAAGTGCTGCTTCAAACCCCACCACTATCGGATATGTAAGTGTTGCTTCAAGCCCAGGCACTATCGGATATGTAAGTGCTGCTTCAAACCCCAACACTATCGGATATTTAATGTTGCTTCAAGCCCCAACACTATCAGATATGTAAGTGTGGCTAAAACCCCCAGCACTACCGGATATGTAAGTGTTGCTTCAATCCCCAGCACTATCGGATATGTAAGTGTTGCTTCAAGCCCCAGCACTATCGGATATGTAAGTGTTGCTTCAAGCCCCAGCACTATCGGATACCTCAGTGCTGCTTCAAGCCCCAGCACTATCGGATATGTCATTGTTGCTTCAAGCCCCAGAACTATTGGATATGTAAGTGTTGCTTCAAGCCCCAGCACTATCGGATATGTAAATGTTGCTTAAAGCCTCAGCAATATCGGATATGTAAGTGCTGCTTCAAGCCCCAGCACTATCGGATATGTCATTGTTGCTTCAAGCCCCAGCACTATCGGATATGTAAGTGCTGCTTCAAGCCCCAACACTATCGGATATGTAAGTGCTGCTTCAAGCCCCAGCACTATCGGATATGTAAGTGGTGCTTCAAACCCCAGCACTATCGGATATGTAAGTGGTGCTTCAAACCCCAACACTATCGGATATGTAAGTGCTGCTTCAAGCCCCAGCACTATCGGATATGTAAGTGTTGATTCAAACCCCAGCACTATCGGATATGTAAGTGTTGCTTCAAGCCCCAGCATTATTGGATTTGTCAGTATTGCTTCTAGCCCCAGCACTATCGGATATGTAAGTGTTGCTTCAAGCCCCAGCACTATCGGATATGTAAGTGTTGCTTCAAACCCCAACACTATCGGATATGTAAGTGCTGCTTCAAGCCCCACCACTATCGGATATGTAAGTGTTGCTTCAAGCCCCAGCACTATCGGATATGTAAGTGTTGCTTCAAGCCCCAGCACTATCGGATATGTAAGTGTTGCTTCAAACCCCTGCACTATCGGATATGTGAGTGTTGCTTCAATCCCCAGCACTATCGGATATGTAAGTGTTGCTTCAAGCCCCAGCACTATCGGATATGTAAGTGATGCTTCAAACCCCTGCACTATCGGATATGTGAGTGTTGCTTCAATCCCCAGCACTATCGGATGTGTAAGTGTTGCTTCAAACCCCAGCACGATCGGTTATGTAAGTGTTGCTTCAAACCCCACCACTATCGGATATGTAAGTGCTGCTTCAAGCCACAGCACTATCGGATATGTAAGTGCTGCTTCATGCCCCAACACTATCGGATATGTAAATGTTGTTTCAAAACTCAACACTATTGGATATGTAAGTGTTGCTTCAAGCCCCGGCACTATCGGATATGTCAGTGTTGCTTCAAGCCCCAGAACTATTGGATATGTAAGTGTTGCTTCAAGCCCCAGCACTATCGGATATGTAAATGTTGCTTCAAGCCCTAGCACTATCGGATATGTAAGTGTTGCTTCAAGCCCCAGCACTATCAGATATGTAAGTGTTGCTTCAAACCCCAGCACTATCGGATATGTAAGTGTTGCTTCAATCCCCAGCACTATCGGGTATGTAAGTGTTGCTTCAAGCCCCAGCACTATCGGATATGTAAGTGTTGCTTCAAGCCTAGGCACTATCGGATATGTAAGTGCTGCTTCAAACCCCAACACTATCGGATATGTAAGTGTTGCTTCAAGCCCCAGCACTATTGGATATGTAAGTGTGGCTAAAACCCCCAGCACTATCGGATATGTAAGTGTTGCTTCAAGCCCCAACACTATCGGATATGTAAGTGTGGCTAAAACCCCCAGCACTATCGGATACCTCAGTGCTGCTTCAAGCCCCAGCACTATCGGATACCTCAGTGCTGCTTCAAACCCCAGCACTATCGGATATGTAAGTGTTGCTTCAAGCCCCAGCACTATCGGATAAGTAAGTGTAGCTTCAAGCCCCAGCACTATCGGATATGTAAGTGATGCTTCAAGCCCCAGCACTATCAGATATGTAAGTATTGCTTCAAGCCCCAGCACTATCGGATATGTAAGTGTTGCTTCAAACCCCAGCACTATCGGATATGTAAGTGCTGCTTCAAACCCCACCACTATCGGATATGTAAGTGTTGCTTCAAGCCCAGGCACTATCGGATATGTAAGTGCTGCTTCAATACCCAACACTATCGGATATGTAAGTGTTGCTTCAAGCCCCAACACTATCGGATATGTAAGTGTGGCTAAAACCCCCAGCACTACCGGATATGTAAGTGTTGCTTCAATCCCCAGCACTATCGAATATGTAAGTGTTGCTTCAAGCCCCAGCACTATCGGATATGTAAGTGTTGCTTCAAGCCCCAGCACTATCGGATATGTAAATGTTGCTTAAAACCTCAGCAATATCGGATATGTAAGTGCTGCTTCAAGCCCCAAGACTATCGGATATGTAAGTGCTGCTTCAATCCCCAGCACTATCGGATATGTAAGTGTTGCTTCAAACCCCAGCACTATCGGATATGTAAGTGTTGCTTCAAGCCCCAGCACTATCGGATATGTAAGTGTTGCTTCAAACCCCTGCACTCTCGGATATGTGAGTGTTGCTTCAATCCCCAGCACTATCGGATATGTAAGTGTTGCTTCAAACCCCTGTACTATCGGATATGTGAGTGTTGCTTCAAGCCCCAGCACTATCGGATATATAAGTGTTCCTTCAAACCCCAGCACTATCGGATATGTAAGTGTTGCTTCAAACCCCAGCACTATCGGATATGTAAGTGCTGCTTCAAACCCCAGCACTATCGGATATGTAAATGCTGCTTCAAACCCCAACACAATCGGATATGTAATTGTTGCTTCAAGCACCAACACTATCGGATATGTATGTGCTGCTTCAAGCCCCAGCACTATTCGATTTGTAAGTGTTGCTTCAAACCCCAGCACTATCGGATATGTAAGTGCTGCTTCAAGCCCCAGCACTATCGGATATGTAAGTGCTGCTTCAAGCCCCAGCACTATCGGATATGTAAGTGTTGCTTCAAACCCAAGCACTATCAGGTATGTAACTGTTGCTTCAAAACCCTACACTATCGGATATGTCAGTGCTGCTTCAAGTCCCAGCACTATCGGATATGTAAGTGTTGCTTCAAGCCGTAGCACTTTCGGATATGTAAGTGTTGCTTCAAACCCCAGCACTATCGGATATATAAGTGTTGCTTCAAGCCCCAGCACTATCGGATATTTAAGTGTTGCTTCAAACCCCAGCACGATCGGATATGTAAGTGTTGCTTCAAGCCCCAGCACTATCGGATATTTAAGTGCTGCTTCAAGCCCCAGCACAATCGGATATGTAAGTGTTGCATCAAGCCCCAGCACTATCGGATGTGTAAGTGTTGCTTCAAACCCCAGCACGATCGGTTATGTAAGTGTTGCTTCAAACCCCACCACTATCGGATATGTAAGTGCTGCTTCAAGCCACAGCACTATCGGATATGTAAGTGCTGCTTCATGCCCCAACACTATCCGATATGTAAATGTTGTTTCAAAACTCAACACTATTGGATATGTAAGTGTTGCTTCAAGCCCCGGCACTATCGGATATGTCAGTGTTGCTTCAAGCCCCAGAACTATTGGATATGTAAGTGTTGCTTCAAGCCCCAGCACTATCGGATATGTAAATGTTGCTTCAAGACCTAGCACTATCGGATATGTAAGTGTTGCTTCAAGCCCCAGCACTATCAGATATGTAAGTGTTGCTTCAAGCCCCAGCACTATCGGATATGTAAGTGTTGCTTCAAGCCCAGGCACTATCGGATATGTAAGTGCTGCTTCAAACCCCAACACTATCGGATATGTAAGTGTTGCTTCAAGCCCCAGCACTATCGGATATGTAAGTGTGGCTAAAACCCCCAGCACTATCGGATATGTAAGTGTTGCTTCAAGCCCCAACACTATCGGATATGTAAGTGTGGCTAAAACCCCCAGCACTATCGGATACCTCAGTGCTGCTTCAAGCCCCAGCACTATCGGATACCTCAGTGCTGCTTCAAGCCCCAGCACTATCGGATATGTAAGTGTAGCTTCAAAACCCCAGCACTATCGGATATGTAAGTGTTGCTTCAAGCCCCAGCACTATCAGATATGTAAGTATTGCTTCAAGCCCCAGCACTATCGGATATGTAAGTGTTGCTTCAAACCCCAGCACTATCGGATATGTAAGTGTTGCTTCAAGCCCCAACACTATCAGATATGTAAGTGTGGCTAAAACCCCCAGCACTACCGGATATGTAAGTGTTGCTTCAATCCCCAGCACTATCGGATATGTAAGTGTTGCTTCAAGCCCCAGCACTATCGGATACCTCAGTGCTGCTTCAAGCCCCAACACTATCGGATATGTCATTGTTGCTTCAAGCCCCAGAACTATTGGATATGTAAGTGTTGCTTCAAGCCCCAGCACTATCGGATATGTAAATGTTGCTTAAAGCCTCAGCAATATCGGATATGTAAGTGCTGCTTCAAGCCCCAACACTATCGGATATGTAAGTGCTGCTTCAAGCCCCAGCACTATCGGATATGTAAGTGCTGCTTCAAACCCCAGCACTGTCGGATATGTAAGTGTTGATTCAAACCCCAGCACTATCGGATATGTAAGTGTTGCTTCAAGCCCCAGCATTATTGGATTTGTCAGTATTGCTTCTAGCCCCAGCACTATCGGATATGTAAGTGTTGCTTCAAGCCCCAGCACTATCGGATATGTAAGTGTTGCTTCAAGCCCCAGCACTATCGGATATGTAAGTGTTGCTTCAAACCCCAACACTATCGGATATGTAAGTGCTGCTTCAAGCCCCACCACTATCGGATATGTAAGTGTTGCTTCAAGCCCCAGCACTATCGGATATGTAAGTGTTGCTTCAAGCCCCAGCACTATCGGATATGTAAGTGTTGCTTCAAACCCCTGCACTATCGGATATGTGAGTGTTGCTTCAATCCCCAGCACTATCGGATATGTAAGTGTTGCTTCAAACCCCTGCACTATCGGATATGTGAGTGTTGCTCCAAGCCCCAGCACTATCGGATATATAAGTGTTGCTTCAAACCCCAGCACTATCGGATATGTAAGTGCTGCTTCAAGCCCCAGCACTATCGGATATGTAAGTGCTGCTTCAATCCCCAGCACTATCGGATATGTAAGTACTGCTTCAAGCTCCAGCACTATCGGATATGTAAGTGCTGCTTCAAAACCCAGCACTATCGGATATGTAAGTGTTGCTTCAAACCCCAGCACTATCGGATATGTAAGTGTTGCTTCAAGCCCCAGCACTATCGGATATGTAAGTGTTGATTCAAACCCCTGCACTATCGGATATGTGAGTGTTGCTTCAAGCCCCAGCACTATCGGATATATAAGTGTTGCTTCAAACCCCAGCACTATCGGATATGTAAGTGTTGCTTCAAACCCCAGCACTATCGGATATGTAAGTGCTGCTTCAAACCCCAGCACTATCGGATATGTAGGTGCTGCTTCAAACCCCAACACTATCGGATATGTAATTGTTGCTTCAAGCACCAACACTATCGGATATGTATGTGCTGCTTCAAGCCCCAGCACTATTGGATTTGTAAGTGTTGCTTCAAACCCCAGCACTATCGGATATGTAAGTGCTGCTTCAAGCCCCAGCACTATCGGATATGTAAGTGCTGCTTCAAGCCCCAGCACTATCGGATATGTGAGTGTTGCTTCAAACCCCAGCACTATCAGGTATGTAAGTGTTGCTTCAAAACCCTACACTATCGGATATGTCAGTGCTGCTTCAAGTCCCAGCACTATCGGATATGTAAGTGTTGCTTCAAGCCCCAGCACTATCAGATATGTAAGTGTTGCTTCAAACCCCAGCACTATCGGATATGTAAGTGTTGCTTCAATCCCCAGCACTATCGGGTATGTAAGTGTTGCTTCAAGCCCCAGCACTATCGGATATGTAAGTGTTGCTTCAAGCCCAGGCACTATCGGATATGTAAGTGCTGCTTCAAACCCCAACACTATCGGATATGTAAGTGTTGCTTCAAGCCCCAGCACTATCGGATATGTAAGTGTGGCTAAAACCCCCAGCACTATCGGATACCTCAGTGCTGCTTCAAGCCCCAGCACTATCGGATACCTCAGTGCTGCTTCAAACCCCAGCACTATCGGATAAGTAAGTGTAGCTTCAAACCCCAGCACTATCGGATATGTAAGTGATGCTTCAAGCCCCAGCACTATCGGATATGTAAGTGCTGCTTCAAACCCCAACACTATCGGATATGTAATTGTTGCTTCAAGCACCAAAACTATCGGATATGTATGTGCTGCTTCAAGCCCCAGCACTATTGGATTTGTAAGTGTTGCTTCAAACCCCAGCACTATCGGATATGTAAGTGCTGCTTCAAACCCCACAACTATCGGGTATGTAAGTGTTGCTTCAAGCCCAGGCACTATCGGATATGTAAGTGCTGCTTCAAACCCCAACACTATCGGATATGTAAGTGTTGCTTCAAGCCCCAACACTATCAGATATGTAAGTGTGGCTAAAACCCCCAGCACTACCGGATATGTAAGTGTTGCTTCAATCCCCAGCACTATCGGATATGTAAGTGTTGCTTCAAGCCCCAGCACTATCGGATACCTCAGTGCTGCTTCAAGCCCCAGCACTATCGGATATGTCATTGTTGCTTCAAGCCCCAGAACTATTGGATATGTAAGTGTTGCTTAAAGCCCCAGCACTATCGGATATGTAAATGTTGCTTAAGGCCTCAGCAATATCGGATATGTAAGTGCTGCTTCAAGCCCCAACACTATCGGATATGTAAGTGCTGCTTCAAGCCCCAGCACTATCGGATATGTAAGTGCTGCTTCAAACCCCAGCACTGTCGGATATGTAAGTGTTGATTCAAACCCCAGCACTATCGGATATGTAAGTGTTGCTTCAAGCCCCAGCATTATTGGATTTGTCAGTATTGCTTCTAGCCCCAGCACTATCGGATATGTAAGTGTTGCTTCAAGCCCCAGCACTATCGGATATGTAAGTGTTGCTTCAAACCCCAACACTATCGGATATGTAAATGTTGCTTCAAGCCCCACCACTATCGGATATGTAAGTGTTGCTTCAAGCCCCAGCACTATCGGATATGTAAGTGTTGCTTCAAGCCCCAGCACTATCGGATATGTAAGTGTTGCTTCAAACCCCTGCACTATCGGATATGTGAGTGTTGCTTCAATCTCCAGCACTATCGGATATGTAAGTGTTCCTTCAAACCCCTGCACTATCGGATATGTGAGTGTTGCTTCAAGCCCCAGCACTATCGGATATATAAGTGTTGCTTCAAACCCCAGCACTATCGGATATGTAAGTGCTGCTTCAAGCCCCAGCACTATCGGATATGTAAGTGCTGCTTCAATCCCCAGCACTATCGGATATGTAAGTGCTGCTTCAAGCTCCAGCACTATCGGATATGTAAGTGCTGCTTCAAAACCCAGCACTATCGGATATGTAAGTGTTGCTTCAAGCCCCTGCACTATCGGATATGTAAGTGTTGCTTCAAGCCCCAGCACTATCGGATATGTAAGTGTTGCTTCAAACCCCTGCACTATCGGATATGTGAGTGTTGCTTCAATCCCCAGCACTATCGGATATGTAAGTGTTGATTCAAACCCCTGCACTATCGGATATGTGAGTGTTGCTTCAAGCCCCAGCATTATCGGATATATAAGTGTTGCTTCAAACCCCAGCACTATCGGATATGTAAGTGTTGCTTCAAACCCCAGCACTATCGGATATGTAAGTGCTGCTTCAAACCCCAGCACTATCGGATATGTAAGTGCTGCTTCAAACCCCAACACTATCGGATATGTAATTGTTGCTTCAAGCACCAACACTATCGGATATGTAAGTGTTGCTTCAAGCCCCAGCACTATCGGATATTTAAGTGCTGCTTCAAGCCCCAGCACTATCGGATATGTAAGTGTTGCATCAACCCCCAGCACTATCGGATATGTAAGTGTTGCTTCAAACCCCAGCACGATCGGATATGTAAGTGTAGCTTCAAGCCACAGCACTATCGGATATGTAAATGTTGTTTCAAAACTCAACACTATTGGATATGTAAGTGTTGCTTCAAGCCCCGGCACTATCGGATATGTCAGTGTTGCTTCAAGCCCCAGAACTATTGGATATGTAAGTGTTGCTTCAAACCCCAGCACTATCGGATATGTAAATGTTGCTTCAAGCCCTAGCACTATCGGATATGTAAGTGTTGCTTCAAGCCCCAGCACTATCAGATATGTAAGTGTTGCTTCAAACCCCAGCACTATCAGACATGTAAGTGTTGCTTCAAACCCCAGCACTATCGGATATGTAAGTGTTGCTTCAATCCCCAGCACTATCGGATATGTAAGTGTTGCATCAACCCCCTGCACTATCGGATATGTAAGTGCTGTTTCAAGCCCCAGCACTATCGGATATGTAAGTGTTGCTTCAAGCCCCAGCACTATCAGATATGTAAGTGTTGCTTCAAACCCCAGCACTATCGGATATGTAAGTGTTGCTTCAATCCCCAGCACTATCGGATATGTAAGTGTTGCATCAAGCCCCTGCACTATCGGATATGTAAGTCCTGTTTCAAGCCCCAGCACTATCGGATATGTAAGTGTTGCTTCAAGCCCCAACACTATCGGATATGTAAGTGTTGCTTCAAACCCCAGCACTATCGGATATGTAAGTGTGGCTAAAACCCCCAGCACTATCGGATATGTAAGTGTGGCTAAAACCCCCAGCACTATCGGATACCTCAGTGCTGCTTCAAGCCCCAGCACTATCGGATACCTCAGTGCTGCTTCAAGCCCCAGCACTATCGGATATGTAAGTGTAGCTTCAAAACCCCAGCACTATCGGATATGTAAGTGTTGCTTCAAGCCCCAGCACTATCAGATATGTAAGTATTGCTTCAAGCCCCAGCACTATCGGATATGTAAGTGTTGCTTCAAACCCCAGCACTATCGGATATGTAAGTGTTGCTTCAAGCCCCAACACTATCAGATATGTAAGTGTGGCTAAAACCCCCAGCACTACCGGATATGTAAGTGTTGCTTCAATCCCCAGCACTATCGGATATGTAAGTGTTGCTTCAAGCCCCAGCACTATCGGATACCTCAGTGCTGCTTCAAGCCCCAACACTATCGGATATGTCATTGTTGCTTCAAGCCCCAGAACTATTGGATATGTAAGTGTTGCTTCAAGCCCCAGCACTATCGGATATGTAAATGTTGCTTAAAGCCTCAGCAATATCGGATATGTAAGTGCTGCTTCAAGCCCCAACACTATCGGATATGTAAGTGCTGCTTCAAGCCCCAGCACTATCGGATATGTAAGTGCTGCTTCAAACCCCAGCACTGTCGGATATGTAAGTGTTGATTCAAACCCCAGCACTATCGGATATGTAAGTGTTGCTTCAAGCCCCAGCATTATTGGATTTGTCAGTATTGCTTCTAGCCCCAGCACTATCGGATATGTAAGTGTTGCTTCAAGCCCCAGCACTATCGGATATGTAAGTGTTGCTTCAAGCCCCAGCACTATCGGATATGTAAGTGTTGCTTCAAACCCCAACACTATCGGATATGTAAGTGCTGCTTCAAGCCCCACCACTATCGGATATGTAAGTGTTGCTTCAAGCCCCAGCACTATCGGATATGTAAGTGTTGCTTCAAGCCCCAGCACTATCGGATATGTAAGTGTTGCTTCAAACCCCTGCACTATCGGATATGTGAGTGTTGCTTCAATCCCCAGCACTATCGGATATGTAAGTGTTGCTTCAAACCCCTGCACTATCGGATATGTGAGTGTTGCTCCAAGCCCCAGCACTATCGGATATATAAGTGTTGCTTCAAACCCCAGCACTATCGGATATGTAAGTGCTGCTTCAAGCCCCAGCACTATCGGATATGTAAGTGCTGCTTCAATCCCCAGCACTATCGGATATGTAAGTACTGCTTCAAGCTCCAGCACTATCGGATATGTAAGTGCTGCTTCAAAACCCAGCACTATCGGATATGTAAGTGTTGCTTCAAGCCCCAGCACTATCGGATATGTAAGTGTTGCTTCAAGCCCCAGCACTATCGGATATGTAAGTGTTGATTCAAACCCCTGCACTATCGGATATGTGAGTGTTGCTTCAAGCCCCAGCACTATCGGATATATAAGTGTTGCTTCAAACCCCAGCACTATCGGATATGTAAGTGTTGCTTCAAACCCCAGCACTATCGGATATGTAAGTGCTGCTTCAAACCCCAGCACTATCGGATATGTAAGTGCTGCTTCAAACCCCAACACTATCGGATATGTAATTGTTGCTTCAAGCACCAACACTATCGGATATGTATGTGCTGCTTCAAGCCCCAGCACTATTGGATTTGTAAGTGTTGCTTCAAACCCCAGCACTATCGGATATGTAAGTGCTGCTTCAAGCCCCAGCACTATCGGATATGTAAGTGCTGCTTCAAGCCCCAGCACTATCGGATATGTAAGTGTTGCTTCAAACCCCAGCACTATCAGGTATGTAAGTGTTGCTTCAAAACCCTTCACTATCGGATATGTCAGTGCTGCTTCAAGTCCCAGCACTATCGGATATGTAAGTGTTGCTTCAAGCCCCAGCACTATCAGATATGTAAGTGTTGCTTCAAACCCCAGCACTATCGGATATGTAAGTGTTGCTTCAATCCCCAGCACTATCGGGTATGTAAGTGTTGCTTCAAGCCCCAGCACTATCGGATATGTAAGTGTTGCTTCAAGCCCAGGCACTATCGGATATGTAAGTGCTGCTTCAAACCCCAACACTATCGGATATGTAAGTGTTGCTTCAAGCCCCAGCACTATCGGATATGTAAGTGTGGCTAAAACCCCCAGCACTATCGGATATGTAAGTGTTGCTTCAAGCCCCAACACTATCGGATATGTAAGTGTGGCTAAAACCCCCAGCACTATCGGATACCTCAGTGCTGCTTCAAGCCCCAGCACTATCGGATACCTCAGTGCTGCTTCAAACCCCAGCACTATCGGATAAGTAAGTGTAGCTTCAAACCCCAGCACTATCGGATATGTAAGTGATGCTTCAAGCCCCAGCACTATCGGATATGTAAGTGCTGCTTCAAACCCCAACACTATCGGATATGTAATTGTTGCTTCAAGCACCAAAACTATCGGATATGTAAGTGTTGCTTCAATCCCCAGCACTATCGGATATGTAAGTGCTGCTTCAAACCCCACCACTATCGGGTATGTAAGTGTTGCTTCAAGCCCAGGCACTATCGGATATGTAAGTGCTGCTTCAAACCCCAACACTATCGGATATGTAAGTGTTGCTTCAAGCCCCAACACTATCAGATATGTAAGTGTGGCTAAAACCCCCAGCACTACCGGATATGTAAGTGTTGCTTCAATCCCCAGCACTATCGGATATGTAAGTGTTGCTTCAAGCCCCAGCACTATCGGATACCTCAGTGCTGCTTCAAGCCCCAGCACTATCGGATATGTCATTGTTGCTTCAAGCCCCAGAACTATTGGATATGTAAGTGTTGCTTAAAGCCCCAGCACTATCGGATATGTAAATGTTGCTTAAGGCCTCAGCAATATCGGATATGTAAGTGCTGCTTCAAGCCCCAACACTATCGGATATGTAAGTGCTGCTTCAAGCCCCAGCACTATCGGATATGTAAGTGCTGCTTCAAACCCCAGCACTGTCGGATATGTAAGTGTTGATTCAAACCCCAGCACTATCGGATATGTAAGTGTTGCTTCAAGCTCCAGCATTATTGGATTTGTCAGTATTGCTTCTAGCCCCAGCACTATCGGATATGTAAGTGTTGCTTCAAGCCCCAGCACTATCGGATATGTAAGTGTTGCTTCAAACCCCAACACTATCGGATATGTAAATGTTGCTTCAAGCCCCAGCACTATCGGATATGTAAGTGTTGCTTCAAGCCCCAGCACTATCGGATATGTAAGTGTTGCTTCAAGCCCCAGCACTATCGGATATGTAAGTGTTGCTTCAAACCCCTGCACTATCGGATATGTGAGTGTTGCTTCAATCTCCAGCACTATCGGATATGTAAGTGTTCCTTCAAACCCCTGCACTATCGGATATGTGAGTGTTGCTTCAAGCCCCAGCACTATCGGATATATAAGTGTTGCTTCAAACCCCAGCACTATCGGATATGTAAGTGCTGCTTCAAGCCCCAGCACTATCGGATATGTAAGTGCTGCTTCAATCCCCAGCACTATCGGATATGTAAGTGCTGCTTCAAGCTCCAGCACTATCGGATATGTAAGTGCTGCTTCAAAACCCAGCACTATCGGATATGTAAGTGTTGCTTCAAGCCCCTGCACTATCGGATATGTAAGTGTTGCTTCAAGCCCCAGCACTATCGGATATGTAAGTGTTGCTTCAAACCCCTGCACTATCGGATATGTGAGTGTTGCTTCAATCCCCAGCACTATCGGATATGTAAGTGTTGATTCAAACCCCTGCACTATCGGATATGTGAGTGTTGCTTCAAGCCCCAGCATTATCGGATATATAAGTGTTGCTTCAAACCCCAGCACTATCGGATATGTAAGTGTTGCTTCAAACCCCAGCACTATCGGATATGTAAGTGCTGCTTCAAACCCCAGCACTATCGGATATGTAAGTGCTGCTTCAAACCCCAACACTATCGGATATGTAATTGTTGCTTCAAGCACCAACACTATCGGATATGTAAGTGTTGCTTCAAGCCCCAGCACTATCGGATATTTAAGTGCTGCTTCAAGCCCCAGCACTATCGGATATGTAAGTGTTGCATCAACCCCCAGCACTATCGGATATGTAAGTGTTGCTTCAAACCCCAGCACGATCGGATATGTAAGTGTAGCTTCAAGCCACAGCACTATCGGATATGTAAATGTTGTTTCAAAACTCAACACTATTGGATATGTAAGTGTTGCTTCAAGCCCCGGCACTATCGGATATGTCAGTGTTGCTTCAAGCCCCAGAACTATTGGATATGTAAGTGTTGCTTCAAACCCCAGCACTATCGGATATGTAAATGTTGCTTCAAGCCCTAGCACTATCGGATATGTAAGTGTTGCTTCAAGCCCCAGCACTATCAGATATGTAAGTGTTGCTTCAATCCCCAGCACTATCGGGTATGTAAGTGTTGCTTCAAACCCCAGCACTATCGGATATGTAAGTGTTGCTTCAATCCCCAGCACTATCGGATATGTAAGTGTTGCATCAACCCCCTGCACTATCGGATATGTAAGTGCTGTTTCAAGCCCCAGCACTATCGGATATGTAAGTGTTGCTTCAAGCCCCAGCACTATCAGATATGTAAGTGTTGCTTCAAACCCCAGCACTATCGGATATGTAAGTGTTGCTTCAATCCCCAGCACTATCGGATATGTAAGTGTTGCATCAAGCCCCTGCACTATCGGATATGTAAGTCCTGTTTCAAGCCCCAGCACTATCGGATATGTAAGTGTTGCTTCAAGCCCCAACACTATCGGATATGTAAGTGTTGCTTCAAACCCCAGCACTATCGGATATGTAAGTGTTGCTTCAAGCCCAGGCACTATCGGATATGTAAGTGTTGCTTGAAACCCAAGCACAATCGGAAATATAAGTGTTGCTTCAAGCCCCAGCACAATCGATTAGGTAAGTGGTGCTTCAAGGCCCTGCACTATCGGATATGTAAGTGTTGCTTCAAGCCCCAGCACTATCGGAGATGTAAGTGTTGCTTCAAGTCCCAGCACTATCGGATATGTAAGTGTTGCTTCAAGTCCCAGCACTATCAGATATGTAAGTGCTGCTTCAAACCCCACCACTATCGGATATGTAAGTGTTGCGTCAAGCCCCAGCACTATCGGATATGTAAGTGCTGCTTCAAACCCCAACACTATCGGATATGTAAGTGCTGCTTCCATCCCCAACACTATCGGATATGTAAGTGCTGCTTCAAGCCCCAGCACTATTGGATATGTAAGTGTTGCTTCAAGCCCCGGCACTATCGGATATGTCAGTGTTGCTTCAAGCCCCAGAACTATTGGATATGTAAGTGTTGCTTCAAGCCACAGCACTATCGGATATGTAAATGTTGCTTCAAGCCATAGCACTATCGGATATGTAAGTGTTGCTTCAAGCCCCAGCACTATCAGATATGTAAGTGTTGCTTCAAACCCCAGCACTATCGGATATGTAAGTGTTGCTTCAATCCCTAGCACTATCGGATATGTAAGTGTTGCATCAAGCCCCTGCACTATCGGATATGTAAGTGCTGTTTCAAGCCCCAGCACTATCGGATATGTAAGTGTTGCTTCAAGCCCCAACACTATCGGATATGTAAGTGTTGCTTCAAACCCCAGCACTATCGGATATGTAAGTGTTGCTTCAAGCCCCAGCACTATCTGATATATAACTGTTGCTTCAAGCCACAGCACAATCGATTATGAAAGTGTTGCTTCAAACCCCAGCACTATCGGAAATATAAGTGTTGCTTCAAGCCCCAGCACTATCGGATATGTAAGTGTTGCTTCAAGCCCCAGCACTATCGGATATGTAAGTGTTGCTTGAAACCCAAGCACAATCGGAAATATAAGTGTTGCTTCAAGCCCCAGCACAATCGATTATGTAAGTGTTGCTTCAAGCCCCTGCACTATCGGATATGTAAGTGTTGCTTCAAGCCCCAGCACTATCGGAGATGTAAGTGTTGCTTCAAGTCCCAGCACTATCGGATATGTAAGTGTTGCTTCAAGTCCCAGCACTATCAGATATGTAAGTGCTGCTGCAAACCCCACCACTATCGGATATGTAAGTGTTGCTTCAAGCCCCAGCACTATCGGATATGTAAGTGCTACTTCAAACCCCAACAGTATAGGATATGTAAGTGCTGCTTCAAGCCCCAACACTATCGGACATGTAAGTGCTGCTTCAAGCCCCAGCACTATTGGATATGTAAGTGTTGCTTCAAGCCCCAGCACTATCGGATATGTAAGTGTTGCTTCAAGCCCTAGCAGTATCGGATATGTAAGTGCTGCTTCAAGCCCCAGCACTATCAGATATGTAAGTGCTGCATGAAGCCCCAGCACTATCGGATATATAAGTGCTGCTTGAAGCCCCACCACTTTTGGATATGTAAGTGTTGCTTCAAGCCCCAGCACTATCGGATATGTAAGTGTTGCTTCAAACCCCAGCACTATCGGATATGTAAGTGCTGCTTCAAGCACCAGCATTATCGGATTTGTAAGTATTGCTTCAAGCCCCAGCACTATCGGATATGTAAGTGTTGCTTCAAGCCCCAGCCATATCAGATATGTAAGTGTTGCTTCAAGCCCCAGCACTATCGGATATGTAAGTGTTGCTTCAAGTCCCAGCACTATCAGATATGTAAGTGCTGCTTCAAACCCCACCACTATCGGATATGTAAGTGTTGCTTCAAGCCCCAGCACTATCGGATATGTAAGTGCTGCTTCAAACACCAACACTATCGGATATGTAAGTGCTGCTTCCATCCACAACACTATCGGATATGTAAGTGCTGCTTCAAGCACCAGCACTATTGGATATGTAAGTGGTGCTTCAAGCCCCGGCACTATCGGATATGTCAGTGTTGCTTCAAGCCCCAGAACTATTGGATATGTAAGTGTTGCTTCAAGCCCCAGCACTATCGGATATGTAAATGTTGCTTCAAGCCATAGCACTATCGGATATGTAAGTGTTGCTTCAAGCACCAGCACTATCGGATATGTAAGTGCTGCTTCAAACCCCAACACAATCGGATATGTAATTGTTGCTTCAAGCACCAACACTATCGGATATGTATGTGCTGCTTCAAGCCCCAGCACTATTCGATTTGTAAGTGTTGCTTCAATCCCCAGCACTATCGGATATGTAAGTACTGCTTCAAGCTCCAGCACTATCGGATATGTAAGTGCTGCTTCAAAACCCAGCACTATCGGATATGTAAGTGTTGCTTCAAGCCCCAGCACTATCGGATATGTAAGTGTTGCTTCAAGCCCCAGCACTATCGGATATGTAAGTGTTGATTCAAACCCCTGCACTATCGGATATGTGAGTGTTGCTTCAAGCCCCAGCACTATCGGATATATAAGTGTTGCTTCAAACCCCAGCACTATCGGATATGTAAGTGTTGCTTCAAACCCCAGCACTATCGGATATGTAAGTGCTGCTTCAAACCCCAGCACTATCGGATATGTAGGTGCTGCTTCAAACCCCAACACTATCGGATATGTAATTGTTGCTTCAAGCACCAACACTATCGGATATGTATGTGCTGCTTCAAGCCCCAGCACTATTGGATTTGTAAGTGTTGCTTCAAACCCCAGCACTATCGGATATGTAAGTGCTGCTTCAAGCCCCAGCACTATCGGATATGTAAGTGCTGCTTCAAGCCCCAGCACTATCGGATATGTGAGTGTTGCTTCAAACCCCAGCACTATCAGGTATGTAAGTGTTGCTTCAAAACCCTACACTATCGGATATGTCAGTGCTGCTTCAAGTCCCAGCACTATCGGATATGTAAGTGTTGCTTCAAGCCCCAGCACTATCAGATATGTAAGTGTTGCTTCAAACCCCAGCACTATCGGATATGTAAGTGTTGCTTCAATCCCCAGCACTATCGGGTATGTAAGTGTTGCTTCAAGCCCCAGCACTATCGGATATGTAAGTGTTGCTTCAAGCCCAGGCACTATCGGATATGTAAGTGCTGCTTCAAACCCCAACACTATCGGATATGTAAGTGTTGCTTCAAGCCCCAGCACTATCGGATATGTAAGTGTGGCTAAAACCCCCAGCACTATCGGATACCTCAGTGCTGCTTCAAGCCCCAGCACTATCGGATACCTCAGTGCTGCTTCAAACCCCAGCACTATCGGATAAGTAAGTGTAGCTTCAAACCCCAGCACTATCGGATATGTAAGTGATGCTTCAAGCCCCAGCACTATCGGATATGTAAGTGCTGCTTCAAACCCCAACACTATCGGATATGTAATTGTTGCTTCAAGCACCAAAACTATCGGATATGTATGTGCTGCTTCAAGCCCCAGCACTATTGGATTTGTAAGTGTTGCTTCAAACCCCAGCACTATCGGATATGTAAGTGCTGCTTCAAACCCCACCACTATCGGGTATGTAAGTGTTGCTTCAAGCCCAGGCACTATCGGATATGTAAGTGCTGCTTCAAACCCCAACACTATCGGATATGTAAGTGTTGCTTCAAGCCCCAACACTATCAGATATGTAAGTGTGGCTAAAACCCCCAGCACTACCGGATATGTAAGTGTTGCTTCAATCCCCAGCACTATCGGATATGTAAGTGTTGCTTCAAGCCCCAGCACTATCGGATACCTCAGTGCTGCTTCAAGCCCCAGCACTATCGGATATGTCATTGTTGCTTCAAGCCCCAGAACTATTGGATATGTAAGTGTTGCTTAAAGCCCCAGCACTATCGGATATGTAAATGTTGCTTAAGGCCTCAGCAATATCGGATATGTAAGTGCTGCTTCAAGCCCCAACACTATCGGATATGTAAGTGCTGCTTCAAGCCCCAGCACTATCGGATATGTAAGTGCTGCTTCAAACCCCAGCACTGTCGGATATGTAAGTGTTGATTCAAACCCCAGCACTATCGGATATGTAAGTGTTGCTTCAAGCCCCAGCATTATTGGATTTGTCAGTATTGCTTCTAGCCCCAGCACTATCGGATATGTAAGTGTTGCTTCAAGCCCCAGCACTATCGGATATGTAAGTGTTGCTTCAAACCCCAACACTATCGGATATGTAAATGTTGCTTCAAGCCCCACCACTATCGGATATGTAAGTGTTGCTTCAAGCCCCAGCACTATCGGATATGTAAGTGTTGCTTCAAGCCCCAGCACTATCGGATATGTAAGTGTTGCTTCAAACCCCTGCACTATCGGATATGTGAGTGTTGCTTCAATCTCCAGCACTATCGGATATGTAAGTGTTCCTTCAAACCCCTGCACTATCGGATATGTGAGTGTTGCTTCAAGCCCCAGCACTATCGGATATATAAGTGTTGCTTCAAACCCCAGCACTATCGGATATGTAAGTGCTGCTTCAAGCCCCAGCACTATCGGATATGTAAGTGCTGCTTCAATCCCCAGCACTATCGGATATGTAAGTGCTGCTTCAAGCTCCAGCACTATCGGATATGTAAGTGCTGCTTCAAAACCCAGCACTATCGGATATGTAAGTGTTGCTTCAAGCCCCTGCACTATCGGATATGTAAGTGTTGCTTCAAGCCCCAGCACTATCGGATATGTAAGTGTTGCTTCAAACCCCTGCACTATCGGATATGTGAGTGTTGCTTCAATCCCCAGCACTATCGGATATGTAAGTGTTGATTCAAACCCCTGCACTATCGGATATGTGAGTGTTGCTTCAAGCCCCAGCATTATCGGATATATAAGTGTTGCTTCAAACCCCAGCACTATCGGATATGTAAGTGCTGCTTCAAACCCCAGCACTATCGGATATGTAAGTGCTGCTTCAAACCCCAACACTATCGGATATGTAATTGTTGCTTCAAGCACCAACACTATCGGATATGTAAGTGTTGCTTCAAGCCCCAGCACTATCGGATATTTAAGTGCTGCTTCAAGCCCCAGCACTATCGGATATGTAAGTGTTGCATCAACCCCCAGCACTATCGGATATGTAAGTGTTGCTTCAAACCCCAGCACGATCGGATATGTAAGTGTAGCTTCAAGCCACAGCACTATCGGATATGTAAATGTTGTTTCAAAACTCAACACTATTGGATATGTAAGTGTTGCTTCAAGCCCCGGCACTATCGGATATGTCAGTGTTGCTTCAAGCCCCAGAACTATTGGATATGTAAGTGTTGCTTCAAACCCCAGCACTATCGGATATGTAAATGTTGCTTCAAGCCCTAGCACTATCGGATATGTAAGTGTTGCTTCAAGCCCCAGCACTATCAGATATGTAAGTGTTGCTTCAAACCCCAGCACTATCAGACATGTAAGTGTTGCTTCAAACCCCAGCACTATCGGATATGTAAGTGTTGCTTCAATCCCCAGCACTATCGGATATGTAAGTGTTGCATCAACCCCCTGCACTATCGGATATGTAAGTGCTGTTTCAAGCCCCAGCACTATCGGATATGTAAGTGTTGCTTCAAGCCCCAGCACTATCAGATATGTAAGTGTTGCTTCAAACCCCAGCACTATCGGATATGTAAGTGTTGCTTCAATCCCCAGCACTATCGGATATGTAAGTGTTGCATCAAGCCCCTGCACTATCGGATATGTAAGTCCTGTTTCAAGCCCCAGCACTATCGGATATGTAAGTGTTGCTTCAAGCCCCAACACTATCGGATATGTAAGTGTTGCTTCAAACCCCAGCACTATCGGATATGTAAGTGTGGCTAAAACCCCCAGCACTATCGGATATGTAAGTGTTGCTTCAAGCCCCAACACTATCGGATACCTCAGTGCTGCTTCAAGCCCCAGCACTATCGGATACCTCAGTGCTGCTTCAAGCCCCAGCACTATCGGATATGTAAGTGTAGCTTCAAAACCCCAGCACTATCGGATATGTAAGTGTTGCTTCAAGCCCCAGCACTATCAGATATGTAAGTATTGCTTCAAGCCCCAGCACTATCGGATATGTAAGTGTTGCTTCAAACCCCAGCACTATCGGATATGTAAGTGTTGCTTCAAGCCCCAACACTATCAGATATGTAAGTGTGGCTAAAACCCCCAGCACTACCGGATATGTAAGTGTTGCTTCAATCCCCAGCACTATCGGATATGTAAGTGTTGCTTCAAGCCCCAGCACTATCGGATACCTCAGTGCTGCTTCAAGCCCCAACACTATCGGATATGTCATTGTTGCTTCAAGCCCCAGAACTATTGGATATGTAAGTGTTGCTTCAAGCCCCAGCACTATCGGATATGTAAATGTTGCTTAAAGCCTCAGCAATATCGGATATGTAAGTGCTGCTTCAAGCCCCAACACTATCGGATATGTAAGTGCTGCTTCAAGCCCCACCACTATCGGATATGTAAGTGCTGCTTCAAACCCCAGCACTGTCGGATATGTAAGTGTTGATTCAAACCCCAGCACTATCGGATATGTAAGTGTTGCTTCAAGCCCCAGCATTATTGGATTTGTCAGTATTGCTTCTAGCCCCAGCACTATCGGATATGTAAGTGTTGCTTCAAGCCCCAGCACTATCGGATATGTAAGTGTTGCTTCAAGCCCCAGCACTATCGGATATGTAAGTGTTGCTTCAAACCCCAACACTATCGGATATGTAAGTGCTGCTTCAAGCTCCACCACTATCGGATATGTAAGTGTTGCTTCAAGCCCCAGCACTATCGGATATGTAAGTGTTGCTTCAAGCCCCAGCACTATCGGATATGTAAGTGTTGCTTCAAACCCCTGCACTATCGGATATGTGAGTGTTGCTTCAATCCCCAGCACTATCGGATATGTAAGTGTTGCTTCAAACCCCTGCACTATCGGATATGTGAGTGTTGCTCCAAGCCCCAGCACTATCGGATATATAAGTGTTGCTTCAAACCCCAGCACTATCGGATATGTAAGTGCTGCTTCAAGCCCCAGCACTATCGGATATGTAAGTGCTGCTTCAATCCCCAGCACTATCGGATATGTAAGTACTGCTTCAAGCTCCAGCACTATCGGATATGTAAGTGCTGCTTCAAAACCCAGCACTATCGGATATGTAAGTGTTGCTTCAAGCCCCAGCACTATCGGATATGTAAGTGTTGCTTCAAGCCCCAGCACTATCGGATATGTAAGTGTTGATTCAAACCCCTGCACTATCGGATATGTGAGTGTTGCTTCAAGCCCCAGCACTATCGGATATATAAGTGTTGCTTCAAACCCCAGCACTATCGGATATGTAAGTGTTGCTTCAAACCCCAGCACTATCGGATATGTAAGTGCTGCTTCAAACCCCAGCACTATCGGATATGTAAGTGCTGCTTCAAACCCCAACACTATCGGATATGTAATTGTTGCTTCAAGCACCAACACTATCGGATATGTATGTGCTGCTTCAAGCCCCAGCACTATTGGATTTGTAAGTGTTGCTTCAAACCCCAGCACTATCGGATATGTAAGTGCTGCTTCAAGCCCCAGCACTATCGGATATGTAAGTGCTGCTTCAAGCCCCAGCACTATCGGATATGTAAGTGTTGCTTCAAACCCCAGCACTATCAGGTATGTAAGTGTTGCTTCAAAACCCTACACTATCGGATATGTCAGTGCTGCTTCAAGTCCCAGCACTATCGGATATGTAAGTGTTGCTTCAAGCCCCAGCACTATCAGATATGTAAGTGTTGCTTCAAACCCCAGCACTATCGGATATGTAAGTGTTGCTTCAATCCCCAGCACTATCGGGTATGTAAGTGTTGCTTCAAGCCCCAGCACTATCGGATATGTAAGTGTTGCTTCAAGCCCAGGCACTATCGGATATGTAAGTGCTGCTTCAAACCCCAACACTATCGGATATGTAAGTGTTGCTTCAAGCCCCAGCACTATCGGATATGTAAGTGTGGCTAAAACCCCCAGCACTATCGGATATGTAAGTGTTGCTTCAAGCCCCAACACTATCGGATATGTAAGTGTGGCTAAAACCCCCAGCACTATCGGATACCTCAGTGCTGCTTCAAGCCCCAGCACTATCGGATACCTCAGTGCTGCTTCAAACCCCAGCACTATCGGATAAGTAAGTGTAGCTTCAAACCCCAGCACTATCGGATATGTAAGTGATGCTTCAAGCCCCAGCACTATCGGATATGTAAGTGCTGCTTCAAACCCCAACACTATCGGATATGTAATTGTTGCTTCAAGCACCAAAACTATCGGATATGTATGTGCTGCTTCAAGCCCCAGCACTATTGGATTTGTAAGTGTTGCTTCAAACCCCAGCACTATCGGATATGTAAGTGCTGCTTCAAACCCCACCACTATCGGGTATGTAAGTGTTGCTTCAAGCCCAGGCACTATCGGATATGTAAGTGCTGCTTCAAACCCCAACACTATCGGATATGTAAGTGTTGCTTCAAGCCCCAACACTATCAGATATGTAAGTGTGGCTAAAACCCCCAGCACTACCGGATATGTAAGTGTTGCTTCAATCCCCAGCACTATCGGATATGTAAGTGTTGCTTCAAGCCCCAGCACTATCGGATACCTCAGTGCTGCTTCAAGCCCCAGCACTATCGGATATGTCATTGTTGCTTCAAGCCCCAGAACTATTGGATATGTAAGTGTTGCTTAAAGCCCCAGCACTATCGGATATGTAAATGTTGCTTAAGGCCTCAGCAATATCGGATATGTAAGTGCTGCTTCAAGCCCCAACACTATCGGATATGTAAGTGCTGCTTCAAGCCCCAGCACTATCGGATATGTAAGTGCTGCTTCAAACCCCAGCACTGTCGGATATGTAAGTGTTGATTCAAACCCCAGCACTATCGGATATGTAAGTGTTGCTTCAAGCTCCAGCATTATTGGATTTGTCAGTATTGCTTCTAGCCCCAGCACTATCGGATATGTAAGTGTTGCTTCAAGCCCCAGCACTATCGGATATGTAAGTGTTGCTTCAAACCCCAACACTATCGGATATGTAAATGTTGCTTCAAGCCCCACCACTATCGGATATGTAAGTGTTGCTTCAAGCCCCAGCACTATCGGATATGTAAGTGTTGCTTCAAGCCCCAGCACTATCGGATATGTAAGTGTTGCTTCAAACCCCTGCACTATCGGATATGTGAGTGTTGCTTCAATCTCCAGCACTATCGGATATGTAAGTGTTCCTTCAAACCCCTGCACTATCGGATATGTGAGTGTTGCTTCAAGCCCCAGCACTATCGGATATATAAGTGTTGCTTCAAACCCCAGCACTATCGGATATGTAAGTGCTGCTTCAAGCCCCAGCACTATCGGATATGTAAGTGCTGCTTCAATCCCCAGCACTATCGGATATGTAAGTGCTGCTTCAAGCTCCAGCACTATCGGATATGTAAGTGCTGCTTCAAAACCCAGCACTATCGGATATGTAAGTGTTGCTTCAAGCCCCTGCACTATCGGATATGTAAGTGTTGCTTCAAGCCCCAGCACTATCGGATATGTAAGTGTTGCTTCAAACCCCTGCACTATCGGATATGTGAGTGTTGCTTCAATCCCCAGCACTATCGGATATGTAAGTGTTGATTCAAACCCCTGCACTATCGGATATGTGAGTGTTGCTTCAAGCCCCAGCATTATCGGATATATAAGTGTTGCTTCAAACCCCAGCACTATCGGATATGTAAGTGTTGCTTCAAACCCCAGCACTATCGGATATGTAAGTGCTGCTTCAAACCCCAGCACTATCGGATATGTAAGTGCTGCTTCAAACCCCAACACTATCGGATATGTAATTGTTGCTTCAAGCACCAACACTATCGGATATGTAAGTGTTGCTTCAAGCCCCAGCACTATCGGATATTTAAGTGCTGCTTCAAGCCCCAGCACTATCGGATATGTAAGTGTTGCATCAACCCCCAGCACTATCGGATATGTAAGTGTTGCTTCAAACCCCAGCACGATCGGATATGTAAGTGTAGCTTCAAGCCACAGCACTATCGGATATGTAAATGTTGTTTCAAAACTCAACACTATTGGATATGTAAGTGTTGCTTCAAGCCCCGGCACTATCGGATATGTCAGTGTTGCTTCAAGCCCCAGAACTATTGGATATGTAAGTGTTGCTTCAAACCCCAGCACTATCGGATATGTAAATGTTGCTTCAAGCCCTAGCACTATCGGATATGTAAGTGTTGCTTCAAGCCCCAGCACTATCAGATATGTAAGTGTTGCTTCAAACCCCAGCACTATCAGACATGTAAGTGTTGCTTCAAACCCCAGCACTATCGGATATGTAAGTGTTGCTTCAATCCCCAGCACTATCGGATATGTAAGTGTTGCATCAACCCCCTGCACTATCGGATATGTAAGTGCTGTTTCAAGCCCCAGCACTATCGGATATGTAAGTGTTGCTTCAAGCCCCAGCACTATCAGATATGTAAGTGTTGCTTCAAACCCCAGCACTATCGGATATGTAAGTGTTGCTTCAATCCCCAGCACTATCGGATATGTAAGTGTTGCATCAAGCCCCTGCACTATCGGATATGTAAGTCCTGTTTCAAGCCCCAGCACTATCGGATATGTAAGTGTTGCTTCAAGCCCCAACACTATCGGATATGTAAGTGTTGCTTCAAACCCCAGCACTATCGGATATGTAAGTGTTGCTTCAAGCCCAGGCACTATCGGATATGTAAGTGTTGCTTGAAACCCAAGCACAATCGGAAATATAAGTGTTGCTTCAAGCCCCAGCACAATCGATTAGGTAAGTGGTGCTTCAAGGCCCTGCACTATCGGATATGTAAGTGTTGCTTCAAGCCCCAGCACTATCGGAGATGTAAGTGTTGCTTCAAGTCCCAGCACTATCGGATATGTAAGTGTTGCTTCAAGTCCCAGCACTATCAGATATGTAAGTGCTGCTTCAAACCCCACCACTATCGGATATGTAAGTGTTGCGTCAAGCCCCAGCACTATCGGATATGTAAGTGCTGCTTCAAACCCCAACACTATCGGATATGTAAGTGCTGCTTCCATCCCCAACACTATCGGATATGTAAGTGCTGCTTCAAGCCCCAGCACTATTGGATATGTAAGTGTTGCTTCAAGCCCCGGCACTATCGGATATGTCAGTGTTGCTTCAAGCCCCAGAACTATTGGATATGTAAGTGTTGCTTCAAGCCACAGCACTATCGGATATGTAAATGTTGCTTCAAGCCATAGCACTATCGGATATGTAAGTGTTGCTTCAAGCCCCAGCACTATCAGATATGTAAGTGTTGCTTCAAACCCCAGCACTATCGGATATGTAAGTGTTGCTTCAATCCCTAGCACTATCGGATATGTAAGTGTTGCATCAAGCCCCTGCACTATCGGATATGTAAGTGCTGTTTCAAGCCCCAGCACTATCGGATATGTAAGTGTTGCTTCAAGCCCCAACACTATCGGATATGTAAGTGTTGCTTCAAACCCCAGCACTATCGGATATGTAAGTGTTGCTTCAAGCCCCAGCACTATCTGATATATAACTGTTGCTTCAAGCCACAGCACAATCGATTATGAAAGTGTTGCTTCAAACCCCAGCACTATCGGAAATATAAGTGTTGCTTCAAGCCCCAGCACTATCGGATATGTAAGTGTTGCTTCAAGCCCCAGCACTATCGGATATGTAAGTGTTGCTTGAAACCCAAGCACAATCGGAAATATAAGTGTTGCTTCAAGCCCCAGCACAATCGATTATGTAAGTGTTGCTTCAAGCCCCTGCACTATCGGATATGTAAGTGTTGCTTCAAGCCCCAGCACTATCGGAGATGTAAGTGTTGCTTCAAGTCCCAGCACTATCGGATATGTAAGTGTTGCTTCAAGTCCCAGCACTATCAGATATGTAAGTGCTGCTGCAAACCCCACCACTATCGGATATGTAAGTGTTGCTTCAAGCCCCAGCACTATCGGATATGTAAGTGCTACTTCAAACCCCAACAGTATAGGATATGTAAGTGCTGCTTCAAGCCCCAACACTATCGGACATGTAAGTGCTGCTTCAAGCCCCAGCACTATTGGATATGTAAGTGTTGCTTCAAGCCCCAGCACTATCGGATATGTAAGTGTTGCTTCAAGCCCTAGCAGTATCGGATATGTAAGTGCTGCTTCAAGCCCCAGCACTATCAGATATGTAAGTGCTGCATGAAGCCCCAGCACTATCGGATATATAAGTGCTGCTTGAAGCCCCACCACTTTTGGATATGTAAGTGTTGCTTCAAGCCCCAGCACTATCGGATATGTAAGTGTTGCTTCAAACCCCAGCACTATCGGATATGTAAGTGCTGCTTCAAGCACCAGCATTATCGGATTTGTAAGTATTGCTTCAAGCCCCAGCACTATCGGATATGTAAGTGTTGCTTCAAGCCCCAGCCATATCAGATATGTAAGTGTTGCTTCAAGCCCCAGCACTATCGGATATGTAAGTGTTGCTTCAAGTCCCAGCACTATCAGATATGTAAGTGCTGCTTCAAACCCCACCACTATCGGATATGTAAGTGTTGCTTCAAGCCCCAGCACTATCGGATATGTAAGTGCTGCTTCAAACACCAACACTATCGGATATGTAAGTGCTGCTTCCATCCACAACACTATCGGATATGTAAGTGCTGCTTCAAGCACCAGCACTATCGGATATGTCAGTGTTGCTTCAAGCCCCAGAACTATTGGATATGTAAGTGTTGCTTCAAGCCCCAGCACTATCGGATATGTAAATGTTGCTTCAAGCCATAGCACTATCGGATATGTAAGTGTTGCTTCAAGCACCAGCACTATCGGATATGTAAGTGCTGCTTCAAACCCCAACACAATCGGATATGTAATTGTTGCTTCAAGCACCAACACTATCGGATATGTATGTGCTGCTTCAAGCCCCAGCACTATTCGATTTGTAAGTGTTGCTTCAAACCCCAGCACTATCGGATATGTAAGTGCTGCTTCAAGCCCCAGCACTATCGGATATGTAAGTGCTGCTTCAAGCCCCAGCACTATCGGATATGTAAGTGTTGCTTCAAACCCAAGCACTATCAGGTATGTAACTGTTGCTTCAAAACCCTACACTATCGGATATGTCAGTGCTGCTTCAAGTCCCAGCACTATCGGATATGTAAGTGTTGCTTCAAGCCGTAGCACTTTCGGATATGTAAGTGTTGCTTCAAACCGCAGCACTATCGGATATATAAGTGTTGCTTCAAGCCCCAGCACTATCGGATATTTAAGTGTTGCTTCAAACCCCAGCACGATCGGATATGTAAGTGTTGCTTCAAGCCCCAGCACTATCGGATATTTAAGTGCTGCTTCAAGCCCCAGCACAATCGGATATGTAAGTGTTGCATCAAGCCCCAGCACTATCAGATATGTAAGTATTGCTTCAAGCCCCAGCACTATCGGATATGTAAGTGTTGCTTCAAACCCCAGCACGATCGGTTATGTAAGTGTTGCTTCAAACCCCACCACTATCGGATATGTAAGTGCTGCTTCAAGCCACAGCACTATCGGATATGTAAGTGCTGCTTCATGCCCCAACACTATCCGATATGTAAATGTTGTTTCAAAACTCAACACTATTGGATATGTAAGTGTTGCTTCAAGCCCCGGCACTATCGGATATGTCAGTGTTGCTTCAAGCCCCAGAACTATTGGATATGTAAGTGTTGCTTCAAGCCCCAGCACTATCGGATATGTAAATGTTGCTTCAAGACCTAGCACTATCGGATATGTAAGTGTTGCTTCAAGCCCCAGCACTATCAGATATGTAAGTGTTGCTTTAATCCCCAGCACTATCGGGTATGTAAGTGTTGCTTCAAGCCCCAGCACTATCGGATATGTAAGTGTTGCTTCAAGCCCCAGCACTATCGGATATGTAAGTGTAGCTTCAAAACCCCAGCACTATCGGATATGTAAGTGCTGCTTCAAGCCCCAGCACTATCGGATATGTAAGTGCTGCTTCAAGCCCCAGCACTATCGGATACCTCAGTGCTGCTTCAAGCCCCAGCACTATCGGATATGTAAGTGTTGCTTCAAGCCCCAGCACTATCAGATATGTAAGTATTGCTTCAAGCCCCAGCACTATCGGATATGTAAGTGTTGCTTCAAACCCCAGCACTATCGGATATGTAAGTGTTGCTTCAAGCCCCAACACTATCAGATATGTAAGTGTGGCTAAAACCCCCAGCACTACCGGATATGTAAGTGTTGCTTCAATCCCCAGCTCAATCGGATATGTAAGTGTTGCTTCAAGCCCCAGCACTATCGGATACCTCAGTGCTGCTTCAAGCCCCAACACTATCGGATATGTCATTGTTGCTTCAAGCCCCAGAACTATTGGATATGTAAGTGTTGCTTCAAGCCCCAGCACTATCGGATATGTAAATGTTGCTTAAAGCCTCAGCAATATCGGATATGTAAGTGCTGCTTCAAGCCCCAACACTATCGGATATGTAAGTGCTGCTTCAAGCCCCAGCACTATCGGATATGTAAGTGCTGCTTCAAACCCCAGCACTGTCGGATATGTAAGTGTTGATTCAAACCCCAGCACTATCGGATATGTAAGTGTTGCTTCAAGCCCCAGCATTATTGGATTTGTCAGTATTGCTTCTAGCCCCAGCACTATCGGATATGTAAGTGTTGCTTCAAGCCCCAGCACTATCGGATATGTAAGTGTTGCTTCAAACCCCAACACTATCGGATATGTAAGTGCTGCTTCAAGCCCCACCACTATCGGATATGTAAGTGTTGCTTCAAGCCCCAGCACTATCGGATATGTAAGTGTTGCTTCAAGCCCCAGCACTATCGGATATGTAAGTGTTGCTTCAAACCCCTGCACTATCGGATATGTGAGTGTTGCTTCAATCCCCAGCACTATCGGATATGTAAGTGTTGCTTCAAACCCCTGCACTATCGGATATGTGAGTGTTGCTCCAAGCCCCAGCACTATCGGATATATAAGTGTTGCTTCAAACCCCAGCACTATCGGATATGTAAGTGCTGCTTCAAGCCCCAGCACTATCGGATATGTAAGTGCTGCTTCAATCCCCAGCACTATCGGATATGTAAGTACTGCTTCAAGCTCCAGCACTATCGGATATGTAAGTGCTGCTTCAAAACCCAGCACTATCGGATATGTAAGTGTTGCTTCAAGCCCCAGCACTATCGGATATGTAAGTGTTGCTTCAAGCCCCAGCACTATCGGATATGTAAGTGTTGATTCAAACCCCTGCACTATCGGATATGTGAGTGTTGCTTCAAGCCCCAGCACTATCGGATATATAAGTGTTGCTTCAAACCCCAGCACTATCGGATATGTAAGTGCTGCTTCAAACCCCAGCACTATCGGATATGTAAGTGCTGCTTCAAACCCCAGCACTATCGGATATGTAAGTGTTGCTTCAAACCCCAGCACTATCGGATATGTAAGTGCTGCTTCAAACCCCAGCACTATCGGATATGTAAGTGCTGCTTCAAACCCCAACACTATCGGATATGTAATTGTTGCTTCAAGCACCAACACTATCGGATATGTATGTGCTGCTTCAAGCCCCAGCACTATTGGATTTGTAAGTGTTGCTTCAAACCCCAGCACTATCGGATATGTAAGTGCTGCTTCAAGCCCCAGCACTATCGGATATGTAAGTG
Organism: Chiloscyllium plagiosum; assembly: GCF_037043375.1. NCBI lineage: Eukaryota > Metazoa > Chordata > Chondrichthyes > Orectolobiformes > Hemiscylliidae > Chiloscyllium > Chiloscyllium plagiosum. Next base: position 91,089,262 of record NW_028270149.1, on the reverse strand, counting down.
CTGCTTCAAGCCCCAGCACTATCGGATATGTAAGTGTTGCTTCAAACCCCAGCACTATCAGGTATGTAAGTGTTGCTTCAAAACCCTACACTATCGGATATGTCAGTGCTGCTTCAAGTCCCAGCACTATCGGATATGTAAGTGTTGCTTCAAGCCCCAGCACTATCGGATATGTAAGTGCTGCTTCAAGCCCCAGCACTATCGGATATGTAAGTGTTGCTTCAAACCCCAGCACTATCAGGTATGTAAGTGTTGCTTCAAAACCCTACACTATCGGATATGTCAGTGCTGCTTCAAGTCCCAGCACTATCGGATATGTAAGTGTTGCTTCAAGCCCCAGCACTATCAGATATGTAAGTGTTGCTTCAAACCCCAGCACTATCGGGTATGTAAGTGTTGCTTCAAGCCCCAGCACTATCGGATATGTAAGTGTTGCTTCAAGCCCAGGCACTATCGGATATGTAAGTGCTGCTTCAAACCCCAACACTATCGGATATGTAAGTGTTGCTTCAAGCCCCAGCACTATCGGATATGTAAGTGTGGCTAAAACCCCCAGCACTATCGGATATGTAAGTGTTGCTTCAAGCCCCAACACTATCGGATATGTAAGTGTGGCTAAAACCCCCAGCACTATCGGATACCTCAGTGCTGCTTCAAACCCCAGCACTATCGGATAAGTAAGTGTAGCTTCAAACCCCAGCACTATCGGATATGTAAGTGATGCTTCAAGCCCCAGCACTATCGGATATGTAAGTGCTGCTTCAAGCCCCAGCACTATTGGATTTGTAAGTGTTGCTTCAAACCCCAGCACTATCGGATATGTAAGTGCTGCTTCAAGCCCCAGCACTATCGGATATGTAAGTGCTGCTTCAAACCCCACCACTATCGGGTATGTAAGTGTTGCTTCAAGCCCAGGCACTATCGGATATGTAAGTGCTGCTTCAAACCCCAACACTATCGGATATGTAAGTGTTGCTTCAAGCCCCAACACTATCAGATATGTAAGTGTGGCTAAAACCCCCAGCACTACCGGATATGTAAGTGTTGCTTCAATCCCCAGCACTATCGGATATGTAAGTGTTGCTTCAAGCCCCAGCACTATCGGATACCTCAGTGCTGCTTCAAGCCCCAGCACTATCGGATATGTCATTGTTGCTTCAAGCCCCAGAACTATTGGATATGTAAGTGTTGCTTAAAGCCCCAGCACTATCGGATATGTAAATGTTGCTTAAGGCCTCAGCAATATCGGATATGTAAGTGCTGCTTCAAGCCCCAACACTATCGGATATGTAAGTGCTGCTTCAAGCCCCAGCACTATCGGATATGTAAGTGCTGCTTCAAACCCCAGCACTGTCGGATATGTAAGTGTTGATTCAAACCCCAGCACTATCGGATATGTAAGTGTTGCTTCAAGCCCCAGCATTATTGGATTTGTCAGTATTGCTTCTAGCCCCAGCACTATCGGATATGTAAGTGTTGCTTCAAGCCCCAGCACTATCGGATATGTAAGTGTTGCTTCAAACCCCAACACTATCGGATATGTAAATGTTGCTTCAAGCCCCACCACTATCGGATATGTAAGTGTTGCTTCAAGCCCCAGCACTATCGGATATGTAAGTGTTGCTTCAAGCCCCAGCACTATCGGATATGTAAGTGTTGCTTCAAACCCCTGCACTATCGGATATGTGAGTGTTGCTTCAATCCCCAGCACTATCGGATATGTAAGTGTTCCTTCAAACCCCTGCACTATCGGATATGTGAGTGTTGCTTCAAGCCCCAGCACTATCGGATATATAAGTGTTGCTTCAAACCCCAGCACTATCGGATATGTAAGTGCTGCTTCAAGCCCCAGCACTATCGGATATGTAAGTGCTGCTTCAATCCCCAGCACTATCGGATATGTAAGTGCTGCTTCAAGCTCCAGCACTATCGGATATGTAAGTGCTGCTTCAAAACCCAGCACTATCGGATATGTAAGTGTTGCTTCAAGCCCCTGCACTATCGGATATGTAAGTGTTGCTTCAAGCCCCAGCACTATCGGATATGTAAGTGTTGCTTCAAACCCCTGCACTATCGGATATGTGAGTGTTGCTTCAATCCCCAGCACTATCGGATATGTAAGTGTTGATTCAAACCCCTGCACTATCGGATATGTGAGTGTTGCTTCAAGCCCCAGCATTATCGGATATATAAGTGTTGCTTCAAACCCCAGCACTATCGGATATGTAAGTGTTGCTTCAAACCCCAGCACTATCGGATATGTAAGTGCTGCTTCAAACCCCAGCACTATCGGATATGTAAGTGCTGCTTCAAACCCCAACACTATCGGATATGTAATTGTTGCTTCAAGCACCAACACTATCGGATATGTAAGTGTTGCTTCAAGCCCCAGCACTATCGGATATTTAAGTGCTGCTTCAAGCCCCAGCACTATCGGATATGTAAGTGTTGCATCAAGCCCCAGCACTATCGGATATGTAAGTGTTGCTTCAAACCCCAGCACGATCGGATATGTAAGTGTAGCTTCAAGCCACAGCACTATCGGATATGTAAATGTTGTTTCAAAACTCAACACTATTGGATATGTAAGTGTTGCTTCAAGCCCCGGCACTATCGGATATGTAAGTGTTGCTTGAAACCCAAGCACAATCGGAAATATAAGTGTTGCTTCAAGCCCCAGCACAATCGATTAGGTAAGTGGTGCTTCAAGGCCCTGCACTATCGGATATGTAAGTGTTGCTTCAAGCCCCAGCACTATCGGAGATGTAAGTGTTGCTTCAAGTCCCAGCACTATCGGATATGTAAGTGTTGCTTCAAGTCCCAGCACTATCAGATATGTAAGTGCTGCTTCAAACCCCACCACTATCGGATATGTAAGTGTTGCGTCAAGCCCCAGCACTATCGGATATGTAAGTGCTGCTTCAAACCCCAACACTATCGGATATGTAAGTGCTGCTTCCATCCCCAACACTATCGGATATGTAAGTGCTGCTTCAAGCCCCAGCACTATTGGATATGTATGTGTTGCTTCAAGCCCCGGCACTATCGGATATGTCAGTGTTGCTTCAAGCCCCAGAACTATTGGATATGTAAGTGTTGCTTCAAGCCCCAGCACTATCGGATATGTAAATGTTGCTTCAAGCCATAGCACTATCGGATATGTAAGTGTTGCTTCAAGCCCCAGCACTATCAGATATGTAAGTGTTGCTTCAAACCCCAGCACTATCGGATATGTAAGTGTTGCTTCAATCCCTAGCACTATCGGATATGTAAGTGTTGCATCAAGCCCCTGCACTATCGGATATGTAAGTGCTGTTTCAAGCCCCAGCACTATCGGATATGTAAGTGTTGCTTCAAGCCCCAACACTATCGGATATGTAAGTGTTGCTTCAAACCCCAGCACTATCGGATATGTAAGTGTTGCTTCAAGCCCCAGCACTATCTGATATATAACTGTTGCTTCAAGCCACAGCACAATCGATTATGAAAGTGTTGCTTCAAACCCCAGCACTATCGGAAATATAAGTGTTGCTTCAAGCCCCAGCACTATCGGATATGTAAGTGTTGCTTCAAGCCCCAGCACTATCGGATATGTAAGTGTTGCTTGAAACCCAAGCACAATCGGAAATATAAGTGTTGCTTCAAGCCCCAGCACAATCGATTATGTAAGTGTTGCTTCAAACCCCAGCACTATCGGAAATATAAGTGTTGCTTCAAGCCCCAACACTATCGGATATGTAAGTGTTGCTTCAAACCCCAGCACTATCGGATATGTAAGTGTTGCTTCAAGCCCAGGCACTATCGGATATGTAAGTGTTGCTTGAAACCCAAGCACAATCGGAAATATAAGTGTTGCTTCAAGCCCCAGCACAATCGATTAGGTAAGTGGTGCTTCAAGGCCCTGCACTATCGGATATGTAAGTGTTGCTTCAAGCCCCAGCACTATCGGAGATGTAAGTGTTGCTTCAAGTCCCAGCACTATCGGATATGTAAGTGTTGCTTCAAGTCCCAGCACTATCAGATATGTAAGTGCTGCTTCAAACCCCACCACTATCGGATATGTAAGTGTTGCGTCAAGCCCCAGCACTATCGGATATGTAAGTGCTGCTTCAAACCCCAACACTATCGGATATGTAAGTGCTGCTTCCATCCCCAACACTATCGGATATGTAAGTGCTGCTTCAAGCCCCTGCACTATCGGATATGTAAGTGTTGCTTCAAGCCCCAGCACTATCGGAGATGTAAGTGTTGCTTCAAGTCCCAGCACTATCGGATATGTAAGTGTTGCTTCAAGTCCCAGCACTATCAGATATGTAAGTGCTGCTGCAAACCCCACCACTATCGGATATGTAAGTGTTGCTTCAAGCCCCAGCACTATCGGATATGTAAGTGCTACTTCAAACCCCAACAGTATAGGATATGTAAGTGCTGCTTCAAGCCCCAACACTATCGGACATGTAAGTGCTGCTTCAAGCCCCAGCACTATTGGATATGTAAGTGTTGCTTCAAGCCCCAGCACTATCGGATATGTAAGTGTTGCTTCAAGCCCTAGCAGTATCGGATATGTAAGTGCTGCTTCAAGCCCCAGCACTATCAGATATGTAAGTGCTGCATGAAGCCCCAGCACTATCGGATATATAAGTGCTGCTTGAAGCCCCACCACTTTTGGATATGTAAGTGTTGCTTCAAGCCCCAGCACTATCGGATATGTAAGTGTTGCTTCAAACCCCAGCACTATCGGATATGTAAGTGCTGCTTCAAGCACCAGCATTATCGGATTTGTAAGTATTGCTTCAAGCCCCAGCACTATCGGATATGTAAGTGTTGCTTCAAGCCCCAGCCATATCAGATATGTAAGTGTTGCTTCAAGCCCCAGCACTATCGGATATGTAAGTGTTGCTTCAAGTCCCAGCACTATCAGATATGTAAGTGCTGCTTCAAACCCCACCACTATCGGATATGTAAGTGTTGCTTCAAGCCCCAGCACTATCGGATATGTAAGTGCTGCTTCAAACACCAACACTATCGGATATGTAAGTGCTGCTTCCATCCCCAACACTATCGGATATGTAAGTGCTGCTTCAAGCACCAGCACTATTGGATATGTAAGTGGTGCTTCAAGCCCCGGCACTATCGGATATGTCAGTGTTGCTTCAAGCCCCAGAACTATTGGATATGTAAGTGTTGCTTCAAGCCCCAGCACTATCGGATATGTAAATGTTGCTTCAAGCCATAGCACTATCGGATATGTAAGTGTTGCTTCAAGCACCAGCACTATCAGATATGTAAGTGTTGCTTCAAACCCCAGCACTATCGGATATGTAAGTGTTGCTTCAATCCCCAGCACTATCGGATATGTAAGTGTTGCATCAAGCCCCTGCACTATCGGATATGTAAGTGCTGTTTCAAGCCCCAGCACTATCGGATATGAAAGTGTTGCTTCAAGCCCCAACACTATCGGATATGTAAGTGTTGCTTCAAAACCCAGCACGATCGGATATGTAAGTGTTGCTTCAAGCCCCAGCACTATCTGATATGTAACTGTTGCTTCAAGCCACAGCACAATCGAATATGAAAGTGCTGCTTCAAACCCCAGCACAATCGGAAATATAAGTGTTGCTTCAAGCCCCAGCACTATCGGATACGTAAGTGTTGCTTCAAGCTCCAGCACTGTCGGATATGTAAGTGTTGCTTGAAACCCAAGCACAATCGGAAATATAAGTGTTGCTTCAAGCCCCAGCACAATCGATTATGTAAGTGTTGCTTCAAGCCCCTGCACTATCGGATATGTAAGTGTTGCTTCAAGTCCCAGCACTATCGGATATGTAAGTGTTGCTTCAAGTCCCAGCACTATCAGATATGTAAGTGCTGCTTCAAACCCCACCACTATCGGATATGTAAGTGTTGCTTCAAGCCCCAACACTATCGGATATGTAAGTGTTGCTTCAAACCCCAGCACTATCGGATATGTAAGTGTTGCTTCAAGCCCAGGCACTATCGGATATGTAAGTGTTGCTTGAAACCCAAGCACAATCGGAAATATAAGTGTTGCTTCAAGCCCCAGCACAATCGATTAGGTAAGTGGTGCTTCAAGGCCCTGCACTATCGGATATGTAAGTGTTGCTTCAAGCCCCAGCACTATCGGAGATGTAAGTGTTGCTTCAAGTCCCAGCACTATCGGATATGTAAGTGTTGCTTCAAGTCCCAGCACTATCAGATATGTAAGTGCTGCTTCAAACCCCACCACTATCGGATATGTAAGTGTTGCGTCAAGCCCCAGCACTATCGGATATGTAAGTGCTGCTTCAAACCCCAACACTATCGGATATGTAAGTGCTGCTTCCATCCCCAACACTATCGGATATGTAAGTGCTGCTTCAAGCCCCAGCACTATTGGATATGTAAGTGTTGCTTCAAGCCCCGGCACTATCGGATATGTCAGTGTTGCTTCAAGCCCCAGAACTATTGGATATGTAAGTGTTGCTTCAAGCCCCAGCACTATCGGATATGTAAATGTTGCTTCAAGCCATAGCACTATCGGATATGTAAGTGTTGCTTCAAGCCCCAGCACTATCAGATATGTAAGTGTTGCTTCAAACCCCAGCACTATCGGATATGTAAGTGTTGCTTCAATCCCTAGCACTATCGGATATGTAAGTGTTGCATCAAGCCCCTGCACTATCGGATATGTAAGTGCTGTTTCAAGCCCCAGCACTATCGGATATGTAAGTGTTGCTTCAAGCCCCAACACTATCGGATATGTAAGTGTTGCTTCAAACCCCAGCACTATCGGATATGTAAGTGTTGCTTCAAGCCCCAGCACTATCTGATATGTAACTGTTGCTTCAAGCCACAGCACAATCGATTATGAAAGTGTTGCTTCAAACCCCAGCACTATCGGAAATATAAGTGTTGCTTCAAGCCCCAGCACTATCGGATATGTAAGTGTTGCTTCAAGCCCCAGCACTATCGGATATGTAAGTGTTGCTTGAAACCCAAGCACAATCGGAAATATAAGTGTTGCTTCAAGCCCCAGCACAATCGATTATGTAAGTGTTGCTTCAAGCCCCTGCACTATCGGATATGTAAGTGTTGCTTCAAGCCCCAGCACTATCGGAGATGTAAGTGTTGCTTCAAGTCCCAGCACTATCGGATATGTAAGTGTTGCTTCAAGTCCCAGCACTATCAGATATGTAAGTGCTGCTGCAAACCCCACCACTATCGGATATGTAAGTGTTGCTTCAAGCCCCAGCACTATCGGATATGTAAGTGCTACTTCAAACCCCAACAGTATAGGATATGTAAGTGCTGCTTCAAGCCCCAACACTATCGGACATGTAAGTGCTGCTTCAAGCCCCAGCACTATTGGATATGTAAGTGTTGCTTCAAGCCCCAGCACTATCGGATATGTAAGTGTTGCTTCAAGCCCTAGCAGTATCGGATATGTAAGTGCTGCTTCAAGCCCCAGCACTATCAGATATGTAAGTGCTGCATGAAGCCCCAGCACTATCGGATATATAAGTGCTGCTTGAAGCCCCACCACTTTTGGATATGTAAGTGTTGCTTCAAGCCCCAGCACTATCGGATATGTAAGTGTTGCTTCAAACCCCAGCACTATCGGATATGTAAGTGCTGCTTCAAGCACCAGCATTATCGGATTTGTAAGTATTGCTTCAAGCCCCAGCACTATCGGATATGTAAGTGTTGCTTCAAGCCCCAGCCATATCAGATATGTAAGTGTTGCTTCAAGCCCCAGCACTATCGGATATGTAAGTGTTGCTTCAAGTCCCAGCACTATCAGATATGTAAGTGCTGCTTCAAACCCCACCACTATCGGATATGTAAGTGTTGCTTCAAGCCCCAGCACTATCGGATATGTAAGTGCTGCTTCAAACACCAACACTATCGGATATGTAAGTGCTGCTTCCATCCCCAACACTATCGGATATGTAAGTGCTGCTTCAAGCACCAGCACTATTGGATATGTAAGTGGTGCTTCAAGCCCCGGCACTATCGGATATGTCAGTGTTGCTTCAAGCCCCAGAACTATTGGATATGTAAGTGTTGCTTCAAGCCCCAGCACTATCGGATATGTAAATGTTGCTTCAAGCCATAGCACTATCGGATATGTAAGTGTTGCTTCAAGCACCAGCACTATCAGATATGTAAGTGTTGCTTCAAACTCCAGCACTATCGGATATGTAAGTGTTGCTTCAATCCCCAGCACTATCGGATATGTAAGTGTTGCATCAAGCCCCTGCACTATCGGATATGTAAGTGCTGTTTCAAGCCCCAGCACTATCGGATATGAAAGTGTTGCTTCAAGCCCCAACACTATCGGATATGTAAGTGTTGCTTCAAAACCCAGCACGATCGGATATGTAAGTGTTGCTTCAAGCCCCAGCACTATCTGATATGTAACTGTTGCTTCAAGCCACAGCACAATCGAATATGAAAGTGCTGCTTCAAACCCCAGCACAATCGGAAATATAAGTGTTGCTTCAAGCCCCAGCACTATCGGATACGTAAGTGTTGCTTCAAGCCCCAGCACTGTCGGATATGTAAGTGTTGCTTGAAACCCAAGCACAATCGGAAATATAAGTGTTGCTTCAAGCCCCAGCACAATCGATTATGTAAGTGTTGCTTCAAGCCCCTGCACTATCGGATATGTAAGTGTTGCTTCAAGCCCCAGCACTATCGGAGATGTAAGTGTTGCTTCAAGTCCCAGCACTATCGGATATGTAAGTGTTGCTTCAAGTCCCAGCACTATCAGATATGTAAGTGCTGCTTCAAACCCCACCACTATCGGATATGTAAGTGTTGCTTCAAGCCCCAGCACTATCGGATATGTAAGTGCTACTTCAAACCCCAACAGTATCGGAAATGTAAGTGCTGCTTCAAGCCCCAACACTATCGGATATGTAAGTGCTGCTTCAAGCCCCAGCACTATTGGATATGTAAGTGTTGCTTCAAGCCCCAGCACTATCGGATATGTAAGTGTTGCTTCAAGCCCCAGCAGTATCGGATATGTAAGTGCTGCTTCAAGCCCCAGCACTATCAGATATGTAAGTGCTGCATGAAGCCCCAGCACTATCGGATATGAAAGTGCTGCTTCAAGCCCCACCACTATTGGATATGTAAGTGTTGCTTCAAGCCCCAGCACTATCGGATATGTAAGTGTTGCTTCAAACCCCAGCATTATCGGATATGTAAGTGTTGCTTCAAGCACCAGCATTATCGGATTTGTAAGTATTGCTTCAAGCCCCAGCACTATCGGATATGTAAGTGTTGCTTCAAGCCCCAGCCCTATCAGATATGTAAGTGTTGCTTCAAGCCCCAGCACTATCGGATATGTAAGTGTTGCATCAAGCCCCAGCACAATCAGATATGTAACTGCTGTTTCCAGCCCCAGCACTGTCGGATATGTAAATGTTGCTTCAAGCCCCAACACTATCGGATATGTAAGTGTTGCATCAAGCCCCAGTACTATCAGATATGTAACTGCTGTTTCAAGCCCCAGCACTGTCGGATATGTAAGTGTTGCTTCAAGCCCCAACACTATCGGATATGTAAGTGCTGCTTCAAACCCCAGCACTATCGGATATGTAAGTGCTGCTTCAAACCCCAACACTATCGGATATGTAATTGTTGCTTCAAGCACCAACACTATCGGATATGTAAGTGTTGCTTCAAGCCCCAGCACTATCGGATATTTAAGTGCTGCTTCAAGCCCCAGCACTATCGGATATGTAAGTGTTGCATCAAGCCCCAGCACTATCGGATATGTAAGTGTTGCTTCAAACCCCAGCACGATCGGATATGTAAGTGTAGCTTCAAGCCACAGCACTATCGGATATGTAAATGTTGTTTCAAAACTCAACACTATTGGATATGTAAGTGTTGCTTCAAGCCCCGGCACTATCGGATATGTAAGTGTTGCTTGAAACCCAAGCACAATCGGAAATATAAGTGTTGCTTCAAGCCCCAGCACAATCGATTAGGTAAGTGGTGCTTCAAGGCCCTGCACTATCGGATATGTAAGTGTTGCTTCAAGCCCCAGCACTATCGGAGATGTAAGTGTTGCTTCAAGTCCCAGCACTATCGGATATGTAAGTGTTGCTTCAAGTCCCAGCACTATCAGATATGTAAGTGCTGCTTCAAACCCCACCACTATCGGATATGTAAGTGTTGCGTCAAGCCCCAGCACTATCGGATATGTAAGTGCTGCTTCAAACCCCAACACTATCGGATATGTAAGTGCTGCTTCCATCCCCAACACTATCGGATATGTAAGTGCTGCTTCAAGCCCCAGCACTATTGGATATGTATGTGTTGCTTCAAGCCCCGGCACTATCGGATATGTCAGTGTTGCTTCAAGCCCCAGAACTATTGGATATGTAAGTGTTGCTTCAAGCCCCAGCACTATCGGATATGTAAATGTTGCTTCAAGCCATAGCACTATCGGATATGTAAGTGTTGCTTCAAGCCCCAGCACTATCAGATATGTAAGTGTTGCTTCAAACCCCAGCACTATCGGATATGTAAGTGTTGCTTCAATCCCTAGCACTATCGGATATGTAAGTGTTGCATCAAGCCCCTGCACTATCGGATATGTAAGTGCTGTTTCAAGCCCCAGCACTATCGGATATGTAAGTGTTGCTTCAAGCCCCAACACTATCGGATATGTAAGTGTTGCTTCAAACCCCAGCACTATCGGATATGTAAGTGTTGCTTCAAGCCCCAGCACTATCTGATATATAACTGTTGCTTCAAGCCACAGCACAATCGATTATGAAAGTGTTGCTTCAAACCCCAGCACTATCGGAAATATAAGTGTTGCTTCAAGCCCCAGCACTATCGGATATGTAAGTGTTGCTTCAAGCCCCAGCACTATCGGATATGTAAGTGTTGCTTGAAACCCAAGCACAATCGGAAATATAAGTGTTGCTTCAAGCCCCAGCACAATCGATTATGTAAGTGTTGCTTCAAGCCCCTGCACTATCGGATATGTAAGTGTTGCTTCAAGCCCCAGCACTATCGGAGATGTAAGTGTTGCTTCAAGTCCCAGCACTATCGGATATGTAAGTGTTGCTTCAAGTCCCAGCACTATCAGATATGTAAGTGCTGCTGCAAACCCCACCACTATCGGATATGTAAGTGTTGCTTCAAGCCCCAGCACTATCGGATATGTAAGTGCTACTTCAAACCCCAACAGTATAGGATATGTAAGTGCTGCTTCAAGCCCCAACACTATCGGACATGTAAGTGCTGCTTCAAGCCCCAGCACTATTGGATATGTAAGTGTTGCTTCAAGCCCCAGCACTATCGGATATGTAAGTGTTGCTTCAAGCCCTAGCAGTATCGGATATGTAAGTGCTGCTTCAAGCCCCAGCACTATCAGATATGTAAGTGCTGCATGAAGCCCCAGCACTATCGGATATATAAGTGCTGCTTGAAGCCCCACCACTTTTGGATATGTAAGTGTTGCTTCAAGCCCCAGCACTATCGGATATGTAAGTGTTGCTTCAAACCCCAGCACTATCGGATATGTAAGTGCTGCTTCAAGCACCAGCATTATCGGATTTGTAAGTATTGCTCAAGCCCCAGCACTATCGGATATGTAAGTGTTGCTTCAAGCCCCAGCCATATCAGATATGTAAGTGTTGCTTCAAGCCCCAGCACTATCGGATATGTAAGTGTTGCTTCAAGTCCCAGCACTATCAGATATGTAAGTGCTGCTTCAAACCCCACCACTATCGGATATGTAAGTGTTGCTTCAAGCCCCAGCACTATCGGATATGTAAGTGCTGCTTCAAACACCAACACTATCGGATATGTAAGTGCTGCTTCCATCCCCAACACTATCGGATATGTAAGTGCTGCTTCAAGCACCAGCACTATTGGATATGTAAGTGGTGCTTCAAGCCCCAGCACTATCGGATATGTAAATGTTGCTTCAAGCCATAGCACTATCGGATATGTAAGTGTTGCTTCAAGCACCAGCACTATCAGATATGTAAGTGTTGCTTCAAACCCCAGCACTATCGGATATGTAAGTGTTGCTTCAATCCCCAGCACTATCGGATATGTAAGTGTTGCATCAAGCCCCTGCACTATCGGATATGTAAGTGCTGTTTCAAGCCCCAGCACTATCGGATATGAAAGTGTTGCTTCAAGCCCCAACACTATCGGATATGTAAGTGTTGCTTCAAAACCCAGCACGATCGGATATGTAAGTGTTGCTTCAAGCCCCAGCACTATCTGATATGTAACTGTTGCTTCAAGCCACAGCACAATCGAATATGAAAGTGCTGCTTCAAACCCCAGCACAATCGGAAATATAAGTGTTGCTTCAAGCCCCAGCACTATCGGATACGTAAGTGTTGCTTCAAGCTCCAGCACTGTCGGATATGTAAGTGTTGCTTGAAACCCAAGCACAATCGGAAATATAAGTGTTGCTTCAAGCCCCAGCACAATCGATTATGTAAGTGTTGCTTCAAGCCCCTGCACTATCGGATATGTAAGTGTTGCTTCAAGTCCCAGCACTATCGGATATGTAAGTGTTGCTTCAAGTCCCAGCACTATCAGATATGTAAGTGCTGCTTCAAACCCCACCACTATCGGATATGTAAGTGTTGCTTCAAGCCCCAACACTATCGGATATGTAAGTGTTGCTTCAAACCCCAGCACTATCGGATATGTAAGTGTTGCTTCAAGCCCAGGCACTATCGGATATGTAAGTGTTGCTTGAAACCCAAGCACAATCGGAAATATAAGTGTTGCTTCAAGCCCCAGCACAATCGATTAGGTAAGTGGTGCTTCAAGGCCCTGCACTATCGGATATGTAAGTGTTGCTTCAAGCCCCAGCACTATCGGAGATGTAAGTGTTGCTTCAAGTCCCAGCACTATCGGATATGTAAGTGTTGCTTCAAGTCCCAGCACTATCAGATATGTAAGTGCTGCTTCAAACCCCACCACTATCGGATATGTAAGTGTTGCGTCAAGCCCCAGCACTATCGGATATGTAAGTGCTGCTTCAAACCCCAACACTATCGGATATGTAAGTGCTGCTTCCATCCCCAACACTATCGGATATGTAAGTGCTGCTTCAAGCCCCAGCACTATTGGATATGTAAGTGTTGCTTCAAGCCCCGGCACTATCGGATATGTCAGTGTTGCTTCAAGCCCCAGAACTATTGGATATGTAAGTGTTGCTTCAAGCCCCAGCACTATCGGATATGTAAATGTTGCTTCAAGCCATAGCACTATCGGATATGTAAGTGTTGCTTCAAGCCCCAGCACTATCAGATATGTAAGTGTTGCTTCAAACCCCAGCACTATCGGATATGTAAGTGTTGCTTCAATCCCTAGCACTATCGGATATGTAAGTGTTGCATCAAGCCCCTGCACTATCGGATATGTAAGTGCTGTTTCAAGCCCCAGCACTATCGGATATGTAAGTGTTGCTTCAAGCCCCAACACTATCGGATATGTAAGTGTTGCTTCAAACCCCAGCACTATCGGATATGTAAGTGTTGCTTCAAGCCCCAGCACTATCTGATATGTAACTGTTGCTTCAAGCCACAGCACAATCGATTATGAAAGTGTTGCTTCAAACCCCAGCACTATCGGAAATATAAGTGTTGCTTCAAGCCCCAGCACTATCGGATATGTAAGTGTTGCTTCAAGCCCCAGCACTATCGGATATGTAAGTGTTGCTTGAAACCCAAGCACAATCGGAAATATAAGTGTTGCTTCAAGCCCCAGCACAATCGATTATGTAAGTGTTGCTTCAAGCCCCTGCACTATCGGATATGTAAGTGTTGCTTCAAGCCCCAGCACTATCGGAGATGTAAGTGTTGCTTCAAGTCCCAGCACTATCGGATATGTAAGTGTTGCTTCAAGTCCCAGCACTATCAGATATGTAAGTGCTGCTGCAAACCCCACCACTATCGGATATGTAAGTGTTGCTTCAAGCCCCAGCACTATCGGATATGTAAGTGCTACTTCAAACCCCAACAGTATAGGATATGTAAGTGCTGCTTCAAGCCCCAACACTATCGGACATGTAAGTGCTGCTTCAAGCCCCAGCACTATTGGATATGTAAGTGTTGCTTCAAGCCCCAGCACTATCGGATATGTAAGTGTTGCTTCAAGCCCTAGCAGTATCGGATATGTAAGTGCTGCTTCAAGCCCCAGCACTATCAGATATGTAAGTGCTGCATGAAGCCCCAGCACTATCGGATATATAAGTGCTGCTTGAAGCCCCACCACTTTTGGATATGTAAGTGTTGCTTCAAGCCCCAGCACTATCGGATATGTAAGTGTTGCTTCAAACCCCAGCACTATCGGATATGTAAGTGCTGCTTCAAGCACCAGCATTATCGGATTTGTAAGTATTGCTTCAAGCCCCAGCACTATCGGATATGTAAGTGTTGCTTCAAGCCCCAGCCATATCAGATATGTAAGTGTTGCTTCAAGCCCCAGCACTATCGGATATGTAAGTGTTGCTTCAAGTCCCAGCACTATCAGATATGTAAGTGTTGCTTCAAGCCCCAGCACTATCGGATATGTAAGTGTTGCATCAAGCCCCAGCACAATCAGATATGTAACTGCTGTTTCCAGCCCCAGCACTGTCGGATATGTAAGTGTTGCTTCAAGCCCCAGCACTATCGGATATGTAAGTGCTGCTTCAAACACCAACACTATCGGATATGTAAGTGCTGCTTCCATCCCCAACACTATCGGATATGTAAGTGCTGCTTCAAGCACCAGCACTATTGGATATGTAAGTGGTGCTTCAAGCCCCGGCACTATCGGATATGTCAGTGTTGCTTCAAGCCCCAGAACTATTGGATATGTAAGTGTTGCTTCAAGCCCCAGCACTATCGGATATGTAAATGTTGCTTCAAGCCATAGCACTATCGGATATGTAAGTGTTGCTTCAAGCACCAGCACTATCAGATATGTAAGTGTTGCTTCAAACTCCAGCACTATCGGATATGTAAGTGTTGCTTCAATCCCCAGCACTATCGGATATGTAAGTGTTGCATCAAGCCCCTGCACTATCGGATATGTAAGTGCTGTTTCAAGCCCCAGCACTATCGGATATGAAAGTGTTGCTTCAAGCCCCAACACTATCGGATATGTAAGTGTTGCTTCAAAACCCAGCACGATCGGATATGTAAGTGTTGCTTCAAGCCCCAGCACTATCTGATATGTAACTGTTGCTTCAAGCCACAGCACAATCGAATATGAAAGTGCTGCTTCAAACCCCAGCACAATCGGAAATATAAGTGTTGCTTCAAGCCCCAGCACTATCGGATACGTAAGTGTTGCTTCAAGCCCCAGCACTGTCGGATATGTAAGTGTTGCTTGAAACCCAAGCACAATCGGAAATATAAGTGTTGCTTCAAGCCCCAGCACAATCGATTATGTAAGTGTTGCTTCAAGCCCCTGCACTATCGGATATGTAAGTGTTGCTTCAAGCCCCAGCACTATCGGAGATGTAAGTGTTGCTTCAAGTCCCAGCACTATCGGATATGTAAGTGTTGCTTCAAGTCCCAGCACTATCAGATATGTAAGTGCTGCTTCAAACCCCACCACTATCGGATATGTAAGTGTTGCTTCAAGCCCCAGCACTATCGGATATGTAAGTGCTACTTCAAACCCCAACAGTATCGGAAATGTAAGTGCTGCTTCAAGCCCCAACACTATCGGATATGTAAGTGCTGCTTCAAGCCCCAGCACTATTGGATATGTAAGTGTTGCTTCAAGCCCCAGCACTATCGGATATGTAAGTGTTGCTTCAAGCCCCAGCAGTATCGGATATGTAAGTGCTGCTTCAAGCCCCAGCACTATCAGATATGTAAGTGCTGCATGAAGCCCCAGCACTATCGGATATGAAAGTGCTGCTTCAAGCCCCACCACTATTGGATATGTAAGTGTTGCTTCAAGCCCCAGCACTATCGGATATGTAAGTGTTGCTTCAAACCCCAGCATTATCGGATATGTAAGTGTTGCTTCAAGCACCAGCATTATCGGATTTGGAAGTATTGCTTCAAGCCCCAGCACTATCGGATATGTAAGTGTTGCTTCAAGCCCCAGCCCTATCAGATATGTAAGTGTTGCTTCAAGCCCCAGCACTATCGGATATGTAAGTGTTGCATCAAGCCCCAGCACAATCAGATATGTAACTGCTGTTTCCAGCCCCAGCACTGTCGGATATGTAAATGTTGCTTCAAGCCCCAACACTATCGGATATGTAAGTGTTGCATCAAGCCCCAGTACTATCAGATATGTAACTGCTGTTTCAAGCCCCAGCACTGTCGGATATGTAAGTGTTGCTTCAAGCCCCAACACTATCGGATATGTAAGTGTTGCTTCATGCCCCAGCACTATCGGTTATGTAACTGTTGCTTCAAGCCACAGCACAATCGGATATGTAAGTGTTGCTTCAAGCCCCAGCACTATCGGATATGTAAGTGTTGCTTCAAGCCCCAGCACTATCGGAGATTTAAGTGTTGCTTCAAGCCCCAGCACTATCGGATATGTAAGTGTTGCTTCAAGTCCCAGCACTATCGGATATGTAAGTGCTGCTTCAAACCCCACCACTATCGGATATGTAAGTGTTGCTTCAAGCCCCAGCACTATCGGAGATGTAAGTGTTGCTTCAAGCCCCAGCACTATCGGACATGTAAGTGCTGCTTCAAACCCCACCAATATCGGATATGTAAGTGCTGCTTCAAGCCCAGGCACTATCGGATATGTAAGTGCTGCTTCAAACCCCAACACTATCGGATATGTAAGTGTTGCTTCAAGCCCCACCACTATCGGATATGTCAGTGCTGCTTAAACCCCCAGCACTATCGGATATGTAAGTGTTGCTTCAAGCCCCAGCACTATCGGATATGTAAGTGTTGCTTCAAGCCCCAGCACTATCGGATATTTAAGTGTTGCTTCAAAACCCAGCACTATCAGATATGTAAGTGCTGCTTCAAACCCCAACACTATCGGATATGTAAGTGTTGCTTCAAGCCCCACCACTATCGGATATGTCAGTGCTGCTTAAACCCCCAGCACTATCGGATATGTAAGTGTTTCTTCTAGCCCCAGCACTATCGGATACCTCTGTGCTGCTTCAAGCCCCAGCACTATCGGATATGTCACTGTTGCTTCAAGCCCCAGAACTATTGGATATGTAAGTGTTGCTTCAAGCCTCAGCAATATCGGATATGTAAGTGCTGCTTCAAGCCCCAGTACTATCGGATATCTAAGTGTTGCTTCAAGCTCCAGCACTATCGGATATGTAAGTGCAGCTTCAAGCCCCAGCACTATCGGATATGTAAGTGCTGCTTCAAGCCCCAGCACTATCGGATATGTAAGTGTTGCTTCAAACCCCAGCACTATCGGATATGTAAGTGTTGCTTCAAGCCCCAGCACTATCGGATATGTAAGTGCAGCTTCAAGCCCCAGCACTATCGGATATGTAAGTGTTGCTTCAAACCCCAGCACTATCGGATATGTAAGTGTTGCTTCAAACCCCAGCACTATCGGATATGTAAGTGTTGCTTCAAACCCCAGCACTATCGGATATGTAAGTGTTGCTTCAAGCCCCAGCACTATCGGATATGTAAGTGCCGCTTCAAGCCCCAGCACTATCGGATATGTAAGTGCAGCTTCAAGCCCCAGCACTATCGGATATGTAAGTGCTGCTTCAAGCCCCAGCACTATCGGATATGTAAGTGTTGCTTCAAACCCCAGCACTATCGGATATGTAAGTGTTGCTTCAAGCCCCAGCACTATCGGATATGTAAGTGCAGCTTCAAGCCCCAGCACTATCGGATATGTAAGTGTTGCTTCAAACCCCAGCACTATCGGATATGTAAGTGTTGCTTCAAACCCCAGCACTATCGGATATGTAAGTGTTGCTTCAAACCCCAGCACTATCGGATATGTAAGTGTTGCTTCAAACCCCAGCACTATCGGATATATAAGTGTTGCTTCAAGCACCAGCATTATCGGATTTGTAAGTATTGCTTCTAGCCTCAGCACTATCGGATATGTAAGTGTTGCTTCAAGCCCCAGCACTATCGGATATGAAAGTGTTGCTTCAAACCCCAGCACTATCGGATATGTAAGTGTTGCTTCAAACCCCAGCACGATCGGATATGTAAGTGTTGCTTCAATCCCCAGCACTATCGGATTTGTAAGTGTTGCTTCAAACCCCAGCACGATCGGTTATGTAAGTGTTGCTTCAAACCACAGCACTATCGGATATGTAACTGCTGCTTCAAGCCACAGCACTATCGGATATGTAAGTGCTGCTTCATGCCCCAACACTATCGGATATTTAAGTGTTGCTTCAAACCCCAGCACTATCGGATATGTAAGTGTTGCTTCAAGCCCCAGCACTATCAGATATGTAAGTGTTGCTTCACACCCCAGCACTATCAGATATGTAAGTGTTGCTTCAATCCCCAGCACTATCGGATGTGTAAGTGTTGCATCAAGCCCCAGCACTATCGGACATGCAAGTGCTGTTTCATGCCCCAGCACTATCGGATATGTAAGTGTTGCTTCAAGCCCCAACACAATCGGATATGTAAGTGTTGCTTCAAACCCCAGCACTATCGGATATGTAAGTATTGCTTCAAGCCCCAGCACTATCGGAGATGTAAGTGTTGCTTCAAGCCCCAGCACTATCGGATATGTCATTGTTGCTTCAAGCTCCAGCACTATCGGAGATGTAAGTGTTGCTTCAAGCCCCAGCACTATCGGATATGTAAGTGTTGCTTCAAGTCCCAGCACTATCGGATATGTAATTATTGCTTCAAGCCCCAGCACTATCGGATATGTAAGTGCTGCTTCAAACCCCAGCACTATCGGATATGAAAGTGTTGCTTCAATCCCCAGCACTATCGGATATGTAAGTGCTGCTTCAAACCCCAACACTATCGGATATGTAATTGTTGCTTCAAGCACCAACACTATCGGATATGTAAGTGCTGCTTCCAGCCCCAGCACTATCGGATATGTAAGTGTTGCTTCAAACCCCAGCACTATCGGATATGTAAGTGTTGCTTCAAACCCCAGCACGATCGGATATGTAAGTGTTGCTTCAAACCCCAGCACGATCGGTTATGTAAGTGTTGCTTCAAACCACAGCACTATCGGATATGTAACTGCTGCTTCAAGCCACAGCACTATCGGATATGTAAGTGCTGCTTCATGCCCCAACACTATCGGATATTTAAGTGTTGCTTCAAGCCCCAGCACTATCAGATATGTAAGTGTTGCTTCAATCCCCAGCACTATCGGATGTGTAAGTGTTGCTTCACACCCCAGCACTTTCAGATATGTAAGTGTTGCTTCAATCCCCAGCACTATCGGATGTGTAAGTGTTGCATCAAGCCCCAGCACTATCGGACATGCAAGTGCTGTTTCATGCCCCAGCACTATCGGATATGTAAGTGTTGCTTCAAGCCCCAACACAATCGGATATGTAAGTGTTGCTTCAAACCCCAGCACTATCGAATATGTAAGTATTGCTTCAAGCCCCAGCACTATCGGATATTTAAGTGTTGCCTCAAGCCCCAGCACTATCGGATATGTCATTGTTGCTTCAAGCTCCAGCACTATCGGAGATGTAAGTGTTGCTTCAAGCCCCAGCACTATCGGATATGTCATTGTTGCTTCAAGCTCCAGCACTATCGGAGATGTAAGTGTTGCTTCAAGCCCCAGCACTATCGGATATGTAAGTGTTGCTTCAAGTCCCAGCACTATCGGATATGTAAGTATTGCTTCAAGCCCCAGCACTATCGGATATGTAAGTGCTGCTTCAAACCCCACCACTATCGGATATGTAAGGGTTGCTTCAAGCCCCAGCACTATCGGATATGTAAGTATTGCTTCAAGCCCCAGCACTATCGGATATGTAAGTGCTACTTCAAACCCCACCAATATCGGATATGTAAGTGCTGCTTCAAGCCCAGGCACTATCGGATATGTAAGTGCTGCTTCAAACCCCAACACTATCGGATATGTAAGTGTTGCTTCAAGCCCCAGCACTATCGGATATGTATGTGCTGCTTAAACCCCCAGCACTATCGGATATGTAAGTGTTGCTTCAAGCCCCAGCACTATCGGATAGGTAAGTGTTGCTTCAAGCCCCAGCACTATCGGATATGTAAGTGCTGCTTCAAGCCCCAGTACTATCGGAAATGTAAGTGTTGCTTCAAGCTCCAGCACTATCGGATATGTAAGTGCTGCTTCCATCCCCAGCACTATCGGATATGTAAGTGCTGCTTCAAGCCCCAGCACTATCGGATATGTAAGTGCAGCTTCAAGCCCCAGCACTATCGGATTTGTAAGTATTGCTTCTAGCCTCAGCACTATCGGATATGTAAGTGTTGCTTCAAACCCCAGCACGATCGGTTATGTAAGTGTTGCTTCAAACCCCAGCACTATCGGATATGTAACTGCTGCTTCATGCCCCAACACTATCGGATATGTAAATGTTGCTTAAAACCCCAACACTATTGGATATGTATGTGTTGCTTCAAGCCCCGGCACTATCGGATATGTCAGTGTTGCTTCAAGCCCCAGAACTATTGGATATGTAAGTGCTGCTTCAAACCCCAGCACAATCGGAAATATAAATGTTGCTTCAAGCCCCAGCACTATCGGATATGTAAGTGTTGCTTCAAGCCCCAGCACTATCGGATATGTAAGTGTTGCTTGAAACCCAAGCACAATCGGAAATGTAAGTGTTGCTTCAAGCCCCAGCACTATCGGATATGTAAGTGTTGCTTCAAGCCCCTGCACTATCGGATATGTAAGTGTTGCTTCAAGTCCCAGCACTATCGGATATGTAAGTGTTGCTTCAAGTCACAACACTATCGGATATGTAAGTGCTGCTTCAAACCCCACCACTATCGGATATGTAAGTGTTGCTTCAAGCCCCAGCACTATCGGATATGTAAGTGCTACTTCAAACACCAACACTATCGGATATGTAAGTGTTGCTTCAAGCCCCAACACTATCGGATATGTAAGTGCTGCTTCAAGCCCAAGCACTATCGGATATGTAAGTATTGCTTCAAGCCCCAGCACTATCGGATATGTCATGTTGCTTCAAACCCCAGCACTATCGGATATGTAAGTGTTGCTTCAAACCCCTGCACTACCGGATATGTAAATGTTGCTTCAAGCCTCAGCAATATCGGATATGTAAGTGTTGCTTCAAGCCGTAGCACTATCGGATATGTAAGTGTTGCTTCAAACCCCAGCACTATCGGATATATAAGTGTTGCTTCAAGCCCCAGCACTATCGGATATGTAAGTGTTGCTTCATTCCCCAGCACTATCGGATATGTAAGTGTTGCTTCAAACCCCTGCACTATCGGATATGAAAGTGCTGCTTCAAGCCCCAGCACTATCGGATATGTGAGTGTTGCTTCAATCCCCAGCACTATCGGATATGTAAGTGTTGCTTCAAACCCCTGCACTATCGGATATGTAAGTGTTGCTTCAAGCCCCAGCACTCTCGGATATGTAAGTGTTGCTTCAAACCCCTGCACTATCGGATATGTAAGTGTTGCTTCAAGCCCCAGCACTATCGGATATGTAAGTGTTGCTTCAAACCCCTGCACTATCGCATATGTAAGTGTTGCTTCAAGCCCCAGCACTATCGGATATTTAAGTGTTGCTTCAAGCCCCAGCACTATCGGATATTTAAGTGTTGCTTCAAGCCCCAGCACTATCGGATGTGTAAATGTTGCTTCAAGCCTCAGCAATATCGGATATGTAAGTGCTGCTTCAAGCCCCAGCACTGTCGGATATGTAAGTGCTGCTTCAAGCCCCAGTACTATCGGATATGTAAGTGTTGCTTCAAGCTCCAGCACTATCGGATATGTAAGTGCTGCTTCAAACCCCAGGACAATCGGATATGTAAGTGTTGCTTCAAACCCAAGCACTGTCGGATATGAAAGTGCTGCTTCAAGCCCCAGCACTATCGGATATGTAAGTGTTGCTTCAAACCACTGCACTATCAGATATGTAAGTGTTGCTTCAAACCCATGCACTATCGGATATGAAAGTGCTGCTTCAAGCCCCAGCACTATCGGATATGTGAGTGTTGCTTCAATCCCCAGCACTATCGGATATGTAAGTGTTGCTTCAAGCCCCAGCACTATCGGATATGTAAGTGCTGCTTCAAGCCCCAGCACTATCGGATATGTAAGTGTTGCTTCAAACCCCAGCACTATCGGATATGTATGTGTTGCTTCAAACCCCAGCACTATCGGATATGTAAGTGTTGCTTCAAGCACCAGCATTATCGGATTTGTAAGTATTGCTTCTAGCCCCAGCACTATCGGATATGTAAGTGTTGCTTCAAGCCACAGCACTATCGGATATGAAAGTCTTTCTTCAAACCCCTGCACTATCGGATATGTAAGTGTTGCTTCAATCCCCAGCACTATCGGATATGTGAATGTTGCTTCAATCCCCAGCACTATCGGATATGTAAGTGCTGCTTCAAGCCCCAGAACTATCGGAAATGTAAGTGTTGCTTCAAACCCCAGCACTATCGGATATGTAAGTGTTGTTTCAAACCCCAGCAATATCGGATATGTAAGTGTTGCTTCAAGCACCAACATTATCGGATTTGTAAGTATTGCTTCTAGCCCCAGCACTATCGGATATGTAAGTGTTGCTTCAAGCCCCAGCACTATCGGATATGAAAGTCTTTCTTCAAACCCCTGCACTATCGTATATGTAAGTGTTGCTTCAAGCCCCAGCACTATCGGATATGTAAGTGTTGTTTCAAACCCCAGCAATATCGGATATGTAAGTGTTGCTTCAAGCACCAACATTATCGGATTTGTAAGTATTGCTTCTAGCCCCAGCACTATCGGATATGTAAGTGTTGCTTCAAGCCCCAGCACTATCGGATATGAAAGTCTTTCTTCAAACCCCTGCACTATCGTATATGTAAGTGCTGCTTCAAGCCCCAGCACTATCGGATATGTAAGTGCTGCTTCAAGCCCCAGCACTATCGGATATGAAAGTGTTGCTTCAAACCCCAGCACTATCGGATATGAAAGTGTTGCTTCAAACCCCAGCACTATCGGATATGTAAGTTTTGCTTCAAGCCCCAGCACTATCGGATATTTAAGTGTTGCTTCAAGCCCCAGCACTATCGGATGTGTAAATGTTGCTTCAAGCCTCAGCAATATCGGATATGTAAGTGCTGCTTCAAGCCCCAGCACTGTCGGATATGTAAGTGCTGCTTCAAGCCCCAGTACTATCGGATATGTAAGTGTTGCTTCAAGCTCCAGCACTATCGGATATCTAAGTGCTGCTTCAAACCCCAGGACAATCGGATATGTAAGTGTTGCTTCAAACCCAAGCACTGTCGGATATGAAAGTGCTGCTTCAAGCCCCAGCACTATCGGATATGTAAGTGTTGCTTCAAACCACTGCACTATCAGATATGTAAGTGTTGCTTCAAACCCATGCACTATCGGATATGAAAGTGCTGCTTCAAGCCCCAGCACTATCGGATATGTGAGTGTTGCTTCAATCCCCAGCACTATCGGATATGTAAGTGTTGCTTCAAGCCCCAGCACTATCGGATATGTAAGTGCTGCTTCAAGCCCCAGCACTATCGGATATGTAAGTGTTGCTTCAAGCCCCAGCACTATCGGATATGTAAGTGCTGCTTCAAGCCCCAGCACTATCGGATATGTATGTGTTGCTTCAAACCCCAGCACTATCGGATATGTAAGTGTTGCTTCAAGCACCAGCATTATCGGATTTGTAAGTATTGCTTCTAGCCCCAGCACTATCGGATATGTAAGTGTTGCTTCAAGCCACAGCACTATCGGATATGAAAGTCTTTCTTCAAACCCCTGCACTATCGGATATGTAAGTGTTGCTTCAATCCCCAGCACTATCGGATATGTGAATGTTGCTTCAATCCCCAGCACTATCGGATATGTAAGTGCTGCTTCAAGCCCCAGAACTATCGGAAATGTAAGTGTTGCTTCAAACCCCAGCACTATCGGATATGTAAGTGTTGTTTCAAACCCCAGCACTATCGGATATGTAAGTGTTGCTTCAAGCACCAACATTATCGGATTTGTAAGTATTGCTTCTAGCCCCAGCACTATCGGATATGTAAGTGTTGCTTCAAGCCCCAGCACTATCGGATATGAAAGTCTTTCTTCAAACCCCAGCACTATCGGATATGTAAGTTTTGCTTCAAGCCCCAGCACTATCGGATATGTAAGTGTTGCTTCAAGCCCCAGCACTATCGGATATGTAAGTGCTGCTTCAAGCCCCAGCACTATCGGATATGTAAGTGCTGCTTCAAGCCCCAGCACTATCGGATATGAAAGTGTTGCTTCAAACCCCAGCACTATCGGATATGAAAGTGTTGCTTCAAACCCCAGCACTATCGGATATGTAAGTTTTGCTTCAAGCCCCAGCACTATCGGATATGTAAGTGCTGCTTCAAACCCCAGCACTATCGGATATGAAAGTGTTGCTTCAAACCCCAGCACTATCGGATATGTAAGTTTTGCTTCAAACCCCAGAACTATCGGATATGTAAGTGCTGCTTCAAGACCCAGCACTATCGAATATGAAAGTGTTGCTTCAAACCCCAGCACTATCGGATATGTAAGTGTTGCTTCAAGCACCAGCATTGTCGGATTTGTAAGTATTGCTTCTAGCCACAGCACTATCGGATATGAAAGTCTTTCTTCAAACCCCTGCACTATCAGGTATGTAAGTATTGCTTCAAACCCCTGCACTATTGGATATGTCAGTGCTGCTTCAAGCCCCAGCACTATCGGATATGTAAGTGTTGCTTCAAACCCCTGCACTATCGGATATGTAAGTGTTGCTTCAAACCCAAGAACTAACGGATATGAAAGTGCTGCTTCAAGCCCCAGCACTATCGGATATGTAAGTGTTGCTTCAAACCCCTGCACTATCGGATATGTAAGTGTTGCTTCAAACCCATGCACTATCGGATATGAAAGTGCTGCTTCAAGCCCCAGCACTATCGGATATGTGAGTGTTGCTTCAATCCCCAGCACTATCGGATATGTAAGTGTTGCTTCAAGCCCCAGCACTATCGGATATGTAAGTGTTGCTTCAAGCCCCAACACTATCGGATATGTAAGTGTTGCTTCAAACCCCAGCACTATCGGATATGTAAGTGTTGCTTCAAACCCCAGCACTATCGGATATGTAAGTGTTGCTTCAAGCACCAGCATTATCGGATTTGTAAGTATTGCTTCTAGCCACAGCACTATCGGATATGAAAGTCTTTCTTCAAACCCCTGCACTATCGGATATGTAAGTGTAGCTTCAAGCCACAGCACTATCGGATATGTAAGTGCTGCTTCAAGCCCCAGCACTATCGGATATGTAAGTGTTGCTTCAAACCCCAGCACTATCGGATATGTAAGTGTTGCTTCAAACCCCAGCACTATCGGATATGTAAGTGTTGCTTCAAGCACCAGCATTATCGGATATGTGAATGTTGCTTCAATCCCCAGCACTATCGGATATGTAAGTGCTGCTTCAAGCCCCAGAACTATCGGATATGTAAGTGTTGCTTCAAACCCCAGCACTATCGGATATGTAAGTATTGCTTCAAACCCCAGCACTATCGGATATGTAAGTGTTGCTTCAAGCACCAACATTATCGGATTTGTAAGTATTGCTTCTAGCCCCAGCACTAACGGATATGTAAATGTTGCTTCAAGCCCCAGCACTATCGGATATGAAAGTCTTTCTGCAAACCCCTGCACTATCGGATATGTAAGTGTTGCTTCAAGCCCCAGCACTATCGGATATGTAAGTGCTGCTTCAAGCCCCAGCACTATCGGATATGTAAGTGCTGCTTCAAGCCCCAGCACTATCGGATATGAAAGTGTTGCTTCAAACCCCAGCACTATCGGATATGAAAGTATTGCTTCAAACCCCAGCACTATCGGATATGTAAGTTTTGCTTCAAGCCCCAGCACTATCGGATATGTAAGTGCTGCTTCAAACCCCAGCACTATCGGATATGTAAGTTTTGCTTCAAACCCCAGAACTATCGGATATGTAAGTGCTGCTTCAAGACCCAGCACTATCGGATATGAAAGTGTTGCTTCAAACCCCAGCACTATCGGATATGTAAGTGTTGCTTCAAACCACTGCACTATCGGATATGTAAGTATTGCTTCTAGCCACAGCACTATCGGATATGAAAGTCTTTCTTCAAACCCCTGCACTATCAGGTATGTAAGTGTTGCTTCAAACCCCTGCACTATCGGATATGTCAGTGCTGCTTCAAGCCCCAGCACTATCGGATATGTAAGTGTTGCTTCAAACCCCTGCACTATCGGATATGTAAGTGTTGCTTCAAACCCAAGCACTATCGGATATGTAAGTGCTGCTTCAAGCCCCAGCACTATCGGATATGTAAGTGTTGCGTCAAACCACTGCACTATCGGATATGTAAGTGTTGCTTCAAACCCATGCACTATCGGATATGAAAGTGCTGCTTCAAGCCCCAGCACTATCGGATATGTGAGTGTTGCTTCAATCCCCAGCACTATCGGATATGTAAGTGTTGCTTCAAGCCCCAACACTATCGGATATGTAAGTGTTGATTCAAACCCCAGCACTATCGGATATGTAAGTGTTGCTTCAAACCCCAGCACTATCGGATATGTAAGTGTTGCTTCAAGCACCAGCATTATCGGATTTGTAAGTATTGCTTCTAGCCACAGCACTATCGGATATGAAAGTCTTTCTTCAAACCCCTGCACTATCGGATATGTAAGTGTTGCTTCAAGCCCCAGCACTATCGGATATGTAAGTGCTGCTTTCAGCCCCAACACTATCGGATATGTAAGTGTTGCTTCAAGCCCCAACACTATCGGATATGTAAGTGTTGCTTCAAACCCCAACACTATCGGATATGTAAGTGCTGCTTCAACCCCAGCACTATCGGATATTTAAGTGCTGCTTCAAGCCCTAGCACTATCGGATATGTAAATGTTGCTTCAAGCCCCAGCATTATCGGATATGTAAGTGTTGCTTCAAGCCCCAGCACTATCGGATATGTAAGTGTTGCTTCAAACCCCAACACTATCGGATATGTAAGTGCTGCTTCAACCCCAGCACTATCGGATATTTAAGTGCTGCTTCAAGCCCTAGCACTATCGGATATGTAAATGTTGCTTCAAGCCCCAGCACTATCGGATATGTAAGTGTTGCTTCAATCCCCAGCACTATCGGATATGCATCGGATATGTAAGTGTTGCTTCAAACCCCTGCACTATCGGATATGTAAGTGTTGCTTCAAGCCCCAGCACTCTCGGATATGTAAGTGTTGCTTCAAACCCCTGCACTATCGGATATGTAAGTGTTGCTTCAAGCCCCAGCACTATCGGATATGTAAGTGTTGCTTCAAACCCCTGCACTATCGCATATGTAAGTGTTGCATCAAGCCCCAGCACTATCGGATATTTAAGTGTTGCTTCAAGCCCCAGCACTATCGGATATTTAAGTGTTGCTTCAAGCCCCAGCACTATCGGATATGTAAATGTTGCTTCAAGCCTCAGCAATATCGGATATGTAAGTGCTGCTTCAAGCCCCAGTACTATCGGATATGTAAGTGTTGCTTCAAGCTCCAGCACTATCGGATATGTAAGTGCTGCTTCAAACCCCAGGACAATCGGATATGTAAGTGTTGCTTCAAGCCCCAGCACTATCGGATATGTAAGTGCTGCTTCAAGCCCCAGCACTATCGGATATGTAAGTGTTGCTTCAAACCCCAGCACTATCGGATATGTAAGTGTTGCTTCAAACCCCAGCACTATCGGATATGTAAGTGTTGCTTGAAGCACCAGCATTATCGGATTTGTAAGTATTGCTTCTAGCCCCAGCACTATCGGATATGTAAGTGTTGCTTCAAGCCACAGCACTATCGGATATGAAAGTCTTTCTTCAAACCCCTGCACTATCGGATATGTAAGTGTTGCTTCAATCCCCAGCACTATCGGATATGTGAATGTTGCTTCAATCCCCAGCACTATCGGATATGTAAGTGCTGCTTCAAGCCCCAGAACTATCGGATATGTAAGTGTTGCTTCAATCCCCAGCACTATCGGATATGTGAATGTTGCTTCAATCCCCAGCACTATCGGATATGTAAGTGCTGCTTCAAGCCCCACCACTATCGGATATGTAAGTGTTGCTTCAAACCCCAGCACTATCGGATATGTAAGTGTTGCTTCAAACCCCAGCACTATCGGATATGTAAGTGCTGCTTCAAGCCCCACCACTATCGGATATGTAAGTGTTGCTTCAAACCCCAGCACTATCGGATATGTAAGTGTTGCTTCAAGCCCCAGCACTATCGGATATGAAAGTGTTGCTTCAAACTCCAGCACTATCGGATATGTAAGTGTTGTTTCAAACCCCAGCACTATCGGATATGTAAGTTTTGCTTCAAACCCCAGAACTATCGGATATTTAAGTGCTGCTTCAAGACCCAGCACTATCGGATATGAAAGTGTTGCTTCAAACCCCAGCATTATCGGATATGTAAGTGTTGTTCATGCCCAACACTATCGGATATGAAAGTTTTGCTTCAAACCCCAGCACTATCGGATATGTAAGTGCTGCTTCAAGCCCCAGCACTATCGGATATGTAAGTGTTGCTTCAAGCTCCAGCACTATCGGATATGTAAGTGCTGCTTCAAACCCCAGGACAATCGGATATGTAAGTGTTGCTTCAAGCCCCAGCACTATCGGATATGTGAGTGTTGCTTCAAGCACCAGCATTATCGGATTTGTAAGTATTGCTTCTAGCCCCAGCACTATCGGATATGTAAGTGTTGCTTCAAGCCACAGCACTATCGGATATGAAAGTCTTTCTTCAAACCCCTGCACTATCGGACATGTAAGTGTTGCTTCAATCCCCAGCACTATCGGATATGTGAATGTTGCTTCAATCCCCAGCACTATCGGAAATGTAAGTGTTGCTTCAAACCTCAGAACTATCGGATATGTAAGTGTTGCTTCAAACCCCAGCACTATCGGATATGTAAGTGTTGCTTCAAACCCCAGCACTATCGGATATGTAAGTGTTGCTTCAAGCACCAGCATTATCGGATTTGTAAGTATTGCTTCAAGCCCCAGCACTATCGGATATGTAAGTGTTGCTTCAAACCCCAGCACTATCGGATATGTAAGTGTTGCTTCAAACCCCAGCACTATCGGATATGTAAGTGTTGCTTCAAGCCCCAGCACTATCGGATATGTAAGTGTTGCTTCAAACCCCAGCACTATCGGATATGTAAGTTTTGCTTCAAACCCCAGAACTAACGGATATGTAAGTGCTGCTTCAAGACCCAGCACTATCGGATATGAAAGTGTTGCTTCAAACCCCAGCACTATCGGATATGTAAGTGTTGTTCATGCCCAACACTATCGGATATGTAAGTTTTGCTTCAAACCCCAGCACTATCGGATATGTAAGTGATGCTTCAAGCTCCAGCACTATCGGATATGTAAGTGCTGCTTCAAACCCCAGGACAATCGGATATGTAAGTGTTGCTTCAAGCCCCAGCACTATCGGATATGTAAGTGTTGCTTCAAGCACCAGCATTATCGGATTTGTAAGTATTGCTTCTAGCCCCAGCACTATCGGGTATGTAAGTGTTGCTTCAAGCCACAGCACTATCGGATATGAAAGTCTTTCTTCAAACCCCTGCACTATCGGATATGTAAGTGTTGCTTCAAGCCCCAGCACTATCGGATATGTAAGTGCTGCTTTAAGCCCCAACACTATCGGATATGTAAGTGTTGCTTCAAGCCCCAACACTATCGGATATGTAAGTGTTGCTTCAAACCACAACACTATCGGATATGTAAGTGCTGCTTCAACCCCAGCACTATCGGATATTTAAGTGCTGCTTCAAGCCCTAGCACTATCGGATATGTAAATGTTGCTTCAAGCCCCAGCACTATCGGATATGTAAGTGTTGCTTCATTCCCCAGCACTATCGGATATGTAAGTGTTGCTTCAAACCCCTGCACTATCGGATATGAAAGTGCTGCTTCAAGCCCCAGCACTATCGGATATGTGAGTGTTGCTTCAATCCCCAGCACTATCGGATATGTAAGTGTTGCTTCAAACCCCTGCACTATCGGATATGTAAGTGTTGCTTCAAGCCCCAGCACTCTCGGATATGTAAGTGTTGCTTCAAACCCCTGCACTATCGGATATGTAAGTGTTGCTTCAAGCCCCAGCACTATCGGATATGTAAGTGTTGCTTAAAAACCCCTGCACTAACGCATATGTAAGTGTTGCTTCAAGCCCCAGCACTATCGGATATTAAAGTGTTGCTTCAAGCCCCAGCACTATCGGATATTTAAGTGTTGCTTCAAGCTCCAGCACTATCGGATATGTGAGTGTTGCTTCAATCCCCAGCACTATCGGATATGTAAGTGTTGCTTCAAGCCCCAGCACTGTCGGATATCAAAGTGCTGCTTCAAGCCCCAGCACTGTCGGATATGTAAGTGTTGCTTCAAACCACTGCACTATCGGATATGTAAGTGTTGCTTCAAACCCATGCACTATCGGATATGAAAGTGCTGCTTCAAGCCCCAGCACTATCGGATATGTGAGTGTTGCTTCAATCCCCAGCACTATCGGATATGTAAGTGTTGCTTCAAGCCCCAGCACTATCGGATATGTAAGTGTTGCTTCAAACCCCAGCACTATCGGATATGTAAGTGTTGCTTCAAGCACCAGCATTATCGGATTTGTAAGTATTGCTTCTAGCCCCAGCACTATCGGATATGTAAGTGTTGCTTCAAGCCACAGCACTATCGGATATGAAAGTCTTTCTTCAAACCCCTGCACTATCGGATATGTAAGTGTTGCTTCAATCCCCAGCACTATCGGATATGTGAATGTTGCTTCAATCCCCAGCACTATCGGATATGTAAGTGCTGCTTCAAGCCCCAGAACTATCGGAAATGTAAGTGTTGCTTCAAACCCCAGCACTATCGGATATGTAAGTGTTGTTTCAAACCCCAGCACTATCGGATATGTAAGTGTTGCTTCAAGCACCAACATTATCGGATTTGTAAGTATTGCTTCTAGCCCCAGCACTATCGGATATGTAAGTGTTGCTTCAAGCCCCAGCACTATCGGATATGAAAGTCTTTCTTCAAACCCCTGCACTATCGGATATGTAAGTGTTGCTTCAAGCCCCAGCACTATCGGATATGTAAGTGCTGCTTCAAGCCCCAGCACTATCGGATATGTAAGTGCTGCTTCAAGCCCCAGCACTATCAGATATGAAAGTGTTGCTTCAAACCCAAGCACTATCGGATATGAAAGTGTTGCTTCAAACCCCAGCACTATCGGATATGTAAGTTTTGCTTCAAGCCCCAGCACTATCGGATATGTAAGTGCTGCTTCAAACCCCAGCACTATTGGATATGAAAGTGTTGCTTCAAACCCCAGCACTATCGGATATGTAAGTTTTGCTTCAAACCCCAGAACTATCGGATATGTAAGTGCTGCTTCAAGACCCAGCACTATCGGATATGAAAGTGTTGCTTCAAACCCCAGCACTATCGGATATGTAAGTGTTGCTTCAAGCACCAGCATTATCGGATTTGTAAGTATTGCTTCTAGCCACAGCACTATCGGATGTGAAAGTCTTTCTTCAAACCCCTGCACTATCAGTTATGTAAGTGTTGCTTCAAACCCCTGCACTATCGGATATGTCAGTGCTGCTTCAAGCCCCAGCACTATCGGATATGTAAGTGTTGCTTCAAACCCCTGCACTATCGGATATGTAAATGTTGCTTCAAACCCAAGCACTATCGGATATGAAAGTGCTGCTTCAAGCCCCAGCACTATCGGATATGTAAGTGTTGCTTCAAACCACTGCACTATCAGATATGTAAGTGTTGCTTCAAACCCATGCACTATCGGATATGAAAGTGCTGCTTCAAGCCCCAGCACTATCGGATATGTGAGTGTTGCTTCAA
The DNA here is from genome assembly GCF_037043375.1 of Chiloscyllium plagiosum. Lineage (NCBI taxonomy): Eukaryota > Metazoa > Chordata > Chondrichthyes > Orectolobiformes > Hemiscylliidae > Chiloscyllium > Chiloscyllium plagiosum. Next base: position 91,057,174 of record NW_028270149.1, on the reverse strand, counting down.
TCCCCAGCACTATCGGATATGTAAGTGTTGCTTCAAGCCCCAGCACTATCGGATATGTAAGTGTTGCTTCAAGCCCCAACACTATCGGATATGCAAGTGTTGCTTCAAACCCCAGCACTATCGGATATGTAAGTGTTGCTTCAAACCCCAGCACTATCGGATATGTAAGTGTTGCTTCAAGCACCAGCATTATCGGATTTGTAAGTATTGCTTCTAGCCACAGCACTATCGGATATGAAAGACCTTCTTCAAACCCCTGCACTATCGGATATGTAAGTGTTGCTTCAAGCCCCAGCACTATCGGATATGTAAGTGCTGCTTCAAGCCCCAGCACTATCGGATATGTAAGTGTTGCTTCAAACCCCAGCACTAGCGGATATGTAAGTGTTGCTTCAAACCCCAGCACTATCGGATATATAAGTGTTGCTTCAAGCACCAGCATTATCGGATTTGTAAGTATTGCTTCTAGCCCCAGCACTATCGGATATGTAAGTGTTGCTTCAAGCCACAGCACTATCGGATATGAAAGTCTTTCTTCAAACCCCTGCACTATCGGATATGTAAGTGTTGCTTCAATCCCCAGCACTATCGGATATGTGAATGTTGCTTCAATCCCCAGCACTATCGGATATGTAATTGCTGCTTCAAGCCCCAGAACTATCGGATATGTAAGTGTTGCTTCAAACCCCAGCACTATCGGATATGTAAGTGTTGCTTCAAACCCCAGCACTCTCGGATATGTAAGTGTTGCTTCAAGCACCAACATTATCGGATTTATAAGTATTGCTTCAAGCCCCAGCACTAAAGGATATGTAAGTGTTGCTTCAAGCCCCAGCACTATCGGATATGAAAGTCTTTCTGCAAACCCCTGCACTATCGGATATGTAAGTGTTGCTTCAAGCCCCAGCACTATCGGATATGTAAGTGCTGCTTCAAGCCCCAGCACTATCGGATATGTAAGCGCTGCTTCAAGCCCCAGCACTATCGGATATGAAAGTGTTGCTTCAAACCCCAGCACTATCGGATATGAAAGTGTTGCTTCAAACCCCAGCACTATCGGATATGTAAGTTTTGCTTCAAGCCCCAGCACTATCGGATATGTAAGTATTGCTTCAAACCCCAGAACTATCGGATATGTAAGTGCTGCTTCAAGCCCCGGCACTATCGGATATGTACGTTTTGCTTCAAACCCCAGCACTATCGGATATGTAAGTGCTGCTTCAAACCCCAGCACAATCGGAAATATAAATGTTGCTTCAAGCCCCAGCACTATCGGATATGTAAGTGTTGCTTCAAGCCCCAGCACTATCGGATATGTAAGTGTTGCTTGAAACCCAAGCACAATCGGAAATGTAAGTGTTGCTTCAAGCCCCAGCACTATCGGATATGTAAGTGTTGCTTCAAGCCCCTGCACTATCGGATATGTAAGTGTTGCTTCAAGTCCCAGCACTATCGGATATGTAAGTGTTGCTTCAAGTCACAACACTATCGGATATGTAAGTGCTGCTTCAAACCCCACCACTATCGGATATGTAAGTGTTGCTTCAAGCCCCAGCACTATCGGATATGTCAGTGCTACTTCAAACACCAACACTATCGGATATGTAAGTGTTGCTTCAAGCCCCAACACTATCGGATATGTAAGTGCTGCTTCAAGCCCCAGCACTATCGGATATGTAAGTATTGCTTCAAGCCCCAGCACTATCGGATATGTCATGTTGCTTCAAACCCCAGCACTATCGGATATGTAAGTGTTGCTTCAAACCCCTACACTACCGGATATGTAAATGTTGCTTCAAGCCTCAGCAATATCGGATATGTAAGTGTTGCTTCAAGCCGTAGCACTATCGGATATGTAAGTGTTGCTTCAAACCCCAGCACTATCGGATATATAAGTGTTGCTTCAAGCCCCAGCACTATCGGATATGTAAGTGTTGCTTCATTCCCCAGCACTATCGGATATGTAAGTGTTGCTTCAAACCCCTGCACTATCGGATATGAAAGTGCTGCTTCAAGCCCCAGCACTATCGGATATGTGAGTGTTGCTTCAATCCCCAGCACTATCGGATATGTAAGTGTTGCTTCAAACCCCTGCACTATCGGATATGTAAGTGTTGCTTCAAGCCCCAGCACTCTCGGATATGTAAGTGTTGCTTCAAACCCCTGCACTATCGGATATGTAAGTGTTGCTTCAAGCCCCAGCACTATCGGATATGTAAGTGTTGCTTCAAACCCCTGCACTATCGCATATGTAAGTGTTGCTTCAAGCCCCAGCACTATCGGATATTTAAGTGTTGCTTCAAGCCCCAGCACTATCGGATATTTAAGTGTTGCTTCAAGCCCCAGCACTATCGGATGTGTAAATGTTGCTTCAAGCCTCAGCAATATCGGATATGTAAGTGCTGCTTCAAGCCCCAGCACTGTCGGATATGTAAGTGCTGCTTCAAGCCCCAGTACTATCGGATATGTAAGTGTTGCTTCAAGCTCCAGCACTATCGGATATGTAAGTGCTGCTTCAAACCCCAGGACAATCGGATATGTAAGTGTTGCTTCAAACCCAAGCACTGTCGGATATGAAAGTGCTGCTTCAAGCCCCAGCACTATCGGATATGTAAGTGTTGCTTCAAACCACTGCACTATCAGATATGTAAGTGTTGCTTCAAACCCATGCACTATCGGATATGAAAGTGCTGCTTCAAGCCCCAGCACTATCGGATATGTGAGTGTTGCTTCAATCCCCAGCACTATCGGATATGTAAGTGTTGCTTCAAGCCCCAGCACTATCGAATATGTAAGTGCTGCTTCAAGCCCCAGCACTATCGGATATGTAAGTGTTGCTTCAAACCCCAGCACTATCGGATATGTATGTGTTGCTTCAAACCCCAGCACTATCGGATATGTAAGTGTTGCTTCAAGCACCAGCATTATCGGATTTGTAAGTATTGCTTCTAGCCCCAGCACTATCGGATATGTAAGTGTTGCTTCAAGCCACAGCACTGTCGGATATGAAAGTCTTTCTTCAAACCCCTGCACTATCGGATATGTAAGTGTTGCTTCAATCCCCAGCACTATCGGATATGTGAATGTTGCTTCAATCCCCAGCACTATCGGATATGTAAGTGCTGCTTCAAGCCCCAGAACTATCGGAAATGTAAGTGTTGCTTCAAACCCCAGCACTATCGGATATGTAAGTGTTGTTTCAAACCCCAGCACTATCGGATATGTAAGTGTTGCTTCAAGCACCAACATTATCGGATTTGTAAGTATTGCTTCTAGCCCCAGCACTATCGGATATGTAAGTGTTGCTTCAAGCCCCAGCACTATCGGATATGAAAGTCTTTCTTCAAACCCCTGCACTATCGTATATGTAAGTGTTGCTTCAAGCCCCAGCACTATCGGATATGTAAGTGCTGCTTCAAGCCCCAGCACTATCGGATATGTAAGTGCTGCTTCAAGCCCCAGCACTATCGGATATGAAAGTGTTGCTTCAAACCCCAGCACTATCGGATATGAAAGTGTTGCTTCAAACCCCAGCACTATCGGATATGTAAGTTTTGCTTCAAGCCCCAGCACTATCGGATATTTAAGTGTTGCTTCAAGCCCCAGCACTATCGGATGTGTAAATGTTGCTTCAAGCCTCAGCAATATCGGATATGTAAGTGCTGCTTCAAGCCCCAGCACTGTCGGATATGTAAGTGCTGCTTCAAGCCCCAGTACTATCGGATATGTAAGTGTTGCTTCAAGCTCCAGCACTATCGGATATCTAAGTGATGCTTCAAACCCCAGGACAATCGGATATGTAAGTGTTGCTTCAAACCCAAGCGCTGTCGGATATGAAAGTGCTGCTTCAAGCCCCAGCACTATCGGATATGTAAGTGTTGCTTCAAACCACTGCACTATCAGATATGTAAGTGTTGCTTCAAACCACTGCACTATCAGATATGTAAGTGTTGCTTCAAACCCATGCACTATCGGATATGTGAGTGTTGCTTCAATCCCCAGCACTATCGGATATGTAAGTTTTGCTTCAAACCACTGCACTATCAGATATGTAAGTGTTGCTTCAAACCCCAGCACTATCGGATATGAAAGTGTTGCTTCAAACCCCAGCACTATCGGATATGTAAGTTTTGCTTCAAGCCCCAGCACTATCGGATATTTAAGTGTTGCTTCAAGCCCCAGCACTATCGGATGTGTAAATGTTGCTTCAAGCCTCAGCAATATCGGATATGTAAGTGCTGCTTCAAGCCCCAGCACTGTCGGATATGTAAGTGCTGCTTCAAGCCCCAGCACTATCGGATATGTAAGTGCTGCTTCAAGCCCCAGCACTATCGGATATGAAAGTGTTGCTTCAAACCCCAGCACTATCGGATATGTAAGTTTTGCTTCAAACCCAAGCACTGTCGGATATGAAAGTGCTGCTTCAAGCCCCAGCACTATCGGATATGTAAGTGTTGCTTCAAACCACTGCACTATCAGATATGTAAGTGTTGCTTCAAACCCATGCACTATCGGATATGAAAGTGCTGCTTCAAGCCCCAGCACTATCGGATATGTGAGTGTTGCTTCAATCCCCAGCACTATCGGATATGTAAGTGTTGCTTCAAGCCCCAGCACTATCGGATATGTAAGTGCTGCTTCAAGCCCCAGCACTATCGGATATGTAAGTGTTGCTTCAAACCCCAGCACTATCGGATATGTATGTGTTGCTTCAAACCCCAGCACTATCGGATATGTAAGTGTTGCTTCAAGCACCAGCATTATCGGATTTGTAAGTATTGCTTCTAGCCCCAGCACTATCGGATATGTAAGTGTTGCTTCAAGCCACAGCACTATCGGATATGAAAGTCTTTCTTCAAACCCCTGCACTATCGGATATGTAAGTGTTGCTTCAATCCCCAGCACTATCGGATATGTGAATGTTGCTTCAATCCCCAGCACTATCGGATATGTAAGTGCTGCTTCAAGCCCCAGAACTATCGGAAATGTAAGTCTTGCTTCAAACCCCAGCACTATCGGATATGTAAGTGTTGTTTCAAACCCCAGCACTATCGGATATGTAAGTGTTGCTTCAAGCACCAACATTATCGGATTTGTAAGTATTGCTTCTAGCCCCAGCACTATCGGATATGTAAGTGTTGCTTCAAGCCCCAGCACTATCGGATATGAAAGTCTTTCTTCAAACCCCTGCACTATCGTATATGTAAGTGTTGCTTCAAGCCCCAGCACTATCGGATATGTAAGTGCTGCTTCAAGCCCCAGCACTATCGGATATGTAAGTGCTGCTTCAAGCCCCAGCACTATCGGATATGAAAGTGTTGCTTCAAACCCCAGCACAATCGGATATGAAAGTGTTGCTTCAAACCCCAGCACTATCGGATATGTAAGTTTTGCTTCAAGCCCCAGCACTATCGGATATTTAAGTGTTGCTTCAAGCCCCAGCACTATCGGATGTGTAAATGTTGCTTCAAGCCTCAGCAATATCGGATATGTAAGTGCTGCTTCAAGCCCCAGCACTGTCGGATATGTAAGTGCTGCTTCAAGCCCCAGTACTATCGGATATGTAAGTGTTGCTTCAAGCTCCAGCACTATCTGATATGAAAGTGCTGCTTCAAGCCCCAGGACAATCGGATATGTAAGTGTTGCTTCAAACCCAAGCACTATCGGATATGTAAGTGTTGCTTCAAGCCCCAGCACTATCGGATGTGTAAGTGTTGCTTCAAACCCCAGCACTATCGGATATGTATGTGTTGCTTCAAACCCCAGCACTATCGGATATGTAAGTGTTGCTTCAAGCACCAGCATTATCGGATTTGTAAGTATTGCTTCTAGCCCCAGCACTATCGGATATGTAAGTGTTGCTTTAAGCCACAGCACTATCGGATATGAAAGTCTTTCTTCAAACCCCTGCACTATCGGATATGTAAGTGTTGCTTCAATCCCCAGCACTATCGGATATGTGAATGTTGCTTCAATCCCCAGCACTATCGGATATGTAAGTGCTGCTTCAAGCCCCAGAACTATCAGAAATGTAAGTGTTGCTTCAAACCCCAGCACTATCGGATATGTAAGTGTTGTTTCAAACCCCAGCACTATCGGATATGTAAGTGCTGCTTCAAGCCCCAGCACTATCGGATATGAAAGTGTTGCTTCAAACCCCAGCACTATCGGATATGAAAGTGTTGCTTCAAACCCCAGCACTATCGGATATGTAAGTTTTGCTTCAAGCCCCAGCACTATCGGATATTTAAGTGTTGCTTCAAGCCCCAGCACTATCGGATGTGTAAATGTTGCTTCAAGCCTCAGCAATATCGGATATGTAAGTGCTGCTTCAAGCCCCAGCACTGTCGGATATGTAAGTGCTGCTTCAAGCCCCAGTACTATCGGATATGTAAGTGTTGCTTCAAGCTCCAGCACTATCGGATATGTAAGTGCTGCTTCAAACCCCAGGACAATCGGTTATGTAAGTGTTGCTTCAAACCCAAGCACTGTCGGATATGAAAGTGCTGCTTCAAGCCCCAGCACTATCGGATATGTAAGTGTTGCTTCAAACCACTGCACTATCAGATATGTAAGTGTTGCTTCAAACCCATGCACTATCGGATATGAAAGTGCTGCTTCAAGCCCCAGCACTATCGGATATGTGAGTGTTGCTTCAATCCCCAGCACTATCGGATATGTAAGTGTTGCTTCAAGCCCCAGCACTATCGGATATGTAAGTGTTGCTTCAAGCCCCAGCACTATCGGATATGTATGTGTTGCTTCAAACCCCAGCACTATCGGATATGTAAGTGTTGCTTCAAGCACCAGCATTATCGGATTTGTAAGTATTGCTTCTAGCCCCAGCACTATCGGATATGTAAGTGTTGCTTCAAGCCACAGCACTATCGGATATGAAAGTCTTTCTTCAAACCCCTGCACTATCGGATATGTAAGTGTTGCTTCAATCCCCAGCACTATCGGATATGTGAATGTTGCTTCAATCCCCAGCACTATCGGATATGTAAGTGCTGCTTCAAGCCCCAGCACTATCGGATATGTAAGTGCTGCTTCAAACCCCAGCACTATCGGATATGAAAGTGTTGCTTCAAACCCCAGCACTATCGGATATGAAAGTGTTGCTTCAAACCCCAGCACTATCGGATATGTAAGTTTTGCTTCAAGCCCCAGCACTATCGGATATTTAAGTGTTGCTTCAAGCCCCAGCACTATCGGATGTGTAAATGTTGCTTCAAGCCTCAGCAATATCGGATATGTAAGTGCTGCTTCAAGCCCCAGCACTGTCGGATATGTAAGTGCTGCTTCAAGCCCCAGTACTATCGGATATGTAAGTGTTGCTTCAAGCTCCAGCACTATCGGATATCTAAGTGCTGCTTCAAACCCCAGGACAATCGGATATGTAAGTGTTGCTTCAAACCCAAGCACTGTCGGATATGAAAGTGCTGCTTCAAGCCCCAGCACTATCGGATATGTAAGTGTTGCTTCAAACCACTGCACTATCAGATATGTAAGTGTTGCTTCAAACCCATGCACTATCGGATATGAAAGTGCTGCTTCAAGCCCCAGCACTATCGGATATGTGAGTGTTGCTTCAATCCCCAGCACTATCGGAAATGTAAGTGTTGCTTCAAGCCCCAGCACTATCGGATATGTAAGTGCTGCTTCAAGCCCCAGCACTATCGGATATGTAAGTGTTGCTTCAAACCCCAGCACTATCGGATATGTATGTGTTGCTTCAAACCCCAGCACTATCGGATATGTAAGTGTTGCTTCAAGCACCAGCATTATCGGATTTGTAAGTATTGCTTCTAGCCCCAGCACTATCGGATATGTAAGTGTTGCTTCAAGCCACAGCACTATCGGATATGAAAGTCTTTCTTCAAACCCCTGCACTATCGGATATGTAAGTGTTGCTTCAATCCCCAGCACTATCGGATATGTGAATGTTGCTTCAATCCCCAGCACTATCGGATATGTAAGTGCTGCTTCAAGCCCCAGAACTATCGGAAATGTAAGTGTTGCTTCAAACCCCAGCACTATCGGATATGTAAGTGTTGTTTCAAACCACAGCACTATCGGATATGTAAGTGTTGCTTCAAGCACCAACATTATCGGATTTGTAAGTATTGCTTCTAGCCCCAGCACTATCGGATATGTAAGTGTTGCTTCAAGCCCCAGCACTATCGGATATGAAAGTCTTTCTTCAAACCCCTGCACTATCGTATATGCAAGTGTTGCTTCAAGCCCCAGCACTATCGGATATGTAAGTGCTGCTTCAAGCCCCAGCACTATCGGATATGAAAGTGTTGCTTCAAACCCCAGCACTATCGGATATGAAAGTGTTGCTTCAAACCCCAGCACTATCGGATATGTAAGTTTTGCTTCAAGCCCCAGCACTATCGGATATTTAAGTGTTGCTTCAAGCCCCAGCACTATCGGATGTGTAAATGTTGCTTCAAGCCTCAGCAATATCGGATATGTAAGTGCTGCTTCAAGCCCCAGCACTGTCGGATATGTAAGTGCTGCTTCAAGCCCCAGTACTATCGGATATGTAAGTGTTGCTTCAAGCCCCAGCACTATCGGATATGTAAGTGCTGCTTCAAGCCCCAGCACTATCGGATATGAAAGTGTTGCTTCAAACCCCAGCACTATCGGATATGAAAGTGTTGCTTCAAACCCCAGCACTATCGGATATGTAAGTTTTGCTTCAAGCCCCAGCACTATCGGATATTTAAGTGTTGCTTCAAGCCCCAGCACTATCGGATGTGTAAATGTTGCTTCAAGCCTCAGCAATATCGGATATGTAAGTGCTGCTTCAAGCCCCAGAACTGTCGGATATGTAAGTGCTGCTTCAAGCCCCAGTACTATCGGATATGTAAGTGTTGCTTCAAGCCCCAGCACTATCGGATATGAAAGTCTTTCTTCAAACCCCTGCACTATCGTATATGTAAGTGCTGCTTCAAGCCCCAGCACTATCGGATATGTAAGTGCTGCTTCAAGCCCCAGCACTATCGGATATGAAAGTGTTGCTTCAAACCCCAGCACTATCGGATATGAAAGTGTTGCTTCAAACCCCAGCACTATCGGATATGTAAGTTTTGCTTCAAGCCCCAGCACTATCGGATATTTAAGTGTTGCTTCAAGCCCCAGCACTATCGGATGTGTAAATGTTGCTTCAAGCCTCAGCAATATCGGATATGTAAGTGCTGCTTCAAGCCCCAGCACTGTCGGATATGTAAGTGCTGCTTCAAGCCCCAGTACTATCGGATATGTAAGTGTTGCTTCAAGCTCCAGCACTATCGGATATGTAAGTGCTGCTTCAAACCCCAGGACAATCGGATATGTAAGTGTTGCATCAAACCCAAGCACTGTCGGATATGTAAGTGCTGCTTCAAGCCCCAGCACTATCGGATATGAAAGTGTTGCTTCAAACCCCAGCACTATCGGATATGAAAGTGTTGCTTCAAACCCCAGCACTATCGGATATGTAAGTTTTGCTTCAAGCCCCAGCACTATCGGATATTTAAGTGTTGCTTCAAGCCCCAGCACTATCGGATGTGTAAATGTTGCTTCAAGCCTCAGCAATATCGGATATGTAAGTGCTGCTTCAAGCCCCAGCACTGTCGGATATGTAAGTGCTGCTTCAAGCCCCAGTACTATCGGATATGTAAGTGTTGCTTCAAGCCCCAGCACTATCGGATATGTAAGTGCTGCTTCAAGCCCCAGCACTATCGGATATGTAAGTGTTGCTTCAAGCCCCAGCACTATCGGATATGTAAGTGCTGCTTCAAGCCCCAGTACTATCGGATATGTAAGTGTTGCTTCAAGCCCCAGCACTATCGGATATGTAAGTGCTGCTTCAAGCCCCAGTACTATCGGATATGTAAGTGCTGCTTCAAGCCCCAGTACTATCGGATATATAAGTGTTGCTTCAAGCCCCAGCACTATCGGATATGTAAGTGCTGCTTCAAGCCCCAGTACTATCGGATATGTAAGTGCTGCTTCAAGCCCCAGCACTATCGGATATGTAAGTGTTGCTTCAAGCCCCAGCACTATCGGATATGTAAGTGCTGCTTCAAGCCCCAGTACTATCGGATATGTAAGTGTTGCTTCAAGCCCCAGCACTATCGGATATGTAAGTGCTGCTTCAAGCCCCAGTACTATCGGATATGTAAGTGCTGCTTCAAGCCCCAGTACTATCGGATATGTAAGTGTTGCTTCAAGCCCCAGCACTATCGGATATGTAAGTGCTGCTTCAAGCCCCAGTACTATCGGATATGTAAGTGTTGCTTCAAGCCCCAGCACTATCGGATATGTAAGTGCTGCTTCAAGCCCCAGCACTATCGGATATGTAAGTGTTGCTTCATGCCCCAGCACTATCGGATATGTAAGTGCTGCTTCAAGCCCCAGCACTATCGGATATGAAAGTGTTGCTTCAAACCCCAGCACTATCGGATATGAAAGTGTTGCTTCAAACCCCAGCACTATCGGATATGTAAGTTTTGCTTCAAGCCCCAGCACTATCGGATATTTAAGTGTTGCTTCAAGCCCCAGCACTATCGGATGTGTAAATGTTGCTTCAAGCCTCAGCAATATCGGATATGTAAGTGCTGCTTCAAGCCCCAGCACTGTCGGATATGTAAGTGCTGCTTCAAGCCCCAGTACTATCGGATATGTAAGTGTTGCTTCAAGCCCCAGCACTATCGGATATGAAAGTCTTTCTTCAAACCCCTGCACTATCGTATATGTAAGTGCTGCTTCAAGCCCCAGCACTATCGGATATGTAAGTGCTGCTTCAAGCCCCAGCACTATCGGATATGAAAGTGTTGCTTCAAACCCCAGCACTATCGGATATGAAAGTGTTGCTTCAAACCCCAGCACTATCGGATATGTAAGTTTTGCTTCAAGCCCCAGCACTATCGGATATTTAAGTGTTGCTTCAAGCCCCAGCACTATCGGATGTGTAAATGTTGCTTCAAGCCTCAGCAATATCGGATATGTAAGTGCTGCTTCAAGCCCCAGCACTGTCGGATATGTAAGTGCTGCTTCAAGCCCCAGTACTATCGGATATGTAAGTGTTGCTTCAAGCTCCAGCACTATCGGATATGTAAGTGCTGCTTCAAACCCCAGGACAATCGGATATGTAAGTGTTGCTTCAAACCCAAGCACTGTCGGATATGAAAGTGCTGCTTCAAGCCCCAGCACTATCGGATATGTAAGTGTTGCTTCAAACCACTGCACTATCAGATATGTAAGTGTTGCTTCAAACCCATGCACTATCGGATATGAAAGTGCTGCTTCAAGCCCCAGCACTATCGGATATGTGAGTGTTGCTTCAATCCCCAGCACTATCGGATATGTAAGTGTTGCTTCAAGCCCCAGCACTATCGGATATGTGAGTGTTGCTTCAATCCCCAGCACTATCGGATATGTAAGTGTTGCTTCAAGCCCCAGCACGATCGGTTATGTCAGTGTTGCTTCAAACCCCAGCACTATCGGATATGTATGTGTTGCTTCAAACCCCAGCACTATCGGATATGTAAGTGTTGCTTCAAGCACCAGCATTATCGGATTTGTAAGTATTGCTTCTAGCCCCAGCACTATCGGATATGTAAGTGTTACTTCAAGCCACAGCACTATCGGATATGAAAGTCTTTCTTCAAACCCCTGCACTATCGGATATGTAAGTGCTGCTTCAAGCCCCAGAACTATCGGAAATGTAAGTGTTGCTTCAAACCCCAGCACTATCGGATATGTAAGTGTTGTTTCAAACCCCAGCACTATCGGATATGTAAGTGCTGCTTCAAGCCCCAGCACTATCGGATATGAAAGTGTTGCTTCAAACCCCAGCACTATCGGATATGAAAGTGTTGCTTCAAACCCCAGCACTATCGGATATGTAAGTTTTGCTTCAAGCCCCAGCACTATCGGATATTTAAGTGTTGCTTCAAGCCCCAGCACTATCGGATGTGTAAATGTTGCTTCAAGCCTCAGCAATATCGGATATGTAAGTGCTGCTTCAAGCCCCAGCACTGTCGGATATGTAAGTGCTGCTTCAAGCCCCAGTACTATCGGATATGTAAGTGTTGCTTCAAGCTCCAGCACTATCGGATATGTAAGTGCTGCTTCAAACCCCAGGACAATCGGTTATGTAAGTGTTGCTTCAAACCCAAGCACTGTCGGATATGAAAGTGCTGCTTCAAGCCCCAGCACTATCGGATATGTAAGTGTTGCTTCAAACCACTGCACTATCAGATATGTAAGTGTTGCTTCAAACCCATGCACTATCGGATATGAAAGTGCTGCTTCAAGCCCCAGCACTATCGGATATGTGAGTGTTGCTTCAATCCCCAGCACTATCGGATATGTAAGTGTTGCTTCAAGCCCCAGCACTATCGGATATGTAAGTGTTGCTTCAAGCCCCAGCACTATCGGATATGTATGTGTTGCTTCAAACCCCAGCACTATCGGATATGTAAGTGTTGCTTCAAGCACCAGCATTATCGGATTTGTAAGTATTGCTTCTAGCCCCAGCACTATCGGATATGTAAGTGTTGCTTCAAGCCACAGCACTATCGGATATGAAAGTCTTTCTTCAAACCCCTGCACTATCGGATATGTAAGTGTTGCTTCAATCCCCAGCACTATCGGATATGTGAATGTTGCTTCAATCCCCAGCACTATCGGATATGTAAGTGCTGCTTCAAGCCCCAGCACTATCGGATATGTAAGTGCTGCTTCAAACCCCAGCACTATCGGATATGAAAGTGTTGCTTCAAACCCCAGCACTATCGGATATGAAAGTGTTGCTTCAAACCCCAGCACTATCGGATATGTAAGTTTTGCTTCAAGCCCCAGCACTATCGGATATTTAAGTGTTGCTTCAAGCCCCAGCACTATCGGATGTGTAAATGTTGCTTCAAGCCTCAGCAATATCGGATATGTAAGTGCTGCTTCAAGCCCCAGCACTGTCGGATATGTAAGTGCTGCTTCAAGCCCCAGTACTATCGGATATGTAAGTGTTGCTTCAAGCTCCAGCACTATCGGATATCTAAGTGCTGCTTCAAACCCCAGGACAATCGGATATGTAAGTGTTGCTTCAAACCCAAGCACTGTCGGATATGAAAGTGCTGCTTCAAGCCCCAGCACTATCGGATATGTAAGTGTTGCTTCAAACCACTGCACTATCAGATATGTAAGTGTTGCTTCAAACCCATGCACTATCGGATATGTAAGTGCTGCTTCAAGCCCCAGCACTATCGGATATGTAAGTGTTGCTTCAAACCCCAGCACTATCGGATATGTATGTGTTGCTTCAAACCCCAGCACTATCGGATATGTAAGTGTTGCTTCAAGCACCAGCATTATCGGATTTGTAAGTATTGCTTCTAGCCCCAGCACTATCGGATATGTAAGTGTTGCTTCAAGCCACAGCACTATCGGATATGAAAGTCTTTCTTCAAACCCCTGCACTATCGGATATGTAAGTGTTGCTTCAATCCCCAGCACTATCGGATATGTGAATGTTGCTTCAATCCCCAGCACTATCGGATATGTAAGTGCTGCTTCAAGCCCCAGAACTATCGGAAATGTAAGTGTTGCTTCAAACCCCAGCACTATCGGATATGTAAGTGTTGTTTCAAACCACAGCACTATCGGATATGTAAGTGTTGCTTCAAGCACCAACATTATCGGATTTGTAAGTATTGCTTCTAGCCCCAGCACTATCGGATATGTAAGTGTTGCTTCAAGCCCCAGCACTATCGGATATGAAAGTCTTTCTTCAAACCCCTGCACTATCGTATATGCAAGTGTTGCTTCAAGCCCCAGCACTATCGGATATGTAAGTGCTGCTTCAAGCCCCAGCACTATCGGATATGAAAGTGTTGCTTCAAACCCCAGCACTATCGGATATGAAAGTGTTGCTTCAAACCCCAGCACTATCGGATATGTAAGTTTTGCTTCAAGCCCCAGCACTATCGGATATTTAAGTGTTGCTTCAAGCCCCAGCACTATCGGATGTGTAAATGTTGCTTCAAGCCTCAGCAATATCGGATATGTAAGTGCTGCTTCAAGCCCCAGCACTGTCGGATATGTAAGTGCTGCTTCAAGCCCCAGTACTATCGGATATGTAAGTGTTGCTTCAAGCCCCAGCACTATCGGATATGTAAGTGCTGCTTCAAGCCCCAGCACTATCGGATATGAAAGTGTTGCTTCAAACCCCAGCACTATCGGATATGAAAGTGTTGCTTCAAACCCCAGCACTATCGGATATGTAAGTTTTGCTTCAAGCCCCAGCACTATCGGATATTTAAGTGTTGCTTCAAGCCCCAGCACTATCGGATGTGTAAATGTTGCTTCAAGCCTCAGCAATATCGGATATGTAAGTGCTGCTTCAAGCCCCAGAACTGTCGGATATGTAAGTGCTGCTTCAAGCCCCAGTACTATCGGATATGTAAGTGTTGCTTCAAGCCCCAGCACTATCGGATATGAAAGTCTTTCTTCAAACCCCTGCACTATCGTATATGTAAGTGCTGCTTCAAGCCCCAGCACTATCGGATATGTAAGTGCTGCTTCAAGCCCCAGCACTATCGGATATGAAAGTGTTGCTTCAAACCCCAGCACTATCGGATATGAAAGTGTTGCTTCAAACCCCAGCACTATCGGATATGTAAGTTTTGCTTCAAGCCCCAGCACTATCGGATATTTAAGTGTTGCTTCAAGCCCCAGCACTATCGGATGTGTAAATGTTGCTTCAAGCCTCAGCAATATCGGATATGTAAGTGCTGCTTCAAGCCCCAGCACTGTCGGATATGTAAGTGCTGCTTCAAGCCCCAGTACTATCGGATATGTAAGTGTTGCTTCAAGCTCCAGCACTATCGGATATGTAAGTGCTGCTTCAAACCCCAGGACAATCGGATATGTAAGTGTTGCTTCAAACCCAAGCACTGTCGGATATGTAAGTGCTGCTTCAAGCCCCAGCACTATCGGATATGAAAGTGTTGCTTCAAACCCCAGCACTATCGGATATGAAAGTGTTGCTTCAAACCCCAGCACTATCGGATATGTAAGTTTTGCTTCAAGCCCCAGCACTATCGGATATTTAAGTGTTGCTTCAAGCCCCAGCACTATCGGATGTGTAAATGTTGCTTCAAGCCTCAGCAATATCGGATATGTAAGTGCTGCTTCAAGCCCCAGCACTGTCGGATATGTAAGTGCTGCTTCAAGCCCCAGTACTATCGGATATGTAAGTGTTGCTTCAAGCCCCAGCACTATCGGATATGTAAGTGCTGCTTCAAGCCCCAGCACTATCGGATATGTAAGTGTTGCTTCAAGCCCCAGCACTATCGGATATGTAAGTGCTGCTTCAAGCCCCAGTACTATCGGATATGTAAGTGTTGCTTCAAGCCCCAGCACTATCGGATATGTAAGTGCTGCTTCAAGCCCCAGTACTATCGGATATGTAAGTGCTGCTTCAAGCCCCAGTACTATCGGATATGTAAGTGTTGCTTCAAGCCCCAGCACTATCGGATATGTAAGTGCTGCTTCAAGCCCCAGTACTATCGGATATGTAAGTGCTGCTTCAAGCCCCAGCACTATCGGATATGTAAGTGTTGCTTCAAGCCCCAGCACTATCGGATATGTAAGTGCTGCTTCAAGCCCCAGTACTATCGGATATGTAAGTGTTGCTTCAAGCCCCAGCACTATCGGATATGTAAGTGCTGCTTCAAGCCCCAGTACTATCGGATATGTAAGTGCTGCTTCAAGCCCCAGTACTATCGGATATGTAAGTGTTGCTTCAAGCCCCAGCACTATCGGATATGTAAGTGCTGCTTCAAGCCCCAGTACTATCGGATATGTAAGTGTTGCTTCAAGCCCCAGCACTATCGGATATGTAAGTGCTGCTTCAAGCCCCAGCACTATCGGATATGTAAGTGTTGCTTCATGCCCCAGCACTATCGGATATGTAAGTGCTGCTTCAAGCCCCAGCACTATCGGATATGAAAGTGTTGCTTCAAACCCCAGCACTATCGGATATGAAAGTGTTGCTTCAAACCCCAGCACTATCGGATATGTAAGTTTTGCTTCAAGCCCCAGCACTATCGGATATTTAAGTGTTGCTTCAAGCCCCAGCACTATCGGATGTGTAAATGTTGCTTCAAGCCTCAGCAATATCGGATATGTAAGTGCTGCTTCAAGCCCCAGCACTGTCGGATATGTAAGTGCTGCTTCAAGCCCCAGTACTATCGGATATGTAAGTGTTGCTTCAAGCCCCAGCACTATCGGATATGAAAGTCTTTCTTCAAACCCCTGCACTATCGTATATGTAAGTGCTGCTTCAAGCCCCAGCACTATCGGATATGTAAGTGCTGCTTCAAGCCCCAGCACTATCGGATATGAAAGTGTTGCTTCAAACCCCAGCACTATCGGATATGAAAGTGTTGCTTCAAACCCCAGCACTATCGGATATGTAAGTTTTGCTTCAAGCCCCAGCACTATCGGATATTTAAGTGTTGCTTCAAGCCCCAGCACTATCGGATGTGTAAATGTTGCTTCAAGCCTCAGCAATATCGGATATGTAAGTGCTGCTTCAAGCCCCAGCACTGTCGGATATGTAAGTGCTGCTTCAAGCCCCAGTACTATCGGATATGTAAGTGTTGCTTCAAGCTCCAGCACTATCGGATATGTAAGTGCTGCTTCAAACCCCAGGACAATCGGATATGTAAGTGTTGCTTCAAACCCAAGCACTGTCGGATATGAAAGTGCTGCTTCAAGCCCCAGCACTATCGGATATGTAAGTGTTGCTTCAAACCACTGCACTATCAGATATGTAAGTGTTGCTTCAAACCCATGCACTATCGGATATGAAAGTGCTGCTTCAAGCCCCAGCACTATCGGATATGTGAGTGTTGCTTCAATCCCCAGCACTATCGGATATGTAAGTGTTGCTTCAAGCCCCAGCACTATCGGATATGTAAGTGCTGCTTCAAGCCCCAGCACTATCGGATATGTCAGTGTTGCTTCAAACCCCAGCACTATCGGATATGTATGTGTTGCTTCAAACCCCAGCACTATCGGATATGTAAGTGTTGCTTCAAGCACCAGCATTATCGGATTTGTAAGTATTGCTTCTAGCCCCAGCACTATCGGATATGTAAGTGTTGCTTCAAGCCACAGCACTATCGGATATGAAAGTCTTTCTTCAAACCCCTGCACTATCGGATATGTAAGTGCTGCTTCAAGCCCCAGAACTATCGGAAATGTAAGTGTTGCTTCAAACCCCAGCACTATCGGATATGTAAGTGTTGTTTCAAACCCCAGCACTATCGGATATGTAAGTGCTGCTTCAAGCCCCAGCACTATCGGATATGAAAGTGTTGCTTCAAACCCCAGCACTATCGGATATGAAAGTGTTGCTTCAAACCCCAGCACTATCGGATATGTAAGTTTTGCTTCAAGCCCCAGCACTATCGGATATTTAAGTGTTGCTTCAAGCCCCAGCACTATCGGATGTGTAAATGTTGCTTCAAGCCTCAGCAATATCGGATATGTAAGTGCTGCTTCAAGCCCCAGCACTGTCGGATATGTAAGTGCTGCTTCAAGCCCCAGTACTATCGGATATGTAAGTGTTGCTTCAAGCTCCAGCACTATCGGATATGTAAGTGCTGCTTCAAACCCCAGGACAATCGGTTATGTAAGTGTTGCTTCAAACCCAAGCACTGTCGGATATGAAAGTGCTGCTTCAAGCCCCAGCACTATCGGATATGTAAGTGTTGCTTCAAACCACTGCACTATCAGATATGTAAGTGTTGCTTCAAACCCATGCACTATCGGATATGAAAGTGCTGCTTCAAGCCCCAGCACTATCGGATATGTGAGTGTTGCTTCAATCCCCAGCACTATCGGATATGTAAGTGTTGCTTCAAGCCCCAGCACTATCGGATATGTAAGTGTTGCTTCAAGCCCCAGCACTATCGGATATGTATGTGTTGCTTCAAACCCCAGCACTATCGGATATGTAAGTGTTGCTTCAAGCACCAGCATTATCGGATTTGTAAGTATTGCTTCTAGCCCCAGCACTATCGGATATGTAAGTGTTGCTTCAAGCCACAGCACTATCGGATATGAAAGTCTTTCTTCAAACCCCTGCACTATCGGATATGTAAGTGTTGCTTCAATTCCCAGCACTATCGGATATGTGAATGTTGCTTCAATCCCCAGCACTATCGGATATGTAAGTGCTGCTTCAAGCCCCAGAACTATCGGAAATGTAAGTGTTGCTTCAAGCCCCAGCACTATCGGATGTGTAAATGTTGCTTCAAGCCTCAGCAATATCGGATATGTAAGTGCTGCTTCAAGCCCCAGCACTGTCGGATATGTAAGTGCTGCTTCAAGCCCCAGTACTATCGGATATGTAAGTGTTGCTTCAAGCTCCAGCACTATCGGATATGTAAGTGCTGCTTCAAACCCCAGGACAATCGGTTATGTAAGTGTTGCTTCAAACCCAAGCACTGTCGGATATGAAAGTGCTGCTTCAAGCCCCAGCACTATCGGATATGTAAGTGTTGCTTCAAACCACTGCACTATCAGATATGTAAGTGTTGCTTCAAACCCATGCACTATCGGATATGAAAGTGCTGCTTCAAGCCCCAGCACTATCGGATATGTGAGTGTTGCTTCAATCCCCAGCACTATCGGATATGTAAGTGTTGCTTCAAGCCCCAGCACTATCGGATATGTAAGTGTTGCTTCAAGCCCCAGCACTATCGGATATGTATGTGTTGCTTCAAACCCCAGCACTATCGGATATGTAAGTGTTGCTTCAAGCACCAGCATTATCGGATTTGTAAGTATTGCTTCTAGCCCCAGCACTATCGGATATGTAAGTGTTGCTTCAAGCCACAGCACTATCGGATATGAAAGTCTTTCTTCAAACCCCTGCACTATCGGATATGTAAGTGTTGCTTCAATCCCCAGCACTATCGGATATGTGAATGTTGCTTCAATCCCCAGCACTATCGGATATGTAAGTGCTGCTTCAAGCCCCAGCACTATCGGATATGTAAGTGCTGCTTCAAACCCCAGCACTATCGGATATGAAAGTGTTGCTTCAAACCCCAGCACTATCGGATATGAAAGTGTTGCTTCAAACCCCAGCACTATCGGATATGTAAGTTTTGCTTCAAGCCCCAGCACTATCGGATATTTAAGTGTTGCTTCAAGCCCCAGCACTATCGGATGTGTAAATGTTGCTTCAAGCCTCAGCAATATCGGATATGTAAGTGCTGCTTCAAGCCCCAGCACTGTCGGATATGTAAGTGCTGCTTCAAGCCCCAGTACTATCGGATATGTAAGTGCTGCTTCAAACCCCAGGACAATCGGATATGTAAGTGTTGCTTCAAACCCAAGCACTGTCGGATATGAAAGTGCTGCTTCAAGCCCCAGCACTATCGGATATGTAAGTGTTGCTTCAAACCACTGCACTATCAGATATGTAAGTGTTGCTTCAAACCCATGCACTATCGGATATGAAAGTGCTGCTTCAAGCCCCAGCACTATCGGATATGTGAGTGTTGCTTCAATCCCCAGCACTATCGGAAATGTAAGTGTTGCTTCAAGCCCCAGCACTATCGGATATGTAAGTGCTGCTTCAAGCCCCAGCACTATCGGATATGTAAGTGTTGCTTCAAACCCCAGCACTATCGGATATGTATGTGTTGCTTCAAACCCCAGCACTATCGGATATGTAAGTGTTGCTTCAAGCACCAGCATTATCGGATTTGTAAGTATTGCTTCTAGCCCCAGCACTATCGGATATGTAAGTGTTGCTTCAAGCCACAGCACTATCGGATATGAAAGTCTTTCTTCAAACCCCTGCACTATCGGATATGTAAGTGTTGCTTCAATCCCCAGCACTATCGGATATGTGAATGTTGCTTCAATCCCCAGCACTATCGGATATGTAAGTGCTGCTTCAAGCCCCAGAACTATCGGAAATGTAAGTGTTGCTTCAAACCCCAGCACTATCGGATATGTAAGTGTTGTTTCAAACCACAGCACTATCGGATATGTAAGTGTTGCTTCAAGCACCAACATTATCGGATTTGTAAGTATTGCTTCTAGCCCCAGCACTATCGGATATGTAAGTGTTGCTTCAAGCCCCAGCACTATCGGATATGAAAGTCTTTCTTCAAACCCCTGCACTATCGTATATGCAAGTGTTGCTTCAAGCCCCAGCACTATCGGATATGTAAGTGCTGCTTCAAGCCCCAGCACTATCGGATATGAAAGTGTTGCTTCAAACCCCAGCACTATCGGATATGAAAGTGTTGCTTCAAACCCCAGCACTATCGGATATGTAAGTTTTGCTTCAAGCCCCAGCACTATCGGATATTTAAGTGTTGCTTCAAGCCCCAGCACTATCGGATGTGTAAATGTTGCTTCAAGCCTCAGCAATATCGGATATGTAAGTGCTGCTTCAAGCCCCAGCACTGTCGGATATGTAAGTGCTGCTTCAAGCCCCAGTACTATCGGATATGTAAGTGTTGCTTCAAGCCCCAGCACTATCGGATATGTAAGTGCTGCTTCAAGCCCCAGCACTATCGGATATGAAAGTGTTGCTTCAAACCCCAGCACTATCGGATATGAAAGTGTTGCTTCAAACCCCAGCACTATCGGATATGTAAGTTTTGCTTCAAGCCCCAGCACTATCGGATATTTAAGTGTTGCTTCAAGCCCCAGCACTATCGGATGTGTAAATGTTGCTTCAAGCCTCAGCAATATCGGATATGTAAGTGCTGCTTCAAGCCCCAGAACTGTCGGATATGTAAGTGCTGCTTCAAGCCCCAGTACTATCGGATATGTAAGTGTTGCTTCAAGCCCCAGCACTATCGGATATGAAAGTCTTTCTTCAAACCCCTGCACTATCGTATATGTAAGTGCTGCTTCAAGCCCCAGCACTATCGGATATGTAAGTGCTGCTTCAAGCCCCAGCACTATCGGATATGAAAGTGTTGCTTCAAACCCCAGCACTATCGGATATGAAAGTGTTGCTTCAAACCCCAGCACTATCGGATATGTAAGTTTTGCTTCAAGCCCCAGCACTATCGGATATTTAAGTGTTGCTTCAAGCCCCAGCACTATCGGATGTGTAAATGTTGCTTCAAGCCTCAGCAATATCGGATATGTAAGTGCTGCTTCAAGCCCCAGCACTGTCGGATATGTAAGTGCTGCTTCAAGCCCCAGTACTATCGGATATGTAAGTGTTGCTTCAAGCTCCAGCACTATCGGATATGTAAGTGCTGCTTCAAACCCCAGGACAATCGGATATGTAAGTGTTGCTTCAAACCCAAGCACTGTCGGATATGTAAGTGCTGCTTCAAGCCCCAGCACTATCGGATATGAAAGTGTTGCTTCAAACCCCAGCACTATCGGATATGAAAGTGTTGCTTCAAACCCCAGCACTATCGGATATGTAAGTTTTGCTTCAAGCCCCAGCACTATCGGATATTTAAGTGTTGCTTCAAGCCCCAGCACTATCGGATGTGTAAATGTTGCTTCAAGCCTCAGCAATATCGGATATGTAAGTGCTGCTTCAAGCCCCAGCACTGTCGGATATGTAAGTGCTGCTTCAAGCCCCAGTACTATCGGATATGTAAGTGTTGCTTCAAGCCCCAGCACTATCGGATATGTAAGTGCTGCTTCAAGCCCCAGCACTATCGGATATGTAAGTGTTGCTTCAAGCCCCAGCACTATCGGATATGTAAGTGCTGCTTCAAGCCCCAGTACTATCGGATATGTAAGTGTTGCTTCAAGCCCCAGCACTATCGGATATGTAAGTGCTGCTTCAAGCCCCAGTACTATCGGATATGTAAGTGCTGCTTCAAGCCCCAGTACTATCGGATATGTAAGTGTTGCTTCAAGCCCCAGCACTATCGGATATGTAAGTGCTGCTTCAAGCCCCAGTACTATCGGATATGTAAGTGCTGCTTCAAGCCCCAGCACTATCGGATATGTAAGTGTTGCTTCAAGCCCCAGCACTATCGGATATGTAAGTGCTGCTTCAAGCCCCAGTACTATCGGATATGTAAGTGTTGCTTCAAGCCCCAGCACTATCGGATATGTAAGTGCTGCTTCAAGCCCCAGTACTATCGGATATGTAAGTGCTGCTTCAAGCCCCAGTACTATCGGATATGTAAGTGTTGCTTCAAGCCCCAGCACTATCGGATATGTAAGTGCTGCTTCAAGCCCCAGTACTATCGGATATGTAAGTGTTGCTTCAAGCCCCAGCACTATCGGATATGTAAGTGCTGCTTCAAGCCCCAGCACTATCGGATATGTAAGTGTTGCTTCATGCCCCAGCACTATCGGATATGTAAGTGCTGCTTCAAGCCCCAGCACTATCGGATATGAAAGTGTTGCTTCAAACCCCAGCACTATCGGATATGAAAGTGTTGCTTCAAACCCCAGCACTATCGGATATGTAAGTTTTGCTTCAAGCCCCAGCACTATCGGATATTTAAGTGTTGCTTCAAGCCCCAGCACTATCGGATGTGTAAATGTTGCTTCAAGCCTCAGCAATATCGGATATGTAAGTGCTGCTTCAAGCCCCAGCACTGTCGGATATGTAAGTGCTGCTTCAAGCCCCAGTACTATCGGATATGTAAGTGTTGCTTCAAGCCCCAGCACTATCGGATATGAAAGTCTTTCTTCAAACCCCTGCACTATCGTATATGTAAGTGCTGCTTCAAGCCCCAGCACTATCGGATATGTAAGTGCTGCTTCAAGCCCCAGCACTATCGGATATGAAAGTGTTGCTTCAAACCCCAGCACTATCGGATATGAAAGTGTTGCTTCAAACCCCAGCACTATCGGATATGTAAGTTTTGCTTCAAGCCCCAGCACTATCGGATATTTAAGTGTTGCTTCAAGCCCCAGCACTATCGGATGTGTAAATGTTGCTTCAAGCCTCAGCAATATCGGATATGTAAGTGCTGCTTCAAGCCCCAGCACTGTCGGATATGTAAGTGCTGCTTCAAGCCCCAGTACTATCGGATATGTAAGTGTTGCTTCAAGCTCCAGCACTATCGGATATGTAAGTGCTGCTTCAAACCCCAGGACAATCGGATATGTAAGTGTTGCTTCAAACCCAAGCACTGTCGGATATGAAAGTGCTGCTTCAAGCCCCAGCACTATCGGATATGTAAGTGTTGCTTCAAACCACTGCACTATCAGATATGTAAGTGTTGCTTCAAACCCATGCACTATCGGATATGAAAGTGCTGCTTCAAGCCCCAGCACTATCGGATATGTGAGTGTTGCTTCAATCCCCAGCACTATCGGATATGTAAGTGTTGCTTCAAGCCCCAGCACTATCGGATATGTAAGTGCTGCTTCAAGCCCCAGCACTATCGGATATGTCAGTGTTGCTTCAAACCCCAGCACTATCGGATATGTATGTGTTGCTTCAAACCCCAGCACTATCGGATATGTAAGTGTTGCTTCAAGCACCAGCATTATCGGATTTGTAAGTATTGCTTCTAGCCCCAGCACTATCGGATATGTAAGTGTTGCTTCAAGCCACAGCACTATCGGATATGAAAGTCTTTCTTCAAACCCCTGCACTATCGGATATGTAAGTGCTGCTTCAAGCCCCAGAACTATCGGAAATGTAAGTGTTGCTTCAAACCCCAGCACTATCGGATATGTAAGTGTTGTTTCAAACCCCAGCACTATCGGATATGTAAGTGCTGCTTCAAGCCCCAGCACTATCGGATATGAAAGTGTTGCTTCAAACCCCAGCACTATCGGATATGAAAGTGTTGCTTCAAACCCCAGCACTATCGGATATGTAAGTTTTGCTTCAAGCCCCAGCACTATCGGATATTTAAGTGTTGCTTCAAGCCCCAGCACTATCGGATGTGTAAATGTTGCTTCAAGCCTCAGCAATATCGGATATGTAAGTGCTGCTTCAAGCCCCAGCACTGTCGGATATGTAAGTGCTGCTTCAAGCCCCAGTACTATCGGATATGTAAGTGTTGCTTCAAGCTCCAGCACTATCGGATATGTAAGTGCTGCTTCAAACCCCAGGACAATCGGTTATGTAAGTGTTGCTTCAAACCCAAGCACTGTCGGATATGAAAGTGCTGCTTCAAGCCCCAGCACTATCGGATATGTAAGTGTTGCTTCAAACCACTGCACTATCAGATATGTAAGTGTTGCTTCAAACCCATGCACTATCGGATATGAAAGTGCTGCTTCAAGCCCCAGCACTATCGGATATGTGAGTGTTGCTTCAATCCCCAGCACTATCGGATATGTAAGTGTTGCTTCAAGCCCCAGCACTATCGGATATGTAAGTGTTGCTTCAAGCCCCAGCACTATCGGATATGTATGTGTTGCTTCAAACCCCAGCACTATCGGATATGTAAGTGTTGCTTCAAGCACCAGCATTATCGGATTTGTAAGTATTGCTTCTAGCCCCAGCACTATCGGATATGTAAGTGTTGCTTCAAGCCACAGCACTATCGGATATGAAAGTCTTTCTTCAAACCCCTGCACTATCGGATATGTAAGTGTTGCTTCAATTCCCAGCACTATCGGATATGTGAATGTTGCTTCAATCCCCAGCACTATCGGATATGTAAGTGCTGCTTCAAGCCCCAGAACTATCGGAAATGTAAGTGTTGCTTCAAACCCCAGCACTATCGGATATGTAAGTGTTGTTTCAAACCCCAGCACTATCGGATATGTAAGTGTTGCTTCAAGCACCAACATTATCGGATTTGTAAGTATTGCTTCTAGCCCCAGCACTATCGGATATGTAAGTGTTGCTTCAAGTCCCAGCACTATCGGATATGAAAGTCTTTCTTCAAACCCCTGCACTATCGTATATGTAAGTGTTGCTTCAAGCCCCAGCACTATCGGATATGTAAGTGCTGCTTCAAGCCCCAGCACTATCGGATATGTAAGTGCTGCTTCAAGCCCCAGCACTATCGGATATGAAAGTGTTGCTTCAAACCCCAGCACTATCGGATATGTAAGTTTTGCTTCAAGCCCCAGCACTATCGGATATGTAAGTGCTGCTTCAAACCCCAGCACTATCGGATATGAAAGTGTTGCTTCAAACCCCAGCACTATCGGATATGTAAGTTTTGCTTCAAACCCCAGAACTATCGGATATGTAAGTGCTGCTTCAAGACCCAGCACTATCGAATATGAAAGTGTTGCTTCAAACCCCAGCACTATCGGATATGTAAGTGTTGCTTCAAGCACCAGCATTATCGGATTTGTAAGTATTGCTTCTAGCCACAGCACTATCGGATATGAAAGTCTTTCTTCAAACCCCTGCACTATCAGGTATGTAAGTATTGCTTCAAACCCCTGCACTATTGGATATGTCAGTGCTGCTTCAAGCCCCAGCACTATCGGATATGTAAGTGTTGCTTCAAACCCCTGCACTATCGGATATGTAAGTGTTGCTTCAAACCCAAGAACTAACGGATATGAAAGTGCTGCTTCAAGCCCCAGCACTATCGGATATGTAAGTGTTGCTTCAAACCCCTGCACTATCGGATATGTAAGTGTTGCTTCAAACCCATGCACTATCGGATATGAAAGTGCTGCTTCAAGCCCCAGCACTATCGGATATGTGAGTGTTGCTTCAATCCCCAGCACTATCGGATATGTAAGTGTTGCTTCAAGCCCCAGCACTATCGGATATGTAAGTGTTGCTTCAAGCCCCAACACTATCGGATATGTAAGTGTTGCTTCAAACCCCAGCACTATCGGATATGTAAGTGTTGCTTCAAACCCCAGCACTATCGGATATGTAAGTGTTGCTTCAAGCACCAGCATTATCGGATTTGTAAGTATTGCTTCTAGCCACAGCACTATCGGATATGAAAGTCTTTCTTCAAACCCCTGCACTATCGGATATGTAAGTGTAGCTTCAAGCCACAGCACTATCGGATATGTAAGTGCTGCTTCAAGCCCCAGCACTATCGGATATGTAAGTGTTGCTTCAAACCCCAGCACTATCGGATATGTAAGTGTTGCTTCAAACCCCAGCACTATCGGATATGTAAGTGTTGCTTCAAGCACCAGCATTATCGGATATGTGAATGTTGCTTCAATCCCCAGCACTATCGGATATGTAAGTGCTGCTTCAAGCCCCAGAACTATCGGATATGTAAGTGTTGCTTCAAACCCCAGCACTATCGGATATGTAAGTATTGCTTCAAACCCCAGCACTATCGGATATGTAAGTGTTGCTTCAAGCACCAACATTATCGGATTTGTAAGTATTGCTTCTAGCCCCAGCACTAACGGATATGTAAATGTTGCTTCAAGCCCCAGCACTATCGGATATGAAAGTCTTTCTGCAAACCCCTGCACTATCGGATATGTAAGTGTTTCTTCAAGCCCCAGCACTATCGGATATGTAAGTGCTGCTTCAAGCCCCAGCACTATCGGATATGTAAGTGCTGCTTCAAGCCCCAGCACTATCGGATATGAAAGTGTTGCTTCAAACCCCAGCACTATCGGATATGAAAGTATTGCTTCAAACCCCAGCACTATCGGATATGTAAGTTTTGCTTCAAGCCCCAGCACTATCGGATATGTAAGTGCTGCTTCAAACCCCAGCACTATCGGATATGTAAGTTTTGCTTCAAACCCCAGAACTATCGGATATGTAAGTGCTGCTTCAAGACCCAGCACTATCGGATATGAAAGTGTTGCTTCAAACCCCAGCACTATCGGATATGTAAGTGTTGCTTCAAACCACTGCACTATCGGATATGTAAGTATTGCTTCTAGCCACAGCACTATCGGATATGAAAGTCTTTCTTCAAACCCCTGCACTATCAGGTATGTAAGTGTTGCTTCAAACCCCTGCACTATCGGATATGTAAGTGTTGCTTCAAACCCAAGCACTATCGGATATGAAAGTGCTGCTTCAAGCCCCAGCACTATCGGATATGTAAGTGTTGCTTCAAACCCCTGCACTATCGGATATGTAAGTGTTGCTTCAAACCCAAGCACTATCGGATATGTAAGTGTTGCTTCAAACCCCAGCACTATCGGATATGTCAGTGCTGCTTCAAGCCCCAGCACTATCGGATATGTAAGTGTTGCTTCAAACCCCTGCACTATCGGATATGTAAGTGTTGCTTCAAACCCAAGCACTATCGGATATGAAAGTGCTGCTTCAAGCCCCAGCACTATCGGATATGTAAGTGTTGCGTCAAACCACTGCACTATCGGATATGTAAGTGTTGCTTCAAACCCATGCACTATCGGATATGAAAGTGCTGCTTCAAGCCCCAGCACTATCGGATATGTGAGTGTTGCTTCAATCCCCAGCACTATCGGATATGTAAGTGTTGCTTCAAGCCCCAACACTATCGGATATGTAAGAGTTGATTCAAACCCCAGCACTATCGGATATGTAAGTGTTGCTTCAAACCCCAGCACTATCGGATATGTAAGTGTTGCTTCAAGCACCAGCATTATCGGATTTGTAAGTATTGCTTCTAGCCACAGCACTATCGGATATGAAAGTCTTTCTTCAAACCCCTGCACTATCGGATATGTAAGTGTTGCTTCAAGCCCCAGCACTATCGGATATGTAAGTGCTGCTTTCAGCCCCAACACTATCGGATATGTAAGTGTTGCTTCAAGCCCCAACACTATCGGATATGTAAGTGTTGCTTCAAACCCCAACACTATCGGATATGTAAGTGCTGCTTCAACCCCAGCACTATCGGATATTTAAGTGCTGCTTCAAGCCCTAGCACTATCGGATATGTAAATGTTGCTTCAAGCCCCAGCACTATCGGATATGTAAGTGTTGCTTCAAGCCCCAGCACTATCGGATATGTAAGTGTTGCTTCAAACCCCTGCACTATCGGATATGAAAGTGCTGCTTCAAGCCCCAGCACTATCGGATATGTGAGTGTTGCTTCAATCCCCAGCACTATCGGATATGCATCGGATATGTAAGTGTTGCTTCAAACCCCTGCACTATCGGATATGTAAGTGTTGCTTCAAGCCCCAGCACTCTCGGATATGTAAGTGTTGCTTCAAACCCCTGCACTATCGGATATGTAAGTGTTGCTTCAAGCCCCAGCACTATCGGATATGTAAGTGTTGCTTCAAACCCCTGCACTATCGCATATGTAAGTGTTGCATCAAGCCCCAGCACTATCGGATATTTAAGTGTTGCTTCAAGCCCCAGCACTATCGGATATTTAAGTGTTGCTTTAAGCCCCAGCACTATCGGATATGTAAATGTTGCTTCAAGCCTCAGCAATATCGGATATGTAAGTGCTGCTTCAAGCCCCAGTACTATCGGATATGTAAGTGTTGCTTCAAGCTCCAGCACTATCGGATATGTAAGTGCTGCTTCAAACCCCAGGACAATCGGATATGTAAGTGTTGCTTCAAGCCCCAGCACTATCGGATATGTAAGTGCTGCTTCAAGCCCCAGCACTATCGGATATGTAAGTGTTGCTTCAAACCCCAGCACTATCGGATATGTAAGTGTTGCTTCAAACCCCAGCACTATCGGATATGTAAGTGTTGCTTCAAGCACCAGCATTATCGGATTTGTAAGTATTGCTTCTAGCCCCAGCACTATCGGATATGTAAGTGTTGCTTCAAGCCACAGCACTATCGGATATGAAAGTCTTTCTTCAAACCCCTGCACTATCGGATATGTAAGTGTTGCTTCAATCCCCAGCACTATCGGATATGTGAATGTTGCTTCAATCCCCAGCACTATCGGATATGTAAGTGCTGCTTCAAGCCCCAGAACTATCGGATATGTAAGTGTTGCTTCAAACCCCTGCACTATCGGATATGTAAGTGTTGCTTCAAACCCCAGCACTATCGGATATGTAAGTGTTGCTTCAAGCCCCAGCACTATCGGATATGAAAGTGTTGCTTCAAACCCCAGCACTATCGGATATGTAAGTGTTGTTTCAAACCCCAGCACTATCGGATATGTAAGTTTTGCTTCAAACCCCAGAACTATCGGATATGTAAGTGCTGCTTCAAGACCCAGCACTATCGGATATGAAAGTGTTGCTTCAAACCCCAGCATTATCGGATATGTAAGTGTTGTTCATGCCCAACACTATCGGATATGTAAGTTTTGCTTCAAACCCCAGCACTATCGGATATGTAAGTTCTGCTTCAAGCCCCAGCACTATCGGATATGTAAGTGTTGCTACAAGCTCCAGCACTATCGGATATGTAAGTGCTGCTTCAAACCCCAGGACAATCGGATATGTAAGTGTTGCTTCAAGCCCCAGCACTATCGGATATGTAAGTGTTGCTTCAAGCACCAGCATTATCGGATTTGTAAGTATTGCTTCTAGCCCCAGCACTATCGGATATGTAAGTGTTGCTTCAAGCCACAGCACTATCGGATATGAAAGTCTTTCTTCAAACCCCTGCACTATCGGATATGTAAGTGTTGCTTCAATCCCCAGCACTATCGGATATGTGAATGTTGCTTCAATCCCCAGCACTATCGGAAATGTAAGTGTTGCTTCAAACCTCAGAACTATCGGATATGTAAGTGTTGCTTCAAACCCCAGCACTATCGGATATGTAAGTGTTGCTTCAAACCCCAGCACTATCGGATATGTAAGTGTTGCTTCAAGCACCAGCATTATCGGATTTGTAAGTATTGCTTCAAGCCCCAGCACTATCGGATATGTAAGTGTTGCTTCAAACCCCAGCACTATCGGATATGTAAGTGTTGCTTCAAACCCCAGCACTATCGGATATGTAAGTGTTGCTTCAAGCCCCAGCACTATCGGATATGTAAGTGTTGCTTCAAACCCCAGCACTATCGGATATGTAAGTTTTGCTTCAAACCCCAGAACTATCGGATATGTAAGTGCTGCTTCAAGACCCAGCACTATTGGATATGAAAGTGTCGCTTCAAACCCCAGCACTATCGGATATGTAAGTGTTGTTCATGCCCAACACTATCGGATATGTAAGTTTTGCTTCAAACCCCAGCACTATCGGATATGTAAGTGCTGCTTCAAGCCCCAGCACTATCGGATATGTAAGTGTTGCTTCAAGCTCCAGCACTATCGGATATGTAAGTGCTGCTTCAAACCCCAGGACAATCGGATATGTAAGTGTTGCTTCAAGCCCCAGCACTATCGGATATGTAAGTGTTGCTTCAAGCACCAGCATTATCGGATTTGTAAGTATTGCTTCTAGCCCCAGCACTATCGGGTATGTAAGTGTTGCTTCAAGCCACAGCACTATCGGATATGAAAGTCTTTCTTCAAACCCCTGCACTATCGGATATGTAAGTGTTGCTTCAAGCCCCAGCACTATCGGATATGTAAGTGCTGCTTTAAGCCCCAACACTATCGGATATGTAAGTGTTGCTTCAAGCCCCAACACTATCGGATATGTAAGTGTTGCTTCAAACCCCAACACTATCGGATATGTAAGTGCTGCTTCAACCCCAGCACTATCGGATATTTAAGTGCTGCTTCAAGCCCCAGCACTATCGGATATGTAAATGTTGCTTCAAGCCCCAGCACTATCGGATATGTAAGTGTTGCTTCATTCCCCAGCACTATCGGATATGTAAGTGTTGCTTCAAACCCCTGCACTATCGGATATGAAAGTGCTGCTTCAAGCCCCAGCACTATCGGATATGTGAGTGTTGCTTCAATCCCCAGCACTATCGGATATGTAAGTGTTGCTTCAAACCCCTGCACTATCGGATATGTAAGTGTTGCTTCAAGCCCCAGCACTCTCGGATATGTAAGTGTTGCTTCAAACCCCTGCACTATCGGATATGTAAGTGTTGCTTCAAGCCCCAGCACTATCGGATATGTAAGTGTTGCTTAAAAACCCCTGCACTAACGCATATGTAAGTGTTGCTTCAAGCCCCAGCACTATCGGATATTAAAGTGTTGCTTCAAGCCCCAGCACTATCGGATATGTAAGTGCTGCTTCAAGCCCCAACACTATCGGATATGTAAGTGTTGCTTCAAGCCCCAACACTATCGGATATGTAAGTGTGTCTTCAAGCCCCAATACTATCGGATATGTAAGTGTTGCTTCAAGCCCCAGCACTATCGGATATGTAAGTGTTGCTTCAAGCCCCAACACTATCGGATATGTAAATGTTGCTTCAAACCCCAACACTATCGGATATGTAAGTGTTGCTTCAAGCCCCAGCACTATCGGATATGTAAGTGGAAAGGACAATGGATGAGGACTTGCCATCTGAGGTAGTTTGGGCTGAGGTTAGGAATAGGAAAGGTGAGGTCACCCTGTTAGGAGTCTTTTACAGGCCTCCTAATAGTCCTAGAATCATTGAAGAAAGGATTGGGAAGGTGATTCAGGTGATGAGTGACAGTAATAGGGTGGTTGTTATGGGGGACTTTAACTTTCCTGATATTGATTGGGAAAGCTATAGCTCAAGTTCGTTAGATGGGTCAGTGTTTGTTCAATGTGTGCAGGAGAGTTTCCTGACACAATATGTAGACAGGCCAACAAGAGGTGAGGCCATACTGGATTTGGTTCTGGGTAACGAACCAGGCCAGGTGTTAGAATTAGAGGTAGGTGAGCACTTTGGGGATAGTGACCATAATTCGGTGATTTTTACACTCGTGATGGAGAGGGATAAGTGTGTACTACAGGGCAAGAATTATAGCTGGGGTAAGGGAAATTATGATGCGGTGAGGCATGACTTAGGATGTGTGGCTTGGAAAAGTAGACTCCAAGGCAAGAGTGTAAATGATATGTGGAACTTGTTCAAGGGACAACTATTGAGTGTCCTTGATAATTATGTACCTGTCAGGCAGGAAGGAAAGGGTCGTGCGAGGGAGCCGTGGTTTCATTCGGAATTGGAATCCCTTGTTAAATGGAAGAGGGCGGCCTATCTCAAGATGAGACGTGAAGGTTCAATTGGGGCGATTGAGAGTTATAGGGTAGCCAGGAAGGACCTGAAGAGAGAGCTAAAAGCAGCAAGGAGGGGACATGAAAGGTCCTTAGTCGATAGGATTAGGGAAAACCCTAAGGCTTTCTATAGGTATGTTAGGAATAAAAGAATGACTAGGGTAGGAATAGGTCCAGTCAAGGATAGTAGGGGGAAGTTGCGTGTGGAGGCGGAAGAGATTGGGGAGACACTGAATGAATACTTTTCTTCAGTATTTACTCAGGAACAGGGCATTGTTGTCGATGAGAATACTGAGTCACAAATAAGTAGAATGGATGGCTTTGAGGTATGTAGAGAAGAGGTGTTGGAAATCCTGGAAAAGGTGAAAATAGATAAGTCCCCTGGGCCTGATGGCATTTATCCTAGGATTCTCTGGGAAGCAAGGGAGGAGATTGCAGAGCCATTGGCCTTGATTTTTATGTCCTCTTTGTCTACAGGAGTAGTCCCAGAAGACTGGAGGATAGCAAATGTGGTTCCCTTGTTCAAAAAGGGGAGTAGGGATAGCCCTAGTAACTATAGGCCGGTGAGTCTCACTTCTGTTGTGGGCAAAGTCTTAGAGAGAATTGTAAGGGATAGGATTTATGCACATCTGGATAGGAATAATGTGATCAAGGATAGTCAGCATGGTTTTGTGAAGGGCAAGTCGTGCCTCACAAACCTTATTGAATTCTTTGAAAAGGTGACGAAGGAGGTTGATGAGGGGAAAGCGGTAGATGTGGTATATATGGATTTTAGTAAGGCGTTTGATAAGGTTCCCCATGGTAGGCTACTGCAGAAAATACGGAGATATGGCATTGAGGGTGAGTTGGAGGTTTGGATTAGGAATTGGCTGGATGGAAGAAGACAGAGGGTAGTAGTTGATGGCAAAGTTTCTTCATGGAGTGCCGTCACTAGCGGTGTTCCGCAAGGATCTGTTTTGGGACCATTGCTGTTTGTCATTTTTATAAATGACCTGGAAGAGGGGTTAGAAGGTTGGGTGAGCAAGTTTGCGGATGATACGAAAGTCGGAGGAGTTGTTGACAGTGAGGAAGCATGTGGCAGGTTACAGCAGGATATAGAGAAGCTGCAGAGCTGGGCAGAAAGGTGGCAGATGGAATTCAATGTAGCTAAGTGCGAGGTGATTCACTTTGGGAAGAATAACAAAAAGATGGGGTACTGGGCTAATGGTCGGATACTTGGTAGTGTGGATGAGCAGAGGGATCTTGGTGTCCATGTACACAGATCTCTGAAAGTTGCCACCCAGGTAAATAGTGCGGTGAGGAAGGCATATGGCGTACTGGCTTTTATTGGTAGAGGAATTGAGTTCCGGAGTCCTGAGGTCATGATGCAGTTGTATAAGACTCTGGTGCGGCCGCATCTGGAATATTGTGTGCAGTTTTGGTCGCCATACTATAGGAAGGATGTGGAGGCATTGGAACGGGTGCAGAGGAGGTTTACCAGGATGTTGCCTGGTATGGAAGGAAAATCGTATGAGGAAAGACTGAGGCACTTGGGGCTGTTTTCACGAGAGAAAAGAAGGTTTAGGGGTGACTTGATTGAGGTGTACAAGATGATTAGGGGGTTAGATAGGGTCGACAGTATGAACCTTTTCCCGCGTATTGAGTCGGGTATTACAAGGGGGCATAGCTTTAAATTAAGGGGGGGTAGATATAGGACTGATGTTAGGGGTAGGTTCTTCACTCAGCGAGTCGTTAGTTCATGGAATGCCCTGCCAGTAACAGTGGTGGACTCTCCCTCTTTATGGGCATTTAAGAGGGCATTGGATAGGTATATGGAGGATAGTGGGTTAGTGTAGTTTAGGTGGGCTTGGATCGGCGCAACATCGAGGGCCCAAGGGCCTGTACTGCGCTGTATTCTTCTATGTTCTATGTTCTATGTTCTAAGCCCCAGCACTATCGGATATGTAATTGTTGCTTCAAGCCCCAGCACTATCGGATATGTAAGTGTTGCTTCAAGCACCAACACTATCGGATATGTAAGTGTTGCTTCAAGCCCCAGCACTATCGGAGATGTAAGTGTTGCTTCAAGTCCCACCACTATCGGATATGTAAGTGTTGCTTCAAACCCCAGCACTATCGGAGATGTAAGTGTTGCTTCAAGTCCTACCACTATCAGATATGTAAGTGTTGCTTCAAGTCCCAGCACTACCGGATATGTAAGTGCTGCTTCAAACCCCACCACTATCTGATATGTAAGTGTTGCTTCAAACCCCAGCACTATCGGATATGTAAGTGTTGCTTCAAGCCCCAGCACTATCGGATATGTAAGTGCTGCTTCAAACCCCAACACTATCGGATATGTAAGTGCTGCTTCAAGCCCCAACACTATCGGATATGTAAGTGCTGCTTCAAGCCCCAGCACTTTCGGATATGTAAGTGTTGCTTCAAACCCCAGCACTATCGGATATGTAAGTGTTGCTTCAAACCCCAGCACTATCGGATATGTAAGTGTTGCTTCAAGCACCAGCATTATCGGATTTGAAAGTATTGCTTCAAGCCCCAGCACTATCGGATATCTAAGTGTTGCTTCAAGCCCCAGCACTATCGGATATGTAAGTGTTGCTTCAAACCCCAGCACTATCGGATATGTAAGTGTTGCATCAAGCCCCAGCACTATCAGATATGTAACTGCTGTTTCAAGCCCCAGCACTATCGGATATGTAAGTGTTGCTTCAAGCCCCAACACTATCGGATATGTAAGTGTTGCTTCAAACCCCAGCACTATCGGATATGAAAGTGTTGCTTCAAGCCCCTGCACTATCTGATATGTAACTGTTGCTTCAAGCCACAGCACAATCGGATATGTAAGTGCTGCTTCAAACCCCAGCACTATCGGAAATATATGTGTTGCTTCATGCCCCACCACTATCGGATATGTAAGTGTTGCTTCAAGACCCAGCACTATCGGATATGTAAGTGTTGCTTCAAACCCAAGCACAATCGGAAATGTAAGTGTTGCTTCAAGCCCCAGCACTATCGGATATGTAAGTGTTGCTTCAAGCCCCAGCACTATCGGATATGTAAGTGTTGCTTCAAGCCCCAGCACTATCGGAGATGTAAGTGTTGCTTAAAGCCCCAGCACTAGCGGATATGTAAGTGTTGCTTCAACTTCCAGCACTATCGGATATGTAAGTGCTGCTTCAAACCCCACCACTATCGGATATGTAAGTGTTGCTTCGAGCCCCAACACTATCGGATATGTAAGTGTTGCTTCAAGCCGCAACACTATCGGATATGTAAGTGCTGCTTCAAACCCAAGCACAATCGGAAATGTAAGTGTTGCTTCAAGCCTCAGCACTATCGGATATGTAAGTGTTGCCTAAAGTCCCAGCACTATCGGATATGTAAGTGCTGCTTCAAACCCCACCACTATCGGATATGTAAGTGTTGCTTCAAGCCCAGGCACTATCGGATATGTATGTGCTGCTTCAAAACCCAACACTATCGGATATGTAAGTGTTGCTTCAAGCCCCAACACTATCGGATATGTAAGTGCTGCTAAAACCCCCAGCACTATCAGATATGTAAGTGTTACTTCAAGCCCCAGCACTACCGGATATGTCATTGTTGCTTCAAGCCCCAGAACTATTGGATATGTAAGTGTTGCTTCAAGCCCCAGCACTATCGGATATGTAAATGTTGCTTCAAGCCTCAGCAAAATCGGATATGTAAGTGCTGCTCCAAGCCCCAGTACTATCGGATATGTAAGTGTTGCTTCAAGCTCCAGCACTATCGGATTTGTAAGTGCTGCTTCAAACCCCAGCACTATCGGATATGTAAGTGTTGCTTCAAACCCCAGCACTATCGGATATGTAAGTGTTGCTTCAAGCACCAGCATTATCGGATTTGTAAGTGTTGCTTCAAGCCCCAGCACTATCGGATATGAAAGTCTTTCTTCGAACCCCTGCACTATCGGATATGACAGTGTTGCTTCAAACCCCAGCACTATCGGATATGAAAGTCTTTCTTCGAACGCCTGCACTATCGGATATGTAACTGTTGCTTCAAACCCCAGCACTATCGGATATGTAAGTGTTGCTTCAAGCACCAGCATTATCGGATTTGTAAGTATTGCTTCAAGCCCCAGCACTATCGGATATGTAAGTGCTGCTTCAAGCCCCAGCACTATCGGATATGAAAGTGTTGCTTCAAACCCCAGCACTATCAGGTATGTAAGTGTTGCTTCAAACCCCTGCACTATCGGATATGTCAGTGCTGCTTCAAGCCCCAGCACTATCGGATATGTAAGTGTTGCTTCAAGCCGTAGCACTTTCGGATATGTAAGTGTTGCTTCAAACCCCAGCACTATCGGAAATATAAGTGTTGCTTCAAGCCCCAGCACTATCGGATATTTAAGTGTTGCTTCAAACCCCAGCACTATCGGATATGTAAGTGTTGCTTCAAGCACCAGCATTATCGGATTTGAAAGTATTGCTTCAAGCCCCAGCACTATCGGATATCTAAGTGTTGCTTCAAGCCCCAGCACTATCGGATATGTAAGTGTTGCTTCAAACCCCAGCACTATCGGATATGTAAGTGTTGCATCAAGCCCCAGCACTATCAGATATGTAACTGCTGTTTCAAGCCCCAGCACTATCGGATATGTAAGTGTTGCTTCAAGCCCCAACACTATCGGATATGTAAGTGTTGCTTCAAACCCCTGCACTATCGGATATGTAACTGTTGCTTCAAGCCACAGCACAATCGGATATGTAAGTGCTGCTTCAAACCCCAGCACTATCGGAAATATATGTGTTGCTTCATGCCCCAGCACTATCGGATATGTAAGTGTTGCTTCAAGAACCAGCACTATCGGATATGTAAGTGTTGCTTCAAGCCCCAGCACTATCGGATATGTAAGTGTTGCTTCAAGCCCTAGCACTATCGGAGATGTAAGTGTTGCTTAAAGCCCCAGCACTATCGGATATGTAAGTGTTGCTTCAACTCCCAGCACTATCGGATATGTAAGTGCTGCTTCAAACCCCACCACTATCGGATATGTAAGTGTTGCTTCGAGCCCCAACACTATCGGATATGTAAGTGTTGCTTCAAGCCGCAACACTATCGGATATGTAAGTGCTGCTTCAAACCCAAGCACAATCGGAAATGTAAGTGTTGCTTCAAGCCCCAGCACTATCGGATATGTAAGTGTTGCTTCAAACCCAAGCACAATCGGAAATGTAAGTTTTGCTTCAATCCCCAGCACTATCGGAGATGTAAGTGTTGCTTCAAGCCTCAGCACTATCGGATATGTAAGTGTTGCTTCAAGTCCCAGCACTATCGGATATGTAAGTGCTGCTTCAAACCCCACCACTATCGGATATGTAAGTGTTGCTTCAAGCCCAGGCACTATCGGATATGTAAGTGCTGCTTCAAAACCCAACACTATCGGATATGTAAGTGTTGCTTCAAGCCCCAACACTATCGGATATGTAAGTGCTGCTAAAACCCCCAGCACTATCAGATATGTAAGTGTTGCTTCAAGCCTCAGCACTATCGGATATGTAAGTGTTGCTTCAAGTCCCAGCACTATCGGATATGTAAGTGCTGCTTCAAACCCCACCACTATCGGATATGTAAGTGTTGCTTCAAGCCCAGGCACTATCGGATATGTAAGTGCTGCTTCAAAACCCAACACTATCGGATATGTAAGTGTTGCTTCAAGCCCCAACACTATCGGATATGTAAGTGCTGCTAAAACCCCCAGCACTATCAGATATGTAAGTGTTGCTTCAAGCCCCAGCACTATCGGATATGTCATTGTTGCTTCAAGCCCCAGAACTATTGGATATGTAAGTGTTGCTTCAAGCCCCAGCACTATCGGATATGTAAATGTTGCTTCAAGCCTCAGCAAAATCGGATATGTAAGTGCTGTTCCAAGCCCCAGTACTATCGGATATGTAAGTGTTGCTTCAAGCTCCAGCACTATCGGATTTGTAAGTGCTGCTTCAAACCCCAGCACTATCGGATATGTAAGTGTTGCTTCAAACCCCACACTATCGGATATGTAAGTGTTGCTTCAAGCACCAGCATTATCGGATTTGTAAGTGTTGCTTCAAGCCCCAGCACTATCGGATATGAAAGTCTTTCTTCGAACCCCTGCACTATCGGATATGACAGTGTTGCTTCAAACCCCAGCACTATCGGATATGTAAGTGTTGCTTCAAGCACCAGCATTATCGGATTTGTAAGTGTTGCTTCAAGCCCCAGCACTAACGGATATGTAAGTGTTGCTTCAAGCCCCAGCACTATCGGATATGAAAGTCTTTCTTCGAACCCCTGAACTATCGGATATGTAAGTGTTGCTTCAAACCCCAGCACTATCGGATATGTAAGTGTTGCTTCAAGCACCAGCATTATCGGATTTGTAAGTATTGCTTCTAGCCCCAGCACTATCGGATATGAAAGTGTTGCTTCAATCCCCATCACTATCGGATATGAAAGTCTTTCTTCGAACGCCTGCACTATCGGATATGTAACTGTTGCTTCAAACCCCAGCACTATCGGATATGTAAGTGTTGCTTCAAGCACCAGCATTATCGGATTTGTAAGTATTGCTTCAAGCCCCAGCACTATCGGATATGTAAGTGCTGCTTCAAGCCCCAGCACTATCGGATATGAAAGTGTTTCTTCAAACCCCAGCACTATCAGGTATGTAAGTGTTGCTTCAAACGCCTGCACTATCGGATATGTCAGTGCTGCTTCAAGCCCCAGCACTATCGGATATGTAAGTGTTGCTTCAAGCCGTAGCACTTTCGGATATGTAAGTGTTGCTTCAAACCCCAGCACTATCGGAAATATAAGTGTTGCTTCAAGCCCCAGCACTATCGGATATGTAAGTGTTGCTTCAAACCCCAGCACTATCGGATATGTAAGTGTTGCTTCAAACCCCAGCACGATCGGTTATGTAATTGTTGCTTCAAACCCCAGCACTATCGGATATGTAAGTGCTGCTTCAAGCCACAGCACTATCGGGTATGTAAGTGCTGCTTCATGCCCCAACACTATCGGATATGTAAATGTTGCTTCAAACCCCAAAACTATTGGATATGTAAGTGTTGCTTCAATCCCCTGCACTATCGGATATGTCAGTTTTGCTTCAAGCCCCAGAACTATTGGATATGTAAGTGCTGCTTCAAACCCCAGCACAATCGGAAATATAAGTGTTGCTTCAAGCCCCGGCACTATCGGATATGTAAGTGTTGCTTCAAGCCCCAGCACTATCGGATATGTAAGTGTTGCTTGAAACCCAAGCACAATCGGAAATGTAAGTGTTGCTTCAAGCCCCAGCACTATCGGATATGTAAGTGTTGCTTCAAGCCCCAGCACTATCGGAGATGTAAGTGTTGCTTCAAGTCCCAGCACTATCGGATATGTAAGTGTTGCTTCAAGTCCCAGCACTATCGGATATGTAAGTGCTGCTTCAAACCCCACCACTATCGGATATATAAGTGTTGCTTCAAACCCCAACACTATCGGATATGTAAGTGCTGCTTCAAGCCCCAGCACTATCGGATTTGTAAGTATTGCTTCAAGCCCCAGCACTATCGGATATGTCAGTGTTGCTTCAAACCCCAGCACTATCGGATATGTAAGTGCTGCTTCAAACCCCACCACAATCGGATATGTAAGTGCTGCCTCAAACCCCAACACTATCGGATATGTAAGTGCTGCTTCAAGCCCCAGCACTATCGGATGTGTAAGTGCTGCTTCAAGCCCCAGCACTATCGGATATGTCATTGTTGCTTCAAGCCCCAGAACTATTGGATATAGAAGTGTTGCTTCAAGCCCCAGCACTATCGGATATGTAAGTGTTGCTTCAAGCCCCAGCACTATCGGATATTTAAGTGCTGCTTCAAACCCCAGCATTATTGGATATGTAAGTGTTGCTTCAAGCCCCAGCAATTTCGGATATGTAAGTGTTGCTTCAAACCCCAGCACGATCGGTTATGTAAGTGTTGCTTCAAACCCCAGCACTATCGGATATGTAAGTGCTGCTTCAAGCCACAGCACTATCGGATATGTAAGTGCTGCTTCAAGCCCCAACACTATCGGATATGTAAATGTTGCTTCAAACCCCAACACTATCGGATTTGTAAGTGTTGCTTCAAGCCCCAACACTATCGGATATGTAAGTGCTGCTTCAAGCCCCAGAACTATTGGATATGTAAGTGTTGCTTCAAGCCACAGCACTATCTGATATGTAAGTGTTGCTTCAAGCCCCAGCACTATCGGATATGTAAGTGCTGCTTCAAACCCCAGCACTATCGGATATGTAAGTTTTGCTTCAAACCCCAGCACTATCGGATATGTAAGTGCTGCTTCAAGCCCCAGCACTATCGGATATGAAAGTGTTGCTTCAAACCCCAGCACTATCAGATATGTAAGTGCTGCTTCAAGCACCAACACTATCGGATATGTAAGTGCTGCTTCAAGCCACAGCACTATCGGATATGTAAGTGTTGCTTCAAACCCCAGCACTATCGGATATGTAAGTGCTGCTTCAAGCTCCAGCACTATCGGATATGAAAGTGTTGCTTCAAACCCCAGCACTATCGGATATGTAAGTGCTGCTTCAAGCCCCAGCACAATCGGACATGTGTTGCTTCAAGCCCCAGCACTATCGGATATGTAAGTGTTGCTTCAAGCCCCAGCAATTTCAGATATGTAAGTGTTGCTTCAAACCCCAGCACGATCGGTTATGTAAGTGTTGCTTCAAACCCCAGCACTATCGGATATGTAAGTGTAGCTTCAAGCCCCAGCACTATCGGATATGTAAGTGTTGCTTCAAACCCCAGCACGATCGGTTATGTAAGTGTTGCTTCAAACCCCAGCACTATCGGATATGTAAGTGCTGCTTCAAGCCACAGCACTATCGGATATGTAAGTGCTGCTTCAAGCCCCAACACTATCGGATATGTAAATGTTGCTTCAAACCCCAACACTATCGGATTTGTAAGTGTTGCTTCAAGCCCCAACACTATCGGATATGTAAGTGCTGCTTCAAGCCCCAGAACTATTGGATATGTAAGTGTTGCTTCAAGCCACAGCACTATCGGATATGTAAGTGTTGCTTCAAGCCACAGCACTATCGGATATGTAAGTGCTGCTTCAAGCCACAGCACTATCGGATATGTAAGTGTTGCTTCAAACCCCAGCACTATCGGATATGTAAGTGCTGCTTCAAGCCACAGCACTCTCGGATATGTAAGTGCTGCTTCAAGCTCCAGCACTATCGGATATGAAAGTGTTGCTTCAAACCCCAGCACTATCAGATATGTAAGTGTTGCTTCAAGCCCCAGCACTATCGGATATGTAAGTGCTGCTTCAAGCCCCAGCACAATCGGACATGTAAGTGTTGCTTCAAACCCCAGCACGATCGGTTATGTAAGTGTTGCTTCAAACCCCAGCACGATCGGTTATGTAAGTGTTGCTTCACTATCGGATATGTAAGTGCTGCTTCAAGCCCCAGCACAATCAGACATGTAAGTGTTGCTTCAAGCCCCAGCACTATCGGATATGTAAGTGTTGCTTCAAACCCCAGCACGATCGGTTATGTAAGTGTTGCTTCAAACCCCAGCACGATCGGTTATGTAAGTGTTGCTTCAAACCCCAGCACTATCGGATATGTAAGTGCAGCTTCAAGCTACAGCACTATCGGATATGTAAGTGCTGCTTCAAGCCCTAGCACTATCGGATATGTAAGTGTTGCTTCAAGCCCCAGCACTATCGGATATGTAAGTTTTGCTTCAAGCCCCAACACTGTCGGATATGTAAATGTTGCTTCAAGCCCTCGCACTTTCGGATGTGTAAGTGCTGCTTCAACCCCAGCACTATCGGATATTTAAGTGCTGCTTCAAGCCCTAGCACTATCGGATATGTAAGTGTTGCTTCAAGCCCCAGCACTATCGGATATGTAAGTGCTGCTTCAAGCCCCAGCACTATCGGATATGTAAGTGTTGCTTCAAACCCCAGCACTATTGGAAATGTAAGTGTTGCTTCAAGCCCCAACACTATCGGATATGTAAATGTTGCTTCAAACCCCAACACTATCGGATTTGTAAGTGTTGCTTCAAGCCCCAACACTATCGGATATTAAGTGCTGCTTCAAGCCCCAGAACTATTGGATATGTAAGTGTTGCTTCAAGCCACAGCACTATCGGATATGTAAGTGTTGCTTCAAGCCACAGCACTATCGGATATGTAAGTGCTGCTTCAAGCCACAGCACTATCGGATATGTAAGTGTTGCTTCAAACCCCAGCACTATCAGATATGTAAGTGCTGCTTCAAGCCACAGCACTCTCGGATATGTAAGTGCTGCTTCAAGCTCCAGCACTATCGGATATGAAAGTGTTGCTTCAAACCCCAGCACTATCAGATATGTAAGTGTTGCTTCAAGCCCCAGCACTATCGGATATGTAAGTGCTGCTTCAAGCCCCAGCACAATCGGACATGTAAGTGTTGCTTCAAACCCCAGCAC
The DNA here is from genome assembly GCF_037043375.1 of Chiloscyllium plagiosum. Classification (NCBI taxonomy): domain Eukaryota; kingdom Metazoa; phylum Chordata; class Chondrichthyes; order Orectolobiformes; family Hemiscylliidae; genus Chiloscyllium; species Chiloscyllium plagiosum. The sequence continues at coordinate 91,014,707 of NW_028270149.1, read as the reverse complement.
GATCGGTTATGTAAGTGTTGCTTCAAACCCCAGCACGATCGGTTATGTAAGTGTTGCTTCACTATCGGATATGTAAGTTTTGCTTCAAGCCCCAACACTGTCGGATATGTAAATGTTGCTTCAAGCCCTCGCACTTTCGGATGTGTAAGTGCTGCTTCAACCCCAGCACTATCGGATATTTAAGTGCTGCTTCAAGCCCTAGCACTATCGGATATGTAAGTGCTGCTTCAAGCCCCAGCACAATCGGACATGTAAGTGTTGCTTCAAACCCCAGCACGATCGGTTATGTAAGTGTTGCTTCAAACCCCAGCACTATCGGATATGTAAGTGCTGCTTCAAGCCACAGCACTATCGGATATGTAAGTGCTGCTTCAAGCCCCAACACTATCGGATATGTAAATGTTGCTTCAAACCCCAACACTATCGGATTTGTAAGTGTTGCTTCAAGCCCCAACACTATCGGATATGTAAGTGCTGCTTCAAGCCCCAGAACTATTGGATATGTAAGTGTTGCTTCAAGCCACAGCACTATCTGATATGTAAGTGTTGCTTCAAGCCCCAGCACTATCGGATATGTAAGTGCTGCTTCAAACCCCAGCACTATCGGATATGTAAGTTTTGCTTCAAACCCCAGCACTATCGGATATGTAAGTGCTGCTTCAAGCCCCAGCACTATCGGATATGAAAGTGTTGCTTCAAACCCCAGCACTATCAGATATGTAAGTGCTGCTTCAAGCACCAACACTATCGGATATGTAAGTGCTGCTTCAAGCCACAGCACTATCGGATATGTAAGTGTTGCTTCAAACCCCAGCACTATCGGATATGTAAGTGCTGCTTCAAGCTCCAGCACTATCGGATATGAAAGTGTTGCTTCAAACCCCAGCACTATCGGATATGTAAGTGCTGCTTCAAGCCCCAGCACAATCGGACATGTGTTGCTTCAAGCCCCAGCACTATCGGATATGTAAGTGTTGCTTCAAGCCCCAGCAATTTCAGATATGTAAGTGTTGCTTCAAACCCCAGCACGATCGGTTATGTAAGTGTTGCTTCAAACCCCAGCACTATCGGATATGTAAGTGTAGCTTCAAGCCCCAGCACTATCGGATATGTAAGTGTTGCTTCAAACCCCAGCACGATCGGTTATGTAAGTGTTGCTTCAAACCCCAGCACTATCGGATATGTAAGTGCTGCTTCAAGCCACAGCACTATCGGATATGTAAGTGCTGCTTCAAGCCCCAACACTATCGGATATGTAAATGTTGCTTCAAACCCCAACACTATCGGATTTGTAAGTGTTGCTTCAAGCCCCAACACTATCGGATATGTAAGTGCTGCTTCAAGCCCCAGAACTATTGGATATGTAAGTGTTGCTTCAAGCCACAGCACTATCGGATATGTAAGTGTTGCTTCAAGCCACAGCACTATCGGATATGTAAGTGCTGCTTCAAGCCACAGCACTATCGGATATGTAAGTGTTGCTTCAAACCCCAGCACTATCGGATATGTAAGTGCTGCTTCAAGCCACAGCACTCTCGGATATGTAAGTGCTGCTTCAAGCTCCAGCACTATCGGATATGAAAGTGTTGCTTCAAACCCCAGCACTATCAGATATGTAAGTGTTGCTTCAAGCCCCAGCACTATCGGATATGTAAGTGCTGCTTCAAGCCCCAGCACAATCGGACATGTAAGTGTTGCTTCAAACCCCAGCACGATCGGTTATGTAAGTGTTGCTTCAAACCCCAGCACGATCGGTTATGTAAGTGTTGCTTCACTATCGGATATGTAAGTGCTGCTTCAAGCCCCAGCACAATCAGACATGTAAGTGTTGCTTCAAGCCCCAGCACTATCGGATATGTAAGTGTTGCTTCAAACCCCAGCACGATCGGTTATGTAAGTGTTGCTTCAAACCCCAGCACGATCGGTTATGTAAGTGTTGCTTCAAACCCCAGCACTATCGGATATGTAAGTGCAGCTTCAAGCTACAGCACTATCGGATATGTAAGTGCTGCTTCAAGCCCTAGCACTATCGGATATGTAAGTGTTGCTTCAAGCCCCAGCACTATCGGATATGTAAGTTTTGCTTCAAGCCCCAACACTGTCGGATATGTAAATGTTGCTTCAAGCCCTCGCACTTTCGGATGTGTAAGTGCTGCTTCAACCCCAGCACTATCGGATATTTAAGTGCTGCTTCAAGCCCTAGCACTATCGGATATGTAAGTGTTGCTTCAAGCCCCAGCACTATCGGATATGTAAGTGCTGCTTCAAGCCCCAGCACTATCGGATATGTAAGTGTTGCTTCAAACCCCAGCACTATTGGAAATGTAAGTGTTGCTTCAAGCCCCAACACTATCGGATATGTAAATGTTGCTTCAAACCCCAACACTATCGGATTTGTAAGTGTTGCTTCAAGCCCCAACACTATCGGATATTAAGTGCTGCTTCAAGCCCCAGAACTATTGGATATGTAAGTGTTGCTTCAAGCCACAGCACTATCGGATATGTAAGTGTTGCTTCAAGCCACAGCACTATCGGATATGTAAGTGCTGCTTCAAGCCACAGCACTATCGGATATGTAAGTGTTGCTTCAAACCCCAGCACTATCAGATATGTAAGTGCTGCTTCAAGCCACAGCACTCTCGGATATGTAAGTGCTGCTTCAAGCTCCAGCACTATCGGATATGAAAGTGTTGCTTCAAACCCCAGCACTATCAGATATGTAAGTGTTGCTTCAAGCCCCAGCACTATCGGATATGTAAGTGCTGCTTCAAGCCCCAGCACAATCGGACATGTAAGTGTTGCTTCAAACCCCAGCACGATCGGTTATGTAAGTGTTGCTTCAAACCCCAGCACGATCGGTTATGTAAGTGTTGCTTCACTATCGGATATGTAAGTTTTGCTTCAAGCCCCAACACTGTCGGATATGTAAATGTTGCTTCAAGCCCTCGCACTTTCGGATGTGTAAGTGCTGCTTCAACCCCAGCACTATCGGATATTTAAGTGCTGCTTCAAGCCCTAGCACTATCGGATATGTAAGTGCAGCTTCAAGCCCCAGCACTATCAGATATGTAAGTGCTGCTTCAAGCCACAGCACTATCGGATATGTAAGTGCTGCTTCAAGCCCCAGCACTATCAGATATGTAAATGTTGCTTCAAACCCCAACACTATCGGATATGTAAGTTTTGCTTCAAGCCCCAACACTGTCGGATATGTAAATGTTGCTTCAAGCCCTCGCACTTTCGGATGTGTAAGTGCTGCTTCAACCCCAGCACTATCGGATATTTAAGTGCTGCTTCAAGCCCTAGCACTATCGGATATGTAAGTGCAGCTTCAAGCCCCAGCACTATCAGATATGTAAGTGCTGCTTCAAGCCACAGCACTATCGGATATGTAAGTGCTGCTTCAAGCCCCAGCACTATCGGATATGTAAATGTTGCTTCAAACCCCAACACTATCGGATATGTAAGTTTTGCTTCAAGCCCCAACACTGTCGGATATGTAAATGTTGCTTCAAGCCCTCGCACTTTCGGATGTGTAAGTGCTGCTTCAACCCCAGCACTATCGGATATTTAAGTGCTGCTTCAAGCCCTAGCACTATCGGAAATGTAAGTGTTGCTTCAAGCCCCAGCACTATAGGATATGTAAGTGTTGCTTCAAGCCCCAGCACTATCGGATATGTAAGTGCTGCTTCAAGCCCCAGCACTATCGGATATGTAAGTGTTGCTTCAAACCCCAGCACTATTGGAAATGTAAGTGTTGCTTCAAGGCACAACACTATCGGATATGTGGAAGGCTCCCACAAAGGAGCCTTCCACATCCATCAAAGTTTTACTTGCAAATCCACCAATATCATTTATTGCATCCGTTCCTCCCGGTGCGGTCTCCTCTACATTGGGAAGACTGGATTCCCACCTCGCAGAGCACTTTAGGGAACATCTCCGGGACACCCGCACCAATCAACCCCACCGCCCTGTGGCCCCACATTTCAACTCCCTCTCCCACTCAGCCGAGGACATGGAGGTCCTGCCCTCCACCGCCGCTCCCTCGCCACCCGATGCTGGATGAAGAACGCCTCATCTTCCACCTCAGAAGACTTCAACCCCAGGGCATCAATGTGGACTTCACTAGTTTCCTCATTTCCCCTTCCCCCACCTCACCCCAGTTCCAAACTTCCAGCTCAGCACTCTCCCCATGACTTGTCCTACCTGCCTATCTTCCTTTCCACCTATCCACTCCACCATCCTCTCCGACCTATCACCATAATCCCCATCCCATTCACCCATTGTACTCTTTGCTACCCTCCCCATCCTTCTCTCTGACCTATCACCTCCATCCCCCCTCATTTATCTATTGTACTCTATGCTACTTTCTCCCCAACCCCACCCTCCTCTCATTTATCTCTCCACCCTGCAGGCTCTCTGCCTCTATTCCTAATGAAGGGCTTTTGCCCGAAACGTTGATTTTACTGCTCCTCGGATGCCGGGTGAACTGCTGTGTTTTTCCAGCACCACTATAATCCAGAATCTGGTTACCAGCATCTGCATTCATTGTTTTTACCTAGTATGGGGATTGAACCTGTGTCACACTACATCATGAGCTGGCCGTCCTGGAACCACTGCTGCACTGGGTCAGTTAACACAGTTGGCGGGACAGCTGGTGTGTGAGATGTAGAGAGATGATGTGATCCTAAAGTTAAACTCACCATCTGTTGTCTTTCTCTTAGAGAAAACAGTCCTCTGGAAATCGGGCATTTCCTTCAATGTCCCTCTGTTAATATCCTGGAAATTCCCTCTACTCCTTCCCCTCCACATCCCCGACCAATTGTTCCGAAACCGTCAGGACTGCAGTGGTACAAGAAAGGAGCTACCATCATATGCTCAAGGGCAGTAAATTTTTTTAGATTAGATTACAGTGTGGAAACAGGCCCTTCGGCCCAACAAGTCCACACCGACCCGCTGAAGCGCAACCCACCCATATCCCTACATTTACTCCTTACCTAACACTACGGGCAATTTAGCATGGCCAATTCACCTGACCTGCACATTTTTGGATGGTGGGAGGAAACCGGAGCACACACAGACACAGGGAGAATGTGCAAACGTTATACACAGTCAGTCGCCTGAGGCGGGAATCGAACCTGGGTCTCAGGCGCTGTGAGGCAGCAGTGCTAACCACTGTGCCAGCATGCCGCCCACAACTCTGACCCAGCCATCGTAGTTTAAGCCCCTTTAATTAACTGATGAAACATTTTCACGAACAAGATTAAGAGAGCTTGCAAAAATATATAAATAAAATTTTTGGGTGTGCAAAATATTTGGTAGACACGTTCAGTGGATTGTGTGTGTGTGTGTGTTTGGACAGGAAGGGGGTATAACCATTGCTACAAGGGAATTAGGCAAATTCCCAAATGCTCAGTTCAATCACATTTAACCATGATGAGTAGAGAGCAGTGCTGGCTGAATTTTCTTAGAGAAGCTTCTGAACTGTGAAGCATTTTCAGACAGCATTATCAGGTAGTGGTTAGTCCATGTAGCAGGTCATAAAATCCCCACTGCTAAAAGCAGATGTAACTTCCTATAATCCTGAATAATAATCCTAATATTTTGTCAGTCCTTATGTCTCAGAAGCACATATACCTCTCGTGATCCCTGACTGGTCAGTGTTTGAGTTCGAGAGGGATAAAGCATAGTGCCCATGTCAACTGTGCAGCAAATCAGTTACTGTCATTGTAACGAGAGTATGCTCTGTAACCAACATTGAAGGTGTAATTGTATTAGCAGAATTATCATTATCTCTGATGTAATTGTGGGTTAACACAAGTATCAGAAGTGCACAGTAACTCCTAGAGTGAGCAGTTTCACATCCAAACTGACAATGTTTGATGACTGTTAGTCTAAGGGTATGATATCAAAAGAACTGATCTGAAGGACATGGGGAATGAGACCTGGGTCAAGAGCAGGCTCAGGGTGATTTGTCTGAAAAAAAAAAGAGTTCCCATCACCTGTCCAGTGGGGACTGGCTCACTGCCAGCACTTCAAACCTTCACTTTCCAGCTGGAACTATTGTCATAATTAATAATCTAATATCATTGCCAGGTAAAGATTTCAATCTGATGTGTACAAAACAAACAATACTTGTTAAATGACTGTAAACAATATAAGTGTTTAGTCAACTGAATTGACACCTGAGAAACTTGATGTTAAAATTAGGACTAGATTTAGCTTTTTACGGTTGCAATTTTCCACCACCATCTTAGTTTCCAAACCAAATATATGATTTGGAGATGCCAGTGTTGGACTGGGGTGTACAAAGTTAAAAGTCACACAACACCAGGTTATAGTCCAACAGGTTTAATTGGAAGCGCACTAGCTTTCGGAGCAATGCTCCTTCATCAATCACCTGATGAAGGAGGGTCGCTCCGAAAGCTAGTGTGCTTCCAATTAAACCTGTTGGACTATAACCTGGTGTTGTGTGATTTTTAACTTTGCAAAAATATAGACTGACTTCCAAAGCCTTGGTCATACACCAGTCAGAATCTGTCAGCACCTGAAGAAATTGCCCACTCTGATGGAGAATAGGGCTAACCAGCAAGAGAAAGAGCTTTACTATCCCATTCTTGAAACTGTTGCTGTTCCTGGTGATTCATGGTTCAGCCCCAGTGTATTGGAAGGTAGCGGGTGGAAGCCCTGCATTAAAAAAGGGAGACAGAAAGCAGGAAGCACAAGCTGGTTGGCTTAACATATCACAGGGAAACTGCTGGAAGGTATTTAAAACCAGATATAGTAAAAACTGAGAACTTTGCTTTCAGTATAGATCTTTCCTCATGACATTGGTTTTATTTCATCAATGCAGGAAACTAAGGTCATAGTTTGAAGTAGCCTCAATAAAATTCCCAGCATGCTTGATTGTAGCTTTTAATCAGCCTCAAAGCTATTACTGCTGCTGGCGACCTGGCCACATTTGTGATCCATCTTTGCCCCCTAATTCCTTTCTTAAGGAAAACTTAGCCCTTGACATCCAGAATTCTCTGAACTTACTGCCCTTTCCTTTCGCTCTGAGAGAAGCATACTGGCCCTCAATCCTTACTATATCAGCTTACAAAGATCCCCACTTTTCAAATGGAGACTCATGTGGAAGTAACTGCTTTTGTGTTTACAGTCTGTGTTTGCTGAATCCTATGTAATGATATTTAACTTGACCGTCCCCCAATTTAGACTTTTAACTTCTATCCTTACCTCTCTCCAGAATGACAGTAAAACTTACAGAATCATGGTCTGTAACCCCCAAAATTCTCACCCACTGAAACTTGACCATTTTATCAGCTTCATCCCCTTGCCTCAGGTTCAGGACTGTCCCATATCTAGTCAGCGATCTATTCGTTGGTACAAAAAGCTCTACTGAATGAATTTTCAAAATTCCATCCCAGTTAATGTTAGCAAATTTGAAATTCCCTAAAACTATAACCCTGTTTCTCTCACACCTTTCTGTCTCCATATCTGCTCATTTATCTCATTCTGGTGGTTGGGAGGCCTTCAGTATAATCCCAGCAAGGTAACCATCTTTTCTTTAAATTTCTAAACTCTCTCCAAATGGCATAATTCAATGATCCTTCTTGGACATTCTCCCTCATTACAACTTTGATGGTTTCCTTTATCAATAATGTAATGCTCCACTTCTCTTACATTCCCCTATTGTCACGGCAAGTTCAATCCCTGGGAATGTTGAGCTGCCAGTCCCATCTTTCCTTCAACCACATCATGTGTCTTCTGGAATGTATTTGGTTTCATTCCTGCTGCTTCCCGTTGCTGGTTCTGGTTAATCATTGCAGTGGGTGGTATAGATTAGATTAGATTCCCTACAGTGTGGAAACAGGCCCCTCGGCCCAAAAAGTCCACACCGACCCTCTGAAAAGTAACCCACCCAGACCTATTTCATGCACCTGACGCTACGGGCAATTTAGCATGGCCAATTCACCTGACCGGCACATCTTTGGACTGTGGGAGGAAACTGGAGGACCCGGAGGAAACCCATGCAGACATGGGGAGAATGTGCAAACTCCACACAGACAGTCACCCAAGGCTGAGAATCGAACCTGGGACACTGATGCTGTGAGGCAGCAGTGCTATCCACTGAGGCACCGTGCCACCCCATATACTGGGTCTGGCTCAGTGTGTTTATTGATGGAGTCCATGAATGAGTGCCATGCCTGTAGAAATTCTCTGACTCTCCTCTGTTTAGCCTGTCCTGTTATTGTTGTGTTGTCCGAGTTGAATTTGTGGTCATTGTCATCTGTATGTATGGCTACCAGGGACTGCTGGTTGTGGTGGTTAGTGGTGAGTTGGTATTCATGGATACAGATTGTGAGTTGTCTGCCTGTTTGTTCCATACAGTGTTTCATGTGGTCTTTGCATGGAATCTTATAAACTACGTTTGTCTTGAATATATGGGAATGGGGTCTTTTCTTCTGATGACCTCTACAAAGTCTTTGCCAAGAACGGATATCCCCACAACGTCATCCGCAGGTGCCTAGCAGACCAATAACACGACAAGGGCATGCCACGACCCAACACACTAGCCAAACTAGCTTACATAAATAATGTCTCGGAATGAACAGCCAGACCGCTCTGACCACTCGGATTCATGACAGCCCATAAACCAACAACCTGGACAACAACTCATCGGAGCAAAAGACCCAATCTCCGTCATGTGCAAGATAAACTTAGTTTACAAGATTCCATGCAAAGACCGCTCAAAACACTGTATAGGACAGACAGGCAGGCAACTAGCAATCTACATCCATGAACACCAATTCACCACGAACCGCCATGAACAGCTGACCCTGGTAGCCATACTCACTGATGGACCACAACACAATGATGATAGGACTGGGTAAACAGTAGACAGTCAGAGTATTTCCAGAGGCATGGCACTCATCCATCGACCCCAGTGCACTGACCACTGCAACAAACAACCAGCAACTGGAAGCAAATCAAAATCAAAAGCAAATCAATTACAGAAGACACAGTACAGCAGCACCTCACAGGAAGCACCAAAGTACTGCACATGTCACGAGAACAGGAAGAAAATGTCTGCAAATCAACTTCCCAGTTTGGGGAACATACCCACAGCGACAACGTCTATAAACAGTAAAAGGGCAATTATGGAAAAGGGTGGGAATAGGCTAGAGAGTGTCATATGGAGACTGAGAACATGGCTGAGATACTAAATGAGAATGCGACAACAATTCATTTGAGAAGAGAATGATTCTGATGAATCAGTCGAGGAGGAGGCAGTAGTGATACAGAATAGAATGAAACTAGAGAGGGCTTGTAATTAAAAAGTTAGCAACTTTCAAAACTGAAAGGCCAGCTGTTGGGATGAGGTGCTTCCTGTATTATTTGAAGAAAGGCTGGATGGTAATTCTCCTCTCACATCAGAGTGGTGACAGATAACCGTTGATTTGCAAATGTTCCATTTCTGTTCAAGAAAAGAAGGATACGTTACTGGTGGAAAATATTTACAGGCAATGGCCTGCATTTTTCCGTCCCTCCAGGAACATAGCAATTAGCGATGAACAATAAATCTTGGCCGAACTAATGACGTCCACATCCTGTGAATGAGTTTAAAAGGGCCTGGAGACCCATTGACTCCTGTCTATGCTATCTGTACTCCTCACAGCTTCGTATACCTCAACCATGTCTCCTTCAGCCTTCCCTATTCCAAGGAAAATAACCCGAACCTCTCAAACATCTCCTTGGAGCTACAATTCTCCAGCCCTGGCAACATTCTGGAGTATTATTTTCGCACTCTCTCCAGAGCAATTGCTCACATACTCCCACTCACCTTCACTCCTCACTTACATCAAGCCCCCAGGTCCTCTACTATATACACGTCTCTCACCCTGTTACACCCCCTCAATACTATCACCCTCCACCCACCCCACCACAAACCACCTACCCTATACCCCCAATCCATCACCATGGGCCAGCCCTGCCCCATTCACCTCATCCAATAACACCGGCTCCATAAACACCCATATACCCCAAATCTCCAGCCCATACACCTCTCTCTGCATATTCCCTTTTCCCTCATCCTCATACGCCGAGCCCCATATTTCCACTTACCTCATCCCATTCCTCAAAATACTCCAAGCCCCATAACTCTCATTACCCCTGTAGTTACATACAACTTTTTTCAATACTCGTCAATTCCACAGAACCCCAGAACACACTAGATTGATAAACCCAGACAAGTCCCTCATTTAAACTAGTCAGGTGGGGATGGGAGTGGGACCCAGGGAGATAGTGAGGAAAGAGATCAGTCTGAGACTGGTACAGTTGAGAACAGAAGTGAGTGAAACAGTCAGGGCAGGCAGGGACAAGGTATGACTTATAAATTAAATTGCATTTATTTCAATGCAAGGGGCCTAACAGGGAAGGCAGATGAACTCAGGCATGGTTAGGAACATGGGACTGGGATATCATAGCAATTGCAGAAACATGGCTCAGGGATGGGCAGGACTGGTAGCTTAATGTTCCAGGATACAGATGCTACAGGAAGGATAGAAAGGGAGGCAAGAGAGGAGGGGGAGTGGCATTTTTGATAAGGGATGGATTACAGCTGTAAAGAGGGAGAATATTCCCGGAAATACATCCAGGGACGTTATTTGGGTGGAACTGAGAAATAAGAAAGGGATGATCACCTTATTGGAATTGTATGATAGACCCCCTAATAGTCAGAGGGAAATTGAGAAGCAAACTTGTAAGGAGATATCAGCTATCTGTAAGAATAATAAGGTAGTTAGGGTAGGGGATATTAACTTTCCAAATATCAACTGGGACTGCCATTGTGTTAAAAGTTTAGATGTAGAAGAATTTCTTAGGTGTGTACAAGACAATTTTCTGATTCAGTATGTCATAGAGTCATAGAGATGTACAGCATGGAAACAGACCCTTCAATCCAACCCATCCATGCCGACCAGATATCCCAACCCAATCTAGTCCCACTTGCCAGCACCCGGCCCATATCCCTCCAAACCCTTCCTATTCATATACCCATCCAAATGCCTCTTAAATGTTGCAATTCTACCAGCCTCCACCACTTCCTCTGGCAGCTCAGTCCATACACATAACACCCTCTGCGTGAAAAGGTTGCCCCTTACGTCTCTTTTATATCTTTCCCCTCTCATCCTAAACATTTGCCTTCTAATTCTGGACTCCCCAACCCCAGGAAAAAGACTTTGTCTATTTATCCTATTCATGTCCCTCATAATTTTGTAAACCTCTATAAGGTCACCCCTTAGCCTCCAACGCTCCAGGGAAAACAACCCCAGCCTGTTCAGCCTCTCCCTGTAGCTCAGATCCTCCAACCCTGGCAACATCCTTGTAAAACTTTTCTGAACCCTTTCAAATTTCACAACATCTTTCTGATAGGAATGTGGATGTACCTACTAGAGAAGGTGCCAGATTTGACCTACTCTTGGGAAATAAGGCAGGACAGGTGACTGAGGTGTCAGTGGGGGAGCACTGAAAATGAATAATTCTATTCATTTTAAAATAGTGATGGAAAAGGATAGACCAGATCTAAAAGTTGAAGTTCTAAATTGGAGAAAGGCCAATTTTGACGGTATTAGGCAAGAACATACAAGAGCTGATTGGAGGCAGATATTCACAGGTAAAGGGACGGCTGGAAAATGGAAAGCCTTCAGAAATGAGATAACAAGAATCCAGGGAAAGTATATTCCTGTCAGGGTGAAAGGAAAGGCTGGTAGGTATGGGAATGCTGGATGACTAAAGAAATTGAGGGTTTGGTTAAGAAAAAGAGGGAAGCACATGTCAGGTATAGACAGGATAGATCGAGTGAATCCTTAGATGAGTATAAAGTAAGTAGGAGCATACTTAAGAGGGAAATGAGGAGGGCAAAACGGGGACATGAGATAGCGTTGGCAAATAGAATTAAGGAGAATCCAAAGGGTCTTTACAAATATATTAAGGATAAAAGAGTAACTAGGGAGAGAATTGCGCCCCTCAAAGATCAGCAAAGCCGTCTTTGTGTGGAGCCGCAGAAAATGGGGGAGATATTAAATGAATATTTTGCATCAGTATTTACAGTGGAAAAGCATATAAAAGATATAGACTCTAAGGAAATAGATGTTGACATCTTGCAAAATGTCCAGATTAGGGAGGAGGAAGTGCTGTATGTCTTGAAACGATTAAAGGTGGATAAATCCCTGGGACCTCATCAGTTGTACCCGAGAACTCTGTGGGAAGCTAGAGAAGTGATTGCTGGGCCTCTTGCTGAGATATTTGTATCATCGATAGTCACAGGTGTAGTTGGCAAATGTGGTGCCACTGTTTAAGAAGGGTGGTAAAGACAAGCCAGAGAACTATAGACCTATGAGCCTGATGTCGGTGGTGGGCAAGTTGTTGGAGGGAATCCTGAAAGACAGGATGTACATGTATTTGGAAAGGCAAGTACTAATTAGGGATAGTCAACATGGCTTTCTGTGTGGGAAATCATGTCTCACAAACTTGATTGAGTTTTTTGAAGAAGTAACAAAGAGCATTGAAGAAGTCAGAGCAGTAGATATGATCTATATGGAATTCAGTAAGGCGTTCAACAAGGTTCCCCAATGGGAGACCGATTAGCAAGGTTAGACCTCATGGAATACAGGGAGAACTAGCCATTTGGATATAGAACTGGCTCAAAGGTAGAAGACAGAGGGTGGTGGTGGAGGGTTGTTTTGCAGACTGGAGGCCTGTGACCAGTGGAGTGCCACTGGTCCTCTACTTTTTGTCATTTACATAAATGATATGGATGCGAGCATAATAGGTACAGTTAGTAACTTTGCAGATGACACCAAAATTGGAGGTGTAGTGGACAGTGAAGAGGGTTACCTCAGATTAAAATAGGATCTGGACCAAATGGCCCAATGTGCTGAGAAGTGGCAGATGGAGGTTAATTCAGATAAATGCGAGGTGCTGCATTTTGGGAAAGCAAATCTTAGCAGGACTTACAGACTTAATGGTAAAATCCTAGGGAGTGTTGCTGAACAAAGAGACCTTGGAGTGCAGGTTCATAGCTCCTTGAAAGTGGAGTCGCAGGTAGATAGGATAGTGAAGAAGGCATTTGGTATGCTTTCCTTTATTGGTCAGAGTATTGAGTACAGGAGTTGGGAGGTCATGTTGCGGCTGTAGAGAACATTGGTTGGGCCACTGTTGGAATAGTGCAATTCTGCTCTCCTTCCTATCGGAAAGATGTTGTGAAACTTGAAAGGGTTCAGAAAAGAATTCCAAGGATGTTGCCAGGGTTGGAGGATTTGAGTTATAGGGAGAGCCTGAACAGGCTGGGGCTGTTTTCCCTGGAGGATCGGAGGCTGAGGGGTGACCTTATCGAGGTTTACAATATTATGAGGGGCATGGATAGTGTAAATAGGAAAAGTATTTTCCCTGGGGTCGGGGAGTCCGGAACTAGAGGGCATAGGTTTAGGGTGAGAGTGGAAAGATATAGAAGAGATCTAAGGGGCAACGTTTTCACGCAGAGGGTGGTACGTGAATGGAATGAGCTGCCAGAGGAAGTGGTGGATGCTGGTACAATTGCAATATTTAAGAGGCATTTGGATGGGTATATTAATAGGAAGGGTTTGGAGGGATATGGTCCGCGTGCTGGCAGGTAGGACTAGATTGGATTGGGATATCTGGTCGGCATGGACGGGTTGGAGCGAAGGTCTGTTTTCATGCTGTACATCTCTGTGACTGTATGATTCTATGACTCCTTGACTCTCCAGCTTCGTTCCTACCCCCACCCTATACCCAGCCATACGTACAGCCCTCACACTCCCACTCCATTTCCATGAGTTCTATACCTCCATCATACCCCCTAAGTCCCATTCATCCCAATATCCCTAATAAGCCCTTTGTCACATTACCCACAATCTACCACCCCAACCTACGGTCCACTCCACTGGGTGCTCAATTCTGTCCATATCCCTGACATTCCATACACTGCCCATCATCCAGAGCATACTCATCCCAATGGTCACACATAACCCCTAACCCCATTCATCTTGTTATCCAGGCCCCATTCACTGCAGACTTCTGCATTCTACACACTCCCATACCCCCAAGCTTCATACTCTATCCATATTCAAGAACTCCATAACCCCCGTTTCTCTTCCTGTACCCCTGCATCCTCAGCCCCATGCACCCAAGCCCCGTAAGTCCTACACATCCCCCATCCGTCCACAACTGCATTGACATCCCCCCAACTACACACCATCGTAGTCCATAACCCTCAGTTTCATAAACCCAAAATCCTCCATTTACATATCACCAACTCCATATCCCTGTATTCCCCGATCCATATGCCCATGTTCCCTCAGATCCACAACCCCCATACCCCCCATACCCTTACTCTGCATTTCACCCAGCCTCATTCCCCCACTCCCCCAAAACCCATTTTCCCCAGCCACTGTCCCTCCACAATCCCAATCCCCCTGATTTTCACCCCACCTCATTCCTCACCCTTCAGTTCCCCATGTCTCCCCATGCACACCAAATTCAAGTCTATCCAAAACCAGGTCCATTCCCTGCCAGATTCAAAGTGACCGCACCACCTACCCCACTTCCCGCCCCTGCCCCATCCCCATACTCTCCAGGCCTGTACCCTCCTCTAGCTCTATACCCCAAAGCCATAGCTCCCAGCCCTATACCTGATAGCCCTCAGGTCTCAACCCCCTTGTCACACCCCTATCCCCATTCCCCCGGCCCCACACACCCACAGCTGCATACCATCCTAATCCATGACCAAATAGTTCCATAACACTTCGTGCTCCTCAGCTTAGTACCCTCCAGATCCAAAAGCCCCATACCCTTCACTCCATATCCTCCAATACCCTTCTAGCTCCATACGCCTGTTAAAGCTGCCTATAATACCCGATATCCCCCAGCCCCATTACCTGCAATACACTTCAGCCTAAAGCCCACAATTTTCCCCCTGCCCCGGTACCTGCAACAGCCCATAACTCTCAATAGCCCTCAGCCTCAAACCCCAAGTCCCATATTTCCATACACCCCAGCTACATGTTACCCACTCTGTCAGCTCCAGCTCCATAAACACCTGCCCACCCACATACCAGCGCCACACCCATTCCTAATCCCCAAATCCTCCAGACCCATACCACCAACACTTTCCAGCTCCACACCTTTCACCCCATAACCCCCAGCCCTTTACCCTATTTATCCTGAGCCCATTCACCCCAACACCACCATATAACCCCTGGATACATATACCCTGCAAACCCAGGAACTTCATTCTATCCATATCCACCACCCCACCGGCTACATCACCAGCTCAAACAATAAAAGGCTATAGCGATTTCTCAGAAGACTTGTCTACAGGTTGATGGGAAGTATCTAAGTTTTCTCACTGAGCTGAAAGGTTTGTTTTCAGACGTTTTGTCACCATGACTAGGTACAATCATCAGTGAGAGTCTCTGGTGAGGTGCTGGTGGTATGTCCCACCTCTCTATGTATCAATCTTGGTTTCTTAAGGTAGGTGATGTCATTTCTGGTTCTTGTTGTCGCGGGAAGGTAAATAGAACATAGAACATAGAAGAATACAGCGCAGTACAGGCCCTTGGGCCCTCGATGTTGCGCCGATCCAAGCCCACCTAAACTACACTAACCCACTATCCTCCATACACCTATCCAATGCCCTCTTAAATGCCCATAAAGAGGGAGAGTCCACCACTGTTACTGGCAGGGCATTCCATGAACTAACGACTCGCTGAGTGAAGAACCTACCCCTAACATCTGTCCTATATCTACCCCCCCTTAATTTAAAGCTATGCCCCCTTGTAATACCCGACTCAATACGCGGGAAAAGGTTCATACTGTCGACCCTATCTAACCCCCTAATCATCTTGTACACCTCAATCAAGTCACCCCTAAACCTTCTTTTCTCTCGTGAAAACAGCCCCAAGTGCCTCAGTCTTTCCTCATACGATTTTCCTTCCATACCAGGCAACATCCTGGTAAACCTCCTCTGCACCCGTTCCAATGCCTCCACATCCTTCCTATAGTATGGCGACCAAAACTGCACACAATATTCCAGATGCGGCCGTACCAGAGTCTTATACAACTGCATCATGACCTCAGGACTCCGGAACTCAATTCCTCTACCAATAAAAGCCAGTACGCCATATGCCTTCCTCACCGCACTATTTACCTGGGTGGCAACTTTCAGAGATCTGTGTACATGGACACCAAGATCCCTCTGCTCATCCACACTACCAAGTATCCGACCATTAGCCCAGTACCCCATCTTTTTGTTATTCTTCCCAAAGTGAATCACCTCGCACTTAGCTACATTGAATTCCATCTGCCACCTTTCTGCCCAGCTCTGCAGCTTCTCTATATCCTGCTGTAACCTGCCACATGCTTCCTCACTGTCAACAACTCCTCCGACTTTCGTATCATCCGCAAACTTGCTCACCCAACCTTCTAACCCCTCTTCCAGGTCATTTATAAAAATGACAAACAGCAATGGTCCCAAAACAGATCCTTGCGGAACACCGCTAGTGACGGCACTCCATGAAGAAACTTTGCCATCAACTACTACCCTCTGTCTTCTTCCATCCAGCCAATTCCTAATCCAAACCTCCAACTCACCCTCAATGCCATATCTCCGTATTTTCTGCAGTAGCCTACCATGGGGAACCTTATCAAACGCCTTACTAAAATCCATATATACCACATCTACCGCTTTCCCCTCATCAACCTCCTTCGTCACCTTTTCAAAGAATTCAATAAGGTTTGTGAGGCACGACTTGCCCTTCACAAAACCATGCTGACTATCCTTGATCACATTATTCCTATCTAGATGTGCATAAATCCTATCCCTTACAATTCTCTCTAAGACTTTGCCCACAACAGAAGTGAGACTCACCGGCCTATAGTTACTAGGGCTATCCCTACTCCCCTTTTTGAACAAGGGAACCACATTTGCTATCCTCCAGTCTTCTGGGACTACTCCTGTAGACAAAGAGGACATAAAAATCAAGGCCAATGGCTCTGCAATCTCCTCCCTTGCTTCCCAGAGAATCCTAGGATAAATGCCATCAGGCCCTGGGGACTTATCTATTTTCACCTTTTCCAGGATTTCCAACACCTCTTCTCTACATACCTCAAAGCCATCCATTCTACTTATTTGTGCCTCACCTCTGACCCTACTAAAACATTTAAATCCCGGAACCTGCAACAGCCAATCCTGTCCCTGTTCTAGCCATGTCTCCGTAATAGCCACAACATCGAAGTCCCAGGTACCAACCAACGCTGCAAGTTCACCTACCTTATTTCGTATACTTCTTGCATTGAAGTATACACACTTCAAGCCACTTCCCTGTTTACAGGCACCCTCCTTGGAAATTGATGCCATGTTCCTCCCCTCCCTACACTCCAGGCCCTGCACCCTGAAGCTACAATCTGGGTTCCCATGCCCCTGCCGAGTTAGTTTAAACCCCCCCCAAGAGCACTAGCAAACCTCCCCCCAAGGATACTGGTTCCCCTCAGGTTCAGGTGTAGACCATCCTGTTTATAGAGGTCCCACCGTCCCCAGAAAGAACCCCAGTTATCCAAAAACTGGAACCCCTCCCTCCTGCTCCATCCCTGAAGCCACGCATTTAATTGTTCTCTCTCCCTATTCCTCGAATCTCTATCACGTGGCACGGGTAACAAACCAGAGACAACAACTCTGTTTGTTCTAACTCCAAGCTTCCAACCTAGCTCCCTGAAAGCCTGCCTAACATCCTCAGCACTCCTCCTACCTATGTCGTTGGTGCCAATGTGGACCACGACTTTGGGTTGCTCCCCCTCCCCCTCCAGGACCCGGAAAACACGATCAGAGACATCACGTACCCTTGCACCTGGGAGGCAACATACCAAACGTGAGTCTCTCTCGTTCCCACAAAACCGCCTATCTGTGCCACGAACTATCGAGTCCCCAATTACTACTGCTCTGCTCTTCTTCACCCTTCCCTTCTGAGTCACGCTTTTAAAGGGGGAAAAAAAACTAACCCAGCTAAGCTTACACTAACTGCTTCCGGGTCTCGGCTGCCCCTCTGCTTGCCGTCACTTCCTCTGCTGCTCCCGCTCTTTCTGTGAAGGAGAGAGAAAACAAAACACCGATGCCCGCTACAGGTAAGTAATTTTGAAAAAAACTCTTACCTTAGCTGTAGTCTCCCGGGTTCACCTCAACTCGGCCGCTGCTCCCACTCAAATGATATCTAAATCGATGTGTTTATTGATGGAGTTCTCTAAGAATTCTCATGCATGTCTTTGTTTCGTCTATCTTAGGATGCGTGTGTTTTCCCAGTCAAAGTGGTGTCCTACTTTGTCTGTAGGTATGGCAACTAGTGATAGTGGGTCATGTCTTTTGGTGGCTAGTTGGTGTTCATGTATTCTGATGGCAAGTTTCCTGCTAGTTTATCCCATGTAGTATATTTTACAATTCTTGCATGGTGTCTTGTAAATGACATTAGTTTTGCTGGTAGTAGCTAATGGATCCTTTAGGTTCATTAGTCGCTGATTAAGTGTGTTGGTAGGTTAGTGGGCTACCATGACGCCAAAGGATCTGAGTAATCTGGAAGTCATTTCTGATACGTCTTTGATGTAAAGTAATGTGGTTATAGTTTTTGATTGCATTGTGTCTGCTTGTTGGGTTTGTTTCTGAGGAATCAGCAGATTGTGTTTATTTGGTACCTGTTCTTTTTGAAAATGTTGTATGGATATTTTTCTTCTGCTGTTTGTAGTTCTTGGCTGCTGCAGTGTGATGGATCTCATTGAAATACTGTCATGATACAGCTCCAGTTGTGGGTGTTGGGATGATTGCTTCTGAAGTATGTATTTGGTCTGTGTTTGTTTGTTTTTTCTGTAGATGTTGGTTTGAAGCTCTCCGTTAACTGTACGTTCAACTGTCACGTCTAGGAATGGGAGTCTGTTGTCGTTCTCCTCCTTTTTTATAGGTGTAATGGACAAACAAGAAGGTTCCTTTTGAGTACAATGGGATCTTGATCAGATGAGCCAATGGGCTGAGGAGTGGCAGATGGAGTTTAATTTAGATAAATGTGAGGTGCTGCATTCTAGAAAGGCAAATCAGGGCAGGATTTATCCACCTTATGGTGAGGTCCTGGGGAGTGTTGCCAAACAAACAGACCTTGGAGTGCAAGTTCACAATTTGTTGAAAGTAGAATCACAGGCAAATCCATCAAGTTAGTGAGACATGACTTCCCACACACAAAGTCAAGTTAACTTTTCAGATTTCAGTTCTTGCCTTTCCAAATACATGTGAATCTTATTCCTCAGAATTCTTTCCAACAATGTGCCTACTATTGATATGAGGCTCACCGTTCTCTAGTTCCCTGTTTTTGCCTTACCACCATTCTAATATAGTGGCACCACGTTAATTAACCTCCAGTCCTCCGGCACCTCACCTGTGATTACATATGATCGAAGTATCTCAGCAAGGCACCCAGCAATCACTTTCATAGCTTCCCACAGAGTTCTCGAATATACCTGATCGGAGCAAAGGGATTTATCCACCTTTATGTGTTTTAAGATATCCAGCACCTCCTCCTCAGTAATATGGACATTTTCCAAATATCACAATCTATTTCCCCACATTCTGTATCTTCCATGTCCTTCTGCACAGTAAATACTGACGCAAAATACTCATTTAGATTTCCCTCATTGTTCGTAGAATACCTACCCTGTAGAAACAGGCCCTTTGGCCCAACAAGTCCACGCTGAACCTCCAAAGAATAACCCACTCAGACCCATTCCCCAACCCTATATTTACCCCTGACATTGTACCTAACCTACACATTCCTGAACACTATGGGCAATTTGGCACAGCCAATTCCACTACCCTGTACATCTCTAGATTGTGGGAGGAAACCTGGAGAAAACACACGCAGACACAGGAAGAAGGCACAAACTCCACACAGACAGTTGCCCGAAGCTGGATTCGAACCCAGGTTCCTAGCGCTGTGAGGCAGCAGTGCTAATCACTGAGCCACTGCGCCACAATTCCACACATAACCTGCCTTGCTGATCGTTCAGTTAAGACCATAAGACCATAAGACATAGCAGTGGAAGTAAGGCCATTCGGCCCATCGAGTCCACTCCGCCATTCAATCATGGCTGATGGGCATTTCAACTCCACTTACCCGCATTCTCCCCGTAGCCCTTAATTCCTTGTGACATCAAGAATTTATCAATCTCTGCCTTGAAGACATTTAGCGTCCCAGCCTCCACTGCACTCTGCGGCAATGAATTCCACAGGCCCACTACTCTCTGGCTGAAGAAATGTCTCCGCATTTCTGTTCTGAATTTACCCCCTCTAATTCTAAGACTGTGTCCACGGGTCCTAGTCTCCTCGCCTAACGGAAACAATTTCCTAGCGTCCACCCTTTCCAAGCCATGTATTATCTTGTAAGTTTCTATTAGATCTCCCCTTAATCTTCTAAACTCCTATGAATACAATCCCAGGATCCTCAGCCGTTCCTCGTATATTAGACCTACCATTCCATAGATCATCCGTGTGAATCTCCCCTGGACACACTCTAGTGCCTGTATGTCCTTCCTGAGGTGTGGGGACCAAAACTGGACACAGTACTCCAAATGGGGCCTCACCAGAGCTTTATAAAGTCTCAGTAGCACAATAGTGCTTTTATATTCCAACCCTCTTGAGATAAATGACAACATTGCATTTGTTTTCTTAATCACGGACTCAATCTGCATGTTTACCTTTAGAGAATCCTCGACTAGCACTCCCAGATCCCTTTGTACTTTGGCATTATGAATTTTCTCACCATTTAGAAAGTAGTCCATGCTTGTATTCTTTTTTCCAAAGTGCAAGACCTCGCATTTGCTCACATTGAATTCCATCAGCCATTTTCTGGACCACTCTCCCAAACTGTCTAGATCCTTCTGCATCCTCCCCACTTCCTCAGTACTACCTGCCTGTCCACATAACTTCATATCATCGGCAAACTTCGGTAAAATGCCCCTAGTCCCTTCATCCAGATCATTAATATATAACGTGAACAGCTGCGGCCCCAACACTGAACCCTATGGGACACCGCTTGTCACCAGCTGCCATTCCGAAAAAGAGCCTCTTATCCCAACTCTCCGCCTTCTGTCAGGCAGCCAATCGTCAGTCCATACCTGTAGCTCACCTCGAACACCGTGGGCCCTCATCTTGCTCAACAGCCTCCCGTGTGGCACCTTATCAATGGCCTTTTGGAAGTCTAGATAGACCACATCCACTGGGTATCCCCGGTCTAACCTACTTGTCACCTCTTCAAAGAATTCCAACAGGTTTGTCAGGCATGACCTCCCCTTACTAAATCCATGTTGACTTGTTCTAATCCGACCCTGCTCTTCCAAGAATTTAGAAACCTCATCCTTAAGGATGGATTCTAGAATTTTACCAACAACCGAGGTTAGGCTAATTGGCCTATAATTTTCCATGTTTTGTCTTGATCCTTTCTTGAACAAGGGGGTTACAACAGCGATCTTCCAATCATCCGGGACTTTCCCTGACTCCAGTGACTTTTGAAAGATCTCAACCAACGCTTCCGTAATTTCCTCAGCCACGTCCCTCAGAACTCTAGAATGTAACCCATCGGGGCCAGGAGATTTATCAATTTTAAGACCTTTTAGCTTTTCTAGCACTTTCTCTTTTGTAATGGCAACCATACTCAACTCAGCCCCCTGACTCCCTTTAATTGTTGGGATATTACTCATGTCTTCTGCTGTGAAGACTGATGCAAAGTACTTATTAAGTTCTCCAGCTATTTCCTTATCTCCCATCACTAGGCTTCCAGCATCAGTTTGAAGTGGCCCAATATCTACTTTTGCCTGTTGTTTGTTTCTTATGTATTGAAAGAAACTTTTACTATCATTTCTAATATTACTGGCTAGCTTACCTTCATATTTGATCCTCTCCTTCCTTATTTCTCTCTTTGTTATCCTCTGTTTGTTTTTGTAGCCTTTGTTGTATTCTCTCCCTAGTTATCCTTTTGTTCTTAATGTATTCATAAAATCCCTTTGGATTATCCTTAACCCTGTTTGCCAAAGCTATCTCATGTACCCTTTTTATCATCCTGATTTCCACATTAAGTATGCTCCTAGTGCCTTTGTACTCTTCTGAGGATTCACTCGATCTCTGCTGTCTGTACCTGACAAATGCTTCCTTCTTTTACTTGACCAAAACCTTAATTCCTCCAGTTATTCAGAATTCCTTGCATCTACCAGCCTTTCCTTTCACCCTAACAGAACCATACTTTCTCTGGACTCTCGTTATCTCATACTTGAAGGCTTCCCATTTTCCAGCCCTGTGTAGCTTTGAGTGTGAGTTTAGAGATACAGACTGGATGGAGCGAAGGGCCATCTCTGTTCTGGATGGTGTCATCATTCTCTGATTTTAGAGTGACGGGTCTGATTATTTCTGTCTTTGTTTTGAGAAAATGTGACCGAGTGGAAGTTCCAGCTGTTGGTGTGGTCGGTATCAGCTTCAGGTTCCGTATTAGAGAGCTCATTCACAGAGAGAATTTCCCAAAATCAGTCATATAACTGAATTAACAAGGAAAGCTGTGAGATAACAGTGTGCAGAAGAACAGATCTTAAGGAGCTCGACAAAATGAGGTATTGAATGACTGAATAGCCTCAGAAAAACGAACGTCATTGCTGAAAAGAATATCAAAAGACATTTAGATGTTGAGGGGACTGATATTGAGTGAAATAATGTAAGGATTGTTGTTTGAAACTAAATTGGAATGAACACTTCAGAACTAATTGGATCAGATTAATCCAGTATTCAATTACCAATGTAAATCTCAATGATATCACATCATTAAAATAAACCTGTTGTCATAACTTGTTTGTTCAAAACGATATTAAAAAAATTGAAGAGGTAATCACAGTTTCCCAGTGGGGATACCACACAATATAAAACAAAGTGTCTGGAACTGTGTCCGCTCCATCTCCGAGAGAATTCTCCGATTCCGACAGATTGTCAGCAGCAGGAAGGGAAAGGTTGTGTCACAAAAAACGAAATGGATCTTCTCAGGGAAAGGATGGATAGAGTGTACCACACTATCCTCGCTGTCGTTGGTGTTCCTGGTAAGTCTTGTAACAACTTAACTTATATAAACCTCTGCATTGAATCATCCCCATTTCTACCAACAGCTGACAGTTATTATACTTCCTTTCTGGATCAGTGGTGCTGGAAGAGCACAGCAATTCCGGCAGCATCCAACGAGCAGCAAAATCGATGCCCGTAACGTTGATTCTGCTGCTCGTTGGATGCTGCCTGAATTGCTGTGCTTTTCCAGCACCACAGATCCAGAATCTGATTTCCAGCATCTGCAGTTATTGTTTTTACCTAGTTATTATACTTCCACTGAGCAAGGCAAATCCCACTGCCAGATAATAGTCTCCTCACTGAGTGAGTTTAAAGTCAATAGTTTGTCAGTTCGGAGGCTCCTCAGTAATGTGCAGCATTGTGTGTTTCCCTATACTGTGCAGAATGGGTTTACACTGAGACCACATTGATGGAGTTTGACTGAGCACCGGCCCTGGCTGATCGCGAAAGTGTTTCGGAAGACCACCCTCTCTCTGTGGTAGTTCACAGCCTGCTATCGGTCAGATGGGTTTTGTAACAACCCACCTCGCAGTGACACCTGGTGTTTCCCATTCTTTGATGGAAAGGGATTGTGTTGGTGGATTTTGCTCAGGCAGCTTGCTCCAAATACGAGCCCAGATACAACAGGGCAATGGGTGGGTTGTGCAGGTCATTGGGGATGAGGAGACAATGGGAGCTGCAGATGCTGGAGAAATCAGAGTTGATAGAGTATTGGGCTGTAAAAAGGCACAGCAGGGCAGGCAGCATCTAGGGAGCAAGAGAGTCAACTTTTCGGACAGGACCCTTTTTCAGGAACGTTACAATGACCTATGTTGCATGGATTCAGGTTTTATTTGTGTGAGGAGATCATGGACAGAGGGGGAGAAGTCATTTCAAATGTTGCAGAAGGGTCGTGCCCGAAACATCGAGTCTCTTGCTCCTGAAATGCTGCCTGACCTGCTGTACCTGTTCCAGCACCACGCTCTATCAACTCAGGTCATCCGGAGTGATAAGTGATGGTCAGCATGGATGACTTTGACCGTTTAGTGTGTTTTTGTCAGTCTGTGGATGTGAGGGACCATGATATTTGTGAGGACGAATCACCGGGAGGGGTGTTGAGCACAGGGTTCCAATTATGATATGCATTGTTCATAGAGTCTTAGAGTCTTAGAGATGTACAGCAAGGAAACTGGCCCTTCAGTCCAACCTGTCCACGCCATCCAGTTATCGCATCCCAATCTAGTCCCACCTGCCAGCACCCTCCAAACCATTTCTATTCATATACCCATCCAAATGCCTCTTAAATGTTGCAATTGTACCAGCCTCCACTACATCCTCTGGCAGCTCATTCATACATGTACCACCCTCCGCGTGAAACAGTTGCCCCTTAGGTGTCTTTTATATCTTTCCCCTCTCACCCTAAATCTATGCCCTCTAGTACTGGATTCCCCGATCCCAGGGAAAAGACTATCCATGCCCCTCATAATTTTGTAAACCTCTATAAGGTAACCCCTCAGCTTCCGACGCTCCAGGGAAGACAGTCTCTCCCTTTAGCTCAAATCCTCCCACCCTGGCAACATCCTTGGAAATTTTTTATGAACCCTTTCAAGTTTCACAACATCTTTCCGATAGGAAGGAGACCAGAATTGCAGGCAATATTCCAATAGTGGCCTAACCAACGTCCTCTACAGCCGCAACATGACCTCCCAACTCCTGTACTCAATACTCTGACCAATAAAGGAAAGCATACCAAACGCCTTCTTTACTATCCTATCTACCTGCGACTCCACTTTCAAGGAGCTATGAACCTGCACTCCAAGGTCTCTTTGTTCAGCAACACTCCCTGGGACCTTACCATTAAGTGTATAAGTCCTGCTAAGATTTGCTTTCCCAAAATGCAGCACCTCGCATTTATCTAAATTAACCTCCATCTGCCTCTTCTCAGCCCATTGGCCCATCTCGTCCAGATCCTGTTGTAATCTGACATAACCCTCTTCGCTGTCCACGACCCCTCCAATTTTGGTGTCATCTGCAAACTTACTAACTGTACCTCTTATGTTCGCATCCAAATCATTTATGTAAATGACAAAAAGTAGAGGGCCCAGCACCGATCCTTATGGTACTCCACTTTCACAGGCCTTCAGTCTGAAAAGCAGCCCTCCAACACCACCCTCTCCTAGGTCTTCTACCTTTGAGCCAGTTCTGTATCCAAATGGCTAGTTCTCCCTGTATTCCATGCGATCTAACCTTGCTAATCGGTCTCCCATTGGGGAACCTTGTCGAACGCCTTACTGAAGATCACATCTACTGCTCTGCCCTCACCAATCTTCTTTGTTACTTCTTCAAAAAACTCAATCGAGTTTGTGAGACATGATTTCCCACACACAAAGCCATATTGACTATCCCAAATCATTCCTTGCCTTTCCAAATACATGTACATCCTGTCCTCCAGGATTCTCTCCAACAATTGCCTACCACCAAGGTCAGGCTCACCGGTCTATAGTTCCCTGGCTTGTCTTTACCACCCTTCTTAAACAGTTGCACCACGTTTGCCAACCTCCAGTCTTCCGGCACCTCACCTGTGACTATCGATGATACAAATATCTCAGCAAGAGGCCCAGCAATCACTTCTCTAGCTTCCCACAGAGTTCTTGGGTACACCTGGTCAGGTCCTGGGAATTTATCCACCTTTAACCGTTTCAAGACATCCAGCAATTCCTCCTCTGTAATCTGGACATTTTGCAAGATGTCACTATCTATTTCCCTACAGTCTGTATCTTCCATATCCTTTTCCACAGTAAATGCGGATGCAAAATATTCATTTAATATCTTCCCCATTTTCTCTGGCTCCACACAAAGGCCGCCTTGCTGATCTTTGAGGGTCACTATTCTCTCCCTGGTTATCCTTTTGCTCTTAATATATTTGTAAAAACCCTTTGGATTCTCCTTAATTCTATTTGCCAATGCTATCTCAAGTCCCCTTTTTGCCCTCCTGATTTCCTTCTTAAGTATACTCCTACTTCCTTTATACTCTACTAAGGAATCACTCGATCTATCCGTCTATACCTGAAATATGCTTCCTTCTTTTTCTTAACCAAGTTGAATTGTTGAATTATTTGATTGTCAAAAAAATGTGCGAGTGGGCCATTTGTAAAATGATGCACAGTGCCACGGTGCAGTGTTTAATCGGACAAACACTGAGATCTGGAGCATTGTGGCAGCAGCTCTCCCACAGAGGATCAAACAACTTTGTCCAACAGGATGCTTCCTACTTTGCTCTTTGTTGCTGTTATCCTTTGATATTCCCCACACAATAATGGTCTATATGAAGGTGTTTCCATGTGCATTCATTTGGGATTGTCATTTTGTTTTTGGCGATTAATTTTGATAAATACTTATTAGTCTGTAATGCCAAAATGTGGTACAATTCTAGTGATCTCCATGGAGAGTGCTGGGTAAACTGTGGGGTATTCCAGCCCCAGTGTGTGCTCCGAATCTGGGAGGGGGAATCTCCATTCACAAGGAGAGGGATGAGGAGAGGAACTTGGGAGCGTGAGCCTGAGCATCAAGCAGGAAGCTTTGCTTCCTCCCAGATACAGTGCCTGCTTTCTAAACCAGAGACCAGTGTTGTTGGATTTCAGATTTTATTTGTATGAGGGCTGTGCTGTCCTATCTGGGACAGATGAGGGACGACATATTAAATGTTGAAGTTTTTCTGATTGAGGTGGGTATCCAAACTGAGGCATGGTGATTGGATTCTCTGCTGAATACCTTCATGGATCCAATCATCAAGATGTTCAATCCTGTACATGAGGGAGGAACTCAATGCCCTGTCATTTGTTCATCTGTATTGTGGAGGCTATCCATTCTGGGATACTGTGGGGTGATTCAATGCCCTGCCCTGTAGTTCATACAGTGTGGATATAGAATTCCAGAGGCAAACTGAACTGTGGAGAGTCCAAAACCAAATACAGAATTTTTGTGATCAATGTCCATATTAGGTGTCTGTTATTCCTTGTTTTACTGATCCCAGGTGTCTTTGTGTGGATGCTGTGTGTTTATGGGAAATGCCAGTCAGAGTAATCTGGAAGCAGGTGAAATCAACTGCTGCAGAACCAAAACCACCTTGAGTATATGACCGTGTTTCTATGAGTAATCTGCTGCTCATGTTCTTCCCTATGTCCTTTAAATGTGCAAATGATTCATTTAGAGAGAGCTTGCTGACATAGTTCAGATTCTTTAAACTTCATATAACTTCATGGAACAACAATTATCTTTGTGTCATTGCATACAGTTTGTGCTCAGGCACAGAGAATGTTTGATTAATAACCTCAAGTCTCTTTTTTCCCTTTTTCTTACAGTTGGTCTAGCAGTGATTACAATCTTAGTTCGGGGCAAATGTGGTCTTTCTCCATGCAGCACTCGCTATCTAGCAGCCATGACAACATCAGGTCTATTGTTCATTATTTTTTATGTCATCCTTCACCTACTGAAACGTTATTATCCGCTGTGTTTCCTGCACATCACTCCTGTCTGTAGTGTTCTCTATGCCCTCGGCCGCTTGACCATTGATTGTTCTGTGTGGTTCACCGTTGGTTTTTCCTTTGATCGATTTGTCACTATTTGTTTTCATGAGATGAAAACTAAGTATTGCACAGGGAAAACTGAAACGAGAGTTTTAGCAATAATCGGAATCTTCTTTTGTTTAAAGAACATTCCCAACTGCTTTGTATATTATCCTGGAAAGATGATCAACAATGTTCCATGGTACTGTTATGTTACATACAGTTATATTAACGACCCTCGATGGATCAGTTTTAGATATTTTGAGACTTTTTTAACACCACTGTTCCCATTCACTTTTATTCTCTTTATCAACATTCTGACTGTCAGACATATCTTCGAGGCCATTAAGGTGCGGAAGGAACTGAGAGGTCAGAGAAAAACAGAGAATGATCCAGAGGTAGAGAGCAGGAAGAATTCTGTGATTTTACTCTTTGCCATATCTGCCAGCTTCATACTTCTCTGGTTGTTGCATATTTTATATTTCTTTAATGCTGGTTATTCATTGGATTCTGTTTCGTTGAGTCTCTTTGCTTAGATTGGATATATGCTGAGGAACTTAAGTTGCTGCACAAATGCCCTTATTTATGTGGTGACACAGAAACATTTCAGAGACCAGTTAAAGTATGCCATGACATACCCAATAATAAAAATAATTCAATTGATGAATCAATCCAAGTAACTCAGAGCCAACATTGGATGCAGCAGATAACGGAACGAGGAGTCCAAGTGAGGAATGGACCGAAAGGAGAAGGAGGAGCAGCCACATGATAACACTCCTTTCCTAATGGGCAAGGAATGACTCCATCTAAGGAGCAAAATGAAAGAGACTGGAGGTAAAGCCAGTGTAAAGTGCTGTTAGTAATCAGCAACAATTAGTAGGAAGTGGAACAAAAAAAGCAAAACCAAAAGAGGGATTAGATATGCACAAAAGCGACATTTATCCCAAGTAATCTGTTCTCATTGAGTGAAGAGGTTAGAAAAATAAATGATATGGAGGAAGGTGAAATCATTCACTGCAGGCCAGAGAGGGAAATGCAACGACAGGCTCCTGTCCACTCTTCCTTAAAACGTGCCCTTTTTAAAATATCAATAAGGTCACCCTTTAAAAAGTCCTTTTCTTTCCAGCCCACTTTTATAACTGAAACCCTCCATTCCAGGCAACATCTTGGCAAAGCTTTCTTAAACCATCTCCAGTTTAATAGTATCCTTCCAATAACAGGGTGACCAAAATTGAATACATTAATCCCGAAGAGGCCTCACCAATGCCTAATACAAGTTCAATATAATGTCAGAACCCCTATACTCAAAGGTCTGAGCAATGAAAGCAAGCATGCTAAATATTTTCTTAACCACCCTGTTTTCCATGTGATGTAAATTACAGAGAATTATGTCCCCGAACCCTGAGGTTGCTCTGCTCTTCAACACTACCCAGGGTCTTACTATTAAATACTGTCCTTGTTTGTATTACCACAATGCAATACCTCATGTTTATCCAAACTCCATCTAACACTCCTCAGCCCTTTAACCCAATTCATCAAGATCTCTTTGTAATCTTGGGTAACATTCTTCACTGCCCTTTTTACCATTTTGGTGTCGTCCACAAACTTACGAAACACGCCTCTTGTATAAATGATTTGGATGAGAATATAGATGACAAACAGAAGTGAAACACCGCTGGTCACAGGCCTCCAATCTGAAAAACAATGCTCCGCCATTACCTTCTGTCTTCTACCATGAAGCTAATCATATAACCAATTGGCAAGCTCAGCCTGACTTCCATCTGATCTATCTTGACTGATCTGTCTACCATGGAGATCCTTGTCAAAGGCTTTACCAAAGGCCAAGCAAACAACATTTACCACTCTGTCCTCAATCATTTTGCTTACTTCTAAAAACAAACCCAATCAAGTGTGTGAGATATGATGTTCCTCATACAAATCCATGCTGACTAACTCTAACCAATTCTTTCCTCTCCAACCTATGTGAATCCTAACTTTCAGAATTACCTCCAACCACTTAGCCACTAATGAAATCAGACTCACAGGTCAATAGTTTCACACCCCTTCTTAAACAATGACATATTAGCCACACCCCAGTCCTCCAGTTCTTCACCTGTGTTTATTGATGATACAAATGTTTCTGCGAGGGGTCCTGCAATTTTGTCCCTAACTTTCTACTGGAACATACTTGATTCTGGAGGTTTATCTATCTAGCACTTTCTCTTCCTTTTCAAAACATAAGTATTTATTTCATGATTTCTCTAGCCTTCATTTCTTTACCAACAGTAAAAACTGATGTGCAATATTAAATTACATCTCTCCCATCTCAAGTTTCAACACAAAGGCAACCTCGTTAGTTTTTAAGGGGTCCTACTTTCTCTCCAGTTGCTCCCTCACTCTTAATGCATTTATAGAATCTCTTTGGATTATCTTTACCTTATATACCACGGGTATCTCATATCTCCTCTTTGCCTTCCTCATTTCCTTCTGAAGAATGCCTTTATACTCTTCAAGACATTCAGTTGATCCCAACTGTCAGTCTAATAGATGATTATTTTTTATTCGTGACTTGAACTTCAGCATTTTTATTCATCCCTAATCTTACCAGCCTTGCCTTTCACTCTAACAGGAACAGAATGCTTCTGAACTCTTGTTGTCACACTTTTGAAGGCCTCTTACTTTTCAGTCAACATTTCACCTGCAATCAGTCTATGCCAATCAACTTTTGAAAGGTCTTGGTTCATACTCTTAAAATTTGTCTTATTCCAATTAAGACCTTTAACTTTTACAGAAGATTTATCCTTTTACCTAACTATTTGAATAATATTAATTTTGCTATCACTGGTCCCAGAGTGTTGTCCTGTTAACACTTCAGTCACTTGCCCTGCCTTATTTCCCAAGTGAAGTTCAAAGTTTGTTCTTTCTTCTGTAGGAACGTTTATATATTGATAAAATCTTCTCGCAACTGAACAAATTCTTTGCCATCAAAATCTTTCGCACCATGATAGCCTGGGTCAATGTTTGGAAAATCAAATATTCCCTATTCTTACAACCCTATTATTCTTCCATATATTTAAGATCTCTTGACATATTTGCTTCTCAATTGCCCTCTGACTATTGGAGAACCGATAATACAATCCCACCACGGTGATCATCCCGTTCTTATTTAGAGCTTCAATCTATATATTGTCACTAAATGATCCCTCAGAAATATCTTCTCTAATTACAGTAGTAATATTTTCCTGAATCATAAATGCCACTGCTCTTCCTCCCTTGCCTCTCTTTCTATCCTTCCCATACCATCTAAAACTCTGAACACTGAGCTGCCAGTCTTTTCCATTCCTCGGTCAGGTTTCTGTAATGGCTTCGATATCCCAGTCCCATGTTCTCTGACATGCCCTGAGTTCATCAGCCTTATCCATAAGACTCTTGCATTGAAATAAATGCAGTTTAAGTGTTCAGTGTTCCTTTGTTCTGACTTGCTCTTGTCTGTCTTTTGAAAATAACTTGCTGGTTTCCGATTAAGAACCATTGTCATCTTTCTTTCCATTTCCAATGTTACACAGAAAGCCCCTCAGCCTCCCCCCACCCCCCACCTCACTTAAATATGTGCAAGCTCCAAAAATAGAACTTGCAAACCTCCCCACCAGGGTATTGGTCTAGTTCAGGGAAACCCATCCTTTTTAAATAGGTCTTTTCTATCCCAGAAGAGATCCCAATGCACCAAGAAAGTGAATCCCTGCACATTGCAGCACCTCATCAACCAGTGATTTATCTGCCCTATCCTTTTATTCCTTCCCTTATTATTGGCACTGGAAGCAAACCAGAAATTACAACTTTTCACTTTCTGGTTTTTAACCTTCTACCTAACCTCTTTATACTCACTCTGTAAAGCCTTAACCCTATCTCTAACTATGTCATTCCTATCAATGTGTACACAAATTCTGGGTTCTCACTCACCCACTTGACAATATGCTTCAAACGTTTTGAGACATCCTTCACCCTGGCACCAGAAAAGCAATGTACTATTCTAGATTCACACTCACTACCGCAGAATCTCCTGTCTGTGCCCCTCGCAGGAGAGTTCCCAAAAACAAATTATTCTTTTAAATCTTACCAAACCCAATTCACATAAGATTCATTCTTAGCATCCCAGATCTGATGACCACTTCTATTTTATCAGCGATAGTCTCTCACTCAACAATACCCGAAATGGAATAAATGATTGACAGAAGAATAGCCACGGGAGAGATCTAAACCACCTTAATGCCTTTCCTGACGGGCAATTATCTATCTGAATGATCCTGCTGTGTAATCATTTCTCAAATTCTACTAGTCATCACACTCAAAGTCTCTTGAGGGTCCTCAGTAACATTAATCTTGAAAAGAAGAAAGTCTCAATAGCACCTCACATATAAAATTCATCGACCTTTCCTTACACACAGATTTAATAGGAAGCAGGTAAAAAAATTAAAAACATTTAAAAAATGAAAAACATAACTGAACAAATGAAAAAAGAATGACATTTCCTCAAATAATCCAACAGTCAGTATTCAACGTCCAGATGAGAAAACCTCTCCAATGCCATCCATTTTGTTATGATATGGGGGTGAAACCCTCTGTTTATTAAACCAAACACCCAGAAAGGTTTACCTCACATCGTAATCTATTAAAATATAATTAACAGAGAACTCTCAAATTCCACTATTTAAAGAAAATAACATCAATTTACTTTTAACAGTAAAAGTGAACATTTAATAACTATTTTCAGCTCTAACCCTCTACCTCCACTTCTTAACTGCTTACTATCAGCCTCCAAGTCTATAACAATACATTGTTCCAATAAGATATTTATTAAAATACATCAATTTCAATTCAAAATTATACAGCAATTGCTGTCTACTGTGTCTTTCTTCTGGTTGAAGATCTTCCTGGGTTGTCTTCTTTCTTTCTTCCTGTGAGAATGTTCCATATGAAAAGGTATCTTTGATAGAGAGTGTTTCCTAATTTCTTACAGAGCAAGATATCAGCTCTCCCTGTGTTTCTGTTGTGATGGTAGTTGCTCTCTCTTAAAAATACAGAACAAACTTAATAACACCCACCCCTTAAAAAAAAGAATCACTATAATGAAAAGACATTTTGTTTTCTAATTCCTAAACCCTTTACACTGAAATAAATAGGTCTTTAATCTACATTATACTTTTCATATTAATTTCTGCTCACTTATATAACTTTGGAATCTGTCCAATCTTATCTGTACGTTTTCCTTTAAATCCACAAAAGCGAATCGGCTATCACATTTTTACCACGTGCAACATATACAATTTGTAAATTAAAAGTCTGTAACATAAGACTCCGATGAAATATTCTCATGTATTTTACTTTAAATCTTTCCAAGAATGTAAGAGGATTGTGGTCCTTATACACAACAGTCTCCAACACATGGTTTGTCACACAAACATTAAACTGTTGTAAGGCCAGTACAAATCAATCATTCTTTTTCAATGGTCGTGTATCTTGGCTGCTAAGTGTTGAACTTCTTTCAAAAGTATCCGATTGATGGTTCAATTCCGTCATCATTTTTCTGTAGCAGTACAGCTCCAACTCCTATATCACTAGCATCGATTGCAACTTTGGAGGGTTTCAAAAATGTTGGTATAGATAAAACTAATGCAATGGTTAATACGGCTTTTAAATTGTCAACTACCTCCTGGAAATGTTCTGAACACAAACATTTTGTATTCTTCTTTAGTAAATCTGTCAGCAGTGCTACCACACTGCTGAGGTTTGGAACAAACTTTCGATAGAACCCACTTAGTCCCGGAAATCGAAGCACCTCCTTCTTTGAGGATGGTCATGGAAATTCTTCGATGGCCTTTGTCTTCATGTTCCTTGTGGACAACCTTCCATGTCCAATGTTACTCCCCAAAAACATCATGTCTGCCTTTGCGAATTCTCATATTCAAAGAGCTCTGCCACTGTACCATGTGACCCTTCCATGAAACACTAAAGATCACTACATCATCCAGATAAAGTGCACAATTTGTTCATCCAGCCACAATTCTGTTCATGAGTCTTCAGAATGTGGCTGGTGCCTTCTTCTCTCCAAAGGGCATCACTTTGAATTCATACATTTGGGGTTACAAATGCAGAAACTTCTTTTCTTTCTCTGATAAATGTGCCTGCCAGAAATCATGCAATAAGTCGATCTTTGTGATGTTGGTGACTTGTCCAACTTTCTCAAATCCTGGTATTGGATAATAGTCCACACAAAATCATTGAGTCCAGTCAGGTTTGGGAACTAACATGATCGGCAAACACCACTCACTCTGACTCAGTTTGATGATATCTTTGTTGAGCATTGCATCCACTTCCTTTGGACCTGTATTGTTTTGAAAGGATTAAACCTGTAGGTGTGTTATTTTATTGGAACAGCATTCCATACTTCTACCTCATGCAGAATAGCGTCTGTCCTCCCCATGTTATTCCTGCATATGAGACGGATAGCTCATTATCTTACCTCACTTCTTCAACGACTTCATTATTTAAAGAGTTTTGAGGTATGTCAAAATTCACAACATGTTGATTTTTTTTTGTTTATCCATTCATGGGATGAGTGTCTCGCCGACTCGGCAGCATTTATTACCCATTCCTAATTGCCAGAGGGCAGTTAGGAGTTAACCACATTGCTGTGATTCTGGTGTCACATGTAGGCCAGATCAGGTAATGGTGGCAGTGTTCTTCCCTAAAGGGCATTAGTGAATGAGATGGGTTTTCCCAACAATTGGCAATGGATTTGTGGTTGTTGTTAGATTGTTAATTCCAGATATTTATTGAATTCAAATTCCACCATCTGCCATGGCAGGATTTGAACCTGGGTCCCCAGAGCATTATCTGGGTCTCTGGATTAACAGTTCAGTGATAATACCACGAGACCATCAATTTCCCATTCTGTGGGGCATTGCTCACTCCACAGGGCAGTAACTAACACCTGTTTCTCCAGATTCCTGTCTCTATTATTGTAAGGTTTTAGCATATTCACATGATGCATCTGAAACTTTTACCAGATAGTTTACCCTGTCCCCTGTAAAAACGCCATTCCATTCTCCCAATTTCTTCGTCTCCGCCGCATCTGCTCCCAGGAGGACCAGTTCCAAAAACGTACAACCCAGATGGCCTCCTTCTTCAAGGACCGCAATTTCCCCCACGACGTGGTCGACACTGCCCTCCACCGCATCTCTTCCACTTCCCGCTCCTCCACACTTGAGCCCTGCCCCTCCAACCGCCACCAGGACAGAACCCCACTGGTCCTCACCTACCACCCCACCAATCTCCATATACAGCGTATCATCTGCCGTCATTTCCGCCACCTCCAAACGGACCCCACCGCCAGGGATATATTTCCCTCCCCTCCCCAATCAGCGTTCCGTAAAGACCACTCCCTCCATGACTCCCTCGTCAGATCCACACCCCCCACCAACCCAACCTCCACTCCCGGCACCTTCCCCTGCGACCGCAGGAGGTGTAAGACTTGCCACACCTCCCCCCTCACTTCCCTCCAAGGCCCCAAAGGAAACTTCCATATCTGCCACAAATTCACCTGCACCTCCACACACATCATCTATTGTATCCGCTGCACCCGATGTGGCCTCCTCTATATTGGGGAGACAGGCTGCCTACTTGCGGAGCGTTTCAGAGAACACTCCGCATGGGCGGCACGGTGGCACAGTGGTTAGCACTGCTGCCTCACAGCGCCTGAGACCCGGGTTCAATTCCCGCCTCAAGCGACTGACTGTGTGGAGTTTGCACGTTCTCCCCGTGTCTGCGTGGGTTTCCTCCGGGTGCTCCGGTTTCCTCCCACAGTCCAAAAGATGTGCAGGGTCAGGTGAATTGGCCATGCTAAATTGCCCGTAGTGTTAGGTAAGGGGTAAATGTAGGGGTATGGGTGGGTTTCGCTTCGGCGGGTCGGTGTGGACTTGTTGGGCCGAAGGGCCTGTTTCCACACTGTAATGTAATCTAATCTAATCTAATCTAATCTAATCTAATCTAATCTAAACACCTCTGGGACACCCGGACCAACCAACCCAACCACCCTGTGACTCAACACTTCAACTCCCCCTCCCACTCCACCAAGGATATGCAGGTCTTTGGACTCCTCCACTGCCAGACCACAACAACACGACGGTTGGAGGAAGAGCGTCTCTTCTTCCGCCTAGTAACCCTCCAACCACAAGGGATGAACTCGGATTTCACCAGTTTCCTCATTTCCCCTCCCCCCACCTTGTCTCAGTCAAATCGATCGAACTCAGCACCAACTTCCTAAGCTGCAATCTTCTTCCTGACCTCTCCGCCCCCACCCACTCTGACCTATCACCCTCACCTTGACCTCTTTCCACCTATCGCATTTCCAACGCCCCTCCCCCAAGTCCCTCCTCCCTATCTTTTATCTTAGCCTGCTGGACACACTTTCCTCATTCCTGAAGAAGGGCTTATGACCGAATCGTCGATTCTCCTGTTCCTTGGATGCTGCCTGACCTGCTGCGCTTTTCCAGCAACACATTTTCAGCGGCTAAATTCCTGACCTTTTCAGGTTTTTCCTGCACCATTACACCAAACAGGGTGTCCGCTCACTGAGGCTCGATTCCTTTGTCTTTCCCTTTAGTTTTTATTTCTTGCTGTGACTTAAGACAGTGGAATCGTGTTACTGCACAGTCTTGAAAACCTCCAGGCTATTTTTCTTGAACTCATCAGTTCCCTGGTCTTCCTTTGGCTTCTCCACAACAAAGGATGTCACTTCCACTTTGGATCCTACAAAATAGTTTCCAAGAACAAACTATGTTCCTGGAACTGACAGTCTGTCAATCAGTTCCACTGTTATTTCCCCAGTCTTGATTTGTTACTCCAACTTGATCTTAAAGAGGGGAATGCTAAATTACTGTCCATCTCTTCCACAAATTACTCTTTTGGGTAACGTATCAGAAAAAGTCCAAATTTGTTCATCTCTTACCACTAGAGACTAATTAGCTCCTGGATCTCTCAAAATTGGATAATTTCCCTTCTTATACTTCTTTCCCGTCTCCTCCCTGTTTATCCTGAGTAAACGTTACCCCACCGACGTGAGGTTTTTATAAAGATCAGACACCAACTCAGTACCCAGCCCCTGCCTAGGCTGTTCACTCTCCTGCAGCTCCTCAACCCTTCATGGTGTTTCCTTTACGACTTCCAATAATCCCACTGGTTTAACCCCTTTTACCACATCTTTTCCCACAGTGCCTTTCTTCAATGACCAGCACTGTAATCTCATGTGTCCCACTTCCTGCCAGTGAAAACACCTTCTCCTAGTGCCCTACTTAAATCATCGGCACTGTAATATTCTGTGTCCCACTCCATTAAAGTGAAAACACCTTCTTTCACTTCCTTTCCACCCTCTTGGGTTTCCTTTTTGACCTATGGTAAACTACTTCCAGTGTGACCTACTCTTTATTTTGTTGTGAAGGCTCTCCCCTACTCCAGCAGAATAATCCCGTCAAGCCTCATAGGTCTTATTTTTAAGGCCCGCACCTATCAATCAAAGTTACTACATTTAATTCTTTCGAACTAAACTTAGGTCTGACCTTGTTCCTTCTTTATTTTTCTGAATGGCATTCTAAATGCTTCTGGTATCAATTCATAAACACTCAAATTGGCCTTTTTGATATCCGCATAATCCCTTAATCCTTCATCTGAGGGTGTTGCAAATGCCTCACTAGCTCTGCCTACCAGTTTAGTCTGAACTAGCACTATCCACACATTCTTTGGCCACTCCATCTGCCTCGCCAATTTTTCAAATGAAATAAAAGCTTCAACATCTTTCTCATTACAATGCAGCAAATTTTTAACGTAATTCTATAAATCACTACCATCTCTCTTCACCTTCATCCTGTCGACTTGACTTTCCTGACTAATTCATAGCTTCTCAAGTACTTAAGATGGGTGATGTCATCTCCGGTTTTTTTTTCAAGGCAAGATAGATAAGATCTAAATTGATTTGTTTATTGATGGAGTTTTGGTTAGAATGCCGTGCCTCAAAGAATTCTCATGCGTGTCTTTGTTACGCCTGTACTAATACGTGTCTGTTGTCCCAGTCAAAGTGGTGTCCTTCTTTGTATGTATGGAAACTAGTGATAATGGATCATGTCTTTTGGTGCCCAGTTGGTGTTCGTGTATCCTGATGGCAAGTTTCCCGCTTGTTTGTCCTGCAGTATATTTTACTGTTCTTGCATGGTACTTTGGAAATGACATTAGTTTTGCTGGTAGTATCTAATGGATCCTTTAGGTTCATTCGTCACTGGTTAAGTGTGTTGGTCGGTTTGTGGGCTACCATGATGTCAAGGGGTCTGAGTGGTCTGGAAATCATTTCTGAAATGTCTGTGATGTAAGGTAATGTGGCTATAGTTTCCTGTTGTGTTGTGTCTGCTTGTTTGGGTTTGTTTCTGAGGAATTGGCAGATTGTGTTTGTTGGGTAAAAACAAGGACTGCAGATGCTGGAAACCAGAGTCTAGATTAGAGTGGTGCTGGAAAAGCACAGCAGGTCAGGCAGCATCCGAGGAGCACGAAAATCGATGTTTCGGGCAAAAGCCCTTCATCAGGATTAGATGTGTTTACTGGGTATCTGTTTTTCTTGGAAATGTTGTATAGGTATTTTTCCTTCTGCTGTTTGTAGTTCTTGGGTGCTGCAGTGTGATGCATCTCTTTGAAATAATGTCTTGATGCAGCTCCAGGTGCGGGTGTTGGGATGATTGCTTCTGAAGTTAAGTATTTGGTCTGTGTTTGTTTGTTTTTTTCTGTAGATGTTGGTTTGAAGCTCTCCATTAACTGCACGTTCAACTGTACATCCAGAAATGGGAGTCTGTTGTCATTCTCCTCCTGTTTTGTGAATTTTATGTCGGTCAGGATATTGCTGATGGTGTTGTATGTTTCCTCTAATTTGTTCTGGTTTGCAATAACAAAGATGTCATCCACATAACAGACCCAAAGTTTGGGTTGGATAGATGGGAGGGCAGCCTGTTCAAGTCTCTGCATTACTGCTTCCGCGATGAGCCCTGACGTTGGTGATCCCATGGGTGCTCCATTGACTTCTTTCTCAGTTTTTTTATTGAATGTGAACGTGTGTGGTGAGCTTGAGGGTGTTGTCTTTACTGATGAAGTTGGTGCTGTCTGGTGTTTTGGTCCTGGTTTTGCTACTAGTGATGCCAGTACTTCTTTGGCCAGGTCGATGTTAATTAATGTGAAAAGGACTGTAACGTCCTCTTCGACATTGGTGCCTTTGATGGTGTTCAGGAATTCTTGGGTGGAGTTAGGTGTTTTAGTTTTTGGTGGAGTCCTTTGACTAGTCTGTATGTTGGTGTACGAGGTAGGGAGACTATGGGTTTGAGGGGATGGCCCACGTTTGTGTATTTTTGGTAATCCGTAGAAGCGTGGTGTGTAGGACACATCTGGTTTCATGTTTTGGAAGTCTGTCCTGTTTAATTCTCCTGATTTGTAAAGTCCTGTTAGAATGGATGAGGTTCTGTTTAGCAGTTGTGTGGTTGGGTCTATCACCACCAGCTGGTAAGTGCCAGTATCTGCAAGCAGAGCATTTGCCTTTTGAAGACAGTTGGATTTGTTGAAAATAACAATCATGCGTCCCTTGTCTGCAGGAATTATTACAATGTTTTTATCTATTTCAAATCTTTCCAAGGCTTTATTTTCTTGAGCATTAAGTGCGCTTCCTTCCTTTTTCCAGCCGAGTGTAGGTGCAATAGGTTGTCTTACGATCGTCCTGATGAAGTGTTTCCTGATGAAGGACTTTTGCCCGAAATGTTGATTTTCCTGCTGCTTGGATGCTGTCTGACCTGCTATGCTTTTCCAGTACCAGTCTGATCTAAACTCTGGTTTCCAGCATCTGCAATCTGCTGTGTTTTCTCTGAAAGACCGATATTTTATTAATGTGATTCAAATGATGCGAGGAAGCCCTTTTTATTCGCGTCTTTGCATTTGTAGTTTAACCCTCTGACTAGGACTGCTTTTTGTGTATCGGTAAGTGGATCATCTGAAAGATTTTTTTACCCAAGCATCAGTGTTGTTTGACATATATTTTTGTGTGAGTTTATCTAACTTATATTGAAGTGTAAGTTTTTTTTAATATTCTGCGTTTGCTGTTGTTTAAAACTTATGGTTCATTCTAATTCATTTGACCATTTAAGGTCTATTGTGGTATTGATGAAAGTGCTTTGGTGCGAAATCTCCCGATTGTATTTATGGAGTCGGTGGTGAGCATCATTTAAAATTTCTTTAAGCATTCAGTGGCCATTTTGTTTATTGAGGACCCATTCTTCTTGATAAGATATTGTTCCGCTGCCTTTTGTAGTTCTTAGGTGCTGCGGTGCAATGTAGCTCATTGAAATAACGTCTTGATGCAGCTCCGTTTGTGAGTGTTATAATGATTGGTTCTGAAGTTAAGTATTTGGTTGCTATTTTGTAGACGCTGGCTTGAGGCTCTCCATTAACTGCACATTCAACTGTACATCCAGGAATGGGAGTCTGTTGTCATTCTCCTCCTGTTTTGTGAATTTTATGTCTGTCAGGATATTGCTGATGGTGTTGTATGTTTCCTCTAGTTTGTTCTGGTTTGTGATGACAAAGGTGTCATCCAAGTAGCAGACTCAAAGTTTGGGTTGGATAGATGGGAGGGCAGCTTGTTCAAGTCTCTGCATTACTGCTTCCGCGATAAGCCCTGACGCTGGTGATCCCATGGGTGTTCCGTTGACTTGTTTGTCAGTTTTGTTATTGAATGTGATGTGTGTGGTCAGGTCCACTAGCTTGAGGGTGTTGTCTTTGCTGATGAAGTTGGTGCTGTCTGGTGTTTGTGGTCCTGGTTTTGCTAGTAATGATGCCTGTGTTTCTTTGGCCAAGTCGATGTTAATTGATATGAAAAGGGATGTAATGTCAAAGGACACCATTATTTTGACCTCTTATATCTTGGTGTCTTTGATGTTGTTCAGGAATTCTTGGGTGGAGTGAATGGAGTAGTGTGCATCTTCAGTTAGTTGTTTTAGATTTTGGTGGAGTTCTCTGGTTAGTCTGGATGTTGGTGTACCAGGTAGGGAGACTATG
This sequence comes from Chiloscyllium plagiosum, assembly GCF_037043375.1. Classification (NCBI taxonomy): domain Eukaryota; kingdom Metazoa; phylum Chordata; class Chondrichthyes; order Orectolobiformes; family Hemiscylliidae; genus Chiloscyllium; species Chiloscyllium plagiosum. Next base: position 90,973,823 of record NW_028270149.1, on the reverse strand, counting down.
GGTCTGAGGGGGGCCCCACGTTTGTGTATTTTTGGTAATCCGTAGAAGCATGGTGTGTTGGACCCATCTGGTTTCATGTTTTGGAAGTCTGTCCTGTTTAACTCTCCTGATTTTTTTTAATAGCTAAGTATTTCTTTCAATTTTCAATTCAAAGAAGGTTTACCGCCTGTTCATAAGAGGCCACATCCTAGACCTCTAGTTTACTGACCTATACAGAGGGTACAGAATCAAGACTTCATGTCATATACAGAGTATGTCTCTATGTTTGTATGTATCTCTGTGTCTCTGTCCAATGTGTTTTTGGGATGAATCCTCTCTCGCTCTCTTTTGCTCTTGATCCTTCTTGTTTTTAAAGTGATACAATGTCGCTCTCTGCTGGACGCCCCACGCCTTTGCACAAGTGGCAGATCTCTTTTGGAGAAAACATCGAAGTCTGTGAATCTCTCACAATGGATGTTTGTTTCGTTTTTCAAAGAATGCCTTTGGAGACACAAACCAGTTTTTCCCGAGCCCTCCCGATGTTGACCCTGAGATATGAGGAGAAGGAGATGAACATGACCAGTGCTGGTCTCACCCTTCCACTTTTGAATCAATTCTGACTTAGAATTTGTGAGAGTACATCAGAAAAAATGGCAACATGCAGAAGGTGCAATAAAATTCACCGTCTTCTCACAAAAGAGTACACTTGGAGGTGAGTAGAAGCAATTGCAGCAGAAACACTCCATGTAATGTACAACATCAGGAATACTGCTCAAAGATAAATCATTTCCCACATTGCAGAGGGTGCATGACATTTTTCCACAGGAGCGTGTCCCACACTGCGGGACCTCAATCCAATAGCAAACCTCTCCACACCAGCCTTGTGTGTGTGTGTGTGAGAGAGAGAGAGAGAGTCGGTGTTTTTGTGTGACTCTGCGTATGTGTGAGAGTCTGTGTGTTTGTCTGTGTGTGTGTATTGATGGTGCCGTGAGTTGTTGCCCTTCTGTCCCTCTCTGAGTGAATCATTGAGGTTTTTCATCTGAGCCCCTTGTGCAGTGGCATAGAGAGGCCAGCAGAGGGTGGCAGTGTATCACTTTCCACACAAGGGAGATGGGTTGCCCTGTTTTGAATCTTCACTCACAGGAAATTTCTGTTTGGGACTGCATTGGAGTAGCAGCCAGTTGCAACTAGGAAGCTTGATGCTGACAAATACCAAGCCCAGTCATTTGCTATTGTTCATAAGTTTTATTTACACGTGATGCAATGAGTTCGTGCAACCAAGTACTTGCTGCATTCCTGAACTTCACTCTGAACCGAGACAAAGTTGCTGCATAATTAAATGTTTGGTGGGTGGGGTCTGATGATGTCATGTGATCACCTACCACAATTTCTCACATTGAGACAGCTCATAGGCTGCTGTTTGTGGCAGGAGTATGGGGTCTGTTAAATTGTTGCTGAGAAGGGAGATCATGTGTTTAATTGTCAAAAAGTTTCTGATGAACTATTCCATCTAATTACAGCGGAACACTCCAAAGGATTTGATTTTGATGGAGATTTACACAGGGTTTCAAGCTGACAGGAATTCCCCAGTGGGAAAGGCCATTGTCCCTGACAATTCCATTGGGTTGTGCTCCGATGGGGAATCAGCAGGATCCTGCACTGGGACAGGGAATGTCAGGAGTGTGATGGAATAGCCCCCATTTTCCTGGATGGGGGCAGCTCCAATAACACTCAAGCTCGACACCAGCCAGGACAAAATGGCCTCTATTTGATTGGCACCACATCCACAAGCATCCAGTCCCACCACTACCAATGCTCCATGACAGCAGTGTGTACCATCCACAGGATTTCTCCAGAAATTCACCTATGATCCTCAGCCAGCACCTTCCAAACCCTCAACCACTTCCATCTAGAAAGACAAAGGCAGCAGATACATCTGACTTGGAAATATATCGCCGTTCCTTCAGTGACAATGGGTCAAAGTCCTGGAACTCCCTCCCGAAGGGGCCCATTGTGGGTCTACCTACATCACATGGAGTGCAGCGAGTTCACGAAGACAGCTCACTATCACCTTCTCAAGGGGCAACTAGGGATGGGCAAAAAACACTGGCCCAGACAGTTCTGTCCATATCCCACGGGTCAATGAAAAATATTATTCCACAGTCTGGGAACAATGGGACCGTCCATTTGGCTTCAATGAGGAGTTTTATTTATTCAGAAGGTAATGAATTTGTGTAGCCAGAGGTTTTACTGTGTTACTGATCTTCCCTCTGAACATAGACAGCGTTGCTGCATAAATAGATCTGTTTGTACAACAACGTAACCTCTGCAACATGTAATCAACAACACTGAACACTAACTGAAACGGTGGGTAATCATCAGGATTGATGCCTCGAATGATATAATATCAGAAATCTACAACATTGGTGAACCACGAGAGGGTGAAGCTCCCAGAGATGGTGAATAGCAGAATCACAGCCTTCCTTCCGCTCTCCATCTCTGGGTCTCTGCGGTTCTTTCCTTGCTTTCACCCTTCAGCCTCTTCCAGGCTCAACAGGTCACTAAAATAGAACGCAGAACATCAAACATTGCAGCGCAGTAGAGGCCGTTTGGCCCTCCGTGTTGCACTGACCTGTGGAACCAATCTGAGGCCCATCTCTCCAACACTATTCCATTTTCATCCATGTGTTTATCCAATCACCATTCAAATGCTCTTAAAGTTGGGAAGTCTACTACTGTTGCAGGCAGGGAGTTCCACGCCCCTAATACTCTCTGACTAAAGAAATTATCTCTGATATCTGTCCTATATCTATCATCCCTCAATTTAAAGCTGTGTCCCCTCGTGCAAGCCATCACCATCCAAGCAAAATGGCTGAATACTGTCCACCCTATTGAAACCCTGATTATCTTGAATGTCTCAAATCGCCTTTCAACCTTCTCTCTCGATTGTGACAGAGGGATACCGAAGGAATTACACAATCCAAAAGGCTGCTCTGTCTTGAGAGAGGGAGAGAGACAACTGATGGTGAGTTTAACCAAAGTACCACCTCACCTCTCTACATCTCACATCAGCCGTCCAGCCCCCAGTGCTGCAGGGGCTCAGTTAGCACAGTTGTGATGTAGAGTGATACCAACATCCAATGTTGGATTTGATGCTTGGCAACGAACCAGGCCAGGTGTCAGATCTCTCGGTGGGACAGTATTTCGGTGATAGTCATCACAACTCCATGACTTTCACTATACTCAAAGAGAGGGATAGGAGCAGATGGTCTGGGAAAGTATTTAATTGCGGGAGGGGGAATTACAATGCTATTAGGCAGGAACTGGGACATCTAAATTGGGAACAGATATTCCCAGGGAAATGCACGACAGAAATGTGGAGGTTGTTTAGGAAGCACTTGCTGATAGTGGCTGGACAGGTTTGTCCCACTGAGGAAGGGATGGTAGGGTGAAGGAACCTTGGGTGACAAGGGATGTGGAACATCTAGTCAAAGGAAGAAGGAAGCTTACTTCAGGTTGAGGAGGCAAGCATCAGACAGGGCTCTAAAGGGTTACAAGGTAGGTGGGAAGGAACTGAAGAATGGACTTAGGACATGTAGGAGGGGGCATGTAAAGGCTTTAGGAGGCAGGATGAAGGAAAACCCTAAGGCGTTCTACACTGATGTGAGGAACAAGAGGATGGTCAGAGTGAGGGTCGGGCCAATCAGGGACAGTGGAGGGAACTTGTGCCTGGAGTCGGAGGGGGAGGTAGAGTTGGTCCTCAATGAATACTTTGCTTCATTATTCACTACTGAGAGGGAACTTGATGTTTGTGAGGACAGAATAAAACAGGCTGACATGCTCAAGCAGGTTGATGTTAAAAAGGAGGATGCGCTAAAAGTTTTAAGGATAGCTAACTACCCCCGGCAGGAAGGAATATACACAAGGTTACTACAGGAAGCGAGGGAAGAGGTTGCTGTGCCTTTGACAATGACCTTTGTGTCCTCATTGTCCACTGGAGTGTTGCCAAATAATTGGAGGGTGGCAAATGTTATTCCCTTAATCATGATAGGGAATAGGGTAATCTTAGCAATTCCAGACCACTCAGTTTTACGTATGCGATGGGCAAATTATTGGAGAGGATTCTGAGAGACAGGATTTATGATTAATTGGAAAACCATAGCTTGGTTAGAGATAATCAGCATGGCTTTGTGAGGGCAGGTCATGCCTCACAAACCTTATTGACTCCTTTGAGGATTTGACAAAATGCACTGAGGAAGGTAGAGCAGGGGATGTGGTGCACATGGATTTTAGCAAGGCATTTGATAAGGTTCCCCATGGTAGGCTCATTCAGAAAGTAAGGAGGCATGGGATACTGGGAAATTTGGCTGTCTGGATACAGAATTGACTGACCAGTAGAAGACAGAGGGTGGTAGTAGACGGAAAATATTCAGCTTGGAGCTTGGTGACCAGTTGTGTCCTGCAGGGATCGGTTCTGGAACCTCTGCTCTTTGTGATTTTTATAAATGACCTGGAGAAGAAGTGGAAGGGTGGGTTAGTAAGTTTGCCAATGACATGAAGGTTGGTGGAAGGTCTGTTGGTGGATGCGACGGGACATTGACAGGATGCAGAACTGGACTGATAAGTGTCAGATGGAGTTCAACCTGGAAAAGTGTGAAATGTTGAATTTTGGAAGGTTAAATTGGAATGTAGAATACAGGGTTAAAGGCAGGATTCTTGGCTGTTTGGAGGAATAGAAGGATCTTCAGTTTCATGGAACATAGAAGAATACAGCGCAGTACAGGCCCTTTGGCCCTCGATGTTGCACCGATCCAAGCCCACCTAACCTACACTAGCCCACTATCCTCCATATGCCTATCCAATGCCCGCTTAAATGCCCATAATGAGGGAGAGTCCACCACTGCTACTGGCAGGGCATTCCATGAACTCACGACCCGCTGACATCTCGCTGACTCGCTGACTCCATGTCTATAGATTCCTCAAAGTAACCTCCCCACCCCCCACCCCAGTTGTTAAGACAACGTATGGTGTGTTTGCTTTCATTAGTAGGGGGATGGAGTTTCAGAGTCACGAGGTTATGCTGCAGCTCTACAGAACCCTGCTTAGACCACACTTGGAATATTGTGTTCAGTTCTGGTTGCCTCAATATCAGAAGGATGTGGGAGCTTTAGAGAGGGCGCTGCCTGAACTGGAGGGCATGTCTTATGAATAAAGGATGAGGGAGCGAGGGTATTTCTTACTGGAATGAGGAAGGATGAGACCTGACAAGATGGAGGTGTACAAGGTGATGAGAGACACAGATAGAGGGAATAGACAGAGATTTTTTCCTTGGGTGGAAATGGCCATCATGAAGGTTTTGGGGGGGGGGGGAGGGCATAATTTTAAGGTGAATCGAGGAAGGTTTAGGGGAGATGTCAGAGGCAGGTTCTTAACACAGACAATGGTGAGTGTGTGGAATGCACTGCCAGCAGTGGGAGTAGAGTCAGATACATTAGGAACATTTAGATCATAGAACATTGAACATTACAGCGCAATACAGACCCTTCGGCCCTCGATGTTGTGCAGACCTGTGGAACCAATCTAAAGCCCATCTAACCTACACTATTCCACTTTTATCCATATGTCGACCCAATGACTATTTAAATACCCTTAAGGTTGGTGAGTCTGCTACTGTTGCAGGCAGTGCATTCCATGCCCCTACTACTCTCTGAGTAAAGAAACTACCTCTGGCATCTGTCCTAAATCTGTCGCCCCTCAATTTAAAGCTATGTCCCTAATGCTAGCCATCGCCATCCAAAGAAAGACTCTCACTGTCACTCTATCTAACTCTCTGATTATCTTATATGGCTCAAATAAATCACCTCTCAACCTTCTTCCCTCTAATGAAAACATCCTCAACCTTATCAACCTGGGTGGCAACTTTCAGGGATCTATGTACCTGGACGCTGAGATCTCTCTGCTTATCTACACTACCAAGAATCTTACCATTAGCCCAATACTCTTTATTCCTGTTCCTCCTTCCAAAGTGAATCATCTCACACTTTTCCACATTAGTCCAGCTCTGTAGTCTGCAACATCCTTAAGCACTATCCACAATTCCACCGACCTTAGTGTCATCTACAAATGTACTAACCCATCCTTCTACACCCTTATCCAGGTCATTTATAAAAATGACAAACAGCAATGGACCCAAAACAAATCCTTGCGATACACCACTAGTAATGAACTCCAGGGTGAACATTTCCCATCAACCACCGCCCTCTGTCTTCTTTCAACTAGCCAGCTTCTGATCCAAACTGCTGAAACACCCTCAATCCCATGTCTCTGTGTTTTGTGCAATTTAAGCGACTCTCGGATAGGCACATAGAGGAGAGAACAATAGAGTTAGATAAATGGTCGGCACAACATCGAGGGCTGAAGGGCCTATACTATGCTGTATTATAGTATGTTCTATGTTTACATCACAGGTTCAATCCCCACACTGGCTGAGATCATCATGAAGGTCCTACCTTCCCAACCTCACCGTTCCCCTGAGGCACGGTGACCCTCAGGTTAAACTCATGGCCAGCTGTTTCTCACTAATGAGAGAGCAGCCCTATGGTCCACTGGGACTTCAGGGACTTTACTGAAGGAATATATAACCAAGTCAGGATGGTGAGTGGCTTGGAAGGGAACATGCAGGTCATGGTGTTCTCATGCATCTACTGCCTTTGTCTTTAGGAAGGTAGTGGTCATAGATGTTGAAGATGATGTCTACGGAGCATTGGTGAGTCTCTGCAGTGTGTATTGTCAATGATACTCAGTGCTGCTACTGAACGCCGGTGGTGGATGGACTGAAGGTTTGTAGATGTGGTACCAATCAAATTAGCTACTTTGTTGTAGAAGAGAAAATATTGGAGAAACTCAGCAGGCCTGGTGTAACTACGAAGAGAGAATGAGAATGAATGTTTCTAGTCCGACATGACTCCTTGTCAGCACTGTTCTGAAGAAGGGTGATATTGAACACAACTGGTTAATGTTATGTTTCTCTCCAAAGGTGTTGCCAGATTTGCTGAATTTCTCCAGCACTTTCTGATTTCATTTCAGATTTTGAGTGTCTGCAACATTGTGCTTTTATATGGCTGCTTGGTCATGCTGGGATCCCATTTCATGAGGGATCTTGGAGATATTTCCATCCAGGCAAGTGTGGAGTATTCCATCACACTCCTGACGTGTGCCTTGGAGATGGTGGAGAGGCTTTTGGAGCCATGAGGTACATCCCTCACTGCAGTGTTCCTGCCCCCTGAGCTGCTCTTGTAGCCACAGTACTTACATTGTAAATCCATTTCATTTTCAGCTCAATGGGAACTCCCAGCTTGTTGATTGTGGGGGATTCAGCAACAGCAAAGCCTTGAATGTCAAAAGGCGTTATTTCTGTGATTTCTTATTGGAAGTAGTAATTGTTTCGCATTTGTGTGGCATGGATGTTAATTGTCATTTGTCAGCCCAGAGCTGAAAAATGTGTTGCTGGAAAAGCGCAGCAGGTCAGGCAGCATCCAAGGAGCAGGAGAATCAATGTTTCAGGCATAAACCCTTCTTCAGGAATCCAATTCCTGAAGAAGGGTTTATGCCCAAAACGTCGATTGTCATGCTCCTAGGATGCTGCCTGACCTGCTGCGCTTTTCCAGCAACACATTTTTCAGCTCTGATCTCCAGCATCTACAGTCCTCACTTTCTCCTATTTGTCAGCCCAGGCCTGGAACATAGAACATAGAACAAGTCTAGTACTGTTGCAGGCAATGTGTTCCATGCCCTTACTATTTTCTGAGTAAGGAAACTACCTGTGACATTTGTCCTATATCTATCATCCCTCAAATTAAATCTCTGTCCCCTCATGCTAGCCATCTCCACCCAGGGAGAAAGGCTCTCATTGTCCAACCTATTTAATCCACGAACCAAAAGAGAAAATGCTGGGAAATCTTCGCAGGTCTAGCAGCATCGGCAAGGAAAGAAAAGAGCTGACGTTTCGAGTCTAACTGACTCGGTTAGACTCGAAACGCCAGATCTTTTCTCTCCTTAGAGATGTTGCCAGACTTACTGAGATTTTCCAGCATTTTCTCTTTTAGTTTCAGATTCCAGCATCTGCAGTAATTTGTTTTTATCTAATCCACTGATCATCTTGTATGTCTCTATGAAGTCACCTCTCAACCTTCCTCTCTGTAACAAAAACAACCTCAAGTCCCTCAGCCTTTCCTCACAAGACCTTCTCTCGAGACCAGACAACATCCTGGGAAGCCCCCACTGCATCCTTTCCAATGCTTCCACATCCTTCTTATAATGCGGTGACCAGAACTGTACACAATACTCCAAGTGCGGCCGCACCGGAGTTTTGTTCAGCTGCAGCATGACCACATGGCTTCGAAACTCAATCCCTCTACCAATAAAAGGTAACACACTGTAAGCCTTCTTAACAACCCTATCGACCTGGGTAACAACTTTCAGGGATCTATGTACATGGACACTGAGACCTCTCTGCTCATCCACACCACCAAGAATCTTCCCATTATTTCAGTACTCTGAATACCTTTTGCTCCATCAAAGTGGATCACCTCACACATTTTCACATTAAAGTCTATTTTCCACCTCTCAGCCCAGCTCTGCAGCTTATTTATGTCCCTCTGTAACCTGCAGCATCTTTCCGCACTGTCCAAAACTCCACTGACATTAGTGACATCCGCAAACTTAATGAACCCATCCTTCTACACCCTCATCCAAGTCATTTATAAAAATGACAAACAGCAGTGGACCCAAAACAGATCCTTGTGGTACACCACTAGTAACCGAACTCTGGGATAAATATTTTCCATCAAATATTTTCCCTCTGTCTTCTTCCAGCTCGCCAATTTCTGATTGAAAAAGCTAAATCATCCTCAGTCCCCAGTATTTTGTGCAATAGCCTACCATGGAGAACGTTATCAAATGCCTGACTGAAATTCATATACACCACATCAACCACTTTGCACTTATCCATCTGCTTGTTCATCTTCTCAAAGAACTCAATGAGGCACGACCTACCCTGTCCCTAATCAACTTCATCCTTTCTGGATGATTATAAATCCTCTCTCTTATCACCCTTTCCAATACTTTACCCACAATCAAAGTAAGGCTCACTGGTCTATTATTACCAAGATTGTCTCTACTCCCCTTCTTGAACAAGGGGACGACATTTACTGTCCTCCAGTCTTCTGGCACTATTCCAGACAGCAATCGTGACATAAAGATCAAAGTTAAAGTGTCTGCAATCTCCTCCCTGGCTTCACAGAGAATCCTAGGATAAGTTCCATCCAGCCCAGGGAACGTATCTATTTTCCCACTTTCCAGACTTGCTGATATTTCCTCTTTATGAACCTTAATCTCCTCTCGTATAATAGTCCACAACTCAGTATTCTCCTTGACAATATTGCCTTTTTCCAGTTTGAATACTGATGGAAAATATTCATTTAGCACCTCTCCTATCTCCTCAGACTCCACACACAACTTTTCAATGATGTCCTTGACTGGTCCTAATCTTACTCTAGTCATTTGTTTATTCCTGATATACCGTTAGAAAGCTTTAAGGTTTTCCTTGATCCAACTTCCCAAAGACTTCTCATGTCTCCTCCTGGCTCTTCTTCGCGCTCTCTTTCGGTCCTTCCTCGCTAACTTGTAATTCTCAATCACCCTAACTGAGCCTTCACATCTCATCTTTATATAAGCCTTCTTCCCCTTGTCAAGAGATTCAACTTCTTTAGTAAACTATGGTTCCCTCGTTCAACCTGTTCCTCCCTGCCTGACAGGTACATACTGATCAAGGGCATGCAGTAGCTGTTCCTTGAAAAAGCTCCGCATTTCAATTGTGCTCATCCCCTGCAGTTTCCTTCCCATCCTATGCATCCTAAATCTTGCTGAATCACATCATAATTGCCTTTCCCCCAACTATATCTCCTTCCCTGTTATATATCCCTGTCCCTTGCCATCGCTAAAGTAAACATTACCAAATTGTGGTCACTTTCACCAAAGTGCTCAACTATGTCCAAGTCAAACACCTGGCCGGTTTCATTACCCAGTACCAAATCCAATGAGGCCTCGTCTCTTGTTGGCCTGTCTATATACCGTGTCAGGAAATGCTCCTGCACACATTGGACAAAAACTGACCCATCTAAAGTACTTGAACCACAGTGTTTCCAGTCAATATTTGGAAAGGTAAGGCCTCCATAACAATTACCATGTTACTTTCTCTCCTATCCAGAATCATCTTTACAATCCTTTGCTCTACATCTCTGAAAATATTCAGAAGCCTATACAAAATTCCCGACAGGATGACCTCTCCTTTCCTGTTTCAAACCTCAGACCATTCTACCTCAATAGATGAGTCCTCATCAAATGTCCTTTCTGCCACCATAATACTGTCCTTGACTAACATCGCCACACCTCCCCCTCTTTTACCATCTTCCCTGTTGTTTCTGAAACATCTAAACCCTGGAACCTGCAACAACCATTCCTGTCCCTACTCGATCCGTGTCTCTAAAATGGCCACAACATCGAAGTCCCAAGTAGCAACCCATGCTGCAAGTTCACCCATCTTACTTCGGATGCTCCTGGCATTTAAGTAGATACACTTCAAACCATTTTCCTGCCTGCCGCTGCACTCCTGCGTCCTTGAAACCTTATTTCTGACCTCATTGTTCTCAACCTCCTGTACACTGGAGCTACAATTCAGGTTCCCATCTCCTGCTAAATGAGTTTAAATCCTTCTGAAGAGCATGAGCAAACCTGCCCCCCCCCCCCCTCCCAGGATTGTGTACCTCTCTGGTTCAGGTGTCGACCACCCTGTTTGTAGTGATCCCACCTATTCCTGCACCATCCCTGTAGCCACATGTTCAACTCTTCTCTCTCCCTATTCCTTGCTAGCATGTGGCATGGGTAATAATACTGAGATAGCATCTCTGTTTGTTCTAGCACTAAACTTCCATCCTAACTCCATGAATTTCTGCCTTACATCCCCATCCCTTTTCCTACCTATGTCATTAGTGCCTATGTGGACCACAACTTGGGGCTGTTCCCCCTCTCCCTCAAGGATCCCGAAAACACGATCTGAGACACCATGAATCCTGACACCTGAGAGGCTATACACCAAATATGAGTCTCTCTCGTTCCCACAGAACCTCCTATCTGTCTCCCTAACTATGAAGTCCCCAATGACTAATGTTCTGCTCCTCTTTCCCCTTCTTTTCTGAGCAACAGAGAAATACTCTATGCCAGAGACCTGTAACCCATGGCTTACCTGGTAAGTCATCCTCTGCAACAGTATCCATAATAGTATGCTTGTTATTGAGGGAAACGGCCACAGGGGGTCCCTGCAATGTCTGCCGGTTCCCTTTCCATCTCCTGACTGTAACCCATCTACCTTTCCCCTGTACCTGAGGTGTGACTATCTCCCTGTAACTCCTTTCAATTACTCCCTCAGCCTCCAGAATGATCCAAAATTCATCCAGCACCGGCTCCAGTTCCCTTACGCCGTTTCCGAGGAGCTGAAGTTACCAGTATCTTGCTGCAGAGCCACATGGAGTGCTTCAGTATCTGAGGAGGGAAGAATGCTGCTGAACATTGTCTGGGTATTAGCGAACCCTCTGACCCATGACATTCTGCCTGAGGGAAGGTCAGTTATACAGTCACTAAAGATAGTTAAGGCTAGGACACAATCTTGAGGACCTCCTACTGTGAGGGCCTGGAGCTTAGATGGCTGACCTCCACCAACGGAACCAATTGCTGTGGATCTGGAGTCACATGTAGCCCAGACAAGACAAGGACAGCCCTAATCCCTAAAGGGCATTAGAGAACCAGAAGGATTTTAACAACAATTGACAAGGGTTTCATAGTCAATATTAGAGTCATAATTCCACGTGTTTCAATTGAAGTTCTGCCATCTGTTATTGACAGGATTTGATCCGGGTCCACGATAAGAGTTGGGAAGTATCTGAAATATGAGTCAGTCCGATGGCTGGCCTCCTGGCTGATTTAGAATCCAACTTGATATTTCTGTCCCAATTACAAAATAAAGTAATAATTTTTATTACTTCTCATTGAGTGTCATATTAATTTGTCAATATTTGGTTCCTAGAAAACAGAAATACAGGCAGACTTAGTGAGGGCTGCCAACTACATTAATCTGAATCCTATCTGAACAAGTGTGAGATCACCCAATCTGACTCTGATTGAGATAGTTTCGCACATTCACATTCCTTCGCACATGAAGGAACTGTAGATGAGCAGAGTGGATGGTTTTCCTGTGCAAAGGAAGGTGTTATGTAGAAAGGCAGAAACATTATTTACATGTGTGTGTGTATATATGTGTGTGTCCAACTCATCCATGCTGACCAAATATCACAAATTAGTCTAGTTCCATTTGCCAGCACTTGGCTCATATCCCTCTAAGCCCTTCCTATTCATACACCCATCCAGATGACTTTTCAATGTTGTAATTGTACCAGCCTTCACCACTTCCTCTGGCAGCTCATTCCATACCCACACCAAACTTTGCTTAAAAATGTTGCCCCTTAAGTCCCTTTTAAATCTTTCCCCTCTCATCCTAAATCTATACCCCCTAGCTCTTGATTCCCCCAACCCAGGGAAAAGACCTTGTCTATTTACCCTATCCAGACTCCTCATGTTTTTATAAATCTCCGTAAGGTCACCCCTCAGCTTCCAACATTCCAGGGAAAATAGCCCAGCCCATTCAGCCTCTCCCTACAGCATGGACGAGTTGGTTTGAAGAGACTGTTTCCGTGCTGTACATCTCAATGACTCTGTGACTCTTTGAACACATTTTGCCCTCACCTCGGATGGGAATAAAATTGGGAAGGAAAATTCCAAAATAAACATCGCTCTCAGCTTCTCTTCAGCAGATTTATAAATGATGTGAGCAGATGTCCTCAGTTTAGGGAGCTTAAAAGTAGACCGACCCCAAGTTCTAGAGGAGTTGTATCCAAGGAGACGAGGGAGGAATTTACAGGGACTCTGATCCAAATCTTTAATTCCTCTCTGGCCACAGGGAAGGTGCCAGGGGATTGGAGGGCAGTTGATGTGTTTCCACCTTTCAAGAACAGTGGTAGGGATTGACCAGGAATAACAGAGCAGTGAGTGTTCATCAGTGTCAGGGCAACTATGAGAGAAAATTCTGAAACAAAGAATTAATCTCCATTCTGAGAGGCAAGGTTTGATCATGAAATAAAACTGAAAGAACTGCAGATGCTATAAATTAGCAATAAAAACAGAAATTGCTGGAAAAGCTCAGCAGGTCTGCAGCATCTGTGGAGAGAAATCAGAGTTAATGTTTGGGATCGAGTGGCCCTTCCTCAGACCTGACGGTAGTTGGGAACATGTCAGCTTTTTGTGCCGATCCAAAATGGCGGCAGAGTCAGGTCCTCCACCTGTTCTTTTTTCCATTTCTTTCTTCTTTTTATTTCTCCTTTTTCCCTTTTTCCTGATTTTTTTTTAACAGATGACTTCAACTTACCTGGAGCATGTCTGGTGGTGGCATCTCGCTGGAGATGGTGACTAATGATCCTCTGGATGTAGTTGCTGGTGGGATGGTAGGTAAGGACAATGGGAACCCTATCTCTGTTGGAGAGGGAAGAGAAGAGGAGAGGACCGAAGTACAGGAGATAGGTTGGATCCGCTGAGGGTCCTGTCAACAACGGAGCTGGGAATCCTCTGTTAAGGAAGAAGGTGGATATTTAGGAGGCTCCTTTATAGAAGTTGGCATCATCGGAACAGATGTGATGGAGATAGAGGAAGTTGGAGAATGGAATACAGTCTTTGCAGGATACAGGATGTGGATGTATAGACAAGGTGTTTATGATAGACATTGGTGTCCAGTCTATCCCATGAAATAGAAACAGAGATGTCAAGGAAAGGAAGCGAGAAGTCAGGTGTGTGTGTGTGACTACGTGTGTGTGGGTATGTGTGTGTCTGTATGTCTGTCTGTGTCAGACTACATGTGTGTGTGTGTCTGTGTCTGTGTGGGTATGTGTGTGCACGTGTGTGTCTGTGTGTATGTCTGTGTGTGTGACTATGTCTATGTGTGTGTCTGTGTGTGTGAGTGTATGTCAGTGTGTGTGTGCCTATCTATCTGTATGAGTGTGTGGGTATCTATGTATGTGTGTCTCTGTCTATGTGTGTGTCTGTGTGGGTTTATCTGTGTGTCTATGTGTGTGAATGTCTGTGAGTGTGTGTCTGTCTGTCTATGTCTGTGTGTAAGTGTAAGTGTGTGTATGGGTGTGTGTGTGTGTGTGCGTGTGTGTGTCTGTCTGTGTGTTTGTGTGTGTGTGTGTGTGTTGTGGGGGAGGGGTAGGGCAGAAGACACTTGGGAATGATAATTGTACAGACATCACAAATACTGATCAAGTCGTTGACAGTGAGTAAGAAAGTCTCAGGTTATTGGTAGAAATTGAGAGATTGGTCCGATGGGCAGATCAATGATGAATGAAATGTAACTCTGATAAACGAGAGGTGATGGCTCTGGCAGAGGTTACACGACAAGACAGGACTCAATGAATGGGAGGATACGTGGAAGCTCAGAGGAACAGAAAGTTCTTAAGGCACTTGTTAACAGATCCCTGAAGGCAGCAGGACAGGCATCGAGCCTCAGTGCAGAGGGCAGTGAGGGGAATCGAGTCCCAGTGCAGAGGTCAGTGAGTGGAATCGAGTCCCAGTGCGGAGGGCAGTGAGGGGAATCGAGTCCCAGTGCGGTGGCCAGTGAGTGGAATCGAGTCCCAGTGCAGAGGCTAGTGAGTGGATTCGAGTCCCAGTGCAGAGGGCAGTGAGGGGAATCGAGTCCCATCGCAGAGGTCAGTGAGGGGAATCGAGTCCCAGTGCGGTGGCCAGTGAGGAGAATCGAGTCACACTGCGGAGACCAGTGAGTGGAATCGAGTCCCAGTGCAGAGGCTAGTGAGTGGATACGAGTCCCAGTGCAGAGGTCAGTGAGGGGAATCAAGTCCCATCGCAGAGGTCAGTGAGTTAAGTGGGCAGTTAAGAAGGCAGATAGGAAACATGCCTTTACCCTTTGAGGCAGAGATTATCAGAGCAGGGAGGGTCCTGTTGGAGCTCTACAGCCATTTGGATAGGTCACAGTTGGAGTATTGTGTGCAGTTCTGGTCACTGCACCATGGGATGGATGTGATTGCACTGGAGGGAGGGTAAAGGGCATTCACCAGAACATGGCTTGGGCTGCAGCAGTTTCGCTGTGAAGGGGAGGCTGGATAAGCTCGGGCTGCTTTTTTTAGAGCAGAGATCGGAGTATATAAGACCAAGGGGGATGTGAACAGGGTGAATGGTAAGCAGTTTTCCCCCTTAATCAGAAGGCAATTAACAAAGTGGTGTAATTATAAGCTGAAAAGCGAAGGGTTTAGAGGGACATGCCACCCAGAGGATGGTAGGGGCCTGTGCTGCATCGTCCAGGAGGGAATTGTGGGAGAAATCAGCAAAACCTTCACAAAATACTTGGACAAACACTGAAAGGTCATAACATTCAAGACCATGGACTAAGTGCTGGGAACTGAGACTTGTGTTGCTTTTAGTGTAATTTTGGAGCAAAGGGGACATTTATCCTGTATGATGCCATCACTTTATTAATTTTAATGTAAGGTTCTGATTTTTGTTTTGAGAAAATGTGACCGAGTGGAAGTTCCAGCTGTTGGTGTGGTCGGTATCAGCTTCAGTTTCTGTGTTAGAGTGCTCATTCACAGAGAGAATTTCCCAAATCAGTCGGGTAACTGGATTAACACGGAAAGCTGTGGGATAACAGGGTGCAGTAGAACAGCTCTCAAGGAGCTTGACAACATGAGGTATTAAATGTCTGAATAAACTCAGCAGAATGAAGGTCATCACTGAAAAGAATATCGAAACATATTTCGATGCTGATGGGACTGATAGTGAGTGAAATATTGTAAGTATTCTTGTTGAAGACAAATTGAAATGAACATTTGAGACCTAACAGGATCAGATTAATCCAGTCATTGGGGTATTCAAATACAGACATAAATCTCAATGCTATCACTTAATTAAAATAAACCTGTTGTCGTTAATTGTTTGTTCAAAATGATATAAAAAGATGTAATCTCCGTTTCCCAGTGGAGATACCACACAATATAAAACAAAGTCTCTGGAACTGTGTCAGCTCCATCTCCGAGAGAATTCTCCGATTCCAACAGATTGCCAGCAGCAGGAAGGGAAAGGTTGTGTCACAAACAACGAAATGTATCTTCTCAGGGAAAGGGTGAATCAGGTGTTTGACACCATCCTCACTGTCGTTGGTGTTCCTGGTAAGTCTTGTAACAACTTAGCTCATATAAACCTCTGCATTGAATCATCCTTATTTCTATCAACAACTGATAATAATATATTTCCATTTAGCAAGGCAAATCCCACTGTCAGACAATAGTGTCCACACTGACTGAGTTTAAAGTCAATAGTTTGTCAGTTTGGAGGCTCCTCAGTAATGTGCAGCATTGTGTGTTTCCCTATACTGTGCAGAATGGGTTTACACTGAGGCCACATTGTTGGAGTTTGACTGAGCACCGCCCCGGCTGGTCTAGAAAGGGTTTCGGAAGACCACCTTTTCTCTGTGGCAGTTCACAGCATGCTATCGGTCAGATGGGTTTTGTAACAACCCATCTTGCAGTGACACCTGATGTTTCCCATTCTTTGATGGAAAGGGATTGTGTTGGTGGATCTTGCTCAGGCAGCTTGCTCCAAATGGGAGCCCAAATACAGCAGGGTCATTAGGAATGAGGAGACAATGGGAGCTGCAGATAGAACGCGGTGCTGGAAAAGGAACAGCAGGTCAGGCAACATCTCAGGAGGAAGAGAGTCAAGGTTTCAAGCAGGGCTCTTCAGGACAGTTACAGTGACCAATGTTGCATGAATTCAGGTTTTATTTGCTGAAGGCTGTGCTGTACAAACGTGCACAGGTTGGGGGGGTGGGGGGGGGGGGGGGGGGGCGGAGGGGGGGGGGGGAGTTAGGTCAAATGTTGAAGCTTTTCTGATTGTACCAGGTTGAATACTCACCACAATGTGATTGGATTCACTGCTGAACACCTTCATGGTTCAGATCATCAGGATGTTCAATCCTGTGCATGAGGGAGGGACTCAATGCCCTATCATTTGTTCATCCTATCACTGTGAAGGCCATCCATTCTGGGACGCTGTGGATGATTCAATGCCCTGTACTGTAGATCATACAGCGGGGATATAGAATTCCAGAGGCAAACTGAACTGTGGAGACTCCAAAACCAAATACAGTAATTTTGCGATCAATGTCCATGTTTGGTGTCTCCTATTCTTTGTTTCACTGATCCCAGGTGTCTTTGTGGGAATACTGTGGGATTATAGGAAATGCCAGCCAGTCAGAGTAACCTGGAAAGCAGGTGAAATCGACTGCTGCTGAACCAAAAACCCCTTGAGTATATGACCATGTTTCTGTGAGTAATCTGCTGCTCATGTTAAAAATGCAAATGTTCGTTTTAGAGAGAGTTTGCTGCTGTGGTTAAGATTCTTTAAACTTTATATAACATGGAACAACAATTATCTTTGTGTCATTACTTACAGTCTGGGCTCAGGCACAGAGAATGTTTGATCAATGACCTCAAGTCTCTTTTTCTGTTCTCTTACAGTTAGTCTTTTGGTAATTGTAATCCTCGCTTGGGGAAAATGTGGCCTTTCTGCATGCAGCACTCGCTATCTGGTGGCCATGACAGTGTCAGATCTACTGTTCATTGTTTTTTGTATCATTCTTCGCCGATTTCAATATTATTATTATTATCCACAGTGTTTCCTGCACATCACTCCTATTTGTGCTGTTCTCTGTGTCCTCAACCGCTTGCCCATTGATTGTTCTGTGTGGTTCACTATTGCTTTTTCCTTTGATCGATTTGTTGCCATTTGTTTACATGAGATGAAAATTAAGTATTGCACAGGGAAAGCTGCAACCAGGGTTCTAGCAACAATCTGCATCTTCTTTTGGTTAAAGAACATTCCCAACTCCTTTGTATATAAACCTGGAAAGATTATCAACAATGTTCCATGGTACTGTCATTTCAGGTCTAGTTATTATTATGACTCTCAGTGGACAAGTTTTAAATATTTTGAAAGATTCTTAACACCAATGTTCCCATTCACTTTTATTCTCTTTATCAACATTCTGACTGTCAGACATATCTTTGAGGCCATTAAGGTGCGGTAGGAACTGAGAGGTCAGAGAAAAACAGAGAATGATCCAGAGGTAGAGAGCAGGAAAAATTCTGTGATTTTACTCTTTGCCATATCTGCCAGCTTCATACTTCTCTGGTTGTTGCATATTTTATATTCTTTAATGCTGGCTATTCCTTGGATTCTGTTGCTTTTGGTCTCTTTGTTCAGATTGGATATATTCTGCGGAACTTAAGTTGCTGCACAAATGCCCTTATTTATGTGGTGACACAGAAACATTTCAGAGACTAGTTAAAGTATGCCATGACATATCCAGTTAGAAAAATAATTCAATTGATGAAGAAATCCAAGTAACTGAGAGCCAACATTAGGTGTAGCAGATAACGAACGAGGAGTCTATGTGAGGAATGGACCGAAAGGAGAAGGAGGAGCAGCCACATGATAACACTCCTTTCCTCATGGGCAAGGAATGACACTATCTGAGGAGCAAAATGACAGAGACTGGAGGTGTAAAGCCAGTGTAAAGTGCTGTTAGTAATCAACAACAATTAGTAGGAAGTGGGACAACAAAAGCAAAACCAAAAGATGAATTAGATATGCACAAAAGCGACATTGATGTCAAGTAATCTGTTCTCAGTGAGTGAAGTGGGTAGAAAAATAAATGATATGGACTAAGGTGAGTGTTAGATGAGATTAGATTAGATTCCTCAGAGTATGGAAGCAGGCCATTTGGCCAAACAAGTCCACACTGACCCTCTGAAGGGTCACCCACCCAGACCCATTCCCCTATATTTACCGCTGACTAATACACCTAACACTGTGGGAAATTTAGCATTACCAATTCACCTGACCCGCACATCTTTGGATTGTGGGAGGAAATTAAAGCACTCTGATGAAACCCACGCAGACACATGGAAATGTGCAAACCCCACACAGACAGTCACCTGAGGCAGGAATGTAATCTTTCACTGCAGGCCAGAGAGGGAAATGCAACGACAGGCTCCTGTCCACTCTTCCTCACTGAATACTCTGAGCCACACATTTGGGCAAATTAACAAAATACATGAGAAGTTTAAAAGGGGAAATAACATAGTGTCAGGACTCTGTGTCTTTTGATTACACATTTATTTTCAACAATAACATACTTTGTTTCCATTCAATTCCTCACACTAAACATAGAACACATAAAATTACAGCGCAGGATAGATCCTTCAGCCCTTGATGAGGGTTTTCCATGGCCCTACTACTCTGAGTAAGGAAACTACCTCGGACATCTGTCCTATATCTATCACTCCTGAATTTAGAGCTATGTCCCCTCATATGAGCCATTGCCATCTGAGGAAAAAGGCTCTCACTGCCTACCTTATCTAACCCTCTGATTATCTTATATGTCTCAATTAGGTCACCTCTCAACCTTCTTGTCGCCAATGAAAACAACCTCAAGTCCCTCAGCCTTTCCTCATGAGACCTTCCCTCCATAGCAGGCAATCCTAGTAAATTTTCTCTGAAACCTTTCCAAAGGTTTCGCATCCTTCCTATAATATGACGACCAGAACTGTACAGCATTCCAAGTACAGTCACACCAGAGTTTTTGACAGCTGCAACATGACCTCGTGGCTCCAAAACCCAATCCCTCTACCAATAAAACCTTACACACCGTATGCCTTCTTTCCTCAACATCTTTCCTTTCCTTTCCTTGACATCTCTGGAACCATTCGGAGGCCTATGGATAACACCCAACAGGGTGACCTCTCTTGTCCTGTTTCTAACCTCAGCCCATTCTACCTCAGTAGATGAGTCCTCAAATGTCCTTTCTGCCACCATAATACTGTCCTTGACTTACATCGCCATGCCTCCCCCTCTTTTACCATCTTCCCTGTTGTTACTGAAGCATCTGAACCCCAGAACCGGCAACAACCATTCCTGTGCCTGTTCTATCCATGTCTCTGAAACGGCCACAACATCGAAGTCCCAGGTACGAACCCATTCTGCAAGTTCACCCATCTTATTCCGGATGCTCCTGACATTGAAACCATTTTCTTGCTTGCGGGTGCACTCTTGCGACCATGAAACCATATTTCTGACCTCACTATTCTCAACCTCCTGGACACTGTAACTACAATTTCGGTTCCCATCCCCTGGCTGAATTAGTTTCAACCCTCCCAAAGAGCAATATCAAAATTCCCCACCAAGGATATTGGAACCCCTCTGGTTCAGGTGTAAACCATCCTGTTTATAGAGGTCCCACCTAACCCAGAATGAGCCCCAATTATCTAGGCCTCCTGTATCATCCCTGTAGTCACGTGTTCAACTCTTCTCTCTCCCTATACCTTGCCTTGCCAGCACTTGGCACGGGCAACAAACCAGAGATAACAACTCTGTTAGTTCTAGTTCCAAGCTTCCACCCTAGCTCCCTGAATTTCTGCCTTACGTCCCCACCCCTTTTCCTACCCATGTCGTTAGTGCCTATGTGGCCAACACCCTGGAGCTGCTCCCCGTCACCCTCAAGGGGGGTCCTTATGGGTGGCACAGTGACTTCGTAGTTAGCACTGTCACCTCACAACACTCAGGACCCGGGTTCGATTCCACCTTAGGCGACAGTCTGTGTGGAGTTTGGACATTCTCTCGGTGTCTACATGGGTTTCCTCTAGGTGCTCCAGTTTCCTCCCACAATCCAAACATGTGCAGGTTAGGTGAATTGGCCATGCTAATTTGGCCATAGTTTGCAGGGATGTGTAGGTTAGGTGCATTAGTCAGGGGTAAATATAGGATAATAAGGTAGGGGAATGGGTCTGGGTGGGTTACTCTTCGGAGGATCGGTGTGGACTTGTTGGACAGAAGGGCCTATTCCCACACTGTAGGAATTCTATGATTCGATGATTCCAAAAACATGATCTGAGACATCATGAACCCTGGCACCTGGGAGGTAACACTCCAACCATGAGTCTCTCTCGTTCCCACAGAACCTCCTGCCTTTCCCCCTAACAATGGAGTCCCCAATGGCTAATGCTCTGCTCATCATCCCCCTCCCTTCTGAGCAACAGGGACAGACTCGGTGTCAGAGACCTTGCCCATGGCTTACCCCTGGTAAGTCGTTCCCCCCAACAGTATCCAAAAGGGTCTGCTTGTTATTGAGGGGAACGGCTGCAGGGGATCCCTGCACTGCCTGCTAGTTCCCTTTCCATCTCCTGACTGTAACCCATCAGCCCTTTTGTTGTACCTGAGGTGCAACTACCTCCCTGTAACTCCTCTCATTAACTCCCCCGCCGCCGGAATGATCCAAAGTTCATCCAGCTCCAGCTCCAGGTCCCGAAAGTGTTTTTCAAGGAGCTGCAGTTGGGTGCACTTCCCGCAGAGGGAGTCAGCAGGGTGTTATGACACAGGTTAAGCCCCTATGTTAATTTAAACCTGACACACAGAGGTGCTCACCCCTTGCTGTAACCTGGTTCAGATAGTCTTACCACATAATGCCTTTCTTCAACAACCAGCACTGTGACTTTACATGTGTCACTTTCCCAAAGTGGGAACACCTGAGGCCTTTCACCTCCTTTCCACCCTCTTGGGCTTGTTTTCTAACCTGTGGTAAATACTTACGTGTTCTCTACTTTTTGTTTCCTCGTGTAGGATCTCCCCTTCTCCCAACGTCTATCCCACACAGGGTGGAATTCTGCCTGGAAGCTTCTCTTATACACCAATATGTATTCATCTGCTAATCCTGCTGCACTTCTCACTTCCTGAACTTTCTGTTCCTCCATATGAATTCTGACCATCTCTGGAAGTGAGTTTTTAAACTCCTCCAGCAGAATAATTTCTCAGAGCCTCATAGGTCTTATCTATCTTTAAGGCTCACATCCATCTATCAAAATGATTATGTTTAATTCTTTCAAACTCAGCATAAGTCTGACCTGGTTCCTTCTTTATTGTCTGTACGCTTTTGGGACCAATTCATTCAAAATAACCTGTTTAACCTCAACATAATCTCTTGACCCCACATCTGACAGCATGTCAAATACCTCACTAGCCCTGCCGACCAGTTTAGTCTGAACTAGCATCACCCATAAATTCTCAGACCACTCCATCTGCCTAGACAATTTTTTCAATGAAATAAAGAAGGCTTCAACATCTTTCTCATTAAAATGTGGCAGAGTTTGACATATTTGTGTGTATCACTACCTTGTCCTTTAATCTCCATCCTGTTAACTTGACTTTGCTGACTAAGTCGCAACTTCTCAAGTTCAAACTCTCTCTCTGTTTGCTCAGGAAAGAACCTTCTCTCTCTTTCTTTTTCCTCTCTCTGTCTCTCTCTCTCTTCTCTCTCTTTCTCTCTCATGTACTTCTCTCTCTTTCTTTCTCTTTCCCTTTCTTCTCTCTCTCTCTTTGTTTAGCTCAGAAACTTCTCTCTCTCTCTTTTCCTCTTTCTCTCTCTTTGTTTATCTTCTAACTCCATTTTGCTCAATTGTAATTGAAGTTTTTCTGACAGTACTACACTTGTCTGTTTCTCTGGCACACCTGAATGTTTGAGTAATTCCCTTACAGTTTCAGCTTTGTTTTTGTCCTTGGTTAAACCCAATTCTAACCTCTTTGCTAATTCTAAGAGTATGGTCTTTACTTTCTAAACTCCTTGGCCAATTTGGGAATCATTTCCAAACCCCAGAACCTCCTTAGCAGTTTTAAGAGCCATTTCTCTCACTTTTAATTTAACCAACCACAGATAACACAGTTAGCACTGCTGCCTCACAGCGCCAGAGACCCGGGTTCAATTCCCGCCTCAGGCGACTCTCTGTGTGGAGTTTGCACATTCTCCCAGTGTCTGCGTGGGTTTCTTCTGAGTGCTCTGGTTTCCTCCCACAATCTCAAAATAAAATGTGCGGGTTAGGTGAATTGGCCATGCTAAATTGCCCGTAGTGTTAGGTGTAGGGGAATGGGTCTGGGTGGGTTGCGCTTTGGCCGGTCGGTGTGGACCTTTTGGGCCAAAGGGCCTGTTTTCACACTGTAAGTAACCTAATCTAACCTAATAACCAAAATTAAACTAATTATCTCACCTATGAAAGATCTAGGACACTAATCCTTGTGGGCGGCACGGTGGCACAGTGGTTAGCACTGCTGCCTCACAGCGCCTGAGACCCGGGTTCAATTCCCGCCTCAGGCGACTGACTGTGTGGAGTTTGCACGTTCTCCCCGTGTCTGCGTGGGTTTCCTCCGGGTGCTCCGGTTTCCTCCCACAGTCCAAAAGATGTGCAGAGTCAGGTGAATTGGCCATGCTAAATTGCCCGTAGTGTTAGGTAAGGGGTAAATGTAGGGGTATGGGTGGGTTTCGCTTCGGCGGGTCGGTGTGGACTTGTTGGGCCGAAGGGCCTGTTTCCACACTGTAATCTAATCTAATCTAATCTAATCTAAAAAAAAAATCTAATCTAATCGGCAAGTGGTTAAATCAACTGGGCTTTTTTTGTATCCCAAATCTATTCAAATCTGTCCAAATCTCAGCTTGGATCTATCTAAACATGTTCAGATTATGAATTGGAGACTCAAACTGCTAAAATCCTGGCGATGATACGACACTGGGTAAACCCCTCTGAGAATTTAAACCTGATACACAGAGATGCTCACCCGTGCTGTAATCTGTTAAATTTCAACAGACAAAGAACCATCCCAGATTTCACTATTTAAAGTAAAAATTAACAATTTTATTCTTTAAGTTTAACAGAGAACATTAGACCACTATTTACAACTCTTTTCTCTTCTCGCCTATCTTTTACAGCCCACTCTACAATACTGGTCTGATAAAGAAAAGCCCCAACTAAGTTTACAAAAACAATCACATTTCAAAACCAGTCAGCTTTGTCGATTCTCCTTTGTAGACTTTCCTCTGTTTAGGTAGGTTTTTCTTCAGCCTGCTCCTGCACAGCATACCTTACGGACAGGTACCTTTCAGAGAGCGGTTCGATGAGCAGTCTATTCTTGTTGGGGTTCATGGCAGTGCTCCCCCGAACTGTTCAAAATGTCTGGTTTTATACCCCAAAACATCGGATCATTTCATTGGTGATGTTATCAAAACACTAAATTCAAATTTGATCGGAATTTTGGTATCTGGGGCAGAATTTAAACTGATTGGCCGAATTTGAAATTGTTTTTGTTCCATGGCAATGCAACTGTAGCTATTTGTTTCAACCAAGTGTTACATTTTTAAATTATTCAGGACACTCTGTGCTTTCAGTCAGGCCTTGCGAGCTTCCTGTCTCTTTTAAAGGTACAGGACACACCTACACCTTCATAACAAGGGACACTAGTGGTGTCCCTTACCTCCCACATTCTACAGGAGGAACATTCAACTGCCCTAACTGCCATTCACACTATTCTAAATTCCCAAAGAGGCTATTGAAAAATAATAAAAAAGAAAAATTAGTTACCTTACCAATGTGACACACAGAACCTTGTTTTGGTGAGAGGAGGATGATGGGTAGGAGACACCACCTCAGTAGTGTTTTGGGGAAGCCAAGCACCCAAATATATAACTTCACTCACTCAGCAGTCCCATGTCCATCCTGCTCAGCCTGTGCTCAGCCTATTCATGAGGTCAGTTTTTAAAGCAGAAACATATCTCCCAGCAGCCCCCGCTCCTCTCTCCCTCTCTCCTCGCTGTTCCTGAAAAACAGAGGCCTGACTCTTGATGTAAGTCCTTTGAGGCAAGTTGGTTCCTGACAATCGCAAGTTGAGATTTTTTACTCTGATCAAAAGGAAAACCCAAAGATGAAAGGAATTTTATCAGTTTGAAAATACATGTGGCTACAGCGTTTCAAGCCAGAATCCATGGAGCGGCCACTGGCTCTTCCTCTCTACCCCAGGGGTTTCAGCTGCAGTGGAGGCAGAGAGTTTTTTGAAAACAAACTCCTTCCAGTGACTGTAAGAAAACAGCTGCAGCTCATCGGGAGTCTCGAGGTTCAGGAGAGGGAAGCAGCCTGGATCGGACCAGGAATATGTGACACTGGGAATAACTAACAGGTCACCCTCAGAATTATCGAACTCCTTAAGATATTCAATGGAGGAGAGCAACCTCGAGACTGCCTAATGGGGAGTGCAGGTTGGCACGGAGGATGTAGGGTATAGTTTGTGGTCTCTCCTCGTGAATGTAGTAAATTTAGATATTTTGATTTCTTAAATTTAGCCGTTACACGCCCTCTACACTCTGTTTGGATATTTTTTTAAAAATACGACCTACTTTTTACCTGTAACCTTGCAAATGACAACTTCTCAAAAAAAATTGAGACAGCCCAGTCCAGCCGTGCCAGGCCGCACCATTCGCCTGAGCCCAAGTCTCCAGAGAAACCGGATACCAATGAAGCCATGCTACTTAGCATTAAGGACGTGCTGGAGGATTTGCGGACTGAAATCATTACCAAGTTTGAATCTGTAATTTGAGAGAGGGTTAGGAAGGAGGTAACAGCTGCTCTGAAGCTGTTGGAGGAAAACGGTTCTTCACAATGCAGGAGTATTTTGAACCTGGAACATTTGGCTCATGAGCATGATAACCAGATAACTAACCTCCAAGCTAATGTTATCTGCTACGATTGAGTCTCTGATGAAGAAATGTGAAGAATTGGAGGCCTGCTCCAGGAATAATGTTCAACTTGTGGGTTTACCCAAAGAATTGGAGAATCCTCATCCCACAGAATTTATGGCCCGACTTTTACAGGACTTGCTCAGACTTGAGGCTAAACTCGTGTTGGACGAGGCTCATCGTACACTGTGTGCTAAACTGAAAGAAGGCGGGTTACCTCGCCCGATGGCTGACAGGGTGAACCAGATTCAAGTGAGAAATCACATTCTGCGCTGTGCCGGACAATCTTCTCCCCTTGTATATAATGGAAAGAGAGGAGACATTTTTCCTGATTTCACACGACTGTTGCTAAGCAGCGTGCAGCTTTTGCCAAGGTAAAGAAGGAGCCTGACTCATGTCCTAACATTAAATTTGGCCTTTGTTACCCAGCGATATTACATATCATCTTGCCGAGCAGACTAACACATAGGTTTGATGACCTGGGTCGGGCTATGGATCTTGTGAATAAAAGGACTGCAGTTCCAGAGCCGGTTTGATGTTTGGGTCTAACTAGGTCAGTTAGACATTAGTTTTATGCTACTACGGACAAAGACTGCATTTCCCACTGGGGAAATAAAAATGGACGGTATGCTGTGCTTACAGGCTTGGATTTGGTTTCTTGTTACATTTGACCTCATCCACCAAGAAGTACATGTTTCCTTACTCAAGACTTTATTTTTTTTGAGAGGTTGCACTATTAGTACCAAAGAATGTAGAGTTTAATTGTTTAAGTAGATACAGTAACTATTTTTATTACATTTACTCATTTTTGCTTCACAGTTTTTGAACAGTTAACATTTACATTCCCCAAGGTCGCGTTGTAGTTTGCTTGAGCTACAAAATGCGACCGTTTATTTTTACTGTGGGGGAAGAGAGCACGTACTCATCTCGAGGGGGCTTCTGCTATGAGGGGGAGGGGTTGGTAGGCAGGTATTCCATTTGGGGGGTTACTATTATGGGAGTTGGTGGAGTTTGTTTTGTTCTGATGGGGGTGGGGGGGGAGTGACACATACCTCACTTTTACAAGGTTTACTCTTGTTTATCTAGTATTGCACATTTGGGATCTTATGGTGAGTATTACACATGACACAGCGAATGATTCACTGCCCTTGGCAGGTGGGAACATTAAATTTGCCAGTCTGAATTGCAAAGGCCTGAACAACCCAATCAAACACACTAAGATTTTACATTATTTACACCATCTTAATGCCCATATAATTTACTTACAAGAAACCCACTTGAAAAATGAAGACAGTCCTAAGTTGAAACGAGGTTGGATTAGACAAGTGCATTTTCCCTCCTTTTCTGGCAGATCGAGAGGAGTTCTGATGGGGGTGGGGGGGGAGAGGATCGAGTAAGTAATTCGCTCACTGAGCTTGATGGTTTGCTTTCAGATGTTTCATCAGCATACTAGGCAACATCATCAGGGAGAGTCTCTGGTGAAGGGCTGGTTGTATGTCCCACCTCTCTATTTAGAGGTCTTGGTTACTTCAGGTGGGTGATGTCATTTCCGTTTTTGTTCAAGGGAGGGTAGATAGAGTCTAACACGATGTGTTTATTGATAGAGTTCTCGTTAGAATGCCATGCTTCTAAGTATTCTTGTGTGTGTCTTTGTTTTGCCTGTCCGAGGATATGTATGTTGTCCCAGTCAAAGTGATGTCCTTCTTTGTCTCTATGTATAGTGATAGTGGGTCGTGTATTCTGGTGGCCAGTTGGTGTTCATGTACCCTGGTGCCAAGTTTCCTGTAAGTTTGTTTGATGAAGTATTGCCACCTACTGGTAAGTTCCAGTATCTGCAAGTAGAGCATTTGCCTTTTTAAAACAGGCAGTTTTTTTCAAATAACAGTCATGTGTCCATGGTCTGTAGGTAGGATAATCATGTTTTTCTCCTTTATTAAATTTTTCTAAGGCTTTATTTTCTTGAGCATTAAGTGTGTTTCCTTCCTTTCTTCGGCCTAATGCCGGTACAATAGCTTGTCCTATGGTCTGCTGTGTTTCCTCTGAAAGACCTTTTTCTAAAGTAGGTTCAAATGCTGTGAGGAAATCCTTATTACTCGTGTCTTTGTAATTGTAGTTTAACCCTCTGACTAGGACTGCTTTTCCTGTATCGGTAAGTGGATGGTCTGAAAGATTTTCTATCCAAACATCAGTTTTGTATGAAATGAGGTTTTGTGTGAGTTTATCTAACTTATCTTGTAGTGCAAGTTTTTTTTCTGTGTTTACTATTTAAAGCTTATGCTTCATTCTAATGCATTTGTCCATTCAGAGACTCTCATTGATGATGTTACCTAGTATGGAGACAAAATGTCTGAAAACAAACCTTCAAACTCAGCGAGATAACTTACAGACTTACCATCAAGATGAGCTACAAATCTTCTCAGGAAAAGGAGTTGCTTTTCTTTTACATAAATTTATTCATTATGTCTGACTCTGCTGGCAGATTTATTATTATTACTGGGCAGAGTTTTGACATTGATGTAATCTTGGCCAATTGGTTATGCTCCCAACTGGGACAATGAGGCTTTTTTCAGACTTTGCAATATTGCCGGATATTCACACCCGTTAATCTTGGGAGGAGATTTTAATTGTTGGTTGAATCCTCCCTTAGACTGTTCTTCCTCTATTCCAAGTGCCCAGCCCAAATCTGCTAAAATAACTTTTATGGAGGTGTTTAATGCTGTTGATCCCTGGCCGTTCTTTAATCCCTCTAAAAAGGATTTTTTTTTGCATGTCCACCACACTTTTACGTGTATTGATTTTTCCTGGTGGATGACAGACTGCACACATCCATTTCTGACGGCAAATATGATTCCATTGTTTTATCAGACCATGCACCTGTCTCAATGAATGTTCGTTTTCGGAAGTTCTTTAATACATGACCAACTTAGTGTCTCAATACACACTTCCTCTCAAAGGAAGATTTTGTTAGTTTTGTCTTCAGCAGATAGATTTTCCAAAAAAAATAATGAACAGAACCCCATCTAGTACAGCTTCCATGCTGTGGAAAACCCTGAAGGCATTCACCAGGGGTGAAATAATTTCTTATGCAGCACATAAGAATAGACTTAGGAAAGAGAAATTGGCATGGTTAGAAGGGTGGCTGTCGCTATTAGTCTCTCTTTTTGCAATCTCTAAGTGTTTAGAAGTATCTCAAGAATGCATATCCCCTCCAGGCCGAGTATGATGTTGTAATGTCATAATACACCACCAAGCTTTTACTTCACTCTAGGTCTATATTTTATGAACAAGGAGATGGAACTAGTAAACTGTTAGCACATCAGTTGCACCAACAGTCCTCATCTCAATTAATCCCATAAATTAAGGCTAATTCATGTATCCTGTCAGGTCCATTAGAAATCAACAAGACATTGAAGGAATTTTACATTTCACTTTATTCATCTGGATGTTCTTCTCCTACAGCAGATTTTGATCCTTTTTTGATAAGATTAACATTCCTACAATTGATCAAAATGTGGCAAAGGAATTGGACCAACCAATCACAGCAAGGGAACTTGAGGCTGCAGCTAGATCACTGCAAAGTGGGAAAAGTCCTGGAACCGACGTTTTTCCGGTCAGGTTTTTTAAAATATTTCGGAAGAAGCTGGCTCTGTTTTTGGTAGATATGTTTGTTGAAGCATTTAATTCTGGCTGTCTTCCACAAACTTTTAAAGAAAGGCAAAGATCGCTGACTGTGTGGTTGATATGTCCTATAAGTCTGCTCAATGTTGACTTTAAATTATTGTCAAAGTTATTGGCCCACCGTTTGGAAACTATCCTTCTATCTATCATATCCTTGGATCAAACTGGATTTATTCACCACAGGCACTCCTTTTTTAATCTTAGCCGGGTAATTTAACATTGTTTATAATTCTCCCCCATCCACCCTCCCTGTGGCTTTGATATCTTTAGATGCTGAAAAAGCCTTTGATAGAGTGCAATGAAATTACCTTTTTTTCTATTTGGAAGAAATTTGGCTTTGGGGAAAAACGTATTTCTGGGATCAAACTACTCTATGCATCACCACAGGCCTCTGTTGGGACCAATGACATGAATTCTGATTATTTCTACCTTTATTGTTCCACTAGACAAGGTTGTTCTTTAAGTCCACAGCTGTTTGTTGGTGTAATTGAACCTCTGTCTATTGCTCCACAGACCCTTCCTGATTTCTCTGTCATTACTAGAAATGGGGTCGAGTTGAAGGTTGCCCTCTATGCAGGTGACCTTTTGCTATTTATCTCCAACTTATCTCTCTCCACTCCCACCACACTCTCAATTTTGGAATCTTTCAGTAAGATTCCTGGGTATAAATTGAATTTTAGCAAAACTGAGATATTTGCTATCAAAAAGCTTGCCAGCGAATACCCACTTGATAATTTACCATTTAAAATCGCCAACTTTGGTTTTGTTTATCTTGGTGTACACGTGGCAGATACACAAGGCAATTTGTACAGGAAACATTTTGAACCACTACTGGTACAAATTAAATGAGACTTTGAACGATGGTCTTTCCTTAATTTGTCTGTTGCTGCTAGAATTAATTCTATTAAAATGAATATTTTTTCTATGATTTAATTATTTATTTCAATGCACACCAATTTTTCTTACTCTTGCCTTTTTCTAAAAAGCAGATGGTCTCATTCTTGAATTTATTTGGAATAAATAAAACTCCTAGGTTACAAAAACAGCTGTTACACAGGCCTAAGATATTAGGTGCCAAATATTTGTTTAATTATTGCGCAGCAAACATAAGTAATGTGAACTATTGGCTCCAATATGAGAAGCTTGATGCTTTCTCAATTTGGTTGAGACTATTGAGGCAAATCCCACCCACCCGGTAACATTGGAGGCTTTATTGAATTCACCTCTCTTTTCTTCAACTCTATTTACATGAACAATGTAATTGTTTCATCCTGTCTTAAAATTTGGTTTCAATTAGATGTCACTTTTGATTTCAGTCATTTTCTACGAAGGTGCCATGGTGGCAAATCATATTTTTCCCATCTTCAGTGGACAGTGCCTTTTCTGGTTGGGCTAAGTTAGGAATAAAAACTGTAAAAGATTATATGTTAATGGTGTTTCTGCATCTGTTCAACATCTTAGTCGATACGTTTTCACTTCTTAAAAGCCACTTCTTTAATATCTCCAAGTTCGCAGTTTTAGCCGTAGTTCATAATGATTCCTAATGATTCTGATTTTGACATCTTTCTAGAACCACTTTCTTCATTAAAGGAGGTTATTTCAGCTAGTTATTCAAACATTCATAAAGTATTGTTATGACACGGGGTAAACTCTCCTGCTTTATTTAAAACCAGCAATACAGAAAAGATTTATCCCATACAGTAATCAGTAAAACTTCCAGTGGCCAAGTACTATTCAAAGTAAAAGTTAACACCTTTATTTCTTCATTAAAGGAGGTTATTTCAGCTAGTTATTCAAACATTCATAAAGTATTGTTATGACACGGGGTAAACTCTCCTGCTTTATTTAAAACCAGCAATACAGAAAAGATTTATCCCATACAGTAATCAGTAAAACTTCCAGTGGCCAAGTACTATTCAAAGTAAAAGTTAACACCTTTATTTCTTAACATAATTAACTAACAACTATGTATAAGTCCTTACTCTAACCTATCTTTACCTTCCCTTCTACACTAGTCCAATAAAACTCCCAATTAAGATTTACAAAATAACACTTCTTAGCTCAAAACCAGGCAGCTTTCTGTTCATCTATTGGGATTTTCCTGTGTCTTCTTTTCTTCTTCTTAGGAATTTCTGCTTCACTGGTTACTGATTGATAAAGTTCCTTTTTTAAGAGAGCTGTTTTTCTGGGCAGTGTACAGATGTCGTTGGTTTGGCAGTTGTCCTATCAACTGTTCAATTGTTCCCAGTCTTATATCCCAAAGCATCAGATTGTGTCATTGGCTTTTAAGATTGTCAATATACTCAATTCAAACTGGATTGGAGTTTGATATTTTTCAGGATATAATTGACACTGATTGGCCAAATTCAAATTTGTGTTTTTGTCTCCAGGCAACGAGCTAGTCGAGTTGTTCGACCGAGTGTTACGTTGTTACCTTACTGAGAAAACTTGGTGCTGTGTCCGGAAGTTCTGCTGCTTTTAACTCTCTTAAAGTACACCCACACCTTCATAACACCTCCCCCTTAAGAAAAAATGAACCATCATAATGAAAGTATGGCTTCATTTCTTTTTCTACCTTATCCGAACATACAGATAACTTTTATATCAGTTCATCTTAATTTATTCCCATATACTTATATATATAAAACATTAAATAAAGACAAATCACATCTAAACTCTATCAGTTAAATCCACGATAACGCATCTGTGATTACATTCTTCCGACGCAACATGTATGATTTTTAAATTCAAAGTCTGTAACATAAGACTCCAATGAAATAGTCTCCAATTCCTATCTTTAAAACATTCCAAGAATGTAAGTGGATTGTGGTCAGTGTATACAACCATCTCCGACACATTGTTCATGACATCCACATTAACATGTTGGAAGGCCAGTACCGAACTCAATAGTTCCTTTTCGAGTGTTTTCTCGGTTGGATGTTGAAAAGTAACCAACTGGCAGTTCAATCCCATCCTCATCTTCCTGGAGGAGTACAGCTCCAACTCCACTGTCACTAGCATCGATGGTGACTTTAAAAGGTTTTGAATCATTTGTTGTAGCTAAAGCTGGTTTGGTGGTTAATATCGATTTCAAATGTTCGAATGCCTCCTGACATGGTTCTGTCCACTGAAACTTTGTGTTCTTCGTCAGTAAATCGGTTAACAGTGTCACTACACTGCTAACGTTTGGAACAAACTTCCGATAGAATCCGTTGAGCCCAAAGAATCGAAGCACCTCTTTCTTCAAGGTTGGTTGTGGAAATTCCTCGATGGTCATTGTCTTTGCGTTCTATGGAATCACCTTCCATGACCGATGTTACGTCCCAAGAATGTCACCTCTGCTTTTGCAAGTTCCATTTTATTTCAGTCTATCACCAGTTTTGCCTCTTGTAGTCATGGAGTCACAGAGTCATAAAGATGTACACCATGGAAACAGGCCCTTTGGTCTAACTCGTCCATGCTGACCAGATATCCCAACCCAATCTAGTCCCACCTGCCAGCACCAGTCCCATATCCCTCCAAACCCTTCCTATTCATATACCCATCCAGATGCCTTTTAAATGTTGCAATTGCACCAGCCTCCAACATTTCCTCTGGCAGCTCATTCCATACACTTGCCACCCTCTGCGTGAAAAAGTTGTCCCTTAGGTCTCTTCTTTATCTTTCCCTTCTCACTCTAAACCTGTGCCCTCTAGTTCTGGACACCACCACCCTAGGGAAAAGACTTTGTCTCTTGATCCTATCCATGCCCCTCCTGATTTTATAAACCTCTATAAGGTTATCCCTCAGTCTCCAACGCTCCTGGGAAAACAACGCGAGCATATTCAACCTCTCCCTACAGCTCAAATCCTCCAACCCTGGCAACATCCTTGTAAATCTTCACTGAACCCTTTCAAGTTTCACAATATCTTTCACGATGTCGTTCAAAGTGCTCTGCTAATTGTACCATGTGATCTTTCCAGGAATTACTAAAGATCACTACATCATCCAAATAGACTGCGCAGTTTGTGAACCCAGCTACAACTTTGTTCGTGAGTCTTGGAATGTGGTGGGCACATTCTTCATTCCAAAGGGCATCACTTTAAACTGATATAGCCCCTCTGGGTTACAAACACAGAAATTTCTTTCACCAACTCTGATAAACGTACCTGCCAGTAACCACGCATTAATTCCAAATTGTCTCTGATACATAATCTAAGTGTGAGATCTCCAACTTTGGTCCTGTCAAATTTTCTTTAATTAATTTCAAAGGGCCTCTCATTTCATGACTGAATATTAACTCAAAGGGAGTAAACTGAATAGATTCATTTGAGGCAGTTCTAATGGCAAACGATACGAATGGGATACCTTTATCCCAATCATACAGGTAATCCTGACAGTACGCTCTCAACATGGACTTCAAGGTCTGATACCACCTTTCTAAAGCTCCCTGGGATTCAGGATGATATTCACTGGGATTAAAGTGCTGTATACCGAAGCTATCCATAACCTCCTTAAACAGCCTTGCAGTAAAATGTGACCCTTGGTAGGACTGAATCTCTCAGGGTAGCCCATATCATGTGAAGAAAGATACTAATTCCCCGACTACCATTTTTGCCTTCATACTCTGTAATGGAATTGCCCTGGAAATCTGGTAGACACATCCATTATGGTTAACATGTACTGGTTCTCACTTTTAGTTCTCGGGAGGGGACCTACACAATCGATTCTAACCCACGTGAAAGGTTCTTCAAATGTGGGAATTGGCAACAAAGGTGTTGGTTTTATTACTGCCTGTGGCTTACCTACCATTTGGCATGTATGACAGTATGGCCAAAGTTAACCATATCCTTGTGCATTCCAGGCGTTAGCCTGAGACTTTCATACCCCTACATGACCCCCTAAAGGTAGTTCATGTGCTACCCGTAACATCCACGGGCAACACAATCTGGTGCGCTTCGACCTATTTCTCCTCTGCACTAAGCTGCCGTTTCTGTCTGAGGATTCTATCTTTTAGATCATAACCCTCCGGAATATTCTCTGCCTCCTTTTCAGAGTATGCATTCACATATATATGTTTTATCATCTTGTCTTGCTATAGCAAGTCTCTTCATCTTTCAGGAGTAATCACGTCTGTCTATCCCTCTGCCTGGTCAAGTTTCTCCTGCACCATTACATCAAGCAGGGTATCCGCAAACTGAACCTCAACTCCTTCATCTTTCTCTTTACTTTTTGCTTTGTGCTGTGTTTTATGAGAGTGGAATGTGGTTACAGACTGGGAAAATACCAGGATATTTCTGCTTTAACTCCTCAGTTTCTTGGTCTTCCTTGGGCTTCTCCACAACAAAGGGTGTCACTCCCACCTTGGATCCTAACAAATCTTTCCCTAGAACAAACTGAATTCCTGGAACAGACACTCTGTCAATCACTCCCATTGTAACTTCCCCAACTTTGGGTTGGCATTCCAACCTGATCTTACAGAGGGGAAACACTAAATTTCTGTCCATCTATCCCACAAATTACCACACTCTCGTGTAACAAATCAGAAAGAATGCATATTCGCTCATCCCTTATTATCAGGGACTGGTTAGATCGTGTATCTCACAAAATTATAACTTCTTGTCCTTCTCCCGCTGTTCTTTCTGAGTAACCTTTACCCACAGAGGTGATTTTTTTGTTGAAATCAGATACTAACCCCATACCCAGCCCCTGCCTCGGCTGTGCAGTCTCCTGCAGCTCCTCGGCTCTTATTGGGGTCTCCTTTACTACCTTCACTAAGGCCACTGGCTCAGCTTCTTTTACCACATCTTTTCCCATAGTGCCTTTCTTTAACGACCAGCACTGTGTCTGTACGTGTCCCACCTTCTGGCAGTGTAAGCACCTTTCCCCAGTGCCCTTCTGAAACCATTGGCACTGTCATTTTCTGTATCCCACTCCATTACAGTGAAAACACCTGAGGCCTTTCATCTCCTGTCCACCTTTTGGGATTCTTTATCCTGTGGGAAAATCATACCAGTGTGCTCTCTACTCTGGGTTTCGTAGTGTAGGATCTTCTGTTCTCCCAACTTATATCTCTCACTGGACAAAATTCTGGCCAGAAGCTTGTCTTATGCACCAACACGTACTCATCTGCTAACCTGCTGTCGTTCTCACTTCCTGAACTTTCTGTATCCCCACGTGAATTTTTACCATCTCTGGAAGCAGGAAAAGGCAAAGGCAGTCTGTACTAAACTATTTCTCTGATATCATTCTGTTTCTTTATTTGTTCCTTTCCCTGAACCAGCTGATGCATTGCCGGGGGAATCCAAGCCCAACCAGAAGGATTTCTGGACTCCGTCCCTGCACCCACCCAATGACCCAGCTCCCTCTCCGATTTCAGATGCTCCTTCAAATCTACCTCTTCATATAAGCTATCGTCACCTGACTCAATATCACATTCAGTGAATTAACATTAACCCTGTTTAATTTGTCATGAAAAAGATCTTTTTAAATATCTTTGGGGACTGTGTTGTGGTAAAGTGCACGGTGATGGTGCTATCATGGTCATTGTAGATGTCTTCCCAGCAGGTGACCAGGGTTAGATTCCTGGCAATCTCAAATTGAGATTTTTTACAATAATCATTGCAAACCCCAAAGAAAAAAAGGAATTGGATCATTTTGAAAATACATTTGGCTTTCATTCCAAGACAATAAAATGCAAAGCAGGAGTAGACAAAGGCAGACTGGATGAAACTGTTTACCGGCTGCATTCTCTCATACCTCCTCCCTCCCCCCTCCCTCCTCTAATCCCACTGAGATGGCTCTGGCTGTGCTCCATCCCTGGGGGGAGGTATGCCCTGGGGAGAGAAACCTGGAACTTGGGCAGAGAGTGGGGTCTGAGTGAGAGACCTGTGGATATTTCAAACAGGTTCTGGCAACCATTGTCCTTTTCACCATGTGCACTGAGCAGGGGGTGAGTATCGGTGTGTTTCTGTCTGTCTGTGTGTGAGAGTGTGGGCAGTGTTTGAATCTCAATCCCAGGTTTGATCCTTTAACCTCACCCCCTCCCTGAACCAGCCCCTCCTAAAGCAAGCCCCTGGTGCAGAGTCTGTCCCAAATGGGAGAGAGGAAGTGTGAGAGACCATCAAGAGAGCTCAGACCAACCAGAATGGTGAATTTCACCTCTTTAGTCTCGTCACATCTTTCCTTATCTCCTGTTTGTACCTGTCTGATTTTTCCTCTTTTCCCTCTCTCTGTCTCTCTCTTTGCCTCTGATTCTCACTCACTGCCTGGATCATTCCATATCTCTCTCTCCCTCTCAATCTTTCTCTCTCACATTGTCTTTCTCTCTCTCTCCTGACAGACTCTCCTTTTGTCTTTTTCTCTCTTCCTTTGACTCTGTTCTTTCCCATTTTCTTGCTTTCTTTCTTCTTTTCTCATTCTCTCTGTCTTTCCCTCTCTTCCTGATTTCTGTCTTTCAATCTTGAATCTGCACCCCAACCCCCCTTCAATTTTGGACAATCCCCCCACCCCCAACGCAAATTTGTCCTCTGTCTAATTGCCCTCCCCTGTGCAACTCCATCTATCCTGAACTGTCCCTCTGTAGTTCCTCCATTATACACCCACTGCTTATAAAAGCCCCTCACTACTCCATCCATAAACAATACCCTTGCCCCGTGCTGTGTCCCAGCCTCTGGTCTGGAGGACAAAGTGACCGTGTGCAGAGACTAATGTGCCTTTCGACTGCGTACCGTAATGTCATGGAGTCATAGAGTCATACAGCACGGAGACAGACCCTTCGGACCAACCAGGCCACACCGACCATGTTCCGAAACTAAACAATTCCCACCTGCCTGTGCTTGGCCCATATCCCTCCAAACCTTTCCTATTCATGAACTTATCCAAATGTATTTTAAACACTGTAACTGTACCTGCATCCACCACTTCCTCTGGTAGTGCATTCCACACATGAACTACTAAAAACATTGCCCCTCATCTCCTTTTACAATCTT
Source organism: Chiloscyllium plagiosum (assembly GCF_037043375.1). Classification (NCBI taxonomy): domain Eukaryota; kingdom Metazoa; phylum Chordata; class Chondrichthyes; order Orectolobiformes; family Hemiscylliidae; genus Chiloscyllium; species Chiloscyllium plagiosum. The sequence continues at coordinate 90,936,416 of NW_028270149.1, read as the reverse complement.
TCTCCTCTCACCTTAAAAATATACCCCTTTGGTATGAACTCCCCACCCGAGGGAAAATACCCCTCTCATTCTCCTTATCTATGCACCTCAAGGTTTTTTTAAACATCAATAAGGTCACTGCTCAACCTCCAATACAACAGTGAAAAAAGTCCTCACCTTTCCAGTCCATTTTTATATCTGAAACCCTCCATTCCTGGCAACATCTTGGTAAATCTTTACTGAATCCTCTCCAGTTTCAAAATATGCTTCCTATCACAGGGTGATGAGAATTGCATATATTAAACCAGAAGAGGCCTCACCAATGCCCTGTAGAACTTCAATATAATGTCAGTTCTGACATTGCACAGACCTTTGAGTATAGGAGTAATGAAGGAAAGTGTGCTAAATACCTCCTAAACTATCCTGTCTACCTGTGATGCAAACTTCAAAGGAATATGTCCCTGAACCTCGAGGTCTTTCCGCTCTGCAACACTACCCAGGGCCCTACCAATAAGTCCTGTCCTTGGTTGTATTACCACAATGCAATACCTCACCTGTATCCAAATTAAATTCCATCTGCCATTCCTCAGCCCTTTAGCCCAATTGATCAAGATCTCCTTGTAACCTCGGGTAACATTCTTCACTGTCTGTTTCACCAATTTCAGTGTCGTCCACAAACTTATTAACCATGCCTCGCATATTCTCATCTAAATCGTTCATTTCAATGACAAACAAAGTGGAACCAGTACCGATCCCTGTGGAACACCGCTGGTCACAGGCCTCCAGGCTGAAAAATAATGTTCCACCATTACCTGCTGTCTTCTACCAACAAGCCAATTACATATCCAATTAGCAAGCCCACCCTGAATCCCATGTGATCTAGCTTTACTATTTAGTCTCACATGCAGAAACTTGTCAAAGACTTTGCTAAAGGCCAAGCAAACACCATCTACCACTCTGTCCTCATTGGTTTTTGTTACTTCCAAAAAACAAACCTAACTCAGTGTGTCAGACATGATTTTCCTCACACAAAACCATACTGACCATCTCTAATCATTTCTTTCCTCTCCATCCTGTATAAATCCTATCTTTCAGAAGCATCTCCAAACACGTGCCCACCACCGAAGTGAGACTCACAGGTTGATCATTCCCAGGCTTCTCCTCACATCCCTTCTTAAACAATGGCATATTAGCCACACCCCAGTCCTCCAATTCTTCACCTGTGTTTATTGATGATGCAAATATTTCTGCTAGGGGCCCTGCAATTTTCTCCCTAACTTCCCGCAGTGTCCTGGGACACACTTGATCAGGTCCTGGAGGTTTACCTACTTTTATGTTTTTTAAGATCTCCAGCACTTCCTCTTCTGTACTGTAATCTTTTCCCAAAACATCAGTATTTATTTCCCTGATTTCTCTCGCATCCAATTCCTTCCCAACAGTAAAAGAAAAATATTCATTTATATCCCTCCCATTTCTTGTGGTTCAATACAAAGACAACCTCATTGATCTTTCAGGGGTCCTATCTCTCTCCAGTTGCTCCCTCATTCTTAATGTATTTATAGAATCTCTTTGGAGTATCTTTACCTTACCTGCCAAGGCTACCTCCTATCCCCTGATTGCCTTCCTCATTTCCTTCTTAAGGATGTCCCTTCACTCTTTATACTCTTCAAGACATTCTGTTCATCCGAATTGTCTGATAGTTTTTTTTATTCTTGACTTGAACTTCAACATCTTTATTCATCCATTGTTCTGTAATCTTACCAGCCTTGCCTTTCACTCTAACAGGAACAGAATGTTTCTGAACTCTTGTTATCACAGTTTTGAAGGCCTCCCACTTGTCAGTCATCCTTTTACCTGCGAACAGAGTCGAGAGTGTGGTGCTGGAACAGTGCAGCAAGTTAGGCAGCATCCCACGAGTAGGAAACCTGCTGTGCATTTCCAACACCACACTCGCGACTCTGATCCCCAGCATTTGCATCCTCACTTCCTCCTAGTTCCTTTTACCTGTGACCAGTCTACTCCAATCAACTTTTGAAAGTTCTTGTTACATACTTTTAAAATTTGCCTTACTCTAATTAAGAACTTTAACTTTCATGGAAGACCTGTGCCTTTCCATAACTATTTTAAAACTGATAGTTTTATGATCACTGCTCCCAAAGTGTTTCCTGACTAACACTCAGTCGCTTGGTCTGTCTTATTTCCCAAGAGAAGTTCGGTTTTGATCCTTCTCTAGTAGGAACATTTATATCTTGACAAAGTAAATTTTCTTGCAATTTAACAAATCGTTCACCATCAAAACTTTTTAACACTCTGGCAATCTGAATCAATGTTTAGAAAATTTAAATCCCTTACTATTTCAAACTTATCATTCTTATATATATTTAAGATCTCTCTATATATTTGCTTCTCAATTGCCCTCTGACTATTGGGGAGCCGATAGTACAATCCCATCACGGTGATCATCCCTTTCTTATTTCTAACTTCAACTCATATATTTTCATGAAATGGTCCCTCAAAAATATTTTCTCAAATTACAGCCGTAATATTTTCCTGAATCAAAAATGCACCACTCCTCTTCACTTGCCTCTCTTTATATCCTTCTGAGAAAACCCTAAAACAGAACATTGAACTGCCAGTCTTTTCCATTCCTCAAGAGAAAGTGAGGACTGCAGATGCTGGAGATCAGAGTCTAAAAGTGTGGTGCTAGAAAAGCACAGCCGGTTAGGCAGAGCCAACATTTCGAGTATAAGCTCTTCACCAGGAATGGGAGGATGGCCAAAGCGGGGCTGAGACTTAAATGGGAGGGGTCTGGGAATGTGGTAGGTAGATGGAGGAGGGTGGAGCAAATAGGTGGGAAGGAAAATGGACCTGTCGGACAGTTCCAGAGGGTGGTGCCTGATTGGACGTTTGGCTCTGTGATAAGGAGGGGGGAGGTGAAATGAAGAAGCTGGTGGAATCTACATTGATCCCATGTGGTTGGATGGTCCCAAGGCGGAAGATAACGTATTCTTCTCCAGATGTCGGCTGGCTGGAGTTTGGCGGTGGAGGAGGTCCAGTACTGGCATGTCCTTGGCAGAGTAGGGGTGGGGGGGTGGAGTTTGCCAATCTCTAACCACCTTAAGGTAGAAAGCCTCATCTTCTACCTTGGGCCCCTCCAACCACACGGGATCAATGCAGATTTCCTCGGTTTCTTCATTTCCCCCACCACCTTATTCCAGATCCGACATTCCAACTTGGAACACCCCTCTTGAACTGTCCTACCTGTCCATCTTCCTTCCAACCTATCCCACTCCACCCTCCTTTCTGACCTATCACCATTACCCCTCTCCTCCATGGACCTATCACATTCCCAGCTACCTTGCCCCCAGCCCGAGATCCCTCCCATTTATCTCTCCCTTGGGCCATCCCCTCATTTCTAGTGAAGAGCTACTCTCCTGCTTCTTGGATGCTGCCTGACCGGCAGTACCTTTCCAGCACTACACTTGTCAACTCTTCTCCATTCCTCAGCCAAGTTCTGTAATAGCGATGACATCCCAGTCCCAAGTTCCCTTACATGCCCTGAGTCCATCAGCCTTATCAATAAGGCCTCTTACATTGAAATAAATGCAGTTTAAGTGTTCAGAGTTTCTCTGTTCTGACTTGTTCTTGTCTGTCTTTTCTAAATATCTTGCTGTTTTCTGATTCAGAATCATTGTCATCTTTATTTTCATTTTCAATGTTACTTAGGAAGCCCCCACCCACCTCTCCTAATATTGAACTGGCAAATCTCCCCACCAGCATATTGGTCCCCTTATAGTTCAGGCGAACCCCATCCTTTTTAAATCTCTTCTATCTGAGAAGAGATCCTAACGATCCAAGAAACTGAATCCCTGCACATTACAGAACCTCTTCAACCATTGATTTATCTGCCCTGTCCTCTTATTCCTTCCCTCATTAGAACTTGGCACCAGAAGTAAACTAGAGATTACTACTTTTCATAATCTGTTTATTGACCTTCTACCTAACCTCTTACACTCACTCTGTAATGCTTCAACCCTTTCTCGTACAATGTCATTCCTATTAATGTATACAACAACTTTCGGCTTCTCACTCTCCCCTTTGACAATCTGCTTCAAACATTTTGAGACGTCCTTCACCCTGGCACCAGAAAAGCAACGTACTATCCGAGATTCACACTCACTACCGCAGAATCTCCTGTCTGTGCCCCTCGCAGGTGAGTTCCCAAAAAATATTAATCTTTTAAATCTTGACAAACCTATTTAACATAAAATTCATTTTTCGTGCCCAAGATCTGACAACCAATCCTATTTTTCCCATTCAATGATACCCAAAACAGAATATCTGTTTGAGAGAGGAATATCCATAGGAGATTTCGAAACCACCTTCATACCCTTCCTGACGGGCAGTTATCGATCTGAATGATCGTGCTGTGATTACACACCTCGAACTCTAGTAGTCATCACACCTCAATGTCTCTTTCAGGCTGTCAGTAATATTAATCCTAAAAAGAAGAAGCTCTCAGTAGCACCTTATATATAAAATTAAATACCTTTCCTTTCCCAGAGATTTAAAATGAAGCATGCAAAAAAACTCAAAACAATAAAAAGAAATCAAACACTTAACTGAACAAATGAAAAAAAAAACAATTCCTTCTCAAATAATCCACCATTCAGTTTTCACTGTCCGCATAGAAAAAAAACTCTCCAGAGCCATCCATATCCAGGCCTCTCCATAAGCTCCATGTATAAACAACCTATCCCTCTTCATCTAACTTTTTAACTTTTTTTTCTCAAAACTTACCCACCACTAACAGCAGACTCACAGATCTATAGTTCCCCAGCTTTTCCCTACCACCTTTCTTAAGTAATAGCACGATGGTAGCCACTGTGCAATCTTCTGGCACCTCAGCCTTGGCTGTTAATTACACAAATATCTCAGCGAAAAGCCCAGCAATCTGTTCCACAACTCCCTCACAGTCTGACATTTTACAAAATCACAGCATCATTTTATTCCAGAACGTGTGATGTGAAGTCAACAAACAGTCCGCCTTCCATCCACTTCTAAACTTCACCATGGAGACAGCAGAAAATGATATTTGGAAGAGCCACTAACCCTGAAAAATAAACCTTCCAGAAACAATGACCCAATGGGTTGTGTTTGTCTCTATGGGAGTCGACCAGCCATGACTCTCCTGTGGTACACAATAGCATGAAACTACCTAACAGCACGGAGAAGGTGAGGACTGCAGATACTGGAGATCAGTGTCGAGAGTGGGGTGCTGGAAAAGCACAGCAGGTCGGGCAGCATCTGAGGAGCAGGAGAATCAACATTTCAGACATAACCCCTTCATCAGGAATGAGGCTTGTAGGCCGGGAGAGACAGATGTGAGGGGACTGGGGGGGTGGTGCTAGGGTGAAGGTAGCTGGGAAAGCGATAGGCAGATGAAGGTGAGGGAGAAGGTGATAGGTCAGGGGGCTGTGGGGTGGAGCAGACAGATGGGAAAGATGATGGACAGGTCAGGAGGGCGGTGCTGAGTTGGAGGCCTGGGACTGGGATAATGTCAGGGGGAGGGTAAATGAGGAAACTGTTGAAATCCACATTTAACCCGAGTTAAATACAAGCTCCCAAGGCAGAATATGAGGCATTCATCCTCCAGGGAACACTTCCCCAATTATAGCACTTGGAAAACATCTGGATGGATATTTGAATAAGAAGGGTTTAGGGAGATAAGGGCCAAATGCTGACAAATGGGACCAGATCTGTTCAGGGCGGATGGCTTTAAGGGAAGGGTCTGTTTCTGTGTTGTACACATCTATGACTCTAAGTCATCAGTATAGAGAAAACCATGAGGCATGCTTCTTGACAGGTCATTTGGCTAAATGTTGAAAAATTTTTAGATCAGCCCTGTGCCAGTACTTAGTCAGTCTGCCCCATGCACTTCCCAGTTGTTATCGAATCATAGAGATGCACAGCATGGAAAAAGACCCTTCAGTTCAACCCATTCATGCTGAACAAATATCCGAAATTAATCTAGTCCCATTCACCAGCACTTGGCCCAAATCCCTCTAACTCCTGCCTATTAATATACCCATCCAGGTGCCTTTTAAATGTTGTAATTGAGCCTGCTTTCACCACTTCCTCTGGCATCTCATTCCATACACACATCACCCTCCGTAAGAAAAAAACTGCACCTTAGGTCCCGTTGAAATCTTTCCTCTCTAACCTGGAACCGAAGACCTCTCGTTTTGGACTCCTAACATCTGGGAAATAGACATTGTCTATTTACTCTATCCTGGCCACTCCTGATTTTATAAATCCCTACAAAAGTAGCCCTCAGCTTCTGACGTTCCAAGGAAAATAGCCCCAGCCTATTCAGCCTCTCCCTATAGCTCAAACCCTCCAACCCTGGCAACATCCTTGTAAATGTTTTCTGAACCATTTTACGTTTCACAACATCCTTCCTATAGGAGGGAGACCAGATTCGAAAGCAGCGTTCCAATAGTGGGCTAACCAATGTCCTTCACAGCCACAACATGATGTCCCAACTCCTATACTCAATGCACTGACCAATAAAAGAAACACAGGAATGTTTTCCTTCTCAGTTTTTGTGTTTCTCCGTGCACCTACGTCTTCTACTTAGGTACCTTCGTACCTGAAATGGCACCGTGCTTGATGACATTGTCACACATTTCACTGTACTCCTGTACTTGAGTACATGTGACAATAAATACCTTCTTCACTCCCCTGTCTACCTATGACTCCATTTTCAAACATCTATGAAGCAGCACTCCAAGGTCTCTTTGTTTAGCAACACTCCCCAGTATTTTACCATTAACTGCATATGTCCCACCCTGAGTTGCCTTTCCAAAATGCAACACCACACATTTATCTAAATTAAACTCTATCTGACATTCCCCAGCGCAGAAACCCATCTGATCAAGGTCTGTTGTACTCTGAGGGAACCTTCTCCGCTGTCCACTACACCTCCAATTTTGGTGTCATCGCAAACTTACTAATTATCCCTCCCATGTTCACATCCAAATCATGTTTATAAATGACAAAAAGTGGTGGAACCAGCATCAATCACTATGTCACACTGGTGGTCACAGGTCTCCAGTCTAGGAAGCAACCTTCTATCACCACCCTCTGTCTCCAACCTTCTGCATCCAATTGGCTAGTTCCCCTTGTGTTCCATGTAACCTAATCTTGCTCACCAATCTACCATGCAGAACTTTGTTGAACGCCTTACCGAAGTACTTATAGATCATGTTCACCACTCTGCCTTCATCAATCCACTTTGTTACCTCTTACAAAACTCCATGAAGTTAGTGAACCTGATTTCCCACACACAATGCCCCATGTTGACTATCCCTAATCTGCCCTTGCCTTTTCAAATATATGTAAATCCAGTCCCTCAGGATCCTCTCTCAACATGTTACCCACCACCAATGTCAGACTCACCGATCTATAGTTCCCTTGTCTCACCTTACCACATTTCTTGAATAATGGCACCATATTAGCCAACCTCTAGTCTTCTGGAACCTCACCTGTGACTACAGATGATACAAATATTTCAGCAAGGGGCAGAGCAATCACTTCTCTAGATTCCCACATAGTTCAAGGTACACCTGAACAGTTCCTGTGAATTTACCAACCTTTATATGTTTTAAGATGTCCTGCACCTCCTCCTCTATAATGTGGACATTTATCAAGATGTCACTATTTATTTCCCCAAGTTCTCTCGATTCCATCTTCTTCTTCACAATAAACACGTAAGTAAAACATTTGTTTAGCATCACTCATATCTCCTGTAGTACCACAGGTGGTCTTGCTAATCTTTAAAGGGCCCTATTCTCTCCTGAATTACCTTTTTCTCCTTAATGTAATCCCTTTGGATTCTCCTTAACCCTGCTTGCCAACACTATCTCATGTCCCATTTTTGTCTTCCTGATTTCCCTCTTATGTACACTTCTACTGCCTTTATACTCTTCTTGGGATTCTCTCGACCCCTGCTGTCTACATCTGACATATGCTTCTTGCTTATTCTTGAGCAAAACCTCATTTTCTCTCATCATTCAGCAATCCTTAAAGCTACCAGCCTTGCCCTTCACCCATATGGGAACATACTATGTCTGGACTCTCGTTGTCTCATTTTTGAAAGCTTCCCATTTCTCAGCTGTCCCTTTACCTGCGAACATTTGTCCCCAATCAACTTTTGAAAGTTCTTGCTTAATATCATGCAAATTGACCTTCCTATAAATTTAGAACTTTAGCTTTTAGATCCGTTCTACCTTTCCAATCATTATTTTAAAACGAATATAATTATGGTTCCTGGCCCCAAAGTGCTCCCCCACTGACACCTCAGTCACCTGCCCTGCCTTATCTCCAAAGAGTAGATCAAGGTTTGTTCCGTTAGAAAGTACATCCACATACTGAATCAGAACATTTTCTTGTGCACACTTAACAAATTCCTCTCCAGCCAAGTCATTAAAACTGTCGCAGTCTCAGTCTATGCTTTGGAAAGTTCAAATTCCCTAACATTGCCAGCCTATTATTCTTACAGATAATTGAGATCACCTTACAAATTTGCTTTTCAATTTCCCATGACTGTTTGGAATCCATAGTACAATTCTAATAAGGTGATTTTCCTTTTCTTATTTCTCTCTCCACTCTTGCCCCCCTGCGCCCGCCCACCCCCCCCCCCCCCCCCCCCCCCCCCCCCCCGCCCAGCTCCCATCCCTCCCCCCGCCTCCTTTCAATCCTTCCTCAAGCATCTATGCCCTGGAACATTGAGCTGCCAGTCCTGTCCATCCCTGAGCCTCAGTTCTGTAATTGCTATGATATCCCAGTCCCATGTTCCCAACCATGCCCTGAATTCATCTGCCTTACCTGTTAGACCACTTGCATTGAAATAAATAGTTTAATTTATCACTCTTACCTCGCTATCTGCTTTTTTCCTGCCTTCCCAAGTGTAATTGACTTACCCCTTTTCCCAACTATACCAGTCTCAGACTGATCCCTACCCTCACTTTCTCCCTCGGTGTCAATTCCATCTCCATTCCCCCAACCCAAGCAGCTCCAGCAACTCTCCCCACCAGTATATTAGTCCCCTTGCAATTCAGGTGCAACCTTTCCTTCTGATACAGGTCTTTTCTACCCCAGCAGACATTCCTCTAGCCCCTATTCCTGTTCCCACTGGGACACGGCACTGGGAGTAATCCAGATATTACTGCTATAGGAGTGACCGCTGTCTCTGAGACAAGAAGACTCTGAAGGCCTGGGCAATTCAGCAGGAACAGCAGTTTATTCCAGCGGGAATCGATTACAGCCAGGAGAGGAACTCCAGACCATCACACAGGACAATCCAGCTCTCTCCGTCAAACACCCGCACAATACCATTCTTACTCTTTCTGACATCAAAGTTATGTCAGTCTACAAACTAACTGTTCGTGTGCAGTTGATCATATCAAGTCCACAAGTCACCCAACTGGGTGATGATTATATCAGGTCTGTAAATCAGTTGGCCAGGCAGTTAATTACACCAGGTCTGTAAATTAATTACATCAAATTAATAATCCAATTAACTCGGCATTTTGATTACATCAGGTCATTGTGTATTACATATCTACCAGTCAGATTCAAACACACGGTGCCTGTTCGCTGATGTGGTCACTTGTTTATCTTGTAACCTTTGTCCCTGAATATCCTGTGATCTGCTGAGGTTCTGCCCTGCTCACCCATATCAGTTAATCATTCCCAATGTCTCCGTGGGCGAGCTGGCGTGTCTTTACTGATGAAGAGAGTCAATCACCTTCAAACAACTTATTTTATGGGTTCGTGAGATATTGTACAATATGTTTCTTTATTTTTATATTAAGGCCCCGTTATTTGCCAACCCACTCACAATCGCTCGGTATTTACACCTTCCCCATTTCATTCAGTCATTCATCAAACTGTGGTCTCCCCACTCCCCAGCGCACTATCTCACCCGAAACTATGAAAAGTTGAGAATACTAATCCCCCTCAGAACCATCTACCGGGACTTGAACAGCTTGCAGGACATCAAACAAGTTGTCTCCATCAGCACGGACCTGTTAGATACAGATTGAATGGTGTCTCTGTCCCCTTTAAGAAAGTTACTGTCAAATCGCGCCTCCGTGAAATGAAATGAATGAGGGAGGAGACCGGCAATAGGGAGTGAAATCTCAAAACCCAGCCGCGGGAATCCGTTTACTAAGCCCTCTGCTTTTATTAAGTACATCTATAACTTCTGATTTGGTTAAATCATATAAGCCTGATATTCTTTCTAAAAGGACTCACACCCTCACCCCCCTCCTACAACTACCCTCCGGGATCGACTTTTTAAGTTCCTGCCTAAATTCCTATTTTCTCTCCTCAGAACCTCGTCCTTTTCCCATCCTGTATCATGGGTTCCAATGTGTACAGCAACATCCTGCTGGTCCCTCTCCCCTTTGGGAATATTCTGCACCCTCTCTGAGATAGTTCTGAATTGCCTGTAGTGAGGGGATATTTGAATAACTGCCTGGATCCAGTTTGGAAGCTCTCTGGACAGATTTCAGAGCCCATCATTGACTCACTCTTTATTGGAGGAACAGTGAGATGCAGCAGCACTATATTTGAATTCAGGCCTTTCCGAAGCCGTTTTCAATGTATTTGGTCGGGCAGTGTGTTGGGAAGGTGACCCAGCTGGTCACTGCAGTTATTGAACTGAGTTGTGTACTCTGCTTATTGAAGTGAAAAATCGTTAAATTGTCTTCAACTGAAAAAAGATAGTTTGGTCCGGCTTGATTTTAAAATTGAAAGAAATCAAGACATGTTAACTCTTTATTGTAGAAAACATAAAACTGCCCTGCAGTATATTCCTCACAGACTAATCCAGCAACAATCGGACATAGTCACACTCACAGAATCCCACTTTACAGACAATGTCCCAGACAACACAATGATCATCTCACTGGCAGGACAGAACCAGCAGAGGGAACAGCTCCGTGGGGTCAAGAGGGCTGTGCTCTGGAAGTGCTCAGCATTGATTCCAGACCCCATGAAGCCTCATGACATCAGGTTAAACACGGACACGGAAACATTCTGTGTGTCTTAAAAAGTATTAAGGTAAATAAGTCCCTGGGTCCTGATGGGATTGATCCCAGAATATTGAGGGAGACAAGAGAACAAATTGCTGCAGCATTGACAGACATCTTTGTATTCTCTCTGGCCACAGGTGAGGTCCCAGAGGACTGGAGAATAGCTGATGTTGTCCCATTGTTTAAGAAGGGTAGCAGGGATAACCCTGGGAATCACAGACCTGTGAGCCTTATGTCAGTGTTAGGGAAATGATTGGAAAAGATTCACACGGACAAGATCTGTATGCATTTAGAAGAAAATGGATTTAATAGTGACAGACAGCTTGGTTTTGTGCAGGAGAGGTCGTGCCTTACCATCTTGATTATGTTTTTGAGGAGATGATGAAGATGAATGATGAGGGAAAACCAGTTGATGTTGTCCACATGGACTTCAATAAAACCTTTGACAAGGCCCCTCGTGGCAGACTGGTACAGAATGTGAAGTCACATGGTATTGGGGGTGAGCTGGCAGGATGGAGATTCCTATTTAGAACTGACTCAATCATAGGACACAGAGGGGAGTGGTGGAGGAAGCTTTTCAGAATGGAGGGCTGTGACTAGTGGTATCCCACAGGGGTGAGAGCTGGGACCTCTACTGTTCATGGCCTTTATAAACAATTTGGAAGAAAACGTAGCTGGTCGAAGTTTGCAGACGATAAAAAGATTGGGATGATACAAAGATTGATGGAGTTGTAGATATTGAAGAGGATTGTCAGAGGATACAACAGTATATCGATCAGTTGGAGGCATGGACAGAAACATGGCAGATGGAGCTTAATCCAGACAAATGTGAGGTGATACATTTGGGAAGATCAAGTACGGTTGGAAATTATACAGTGAATGGCAGAACCCTTCGGAGCATTAACATGCAGAGGGATCTGGGTGTGCAGGTCCACAGATCACTGAAGGAGCAGTGCTGATGGATAAGGGGGTAAAAAAAAGCCTATGGCAAGATTACCTTCATTGGAAGGGGCATTGAGTATATGGATAGTACAAAGATGTGCAGGTTAGGTGAAGTGGTCAAGCTAAATTTCCCATGGTGTTCAGAGATATGTAGGTTAGGTGCATTAGTCAGGGGAAATATAGAGTAATAGGGGAGGGGAGTGGGTCAGGGTGGGATACTCTTCACAGGATCGGTTGGACCAAATGCCCTGTTTCCACACTGTAGGCAATCTATGATTTCTATGTCAGGAAAGTTTTGCTAAAGCTTTATAGAACTTCAGTTTGGCTGCACTTGGAATATTGTGTCCAGTTCTGATCACCACACTACTAGAAGGATATAGATGCTTTGGAGGGGGTACAGAACAGGTTTACCAGGGTGTTACCTTGGTATGGGGGATTTTGAAGAAAGGTTAGAGAGACTGGATTTGTTTTCACTGAAATGCAGGACATTGAGGGCTGACCCAGTAGAAGTTTATAAGGTTGTGAATGGCATTGGATGAAGTGGAAATATGAGACTTTTTCCCAGGGTGGAGGGGTCAATTACAAGGGACACAGGTTCAAACCACAAGGAGGGAAGTTTAAAAGAGATGTGCAAGGCCCATTTTTTACACAAAGGGTGGTGAGTGCCTGGAATGTACTGCCAAAGGAAGTGATAGAAACAGACACATGAGCAGCATTCAAGGGAATACCTGGACAAATACACAAATAGGAAGGGAATAGAGGGATATGGATCCTGGAAATGAAGACAGTTTTAGTATGGAAGGGTAAAATGTGTCAGCGCAGGCTTGGAGGGCCGCAGGGCCTGTTCCTGTGCTGCATTGTTCTTTGTTTATCTCTGTTCAGCGAGCTCTTCCTGTATTGAAAACACTGCAACAGGGATGCTATGAAAAGGCAGTAACCAGGTCACAGCTCCAGGTCACTGAGATACAGACCCACCTTGGAGGATACAGTCGCAGATGTAGCTTTCCCAGACGAGTGCACATGGAAGTTTGAATATTGAGTTTTACTTTTACAAAGACACCTCCCCTGGATACTATTGATATAAAAATATCTGTGCAATCATATTTTCAGAACTCCAGTGACTTTCCAGTCAGATCAGTACTCTGAACCCCTTGATTAGATTTCAGTCTGTAACTCACTCCGGGATATTTACTATTCGATATAGAAACATGTTGGAAAACACAAGAAAGAAATTACTGGAGAAACGCAGCAGGTCAGGCAGCATCTGTGGGGGAATAAGAGAGTTAACGTTTCTAATCCAGTGTCACTGGGTATTTGAAACAAGGATCCCTTCCTCCCAGGAACTGAGACTTCTCTGAACTGTTTCCAGTACAAGTATATCCTTTTAATAAAGGAAACCATTACTCCCTTACATTAAAGGTCAATATTCCATGTGACTACCGAATTCTTTGATGTACCTGTATACTACTCTTTTAGATTCCTGTACAAGAACAGGCAGATTCCCCTCCTACAGAATTCTGTAGTCTGTCTCCTTTTAAATAATATTCTGCTCTCTGTTATTCCTGTCAATCAAACAACCTCATGCCACAGCCACATTACACTCCAGGTTCCTTTTCCTTCCCATTTGCTCAAACCAGTAGTTTAATGTGATTATAAATAGTTGAGGTCTCAGCATTGATCTCTGTGACACTCCATTAGTTACCAGTCTGAAACTGAAGCCTTTATTCCGATTCTCTGTTTCATGGTTATCAGGCTTTCGTCTTCTACCCTGCTTATATATCATCACTGGCAAAATACAACAATATCTTATGCAGCATCTTTTACACAGCTTCTTATACAGTGCTTTATAAAATCATGAGGAGCAAGAGACAAAATAATTAGCCAACGTCTTTTCCCGAGGTCAAGGGAGTCCAAAACCAGATGGCACAGGTTTAAGGTGAGAGGGGAAAGATTTAAAAGGGACCTGAGGGGTAACATTTTCATGCAGAGGGGGTGTGTGTATGGAATGGGCTGCCAGAGAAAGTGGTCCAGGCAGGTACAATTACAACATTTCAGAGACATTTGGACAGGGACATGAATAGGAAAGATTTAAAGGGATAAATAAATATTGAACTGTTTCCAGAACACTGAAAGTAAATGTAATCTTGAACATTAGTGACGACCGACTTGACACTGACATTTTTTACAACCCACCAACTCCCACAGCTACCTGGATTACACCTCTTCCCACCCTATCACTTGCAAAAATGCCATCCCGTATTCCCAATTCCTCCGCCTCCGCCGTATCTGCTCCCAGGAGGACCAGTTCCACCACAGAACACACCAGATGACCTCCTTCTTTAGAGACCACAATTTCCCTTCCCACGTGGTTAAAGATGCCCTCCAATGCATCTCGTCCACATCCCGCACCTCCGCCCTCAGACCCTACCCCTCCAACCGTAACAAGGACAGAACGCCCCTGGTGCTCACCTTCCACCCTCCAAACCTTTGCATAAACCAAATCATCCGCCGACATTTCCGCCACCTCCAAAAAGACCCCACCACCAGGGATATATTTCCCTCCCCACCCCTTTCCGCCTTCCGCAAAGACCGTTCCCTCCGTGACTACCTGGTCAGGTCCACGCCCCCCTACGACCCACCCTCCCATCCTGGCACTTGCCCCTGCCACCGCAGGAACTGTAAAACCTGTGCCCACACCTCCTCCCTCACCTCTATCCATGGCCCTAAAGGAGCCTTCCATATCCATCAAAATTTTACCTGCACATCCACTAATATCATTTATTGTATCCGTTGCTCCCGATGCGGTCTCCTCTACGTCGGGGAGACTGGGCGCCTCCTAGCAGAGCGCTTTAGGGAACATCTCCGAGACACCCGCACCAATCAACCAAACTGCCCCGTGGCCAACATTTCAACTCCCCCTCCCACTCTGCCAAGGACATGGATGTCCTGGGCCTCCTTCACCGTCGCTCCCTCACCGCCAGACGCCTGGAGGAAGAACGCCTCATCTTCCACCTCAGAACACTTCAACCCCAGGGCATCAATGTGGACTTCAACAGCTTCCTCATTTCCCCTTCCCCCACCTCATCCTAGTTTCAAACTTCCAGTCCCCTTGACTTGTCCGGACTTGTCCGACCTGCCTAGCTCCTTTTCCACCTATCCACTCCACCCTCTCCTCCCTGATCTATCACCTTCATCTCCTCCCCCACTCACCCATTGTACTCTATGCTACTCTCTCCCCACCCCCATCCTCCCCCAGCTTATCTCTCCACGCTTCAGGCTCTCTGCCTTTATTCTTGATAAAGGGCATTTGCCCGAAACGTCGATTTTGCTGAAGCTCCTCGGATGCTCCCTGAACTGCTGTGCTCTTCCAGCACCATTGATCCGGAATCTGGTTTCCAGCATCTGCAGTCATTGTTTTTACCTTGTAATCTTGAACAACCCTATTACAATCCTTGTCCAGAATTGCATGTGAGACAATCTATTTTACTGAATATGCCTGTGCCAAGGATGTGTTTATGGAATGTTACTCCAATGGAGCAGTTGCTGTTTATGAGATAAATAACCCATTATTCTGGTAAGTTTTCCAATAGTTATTCCAACTCTTCTTTCTTTTGTCTGTAATTTGATTTTGACTTTATTGTCACGTGTACTCAGTACAAAGGTGCAGGAATACAGTGAGAAGTGTATAATGTCACCATACAATGCCCTATCTTAGGGACAAATACCTAGTCATAGAATCTTAAGAAGAAGGTAGAAAGAAAGAACAAACTTAAAAATTAACCTTTTTTTATTTTTACAGTAATAATAGTGCTGCATAAAATATATGATGTCAAGAGTGTGATGGAATCCTTCCCACTTGCCTGGATGGGTGCAGCTCCAACAACACTCAAGAAGCTTGACACCATCCAGGACCAAGCAACCCGCTTGATTGGCACCACATCTACAAACATTCAATCCCTCCACCACCGGTGCTCAGGAGCAGCAGTGTGTCTAAGTACAAGATGCTCCGCAGCAATTCACCAAAGATCTTTAGGCAGCACCTTCCAAATTCACGACTGCTTCCATCTAGAAGGATAAAAACAATCGCACAACAATCAACAGACAGGACGGTTTCCTCCGAGTTGGGGAACACTTCAGTGGTCCAGGACATTCAACCTCGGACCTTCGGTGACCATCCTCCAAGGTGGACTTCGGGACAGGCAGCAGAGGAAAGTGGCCGAGCAGAGGCTGATAGCTAAGTTCGGTACCCATAGGGAGGGTCTCAACCGGGACCTTGGGTTCATGTCACATTACAGGTGATCACCATTGCACTGCACACACAGATATTCCTGCACACACACTCTCTCACATACACTCGGACACAGGTACACACAGATGCGCACACAGACACCCACATACACCCTTATAGGCACACACATTCCCACACTCACACATGCACCCCCTCACAGACTTCAGACACTCTGCACTCACTACACACACACACACACAAACACACACACTTTCTCACACTCACAAACCCCACCCCAGACAGACACACACGCACACACACAGACAAAGACCCACATGCACACATATATTTTGTGGGGTGAATTTATACTTGTAGAGTTACATTGCACTTTGCTCAAAAACTGCATACATTCATGTAGAACTCTGAGCTCAAAAACTGCATGAATTTATGTAAAACTCTGTTATCTCACTTTTTAGATTAGAATCAACCTAAACATCAGGTCATAGACAGAGAACACAGGGGGGCTAACACCTTCAACATATTGTCTAGCTATCACCATTGTTAACAGCTAACCTGAGAATGCAACTGTAAAAAAACAGAGTTTTGTAATTTACACATGAAAGAAGTGAAACTATCACTGTATTCTAACAGATGAAAGGCTTAACAGACAATCAATTTTTCAAAGTATAATTTCAGTTACATCGCACTGCAGATTTTTGCTATAAATTCTGTGTTACGACCGAGC
Organism: Chiloscyllium plagiosum; assembly: GCF_037043375.1. NCBI lineage: Eukaryota > Metazoa > Chordata > Chondrichthyes > Orectolobiformes > Hemiscylliidae > Chiloscyllium > Chiloscyllium plagiosum. Next base: position 90,919,420 of record NW_028270149.1, on the reverse strand, counting down.
CCTTCACAATCACCTGATGAAGGAGCGTCACTCCGAAAGCTAGTGCGCTTCCAATTAAACCTGTTGGATTATAACCTGGTGTTGTGTGATTTTTAACTTTGTACACCCCAGTCCAACACCGGCATCTCCAAATCATATCTAGAAGGACAATGGGCAGCAAGTACCTGGAACATCACCGGCAAGTTCCCCTCCAAGCCACTCACCATCCTGACTTGGAAATATACCGTTGTTCCTTCACAGTCGTTGGGTCAGAATCCGGGAATTCCCTCCCTACCAGCATTGTGGGTCAACCACACCTGGCTGAGAGATCCGTAGGCCGGGCAGAGAGATAGGTATGCCGGGCTGAGATATCACCATGCTGGGCTAAGAGATCCTCAGGCTGGGCTAAGTGATCACTATGCTAGGCTGAGAGATCATCACGTCAGGCCGAGAGATCACCACGCTGGGCTGAGAGATCACCATGCTGGGCTGAGAGATCACCATGCCAGGCTGAGAGATCGCCACACTTGAATAGTTAAGAAATTCAGCATGTTGCTGTGCAGAGGGACCTGGGTGAATCACAGAAGATTGGTCTGCAGGTGGAACAGTTGATTAAAAAGGCAAATGGAATTTTGTCCTTCATTGCGAAAGGGATTGAGTTTAAAAGCAGAGAGGTTATGTTGCAGCTGTATAGGATGCTGGCGAGGTCACAGTTGAAATACTGCGTGCAGTTTTGGTCTCCTTGTGAAAGGATGGACTGGCACTGGAGGAGGTGCAGAGGACGTTCACTTGTTTGATTTCAGAGGGGTTTTGAGGGGTTTGGCTTCTGAGGAGAGATTGAGCAGACTGAATTATATTCACTGGCCCCCATAATGTCTTCTCTAACCTCTTGCAGTGCTCTTGGAAATATTGGTCAGGACCAGGAGATTTATCCACCTTCGTACATTCTAATACAACCAACACCTTCTCTACTGTGAAACAAACTATCACCAAGATATCAGCACTAACATCCCCAAGTTCCCAATCTTCATGTTATTCTCCACGGTAAACACAGGGGAGAAATATTCATTGAGACCCTCACCCATCTCCTGTGGTTCTCCACATACATAGTGGGCGGCACGGTGGCACAGTGGTTAGCACTGCTGCCTCACAACGCCAGAGACCCGGGTTCAATTCCCGCCTCAGGCGACTGACTGTGTGGAGTTTGCACGTTCTCCCCGTGTCTGCGTGGGTTTCCTCCGGGTGCTCCGGTTTCCTCCCACAGTCCAAAGATGTGCAGGGTCAGGTGAATTGGCGAAGCTAAATTGCCCGTAGTGTTCGGTAAGGGGTAAATGTGGGGGTATGGGTGGGTTGCGCTTCGGCGGGTCGGTGTGGACTTGTTGGGCCGAAGGGCCTGTTTCCACACTGTAATCTAATCTAATCTAATCTAATCTAAAAAAAAAATGTCTCCAGTTATTCTTTCTCCTTTTTACTTAAATAATGTCTTTGGAGATTTGGTGGTTGTTTAAAGGCGCGAAGTGGAGATATGGGGAAGGTCTTGGCGAGGTGCTCATCCTCATTGATAATGTGTTGCAGGCTGTGAACAACATGGCGCAGTCGTTTGGCTCCTGGGAAGTACTGGACAATGAAGGGTACCCTGTCGGTTGCAGCCTGTGTCTGTCTCCTGAGGAGGTCATTATGGTTTCTCACTGTGACACATTGGAATTGGTGGTCGATCGTATCCCGTTCTTATGAGGGCATCCTTGGGTTCAGGTTTGAACAAGACTTCTCTACCACAGGACCTCCAACCAACACTATACAGCAGGTATATTGCCGACATTTCCTTCCACTGCCCCCATGGTGAGGAGTCACTGAAACAACTACGCAGTGATATCAATGATTTCATCCCATCGTCAAACTCACCACAGACTACTCTTTCGTAACTGCCTCATTCTTGGACATCTCACTGTACTGCAAACCCATGGATAACCTCAAAATGCTCCACTTCTCTAGCTTCCACCCGAAACATATTAAAACAGCCATCCCCTATGGACAAGCCCTATGCACACACAGGATCTTTTTAGATGAAGAGGAACGTGACAGACACTTGGAAGTACTCAAGGATGCCCTCATAAAAGGGTACAATGCTCCACTCATCGACCGCCAGTTCCGACGTGCCACAGCAAGAAACCGTAATGACGTCCTCAGGAGACAGACACAGGCTACAACTGACAGGGTACTCTTCATTGTCCAGTACTTCCCGGGAGCTGAAAGACTACAACATGTTGTTCACAGCCAGCAACACAATATCAATGGGGATGAGCACCTCATCAAGACCTTCCCTTCACTTCCACTTCTCACCTTTAAACAACCACCAAACCTCAAACAAATCAATGTTCGCAGCAAACTGCCCGACTTTCAGGACAACACCATACAATCTTGTCACAGTGAACGCTGTAAGATGGATCAGAGTGTTGAAGCGGATACCATCATTCCTTGTGGGATACCACCCACCAGGCACATGGCAGGTAATCATGTGACTCGGCCAACGTGGTCTACCTCCTCCGCCCCGAGGCATGGTACATTGGCAAGACTGAGCAGAGGCTATGGCAATGGATGAATAGACACCACATAACAATCAACAGACAGGAGGGTTCCCTCCCAGTCGGAGAACACTTCAGCGGTCCAGGACATTCGACCCTCAGACCTTTGGCTGACCATCCTTCAAGATAGTTTGGTACTCATGGGGATGGCCTCAACTGAGACTTTGGGGTCATGTCACATTGCAGGTGACCCCACTGCACTACACACACACACAAACACACACACTCCTACAGACCCAGACGCTCACGCAGACCCTCTCTCACACACAAGCTCTCTCACATACGCTCATACATACACACCCACACTCACACATACACACACCCTCTCATCGACTTATACAGCTTTAACACTCACACTCAGACACATGCGCACACTCTCTCACAGACACTCATACACCCCCTCCCCCCACCACACACACACACAAACACACACACTCCTACAGACCCATACACTCACGCAGACCCTCTCTCACACACAAGCTCTCTCTCATATGCTCATACATACACATCCACACTCACACATACACACACCCTCTCATCGACTTATACAGCTTTAACACTCACACTCAGACACATGCTCACACTCTCTCACAGACACTCATACACCCCCTCCCCCCACCACACACACACGCATGCACACAAGTATGTGGGGGCAATTTGTACTTGCAGAATTACATTTTATTTTGCTCAAAAACCATGTGAGATTCTAAAAATCCTTTTTTTTCAGAAAAAGAATCAGTCTGAACATCTGGGCACAGACAGCCTCCCACACGGTACTTCACACCTTCAATGCATTACCTGAGCTGACATGGCATCTATTGGTAAAGTTCACTTGAGAATGTAACTTTAAAAAAAAGTTCTGGGATTTACATATGAAACAACTGAAAACAACATGGTCATTCTAAAAGATGAGAAACATAACCAACAATCCAGATCTTTTTCAATATATAATTTCAGTTGCATCACACTGTAAACTTTGGCAATAAATTCTGTGTCTTATGATCTTATATTCCACAACCACCTGACGAAGGAGCAATGCTCAAAAAGCTAGTGCTTCCAAATAAACCTGTTGGACTATCACTTGGTGCTGTGTAATTTTTAACGTTGTTCACCCCAGTCCAACACCGGCACCTTCAAATCAGGATTGATGAAGGCAGTGTGGATCATCGCTTTTTGTCATTTATATAAATGATTTGAATGTGACCATTGGAGGTAGAGTCAGTAATTTTGCAGATGACGCCAAAATTGGATATGTAGTGGACTGCAAAAATTCCCACAGAGTACCACGGGATCTTGGTCAGATGGGTTACTTGGCTGAGGAGTGGCCGATGGAGTTTAATTTAGATAAACGTGAGGTGCTGCATTTTGGAAAGGCAACTCAGGGTGGGACATATGCACTTAATGGCAAGGTCCTGGGGCATGTTACTAAACAAAGAGACCTTGGAGTGCTGGTTCATAGATGTTTGAAAGTAGAGTCACAGGTAGACAGGGGATTGAAGAAGGTGTTTGGTATTTAGATTCAGATGTAAACTTTATTGTTACGTGTTCTCAAGTACAGGAGTACAGGAGTACAGTGAAATGTGTACAAATGTCATCAAACGCTGTACACATAGTAACTTAAAAACTAAGTTAGAGGGAAAGCATGACTGTGTTTCTTATTATAAGTAGAAAAATCAAGAAATAAAGTTCAATGTCAACATTACAGTCCTTCGTAGTGTTAAGTGGAACAATGAAGGAATAACAGTAAAAGTTGCACAGTGTTTCTGAAGTGCATTCCCTGTGAAGGCTCGATCCCCTTTGCTTGGGCCTACTGTTTGGGAAACCTCTATCTCCCTGCTCTCGATACTGCAGATGCTGGGGGTAGGGGTAGGGGGTATCTCCCTCATTGACACTTCCGGCTTGCTCTGACCATGTTAGGCTCGGGCCCACAGCCACATCCACACCCCAGATGGCCATCCGACAGCACTCAGGACCCACGGCCACTGTCACACTTCCCACAATGCATCACCACTGCTGCCTCTCAACAGAATTCCAGAAGGGAAGGAAAATATATACTGGAAGGAGAGAGAGGGAAAGGAAATATGGCCAGCCAGGAGCAGGTGGGCCGAATGTGTCTGTGCCGCAATCTTGGAAAACTTGCTTACTCTCTCCCTCATATTGCCCACTCCCACTCTCTCTCTCCCTCACACTGCTCTCTCAATAGACAATAGGTGCAGGAGTAGGCCATTCTGCCCTTCGAGTCTGCACCACCATTCAATATGATCATGGCTGATCATCCTTAATCAGTATCCTGTTCCTGCCTTATCTCCATAACCCTTGATTCCACAATCCTTGAGAGCTCTCTCCAACTCTTTTTTAAATGAATCCAGAGACTGGGCCTCCACTGCCCTCTGGGGCAGAGCATTCCACACAGCCGCCACTCTCTGGGTGAAGAAGTTTCTCCTCATCTCTGTCCTAAATGGTTTATCCCGTATTTTAAGCTGTGTCCTCTGGTTCGGCACTCACCCATCAGCGGAAACATGTTTCCTGCCTCCAGAGTGTCCCATCCTTTAATAATCTTAAATGTCTCAATCAGATCCCCTCTCAGTCTTCTAAACTCAAGGGTATACAAGCCCAGTCGCTCCAGTCTTTCAGTGTAAGGTAATCCCGCCATTCCAGGAATTGACCTCGTGAACCTACGCTGCACTCCCTCAATAGGCAGAATGTCTTTCCTCAAATTTGGAGACCAGAACTGCACACAGTACTCCAGGTATGGTCTCACCCAGTGCCCTGTACAGCTGCAGAAGAACCTCTTTGCTTTTATACTCAATCCCTCTTGTTATGAAGGCCAGCATGCTTACCTTCATTGACTGGTGTACAAGAACACCCAGATCTCTCTGTACTGCCCCTTTACCTAAATTGATTCCATCTAGGTAGTAATCTGCCTTCCTGTTCTTGCCACCAAAGTGGATAACCATACATTTATCCACATTAAACTGCATCTGCCATGCATCTGACCACTCACCTAACTTGTCCAGGACACCCTGTAATCTCCTAACACCCTCATCACATTTCACCCTGCCACCCAGCTTAGTATTATTAGCAAATTTGCTAATGTTATTACTAATACCATCTTCTATATCATTAACATATATTTTAAAAAGCTGCGGTCCCAGTACTGATCCCTGCGGTACCCCACTGGTCACTGCCTGCCATTCCGAAATGGAGCCGTTTATCACTACTCTTTGTTGCCTATCAGCCAACCAACTTTCAATCCAAGTTAGTACTTTGCCCCCAATACCAGGCGCCCTAATTTTGCTCACTAACCTCTTATGTGGGACTTTATCAAAAGCTTTCTGAAAGTCCAGGTACACTACATCTACTGGACCTCCCTCGTCCATCTTCAGAGTTACATCCTCAAAAACTACCAGAAGATTAGTCAAGCATGATTTCCCCTTCATAAATCCATGCTGACTCTGATCTATCCTGTTTCTACTATCCAGATGTGTCGTAATTTCATCCTTTATAATAGACACCAGCATCTTTCCCACCACTGAGGTCAGACGAACTGGTCTATAATTTCCTGCATTCTCTCTCCCACCTTTCTTAAAAAGAGGTACAACATTAGCCACCCTCCAATCCGCAGGAACTGATCCTGAATCTATCGAACTCTGGAAAATAATCACCAATGCATCTTCGATTTCTAGAACCACCTCCTTCAGTACCCTGGGATGTAGACCATCAGGCCCCGGGGACTTATCAACCTTCAGACCTAACAGTCTCTCCAACACCAATTCCTGGCAAATATAAATTCCCTTCAATTCAGGTCCTTCAGCCACTGTTACCTCAGGGAGATTGCTTGTGTCTTCCCCAGCGAACACAGATCTGAAGTACCAATTCAATTCTTCTGCCATGTCTTTGTTCCCCGTAATATATTCCCCTGTTTCTGTCTTCAAGGGCCCAATTTTAGTCTTAACCATTTTTTTGCCTTTCACATACCTAAAAAAACTTTTACTCTCATCCTTTATATTGTTGGCCAGTTTACCTTCGTACCTCATTTTTTCTCTGCGTATTTCCTTCTTAGTAATCCTCTGTTGTTCTTTAAAAGCTTCCCAGTCCTCCGTTTTCCCACTTATCTTTGCTATGTTATACTTTTTCTCTTTTGACTTTATATGTTTCTTAACTTCCCTCATCAGCCATGGCCACCCCTGCCTCCTCCTAGGATCTTTCTTCCTTCTTGGAATGAACTCATCCTGCAACTTCTGCATTATACACAGAAATATCCACCATTGTTCCTCCATTGTCATCCCTGCTAAGGTATTGGACCATTGAACTTTGGTCAGCTCCTCTCTCTCATAGTTCCACAGTTCCCTTTATTCAACTGAAAAATTTTCACTTCCGACTGTACCCTCTCCCTCTCAAATTGCAGATTGAAGCTTATTGTATTATGGTCACTACTTCCCAATGGCTCCTTCCCTTCGAGGTCTCTGACCAATTCTGGTTTGTTGCACAATACCAGATCCAGAATTGCCTTCTCCCTGGTCGGCTCCAGCACCAGCTGCTCTAAGAATCCATCTCTGAGGCACTCCACAAAGTCTCTTTCTTGAGGTCCAATACCATCCTGATTCTCCCAGTCTACCTGCATTTGAAATCCCCCATAACAACTGTAGTAACATCTCTGCGAAAAGCCAATTTCAGCTCCTGATTTAACTTACATCCGACATCCAGACTGGGGGCCTGTTTGGGGGCCTGGAGATAACTCCCAAGAGGGTCTTTTTCCCCTTCGTATTTCTCAGCTCTATCCACACTGACTCTACATCCCTTGATCCTAGGTCCCCCCGCGCAAGGGACTGAATATCATCCCTTACCAACATAGTCACCCCACTCCCTCTGCCCGTCAGTCTGTCCTTACGATAGCACGTGTAGCCTGGAATATTCATTTCCAAGGCCCTGTCCACTTGAAGCCACGTCTCAGTTATCCCCACAATATCGTATCTGCCAATTTCCAAAAGAGCCTCAAGCTCATCCATCTTATTGCTAATGCTTCATTCATTCATATATAGTATTTTTAATTTATTACTGCCCTCACCCTTCCCATCAACTCCTATTTCACTCAACCTTACAGCATGATCCCTTTCTGAGTTTTCTGCCTCATTGATACAGTTGTCTTTCTTGACTTCCCTTGTTCTAACATTCTCTCCAATTTCCTTCTTAAACATCCAGTTTGCCCCCCTCCCCCCCCCCCCCCCCCCCCATCCCCGCTACTTAGTTTAAACGTAGCTGTGTTGCAGTAGCAAACCTGCCTGCCAGAATACTGGTCCCTTACCTATTAAGGTGCAAACCACCTCTCCTGTAGAATTTATGCTGACGACAAAACATAACCCAGTGATCCAAGAATTTAAATCCTTGATTTCTGCACCAGTTCCCCAGCCACATGCTCAAGTCCATTATCTCACTGTTTCTGGCCTCACCAGCCCGAGGAAGTGGAAACAAACCGGAGATAACCACCTTGGATGTCCTGCTTTTCAGCCTTCTTCCCAGTTCTCCGACGTCCCGCTGTAGTATGTTCCTCCTCTTCTTCCCGACATCATTTGTGCCGACATGTACCACCACCTCTGGCTCTTCACCTTCGTCCTTGAGGATGTCCTGCACTCTGTCTGTGATGTCTTTAACACTGGCACCAGGAAGGCACCACGCCATCCTTAAGTCCCGCCTGCTGCCACAAAAATGCCCGGTCAGTTCCTCTCACTGTGGAGTCCCCTATTACCACGGCTCTGTGCAATGTCCGACTCTTCCGCTCTGCCTCTGCGCCAACTTTTGATTGACAGACCTGGCCGCCTCGCGGAATGGCAGTGTCACCTATCTCTACTGTTTCCAAAAGATTCAACTTGTTCCTGACAGATACTTCTCCCGGGGTGTCTTGCACCTGTCTCCTCTCTGCCTTCCTCATCGTCTGCTCTCTTCTGCTCTCTTCTGGTACGAGCGGCGTAATAACCTCACTGAAGGTCTTGTCCAGAAAGATCTCGTTCTCTCGGATGAGACTAAGATCCTCGAGTTCTTTCATCTGTGCTGCAATATGCTCTGTCAGTTGCTGAACGTGCACACACTTCCCACACTTATACGAGCCAGACACACTAGAGTCGTTGACCTCCCACATCAAGCACGTAGCACACTGAACCAGCTTGGCTTCACCCTCTTCAACTGTGGCGTAATCACTTCACTCAACCTGCTTGTCAAAGACTCCTGAACTAAAGCCTCACTCTTCAATCCACAGGAACTTCCTTGGACCCTCTTTTTGGGGCAAGTCTGTGGACATTTAATTTAGGTTAGATGCGAAGGGAGGGAGGGAGGCCCTACTTTGGAGGACCTAGGTTCCAGAACACACCCACTCAAATAACAATCACTTACCCTCCCAACCGGCTTTGCTCTCCCACTCTCTCTCTCCCTCACACTGCCCACTCTCATTCTCTCTCTCTCCCTCACTTTGCCCACTCTCATTCTCTCTCTCTCCCTCACACTGCCCACTCTCATTCTCTCTCTCTCCCTCACACTGCCCACTCTCATTCTCTCTCCCTCACAGTGCCCGCTCCCACTCTCTCTCCCTCACAGTGCCCGCTCCCACTCTCTCTCCCTTACACTGCCCGCTCCCACTCTCTCTCCCTCACTCTGCCGGCTCCCACTCTCTCCCTCACATTACTGAGTCCCACTCTCTCTCTCCCTGATACTCCCACTCCATTCCTCTCTCTCCTCTGCACAACTGGGTCTCATTCTGTTGCTTTTCTTGGTCAGTGCATTGAGCATAGGAGGTGGGAGGCCATGTTGTTTCTGTGAAGGACATTGGTTAGCTCACTATTGGAAGACTGCTTTCAATTCTGGTTTCCCCCCATCGGAAGGACGTTGAGAAACTTGAAAGGGTTCAGAAAAGGTTTTCAAGAATGTTGCCAGGGTTGAAGGGATTGCGCTATTGGGAGGGGCTGAATAGGCTGGGCCTGTTTTCCCTGGAGTGTCGGAGGCTGAGGGGTGACCGGATAGAGATTTATAAAATTATGAGGGGCAGGGATCAGGTAAATAGCTAATGTGTATTTCCCAGGCGAGAGGAGTCCAAGACTAGAGGTCAGAGGTAAAGTTTGGAGGGGAATGATTTAAAAGGGACCGAAGGGGCAGTTTTCTTCTTGCAGAGGGTGATGTGTGTATGAAATGAGCTGCCAGAGGAAGTTGTGAAAGCGGTCACAATTCTAACATTGAAAAGATATCTGGATGGGTATATTAATAGGAAGGGTTGAGAGGGATGTGGGCTAAATGCTGGCAAATGGGACTTGATTAATTGCGGATATCTGGTCAGTATGGATGGGTTGATCCGAAGGGTCTGTTTCCATGCTGTACATCTCCATGACACTGTGTCTCTATTAAAGGTAGGAAGTGCATGGAGCAGGTGAACTAAGCATTGGCCCAGGACTGATCTAAACACTGTTTAACATTTAGACCAATGATCTGCCAAAACCATGTCTCCCGGTTTTATCTGTGCTGATGACATAGGGTTAAATTGTCATAGACTTGTACAGCGCAGAAATTGACCCTTTCATTCAACCCATTCACCGTGAACAGATTTAGTCCTATTTGCCAGCATTTGGCCCATAACCCTCTAAACCCTTCCTCTTCCTATACCCATCCAGATACCTTTGCAAATGCTGTCATTGTACCAGCCTCCACCACTTCCTCTGGCAGCTCATTCCATGCTCGCACCAACTTCTGTACAAGAAAAGTTGCCACTTACGACATTTTAAATTTTCCCATCTCAACTGAAACCTGTGCGCTCTCGTTTTGAATTCCTCTTCCCTGGAGAAAAGACCTTGGCTATCACCCTATCCATGACCATGATGATTTTACAAACCTCGATGAGGTCACCCCTCAGCCTCCGATACCTCAAACCCTTGAGCCCCAGTAACATCCTTATAAATCTTTTCTGCAACATTTCAACTTTGACAACATCTTTCCTATAGCAGGGAGACCAGAACTGAATGTAATATTTCAAAATATTTTGGGCGGCACGGTGGCACAGTGGTTAGCACTGCTGCCTCACAGCGCCAGAGACCCGGGTTCAATTCCCGACTCAGGCGACTGACTGTGTGGAGTTTGCACGTTCTCCCCGTGTCTGCGTGGGTTTCCTCCGGGTGCTCCGGTTTCCTCCCACAATCCAAAAATGTGCGGGTCAGGTGAATTGGCCAGGCTAAATTGCCCGTAGTGTTAGGTTAAAGGGGTAAATGTAGGGGTATGGGTGGGTTGCGCTTCGGCGGGTCGGTGTGGACTTGTTGGGCCGAAGGGCCTGTTTCCACACTGTAAGTAATCTAATCTAAAAAAAAGTGGCCTAACCAATGTCATGTACAACCACACTCCTACACTCAATGCACTGACCAAGAAAAGCTCTGTAATTCTGCCCCCTGGACCTTAATTTGAGGGTTCGTTCATTATGTTTACCTTACATGAGGATCAATGGTCGGCACAACATCGTGGGCTGAAGGGCCTGTTCTGCGCTGTACTGTTCTATGTTCTATGTTCTATGAAGGTGTTACAAAGGTGATGGAATACTGAAGCACATGAGGCTTACATTGAATCCCTCATCAACCATATCCAGTGTATGTCAGCTCCACAACTTCAGTGTCCAATCAGAATTGTGCATTGACATTGATATCCGGCCTAATCCCAGCCAACATCATTGTGTGTGACTCAAGTCAGAATGTCAATGATTTCAAGATTGTCCTGACCTTCAGCAGCAAAGTCTAATTATTGAAGGTCATAAATCTTTTGATCATATCCAAAAATACCTGCAGATGCTTTAAATCAGAAACAAAAGCAAAACTTGCTGGAAAAGCTCAGCAGCATCTGTGAAGAGAAATCAGAGTTAACCTTTCGTGTCCAGAGATTGTTCTTCAATACTAACCGTGTCCACTTTAATTGTCCAATACACACAGGTCCACCAATCTGTTTGGTTTAATTTTCAGACTGAAATCTGTTGAACACAAAGTGCACAAATGTGCCTGGTTATCACGCCCAGATCAAATTATTATAAAGTTCAAGCACTTTGAAAATATCTCATTCAGATACTAACTTCCTTAGCAGATTATTTTCATGACAATATTTTAACTGTGTTTTCAAATATTCTTCAGTCCAGATACAAATACATTTTAAATTGCTTCCACCTCTCTCCCGTGTGAGTAATCTGGTATATGAATGTCAGTGTCTGTGTGATGCTATGTATGTAGGCCATGCCTCTGAAAGACTGACAGATTGTTCCAAACAGAATTTGTCTTCAGCTCTTCACAACAAACAGGTTACTGCCTGGACCCAACCAGCTCACACTCACAAAACCTAAAACCCAGTGCCCACCATTGGTTGTGATTGGGTAACATTTTAAATGAATTCTAATCCATTCCTGGGCATCGCTGGTTGGGCGGCAATTATTGTGAAGGGCAAGTCGTGCCTCACAAACCTTATTGAATTCTTTGAAAAGGTGACGAAGGAGGTTGATGAGGGGAAAGCGGTAGATGTGGTATATATGGATTTTAGTAAGGCGTTTGATAAGGTTCCCCATGGTAGGCTACTGCAGAAAATACGGAGATATGGCATTGAGGGTGAGTTGGAGGTTTGGATTAGAAATTGGCTGGATGGAAGAAGACAGAGGGTAGTAGTTGATGGCAAAGTTTCTTCATGGAGTGCCGTCACTAGCGGTGTTCCGCAAGGATCTGTTTTGGGACCATTGCTGTTTGTCATTTTTATAAATGACCTGGAAGAGGGGTTAGAAGGTTGGGTGAGCAAGTTTGCGGATGATACGAAAGTCGGAGGAGTTGTTGACAGTGAGGAAGCATGTGGCAGGTTACAGCAGGATATAGAGAAGCTGCAGAGCTGGGCAGAAAGGTGGCAGATGGAATTCAATGTAGCTAAGTGCGAGGTGATTCACTTTGGGAAGAATAACAAAAAGATGGGGTACTGGGCTAATGGTCGGATACTTGGTAGTGTGGATGAGCAGAGGGATCTTGGTGTCCATGTACACAGATCTCTGAAAGTTGCCACCCAGGAAAATAGTGCGGTGAGGAAGGCATATGGCGTACTGGCTTTTATTGGTAGAGGAATTGAGTTCCGGAGTCCTGAGGTCATGATGCAGTTGTATAAGACTCTGGTACGGCCGCATCTGGAATATTGTGTGCAGTTTTGGTCGCCATACTATAGGAAGGATGTGGAGGCTTTGGAACGGGTGCAGAGGAGGTTTACCAGGATGTTGCCTGGTATGGAAGGAAAATCGTATGAGGAAAGACTGAGGCACTTGGGGCTGTTTTCACTAGAGAAAAGAAGGTTTAGGGGTGACTTGATTGAGGTGTACAAGATGATTAGGGGGATAGATAGGGTCGACAGTATGAACCTTTTCCCGCGTATTGAGTCGGGTATTACAAGGGGGCATAGCTTTAAATTAAGGGGGGGTAGATATAGGACTGATGTTAGGGGTAGGTTCTTCACTCAGCGAGTCGTTAGTTCATGGAATGCCCTGCCAGTAACAGTGGTGGACTCTCCCTCTTTATGGGCATTTAAGAGGGCATTGGATAGGTATATGGAGGATAGTGGGTTAGTGTAGTTTAGGTGGGCTTGGATCGGCGCAACATCGAGGGCCCAAGGGCCTGTACTGCGCTGTATTCTTCTATGTTCTATGTTCTATGCTCATCCCTAGTGGGTTGTTGAGAATGTGCTGTGGGTTTGGAAAGTGCTGTCTAAGGAGCTTCTGTGAATTTCTGCAGGGCACCTTGTCGCTGGTGCACATTGCTGCTCCTGCAGGTCAGTGGTGAAAATAACATGGATGTTTGTGGATATCATGGCAATCAAGTGGACTCTTTTATCCCGGCTGTTGCCAAGATTCTGAAATACTGTTGGAGCTGCCCCCATCCAGGCCTGTGGGGAGTATTCCATCACAATCCTGACTGGTGCATTGTAGATGGTGGACAATATGTGGGGGATCAGGAGGTGAGTTATTCACTGCAGTATTCCGAGCCTCTGACCTGCTCCATTGTCACTGTATTTATATCACTGGTACAATTCAGTTTCTGGTCAATGGTAACCCCAAGACAGGAGAGGATTCAGCAACGGTAACCCCATTGAATATCAAAGCATGATGGTTTGATTCTCTGTTGTTGGAGATGATCTGGGATAAGGTGGGGGAGGTGAAATGAAGAAACTGGTGAAATCTACATTGATCCGATGTGGTTGGAGGTTCCAAAGGTGGAAGATGAGGTGTTCTTCCTCCACGTATCAGGTGGCTTAAGTTTCACAGTGGAGGAGGCCCAGGACTTGCATATACTTGGCAGAGTGGGAGGGGGAGTTAATGTGTTCAGCCACAGAGTTGGGGGGGGGGTGCTGTTTAGTGCATGTATCCCAGAGATATTCTCTGCAATATTCCACAACTAGGCGTCCTGTCTCCCTAATATAGAGGAAACCACACCGAGAACAATGGACACAGTGGATGATGTGTGTGGAAGTACAGGTAAATCTCTGCTGGATTTGGAAGGATCCTTGGGGCCGAGGACGGAGGTGAGGGGGGAGGTGTGAGTGCAGGTTTTGCACTTCTTGCAGTGACCAGGGAAGGTGCCAGGAGGGGAAGGTGTGTTGGTGTGGGGTGTGGATCTGACAAGGGAGTCACAGAGGGAATGGTTTCTGCGGAACGAAGATGGGGTGGGGAGGGAAATATATACCTGGTAGTGGGGTCTGTTTGTAGGTGGCAGTAATGGCAGAGGCTGATGCATTGTATCCGGAGGATGGTGGAGTAGAAGGTGAGGACTTGGGGGTTCTGTCCTTGGTGTAATTGGAGAGGTGGGGTTCAAGGGCAGAGGTGTGGGAAGTGGAGGAGTTGCATTGGAGGGTATTGTCAGCCACGTGGGAGGGGAAACTGTGGTCATTGAAGAAGGAGGCCATCTGGGATGTTCAATGGTGGAATTGGTCCACCTGGGAGCAAAAGCGGCAGAGGGGGAGGAATTGGGGAGCAGGGAATTGGGGGTGGGAGGAGATGTAATCCAGGTAGCTGAGGGAGTCTGTGGGTTTGAGGTAAATGTCCGTGTTGAGTCTTTCACCAGAAACAGAGATAGAGAGGCCCAGGAAGGAGAAAGGGGAAAGATCCCTTCCGAACATGGTGCCATTATTTAAGAAGGTGGTAAGGAAAAGCCAGGGAACTATAGACTGGTGAACCTGTTGTCAGTGGTGGGTGAGTTTTGAGAAAAAACAATCAAGTTAAAAAAGTACATGAAGAAGAACAGATTGCTTATCCACGGAGCTTGTGGAGAGGCCTGTAAAAGGACGGCTCGGGAGAGGTTTTTGTATCCAGACGGTGAAGGCTGAATGTTGGATTATTGGAGGAGGAGCTTGTTTTTTTTTCATTTTTTTCAGTTAAGTGTTTGATTTCTTTTTAATATTTATATTGTTAATTTTTCTTTTCATGCTTCATATTAAATCTTTGGGTAAGGAAAGATAGTTTAACTTAACATTTAATGTGCTATTGAAACTTCTTCATTGTTGGATTAATGGCCTGTCAGAGACATTGAGTGTGATGACAAATAGACTTAGCGAAGTGATTACACAGCAAGATCATTCAGATCGATAACTGTCCATCAGGAAGGGTTTGAAAGTGGTTTCGAAGTCTCCTGTGGCTATTCCTCTCTCAGAGAGATATTCCATTTTGAATATTGTTGAATGAGAAAAATAGAAATAGTCATCAGATCTTGGGCACCATATTCAACTTGATTGTCAAAATTTAAAAGAATAAATGTTTTCGGGAACTCTCCTGACAGTCAGGAGATTCTTCGGGAGTGAGTGTGAATCGAGGATAGTACATTGCTTTCCCACTGCCAGGGTGAAGGATGTCTCAAAATGTTTGAAGCAGATTGTCAAGTGGATGAGTGAGAAACCGGAAGTTGTTGTACACATTGATAGGAATGACATAGTTAGAGATAGGGTTAAGGGGTTACAGAGTGGCATGGGGGCAGCACGGTTGCTCAGTGGTTAGCACTGCTGCCTCACAGCACCAGGGTACCAGGTTTGATTCCAGCCTCGGTTGACTGTCTGTGTGGAGATTGCACATTCTCCTTGTGTCTGCGTGGGTTTCTTCCGGGTGCTCCGGTTTCCTCCCACAGTCCAAAGATGCGCAGGTCAGGTGAATTGGCCATGCTAAATTGCCCACAGTGTTAAGGTGCATTAGTCAGAGGGAAATGGGTCTGGGTGGGTTACTCTTTGGAGGGTCGGTATGGACTTGTTGGGCCGAAGGGCCTGTTTCCCCTCTGGAGGGAATCTAATCTAATCAGTGAGTGTAACTGGTTAGGTCGAAGGTTAAAACAAGAATATAAAAAAATAGTAATCTCTGGTTTACTTCTGGTGCCAAGTTCTAATGAGGGAAGGAATAAAAGGACAGGGCAGATAAATCAATGGTTGACGAGGTGCTGCACTGCGCAGGGAGTCACTTTCTTGGAACATTGGGTTCTCTTCTGGGACAGAAAAGACCTGTTCAAAAGGATGAGTTTCACCTGAACTAGACCAATATCCTGGTGGGGAGATTTGCTCGCTCTATTTCAGGAGATTGTAAGATGTGAGAGAGGTGGGGTGGGGGCTTTCTAAACAACAGTGAAAATAGAAAGAAAGATGACAATGATTCTGAATCAGAAAACAGCAAGTTCTTTAGAAAAGACAGTCAAGAACAAGTCAGAGAACAAAGGGACACTGAACACTTAAACTGCATTTATTTCAATACACGAGGTGTTATGGAAAAGGCTGATGAACTCGGAGCATGGAAGGGAACATGGGTCTGGGATATCATTGCTATTAGAGATAATATCTTCTCTTGGGAAATAAGGCGAGGCAAGTGACTGAAGTGTGAGTCAGGGAACACTTTTGGACCAGTGATCGTAATGCCAGTAACTTTAAAATTGTTGTTTAAAAGGATAAAAGTTAAAGTTCTTAATTGGAGTGAGGCAAATGGGTATGAAAGGGTATGAAACGAAAACTTTCAAATGTTGATTGGAGCAGAATGATCGCAGGTAAAAGGATGACTGACAAGTGGGAGGCCTTCCAAAGTGTGATAACAAGAGTTCAGAAGCATTCTATTCCTGTTGGAGTGAAAGGCAAGGCTGGTAAGATTACAGAACACTGGATGACTAAACATGTTGAAGTTCAAGTCAAGAATAAAAAATAACCATCTATTCAAGAGACAATTGGGATCAACTGAATGTCTTGAAGAGTGTAAAGAGTGTAGGGGCATTCTTCAGAAGGAAATGAGGAAGGCAAAGAGGGGACAGGAGATAGCCTTGGCAGATAGGGTAAAAAATATCCAAAGAGGTTCCATAAATACATTGAGTGAGGGAGCAACTGGAGAGAGAGTAGGACCCCTTAAAGACCAATGAGGTTGTCTTTATGTTGAACCTCAAGAGATGGGAGGGATATAAAAATATTTTGCATCCATTTTTATTGTTGGGAAAGAAATGGAGGCTGGAGAAATCAGGGATATAAATATTGATGTTTTGGAAACAGTTCACAGTACAGAAGAGGAAGTGCTGGAGATCTTAAAAAAACATAAAGATAGATAAACCTGATCAAGTATGTCCCAGGACATTGTGGGAAGTTAGAGAGAAAATTATACGGCCCCGAGCAGAATATTTGTATTATCTGTAAACCAAGGGAGATGAACTGGAGGACTGGGGTGTGGCTAATATGTCATTATTTAAGAAGGGATGTGAGGAGAAGCCTGGGAACTATCGACCTGTGACCCTGTCCTCCGTGGTGGGTAGGTTTTTAGAGATGAATCTGAAAGATAGGATTTACAGAGGTTGGAGAGGAAAGGATTGATTAGAGATGGTCAGTCTGATTTAGTGTGAGCAAAATCATATCTCACCTTTGATTGTGTTTGTTTTTGGAAGTAACCAAAATGATTGATGAGGACAGAGAGTTAGATATTGTTTGCTTGGCCTTTAGTAAAGCCTTTAATGAGGCTCTGCATGATCGACTAATTGGTAAAGTTAGATCACATAGGATTCAGGTGGACTTGCCAACTGAATACATAATTGGCTTTATGGCAGAAGATGGTGGATCATTGTTATTCAGACTGGAGGCCTGTGACCAGCGGTGTCCCACAGGGAGCGGTACTGGCTCCACTTCTGTTAGTCATTTATACAAAGGATTTGGATGAGAATGTAGGAGACATGGTTAGTAAGTTTGTGGATGACACCAAAATGGTAAATAGACAGTGAAGAATGTGACCCAAAATTACAAAGAGATCTTGGGCAGAATTGGGCTGAGGAGTAGCAGATGGAGATTAATTTGGATAAACGTGAGGTATTGCATTGTGGTAATACAACAAGGACTGAATGGTAGTGCTCTGGGTAGTGTGGGAGAGCAGAGAGACACCTCAGTGTTCAGGGACATGCTTCTTTGAAATTTGCATCCCAGTTAAATAGGGTAGTTAAGAAGTTGACCAGACCTTTGAGTATCAGAATTCTGACATTATATTGAATTTGTACAGGACAGTGATGAGGCCTCTTCTGGATTAATGTGTGCAATTCTCATCGCCCTGTTATAGGAAGGGTATTATTAAACTGGAGAGGGTTCAGTAAAGATTTACCGAGATGTTGTCAGGAATGGAGGGTTTGAGATATAGACATGGGCTGTTGCATTGGAGTGTGAGGTGTAACCTTATTGATGTTTAAACTATCATGTGGGGCACAGATAAGATGAACGATAAGGGAGTTCAAACCTGGGGGGTATATTTTTAAGGTGAGAGGAGAAAGATTGAAAAAGGACATGAGGGGCAATGTTTTTAGAATTTTGGATGTAGAATGAACTATCAGAGGAAATGGTGGATGTCGGTACAGTTACAATGTTTAAAATACATTTGGACAAGTTCATGAATAGGAAAGGTTTGGAGGGATATGGGCCCAGCGCAGGCAGGTGGGAATAGTTTAGTTTTGGAACATGGTCGGTGTGGCCTGGTTGGTCCGAAGGGTCTGTCTCCGTGCTGGATGACTCGTTGACTCCATGGCATTACGGTACGCAGTCAAAAGACACGTTAGTCTCTGTACACGCTCACTTTGCCCTCCAGCTCATGGTCTGGGATACAGCACCGGGGAAGGGTAATGTTGATGGATGGGGATACTGAGGGGCTTTTACATACAGTGGGTGTATAATGGAGGAACTACAGAGGGACAGATCAGGATTGATGAAGCTGCACAAGAGAGGGTAATTAGACAGGGGCCATGGAGGGGACAGGGGCTAAATTTGCGGTGGGGTGGGCGGGATTGTCCAACATTGAAGGGGGGGTGTGCAGATTCCATCTTAGGATTGAACAACAGAACCAGGGAAGGAAAGAAGGAAAGAGAGAGAAAAATGAGAGAAGAAGAAAGAGCAAGAGAATGGGAACGAACACAGATAAAGGTGGGAAGAAGAGACAGGAGAGAAAATACAAAAGAAGAGGCTGTCAGTAAGAGAGAGAGAGAGAGAGAGAGAGAGGGAAAGGTTGAGAGGGAGAGAGAGATGTAGTGTGATACAGACAGAGGGTGAGAGACAGAGGCAAAAAGAGGGACAGAGAGAGAAAAGAGGAAAAATCAGACAGATATAAGCACGTGCTAAGGAAAGATATGGTGAGATTTAACAATTGATATTCACCATTCCTGTTGGTCTAAGCTCTCGCGATGGTCTTCTCACACTCTTTCTCTCCTATTCAAAACAGACTCTGCTCCAGGGGCTTGCTTTTGAGATTCAACCATTCCCCACACTCTCACACATAGAGACAGACAGAAACCCACAGTAACTCACCCCCTGCTCAGTGCACACAGTGAAAGTTGAGTAGGTTAGGATAGTTTTCATTGGAAGAAAGGAGATTGAGAGGAGACCTATGAGGTCTACAAAATTATGAAGGGTATAGACAGGATAGACAAAGATAAGCTTTTTTCCCAGAGTGAAGGATTCAATAACGAGAAGTCACACTTTCAAGGTGAGAGGTGAAAAGTTAAATGGGCATACACGAGGCAAGGACTTCAAACAGAGAGTGGTGGGTCTCTGGAACACGTTGCCAGCAGAGATTGTAGAGGCAGGCACGGTAGTTTCATTGAAGATGCGTCTGGACAGATGCATGAGTAGGTGGGGAGCAGAGGGAGACAGATGCTTAGGAAATGGGTGACAGGTTTAGACAGAGGCTTTGGATTGGCTCAGGCTTGGAGAGCCGAAGGGCCTGTTCCTGGACGGGAAATGTTTTTGTTCTTTGTTCTTTGAAGGGAAAATGGCTGCCAGTACCTGTTTGAAATATCCCCAAGTCTCTCACTGAAAGCACCCTCTCTGCCCAAGTCCCAGCTCATCCAGTCAGCTCCCAGCTCCCTCTACCCAGGGCATACCTCCCTCAGGGATGGAGCATAGCCAGAGTCATCTCAGTGGGATTAGAGGGGGGAGGGGGGGAGGGAACGAGGAGGTGTGAGAGAATGCAGCAGGTAAACAGTTTCATCCAGTCTGCCTTTGTCTACCCCTGCTTTGCATTTTGTTGTCTTGGAATAAAAAAACAAATGTATTTTCAAACTGATCAAATTCCTTTTGTCTTTGTGGTTTCCTATTGATCAATGTGACAAATCTCAACTTGTCATTGTCAGGAATCCAACCCAGGTCACCCTGTTTGGAAGACAGCTACACTAACCACGAGAGCACCACCGTGCACTTTACCACAACACAGTCCCCAAACATAGTTAAAAAGACCTTTATCAGGACAAATCAAACAGAGTTCATGTTGATTCACTGAAAGTGATATTGGGTCAGGTGACGATAGCTTATATGGAGAGGTAGATTTGAAGGAGCATTGAAATCGGAGAGGGAGCTGGGTCATTGGGTGGGTGCAGGGAGGGAGTCCAGAAATCCCTCTGGTTGGGCTTCGATTCCCCGGCAACACATCAGCTGGTTCATGGAAAGGAACAAATAAAGAAACGGGTTGATGTCAGAGAACTGGTTTAGTCCAGACTGCCTTTGTCTCCTCCTGCTTTGCATTTTATTGTTTTAGAATGAAAGCCACATGTATTTCCAAACTGATCAAATTCCTTTTCTCTTTGGGGTTTCCTGTTGATCAATGAGAAAATCTAAAAGTGCGATTGCCAGAAACCAACACGAGGAATTGAATGGAAACAAAGTAAATTATTGTGAACGGTGGTGGTGCTATCATGGTTAGTGTAGCTGTCTTCCAAAAGGTGCAAATAAAGACACAGAATCTTTACAATATTTTATTTCCTTTTTCAACAGGAAACTTCTCGTTTTAAAAAAAAATTGTCGAGGTGTGTGGGTCAGAGAATTCAGTGAGGAAGAGTGGACAGGAGCCTATCGTTGCATTTCCCTCTCTGGCCTGTCGTGAACAATTATACCTTCCTCAACATCATTTATGTTTCTACCCACTTCACTCACTGAGAATGGATTACTTGGGATAAATGCAGCTTTTATGTATATTTGGGTTTGCTTTTGTTGTCCCACTTCCTACTAAATGTTGCTGATTGCTAACAGCACTTTACACTGACTTTACACCTCCAATCTCATTCACTTTGCTCCTCAGATGGAGTCATTCCTTGCCCGTGAGGAAAGGAGTGTTATCATGTTGCTGCTCCTCCTTCTCCTTTCGGTCCATTCCTGACGTGGACTCCTCGTTCCGGTCTCTGCTGCACCTAATGTTGGCTCTCAGTTACTTGGATTGATTCATCAATTGAATTATTTTTCTAAGTGGATATGTCATGGCGTACTTTAACTGGTCTCTGAAATGTTTCTGTGTCACCACATAAATAAGGGCATTTGTGCAGCAACTTAAGTTCCTCAGCATATATCCAATCTGAACAAAGAGACAATAAGAAATAGAATCCAAGGAATAACCGGCATTAAAGAAATCTAAAATATGCAACAACCGGAGAAGTATGAAGCTGGCAGATATGGCAAAGAGTAAAATAACAGAATTCTTCCTGCTCTCTACCTCTGGATCATTCTCTGTTTTTCTCTGACCTCTCAGTTCTTTCCGTACCTTAATGGCCTCGAAGATATGTCTGACAGTCAGAATGTTGATAAAGAGAATAAAAGTGAATGGGAACATTGGTGTTAAAAAAGTCTCAAAATATCTAAAACCTATCCACCGACGGTCATACAAATAACCAGGCCTGATATAACAGTACCATGGAACATTATTGATAATCTTTCCAGGGTAATACACAAAGGAGTTGGGAATGTTCTTTAAACAAAAGAAGATGCAGATTATTGCTAGAACCCTGGTTGCAGTTTTTCCAGTGCAATACTTAGTTTTCATCTCATGTAAACAAATGGCAACAAATCGATCAAAGGAAAAAGCAATGGTGAACTACGCAGAACAATCAATGCTCAAGCGGTTGAGTGCATAGATAACACCACAAACAGGGGTGATTTGTAGGAAACACAGTGGACAATAATATTTTCGAAATTGGTGAAGGATGATATAAAAAACAATGAACAGTAGATCTGACATTGTCATGGCCACCAGGTAGCGAGTGCTGCATACAGAAAGACCACATTTGCCCCGAGCTAAGATTACAATCACCACGAGATTAACTGTAAGAGAAAGGAAAAAATAGATTTGAAGTCACTAATGAAACATTCTCTGTACGTGAGCCCAGACTGTAAGTAATGACACAAAGATAATTGTTGTTCCATGTTATATGAAGTTTAAAGAATCTCTCTCAATGAATCATTTGCTCTTTTAAAGGACACAGGGAAGAACATGAGCAGCAGATTACTCACAGAAACACGGTCATATACTCAGGATGTTTTTGGGTCAGCAGCAATCAATTTCGCCTGCTCCTCAGATGCAATATTGCCTGCTGTGCATTTTCCAGCACATCGCCCTATCTGCAGTCCCCATTATTTCCTAATTCCTAATGACCTGCTGAACCCACCCATTACCTTGTTGTATCTGAGTTCCCATTTGGAGCAAGCTGCCTGAACAAGATCCACCAACACAATCCCTTTCCATCAAGGAATGGGAAACACCAGGTGTCACTGCGAGGTGGGTTGTTACAAAACCCATCTGACCGATGCAGGCTGTGAACTACCACAGAGAGAGGGTGGTCTTCCGAAACCTTTCTAGACCAGCCAGGGCCGGTGCTCAGCCAAATTCCATCAATGTCGCCTCAGTGTAAACCCATTCTGCACAATGTAGGGAAACACACAATGCTGCACATTACTGAGGAGCCTCCGAACTGACAAACTATTCACTTTAAACTCAGTCAGTGAGGACACTAATATCTGACATCAGGATTTGCCTTGCTAAATGGAAATATAATAATTAATCAGTTATCTGTAGAAATAAGGATGATTCAATGCAGTGGTTTATGTAAGTTGTTCCAAAGCTTACCAGGAACACCAGCAGCAACAAGAATGGTGGAGTACACTCTATTGATCCTTTCCCTGAGAAGATGCATTTCGTTGTTTATGACACAACCTTTCCCTTCCTGCTGCTGGCAATCTGTTGAAATTGGAGAATTCTCTCAGAGATGGAGTTGACACAGTTCCGGAGAATTTATTTTATATTGTGTGGTATCTCCACTGGGAAACCGTGATTATATCTTCAAATTTTTTAACGCATTTTGAACAAACAAGTTACGACAGCAGGTTTATTTTAGTGATGATAGCATTGAGAATAACAGCTATAGTTGAATACCCCAATGGCTGGATTTATCTGATCCTGTAAAGTCTCAAACATTCATGTTTTCAAGTAACAATATTTGCAATACTCACTCACTATCAATCCTTTCAATATCTAAATACCTTTTCATATCCTTTTCAGTGATGACCTTCGTTCTGCTGAGGTCATTCAGTCGTTCAATGCCTCATGCTGTTGAAGTTTTGGAGAGCTGTTCTCCTGCTCACTGTTATCCCACAGCTTTCCTTGTTAATACAACTGATTTGGGAAATTCTTTCTGTGAATGAGCACTCTAACACAGAAGCTGAAGCTGATACTGACCACACCAACAGCTGGAACGTCCACTTGGTCACATTTTCTCAAAACAAAGACAAAATAATCGAATCCTTCAGTTCAAAACCATAGAATGATGACATCATACAGGGTGGAGATGGCCCTTCGCTCCGTCGAGTTTTTATCTCTAAACTCACACTCAAAGCTACTCAGGGCTGGACAATGGGAAGCCTTCAAACATGAGATAATGAGAGTCCAGAGTATGTTCCTGTTCGGGCGAAAGGCAAGGCTGGTAGGTGCAGGGAATACTGGATGACTTGAGAATTTGAGGTTTTATTTGAGAAAAAGAAGGAAGCATATGTCAGGTATAGGCAGCAGAAATCAAGTGAATCCTGAGAAGAGTATAAATGCAGTAGGAATATATTTAAGAGGAGAATCAAGAAGGCAAAAACGGAACATGAGATAGCACTGGCAAATCAGGGTAAGGAGAATCCAAACAGATTCAATAAATACATTCAGGATAAAAGATTAACTGGGGAGAGAACAGTGCCCCTCAAAGATCAGCAAGGCAGCCTATGTGTGGAACCACAGGAGATGGGGAGATACTAAACAAATATTTTGCATCAGTGTTTACTGTGGAGAAGGTCATGTAAGATATAGAATGTGGGGAAAGAGATGGCGACATCTGAAAAAATGTCCTTGTTACAGTGGACATCTCAAAATGCATAAAGATAGATAAATCCCAGGACCTGATCAGGTGTACCCTAGAAATCAGTGAGAAGCACGTAAAGTGATTGCTGAGCCTCTTGCTGAGATATTTGTATCATCAATAGTCACAGGTGAGGCGCTGGAAGGCTGAATGTTGGCTAACAGGGTGCCATTATTTAAGAAAGGTGGTAAGGAAAAGCCAGGGATCTATAGATCAGTGAGCCTGATTGATGGTGGAAAAGTTGATGGAGGTAACCCTAAGGGAGAGGGTTTACATATATTTGGAAAGGCAAGGACTGTTTAGGGATAATCAGCATGACTCTGCGTGTGTGAAGAGGATTGATGAGGGCAGAGCAGTGGCTGTGATCTACATGAACTTCAGTTAGGCATTCAAAAAGGGTCTTCACGGTGGACTGGTTAGCAAGGTTAGAGATCATGGAATGCAGGGAGAACTAGCTATTTGGATGCAGAACTGGCTCAAAGATAGCAGACAGAGGTTATTGATGGAGGGTTGCTTTTCAGACTGGAGGCCTGTGATCCATGGTGTGCCACAAGGATCAGTGTTGGGTCCATTGCTCTTCATCATGTTACAGTGGACATCTCAAAATGCATAAAGATCGATAAATCCCAGCACCTGATCAGGTGTACCTTAGAAATCAGTGAGAAGCACGTAAAGTGAGAAGCAAGTTGGGGTGGCACGGTGGCACAGTGGTTAGCACTGCTGCCTCACAGCACCAGAGACCCGGGTTCAATTCCTGCCTCAGGCAACTGTCTGTGTGGAGTTTGCACATTCTCACCATGTCTATGTGGGTTTCCTCCGGGTGCTCCAGTTTCCTCCCACAGTCCAAAGATGTGTAGGTTAGGTGAATTGGCCACGCTAAATTGCCCGTAGTGTTGGGTGTAAGGGTAAATGTAGGGGAATGCGTCTGGGTGGGTTGCTCTTCGGAGGGTCGGTGTGGACTTGTTGGGCCGAAGGACCTGTTTCCACACTGTAAGGAATCTAATCTAATCATGAATCGAATCATTTCCATAAATGATTTGGATGTGAAAATAGCAGGTATTGTTTGTAAGTTTGCAGATGACACCAAAACTGGAGGTTACCTCAGAGTACACAGGATCTTATTCAGATGGGTCAATAGGCCAAGGAGTGGCAGATGGAGTTTAATTTAGATAAATGTGAGGTGCTATATTTTCAAAAGACAAATCAGAGCAGGAGTTATACACTAATGGGGTTTGTTGCTGAACCTCCTTCCAAGGCCCTAAAGGAGCCTTCCACATCCATCAAAGCTTTACCTGCACATCCACCAATATCATTTATTGTATCCGTTGCTCCCGATGCGGTCTCCTCTACATTGGGGAGACTGGACACCTCCTAGCAAAGCGCTTTAGAGAACATCTCCGGGACACCCGCACCAATCAACCACACCGCCCCGTGGCCCAAGATTTCAACTCCCCCTCCTACTCTGCCGCGGACATGGAGGTCCTGGGCCTCCTTCACCGCCGCTCCCTCACCACCAGACGTTTGGAAGAAGAACACCTCATCTTCCACCTCGGAACACTTCAACCCCAGTGCATCAATGTGGACTTCAACAGTTTCCTCATTTCCCCTTCCGCCACCTCACCCTAATTCCGAATTTCCAGCTCCGCACTGTCCCCATGACTTGTCCTACCTGCCTATCTTCTTTTCCACCTATCCACTCCACCCTCCCCCACCCCCGACCTGTCACCTTCATCCCTCCCCCACTCACCTATTGTACTCTATGCTGCTTTCTCCCCACCCCCACCCTCCTTTCTTTTATCTCTCCATGAAACCCTTGTCAATTGTTGTTGAAACCCATCTGGTTCTCTAAAGCCCTTTAGGGATTAGGGCTGTCCTTGTCTTGTCTGGGTTACATGTGACTCCAGACCCACAGCAATTGATGCGGTTGGTGGAGGTCAGCCATCTAAGCTCCAGGGCCTCACAATAGGAGGTCATCAAGATTGTGTCCTGGCCCTAACTATCTTTAGTGACTGTATAACTGACCTTCCCTCAGGCAGAATGTCATGAGTCCGAGGGTTCGCTAATACCCACACAATGTTCAGCAGCATTCTTCCCTCCTCAGATACTGAAGCACTCCATGTGGCTCTGCAGCAAGATCCTGGCAACTTCAGCTGCTCAGAAACGGTGTTAGGGAACTGGGGCCAGAGCTAGATGAACTTCGGATAATTCGGGAGGCTGAGGGAGTAATTGAGAGGAGTTACAGGGTGGTAGTCACACCTCAGGTACAGGGGAAAGGTAGATTACAGTCAGGAGACAGAAAGGAACAGGCAGTCAGTGCAAAGTGCCCTTGTGGCCGTTCCCCTCAATAACAAGCATACTGTTTTGGTTACTGCTGGGGAGGGACAACTTACCAGGGGTAAGCAATGGGGCACAGGTCTCTGGCACAGAATCTGTCCATGTTGCTCAGAAAGGAAGGATTAGAAAAAAGGAGATTGAGGGGGGACCTGATTGAGGGTATGAAGGGTATAGACAGGGTAGATAGAGGTAAGCTTTTTCCCAGGGTGAAGGATTCAGTAATGAGAGGTCACGCTTTCAAGGTGAAAGGTGAAAAATTTAAGGGGGGATACACACGGCAAGTACTTTACACGGAAGATGGTAGGTGTCTGGAATGCATTGCCAGCAGAGGTAGTAGAGGCAGGTATGTTAAATTCATTTAAGATGCGACTGGACAGATGCATGAGTAGGTGAGGAGAAGAGGGATACAGATGCTTAGGAACTGGGCGAGGTTTAGACAGTAGGTTTGAGTTGGCTCAGGCTTGGAGGGCTGAAGGGCCTGTTCTTGGGCTGTAAAGTTTCTTGGCTCTTTGTTGTCTGAAGTGAAAGAGGAGCAGAGCATTAGTCATTCGGGACTTCACAGTGAGGGGACAGATAGGAGATTCTGTAGGAACGAGAGAGAATCAGGGTTGATGTGCTGCCTCCCAAGTGCCAGGGTTCATGATGTCTCAGATCGTGTTTTCGGGATTCTTGAGTTGGAGGGGGAACATCCCGAACTCATGGTCCACATAGACACCAATAACATGGGTAGGACAAGGGAAGGGGTTTTAAAGCAGATATTCAGGGAGTTAGGGTGGAAGTTTAGAGCTGGAACAAACAGAGATGTCAACTCTAGTTTGTTACCTATGCCGCATGCTAGCAAGGAATAGGGAGAGAGAAGAGTTGAACATGTGGCTACAGGGATGGTGCAGGAGGGAGGGATTTAGATACCTGGATAATTGGGGCTTATTCTGGAGTAGGTGGGTCTTCTACAAACAGGATGGTCTACACCTGAACCAGAGAGGTACACTAAACTGGGGACAGGCTTGCTAATGCTCTTTGAGAGGGTTTAAACTAATTCAGCAGGAGATGGGAACCTGAATTATAGCATCAGTGCACAGGAGGTTGAGAGCAATGAGGTCCTGAATAGGGTTTCAAGGTTGCAGGAATGCAGCGGCAGGCAGGAATTTGGTTTCAAGTGTGTTTACTTCAACACCAGGAGCATCCAGAATAAGGTGGGTGACCTTGCAGCATGGGTTGGGACTTCGATGTTGTGGCCATTTCAGAGACCTGGATCGAGCAGGGACAGGTATGGTTGTTGTAAGTTCCGAGGTTTAGATGTTTCATTAAGAACAGGGAAGGTGGTAAAAGAGGGGGAGGTGTGGCAATGTTCGTTAAGGACAGTGTTATTTTGGCAGAAAGGACATTTGATGAGGACTGGTCCACTGAGGTAGAATGGGCTGAGGTTAGAAACAGGAAAGCAGAGGTTATGCTTTTGAGAGTTTTTCTGTCGGCTTCCAGAGATGTGGAGGAAAGGATTGCAAAGATGATTCTGGATAGTAGAGAAAGCAACAGGATCGTTGTTCTGGGGGCCTTTAACTTTCCAAATATTGACTGGAAACACTGTAGTTTGAGTACGTTAGATGGGTCAGTTTTTGTCCAATGTGTGCAGGAGCATTTCCTGACACAGTATAGAGACAGGCAACAAGGGATGAGGCCACATTGGATTTGGTACTGGGTCATGAACCCAGGCAGGTGTTTGATTTGCAGGTAGGTGAGCACTTTGGCGATAGTGACCACAATTAGGTTACGTTTACTTTAGTGATGGAAAGGGACAGGGATATATCGCAGGGAAAGTGATATAGTTGGAGGAAAGGCAATTATGCTGTGATTTGGCAAGATTTAGGATGCATAGGATGGGAAGGAAACTGCAGAGGATGGGCACAATTGAAATGTGGAGCTTTTTCAAGAATCAGCTTCTACATGTCCTTGATAAGTATGTACCTGTCAGGCAGCGAGGAGGTGGTGGAACAAGGGAAGCATGGTTTAGTAAAGAAGTTGTATCTGTTGTTAAGAGGAAGAAGAATGCTTACGTAAAGATGAGACATGAAGCTCAGTTAGGTGCTTGAGAGTTATAAATTAGCCAGGAAGGACCAAAAGAGAAAGCAAAGAATGGCCAGGAGGGGACATGAGAAGTGTTTGGCAGGTCGCATCAAGGAAAACCTAAAAGCTTTCTATCAGTATATCAGGAATAAAAAAATGACTAAAATAAGATTAGGACCAGACAAGTCAATAATGGGAAGTTGTGTGTGAAGTCTGAGGAGATAGAAGAGGCGCTAAATGAATATTTCGCATTCGTATTCACACTGAAAAAAGACAATGTTGTCGAGGAGAATACTGAGATCCAGATTATTAGACAAGACGGGTTTGAGGTTCATAAGAGGAAGTGTTAGCAATTCTGGAAAGTGTGAAAATAGATAACTCCCCTGGGTTAAAGGGGATTTATCCTAGGATTCTCTGGGAAGCCAGGGAGGAGATTGCAGAGACTTTGATCTTTATGTCATCATTGTCTACAGGAATGGTGCCAGAAGATTGGAGGACAGTAAAAGTTGTCCCCTTGTTCAAGAAGGGGAGTAGAGACAACCCTGGTAATTATAGACCAGTGAGC
This sequence comes from Chiloscyllium plagiosum, assembly GCF_037043375.1. NCBI lineage: Eukaryota > Metazoa > Chordata > Chondrichthyes > Orectolobiformes > Hemiscylliidae > Chiloscyllium > Chiloscyllium plagiosum. The sequence continues at coordinate 90,890,243 of NW_028270149.1, read as the reverse complement.
CTTACTTCGATTGTGGATAAAGTGTTGGAAAACGTTATAAGAGTTCAGATTTATAATCATCCTTCAATCATCCAGAAAGGATGAAGTTGATTAGGGCTAGTCAACATGGTTTTGTGAAGGGTAGATCGTACCTCACAAACTTTATTCAGTTCTTTGAGAAGATGACCAAGCAGCAGATTAGGGGGTCAATGTATTGGATATTGGTTTCAGTCAAGGTTTTGATAAGGGTCTCCATGAAAGGCTATTGCACAAAATACGGAGGCACGGAGACATGGGATTGAGGGCGATTTAGCTTTTTGCATCAGAAATTGGCAAGCTGTAAGAAGACAAAGGGTGGTTGTTGATGGGAAATGTTTATCCTGGAGTTCAGTTACTAGTGGTGTACCACAAGGATCTGTTTTCCGTTCCCTGGTGCTTGTCATTTTTATAAATGACTTGGATGAGGATGTAGAAGGATGGGTTCATTAAATTTGCGGATGACACTAGGTCAATGGAGTTGTGGACAGTGCAGAAAGATGCTGCAGGTTACAAAGAGACAAAGAAGGCCTTCTGCCCGAAACGTCGATTCTCCTCGTCACTCCACCCGCTGCTCCAATTATGATTAATTGGAAAACCATAGTTTGGTTAGAGATAGTCAGCATGGCTTTGTGAGGGCAGGTCATGCTTCACAAACCTTATTGAATCCTTGAAGATGTGACAAAATGCACTGATGAAGGTAGACCAGGGGATGTGGTGCACATGGATTTTAGCAAGGCATTTGATAAGGTTGAAAATGTGTTGCTGGAAAAGCGCAGCAGGTCAGGCAGCATCCAAGGAACAGGAGAATCGACGTTTCGGGCAGAAGGCCTTCTTCAGGACCATTTGATAAGGTTGCCCATGGGGTGCTAATTCAGAAAGTAAGGACGCATGGGATACTGTGAAATTTGGTTGTCTGGATACAGAGTAGGCTTGTCCATAGAAGGCAGAGGCTGGTAGTAGATGGGAAGTATTCAGCCTGAAGCTTGGTGACCAGTAATGTTCCACAGGGATGGTTCTGGGCCCTCTGCTCTCTGTGATTTTTATAAATGACCTGCATGAGGAAGTGGAAGGGTGGGTTAGTAAGTTTGCCAATGACATGAAGGTTGGTGGAGTGGTGGATAGTATGGAGGACTGCTCTAGGTTGCAACAGGGCATTGACAGGATGCAGAACTGGAGTGTTAAGTGTCAGATGGAGTTCAACCTGGAAAAGCATGAAGTGATTCACTTTGGAAGGTCAAACTGAAATGCAGAATGCAGGGTTAAAGGCAGCATTCTTGACAGTGTGGAGGAACAGAAGGATCTTGGGGTTCATGCCTATTGATCCCTCAAAGTCACCCAGCGCCCCCCAAATGTGTTGAGGCAACTTATAGCGTGTTTGCTTTCATTAGCAGAGGGATGGAGTCTAAGAGCCACGAGGTTATGCTGCAGCTCGATAGAGCCCTGCTTAGACCACACTTGGAATATTGTGTTCAGTTCTGGTTGCCACCTTATAGAAAGGATGTGGGAGCTTGAGAGAAGGCGCTGCCTGGACTGGAGGGCATGTCTTATGAAGAAAGATTGAAGGAGCGAGGGTATTTCTCACTAGAGTGGTGTACAAGGTGATGAGAGACACAGATATGGGAATAGACAGAGATTTTTTCCCTGGGCGGAAACGGTCATCATGAGGGGGGTATCATTTTAATGTGATTAGAGGAATTTTTAGGGGAGATGTCAGATGTAGGTTCTTAACACAGACAGTGGTGGGTGTGTGGAATACACTACCAGCAGTGGAAGCAGAGTCAGATAGATTAGGAACAATTAGAACATAGAACATAAACATGACAGCGCAGTACAGCCTTGATGTTGTGCCGACCTGTGTAATTAATCTGAAGCCCATTTATCCTACACAATTCCATTTTTGTCCATATGATTATCCAATGACCATTTAAATGCCCTGAAAGTCGGTGTCTACTACAGTTGCAGTCAGTGTGTTCCATGCCCCAACTACACTCTGTGTAAAGAAACTACCTCTGACATCTGTCCTATATCTATCATCCCTCAAATTAAAGCTATGTCCCCTCGTGCTAGCCATCACCATCCGAGGACAAAGCTCTCACTGTCCACCCTATCTAACTCTCTGGTTATCTGTAACTCACAATTACGTCATCTCTCAGCCTTCTTCTCTCGAACGAAAAGAGCCTCAACTTTATCAAACTGGGTGGCAACTTTCAGGGATCTATGTATCTGGACGCTGAGATCTCTCTGCTTATCTACACTGCCAAGAATCTTACCATTAGCCCAGTACTCTGTATTCTTGTTCCTCCTTCCAAAGTGAATCATCTCACACTTTTCCACATTAAGTTCCATTTGCCAACTCTCAGCCCAGCTCTGCAGCTTATCTATGTCCCTCTGTAGACTGCAACATCCTTCAACACTACCCACAAATCCACCGACCTTATTGTTATCCACAAATGTACTAACCCATCCTTCTACACCCTCATCGAGGTCATTTATAAAAATGACAAACAGCAGTGCAGCCAAAACAAATCCTTGTGATACACCACTAGTTACGAACTCCAGGGTGAATATTTCCCACCAGCCACCACCCTCTGTCTTCTTTCAACCAGCCACCTTCTGATCCAAACTGCTGAAACACCCTCAATCCCATGTCTCTGTGTTTTGTGCAATTTAAGCGACTCTTGGATAGGCACATAGAGGAGAGAACAATAGAGTCAGATAAATGGTCGGCACAACATCGAGGGCTGAAGGGCCTGTACTATGCTGTATTATGGTATGTTCTATGTTTACATCACAGGTTCAGTCCCCACACTGGCTGAGATCATCATGAAGGTCCTACCTTCCCAACCTCACCGTTCCCCTGAGGCACGGTGACCCTCAGGTTAAACTCACAGCCAGTTGTCTCTCACTAATGAGAGAGCAGCCCTATGGTGCACGGGACTATAGCGATTTTGCTGAAGGCGGGAAGGAAAGCAGTGACCATATATATCAGCAAGGCGGCTAAAACCCGAGACTCTATTACTGTAGAGTCTCCCACCCGCCCTCCTCCTCTAACCTAGTTAATAAGTTAACGTTCATTCTAAACTTCTTCTATTGAATATAAGTTTGTTCTTAATTTTATAGCAAGTTGAACTAAGCTTTCTACTTTAGTACTGAGTGGGTGTTCAGATAAGCCGGGTATGGATGCTCGGGCAGTTGCTTGCTCCTCCTGCCGAAAGTGGCAGCTGGGAGACATGGCACACGTCTCCGCTGGCTACATCTGTGGGAGGTGCACCCAACTCCAGCTCCTTGAAAACCATGTTAGGGAATTGGAGCTGGAAAAGTATGAACTATGGATCATTCGGGAGGCTGAGGGGGTAATTGAGAGGAGTTACCGGGAGTTAGTCACTCCTAAGGCTCAGGACAAGGATAAATGGGTTACAGTTAGGGGGGAGGAAAGGGGACAGTCAGACAGTGCAGAGATCCCCTGTGGACATTCCCCTCAGCAATAAGTATACCGTTTTGGATACTGCTCGGCGGGGGGGGGGTGCGGATGACCTACCAGAGGAAAGCCATAGCAGTCTGTTCTCTGGCACTGAGCCTGACACTGTGGCAAAGAAGGGAAGGGGGCAGAATAGAAAAGTATTCATGGTAGGGGACTCGATAGTTAGGGGAACCGACAGGAGATTTTGTGGTCAGGATCGGGATTCCCGGAAGGTATGTTGCCTCCCTGGTGCCAGGGTCCGGGACGTCTCCGATCGGGTGTATAAGGTTCTAAAAGGGGAGGGCGAACAGCCAGAAATCTTGTTACATATTGGCACTAATGATATAGCCAGGAAAAGGATCGAGGATATAAAAAGTGATTTCAGGGAGTTAGGATGGAAGCTGCAAAGCAGGACGAACAGAGTAGTGTTCTCTAGTTTACTACCGGTGCCACGAGATAGTGAGCGAGTAACAGGGAGTAGGCGAAGCTTAACACGTGGCTGCGCAGCTGGTGTAGGAGGGAGGATTTCAGATATGTAGATAATTGGATTGCCTTCTGGGGAAGGTGGGGCCTGTACAAGAAGGACGGGTTGCATCTGAACTGGAAGGGGACCAATGTCCTGGGTGGAAGTTTTGCACGAGTAGTTCGAGAGGGTTTAAACTAGAATGGCAGGATTACAGGCAGGCAAGGAAGGAACTTAAAAATGGTCTGAGGAGAGCCAGGAGGGGGCACGAGAAAGGCTTGGCAGAACGGATTAGGGAAAACACAAAGGCATTTTACACTTATGTGAGGAATAAAGGAATGGTCAAAGAAAGAGTAGGCCTGATCAGGGATAGCATAGAGAATTTGTGTGTGGAGTCTGAGGAGGTAGGGGAAGCCCTCAATGAGTTTTTTGCTTCTGTCTTTACGAAAGAAATGAAGTTTGTAGTGAATGAAACCTTTGAAGAGCAGGTGTGCATGCTGAAATGGATAGAGATAGAGGAAGCTGATGTGCTGAAAATTTTGTCAAATATTAAGATTGACAAGTCGCCAGGCCTGGATCAGATTTGTCGCCGGCTGCTTTGGGAAACGTACCTGAACACTGGAGAGAGGCAAATGTAATTCCTCTCTTCAAGAAAGGAAATAGGGAAATCCCCGGCAATTACAGACCCGTAAGTCTCACGTCTGTTGACTGCAATGTGTTAGAAAGGATTCTGAGGGATAGGATTTATGACCATCTGGAAGAGCATGGCTTGATTAAATGCAGTCAAACGGCTTTGTGAGGGGCAGGTCATGCCTCACTAATCTTATAGAGTTCTTTGAGGCTATGACGAGAAGGGTTGGTGAGGGTCGAGCTGTGGATGTGGTGTATATGGACTTCAGCAAGGCATTTGATAAGGTTCCCCATGGTAGGCTCATTCAGAAGGTCAGGAGGAATGGGATTCAGGGGAACATAGCTGTCTGGATACAGAATTGTCTGGCCAACAGAAGACAGCGAGTGGTAGTAGAAGGAAAATATTCTGCCTGGAAGTCTGTGGTGAGTGATGTTCCACAGGGCTCTGTCCTTGGGCCTCTACTGTTTGTAATTTTTATTAATGACTTGGATGAATGGATTGAAGGATGGGTCAGCAAGTTTGCAGATGACACAAAGGTTGGAGGTGTCGTTGACAGTATAGAGAGCTGTTGTAGGCTGCAGCGGGACATTGACAGGATGCAGAGATGGGCTGAGAGGTGGCAGATGGAGTTCAACCTGGATAAATGCGAGTTGATACATTTTGGAAGGTTGAATTTGAAAGCTGAGTACAGGATTAAGGATAGGATTATTGGCAGTGTGGAGGAACAGTGGGATCTTGGTGTGCAGGTACTTAGATCTCTTAAAATGGCCACCGAAGTGGACAGGTTTGTTAAGAAAGCATATGGTGTTTTGGCTTTCATTAACAGGGGTATTGAGTTTAAGAGTCCTGAGATCTTGTTGCAGCTCTTTAAAACTTTGGTTGGACTGTACTTGGAATAATGCGTTCAGTTCTGGTCGCCCTATTATAAGAAAGATGTGGATACTTTGGAGAGGGTTCAGAGGAGGTTTACCAGAATGCTGCCTGGACTGGAGGGTTTATCTTATGAGGAGAGGTTAACTGAGCTCGGACTTTTTTCATTGGAGAAAAGGAAGAGAAGAGGGGACCTAATTGAGATATACAAGATAATGAGAGGCAAAAATCAAGTCGATAGCCAGAGACTATTTCCCAGAAATGACTAACACGAGGGGTCATAGTTTTAAGCTGGTTGGAGGGAGGTATAGAGGGGCTGTCAGAGGCGGGTTCTTTACACAGAGAGTTGTGAGAGCGTGAAATGTGTTGCCAGCAGCAGTTGTGGAGGGAGGGGCATTGGGGACATTTAAGAGACTCCTGGACATGCATATGGTCACAGAAATTTGAGGGTGCATACATGAGGATCAGTGGTCAGCACAACATCGTGGGCTGAAGGGCCTGTTCTGTGCTGTACTGTCCTATGTTCTACGTTCTATTAGAATAGATGTGTAGTGAAATACACTAAAATGATAGAATAAGAGAAGGTAAAGTGAGATATTGTCAGCTGAATGTTTTATAAGCTTGTTAAAATCGGGTCAGTCAGGATCTTATTGAATGGTGGGGCAGGCTCGAAGGGCCAAGTGACCTATTCTCATTTATTGTTCATACCGCGAAACAATTTTGCTAGTTACTCGAGAGGAGATATTAAACACACATTATCAACTGTTACATGGGCACATGCTGATATTTTCACCTCTGATTCCCTGGGTTTGATAGCATGTAGTTGACAGTGGCCACAAGGGGTTCTGCATTTGTTTCAGAGATCTGGAAATAGATGTTTAGGATACTCTGAGATTGCATTAAGATGTTATATAAATGCGCAACTTTTCTACTTGCCTTCCTGCTCGGGTAGAGGGGGTTTTCTCTTCATCAAATCTGTGCATTATTTGACTTCAACCTGCTTTTCTTTGTTGCATTATTGTATGGAATTTATTCTCTTAAGTCAATAGCCTGGGCTTTGCCCAAATTTTAAGAGGTTTTTACTGACATTGGCGAGTTTCTATATCCCATGAGGTAACTTCATTGCAGTCAGTAATGGAAAATATAGCAGATCAAATATAATGTTGTTAATTGTTATTAGGTCATTTAACATGGATAAAGATATGCTGTTCGATGAGCCTCAGGATTTAAAAAGCCTTTTTAGTGGAGCCACTGCTGATTTACCCAATGCGCTATACTGGTGAACTCACTGACACTGAAACCTCTATAATCTGGGATAATGATGAAATACAAACTGACTGGAACTGCAAGTTATCAGAAAACCTAGGGAACAGCGAGAGATTGGGGCCGAAGCTCAGAACACAGAGGCACTGTAAACCCAAACACCCATTGACACAGCTTCTCGAGATGAGTTATGATGTGGTTCTGCACTATTCGGTTCTAATCTCTGATCAGAGCCAATGCTTCTCTGTCAAACCTATGTGGTTTGTGGAAACAAATAATGTTTGCTAGAAGGCAACTACAAAACTCTCTTGCGATAATGTGACACAGAAACAAGTGAAATTTGGAGTATCTCCTTATGGGACTTCTTGCATCCTTTCAAGTGGCAGCTGAATTTGGCAATCAGGTATCAGTTACTATCAAATTGAATGAAATCTTGTTAGTTGTTCCTTTATTTACATTTCCCTATCTCTGAGGTTTGCCCCATTTCGTCATTAAAGAGCCAATGGGTGTGAGATCTCTTTAGTGCTGTCCATAGGATAGCCGTGCTCCTGCCACTGTGTAACTTCATATTGATATCTGCCTTTAAAACAATCTGAATCTATGGTCACAAACTGGTGTCAGAACTGACCCGGGGCTCATAATAGAATGACCCAACTCTTCAACTGCTGCAAACCAATGTGGGCTAGATTTTCAAACTGTCATTATCACAAGGGTGCTTTTGGTGCCACATTCACTATTCAGAATAACAAGTAGTTTTTCTGCTCGTGCAGAATTTCTCTGTTACTTTAAATAATCGAGTGCTGTTTGTATGTGCATGTGGTTTGTCTCTGTTTATTTCTGTTCCTCGTTGGTTTTGAAATTCTTGCTGTATAGAATCAAAGGCAAAGTAATGCCATTCTTCTCTCTCCACAAGGACGTTGTTGCTGTTTTTTTTCTCTAAGACCAGTGCAGAACTTTCCCAGTTCATTGCAGGTGTGATACCTTTTCACGGAGGAGAAAGTGAGGTCTGCAGATGCTGGAGATCTGAGCTGAAAATGTGTTGCTGGAAAAGCGCAGCAGGTCAGGCAGCATCCAGGGAACAGGAGAATCGACGTTTCGGGCAGAAGCCCTTCTTCAGGAATGAGGAAAGTTTGTCCAGCAGGCTAAGATAAAAGGTAGGGAGGAGGGACTTGGGGGAGGGGCGTCGGAAATGTGATAGGTGGAAAGAGGTCAAGGTGAGGGTGATAGGTCAGACTGGGGTGGGGGCGGAGAGGTCGGGAAGAAGATTGCAGGTTGAGAAGGCGGTGCTGAATTCGATGGATTTGACTGAGACAGGGTGGGGGGAGGGGAAATGAGGAAACTGGTGAAATCCGAGTTCTTCCCTTGTGGTTGGAGGGTTCCTAGGCGGAAGATGAGGCGTTCTTCCTCCAACCATCGTTTTGTTGTGGTCTGACCTTCCACCCCGACCTCAAATTCACCTGGACAGTCTCAGATTCCTCCCTCCCCTTCCTCGACCTTTCTATTTCTATCTCAGGCGACCGAATCAACATGGACATCTACTACAAACCGACCGACTCCCACAGCTACCTGGACTACACCTCCTCCCATCCTGCCCCCTGTAAAAACGCCATCCCATTCTCCCAATTCCTTCGACTCCGCCGCATCTGCTCCCAGGAGGACCAGTTCCAAAAACGTACAACCCAGATGGCCTCCTTCTTCAAGGACCGCAATTTCCCCCCCGACGTGGTCGACGATGCCCTCCACCGCATCTCTTCCACTTCCCGCTCCTCCGCCCTTGAGCCCCGCCCCTCCAACCGCCACCAGGACAGAACCCCACTGGTCCTCACCCACCACCCCACCAATCTCCATGTACAGTGCATCATCCGCCGTCATTTCCGCTACCTCCAAACGGACCCCACCACCAAGGATATATTTCCCTCCCCTCCCCTATCAGCATTCCGTAAAGACCACTCCCTCCGTGACTCCCTCGTCAGATCCACACCCCCCACCAACCCAACCTCCACTCCCGGCACCTTCCCCTGCAAACGCAGGAGGTGCAAGACTTGCGCCCACACCTCCCCCCTCACACCTCCAAGGCCCCAAAGGAAACTTCCATATCCGCCACAGATTCACCTGCACCTCCACACACATCATCTATTGCATCCTCTGCACCCGATGTGGCCTCCTCTATATTGGGGAGACAGGCCGGCTACTTGCGGAGCGTTTCAGAGAACACCTCTGGGACATCCGGACCAACCAACCCAACCACCCTGTGGCTCAACACTTCAATTCCCCCTCCCACTCCACCAAGGATATGCAGGTCTTTGGACTCCTCCATCGTCAGACCACAACAAAACGACGGTTGGAGGAAGAACGCCTCATCTTCCACCTAGGAACCCTCCAACCACAAGGGAAGAACTCGGATTTCACCAGTTTCCTCATTTCCCCTCCCCCCACCCTGTCTCAGTCAAATCCATCGAATTCAGCACCGCCTTCCTAACCTGCAATCTTCTTCCCGACCTCTCCGCCCCCACCCCAGTCTGACCTATCACCCTCACCTTGACCTCTTTCCACCTATCACATTTCCGACGCCCCTCCCCCAAGTCCCTCCTCCTTACCTTTTATCTTAGCCTGCTGGACAAACTTTCCTCATTCCTGAAGAAGGGCTTATGCCCGAAACGTCGATTCTCCTGTTCCCTGGATGCTGCCTGACCTGCTGCGCTTTTCCAGCAACACATTTTCAGTTCTGATACCTTTTCACCACTGCCAGGTGGTACGACATGGAAATTTGAGTATTGATAAAAGTAAAGATTTTTTTAAAATTAAAGTTTTTAGTATTGTACGCATCAGGACATCCTCAAGAAAACCAATGAAAAGGGAGAAAGCATTCAATCTGTCTGGGCAATGAGTCCTGATTGGTAAAGGCGTGGAGAATGGACCAGGTGATGATTGGCAGTTAACTGCCAATGCTTGTTGTGATTCGGCTAATTTGATGATGGCCATTTTATGTGGCAGGGCAACACCGTGATCACTCAGGCAACCTGCCAATTGAAAATTTAACAAAGTTTAGCTGTCAACTGACTGTCACCATCTGACCAGTCCATTTTCCATTGGTAAAATCTCAATCAATCATTGAGCACTTTCCAAAACATCAGAACTCTTTTCTTGTGCAGTGTAAAATGTTCTTGTCCCTTTATGTCAAAATTCTTGCAACGATCCTGCTGAATGCAAGACAAAAAAAGAAAAAAACGGTCATATTTTACAGCAAGTATTTGCAGTATTTGCAAGCAACCATTTGAATATGGGAACCTTTTGCTAATGGAAAATCCAACATCCAGCTGATTTGATTAAAATGGAATCTAGTTTTAGAATTTGAAATGATTTTAACCCTCTGACAAGCCTACTTTGTTAATGCAGATCCTTTTTGAATATTGTATTAGTCTGGCTGTTGAAAGACAGATTTGGAAAGTTGTTTATTTCTGTTAACTGCTATTTCATAAATTGCTGAAACTGTGGAGAATACATTATATTGAAATTACAAAACTAAGATACCTTCTGAAATCAGGAGATGTGCACAGTGCAAATAAAAACCCCATTTAATGCTGGCCTGGATAAGACAGCTAAACTTAAATTTGTGCGTATAGCGAAAGGACTGAGATCTCAACGGACTCATTATCATCAAATGTATTGAATGTAAACTTATGTCTATCTCTAAAGTCTTCAAGGCCTTGATCCATGTGCTCTCTTGTACCCTCCATATATACATGCTGTTCTTTGGTTCTCTGATTGCTCTATGTCTTCTTTTTGTCCATGAGTATGGTCAAACCGCCTTAATTGGCTGTACTCTACTGATAAACTTCCTCAGATGCCCTCTGGTACTCATTCTCTCTTTGAAAGCTTGCTTAAAAACCTGTTTCATGTTTCTGGTCATTGGTCCTAACTCTTCTGATACATGCCGCCAACCTTCTCCTGTTTGGCATTCGGTGCATCCTTTTCCAGTTAAAGCAACTCATAAATGTGAGTATTTAATGTCCACTTTGGCAGATTTAATTAATTCTAATTGGAATGTATCTGCCAAACCATTAGCAAAACTGAATCAGCAAACAGCTTCAAACTGTGCACACGTCCGACACAAAACATTGCTGCTCCTGATTAACTTCCCAAATGCACTGCTCCATTCCAAATAGCGGACCACCCATTTCCAATCATATGAATTTGGTTCTGATGGATGGAAGTGGTTGTTTCTGTACTTCTGCCATTTTTTGTGAACTCATCTCAAGTTACACTTTAGAATTTGACAGTCAGGCCAAGAGTGTTTGTGTTGAGATCAATGTTGACCAGTTTGCCAGCTCTTTATGTTCTTGTATATTGGAATGGGACTGGGTTCTATCAGCCCTCTAGGGACAGGAAGCAAGGTCATTAGGTGGAGAATAGGGTGGAAGATGATAAAGGAAGGAAGGAGTTTCAGTGCTTCTCATATTTCCACCTCTGTAGTATTTTATTGACCCCAAATTAGGGAAAGGATGTCCACTCAGGTGGTCAATGTAGAGACTGTTCCCGCCAATGCTGGCAGTTTATTAGCAGTAGGTTGGCCCTTCATTGTGTGGGATACCACCTCCTGCATCCTAGAGACACGCCTACAGGATGTCCGTCCTAAAGAAGTACCTTATGGTTCGCAACAGGATATCCCATCTGCATACTGGAACAGTCTCCTGTCCATGGTGGTGATCATTACGGGAACTGGAAATCAGAGTAAGTGAGTGAAAGAAGCCGTGAGGGCGAGAGTGTTCACAACATTCCCAGGACCAGGTTGGCAGGTCCTGCTGAGACCATTAATAAGTCAGTAAGATCCCCCAATTGGTGCATGGACACTGGGTTACTCCTACTCCTAGTAAGAGTACTGTGATTACTGCTGTTTCAGTGCTAGCAAGCAAATAGTGAAGTGTGGCCATGTGATAAAATCATTTACATTCAGTGCTGAATACTTGAGACTTTTTTTGTGAGAAACTTCATAATTCTTCTAGATGTTCTGAATATACATTTTTGTTTCATACAATGATGGTTTTCTACATAGGATGACAGAGGAAAAACAGACCATTTGACACAATCAGTTCATGCCAGTGCTTATGTTCCACTCAAAATCTTTCACATCTTTCCTCATCTAAATCGCCCATTGTAATTCTCTATTCCAATCCCTTCAAAGTGCTCACCTAGTTTCCTTCAAATACATCTAAATTATTAATTTCAACTATTCCGTCTGGTCACATATTCTCCGTTCTCATCATTCTTTCAATGAAGAGGTTTCTTCTGAATTCCCTTTTGGATTGCTTGAGGTACCGTCTTATATTGACAGCCTCTAGTTATGTTCTACCCCATAGTGAAATGTTTTCTCTGTATCTTCTATTTTCAAAACCTTTCATAATTTTCGATCTGTCATCCTTCTTTTCAAGAGAGAAGTGAACAGCACAATTCTTCCTTGATATACACAGCCAGAAACTTGCGTAGCATTCTTATAAATCTTCTCTTCACACTCTCTCATACATTCTATAATATGTCAACTCGAACTGCAAGCAATACTCTTAATTATAGTCAACCAAATTTTTATAGGGACCCTACTTTCAAATCTGTCCCTTTAGAGATAAAGCTTAGAGCTTTGTTTGCAGTTTTATGGCCTTTGGAACCTATGGTGAAATTGTTAGTGACTGATGTAATTGTCTGAGATCCCTTTGTTTGTCTCCCTCACTTAGACGTGCATCTTTGAATAAATGACCTGCACATTATTCCTACCAAGATGTAACACCTTACGTTTATCTGTGTGGATCTTCATTTGCTAATTATTTGAACATACCGTAAATTAATTAATGACCTCTTGCAACTTCTTGTAGTCCTCAAAATTGGCTACATTTCAACATTCCTTTCCAATTTGGTGTCATTGAATTGATAATTTTTTTGTCATAATTAGATACAATATTAATTTGCAGTTTTACTTTATTATGTTTTGAATTTTTAGAGAGGTGCAGTAATCCACACGTTAACTATGACAACTAAATGTAGAATGACAGATAGATGAAAATTATAACAAATACAGGACTAATTAATAGACTCTATTAACTGCAAGGTCAAAACAGGGAATTATTTTTTACATGAATGATATGGTGAGATTATCCGTAGTGCAATAACTTTTTGTCCATTTCGTTTTTGTTACAGTTTATTTCCCCAGGTCTTTCTGTGCTACTGGTATGAAATTGAAAAGGCACCCATCCTCCATTTTAAATTAAATGATAATAAAAAAAACAGCAATTATATAAAATGCAGCATGATTTATGAAGCCATCCCTCTAGGCTTACGCATATTCACAGCCATGTAGAGTTATATAGGGAGAGGCTGAATAGGCTGGGGCTGATTTCTCTGGAGCGTTGGAGGCTGGGGGGTTACTTTATAAAGGTTTATAAAATCATCAGAGGCATGGATGTGGTGAATAGACAAGGTCTCTTCCCTGGGGTGGGAAGAGACCTTGTCTTAACCTATACTCGTGAGTATAGGTTTAGAGTGAGAGGGGAAAAAGTTGAAAGTACGCAAGGAGTAAATTTTTCATGCAGAGGATGGTGTGTATGGAATGAACTGCCAGAGGAAGCGGTGGAGGCTGGTGCAATTTCAACATTTAAAAGGCATCTGAGTGTGTATACGAATAGGAAGGGTTTAGAGGGATATGGGCCAAGTACTGGCAAATAGGACCAGATTAGTTTAGGATATCTGGTCAGCATGGGCATGAGAGACTGAAAGATCTGTTTCCAAGTTGTACATCTCTATGACTCTATGATCTACCCCTTTGCTCTTAATGTACTAGTCGAATCTCTTTGGATTATCTTTAACATTATCTCCCAAGGCTATCTCATTTTCCTTTCTTGCCCTCCTCATTTCCCTCTTTAGAATGTCCCTGCACCTTTTGTACTCTTCGCGATTCACTTGATCTCATTTATCTATATCTAATATATGATTCATTCTTAACCTGACCCAGAGCCTCAATGTCTTTATTCCTCCAGTGTTCCCTCCTCTTACCAGCCTTACCTTCACACTAACAGGAACATCACGCCTCTGAACTCTCATTATCTCACTTCTGAAAGCTTCACTCTTGCCGGCCGTCCCTTGAGCTGCAAACAGTCTACTCCAATCAACCCTTGAAAGTTTTTGTCTCATACTATCAAAATTTGCCCTAGTCCAATTAAGAACTTTAACTTATATATAATGCCAATCCTTTCCATAGATATTTTACAACTAATCAAATTATGACCCCGGCCCCAAAAAGCACCCCTACTAACCATTCAGTCACTTGCCCTGCCTTATATCACAAGAGTAGGTCAGGTTTGCTCCTTCTGTGGTAGTTACATCTGCATATTAATGAAGAAAATTGACTTTAGCACTTACCAAATTCCTCACCATCCAAGCTCTTAAGACCATGGCTCTCCCACTTTATGTTTGGAAGGTTAAAATTTGCGATTATTACAATCCTATTATTCTTACATATAAATAAGATCTCTCAACATATTTGTTACTCAATTCCTCTCTGACTACCGGGGGGACTATTACAATTGCATCAAAGTAATCATGTCCTTCTTATTTCTGAGTTCCATCCACATAGCTTCACTGGACCATCCCTCAGAAATCCCATGTGTTAGAACATGTAATGTTTCACCACAAGAAAAATTGACTCCAATCTCCTTCTAGCTCTTCCTACTTCTGCCGTACCTTTGATGGTGGGAGGGGCTTTGAACATAAATTATTCAATTTACTGGTGATGGTTAGTAGCTGAAAATAAAGATACTGTGGGTGACTTGGGTGATGGGAAATAAAAGGTTACATTGTGTGGAAGGAAAATTCTGGATATAAACAAGAATTTTAAAAATCGAACTCCATTCTGTGTGCCCAGGGCTTGCCTACACCGCTGTACCTCCAGAGTACTTTCCTTTTATTTTGATGAGTTCAAGTTAATCTCATCTGCTGTTTGTACTTGTTAACCATTTGTTAACGGGTGTTTGCCGTTTCAAAATGTAGATTGCCTTATTGTGTACGTTCTCAGAGTTCAGTGTTTGGAGTCCTTGTTGTTTCAACCTGTGCTTTGGTCTATAATGCAATATTACAGAAAAATATTAATAGCAATTTAAGGTAAAATGTTTGGATATTGGAAGAACAGCTAAGAGCATCAAGTTTGACAGAGGGGTTGTGGGAAAGGACATGGAAAGCAGCAGGGTTCTAATCTCTGCCTTCCCTGATTGAAATCAATCTGTGATTTATAATTTTTGAGGGCAACGGGGGTGGTACCAGGGGACTGGAGAGTGGCGAATGTTGTGCCCCTGTTCAAAAAAGGGAATAGGGATAACCCCGAGAATTACAGGCCAGTTCGTCTTACTTCGGTGGTAGGCAAAGTAATGGAAAGGGTACTGTGGGATAGGATTTATGAGTATCTGGAAAGACACTGCTTGATTAGGGACAGCCAGCACGGATTTGTGAAGGGTAGATCTTGCCTTACAAGTCTTATTGAATTCTTTCAGGAGGTGACCAAACATATGGATGAGGGTAGAGCAGTGGATGTAGTATACATGGATTTTAGTAAGGCATTTGATAAGGTTCCCCATGGTAGACTTATGCGGAAAGTCAGGAAGCATGGAATAGAGGGAAATTTGGCCAATTGGATAGAAAACTGGCTAACCGTTCAAAGTCAGAGAGTGGTGGTAGATAGTAAATATTCAGCCTGGAGCCCAGTTACAAGTGGAGTTCCGCAGGGATCAGTTCTGGGTCCTCTGCTGTTTGTAATTTTTATTAATGACTTGGATGAGGGAGTCCAAGGGTGGGTCAGTAAATTTGCAGATGATACGAAGATTGGTGGAGTTGTGGATAGTGAGGAGGGCTGTTGTCGGCTGCAAAGGGACTTAGATATGATGCAGAGCTGGGCTGAGGAGTGGCAGATGGAGTTCAACTCTGCCAAGTGTGAGGTTGTCCATTTTGGAAAGACAAATAAGAATGCGGAATACAGGGTTAATGGTAGGGTTCTTAGTGAGGTGGAAGAACAGAGGGATCTTGGGGTCTATGTTCATAGATCTTTGAAAGTTGCCACTCAGGTGGATAGAGCTTGTAAGAAGGTCTATGGTGTATTAGCGTTCATTAGCAGAGGGATTGAATTCAAGAGTTGTGAAGTGATGTTGCAACTGTACAGGACGTTGGTTAGGCCACATTTGGAGTACAGTGTGCAGTTCTGGTCGCCTCGCTTTAGGAAAGATGTGGAAGCTTTGGAGAGGGTGCAGAGAAGATTTACCAGGATGTTGCCTGGAATGGAGGATAGGTCATACGAGGATAGGTTGAGAGTGCAAGGCCTTTTCTCGTTGGAACAGCGAAGGATGAGGGGTGACTTGATAGAGGTTTATAAGATGATCAGAGGAATAGATAGAGTAGACAGTCAGAAACTTTTTCCCCGGGTACAACAGAGTGTTACAAGGGGACATAAATTTAAGGTGAAGGGTGGAAGGTATAGGGGAGATGTCAGGGGTGGGTTCTTTACCCAGAGAGTGGTGGGGGCATGGAATGCGCTGTCTGTGGGAGTGGTAGAGTCAGAATCATTGGTGACCTTTAAGCGGCAATTAGATAGGTACATGGATGGGTGCTTAAGCTAGGACAAATGTTTGGCACAACATCGTGGGCCGAAGGGCCTGTTCTGTGCTGTATTGTTCTATGTTCTATGAGGATTGTTATTCGTTAATATCAGTGTGTCAGATAAATCTCAGTCTCAGGGAGGTGTGATGTGCTTCTTTGTTTAGTGATGAACTCAGGGGAACACACAATAGGAAGGGTGTAAACCCAAAGGGGTGAAGGAGCAGAGGATCCCCCGTGTGTATGTGCACAAATCAGGGAATGTACCATGACACCTGGACAGAAGAGCAAATAAACCCTTCTTCATCAATAACGCTGTAGAGAACAAACACAAAGCAATTATATTAAACTGAAATAAAACAGTCTCTTGTCTCACCTGGAATATTGCATCTAGTTTCAGGTGCCATGTTTTTGAAAAAATGCGAAGTTATGAGATTGGGTGCGTGACTGATTCACAACACTATTCCCGGGATGATACACCTCACCAACTCTGAGAAATTGAGAATTTTCTCCTCTGCTGATAGTTTCCAGACTCTGTGAACAGTTGCTATGATCGGTTCTCAATTCCGTCTTGCGTCATATAGATCCCAATGGCTGAATATTTCAAGTACTCATGAGCTCTGACTTGCCTGATCAACATCAACCTCTGATTTATTATTTTTGAGGGTTGCTGTTCAGTAATATCCCTGTATTAGATAGATCTCAGTCTCATTCCCTGGGATTTGACAGGTGTGGTGTGTCAAATAGATCCCAGGAATTGTGCTCCATGAGATTTCTGTGTGAGAAAAACTCCAGTTCTGACAATAGCCCTTGGATTGTGCACGTGTTGTGTCTGAATACCTGACTGAACGTTGACATTTTTGGCTGATGCATGCTTCGTTCGGCGCTTTAGGTGGCGAGTTATGCATTACTAACCCAGGCTGTCCCGACATTGGGAGTACTTTTAGTTTAGACAGTGTAGAGTAAACTTCCAAACTCTGTTGCCTGCCTTTTAGAGGCTTCTCATTTTATCATTACATGACCTGAGGTCATGACCCTTTGAGCATAAGCGGAAATGTTCTCGAATCATTCTGCCTCTGGAGTGTTCCATCAGGCATATCATGTGAAAGATGTATGTACATTAGTGGGCTGCATGGTAGCGCAGCATTAAACTAAATGACTGGATGAAACACAACCAAACAGAACAACTGAAAGTATTTGGCTGGGAAAGGATTAGGATGTGGGAAAATGTATTATTACTGACTGGCCTTGAAGAAAGAATTAAGCAAACTCAAGGTTAGTGCATATTCATTCGAGATTTATTAATGATTTCAGAAAGCATTTTTATCCAAAAAGTTAATGTAAAAGCTAACAGAAATGAATATAATGGCTGGATGCCACATTGAGATGAGAACACATTCGCTGTGAGGTGGGAATTTTCTGTACATCAGTAACAGTCACAAGAAAGGGAATACAAAGGCTCATCAGAAAGGGTAGGCAACCATTCTGAGTAAGGAACAAATAAAAACAAAACAAATGGGCTTCAAACAATTGGGAAGCTACAAATTCTTCCAACCAACAAACATCGCAAAGATATCAAAGTAAAATCCATCAATAATTGTCTCAGTTACATGCTGATAAACTGAAATAATCTCACTGTTAGAGTCAGCAACAGGACAGATTGTAGATTGGGAATTCAGAGACCTTGATAAGCAGATCAGGAAAATCAAAGGGTCCACAACTCATTCACTTAACCTGGAAAAGATAAATAAAGCAATGACGTAGATATTTATGATCAGGGACTTTCAGATTTAATGTTTATTCAATGGCACACTTAGAGGTTTCACAAAACATATTGGGCTGCTTGGCGTGAGAAAGATGTGATTATTCTCACCTTCACCAGAGTGACGGCAGCGCTGTAGAAAATACTCAGGAAGAACAAGGTGATGAACGTGGAAGCAGTTGTCCAGATGTTGCTGTTATCATCCTCATAGTCTTCAATCCAAGTGCGATCTATTGAATCTATGAATATAAAGCCGAGAGAACGCGTTTAGATTGTTTATTGATCCAGATCGATCTATCTGCATCCAAGTCATATAATTAGAGACCATTACATCTTTATAAAGCAGTCAGGTATTTCTCAAGTGTGACTCTCATCTGTATCTATTAGTGCATTATTGACTCTCAGCAAGAATTTACAAATACTAACTGCACATGTTATTTCTTCATTTTCCATGTCAGAACGTTTTAAATTTTTTTCTTTGAATCTATTATTTAAGGATATTATTATTTGAGGAATGCTTATTACGAATGATCATTTTAATTATATCATTATATTTTAAATATAGGCTGTGACAGCGGTTTAGTTGAAAATTGTGGCCATCACTGAATAAAACTTCAAATGTGATTCTCGTCTTTATGTATTGGTGACTAATTGCTTGGCAAATCGTGAATATAAGTGACATCACAGTCAGGACATTGCTTCATATATTTGTTTGTAAGATCTGTATATTTAGGAATTAGTTTTTGTACGTGTATCCCTTAATTTATTTGATCTACTGCTTGGTATGTTTGGTTTCCCTTTAATGTTTGTGTATGTGGTTATGAGAGTCTCTTACTTCACTCTTGCCCATGTTGGAGTCTGTGCATGAATAAACATATTCCTGATCCTTTACTGCTGGTGTGCTCATGTGTTTGTGCACCTAAATTTTGGTCTTTTCCCAGTGTGTAAGCATCATCATACTAATATGCCACTTCGTTGCTGCCTGTGCTTATCTTGTAATGTCTTTGTGAGTGTTCACTTTTCATTAGTGCTATCTAAAATGTGTGATTATGTGTCTGTTTCAGATCCTACCTAAACTAGGTTATTTTCATGTTTATGCTGAATAAATGTTAGCATGCAATGTTATGTTTTGATGGATGTTTATATTTATATGATGATGTTTGCTTGTGTGGCAATCTTTCCCAAACCATCTCCTGATAAGCTTGTTTGTGCTATTGTTTGTGGATACTTGCTGATCCTTGTGCCCATTATCCTTATTGAATAAATGCCCCTCTATTCGTTAATCTATGCACTTGTGTGTCTGCATGTGAGACTCTGAATTTGTGTGTTCGTGTGATATTGTATACATGCTGATCAATGAGGTTTAAAAATAACTAATTAAGCTGCCTCTGTCATCGTATGTTTGTAATTCTGAAAATGGGAAAATAATGATATTAATATTTATCTCTGTGCACTTACGTGCCTGTGTGAGTTGACATGTGGGAGGACATTTTTCAGAATTTGTATCTGTGTTCATGTGTGTATGTCTGTACGTATTGTGCTGTATATGCATTCATGCCCATTTGTGTGTTACCATGTGTCTATGTTTCTCATGGTTATGTGTGAGTACCCCTGTTCATTTGTGCAAATGATTTTCTTTCGGTGTATGTGAGTTTTTGTATGAGCTTAGGTGAGTGTTCAAGTACCACTTGCATGTGTGGCTCTATGCGAGTATGTGTGTGTGACATCTTATCTATATGCACATTGAAGTGTGCACATAAATATGTGTCTTTAGGTGAGAGCCCATATATGTGTCATTACGTGTGTATTTGCGATCATCTCTCTGCATCTGTTCTTATACCAGACTGCAATTTTTATTATTCTAATTTATTGTTCTAATTTTAATGGATTGCCCATAATTAGATTTGACCTTGGTGGAGAGATACGCGTTTTATGAGCAACTTTCTGTTGCAGTGATAGAATTTCTGTCTCTGAGAGAAAAGGCGTGAGTTCAAATCCCACTGATAACATTTCTGAATATGTTTATTAGAAAATTTCTACTTGTGTTCTGTATGTGAAACAAAATGATATCAGGTATTCGAATACCAGAATTGATCCCATGTGCTCCAGGAAACTGAGACAAAACTATGGAATCCAAACCGGGACGATGCAAACACCAGTTTTCGATAATGGGAATCAATGTTAATCATTTGTTAACAGAGCCAAGCATGTCCAACATGCTTCAAAGGTATTGTTTTGCATGGAAATGTTAAATCTTTGGACAGTAAGCAAGAAGCTGACTGTTCCTGTTAGTAACTGGGTTACATTACAGAGGACATCTACCATGAAAACTCTGCACATGGAGCAAGAGGACAGACCATTCAACGTTCCTCTCCCCTCTGCTCCACGACAACTTATCTGTCGATTCTCTTTGGTGTGAACGTGAAGATACATTCTGTCAACTCATGCGCTGGTGCAAGATCCCTGGAAGTTCCCCAGAAACAAAGGTTACATTCAAACTGTTCTGCACTCTTTACGATTGGTATGTTCCAATCAAATTTAATTTTAAAATGTCTTAAATTTACATTTCCAATTGGTGCAATGTGGCAGTTTAAAACTGACATGAATTTTGTAAGAATGTCCAATCAGGGGAATCAAGAACACCAAGTTCAAAACTTGTGCCCTACTCTTGACATAAAATGGACATTGTCAGATTTTGTCACAGAGGGATTTAGGATGGATAAGGTACTTGGCAGACTCCTGCAATGAGTGAGCCTTACTCTGTCTCTGATCCAGAGTGTATCTGAGCAGAGAACATTAACTGCACAATACATTCGTCCTAGACCTGTTAATAATCCACTTTAACTACACAGATGCAATGTAAGTCAGAGTGAGAAACAATTGATTCAGTATTTAACTCACAACTGGAGGAAAAAAAACTTTATTACTTTTGTTGAATTATTAAATGCAACTTTGAGATTTTTATTGACATGAATTAACAGTGTCCATCAGTGCAAGTGAAATGTTTACGAAACTCGGTTTACCGCTGGATTTATCGACTGTTCTGTTGATGATCTTCAATGGAATCGCTTCATGTCCCACCACACAGGAGTAAGAAGCACCGCTGGCCCACTCCTCCGCTGTAATGGATAACAGGCTGTAGATGAAGAAGGAGGTGTTGTCGCTCTCCGCCATCACCTCAGTGTTCTTGTAGTTACTGGGATTCACCGGCTTGTCATTGTTTGTCCACTTGATGAAGATCTCTCGGGGGGAGAAACCTCTCACTAAACAGGTCAGGGAGAGAAACCTCTGAGCGGAGATTTCTTCTGTTGGTGGCAGGAGGACCGACACTGATGGTTCCAGCGGATTAATCACTGCAGAATATTGGAGACAAATATAAATCAACCAAAACATCCTGAACCAATATCACAATTTCATTAAATATTAAGATAAGCCATTTTTAATTTGGGATTTATTCACTTTCGTTTTCTAAAGGAGCAGTATGGTTCAGTCTGCTCCTTTAGAAAACATTCTGTTCAGTAAAAAAAGTAAAGTTTAATGTGAAAGTTGCCTCCATGTTTCCAGCCCACAACAAGGGCATTCTGTCCAACTGTCATTGCTGATTGTGACGTCACAACCCAGGCTTCTTCCCACTATATCTGATTTAATCAGAATACAATATCCTTTGGTCCATCTTTTTCTTAATCAGCTACTTAGCTATCCTGCCTTCAGATGCATCATTAATGCCCCCAATGGTGTTTGTTCATTACCAATCAAAGCCTGCCATTGATGTAACTGGATCTGGATTACACATGGGATCCTTTGTGTTTTAATCTCACCGCTCACCTTTCTCCTTGTGGATGGAGTCTCTCAGCGGAGTTGGCAGATTCTGATGGTACACCACACATTCAAAAGTAATGCCACTCAGCCAGGCTTCAGTAGAAATGTCCAATTTGCTGATCACGCTGTCGGGATTCTGTCCAGGCTGCTCAGCAATCTCTGATTTCAGAGGCTTCTTTTCTTGTTTCCAGGTCACGTTGACTCCAGAAGGAAGATTGGACACAACGCAGGTTAACGTCACCGTCGCCTCCAGTAAGACTTGTTCTACTGGCGGTGGGAGGATTTTAACGGTGTTAGGGTGGCACTCGGTATCTTCTATGAAACAAAAATCAAAGTCAATGAAAAATGCCCCTTTATGATATAAACACCCAATCTTCAGATTACTTCTTCACAGGGTGAAGACATCACCTTCAAAATGGCAACTCCAACTATTACTGAAACGATGCTTACTATTGTTGATGTATTTTGATCTGTGAAACATTTGTGATGACCTATGACATACCCTGTGTAATTATTCCTAAAGAACACTGGCTTTGTAACAAGTGAAACCTGTGAAAAAAGTAAAATCATCGAAGATCATGTAACCCATGGAATGACCATTCTTTCGGAGTTTGTCTCTCACTTAAGACCATCTATTGATACTTGTGACAAGAGTAATCTGAATATAATGAGTTCATTTCCATGTTCATAACCCTTAGGTGCAAGTGCTGCTGGTCACACTGACTGCCAAATCACATCCCAAATTTTGGACAAATTATAATAAATAATAATTATTCTCTTTGCAGAGTTCTAAAGTGTTACAGGAGCGGTGAACAGCCATGGAAATTCTGTTCATTATATTTAACGTGATCAAAAATACTTTGCGTTATTGGTGTGATGTCATTCTCTAAGTTATGTCATTGTTCCTTGTGGGCTGTGTTTGGAGTAGATCTGAAAACAAGACATTGAGTACAGCATTGGATATCAAGAAGGACACCCATCTCCTTAAGTCTTTCCCTCTATTCAGTTAGTTCAGAACTGGTCTGTACTTTCACTTTATTTACCAAGCTGCATTTTTAAATTTCTTCATAGAGCAGGGGAGAAAAAAAACAAACAAAAGCGTCTTAAATTAATCTACAAACGCGATGGAAATGCACACTAATTTTATAGACATCCACTACTCACCGTGTAAACATCGCCACCCCAAACCAGGCTAAATCAGCATGTCTCGAGTTCCTAGTTCATTCATCCCTATTGTAGCATTCTTACCAGAATTTGTTCTCCTGCCGCATCCACTAATTACAGAGAGCATCTTAAAGCAGCTCAGTGAGATCACGTTTATCCCAGTTCATCAAATGTGATACCCACTTGGTCTGTGGTCTGATCCCATAAATGAAGTTAAAGAGCTCAGTATCAGATAAAAATTGATGTCGTACAATGTCCAAAGCCAACAGGTCATTCCTGAGCAGGGAATGAAGCATTGAACGCATATTGATTTATTTTCAAGTGAGGGTCACTGCATATTTTAACCACGTCATTTTGAGACCCCAACATCATAAGATAGAGGATCAGAATAAGGCTGTTTAGCCAATCCAGAGTTTAGATCAGAATGATGCTGGAAAAGCACAGCAGGTCAGGCAGCATCCGATGAGCAGGAAAATCGATGTTTCGGGCTAAAGCCATTCTCCTGCCTTCTCCCCGTACTAAACAAGAGCCGATCTATTTCTGGCTTGAGTACACACAATGGCCTGGCCTCCAATGCCCTCTGCAGCAACAAGTTCCACAGACTCATCACCCTCTGGGTGAAGAAATTCCTCCCCATCTCAGTTCTAAACGGTGCCCCTTTGACCTGGAGACTGTGCCCTTGGGTCCTAGTCTCGCCTACCAGTCAAAACATCTATTCCACGTTCACTCGACCTCAGTTTCTCAGTATTTTCTATGTTTCAATCAGATATCTATCCAATATCCCCCTCCACTCCCAAACTTATCCTTGAAGCGGCTATTAGGCAAGGATTCAGCACTCTGAATGCCTCTCCCAGCATGGTCAGGCAACAAACTATTTAACAAAGCTCACTGTCTACATATCTATCTTCAACAGAGAGGAAACATGCTTTTCTGACTTGCCAAAATGTTGAATTATGAGCAATGCTAATGTAACACTCAAACTGAAATGAGATACGTGGCATGTTGGGAAACGAGAAGCTGTACTGTGCTGTTTACTACGCCTGATAAATTCATGTGTTTGATTCACATCAGAGTTCAGAATGATTTGTACTCTCTCCGCCTGTGTCTCTTACCCTGGAGTGCGGTGATGTTTTTACTTTGAATGTTCTCTCCATGAGTGACCTGGCAGGTATAAACTGCGCTGTTGAACCATTCACCATAAGGGACCATCAGCCGACTCGTCACCGAGAAGTTCCCGTTCGCCTCACACACGGGAGACGTGAAGAAGCCAGAATCCAAGGGTCGGCCATTTTTCAACCAACTCACGGAGATTGACTTCGGACGGAACTCGATGATTGAACAGACAACGGTTGCAAACTTGCTGCTTGCGATTTCTTCACTGGAGCTCACAGTTAGGAGAAGAGTTGGTTGGAGAATATCTGGACCTTTAGGAAACACATCGCATACATTATCCGACGAATTTCATAACAAATAAATCAGTTCTCATATATCATGGTTTCTTGTGATTCATGGATACAAGAATCATAATTGTGCAGAGTGCTGGAGAAGCTGGGATCCATACAGAAAGATAAGCAGGACAAATGTGAAAGGCTAAATTTAGAGGACACAGCAAGGGAGTCAAGGAGGCACAGAAACAACAGGCCGGTAACATCAGAAGAAAGATAGCAACGTTGGATGGTATTCGTTTTAATGACAGAATATGATGAACAAGGCAGACGAATTACTGGCATAAATGAAGAAATGATGCCGTTGCTATCATGGAGACATATTGAGAGCCGGGCAGGAGTGGCTATTCAATATTCCAGGATTTAGTGCCTTCAGGCGAGACAGGGAAAGATGGAAAATGATGGGGGCGGGGGTGCGCGGTACAGAATGTTGCTTCTGTCGCAATTCTGACAAGAGTATTTTAGGCTGTAAAGAGAAATGAAATCATGGATACCTCCTCAAACAAATGCAAATGGACAGTACTTCAAAACCAAAATACAGCAAACATAACTACTGGGAGAGCACGATAGACCTTACTATAGGTCCAAAAGACCAAGTGCAAATACATGGGCAAATTTCAGAGAAATGTAAATTAAATAGGGGAATGAGAAAAGAGGTTTTTAACTTCCTCAGCATAGGCTTGGATATTCATTTTGTCAAAAATTTAGAGGGAGCACAATTCTGAAAATGCCCCCAGGAGAATATTTTAATAAAGTATGTGTTTAATACAGAGAATTTTAATCCAGACCTTGCAAGAGAGGGGTGAACCTGAACTTAACTTTAGGGAGTGAAGTCGACCCAGTGGGTAAAATATCAATGGTGGAGCACTTTGCAGACAGTGATGGTAAATCAGTTGGATTTCAGATTGTACTGCAAAGGAATAGAAATTGGCCCAAAGTTCTGAAAAGGGGAAGGACAATTTTAGTAAGATCAGGTAATGACTTGACCAGAGTGGCCTGGAAGCTGACACTTATTGGTAAATCTGAGTCAGAGCAGTGTGACACATTTAAGAAAGAGATAGGAAAATCACAGGGTGGCCATTTCCCAGGAAGCCACTGCGTGGGACCAAGAATGCAGCGGGCTCTGGACACCAAAGGGCATGGAGGGTGAGATAAAGAGAAACAAGGGAGGCTTCTGGTCTATACTGAAATCTCAAAACAATAGGAAGTATGGAGTACAGAACGTGCAAGGGGGAGTTTGAAAGACAAAGGAATTAGAAGAGCAAAAGGGACCATGAGAAAATAATAGCAGTCAAAATAAAGGAAAATATTTTTAAAAGTTACAGGCTCATTCATAATAAAAGAATTATTTGGGAATCAGTAATGCCCATTAAGTGTTATTATTGGAGTGGAGCCGGAGGATTAGGTTGTGGTCAAAACGAATGTGTTGTGTCAGTGTTCACTAGTAAGACGGACAAAGTGGGAACAGAAATCATGGAGGAGTGTTGTGATGTAGTTTTCAGAAATTAGGACACATGACGTGATGTTCTGTGTTGTCTTGCTGAATGAAAAGTGGTTATATTTCCAGGGCAGATGAAAAGTATACCAAGCGGTTGAGCGATGCAAAGGATGAAATAGTTGGGTCGCTGACAATAATTTAGAATTCCTGTCTGGCCACAGCAGTTGTGCCGAGTGAGTGTAGATCAGCCAACATTGCACTGTTATGCAGGACGAAGGAAGGGATAAATAATGAAAACACAGATCTGTCAAGCTCGTCTCAGTGGTAAGGAAACTATTGAGAAGTGAAATTAGTCTTCATTTGGAAGATAAATCTACAATTTTCAGCACGGTTTTATTGAGAGGAAGTCATGTGTAACAATTTGATAGTAGTTTTCAGAGAGATAACTCGATGTCCAGAAGATAGCAATAATCAGAGCCAATGGGATCCAAGGTAATTTGACAGATTGGATCCAGAACTGGCTGAGTGGTGGGAGCAGGGGATAATAGTCATCGGGTGACTGCGTGACTGGAAATCTATGTCTCCTGGTGTTCTGTAGGGATTGGTGTTGATTTCTTTGCTATTTCTCTTACATACCAATGATTGAGACTCAAATTTAGGAGGATTAACCAGTGAATTCACAGATGAAATGAAAACTGTCATGTTGGTAAGTCATGAGCAGAATGGCTTTAGATTGCAAGAGGATATAAAAGGGTTGGTTGTATGTGAAGAGAAAAGTTGCAAATGGAAATTATTCTGGATAAATGTAAGGTGATGTAATTCGGCAGAAGAATCTGTGAGGTATGACGTTTTGAATGGTGGAACCCTGGAAAGGCCTGAGGATCTTTGGTGCATGTACCCACCGATCCCCTATAGTACTGTGTTGTCTGGATAAAGAGGCTAAGAAAGTGGGAGGATATTTGCTTTTATTAGCCTACACATTGACAATAAAGAGTGGTGAGACGATACTGGAACTTAATAAAACACTGGTTAGGCCATACTGAAGCGTTGTGTGCATATTATCGAAGGAATGTGATTACACTGAAGGCAGTATTGATGAGATTTGCCAGGATCGTGCCTGGGTTGGAGGGTTTTAGTTATGAAACTAGATTAGATAGACAGGGGTTTTCCTTGGAGCAGAGGAGAATTAGGGAGAAGATTATCATGATGTCTAGAATTATTTTAGGCATAGACAGGGTAAACTGGATGAAACCTTTCCCCTTGATGGAGAGATCAATGCCTCAGGGGCACAGGGTGAAGGTAAGGCCAGGAGGTTCCAAGTGGACCTCAGGGGAAAACAAAATCAAATAGAGGGTGGTGTTAGCCTGGAGCTCAGCACCTATAAGTCATGTAGAGACTGAGCCCCTCATAATAAGTATGAAGTATCCTAGCAAGGGCAAGTCACACAAGGCAATGGATCATGTGCTGGCACATGAGACTGGAATAGTTAGGTGGCTGTTATTGATAGGTGGCTGTTATTGGATGGATAAAAGGGCCTTTTTCCTGTGCTGTATAAGGTGATTCTGTGAAAATGGTTATAAATAATGCCTTGTTCATATTAATCCCAGATGCTCTGTTTATCTCAGTTCCCACAACACGTACCTGGACATGGCATTACTTTGCTCTTGTGTGACCCGCTGTGTTGAACCTCACAGGAGATTTTGCTGGGGCAATCTACCGCTGACTCGGGCAGGGTTAACTGGCTGCTCAGGGTGTAGGTTCCCTTCTTGTTTCTCACTGATGGGTAAGTCTTCAATCCAGTCGTGATTAGCTCCCCACCTTTCTTCCAGGTTACCTTGGTGATGTCAGGGGAATAGTCCATCGCCAAACAACCAAAGATCACAGAACCGGTGTTGTGCTCCTGACAGGAGGAGACCAGGCCATAAAGCGTGGGGAGCGATGGTGTTTCTACAATAGAATGACCAATTGAGCATGTTAATTTCTGTTAATTTGACTTTATCAGTTACTCAAATGTATCCTCAGCTGTAAACGTTTTCCAGTATGCTCCCGCTGAAGTCTACAGTATAACTGGAGTTTGTTTTTGTTTCCTACCAGTTGCTGATTATGATCATTGGTTCCCTCTTTAGAAACATGCCTCGACCTTGACCATTGCCATATAATTTAGGAAAAAGAACATCCTGATCCCTCCCCAGTAACTGTTTGAAGATCTCACCAACTGACACTTTCACTGGATTGTTGTGAAGAGCAGAGACGTTTCACAAAATACAAACCAAGGAAATGCAGATACATCGAAATTCTACAGTGTGTGCAAACAGGCCATTTGGCCCAACAAGTCCACACCCACCCTCTGAAAAGTAACGCATCCAGACCCATTCCCCTATCCTATTATGCTACAGTTAACCCTGACTAATGCACCTAACCTCCCAATCACTGAACACAACATTTGCAATTCCCCCAGCTTGCACATCTTTGGACTGTGGGAGGAAACGCACACAGACATGGGGAGAAAGTGCCAACTCCGCACAGACAGTCACCCGAGGCTGGAATGGAACCAGAGTCCCTAGCACTGTGAGGCAGCAGCGCTAACCACGGAACCAGCGTGCTGCCCCATTAGGTACCGTGCTGCTGGAAATACCCAACAGCTGGCAGTAACCCCGGAGAGAAATCAGAGTGAATCATAGAACATAGAACATTACAGCGCAGTACAGACCCTTCGGCCCTCGATGTTGCGCTGCCCTGTCATACTAATCTGAAGCCCATCCCACCTACACTATTCCATGTACATCCATATGCCTGTCCAATGACGACTTAAATGTACTTAAACTTGGTGAATCTACTACCGTTGCAGGCAAAGCATTCCATACCCTTACTACTCAATGAGTAAAGAAACTGCCTCTGATATCTGTCTTATACCTATCTCCCCTCACTTTAAAGTTGTGTCCCCTCGTGTTTGCCGTCCCCATACTTGGAAATCAGGCCCAGTGAGCCTTCCTCACTTATCAATGCAAGGCAGAATGTTCTTTCGGGGAGCAAGGTCACTGCAGCAGCAGGACAGGCAGGAGCTGAGCACTGGGACTAGGAGGATGGCTGTCACGGCTGAACTCATGCCAATTGTCTGGAAGTTGAAACATCTAATTTACAATTATCTGAATTCTGGAGGCCTCTGAGAAATGGAGGACCATTAAGGTTCAGAGACTTTGGAGTATTACAGCTGAGTATTTACGTAAATATGATTTGAGAAATGAACAAGTAATCTTTAACTTTAATAATGATCAAACTGACACGCAGTTCACCACCAAACCTCATCTTTCAGACTAACCACTGCACTTACTCTGTCTAGACCTAAATTTCCACTCACATTGACAAACCCTACCCTGCTATACACCCATTCATGCCCGGAACACATCCAAGGCAATCCATATTGGTAGTGTAGCTGAGCAGAGAGATCTCGGTGTCCATGTACATAGATCCCTAAAAGTTGCCAGCCAGTTTGATAGAGTTGTTAAGAAGGCATACTTTGTGTTGGCTTTCATCGATAGAGGGACTGAGTTTCAGAACCACGAGGTTAGGCTGCAGCTGTACAAAACTCTGGTGTGGCCGCACTTGGGAGTATTGTGTACTGTTCTGGTCACCACATTATAGAGAGAATGTGGAAGCTTTGGAAGAGTTCAGAGGAGGTTTACCGGGATGTTATTTGGTATGGCGGGAAGGTTTAATGAGGAAAGGATGAGGGTCTTGAGACTGTTTTTGTTTGAGAGAAGAAGGTTGAGAGGTGACTTAATTGAGACATATAAGATAATCAGAGGGTGGACAGTGAAAGTCTTTTTCCTTGAATAGTGATGGCTAGCAGGAGAGGACATAGATGACAGGTGTCAGAGGTTGTTTCTTTACTCAGAGAGTACTAGGGGCATGGAGCGCACTGCCTGCGCTCCATGCCCCTAGTACACTCGCCATAGTACACTCGCCAACTTTAAGGGCATCTAAAAGGTCATTAGATAAACATATGGATGAAAATGGAATAGTGTAGGATTCAGATTGGTTCCACAGGTCAGCGCAACATTGAGGTCTGAAGGGCCTGTTCTGCACTGTAATGTTCTATATTCTATATTGCAAATGGACATATGATCTCAATTCCTTTCACTCATTTACACTCCAGCCGCCCTGCACCTGGCCCATGGTGAATCTGACCCTGACTGGACCTGACACCATCAATTTCACAACCTCTGACAAAAGCCCACTACCCAAGGCATGACCTCAGCCCTTGATCACTGACCTCTCATCTTACCCAAGTCAACCTGTGCACATTGCATCCTAGCTCCTTTCGCATCTGTGCTTTACAACCTACCATTTTGCCAGACTCGAGCTTTGCATTTTGGCAATACATCCACCTGTCACTTCATTACAGTGACCTTCCACCCCCAAAACATCCTGGCACTCTGCCCAGCTCTACACTAACCAGCCTGGCATCCTGCCCACCTCTCCATAAACCAGCCTGGCAAAGACAGACCTCCTGCATTTCAGCTCAAACTACCCCTCACCTACCAAGCACAATTTGACCAAATTATCCTGTGACCATTACCATTTACCTTGATGCCACCTTGCCAGACAGAGTGCATGCAAGCTTACCCAGCAGTCAGCCAACACCTCACAGCCTACCAGCCCAAACTCTCCCACATGCCTAATCTAGCCCCTCACTTGCTCACCACCTTCCAACTTTGAGCCTACTCCACCATAAAGTCAGTGAGTCATAAAGTCGTCAGTGAGTCATAAAGTCATACAGCACAGAAACAGTTCCTTTGGTCCAGCTCATTCATGCTGACCAGAGTTCCCAAATTAAACTAATTCCACTTGCCTGCCTTTGGCCCATATCCATCCAGACCTATCCAGTTCCTGTAGCTGGTCAAATGTCTTCTAAATGTTGGACCTATCTCTACATTTACCACTTCCTCTGGCAGTTCATTCCAATGTTTTGGACAGTTACAACATGAAGCCCTAACTCCTGCACTCAGTGCTCTGACCAATGAAGGTACATATGCCAAACACCTTCAACACACTAGCTACTTGAGACAACACTTTCAAGAATCTATGAGTCTGAACCCTCAGGGTCCTCAGTGTTCAACATCACTACCCAGTGCCCTAACATTAACTCTGTAAGACTCTATGAGTCTGGACCTTCAGGGTCCTGTGTTGAATATCACTATCCAGTGCTCTACCATTAACTCTAAGTTGTGACCTGATTTGTCTTCTCAAAAAGCAACACGTCATATTCATTTAAATTAAACTCCTTCTGCCACTCCTCAGCCCATTGGCCCAGCTGATCAAGATCTCATTGTACGTTAAGATGACTTTCACTGCCAATTATACCACCAATGTTGGCGTTACGTGCAAACTTACAAACCATGCCCCATTCAATGTCTTCATGGCTTTCAACCAATATTGTAGCCTGTTTCCCTTTCTCCCACATATCCGTAGCATTTTTTTAAGGATTGAAGGAATCTATCTCCTTATTGAAATCACTTAATGTTTTGTCCTCAATCAATTTCTGTGGTGGAGAATTCCAAAGGTTCACACTTCTTTTGCTGAACAGAAAACAATCAGGTTCAATGTTATCAGTGTGTTGGGAAGACTGGTGAGCAGCAAGATTAATGATGATCCTATGAATGGAATAGCATTCTAGAGGGGCCGAGATACCTTCTTCAGCTTCCATTTTGCATGCTGATATGTCCCTTCAGCAGCATGTTCCAAAATTGTGATCCTTGAGGATAAGGGCGCACATGCTTGTAAATGCTTCTCCTGAAAGCTTTCCTCCAAATCAGACTTCAACTTGACTCTCGACTAGTTCCCTGCCCGTTTCCTCTTCCTCAATCACAGCCATGGGGCTCACTTCCTAACAGCGCTGTGAATGTGCTAATACCACACAAACTTCAGCAATTCAAATAGGCTGATGACAACTGGTTTCTCAAGGTGATATAAAAAGTCTGACACTTCCACCTGTCTAGACACCTGTCTAGAGATTCAAACAACCGCTGGAAGAATTTAAAATTACTTGTGTGTCTACACAAGATGACATGGTTTCCTTTTGTGTGATTTGACTGTGTTTTCACTGAATGAACAGAGCTATTTCTTAATCATACAATAGGAATGAAGCTTCCCTCATTTTTAGCAAGGCAATCACACATTATATTTCCTTATTCCAGGGAAGTACAGTGTTAAATTAATGAAATATGATGATTGGGATGTTTCAATTGGAAATTGTCAGAGATTTAAAGTTTACTTTCATGAGCAATTAATTCCAGCCTCATTGTGTCACAGTACTCACAGGAATGTCTTTCAGAAATGGTGTCTCCCTTTGTTACGGGCAGTCGAATCAGTAAATCTGGGATAGTTTTTTGCTTGTTAATCAAAGCTGTTGAAGAGTTTTAGCCAAAGGGAGACCTGTGGATTTAGCTCACAGATGCTCCATGATCTAAGTAAGTGGTGGAACAGCTCGAGGGGCTGAGTGCCCTCCTCTTGCTCCGACCTTCCTATCATTGTGTCATTCATTAAGCTAGCACTGGCTGTGAATACTTCTTAATAAAATATTTCAACAAATTAATTGTTTCACACATGCTTTAAAAAAAAACTTCTGTTGATTATTTGGTACGGGATCATTGACATTCTCTATCTGAGTGATCAAAAGAACTTCCACCCACTTACAGCAGCCACTGCACTCTGGAGTGTGTTGTTACTTCATAATAGTTTCTTGTGAAACTACAGCTCGAGATCAGGGCGCTCAAATTCAATGATTCTCTGATATTTAATATCTCTGAACATTTGCAATTTGTTCAAATGCATCTTTTCTCTGAAGAACGTGTTTAATTGAACAGAACTTTTTTCAATGAAACAACAAACTTTAAATGCTTGAAAACCAAAATAAAAGACAGAAATTTCTGAAGAAACTCAGCAGGTCTAGCAGCTCCTGTGGAGAGAAGGCAAGGTTAACCTTTCGCATCCAGAGACCCCCTCTTCAGCAAATTGTTTTCATGTTTTTGGCACAAGAGCTCACACCTGTTGAGATAAACAGTGATTACGTTGGCTTGACTCCTGTTGGAAAATGAATTCTTAGCAGAGGTACTGGATGGTCTGAGATAGCAATTGAAGACCAACTGAAAAGCTATCACCATCTGCAGCAAGTGTTGGATTCAGCAGAACCCCCATCGTACTGAACAATCAAATTCAGCCACAGCACTGGTTTAATATAAGGTAAAACGGCCTAAGAATAATCTCATCAAATATGCTTCGAAAATGATTCATTCTGGATTAGTTATAAATGATATTGTTAGAACAGCATGTCAAAAGCTGAGATTTCTTTGAGCACTTCCTCCATTAACCCCATCTAGCGATGCCCAAAAGCTTGTGAACAAATATTGATCTGGAAAAAGCTGCTAACCACCAAAATTCTGTTTAATATCTAAGAGACACAAGTCAGGACAGCGATTGAATAGATTTCAGTGAGTGGAATTCCAACAAACAGCCAAACATTTCAATCTGCTTTCTTGCACTGAAGTAACCTGATAAGAGATGGTATTACATACCTCTCTAACAGGTTGTAAGTGAACACAGGCCACCTGGCACAGAATCAGGGACCCTACTACAACTTCACAACAGACCTGAACACAATGAGCTCGACACTATCATGGAGAACACAGCCCACCTGTTTTGACAGTACATAAACCATGTTAGTTATTAACACCTTCCAACAATCAGGGATTGTTCCAGAATGTTCGTACAATGAAAGTAACATTTCAACATTTATCCAAGAATACTTTGACAGCAGCTCCAAATTGTTCAAACTCTACGGGAACTACAGAGGAATAAAACTAGGAACTTTGCCATCAATTCACTGTCACTGGATTCCAACCTAGAACTCCCTTCCTCTTTCCCCTGTGAATATTGCTGCACCAGACGGTCTACTTAGTTTGAAAAAGATTAAAATGATTTGAAGTGTAATATGACCGTTGCCAGTGACATTAAAAGCTGATAATAGGTTTTCAAATAATAAGATGCAAAAAAAATTCTGATTCTACATTGTGCCACGAAACATGTCCTGCACAACTGAGGCACAAAGAAAATATACAACATATCTCCCTCGGCCTCACTCAATCAAATATCTCTTGTTGCCAACAACCAATTTCAAAACTCTTCCTATCTGCCTTTTGTTCCTGAAACGTTTGTTCTGATTGGAACAACTTAGTCAGGGCTCTCAATTCTGAGGCACCTAATCGAATATTGTATTTCTGGCAGATAAAAGTGGTTTTGAAGCGTGAGATGAAATTGAACTGTCTGAGATTCAGGAATCCGAACTGGACAATTTACAAATGCTCAGGACCGTTGACAAGTTAGTCAGAGATAGCACTGAAACAAACTGTACAACAGACTTAATACTAGAGGATACATTGCTCAACTCCTCACGTCAAATATATTCACTGTAATTGAACATTCATCAGAGGAACTAACCAGTGGATTAATGTGAATGAGAATGTGTTCACAATGAACATAAATAACCACTGAGTTAATAAACTTAATAAGTCATTGCATTTAACAAAATTATTGAGGTGGGAAATATCGCACAGATCTGGAGGAAATGGATTCTTGTCTAAATTATTTTTACATATTCTTAAAACGTTCCTTGAACTGTGGAGATTTTGCATGCACTGCATAAAGTCAATACTGCATTCCAGTGTGGAAAGCATTTCTCTGGAAGGAATTAGGGCAAGGTCATTTTCGTGTTAACTGCTTTTAATGAACAAAAATGTTTAAAAAGGTATGAATTGAAAACATGCTTCTGTCTGGAGTTTCCCGCTTTAGCGGATGTCTAAGTAAATGTGGGCACTGCTGCCTCACAGATCCAGGTACCCAGGCTCGGTTCCAGCCTCGGGTGACTGCCTATGTGGAGTTTACACAATCTCCCCTCTGTCTGTGTGGATTTCCTCCCACAATCCAAAGAAGTACATGTCAGGTGAACTGGTCATGCTATATTGTCTATAGTGTTAGGTGCATTAGTCAGGGGTAAATATAGGGTAGGGGAATGGGTCTGGGTGGGTTACTCTTCAGAGGGTTGGTGTGGACTTGTTGGGCCAAATGGCCCGATACATACTGCAGGAAATCTAATCTAAATGATTGTCACACTTAAATAATGTGAGCAGATTCCTTCCGATCGCTACATTGCAATAAATTGGTCAAGTATATTAATTAAAATAAATATTACTCTATTTTCAGTGTCTGAATAAACAATGTGATCTGTTATTGTCTAGTTCATGTCTTCTGCAAATTTGTGAACTCTGCATACGTCTGAACACATCGATGTAAAATGAATTCTCTGTTTGCAGCAAGTATTCCCATGATTTTAAGAGTAGAGTTCCTACAGTATGGAAACAGGCCATTTGGCCCAACAATTCCACACTGACCCTCTGGACAGTAAGTAGCCCAGCCAGACCCATTCCCCCTAATTTATATTTACCCCTGACTAATGCACCCTAACCTACACATCACTGAACACTATGTGCAATTTAGCACAGCCAATCACCTGACCTGCACATCTTTTGGACTGTGCTAGGAAGCCAGAGCGCCCGAAGGAAACCCACGCAGACACAGGGAGAATGTGCTAACTCCACACAGGCAGTCACCCGAGGGTGGAATCGAATTTGGGACCCTGGCGCTGTGAGGAAGCAGTGCCAACCACTGAGCCACCATGCTGCCCTGCGAGTTCATGAATGGATTATTTTAATTAATTCGAAATTTGGCCTTGGTCACATAATTCACTATAGCAGTTGTTTCCGAAAGAATGACTCTTCAGTTGACATTTTGTTGTAAAATGTAACTATTTATTTAAAATGCACAGATTGGGAACACCTAAAGCACTGTGCAGATTAAATAATTCAGTTAATGTTTTATTTTTATCCTGCAAATCCAGTTTAATCAGGGACATAACAATTAATTAACTCAAGTTACGTGAAAACTGATCAAAGCAGTGAAACTGATCTGTTCTTCATAAAATTGAGCAGAATTTCCAAATGGTCTTTGCCAATGATCTTTTCCAGCCAGAAAAATATATATGTAGTGAATTGAAAGGTGTTTCTTGATCAATCATAACGCAGTCATGGCATTTTTGCTCAAGAGCAAGAACTATTAGAACACTAGACTTTTGAAATTCTATTTATATTTCTCTATGACTTGTAAACTGTTTAAAGACAGACCTTGTGATTGAGCTAGATAGTTGAGTTCTGAATTTGGATTGTAAAGCATGGATTAGATTAATCCTTAATTATTTATTTGAAGTAAAAATGGCGCCTGAAGGTATCTGTTTTCCCTTCATTTCTAAAACCTTTGCGATTTGCCTTTCACTTAATAATAGGCTTTATGAAATTTCAACTCGCATGCTGATTGCATTGAATGAGGAACCTGCAGCGGTTCACTGTCGCCAACCGTGTTAACATTGCAAAAACAATGTAGAAACCAAAAACGGTTTCCCAAATTTAATGTTACCCAAGCACAGTCCCTTCTCAACAGCTCAACGATCACCAGATCACAACACGGTGTGTTTGCAGCAGAACTAGCTCTGCAAACATTTTCAACAGAACCAAGAACATGATGTAACCTCACCAAAAAAATCTAAATTGAAGTCTAACAAAGCTGCTCAG
This sequence comes from Chiloscyllium plagiosum, assembly GCF_037043375.1. Lineage (NCBI taxonomy): Eukaryota > Metazoa > Chordata > Chondrichthyes > Orectolobiformes > Hemiscylliidae > Chiloscyllium > Chiloscyllium plagiosum. The sequence goes on along the minus strand of NW_028270149.1, from coordinate 90,853,610 downwards.
AATCAAGCAAACTAATGATTAAATTGAATAGAAATAACAAGTCATAACAGCAATCTTGTGAGGGGACTTAACACTTAAAGCTGTAATGTTTCTGGCAACAGTTCAATTTATTTCCAACCTGTACACCCTTCCTGATCATGACAATCTTGTGCAGCGCACAGTAGAGTGGTTGAAGGCATATATTGATTAATCACTTCATTACAAAACAAAATTACTGAATGGACAAATATCACCACATTATAATTTTAAGTTAGTTTCAATTACATAATCTGATCAATTCTGCAGTTTCAGATTTTAGTCCCAATTTTTTATTTTGAATGAGGCTACTCAAAACAAAATTCAGTTAGTTTACAATTAGAACTGAGTTTTTTTTTTAAAAAGTCAATGCATTAAAAACTCATTTTTTTCATTTCTCACACTTGCGGGTTTCTGCCTTAAGTTGTTTTTCAGACCATTACAAATGGATGTAATGTTTTCAATCAAGCAGAGAAAAATGTGTCATATAAGTTTAACAAATGCAGAAATGATTCATGAAAAACAAAAGAACTTCACAAATATTGGTAATGAAAAGTAATCCAGAGAGTCAATCTCCTCACCAGAAAGAAAACACCAATTCAGAAAGCATGAAAACGCAGATCAATTTCACAAACTGAATAAGAATCCAATCAACTCAATTCAACAGAATCAAGGAAAATAAAATCAGAATCCAATCAACTCAAAACAACAGATTTGAATGAAACATAATCAGAATCCAAACAATTCAATTCAACAGAATCAAATAAAACAATTTCAAAAGCCAATCAACACAATTCAACAAAACCAAGTAAAAACAAAGTCAGAATCCAATCAACACAGTTCAAACCGAATCAACCAAAACAAAGCCAAAATCCAATCAACTCAATTCAACAGAATCAAGTAAAACAAACTCAGAATCTCATCAACAGAATGCAATATAGCACCGCAAGAAAATTTTATGACAGTTTCTAACCTGCTTGTCATCAACAAAATTAACAAAATAAATGAGAAAATATAATCAGGGTAAGAACATATATTCAAGAAATGAATAATGATATTTTAGCATATTTTAATCATGTTTGGTAATATCTCGAACATCTTTGAATTCTTAGCGTTTGTTGTTGATAATAAAACTCACAGTCAGGGTGTCACTGACATTAAACATTATTTATAGCTGACTGATTAAGAGACATTAGGTGTTTCAAGTAACCCAACCACACAGAATGCCCATCTGATTAAAAAAAAGAGATACTGACTCCATCATCCCCACCGTAACTATTTGCTGAGCCTTAACTGAAGTCTATAATCAGTCTGAACAAAAATCAATCCGAACCGAACCAAACTCAGCACAGAATCTGAGTTTCATTTAATTCAGAAATTAGTCACATGAATAGAAAGTTTTTAAAAAGTCACTAAGAAAGTTCAAAGTTCTTACCTGAAGTCACTGTCACCATGGTCCCTTGGCCCCAGTAATCAAGATAGTCACAGTGTTACATTCTCTGGACTGGGTCACACAATAACTAGCTCTGTATAAAACAAATCAAAAATCTACCATCATTTTAAATTTTCAGAACCACAGGCAAAATAAAGTCACGATAAATCTTCATCACATAATTGCGCTAGTGAATTCTGATCATTCTTGATAAATTTTAATACTGTTTTATACTTCACAGAGTAACACATGAGCTGATTCTCAAAATCCCCAACTGGTGTATCAATAATTACCCAACACTTTTACAAATTAAATAGTGATACTGGCATTAAACCGCACAGAACTAATACGGCACTGCAAGTTAAGACGGTTTGTAGAAGTAATCACTGACTAGTTTCAAACAATGGAGGCTGAATAGGTTTTTGTATTGATCATAATTGCAGTGTCACCCCAGTTATATCACTGTGAGACACGTTATGTCAAATACTATGACAGACTGTAAACTGTAAAATGCAGATAATTTCTTCACTTCCTAGACAGCAGTGATTCAGACTCCTCTAAAAATGATTCAGTGTGTTATTTCAGCTTTTACGATCCATTGTATTTTGAAAGGTTGGAATACTTTTCCAGGCTTGGTCTGCATTTAACTTGACAATCAACACGAAGAAGGTAGAAAAAAATTATACATTTGTACAAACTAGCACTACTGGATTGCGTTTAAATTGCATCTCACATTATTTCTCGCTCCTGCCATGGTAGAAATCACCAATTTGAGATAAACACTTGTCAGTGGTTTTTGTATGAGGATGTCGCTGTGCACAACACTGTGACCCACTGTAGTATCACAATGATGTAGACCAGTACACTCATTCTCTGTTCTTTACTCCAGGTCTCAATTTTCATTTGAAAGAGCCATTTAGTTCTGATCATGTTTAGAATTGATGCCATAGTTGACATAACAATGAGCAGTGATTTCCTGAGCTGTCAGATATACTAAAACTAACATTTTGTCCGAGCATTTAATTGATGGAAGTGTTAGCAGTACATATGACATGCCCAAAACATTGTCCCATTGTGTCAGCAGTTTGCTAGTTTAAATGGTACATTTCCTCTTTGATAGTTTTGTAAGAGGCAGCCTGAGGTCTGCTTCAGATCGCAGTTGGTATAATTGTATTTAAAACTCGTACTGACCGTCAGTTTATGATGGAATTGACAAAATGTTCCCTCGAGCTGTTTTTGAACGGGTCCAGCCCTGGTTCCTCTCGCTGTGGTCTCTTGCACAGTAATAGATGGCGGTGTCTTCGATCTTCAGGTTCCCCATGTCCAACGCGAAAATGTTGTTTGAAGTGTCTTTGGACGCAGTAAATCGACCCTTAATCGCTGGTGCATAGTAATTGCTGGATGAAGTATAGTAGCTAACCAGCCACTCCAGACCCTGTCCGGGAACCTGTCGGACCCAGCTCATCCAGTTGCTGCCAAGATCGAACCCGCTGGTTTTACAGGTCAGTTTCAGGCTGCCTGCGGGACGGCCAGTCTCTGCCTCTGGCTGGGTCAAAACAATCTCCGACTGGACACCTTTAAAAAAGAAAACAAATAAACTATGAGCATTAATGCTGATGAAATGATAGCTGAGTGTTTTACATTCCAGCTGTCGACTAACATTGAGACAGTAACAAAGAGAGACTTGAACAAAAAACACTCACATGAGAAGAAAGTCAGTAACAGACTGAGAAAAATTGTCGACACAATCATTCTGATAACTTGTGGGAAGCGGTTCTGTCAAGACCTTTCTAAACAAAGCCGACCCAGGAGTGTTGAATTACGGTGTAGTGCCTAGGATTTATATGGCCATCGGAAGGGGCAGGCTTACAGCTTCCGCATGTTGGTGTCCTGCTGGAGGCTGAGACTGGGTCCTGGTATCAGCTTGTACAGCCCGAACACATGGGGTCATGTATTTACATGAAGTTATGCTTAAACATGGACACATACACATCTTGGGATATTTGTTTTGCTGAATAGCTTCTTTGGAAGTAAATTTGAGTAGCTTCAGGTCTGTTTCACATGATAGTTGCATGTATTTTGTTTTAAAAAAAAACAAATTCAACTGGAAGTTATCTCCCTTTATTTCTACATTCATTCACAAGCCGATAAAACTAAAGTTAAAGTTCAAACATATTTCCAGCCAATAAAACAGTTGAGCTTTTCTTCCCTATATACTGCAAGTCTCTGTCGCACTACAAAATAACATGTAATTCATATGAAACATTTCAGAATTCAATTTAGGCAACTGAATACAGAGAGTGTCCAAAGTGATTATATTTAGAATATTCAATTAGAAGTTAACTCCCTTTAATCCTACATTCCACCACAAGCAGATAAAGCTAAAAAGAACTTCAATAATATTATTAGCCAACAAAATGAATGACTTTATTTGCTGTTACTCAAAGTCTCTCTCACATTACCAAATAACATACCATTTCTAATCTGCGTTTCTAAATTCAGTTTAGGCAACCTAATGTGGAGCATGTCTAAAGTGACTATGTTCAGAATGTGAGTGTATGTCACTAAACAGTTTGGACCCGGAGATTAGAAGCACCCCCTTACATTGCAGAATGTCTCTCCTTGCAACTTTTTTTTCAAATTGCTCCGACACTAAAATGCACAGTAAAGGAAAGCTGTGTGCCTGAGAAACAAAATGTGAGTCCGCAGTGATACATAACACCGAGGTAAACTTTTGAAAGAGCATCTAATGAACTAGAACAAGACAGTCCATAAGTTGTTTTTAAAATCCTCAACGTCTAAACCATTGCATGTAACAATCTGGGTACATCAGGAATGTTTGGTTAAATTAGAGAGTATTACAGTAATAATTACCACGAATGTAGGTTATAAACAGTACATTTCTCTGCTCACTGATAACTCTGAAAGGGCAGTTAGCTCATAAAAATCTGCAAATATTCACGGTTACACTACACCAGTATTAACCATGTATAAAGGGCCCACTCAGTTTTAATGAGATACATGAATCAGAGAATGGTGTATCAAGTGATGTGAATTTGAACCAATTCAATTTTGTTAATTTACTTTGAGATGATAACAAATGTTACTGCAATGTGGGATTTTGGATCCACTAACTTCATATTCAGGAGCTTTAAAGATACTCAGTAAACAGGCTGAACTAACCAGAATGTCACTGCATTCAATGTCCTGTTTTCTGATAGTCATACAATGAATGCTGTATTCAGTGACTTTCCTTTTTAAAGAAGAAATGCCAAGTGAAATGTATCCATTGTGAGTAAATGGGACAATATAGCTTGTTTGGTAGGACTTTACTATAGTTGATTCATTTTCCCTTTAATCGGCCAGATACAATAGTTGGCAGCAATTAAGCTGACTTGAGTTAAAAGGTCCTTGAGTTCCCAGTTTCATTTACTGGAAGCAGGTGGAGTTTCTGTAGTGGATCAAAGATATTTTGTCTCACTGTTGACCAGTTGGTGGAAAGCCAACTGCAAACCATAACCACCGCCTCTGCAGAAACAAATCGACTCAGCAACAATACTGGAGAAAAGTTTAATTTTCAGTTGTTAAACTTGGAGAACTAGTCACTCCTCTCATTGAAGGAAATATTCGCAGAGTCTCAGACACAACCTTAACATCAACAGTTCATTCAAGGATCACTACAGCACTGTTTAGTATTGAGAAAAATTAATAAATAGTCATAGAGTCATGGAGTGATACAGCATGGTTACAGACCCTTCGGTCCAACCAGTCCATGCCAGTCATAATCCCAAACTAAACTAATCCCACCTGTGTGTACTTGGCCCATATCCTTCCAAACATTTGATATTCATTCACTTATCCAAATGTCTTATAAAGGTTGTAAGTATCCATCGCCAGATCATCCTACACACAAACCATTCTCTGTGTAAAAGGTTGTCTCTGATATCTTTTTTAAAATTTTTCTCCTCTCATTGGAAAAACATGTTCCCTATTGTTGAAATCCCCCACCATAGGGAAAATATGCCACTGTCTTAGTCAAAAATTGAAAACAATCCCAGCTCCAAACATTTACAAAATATCGCTATGGATCTTCCTCGAATCCAAAAAAATTGTCCCCTTTGATCAATGATTTATAAAATTTACTCGCGTATCTACTAGACGTTTTCAAACAACTTCTTAAGTGCAAATGGTTCACAACAATCGGATTAAAGTAACATTTCGTGCGCTACCCCACACACAAAAAAAAACAAGTTTGTTGACACAAATTGTTCTGAGGATATCTACAATGGATTCTTTTATCAAACAAAATCATTTCCAATGTTGTGAGTGCTCTGAATATTAAGTTGTGTCTGACTGCAGATGAAACTGGCTGATCTGGGTAAAAGTACAGTTTGTGCCTTTCACATTGTGAATGTATATTGCTGACTTTAGTTGAATAAAGTGATGTTGTCCCAGGCATCGTCTGGCACCATTAATTAGACCATTAATTTCCACATCACTAGCCGTAGGGTCAGGTGGAGTTTATTGATACGTGATATTTTTGAAACGAAAGCTTCGTACATTTCCAGTATGAATCATGTCAATTAGAGCCATCCACGTTTCCACTCATGGCTTTATAAACTTGTATGAGGTCACCCCCCCCCCCCCCCCCCCGCCCCCCCCACCCCCCGACCTCTCACCCTCCAGTGAAACAAGTTCCAGTCTATCTGGATTTCCAACATGATTCTGTTCCCTCACATTCTGCTGTGAAAGATCCTCCTGCCACCCCAGGTCCACAAAGAGCGTCCCTTGTTACTAGTTCAAAGAAATGAAAGGAACTTCTCCAACCATATTGTTCAATTTTAGTTGGCTTCAAACACCATAAAAAATAAATGTTCATGTCATTGCTGATTTATGGGAGAATTCCATGTACATAGTATCTGCTGAAATACCTGCAGTACCATCCTGAATCTGGTTCGCAGGTTCATCTGTTGCTCACAAATGCAACCAGGCATCAGGGAATAGTGAACATCACCCACCCCCACCCCTCCACCCTTCCCCTCTGTACTTTGCACTTTGTGAAATCCGTGTTGTCAATAATCAGTTAAAAGAAAGTTTTTTTAAAACTTTCTTAATTCATGTTGCTGATCTTGGCTGAATAAAGATATGTTGCTGTCAGCATTTCTGGGGAACATGTCTGCATTTTTTTCATGTCAGTTTACAATGATATTAAGTCAAGAATAGTCAAAATATCCTGAGGAACAACGTTTAGAAATGGGCCTATTAGCTCCTCAGGGCTGGACCAACTGTTTGAATATTGATACAGTTCTGCCCTTACTTTTTCCCCATAAGCCAGGATTTACAGCATTGGAGATCATATCGATGTTGATAATGGATTAGACCCTACACAATGTTCCCGAATGTTTACAGTGCTATCACCTGCACGGTTACGGACAACATGCTATAAATTGGGTGTTGGCTGGAAGGCTCTGTCTTCACGTGATACAGGTGCGATGGGTGAAGTGATCTATCTCTGTCGTGAAAACTTCCTACTACTTGAAATTCATCTTTCCTACTTTGTCTCCGGGATGTTGCCTGGAATGGAGAATAGGTCATACGAGGATAGGTTGAGAGTGCTAGGCCTTTTCTCATTGGAAAGGCGAAGGAAGAGGGGTGACTTGATAGAGGATTATAAGATGATCAGGGAATAGATAGACAGAGACTTTTTCCCCGGGTACAACAGAGTGTTACAAGGGACATAAATTTAAGGTGAAGGGTGAAAGGTATAGGGGGGGATGTCAGGGGTGGGTTCTTTACCCAGACAGTGGTGGGGGCATGGAATGCGCTGCCTGTGGGAGTGGCAGAGTCAGAATCATTGGTGACCTTTAAGCGGCAATTGGATAGGTACATGGATAGGTGCTTAAGCTAGGACAAATGTTTGGCACAACATCGTGGGCCAAAGGGCCTGTTCTATGCCGTATTGTTCGATGTTCATTGTCTCGTTCAGAGGCTCTACTTCATATGATTCATACCGGAAATATTCCAAGCATTCGTTTCAATGAGATCAATACATTCCACCTGATAGTCTGGCTAGTGATGTGGAAATTAATGGTCTAATTAATGGTGCCAGACGATGCCTGGGACAACATCACTTTATTCAACTAAAGTCAGCAATATACATTAACAATGTGAAAGGCACAAACTGTACTTTTACCCAGATCAGCCAGTTTCATCTGCAGTCAGACACAAAATTCAGACCATTGCACAGAAGATAGACGAGCGCTCACAACATTGGAAATTATTTTGTTTGATAAAACAGTCCATCATAGACTTGCTGAGAGCAACTCGTGAATATTGCTTGATTTCTTTTTGTGTGGGGTAACACATGAAATGTTACTGTATTCCGACTGATGTGAACCATTTGCACATCAAGTTATTTGAAAACGTCCTTCACAACAGATATGTTAGTAAATTTTAGAAATCATTGATCAAAGGGACAATTTTGTTTGGATTCAAGGAAGATCCATAGTGATATTTTGTAAATGTTTGGAGCTGTGATTGCTTTAAATTTTTAACTAAGACATTGGCATACAGTGCACAACTTCACAATTTGCTGTAACATGAAACTCGCAACCACTGTGAACCTGGAAGGCGATGGTTCAGAATTTAACAAGGACCTAGCAAGGTTCATGGATGGACCAACAAATGATTCATGAAATTTTACAAAGGCATTTCTGAAATGATTAATTTAGCTAGGAAGAATGTAGAGACACAAATTCACATCTCTGTTTGCTATATACTATAAATCACTTTTCTATTATATCCTAAAATACTTGTTAGGATACTTCTATTATATCCTAAAATATGAACTTTGTTCATATTTGATACACTCTATCTTGTTCCGGTGTTAAGATAGTTTCTTTATTTATTTCACTCAAGACTGTATGCTGTATTTTTGCCTCAGTATTGACTAAACTCGGTTTGGTGCCAGCTTATATCATTCGAGCTGCTTTTTCAGGAAGTGAATCTCTCCACCTGTTATGTCAAAATAATCTGTTCATGCGGAGATAAAAATAAATCCTGTTAATATCATCCCAAATTCAGACTCGGTTATTTTGTATTTATTCATTGGAAATGAACAGAATATGACCGGCCTGTTCTTGGTGGAGTGGGAGAGGGAGTTAAAGTGTTCAGCCACGGGGCCGTGAGGGTGGTTGGCACGGGTGTCCTAGAGATGTTCTCTGAAATTATCAGCAAGTTAGTGTCCTGTCTCCCTGATGTAGAGGAGACCACATCAGGTGGAACAGACACAGTGGATGACATTTGTGGAAGTATAGATAAATTTCTCTGGGATGTGGAAGGATCATTTGGGGCCTTGTCGGAGGTGAGGGGGGAGGTGTGGGCACAGGTTTTGCACTTCCTGTGGTCGCAAGTGAAGGTGACAGGGGTGGGGAGTGGGCTGGTGGAGGGCCATGGACCTGACGAGGGAGTCGCGGAGGGAATGGTGTCTCCGGAATGCAGATAGGGGTAGGGAGGGAAATATACCCCGAGTGATGGGTTCTGTTTACAGGTGGTGGAAGCAGCGGAGGATGGTGCGTTGGAAATTGAGGACCAGGAGGGCTCCCTGTTGCGATTGGAGGAATGGGGTTCAAGGGCATTGTCGACCACGTGGGAGGGGAAATTGCAGTCTTTGAAAAAGGACGTTATCTGGGATGTTTTATGGTGGAACTGGTCCTCCTGGGAGCAGATGCGGTGGAGACAGAGGAATTGACAATAAGGGATGGCATTTTTACAGGAGGTCGGGTGGGAGGAGTGTAGTCCAGGTAGCTGTGGGAGTCAGAGGGATTGTAGTAAATGTTTAGTCGGTCACTGGAGATAGAGGTGGAGAGGTCTAGGAAAGGGAGGGAGGTGTCCGAGATGGTCCCTGTGAAGTTTAGGTCAGGGTGGAAGGTCTTATTAAAGTTGATGAACTGTTCAACCTCCTCGTGGTAGCATGAGGTGGCGTTGATACCGTCATCAATGTAGCGGTGGTAAAGGTGGGCAATGATACCAGTGTAGCTGTGGAAGATTGACTGTCCCACATATCTGACGAAGAGGCAGGCATAGCTGGGGTCCATACAGGTGTCCATGGCTACCCCTTTGGTTTGGAGGAAGTGGGAGGATTGAAAGGAAATGTAGTTGAGGTTGAGCATGTACTGCTTGGGTTGGAGTGACAGGAAGAAACGGACAGCTTCGAGGCCGACATCATGGCGTTTGGATGTGTACAGGGCCTGGACATTCTGTTCATTCTGGGGCTTATCAATAGCTTGCAGTTATTATGGAACTGCAAGTGCAATGGCAGGGAACTCGGAGAAACCAATGTTTAAGTCTTCTGCTTGAAGCAAATTTTGACCAGAACATTTAAACACCACAAAGCTCACTGTAGGAAATGCCAGGGCTGCAACTTTTAATAATATTTGAAACTTTGTTAAAAATAGGGGTTTTTAGTCATAGTTTCTGAAATAATCAAGAAAATAATTAACCGTTAGAACAAGCTCTTTCAAAGAGAGAGGATTTGCAAAGTTTGAAACCATACGGTGCTGTGGTTTATTTGAATTCAATGTCGGTCAGAGTTAGATATAGACAAGGTGATCTCTCCATATATTGATTCTGTTAATCGGACACACCGACATACCTGTCTGTACAAAACTGTATTATTTGTTTAGTTGATCAAAATTTAGGAAACAGATCTAACAGAATGTATTCGGCTGGGAAGGTGATGGATACAGAAGACAGAATCAAAAACTGGGAACATTAAATCTGAAGATAGACTAACAAGTAGTACAAGATCAAAGACATGACAAGGTGCATGTCGATATGTACCAGACGTTAGTGAATCGAATGAGCTTGTTAGATGGTCGAGAGACTCGTCCAATGATGTCCTGGAATCAGACCGTGAAACAGAGATCGAAAGGTCGATTTGCAAATGTCACTTCAATGTGATCGCTTCATACTCTGTGTCCTGATATAGGCCACATTGGCAGATGTTTCCGCTAGATTGCATCCCCTGGGTTTATTTTCTGATCAGAAGTGAGATGTGTGGCTTGCTGCTGGCACATAGAAACAGGAAGTTGCGTGCCAGCTGAGAATGATACATCAGGCGCTACTTTCCGTATTATCAGCACAAACAGTCTTCCTACCTCTGAGGGTGAACATACATCAACAGTGTCAAGAACAAATGGACAGCTTGTTGTTGGTCTCAACATTGTATTCAATTCCATTCCCATTTTCCAGAATGAAACAGAAGAGACACAAGATTATTTCAGCTAGAGTAAATTATCTGTCAGAGAGATAAGAAGAGTTATCATCGGGTGAAAGGAGCTAAATGACAATGTGTAGTTTCACTCATAAACCTATGTTTAAAAGTAGAAAACTTGGGGGAAGTTAATAAGTAAATCTAATAAACAACATTCATTAAAAGTTGGAATTGTAAGGTTTAAGCAATAAAATTCAGCATGGCTTTGGTGGAAGTGATAACATATCGGAAGTGGTTGATTCTGTTTTCCGGAGAGGAAATGAGATGTGACATCGGGTGTAAAAAGTGGATGTAATGCTTCTTGACTTCAATCAGGTTTTTGACCAGATCTTGCATCTTTAATATGGTAAGGGTTCATGGGAGCTGATGCATTTTGGCAAATCCATCGAAGGTTTATTTGTTGGCAGAAGGTAATGATCGAAGGTAGTCATTGTGAAGACATCTTGTGTCCAGTGGCTTACTATATGACATGGTGCTGGATCTTTTGCTTTTTGCAGCGTATATCAACGATCTAGTCAAGAATGTAGCAATTTTGATCAGTAAGTTCTTTACCCAGAGAGTGGTGGGGGCATGGAATGCGCTGCCTGTGGGAGTGGTAGAGTCAGAATCTTTGGTGACCTTTAAGCGGCAATTGGATAGGTACATGGATGGGTGCTTAAGCTAGGACAAATGTTCAGCACAACATCGTGGGACGAAGGGCCTGTTCTGTGCTGTATTGTTCTATGTTCTATGTTCTATGTTCTAAGTTCAAAGATGAGGTGAAAAACGTTTGGTTATGCAATTAGTGAGGAGGAAAGCCAGTGTGGCATCGATTACCTTGCCTGTCGGAGAGAAGAATTGAAAACAGAACATTATATCCTAAAGTCTGTGAAGTAAAGTATTTTTGAAACTAACAATTTAAGCGAATATACGGTGCATTGTTGGAATCTACACAATACAAAGGACAAGCAATCTTCTGTTGTGAATATCCACATCATGGAGTGGGGGTTGGAGTTATAGTCTGGAGATATTGAGCTAGACCATTCATTCAGGAAACAGGGGTCTGAGACCACAGTGCTGCCACATCAAGTTGTGAATTAAAGTTGATAATTAAACAACTCTTTGAAGGAATAAGCTCCACGGATATTCCCTTGCTCTGCTTTGGAGAGCACAAAACATCAGCGCAAAAGTTAAGGCTGAAGCATTCACAGCAATCTTCAGCCAGAAGTGCCAATTGTGTGATCCATCTCGGCATCTTCCATAGATCACTAATATTACAGATACCTGTCTTCAGGGAATTCGCTTCTCTCCATGTGAAATCAAGACACTGTTGGGCGGGGACGGGTGGGGTGGGGGGTGGGGGGGCAGGGGTTACCGCAAATGCTATGGAGCCTGACAAAATTCTGGCAATAATACTGATGACTTGTGCTAGCCAAGCAATCCCGGTACAGCTAAAACACTGGCATGGACAATGTGGAAAATAGGCTAGGCACATCCTGTGCACAGAAAATAGGTCAAACCACCCTGGCTAATTACTGCCCCATCAGTCCATGCTCAATCATGAGTTACATGGAGGAAGGTGCTATCAAGCAGCACTAGCTCAGCAATAACCTGCGTAAATGTGGGTTACGCAAGGCCTACTCAGGTCATGTCTGAATTACAGACTTGATTTAAACATGGACAAAGAACTGAATTCCAGAAATGAGGGGAGAGTGACAGTCCTTGACATTAAGGTCACATTCGGCAGAGTGTGATATTATGGAATCGTAGCAAAACTGGATTCAATGGGCATTAGGCGACAAACTCCCTGCTGCCTGCAGTCATACCTCACACATTGGAAGATGGCTCTGCTTGTTAGAGGGCAGTCGTCTCAGCCAAAGCAAATCTCTGTTGGAGTTCCGAAAGAAAGTGTCCTTGGCCCAATCATGTTCAGCTGCTTCAGCAATGACCTTCCCTCCATCAGAAGATCAGAAGTGAAATCTGCATTAATCTAGCACATTTTTGTGACTCCTCAGTCCACATTCAAATGCAATAAAATCTGAACAATTTCCAGACTTGAGCTGACAAGTGGCACATAGCATTCACACCACAAAACTGCGAGACAATGACCATTGACAATAAGAGACAATTTAACCAAAACCCCTTGACATTCAATAGTGTTACCATCACTGCATCCCTCACCATCAACACCCTGGGTTTTTATTGTTCATTAGAAATTGAGCTGGACACTCCATATAAATACAATGGTTGTACGAGTAGGCCAGAGGCTAGGAATACGACAGCGAGTAACTCACCCTCCTGACTCGCAAAGCCAATTGACTGTCTAAGAGACAGAGGTCAGGAAGCTAATTGCACAGCTCGCCCCGTGACTAGATAGGAGCAGCTTCAACTGCACTCAAGAAGCTTGGCATTGTCCAGGACAAAGCATCCCACTTGATCAGTAGCACATCCACAAGCATCCATTGCCTCCAAATCTGATGCTTAGTACCTGCCATATGCACTATCTAAAATACTACACTGCAGTAACTTAGCCACTTCCTTAGACAGTACCTTCCCACTACCACTTGCATCTCGAAGGACAGGAATACCAGATATATGGGAACAGCACCACTGTAAGCTCCTCTCTAAAACACTCGGCATCCTGACATGGAAATATTCACCGATCCTTTACTGTAATTGGGTCAAAATCTGGAATTTTCTTCCTCAAGCCATTTTGGAATATATTATTTCAGAAAGGCAACTTACTGCCATCTGCTGAAGGACATCTACAGACAACTAAAAGCAACCACCATCTTCCATGAGTCAATAAAAAAATCGTTGAAGCTAACATGACAGTTTGATAAAGTGATTGAGGAGGCATTATGAGTATGTAATAAGCAATCAAAAGGTTTGGAGTAAAGTTCCAGAATCAGTCCCTACCATGGTAGCTTCAATTAATAAAAGAGTATGAAATGAAAATGCTGGAATAATGAACGATAATGGCAGACCTACCAAAGGTTTGAAGCATGTTACATGGTTCAGTATTCTCCTTCAGAGGAGGACGTCTGACCTTCCTACCTGGCCTGCCCTACCTGTTCAACAATAAGGTGATGGTCCTTTCCTGTGCCGAACATGACCAAGAAACCCATCAGGAGAAAGTGAGGACTGCAGGTGCTGGAGATCAGAGTTGAGAGTGTAGTGCTGGAAAAGCACAGCAGGTCAGGCAGCATCTGAGGAGCAGGAAAATCAACATTCAGGCATAACCCCTTCATCATGTATCCTAATGAAGGCCTCATGCCCGAAACGTCGATTCTCCTGCTTCTCGGACGCTGCCTGACCTGCTGTACTTTTCCAGCACTACAGTCTCGACTGAGAAGCCATTTGGTTGTAATAAAGCTTCTTAAGAAAGATCAACCATAATTAGCCGAGCAACATGGCAGGCCTTCAAAAAGGTAGCTGATGACCACCTTCTTGGGATATGTGACTAACTTTTTCATAAGTCAGTGAAGAATTCAAAAAATGCAAATGACGGTGAGTCAGGCTCTTCAGACAGAGTCCGGTACACAGTTTAGATTGATGATTGGATGCAAAGTCTCCTGTGATGTTGCTGTGAACAGCAGGAGAGTTCTTGCCAGTATTGCACTCCAATATTTGTTCATGAGGTAAAGTGTCAGATTTATTGCATTTCTGTTTGTGACCGCTTTCTGTGCATTTCCAATATTAGGATCACAGCGGTGACACCATGACACCAGTATTCCCAAACTCCAGTTTGATGCTGAATGGACGGGGTTTGGAATACCATCGTTTGCCCAGGGTGAAATTTGAATTCAAAGAAAGCCTGGAATCAGAAAGAAAGCCAAATGGTGACCATGTAACCCGATTCAATGGAAAAAATACAAAAACAGCTGGTTCACGAATGACAAGGCATCTGTCACCTTTACATGGTCTGGCCGACATGAGATTCCAGACCCACTGGGAAGTAATTGACTGTGTTCTGAAGTGGCTTTAGCAAGCTATTCAATGGGCAATTGGGGATAGGGACTCATTGCTGACTCAGCAATAAGTTTTAAATTGTGTTTATTGTCCAGAATTAAATAAAATCTGTTGCAATTCGTCTTCATAAATTTATATTCACTTCTGAAAGTGGTCAAAGTTCTTAAAATAAACTTGTTTCGATTTGAATCTTACCAACAAATCACTTCTTTCATCTGGCTTTGCTGTTACCATCACTTCCTTGAAATCAATTAAGCACTTATGCAAATAAACACAGAAATAGAATTCTCAGAATAAATTACAGAACAACAAAACCCCAATTTATATTTCCCCACAAGCACAGCACACGAATTGTGGAAAAAATGCAAATAACTCAATGGATTCCAATACTAATTGATGTTAGGACTTTTTACTATATAAAAATTGTATGATTGTTGAATGACAATTGTCATGGTTAGTCAAAAAATAAACATAATTAAGAGATACATTGGCACAGCTAATATTTCTGTCTCTCTTTTTCTCTCTTCCCCTCCTGCCTTCCCACCATTTTTCTTTATATCTGATGCCTTGTTTTGCCTCGCCACAATCGGACAATGTTTTCCTTAATAACATGAAACCAACACCTCACCAACATATGATCTCAGCCAAATTCATCCATTTCTTTCGAGAGATTTGAGTCAGTACAACCAGATTTTCTCAAAAATCTGTCTGAGTATTGAGTGATCTGGAAATGCTTGATCGGAATGAGGCTGCAAGACTTTACTGTGATAGTGTTTTCATTGCAACTCAGCAGTATTATTCTGAGGAATGTTTAATGGTTCAGTGCAATCACATTTAGTCTATAATTAACTTTTACTGCACATCTCATGGAATGTTTAATATTGTAGAGGGTGATTTATTCTGTGTCGACTCTGTGTTGTACCTACTCTGGGAGGGTTTTTTTTAGGGAACCCTGGATGCAGCTCTACTCTGTGTCTAAACCAAAATGTATTTGACATGTTTGCATTGGACAGCACAATATAGAGGGAGATTTACCCAGCACATTACATGAGCTGTACAATCACAGAAAACATTTGATGTAGCCGTGTAAAGGGGCTTGAACTCCTACCCACTGTCATTCTGATTTTGAAATGCTTGATACCAGAATAAAAAGGGAACAACACGATGCATTGAAACTTTGTTATACAAGTAGATTATCATCTACAGGCACAGACATACATACACACATAAGCAAATCATCTATGAACAACCCATGCAGTGTTTAATGGATGAGTGCTGAGAGAACTTTAATATGCAATGTGTGTATTCCATGCAACACATACCGACAGTGAGTTTGATATGGTAGTTTAAATGTGGTTTTGATCTGTCTTTAATCTTTTCTGTGACAGCTGTGGTTGTGTTTGACAAATATTCAATAGAACTGGAGGACTATAAATGCAGTCACTGCATTAGAGGCAGAATGCAATGCCATCAAACAGGGAGAAAGGCGATCCCTGTCTTTTTTCATGATGAGGAGGGATTGAAGCAGCTGGGCTTCAAACATGAAATGGAGGTTAATTTAAATGAGGCCTATATAATTCTGAAAAGACTAACTGAGAGCAAAGGTCAATGATAGGGAACCAGAAGCAGCCAGTTCAGCCAATGGGGTTTGGTCTTCTAAACAATGACATCATGGCTGAGCTGATCATCCTCACCTCCACTTTCCAGCGTTTTAACTGTCAGCATTGATTCAATTACCAAATCCAAATCTGTCCATTTCAGCCTTCAAAATACTGAATGACCCAAACTCGACAGTGTTCTATGGAAACAAATTCCACAGATTTACTACATTCTGGGAGACAAAATTCTGTTCTGCCTGACATTTGTGACCTCTAATTCAGAGATTCTATTCCCTGGCCCGAAACTCTCCCACAAGGGGAAACAACATTTCTGCATTTACACCATCAAGTTTCCTGAAAATAATAGATGTTTTAGAATGTCACCACTGAATCTTTTCTGTTCCATTGAGTTTTGGCCCAAACGACTCAATCTCTACTTTCAAGACAGTCCCTCCATCCTCAGGATCAGTCGACTAAACCTCATGTGGATTGTCTCACATTCCAGTGTACCTTTTCTTTGTGATATGAGTCCCAGGAACAGGTCACAGTATTCCAGCTGTGGTAAGAATAGACCTTCTTTTCAGTTTTAACAAACATTATAGTCATACAGATATCCAGCACAGAAACAGACCCTTTGGTCCAACTGCACTGACTAGATATCCCAATCTGACTGAGTACCATTTGCCAAACATTTGGCCAATCTTCCTCTAAATGTTACCTGTTCATGCACCCATCCAGGTGCCTTTTAAATGCAGTAATTGAACCCTCCTCCACCACTACCGCTGGCAGCTTTTTCCATTCATACACGTGAAAAGGTTACCCCTCAGGTTCTTTTCAAACGTGTCTCCTCTCACGTTAAACCGCTGTCCTCTAGTTTTGGACTCTCCCGCTCTAGGAAAAAGGCCTTGGCTATTCACCATATCAATGTTCCGCATGATTTTATAAGTCTTGTTCAGGCCACTCCTCAGCCTCCTTTTCTCTCGCTGCAGGGAAAAGAAAAGCCCCAGCCTATTCAGCTTCACCTTATACCTTAAATACTCCAGTTCCAGCATCATTCTTGGAAATCTTTTCTACACCCTCTCAAGTTTCACAAAATCTTTCATAGAAGTGGTCAGCCAGATTTGTCTGTAATAATTCTAAACGTGGCCTCACATGACATCTTGACTCCTACACTTAACATTATGACCAATGAACGAAAGCGTGCCAAACACCTTCTTCCCCACCCTGTCTCCCTGCAACTCCACTTTCAAGGAATGATGCATCTGCACCCTTTGGTTTCTTTGCTCAGCAACACTCTCTGAGGCCCAGCCATTAATTATATAAGTCCTGCCCTGGTTTGCCTTACAAAAATGCAACACCTACATTTATTTGATGAAGAATGGGTTCATGAAAGGCAAGTCATCTTTAACTGATTTATTGGAATTCTTTGAGGTTATAACGAGCGTGGTGGGCAATGGGGAACTGGTGAACATGGTGTATCTGGATTTCCAAAAGGCATTCAGCAATGTGCTGCACAAAAGGCTGCTGCATAAGATAAAGATGCACAGTGTTACGGGCAATGCATTAGCATGGACAGAAGAATGGTTAACTAACAGAACGCAAAAAGTGGGGATAACTGGGTGTTTTTCTGGTTGACAATCAGTGGCTAGTGATGTGTTTCAGGGATCAGTGTTGAGATTGCAATTGGTTACAATTCAGGTACATTGCTTCGAGTTAGAGACCAAGTGTAGTGTGTTGTAGTTCGCAGAAGCCACTTAAATGAGTGATAGAGCAAAGTGTGCAGAAGGATATAGACAGGCTAAGTGAGTGGGCAAGGTTCTGGCAGATGGGGTACAATGTTAGTAAACGTGAGGTCATCCATTTTGGTAGGATTAATAACAAAGTGGTCTACTTTAAAATGGTGAAAAATTACAGAATGCTGCTGTGCAGGGGGACCTGGGTGTTCTTGTGCATGAAACACAAAAGTATGGTTTGCGAGTCCAGTAGCTAATTAGGAAGACAAATGGAATAATGTCCTTCATTGCCAGTGGATAGAGTTTAAAATTAGGACTTTCTGCTGGAGCTGTATAGGGCGCTGGTGTGGCCACGCCTGGAGTACTCTGTACACTTTTCATCGCCTTACATGAGATGGCACTGGGGTGGGGTGGGGTTTGCTGAGGAGTTTGACTACGTTGATTCTGGAAATGAGGGGGTTGGCTTATGAGAAGAGATTGAGCAGACTGGGATTATACTCATTGGAATTCAGAAGAATGGGGACGGGATTGTAAAATTCCTAGAGTTCCATGCCTCTAGGAATTCCCTGGAAGTTCTCTGTTTGGCTTGTCCTATAATAGTAGTGTTGTCCCAGTCGAACTCATGTTGCTTGTCATCTGCGTGTGTGGCTACTAAGGATAGCTGGACAAGCCAACGTCTTCACCCAAAGGGTTGTAAATCTGTGGAATCCCCTGCCTAGTGAAGCAGCTGAGGCTAACCTGTTGAATGTTTTAAAGGTGAAGATATATTTGTGAACAGTAAAGGAATGAAGGGTTATAGTGAAGGGTGGGTAAGTGGAGTCTCAGACCATTGAAAGATGATCCACGATATTATTGAAAGGCAGAGCTGACTCATGGAGTCAGACAGCTAAAAACAATGACTGCAGATGCTGGAAACCAGATTCTGGATCAGTGGTGCTGGAAGAGCACAGTAATTCAGGCAGCATCCGACGAGCAGCAAAATCGACGTTTCAGGCAAAAGTCCTTCATCAGGAATAAAGGCAGAGAGCCTGAAGCGTGGAGAGATAAGCTAGAGGAGGGTGGGGGTGGGGAGAAAGTAGCATAGAGTACAATAGGTGAGTGGGGGAGGAGATGAAGGTGATAGGTCAGGGAGGAGAGGGTGGAGTGGATAGGTGGAAAAGGAGCTAGGCAGGTCGGACAAGTCCGGACAAGTCAAGGGGACAGTGCGGAGCTGGAAGTTTGAAACTAGGATGAGGTGGGGGAAGGGGAAATGAGGACGCTGTTGAAGTCCACATTGATGCCCTGGGGTTGAAGTGTTCCAAGGCGGAAGATGAGGCGTTCTTCCTCCAGGCGTCTGGTGGTGAGGGAGCGGCGGTGAAGGAGGCCCAGGACCTCCACTCCTCGGCAGAGTGGGAGGGGGAGTTGAAATGTTGGGCCACGGGGCGGTTTGGTTGATTGGTGCGGGTGTCTCGGAGATGTTCCCTAAAGCGCTCTGCTAGGAGGCGCCCAGTCTCCCCAATGTAGAGGAGACCGCATCGGGAGCAACGGATACAATAAATGATATTAGTGGATGAGCAGGTAAAACTTTGATGGATGTGGAAGGCTCCTTTAGGGCCTTGGATAGAGGTGAGGGAGGAGGTGTGGGCACAGGTTTTACAGTTCCTGCGGTGACAGGGGAAAGTGCCAGGATGGGAGGGTGGGTCATAGGGTGGGGGCGTGGACCTGACCAGGTAGTCACGGAGGGAACGGTCTTTGCGGAAGGCGGAAAGGGGTGGGGAGGGAAATATATCCCTGGTGGTGGGGTCTTTTTGGAGGTGGCGGAAATGTCGGCGGATGATTTGGTTTATGCAGAGGTTTGTAGGGTGGAAGGTGAGCACCAGGGGCGTTCTGTCCTTGTTACGGTTGGAGGGGTGGGATCTGAGGGCGGAGGTGCGGGATGTGGACGAAATGCGTTGGAGGGCATCTTTAACCACGTGGGAAGGGAAATTGCGGTCTCTAAAGAAGAGGCCATCTGGTGTGTTCTATGGTGGAACTGGTCCTCCTGGGAGCAGATACGGCGGAGGCAGAGGAATTGGGAATACGGGATGGCATTTTTGCAAGGGGTAGGGTGGGAAGAGGTGTAATCCAGGTAGCTGTGGGAGTTGGTGGGTTTGTAAAAAATGTCAGTGTCAAGTCGGTCGTCACTAATGGAGATGGAGAGGTCCAGGAAGGGGAGGGAGGTGTCAGAGATGGTCCAGGTAAATTTAAGGTCAGGGTGGAATGTGTTGGTGAAGTTGATGAATTGCTCAACCTCCTCACGGGAGCACGAGGTGGCGCCAATGCAGTCATCAATGTAGCGGAGGAAGAGGTGGGGAGTGGTGCCGGTATAATTACGGAAGATCAACTGTTCTACGTAGCCAACAAAGAGACAGGCATAGCTGGGGCCCATACGTGTGCCCTTTGGTCTGGAGGAAGTGGGAAGATTCAAAGGAGAAATTGTTAAGGGTGAGGACCAGTTCGGCCAAACGAATGAGAGTGTTGGTGGAAGGGTACTGTTGGGGACGTCTGGAGAGGAAAAAACGGAGGGCTTGGAGGCCCTAGTCATGGCGGATGGAGGTGTAGAGGGATTGGATATCCATGGTGAAGATGAGGCGTTGGGGGCTGGGGAAACAGAAGTCTTGGAGGAGGTGGAGGGCGTGGGTGGTGTCTCGAACGTATGTGGGGAGTTCCTGGACTAGGGGGGATAGGACAGTGTCGAGGTAAGTAGAGATGAGTTCAGTAGGGCAGGAGCATGCTGAGACAATGGGTAGGTCAGGGTGGTCAGGCTTGTGGATCTTGGGAAGGAGGTAGAACTGGGCAGTGCGGGGTTCCCGGACTATGAGGTTGGAAGCTGTGGGTGGGATATCTCCTGAGGTGATGAGTTTCTGTATGGTCTGGGAGATGATGGTTTGGTGATGGGGGGTGGGGTCATGGTCGAGGGGGCAGGAGGAAGAGGTGTCCTCGAGTTGACGTTTGGCTTCAGCGATGTAGAGGTCGGTGCGCCAGACTACCACTGCGCCCCCTTTATCCGCTGGCTTAATGGTGAGGTTGGGATTAGAGCAGAAGGATTGGAGGGCTGCGCGTTGTGAGGGTGAGAGGTTGGAGTGGGGGAGGTGGGTCGACAGGTTGAGGCGGTTAATGTCCCGGCGGCAGTTGGGAATGAAGAGGTCGAGGGCAGGTAGAACATAGAACATAGAACATAGAACAATACAGCACAGAACAGGCCCTTCGGCCCACGATGTTGTGCCGAACTTCTAACCTAGATTAAGTACCCATCCATGTACCTATCCAAATGCCGCTTAAAGGTCGCCAATGATTCCGACTCTACCACTCCCACAGACAGCGCATTCCATGCCCCCACCACTCTCTGGGTAAAGAACCCACCCCTGACATCTCCCCTATACCTTCCACCCTTCACCTTAAATTATGTCCCCTTGTAACACTCTGTTGTACCCGGGGAAAAAGTTTCTGACTGTCTACTCTATCTATTCCTCTGATCATCTTATAAACCTCTATCAAGTCACCCCTCATCCTTCGCCGTTCCAACGAGAAAAGGCCAAGAACTCTCAACCTATCCTCGTACGACTTCCTCTCCATTCCAGGCAACATCCTGGTAAATCTTCTCTGCAACCTCTCCAAAGCTTCCACATCTTTCCTAAAGTGAGGCGACCAGAACTGCACACAGTACTCCAACTGTGGCCTAACCAAAGTCCTGTACAGCTGCAACATCACTTCACGACTCTTGAATTCAATCCCTCTGCTAATGAACGGTAATACTCCATAGGCCTTCTTACAAACTCTATCCACCTGAGTGGCAACCTTCAAAGATCTATGTACATAGACCCCAAGATCCCTCTGTTCCTCCACCTGACTAAGAACCCTACCATTAACCCTGTATTCCGCATTCTTATTTGTTCTTCCAAAATGGACAACCTCACACTTGGCAGGATTGAACTCCATCTGCCACTCCTCAGCCCAGCTCTGCATCATATCTAAGTCCCTCTGCAGCCGACAACAGCCCTCCTCACTGTCCACAACTCCACCTATCTTCGTATCATCTGCAAATTTACTGACCCACCCTTCGACTCCCTCATCTAAGTCATTAGTAATAGGCCAGCGCGGGGTGTCCAGGTGGATGCAGTGTGTTGGAGGTGGGCGAAGGGGTCCTGGGAAGGTGGGCGGGAGTCCTGATTGTGAAAGTAAGCTCGGAGGGAATCTAACTGCGTGTGACTCCTTGGGGATGAGTGACCATGACATGATACAACTGTTTTATCAAAAAGGAAAGTGAGCCAGCTGATTTGGAGACTAGGGTGCTGAATCTTAATAAAGGAAACTATGAAGATATATAAGGCATGAGTTGGCGTTGATAGATTAGTGGAAGTTGCTTAAAGGTGTGACAGTAGATAGGCATTGGCAAATATTCAAGGAAATCATGGGAGAGCTGCAACAACTATTTATTCCTGTCTGGTACAAAAGCAAAATGGGTAACAGGGCCAATCCATGGCTTATAAAGGAAATTAGATAGCATCCATTTGAAGGAAGTAGCATAGAAATTGGCCAAGAAAAATAATAGGTCTGATGTTTGAGAGCAGTTTCGAATTCAGCAAAGAAGGACCTAGGGATTGATTAAGATGGGGAAAACAGTACAAAAGGAAGTAAGCTGGCAGGGAACATGAAGACTGACACGACAAGGTTCTACAGTACGTGAAGAGAAAGAGATTGATGAAGACAAATGTAGGTCCCTACAGATGGAAATTGGGGAAATGTATAACAAAGGACAACGAAATAGCTGAGCAATTGTATACATACTTTAGTTCTGTCTTCACAAAAAACGACAGTTGTACATGAGGTTGGTGAGGCTGCAGTTGGAGGATATATTCTGCTTGGTCACCTTGCTCGAGGAAGGAAGTTATTAAACTGGAAAGAGTGCAGAAGAAATTTATACGGATGTTGCTCACACTCAGTGGTCTGAGTTATAAGGAGAGGCTGAACAAGCTAGAACTTCTTTTCTTGGCAGTCTAGGAGACTGAGAGGGGATCTTATAGAACTGTACAAAATTATGAGAGGCATACACTCAGTCTTTTTTGCCAGGGTTGGGGAATCGAGGATTAGGTGGCATTAGTTTAGGTTTAGAGGGGAAAAGTACAAAAGGGAACCTGAGGAGCAATTTGATTACACAGAGGCTGGCACGCATATGCAATGAGCTGCCAGCGGAAGTGGTTGAGGTGGGTACGTTAACAACATTTAACGGCATTTTGACAAATACATGGATAGGAAAGGGTTAGAAGGATGTGGACCAAATGCAGGGAAATGGGGTTAGCATGGGGTTAGCTTTAAATTAAGGGGGGGTAGGTATAGGACAGATGTTAGGGGTAGATTCTTTACTCAGCGAGTTGTGAGTTCATGGAATGCCCTGCCAGTAGCAGTGGTGGACTCTCCTTCATTATGGGCATTTAAACGTGCATTGGATAGGCATATGGAGGATAGTGGGCTAGTGTAGGTTAGGTGGGCTTGGATCGGCGCAACATCGAGGGCCAAAGGGCCTGTACCGCGCTGTATTCTTCTATTCTATTCTGGTCAGTATGGACCAGTTTGGGCTAAACGACCTCTCTCTATGCTGTAGGACCCTCTGACTCGAAGATACAAATCAAGTACCAGAAATCCTGGAGAATGCAAGATTTAGTGAGAGGGAAGAACTGAGGGAGGTCAATATTAATAGAGAAATGCTGCTGGGAAATTGAGGGGATTGAACCCGATAAATCCTCAGTGCCTGATAAATCTACATCCCAGAGTTCTAGAAATAGTGGATGCTTTGGTTGTCAGGATTCATTAATTTTTAGTACGGTCCTTGCAGATTGGAGGGCAGCTATTGCCACTCCAATACTCAGAAAGAGAGGTACAGAGAAACCAGGGAATTATAGACCAGTGAGCTTCAGATCAGTAGTGGGGAAAATTATCAAATCCTTTATCAAGTACTTTATGGCAGAGCATTGAGAAAGCCGTGGCAAGATCAAAGAGAGTCAGCATGGATTTATGGAGGGGAAATCATGCTTGTCAAATCTATTGGAATTCTGTGAAGATGTAACTATCATAATCGACAAAGGGGCACTGGTCAATATGGTATATTTGGGCTTTAAGAAAGTGTTTGATAATGTCCCACTTAAGACATCACTGTACAGTATTAAAGCGCATGGGATTGGGGTAGGTGTACTGAGATAGATAGAAAACAGATCGGTAGAGAGGAAACCGAGTAGGGCTTTAGGGTCCGTTTCAAATTGGCAGCCAGTAGCTAGTGGGGTGCCACAGGGACCCCAGCTATTAACAGTTATTTTAATGATTTGGATGAAGGAATAAAATGTAATATCTCAAGGTTTGCAGATGATACCAAGTTGGATAGGAGGGTGAACTGTGATGAGGATGCAGAGACCCTATGGCATGGTCTGGACAGATTTGGTGAGTGGGCAAATCAATTTATCCAGTTATTTTGGATAAATGTCAGGTTATTCACTTTGGAAACAAAAGCAAGGTGGTGGATTACTACCTGTCTGGCTGTAAATTGGGAGAGGAGAGTGTGCTGCACGGCCTACATGTCCTTGTGCACCAGTCGCTGAAGGGAAGCATGCGAGTGCAGCAGGCAGTAATGAAGGCAAATGCTATATTGGCCTTCATTGTGAGATGTTTCAAGCACAGGAGCAGGGAAGTGTTGTTACAGTTATACAGAGCCTTGGTGAGGCCACACCTCAAACACTGTGTGCAGCTTTGGTCTCATTTTCTGAGGAAGGATGTTCTTGCTTGGAAATAACATACAAGGATAGATTGGAGAAGCGCAGCAGGTCAGGCAGCATCTAGGGAACAGGAGAATCGACGTTTTGGGCATTAGCCCTTCTTCAGGAATGAAGAAGGGCTAATGCCCGAAACGTCGATTCTCCTGTTCCCTAGATGCTGCCTGACCTGCTGCGCTTCTCCAGCAACACATTTCCACCTCTGATCTCCAGCATCTGCAGACCTCATTTTCTCTACAAGGATAGATTGTCCAGCTTAGAATTGTATTCGCTGGAATTTAAACGAGTGGGAGGGGATCTCATTCTAACAGGACGAGACAGGGTAGATACAGGGAGGATGCTCCTGATGGTGGGTGTGTCGAGAATCAGGGTCACAGACTGAAGATTTGGGGTGGAACATTTAGGACAGAGATGAGGGAGACATTTCTTCACCCAAAGAGTGATGAGCCTGTGGAATTCATTATCACAGGAATTAGTTGATGCCAAGACATTGAATGTATTGAAGATGCGGCTCAATATAGCATTTAAGGCAAATGGGTTCAAAGGGGAGTAAACAGGATGAGGTTGTTGAGTTGGACGATGAGCCATGATCATGATAATGGCAGTGCAGGCTCAAAGGGCTGAATGGCCTCCTCCTGCTCCTATCTTCTATTTTCAAGAGGATATTGCCTTGAGAAAACCATGGACAGTATTAGTGCTTCCCCATTTTACTCAAAATATCACTCATCCTCCCACCGGAAAAATAATATGGAGACATAACCTCTCAAATTTCAATGACATATCACCTCCCAGTGTCAAGATGTGATGATTGAAGTGCAGCTTTGCTCATTCTTAACACAAGATGTCATTTTGTTCTTTGATTGTGTGTGTGTCTGCAATTCTGTGTGTGTGTGTCTGTGTGGTGGTGTGTGCCTGTGTGCGCATGTGTCCGTGTGCGTGTATCTGTGTATGTTTGTGTCTGTCTCTGTGTGGTTGTATTTGTGTGTGAGTATCTGTGTGTGTGTCTCTGTGGCGGGGGGGGGGAGGGGGGGGGTGCGTATCTGTGTCTGTTTGTGTCTCTGTGTGGGTGTATGTCTCTGTGTGTGGTATCTGTGTGTGCGCGTGTGTATGTGTGCATGTACATTTCTGTGTCTGTAGCCATGTGAAGCACATCATATTTCCTTGAAACTACTTTCTTTGCCAGAGGCCACCAGCATGCTCCAGTTGCTGGAAGGTGCTCTGATGTATTTCAGATTGCTTGCCTCCATGCAATGTAACTTTGCTGCTTGATGAAAAGACTGATTCATAAGAGACAGCTTCTATCACCAATTTCTCACTAACAATTACAGAGTGTCATTATGAGTTATTGTCTTTAGTTTTAGCATCTAAGGTCACCCTTACAGCTCATGTCAAACCAATGGAAATCTTCCCATTCATTTCTCTCAGCCAATGGGGACTCTCACCATGTCTAGTCGATGTTCGGGGCTGTCATACCATTCTTCAGCATTCCTGAAGCGGACCCTTTGGTCCATCACTAGCTGCCTGGCTGTAGGAATCTCACCATGCAGGAAGTAAATTCACAAGTCACATGCTTCCATTCTGTTGACATGTCCAAGACACACTTGTTGGATGATTTAGGGACTCTCCATTTGAGAGGACACAGAATTCAAGAATTTGTCGTGTCACCTCCAAATCTCAGGATTCTAACTGGGATACCCTCACCCACATCTCAATTTAACCCAACAAACTCTGCATGTCTCCATACAACAGCCTTTTCACTCCTCCCTCTGCATGTTCCAGGACCACAAAACTCCTTGCAAGGGCATCCGTACCTCTCAGATTATTCCAGACCAGACAACCAAGGGAAAAGGAGTAAGAAAGGACTGCAGCTCAGAGTCAAAAAGCGTGGCACTGAAAAAGCACAGCAGGTCAGGCAGTATATCCAAGGAGAAGAGTCAACGTTTGGGGCATAAGCTTTTCATGGAGTGTCCTGCCCGAAACATTGACTTTTCAGTCATAAGTGAAGACTATTGTTGGGACAAGGTCTGCTGTTAGAATTGGGCAGTGAAAAGTTAGTTGTCACTCTAATAGAACGCCATAATACAACATTCTTGTGGATGGATTATCTCATGCTCTACATAAAATACAATGAACATCATTGTGATGTGAATCATGAAAAAAAATTGGAGAACATTAACAGACTGATAACAAAGTCACAAAGCCACCAGTTGACACAGGAGAAGAAAACAAAGAGTACAGATAAGCAAGTTCAAGCAGAATTATCAGAGACCATATTTGATTGAATGGCTGAGACAAAACAAGAACAGATGAC
Organism: Chiloscyllium plagiosum; assembly: GCF_037043375.1. NCBI lineage: Eukaryota > Metazoa > Chordata > Chondrichthyes > Orectolobiformes > Hemiscylliidae > Chiloscyllium > Chiloscyllium plagiosum. Next base: position 90,826,517 of record NW_028270149.1, on the reverse strand, counting down.
GAACAAATGGATATTTTCAGTTCAGAGAAATTAACTGAGCTACAACGGAAAAATGAAACACTGAAGCAATATATTGAAAAGCATACACAGAAGTAGAATCTGAAAGCATTCCCAAATGTTACTAACCTAAAAATAATGTCTTGATGAGGAAATGGAGATGATCACATATTCAGGCAGATGGGAAAGTGGCAGAAATTCATTACCAGGGGCTTATAGAAAGGAGGTGTGGCATGTAGCACCTGAGCTACCTGTAGGTCATTGTGGGAGTGATAAAACTCACCAAAATACAAGAACATTTTTACTGGCCTAGACTGCATTAAGATAGAGTTTAAAGTTGATAGAAATGTCATACATGTCATGCACCTGGAAAACCTCAGGCAGGAATAAAAACAGCACCTTAATACCCATCCCTGCATTTGAGGAACCTTTTACAATTCTTTGAAGAGATGACAAGTAGGTTAGACCAGGGAAACCCAGTGGATGAGGTCTACTTAGACTTCCAAAAGGCCTTTGATAAGGTGCCACACAGGAGGCTGCTGAGCAAGGTGAGGGCCCATGGTGTTCGAGGTGAGCTACTGGTATGGATTGAGGATTGGCTGTCTGACAGAAGGCAGAGAGTTGGGATAAAAGGTTCTTTTTCAGAATGGCAGCCGATGACAAGCGGTGTCCCGCAGTGATCAGTGTTGGGGCCGCAGCTGTTCACATTATATATTAATGATCTGGATGAAGGGACCGGGGGCATTCTCGCGAAGTTTGCCGATGATACAAAGTTAGGTGGACAGGCAGGTAGTACTGAGGAAGTGGGGAGGCTGCAGATGGATCTAGACAGTTTGGAAGAGTGGTCCAGGAAATGGCTGATGGAATTCAATGTGAACAAATGCGAGGTCTTGCACTTTGGAAAAAAGAATACAAGCATGGACTACTTTCTAAATGGTGAGAAAATTCATAAAGCCAAAGTACAAAGGGATGTGGGAGTGCTAGTTGAGGATTCTCTAAAGGTAAACATGCAGGTTGAGTCCGTGATTAAGAAAGCGAATGCAATGTTGTCATTTATCTCAAGAGGGTTGGAATATAAAAGCACCGTTGTGCTACTGAGTGCAGTGCCGCAGAGTGCAGTGGAGGCTAGGATGCTAAATGTCTTCAAGGCAGAGATTGATAAATTCTTGATGTCACAAGGAATTAAGGGCTACGGGGAGAATGCTGGTAAGTGGAGTTGAAATGGCCATCAGCCATGATTGAATGGCGGAGTGGACTCGATGGGCCGAATGGCCTTACTTCCGGTCCTATGTCTTTTGGTCTTACAAGGGTCTTAACTGATTCAGTAGGTCTCCTACATAAAACAAAAAGTGGGAATCAGTGTTTGTTAACAATAATACATGAGTCCATTAGATTGGCAGAGGCTATTCCATTTGTGCAATACCACTGCTAGAAGGATTGTAGAAGAGTTACCGCAGTGTTTAACTCAATAAAGACTACCCACAGAGATACAACCAGATCAAGGATCAAATTTTACATCAAATTTATGGCAGGGAGTGTTAGAAAGGTGGCATCAAACTTCAAAGACCATTAGCAAATTTAGAGAAGACCATATTGAGGGCTTATATTCAAGATAATCCAACCAACTGGATAAAGGAATTCGATTTGCACATCTTGCCAATAGGGATGTACTAAATGAATCTGCCTCATTCAGTCCATTTGAATGAGTGTTGGGGCATGACCTGAGAGGACCACTGAAATTAAATAAGGAGAAATTAGTGAGTCAGAGTTCAGCTACCACATATTTGAACTGTGTATCAAATTTTAGAGAATGATTAAATTGAGCAGGGAGTTGGCTAGATGGCATTTAAAAGTAGCACAGCAAGCAGGAAGCAGACAAGAGATCGAAAATTTGCAATTTTTTGAACATGGATAAAATGTTAGTGTTACTTTCAGTTGAACCTATAAAAACAAGATTTAGTGGAACTTATCAAAGTGAAAGAAAATTGAGTGAGGTGAATTATTTGATAAGGACTGCAGATAGAAAGCAATCTCAGTGTGTCATGTGAATATGCTCAAATGATAATTTGATACTATGACAAAGCTGTTACTTTAACAAGGTTAGGTTGTCATTCGGTCTTTTTTCTTCTGGAGGTCATGAAAACACAGATTCGGAAAAATCTGAGTTTGGAAGGATTTTAGGGCTAATTTGACAATAGCTAACAGATACTACCTCAGGCAGAATGCTTTCAAGATTAAAAAACAAACACTTGTATATTGAAAGGGAGCAGCCAGTTCTCCCAGCTCAGCTTTTCTCTGGTTTGGCTTTTTTAGCAGTCATGTGAAGAAAGACTGCTGGACCCAAAGAAGCCGGTCCAGGCTGGTAATCTCTCTCAGGTGGCTATCCTGTGATAACTTGTGTTGGATATGACCTTTTGTGCCAAGGGGTGCTTGTGGGGATGTTGCAAGTATCTTGGAACAGATACACTGTTAGGTTTTAGGACAGGATAAGTTTTTTGTGCTTCTGTTCTTTGTGTTTCATTCAGTAATCTTTTAAATAAATCCTGTTTGGTTTACAATGAGGTGGCTTAACCAGCTGATTCTCTCCTTGAATATCCACTGTACACCTTCTCAAAACAACCAGCAAAGTTAGGGTCTGGGCTACCTTCTTGAAATGTTTTAAGGGGTTTGGTCTGGTCCGTAACAATCGAGAAGGAAAGTAAAAGGATACTGTATTACTGGATACAACACGCGTGACGAAGTGAGTTCACAGGATTCTGAATTAGACTTTCCTCTAATTAAAATGGACAATGAGGACGTTCTCAAAATTTGGTATAAATTATTGAGGTACCTTCCACCGGAAATCAAAGTGACCTGAACGAGTTATTACTATTGCATGGTGAGATATGTGGGAATAAGCTGGGAAGTACTAATTTAATTATGCATGATATAGATATAGGAAATGCTGTTCCAATTAAGCAATATCCTTATAGATTTACGCCAAAGAAAGTTGGTATAGGTTCAAAGACAACTTGAACACATGTTCCAAAACAACAGCACCAAAGCAAGTTGCAGCAATTGGAGCTCAGTCATAGTAATGGTGCCACAGCCAGATGATTGCGTGCAGCCTATTGCAAAGTTAATGCACTTGCAGCGTCTGATTCATATCCAATTCGACATTGAGAAAACTGTATTGAAAATGTAGAACAAGCAACTTATATTTGGAATTTGGACTTGCTCAGAGGATACTGGCAGGTACCTTTATCCGAAGGAGTGAAGACAATTTCGGCTTTTGTAGCAATGAATGGACGTTACCAACTTAAAGTCATAGAGCCATAGAGATGTACAGCATGGAAACTGACCCTTCCGTCCAATCCGTCCATGCTGACCAGATATCCCAACCCAAACTTGTCCCAGCTGCCAGCGCCCGGCCCATATCCCTCTAAACCCGTCCTATTCATATACCAATCCAGATGCCTTTTAAATGCTGTAATTGTATCAGCCTTCACCACTTCCTCTGGCAGCTCATTCCATACACATACCACCCTCTGTGTGAAAACGTTGCCCCTTAGGTCTCTTTAATATCTTTCCTCTCTCACCCTATACCTATGCCCTCTAGTTTTGGACTCCCTAACCCCAGGGAAAATACTTTGTCTATTTATCCTATCAATGCCCCTCATAATTTTGTAAACCTCTATAAGGTCATCCCTCAGCCTCCGACGCTCCAGGGAAACCAGCCCCAGCCTATTCAGCCTCTCTCCATAGCTCAAATCCTCCAACCCTGGCAACATCCTTATAAATCTTTTCTGAACATTTTCAAGGTTCACAACATCTTTCCAATAGGAAGGAGACCAGAATTGCACACAATATTCCAACAGTGGCCTAACCGTTGTCCTGTACAGCTGCAACATGACCTCCCAACTCTGTACTCAATACTCTGACCAATAAAGGAAAGCATACCAAACACCACCTTCATTATTCTACCATTTTGAAGGAGCTATGATCCTTCAAGGTTTCTTTGTTCAGTAACACTCCCTTGGACCTTACCATTTAGTGTACAAGTCCTGCTAAGATTTGCTTTCCCAAAATGCAGCATCTCACATGTATCTGAATTAAACTCCATCTGCCACTTCTCAGCCCATTGGCGCATCTGGTCCAGATCCTGTTGTAATCTGAGGTAACCCTCTTCGCTGTCCACGACACCTCAAATTTTGGTGTCATCTGCAAACTTATTAACTGTACCTCTTATGCTCGCATCCAATTCATTGTCATGCAATTTGATTTGGAAAATGCGCCAGCCACATTTGAAAGGCTAACTAATAAAGTAATTTCTGGGTTATCCAATTGTACGGTGTACATCGACAACCTTGTGATCTTTTAGTCACACACGGAAGGAACATTTGCAGCATTTATTGGAAGTATTCAATTGACTTTGGGAGGCAGGCTGGTGATAAACCTGGCTAAGTGTGAATTCGAGAGAAAGTGAGGGCTGCAGATGCTGGAGATCAGAGCTAAAAATGTGTTGCTGGAAAAGCGCAGCAGGTCAGGCAGCATCCAAGAAACAGGAGAATCGACGTTTCGGGCATAAGCCCTTCTTCAGGAAGGGCTTATGTGTGAATTCGCCAAAGTCCGAGTCATGTTCCTCGGTCATGTTGTCAGGCATAGGCAGATGGCCCCGACCATGCCATTGACAACCACAGCAGGACTATGACTTCTGGGAGTGAAAAGGTTTACCATAAGTTTGTACCAAATTGTAATAGCGTGGTTGCTCCACTGATTGACTAATTGAAGAAGTGCAGGAAATTTCAGTGGACAGTAGAATGTCAGAAGGCATGTGCCAACCTGAAAGCTGTGTTAACCATTGCCCCAGTGTTAGCTACCACGAATTGCACAAAGCTACTCAAGATGGCTACTGATGTGAGTGATATGAGTGTTGGTGCTGTATTCTTACAAGATGACAATGAGAAGATAGAAAGCCCCATTGGGTATTTCTTCAGGAAATTGAATATTCATCAGAAATATTCCACGATCGAGAAAGAGACCTTGAGCTTGGTGTTCCAACATTTCAACATGTATATTGTCAGTAATGGGTCTTGTACAATTGTCTGTACTGATCATAACCCATTAAAGCTTTTGGAGAAATGTAAGGGCTGCACTTCCAGATGGTTTACATGGAGCTTGTCACTGCAGCCATTCAATTTGAAAATGATACACATGGCAGGATGAGAAAATGTATATGCTGATGTCTTGTCACAACTTGGATAATGTAAGATGGAGGGATTTGGTGGCAGGAGTAAATGGACAGAAACAGAATGCTGTAGTGAATACTTGCACGGTTACAGTTGATGCAACGTGTATGTATTGTCACGTAATAATAGATTAAGACTAAGGTTTTAAAATGAAATCATCTTTGTCTCTTATTAATATTGCAGTACAATTACAATACTGGCACCAAACCAACAATGTGGAAAATTGCCCAGGACGTCCTGTACATAAAAAAAGGACAAATTCCAGCCAATTAACGCCCCATCAGTAAAGTGATGGAAAGTGTCATGAACAGTTCTATAAAGCAGCACTTGCTCAGCAATAAGCTGCTCAGCATCCTGCGGGGTTATCATTGACCAGAAACTCAACTGCACTTGCCAGAAACACAGTAGCTACAACAGCAGGTCAGAAGCTAGGAATACTGCAACAAGGAACACTGCAGCCTGTCCACCATCTGTACAAGTTGGAAGTGTGATGGAATTCTCCCAACTTGTCTGGACGGGTGCAGTCCCATCAACACTCAAGACGTTTGGCACCATCCAGGAAAAGCAGCCCACTTGATTGGCACCACATCCACAAGTGTCCACTTCCTCCACCACACATGCTCAGTACACACTGCTGCTGCTACTATCTACACGATTCAGTGCAGAAATTCACCGAGGATCCTCAGACAGCACCTTCCAAACCCACAACTACTTCCATCTAGAAGAACAAGGGCAGCAGATGTGTGGGAACTCCACTATCTTCAGTTCCCCTCCAAGTCATGTATCATCCTGACTTGAAAATATAACGCCGTTCCATCACTGTCACTGGGTCAAAGTCCTGGAATTCCCTCCCTAATTACATTGGGGGTTAACCCACAGCAGTTCAAGAAGTCAGCTCACCCCCACCTTCTCAAGGGCAACTAAGGACAAGCATAAAATGCTGGCAAGACAGCGACACCCACACCCCATAAAATAAATAAAAGATAATAGTTCATTGTGTGTGAGTGTGTGAGAGAGAGAAAGACCATACCTCTGTGTGTGTGTATCTCTGTGTGTGTAAGAGAGAGAGAAATACTATGCCTGAGCATGTGTGTGTAAGAGAGTGAGTCAGGGAGAGAGAGAGAGACCATACCTCTGCGTGTGTGTGAGAGAGAGAGATAGCGAAAGACTCTGTGTGTGTGTGTGTGTCGGGGGCAGGGGGAGTGGGGGGTGTGGTGATGTGAGGATGCCGTTATCTTAAAAAGGTTATTTTGTCCTGTGTTTTTTTGAAGAGAGATTGTAAGGGCAGAGGTACCGAAGAGTCCAGAGTGTTTGTAGTTTTTTCTTTAAAAAAGTTTAACAATGGAAAAGGAGTGGCCAGTTCAGGTTCTTCTAGTTTTGGGTTAGCTGCAGCAATTCCAAGATGTTTTGAGTATCAGAAGGTTGCAAGCTTCAGTAAATGATTCCTAACTGAGCACTCGGGCATTTCTCTGGATGTTGTTCCCTCCTGCCTGTAAGAATATGAGTTTGAATTTACATTTTGGCCAAGGGGTGTGTTTATGAGATTGGAACAGGAAATTAGTAAGTTACTGTATCAAGTAGTACGTTATGTTTTCCAATCATTTAATTATTCTTAATGCCACTTTCTTTTGTTTGTGTTTCAACTGTAGTGCTTAAGTGAATTCTGTGAGGCTTAATGCAGAGTGGTTTAACTAGTTGCATCACACCTGGAACATCAATGTCACATTTGCCTTTAGACAAAGAAAACCTTATTTATCCTATCCATGCCTCAATGATTTTACAAACCTCTGTAAGGTCACCCCTCAGCCACCGACGCTCCAGGAAAAACAGCTGCAGCTTCTTCAGCCTTTCCTTGTTGCTCAAACCCTCCAACCCTGGCAACATCCTTGTATATCTTTTCTGAACCCTTTCAAGTTTCACAGCACCCTTCCTTTACAAGGGAAATTGCATGCAATATTCGAATAGTGGCCTAACCAGTGCCCTGTATAACCGCAACATGACCTCCCAACTCCTATACTCAATGCTCTGACCAACAAAGGGAAGCATACTCAATGCCTTCTTCACTATGCTGTCTTCCTGGCACTACACTTCCACGGAACTATGAACTCCAAGGTTTCTTTGATCAACAACACTCCCCAGGACATTACCATGAAGTGTGTAAGCCCAGCCCTGATTTGCCTTTCCAAAATGCAACACCTTGCATTTATCTAAATTAAACTCCATCTACCAACCTTTGGCCCATTGGCCCATCTGATCAAGATCCCGTTATACTTTGAGGTAACCTTCTTCGCTGTCCATTACACCTACAATGTTGGTGTCATCTACTATATATATCTTCTATGTTCACATCCAAATCTTAAATGTAAATGATGAAAAGCAGTGGATCCAGCATTGATCCTTGTGGCACATCACAGGTCGCAGGTCTCCAGTCTGAAAATCAAACATCCACCACCATCCTCTGTCTTCTACCTTCAAGCCAGTTCTGTATCCAAGTGGCTAGTTCTCACTGTATTCTATGAGATCTAACTTTGCTAGCCAGTCTCCCATGGGGAACCTAGTCGAACGCCTTACTGAGGTTCATATAAATCACGCCTACTGCTCTGCCCTCATCAAATCTCTTTGCTCCTTATTCAAAAAACTCAATCAAGTTTGAGAGACATGATTCCCCATGCACAAAGCCATTTTGACTATCCCTAATCAGTCCTTACCTTTCCAAATACATGTAAATCCTGTCCCCCAGGATTCCCTTCAACTACAACGCACCCCCCCCCCCCCCCCACTCCCCCAGTGATATCAGGCTCACTGGGCTATAGCTCCCTGGCTTTTCATACCACCTTTCCTCAATAGTGGCACCATGTTAGCCAACCTGCTGCGTTCCAGCACCTCATCGTTACTATCGATGATAAAAATATCTCAGCAATGGGTCCAGCAATCACTTCTAGCTTCCCACACAGTTCAAGCGTGCACCTGATCAGGTCTTGGGGATTTACCCACATTTATGTGTTTTAAGACATCCAGCACCTTCTCTTCTGTAATATGGACATTTTTCAAGATGTCACTCTTTATTTCCCCACATTCTATTTCTTCCATGCCCTTCTCCACAGTAAACACTGACGCAAATACTCCTTTAATATCCCCCTCCCATCTCTTGCAGTTTGACACATAGGCTGCCTTGCTGATCTTTGAAGGGCCCTATTCTCTCCCTAGTTACCCTTTTGTCCTTAATGCTTTTTTTTTGTAGAATCATTTTGGATTCTCCTTAACCCCATTTGCCAAATCTATTTCATGCCCCCTTTTTGCCCTCCTGATTTCCCTCTTAAGTATACTCCTACTGCCCTTATACTTGAAGAATTCACTCAATCTCTACTGTGTATATCTGACGTATGCTTCCTTCTCTTTCTTGAGCAAACCTTCAATTTCTCAAGTCATCCAGCATTCCCCACACCTACCAGCCTTGCCTTTCACCCCAATAGGAATACACTGTCTCATTATCTCATTTTTGAAGGCTTCTCATTTTCCAACCATCCCTTTACCTGCAAAAATCCGCACATAATCACATTTTCAAAGTTCTTCCCTCACACTGCCAAAATTGTCCTTTATCCAATTTAGAACTTTAACAGTTAGATCCTGTCTATCCTTTGCCATTACTATTTTAAAACTAATAGAATTATGGTCGCTGGCACCAAAGTGCTCCCCCACTGACACCTGCCCTGCCTTATTTCCCAAGGGTAGGTCAAGCTTTGCACCTTCTCTAGTAGGTACATCCACATACTTCTTGTACACACTGCACAAATTCCTCTCCTTGGGTGCTCCGGTTTCCTCCCACAGTTCAGAGATGTGTAGGTTAGGTGAGTTGGCAACGCTAAGTTGCCTGTAGGGTTAGGTGAAGGGGTAAATGTAAGGGAATGGGTCTGGGTGAGTTGCTCTTCGGAGGATCGGTGTGGACTTGTTGGGCCGAATGTCCTGCATTCCACAGTGTAAGTAATCTAATCTAATCTAATCTAATCTAATCTAATCTAATCTAATCTAATCTAACCTTACCTAATCCAATCTAAACGCTTAGCACTATGCCAGTTCCAATCTACGTTTAGAATGTTAAAATTTCCTACCATAACACCCTATTATTCTTATAGATAACTGAGATCTCCTTACAAATCTGTTACTCAATTCCCCACTGATTATGTGGAGCTCTATAGTACAATCCCAAAAAGGTAATAGTCCCTTTCTTATTTCTCACTTCCACCCAAATGACTTCCCGGATGTATTCCCAGGAATATCCTCCCTAATTACAGTCATAATGTTATCCCTTATCAAAAATGACACTGCTCCTCCTCTCCTGCCTCCCTTTCTATCCTTCCTGTAGCATTTGTATCATGGAACATTAAGCTGCCAGTTCTGCCCATCCTTGAGCAACATTTCTGCAATTGCTCTGATATCCCAGACCCATGTTCCTCCCAGACCCTGAGTTCATCTGCCTTCCCTGCTAGGTCTCTTGCATTGATGAAAATGCAGTTTGATTTATCAGTCCTATGTTGATCTCTGCTTTGTTCCTGCCTGCCCTGACTGTTTGACTTGCTCCATTTCCTAACTGTACCAGTGTCAGATTGATCTTTTTCCTCACTATCACCCTGGGTCCCATCCCCTTGCCCACCTTATTAATTTAATTCCTCCCAACCAGTTGCAGCAATCTCCCTGCCAGTATATTAGTCCCTTTCGAATTCAGGTGCAATTCATCCCTCTTATATGGGTCACTTCAGCCCCAGAAGAGCTTCCAATGATCTAAAATGTGAATCTTTCTTCCATACACAAGCTCCTTGGCTACACATTAATCTCGGAACCACCTTCCCTCTCCTTCCTGGACCACTCCATCTCCAACAACTGTGTCCGACTCAACACGGACATCTACAAACCCACCAGCTCCCACAGCTAAACAAGGACAGAATCCCTCTGATCTTAACGTTCCACCCCGCCAACCTCCGGATACATTTCATCATTTCCCCCACCTACAAATGGACCCCAGCACCACAGATATATTTCCCTCCACACACTTATTTGTGTTATGTAAAGACCATTCCCTCCACCACTCCCTTGTCAAGTCCACACCCCACTCCCCACCAACCCACCCTCCCCTCCTGGCACCTTCCTCTGTCACGACAGGAATTGCAAAACCTGTGCCCCCGGCTCCCTCTCACTTCCCAAATGCCCCAAAGCAGCCTTCCACGTCCAACAGAGCTTTAGCTGCACTTCCACACACGTCATTTACTGCATCCGTTGCTCCCGATGCAGTCTCCTTTACATTGGGGATACAGGTCGCCTGCTTGCTGAGCGCTTCAGACAACATCTCCGGGACACCCGCACCAACCAACCCCACCACTATGGCTGAAAACCTCTCAAGCCCCCCCCCTCCCACTCCGCCGAGGACATGCAGTTCCTGGTCCTCCTCTATCACTAAACCCTAACCACTCGACACCTGGAGAAAGAATGCCTCACATTCTGCCTTGGGACATTGCAACCACACACTATCAATGTGGATTTCACCAGTTTCCTCATTTCTCCTCCCCCTCACCATCCACCCCAATCCCAGCCCCAACCTTCCAATTGGCACCGCCCTCATGACCTGTCCCATTTGTCAATCTTCCTTCCCACCTATCCACTCCACCCTCCCCTCCGACCTTTCACCCTTACACCCAACTCCATCCATCTAATGCACTCTCATCTAACTTTCCCCAGGCGCACCCTCCTCCCATTTATCTCTCCACCGCCTTGGCTCACAGCCTCATTCCTGATGAAGGGCTTTTTCCTAAAATGTCGATTCTCCTGCTGCTCGAATGCTGCCTGACCTGTTGTGCTTTTCCAGCACCACATTCTCGACTCTGATCTCCAACATCTGCAGTCTTCACTTTTTCCTAGACGTTCATCTGCTTGATCCTCCTATTCCTAGCCTCATTAGCTCACAGCATCGGGAGTAATCCAGATATTACTACCCTCGAGGACCTCCTTTAAAATTCCTAACTAACTTTCTATCTCCTCTCTTCAGCATCTCATCCTTTTTCCTTCCTGTGTCATTCGTTCCAGTGTGCACAGTGACCTGCTGCTGGTCCCACTGCCCTTTGAGAATATTCTGCCTTGATCCTGGAAACAGGGAGGCAACACACCATTCTGATTTATCGCTGTCGGCCGCAGAAACATCTGTCTGTGCCTCTGACTAGAGAGTCCCCTCTCACAATCGATCGCTTGGTACCTGACATACCCCTCGTTACTTTACAGCCTGGCTCGGTCCCAGAAACTTGGCTGTTCATGCTGCGTTCTCCTGAAAGGCAATCACCCCCTACATTTTCCAAAACAACATACTTGTTTGAGATGGGGTTAAACACAGGAGACGCCTGCACTACCTGCCTCCCTCTCCTATTTTCCTGGTTTTTCCTCCCTTTCTTAAAACTACCATCCGTCAAATGCCCCTAGTTCCTGTAAATTCCTCATTGCCTCAAACTGCCGCTCCAACTGATCGATGCGATCTGATAGGATTCAGAACCAAACACACTTACTGCTGACATCATCATCAGTATTAGTTTCCAACAGCTGGCAGGAAGAGCACATCACTCTACTCAAGGCCATCTTAGTACCTTAACAACCTACAGAAAATAGCATAGTCTTCTGCACTAAATAAAAACAGTAATCCAGTCTAACTTAGTATCTATGTTTCATATTTTAAAATTTTAATCAAAGGACGGATCTAAAAAAAAACACACTATTAAAAATGACAGCAATATTGCACTTAAAAACCATGCACTTATCTGCTCCTGTGCTGTGTGCTCTCCAACATAGGTTCCTCGAATGTCAGCTGTGCATTTCACTGTTTGTCAATTTTTCTTCAACGCACTCCAATATCTGGAAACACTTGAACTTAAACAGCAAAGGCAGTAACTGTGCAGATTCACTGCTGTGTCAGTTAGCAGTGTAAGTTTCTTTCTCTCTCTGTCTCTGTCTCTGTCTCTGTCTCTCTCTCCCTCTCCCTCCCTCTTTGTCTCTCTCCCTGACCATGTGGTCACTACCTTTGTTCACTTCCTCCTTTTTAAAGTGCCATTGTTTTAATCTTTTCTCCCAAACTTCCAAAACAATGCAACAGCTTAAAAACAGTAATTACTAGTTGTGGAATTCGAGGAACTCACTTCCAACACCTAAAATACTCCAAAAGCGAGCAGTTCTTACAGCCAAAACTTTTCCCATCCTCCATCTTGGATTATCCAAATCCTGATAGCTTTTGCTCCATCTCCATGTCAATCCTTATCACTCATCAATTGGTTCTCCCTGTTTCAGTATGCTTACTTGTCTTCTAATCCTGACCAGAGTAGGGCAGAAATGTTCAATTTTATTTTTCTTTTCGTAATATTTTGGTTTTGTTCAGTTCTCTAACAATAATTCACTACCTTCTTTTTAAAGACCTTTCCACTTCTCTAATGGCTATATTTATTGCCTTCAGTTGTGAGGAATATTTGTCCCTATTCTTATAGAAACTGAGCCCATCTTATACCAAACTGGTTGAATGTCAGACAGATCTGGCAGTCTGGCATCATTCACCCCAGACTTACACTGACAAGGAAAGCCCAGACTTCAGTCAGGTTTTCTCTTGTTTCTCACCAGCTATTCCTTAAGATACTGAAACTTGACTGTCCTCCAGTCCATTTCTGGAGTTCTTAATCCATGAACCTTCAACCTTCAGTAGGGTCAATGGTGAAATGCCACAGTGGGGGTGATCCCTTCAAAAATGAACTAACTTGTGTCAGAGATGCTAAAATGGCTCAATATATCTAATGCAAAACTAATTTATTTGACTTTTATCCAAAATATTAAACCTGTCTCACACAGGTTAATTAACCTGAGCATAACCAGACTGGGCCTGGATGTGGTTAACAGCACAATCTCATTGCTCTAGTTCGTTGTGAATACGTCGGTGTCTCAGCAGGTGGAATGAGTGAGCAAACCCTTCTTACACACAGAGCAGGTGAATGGCCTGTCCCTGGTGTGAACTCACTGATGTTTGATGTCAGATGATTGACTGAACCTGGTCCTGCAGTGAGAGCCCCAGAAAGGTTTCTCATCATTGTGAACATGTTGATGGAACATCAGTTTCCAGGAACCTTTAAAGCACTTCCCACAGTCTGGACATTTAAAAGGCCTAGTCTCAATGTGAACTCACTGGCCTCCCAGTAGGACAGAAGAGTGAGTAAATCCCTCCCTAAACACAATGCAACAAAATGGTCTCACCCTTGTGTGAACTCACCGGTGTTTTTGCACATAGGATATGGTACAGAATGCCTTCTCATTCGGCTCAGGGGAACAGTCTGAGTTTGCCGATATATCTGCAGTTGGATGACTGAATGAATGCCTTGCCGCAGTCAGAGCAGGTTCTCAGCCTCTACCTAATGTGATCTCGCTGGTGTGTAGTGAGTTGAAATGATTGTCTGAACTTAATGCCACAGTGAGAACTCCTGAATGGTCTCTCCTCTGTTCGAATACGTCAATGGCACATCAGTTGTCCAGAATTTCTATGGCAATTTCCACAGTCTTGTGATTTAAAAAGGTCTTTTATCTGGGTGAACTCTATGGTCTGTCTGCAGTTGAGAAGACTGAGTGAGTCCCTTCCCACACTTGGAGCAGATGAATGGCTTTTCTCAGTGTGAGTGCATTGCTGAATTTCCAGTTGAGGTGGGGATTTGAATCCTCCTTCACCGTCCTTATATTTCCACACTTTCTCCCCAGTGTGACTGTGATTATATCTTGACAGTTCAGATGATTTCATCCACACACAGGACAGGTGCACAGTTTCTCCTCACTTGGTGTTTTCTCCTTCCAAGTTCAGAGTTGAACAATATTCCAATCATAAAATAAAAACCAATCTTTCCAATTCTAATATGATACCTGGTTCTGTTTCCTGACCACAGAGTGTCCCCTTCACATAATCTGCGAAGCTAATTAAAGAGAAGGAAAGTGAGTGAGAAGACCACAATCTGACTGAATGGTCATCATTGAGACCTGGCTGCAGGATGAGGTTCTAGGATATTCCTGAAGAGGACGCGCGATGTCCACTCCCCCCAAAGGACACCAGTGCGCAGGCGCTGGATTGAGCCTGTTGGAGCATGCGCAAATTGACTGAAGGCCCCTTTTTCAGTCTCCAGATAATGGCGGAGAGGGGGTGGTCCCGGAGGAATAATAGAGCCAGCGGTGGGAGAGGTGGTGCGATCTGTCTTGGTAATATCCAGTAAAGGTCCCGCGAACCGATTAAGAATTAGCTGATCCCGGGGGAGATCCAAGATGGCGGCGACCCAGTAAGACTGAGTCTATAGTGCTCCTCCCAAGACTTGGGTACAGTGGGTCACCCACCCCCTACCAAGCTCACCAAATCATTTATAATAGTTTTGTAATTTAATTAGTTGTGTAATATTACATTTAAACAATTCAATCCTAAGTTAAACTGACTAAAGGGAAGGGAGCCCGCAGCTCTCAGCAAGCAGGAACCCCTCCCCCACCCCCTCCAGCTGCAGCAGAGGCGTCCACAGCCGCCCCGGGGGACTTACCAACAGTGACAAGCCTTGCAGAAATGCTTTCCAAGCTTGACTCGAAGATCGATGCCTTTATTGTCGAATCCAGAAATCGTTGGGAGTCGCTCTCGGCCGCGCTGCAGAAGCACGACCGAGAGATTGAAGAAATTCAACGCCGAGTCGGAGGGGCGGAGCTAAAGGCCGCGACCTCCGAGACAACCGCTCAATCGGCCGTGGATCAGGTCCGGACTCTCGAGCAGCAAGTCCGGACCTAGGAAAATCATATTGACGACCTCGATAATCGAGGTCGCCGAAAAAATATTCGTTTGCTGGGCCTTCCCGAACGGGAAGAGGAAGGCCAGCTTACAGCGTTCCTGGAGCAGTGGCTGCCACAGCTTTTAAATCTGCAAGCTGGATCAGGCCAGGTAAGGGTGGAATGGGCCTACCGGGTAGCAATACGCGGGCCCGGCTCGAACCAGCACCCGCGCCCGGTCCTGTTCCGGTTGCAGAGCTACAGGGAGGGGCAGATACTCCTAGAAGCCTCTAGAAATCTCGGAAAAGACCCCCAAGCTATGATCTACAAAGGATCCAAGATCATGCTATTTCAGGACTTTTCTCCGGCTCTGGTTCGAAAGAGGAAGGCATTCGACGAGGTGAAGAAGCGTTTAAGGGACTTAAATGTTCAGTACTCCTTACGCTACCCAGCGATGTTATGCTTTAACCATGAAGGATCCGTATATAACTTTGGATCACCAGAAAAGGCTAAGGAATTCTTGGACTCTCTTAGATAAACTGTAGGACATAATGGATGTTGGTCTGCCTTTCCCCCCCGCTTTGGTTTATATCCCCTCCTTTTTTTTTCTTTCTCTTACCTTACTGCTTAATATTATCATGGGGGGTGGGGAGAGGGATTTGATTTTCTCTCCCCCCCCCCTTGGAGTTGTTTTCTGTTATTATTTTATGTATACATGAGGGATGTATGTATATGTGTGTGTATATATGTATATTATATATATATATATATGTATGTGTATGTATGTATATATATATATATATGGGGGATTTGGTTAATGTTGGTGGGGGGAGGTGGTTACCTTATTCAATTTTACCTCTGTCTTTAGGAGCGGGTAGTTTTCCCTTCGTTATTTTGTATTATCATATTTAATTATTATTTGTTGAAGTGGTAATTTTATAGTTATATGTTTATATATGGTATTAACATTACCAAATATACCCAGGTGTTGGTATGGGTGGGGATGGGGTGCTCACTGTTAACTCTAGCTTTGTATTATATTTGAATTCTCCTCATTTTATTGAGGAGTGCCTGGGTCAAGGGTGGGGCATTGGTTGGGAGAGGATATGAGGGACTTTTGGAGAGGAAGTGACGCCCCCTGGGAACAAGGGGGAAAGTCTCCACTTAGATACGTTTTATATTTTTTTTATTTAGAAATAGTTTTTTACTGTATTGTTGTGGGTGTATTAAAGAGGCTTTATTTTTGTAAATTTTACATGTTCCACGCTCGGGATGTTCTGGATAGGGTTCCCCCTCCCGAGGGGTCTCGGATTGGCCCAGAGGATTATGGTTGATCAGTCGGTTAAGTGGTGCACCTGGAATGTCAAGGGGAGTAATTCGCCACTCAAAAGGAAGAAAATATTATCAAATCTTAAGAAGGAAAGAGTTGATATAGCTCTCCTACAGGAGACACACCTGTCAGATAAAGAACACTTGAAATTACGACAGGGCGGATTTGATCAGGCCTTTTTTTTCTTCTTTTAGCTCAAAAAGCAGAGGAGTTGTTATTCTTGTTCGGAAGAATTTCCCTTTCAAAATCCTAAAGCAGATAAAAGACGAATCTGGACGATATATCTTGATTAAAGCCCTCATAAATGGAGAGGAATATGGGATTTTAAATTTGTACTGCCCCCCGGCACACCCCTTTAAATTTATAACGGAAGCCTTTTCAAAATTGATGGCTTTTGATGCCCGTCATACAATTATAGGGGGAGACTTTAATTGTATTATGGATCCGGAAATAGATAGGATTCCCAAGAGTACTGCAGGAGTATCTCCCAGATCTAGACAATTGATGGATCTGAACAAAGAATTAGGATTAGTAGATGTATGGAGATGTCTTCATCCACAGGGTAGAGATTTTTCTTTCTACTCTAATCCACATAAATGTCATACCAGAATTGATATGTTTTTTGCCCCCTCGATTTTTTTAAATTCCATATCATCCTGTAAAATAGGTAATATAGCAATTTCTGACCACGCTGCTGTATATATGGAAACTAAGGCGAGGAACAGTGGGACATCCCCTCGGCATTGGCGTATGGACCCCTTCCTAATGAAAGATAGTAAATTTGTAAAGTACTTCTCTCAAGAATTTAAAACTTTTTTAGAAATTAATTCAGGTACAGCTAGCAACCCATCAATGATGTGGGAGACCATCAAAGCTTACACGCGAGGCTTGATCATCTCCTACTCAGCGACCCAGAAGAAATTAAAGGGAGAACAACAGCGTCTGCTTGAAGCCCGCTTAAAAGCGGCTGAAACAGCATACACTGATAGACCTTCTATTATTAAATTGCAAAGGATTACAACTCTTAGGACAGCTCTAAACACTACACTTACTCAATCGGCTAAGAGGGAAATATAATTTGCAAAGCAAAGGTTATATGAATATGGCGACAAACCGGGTAGATACTTAGCATTTCTTGCAAAGAAAAAAAGGCCCCTCAGACTATTATGTCTATCAAGGAAAGTACGGGTATTTTGACTCATGATCATAAAAAGATTAATGCGACCTTTAGAGAATTCTATTCTGAGTTATATAAATCACAGGATTGTGAAGATAGGACGAAGAGGATGCAGTCATTTTTTAAAAATTTGACTTTTCCAGACCTAACTCCGGAACAAGTATCGGTCCTAAATGCTCCTCTTACACCCCAAGAAATAGTTGATGCAATTAGGCACCTTCAAAATGGTAAGGCACCGGGCCCATATAGTTTTCAAGCTGAATTCTATAAAGAATTTACAGAAATACTGGCTGGTCCACTTATGGACATGTATAACTATGCATATAGTCAGGGCTGTCTCCCGCCTTCGCTGAAAGAGGCAAATATCTCTCTTATCCTTAAAAAAGGAAAGGACCCAGAAGATTGTACATCATACAGACCAATATCCTTGCTAAATGTAGATTTTAAAATCCTTTCTAAAACGTTAGCACTGAGACTAGAAAGGATACTGCCACATATTATAAAGGAGGATCAGACGGGGTTTATTAAGGGCCGTAGATCATCCAATAATGTTAGAAGGGCTCTGAATATGATTCATGCTTGTCATCAGGGAAAGATACCAGGAGTAATGGTTTCATTAGACGCGGAAAAGGCATTTGATAGGGTCGAATGGTCATATTTGTTTTACACATTGGAGAGGTTTGGTGTTGGACAGGTGTTTACCAAATGGGTCTCAACATTGTATAGTGATCCCAAAGCAGTTGTGGTTACCAATGGATTAGGCTCGGATAGCTTCAGTGTGGGTAGGGGCTGCCGTCAAGGATGTCCCCTCTCGCCATTGTTATTCACGCTAATAATTGAACCACTAGCAGAAGCTATACGAGCTGATCCTAATATAGTGGCCCCAAGGATTGGTACAGGTAAACATAAAATTACCCTTTATGCAGATGATGTTCTTCTATTCCTCAGCAACCCTTTGATGTCCAAATCTCGCTTAATCCAAGTTATTAATACATTTAGTGCATTCTCAGGCTATAAAATTAATTTTTCAAAATCGGAGGCTATGCCAATGGGTGGCCTTGCTATGATACCCCGCTTAGCGGACGGTTCCCTTTTTCCCTTTCGCTGGTCCCTGGAGGGTTTCTTATATTTAGGCATTTTTATTACTCCAGTATTTGGTCAGTTGTATAAGGCTAATTTTGTGTATTTATTGGAAAGGATAAGGCAGGACCTCCAGCGATGGGGAGACCTACCAATTTCCTGGTTGGGTAGAATAGCATTAATCAAAATGAATATCCTGCCCCGTCTCCTATATCCTATGAGAATGCTTCCGGTGATGCTGCCGAGGACGGCTTTATGTAAATTATATGGCTGGCTGAGTTCCTTTATCTGGAATCATAGGTGGCCCCTCATTAAGCTGAAGAAGCTACAGCTTCCACAGGCAAGGGGTGGATTGGACTTCCCAGACTTTAGGAAATATCAGTTAAGTTCCCTATTAAGTTACATAGCTGATTGGGTCTTGTCTGATCCACAATCAATCTGGTTGGACATCGAGGCTTCTCAAGTAAAATACCCACTTATTAACCTTTTATTCTCAGACAAGAGGAAAATCATTACAGATCACTGTAAAAACCCTCTAATACTAAATACAATCAAGGCTTGGAATATAATGCGGCAAAATGAGGGTAATTCACATAAAACATCCCCCTATGCACCGATAGTGGGAGCATGGGGATTCCAACCGGGGTTAACAGACGCCACTTTTAAACTCTGGAGATACAGGGGTATCTCATGTCTAGGGGATTTATTTAAAGATGGGGTCCTGATGTCTTTCGGACAGCTGCGTCAGAAATTCGGATTACCCAATGGAGACCTCTTTCGATACTTCCAAATTCGAGATTATATACAGAAGAAGACTACGTTATTAGGTAGTCTTTATAAATCCGATAGAGAATGTAGTCTCCTACGACCAGTGGGGGTATCTTCCGTCAGTAATATTTATCATTTACTATATGATGAAGTATCGGGAGATATGGATAATCTGCTTAAAACATGGGATCAGGATTTGGGACTAGAAATCTCCACAGAAACGTGGAATGATATCTGGGAAAATGCTAGAAGAATTACTATTTGTAACAGAACCCAGGCTATCCAGCTGAAGATACTTCATAGGGCCCATATAGCATTGGTTCGATTGGCAATATTTAAGGCAGGAGCATCTCCAATGTGTCCTAAATGCAAAATAGAGGTGGGCACTCTTGTACATTGCTTATGGACCTGTCATAAGATCCGTAGATATTGGACTAAAGTAGCAAGTACCCTGACAGAAATTTTAGGAATGGAAATTAAATTGGAGCCTGTATCTCTCCTCTTGGGCTTTTCGAACTTTCCCTCCCTGGACACGTACGGGAAGAGACTATTTTCTATTCTTTCTTTCTGTGCAAGGAAAAATATTTTGGTGAACTGGGTGGCTGAGGGCCCCCCTGGACTTTCAAATTGGCACAGACTAATTATGGAATGTATTCCCCTTGACTTCCTTACAAATATGGTGCACCGAAAGACCGAATTATTTTATAAAATATGGCAGCCCTTTTTGAATTACATAAATACAGATATTTCGGCTATCCTAACAAGGGCTTTTATTTAATTGAGATTACAAACCTGGCTGGTCCGCAGCCCCTCGGGGGAGGAATCCCGCACAAATACGGGTTTTATTATATCTGATGCTAACACATCCCGAGCATGTAAGAGACTTAAATATACACCCTGGTTAGTTGTAGGTTAGAGGTCCTTCCTGGACCTCTCCATCTCCATCAGTGACGACCGACTTGACACTGACATCTTCTACAAACCCACCGACTCCCACAGCTACCTGGATTACACCTCTTCCCACCCTACCTCTTGCAAAAATGCCATCCCGTATTCCCAATTCCTCCGCCTCTGCCGTATCTGCTCCCAGGAGGAGCAGTTCCACCATAGAAACACCAGATGGCCTCCTTCTTTAGAGACCGCAATTTCCCTTCCCACGTGGTTAAAGATGCCCTCCAACGCATCTCATCCACATCCCGCACCTCCGCCCTCAGACCCAACCCCTCCAACCGTAACAAGGACAGAACGCCCCTGGTGCTCACCTTCCATCCTACCAACCTTCGCATAAACCAAATCATCCGCCGACATTTCCGCCACCTCCAAACAGACCCCACCACCAGGGATATATTTCCCTCCCCACCCCTCTCCGCCTTCCGCAAAGACCGTTCCCTCCATGACTACCTGGTCAGGTCCACGCCCCCCTACGACCCACCCTCCCATCCTGGCACTTTCCCCTGCCACCGCAGGAACTGTAAAACCTGCGCCCACACCTCCTCCCTCACCTCTATCCAAGGCCCCATAGGAGCTTTCCACATCCATCAAAGTTTTACCTGCACATCCACTAATATCATCTATTGTATCCGTTGCTCCCGATGCGGTCTCCTCTACATTGGGGAGACTGGGCACCTCCTAGCAGAGCGCTTTAGGGAACATCTCCGAGACACCCGCACCAATCAACTCCACTGCCCTGTGGCCCAACATTTCAACTCTCCCTCCCACTCTGCCGAGGACATGGAGGTGCTGGGCCTCCTCCACCGCCGCTCCCTCACCACCAGACGCCTGGAGGAAGAACACCTCATCTTCCGCCTCGGAACACTTCAAACCCAGGGCATCAATGTGGACTTCAACAGTTTCCTCATTTCCCCTTCCCCCACCTCATCCTAGTTTCAAACTTGCAACTCCGCACTGTCCCCTTGACCTGTCCGGACTTGTCCGACCTGCCCAGCTCCTTTTCCATCTATCCACTCCACCCTCTCCTCCCTGACCTATCACCTTCATCTCCTTCCCCACTGACCTATTGTACTCTATGCCACTTTCTCCCCACCCCCACCCTCCTCTAGCTTATCTCTCCACGCTTCAGGCTCTCTGCCTTTATTCCTGATGAAGGGCTTTTGCCCGAAACGTCGATTTTGCCTGTCCTCGGATGCTGCCTGAATTGCTGTGCTCTTCCAGCACCACTGATCCAGAATCTGGTTTCCAGCATCTGCAGTCATTGTTTTTACCTTGTAGGTTAGATTAGTAGATAGTTGAGTTTTGTTTGTTTGTCTTTTTTCTTTTCGGTTTTTTTTGTTGTTTTGTTTTTGTTTGTCAAATTTTGGCTATTGTATATTTGAGCTAATTGTATATCAATGTTTATATCTGAGAGTTTTGTTTATTTTTGTAAACTTGTAAAAATGTTAAATTTCTAATAAAAATATCTATTAAAAAAAAAGGAATTAGCTGGTCCCACGGTTTCAGCCCTGAGTTTAATTCCCAGGACCTGGGCCGTGGCCGCCATTTTGTTTGGTATGAGGCACATGCGCCGTTTTCCTGGTGACGCACAGCGAGTGGGCGGGGCCTGCGGTCCCAGTGACGGAGACAGTGGAGATGGGGCGGAGACAGTGGAGATGGGGAGGGGCCTGTGGGACTGACCCAGGGAGGAGGGAGAGCCTGGGGCGGGGGGAAGGGACAGGCATTCACAGCTCTGGGGAGGGGGGATAGGCATTCACAGCTCTGGGGAGGGGGGATAGGCATTCACAGCTC
This sequence comes from Chiloscyllium plagiosum, assembly GCF_037043375.1. Classification (NCBI taxonomy): domain Eukaryota; kingdom Metazoa; phylum Chordata; class Chondrichthyes; order Orectolobiformes; family Hemiscylliidae; genus Chiloscyllium; species Chiloscyllium plagiosum. Next base: position 90,804,403 of record NW_028270149.1, on the reverse strand, counting down.
TGGGGGGGAACAGGCATTCACTGCTCTGGGGAGTGGGGGGACAGGCATTCACAGCTCTGGGGAGGGGGGAATAGGCATTCACAGCTCTGGGGAGGGGGGATAGGCATTCACAGCTCTGGGGAGCGGGGATAGGCATTCACAGCTCTGGGGAGGGGGGATAGGCATTCACAGCTCTGGGGAGGGGGGATAGGCATTCACAGCTCTGGGGAGGGGGGATAGGCATTCACAGCTCTGGGGAGGGGGGATAGGCATTCACAGCTCTGGGGAGGGGGGATAGGCATTCACAGCTCTGGGGAGGGGGGATAGGCATTCACAGCTCTGGGGAGGGGGGACAGGCATTCACAGCTCTGGGGAGCGGGGATAGGCATTCACAGCTCTGGGGAGCGGGGATAGGCATTCACAGCTCTGGGGAGGGGGGATAGGCATTCACAGCTTTGGGGAGCGGGGATAGGCATTCACAGCTCTGGGGAGGGGGATAGGCATTCACAGCTCTGGGGAGGGGGATAGGCATTCACAGCTCTGGGGAGCAGGGATAGGCATTCACAGCTCTGGGGAGGGGGGATAGGCATTCACAGCTTTGGGGGGGGATTGGCATTCACAGCTCTGGGGAGGGGGATAGGCATTCACAGCTCTGGGGAGGGGGATAGGCATTCACAGCTCTGGGGAGGGGGGATAGGCATTCACAGCTTTGGTGGGGGATTGGCATTCACAGCTCTCGGGGGGAACAGGCATTCACAGCTCTGGGGGTGGAACAGGCATTCACAGCTCTGGGGGTGGAACAGGCATTCACAGCTCTGGGGAGGGGGATAGGCATTCACAGCTCTGGGGAGCAGGGATAGGCATTCACAGCTCTGGGGAGGGGGGATAGGCATTCACAGCTTTGGGGGGGGATTGGCATTCACAGCTCTCGGGGGGAACAGGCATTCACAGCTCTGGGGGTGGAACAGGCATTCACAGCTCTGGGGAGTGGGGGGGACAGGACAGGGACAAATAATTCACCAATACTGGAAATGGTCTGAACTTCTCTCCTGTCCTGACAGTGATCACTTTTATAAACTTCTTTTACAGGGGATCAGGAGAGAGCCAGAGAAATGAAACTCAAACCAAACCAAAAACAGTCAAAATCTGATCCAACATAATTATTCAGGAACTGAATGCTATCGGTCTTTGAACGTGGAAGCAGAATGTTACAACCAAATGCACAGCCTCGGAAAAGCTTTGCACGATTCGCAGCAGACAGGACCTGGACAGCATAGAGTTACAGAGATCGACAGCACAGAATAAGATCATTGAGCCCTTCTGCAATTTAAACCAAACGCAGAAAAACTCACCTTGCCTCGTAATATGTTAAAGGGACAGAGGACTCCCAAATTCCACTACTTTTAAAAATAAAAATCTATTTTATTCTTTAACCCTAAAAGTGAACATTAAACATTTTAAAAAGTGAATATTTTAACTGGGGAAAAAGAAATTATGACGCGATCAGACAGGAGTTAGGACGTACAGACTGGGAGCAATTGTGCCATAGAAAGGGCACAGCAGACATGTGGAGCAGTTGTTGCGAGTGATGCACAAATATGTTCCTCTGAGACGGGTAAGAAGGGGTAACGAGAACAGACGAGCTTCTCCTCAAAGGGAAGAAGGCAGCTTACGTAAGGTGGAGGAGGCAAGGATCTAGCACAGCTTTAGAGGATTACAGGTTTGCTAGAAAGGAGCTCAGTAATGGACTGAGGAGAGCCAGGAGGGGGCACGAAAAAGCCTTGACAGGAAGGATTAGGGAGAATCCAAAGGCATTTTACATATACGTGAGGAATAGAGAATGATCAGGGAGACGGTAGGGCAAATCAGGGATAGCGTAGGGAAGCTGGAAATGTGTTGCTGGAAAAGCGCAGCAGGTCAGGCAGCATCCAGGGAACAGGAGAATCGACGTTTCGGGCATAAGCCCTTCTTCAGGAATGAGGAAAGTTTGTCCAGCAGGCTAAGATAAAAGGTAGGGAGGAGGGACTTGGGGGAGGGGCGTCGGAAATGTGATAGGTGGAAAGAGGTCAAGGTGAGGGTGATAGGTCAGACTGGGGTGGGGGCAGAGAGGTCGGGAAGAAGATTGCAGGTTAGGAAGGCGGTGCTGAATTTGATGGATTTGACTGAGACAGGCTGGGGGGAGGGGAAATGAGGAAACTGGTGAAATCCGAGTTCATCCCTTGTGGTTGGAGGGATCCTAGCCGGAAGATGAGGCGTTCTTCCTCCAACCGTCGTTTTGTTGTGGTCTGACGATGGAGGAGTCCAAAGACCTGCATATCCTTGGTGGAGTGGGAGGGGGAATTGAAATGTTGAGCTACAGGGTGGTTGGGTTGGTTGGTCCGGGTGTCCCAGAGGTGTTCTCTGAAACGCTCCGCAAGTGGCCGGCCTGTCTCCCCAATATAGAGGAGGCCACATCGGGTGCAGAGGATGCAATAGATGATATGTGTGGAGGTGCAGGTGAATCTGTGGCGGATATGGAAGTTTCCTTTGGGGCCTTGGAGGGAGGTGAGGGGGGAGGTGTGGGCGCAAGTCTTGCACCTCCTGCGGTTGCAGGGGAAGGTGCCGGGATTGGAGGTTGGGTTGGTGGGGGGTGTGGATCTGACGAGGGAGTCACGGAGGGAGTGGTCTTTACGGAATGCTGATAGGGGAAGGGAGGGAAATATATCCTTGGTGGTGGGGTCCGTTTGGAGGTAGCAGAAATGACGGCGGATGATGCGCTGTACATGGAGATTGGTGGGGTGGTAGGTGAGGACCAGTGGGGTTCTGTCCTGGTGGCGGTTGGAGGGGCGGGGTTCAAGGGCGGAGGAGCGGGAAGTGGAAGAGATGCGGTGGAGGGCATCGTCGACCACGTTGGGGGGGAAATTGCGGTCCTTGAAGAAGGAGGCCATCTGGATTGTGCGTTTTTGGAACTGGTCCTCCTGGGAGCAGATGCGGCGGAGTCGAAGGAATTGGGAGAATGGGATGGCGTTTTTACAGGGGGCAGGATGGGAGGAGGTGTAGTCCAGGTAGCTGTGGGAGTCGGTCGGTTTGTAGTAGAAACCGACGGTTGGAGGAAGCACGCCTCATCTTCCGGCTAGGAACCCTCCAACCACAAGGGAAGAACTCGGATTTCACCAGTTTCCTCATTTCCCCTCCCCCCACCCTGTCTCAGTCAAATCCATCGAATTCAGCACCGCCTTCCTAACCTGCAATCTTCTTCCCGACCTCTCCGCCCCCACCCCAGTCTGACCTATCACCCTCACCTTGACCTCTTTCCACCTATCACATTTCCGACGCCCCTCCCCCAAGTCCCTCCTCCCTACCTTTTATCTTAGCCTGCTGGACAAACTTTCCTCATTCCTGAAGAAGGGCTTATGCCCGAAACGTCGATTCTCCTGTTCCCTGGATGCTGCCTGACCTGCTGCGCTTTTCCAGCAACACATTTCCAGCTCTGATCTCCAGCATCTGCAGACCTCACTTTTTTTTTTTTTTTAGATTAGATTAGATTACAGTGTGGAAACAGGCCCTTCGGCCCAACAAGTCCACACCGACCCGCCGAAGCGAAACCCACCCATACCCCTACATTTACCCCTTACCTAACACTACGGGCAATTTAGTATGGCCAATTAACCTAACCTGCACATCTTTGGACTTTGGGAGGAAACCGGAGCACCCGGAGGAAACCCACGCAGACACGGGGAGAACGTGCAAACTCCACACAGTCAGTCGCCTGAGTCGGGAATTGAACCCGGGTCTCTGGCGCTGCGAGGCAGCAGTGCTAACCACTGTGCCACCGTGCCGCCCACAAAGATAGCGTAGGGAACTTGTGCGTGGAGTCTGAGCAGATAGGGGAAGCCCAAAATGAGTTTTTTTGCTTTGGTTTCCACTAAGGAAAGGGACTTTGTTGTGAATAAGAACTTTGAGGAGTTGGGATACGGGCTGGAACAGATCAAGATTGATGAGGTTGATGTGCTGGAAATTTTGGCAAACATTAAGATTGATAAGTCCCCATGACCAGACCTGATTTATCCCAGGCTACTCCAGAAAGCAAGAAAGGAGGTTGCTAAGCCGCTGGTGAAGATCTTTGCGTCCTCACTCTCCACGGGAGTCATATAGGAGGATTGCTAGGAGGCGAATGTTGTTCCTCTTGTCAAGAAGGTTAATAGGGAAATCCCTGGCAATTACAGACCAGCCAGTCTTCCGTCTGTGGTCAGCAAGGTTTTGAAAAGAATTTATGACTATTTGGAAAAGCATAGCGTGATTAAAGGCAGTCAGCATGGCTTTGTGAGGGGCAGGTCATCCCTCATAAATCTTATCGAGTTATTTGAGGAAGTGACAAGACAGATCGATGAAGGTCAAGCTAATGGATGTGGTGTATAAGGACTTCAGCAAGGCATTTGATAAGGTTCCCCATGGTAGGCTCATCCATAAAGTCAGGAGGTATGGGTTTTGGGAGATTTGACTATTTGGATTCAGAATTGGCAGCTGACAGAAGGCAGAGAGTGGTTGTAGATGGCAAGTTCTGCCTGGAGGTCAGTCTTGAGTGGTGTCCCACAGGGTTCTGTTCTTGGGCCTCTGCTCTTTGTAGTTTTTATAAATGACTTGGATGAGGAGATTGCGGGGTGGGTTAGTAAATTTGCAGATGGCACATAGATTGGAGGTGCTGTTCAAAGTATCGAGGGCTATTGCAGGCTGCAGCACGACATAGACAGGATGCAGAGCTGGGTTGAAAAATGGCAGATGGAATTAAACCTGGATAAATGTGAAATGATGCAATTTGAAAGGTTGAACTAGAATGCTGAATACAGGATTAAAGACCGGATTCTTGGCAGTGTGGAGGAACAGAGGGAACTTTGTGTTCAACTACATAGTTCCCGCAAATATGCCACCCAAGTGGATAGGGTTGTTAAGAAAGCATATGGTGTTTTGGCTTTCATTAACAGGGGAATCAAGTTTAAGAGCCGAGAGGTTTTGCTACAGCTCTACAAGTCCCTGTGAGACCACACTTAGAATATTGTGTCCGGTTCTGATTGCCCGACTATAAGAAAGATTCAGGGGCTTTGGAGAGGGTGCAAAGAATGTTTACCAGGGCTGCCTGACTGGAGGGCTTGCCTTATGAAGAGAGATTGACGAAGCTCAGACTTTTCTCTCTGGAGAGAAGGAGGAAGAGAGGAGACCTGATCGATGTATACAAGGTAATGAGAGTAATGGATAGAGTCAATAGCCAGAGACTTTTCCATAGGCCAGGGTTAACTGGCACGAGGAGTCATAGTTTTAAGATATTAGGACAAAGACTAAACGGGTCGTCAGAGGTAGTTTCTTTATGCAGAGAGTTGTGAACGCATGGAATGCTGTTGCCAGCGGTGGTGGTGGAAGCAGAGTCATTAGGGACAATTAAGCGACTACTGGACATGCACATGGACAGCAGTGAAGTGAGGGGTGTGTAGGTTAAGTTATTTTATTTTACATTAGGATTAATCCTTGGCACAACATCGTGGGCCAAAGGGCCTGTTCTGTGCTGTACTTTTCTATGTTCTATGTAAACAATAACCATTTACAACTCTGAACCACTTTTCTCTTAAAGATCTGTTTTCTATGTCCAACTCTATAACAATATACTGATCCAATAAACCCCGATTAAAATGTGCAACATATTAAGTTTCAAAGCCAGACAGCGGCTGCCATCTCCGGTGTCGATCTTCCTGTTTTAGATCTCCCTGGGTCGTCTTTAGACTTCTGCTGCAAGGGTAAAAAAAAGTACCTTTGATCGGGAGTGTCTTGGATGGCAGTCTCTCTCTCTCTCTCTCTCTAGCTAACTCTCAAAATGCTGACCTTTGATACCCCAAATCTCGGATCATCTCACTGGTTCTAAGTTGTCTAAACGGTAAAATTCAAATTCCAATGGGTTTTAGTTTACTGGGGCATAATTTAAATTGATTGGTTAAATTCAAATGGTGGTCAAACTACTGAGGTATCTACTTTACAACCAAATGTTACATATTTTCAAGTCATAGTCAAGTCACACGACAGTTGCTCTCACTGCCAAAACATCCTTCACTCTCCCTTAAAGGTACAGTATACACCTTCAACTTCATAACAGCATCTTCAATATTTGGAGAGTTTCTCCTTCTGAAACCCTTACAGACAGTGAGTTCCCATTTCCCACCACCCTGTGGCTGTGTTTGTGTGTGGGCAAGGCTTGAACTGATCACCAAACCTGGAGACAAGCAACAACACCACATGGAAACCATGTAAACATGGGGATTGTGGAAAGGCATTCAAATACTCATTCCTGTTGGAAATTCATCCGCACAGTCACACTGGAGAGAAGCCATTCTCCTGCACTCAGTGTGGGAAAGGATTCACTCAGTCAACAACTCTGCTGACACACCAGCTATTTCACACAAGTGAGAGACCATTCACCTGTTGTCTCTGTGAGGAAGGATTCACACAGAGTGACTGGTACATTAGGTTCACACTGGGGAGAAGCTATTCATTCCCCTGCTCCATTTAAGAGAGGGATTTTCTCAACTGTCACAGTTACTGATCCATCAGCATGTTCAAACTGCGTAAAAAAAATTCATCTGCCGTGTGGGAGAAAGGGTTCCCTAATACATCTAACCTTCTGACCCATCAATGAGTTCACACTGTGTCAAGGCCATTCGCCTGCCCTGTGTGAGAGAAAGGATTCACAACTTCATCCAACCTCTGACACATCAACAAATTCACACCTGGGAGTGACCTGTTCAACCTGTGCAAGTGGATTTAGTCAGCTCACACACCAACAAGTCTACATGTGACTGCAGAGGTTGGAATATTCCATTACTCCTGTTGCTCGTGACATCCAGCATTGAATCAGGTACATTCTTACAGTTAGGGTTTGTTTCTGCTGACGTTACTTCCTTATCACTAGAGTAGAGTTGAAGATTCTTGTCATTGTAGCTGACAGCGTTCTTTTGGGGGTATAACGACCCTTTAAAACCAGCTCTCTGTGATCATTCTGTCAAATTCAGAAAAATTTCACAGGCAATTAGTGTGCAACTAATATTGTCTGCTTCAAATGGAACTTGCTCCCTGGGAAAAGAACTGAAATTTATTATCTGAAAAGTTCCCCGGCATTAAAATAAGAAAGTGTTGATGAATCAATGCTGACAATTCTTACTGACTTGAACATTCCATACATGGCCCTAATTTCCTACCAGGAAGAATGGGAATCAAAGTTTATATCAGACAGGGGTAGATTGGTGTCAGTGACTGTGGGGCTGATTTATATCAGACAGGGGGAGAGTGGTGTCAGTGACTGTGGGTTGGTTTATATCAGACAGGGGGAGATTGGTGTCAGTGACTGTGGGTTGGTTTATATCAGACAGGGCGAGATTGGTGTCAGTGACTGTGGGTCTGGTTAATATCAGACAGGGGGAGATTGGTGTCAGTGACTGGGTCTGGTTTATATCAGAAAGGGGGAGATTGATGTCAGTGACTGTGGGTTGGTTTATATCAGACAGGGGGAGATTGGTGTCAGTGACTGTGGGTCTGATTTATATCAGATGGGGAGATTGGTTTCAGTGACTGTGGGTTGGTTTATATCAGACAGGGGGAGATTGGTGTCAGTGACTGTGGGTTGGTTTATATCAGACAGGGGGAGATTGGTGTCAGTGACAGTGGGTCTGGTTTATATCAGACAGGGGGCGATTGGTGTCAGACACTGTCGGTCTGGTTAATATCAGACAGGGGGAGATTGGTGTCAGTGACAGTGGGGCTGGTTTATATCAGACAGGGGGAGATTGGTGTCAGTGACTGTGGGTTGGTTTATATCAGAAAGGGGGAGATTGGTGTCAGTGACAGTGGGTTGGTTTATATCAGAAAGGGGGAGATTGGTGTCAGTGACAGTGGGTTGGTTTATATCAGAAAGGGGGAGATTGGTGTCAGTGACAGTGGGTTGGTTTATATCAGAAAGGGGGAGATTGGTGTCAGTGACAGTGGGTTGGTTTATATCAGACAGGAGGAAATTGGTGTCAGGGACTGTGGGGCTGGTTTATATCAGACAGGGTGAGATTGGTGTCAAGGACTGTGGGTCTGGTTTATATCAGACAGGGTGAGATTGGTGTCAGGGACTGTGGGTCTGGTTTATATCAGACAGGGGGAGATTGGTGTCAGGGACAGTGGGGCTGGTTTCCTGAAGAAGGGCCTGTGCCCGAAACGTCGAATCTCCTGTTCCCTGGATGCTGCCTGACCTGCTGTGCTGTTCCAGCAATAAAGTTTCAACTTTGATCTCCAGCATCTGCAGACCTCACTTTCTCCTGGTTTATATCAGACAGGGGGAGATTGGTGTCAGTGACAGTGGGTTGGTTTATATCAGACAGGGGGCGATTGGTGTCAGACACTGTGGGTCTGGTTAATATCAGACAGGGGGAGATTGGTGTCAGGGACTGTGGGTCTGGTTTATATCAGACAGGGTGAGATTGGTGTCAGGGACTGTGGGTCTGGTTTATATCAGACAGGGGGAGATTGGTGTCAGGGACAGTGGGTCTGGTTTATATCAGATAGCGGGAGATTGGTGTCATGGACTGTGGGGTTGGTTTGTATCAGACTGGAGGAAAATGTTGTCACTGTCTGTGGGGCAGGGTGAAATCAGACATGGGGAGATTTGTGCCTGTGGTGTGGTTTATATTCGACAGAGGGTGATTGGTGTCAGTGAGTGAGGGGCTGGATTATATCTGACAGGAGGAGTTTGCTGTCACTGACTGTGGTGAGGACGTTATAAAGCCAGAAAGGGATCAGTTCCATGTTTTAATTCTCTTTCAAGGCATCCTGGGCACTCAAGAGTTAAACATTCCACTGTGAAACAGAGTCACTACAGTATCAATGACAGAATAGACAGAACATCTCAGTAGGATAACTGAATCTTAGAGAAGGAATCCATTGCCGCCACACATGTGGATTCCTCTGCAGCCTCAGGCAAAGGTATTTGTCCTCCCCAGCCAAGACTGGTACCCTTGGCCGCAACCCTGTTAAACTACCTCCTACTCCCATTATCTTGCTTCCTCTCCGTATTAGCATAGGGATGTGAATTCCCCGTTGAAAACAGGCAAAACCCTTCAGTCTTAATCTCTTCCCATTGACACATGATCATGAAGAATGCGATAATCAGTCACAGTAATCCATTCACTCATTATCACAGGGCATCGACATTCACCGGGCCTTGTAAGATGATAATTGCCCATCTTAAACAATGTAACGACAATCAACCATGTGGCTGAGAGACCTTTTGTATTATTCCCATAAAAAGTACTGCCTTTGTGTGTAGAGCAGAGATTCGTGGAGAAGTGTCACCACAAGTAGACATACGACTACTTTCAGGAACATCGAGAATCTCGCGCTGCACTCCGATAATAAAGCATCTGCTGTTGTACTGAAACTTGTGTCGTCTGGATTTGTGGAACAAAATATACATTCACAGCCTCACAATTCTATATTTGAGTTTTCATTTTCAATCAGGAAGTGTCTGCTTTGCCTTCCCACATCTAACAAACCATCAGATTTCACCTCTGCAGCTTCAGATCCTCTTTTGTAGCCACAAATAAACGCTGAGTGCTGAAGAAATGTAGCAGGTCCAGAAGCATCTGCAGTGAGTGTGAACAGAGTTCAAATCCAGGTCTGACAGTGTGTCAGAATAAAGCTCAATCTTGTGGCACTGCCACATTGACAATTGTTAGTGCCAACACCTCAATGAAAGTCTCTTCATTGTCCTGTTTTTTCGAATCGCAGCGGTCTACTGTGCAGAACAAGTCCCTTCAGCCCATTGATTCTGTGCCAGTCAAAAACAACCATCAAACTACGGTAACTTCATTTCTCAGCCCTCAGCCCATCACCTTGTATAAGGTAAAAACAAGGACTGCAGATGCTGGAAACCAGAGTCTAGATTAGAGTGGTGCTGGAAAAGCCCAGCAACTCAGGCAGCATCCGAGGAGCCGGAAAATTGACGTTTCGGGCAAACAGTACAGACTACAGATTCAAAAACACCAGCAACGGTTCTCCTTCAAGACCCATCACCTTGTATGTCTTGGCATTGAAAGTGCATTTCTGAATACTTCTTCAATGATTTGAGAGCTTCTGTCTGAAATACCCTTCCGGCAGTGAATTCAGTTGTTTCACCACCCTCTGGGTGAAAGCCTTTTTCCTTCATTACACAGACCATGAGTATAGGAGTTAGGACATCATGTTGAGGTTGTACAGGCCTCTTCTAGAATTGTGTCCAATTCTGGTCTCCCTGTTCTAGGAGGGGTATTGTTAAATTGTTCAGAAAATATTTACAGGATGTTGCCAGGACTGGAGACTTATATGGAAAGGAGCTTGAAGGTTGAGGAGCGACCTTACAGAGGTTTACAATATAATAAGGGGCATATATAAGGTGAATGTCAGATGTATTTTCCCTCGGGTGATAGACTTCAGGGCTTGTATATGAAGAGGAAGGGATTAGAGGGATATGGACTAAGTATTGGTAAATGGAACTAGGGTAAGTTAGGATATCCGGTCAGCATGGACGAGTTGGGTCGAAGGATCTTTTTCTGTGCTGTACGTCTCTATTTCTCGATGACATGTATGAGATGTAAAATAATGAGAGGTGTTCATAAGGTAGATAGTGAGGAAACTTTCCACTTGGAATAGGGAGCTTATTCCCCCCTAGACTTCAGGACTAGGGGACATATTTTTAAAGAGAGAGGAGAAAGATTTAAAAGGGAAATGAGGGTCAACTTTTTCTACACAGAGAGTGGTTCGTGTGTGAATGAACTTCCAGAGGAATTAGTGGATGCGGGTACAGTTCCGATGTTTAAAAAATATTTGGACAAACAGGAAAGAATTGGAGGGATATGGGCCAGGAGCAGGTGGTGGGACTAGTTTTGTTTGGGATTATGATTAGCATTGACTTGGGGGGAACCAAAAGGTCTGTTTCCATGCTGTATGACTTAATCACTGACATTCCCCTTAAGCCTCCTGACCCTTACCTTAAATATCTGCACCGCTTTCCAGTCTTTACAGCATTTGTCTAAACTGGTTCCTCCATCAAGGGGAATATTTCCTTACTATGTACTCAATCAACACCTCTCGTTATTTTATACATCGCAATGATGTTATAGAGTCAAACAGATGTACAGCACAGAAACAGATCCTTCAGCCCAACTCATCCATGCCGACCAGATATCCGAAATTAACCTAGTCCCATTTACCAACACTTGGCCCTCTAATCCCTTCCAATTCAAGTTAAAAATCACACAACACCAGGTTATAGTCCAACAGGTTTATTTGGAACCACTAGCTCTCGGAACGCTGCTCCTTCATCAGGTGGTGGTGGAGTTTTCTAATACCCTTCCCGATACCTTTTATATGTTACTAGCCGCGTACTTACCTGCACTTCCTCTTGCATACACGCACCGCTTGTTGCATGAAAAAGTTGGCCCTTAGGACCCTGTAAATCTTTCCCCTCTCACCCTAAACCTATGCCCTCTCGTTCTGGACTACCACGCCCCAGGGAAAAGACCTTGTCTATTTACCGTATCCATGTCTCCATGATTTTCTAAACATCTGGAAGGTCACTCCTCAGCCTCCAACACGCCAGGGAAAACAGCTCCACCCTATTCAGGTCAGGTGAATTGGCCATGCTAAATTGCCCGTAGTGTTAGGTAAGGGGTAAATGTAGGGGTATGGGTGGGTTGTGTTTTGGCGGGGCGGTGTGGACTTGTTGGGCTGAAGGGCCTGTTTCCACACTGTAAGTAATCTAATCTAATCTAATCTAATCTAATCTAATCTAATCTAATCTAATCTAATCTAATCTATTCAGCCTCTCCCTGTAGTTCAAACCCTCCAACCCTGGCAACATGCTTGTAAATCTTTTATGAACCCTTTCAAATTTCACAAAATCCTTTTGACAGGAATCAGAGCAGAATTGCACACAATACTCCAAAGATGGCATAACCAATGTCCTGTACAGCCACAACATGACTTCCAAACTCCTTTACTCAATGCTCTGACTAATAAGGGAAAGCATACAAAATGCCTTCTTCACTATCTTATCTACCTGCGACTCCCCTCTCAATCTCTCTGGTCTAAGGAAAATGACCCAATCTTTCCAGTCTCTCTTCATAACTGAAACTCTCCAGCTCAGACAACATCCTTCCAAGTCTCTACTGCTCGCATATCCCTCCTTAAATGTGGATTCCAGAAATGCAGACAACAAACTAGCTGTCCCTTAGCCAATGTTTTCGACAGTTCCAACAGAACTTCCCAGCTCAAACTCTGTGCTTAACAAGGAAAGGCGAGTTTATCACCTGTCCCGGTGCTTAAGTGACTGGTGGACAGGCACAACAAGGTCCCTCTGATCTTCAGTGCTTCCCAGGGCCCTATAGTTCATCATGTATTCCCTTACCATGTTTGTCCTCCTATGGTCTAATTCTATCTTCCTTACTGTTTGCCAGCACACTAGTTTTCATATCATCAGTGAACTCACTGATCAATCCTCCAACTTTCAAGTGAAAGATATTTCTATAAACCTAGAAACTGCTAGGACCCAATACTGGCCTCTGCAAGATCCCACTGGGCACAAGCTTCCAGTTACAGAAGCACATCTCAACCGTCACCCTCTGCTTCCTGCCACTCAGCCCATTGTGGATCCAATTTGCCAAATTTCCTTGGATGCCATGGGCTCTTGTCTTTGCCATCAGTGTCCCATGCAGGACCTTAGCAAAAGCCCCACTGAATCCCAAGTAGCCTACACCAAATGCATTGCTGTCACCTACACATCTGGCCACCTCTTTGATAAATTCAATCAGGTTGGTCAGGTATGACCTTCCTTTAATAAAACCACACCTACTGTTCTTGATTAACCCCTGCCTGCTCCAAGTGCAGATTCATTCTGTACCTAAGTATTCATTCCAACAGTTTCCCCACCGTCAGACTGATTGGCCTGTATATTCCTGGTTTCTCCCTCCTTCCTTCTTGAAGACCTTGTCACATTGGCTGTTTTTAATTGATGTCTGCAGCCAAGTGTGAGGTCTCTTGTACAGCTTGGGAAAGGTAGAACGGAACAGTAGTAGTGTCTTTACCTCTGAGCTAGGAGATCCAGGTTCAAGTCCCACCTGGTCCAGAGGAATATCATACCATCACTGTGCAAGTTGGTTGAGAAACTATCTCCAAGGTGTTTTTGATTTACCTTGAATTGTTTCCTTCGCTCCTGAAATGACTTAGTTAATCCTGAATAGACATTCCAGCAATACCTCTGCACCTGAATGGCACTATCTCTTCTCAATCTAATGTTGCTTGTTCCTTCCATCCCAACCTCTTTTGGGAGCTTTACAGCATTCACTTTACCCCAGTTAAGTGAGTTTTGCAGCTTTTAAAAGCTTTCACATTTGTGTCTTTGCCAGGTTTTTGAAAATCAAGGACCAATCAACCTGAAACAACAGCAGGAGTTTATTTTCTTGGATACACAATATAACCTTACACACACACACACACAGGCATGATTGAGATTTTGATGGAGAGATGATTTCTCCCAGAACTGAACCCTGATCTCGGATGATGACCTCTGCAGGGAGACAGACATCAACTGACTTCTTGGATCTTCCAGTGCAGCATCCCTTGCATCGACAGCATTGGTCTGTTTGGATCCCTGCTTTTCTAAACCATGTCCAAGCAACAAGTGATGATAGATTCATAACAGTTTTCCTCCAATCCATGTTTAAGGCATGTGTTTTCTTCTAAAATGGGGAGTAGCTTCCATCTCAGATTACCAAACCAGCGTGCCTGGGGACCCTGAGGAAATGATTAGGGAAGTGTATCTGTAGCATTCCACCTTCTGCACCTATACCGCCAGATAGTACTGAGGGATCACTGCACTGTCAGAGGGTCAGTATTGAGGGATCACTGCACTGTCAGAGGGTCAGTACTGAGGGACTGCTGCATTGCCAGAGGGTGAGTACTGAGGGATCACTGTACTGTCTGACAGTCAGTAGTGAGGGACTACTGCATTACCAGAGGTCCATTTCTGAGGATTACGAAACTGTCAAATGGTCAGTACTGAGGGAGCACCACACTGTCAGAGCTTCAGTCCAGAGGGATGCCGCACTGTCTGAGGCTCTGTAGTTTGAGAACACTGCACCAACAGAGGGTCAGTACTGAACGAGCACTACACTGTCAGAGGGTCAGAACTGAGGGAGCATGCACTATCAAAAGGTCAGTACTGAGGGAGCGCTACACAGTGAGAGTGTCAGTTCTGAGTGAGTGCTATTTCAAAGGATCAGTACAGAGAATGTGCTGCACTGTCAGAGGGTCAGTACTGATGGAATGCTGTACTGTCAGAGAGTCAGTACTGAGGGAGTGCTATAAAGTGAAAGTGTCAGTTCTGGGTGAGTGCTATTTCAGAGGGTCAGTACAGAGAGAGTGCTGCACTGTTAGAGGGTCAGTACTGAGGGAGTGCTGCACTGTCAGAGAGTCAGTACTGAGGGAGTGCTGCACAGTCAGATAGTCAGTACCGAGAGAGTGCAGCACTGTCAGAGGGTCAGTACTGAGGGAGTGCTGCACTGTCAGAGGGTCAGTACTGAGGGAGTGCTGCACTGTCAGAGGGTCAGTACTGAGGGAGTGCTGCACTGTCAGAGGATCAGTACTGAGTGAGTGCTGCACTGTCAGAGGGTCAGTACGGAGGAAGTGCTGCACTGTGAGAAGGTCAGTATGGAGGGAGCACTGCACTGTCAGATGGTCAGCACTGAGGGAGTGCTGCACTGTCAGAGGGTCAGTACTGAGGGAGCACCACACTGTCAGAGCTTCAGTCCAGAGGGAATGCCGCCCTGTCTGAGGCTCTGTACTCTGAGAGCACTGCACCATCAGAGGGTCAGAACTGAGGAAGCATGCACTATCAAAAGGTCAGTACTGAGGGAGCGCTACACAGTGAGAGTGTCAGTTCTGAGTGAGTGCTATTTCAAAGGGTCAGTACAGAGAGAGTGCTGCACTGTCAGAGGGTCTGTACTGAGGGAGTGCTGCACTGTCAAAGGGTCAGTACTGAGGAAGTGCTGCACTGTCAGAGGGTCAGTACTGAGGGAGTGCTGCACTGTCAGAGGGTCAGTACTGAGGGAGTGCTGCACTGTTAGAGGGTCAGTACTGCAGGAGTGCTGCACTGTCAGAGGATCAGTACTGAGGGAGCGCTGACTGTCAAAGAGTCAGTACTGAGGGAGCGGTGCATTCTCAGAGAGTTAGTACTGAGGGAGCGCGACACTGTAAGAATGTCAAAACTAAAGGAACGCTGCACTGTCAAAGAGCTGCACTGTCAGAGGGTCAGTACTGAGGGTTTACCGCACTGTCACACGATCGGTATGAGGGCAGTGCCATACTGTCAGATGGTCAGTACTGAGGAGGTTCTGCACTGTGTGAGCGTCAGTACTGAGGGAGTGCCACACTGTCAGAGGGTCAGTATTGAGGGATCACTGCGCTGTCAGAGGGTCAGTACTGAGGGATTGCTGCATTGCCAGAGGGTGAGTACTGAGGGATCACTGCACTGTCTGACAGTCAGTAGTGAGGGACTACTAGATTACCATAGGTCCATTTCTGAGAATTACTACACTGTCAAGTGGTCAGTACTGAGGGAGCACCACACTGTCAGAGCTTCAGTCCAGAGGGATGCCGCACTGTCTGAGTCTCTGTAGTCTGAGAACACTGCACCAACAGAGGGTCAGTACTGAACGAGCACTACACTGGCAGTGGGTCAGAACTGAGGGAGCATGCACTATCAAAAGGTCAATACTGAGGGAGTGCTACACAGTGAGAGTGTCAGTTCTGAGTGAGTGCTATTTCAAAGGATCAGTACAGAGAATGTGCTGCACTGTCAGAGGGTCAGTACTGATGGAATGCTGTACTGTCAGAGAGTCAGTACTGAGGGAGTGCTATAAAGTGAAAGTGTCAGTTCTGGGTGAGTGCTATTTCAGAGGGTCAGTACAGAGAGAGTGCTGCACTGTCAGAGGGTCAGTACTGAGGGAGTGCAGCACTGTCAGAGAGTCAGTACCGAGCGGGTGCGGAACTGTCAGAGGGTCAGTACTGAGGGAGTGCTGCACAGTCAGATGGTCAGTACCGAGGGAGTGCAGCACTGTCAGAGGGTCAGTACTGAGGGAGTGCCGCACTGTCAGAGGGTCAACAATGACGGAGCGCTGCACTGTCAGAGGATCAGTACTGAGGGAGTGCTGCACTGTCAGAGGGTCAGTACGGAGGAAGTGCTGCACTGTGAGAAGGTCAGTACGGAGGGAGCGCTGCACTGTCAGATGGTCAGCACTGAGGGAGTGCTGCACTGTCAGAGGGTCAGTACTGAGGGAGCACCACACTGTCAGAGGTTCAGTCCAGAGGGAATGCCGCACTGTCTGAGGCTCTGTACTCTGAGAGCACTACACTATCAGAGGGTCAGAACTGAGGGAGCATGCACTATCAAAAGGTCAGTACTGAGGGAGCGCTACACAGTGAG
Organism: Chiloscyllium plagiosum; assembly: GCF_037043375.1. Classification (NCBI taxonomy): domain Eukaryota; kingdom Metazoa; phylum Chordata; class Chondrichthyes; order Orectolobiformes; family Hemiscylliidae; genus Chiloscyllium; species Chiloscyllium plagiosum. The sequence continues at coordinate 90,787,908 of NW_028270149.1, read as the reverse complement.
AGTGTCAGTTCTGAGTGAGTGCTATTTCAGAGGGTCAGTACAGAGAGAGTGCTACACTGTCAGAGGGTCTGTACTGAGGGAGTGCTGCACTGTCAGAGGGTCAGTACTGAGAAAGTGCTGCACTGTCAGAGGGTCAGTACTGAGGGAGTGCTGCACTGTCAGAGGGTCAGTACTGAGGGAGTGCTGCACTGTTAGAGGGTCAGTACTGCAGGAGTGCTGCACTGTCAGAGGATCAGTACTGAGGGAGCGCTGACTGTCAAAGAGTCAGTACTGAGGGAGCGGTGCATTCTCAGAGAGTTAGTACTGAGGGAGCGCTACACTGTAAGAATGTCAGAACTAAAGGAACGCTGCACTGTCAAAGAGCTGCACTGTCAGAGGGTCAGTACTGAGGGTTTACCGCACTGTCACACGATCGGTATGAGGGCAGTGCCATACTGTCAGATGGTCAGTACTGAGGAGGTTCTGCACTGTGTGAGCGTCAGTACTGAGGGAGTGCCACACTGTCAGAGGGTCAGTATTGAGGGATCACTGCGCTGTCAGAGGGTCAGTACTGAGGGACTGCTGCATTGCCAGAGGGTGAGTACTGAGGGATCACTGCACTGTCTGACAGTCAGTAGTGAGGGACTACTAGATTACCATAGGTCCATTTCTGAGAATTACTACACTGTCAAGTGGTCAGTACTGAGGGAGCACCACACTGTCAGAGCTTCAGTCCAGAGGGATGCCGCACTGTCTGAGGCTCTGTAGTTTGAGAACACTGCACCAACAGAGGGTCAGTACTGAACGAGCACTACACTGGCAGAGGGTCAGAACTGAGGGAGCATGCACTATCAAAAGGTCAATACTGAGGGAGTGCTACACAGTGAGAGTGTCAGTTCTGAGTGAGTGCTATTTCAAAGGATCAGTGCAGAGAATGTGCTGCACTGTCAGAGGGTCAGTACTGATGGAATGCTGTACTGTCAGAGAGTCAGTACTGAGGGAGTGCTATAAAGTGAAAGTGTCAGTTCTGGGTGAGTGCTATTTCAGAGGGTCAGTACAGAGAGAGTGCTGCACTGTCAGAGGGTCAGTACTGAGGGAGAGCAGCACTGTCAGAGAGTCAGTACCGAGCGGGTGCTGAACTGTCAGAGGGTCAGTACTGAGGGAGTGCTGCACAGTCAGATGGTCAGTACCGAGGGAGTGCCACACTGTCAGAGGGTCAGTATTGAGGGATCACTGCGCTGTCAGAGGGTCAGTACTGAGGGACTGCTGCATTGCCAGAGGGTGAGTACTGAGGGATCACTGTACTGTCTGACAGTCAGTAGTGAGGGACTACTAGATTACCAGAGGTCCATTTCTGAGGATTACGACACTGTCAAAGGGTCAGTACTGAGGGAGCACCACACTGTCAGAGCTTCAGTCCAGAGGGATGCCGCACTGTCTGAGGCTCTGTAGTCTGAGAACACTGCACCAACAGAGGGTCAATACTGAACGAGCACTACACTGGCAGAGGGTCAGAACTGAGGGAGCATACACTATCAAAAGGTCAGTACTGAGGGAGTGCTACACAGTGAGAGTGTCAGTTCTGAGTGAGTGCTATTTCAAAGGATCAGTACAGAGAATGTGCTGCACTGTCAGAGGGTCAGTACTGATGGAATGCTGTACTGTCAGAGAGTCAGTACTGAGGGAGTGCTATAAAGTGAAAGTGTCAGTTCTGGGTGAGTGCTATTTCAGAGGGTCAGTACAGAGAGAGTGCTGCACTGTCAGAGGGTCAGTACTGAGGGAGTGCAGCACTGTCAGAGAGTCAGTACCGAGCGGGTGCGGAACTGTCAGAGGGTCAGTACTGAGGGAGTGCTGCACAGTCAGATGGTCAGTACCGAGAGAGTGCAGCACTGTCAGAGGGTCAGTACTGAGGGAGTGCCGCACTGTCAGAGGGTCAACAATGACGGAGCGCTGCACTGTCAGAGGATCAGTACTGAGGGAGTGCTGCACTGTCAGAGGGTCAGTACGGAGGAAGTGCTGCACTGTGAGAAGGTCAGTACGGAGGGAGCGCTGCACTGTCAGATGGTCAGCACTGAGGGAGTGCTGCACTGTCAGAGGGTCAGTACTGAGGGAGCACCACACTGTCAGAGGTTCAGTCCAGAGGGAATGCCGCACTGTCTGAGGCTCTGTACTCTGAGAGCACTGCACCATCAGAGGATCCTTACTGAACGAGCACTACACTATCAGAGGGTCAGAACTGAGGGAGCATGCACTATCAAAAGGTCAGTACTGAGGGAGCGCTACACAGTGAGAGTATCAGTTCTGAGTGAGTGCTATTTCAAAGGGTCAGTACAGAGAATGTGCTGCACTGTCAGAGGGTCAGTACTGATGGAATGCTGTACTGTCAGAGAGTCAGTACTGAGGGAGTGCTATAAAGTGAAAGTGTCAGTTCTGGGTGAGTGCTATTTCAGAGGGTCTGTACTGAGGGAGTGCTGCACTGTCAGAGGGTCAGTACTGAGGAAGTGCTGCACTGTCAGAGGGTCAGTACTGAGGGAGTGCTGCACTGTCAGAGGGTCAGTACTGAGGGAGTGCTGCACTGTTAGAGGGTCAGTACTGCAGGAGTGCTGCACTGTCAGAGGATCAGTACTGAGGGAGCGCTGACTGTCAAAGAGTCAGTACTGAGGGAGCGGTGAATTCTCAGAGAGTTAGTACTGAGGGAGCGCTACACTGTAAGAATGTCAGAACTAAAGGAACGCTGCACTGTCAAAGAGCTGCACTGTCAGAGGGTCAGTACTGAGGGTTTACCGCACTGTCACACGATCGGTATGAGGGCAGTGCCATACTGTCAGATGGTCAGTACTGAGGAGGTTCTGCACTGTGTGAGCGTCAGTACTGAGGGAGTGCCACACTGTCAGAGGGTCAGTATTGAGGGATCACTGCGCTGTCAGAGGGTCAGTACTGAGGGACTGCTGCATTGCCAGAGGGTGAGTACTGAGGGATCACTGCACTGTCTGACAGTCAGTAGTGAGGGACTACTAGATTACCATAGGTCCATTTCTGAGAATTACTACACTGTCAAGTGGTCAGTACTGAGGGAGCACCACACTGTCAGAGCTTCAGTCCAGAGGGATGCCGCACTGTCTGAGGCTCTGTAGTCTGAGAACACTGCACCAACAGAGGGTCAGTACTGAACGAGCACTACACTGGCAGAGGGTCAGAACTGAGGGAGCATGCACTATCAAAAGGTCAGTACTGAGGGAGTGCTACACAGTGAGAGTGTCAGTTCTGAGTGAGTGCTATTTCAAAGGATCAGTACAGAGAATGTGCTGCACTGTCAGAGGGTCAGTACTGATGGAATGCTGTACTGTCAGAGAGTCAGTACTGAGGGAGTGCTATAAAGTGAAAGTGTCAGTTCTGGGTGAGTGCTATTTCAGAGGGTCAGTACAGAGAGAGTACTGCACTGTCAGAGGGTCAGTACTGAGGGAGTGCAGCACTGTCAGAGCGTCAGTACCGAGCGGGTGCTGAACTGTCAGAGGGTCAGTACTGAGGGAGTGCTGCACAGTCAGATGGTCAGTACGGAGGAAGTGCTGCACTGTGAGAAGGTCAGTACGGAGGGAGCGCTGCACTGTCAGATGGTCAGCACTGAGGGAGTGCTGCACTGTCAGAGGGTCAGTACTGAGGGAGCACCACACTGTCAGAGGTTCAGTCCAGAGGGAATGCCGCACTGTCTGAGGCTCTGTACTCTGAGAGCACTGCACCATCAGAGGGTCAGTACTGAACGAGCACTACACTATCAGAGGGTCAGAACTGAGGAAGCATGCACTATCAAAAGGTCAGTACTGAGGGAGCGCTACACAGTGAGAGTGTCAGTTCTGAGTGAGTGCTATTTCAAAGGATCAGTACAGAGAATGTGCTGCACTGTCAGAGGGTCAGTACTGATGGAATGCTGTACTGTCAGAGAGTCATAACCGAGCGGGCGCTGAACTGTCAGCGGGTCAGTACTGAGAGAGTGCTGCACAGTCAGATAGACAGTACTGAGGCACTACTGGACTGTCAGAGGTGCAGGACCAAGGCAGAGGGTCAGTACTGAGGGAGTGCTACACTGTCAATGAGTCAGTACTGAGGCAATGCTGTACTGTCAGAGTGTCAGTTATGATGGAGTGCTGTACTGTCAGAGGTTTTGTCCTGAGATTGGGCCACACTGTCAGAGGGCCAGTATAGGGCCACTTCCACACTGTCAATGAGTCAGTACTGAGGGAGTGCATCACTATCAGAGGATCAGTATGAGGGAGTGCAGCATTGTCAGAGGATCAGTGTGGAAGGAGTGCAGCATTGTCAGAGGATCAGAATGGAGGGAGTGCAGCATTGTCAGAGGATCAGTGTGGAGGGAGAGTAGCATTGTCAGAGGATCAGAATGGAGGGAGTGCAGCATTGTCAGAGGATCAGTGTGGAGGGAGTGCAGCATTGTCAGCGGGTCAGTGTGGAGGGAGTGCAGCATTGTCAGAGGATCAGTATGGAGGGAGTGCAGCATTGTCAGAGGATCAGTATGGAGGGAGTGCAGCATTGTCAGAGGATCAGTGTGGAGGGAGTGCAGCATTGTCAGAGGATCAGAATGGAGGGAGTGCAGCATTGTCAGAGGATCAGTGTGGAGGGAGTGCAGCATTGTCAGGGGTTCAGTGTGGAGGGAGTGCAGCATTGTCAGAGGATCAGTATAGAGGGAGTGCAGCATTGTCAGAGGATCAGTGTGGAGGGAGTGCAGCATTGTCAGGGGGTCAGTGTGGAGGGAGTGCAGCATTGTCAGAGGATCAGTGTGAAGGGGGTGCAGCATTGTCAGAGGATCAGTGTGGAGGGAGTGCAGCATTGTCAGAGGATCAGTGTGGAGGGGGTACAGCATTGTCAGAGGATCAGTGTGGAGGGAGTGCAGCATTGTCAGAGGGTCAGTGTGGAGGGAGTTCAGCATTCTCAGTTGGTCAGTATGGAGGGAGTGCAGCATTGTCAGAGAGTCAGGACTGGGGGATTGCTGTGCAGAGAGAGGGTCAGTAATGATGAAGTGCGCACTCACTGAGGGTCAGTACTAATAGATGGCCATGCCGTCAGAGTGTCGCACTGTGAGAGAGTTACTATTGAGGGAGCGCTGCACTGTGAAAGGGTTAGAACTGAGGGGATTAGTACTGAGGGATCACCGCACTGTCAGAGGGTCAGTACTGAGGAAGTGCTGCACTGTCAGAGGGTCTGTACTGTTGAGAGCTGCATTGTTGCAGGGTCAGTACTGAGGGAGCACCGCGCTGTCAGAGAGTCAGTACTGAGGGAGCGTCGCACTGTGAGAGGTTCAGTACTGAGGAATTGCTGCACTCTCAGAGGGTCAGTACTGAGGTAGTGCTGCACTGTCAGAGGGTCAGTACTGAGGGAGTGTCGCACTGTCAGAGGGTAAGTTCTGAGGGAGTGCTGGACTGTCAGAGGGTCAGTTTGAGGGAGGGCTGCACTGTCAGAAAGTCAGCACTGCGGGTATGCCATACTGTCGGAGGGTCAGTACTGTGGAAGTGCTGCACTGTCAGAGGGTCATTACTGAGGGAGTGCTGCACTGTCAGAGTATACTACTGAGGGAGTGCTGCGCTATCAGGGGGTCAGTAATGGGGGATTGCCGCAATGTCAGAGGGTGAATCTGGGGGCAGTGCTGCACTGTGAGAAGGTCAGTACTGAGGGAGTGCCACACTGTCAGAGGATCATGACTGAGGGAGTACTGCACTGTCAGCGCATCAGTCTGGGGGATACCTGCATTGTAAGAGAGTCAGTACTGAGTGAGTGCCACACTATCAGATGGGCTGAATGGCCTAATTTCTGCTCCCATGTCTTGTGGTCGAAGAGGAATATCTGAAATTGTTCAGTACATTTCTGCCTCTGCTTCCTACAGACCCTGTTCAGCAATGATTCCCACGTCCAGATTCCAGAGACTGTGTTCAAACAGACCGTCTTCATTTGGTTACCACCCTCTTTTTCCAGGGATCAAGTTTTCGTTTCGTGTGACTGACCCGCCAGCTCAAAGGGATATTTCATGCTGCAGGGCTGAGGTTTATTCCTCAGCTTCCGTCTGCTCATCCCAAATGAATCCCACTGCCCCACACTCAGCACAGTCGTGTGTTCCTTTTTTCTGAGCTTCCCAATGCTACTCCACATCCAGAATGACATCCCACACTCCTCCAAATCGTATTGCAGGCTATTTGCCTGGGAACGAGGAGTGCTAAGAGAGGAAATAAAAATCTGAAAGGACTTTACATGACATTTAGGGTGAATTGATAATGAGAGAAAGAGTAGGTTGTGGAACACAGTGAGAATGTGTGCATGGACCCAGAGGCTACAGTGAATGGATGTATTTTGTCAATGCTCATTGGGACAGGGTTGATATGAAATCGTGAAGATGCTCTGTGATACAATTAAATGAATTAGCATATATAGAGAGAGATGGTTCTGAGTGGTCTGGCCTTCTTACAAACCAATAAATCTCCAAAGACGGTGGAAATGTATCTCAGTTTACCAATTGAGGTGATGGAGGAAGTAGCAGGTACACTTGCAAACATTTTCAAATCCCCTCTGGCCACAGGAGAGGTGTCGTCGGACTGACCATGTGGTACCGTTATTCAAGAAGGAACATGGGATATACCAGGCAGCTACAGGCCAGTCAGGCTAATATCGTGGGTGGGACGTCTGTTGGAAGCAATTTTGGGAGATAGAATTAATCAGCATTTAAAGAGACTGGAGTTCATGAAGTACAGTCAGAATGGTTGTGTTAAGGGGAGGTCAGGTCTGACCAATTGGATTGCACTTTTTAAGGAGGTGACCAGGTGTGTAAATAAGGGCAATGCTTTCCTGTCGTCTGCTTGGAGGTCAGTAAGGTTTTTATCAGGACCCATACTGGAAACTGATAGTGAACATAAAAACTCAAGATCCAAGGAATTTGGCGCAGAATGCTGAGTGGCAGGAAGCAGACAGTGATGGCCCAATTAGAAATCTCTGTCCGTTCATGTCTCACTGTTGGGGTCTTGCTGGTGTGGCTGAGAGAAAAGATTTAGATTTGAATGGTGGATGATTAATCATTGGGTTCATGAATGATATGGGGATTGGTGAGGTGATAAATACTGAGGATGATAGCCTTAGGTTACAGAAGGATGTAGGTGGCCTTGTCAGATGGACGAATCAGCGGCAATGGGTGAGGTGCCTGAAGACTGGAGGGTGATTAATGATGTGCTATTATTAAAGTAAGGCTGCAAGGAAGAGCCATTGAACTATGGAGCTGTGAGCCTGATGGCAGTGGTGGGTAAGCTGTCGGAGGGCATTCTGAGAGACAACTTACATGCATTTGGAAAAGCAAGAATTGATTCGGCATGGCTTGTGGAAATGGTTTTCCTCCGGGTTGCTCCAGTTTCCTCCCACCACCCAAAGATGCCATGGGAAATGCAGAATTACAGGGGTAGAGTAGAGGATGTGAGTCTGGGTGCGATGCTGTTCAGACAGTCAGTGTGGAGCCAATGGACAGAATGGCTTGCTTCTACACTGTAGGAATTCTAAAATTAATCCAGAGACCCAAGTAATGTTCTGGGGACCTGGTCTGCAATCTTGGACTGGGGTGGATGTAGGTCCTTACAGTCTGAAGGGGTTTGTGGATGAACGCAGTCTGAGGGAGCAGCTGGGCTGTGCCCGGAAGTGTTGAGGGTGTGAATGTTTTGTGGATGTACTGTCTGAGGGGCTTTGGGGGTTAAACACAACAGAGGCTTTCTGAGGTATTGAGGGAGCACTATCTGAGGTACTGTGGGAGAACTATCTGAGGTATTGAGGGAGCACTTTCTGAGGTATTGAGGGAGCGCTTTCTGAGGTATTGAGAGAGCACTATCTGGTGGTACTGAGGGAGCACTATCTGGTGGTACAGTGTGCAGAGGGTAGTAAGGAACAGATGCAATTCCCTGATCATTTTCTCAGGGCCCCCGAGGTGCTCTGGTGTCATAATTTAAAATCGAAGCCACTGTCCATTTCAGAAGATTCAGATCATTTTAAACAGTCAGTGAAAAATAACATCAGCATGTGTCTTAAACATGGTTTGGGGGAAAACTTTTATCGATCAATTGTCACTTGTTGCTTGGAGACTCTTTAGAAAAGCAGGCACCCAAACAGACCAACGCTGTCGATGCAAGAGGTGGTGTCTCGCGGGAGCAGTCATCATCCGAGATCAGGGTTCAGGCCTGGGAGAAATCATCTCTCCACCGAACCTTCCCCCATGTTTGTATAATAGGTGTGTGTGTGTGTCTGCATGTGTGTGTGTCTGCATGTGTGAGAGAGAGAGAGCGAGAGAGTGCATGTATGTGTATCTCACATCCTCTACTCTATCCCTGTAATTCTGCATTTCCCATGGCATCTTTGGGTGGTGGGAGGAAACTGGAGCAACCCGGAGGAAAGCCACACAGATACAGACAGAATGTGTAAACTCCAAACAGACAGAGGCCGGGAGCTAGAATCAAAGCCGGGTCCTTGGTGCTGTGAGGCAGCAGTGTTAATCACTGAGGCACCATGCTGACCTCTCTCCCTGAATGTCATGTTTGTATGTGTGCTGTGAGAAAGAATGTGTGAGTTTGTGTGAGAGTGTGTGTCTGTGTGTGTGTTTGAGGGGGTGTGTGTCTGTGTGTGAGAGTGAAGGTGTGTGTGAGTGTGTGAGAGAGAGGGTATGTCTGTGTGTATGTGTGTGAGAGTGTGTCCGTGAATATGTGTGTGTGTGTGTCTGTATGGCTGTGTGTGTGTGTGTGAGAGTGTCTGTATGTGTGAGAGAGTGTGTCTGAGTGTGTGAAACAGAGAGTCTCTGTGTGTGAGAGAGAGAGTGTGTTTGAGTCTGTGTGTGTGAGAGAGTGTCTCTGTGTGTGAGAGTGTCTCTGTGTGTGTAAAAAAGTGTGGCTATGTGTGTGAGAGAGAGTGTGTCTGTGTGTGTGTGAGAGAGAGTTGGTCTGTATGTGTTTGAGCGAGTGCGTTTGTGTGTGAGAGAGAGTGTGTGTGTCTGAGAGAGAGTGTGCGTGTGTGAGAGAAAGAGTGTCTCTGTGTGTGAAAGGGTGTGTCTGTGTGTGAGAGTGTGTCTGTGCGTATGTGTGAGAGAGAGAGTGTGTCTGTGCGTATGTATGAAAAAGAGAGTGTGTCTGTGTGTGTGTGTGAGAGAGAGTGTGTCTGTGTATGAGAGAGAGTGTGTGTGTGTGAGTGTCTGAGAGAGAGTGTGTGTGTCTGTGTGAGAGAAAGTGTCTATGTTTGTGTGTGAGAGAGAGAGTGTGTCTGTGTGTGTGAGAGAGGGTGTGTGTGTCTGAGAGAGAGTGTGCGTGTGTGAGAGAAAGAGTGTCTCTGTCTGTGAAAGGGTGTGTCTGTGTGTAAGAAAGTGTGTCTGTGCGTATGTGTGAGAGAGAGAGCGTGTCTGTGCGTATGTATGAAAAAGAGAGTGTGTCTGTGTGTGTGTGAGAGAGTGTGTCTGTGTGTGAGAGAGAGTGTGTGTGTGTGTGTCTGAGAGAGAGTGTGTGTGTCTGTGTGAGAGAAAGTGTCTATGTTTGTGTGTGTGAGAGAGAGTGTGTCTGTGTGTGTGAGAGAGAGTGTTTCTGTGTGTGTGAGAGAGAGTGTGTGTGAGAGAGAGTGTCTGTGTTTGTGTGTGTGAGAGAGAGCGTGTCTGTGTGTGTGAGAGAGAATGTGTCTGTATGATTGAGAGTGTGTGTGAGGGAGAGTGTGTCAGTGTGTGAGAGAGAATGTCTGTGTGTGTGAGAGAGAGAGGAGAGTCTGTGTGTGTAAGAGAGAGAGTGTATGTGTCTGTGTGTGTGAGAGAGAGAGTGTTTCTGTGTGTGAGAGAGAGTATGTTTCTGTGTGTGTGTGAGAGAGAGTGTGTTTCTGTGTGTGTGAGAGAGAGAGAGTGTGTGTCTGTGTGTGTGAGAGAGAGTGTGTCTGTGTGTGTGAGAGAGTGTTTGTGTGTGTGAGAGAAAGTGTGTCTGTGTGTATGAAAGAGAGACTGGCTGTGTATGTGAGAGAGAGTGTGTCTGTGTATGTGAGAGAGAGAGTGTTTCTGTCTGTGTATGAGAGAGAGTGTGTCTGTGTGTGAAAAAGAGAGTCTGTATGAGAGAGAGAGAGTGTCTGTGCGTGTGTGAGCGAATGTGTGTGTGTGAGAGAGTGTGTGTGTCTGCGTGTATGTGTGTATGAAAGAGAGTGTGTCTGTGTGTGTGTGAGAGAGAAATAGTATGTCTCTGTGCATGTGAGAGAGAGTAAGAGAGAGTGTGTATGTGTGAGAGAGAGTGTGTGTGTGTGTGTGAGAGAGACAGTGTTTCTGTCTGTGTGAGGGAGAGAGTGCCACTGTGTGTGTGAGAGTGTGAGTCTCTGTGTGTGTGAAAGTGTGTTTGTGTGTGTGTGAGAGGTAGAGTGTGTTTGTGTGTGAGAGAGAATGTCTGTGTTTGTGTGTGTGTGAAAGAGCGTGTCTGTGTGTGTGAGAGAATGTGACTGTGTGATTGAGAGTGTATGTGTGAGAGAGAGTGTGTCTGTGTGTGTGAGAGAGAATGTCTGTGTGTGTGAGAGAGTCTGTGTGTATGAGAGAGAGTGTGTCTGTGTGCGTGAGAGAGATGTCTGTGTATGTGAGAGAGAGAGTGTGTCTGTGTGTGTGTGTCTGTGTGTATGTGTCTGTGTGTTCGTGTGTATGAGAGAGTGTGTGTCTCTGTGTGTGTGAGAGAGAGTGTGTGTCTGTGTGTGAGAGAGAGTGTGTCTGTGTGTGTGAGAGAGTGTTTGTGTGTGTGAGAGAGTGTGTGTGTCTGAGAGAGTGTGTGTGTGTGAGAATGAGTGTCTCTGTGTGTGAAAGAGTGTGTCTGTGTGTAAGAGAGAGTGAGTCTGTGTGTATGTGTGAGAGAGAGAGTGTCTGTGTGTGATGAGAGTGTGTCTGTCTGTGTGAGAGAGAGTGTGTTTGTGTGTGAGAGCGTGTGTGTCTGTGTGTGTGTGAGAGTGTGTTTTGTGTGAGAGAGAGTGTCTGTGTGTGTGAAAGAGAGTGTCTGTGTATGTGAGAGAGAGAGTGTGTCTGTGTGTGTGAGAGAGAGTGTATATGTCTGTATGCATGTGTGTATGAGAGAGAATGTGTCTGTGTGTGTGAGAGAGAGACAGTGTGTCTATGTGCGTGTGAAAGAGAGAGAGTAAGAGAGAGTGTGTGTGCATGACAGAGTGTGTCTGTATGTGAGAGAGAGAATGGCTGTGTATGTGTGAGAGAGTGTGTCTGTATGTGAGAGAGAGTGTTTCTGTCTGTGAGAGAGAGAGTGTGTGTCTGTATGTGAGAGAGAGTGTTTCTGTCTGTGAGAGAGAGAGAGTGTGTCTGTGTATGTGAGAGAGTTTGTGTCTGTGTGTGTGAAAGGAAGTGTCTGTGTGTGAGAGAGAGTGTCTGTGTGAGTGTGAGAGAATGTGTGTGTGTGAGAGAGAGTGTATGTGTCTGTGTGTATGTGTGTATGAGAGAGTGTGTCTGTGTGTGTGAGAGAGAGAAATAGTGTGTCTCTGTGCGTGTGAGAGAGTAAGAGAGAGTGCGTATGTGTGAGAGAGTGTGTGTGTGTGAGAGGGTGTCTGTGTGTGTGTGAGAGTGTTTCTGTCTGTGTGAGGGAGAGAGTGTCACTGTGTGTGAGTGTGAGTCTCTGTGTATGTGAAAGTGTGTTTGTGTGTGTGTGAGAGAGAGAGTGTGTTTGTGTGTGAGAGGGAGTGTGTGTCTGTGTGTGTGAGAGAGAGTGTTTCTGTGTGTGAGAGAGTGTGTGTGTGCGTGAGAGAGAGAGTCTTTGTGTGTGTGAGAGAGTGTGTGTGTCTGTGTGTGTGAGAGAGTGTGTGTGAGAGAGAAAATGTGTCTGTGTGTGAGAGAGAGTGTGTGTGTGTGAGAAAGTGTGTGTGTCGATGTGCATGAGAGAGTGTGTCTGTGTGTGTGAGAGAGTGTGTGTGAGAGAGACAATGTGTCTGTGTGTGAGAGAGAGTGTGTGTGTGTGAGAGAGCTGAGAGAGTTGGGTGGTGGTGGGGGGGGCGGGGTGCTGCTGCAATGCAGCTAGAATGATATACAGACAAGAAAAGCAAGATCCCACAGAGCTGAGAGATAGATGCAGAGAGAGATGAGCTGAAAATGTGTTGCTGGAAAAGCGCAGCAGGTCAGGCAGCATCCAAGGAGCAGGAGAATCGGCGTTTCGGGCATGAGCCCTTCTTCACACACAGACACCCTCTGTCTGCCTGTCTTTCTCTTGTTCTCTCCCTTCCTTTCACTGTCTGTCTTTTCATCTCTCTTTCTCTCTTGTAGTTTCTCCCCCTCTTTCTCTCTAGACCCCTCTGCTCTGTCCCAGTGACTGGGGAAGGGACATTGGGAAGAGTCTGTCTCTGTGCCGCAGAATACTGTTCAGTTAATGCAGGGGGATCCACCTTTTCCTGGTCTCTCCCGGGTTTTACCCCAACTGTGGGGAGGGGGTGAGTGTAAGGGACATAAAAGTACTTTTCTCATTGAGTCTGAAATCAACAAAAAGAGAACGGGGATGGTGGGGGTGGGGGGTGGGGGTGGGGGTTGGGGATGGGGGGGTGAGAAACGAAGCTCACTCACTTCAATAATTTCAGTCCAAGCCAAATCTGACGCAATCAGTATGTTTATTATATGCTTGCAAGCGTGGTGCCTGAAATAAACACGCAGAGTTTAGCAAGTACATATCTTATATCGGATTCACTACTCCAAACCCAGTGCCCATTACTATTGTTTCTCGCTTGCCTTATCCGGCCATTTGCATAACAAAGTACAAGTTTTACTTGGCCATTTCACCACATCCTGCTGTGGTCCATTGTTAGGTATATCCTCCTTCACTACTATCTATTTCCCCCACTTGTGACATTTCCTTCCATTCCCCAACCATATTGATCCTTATGACCTTTTAATTGGGGTTTGTTTTTTTGTTTTTGCAGAAGTGGGAAACAAATGCTTGTACATGCATATCTGGCTTCACCTACATCCTCACAGCACCTTATCTATTTGTCTATAACATCTACCATTGTTTGCAGGCACATTTCATTCCTGTATGCACATTTTAGCTAATACAAAAACAATTATGTATTTCCTTCACAAAGTTTTCATTCTTGTTGACTCAGCTCTTGGTTGAAATGATTATATACTGGTATGAGTGCATTTACCTTGCATAAGTAATTATGATTGCAGAAGTAACACTACTTTACCTATATCCCACAATTTCCCCCTTTTTCTTTAATTACCATTTGTTATCTTCTACATTTTTCTTTTAAGCATCGCCCCCAAAATTCGCAAGCATCATTCCGAAGATTTCATCCACCTTGGTCTCACTCATCCCCATATTATTTAATCGATAAAGTTCCTCTGCCTAATTCCCTTTTAGGGGCATCTGTTTCATTAAGGCTGTCTCAATCAGTGTTTGGGTGAGTCCTCATATACAGGGTATGATACAACAGTCAATGGCTACCAATACCCCTGCTACTACTATTAGGGAAGTATGGATGGAAACCACCACCCCCTTCCATTTTCCAAACCATGATTCAAGCCATCCTGTGAGAGCTGTGTCTACTCCTGAATTCTCAGCTAGTTCCTCTGCTAAGGTAGTCAATCCCCTTAAGGCCCGAGTAATTGAGTAATCAGTTGCAGTGTTATTAGGAATAAAGGTACAACAGCTTCCTCCTAACATCACACACACACACCCTTTTTCTGCTAAAATCATACCAAGGGCCATTCTGTTTTCCCATGCCATCCTACTTGTCACATCAAGCTGTTCTGGTATTTCTTTAACCGCATCTCTAGTATAATTTATAAATCGCTGTTGATTATTAGAAAATGTAATTTATCCAATCTACATTTTTATTAATTGTTACCAACAAAAGAGAGCTGACTCAAAGCCTGCTGCAATCTGGTTACAAGCCTTGAACTCATCAGGTACCCCCTTCCCAGGGATTTCTACAGAATCGAGATAAATCCTGTCATCGAAAGAAGTGTCTAACAGTGATCTCTTACTCCTTCCCTTTTTCCCTACCATCTTTTCCTTCTCAGATGCCAGGGTAAATGGAATTGCCAATTGGACAATTGCACATATCGGTCTCCAATCCGGAGGTAGGGTGGGTCTCAGTATTTGCCTCCACAGTACCACCATAGATCCACTCGGGGAACATTCAGTGCTGAGTAGTTCCCTCCCTTGTCCATTTCGGTGACATTCTTAATCTCTGTACATAATTTCAGCTCCCCCAAATCTCTGGACCGATTTGTACCTCGTCTATGCACACACGTCGTGTGATTTCCAACTGCGGCTGAAAACGTAGGGGGGCTTTTGAATCTTTCTTCTCTAAGGGAGGGAACATCAGAGATAGGGAGGTACAATTCCTATCATTCCATGCAGTCTCATCCTGATACAGGGCTATCATACATTTCATGCCCTTCCTGTCTCGCTTCCACCTGAGCAGAAAGGGAACCACCTGGGCCACTGGCCTACCGGAGGCACATCCATAGCAATTGCTCTTGTTCAGACTTTTTACAGTATACTTTACCCATTCAACCCAGGCATTTGCATCCCCGTACCCAGTTTCTAATTCAATGGTCTGTTTTAAGTCCATTACCTATATAATTTTTACTACTGTAAGGTCATCGGGAGGGATGAAAGGTTGTACCTTATTATCCAATAGTTCTGCTCGTTTTCCCTGTCCTACGCTGATTCGAAAACAACAGCCCAAGAAATCATTCCCGTTTGTTTTCATTTCTATCCCAAATGTTTCATTTAATTGTGTCTCATAGGTGCACCCCCCAGAATTGCTTCATGCCATGTGGTTTTCTTTATCGTTAATTATATAGGTTACACTTTTTATCGGGACAATTGAGAGCTGGTCGGAAGGGGGCCCGGTGTACTGTGACAAGACCATCCCCAAGTATCATCCCCAAGGCCATCCCCATAGGACTTAAGATGTATATCCGAGCTGCTTGTACTGTCTATGATTATCTACATCCCCACAATTTATTAAGCATTACTTGTGGATTGTCAGACTCAGGAACCATTAATAACACATATGAAAATGATATTTGACAAAATCCCAATACTAAGAGGGCTAGCATCATAACTCTAAGAATCCCCAGTATACTAAAAATTGTGCTGAAGCACAAAAAGACTAAATATACAATCCTAAAGAAATAATCCCGCGCTCGCATCACCACTGTATAATCAGTTTACTCAAAGTCTCTTTAGCCTGAGTTTCAGCGGTTCTTGCATTGATACGGCTGTCCAGACTTCTTCCTCAACTGGAGATTCCACTGTCCCTTTGATCTTTCCCCGCTGTTCTTATCGCTGTTTCAGTCGTTAAAAGAGCCTGGTACAGCCCTTCCCAGTCCGGTTGCAATTTAGTCTCTGTCCATGATTTTACTAAGACCAAAACTCCCGCCGGAAGGGATGAACGGCGAATTCAAGGGGCAGAGTCTGTGCCAATAAACCCTGTTTCCTGAGGAAAGACAAAGAGGAGGACAAGCCCAGTGTATACTTCTTTAAGAACAAGTCTTTAGTTTCGGGAATTGGCAATTCTCCATTCGTTCCCAGATAAGGTAATCCAAATAAGATTTCATAGGGGGATAGTCCCAAATCTTTCCTTGGGGCTGTTCGTACTCACAAAAGAGGTATAGGTAAACATTTGGTCCAACAGAGTCTGGCTTCTATTATCAAATTAGAGAGCTGTCGTTTAAGTGTTTGGTTCATTCCCTCAACCCTTCCTGATGATGGCGGGTGCCATGGAGTATGGAACTCCCAGGAAATTCCCAACTCTTTCATTACCCCCGTAACATTTTAGAGGTAAAATGAGTTCCTTGGCTGGAATCTATACGGTTCACTAGCCCATATCGGGGAATTATGTGCTCTAATATTGTTTTAGACACCCCATTCGTCGTGGCGGTAGCTAGGGGGTATGTCTCAACCCAACCAGAGAGATGATCTACTATGACCAGCATATGTTTTAGTCTTCCTACTCTGGGTAGTTCAGTATAATCTACTTGTATACTCATGAAGGGTCTCAAACCGGGGTCTCTTCTTCCCGGGGTCTGTTTTCTCAAGATTTTCTTATTTACCTTTCTGCATATTACACATCCCTCACATATTTGTTTAGCAATTGTATATATTCCTTTACATCCATATTCTCTAAGAACTAAATCACACATTGCTTGTACTCCCCAATGACTGCCTTGGTGTAGGATAGCCATAATTTCTTGCATCATCATTTTGTTTAACATTTCCCTTCCATCAGGTAACAATCCAATGCCCGTCTGCTGTTTTTGCAGCACCTAAATCTTTCAATTCTTTTTCCTCTCTTTCAGTAAATATAGGAGCTTCCCAAGGATCTGGGACAGTAGGTATTAGAGAATGAATCACCACTTCTTGTGGGTTCAGGGCTGTTTCCTTAGCCACTTCATCGGCTAATCTATTCCCCCTAACTTCTGGTTCATTTCCTTTCTGATGACAATTTACATGCACTACCACTATCTCTCAGGGGAGTAATAGGGACTCCAAGACCTGTTTAATCAACTCCTCATGTGCTAATTCCTTCCAACGGCCATTGATCAGTCCTCTTTCCTGCCATATCTTCCTGAAAGTGTGCACAACACCAAATGCATATTTAGAGTCACTGTTCCCTTTTTATTTTCTAACGCCCTAAGGACTCTTTCCAATGCATAGAGTTCGCAGGTCTGAGCCCACCACCCATTTGGCAACCTTCCTGCCTCTACCACACTACCTTTCGTCCCGTCTACGACTGCATACTCATTATGTCTTTTCCCTTCAGTCACCCGGGATGATCCGGGATGATATAAAAAGTCGGGCTCCTGCATGAAGCGGAATATCTGTCAGGTCCATGTAGACCTTAGTTTGGTATTCCACAACATCAAAGCAGTTGTGCTCTGGATTCTGAGGAGAGTCTCCTTCCCCTTTCCAAAGAAAGGCAGCTGGATTTAAACAATTGTCCGTGACCAACACTAATCATCCTTTTCTATTAATATTGCCTCATATTTCAGAATCCGCGAGTCTTGATTAGATTCCCTACAGCGTGGAAATAGGCCCTTCGGCCCAACAAGTCCACACCGACCCGTCGAAGCGCAACCCATCCAGACCCATTTCCCCTCAGACTAATATACCAAATACTATGGGCAATTTAGCATGGCCAATTCACCTAACCTGCACATTTTTGGAATGTGGGAGGAAACCGGAGCACCCGGAGGAAACCCACGCAGACACAGGGAGAATGTGCCAATTCCACACAGTCAGTCGCCTGAGGCAGGAATTGAACCCGGGTCTCTGGCGCTGTGAGGCAGCAGTGCTAACCACTGTGCCACCATGCCGCCCACAACCATCGTCTGTCAACCATCGCGCAGCTTTTTGGTTTAGGATCGTTCTCACTTGGTGTGGGGTGCTTACTATTAGGGCTCCCCAAAATGTGAGCTTCCTGCTTTCCTCCACCAACAGTGCAGTGACAGCCACGGCCTGCACACACTCAGGCCACCCCCAGGATACTGGATCCAATAGCTTCGAAAGATATGCGACTGGCTGTTTCATTCCTCCCCACCTCTGGGTTAATACGCCCAAAGCCGCTCCCTTATATACAGTAACAAAGAGGTGGAAAGGTTTATCTAGGGAAGGTAAGGCTAACACGGGGGCATGGATCAGATCTCTTTTGAGTTCCTCAACTAGTTCTTTTTCCTCATCATCCCAACTTAGACATTTTGGTTCCTCCTCTAATAGTTTGAGATATAATTTCTTAGCCTTTTGAATATAAGAATCAATCCACAATCTGCAATATCCCGTTAAACCCCAAAATTTATGTAACTCCCGTTTAGTCCTGGGCAGCGGCATCCCCACTATTCCCTCTATCCGTTCCAGGCTTATCTTTCGCTTTCCCTCACTAACTAAATGTCCCAAGTATTTCACTTCTCGCTCCACATTTTGTAGTTTGTTTTTAGATGCTCGCAGTCCTTGCTGGCCCAGGAAATTCAATAATTTGTTAGCGGAATTGCCCTTTCTTCCCTTTGTAGATCAGAACACTCCCGCTTAAATGCCCTATCTTTCTGCAATAATAACATCCTGCCTGTGGAGACCTCCATCTCTGCCCCTGTCGCTCGAACCCTGTATCAAATGCTCCCCCTTGTCCTCTCCCTCTCCCTCTTCCTCTCTGTCCTACATGCTGCCACCCGGTTGCTCACTATTGGTTCCATTCTTTTCTTAACTACCTCATCAACCGTAGCTACCATCATTTTTGCCTTCTGTTTTTGTCTCTCATCTTCTCTCTTTACAAACACTTTCTGTGCCTCTCTTAACAATATATCTAATGGTGTTTCACTCCACCATTCTATCTTCTGTATCTTTCTCTGTATGTCTGGCCATGCCTTTGTCACAAAATATACTTTCAAAGATGCTGTGCCACTGGGTCCTTAGGGTTCATTCCAGAATATTTCCACACTGAATATCTTAATCTTTGCAAGAAAGCTGAGGGAGTCTCATCTTTCTCCTCTCTGATTTCAAAGGCTTTAGTCAAATTCTGCGACTTTGGAACTGCCTCTCTTATTCCTTTTAGAATCAGGTCTTTAAATTCCCTCATTTCTTCTCTATGGTCCGGGTTTTGATTTTCCCACTGGGGGTCTCTGAGGGGAAACTTCGTCTCTCCCTGTCCAGCATCCCCCTCCCCAACGGAATGTTTCCTGTCCTATATTTTAATGGCTGCTCCTCGTATAAGTCCCCTTCCTTCCCCAGTAAATAGTATATTCAAAGTAGACATTACTCAGTCCACGTATACAGACTGGGCCCCAAAAATTGATCAATTTGTTCAGACAACCGTACCAGATCCTCAACCATGACCTTCATCTCCTTTTTAAATGTTCTGACCTCCCCACTGGTGAGGGGGGCACTTACAAACCCAATCTCTTTGTCCCCTATTGGTACCTCCCGAAGGGGATAAGTCTTTATGTTATTCCCCTTTTTTTGTTTTTGTTTTTCCCCTCTTAGGGTTTGGTTTAGATACTCCGGAGGCCTCCTCTATGTCTACTTTATCTTCCCTTTCTTTTGTTGAGGATTGAGGGTCGGGAACAACAACATCCCTGCCCACCGCCCCTTTGTCCTCCTCTTGTGAGTCATCCATTCCCTGTCCCTGTCGGTCTGTCTCTCCTCCTCCCCCATTTTCACCTAATCTGATTTTATGGTACAGGGGAAGGGGGGAAAGCAGCCAAGAGGATCCCAGGGACTGGGTGGGGCAGAGGGGAAATCCTTTGTCTTTACTACCATCATTCCCAAACTGCCCATCCAACAGGATGCATAGTCCGCCTCCTCTTGGCTAAAAGATTGTTTTTTATTCGCATACAAATCTAAATACTGACAGACCCAATCCTCGTCCGAACCATACTTTGGCCAGAAGAAGGATTGGTTTTTTGATCCATACTAAACAATAATATTTAATCATTTTCTTTTTATCTTTTTCCCTTGTACAAGTGTTACTTGTCCATTCCCGCTACATCCTCCCCAACGGACCTTTAGGAGGAATGTTACCAGGAACTTTTTCTTCCTTTACTCTGTGACAGTTACTCTGCCTACACCCCAATTCTCGGGGCCCTCCCCAATCCCTCAGCGATTAAATACACCTTTTCCCGGCCACCAAGGCAATATGTAAAAGTTAGTTTTCTTACCTTGGTCTGTGCGCAGAGTTGCCTGGCCCCTTTTTGCCATATTTTCTACTGATCTCCTTTCACTGTCTGATACAGATGTCTCTCTTATGGGATTCGTACCAGTCGCCCAAGGGAGCAGACCAAACTGGGGGACACAAGACCACTCCTCAATTGGGAACGGGACACGTCTTCCCAGTGTCCAGGGCCAGCCACTCCCCCCGGCGATGGAAGAATATCTCGGATGGTCCCCAATTGTGAAAAACGAAGCTCACTCACTTCAATAATTTCAGTCTGAGACAAAATCTGAAGCAATCAGTATGTTTATTATATGCTTGCAAGCGTGGTGCCTGGAATAAACACGCAGAGTTTAGCAAGTACATATCTTATATCGGATTCACTACTCCAAACCCGGTGCCCATTACTATTGTTTCTCGCTTGCCTTATCCGGCCATTTGTATAACAAAGTACAAGTTTTACTTGGCCATTTCACCACATCCTGCTGTGGTCCATTGTTAGGTATATCCTCCTTCACTACTATCTATTTCCCCCACTTGTGACATTTCCTTCCTTTCCCCAACCATATTGATCCTTATGACCTTTTAATTGGGATTTGTTTTTTTGTTTTTGCAGAAGTGGGAAACAGATGCTTATAACTATTGCTTGTACAAGCATATCTGGGTAACCTACATCCTCACAGCACCTCATCTATTTGTCTGTAACATCTACCATTGTTGCAGGCACGTTTCATTCTTGTATGCACATTTTAGCTAATACAAAAACAATTATATATTCCCTTCACAAAGTTTTCATTCTTGTTGACTCAGCTCTTGGTTGAAACAATTATATACTGGTGTGAGTTCATTTACCTTGCATAAGTAATTATGAATGCATAAGTAATTATTATTATGTAACACTACTTTACCTATATCCCACAGGGGGTGACAAAAAGAGAGAGAGAGACATGGTTTGAGTGGGGATGGACAAAGTGAGGGGAGAGAGAGAGATGGGCAGTGAGAGACAGGGAGACAGAGAGAATGAGAGAAGGACAGAGTAAGAGAGACAGGGAGAGGAAGAAGATGAAAAATGTGTTGCTGGAAAAGCGCAGCAGGTCAGGCAGCATCAAAGGAGCAGGAGAATCAACGTTTCGGGCATAAACCATTCTTCAGGAATGAGGAGGGTGTGCCAAGCAGGCTAAGATAAAAGGTAGGGAGGAGGGACTTGGGGGAGGGGCGTTGGGAATGCGATAGGTGGAAGGAGTTAAGGTGAGGGTGATAGGCCGGAGAGGGTGTGGGGGCGGAGAGGTCGGGAAGAAGATTGCAGGTCAAGAATGCGGTGATGAGTCCGAGGTTTGGGACTGAAGAAAGGTGGGGGAAGGGGAAATGAGGAAGCTGGAGAAATCAGCATTCATTCCTTGTGGTTGGAGGGTTCCTGGGCGATGGAGGAGGCCAAGGATCTGCATGTCCTTGGCAGAGTGGGAGGGGGAGTTAAAGAGTTGGTGATGTGATATAATGAGAAAAAATATCTCTCTCAATGTCAGCAAAACTAAATAACTGATCATTGACTTCAGAAAGAAAGGAGGAGAACGCTCCCTCATCTGCATTATCAACATTAACGGAACTAAGGTTGAGAGGGTGGAGAGAGTCAAGTTGCTCACATTGATGACAACTGACAATCTGCGCTGGACTACCCATGTAGATGCCACAGTCAAGAAGGCACAATGCCTCTTTGTCCTCAGGCATCTCATGAAGTTCAGCATGTCCATAAGAATCCTCATCAACTTCTGCAGTTGCACCATTGAAGGCATATTGTCCCAGTGCATAACTGCTTGGAATGACAACTGCTCTGCCCAGGACAATATGAAACACAGGAAATGGTGGGCATAACCCACATCATCATGGAGGACAATCTTCCATCCATTGACTCCATTTACATGGCTCACTGCCACAGGAAGGCTGCCAATGTCATCAACAGCATCCCAGTAATAATCTCCTACAACCTTTTCCACCAGGCAGAAGATACAGAAACCTAACACACGCTTCTTTTTGGCTATCATTAGACTGATGAATGGACTCTCTAGCTTCAAATAATGCTGATTTAACATTGATCTTGCCTCATGTGGGTCCTGTGCAATATAATCTGCATGCAATATAACCTGAATGCCTCTGTCTAAGTCATTTTGATCTGTACATCTTTGTTTATCTATGATCTGCCTGCACTGCTTGATAACAAAGTTTTTCAGCATACTTCTGTGTACCTGACAATACTTAAATAATCAATCAATAAAATCTGAAATGGGATGCACAGGTTTAAAGTGTGAGAGAAATTTAAATGAGATATACAAGCCAGGTTTAGTTTTGTGAAGGGTGATAGATACCTAGGGAGATGTTAGAAGTGAAAATGTTTGCAAAGTTTTAAGCTGCATTTACACAGATATGAACACGGAGAGAATGGAGGGATATTCAGGCAGATGGCAATAGTTTAGAATAGCAATGTGGTTGGCACAGCTATTGTGGGTTGAAGAGCCTACAGCTGTGTTGTATTGTGCTATTTTCTAATTTTCCAGCATCTACCTTGTCAAAGCCCCTTCAGAATCTTGGATGTTTCACTAAATTTCTCTTTCATTCTTTGAAACACCAGTGAGTTCAAGCTAAATCTATTGAATCTCTTCTCATTAGAGAATCGCTCCATTCACATGATCAGCTGAGTGAACTTTCTCTGGCCTTCCAACAATGCAAGAATATCTTTCTTTGGACACTCGGAATGTTCATAATATTCTAGGTGTGGTCTGACACATACTTTGCATAATTTTTGCAAGACCTCCTTATTTTTACTCTCCATTCACTTTGAAGCATTTGATTTGCCTTCCCTATTAAAGATCAGCAAGGTGTATATGTTGAACCACAGGAGGCGGGTGGGATCACACCAATATTTTGCACCAGTGTTTGCTGTGCAGAAAGATACGGAATATTGGGGAATTAAATAGTGATATAGAACATAGAACATAGAAGAATACAGCGCAGTACAGGCCCTTTGACCCTCGATGTTGCGCCGATCCAAGCCCACCTAACCTATACTAACCCACTATCCTCCATATACCTATCCAATGCCCGCTTAAATGCCCAGAAAGAGGGAGAGTCCACCACTGCTACTGGCAGGGCATTCCATGAACTTATGACTCGCTGAGTGAAGAACCTACCCCTAACTTCAGTCCTATATCTACCCCCCCTTAATTTAAAGCTATGCCCCCTCGTAATACCCGACTCCATACGCGGGAAAAGGTTCACACTGTCAACCCTATCTAACCCCCTAATCATCTTGTACACCTCTATCAAGTCACCCCTAAACCTTCTTTTCTCTAATGAAAACAGCCCCAAGTGTCTCAGTCTTTCCTCATACGATCTTCCTTCCATACCAGGCAACATCCTGGTAAACCTCCTCTGCACCCGTTCCAGTGCCTCCACATCCTTCCTATAGTATGGCGACCAAAACTGCACACAATATTCCAGATGCGGCCGCACCAGAGTCTTATACAACTGCATCATGACCTCAGGACTCCGGAACTCAAGTCCTCTACCAATAAAAGCCAGTACGCCATATGCCTTCCTCACCGCACTATTTACCTGGGTGGCAACTTTCAGAGATCTGTGTACATGGACACCAAGATCCCTCTGCTCATCCACACTACCAAGTATCCGACCATTAGCCCAGTACCCCATCTTTTTGTTATTCTTCCCAAAGTGAATCACCTCACACTTAGCTACATTGAATTCCATTTGCCACCTTTCTGCCCAGCTCTGCAGCTTCTCTATATCCTGCTGTAACCTGCCACATCCTTCCTCACTGTCAACAACTCCTCCGACTTTCGTATCATCCGCAAACTTGCTCACCCAACCTTCTAACCCCTCTTCCAGGTCATTTATAAAAATGACAAATAGCAATGGTCCCAAAACAGATCCTTGCGGAACACCGCTAGTGACGGCACTCCATGAAGAAACTTTGCCATCAACTACTACCCTCTGTCTTCTTCCATCCAGCCAATTCCTAATCCAAACCTCCAACTCACCCTCAATGCCATATCTCCGTATTTTCTGCAGTAGCCTACCATGGGGAACCTTATCAAACGCCTTACTAAAATCCATATATACCACATCTACCGCTTTCCCCTCATCAACCTCCTTCGTCACCTTTTCAAAGAATTCAATAAGGTTTGTGAGGCACGACCTGCCCTTCATAAAACCATGCTGACTATCCTTGATCACATTATTCCTATCCAGATGTGCATAAATCCTATCCCTTACAATTCTCTCTAAGACTTTGCCCACAACAGAAGTGAGACTCACCGGCCTATAGTTACTAGGGTTATCCCTACTCCCCTTTTTGAACAAGGGAACCACATTTGCTATCCTCCAGTCTTCTGGCACTACTCCTGTAGACAAAGAGGACATAAAAATCAAGGCCAATGGCTCTGCAATCTCCTCCCTTGCTTCCCAGAGAATCCTAGGATAAATGCCATCAGGCCCAGGGGACTTATCTATTTTCACCTTTTCCAGGATTTCCAACACCTTTTCTCTACATACCTCAAAGCCATCCATTCTACTTATTTGTGACTCAGTATTCACATCGACGACAATGCCCTGTTCCTGAGTAAATACTGAAGAAAAGTATTCATTCAGTGTCTCCCCAATCTCTTCCGCCTCCACACGCAACTTCCCACTACTATCCTTGACTGGACCTATTCCTACCCTAGTCATTCTTTTATTCCTAACATACCTATAGAAAGCCTTAGGGTTTTCCCTAATCCTACCGACTAAGGACCTTTCATGTCCCCTCCTTGCTGCTCTTAGCTCTCTCTTCAGGTCCTTCCTGGCTACCCTATAACTCTCAATCGCCCCAATTGAACCTTCACGTCTCATCTTGAGATAGGCCGCCCTCTTCCATTTAACAAGGGATTCCAATTCCTTATTAAACCACGGCTCCCTCGCACGACCCTTTCCTCCTTGCCTGACAGGTACATAATTATCAAGGACACTCAATAGTTGCTCCTTGAACAAGCTCCACATATCATTTACTCTTGCCTTGGAGTCTACTTTTCCAAGCCACACATCCTAAGTCATGCCTCACCGCATCATAATTTCCCTGACCCCAGCTATAACTCTTGCTCTGTAGTACACACTTATCCCTCTCCATCACGAGAGTAAAAATCACCGAATTGTGGTCACTATCCCCAAAGTGCTCACCTACCTCTAATTCTAACACCTGGCCTGGTTCGTTACCCAGAACCAAATCCAGTATGGCCTCACCTCTTGTTGGCCTGTCTACATATTGTGTCAGGAAACTCTCCTGCACACATTGAACAAACACTGACCCTTCTAACGAACTTGAGCTATAGCTTTCCCAATCAATATCAGGAAAGTTAAAGCCCCCATAATAA
This sequence comes from Chiloscyllium plagiosum, assembly GCF_037043375.1. NCBI lineage: Eukaryota > Metazoa > Chordata > Chondrichthyes > Orectolobiformes > Hemiscylliidae > Chiloscyllium > Chiloscyllium plagiosum. Next base: position 90,762,847 of record NW_028270149.1, on the reverse strand, counting down.
CCACCCTATTACTGTCACTCATCTCCTGAATCACCTTCCCTATCCTTTCTTCAATGATTCTAGGACTATTAGGAGGCCTGTAAAAGACTCCTAACAGGGTGACCTCACCTTTCCTATTCCTAACCTCAGCCCAAACTACCTCAGATGGCAAGTCCTCATCCATCGTCCTTTCCACCACTGTAATACTATCTTTGACAAGCAATGCCACACCTCCCCCTCTTTTACCCCCACCTCTGACCCTACTAAAACATTTAAATCCTGGAACCTGCAACAGCCAATCCTGTCCCTGTTCTAGCCATGTCTCCGTAATAGCCACAACATCGAAGTCCCAGGTACCAACCCACGCTGCAAGTTCACCTACCTTATTTCGTATACTTCTTGCATTGAAGCATACACACTTCAAGCCACTTTCCTGTTTACAGGCACCCTCCTTGGAAATTGATGCCATGTTCCTAACCTCCCCACACTCCAGGCCCTGCACCCTGAAGCTACAATCTGGGTTCCCATGCCCCTGATATCTTGAGAAGAGTTCATAAGAGAACAAGTGGCACTGGAGGTTACTTACATGGAGGGTGGTAGTTGCCGAAAGGTGGAATGCTTACCTGGGAGAAGGCCAAAGATACCAAATTCGGTAGGAGCTTGAGAATGTAGGTTGGGAACAGTTGTTTGAAGGTAAATCCACATTTGACATGTGGAAGATTTTTAAGGAGAGATTGACTAGAGTTCAGGAGAGACATGCTGCTGTGAAAAAGAGGGATAGAAATGGCAAGATTATGAAACAGATGAAATTGTGAGATGGGCGAAGAGGAAAAGGAAGCATATGTAAGGTCTAGGCAACTGAAGACAGGATAATAGAATATTAGGAAGAATATCAGGAATGTAGGAAGAATCTGAAAGGAGGAATTAAGAGGGCTAAAGGGGATCATATCATTAGCAAACAGGGTGAAGGAAAATCCCAAAGCCTCTTATTCATACATAAGGAGCAAGAGGATAACTACAGAAAGGGTTGGTGCACTCAAGGACAAAGGAGGAAAATTATGCGTGGAGTCAGATAAAATGAGTGAGATTCTTAATGAGTACTTTGCATCGGTATTCAACGAGGAAAGAGACATGGTGGATGCTGAGATTAGGGATAGGTTTTTGATTACTCTTGGTCAAGTTGGCAGAAGGAGGAAGTATTGGGTATTCCAAAAGGCATTAAAATGGACAAGTCCCCAGGTCTGGATGGAATCTATTCCGTGTTCCTGAGGGAAGCAAGAGTAAACATAGCTGGGGCTTTAACAGATATCTTTGCAGCATCCTTGAATATGGATGAGGTCCAGGAGGGACTGAAGAATTGTTAATGTTGGCCCCGTGTTTAAGAAAGGTAGCAGGGATAATCCAGGTAATTACAGACCTGTGAGCCTGATGTCACTGGTAGAGAAGTTTCTAGAGAAGATACTGAGGGATAGGATATGTTCCCATTTGGATGAAAATGGGCATATCAGTGAAGGGTAACATGGTTTTGAGCAGGGAAGATAATGTCTCACAAACCTAATAGAATTCCCTGAGGAGGTGACAAAGTTGATTGATGAGGGAAGGGATGTAGATGTCATATACATGTACTTTAGTAAGGCATTTGATAAGGTTCCCCATGGTAGGCTGATGGAGAAATTGAAGTCACATGCATCTGGGGGTTCCAGCTAGATGGATAGAGAACTGACTGGGCAACAAGAGACAGAGAGTAATAGTGGAAGGGAGTTTCTCAAAATAGAGACCTGTGACTATAGCCAGAGACTATTTCCCAGGGCAGAAATGACTAACACGAGGGGTCATAGTTTTAAGCTGGTTGGAGGAAAGTATAGAGGGGATGTCAGAGACGGGTTCTTTACATAGAGAGTTGTGAAAGCATGGAATGCGTTGCCAGCAGCAGTTGTGGAGGCAGGGTCATTGGGGACATTTAAGAGACTCCTGGACATGCATATGGTCACAGAAATTTAAGGGTGCATTCATGAGGATCAGTGGTCGGCACAACATCGTAGGCTGAAGGGCCTGTTCTGTGCTGTACTATTCTATGTGACCATATCGTTTGCGATACTCATAAATAATTTGGAGGAAAGTTTAGGTTGCCTGATTAGCAAGTTTGCAGATGACATTAAGATTGATGGAGTAGCAGATGGTGAAGGGGTCTGTCAAAGAATACAGTAGAATATAGATAAACTGGAGAGTTGGGCAAAGAAATTGCAGATGAAGTTCAATCTGAACAAATATGAGGCATGCATTTTGGAAGATCCAATCAAAGAGCAAACTATATGATAAATAGAAAAGCCCTGGAGAAAACTGATGTCCAGAGAGATCTCAGTGTTCAGGTCCATTGTTCCCTGAACCTGGCAACACAGATCAGTAGAGTGGTCAAGAAGGCATATTGCATGCTTTCCTTCATCGGGGTATTGAGTACAGGATTTGGCAGGACATGTTACAGTTGTATAGGATTTTGGTTTGGCCACATTTGGAATACTGCGTATAGTTCTAGGCACCACATTACCAAAAGAATATGGATGCTTTGGGTAGGATGCAGAGCATATTCACTAGGATATTGCCTTGTATGGAGGGCACAAGCTAAGAAGAGAGGTTGAGTAGATTAGGATTATTTTCATTAGAAAGACAGAAGTTGGGGGGGACCTGATTGAGGTCTACAAAATCATGAGAAGTATAGACAAGGTGGATAGCAAGAAGCTTTTCCCCAGAGTCGGGATTCAACTACTAGGGGTCATAACTTCAAAGTGAGAGGGAAAAATGTTTTGGGGAGAGATGTGTGCAAAGTTCTTAATACAGAGGCTGGTGGGTGCCTGAAACGCATTGCCAGCAGAGGTGGTAGGGGCGGGAATGATAGCAACATTTAAGACAAATCTACATGAATGGGCAGGGAGCAAAGAGATACAGACCTTTAGAAAATAGGTGGCAGGTTCAGATAGAGAATCTGGATCGGCACAGGCTTGGAGGGCTGAAGGGCCTGTTCTTGCATGGTAATGTTCTTTGGTATAAATAAGAAAAGATAGATAAATTTTCCTATCTGATCAGACATATCCCAGGACATTGTGGGAAGTAACTACAGTTTCCCAGTAAAGATATTTGAATCATCAACAGCCATAGTGAAGTGCCGGAAGACTGAGGGCAGCTAATGTTCCATCACTTATGGGCTGCCAAGAAACACCAGGAAATCTTAGATTAGTGTGACAGGCATTAGTGGTGGGTAAATTGTTGGAAGAGATTCTGAGAGCCAGGTCCTTCATGCCTTTGAAAAGTCAAGGATTGATCAGGGATAGTCAGCATGGCTCTGTGCATGAAAAATTATGTCTCATAAATCTGAATGAGATTTTGAGGAGGAGATGAAGGCAGGATGGTAGATGTTATCTACATGGACTTTAGCAAGGCCTCCAGAAGGTTTCACATGGTAGACTGGTTAGTAAGGTGAGATCCAGGGACAGCACCAATTGGATAGAACATTGGCTTGACAGTAGGAGACAGAGGGTGGTGGTAGGAGTTTGTTGTTCCAATTGGATGCCTGTGACCAGTGGTATGCTGCAAGGATCAGTGCTGGGTCCAGTCTTGTTTGACATATATACAAAGAATTTGGATGAGAATATGGAGGCTTTGGTTAGTAAGTTTGTGGGTGACACTAAAATTGATGGCAGAGTGGACAGGAAGAACGTTATCGAAGAGTGCAATGGGATCTTGATTAACTGGGCCAGTGGGCCGAGGAATAGCAGATGGAGTTTAATTTGGATAAATAAGAGGTGTTGTATTTTCATAAGATGAACCAGGGCAGGATTTCAACAGTTAAGGTTCGGGCTCTGGGTAGTGTCATCAGACAGAGAGATTTAGGGATGCAGGTATATAATTCCTTGAAGTGGTATCACAGGTGGACAGATGGTGAAGAAGCATGTGACTAGAGGTTGAGATGTCATGTTGTGGCTGTACAGGATATTGGTGAGGCCATTAATTTTCATCTAATGATGACAATGATGTTCAGGAAAATTTCATCTGGATTACTTTTGTCCTTTAGTACGGAGGACATCTGACATTCTTACCAATGACTCAAGACTCACAGCAATACAGCTGACTCTAAGCTGCCCTCTGGGCAATTTGTGGTGGGCAATGGATGCTCGTCCATTCAGTGATACCCTCAGTCCATGAATGTATAAGTAAGAGTACATATTTCCCTCCCTATTTCTGCAAACATCTCCAGCTGCAGCAACTCGTACTGGACTTTGTAACATCATTCAGGTCTTTGCCACGCTCCATAACATGCTCGCCACCTCAATCATCTTCAACTCTCCTTGTCCCTATCATCTCATTAAACCCTAACAATGTTTCCTCTCCCTGCTGCACTCCTCCTGTTATGAGACCTGTTTTGATCCCTTTAACACCTACTTGCATTCTTTGGTAGTACTTTGTCATTTTCTAAAACACACTTGCACTTCAGAATTCTTAGAATATTTTGGTGGTCTTTTAAGCCTCTCTGAATCGAGTATGATCCTTCCCATCCCGAGTCAGGGAGGTGCAAATTTCTTGCTGAGGTTCTGTCTGTCTCAATCAAATGTCAATTTGTTGAATATTTTACACTGCTTCTTTTCAAATGTTTTCCACTGCTCATTTACTGTCATACATTTAAATCTGTTTTACATGTGTTTTTGGTCAGTTCTCCTCTCAAGCTCATGTAATTGGCTTTGTTTCTGTTTCCATTTGTAACTTGTGCTTTCTGGTCATTTTACAACTTTATAATCCCTTTGAATTTCACCTTATCACAATTTCCCAGAGGATCTCTTAGTGTAACATTAATCATCCATTCAGCTTCATCACACAATGGTTGCAGAGATAGTAACATCCCTAGCCAGTTGCACAATGTGTTGATCAAGGAAACACTGCCAAAAACATTCTCTGAACTCTTTTTCAAATATCTTGCCAGTGTGATTGTCCCACATTATATTTCAAAATAATCACAGTGTCTTTGCTACAAATTCCAATGAATTCCTGTTTAATGCAGTGATGAGCAATGAATGCTATTATGTGGCCTAAATACTGTTCTCCTATTTGTGTTTTTGACATTGGTTTTGCATTCATTCTGATTCTACTTCATAGTCTGAGCTGAAATGTTATCCCCATACTGTTTTTGTTATGTTACCGTCAGGGTTACGCATCCTGCTTTCCCATTCTGCCAGTCTCTGAAAGGTTGTGTACCATTGAATGTTTGTGTCTCACTTTTTGTCCACCCTGTAACCATGTCTGTCTGGTGACTAAATCTCTTTATTTCTGTGTCACAAGTCCCTCTAACTTACTGCAATTACTTTGCCCATTCAAAAAATATATAATTTACTTTTTACTACAATTTCCTGTCACAAACCTATTTCCTGATGTAGAGTTTTAGTTAAACTCTGACCCTTCCTGTTCCTTTCTGTTTGTCTTCATACACATCTCCATGCTGTTCTGATGTTCACTTTTCCTCTTGGAATTCAGAAACCTCCTTTAACATGAACCATGCCCCTGCATGCTGTCAGTTTAAAGCCCTGTCAACAAACCTACCAACATGATTGGCCAGGATACCGGCCCCAGCACAGCTCCAGTTGTTTTTCATTCACTTGTGGGATGTGGGTGTCTCTGGCTGACTAGCATTTATTGCCCAGCTTAGCTGCCATTAAACTGTGTGACTTGCTGAAGGGTTAACACAGATCATAAAGGTCCCAGGCTCAATCACCAGCTTGTTGTGAGAGGATTACTTTCAGCTTTGTTGTATTGAGCCTTCCTGAGACAGTATAGGAAGTTCTCAGTTATCAGTCCAGTTCTTAGTGAGGATCATACAGCAGAGGTGAAAGCAGACTTCTCTTGTGAAGATAGTATTGAAGCCTTGGATCTTTCTGTTCTATTTTCCCTCTCCAACACTGCATACATTGTCTTGTGATAGTCATACAGCAAGGCAACACAAATGTACCAGTGCCTTGAGTCCTTCTAACTACTAGAACAGTTTCTATCTCTTTAATCTCCTCCTCTCCCTACAAAATCTCTGTACATTTGAAATCTATTCCAATGCTGATTATCCTGCCTATCTCTGTAAATTGCTCCAGTCTCAAAAACATGCCCAATCTTGGTAATCTCCTCCTCCAGTCACTACAATAATCTCTACTTCTGTAATCTTCTGACAGTACCTACAATCCACCCTTTCTCTGTAACATCCTCCAGCCTCTACCAACCTCCCTCCTGTTCACCTTCCTCCAGCTCCTCGAGCACATTATCACTGTAACCTTCTCCCATCCCACAGCACCTCATGGCCTCCTTAACCACCTATCAATGCTACAGACTACCCTATCTGCATAAACTGCTCCAGTCCCTACAACCTTTTCATTGTATAGCATTCTGAAGTCACTTTAACCCTCCCTTTGAATGAACCCCATCCAGTCTCTGCAATCTCTTCTGTTGCTTTGACCTCCTCCTGTCACTACAATGCTCTCTAACTCTACTTCTTCCAATCAATACGAGCCTTCTTAACTCTGTAACCTCCTGAAGCCAGTAAACATTCATGTCCCTTTAACATCCTTTTGAATCCAATTCCAGACCCTACAGTTGTCTCTATCTGTAACCTCCTTCAGTCTGCAGAATCATTGTTAAATCTGTCATCTCATCCAGTGTCTAAACTCCTCTGCATTACAAACTTCATCCAATCGTGAAACCCATTCCTATCTCTTCCACCTTATCCAGCACCTGAATTCCTCCCAATCTTTGTAATCATCTGCAGCCTCCACGGCCCTCCTATGGTTGGAACCTCCTCCCACATCCCTCTAAAGTACACTATTCATGGAACCTCCTCCCATTCCTATATTACACCCTGACTATATCCTTCTCCTGTTCCTATAACCTTCCTGAACTTGTGACCTTGCCAAATCTCTGCAATGCTCTGTATTAGTCCTGTCCTTTTTCCTGTCCTATCAATTGTCCCTCACTGTCTCTGTCAGTTTATTCAATCTCTAACAATGTTTGTATCAATGTTTCCTCCAGGAGACAGAACCTTTCCTATCTATGTAAACCCTTCAGCAGTGTCTATCCCTGTAGCTTCTCTGATTAATACAACCTTCCATACCAATTTATTCACCTTCAATTCTGAAATCCCTCCCAATCTGTGTAACCTTCCCCAGTCTCTACAGCCCTCCTTCTCTGTGAAAAATCCTCCAGTGCCTTAAGCCATCCCTTCTATGTAATCTGTTCCAGACCCGAGAAACTTCTGTCCCTTGGTAATGTTTTCTCACATTCCTAAAGCCTTGCTATCAATGTAACCATCTCCCCCACCAATTAACTCACTGTTGTAGAACCTCTTCCAGCACCTCCCTATCTCTGCACTGTCCAGTCCACACTAGCCTCCCTAATGTCATTTCATCTCTACAACCCTCATGATCGCAATAAACCCCTCCTGTCTCTACAACACACTTCATCTCTGTACACCCTTCCTGTCCCTACCACCCACCCTCCTTATGCATGTAGTCCCCTTGAGTCATTAGAAACCTTTAAGTATTACCTCCTCCAGAAACAAGGACAATATTTATTTCAAAACCAACACCAGCTCTTCCAATCTTCTGTCATAGTAATCTCCTTCAACCCCATCATAGTTAAAAATCACACACCAGGTTATAGTCCAACAGGTTTATGTGGAAGCACTAGCTTTTGGAGCACTGCTACTTCATCAGGTGGTTGTGGGGAATAAGATTGTAAGATACAGAATTTATAGCAATGATTTACAGTGAATGTAACTGAAATTACGTGTTGAAAAACACCTGGATTGTTTATTAGGTCTCTCATCCTTTAGAATGACCATGGTGGTTCAGCTCTTTCATATGTAAATCACAAAGCTTTTTAAAAAAATGATACATTCTCAAGTGAACTTTAACAATAGGTGTCATGTCAATCCAGATAAGGTTTTGAAGGTGTGAGCTTCCCTCTGTGAGGCTGTCTGTGCCACAATGGTCAGACTAATTCTCATCAAAAAAACGGATTTACTGAATCTTACATGGATTCATGCAGTTTTTGAGCAAAGTAAAATGAAATTCTGCAAGTACAAATTCACCCCGCAAATATATATATGAGTGGGTCATTTGCCCAAGTCAGGAATTGAATGCAGTTCTCTGGTGCTGAGGCAGCAGTGCTAACCACTGAGCCAACATGCCACTCCATTTGGTGGGGGAGGTGTCCCAGGACACACATGCCCTTGATGGAGTAGGAGGGGAAGTTGAAGTCTTGGCCACAGCATGGTGGGGTTGGTTAGTGCGTGTGTCCCAGAGATGTTCTCTGAAATGTTCTGCAAGTTGGCGTCCTGTCTCCCAAATGTAGAGGAGGTCACATTGAGAGCAATGGACACAGTCGATAACATGTGTGGAGGTGCAGGAAAATCTCTCAGATGTGGAAATATCCTTTGGGACCTTGGATGGAGGTGAGGGGAAGGCATGGGTGCAGATTTTACACTTCTTGCAGTGGCAAGGGAAGGTGCTGGGAGTGGAGTTGGAGTGGTGGTGGGGGATGGGGTGGGGGGGGGTGGGGGTGTGGACCTTAAAAGGGAGTCATAGAGGGAATCTTGTCTGTGGAATGCAGATAGGTGTGGGAGGAAATATATCTCTTTTGGTGCGATTTGTTTGTAGGTGGTGGAAATGGTGGAGGATGATGTGTTGTATCCAGAGTTTGGTGAGTGGATAGTGAGGACCAGTGGGGTACTGTTCTTGTTGTGATTGGAGGGGTAGGGTGCAAGGCTGGAGGTGCAGTAAGGGAAAGAGATGTACTGGAAGCATTATTGACTGCGTGGGAGAGAAAATTGTGATCCTTGAACAAGAGGCATTCTGGGATGTTTTGGGGTAGAATTGGTCCTCATGGGAGCAGATACGTTGGAGGCGGAGGAATTGGGAATAAGGGATAGCAGTTTTATGGGGGGGGGAGGAGGTGTGGTGAGAAGAGGTGTAGTTCAGGTAGCTGTGCGAGTTGCTGGGCTTGAAGTAGATATCCGTGTTGAGTTGGTCACCAGAAATCAAGATGGAGAGGTCCAGGAAGGTGAGGGAAGTGTCTGAGATAGTCCAGGTGAACTTGAAGTCAGGACCGCCGCTCCTACCTGAACATTGAATGGCATTCATTCGTGGAACATGAGTATTGCTGCCTGGACCAACATTTATTCTCAATTTTGAGTTGTGCCTGAGCCATTGCACCATTCATTTGAACTGCACGATTCATTTGAACTGCTGTTATTTTCATACCTTTAAGCAGTTGCTACAACACACCTAATGTCTGAAACCGCATACAGGCAATGCAACTCACCCTTTACTTGTGACACCCTCCTCTACCTACAACTTACATAGTTCCTCACATTGTCTCACTTCTTCCAATCCCTTCTGCATTATTGTTCTCTCAAATCTCTTCAGTCTTGCTTAAAATTCCTATCACAAATTGAAATAACTCTATTAAAATTGAAACCCTGTCACCAAGTCACCCTTTATTTACATGTGTGTAGTACATGACACTGATCCAGCAAGCAGAGCTGTTCATACTCCTGTCTGTATCTGTCAGCCAGGGCTTCCTCACTGGGAGAACATGAGGACTGCAGCTGCTGGATTGTCAGTCGAAAAGTGTAGCACTGGAAAAGCACAGCAGATCAGGCAACATCTGAGCCTCAACGTCCAGGGTCATAGGTCCATTATCCTCTTGTAGCCTCTTCAGTCACGTTTTTGCACCAGGTCCGCTCCTCCCGCTGTGACTTGGATACTGGCAGTGTATACCGGATTGTAGCCTGCCACTTGCATACGAAGTGTCTTGGGGAAAATTCACCTTCAAGGCTGCGACCTCTGCCATGTCCATCTTATCCTCAGAGGTTTGACAGAAGTGAGGAAGTGGGGGAGAATCCCTGGATCCTGATCGCCTAATTGGATGTTCTGAGGGGCTGGGTACATTTTCCCCTGCCCAACTTGGGAGGTTACAGCTATCATGTGATCCACATGCTTGTTCAGGACCACCACTCTGACTTGACCATTGTACATCATGGGACCTGTCCTCACTTTGCCCATGCCTCTTATTCATGGAGGCTCATTTGCATGGTTTGAAAACTAAACTTTGTCCTCTGAAGTAAACTGCCTTTCTTGTGCAGCAGAATTTTGTGGCCGGCATTGGTGTTCCTGATCCAATTTCACCCTCCCTACAAGGTCCAGGAAGATGAGATTAAACCTGGTGCACCATGGTCTGTCCGTTACCAACTCTGCTGCAGCTGTCCCTGCAGTTGCTTGAGAGCTGGCTCCATAATGAAACAGTAACTGGGACAGTTTGGCACCGAGCGAAGTTGTAGGCTGTTTCCTTAATCCTGTCTTCAATGTTTGGACTGGGCTTTTCACCAGACTAATGGACAATGGATGCAGCTGTCCTTACATGCCGAATGCCATTCTATTTGAAGAAAATCTCCCTGCTGGCAAATGATTGCCAATTTTCTGTGATAAACATGAGTCCACATATTGCAAAAAATGCTCACAACTTTTCAATCGTTGTCCCCACATTTCACAAACATACTTTTTATGTACATCGAACCCCAATGAATTGACTGGTACAATCGACATGTAACAGAGTCCAGGCTTTATCTGACCAGTTCCATGAATGTGGTGGAGCTGCCGGCAGAAAAGTTTGTCTTTGTTGGCACACTAGACATTGCCTCACCAACATGGCTGTGTCAGCATCTAATCCTGGTCACCAAACATAACTTTGCCAACATTCTCATTTTGGAAATCACAGAAATGGCGACCTGAAGTAGACCTTGTGTAATGTTCTCCATCATTCATTGCAAAGTTTCACTGGCTCATCCACCAAAAGAAAGGGAGTCTTGTATATTGGTAGAAACCCTTATAGGTATTAACTGTAGCATACTTGTGGGAATCCTCAGCAAATCACAATGGCAGGTTCGCATGGCTCATATCCAGCTCCATGGAGGATAGACCCATGGCAGTTTTGCATACAAGTCCTCGATGCGACAGATTGGTTATTTATCTGGCTTCAAAAAGTGGCTCACTGTTGCTTTAAAATCTTTACAAAGGTGAACCAAACCACAATGGATATAAGTGTGCTGCTCACAAGGCAAACTGTAATGGTTTGATAATTGCTTCACTTTCCAGTCTCATGGTTTCTTCCTCTACTTTTCTACACAAAGCAAATGGCACTGGTTGTGTGGACGTGTTGTGCTGAATGGCCTGCTCCCACACTGGAGATTCTATCAGCTCAGTTCAACAACACTCTACAGGCCCTAGCATTAACTGTGTAAGTCTTACCAAAATGCAACACCTCACATTCATCAAAATTAAACTCCTTCTGCCACTCCTTGGCCCCCAACTGATTTAGATCCCTTTGTAAACTTAGACCACCTTCTTCATTGTCTATTGCATGACCAATTCTGGTGTCATCTGTAAACTTGCTAACCATGGTTCCTCTATTCTCAACCAGATTGGCATTGGACTCAGCACTGATAACTGTGTGGGTCACAGACCTCTACTTTGAAAAACAAAGCTCCAGTCATTTAAAACCACACATGTAAATATAAAAAAAAACAAAAGCAAGCCAACCCTACCTGCATTAGACACTCTCAGGACAGGCACTGCACTGGGAGAAACGTTGCTCTTTCAAAACAGAAATGAAAGCTGCCTTCACTTTGTTAAACAAAAAAAAAGTACTATTACTCGGGGAAAAAGAGAAAGACAAATAGAAATTGCCTCCCACTTGACTCTGTCTCCAACAACCACTTTTGGACAGATCCCACAGGGGGGCCAAACTAAAAATAAATCCAAGCAAATAATAAAAACAAATAACCAAGTTAATGAACAGCACTAATGAAGAGACATCTAGATCAGAAATCTGGCCTCAGTGGCCTAATGGATAAGGCACTGGCCTAAACCAGGGATTGTGGGTTCAAGTCCCATCTCGGGTGTCTAGCTTTGCTGGCTTAATGGTTAAAGTACTGGCCGCCAGAGCCAGGGATTGTGGGTGCAAGTCCCACCTTGGGTGAATTAGGTTTTGGGCCACAATTGAATCTTCATGTTCCTCACAACAACATTGCTACTTGTATATGGGCGGCACAGGGGTTAGCACTGCTGCCTCACAGCGCCACCAGACCCGGGTTCAATTCCCACCTCAAGCAACTGTCTGTGTGGACATTCTCCCTGTGTCTGCGTGGGTTTCCGCCAGGTGCTCCGGTTTCCTCCCCCAGTCCAAGAATGTGCAGGTTAGGTGAATTGGCCATGCTAAATTGCCCATAGTGTTAGGTGAAGGTGTAAACATAGGGGAATGGCTCTGGGTGGGTTGCTCTTTGAAGAGTCAGTGTGGGCTTGTTGGGCCGAAGGGCCTGTTTCCACACTGTAAATAATCTAATCTTAGCTTGCTCTCTCTCCATGGAGAGAGAGCTGTGATCTCTCTGGAGACCCGCTGTGATCTCCAGTATTTGATGTTTTCAACTAAATGATCTTCATTGCATTCTTATTGAACACTTATGGGACAGAAATAACAATGCTTTAAAATCCAGAGGAAGTACCCCAGCCTATTTCAACTAAAAATAACTTACATAGAACATAGAGCAATCCAGCGCAGAACAGGACCTTCGGTCCTTGATGTTGCGCTGACCTGTAAAACTGTTCTCAGTTCGTCCCCCTACACTATCCCAAAATCATCCATGTGCTTATCTAAGGATTGTTTAAATTTCCCTAATGTGGATGAGTTGACTACATTAGCTGGTCGAGCATTCCACACCCTTACCACTCTATGCGTAAACAACCTGCCTCTGACATCTGTCTTAAATCTATCACCCCTCAATTTGTAGTTATGCCCTCTTGTACAAGCTATACACCAATCCATTAAGAACCTCTGGGGCAGTGACAGTACAAGACTAAATTAAAAGGCTCCTTGGTTCAAAAGCAGAAATTTAATGGTGGTGAGGTAAAGCACAGGAGCGGGGTAGATTCAGAACAGTGTTGTGGTGATGACACAGACCCGCTGGACACCGGTTCAAAGCAGGAATGGGTCGTTGTCAAAGCTGTTTGTCATTATGATGACTTACATGACGTTGTGGACCAGGCGAAGGATGGTGACAAACTTCATGGTGCAACTAAAGCAGAGAAGAATGCTCCACAAATGCTTCCCAAATTGATGGTGTCAAAGAACTTTGTGAGGTTCAAGAAGACCATATACAGCGGTGAAAACCATATCCATTGTGTGCTTCTATGGCTGAAAGCAACACTGCAATTCTGGAAGGAGTTCATCAGGCACAGGCAGGAGACAGCTGAAAAGGACCTTGGCGATGAGTTTTCCAATGGCTGACATCAGGGATAATTCCCTGTAGTTACCACAGTCTGACATGTTGCCTTTTTGAAAATACTCATGACTTTGGTATCTGAGAGCACTCCTGTGATGCTCTCCTCCTTCCAGATCAGGCAGACAAGGGCAAGAAGGTGCACTGGGAGCTCAGTGCCTCCACACGTCAATGCCTCAGGGAGATGCCATTTGCATCTGCAGCCTTGTTATTAAGCTAGAGGACAGCCTTCTCTGTTTCGTCCAGGGGCTGGGTGTTGCTGAGTTGCTTGTGTGTAATATGCTGAGGGATGCAATTCAAGAATTTACACATGCACAATACATGACACTGACCTAGCCTCCATAGAGGTGGCTCCTCAAGTGAATGAGACCCTTGACACACCTGCCAGTATGGACTCCCTAACTGGGTCAGGTGAATAGCCGCAACCTAGGAATTATATTCAATGAGGTTCATGTGCTGACCGCATTCCAATCATTACCTACTCGCCCCACCCCTCTCTAGGTCCTGGGATACAGGCCCATTTTTATCCTGAAGCATTGCCTGAGGCATTTTACCACGGGCTCCACTTGCTTGGACTTTGGCTTCAATACTGCAGGCATTTGCTGGACTGTGGGTCACCTCTTGCCTCTCAGAAGAAATATATCTTCTTCTGCAGTTGGTAACTGTGACAAGGCTGCAACATCTGTGATGTCCGTCTCAGCCTCAAATGTTTCTCTACACTGGGAGGATGGGGAGAGCCCACAGCCTTGTCAGATGTTCTGAGGGGCTGGATATGCTTTGTTCCTAGCTACTTGCAATGTTACAATGATCATGTGACCCTCACATTTGCTCAGGACCGCCTCTCCAACCGAAACATTGTACAGCATGGGATCTATCCTCACTTCAACCATGTATCTTATCAATGCAGCAGGGCTATTCCCATAGTTTCAACAGCAGACTTTGCCCCATAAGGTAAACTGCCTCTTGTGCCAAGGGGAGTTTTGCAGCTGGCATTGGAGCTTCTGATGACATTTCATTCTCCCCACAAGTTCTGGGAGGATCATATTTAACCTGGTGTAGAGACTCCCCACATGAGTAACTCTGATTGAGTTGTCCCTGCAGTTGTGTGAGCACTATTTCTATAACCAAACAGAAACTGGTACAGTTTGGTATCCAGTGCAGTTGCTTTCTTAACATTTCCTTCAATGTTCTTTCTGCCAGACTATCAGATAATGGATGGAACTATCATGACATCCCAAATATCATTCAACTTTAGGAAATACTCAAAACTCAGTGCTTGCAAAAGAATGCCCATTATCGGTGACCAACATGTCCAGACGTAAGATTCTCACAACTTTTCAACCTACTTCCCACATGTGGCAAATGGGCTTTATGTATTGCCAACCACTTTGAATGGGTGTGCACAATGATCAAAAGTATCGATCCCACAAATGGACACACATATTTGACATGTAATTGAGTCCAGGCTATACCTGGCCAGTCCCATGAATATCATGCACTGCCAGTGACAATTTTTGTCCTTGTTGGCACTCTGGGTATTGCCCACCAACATGGCTGTATCACCATCCAATCCTGGCCACAAGACATAACTTCTTGTCAACATCTTCATTTTGGAAGTCACAGGATGACCCTGGATGAGTTCAGCCAGTATTTGACAGTGTCCTCCGCTTGGGACAAACATGCTTGTTCCCCTTACTGATATGCTATCCTCAATGGTCATCCGGTCTCGCCAGGTCCAAAAAGGATTCAATATTGGTTGTGATGACTCTTTTGTTTCCAACACCATCAGTTGTTTCTGTTTTGCCAGGACAGTATCTTTTTATATCCACAGTCTGATATTGTCAGAGATGACTGGAAGGACGTCCAGAAAGTTTAAAACCAGAACAGAATCGTCCAGTGGTGCCACCTGCCATGGTGTATCCACCATTGGGAGTTGGCTTTAGGCATTAACCACTTCACTGCCCGGATGGTGTTCCAAGTAGTAATTACATGCACTCAGAATAAGAGCTTACTGCTGAATTTCAAATGAAGCTAGAAATAGGATGGCCGTGTCCTCTTCAGGTACCCCTAACAAAGGTTTATGGGGAATTACTATTTCACATTTATGTTCAAAAAGGTTGAACCTTACCACACAAAAGATTACCATCAAACTTTCATTCTCTTTCTGGACGTATAATAATTTGGCATCAACCAAAGTCTGGCAAGCATATAGACTTGGGCACTCTTCTCTGTTGAGCCATCGGTGAGCTAACAGTAACCAGATACCGTTTGGGGAGGCTGCTCATGTCAGCGCCACATCTCACTGGAGGGTATTCTGTGCCAAGACATTAAACGACGATAGCTTCTTTTTTCACTTCCCAAAAGGTTACTTCTTGGCGACGTAACAATTTGCAAAGCTGACCTTTTCTGATTAGCAAATCTAAGCTGCCAAGATGGAGGCCAGGTCATTAAACAATTTTCTGCAATAACTCACCGACCCAGGGAAAGACCAAAACTCTGATACAGATGTGAGATCCAAGGTTGTCCACAGTTTATCTTCGAATGCATGTAATCCAGTCTTGTTGCTGCCACAGCTCAAAGAGGTCACTTGGAGACATTGAGATGTACAGCTTGGAAACAGACCTTTTGGTCCAACCCAACCATGCCGACCAGATATCCAAACCCAATCTAGTCCCACCAGCCGGCATCCAGCCCATATCCCTCCAAACTCTTCCTATTCATATACCCATCCAAATGCCTCTTAAATGTTGCAATTGTACCAGCCTCCATCACTTCCTCTGGCAGCTCATTCCATACACGTACCACTCTCTGTGTGAAAAAGCTGCCCTGAGGTCTCTTTTATATTTTGCCGACTCACCCTAAACCTATGCCCTCTAGTTCTGGACTCCCCGACCCCAGGGAAAAGACTTTGTCTATTTACCCTATCCATGCACGTCATAGTTTTAGATTAGATAAGGTTACTTAGTGTGGAAACAGGCCCTTTGGCCCAACAAGTCCACACCAACCCTGTGAAGAGCAACCCACCCAGACCCATTCCCCTACATTTACTTCTTCACCTGACACTACGGGCAATTTAGCATGGCCAATTCACCTAACCTACACATCTTTGGATTGTGGGAGGAAACCGGAGCACCGGAGGAAACCCACGCAGACACGGGGAGAACTTGCAAACTCCACATAGACAGTTGCCCAAGGTGGGAATTGAACCCGGGTCTCTGGCGCTGTGAGGTTTTGTAAACCTCTATAAGGGCACCCCCCAGCCTCTGATGCTCAAGGGAAAACAGCCATGGAACACACATATTTTATCCTTCCCAAGGTCTTGGAGAAAAATTAAATATTCTTTGTTGATCTTCCCAGTTATTAGCACATCATTCAGATAACTAGCGACCTAGAACAGATGTTGCAAAGTGTTCTCTGTCATTCACTGGAACGGATGATGATATCTCAAAAGAAAGGCAGTCAAGTCTATTGGTTCCATACCTTATTGGTATTAATTGTAGCATAAATGTGATGGATTGGCTATTTATCTGGCTTCAAAAATTGGGTCACCATTTCTTTAAAATCTCCACAAAGGTGAATGGACGCATCATGGCTATGAATAGTGCTGCTCATAGTGCAAACTATTGTGGTTAGGTGATAACTTCGCTTTCCAGCCGTTTGATTTGTGCCTCTACTTTTGCACGCAAGGCACATGGCACTGGTCGTGTGAACCTTTTCCACCAAATGGCCTGCTTCCACACTGAAGAGGTTCTGTCAACCCCTAGGACTCTCTGATTGACAACACTCCACAGACACTACCATGAAAAGTGTAAGTCTTGCCCTGTATCTCTTACCAAAATGCAGCAGTTTGTATTTATAAAAATGAAACTTCATCTGCCACTCCTTACAAACCACGTTTCCTAAATTCTCATCCAATTTTTTTACATAAATGACAAATTGCATTGGACCCAGCACTGATCCTTGTATTTGTCAAAGGCCTCCAGCCTGAAAAACAACCTTCCACTCTTTTAAATCCGAAAGTGTACATGGAAAAAAACTCAAGATACTGCCTGCATCAGACACACCCAGAATAGGCACAGCACCGGGAGAAATGCTCTGTTCTTTCAAAACAGAAACTAAAACTGTTTTCACTTTGTGAAACAAAAAAGACACTATTCCTCAGAGGAAAGACAGAAAGAAATAAACAATCAAAAATTGGCTCCTCCGGACTCCGCCCCCACCAATCACCCATGGGCAGGGGCCACAGTGAGACAAAATAAAAATAAAATCATGCAAATAAAAGAAAACAAACAGTAAATGAATAACTTGATGAGAAGTCATCTAGACAAAAAATATTAGCTTGCTCTCTCTCATGGATGCTGTCTGACCCGTTGTGATGTCCAGCATTTGCTCTTTACAACTAAATAAATAAATCCTCTCTGCTCTGTCGCAATTGAACACTCCTGGGAAAGGACCAACAATGGTTGAAAATCCAGAGGAAGCACACCTGCTCATTTCAACTAAAATAACTTACCCACACTGATCCCCATTAAGAGTTTCAGAGACAGCAACAGTGCAGGACTAAACTAATAGTCCACTTGGCTCAAAAGTGGGCAGCTTGTCGGCAGTGAGGTCCTGCAGCGAGGTAGATTCAGCACAGTGCAGAGGTGATGATGCAGCCCTGCTTGACACCAGTTCAAAGGGGCAATGGTTAGGCGTTGAAGCCATTTTTCATTAGAATGATTTACATTTCATTGTGGACCAGGCAAAGGATGATGACAAACTTCATGGTACTAATAAAGCAGAGAAGAACCCTCCACAAATGCTTCATGATTGATGGTGTCAAAGGCCTTTGTAAGTTCCCAGAAGGCCATATACAGCAGTGAAACTTATGCCTATTGTGCCCTCTGTGGCCGAAAGCCACACTGAGACTCTGAGAGAAGTTCCTCCGCCACAGACAGGAGACAGTTGAAAAGGACCTTGGGGATGAGTTTTCCAATGGTCGACATAAGGGATATTCCCTGTAGTAATCACAATCTAACATGTTCCCTTTTTTGAAAAAAACTCACAACAGTGGCACCTGAGAGCTCCTCCTTCCATGTATGGCTGATAAGGGCATGTAGCTGCACTGGGAGCTCAGTGCCTCCACACTTCCATGACTCTGGGGAATACCATTTTCACCTGCAGCCTTGTTCTTGAGCTAGAGGACAGCCTTCACTGTTTTCTCCCAGATTTGGTATTGCTGAACTCCTTTGTGTTTAATATTCTGTGGAATGCAATTCAAGAACTTACATGTGCACAGTACATGACACTGACCTACCCTTCACAGTGATAGATTCGCGAGTGAGCAGAACCCCTGACACATCTGTCAGTCATGTCTCCCTGATTGGACCAGGTGAACAGCCCCAACCTGGGAAATTATATTCAATGAGGTTCATTCGCAGACTGCGTTCCAATCATTACCTCCACCCACCTCTAATTCCTGGCTCATACCTTTTCCTGTAGTATCTCCTGTAGTATTCCACTAGGTCCACTTCCTCAGAATCTGGCTTGGTTAGTGTCCTGCACGGTGGGCTAGTGGGCAGCACGGTGGCACAGTGGTTAGCACTGCTGCCTCACAGCGCCAGAGACCTGGGCTCAATTCCCGCCACAGGCGACTGACTGTGTGGAGTTTGCACATTTTCCCCGTGTCTGCGTGGGTGTGCTCTGGTTTCCTCCCACAGTCCAAAAATGTGCAGGTTAGGTGAATTGGCCAAGCTAAATTGCCCGTAGTGTTCGGTGAAGGGGTAAAGGTAGGGGAATGGGTCTGGGTGGGTTGCACTTTGGCGGGTTGGTGTGGACTAGTTGGGCCGAGGGGCCTGTTCCACACAGTAAGTAATCTAATCATAAACTGGACTATAGCCCATCTTCTGTGTCTCAGAAAAAAAATGTATCATGTTCTACAGATGGTAATGGTGTCAAGGCTGCAACATCTGCCATGTCGATCTCACTCTCAGAGGTTTGTTTGACACTGGGTGGACTGGGAGAACCCACAGATTTAGACAGTCTAGCTGGATGTCGTGAGGGGCTGGATCTGTTTTGGGCCTGACTACTTGCAAATTTGGAGCTATCATGTGATCCACACATTTGTTCAGGACCATAGAATATTACAGCGCAGTACAGGCCTTTTGACCTGAATGTTGTTCCGACCCGTGAAACCAATCTGAAGCCCATCAATTCTACACTATTCCATTTTCATCCATATGTTTCTTCAATGACCATGTAAATGCTCTTAAGTTTTGTGAATCTATGACAGTTGCAGGCAGGGAATTTCATGCCACTTCAACTCTCTGAGTAAAGAAAATACCTCTGACATCTGTCCTATATCTATCATCCTCAATTTAAAGATATGTCCCCTCATGCTAGCCATCACCATCCAAGGAAAAAGGCTTTCAATGTCCACCATATGTAACATTCTGATTATCTGAGATGTCGCAATTAAGTCACCTCTCAACATTCTTCTCACTAATGAAAACAGCCTCATGACCCTCAACCTTTCTTCATAAGACATTCACTCCACACCAGGCAACATCACCTGTGCTCCTCTTTTTAAAGCTTCCCCATCCTTCCTGTAATGCAGTGACCAGAACTGTACACAATACTCCAAGTGCGGTCACACCAGAGTTTTGTACAGGTGGGGAAGTCTCCATTGGGGAAATCGAGCATATTTCCCTGGAGTTACCACTACCTGACATATTCCCTTTATTGAAAATACTCATGACTTTAGCATCTGGGAGCTCTCCTGTGATGCTCTCTTCCTTCCAGAAAAGGCAGACAAGGGCATGCAGCTGCACTGGGAGCTCGGTGCCTCCGCAATTCAATGCCTGAGGGGGAATATCATTTGAACCCGCAGCCTTGTTCTTAAGCTGGAGAATAGCCTTCGCTGTTTCATCCAAGGCTTGGGTATTACTGAGCTCCTTGCATGTAATATGCTGTGGGATGCAATTCAAGGATTTACACATGCACAGTACATGACACTGACTTCGACTTCAAAGACATGGTTGTTCGAATGAGCATAACACCTGACATACCTACCAGTCAGGACTCCCTGACTGGACCAGGTGCACATCTTCATTTTGGGAAATTGTAATCAATGACGTTCATGGGCTGACTGATTTTCAATCATTACCTCCATCCCCCTCTAAGTCCTGGGACCTTGGTCCATTCTTTTATCTGTAGCATCTCCTGAGTCATTTCTCCAAGAGGTCCAATACAACAGACTCTGGTTTGCAAAACACCAGCATGTGCTGAACTGTGTCCCACCACTTACATCACAAAAAAAAACTTTTCTTCTTCCGGAGGTGGTGATGGCATCATGGCTCCATCATCTGCCATGTGCATCTCATACTCAAAGGTTTCTTCCACACTGGGAGAACAGGGAGAGCCCATAGTTTTGGACAGCCTTGTTGGATGTTGAGGGGATGCGTATGTTTTGCTCCTGGCCACTTGCGAGGACACAGCTATCATGTGATCCTCACATTTGTTCAGGACTGTGTCTCTGACCCAAACATTGTACATCATTGGACTTTGACCATGTCTAATACCCATGCAAGGATGTTCCAATGCTTTCAACAGCAGATTTTGTCCAACAATGTAAACTGCTTCTCGCACAAAGAGGAGTTTTGTGGCCAGCCTTGGCGTTCCTGATGCTGTTTCACCCTCCCCACAAGGTCTGGTAAGATCAGATATAACACAGTGTGCAGTCTTCTCTGCATTAGCAACTCTCATGGAGCTGTCCCTGAAATTGTGTATGCATGAATTCTATAATCAAACAAACTAAGACAGCTTGTTATGGAGTGAAGTTGCAGTTTTTTTCTGAGCCATGTATTCAATTTTTTGTCTGTTTTGACTGCTAGACTATCCGACATTTGGTGCAGCTGTCATTACATGTCAAATGTCATTCAACTTCAGGAAATACTCAAAACTCCATGTTGGCAAATGAATTTTCGTTATCTGTGACTAAAGTGTCCCAACGTGAGACGCTCATAACTTTTAAATCATAGTTGCCACCTTTGACAAATGTGCTTCATGCATATCTAAATGGGGGTGCACAATGATTAAAAGTATCAATCACACGAATGGACTGGCACATTTGACATGTAATTGAGTCAAGCCTATACCTGCCCAGTCCCAGGAATATTGTGCACTACTGATGACAAATTTTGTCTATGTTGGTATTCTGGGTACTGCCCCACTAACATGGCTGTATCTGCATCCAATCCTGGCCACCCGATATAACCTTGGTCAACATTTTTGTTTTGGAAATCATAGGATGGCCCTGGTGGAGTTCAGCCAATATTTGACAGTGACCTTTCCTTGAGACAAACACGCTTGCTCCCCACATTAGTGTGCCAGTTTCAATGGTCATCTGGTCTCCCCAGGTCCAGAATGGATTAAATCCTGGCTGTGATGACCCTTTCGTTTCCAACACTAGCAGTTTATGTTTTGCCAAGATGGGATCTTTTTCTATCCACAGTCCAATATTGTCCAAAATGCCTGAACGGGTGTCCAGCATGTTTAGAAACAGAACACACTCTTCTAGTGATGGCCCCGGCCATGGTGTATCCATCTTTGAGAGTTGGCTTCAACGATGAACCACTTGACCGCTCAGACTGCATTCCAACTTGTAATTGCATGCACTTAGAATAAAAGCTCACTGCTGAATTCAAACTGAGGCTAGAAGTGGGATGCCCTGTCCCCTTCAGATAGCCCGAGTAGGGATTTGTGGTCCATTACTATTTCAAATTTATGTGCAGAATGGTATTAGTTGTAGTTTCTCACACAAATGTTTCCGCCAAACTTTCCTTTTCTGTCTGGATGTTTCTTCTTTCAGTTTCGGCCAAAGTCTTAGAAGCTATACCCTTCTTTGCTGAGTCATCAGTGAGCCAGTAGTAACCAGATATAGCAAGGGAAGGCTTTGCATGCTAGCGCTATAACTCACTAGGGATTATTCTGTATAAAGGCTTCAAATGGCGGTAGTTGTATTTCCACTTCCTGAATGGCTACTTCCTGGCGACGTGTCTATTTGCAAAGATGACCCTTTCTGAATACCAAATCTAACCTGCCAATTGGACGCCAGACTATTGCACAATTTTCTGTGATAATTTACTGACCCAAGGAAACACTTAAGCTCAGAAACTGATGTGGGAGCTGAGGTGGCCCACAGTTGGTCTCTAAATGTATGTAACCTGCTCTTATCCATGCTGTAACTCAAGGAGGTCACTTGGGGTGCCTTGAAATATAATTTTATTTCCTTCCTCAGACCTTGGAGAAACATTAAATGTACTTTATTAATCTTCCTGGTTATTAGCACATCAGTCAGATGAATAGTGAACTAGGACAGACCTTATAAAATGTTCTCCCTTGTTCACTGGAAAGGTTCACCGGCAGATGATACCTGAAAAGAAAGTCAGTTCAAGTATATTGGTTCAACGCTGAAAATGTGTTGCTGGAAAAGCGCAGCAGGTCAGGCAGCGTCCAGGGAACAGGAGAATCGACGTTTCGGGCATAAGCCCTTCTTCAGGAATGGGCTTATGCCCGAAACGTCGATTCTCCTGTTCCCTGGATGCTGCCTGACCTGCTGCGCTTTTCCAGCAACACATTTTCAGCTCTGATCTCCGGCATCTGCAGACCTCAATTTCTCCTATATTGGTTCAACCCCTTATTGGTTTAATTGCAGCATATTTATGGGAATCCTCATCGAATCACAATGGCTTGTTCCCATGGCTCAGTTTAAATGCCGGTCTCTGCAGTTTTGCGTACATGTCCTCGATGCGATGGATTGCATCACCTGGCTTCAAAAACTGGCTCACTGTTCCTTTAAAATTTCCACAAAGGCAAAACAACCAATCATGAGCATAGCTAGCACTGCTCAAAGGGCAAACCACACTAGTTTGATGATTGCTTCGCTTTCCAGCCTCTTGTCTGTCTGTCTGTCTACTATTGCATGCAAGGCAAATGGCACTGGTGGTGTTGACCTGTAGAGGTTCTGCAATCCCTAGGTCTCTCTGTTTGACAACATTCCTCAGGCCCTACCATTAAATATGTAAGTTTTACCCTGTCCTCTTATCAAAATTAAACTCCACCTGCCATTCTTCACAATCCATGTTTTCATCCAAATCCTTTACATAAATGACAAATGACATTGGACCCATCACAGACCTCCAGCCTGGAAAACAACCCTCACTGCCTGCATCAGACACTCCCAGAACAGACTAGGACATACATTCTGCTCTTTCAAAACAGAAACTAAAGCTGCTTTCACTTTTTAAAACAAAAACAGACACCATTATCCCAGGGAAAGACAGAAAGAAATAAACAATCAAAAAATGGCATTCCCCAGACTCAGTCTCCTCCAACTATCAGTGGGCAGAGGCCTCAGGGGGGCAAAATAAAAATAAAATCATCAAAGAAAACAAACAATAAATGAACAGCTTTAATGAGGAGACATCTAGACTCAAAATCCTATCTTGCTCTACCTCATGGATGCTGTCTGACCCACTGTGATCTACAACATTTGTTCTTTTCAACTAAATAAATAAATCCTCTCTACAATGTCACTATTGAACACTCCTGGGAAAGGGACAACAATCATTTAAAATCCAGAGGATTTCAGATAAAAATATATTTTTCCTCACACTGACCCCCATCAGCGACAGTGCTGGACTAAAATAAAAGCCCGCTGGGCTCAAAACTTGACAGCAAAGCGGTCCTGCAGGAGCTAGATTCAGAACACTGCTGAAATGATGACACAGCCTTGCTCGACCCTGGTTCAAAGGGGGAATGGTTAGGTGTTGAAGCCATTTGTGATTATGATGACTTACATGTTGTTGCGGATCCATCGAAAGATGATGAACAAACTGCATGCTGCAATGAAAGCAGATAAGAACGCTCCACAAATGCTTTTCAATTGATGCTGTCAAAAAATTTTGGAAGGTTTAAGAGGGCCATATGCAGCAGTGAAAACCATGTTCATTGTGCCCGACTGTGGCTGAAAGTCACCCTGAGACTCTGGGAGGAGTTCCTCAGCCACAGGGTGCAGACAGTTGAAAAAGAACTTGGCAACTGGTTTCCCAATGGTCAACATCAGGGATATTCCTGCAGTGTCATGTTCCTGTTTTTGAAAATACTCATGACTTTGGCATCTGGGAAGTCTCCTGCAATGCTCTCCTCCTTCCAGACAAGGTAGAGTAGGACATGCAGCTGCACTAGAGCTCACTGCCTCTGCACTTCAATGCCTCAGGGGCAATACCAATTGCACCTGCAGCCTTGTTCTTGAGCTGCAGGAGAGCCTTCTCTCTTTTGTCCAGGTCTTGGCTATTGCTGAGCTCCTTGTGTATAATATGCTGTGGGATGCAATTCAAGAATTTCCATGTACACCCACCAGTCAATCTCCCAGATTGGACCAGGTGAACAGACCCTTCCTAGGAAATGATATTCAATGAGGCTCACTCAACTGACCACGTTCCAATCATTACCCCCATCCCCATCTAATTCCTGGATCAAAAGCCCATTCTGTATCCTGTGACATATCTTGAGTCATTTTTCCACTTCCTCAGACTCTCGCTTGGATATTGGACTGTGACCAACCTTTTACATCTGATCAGAAATTCTGCAGGTGGCAATGGTATCAAGGTTGTGACATCTGCCGTTTCCATCACACCCTCAGAGATTTCTTCCATACAGGGTGAACGGGGAGAACTCATTGGTGCAGACAGCCTTGCCAGATGTTCTGGGGGGCTTGTTATGTCTTGCTCCAGGCCACTTGTGTGGTTACAGCGATCATGTGATCCTCACAATTGTTCAGGATCACCTCTCTGATACAAGCATTGTACATCAAGGGAACTGTCCTCACTTTTACCATGACTCGTACTCATGCAGGGCCATTCCCACGGTTTCAACGGCACATTCTGTCCCAAAACGTAAACTGGCTCATGCACAAACAGGAGATTTGTGGCCGGCATTGGCATTCCTGATGCTGTTTCACGCTCCCCATAATGTCTGATACGATCAGATTTAACGTGGTGTGGAGTCTTCTCTGCATTAGCAACTCTGGTGGGGATGCCCCTGCAGTTGCGTGTGCTCTGTTTGTAACATCAAACAGAAACTGGGCAACTTAGTTTCCAGTGAAGTTGCTAGCTGTTTTCTTCAGCATGCCTTCAAAGTTTGGACGGTCTTTTGGACTACATATGCAGCTGTCATGACATTCCAAATGCCATTCAACTTTAGGAAATACTCAAAACACAACTACTAGTTAATGAATGCCCATTATCTGTGACCAACATGTCCAGACACGAGGCGCTCACAGGTTTTCAAACATCAGATTTTAGATTAGATTACATTACAGTGTAGAAACAGGCCCTTCGGCCCAACAAGTCCACACCGACCCGCCGAAGCGAAACCCACCCATACCCCTACATTTACCCCTTACCTAACACTACGGGCAATTTAGCATGGCCAATTCACCTGACCCTGCACATCTTTGGACTGTGGGAGGAAACCGGAGCACCCGGAGGAAACCCACGCAGACACGGGGAGAACGTGCAAACTCCACACAGTCAGTCGCCTGAGGCGGGAATTGAACCCGGGTCTCAGGCGCTGTGAGGCAGCAGTGCTAACCACTGTGCCACCGTGCCGCCCATATTCTGGTCACCAGACATAATTTCTCACCTACATTATCATTTTGGAAATCATAGGATGAGCCTGATGGAGTTTAGCTGGTATCTGACAATGACCTTTGCTTGTGACAAACACGCTTGCTCCCTGTCTTCAACGGTTGGCTGGTCTTGCCAGGTCCAGGAAGAATTCCATCCTGGTTGTGATGACCCTTTCGTTTTGAACACCACCAGTGGTTTTTGTTTCACCAGGATGGGAAATTCTTGTATCTGCAGTGTGATATTGTCAGAGATGACCAGAAAGGATGCAGAAAGGTTAAAACCAAAATGGACTCTTCCTTTGGTGGCACACGCCATGGTGACCTCAGGCATTAACCAGTTGACTGCAGATATGGTGCTCCTAGTTGTAAATCCATGCACTCAGAATAAGAGCTCACTTCTGAATTTAACCTCAAGCTGGAAGTGGGATAGCCCTGCCTTCTTCAGGTAGCTCTCGCAGGGTTTTGTGGTGCATTACTACATCAAAGGTATGTGTAGGAACATATTGGTTGAACTTTCTCACAAAAAAGGTTACTGCCAAACTATCCAATTCCATCTGGATGCATTTTCATTCAGCATCAGCCAAACTCTGGGAAGCATACACGACCATACACACCCTTTGTCGGTGAGCTAGCAGTAACTGGATACCATATGGTGAGGGTTTGCATGATAAGTGTCACATCTCATTGGAGATCATTCTGTGCCAAGACATAAAACGATGATAGCAACTTTTTCAATTCCCGTAAGAATTCTTCCTGGCGATGCGATTATTTGCAAAGCTGGCCCTTTCTGAATACCAAATCTCAGCTGCGAAAATGACGGCCAGGTGATTACACAATTTTACATAATAATTAGCCAACCCAAGGAAAGACTGAAGCTCCAATGCAGATGTGGGAGCCGATGAACCCTCGGTTGCCCATGCTTTATCTTTCATACTGTCTTACCAACTTGTCCATGCTGGAGCTCAATTACATCACTTGGGATGCCTTGGAAAACATTTTTTTCCTTCCTAAGGACTTGGACAAACATTAAATGATCTTTATTGATCTTCCCAGTGATTAGCAAATCTTCAGAGAAATAGGGATCAGGATAGACGTTGTAATCTGTTCTCCGCCATTCACTAGAACGATTCTCTGGCTGATGATATCCCAAAAGAAAGGTTGTCAAGTCCAGTGTTTACTCTCCTTATGGGTATTAACTGTTGCATAGTTAAGTGGGAATCCTCACTGAAGCACAATGCCACGTTCGCATGGCTCATATCCAGCTTTGTAAAGGACAAGGCACCTACAATTTTCCAGACAAGTCCTCAATGTGATGGATCCATTACATACCTAGCTTCAAAATTTGGCTCATCGATTCTTTAAAATCTCCACATAGGCAAATTGACACATAATGGGCTAGAATAGCGCTGCTCATAGGGTATGATCATGGCTTAGCTTTCCAGGCTTTTGATTTGTGCCTCTACTTTTGCATTTAAGGGAAATGGGACTGAGAGTCTGGGCCTGTTGTGCCAAATGGCCTGCTTCCGTTTTGTCAACCCCTAGTACTCTCTGTTTGACAACATCCCACGCGCCATTCCAAAAGTGGTCTTCTTATCAAAATGCAATATTTTGCATGTGTCAAAATTATACTCCATGTGCCACTCCTCACAAACCATGCACCCTATATTCTTAGTCAAATCCTTTACAAAAATGACAAATGGCATTGGACACATCATCGATTCCTATATTTATCACAAGCCTCCAGTCTGAAAAACAACACCACTGTGTGCAACAGACTGCCCGAATAGCCATCGTACCAGGACATACACACTGCTCTTCCAAAATAGAAACAAAAACTGCTTTCACTTAGTAAAACAAAAAAAGACACTGATCCTCTCGGGAAAGACAGAAGGAAATAAACAATCAAAAATTGGCTCTCCTTGTGCCCACCAACCACTCGTGTGCATGGGCCACATGGCGCCAAAATAAAAATAAAGTCAAGGTAGTCAAATAAAACAAACAACCAATGAACAGCTCAGATGCGGGGTCATCTCAACACAAAATCTTAGCTTGCTCTGTCTCATGGATTATTTCTGACCCGCTGTGATCTCCAGCATTTGTTCATTTCAACGAAAAGTTTTCTAAAATTCGCATCTATTGAACTGTGTCACTATTGAACATTCCTGAGAAAGAAATCTGAGAATGACTAAAAACCCAGAGGAAAGACACCCACTCATTTCAACTAAAACTAACTTACCATTCACACTGACCCCCATCAAGAGTTTCTGGGATAGCAACTTTGCAGGACTTCAGAACGAGCCCCCTTCGCCTAAAAGTGGGCAGCTTATCTGCAGTGAGGTCCTGCAATGAGGTAGATTCAGAGCAGTTTTGTGATGATGGCATAGCCCCGCTCGACACCGGTTCAGAGGCAGATTGGGTCAGTGTTGAAACTATTTGTCATTAAGGCTGACTTACACATTGTTCTGGACCAGGTGAGGGATGGTGACAAATTTCAAAATGCAACTAATGGGCAGAAGAATGTTCCACATATGCTTCCTGTTTGATTCTGTCAAAGGCCTTTAAAAGGTCTCAGAGCGCCCTATATAACAGTAAAAATCATGTCTTTGGGCCCATCTGGGGCTGAAACACACACAGCAATTCTGGGATGGGTTCATCAGGCACAGGCAGGAGACAGTTCACAAGGACCTTGGCAATATGTTTTCCAATGGTTGACATCAGGGAGATTTTGCTGTCGTTCGCACAGTCTGACCCGTTCTCTTTTTATGAAAACACTCCCATTTGTGGCATCTGGGAGCTCTCCAGGGATACTCTCCTCCTTCCAGATAATGCAGACAAGGGCATGCAGGTGCATTTGCAGCTCAGTGCCTCTCCACTTCAATGCCTCAGGGAGAATACCAATTGCACCAGCAGCTGGAGGACAGCTTTCTCTGTTTTGCCCAAGATTGGGGATTACTGAGATCCTTGCACATGGGATACAGTTCAAGATTTTACACGTGCACAGTATATGACACAGTATATGGACCTGTTGTGCCAAAAGGCCTGTTTTCACACTGCAGAGGTTCTGTAACCCCTGGGATTCTCTGTTTGACAACACTTCATGGGCCTTACCATTAACTGTGAAGGTATTGCCCTGATCCTCTTACCAAAATGCAGCATTTTGTATTTAACAAAAATAAAGTCCACCTGCCACTCCTCACAAACCATGCATCTGAGCTTCTCATCAAAATTCTAGACATTAATAACAAGCAGCACTGGACCAGCACTGATTCCTGTATTAGTCATGTGCATCCAGTCTGAAACAAAACTCTCACTGCTTGCAACAGACTCTCTCAGTACAGGCACAGAACCGTGACATACATTCTGCACTTTCAAAACAGAAACTAAAGACTGCTTTCACTTTGTTACATAAAAAAACACACAATTACTCTGGGGAAAGACAGAACAAATAAATAATCAAAAATTGGCTCTCCCTGGACTCTTCTCCCATAAACCACTCAAGGGCAGGTGTTACAGGGGCCAACATGGAACACAGAAAAGTACAGCATAGAACAGGCCCTTCAGCCCACAATGTTGTGCTGAGGATTCATCCTAATATAAAATAACCTATTCTATGCAACCCTCAATTCACTGCAGTCCACGTGCACAAAAACAGAAAAAGAAACTCAAGTAAATCAAAGAAACCAAACAATATATGAACAGCTCTGATGAGGAGTCATCTCGACTCTATATCCTAACTTGCTCTCTCTCATGGATGCTGTCTGACCTGCAGTAATCTCCAGCATTTCGTTTTTTCAACAAAACAAACAAACCCTCCCCATTCTGTTGCTATTGAAGACTCCTGGGAAAAGAACAACAATGGTTTGCAATCCAGAGGAAGTTCACCTGCTCATTTCAACTGAAACTAATTTATCACTCACACTGAACCCATCATGAGTTTTTGGGACAGCAACAGTGCAGGTGGAAAATAAAAACCCCCTTGGCAAAAATGTGGACAGTTAGTCGGTGGAGTGGTCCTGTAGTAACATAGTGTTGTGGTGATGACAGCCTTGCTCGCCACCAGTTCAAAGGGGCAAATGGCAGGTGTTCAAGCCATTTGTCATGATGATGACATATATGTCATTGTTGACCAGGTGTTGACAGATTTCATGATGTAACTCAAGTGATGAGGAACACTTCAAAAATGCTTCCTGATTGATGGTGTCTAAGAATGCCATATGCAGCAGTGAAAATCATGTCCATTGTGCTCCTCTGTGACAGAAAGCCACAATGAGTCTCCCGGAGGAGTTCCTCAGGCACTGGGATGAGACAGTTGAACCGCACCTGGGTGATGAATTTTCCAATGCTCAACATTGAGGATATTCCCCTGTAGGTGCAACAGTGTGACGTGTTCCCTGTTTTGATAACACACACAACTGGGAGCTCTTCTGGGATGGTCTCCTCCTTCCAGATAAGGCAGACAAGGGCATGCAGCTGCACTGGGAGCTTAGTACGTCCGCACTCAGTGGGAGTACCACTTGCACCTGCAGCCTTGTTCTTAAGATGGAGGACACTCTTCCTTGTCTCATCTAAGGCTTGGATATTGCTGATCTCCTTGCATGCAACATGCTGCTGGATGCACTTCAAGAATTTCCACATGCACATAACACTGACCTGGCATTCGTAGAGATGGCTCTTCGAATGAGCAGGACTCCTGACATACCTGCTAATCAGGACTCCCTGGTTGGACAAGGTGACCAGCCGCAAACTGGAATATATTCAATGAGGTTCACTCACTGACTGCGTTCCCATCATTACCTCCACCAAAGCCCCCCCCCCCCCCAACATTTAATTCCTGGTAAAAAGTCCCATTCTCTTTTCTGCAGCATCTCTTGAGTCAGTTTCCCAATAGGTCAACATTCTCAGACTCTGGCTTGTTTTCTGTTGCCACGTGCTGGACTGTCGACCACCATTTGTATCTCAGCAGAAGTTTGTCTTCTTCCACACATGGTAATGGCATCAATGCTGCAACATGTGCCCTCAGAGGTTTCTTCTACACTGGGAGGATGAGGAGAACTCACAGGTGCAGACATTCTTGCCAGATGTTCTGAGGAGCTGGTTATGCCTTGCTCTTGGCCACTTGCTGGTTACAGCTATCATGTGATCCTCAACATCATGGGATCTGTCCTTTACTTCGACCATGCTCCTTCCCCATACAGGCCATTCCAATGGTTTCAACAGCACATTTTGTCCAATGTAGTAAATTGCCTCATGCGCAAAGAAGAGTTTTGTGGCCGACATTGATGTTCCTGATGCTGTTTAACATTCACATTCATACTCACATTCCAATCCATTACAGAAATGAAAACTGGCATTGCACCCAGCACCAATCCCTGCATTTGTCACAGGCCTCCAGCCTGCAAAACAACCCTCCACTCTTTTAAAACCAAAGATGTAAATGGGAAAAGAAAAAACAAGATCCCCTGATACTGCCTGCGTCAGACATTCCTAGAACAGACACATCACCATGAAAAATGGTGTGCTCATTCAAAACAGAAATTAAACTGCTTTCACTTTGTTTATTTCTTTCTGACTATCCCCAGAGCAACAGTGTCTTTTTTGTTGAACAATTAAAAATTGGCTCTCCCTGGACACTGCCCCACCAACCACTTGTGGGCAGGGGCTACAGGGGGCCAAAATCAAAATATACCCAAGCTAATTAAACAACACATGAACAGTTCTGATGAGGACTCATTTAGTCTTGAAATACTAGCTGCCCTCTCTTATGGATGCTCTCTGACCTGCTGTGATCTCCAGCATTTGATTTTTTCAGCCAAATAAAAAACGAAACAACGAAACGTTCTTTTCAATGAAATAAATCTCTGCTCTGTCACAATTGAAAGCTCCTGAGAAATGAACATTAAGGGTTAAAAATTCAGAGGAAGTACACCTGCACATTTGAACTAAAAATAACTTGATCCCCATCGAGAGCAACATTTCAGGTCTACAATTAAAGCCACCTTTGATCAAAAGTGGGCAACTTGTGGGCAGTGAAGTCCTGCAGTGAAATAGATTCGGAAGTGTTGCGGTGATGACAAAAAGACAGGTCCTCGAGTGAGCAGACCCCCGACATACCTGCCATTCAGGACTCCCTGACTGGACCAGGTTACCAGGCACAACTTGAGAAATTATATTCAATCAGGTTCACTGGCTGACTGCATTCCAATCATTACCTGCATCCCGCTTTACTTCCTGGGACATAAGGCCATTCTGTTTCCCGTAGCATCTCCTGAGGCATTTTCCTATGAAGTCTACTTCCTTGGACACTGGCTTTGCTCATGCAACCTTGTGCTTGGACTGTAGCCCACCTCTGGCATCTCAGAAAATATTGATCTTCTTACTCAGGTGACAATGGAATCAAAGCAACAACATCTGCTGAGTCCATCTCACCCTCAGAGGTTTCTTTCACAGTGGGTGGACGGGCAGAACAGACAGGTTCAGACAGCCTTGCTGGATAATCTCAGGGACTGGGTATGTTTTGCTCCAGGCCACTTGTGAGGTTACACCTATCATGTGATTTTCAGATTAGTTTAGGACCGTCTCTCCAACCCAAACATTGCACATCTGCGACCTGTCCTCACTTTGACCATGTCTCTAACCCATGCAGGGTTATTCTCATGGTTTTAATGCAGATTTTGTCCCAGGACGTGAGCAGCATCTTGCACAAAAAGGAGTCTTGTGCCTTGCATTGGCGTTCCTGATGTCATTACACCACCTCAAACACTGTCTGGGAAGATCAGATTTCACCTGGTGTGGAATCCTCTCCACATTAGCAACCCTTGTGGATCTGACCCTGCAGTTGCATGAGTGCTGTATCTATCATCAACAAGGAATTGGGACAGTAAGTTAGAGTCATAGAGATATACAGGATGGAAAGAGACCCTTCCATCCAACCCGTCCATGTCGACCAGATATCCCAATCCAACCTAGTCCCACCTGCCTGCCCCTGGCCCATTTCCCTCCAAACCCTTCCTATTCATATACCTATCCAAATGCCTCTTAAATGTTGTAATTGTATAGCCGCCACCACTTCCTCTGGCAGCTCATTCCATATCCGCACCACCCTCTGTGTGAAAAAGCTGCCTCTTAGATCTCTTTTGTGTCTTTCACCTCTCACCCTAAACATATGCCCTCTAGTTCTGGACTCCCTGACCCCAGGGAAAAGACTTTGCCTAATTACCCTTTCCATGTCCCTTGTAGGCTGCTTTCTTAACCTGACTTCAATGATTGAACTGTGTTTTACGCCAGACTATCAGACAATGGATGCAGCTGACATTGCATGCTGAATGCCAGTCGACTTTAGGAAATACTCAATATACCCTGCTGGCAAGTGAATGCCCATTATTTGTGACCAACACATCCAAACACCAGATGCTCACAACTTTTCAATAATAGTCCCCACATTTGAAAATAAGCTTTATGCATCTACAACATTGAATTGGCGTGCTCAATGATTAAAAGTATCAATCTCACATTCGACATGTAACTGAGTCCAGGTCATACCAGGCCAGTCCCCTGAATATCGTGCACTGCTAGCGACAATCTTTGTACTTGTTGGCACTCTGGGTACTGACCCAACAACAGGCTTATGTCGGCCTTCCATCCTGGCCACCAGACATAACTTTTCATCCACATCTTCATTTTGGAAATCACAGGATGACTCTAGTGGAATTCAACCAGAATCTGACAGTGACCTTTCCTTGAGCCAAACACACTGCTCCCCATATTAGTATGTTGTCTTCAATTGTCATCTGATCTCATTGCCATTTTCATTTACATCACCACCAGTTGTTTTTTTCACCAGCAAGGGATCTTTTTGTATACACAGTCTGATATTGTCAGAGATCACCAGAAAGGTGCCCAGAAAGTTTAAATCCAGAACAGACTCTTCCAGTGGTGGCACCTGTCATGGTGTAGCCACCATTGGGAATTGGCTTTACGCATTCATTACTTGACTGCCCGGATGATGTTCCAACTTGTAATTGCATGCACTCAGAATAAGAGCTCACCATGCAATTTCACCTGAAGCTAAAAGTGGGATGGCGCTGTCCTCTTTAGGTAGCCCTAACAGGGTTTTGTGGTTTATTACTATTTCATATTTATGTGCAGAAAGGCATTGGTTGAACTTTCTCACATAAAAGATTATCGCCAATTGCTCCTTCCATATCTGGACGTATCTTCAATCAGCATCAGCTAAAGTCTGGCATGCACATACTATTGGGCATTCCTCTTTGCTGAGCTGTCAGTGAGTGAACAG
Source organism: Chiloscyllium plagiosum (assembly GCF_037043375.1). Lineage (NCBI taxonomy): Eukaryota > Metazoa > Chordata > Chondrichthyes > Orectolobiformes > Hemiscylliidae > Chiloscyllium > Chiloscyllium plagiosum. The sequence goes on along the minus strand of NW_028270149.1, from coordinate 90,728,548 downwards.
GAACTTGATACTGTATGTGTAGGCTTTGCATATCAGCACCACATCTCACTGGGGATTATTCTGTGCTGAAACATGAAATGACGAGAGCTGTTGTTGCACTTCCTAAAATGCCACTTCTTAGCACTGTGACTATTTGCAAAGCTGACCCATTCAGCATCAGCCAAACTCTGGGAAGCACATACTATCAGGCAGTCCTCTCTGTTGGTGAGCCAGCAGTAATTGGATACCATATGGTGCTGCTTTGCATGTCAGTGCCACATCTCACTGGAGATCATTCTGTGTCAAGACATAAAACGATTTCAATTCCCGTAAGGGATCTTCCTGGCGACGTGAGTATTTGCAAAGTTGGCCCTTTCTGAATACCAAATCTCAGCTGCCAAAATAGAGGCCAGGTGACTACACAATTTTCCATAATAATTCACCAACCCAAGGAAAAACTGAAGCTCCGATGCAGACGTGGGAGCCGATCAAACCTTGGTTGCCCTTGCTTTATCTTTCAATGTGTCTTGCCCATGCTGTAGCTCAATTACACCACTTGGGGTGCATTGGAACATTTTCTTTCTTCCTAAGGTCTTGGACAGCATTAAGTGACCTTTATTGAGCTTCCTAGTGATTCAGATTTTCAGATAAATAGGAACCATGGATAAACCTTGTAAACTGCTTTCTGCTATTCACTAGAATGATATCCCGGCAGATGATATCCCAAAACAAAGTCAGTCAAGTACAGCGGTTACATTCCTTATGGATATTTTCGGTAGCATATTTTTGGGAATCCTCACTGAAGCACAATGTCACGTTCATATGGCTCATGTCCAGCTTTGTAAATGACAAGGCATCTACGGTTTTCCAGATAAGTCCTCAATGTGATGGATCGGTTATGTGCTGGCTTCAAACATTCATTCATCGATTCTTTAAAATCTCCACATAGGCAAATTGACACATAATGGGTTAGAATAGCGCTGCACATAGGGTACACTGTAGTGGTTTGACGATCATTTAGCTTTCCAGGCTCTTGATTTGTGCCTCTACTTTTGCACGTAAGGGAAATAGGACTGATAGTGTGGGTCTGTTGTGCCAAATGGTCTACTTCCGCACTATAGAGGTTCTGTCAATCCCTAGGACTCTACATTCGACAACACTCCACGGGCCATTACAAAAGTGGTCTTGCCTTGTTCCTCTTACCAAAATGCAACATTTTGCATTTATCAAAATTATACTCCACTTGCCACTCCTCACAAACCATGCACCCCATAATCTCATCCAAATCCTTTACATCAATGACAAATGGAATTGAACATATCACCAATTCCTATATTCATCACAAGTGTCCAGTGTGAAAAACAACACCCCTGTGTGCAACAGACTCTGTCCCAAAAGGCAGAGTACCAGGGCATACACTCTGCTCTTCCAAAACAGAAACAAAGGCTGCCTTCACTTTGTAAAACAAAAAAAGACTCTGTTCCTCTTGGGAAAGACAGGAGAAAATAAACAATCAAAATTTGGCTCTCCCTGTGCCCACCAACCACTCGTGGGCATGGGCCATACGGCGCCAAAATAAAAATGAAGTCAAATAAAACATACAACCAATGAACAGTTAGGATGCGGGGTCATCTCGACACAAAATCTTAGCTTGCTCTCTCTCATGGATTATATCTGACACGCTGTGATCTCCAGCATTTGTCCATTTCAATGAAAACTTTTCTATAAATTGCATCTGCTCTATCGCTATTGAACACTCCTGAGAAAGCAACCTGGGAATGGATAAAAATCCAGAGGAAGAACACCTGCTCATTTCAACTAAAAACAACTTATCACTCACACTCACCCTCATCAAGAGTTACTGGGATAGCAACATTGCAGGACTTCAATACGAGCCCACTTGGCCTAAAAGTGGGCAGCTTATCTGCGGTGAGGTTCTGCAGTGAGGTAGATTCAGAGCGGTTTCGTGGTGATGACATAGCCCCGCTCAACACCGGTTCAGAGGCAAATTGGGTCAGTGTTGAAGCCATTTGTCATTAAGATGGGTCACACAGCGTCCTGGACCAGGTGAGGGATGGTGACAAATTTCATAATGCAACTAAAGCAGAGAAGAACGCTCCACATACGCTTCCTGTTTGATGCTGTCAAAGGCCTTTGAAAGGTCTCAGTGCGCCCTATATAACAGTAAAAATCATGTATTTGGGCCCATCTGGGGCTGAAACACACACAGAAATTCCGGGATGGGTTCCTCAGGCACAGGCAGGAGACAGTTCACAAGGACCTTGGCGATATGTTTTCCAATGGCCGACATCAGGGAGATTTTACTGTAATTAGCACAGTCTGACACATTCTCTTTTTTTGAAAGCACTCACAACTGTGGCATCAGTGAGCTATCGAGGGAAGCTCTCCTCCTTCCAGATAAAGCAGACAAGAGCATGCAGCTGCATTAGGAGCTCAGTACCTATCTACTTCAATGCCTCAGGGAGAATACCAGTTGTACCTGCAGCCTCACTCTTAAGCTGGAGGACAGCTTTCTCTGTGGCATCCAAGATTGGGGATTGCTGAGCTCCTTGCATGCAATATACTGTGGGATACAGTTCAACATGTTACACCTGCACAGTATTTGACACTGACCTAAGCCTTCTTAGAGACAGCTCCTCAAGTGTAACAGAACCTATGACACACCTAACAGTAAGGACACCCTGACTGGATGAGATTAACAGCCACAAAGTAGGATATTATGTTAATGCGGTTCCCTGGCTGACTCTGTGCCAATCATGACCGCCATCCTGCTCTAAATTCTGAGCTGTAGGCCCTTTCTTTTTCCTGCAGCATTTCCTGAGGCAATTACTGACTCAGTCCACTAACTCCGACTCTGGCTTGGCTAATGTCGGCATGTGCTGGTCTGTGGTCCACCTCTTGCATCTCAGAAAATGTTGACCTTTTTCCACATATGGGAACTGCGACAATGCTGCACACCTGCTGACTCCATCTCACCCTCAGAGATTTCTTCCACACTAGGAGGACCAGGAGAACACACACGTTCGGACAGCATTGTTGGATGTGCTGAAGCACTGGGTGTGTATTGCTCCTGGCCACTTGTGAGGTTACAGCTATCATGTGATCCTCACATTTGTTTAGTACTGACTGTCAGAGCCAAGTATTGTACATCATGGGATCTGTCCTCACCCCGATCATGCCTCTTACCCATGCAGGGCTATTCCCATGGTTTCAACAGCAGACTTTGTCCCATGACGTAAACTCTCTCTCACACATAGAGCATTTTTGTGGACGGCATTTGCATTCTAGATGTTGTTTTCCAATCCCCACAAGGTCTGCGAAGATGCCTTTTAACGTGGTATGGGATCCTGTGAAGTTGTCAGCTGTTTTCGTAACTTTTCCTCCAATGTTTGGACTGTTATTTCCACCAGACTATCGGGTAACAGATGCAGCTGTCACTACATGCCAAATCCCATTCGACTTTCGGAAATACTCAAAACTCCCTGCTGGCAAATGAATGCCTGTTATCTGTGACCAACATCATTATAAGGACAGGAATTGTCACCAGCAGTGCACTATATTCATTGGAATAGCCAGATATTACCTTGGATCAGTTACACATTGAATGTGCCTGTCCATTTGCCTGCCCGCAAATGGACAGGCACATTCAATGTGTAACTGATCCAAGGTAATACCTGGCTATTCCAATGAATATAGTGCACTGCTGGTGACAATTCCTGTCCTTGTTAGCACTGTGGATAATGCCCCACCAAAAGGCTGTATCGGCATCCAATTCTGGTCACAAGACATAACTTCTTGTCAACATCTTCATTTTGGAAACCACAGGATGACCCCGGTGGAGTTGACCTGGTATCCGACAGTGACCATTGCTTGTGACAAACACACTTGTTCCCCACATTAATATGCAGTCTTCAAGTGCCATCTGGTGTCACCAGGTTCAGAAAGGATTCCATTCTGGTTGTGATCACCCTTTCGCTTTGAACACACCAGTTGAATCTGCAGTGTGTTATTGTCAGAGATGACCAGATGGGTGTACAGGAATTTTAAAACCAGAACGGATTCTTCCTTTGGTCGAACTCACCATGGTGTATCCACCGTAGGGAGTTGGCTGCAGGCATTAACCACTTGATTGCATGTATGCTGTTCCAACTTGTAATTCCATGCACTCAGAATAAAAGCTCACGTCTGAATTCGAACGTGAATCGAAAAGTGGGATGGTCCTGTCTTCATTGTGTAGCCTTAGAAGGGGTTTGTGGTGCATTACCTCATCAAACGTATGTGTAGCAAACTTTCCATCTCCATCTGAATGCATCTTCATTCAGCATCAGCCAAACTCTGGGAAGTACATACTAATCAGTCAGTCCTCTTTGTCGGTGAGCCAGCAGTAACTGGATACCATATGGTGACGCTTTGTACGTCAGTGCCACATCTGACTAGAGATCATTCTCTGCCAAGGCATTAAATGATGATAGCTGCTTTTTCAATTCCCATAATGGTTCTTCTTGGCGAAATGAGCATTTGCAAAGGAGGCCCTTTCTGAATACCAAATGGTGGGCGGCATGGTGGCACAGTGGTTAGCACTGCTGCCTCACAGGGTCAGAGACCTGGGTTCAATTCCTGCCTCAGGCGACTGACTGTGTGGAGTTTGCATGTTCTCCCCGTGTGTGCGTGGGTTTCCTCCGGGTGCTCCGGTTTCCTCCCACAGTCCAAAGATGTGCAGGTCAGGTGAATTGGCCATGCTAAATTGCCCGTAGTGTTAGGTAAGGGATAATTGTAGGGGCATGGGTGGATTGCGCTTTGGCGGGTCGGTGTGGACTTGTTGGGCCGAAGGGCCTGTTTCCACACTGTAAGTAATCTAATCTAATCTAATCAAATCTAATCAAATCTCAGCTGCGAAAATGGCAGCCAGGTGATTACACAATTTTACATAATAATTAGCCAACCCAAGGAAAGACTGAAGTTCCGATGCAGACGTGGGAGCCGATGAACCCTCGGTTGCCCATGCTTTATCTTTCAATCTGTCTTACCCACTTGTCCATACTACTGTATTATGTCACTTGGGGTGCCTTGGAACACATTTTCTTCCTTCCTAAGGTCTTGGACAAACATTAATGATCTTTATTGATCTTCCCAGTGATTAGCAAATCTTCATAGAAATAGGGACCATGGGTAGACCTTGTAAACAGTTCTCGACCATTCACTGGAACGATTCATTGGTTGATGATATCCCAAAACAAAGGCAGTCAAATACAGTGGTTACACCCCTTATGGGTATTAACTGTAGCATATTTATGGGAATCCTCATTGAAGCATAATGCTACATTCATATGGCACATATCCAGCTTTGTATAGGACAAGGCATCTGTGGTTTTCCAGACAAGTCCTCAATGTGATGAATCAGTAATATACCTGGCTTCAAAAATTCGCTCATCGATTCTTTAAAATCTCCAAATAGGCAAATTGACACATAATGGGTTAGAACAGTGCTGCACATAGGGCACACTGCAGTGGTTTGATCATTGTTAGCTTTCCAGGCTCTTGATGTTTGCCTCTACTTTTGCACGTAAGGGAAATGGGACTGATACTGTGGACCTGTTGTGCCAAATGGCCTACTTGGGCACTGTAGAGGTTCTGTCAACCCTCGGACTCTCTGTTCGACAACACTCTACAGGCCGTTCCAAATGTGGTCTTGGCTTGTTCTTCATACCAAAATGCAACATTTTGCATGTATCAAATTATACTCCACCTACCACTCCTCACAAACCATGTGTCCTATTTTCTCATTCAAATCCTTTACATAAATGACAAACGACATTGGACACATCACCAATTCATATATTCATCACAAGCCTCCAGTCTGATAACCAACACCCAGTCTGTGCAACACACTCGCCCAAATAGGCATAGTACTCTACTCTTCCAAAACAGAAACACAAGCTGCTTTCACTTTGTAAAACAAAAACAAAAACACTTTTCCTCGAGGGAAAAACAGAAGAAAATAAACAATCAAAAATTGGATCTCCCTGTGCCCACCAACCACTCCTGGGCATGGGCCACACGGTGCCAAAATAAAAATAAAGTCAAGGTGGTCAAATAAAACATACAACAAATGAACAGCTCAAATGCGCGGTCATCTTGACACAAAATCTTATCTTGCTCTCTCTCATGTATATTGTCTGACCAGCTGTAATCTACAGCATTTGTTCATTTGAACAGTCCTGAGGAGGGTATCTGGGAATGGTTAAAAATCCAGAGGAAGGACACCTGCTCATTTCAACTAAAAACAATGTACTGCTCACACTGACTACTATCAAGGGTTTCTCGTTAGCGACATTGCAGGACTTCAATACAAGCCCCTTTGGCCTAAAAGTGGGCAGCTTATCTGCAGTGAGGTAGATTCAGAGCTGTTTTGTGGTGATGACATCACCCTACTCGAAACCGGTTCAGAGGCAGAATGGGTCAGTGTTGAAACCATTTGTCTTTAAAATGACTTACACATCGTTCTGGACCAGGTGAGGGATGGTGACAAGTTTCATGATGCAACTAAAGCAGAGAAGAACGCTCCACATATGTTTCCTGTTTGATGGTGTCAAAGGCCTTTGAAAGTTCTAAGAGCACCCTATATAACAGTAAAAATCATGTCCTTTGTTCCCATCTGGGGCTGAAGTACACATAGAAATTCCGGGAAGGGTTCCGAAGGCACAGGCAGGAGACAGTTGACAAGGATCATGGCGATACGTTTTCCAATGGTCGATATCAGGGAGATTTTGCTGTAGTTAGCACAGTCTCACAAGTTCTCTTCTTTTGAAAACACTCACAACTGTGGCATCTGGGAGCTGGGATGCTCTCCTCCTTCCAGATAAGGCAGACAAGGGCATGCAGCTGCATTGGGAGCTCAGTGCCCATCCACTTCAATGCCTCAGGGGGAGTACCAATTGCACCAGCAGCCTCATAAAAAGAAACTCAAGTAAATCAAAGAAAACAAACAATAAATGAACAGCTCTGATGAGGAGTCATCTCAACTCTATATCCTAGCTTTCTCTCTCTCATGGATGCTGTCTGACATGTAGTAATCTCCAGCATTTGGTTTTTTCAACAAATAATACCTCTCTGTTATGTCACTATTGAACACTCCTGGGAAATAAACAACAATGGTTTCCAATCCAGAGGAAGTACACTTGCTCATTTCAACTGATCCTCATCAAGAGTTTTTGGGACAACAACAGTGTAGGACTAAAACAAAAGCCCCCTTGGAGTAAATGTCGGTGGAGTGGTCCTGCAGCAATGTAGGTTCAGGAGTGTTGTGGTGATGACACAGCTCTGCTCGCCAAAGGGGCAAATGGCAGGTGTTGAAGCCATTTGTCATTATGATGACATATATGTCATTGTGGACTGGGGAAGGGTGGTGACAAATTTCATGGTGTAACTACAGTGGTGAAGAACACTTCAAAAATGTTTCCTGATTGATGGTGTCAAAAGCCTTTGTAAGGTCCAAGAACGTTATACGCAGCAGTGAAAATCATGTCCAATGTTCTCCTCTGTGACAGAAAGCCACACTGAGTCTTTGGGAGGAGTTCCTCAGGCACTGGGATGAGAGAGTTGAACAAGACCTTGGTGATGTGTTTTCCAATGCTCAAAATTGAGGATATTCCCCTGGAGTTACCACAGTCTGACGTGTTCCATTTTTTGATAACACTCACAACTGTGGCATCTGGTAACTCTCCTGGGATGCTCTCCTCCTTCCAGGCAAGGCAGGCAAGGGTATGCAGCTACACTGGGAGCTCAGTATCTCCGCACTCAGGGGGAGTACCACTTGCACCCACAGTCTCATTCTTAAGATGGAGGACAGTCTTCTATGTCGCATCTCAGACTTGGTTACTGCTGAGCTCCTTGCATGCAACATGCTGCGGGATGCACGTCAACAATTTACACGTGCACAGGACATGACACGGACCTAGGCTTCACACAGATGTCTCCACGAGTGAGCAGAACCACTGACGTACCTGCCAGTCAGGACTCCTTGCTTGGACCAGGTGAAGGGCCCCAAGCAGGGGAATGATATTTACTGAGGTTCACTGGGTGACTACGTTCCAATCATTACCTCTATCCTCCTCTAAGCCCTGGGACATGGGCCCATTCTCTTTCCTGTCACATGTCCTGAGTCATTTTCCCACTAGGTCAACTCCCTCGGACTCTGGCTTGGCCAATGGTGCCATGTGCTGTACTGTGGCCCACTTCTTGCGTCTCAGAAAAGATTTATCTTCTTCCGCTGGTGGGTAAAGGTGTCAAGGCTGAGACACTTACTGCTTACATCTCGCCCTCAGAAACTTCTTCCACGCTGGACAGGCTGGGAGAACGCACAGGTTCGGACAGCCTTGCCAGATGTTCTGAGGGGCTGGATATGTTTTGAGATGGCCACTTGAGAATTTGCAGCTGTCATGTTATATGCATGTATGTTCAGGACATAGAACAGAGACCATTAGAGCACAGCACAGGTCCTTCAACTCTCGATGTTGCGATGACTTGTGGAACCAAACTGAAGCCCATCTATCCTGCACAATTTCATTTTCATCCATAGTTTGTCCAATGGCCATTTAAATGCCCATAAATTTGGTGAATCTACAACGGTTGCAGGCAGGGCATTCCACACCCGTACAACTCTCTGAGTAAAGAAACTACCTCTGACAACTGTCCTGTATCAATCACTCCTCGATTTAAAGCTGTATCCCCTCGTGTGAGCCTTCACCATCTGCTGAAAAAGGTTCTCACTCTCCACCCTGAATCCTCTGATTACCTCAGATATTTCAATTAAGTCACCTCTCAACTTTCTTCTCTCTAATGAAAACAGCCTCAAGTCCCTCAGCCTTTCTTCATAAGAACTTCCCTTCATACCAGGCAACATCCCAATAAATCGTCTCTGAACCCTTTCCAATCACTCTGCATCATTCCTATAATGCAGTGACCAGAAAAGCACACAATACTCGAAGTGCAGCCGCACCAGCTGCAACATGACCTCATGGCTCAGAAACTCAATACCTCTACCAAGAAAGTTAAAAATCACACCACCAGGTTATACACCAACAGGATTAATTGGAAGCACACTAGCTTTCGGAGGGACCTGATGAAGGAGCGTCACTCCGAAAGCTAGTGTGCTCCCAATTAATCCTGTTGGATTATAACCTGGTGTTGTGTGATTTTTAACATTGTACACCCCAGTCCAACACTGGCATCTCCAAATCATGACTACCAAGAAAAGCTGGGTGGGAAATTTCAGGGATCGATGTACATGGCCACCAAGACGTTCTGCCAACCCCGAGGTGTCTCTGTTTGACAACACATTGCATTTATTAAAATTAAATTCCACCTGCCGTTCCTCACAAACCATGCATCCTATATTCTCATTGCAATCTTTTACGTAAATGAAAAATGGCATTGGACCCAGCACCCATTCCTGTATTCCTCACAGGCCTCCAGCCTGAAAAACAACCCTCACTGCCTGCAACAGACATTCCCAGATCAGGCACCACACTGGGGCATACAGTCTGATCTTAAAACAGAAACTAAACCTGCTTTCAATTTCTAAAACAAAAAAAAACATACTATTCCTCTGGGCAAAGTCAGAAGGAAATAAACAATCAAAAACTGGCTCTCCCTGGACTCAGTCCCCACCAAGCGAGTGGGCAGGGGCCACACGGGGCCAATATAAAACTAAACTTAAGCAAATCACAGAAAGCAACAATAAATGAACAGCTCTGATGAGGAATCATCCAGACACTAAAACTTAGCTTGCTCTCATGGATGCTGCCTGACCCACTGTGATCTCCAGCATTAGCTTTTTTCAATGAAATAAAAAAATGCTCTCTGCTTTGTTGCTATTGAACACTCCTGGGGAAGGAACAACACTTGTTAAAATCCAGAGGTAGTACATCTGCTCATAGATTATATTACTTACACTGTGGAAACAGGCCCTTCGGCCCAACAAGTCTACACCAACACTCCGAAGAGCAACCCACCCAGACCCATTCCTCGACATTTACCCTCTCACCTAATACTACGGGCAATTTAGCATGGCCAATTCACCTAACCTGCACATTTTTGGACTGTGGGAGGAAACTGGAGCACACGGAGGAGACCCATGCAGACACGGGGAGAATGTGCAAACTCCACACAGACAGTTGCCTGAGGCAGGAATGGAACCCAGGTCTCTGGTGCTGTGAGGCAGCTGTGCTAACCACTGTGCCACTGTGCTGCCCACTTCAAAGAAAAGTATCTTAACCCACACACTGAAGCCCAACAAGAGCTTCTGGGACAGCAAAAATGCAGGACTACAATAAAAGCCACCTGGGCTCAAAACTGGGCAGATTGTCGGCAATGACATCCCGCAGCAAGGTCGATTCAGAACAGTGTTGAGTCGATGACACAACCCTGCTCGACTGGGTAGACATTGAAGCCGTTTGTCATTATGATTACTTACGTACAGTTGTGGAAATGTCGAAGGATGGTTACAAACTTCAAGCTGCAACTAAGTGGAGAAGAATGTTCCACAAACGCTTCCCAACTGATGGTGTCAAAGGTCTTTATAAGGTTCAAGAGGGACATATACAGCAGGGAAAACCATGTCCATTGTGCTCGACTATGGTTGACTGACGCTGAGACTCTGGGAGGAGTTCCTGAGCCACAGGGAAGAGACAGTTGAAAACGACTTTGGTAATGAGTTTCCAATGGTCAACATCAAGGATGTTCTCCTGGGGTTACAACAGTCTGACGTGTTGCCTTTTTTGAAAGCACTAATCACTTTGTCATCTGGGAGCTCTCCTGGGATGCTCTCCTCCTTCCAGATCAGTCAGCAAGAGAATTCAACTGCACTGGGAGCTCTGCCTCACACATCAATGCCTCACGGGAAGAGCCATTTGCAGCTGTAGTCTTCTTCAACTGGTGGATGACCATCTCTGTTCCATCCAAGACATGGTAAAGCTGAGCTCCTTGCGTGTAATATGTTGGGCGATGCAATTCAACAATGTACACATGCACACTGCGAGACTTTATAGCGATGGAAAGTCGAGTGAGCAGAACTCCTAACACATCTGTCTGTCTGGACTGCCTGATTGGGACAGTTAACCTGATCCAATCTGGGAAATCATATTCAGTGAGGTCCACCTCACTGACCTCATTTCAATCAATACCTTTCTCCCCATCGCTGTTCTGAGAAAAAGGCCCATTCTGTATGCTGTTGCCTCTCCTGGGGCATGCTCATACCTGATTTGGTTCCATGGAGTCTGGCTCAGATACTGTCGGCATGTACTGGACTGCAGCCTACCTCTTGCCCATTGAGCATCTCAGCAGGAATTCATCTTTTTCTGCTGGTGGTAATGGCATCAAGGCTGCGACATCTGCCACGTCCATCGTACCCTCAGAGGTTTCTTGGACACTAGGAGGACAGGGAGAACCCACAGTGTCTGGCAGCCTGTCGGATGTTCTGAGTGGCTGGGTATGTTTTGTTCCTGTCCCACTTTTGATGTTATAGCTATCAGTTGACACAAATACTGATTCTGGATCACCTCTCTGCCTTGAGAAATTTACGTCATTCGACCGTGCCTCTTAAGCATGCCATGGTAAGTCCAATTGTTTTAACAGCAAATTTTGCCTCCTGGACTAAACTGCCTCTCTCATATAGAAATGTCTTCTGGCTAGCATTGGCGGTCATGACACCTGTTCACACACCCCACAAGATCAAAGAACATCAGATTTAATCTGGAGTGGAGTTTTCTCTGCATTCCCAGTTCTTCTGTTCCTGTATTTGTGAGAGTGCAGGTTGAATAATCAATCAGAAATTGAGACACTTGGGTATTGACTAAAGTTGGAGGCTGTATCTTTAAACTTTCTTTCAATGATTGGACTGCTTTTTCCACCAGACTATCAGACAACAGATGCAGCTGTCCTTACCTGCTGAATATCATTCCACTTTAGGAAATACACAAGGCTCCCTCCTGCTAAACGATGGCCTGTTATCTGTGACCAGCATGTCCAGTTTCTGTGTATTGTAAAAGATTCTCACAACTTTTCAATTGTCATCCCCACATTTGACAAATGCACTTCATGCACATGCAACCACATTGTATGTACACAATGATTAAATGCATAACTACCATGAAAGAACTGGCACAGTTGACATGTAACTGAGTCCAGGTGTTACCTGACCAGTCCAATGGATGTGGTATAGCTGCTGGTGGCAATCTTTGTCTTTGATGGCACTCTAGCCATTGACCCACAAACATGGCTGTGTCAGCATCTGATCTCAGCCATCAGACAAAACACCTTGTCAACACCTTCATTTTGGAAATCACAGGATGACCCTGGTGGAGTTCAGTCAGTACCTTTGCTTGGTACAAACACACTTGCTCCCCATATTACTATGCCATCCTCAATGGACATCTAGTCTTGCCAAGTCCAGAAAGAATTCAATTCTGGTTGTGATGCCCCTTTCAGTTCCAACACTACCAGCTGTTTGTGATTCACCAGGAAGGGATCTTTTTGTATCCACAGTCTGATATTGTCAGAGATGATGGGAAGCGTGTCGGCAATGTTTAAAACAAGAACAGACTCTTTCACTGCTGGCACCCACCATGGTGTATCCACCAGAGGGAGTAGGGGAGTAGACTTCATGCAATTGCATTGAACACATGATTGCCCACACAGGTTTCTGAGCTCATATGCACTCAGCATGACAGCCCACTGAATTTGACCTGAAGCTTGTGTTTTGATGGCCCTGTCATCATCAGATATCCCTGGTCCATTTATATTTCAAATTGATGTCCTAAAAGGTATTGGTGGAACTTTCTCACACAAAGGATTACCACTAAACCTTCCTTCTCTATCTGGACATGTCTTCATTTGAAATTAGCCAAAGTGTGAGAAACATATACCATGTCTGCCAAGCCATCAGTGAGCCAGCAGTCACCTCAAACTGAATTGGGAGGCATCACATATCAGCACTAAATCTCACTGGGGACTATTGTGTGCCAACACCATCTACAATACCTGCTTTTTCACTTCCCTAAAGGTTACTTCTGGGCAATGAAATCATTTGTAATACTGATCATTTCTGAATAGCAAATCCAAGCTGCCAAGATGGAGGCCAGGACATTACCGAAGCTTCCATAATATTTAACCAACCCAAGGTAAGATTGAAGCTCTGCTGGGTGCCAGGGCACCCTTGATTGACCTCACTTAATTTTCCAATGTGTTTAACTTGGTCTTGATGATGCTATAGTTCAAGGAGGTCACTTGGGATACCTTGGAATACATATCTTTCCTTCTAAGGCCCTTGAAAACCATTTAATTGCTGTGGCCAATCTCTCAAAATCCTCTTCCCAGTTATTCAGACATCATTCATAAAGACTGTATCCTGGGGCACACCTTGTGAAATGTTCTCCATTGTTCACTGGACAATTTCACAAGCTGATGATATCCCAACACAAAAAGCAGTATCGGATATTGGTACAAACCATTATGTGTTATTAATTGTAGCATATTTATAGGAATCTTCATCAAATCACAATGGCAGTTTCACATGGCTCATATCCAGCTTCATGAAGGACAAAGCCTATAAAGTTTTACATTTAAGTCCTCAATGTTTATTTATCTGGCTTCAAATACAGATCACTGTTTCATCAAAATCTCCACAAAGGCAAACCGACCCACAATGGGGACGACCATTACTGTGGTTATGGTAAATATAGTGGTTTTATTATTGCTTCACTTTCCAGCCTCATGAATGCTGCCTCTACATTTGCACGCACATCAAGTGGCACTGGTCATGTGGACCCGACAAGCCAAATGGCCAGGTTCCGCACTATAGAGGTTCTATCAAACCTGAGGTCACTCTTCGGCAATTCTCCAGAGGCCTTAGCATTAACTGTGAAAGTCTTGCCCTGTCCATCTAAGCAAAATGGAACATCTCACATTTTTCAAAACTAAACTCCATCTGCCACTCCTCAGCCCACTGGCCCATTTGATCAGGATACATTTGGAATCGTTGAACACCTACTTCACTGTCAACTATGCGGCAAACTTTGGTGACATCTGCAAAATTACTAAACATAGAGTTGCAGAGATGTATTACAGGGAAACAGGCTCTTCAGTCCAACTCAATATGCCAACCACATATTCTAAATTTATCCAGTCCCAATCGCCAGCACTTGGCTCATATCCATCAAAACTGTTTCTATTCGTATTTCCATCCAGATGCTTTTTGAATATTGCAGTTGTACCAGCCTCCACCATGTCCTTTGGCAGCTCGTTTCATACGTGCAACTTATGTTTCCTATATTCTCAATGCTAATCCATTTACATGAATGACAAATGGAAATGGACCCAGCGCCAATTGTTTTGTTCATCATTGGTCTCCAGTTTGATCAACAATCTTCCACTCTTATAAAACCAAAGATGTAAAAGGAAAGAAACCAAGAACACCTAACATTTCCTGCATCAGATAATCCCAAGACAGGCACAGCACCGGGTGAAACACTCTGCTCTTTCAAGACTAGGTGGGGCCCAGTGTTGGAGTGGGGGCGACAAAGCTAAAAGTCGCTCAACAACACATTATCATCCACCACGTTCATTTGGAAGAACTACCAGCAGCGTTCCAAAAAACAGTACTCCCAACAGCATGGTGGCACAGTGGTTAGCACTGCTGCCTCACAGCGCCAGAGACCCGGGTTCAATTCCCGCCTCAGGCAACTGACTGTGTGGAGTTTGCATATTCTCCCCATGTGTGCGTGAGTTTCTTCCGGGTGCTCCGGTTTCCTCACACAGTCCAAAGGTGTGCAGATCAGGTGAATTGACCATGCTAAATTGCCCGTAGTGTTCGGTTAGGGGTATGGGTGGGTTGTGCTTCGACGGGTCGGTGTGGACTTGTTGGGCCGAAGGGCCTGTTTCCACACTGTAAGTCATCTAATTTTTAAAAAACAGCTCAGCACAATCACTGCTCCCAGAACTACAGCCGCTGTTTAAAAAAAGATCATGGGCGGCACGGTGGCACAGTAGTTAGCATTGCTGCCACACAGCGCCAGAGACCCGGGTTCAATTCCTGCCTCAGGCGACTGACTGTGTGGAGTTTGCACATTCTCCCTGTGTCTGCGTGGGTTTCCTCCGGGTGCTCCGGTTTCCTCCCACAATCCAAAGATGTGCAGGTCAGGTGAATTGGCCATGCTAAATTGCCCGTAGTGTTAGGTAATAGGTAAATGTAGGGGTATGGGTGGGTTGCGCTTCGGCGGGTCGGTGTGGACTTGTTAGGCCGAAGGGCCTGTTTCCACACTGTAATGTAATCTAATAATCTGTAATCTAATCTAATGCAGCTCTGAAGATGGGCGAGGGAGATCCAGTTGATGTAGTGTACCTGGACTTTCAGAAAGCTTTTGATAAAGTCCCACATAGGAGGTTAGTGAGCAAAATTAGGGCACATGGTATTGGGGGCAAAGTACTGGCTTGGATTGAAAGTTGGTTGGCTGACAGGAAACAAAGAGCAGCTCCATTTCGGAATGGCAGGCAGTGACCAATGGAGTACTGCAGGGATCAGTACTTGGACCGCAGCTTTTTACAATATATGTTAATGATACAGAAGATGGTATTAGCAATAATATTAGCAAATTTGCTGATGATACTAAGATTACAGGGTGACCTGGACAGGTTGGGTGAGTGGTCAGATGCAGTTTAATGTGGATACATGTACAGTTATCCACTTTGGTGGCAAGAACAAGAAGGTAAACTACTACATAAATTGAATCAATTTAGGTAAAGGGGCAGTACAAAGAGATCTGGGTGTTCTTGTACACCAGTCAATGAAGGTAACCATGCAGGTACAGCAGGTAGTGAAGAAGGCTAATAGCATGCTGGCCTTCATAACAAGAGGGATTGAGTATAGAAGCAAAGAGATTCTTCTGCAGCTGTACAGGGCCTGGTGAGACCACACCTGGAGTGCTGTGTGCAGTTCTGGTCTCCAAATTTGAGGAAAGACATTCTGGCTATTGAGATAGTGCAGCGTAGGTTCACAAGGTCAATTCCTGGAATGGCGGGGCTACCTTACGCTAAAGACTGAGAGGGGATCTGATTGAGACATATAAGATATTAAAGGATTGGACACTCTGGAGGCAGATGGGTGAGTACCGAAACAGATGTCACAGCTTAAAAATATGGGGTAGACCGTGTAGGACAGAGATGAGGAGACACTTCTTCAGCCAGAGAGTGGTGGGTGTGTGGAATGCTCTTCCCCAGAGGGCAGTGGAGGCCCAGTCTCTGGATTCATTTAAGAAAGAGTTGGACAGAGCTCTCAAGAATAGTGGAATCAAGGGTTATGGAGATAAGGCAGGAACAGGATACTAATGAAGGATGATCAGCCATGATCATAATGAATGGTGGTGCAGGCTCGAAGGGCAGATTGGCCTACTCCTGCACCTATTGTCTATTGTCTCGTGCCTGTGCCTGAGGAACCGATCCTGGTATTTCTGTGTGTATTTCAGCCCCAGATGGGCACAAAGGACATGATTTTTACTGTTATATAGGGCGCTCTTAGACCTTACAAAGGCCTTTGACACCATCAAACAGGAAGCGTATGTGGAACATTCTTCTCCGCTTCAGTTGCGTCATGAAAATTGTCACCATCCCTCACCTTGTCCAGAATGATGTGTGACTCATCTTAATGACAAACTGCTTCAACACTGACCCATTCTGCCCCTGAACCGGTGTCAAGCGGGGTATGTAATCACCACAAAACCGCTCCGAATCTACCTCACTGCAGGACCTCACCGCCAATAAACTGCCCTCTTTAAGGCCAAGGGGGCTTCAATTGAAGTCCTGCAGTATCGCTATCCCAATATCTCTTGATGGGAGTCAGTGTGAGCGGTAAGTTGCTTTTAGTTGAAATGAGCAGGTGTTCTTCCTCTGGATTTTTATCCATTCCCAGTTTCCTTTCTCAGGAGTGTTCAATAGTGACAGAGCAGAGGCGATTTAAAAACAATTTTGTTGAAATGAATGAATGCTGGAAATCACAACGGGTCAGACATAAACCATGAGAGAGAGCCAGCTAAGATTTTGTGTCAAGATGATCCCGCATCTGAGCTGTTCATTTGTTGTTTGTTTTATTTGACTACCTTGACTTTATTTTTATTTTGGCGCCGTATGGCCCATGCCCACGAGTGGTTGGTGGGCACAGAGAGAGCCAAATTTTGATTGTTTATTTCCTCCTGTCTTTCCCTTGAGAAACAGTGTCTTTTTTTGTTTTACAAAGTGAAGGCAGCTTTTGTTTCTATTTTGGAAGAGCAGAGTGTATGTCCTTGTACTCTGCCTATTGGGACAGAGTCTGTTGCACACAATGGGTGTTTTTTTTCAGACTGGAGCCTTGTATGAATATAGGAATCTGTGATGTGTCCAATGCCGTTTGTCATTGATGTAAAGGATTTGGATGAGAATATAGGGTGCATAGTTTGTGAGGAGTGGCCAGAAGAGTATAATTAAGATACGTGCGAAATGTTGCATTTTTCTCAGAGGAACAGGGCAAGACCACTTTTCGTAGCACCTGTGGAGTGTGGTCGAACAGTGTCCAAGGAGTTGACAGAACCACTACAGTGCAGAAGGAGGCCATATGACGCAACAGGCGTGCAGTATCAGTCCTGTTTCACTTACGTGCAAAAGTAGAGGCACAAATCAAGATCCTGGAAAGCTAAGCGAAGGGCACACTGTAGTGGTATGGTCAATGTGCAGCACAATTCTTATCCAATATGAGTCACTTTGTCTATGTTGAGATGTTAAAGAATTGATGAACCAATTTTTGAAGCCCGGAATATCACGAATCCATCACATTGAGGACTTGTCTGCAAAACTGCTGGTGCTCTATCCCTTACGAAGCTGGATATGGGCTCTATGAACGTGGCATTGTGCTTCAATGAGGAATCCCATTAATATGCTGCAATTACTACCCACAAGGGGTGTAACCACTGTACTTGTCTGCCTTTCTTTGTGGATATTATCAGCCGGTAAATTGTTCTAGTGAATGCCGGAGAACAGTTTACAAGGTCTACCATGGTCCCTATCTATGTGAAGATATGCCAATCACTGGGAATATCAATAAATATTATTTAATGTTTGAAGAAGTCCTTAGGAAGGAAAGGAAATGTGCTGTAAGGCACCGCAAGTGACCTTCTTGAGTTACAGCATGGCCAAGAGTGGGTTACACAGATTGAAAGATAAAGCAAGGCCAGCCATGGGTTTGTCACAAGCAAAGGTCATTGTCAGATACCAGCTAAACTCCACCAAGCTCACTCTATGATTTCCAAAATGAAGATGTTGGTGAGGAGTAATGTCTGGTGGCCAGAATTGGGTGCTGATGCAGCCATGTTGGTGGGGCAGTGTCTAGAATGCCAAGAAGGATAGAAATTGTCACCAGCCATGCATCATTTTCATGGCACTGACCAGGTATAACCATAGCTCAGTTACACATCGAATGTGCCAGTCTGTTTTGTGGGATCTGTACTTGTAATGATGTTGGTCACAGGTAAAGGGCATTCATTTGCTCGCAGGTAGTTTTGTGTATTACCTAAAATTGAATGGCATTGGGCATATAGTGACCACTGCATCCATTGTCGAATTGTCTGGCGGAAAGAACAGTCCAAATATTGAGAGCAAAGTAAAGAAAACAGCTGGCAACTTCACTGGACATCAAACTGTCCCACTTTCTCTTTGATGATAGAAACAGCGCTCACACAACTGCAGTGACAACTCCACCAGAGTTGCTCATGCGAAAAAAACTCCAGGTTAAATCTGATCTTCTTGGACGTTATGGGGAGGGTGAAACGGCATCAGGAAGTCCAATGCTGGTCACAAAACCCCTCTTCGTGAGTGAGACAGTTTACTTCATGGAGAATTGACGTTTCGGGCATAAGCCCTTCTTCAGGAATGAGGAAAGTGTGTCCAGCAGGCTAAGATAAAAGGTAGGGAGGAGAGACTTGGGGGAGGGGCGTGGTCGATGATGCCCTCCACCGCACCTCTTCCACTTCCCGCTCCTCCGCCCTTGAGCCCCGTCCCTCCAACCGCCACCAGGACAGAACTCCAGTGGTCCTCACCTGCCACCCCACCAACCTCCATGTACAGCATATCATCCGCTGTCATTTCCGCCACCTCCAAACGGACCCCACCACCAGGGATATATTTCCCTCCCCTCCCCTCCCCTATCAGCGTTCCGAAAAGACCACTCCCTCCGTGACTCCCTCATCAGGTCCACACCCCCCACCAACCCAACCTCCACTCCCAGCAACTTCCCCTGCAACCGCAAGAAATGCAAAACTTGCGCCCACACCCCCCCCCCCCCTTACTTCCATCCAAGGCCCCAAGGGATACTCCCATAACCGCCACAAATTCACCTGCACCTCCTCAAACATCATCTATTGCATCCGCTGCACCCGATGTGGCCTACTTGCGGAACGTTTCAGAGAACACCTCTGGGACACCCATACCAACCAACTGAACCACCCCGTGGCTCAACACTTCAACTCCCCCTCCCACTCCACCAAGGAGATGCAGGTCCTTGGACTCCTCCATTGCCAGACCATAGCAACACAACAGTTGGAGGAAGAGCGCCTCATCTTCCGCTTAGGCACCCTCCAACCACAAGGGATGAACTCAGATTTCTCCAGTTTCCTCATTTCCCCTCCCCCCACCTTGACTCAGTCAAATCCCTCGAACTCAGCACCGCCTTCCTAACCTGTAATCTTCTTCCTGACCTCTCCGCCCCCACCCCACTCCAGCCTATCACCCTCACCTTGACCTCCATCCACCTATCGCACTTGGGCAGCATTCTTCTCTGCTTTCGATGCAGCATGAAGTTTGTTAACCATCCGTCAGCTGATCCACAACAACATGGAAGTCATCGTAATAACAAGCGGCCTCAACACCCGTCCATTCCCCCTTTAACCAAGGGGGCTTGTAGTGAAGTCGTGCACTGTTGCTGTCCCAGAAACCCTTGATGGGGGTCAGTGTGAGCGGTAAGTTATTTTCAGTTGAGATGAGCATGTGTACTTTTTCTAGATTTCAAACCATTGTTGTTCCTTTCCAGGAGTATTCAATCATGACAGAGCAGAGAGGATTTATTTACCTCCATTGAATGCTGGAGATCACAGCGGGTCAGACATAATCCATCAGAGAGAGCAAGCTAAGATTTTGTGTCGAGATGACACCACAGCTGAGCTGTTCATTTGTTGTTTATTTTCTTTGACTACCTTGAATTTATTTTTATTTTGGCGCCGTGTGGCCCATGCCGACGAGTGGATGGGTGGGCAATGAGTCCTGAGTCTTTGTTTATTTACTTGTGTCTTTCCCTGAAGGAACAGAATGGAGAAACAGTCTTTTTTGTTTTACACTCTGCTCTTCCAAAACTGAAACAAATGCTGCTTTCACTTTGTATGTCCTGGTACGATGCCTATTCGGGGAGTGTCTGCTGGGTGTTGTTTTTCAGACTGGAGAGTTGTGATGAATATAGGAATTGGTGATGTGTCCATGCCATTTGTCATTTATGTGAAGGATTTGGATGAGAATGTAGGATGCGTGGTTTGTGAGGAGTGGCCGGAAGAGTATAATTTTGACACATGCAAAATGTTGCATTTTGGTAAGAGGAACAGGGCAAGAGCACTTTTGGTAGGGCCTGTGGAGTGTTGTTGAACAGAGAGTCCTAGGAGTGAATAGAACTTCTGCAGAGTAGAAGTAGGCCATTTGACGAAACTGGCCCACAGTATCAGTCCCATTGCCCTTCCGTGCAAAAGTAGAGGCACAAATCAAGAGCCTGGAAAACTAAGCAATGACCAAACTATTACAATGTGCCCTATGTGCAGCGCTATTCTAATCCATTATGAGTCACTTTGCTGATGTGGAGATTTTAAAGAATTGATGAGCCAATTTTTGAAGTCACAAATATCACCAATACATCACATTGATGACTTGTCTGCAAAACTGCAGGTGCCCTGAAGTTGGATATAGGCCTTATGAACTTGGCATTGTTTTTCAATGAGGATTCCCATAAATATGCTGCAATTACTACCCATAAGTACCACTGTACTTGAAAGCATTTCTTTGGGGATATGTCTGGCGGAAAGAACAGTCCAAATATTGAGGGCAAAGTAAAGAAAACAGCTGACAACTTCACTGGATACCAAACTGTCCCACTTTCTCTTTGATGATAGAAACAGCGCTCACACAACTGCAGTGACAACTCCACCAGAATTGCTCATGCGAAGAAGACTCCAGTTTAAATCTGATCTTCTCAGACATTGTGGGGAGGGTGAAACGGCATCAGGAAGGCCAATGCCGGTCACAAAACCCCTCCTTGTGAGTGAGAACATTTACTTCATGTGACAAAATGTGCTGTTGAAATGGTGGGAATGGCTCCCAATGGGTAACAGATATGTTCAAAGTGAGGACAAGTCGCAAGCTGTACAATGCTTAGCAAGTCTGTCCGAACCTTTGGGTTCTCCTCCTTCACCCAGTGTGGAAAAATCCTCTGAGGGTGAGATGGACATGGCAGATGTGGCAGCATTGGCACCATTACCACCTGCAGAAGATGATTAATTTCTTCTGAGACGTAAGAGGTTGGCCACAATCCCACACATGGCGGCAGAATACAGCCCTGAGTCCAAGGAAGTGGACCTAGTTCAAAAATGACTCGAGATAGTGCAAGAAAGAGGAATTAGCTGGGGACGGAATTGATGTTTGGAACATAGTCAGCGAGCGAATCTCATTGAATATAATTTTCCAGGTTGAGGCTGTTCACCTGGTCTAATCAGGGAGACCTAATTGGCAGATGTGTCAGGGGTTCTGCTCATTCGAGGAGCAGTCTCTATGAAGGCTAGGTCAGTGTCAGGTACTGGATCAGTGGTGCTGGAAGAGCACAGCAGTTCAGGCAGTATCGAGGAGCTTCAGCAAAATCGACGTTTCGGGCAAAAGCCCTTCATCAGGAATAAAGGCAGAGAGCCTGAAGCATGGAGAGATAAGCTAGGGGAGGGTGGGGGTGGGGAGAGAGTAGCATAGAATACAATGGGTGAGTGGGGGAGGAGATGAAGGTGATAGGTCAGGGAGGAGAGGGTGGAGTGGATAGGTGGAAAAGGAGCTAGGCAGGTCGGACAAGTCCGGACAAGTCAAGGGGACTGGAAGTTTGAAACTAGGATGAGGTGGGGGAAGGGGAAATGAGGAAGCTGTTGAAGTCCACATTGATGCCCTGGGGTTGAAGTGTTCCGAGGTGGAAGATGAGGTGTTCTTCCTCCAGCCGTCTGGCGGTGAGGGAGCAGCGGTGAAGGAGGCCCAGGACCTCCATGTCCTCGGCAGAGTGGGAGGGGGAGTTGAAATGTTGGGCCACGGGGCGGTTTGGTTGATTGGTGCGGGTGTCTCGGAGATGTTCCCTAAAGCGCTCTGCTAGGAGGCGCCCAGTCTCCCCAATGTGGAGGAGACCGCATCGGGAGCAACGGATACAATAAATGATATTAGTGGATGTGCAGGTAAAATTTTGATGGATATGGAAGGCTCCTTTAGGGCCTTGGATAGAGGTGAGGGAGGAGATGTGGGCAAGGTTTTACAGTTCCTGCGGTGGCAGGGGAAAGTGCCAGGATGTGAGGGTCGGTCGTAGGGGGCGTGGACCTGACCAGGTAGTCACGGAGGGAACGGTCTTTGCGGAAGGTGGAAAGGTGTGGGGAGGGAAATATATCCCTGGTGGTGGGGTCTTTTTGGAGGTGGCGGAAATGTCGGCGGATGATTTGGTTTATGCGGAGGTTTGTAGGGTGGAAGGTGAGCACCAGGGGCGTTCTGTCCTTGTTACGGTTGGAGGGGTGGGGTCTGAGGGCGGAGGTGCGGGATGTGGACGAGATGCGTTGGAGGGCATCTTTAACCACGTGGGAAGGGAAATTGTGGTCTCTAAAGAAGGAGGCCATCTGGTGTGTTCTGTGTGGAACTGGTCCTCCTGGGAGCAGATACGGCGGAGGCGGAGGAATTGGGAATACGGATGGCATTTTTGCAAGAGATAGGGTGGGAAGAGGTGTAATCCAGGTAGCTGTGGGAGTCGGTGGGTTTGTAAAAAATGTCTGTGTCAAGTCGGTCGTCACTGATGGAGATGGAGAGGTCCAGGAAGGGGAGGGAGGTGTCAGAGATGGTCCAGGTAAATTTAAGGTCAGGGTGGAATGTGTTGGTGAAGTTGATGAATTGCTCAACCTCCTCGCGGGAGCACGAGGTGGCGCCAATGCAGTCATCAATGTAGCGGAGGAAGAGGTGGGGAGTGGTGCCGGTGTAATTACAGAAGATCAACTGTTCTACGTAGCCAACAAGGAGACAGGCATAGCTGGGGCCCATACGTGTGCCCATGGCTACCCCTTTGGTCTGGAGGAAGTGGGAGGATTCGAAGGAGAAATTGTTAAGGGTGAGGACCAGTTCGGCCAAACGAATGAAAGTGTCGGTGGGGGGGTACTGTTGGGGACGTCTGGAGAGGAACAAATGGAGGGCTTGGAGGTCCTGGTCATGGCAGATGGAGGTGTAGAGGGATTGGATATCCATGGTGAAGATGAGGCGTTGGGGGCCGGGGAAACGGAAGTCTTGGAGGAGGTGGAGGGCGTGGGTGGTGTCTCGAACATATGTGGGGAGTTCCTGGACTAGGGGGGATAGGACAGTGTCGAGATAGGTAGAGATAAGTTCAATGGGGCAGGAGCATGCTGAGACAATGGGTCGGCCAGGGTGGTCAGGCTTGTGGATCTTGGGAAGGAGGTAGAACCGGGCAGTGCGGGGTACCCGGACTATGAGGTTGGAAGCTGTGGGTGGGAGATCTCCTGAGGTTCTGTATGGTTCTGTATGGTCTGGGAGATGATGGTTTGGTAATGGGGGGTGGGGTCATGGTCGAGTGGGCAGTAGGAAGAGGTGTCCTCGAGTTGGCGTTTGGCTTCAGCGGTGTAGAGGTCAGTGCGCCAGACTACCACTGCACCCCCTTTATCCGCTGGCTTGATGATGAGGTTGGGATTAGAGCAGAGCGATTGGAGGGCTGCGCGGGATGTCCAGGTGGATGCAGTGCGTTGGAGGTGGACAAAGGGGTCCTCGGAAGGTGGCCGGGGGTCCTGATTGTGAAAGTAAGCTCGGAGGCGGAGGCGACGGAAGAAGTGTTCGATGTCACGGCATGTACTAAATTGATGGATGTGTGGACGGAGGGGGATGAATGTGAGTCCTTTGCTGAGGACTGATCGTTCGTCCTCAGTGAGTGGGAGGTCCGGGGGGATGGTGAAAACTCGGCAGGGCTGGGAGCTGGGATCTGGTGTGGGTGTGGAGCTGGGAGTAGGGTCGGAACCAGTACCTGGAGTGGGTGTGATGGTGGGGGGAATGGGGCTGTCAGGTACTGTGCACGTGGAAAATCTTGGAGTGCGTGCTGCAGCATATTACATGCACGGAGTTCAGCAATAGCTAAGCCTTGGTCGAAACAGAGAAGGTGTTACCCCAGCTGAAGAACAAGGCTGCAGTTGCAAATTGTAGTCCCCCTCAAGCATTGAACTGTGAATGCGGTGTGCTTCCAGTGCAGCTGAATATCCTTGCCTGCCTTCTCTGGAAGGAGGAGAGCATCCTAGGAGAGCTCCCATATGCCAAAGTCAGGAGTATTTTCAAACAATGGAACATACAAAGTGAAAGCGGTGTTTGTTTCTGTTTTGGAGGAACAGAATGTAAAACAAAGACTGTTTTTGTCTCTCTATTCTGTTCCTCCAGGGAAAGACAGAAAGAAATAAACAATCAAACATTGGCACTCCTGGACTCAGTGCCCACCATCCACTCATGGATGGCAGTGTCTGTTCAGTGTTGTTTTTCAGACTGGAGGATTGTGATGAATAAAGGAATTTGTGATGTGTCCATGCACATTTGTCATTTAGATTAGATTAGATTACATTACATTACAGTGTGGAAACAGGCCCTTCGGCCCAACAAGTCCACACCGACCCGCCGAAGCGCAACCCACCCATACCCCTACATTTACTCCTTACCTAACACTACGGGCAATTTAGCATGGCCAATTCACCTGACCTGCACATCTTTGGACTGTGGGAGGAAACCGGAGCACCCGGAGGAAACCCACGCAGACACGGGGAGAACGTGCAAACTCCACACAGTCAGTCGCCTGAGGCGGGAATTGAACCCGGGTCTCAGGCGCTGTGAGGAGCAGTGCTAACCACTGTGCCACCATGCCGCCCATTTAGATGAAGGATTTGGATGAGAATGTAGGATGCATGGTTTGTGAGGAGTGGATGGAAGAGTATAATTTTGATACATGCAAAATGTTGCATTTTGGTAATAGGAACAGGGCAAGACCACTTTTGGTCGGGCCTATGGAGTGTTGTCGAACAGATAGTCCTCGGAGTTAACAGAACTTCTGCAGTGCAGAAGTAGGCCATTTGACGAAACAGGCCCACAGTATCAGTCCCATTTCCCTTCCGTGCAAAAGTAGAGGCACAAATCTAGAGCCTGGAACGCTAAGCAAAGACCTAACCACGACAGTGTGCCCTATGTGCAGCACTATTCTAATCCATTATGAGTCACTTTGCTGATGTGGAGATGTTAAAGAATTGGTGAGCCAATTTTTGAAGCCAGGAATATCACAAATCCATCGCATTGAGGACTTGTGTGCAAAACTGTAGGTGCCCTGTCCTTTACGAAGCTGGAGATGGGCTACATGAACGTGGCATTTTGCTTCAATCAGGATTCCCGTAAATATGCTACAATTAATATCCATACAGTACTTGATTGCCTTTCTTTGGGGATATCATCAGCCGGTAAATTGTTCTCGTGAATGGCGGAGAACAGTTTACAAGGTCTACCATGGTCCATATCTATCTGAAAATTTGTTAATCACTGGGAAGATCAATAAATATTATTTAATGTTTGAAGAAGAGCTTAGGAAGGAGAAAACAAAGTGTTCCAAGGCACCCCAAGTGTCCTTTTTGAACTTCAGCATGGACAAGTGTTGTTTGCACACATTGAAAGAATAAGCAAGGGCAACCAATTGGCTCCCACATCTGCATCAGAACTTCAGTCTTTTCTGCAGTTGGTGAATTATTACGGAAAATTGTGTCATCACCTGGCCTCCATTTTGGCAGCTGGGATTTGGTCTTCGGAAAGGCCCAGCTTTGCAAATACTTGCGTCGCCAAGAAGAACTCTTACGGGAATTCGAAAAGCAGATATCATTGTTTACTGTCTTGGCACAGAATGCTCTCCAGTGAGGTGTGACACTGACATGCGAAGCCTCAGCATATGTATACGGTTACTGCTGGCTCACCGACAGAGAGAACCACCTGATACTATGTGCTTCCCAGAGTTTGGCTGAGGCAGTTACTGCAGTTATGTCTGATCTTTTCGGACTTTGTGCGAGGGCGAAACAGCATCAGGAAGGCCAATGGAGGCCACAAAACCCCTCCTTGTGAGTGAGACTGTATACTTCACAGGACAAAATGTGCTGTTGAAATGGTGGGAATAGGCCCGAATCGATAAAATGTGTGTTGAAAGTGCGGACAGGTCACAAGATGTACAATGCTTATGTCACACAAGAAGTCCTGAACAATTGTGAGGATGACATGATAGCTGCAACTTCAAGATGTAGTCAGCAGCAAAACTTACCCAGCCCCTCACAACATTCAGCAACCTGTGGGTTCTCCTCCTTCACCCAGTGTGGAAAAATCCTCTGAGGGTGAGATGGACATGGCAGATGTCCATCTCAGCATTGGCACCATCACCAGTTGCAGAAGATAAATTCTGAGACGCAAGAGGAAGGCCACAGTCCAGCACATGGCAGCGGAATGCAACCCCAAGTCCGAGGAAGTGGACCTAGTTGTAATATGACTCGAGATGGTGCAAGAAAAAGAAGTTAGATGGGGACGGAATTGATGATTGGAACGCAGTCAGTGAGTGAACCTCATTGAATACAATGTTCCAGGTTGAGGCTGTTCACCGGGTTGAAGAAGGGAGACCTCACTGGCAGATGTGTCAGGGGTTCTGCTCATTCGAGGAGCAGTCTCTATGAAGGCTAGATCAATGTCAGGTACTGTGCATGTGGAAAAGTTTGAAGAGCACGTCACAGCATGTTACATGCACGGAGTTCAGCAATACCTAAGCCGTGGTCGAAACAGAGAAAGCGGTCCTCTAGCCTGAAGAACAAGGCTGCAGTTTCAAATGGTACTCCCCCACAAGCATTGAGCTGTGGAGGCACTGTGCTTCCTGTGCATCTGAATGTCCTTGTCTGCCTTCTCTGGAGAGCTCCCATGTGCGAAAATCAGGAGTATTTTCAAATGACGGAACATGTCAAACTGCTTTATCAACAGGGCAGTGTCCCTGATATGACCACTGGTCAATTCATCGCCAAGGTCCTTTTCAACTGTCTCCTCCTTATGGCTGTTGAACTACATCCGGAGTTTGATTGTGACTTTCAGCCACAGAGGTGCACATTGTGCATGATTTTCACGACTGTATATAGCCTTCTTGGACCTCGCCAAGACCTTTGGCACCATCAATCAGAAAGCACTTGTACAGCATTCTTCTCCGCTTTCGATGCAGCATGCGTATTACCTATAATCGAATGGCATTGGGCATGTAGTGACCGCTGCATCCGTTATCCAATTGTCACCTGATTCACGATAACATGCAAGTCACCGTAATAACAAGCGGCCTCAATACCTGTCCGTGTCCCCCTTTACCTGGCGTCGAGCATGGCTGTGTCATCACCACAAAACTGCTCTGAATCTACTTTGCTGCAGGACCTCATCACAGATAAGCTGCGCACTTTTGAACCCAAGGGGGATTGTCGTCAAGTCCTGCAATGTCGCTGTTCCAGAAACCCTTGATGGGGGTCAGTGTGAGCGGTAAGTTATTTTCATGAGCATGTGTACTTTTTCTGGATTTCAAACCATTGTTGTTCCTTTCCAGGAGTGTTCAATCATGACAGAGCAGAGAGGATTTATTTGCCTCGTTAAATTATTACGGAAAATGCTGTCATCTCCTGGCCTCCATTTTGGCAGCTAGGATTTGATATTCAGAAAGGGCAATACTCACATCGCCAAGAAGAACTCTTACAGTAATTAAAAAAGCAGCTATCATTGTTTAATGTCTTGGCACAGAATGATCTCCAGTGAGATGTACCACTGATATGCAAAGCCTCATCATCCGGTTACTGCTGGCTCACTGACAGAGAGAATCGCCTGATTGTATGTGCTTCCCAGAGTTTGGCTGATGCCGAATGAAAATGCGTCCAGATGGAGATGGAATGTTTAGCAGTAACCTTTGGTGTAACAAAGTTCAACCAATACGTTTCTATGCATGCCTTTGATGTAGTCATGGCCCACAAAACCCAGATGGAGCTACCTGAAGAAGACAGGGCTATCACACTTACAGCTTCAGGTTAAGTGGAGAAATGAGCTCTTATTCTGAGTGCATGGATTTACAAGCTGGAACACCATACCTGCAGTCAACTGGATAATGCCTGAAGTCACTATTGCACGTGCCACCAAAGGAAGAGTCAGTTTTGGTTTTAAACTTTGTGCAACCTTTCTGGTCATTTCTGACAATATAATACTGTAGATACAAGAATTTCCCGTCCAGGTGAAACAAAAACCATTGGTGGTGTTCAAAACAAAAGTGTCATCACAACCAGGATGGAATTCTTTCTGGACCTGACAAGACCAGCCGTCAGTTGAAAATCGAATACTAATATGGGGAGCAAGCATGTTTGTTGCAAGCAAAGGTCATTGTCAGATACCAGCTAAATTCCATCAGGATCATCCTACGATTTCCAAAATGAAGATGTTGGTGAGAAGTAATGTCTGGTGGCCAGAATTGGATGCCGATGCAGCCATGTTGGTGTGGCAGTATCCACAATGCCAGGAAGGACAGAAATTGTCACCAGCAGTGCACCATTTTCATGGCACTGACCAGATGTAACTTTAGTTCAGTTACATGTCGAATGCGCCAGTCTGTTTTGTGGGTTCTCTACTTGGAATGATGTTAATCACCAGTAAAGGACATTCCTGAAATCCAGCAGGTAGTTTTGAGTATTAGCTAAAATCGAATGGCATTGGGCATGTAGTGACAGCTGCATCCATTGTCCGATTGTCTGGCGGAAAGAACAGTCCAACTATTGAGGGCAAAGTAAAGAAAACAGCTGACAACTTCACTGGATACCAAACTGTCCCACTTTCTCTTTAATTATAGAAACACCGCTCACACAACTGCAGTGGCAATTCCACCAGAGTTGCTAATGCGAAGAAGACTCCAGGTTTAGTCTGCCTTTCTCGTACATTATGGGGAAATTGAAACGGCTTCCGGAAGGCCAGTGCCAGCCAGAAAGCCCCTCTTTGTGAGTGAGGCAGTTTACATCATGGATAAAAATATGCTGTTGAAATGGTGGGAATGGCCCCGAATGGATAAAAGGTCTGTTCAAAGTAAGGTCAGGTCGCAAGATGTACAATGCTTCATTCACACAAGAACTCCTGAACAATTGTGAGGATGACATGACTGCTGCAACCTCAAGACGTCGTCAGGAGCAAAACATACCCAGCCCCTCCCCCCATTCAGCAAGTCTGTCAGAACCTTTGGTTCTCCTCCTCCACCCATATGGTACCATGCCGAAGTAGGCCATTTGGCGCAACAAGCCCACACGATCAGTCCCATTTTCATTACGTGTAAAAGTAGAGGCACAAATCAAGAGCCTGGAAAGCTAAGCAATGACCAAATCATGACAGTGTATGCTGTGTGCAGCGCTATTCAAATTCATTATGCGTCAGTTTGCCTGCGTGGAGGTTTTAAAGAATTGATGAGCCAATTTTTGAAGGCAGGTATATCCCCAATCCATCACATTGAGTACTTGCCTTCAAAACTGCAGGTGCCCTGCCCTTAACAAAGCTGGATATGGGCCATAACGATATGGCATTGTGCTTCAATGACGATTCCCATAAATATCCTGCAATTACTACCCATAAGGGAAGTAACCACTGTGCTTAAAAGCATTTCTTTGGGGATATCATCAGGCGGTAAATTGTTCTCGTGAATGTCGGAGAACAGTTACAAGGTCTACCTATCGTCCCTATCTATCTGAAGATTTGCTAATCACTGTGAATATCAATAAATATTATTTAATGTTTGTACAAGACGTTAGGAATGAAAACAAAATGTGTTCCAAGGCACCCCAAGTGACCTCCTTGAGCTTCAGCATGGACAAGAGTGGGTTGAAAGATAAAGCAAGGGCAACCAAGAGTTCCTCGGCTCCTACATCTGCATCAGAGCTTCAGTCTTTCCTTGGGTTGGTGAATTATTACAGAAAATTCTCGCATCAGCTGGCCTCCATTTTGGCTTTGATATTCAGAAAGGACCAGCTTTGCAAATACTCGAGTTGCCAAGAAGAACTCTTACGGAAATTGAACAAGCAATGATCATTGTTTAATGTCTTGGCACAGAATGATCCCAGTGAGATGTGGCACTGAC
Source organism: Chiloscyllium plagiosum (assembly GCF_037043375.1). Taxonomy (NCBI): domain Eukaryota; kingdom Metazoa; phylum Chordata; class Chondrichthyes; order Orectolobiformes; family Hemiscylliidae; genus Chiloscyllium; species Chiloscyllium plagiosum. Next base: position 90,698,031 of record NW_028270149.1, on the reverse strand, counting down.
ATGTGAAGCCTCGCCATATTGTATCCGGTTACTGCTGGCTCACTGACAGAGAGTATGTGCTTCCCAGAGTTTGGCTGATGCTGAATTAACATGCATCCAGATGGAGATGGAATGTTTGGCAGTAACCTTTAATGTGTCAAAGTTCAACCAATACGTTTCTACACATATTTTTGATGTCGTAATGGACCACAAAACCCTGCTAGAGCTACCTGAAGAAGGCAGGGCTATCCCACTTGCAGCTTCAGGTTAAGTTCAGAAGTGAGCTCTTATTCTAAGTGCGTGGATTTACAAGTTGGAATACCTTACTTACCTGCAGTCAATTGGTTAATGCCTGAAGTTACCATGGCATGTGCCACCAAAGGGAGAGTCCGTTTTGGTTTTAACCTTTTCTATATCCTTTCTGGTCATCTCTGACAATATCATACTGTAGATACAAGAATTTCCTGTCCTGGCAAAGCAAAAACCACAGGTGGTGTACAAAACGAAAGGGTCATCACGACCAGGATGGAATTCTTTCTGGACCTGGTAAGACCAGACGACTGTCGAAGATGACATATTAATACAGGGAGTGAGCATATTTGTAACAAGCAAAGGTCATTGTCAGATTCCAGCTAAACGCCACCAGGCTCATCCCATGATTTCCAAAATGAAGGTGTTAGTGAGAAGTTATGTCTGGCAGTCTTAACAAAGGCATAGAAATTCAACGCACTTTCCATTGCACCACAGAGTTGCGGGCTCACCCAGTTTTCAGCACAAAAGTTTGCCTTAGAATGAGTTCGTTCGGGACACCCATCTCACGTCTGTCTGACCTCGTCACACTTTCCAGAATCTGGTCCTTATCCACGTGTGCTCTGGATCTTCAAGTGTTCGGCTACATACTGCTGAAATGTCCTCATAACACTGAGCATTACCACACGTTCAAATAAGAAATTCCAGATTAATAACACTCTATGGATGAAAGCGTTTTTCCTAAATCTCCTCTAAGCCGCTTTTCTCCTGCTTTTCATCTATGTCACTGGTTATTATTCCTTCCCGAAAAGCCTTATTCCTGTCATACATATCTATCCTCTTCATAATATTTGCATGTTAATCAGTTTCTCACTCAGCCTTCTCTGTGCTGAGTTACACAGCCCCAGCTTAGCTCATCTACTTTCACAATGGGAATGGTCCAGCCCTTGGCATTATTTTCATCTCCTGTTAACTTCTCCTCCTGCAATCAGACGGCTCCTGCAGTCTTGCGATTACAACATCAGGAAGGCCAACGCCGGCCACAAAACCTTTCTTTGTGCGTGACACAGTTTACTTCATGGGACAAAACATGCTGTTGAACTGGTGGGAATGGCCCCGAATTGGTAAAAGATTTGTTCAAAGTGAGGACAGGTCGCAAGATGTACAATACTGAGGTCACACAAGAAGTCCTGAACCATTGTGAGGATCACGTGATTGCTGCAACCTCAAGACATGGTCAGGAGCAAAACATACCCAGCCCCTCACAACATTCAGCAAGAACATACAGGGGAGTGTCCCTGATGTTCACCATTGGACAATTCATCACCAACGTACTTTTCAACTGTCTCCTCCTCCTAGCTGAGGAACTCCCTCCGCAGTTCCAGTGTGATTTTTAGCCACAGAGGGGAACTTCGAGCATAACTGTATAGGGCCTTTTTTGACTTTGCAAAAGCCTTTGACTCCATCAATCAGAATGCACTTGTGCAGCATTCTTGTGCGTTTTCGATGCAGCATGCAGTTTGTCACCATCCGTCATCTGATCCACAACAACATGCAAAACATTATAATAACAAGCGACCTCCACACCCGTCCATTCCCCCTTTAACCCGGTGTTGGCCATGGCTGTGTCATCACCTCAAAACTGCTCTGAATCTACCTCCCTGCAGGACCACACCGCAGGTGAGCTGCCCACTTTTAGGCCAACGAGGCTTGTGTTGAAGTCCTGCAATGTCGCTATCACAGAAACCCTTGATGGCAGTCAGTGTGAGCGGTAAGTTATTTTCAGTTGCAATGAGCATGTATACCTTTCTCTGAATTTCAAACCATTGTTGTTTCTTTCCAGGCGTGTTCAATCATGACAGAGCAGAGTGGATTTATTTACCAAGTTGAAAGGAGCAAATGCTCAAGATTACAGCGGGTCAGACAATAACCACGAGAGAGAGCAAGCTAAGATTTTCAATCTAGATGACTTCTCATCAGAGCTGTTTTTTATTGTTTGTTTTCTTTGATTTGTTTGAGTTTGTTTTTATGTTGCCCCCTGAAGCCGCAGCCCACGAGGGGTGGGTGGGAACAGAGTCCAGGCAGAGCTAAGTTTTGATAATGTCTTTCTGCAGAATAATAGTGTCTTTTATGTTCAATAAGTAGCTTTAGATTCTGTTTTGAAAGAGCAAAGTGTATGTCACGGTCTTGTGCCTGTTCTTGTCATGTCTGATGCGAGCAGTGATGGTTGTTTTTCAGTTTGGAAGCCTATGGCAAATACAGGAATCAGTGCTGGGTCCATTGTCCTTTCTCATTTTGGTCATGAATTTGGATGAGAAGATAGGATGGATGGTTGGTGAGGAGTGGCAGGTGGGGTTTAATTTTGATAAATCAAATTATTGCATATTGGTAAGAGCTGCAGGGCAAGGCTTACAGAGTCAATGGCAGGGCCTGTGGATTGTTGTTGAACTGAGAGTCCCAGTGGTTGACAGAACTTCTACAGCGTGGAAGCAAGCCATTTTCCACAATAGGTGCACACCACCAGTGCCATTTGCCTTGTATGCAAAAGTAGAGGCATGAGCCTGGAGAGCTAAGCGATCATCAGCCCACTGTAGTTTGCCATTGGAGTAGTACTGTTGATACCCATACTGTTGATTGGCCTTTGTGGAGATTAGAAAGAAATGCTGAGCCAGTTTTTGAAGTGAGATAAATAACTGATCGATTGCATTGAGGAGTTTTACGCAAAAGTGCAGGGGACCTGTTTGTCATGAAGCTGGATATGAGCCATGTCAATGTGCCATTGTGATTCAATGAGGATTCCCACAAACATGCACCAATTAATATCAAAGGATAATGTATCGTCCCTATTTATCTGAAGATTTGCCAATCAAGAAAGATCATTTAATGTTTTTGCAAGACCTTAGAAAGTAAAAATATTGTGCTCCAAGACACCCCAAGTGACCTCTTTGTGCTACAGCTTGGACAAGAGTGAGTTGCACACATTGAAAGATAATGCAAGTGCAACCAAGTGTTTCTCGGCTCCCACGTCTCGTCAAGTATAGAGGCACAATTCACGAACCTGGAAAACTAAGCGATCATCAAACCGCCATAGTTTGCCATAGAAGCAGTAACATTGGTCGATTCGCATTTGTGGAGATTTGAAAGAAATGCTGAGCCAGTTTTTAAAGCCAGATAAATAACCAATCGATTGCATTGAGGAATTTTATGCAAAAGTGCACGGGACCTGTTTGTCACAAAGCTGGAAATAGAACATAGAAGAATACAGCGCAGTACAGGCCCTTTGGCCCTCGATGTTGCGCCGATCCAAGCCCACCTAACCTATACTAACCCACTATCCTCCATATACCTATCCAATGCCCGCTTAAATGCCCATAAAGAGGGAGAGTCCACCACTGCTGCTGGCAGGGCATTCCATGAACTTACGACTCGCTGAGTGAAGAACCTACCCCTAACTTCAGTCCTATATCTACCCCCCCTTAATTTAAAGCTATGCCCCCTTGTAATACCCGACTCCATACGCGGGAAAAGGTTCACACTGTCAACCCTATCTAACCCCCTAATCATCTTGTACACCTCAATCAAGTCACCCCTAAACCTTCTTTTCTCTAATGAAAACAGCCCCAAGTGTCTCAGTCTATCCTCATACGATCTTCCTTCCATACCAGGCAACATCCTGGTAAACCTCCTCTGCACCCGTTCCAGTGCCTCCACATCCTTCCTATCAATGTGAATATACAATTGAGATCCAATGAGGATTCGCATAAACTTGCACCAAATAATACCCATGAGGGATGGAAACAATAAACTTGACTGCCTTTCTTTTGGGGTTTTGCCAGGCAGTGAACAGTTCCACGGAATAGGGGAGAAAGTTTTACCAGGTCGATTTATCTGAATGATGTGCTAAATACAGTGACAATCAATAAAAATGTGTTTAAGGTTTCTCCAAATCCTTAGAAAGGTTAAAAAAACATGTTCCAAGGCAGCCCAACTGAACTCATTGAGCTACTGCATCAACAACAGTGGGCTTTATACTTGAGGGGATCCAAGAGTTCCTCAGTTCCCACATCTGTATCAGTGCTTTGGTCTTGCTTTGGGCTGGTGAATTATGATGGAAAATTCAGTAATGAGCTGGCATTCATTCTGGCAGCTTAGATTTGCTATTCAGAAAGGGCCAGCTTTGCAGATAGTCGAGTTACCAAGAAGTAGCCTTTCAGGAATTGAAAAAGCAGCTATCGGCATTTGAAGTTTTGGCACAGACTAATCCCTAGTGAGATGTGGTGCTGTCATGCGAAGCCTCCCCACACGGTATCCAGTTACTGCTGGCTCACCGACAGCTCAGCAGAGAGAACTGCTCAGTAGTATATACTTCCCAGACTTTGGCTGATGCCAAATGAAAATACTTCCACAGCGAGAAGGAAAGTTTGGCGATAATCTTTTATGTGATAAAATCCATCCAAGCAATACATTCAATGAATATGTTTCTACGCATATGTTTGATGTAGTAATGGACCACAAAGCCCTGCTCAGGCGACCCGAGGAAGATAGGGCCATCCCACTTTTACCTTCAGGTCGAATTCAAAAGTGAGCTCTTATTCTGAGTGCATGGAATTACAAGTTGGAATAGTATACATGCCTGCAGCCAACTCCCACTGGTGGATACACTATGGTGAGTTTTACCAAAGGAATGATCCATTCCGGTTTTCAACTTCCTGCACACACATCTGGTCATCTGACAATATCACACTGTGGACACAAAAATATCCCATCCTGGCGAAACAGAAACTACTGGTGTGTTCGAAACAAAAGGGTGATCATTACCAGCATGGAACCCTTTCTGAAACTGGCGAGTCCAAATGACCATTGAACACTGCATATTAATATGGGGTGCAAGCATGTTTGTCACAAGCAATGATCACTGTCAGATAACAGGTAAACTCCACCGGGCTCATCCTGTGATTTCCAAAATGAAGATGTTGACGAGAGTTATGTCTTGTGACCAGAATTGGATGCCGATACAGCCATGTTGGTGGGCCAGTATCCATAATGCCAACAAGGACAGAAATTGTCACCAGCTGTGCACTATATTCATGTGAATAGCCAGGTATAACCTTGCATCAGTTACTCATTGAATATGCAAATCTGTTTGTGGGATCTGTACTTGTAATGATGTTGGTCACAGACAAAGGGCATTCATTTGCTAGCAGGGTGTTTTGAGTATTTCCGAAAGCCGAATGGCATTCGGCATGTAAGGGCACCTGCATCTGTTGTCCGACAGTCTGGTGGAAATAATAGTCCAAACTTTGAATGCAAAGTTAAGAGAACAGCTGACAACTTCACAGAATTTCATACCACATTAAATCTCATCTTCCCAGACCTTGTGGGGAGTGGAAAACAGCATCTAGAATGCAAATGCCAGCCACAAAAATGCTTGTTGTGCGAGAGACTATTTACGTCATGGGACAAAGTCAGCTGTTGAAACCATGGGAATTGCCCTGCAGGGGTAAGAGGCATGGTCAGGGTGAGCACCGATCCCACGATGTACAATACCTGGGTCTGACAGTCAGTACTGAAAAAATCTGAGAATCACATGATAGCTGTAACCTCACAAGTGGCCAGGAGCAATACTCAGTAAGTGTTTTAGAACATCCAGCAAGGCTGTCCAAAGGTGTGGGTTCTCCTGGTTCTCGTAGGGTGGAATTAACTTCTGAGGGCGAGATGGAAACAGCAAGTGTTGCAGCATTGTCACAGTTACCATGTGTGGAAGAAGGTAAACATTTTCTGAGATGCAAGAGGTGGACTGCAGGCCAGCACATGCCGACATTAGCCAAGCTCAGTTGGAGTTAGTGGACCTAGTGGGTAAATACCTCCGGAGATGCTTCAGGAAAAAGAAAGGGCCTATAGCTCAGGACTTAGAGTAGGATGGAGGTCATGATTGGAACAGAGTCAGCCTGGGAACCGCATTAACATAATATCCTATGTTGCGGCTGTTCATCTGATCCAGTCAGATTATCCTTACTGGCAGGTGTGTCAGGGGTTCTCTTCCACTCGAGGAGCCGACTCTAAGAAGGCGAGATCAGTGACATATAGTATGAACTGTATCCAGTAGCGCATTACACGCAAGGAGCTCAGCAATCACCAATCTTGGTCAAAAGAGAGAAAGCTGCCCTCCAGCTTAAGAATGAGGCTGCAGATGTGATTGGTATTCTCCCTGAGGAATTGAAGTCGAGAGGCACTGAGATCCCAATGCAGCTGCAAGCCCTTGTCTGCCTTATCGGGAAGGAGGAGAGCTTCCCTGCAAAGCCCCCAAATGCAACAGTAGTAAGTGTTTTTCAAAAGAAGTGAACGTGTCAGACTGTACTAACTGCAGCAAAATCTCTCTGATGTGGACCTTTGAAAAATGTATCGCCATGGTCCTTGTCAACTGTCTCCTGCCTGTGCCTGAGGAATCAATCCCGGAATTTCTGTGTGTATTTCAGCCCCAGACGGACACACTCTTAGACCTTTCAAAGGCCTTCAAACAGGAAGCATATGTGGAGCATTCTTCTCTGCTTTAGTTGCATCATGAAATTTGTCACCACCCCTCACCTGGTCCAGGACGATGTGTAAGTCATTTTATAGACAAACGGCTTCAACACTGACCCATTCTGCTTCTGAACCGGTGTTGAGCGGGGCTACATCATCACCACAAAATCTGAATCTACCTCCCTGCAGGACCTCACAGCAAATACGCTGCCCACTTTTAGGTGAATGGGGCTTGTATTGAAGTCCTACTATGTTGCTATCCCAGAAACCCTTGATGGAGGTTAGTGTGAGTGGCAAGTTGTTTTTAGTTGAAATAAGCAGGTGTCCTTCCTCTGGATTTTTAACCATTCCTGGATTTCTGTTTCAAGAGTATACAATAGCGACAGAACAGAGGTGATTTTTAAAAATGTTTCTTTGAAATGAGCAAATGCTGGAGATCACAGTGGTTCAGACTATGACTATTCGGGCTGAGTCTGTTGCACGCAGTGGGTGTTGTTTTTCAGACTGGAGGCTTGTGATGAATATAGGAACCGGTGATGTGTCCAATGCCATTTGTCATTTATGTAAAGGATATGGATGAGAATATAGGGTTTGTGAGGAGTGGCACGTGGAGTACAATTTTGATACATGCAAAATGTTGCATTTTGGTAAGAGGAACAAGGCAAGACCACTTTTGGAACAGCCTGTGGAGTGTTGTCGAACAGAGAGTCCTAGGGGTTGACAGAACCTCTACAGTGCGGAACTAGGCCATTTGGCACAACAGGCCCATACTATCAGTCCCATTTCCCTTATGTGCAAAAATAGAAGCACAAATGAAGAGCCTGCAAAGCTCAGCAATGTTCAAACCACTACGATGAAAGATAAAGCAAGGGCAACCAAGGGTTTGTTGGCTCCCACGTCTGCATCGGAGCTTCAGTATTTCCTTAGGTTGGTGAAATATTACGGAAAATTGTGTAATCACCTGGCCTCTATTTTGGCAGCTGAGATTAGGTATTCAGAAAGGGCCAGCGTTGCAAATACTCGTGTCACCAGGAACAACCATTACCGGAATTGAAAAAGCAGCTATTATCATTTAATGTCTTGGCACAGAATGGTCTCCAGTGAGATGTGGCGCTGACATGCGAAGCCTCACCATATGGTATCCAGTTACTGCTGGCTCATGGACAGAGAGGACTGCCTGATAGTATGTGTCTCCCAGAGTTTGGCTGATGCTGAATGGAGAAAGTGAGCACTGTAGATGCTGGAGATCAGAGCTGAAAAATGTGTTGCTGGAAAAGCGCAACAGGTCAGACAGCATCCCAAGGAGCAGGAGAATCGACGTTTTGGGCATAAGCCTCTCTTCAGGAATGAAGAAGGTGTGCCAAGTAGGCTGTTGAACCCGGGTCTCTGGCGCTGTGAGGCAGCAGTGCTAACCACTGTGCCACCGTGCCGCCCACAATGTGGACTAATAGGGGAAGGGTTCCATGAGGATTCCATACTAGGTTAAATCTGATCTTCCCAGATATTGTTGGGGCGCGGGGGCGGGGGACACAACATCAGGAATGCCAATGCCAGCTGCAAGACTCTTCTTTGTGTAACATGCTGTTAATGTCCTGGGACAAAATCTGCTGTTGAAACCATGAGAATAGCCCTGCATTGGTAAGAGGCATGGTCAAAGTAAGGACAGGTCGCAGATGTGCAATATTTGGGTTGGAGAGGCTGGCCTAAACAAATCTGAAGATCACATGATAGGTGTAACCTCACAAGTGTCCAGGAGCAAAACATACCCAGTCCCTGAGATTATCCGGCAAGGCTGTCTGAACCTGTGAGTTCTGCCAGTCCACCCAGAGTGGAAGTAACCTTCAGGGTGAGATGGACTCAGCAGATGTTGCAGCATTGATGCCATTGTCACCTGAGTAAGAAGATCAATGTTTTCTGAGATGCAAGAGGTGGGCTACAGTCCAAGCTTTAGTGCATGAGCCAAGCCAGTGTCCAAGAAAGTAGACCTTGTGGGAAATCGCCTTTGGAGAAGCTACGAGAACAAAATGGGCTTATGTCCCAGAATGTAAAGCGGGATGGAGCTAATGATTGGAACGTGGTCAGCCAGTGAATCTCATTGAATACAATTTCTCAAGTCGTGCCTAGTAACCTGGTTCAGTCAGGAAGCCCTGACTGCCAGGTATGTCAGGGGTTCTGCTCACTCAAGGAGCTGCCTTTATGACAGCTCGGTCAGAATCATGTACTGTGCACGTGGAAATTCTTTGAATTGCATCCCACAGCAAAATATAGAACATAGAACATAGAACATAGAAGAATACAGCGCAGTACAGGCCCTTCGGCCCTCGATGCACTCGAGTAGATCAGCAATACCTAATCTTGGATGAAACAGATAAGGCTGTCCTCCAGCTTAAGAAACAGGCTGCAGGTGCAATTCCCACTGAGGCATTGAAGTGTAGAGGTACTGAGATCCCAATGCAGCAGCATGCCATTGTCTGCCTTATCTGGAAGGAGGAGAGCTTCCCAGAAGAGCTCAAAGTTGTAAGTATTTTATGAAAAGATGAACATGCCAGACTGTGGTAACTACAGAGGAATATCCCTGATGTCAACCATTGGAAATGTATCACCAAAGTCCTTTTCAACTTTCTTCTCCCCGTGGCTGAGGAAGTCCTCCTAGGATTTCAGTGTGGCTTTCAACCAGAGAGTGATCCATTGAGCATGATTTTCACTGCAGTATATGGCCTTCTGGGAACTTAAAAAGGTCTTTAACATCATCAATCGGGAAGCATTTCTGGAGCGTTCTTCTTCGTTTTAGTTGCACCATGATGTTTGTCACCATCCTTCACCTGCTCCACAATGACGTATAATTCATCAAAATGACAAACAGCTTTAGTACCTACCCAATCACCCTCTGAACCGGTGTCGAACAGGGCTATGTCATCACCGCAACACTTCCGAATCTACCTCGCTGCACAACTTCACTTCTGACAAGCTGCCCACGTTTGATCCAAGGGGGCTTTAGTTGTGGTGCTAAACCATTGCTGTCCCAGATGCTCTTAGTGGGGATCAGTGTGAGTGATATGTTATTTTTAGTTGAAATGTGCAGGTGTACTTTCTCTGAATTTTAAACCGTTATTGTTCATTTCCCAGGTGTTTTCAATTTGCAGCAGAGCAGAGATTTATTTCATTGAAAAGAACATTTAATTGTTTAGTTTTTATTTGGTTGAAAAGAACAAATGCTGGAGATCACAGTAGGTCAGACAACATCCATGAGAGAGGGCAAGCTAGTATTTCAAGACCAAATTACTCCTCATCAGAGCTGTTCATTTGTTGTTTCATTTGCTTGAGTATATTTTTATTTTGGCCCCCTGTAGCCCCTGCGCACAAGTGATTGGTGGGCATTGAGAGCCAATTTTTGCTTGTTAAACAAAAAAGACCCTATTGCTCTGGGAAAAGATAGAAAGAAATAAACAAAGTGAAAGTAGTTTAATTTCTGTTTTGAATGAGCACACCATTTTACCCGGTGATGTATCTGTTCTAGGAATGTCTGATGCAGGCAGTATCACGGTATCTTGGTTTTATTTTTCCATTTACATCTTTGGTTTTAAAAGAGTGGAGGGTTGTTTTAACGGCTGGAGACCTGTGACAAATGCAGGGATTGGTGCTGGGTCCAATACCATTTTTCATTTCTGTCATGGATTGGAATGTGAAAATGAATATGAATGTTAAATGCCATCAGGAACATCAATGCCAGCCACAAAACTCCTCTTTGCGCATGAGGCAGTTTATTACATTGGACAAAATATGCTGTTGAAACAATGGAATGGCAATGCATGGGGAAGGAGCATGGTCGAAATAAAGGACAGGTGCCATGATGTCAGAGAGGCGTTCCTGAACAAATGTGAGGATCCCATGATAGTTGTAACCAGCAAGTGGCCAAGAGCAAGGCATAACCAGCTCCTCAGAACATCTGGCAAAGCTGTCCGAACCTGTGAGTTCTCCTCATCCTCCCAGTGTAGAAGAAGCCTCTGAGGGCAGATGTGGCAGCCTTGATGCCATTACCAACTGCAGAAGAAGATAAATTTTCTTCTGAGATGTAAATGGTGGTCAATAGTCCAGCACGTGGCGACAGTAACCAAGCGAGAGTCTGAGAAACTTGACCTAGTGTGAAAAAGGTTATGGCTGGTCACCTTGTCCAGTCAGGTATGTCAGGGGTCTAGCTCACTCGATGAGCCGCCTCTATGAAAACTAGGTCAGTGTTGTGTACTGTGCATGTGGAAATTCTTGAATTGCGTCCAGCAGCATATTACACTCAAGGAGTTCAGTTATCGTTCAGACTTGATGAAAAGGCGAACATCCAGCTCAAGTACAAGTCTGCAAGTGCAATTGATATTTCCCCTAAAGCGTGGAAGTGTGGAGGCACTGAGCTCCCAGTGCAGCTGCATGCCCATGTGTGCCCTATCTCAAAGGATGCTCATCCCAGGAGAGCTCCCAGGTACCAAAGTTATTAGCATTGTTAACAAAGGGAACATGTCAAACTGTGGTAACTGCAAGGTAAAATCCCTGATGTCGACCATTGAAAACTCATCGCCAAGGTCCTTTTCAAGTGGCCCCTCCCTGCGGTTGAGGAACTCCTTCCGGAGTCTCAGTGTGGCTTTGGCCCCAGAAAGTTACAATGGACATGGTTTTCACTGCTGTCTTGGACCCTCGTGGACCTTAGACGGATTTGACACAATCAATTGGGAAGTATTTGTGAATTGTTCTTCTCCAATTTAGTTGTAACATGAAGTCAGTCGAGATCTTTGGCCTGATCCACAACAAAGTGTAAATCATTATAATGGCAAGCAGGGTCAACATCTGCCCATTTCCCCCTCTGAACCAGTGTCGAGCAGGGCCAAGTCATCACCTGAACACTTTTCTGCATCTGTGTCGCTGCAGGACCTCAATGCCGACAAGCTGACAACTTTTGCCCCAAGGGGACTTTAATTGTAGTCCTGCATTGTTGCTGTTCCAGAAGGTCTTGATGGGAATCAGTGTGAGCTGTAAGTTAGTTTTAGTTAAAATGTGTAGCTGTGATTCCTCTGGATTTTATGCATCATTGTTCCTTTACTTGGAGTGTTCAATCATGATGGCGCAGAGAGGATTCATTTATTCATTGAAAAGAACAAATACTGGAGATCACAACAGGTCAGACAGCATCCATGAGAGAGAGGAAGCTAAGACTTGGAGTCCAGATGACTCCTCATCACAGCTGTTCATGTATCATTTGTTTTCTTAAATTTGCTTGAGTTTACTTTTATTTTGGCCCCCTTTGGCCACTGCCTAAAACTGGTTGTTGAGGACATTGTCAAAGGTGAGACAATTTTTGTGTGTATATTTGTTTTTGCCTTTCCCCAGAGTCATAGTGTCTTCATTTTTGGTTGACACACTGATAGTTGCTTTCATTCTTGTTTTGAAAGGGCAGAGTTAAAAAAAACCACACAACACCAGGTTCATCCAAATGTTTATTTGGAAATACTATTTTATGGAACGCTGCTGGTAGTTCTTCCAAATGAACGTGGTGGATGATAATGTGTCGTTGAGCGATTTTTAACTTTCTTGATTGAACTCCAACACTGGGCCCCACCTAGTCTTGAAAGAGTAGAGTGTTTCATCCGGTGCTGTGCCTCTCTTGGGATGATCTGTGCAGGAAATGTCAGATGTTCTTGATTTTTGTTCCTTTTACATCTTTGGTTTTATAAGAGTGGAGGATTGTTGATCAAACTGGAGACCTGTGATGAATAAAAGAATTGGCGCTGGGTCCATTGCTATTTGTCATTTATGTAAATGGATTAGCATTGAGAATATGGGAAACATGGTTGCCAGAGGATGTGGTGGAGGCTGGTACAACTGTAATATTTAAAAGGCATCTGGATGGAAATACAAATAGAAAGAGTTTTGATGAATATGAGCCGAGTGCTGGCAAGTGGGAGTGGATAAATTTAGAATATGTGGTTGGCACGGTTGAGGTGGACTGAAGAACCTGTTTGCATGTTATACATCTCTGCAACTCTATGTTTAGTAATTTTGCAGATGTCACCAAAGTTTGCCGTATAGCAGACAGTGAAGTAGGTGATCAAAGATTCCAAATGTATCCTGATCAAATGGGCCAGTGGGCTGAGGAGTGGCAGAAGGAGTTTAGTTTTGATAAATGTGAGATGTTCCATTTTGCTTAGATGGACAGGGCAAGACTTACACAGTTAATAGCTAGTCCTTTGGAGAATTGCCAAAGAGTGACCTAAGGTTTGATAGAACCTCTGTAGTGCAGAAGCCGGCCATTTCACCTGTGGAGCCCACACGACCAGTTCCACTTGATGTGCGTGCAAACGGAGAGGCAGCATTCATGAGGCTAGAAAGTGAAGCAATAATAAAACTACAACATTTACCGTATCCACAGCACTGGTCCTACACATTGTGGGTCAGTTGCCTTTGTGGAGATTTTGATGAAACAGTGATCTGTATTTTGAAGCCAGACAAATAACCCAACCATATGCAAAACTTTATAAGCTTTGTCCTTCATGAAGCTGGATATGAGCCATGCGAAACTGGCATAGTGATTTGATGAAGATTCCCAAAAATATGCTTCAATTAATACACATAATGGTTGTAGCAATATCCAAGACTGCATTTTGTGTTGGGATATCATCAGCCTATGAAATTGTCCAGTGAACAATGGAGAACATTTCACAAGGTGTACTCCAGGATACGGTCTCTATGAATGATGTACTAATAATTGGGAAGAGGATTTTGAGAGATTGGGCACAGCAATTAATTGATTCTCCAGGGCCTTAGAAGGAAAAATGTGTATTCCAAGGCAGCCCAAGTGACCTCCTTGAGCTATAGCATCAACAAGACCAGGATAAACAAGTTGGAAAATTAAGTGAGGTCAATCAAGGGTGCCCTGCCTCCCACCAGAGCTTCGATCTTACCTTGGGTTGGTTAAATATTACAGAAGCTTCGGAAATTTCCTGGCCTCCATCTTGGCAACTTGGATTTGCTATTCAGAAATGATCAGCATTGCAAATGATTTCATTGCCCAGAAGTAACGTTTAAGGAAGTGAAAACGCAGGTATTGTAGATGGTGTTGGCACACAATAGTCACCAGTGAGGTGTGGTGCTAACATGTGATGCCTCCCAATACAGTTTGAGGTGACTGTTGGCTCACTGATGGCTCAGCAGAGATGGTATATGCTTCTCAAACTTTGGCGACTGTCAAATGAAGACACGTCCACATAGAGAAGGAAGGTTTGGTGGTAATCCTTTGTGTGAGAAAGTTCCACCAATACCTTTTAGGACATCAATTTGAAATATAAATGGACCACAAACCCCTGCTACTGATACCTGATGATGACAGGACCTTCACACCTCAAGCTTCAAGCCAAATTCAGTGGGCTGTCATGCTGAGTGCATAAAAGCTCAGAAACCTGTGTGGGCAATCATGTGTTAAATGCAGTTGCGTGAAGCCTACTCCCAATGGTGGATACACCATGGTGGGTGCCAGAATTGAAAGAGCCTGTTCTTGTTTTAAACATTGCGGACACGCTTCCCATCATCTCTGACAATATCAGACTGTGGATACAAAAAGATCCCTTCCTGGTGAATCACAAATAGCTGGTGGTGTTGGAAATTAAAGGGGCATCACCACCAAAATTGAATGCTTTCTGGACTTGGCGAGACTAGAGTCCATTGAGGACGGCATAGTAATATGCAGAGCAAGTGTCTTTAGCCCAAGCAAAGGTCACTGTCAGATACTGGCTGAAATCCACCAGGGTCATCCTGTGATTTCAGAAATGAAGGTGTTGACAAGATGTTTTGTCTGGTGGCCGGGATCAGATGCCGACGCAGCCATGTTTGTGGAGCAATGACTAGAGTGTCAACCAAGACAAAGATTGTCACCAGCAGCTGCACCACATCCATTGGACTGGTCAGGTAACACCTGGACTCAGTTACACGTCAACTGTGCCAGTGCTTTCATGGTGGTTATGCATTTAATCATTGTGCACACACAAAGTGGTTGGATGTGCATGAAGTGCATTTGTCAAATGTGGGGATGACAATTGAAAAGTTGTGAGAATATTTTACAATACACAGAAACTGGACGTGCTGGTCACAGATAACAGGCCATCGTTTAGCAGGAGGGAGCCTTGTGTATTTCCAAAAGTGGAATGATATTCAACATGTAAGGACAGCTGCATCTGTTGTCTGATAGTCTGGTAGAAAGAGCAGTCCAATCATTGAAAGAAAGTTTAAAATTACAGCCTACAACTTTAGTCAATACCCAAGTGTCCCAATTTGTGATTGATTTTAGAACCAGCACTCACACAAATACAGGAACAGAAGCATTGGTATTGCAGAGAAGACTCCACTCCAGATTAAATCTGATGTTCTTCGACCTTGTGGGGTGTGTGAAAAAGTGTCATGAACGCCAAAGCTGGCCGGAAGACATTTCTATACGAGAGAGGCAGTTTAGTCCGGGAGACAAAATTTGCTGTTATAACAATTGGAATTGCCATGCATGCGTAAGAGCCCTGGTTGAATGCTGTCCATTTTTCAAGGCAGAGAGGTGATCCTGATAGCTATAACATCAAAAGTGGGGCAGGAACAAAACGTACCAGGCCACTAGGAATATCTGTCAAAGCTGCCAGAAACTGGGTTTTCTCTGTCATTCCCAATGTCCAAGAAACCTCTGAGGGCAAGATGGACATGGCAGATGTCACAGCCTTGATCCCATTACCACCAGCAGAAAAAGATGAATTCCTGCTAAGATGCTCCACGGGTAAGAGGCAAGCCGCAGTCCAGTACATGCCGGCAGTATCTGAGCCAGAATCTGTGGCACCAAATTAGGTGTGAGTGTGCCTCAGGAGAGGCAACAGCCAAGAGAATGGGCCTTTTTCTCAGGACAGCGATGGGGAGAAAGGTATTGATTGAAATGAGGTTAGTGAGGTGGATCTCACTGAACATAATTTCCCAGATTAGACCCGGTTAACTGCCCCAATCAGGCAGTCCAGGCAGACAGATGTGTTAGGAGTTCTGCTCACTCAAGTTTCCATCTCTGTAAAGCCTCGCCCAAGTATCATGCAGTGTGCATGTGGACAATGTTGAATTGCATCACCCAGCATATTACACGCAAGGAGCTCAGCTTTACCATGTCTTGGATGGAACAGAGATGGTCATCCTCCAGATGCAGAAGACTATAGCTGCAAATGGCTCTCCCCTTGAGGCATTGATGTATGAGGCACAGAGCTCCCAGTGCAGTTGAATTCCCTTGCCTGACTAATCTGGAAGGAGGAGATCATCCCAGGAGAGCTTCCAGATGACAAAGTCATTAGTGCTTTCAAAAATGGCAACATGTCAGACTGTGGTAACCACAGGGGCACATCGTTGATATTGACCATTCAAAACTCATCATCATCGTCGATTTTAACTGTCTCTTCCTTGTGACTGAGGTACTCCTCCCAGAGTCTCAGCGTCAGTGAACCACAGTCAAGCACAATAGGCATGGTTTTCACTGCTGCTCTTGAACCTCATAAATGCCTTTGACACCATCAGTTGGGAAGCATTTGTGGAATGTTCTTCTGTGCTTAGTTGGAACTTAAAGTTTGTAACCATCCTTTGACACTTCCACAACTGTATGTAAGTAATCGTAATAACAAACGGCTGCAACACCTACCCAGTTGAGCAGAGCTGTGTCGTCAACACAACACTTCTGAATCGACCTTGCTGCAGGATGTCATTGCCGACAATCTGCCCAGTTTTGAGCCTAGGTGGCTTTTATTGTAGTCCTGCATTTTTCCTGTCCCAGAGATCTTGTTGGGCTTCAGTGTGTGGGTTAAGATACTTTTATTTGAAGTGGGTGGCATAGTGCCAGAGATCTGTGTTCAATGCCCGCCTCAGGCAACTGTGTGGAGTTTGCACATTCTCCCCGTGTCTGCGAGGGTTTCCTCCAGGTGCTCTGGTTTCCTCCTCGAGTCCAAAAATGTGCAGGTTAGGTGAATTGGCCATGCTAAATTGCCTGTAGTATTAGGTGAGGGGGTAAATGTCGAGGAATGGGTCTGGGTAGGTTGCTCTTCGGAGTGTCGGTGTGGACTTGTTGGGCCGAAGGGCCTGTTTCCACAGTGTAAGTAATATAATCTATGAGCAGATGTACTACCTCTGGATTTTAACAAGTGCTGTTCCTTTCCCAGGAGTGTTCAATAGTAACAAAGTAGAGAGCATTTTTTAATTTAGTAGAAAAGATCTAATGCTGGAGATCACAGTGGTTCAGAAAGCATCCATGAGAGCAAACTAAGTTTTAGTGTCTAGATGTCTCCTTATCAGAGCTGTTCATTTATTGTTTGCTTTCTGTGATTTGCTTGAGTTTAGTTTTATATTGACCCTGTGTGGCCCCTGCCCACGAATGCTTGATGGGGACTGAGTCCAGGGAGAGCCAGTTTTTGATAGTTTATTTCCTTCTGAATTTGTCCTGAGGAATAGTATGTTTTTTGTTTTAGAAATTAAAAGCAGGTTTAGTATCTGCTTTAAGAGCAGACTGTATGCCCCAGTGTGGTGCCTGATCTGGGAATGTCTGTTGCAGGCAGTGAGGGCTGTTTTTCAGGCTGGAGGCCTGTGAGGAATACAGGAATGGGTGCTGGGTCCAATGCCATTTTTCATTTATGTAAAAGATTTAAGTGTGAATATAGGATGCATGGTTTGTAAGGAATGGCAGATGGAGTTTAATTTTAATAAATGCAATGTGTTGCACTTTGGTAAGAGGGATAGGACAAGACTTACACAGTTCATGGTAGGGCTTGTGGAGGGTTGTCAAACAGAGAGACCTAGGGGTTGGCAGAGCGTCTACAGTGCTTAAGCAGGCCATTCAACAAAACATTCCACACAACCAATGCCATTTGCCTTGCACCAAAAGTAAACAGACCATCAAGAACCTGGAACATTCAACAAACACTGTGGTATGCCCTTTGAGCAGCACTGGGCATCCTCATGATTGGTCGCTTTGCCTTTGTGGAAAGTTTAAAGGAACGGTGAACCAGTTTTCGAAGCCAGGTAAATAAACATTCCTTCATCAGCTGGCGAACCTTTCCAGTGAACAACAGAGAACACTTTACAAGGTCTATCCCCAGTGTGCTATTTATCTGAATGATGTGCTAATAACTGGGAAGATTGATAAACAGCATTAATGCTTCTCCAGGGCCAGAAGAAGGAAAGAAACTTGTGTTCCAAGGCACCTCAAGTGACCTCTTTGAGCTACAGCATGGACAAGAGTGGGTTACACACATTCAAAGACAAACAGTGGGAAACCTGAGCTTCGGTGTTAATTTGGGTTGGTGAATTATTATGGAAAATTGACAGCTCAGCAGAGTTGGCAGCCCAATAGTCTCATCTTGCCCGAGTTTAGTGATGCTGAATGAAGATACATTCTGATAGAGAATGAAAGTTTGGCGGGAATCTTTTGAGTGAGAAAGTTCAACTAACACCTTTCTGCAACTATATTTGAAACAGTAATGGACTGCAAAATCTTACTGGCATCCCACTTCTCGCTTCAGGTTGTATTCAGCAGTGCTCTCTTATTCTGAATGTATGTGATTACAAGTTGGCACAACATCTGTGTGGTAATTGGTTAATGGCTGAAGCCAACTCTGCTTGGTGGATACACCATGGTGGGTGCCACCACTGGATGAGTCTGTTCTAGTTTTAAGCTTTCTGGACCCCTCCAGTCATTGCTGACAATAATAGACTGTGGATGCGAAATTATCCCATCCTGGCCAAACAAAAGCAACTGGAAGAGTTAGAAATGGAAGAGTCTTCAATACCAGGCTGGAAACCTTTCTGCTCCTGGCGAGACCCGATATCCATTGAAAACTACTAACATGGGTAGCGTGCATGTTTGTCATACACATAACTCTGTCAGATATTGCTGAATTCTTCGAGGATAATCCTGTGATTTTTCAAATGAAGGTGTTGATGAGATTTTATGTTTGGGAGCCAGGATTGGAAGCTGGTACAGCCACATTGGTGGGTAGTACTCAGAGTGCCAACAAGGACAAAAATTGTCACAGACAGTGCACAATATTGATGGAATTGTGCAATATTGATGGCATAGCCTGGACCCGAGTCTGAAAAACAACCCTCGTTGCCTGCATAGTTGAATGTGCAGTCCGTTGGTGGAATCAATACTTTTAAATATTGTACATGCCATTTCAAAGTGGTTTGACATGCATAAAATTAATTTGTCAAATTTGGGGATGATGATTGAAAAGTTGTCAGCCCCTTGTGTCTGGACTTGGTGATGGGACATAATGGCATTCATTTGCCAGCAGGGTGTTCTGCGTTTTTCCGAAAGGTGAACGGCATTCGGCATGTAATGGCAGCTGCATCCGTTGTCTAATACTCTGGCAGAAAGAAACGTCCAAACATTGAAGGCAAGGTTAAGAAAACAGCCTACAAGTTCATTGGATAACAATCTGTCCAAGTTTCTGTTTTATTATAGAAATATCACTCACGCAATTGCAAGGGCAAAAGCACCAGCAGAATTGTTGATGCAGAAAAGACTCCACACCGAGTTAAATCTGATCTTCCTGAACATGTGCTGTTCCCATGGTATACTTGGAAATGGCCCTGTATGAATAAGAGGCCTGGTCGAAGTGAGGCTAGGCCTCATGATATACAACTTTTGGGTCCTTTCTGGAAAGGAATACTTTGATGAGGGATAGTCAACATGGTTTTGTAAACGGAAAGTCGTGCCTCACAAACCTTATTGAGACCTTTGAGAAGGTGACCATGCAAGTGGATGAGGGTAACGCGTTTGATGTGCTTTACATAGAGTTCCGTAAGGCACTTCATACCGCTCCCCATGGTAGGGTACTGAAGAAAACACGGAGACTTGGAATTGAAGGTGATTTACCAGAAGCTGGCCAGTTGAAAATGGACAGGATGTGGTGGTTGATAGAAAATGTTCATCCTGGGGTTCAGTTACTTATGATGTACTGCAATGATGAGTTTTGGGCCCATTGCTGTTTGTAATTTCTATAAATGATCTGAATGAGGCTGTTGAAGGATGGGTTAGTAAATGTGAGGATGAAACTAAGGTTGGTGGAATTGTGGACAGTGCCAAATGGTATTGCAGGTTACAGAGATGGACTGAGATGTGGCAAATGGAGTTTAATGTGGAAAAGTGTGAGGTGACTCACCTTTGGAAAGATCAACAGGTATAAAGAGTACTGGACTGATTTGAAGATTCCTAGAAGTATAAATGAGCACAGAGGTCTTGGTGGTCGTGTCCATCAATCCCTAAAAGTTCCCACCCAGGTTGGTAGGCCTGTCAAGAAAGCATACGATGTCAGCTTTTCTTGGTAGAGGTACTGAGTTTCTGAGCCATGAGGTCATGTTGCAGCTGTAGAAAACTCTGGTGCGGCTGCACTTCGTGTATTGTGTGCTTTTCTGGTCACTGCATTAGAGGAAGGATGCAGATGCAGATTGTTTGGAAAGGGTTCAGGATGTTGTCTGGTAAAGAAGGGAAGTTCTTATGAAGAAAGGCTGAGGGACTTGAGGCTGTTTTCATTAGAGAAGAAAGTTGAGAGGTGACTTAATTGAAATATCTAAGGTAATCAGAGGATTCAGGGTGGAGAGTGAGAGCCTTTTTCAACAGATGGTGATGGCTCACATGAGGGGATACAGCTTTAAATCGAGGAGTGTCAGATGTCAGAGGTAGTTTCATTACTCAAAAAGTTGTACGGGGGGTGTGGAATGCCCTGCCTGCAACTGTTGTAGACTCACCAAATTTATGGGCATTTAAATGGTCATTGGATAAACATGGACAAAAATGAAATTGTGCAGGATAGATGGGCTTCAGATTGGTTCCACAAGTCATCGCAACATCGAGGGTTGGAGGACCTGTGCTGTGCTCTAGTGGTGTTTGTTCTATGTCCTGAACAAACGTGCAGATAACATGACAGCTGCAAATTCTCAAGTGGCCAGTCTCAAAACACACCCAGCCTCTCAGAACATCCGGCAAGGCTGTCCGAACCTGTGGGTTCTCCCAGTCTGCCCAGCGTGGAAGGAAGCTCTGTGGGCGAGCTGGACGTGTCAGATGTCTCAGCCTTGACATCTTTACCACCAGCGGAAGATGATAAATCTTTTCTGAGATGCAATAAATGGGTCACAGTACAGCACATGGCACCATTGGCCAAGCCAAAGTCTGAGGAAGTGGATCTAGTGGGAAAATGACCCAGGACATGACAGGAAAGAGAATGGGCCCATGTCCCAGGGCTTAGAGAAGGATGGAGGTAGTGATTGGAATGTAATCACCCAGTTAACTTATGAAATATAATTCCCCTGGTTGGGGCTCTTCAACTGGTCCAATCAGGGAGTCCCGACTGGCAGGTGTGTCAGGAGTTCTGCTCACTTGAGGAGACATCTGTGTAAAGGCGAGGTCAATGTCATGGCCTGTGTACGTGTAAATTCTTGAAGTGCATCCTGCAGCATGTTGCATGCAAGGAGCTCAGCAAAACCCAAGCCTTGGATGAGACAAAGAAGACTGTCCTCCATCTTAAGAATGAGTCTGCGGGTGCAAGTGGTACTCCCCCTGAGTGCGGAGGTACTGATCTCCAAGTGCAGCTGCATGCCCTTGTCTGCCTTACTTGGAAGGAGGAGAGCATCCCAGGAGAGTTCCCAGATGCCACACTTGTGAGTGTTATCAAAAAACGGAACACATCAGACTGTGGGAACTCCAGGGGAATATCCTCAATGTCGAGCATTGGAAAGCTCATCGCCAAGGTCCAGTTCAACTCTCTCATCCCTCGAGGAGCCGATTCTAAGAAGGAGAGGTCAGTGTCATATATACTATGCATGTGTACAATCTTGAACTGTATCCCGCAGCACATTACACGCAAGAAGTTCAACAATCCCCAATCTTGGTCGAAACAGAGGAAGCTGTTCTCCAGCTTAAGAATGAGGCTGCAGGTGCGATTGGTATTCCCCCTGAGGCATTGAAGTGGAGAGGCACTGACCTCCCAATGCAGCTGCAAGCCCTTATCTGCCTTATCTGGAAGAAAGAGAGCATCCTGGAAAGCATCCAATGACACAGTTGTGAGTGTTTTCAAAAATAAGAGAACATGTCAGACTGTGCTAACTGCAGCAAAATCTCTCTGATGTCGACCATTGGAAAACATATCACCAACTTCCTTGTCAACTGTCTCCTATCTGTGGCTGAGGAACTCTTCACGGAGAGTCAGTATTGCTTTCTGTTCCAGAGGAGCACAATGGACATGATTTTTACTGCTGCATATTCCATTCTTGGGTCTTACAAAGGCTTTTGAAACCATCAATCAGGAAACATTTTTGCAGTGTTCTTCACCACTTTAGTTGCGCCATGAGATTTGTCACCACCTTTCTCCTGGTCCAAAATAACATATATGTCATCATAATGACAAATGGCTTCAACACCTGATATTTGCCCCTTTGAACTGGTGGCGAGCCGGGCTGTGTCATCACCACAACACTCCTGAACCTAAGTTGCTGCAGGACCAGTCCACCGACAAGCTGCCCACATTTGAGCCAAGGGGGCTTTTATTTTCGTCCTGCACTGTTGTTTTCCCAAAATCTCTTGATGGGGTTCAGTGTGAATGATAAATTATTTTCAGTTGAAATGAGCATCTGTACTTCTGTGAGCATTGCAAACCATTATTGTTCTTTTCCCAGGAGTGTTCAATAGCGACAGAACAGAGAGGATTTATTTGTTTTGTTGAAAAAACCAAATGCTGGAGATTACTGCAGGTCAGACAGCATCCATGAGAGAGAGCAAGTTAGGATATAGAGTCTAGATGACTTCTCATCAGAGCTGTTCATATATTGTTTGTTTTCTTTGAGTTACTTGAGTTTCTTTTTATGTTTATGGACTGCAGTGAATTGAGGGGTGTGCAAATTAGGTCATTTTTTATCAGGATAAATCCTGAGCGCAACATCATGGGCCAAAGGGCCTGTTCTATGCTGTACTTTTCTACATTGCATGTTGACCCTCTGTAACCCCTGCCCATGATTGGTTCATGGCAGAAGCGTCCAGGGAAGGCCAATTTTTGATTGTTTACTTCTTTCTGTCTTTCCACAGAGTAATAGTGTATTTTTTGGTGTAACAAAGTGAAAGCAGCTTTAGTTCCTGATTTTAAAGTGCAGAGTGTATGTCATGGTGCTGTGCCTGTTCTGGGAGAGTCTGTTGCAAGCAGTGAGGGTTGTTTTTCAGACTGGAGGCACATGACAAATACAGGAATCAGTGCCGTTTGTTATTTATTTCAAGAAGTTTGATGAGAATCTCCGATGCATGGTTTGTGAGGAGTGGCAGTGGACTTTAATTTTGATAAATACAAAATGTTGCCTTTTTTTGCAAGGACAATACCTTCACAGTTAATGGTAGGGCCCATGAAGTGTTGTCAAACAGAGAGTCCTAGGGGTTGACAGAACATCTACAGTGTGAAAACAGGCCTTTCAGCACAACAGGTCCTTACACTGTGTCATATACTGTGCACATGTAAAACCTTGAACTGTATTCCGCAGCATAGAAGCTCAGCAATCCCCAATCTTGGGTGGTACAGAGAAAGCTGTCCTCCAACTTAAGAATGAGGCTGCAGGTGCAATTGGTACTCCCCCTCAGGCATTGAAGTGGAGAGGCACTGAGCTCCCAATGCAGCTGCATGCTCTTGTCTGCCTTATCTGGAAGGAAGAGAGCGTCCCTGGAGAGCTCCCAGATGCCACAATTGTGAGTGTTTTCAAAAGAAGAGAACGTGTGAGACTGTGCTAACTACAGCAAAATCTCTCTGATATCGACCATTGGAAAATATATCGCCAAGATCCTTGTCAATTGTCTGTGTCTGAGGAACCCATCCCGGAATTCCTATATGTACTTCAGCCCCAGACGGCCACAAAGACATGATTTTTACTGTTATATTGGGCGCTCTCAGAACTTTCAAAGTCCTTTGACACCATCAAACAGGAAGCATATGTGGAGCATTCTTCTCCGCTTTAGTTACATCATGAAACTTGTCACCATCCCTCACCTGGTCCAGAACGATGTGTAAGTCATTTTAAAGACAAATGGATTCAACACTGACCCATTCTGCCTCTGAAACGGTGTTGAGTAGGGCTATGTCATCACCACAAAACAGCTCTGAATCTACCTCACTGCCAGACCTCACTGCAGATAAGCTGCCCACTTTTAGGTCAAGGGGGCTTGTACTGAAGAACTGCAATGTCGCTATCACAGAAACCCTTGATGGGGATCAGTGTGAGCGGTAAGTTGATTTTAGTTGAAACGAGCAGGTGTCCATCCATTGGATTTTTATCTATTCTCAGATTCCTATCTCAGGAGTGTTCAATAGTGACAGAGCAGAGGCGATTTTTAAAAAATGGTTTGTTGAAATGACCAAATGCTGGAGATCTCAGCGGTTCAGACAAATTCCATGAGAGAGAGCCAGCTAAGATTTTGTGTCGAGATGACCCCGCATCTGAGCTGTTCATTGGTTGTTTGTTTTATTTGACTACCTTGACTTTATTTTTATTTTGGTGCCATGTGGCCCATGCACACGAGTGGTCGGTGGGCACAGGGAGAGCCAATTTTTGATTGTTTATTTCCTTCTGTCTTTCCCGAGAGGATCAGTGTATTTTTTTGTTCCAAAATAGAAACAAAAGCTGCTTTCACTTTGTATGTCCTGGTATTATGCTAATTGGGGCCGAGTCTGTTGCAAATGGTGGGTGTTGTTTTTCAGACTGGAGGCTTGTAATGAATATAGGAATCGGTGATGTGTCCAATGCCGTTTGTCATTTATGTAAAGGGTTTGGATGAGAACATAGGGTGCATGGTTTGTGAGGAGTGGCACATGGAGTGTAATTTTGATACATGCAAAATGTTGCGTTTTTGTAAGAGGAACAAGGCAAGACCACTTTTGGAATGGCTTGTGGAGTGTTGTTAAACAGAGAGTCCTAGGGGTTGACAGAACCTCTACTGTGCGGAAGAAGGCCATTTGGCTCAACAGGACCACACTATCAGTTCCATTTCCCTGATGTTCAAATGTAGAGGCACAAATCAAGAGCCTGGAAAGCTAAGCGATGATCAAACCACTACAGTGGTTTGATGTGCTGCGCTATTCTAACCCATGATGTTTAAATTTGCCGATGTGGAGCTTTTAGAGAATCGAAGAACCAATTTTTGAAGCCAGGTATGTAACCGATCCATCACATTGAGGACTTGTTTGGAAAACCGCAGATGTCTTGTTTTTTACGAAGTTGGATATGAACCATGCGAATATGGCATTGTGCTTCAGTGAGGATTCCAATAAATATGCTACAGTTAATACACATAAGGGGTATAACTACTTTACTTGAATGCCTTTGTTTTGGGATATCATCAGCCCTTGAACTGTTCCAGTGAATGGCGGGGAACAATTAACAAGGTCTACCTATGGTCCCTATTTATCTGAAAATTTGCTAACCACTGGGAAGATCAAAAAGATCATTTAATGTTTGTCCAAGACCTTAGGAAGGAAAAAAAATGCATTCCAAAGCACCTCAAATGACTTAATTGAGCTTCAGCATGGACAGTTGGATAACACACATTGAAAGATAAAGCAACGGCAACCATAGCACATAGAACATAGAACAATACATCATAGAACAGGCCCGTCGGTCCACGATGTTGTGCCGAACATTTGTCCTAGCTTAAGCACCCATCCATGTACCTATCCAATTGCCGCTTAAAGGTCACCAAAGATTCTGACTCTACCATTACCACAGGCAGCGCATTCCATGCCCCCACCACTCTCTTGGTAAAGAACCCACCCCTGACATCTTCCCTATACCTTCCACCCTTCACCTTAAATTTATGTCCCCTTGTAACACTCTGTTGCACCTGGGGAAAAAGTTTCTGACTGTCTACTCTATCTATTCCTCTGATCATCTTATAAACCTCTATCAAGTCACCCCTCATCCTTCGCCGTTCCAACGAGAAAAGGCCTAGCACTCTCAACCTATCCTCGTACGACCTATTCTCCATTCCAGGCAACATCCTGGTAAACTTTCTCTGCACCCTCTCCAAAGCTTCCACATCTTTCCTAAAGTGAGGCGACCAGAACTGCACACAGTACTCCAAATGTGGCCTAACCAAAGTCCTGTACAGTTGCAACATCACTTCACGACGCTTGAATTCAATCCCTCTGCTAATGAACGCTAATACACCATAGGCCTTCTTACAAGCTCTATCCACCTGAGTGGCAACTTTCAAAGATCTAAGAACATAGACCCCAAGATCCCTCTGTTCCTCCACCTCACTAAGAACCCTACCGTTAACCCTGTATTCCGCATTCTTCTTTGTCTTTCCAAAATGGACAACCTCACACTTGGCAGGGTTGAACTCCGTCTGCCACTCCTCAGCCCAGCTCTGCATCATATCTAAGTCCCTTTGCAGCCGACAACAGCCCTCCTCACTATCCACAACTCCACAATCTTCGTATCATCTGCAAATTTACTGACCCACCCTTCGACTCCCTCATCCAAGTCATTAATAAAAATTACAAACAGCAGAGGACCCAGAACTGATCCCTGCGGAACTCCACTTGTAACTGGGCTCCAGGCTGAATATTTGCCATCTACCACCACTCTCTGACTTCGACCGGTTAGCCAGTTTTCTATCCAATTGGCCAAATTTCCCTCCATCCCATGCCTCCTGACTTTCCTCCACTGCTCTGTCTGAACCCTGTTTCCTCAACCTTATGTAAGCCTCCTTCTTCCTCTTTACAAGACATTCAACTTCCCTCGTCAACCAAGGTTCCCTCACACGACCATTTCTTTCCTGCCTGACAGGTACATACATATCAAGGACACGTCGTATCTGTTCCTTGAAAAAGTTCCACATTTCCACGACATCCTTCCCTTATCAAATGCCTTACTAAACTCCATGTATACTACATCCACTGCTCTACCCTCATCCACATGCTTGGTCACCTCCTCAAAGAATTCAGTAAGACTTGTAAGGCAAGACTTACCCTTCACAAATCCGTGCTGGCTGTCCCTAATCAAGCAGTGTCTTTCCAGATACTCATAAATCCTATCTCTCAGTACCCTTTCCATTACTTTGCCTACCACCGAAGTAAGACTAACTGGCCTGTAATTCCCGGGGTTATCCCTATTCCCTTTTTTGAACAGGGGCACAACATTCGCCACTCTCCAGTCCCCTAGTACCACCACCGTTGACAGTGAAGATGAAAAGATCATTGCCAACGGTACTGCAATTTCCTCTCTTGCTTCCCACATAATCCTATGTTATATCCCGTCAGGCCCAGGGAACTTGTCTATCCTCAAGTTGTTCAAAATGTCCAACACATCTTCCTGCCTAACAAGTATCTCCTCGAGCTTACCAGTCCGTTTCACACTCTCCTCTTCAACAATACGGTCCATCTCGTTTGTAAATACTGAAGAAAATTACTCATTCAAGACCTCTCCTATCTCTTCCGACTCAGTACACAGTCTCCCACTACTGTCCTTGATCGGACCTACCCTCATTCTCGTCATTCTCATGTTTCTCACATACGCATAAAATGCCTTTGGGTTATACTTGATCCTATCCACCAAAGATTTTTCATGCCCTCTCTTAGCTCTCCTAATCCCTTTCTTCAGGTCCCTTCTGGCTATCCTGTATCCCTCCACTGCTCTGTCTGAACCCTGTTTCCTCAACCTTATATAAGCCTCCTTCTTCCTCTTTACAAGACATTCAACCTCCCTCGTCAACCAAGGTTCCCTCACATGACCATTTCTTTCCTGCCTGACAGGTACATACATATCAAGGACATGTCGTATCTGTTCCTTGAAAAAGTTCCACATTTCCACGACATCCTTCCCTGACAGCCTATGCTCCCAACTTATGCTCCTCAGATCCTGTCTTCCAGCGTCGTAATTACCCTTCCCCCAATTGTAAAACCTACTCTGTTGCACGCACCTATCTCTCTCCATAACCAAGGTCAAAGTCACAGAATTGTGGTCACCATCACCAAAATGTTCACCCACTAATAAGCCCATCATTTGTCCCGGTTCATTACCGAGTACCAAATCCAATATGGCCTCCCCTCTGGTCGGACAATCTACATACTGAGTTAGAAAAGCTTCCTGGACACACTGCGCAAACACCGCCCCATCCAATCTACTTGATCTAAAGAGCTTCCAATCAATATTTAAGAAGTTGAAATCGCCCATGACTACTACCCTGTGGCTTCTGCACCTTTCCAAAATCTGTTTCCCAATCTGTTTTTCCACATCTCTGCTGCTATTGGGGGGCCTATAGTAAACACCCAACAAGGTGACTGCACCTTTCCTATTTCTGACTTCAGCCCATACTACCTCCAAAGGCAGATCCCCCTCAAACTGCCTTTCTGCAGCCGTTATACCATTTCTAATTAGCAACGCGACCCCCCCCCTCTCCTTTTTTACCACCATCCCTAATCTTACTTAAACATCTGTAACCAGGAACCTCCAACAGCCATTCCTGTCCCTCTTCTGTCCACGTTTCCGTGATGGCCACAACATCGTAGTCCCAGGTACCGATCCACGCCTTAAGTTAACCCACCTTATTTCTGATACTCCTTGCATTGAAGTATACGGACTTGAACCCGTCTCTGTGTCCGCAAGTATTCCCTGTCAGTGCTACCTTCTTCACAGCCTCCATAAATTCTTGGACATTCTGACAAACAGCTATCCTACTTGCTGGACTACAAGTCCGGATCCCATCCCCCTACCAAATAGTTCAAACCCCCCCGAAGAGTGCTAGCAAACCTACCCCCCAGGATATTGGTGCCCTTCTGGTACAGGTGCAACCCGTTCTGCTTGTACGGTCCCACCTTCCCCAGAATGCAGTCCAATTGTCCAAATACCTGTAGCCCTCCCTCCTACACCATCCTTGCAGCCACGTGTTCAACTGCACTCTCTCCCTATTCCTTGCCTCACTGTCACGTGGCACCGTCAACAACCCAGAGATGACGACTCTGTCTGTCCTAGCTTTTAGCTTCCAGCCTAACTCTCTGAGCTCTTGAATGACTTCCCCACCCCTCATCCTACCTATGTCGTTGGTGCCAACGTGCACCACGACTTCTGGCTGCACACTCTCCCCCTTAAGGATTCTGAAGAGACGGTCCGAGACGTCTTGGACCCTGGCACCCGGGAGGCAACAAACCATCCGAGAGTCTCGCCCATGTCCACAGAATCGCCTGTCCGTCCCTCTAACTAGAGAGTCTCCTATAACTAGCGCTCTCCTCCTCTCCCCCTTTCCCTTCTGAGTCTCAGAGTCAGACCTCGCGCCACAGACCCGGTCACTGCAGCTTACCCCTGCTAGGCTGTCCCCCCCAACAGTATCCAAAGCGGTATACTTATTGTTGAGGGGAACGACCACAGGGGATCCCTGCACTGCCTGCTTCCTCCCCTTCCCACCTCTAACTGTTACCCAGCTACCTCTGTTCTCTGGCGTAGCTATGTCCCTGTGGCTTCTATCTATCACCCTCTCAGCCTCTCGAATAATCCTCAGTTCATCCAACTGCAGTTCCAGTTCCCTAACTCGTTCTGTGAGGAGCAGGATCTGACTGCATTTCCTGCAGATGAAGTCGGCAGGAGTATCGGTGGTCAACCCCTACCTCGAACATCCTGCAGGAGGAACATTCCACTGCCTGCGCTGCCATTACTCTACACCTCGTCTCCGAAAACAAGAACACTGAGTAGCTTACCTGTGGACTTTAAAATTAGGTTAGAGGAGGAGGATGGGAGGGAGGCCCTACTATGTAGGGCCTGGGGTCTAGAACACACCCACTCAAATATCAATCACTTACCTTCCCGACCAGCTCTGCGCTCCAACCTCACTTCTGCCCAGCTCGCGCCGCTCTCTGCTGTGAAAAGGCTGGATCCCACGTCTGCAGAGGAACTTCTGTCTTTCCTTGGGTTGGTGAATTATTATGGAAAATTGTGTAATCACCTGGCCTCCATTTTGGTGGTCAGAAAGGCCCAGCTTTGCAAATACTCACATCGCCACGAAGAACCCTTACGGGAATTGAAAAAGCAGCTATCATCATTTAATGTCTTGGCACAGAATGATCTCCAGTGAGATGTGGCAGACATGCAAACCCTTCTATATGGTATCCAGTTACTGCTGGCTCACTGAGAGAGAGGACTGCCAAATAGTATGTGCTTCCCAGAGTTTGGCTGATGCTGGATGAAATGCATCCAAATAGAGATGGAAAGATTGGCAGGAACCTATTGTGGGAGAAATTTCAACCAATACATTTCTACATGTATCTTTGATGTAGTAATGGAAGACAAAACCCTGCTAGAGCTACCTGAAGAAGGCAGGGCTATCCTACTTGCAGCTTCAGGTTAAATTCAGAAGTGAGCTCTTATTCTGAGTGCATGGATTTACAAGTGGGAACACCATACCTGAAGTCACCATAATTCTATTGGTCTGCCACCAAAAGAAGAGTCCGTTTTAGTTTTAAACTTTCTGCATCCCTTTTGGTCATCTCTGACAATATTACACTGTGGACACAAGAATTTCCCGTCCTAGCGAAACACCTGGTGGTGATCATCACAACCAGGATGGAATTCTTCCTGGAGCTGGCAAGACCAGACGACCATTGAAGATGGCATACTAATATGGGAGGCAAGCGTGTTTGTCACAAAGAAAGGTCATTATCAGATACCAGCTAAAGTCCACCAGGCTCATCCTATGATTTCCAAAATTAAGATGTTGGTGAGAAGTAATGTCTGGTGGCCAGAATTGGATGCTGATGCAGCCGTGTTGGTGAGGCAGTATCTGTGATGCCAAGAAGTACAGGAATTGGCGCAAGCAGTGCACCATATTCATGGTACTGGCCAAGTATAACCTTAGCTCAGTTTCACGTCGAATGTGCCAGTCTGTTTTGTGGGATCTGTAGTTTAAGGATGTTGGTCACAGATAAAGTGCATTCATTTGCTCGCAGGTAGTTTTGTGTATTACCTAAAATCGAATGGCATTGGGCATGTAGTGACAGCTGCATCCTTTGTCCTCTTGTATGGCGGAGAAAAACAGTCCAAATATTGAGGGCAAAGTTAAGAAAACAGCTGACAACTTCACTGGA
This sequence comes from Chiloscyllium plagiosum, assembly GCF_037043375.1. Taxonomy (NCBI): domain Eukaryota; kingdom Metazoa; phylum Chordata; class Chondrichthyes; order Orectolobiformes; family Hemiscylliidae; genus Chiloscyllium; species Chiloscyllium plagiosum. The sequence goes on along the minus strand of NW_028270149.1, from coordinate 90,667,141 downwards.
TACCAAACTGTCCCACTTTCTCTTTGATCATAGAAAGAGCGTTCACACAACTGCAGTGACAACTCCACCAGAGTTGCTCATGCGAAGATGACTCCAGGTTAAATCTGATCTTCTTGGACATTGTGGGGAGGGTGAAACACCATCAGGAAGTCCAACGCAGGTCATAAAACCCCTCTTTGTGAATGAGACAGTTTACTTCGTTGGACAAAATGTGCTGTTGAAACCGTGGAAATGGCACCGGATAGGTATAAGGTAAGTTGAAAGTGAGGACAAGTCGCAAGTTGTACAATCCTTAGGTCACACAAGAAGTCCTGAACAATTGTGAGGATCACATGATTGCTGCAATCTCACGACATGGTCAGGAGCAAAACATACCCAGCCCCTCACAACATTCAGCAAGGCTGTCTGAATCTGTGGGTTCTCCTCCTCCTCCACTCAGTGTGGAAGAATCCTCTGAGGGTGAGATGGACATGGCAGATGTTGCAGCATTGACACCATTATCAGTTGCAGAAGAAAGTAAGTTTCTTCTGAGATGCAAGAAGTGGGCCACAGTCCAGCACATGACGGCAGAATGCAGCCCCAAGTCCGAGGAAGTGGACCTAATGGGAAAATGACTCATGAGATGTTGCAAGAAAGATAATGGGCCTTTGTCCCAGGAATTAGATGGGGACGGAAATAATGATTGGGATGCAGTCAATGAGTGAACCTCATTGTATATATATTTCCAGGTTGAGGCTTTTCACCTGATCTAGTCAGGGAGACCTAACTGGCAGATGTGTCAGGGATTCTGCTCACTTGAGGAGCTGTCTCTATGAAGGCTCGGTCAGTGCCACATACTGTGCGCGTGGAAAATTTTGGAGTGCATGCTGCAGCATACTTGCACGGAGTTCAGCAATACCGCCTTCTCTGTTTCAGCCTTGGATGAAACAGAGAAGGCGGTCCTCCAGCTCAAGAACAAGGCTACAGTTGCAAATTGTAGTCCCCCTCAAGCTCAGAACTGCGGAGGCACCGAGCTTCCAGTGCAGCTGAATATCCTTGTCTGCCTTCTCTGGAAGAAGGAGAGCATTCCAGGAGAGCTTCCAGATGCCAAAGTCAGGAGTATTTTCAAACAACGATACATGACAGATTGTGGTATGTACAGGGCAATGTCCCTGATGTTGACCACTGGATAATTCATCACCAAGTTACTTTTCAACTGTCCCCTCCTTATGGCTGATGAACTCCCTCCGCAGTTTCAGTGTGACTTTCAGCCTCAGGGGGGTACATTGAGCATAACTGTATATGGCCTTCTTAGACCTTACACCATCTTAGGCCTTTGACACCATCAATCAGAAAGCACTTGTGCAGCATTCATCTGCACTTTTGATGTGGCATGAGGTTTGTCACCATCCGTCACCTGATCCACAACAACATGGAAATCAATGTAATAACAAGCGGCCTCACGACCCTCCACACCCAGGGAACTGCATTAACATAATATCCTACATTGTGGCTGTTAATCTGATCCAGTCAGGGTGTCCTTACTGGCAGGTGTGTCAGGGTTCTGTTACACTCAAGGTTCTGTTACACTAAGAAGGCAAGGTCAGTGCCACATTCTGTGCCCGTGTAAAGTCTTGAACTGTATCCCAAAGCGTATTATAGCAAAGAGCTCAGCAATCCCCAATCTTGGCCGAAACAGAGAAAGCTGCCCTCCAGCTTAAGAATGTGGCTGCAGGCGCAATTGGTATTCCCCCTGAGGCATTGAAGTCGAGAGGCACTGAACTCCCAATGCAGCTGCATGCCCTTGTCTGTCTTATCTGGAAGGAGGAGAGCATCCCTGGAGAGCTCCCAGATGCCACAGTTGTGAGTGTTTTCAAAAAATAAGAACATGTCAGACTGTGCTATCTACAGCAAACTTTTCCTGATGTCGACCATAGTAAAATGTATTGCCAAGATCCTTGTCAACTGTCTCCTGCCTGTGCCTGAGGAATCTATCCCAGAATGTCTGTGTGTATTTCAGCCCCAGATGGGCACAAACGACATGGTTTTTACTGTTACGTAGGGCGCTCTCAGACCTTTCAAAGGTCTTTGACACCATCAAACAGGAAGCATATGTGAAGCGTTCTTCCCCACTTTTGTTGCATCATGAAACTTGTCAACATCCCTCACCTGGTCCAGAACGCTGTGTGACTCATCTTAATGACAAACGGCTTCAACACTGACCCATTCTACCTCTGAACCGTGTCAAGCGGGACTATGTCATCCCCACCAAATCGCTCTGAATCTACCTCATTGCAGGACCTCACCATAGATGAGCTGCCCACTTTTAGGCCACTTTTAGTTCAATTGCATTGAACTCCTGCAATGTCACTATCCCAGACATGCTTGATGGCAGTCAATGTGAGCAGTAAGTTATTTTCAGTTGAAATGAGCATGTATACTTTCTCTGAATTTCAAACCATTGTTGTTCCTTTCCATGAGTGTTCAATCATGACAGCCGAGAGGATTTATTTACCAAGTTGAAAGAAACAAATGCTGGAGATCACAGTGGGTCAGACACAACCATGAGAGAGAGCAAGCTAAGATTTTGAACCGAGAAGACGTTTCATCAGAGCTGATTTTTCTTTTTCTTTGATTTGTTTGAGTTTGTTTTTATGTTACCCTCCTGTAACCCCAGCCCACGAGGGATTGTTGGGAACAGAGTCCAGCAGAACCAGGTTTTGATTATGTCTATCTGCAGAATAATAGTGTCTTTTTTGTTCAACAACTCGCTTTAGATTCTGTTTTGAAAGAGCAGAGCATATGTCACGGTCTTGTGCCTGTACTGGGAGTGTCTGATGCAGGCAGTGATGGTTGTTTTTCAGATTGGAAGCCTGTGACGAATACAGGAATGGGTCCAATGCCATTTCTCATTTATGGAAAGGATTTGGATGAGAGTATGGGATGCATGTTTGGTGAGGAGTGGCAGGTGGGGTTTAATTTTGATAAATGCAAATTGTTGCATATTGGTAAGTGTTGCAGTGTAAGAGCAACACAGTTAATGGCAGGGCCTGTCAATTGTTGTTGAACCGAGAGTCCCAGGGGTTGCCAGAACTTCTACAGTGCGGAAGCAGGCCATTTGATACCATAGTTCACATCACCAGTGCCATTTGCCTTGTGTGCACAAGTATAGGCATGAGCCTGGAGGACTGAGGGATCATCAAACCGCTGTAGTTTGCCATTGGAACAGCACTGTTAATTCCCATTGTTGGTCGATTTGCATTTGTGGAGATTTGAAAGAAATGCTCAGCCAGTGTTTGAAGCCAGATAAATAACCAATCGATGGCGTTGGGAATTTAAACGCAAAAGTGCAGGGGACCTGTTCGTCACATAGCTGGATGTGAGCCAGTGAGGATTCCCATAAACATGCACCGATTAAAATCGAAGGTCTATGCACTGTCCCTATTTATCTGAAGATTTGCTAATCACTGGGACGATCAATAAAGGTCATATAATGTTTATCCAAGACCTTAGGAAGGAAAAAACATGGACAAGAGTGAGTTGCACACAGTGAAAGATAATGGACGTGCAACCAAGGGTTACTCAGCTCCCACGTTTCGTCAGAAGTGGAGACACAACTCACGAACCTGGAAAGCTTATCGATCTTCAAATCACTATAGTTTTCCATAGGAGCAGCACTGTTGATACCCATTATTGGTGAATACACTTGTGGCAATTTGAAAGAAATGCTGAACCAGGTTTTGAAGCCAGATAAATAACCAGTGGACTGCATTGAGGAGTTTTACGCAAAAGTGCATGGGACCTGTTTGTCACGACACTGGAAATGAGCCATGTGGATGTGCCATTGTGATTCAGTGAGGATTCCCATAAACATGCACAAATTAATACCCATGAGGGATGGAAACAATATAATTGACTGCCTGTCTTTTTGGGTATCATCAGCCGATGAGCAGTTCCAGGGAATGGGGGAGAACATTTTACAAGGTCTACTGCAGGTCGATATTTATCCGAATGATGTGCTGAAAAGAGTGACACAAACAATAAATATGTGCTTAATGTTTCTCCAAATCCTTAGAAAGGTAAAAAAAAACTAGGAGTGTATGTCCTGGTACTGTGCCTATTTGGGCAGTGTCTGTTGGGTGTTGTTCATCAGATTGGAGGATTGTGACAAATTTAGGAATCGGTGATGTGTCCATGCCATTTGTCATTTATGTAAAGGACTTGGATGAGAATATGGGATGCATGGTTTGTGAGGATTGGCTGGTAGAGTATAATTTGAACACATGCAAAATGTTGCATTTTGGTAAGAGGAACGGGCAAGACCACTTTTCGTAGCGCCTGTGTAATGTTGTCGAACAGAGAATCCTAGGAGTTGACGGAGTGTCTACAGTGCAGAAGTAGGCCATTTGATGAAACAGGTGCACACTATCAGTCCCATTTCCCTTAGGTGCAAAAGTAGAGGCACAAATCAAGAGCCTGGAAAGCTAAGCAATGACCAAACCACGACAGTGTACCCTATGTGCTGCACTATTCTAATCCCTTATGTGTCAGTTTGCCTTTGTGGAGGTTTTAAAGAATTGATGAGCCTATTTTTGAAGCCACGAATATCACTAATCCATCACATTGAGGACTTGCGTGCAAAACCGCAGTTGCCCTTAAGCTGGATAGGGGCCATCTGAAGGTACCATTGTTCCTCCAAGAGGATTCCCATAAATATGCTACAATTACTACCCATAAGGGGAGTAACCACTGTACTTGACAGCCTTTCTTTGGGGATATCATCAGCCGGTAAATTGTTCTAGTGAATGGTGGAGAACAGTTTACAAGGTCTACCCATGGTACCTATCTATCTGAAGATTTGCTAATCACTGGTAGGATCAATAAATATTATTTAATGTTTGAACAAGACCGTAGGAAGAACAAAAAAAAGTGTTCCAAGAACCCCAAGTATCCTTTTTGAGCTTCAGGATGGACAAGTGTGGTTTGCACACATTGAAAGAATATGCAAGGGCAACCAAGGGTTCATCGGCTCCCACGTCTACATCGGAGCTTCAGTCTTTCCTTGAGTTGGTGAATTATTATGGAAAATTCTGTCATCACCTGGCCTCCATTTTGGTAGCTAGGAAATACTCCCGTCGACAAGATGTACTCTTCCAGGAATTGAAAAAGCAGTTGTGATTGTTTAATGTCTTGGCACAGAATGATCTCCACCGAGATGTGGCAGTGACATTCGAAGCCTCACCACATGATATCCGGTTACTGCTGGCTCACCAACAAATAGATCCGCCTGATAGTACATGCATCCCAGAGTTTGGCTGATGCCGAATGAAAATGCGTCCAGATGCAGTTTGGCAGTAACCTCTTGTGTGACAAAGCTCAACCAATACCTTTTGAAACATATTTTTGATGTCATAAAGGACCACAAAATCCTGCTAGAGCTACCTGAAGAAGGCAGGGCAATCCCACTTGCAGCTTCAGGTTAAGAAGTGAGCTCTCATTCTGAGTGCATGGATTTACATGTCGGAACACCATGCCTGCAGTTAACTGGTTAATGTCTGAAGTCACCATGACGCGTGCCACCAAAGGAAGAGTCCATTATCGTTTTAAACTTCCTGCATCCTTTCTGGTCATCTCTGTAGATACGAGAATTTCCCGTCCTGGTGAAACAAAAACCGCTGGTGATGTTCAAAACGAAGGGGTCATCACAACCAGGATGGAATTCTTTCTGGACCTGGCAAGACCAGGCGACCATTGAAGATGGCTTACTAATATGGGGAGCAAGCGTGTTTGTCACAAGCAAAGGTCATTGTCAGGTACCAGCTAAACTCCACCAGGCTCATCCTATGATTTCCAAAATGAAGATATTTTTGAGAGGTAATGTCTGGTGGCCAGAATTGGATGCCGATGCAGCCATGTTGGTGGGGCAGTATCCACTATGCCAGGAAGGACAGAAATTGTCACCAGCAGTGCACCATTTTCATGGCACTGACCTCAGTTACATGTCGAATGTGCCAGTCTGTTTTGTGGGATCTCTACTTGTAATGATGTTGGTCACAGGTAAAGGGCAATCATTTGCCAGCAGGTAGTTTTGAGTCTTACCTATAATCAAATGGCATTGGGCATGTAGTGACAGCTGCATCCATTGTCCAATTGTCTGGTGGAAAGAACAGTCCAAGTATTGAGGGTAAAGTAAAGAAAACAGCTGACAACTTCACTGGATACCAAACTGTCCCACTTTATCTTTTATGATAGAAACACCGCTTACACAACTGCAGTGCCAACTCCAGCAGAATTGCTCATGCAAAGAAGACTCCAGTTTAAATCTGATCTTCTCAGACGTTGTGGGGAGGGTGAAACACCATCAGGGAGACCTATGCCGGTCACAAAAACTCTCTTTGTGAGTGAGACAGTTTACCTCATGGGACAAAAATGTGCTGTTGAAACGGTGGGAATGGCACCGAATGGGTTAAAAATATGTTCAAAGTGAGGCAGGTCGCAAGATGTACAATGCTTCGGTCACACAAGAAGTCCTGAACCATTGTGAGGATCACCTAATTGCTGCAACCTCAAGATGTGGTCAGGAGCAAAACATACCCAGACCCTCACAACATTCAGCATGTCTGTCCAAACCTGTGTGTTATCCTCCTTCACCCAGTGTGGAGGAATTCTCTGAGGATGAGATGGACATGGCAGATGTTGCAGCATTGGCACCATTTCCACCTGCAGAAGAAGATGAATTTCTTCCGAGCCACAAGAGGAAGGCCACAGTCCAGCATATGGCGGCAAAATGCTGCCCCGAGTCCGAAGAAGTAGACCAAGTTGGAAACTGATTCAAGAAATGGTGCAAGGAAGAGGAATGAGATGGGGACAGCATTGATGATTGGAACGGAGTCAGCAAGTGAACCTCATTGAATATAATTTTCCAGGTTGAGGCTGTTCACCTCAACCTGGTCTAAGCAGCGAAACCTGACTGGCAGATGTGTCAGGGGTTCTGCTCATTCGAGAAGCAGTCTTTCTGAAGGCTAGGTCAGGTACTGTTCATGTGGAAAACTTTGGAGTGCATGTCACAGTACTGTACATGCACAGAGTTCAGCAATACCTAAGCCCTGGTTGAAACAGAGAAGGCGACCCCCAGCTGAAGAACAAGGCTGCGATTGCAAATGGTAGTCCCCCTCAAGCATTGAATTGTGGAGGTTCTGTGTGTCCAGTGCAGCTGAATATCCTTGTCTGCCTTCTCTGGAAGGAGGAGAGCATCCCAGGAGAACTCCCATATGCCAAAGTGAGGAGTATTTTCAAACAATGGAATATTTCAGACTTTGGTGATTACAAGGGAGTGTCCCTGATGTTGACCACTGGATAATTTATCGCCAAGGTCCTTTTCAACTGTCTCCTCCTTAGGCTGATGAACTACGTCCAGAGTTTGAGTGTGACTTTCAGCCACAGAGGTGCACATTGTGCATGATTTTCATGATTGCAGATAGCCTTCTTGGACCTTACAAAGGCCTTAGCCACCGACAATCAGAAAGCACTTGGGCAGCATTCTTCTCCGCTTTCGATGCAGCATGAAGTTTGTCACCGTCCATCACCTGATCCACAACAACATGCAAGTGACCGTAATAACAAGCGGCCTCAACACCCATCCATTCTCCCTTTTACCCTTCGTCAAGCATGGCTGTGTCATCACCTCAAAACTGCTCTGAACCTACCTCGCTGCAGGCCTTGATCACAGATAAGCTGCCCACTTTTTAGCCAATGAGGCTTGTAGTGAAGTCCTGCAATGTCGCTGTCCCAGAAACCCTTGATGGGGGTTAGTGTGAGCGGTAAGTTATTTTCAGTTGAAATGAGCATGTGTACTTTCTTTGGATTTCGAACCATTGTTGTTCCTTTCCAGGAGTGTTCAATCATGGCAGAGCAGAGCAGATTTAATTACCTAGTTGAATAGTCGAGATCTCAGCGGGTCAGATATAAACCATGAGAGAGAGCAAGCTAATATTTTGTGTCAAGATGACACCTCATCTGAGCTGTTCATTTGTTGTTTGTTTCCTTTGATTTCCTTGAGTTTATTTCTATTTTGGTGCCATGTGGAACATGTCCATGCGTGGTTGGTAGGCACTGAGTCCAGGAGTGCCAATGTTTGATTGTTTATTTCCTTCTGTCTTTCCCTGGAGGAACAGAATAGAGAAACCAAAACAGACTTCTTTGTTTTACAAAGTGAAAGCGGTGTTTGTTTCAGTTTGGAAGAGCAGGGTGTATGTCCTGGTACTATGCCTATTCGGGGAGTGTCTGTTGGGTGTTGTTTTTCAGACTGGAGGATTGTGACAAATATAGGAATCGGTGATGTGTCCATGCCATTTGCCATTTGGATGAGAATGAGGAGTGGCCGGAAGAGTATAATTTTGGTACATGCAAAATGTTGCATTTTGTTAAGAGGGACAGGGCAAGACCACTTTTGGTAGCATCTCTGGAGTGTTGTTGAACAGAGAGTCCCAGTTTTTGACAGAGCCTCTACAGTGCAGAAGTAGGCCATTTTATGCAACAGGCCCACAATATCAGTCCCATTTCCCTTCCGTGCAAAAGTAGAGGCATAAATCAAGAGCCTGGAAAGCTAAGCAATGACCAAACCGCTACAGTATGCCCTATGTGCCACACTATTCTAATCCCCTATGTGTCAGCTTGCCTTTGTGGAGGTTTTAAAGAATGAATGAGCCAATTTTTGAAGACAGGAATATCATCAATCCATCACATTGAGGACTTGTCTGCAAACCTGCAGGTGCCCTGTCCTTTACGAAGCTGGATATGGGCCTTATGAACGTGGCATTTTGCTTCAATGAGGAGTCCCATAAATATGCTACAATTAATACCCACAAGGGGTGTAACCACCGTACTTGACTACCTTTCTTTGGGGATGTCATCAGCCGGTAAATTGTTCTCGTGGATGGCGGAGAACAGTTTACAAGCTGTACCATGGTCCCTATCTATCTGAAGATTTGCTAATCACTGGGAAGATCAATAAGTATTAGTTAATGTTTGAAGAAAAGCTGAGGAAGGAAATAAAAGATGGCGAAGCAAAAACTACTGGTGGTGTTCAAAACGAAATGATCATCACAACCAGGATGGAATTCTTTCTGGACCTGGCAAGACCAGACAACCGTTGAAGACGGCATACTAATATGGGGAGCAAGTGTGTTTGTCTCAATCAAAGGTCATTGTCACATACTCGCTAAACTCCACCAGGATTATCCTAAGATTTCCAAAATGAAGATGTTGGTGAGAGGTTATGTCTCGTTGCCAGAATTGGATGCCGATGCAGCCATGTTGGTTGGGCAGTATCCATAATGTGCACGTGGAAAAATTTGGATTACATGCCACAGCATATTACATGCACAGAGTTCAGCAATACCTAAGCCTTCGACGAAATAGGGAAGGCGGTCCTCCAGCTCAAGAACAAGGCTACAGTTGCAAATGGTTTTCCCCCTCAAGCCAATGCAACTGCAGAGGCACCGAGCTTCCATTGCAGCTGAATATCCTTGTCTGCCTTCTCTGGAAGGAGGAGAGCAGCCCAGGAAGCTCCCAGATACCAAAGTCAGTAGTATTTTCAAACAACGGAACATGTGAGACTGTGGTACAGGGAAGTGTCCCTGATGTTGACCACTGGACAATTCATCAGCAAGGTACTTTTCAATTGTCTCCTCCTTATGGCTGATGAACGCCCTCTGAAGTTCCAGTGTGACTTTCAGACACAGAGGGGCACATTGAGCCTAACTGTATAGTGCCTTCTTAGACCTTTCAAAAGCCGCTGACTCCATCAATCAGAATGCACTTGTGCAGCATTCTTGTGTGCTTTCGATGCAGAATGAAGTTTGTCACCATCCGTCATCTGATCCACAATAATGTTCAAATCATTGTAATAACAAGTGGCCTCAACACCCATCCATTCCCCTTTTAACCTGGTGTCGAGCATGGCTGTGCCATCACCACAAAACTGCTCTGAATCTACCTCACTGCAGGACCTCATCGCAGATACACTGCCCACTTTTAGGCCAGCGGGGCTTGCATTGAAGTCCTGCATGTCGCTATCCTAGAAACCCTTGATGGCAGTCAGTTTAAGCAGAATGTTATTTTCAGTTGTCATGAGCATGTGTACTTTCTCTGGACTTCAAACCATTGTTTTTTTATTCCAAGCGTGTTCAATCATGACAGAGCAGAGTGGATTTATTTACCAAGTTGAAAGGAGCAAATGCTGGAGATCACAGTGGGTCAGACAATAACCACGAGAGAGAGCAAATTAAGATTTTGAATCTCGATGACTTCTCATGTGTAGACTTGTTGGGCCGAAGGGCCTGTTTCCACAGTGTAAGTAATCTAATCTATGAGCAGATGTACTACCTCTGGATTTTAACAAGTGCTGTTCCTTTCCCAGGAGTGTTCAATAGCAACAAGGCAGAGAGCATTTTTTTATTTAGTTGAAAAAAGCTAATGCTGGAGATCACAGTGGGTCAGGCAGCATCCATGAGAGCAAGCTAAGTTTTAGTGTCTGGATGATCAGAGCTGTTCATTTATTGTTGCTTTCTGTGATTTGCTTAAGTTTAGTTTTATATTGGCCCCGTGTGGCCCCTGCCCAAGAATGCTTGGTGGGGACTGAGTCCAGGGAGAGCCAGACCCAGAGGAATAGTATGTTTTTTTTTGTTTTAGAAATTGAAAGCAAGTTTAGTTTCTGTTTTAAGATCAGAGTGTATACCCAGTGTGGTACCTGATCTGGGAATGTCTGTTGCAGGCAGTGGGGGTTGTTTTTCAGGCTGGAGGCCTGTGAGGAATACAGGAATGGGTGCTGGGTCCAATGCCATTTTTCATTTACGTGATAGATTGCAATGAGAATATAGGATGCATGGTTTGTGAGGAACGGAAGGTGGAGTTTAATTTTAATAAATGCAATGAGTTGCATTTAGGTAAGAGGGACAGGACAAGACTTACACAGTTCAAGGTAGGGCGTGTGGAGTGTTGTCAAACAGAGACACCTAGGGGTTGGCAGAACGTCTTGGTGGCCATGTACATCGATCCCTGAAATTTCCCACCCAGCTTTTCTTGGTAGTCATGATTTGGAGATGCCAGTGTTGGACTGGGGTGTACAATGTTAAAAATCACACAACACCAGGTTATAATCCAACAGATAGTCACCTGATGAAGGAGCATCGCACCGAAAGCTAGTGTGCTTCCAATTAATCCTGTTGGTGTATAACCTGGTGGTGTGATTTTTAACTTTCTTGGTAGAGGTATTGAGTTTCTGAGCCATGAGGTCATTTTGCAGCTGGTGCGGCCGCACTTCGAGTATTGTGTGCTTTTCTGGTCACTGCATTATAGGAAGGATGCAGAGTGATTGGAAAGGGTTCAGAGACGATTTATTGGGATGTTGCCTGGTATGAAGGGAAGTTCTTATGAAGAAAGGTTGAGGGACTTGAGGCTGTTTTCATTAGAGAGAAGAAAGTTGGGAGGTGACTTAATTGAAATATCTAAGGGAATCAGATGATTCAGGGTGGAGAGTGAGAACCTTTTTCAGCAGATGGTGAAAGCTCACACGAGGGGATACAGCTTTAAATCGAGGAGTGATTGATACAGGACAGTTGTCAGAGGTCGTTTCTTTCCTCAGAGAGTTGTACGGGTGTGGAATGCCCTGCCTGCAACCGTTGTAGATTCACCAAATTTATGGGCATTTAAATGGCCATTGGACAAACTATGGATGAAAATGAAATTGTGCAGGATAGATGGGCTTCAGTTTGGTTCCACAAGTCATCGCAACATCGAGGGTTGAAGGACCTGTGCTGTGCTCTAATGGTCTCTGTTCTATGTCCTGAACATACATGCATATAACATGACAGCTGCAAATTCTCAAGTGGCCAGTCTCAAAACATATCCAGCCCCTCAGAACATCTGGCAAGGCTGTCCGAACCTGTGCGTTCTCCCAGCCTGTCCAGCGTGGAAGAAGTTTCTGAGGGCGAGATGTACGCAGCAAGTGTCTCAGCCTTGACACCTTTACCCACCAGTGGAAGAAGATAAATCTTTTCTGAGACGCAAGAAGTGGGCCACAGTACAGCACATGGCACCATTGGCCAAGCCAGAGTCCGAGGGAGTTGATCTAGTGGGAAAATGTCTCAGGATATGTGACAGGAAAGAGAATGGGCCCATGTCCCAGGGCTTAGAGGAGGATGGAGATAATGATTGGAACGTAGTCACCCAGTGAACCTCAGTAAATATAATTCCCCTGGTTGGGGCCCTTCATCTGGTCCAAGTAAGGAGTCCTGACTGGCAGGTACGTCAGTGGTTCTGCTCACTCGTGGAGACATCTGTGTGAAGGCTAGGTCCGTGTCATGTCCTGTGCACGTGTAAATTGTTGACGTGCATCCCGTAGCATGTTGCATGCAAGGAGCTCAGCAGTAACCAAGTCTGAGATGCGACATAGAAGACTGTCCTCCATCTTAAGAATGAGACTGTGGGTGCAAGTGGTACTCCCCCTGAGTGCGGAGATACTGAGCTCCCAGTGTAGCTGCATACCCTTGCCTGCCTTGCCTGGAAGGAGGAGAGCATCCCAGGAGAGTTACCAGATGCCACAGTTGTGAGTGTTATCAAAAAATGGAACACATCAGACTGTGGTAACTCCAGGGGAATATCCTCAATGTTGGAAAACACATCACCAAGGTCTTGTTCAACTCTCTCATCCCAGTGCCTGAGGAACTCCTCCCAAAGACTCAGTGTGGCTTTCTGACACAGAGGAACACAATGGACATGATTTTCACTGCTGCGTATAACGTTCTTGGACCTTACAAAGGCTTTTGACACCATCAATCAGGAAACATTTTTGAAGTGTTCTTCACCACTGTAGTTACACCATGAAATTTGTCACCACCCTTCCCCAGTCCACAATGACATATATGTCATCATAATGACAAATGGCTTCAACACCTGCCATTTGCCCCTTTGAACTGGTGGCGAGCAGAGCTGTGTCATCACCACAACACTCCTGAACCTACATTGCTGCAGGACCACTCCACCGACATTTACTCCAAGGGGGCTTTTGTTTTAGTCCTACACTGTTGTTGTCCCAAAAACTCTTGATGAGGTTCAGTTGAAATGAGCAAGTGTACTTCCTCTGGATTGGAAACCATTGTTGTTTATTTCCCAGGAGTGTTCAATAGTGACATAACAGAGAGGTATTATTTGTTGAAAAAACCAAATGCTGGAGATTACTACATGTCAGACAGCATCCATGAGAGAGAGAAAGCTAGGATATGGAGTTGAGATGACTCCTCATCAGAGCTGTTCATTTATTGTTTGTTTTCTTTGATTTACTTGAGTTTCTTTTTATGAGGCTGCTGGTGCAATTGGTATTCCCCCTGAGGCATTGAAGTGGATGGGCACTGAGCTCCCAATGCAGCTGCATGCCCTTGTCTGCCTTACCTGGAAGGAGGAGAGCATCCCAGCTCCCAGATGCCACAGTTGTGAGTGTTTTCAAAAGAAGAGAACTTGTGAGACTGTGCTAACTACAGCAAAATCTCCCTGATATCGACCATTGGAAAACGTATCGCCATGATCCTTGTCAACTGTCTCCTGCCTGTGCCTTCGGAACCCTTCCCGGAATTTCTATGTGTACTTCAGCCCCAGATGGGAACAAAGGACATGATTTTTACTGTTATATAGGGTGCTCTTAGAACTTTCAAAGGCCTTTGACACCATCAAACAGGAAACATATGTGGAGCGTTCTTCTCTGCTTTAGTTGCATCATGAAACTTGTCACCATCCCTCACCTGGTCCAGAACGATGTGTAAGTCATTTTAAAGACAAATGGTTTCAACACTGACCCATTCTGCCTCTGGACCGGTTTCGAGTAGGGTGATGTCATCACCACAAAACAGCTCTGAATCTCCCTCACTGCAGGACCTCACCTCAGATAAGCTGCCCACTTTTAGGCCAAGGGGGCTTGTATTGAAGTCCTGCAATGTCGCTAACGAGAAACCCTTGATAGTAGTCAGTGAGAGCAGTACATTGTTTTTAGTTGAAATGAGCAGGTGTCCTTCCTCTGGATTTTTAACCATTCCCAGATACCCTCCTCAGGACTGTTCAAATGAACAAATGCTGTAGATTACAGCTGGTCAGACAATATACATGAGAGAGAGCAAGATAAGATTTTGTGTTAAGATGACCGCGCATTTGAGCTGTTCATTTGTTGTATGTTTTATTTGACCACCTTGACTTTATTTTTATTTTGGCACCGTGTGACCCATGCCCAGGAGTGGTTGGTGGGCACAGGGAGATCCAATTTTTGATTGTTTATTTTCTTCTGTTTTTCCCTCGAGGAAAAGTGTGTTTTTTTTTGTTTTACAAAGTGAAAGCAGCTTGTGTTTCTGTTTTGGAAGAGTAGAGTACTATGCCTATTCGGGCGAGTGTGTTGCACAGACTGGGTGTTGGTTATCAGACTGGAGGCTTGTGATGAATATATGAATTGGTGATGTGTCCAATGTCGTTTGTCATTTATGTAAAGGATTTGGATGAGAAAATAGGACACATGGTTTGTGAGGAGTGGTAGGTGGAGTATAATTTTGATATATGCAAAATGTTGCATTTTGGTATGAAGAACAAGCCAAGACCACATTTGGAACGGCCTGTAGAGTGTTGTCGAACAGAGAGTCCGAGGGTTGACAGAACCTCTACAGTGCCCAAGTAGGCCATTTGGCACAACAGGTCCACAGTATCAGTCCCATTTCCCTTACGTGCAAAAGTAGAGGCAAACATCAAGAGCCTGGAAAGCTAACAATGATCAAACCACTGCAGTGTGCCCTATGTGCAGCACTGTTCTAACCCATTATGTGTCAATTTGCCTATTTGGAGATTTTAAAGAATCGATGAGCGAATTTTTGAAGCCAGGTATATTACTGATTCATCACATTGAGGACTTGTCTGGAAAACCACAGATGCCTTGTCCTATACAAAGCTGGATATGTGCCATATGAATGTAGCATTATGCTTCAATGAGGATTCCCATAAATATGCTACAGTTAATACCCATAAGGGGTGTAACCACTGTATTTGACTGCCTTTGTTTTGGGATATCATCAGCCAATGAATCGTTCCAGTGAATGGTCGAGAACTGTTTACAAGGTCCCTATTTCTATGAAGATTTGCTAATCACTGGGAAGATCAATAAAGATCATTAATGTTTGTCCAAGACCTTAGGAAGGAAGAAAATGTGTTCCAAGGCACCCCAAGTGACATAACTGAGCTACTGTATGGAAAAGTGGGTAAGACAGATTGAAAGATAAAGCATGGGCAACCGAGGGTTCATCGGCTCCCACGTCTGCATCGGAACTTCAGTCTTTCCTTGGGTTGGCTAATTATTATGTAAAATTGTGTAATCACCTGGCTGCCATTTTCGCAGCTGAGATTGGATTAGATTACTTACAGTGTGGAAACAGGCCCTTCGGCCCAACAAGTCCACATCGACCCGCCAAAGCGCAACCCACCCATGCCCCTACAATTATCCCTTACGGGCAATTTAGCATGGTCAATTCACCTGCACATCTTTGGACTGTGGGAGGAAACCGGAGCACCCGGAGGAAACCCACGCAGACACGGGGAGAACATGCAAATTCCACACAGTCAGTCGCCTGAGGCAGGAATTGAACCCGGGTCTCTGGCGCTGTGAGACAGCAGTGCTAACCACTGTGCCACCATGCCGCCCACCATTTGGTATTCAGAAAGGGCCTGCTTTGCAAATGCTCATGTCGCCAAGAAGAACCATTATGGGAATTGAAAAAGCAGCTATCATCATTTAATGCCTTGGCAGAGAATGATCTCCAGTCAGATGTGGCACTGACGTACAAAGCGTCACCATATGGTATCCAGTTACTGCTGGCTCACCGACAAAGAGGACTGACTGATTAGTATGTACTTCCCAGAGTTTGGCTGATGCTGAATGAAAATGCATTCAGATGGAGATGGAAAGTTTGACAGTAACCTTTTGTTTGAGAAATTTCAAACAATACGCTTTTTATCCTATTTGCAGCTTCAGGTTAAGTTCAGAAGTGAGCTCTTATTCTGAGTGCATGGATTTACAAGTTGGAACACCTATCTGCAGTCAACTGGTTAATGCCTGAAGTCACCATGGCATGTGCCACCAAAGAAAGAGTCCGTTTTAGTTTGAACCGTTCTGCATCCCTTCTGCTCATCTCTGACAATACTACACTGTAGATACAAGAATTTCCCATACTGGCGAAACAAGGACCACTGGTGGTGTTCGAAACTGATGGTGATCATCTCAACTAGGATGGAATTCTTTCTGGAGCTGGCAAGACCAAACGACCGTTGAAGATGGCACACTTATGTGGGGAGTAAATGTGTTTGTTGCAGACAAAGGCCATTGTCAGATACCAGCTAAACTCCACCAGACTCATCCTACAATTTCCAAAATGAAGATGTTGGCGAGAAGTTATGTGTAATAGCCAGAATTGGATGCCAATGCAGCCATGTTGGTGGGGCAGTATCCACAATGCCAAGAAGGACAGAAATTGTCACCAGCAATGCATCATTTTCATGGCACTGTCCAGGTAAAACAGGTAGCTCAGTTACACATCGAATGTGCTAGTCCATTTTGTGGGATCTGTACTTTAAGGATGTTGGTCACAGATAAAGGGTATTCATTTGCCAGCAGGTAGTTCAGTGTATTACCTAAAATCGAACAGCATTCACATGTAGTGACAGCTGCATGCGTTGTCCGATTGTATGGTGGAATGTACAGTCCAAACATTGAGGGCAAAGTTAAGAAAACAGCTGACAACTTCACTGGATACCAAACTGTCCCACTTTCTCTTTGATTACAGAAACACCATTCACACAACTACAGTGACAACTCCACCAGAGTTGCTAATGTGAAGAAGCCTCCAGGTTAAATCTGATCTTTTCAGACGTTGTGGGGAGAGTGAAACCTCATCAGGAAGGCCAATGCCAGTCACAAAACCCCTCTTTGTTTGTGAGGCCGTTTATTTCATGGCACAAAATGTGCTGTTGAATCGGTGGGAATGGCCCTGAATGTGTAAAAGATATGTTCCAAGTGAAGTCAGGTCGCAAGATATAAAATGCTTATGTCACACAAGAAGTCCTGAACAATTTTGAGGATCACATGATTGCTGCAACCTCAAGACGTGGTCAGGAGCACAACATTCCCAGCCCCTCACAACATTCAGCAAGGCTGTCCGAACCCGTGGGTTCTCCTCCTCCTCTACTCAGTGTGGAAGAATCCTCTGAGGGTGAGATGGACATGGCAGATGTTGCAGCATTGACACCATTGCCACCTGCAGAAGAAGATATATTTCTTCTGAGATGCAAGAAGAGGGCCACATCCAGCACATGGCAGTGGACTGCAGCCCCAAGTCCAAGGCAGTGGACCTCATGGGAAAATGACTCATGAGATGTTGCAATAAAGCGAATGGGCCTTTGTTCCAGGAATTAGATGGGGACAGAAGTAATGATTGGGACACATGAGTGAATCTCATTGAATATAATTTTCCAGGTTGAGGCTGTTTACCTAGTCTAATCAGGGAGACCTGACTGGTAGATGTGTCAGGGATTCTGCTCACTTGAGAAGCTGTCCCTATGAAGGCTAGGTCAGTGTCACGTACTTTGCCCATGGAGAATTTTGGAGTGCATGCCACAGCATGTTACATGCACGGAGTTCAGCAATATCTAAGCCTTGGATGAAATAGGGAAGTCGGTCCTCCAGCTCGAGAACAGGGCTGCACTTGCAAATGGTATTCCCCCTCAAGCATAGAACTGCGGACGCATCGAGCAGTTGCATCCTTGTCTGCCTGCTCTGGAGGAAGGAGAGCAATGCAGGAGAGCTCTCAGGTGCCAAGTCAGGAGTTTTTTCAAATAATGGAACATGTCAGACTATGATACATTCAGGGCAATGTCCCTGATGTTGACCACTGGACAATTCATCACCGAGGTACTTTTCAACTGTCTTTTCCTTATGGCTGATGAACTCCCTCTGCAGTTTCAGTGTGACTTTCAGCCTCAGACGGGCACATCGAGCATGACTGTATACGGCCTTCTTCAACCTTACAAAGGCCTTTGACACTATCAATCAGAAAGCACTTGTACAGCATTCCTCTCCACTTTCGATGCAGCATGAATTTTGGAACCATATGTCACCTGATCCACAACAACGTGCATATCACCGTAATAACAACCGGCCTAAACACCCATCCATTCCCCCTTTAACTCGGTGTTGAGCATTGCTGTGTCTTTCCCACAAAACTGCTCTGAATCTACCTCACCACATCCATGAGAGAGAGCAAGCTAAGATTTTGTATCTTGATGACTTCTCATCAGAGCTGCTTATTTATTTATTGTTTGTTTTCTATGATATGTTTGAGTTTGTTTTTATATTACCCCCTGTAGACCCTGGCCATGAGTGGTTGGTGGGAACAGAGTCCAGCAGACCCAGGGTTTGATTATGTCTTTCTACAGAATAATAGTGTCTTTTTTGTTCAACTAGTTGCTTTAGGTTCTTTTTGAAAGAGCAGAGCATATGTCACGGTCTTGTGCCTGTTCTGGGAGTGTCTGATGTAGGCAGTGATGGTTGTTTATCAGATTGGAAGCCTGTGACGAATGCAGGAATCGGTGCTGGGTCCAATGCCGTTTGTCATTTATGTAAAGGATTTGGGTAAGAATTTGGGATGCATGCTTGGTGAGGAGTGGCAGGTGGGGTTTAATTTTGATAAATGCAAATTGTTGCATATTGGTAAGTGTTGCAGTGCAAGACCTACGCAGGTAGTGGCAGGGCCTGTTGATTGTTGTTGAACCGAGAGTCCCAGGGGTTGACAGAACTTCTACAGAGTTTGTGCGAAGATTTGTAGTTCAGGTGCTCGTTGTTGTGGTTCTGTTCGCCGAGCTGGAAGTTTTTGTTGCAAACGTTTCGTCCCCTGGCTAGGCGACATCATCAGTGCTTGGGAGCCTCCTGCGAAGCGCTTCTTTGATGTTTCCTCCAGTGTTTATAGTGGTCTGTCTCTGCCGCTTCCGGTTGTCAGTTTCAGCTGTCCGCTGTAGTGGTTGGTATATTGGGTCCAGGTCGATGTGTTTGTTGATGGAGTTTGTGGATGAATGCCATGCCTCTAGGAATTCCCTGGCTGTTCTCTGTCTGGCTTGCCCTATGATAGTAGTGTCGTCCCAGTCGAATTCATGTTGCTTGTTGTCTGTGTGTGTGGCTACTAAGGATAGCTGGTCGTGTCGTTTCGTGGCTAGTTGATGTTCATGTATGCGGATTGTTAGCTGTCTTCCTGTTTGTCCTATACAGTGATTAGTGCAGTCCTTGCATGGTATTTTGTACACTACATTCGTCTTGCTCATGTTGGGTATCGGGTCCTTCGTTCTGGTGAGTTGTTGTCTGAGCGTGGCTGTTGGTTTGTGTGCCGTTATGAGTCCTAGGGGTCGCAGTAGTCTGGCTGTCAGTTCCGAGATGCTCCTGATGTATGGTAGTGTGGCTAGTCCTTTTGGTTGTGGTGTGTCCTCGTTCCGTGGTCTTTCTCTTAGGCATCTGTTAATGAAGTTGCGCGGGTATCCGTTTTTGGCGAATACCTTGTATAGGTGTTCCTCTTCTTTTTGCAGTTCTGGTGTACTGCAGTGTGTTGTGGAAGCAGTGCGGAAGCAGGCCATTTGACAGAATAGGTCCACCCCACCAGTGCTATTCGCCTTGTGTGCAAAAGTAGAGTCATGAGCCTGGAGAGCTGAGGGATCATCAAACCACCGTAGTTTGCTATAGGAGCAGCGCTGTTGATACCCATTATTGGTCGAGTCGCATTTGTGGCCATTTGAAAGAAATGCTGAGCCAGTTTTTGAAGCCAGATAAATAACCAGTAAATTTCATTGAGGAATTTTACGAGGAGAAAGTGAGGACTGCAGATACTGGAGATCAGAGCTGAAAATGTGTTGCTGGAAAAGCGCAGCAGGTCAGGCAGCATCCAAAGAACAGGAGAATCGACGTTTCGGGCATAAGCCCTTCTTCAGGAAGGGCTTATGCCCGAAACGTCGATTCTCCTGTTCCTTGGATGCTGCCTGACCTGCTGCGCTTTTCCAGCAACACATTTTCAGTTCTGAGGAATTTTACACAAAAGTGCACGGGACCTGTTTGTCATGATGCTGGAAATGAGCCATGTGGATGTGCCATTGTGAATCAGTGATGATTCCCATAAACATGCACCAATTAATACCCATGAGGGATGGAAACAATATACTTGACTGCCTGTCTTTTTGGGTATCATCAGCCGGTGAACAGTTCCAGGAATGGGGGAGAACATTTTACAAGGTCTACTGTAAGTCGATATTTATCTGAATGATGTGCTAAATACAGTGACGATCAATAAAAATGTGTTAATGTTTCTCCAAATCCTTAGAAAGGTAAAAGAAAATATGGATTCCAAGGCATCCCAACTGAACTCATTGAGCGTCAGCATCAACAACAGTGGGCTATACACATCCAACAATAACATGAGGGTATCCAAGGGTTCCTCAGTTCCCACATTTGTATCAGTGCTTTGGACTTGCTTTGGGTTGGTGAATTATTACGGAAAATTCAGTAATGAGCTGGCATTCATTCTGGCAGCTTTGATTCGCTATTCAGAAAGGGCCAGCTTTGCAAATAGTCGAGTCACCAAGAAGTAGCCTTTCAGGAATTGAAAAAGCAGCTATCGGCATTTGAAGTTTTGGCACAGTCTAATCCCTAGTGAGATGTGGTGCTGTCATGCGAAGGCTCCCCACACGGTATCCAGTTACTGCTGGCTCACCGACAGCTCAGCAGAGAGAACTGCCCAGTAGTATATGCTTCCCAGGCTTTGGCTGATGCCAAATGAAAATTCATCCAGAGCGAGAAGGAAGGTTTGGTGATAATCCTTTGTGTGAGAAAATGCATCCAACCAATACATTCAATTAATATGTTGCTACACATACGTTTGACGTAGTAATGCACCACAAACCCCTTCTAAGGCTACCCGATGAAGATATTAGGAAGAAGGTATAAAGGAGACATCAGAGGTAGGTTATTTACACAGAGAGTTGTGAAAGCATGGAATGCATTGCCAGTTGACATGGTGGAAGCAAAGTCATTGGGGACATTTAAGCGACTGCCGGACATGCACATGGATAGCAGTGAGTTGAGGGGTGTGTAGGTTAAGTTACCATATTTTACATTAGGATTAAGTCTCAGCACAACACCATGGGCCTAAGGGCCTGTTTTGTGCTGTATGTTTCTATGTTCTACCCTTCTAGCTCTCCTAAGTCCATTCTTCAATTTCTTCCTGGCTACCTTGGAACCCTCTACAGCCCTGCTGATCCTTGCCTCCTCAACCTCAAGCAAGCTTCCTTCTTCCTCTTAATTAGATGTCCCACATCCCTTCAGCAGAAGTGGGTACTGTAGATGTGGGAGATCAGAGTCAAGATTAGAGCGGTGCTGGAAAAGCACAGCAGGTCAGGCAGCATCCGAGGAGCAGAAAAATCAACATTTCGGGCAAAAGTCCTTCATCAGGACTCTTGACTAGATGTTCCACATCCCTTGTCACCCAAGGTTCCTTCAACATATCATCCTTTCCTTACCTCAGTGGGACAAACCTGTCCAGCACTATCAGCAGGTGCTTTCTAAACAACCTCCACATTTCTGTCATGCATTTCCCTAATAACATCTGTTCCAAATTCAGGCGCCCCAGTTCCTGTCTAATAGCATTGTAATTCCTCCTCCCCCAATTAAATGCCTTCCTATACCGTCTGCTCCAATCTCTCTCCATGAGTATAGTAAATGTCAGGGAGTTGTGATCACTATCACTGAAAAGTTCTCCCACCGAGAGATCTGGTTCATTGCAAAGCATCAAATCCAGTATGGCCTTGCCTCTATTTGGCCTATCTTCAAATAGATGAAACTTAGTACTGCAGATGCTGAAAATTACAGTCAGGAGTGTGGTGCTGGAAAAGCGCAACAGGTCAGGCACCATCCGGGAAGCAGGAAAACCGACGCTTTGAGCAAATGTTTTTGTCCAAAACATTGATTTTCCTGCTTCTGGGATGCTGCCAGACCTGCTGTGCTTTTCCAGCACCATGCTCTTGACTATCTTCATATTGAGTCAGGAACCCATCCTGGACACGCCTGCCAAATACTGCTCCACCCAAACTATTTGAACTAAAGAAGTTATAATTAATATTTGGAAAGTTAAAATCACCATGACTACAACCCTGTCACTTCTGCATCTCCCCAAGATCTGCCTCTCAAACTGCTCCTCCATGTCTCTGTTGCTCCTGGTGAGCCTGTAGAAAACTCCCAATAAAGTGACTGCTCCTTTCCTGTTTCTGACTTCCACCCATACTGACTCAATGGACAAATCCTCCTCAATGAACTTTTCTGCAGCTGTGATACTATCCTAATACTTCTTGCATTAAAATAGACACACTCAACCCATCACACCGACTGCCTCTATGCTCTATTCCTCCTCATAGACCCACTGCACACTGTATCTGGCTGTTCACTACCTACTCCTTCATCTGATCTGTAGCTCAGGTTCCCACCCCCCTGCCTATCCAGTTCAAACCAACCCAAAGAGCTCTAGCAAACACCTGCCCAGGAAATTGGTGCACCTCCAGTTCAGGCACAACCCATTTTTCTTGTACAGCTCCCACCTGCCCCAAAATTAATCCCAATGATCCACAAATCTGAAGACCTCCCTGCACACCAACCTTGCAGCCGCATGTTCATCTGAACTCGCACTCTATTCCTAGCCTCACAAGCATTTGGCACCATTAGCAGTCCTGATATTACTACTCTGCTCGTCCCTGCCTTCCAACTCCCTAACTCCCTATATTCCCTTTATAGGTACATACCCTTTCTCTACTATGTCATTGGTACCGAAATGTACCATGACTTCTGGTTGCTCTGTGTCCCCCTTAAGAATCCTCTGGACCCGATCTGAGACATTGCCGACCCTGGCACCCAGGAGCCAACATACCATCCTGGAGTCTCACTCACGACCATAGTCTCTCCTGTCCCTCTCACGATTCAATCTCCTATCACTATCGCTGTCCTTTCTCCCCCTTTTCCTTCTGAGCCACAGAGCCAGGCTCAGTGCCAGAAACCTGGTCACTGTGGCTTTCCCCTGGTAGATAATGCCCTCCAACAATATCCAAAATGGATATTGAGAGTTTCCTTATTACTGAGGGAGTCCCTGCACTGTCTGCCTATTCGCATCTCCTGACAGTCACCCAGCTTCCTTTATCCTGCAATTTAGGTTGACTATCTCCTTATAACTCCTCTATATCACCCCCTCAGCCTCCAAACTGATCTGAAGTTCATCCAGCTCCAGCGATCTGTGATGAGCTGGAGTTGGGTGCACTTCTCACAGGAAAATTCACTAGAGGCACCAGAGGTGACCCTTACCTCCCACATCCTGCACATGGAGCATGCAACTGCCCTAGCCTTCATCCTCTCTGCTCTAAATTGCCAAGAGAGATTGAATAAGTGAAAAAAACCTTTACCTTACCAAACCTCCACACACGGTCTATTTTTTTGGTCGGATGAGGAGGATGTCGGGTGGGAGAGATTACATGTGTGGTGTCTCAGGTTTAGCCACAGCCTGAATATATCAGGTCATGAACCCAGCAATCCTCGTTTCCGCGTCCACTCCTGTTAAGCCTTCGCTCTGCTTATTCATGAGGTAAGTATTTAAGAGGAAAATTCACCTTCCCACCAGACCCCTGAACTCTCCCTGCTCCTGCTGATTCAACCCGACTAACCTAGAGTGTGCTGACAATATACCACCACAGAGTCATACAGACATACAGCATGGAAGCAAACTGTTTGGTCCAACTTGTCCATGCGTTTAGGTATGCTAAATTAATGTAGTCCCATTTTCTGGCACTTGGCCCATATCCCCTTTAACCCTTCCTATTTATATACTCATCCAGATGCCTTTTAAATGTTTTAATTATACCAGCCTCCACTACTTCCTCTGGCAGCTCATTCTATACATACGCTATTCTCTGTGTGAAAAGGTTTCTCCTTGGCTCCTTTTTATATCTTTCGCTTCTCACCTTAAACCTATGCCATCTATTTCTGGACAGCCCCACTTCTGGGAAAAGACATTATCTATTTACCCGAATCATGGCCCTCATGATTTTATAAACCTCTATAAGGTCACCCCTTAGCCTTCAAAGCTCCAGGGAAATCAGCCTCAGCCTTTTCAGCCTCTACCTCTAGCTCAAGGCCTCCAACTTTGGCAACATTCTTGTAAATCTTTTCTGAACCTTTTCAAGTTTCACAACAGCCTTCCAATAGGAAGGAGACCAGAATTGCACACAATATTCCAAAAGTGGCCTAATCAATGTCCTGTACAGTCGCAACATGACCTCCCAACTCCTATACTCTATGATCCGACCAATAAAAGAAAGCATACTAAATGCCTTCTTCACTGTTCTATCTACCTATGACTCCACTTTCAAGGAACAATGAACCTGCACTCCAAGGTCTCTTTGTTGAACTACACTGTCCAGGACTTACCATTAAATGTGTAAGTCCTGCCCTGATTTGCCTTTCCAAAATGCAGCACCTCACATTTATCTAAATTAAATTCCATCTGCCACTACTTGGTCCATCTGATCAAGATCCTGTTGTACTCTGAGGTAGCCTTCTTTGCTGTCCATTATACCTCACATTTTGGTGGCATCTGCAAACTTACTAACTATACCTCCAATGTTTGCATGCAAATCATTTATCTAAGTGATCAAAAGCAGTGGATTCAGTACCAATCCTTGTGGCACTCCACTGGTCAGAGGCCTCAAGACTGAAAGGCAACCCTCCACCGTCACTCTCTGTCTTCTGCCGTCGAGCCAGTTCTGTATCCAAATGGCTATTACTCTCTCTCTTCCATGTGATCTAACCTTGCCAACCAGTCCACAATGAGGAACCTTATCAAGTGCCATACTGAAGTCCATACAGATCACATTCACTGCTCTACCCTCATCAATCCTCTATGTTACTTCTTCAAAAAGCTCGATCAAGTTAGGAAGACATAATTTACCATGCACAAAGCCTGACTATCCCTAATCAGCCCTTTCTTTTTAAAATACTTGTAAATCCTGTCTCCCCTAACTAATGCACCTAACTTACACATCCCTGAACACCATCAGCAAATTAGCATGGCCAATTCACCTAACCTGCATGTATTTTGATTGTGGGAGGAAACCAGACCGCCCAGAGGAAACCCGCACAGACACACCTGAGGCTGGAATCAAACCTGGATCCTTGGTGCTGTGAGGCAGCAGTGCTAACCACCATGCCGCCCCAGTGCTAACCACCATGCCGCCCCAAGTAGTGTCACCACGTTAGCCAATCACCAGTCTTTTGGCACCTCATCTGTGACTATTGATAAATCAAATATCTCACAAGGGAGCCATTAATCATGTCCCTAGTTTCCCACAGAGTTCTAGGGTATATCTGATCACATTCTGGGGATTTATCTACCTTTATGTGTTTTAAAAAGTCTAGCACATCCTCCTCTGTAATATGGCCATTTTTCAAGATGTCACCATCTATTTCCCCACATTCCATGTCTTCCGTGTACTTCTCCACATAAACACTGATGCAAAATATGCATTTAGTATCTCCCCCATCTCCTGCAGTTCCACAGCTGCCTTGCTAATCTTTGAGGGGCCTACTCACTGCCTAGTTACCCTTTTGTCCTAAATGTATTTAATGAATCCCTTTGGATTCTGATTAACCCAATTTGCCAAAGCTATTTTTGCCCTCCTGATTTTCCTTTTAAGTCAAGATCTACTGCCTTTATACACTTCTCAAAATTCACTCGATCTCTGCAATCTGTACTTAACGTATGCTTCCTTCTTTTTCTTGACCAAAACCTTAATTTCTCTATTCATCAAGCATTCTGTACAGCCATCAGCCTTGCCTTTTATGCTAACAGGAACATACTCCCTCCAGGCACTCATTATCTCATTTCTGAAGGCTTTCCATGTTCCAGCTGTCCCTTTACTTGCGAAAATCTGCGCCCCCACATCAACTTCTGAAAGTTCTTGTCAAAGACCTTCAAAATTGGACTTCTTCCAATTTAGAACTTTAACTTTTAGATCTGGTCTATCTTCTTCCATCACTGTTTTAAAACTAACAGAATTAGGGTCATTGGCCTCAAAGTCCTCCTCCACTGATACCTCAGTCACCTGCTCTGCCTTACTTCCCAAGAGTTGGTCAGGTTTTGTACCTTATCCAGTTGGTACATCCACATTCTGAATCAGAATTTATTCTTGTACATGCTTAACAAATTCCTCTCCATTTAAATCTCAGTCCCAGTCTATGTTTGGTAAGTTAAAATCCCCTGCCATAACTACTCTATTATTATTAAATCTAACTAAGATCTCCTTACAGATTTTTTTCTCAATTTTCCTCTGATTCTTCGGGGCTTCTATAGCACAATCCCAATAAGGTAATCATTCCTTTCTTATTTCTCAGTTCCCACCTAAATAACTTCCCTGAATGCATTCCCAAGAATACCCTCCCAAAGTATAGCCATAATGTTATCCCTTATCAAAAATAGCATTGCCCCTCCTCCATTGCCCCACACCCCAAAAGTATCTTTCTTATAGCATTTATATCCTGGAATATTAAGCTGCTAGTCTGTCCATCCCTGAGCCATATTTCTGTAATTGCAATGATATCCCAGTACCATGTTCCTCATCATGCCCTGAGTTCATCTGCCTTCCTTGTTCAGCTTCTTGCATTGAAATAAATGCGGTTTAATTTATCAGTCCTACCTTCTTCTCTACATTGTTCCTGCCTGCCATGACTGTTTCATTTGCTCCGTTCCCCAGCTTTAGTAGCCTCAGACTGATCTCTATTCTCACTAGCTCCCTGGGTCCCACCACCCCACCTTACTAGTTTAAACTAACACATCTCCTGACCCACCAGAGGACCGAACCTTCTGGACACTGCTACACAACCATCAAAGGCACCCACTACTCCATCCTGGCCCAGACTTTGGAAAAGCAGATCAGAGCGCTGTGTTCCACCTCCCAGATTACAAGCAGAAATTGAAATGGGAGAACCCATTTCCAAAGGAAGTACAATGTTGGTCTGAGGCTGTGGATAAGCATCTCTGGGACTGATTGATGTCAGCAGACTGGACCGTGTACAGGCTTCCAGCAGAATACCTCCACGAGTATGCCACTGCCATCATGGACTTAATTAGGAAATGTGTGGAAGACTGTGTAACAAAGAAGTCAATCCAAGTGTTCTCCAACCAGGAAGACCATACATGCAGCACTCAAGTTGGATGACCCAGACTAATACAGGAACTCCAGATATGACTTACACAATGTCATTCAGACCAAGTTAGAGCACCAAACCTATCAAACAGGCTCCTGCTGTCTGTGGCAAGGCCCAAACATGATTACGGAATACAAACCGAAACAGAGAAAGATAGCAGGCAATGATAGCACGGGCATCTCCCTCCCTGATGCGGGCAATGCTTTCTATGCTCAGTTTGAGCAGAATGCCCGTGGCACGGTGCCAACTGCTGGAGATGTCAGATCAGTCTTTCTGGGAGTCAACCCAAGGAAAGCGATGGGCCCGGATGGTGTCCCTGGATGAGCATTCACATCCTGTGCAGACTGACCGGTGGAGGTAATTACCAACGGCTTCAACCTCTCCCTCCTACAAGCAAAAGTCCCCATTTGCTTCAAGAAGACCACCACCAAACCTGTACCTAAGAATGCACATGTGATGTCCTTTCATGACTACTGCAAAATCAGGAAATACTTCAAGAGGCCGGTCATGTCCCACATTAAGTCCAGTCTTCCAGCCTGCCTCTAATCCCTACAATTTGCCTACTGACACAACAGGTCCACAGGATTGAAATAAACAGTTTATTCACCATTTTACTAGTTTCAATGAACACATCACCAGAGGACTGAACAATCTAGACCACTGCAACACAACCATCAAAGATGCCCGCTACTCCATCCCTATCCAGTCCAAAGATATGCAGGTCAGATGAGTTGGCCATGCTAAATTGCCCATAGTGTTAGGTGCATTAGTCAGAGGGAAATGGGTCTGGGTGGGTTAATCTTCAGAGGGTTGGTGTGGACTTGTTGGGCCGAAGGGCCTGTTTCCACACTTTTGGGAATCTAATCTATCCCACACTTTGTAAAACCAGATCACAATGCTGTGTTCCTCTCCCAGCTTACAAGTAGAAGCTGAAAAAGGAGGACCTTAAAACATCTGGACAACAAGGACACCTACATTAGATTTCTGGTCATCAACTACAGTTCCGCCTTCAACACCATTATCTCAAAATTCCATGATTTTGATATTGGTCCCACCTACTGCAACCGGATCCTCAGCTTTCTGACCCACAGACTGTGATCAGTGAAGACAGGTCAGTGCACCTCCTCTGGAATAACACTGAACACTCAAGGATGTATCGTCAGACCTCGACTGTACTCATTGCGCACCCATGATTATGTTGTCAAATTCCAAATGAACACCATCTACAAGTTCGCTGATAATACTACTATTGTAGGAGGGATATCCCACAATGATGACTCAAAATACAGAAGGGAGGTAGAGGGCTTGGTGATGTGATATAATGAGAAAAAGTATCTCTCTCAATGTCAGCAAAACTAAAGAACTGATCATTGACTTCAGAAAGAAAGGAGGAGAACACTCCCTCATCTGCATTATCAACATTAACGGAACTAAGGTTGAGAGGGTGGAGAGAGTCAAGTTGCTCACATTGATGACAACTGACAATCTGCGCTGAACTACCCATGTAGATGCCACAGTCAAGAAGGCACAATGCCTCTTTGTCCTCAGGCATCTCATGAAGTTCAGCATGTCCATAAGAATCCTCATCAACTTCTGCAGTTGCACCATTGAAGGCATATTGTCCCAGTGCATAACTGCCTGGAATGACAACTGCTCTGCCCAGGACAATATGAAACACAGGAAATGGTGGGCATAACCCACATCATCATGGAGGACAATCTTCCATCCATTGACTCCATTTACATGGCTCACTGCCACAGGAAGGCTGCCAATGTCATCAACAGCA
Source organism: Chiloscyllium plagiosum (assembly GCF_037043375.1). NCBI lineage: Eukaryota > Metazoa > Chordata > Chondrichthyes > Orectolobiformes > Hemiscylliidae > Chiloscyllium > Chiloscyllium plagiosum. The sequence continues at coordinate 90,638,027 of NW_028270149.1, read as the reverse complement.
TCCCAGTAATAATCTCCTACAACCTTTTCCACCAGGCAAAAGATACAGAAACCTAACACATGCTTCTTTTTGGCTATCATTGGACTGATGAATGGACTCTCTAGCTTCAAATAATGCTGATTTAACATTGATCTTGCCTCATGTGGGTCCTGTGCAATATAATCTGCATGCAATATAACCTGAATGCCTCTGTCTAAGTCATTTTGATCTGTACATCCTTGTTTATCTATGATCTGCTTGATAACAAAGTTTTTCAGCATACTTCTGTGTACCTGACAATACTTAAATAATCAATCAATAAAATCTGAAATGGGATGCACAGGTTTAAAGTGTGAGAGAAATTTAAATGAGATATACAAGCCAGGTTTAGTTTTGTGAAGGGTGATAGATGCCTAGGGAGATGTTAGAAGTGAAAATGTTTGCAAAGTTTTAAGCTGCATTTACACAGATATGAACACGGAGAGAATGGAGGGATATTCAGGCAGATGGCAATAGTTTAGAATAGCAATGTGGTTGGCACAGCTATTGTGGGTTGAAGAGCCTACAGCTGTGTTGTATTGTGCTATTTTCTAATTTTCCAGCATCTACCTTGTCAAAGCCCCTTCAGAATCTTGGATGTTTCACTAAATTTCTCTTTCATTCTTTGAAACACCAGTGAGTTCAAGCTAAATCTATTGAATCTCTTCTCATTAGAGAATCGCTCCATTCACATGATCAGCTGAGTGAACTTTCTCTGGCCTTCCTACAATGCAAGAATATCTTTCCTTTGGACACTCGGAATGTTCATAATATTCTAGGTGTGGTCTGACACATACTTTGCATAATTTTTGCAAGACCTCCTTATTTTTACTCTCCATTCACTTTGAAGCATTTGATTTGCCTTCCCTATTAAAGATCAGCAAGGTGTATATGTTGAACCACAGGAGGCGGGTGGGATCACACCAATATTTTGCACAAGTGTTTGCTGTGCAGAAAGATACGGAATATTGGGGAAATAAATAGTGATATCTTGAGAAGAGTTCATAAGAGAACAAGTGGCACTGGAGGTTACTTACATGGAGGGTGGTAGTTGCCGAAAGGTGGAGTGCTTACCTGGGAGAAGGCCAAAGATACCAAATTCGGTAGGAGCTGGAGAATGTAGGTTGGGAACAGTTGTTTGAAGGTAAATCCACATTTGACATGTGGAAGATTTTTAAGGAGAGATTGACTAGAGTTCAGGAGAGACATGCTGCTGTGAAAAAGAGGGATAGAAATGGCAAGATTATGAAACAGATGAAATTGTGAGATGGGCGAAGAGGAAAAGGAAGCATATGTAAGGTCTAGGCAACTGAAGACAGGTTAAGCTTTGGAAGAATATCAGGAATGTAGGAAGAATCTGAAAGGAGGAATTAAGAGGGCTAAAGGGGATCATATCATTAGCAAACAGGGTGAAGGAAAATCCCAAAGCCTCTTATTATACATAAGGAGCAAGAGGATAACTACAGAAAGGGTTGGTGCACTCAAGGACAAAGGAGGAAAATTATGCGTGGAGTCAGATAAAATGAGTGAGATTCTTAATGAGTACTTTGCATCGGTATTCAACGAGGAAAGGGACATGGTGGATGCTGAGATTAGGGATAGGTTTTTGATTACTCTTGGTCAAGTTGACAGAAGGAGGAAGTATTGGGCATTCTAAAAGGCATTAAAATGGAGAAGTCCCCAGGTCTGGATGGAATCTATTCCGTGTTCCTGAGGGAAGCAAGAGAAAACATAGCTGGGGCTTTAACAGATATCTTTGCAGCATCCTTGAACATAGATGAGGTCCAGGAGGGACTGAAGAATTGTTAATGTTGGCCCCGTGTTTAAGAAAGGTAGCAGGGATAATCCAGGTAATTACAGATCTGTGAGCCTGATGTCACTGGTAGAGAAGTTTCTAGAGAAGATACTGAGGGATAGGATATGTTCCCATTTGGATGAAAATGGGCATATCAGTGAAGGGCAACATGGTTTTGAGCAGGGAAGATAATGTCTCACAAACCTAATAGAATTCCCTGAGGAGGTGACAAAGTTGATTGATGAGGGAAGGGATGTAGATGTCATATACATATACTTTAGTAAGGCATTTGATAAGGTTCCCCATGGTAGGCTGATGGAGAAGTTGAAGTCACATGCATCCGGGGGTTCCAACTAGATGGATAGAGAACTAACTGGGCAACAAGAAACAGAGAGTAATAGTGGAAGGGAGTTTCTCAAAATAGAGACGTGTGACTACAGCCAGAGACTATTTCCCAGGGCAGAAATGACTAACACGAGGGGTCATAGTTTTAAGCTGGTTGGAGGAAAGTATAGAGGGGATGTCAGAGACGGGTTCTTTACACAGAGAATTGTGAGAGCATGGAATGCATTGCCAGCAGCAGTTGTGGAGGCAGGGTCATTGGGGACATTTAAGAGACTCCTGGACATGCATATGGTCACAGAAATTTAAGGGTGCATTCATGAGGATCAGTAGTCGGCACAACATCATGGGCTGAAGGGCCTGTTCTGTGCTGTACTATTCTATGTGACCATATCGTTTGCGATACTCATAAATAATTTGGAGGAAAGTTTAGGTTGCCTGATTAGCAAGTTTGCAGATGACATTAAGATTGATGGAGTAGCAGATGGTGAAGTGGTCTGTCAAAGAATACAGTAGAATATAGATAAACTGGAGAGTTGGGCAAAGAAATTGCAGATGAAGTTCAATCTGAACAAATATGAGGCATGCATTTTGGAAGATCCAATCAAAGAGCAAACTATATGATAAATAGAAAAGCCCTGGAGAAAACTGATGTCCAGAGAGATCTCAGTGTTCAGGTCCATTGTTCCCTGAACCTGGCAACACAGATCAGTAGAGTGGTCAAGAAGGCATATTGCATGCTTTCCTTCATCGGGGTATTGAGTACAGGATTTGGCAGGACATGTTACAGTTGTATAGGATTTTGGTTTGGCCACATTTGGAATACTGCGTATAGTTCTAGGCACCACATTACCAAAAGAATATGGATGCTTTGGGTAGGATGCAGAGCATATTCACTAGGATATTGCCTTGTATGGAGGGCACAAGCTAAGAAGAGAGGTTGAGTAGATTAGGATTATTTTCATTAGAAAGACAGAAGTTGGGGGGGACCTGATTGAGGTCTACAAAATCATGGGAAGTATAGACAAGGTGGATAGCAAGAAGCTTTTTCCCAGAGTCGGGATTCAACTACTAGGGGTCATAACTTCAAAGTGAGAGGGAAAAATGTTTTGGGGAGAGATGTGTGCAAAGTTCTTAATACAGAGGTTGGTGGGTGCCTGAAACACATTGCCAGCAGAGGTGGTAGGGGCGGGAATGATAGCAACATTTAAGACAAATCTACATGAATGGGCAGGGAGCAAAGAGATACAGACCTTTAGAAAATAGGTGGCAGGTTCAGATAGAGAATCTGGATCGGCACAGGCTTGGAGGGCTGAAGGGCCTGTTCTTGCATGGTAATGTTCTTTGGTATAAATAAGAAAAGGTAGATAAATTTTCCTATCTGATCAGACATATCCCAGGACATTGTGGGAAGTAACTGCAGTTTCCCAGTAAAGATATTTGAATCATCAACAGCCATAGTGAAGTGCCGGAAGACTGAGGGCAGCTAATGTTCCATCACTTATGGGCTGCCAAGAAACACCAGGAAATCTTAGATTAGTGTGACAGGCATTAGTGGTGGGTAAATTGTTGGAAGAGATTCTGAGAGCCAGGTCCTTCATGCCTTTGAAAAGTCAAGGATTGATCAGGGATAGTCAGCATGGCTCTGTGCATGAAAAATTATGTCTCATAAATCTGAATGAGATTTTGAGGAGGAGATGAAGGCAGGATGGTAGATGTTATCTACATGGACTTTAGCAAGGCCTCCAGAAGGTTTCACATGGTAGACTGGTTAGTAAGGTGAGATCCAGGGACAGCACCAATTGGATAGAACATTGGCTTGACAGTAGGAGACAGAGGGTGGTGGTAGGAGTTTGTTGTTCCAATTGGATGCCTGTGACCAGTGGTATGCTGCAAGGATCAGTGCTGGGTCCAGTCTTGTTTGACATATATACAAAGAATTTGGATGAGAATATGGAGGCTTTGGTTAGTAAGTTTGTGGGTGACACTAAAATTGATGGCACAGTGGACAGGAAGAACGTTATCGAAGAGTGCAATGGGATCTTGATTAACTGGGCCAGTGGGCCGAGGAATAGCAGATGGAGTTTAATTTGGATAAATAAGAGGTGTTGTATTTTCATAAGATGAACCAGGGCAGGATTTCAACAGTTAAGGTTCGGGCTCTGGGTAGTGTCATCAGACAGAGAGATTTAGGGATGCAGGTATATAATTCCTTGAAGTGGTATCACAGGTGGACAGGTGGTGAAGAAGCATGTGACTAGGGGTTGAGATGTCATGTTGTGGCTGTACAGGATATTGGTGAGGCCATTAATTTTCATCTAATGATGACAATGATGTTCAGGAAAATTTCATCTGGATTACTTTTGTCCTTTAGTACGGAGGACATCTGACATTCTTACCAATGACTCAAGACTCACAGCAATACAGCTGACTCTAAGCTGCCCTCTGGGCAATTTGTGGTGGGCAATGGATGCTAGTCCATTCAGTGATACCCTCAGTCCATGAATGTATAAATAAGAGTACATATTTCCCTCCCTATTTCTGCAAACATCTCCAGCTGCAGCAACTCGTACTGGACTTTGTAACATCATTCAGGTCTTTGCCACGCTCCATAACATGCTCGCCACCTCAATCATCTTCAACTCTCCTTGTCCCTATCATCTCATTAAACCCTAACAATGTTTCCTCTCCCTGCTGCACTCCTCCTGTTATGAGACCTGTTTTGATCCCTTTAACACCTACTTGCATTCTTTGGTAGTCCTTTGTCATTTTCTAAAACACACTTGCACTTCAGAATTCTTAGAATATTTTGGTGGTCTTTTAAGCCTCTCTGAATCGAGTATGATCCTTCCCATCCCGAGTCAGGGAGGTGCAAATTTCTTGCTGAGGTTCTGTCTGTCTCAATCAAATGTCAATTTGTTGAATATTTTACACTGCTTCTTTTCAAATGTTTTCCACTGCTCATTTACTGTCATACATTTAAATCTGTTTTACATGTGTTTTTGGTCAGTTCTCCTCTCAAGCTCATGTAATTGGCTTTGTTTCTGTTTCCATTTGTAACTTGTGCTTTCTGGTCATTTTACAACTTTATAATCCCTTTGAATTTCACCTTATCACAATTTCCCAGAGGATCTCTTAGTGTGACATTAATCATCCATTCAGCTTCATCACACAATGGTTGCAGAGATAGTAACATCCCTAGCCAGTTGCACAATGTGTTGATCAAGGAAACACTGCCAAAAACATTCTCTGAACTCTTTTTCAAATATCTTGCCAGTGTGATTGTCCCACATTATATTTCAAAATAATCACAGTGTCTTTGCTACAAATTCCAATGAATTCCTGTTTAATGCAGTGATGAGCAATGAATGCTATTAGGTGGCCTAAATACTGTTCTCCTATTTGTGTTTTTGACATTGGTTTTGCATTCATTCTGATTCTACTTCATAGTCTGAGCTGAAATGTTATCCCCATACTGTTTTTGTTGTTACCGTCAGGGTTACGCATCCTGCTTTCCCATTCTGCCAGTCTCTGAAAGGTTGTGTACCATTGAATGTTTGTGTCTCACTTTTTGTCCACCCTGTAACCATGTCTGTCTGGTGACTAAATCTCTTTATTTCTGTGTCACAAGTCCCTCTAACTTACTGCAATTACTTTGCCCATTCAAAAAATATATAATTTACTTTTTACTACAATTTCCTGTCACAAACCTATTTCCTGATGTAGAGTTTTAGTTAAACTCTGACCCTTCCTGTTCCTTTCTGTTTGTCTTCATACACATCTCCATGCTGTTCTGATGCTTCACTTTTCCTCTTGGAATTCAGAAACCTCCTTTAACATGAACCATGCCCCTGCATGCTGTCAGTTTAAAGCCCTGTCAACAAACCTACCAACATGATTGGCCAGGATACCGGCCCCAGCACAGCTCCAGTTGTTTTTCATTCACTTGTGGGATGTGGGTGTCTCTGGCTGACTAGCATTTATTGCCCAGCTTAGCTGCCATTAAACTGTGTGACTTGCTGAAGGGTTAACACAGATCATAAAGGTCCCAGGCTCAATCACCAGCTTGTTGTGAGAGGATTACTTTCAGCTTTGTTGTATTGAGCCTTCCTGAGACAGTATAGGAAGTTCTCAGTTATCAGTCCAGTTCTTAGTGAGGATCATACAGCAGAGGTGAAAGCAGACTTCTCTTGTGAAGATAGTATTGAAGCCTTGGATCTTTCTGTTCTATTTTCCCTCTCCAACACTGCATACATTGTCTTGTGATAGTCATACAGCAAGGCAACACAAATGTACTTGAGTCCTTCTAACTACTAGAACAGTTTCTATCTCTTTAATCTCCTCCTCTCCCTACAAAATCTCTGTACATTTGAAATCTACTCCAATGCTGATTATCCTGCCTATCTCTGTAAATTGCTCCAGTCTCAAAAACATGCCCAATCTAGGTAATCTCCTCCTCCAGTCACTACAATAATCTCTACTTCTGTAATCTTCTGACAGTACCTACAATCCGCCCTTTCTCTGTAACATCCTCCAGCCTCTACCAACCTCCCTCCTGTTCACCTTCCTCCAGCACCTCGAGCACATTATCACTATAACCTTCTCCCATCCCACAGCACTTCATGGCCTCCTTAACCACCTATCAATGCTACAGACTACCCTATCTGCATAAACTGCTCCAGTCCCTACAACCTTTTCATTGTATAGCATTCTGAAGTCATTTTAACCCTCCCTTTGAATGAACCCCATCCAGTCTCTGCAATCTCTTCTGTTGCTTTGACCTCCTCCTGTCACTACAATGCTCTCCAACTCTACTTCTTCCAATCAATACGAGCCTTCTTAACTCTGTAACCTCCTGAAGCCAGAAAACATTCATGTCCCTTTAACATCCTTTTGAATCCAATTCCAGACCCTACAGTTGTCTCTATCTGTAACCTCCTTCAATCTGCAGGATCATTGTTAAATCTGTCATCTCATCCAGTGTCTAAACTCCTCTGCATTACAAACTTCATCCAATCGTGAAACCCATTCCTATCTCTTCCACCTTATCCAGCACCTGAATTCCTCCCAATCTTTGTAATCATCTGCAGCCTCCACAGCCCTCCTATGGTTGGAACCTCCTCCCACATCCCTCTAAAGTACACTATTCATGGAACCTCCTCCCATTCCTATATTACACCCTGACTACATCCTTCTCCTGTTCCTATAACCTTCCTGAACTTGTGACCTTGCCAAATCTCTGCAATGCTCTGTATTAGTCCTGTCCTTTTTCCTGTCCTATCAATTGTCCCTCACTGTCTCTGTCAGTTTCTTCAATCTCTAACAATGTTTGTATCAATGTTTCCTCCAGGAGACAGAACCTTTCCTATCTATGTAAACCCTTCAGCAGTGTCTATCCCTGTAGCTTCTCTGATTAATACAACCTTCCATACCAATTTATTCACCTTCAATTCTGAAATCCCTCCCAATCTGTGTCACCTTCCCCAGTCTCTACAGCCCTTCTTCTCTGTGAAAAATCCTCCAGTGCCTTAAGCCATCCCTTCTATGTAATCTGTTCCAGACCCGAGAAACTTCTGTCCCTTGGTAATGTTTTCTCACATTCCTAAAGCCTTGCTATCAATGTAACCATCTCCCCCACCAATTAACTCACTGTTGTAGAACCTCTTCCAGCACCTCCCTATCTCTGCACTGTCCAGTCCACACTAGCCTCCCTAATGTCATTTCATCTCTACAACCCTCATGATCGCAATAAACCCCTCCTGTCTCTACAACACACTTCATCTCTGTACACCCTTCCTGTCCCTACCACCCACCCTCCTTATGCATGTAGTCCCCTTGAGTCATTAGAAACCTTTAAGTATTACCTCCTCCAGAAACAAGGACAATATTTATTTCAAAACCAACACCAGCTCTTCCAATCTTCTGTCATAGTAATCTCCTTCAACCCCATCACAGTTAAAAATCACACACCAGGTTATAGTCCAACAGGTTTATGTGGAAGCACTAGCTTTTGGAGCGCTGCTACTTCATCAGGTGGTTGTGGGGAATAAGATTGTAAGATACAGAATTTATAGCAAAGATTTACAGTGAGATGTAACTGAAATTACGTGTTGAAAAACACCTGGATTGTTTATTAGGTCTCTCATCCTTTAGAATGACCATGGTGGTTCAGCTCTTTCATATGTAAATCACAAAGCTTTTTTAAAAAATGATACATTCTCAAGTGAACTTTAACAATAGGTGTCATGTCAATCCAGATAAGGTTTTGAAGATGTGAGCTTCCCTCTGTGAGGCTGTCTGTGCCACAATGGTCAGACTGATTCTCATCAAAAAAACGGATTTACAGAATCTTACATGGATTCATGCAGTTTTTGAGCAAAGTAAAATGAAATTCTGCAAGTACAAATTCACCCCGCAAATATATATATATGAGTGGGTCATTTGCCCAAGTCAGGAATTGAATGCAGTTCTCTGGTGCTGAGGCAGCAGTGCTAACCACTGAGCCAACATGCCACTCCATTTGATGGGGGAGGTGTCCCAGGACACACATGCCCTTGATGGAGTAGGAGGGGAAGTTGAAGTCTTGGCCACAGCATGGTGGGGTTGGTTAGTGCGTGTGTCCCAGAGATGTTCTCTGAAATGTTCTGCAAGTTGGCGTCCTGTCTCCCAAATGTAGAGGAGGTCACATTGAGAGCAATGGACACAGTCGATAACATGTGTGGAGGTGCAGGAAAATCTCTCAGATGTGGAAATATCCTTTGGGACCTTGGATGGAGGTGAGGGGAAGGCATGGGTGCAGATTTTACACCTCTTGCAGTGGCAAGGGAAGGTGCTGGGAGTGGAGTTGGAGTGGTGGTGGGGGGTGGGGTGGGGGGGGGGGGGGGGGTGGGGGTGTGGACCTTAAAAGGGAGTCATAGAGGGAATCTTGTCTGTGGAATGCAGATAGGTGTGGGAGGAAATATATCTCTTTCGGTGCGATTTGTTTGTAGGTGGTGGAAATGGTGGAGGATGATGTGTTGTATCCAGAGTTTGGTGAGTGGATAGTGAGGACCAGTGGGGTACTGTTCTTGTTGTGATTGGAGGGGTAGGGTGCAAGGCTGGAGGTGCAGTAAGGGAAAGAGATGTACTGGAAGGCATTATTGACTGCGTGGGAGAGAAAATTGTGATCCTTGAACAAGAGGCATTCTGGGATGTTTTGGGGTAGAATTGGTCCTCATGGGAGCAGATACGTTGGAGGCGGAGGAATTGGGAATAAGGGATAGCAGTTTTATGGGGGGGAGGAGGAGGTGTGGTGAGAAGAGGTGTAGTTCAGGTAGCTGTGCGAGTTGCTGGGCTTGAAGTAGATATCCGTGTTGAGTTGGTCACCAGAAATCAAGATGGAGAGGTCCAGGGAGGTGAGGGAAGTGTCTGAGATAGTCCAGGTGAACTTGAAGTCAGGACCGCCGCTCCTACCTGAACATTGAATGTCATTCATTCGTGGAACCTGAGTATTGCTGCCTGGACCAACATTTATTCTCAATTTTGAGTTGTGCCTGAGCCATTGCACCATTCATTTGAACTGCACGATTCATTTGAACTGCTGTTATTTTCATACCTTTAAGCAGTTGCTACAACACACCTAATGTCTGAAACCGCATACAGGCAATGCAACTCACCCTTTACTTGTGACACCCTCCTCTACCTACAACTTACATAGTTCCTCACATTGTCTCACTTCTTCCAATCCCTTCTGCATTATTGTTCTCTCAAATCTCTTCAGTCTTGCTTAAAATTCCTATCACAAATTGAAATAACTCTATTAAAATCGAAACCCTGTCACCAAGTCACCCTTTATTTACATGTGTGTAGTACATGACACTGATCCAGCAAGCAGAGCTGTTCATACTCCTGTCTGTATCTGTCAGCCAGGGCTTCCTCACTGGGAGAACATGAGGACTGCAGCTGCTGGATTGTCAGTCGAAAAGTGTAGCACTGGAAAAGCACTGCAGATCAGGCAACATCTGAGCCTCAACGTCCAGGGTCATAGGTCCATTATCCTCTTGTAGCCTCTTCAGTCACGTTTTTGCACCAGGTCCGCTCCTCCCGCTGTGACTTGGATACTGGCAGTGTATACCGGATTGTAGCCTGCCACTTGCATACGAAGTGTCTTGGGGAAAATTCACCTTCAAGGCTGCGACCTCTGCCATGTCCATCTTATCCTCAGAGGTTTGACAGAAGTGAGGAAGTGGGGGAGAATCCCTGGATCCTGATCGCCTAATTGGATGTTCTGAGGGGCTGGGTACATTTTCCCCTGCCCAACTTGGGAGGTTACAGCTATCATGTGATCCACATGCTTGTTCAGGACCACCACTCTGACTTGACCATTGTACATCATGGGACCTGTCCTCACTTTGCCCATGCCTCTTATTCATGGAGGCTCATTTGCATGGTTTGAAAACTAAACTTTGTCCTCTGAAGTAAACTGCCTTTCTTGTGCAGCAGAATTTTGTGGCCGGCATTGGTGTTCCTGATCCAATTTCACCCTCCCTACAAGGTCCAGGAAGATGAGATTAAACCTGGTGCACCATGGTCTGTCCGTTACCAACTCTGCTGCAGTTGTCCCTGCAGTTGCTTGAGAGCTGGCTCCATAATGAAACAGTAACTGGGACAGTTTGGCACCGAGCGAAGTTGTAGGCTGTTTCCTTAATCCTGTCTTCAATGTTTGGACTGGGCTTTTCACTAGACTAATGGACAATGGATGCAGCTGTCCTTACATGCCGAATGCCATTCTATTTGAAGAAAATCTCCCTGCTGGCAAATGATTGCCAATTTTCTGTGATAAACATGAGTCCACATATTGCAAAAAATGCTCACAACTTTTCAATCGTTGTCCCCACATTTCACAAACATACTTTTTATGTACATCGAACCCCAATGAATTGACTGGTACAATCGACATGTAACAGAGTCCAGGCTTTATCTGACCAGTTCCATGAATGTGGTGGAGCTGCCGGCAGAAAAGTTTGTCTTTGTTGGCACACTAGACATTGCCTCACCAACATGGCTGTGTCAGCATCTAATCCTGGTCACCAAACATAACTTTGCCAACATTCTCATTTTGGAAATCACAGAAATGGCGACCTGAAGTAGACCTTGTGTAATGTTCTCCATCATTCATTGCAAAGTTTCACTGGCTCATCCACCAAAAGAAAGGGAGTCTTGTATATTGGTAGAAACCCTTATAGGTATTAACTGTAGCATACTTGTGGGAATCCTCAGCAAATCACAATGGCAGGTTCGCATGGCTCATATCCAGCTCCATGGAGGATAGACCCATGGCAGTTTTGCATACAAGTCCTCGATGCAACAGATTGGTTATTTATCTGGCTTCAAAAAGTGGCTCACTGTTGCTTTAAAATCTTTACAAAGGTGAACCAAACCACAATGGATATAAGTGTGCTGCTCACAAGGCAAACTGTAATGGTTTGATAATTGCTTCACTTTCCAGTCTCATGGTTTCTTCCTCTACTTTTCTACACAAAGCAAATGGCACTGGTTGTGTGGACGTGTTGTGCTGAATGGCCTGCTCCCACACTGGAGATTCTATCAGCTCAGTTCAACAACACTCTACAGGCCCTAGCATTAACTGTGTAAGTCTTACCAAAATGCAACACCTCACATTCATCAAAATTAAACTCCTTCTGCCACTCCTTGGCCCCCAACTGATTTAGATCCCTTTGTAATCTTAGACCACCTTCTTCATTGTCTATTGCATGACCAATTCTGGTGTCATCTGTAAACTTGCTAACCATGGTTCCTCTATTCTCAACCAGATTGGCATTGGACTCAGCACTGATAACTGTGTGGGTCACAGACCTCTACTTTGAAAAACAAAGCTCCAGTCATTTAAAACCACACATGTAAATATAAAAAAAAACAAAAGCAAGCCAACCCTACCTGCATTAGACACTCTCAGGACAGGCACTGCACTGGGAGAAACGTTGCTCTTTCAAAACAGAAATGAAAGCTGCCTTCACTTTGTTAAACAAAAAAAAAGTACTATTACTCGGGGAAAAAGAGAAAGACAAATAGAAATTGCCTCCCACTTGACTCTGTCTCCAACAACCACTTTTGGACAGATCCCACAGGGGGCCAAACTAAAAATAAATCCAAGCAAATAATAAAAACAAATAACCAAGTTAATGAACAGCACTAATGAAGAGACATCTAGATCAGAAATCTGGCCTCAGTGGCCTAATGGATAAGGCACTGGCCTTCTAAACCAGGGATTGTGGGTTCAAGTCCCATCTCGGGTGTCTAGCTTTGCTGGCTTAATGGTTAAAGTACTGGCCGCCAGAGCCAGGGATTGTGGGTGCAAGTCCCACCTTGGGTGAATTAGGTTTTGGGCCACAATTGAATCTTCATGTTCCTCACAACAACATTGCTACTTGTATATGGGCGGCACAGGGGTTAGCACTGCTGCCTCACAGCCCCACCAGACCCGGGTTCAATTCCCACCTCAAGCAACTGTCTGTGTGGACATTCTCCCTGTGTCTGCGTGGGTTTCCGCCAGGTGCTCCGGTTTCCTCCCCCAGTCCAAGAATGTGCAGGTTAGGTGAATTGGCCATGCTAAATTGCCCATAGTGTTAGGTGAAGGTGTAAACATAGGGGAATGGCTCTGGGTGGGTTGCTCTTTGAAGGGTCAGTGTGGGCTTGTTGGGCCGAAGGGCCTGTTTCCACACTGTAAATAATCTAATCTTAGCTTGTTCTCTCTCCATGGAGAGAGAGCTGTGATCTCTCTGGAGACCCGCTGTGATCTCCAGTATTTGATGTTTTCAACTAAATGATCTTCATTGCGTTCTTATTGAACACTCATGGGACAGAAATAACAATGCTTTAAAATCCAGAGGAAGTACCCCAGCCCATTTCAACTAAAAATAACTTACATAGAACATAGAGCAATCCAGCGCAGAACAGGACCTTCAGTCCTTGATGTTGCGCTGACCTGTAAAACTGTTCTCAGTTCGTCCCCCTACACTATCCCAAAATCATCCATGTACTTATCTAAGGATTGTTTAAATTTCCCTAATGTGGATGAGTTGACTACATTAGCTGGTCGAGCATTCCACACCCTTACCACTCTATGCGTAAACAACCTGCCTCTGACATCTGTCTTAAATCTATCACCCCTCAATTTGTAGTTATGCCCTCTTGTACAAGCTATACACCAATCCATTAAGAACCTCTGGGGCAGTGACAGTACAAGACTAAATTAAAAGGCTCCTTGGTTCAAAAGCAGAAATTTAACGGTGGTGAGGTAAAGCACAGGAGCGGGGTAGATTCAGAACAGCGTTGTGGTGATGACACAGACCCGCTGGACACTGATTCAAAGCAGGAATGGGTAGTTGTCAAAGCTGTTTGTCATTATGATGACTTACATGACGTTGTGGACCAGGCGAAGGATGGTGACAAACTTCATGGTGCAACTAAAGCAGAGAAGAACGCTCCACAAATGCTTCCCAAATTGATGGTGTCAAAGAACTTTGTGAGGTCCAAGAAGACCATATACAGCGGTGAAAACCACATCCATTGTGTGCTTCTATGGCTGAAAGCAACACTGCAATTCTGGAAGGAGTTCATCAGGCACAGGCAGGAGACAGCTGAAAAGGACCTTGGCGATGAGTTTTCCAATGGCTGACATCAGGGATAATTCCCTGTAGTTACCACAGTCTGACATGTTGCCTTTTTGAAAATACTCATGACTTTGGTATCTGAGAGCACTCCTGTGATGCTCTCCTCCTTCCAGATCAGGCAGACAAGGGCAAGAAGGTGCACTGGGAGCTCAGTGCCTCCACACGTCAATGCCTCAGGGAGATGCCATTTGCATCTGCAGCCTTGTTATTAAGCTAGAGGACAGCCTTCTCTGTTTCGTCCAGAGGCTGGGTGTTGCTGAGTTGCTTGTGTGTAATATGCTGAGGGATGCAATTCAAGAATTTACACATGCACAATACATGACACTGACCTAGCCTCCATAGAGGTGGCTCCTCAAGTGAATGAGACCCTTGACACAGCTGCCAGTATGGACTCCCTAACTGGGTCAGGTGAATAGCCGCAACCTAGGAATTATATTCAATGAGGTTCATGTGCTGACCGCATTCCAATCATTACCTACTCGCCCCACCCCTCTCTAGGTCCTGGGATACAGGCCCATTTTTATCCTGAAGCATTGCCTGAGGCATTTTACCACGGGCTCCACTTGCTTGGACTTTGGCTTCAATACTGCAGGCATTTGCTGGACTGTGGGTCACCTCTTGCCTCTCAGAAGAAATATATCTTCTTCTGCAGTTGGTAACTGTGACAAGGTTGCAACATCTGTGATGTCCGTCTCACCCTCAAATGTTTCTCTACACTGGGAGGATGGGGAGAGCCCACAGCCTTGTCAGATGTTCTGAGGGGCTGGATATGCTTTGTTCCTAGCTACTTGCAATGTTACAATGATCATGTGACCCTCACATTTGCTCAGGACCGCCTCTCCAACCGAAACATTGTACATCATGGGATCTATCCTCACTTCAACCATGTATCTTATCAATGCAGCAGGGCTATTCCCATAGTTTCAACAGCAGACTTTGCCCCATAAGGTAAACTGCCTCTTGTGCCAAGGGGAGTTTTGCAGCTGGCATTGGAGCTTCTGATGACATTTCATTCTCCCCACAAGTTCTGGGAAGATCAGATTTAACCTGGTGTAGAGACTTCCCCACATGAGTAATTCTGATTGAGTTGTCCCTGCAGTTGTGTGAGCACTATTTCTATAACCAAACAGAAACTGGTACAGTTTGGTATCCAGTGCAGTTGCTTTCTTAACATTTCCTTCAATGTTCTTTCTGCCAGACTATCAGATAATGGATGGAACTATCATGACATGCCAAATATCATTCAACTTTAGGAAATACTCAAAACTCAGTGCTTGCAAAAGAATGCCCATTATCGGTGACCAACATGTCCAGACGTAAGATTCTCACAACTTTTCAACCTACTTCCCACATGTGGCAAATGGGCTTTATGTATTGCCAACCACTTTGAATGGGTGTGCACAATGATCAAAAGTATCGATCCCACAAATGGACACACATATTTGACATGTAATTGAGTCCAGGCTATACCTGGCCAGTCCCATGAATATCATGCACTGCCAGTGACAATTTTTGTCCTTGTTGGCACTCTGGGTATTGCCCACCAACATGGCTGTATCACCATCCAATCCTGGCCACAAGACATAACTTCTTGTCAACATCTTCATTTTGGAAGTCACAGGATGACCCTGGATGAGTTCAGCCAGTATTTGACAGTGTCCTCCGCTTGGGACAAACATGCTTGTTCCCCTTACTGATATGCTATCCTCAATGGTCATCCGGTCTCGCCAGGTCCAAAAAGGATTCAATATTGGTTGTGATGACTCTTTTGTTTCCAACACCATCAGTTGTTTCTGTTTTGCCAGGACAGTATCTTTTTATATCCACAGTCTGATATTGTCAGAGATGACTGGAAGGACGTCCAGAAAGTTTAAAACCAGAACAGAATCGTCCAGTGGTGCCACCTGCCATGGTGTATCCACCATTGGGAGTTGGCTTTAGGCATTAACCACTTCACTGCCCGGATGGTGTTCCAAGTAGTAATTACATGCACTCAGAATAAGAGCTTACTGCTGAATTTCAAATGAAGCTAGAAATGGGATGGCCGTGTCCTCTTCAGGTACCCCTAACAAAGGTTTATGGGGAATTACTATTTCACATTTATGTTCAAAAAGGTTGAACCTTACCACACAAAAGATTACCATCAAACTTTCATTCTCTTTCTGGACGTATAATAATTTGGCATCAACCAAAGTCTGGCAAGCATATAGACTTGGGCACTCTTCTCTGTTGAGCCATCGGTGAGCTAACAGTAACCAGATACCGTATGGGGAGGCTGCTCATGTCAGCGCCACATCTCACTGGAGGGTATTCTGTGCCAAGACATTAAACGATGATAGCTTCTTTTTTCACTTCCCAAAAAGTTACTTCTTGGCAACGTAACAATTTGCAAAGCTGACCTTTTCTGATTAGCAAATCTAAGCTGCCAAGATGGAGGCCAGGTCATTAAACAATTTTCTGCAATAACTCACCGACCCAGGGAAAGACCAAAACTCTGATACAGATGTGAGATCCAAGGTTGTCCACAGTTTATCTTCGAATGCATGTAATCCAGTCTTGTTGCTGCCACAGCTCAAAGAGGTCACTTGGAGACATTGAGATGTACAGCTTGGAAACAGACCTTTTGGTCCAACCCATCCATGCCGACCAGATATCCAAACCCAATCTAGTCCCACCAGCCGGCACCCAGCCCAAATCCCTCCAAACTCTTCCTATTCATATACCCATCCAAATGCCTCTTAAATGTTGCAATTGTACCAGCCTCCATCACTTCCTCTGGCAGCTCATTCCATACAGGTACCACTCTCTGTGTGAAAAAGCTGCCCTGAGGTCTCTTTTATATTTTCCCGTCTCACCCTAAACCTATGCCCTCTAGTTCTGGACTCCCCGACCCCAGGGAAAAGACTTTGTCTATTTACCCTATCCATGCCCGTCATAGTTTTAGATTAGATAAGATTACTTAGTGTGGAAACCGGCCCTTTGGCCCAACAAGTCCACACCAACCCTGTGAAGAGCAACCCACCCAGACCCATTCCCCTACATTTACTTCTTCACCTGACACTACGGGCAATTTAGCATGGCCAATTCACCTAACCTACACATCTTTGGACTGTGGGAGGAAACCGGAGCACCCGGAGGAAACCCACGCAGACACGGGGAGAACGTGCAAACTCCACATAGACAGTTGCCCAAGGTGGGAATTGAACCCGGGTCTCTGGCGCTGTGAGGTTTTGTAAACCTCTATAAGGGCACCCCCCAGCCTCTGATGCTCAAGGGAAAACAGCCATGGAACACACATATTTTATCCTTCCCAAGGTCTTGGAGAAAAATTAAATATTCTTTGTTGATCTTCCCAGTTATTAGCACATCATTCAAATAACTAGCGACCTAGAACAGATGTTGCAAAGTGTTCTCTGTCATTCACTGGAACGGATGATGATATCTCAAAAGAAAGGCAGTCAAGTCTATTGGTTCCACACCTTATTGGTATTAATTGTAGCATAAATGTGATGGATTGGCTATTTATCTGGCTTCAAAAATTGGGTCACCATTTCTTTAAAATCTCCACAAAGGTGAATGGACGCATCATGGCTATGAATAGTGCTGCTCATAGTGCAAACTATTGTGGTTAGGTGATAACTTCGCTTTCCAGCCGCTTGATTTGTGCCTCTACTTTTGCACGCAAGGCACATGGCACTGGTCGTGTGAACCTTTTCCACCAAATGGCCTGCTTCCACACTGAAGAGGTTCTGTCAACCCCTAGGACTCTCTGATTGACAACACTCCACAGACACTACCATTAAAAGTGTAAGTCTTGCCCTGTATCTCTTACCAAAATGCAGCAGTTTGTATTTATAAAAATGAAACTCCATCTGCCACTCCTTACAAACCACGTTTCCTAAATTCTCATCCAAATTTTTTACATAAATGATAAAATTGCATTGGACCCAGCACTGATCCTTGTATTTGTCAAAGGCCTCCAGCCTGAAAAACAACCTTCCACTCTTTTAAATCCGAAAGTGTACATGGAAAAAAACTCAAGATACTGCCTGCATCAGACACACCCAGAATAGGCACAGCACCGGGAGAAATGCTCTGTTCTTTCATAACAGAAACTAAAACTGTTTTCACTTTGTGAAACAAAAAAGACACTATTCCTCAGAGGAAAGACAGAAAGAAATAAACAATCAAAAATTGGCTCCTCCGGACTCCGCCCCCACCAATCACCCATGGGCAGGGGCCACAGTGAGACAAAATAAAAATAAAATCACGCTAATAAAAGAAAACAAACAGTAAACGAATAACTTGATGAGAAGTCATCTAGACAAAAAATATTAGCTTGCTCTCTCTCATGGATGCTGTCTGACCCGTTGTGATGTCCAGCATTTGCTCTTTACAACTAAATAAATAAATCCTCTCTGCTCTGTCGCAATTGAACACTCCTGGGAAAGGACCAACAATGGTTGAAAATCCAGAGGAAGCACACCTGCTCATTTCAACTAAAATAACTTACCCACACTGATCCCCATTAAGAGTTTCAGAGACAGCAACAGTGCAGGACTAAACTAATAGTCCACTTGGCTCAAAAGTGGGCAGCTTGTCGGCAGTGAGGTCCTGCAGCGAGGTAGATTCAGCACAGTGCAGAGGTGATGATGCAGCCCTGCTTGACACCAGTTCAAAGGGGCAATGGTTAGGCGTTGAAGCCATTTTTCATTAGAATGATTTACATTTCATTGTGGACCAGGCAAAGGATGATGACAAACTTCATGGTACTGATAAAGCAGAGAAGAACCCTCCACAAATGCTTCATGATTGATGGTGTCAAAGGCCTTTGTAAGTTCCCAGAAGGCCATATACCGCAGTGAAACTTATGCCTATTGTGCCCTCTGTGGCCGAAAGCCACACTGAGACTCTGAGAGAAGTTCCTCCGCCACAGACAGGAGACAGTTGAAAAGGACCTTGGGGATGAGTTTTCCAATGGTCGACATAAAGGATATTCCCTGTAGTAATCACAATCTAACATGTTCCCTTTTTTGAAAAAAACTCACAACAGTGGCATCTGAGAGCTCCTCCTTCCATGTATGGCTGATAAGGGCATGCAGCTGCACTGGGAGCTCAGTGCCTCCACACTTCCATGACTCTGGGGAATACCATTTTCACCTGCAGCCTTGTTCTTGAGCTAGAGGACAGCCTTCACTGTTTTCTCCCAGATTTGGTATTGCTGAACTCCTTTGTGTTTAATATTCTGTGGAATGCAATTCAAGAACTTACATGTGCACAGTACATGACACTGACCTACCCTTCACAGTGATAGATTCGCGAGTGAGCAGAACCCCTGACACACCTGTCAGTCATGTCTCCCTGATTGGACCAGGTGAACAGTCCCAACCTGGGAAATTATATTCAATGAGGTTCATTCGCAGACTGCGTTCCAATCATTACCTCCACCCACCTCTAATTCCTGGCTCATACCTTTTCCTGTAGTATCTCCAGTAGTATTCCACTAGGTCCACTTCCTCAGAATCTGGCTTGGTTAGTGCCCTGCACGGTGGGCTAGTGGGCAGCACGGTGGCACAGTGGTTAGCACTGCTGCCTCACAGCGCCAGAGACCTGGGCTCAATTCCCGCCACAGGCGACTGACTGTGTGGAGTTTGCACATTTTCCCCGTGTCTGCGTGGGTGTGCTCTGGTTTCCTCCCACAGTCCAAAAATGTGCAGGTTAGGTGAATTGGCCATGCTAAATTGCCCGTAGTGTTCGGTGAAGGGGTAAAGGTAGGGGAATGGGTCTGGGTGGGTTGCGCTTTGGCGGGTTGGTGTGGACTTGTTGGGCCGAAGGGCCTGTTCCACACAGTAAGTAATCTAATCATAAGCTGGACTATAGCCCATCTTCTGTGTCTCAGAAAAAAAATGTATCATGTTCTACAGATGGTAATGGTGTCAAGGCTGCAACATCTGCCATGTCGATCTCACTCTCAGAGGTTTGTTTGACACTGGGAGGACTGGGAGAACTCACAGATTTAGACAGTCTAGCTGGATGTCGTGAGGGGCTGGATCTGTTTTGGGCCTGACTACTTGCAAATTTGGAGCTATCATGTGATCCACACATTTGTTCAGGACCATAGAATATTACAGCGCAGTACAGGCCTTTTGACCTGAATGTTGTTCCGACCCGTGAAACCAATCTGAAGCCCATCAATTCTACACTATTCCATTTTCATCCATATCTTTCTTCAATGACCATGTAAATGCTCTTAAGTTTTGTGAGTCTATGACAGTTGCAGGCAGGGAATTTCATGCCACTTCAACTCTCTGAGTAAAGAAACTACCTCTGACATCTGTCCTATATCTATCATCCTCAATTTAAAGATATGTCCCCTCATGCTAGCCATCACCATCCAAGGAAAAAGGCTTTCAATGTCCACCATATGTAACATTCTGATTATCTGAGATGTCGCAATTAAGTCACCTCTCAACATTCTTCTCACTAATGAAAACAGCCTCATGACCCTCAACCTTTCTTCATAAGACATTCACTCCACACCAGGCAACATCACCTGTGCTCCTCTTTTTAAAGCTTCCCCATCCTTCCTGTAATGCAGTGACCAGAACTGTACACAATACTCCAAGTGCGGTCACACCAGAGTTTTGTACAGGTGGGGAAGTCTCCATTGGGGAAATCGAGCATATTTCCCTGGAGTTACCACGACCTGACATATTCCCTTTATTGAAAATACTCATGACTTTGGCATCTGGGAGCTCTCCTGTGATGCTCTCTTCCTTCCAGAAAAGGCAGACAAGGGCATGCAGCTGCACTGGGAGCTCGGTGCCTCCGCAATTCAATGCCTGAGGGGGAATATCATTTGAACCCGCAGCCTTGTTCTTAAGCTGGAGAATAGCCTTCGCTGTTTCATCCAAGGCTTGGGTATTACTGAGCTCCTTGCATGTAATATGCTGTGGGATGCAATTCAAGAATTTACACATGCACAGTACATGACACTGACTTCGACTTCAAAGACATGGTTGTTCGAATGAGCATAACACCTGACATACCTACCAGTCAGGACTCCCTGACTGGACCAGGTGCACATCTTCATTTTGGGAAATTGTAATCAATGACGTTCATGGGCTGACTGATTTTCAATCATTACCTCCATCCCCCTCTAAGTCCTGGGACCTTGGTCCATTCTTTTATCTGTAGCATCTCCTGAGTCATTTCTCCAAGAGGTCCAATACAACAGACTCTGGTTTGCAAAACACCAGCATGTGCTGAACTGTGTCCCACCACTTACATCACAAAAAAAAACTTTTCTTCTTCCGGAGGTGGTGATGGCATCATGGCTCCATCATCTGCCATGTGCATCTCATACTCAAAGGTTTCTTCCACACTGGGAGAACAGGGAGAGCCCATAGTTTTGGACAGCCTTGTTGGATGTTGAGGGGATGCGTATGTTTTGCTCCTGGCCACTTGCGAGGACACAGCTATCATGTGATCCTCACATTTGTTCAGGACTGTGTCTCTGACCCAAACATTGTACATCATTGGACTTTGACCATGTCTAATACCCATGCAAGGATGTTCCAATGCTTTCAACAGCAGATTTTGTCCCACAATGTAAACTGCTTCTCGCACAAAGAGGAGTTTTGTGGCCAGCCTTGGCGTTCCTGATGCTGTTTCACCCTCCCCACAAGGTCTGGTAAGATCAGATATAACACAGTGTGCAGTCTTCTCTGCATTAGCAACTCTCATGGAGTTGTCCCTGAAATTGTGTATGCATGAATTCTATAATCAAACAAACTAAGACAGCTTGTTATGGAGTGAAGTTGCAGTTTTTTTCTGAGCCATGTATTCAATTTTTTGTCTGTTTTGACTACTAGACTATCCGACATTTGGTGCAGCTGTCATTACATGTCAAATGTCATTCAACTTCAGGAAATACTCAAAACTCCATGTTGGCAAATGAATTTTCGTTATCTGTGACTAAAGTGTCCCAACATGAGACGCTCATAACTTTTAAATCATAGTTGCCACCTTTGACAAATGTGCTTCATGCATATCCAACCACTCTAAATGGGGGTGCACAATGATTAAAAGTATCAATCACACGAATGGACTGGCACATTTGACATGTAATTGAGTCAAGCCTATACCTGCCCAGTCCCAGGAATATTGTGCACTACTGATGATAAATTTTGTCTATGTTGGTATTCTGGGTACTGCCCCACTAACATGGCTGTATCTGCATCCAATCCTGGC
The DNA here is from genome assembly GCF_037043375.1 of Chiloscyllium plagiosum. Classification (NCBI taxonomy): domain Eukaryota; kingdom Metazoa; phylum Chordata; class Chondrichthyes; order Orectolobiformes; family Hemiscylliidae; genus Chiloscyllium; species Chiloscyllium plagiosum. Next base: position 90,615,947 of record NW_028270149.1, on the reverse strand, counting down.
CACCCGATATAACCTTGGTCAACATTTTTGTTTTGGAAATCATAGGATGGCCCTGGTGGAGTTCAGCCAATATTTGACAGTGACCTTTCCTTGAGACAAACACGCTTGCTCCCCACATTAGTGTGCCAGTTTCAATGGTCATCTGGTCTCCCCAGGTCCAGAATGGATTAAATCCTGGCTGTGATGACCCTTTCGTTTCCAACACTAGCAGTTTATGTTTTGCCAAGATGGGATCTTTTTCTATCCACAGTCCAATATTGTCCAAAATGACTGAACGGGTGTCCAGCATGTTTAGAAACAGAACACACTCTTCTAGTGATGGCCCCGGCCATGGTGTATCCATCTTTGAGAGTTGGCTTCAACTATTAACCACTTGACCGCTCAGACTGCATTCCAACTTGTAATTGCATGCACTTAGAATAAAAGCTCACTGCTGAATTCAAACTGAGGCTAGAAGTGGGATGCCCTGACACCTTCAGATAGCCCGAGTAGGGATTTGTGGTCCATTACTATTTCAAATTTATGTGCAGAATGGTATTAGTTGTAGTTTCTCACACAAATGTTTCCGCCAAACTTTCCTTTTCTGTCTGGATGTTTCTTCTTTCAGTTTCGGCCAAAGTCTTAGAAGCTATACCCTTCTTTGCTGAGTCATCAGTGAGCCAGTAGTAACCAGATATAGCAAGGGAAGGCCTTGCATGCTAGCGCTATAACTCACCAGGGATTATTCTGTATAAAGGCTTCAAATGGCGGTAGTTGTATTTCCACTTCCTGAATGGCTACTTCCTGGCGACGTGTCTATTTGCAAAGATGACCCTTTCTGAATACCAAATCTAACCTGCCAATTGGACGCCAGACTATTGCACAATTTTCTGTGATAATTTACTGACCCAAGGAAACACTTAAGCTCAGAAACTGATGTGGGAGCTGAGGTGGCCCACAGTTGGTCTCTAAATGTATGTAACCTGCTCTTATCCATGCTGTAACTCAAGGAGGTCACTTGGGGTGCCTTGAAATATAATTTTATTTCCTTCCTCAGACCTTGGAGAAACATTAAATGTACTTTATTAATCTTCCTGGTTATTAGCACATCGGTCAGATGAATAGTGAACTAGGACAGACCTTATAAAATGTTCTCCCTTGTTCACTGGAAAGGTTCACCGGCAGATGATACCTGAAAAGAAAGTCAGTTCAAGTATATTGGTTCAACGCTGAAAATGTGTTGCTGGAAAAGAGCAGCAGGTCAGGCAGCGTCCAGGGAACAGGAGAATCGACGTTTCGGGCATAAGCCCTTCTTCAGGAATGGGCTTATGCCCGAAACGTCGATTCTCCTGTTCCCTGGATGCTGCCTGACCTGCTGCGCTTTTCCAGCAACACATTTTCAGCTCTGATCTCCGGCATCTGCAGACCTCAATTTCTCCTATATTGGTTCAACCCCTTATTGGTTTAATTGCAGCATATTTATGGGAATCCTCATCGAATCACAATGGCTTGTTCCCATGGCTCAGTTTAAATGCCGGTCCTCTGCAGTTTTGCGTACATGTCCTCGATGCGATGGATTGCATCACCTGGCTTCAAAAACTGGCTCACTGTTCCTTGTGGGCGGCACGGTGGCACAGTGGTTAGCACTGCTGCCTCACAGCGCCAGAGACCCGGGTTCAATTCCCGCCTCAGGCGACTGACTGTGTGGAGTTTGCACGTTCTCCCCGTGTCTGCGTGGGTTTCCTCCGGGTGCTCCGGTTTCCTCCCACAGTCCAAAAAAGATGTGCAGGGTCAGGTGAATTGGCCATGCTAAAATTGCCCGTAGTGTTAGGTAAGGGGTAAATGTAGGGGTATGGGTGGGTTTCGCTTCGGCGGGTCGGTGTGGACTTGTTGGGCCGAAGGGCCTGTTCTACACTGTAATGTAATCTAAAATGTAATCTAAAAAAAATCTAAAATTTCCACAAAGGCAAAACAACCAATCATGAGCATAGCTAGCACTGCTCAAAGGGCAAACCACACTAGTTTGATGATTGCTTCGCTTTCCAGCCTCTTGTCTGTCTCTCTGTCTACTATTGCATGCAAGGCAAATGGCACTGGTGGTGTTGACCTGTAGAGGTTCTGCAATCCCTAGGTCTCTCTGTTTGACAACATTCCTTAGGCCCTACCATTAAATATGTAAGTTTTACCCTGTCCTCTTATCAAAATTAAACTCCACCTGCCATTCTTCACAATCCATGTTTTCATCCAAATCCTTTACATAAATGACAAATGACATTGGACCCAGCACAGATTCCTGTGTTCATCACAGACCTCCAGCCTGGAAAACAACCCTCACTGCCTGCATCAGACACTCCCAGAACAGACTAGGACATACATTCTGCTCTTTCAAAACAGAAACTAAAGCTGCTTTCACTTTTTAAAACAAAAACAGACACCATTATCCCAGGGAAAGACAGAAAGAAATAAACAATCAAAAAATGGCATTCCCCAGACTCAGTCTCCTCCAACTATCAGTGGGCAGAGGCCTCAGGGGGGCAAAATAAAAATAAAATCATCAAAGAAAACAAACAATAAATGAACAGCTTTAATGAGGAGACATCTAGACTCAAAATCCTATCTTGCTCTACCTCATGGATGCTGTCTGACCCACTGTGATCTACAACATTTGTTCTTTTCAACTAAATAAATAAATCCTCTCTACAATGTCACTATTGAACACTCCTGGGAAAGGGACAACAATCATTTAAAATCCAGAGGATTTCAGATAAAAATATATTTTTCCTCACACTGACCCCCATCAGCTACAGTGCTGGACTAAAATAAAAGCCCGCTGGGCTCAAAACTTGACAGCAAAGCGGTCCTGCAGGAGCTAGATTCAGAACACTGCTGAAATGATGACACAGCCTTGCTCGACCCTGGTTCAAAGGGGGAATGGTTAGGTGTTGAAGCCATTTGTGATTATGATGACTTACATGTTGTTGCGGATCCATCGAAAGATGATGAACAAACTGCATGCTGCAATGAAAGCAGATAAGAACGCTCCACAAATGCTTTTCAATTGATGCTGTCAAAAAATTTTGGAAGGTTTAAGAGGGCCATATGCAGCAGTGAAAACCATGTTCATTGTGCCCGACTGTGGCTGAAAGTCACCCTGAGACTCTGGGAGGAGTTCCTCAGCCACAGGGTGCAGACAGTTGAAAAAGAACTTGGCAACTGGTTTCCCAATGGTCAACATCAGGGATATTCCTGCAGTGTCATGTTCCTGTTTTTGAAAATACTCATGACTTTGGCATCTGGGAAGTCTCCTGCAATGCTCTCCTCCTTCCAGACAAGGTAGAGTAGGACATGCAGCTGCACTAGAGCTCACTGCCTCTGCACTTCAATGCCTCAGGGGCAATACCAATTGCACCTGCAGCCTTGTTCTTGAGCTGCAGGAGAGCCTTCTCTCTTTTGTCCAGGTCTTGGCTATTGCTGAGCTCCTTGTGTATAATATGCTGTGGGATGCAATTCAAGAATTTCCATGTACACCTACCAGTCAATCTCCCAGATTGGACCAGGTGAACAGACCCTTCCTAGGAAATGATATTCAATGAGGCTCACTCAACTGACCACGTTCCAATCATTACCCCCATCCCCATCTAATTCCTGGATCAAAAGCCCATTCTGTATCCTGTGACATATCTTGAGTCATTTTTCCACTTCCTCAGACTCTCGCTTGGATATTGGACTGTGACCAACCTTTTACATCTGATCAGAAATTCTGCAGGTGGCAATGGTATCAAGGTTGTGACATCTGCCGTTTCCATCACACCCTCAGAGATTTCTTCCATACAGGGTGAACGGGGAGAACTCATTGGTGCAGACAGCCTTGCCAGATGTTCTGGGGGGCTTGTTATGTCTTGCTCCAGGCCACTTGTGTGGTTACAGCGATCATGTGATCCTCACAATTGTTCAGGATCACCTCTCTGATACAAGCATTGTACATCAAGGGAACTGTCCTCACTTTTACCATGACTCGTACTCATGCAGGGCCATTCCCACGGTTTCAACGGCACATTCTGTCCCAAAACGTAAACTGGCTCATGCACAAACAGGAGATTTGTGGCCGGCATTGGCATTCCTGATGCTGTTTCACGCTCCCCATAATGTCTGATACGATCAGATTTAACGTGGTGTGGAGTCTTCTCTGCATTAGCAACTCTGGTGGGGATGCCCCTGCAGTTGCGTGTGCTCTGTTTGTAACATCAAACAGAAACTGGGCAACTTAGTTTCCAGTGAAGTTGCTAGCTGTTTTCTTCAGCATGCCTTCAAAGTTTGGACGGTCTTTTGGACTACATATGCAGCTGTCATGACATTCCAAATGCCATTCAACTTTAGGAAATACTCAAAACACAACTACTAGTTAATGAATGCCCATTATCTGTGACCAACATGTCCAGACACCAGGCGCTCACAGGTTTTCAAACATCAGATTTTAGATTAGATTACATTACAGTGTAGAAACAGGCCCTTCGGCCCAACAAGTCCACACTGACCCGCCGAAGCGAAACCCACCCATACCCCTACATTTACCCCTTACCTAACACTACGGGCAATTTAGCATGGCCAATTCACCTGACCCTGCACATCTTTTGGACTGTGGGAGGAAACCGGAGCACCCGGAGGAAACCCACGCAGACACGGGGAGAACGTGCAAACTCCACACAGTCAGTCGCCTGAGGCGGGAATTGAACCCGGGTCTCAGGCGCTGTGAGGCAGCAGTGCTAACCACTGTGCCACTGTGCCGCCCACACCACGTTCATTTTACAAATGAACATTATGCACATCTAACCACTAGAATGGGCATGCACAATGACTAATTTACAGATCCCATGAATGGACTGGCACATTTGACATGTAACTGAGTCCAGCCTATACCTGGCCAGCACCCATGAATGTGGTGCACTGCGGGTGACAATTTTTGTCCTTGTTGTCACTCTGGGTACTGCCCCCTCAACATGGCTGTGTTGACATTCTATCCTGGCCACTAGGCATAACGTCTCATCAACGTCTTAATTTTGGAAATCACTTTATCCTCACCCACCTGTTTTGTCACCTTCTCAAAAGTGCAAACTTAGAATTATTACATTTAGTTCCCTTATATAAATCATTAATATTATTTTGTGAATAGCTAGAGTCCAAGCACTATGGTACCTTACTAGTCACTGATGCCACTCAAAAAAGACCTGTCGTTTCCTATTCTTAGTTTGCTGTCTGTGAATCAATTCACTATCTGCATTAGTCCACAATCTCTAATTGCATGTATTTAAATTTTACATGCCAAGCTCTGATGTAAGCTTTTCTTGAAAACCTTCTGAAAGATGAAGTAAAATACATCTTGAGTTATCGAGGGAGACTAATTAGGCTGTAGTAGTTTTCTCTGGAGCTTTGGAGGTTGACAGGTTTATAAAATTATGAGGGATGTGGAAGGGGTGGATACAGGGAATCTTTTCCTTGGGGTGGGGGAATGCAGACCAAGAGTACATAGGTTTAGGGTGAGAGGGGAAGAATTTAAAAGGGCCCTAATGTGAAACTTCTTCACACAAAGGATCATGCTTTTGTGGAACGAACTGCCAGCGTAAGTTGTGGAGGCAGGTACAATTACAATATTTAAAAGGCATCTTGATTGGTATATGAATAGAAAGAGGGATATGAGCCAAACGTTGGCAAATGGGATTTAATTAGTTTCTCTGCATTAGTTTAGGTTGTCTGGTCAGCGTGGACAAATTGCACTGAAGGGTCTGTTTCTGTGTTGTGTGTCTCTATGTCTCTGTGACTCACAGGATTGCTGCAAAAGCATCCAATCCTGGCCATGAGATGTAACTTCTCATTTTGGAAATCACAGCATGACCCTCGTGGCGTTCAGCCAGTAACGGACAGTGACCATTGCTTGGGCAAAACATGCTTGATCCCCAGCGAATCACAATGGCATGTTTGCATGGCTCATATCCAGCTTCCTGATGGACAGGTCCCTTGCAGTTTTGCAAACAAGTCTACAATGCGATCGATCAGTTATTTATGAGAAGCCATGCATCCTATATACTCATCCAAACCTTTACATGAATGACAAATGGTATTGGACACATCACCAATTCCTATTTCCATCACAAGTCTCCAGCCTGAAAAACAACACCCACTATGTGCAACAGACTCTGCCTGAATCGGCATAGTATCAGGACATATACTCTGCTCTTCCAAAACAGAAACAAAAGCTGCTTCCACTTTGTAAAATAAAAAAAGACACTGTTCCTCTAGGGAAAGACAGAAGGAAATAAACAATCAAACTGGCTGTCCCGGTGCCCACCAACCACTCGTGGGCATGGGCCACACATCACCAAAATTAAAATAAGGTCAAGGTAGTCACACAAAACAACCAACAAATGAACAACTCAGATGTGGGGTCAACTTGTCACAAAATCTTAGCTTGCTTTCTTCACGGATTACATCTGACCCGCTGTGATCTTCAGCCTGTGTTCATTTCAATGAAAAATTATTTAAAAATTGCCTCTGCTCTGTCGCTATTGAACATTCCTGAGAAAGGAATCTGGGAATGGTTAAAAATCCACAGGAAGGACACTTGCTCATTTCAACTAAAAACAACTTACCGCTCACACTGACCCCCATCAAGGGTTTCTGGGATAGCAACATTGCAGGACTTCAATACAAGCCCCCTTTTCCTAAAAGTGGGCAGCTTATTTGCGGTGAGGTCCTGTAGCGAGGTAGATTCAAAGCGGTATTGTGGTGATGACACAGCCCTGCTCGACACCGGTTCAGAGGCAGAATGGGTCAGTATTGAAACCATTTGTCATTAAAATGACTTACACATCGTTCTGGGCCAGGTGAGGAATGGTGACAAATTTCATGATGCAACTAAAGTGGAGCAAAAACGCGCCACATACGCTTTCTGTTTGATGGTGTGAAATGCCTTGGAAAGGATTAAGAGCACCCTATATAACAGTAATAATGATCTCCTCTATGCCCTTTTGGGGCTGAAATATACATAAATTCCAGGATGAATACAGAATTTTCCGTAATAATTCAAAAACCCAAGGAAAAGGTAGGAATAGGGCCAGTCAAAGACAGAATTGGGCAGTTGAGTGTGGACCCCGTAGAGATCGGACAGGTGCTAAATGAAGATTTCTCAAAGGTGTTCACTCAGGAAAAGGTGAATATTGTAGGGGAGAAGAATGAGATACGAGATATTAAACTAGAAAGGATTGAGGTTAGTTACGCACAAGTGTTATCAATTCTAGAAGAAGTGAAAGTAGACAAGTCCCCTGGGCCAGATGGGATTTATCCAAGGATTCTCTGGGAAGCTAGGAAGGGGATAGCAGAACCTTTGACTTTGATATTTGAGTCATCATTGTCTACAGGTTTAGTACCTGAGGACTGGAGAATTGCAAATGTCATGCCCTTGTTCAAGGGCAGCAGAGATCCAGGTAGTGAGCCTTACTTCTGTCGTAGGAAAGGTTTTGGAAAGGATTATGAGAGGTAAGATTTATAATCATCTAGCAAGCAACAATTTGATGTCAGGTAGTCAACATGGTTTTGTCAAGGGCAGGTCATGTCTCACAAACCTCATTGAGTTTTTTGAGAAGGTGACCAAGCATATAGATGAGGGTAGGGCTGTTGACGTGGTATACTTGGACTTCAGTAAAGCCTTTGATAAGGTTCCACATGGTAGGCTGATGGAGAAACTGCAGAGGCATGGAATTGAGGGTGATTTAGCAGTTTGGATTAGAAACTGGCTTTCTGGAAGAAGGCAGCGAGTGGTGGTTGATGAAAAATATTCAGTCTGGAGTTCAGTTACTAGTGGTGTGCCACAAGGATCTGTTTTGAGACCACTGCTGTTTGTCATTTTTATAAATGACTTAGATGCAGGCATAGGTGGATAGATTAGTAAATTTTAAGACGTCACTAAAGTCGGTGTTGTAGTGGGCAGTTTGGAAGAATGTTATAGATTGCAGGGGGACTTGGATAAACTGCAGAATTGGTTTGAGAGGTGGCAAATGGAGTTCAATGCAGCTAAGTGTGAGGGTGATGCACTTTGGGAAGAATAACAGGAACACAGAGTACTGGGTCGATGGAAAGATTCTTGGTAATGTGGATGTGCAGACGGATCTTGGAGTCCATGTGCATAGATCCCTGAAAGTTGCCATCCGGGTGGATAGTGCTGTTAAGATATGGTGATAGATATGGCGTGTTAGTTTTCATTGGCAGAGGGATTGAGTTCTGGAACTGCAATATCATGCTGCAACTATACAAAATGCTGGTGCGGCCACACTTGGAATATTGTGTACAGTTCTGGTCACCCCATTACAGAAAGAATGTGGAAGCATTGGAAATGGTGCAGAGGAGGTTTACCAGGATGGTGCCTGTTCTGGAGGGAAGGTCTTATGAGGAAAGGCTGAGAGACGTGGGTCTGTTCTCAATGGAAACAAGAAGGCTAAGGGGGGGGATTTGATGGAGACATACAAGATGATCAGAGGATTAGATAGGGTAGACAGTGAAAGACATTTTCCCGGGATGATGACGCCATCTTGTACGAGAGGGCATAACTAAAAATTGAGGGGTGATAGATTTAAGATGGATGTCAGAGGCAAGTTCTTTACGCAGAGAGTCGTAAGAGCGTGGAATGCCCTACCTGCTAAGGTTGTCAACTCAGCCACATTAGGGAGATTTAAACAATCTTTGGATAAGTACATGGATGATTTTGGGATAGTGTAGGGGGACGAGCTGAGAATAGTTCACAGGTCGGCGCAACATCGAGGGCTGAAGGGCCTGTTCTGCACTGTATTGTTCTATGTTCTAAGATCAAAGTACTGATACAGATGTGGGAACTGAGGAACCCTTGGATGCCCTCATGTTATTGTTGAATGTGTAGAGACCAATGTTGTTGATGCTGTGGCTCAATCAGTTCAGTTGGGCCGCTTTGGAACATTTTTTTTCCTTTCTAACGATTTGGAGAAACATTAAACATGTTGTTATTGATCTTCACTGTTATTAGCACATTATTCAGATAAATATCGCTCTACAGTAGACCTTGTAAAATGATCTCTCCCATTCCCTGGAACTGTTCACCGGCCGATGATATCCCAAAAGGAAGGCAGTCAAGTATATTGCTTCCATCGCTCTTGGGTAATAATTGGTGCATGTTATGGGAATCCTTACTGAATCACAATGGCACATTCGCATGGCTCATATCCAGCTTCGTGATAAAGAGGTCCCCTGCATGTTTGCGTAAAACTCCTCAATGTAATTGATTGGTTAGTCATCTGGCTTCAAAAACTGGCTCAGCATTTCTTTCAAATCTCCACAAATGCAAATTTACCAAGAATGGGTATCAACAGTGCTGCTCCTATGGCAGACTATAGTGGTTTGATGGTCGCTTAGCTTTCCAGGTTCATGAACTGTGCCTCAATTTTTAACAAGATGTGGGAGCTGAGAAACCCTTGGTTGTGCTTGCATTATCTTTCAATGTTTGCAACTCACTCTTGTCCATGCTGCAGCTCAAGGTCACTTGGGGTGTCTTGGAGCACAATATTTTTCCTTCCTAAGGGCTTGGACAAACATTTAATGATCTTTATTGATCGTCCCAGTGATTAGGAAATCTTCAGATAAACATGGACCATGCGTAGACCTTGGTGCATATTTATAGGAAGCCTCATTGAATCACAATGGCACACTGACATGGCTCACATCCAGCTTCATGACGAACAGGTCCCCTGCTCCTTTGCATAAAACTTCTCAATGCAATCGATCGGTTATTTATCTGGCTACAAAACCTGGCTCAGCATTTCTTTCAAATCTACAAAGGCAAATCGACCAATAATGGGTATCAACAGTACTGCTCCAATGGCAAACTACAGTGGTTTGATGATCGCTTAGCTCTTAAAAATGTGTTGCTGGAAAAGCGCAGCAGGTCAGGCAGCATCAAAGGAGCTGGAGAATCGACGTTTCGGGCATAAGCCCTTCTTCAGGACTTCTTCAGGCTTATGCCCAAAACATCGATTCTCCTGCTCCTTTGATGCTGCCTGACCTGCTGCGCTTTTCCAGCAACGCATTTTTAAGCTTTGATCTCCAGCATCTGCAGTCCTCACTTCCTGATTGCTTAGCTCGCCAGGCTCATGCCTCTACTTTTGCACACAAGGCGAATGGCACTGTGGTGTGAACCTATTGTGTCAAATGGCCTGCTTCTGCACTGTAGAAGTTCTGTCAACCCCTGGGACGCTTAGTTCAACAACAATGTGTAAGCCTGGCCCTGCAACTCTTTTCAATATGCAACAATTTGCATTTATCAAAATTAAACCCCACCTGCCAGTCCTCACCAATATAGATATCCTATATTCTCTTTCAAATCTTTACATAAATGACAAATGGCATTGGACCCAGCACCGATTCCTGTATTCGTCACAGGCTTCCAACCTGAATAACACCATCACTGCCTGTATCAGAGACTACTGGAATAGGCACAAGACCGTGACATACACTTTGCTCTTTCAAAAAGAATCTAAAGCTACTTGTTGAACAAAAATGACACTATTATTCTGCAGAAAGACAGAAATACATAATCAAAACTTGGCTCTGCCTGGATTCTGTTCCCACCTACCACTCGTGGGCAGGGTCTACAGGGGGTAACATAAAAATAAACTTAGACAAATCAAAGAAAACAAACAAAAAATAAACAGCTGTGATGAGAAGACATCTAGATTCAAAATCCTAGCTTGCTCTCTCTCATGGATGGTATCTGACCCACTGTGATCTCCAGCATTTGTTCCTTTCTTGGTAAATAAATCGTCTCTGCTCTGTCATGATTGAACACTCCTGGAAAAAAAAACAATAATGGTTTGAAATCCTGAGAAAGTACACATGCTCATGTCAACTGAAAATAACTTATTGCTCACACTGATCCTCATCAAGGGTGATTGTGATAGCGACATTGCAGGACTTCAATACAAGCCCCCTTGGCCTAAAAGTGGGCAGCGTATCTGCACTGAGGCTCTGCAGTGAGGATAGATTCAGAGCTGTTTTGTGGTGATGACACAGCCCTACTCGACACCACTTCAGAGGCAGAATGGGTCAGCGCTGAAGCCGTTTTTCTTTAACATGACATACACATCGTTCTGGACAAGTTTCATGATGCAACTAAAGCGGAGAAGAACGCTACACATATGCTTCCTGTTTGATGGTGTCAAAGGACTTTGAAAGTTCTAAGAGCGCCCAATGTAACAGTAAAAACCATGTCCTTTGTGCCCGTCTGGGGCTGAAATACTCATAGAAAGTCCGGGATGGGTTCCTCAGGCACAGGCAGGAGACAGTTGACAAGAACCTTGGCGATACGTTTTCCAATGGTCGACATCAGGGAGATGTTGCTGTAGTTAGCACAGTCTCATACTTTCTCTTCTTTTAAAAACACTCACAACTGTGGCATCAAGGGGGTCTCCAGGAATGCTCCCCTCCTTCCAGATATGGCAGACAAGGGTATGCAGCTGCATTGGGAGCTCAGTGCCTCTCTACTTCAATGCCTCAGGAAGAATAGCAATTGCACCTGCAGCCTCATTCTTAAGCCAGAGGACAACTTTCTCTGTACCACCCAAGATTGGGGATTGCTGAGCTCCTATGCTGTAGAATACAGTTCAAGATTTTACATGTGCACAGTATATGACACAGTGTATGGACCTGTTGTGCCGAAAGGCAGGCTTTCACACTGTAGGTGTTCTGTCAACCCCTGGGACTCTCTGTTTGACAACACTTCATGGGCCCTCCCATTAACTGTGAAGGTATTGTCCTTTTCCTTGCGCCAAAATGAAACATTTTGTATTTATCAAAATTAAAATCCACCTGCCACTCCTCACAAACCATGCATCCAAGCTTCTCATCAAAATTCTTGACATAAATAACAAACGGCATTGGACCGCCAATGATTCCTGTATTTGTCATTTGCCTCCAGTCTGAAAAACAATCCTCATTGCTTGCAACAGATTCTCCAAGAACAGGCACAGTACCGTGACACACACTCTGCACTTTCAAAACAGAAACTAAAGCTGTTTTCACTTTGTTACAGCACAAAAAGACACTATTACTCTGGGGAAAGACAGAAATAAATAATTAATCAAAAATTGGCTCTCCCTGGACTCTTCTCCCACGAACCACTCATGAGCAAGGTTTACAGGGCCAACATAGAACATAGAAAATACAGCATAGAACAGCCCTTCGGCCCGTGATGTGCCGCGGATTAATCCTGATATGAAATAACCAAATCTACGCCCCCCTCAATTCACTGCAGTCCATGATCGCAAAAGCATAAAAAGAAACTCAAGTAAATCAAAGAAAACAAACAATATATGAACAGCTCTGATGAGGAGTCATCGAGACTCTATATCCTAACTTGCTCTCTCTCATGGATGCTGTCTGACCTGCAGTAATCTCCAGCATTCGGTTTTTTCAACAAAATAAATAAACTCTCTTTGTTCTGTTGCTATTGAACACTCCTGGGAAAAGAACAACAATGGTTTCCAATCCAGAGGAAGTACACCTGTTCACTTCAACTGAAAATAAGTTATCACTCACACTGAACCCCATCAAGAGATCTTGGGACAACAATAGCGCAGGACGAAAATAAAAGCCCCCTTGGCTCAAAAGTGGGCAGCTTGTCGGTGGAGTGGTCCTGCAGCAACACAGCTTCAGAAGTGTTGTGCTGATGACACAACCCTGCTTGCCACCAGTTCAAAGGGGCAAATGGCAGGTGTTGAAGCCATTTGTCATTATGATGACATATATGTCATTTTGGACCAGGAGAAGGATGGTGTCAAATTTCACGGTGTAACTAAAGTGGTGAAGAACACTTCAAAAATGCTACCTGATTGATGGTGTCAATGGATCTTTGTAAGGTCCAAGAACGCAATATGCAGCAGTGAAAATCATGTCTATTGTGCTCCTCTGTGACAGAAAGCGATACTGAATTTCCAGGAAGACTTCCTCAGGCACAGGCAGGAGACAGTTGACAAGGACCTTGGCGATACGTTTTCCAATGGTCGATATCAGAGAGGTTTTACTGCAGTTAGCACAGTCTGACATGTTCACCTTTTTTGAAAACACTCACAACTGTGCCATTTTGGGTGCTTTCCAGGAATGCTCTCCTCCTTCCAGATAAAGGCGACAAGGGCTTGCAGCTGCTTTGGGAGCTCAGTGCCTCTCCACTTCAATGCCTCAGGGCAAATACAAATCGTACCTGCAGCCTCATTCTTAAGCTGGAGGACAGGTTTCTCTGTTTCGACCAAAATTGGGGATTGCAGTGCTCCTTGCTGCGGGATCCAGTTCAAGATTTTTCACGTGCATAGTATATGACACAGACCTTGCCTTCCAGCTCCTCGAGGGATGAGAGAGTTGAACTGGACTTTGGTGCTGAGTTTTCCAATGCTTGGCATTGAGGATATTCCCCTGGAGTTCCCACACTCTGACGTGTTCCGTTGTTTGATAACACTCACAACTGTGGCATCTGGGAACTCACCTGGAATGCTCTCCTCCTTCCGGATAAGGCAGACAAGAGCATGCAGCTGCACGGGAAGCTCAGTATCTCCACACTCAGGGGGAGTACCACTTGCATCCACAGCCTTGTTCTGAAGATGGAGGACAGTCTTCTTTGTCTCATCTAAGGCTTGGGTATTGCTGAGCTCCTTGCATGCAACATGCTGCAGGACGCACTTCAAAAATTTACACGTACATACGACATGACACTGACCGAGCCTTCACACAGATGTCTCCTCGAGTGAGCAGAACCCCTGACGTACCTGCCAGTCAGGAGCTGCTTGGACCAGGTGAAGAGCCCCAACCAAGGGAATTATATTTACTGAGGTTCACTGGGTGACTACGTTCCAATCATTATCTCCATCCTTCTCTAACCCCTGGCACATGGGCCCATTCTCTTTCCAGTCACATGTCCTGAGTCATTTTCCCACTCGGTCCACTTCCTCGGACTCTGGCTTGGCCAATGGTGCCATGTGCTGTATTGTGGCCCACTTCTTGCATCTCAGAAAAGATTTATCTTCTTCCACTGGTGGTAAAAGTATCAAGGTTGAGACATCTCGCCCTCAGAGGTTTCTTCCACGCTGGACAGACTGGGAGAACTCATAGGTTCGGACAGCCTCGCCAGATGCTGTGAGGGGCTGGATATGTTTTGAGACTGGCCATTTGAGAATTTGCAGCTGTCATGTTATCTGCACGTTTGTCCAGGACATAGAACAGAGACCATTACAGCGCAGCACAGGTTCTTCAACCCTCGATGTTGCAATGATTTGTGTAACCAATCTGAAGCCTATCTATCCTGCACAATTTTATTTTCGTCCATATGTTATCCAATGACCATTTAAATGCCCATAAATTTGGTGAATCTACAATGGTTGCAGGCAGGGCATTCCACACCCGTACAACTCTCTGAGTAGAGAACCTACCTCTCACATCTGTCCTGTATCAATCACTCTTTGATTTAAACCTGTGTCCCCTCATGTGAGCCATCACCATCCGTTGAAAAAGGCTCTCATTCTCCTTCCTAAATCCTCTGATTACCTCAGATATTTCAATTAAGTCATCTCTCAACCTTCTTCTCCCTAATGAAAACAGCCTCAAGTCCCTCAGCCTTTCCTCATAAGAACTTCCCTTCATACCAGACAGCATCCTAATAAATCGCCTCTGAACCCTTTCCAACAATCTGCATCCTTCCTATAATGTAGTGACCAGAAAAGCACACAATGCTCGAAGTGTAGCTGCACCAGAGTTTTCTACAGCTGCAACATGACCTCATGGCTCAGAAACTCAATACCTCTGCCAAGAAAAGCTAAATTGTATGCTTTCTTGACAGGCATACCAACCTGGGTGGGAACTTTCAGGGATCGATGTACATGGCCACCAAGATTTTTACAGATTACATTACAGTGTGGAAACAGGCCCTTCGGCCCAACATGTCCACACCGACCCGCCGAAGCGAATCCACCCATACCCCTACATTTACCCCTTACCTAACACTACGGGCAATTTAGTAAGGCCAATTCACCTGACCCTGCACATCTTTGGACTGTGGGAAGAAACCGGAGCACCCGGAGGAAACCCACGCAGACACAGGGAGAACGTGCAAACTCCACATAGTCAGTCGCCTGAGGCGGGAATTGAACCCGGGTCTCTGGCGCTGTGAGGCAACAGTGCTAACCACTGTGCCACCGTGCTGCCCACAAGATCTCTGTGCTCAACTATACTTCCAGGAATCTTCAAATTAGTCCAATATTCTTTATACCTGTTGATCCTTCCAAAGTGAGTCACCTCACACTTTTCCTCATTAAACTCCATTTGCCACCTCTCAGTCCATCTTTGCAAGGTTATGCGTCCCTCTGTAAACTGCAATACCATTTGGCACTGTCCACAATTCCACCGACATCCTCAAATTTACTAACCCATCCTTCAATGCCCTCATTCAGATCATTTACAGAAATTACAAACAGCAGTGGACCCAAAACGCATCATTTCAGTACATCAGAAGTAACTGAAATCCAGGATGAACATTTTCCATCAACCACCACCTTCTGTCCATTTTCAACTGGCCAGCTTCTGGTAAATCACCTTCAATTCAAAGTCTCCGTGTTTTCTTCCTACCATGCGGAAAGTTATCAAGTGCCTTACAGAAATCTGTGTAAAGCACATCAACCACGTTACCTTCATCCATCTGTTTGGTCACCTTCTCAAAGAACTCAATAAGGTTTGTGAGGCATGACCTTCCATTTACAAAACCGTGTTGACTATCCCTCATCAAACTATTCCTTTCTAGAAAGGATCCAAAGATTGTGCATCATGGGGCCTGGCCTCACTTTTACCAGGCCTCTTATCCATGCAGGGCCATTCCCTGATATACCATGGGAACAGCACATATTCTCCCATTAAGTATACAGTCTCTCATACAAAGAGGGGTTTTGGGGCCAACATTGCCATTTCTGATGCTGTTTCACGTTCTCCACAAGGTTCAGGAAGATCAGATTTAACTTGGTGTGGAGTCTTCTCTGCATCAGCAAATCTGCTGGCGCTGCCCCTGCAATTGCATGGGCACTATTTCGATAATAAAACAGAACCTGGGACAGATTGTTATCAAATGAACTTGTAGGCTGTTTTCTTAACCTTGCCTTCAATGTTTGGACATTTCTTTCTGCAAGAGTATTAGACAACGGATGCAGCTGTCATTACATGCCGAATGCCGTTCACCTTTTGGAAAAACGCAGAACTCCCTGCTGGCAAATGAATGCCATTATATTCCACCACCGAGTCCAGAACCAGGGGCTGACAATTTTTCAATCGCCATCCCCAAATTTGACAAATGAATTTTATGCATGTCAAACCACTTTGAAAGGGCATGTACAATATGTAAAAGCATTGATGCCACCAACGGACTGGCACATTCAACTATGCAGGCAATGAGGGTTGTTTTTCATGCTTGAGTCAAGGCTATGCCTGGTCAATTCCATCACTATTGTGCACTGTTGGTGTCAATTTTTGTCCTTGTTGGCACTCTGAGTACTATCCCACCAACATGGCTGTACCAGCTTCCAATCCTGGCTACCAAACAGAAAATCTCATCAACACCTTCATTTTCGAAATCACAGGGTGACCCTCGTAGAATTCAGCCAGTATCTGACAGAGAGTTATGCTTGTGACAGACACACTTGCTACCCATGTTAGTAGTTTTCCATGGACATTGGGTCTCGCCAGATCTAGAAAGATTTCCAGCTTGGTTTTGATGACTCTTCCATTTCCAACACCACCAGTTGTTTTTGTTTGGCCAGGATGGGATAATTTCACATCCACAGTCTGTTATGGTCAGCAATAACTGGAACGGTCCAGAAAGCTTAAAACCAGAACAGACTCATCCAGTGGTGGCACCCACCATGGTGTATCCACCAAGCAGAGTTGGCTTCAGCCATTAACCAATTACCACACAGATGGTGTTCCAACTTGTAATCACATGCACTCGGAATAAGAGCTCACTGCTGAATACGACCTGAAGCTAGAAGTGGGATGCCATCCTCAACAGGTAGCCAGAGTAGGATTTTGTGGTCCATTACTGTTGCAGAAAGGTATTAGTTGAACTTTCTCACACAAAAGATGCCTGCCAAACTTTCATTCTCTATCTGAATGTATCTTCATTCAACATCACTAAAGTCTGGCAAGCTGAGACTATTGGGCAGCCATCTCTGCTGAGCTACCAATTTTCCATAATAATTCACCAACCCAAATTAACACTGAAGCTCAGATACAGATGTGGGAACCAAGGTTTCCCATAGTTTGTCTTCGAATGTGTGTAACCCACTCTTGTCCATGCTGTAGCTCAAGAAGGTCACTTGGGGTGCCTTGGAAGACAAATTTCTCTCCTTATTCTGGCCTTGGAGAAGCATTAATGCTGTTTATTAATCTTCCCAGTTGTTAGCACATCATTCAGATTGCAAACTGGGGTCGACCTTGTAAAATGTTCTCTGTTGTTCACTAGATAGGTTCGCCGACTGATGAAGGAATGTTTATTTACCTGGCTTCGAAAACTGGTTCCCTGTTCCTTTAAAATTTCCACAAAGTTAACGCGATCAATCATGAGGATGACCAGTGCTGCTCAAAGGGCATACCACAATGGTTTGATGATGCTTCACTTTCCAGGTTCTTGATAGTCCGTTGAATTTTGGTGCAAGGCAAATGGCATTGGTCGTGTGGACCTGTTTTGCTGAATGGCCTACTTACGCACTGTAGTCGTTCTGCCAACCCCTAGGTCTCTCTGTTTGACAACACTCCACAAGCTCTACCATGAACTGTGTAAGTCTTGTCCTGTTCCTCTTACCAAAATGCAACACATTGCATTTATTAAAATTAAACTGTACCTGCCATTCCTCACAAACCATGCATCCTATATTCTCATTGAAATCTTTAACATAAATGAAAAATGGCATTGGACCCCAGCATCCATTCCTGTATTCACCCACAGGTCTCCAGCCTGAAAAGCAACCCTCACTGCCTGCAACAGATATTCCCAGATCAGGCACCACACTGGGGCATGCACTCTGCTCTTAAAACAGAAACTAAACCTGCTTTCAATTTCTAAAACAAAAAATATACTAGTCCTCTGGGCAAGGTCAGAAGGTAATCAACAATCAAAAACTGGAACTCCCTGGACTCAGTCCTCACCAAGCACTCGTGGGCAGGGGTCACACAATATAAAACTAAACTCAAGCAAATCACAGAAAGCAAACAATAAATGAACAGCTCTGATGAGGAGTCATCTCGACACTAAAACTTAGCTTGCTCTCTCTGTGATCTCCAGCATTAGATCTTTTCAACTAAATAAAAAAAATGCTCTCTGCTTTGTTGCTACTGAACACCCCTGGGAAAGGAACAATACTTCTTAAAAACCAGAGGTAGTACATAGAGGCTCATAGATTAGATTGCTTACAGTGTGGAAACAGGCCCTATGGCCCAACAAGTCTACACCGACCCTCAGAAGAGCAACCCACCCATACCCATTCCTCGACATTTGCTCCCTCACCTAATACTCCGGGCAAATTAGCATGGCCAATTCACCTAACCTGCACATTTTTGGACTGTGGGAGGAAACTGGAGCACCTGGAGGAAACCCACACAGACACGGGGAGAATGTGCAAACTCCACATAGACAGTGCCTGAGGCGGGAATTGAACCGAGGTCTCTGACACTGTGAAGCAGCAGTGCCGCCCACCTCAAATAAATGTATCTTAACCCTCACACTAAAGCCCAACAAGAGCTTTGGGACAGCAAAAATGCAGGACTACAATAAAAACCACCTGGGCTCAAAATGGGCAGATTGTTGGCAATGATACCCTGCAGCAAGGTCGATTCAGAACAGTGTTGAGTTGATGACACAGCCATCCTCAACTGGGTAGGTATTGAAGCCGTTTGTCATTACGATTACTTACATACATTTGTGGAAGTGTCGAAGGATAGTTACAAACTTCAAGCAGCAACTAAGCGGAGAAGAATGTTCCACAAATGCTTTCCAACTGATGGTGTCAAAGGACTTTATAAGGTTCAAGAGGGACATATACAGCAGGGAAAACCATGCCCATTGTGCTCGACTATGGTTGACTGACGCTGAGACTCTGGGAGAAGTTCCTCGACGACAGGGAAGAGACAGTTGAAAATGACTTTGGTAATGAATTTCCAATGGTCAACATCAAGGATGTTCCCCTGTGGTTACAACAGTCTGACATGTTGCCTTTTTTGAAAGCACTAATGACTTTGTCATCTGGGAGCTCTCTTGGGATGCTCTCCACCTTC
This sequence comes from Chiloscyllium plagiosum, assembly GCF_037043375.1. Lineage (NCBI taxonomy): Eukaryota > Metazoa > Chordata > Chondrichthyes > Orectolobiformes > Hemiscylliidae > Chiloscyllium > Chiloscyllium plagiosum. The sequence goes on along the minus strand of NW_028270149.1, from coordinate 90,596,600 downwards.
CTGATCATTCAGGCAAGGGAATTCAACTGCACTGGGAGCTCAGTGCTTCACACATGAATACCTCACAGGGAGATCTATTTGCAGCTGCAGTCTTCTTCATCTGGTGGATGGCCATCTCTGTTCCATCCAAGACATGGTAAAGCTGAGCTCCTTGTATGTAATATGCTGGGCGATGCAATTCAACAATGTACACACGTACACTGTGTGATACTTCAGCGAGACTTTACATAGATGGAAACTCGAGTGAGCAGGATTCCTAACACATCTGTCTGCCTGGACTGCCTGATTGGGGCAGTTAATCTGATCCAATCTGGGAAATCATATTCAATGAGGTCCACCTCACTGACCTCATTTCAATCAATACCTTTCTCCCCATCGCTGTCCTGAGAAAAAGGCCCATTCTCTTTGCTGTTGCCTCTCCTGGGGCACACTCACACCAGATTTGGTTCCACGGATTCTGGTTCAGATACTGCTGGCATGTACTGGACTGCAGCTTGCCTCTTGCCCATGGAGCATCTCAGCAGAAATTCATCTTTTTCTGCTGGTGGTGATGGCATCAAGGCTGTGACATCTGCCACGTCCATCTTGCCCTCAGAGGTTTCTTGGATACTGGGTGGACAGGGAGAACCCACAGTTTCTGGCAGCTTTGACAGATATTCCGAGTGGCTGGGTATGTTTGTTCCTGCCCCACTTTTGATGTTATACCTATCAGCTGACACAAATACTGATTCAGGATCACCTCTTTGCCTTGAGAAGTGGACAGCATTCCAATTGTTTTAACAGCAAATTTTGTCTCCTGGACTAAACTGCCTCTCTCGTATAGAAATGTCTTCCGGCCAGCATTGGCGGTCATGACACTTTTACACCCCCCCCACAAGAACATCAGATTTAATCTGGAGTGGAGTCTTCTCTGCAATACCAATGCTTCTGTTCCTGTATTTGTGTGAGTGCTGGTTCTATAATCAATCACAAATTGGGACACTTGGGAATTGACTAAAGTTGTAGGCTGTATCTTTAAACTTTCTTTCAATGTTTGGACTGCTTTTTCCACCAGACTATCAGACAACAGATGCAGCTGTCCTTACATGCTGAATATCATTCCATTTTAGGAAATACACAAGGCTCCCTCCTGCTAAACGATGGCCTGTTAGCTGTGACCAGAATGTCCAGTTTCTGTGTATTGAAACATATTCTCACAACTTTTCAATTGTCATCCCCACATTTGACAAATGCACTTCATGCACATCCAACCACTTTGTGTGTACACAATGATTAAATGGATAACCACCATGAAAGAACTGGCACAGTTGACATGCAACTGAGTCCAGGTGTTACCTGATGAAGGGCTTTTGCCCAAAACGTCGATTTCGCTGCTCGTTGGATGCTGCCTGAACTGCTGTGCTCTTCCAGCACCACTGATCCAGAATCTGTTTTCCAGCATCTGCAGTCATTGTTTTTATCTCCAGGTGTTACCTGACCAGTTCCATGGATGTGGTGCAGCTACTGGTGGCAATCTTTGTCTGTGACAATCTGTGAACAACACGTCCAAACACCAGATGCTCACAACTTTTCAATAATTGTCCCCACATTTGAAAATACGCTTTATGCATCTCCAACAACTTTGAATGGGCGTGCACAATGATTAAAAGTATCAATCTCTCAAATGGATTGGCACATTCAACATGTAACTGAGTCCAGGCCATACTAGGCCAGTCCCATGAATATCGTGCACTGCTAGCAACAAGTTTTGTCCTTGCTGGCACTCTGGGTACTGACCCACCAACATGCTTATGTCGGCCTTCCATTCTGGCCTCCAGACATATCTTTTTATTCACATCATCATTTTGGAAATCACAGGATGACCCTAGTGGAATTCAACCAGAATCTGACAGTGACCTTTCCATGGGCCAAACACACTGCTCCCAGTATTAGTGCTCCTTTCATTTCCAACACCACGAGTTGTTTTTTTTACATCAGGAAGGGATCTTTTTGTCTACATAGTCTGATATTGTCAGAGATTACCAGAAAGGTGTCCAGTTAATTCCAGAACAGACTCTTCCAGTGGTGGCACCTGTCATGGTGTATACGCCATTTGGAATTGGATTTAGGCATTCATTACTTGACCGGCCGGATGGTGTTCCAACTTGTAATTGCATGCACTCAGAATAAGGGCTCACCATGCAATTTCACCTGAAGCTAAAAGTGGGATGGCGCTATCCCCTTTAGGTAGCATGAGCAGGGTTGTTGTGGTCTATTACTGTTTCATATTTATGTTTAGAAAGGCATTGGTTGAACGTCCTCAAACAAATGATTACCGCCAATTGCTCCTTCCATACCTGGATGCCTCTTCATTCAGCAACAGCTAAAGTCTGGCATGCACATACTATTGGGCATTCCTCTTTGCCGAGCTGTCAGTGGGTGAACAGGAACTTGATACCATAATTGGAGGCTTTGCATGTCAGCACCACACCTCACTGGGGATTATTCTGTGCTGAAACATTAAATGACGAGAGTTGCTTGTTCACTTCCTAAAAGGCTGCTTCTTGGCAATGCGACTATTTGCAAAGCGGACCCATTCAGCATCAGCCAAACTCTGGGAGACACATACTATCAGGCAGTCCTCTCTGTCAGTGAGCCAGCAGTAACTGGATACCATACGGTGAGGCTTCGCATGTCAACATCACATCTCCCTGGAGATCACTCTGTGCCAAGACATTAAATGATGATAGCTGATGTTTCAATTCAGGTAAGAGTTCTTCTTGGCGATGTGAGTATTTGCAAAGCTGGCGCTTTCTGAATACCAAATCTCAGCTGCCAAAATAGAGGCCAAATGATGACACAAGTTTCCGTGTTAATTCACCAATCCAAGGAAAGACCAAAGCTCCAATGCAGACATGGGAGCCGATGAACCCTTGGTTGCCCTTACTTTATCTTTCACTGTAGTGGTTTGAACATCGCTGAGCTTTCCAGGCTCTTGATTTGTGCTTCTATTTTTGCACATAAGGGAAATGGAACTGATACTGCAGGCCTGTTGTGTCAAATGGCCTACTTCTGCACTGCAGAGGTTCTGTCAACTCCTTGGACTCTCTGTTCGACAATACCCCACAGCCCCTACCAAAAGTGGTCCTCGTACGAAAATGCAACATTTCACATGTTTCAAAATTATATTCTACCGGCCACTCCTCACAAACCATGCATCCTATAATCTCATCCAAATCTTTTACATGAATGACAAATGCATGGACACATCACCGATTCCTATATTCATCACAATCCACTAGTCTGAAAAACAACACCCAACTGTCCGAATGGCAAAGTCCCAGGACATACACGCTACTCTTCCAAAACAGAAGCAAACGCCGCTTTCATTTGGTAAAACAAAGAAGACTGTTTTTGTTTCTCTATTCTGTTCCTCCATGGAAAGACAGAAGGAAATAAACAATCAAACATTGGCACTCCTGGTCTCAGTGCCCACCAACCACTCATGGACATGTTCCAGATGGCGCCAAAATAAAAATAAGCTCAAGGTAGTCAAAGAAAACAAACAACAAATGAACAGCTCAGATGCGGTGTCACCTCGACACCGCATCTTAGCTTGCTCTCTCTGATGGATTATGTCTGACCCACTGTGATCTCCAGCATTCAACTAGGTAAATAAATCCTCTCTGCTCTGTCATAATTGAACACTCCTGGAAAGGAACAACAATGGTTTGAAATCCAGAGAAAGTACAAATGCTCATTTCAACTGAAAATAATTTATCGCTCACACTGGACTACGATCAAGGCTCTCTGGGACAGCGACATTGCAGGACTTCACTACAAGCCCCCTTGGCTGAAAAGTGGGCTGCGTCTCTGTGATGAGGTCCTGCAGCGAGGTAGATTCAGAGCAGTTTCGTGGTAATGACAGCCATACTCGATGACGGGTAAAAGGGGGCATGGACGGGTGTTGAGTCCGCTTGTTATTACAGTGACTTACATGTTGTTGTGGATCAGGTGACAGACGGTGACAAACTTCATGCTGCATCGAAAGCGGAGAAGAATGCTGCACAAGTGCTTTCTGATTAATGGTGCCAAAGGCCTTTGTAAGGTCCAACTGCAGGCTTGTTCTTCAGCTGGAGGGCCGCCTTTCAACCAAGGCTTAGGTATTGCTGACTTCTGTGCATGTAATATGCTGTGGCATGCACTCCAAACTTTTCCACATGCACAGTACGTGACACTGACGTAGCCTTCGTAGAGACTGCTCCTCGAATGAGCAGAGCCCCTGACACATCTGCCTGTCAGGTCTCCCTAATTAGACCAGGTGAACAGCCTCAACCTGGAAAATTATATTCAATGAGGTTCACTCGCTGACTGCGCTCCAATCATCAATTCCGTCCCCAGCTAATTTCTTTTTCTTGCACCATCTCTTGATTAATTTTCCAACTAGGTCCACTTCCTCGGACTCGGGGCTGCATTCTGCCACCGTGTGCTGGACTGTGGCCCACCTCATGCATCACAGAAAAAAGTTATCTTCTTCTGCAGGTGGTAATGGTGTCAATGCTGCAACATCTGCCATGTCCATCTCACCCTCAGAGGATTCTTCTACACTGGGTGAAGGAGGAGAACCCACAGGTTCGAACAGCCGTGCTGAATGTTGTGAGAGGCTGGGTATGTTTTGCTCCTGACCACGCCCTGAGGTTGCAACTATCATGTGATCCTCACAATTGTTCAGGACCTCTTGTGTGACCTAAGCATTGAGGAGAAAGTGAGGTCTGCAGATGCTGGAGATCAGAACTGAAAATGTGTTGCTGGAAAAGCGCAGCAGTTCAGGCAGCATCCAGGGAACAGGAGAATCGACGTTTCGGGCATAAGCCCTTCTTCAGGAATCTGATTCCTGAAGAAGGGCTTATGCCCGAAACGTCAATTCTCCTGTTCCCTGGATGCTGCCTGACCTGCTGACCTAAGCGTTGTACATCTTGCGACCTGTCCTCATTTTTAACATATCTTTTACCCATTCGGGGTCATTCCCACAGTTTCAACAGCACATTTTGTCCCATGAAGTAAACTGCCTCACGTACAAAGAGGGGTTTTGTGGCCGGTATTGGCCTTTCTGATGTCGTTTCACCCTCCCCACAACGTCCAAAAAGATCAGATTTAACCTGGAGTCCTAATCGCATTAGCAATTCTGGTGGAAATGTCACTGCAGTTGTGTAAGCGGTGTTTCTATCATAAAAGATAAAGTGGGACAGTTTGGGATCCAGTGAAGTTGTCAGCTGTTTTCTTTACTTTGCCCTCAATATTTGGACTGTTCTTTCCACCAGGCAATTGGACAATGGATGCAGCTGTCACTACATGCCCAATGCCATTTGATTTTCAGTAATACTCAAAACTTCCTGTTGGCAAATGAATGCCCTTTACCGGTGACCAACATCATTACAAGTACAGATCCCACAATACAGACTGGCACATTCGACGTATAACTGAGCTATGGTTATACTTGGTCAGTGCCATGAAAATGATGCACTGCTGGTGACAGTTTCTATCTTTCTTGGCGCTGTGGATCATGTGCCACCAACCGCATCCAATTCTGGTCACCAGACATAATTTCTCACCTACATTATCATTTTGGAAATCATAGGATGAGCCTGGTGGAGTTTCGCTGGTATCTGACAATGACCTTTGCTTGTGACAAACACGCTTGCTCCCTGTCTTCAACGGTTGGCTGGTCTTGCCAGGTCCAGGAAGAATTCCATCCTGGTTGTGATAACCCTTTCGTTTTGAACACCACCAGTGGTTTTTGTTTCACCAGGATGGGAAATTCTTGTATCTGCAGAGTGATATTGTCAGAGATGACCAGAAAGGATGCAGAACGGTTAAAACCAAAACGGACTCTTCCTTTGGTGGCACACGCCATGGTGACTTCAGGCATTAACCAGTTGACTGCAGATATGGTGCTCCTAGTTGTAAATCCATGCACTCAGAATAAGAGCTCACTTCTGAATTTAACCTCAAGCTGGAAGTGGGATAGCCCTGCCTTCTTCAGGTAGCTCTCGCAGGGTTTTGTGGTGCATTACTACATCAAAGGTACGTGTAGGAACATATTGGTTGAACTTTCTCACAAAAAAGGTTACTGCCAAACTATCCATTTCCATCTGGATGCATTTTCATTCAGCATCAGCCAAACTCTGGGAAGCATACACGACCATACACACCCTTTGTCGGTGAGCTAGCAGTAACTGGATACCATATGGTGAGGGTTTGCATGATAAGTGTCACATCTCATTGGAGATCATTCTGTGCCAAGACATAAAACGATGATAGCAACTTTTTCAATTCCCGTAAGAATTCTTCCTGGCGATGCGATTATTTGCAAAGCTGGCCCTTTCTGAATACCAAATCTCAGCTGCGAAAATGACAGCCAGGTGATTACACAATTTTACATAATAATTAGCCAACCCAAGGAAAGACGTGGGAGCCGATGAACCCTCGGTTGCCCATGCTTTATCTTTCATACTATCTTACCAACTTGTCCATGCTGGAGCTCAATTACATCACTTGGGATGCCTTGGAACACATTTTTTTTCCTTCCTAAGGACTTGGACAAACATTAAATGATCTTTATTGACCTTCCAGTGATTAGCAAATCTTCAGAGAAATAGGGATCAGGATAGACCGTGTAATCTGTTCTCCGCCATTCACTAGAACGATTCTCTGGCTGATGATATCCCAAAAGAAAGGTTGTCAAGTCCAGTGTTTACTCTCCTTATGGGTATTAACTGTTGCATAGTTAAGTTGGAATCCTCACTGAAGCACAATGCCACGTTCGCATGGCTCATATCCAGCTTTGTAAAGGACAAGGCACCTACAATTTTCCAGACAAGTCCTCAATGTGATGGATCCATTACATACCTAGCTTCAAAATTTGGCTCATCGATTCTTTAAAATCTCCACATAGGCAAATTGACACATAATGGGCTAGAATAGCGCTGCTCATTGGGTATACTCTCATGGTTTGATCATGGCTTAGCTTTCCAGGCTTTTGATTTGTGCCTCTACTTTTGCATTTAAGGGAAATGTGACTGAGAGTCTGGGCCTGTTGTGCCAAATGGCCTGCTTCCGTTTTGTCAGCTCCTAGTACTCTCTGTTTGACAACATCCCACGCGCCATTCCAAAAGTGGTCTTCTTATCAAAATGCAATATTTTGCATGTGTCAAAATTATACTCCATGTGCCACTCCTCACAAACCATGCACCCTATATTCTTAGTCAAATCCTTTACAAAAATGACAAATGGCATTGGACACATCATCGATTCCTATATTTATCACAAGCCTCCAGTCTGAAAAACAACACCACTGTGTTCAACAGACTGCCCGAATAGCCATCGTACCAGGACATACACTCTGCTCTTCCAAAATAGAAACAAAAACTGCTTTCACTTAGTAAAACAAAAAAACACACTGTTCCTCTTGGGAAAGACAGATGGAAATAAACAATCAAAAATTGGCTCTCCCTGTGCCCACCAACCACTCGTGTGCATGGGCCACATGGCGCCAAAATAAAAATAAAGTCAAGGTAGTCAAATAAAACAAACAACCAATGAACAGCTCAGATGCGGGGTCATCTCAACACAAAATCTTAGCTTGCTCTGTCTCATGGATTATTTCTGACCCGCTGTGATCTCCAGCATTTGTTCATTTCAACGAAAGGTTTTCTAAAATTCGCATCTATTGAACTGTGTCACTATTGAACATTCCTGAGAAAGAAATCTGAGAATGACTAAAAATCCAGAGGAAAGACACCCACTCATTTCAACTAAAACTAACTTACCATTCACACTGACCCCCATCAAGAGTTTCTGGGATAGCAACTTTGCAGGACTTCAGAACAAGCCCCCTTCGCCTAAAAGTGGGCAGCTTATCTGCAGTGAGGTCCTGCAATGAGGTAGATTCAGAACTGTTTTGTGATGATGGCATAGCCCCGCTCGACACCGGTTCAGAGGCAGATTGGGTCAGTGTTGAAACTATTTGTCATTAAGGCTGACTTACACATTGTTCTGGACCAGGTGAGGGATGGTGACAAATTTCAAAATGCAACTAATGGGCAGAAGAATGTTCCACATATGCTTCCTGTTTGATTCTGTCAAAGGCCTTTAAAAGGTCTCAGAGCGCCCTATATAACAGTAAAAATCATGTCTTTGGGCCCATCTGGGGCTGAAACACACACAGCAATTCTGGGATGGGTTCATCAGGCACAGGCAGGAGACAGTTCACAAGGACCTTGGCAATATGTTTTCCAATGGTTGACATCAGGGAGATTTTGCTGTCGTTCGCACAGTCTGACCCGTTCTCTTTTTATGAAAACACTCCCATTTGTGGCATCTGGGAGCTCTCCAGGGATACTCTCCTCCTTCCAGATAATGCAGACAAGGGCATGCAGGTGCATTTGCAGCTCAGTGCCTCTCCACTTCAATGCCTCAGGGAGAATACCAATTGCACCTGCAACGTCATTCTTAAGCTGGAGGACAGCTTTCTCTGTTTTGCCCAAGATTGGGGATTACTGAGATCCTTGCACATGGGATACAGTTCAAGATTTTACACGTGCACAGTATATGACACAGTATATGGACCTGTTGTGCCAAAAGGCCTGTTTTCACACTGCAGAGGTTCTGTAACCCCTGGGATTCTCTGTTTGACAATACTTCATGGGCCTTACCATTAACTGTGAAGGTATTGCCCTGTTCCTCTTACCAAAATGCAGCATTTTGTATTTAACAAAAGTAAAGTCCACCTCCCACTCCTCACAAACCATGCATCTGAGCTTCTCATCAAAATTCTAGACATTAATAACAAGCAGCACTGGACCAGCACTGATTCCTGTATTAGTCATGAGCATCCAGTCTGAAACAAAACTCTCACTGCTTGCAACAGACTCTCTCAGTACAGGCACAGAACCGTGACATACATTCTGCACTTTCAAAACAGAAACTAAAGACTGCTTTCACTTTGTTACATTAAAAAACACATGATTACTCTGGGGAAAGACAGAACAAATAAATAATCAAAAATTGGCTCTCCCTGGACTCTTCTCCCACAAACCACTCAAGGGCAGGTGTTACAGGGGCCAACATGGAACACAGAAAAGTACAGCATAGAACAGGCCCTTCGGCCCACAATTTTGTGCCGAGGATTCATCCTAATATAAAATAACCAAATCTATGCAACCCTCAATTCACTGCACAAAAACATAAAAAGAAACTCAAGTAAATCAAAGAAAACAAACAATAAATGAATAGCTTTGATGAGGAGTCATCTCGACTCTATATCTTGCTCTCTCTCATGGATGCTGTCTGACCTGCAGTAATCTCCAGCATTTGGTTTTTTCAACAAAACAAACAAACCCTCCCCATTCTGTTGCTATTGAACACTCCTGGGAAAAGAACAACAATGGTTTGCAATCCAGAGGAAGTACACCTGCTCATTTCAACTGAAACTAATTTATCACTCACACTGAACCCATCATGAGTTTTTGGGACAGCAACAGTGCAGGTGGAAAATAAAAAACCCCCTTGGCAAAAATGTGGACAGTTAGTCGGTGGAGTGGTCCTGTAGTAACATAGTGTTGTGGTGATGACAGCCTTGCTCGCCACCAGTTCAAAGGGGCAAATGGCAGGTGTTCAAGCCATTTGTCATGATGATGACATATATGTCATTGTTGACCAGGTGTTGACAGATTTCATGATGTAACTCAAGTGATGAGGAACACTTCAAAAATGCTTCCTGATTGATGGTGTCTAAGAATGCCATATGCAGCAGTGAAAATCATGTCCATTGTGCTCCTCTGTGACAGAAAGCCACAATGAGTCTCCTGGAGGAGTTCCTCAGGCACTGGGATGAGACAGTTGAACAGGACCTGGGTGATGAATTTTCCAATGCTCAACATTGAGGATATTCCCCTGTAGGTACCACAGTGTGACGTGTTCCCTGTTTTGATAACACACACAACTGGGAGCTCTTCTGGGATGGTCTCCTCCTTCCAGATAAGGCAGACAAGGGCATGCAGCTGCACTGGGAGCTCAGTACGTCCGCACTCAGTGGGAGTACCACTTGTACCTGCAGCCTTGTTCTTAAGATGGAGGACAGTCTTCCTTGTCTCATCTAAGGCTTGGATATTGCTGATCTCCTTGCATGCAACATGCTGCTGGATGCACTTCAAGAATTTCCACATGCACATAACACTGACCTGGCATTCGTAGAGATGGCTCTTCGAGTGAGCAGGACTCCTGACATACCTGCTAATCCGGACTCCCTGGTTGGACAAGGTGACCAGCCGCAAACTGGAATATATTCAATGAGGTTCACTCACTGACTGCGTTCCCAACATTACCTCCACCAAACACCCCCCCCCCCCACCACTTAATTCCTGGTAAAAAGTCCCATTCTCTTTTCTGCAGCATCTCTTGAGTCAGTTACCCACGAGGTCAGCTTCCTCAGACTCTGGCTTGTTTTCTGTTGCCACGTGCTGGACTGTCGACCACCATTTGTATCTCAGCAGAAGTTTGTCTTCTTCCACACATGGTAATGGCATCAATGCTGCAACATGTGCCCTCAGAGGTTTCTTCTACACTGGGAGGATGAGGAGAACTCACAGGTGCAGACATTCTTGCCAGATGTTCTGAGGAGCTGGTTATGCCTTGCTCTTGGCCACTTGCTGGTTACAGCTATCATGTGATCCTCAACATCATGGGATCTGTCCTTTACTTCGACCATGCTCCTTCCCCATACAGGCCATTCCAATGGTTTCAACAGCACATTTTGTCCAATGTAGTAAACTGCCTCACGCACAAAGAAGAGTTTTGTGGCCGACATTGATGTTCCTGATGCTGTTTAACATTCACATTCATACTCACATTCCAATCCATTACAGAAATGAAAACTGGCATTGCACCCAGCACCAATTCCTGCATTTGTCACAGGCCTCCAGCCTGCAAAACAACCCTCCACTCTTTTAAAACCAAAGATGTAAATGGGAAAAGAAAAAACAAGATCCCCTGATACTGCCTGCGTCAGACATTCCTAGAACAGACACATCACCATGAAAAATGGTGTGCTCATTCAAAACAGAAATTAAACTGCTTTCACTTTGTTTATTTCTTTCTGACTATCCCCAGAGCAATTGTGTCTTTTTTGTTGAACAATTAAAAATTGGCTCTCCCTGGACACTGCCCCACCAACCACTTGTGGGCAGAGGCTACAGGGGGCCAAAATCAAAATATACTCAAGCAAATTAAACAACACATGAACAGTTCTGATGAAGACTCATTTGGTCTTGAAATACTAGCTGCCCTCTCTTATGGATGCTCTCTGACCTGCTGTGATCTCCAGCATTTGATCTTTTCAGCCAAATAAAAAACTAAACAACGAAACGTTCTTTTCAATGAAATAAATCTCTGCTCTGTCACAATTGAAAGCTCCTGAGAAATGAACATTAAGGGTTAAAAAATCAGAGGAAGTACACCTGCACATTTGAACTAAAAATAACTTGATCCACATCAAGAGCAACATTTCAGGTCTACAATTAAAGCCACCTTTGATCAAAAGTGGGCAGCTTGTGGGCGGTGAAGTCCTGCAATGAAATAGATTCGGAAGTGTTGCGGTGATGACAAAAAGACAGGTCCCCGAGTGAGCAGACCCCCGACATACCTGCCATTCAGGACTCCCTGACTGGACCAGGTTACCAGGCACAACTTGAGAAATTATATTCAATCAGGTTCACTGGCAGACTGCGTTCCAATCATTACCTGCATCCCGCTTTACTTCCTGGGACATAAGGCCATTCTGTTTCCCGTAGCATCTCCTGAGGCATTTTCCTATGAAGTCTACTTCCTTGGACACTGGCTTTGCTCATGCAACCTTGTGCTTGGACTGTAGCCCACCTCTGGCATCTCAGAAAATATTGATCTTCTTACTCAGGTGACAATGGAATCAAAGCAACAACATCTGCTGAGTCCATCTCACCCTCAGAGGTTTCTTTCACAGTGGGTGGACGGGCAGAACAGACAGGTTCAGACAGCCTTGCTGGATAATCTCAGGGACTGGGTATGTTTTGCTCCAGGCCACTTGTGAGGTTACACCTATCATGTGATTTTCAGATTTGTTTAGGACCGTCTCTCCAACCCAAACATTGCACATCTGCGACCTGTCCTCACTTTGACCATGTCTCTAACCCATGCAGGGTTATTCTCATGGTTTTAATGCAGATTTTGTCCCAGGACGTGAGCAGCATCTTGCACAAAAAGGAGTCTTGTGCCTTGCATTGGCGTTCCTGATGTCATTACACCACCTCAAACACTGTCTGGGAAGATCAGATTTCACCTGGTGTGGAATCCTCTCCACATTAGCAACCCTTGTGGATCTGACCCTGCAGTTGCATGAGTGCTGTATCTATCATCAACAAGGAATTGGGACAGTAAGTTAGAGTCATAGAGATATACAGGATGGAAAGAGACCCTTCCATCCAACCCGTCCATGTCGACCAGATATCCCAATCCAACCTAGTCCCACCTGCCTGCCCCTGGCCCATTTCCCTCCAAACCCTTCCTATTCATATACCTATCCAAATGCCTCTTAAATGTTGTAATTGTATAGCCGCCACCACTTCCTCTGGCAGCTCATTCCATATCCGCACCACCCTCTGTGTGAAAAAGCTGCCTCTTAGATCTCTTTTGTGTCTTTCACCTCTCACCCTAAACATATGCCCTCTAGTTCTGGACTCCCTGACCCCAGGGAAAAGACTTTGCCTAATTACCCTTTCCATGTCCCTTGTAGGCTGCTTTCTTAACCTGACTTCAATGATTGAACTGTGTTTTACGCCAGACTATCAGACAATGGATGCAGCTGACATTGCATGCTGAATGCCAGTCGACTTTAGGAAATACTCAATATACCCTGCTGGCAAGTGAATGCCCATTATTTGTGACCAACACATCCAAACACCAGATGCTCACAACTTTTCAATAATAGTCCCCACATTTGAAAATAAGCTTTATGCATCTACAACATTGAATTGGCGTGCTCAATGATTAAAAGTATCAATCTCACATTCGACATGTAACTGAGTCCAGGTCATACCAGGCCAGTCCCCTGAATATCGTGCACTGCTAGCGACAATCTTTGTACTTGTTGGCACTCTGGGTACTGACCCAACAACAGGCTTATGTCGGCCTTCCATCCTGGCCACCAGACATAACTTTTCATCCACATCTTCATTTTGGAAATCACAGGATGACTCTAGTGGAATTCAACCAGAATCTGACAGTGACCTTTCCTTGAGCCAAACACACTGCTCCCCATATTAGTATGTTGTCTTCAATTGTCATCTGATCTCATTGCCATTTTCATTTACATCACCACCAGTTGTTTTTTTCACCAGCAAGGGATCTTTTTGTATACACAGTCTGATATTGTCAGAGATCACCAGAAAGGTGCCCAGAAAGTTTAAATCCAGAACAGACTCTTCCAGTGGTGGCACCTGTCATGGTGTAGCCACCATTGGGAATTGGCTTTACGCATTCATTACTTGACTGCCCGGATGATGTTCCAACTAGTAATTGCATGCACTCAGAATAAGAGCTCACCATGCAATTTCACCTGAAGCTAAAAGTGGGATGGCGCTGTCCTCTTTAGGTAGCCCTAACAGGGTTTTGTGGTTTATTACTATTTCATATTTATGTGCAGAAAGGCATTGGTTGAACTTTCTCACATAAAAGATTATCGCCAATTGCTCCTTCCATATCTGGACGTATCTTCAATCAGCATCAGCTAAAGTCTGGCATGCACATACTATTGGGCATTCCTCTTTGCTGAGCTGTCAGTGAGTGAACAGGAACTTGATACTGTATGTGTAGGCTTTGCATATCAGCACCACATCTCACTGGGGATTATTCTGTGCTGAAACATGAAATGACGAGAGCTGTTGTTGCACTTCCTAAAATGCCACTTCTTAGCACTGTGACTATTTGCAAAGCTGACCCATTCAGCATCAGCCAAACTCTGGGAAGCACATACTATCAGGCAGTCCTCTCTGTTGGTGAGCCAGCAGTAATTGGATACCATATGGTGCTGCTTTGCATGTCAGTGCCACATCTCACTGGAGATCATTCTGTGTCAAGACATAAAACGATTTCAATTCCCGTAAGGGGTTCTTCCTGGCGACGTGAGTATTTGCAAAGTTGGCCCTTTCTGAATACCAAATCTCAGCTGCCAAAATAGAGGCCAGGTGACTACACAATTTTCCATAATAATTCACCAACCCAAGGAAAAACTGAAGCTCCGATGCAGACGTGGGAGCCGATCAAACCTTGGTTGCTCTTGCTTTATCTTTCAATGTGTCTTGCCCATGCTGTAGCTCAATTACACCACTTGGGGTGCATTGGAACACAGTTTCTTCCTTCCTAAGGTCTTGGACAGCATTAAGTGACCTTTATTGAGCTTCCTAGTGATTCAGATTTTCAGATAAATAGGAACCATGGATAAACCTTGTAAACTGCTTTCTGCTATTCACTAGAATGATATCCCGGCAGATGATATCCCAAAACAAAGTCAGTCAAGTACAGCGGTTACATTCCTTATGGATATTTTCGGTAGCATATTTTTGGGAATCCTCACTGAAGCACAATGTCACGTTCATATGGCTCATGTCCAGCTTTGTAAATGACAAGGCATCTACGGTTTTCCAGATAAGTCCTCAATGTGATGGATCGGTTATGTGCTGGCTTCAAACATTCATTCATCGATTCTTTAAAATCTCCACAAAGGCAAATTGACACATAATGGGTTAGAATAGCGCTGCACATAGGGTACACTGTAGTGGTTTGACGATCATTTAGCTTTCCAGGCTCTTGATTTGTGCCTCTACTTTTGCACGTAAGGGAAATAGGACTGATAGTGTGGGTCTGTTGTGCCAAATGGTCTACTTCCGCACTATAGAGGTTCTGTCAATCCCTAGGACTCTACATTCGACAACACTCCACGGGCCATTACAAAAGTGGTCTTGCCTTGTTCCTCTTACCAAAATGCAACATTTTGCATTTATCAAAATTATACTCCACTTGCCACTCCTCACAAACCATGCACCCCATAATCTCATCCAAATCCTTTACATCAATGACAAATGGAATTGAACATATCACCAATTCCTATATTCATCACAAGTGTCCAGTGTGAAAAACAACACCCCTGTGTGCAACAGACTCTGTCCCAAAAGGCAGAGTACCAGGGCATACACTCTGCTCTTCCAAAACAGAAACAAAGGCTGCCTTCACTTTGTAAAACAAAAAAAGACTCTGTTCCTCTTGGGAAAGACAGGAGAAAATAAACAATCAAAATTTGGCTCTCCCTGTGCCCACCAACCACTCGTGGGCATGGGCCATACGGCGCCAAAATAAAAATGAAGTCAAATAAAACATACAACCAATGAACAGTTAGGATGCGGGGTCATCTCGACACAAAATCTTAGCTTGCTCTCTCTCATGGATTATATCTGACACGCTGTGATCTCCAGCATTTGTCCATTTCAATGAAAACTTTTCTATAAATTGCATCTGCTCTATCGCTATTGAACACTCCTGAGAAAGCAACCTGGGAATGGATAAAAATCCAGAGGAAGAACACCTGCTCATTTCAACTAAAAACAACTTATCACTCACACTCACCCTCATCAAGAGTTACTGGGATAGCAACATTGCAGGACTTCAATACGAGCCCACTTGGCCTAAAAGTGGGCAGCTTATCTGCGGTGAGGTTCTGCAGTGAGGTAGATTCAGAGCGGTTTCGTGGTGATGACATAGCCCCGCTCAACACCGGTTCAGAGGCAAATTGGGTCAGTGTTGAAGCCATTTGTCATTAAGATGGGTCACACAGCGTCCTGGACCAGGTGAGGGATGGTGACAAATTTCATAATGCAACTAAAGCAGAGAAGAACGCTCCACATACGCTTCCTGTTTGATGGTGTCAAAGGCCTTTGAAAGGTCTCAGTGCGCCCTATATAACAGTAAAAATCATGTATTTGGGCCCATCTGGGGCTGAAACACACACAGAAATTCCGGGATGGGTTCCTCAGGCACAGGCAGGAGACAGTTCACAAGGACCTTGGCGATATGTTTTCCAATGGCCGACATCAGGGAGATTTTACTGTAATTAGCACAGTCTGACACATTCTCTTTTTTTGAAAGCACTCACAACTGTGGCATCAGTGAGCTATCGAGGGAAGCTCTCCTCCTTCCAGATAAAGCAGACAAGAGCATGCAGCTGCATTAGGAGCTCAGTACCTATCTACTTCAATGCCTCAGGGAGAATACCAGTTGTACCTGCAGCCTCACTCTTAAGCTGGAGGACAGCTTTCTCTGTGGCATCCAAGATTGGGGATTGCTGAGCTCCTTGCATGCAATATACTGTGGGATACAGTTCAACATGTTACACCTGCACAGTATTTGACACTGACCTAAGCCTTCTTAGAGACAGCTCCTCAAGTGTAACAGAACCTATGACACACCTAACAGTAAGGACACCCTGACTGGATGAGATTAACAGCCACAAAGTAGGATATTATGTTAATGCGGTTCCCTGGCTGACTCTGTGCCAATCATGACCGCCATCCTGCTCTAAATTCTGAGCTGTAGGCCCTTTCTTTTTCCTGCAGCATTTCCTGAGGCAATTACTGACTCAGTCCACTAACTCCGACTCTGGCTTGGCTAATGTCGGCATGTGCTGGTCTGTGGTCCACCTCTTGCATCTCAGAAAATGTTGACCTTTTTCCACATATGGGAACTGCGACAATGCTGCACACCTGCTGACTCCATCTCACCCTCAGAGATTTCTTCCACACTAGGAGGACCAGGAGAACACACACGTTCGGACAGCATTGTTGGATGTGCTGAAGCACTGGGTGTGTATTGCTCCTGGCCACTTGTGAGGTTACAGCTATCATGTGATCCTCACATTTGTTTAGTACTGACTGTCAGAGCCAAGTATTGTACATCATGGGATCTGTCCTCACCCCGATCATGCCTCTTACCCATGCA
The DNA here is from genome assembly GCF_037043375.1 of Chiloscyllium plagiosum. NCBI lineage: Eukaryota > Metazoa > Chordata > Chondrichthyes > Orectolobiformes > Hemiscylliidae > Chiloscyllium > Chiloscyllium plagiosum. The sequence continues at coordinate 90,579,542 of NW_028270149.1, read as the reverse complement.
GGGCTATTCCCATGGTTTCAACAGCAGACTTTGTCCCATGACGTAAACTCTCTCTCACACATAGAGCATTTTTGTGGACGGCATTTGCATTCTAGATGTTGTTTTCCAATCCCCACAAGGTCTGCGAAGATGCCTTTTAACGTGGTATGGGATCCTGTGAAGTTGTCAGCTGTTTTCGTAACTTTTCCTCCAATGTTTGGACTGTTATTTCCACCAGACTATCGGGTAACAGATGCAGCTGTCATTACATGCCAAATCCCATTCGACTTTCGGAAATACTCAAAACTCCCTGCTGGCAAATGAATGCCTGTTATCTGTGACCAACATCATTATAAGTATATTCTGTGACCAACATCATTATAAGGACAGGAATTGTCACCAGCAGTGCACTATATTCATTGGAATAGCCAGATATTACCTTGGATCAGTTACACATTGAATGTGCCTGTCCATTTGCCTGCCCGCAAATGGACAGGCACATTCAATGTGTAACTGATCCAAGGTAATACCTGGCTATTCCAATGAATATAGTGCACTGCTGGTGACAATTCCTGTCCTTGTTAGCACTGTGGATAATGCCCCACCAAAAGGCTGTATCGGCATCCAATTCTGGTCACAAGACATAACTTCTTGTCAACATCTTCATTTTGGAAACCACAGGATGACCCCGGTGGAGTTGACCTGGTATTCGACAGTGACCATTGCTTGTGACAAACACACTTGTTCCCCACATTAATATGCAGTCTTCAAGTGCCATCTGGTGTCACCAGGTTCAGAAAGGATTCCATTCTGGTTGTGATCACCCTTTCGCTTTGAACACACCAGTTGAATCTGCAGTGTGTTATTGTCAGAGATGACCAGATGGGTGTACAGGAATTTTAAAACCAGAACGGATTCTTCCTTTGGTTGAACTCACCATGGTGTATCCACCGTAGGGAGTTGGCTGCAAGCATTAACCACTTGATTGCATGTATGCTGTTCCAACTTGTAATTCCATGCACTCAGAATAAAAGCTCACGTCTGAATTCGAACGTGAATCGAAAAGTGGGATGGTCCTGTCTTCATTGTGTAGCCTTAGAAGGGGTTTGTGGTGCATTACCTCATCAAACGTATGTGTAGCAAACTTTCCATCTCCATCTGAATGCATCTTCATTCAGCATCAGCCAAACTCTGGGAAGTACATACTAATCAGTCAGTCCTCTTTGTCGGTGAGCCAGCAGTAACTGGATACCATATGGTGACGCTTTGTACGTCAGTGCCACATCTGACTAGAGATCATTCTCTGCCAAGGCATTAAATGATGATAGCTGCTTTTTCAATTCCCATAATGGTTCTTCTTGGCGAAATGAGCATTTGCAAAGGAGGCCCTTTCTGAATACCAAATGGTGGGCGGCATGGTGGCACAGTGGTTAGCACTGCTGCCTCACAGGGTCAGAGACCTGGGTTCAATTCCTGCCTCAGGCGACTGACTGTGTGGAGTTTGCATGTTCTCCCCGTGTGTGCGTGGGTTTCCTCCGGGTGCTCCGGTTTCCTCCCACAGTCCAAAGATGTGCAGGTCAGGTAAATTGGCCATGCTAAATTGCCCGTAGTGTTAGGTAAGGGATAATTGTAGGGGCATGGGTGGGTTGCGCTTTGGCGGGTCGGTGTGGACTTGTTGGGCCGAAGGGCCTGTTTCCACACTGTAAGTAATCTAATCTAATCTAATCAAATCTAATCAAATCTCAGCTGCGAAAATGGCAGCCAGGTGATTACACAATTTTACATAATAATTAGCCAACCCAAGGAAAGACTGAAGCTCCGATGCAGACGTGGGAGCCGATGAACCCTCGGTTGCCCATGCTTTATCTTTCAATCTGTCTTACCCACTTGTCCATACTACTGTATTATGTCACTTGGGGTGCCTTGGAACACATTTTCTTCCTTCCTAAGGTCTTGGACAAACATTAATGATCTTTATTGATCTTCCCAGTGATTAGCAAATCTTCATAGAAATAGGGACCATGGGTAGACCTTGTAAACAGTTCTCGACCATTCACTGGAACGATTCATTGGCTGATGATATCCCAAAACAAAGGCAGTCAAATACAGTGGTTACACCCCTTATGGGTATTAACTGTAGCATATTTATGGGAATCCTCATTGAAGCATAATGCTACATTCATATGGCACATATCCAGCTTTGTATAGGACAAGGCATCTGTGGTTTTCCAGACAAGTCCTCAATGTGATGAATCAGTAATATACCTGGCTTCAAAAATTCGCTCATCGATTCTTTAAAATCTCCAAATAGGCAAATTGACACATAATGGGTTAGAACAGTGCTGCACATAGGGCACACTGCAGTGGTTTGATCATTGTTAGCTTTCCAGGCTCTTGATGTTTGCCTCTACTTTTGCACGTAAGGGAAATGGGACTGATACTGTGGACCTGTTGTGCCAAATGGCCTACTTGGGCACTGTAGAGGTTCTGTCAACCCTCGGACTCTCTGTTCGACAACACTCTACAGGCCGTTCCAAATGTGGTCTTGGCTTGTTCTTCATACCAAAATGCAACATTTTGCATGTATCAAATTATACTCCACCTACCACTCCTCACAAACCATGTGTCCTATTTTCTCATTCAAATCCTTTACATAAATGACAAACGACATTGGACACATCACCAATTCATATATTCATCACAAGCCTCCAGTCTGATAACCAACACCCAGTCTGTGCAACACACTCGCCCAAATAGGCATAGTACTCTACTCTTCCAAAACAGAAACACAAGCTGCTTTCACTTTGTAAAACAAAAACAAAAACACTTTTCCTCGAGGGAAAAACAGAAGAAAATAAACAATCAAAAATTGGATCTCCCTGTGCCCACCAACCACTCCTGGGCATGGGTCACACGGTGCCAAAATAAAAATAAAGTCAAGGTGGTCAAATAAAACATACAACAAACGAACAGCTCAAATGCGCGGTCATCTTGACACAAAATCTTATCTTGCTCTCTCTCATGTATATTGTCTGACCAGCTGTAATCTACAGCATTTGTTCATTTGAACAGTCCTGAGGAGGGTATCTGGGAATGGTTAAAAATCCAGAGGAAGGACACCTGCTCATTTCAACTAAAAACAATGTACTGCTCACACTGACTACTATCAAGGGTTTCTCGTTAGCGACATTGCAGGACTTCAATACAAGCCCCTTTGGCCTAAAAGTGGGCAGCTTATCTGCAGTGAGGTAGATTCAGAGCTGTTTTGTGGTGATGACATCACCCTACTCGAAACCGGTTCAGAGGCAGAATGGGTCAGTGTTGAAACCATTTGTCTTTAAAATGACTTACACATCGTTCTGGACCAGGTGAGAGATGGTGACAAGTTTCATGATGCAACTAAAGCAGAGAAGAACGCTCCACATATGTTTCCTGTTTGATGGTGTCAAAGGCCTTTGAAAGTTCTAAGAGCACCCTATATAACAGTAAAAATCATGTCCTTTGTTCCCATCTGGGGCTGAAGTACACATAGAAATTCCGGGAAGGGTTCCTACGGCACAGGCAGGAGACAGTTGACAAGGATCATGGCGATACGTTTTCCAATGGTCGATATCAGGGAGATTTTGCTGTAGTTAGCACAGTCTCACAAGTTCTCTTCTTTTGAAAACACTCACAACTGTGGCATCTGGGAGCTGGGATGCTCTCCTCCTTCCAGGTAAGGCAGACAAGGGCATGCAGCTGCATTGGGAGCTCAGTGCCCATCCACTTCAATGCCTCAGGGGGAGTACCAATTGCACCAGCAGCCTCATAAAAAGAAACTCAAGTAAATCAAAGAAAACAAACAATAAATGAACAGCTCTGATGAGGAGTCATCTCAACTCTATATCCTAGCTTTCTCTCTCTCATGGATGCTGTCTGACATGTAGTAATCTCCAGCATTTGGTTTTTTCAACAAATAATACCTCTCTGTTATGTCACTATTGAACACTCCTGGGAAATAAACAACAATGGTTTCCAATCCAGAGGAAGTACACTTGCTCATTTCAACTGATCCTCATCAAGAGTTTTTGGGACAACAACAGTGTAGGACTAAAACAAAAGCCCCCTTGGAGTAAATGTCGGTGGAGTGGTCCTGCAGCAATGTAGGTTCAGGAGTGTTGTGGTGATGACACAGCTCTGCTCGCCACCAGTTCAAAGGGGCAAATGGCAGGTGTTGAAGCCATTTGTCATTATGATGACATATATGTCATTGTGGACTGGGGAAGGGTGGTGACAAATTTCATGGTGTAACTACAGTGGTGAAGAACACTTCAAAAATGTTTCCTGATTGATGGTGTCAAAAGCCTTTGTAAGGTCCAAGAACGTTATACGCAGTAGTGAAAATCATGTCCAATGTTCTCCTCTGTGACAGAAAGCCACACTGAGTCTTTGGGAGGAGTTCCTCAGGCACTGGGATGAGAGAGTTGAACAAGACCTTGGTGATGTGTTTTCCAATGCTCAAAATTGAGGATATTCCCCTGGAGTTACCACAGTCTGACGTGTTCCATTTTTTGATAACACTCACAACTGTGGCATCTGGTAACTCTCCTGGGATGCTCTCCTCCTTCCAGGCAAGGCAGGCAAGGGTATGCAGCTACACTGGGAGCTCAGTATCTCCGCACTCAGGGGGAGTACCACTTGCACCCACAGTCTCATTCTTAAGATGGAGGACAGTCTTCTATGTCGCATCTCAGACTTGGTTACTGCTGAGCTCCTTGCATGCAACATGCTGCGGGATGCACGTCAACAATTTACACGTGCACAGGACATGACACGGACCTAGCCTTCACACAGATGTCTCCACGAGTGAGCAGAACCACTGACGTACCTGCCAGTCAGGACTCCTTGCTTGGACCAGGTGAAGGGCCCCAAGCAGGGGAATGATATTTACTGAGGTTCACTGGGTGACTACGTTCCAATCATTACCTCTATCCTCCTCTAAGCCCTGGGACATGGGCCCATTCTCTTTCCTGTCACATGTCCTGAGTCATTTTCCCACTAGGTCAACTCCCTCGGACTCTGGCTTGGCCAATGGTGCCATGTGCTGTACTGTGGCCCACTTCTTGCGTCTCAGAAAAGATTTATCTTCTTCCGCTGGTGGGTAAAGGTGTCAAGGCTGAGACACTTACTGCTTACATCTCGCCCTCAGAAACTTCTTCCACGCTGGACAGGCTGGGAGAACGCACAGGTTCGGACAGCCTTGCCAGATGTTCTGAGGGGCTGGATATGTTTTGAGATGGCCACTTGAGAATTTGCAGCTGTCATGTTATATGCATGTATGTTCAGGACATAGAACAGAGACCATTAGAGCACAGCACAGGTCCTTCAACTCTCGATGTTGCGATGACTTGTGGAACCAAACTGAAGCCCATCTATCCTGCACAATTTCATTTTCATCCATAGTTTGTCCAATGGCCATTTAAATGCCCATAAATTTGGTGAATCTACAACGGTTGCAGGCAGGGCATTCCACACCCGTACAACTCTCTGAGTAAAGAAACTACCTCTGACAACTGTCCTGTATCAATCACTCCTCGATTTAAAGCTGTATCCCCTCGTGTGAGCCTTCACCATCTGCTGAAAAAGGTTCTCACTCTCCACCCTGAATCCTCTGATTACCTCAGATATTTCAATTAAGTCACCTCTCAACTTTCTTCTCTCTAATGAAAACAGCCTCAAGTCCCTCAGCCTTTCTTCATAAGAACTTCCCTTCATACCAGGCAACATCCCAATAAATCGTCTCTGAACCCTTTCCAATCACTCTGCATCATTCCTATAATGCAGTGACCAGAAAAGCACACAATACTCGAAGTGCAGCCGCACCAGCTGCAACATGACCTCATGGCTCAGAAACTCAATACCTCTACCAAGAAAGTTAAAAATCACACCACCAGGTTATACACCAACAGGATTAATTGGAAGCACACTAGCTTTCGGAGGGACCTGATGAAGGAGCGTCACTCCGAAAGCTAGTGTGCTCCCAATTAATCCTGTTGGATTATAACCTGGTGTTGTGTGATTTTTAACATTGTACACCCCAGTCCAACACTGGCATCTCCAAATCATGACTACCAAGAAAAGCTGGGTGGGAAATTTCAGGGATCGATGTACATGGCCACCAAGACGTTCTGCCAACCCCGAGGTGTCTCTGTTTGACAACACATTGCATTTATTAAAATTAAATTCCACCTGCCGTTCCTCACAAACCATGCATCCTATATTCTCATTGCAATCTTTTACGTAAATGAAAAATGGCATTGGACCCAGCACCCATTCCTGTATTCCTCACAGGCCTCCAGCCTGAAAAACAACTGCCTGCAACAGACATTCCCAGATCAGGCACCACACTGGGGCATACAGTCTGATCTTAAAACAGAAACTAAACCTGCTTTCAATTTCTAAAACAAAAAAAAACATACTATTCCTCTGGGCAAAGTCAGAAGGAAATAAACAATCAAAAACTGGCTCTCCCTGGACTCAGTCCCCACCAAGCGAGTGGGCAGGGGCCACACGGGGCCAATATAAAACTAAACTTAAGCAAATCACAGAAAGCAACAATAAATGAACAGCTCTGATGAGGAATCATCCAGACACTAAAACTTAGCTTGCTCTCATGGATGCTGCCTGACCCACTGTGATCTCCAGCATTAGCTTTTTTCAATGAAATAAAAAAATGCTCTCTGCTTTGTTGCTATTGAACACTCCTGGGGAAGGAACAACACTTGTTAAAATCCAGAGGTAGTACATCTGCTCATAGATTATATTACTTACACTGTGGAAACAGGCCCTTCGGCCCAACAAGTCTACACCAACACTCCGAAGAGCAACCCACCCAGACCCATTCCTCGACATTTACCCTCTCACCTAATACTACGGGCAATTTAGCATGGCCAATTCACCTAACCTGCACATTTTTGGACTGTGGGAGGAAACTGGAGCACACGGAGGAGACCCATGCAGACACGGGGAGAATGTGCAAACTCCACACAGACAGTTGCCTGAGGCAGGAATGGAACCCAGGTCTCTGGTGCTGTGAGGCAGCTGTGCTAACCACTGTGCCACTGTGCTGCCCACTTCAAAGAAAAGTATCTTAACCCACACACTGAAGCCCAACAAGAGCTTCTGGGACAGCAAAAATGCAGGACTACAATAAAAGCCACCTGGGCTCAAAACTGGGCAGATTGTCGGCAATGACATCCCGCAGCAAGGTCGATTCAGAACAGTGTTGAGTCGATGACACAACCCTGCTCGACTGGGTAGACATTGAAGCCGTTTGTCATTATGATTACTTACGTACAGTTGTGGAAATGTCGAAGGATGGTTACAAACTTCAAGCTGCAACTAAGTGGAGAAGAATGTTCCACAAACGCTTCCCAACTGATGGTGTCAAAGGTCTTTATAAGGTTCAAGAGGGACATATACAGCAGGGAAAACCATGTCCATTGTGCTCGACTATGGTTGACTGACGCTGAGACTCTGGGAGGAGTTCCTGAGCCACAGGGAAGAGACAGTTGAAAACGACTTTGGTAATGAGTTTCCAATGGTCAACATCAAGGATGTTCCCCTGGGGTTACAACAGTCTGACGTGTTGCCTTTTTTGAAAGCACTAATCACTTTGTCATCTGGGAGCTCTCCTGGGATGCTCTCCTCCTTCCAGATCAGTCAGCAAGAGAATTCAACTGCACTGGGAGCTCTGCCTCACACATCAATGCCTCACGGGAAGAGCCATTTGCAGCTGTAGTCTTCTTCAACTGGTGGATGACCATCTCTGTTCCATCCAAGACATGGTAAAGCTGAGCTCCTTGCGTGTAATATGTTGGGCGATGCAATTCAACAATGTACACATGCACACTGCGAGACTTTATAGCGATGGAAAGTCGAGTGAGCAGAACTCCTAACACATCTGTCTGTCTGGACTGCCTGATTGGGACAGTTAACCTGATCCAATCTGGGAAATCATATTCAGTGAGGTCCACCTCACTGACCTCATTTCAATCAATACCTTTCTCCCCATCGCTGTTCTGAGAAAAAGGCCCATTCTGTATGCTGTTGCCTCTCCTGGGGCATGCTCATACCTGATTTGGTTCCATGGAGTCTGGCTCAGATACTGTCGGCATGTACTGGACTGCAGCCTACCTCTTGCCCATTGAGCATCTCAGCAGGAATTCATCTTTTTCTGCTGGTGGTAATGGCATCAAGGCTGCGACATCTGCCACGTCCATCGTACCCTCAGAGGTTTCTTGGACACTAGGAGGACAGGGAGAACCCACAGTGTCTGGCAGCCTGTCGGATGTTCTGAGTGGCTGGGTATGTTTTGTTCCTGTCCCACTTTTGATGTTATAGCTATCAGTTGACACAAATACTGATTCTGGATCACCTCTCTGCCTTGAGAAATTTACGTCATTCGACCGTGCCTCTTAAGCATGCCATGGTAAGTCCAATTGTTTTAACAGCAAATTTTGCCTCCTGGACTAAACTGCCTCTCTCATATAGAAATGTCTTCTGGCTAGCATTGGCGGTCATGACACCTGTTCACACACCCCACAAGATCAAAGAACATCAGATTTAATCTGGAGTGGAGTTTTCTCTGCATTCCCAGTTCTTCTGTTCCTGTATTTGTGAGAGTGCAGGTTGAATAATCAATCAGAAATTGAGACACTTGGGTATTGACTAAAGTTGGAGGCTGTATCTTTAAACTTTCTTTCAATGATTGGACTGCTTTTTCCACCAGACTATCAGACAACAGATGCAGCTGTCCTTACCTGCTGAATATCATTCCACTTTAGGAAATACACAAGGCTCCCTCCTGCTAAACGATGGCCTGTTATCTGTGACCAGCATGTCCAGTTTCTGTGTATTGTAAAAGATTCTCACAACTTTTCAATTGTCATCCCCACATTTGACAAATGCACTTCATGCACATGCAACCACATTGTATGTACACAATGATTAAATGCATAACTACCATGAAAGAACTGGCACAGTTGACATGTAACTGAGTCCAGGTGTTACCTGACCAGTCCAATGGATGTGGTATAGCTGCTGGTGGCAATCTTTGTCTTTGATGGCACTCTAGCCATTGACCCACAAACATGGCTGTGTCAGCATCTGATCTCAGCCATCAGACAAAACACCTTGTCAACACCTTCATTTTGGAAATCACAGGATGACCCTGGTGGAGTTCAGTCAGTACCTTTGCTTGGTACAAACACACTTGCTCCCCATATTACTATGCCATCCTCAATGGACATCTAGTCTTGCCAAGTCCAGAAAGAATTCAATTCTGGTTGTGATGCCCCTTTCAGTTCCAACACTACCAGCTGTTTGTGATTCACCAGGAAGGGATCTTTTTGTATCCACAGTCTGATATTGTCAGAGATGATGGGAAGCGTGTCCGCAATGTTTAAAACAAGAACAGACTCTTTCACTGCTGGCACCCACCATGGTGTATCCACCAGAGGGAGTAGGGGAGTAGACTTCATGCAATTGCATTGAACACATGATTGCCCACACAGTTTTCTGAGCTCATATGCACTCAGCATGACAGCCCACTGAATTTGACCTGAAGCTTGTGTTTTGATGGCCCTGTCATCATCAGATATCCCTGGTCCATTTATATTTCAAATTGATGTCCTAAAAGGTATTGGTGGAACTTTCTCACACAAAGGATTACCACTAAACCTTCCTTCTCTATCTGGACATGTCTTCATTTGAAATTAGCCAAAGTGTGAGAAACATATACCATGTCTGCCAAGCCATCAGTGAGCCAGCAGTCACCTCAAACTGAATTGGGAGGCATCACATATCAGCACTAAATCTCACTGGGGACTATTGTGTGCCAACACCATCTACAATACCTGCTTTTTCACTTCCCTAAAGGTTACTTCTGGGCAATGAAATCATTTGTAATACTGATCATTTCTGAATAGCAAATCCAAGCTGCCAAGATGGATGCCAGGACATTACCGAAGCTTCCATAATATTTAACCAACCCAAGGTAAGATTGAAGCTCTGCTGGGTGCCAGGGCACCCTTGATTGACCTCACTTAATTTTCCAATGTGCTTAACTTGGTCTTGATGATGCTATAGTTCAAGGAGGTCACTTGGGATACCTTGGAATACATATCTTTCCTTCTAAGGCCCTTGAAAACCATTTAATTGCTGTGGCCAATCTCTCAAAATCCTCTTCCCAGTTATTCAGACATCATTCATAAAGACTGTATCCTGGGGCACACCTTGTGAAATGTTCTCCATTGTTCACTGGACAATTTCACAAGCTGATGATATCCCAACACAAAAAGCAGTATCGGATATTGGTACAAACCATTATGTGTTATTAATTGTAGCATATTTATAGGAATCTTCATCAAATCACAATGGCAGTTTCACATGGCTCATATCCAGCTTCATGAAGGACAAAGCCTATAAAGTTTTACATTTAAGTCCTCAATGTTTATTTATCTGGCTTCAAATACAGATCACTGTTTCATCAAAATCTCCACAAAGGCAAACCGACCCACAATGGGGACGACCATTACTGTGGTTATGGTAAATATAGTGGTTTTATTATTGCTTCACTTTCCAGCCTCATGAATGCTGCCTCTACATTTGCACGCACATCAAGTGGCACTGGTCATGTGGACCCGACAAGCCAAATGGCCAGGTTCCGCACTATAGAGGTTCTATCAAACCTGAGGTCACTCTTCGGCAATTCTCCAGAGGCCTTAGCATTAACTGTGAAAGTCTTGCCCTGTCCATCTAAGCAAAATGGAACATCTCACATTTTTCAAAACTAAACTCCATCTGCCACTCCTCAGCCCACTGGCCCATTTGATCAGGATACATTTGGAATCGTTGAACACCTACTTCACTGTCAACTATGCGGCAAACTTTGGTGACATCTGCAAAATTACTAAACATAGAGTTGCAGAGATGTATTACAGGGAAACAGGCTCTTCAGTCCAACTCAATATGCCAACCACATATTCTAAATTTATCCAGTCCCAATCGCCAGCACTTGGCTCATATCCATCAAAACTGTTTCTATTCGTATTTCCATCCAGATGCTTTTTGAATATTGCAGTTGTACCAGCCTCCACCATGTCCTTTGGCAGCTCGTTTCATACGTGCAACTTATGTTTCCTATATTCTCAATGCTAATCCATTTACATGAATGACAAATGGAAATGGACCCAGCGCCAATTGTTTTGTTCATCATTGGTCTCCAGTTTGATCAACAATCTTCCACTCTTATAAAACCAAAGATGTAAAAGGAAAGAAACCAAGAACACCTAACATTTCCTGCATCAGATAATCCCAAGACAGGCACAGCACCGGGTGAAACACTCTGCTCTTTCAAGACTAGGTGGGGCCCAGTGTTGGAGTGGGGGCGACAAAGCTAAAAGTCGCTCAACAACACATTATCATCCACCACGTTCATTTGGAAGAACTACCAGCAGCGTTCCAAAAAACAGTACTCCCAACAGCATGGTGGCACAGTGGTTAGCACTGCTGCCTCACAGCGCCAGAGACCCGGGTTCAATTCCCGCCTCAGGCAACTGACTGTGTGGAGTTTGCATATTCTCCCCATGTGTGCGTGAGTTTCTTCCGGGTGCTCCGGTTTCCTCACACAGTCCAAAGGTGTGCAGATCAGGTGAATTGGCCATGCTAAATTGCCCGTAGTGTTCGGTTAGGGGTATGGGTGGGTTGTGCTTCGACGGGTCGGTGTGGACTTGTTGGGCCGAAGGGCCTGTTTCCACACTGTAAGTCATCTAATTTTTAAAAAACAGCTCAGCACAATCACTGCTCCCAGAACTACAGCCGCTGTTTAAAAAAAGATCATGGGCGGCACGGTGGCACAGTAGTTAGCATTGCTGCCACACAGCGCCAGAGACCCGGGTTCAATTCCTGCCTCAGGCGACTGACTGTGTGGAGTTTGCACATTCTCCCTGTGTCTGCGTGGGTTTCCTCCGGGTGCTCCGGTTTCCTCCCACAATCCAAAGATGTGCAGGTCAGGTGAATTGGCCATGCTAAATTGCCCGTAGTGTTAGGTAATAGGTAAATGTAGGGGTATGGGTGGGTTGCGCTTCGGCGGGTCGGTGTGGACTTGTTAGGCCGAAGGGCCTGTTTCCACACTGTAATGTAATCTAATAATCTGTAATCTAATCTAATGCAGCTCTGAAGATGGGCGAGGGAGATCCAGTTGATGTAGTGTACCTGGACTTTCAGAAAGCTTTTGATAAAGTCCCACATAGGAGGTTAGTGAGCAAAATTAGGGCACATGGTATTGGGGGCAAAGTACTGGCTTGGATTGAAAGTTGGTTGGCTGACAGGAAACAAAGAGCAGCTCCATTTCGGAATGGCAGGCAGTGACCAATGGAGTACTGCAGGGATCAGTACTTGGACCGCAGCTTTTTACAATATATGTTAATGATACAGAAGATGGTATTAGCAATAATATTAGCAAATTTGCTGATGATACTAAGCTGGGTGGTAGGGTGAAATGTGAGGAGGCTGTTAGGAGATTACAGGGTGACCTGGACAGGTTAGGTGAGTGGTCAGATGCAGTTTAATGTGGATACATGTACAGTTATCCACTTTGGTGGCAAGAACAAGAAGGTAAACTACTACATAAATTGAATCAATTTAGGTAAAGGGGCAGTACAAAGAGATCTGGGTGTTTTTGTACACCAGTCAATGAAGGTAACCATGCAGGTACAGCAGGTAGTGAAGAAGGCTAATAGCATGCTGGCCTTCATAACAAGAGGGATTGAGTATAGAAGCAAAGAGATTCTTCTGCAGCTGTACAGGGCCTGGTGAGACCACACCTGGAGTGCTGTGTGCAGTTCTGGTCTCCAAATTTGAGGAAAGACATTCTGGCTATTGAGATAGTGCAGCGTAGGTTCACAAGGTCAATTCCTGGAATGGCGGGGCTACCTTACGCTAAAGACTGAGAGGGGATCTGATTGAGACATATAAGATATTAAAGGATTGGACACTCTGGAGGCAGATGGGTGAGTACCGAAACAGATGTCACAGCTTAAAAATATGGGGTAGACCGTGTAGGACAGAGATGAGGAGACACTTCTTCAGCCAGAGAGTGGTGGGTGTGTGGAATGCTCTTCCCCAGAGGGCAGTGGAGGCCCAGTCTCTGGATTCATTTAAGAAAGAGTTGGACAGAGCTCTCAAGAATAGTGGAATCAAGGGTTATGGAGATAAGGCAGGAACAGGATACTAATGAAGGATGATCAGCCATGATCATAATGAATGGTGGTGCAGGCTCGAAGGGCAGATTGGCCTACTCCTGCACCTATTGTCTATTGTCTCGTGCCTGTGCCTGAGGAACCGATCCTGGTATTTCTGTGTGTATTTCAGCCCCAGATGGGCACAAAGGACATGATTTTTACTGTTATATAGGGCGCTCTTAGACCTTACAAAGGCCTTTGACACCATCAAACAGGAAGCGTATGTGGAACATTCTTCTCCGCTTCAGTTGCGTCATGAAAATTGTCACCATCCCTCACCTTGTCCAGAATGATGTGTGACTCATCTTAATGACAAACTGCTTCAACACTGACCCATTCTGCCCCTGAACCGGTGTCAAGCGGGGTATGTAATCACCACAAAACCGCTCCGAATCTACCTCACTGCAGGACCTCACCGCCAATAAACTGCCCTCTTTAAGGCCAAGGGGGCTTCAATTGAAGTCCTGCAGTATCGCTATCCCAATAACTCTTGATGGGAGTCAGTGTGAGCGGTAAGTTGCTTTTAGTTGAAATGAGCAGGTGTTCTTCCTCTGGATTTTTATCCATTCCCAGTTTCCTTTCTCAGGAGTGTTCAATAGTGACAGAGCAGAGGCGATTTAAAAACAATTTTGTTGAAATGAATGAATGCTGGAAATCACAACGGGTCAGACATAAACCATGAGAGAGAGCCAGCTAAGATTTTGTGTCGAGATGATCCCGCATCTGAGCTGTTCATTTGTTGTTTGTTTTATTTGACTACCTTGACTTTATTTTTATTTTGGCGCCGTATGGCCCATGCCCACGAGTGGTTGGTGGGCACAGAGAGAGCCAAATTTTGATTGTTTATTTCCTCCTGTCTTTCCCTTGAGAAACAGTGTCTTTTTTTGTTTTACAAAGTGAAGGCAGCTTTTGTTTCTGTTTTGGAAGAGCAGAGTGTATGTCCTTGTACTCTGCCTATTGGGACAGAGTCTGTTGCACACAATGGGTGTTTTTTTTCAGACTGGAGCCTTGTATGAATATAGGAATCTGTGATGTGTCCAATGCCGTTTGTCATTGATGTAAAGGATTTGGATGAGAATATAGGGTGCATAGTTTGTGAGGAGTGGCCAGAAGAGTATAATTAAGATACGTGCGAAATGTTGCATTTTTCTCAGAGGAACAGGGCAAGACCACTTTTCGTAGCACCTGTGGAGTGTGGTCGAACAGTGTCCAAGGAGTTGACAGAACCACTACAGTGCAGAAGGAGGCCATATGACGCAACAGGCGTGCAGTATCAGTCCTGTTTCACTTACATGCAAAAGTAGAGGCACAAATCAAGATCCTGGAAAGCTAAGCGAAGGGCACACTGTAGTGGTATGGTCAATGTGCAGCGCAATTCTTATCCAATATGAGTCACTTTGTCTATGTTGAGATGTTAAAGAATTGATGAACCAATTTTTGAAGCCCGGAATATCACGAATCCATCACATTGAGGACTTGTCTGCAAAACTGCTGGTGCTCTATCCCTTACGAAGCTGGATATGGGCTCTATGAACGTGGCATTGTGCTTCAATGAGGAATCCCATTAATATGCTGCAATTACTACCCACAAGGGGTGTAACCACTGTACTTGTCTGCCTTTCTTTGTGGATATTATCAGCCGGTAAATTGTTCTAGTGAATGCCGGAGAACAGTTTACAAGGTCTACCATGGTCCCTATCTATGTGAAGATATGCCAATCACTGGGAATATCAATAAATATTATTTAATGTTTGAAGAAGTCCTTAGGAAGGAAAGGAAATGTGCTGTAAGGCACCGCAAGTGACCTTCTTGAGTTACAGCATGGCCAAGAGTGGGTTACACAGATTGAAAGATAAAGCAAGGCCAGCCATGGGTTTGTCACAAGCAAAGGTCATTGTCAGATACCAGCTAAACTCCACCAAGCTCACTCTATGATTTCCAAAATGAAGATGTTGGTGAGGAGTAATGTCTGGTGGCCAGAATTGGGTGCTGATGCAGCCATGTTGGTGGGGCAGTGTCTAGAATGCCAAGAAGGATAGAAATTGTCACCAGCCATGCATCATTTTCATGGCACTGACCAGGTATAACCATAGCTCAGTTACACATCGAATGTGCCAGTCTGTTTTGTGGGATCTGTACTTGTAATGATGTTGGTCACAGGTAAAGGGCATTCATTTGCTCGCAGGTAGTTTTGTGTATTACCTAAAATTGAATCGCATTGGGCATATAGTGACCACTGCATCCATTGTCGAATTGTCTGGCGGAAAGAACAGTCCAAATATTGAGAGCAAAGTAAAGAAAACAGCTGGCAACTTCACTGGACATCAAACTGTCCCACTTTCTCTTTGATGATAGAAACAGCGCTCACACAACTGCAGTGACAACTCCACCAGAGTTGCTCATGCGAAAAAAACTCCAGGTTAAATCTGATCTTCTTGGACGTTATGGGGAGGGTGAAACGGCATCAGGAAGTCCAATGCTGGTCACAAAACCCCTCTTCGTGAGTGAGACAGTTTACTTCATGGAGAATTGACGTTTCGGGCATAAGCCCTTCTTCAGGAATGAGGAAAGTGTGTCCAGCAGGCTAAGATAAAAGGTAGGGAGGAGAGACTTGGGGGAGGGGCGTGGTCGATGATGCCCTCCACCGCACCTCTTCCACTTCCCGCTCCTCCGCCCTTGAGCCCCGTCCCTCCAACCGCCACCAGGACAGAACTCCAGTGGTCCTCACCTGCCACCCCACCAACCTCCATGTACAGCATATCATCCGCTGTCATTTCCGCCACCTCCAAACGGACCCCACCACCAGGGATATATTTCCCTCCCCTCCCCTCCCCTATCAGCGTTCCGAAAAGACCACTCCCTCCGTGACTCCCTCATCAGGTCCACACCCCCCACCAACCCAACCTCCACTCCCAGCAACTTCCCCTGCAACCGCAAGAAATGCAAAACTTGCGCCCACACCCCCCCCCCCTTACTTCCATCCAAGGCCCCAAGGGATACTCCCATAACCGCCACAAATTCACCTGCACCTCCTCAAACATCATCTATTGCATCCGCTGCACCCGATGTGGCCTACTTGCGGAACGTTTCAGAGAACACCTCTGGGACACCCATACCAACCAACTGAACCACCCCGTGGCTCAACACTTCAACTCCCCCTCCCACTCCACCAAGGAGATGCAGGTCCTTGGACTCCTCCATTGCCAGACCATAGCAACACAACAGTTGGAGGAAGAGCGCCTCATCTTCCGCTTAGGAACCCTCCAACCACAAGGGATGAACTCAGATTTCTCCAGTTTCCTCATTTCCCCTCCCCCCACCTTGACTCAGTCAAATCCCTCGAACTCAGCACCGCCTTCCTAACCTGTAATCTTCTTCCTGACCTCTCCGCCCCCACCCCACTCCAGCCTATCACCCTCACCTTGACCTCCATCCACCTATCGCACTTGGGCAGCATTCTTCTCTGCTTTCGATGCAGCATGAAGTTTGTTAACCATCCGTCAGCTGATCCACAACAACATGGAAGTCATCGTAATAACAAGCGGCCTCAACACCCGTCCATTCCCCCTTTAACCAAGGGGGCTTGTAGTGAAGTCGTGCACTGTTGCTGTCCCAGAAACCCTTGATGGGGGTCAGTGTGAGCGGTAAGTTATTTTCAGTTGAGATGAGCATGTGTACTTTTTCTAGATTTCAAACCATTGTTGTTCCTTTCCAGGAGTATTCAATCATGACAGAGCAGAGAGGATTTATTTACCTCCATTGAATGCTGGAGATCACAGCGGGTCAGACATAATCCATCAGAGAGAGCAAGCTAAGATTTTGTGTCGAGATGACACCACAGCTGAGCTGTTCATTTGTTGTTTATTTTCTTTGACTACCTTGAATTTATTTTTATTTTGGCGCCGTGTGGCCCATGCCGACGAGTGGATGGGTGGGCAATGAGTCCTGAGTCTTTGTTTATTTACTTGTGTCTTTCCCTGAAGGAACAGAATGGAGAAACAGTCTTTTTTGTTTTACACTCTGCTCTTCCAAAACTGAAACAAATGCTGCTTTCACTTTGTATGTCCTGGTACGATGCCTATTCGGGGAGCATCTGCTGGGTGTTGTTTTTCAGACTGGAGAGTTGTGATGAATATAGGAATTGGTGATGTGTCCATGCCATTTGTCATTTATGTGAAGGATTTGGATGAGAATGTAGGATGCGTGGTTTGTGAGGAGTGGCCGGAAGAGTATAATTTTGACACATGCAAAATGTTGCATTTTGGTAAGAGGAACAGGGCAAGAGCACTTTTGGTAGGGCCTGTGGAGTGTTGTTGAACAGAGAGTCCTAGGAGTGAATAGAACTTCTGCAGAGTAGAAGTAGGCCATTTGACGAAACTGGCCCACAGTATCAGTCCCATTGCCCTTCCGTGCAAAAGTAGAGGCACAAATCAAGAGCCTGGAAAACTAAGCAATGACCAAACTATTACAATGTGCCCTATGTGCAGCGCTATTCTAATCCATTATGAGTCACTTTGCTGATGTGGAGATTTTAAAGAATTGATGAGCCAATTTTTGAAGTCACAAATATCACCAATACATCACATTGATGACTTGTCTGCAAAACTGCAGGTGCCCTGAAGTTGGATATAGGCCTTATGAACTTGGCATTGTTTTTCAATGAGGATTCCCATAAATATGCTGCAATTACTACCCATAAGTACCACTGTACTTGAAAGCATTTCTTTGGGGATATGTCTGGCGGAAAGAACAGTCCAAATATTGAGGGCAAAGTAAAGAAAACAGCTGACAACTTCACTGGATACCAAACTGTCCCACTTTCTCTTTGATGATAGAAACAGCGCTCACACAACTGCAGTGACAACTCCACCAGAATTGCTCATGCGAAGAAGACTCCAGTTTAAATCTGATCTTCTCAGACATTGTGGGGAGGGTGAAACGGCATCAGGAAGGCCAATGCCGGTCACAAAACCCCTCCTTGTGAGTGAGAACATTTACTTCATGTGACAAAATGTGCTGTTGAAATGGTGGGAATGGCTCCCAATGGGTAACAGATATGTTCAAAGTGAGGACAAGTCGCAAGCTGTACAATGCTTAGCAAGTCTGTCCGAACCTTTGGGTTCTCCTCCTTCACCCAGTGTGGAAAAATCCTCTGAGGGTGAGATGGACATGGCAGATGTGGCAGCATTGGCACCATTACCACCTGCAGAAGATGATTAATTTCTTCTGAGACGTAAGAGGTTGGCCACAATCCCACACATGGCGGCAGAATACAGCCCTGAGTCCAAGGAAGTGGACCTAGTTCAAAAATGACTCGAGATAGTGCAAGAAAGAGGAATTAGCTGGGGACGGAATTGATGTTTGGAACATAGTCAGCGAGCGAATCTCATTGAATATAATTTTCCAGGTTGAGGCTGTTCACCTGGTCTAATCAGGGAGACCTAATTGGCAGATGTGTCAGGGGTTCTGCTCATTCGAGGAGCAGTCTCTATGAAGGCTAGGTCAGTGTCAGGTACTGGATCAGTGGTGCTGGAAGAGCACAGCAGTTCAGGCAGTATCGAGGAGCTTCAGCAAAATCGACGTTTCGGGCAAAAGCCCTTCATCAGGAATAAAGGCAGAGAGCCTGAAGCATGGAGAGATAAGCTAGGGGAGGGTGGGGGTGGGGAGAGAGTAGCATAGAATACAATGGGTGAGTGGGGGAGGAGATGAAGGTGATAGGTCAGGGAGGAGAGGGTGGAGTGGATAGGTGGAAAAGGAGCTAGGCAGGTCGGACAAGTCCGGACAAGTCAAGGGGACTGGAAGTTTGAAACTAGGATGAGGTGGGGGAAGGGGAAATGAGGAAGCTGTTGAAGTCCACATTGATGCCCTGGGGTTGAAGTGTTCCGAGGTGGAAGATGAGGTGTTCTTCCTCCAGCCGTCTGGCGGTGAGGGAGCAGCGGTGAAGGAGGCCCAGGACCTCCATGTCCTCGGCAGAGTGGGAGGGGGAGTTGAAATGTTGGGCCACGGGGCGGTTTGGTTGATTGGTGCGGGTGTCTCGGAGATGTTCCCTAAAGCGCTCTGCTAGGAGGCGCCCAGTCTCCCCAATGTGGAGGAGACCGCATCGGGAGCAACGGATACAATAAATGATATTAGTGGATGTGCAGGTAAAATTTTGATGGATATGGAAGGCTCCTTTAGGGCCTTGGATAGAGGTGAGGGAGGAGATGTGGGCAAGGTTTTACAGTTCCTGCGGTGGCAGGGGAAAGTGCCAGGATGTGAGGGTCGGTCGTAGGGGGCGTGGACCTGACCAGGTAGTCACGGAGGGAACGGTCTTTGCGGAAGGTGGAAAGGTGTGGGGAGGGAAATATATCCCTGGTGGTGGGGTCTTTTTGGAGGTGGCGGAAATGTCGGCGGATGATTTGGTTTATGCGGAGGTTTGTAGGGTGGAAGGTGAGCACCAGGGGCGTTCTGTCCTTGTTACGGTTGGAGGGGTGGGGTCTGAGGGCGGAGGTGCGGGATGTGGACGAGATGCGTTGGAGGGCATCTTTAACCACGTGGGAAGGGAAATTGTGGTCTCTAAAGAAGGAGGCCATCTGGTGTGTTCTGTGTGGAACTGGTCCTCCTGGGAGCAGATACGGCGGAGGCGGAGGAATTGGGAATACGGATGGCATTTTTGCAAGAGATAGGGTGGGAAGAGGTGTAATCCAGGTAGCTGTGGGAGTCGGTGGGTTTGTAAAAAATGTCTGTGTCAAGTCGGTCGTCACTGATGGAGATGGAGAGGTCCAGGAAGGGGAGGGAGGTGTCAGAGATGGTCCAGGTAAATTTAAGGTCAGGGTGGAATGTGTTGGTGAAGTTGATGAATTGCTCAACCTCCTCGCGGGAGCACGAGGTGGCGCCAATGCAGTCATCAATGTAGCGGAGGAAGAGGTGGGGAGTGGTGCCGGTGTAATTACAGAAGATCAACTGTTCTACGTAGCCAACAAGGAGACAGGCATAGCTGGGGCCCATACGTGTGCCCATGGCTACCCCTTTGGTCTGGAGGAAGTGGGAGGATTCGAAGGAGAAATTGTTAAGGGTGAGGACCAGTTCGGCCAAACGAATGAAAGTGTCGGTGGGGGGGTACTGTTGGGGACGTCTGGAGAGGAACAAATGGAGGGCTTGGAGGTCCTGGTCATGGCAGATGGAGGTGTAGAGGGATTGGATATCCATGGTGAAGATGAGGCGTTGGGGGCCGGGGAAACGGAAGTCTTGGAGGAGGTGGAGGGCGTGGGTGGTGTCTCGAACATATGTGGGGAGTTCCTGGACTAGGGGGGATAGGACAGTGTCGAGATAGGTAGAGATAAGTTCAATGGGGCAGGAGCATGCTGAGACAATGGGTCGGCCAGGGTGGTCAGGCTTGTGGATCTTGGGAAGGAGGTAGAACCGGGCAGTGCGGGGTACCCGGACTATGAGGTTGGAAGCTGTGGGTGGGAGATCTCCTGAGGTTCTGTATGGTTCTGTATGGTCTGGGAGATGATGGTTTGGTAATGGGGGGTGGGGTCATGGTCGAGTGGGCAGTAGGAAGAGGTGTCCTCGAGTTGGCGTTTGGCTTCAGCGGTGTAGAGGTCAGTGCGCCAGACTACCACTGCACCCCCTTTATCCGCTGGCTTGATGATGAGGTTGGGATTAGAGCAGAGCGATTGGAGGGCTGCGCGGGATGTCCAGGTGGATGCAGTGCGTTGGAGGTGGACAAAGGGGTCCTCGGAAGGTGGCCGGGGGTCCTGATTGTGAAAGTAAGCTCGGAGGCGGAGGCGACGGAAGAAGTGTTCGATGTCACGGCATGTACTAAATTGATGGATGTGTGGACGGAGGGGGATGAATGTGAGTCCTTTGCTGAGGACTGATCGTTCGTCCTCAGTGAGTGGGAGGTCCGGGGGGATGGTGAAAACTCGGCAGGGCTGGGAGCTGGGATCTGGTGTGGGTGTGGAGCTGGGAGTAGGGTCGGAACCAGTACCTGGAGTGGGTGTGATGGTGGGGGGAATGGGGCTGTCAGGTACTGTGCACGTGGAAAATCTTGGAGTGCGTGCTGCAGCATATTACATGCACGGAGTTCAGCAATAGCTAAGCCTTGGTCGAAACAGAGAAGGTGTTACCCCAGCTGAAGAACAAGGCTGCAGTTGCAAATTGTAGTCCCCCTCAAGCATTGAACTGTGAATGCGGTGTGCTTCCAGTGCAGCTGAATATCCTTGCCTGCCTTCTCTGGAAGGAGGAGAGCATCCTAGGAGAGCTCCCATATGCCAAAGTCAGGAGTATTTTCAAACAATGGAACATACAAAGTGAAAGCGGTGTTTGTTTCTGTTTTGGAGGAACAGAATGTAAAACAAAGACTGTTTTTGTCTCTCTATTCTGTTCCTCCAGGGAAAGACAGAAAGAAATAAACAATCAAACATTGGCACTCCTGGACTCAGTGCCCACCATCCACTCATGGATGGCAGTGTCTGTTCAGTGTTGTTTTTCAGACTGGAGGATTGTGATGAATAAAGGAATTTGTGATGTGTCCATGCACATTTGTCATTTAGATTAGATTAGATTACATTACAGTGTGGAAACAGGCCCTTCGGCCCAACAAGTCCACACCGACCCGCCGAAGCGCAACCCACCCATACCCCTACATTTACTCCTTACCTAACACTACGGGCAATTTAGCATGGCCAATTCACCTGACCTGCACATCTTTGGACTGTGGGAGGAAACCGGAGCACCCGGAGGAAACCCACGCAGACACGGGGAGAACGTGCAAACTCCACACAGTCAGTCGCCTGAGGCGGGAATTGAACCCGGGTCTCAGGCGCTGTGAGGCAGCAGTGCTAACCACTGTGCCACCATGCCGCCCATTTAGATGAAGGATTTGGATGAGAATGTAGGATGCATGGTTTGTGAGGAGTGGATGGAAGAGTATAATTTTGATACATGCAAAATGTTGCATTTTGGTAATAGGAACAGGGCAAGACCACTTTTGGTCGGGCCTATGGAGTGTTGTCGAACAGATAGTCCTCGGAGTTAACAGAACTTCTGCAGTGCAGAAGTAGGCCATTTGACGAAACAGGCCCACAGTATCAGTCCCATTTCCCTTCCGTGCAAAAGTAGAGGCACAAATCTAGAGCCTGGAACGCTAAGCAAAGGCCTAACCACGATAGTGTGCCCTATGTGCAGCACTATTCTAATCCATTATGAGTCACTTTGCTGATGTGGAGATGTTAAAGAATTGGTGAGCCAATTTTTGAAGCCAGGAATATCACCAATCCATCGCATTGAGGACTTGTGTGCAAAACTGCAGGTGCCCTGTCCTTTACGAAGCTGGAGATGGGCTACATGAACGTGGCATTTTGCTTCAATCAGGATTCCCGTAAATATGCTACAATTAATATCCATACAGTACTTGATTGCCTTTCTTTGGGGATATCATCAGCCGGTAAATTGTTCTCGTGAATGGCGGAGAACAGTTTACAAGGTCTACCATGGTCCATATCTATCTGAAAATTTGTTAATCACTGGGAAGATCAATAAATATTATTTAATGTTTGAAGAAGAGCTTAGGAAGGAGAAAACAAAGTGTTCCAAGGCACCCCAAGTGTCCTTTTTGAACTTCAGCATGGACAAGTGTTGTTTGCACACATTGAAAGAATAAGCAAGGGCAACCAATTGGCTCCCACATCTGCATCAGAACTTCAGTCTTTTCTGCAGTTGGTGAATTATTACGGAAAATTGTGTCATCACCTGGCCTCCATTTTGGCAGCTGGGATTTGGTCTTCGGAAAGGCCCAGCTTTGCAAATACTTGCGTCGCCAAGAAGAACTCTTACGGGAATTCGAAAAGCAGATATCATTGTTTACTGTCTTGGCACAGAATGCTCTCCAGTGAGGTGTGACACTGACATGCGAAGCCTCAGCATATGTATACGGTTACTGCTGGCTCACCGACAGAGAGAACCATCTGTGCTTCCCAGAGTTTGGCTGAGGCAGTTACTGCAGTTATGTCTGATCTTTTCGGACTTTGTGCGAGGGCGAAACAGCATCAGGAAGGCCAATGGAGGCCACAAAACCCCTCCTTGTGAGTGAGACTGTATACTTCACAGGACAAAATGTGCTGTTGAAATGGTGGGAATAGGCCCGAATCGATAAAATGTGTGTTGAAAGTGCGGACAGGTCACAAGATGTACAATGCTTATGTCACACAAGAAGTCCTGAACAATTGTGAGGATGACATGATAGCTGCAACTTCAAGATGTAGTCAGCAGCAAAACTTACCCAGCCCCTCACAACATTCAGCAACCTGTGGGTTCTCCTCCTTCACCCAGTGTGGAAAAATCCTCTGAGGGTGAGATGGACATGGCAGATGTCCATCTCAGCATTGGCACCATCACCAGTTGCAGAAGATAAATTTCTTCTGAGACGCAAGAGGAAGGCCACAGTCCAGCACATGGCAGCGGAATGCAACCCCAAGTCCGAGGAAGTGGACCTAGTTGTAATATGACTCGAGATGGTGCAAGAAAAAGAAGTTAGATGGGGACGGAATTGATGATTGGAACGCAGTCAGTGAGTGAACCTCATTGAATACAATGTTCCAGGTTGAGGCTGTTCACCGGGTTGAAGAAGGGAGACCTCACTGGCAGATGTGTCAGGGGTTCTGCTCATTCGAGGAGCAGTCTCTATGAAGGCTAGATCAATGTCAGGTACTGTGCATGTGGAAAAGTTTGAAGAGCACGTCACAGCATGTTACATGCACGGAGTTCAGCAATACCTAAGCCGTGGTCGAAACAGAGAAAGCGGTCCTCTAGCCTGAAGAACAAGGCTGCAGTTTCAAATGGTACTCCCCCACAAGCATTGAGCTGTGGAGGCACTGTGCTTCCTGTGCATCTGAATGTCCTTGTCTGCCTTCTCTGGAGAGCTCCCATGTGCGAAAATCAGGAGTATTTTCAAATGACGGAACATGTCAAACTGCTTTATCAACAGGGCAGTGTCCCTGATATTGACCACTGGTCAATTCATCGCCAAGGTCCTTTTCAACTGTCTCCTCCTTATGGCTGTTGAACTACATCCGGAGTTTGATTGTGACTTTCAGCCACAGAGGTGCACATTGTGCATGATTTTCACGACTGTATATAGCCTTCTTGGACCTCGCCAAGACCTTTGGCACCATCAATCAGAAAGCACTTGTACAGCATTCTTCTCCGCTTTCGAAGCAGCATGCGTATTACCTATAATCGAATGGCATTGGGCATGTAGTGACCGCTGCATCCGTTATCCAATTGTCACCTGATTCACGATAACATGCAAGTCACCGTAATAACAAGCGGCCTCAATACCTGTCCGTGTCCCCCTTTACCTGGCGTCGAGCATGGCTGTGTCATCACCACAAAACTGCTCTGAATCTACTTTGCTGCAGGACCTCATCACAGATAAGCTGCGCACTTTTGAACCCAAGGGGGATTGTCGTCAAGTCCTGCAATGTCGCTGTTCCAGAAACCCTTGATGGGGGTCAGTGTGAGCGGTAAGTTATTTTCATGAGCATGTGTACATTTTCTGGATTTCAAACCATTGTTGTTCCTTTCCAGGAGTGTTCAATCATGACAGAGCAGAGAGGATTTATTTGCCTCGTTAAATTATTACGGAAAATGCTGTCATCTCCTGGCCTCCATTTTGGCAGCTAGGATTTGATATTCAGAAAGGGCAATACTCACATCGCCAAGAAGAACTCTTACAGTAATTAAAAAAGCAGCTATCATTGTTTAATGTCTTGGCACAGAATGATCTCCAGTGAGATGTACCACTGATATGCAAAGCCTCATCATCCGGTTACTGCTGGCTCACTGACAGAGAGAATCGCCTGATTGTATGTGCTTCCCAGAGTTTGGCTGATGCCGAATGAAAATGCATCCAGATGGAGATGGAATGTTTAGCAGTAACCTTTGGTGTAACAAAGTTCAACCAATACGTTTCTATGCATGCCTTTGATGTAGTCATGGCCCACAAAACCCAGATGGAGCTACCTGAAGAAGACAGGGCTATCCCACTTGCAGCTTCAGGTTAAGTGCAGAAGTGAGCTCTTATTCTGAGTGCATAGATTTACAAGCTGGAACACCATACCTGCAGTCAACTGGATAATGCCTGAAGTCACTATTGCACGTGCCACCAAAGGAAGAGTCAGTTTTGGTTTTAAACTTTGTGCAACCTTTCTGGTCATCTCTGACAATATAATACTGTAGATACAAGAATTTCCCGTCCAGGTGAAACAAAAACCATTGGTGGTGTTCAAAACAAAAGTGTCATCACAACCAGGATGGAATTCTTTCTGGACCTGACAAGACCAGCCGTCAGTTGAAAATGGAATACTAATATGGGGAGCAAGCATGTTTGTTGCAAGCAAAGGTCATTGTCAGATACCAGCTAAATTCCATCAGGATCATCCTACGATTTCCAAAATGAAGATGTTGGTGAGAAGTAATGTCTGGTGGCCAGAATTGGATGCCGATGCAGCCATGTTGGTGTGGCAGTATCCACAATGCCAGGAAGGACAGAAATTGTCACCAGCAGTGCACCATTTTCATGGCACTGACCAGATGTAACTTTAGTTCAGTTACATGTCGAATGCGCCAGTCTGTTTTGTGGGTTCTCTACTTGGAATGATGTTAATCACCAGTAAAGGACATTCCTGAAATCCAGCAGGTAGTTTTGAGTATTAGCTAAAATCGAATGGCATTGGGCATGTAGTGACAGCTGCATCCATTGTCCGATTGTCTGGCGGAAAGAACAGTCCAACTATTGAGGGCAAAGTAAAGAAAACAGCTGACAACTTCACTGGATACCAAACTGTCCCACTTTCTCTTTAATTATAGAAACACCGCTCACACAACTGCAGTGGCAATTCCACCAGAGTTGCTAATGCGAAGAAGACTCCAGGTTTAGTCTGCCTTTCTCGTACATTATGGGGAAATTGAAACGGCTTCCGGAAGGCCAGTGCCAGCCAGAAAGCCCCTCTTTGTGAGTGAGGCAGTTTACATCATGGATAAAAATATGCTGTTGAAATGGTGGGAATGGCCCCGAATGGATAAAAGGTCTGTTCAAAGTAAGGTCAGGTCGCAAGATGTACAATGCTTCATTCACACAAGAACTCCTGAACAATTGTGAGGATGACATGACTGCTGCAACCTCAAGACGTCGTCAGGAGCAAAACATACCCAGCCCCTCCCCCCATTCAGCAAGTCTGTCAGAACCTTTGGTTCTCCTCCTCCACCCATATGGTACCATGCCGAAGTAGGCCATTTGGCGCAACAAGCCCACACGATCAGTCCCATTTTCATTACGTGTAAAAGTAGAGGCACAAATCAAGAGCCTGGAAAGCTAAGCAATGACCAAATCATGACAGTGTATGCTGTGTGCAGCGCTATTCAAATTCATTATGCGTCAGTTTGCCTGCGTGGAGGTTTTAAAGAATTGATGAGCCAATTTTTGAAGGCAGGTATATCCCCAATCCATCACATTGAGTACTTGCCTTCAAAACTGCAGGTGCCCTGCCCTTAACAAAGCTGGATATGGGCCATAACGATATGGCATTGTGCTTCAATGACGATTCCCATAAATATCCTGCAATTACTACCCATAAGGGAAGTAACCACTGTGCTTAAAAGCATTTCTTTGGGGATATCATCAGGCGGTAAATTGTTCTCGTGAATGTCGGAGAACAGTTACAAGGTCTACCTATCGTCCCTATCTATCTGAAGATTTGCTAATCACTGTGAATATCAATAAATATTATTTAATGTTTGTACAAGACGTTAGGAATGAAAACAAAATGTGTTCCAAGGCACCCCAAGTGACCTCCTTGAGCTTCAGCATGGACAAGAGTGGGTTGAAAGATAAAGCAAGGGCAACCAAGAGTTCCTCGGCTCCTACATCTGCATCAGAGCTTCAGTCTTTCCTTGGGTTGGTGAATTATTACAGAAAATTCTCGCATCAGCTGGCCTCCATTTTGGCTTTGATATTCAGAAAGGACCAGCTTTGCAAATACTCGAGTTGCCAAGAAGAACTCTTACGGAAATTGAACAAGCAATGATCATTGTTTAATGTCTTGGCACAGAATGATCCCAGTGAGATGTGGCACTGACATGTGAAGCCTCGCCATATTGTATCCGGTTACTGCTGGCTCACTGACAGAGAGTATGTGCTTCCCAGAGTTTGGCTGATGCTGAATTAACATGCATCCAGATGGAGATGGAATGTTTGGCAGTAACCTTTAATGTGTCAAAGTTCAACCAATACGTTTCTACACATATTTTTGATGTCGTAATGGACCACAAAACCCTGCTAGAGCTACCTGAAGAAGGCAGGGCTATCCCACTTGCAGCTTCAGGTTAAGTTCAGAAGTGAGCTCTTATTCTAAGTGCGTGGATTTACAAGTTGGAATACCTTACTTACCTGCAGTCAATTGGTTAATGCCTGAAGTTACCATGGCATGTGCCACCAAAGGGAGAGTCCGTTTTGGTTTTAACCTTTTCTATATCCTTTCTGGTCATCTCTGACAATATCATACTGTAGATACAAGAATTTCCTGTCCTGGCAAAGCAAAAACCACAGGTGGTGTACAAAACGAAAGGGTCATCACGACCAGGATGGAATTCTTTCTGGACCTGGTAAGACCAGACGACTGTCGAAGATGACATATTAATACAGGGAGTGAGCATATTTGTAACAAGCAAAGGTCATTGTCAGATTCCAGCTAAACGCCACCAGGCTCATCCCATGATTTCCAAAATGAAGGTGTTAGTGAGAAGTTATGTCTGGCAGTCTTAACAAAGGCATAGAAATTCAACGCACTTTCCATTGCACCACAGAGTTGCGGCCTCACCCAGTTTTCAGCACAAAAGTTTGCCTTAGAATGAGTTCGTTCGGGACACCCATCTCACGTCTGTCTGACCTCGTCACACTTTCCAGAATCTGGTCCTTATCCACGTGTGCTCTGGATCTTCAAGTGTTCGGCTACATACTGCTGAAATGTCCTCATAACACTGAGCATTACCACACGTTCAAATAAGAAATTCCAGATTAATAACACTCTATGGATGAAAGCGTTTTTCCTAAATCTCCTCTAAGCCGCTTTTCTCCTGCTTTTCATCTATGTCACTGGTTATTATTCCTTCCCGAAAAGCCTTATTCCTGTCATACATATCTATCCTCTTCATAATATTTGCATGTTAATCAGTTTCTCACTCAGCCTTCTCTGTGCTGAGTTACACAGCCCCAGCTTAGCTCATCTACTTTCACAATGGGAATGGTCCAGCCCTTGGCATTATTTTCATCTCCTGTTAACTTCTCCTCCTGCAATCAGACGGCTCCTGCAGTCTTGCGATTACAACATCAGGAAGGCCAACGCCGGCCACAAAACCTTTCTTTGTGCGTGACACAGTTTACTTCATGGGACAAAACATGCTGTTGAACTGGTGGGAATGGCCCCGAATTGGTAAAAGATTTGTTCAAAGTGAGGACAGGTCGCAAGATGTACAATACTGAGGTCACACAAGAAGTCCTGAACCATTGTGAGGATCACGTGATTGCTGCAACCTCAAGACATGGTCAGGAGCAAAACATACCCAGCCCCTCACAACATTCAGCAAGAACATACAGGGGAGTGTCCCTGATGTTCACCATTGGACAATTCATCACCAACGTACTTTTCAACTGTCTCCTCCTCCTAGCTGAGGAACTCCCTCCGCAGTTCCAGTGTGATTTTTAGCCACAGAGGGGAACTTCGAGCATAACTGTATAGGGCCTTTTTTGACTTTGCAAAAGCCTTTGACTCCATCAATCAGAATGCACTTGTGCAGCATTCTTGTGCGTTTTCGATGCAGCATGCAGTTTGTCACCATCCGTCATCTGATCCACAACAACATGCAAAACATTATAATAACAAGCGACCTCCACACCCGTCCATTCCCCCTTTAACCCGGTGTTGGCCATGGCTGTGTCATCACCTCAAAACTGCTCTGAATCTACCTCCCTGCAGGACCACACCGCAGGTGAGCTGCCCACTTTTAGGCCAACGAGGCTTGTGTTGAAGTCCTGCAATGTCGCTATCACAGAAACCCTTGATGGCAGTCAGTGTGAGCGGTAAGTTATTTTCAGTTGCAATGAGCATGTATACCTTTCTCTGAATTTCAAACCATTGTTGTTTCTTTCCAGGCGTGTTCAATCATGACAGAGCAGAGTGGATTTATTTACCAAGTTGAAAGGAGCAAATGCTCAAGATTACAGCGGGTCAGACAATAACCACGAGAGAGAGCAAGCTAAGATTTTCAATCTAGATGACTTTTCATCAGAGCTGTTTTTTATTGTTTGTTTTCTTTGATTTGTTTGAGTTTGTTTTTATGTTGCCCCCTGAAGCCGCAGCCCACGAGGGGTGGGTGGGAACAGAGTCCAGGCAGAGCTAAGTTTTGATAATGTCTTTCTGCAGAATAATAGTGTCTTTTATGTTCAATAAGTAGCTTTAGATTCTGTTTTGAAAGAGCAAAGTGTATGTCACGGTCTTGTGCCTGTTCTTGTCATGTCTGATGCGAGCAGTGATGGTTGTTTTTCAGTTTGGAAGCCTATGGCAAATACAGGAATCAGTGCTGGGTCCATTGTCCTTTCTCATTTTGGTCATGAAGTTGGATGAGAAGATAGGATGGATGGTTGGTGAGGAGTGGCAGGTGGGGTTTAATTTTGATAAATCAAATTATTGCATATTGGTAAGAGCTGCAGGGCAAGGCTTACAGAGTCAATGGCAGGGCCTGTGGATTGTTGTTGAACTGAGAGTCCCAGTGGTTGACAGAACTTCTACAGCGTGGAAGCAAGCCATTTTCCACAATAGGTGCACACCACCAGTGCCATTTGCCTTGTATGCAAAAGTAGAGGCATGAGCCTGGAGAGCTAAGCGATCATCAGCCCACTGTAGTTTGCCATTGGAGTAGTACTGTTGATACCCATTATTGGTTGATTCGCCTTTGTAGAGATTAGAAAGAAATGCTGAGCCAGTTTTTGAAGTGAGATAAATAACTGATCTATTGCATTGAGGAGTTTTACGCAAAAGTGCAGGGGACCTGTTTGTCATGAAGCTGGATATGAGCCATGTCAACGTGCCATTGTGATTCAATGAGGATTCCCACAAACATGCACCAATTAATATCAAAGGATAATGTATCGTCCCTATTTATCTGAAGATTTGCCAATCAAGAAAGATCATTTAATGTTTTTGCAAGACCTTAGAAAGTAAAAATATTGTGCTCCAAGACACCCCAAGTGACCTCTTTGTGCTACAGCTTGGACAAGAGTGAGTTGCACACATTGAAAGATAATGCAAGTGCAACCAAGTGTTTCTCGGCTCCCACGTCTCGTCAAGTATAGAGGCACAATTCACGAACCTGGAAAACTAAGCGATCATCAAACCGCCATAGTTTGCCATAGAAGCAGTAACATTGGTCGATTCGCATTTGTGGAGATTTGAAAGAAATGCTGAGCCAGTTTTTAAAGCCAGATAAATAACCAATCGATTGCATTGAGGAATTTTATGCAAAAGTGCACGGGACCTGTTTGTCACAAAGCTGGAAATAGAACATAGAAGAATACAGCGCAGTACAGGCCCTTTGGCCCTCGATGTTGCGCCGATCCAAGCCCACCTAACCTATACTAACCCACTATCCTCCATATACCTATCCAATGCCCGCTTAAATGCCCATAAAGAGGGAGAGTCCACCACTGCTGCTGGCAGGGCATTCCATGAACTTACGACTCGCTGAGTGAAGAACCTACCCCTAACTTCAGTCCTATATCTACCCCCCCTTAATTTAAAGCTATGCCCCCTTGTAATACCCGACTCCATACGCGGGAAAAGGTTCACACTGTCAACCCTATCTAACCCCCTAATCATCTTGTACACCTCAATCAAGTCACCCCTAAACCTTCTTTTCTCTAATGAAAACAGCCCCAAGTGTCTCAGTCTATCCTCATACGATCTTCCTTCCATACCAGGCAACATCCTGGTAAACCTCCTCTGCACCCGTTCCAGTGCCTCCACATCCTTCCTATCAATGTGAATATACAATTGAGATCCAATGAGGATTCGCATAAACTTGCACCAAATAATACCCATGAGGGATGGAAACAATAAACTTGACTGCCTTTCTTTTGGGGTTTTGCCAGGCAGTGAACAGTTCCACGGAATAGGGGAGAAAGTTTTACCAGGTCGATTTATCTGAATGATGTGCTAAATACAGTGACAATCAATAAAAATGTGTTTAAGGTTTCTCCAAATCCTTAGAAAGGTTAAAAAAACATGTTCCAAGGCAGCCCAACTGAACTCATTGAGCTACTGCATCAACAACAGTGGGCTTTATACTTGAGGGGATCCAAGAGTTCCTCAGTTCCCACATCTGTATCAGTGCTTTGGTCTTGCTTTGGGCTGGTGAATTATGATGGAAAATTCAGTAATGAGCTGGCATTCATTCTGGCGCTTAGATTTGCTATTCAGAAAGGGCCAGCTTTGCAGATAGTCGAGTTACCAAGAAGTAGCCTTTCAGGAATTGAAAAAGCAGCTATCGGCATTTGAAGTTTTGGCACAGACTAATCCCTAGTGAGATGTGGTGCTGTCATGCGAAGCCTCCCCACACGGTATCCAGTTACTGCTGGCTCACCGACAGCTCAGCAGAGAGAACTGCTCAGTAGTATATACTTCCCAGACTTTGGCTGATGCCAAATGAAAATACTTCCACAGCGAGAAGGAAAGTTTGGCGATAATCTTTTATGTGATAAAATCCATCCAAGCAATACATTCAATGAATATGTTTCTACGCATATGTTTGATGTAGTAATGGACCACAAAGCCCTGCTCAGGCGACCCGAGGAAGATAGGGCCATCCCACTTTTACCTTCAGGTCGAATTCAAAAGTGAGCTCTTATTCTGAGTGCATGGAATTACAAGTTGGAATAGTATACATGCCTGCAGCCAACTCCCACTGGTGGATACACTATGGTGAGTTTTACCAAAGGAATGATCCATTCCGGTTTTCAACTTCCTGCACACACATCTGGTCATCTGACAATATCACACTGTGGACACAAAAATATCCCAATCTGGCGAAACAGAAACTACTGGTGTGTTCGAAACAAAAGGGTGATCATTACCAGCATGGAACCCTTTCTGAAACTGGCGAGTCCAAATGACCATTGAACACTGCATATTAATATGGGGTGCAAGCATGTTTGTCACAAGCAATGATCACTGTCAGATAACAGGTCAACTTCACCGGGGTCATCCTGTGATTTCCAAAATGAAGATGTTGACGAGAGTTATGTCTTGTGACCAGAATTGGATGCCGATACAGCCATGTTGGTGGGCCAGTATCCATAATGCCAACAAGGACAGAAATTGTCACCAGCTGTGCACTATATTCATGTGAATAGCCAGGTATAACCTTGCATCAGTTACTCATTGAATATGCAAATCTGTTTGTGGGATCTGTACTTGTAATGATGTTGGTCACAGACAAAGGGCATTCATTTGCTAGCAGGGTGTTTTGAGTATTTCCGAAAGCCGAATGGCATTCGGCATGTAAGGGCACCTGCATCTGTTGTCCGACAGTCTGGTGGAAATAATAGTCCAAACTTTGAATGCAAAGTTAAGAGAACAGCTGACAACTTCACAGAATTTCATACCACATTAAATCTCATCTTCCCAGACCTTGTGGGGAGTGGAAAACAGCATCTAGAATGCAAATGCCAGCCACAAAAATGCTTGTTGTGCGAGAGACTATTTACGTCATGGGACAAAGTCAGCTGTTGAAACCATGGGAATTGCCCTGCAGGGGTAAGAGGCATGGTCAGGGTGAGCACCGATCCCACGATGTACAATACCTGGGTCTGACAGTCAGTACTGAAAAAATCTGAGAATCACATGATAGCTGTAACCTCACAAGTGGCCAGGAGCAATACTCAGTAAGTGTTTTAGAACATCCAGCAAGGCTGTCCAAACGTGTGGGTTCTCCTGGTTCTCCTAGGGTGGAATTAACTTCTGAGGGCGAGATGGAAACAGCAAGTGTTGCAGCATTGTCACAGTTACCATGTGTGGAAGAAGGTAAACATTTTCTGAGATGCAAGAGGTGGACTGCAGGCCAGCACATGCCGACATTAGCCAAGCTCAGTTGGAGTTAGTGGACCTAGTGGGTAAATACCTCCGGAGATGCTTCAGGAAAAAGAAAGGGCCTATAGCTCAGGACTTAGAGTAGGATGGAGGTCATGATTGGAACAGAGTCAGCCTGGGAACCGCATTAACATAATATCCTATGTTGCGGCTGTTCATCTGATCCAGTCAGATTATCCTTACTGGCAGGTGTGTCAGGGGTTCTCTTCCACTCGAGGAGCCGACTCTAAGAAGGCGAGATCAGTGACATATAGTATGAACTGTATCCAGTAGCGCATTACACGCAAGGAGCTCAGCAATCACCAATCTTGGTCAAAAGAGAGAAAGCTGCCCTCCAGCTTAAGAATGAGGCTGCAGATGTGATTGGTATTCTCCCTGAGGAATTGAAGTCGAGAGGCACTGAGATCCCAATGCAGCTGCAAGCCCTTGTCTGCCTTATCGGGAAGGAGGAGAGCTTCCCTGCAAAGCCCCCAAATGCAACAGTTGTAAGTGTTTTTCAAAAGAAGTGAACGTGTCAGACTGTACTAACTGCAGCAAAATCTCTCTGATGTGGACCTTTGAAAAATGTATCGCCATGGTCCTTGTCAACTGTCTCCTACCTGTGCCTGAGGAATCAATCCCGGAATTTCTGTGTGTATTTCAGCCCCAGACGGACACACTCTTAGACCTTTCAAAGGCCTTCAAACAGGAAGCATATGTGGAGCATTCTTCTCTGCTTTAGTTGCATCATGAAATTTGTCACCACCCCTCACCTGGTCCAGGACGATGTGTAAGTCATTTTATAGACAAACGGCTTCAACACTGACCCATTCTGCTTCTGAACCGGTGTTGAGCGGGGCTACATCATCACCACAAAATCTGAATCTACCTCCCTGCAGGACCTCACAGCAAATACGCTGCCCACTTTTAGGTGAATGGGGCTTGTATTGAAGTCCTACTATGTTGCTATCCCAGAAACCCTTGATGGAGGTTAGTGTGAGTGGCAAGTTGTTTTTAGTTGAAATAAGCAGGTGTCCTTCCTCTGGATTTTTAACCATTCCTGGATTTCTGTTTCAAGAGTATACAATAGCGACAGAACAGAGGTGATTTTTAAAAATGTTTCTTTGAAATGAGCAAATGCTGGAGATCACAGTGGTTCAGACTATGACTATTCGGGCTGAGTCTGTTGCACGCAGTGGGTGTTGTTTTTCAGACTGGAGGCTTGTGATGAATATAGGAACCGGTGATGTGTCCAATGCCATTTGTCATTTATGTAAAGGATATGGATGAGAATATAGGGTTTGTGAGGAGTGGCACGTGGAGTACAATTTTGATACATGCAAAATGTTGCATTTTGGTAAGAGGAACAAGGCAAGACCACTTTTGGAACAGCCTGTGGAGTGTTGTCGAACAGAGAGTCCTAGGGGTTGACAGAACCTCTACAGTCCAGAACTAGGCCATTTGGCACAACAGGCCCATACTATCAGTCCCATTTCCCTTATGTGCAAAAATAGAAGCACAAATGAAGAGCCTGCAAAGCTCAGCAATGTTCAAACCACTACGATGAAAGATAAAGCAAGGGCAACCAAGGGTTTGTTGGCTCCCACGTCTGCATCGGAGCTTCAGTATTTCCTTAGGTTGGTGAAATATTACGGAAAATTGTGTAATCACCTGGCCTCTATTTTGGCAGCTGAGATTAGGTATTCAGAAAGGGCCAGCGTTGCAAATACTCGTGTCACCAGGAACAACCATTACCGGAATTGAAAAAGCAGCTATTATCATTTAATGTCTTGGCACAGAATGGTCTCCAGTGAGATGTGGCGCTGACATGCGAAGCCTCACCATATGGTATCCAGTTACTGCTGGCTCATGGACAGAGAGGACTGCCTGATAGTATGTGTCTCCCAGAGTTTGGCTGATGCTGAATGGAGAAAGTGAGCACTGTAGATGCTGGAGATCAGAGCTGAAAAATGTGTTGCTGGAAAAGCGCAACAGGTCAGACAGCATCCCAAGGAGCAGGAGAATCGACGTTTTGGGCATAAGCCTCTCTTCAGGAATGAGGAAGGTGTGCCAAGTAGGCTGTTGAACCCGGGTCTCTGGCGCTGTGAGGCAGCAGTGCTAACCACTGTGCCACCGTGCCGCCCACAATGTGGACTAATAGGGGAAGGGTTCCATGAGGATTCCATACTAGGTTAAATCTGATCTTCCCAGATATTGTTGGGGCGCGGGGGCGGGGGACACAACATCAGGAATGCCAATGCCAGCTGCAAGACTCTTCTTTGTGTAACATGCTGTTAATGTCCTGGGACAAAATCTGCTGTTGAAACCATGAGAATAGCCCTGCATTGGTAAGAGGCATGGTCAAAGTAAGGACAGGTCGCAGATGTGCAATATTTGGGTTGGAGAGGCTGGCCTAAACAAATCTGAAGATCACATGATAGGTGTAACCTCACAAGTGTCCAGGAGCAAAACATACCCAGTCCCTGAGATTATCCGGCAAGGCTGTCTGAACCTGTGAGTTCTGCCAGTCCACCCAGAGTGGAAGTAACCTTCAGGGTGAGATGGACTCAGCAGATGTTGCAGCATTGATGCCATTGTCACCTGAGTAAGAAGATCAATGTTTTCTGAGATGCAAGAGGTGGGCTACAGTCCAAGCTTTAGTGCATGAGCCAAGCCAGTGTCCAAGAAAGTAGACCTTGTGGGAAATCGCCTTTGGAGAAGCTACGAGAACAAAATGGGCTTATGTCCCAGAATGTAAAGCGGGATGGAGCTAATGATTGGAACGTGGTCAGCCAGTGAATCTCATTGAATACAATTTCTCAAGTCGTGCCTAGTAACCTGGTTCAGTCAGGAAGCCCTGACTGCCAGGTATGTCAGGGGTTCTGCTCACTCAAGGAGCTGCCTTTATGACAGCTCGGTCAGAATCATGTACTGTGCACGTGGAAATTCTTTGAATTGCATCCCACAGCAAAATATAGAACATAGAACATAGAACATAGAAGAATACAGCGCAGTACAGGCCCTTCGGCCCTCGATGCACTCGAGTAGATCAGCAATACCTAATCTTGGATGAAACAGATAAGGCTGTCCTCCAGCTTAAGAAACAGGCTGCAGGTGCAATTCCCACTGAGGCATTGAAGTGTAGAGGTACTGAGATCCCAATGCAGCAGCATGCCATTGTCTGCCTTATCTGGAAGGAGGAGAGCTTCCCAGAAGAGCTCAAAGTTGTAAGTATTTTATGAAAAGATGAACATGCCAGACTGTGGTAACTACAGAGGAATATCCCTGATGTCAACCATTGGAAATGTATCACCAAAGTCCTTTTCAACTTTCTTCTCCCCGTGGCTGAGGAAGTCCTCCTAGGATTTCAGTGTGGCTTTCAACCAGAGAGTGATCCATTGAGCATGATTTTCACTGCAGTATATGGCCTTCCGGGAACTTAAAAAGGTCTTTAACATCATCAATCGGGAAGCATTTCTGGAGCGTTCTTCTTCGTTTTAATTGCACCATGATGTTTGTCACCATCCTTCACCTGCTCCACAATGACGTATAATTCATCAAAATGACAAACAGCTTTAGTACCTACCCAATCACCCTCTGAACCGGTGTCGAACAGGGCTATGTCATCACCGCAACACTTCCGAATCTACCTCGCTGCACAACTTCACTTCTGACAAGCTGCCCACGTTTGATCCAAGGGGGCTTTAGTTGTGGTGCTAAACCATTGCTGTCCCAGATGCTCTTAGTGGGGATCAGTGTGAGTGATATGTTATTTTTAGTTGAAATGTGCAGGTGTACTTTCTCTGAATTTTAAACCGTTATTGTTCATTTCCCAGGTGTTTTCAATTTGCAGCAGAGCAGAGATTTATTTTATTGAAAAGAACATTTAATTGTATAGTTTTTTTTTGGTTGAAAAGAACAAATGCTGGAGATCACAGTAGGTCAGACAACATCCATGAGAGAGGGCAAGCTAGTATTTCAAGACCAAATTACTCCTCATCAGAGCTGTTCATTTGTTGTTTCATTTGCTTGAGTATATTTTTATTTTGGCCCCCTGTAGCCCCTGCGCACAAGTGATTGGTGGGCATTGAGAGCCAATTTTTGCTTGTTAAACAAAAAAGACCCTATTGCTCTGGGAAAAGATAGAAAGAAATAAACAAAGTGAAAGTAGTTTAATTTCTGTTTTGAATGAGCACACCATTTTACCCGGTGATGTATCTGTTCTAGGAATGTCTGATGCAGGCAGTATCACGGTATCTTGGTTTTATTTTTCCATTTACATCTTTGGTTTTAAAAGAGTGGAGGGTTGTTTTAACGGCTGGAGACCTGTGACAAATGCAGGGATTGGTGCTGGGTCCAATACCATTTTTCATTTCTGTCATGGATTGGAATGTGAAAATGAATATGAATTTAAATGCCATCAGGAACATCAATGCCAGCCACAAAACTCCTCTTTGCGCATGAGGCAGTTTATTACATTGGACAAAATATGCTGTTGAAACAATGGAATGGCAATGCATGGGGAAGGAGCATGGTCGAAATAAAGGACAGGTGCCATGATGTCAGAGAGGCGTTCCTGAACAAATGTGAGGATCCCATGATAGTTGTAACCAGCAAGTGGCCAAGAGCAAGGCATAACCAGCTCCTCAGAACATCTGGCAAAGCTGTCCGAACCTGTGTGTTCTCCTCATCCTCCCAGTGTAGAAGAAGCCTCTGAGGGCAGATGTGGCAGCCTTGATGCCATTACCAACTGCAGAAGAAGATAAATTTTCCTCTGAGATGTAAATGGTGGTCAATAGTCCAGCACGTGGCGACAGTAACCAAGCGAGAGTCTGAGAAACTTGACCGAGTGTGAAAAAAGTTATGGCTGGTCACCTTGTCCAATCAGGTATGTCAGGGGTCTAGCTCACTCGATGAGCCGCCTCTATGAAAACTAGGTCAGTGTTGTGTACTGTGCATGTGGAAATTCTTGAATTGCGTCCAGCAGCATATTACACTCAAGGAGTTCAGTTATCGTTCAGACTTGACGAAAAGGCGAACATCCAGCTCAAGTACAAGTCTGCAAGTGCAATTGATATTTCCCCTAAAGCGTGGAAGTGTGGAGGCACTGAGCTCCCAGTGCAGCTGCATGCCTATGTGTGCCCTATCTCAAAGGATGCTCATCCCAGGAGAGCTCCCAGGTACCAAAGTTATTAGCATTGTTAACAAAGGGAACATGTCAAACTGTAGTAACTGCAAGGTAAAATCCCTGATGTCGACCATTGAAAACTCATCGCCAAGGTCCTTTTCAAGTGGCTCCTCCCTGCGGTTGAGGAACTCCTTCCGGAGTCTCAGTGTGGCTTTGGCCCCAGAAAGTTACAATGGACATGGTTTTCACTGCTGTCTTGGACCCTCGTGGACCTTAGACGGATTTGACACAATCAATTGGGAAGTATTTGTGAATTGTTCTTCTCCAATTTAGTTGCAACATGAAGTCAGTCGAGATCTTTGGCCTGATCCACAACAAAGTGTAAATCATTATAATGGCAAGCAGGGTCAACATCTGCCCATTTCCCCCTCTGAACCAGTGTCGAGCAGGGCCAAGTCATCACCTGAACACTTTTCTGCATCTGTGTCGCTGCAGGATCTCAATGCCAACAAGCTGACAACTTTTGCCCCAAGGGGACTTTAATTGTAGTCCTGCATTGTTGCTGTTCCAGAAGGTCTTGATGGGAATCAGTGTGAGCTGTAAGTTAGTTTTAGTTAAAATGTGTAGCTGTGATTCCTCTGGATTTTATGCATCATTGTTCCTTTACTTGGAGTGTTCAATCATGATGGCGCAGAGAGGATTCATTTATTCATTGAAAAGAACAAATACTGGAGATCACAACAGGTCAGACAGCATCCATGAGAGAGAGGAAGCTAAGACTTGGAGTCCAGATGACTCCTCATCACAGCTGTTCATGTATCGTTTGTTTTCTTAAATTTGCTTGAGTTTACTTTTATTTTGGCCCCCTTTGGCCACTGCCTAAAACTGGTTGTTGGGGACATTGTCAAAGGTGAGACAATTTTTGTGTGTATATTTGTTTTTGCCTTTCCCCAGAGTCATAGTGTCTTCATTTTTGGTTGACACACTGATAGTTGCTTTCATTCTTGTTTTGAAAGGGCAGAGTTAAAAAAAATCACACAACACCAGGTTCATCCAAATGTTTATTTGGAAATACTATTTTATGGAACGCTGCTGATAGTTCTTCTAAATGAACGTGGTGGATGATAATGTGTCGTTGAGCGATTTTTAACTTTCTTGATTGAACTCCAACACTGGGCCCCACCTAGTCTTGAAAGAGTAGAGTGTTTCATCCGGTGCTGTGCCTCTCTTGGGATGATCTGTGCAGGAAATGTCAGATGTTCTTGATTTTTGTTCCTTTTACATCTTTGGTTTTATAAGATTGGAGGATTGTTGATCAAACTGGAGACCTGTGATGAATAAAAGAATTGGCGCTGGGTCCATTGCTATTTGTCATTTATGTAAATGGATTAGCATTGAGAATATGGGAAACATGGTTGCCAGAGGATGTGGTGGAGGCTGGTACAACTGCAATATTTAAAAGGCATCTGGATGGAAATACGAATAGAAAGAGTTTTGATGAATATGAGCCGAGTGCTGGCAAGTGGGAGTGGATAAATTTAGAATATGTGGTTGGCACGGTTGAGGTGGACTGAAGAACCTGTTTGCATGTTATACATCTCTGCAACTCTATGTTTAGTAATTTTGCAGATGTCACCAAAGTTTGCCGTATAGCAGACAGTGAAGTAGGTGATCAAAGATTCCAAATGTATCCTGATCAAATGGGCCAGTGGGCTGAGGAGTGGCAGAAGGAGTTTAGTTTTGATAAATGTGAGATGTTCCATTTTGCTTAGATGGACAGGGCAAGACTTACACAGTTAATGGTTAGGCCTTTGGAGAATTGACAAAGAGTGACCTAAGGTTTGATAGAACCTCTATAGTGCAGAAGCCGGCCATTTCACCTGTGGAGCCCACACGACCAGTTCCACTTGATGTGCGTGCAAACGGAGAGGCAGCATTCATGAGGCTAGAAAGTGAAGCAATAATAAAACTACAACATTTACCGTATCCACAGCACTGGTCCTACACATTGTGGGTCAGTTGCCTTTGTGGAGATTTTGATGAAACAGTGATCTGTATTTTGAAGCCAGACAAATAACCCAACCATATGCAAAACTTTATAAGCTTTGTCCTTCATGAAGCTGGATATGAGCCATGCGAAACTGGCATAGTGATTTGATGAAGATTCCCAAAAGTATGCTTCAATTAATACACATAATGGTTGTAGCAATATCCAAGACTGCATTTTGTGTTGGGATATCATCAGCCTATGAAATTGTCCAGTGAACAATGGAGAACATTTCACAAGGTGTACTCCAGGATACGGTCTCTATGAATGATGTCTGAATAACTG
The DNA here is from genome assembly GCF_037043375.1 of Chiloscyllium plagiosum. Classification (NCBI taxonomy): domain Eukaryota; kingdom Metazoa; phylum Chordata; class Chondrichthyes; order Orectolobiformes; family Hemiscylliidae; genus Chiloscyllium; species Chiloscyllium plagiosum. The sequence continues at coordinate 90,538,658 of NW_028270149.1, read as the reverse complement.
GGAAGAGGATTTTGAGAGATTGGGCACAGCAATTAATTGATTCTCCAGGGCCTTAGAAGGAAAAATGTGTATTCCAAGGCAGCCCAAGTGACCTCCTTGAACTATAGCATCAACAAGACCAGGATAAACAAGTTGGAAAATTAAGTGAGGTCAATCAAGGGTGCCCTGCCTCCCACCAGAGCTTCGATCTTACCTTGGGTTGGTTAAATATTACAGATGCTTCTGTAATTTCCTGGCCTCCATCTTGGCAACTTGGATTTGCTATTCAGAAATGATCAGCATTGCAAATGATTTCATCGCCCAGAAGTAACGTTTAAGGAAGTGAAAACGCAGGTATTGTAGATGGTGTTGGCACACAATAGTCACCAGTGAGGTGTGGTGCTAACATGTGATGCCTCCCAATACAGTTTGAGGTGACTGTTGGCTCACTGATGGCTCAGCAGAGATGGTATATGCTTCTCACACTTTGGCGAATGTCAAATGAAGACACGTCCACATAGAGAAGGAAGGTTTGGTGGTAATCCTTTGTGTGAGAAAGTTCCACCAATACCTTTTAGGACATCAATTTGAAATATAAATGGACCACAAACCCCTGCTACTGATACCTGATGATGACAGGACCTTCACACCTCAAGCTTCAAGCCAAATTCAGTGGGCTGTCATGCTGAGTGCATAAAAGCTCAGAAACCTGTGTGGGCAATCATGTGTTAAATGCAGTTGCGTGAAGCCTACTCCCAATGGTGGATACACCATGGTGGGTGCCAGAATTGAAAGAGCCTGTTCTTGTTTTAAACATTGCGGACACGCTTCCCATCATCTCTGACAATATCAGACTGTGGATACAAAAAGATCCCTTCCTGGTGAATCACAAATAGCTGGTGGTGTTGGAAATTAAAGGGGCATCACCACCAAAATTGAATGCTTTCTGGACTTGGCGAGACTAGAGTCCATTGAGGACGGCAGAGTAATATGCAGAGCAAGTGTCTTTAGCCCAAGCAAAGGTCACTGTCAGATACTGGCTGAAATCCACCAGCGTCATCCTGTGATTTCAGAAATGAAGGTGTTGACAAGATGTTTTGTCTGGTGGCCGGGATCAGATGCTGACGCAGCCATGTTTGTGGGGCAATGACTAGAGTGTCAACCAAGACAAAGATTGCCACCAGCAGCTGCACCACATCCATTGGACTGGTCAGGTAACACCTGGACTCAGTTACACGTCAACTGTGCCAGTTCTTTCATGGTGGTTATGCATTTAATCATTGTGTACACACAAAGTGGTTGGATGTGCATGAAGTGCATTTGTCAAATGTGGGGATGACAATTGAAAAGTTGTGAGAATCTTTTACAATACACAGAAACTGGACGTGCTGCTCACAGATAACAGGCCATCATTTAGCAGGAGGGAGCCTTGTGTATTTCCAAAAGTGGAATGATATTCAACATGTAAGGACAGCTGCATCTGTTGTCTGATAGTCTGGTAGAAAGAGCAGTCCAATCATTGAAAGAAAGTTTAAAATTACAGCCTACACCTTTAGTCAATACCCAAGTGTCCCAATTTGTGATTGATTTTAGAACCAGCACTCACACAAATACAGGAACAGAAGCATTGGTATTGCAGAGAAGACTCCACTCCAGATTAAATCTGATGTTCTTCGACCTTGTGGGGGGTGTGAAAAAGTGTCATGAACGCCAATGCTGGCCGGAAGACATTTCTATACGAGAGAGGCAGTTTAGTCCGGGAGACAAAATTTGCTGTTATAACAATTGGAATTGCCATGCATGCGTAAGAGCCCTGGTTGAATGCTGTCCACTTTTCAAGGCAGAGAGGAGATCCTGATAGCTATAACATCAAAAGTGGGGCAGGAACAAAACATACCAGGCCACTAGGAATATCTGTCAAAGCTGCCAGAAACTGGGTTTTCTCTGTCATTCCCAATGTCCAAGAAACCTCTGAGGGCAAGATGGACATGGCAGATGTCACAGCCTTGATCCCATTACCACCAGCAGAAAAAGATGAATTCCTGCTAAGATGGCCCACGGGTAAGAGGCAAGCCGCAGTCCAGTACATGCCGGCAGTATCTGAGCCAGAATCTGTGGAACCAAATTAGGTGTGAGTGTGCCTCAGGAGAGGCAACAGCCAAGAGAATGAGCCTTTTTCTCAGGACAGCGATGGGGAGAAAGGTATTGATTGAAATGAGGTTAGTGAGGTGGATCTCACTGAACATAATTTCCCAGATTAGACCCGGTTAACTGCCCCAATCAGGCAGTCCAGGCAGACAGATGTGTTAGGAGTTCTGCTCACTCAAGTTTCCATCTCTGTAAAGCCTCGCCCAAGTATCATGCAGTGTGCATGTGGACAATGTTGAATTGCATCACCCAGCATATTACACGCAAGGAGCTCAGCTTTACCATGTCTTGGATGGAACAGAGATGGTCATCCTCCAGATGCAGAAGACTATAGCTGCAAATGGCTCTCCCCTTGAGGCATTGATGTATGAGGCACAGAGCTCCCAGTGCAGTTGAATTCCCTTGCCTGACTAATCTGGAAGGAGGAGATCATCCCAGGAGAGCTCCCAGATGACAAAGTCATTAGTGCTTTCAAAAATGGCAACATGTCAGACTGTGGTAACCACAGGGGCACATCGTTGATATTGACCATTCAAAACTCATCATCATCGTCGATTTTAACTGTCTCTTCCTTGTGACTGAGGTACTCCTCCCAGAGTCTCAGCGTCAGTGAACCACAGTCAAGCACAATAGGCATGGTTTTCACTGCTGCTCTTGAACCTCATAAATGCCTTTGACACCATCAGTTGGGAAGCATTTGTGGAACGTTCTTCTCCGCTTAGTTGGAACTTAAAGTTTGTAACCATCCTTTGACACTTCCACAACTGTATGTAAGTAATCGTAATAACAAACGGCTGCAACACCTACCCAGTTGAACAGAGCTGTGTCGTCAACTCAACACTGTTCTGAATCGACCTTGCTGCAGGATGTCATTGCCGACAATCTGCCCAGTTTTGAGCCCAGGTGGCTTTTATTGTAGTCCTGCATTTTTCCTGTCCCAGAAGATCTTGTTGGGCTTCAGTGTGTGGGTTAAGATACTTTTATTTGAAGTGGGTGGCATAGTGCCAGAGATCTGTGTTCAATGCCCGCCTCAGGCAACTGTGTGGAGTTTGCACATTCTCCCCGTGTCTGCGAGGGTTTCCTCCAGGTGCTCTGGTTTCCTCCTCGAGTCCAAAAATGTGCAGGTTAGGTGAATTGGCCATGCTAAATTGCTTGTAGTATTAGGTGAGGGGGTAAATGTCGAGGAATGGGTCTGGGTAGGTTGCTCTTCGGAGTGTCGGTGTGGACTTGTTGGGCCGAAGGACCTGTTTCCACAGTGTAAGTAATATAATCTATGAGCAGATGTACTACCTCTGGATTTTAACAAGTGTTGTTCCATTCCCAGGAGTGTTCAATAGCAACAAAGTAGAGAGCATTTTTTAATTTAGTAGAAAAGATCTAATGCTGGAGATCACAGTGGTTCAGAAAGCATCCATGAGAGCAAGCTAAGTTTTAGTGTCTAGATGTCTCCTTATCAGAGCTGTTCATTTATTGTTTGCTTTCTGTGATTTGCTTGAGTTTAGTTTTATATTGACCCTGTGTGGCCCCTGCCCACGAATGCTTGATGGGGACTGAGTCCAGGGAGAGCCAGTTTTTGATAGTTTATTTCCTTCTGAATTTGTCCTGAGGAATAGTATGTTTTTTGTTTTAGAAATTAAAAGCAGGTTGAGTATCTGCTTTAAGAGCAGACTGTATGCCCCAGTGTGGTGCCTGATCTGGGAATGTCTGTTGCAGGCAGTGAGGGCTGTTTTTCAGGCTGGAGGCCTGTGAGGAATACAGGAATGGGTGCTGGGTCCAATGCCATTTTTCATTTATGTAAAAGATTTAAGTGTGAATATAGGATGCATGGTTTGTGAGGAATGGCAGATGGAGTTTAATTTTAATAAATGCAATGTGTTGCACTTTGGTAAGAGGGATAGGACAAGACTTACACAGTTCATGGTAGGGCTTGTGGAGGGTTGTCAAACAGAGAGACCTAGGGGTTGGCAGAGCGTCTACAGTGCTTAAGCAGGCCATTCAACAAAACATTCCACACAACCAATGCCATTTGCCTTGCACCAAAAGTAAACAGACTATCAAGAACCTGGAACATTCAACAAACACTGTGGTATGCCCTTTGAGCAGCACTGGGCATCCTCATGATTGGTCGCTTTGCCTTTGTGGAAAGTTTAAAGGAACGGTGAACCAGTTTTCGAAGCCAGGTAAATAAACATTCCTTCATCAGCTGGCGAACCTTTCCAGTGAACAACAGAGAACACTTTACAAGGTCTATCCCCAGTGTGCTATTTATCTGAATGATGTGCTAATAACTGGGAAGATTGATAAACAGCATTAATGCTTCTCCAGGGCCAGAAGAAGGAAAGAAACTTGTGTTCCAAGGCACCTCAAGTGACCTCCTTGAGCTACAGCATGGACAAGAGTGGGTTACACACATTCAAAGACAAACAGTGGGAAACCTGAGCTTCGGTGTTAATTTGGGTTGGTGAATTATTATGGAAAATTGACAGCTCAGCAGAGTTGGCAGCCCAATAGTCTCATCTTGCCCGAGTTTAGTGATGCTGAATGAAGATACATTCTGATAGAGAATGAAAGTTTGGCGGGAATCTTTTGTGTGAGAAAGTTCAACTAACACCTTTCTGCAACTATATTTGAAACAGTAATGGACTGCAAAATCTTACTGGCATCCCACTTCTAGCTTCAGGTCGTATTCAGCAGTGAGCTCTTATTCTGAGTGCATGTGATTACAAGTTGGAACACCATCTGTGTGGTAATTGGTTAATGGCTGAAGCCAACTCTGCTTGGTGGATACACCATGGTGGGTGCCACCACTGGATGAGTCTGTTCCTAGTTTTAATCTTTCTGGACCCCTCCAGCCATTGCTGACAATAATAGACTGTGGATGCGAAATTATCCCATCCTGGCCAAACAAAAGCAACTGGAAGAGTTAGAAATGGAAGAGTCTTCAATACCAGGCTGGAAACCTTTCTGCTCCTGGCGAGACCCGTTATCCATTGAAAACTACTAACATGGGTAGCGTGCATGTTTGTCACACACATAACTCTGTCAGATATTGCTGAATTCTTCGAGGATAATCCTGTGATTTTTCAAATGAAGGTGTTGATGAGATTTTATGTTTGGGAGCCAGGATTGGAAGCTGGTACAGCCACATTGGTGGGTAGTACTCAGAGTGCCAACAAGGACAAAAATTGTCACAGACAGTGCACAATATTGATGGAATTGGCCAGGCATAGCTTGGACCCGAGTCTGAAAAACAACCCTCGTTGCCTGCATAGTTGAATGTGCAGTCCGTTGGTGGAATCAATACTTTTAAATATTGTACATGCCATTTCAAAGTGGTTTGACATGCATAAAATTAATTTGTCAAATTTGGGGATGATGATTGAAAAGTTGTCAGCCCCTTGTGTCTGGACTTGGTGATGGGACATAATGGCATTCATTTGCCAGCAGGGTGTTCTGCGTTTTTCCGAAAGGTGAACGGCATTCGGCATGTAATGGCAGCTGCATCCGTTGTCTAATACTCTGGCAGAAAGAAACATCCAAACATTGAAGGCAAGGTTTAGAAAACAGCCTACAAGTTCATTGGATAACAATCTGTCCAAGTTTCTGTTTTATTATAGAAATATCACTCACGCAATTGCAGGGGCAAAAGCACCAGCAGAATTGTTGATGCAGAAAAGACTCCACACCGAGTTAAATCTGATCTTCCTGAACATGTGCTGTTCCCATGGTATACTTGGAAATGGCCCTGTATGAATAAGAGGCCTGGTCGAAGTGAGGCTAGGCCTCATGATATACAACTTTTGGGTCCTTTCTGGAAAGGAATACTTTGATGAGGGATAGTCAACATGGTTTTGTAAACGGAAAGTCGTGCCTCACAAACCTTATTGAGACCTTTGAGAAGGTGACCATGCAAGTGGATGAGGGTAACACGTTTGATGTGCTTTACATAGAGTTCCGTAAGGCACTTCATACCGCTCCCCATGGTAGGGTACTGAAGAAAACACGGAGACTTGGAATTGAAGGTGATTTACCAGAAGCTGGCCAGTTGAAAATGGACAGGATGTGGTGGTTGATAGAAAATGTTCATCCTGGGGTTCAGTTACTTATGATGTACTGCAATGATGAGTTTTGGGCCCATTGCTGTTTGTAATTTCTATAAATGATCTGAATGAGGCTGTTGAAGGATGGATTAGTAAATGTGAGGATGAAACTAAGGTTGGTGGAATTGTGGACAGTGCCAAATGGTATTGCAGGTTACAGAGATGGACTGAGATGTGGCAAATGGAGTTTAATGTGGAAAAGTGTGAGGTGACTCACCTTTGGAAAGATCAACAGGTATAAAGAGTACTGGACTGATTTGAAGATTCCTAGAAGTATAGATGAGCACAGAGGTCTTGGTGGTCGTGTCCATCAATCCCTAAAAGTTCCCACCCAGGTTGGTAGGCCTGTCAAGAAAGCATACGATGTCAGCTTTTCTTGGTAGAGGTACTGAGTTTCTGAGCCATGAGGTCATGTTGCAGCTGTAGAAAACTCTGGTGCGGCTGCACTTCGCGTATTGTGTGCTTTTCTGGTCACTGCATTAGAGGAAGGATGCAGATTGTTTGGAAAGGGTTCAGGATGTTGTCTGGTAAAGAAGGGAAGTTCTTATGAAGAAAGGCTGAGGGACTTGAGGCTGTTTTCATTAGAGAGAAGAAAGTTGAGAGGTGACTTAATTGAAATATCTAAGGTAATCAAAGGATTCAGGGTGGAGAGTGAGAGCCTTTTTCAACAGATGGTGATGGCTCACATGAGGGGATACAGCTTTAAATCGAGGAGTGTCAGATGTCAGAGGTAGTTTCATTACTCAAAAAGTTGTACGGGGGGTGTGGAATGCCCTGCCTGCAACTGTTGTAGACTCACCAAATTTATGGGCATTTAAATGGTCATTGGATAAACATGGACAAAAATGAAATTGTGCAGGATAGATGGGCTTCAGATTGGTTCCACAAGTCATCGCAACATCGAGGGTTGGAGGACCTGTGCTGTGCTCTAGTGGTGTTTGTTCTATGTCCTGAACAAACGTGCAGATAACATGACAGCTGCAAATTCTCAAGTGGCCAGTCTCAAAACACACCCAGCCTCTCAGAACATCCGAACCTGTGGGTTCTCCCAGTCTGCCCAGCGTGGAAGGAAGCTCTGTGGGCGAGCTGGACGTGTCAGATGTCTCAGCCTTGACACCTTTACCACCAGCGGAAGATGATAAATCTTTTCTGAGATGCAAGAAATGGGTCACAGTACAGCACATGGCACCATTGGCCAAGCCAAAGTCTGAGGAAGTGGATCTAGTGGGAAAATGACCCAGGACATGACAGGAAAGAGAATGGGCCCATGTCCCAGGGCTTAGAGAAGGATGGAGGTAGTGATTGGAATGTAATCACCCAGTTAACTTATGAAATATAATTCCCCTGGTTGGGGCTCTTCAACTGGTCCAATCAGGGAGTCCCGACTGGCAGGTGTGTCAGGAGTTCTGCTCACTTGAGGAGACATCTGTGTAAAGGCGAGGTCAATGTCATGGCCTGTGTACGTGTAAATTCTTGAAGTGCATCCTGCAGCATGTTGCATGCAAGGAGCTCAGCAAAACCCAGGCCTTGGATGAGACAAAGAAGACTGTCCTCCATCTTAAGAATGAGTCTGCGGGTGCAAGTGGTACTCCCCCTGAGTGCGGAGGTACTGATCTCCAAGTGCAGCTGCATGCCCTTGTCTGCCTTACTTGGAAGGAGGAGAGCATCCCAGGAGAGTTCCCAGATGCCACACTTGTGAGTGTTATCAAAAAACGGAACACATCAGACTGTGGGAACTCCAGGGGAATGTCCTCAATGTCGAGCATTGGAAAGCTCATCGCCAAGGTCCAGTTCAACTCTCTCATCCCTCGAGGAGCCGATTCTAAGAAGGAGAGGTCAGTGTCATATATACTATGCATGTGTACAATCTTGAACTGTATCCAGCAGCACATTACACGCAAGAAGTTCAACAATCCCCAATCTTGGTCGAAACAGAGGAAGCTGTTCTCCAGCTTAAGACTGAGGCTGCAGGTGCGATTGGTATTCTCTCTGAGGCATTGAATTGGATAAGGCACTGACCTCCCAATGCAGCTGCAAGCCCTTATCTGCCTTATCTGGAAGAAAGAGAGCATCCTGGAAAGCATCCAATGACACAGTGTGAGTGTTTTCAAAAATAAGTGAACATGTCAGACTGTGCTAACTGCAGCAAAATCTCTCTGATGTCGACCATTGGAAAACATATCACCAACTTCCTTGTCAACTGTCTCCTATCTGTGGCTGAGGAACTCTTCACGGAGAGTCAGTATTGCTTTCTGTTCCAGAGGAGCACAATGGACATGATTTTTACTGCTGCATATTCCATTCTTGGGTCTTACAAAGGCTTTTGAAACCATCAATCAGGAAACATTTTTGTAGTGTTCTTCACCATTTTAGTTGCGCCATGAGATTTGTCACCACCTTTCTCCTGGTCCAAAATAACATATATGTCATCATAATGACAAATGGCTTCAACACCTGATATTTGCCCCTTTGAACTGGTGGCGAGCCGGGCTGTGTCATCACCACAACACTCCTGAACCTAAGTTGCTGCAGGACCAGTCCACCGACAAGCTGCCCACATTTGAGCCATGGGGGCTTTTATTTTCGTCCTGCACTGTTGTTTTCCCAAAATCTCTTGATGGGGTTCAGTGTGAATGATAAATTATTTTCAGTTGAAATGAGCATCTGTACTTCTGTGAGCATTGCAAACCATTATTGTTCTTTTCCCAGGAGTGTTCAATAGCGACAGAACAGAGAGGATTTATTTGTTTTGTTGAAAAAACCAAATGCTGGAGATTACTGCAGGTCAGACAGCATCCATGAGAGAGAGCAAGTTAAGATATAGAGTCTAGATGACTTCTCATCAGAGCTGTTCATATATTGTTTGTTTTCTTTGAGTTACTTGAGTTTCTTTTTATGTTTATGGACTGCAGTGAATTGAGGGGTGTGCAAATTAGGTCATTTTTTATCAGGATAAATCCTGAGCGCAACATCATGGGCCAAAGGGCCTGTTCTATGCTGTACTTTTCTACATTGCATGTTGACCCTCTGTAACCCCTGCCCATGATTGGTTCATGGCAGAAGCGTCCAGGGAAAGCCAATTTTTGATTGTTTACTTCTTTCTGTCTTTCCCCAGAGTAATAGTGTATTTTTTTGGTGTAACAAAGTGAAAGCAGCTTTAGTTCCTGATTTTAAAGTGCAGAGTGTATGTCATGGTGCTGTGCCTGTTCTGGGAGAGTCTGTTGCAAGCAGTGAGGGTTGTTTTTCAGACTGGAGGCACATGACAAATACAGGAATCAGTGCCGTTTGTTATTTATTTCAAGAAGTTTGATGAGAATCTCCGATGCATGGTTTGTGAGGAGTGGCAGTGGACTTTAATTTTGATAAATACAAAATGTTGCCTTTTTTTGCAAGGACAATACCTTCACAGTTAATGGTAGGGCCCATGAAGTGTTGTCAAACAGAGAGTCCTAGGGGTTGACAGAACATCTACAGTGTGAAAACAGGCCTTTCAGCACAACAGGTCCTTACACTGTGTCATATACTGTGCACATGTAAAACCTTGAACTGTATTCCGCAGCATAGAAGCTCAGCAATCCCCAGTCTTGGGTGGTACAGAGAAAGCTGTCCTCCAACTTAAGAATGAGGCTGCAGGTGCAATTGGTACTCCCCCTCAGGCATTGAAGTGGAGAGGCACTGAGCTCCCAATGCAGCTGCATGCTCTTGTCTGCCTTATCTGGAAGGAAGAGAGCGTCCCTGGAGAGCTCCCAGATGCCACAATTGTGAGTGTTTTCAAAAGAAGAGAACGTGTGAGACTGTGCTAACTACAGCAAAATCTCTCTGATATCGACCATTGGAAAATATATCGCCAAGATCCTTGTCAATTGTCTGTGTCTGAGGAACCCATCCCGGAATTCCTATATGTACTTCAGCCCCAGACGGCCACAAAGACATGATTTTTACTGTTATATTGGGCGCTCTCAGAACTTTCAAAGTCCTTTGAAACCATCAAACAGGAAGCATATGTGGAGCGTTCTTCTCTGCTTTAGTTACATCATGAAACTTGTCACCATCCCTCACCTGGTCCAGAACGATGTGTAAGTCATTTTAAAGACAAATGGATTCAACACTGACCCATTCTGCCTCTGAAACGGTGTTGAGTAGGGCTATGTCATCACCACAAAACAGTTCTGAATCTACCTCACTGCCAGACCTCACTGCAGATAAGCTGCCCACTTTTAGGTCAAGGGGGCTTGTACTGAAGAACTGCAATGTCGCTATCACAGAAACCCTTGATGGGGATCAGTGTGAGCGGTAAGTTGATTTTAGTTGAAACGAGCAGGTGTCCATCCATTGGATTTTTATCTATTCTCAGATTCCTATCTCAGGAGTGTTCAATAGTGACAGAGCAGAGGCGATTTTTAAAAAATGGTTTGTTGAAATGACCAAATGCTGGAGATCTCAGCGGTTCAGACAAATTCCATGAGAGAGAGCCAGCTAAGATTTTGTGTCGAGATGACCCCGCATCTGAGCTGTTCATTGGTTGTTTGTTTTATTTGACTACCTTGACTTTATTTTTATTTTGGTGCCATGTGGCCCATGCACACGAGTGGTCGGTGGGCACAGGGAGAGCCAATTTTTGATTGTTTATTTCCTTCTGTCTTTCCCGAGAGGATCAGTGTATTTTTTTGTTCCAAAATAGAAACAAAAGCTGCTTTCACTTTGTATGTCCTGGTATTATGCTAATTGGGGCCGAGTCTGTTGCAAATGGTGGGTGTTGTTTTTCAGACTGGAGGCTTGTAATGAATATAGGAATCGGTGATGTGTCCAATGCCGTTTGTCATTTATGTAAAGGGTTTGGATGAGAACATAGGGTGCATGGTTTGTGAGGAGTGGCACATGGAGTGTAATTTTGATACATGCAAAATGTTGCGTTTTTGTAAGAGGAACAAGGCAAGACCACTTTTGGAATGGCTTGTGGAGTGTTGTTAAACAGAGAGTCCTAGGGGTTGACAGAACCTCTACTGTGCGGAAGAAGGCCATTTGGCTCAACAGGACCACACTATCAGTTCCATTTCCCTGATGTTCAAATGTAGAGGCACAAATCAAGAGCCTGGAAAGCTAAGCGATGATCAAACCACTACAGTGGTTTGATGTGCTGCGCTATTCTAACCCATGATGTTTAAATTTGCCGATGTGGAGCTTTTAGAGAATCGAAGAACCAATTTTTGAAGCCAGGTATGTAACCGATCCATCACATTGAGGACTTGTTTGGAAAACCGCAGATGTCTTGTTTTTTACGAAGTTGGATATGAACCATGCGAATATGGCATTGTGCTTCAGTGAGGATTCCAATAAATATGCTACAGTTAATACACATAAGGGGTATAACTACTTTACTTGAATGCCTTTGTTTTGGGATATCATCAGCCCTTGAAGTGTTCCAGTGAATGGCGGGGAACAATTAACAAGGTCTACCTATGGTCCCTATTTATCTGAAAATTTCCTAACCACTGGGAAGATCAAAAAGATCATTTAATGTTTGTCCAAGACCTTAGGAAGGAAAAAAATGCATTCCAAAGCACCTCAAATGATTTAATTGAGCTTCAGCGTGGACAGTTGGGTAACACACATTGAAAGATAAAGCAACGGCAACCATAGCACATAGAACATAGAACAATACAGCATAGAACAGGCCCGTCGGTCCACGATGTTGTGCCGAACATTTGTCCTAGCTTAAGCACCCATCCATGTACCTATCCAATTGCCGCTTAAAGGTCACCAAAGATTCTGACTCTACCATTACCACAGGCAGCGCATTCCATGCCCCCACCACTCTCTTGGTAAAGAACCCACCCCTGACATCTCCCCTATACCTTCCACCCTTCACCTTAAATTTATGTCCCCTTGTAACACTCTGTTGCACCTGGGGAAAAAGTTTCTGACTATCTACTCTATCTATTCCTCTGATCATCTTATAAACCTCTATCAAGTCACCCCTCATCCTTCGCCGTTCCAACGAGAAAAGGCCTAGCACTCTCAACCTATCCTCGTACGACCTATTCTCCATTCCAGGCAGCATCCTGGTAAACTTTCTCTGCACCCTCTCCAAAGCTTCCACATCTTTCCTAAAGTGAGGCGACCAGAACGGCACACAGTACTCCAAATGTGGCCTAACCAAAGTCCTGTACAGTTGCAACATCACTTCACGACGCTTGAATTCAATCCCTCTGCTAATGAACGCTAATACACCATAGGCCTTCTTACAAGCTCTATCCACCTGAGTGGCAACTTTCAAAGATCTATGAACATAGACCCCAAGATCCCTCTGTTCCTCCACCTCACTAAGAACCCTACCGTCAACCCTGTATTCCGCATTCTTCTTTGTCTTTCCAAAATGGACAACCTCACACTTGGCAGGGTTGAACTCCGTCTGCCACTCCTCAGCCCAGTTCTGCATCATATCTAAGTCCCTTTGCAGCCGACAACAGCCCTCCTCACTATCCACAACTCCACAATCTTCGTATCATCTGCAAATTTACTGACCCACCCTTTGACTCCCTCATCCAAGTCATTAATAAAAATTACAAACAGCAGAGGACCCAGAACTGATCCCTGCGGAACTCCACGTGTAACTGGGCTCCAGGCTGAATATTTGCCATCTACCACCACTCTCTGACTTCGACCGGTTAGCCAGTTTTCTATCCAATTGGCCAAATTTCCCTCTATCCCATGCCTCCTGACTTTCCTCCACTGCTCTGTCTGAACCCTGTTTCCTCAACCTTATGTAAGCCTCCTTCTTCCTCTTTACAAGACATTCAACCTCCCTCGTCAACCAAGGTTCCCTCACACGACCATTTCTTTCCTGCCTGACAGGTACATACATATCAAGGACACGTCGTATCTGTTCCTTGAAAAAGTTCCACATTTCCACGACATCCTTCCCTTATCAAATGCCTTACTAAACTCCATGTATACTACATCCACTGCTCTACCCTCATCCACATGCTTGGTCACCTCCTCAAAGAATTCAGTAAGACTTGTAAGGCAAGACCTACCCTTCACAAATCCGTGCTGGCTGTCCCTAATCAAGCAGTGTCTTTCCAGATACTCATAAATCCTATCCCTCAGTACCCTTTCCATTACTTTGCCTACCACCGAAGTAAGACTAACTGGCCTGTAATTCCCGGGGTTATCCCTATTCCCTTTTTTGAACAGGGGCACAACATTCGCCACTCTCCAGTCCCCTAGTACCACCACCGTTGACAGTGAAGATGAAAAGATCATTGCCAACGGTACTGCAATTTCCTCTCTTGCTTCCCACATAATCCTATGTTATATCCCGTCAGGCCCAGGGAACTTGTCTATCCTCAAGTTGTTCAAAATGTCCAACACATCTTCCTGCCTAACAAGTATCTCCTCGAGCTTACCAGTCCGTTTCACACTCTCCTCTTCAACAATACGGTCCCTCTCGTTTGTAAATACTGAAGAAAAGTACTCATTCAAGACCTCTCCTATCTCTTCCGATTCAGTACACAATCTCCCACTACTGTCCTTGATCGGACCTACCCTCATTCTTGTCATTCTCATGTTTCTCACATACGCATAAAATGCCTTTGGGTTATACTTGATCCTATCCACCAAAGATTTTTCATGCCCTCTCTTAGCTCTCCTAATCCCTTTCTTCAGGTCCCTTCTGGCTATCCTGTATCCCTCCACTGCTCTGTCTGAACCCTGTTTCCTCAACCTTATATAAGCCTCCTTCTTCCTCTTTACAAGACATTCAACCTCCCTCGTCAACCAAGGTTCCCTCACATGACCATTTCTTTCCTGCCTGACAGGTACATACATATCAAGGACATGTCGTATCTGTTCCTTGAAAAAGTTCCACATTTCCACGACATCCTTCCCTGACAGCCTATGCTCCCAACTTATGCTCCTCAGATCCTGTCTTCCAGCGTCGTAATTACCCTTCCCCCAATTGTAAAACCTACTCTGTTGCACGCACTTATCTCTCTCCATAACCAAGGTCAAAGTCACAGAATTGTGGTCACCATCACCAAAATGTTCACCCACTAATAAGCCCATCATTTGTCCCGGTTCATTACCGAGTACCAAATCCAATATGGCCTCCCCTCTGGTCGGACAATCTACATCCTGAGTTAGAAAAGCTTCCTGGACACACTGCGCAAACACCGCCCCATCCAATCTACGTGATCTAAAGAGCTTCCAATCAATATTTGAGAAGTTGAAATCGCCCATGACTACTACCCTGTGGCTTCTGCACCTTTCCAAAATCTGTTTCCCAATCTGTTTCTCCACATCTCTGCTGCTATTGGGGGGCCTATAGTAAACACCCAACAAGGTGACTGCTCCTTTCCTATTTCTGACTTCAGCCCATACTACCTCCAAAGGCAGATCCCCCTCAAACTGCCTTTCTGCAGCCGTTATACCATTTCTAATTAGCAACGCCACCCCCCCCCTCCTTTTTTACCACCATCCGTAATCTTACTTAAACATCTGTAACCAGGAACCTCCAACAACCATTCCTGTCCCTCTTCTGTCCACGTTTCCGTGATGGCCACAACATCGTAGTCCCAGGTACCGATCCACGCCTTAAGTTCACCCACCTTATTTCTGATACTCCTTGCGTTGAAGTATACGCACTTGAACCCGTCTCTGTGTCCGCAAGTATTCCCTGTCAGTGCTACCTTCTTCACAGCCTCCATAAATTCTTGGACATTCTGACAAACAGCTATCCTACTTGCTGGACTACAAGTCCGGATCCCATCCCCCTACCAAATAGTTCAAACCCCCCCCCGAAGAGTGCTAGCAAACCTACCCCCCAGGATATTGGTGCCCTTCTGGTACAGGTGCAACCCGTTCTGCTTGTACAGGTCCCACCTTCCTCAGAATGCAGTCCAATTGTCCAAATACCTGAAGCCCTCCCTCCCACACCATCCTTGCAGCCACGTGTTCAACTGCGCTCTCTCCCTATTCCTTGCCTCACTGTCACGTGGCACCGGCAACAACCCAGAGATGACGACTCTGTCTGTCCTAGCTTTTAGCTTCCAGCCTAACTCCCTGAGCTCTTGAATGACCTCCCCACCCCTCATCCTACCTATGTCGTTGGTGCCAACGTGCACCACGACTTCTGGCTGCACACCCTCCCCCTTAAGGATTCTGAAGAGATGGTCCGAGACATCTCGGACCCTGGCAACCGGGAGGCAACAAACCATCCGAGAGTCTCGCCCATGTCCACAGAACCGCCTGTCCGTCCCTCTAACTATAGAGTCTCCTATAACTAGCGCTCTCCTCCTCTCCCCCTTTCCCTTCTGAGTCTCAGAGCCAGACCTCGCGCCACAGACCCGGTCACTGCAGCTTACCCCTGCTACCCCAACAGTATCCAAAGCAGTATACCTATTGTTGAGGGGAACGACCACAGGGGATCCCTGCACTGCCTGCTTCCTCCCCTTCCCACCTCTAACTGTTACCCAGCTACCTCTGTTCTCTGGCGTAGCTATGTCCCTGTAGCTTCTATCTATCACCCTCTCAGCCTCTCGAATAATCCTCAGTTCATCCAACTGCAGTTCCAGTTCCCTAACTCGTTCTGTGAGGAGCAGGATCTGACTGCATTTCCTGCAGATGAAGTCGGCAGGAGTATCGGTGGTCACCCCTACCTCAAACATTCTGCAGGAGGAACATTCCACTGCCTGCGCTGCCATTACTCTACACCTCGTCTCCGAAAACAAGAACACCGAGTAGCTTACCTGTGGACTTTAAAATTAGGTTAGAGGAGGAGGATGGGAGGGAGGCCCTACTATGTAGGGCCTGGGGTCTAGAACACACCCACTCAAATATCAATCACTTACCTTCCCGACCAGCTCTGCGCTCCAACCTCACTTCTGCCCAGCTCGCGCCGCTCTCTGCTGTGAAAAGACCGGATCCCACGTCTGCAGAGGAACTTTGTCTTTCCTTGGGTTGGTGAATTATTATGGAAAATTGTGTAATCACCTGGCCTCCATTTTGGTGGTCAGAAAGGCCCAGCTTTGCAAATACTCACATCGCCACGAAGAACCCTTACGGGAATTGAAAAAGCAGCTATCATCATTTAATGTCTTGGCACAGAATGATCTCCAGTGAGATGTGGCAGACATGCAAACCCTTCTATATGGTATCCAGTTACTGCTGGCTCACTGAGAGAGAGGACTGCCAAATAGTATGTGCTTCCCAGAGTTTGGCTGATGCTGGATGAAATGCATCCAAATAGAGATGGAAAGTTTGGCAGGAACCTATTGTGGGAAAAATTTCAACCAATACATTTCTACATGTATCTTTGATGTAGTAATGGAAGACAAAACCCTGCTAGAGCTACCTGAAGAAGGCAGGGCTATCCTACTTGCAGCTTCAGGTTAAATTCAGAAGTGAGCTCTTATTCTGAGTGCATGGATTTACAAGTGGGAACACCATACCTGAAGTCACCATGGCGTGTGCCACCAAAAGAAGAGTCCGTTTTAGTTTTAAACTTTCTGCATCCCTTTTGGTCATCTCTGACAATATTACACTGTGGACACAAGAATTTCCCGTCCTAGCGAAACACCTGGTGGTGATCATCACAACCAGGATGGAATTCTTTCTGGAGCTGGCAAGACCAGACGACCATTGAAGATGGCATACTAATATGGGAGGCAAGCGTGTTTGTCACAAAGAAAGGTCATTATCAGATACCAGCTAAAGTCCACCAGGCTCATTCTATGATTTCCAAAATGAAGATGTTGGTGAGAAGTAATGTCTGGTGGCCAGAATTGGATGCTGATGCAGCCGTGTTGGTGAGGCAGTATCTATGATGCCAAGAAGGACAGGAATTGGCGCAAGCAGTGCACCATATTCATGGCACTGGCCAATTATAACCTTAGCTCAGTTTCACGTCGAATGTGCCAGTCTGTTTTGTGGGATCTGTAGTTTAAGGATGTTGGTCACAGATAAAGTGCATTCATTTGATCGCAGGTAGTTTTGTGTATTACCTAAAATCGAATGGCATTGGGCATGTAGTGACAGCTGCATCCTTTGTCCACTTGTATGGCGGAGAAAAACAGTCCAAATATTGAGGGCAAAGTTAAGAAAACAGCTGACAACTTCACTGGATACCAAACTGTCCCACTTTCTCTTTGATCATAGAAAGAGCGTTCACACAACTGCAGTGACAACTCCACCAGAGTTGCTCATGCGAAGACGACTCCAGGTTAAATCTGATCTTCTTGGACATTGTGGGGAGGGTGAAACACCATCAGGAAGTCCAACGCAGGTCATAAAACCCCTCTTTGTGAATGAGACAGTTTACTTCATTGGACAAAATGTGCTGTTGAAACCGTGGGAATGGCACCGGATAGGTATAAGGTAAGTTGAAAGTGAGGACAAGTCGCAAGTTGTACAATCCTTAGGTCACACAAGAAGTCCTGAACCATTGTGAGGATCACATGATTGCTGCAATCTCACGACATGGTCAGGAGCAAAACATACCCAGCCCCTCACAACATTCAGCAAGGCTGTCTGAATCTGTGGGTTCTCCTCCTCCTCCACTCAGTGTGGAAGAATCCTTGAGGGTGAGATGGACATGGCAGATGTTGCAGCATTGACACCATTATCAGTTGCAGAAGAAAGTAAGTTTCTTCTGAGATGCAAGAAGTGGGCCACAGTCCAGCACATGGCAGCAGATTGCAGCCCCAAGTCCGAGGAAGTGGACCTAATGGGAAAATGACTCATGAGATGTTGCAAGAAAGATAATGGGCCTTTGTCCCAGGAATTAGATGGGGACGGAAATAATGATTGGGACGCAGTCAATGAGTGAACCTCATTGTATATATATTTCCAGGTTGAGGCTTTTCACCTGATCTAGTCAGGGAGACCTAACTGGCAGATGTGTCAGGGATTCTGCTCACTTGAGGAGCTGTCTCTATGAAGGCTCGGTCAGTGCCACATACTGTGCGCGTGGAAAATTTTGGAGTGCATGCTGCAGCATATTTGCACGGAGTTCAGCAATACCGCCTTCTCTGTTTCAGCCTTGGATGAAACAGAGAAGGCGGTCCTCCAGCTCAAGAACAAGGCTACAGTTGCAAATTGTAGTCCCCCTCAAGCTCAGAACTCCGGAGGCACCGAGCTTCCAGTGCAGCTGAATATCTTTGTCTGCCTTCTCTGGAAGAAGGAGAGCATTCCAGGAGAGCTTCCAGATGCCAAAGTCAGGAGTATTTTCAAACAATGGTACATGACAGATTGTGGTATGTACAGGGCAATGTCCCTGATGTTGACCACTGGATAATTCATCACCAAGTTACTTTTCAACTGTCCCCTCCTTATGGCTGATGAACTCCCTCCGCAGTTTCAGTGTGACTTTCAGCCTCAGGGGGGTACATTGAGCATAACTGTATATGGCCTTCTTAGACCTTACACCATCTTAGGCCTTTGACACCATCAATCAGAAAGCACTTGTGCAGCATTCATCTGCACTTTTGATGTGGCATGAGGTTTGTCACCATCCGTCACCTGGTCCACAACAACATGGAAATCAATGTAATAACAAGCAGCCTCACGACCCTCCACACCCAGGGAACTGCATTAACATAATATCCTACATTGTGGCTGTTAATCTGATCCAGTCAGGGTGTCCTTACTGGCAGGTGTGTCGGGGTTCTGTTACACTCAAGGTTCTGTTACACTAAGAAGGCAAGGTCAGTGCCACATTCTGTGCCCGTGTAAAGTCTTGAACTGTATCCCACAGCGTATTATAGCAAAGAGCTCAGCAATCCCCAATCTTGGCCGAAACAGAGAAAGCTGCCCTCCAGCTTAAGAATGTGGCTGCAGGCGCAATTGGTATTCCCCCTGAGGCATTGAAGTCGAGAGGCACTGAACTCCCAATGCAGCTGCATGCCCTTGTCTGTCTTATCTGGAAGGAGGAGAGCATCCCTGGAGAGCTCCCAGATGCCACAGTTGTGAGTGTTTTCAAAAAATAAGAACATGTCAGACTGTGCTATCTACAGCAAAATTTTCCTGATGTCGACCATAGTAAAATGTATTGCCAAGATCCTTGTCAACTGTCTCCTGCCTGTGCCTGAGGAATCTATCCCAGAATGTCTGTGTGTATTTCAGCCCCAGATGGGCACAAACGACATGGTTTTTACTGTTACGTCGGGCGCTCTCAGACCTTTCAAAGGTCTTTGACACCATCAAACAGGAAGCATATGCGAAGCGTTCTTCCCCACTTTTGTTGCATCATGAAACTTGTCAACATCCCTCACCTGGTCCAGAACGCTGTGTGACTCATCTTAATGACAAACGGCTTCAACACTGACCCATTCTACCTCTGAACCGTGTCAAGCGGGACTATGTCATCCCCACCAAATCGCTCTGAATCTACCTCATTGCAGGACCTCACCATAGATGAGCTGCCCACTTTTAGGCCACTTTTAGTTCAATTGCATTGAACTCCTGCAATGTCACTATCCCAGACATGCTTGATGGCAGTCAATGTGAGCAGTAAGTTATTTTCAGTTGAAATGAGCATGTATACTTTCTCTGAATTTCAAACCATTGTTGTTCCTTTCCATGAGTGTTCAATCATGACAGCCGAGAGGATTTATTTACCAAGTTGAAAGAAACAAATGCTGGAGATCACAGTGGGTCAGACACAACCATGAGAGAGAGCAAGCTAAGATTTTGAACCGAGAAGACGTTTCATCAGAGCTGATTTTTTTTTTCTTTGATTTGTTTGAGTTTGTTTTTATGTTACCCTCCTGTAACCCCAGCCCACGAGGGATTGTTGGGAACAGAGTCCAGCAGAACCAGGTTTTGATTATGTCTATCTGCAGAATAATAGTGTCTTTTTTGTTCAACAACTCGCTTTAGATTCTGTTTTGAAAGAGCAGAGCATATGTCACGGTCTTGTGCCTGTACTGGGAGTGTCTGATGCAGGCAGTGATGGTTGTTTTTCAGATTGGAAGCCTGTGACGAATACAGGAATGGGTCCAATGCCATTTCTCATTTATGTAAAGGATTTGGATGAGAATATGGGATGCATGTTTGGTGAGGAATGGCAGGTGGGGTTTAATTTTGATAAATGCAAATTGTTGCATATTGGTAAGTGTTGCAGTGCAAGAGCAACACAGTTAATGGCGGGCCTGTCAATTGTTGTTGAACCGAGAGTCCCAGGGGTTGCCAGAACTTCTACAGTGCGGAAGCAGGCCATTTGACACAATAGTTCACAGCACCAGTGCCATTCACCTTGTGTGCACAAGTATAGGCATGAGCCTGGAGGACTGAGGGATCATCAAACCGCTGTAGTTTGCCATTGGAGCAGCACTGTTAATTCCCATTGTTGGTCGATTTGCATTTGTGGAGATTTGAAAGAAATGCTCAGCCAGTGTTTGAAGCCAGATAAATAACCAATCGATGGCGTTGGGAATTTAAATTCAAAAGTGCAGGGGACCTGTTCGTCACATAGCTGGATGTGAGCCAGTGAGGATTCCCATAAACATGCACCGATTAAAATCCAAGGTCTATGCACTGTCCCTATTTATCTGAAGATTTGCTAATCACTGGGACGATCAATAAAGGTCATATAATGTTTATCCAAGACCTTAGGAAGGAAAAAACATGGACAAGAGTGAGTTGCACACAGTGAAAGATAATGGACGTGCAACCAAGGGTTACTCAGCTCCCACGTTTCGTCAGAAGTGGAGACACAACTCACGAACCTGGAAAGCTTATCGATCTTCAAATCACTATAGTTTTCCATAGGAGCAGCACTGTTGATACCCATTATTGGTGAATACACTTGTGGCAATTTGAAAGAAATGCTGAACCAGTTTTTGAAGCCAGATAAATAACCAGTGGACTGCATTGAGGAGTTTTACGCAAAAGTGCATGTGACCTGTTTGTCACGACACTGGAAATGAGCCATGCAAATGTGCCATTGTGATTCAGTGAGGATTCCCATAAACACGGTGGAAAGGACGATGGATGAGGACTTGCCATCTGAGGTAGTTTGGGCTGAGGTTAGGAATAGGAAAGGTGAGGTCACCCTGTTAGGAGTCTTTTACAGGCCTCCTAATAGTCCTAGAATCATTGAAGAAAGGATAGGGAAGGTGATTCAGGAGATGAGTGACAGTAATAGGGTGGTTGTTATGGGGGACTTTAACTTTCCTGATATTGATTGGGAAAGCTATAGCTCAAGTTCGGTAGATGGGTCAGTGTTTGTTCAATGTGTGCAGGAGAGTTTCCTGACACAATATGTAGACAGGCCAACAAGAGGTGAGGCCATACTGGATTTGGTTCTGGGTAACGAACCAGGCCAGGTGTTAGAATTAGAGGTAGGTGAGCACTTTGGGGATAGTGACCATAATTCGGTGATTTTTACACTCGTGATGGAGAGGGATAAGTGTGTACTACAGGGCAAGAATTATAGCTGGGGTAAGGGAAATTATGATGCGGTGAGGCATGACTTAGGATGTGTGGCTTGGAAAAGTAGACTCCAAGGCAAGAGTGTAAATGATATGTGGAACTTGTTCAAGGGGCAACTATTGAGTGTCCTTGATAATTATGTACCTGTCAGGCAGGAAGGAAAGGGTCGTGCGAGGGAGCCGTGGTTTAATAAGGAATTGGAATCCCTTGTTAAATGGAAGAGGGCGGCCTATCTCAAGATGAGACGTGAAGGTTCAATTGGGGCGATTGAGTGTTATAGGGTAGCCAGGAAGGACCTGAAGAGAGAGCTAAAAGCAGCAAGGAGGGGACATGAAAGGTCCTTAGTAGATAGGATTAGGGAAAACCCTAAGGCTTTCTATAGGTATGTTAGGAATAAAAGAATGACTAGGGTAGGAATAGGTCCAGTCAAGGATAGTAGGGGGAAGTTGCGTGTGGAGGCGGAAGAGATTGGGGAGACACTGAATGAATACTTTTCTTCAGTATTCACTCAGGAACAGGGCATTGTTGTCGATGAGAATACTGAGGCACAAATAAGTAGAATGGATGGCTTTGAGGTA
Source organism: Chiloscyllium plagiosum (assembly GCF_037043375.1). Taxonomy (NCBI): domain Eukaryota; kingdom Metazoa; phylum Chordata; class Chondrichthyes; order Orectolobiformes; family Hemiscylliidae; genus Chiloscyllium; species Chiloscyllium plagiosum. Next base: position 90,516,421 of record NW_028270149.1, on the reverse strand, counting down.
TGTAGAGAAGAGGTGTTGGAAATCCTGGAAAAGGTGAAAATAGATAAGTCCCCTGGGCCTGATGGTATTTATCCTAGGATTCTCTGGGAAGCAAGGGAGGAGATTGCAGAGCCATTGGCCTTGATTTTTATGTCCTCTTTGTCTACAGGAGTAGTCCCAGAAGACTGGAGGATAGCAAATGTGGTTCCCTTGTTCAAAAAGGGGAGTAGGGATAGCCCTAGTAACTATAGGCCGGTGAGTCTCACTTCTGTTGTGGGCAAAGTCTTAGAGAGAATTGTAAGGGATAGGATTTATGCACATCTAGATAGGAATAATGTGATCAAGGATAGTCAGCATGGTTTTGTGAAGGGCAAGTCGTGCCTCACAAACCTTATTGAATTCTTTGAAAAGGTGACGAAGGAGGTTGATGAGGGGAAAGCGGTAGATGTGGTATATATGGATTTTAGTAAGGCGTTTGATAAGGTTCCCCATGGTAGGCTACTGCAGAAAATACGGAGATATGGCATTGAGGGTGAGTTGGAGGTTTGGATTAGGAATTGGCTGGATGGAAGAAGACAGAGGGTAGTAGTTGATGGCAAAGTTTCTTCATGGAGTGCCGTCACTAGCGGTGTTCCGCAAGGATCTGTTTTGGGACCATTGCTGTTTGTCATTTTTATAAATGACCTGGAAGAGGGGTTAGAAGGTTGGGTGAGCAAGTTTGCGGATGATACGAAAGTCGGAGGAGTTGTTGACAGTGAGGAAGGATGTAGCAGGTTACAGCAGGATATAGAGAAGCTGCAGAGCTGGGCAGAAAGGTGGCAGATGGAATTCAATGTAGCTAAGTGCGAGGTGATTCACTTTGGGAAGAATAACAAAAAGATGGGGTACTGGGCTAATGGTCGGATACTTGGTAGTGTGGATGAGCAGAGGGATCTTGGTGTCCATGTACACAGATCTCTGAAAGTTGCCACCCAGGTAAATAGTGCGGTGAGGAAGGCATATGGCGTACTGGCTTTTATTGGTAGAGGAATTGAGTTCCGGAGTCCTGAGGTCATGATGCAGTTGTATAAGACTCTGGTACGGCCGCATCTGGAATATTGTGTGCAGTTTTGGTCGCCATACTATAGGAAGGATGTGGAGGCATTGGAACGGGTGCAGAGGAGGTTTACCAGGATGTTGCCTGGTATGGAAGGAAAATCGTATGAGGAAAGACTGAGGCACTTGGGGCTGTTTTCACTAGAGAAAAGAAGGTTTAGGGGTGACTTGATTGAGGTGTACAAGATGATTAGGGGGTTAGATAGGGTCGACAGTATGAACCTTTTCCCGCGTATTGAGTCGGGTATTACAAGGGGGCATAGCTTTAAATTAAGGGGGGGTAGATATAGGACTGATGTTAGGGGTAGGTTCTTCACTCAGCGAGTCGTTAGTTCATGGAATGCCCTGCCAGTAACAGTGGTGGACTCTCCCTCTTTATGGGCATTTAAGAGGGCATTGGATAGGTATATGGAGGATAGTGGGTTAGTGTAGTTTAGGTGGGCTTGGATCGGCGCAACATCGAGGGCCCAAGGGCCTGTACTGCGCTGTATTCTTCTATGTTCTATGTTCTATGCACAAATTAATACCCATGAGGGATGGAAACAATATAATTGACTGCCTGTCTTTTTGGGTATCATCAGCCGATGAGCAGTTCCAGGGAATGGGGGAGAACATTTTACAAGGTCTACTGCAGGTCGATATTTATCCGAATGATGTGCTGAAAAGAGTGACACAAACAATAAATATGTGCTTAATGTTTCTCCAAATCCTTAGAAAGGTAAAAAAAACCAGGAGTGTATGTCCTGGTACTGTGCCTATTTGGGCAGTGTCTGTTGGGTGTTGTTTATCAGATTGGAGGATTGTGACAAATTTAGGAATCGGTGATGTGTCCATGCCATTTGTCATTTATGTAAAGGACTTGGATGAGAATATGGGATGCATGGTTTGTGAGGATTAGCTGGTAGAGTATAATTTGAACACATGCAAAATGTTGCATTTTGGTAAGAGGAACGGGCAAGACCACTTTTCGTAGCGCCTGTGTAATGTTGTCGAACAGAGAATCCTAGGAGTTGACGGAGTGTCTACAGTGCAGAAGTAGGCCATTTGATGAAACAGGTGCACACTATCAGTCCCATTTCCCTTAGGTGCAAAAGTAGAGGCACAAATCAAGAGCCTGGAAAGCTAAGCAATGACCAAACCACAACAGTGTACCCTATGTGCTGCACTATTCTAATCCCTTATGTGTCAGTTTGCCTTTGTGGAGGTTTTAAAGAATTGATGAGCCTATTTTTGAAGCCACGAATATCACTAATCCATCACATTGAGGACTTGCGTGCAAAACCGCAGTTGCCCTTAAGCTGGATAGGGGCCATCTGAAGGTACCATTGTTCCTCCAAGAGGATTCCCATAAATATGCTACAATTACTACCCATAAGGGGAGTAACCACTGTACTTGACAGCCTTTCTTTGGGGATATCATCAGCCGGTAAATTGTTCTAGTGAATGGTGGAGAACAGTTTACAAGGTCTACCCATGGTACCTATCTATCTGAAGATTTGCTAATCACTGGTAGGATCAATAAATATTATTTAATGTTTGAACAAGACCGTAGGAAGAACAAAAAAAAGTGTTCCAAGACACCCCAAGTATCCTTTTTGAGCTTCAGGATGGACAAGTGTGGTTTGCACACATTGAAAGAATATGCAAGGGCAACCAAGGGTTCATCGGCTCCCACGTCTACATCGGAGCTTCAGTCTTTCCTTGAGTTGGTGAATTATTATGGAAAATTCTGTCATCACCTGGCCTCCATTTTGGTAGCTAGGAAATACTCCCGTCGACAAGATGTACTCTTCCAGGAATTGAAAAAGCAGCTGTGATTGTTTAATGTCTTGGCACAGAATGATCTCCACCGAGATGTGGCAGTGACATTTGAAGCCTCACCACATGATATCCGGTTACTGCTGGCTCACCAACAAATAGATCCGCCTGATAGTACATGCATCCCAGAGTTTGGCTGATGCCGAATGAAAATGCGTCCAGATGCAGATGGAGTGTTTGGCAGTAACCTCTTGTGTGACAAAGCTCAACCAATACCTTTTGAAACATATTTTTGATGTCATAAAGGACCACAAAATCCTGCTAGAGCTACCTGAAGAAGGCAGGGCAATCCCACTTGCAGCTTCAGGTTAAGAAGTGAGCTCTCATTCTGAGTGCATGGATTTACATGTCGGAACACCATGCCTGCAGTTAACTGGTTAATGTCTGAAGTCACCATGACGCGTGCCACCAAAGGAAGAGTCCATTATCGTTTTAAACTTCCTGCATCCTTTCTGGTCATCTCTGTAGATACGAGAATTTCCCGTCCTGGTGAAACAAAAACCGCTGGTGATGTTCAAAACGAAGGGGTCATCACAACCAGGATGGAATTCTTTCTGGACCTGGCAAGGCCAGGCGACCATTGAAGATGGCTTACTAATATGGGGAGCAAGCGTGTTTGTCACAAGCAAAGGTCATTGTCAGGTGCCAGCTAAACTCCACCAGGCTCATCCTATGATTTCCAAAATGAAGATATTTTTGAGAGGTAATGTCTGGTGGCCAGAATTGGATGCCGATGCAGTCATGTTGGTGGGGCAGTATCCACTATGCCAGGAAGGACAGAAATTGTCACCAGCAGTGCACCATTTTCATGGCACTGACCTCAGTTACATGTCGAATGTGCCAGTCTGTTTTGTGGGATCTCTACTTGTAATGATGTTGGTCACAGGTAAAGGGCAATCATTTGCCAGCAGGTAGTTTTGAGTCTTACCTAAAATCAAATGGCATTGGGCATGTAGTGACAGCTGCATCCATTGTCCAATTGTCTGGTGGAAAGAACAGTCCAAGTATTGAGGGTAAAGTAAAGAAAACAGCTGACAACTTCACTGGATACCAAACTGTCCCACTTTATCTTTTATGATAGAAACACCGCTTACACAACGGCAGTGCCAACTCCAGCAGAATTGCTCATGCAAAGAAGACTCCAGTTTAAATCTGATCTTCTCAGACGTTGTGGGGAGGGTGAAACGCCATCAGGGAGACTTATGCCGGTCACAAAAACTCTCTTTGTGAGTGAGACAGTTTACCTCATGGGACAAAAATGTGCTGTTGAAACGGTGGGAATGGCACCGAATGGGTTAAAAATATGTTCAAAGTGAGGCAGGTCGCAAGATGTACAATGCTTCGGTCACACAAGAAGTCCTGAACCATTGTGAGGATCACCTAATTGCTGCAACCTCAAGATGTGGTCAGGAGCAAAACATACCCAGACCCTCACAACATTCAGCATGTCTGTCCAAATCTGTGTGTTATCCTCCTTCACCCAGTGTGGAGGAATTCTCTGAGGATGAGATGGACATGGCAGATGTTGCAGCATTGGCACCATTTCCACCTGCAGAAGAAGATGAATTTCTTCCGAGCCACAAGAGGAAGGCCACAGTCCAGCATATGGCGGCAAAATGCTGCCCCGAGTCTGAGGAAGTAGACCAAGTTGGAAACTGATTCAAGAAATGGTGCAAGGAAGAGGAATGAGATGGGGACAGAATTGATGATTGGAACGGAGTCAGCAAGTGAACCTCATTGAATATAATTTTCCAGGTTGAGGCTGTTCACCTCAACCTGGTCTAAGCAGCGAAACCTGACTGGCAGATGTGTCAGGGGTTCTGCTCATTCGAGAAGCAGTCTTTCCAAAGGCTAGGTCAGGTACTGTTCATGTGGAAAACTTTGGAGTGCATGTCACAGTACTGTACATGCACAGAGTTCAGCAATACCTAAGCCCTGGTTGAAACAGAGAAGGCAACCCCCAGCTGAAGAACAAGGCTGCGATTGCAAATGGTAGTCCCCCTCAAGCATTGAATTGCGGAGGTTCTGTGTGTCCAGTGCAGCTGAATATCCTTGTCTGCCTTCTCTGGAAGGAAGAGAGCATCCCTGGAGAACTCCCATATGCCAAAGTGAGGAGTATTTTCAAACAACGGAATATTTCAGACTTTGGTGATTACAAGGGAGTGTCCCTGATGTTGACCACTGGATAATTTATCGCCAAGGTCCTTTTCAACTGTCTCCTCCTTAGGCTGATGAACTACATCCAGAGTTTGAGTGTGATTTTCAGCCACAGAGGTGCACATTGTGCATGATTTTCATGATTGCAGATAGCCTTCTTGGACCTTACAAAGGCCTTTGCCACCGACAATCAGAAAGCACTTGGGCAGCATTCTTCTCCGCTTTCGATGCAGCATGAAGTTTGTCACCGTCCATCACCTGATCCACAACAACATGCAAGTGACCGTAATAACAAGCGGCCTCAACACCCATCCATTCTCCCTTTTACCCTTCGTCAAGCATGGCTGTGTCATCACCACAAAACTGCTCTGAACCTACCTTGCTGCAGGCCTTGATCACAGATAAGCTGCCCACTTTTTAGCCAATGAGGCTTGTAGTGAAGTCCTGCAATGTCGCTGTCCCAGAAACCCTTGATGGGGGTTAGTGTGAGCGGTAAGTTATTTTCAGTTGAAATGAGCATGTGTACTTTCTTTGGATTTCGAACCATTGTTGTTCCTTTCCAGGAGTGTTCAATCATGGCAGAGCAGAGCAGATTTAATTACCTAGTTGAATAGTCGAGATCTCAGCGGGTCAGATATAATCCATGAGAGAGAGCAAGCTAATATTTTGTGTCAAGATGACACCGCATCTGAGCTGTTCATTTGTTGTTTGTTTCCTTTGATTTCCTTGAGTTTATTTCTATTTTGGTGCCATGTGGAACATGTCCATGCGTGGTTGGGAGGCACTGAGTCCAGGAGTGCCAATGTTTGATTGTTAATTTCCTTCTGTCTTTCCCTGGAGGAACAGAATAGAGAAACCAAAACAGACTTCTTTGTTTTACAAAGTGAAAGCGGTGTTTGTTTCAGTTTGGAAGAGCAGGGTGTATGTCCTGGTACTATGCCTATTCGGGGAGTGTCTGTTGGGTGTTGTTTTTCAGACTGGAGGATTGTGACAAATATAGGAATCGGTGAAGTGTCCATGCCATTTGCCATTTGGATGAGAATGAGGAGTGGCCGGAAGAGTATAATTTTGGTACATGCAAAATGTTGCATTTTGTTAAGAGGGACAGGGCAAGACCACTTTTGGTAGCATCTCTGGAGTGTTGTTGAACAGAGAGTCCTAGTTTTTGACAGAGCCTCTACAGTGCAGAAGTAGGCCATTTTATGCAACAGGCCCACAATATCAGTCCCATTTCCCTTCCATGCAAAAGTAGAGGCATAAATCAAGAGCCTGGAAAGCTAAGCAATGACCAAACCGCTACAGTATGCCCTATGTGCCACACTATTCTAATCCCCTATGTGTCAGCTTGCCTTTGTGGAGGTTTTAAAGAATGAATGAGCCAATTTTTGAAGGCAGGAATATCATCAATCCATCACATTGAGGACTTGTCTGCAAACCTACAGGTGCCCTGTCCTTTACAAAGCTGGATATGGGCCATATGAACGTGGCATTTTGCTTCAATGAGGATTCCCATAAATATGCTACAATTAATACCCACAAGGGGTGTAACCACTGTACTTGACTACCTTTCTTTGGGGATGTCATCAGCCGGTAAATTGTTCTCGTGGATGGCGGAGAACAGTTTACAAGCTGTACCATGGTCCCTATCTATCTGAAGATTTGCTAATCACTGGGAAGATCAATAAGTATTAGTTAATGTTTGAAGAAAAGCTGAGGAAGGAAATAAAAGATGGCGAAGCAAAAACCACTGGTGGTGTTCAAAACGAAATGATCATCACAACCAGGATGGAATTCTTTCTGGACCTGGCAAGACCAGACAACCCTTGAAGACGGCATACTAATATGGGGAGCAAGTGTGTTTATCTCAATCAAAGGTCATTGTCACATACTAGCTAAACTCCACCAGGATTATCCTAAGATTTCCAAAATGAAGATGTTGGTGAGAGGTTATGTCTTGTTGCCAGAATTGGATGCCGATGCAGCCATGTTGGTTGGGCAGTATCCATAATGTGTACATGGAAAAATTTGGATTACATGCCACAGCATATTACATGCACAGAGTTCAGCAATACCTAAGCCTTCGACGAAATAGGGAAGGCGGTCCTCCAGCTCAAGAACAAGGCTACAGTTGCAAATGGTTTTCCCCCTCAAGCATTGAACTGCAGAGGCACCGAGTTCCATTGCAGCTGAATATCCTTGTCTGCCTTCTCTGGAAGGAGGAGAGCATCCCAGGAAGCTCCCAGATACCAAAGTCAGTAGTATTTTCAAACAACGGAACATGTGAGACTGTGGTACAGGGAAGTGTCCCTGATGTTGACCACTGGACAATTCATCAGCAAGGTACTTTTCAATTGTCTCCTCCTTACGGCTGATGAACGCCCTCTGAAGTTCCAGTGTGACTGTCAGACACAGAGGGGCACATTGAGCCTAACTGTATAGTGCCTTCTTAGACCTTTCAAAAGCCGCTGACTCCATCAATCAGAATGCACTTGTGCAGCATTCTTGTGTGCTTTCGATGCAGAATGAAGTTTGTCACCATCCGTCATCTGATCCACAATAATGTTCAAATCATTGTAATAACAAGTGGCCTCAACACCCATCCATTCCCCTTTTAACCTGGTGTCGAGCATGGCTGTGCCATCACCACAAAACTGCTCTGAATCTACCTCACTGCAGGACCTCATCGCAGATACACTGCCCACTTTTAGGCCAGCGGGGCTTGCATTGAAGTCCTGCATGTCGCTATCCTAGAAACCCTTGATGGCAGTCAGTTTAAGCAGAATGTTATTTTCAGTTGTCATGAGCATGTGTACTTTCTCTGGACTTCAAACCATTGTTTTTTTATTCCAAGCGTGTTCAATCATGACAGAGCAGAGTGGATTTATTTACCAAGTTGAAAGGAGCAAATGCTGGAGATCACAGTGGGTCAGACAATAACCATGAGAGAGAGCAAATTAAGATTTTGAATCTCGATGACTTCTCATCAGAGCTGTTTATTTATTGTTTGTTTTCTTTGATTTGTTTGAGTTTGTTTTTATGTTACCCCCCTGTAGCCCCAGCCCATGAGTGGTTTGTGAGAACAGAGTCCAGGCAGAGCCAAGTTTTGATGATGTCTTTCTGCAGAATAATAGTGTCTTTTATGTTTAACAAGTAGCTTTAGATTCTGTTTTGAAAGAGCAAAATGTATGTCACGGTCTTGTGCCGATTCTAGTTGAGTCTGATGCAGACAGTGATGGTTCCTTTTTAGATTGGAAGCCTATGACGAATACAGGAATCGGTGCTGGGTCCCATGCCGTTTGCCATTTTGGTAATGGATTTGGATGAGAAGATAGGATGGATGGTTGGTGAGGTTTAATTTTGATAAATGCAAATTATTGCATATTGGTAAGAGTTGCAGGGCAAGGCTTACACAGTTAATGGCAGGGCTTGTGGATTGTTGTTGAACTGAGAGTCCCAGAGGTTGACAGAACTTCTACAGTGCGGAAAGAAGCCATTTGCCACAATAGGTCCACACCACCAGTGCAATGAGCTTAATGTGCAAAAGTAGAGGCATAAGCCTGGAGAGCTAAGCGATCATCAACCCATTGGAGTAGTACTGTTGATACCCATGATTGGTAGATTCGCATTTGTGGAGACTTGAAAGAAGTGCTGAGCCGGTTTTTGAAGCGAGACAAATAACCGATCGATTGCATTGAGGAGTTTTATATAAAAGGGCAGAGGACCTGTTTGTCACGAAGTTGGATATGAGTCATGTCAACATGCCATTGTGATTCAGTGATGATTCCCATAAACATGCACCAATTAATACCCATGAGGGATGGAAACAATATACTTGACTGCCTGTCTTTAGGGTATCATCAGCCGGTGAACAGTTCCAGGGAATGGGGGAGAACATTTTACAAGGTCTACTGCAGGTCGATATTTTTCTGAATGATGTGCTAAATACAGTGACGATCAATAAAAATGTGTTAATGTTTCTCCAAATCCTTAGAAAGGTAAAAAAACATGTTCCAAGGCACCCCAACTGAACTCATTGAGCTACTGCATCAACAACAGTGGGCTTTACACATTCAACAATAACATGAGGGCATGCAAGACTTCCTCAGTTCCCACATCTGTATCAGTGCTTTGGTCTTGCTTTGGGCTGGTGAATTATGATGGAAAATTCAGTAATGAGCTGGCATTCATTCTGGCAGCTTAGATTCGCTATTGAGAAAGGGCCAGCTTTGCAAGTAGCCGAGTCACCAAAAAGTAGCCTTTCAGGAATTGAAAAAGCAGCTATCAGCATTTGAAGTTTTGGCACAGTCTAATCCCTAGTGAGATGTGGTGCTGTCATGCGAAGCCTCCCCACAGGGCATCCAGTTACTGCTGGCTCACCGACAGCTCAGCAGAGAGAACTGCTCAGTAGTATATACTTCCCAGGCTTTGGCTGATGCCAAATGAAAATACTTCCACAGCGAGAAGGAAAGTTTGGCGATAATCTTTTATGTGATAAAATCCATCCAAGCAATACATTCAATGAATATGTTTCTACACGTACGTTTGATATAGTAATGGACCACAAAGCCCTGCTCAGGTGACCCGAGGAAGACAGGGCCATCCCACTTTTACCTTCAGGTCGAATTCAAAAGTGAGCTCTTATTCTGAGTGCATGGAATTACAAGTTGGAATAGTATACATGCCTGCAGCCAACTGCCTACAGTGAATACACCATGGTGAATTCGACCAAAGGAAGAATCCATTCTGGTTTTCAACTTCCTGCACACCCATCTGGTCATCTCTGACAGTATCACACTGTGGACACAAAAATATCCCATCCTGGCGAAACAAAAACTACTGGTGTGTTCGAAAGGAAAATGTGATCATTACCAGGATGGAATCCTTTCTGAACTTGGTGAGACCAAACAACCATTGAACACTGCATATTAATATGGGGATCGAGCGTGGTTGTCACAAGCAATGGTCACTGTCAGATAACAAGTCAACTCCACCGGGGTCATCCTGTGATTTCCAAAATGAAGATGTTGACGAGAAGTTATGTCCTGTGACCAGAATTGGATGCCAATGCGGCCATGTTGGTGGGCAGTATCCACAATGCCAACAAGGACAGAAATTGTCACCAGCAGAGCACTATATTCATGGGAATGGCCAGGTATAACCTTGCATCGGTTACACATTAAATGTGCAAGTCCATTTGCGGGATCTGTACTTGTACTGATGTTGGTCACAGACAAAGGGCGTTTTGAGTATTTCCGAAAGTCAAATGGCATTCGGCATGTAACGACAGCTGCATCTGTTGTCCGACAGTCTGGCGGAAATAACAGTCCAAACTTTGAAGGCAAAGTTAAGAAAACAGCTGACAACTTCACAGAATTCCATACCACGTTAAATCTCATCTTCCCAGACCTTGTGGGGAGTGGAAAACAACATTCACTTTGTGTGAGAGACTATTTACGTCATGGGACAAAGTCTGCTGTTGAAACCATGAGAATAGCCCTGCATGGGTAAAGAGGCATGGTCGGGTTGAGAACAGATCCCATTATGTACAATACTTGGGTCTGACAGTCAGTACTGAACAAATGTGAGAATCACATGATAGCTGTAACCTCACAAGTGGCCAGGAGCAATTCACACCCAGCGCATCAGAACATCCAGCAAGGCTGTACGAACGTGTGAGTTCTCCTGGTTCTCCTAGGGTGGAAGAAACTTCTGGGGGCGAGATGGAGGCAGCAGGTGTTGCAGCATTGTCGCTGTTACCATGTGTGGAAGAAAGTAAACATTTTCTGAGATGCAAGATGTGGACCGCAGACCAGCACATGCCGACATTAACCGAGCCAGAGCCAGAGTCAATGGACCTAGTGGGTAAATGCCTCAGTAGATGCTACAGGAAAAGGAAAGAGCCTGTAGCTCAGGGCTTAAAGCAGGATGAAGGTCATGATTGGAACAGAGTCAGCCTGGGAACCGCATTAACATAATATTCTACATTGTGGCTGTTAATCTGATCCAGTCAAGGGTCTCCTAACTGGCAGGTTTGTCAGGGGTTCTGTTACGCTCGAGGAGCCGACTTTAAGAAGGTTGGGTCAGTGTCATATACAATGCATGTGCAAAATCTTGAACTGTATCCCGCAGCGTATTACACACAACGAGCTCAGCAATCCCCAATCTTGGCCAAAGCAGAGAAAGCTGCTCTCCAGCTTATGAATGAGGCTGCAGTTGCGATTGGTATTCTCCCTGAGGCATTGAAGTGGAGAGGCACTGAGCACCCAATGCAGCTGCAAGCCTTTTTCTGCCTTATCTGGAAGGAGGAGAGCATCCTTGGAAAGCCCCCAGATGCCACAGTTGTGAGTGTTTTCAAAAAAAGTAAACGTGTCAGACTGTGCTAACTACAACAAAATCTCTCTGATGTTGACCTTTGGAAAACGTATCGCCAAGGTCCTTGTCAAGTGTCTCTTGCTTGTGCCTGAGGAACCCATCCCGGAATTTCTGTGTGTATTTCAGCCCCAGGCCGGCGCAAAGGACATGATTTTTACTGTTATATAGGGCACTCTTAGACCTTTCAAAGGCCTTTGACACTTCAGACAGGAAGCATATTCTTCTCTGCTTTAGTTGCATCGTGAAATTTGTCACCATCCCTCACCTGGTGCAGAACAATGTGTCAGTCATTTTATACACAAACGGCTTCAACACTGACCCATTCTGCCTCTGAACCAGTGTCTAGCGGTGCTACATCATCACCAGCAAACCGCTCAGAATCTACCTCATTGCAGGACCTCACGGCATTCGGCTGCCCACTTTTAGGCCAAGGGAGCTTGTATTGACATCCAGCAAAGTCTCTATCCCCGAAACCCTTGATTGTTTTTAATTGGAATGAGCAGGTGTACTTCCTCTGGATTTTTAACCATTCCCAGATTCCTTTTTAAAGGAGTGTTCTATAGCGACAGAGCAGAGGCAATTTAAAAAAAAATGTTTCATTGAAATGAATAAATGCTGGAGATCACAGTGGTCAGACATAATCCATGAGAGAGAGCAAGCTAAGTATTTATGACGAGAAGACACCGCATCTGAGCTGTTCATTCGTTGTTTGTTAAATTTGACTATGTTGACTTTATTTTGATTATGGCGCCGTGTGGCCCATACCCAGGAGTGGTTGGTGGGCACAGGGAGAGCCAATTTTTGATTGTTTATTTCCTTCTGTCTTTCCCGAGAGGAACAGTGTACTTTTTGTTTTACAAAGTGAAAGCAGTTTTTGTTTCTGTTTTGGAAGAGCAGAGTTTATGTCCTGGTCCGATGGTATATGGGCAGAGTCTGTTGCACACAGTAGGTGTTGTTTTTCAGAGTGGAGGCTTGTGATGAATATAGGAATCAGTGATGTGTCAAATGCCGTATGTAAAGGATTTGGATGAGAATGTAGGGTGCAAGTTTTATGAGGAGTGGCAGGTGGAGTATAATTTTGATACATGCATTTTAGAACATAGAAGAATACGGCCCTCGATGTTGCGCCGATCCAAGCCCACCTAACCTGCACTAGCCCACTATCCTCCATATGCCTATCAAATGCCCGCTTAAATGCCCATAAAGAGGGAGAGTCTACCACTGCTACTGGCAGGGCATTCCATGAACTCACGACTCGCCGAGTAAAGAACCTACCCCTAACATCTGTCCTATACCTACCACCCCTTAATTTAAAGCTATGCCCCCTCATAATAGCTGACTCCATACGTGGAAAAAGGTCCTCATGGTGAACCCTTTCTAAACCCCTAATCATCTTGTACACCTCTATCAAGTCACCCCTAAACCTTCTTTTCTCCAATGAAAACAACCCCAAGTGCCTCAGCCTTTCCTCATACGATCTTCCTACCATACCAGGCAACATCCTGGTAAGAGAAAATGAGGTCTGCAGATGCTGGAGATCAGAGATGGAAATATGTTGCTGGAGAAGCGCAGCAGGTCAGGCAGCATCTAGGGAACAGGAGAATCGATGTTTCGGGCATAAGCCCTTCTTCAGGAATGAGGAAAGTTGGTCCAGCAGGCTAAGATAAAAGATAGGGAGGAGGGACTTGGGGGAGGGGCGTCGGAAATGTGATAGGTGGAAAAAGGTCAAGGTGAGGGTGATAGGACAGATTGGGGTGGGGGCGGAGAGGTCGAGAAGAAGACTGCAGGTTAGGGGGAGGGGCGTCGGAAATGTGATAGGTGGAAAAAGGTCAAGGTGAGGGTGATAGGACAGATTGGGGTGGGGGCAGAGAGGTCGAGAAGAAGACTGCAGGTTAGGGAGGCGGTGCTGAATTTGATGGATTTGACTGAGACAAGCTGGGGGGAGGGGAAATGAGGAAACTGGTGAAATCCGAGTTCATCCCTTGTGGTTGGAGGGTTCCTAGCCGGAAGATGAGGCGTTCTTCCTCCAACCGTCGTTTCGCTGTGGTCTGACGATGGAGGAGTCCAAAGACCTGCATATCCTTGGTGGAGTGGGAGGGGGAATTGAAATGTTGAGCTACAGGGTGGTTGGGTTGGTTGGTCCAGGTGTCCCAGAGGTGTTCTCTGAAACGCTTCGCAAGTAGGCGGCCTGTCTCCCCAATATAGAGGAGGCCACATCGGGTACAGAGGATGCAATAGATGATATGTGTGGAGGTACAGGTGAATCTGTGGCGGATATGGAAGTTTCCTTTGGGGCCTTGGAGGGAGGTGAGAGGGGAGGTGTGGGCGCAAGTCTTGCACCTCCTGCGGTTGCAGGGGAAGGTGCCGGGAGTGGAGGTTGGGTTGGTGGGGGGTGTGGATCTGACGAGGGAGTCACGGAGGGAGTGGTCTTTACGGAATGCTGATAGGGGAGGGGAGGGAAATATATCCTTGGTGGTGGGGTCCGTTTACATCCTGGTAAACCTCCTCTGCACCCGTTCCAGTGCCTCCACATCCTTCCTATAGTATGGCGACCAAAACTGCACACAATACTCCAGATGCGGCCGCACCAGAGTCTTATATAACTGCAACATAATCTCAGGACTCCGGAACTCAATTCCTCTACCAATAAAAGCCAGTACGCCATATGCCTTCTTCACCGCACTATTTACCTGGGTGGCAACTTTCAAAGATCTGTGTACATGGACACCAAGATCCCTATGCTCATCCACACTAACAAGTATCCGACCATTAGCCCAGTACCCCATCTTTTTGTTACTCTTACCAAAGTGAATCATCTCACACTTAGCTACATTGAACTCCATTTGCCACCTTTCTGCCCAGTTCTGCAGCTTATCTATATCCCGCTGTAACCTGCTACATCCTTCCTCACTGTCAACAACTCCACCGACCTCCGTATTTTTTGAAGTAGCCTACCATGGGGAACCTTATCAAACGCCTTACTAAAATCCATATATACCACATCTACCGCTTTACCCTCGTCCACCTCCTTAGTCACCTTCTCAAAGAATTCAATAAGGTTTGTGAGGCACGACCTGCCCTTCACAAACCCATGCTGACTATCCTTGATCACATTATTCCTATCCAGATGTGCATAAATCCTATCCCTTACAATTCTCTCTAAGACTTTGCCCACAACAGAAGTAAGACTCACCGGCCTATAGATTCTAGGGTTATCCTTACTCCCTTTCTTGAACAAGGGAACCACACTTGCTATCCTCCAGTTTTCTGGCGCTACTCCTGTAGACAACGAGGACATAAAAATCAAGGTCAATGGCTCGGCAATCTCCTCCCTTGCTTCCCAGAGAATCCTAGGATAAATGCCATCAGGCCCAGGGGACTTATCTATTTTCACCCTTTCCAGAATTTCCAACACCTCTTCCCTACATACCTCAAAGCCATTCATTCAACTTAATTGTGACTCAGTATTCACATAAGCAACAATGACATGTTCCTGAGTGAATACTGACGAAAAGTATTCATTCAGTGTCTCCCCAATCTCTTCAGCCTCCACACGCAACTTCCCACTACTATCCTTGACTGGATCTATTCCTACCCTAGTCATTCTTTTATTCCTGACATACCTATAGAAAGCCTTAGGGTTTCCCCTAATCCTACCAACTAAGGACCTTTCCTTGCTGCTCTTAGCTCTCTCTTCAAGTGCTTCCTGGCTACCTTATAACTCTCAATCGCCCCAATTGAACCTTCACGCCTCATCTTTACATAGGCCGCCCTCTTCCATTTCACAAGGGATTCCAATTCCTTATTAAACCACGGCTCCCTCACACGACCCTTTCCTCCCTGCCTGTCAGGTACATACTTATCAAGGACACTCAATAGTTGCTCCTTGAACAAGCTCCACATATCAATTGTGCCCAGGCCTTGAAGCCTACTTTTCCAAGCCACGCATCCTAAGTCGTGCCTCACCGCATCATAATTTCCCTGCCCCCAGCTCTTGCCCTGCAGTGCACACTTATCCCTCTCCATCACTGGAGTAAAAGTCACCGAATTGTGGTCACTGTCCCCAAAGTGTTCACCTACCTCTAATTCTAACACCTGACCTGGTTCGTTACCCAGAACCAAATCCAGTATGGCCTCACCTCTTGTTGGTCTATCTACATATTTTGTCAGGAAACCCTCCTGCACCGACCCATCTAATGAACTAGAGCTATAGCTTTCCCAATCAATATCAGGAAAGTTAAAGTCCCCCATAACAACCACCCTATTACTTTCACTCTTCTCCTGAATCATCCTCGCAATCCTTTCTTCTACATCTCTAGGACTATTAGGAGGCCTGTAAAAAACTCCTAACAGGTTGACCTCACCTTTCCTATTCCTAACCTCAGCCCAAACTACCTCAGATGGCGAGTCTTCATCCATCGTCCTTTCCACCGCTGTAATACGAACTTTGACAAGCAATGCCACACCTCCCCCTCTTTTACCCCCATCTCTGACCCTACTAAAACATTTAAACCCTGGAACCTGCAACAACCAATCATGTCCCTGTTCTACCCATGTCTCCGTAATAGCCACAACATCGAAGTCCCAGGTACCAACCCACGCTGCAAGTTCACCTACCTTATTTCATATACTTCTTGCATTGAAATATACACACTTCAAGCCACTTTCCTGTTTACAGGCACCCTCCTTTGAGATTGATGCCATGTTCCTAACCTCCCTACACTCCAGGTCCTCCACCCTAAAGCTCCAGTCTCGGTTCCCATGCCCCTGCAGAGTTAGTTTAAATCCCCCCCAAGAGCACTAGCAAACCTCGCGCCAGGTTCAGATGTAGACCATCCTGTTTATAGAGGTCCCACCTTCCCCAGAAAGAACCCCAGTTATCCAAATACCGGAATCCCTCCCTCCTGCACCATCCCTGTAGCCACGCATTTAACTGTTGTCTCTTCCTATTCCTCGACTCTGTATCACGTGACACGGGTAACAAACCAGAGACAACAACACTGTTCGTTCTAATTCTGAGCTTCCAACCTAGCTCCCTGAAAGCCTGCCTAACATCTTCAGCCCTCCTCCTACCTATGTCATTGGTGCTAATGTGGACCACGATTTCGAGCTGCTTCCCCTTCCCCTTACGATCAGAGACATCACGTATCCTTGCACCTGGGAGGCAACATACCAAACGTGAGTCTCTCTCGCCCCCACAAAACCGCCTATCTGTGCCCCGAACTATCGAGTCCCCAATTACTATTGCTCTCCTCTTCTCCACCCTTCCCTTCTGAGCAATGGGGACAGGTTCCGTGCCTGAGACCTGAGCCTGAGCCCCCTGGTAAGTCGTCCCCCCCACAAGTATCCAAAACGGTATACTTGTTCTTGAGGGGAACGGCCGCAGGGGGTCCCTGCACTGGCTGCTTCTTCCCAGTCCCCCTCACTGTCACCCATCTATCTGCAATCTTTGGAGTTACTACTTCCCTAAAGCTCCGATCTATGACCCCCTCTGCCTCCCAAATGACCCTAAGTTCATCCAACTCCAGCTCCAGTTCCCTAACACGGTCTTGGAGGAGCGGAAGATGGGTGCACTTCCTGCAAGTGTAATCAGCATGGCATCCCTCACCTCAAACATGTTGCAAGAGGAACATTGCACTGCCTTCACTGCCATCCCTCTATAAGTAACCTTTTTTAAAGAAAAACTGGGTCTAAAGAATATAACAAGCAAAATGCAGCACTTACCTACTTACCACAACGGGTCTTATTTTGGTAAGAGGAGCAAGGTAGGACCACTTTTGGAACAGCCTGTGGAGTGTTGTCGAACAGAGAGTCCTAGGGGTTGACAGAACCTCTACAGTGCAGAAGTAGGCCATTTGGCACAACAGGCCCACACTATCAGTCCCATTTCCCTTATGTGCAAAAATAGAAGCACAAATCAAGAGCCTGGAAAGCTAAGCGATGTTCAAACCACTACAGTGAAAAATAAAGCAAGGGCAACCAAGGGTTCATCGGTTTCCATGTCTGCATTGGAGCTTCAGTATTTCCTTGGATTGGTGAATTATTATGGAAAACTGTGGAATCACCTCACTGCTATTTTGGCAGCTGAGATTTGGTATTCAGAAAGGGCCAGCTTTGCAAATACTCAGGTTGTCAAGAAGAAGCCTTATGGGAATTGAAAAAGCAGCTATCATCATTTAATTTCTTGGCACAGAATGATCTTCAGTGAGATGTAGTGCTGATTTGCAAAGCCTCACCATATGGTATCCAGTTACTGCTGGCTCACTGATAGAGAGGACTGCCTTATAGTATGTGTCTCCCAGAGTTTGGCTGATGCTGAATGGTATTCAGAGAGGGCCAGATTTACAAATAGTCACATTGCTAAGAAGCAGTCTTTTGGGAAGTGAACAAGCAGCTCTCGTCATTTAATGTTTCGGCACCGAATAATCCCCAGTGAGGTTTTGTGCTGACATGCAATGCCTCCACATATGGTATCAGGTTCCTGTTCACTCACTGACAGCTTGGCAAAGAGGATTACCCAATTGTTTATGCTTGCCAGACTTTAACTGTTGCTGAATGAAGAGACATCCAAGTATGGAAGGAGCAATTGTCAGTAATCTTTTGTTTGAGAATGTTCAACCAATGCTTTTCTAAACATAAATATGAAATAGTAATAGACCACAAAAACCTTGCTAGGTCTACCTAATGGGGACAGTGCCATCCCACTTTTAGCTTCAGGTGAAATTGCAAGGTGAGCTCTTATTCTGAGTGCATGCAATTACAGGTTGGAACATCATCCGGGCAGCCAAGTAATGAATGCCTAAAGCCAATTCCCAATGGTGGGTACACCATGACAGGTGCCACCACTGGAAGAGTCTGTTCTGGATTTAATCTTTCTGGACACCTTTCTGGTAATCTCTGACAATATCAGACTATGTAGACAAAAAGATCCCTTGCTGGTGAAAAAAATCAACTCGTTGTGTTGGAAATGAAAGCAGGATCGAGATCAGATGACAATTGAAGACAATGTACTATTATTGGGAGCAGTGTGTTTGGCCCGTGGAAAGGTCACTGAAAGATTCTGGTTGAATTCCACAGGGTCATTCTGTGATTTCCAAAATGAAAATGTGGATGACAAGTTATGTTTGGGGGCTAGGATGGAAGGCCGACATAAGCATGTTGGTGAGTCAGTACCCAGCGTGCCAACAAGGACATATATTTTTGCTAGCAGTGCGTGATATTCATGGGACTGGCCTGGTATGGCCTGGACTCAAATAAATATTGAATGTGCCAGTCCATTTGAGAGATTGATACTTTTAATCATTGTGCACACCCATTCAAAGTTGTTGGAGATGCATAGAGGTTATTTTCGAATGTGGGGACTATTATTGAAAAGTTATGAGCATCTGGTGTTTGGACTTGTTGTTCACAGATAATGGGCATTCACTTGCCAGCAGGGAGTATTGAGTATTTCCTGAAGTCGACTGGCATTCAGCATGCAATGACAGCTGCATCCATTGTCTGATAGTCTGTTGCAAAACACAGTTCAATAATTGAAGTCAAGGTTAAGAAAACAGCCTACAAGTGGTATGGAGAGAGTAAATAGGCAAAGTCTTTTCCCTGGGGTTGGAAAGTCAGAACTAGAGGGCATAAGTTTTGGGTGAGAGGTGAAAGATATCAAGGAGACCTAAGGGGCAGCTTTTTCACACAGAGGGTGATGTGGATATGGAATGAGCTCCCAGAGGAAGTGGTGAAACCTGGTACAATTGCAACATTTAAGAGGCATTTCAATGGGTATATGAATATGAAGGGTCTGGAGAGAAATGGGCCAGGTGCTGGCTGGTGGAACTAGATTGGGTTGGGATATCTGGTCAGCAAGGACAGGTTGGACCGAAGGGTCTATTTCCATGCTTTTCATCTCTCTGACTCTATGAATCAAACTTAACTGCATCCCAAACTGTCCCAGTTTCTTTTTGATGATAGAAACAACACTCATGCAACTGCAGGGTCTGTTCCACCACAGTTGTTAATGTGGAAAGGATTTCCATTCCAGGTTAAATCTGATCTTCCCAAACATTGTTGGGGGTGGGGGGGTGGTGTAATGACAACAGGAATGCCAATGCCAGCCACAAGACTCCTCTTTGTGCAAGATGCTGTTAATATCCTGGAACAAAATCTGCTGTTGAAACCAAGAGAATAGCCCTGCATGGGTAAGAGGCATGATCAAAGTGAGGACATGTCTCAGATGTGCAATGTTTGGGGTTGGAGAGGCGGTCCTAAACAAATCTGAAGATCATATGATAGGTGTAACCTCACAAGTGGCCAGGAGCAAAACATTCCCAGTCCCTGAGATTATCCGGCAAGGCTGTCTGAACCTGTGAGTTCTGCCAGTCCACCCAGAGTGGAAGTAACCTTGAGGGTGAGATGGACTCAGTAGATGTTGTAGCATTGATGCCATTGTCACCTGAGTAAGAAGATCAATGTTTTCTGAGATGCAAGAGGTGGGCTACAGTCCAAGCACAAGGTTGCATGAGCCAAGCCAGTGTCCAAGGAAGTAGACCTCGTAGGAAAACGCCTTCGGAGATGCTTTGGGAAATAGAACGGGCTTATGCCCCAGGATGTAAAGTGGGATGGAGGTAATGATTGGAATGCGGTCAGCCAGTGAACCTCATTGAATATAATTCTGCAAGTTGTACCTGATAACCGGGTCCAATCAGGAAGTCCTGACTGGCAGGTGTGTCAGGGTTCTGCTCATCCAAGGAGCTATCTTTATGAAGCCTTGGTCAGAATCATGTACTGTGCACGTGGAAATTCTTTGAATTGCGTCACACAGCAAATTATACTCAAGGAGTTCAGCAATATAGGTATCTTGGATGAAACAGATAAGGCTGTCCTCCAGCTAAAGAAACAGGCTGCAGGTGCAAATGGCATTCCCACTGAGGCATTGAAGTGCAGAGGCACTGAGATCCCAATGCAGCTGCATGCCCTTGTCTGCCTTATCTGGAAGGAGGAGAGCTTCCCAGAAGAGCTCCAAGATGCCAAAGTTGTAAGTATTTTATGAAAAAATGAGCATGCCAGACTGTGGTAACTACAGAGGAATATCCCTGATGTCCACCATTGGAAATGTATCACCAAAGTCCTTTTCAACTTTCTTCTCCCCGTGGTTGAGGAAGTCCTCCGAGGATTTCAGTGTGGCTTTCAGCCAGAGAGTGATCCATTGAACATGATTTTCACTGCAGTCTATGGCCTTCTGGGAACTTAAAAAGACCTTTAACATCATCAATCGGGAAGCATATCTGGAGCATTTTTCTCGACTTTAGTTGCAACATGATGTTTGTCACCATCCTTCACCTGGTCCACAATGACATGTAATTCATAAAAATGACAAGAAGGGCTTATGCCCGAAACGTCGATTCTCCTGTTCCTTGGATGCTGCTTGGCCTGCTGCGCTTTTCCAGCATCACATTTTTAGCTTCAGTACCTACCCAATCACCCTCTGAACTGGTGTCGAACAGGGCTGTGTCATCACTGCAACATTTCCGAATCTACCTTGCTGCCAGATTCACTGCCGACAAGCTGTCCAATTTATTTCATTGAAAAGAGAATGTAGTTGTTTAGTTTTTTATTTGGTTGAAAAGAACAAATGCTGGAGATCACAGCAGCATCCATGAGAGAGGGCAGCTAGTATTTCAAGACCAAATGACTCCTCATCAGGGCTGTTCATGTGTTGTTTAATTTGCTTGAGTATATTTTTATTTTGGCCCCCTGTAGCCCCTGCCCACAAGTAGTTGGTGGGGCAGGGAGAGCCAATTTTTGCTTGTTAAACAAAAAAGGCACTATTGCTCTGTGGAAAGATTGAAAGAACTAAACAAAGTGAAAGCAGTTTAATTTCTGTTTTCAATGAGCACACCATTTTTCATGGTGATGTTTCTGTTCCAGGAATGTCTGATGCAGGCAGTATCAGGGGATCTAGGTTTTATTTTTCCATTTACATTTTTAGTTTTAAAAGAGTGTAGGGTTGTTTTGCAGACTGGAGTTCTGACAAATGCAGGGATTGGTGCTGGGTGCAATGCCATTTTTCATTTCTGTAATGGATTGGAATGTGAGTATGAATGTGAATGTTAAACGGCATCAGGAACATCAATGCCAGCCACTAAGCTCCTCTTTGTGCGTGAGGCAGTTTACTACATTGGACAAAATGTGCTGTTGAAACCATTGGAATGGCCTGTATGGGGAAGGAGCATGGTCGAAGTAAAGGACAGATCCCATGATGTTGAGGATCACATGATAGCTGTAACCAGCAAGTGGCCAAGAGCAAGGCATAACCAGCTCCTCAGAACATCTGGCAAGAATGTCCGCACCCTGTGGGTTCTCCTCATCCTCCCAGTTTAGAAGAAACCTCTGAGGGCATTGGAATGGCATGGTGGAAGTAAAGGTCAGGTCCCATGCTGTTGGAGAGGTGTTCCTGAACAAATCTGAGGATCACATAATCGCTGTAACTAGCAAGTGGCCAAGAGCAAGGCATAACCGCTCTTCAGAACATCTGGCAAGGATGTCCACACCTGTGGGTTCTCCTCATCCTCCCAGTGTAGAAGAAGCCTCTGAGGGCAGATGTTGCAGCCTTGATGCCATTACCAACTGCTGAAGAAGATAAATTTCTGCTGCGATGCAAATGGTGGTCGACAGTCCAGCACGTGGCAACAGTAACCAAGCTAGAGTCTGAAGAAGTTGACCTTGTGGGAAAATGGTTATGGCTGGTCACCTTGTCCAATCAGGGAGTCCTGTTCGGCAGATATGTCAGGGGTCCTGCTCACTCGATGAGCCGTCTCTATGAAAGCTAGGTCAGTGTTATGTACTGTGCATGTGGAAATTCTTGAACAGCATCCAGCAACATAGTTCACGCAAGGAGTTCAGTTATGGCCTAGCCTTGATGAGAAGGCTCTCATCCAACTCAAGAACGAGGCTGCAGGTGTAAATGGTATTCCCCCTGAAGCATTCAAGTGTGGAGGCACTGTGCTCCCAGTGTAGCTGCATGCCCTTGTGTGCCATATCTGAAAGGATGAGAGCATCCCAGGAGAGCTCCCAGATGCCAAAGTTATTAGCATTGTTAACAAAGGGAACATATCAAACTGTGGTAACTGCAAGATAAAATCCCTGATGTCGACCATTGGAAAACTCATTGCCAAGGTCTTTTTGAAGTGGCCCTGCGGTTCAGGTACTCCTTTTGGAGTCTCAGTGTGGCTTTGGTCCTAGAAAGTTACAATGAACATGGTTTTCACTGCTGTCTTGGACCATCAAGGACCTTACAAAGGCCTTTGCCACAATCAATTGGGAAGCATTTGTGGATTGTTCTTCTCCAATTTAGTTGCAACATGAAGTTAGTCGCAATCTTTGGCCTGATCCACAACAAAGTGGATTATAATGGCAAACAGGGTCAACACCTGCCCATTTCCCCCTCTGAATCAGTGTCGAGCAGGGCCAAGTCATCACCTGAACACTTTTCTGAATCAGTGTCTCTGCAGGATCTCAATGCCGACAAGCTGACAACTATTGCCCCAAGGGGACTTTAATTGTAGCCCTGCATTGTCTCTATCCCAGAAGCTCTTGATGGGGATCAGTGTGAGCTGTAAGTTATTTTTAGTTAAGATGTGCAGCTGTACTTCCTGTCGATTTTATGCATCATTGTCCCTTTCCATGGAGTGTTCAATCATGACAGTGCAGAGAGGATTCATTTATTTATTGAAAAGAACAAATACTGAAGATCACAGCAGGTCAGACAACATCCAGGAGAGAGAGCAAGCTAAGACTCCTCATCAGAGCTGTTCATTTATTATTTGTTTTCTTATATTTGCTTGAGTTTATTTTTATTTTGGCCCCCTTTGGCCACTGCCTAAAACTGGTTGTTGCGGACATTGTCAAAAGTGAGCCAATTTTTTTGTGTGTATTTGTTTTTGCCTTTCCCCAGAATCATAGTGTCTTCATTTTTGGTCACTGATAGTTGCTTTAATTCTTGTTTTGAAAGAGCAGAGTTAAAAAAAATCACAACACCAGGTTCATCAAATGTTTATTTTGAAATACTATTTTTTTGGAATGCTGCTGGTAGTTTTTCCAAATGAACATGGTGGATGATAATGTGTTGTTGAGCGATTTTTAACTTTGTCGACCCCACTCCAACACTAGACCCCTCCTAGTCTTGAAAGAGCAGAGTGTTTCATCTGGTGCTGTGCCTGTCTTGGCATTATCTGATGCAGGAAATGTCAGATGTTCTTGGTTTTTTTCCATTTACATCTTTGGTTTTATAAGAGTGGAGGTTTGTTGATCAAACTGGAGACCTGTGATGAATACAAGAATTGGCGCTGGGTCCATTTCCATTTCTCATTCATGTAAATGGATTAGCATTGAGAATATGGGAAACATGGTTGCACGTATGAAACGAGCTGCCAGAGGATGTGGTGGAGGCTGGTACATCTCCAATACTTAAAAGGCATCTGAATGGAAATACAAATAGAAAGAGTTTTGATGAATATGAGCCAACAGCTGGCAAGTGGGACTGATAAATCTAGACTATGTGGTTGGTATGGTTGAGTTGGACTGAAGAGCCTGTTTCCATGACCAGTGCCACTTGATGTGCATGCAAATATAAAGGCACAATTCATGAGGCTGGAAAGTGAAGCAATAATAAAATCACTATATTTACCATATCCACAGCACTGGTCGTTCCCATTGAGGTTCGGTTTGCCTCTGTGGAGATTTTGATGAATCAGTGATCTGTATTTTGAAGCCAGATAAATAAGCGATCCATCACAGTGAGGACTTATACGCAAACCTTTAGAGGCTTTGTTCTTCATGAAGCTGGATATGAGCCATGCGAATCTACCATTGTGATTTGATGAAGATTCCCATAAATGTGCTACAAATAATATCCATAATGGTTTGTACCAATATCCGAAACTGCCTTTTGTGTTGGGATATCATCAGCCTGTGAAATTGTCCAATGAACTATGGAGAACATGCTACAAGGTGTACCCCAGGATATGGTCTTGTATGGATGTTGTACTAATAATTGGGAAGAGGATTTTGAGAGATTGGGCACGGCAATTAAATGGTTCTCCAGGGCCTCAGAAGGAAAAATGTATATTCCAAGGCATCCCAAGTGACCTCCTTGAGCAATAGCATCGACAAGACCAGCTTTAACTCATTGGAAAACTAAGTGAGGTCAATGAAGGGTGCCCTGGCTCCTCCCAGAGCTTCAATCTTACCTTGGGTTGGTGAAATATTACGGACGCTTCTGTAATGTCCTGGCCTCATCTTGGCAGCTTAAATTTGCTATTCAGAAATTATCAGCATTGTAAATGATTTCATCACCCAGAAGTATCCTTTAGGGAAGTGAAAAAGCAGGTTTTGTAGATGGTGTTAGCATACAATAGCCCCCAGTGAGATGTGGTGCTGACATGTGATGCCTTCCAATACCGTTTAATGTGACTGTTGGCTCACTGATGGCTCGGCAGAGATAGTTTATGCTTCTCAGACTTCGGCTAATGTCAAATGAAGACACGTCCAGAATGAGAATGAAGGTTTGGTGGTAGTCCTTTGTGTGAGAAAGTTCCACCAATACCTTTTATAACATCAATTTGAAATATAAATCAGATATCCCTAGAAACCCCTGCGAGGGATATCTGATGATGACAGACCCATCACACCTTGAACTTCAGGTCATATCCAGTGGACTATCCTGCTGAGTGCATTGCAGCTCAGAAAACTGTGTGAGCAATCAAGTGTTAAATGCAGTTGTGTGAAGCCTACTCCCAATGGTGGATACACCATGGTGGGTGCCAGAAGTGAATGAGTCTGTTCTTGTTTTAAACATCGCGGACACGCTTCCCATCATCTCTGACAATCTCAGACTGTGGAAACAAAAAGATCCTTCCTGGTGAAATACAAACAGCTGGTGGCGTTGGAAATGAAAGGGGCATCACAACCAGAATTGAATCCTTTCTGGACTTAGCAAGACAAGATGTCCATTGAGGACGGCATAGTAATATGGGGAGCAAGTGTGTTTATCCCGCGCAAAGGTCACTGTCACATACTGGCTGAACTCCACTAGGGTCATCCTGTGATTACCAAAATGAAGGTGTTGACAAGACGTTTTGTCTGTTGGCCGTGATCAGATGCCGACGCAGCCATGTTGATGGGGCAATGACTAGAGTGCAAACAATGACAGAAGAGTGAAAGTAATAGGGTGGTTGTTATGGGGGACTTTAACTTTCCAGATATTGACTGGAAAAGCTATAGCTCTAGTTCATTAGATGGGTCGGTGTTTGTCCAATGTGTGCAGGAGGGTTTCCTGACACAATATGTAGACAGGCCAACAAGAGGTGAGGCCAAACTGGATTTGGTTCTGGGTAACGAACCAGGCCAGGTGTTAGAATTGGAGGTAGGTGAGCACTTTGGGGACAGTGCCCACAATTCAGTGACTTTTACTCTCGTGATGGAGAGGGATAAGTGTGCACTGCAGGGCAAGAGTTATAGCTGGGGGCAGGGAAATTATGATGCGATGAGGCACGACTTAGGATGCATGGCTTGGAAAAGTAGGCTTCAAGGCATGGGCACAATTGATATGTGGAGCTTGTTCAAGGAGCAACTATTGAGTGTCCTTGATAAGTATGTACCTGACAGGCAGGGAGGAAAGGGTCGTGTGAGGGAGCCGTGGTTTAATAAGGAATTGGAATCCCTTGTTAAATGGAAGAGGGCGGCCTATGTAAAGATGAGGTGTGAAGGTTCAATTGGGACGATTGAGAGTTATAAGGTAGCCAGGAAGGATCTGAAGGGAGAGCTAAAAGCAGCAAGAAGGGGACATGAAAAGTCCTTAGTTGGTAGGATTAGGGGAAACCCTAAGGCTTTCTATAGGTATGTCAGGAATAAAAGAATGACTAGGGTAGGAATAGGTCCAGTCAAGGATAATAGTGGGAAGTTGCATGCGGAGGCTGAAGAGATTGGGGAGACACTGAATGAATACTTTTCGTCAGTATTCACTCAGGAACAGGACATTGTTGCCGATGTGAATCTTGAGTCAGAATTAATTAGAATGGACGGCTTTGAGGTATGTAGGGAAGAGGTGTTGGAAATTCTGGGAAGGGTGAAAATAGATAGGTCCCCTGGGCCTGATGGCATTTATCCTAGGATTCTCTGGGAAGGGAGGAGATTGCAGAGCCATTGGCCTTGATTTTATGTCCTTGTTGTCTACAGGAATAGTGCCAGAAGACTGGAGGCTAGCAAATGTGGTTCCCTTGTTCAAGAAGGGGAGTAGGGATAACCCTAGTAACTATAGGCCGGTGAGTCTCACTTCTGTTGTGGGCAAAGTCTTAGAGAGAATTGTAAGGGATAGGATTTATGAACATCTGGATAGGAATAATGTGATCAAGGATAGTCAGCATGGTTTTGTGAAGGGCAGGTCGTGCCTCACAAACCTTATTGAATTCTTTGAGAAGGTGACTAAGGAGGTAGACGAGGGTAAAGCGGTAGATGTGGTGTATATGGATTTTAGTAAGGCGTTTGATAAGGTTCTCCGTGGTAGGCTATTCCAAAAAATACAGAGGTATGGCATTGAGGGTGAGTTGGAGGTTTGGATTAGGAATTGGCTGGCTAGAAGAAGATAGAGGGTAGTAGTTGATGGTAAAGGTTCATCTTGGAGTGCCGTTACTAGCGGTGTTCCGCAAGGATCTGTTTTGGGACCATTGCTGTTTGTCATTTTTATAAATGGCCTGGAGGAGGGGCTAGAAGGTTGGGTGAGCAAGTTTGCGGATGATGCGAAAGTCGGTGGAGTTGTTGACAGTGAGGAAGGATGTAGCAGGTTACAGCGGGATATAGATAAGATGCAGAGCTGGGCAGAAGGTGCCAAATGGAGTTCAATGTAGGTAAGTGTGAGTTGATTCACTTTGGTAAGAGTAAAAAAAAGATGGGGTACTGGGCTAATGGTCAGATACTTGGTAGTGTGGATGAGCAGAGGGATCTTGGTGTCCATGTACACAGATCTCTGAAAGTTGCCACCCAGGTAAATAGTGCAGTGAAGAAGGCATATGGCGCACTGGCTTTTATTGGTAGAGGAACTGAGTTCTGGAGCCCTGAGGTCATGTTGCAGTTGTATAAGACTCTGGTGCGGCCGCATCTGGAGTATTGTGTGCAGTTTTGGTCGCCATACTATAGGAAGGATGTGGAGGCACTGGAACGGGTGCAGAGGAGGTTTACCAGGATGTTGCCTGGTAGGGTAGGAAGATCGTATGAGGAAAGGCTGAGGCACTTGGGACTGTTTGCATTAGAGAAAACAAGGTTTAGGGGTGACTTGATAGAGGTGTACAAGATGATTAGGGGTTTAGATAGGGTTGACCATGAGAACCTTTTTCCACGTATGGAGTCAGCTATTGCGAGGGGGCATAGCTTTAAATTAAGGGGTGGTAGGTATAGGACAGATGTTAGGGGTAGATTCTTTACTCAGCGAGTCGTGAGTTCATGGAATGCACTGCCAGTAGCAGTGGTAGACTCTCCCTCTTTATGGGCATTTTAACGGGCATTAGATAGGCATATGGAGGATAGTGGGCTGGTGTCGGTTAGTTGGGCTTGGATTGGCGCAACGTCGAGGGCCAAAGGGCCTGTACTGCGCTGTATTTTAAATTGCCACCATGCAGCTGCACAACATCGATGGGGCTGGTCAGCTAACACCTGGACTCAGTTACACATCAACTGTGTCAGTGCTTTCATGCTGTTTATGCATTTAGTCATTGTGCATAAAGTGCATTTGTCAAAGGTGGGGACGACAATTGAAAAGTTGTGAGAATTGTTCTTCAATACACAGAAACTGGATATGCTGGTCACAGATAACAGGCCATCATTTACCAGGAGGGAGCCTTGTAAAATTCCTAAAGTGGAATGATATTCAGCATGTAAGGACAGCTGCATCTGTTGTCTGATTGTCTGGTGGGAAGAGTAGCCCAAACATTGAAAGAAAGTGTAAAGATACAGCCTAAAACTTTAGTCCATACCCAAGTGTCCAAATTTCTGATTCATTATAGAATCAGCACTCACACAAATAAAGGGACAGAAGAATTGGTAATGCAGAGAAGGCTCCACTCCAGATTAAATCTGATGTTCTTCGACCTTGTGCGGTGTGTGAAAGGTGTCATGAACACCAGTGCTGGAAGACTTTTGTGCACGAGAGAGGCAATTTAGTCCAGGAGACAAAATTTGCTGTTAAAACAATTCAAATTGCCATGCAGGCATAAGAGGCATGGTCAAATGATATACACTTCTCAAGGCAGAGAGGTGACCCTAAATCATTATTTGTGTCACCTATAACATCAAAAGTGGGGCAGGAACAAAACATTCTAGGAGAAAGTGAGGGCTGCAGATGCTGGAGATCAGAGCTGAAAATGTGTTGCTGGAAAAGCGCAGCAGGTCAGGCAGCATCCAAGGAGCAGGAGAATCGACGTTTCGGGGATGAGCCCTTCATTTCTGAAGAAGTGCTCATCCCCGAAACGTCGATTCTCCTGCTCCTTGGATGCTGCCTGACCTGCTGCACTTTTCCAGCAACACATTTTCAGGAACAAAACATACCCAGCCACTCAGAACATCTGTCAAGGCTGCCAGAAACTGTGGGTTCTCCCTGCTCTCCCAGTGTCCAAGAAACCTCTGAGGGCAAAATGGACATGGCAGATGTTGCAGCCATTTCCACCAGCAGAAAAAGATGAATTCCTGCTGAGATGCTCCATGGGAAAGAGGCAAGCCGCAGAAATGTGTGTTCCAAGGCACCCCAAGTGACCTCCTTGAGCTACAGCATGGACAAGAGTGGGTTACACACATTCGAAGTCAAACTGTGGGCAACCTCGGCTCCCATGTCAGTATCTGAGCTTCGGTGTTAATTTGTGTTGGTAAATTATGGAAAATTGGCAGAGACGACACCCCGATAGTCTCAGCTTGGCAGACTTTAGTGATTCTGAATGAAGATACATTCAGATAGAGAATGAAAGTTTGGCGGGAATCTTTTGTGTGAGAAAGTTCAACTACTACTTTTCTGCAACTATATTTGAAACAGTAATGGACCACAAAATCCTACTCTGGCTACCTGATGAGGATGGCATCCCATGTCTAGCTTCAGGTTATATTCAGCAGTGAGCTCTTATTCTGAGTGCATGCGATTACAAGTTCGAACAAGTTGTGTGGTCAAGTGGTTACTGACTGAAGCCAACTCCCAATGATAGATACACCATGGTGGGTGCCACCACTGGATGAGTCTGTTCCTAGTTTTAATCTTTCTGGACCCCTCCAGCCATTGCTGACAATAACAGACTGTGGATGTGAAATTATCCCATTCTGGCCAAACAAAAACAACTGGTGGTGTTGGAAATGGAAGAGTCACCAAAACCAGGCTGGAAACCTTTCTGGACCTGGCGAGACCCGATGTCCATTGAAAATTGCTAACATGGCTGGCAAGCATGTTTGTCACAAGCATAAGTCACTGTCAGATACTGACTGAATTCTACCAGGGTCATCCTGCGATTTCCAAAATAAAGTTGATAAAGTCGAAGTTGATGAAATGTTATGTTTGGTGACCAGGATTGGAAGCTGGTACAGCCACATTGGTGAGGTAGTACTCAGAGTGCCAACATGGACAAGCATTGTCCCCAACAGTGCACAATAGTGATGGAATTGGCCAGGCATAGCCTGGACTCGAGTCTGAAAAACAACTCTCATTGCCTTCATAGTTGAATGTGCCAGTCCGTTGGTGGAATCAATACTTTTAAATATTGTACATACCCTTTCAAAGTGGTTTGATATGCATAAAATTCATTTGTCAAATTTGGGGATGACGATTGAAAAGTTGTCAGTCTCTGGTGTCTGGACTCAGTGGTGGGATATAATGGCATTTGTCTGCCAGCAGAGAATTCTGTGTTTTTGCGAAAGGTGAATAGCATTCGGCATGTAATGACAGCTGCGTCTGTTGTCTAATAGTCTGGCAAAAAGAAACGTCCAAGCATTGAAGGCAAGGTTCAGAAAACAGCTGACAGGTTCATTGGATAACAATCTGTCCCAGTTTCTGTTTTATTATAGAAACAGCACTCACACAGCTGCAGGGACAGCTCCAGCAGAGTTGCTTATGCAGAGAAGACTCCACAGCAAGTTAAATCTGATCTTCCTGGACCTTGTGGAGAGGGTGAAACGGCATCAGAATTGGCAGTACTGGACACAAAACCCCTCTTTGCATGAGAGACCGTACACTTCATGGGAGAACATGTGCTGTTCCCAATGTAAACCTGGGAATGGTCCTGCATGGATAAGAGGCATGGTCGAAGTGAGGGCAGGCCCCATGATGTACAATCTTTGGGTCCTTTCCAGAAAGGAATAATTTGATTAGCGATAGTCAACACGATTTTGTAAACTGGAGGTCATGCCTCACAAACCTTATTGAGTTCTTTGAGAAGGTGACCAAACAGATGGACCAAAAACGGTTGATGTCCTTTACATAGACTTCCGTAAGGCACTTGATGAGGTTCCCCATAGTAGAGGACTTAAGAAAACATGGAGACTTGGAATTGAGGGTGATTTACCAGAAGCTGGTTAGCTGAAAAAGGATAGAATGTGGTGGTTGATGGAAAATGTTCATCCTGGAGTTCAATTACTTATAGAGTACTGCAATGATGTATTTTCGGTCCACTGTTGGTTGTCATTTTTATAAATTGTTTAATGAGGGTGTTGAAGGATGGGTTAGTAAATTTGAGGATGAAACTAAGGTCAGTGGAATTGTGGACAGTGCCAAATGGTATTGCAGGTTACAGAGGGACACATAACCTGCAGAAATGGACTGAGAGGTGACAAATGGAGTTTAATGTTGAAACGTGTGAGGTGACTCACTTTGGAAAGATCAACAGTAATAAAGAGTACTGGACTGATTTTAAGGTTCCTGGTAGTATAGATGAGCAGAGAGATCTTGGTGGTCATGAACATAGATCTCTGAAAGTTCCCACCAAGGTTGGTAAGTCTGTCAAAAAGACATACAATGTGTTATCTTTTCTCGGTGGAGTTATTGGGTTTCTGAGCCATGAGGTCATCTTGCAGCTGTACAAAACTCTGGTGCAGCTGTACTTAGAGTATTGTGTACTTTTCTGGTCACTGCATTCTAGGAAGGATGCAGAATGTTTGGAAATGTTTCAGAGGTGATTTATAAGGATGTTGCCTGGTATGAAGGGAAGTTTTATGCAAAAAGGCTGAGGGAACTGAGGCTGTTTCCATTAGAGACAAGAAGGTTGAGAGATGTCTTAATTGAAATATCTAAGATAACCAGAGGATTCAGGGTGGAGAGTGAGAGCCTTTCTCTGCGGATAGTGCAGGCTTGCATGAGGAGACACAGCTTTGAATCGAGGGGTGATAGATACAGTACAGATGTCAGAGGTAGTTTGTTTATGTAGAGAGTTGTACGGGTGTGGAATACCCTTCCTGCAACTGTCGTAGACCCACCAAATTTATGGGCATTTAAATAGTCATTGGATAAACATATGGATGAAAATGAAATTGTGCAGGATGGATAGGCTTCAGTTTGGTTCTACAAGTCATCGCAACATCGTGGGTTGAAGAACCTGTGCTATGCAGAGATATTGAGCTCCCAGTGTAGCTGCATGCCCTTGTCTGCCTTACCTGGAAGGAGGAGAGCATCTCAGGAGAGCTCCTAGATGCCACAGTTGTGTGTGTATTATCCAAAAAATGGAACATGTCAGACTGTAGAAACTCCAGGGGAATATCCTTAATGTCCACCATTGGAAAACTCATTGCCAAGATTGTGTTCAACTCTCTCAACCCAGTGTCTGAGGAACTCCTTCCGGAGACTCAGTATGGCTTTCTGTCACAGAGGAGCACGATGGACATCATTTTCACTGCTGCATGTGACGTTCTTGGACTTTACAAAGGCATTTGACACCATCAATCAGGAAGCAGTTTTGAAGCATTCTTCAGCACATTAGTTATACCACGACATTTGTCACCACCCTTCCCCTGGTCCGCAATGACAGATGTCATCATAATGACAAATGGCTTCAACACCTGCCATTTGCCCCTTTGAACTGGTGGCGAGCAGGGCTGTGTATCACCACAAAACTTCCCTGCATTGCTGCAGGACCACGCCACCGACAAGGCCCACATTTGAGCCAAAGGATCTTTTATTTTTGTCCTGCACTGTTGCTGTCCCAAAAACAGTGTGAGTGATAAATTATTTTCAGTTGAAATGAGCAAGTGTACTTCCTCTGGATTGCAAACCATTATTGTTCTTTTCCCAGGAGTGTTCAATAGTGACAGAATAGGGAGGGTTTATTTGTTTTGTTGAAAAAACCAAATGCTGGAGATTACTGCAGGTCAGACAGCATCCATGAGAGAGAGCAAGTTAGGATATAGAGTCGAGATGACCCCTCATCAGAGCTGTTCATATATTCATTGTTTTCTTTGATTTACTTGAGTTTCTTTTTATGTTTTTGTGCACGTGGA
The DNA here is from genome assembly GCF_037043375.1 of Chiloscyllium plagiosum. Taxonomy (NCBI): domain Eukaryota; kingdom Metazoa; phylum Chordata; class Chondrichthyes; order Orectolobiformes; family Hemiscylliidae; genus Chiloscyllium; species Chiloscyllium plagiosum. Next base: position 90,483,499 of record NW_028270149.1, on the reverse strand, counting down.
CTGCAGTGAATTGAGGGTTGCATAGTATAGGTTATTTTATATTAGGATGAATCCTCGGCACAAAATTGCGGGCCGAAGGGCCTGTTCTATGCTGTACTTTTCTGTGTTCCATGTTGGCCCCTGTAACGCCTGCCCTTGAGTGTTTTGTGGGAGAAGAGTCCAGGGAGAGCTCATTTTTGATTGTTTATTTCTTTCTGTCTTTCCCCAAAAGGATTCTTGTATTTTTTGTATAACAAAGTGAAAGGAGCTTTAGTTTCTGTTTTGAAAGTGTAGAGTGTATGTCACGCTGCTGTGCCTGTTCTGGGACAGTCTGTTGCAAGCAGTGAGGGTTGTTTTTCAGACTGGAGGCACATGACAAATACAAGAATCCATGCTGGTCCAATGTCATTTGTTATTAATGTCAAGAATTTTGATGAGAAGTTCAGATGCATGGTTTGTGAGGAGTGGCAGGTGGAGTTTAATTTTGATAAATACAAAATGTTGCATTTAGGTAAGAGGAACAGGGCAATACCTTCACAGTTAATGGTAGGGCCCATGAAGTGTTGTGAAACAGAGAGTCCCAGGGGTTGACAGAACCTCTACAGTGCAGATGTAGACCATTTGGCACAGTAGGTGTCATATACTGTGTCATATACTGTGCATGTGTAAAATCTTGAACTGTATCCAGCAGCATATTACATGCAAGGAACTCAGCAATCCCCAGTCTTGGACAAAACAGAGAAAGCTGTCCTCCAGCTTAAGAATGAGGCTGCAGGTGCAATTGGTATTCTTCCTGAGGCAATTCAAGTGTAGAGGCACTGAGCTCCCAGTGCAGCTACATGCCCTTGTCTGACTTATCTGGAAGGAGGAGTGCATCCCTGGAGAGCTCCCAGATTCCACAGTTTAGAGTGTTTTCCTGAAAAGAGAATGTTGCATTTTGGTAAGAGGAACAAGGCAAGACCACTTTTGGAACGACCTGTAGAGTGTTATCGAACAAAGTCCTAGGGCTTGTCAGAGACTCTACAATGTGGAAGTAGTCCATTTGGCACAACTCTCAGTCCTATTTCCCTTCTGTACAAAAGTAAAGGCACAAATCAAGAGCCTGGAAAGCTAAGCGATGATCAAACCACTACAGTGAGCCCTATGTGCAGTGCTATTCTAATCCATTATGTGTCTATTTGCCAATGTGTAGATTTTAAAGAATTGATGAGTTAAACTGATCCATCATGTTGAGGGCTTGTCTGGAAACCACAGATGCCATGTCCTTTACAAAGCTGGATATGAGCCATACGAACATGGCATTGTGCTTCAGTGAGGATTCCCATAAGTATGCTACAGTTAATACCCATAAGGGTGTAGCCATTGCACTTGACAGCCTTTCTTTTGGCTATCATCATCATCAGCCAGTGAATCATTCCAGTGAATGGTGGAGAACAGTTTACAAGGTCTACCCATGGTCTCTATTTATCTGAAGATTTGCTAATCACTGGGAAGTTCAATAAAAATCATTTAATGTTTGTCCAAGACCTTAGGAAGGAAAAACAAAATGTGTTCCAAGGCACCTCAAGTGATGTAATTGAGCTACAGCATGGACAAGTAACACATTGAAAGATAAAGCAAGGGCAAACAAGGGTTCATCAGCTCCCTTCGTCTGCATCGGAGCTTCAGTCTTTCCTTGGGTTGGTGAATTATGACAGAAATTGTGTCATCACCTGGCCACCATTTCAGCAGATTTGTCAGTGGTTCTGCTCATTTGAGGAGCAGTCTCTACGAAGGCTAGGTCAGTGTCACGTACCTGTGCACATGGAAAATTTTGGAGTACGTGCCACAGCATATTACATGCGCGGAGTTCAGCAATACCTAAGCCTCGGTCAAAACAGAGAAGGGAGTCCTCCAGCTGAAGAACAAGGCTGCAGTTGCAAATGGTACTCCCTCTCAAGCGTTGAACTGCGGAGGCACTGTGCTTCCAGTGCAGCTGAATATCCTTGTCTGCCTTCTCTGGAAGGAGGAGAACATCCCAGGAGAGCTCCCAGATGCTGAAGTCAAATATCGGAACATGTCAGACTGTGGTACTTACAGGGGAGTGCCTTTGATGTTGACCACTGGACAATTCATTGCCAAGGTCCTTTTGAACTGTCTCGTCCTTATGGCTGATGAACTGCTTACGGAGTTTCAGTGTGACTTTCAGCCACAGAGTTGCACATTATGCATGATTTTCATGATTGTATATGACCTTCTTAGACCTTATAAATGCTTTTGACACCATCAATGGGAAAGCACTTGTGCAGTATTCTTCTCCGCTTTCGATGTAGCATGAATTTTGTCACCATCCATCACCTGATCCACAACAACATGCAAGTCACCATAATAACAAGCGGCCTCAACACGTGTCCATTCCCACTTTTACCCGGTGTCCAGCATGGCTGTGTCATCACCACAAAACTGCTCCGAATCTACCTCACTGCAGGATCTCATCACAGATAAGCTGCCCACTTTTGTGCTAAGGGGGCTTATATTGAAGTCCTGCAATGTCGCTGTCCCAGAAACCCTTGATGGGGGTCAGTGTGAGCGGTAAGTTATTTTCAGTTGAAATGAGCATGTGTACTTTCTCTGGGTTTCAAACCGTTGTTGTTCCTTTCCAGGAGTGTTCAATCATGGCAGAGCAGAGAGGATTTATTTACCTACTTAAACGGAACAAATGCTGGAGATCACAGCGAGTCAGACAGCATCCATGAGAGATAGCAGGCTACGATTTTGAATCTAGATGAGTCCTCATCAGACCTATTTATTTTTTGTTTATTTTCTTTAAGATGCTTGAGTTTGTTTTTATGTTACGCCCTGTCGCCCCTGCCCACGACTGGTGGGAACAGAGTCCAAGCAGAGTAAAGTTTTGATGATGTCTATCTCCCTTTCCCCAGAATAATAGTGTCTTTTTTGTTCAACAGGTAACTTTAGATTCTGTTTTGAAAGAGCAGGGTATATGTCATGGTCTTGTGCCTGTTCTGGGAGTGTCTGATGCAGGCAGTGATGGTTGTTTTTCTGATTGGAAGCCTGTGATGAATACAGGAATCATTGTTGGGTCCATTGCCATTTGCCATTTATGTAAAGGATTTGGGTGAGAATATAGGATGCGTGGTTGGTAAGGAGTGGCAGGTGTGGTTTGAATTTGATAACTACAAATTGTTGTATATTGCTAAGAGGCGCAGGGCAAGGCTTACACAGTTAGTGGTCGGGGCTGTGGAGTGTTGTTGAACAGAGAGTCCCAGGGGTTGACAGAACTCCTACAGTGCAGAAGCAGGCTATTTGACACAATAGGTCCACACCACCAGTGCCATTCAGCTTGCATGCAAAAGCAAAGGCACAATTCATGAGTCTGGAAAGCTAAGCGATCATGAAACCACAATAGTTTGTCCTAGGAGCAGCATTGTTGCGACCCGTTATTGGTCGATTTGCCTTTGTGGAGAGTTGAAAGAAAATCTGAGCAAGTTTTTGAAGCCTGACAAATAACATTGTGAGGGAACTGCCCGATAGTATATGATTCCCCGTCTTTGGCTGATGCCAAATGAAAATACATCCAGAGCGAGTAGGAAAGTCTGGCGATAACCTTTTGTGTGAGAAGGTTCAACCAATATATTTCTACACGTGTTAAGTGTAGTAATGGACCACAAAGCCTTGCTAAGGCTACCTGAAGAAGACAGGTCCATCCCACGTTTTGCTTCAGGTCAAATTCAGAAGTGAGCTCTTATTCTGAGTGTGTGGAATTACAAGTTGGAACAGCATACTCCGGTCAAGTGGTTAATTCCTGCAGCCAACTCCCAACGGTGGATACACCATATCGCATGCCACCAAAGGAAGAATCAGTTCTGGTTTTAAACTTCCTGTCCACCCATCTGGTCATCTCTGACAATATCACACTGTGGATACAAAAATATCCCATCCTGGTGAAACAAAAACAACTGGTGGTGTTCGAAACAAAAGGGTGATCACTACCAGGATGGAATCATTTCTGAACCTGGCGAGAGCAGGCGAGCATTGAAGACTGCATACGAATATGGGAGCAAAAGTGTTTGTCCCAAGCAACAGTCACTATCAGATAACAGGTCAACTCCATCTGGGTTATCCAGTGATTTCCAAAATGAAGATGTTGTCAAGAAGTTATGTCTTGTGACCAGAATTGGATGCAGATACAGCCATGTTGGTGGGGCATTACCTACAGTGCCATCAAGGACAGAAATTGTCACCAGCAGTGCACTATATCCATGGGAATGGCCAGGTATAACCTTGGATCAGTTACACATTGAATGTGCCAGTCCGTTCGTGGAATCTATACTTGTAATAATGTTGGTCACAGATAAAGGGCATTCATTTGCCAGCAGGGAGTTTTGAGTATTTCCGAAAGTCAGATGGCATTCGGCATGTAACAACAGCTGCATCTGTTGTCCGATAGTCTGGTGGAAATAACAGTCCAAACTTAATAGGCAAAGTTAAGAAAACAGCTGACAACTTCACAGGGTTCCATTCCACGATAAATCTCATCTTCCCAGACCTAGTGGGGATTGGAAAACAACATCTAGACTGCCAATGCCGGCCACAAAACTGCTCTTTGTGAGAGTTTACATCATGGGTCAAAATCTGCTGTTGCACCCATGGGAATAGACTTTCATGGCTAAGAGGCATATAGTCAGGCTGAGGACAGATTCCATGATGTACAATGCTTGAGTTGGACAAGCAGTACTGAACAAATGTGAGGATCACGTGATTGCTGTAACCTCACAAGTGGTCAGGAGAAATACACACCCAGTGGTTCTGAACATCAGATATGCTGTCCGAATGTGTGGGTTCTTTTGGTCCTCCTAGCTGAGAGTGAGATGGATACAACATTGTGGCTGTTACCATATGTGGAAGAAAGTAAACATTTTCTGTGATGCAAGAGGTGGACTGCCGACCAACACATGCCAGCATTAGCCAAGCCAGAGTCCAGGTTAGTGGACCTCATGGGTAAATGCCTCAGCAGATGCTACATGAAAAAGAAAGGGCCTATAGCTCAGGACTTAGAGCATGATGGAGGTGATGAATGGAACGGAGTCAGCCGGGGAACAGTTGTGGCTGTTAATCAGATCCATTCAGGGAGTCCTGGTTGTCAGGTGTGTCAGGGGTTCTGCTGCACGCGAGGAGCTGTCGCAAAGAAGGCGAAGTCATATACATGCATGTGCAAGATCTTGAACTGTATCCCACAGGGTATTAGATGCAAGGAGCTCAGCAATCCCCAGTCTTGGACGAAACGGAGAAGGCTGTCGTCCAGCTTAAGAATGAGGCTGCAGGTGCAATTGGTATTCCCCCTGAGACATTGAAATGGAGGGACAATGAGCTCCCAATGTAACTGCATGCCCTTGTCTGTCTCATCTGGATGGAGGAGAGCATCCCAGGAGAGCTCCCAGATGCCACAGTTGTGAGTGTTTTCAAAATAAGAGAACGTGTCAGACTATGGTAACTACAGCAAAATATCCCTGATGTTGATTATTGGAAAACGTCTCACTAAGGTCCTTGCCAATTTTCTCCTGCCTTTGTGTGATGATCCCATCCTGGAATTTCTGTCTGTACTTCAGCCACAGACGGGCACAAAGGACAGGATTTTTACTGTTATATAGGGTGCTCTTAGACCTTTCAAAGCCCTTTGACACCATCGATCAGTTAGCATATATGGAGCGTTCTTCTCCACTTTATTTGCATCATGCAATTTGTCACCATCCATCACGTGGTCCATAACGACGTGTAAATCTTCATGGTTTTAGATTAGATTACTTACAGTGTGGAAACAGGCCCTTCGGCCCAACAAGTCCACACCGCCCTGCCGAAGCAGGGCTCACCCATACCCCTACCTTTACCCCTTACCTAACACTACGGGCAATTTAGCATGGCCAATTCACCTAACCTGCACATCTTTGGACTGTGGGAGGAAACCAGAGCACCCGGAGGAAACCCACGCAGACACAGGGAGAATGTGCAAACTCCACACAGTCAGTCGCCTGAGGCGGGAATTGAACCCGGGTCTCTGGCGCTGTGAGGCAGCAGTGCTAACCACTGTGCCACCGTGCCGCATGGTGAATGGCTTCAACACCGACCCATTCTGCCTCTGAACTGGTGTCAAGCAGAGTTATGTCATCACCTGAACGCTGTTCTGAACCTCCCTCACTGCAGGACATCACCGCCGACAAGCTGCCCACTTTTCCGCCAAGGTGGCTTTTATTGTAGCCCTGCACTGTCACTGTCCCAGAAGCTGTCAAAGGGGGTTAGTATCTGTCCCAGAAGCTCTTGATGGGGTTCAGTATGAGAGGTAAGTTATTTTTCATTGAAATGAGCAGGTGTACTTCCTCTGGATTTTTAACCATTACCAGGTTCCTTACTCAGGAGTGTTCAACAGAGACAGGGCAGAGAGGATTTGTTTGCCTAGTTTAAAGGAACAAATGCTGGAGATTACAGCGGGTCAGACATAATCCATGAGAGAGAGCAAGCTACAATGTTGTGTCGAGATGACACTGCATCTAAGCTTTAATTTGTTGGTTGTTTTCTTTGACTACCTTGGGTTTATTTTATTTTGGCGCCATGGCGAGTGGTTGGTGGGCACTGAGTCCAGGACAACCAATGTTTGATTGTTTATTTCCTTCTGCCTTTCCCTAGAGGAACAGAATAGAGAAACAAAACAGTATTTTTTTTTGTTTGACAAAGTGAAAACGGCGTTTGTTTCTGTTTTGGAAGAGCAGAGTGTATGTCCTGGTGCTATGCTTAATCGGGCAGTGTCTGTGGGTGTTGTTTTTCAGACTGGAGGATTGTTACGAATATAGGAATCGATGATGTGTCCATGCCATTTGTCATTTATGTAAAGGATTTGGATGAGAATATAGGATGCATGGTTTGTGAGGAGTGGCCGGTAGAGTATAATATTGATATATGCAAAATGTTGCATTTTAGTAAGAGAAACAGGGCAAGAGCACTTTTGGTAGAGCCTGTGGAGTGTTGTCGAACAGAGAGTCTTAGGAGTTGACAGAACCTCTACAGTGCACAAGTAGGCCATTTGGCACAACAGGCCCACAGTATCAGTCCCATTTCCCTTACGTGCAAAGGTAGAGGCACAAATCAAGAGACTGGAAAGCTAAGCAATGACCAAATCACAGCAGTGTGCCCTATGTGCAGCGCTATTATTATCCATTATGTATCAGTTTGCCGATGTGGTGATTTTAAAGGAATGATCAGCCAATTTTTAAAGCCAGGTAAATAACCAATCCAACACATTGAAGACTTGTCTGCAAAACTGCAGATGCCCTGTCCTTTACGAAGCTGGATATGGGCCATATGAATGTGGCATTGTGCTTCAATGAAGATTCCCATAAATATGCCACAATTAGTACCCATAAGGGGTGTAACCAGTGTTCTTGACAAAATTTCTTTGGAGATATCATCAGCCAGTAAATCATTCGAGTGAATGACGGAGTACAGTTTACAAGGTCTACCCATGGTCCCTATCTATCTGAAGATTTACTAATCACTGGGAAGAACAATTAATATTATTTGTTTGAACAAGACCTTAGGAAGTAACAAAAATATGTTCCAAGGCAGCCCAAGTGACCTTCTTGAGCAACAGCATGGACAAGTGTGTCTTATAATATTGAAAGATAAAGCAAGGGCAACCAAGGCTTCATCGGCTCCCACATCTGCATCAGAGTTTCAGTTTTTCCTTGGGTTGTCATCACCTGACCTGCATTTTGGCAGCTAGGATTTGGTATGTAGTAAGGGCCAGCTTTACAAATACTCACATTGCCAAGAAGAATTCTTACGGTAATTGAAATAGCAGCTATCATTGTTTAGTGTCTTGGCACAGAATAATCTCCATTGAGATGAGACACTGACATGCTAAGCCTCACCATCTGGTATCCAGTTATTGCTGGCTCAATGACAGAGAGAACCACCTGATAGGACTTGCTTCCCAGAGTTTGGCTGATGCCAAATGAAAATGCGTTCAGATGGAGATGGAATGTTTGGCAGTAACCTTTTGTGTGACAAAGTTCAACCAATATGTTTCTACACATATTTTTCATGCAATAATGGACCGCAAACCCCTGCAAGAGCTACCTAATGAAGACAGGGCTTTCCCACTTGCAGCTTCAGGTTAAGTTCAGAAGTGAGCTCTTATTCTGAGTGCATGGATTTTCAAGTTGGAACACCTTACGTGCAGTCAACTGGTTAATGCCTGAAGTCACCATGGCACATGCTACCAAAGGAAGAGTCCATTTTGGTTTTAACCTTTCTGCATCCTTTCTGGTCATCTCTGACAATATCACACTATAGATACAAGAATTTCCAGTCATGGCGAAACAAAAACCATTGGTGGTGTTCAAAACGAAAGAGTCATCACAAACGAAAGGATGGAATTCTTTCTGGACCTGGCAAGAACAGACGACCGTTGAAGACGGCATACTAACATGGGGAGCAAGCGTGTTTGTCACAAGCAAAGGTCATTGTCAGATACCAACTAAACTCCTGCAGGCTCATCCTATGATTTCCAAAATGAAGATGAACAGTTATGTCTGGTGGCCAGAATTGGATGCCGATGTAGCCATGTTGGTGGGGCAGTATCCACAGTACCAAGAAGGAAAGAAATTGTCACCAGCAGTGCACCACATTCAGACAAGACGAGCATTGGAGACTGCAGACTAATATGGGAGCAAAAGTATTTCTTCCAAGCAACGGTCACTGTCAGATGACCCCTGGTGGTCCACTGCACCAGGGTCATCCTGTGATTTCCAAAATTATGATGTTGACGAGAAGTTATGTGTTGTCGCCAGAATTGGATTCTGATGCAGCCATGTTCGTGGGGCATTTCCCACAATGCCAACAAGGGCAGAAATTGTCACCAGCAGTGCACTATATTCATGGGAATGGCCAGGTATAACATTAGCTCAGTTACACATCGAATGTGCTAGTCTGTTCTGTAGGATCTGTACTCGTAATGATGTTGGTCACAGGTTAAATGCATTCATTTGCCAGCAGGTAGTTTTGAGTATTACCTAAAATCGAATGGCATTCAGCATGGAGTGACAGCTGCATCCATCGTCTGATTGTCTGGTGGAAAGAACAGTCCAAATATTGAGGGCAAAGTTAAGAAAACAGTTGACAACTTCACTGGATACCAAACTGTCCCACTTTATCTTTGATTATAGAAACACCGCTCACAACTGCAGTGACAACTCCACCAGATTTGCTGATGCGAAGAAGACTCCAGGTTAACTCTGATCTTTTTGGATGTTGTGGGGAGGGTGAAACGGCATCAGTAAGGCCAATGCTGGCTACAAAACCCCTCTTTGTGCGTGAGGCAGTTTGCTTCGTGGGACAAAATATGCTGTTGAAACTGTTGAAATGGCCCCGAATGGGTAAAAGATAAGTTCAAAGTGAGGACAGGTTGCAAGATGTACAATGCTTTAGTCACATAAGATATCCTGAACAATGGTGAGGATCACATGATTGCTGCAATCTCAAGACGTAGTCAGGAGCAAAACATACCCAGCCCTTCACAACATTCAGCAAGGCTGTTCGAACCTGTGGGTTCTCCTCCTTCACCCAGTGTAGAAGAATCCTCTGAGGGTGAGATGGACGACGCACATGTTGCAGCGTTGACACCATTACCACCTGCAGAAGAAGATAATTTTTTCTGAGATGCAAGAGGAAGGCCACAGTCCAGCACATGGCGGCAGATTGCAGCCCAGAGTCCGAGGAAGTGGAACTAGTTGGAAAGTAAATCAAGAGATGGTGCAAGAAAGAGGATTAGATGGGGACAGAATTGATGATTGGAACGCAGTCAGCAAGTGAACCACATTGAATATAATTTTCCAGGTTGAAGCTGTTCACCTCGGCTAATCAGGGAGATCTGACTGACAGATGTGTCAAGGGTTCTGCTCATTCGAGGAGCAGTCTCTATGAAGGCTAGGTCAGTGTCGCGTGTGCATGTGGAAAATTTTGGAGTGCATGCCACAGCATATTACATGCACGGTGTTCAGGAATACCTAAGTCTTGGTCGAAACAGAGAAGGTGGTACTCCAACTGAAGAACAAGGCTGCAGTTGCAAATGATACTCCCCCTCAAGCATTGAACTGCGGAGGCACTATGCTTCCAGTGCCGCTGAATATCCTTGTCTGCCTTCTCTGGAAGGAGGAGAGCATCCCAAGAGAGCTGCCATATGCCAAAGTCAGGAAAATTTTCAAACAATGGAACATGTCAGACTGTGGTTCGTACAGGGGAGTGTCCCTGATGTTGACCACTGGACAATTCATCGCCAAGGTCCTTTTCAACTGTCTCCTCCTTATGGCTGATGAACTACATCTGAAGTTTGAGTGTGACTTTCAGCCACAGAGATGCACATTGTGATTTTCATGATTGTATATGGCCTTTTCTTGGACCTTACAAAGGTCTTTGGTACCATCAATCAGAAAGCACTTGGGCAGCATTCTTCTCTGCTTTCAATGCAGCATGAAGTTTGTCACCGTCCATCACCTGTTCCACAAAACATGCAAGTCACCGTAATAACAAGCGGCCTCAACATCCGTCCATTCCCCCTTTTTCCCAGTGTCCAGCATGGCTGTGTAGTCACCACAAACTGCTGTGAATCTGCCTCGCTGCACAAACTCATCACAGATAAGCTGCCCACTTTAAGCCAAGGGGAGGGGTGTATTGAAGTGCTGCACTGTCCCAGAAGCGCTGTCCCAGAAACCCTTGATGGGTGTCATTGCGAGTGGTAAGTTATTTTCAGTTAAAATGAGCATGTGTACTTTCTCTGGATTTCAAACCATAGTTGTTCCTTTCCAGGAGTGTTCAATCATGACAGAGCAGAGCAGATTTATTTACCTAGTAGAAAGGAACAAATTCTGGAGATCACAGTGGGTCAGACATGATCCATGACAGAGAGCATGTTAAGATTTTGTGTTGAGATGGCACCGCATCTGAGCTGTTCGTTTGTTGTTTATTTTTATTTTGGCGCCATGTGGCCCATGCCCACGAGTGGTTATTGGGCACTGAGTCCAGGACTGCCAATGTTTGATTGTTTATTTCCTTCTGTCTTTCCCTGGAGGAACAGAATAGAGAAACAAAACCAGTCTTTTTTGTTTTACGAAGTGAAAGCGGAATTTGTTTCTGTTTTGGAAGAGCAGAGTGTATGTCCTGGTACTATGTCTATTTGGGCAGTATCTGTTGTGTTTTGTTTTTCAGACTGGAGGATTGTGATGAATATAGGAATCGGCGATGTGTCCATTCCATTTGTCATTTATGTAAAGGATTTGAATGAGAATATAGGATGCATGGTTTGTGTGGAATGGCCGGGAGAGTATAATTTTGATACATGCAAAATGTTGCATTTTGGTCAGAGGAACAGGGCAAGACCACTTTTGATAGGGCCTGTGGAGTGTTGACGAACAGAGTCCTATGAGTTGACAGAACCTCTACAGTGTGGAAGTAGGCTATTTTGCGTAACAGGCCCACAGTATCAGTCCCATTTCCCTTACGTGCAAAAGTAGAGTCACAAATCAATAGCCTAGAAAGCTAAGCGATGACCAAACCACTACAGTGTGCCCTATGTACAGCGCAATTCAAATCCATTATGTGTCAGTTTGCCTGTGTGGAGATTTAAAGAATTGATGAGCTAATTCTTGAAGCCAGGTATATCACCAATCCATCACATTGAGGACTTGTCTGCAAAACTGCAGGTGCACTGTCCTTTACGAATCTGGATATGGGCCATATGAACGTGGCATTGAGCTTCAGTGAGGATTTCCATAAATATGCTACAATTAATACCTATAAAGGGTGTAACCACTGTACTTGACTGTCTTTCTTTGGGGATATCATCAGCCAGTAAATCGTTTGAGTAAATGGTGGAGATCAGTTGCAAGGTCTACCCATGGTCCTTATCTATCTGAAAGTTTGCTCATCACTGGGAAGATCAATAAATATTATTTAACGTTTGAACAAGAAATTAGGAAGGAAAGAAATGTGTTCCAAGGCACCCCAAGTGACCTTCTTGAGCTTCAGCATGGACAAGTATGGGTTACACACATTGAAAGGGAAAGCAAGCGCAAACAAGGGTTCATCGGCTCTCTCGTCTGCATTGGAGCTTCAGACTTTCCTTGAGTTGGTGAATTAGTGTGGAATATTCTGTCATCATCTGGCCTCCATTTTGGCAGCTAGGATTTGGTATTCAGAAAGGGCCAGCTTTGCAAATACTCGCGTCCCCATGAAGAACTCTTATGGGAATTGAAAAAGCAGCTATCATTGTTTAATGTCTTGACACACTGGCTCACCAACAAATACAATCACCTCACAGTATGTGCTTCCCAGAGTTTGTCTAATGTCGAATGAAAATGCGTACAGATGGAGATGGAGTGTTTGGCAGTAACCTTTTGTGTGACAAAGTTCAACCAATAAGTTTCTACACAATTTTTTAATGTCGTAATGGACAACAAAACCCTGCTAGAACTACCTGAAGAAGGCAAGGCTATCCCACTTGCAGCTTCAGGTTAAGTTCAGAAGTGAGCTCTTATTCTGAGTGCATGGATTTGCAAATTGGAACACCATACTTGCAGTCAACTGGTTAATGCCTGAAGTCACCATGGCGCATACCACCAAAGGAAGAGACTGTTTTGGTTTAAAAATTTCTGCATCCCTTCTGGTCATATCTGAAAATATCACTCTGTAGATACAAGAATTTCCCATCCTTGCTTCGCAAAAATCACAGGCGGTGTTCGAAACAAAAGGGTCATCACAAGCAGGATGGAATTCTTTTTGGAGCTGGCCAAGAAGAGATGACCATTGAAGATGGCATATTAATTTGTGGAGCAAACGTGTTTGTCACAAGCAAAGGGGATTGTCAGATATCAGCTAAACTCCACCAGGCTCATCCTATCATTTCCAAAATGAAGATGTTGGCAAGAAGTTATGTGTAATAGCCAGAATTGGATGCCAATGAAGCCATGTTGGTGGGGCAGTATCCACAATGCCAAGAAGGACAAAAATTGTCACCAGCAGTGCACCATATTCATGGCACTGACCAAGTATAACCTTAGCTCAGTTACATGTCGACTGTGCCAGTCTGTTTTGTGGGATCTGTATTTGTTGGTCCCAGGTAAAGAGCATTCATTTTCCAGCAGGCAGTTTTGAGTATTGGCTAAAATCAAGTGGCATTGGGCACGTTGTGACAGCTGCACCTGTTGTCCAATTGTCTGGCAGAAAGAACAGTCCAAACATTGAGGGCAAAGTAAAGAAAACAGTTGACAACTTCACTGGATCCCAAACTGTCCCACTTTCTCTTTGATTATAGAAACACCGCTCACACAACTGCAGTGACATTTCCATCAGAATTGCTCATGCGAAGAAGACTCCAATTTAAATCTGATCTTCTTGGATATTGTGGGGAGGGTGAAACGGCATCAGGAAGGCCAATGCTGGCCACAAAACTCCTCTTTGTGAGTGAGAAGTTTACTTCATGAGACAAAATGTGCTGTTGAAACTGTAGGAATGGCACTGAATGGATAAAAGATATGTTCAAAGTGAGGACAGGTCGCAAGATGTACAATGCTTTGATCACACAAGAAGTTCTGAACCATTGTGAGGATCACATGATTGCTGCACCCTCAAAGATGTGGTCAGGAGCAAAACATACCCAGCCCCCCACAACACGCAGCAAGGCTCTCTGAACCAGTTGGTTCTCCACCTTCACCCAGTGTGGAAGAATCCTCTGAGGGTGAGATGGACATGGCACATGTGGCAGCATTGACACCATGACCACCTACAGAAGAAGATAAGTTTCTTCTGAGACACAAGAGGTGGGCCAAGTCCAGCACATGGTGGCAGAATGGTGGCAGAATGCAGCCCGGAGTCAGTGGAAGTTGAACTAGTTGGAAAATGACTCGAGATGGTGCAAGAAGGAATAATTAGTTCGAGACGGAATTGATGACTGGACTGTATTCAGCAAGTGAACCTCATTGAATGTAATTTTCCAGGTTGAAGCTGTTCACCTGGTCTAATCAGGGAGACCTGACTGGCAGATTAGTCAGGGGTTCTGCTCATTCGAGGAGCAGTCTCTACGAAGGTGAGTTCAGTGTCATATACAGTGCACGTGGAAAATTTTGAAGTGCATGCCACAGCATGTTACATGCACGGAGTTCAACAATACCTAAGCCTTGGTCAAAACAGAGATGGCGGTCTGCCAGCTGTTGTTCGGGCAGTATCCACAATGCCAAGAAGGACAGAAATTGTCACCAGCCGTGCACTATATTCATGGCTCTGGCCAGGTATAACCTTAGCTCAGTTATGCATCGATTCTGCGAGTCTGGTTGTGGGATCTATACTTTAAGGATGTTGGTCACAGGTGAAGTGCATTCATTTGCCAGCAGGTAGTTTTGAGTATTACCTAAAATCGAATGGCATTCGGCATGTAGTGACAGCTACAGCCTTAGTCCTATTGTATGGCGGAAAAAAAAGTCCAAATATTGAGAGTAAAGTTAAGAAAACAGCTGACAACTTGTGGGTGGCACGGTGGCACAGTGGTTAGCACTGTTGCCTCACAGCGCCAGAGACTCGGGTTCAATTCCCGCCTCAGGCGACTGACTGTGTGGAGTTTGCACATTCTCCCCGTGTCTGCGTGGGTCCCCTCTGGGTGCTCCGGTTTCCTCCCGCAATCCAAAAAATGTGCAGGTTCGGCGAATTGGCCATACTAAATTGCCCGTAGTGTTATGTGAAGGGGTAAATGTAGGGGAATGGGTCTGGGTGGGTGGCGGGTCGGTGTGGACTTGTTGGGCCGAAGGGCCTGTTTCCACACTGTAAGTAATCTAATCTAAACTTCATTGGATACCAAATTGTCCCGCTTTCTCTTTGATTATAAAAAGGTAAACATTTTCTGAGATGCAAGAGGTGCACCACCATCCCTCACCATGTCTGGAACGATGTGTAAGTCATCTTAATGACAGACAGGCTTGAACACTGACCCATTCTGCCTCTGAATTCGTGTCGAGCGGGGCTATGTCCCCACGACAAAACTGCTCTGAATCTACCTCACTGCAGGTCCTCACCACAGATAAACTGCCCACTTTTAGGCCAAGGGGGCTTGTATTGAAGTCCTGCAATGTCGCTATCCCAGAAACCCTTGATGGGGATCAGTGTGAGCTGTAAGTTGTTTTAGGTTGAAATGAGCAGGAATCCTTCTTCTGGACTTTTAACCATTCCCAGATTCCTTTCTCAGGAGTGTTCAATTGCAACAAAGCAGAGCTGATTTTTAAAAAAATTTTCATTGAAATGAACAAATGCTGGAGATCACAGTGGGTCAGACATAATCCATGAGAGAGAGCAAGCCAAGATTTTGTGACGAGAAGACCCCACATCTGAGCTGTTCATTTGTTTGTTTTATTTGATAACCTTGACTTTATTTTTATTTTGGTGCTGTATGGTCCATGCCCAGGAGTGGTTGGTTGGCACAGCGAGAGCCAATTTGTGGTTGTTTATTTCCTTCTGTCTTTCCCTAGAGGAACAGTGTCTTTTTTTTTTGTTTTACAAAGTGAAAGCAGCTTTTGTTTCTGTTTTGGAAGAGCAGAGTGTATGTGCTGGTACGATGCCTATTTGGGCAGAATCTGTTGCACATAATGGGTGTTGTTTTTCAGACTGGAGGCTTGTGATAAATACAGGAATCAGTGATGTGTCCAATGCTGTATGTCATATATGTGAAGGATTTGCATAGGGTACATGGTTTCTGAGAAGTGGCAGGTAGAGTATAATTTTGATACATGCAAAATGTTGCATTTTGGTAAGAGAAAGAAGCCAAGACCACTTTTGGAATGGCCTGTGGAGTGTTGTCGAACAGAGAGTCCTAGGGTTTGGCAGAACCTCACAGTGCAGAAGTCAGCCATTTGACACAAAAGGCGCACACTATCAGTCCCATTTCCCTAACATGCAAAAGTAGAGCCACAAATCAAGATTGGAAAGCTAAGCGATGATCAAACCACTACAGTGTACCCCATGTGCAGGGCTATTTTATCCCATTATGTGTCAATTTGCCGATGTGGTGATTTTAAAGAATCGATGAGCAAATTTTTGAAGCCAGGAATATAACCAATCCATCACATTGAGGGCTTGTCTGGAAAACCACAGATGCCTAGTCCTTTACAAAGCTGAATATGAGCCATACGAACATGGCATTGCCCTTCAGTGAGGATTCCCTTAAATATGCTACAGTTGATACCCATAAGGGGTGTAACCACTGTACTTGAATGCCTTTGTTTTGGGATATCATCAGCCTTTGAATCGTTCTAGTGAATGATGGAGAACAGTTTACAAGGTTTACCCATGGTCCCTATTTATCTGAAGATTTTCTAATCACTGGGAAGTTCAATAAAGATCATTTAATGTTTGTCCAAGTCTTTAGGAGGAAAACAAATGTGTTCCAAGGCACCCCAAGTGACATAATTAAGCTACAGCATGGACAAGTGGGTAGCACACATTGAAAGATAAGCAAGGGCGATCAAGGGTTCATCGGCTCCCACGTCTGCACTGGAGCTTCAGTCTTTCCTTGAGTTGGTGAAGTATGACGGAAAATTGTGTAATCTCCTGGCCTCCATTTTGGCAGCTGACATTTGACATTCAGAAAGGGCCAGCTTTGCAAATACTCACGTCACCAAGAAGAACCCTTACGGGAATTGAAAAAGCGGCTATCATCATTTAATGTCTTGGCGCAGAATGATCTCCAGTGAGATGTGCCGCTGACGTGTGAAGCCTCACCATATGGTATCCAGTTACTGCTGGTTCACTGACAGAGAGGACTGCCTGATAGTATGTGCTTCCCAGAGTTTAGCTGATACTGAATGGGTCAGCTTTGCAAATAGTCACATTGCCAAGAATTAGCCTTTTGGGAATTGAACAAGCAGCTCTCTTCATTTAATGTTTCGGCACAGAATAATCCCCAATGAGCTGTGGTGCTGACATGCAAAGCTTCCACATATGGTATCAAGTTCCTGTTCACTCACTGACAGCTCAGCAGAGGAGTGCCCAATTGTATATGTTTGCCAGACTTTAGCTGATGATGAATGGAGATCTGTCCAGTTATGGAAGGAGCAATTGGTGGTAAACTTTTGTGCGAGAAAGTTCAACCAATGCCTTTCTGCATATAAACATGAAATAGTAATAGACCACAAAACTGTGCTTGAGTTACCATACGAGGACAGCGCCATCCCACTTTTAGCTTCAGATAAAATTGCAAGGTGAGCTCTTATTCTGAGTGCCTGCAATTACAAGTTGGAACACCATCCAGGCAGTCAAGTAATGGATGCCGAAAGCCAATTCCCAATGGTGGATATGCCATGACAGGTGCCATCTGTTGTGAGTATCTGGTGTTTGGACATGTTGGTCACAGATAATGGGCATTCACTTGCCAGCAGGGAGTATTGAGTATTTGCTAAAGTCGACTGGCATTCAGCATGCAATGACAGCTGTATACATTGTCTGGTAGTCTGTCGTAAAACACAATTCAATCATTGAAGTCAAGGTTAAGAAACAGCCTACAAGTGGCATGGATAGGGTAAATACACAAACTCTTTTCCCTGTGGTCGGGGTGTCCAGAACTAGAAGGCATAGGTTTAGGGTGAGGGGTGACAGATATAAAAATGACGTAAGGGGCAGCTTTTTCATACATATACGGAATGAGCTGCCAGAGGAAGTGGTGGAGCCTGGTACAATTACAACATTTGAGAGGCATTTGGATGGGTATATGAATAGGAACGGTTTGGAGGAATATGAGCCCAGGTGCTGGCAGGGGGACGAGATTGGGTTGGGATATTTAGTCGGCATGGACGGGTTGGACTGAAGGGTCTGTTTCCATGCTGTACATCTCTATGACTCTAACTAGATCCCAAACTTTTCCAGTTTCTTTTTGATTATAGAAATAGCACTCATGCAACTGCAGGGTCAGCTCCACCAGAGATGCTGATGTAGAGAGGATTCCATATCAGGTTAAATCAGATCTTCCCAGACATTGTTCACTTGCCAGCAGGGAGTATTGAGTATTTGCTAAAGTCGACTGGCATTCAGCATGCAATGACAGCTGTATACATTGTCTGGTAGTCTGTCGTAAAACACAATTCAATCATTGAAGTCAAGGTTAAGAAACAGCCTACAAGTGGCATGGATCAGGAATGCCAATGCCAGCCACAAGACTCCTCTTTGTGCAAGATGCTCTTAACGTCCTGGGACAAACTCTGCATTGGAACCATGAGATTGGCCCTGCATAGGAAAGAGGCATGGCCAAAGTGAGGACAGGTCTCAGATGTGCAATGTTTGGGTTGGAGAGGCGGTCCTAAACAAATCTGAAGATCATACGACAGGTGTAACCTCACAAGTGGCCAGGAGCAAAACATACCCAGTCCCTGAAATCATCCGGCAAGGCTGTCTGAACCTGTCTGTTCTGCCCGTCCACCCAGTGTGGATGTAACCTCTGAGGGTGAGATGGACGCAGCAGATGTTGTAGCATTGATGCCATTGTCACCTGAGTAAGAAGATCAATGTTTTCTGAGATGCAAGAGATGGGCTGCAGTCCAAGCACAAGGTTGCATGAGCCAAGCTAGTGTCCAAGGAAGTACATCTCGTGGGAAAATGCCTTTGAAGATGCTACGAGAAAAAGAAGGGGTTATGTCCCAGGATGTAAAGCGGGATGGAGGTAATGATTGGAATGCGGCCAGCCAGTGAACCTCATTGAATATAATTTCTCAAGTTGTGCCTGGTAACCTGGTCCAGTCTGGGAGTCCTGTTTGACAGATGTGTCAGGATTCTGCTCACTCGAGGAGCCACCTTTATGAAAGCTAGGTCAGAATCATGTACTGTGCACGTGGAAATTCTTTGAATTGCATCCCACAGCAAATTATACTCAAGGAGTTCAGCAATACCTTGTCTTGGACGAAACAGATAAGTCTGATCTCCAGCTTAAGAAACAGGCTGCAGGTGCAAATGGCATTCCCACTGAGGCATTGAAGTGTAGAAGTACTGAGATCCCAATGCAGCTGCATGCCCTTGTCTGCCTTATCTGGAAGGAGGAGAGCTTCCCAGAAGAGCTCCAAGATGCCAAAGTTGTAAGTATTTTATGAAAAGATGAACAAGTCAGACTGTGGTAACTACAGAGGAATATCCCTGATGTCAACCATTGGAAACGTATCCCAAAGTCCTTTTCAACTTTCTCTTCCCCGTGACTGAGGAAGTCCTCCCAGGATTTCAGTGTGGCTTTCAGCCAGAGAGTGATCCATTGAACATGAATTTCACTACAGTATATGGCCTTCTGGGATCTTAAAAAGGCCTTTAACATCATTAATCTGGAAGTATTTTTGGAGCGTTCTTCGTTGCTTTATTTGTACCATGATGTTTGTCACCATCCTTCATCTGCTCCACAATGATGTGTAATTCATCAAAATGACAAACAGCTTTAACTCATACCCATTCACCCTCTCAACCGGTGTTGAGCAGGGTATGTCATCATTGCAGCACTTCCAAATCTACCTCATTGCTGGACTTTACTGCCGACAAGCTGCCCACTTTTGATCCAAGGGGGCTTTAATTGTAGTCCTGAACCATTGCTGTCCCAGATGTTTTTGGTGGGGATCATTGTGAGTGATATGTTATTTTTAGTTGAAATGTGCAGGTGTGCTTTCTCTGAATTTTAAACCGTTATTGTTCATTTCCCAGGAGTTTTCAATTGCAACAGAGCAATTGTTTTTTATTTGGTTGTAAAGAACAAATGCTGAAGATCACAGCAGGTCAGAGAGCATCCACGAGAGAGGGCAGCTAGTATTTCAAGACCAAATGAGTCCTCATCAGAGCTGTTCGTGTGATGTTTAATTTGCTTGAGCATATTTTTATTTTGGCCCCCTGTAGCTCCTGCCCACAAGTAGTTGGTGGGGCAGGGAAAGCCAGTTTTTGCTTGTTAAACAAAAAAGACACAATTGCTTTGGCGAAAGCTAGAAAGAAATAAACAAAGTGAAAGCAGTTTAATTTCTGTTTTGAATGAGCACACCATTTTTCCCAGTGATGTATCTGTTCCAGGAATGTCTGATGCAGGCAGTAGCAGAGCATCTTGGTTTTATTTTTCCATTTCCATCTTTAGTTTTAAAAGAGTGGAGGGTCGTTTTGCAGATTGGAGGCCTGTGACAAATGCAGGGATTAGTGCTGGGTGTAATGTCATTTTTCATTTCGGTAATGGATTGGAATGTGAATATAGTTATGAATGTCAAACGGCATCAGGAACATTAATGTCGGCCATAAAACTCCTCTTTGCGCATGAAGCAGTTTACTACATTGGACAAAATGTGCTGCTTAAACCATTGGAATGGCATGCATGGGGAAGAGGCTTGGTTGAGGTAAAAGGAGAAAGTGAGGACTGCAGATGCTGGAGATCAGAGCTGAAAGGTGTGTTGCTGGAAAAGTGGCCAAGAGCACGGGCATAACCAGCTCCTCAGAACATCTGGCAACGATGTCCTCACCTGTGGGTTCTCCTCATCCTCCCAGTGTAGAAGAAACCTCTGAGGACAGGTGTGGCAACCTTAATGCCATTACCAACTGCAGAAGAAGATAACTTTCTGCTGAGATGCAAATGGTGGTCGACAGTTCAGCATGTGCTGACAGTAACCAAGCTAGAGTTACTGTCCTAGTTGACCTAGAGTTACTGTCCTAGTTGAAGTTGACCTAGTGGGAAAATGGTTATGGCTGGTCACCTTGTCCAATCAGGGAGTCCTGATTGGCAGATATGTCAGGGGTCCTGCTCACTCGATGAGCCGTCTCTATGAAAGCCAGGTCAGTGTTGTTTACGGTGCATGTGGAAATTCTTGAATTGCATCCAGCGGCATATTACACTCGGAGTTATCGCCTAGCCTTGATGAAAAGGCAAACCTCCAGCTCAAGAACAAGGCTGCAGGTGCAGGTGGTATTCCCCCGAAGCATTGAAGTGTGGAGGCACTGAGCTCCCCGTGTAGCTGCATGCCCTTGTGTGCCCTATCTAAAAGGAGGAGAGCAACCCAGGAGGGCTCCCAGATGCCAAAGTTATTAACATTGTCAACAAAGTGAACATATCAAACTGTGGTAACTGCAAGGTAAAAATCCCTGATGTCGACCATTGGAAAAACTCATCGCCAATGTCCTTTTCAAGTGGCTCCTCCCTGCGTTTGAGGAACTCCTCTGGAGTCTCAGTGTGGCTTTGGCCCCAGAAAGTTACAATGGACATGTTTTTCACTGCTGTCTTGGACCGTCATGGACCATACAAAGGCCTTTGACACAATCAATTGAGAAGCATTTGTGAAGTGTCCTTTTCCAATTTAGTTACAACATGAAGTTAGTCGCGGTCTTTGGCCTGATCCACAACAAAGTGGATTATAATGGCAAACAGGGTCAACACCTGCCCATTTTCCCCTATGAATCAGTGTCGAGCAGGGCCAACCTGAACACTGCTCTGAATCTGTGTTGCTGCAGGATCTCAATGCCGACAAGCTGACAACTGTTGACCCAAGGGGACTTTAATTGTAGACCTGCATTGTCGCTATCCTAGAAGCTCTTGATGGTGATCAGTGTGAGCTGTAAATTATGTACAGCTGTACTTCCTCTCGATTTTATGCATCATTGTTCCTTTCCATGGAGTGTTCAATCATGACAACGCAGAGAGGATTCATTTCTTCAGTTGAAAAGAACAAATGCTGGAGATCACAACAGGTCAGACAGCATCCATGACAGAGAGAGCAAGCTAAGACTTTTAGTCTAGCTGACTCCTCATCAGAGCTGTTCATTTATCGTTTGTTTTCTTATATTTGCTTGAGTTTATTTTTATTTTGACCCCCTTTGGCCACTGCCTAAAACTGGTTGTTGGGGACATTGTCAAGGGTAAGCCAATGTTTGTGTGTATATTTGTTTTTGCCGTTCCCCAGAGTCTTAGTGTCTTCATTTTTGGTTGACACACTGATACTTGCTTTAATTCTTGTTTTGAAAGAGCAGAGTTTAAAAAAAATCACACAACACCAGATTCGTCCAAATGTTTATTTGATTAGATTAGATTACTTACAGTGCACATTTTTGGACTGTGGGAGGAAACCGGAGCACCCGGAGGAAACCCACCCAGACATGGGGAGAATGTGCAAACTCCACACAGTCAGTCGCCTGAGGCGGGAATTGAACCCGGGTCTCTGGCGCTGTGTGGCAGCAGTGCTAACTACTGTGCCACCGTACCGCCCATAATTTGTTTTTAAACGGCAGCTGTGGTTCTGGGAGCAGTGATTGTGCTGAGCTGTTTTTTTTTAAATTAGATTACTTACAGTGTGGAAACAGGCCCTTCGGCCCAACAAGTCCACATTGACCCGTCGAAGCACAACCCACCCATACCCCTAACCTAACACTATGGGCAATTTAGCATGGCCAATTCACCTGATCTGCACATCTTTGGACTGTGGGAGGAAACCGGAGCACCCGGAAGAAACCCACGCAGACACGTGGAGAATGTGCAATCTCCACACAGTCAGTCGCCTGAGGCGGGAATTGACCCCGGGTCTCTGGCACTGTGAGGCTAACCACTGTGCCACCATGCTGTTGGGAGTACTGTTTTTTGGAACGCTGCTGGTAGTTCTTCCAAATGAACGTGGTGGATGATAATGTGTTGTTGAGCGACTTTTAGCTTTGTCGCCCCCACTCCAACACTGGGCCCCATCTAGTCTTCACCCGGTGCTGTGCCTGTCTTGGGATTATCTGATGCAGGAAATGTTAGGTGTTCTTGTTTTCTTTCCTTTTACATCTTTGGTTTTATAAGAGTGGAAGATTGTTGATCAAACTGGAGACCAGTGATGAACAAAACAATTGGCGCTGGGTCCATTTCCATTTGTCATTCATGTAAATGGATTAGCATTGAGAATATAGGAAACATAAGTTGCACGTATGAAACGAGCTGCCAAAGGACATGGTGGAGGCTGGTACAACTGCAATATTCAAAAAGCATCTGGATGGAAATACGAATAGAAACAGTTTTGATGGATATGAGCCAAGTGCTGGCGATTGGGACTGGATAAATTTAGAATATGTGGTTGGCATATTGAGTTGGACTGAAGAGCCTGTTTACATCTCTGCAACTCTATGTTTAGTAATTTTGCAGATGTCACCAAAGATTGCCGCATAGTTGACAGTGAAGTAGGTGTTCAATGATTCCAAATGTATCCTGATCAAATGGGCCAATGGGCTGAGGAGTGGCAGATGGAGTTTAGTTTTGATAAATGTGAGATGTTCCATTTTGCTTAGATGGACAGGGCAAGACTTTCACAGTTAATGCTAAGGCCTCTGGAGAATTGCCGAAGAGTGACCTCAGGTTTGATAGAACCTCTATAGTGCGGAACCCGGCCATTTGGCCTGTCGAGTCCACATGACCAGTGCCACTTGATGTGCGTGCAAATGTAGAGGCAGCATTCATGAGGCTGGAAAGTGAAGCAATAATAAAACCACTATATTTACCATAACCACAGTAATCGTCATCCCCATTGTGGGTCGGTTTGCCTTTGTGGAGATTTTGATGAAACAGTGATCTGTATTTTGAAGCCAGATAAATAACTGATCCATCACATTGAGGACTTAAATGTAAAACTTTATAGGCTTTGTCCTTCATGGAGCTGGATATGAGCCATGTGAAACTGCCATTGTGATTTGATGAAGATTCCTATAAATATGCTACAATTAATAACACATAATGGTTTGTACCAATATCCGATACTGCTTTTTGTGTTGGGATATCATCAGCTTGTGAAATTGTCCAGTGAACAATGGAGAACATTTCACAAGGTGTGCCCCAGGATACAGTCTTTATGAATGATGTCTGAATAACTGGGAAGAGGATTTTGAGAGATTGGCCACAGCAATTAAATGGTTTTCAAGGGCCTTAGAAGGAAAAATATGTATTCCAAGGTATCCCAAGTGACCTCCTTGAACTATAGCATCATCAAGACCAAGTTAAACACATTGGAAAATTAAGTGAGGTCAATCAAGGGTGCCCTGGCACCCAGCAGAGCTTCAATCTTACCTTGGGTTGGTTAAATATTATGGAAGCTTCTGTAATGTCCTGGCCTCCATCTTGGCAGCTTGGATTTGCTATTCAAAAATGATCAGCATTGCAAATGATTTCATTGCCCAGAAGTAACCTTTAGGGAAGTGAAAAAGCAGGTATTGTAGATGGTGTTGGCACACAATAGTCCCCAGTGAGATTTAGTGCTGATATGTGATGCCTCCCAATACAGTTTGAGGTGACTGCTGGCTCACTGATGGCTTGGCAGACATGGTATATGTTTCTCACACTTTGGCTAATGTCAAATGAAGACATGTCCAGATAGAGAAGGAAGGTTTAGTGGTAATCCTTTGTGTGAGAAAGTTCCACCAATACCTTTTAGGACATCAATTTGAAATATAAATGGACCACAAACTGCTGCCAGGGATATCTGATGATGACAGGGCCATCAAACCTCAAGCTTCAGGTCAAATTCAGTGGGCTGGCATGCTGAGTGCATATGAGCTCAGAAACCTGTGTGGGCAATCATGTGTTCAATGCAATTGCATGAAGTCTACTTCCCTACTCCCTCTGGTGGATACACCATGGTGGGTGCCAGCAGTGAAAGAGTCTGTTCTTGTTTTAAACATTGCGGACACGCTTCCCATCATCTCTGACAATATCAGACTGTGGATACAAAAAGATCCCTTCCTGGTGAATCACAAATAGCTGGTAGTGTTGGAAATTAAAGGGGCATCACAGCCAGAATTGAATTCTTTCTGGACTTGGCAAGACTAGATGTCCATTGAGGATGGCATAGTAATATGGGGAGCAAGTGTGTTTGTACCAAGCAAAGGTACTGACTGAACTCCACCAGGGTCATCCTGTGATTTCCAAAATGAAGGTGTTGACAAGGTGTTTTGTCTGATGGCTGAGATCAGATGCTGACGCAGCCGTGTTTGTGGGTCAATGGCTAGAGTGCCATCAAAGACAAAGATTGCCACCAGCAGCTGCACCACATCCATTGGACTGGTCAGGTAACACCTGGACTCAGTTACACGTCAACTGTGCCAGTTCTTTCATGGTAGTTATGCATTTAATCATTGTGTACATACAATGTGGTTGGATGTGCATGAAGTGCATTTGTCAAATGTGGGGATGACAATTGAAAAGTTGTGAGAATCTTTTACAATACACAGAAACTGGACATGCTAGTCACAGATAACAGGCCATCATTTAGCAGGAGGGAGCCTTGTGTATTTCCTAAAGTGGAATGATATTCAGCATGTAAGGAAAGCTGCATCTGTTGTCTGATAGTCTGGTGGAAAAAGCAGTCCAATCATTGAAAGAAAGTTTCAAGATACAGCCTCCAACTTTAGTCAATACCCAAGTGTCTCAATTTCTGATTGATTATTGAACCTGCACTCTCACAAATACAGGAACAGAAGAACTGGGAATGTAGAGAAAACTCCACTCCAGATTAAATCTGATGTTCTTTGATCTTGTGGGGTATGTGAACAGGTGTCATGAACGCCAATGCTAGCCAGAAGACATTTCTATATGAGAGAGGCAGTTTAGTCCAGGAGGCAAAATTTGCTGTTAAAACAATTGGCATGGCATGTGTAAGAGGCACGGTCGAATGATGTAAATTTCTCAAGGCAGAGGGGTGATCCTGAATCAGTATTTGTGTCAACTGATAGCTATAACATCAAAAGTGGGACAGGAACAAAACATACCCAGCCACGCAAAACATCCGACAGGCTGCCAGAAACTGTGGGTTCTCCCTGTCCTCCTAGTGTCCAAGAAACCTCTGAGGGTACGATGGACGTGGCAGATGCCACAGCCTTGATGCCATTACCACCAGCAGAAAAAGATGAATTCCTGCTGAGATGCTCAATGGGCAAGAGGTAGGCTGCAGTCCAGTACATGCCGACAGTATCTGAGCCAGACTCCATGGAACCAAATCAGGTATGAGCATGCCCCAGGAAAGGCAACAGCATACAGAATGGGCCTTTTTCTCAGAACAGCGATGGGGAGAAAGGTATTGATTGAAATGAGGTCAGTGAGGTGGACCTCACTGAATATGATTTCCCAGATTGGACCAGGTTAACTGTCCCAATCAGGCAGTCCAGACAGACAGATGTGTTAGGAGTTCTGCTCACTCGACTTTCCATCGCTATAAAGTCTCGCTGAAGTATCACGCAGTGTGCATGTGTACATTGTTGAATTGCATCGCCCAACATATTACACGCAAGGAGCTCAGCTTTACCATGTCTTGGATGGAACAGAGATGGTTATCCACCAGATGCAGAAGACTACAGCTGCAAATGGCTCTCCCTGTGAGGCATTGATGTGTGAGGCAGAGCTCCCAGTGCAGTTGAATTCTCTTGCTGAATGATCTGGAAGGAGGAGAGCATCCCAGGAGAGCTCCCAGATGACAAAGTCATTAGTGCTTTCAAAAAAGGCAACACGTCAGACTGTTGTAACCCCAGGGGAACATCCTTGATGTTGACCATTGGAAACTCATCACCAAAGTCGTTTTCAACTGTCTCTTCCCTGTGGCTCAGGAACTCCTCCCAGAGTCTCAGCGTCAGTCAACCATAGTCGAGCACAATGGACATGGTTTTCACTGCTGTCTATGTCCCTCTTGAACCTTATAAAGTCCTTTGACACCATCAGTTGGGAAGCGTTTGTGGAACATTCTTCTCCACTTAGTTGCAGCTTGAGGTTTGTAACTATCCTTCGACACTTCCACAACTGTACGTAAGTAATCATAATGACAAACGGCTTCAATGTCTACCCAGTCGAGCAGGGTTGTGTCATCGACTTAACACTGTTCTGAATCGACCTTGCTGCGGGATGTCATTGGCGACAATCTGCCCAGTTTTGAGCCCAGGTGGCTTTTATTGTAGTCCTGTATTTTTGCTGTCCCAGAAGCTCTTGTTGGGCTTCAGTGTGTGGGTTAAGATACTTTTCTTTGAAGTGGGCAGCATAGTGGCACAGTGGTTAGCACAGCTGCCTCACAGCACCAGAGACCTGGGTTCCATTCCTGCCTCAGGCAACTGTCTGTGTGGAGTTTGCACATTCTCCCCGTGTCTGCATGCGTCTCCTCCGTGTGCTCCAGTTTCCTCCCACAGTCCAAAAATGTGCAGGTTAGGTGAATTGGCCATGCTAAATTGCCCGTAGTGAGGGGGTAAATGTCGAGGAATGGGTCTGGGTGGGTTGCTCTTCGGAGTGTTGGTGTAGACTTGTTGGGCCGAAGGGCCTGTTTCCACAGTGTAAGTAATCTAATCTATGAGCAGATGTACTATCTCTGGATTTTAACAAGTGTTGTTCCTTTCCCAGGAGTGTTCAATAGCAACAAAGCAGAGAGCATTTTTTTATTTAGTTGAAAAAAGCTAATGCTGGAGATCACAGTGGGTCAGGCAGCATCCATGAGAGCAAGCTAAGTTTTAGTGTCTGGATGATTCCTCATCAGAGCTGTTCATTTATTGTTGCTTTCTGTGATTTGCTTAAGTTTAGTTTTATATTGGCCCCGTGTGGCCCCTGCCCACGAGTGCTTGGTGGGGACTGAGTCCAGGGAGAGCCAGTTTTTGATTGTTTATTTCCTTCTGACTTTGCCCAGAGGAATAGTATGTTTTTTTTTGTTTTAGAAATTGAAAGCAGGTTTAGTTTCTGTTTTAAGATCAGAGTGTATACCCAGTGTGGTACCTGATCTGGGAATGTCTGATGCAGGCAGTGGGGGTTTTTTTTCAGGCTGGAGGCCTGTGAGGAATACAGGAATGGGTGCTGGGTCCAATGCCATTTTTCATTTACGTGATAGATTGCAATGAGAAGAAAGGATGCATGGTTTGTGAGGAACGGAAGGTGGAGTTTAATTTTAATAAATGCAATGAGTTGCATTTAGGTAAGAGGGACAGGACAAGACTTACACAGTTCAAGGTAGGGCGTGTGGAGTGTTGTCAAACAGAGAGACCTAGGGGTTGGCAGAACGTCTTGGTGGCCATGTACATCGATCCCTGAAATTTCCCACCCAGCTTTTCTTGGTAGTCATGATTTGGAGATGCCAGTGTTGGACTGGGGTGTACAAAGTTAAAAATCACACAACACCAGGTTATAGTCCAACAGGATTAATTGGGAGCACACTAGCTTTCGGAGTGACGCTCCTTCATCAGGTCCCTCCGAAAGCTAGTGCGCTTCCAATTAATCCTGTTGGTGTATAACCTGGTGGTGTGATTTTTAACTTTCTTGGTAGAGGTATTGAGTTTCTGAGCCATGAGGTCATGTTGCAGCTGGTGCGGCTGCACTTCGAGTATTGTGTGCTTTTCTGGTCACTGCATTATAGGAAGGATGCAGAGTGATTGGAAAGGGTTCAGAGACGATTTATTGGGATGTTGCCTGGTATGAAGGGAAGTTCTTATGAAGAAAGGCTGAGGGACTTGAGGCTGTTTTCATTAGAGAGAAGAAAGTTGGGAGGTGACTTAATTGAAATATCTAAGGGAATCAGAGGATTCAGGGTGGAGAGTGAGAACCTTTTTCAGCAGATGGTGAAAGCTCACACGAGGGGATACAGCTTTAAATCGAGGAGTGATTGATACAGGACAGTTGTCAGAGGTCGTTTCTTTCCTCAGAGAGTTGTACAGGTGTGGAATGCCCTGCCTGCAACCGTTGTAGACTCACCAAATTTATGGGCATTTAAATGGCTATTGGACAAACTATGGATGAAAATGAAATTGTGCAGGATAGATGGGCTTCAGTTTGGTTCCACAAGTCATCGCAACATCGAGAGTTGAAGGACCTGTGCTGTGCTCTAATGGTCTCTGTTCTATGTCCTGAACATACATGCATATAACATGACAGCTGCAAATTCTCAAGTGGCCAGTCTCAAAACATATCCAGCCCCTCAGAACATCTGGCAAGGCTGTCCGAACCTGTGCGTTCTCCCAGCCTGTCCAGCATGGAAGAAGTCTCTGAGGGCGAGATGTACGCAGCAAGTGTCTCAGCCTTGACACCTTTACCCACCAGCGGAAGAAGATAAATCTTTTCTGAGACGCAAGAAGTGGGCCACAATACAGCACATGGCACCATTGGCCAAGCCAGAGTCCGAGGGAGTTGACCTAGTGGGAAAATGTCTCAGGATATGTGACAGGAAGGAGAATGGGCCCATGTCCCAGGGCTTAGAGGAGGATAGAGGTAATGATTGGAATGTAGTCACCCAGTGAACCTCAGTAAATGGGGCCCTTCACCTGGTCCAAGCAAGGAGTCCTGACTGGCAGGTACGTCAGTGGTTCTGCTCACTCAAGGAGACATCTGTGTGAAGGCTAGGTCCGTGTCATGTCCTGTGCACGTGTAAATTGTTGACGTGCATCCCGCAGCATGTTGCATGCAAGGAGCTCAGCAG
The DNA here is from genome assembly GCF_037043375.1 of Chiloscyllium plagiosum. Taxonomy (NCBI): domain Eukaryota; kingdom Metazoa; phylum Chordata; class Chondrichthyes; order Orectolobiformes; family Hemiscylliidae; genus Chiloscyllium; species Chiloscyllium plagiosum. The sequence continues at coordinate 90,454,055 of NW_028270149.1, read as the reverse complement.
TAACCAAGTCTGAGATGCGACATAGAAGACTGTCCTCCATCTTAAGAATGAGACTGTGGGTGCAAGTGGTACTCCCTCTGAGTGCGGAGATACTGAGCTCCCAGTGTAGCTGCATACCCTTGCCTGCCTTGCCTGGAAGGAGGAGAGCATCCCAGGAGAGTTACCAGATGCCACAGTTGTGAGTGTTATCAAAAAATGGAACACATCAGACTGTGGTAACTCCAGAGGAATATCCTCAATGTTGAGCATTGGAAAACACATCACCAAGGTCTTGTTCAACTCTCTCATCCCAGTGCCTGAGGAACTCCTCCCAAAGACTCAGTGTGGCTTTCTGTCACAGAGGAGAACATTGGACATGATTTTCACTGCTGCGTATAACGTTCTTGGACCTTACAAAGGCTTTTGACACCATCAATCAGGAAACATTTTTGAAGTGTTCTTCACCACTGTAGTTACACCATGAAATTTGTCACCACCCTTCCCCAGTCCACAATGACATATATGTCATCATAATGACAAATGGCTTCAACACCTGCCATTTGCCCCTTTGAACTGGTGGCAAGCAGAGCTGTGTCATCACCACAACACTCCTGAACCTACATTGCTGCAGGACCACTCCACCAACACTTACTCCAAGGGGGCTTTTGTTTTAGTCCTACACTGTTGTTGTCCCAAAAACTCTTGATGAGGTTCAGTTGAAATGAGCAAGTGTACTTCCTCTGGATTGCAAACCATTGTTGTTTATTTCCCAGGAGTGTTCAATAGTGACATAACAGAGAGGTATTATTTGTTGAAAAAACCAAATGCTGGAGATTACTGCATGTCAGACAGCATCCATGAGAGAGAGAAAGCTAGGATATAGAGTCGAGATGACTCCTCATCAGAGCTGTTAATTTATTGTTTGTTTTCTTTGATTTACTTGAGTTTCTTTTTATGAGGCTGCAGGTGCAATTGGTATTCCCCCTGAGGCATTGAAGTGGATGGGCACTGAGCTCCCAATGCAGCTGCATGCCCTTGTCTGCCTTACCTGGAAGGAGGAGAGCATCCCAGCTCCCAGATGCCACAGTTGTGAGTGTTTTCAAAAGAAGAGAACTTGTGAGACTGTGCTAACTACAGCAAAATCTCCCTGATATCGACCATTGGAAAACGTATCGCCATGATCCTTGTCAACTGTCTCCTGCCTGTGCCGTAGGAACCCTTCCCGGAATTTCTATGTGTACTTCAGCCCCAGACGGGAACAAAGGACATGATTTTTACTGTTATATAGGGTGCTCTTAGAACTTTCAAATGCCTTTGACACCATCAAACAGGAAACATATGTGGAGCGTTCTTCTCTGCTTTAGTTGCATCATGAAACTTGTCACCATCCCTCACCTGGTCCAGAACGATGTGTAAGTCATTTTAAAGACAAATGGTTTCAACACTGACCCATTCTGCCTCTGAACCGGTTTCGAGTAGGGTGATGTCATCACCACAAAACAGCTCTGAATCTCCCTCACTGCAGGACCTCACCTCAGATAAGCTGCCCACTTTTAGGCCAAGGGGGCTTGTATTGAAGTCCTGCAATGTCACTAACGAGAAACCCTTGATAGTAGTCAGTGTGAGCAGTACATTGTTTTTAGTTGAAATGAGCAGGTGTCCTTCCTCTGGATTTTTAACCATTCCCAGATACCCTCCTCAGGACTGTTCAAATGGACAAATGCTGTAGATTACAGCTGGTCAGACAATATACATGAGAGAGAGCAAGATAAGATTTTGTGTTAAGATGACCGCGCATTTGAGCTGTTCATTTGTTGTATGTTTTATTTGACCACCTTGACTTTATTTTTATTTTGGCACCGTGTGACCCATGCCCAGGAGTGGTTGGTGGGCACAGGGAGAGCCAATTTTTGATTGTTTATTCTCTTCTGTTTTTCCCTCGAGGAAAAGTGTGTTTTTTTTTGTTTTACAAAGTGAAAGCCGCTTGTGTTTCTGTTTTGGAAGAGTAGAGTACTATGCCTATTCGGGCGAGTGTGTTGCACAGACTGGGTGTTGGTTATCAGACTGGAGGCTTGTGATGAATATATGAATTGGTGATGTGTCCAATGTCGTTTGTCATTTATGTAAAGGATTTGGATGAGAAAATAGGACACATGGTTTGTGAGGAGTGGTAGGTGGAGTATAATTTGATACATGCAAAATGTTGCATTTTGGTATGAAGAACAAGCCAAGACCACATTTGGAACAGCCTGTAGAGTGTTGTCGAACAGAGAGTCCGAGGGTTGACAGAACCTCTACAGTGCCCAAGTAGGCCATTTGGCACAACAGGTCCACAGTATCAGTCCCATTTCTCTTACGTGCAAAAGTAGAGGCAAACATCAAGAGCCTGGAAAGCTAACAATGATCAAACCACTGCAGTGTGCCCTATGTGCAGCGCTGTTCTAACCCATTATGTGTCAATTTGCCTATTTGGAGATTTTAAAGAATCGATGAGCGAATTTTTGAAGCCAGGTATATTACTGATTCATCACATTGAGGACTTGTCTGGAAAACCACAGATGCCTTGTCCTACACAAAGCAGGATATGTGCCATATGAATGTAGCATTATGCTTCAATGAGGATTCCCATAAATATGCTACAGTTAATACCCATAAGGGGTGTAACCACTGTACTTGACTGCCTTTGTTTTGGGATATCATCAGCCGATGAATCGTTCCAGTGAATGGTCGAGAACTGTTTACAAGGTCTACCCATGGTCCCTATTTCTATGAAGATTTGCTAATCACTGGGAAGATCAATAAAGATCATTAATGTTTGTCCAAGACCTTAGGAAGGAAGAAAATGTGTTCCAAGGCACCCCAAGTGACATAACTGAGCTACTGTATGGACAAGTGGGTAAGACAGATTGAAAGATAAAGCATGGGCAACCGAGGGTTCATCGGCTCCCACGTCTGCATCGGAGCTTCAGTCTTTCCTTGGGTTGGCTAATTATTATGTAAAATTGTGTAATCACCTGGCTGCCATTTTCGCAGCTGAGATTGGATTAGATTACTTACAGTGTGGAAACAGGCCCTTCGGCCCAACAAGTCCACATCGACCCGCCAAAGCGCAACCCACCCATGCCCCTACAATTATCCCTTACGGGCAATTTCGCATGGTCAATTCACCTGCACATCTTTGGACTGTGGGAGGAAACCGGAGCACCCGGAGGAAACCCACGCAGACACGGGGAGAACATGCAAATTCCACACAGTCAGTCGCCTGAGGCAGGAATTGAACCTGGGTCTCTGGCGCTGTGAGGCAGCAGTGCTAACCACTGTGCCACCATGCCGCCCACCATTTGGTATTCAGAAAGGGCCTGCTTTGCAAATGCTCATGTCGCCAAGAAGAACCGTTATGGGAATTGAAAAAGCAGCTATCATCATTTAATGCCTTGGCAGAGAATGATCTCCAGTCAGATGTGGCACTGACGTACAAAGCGTCACCATATGGTATCCAGTTACTGCTGGCTCACCGACAAAGAGGACTGACTGATTAGTATGTACTTCCCAGAGTTTGGCTGATGCTGAATGAAAATGCATTCAGATGGAGATGGAAAGTTTGACAGTAACCTTTTGTTTGAGAAATTTCAAACAATACGCTTTTTATCCTATTTGCAGCTTCAGGTTAAGTTCAGAAGTGAGCTCTTATTCTGAGTGCATGGATTTACAAGTTGGAACACCTATCTGCAGTCAACTGGTTAATGCCTGAAGTCACCATGTCATGTGCCACCAAAGAAAGAGTCCGTTTTAGTTTGAACCGTTCTGCATCCCTTCTGCTCATCTCTGACAATACTACACTGTAGATACAAGAATTTCCCATACTAGCGAAACAAGGACCACTGGTGGTGTTCGAAACTGATGGTGATCATCTCAACTAGGATGGAATTCTTTCTGGAGCTGGCAAGACCAAACGACTGTTGAAGATGGCACACTTATGTGGGGAGTAAATGTGTTTGTTGCAGACAAAGGCCATTGTCAGATACCAGCTAAACTCCACCAGACTCATCCTACAATTTCCAAAATGAAGATGTTGGCGAGAAGTTATGTGTAATAGCCAGAATTGGATGCCAATGCAGCCATGTTGGTGGGGCAGTATCCACAATGCCAAGAAGGACAGAAATTGTCACCAGCAATGCATCATTTTCATGGCACTGTCCAGGTAAAACAGGTAGCTCAGTTACACATCGAATGTGCTAGTCCTTTTTGTGGGATCTGTACTTTAAGGATGTTGGTCACAGATAAAGGGTATTCATTTGCCAGCAGGTAGTTCAGTGTATTACCTAAAATCGAACGGCATTCACATGTAGTGACAGCTGCATGCGTTGTCCGATTGTATGGTGGAATGTACAGTCCAAACATTGAGGGCAACGTTAAGAAAACAGCTGACAACTTCACTGGATACCAAACTGTCCCACTTTCTCTTTGATTACAGAAACACCATTCACACAACTACAGTGACAACTCCACCAGAGTTGCTAATGTGAAGAAGCCTCCAGGTTAAATCTGATCTTTTCAGACGTTGTGGGGAGAGTGAAACCTCATCAGGAAGGCCAATGCCAGTCACAAAACCCCTCTTTGTGTGTGAGGCCGTTTATTTCATGGCACAAAATGTGCTGTTGAATCGGTGGGAATGGCCCTGAATGTGTAAAAGATATGTTCCAAGTGAAGTCAGGTCGCAAGATATACAATGCTTATGTCACACAAGAAGTCCTGAACAATTTTGAGGATCACATGATTGCTGCAACCTCAAGACGTGGTCAGGAGCACAACATTCCCAGCCCCTCACAACATTCAGCAAGGCTGTCCGAACCTGTGGGTTCTCCTCCTCCTCTACTCCATGTGGAAGAATCCTCTGAGGGTGAGATGGACATGGCAGATGTTGCAGCATTGACACCATTGCCACCTGCAGAAGAAGATATATTTCTTCTGAGATGCAAGAAGCGGGCCACATCCAGCACATGGCAGTGGACTGCAGCCCCAAGTCCAAGGCAGTGGACCTCATGGGAAAATGACTCATGAGATGTTGCAATAAAGCGAATGGGCCTTTGTTCCAGGAATTAGATGGGGACAGAAGTAACGATTGGGACACATTCAATGAGTGAACCTCATTGAATATAATTTTCCAGGTTGAGGCTGTTCACCTGGTCTAATCAGGGAGACCTGACTGGTAGATGTGTCAGGGATTCTGCTCACTTGAGGAGCTGTCTCTATGAAGGCTAGGTCAGTGTCACGTACTTTGCCCATGGAGAATTTTGGAGTGCATGCCACAGCATGTTACATGCACGGAGTTCAGCAATATCTAAGCCTTGGATGAAATAGGGAAGTCGGTCCTCCAGCTCAAGAACAGGGCTGCACTTGCAAATGGTATTCCCTCTCAAGCATAGAACTGCGGACGCATCGAGCAGTTGCATCCTTGTCTGCCTGCTTTGGAGGAAGGAGAGCAATGCAGGAGAGCTCTCAGGTGCCAAGTCAGGAGTTTTTTCAAATAATGGAACATGTCAGACTATGGTACATTCAGGGCAATGTCCCTGATGTTGACCACTGGACAATTCATCACCGAGGTACTTTTCAACTGTCTTTTCCTTATGGCTGATGAACTCCCTCTGCAGTTTCAGTGTGACTTTCAGCCTCAGACGGGCACATCGAGCATGACTGTATACGGCCTTCTTCAACCTTACAAAGGCCTTTGACACTATCAATCAGAAAGCACTTGTACAGCATTCCTCTCCACTTTCGATGCAGCATGAATTTTGTAACCATATGTCACCTGATCCACAACAACGTGCAAATCACCGTAATAACAACCGGCCTAAACACCCATCCATTCCCCCTTTAACTCGGTGTTGAGCATTGCTGTGTCTTTACCACAAAACTGCTCTGAATCTACCTCACCACATCCATGAGAGAGAGCAAGCTAAGATTTTGTATCTTGATGACTTCTCATCAGAGCTGTTTATTTATTTATTGTTTGTTTTCTATGATATGTTTGAGTTTGTTTTTATATTACCCCCTGTAGACCCTGAGTGGTTGGTGGGAACAGAGTCCAGCAGACCCAGGGTTTGATTATGTCTTTCTACAGAATAATAGTGTCTTTTTTGTTCAACTAGTTGCTTTAGGTTCTTTTTGAAAGAGCAGAGCATATGTCACGGTCTTGTGCCTGTTCTGGGAGTGTCTGATGTAGGCAGTGATGGTTGTTTATCAGATTGGAAGCCTGTGACGAATGCAGGAATCGGTGCTGGGTCCAATGCTGTTTGTCATTTATGTAAAGGATTTGGGTAAGAATTTGGGATGCATGCTTGGTGAGGATTGGCAGGTGGGGTTTAATTTTGATAAATGCAAATTGTTGCATATTGGTAAGTGTTGCAGTGCAAGACCTACGCAGGATTGTTGTTGAACCGAGAGTCCCAGGGGTTGACAGAACTTCTACAGAGTTTGTGCGAAGATTTGTAGCTCGGGTGCTCGTTGTTGTGGTTCTGTTCGCCGAGCTGGAAGTTTTTGTTGCAAACGTTTCGTCCCCTGGCTAGGCGACATCATCAGTGCTTGGGAGCCTCCTGCGAAGCGCTTCTTTGATGTTTCCCCCAGTGTTTATAGTGGTCTGTCTCTGCCGCTTCCGGTTGTCAGTTTCAGCTGTCCGCTGTAGTGGTTGGTATATTGGGTCCAGGTCGATGTGTTTATTGATGGAGTTTGTGGATGAATGCCATGCCTCTAGGAATTCCCTGGCTGTTCTCTGTCTGGCTTGCCCTATGATAGTAGTGTCGTCCCAGTCGAATTCATGTTGCTTGTTGTCTGTGTGTGTGGCTACTAAGGATAGCTGGTCGTGTCGTTTCATGGCTAGTTGATGTTCATGTATGCGGATTGTTAGCTGTCTTCCTGTTTGTCCTATACAGTGATTAGTGCAGTCCTTGCATGGTATTTTGTACACTACATTCGTCTTGCTCATGTTGGGTATCGGGTCCTTCGTTCTGGTGAGTTGTTGTCTGAGCGTGGCTGTTGGTTTGTGTGCTGTTATGAGTCCTAGGGGTCGCAGTAATCTGGCTGTCAGTTCCGAGATGCTCCTGATGTATGGTAGCGTGGCTAGTCCTTTTGGTTGTGGTATGTCCTCGTTCCGTGGTCTTTCTCTTAGGCATCTGTTGATGAAGTTGCGCGGGTATCCGTTTTTGGCGAATACCTTGTATAGGTGTTCCTCTTCTTCTTTTTGCAGTTCTGGTGTACTGCAGTGTGTTGTGGAAGCAGTGCGGAAGCAGGCCATTTGACAGAATAGGTCCACCCCATCAGTGCTATTCGCCTTGTGTGCAAAAGTAGAGTCATGAGCCTGGAGAGCTGAGGGATCATCAAACCACCGTAGTTTGCTATAGGAGCAGCGCTGTTGATACCCATTATTGGTCGAGTCGCATTTGTGGCAATTTGAAAGAAATGCTGAGCCAGTTTTTGAAGCCAGATAAATAACCAGTAAATTTCATTGAGGAATTTTACGAGGAGAAAGTGAGGACTGCAGATGCTGGAGATCAGAGCTGAAAATGTGTTGCTGGAAAAGCGCAGCAGGTCAGGCAGCATCCAAAGAACAGGAGAATCGACGTTTCGGGCATAAGCCCTCCTTGGGTTGGTGAATTATTACGAAAGATTCTTCAGGAAGGGCTTATGCCCGAAACGTCGATTCTCCTGTTCCTTGGATGCTGATTGACCTGCTGCTCTTTTCCAGCAACACATTTTCAGTTCTGAGGAATTTTACACAAAAGTGCACGGGACCTGTTTGTCATGATGCTGGAAATGAGCCATGTGGATGTGCCATTGTGATTCAGTGATGATTCCCATAAACATGCACCAATTAATACCCATGAGGGATGGAAACAATATACTTGACTGCCTGTCTTTAGGGTATCATCAGCCGGTGAACAGTTCCAGGAATGGGGGAGAACATTTTACAAGGTCTACTGTAAGTCGATATTTATCTGAATGATGTGCTAAATACAGTGACGAGCAATAAAAATGTGTTAATGTTTCTCCAAATCCTTCGAAAGGTAAAAAAAAATATGGATTCCAAGGCATCCCAACTGAACTCATTGAGCGTCAGCATCAACAACAGTGGGCTATACACATCCAACAATAACATGAGGGTATCCAAGGGTTCCTCAGTTCCCACATCTGTATCAGTGCTTTGGACTTTCCTTGGGTTGGTGAATTATTACGGAAAATTCAGTAATGAGCTGGCATTCATTCTGGCAGCTTAGATTCGCTATTCAGAAAGGGCCAGCTTTGCAAATAGTCGAGTCACCAAGAAGTAGCCTTTCAGGAATTGAAAAAGCAGCTATCGGCATTTAAAATTTTGGCACAGACTAATCCCTAGTGAGATGTGGTGCTGTCATGCGAAGGCTCCCCACAGGGCATCCAGTTACTGCTGGCTCACCGACAGCTCAGCAGAGAGAACTGCCCAGTAGTATATCCTTCCCAGGCTTTGGCTGATGCCAAATGAAAATTCATCCAGAGCGAGAAGGAAAGTTTGGTGATAATCCTTTGTGTGAGAAAATGCATCCAACCAATACATTTAATTAATATGTTGCTACACATACGTTTGACGTAGTAATGCACCACAAACCCCTTCTAAGGCTACCCGATGAAGATATTAGGAAGAAGGTATAAAGGAGACATCAGAGGTAGGTTATTTACACAGAGAGTTGTGAAAGCATGGAATGCATTGCCAGTTGACATGGTGGAAGCAAAGTCATTGGGGACATTTAAGCGACTGCTGGACATGCACATGGATAGCAGTGAGTTGAGAGGTGCGTATGTTAAGTTACTATATTTTACATTAGGATTAAGTCTCAGCACAACACCATGGGCCTAAGGGCCTGTTTTGTGCTGTATGTTTCTATGTTCTACCCTTCTAGCTCTCCTAAGTCCATTCTTCAATTTCTTCCTGGCTACCTTGGAACCCTCTACAGCCCTGCTGATCCTTGCCTCCTCAACCTCAAGCAAGCTTCCTTCTTCCTCTTAACTAGATGTCCCACATCCCTTCAGCAGAAGTGGGTACTGTAGATGTGGGAGATCAGAGTCAAGATTAGAGCGGTGCTGGAAAAGCACAGCAGGTCAGGCAGCATCCGAGGAGCAGAAAAATCAACATTTCGGGCAAAAGTCCTTCATCAGGACTCTTGACTAGATGTTCCACATCCCTTGTCACCCAAGGTTCCTTCAACATATCATCCTTTCCTTACCTCAGTGGGACAAACCTGTCCAGCACTATCAGCAGGTGCTTTCTAAACAACCTCCACATTTCTGTCATGCATTTCCCTAATAACATCTGTTCCAAATTCAGGCGCCCCAGTTCCTGTCTAATAGCATTGTAATTCCTCCTCCCCCAATTAAATGCCTTCCTATACCGTCTGCTCCTATCTCTCTCCATGAGTATAGTAAATGTCAGGGAGTTGTGATCACTATCACTGAAAAGCTCTCCCACCGAGAGATCTGGTTCATTGCAAAGCATCAAATCCAGTATGGCCTTGCCTCTATTTGGCCTATCTTCAAATAGATGAAATTTAGTACTGCAGATGCTGAAAATTACAGTCAGGAGTGTGGTGCTGGAAAAGCGCAACAGGTCAGGCACCATCCGGGAAGCAGGAAAACCGATGCTTTGAGCAAATGTTTTTGTCCAAAACATTGATTTTCCTGCTTCTGGGATGCTGCCAGACCTGCTGTGCTTTTCCAGCACCATGCTCTTGACTATCTTCATATTGAGTCAGGAACCCATCCTGGACACGCCTGCCAAATACTGCTCCACCCAAACTATTTGAACTAAAGAAGTTATAATTAATATTTGGAAAGTTAAAATCACCATGACTACAACCCTGTCACTTCTGCATCTCCCCAAGATCTGCCTCTCAAACTGCTCCTCCATGTCTCTGTTGCTCCTGGTGAGCCTGTAGAAAACTCCCAATAAAGTGACTGCTCCTTTCCTGTTTCTGACTTCCACCCATACTGACTCAATGGACAAATCCTCCTCAATGAACTTTTCTGCAGCTGTGATACTATCCTAATACTTCTTGCATTAAAATAGACACACTCAACCCATCACACTGACTGCCTCTATGCTCTATTCCTCCTCATAGACCCACTGCACACTGTATCTGGCTGTTCACTACCTACTGCTTCATCTGATCTGTAGCTCAGGTTCCCACCCCCCTGCCTATCAAGTTCAAACCAACCCAAAGAGCTCTAGCAAACACCTGCCCAGGAAATTGGTGCACCTCCAGTTCAGGCACAACCCATTTTTCTTGTACAGCTCCCACCTGCCCCAAAATGAATCCCAATGATCCACAAATCTGAAGACCTCCCTGCACACCAACCTTGCAGCCGCATGTTCATCTGAACTCGCACTCTATTCCTAGCCTCACAAGCATTTGGCACCATTAGCAGTCCTGATATTACTACTCTGCTTGTCCTGCCTTCCAACTCCCTAACTCCCTATATTCCCTTTATAGGTACATACCCTTTCTCTACTATGTCATTGGTACCGAAATGTACCATGACTTCTGGTTGCTCTGTGTCCCCCTTAAGAATCCATGGACCCGATCTGAGACATTGCCGACCCTGGCACCCAGGAGCCAACATACCATCCTGGAGTCTCACTCACGACCATAGTCTCTCCTGTCCCTCTCACGATTCAATCTCCTATCACTATCGCTGTCCTTTCTCCCCCTTTTCCTTCTGAGCCACAGAGCCAGGCTCAGTGCCAGAAACCTGGTCACTGTGGCTTTCCCCTGGTAGATAATGCCCTCCAACAATATCCAAAATGGATATTGAGGGTTTCCTTATTACTGAGGGAGTCCCTGCACTGTCTGCCTATTCGCATCTCCTGACAGTCACCCAGCTTCCTTTATCCTGCAATTTAGGTTGACTATCCTAATTTAGATATAACTCCTCTATATCACCCCCTCAGCCTCCAAACTGATCTGAAGTTCATCCAGCTCCAGCGATCTGTGAGGAGCTGGAGTTGGGTGCACTTCTCACAGGAAAATTCACTAGAGGCACCAGAGGTGACCCTTACCTCCCACATCCTGCACATGGAGCATGCAACTGCCCTAGCCTTCATCCTCTCTGCTCTAAATTGCCAAGAGAGATTGAATAAGTGAAAAAAATCTTTACCTTACCAAACCTCCACACACGGTCTATTTTTTTGGTCGGATGAGGAGGATGTCGGGTGGGAGAGATTACACGTGTGGTGTCTCAGGTTTAGCCACAGCCTGAATATATCAGGTCATGTACCCAGCAATCCTCGTTTCCGCGTCCACTCCTGTTAAGCCTTCGCTCTGCTTATTCATGAGGTAAGTATTTAAGAGGAAAATTCACCTTCCCAGCAGACCCCTGAACTCTCCCTGCTCTTGCTTTTTCAATCCGACTAACCTAGAGTGTGCTGACAATATACCACCACAGAGTCATACAGACATACAGCATGGAAGCAAACTGTTTGGTCCAACTTGTCCATGCGTTTAGGTATGCTAAATTAATGTAGTCCCATTTTCTGGCACTTGGCCCATATCCCCTTTAACCCTTCCTATTTATATACTCATCCAGATGCCTTTTAAATGTTTTAATTATACCAGCCTCCACTACTTCCTCTGGCAGCTCATTCTATACATACGCTATTCTCTGTGTGAAAAGGTTTCTCCTTGGCTCCTTTTTATATCTTTCGCTTCTCACCTTAAACCTATGCCATCTATTTCTAGACAGCCCCACTTCTGGGAAAAGACATTATCTATTTACCCGAATCATGGCCCTCATGATTTTATAAACCTCTATAAGGTCACCCCTTAGCCTTCAAAGCTCCAGGGAAATCAGCCTCAGCCTTTTCAGCCTCTACCTCTAGCTCAAGGCCTCCAACTTTGGCAACATTCTTGTAAATCTTTTCTGAACCTTTTCAAGTTTCACAACAGCCTTCCAATAGGAAGGAGACCAGAATTGCACACAATATTCCAAAAGTGGCCTAATCAATGTCCTGTACAGTCGCAACATGACCTCCCAACTCCTATACTCTATGATCCGACCAATAAAAGAAAGCATACTAAGTGCCTTCTTCACTATTCTATCTACCTATGACTCCACTTTCAAGGAACTATGAACCTGCACTCCAAGGTCTCTTTGTTGAACTACACTGTCCAGGACTTACCATTAAATGTGTAAGTCCTGCCCTGATTTGTCTTTCCAAAATGCAGCACCTCACATTTATCTAAATTAAATTCCATCTGCCACTACTTGGTCCATCTGATCAAGATCCTGTTGTACTCTGAGGTAGCCTTCTTTGCTGTCCATTACACCTCACATTTTGGTGGCATCTGCAAACTTACTAACTATACCTCCAATGTTTGCATGCAAATCATTTATCTAAGTGATCAAAAGCAGTGGATCCAGTACCAATCCTTGTGGCACTCCACTGGTCAGAGGCCTCAAGACTGAAAGGCAACCCTCCACCGTCACTCTCTGTCTTCTGCCGTCGAGCCAGTTCTGTATCCAAATGGCTATTACTCTCTCTCTTCCATGTGATCTAACCTTGCCAATCAGTCCACGATGAGGAACCTTATCAAGTGCCATATTGAAGTCCATACAGATCACATTCACCGCTTTGCCCTCATCAATCCTCTATGTTACTTCTTCAAAAAGCTCGATCAAGTTAGGAAGACATAATTTACCATGCACAAAGCCTGACTATCTCTAATCAGCCCTTTCTTTTTAAAATACTTGTAAATCCTGTCTCTCAGGGTTTCTTTCAAAAACTTGTCTACCACAATGAGAGATTCACCGGTCTATAATTCTCTGGCATTCCCTCATCACCTTTCTTAAATAGTGAATCATAGAATCCCCACAGTGTAAAAACAGGCCATTTGGACAAACACGTCCACAACAATTCTCTGAAGAGTAGCCCACTCAGACCTATTCCCCTAACTAATGCACCTAACTTACACATCCCTGAACACCATCAGCAAATTAGCATGGCCAATTCACCTAACCTGCATGTATTTTGATTGTGGGAGGAAACCAGACCGCCCAGAGGAAACCCGCACAGACACACCTGAGGCTGGAATCAAACCTGGATCCTTGGTGCTGTGAGGCAGCAGTGCTAACCACCATGCCGCCCCAGTGCTAACCACCATGCCGCCCCAAGTAGTGTCACCACGTTAGCCAATCACCAGTCTTTTGGCACCTCATCTGTGACTACTGATAAATCAAATATCTCACAAGGGAGCCATTAATCATGTCCCTAGTTTCCCACAGAGTTCTAGGGTATATCTGATCACATTCTGGGGATTTATCTACCTTTATGTGTTTTAAAAAGTCTAGCACATCCTCCTCTGTAATATGGCCATTTTTCAAGATGTCACCATCTATTTCCCCACATTCCATGTCTTCCGTGTACTTCTCCACATAAACACTGATGCAAAATATGCATTTAGTATCTCCCCCATCTCCTGCAGTTCCACAGCTGCCTTGCTAATCTTTGAGGGGCCTACTCACTGCCTAGTTACCCTTTTGTCCTAAATGTATTTAATGAATCCCTTTGGATTCTGATTAACCCAATTTGCCAAAGCTATTTTTGCCCTCCTGATTTTCCTTTTAAGTCAAGATCTACTGCCTTTATACACTTCTCAAAATTCACTCGATCTCTGCAATCTGTACTTAACGTATGCTTCCTTCTTTTTCTTGACCAAAACCTTAATTTCTCTATTCATCAAGCATTCTGTACAGCCATCAGCCTTGCCTTTTATGCTAACAGGAACATACTCCCTCTAGGCACTCATTATCTCATTTCTGAAGGCTTCCCATGTTCCAGCTGTCCCTTTACTTGCGAAAATCTGCGCCCCCACATCAACTTCTGAAAGTTCTTGTCAAAGACCTTCAAATTTGGACTTCTTCCAATTTAGAACTTTAACTTTTAGATCTGGTCTATCTTCTTCCATCACTGTTTTAAAACTAACAGAATTATGGTCACTGGCCTCAAAGTCCTCCTCCACTGATACCTCAGTCACCTGCTCTGCCTTACTTCCCAAGAGTTGGTCAGGTTTTGTACCTTATCCAGTTGGTACATCCACATTCTGAATCAGAATTTATTCTTGTACATGCTTAACAAATTCCTCTCCATTTAAATCTCAGTCCCAGTCTATGTTTGGTAAGTTAAAATCCCCTGCCATAACTACTCTATTATTATTAAATCTAACTAAGATCTCCTTACAGATTTTTTTCTCAATTTTCCTCTGACTCTTCGGGGCTTCTATAGCACAATCCCAATAAGGTAATCATTCCTTTCTTATTTCTCAGTTCCCACCTAAATAACTTCCCTGGATGCATTCCCAAGAATACCCTCCCAAAGTATAGCCATAATGTTATCCCTTATCAAAAATAGCATTGCCCCTCCTCCATTGCCCCACACCCCAAAAGTATCTTTCTTATAGCATTTCTATCCTGGAATATTAAGCTGCCAGTCTGTCCATCCCTGAGCCATATTTCTGTAATTGCAATGATATCCCAGTACCATGTTCCTAATCATGCCCTGAGTTCATCTGCCTTCCTTGTTCAGCTTCTTGCATTGAAATAAATGCGGTTTAATTTATCAGTCCTACCTTGTTCTCTACATTGTTCCTGCCTGCCATGACTGTTTCATTTGCTCCGTTCCCCAGCTGTAGTAGCCTCAGACTGATCTCTATTCTCACTAGCTCCCTGGGTCCCACCACCCCACCTTACTAGTTTAAACTAACACATCTCCTGACCCACCAGAGGACCGAACCTTCTGGACACTGCTACACAACCATCAAAGGCACCCACTACTCCATCCTGGCCCAGACTTTGGAAAAGCAGATCAGAGCGCTGTGTTCCACCTCCCAGATTACAAGCAGAAGTTGAAATGGGAGAACCCATTTCCAAAAGGAAGTACAATGTTGGTCTGAGGCTGTGGATAAGCATCTCTGGGACTGATTGATGTCAGCGGACTGGACCGTGTACAGGCTTCCAGCAGAATACCTTCACGAGTATGCCACTGCCATCATGGACTTAATTAGGAAATGTGTGGAAGACTGTGTAACAAAGAAGTCAATCCAAGTGTTCTCCAACCAGGAAGACCATACATGCAGCACTCAAGTTGGATGACCCAGACTAATACAGGAACTCCAGATATGACTTACACAATGTCATTCAGACCAAGTTAGAGCACCAAACCTATCAAACAGGCTCCTGCTGTCTGTGGCAAGGCCCAAACATGATTACGGAATACAAACCGAAACAGAGAAAGATAGCAGGCAAAGACATCTCCCTCCCTGATGCGGGCAATGCTTTCTATGCTCAGTTTGAGCAGAATGCCCGTGGCACGGTGCCAACTGCTGGAGATGTCAGATCAGTCTTTCTGGGAGTCAACCCAAGGAAAGCGATGGGCCCGGATGGTGTCCCTGGATGAGCATTCACATCCTGTGCAGACTGACCGGTGGAGGTAATTACCAACGGCTTCAACCTCTCCCTCCTACAAGCAAAAGTCCCCACTTGCTTCAAGAAGACCACCACCAAACCTGTACCTAAGAATGCACATGTGATGTCCTTTCATGACTACTGCAAAATCAGGAAATACTTCAAGAGGCCGGTCATGTCCCACATTAAGTCCAGTCTTCCAGCCTGCCTCTAATCCCTACAATTTGCCTACTGACACAACAGGTCCACAGGATTGAAATAAACAGTTTATTCACCATCTTACTAGTTTCAATGAACACATCACCAGAGGACTGAACAATCTAGACCACTGCAACACAACCATCAAAGATGCCCACTACTCCATCCCTATCCAGTCCAAAGATATGCAGGTCAGATGAGTTGGCCATGCTAAATTGCCCATAGTGTTAGGTGCATTAGTCAGAGGGAAATGGGTCTGGGTGGGTTAATCTTCAGAGGATTGGTGTGGACTTGTTGGGCCGAAGGGCCTGTTTCCACACTTTTGGGAATCTAATCTATCCCACACTTTGTAAAACCAGATTACAATGCTGTGTTCCTCTCTCAGCTTACAAGCAGAAGCTGAAACAGGAGGACCTTAAAACATCTGGACAACAAGGACACCTACATTAGATTTCTGGTCATCAACTACAGTTCCGCCTTCAACATCATTATCTCAAAATTCCATGATTTTGATATTGGTCCCGCCTACTGCAACCGGATCCTCAGCTTTCTGACCCACAGACTGTGATCAGTGAAGACAGGTCAGTGCACCTCCTCTGGAATAACACTGAACACTCAAGGATGTATCGTCAGACCTTGACTGTACTCATTGCGCACCCATGATTATGTTGTCAAATTCCAAATGAACACCATCTACAAGTTCGCTGATAATACTACTATTGTAGGAGGGATATCCCACAATGATGACTCAAAATACAGAAGGGAGGTAGAGGGCTTGGTGATGTGATATAATGAGAAAAAGTATCTCTCTCAATGTCAGCAAAACTAAAGAACTGATCATTGACTTCAGAAAGAAAGGAGGAGAACGCTCCCTCATCTGCATTATCTACATTAACGGAACTAAGGTTGAGAGGGTGGAGAGAGTCAAGTTGCTCACATTGATGACAACTGACAATCTGCGCTGGACTACCCATGTAGATGCCACAGTCAAGAAGGCACAATGCCTCTTTGTCCTCAGGCATCTCATGAAGTTCAGCATGTCCATAAGAATCCTCATCAACTTCTGCAGTTGCACCATTGAAGGCATATTGTCCCAGTGCATAACTGCCTGGAATGACAACTGCTCTGCCCAGGACAATATGAAACACAGGAAATGGTGGGCATAGCCCACATCATCATGGAGGACAATCTTCCATCCATTGACTCCATTTACATGGCTCACTGCCACAGGAAGGCTGCCAATGTCATCAACAGCATCCCAGTAATAATCTCCTACAACCTTTTCCACCAGGCAGAAGATACAGAAACCTAACACATGCTTCTTTTTGGCTATCATTAGACTGATGAATGGACTCTCTAGCTTCAAATAATGCTGATTTAACATTGATCTTGCCTCATGTGGGTCCTATGCAATATAATCTGCATGCAATATAACCTGAATGCCTCTGTCTAAGTCATTTTGATCTGTACATCCTTGTTTATCTATGATCTGCCTGATAACAAAGTTTTTCAGCATACTTCTGTGTACCTGACAATATTTAAATAATCAATCAATAAAATCTGAAATGGGATGCACAGGTTTAAAGTGTGAGAGAAATTTAAATGAGATATACAAGCCAGGTTTAGTTTTGTGAAGGGTGATAGATGCCTAGGGAGATGTTAGAAGTGAAAATGTTTGCAAAGTTTTAAGCTGCATTTACACAGATATGAACACGGAGAGAATGGAGGGATATTCAGGCAGATGGCAATAGTTTAGAATAGCAATGTGGTTGGCACAGCTATTGTGGGTTGAAGAGCCTACAGCTGTGTTGTATTGTGCTATTTTCTAATTTTCCAGCATCTACCTTGTCAAAGCCCCTTCAGAATCTTGGATGTTTCACTAAATTTCTCTTTCATTCTTTGAAACACCAGTGAGTTCAAGCTAAATCTATTGAATCTCTTCTCATTAGAGAATCGCTCCATTCACATGATCAGCTGAGTGAACTTTCTCTGGTCTTCCTACAATGCAAGAATATCTTTCCTTTGGACACTCAGAATGTTCATAATATTCTAGGTGTGGTCTGACACATACTTTGCATAATTTTTGCAAGACCTCCTTATTTTTACTCTCCATTCACTTTGAAGCATTTGATTTGCCTTCCCTATTAAAGATCAGCAAGGTGTATATGTTGAACCACAGGAGGCGGGTGGGATCACACCAATATTTTGCACAAGTGTTTGCTGTGCAGAAAGATACGGAATATTGGGGAAATAAATAGTGATATCTTGAGAAGAGTTCATAAGAGAACAAGTGGCACTGGAGGTTACTTACATGGAGGGTGGTAGTTGCCGAAAGGTGGAATGCTTACCTGGGAGAAGGCCAAAGATACCAAATTCGGTAGGAGCTGGAGAATGTAGGTTGGGAACAGTTGTTTGAAGGTAAATCCACATTTGACATGTGGAAGATTTTTAAGGAGAGATTGACTAGAGTTCAGGAGAGACATGCTGCTGTGAAAAAGAGGGATAGAAATGACAAGATTATGAAACAGATGAAATTGTGAGATGGGCGAAGAGGAAAAGGAAGCATATGTAAGGTCTAGGCAACTGAAGACAGGTTAAGCTTTGGAAGAATATCAGGAATGTAGGAAGAATCTGAAAGGAGGAATTAAGAGGGCTAAAGGGGATCATATCATTAGCAAACAGGGTGAAGGAAAATCCCAAAGCCTCTTATTATACATAAGGAGCAAGAGGATAACTACAGAAAGGGTTGGTGCACTCAAGGACAAAGGAGGAAAATTATGCGTGGAGTCAGATAAAATGAGTGAGATTCTTAATGAGTACTTTGCATCGGTATTCAACGAGGAAGGGGACATGGTGGATGCTGAGATTAGGGATAGGCTTTTGATTACTCTTGGTCAAGTTGGCAGAAGGAGGAAGTATTGGGTATTCTAAAAGGCATTAAAATGGAGAAGTCCCCAGGTCTGGATGGAATCTATTCCGTGTTCCTGAGGGAAGCAAGAGAAAACATAGCTGGGGCTTTAACAGATATCTTTGCAGCATCCTTGAACATGGATGAGGTCCAGGAGGGACTGAAGAATTGTTAATGTTGGCCCCGTGTTTAAGAAAGGTAGCAGGGATAATCCAGGTAATTACAGACCTGTGAGCCTGATGTCACTGGTAGAGAAGTTTCTAGAGAAGATACTGAGGGATAGGATATGTTCCCATTTGGATGAAAATGGGCATATCAGTGAAGGGCAACATGGTTTTGAGCAGGGAAGATAATGTCTCACAAACCTAATAGAATTCCCTGAGGAGGTGACAAAGTTGATTGATGAGGGAAGGGATGTAGATGTCATATACTTTAGTAAGGCATTTGATAAGTTTCCCCATGGTAGGCTGATGGAGAAGTTAAAATCACATGCATCCGGGGGTTCCAGCTAGATGGATAGAGAACTAACTGGGCAACAAGAAACAGAGAGTAATAGTGGAAGGGAGTTTCTCAAAATAGAGACGTGTGACTATAGCCAGAGACTATTTCCCAGGGCAGAAATGACTAACGCGAGGGGTCATAGTTTTAAGCTGGTTGGAGGAAAGTATAGAGGGGATGTCAGAGACGGGTTCTTTACACAGAGAATTGTGAGAGCATGGAATGCATTGCCAGCAGCAGTTGTGGAGGCAGGGTCATTGGGGACATTTAAGAGACTCCTGGACATGCATATGGTCACAGAAATTTAAGGGTGCATTCATGAGGATCAGTGGTCGGCACAACATCGTGGGCTGAAGGGCCTGTTCTGTGCTGTACTATTCTATGTGACCATATTTTTTGCGATACTCATAAATAATTTGGAGGAAAGTTTAGGTTGCCTGATTAGCAAGTTTGCAGATGACATTAAGATTGATGGAGTAGCAGATGGTGAAGGGGTCTGTCAAAGAATACAGTAGAATATAGATAAACTGGAGAGTTGGGCAAAGAAATTGCAGATGAAGTTCAATCTGAACAAATATGAGGCATGCATTTTGGAAGATCCAATCAAAGAGCAAACTATATGATAAATAGAAAAGCCCTGGAGAAAACTGATGTCCAGAGAGATCTCAGTGTTCAGGTCCATTGTTCCCTGAACCTGGCAACACAGATCAGTAGAGTGGTCAAGAAGGCATATTGCATGCTTTCCTTCATCGGGGTATTGAGTACAGGATTTGGCAGGACATGTTACAGTTGTATAGGATTTTGGTTTGGCCACATTTGGAATACTGCGTATAGTTCTAGGCACCACATTACCAAAAGAATATGGATGCTTTGGGTAGGATGCAGAGCATATTCACTAGGATATTGCCTTGTATGGAGGGCACAAGCTAAGAAGAGAGGTTGAGTAGATTAGGATTATTTTCATTAGAAAGACAGAAGTTGGGGGGGACCTGATTGAGGTCTACAAAATCATGGGAAGTATAGACAAGGTGGATAGCAAGAAGCTTTTTCCCAGAGCCGGGATTCAACTACTAGGGGTCATAACTTCAAAGTGAGAGGGAAAAATGTTTTGGGGAGAGATGTGTGCAAAGTTCTTAATACAGAGGTTGGTGGGTGCCTGAAACGCATTGCCAGCAGAGGTGGTATGGGCGGGAATGATAGCAACATTTAAGACAAATCTACATGAATGGGCAGGGAGCAAAGAGATACAGACCTTTAGAAAATAGGTGGCAGGTTCAGATAGATAATCTGGATCGGCACACGCTTGGAGGGCTGAAGGGCCTGTTCTTGCACGGTAATGTTCTTTGGTATAAATAAGAAAAGGTAGATAAATTTTCCTATTTGATCAGACATATACCAGGACATTGTGGGAAGTAACTGCAGTTTCCCAGTAAAGATATTTGAATCATCAACAGCCATAGTGAAGTGCCGGAAGACTGAGGGCAGCTAATGTTCCATCACTTATGGGCTGCCAAGAAACACCAGGAAATCTTAGATTAGTGTGACAGGCATTAGTGGTGGGTAAATTGTTGGAAGAGATTCTGAGAGCCAGGTCCTTCATGCCTTTGAAAAGTCAAGGATTGATCAGGGATAGTCAGCATGGCTCTGTGCATGAAAAATCATGTCTCATAAATCTGAATGAGATTTTGAGGAGGAGATGAAGGCAGGATGGTAGATGTTACTTTAGCAAGGCCTCCAGAAGGTTTCACATGGTAGACTGGTTAGTAAAGTGAGATCCAGGGACAGCACCAATTGGATAGAACAGTAGGAGACAGAGGGTGGTGGTAGGAGTTTGTTGTTCCAATTGGATGCCTGTGACCAGTGGTATGCTGCAAGGATCAGTGCTGGGTCCAGTCTTGTTTGACATATATACAAAGAATTTGGATGAGAATATGGAGGCTTTGGTTAGTAAGTTTGTGGGTGACACTAAAATTGATGGCACAGTGGACAGGAAGAACGTTATCGAAGAGTGCAATGGGATCTTGATTAACTGGGCCAGTGGGCCGAGGAATAGCAGATGGAGTTTAATTTGGATAAATAAGAGGTGTTGTATTTTCATAAGATGAACCAGGGCAGGATTTCAACAGTTAAGGTTCGGGCTCTGGGTAGTGTCATCAGACAGAGAGATTTAGGGATGCAGGTATATAATTCCTTGAAGTGGTATCACAGGTGGACAGATGGTGAAGAAGCATGTGACTAGGGGTTGAGATGTCATGTTGTGGCTGTACAGGATATTGGTGAGGCCATTAATTTTCATCTAATGACGACAATGATGTTCAGGAAAATTTCATCTGGATTACTTTTGTCCTTTAGTACGGAGGACATCTGACATTCTTACCAATGACTCAAGACTCACAGCAATACAGCTGACTCTAAGCTGCCCTCTGGGCAATTTGTGGTGGGCAATGGATGCTAGTCCATTCAGTGATACCCTCAGTCCATGAATGTATAAATAAGAGTACATATTTCCCTCCCTATTTCTGCAAACATCTCCAGCTGCAGCAACTCGTACTGGACTTTGTAACATCATTCAGGTCTTTGCCACGCTCCATAACATGCTCGCCACCTCAATCATCTTCAACTCTCCTTGTCCCTATCATCTCATTAAACCCTAACAATGTTTCCTCTCCCTGCTGCACTCCTCCTGTTATGAGACCTGTTTTGATCCCTTTAACACCTACTTGCATTCTTTGGTAGTCCTTTGTCATTTTCTAAAACACACTTGCACTTCAGAATTCTTAGAATATTTTGGTGGTCTTTTAAGCCTCTCTGAATCGAGTATGATCCTTCCCATCCCGAGTCAGGGAGGTGCAAATTTCTTGCTGAGGTTCTGTCTGTCTCAATCAAATGTCAATTTGTTGAATATTTTACACTGCTTCTTTTCAAATGTTTTCCACTGCTCATTTACTGTCATACATTTAAATCTGTTTTACATGTGTTTTTGGTCAGTTCTCCTCTCAAGCTCATGTAATTGGCTTTGTTTCTGTTTCCATTTGTTACTTGTGCTTTCTGGTCATTTTACAACTTTATAATCCCTTTGAATTTCACCTTATCACAATTTCCCAGAGGATCTCTTAGTGTGACATTAATCATCCATTCAGCTTCATCACACAATGGTTGCAGAGATAGTAACATCCCTAGCCAATTGCACAATGTGTTGATCAAGGAAACACTGCCAAAAACATTCTCTGAACTCTTTTTCAAATATCTTGCCAGTGTGATTGTCCCACATTATATTTCAAAATAATCACAGTGTCTTTGCTACAAATTCCAATGAATTCCTGTTTAATGCAGTGATGAGCAATGAATGCTATTATGTGGCCTAAATACTGTTCTCCTATTTGTGTTTTTGACATTGGTTTTGCATTCATTCTGATTCTACTTCATAGTCTGAGCTGAAATGTTATCCCCATACTGTTTTTGTTATGTTACCGTCAGGGTTACGCATCCTGCTTTCCCATTCTGCCAGTCTCTGAAAGGTTGTGTACCATTGAATGTTTGTGTCTCACTTTTTGTCCACCCTGTAACCATGTCTGTCTGGTGACTAAATCTCTTTATTTCTGTGTCACAAGTCCCTCTAACTTACTGCAATTACTTTGCCCATTCAAAAAATATATAATTTACTTTTTACTACAATTTCCTGTCACAAACCTATTTCCTGATGTAGAGTTTTAGTTAAACTCTGACCCTTCCTGTTCCTTTCTGTTTGTCTTCATACACATCTCCATGCTGTTCTGATGCTTCACTTTTCCTCTTGGAATTCAGAAACCTCCTTTAACATGAACCATGCCCCTGCATGCTGTCAGTTTAAAGCCCTGTCAACAAACCTACCAACATGATTGGCCAGGATACCGGCCCCAGCACAGCTCCAGTTGTTTTTCATTCACTTGTGGGATGTGGGTGTCTCTGGCTGACTAGCATTTATTGCCCAGCCTAGCTGCCATTAAACTGTGTGGCTTGCTGAAGGGTTAACACAGATCATAAAGGTCCCAGGCTCAATCACCAGCTTGTTGTGAAAGGATTACTTTCAGCTTTGTTGTATTGAGCCTTCCTGAGACAGTATAGGAAGTTCTCAGTTATCAGTCCAGTTCTTAGTGAGGATCATACAGCAGAGGTGAAAGCAGACTTCTCTTGTGAAGATAGTATTGAAGCCTTGGATCTTTCTGTTCTATTTTCCCTCTCCAACACTGCATACATTGTCTTGTGATCGTCATACAGCAAGGCAACACAAATGTACCAGTGCCTTGAGTCCTTCTAACTACTAGAACAGTTTCTATCTCTTTAATCTCCTCCTCTCCCTACAAAATCTCTGTACATTTGAAATCTACTCCAATGCTGATTATCCTGCCTATCTCTGTAAATTGCTCCAGTCTCAAAAACATGCCCAATCTTGGTAATCTCCTCCTCCAGTCACTACAATAATCTCTACTTCTGTAATCTTCTGACAGTACCTACAATCCGCCCTTTCTCTGTAACATCCTCCAGCTTCTACCAACCTCCCTCCTGTTCACCTTCCTCCAGCTCCTCGAGCACATTATCACTATAACCTTCTCCCATCCCACAGCACCTCATGGCCTCCTTAACCACCTATCAATGCTACAGACTACCCTATCTGCATAAACTGCTCCAGTCCCTACAACCTTTTCATTGTATAGAATTCTGAAGTCACTTTAACCCTCCCTTTGAATGAACCCCATCCAGTCTCTGCAATCTCTTCTGTTGCTTTGACCTCCTCCTGTCACTACAATGCTCTCCAACTCTACTTCTTCCAATCAATACGAGCCTTCTTAACTCTGTAACCTCCTGAAGCCAGTAAACATTCATGTCCCTTTAACATCCTTTTGAATCCAATTCCAGACCCTACAGTTGTCTCTATCTGTAACCTCCTTCAATCTGCAGAATCATTGTTAAATCTGTCATCTCATCCAGTGTCTAAACTCCTCTGCATTACAAACTTCATCCAATCGTGAAACCCATTCCTATCTCTTCCACCTTATCCAGCACCTGAATTCCTCCCAATCTTTGTAATCATCTGCAGCCTCCACGGCCCTCCTATGGTTGGAACCTCCTCCCACATCCCTCTAAAGTACACTATTCATGGAACCTCCTCCCATTCCTATATTACACCCTGACTATATCCTTCTCCTGTTCCTATAACCTTCCTGAACTTGCGACCTTGCCGAATCTCTGCAATTAGTCCTGTCCTTTTTCCTGTCCTATCAATTGTCCCTCACTGTCTCTGTCAGTTTCTTCAATCTCTAACAATGTTTGTATCAATGTTTCCTCCAGGAGACAGAACCTTTCCTATCTATGTAAACCCTTCAGCAGTGTCTATCCCTGTAGCTTCTCTGATTAATACAACCTTCCATACCAATTTATTCACCTTCAATTCTGAAATCCCTCCCAATCTGTGTAACCTTCCCCAGTCTCTACAGCCCTCCTTCTCTGTGAAAAATCCTCCAGTGCCTTAAGCCATCCCTTCTATGTAATCTGTTCCAGACCCGAGAAACTTATGTCCCTTGGTAATGTTTTCTCACATTCCTAAAGCCTTGCTATCAATGTAACCATCTCCCCCACCAATTAACTCACTGTTGTAGAACCTCTTCCAGCACCTCCCTGTCTCTGCACTGTCCAGTCCACACTAGCCTCCCTACTGTCATTTCATCTCGACAACCCTCATGATCGCAATAAACCCCTCCTGTCTCTACAACACACTTCATCTCTGTACACCCTTCCTGTCCCTACCACCCACCCTCCTTATGCATGTAGTCCCCTTGAGTCATTAGAAACCTTTAAGTATTACCTCCTCCAGAAACAAGGACAATATTTATTTCAAAACCAACACCAGCTCTTCCAATCTTCTGTCATAGTAATCTCCTTCAACCCCATCATAGTTAAAAATCACACACCAGGTTATAGTCCAACAGGTTTATGTGGAAGCACTAGCTTTTGGAGCACTGCTCCTTCATCAGGTGGTTGTGGGGAATAAGATTGTAAGATACAGAATTTATAGCAAAGATTTACAGTGAGATGTAACTGAAATTACGTGTTGAAAAACACCTGGATTGTTTATTAGGTCTCTCATCCTTTAGAATGACCATGGTGGTTCAGCTCTTTCATATGTAAATCACAAAGCTTTTTTAAAAAATGATACATTCTCAAGTGAACTTTAACAATAGGTGTCATGTCAATCCAGATAAGGTTTTGAAGGTGTGAGCTTCCCTCTATGAGGCTGTCTGTGCCACAATGGTCAGACTAATTCTCATCAAAAAAACGGATTTACAGAATCTTACATGGATTCATGCAGTTTTTGAGCAAAGTAAAATGTAATTCTGCAATACAAATTCACCCCGCAAATATATATATGAGTGGGTCATTTGCCCAAGTCAGGAATTGAATGCAGTTCTCTGGTGCTGAGGCAGCAGTGCTAACCACTGAGCCAACATGCCACTCCATTTGGTGGGGGAGGTGTCCCAGGACACACATGCCCTTGATGGAGTAGGAGGGGAAGTTGAAGTCTTGGCCACAGCATGGTGGGGTTGGTTAGTGCGTGTGTCCCAGAGATGTTCTCTGAAATGTTCTGCAAGTTGGCGGCCTGTCTCCCAAATGTAGAGGAGGTCACATTGAGAGCAATGGACACAGTCGATAACATGTGTGGAGGTGCAGGAAAATCTCTCAGATGTGGAAATATCCTTTGGGACCTTGGATGGAGGTGAGGGGAAGGCAGGGGTGCAGATTTTACACCTCTTGCAGTGGCAAGGGAAGGTGCTGGGAGTGGAGTTGGAGTGGTGGTGGGGGGTGGGGTGGGGGGCGGGGGGGGGGGGTGTGGACCTTAAACGGGAGTCATAAAGGGAATCTTGTCTGTGGAATGCAGATAGGTGTGGGAGGAAATATATCTCTTTCGGTGCGATTTGTTTGTAGGTGGTGGAAATGGTGGAGGATGATGTGTTGTATCCAGAATTTGGTGAGTGGATAGTGAGGACCAGTGGGGTACTGTTCTTGTTGTGATTGGAGGGGTAGGGTGCAAGGCTGGAGGTGCAGTAAGGGAAAGAGATGTACTGGAAGGCATTATTGACTGCGTGGGAGAGAAAATTGTGATCCTTGAACAAGAGGCATTCTGGGATGTTTTGGAGTAGAATTGGTCCTCATGGGAGCAGATACGTTGGAGGCGGATGAATTGGGAGTAAGAGATAGCTGTTTTATGGGGGGGGAGGAGGTGTGGTGAGAAGAGGTGTAGTTCAGGTAGCTGTGCGAGTCACTGGGCTTGAAGTAGATATCCGTGTTGAGTTGGTCACCAGAAATCAAGATGGAGAGGTCCAGGAAGGTGAGGGAAGTGTCTGAGATAGTCCAGGTGAACTTGAAGTCAGGACCGCCGCTCCTACCTGAACATTGAATGTCATTCATTCGTGGAACATGAGTATTGCTGCCTGGACCAACATTTATTCTCAATTTTGAGTTGTGCCTGAGCCATTGCACCATTCATTTGAACTGCACGATTCATTTGAACTGCTGTTATTTTCATACCTTTAAGCAGTTGCTACAACACACCTAATGTCTGCAACCGCATACAGGCAATGCAACTCATCCTTTACTTGTGACACCCTCCTCTACCTACAACTTACATAGTTCCTCACATTGTCTCACTTCTTCCATTCCCTTCTGCATTATTGTTCTCTCAAATCTCTGCAGTCTTGCTTAAAATTCCTATCACAAATTGAAATAACTCTATTAAAATCGAAACCCTGTCACCAAGTCACCCTTTATTTACATGTGTGTAGTACATGACACTGATCCAGCAAGCAGGGCTGTTGATACTCCTGTCTGTATCTGTCAGCCAGGGCTTCCTCACTGGGAGAACATGAGGACTGCAGCTGCTGGATTGTCAGTCGAAAAGTGTAGCACTGGAAAAGCACAGCAGATCAGGCAACATCTGAGAAGCAGGAGAGTCAACACTTTGGGAATGAGCCCTTCATCAGAAATGGCAGGAGCAAGTTTACAGCTCCAAGCGTGAAACTACTCATATTCTATATGGTCCACCTAGCTGACCTTTTTCCAATCACTGTATCTGTGCGCCTCAACGTCCATTATCCTCTTGTAGCCTCTCCAGTCACGCTTTTGCACCAGGTCCGCTCCTCCCGCTGGGACTTGATACTGGCAGTGTATTCCGGATTGTAGCCTGCCACTTGCATACGAAGTGTCTTGGGGAAAATTCACCTGGAAATGTGTTGCTGGAAAAGCGCAGCAGGTCAGGCAGCATCCAGGGAACAGGAGAATCGACGTTTCGGGCATAAGCCCTTCTTCAGGAAAGCCCTTCTGTCAGATCCACACCCCCCACCAACCCAACCTCCACTCCCGGCACCTTCCCCTGCAACCGCAGGAGGTGCAAGACTTGCGCCCACACCTCCCCCCTCACCTCCCTCCAAGGCCCCAAAGGAAACTTCCATATCCGCCACAGATTCACCTGCACCTCCACTCATATCATCTATTACATCCTCTGCACCCGATGTGGCCTCCTCTATATTGGGGAGACAGGCCGGCTACTTGCGGAGCGTTTCGGAGAACACCTCTGGGACACCCGGACCAACCAACCCAACCACCCTGTAGCTCAACATTTCAATTCCCCCTCCCACTCCACCAAGGATATGCAGGTCTTTGGACTCCTCCATCGTCAGACCACAACAAAACGAGGGTTGGAGGAAGAACGCCTCATCTTCCGGCTAGGAACCCTCCAACCACAAGGGATGAACTCGGATTTCACCAGTTTCCTCATTTCCCCTCCCCCCACCCTGTCTCAGTCAAATCATTCCTGAAGAAGGGCTTATGCCCGAAACGTCGATTCTCCTGTTCCCTGGATGCTGCCTGACCTGCTGCGCTTTTCCAGCAACACATTTCCAGCTCTGATCTCCAGCATCTGCAGACCTCACTTTCTCCTCGAAAATTCACCTTCAAGGCTGCGACCTCTGCCATGGCCATCTTATCCTCAGAGGTTTGTCAGAAATGAGGAAATGGGGGAGAATCCCTGGATCCTGATCGCCTAATTGGATGTTCTGAGGGGCTAGGTACATTTTCCCCTGCCCAACTTGGGAGGTTACAGCTATCATGTGATCCACATGCTTGTTCAGGACCACCACTCTGACTTGACCATTGTACATCATGGGACCTGTCCTCACTTTGCCCATGCCTCTTATTCATGGAGGCTCATTTGCATGGTTTGAAAACTAAACTTTGTCCTCTGAAGTAAACTGCCTTTCTTGTGCAGCAGAATTTTGTGGCCGGAATTGGTGTTCCTGATCCAATTTCACCCTCCCTACAAGGTCCAGGAAGATGAGATTAAACCTGGTGCACCATGGTCTATCCGTTACCAACTCTGCTGCAGCTGTCCCTGCAGTTGCTTGAGAGCTGGCTCCATAATGAAACAGTAACTGGGACAGTTTGGCACCGAGCGAAGTTGTAGGCTGTTTCCTTAATCCTGTCTTCAATGTTTGGACTGGGCTTTTCACCAGACTAATGGACAATGGATGCAGCTGTCCTTACATGCCAAATGCCATTCTATTTGAAGAAAATCTCCCTGCTGGCAAATGATTGCCAATTTTCTGTGATAAACAAGTCCAGAGTCCGCATATTGCAAAAAATGCTCACAACTTTTCAATCGTTGTCCCCACATTTCACAAACATATTTTTTATGTACATCGAACCCCAATGAATGGACTGGTACAATCGACATGTAACAGAGTCCAGGCTTTATCTGACCAGTTCCATGAATGTGGTGGAGCTGCCAGCAGAAAAGTTTGTCTTTGTTGGCACACTAGACATTGCCTCACCAACATGGCTGTGTCAGCATCTAATCCTGGTCACCAAACATAACTTTGCCAACATTCTCATTTTGGAAATCACAGAAATGGTGACCTGAAGTAGACCTTGTGTAATGTTCTCCATCATTCATTGCAAAGTTTCACTGGCTCATCCACCAAAAGAAAGGGAGTCTTGTATATTGGTAGAAACCCTTATAGGTATTAACTGTAGCATACTTGTGGGAATCCTCAGCAAATCACAATGGCAGGTTCGCATGGCTCATATCCAGCTCCATGGAGGATAGACCCATGGCAGTTTTGCATACAAGTCCTCGATGCGACAGATTGGTTATTTATCTGGCTTCAAAAAGTGGCTCACTGTTGCTTTAAAATCTTTACAAAGGTGAACCAAACCACAATGGATATAAGTGTGCTGCTCACAAGGCAAACTGTAATGGTTTGATAATTGCTTCACTTTCCAGTCTCATGGTTTCTTCCTCTACTTTTCTACACAAAGCAAATGGCACTGGTTGTGTGGACGTGTTGTGCTGAATGGCCTGCTCCCACACTGGAGATTCTATCAGCTCAGTTCAACAACACTCTACAGGCCCTAGCATTAACTGTGTAAGTCTTACCAAAATGCAACACCTCACATTCATCAAAATTAAACTCCATCTGCCACTCCTTGGCCCCCAACTGATTTAGATCCCTTTGTAATCTTAGACCACCTTCTTCATTGTCTATTGCATGACCAATTCTGGTGTCATCTGTAAACTTGTTAACCATGGTTCCTCTATTCTCAACCAGATTGGCATTGGACTCAGCACTGATAACTGTGTGGGTCACAGACCTCTACTTTGAAAAACAAAGCTCCAGTCATTTAAAACCACACATGTAAATATAAAAAAAAAACAAAAGCAAGCCAACCCGACCTGCATTAGACACTCTCAGGACAGGCACTGCACGTGGGAGAAACGCTGTTCTTTCAAAACAGAAATGAAAGCTGCCTTCACTTTGTTAAACAAAAAAAAAGCTCTATTACTCGGGGAAAAAGAGAAAGACGAATAGAAATTGCCTCCCACTTGACTCTGTCTCCAACAACCACTTTTGGACAGATCCCACAGGGGGCCAAACTAAAAATAAATCCAAGCAAATAATAAAAACAAATAACCAAGTTAATGAACAGCACTAATGAAGAGACATCTAGATCTGAAATCTGGCCTCAGTGGCCTTCTAAACCAGGGATTGTGGGTTCAAGTCCCATCTGGGGTGTCTAGCTTTGCTGGCCTAATGGTTAAAGTACTGGCTGCCAGAGCCAGGGATTGTGGGTGCAAGTCCCACCTTGGGTGAATTAGGTTTTGGGCCACAATTGAATCTTCATGTTCCTCACAACAACATTGCTACTTGTATATGGGCGGCACAGGGGTTAGCACTGCTGCCTCACAGCCCCACCAGACCCGGGTTCAATTCCCACCTCAAGCAACTGTCTGTGTGGATTCCGCCAGGTGCTCCGGTTTCCTCCCCCAGTCCAAGAATGTGCAGGTTAGGTGAATTGGCCATGCTAAATTGCCCATAGTGTTAGGTGAAGGTGTAAACATAGGGGAATGGCTCTGGGTGAGTTGCTCTTTGAAGGGTCAGTGTGGGCTTGTTGGGCCGAAGGGCCTGTTTCCACACTGTAAATAATCTAATCTTAGCTTGCTCTCTCTCCATGGAGAGAGAGCTGTGATCTCTCTGGAGTCCCGCTGTGATCTCCAGTATTTGATGTTTTCAACTAAATGATCTTCATTGCATTCTTATTGAACACTCATGGGACAGAAATAACAATGCTTTAAAATCCAGAGGAAGTACCCCAGCCCATTTCAACTAAAAATAACTTACATAGAACAGAGAGCAATACAGCGCAGAACAGGACCTTCGGTCCTTGATGTTGCGCTGACCTGTAAACTGTTCTCAGTTCGTCCCCCTACACTATCCCAAAATCATCCATGTGCTTATCTAAGGATTGTTTAAATTTCCCTAATGTGGATGAGTTGACTACATTAGCTGGTCGAGCATTCCATGCCCTGACCACTCTATGCGTAAACAACCTGCCTCTGACATCTGTCTTAAATCTATCACCCCTCAATTTGTAGTTATGCCTTCTTGTACAAGCTATACACCAATCCATTAAGAACCTCTGGGGCAGTGACAGTACAAGACTAAATTAAAAGGCTCCTTGGTTCAAAAGCAGAAACTTAATGGTGGTGAGGTAAAGCACAGGAGCGGGATAGATTCAGAACAGTGTTGTGGTGATGACACAGACCCGCTGGACACCGGTTCAAAGCAGGAATAGGTAGTTGTCAAAGCTGTTTGTCATTATGATGACTTACATGACGTTGTGGACCAGGCGAAGGATGGTGACAAACTTCATGGTGCAACTAAAGCAGAGAAGAACGCTCCACAAATGCTTCCCAAATTGATGGTGTCAAAGAACTTTGTGAGGTCCAAGAAGACCATATACAGCAGTGAAAACGATATCCATTGTGTGCTTCTATGGCTGAAAGCAACACTGCAATTCTGGAAGGAGTTCATCAGGCACAGGCAGGAGACAGCTGAAAAGGACCTTGGCGATGAGTTTTCCAATGGCTGACATCACAGAATCGTCCAGTGGTGCCACCTGCCATGGTGTATCCACCATTGGGAGTTGGCTTTAGGCATTAACCACTTCACTGCCCGGATGGTGTTCCAAGTAGTAATTACATGCACTCAGAATAAGAGCTTACTGCTGAATTTCAAATGAAGCTAGAAATAGGATGGCCGTGTCCTCTTCAGGTACCCCTAACAAAGGTTTATGGGGAATTACTATTTCACATTTATGTTCAAAAAGGTTGAACCTTACCACACAAAAGATTACCATCAAACTTTCATTCTCTTTCTGGATGTATAATAATTTGGCATCAACCAAAGTCTGGCAAGCATATAGTCTTGGGCACTCTTCTCTGTTGAGCCATCGGTGAGCTAACAGTAACCAGATACCGTATGGGGAGGCTGCTCATGTCAGCGCCACATCTCACTGGAGGGTATTCTGTGCCAAGACATTAAACGATGATAGCTTCTTTTTTCACTTCCCAAAAGGTTACTTCTTGGCGACGTAACAATTTGCAAAGCTGACCTTTTCTGATTAGCAAATCTAAGCTGCCAAGATGGAGGCCAGGTCATTAAACAATTTTCTGCAATAACTCACCGACCCAGGGAAAGACCAAAACTCTGATACAGATGTGAGATCCAAGGTTGTCCACAGTTTATCTTCAAATGCATGTAATCCAGTCTTGTTGCTGCCACAGCTCAAAGAGGTCACTTGGAGACATTGAGATGTACAGCTTGGAAACAGACCTTTCGGTCCAACCCATCCATGCCGACCAGATATCCAAACCCAATCTAGTCCCATCAGCCGGCACCCAGCCCATATCCCTCCAAACTCTTCCTATTCATATACCCATCCAAATGCCTCTTAAATGTTGCAATTGTACCAGCCTCCATCACTTCCTCTGGCAGCTCATTCCATACACGTACCACCCTCTGTGTGAAAAAGCTGCCCTGAGGTCTCTTTTATATTTTGCCGACTCACCCTAAACCTATGCCCTCTAGTTCTGGACTCCCCGACCCCAGGGAAAAGACTTTGTCTATTTACCCTATCCATGCCCGTCATAGTTTTAGATTAGATTAGATTACTTAGTGTGGAAACAGGCCCTTTGGCCCAACAAGTCCACACCAACCCTCTGAAGAGCAACCCACCCAGACCCATTCCCCTACATTTACTTTTTCACCTGACACTACGGGCAATTTAGCGTGGCCAATTCACCTAACCTACACATCTTTGGACAGTGGGAGGAAACCGGAGCACCCGGAGGAAACCCACGCAGACACGGGAGAACGTGCAAACTCCACATAGACAGTTGCCCAAGGTGGGAATTGAACCCGGGTCTCTGGCACTGTGAGGTTTTGTAAACCTCTATAAGGTCACCCCCCAGCCTCAGATGCTCAAGGGAAAACAGCCATGGAACACACATATTTTATCCTTCCCAAGGTCTTGAAGAAAAATTAAATATTCTTTATTGATCTTCCCAGTTATTAGCACATCATTCAGATAACTAGCGACCTGGAACAGATGTTGCAAAGTGTTCTCTGTCATTCACTGGAACGGATGATGATATCTCAAAAGAAAGGCAGTCAAGTCTATTGGTTCCATACCTTATTGGTATTAATTGTAGCATAAATGTGATGGATTGGCTATTTATCTGGCTTCAAAAATTGGGTCACCATTTCTTTAAAATCTCCACAAAGGTGAATGGACGCATCATGGCTATGAATAGTGCTGCTCATAGTGCAAACTATTGTGGTTAGGTGATAACTTCGCTTTCCAGCCGTTTGATTTGTGCCTCTACTTTTGCACGCAAGGCACATGGCACTGGTCGTGTGAACCTTTTCCACCAAATGGCCTGCTTCCACACTGAAGCGGTTCTGTCAACCCCTAGGACTCTCTGATTGACAACACTCCACAGACACTACCATTAAAAGTGTAAGTCTTGCCCTGTATCTCTTACCAAAATGCAGCAGTTTGTATTTATAAAAATGAAACTCCATCTGCCACTCCTTACAAACCACGTTTCCTAAATTCTCATCCAAATTCTTTACATAAATGACAAATTGCATTGGACCCAGCACTGATCCTTGTATTTGTCAAAGGCCTCCAGCCTGAAAAACAACCTTCCACTCTTAAATCCGAAAGTGTACATGGAAATAAACCCAAGATACTGCCTGCATCAGACACACCCAGAATAGGCACAGCACCGGGAGAAATGCTCTGTTCTTTCAAAACAGAAACTAAAACTGTTTCCACTTTGTGAAACAAAAAAGACACTATTCCTCAGAGGAAAGACAGAAAGAAATAAACAATCAAAAATTGGCTCCTCCGGACTCCGCCCCCACCAATCACCCATGGGCAGGGGCCACAGTGAGACAAAATAAAAATAAAATCACGCTAATAAAAGAAAACAAACAGTAAACGAATAACTTGATGAGAAGTCATCTAGACAAAAAATATTAGCTTGCTCTCTCTCATGGATGCTGTCTGACCCGTTGTGATGTCCAGCATTTGCTCTTTACAACTAAATAAATAAATCCTCTCTGCTCTGTCGCAATTGAACACTCCTGGGAAAGGACCAACAATGGTTGAAAATCCAGAGGAAGCACACCTGCTCATTTCAACTAAAATAACTTACCCACACTGATCCCCATTAAGAGTTTCAGAGACAGCAACAGTGCAGGACTAAACTAATAGTCCACTTGGCTCAAAAGTGGGCAGCTTGTCGGCAGTGAGGTCCTGCAGCGAGGTAGATTCAGCACAGTGCAGAGGTGATGATGCAGCCCTGCTTGACACCAGTTCAAAGGGGCAATGGTTAGGCGTTGAAGCCATTTTTCATTAGAATGATTTACATTTCATTGTGGACCAGGCAAAGGATGATGACAAACTTCATGGTACTAATAAAGCAGAGAAGAACCCTCCACAAATGCTTCATGATTGATGGTGTCAAAGGCCTGTGTAAGTTCCCAGAAGGCCATATACAGCAGTGAAACTTATGCCTATTGTGCCCTCTGTGGCCAAAAGCCACACTGAGACTCTGAGAGAAGTTCCTCTGCCACAGACAGGAGACAGTTGAAAAGGACCTTGGGGATGAGTTTTCCAATGGTCGACATAAGGGATATTCCCTGTAGTAATCACAATCTAACATGTTCCCTTTTTTGAAAAAAACTCACAACAGTGGCACCTGAGAGCTCCTCCTTCCATGTATGGCTGATAAGGGCATGCAGCTGCACTGGGAGCTCAGTGCCTCCACACTTCCATGACTCTGGGGAATACCATTTTCACCTGCAGCCTTGTTCTTGAGCTAGAGGACAGCCTTCACTGTTTTCTCCCAGATTTGGTATTGCTGAACTCCTTTGTGTTTAATATTCTGAGGAATGCAATTCAAGAACTTACATGTGCACAGTACATGACACTGACCTACCCTTCACAGTGATAGATTCGCGAGTGAGCAGAACCTCTGACACACCTGTCAGTCATGTCTCCCTGATTGGACCAGGTGAACAGCCCCAACCTGGGAAATTATATTCAATGAGGTTCATTCGCAGACTGCGTTCCAATCATTACCTCCACCCACCTCTAATTCCTGGCTCATACCTTTTCCTGTAGTATCTCCTGTAGTATTCCACTAGGTCCACTTCCTCAGAATCTGGCTTGGTTAGTGTCCTGCACGGTGGGCTAGTGGGCAGCACGGTGGCACAGTGGTTAGCACTGCTGCCTCACAGCGCCAGAGACCTGGGCTCAATTCCCGCCACAGGCGACTGACTGTGTGGAGTTTGCACATTTTCCCCGTGTCTGCGTGGGTGTGCTCTGGTTTCCTCCCACAGTCCAAAAATGTGCAGGTTAGGTGAATTGGCCATGCTAAATTGCCCGTAGTGTTCGGTGAAGGGGTAAAGGTAGGGGAATGGGTCTGGGTGGGTTGCACTTTGGCAGGTTGGTGTGGACTAGTTGGGCCGAGGGGCCTGTTCCACACAGTAAGTAATCTAATCATAAACTGGACTATAGCCCATCTTCTGTGTCTCAGAAAAAAAATGTATCATGTTCTACAGATGGTAATGGTGTCAAGGCTGCAACATCTGCCATGTCGATCTCACTCTCAGAGGTTTGTTTGACACTGGGAGGACTGGGAGAACCCACAGATTTAGACAGTCTAGCTGGATGTCGTGAGGGGCTGGATCTGTTTTGGGCCTGACTACTTCTCACTAATGAAAACAGCCTCATGACCTTCATAAGACGTTCACTCCACACCAGGCAACATCACCTGTGCTCCTCTTTTTAAAGCTTCCCCATCCTTCCTGTAATGCAGTGACCAGAACTGTACACAATACTCCAAGTGCGGTCACACCAGAGTTTTGTACAGGTGGGGAAGTCTCCATTGGGGAAATCGAGCATATTTCCCTGGAGTTACCACTATCTAACATATTCCCTTTATTGAAAATACTCATGACTTTGGCATCTGGGAGCTCTCCTGTGGTGCTCTCTTCCTTCCAGAAAAGGCAGACAAGGGCATGCAGCTGCACTGGGAGCTCGGTGCCTCCGCAATTCAATGCCTGAGGGGGAATATCATTTGAACCCGCAGCCTTGTTCTTAAGCTGGAGAATAGCCTTCGCTGTTTCATCCAAGGCTTGGGTATTACTGAGCTCCTTGCATGTAATATGCTGTGGGATGCAATTCAAGGATTTACACATGCACAGTACATGACACTGACTTCGACTTCAAAGACATGGTTGTTCGAATGAGCATAACACCTGACATACCTACCAGTCAGGACTCCCTGACTGGACCAGGTGCACATCTTCATTTTGGGAAATTGTAATCAATGACGTTCATGGGCTGACTGATTTTGAATCATTACCTCCATCCCCCTCTAAGTCCTGGGGCCTTGGTCCATTCTTTTATCTGTAGCATCTCCTGAGTCATTTCTCCAAGAGGTCCAATACAACAGACTCTGGTTTGCAAAACACCAGCATGTGCTGAACTGTGTCCCACCACTTACATCACAAAAAAAAACTTTTCTTCTTCCGGAGGTGATGATTGCATCATGGCTCCATCATCTGCCATGTGCATCTCATACTCAAAGGTTTCTTCCACACTGGGAGAACAGGGAGAGCCCATAGTTTTGGACAGCCTTGTTGGATGTTGAGGGGATGCGTATGTTTTGCTCCTGGCCACTTGCGAGGACACAGCTATCATGTGATCCTCACATTTGTTCAGGACTGTGTCTCTGACCCAAACATTGTACATCATTGGACTTTGACCATGTCTAATACCCATGCAAGGATGTTCCAATGCTTTCAACAGCAGATTTTGTCCAACAATGTAAACTGCTTCTCGCACAAAGAGGAGTTTTGTGGCCAGCCTTGGCGTTCCTGATGCTGTTTCACCCTCCCCACAAGGTCTGGTAAGATCAGATATAACACAGTGTGCAGTCTTCTCTGCATTAGCAACTCTCATGGAGCTGTCCCTGAAATTGTGTATGCATGTATTCTATAATCAAACAAACTAAGACAGCTTGTTATGGAGTGACGTTGCAGTTTTGTTCTGAGCCATGTATTCAATTTTTTGTCTGTTTTGACTGCTAGACTATCCGACATTTGGTGCAGCTGTCATTACATGTCAAATGTCATTCAACTTCAGGAAATACTCAAAACTCCATGTTGGCAAATGAATTCTCGTTGTCTGTGACTAAAGTGTCCCAACGTGAGACGCTCATAACTTTTAAATCATAGTTGCCACCTTTGACAAATGTGCTTCATGCATATCCAACCACTCTAAATGGGGGTGCACAATGATTAAAAGTATCAATCACACAAATGGACTGGCACATTTGACATGTAATTGAGTCAAGCCTATACCTGCCCAGTCCCAGGAATATCGTGCACTACTGATGACAAATTTTGTCTATGTTGGTATTCTGGGTACTGCCCCACTAACATGGCTGTATCTGCATCCAATCCTGGCCATCCGATATAACCTTGGTCAACATTTTTGTTTTGGAAATCATAGGATGGCCCTGGTGGAGTTCAGCCAATATTTGACAGTGACCTTTCCTTGAGACAAACACGCTTGCTCCCCACATTAGTGTGCCAGTTTCAATGGTCATCTGGTCTCCCCAGGTCCAGAATGGATTAAATCCTGGCTGTGATGACCCTTTCGTTTCCAACACTAGCAGTTTATGTTTTGCCAAGATGGGATCTTTTTCTATCCACAGTCCAATATTGTCCAAAATGCCTGAACGGGTGTCCAGCATGTTTAGAAACAGAACACACTCTTCTAGTGATGGCCCTGGCCATGGTGTATCCATCTTTGAGAGTTGGCTTCAACTATTAACCACTTGACCGCTCAGACTGCATTCCAACTTGTAATTGCATGCACTTAGAATAAAAGCTCACCGCTGAATTCAAACTGAGGCTAGAAGTGGGATGCCCTGTCCCCTTCAGATAGCCCGAGTAGGGATTTGTGGTCCATTACTATTTCAAATTTATGTGCAGAATGGTATTAGTTGTAGTTTCTCACACAAATGTTTCTGCCAAACTTTCCTTTTCTGTCTGGATGTTTCTTCTTTCAGTTTCGGCCAAAGTCTTAGAAGCTATACCCTTCTTTGCTGAGTCATCAGTGAGCCAGTAGTAACCAGATATAGTAAGGGAAGGCTTTGCATGCTAGCGCTATAACTCACTAGGGATTATTCTGTATGAAGGCTTCAAATGACGGTAGTTGTATTTCCACTTCCTGAATGGCTACTTCCTGGCGACGTGTCTATTTGCAAAGATGACCCTTTCTGAATACCAAATATAACCTGCCAATTGGACGCCAGACTATTGCACAATTTTCTGTGATAATTTACTGACCCAAGGAAACACTTAAGCTCAGAAACTGATGTGGGAGCTGAGTTGGCCCACAGTTGGTCTCTAAATGTATGTAACCTGCTCTTATCCATGCTGTAACTCAAGGAGGTCACTTGGGGTGCCTTGAAATATAATTTTATTTCCTTCCTCAGACCTTGGAGAAACATTAAATGTACTTTATTAATCTTCCTGGTTATTAGCACATCAGTCAGATGAATAGTGAACTAGGACAGACCTTATAAAATGTTCTCCCTTGTTCACTGGAAAGGTTCACCGGCAGATGATACCTGAAAAGAAAGTCAGTTCAAGTATATTGGTTCAACGCTGAAAATGTGTTGCTGGAAAAGCGCAGCAGGTCAGGCAGCGTCCAGGGAACAGGAGAATCAACGTTTCGGGCATAAGCCCTTCTTCAGGAATGGGCTTATGCCCGAAACGTCGATTCTCCTGTTCCCTGGATGCTGCCTGACCTGCTGCGCTTTTCCAGCAACACATTTTCAGCTCTGATCTCCGGCATCTGCAGACCTCAATTTCTCCTATATTGGTTCAACCCCTTATTGGTTTAATTGCAGCATATTTATGGGAATCCTCATCGAATCACAATGGCTTGTTCCCATGGCTCAGTTTAAATGCCGGTCCTCTGCAGTTATGCGTACATGTCCTCGATGCGATGGATTGCATCACCTGGCTTCAAAAACTGGCTCACTGTTCCTTTAAAATTTCCACAAAGGCAAAACAACCAATCATGAGCATAGCTAGCACTGCTCAAAGGGCAAACCACACTAGTTTGATGATTGCTTCGCTTTCCAGCCTCTTGTCTGTCTGTCTGTCTACTATTGCATGCAAGGCAAATGGCACTGGTGGTGTTGACCTGTAGAGGTTCTGCAACCCCTAGGTCTCTCTGTTTGACAACATTCCTCAGGCCCTACCATTAAATATGTAAGTTTTACCCTGTCCTCTTATCAAAATTAAACTCCACCTGCCATTCTTCACAATCCATGTTTTCATCCAAATCCTTTACATAAATGACAAATGACATTGGACCCAGCACAGATTCCTGTGTTCATCACAGACCTCCAGCCTGGAAAACAACCCTCACTGCCTGCATCAGATACTCCCAGAACACACTGGGACATACACTCTGCTCTTTCAAAACAGAAACTAAAGCTGCTTTCACTTTTTAAAACAAAAACAGACACCATTATCCCAGGGAAAGACAAAGAAATAAACAATCAAAAAATGGCATTCCCCAGACTCAGTCTCCTCCAACTATTAGTGGGCAGAGGCCTCAGGGGGGCAAAATAAAAATAAAATCATCAAAGAAAACAAACAATAAATGAACAGCTTTAATGAGGAGACATCTAGACTCAAAATCCTAGCTTGCTCTACCTCATGGATGCTGTCTGACCCACTGTGATCTACAACATTTGTTCTTTTCAACTAAATAAATAAATCCTCTCTACAATGTCACTATTGAACACTCCTGGGAAAGGGACAACAATCATTTAAAATCCAGAGGATTTCAGATAAAAATATATTTTTCCTCACACTGACCCCCATCAGCTACAGTGCTGGACTAAAATAAAAGCCCGCTGGGCTCAAAACTTGACAGCAAAGCGGTCCTGCAGGAGCTAGATTCAGAACACTGCTGAAATGATGACACAGCCTTGCTCGACCCTGGTTCAAAGGGGGAATGGTTCGGTGTTGAAGCCATTTGTGATTATGATGACTTACATGTTGTTGCGGATCCATCGAAAGATGATGAACAAACTGCATGCTGCAACGAAAGCAGATAAGAATGCTCCACAAATGCTTTTCAATTGATGCTGTCAAAAATTTTTGGAAGGTTTAAGAGGGCCATATGCAGCAGTGAAAACCATGTTCATTGTGCCCGACTGTGGCTGAAAGTCACCCTGAGACTCCGGGAGGAGTTCCTCAGCCACAGGGTGCAGATAGTTGAAAAAGAACTTGGCAACTGGTTTCCCAATGGTCAACATCAGGGATATTCCTGCAGTGTCATGTTCCTGATTTTGAAAATACTCATGACTTTGGCATCTGGGAAGTCTCCTGCAATGCTCTCCTCCTTCCAGACAAGGTAGAGTAGGACATGCAGCTGCACTGGAGCTCACTGCCTCTGCACTTCAATGCCTCAGGGGCAATACCAATTGCACCTGCAACCTTGTTCTTGAGCTGCAGGAGAGCCTTCTCTCTTTTGTCCAGGTCTTGGCTATTGCTGAGCTCCTTGTGTATAATATGCTGTGGGATGCAATTCAAGAATTTCCATGTACACCTACCAGTCAAGTCTCCCAGATTGGACCAGGTGAACAGACCCTTCCTAGGAAATGATATTCAATGAGGCTCACTCAACTGACCACGTTCCAATCATTACCCCCATCCCCATCTAATTCCTGGATCAAAAGCCCATTCTGTATCCTGTGGCATATCTTGAGTCATTTTTCCACTTCCTCAGACTCTCGCTTGGATATTGGACTGTGACCAACCTTTTACATCTGATCAGAAATTCTGCAGGTGGCAATGGTATCAAGGTTGTGACATCTGCCGTTTCCATCACACCCTCAGAGATTTCTTCCATACAGGGTGAACGGGGAGAACTCATTGGTGCAGACAGCCTTGCCAGATGTTCTGGGGGGCTTGTTATGTCTTGCTCCAGGCCACTTGTGTGGTTACAGCGATCATGTGATCCTCACAATTGTTCAGGACCGCCTCTCTGATGCAAGCATTGTACATCAAGGGAACTGTCCTCACTTTTACCATGACTCATACTCATGCAGGGCCATTCCCATGGTTTCAACGGCACATTCTGTCCCAAAACGTAAACTGGCTCACGCACAAACAAGAGATTTGTGGCCGGCATTGGCATTCCTGATGCTGTTTCACCCTCCCCATAATGTCTGATAAGATCAGATTTAACGTGGTGTGGAGTCTTCTCTGCATTAGCAACTCTGGTGGGGATGCCCCTGCAGTTGCGTGTGCTCTGTTTGTAACATCAAACAGAAACTGGGCAACTTAGTTTC
This sequence comes from Chiloscyllium plagiosum, assembly GCF_037043375.1. Classification (NCBI taxonomy): domain Eukaryota; kingdom Metazoa; phylum Chordata; class Chondrichthyes; order Orectolobiformes; family Hemiscylliidae; genus Chiloscyllium; species Chiloscyllium plagiosum. Next base: position 90,412,662 of record NW_028270149.1, on the reverse strand, counting down.
CAGTGAAGTCGCTAGCTGTTTTCTTCAGCATGCCTTCAAAGTTTGGACTGTCTTTTGGGCTACATATGCAGCTGTCATGACATGCCAAATGCCATTCAACTTTAGGAAATACTCAAAACACAACTGCTAGTTAATGAATGCCCATTATCTGTCACCAACATGTCCAGACACCAGACGCTCACAGCTTTTCAAACATCACCTTCACATTTTACAAATGAACATTATGCACATCTAACCACTAGAATGGGCATGCACAATGACTAATTTACAGATCCCATGAATGGACTGGCACATTTGACATGTAACTGAGTCCAGCCTATACCTGGCCAGCACCCATGAATGTGGTGCACTGCGGGTGACAATTTTTGTCCTTGTTGTCACTCTGGGTACTGCCCCCTCAACATGGCTGTGTTGACATTCTATCCTGGCCACTAGGCATAACGTCTCATCAACGTCTTAATTTTGGAAATCACTTTATCCTCACCCACCTGTTTTGTCACCTTCTCAAAAGTGCAAACTTAGAATTATTACATTTAGTTCCCTTATATAAATCATTAATATTATTTTGTGAATAGCTAGAGTCCAAGCACTATGGTACCTTACTAGTCACTGATGCCACTCAAAAAAGACCTGTCGTTTCCTATTCTTAGTTTGCTGTCTGTGAATCAATTCACTATCTGCATTAGTCCACAATCTCTAATTGCATGTATTTAAATTTTACATGCCAAGCTCTGATGTAAGCTTTTCTTGAAAACCTTCTGAAAGATGAAGTAAAATACATCTTGAGTTATCGAGGGAGACTAATTAGGCTGTAGTAGTTTTCTCTGGAGCTTTGGAGGTTGACAGGTTTATAAAATTATGAGGGATGTGGAAGGGGTGGATACAGGGAATCTTTTCCTTGGGGTGGGGGAATGCAGACCAAGAGTACATAGGTTTAGGGTGAGAGGGGAAGAATTTAAAAGGGCCCTAATGTGAAACTTCTTCACACAAAGGATCATGCTTTTGTGGAACGAACTGCCAGCGTAAGTTGTGGAGGCAGGTACAATTACAATATTTAAAAGGCATCTTGATTGGTATATGAATAGAAAGAGGGATATGAGCCAAACGTTGGCAAATGGGATTTAATTAGTTTCTCTGCATTAGTTTAGGTTGTCTGGTCAGCGTGGACAAATTGCACTGAAGGGTCTGTTTCTGTGTTGTGTGTCTCTATGTCTCTGTGACTCACAGGATGGCTGCGAAAGCATCCAATCCTGGCCATGAGATGTAACTTCTCATTTTGGAAATCACAGCATGACCCTCGTGGCGTTCAGCCAGTAACGGACAGTGACCATTGCTTGGGCAAAACATGCTTGATCCCCAGCGAATCACAATGGCATGTTTGCATGGCTCATATCCAGCTTCCTGATGGACAGGTCCCTTTCAGTTTTGCAAACAAGTCTACAATGCGATCGATCAGTTATTTATGAGAAGCCATGCATCCTATATACTCATCCAAACCTTTACATGAATGACAAATGGTATTGGACACATCACCAATTCCTATTTCCATCACAAGTCTCCAGCCTGAAAAACAACACCCACTATGTGCAACAGACTCTGCCTGAATCGGCATAGTATCAAGACATATACTCTGCTCTTCCAAAGCAGAAACAAAAGATGCTTTCACTTTGTAAAATAAAAAAAAGACACTGTTCCTCTAGGGAAAGACAGAAGGAAATAAACAATCAAACTGGCTGTCCCGGTGCCCACCAACCATTCGTGGGCATGGGCCACACATCACTAAAATTAAAATAAGGTCAAGGTAGTCACATAAAACAACCAACAAATGAACAACTCAGATGTGGGGTCATCTTGTCACAAAATCTTAGCTTGCTTTCTTTCACGGATTACATCTGACCCGCTGTGATCTTCAGCCTGTGTTCATTTCAATGAAAAATTATTTAAAAATTGCCTCTGCTCTGTCGTTATTGAACATTCCTGAGAAATGAATCTGGGAATGGTTAAAAATCTACAGGAAGGACACTTGCTCATTTCAACTAAAAACAACTTACCGCTCACACTGACCCCCATCAAGGGTTTCTGGGATAGTGACATTGCAGGACTTCAATACAAGCCCCCTTGTCCTAAAAGTGGGCAGCTTATTTGCGGTGAGGTCCTGTAGCGAGGTAGATTCAAAGCGGTATTGTGGTGATGACATAGCTCTGCTCGACACCGGTTCAGAGGCAGAATGGGTCAGTATTGAAAACATTTGTCATTAAAATGACTTACACATCATTCTGGACCAGGTGAGGAATGGTGACAAATTTCATGATGCAACTAAAGTGGAGCAAAAACGCACCACATACGCTTTCTGTTTGATGGTGTGAAATGCCTTGGAAAGGATTAAGAGCACCCTATATAACAGTAAAAATGATCTCCTCTATGCACTTTTGGGGCTGAAATATACATAAATTCCAGGATGAATACAGAATTTTCCGTAATAATTCAAAAACCGAAGGAAAAGGTAGGAATAGGGCCAATCAAAGACAGAATTGGGAAGTTGAGTGTGGACCCCGTAGAGATCGGACAGGTGCTAAATGAAGATTTCTCAAAGGTGTTCACTCAGGAAAAGGTGAATATTGTAGGGGAGAAGAATGAGGTACGAGATATTAAACTAGAAAGGATTGAGGTTAGTTACGCACAAGTGTTATCAATTCTAGAAGAAGTGAAAGTAGACAAGTCCCCTGGGCCAGATGGGATTTATCCAAGGATTCTCTGGGAAGCTAGGAAGGGGATAGCAGAGCCTTTGACTTTGATATTTGAGTCATCATTGTCTACAGGTTTAGTACCTGAGGACTGGAGAATTACAAATGTCATGCCCTTGTTCAAGGGCAGCAGAGATCCAGGTAATGATAGACCAGTGAGCCTTACTTCTGTTGTAGGAAAGGTTTTGGAAAGGATTATGAGAGGTAAGATTTATAATCATCTAGCAAGCAACAATTTGATGTCAGGTAGTCAACATGGTTTTGTCAAGGGCAGGTCATGTCTCACAAACCTCATTGAGTTTTTTGAGAAGGTGACCAAGCATGTAGATGAGGGTAGGGCTGTTGACGTGGTATACTTGGACTTCAGTAAAGCCTTTGATAAGGTTCCACATGGTAGGCTGATGGAGAAACTGCAGAGGCATGGAATTGAGGGTGATTTAGCAGTTTGGATTAGAAACTGGCTTTCTGGAAGAAGGCAGCGAGTGGTGGTTGATGGAAAATATTCAGTCTGGAGTTCAGTTACTAGTGGTGTGCCACAAGGATCTGTTTTGAGACCACTGCTGTTTGTCATTTTTATAAATGACTTAGATGCAGGCATAGGTGGATAGATTAGTAAATTTTAAGACGTCACTAAAGTCGGTGTTGTAGTGGGCAGTTTGGAAGAATGTTACAGGTTGCAGGGGGACTTGGATAAACTGCAGAATTGGTTTGAGAGGTGGCAAATGGAGTTCAATGCAGCTAAGTGTGAGGGTGATGCACTTTGGGAAGAATAACAGGAAGGCAGAGTACTGGGTCGATGGAAAGATTCTTGGTAATGTGGATGTGCAGACGGATCTTGGAGTCCATGTGCATAGATCCCTGAAAGTTGCCATCCGGGTGGATAGTGCTGTTAAGAAGGCATACAGCGTGTTAGTTTTCATTGGCAGAGGGATTGAGTTCTGGAACTGCAATATCATGCTGCAACTATACAAAATGCTGGTGCAGCCACACTTGGAATATTGTGTACAGTTCTGGTCACCCCATTACAGAAAGAATGTAGAAGCATTGGAAATGGTGCAGAGGAGATTTACCAGGATAGTGCCTGGTCTGGAGGGAAGGTCTTATGAGGAAAGGCTGAGAGACGTGGGTCTGTTCTCAATGGAAACAAGAAGGCTAATGGGGGGATTTGATGGAGACATTCAAGATGATCAGAGGATTAGATAGGGTAGACAGTGAAAGACTTTTTCCCGGGATGATGACGTCATCTTGTACGAGAGGGCATAACTAAAAATTGAGGGGTGATAGATTTAAGATGGATGTCAGAGGCAAGTTCTTTATGCAGAGAGTCATAAGAGCGTGGAATGCCCTACCTGCTAAGGTTGTCAACTCAGCCACATTAGGGAGATTTAAACAATCCTTGGATAAGTACATGGATGATTTTGGGATAGTGTAGGGGGACGAGCTGAGAATAGTTCACAGGTCGGCGCAATATCGAGGGCTGAAGGGCCTGTTCTGCACTGTATTGTTCTATGTTCTAAGATCAAAGTACTGATACAGATGTGGGAACTGAGGAACCCTTGGATGCCCTCATGTTATTGTTGAATGCGTAGAGACCAATGTTGTTGATGCTGTGGCTCAATCAGTTCAGTTGGGCCACTTTGGAACATTTTTTTTCCTTTCTAACGATTTGGAGAAACATTAAACATGTTGTTATTGATTTCACTGTTATTAGCACATTATTCAGATAAATATCGCTCTGCAGTCGACCTTGTAAAATGATCTCTCCCATTCCCTGGAACTGTTCACCGGCCGATGATATCCCAAAAGGAAGGCAGTCAAGTATATTGCTTCCATCGCTCTTGGGTAATAATTGGTGGATGTTTATGGGAATCCTTACTGAATCACAATGGCACATTCGCATGGCTCATATCCAGCTTCGTGATAAAGAGGTCCCCTGCATGTTTGCGTAAAACTCCTCAATGTAATTGATTGGTTAGTTATCTGGCTTCAAATACTGGCTCAGCATTTCTTTCAAATCTCCACAAATGCAAATTTACCAAGAATGGGTATCAACAGTGCTGCTCCTATGGCAGACTATAGTGGTTTGATGGTCGCTTAGCTTTCCAGGTTCATGAACTGTGCCTCAATTTTTAACAAGATGTGGGAGCTGAGAAACCCTTGGTTGTGCTTGCATTATCTTTCAATGTTTGCAACTCACTCTTGTCCATGCTGCAGCTCAAGGTCACTTGGGGTGTCTTGGAGCACAATATTTTTCCTTCCTAAGGGCTTGGACAAACATTTAATGATCTTTATTGATCGTCCCAGTGATTAGGAAATCTTCAGATAAACATGGACCATGGGTAGACCTTGGTGCATATTTATGGGAAGCCTCATTGAATCACAATGGCACACTGACATGGCTCACATCCAGCTTCATGACGAACAGGTCCCCTGAACCTTTGCATAAAACTTCTCAATGCAATCGATCGGTTATTTATCTGGCTACAAAACCTGGCTCAGCATTTCTTTCAAATCTACAAAGGCAAATCGACCAATAATGGGTATCAACAGTACTGCTCCAATCGCAAACTACAGTGGTTTGATGATCGCTTAGCTCTTAAAAATGTGTTGCTGGAAAAGCGCAGCAGGTCAGGCAGCATCAAAGGAGCAGGAGAATCGACGTTTCGGGCACAAGCCCTTCTTCAGGACTTCTTCAGGCTTATGCCCAAAACGTCGATTCTCCTGCTCCTTTGATGCTGCCTGACCTGCTGCGCTTTTCCAGCAACGCATTTTTAAGCTTTGATCTCCAGCATCTGCAGTCCTCACTTCCTGATTGCTTAGCTCACCAGGCTCATGCCTCTACTTTTGCACACAAGGCGAATGGCACTGTGGTGTGAACCTATTGTGTCAAATGGCTTGCTTCTGCACTGTAGAAGTTCTGTCAACCCCTGGCACTCTCAGTTCAACAACAATCCACAGGCCCTGCCATTAACTGTGTAAGCCTGGCCCTGCAACTCTTTCCAATATGCAACAATTTGCATTTATCAAAATTAAACCCCACCTGCCAGTCCTCACCAATATAGATATCCTATATTCTCTTTCAAATCTTTACATAAATGACAAATGGCATTGGACCCAGCACCGATTCCTGTATTCGTCACAGGCTTCCAACCTGAATAACACCATCACTGCCTGTATCAGAGACTACTGGAATAGGCACAAGACCATGACATACACTTTGCTCTTTCAAAAAGAATCTAAAGCTACTTGTTGAACAAAAATGACACTATTATTCTGCAGAAAGACAGAAATACATAATCAAACCTTGGCTCTGCCTGGATTCTGTTCCCACCTACCACTCGTGGGCAGGGTCTACAGGGGGTAACATAAAAATAAACTTAGACAAATCAAAGAAAACAAACAAAAAATAAACAGCTGTGATGAGAAGACATCAAGATTCAAAATCCTAGCTTGCTCTCTCTCATGGATGGAATCTGACCCACTGTGATCTCCAGCATTTGTTCCTTTCATCTTGGTAAATAAATCCTCTCTGCTCTGTCATGATTGAATACTCCTGGAAAAAAAAACAATAATGGTTTGAAATCCTGAGAAAGTACACATGCTCATGTCAACTGAAAATAACTTATTGCTCACACTGATCCTCATCAAGGGTGATTGTGATAGCGACATTGCAGGACTTCAATACAAGCCCCCTTGGCCTAAAAGTGGGCAGCGTATCTGCACTGAGGCTCTGCAGTGAGGATAGATTCAGAGCTGTTTTGTGGTGATGACACAGCCCTACTCGACACCACTTCAGAGGCAGAATGGGTCAGCATTGAAGCCGTTTTTCTTTAACATGACATACACATCGTTCTGGACCAGATGAGGGATGGTGACAAGTTTCATGATGCAACTAAAGCGGAGAAGAACGCTACACATATGCTTCCTGTTTGATGGTGTCAAAGGACTTTGAAAGTTCTAAGAGCGCCCAATGTAACAGTAAAAACCATGTCCTTTGTGCCCGTCTGGGGCTGAAATACTCATAGAAAGTCCGGGATGGGTTCCTCAGGCACAGGCAGGAGACAGTTGACAAGAACCTTGGCGATACGTTTCCAATGGTCGACATCAGGGAGATGTTGCTGTAGTTAGCACAGTCTCATACTCTCTCTTCTTTTGAAAACACTCACAACTGTGGCACCTGGGGTTTCTCCAGGAATGCTCCCCTCCTTCCAGATATGGCAGACAAGGGTATGCAGCTGCATTGGGAGCTCAGTGCCTCTCTACTTCAATGTCTCAGGGAGAATAGCAATTGCACCTGCAGCCTCATTCTTAAGCCAGAGGACAACTTTCTCTGTACCACCCAAGATTGGGGATTGCTGAGCTCCTATGCTGTAGAATACAGTTCAAGATTTTACATGTGCACAGTATATGACACAGTGTATGGACCTGTTGTGCCGAAAGGCATGCTTTCACACTGTAGGTGTTCTGTCAACCCCTGGGACTCTCTGTTTGACAACACTTCACTTAACTGTGAAGGTATTGTCCTTTTCCTTGCGCCAAAATGAAACATTTTGTATTTATCAAAATTAAAATCCACCTGCCACTCCTCACAAACCATGCATCCAAGCTTCTCATCAAAATTCTTGACATAAATAACAAACGGCATTGGACCGCCAATGATTCCTGTATTTGTCATTTGCCTTCAGTCTGAAAAACAACCCTCATTGCTTGCAACAGATTCTCCCAGAACAGGCACAGCACCGTGACACACACTCTGCACTTTCAAAACAGAAATTAAAGCTGTTTTCACTTTGTTAGAGCACAAAAAGACACTATTACTCTGGGGAAAAGACAGAAATAAATAATTAATCAAAAATTGGCTCTCCATGGACTCTTCTCCCACGAACCACTCATGAGCAAGGTTTACAGGGGCCAACATAGAACATAGCAAATACAGCATAGAACAGCCCTTCGGCCCATGATGTGCCGAGGATTAATCCTGATATGAAATAACCAAATCTACGCCCCCCTCAACTCACTGCAGTCCATGATCGCAAAAGCATAAAAAGAAACTCAAGTAAATCAAAGAAAACAAACAAGATATAAACAGCTCTGATGAGGAGTCTATATCCTAGCTTGCTCTCTCTCATGGATGCTGTCTGACCTGCAGTAATCTCCAGCATTCGGTTTTTTCAACAAAATAAATAAACTCTCTTTGTTCTGTTGCTATTGAACACTCCTGGGAAAAGAACAACAATGGTTTCCAATCCAGAGGAAGTACACCTGTTCACTTCAACTGAAAATAAGTTATCACTCACACTGAACCCCATCAAGAGATCTTGGGACAACAATAGCGCAGGACGAAAATAAAAGCCCCCTTGGCTCAAAAGTGGGCAGCTTGTCGGTGGAGTGGTCCTGCAGCAACATAGCTTCAGAAGTGTTGTGGTGATGACACAACCCTGCTTGCCACCAGTTCAAAGGGGCAAATGGCAGGTGTTGAAGCCATTTGTCATTATGATGACATATATGTCATTTTGGACCAGGAGAAGGATGGTGTCAAATTTCACGGTGTAACTAAAGTGGTGAAGAACACTTCAAAAATGCTACTTGATTGATGGTGTCAATGGATCTTTGTAAGGTCCAAGAACGCAATATGCAGCAGTGAAAATCATATCTATTGTGCTCCTCTGTGACAGAAAGTGATACTGAATTTCCAGGAAGACTTCTTCAGGCACAGGCAGGAGACAGTTGACAAGGACCTGGGCGATACGTTTTCCAATGGTCGACATCAGAGAGGTTTTACTGCAGTTAGCACAGTCTGACATGTTCACTTTTTTTGAAAACACTCACAACTGTGCCATTTTGGGTGCTTTCCAGGAATGCTCTCCTCCTTCCAGATAAAGGCGACAAGGGCTTGCAGCTGCTTTGGGAGCTCAGTGCCTCTCCACTTCAATGCCTCAGGACAAATACAAATCGTACCTGCAGCCTCATTCTTAAGCTGGAGGACAGGTTTCTCTGTTTCGACCAAAATTGGGGATTGCAGCGCTCCTTGCTGCGGGATACATTTCAAGATTTTTCACGTGCATAGTATATGACACAGACCTTGCCTTCCAGCTCCTCGAGGGATGAGAGAGTTGAACAGGACTTTGGTGCTGAGTTTTCCAATGCTTGGCATTGAGGACATTCCCCTGGAGTTCCCACACTCTGACGTGTTCCGTTGTTTGATAACACTCACAACTGTGGCATCTGGGAACTCACCTGGGATGCTCTCCTCCTTCCGGATAAGGCAGACAAGAGCATGCAGCTGCATGGGAAGCTCAGTATCTCCACACTCAGGGGGAGTACCACTTGCCCCACAGCCTTGTTCTGAAGATGGAGGACAGTCTTCTTTGTCTCATCTAAGGCTTGGGTATTGCTGAGCTCCCTGCATGCAACATGCTGCAGGACGCACTTCAAAACTTTACACGTACATATGACATGACACTGACCGAGCCTTCACACAGATGTCTCCTCGAGTGAGCAGAACCCCTGACGTACCTGCCAGTCAGGAGCTGCTTGGACCAGGTGAAGAGCCCCAACCAAGGGAATTTTATTTACTGAGGTTCACTGGGTGACTACGTTCCAATCATTATCTCCATCCTTCTCTAAGCCCTGCCACAATGGCCCATTCTCTTTCCAGTCACATGTCCTGAGTCATTTTCCCACTTGGTCCACTTCCTCGGACTCTGGCTTGGCCAATGGTGCCATGTGCTGCACTGTGGCCCACTTCTTGCATCTCAGAAAAGATTTATCTTCTTCCACTGGTGGTAAAAGTGTCAAGGTTGAGACATCTCGCCCTCAGAGGTTTCTTCCACGCTGGACAGACTGGGAGAACTCATAGGTTCGGAGTGAGTCACCTCACACTTTTCCTCATTAAACTCCATTTGCCACCTCTCAGTCCATCTTTGCAAGGTTATGTGTCCCTCTGTAAACTGCAATACCATTTGGCACTGTCCACAATTCCACCGACATCCTCAAATTTACTAACCCATCCTTCAACGCCCTCATTCAGATCATTTATAGAAATTACAAACAGCAGTGGACCCAAAACACATCATTTCAGTACATCAGAAGTAACTGAAATCCAGGATGAACATTTTCCATCAACCACCACCTCCTGTCCATTTTCAACTGGCCAGCTTCTGGTAAATCACCTTCAATTCCAAGTCTCCGTGTTTTCTTCCTACCATGCGGAAAGTTATCAAGTGCCTTACGGAAATCTGTGTAAAGCACATTAACCACATTACCTTCATCCATCTGTTTGGTCACCTTCTCAAAGAACTCAATAAGGTTTGTGAGGCATGACCTTCCGTTTACAAAACCGTGTTGACTATCCCTCATCAAACTATTCCTTTCTAGAAAGGATCCAAAGATTGTACATCATGGGGCCTGGCCTCACTTTTACCAGGCCTCTTATCCATGCAGGGCCATTCCCTGATATACCATGGGAACAGCACATATTCTCCCATGAAGGATACAGTCTCTCATACAAAGAGGGGTTTTGTGGCCAACATTGCCATTTCTGATGCTGTTTCATCCTCTCCACAAGGTTCAGGAAGATCAGATTTAACTTGGTGTGGAGTCTTCTCTGCATCAGCAAATCTGCTGGCGCTGCCCCTGCAATTGCATGGGCACTATTTCGATAATAAAACAGAACCTGGGACAGATTGTTATCAAATGAACTTGTAGGCTGTTTTCTTAACCTTGCCTTCAATGTTTGGACGTTTCTTTCTGCCAGAGTATTAGACAACGAATGCAGCTGTCATTACATGCCGAATGCCATTCACCTTTTGGAAAAACGCAGAACTCCCTGCTGCCAAATGAATGCCATTATATCCCACCACCGAGTCCAGAACCAGGGGCTGACAACTTTTCAATCGCCATTCCCAAATTTGACAAATGAATTTTATGCATCTCAAACCACTTTGAAAGGGCATGTACAATATGTAAAAGCATTGATGCCACCAACGGACTGGCACATTCAACTATGCAGGCAATGAGGGTTGTTTTTCATGCTTGAGTCAAGGCTATGCCTGGTCAATTCCATCACTATTGTGCACTGTTGGTGTCAATTTTTGTCCTTGTTGGCACTCTGAGTACTACCTCACCAACATGGCTGTACCAGCTTCCAATCCTGGCTACCAAACATAAAATCTCATCAACATCTTCATTTTAGAAATCACAGGATGACCCTCGTAGAATTCAGCCAGTATCTGACAGAGAGTTATGCTTGTGACAGACACGCTTGCTACCCATGTTAGTAGTTTTCCATGGACATTGGGTCTCGCCAGATCCAGAAAGATTTCCAGCCTGGTTTTGCTGACTCTTCCATTTCCAACACCACCAGTTGTTTTTGTTTGGTCAGGATGGGATAATTTCACATCCACAGTCTGTTATTGTCAGCAATAACTGGAACGGTCCAGAAAGATTAAAACCAGAACAGACTCATCCAGTGGTGGCACCCACCATGGTGTATCCACCAAGCAGAGTTGGCTTCAGCCATTAACCAATTACCACACAGATGGTGTTCCAACTTGTAATCACATGCACTCGGAATAAGAGCTCACTGCTGAATACGACCTGAAGCTAGAAGTGGGATGCCATCCTCATCAGGTAGCCAGAGTAGGATTTTGTGGTCCATTACTGTTTCAAATATAGTTGCAGAAAGGTATTAGTTGATCTTTCTCACACAAAAGCTGCCTGCCAAACTTTCATTCTCTATCTGAATGTATCTTCATTCAACATCACTAAAGTCTGGCAAGCTGAGACTATTGGGCAGCCATCTCTGCTGAGCTACCAATTTTCCATAATAATTCACCAACCCAAATTAACACTGAAGCTCAGATACAGATGTGGGAGCCAAGGTTTCCCATAGTTTGTCTTCGAATGTGTGTAACCCACTCTTGTCCATGCTGTAGCTCAAGAAGGTCACTTGGGGTGCCTTGGAACACAAATTTCTCTCCTTATTCTGGCCTTGGAGAAGCATTAATGCTGTTCATTAATCTTCCCAGTTGTTAGCACATCATTCAGATTGCAAACTGGGGTTGACCTTGTAAAATGTTCTCTGTTGTTCAATGGATAGGTTCGCCGACTGATGAAGGAATGTTTATTTACCTGGCTTTGAAAACTGGTTCCCTGTTCCTTTAAAATTTCCACAAAGTTAACGCGATCAATCATGAGGATGACCAGTGCTGCTCAAAGGGCATACCACAATGGTTTGATGATGCTTCACTTTCCAGGTTCTTGATAGTCCGTTTAATTTTGGTGCAAGGCAAATGGCATTGGTCGTGTGGACCTGTTTTGCTGAATGGCCTACTTACGCACTGTAGTCGTTCTGCCAACCCCTAGGTCTCTCTGTTTGACAACACTCCACAAGCTCTACCATGAACTGTGTAAGTCTTGTCCTGTCCCTCTTACCAAAATGCAACACATTGCATTTATTAAAATTAAACTGTACCTGCCATTCCTCACAAACCATGCATCCTATATTCTCATTGAAATCTTTTACATAAATGAAAAATGGCATTGGACCCCAGCATCCATTCCTGTAGTCACCCACAGGCCTCCAGGCTGAAAAGCAAACCTCACTGCCTGCAACAGATATTCCCAGATCAGGCACCACACTGGGGCATGCACTCTGCTCTTAAAACAGAAACTAAACCTGCTTTCAATTTCTAAAACAAAAAATATACTAGTCCTCTGGGCAAGGTCAGAAGGTAATCAACAATCAAAAACTGGAACTCCCTGGACTCAGTCCTCACCAAGCACTCGTGGGCAGGGGTCACACAATATAAATCTAAACTCAAGCAAATCACAGAAAGCAAACAATAAATGAACAGCTCTGATGAGGAGTCATCTCGACACTAAAACTCTCTCTGTGATCTCCAGCATTAGATCTTTTCAACTAAATTAAAAAAAGGTCTCTGCTTTGTTGCTACTGAACACTCCTGGGAAAGGAACGATACTTCTTAAAAACCAGAGGTAGTACATAGAGGCTCATAGATTAGATTGCTTACAGTGTGGAAACAGGCCCTATGGCCCAACAAGTCCACACTGACCCTCAGAAGAGCAACCCACCCAGACCCATTCCTCGACATTTGCTCCCTCACCTAATACTCCGGGCAAATTAGCATGGCCAATTCACCTAACCTGCACATTTTTGGACTGTGGGAGGAAACTGGAGCACCTGGAGGAAACCCACGCAGACACGGGGAGAATGTACAAACTCCACATAGACAGTTGCCTGAGGCGGGAATTGAACCGAGGTCTCTGGCACTGTGAAGCAGCAGTGCTAACCACTGTGCCGCCCACTTCAAATAAATGTATCTTAACCCTCACACTAAAGCCCAACAAGAGCTTTGGGACAGCAAAAATACAGGACTACAATAAAAACCACCTGGGCTCAAAATGGGCAGATTGTTGGCAATGATACCCTGCAGCGAGGTTGATTCAGAACAGTGTTGAGTTGATGACACAGCCATCCTCAACTGGGTAGGTATTGAAGCCGTTTGTCATTAGGGATTACTTACATACATTTGTGGAAGTGTCGAAGGATAGTTACAAACTTCAAGCAGCAACTAAGTGGAGAAGAATGTTCCACAAATGCTTCCCAACTGATGGTGTCAAAGGACTTTATAAGGTTCAAGAGGGACATATACAGCAGGGAAAACCATGTCCATTGTGCTCGACTATGGTTGACTGACGCTGAGACGCGGAGGAGTTCCTCGACCACAGGGAAGAGACAGTTGAAAATGACTTTGGTAATGAGTTTCCAATGGTCAACATCAAAGATGTTCCCCTGTGGTTACAACAGTCTGACATGTTGCCTTTTTTGAAAGCACTAATGACTTTGTCATCTGGGAGCTCTCTTGGGATGCTCTCCACCTTCCAGATCATTCAGACAAGGGAATTCAACTGCACTGGGAGCTCAGTGCTTCACACATGAATGCCTCACAGGGAGATCTATTTGCAGCTGCAGTCTTCTTCATCTGGTGGATGGCCATCTCTGTTCCATCCAAGACATGGTAAAGCTGAACTCCTTGTATGTAATATGCTGGGCAATGCAATTCAACAATGTACACACGTACACTGTGTGATACTTCAGCGAGACTTTACATAGATGGAAACTTGAGTGAGCAGGATTCCTAACACATCTGTCTGCCTGGACTGCCTGATTGGGGCAGTTAATCTGATCCAATCTGGGAAATCATATTCAGTGAGGTCCACCTCACTGACCTCATTTCAATCAATACCTTTCTCCCCATCGCTGTCCTGAGAAAAAGGCCCATTCTCTTTGCTTTTGCCTCTCCTGGGGCACACTCACACCAGATTTGGTTCCACGGATTCTGGCTCAGATACTGTCGGCATGTACTGGACTGCGGCTTGCCTCTTGCCCATGGAGCATCTCAGCAGAAATTCATCTTTTTCTGCTGGTGGTAATGGCATCAAGGCTGTGACATCTGTCATGTCCATCTTGCCCTCAGAGGTTTCTTGGATACTGGGTGGACAGGGAGAACCCACAGTTTCTGGCAGCTTTGACAGATATTCCGCGTGGCTGGATATGTTTGTTCCTGCCCCACTTTTGATGTTATACCTATCAGCTGACACAAATACTGATTCAGGATCACCTCTCTGCCTTGAGAAGTGGACAGCATTCGACCAGGCCTCTTACGCATGCATGGCAATTCCAATTGTTTTAACAGCAAATTTTGTCTCCTGGACTAAACTGCCTCTCTCGTATAGAAATGTCTTCCGGCCAGCATTGGCGTTCATGACACTTTTACACCCCCCCCACAAGGTCGAAGAACATCAGATTTAATCTGGAGTGGAGTCTTCTCTGCAATACCAATGCTTCTGTTCCTGTATTTGTGTGAGTGCTGGTTCTACAATCAATCACAAATTGGGACACTTGGGAATTGACTAAAGTTGTAGGCTGTATCTTTAAACTTTCTTTCAATGTTTGCACTGCTCTTTCCACCAGACTATCAGACAACAGATGCAGCTGTCCTTACATGCTGAATATCATTCCATTTTAGGAAATACACAAGGCTCCTTCCTGCTAAACGATGGCCTGTTAGCTGTGACCAGAATGTCCAGTTTCTGTGTATTGAAAAATATTCTCACAACTTTTCAATTGTCATCCCCACATTTGACAAATGCACTTCATGCACATCCAACCACTTTGTGTGTACACAATGATTAAATGCATAACCACCATGAAAGAACTGGCACAGTTGACATGCAACTGAGTTCAGGTGTTACCTGATGAAGGGCTTTTGCCCAAAACGTCGATTTTGCTGCTCGTTGGATGCTGCCTGAACTGCTGTGCTCTTCCAGCACCACTGATCCAGAACCTGGTTTCCAGCATCTGCAGTCATTGTTTTTACCTCCAGGTGTTACCTGACCAGTTCCATGGATGTGGTGCAGCTACTGGTGGCAATCTTTGTCTTTGCTGGCACTGTAGTCATTGTCCCACAAACATGGCTGCGTTGGCATCTGATCCTGGCCACTAGACAAAACATCTTGTCAACACCTTCATTTTTGAAATCATAGGATGACCCTGGTGGAGTTCAGCCAGTATCTGACAGTGACCTTTGCTTGGGACAAACATACTTGCTCCCCATATTATTATGCCATCCTCAATGGACATCTAGTCTCACCAAGTCCAGAAAGGATTCAATTTTGGTTGTGATGCCCCTTTCAGAACAGACTCTTTCACTTCTGGCACCCACCATAGTGTGTCCACCATTGGGAGTAGGCTTCACACAACCGCATTTAACACACGATTGCCCACACAGGTTTCTGAGCTTTTATGCACTCAGCATGACAGCCCACTGAATTTGACCTGAAGCTTGAGGTATGATGGGCGTATCATCATCAGGTATCCCGAGCAGGGGTTTGTGGTCCATTTATATTTCAAATTGATGTCCTAAAAGGTATTGGTGGAACTTTCTCACACAAAGGATTACCACCAAACCTTCCTTCTCTATCTTCATTTGACATCAGCCAAAGCTTGAGAAGCATATACCATCTCTGCCGAGCCATCAGTGAGCCAACAGTCACCTCAAACTGTATTGGGAGGCATCACATGTCAGCACCATATCTCACTGGGGACTATTGTGTGCCAAACCATCCACAATACCTGCTTTTTCACTTCCCTTAAGATTACTTCTGGGCAATGAAATCATTTGCAATGCTGATCATTTCTGAATAGCAAATCCAAGTTGCCAAGTTGGAGGCCAGGACATTACAGAAGCATCTGTAATATTTCACCAAACCAAGGTAAGATCAAAGCTCTGGTGGGAGGCAGGGCACCTTTGATTGACCTCACTTAATTTTCCAATTTATTTAACCTGGTCTTGTTATAGCTCAAGGAGGTTATAGCTCAAGGAGGTCACTTGGGCTGCCTTGGAATACATATTTTTCCTTCTAAGGCCCTGGAGAACCATTTAATTGCTGTGCCCAATCTCTCAAAATCCTCTTCCCAGTTATTAGTACATCATTCATAGAGATCGTATCCTGGGGTACACCTTGTGAAATGTTCTCCATTGTTCACTGGACAATTTCACAGGCTGATGATATCCAACACAAAAAGCAGTCTCGGATATTGGTACAAACCATTATGTGTATTAATTGTAGCATATTTATGGGAATCAAATCACAATGGCAGGTTTGCATGACTCATATCCAGCTTCATGAAGGACAAAGCCTATAAAGTTTTGCATATGGATCGGTTATTTATCTGGCTTCAAAATACAGATCACTGTTTCATCAAAATCTCCACAAAGGCAACTGACCCACAATGTGTAGGACCAGTGCTGTGGATATGGTAAACATAGTGGTTTTATTATTGCTTCACTTTCCAGCCTCATGAATGCTGCCTCTACATTTGCACGCACATCAAGTGGCACTGGTCGTGTGGACTCGACAGGTTAAATGGCCGGCTTCCGCATTATAGAGGTTCTATCAAACCTTAGGTCGCTCTTCGGCAATTCTCCAAAGGCCTAACCATTAACTGTGTAAGTCTTGCCCTGTCCATCTAAGCAAAATGGAACATCTCACATTTATCAAAACTAAACTCCATCTGCCACTCCTCAGCCCATTGGCCCACTTGATCAGGATACATTTGGAATCTTTGATCACCTACTTCACTGTCTGCTATACGGCAAACTTTGGTGACATCTGCAAAATTACTAAACATAGAGTTGCAGAGATGTATAACATGCAAACAGGTTCTTCAGTCCACCTCAACCGTGCCAACCACATATTCTAAATCTATCCAGTCCCACTTGCCAGCACTTGGCTCACATTCATCAAAACTCTTCCTATTTGTATTTCCATCCAGATGCCTTTTAAATATTACAGTTGTACCAGCCTCCACCACAATCTCTGGCAGCTTGTTTCATACGTGCAACCATGTTTCCCATATTCTCAATGCTAATCCATTTACATAAATGACAAATGGCAATGGACCCAGCGTCAATTCTTTTATTCATCACAGGTCTCCAGTTTGATCAACAATCCTCCACTCTTATAAAACCAAAGACGTAAAAGGAAAGAAACCAAGAACACCTGACATTTCCTGTATCGGAAAACCCCAAGACAGGCACAGCACCGGGTGAAACACTCTGTTCTTTCAAGACTAGGTGGGGCCCAGCGTTGGAGTGGGGTCGACAAAGTTAAAAATCACTCAACAACATATTACCATTCATCATGTTCATTTGAAAGACTACCAGCAGTGTTCCAAAAAAAATGTTACTTCCAAATAAATATTTGGATAAACCTTGTGTTGTGTAATTGTTTTTAAACTCTGCTCTTTCAAAGCAAGAATTAAAGCAACTATCAGTGTGTCAACCAAAAATGAAGACACGATGACTCTGGGGAAAAGCAAAAACAAATACACACACAAAAATTGGCTCACCTTTGACAATGTCCCCAACAACCAGTTTTAGGCAGCGGCCAAAGGGGGCCAAAATAAAAATATACTCAAGCAAATTTAAGAAAACAAATGATAAATGATGAGGAGTCTTCAAGACTCAAAGTTTTAGCTTGTTCTCTCTCATGGATGTTGTCTGACCTGTTGTGATCTCCAGTATTTGTTCTTTTCAATGAATAAATGAATCCTCTCTGTGCCATCACGATTGAACACTCCATGCAAAGGAACAATGATGCATAAAATCGACAGGAAGTACTGCTGCACATTTTCACTAAAAATAACTTACAGCTCACACAGACACCCATCAAGAGCTTCTGGGACAGCAACAATGCAGGAATACAATTAAAGTCCTCTTGGGTCAAAAATTGTCAGCTTGTCAGCATTAAGGTCCTGCAGCGATACAGATTCAGAACAGTGTTCAGGTGAATACTTAGCCCTGCTCGACGCTGGTTCAGAGGGATAAGTGGGCAGGTGTTGACCCTGTCTGCCATTATAATGATTTATACTTTGGTGTGGATCAGGCCAAAGATCGTGACTAACTTCATGTTGCAACTAAATTGGAGAAGAGCACTCCACAAATGCTTCCCAATTGATTGAGTCAAAGGCATGAGGGTCCAAGACTGCAGTGAAAACCATGTCCATTGTAACTTTCTGGGGCCAAAGCCACACTGAGACTCCGGAAGGAGTTCCTCAACCACAGGGAGAAGCCACTTGAAAAGGACCTTGGTGATGAGTTTTCCAATGGTCGATATCAGGGATTTTACCTTGCAGTTGCCACAGTTTGACATGTTCCCTTTGTTGGCAATGCTAATAACTTTGGCATCTGGGAGATCTCCTGGAATGCTCTCCTCCTTCCAGATAGGGCACACAAGGACATGCAGCTACACTGGGAGCTCAATGCCTCCACACTTCAATGCTTCATGGGGAATACCATTTGCACCTGCAGCCTTGTACTTGAGCTGGAGGATAGCCTTTTCATCAAGGCTAGGCGATAACTGAACTCCTCGAGTGTAATATGCCGCTGGATGCAATTCAAGAATTTCCACATGCACAGTACACAATATTGACCTGGCTTTCATGGAAAAGGCTCATCGAGTGAGCAGGACCCCTGACATACCTGCCAATCCCTCCCTGATTGGACAAGGTGACCAGCCATAACCATTTTCCCACGAGGTCAACTTCCTCAGACTCTGGCTTGGTTACTGTTGTCACGTGCTGGACTGTTGACCACCATTTGCATCTCAGCAGAAATTTATCTTCTTCTGAAGTTGGTAATGGCATCAAGGCTGCAAACTCTGCCCTCAGAGGTTTCTTCTATATTGGGCGGATGAGGAAAACCCACAGGTGCGGACATCCTTGCCAGATGTTATGAGGAGCTGGTTATGCCCGTGCTCTTGGCCACTTGCTGGTTACAGCTATCATTTGTTCAGGACTGCCTCTCCGACATCATGGGACCTGTCCTTTACCTCGACCATGCCACTTCCCCATACAGGCCATTCCAATGGTTTCAACAGCAAGTATGGGGAAGTGGCATGGTCGAGGTAAAGGACAGGTCCCATGATGTCGGAGAGGCAGTAGAAAACTGTAGTAAACTGCCTCACGCGCAAAGAGGAGCTTAGTGGTTTGCATTGATGTTCCTGATGCCGTTTAACATTCACATTCATATTCACATTCCAATCCATTACAGAAATCAAAAAATGGCATTGCACCCAGCACCAATCCCTGCATTTGTCACAGGCCTCCAGTCTGCAAAACAACCCTCCACTCTTTTAAAACCAAAGATGCAAATGGAAAAATAAAACCAAGATCCCTGATACTGCCTGGATCAGACATTCCTAGAACAGACACATCACTGGGAAAAATGGTGTGCTCATTCAAAACAGAAATTAAACTGCTTTCACTTTGTTTATTTCTTTCTAACTTTCCACAGAGCAATTGTGTCTTTTTTGTTTAACAAGCAAAAATTGGCTCTCCCTGCCCCATCAACCATTTTTGGGCAGGGACTACAGGGCGCCAAAATAAAAATACACTCAAGCAAATTAAAGAACACATGAACAGCTCTGATGAGGAGTCATTTGGTCTTGAAATACTAGTTGTCCTCTCTCGTGGATGCTCTCTGACCTGCTGTGATCTCCAGCATTTGTTCTTTTCAACCAAATAAAAAACTAAACAACTAAATGCTCTTTTCAATGAAATAATTCTCTACTTTGTTGCAATTGAAAACTCCTGGGAAATGAACAATAACGGTTTAAAATTCAGAGAAAGAACTTGAGAAATTATATTCAATGAGGTTCACTAGCTGACCGCGTTCCAATCATTATCTCCATCCCACTTTACATACTGGGGCATAAACCCATTCTGTTTCCCACAGCAGCTTTGAAGGCGTTTTCCCATGAGGTCTACTTTCTTGGACACTGGCTTGGCTCATGCAACCTTGTGCTTGGACTGTAGCCCACCTCTTGCATCTCAGAAAACAGAGTCCCTTCGGTCCAACCTGTCCTTGTCGACCAGATATCCCAACCCAATCTAGTCCCACCAGCCAGCACCTGGCCCATTTCCCTCCAGACCCTTCATATTCATGTACCCATCGAAATGCCTCTTAAATGTTGCAGGCTCCATCATTTCCTCTGGCAGCTCATTCCATACCCACACCACTCTCTGTGTGAAAAAGCTGCCCCTTAGGTCTCTTTTATATATTTCACCTCTCACCCTAAACTTATGCCCTCCAGTTCTTGACTCCTCGACCCCAAGGAAAAGTCTTTGCCTCATTACTCTTTCCATGCCCCTTGTAGGTTGTTTTCTTAACCTTGACTTCAATGATTGAACAGTGTTTTATGACAGACTATCAGACAATGGATGCAGTTGTCATTGCATGCTGAATGCCAGTTGACTTTAGGAAGTACTCAATACTCCCTGCTGGCAAGAGAATGCCCATTATCTGTGACCAACACGTCCAAACACCAGATGCTCACAACTTTTCAATAATTGTCCCCACATTTGAAAATACGCTTTATGCATCTCCAACAACTTTGAATGGGCGTGCACAATGATTAAAAGTATCAATCTCTCAAATGGATTGGCACATTCGACATGTAACTGAGTCCAGGCCATACTAGGCCAGTCCCATGAATATCGTGCACTGCTAGCAACAAGTTTTGTCCTTGCTGGCACTCTGGGTACTGACCCACCAACATGCTTATGTCGGCCTTCCATTCTGGCCCCCAGACATATCTTTTTATTCACATCATTATTTTGGAAATCACAGGATGACCCTAGTGGAATTCAACCAGAATCTGACAGTGACCTTTCCATGGGCCAAACACACTGCTCCCAGTATTAGTGCTCCTTTCATTTCCAACACCACGAGTTGTTTTTTTTACATCAGGAAGGGATCTTTTTGTCTACATAGTCTGATATTGTCAGAGATTACCAGAAAGGTGTCCAGAAAGGTTAATTCCAGAACAGACTCTTCCAGTGGTGGCACCTGTCATGGTGTATACGCCATTTGGAATTGGATTTAGGCATTCATTACTTGACCGGCCGGATGGTGTTCCAACTTGTAATTGCATGCACTCAGAATAAGGGCTCACCATGCAATTTCACCTGAAGCTAAAAGTGGGATGGCGCTATCCCCTTTAGGTAGCATGAGCAGGGTTGTTGTGGTCTATTACTGTTTCATATTTATGTTTAGAAAGGCATTGGTTGAACGTCCTCAAACAAATGATTACCGCCAATTGCTCCTTCCATACCTGGATGCCTCTTCATTCAGCAACAGCTAAAGTCTGGCAAGCACATACTATTGGGCATTCCTCTTTGCCGAGCTGTCAGTGGGTGAACAGGAACTTGATACCATATGTGGAGGCTTTGCATATCAGCACCACACCTCACTGGGGATTATTCTGTGCTGAAACATTAAATGACGAGAGTTGCTTGTTCACTTCCTAAAAGGCTGCTTCTTGGCAATGCGACTATTTGCAAAGCGGACCTATTTAGCATCAGCCAAACTCTGGGAGACACATACTATCAGGCAGTCCTCTCTGTCAGTGAGCCAGCAGTAACTGGATACCATAAGGTGAGGCTTCGCATGTCAACGCCACATCTCCCTGGAGATCACTCTGTGCCAAGACATTAAATGATGATAGCTGATGTTTCAATTCAGGTAAGAGTTCTTCTTGGCGATGTGAGTATTTGCAAAGCTGGCGCTTTCTGAATACCAAATCTCAGCTGCCAAAATAGAGGCCAAATGATTACACAAGTTTCCGTGTTAATTCACCAACCCAAGGAAAGACTACAGCTCCAATGCAGACATGGGAGCCGATGAACCCTTGGTTGCCCTTACTTTATCTTTCACTGTAGTGGTCTGAACATTGCTGAGCTTTCCAGGCTCTTGATTTGTGCTTCTATTTTTGCACATAAGGGAAATGGGACTGATAGTGTGGGCCAGTTGTGCCAAATGGCCGACTTCCGCACTGTAGAGGTTCTGTCAACTCCTAGGACTCTCTGTTCGACAACACTCCACAGGCCGCTCCAAAAGTGGTCCTACCTTGTTCTTCTTACCAAAATGCAACATTTTGCATGTATCAAAATTATACTCCACATGCCACTCCTCAAAAAGCTTGCACCCTTCATTCTCATCCAAATCCTTTACATAAATGACAAACGGCATTGGACACATCACCGATTCCTATATTCATCACAAGCCTCCAGTCTGAAAAACAACACCCACTTTGTGCAACAGACTCTGCCCCAATAGGCACAGTACCAGGACATAATCTTGGCTCTTCCAAAACAGAAACAAAAGGTGTTTTCACTTTGTAAAACAAAAAAATACACTTTTCCTCTCAGGAAAGACAGAAGGAAATAAACAATCAAAAATTGGCTCTCCCTGTGCCCACCAACCACTCCTGGGCATGGACGACACGACGCCAACATGAAAATAAAGTCAACGTAGTCAAATAAAACAAACAACAAATGAACAGCTCAGATGCGGGCTCTTCTCGTCATAACATCTTAGCTTGCTCTCTTTCATGGATAATGTCTGAACCACTGTGATCTCCAGCATTTGTTCATTTCAACGAAACATTTTTTTAAAAATCGCCTCTGCTCTGATGCTATTGAACACTCCTGAGAAAGGAATCTGTGAATGGTTAAAAATCCAGAGGAAGGACACCTGCTCATTTCAACTAAAAACAACTTACAGCTCACATTAGCCCCCATCAAGGGTTTCTGGGAAAGAGACATTGCAGGACTTAAATACAAGCTCCCTTGGCCTAAAAGTGGCAGCATATTTGACGTGAGGTAGATTCTGAGCGGTTTGGTGGCGATGACGTAGCCCCGCTTGACACCGGTTCAGAGCCAGAATGGGTCAGTGTTGAAGCCGTTTGTCTATAAAATGACTTCCACATCGTTCTGGACCACGTGAGGGATGCTGACAAATTTCATGATGCAACTAAAACCGAGAAGAATGCTCCACATATGCTTCCTGTTTGATGGTTTCAAAAGCCTTTCAAAGGTCTATGAGCACCCTACATAACAGTAAAAATCATGTCCTTTGTTCCTGTCTGGGGCTGAAATACACACAGAAATTCCGGGAAGGGTTCCTCAGGCACAGGCAGGAGACAGTTGACAAGGATCATGGCGATACGTTTTCCAAAGGTCAACATCAGAGAGATTTTGCTGTAGTTAGCACAGTCTGACACGTTTACTTTTTTTGAAAACACTCACAACTGTGGCACCTGGGGGCTTTCCAGGGATACTCTCCTCCTCTCAGATAAGGTAGAAAAGGGCTTGCAGCTGCATTGGGAGCTCAGTGCCTCTCCACTTCAATGCCTCAGGGAGAATACCAATCGCACCTGCAGCCTCGTTCATAACAGAGAAGGACATCCTTCTCTGTTTCGGCCAAGCTTGGAGATTGCTGAGCTCGTTGTGTGTAATACGCTACAGGATACAGTTCAAGATTTTACACGTGCATAGTATATGACACTGACCTAGCCTTCTTAGAGTTGGCTCCTCGAGTGTAACAGAACTCATGACACACCTGCCAGTAAGGACACCCTGACTGGATCAGATTAACAGCCACAACGTAGGATATTATGTTAATGCGGTTCCCAGGCTGACTCTGTTCCAATCATGACCTCCATCGTGCTCTAAGTCCTGAGCTATAGGCCCTTTCTTCTTCCAAGTGGCATCTCCTGAAGCATTTATCCACAAAGTCCACTAACTCCAACTAGGCTTGGCTAATGTCGGCATGTGCTGGTCTGCGGTCCACCTCTTGCATGTCAGAAAATGTTTCCCTTCTCCCACACATTGCAACAGTGACAATGCTGCAATACTTGGTGTCTCCAGCTCGCCCTCAGAAGTTTCTTCCACCCTAGTAGAACTAGGAGAACCCATACGTTCGGACAGCCTTGCTGGATGTTCTGATGCACTCATGTGTATTGCTCCAGGCTACTTGTGAGGTTACAGCTATCATGTGATCCTCACATTTATTCAGTACTGACTGTCAGACCCAAGTATTGTACATCATAGGATCTGTCCTCACCGCGACCATCCCTCTTACCCATGCAGGGCTAGTCCCATGGTTTCAATAGCAGACTTTGTCCCATGACATAAACTGTCTCTCATATAAAGAGCATTTCTGTGGCCAGCATTGGCTTTCTAGATGTTGTTTTCCACTCCCCACAAGGTCTGGGAAGATGAGATTTAATGTGGTATGGAATTCTGTCAAGTTGTCGGCTGTTTTCTTAACTTTGCCTTTAGTGTTTGGGCTGTTATTTCCACCAAACTATGGGACAACAGATGCAGCTGTCGTTACATGCCGAATGCCATTCGACTTTCGGAAATACACAAAACTCCTTGCTGGCAAATGTGACCAACATCATTACAAGTATAGATCCCGCAAACGGACTTGCACATTCAATGTGTAACTGATGCAAGGTTATACCTGACGATTCCCATGAATATAATGCACTGCTGGTGACAATTTCTGTCGTTGGCACTATGGATACTGCCCCACCAACATGACTGCTTCGGCATCCAATTTTGGTCACAAGATATAACTTTTCATCAACATCTTCATTTTGGAAATCACAGGATGACCCCGGTGGAGTTGACCTGTTATCTGACAGTGACCATTGCTTGTGACAAACACGCTTGCTCTCCATATTAATATGCAGTGTTCAATGGTCATTTGGTCTCGCCAGGTTCAGAAAGGATTTCATCCTGGTAGTGATCACCCTTTTGTTTCGAACACACCAGTTGTTTTTGTTTCACCAGGATGGGATATTTTTGTGTCCACAGTGTGATATTGTCAGAGATGACCAGATGGGTGGGCAGCAAGTTGAAAACCAGAATGGATTCTTCCTTTGGTCAAACTCATGGTGTACCCACCGTAGGCAGTTGGCTGCAGGCATGTATACTATTCCAACTTGTAATTCCATGCACTCAGAATAAGAGCTCTCTTTTGCATTCGACCTGAAGGTAAAAGTGGGATGGCTCTGTCTGCCTTGGGTAGCCTTAGCAGGGCTTTGTGGTCCATTACTACATCAAACATATGTGTAGAAACATATTGATTGAATGAATTTAGATTTAGATTAGATTACATTTAGATCTAAATCTAAATTCATTCAATCAATATGTTTCTACACATATGTTTGATGTAGTAATGGACCACAAAGCCCTGCTCAGGTGACCCAAGGCAGACAGAGCCATCCCACTTTTACCTTCAGGTCGAATGCAAAAGTGAGCTCTTATTCTGAGTGCATGGAATAGCATACATGTGGAATAGCATACATGCCTGCAGCCAACTGCCTACGGTGGATACACCATGAGTTTGACATTAGATTACATTTAGATTTAGATTACATTACAGTGTAGAAACAGGCCCTTCGGCCCAACAAGTCCACACCGACCCGCCGAAGCAAAACCCACCCATACCCCTACATTTACCCCTTACCTAACACTACGGGCAATTTAGCATGGCCAATTCACCTGACCCTGCACATCTTTTTTGGACTGTGGGAGGAAACCGGAGCACCCGGAGGAATCCCACGCAGACACGGGGAGAACGTGCAAACTCCACACAGTCAGTCGCCTGAGGCGGGAATTGAACCCGGGTCTCAGGCGCTGTGAGGCAGCAGTGCTAACCACTGTGCCACCGTGCCGCCCAAAATTGCTTGTATGTATTTTATCACATAAAAGATTATCGTCAAACTTTCCTTGTCGCGCTAGATGTATTTTCATACGGCATCAGCCAAACTCTGGGAAGCATATACTACTGAGCAGTTCTCTCTGCTGAGCTGTTGGTGAGCCAGCAGTTACTGGATGCCCTGTGGGGAGGCTTCGCATGACAGCACCACATCTCACTGGGGATTAGAATGTGCCAAAACTTTAAATGCTGATAGCTGCTTTTTTAATTTAATTAAAGGCTGTTTCCTGGTGGCTCGACTATTTGCAAAGCTGGCCCTTTCTGAATAGCCAATCTAAGCTGCCAGAATGAATGCCAGCTCATTACAGAATTTTCCATCATAATTCACCAGCCCAAAGAAAGACCAAAGCACTGATACAGATGTGGGAACTGAGGAACTCTTGGATGCCTTCATGTTATTGTTGAATGTGTAAATCCCACTGTTGTTGATGCAGTAGCTCAATGAGTTCAGTTCAGGTGCCTTGGAACACACTTTATTTTACCTTTCTAAGGATTTGGAGAAACATTAAACACATTTTTATTGATTGTCACTGTATTTAACACATCATTCAAATAAATATCGACCTGCAGTAGACCTTGTAAAATGTTCTCCCCCATTCCCTGGAACTGTTCACCGGCTGATGAAACCCCAAAAGAAAGGCAGTTAAGTATATTGTTTCCATCTCTCATAGGTAGTAACTAGTGCATGTTTATTGGAATCCTCACTAAATTACAATGGCATATTGGCATGGCTATTTCCAGCTTTGTGACAAACAGGTCCCCTGCACCTTTGCGTAAAACTCCTCAATGCAATCGATTGGTTATTTATCTGGCTTTAAAAACCGGCTCAGCATTTCTTTCAAATCTGCACAAATGCGAATAATGGGTATGAACAGTGCTGCTCCAATGGCAAACTACAGTGGTTTGATGATCACTTGGCTTTCCGGGCTCATGCCTCTACTTTTGCACACAAGGCGAATGGCACTGGTGGTGTGGACCTATGGTATCAAATGGCCTGCTTCCGCACTGTAGAAGTTCTGTCAACCCCTGGGACTCTCAGTTCAACAACAATCCACAGGCCCTGCCATTAACTGTGTAAACCTTGCCCTGCAACTCTTACCAATATGCAATAATTTGCATTTATCAAAATTAAACCCCACCAGCCACTCCTCACCAACCATCCATCCTATCTTCTCATCCAAATCCATTATCAAAATGACAAAGGCATGGGACCCAGCATCAATTCCTATATTCGTCATAGGCTTCCAATCTGAAAAACAAACATCACTGCCTGCATCAGACATCCCCAGAACAGGCACAAGATCATGCTCTTTCAAAACAGAATTTAAAGCTACCTGTTGAACAAAAAAGACACTACTATTCTGCAGAAAGACATTGCAGGACTTCAATGTTGGCCTAAAAGTGGGCAGTTCATCTGCAGTGTGGTCCTTCAGTGAAGTAGATTCAGAGCAGTTTCATGGTGGTCAAACAGCAATGCTCGATACCGGGTTAAAGGGGAAATGGACGGGTGTTGAGGCCGCTTGTTATTTCGATGATTTGCACGTTGTTGTGGATCAGATGACAGATGGTGACAAACTACATGCTGCATCAAAAGCGCACAAGAATGCTGCACAAGTGTTTTCTAATTGATGGAGTCAACGGCTTTTGCAAGGTCTAAGAAGGCCCAAACAGTTATGCTCAATGTGCCCCTCTGTGGCTGAAAGTCATGCTGGAATTGCAGAGGGAGTTCATCAGCCAAAAGGAGGAGACAATTGAAAAGTACCTTGGTGATGAATTGTCCAGTGATCAGCATCAGGGACATTGCCCTGTACGAACCACAGTCTGACATGTTCCATTATTTGAAAATGCTCCTGACTTTAGCATATGGGAGCTCTGCTCGGATGCTCTCCTCCTTCCAGAGAAGGCAGACAAGTATATTCAGCTGCAATGGAAGCTCGGTGCCTCCACAGTCCTATGCTTGAGGGGAAATACCATTTGCAACTGCAGCCTCGTTCTTGAGCTGGAGCACCACCTTCTCTATTTCATCCATGGCTTATGTAATGTGCTGTGGCACGTACTCCAAAATTTTCCAAATGCACAGTACGTGACACTGACCTAGCCTTCATAGAGACTGCTACTCAAATGAGCAGAACTTCTGACACATTTGCCAGTCAGGTCTCCCTGCTTAGACCAGGTGGACAGCCTCAACCTGGAAAATTATATTCAATGAGGTTCACTCGCTGACTGCGTTCCAATCATCAATTCCATCCCCATCTAATTCCTCTTTCTTGCACCATCTCTTGATTAATTTTCCAACTAGGTCCACTTCCTCGGACCCGGGGCTGCATTCTGCTGCCATGTGCTGGACTGTGGCCCACCTCTTGCATCTCAAAAGAAATTTATCATCTTCTTCTGCAGGTGGTAATGGTGTCAATGCTGCCACATCTGCCATGTCCATCTCACCGTCAGAGGATTCTTCTACACTGGGTGAAGTAGCAGAATCCTCAGGTTCAGACAGCCTTGCTGAATGTTGTGAGGGGCTGGGTATGTTTTGCTCCTGACCACATCTTGAGGTTGCAGCTGTCATGTGATCCTCACAATTGTTCAGGACATCTTGTGTGACCGAAACATTATACATCTTATGACCTGTCCTCACTTTGAACATATCTTTTACCCATTCGGGGCTATTGCCACAGTTTCAACAGCACATTTTGTCCCATGATGTAAACTGTCTCACTCACAAAGAGGGGTTTTGTGGCTGGCATTGGCCTTCCTGATGCTGTTTCACCCTCCCCACAATGTCCGAGAAGATCAGATTTAACCTGGAGTCTTCTTCGCACAAGTAATTCAGGTGGAGCTGTCACTGCAGTTGTGTGAGCGGTGTTTCTATGATCAAAGATAAAGTGGGACAGTTTGGTATCCAGTGAAGTTGTCAGCTGTTTTCTTTACTTTGCCCTCAATATTTGGACTGTTCTTTCCACCAGACAATTGAACAACGAATGCAGCTGTCACTACATGCCCAATGCCATTCGATTTTAGGTAATACTCAAAACTACCTGCTGACAAATGAATGCCCTTTAACTGTGACCAACATCATTACAAGTATAGATCCGACAAAACAGACTGGCACACTCGACGTGTAACTGAGCTAAGGTTATACTTGGTCAGTGCCATGAAAATGATGCAATACTGGTGACAACTTCTGTCCTTCTTGGCATTGTGGATACTGCCCCACCAACATGGCAGCATTGGCATTGAATTCTGGCCATCAGACATCCTTCTCAACAACATCTTCATTTTTGAAATCTTAGGATGAACCTGGTGGAGTTTAGCTGGTATCTGACAATGACCGTTGCTTGTGACAAACACCTTTGCTCCCCACATTAGTATGCCGTCTTCAACGGTTGTCTGGTCTTGCCAGGTCCAGAAAGACTACCATTCTGGATGTAATAACCCTTTTGTTTTGAACACTACCAGTGGTTTTTGCTTTGCCAGGATGGGAAATTCTTGTAACTACAGTGTGATATTATCAGAGATGACCAGAAAGGATGAAGGAAGTTTAAAACCAAAACAGTTTCCTCCTTTGGTGGCATGCGCAATGGTAACTTCAGGCATTAACCAGTTTACTGCGGGTATGGTGTTCTAATTTGCAAATCCATGCACTCAGAATAAGGGCTCACTTCTGAACTTAACCTGAAGCAGCAAGTGGGATAGCCCTGCCTTCTTCAGGTAGCTGTAGCAGTGTTTTGTGGTCCATTATTACTTCAGAAATATGTGTAGAAACGTATTGGTTGAACTTTGTCACATTCCATCTGTATCTGGTTGCATTTTCATTTGGCATCAGCCAAACTCTGGGCAGCACATACTATCAGGCGGTTCTATTTGTTGGTGAGCCAGCATTAACTGTAGGCCATATGGCTTCCCACGTCAGTGTCACATCTCACTGGAGATCATTCTGTGCCAAGACACTAAACATTAAATGCTTTATCAATTCCTGTAAGGGTTCTTCTTGGCGACGCAAGTATTTGCAAAGCTGGCCCTTTCTGAATACCAAATCCAAGCTGCCAAAATAGAGGCCACGTGATGACAGAATTTTCCGTAATAATTCACCAACCCAAGGAACGACTGAAGCTCCAATGAAGACATGGGTGCCGATGAGCCCTTGGTTGCCCTTGCTTTATCTTTCAATGTGTGTAACCCACTCTTGTCCATGCTATAGCTCAAGAAGGTCACTTGTGGTGCCTTGGGACCAACATCATTACATCTTTTTTTTTGTTCCTAAGCTCATGTTCAAACATTAACTAATACTTATTGATCTTCCCAGTGATTAGCAAATCTTCAGATAGATAGGTACCAGGGTAGAACTTGTAAACTGTTCTCCGCCATTCACTCGAACAATTTACCGGCTGATGATATCCACAAAGAAAGGCTGTCAAGTACAGTGGTTACACGCCTCATGGGTATTAATTGTAACATATTTATGGGAATCCTCATTGAAGCACAATGCCATGTTCATATGGTCCACACCCAGCTTCGTAAAGGACAGCGCACCTGCAGTTTTGCAGACAAGTCCTCAATGTGATGGATTGGCTTCAAAAATTGGCTCATCAATCGTTTAAAATCACCACTAGGCAAAATGACTCATAATGGATTAGAATTGCACTCCACATAGGGCACACTGTAGTGGTTTGGTCATGGCTTCACTGGCCAGTATCTTGATTTGCGCCTCTACTTTTGCACGTAAGGGAAATGATACTGTGGGCCTGTTGCATCAAATGGCCTACTTCTGCACTGTAGATGTTCTGTCAACTCCTAGGACTCTCTGTTCGACAACACTCCACAATCCCCACCAAAAGTGGTCTTGCCCTGTTCCTCTTACCAAAATGCAACATTTTGCATTAATCAAAATTATACTCTGCCGGCCACTCCTCACAAACCATGCAACCTATATTCTTATCAAACTACTTTACATAAATGACAAATGGCATGGACACAACACCGATTCCCATATTCGTCACAATCCTCCAGTCTGAAAAACAACACCGAACAGACACTCCCCAAATAGAATAGTACCAGGACATACACTTTGCTCTTCCAAAACAGGAACAAACGCCGCTTTCACTTTGTAAAGCAATAAAAGACTTTTTGTTTCTCCATTTTGTCCCTCCAAGGAAATACACAGGAAAATAAACAGTCATGGATTATGTCTGACCCACTGTGATCTCCATAACTGAGCTATGGTTCTATCTGGTCAGTGCCATGAAAATGGGGCACTGCTGGTGACAATTCTTGTCCTTGGCATTGTGGATACTGCCCCACTAACATGGCTGCATCGGCCTCCAATTCTGACCACCGGACATTACTTCTCATGAATATGATCACTTTGGAAATCATAAGATGAAACTGGTGGAGTTTAGCTGGTATTTGACAATCACCTTTGCTTGTGACAAACACGCTTGCTCCCCATATTAGTATGCTGTCTTCAACGGTCATCTGGTCTTGCCAGGTCCAGAAAGAATTCCATCCTGGTTGTGATGACCATTTCATTTCGAACAACACCAGTGGTTTTTGTTTCGCCAGGACGGGAAATTGTTGTATCTACAGTTTCATATTGTCAGAGATGACCAGAAAAGATGCAGAAAGGTTAAAACCAAAACGGACTCTTCCTGTGGGGGCACAAGCCATGGTGACTTCAGGCATTAACCAGATGACTGCAGGTAAGGTGTTCCAACATGTAAATACATGCACTGAGAATAAGAGCTCACTTCTGAATTTAACCTGAAGCTGCAAGTGGGATAGCCCTGCCTTCTTCAGGTAGCTGTAGCAGGATTTTGTGGTCCATTACTACATCAATAATATCTGTAGAGACGTATTGTTGAGTGTTGTCACACAAAAGGTTACTGCCAAACATTCCATCTCCATCTGGATGCATTTTCATTTGGCATCAGCCAAACTCTGGGAAGCACATACTGTGAGGCGGTTGTATTTGTTGGTGAGCCAGCAGTAACCGGCTACCATATGGCGAGGCTTGGCATGTCAGTGTCACTTCTCACTAGAGATCATTCTGTGCCAATACATTAAACAATGATAGCTGCTTTTTCAATTGCCGTAAGAGTTCTTCTTGGCGATGCGAGTACTTGCAAAGCTGGCCCTTTCTGAATACCAAATCCTAGCTGCCATAATGGAGGCCATGTGATGACAGAATTTTCCATAATAATTCACCAACTCAAGGAAAGTATGAAGCTCCGATGTGGACATGGGAGCCAATGAACCCTTGGTTGCCCTTGCTTTATCTTTCAATGTATGTAACCCACTCTTATCCTTGCTGTAGCTCAAGAAGGTCACTTGGGGTGCTGATGAACTCATTTTTTTTTCCCTTTCTAAGCCCTTGTTCAAACATTAAATAATACTTATTGATCTTCTCAATGATTAGCAAATCTTCAGGTAGATAGGGACCATATCCAGCTTCATAAAGGACAGGCACCTGCAGTTTTTCAGACAAGTGCTCAATGTGATGGATTGGTGATATTCCTGGCTTTAAAAATTGGCTCATCAATTCTTTAAAATCTCCACATAGGCAAACTGACACATAAGGAATTTGAATAGCGTTACACACAGGTCACACTGTACTGGTTTGGTCATTGCTTAGCTTTCCAGGCTCTTGATTTGTGCCTCGACTTTTGCACGTAAGGGAAATGGGACTGATGCTGTGGGTTTGTTGCATCAAATGGCCTACTTCTGCACTGCAGAGGTTCTGTCAACTCCTAGGACTCTCTGTTCGACAACACTCCACAGGCCCTACCAAAAGTAGTCTTGCCCTGTTCCTATTACCAAAATGCAACATTTTGCATGTATCAAAATGATACTCTTCCAGCCACTCCTCACAAACCATGCATCCCACATTCTCATCCAAATTCTTCACATAAATGACAAATGGTATGGACACATCGTCGATTCCTACATTTGTAACAATCTTCCAATCTGTAAAACAACACCCAGCAGACACTGCCCGAATAGACATATTACCAGGACATACACTCTGCTCTTCCAAAACAGAACCAAAAGCTGCTTTCATTTTGGAAATTTTGCTTTTCTATTCTGTTCCTCCAGGGAAAGACAGAAGGAAATCAACAATCAAACATTGGCACTCCTGGACTCAGTGCCCATCATGGACGTGTTCCATACGGCACCAAATTGAAAATAAACTCAAGGTAGTCAAAGAAAACAAACAACAAATGAACAGCTCAGATATGGTGTCATCTTGACACAAAATCTTAGCTTGCACTCTCTGATGGATTATGTCTGACCCGCTGAGATCTCGACCATTCAACTAGGTAAATAAAACTGCTCTGCTCTGTCATGATTGAACACTCCTGGAAAGGAACAACAATGGTTTGAAATCCATGCTCATTTCAACTGAAAATAACTTACCGCTCACACTGACCCCCATCAAAGGTTTCTGGGACAGCAAATATGCAGGACTTCACTCCAAGCCTCCTTGGCTCAAAAGTGGGCATCTTAACTGTGACGAGGTCTTGCAGTGAGGTAGATTCAGAGCAGTTTGTGGTAATGGCACAGCCATGCTCGAATTGGTGATGGACGATTGACAAACGACATGCTGAATCAAAAGCGGAGAAGAATGCTGAACAATCGTGAAAACTATGCACAATGTGCATCTCTGTGGCTGAAACTCACACTCAAACTCTGGACGTAGGTCATCAGCCACAAGGAGGAGACAGTTGAAAAGGACCTTGGCGATGAATTATCCAGTGGCCAATATCAGGGACACTCCCTTGTACGTACCACTGTTTGACATGTTCTATTGTTTGAAAATACTCCTGACATTGGCATATGGATGCTCTCCTGGGATGCTCTCCTTCTTCCAGAGAAGGCAAACAAGGATATTCAGCTGCACTGGAACCACAGTGCCTCCGCAGTTCAATGCTTGAGGGGGAGTACCATTTTCAACTGCAGCCTTGTTCTTCAGCTGGAGGACCGCCTTCTCTGTTTCGACCACGGCTTAGGTATTGCGGAACTCCGTGCATGTAATATGCTGCAGCATGCACTCCAAAGCTTTCCACCTGACACTGACCTCACCTTCGTAGAGACTGCTCCTTGAATGAGCAGAACCCTTGATACATCTGCCAGTCAGGTCTCCCTGATTAGACAAGGTGAACAGCTATAACCTGGAAAATTATATTCAATGAGGTTCACTCGCTGACTGTATTCCAATCATCAATTCCATCCCCATCTAATTCCTCTTTAATGCACCATCTCTTGAGTCATTTTCCAACTAGGTCCATTTCCTCAGACTTGAGGCTGAATTCTGTCGCCAAGTGCTGGACTGTGGCCCACTTCTTGCATCTCAGAAGAAATTTATCTTCTGCTGGTGGTGGTAATAGTGTCAATGCTGCAATATCTGCCATGTCCATCTCACCCTCAGAGGAATCTTCCACATTGGGTGGAGGAGGAGAACCCACAGGTTCGGACACCCTTGCTGAATGTCATGAGTGGCTGGGTATGTTTTGCTCTTGACCACATCTTGAGGTTGCAGCAATCATGTGATCCTCAAAATTGGTCAGGACTTCTTGCGACCTGTCCTCACTTTCAACATATCTTTTACCCATTTGGGGCAATTCCCACAGTTTCAACAGCACATTTTGTCCCATGAAGTAAACTGCCTCATGCACAAAGAAGGGTTTTGTGGCTGGCATTGGCCTTCCTGATGCCGTTTCACCCTCCCCACAATGTCCGAGAAGATCGGATTTAAACTGGAGGCTTCTTCGTGTGAGCAACTCTGGTGGAGTTGTCACTGTAGTTGTGTGAGCACTGTTTCTATAATCAAAGAGAAGCTGGGACAGTTTGGGATCCAGTGAAGTTGTCAGCTGTTTTCTTTACTTTGCCCTCAATATTTGGACTGTTCTTTCCACCAAACAATCGGACAACGGATGCAGCTGTCACTGCACACCAAATGCCCTTCAATTTTAGGTAATACTCAAAACTATCTGCCTATGACCAACATCATTACAAGTACAGATCCCACAAAACAGACTGGCACAATCATTGTGTAACTGAGCTATGGTTATACCTGGTCAGTGCTATGAAAATGATGCACTGCTGGTGACAATTTTTATCCTTCTTGGCATTGTGGATACTGCCCCTCCAAAATGGCTGCATCGGCGTCCAATTCTGGCCATCAGACATAACTTCTCACCAACATCTTCATTTTGCAAATCATAGGATGAGCCTGGTGGAGTTCAGCTGGTATCTGACAATCACCTTTGCTTGTGACATACACGCTTGCTCCCCATATTAGTATGCCATCTTCAATGGTCGTCTGGTCTTGCCAGGTCCAGAAAGAATGCCATCCTGGTTGGGATGAACCTTTTGTTTTGAACACCACCAGTGGTTTTTGTTTCGCCAGGATGGGAAATTCTTGTATCTACAGTGTAATATTGTCAGAGATGACCAGAAAGGATGCAGAAAACTTTAAACCAAAATGGACTATTCCTTTGGTGGCATGCGCCATAGTGACTTCAGGCTTTAACCAGTTCACTGCAGGTATGGTTTTCCAACATGTAAATCCATGCACTCAGAATAAGAGCTGAGCCAGCAGTAGCCGGATACCATATGGCGAGGCTTCGCATGTCAGTGCCACACCTCACTGGAGATCATTCTGTGCCAAGACATTAAACAATGCTAGCTGCTTTTTCAATTCCCGTAGGAGTTCGTCTTGGTGACGCAAGTATTTGCAAAGCTGGCCCTTTCTGAATACAAAATCCTAGCTGCCAAAATGGATGACAGGTGAGGACAGAATTTTCCAAAATAGTTCATCAACCCAAGGAAAGAATGAAGCTCCGATGCAGACATGGGAGCCGATGAACCTTTAGTTGTCCTCTCTTTATCTTTCAGTGTGTGTAACCCACACTTGTCCATGCTGCAGCTCAGAAGGTCACCTGGGGTGCCTTGGAACATTTTGTTTTCCCTTCCTAAGATTTTGTTCAAACATTAAATCATATTTATTGATATTCCCAGTGATTGGCATATCTTCAGATAGATATGGACCATGGTAGACCTTGTAAACTGTTCTCCGCCATTCACTAGAACAATTTACCAGCTGATGATATCCCCAAAGAAAAGCAGTCAAGTACAGTGGTTACTCCCCTTGCGGGTAGTAATTGTAGCATATTTATGGGAATCCTCATTGAGGAACTATGCCACGTTCATAGGATCCATATCCAGATTCATAAAGGATAGGGCACCTGCAGTTTTGCAGACATGTTCTGAATGTGATGAATTAGTGAGATACCTGGCTTCAAAAATTGGCTCATCAATTCTTTAAAATCTCCACATAGACAAAATGACTCATAATGGATTAGAATTGTGCTGCACATACGGCACACTGTAGTGGTTTGTTCAATGCTTAGTTTTCCAGATTCTTGATTTGTGCCTCTACGTTTGCACGTAAGGGAAAT
The DNA here is from genome assembly GCF_037043375.1 of Chiloscyllium plagiosum. Lineage (NCBI taxonomy): Eukaryota > Metazoa > Chordata > Chondrichthyes > Orectolobiformes > Hemiscylliidae > Chiloscyllium > Chiloscyllium plagiosum. Next base: position 90,376,305 of record NW_028270149.1, on the reverse strand, counting down.
GGAACTGATACTGCAGGCCTGTTGCGTCAAATGGCCTACTTCTGCACTGCAGAGGTTCTGTCAACTCCTTGGACTCTCTGTTCGACAATACCCCACAGCCCCTACCAAAAGTGGTCTTGCCCTGTTCCTCGTACGAAAATGCAACATTTCACATGTTTCAAAATTATATTCTACCGGCCACTCCTCACAAACCATGCATCCTATATTCTCATCCAAATCTTTTACATGAATGACAAATGCATGGACACATCACCGATTCCTATATTCATCACAATCCACTAGTCTGAAAAACAACACCCAACTGTCCGAATGGCAAAGTCCCAGGACATACACGCTACTCTTCCAAAACAGAAGCAAACGCCGCTTTCATTTGGTAAAACAAAGAAGACTGTTTTTGTTTCTCTATTCTGTTCCTCCATGGAAAGACAGAAGGAAATAAACAATCAAACATTGGCACTCCTGGTCTCAGTGCCCACCAACCACTCATGGACATGTTCCAGATGGCGCCAAAATAAAAATAAGCTCAAGGTAGTCAAAGAAAACAAACAACAAATGAACAGCTCAGATGCGGTGTCACCTCGACACCGCATCTTAGCTTGCTCTCTCTGATGGATTATGTCTGACCCACTGTGATCTCCAGCATTCAACTAGGTAAATAAATCCTCTCTGCTCTGTCATAATTGAACACTCCTGGAAAGGAACAACAATGGTTTGAAATCCAGAGAAAGTACAAATGCTCATTTCAACTGAAAATAATTTATCGCTCACACTGGACTACGATCAAGGCTCTCTGGGACAGCGACATTGCAGGACTTCACTACAAGCCCCCTTGGCTGAAAAGTGGGCTGCGTCTCTGTGATGAGGTCCTGCAGCGAGGTAGATTCAGAGCAGTTTCGTGGTAATGACAGCCATACTCGACGACGGGTAAAAGGGGGCATGGACGGGTGTTGAGTCCGCTTGTTATTACAGTGACTTACATGTTGTTGTGGATCAGGTGACAGACGGTGACAAACTTCATGCTGCATCGAAAGCGGAGAAGAATGCTGCACAAGTGCTTTCTGATTAATGGTGCCAAAGGCCTTTGTAAGGTCCAACTGCAGGCTTGTTCTTCAGCTGGAGGGCCGCCTTTCAACCAAGGCTTAGGTATTGCTGACTTCTGTGCATGTAATATGCTGTGGCATGCACTCCAAACTTTTCCACATGCACAGTACGTGACACTGACGTAGCCTTCGTAGAGACTGCTCCTCGAATGAGCAGAGCCCCTGACACATCTGCCTGTCAGGTCTCCCTAATTAGACCAGGTGAACAGCCTCAACCTGGAAAATTATATTCAATGAGGTTCACTCGCTGACTGCGCTCCAATCATCAATTCCGTCCCCAGCTAATTTCTTTTTCTTGCACCATCTCTTGATTAATTTTCCAACTAGGTCCACTTCCTCGGACTCGGGGCTGCATTCTGCCACCGTGTGCTGGACTGTGGCCCACCTCATGCATCACAGAAAAAAGTTATCTTCTTCTGCAGGTGGTAATGGTGTCAATGCTGCAACATCTGCCATGTCCATCTCACCCTCAGAGGATTCTTCTACACTGGGTGAAGGAGGAGAACCCACAGGTTCGAACAGCCGTGCTGAATGTTGTGAGAGGCTGGGTATGTTTTGCTCCTGACCACGCCCTGAGGTTGCAGCTATCATGTGATCCTCACAATTGTTCAGGACCTCTTGTGTGACCTAAGCATTGAGGAGAAAGTGAGGTCTGCAGATGCTGGAGATCAGAACTGAAAATGTGTTGCTGGAAAAGCGCAGCAGTTCAGGCAGCATCCAGGGAACAGGAGAATCGACGTTTCGGGCATAAGCCCTTCTTCAGGAATCTGATTCCTGAAGAAGGGCTTATGCCCGAAACGTCAATTCTCCTGTTCCCTGGATGCTGCCTGACCTGCTGACCTAAGCGTTGTACATCTTGCGACCTGTCCTCATTTTTAACATATCTTTTACCCATTCGGGGTCATTCCCACAGTTTCAACAGCACATTTTGTCCCATGAAGTAAACTGCCTCACGTACAAAGAGGGGTTTTGTGGCCGGTATTGGCCTTTCTGATGTCGTTTCACCCTCCCCACAACGTCCAAAAAGATCAGATTTAACCTGGAGTCCTAATCGCATTAGCAATTCTGGTGGAAATGTCACTGCAGTTGTGTAAGCGGTGTTTCTATCATAAAAGATAAAGTGGGACAGTTTGGGATCCAGTGAAGTTGTCAGCTGTTTTCTTTACTTTGCCCTCAATATTTGGACTGTTCTTTCCACCAGGCAATTGGACAATGGATGCAGCTGTCACTACATGCCCAATGCCATTTGATTTTCAGTAATACTCAAAACTTCCTGTTGGCAAATGAATGCCCTTTACCGGTGACCAACATCATTACAAGTACAGATCCCACAATACAGACTGGCACATTCGACGTATAACTGAGCTATGGTTATACTTGGTCAGTGCCATGAAAATGATGCACTGCTGGTGACAGTTTCTATCTTTCTTGGCGCTGTGGATCATGTGCCACCAACCGCATCCAATTCTGGTCACCAGACATAATTTCTCACCTACATTATCATTTTGGAAATCATAGGATGAGCCTGGTGGAGTTTCGCTGGTATCTGACAATGACCTTTGCTTGTGACAAACACGCTTGCTCCCTGTCTTCAACGGTTGGCTGGTCTTGCCAGGTCCAGGAAGAATTCCATCCTGGTTGTGATAACCCTTTCGTTTTGAACACCACCAGTGGTTTTTGTTTCACCAGGATGGGAAATTCTTGTATCTGCAGAGTGATATTGTCAGAGATGACCAGAAAGGATGCAGAACGGTTAAAACCAAAACGGACTCTTCCTTTGGTGGCACACGCCATGGTGACTTCAGGCATTAACCAGTTGACTGCAGATATGGTGCTCCTAGTTGTAAATCCATGCACTCAGAATAAGAGCTCACTTCTGAATTTAACCTCAAGCTGGAAGTGGGATAGCCCTGCCTTCTTCAGGTAGCTCTCGCAGGGTTTTGTGGTGCATTACTACATCAAAGGTACGTGTAGGAACATATTGGTTGAACTTTCTCACAAAAAAGGTTACTGCCAAACTATCCATTTCCATCTGGATGCATTTTCATTCAGCATCAGCCAAACTCTGGGAAGCATACACGACCATACACACCCTTTGTTGGTGAGCTAGCAGTAACTGGATACCATATGGTGAGGGTTTGCATGATAAGTGTCACATCTCATTGGAGATCATTCTGTGCCAAGACATAAAACGATGATAGCAACTTTTTCAATTCCCGTAAGAATTCTTCCTGGCGATGCGATTATTTGCAAAGCTGGCCCTTTCTGAATACCAAATCTCAGCTGCGAAAATGACAGCCAGGTGATTACACAATTTTACATAATAATTAGCCAACCCAAGGAAAGACGTGGGAGCCGATGAACCCTCGGTTGCCCATGCTTTATCTTTCATACTATCTTACCAACTTGTCCATGCTGGAGCTCAATTACATCACTTGGGATGCCTTGGAACACATTTTTTTTCCTTCCTAAGGACTTGGACAAACATTAAATGATCTTTATTGACCTTCCAGTGATTAGCAAATCTTCAGAGAAATAGGGATCAGGATAGACCGTGTAATCTGTTCTCCGCCATTCACTAGAACGATTCTCTGGCTGATGATATCCCAAAAGAAAGGTTGTCAAGTCCAGTGTTTACTCTCCTTATGGGTATTAACTGTTGCATAGTTAAGTTGGAATCCTCACTGAAGCACAATGCCACGTTCGCATGGCTCATATCCAGCTTTGTAAAGGACAAGGCACCTACAATTTTCCAGACAAGTCCTCAATGTGATGGATCCATTACATACCTAGCTTCAAAATTTGGCTCATCGATTCTTTAAAATCTCCACATAGGCAAATTGACACATAATGGGCTAGAATAGCGCTGCTCATTGGGTATACTCTCATGGTTTGATCATGGCTTAGCTTTCCAGGCTTTTGATTTGTGCCTCTACTTTTGCATTTAAGGGAAATGTGACTGAGAGTCTGGGCCTGTTGTGCCAAATGGCCTGCTTCCGTTTTGTCAGCTCCTAGTACTCTCTGTTTGACAACATCCCACGCGCCATTCCAAAAGTGGTCTTCTTATCAAAATGCAATATTTTGCATGTGTCAAAATTATACTCCATGTGCCACTCCTCACAAACCATGCACCCTATATTCTTAGTCAAATCCTTTACAAAAATGACAAATGGCATTGGACACATCATCGATTCCTATATTTATCACAAGCCTCCAGTCTGAAAAACAACACCACTGTGTTCAACAGACTGCCCGAATAGCCATCGTACCAGGACATACACTCTGCTCTTCCAAAATAGAAACAAAAACTGCTTTCACTTAGTAAAACAAAAAAACACACTGTTCCTCTTGGGAAAGACAGATGGAAATAAACAATCAAAAATTGGCTCTCCCTGTGCCCACCAACCACTCGTGTGCATGGGCCACATGGCGCCAAAATAAAAATAAAGTCAAGGTAGTCAAATAAAACAAACAACCAATGAACAGCTCAGATGCGGGGTCATCTCAACACAAAATCTTAGCTTGCTCTGTCTCATGGATTATTTCTGACCCGCTGTGATCTCCAGCATTTGTTCATTTCAACGAAAGGTTTTCTAAAATTCGCATCTATTGAACTGTGTCACTATTGAACATTCCTGAGAAAGAAATCTGAGAATGACTAAAAATCCAGAGGAAAGACACCCACTCATTTCAACTAAAACTAACTTACCATTCACACTGACCCCCATCAAGAGTTTCTGGGATAGCAACTTTGCAGGACTTCAGAACAAGCCCCCTTCGCCTAAAAGTGGGCAGCTTATCTGCAGTGAGGTCCTGCAATGAGGTAGATTCAGAACTGTTTTGTGATGATGGCATAGCCCCGCTCGACACCGGTTCAGAGGCAGATTGGGTCAGTGTTGAAACTATTTGTCATTAAGGCTGACTTACACATTGTTCTGGACCAGGTGAGGGATGGTGACAAATTTCAAAATGCAACTAATGGGCAGAAGAATGTTCCACATATGCTTCCTGTTTGATTCTGTCAAAGGCCTTTAAAAGGTCTCAGAGCGCCCTATATAACAGTAAAAATCATGTCTTTGGGCCCATCTGGGGCTGAAACACACACAGCAATTCTGGGATGGGTTCATCAGGCACAGGCAGGAGACAGTTCACAAGGACCTTGGCAATATGTTTTCCAATGGTTGACATCAGGGAGATTTTGCTGTCGTTCGCACAGTCTGACCCGTTCTCTTTTTATGAAAACACTCCCATTTGTGGCATCTGGGAGCTCTCCAGGGATACTCTCCTCCTTCCAGATAATGCAGACAAGGGCATGCAGGTGCATTTGCAGCTCAGTGCCTCTCCACTTCAATGCCTCAGGGAGAATACCAATTGCACCTGCAACGTCATTCTTAAGCTGGAGGACAGCTTTCTCTGTTTTGCCCAAGATTGGGGATTACTGAGATCCTTGCACATGGGATACAGTTCAAGATTTTACACGTGCACAGTATATGACACAGTATATGGACCTGTTGTGCCAAAAGGCCTGTTTTCACACTGCAGAGGTTCTGTAACCCCTGGGATTCTCTGTTTGACAATACTTCATGGGCCTTACCATTAACTGTGAAGGTATTGCCCTGTTCCTCTTACCAAAATGCAGCATTTTGTATTTAACAAAAGTAAAGTCCACCTCCCACTCCTCACAAACCATGCATCTGAGCTTCTCATCAAAATTCTAGACATTAATAACAAGCAGCACTGGACCAGCACTGATTCCTGTATTAGTCATGAGCATCCAGTCTGAAACAAAACTCTCACTGCTTGCAACAGACTCTCTCAGTACAGGCACAGAACCGTGACATACATTCTGCACTTTCAAAACAGAAACTAAAGACTGCTTTCACTTTGTTACATTAAAAAACACATGATTACTCTGGGGAAAGACAGAACAAATAAATAATCAAAAATTGGCTCTCCCTGGACTCTTCTCCCACAAACCACTCAAGGGCAGGTGTTACAGGGGCCAACATGGAACACAGAAAAGTACAGCATAGAACAGGCCCTTCGGCCCACAATTTTGTGCCGAGGATTCATCCTAATATAAAATAACCAAATCTATGCAACCCTCAATTCACTGCACAAAAACATAAAAAGAAACTCAAGTAAATCAAAGAAAACAAACAATAAATGAATAGCTTTGATGAGGAGTCATCTCGACTCTATATCTTGCTCTCTCTCATGGATGCTGTCTGACCTGCAGTAATCTCCAGCATTTGGTTTTTTCAACAAAACAAACAAACCCTCCCCATTCTGTTGCTATTGAACACTCCTGGGAAAAGAACAACAATGGTTTGCAATCCAGAGGAAGTACACCTGCTCATTTCAACTGAAACTAATTTATCACTCACACTGAACCCATCATGAGTTTTTGGGACAGCAACAGTGCAGGTGGAAAATAAAAAACCCCCTTGGCAAAAATGTGGACAGTTAGTCGGTGGAGTGGTCCTGTAGTAACATAGTGTTGTGGTGATGACAGCCTTGCTCGCCACCAGTTCAAAGGGGCAAATGGCAGGTGTTCAAGCCATTTGTCATGATGATGACATATATGTCATTGTTGACCAGGTGTTGACAGATTTCATGATGTAACTCAAGTGATGAGGAACACTTCAAAAATGCTTCCTGATTGATGGTGTCTAAGAATGCCATATGCAGCAGTGAAAATCATGTCCATTGTGCTCCTCTGTGACAGAAAGCCACAATGAGTCTCCTGGAGGAGTTCCTCAGGCACTGGGATGAGACAGTTGAACAGGACCTGGGTGATGAATTTTCCAATGCTCAACATTGAGGATATTCCCCTGTAGGTACCACAGTGTGACGTGTTCCCTGTTTTGATAACACACACAACTGGGAGCTCTTCTGGGATGGTCTCCTCCTTCCAGATAAGGCAGACAAGGGCATGCAGCTGCACTGGGAGCTCAGTACGTCCGCACTCAGTGGGAGTACCACTTGTACCTGCAGCCTTGTTCTTAAGATGGAGGACAGTCTTCCTTGTCTCATCTAAGGCTTGGATATTGCTGATCTCCTTGCATGCAACATGCTGCTGGATGCACTTCAAGAATTTCCACATGCACATAACACTGACCTGGCATTCGTAGAGATGGCTCTTCGAGTGAGCAGGACTCCTGACATACCTGCTAATCCGGACTCCCTGGTTGGACAAGGTGACCAGCCGCAAACTGGAATATATTCAATGAGGTTCACTCACTGACTGCGTTCCCAACATTACCTCCACCAAACACCCCCCCCCCCACCACTTAATTCCTGGTAAAAAGTCCCATTCTCTTTTCTGCAGCATCTCTTGAGTCAGTTACCCACGAGGTCAGCTTCCTCAGACTCTGGCTTGTTTTCTGTTGCCACGTGCTGGACTGTCGACCACCATTTGTATCTCAGCAGAAGTTTGTCTTCTTCCACACATGGTAATGGCATCAATGCTGCAACATGTGCCCTCAGAGGTTTCTTCTACACTGGGAGGATGAGGAGAACTCACAGGTGCAGACATTCTTGCCAGATGTTCTGAGGAGCTGGTTATGCCTTGCTCTTGGCCACTTGCTGGTTACAGCTATCATGTGATCCTCAACATCATGGGATCTGTCCTTTACTTCGACCATGCTCCTTCCCCATACAGGCCATTCCAATGGTTTCAACAGCACATTTTGTCCAATGTAGTAAACTGCCTCACGCACAAAGAAGAGTTTTGTGGCCGACATTGATGTTCCTGATGCTGTTTAACATTCACATTCATACTCACATTCCAATCCATTACAGAAATGAAAACTGGCATTGCACCCAGCACCAATTCCTGCATTTGTCACAGGCCTCCAGCCTGCAAAACAACCCTCCACTCTTTTAAAACCAAAGATGTAAATGGGAAAAGAAAAAACAAGATCCCCTGATACTGCCTGCGTCAGACATTCCTAGAACAGACACATCACCATGAAAAATGGTGTGCTCATTCAAAACAGAAATTAAACTGCTTTCACTTTGTTTATTTCTTTCTGACTATCCCCAGAGCAATTGTGTCTTTTTTGTTGAACAATTAAAAATTGGCTCTCCCTGGACACTGCCCCACCAACCACTTGTGGGCAGAGGCTACAGGGGGCCAAAATCAAAATATACTCAAGCAAATTAAACAACACATGAACAGTTCTGATGAAGACTCATTTGGTCTTGAAATACTAGCTGCCCTCTCTTATGGATGCTCTCTGACCTGCTGTGATCTCCAGCATTTGATCTTTTCAGCCAAATAAAAAACTAAACAACGAAACGTTCTTTTCAATGAAATAAATCTCTGCTCTGTCACAATTGAAAGCTCCTGAGAAATGAACATTAAGGGTTAAAAAATCAGAGGAAGTACACCTGCACATTTGAACTAAAAATAACTTGATCCACATCAAGAGCAACATTTCAGGTCTACAATTAAAGCCACCTTTGATCAAAAGTGGGCAGCTTGTGGGCGGTGAAGTCCTGCAATGAAATAGATTCGGAAGTGTTGCGGTGATGACAAAAAGACAGGTCCCCGAGTGAGCAGACCCCCGACATACCTGCCATTCAGGACTCCCTGACTGGACCAGGTTACCAGGCACAACTTGAGAAATTATATTCAATCAGGTTCACTGGCAGACTGCGTTCCAATCATTACCTGCATCCCGCTTTACTTCCTGGGACATAAGGCCATTCTGTTTCCCGTAGCATCTCCTGAGGCGTTTTCCTATGAAGTCTACTTCCTTGGACACTGGCTTGGCTCATGCAACCTTGTGCTTGGACTGTAGCCCACCTCTGGCATCTCAGAAAATATTGATCTTCTTACTCAGGTGACAATGGAATCAAAGCAACAACATCTGCTGAGTCCATCTCACCCTCAGAGGTTTCTTTCACAGTGGGTGGACGGGCAGAACAGACAGGTTCAGACAGCCTTGCTGGATAATCTCAGGGACTGGGTATGTTTTGCTCCTGGCCACTTGTGAGGTTACACCTATCATGTGATTTTCAGATTTGTTTAGGACCGCCTCTCCAACCCAAACATTGCACATCTGAGACCTGTCCTCACTTTGACCATGCCTCTTACCCATGCAGGGTTATTCTCATGGTTTCAATGCAGAGTTTGTCCCAGGACGTGAGCAGCATCTTGCACAAAAAGGAGTCTTGTGCCTTGCATTGGCGTTCCTGATGTCATTACACCACCTCCAACAATGTCTGGGAAGATCAGATTTAACCTGGTGTGGAATCCTCTCCACATTAGCAACCCTTGTGGATCTGACCCTGCAGTTGCATGAGTGCTGGATCTATCATCAACAAGGAATTGGGACAGTAAGTTAGAGTCATAGAGATATACAGGATGGAAAGAGACCCTTCCATCCAACCCATCCATGTCGACCAGATATCCCAATCCAACCTAGTCCCACCTGCCTGCCCCTGGCCCATTTCCCTCCAAACCCTTCCTATTCATATACCTATCCAAATGCCTCTTAAATGTTGTAATTGTACCATCCGCCACCACTTCCTCTGGCAGCTCATTCCATATCCGCACCACCCTCTGTGTGAAAAAGCTGCCTCTTACAACTCTTTTGTGTCTTTCACCTCTCACCCTAAACAGCCTCTAGTTCTGGACTCCCTGACCCCAGGGAAAAGACTTTGCCTAATTACCCTTTCCATGTCCCTTGTAGGCTGTTTTCTTAACCTTGACTTCAATGATTGAACTGTGTTTTATGCCAGACTATCAGACAATGGATGCAGCTGACATTGCATGCTGAATGCCAGTCGACTTTAGGAAATACTCAATATGCCCTGCTGGCAAGTGAATGCCCATTTTTGTGACCAACACATCCAAACACCAGATGCTCACAACTTTTCAATAATAGTCCCCACATTTGAAAATAAGCTTTATGCATCTACAACATTGAATTGGCGTGCTCAATGATTAAAAGTATCAATCTCACATTCGACATGTAACTGAGTCCAGGCCATACCAGGCCAGTCCCATGAATATCGTGCACTGCCAGCAACAATCTTTGTACTTGTTGGCACTCTGGGTACTGACCCAACAACAGGCTTATGTTGGCCTTCCATCCTGGCCACCAGACATAACTTTTCATCCACATCTTCATTTTGGAAATCACAGGATGACTCTAGTGGAATTCAACCAGAATCTGACAGTGACCTTTCCTTGAGCCAAACACACTGCTCCCCATATTAGTATGTTGTCTTCAATTGTCATCTGATCTCATTGCCATTTTCATTTACATCACCACCAGTTGTTTTTTTCACCAGCAAGGGATCTTTTTGTATACACAGTCTGATATTGTCAGAGATCACCAGAAAGGTGCCCAGAAAGTTTAAATCCAGAACAGACTCTTCCAGTGGTGGCACCTGTCATGGTGTACCCACCATTGGGAATTGGCTTTATGCATTCATTACTTGACTGCCCGGATGATGTTCCAACTAGTAATTGCATGCACTCAGAATAAGAGCTCACCATGCAATTTCACCTGAAGCTAAAAGTGGGATGGCGCTGTCCTCTTTAGGTAGCCCTAGCAGGGTTTTGTGGTTTATTACTATTTCATATTTATGTGCAGAAAGGCATTGGTTGAACTTTTAGATTACTTACAGTGTGGAAACAGGCCCTTCAGCCCAACAAGTCCACACCGACCCGCCGAAGCGCAACCCACCCATACCCCTACATTTACCCCTTTAACCTAACACTACGGGCAATTTAGCATGGCCAATTCACCTGACCCGCACATTTTTTTTTTTTTGGATTGTGGGAGGAAACCGGAGCACCCGGAGGAAACCCACGCAGACACGGGGAGAACGTGCAAACTCCACAGTCGCCTGAGTCGGGAATTGAACCCGGGTCTCTGGCGCTGTGAGGCAGCAGTGCTAACCACTGTGCCACCGTGCCGCCCACACTCCGCACTGTGACTATTTGCAAAGCTGACCCATTCAGCATCAGCCAAACTCTGGGAAGCACATACTATCAGGCAGTCCTCTCTGTTGGTGAGCCAGCAGTAATTGGATACCATATGGTGCTGCTTTGCATGTCAGTGCCACATCTCACTGGAGATCATTCTGTGTCAAGACATAAAACGATTTCAATTCCCGTAAGGGGTTCTTCCTGGCGACGTGAGAATTTGCAAAGTTGGCCCTTTCTGAATACCAAATCTCAGCTGCCAAAATAGAGGCCAGGTGACTACACAATTTTCCATAATAATTCACCAACCCAAGGAAAAACTGAAGCTCCGATGCAGACGTGGGAGCCGATCAAACCTTGGTTGCCCTTGCTTTATCTTTCAATGTGTGTTGCCCACTTGCCCATGCTGTAGCTCAATTACACCACTTGGGGTGCATTGGAACACAGTTTCTTCCTTCCTAAGGTCTTGGACAAGCATTAAGTGACCTTTATTGAGCTTCCTAGTGATTCAGATTTTCAGATAAATAGAGACATTGGTTAACCTTGTAAACTGTTTTCTGCTATTCACTAGAATGATATCCCGGCAGATGATATCCCAAAACAAAGTCAGTCAAGTACAGTGGTTACATCCCTTATGGGTATATTCTGTAGCATATTTTTGGGAATCCTCACTGAAGCACAATGTCACGTTCATATGGCTCATGTCCAGCTTTGTAAATGACAAGGCATCTACGGTTTTCCAGATAAGTCCTCAATGTGATGGATCGGTTATATGCTGGCTTCAAACATTCATTCATCGATTCTTTAAAATCTCCACATAGGCAAATTGACACATAATGGGTTAGAATAGCGCTGCACATCGGGCACACTGTAGTGGTTTGACGATCGTTTAGCTTTCCAGGCTCTTGATTTGTGCCTCTACTTTTGCACGTAAGGGAAATAGGACTGATAGTGTGGGTCTGTTGTGCCAAATGGTCTACTTCCGCACTACAGAGGTTCTGTCAACCCCTAGGACTCTACGTTCGACAACACTCCACGGGCCATTACAAAAGTGGTCTTGCCTTGTTCCTCTTACCAAAATGCAACATTTTGCATGTATCAAAATTATACTCCAGTGCCACTCCTCACAAACCATGCACCCCATAATCTCATCCAAATCCTTTACATCAATGGCAAATGGAATTGAACATATCACCAATTCCTATATTCATCACAAGTGTCCAGTGTGAAAAACAACACCTCGGTGTGCAACAGATTCTGTCCCAATAGGCAGAGTACCAGGGCATACACTCTGCTCTTCCAAAACAGAAACAAAGGCTGCCTTCACTTTGTAAAACAAAAAAAGACGCTGTTCCTCTTGGGAAAGACAGGAGAAAATAAACAATCAAAATTTGGCTCTCTCTGTGCCCACCAACCACTCGTGGGCATGTGTCATACGGCGCCAAAATAAAAATAAAGTCAAGGTAGTCAAATAAAACATACAACCAATGAACAGTTCGGATGCGGGGTCATCTCGACACAAAATCTTAGCTTGCTCTCTCTCATGGCTTATATCTGACACGCTGTGATCTCCAGCATTTGTCCATTTCAATGAAAAGTTTTCTATAAATTGCATCTGCTCTATCGCTATTGAACACTCCTGAGAAAGCAACCCGGGAATGGATAAAAATCCAGAGGAAGAACACCTGCTCATTTCAACTAAAAACAACTTATCACTCACACTCACCCTCATCAAGAGTTACTGGGATAGCAACATTGCAGGACTTCAATACGAGCCCCCTTGGCCTAAACATGGGCAGCTTATCTGCGGTGAGGTTCTGCAGTGAGGTAGATTCAGAGCGGTTTCGTGGTGATGACATAGCCCCGCTCGACACCGGTTCAGAGGCAAATTGGGTCAGTGTTGAAGCCATTTGTCATTAAGATGGGTCACACAGCGTTCTGGACCAGGTGAGGAATGGTGACAAATTTCATAATGCAACTAAAGCAGAGAAGAACGCTCCACATACGCTTCCTGTTTGATGGTGTCAAAGGCCTTTGAAAGGTCTCAGTGCGCCCTATATAACAGTAAAAATCATGTATTTGGGCCCATCTGGGGCTGAAACACACACAAAAATTCCGGGATGGGTTCCTCAGGCAGGAGACAGTTCACAAGGACCTTGGCGATATGTTTTCCAATGGCCGACATCAGGAAGATTTTACTGTAATTAGCACAGTCTGACACATTCTCTTTTTTTTGAAAGCACTCACAACTGTGGCATCAGTGAGCTATCGAGGGAAGCTCTCCTCCTTCCAGATAAGGCAGACAAGAGCATGCAGCTGCATTGGGAGCTCAGTACCTATCTACTTCAATGCCTCAGGGAGAATACCAGTTGTACCTGCAGCCTCACTCTTAAGCTGGAGGACAGCTTTCTCTGTGGCATCCAAGATTGGGGATTGCTGAGCTCCTCGCATGCAATATGCTGTGGGATACAGTTCAACATGTTACACCTGCACAGTATTTGACACTGACCTAAGCCTTCTTAGAGACAGCTCCTCAAGTGTAACAGAACCTATGACACACCTAACAGTAAGGACACCCTGACTGGATCAGATTAACAGCCACAAAGTAGGATATTATGTTAATGTGGTTCCCTGGCTGACTCTGTGCCAATCATGACCGCCATCCTGCTCTAAATTCTGAGCTGTAGGCCCTTTCTTTCTCCTGCAGCATTTCCTGAGGCAGTTACCGACTCAGTCCACTAACTCCGACTCTGGCTTGGCTAATGTCGGCATGTGCTGGTCTGTGGTCCACCTCTTGCATCTCAGAAAATGTTGACCTTTTTCCAAATATGGGAACTGCGACAATGCTGCACACCTGCTGACTCCATCTCACCCTCAGAGATTTCTTCCACACTAGGAGGACCAGGAGAACACACACGTTCGGACAGCATTGTTGGATGTTCTGAAGCACTGGGTATTGCTCCTGGCCACTTGTGAGGTTACAGCTATCATGTGATCCTCACATTTGTTCAGTACTGACTGTCAGAGCCAAGTATTGTACATCATGGGATCTGTCCTCACCCCGACCATGCCTCTTACCCATGCAGGGCTATTCCCATGGTTTCAACATCAGATTTTGTCCCATGACGTAAACTCTCTCTCACACATAGAGCATTTTTGTGGACGGCATTTGCATTCTAGATGTTGTTTTCCAATCCCCACAAGTTCTGCGAAGATGCCTTTTAACGTGGTATGGGATCCTGTGAAGATGTCAGCTGTTTTCTTAACTTTTCCTCCAATGTTTGGACTGTTATTTCCACCAGACTATCGGGTAACAGATGCAGCTGTCATTACATGCCAAATCCCATTCGAATTTCGGAAATACTCAAAACTCCCTGCTGGCAAATGAATGCCTGTTATCTGTGACCAACATCATTACAAGTATAGATCCCGCAAATGGACAGGCACATTCAATGTGTAACTGATCCAAGGTAATACCTGGCTATTCCAATGAATATAGTGCTCTGCTGGTGACAATTCCTGTTCTTGTTAGCACTGTGGATAATGCCCCACCAACATGGCTGTATCGGCATCCAATTCTGGTCACAAGACATAACTTCTTGTCAACATCTTTATTTTGGAAATCACAGGATGACCCCGGTGGAGTTGACCTGGTATCCGACAGTGACCATTGCTTGTGACAAACACACTTGTTCCCCACATTAATATGCAGTCTTCAAGTGCCATCTGGTGTCACCAGGTTCAGAAAGGATTCCATTCTGGTTGTGATCACCCTTTCGCTTTGAACACACCAGTTGTATCTGCAGTGTGTTATTGTCAGAGATGACCAGATGGGTGTACAGGAATTTTAAAACCAGAACGGATTCTTCCTTTGGTCGAACTCACCATGGTGTATCCACCGTAGGGAGTTGGTTGCAGGCATTAACCACTTGATTGCATGTATGCTGTTCCAACTTGTAATTCCGTGCACTCAGAATAAAAGCTCACGTCTGAATTCGAACGTGAAGCGAAAAGTGGGATGGTCCTGTCTACATCGGGTAGCCTTAGAAGGGGTTTGTGGTGCATTACTACATCAAACGTATGTGTAGCAACATATTAATTGAATGTATTGGTTGGATGCATTTTCTCACACAAAGGATTATCACCAAACCTTCCTTCTCGCTCTGGATGAATTTTCATTTGGCATCAGCCAAAGCCTGGGAAGCATATACTACTGAGCAGTTCTCTCTGCTGAGCTGTCGGTGAGCCAGCAGTTACTGGATGCCCTGTGGGGAGGCTTCGCATGACAGCACCACATCTCACTAGGGATTAGTCTGTGCCAAAATTTTAAATGCCGATAGCTGCTTTTTCAATTCCTGAAAGGCTACTTCTTGGTGACTCGACTATTTGCAAAGCTGGCCCTTTCTGAATAGCGAATCTAAGCTGCCAGAACGAATGCCAGCTCATGACTGAATTTTCCGTAATAATTCACCAACCCAAGGAAGGTCCAAAGCACTGATACAGATGTGGGAACTGAGGAACCCTTGGATACCCTCATGTTATTGTTGGATGTGTATAGCCCACTGTTGTTGATGCTGACGCTCAATTAGTTCAGTTGGGATGCCTTGGAACCCATATTTTTTTTTACCTTTCTAAGAATTTGGAGAAACATTAACACATTTTTATTGATCGTCACTGTATTTAGCACATCATTCAGATAAATATCGACCTACAGTAGACCTTGTAAAATGTTCTCCCCCATTCCTGGAACTGTTCACCGGCTGATGATACCCTAAAGACAGGCAGTCAATTATATTGTGTCCATCCCTTATGGGTATTAATTGGTGCATGTTTATGGGAATCATCACTGAATCACAATGGCACATCCACATGGCTCATTTCCAGCATCATGACAAACAGATCCCGTGCACTTTTGTGTAAAATTCATCAGAGCTGAAAATGTGTTGCTGGAAAAGCGCAGCAGGTCAGGCAGCATCCAAGGAACAGGAGAATCGACGTTTCAGGCATAAGCCCTTCCTGAAGAACGGCTTATGCCCGAAACGTCAATTCACCTGTTCTTTGGATGCTGCCTGACCTGCTGCGCTTTTCCAGCAACACATTTTCAGCTCTGACCTCCAGCATCTGCAGTCCTCACTTTCTCCTCGTAAAATTCCTCAATGAAATTTACTGGTTATTTATCTGGCTTCAAAAACTGTCTCAGCATTTCTTTCAAATTGCCGCAAATGCGACTCGACCAATAATGGGTATCAACAGCGCTGCTCCTATAGCAAACTACGGTAGTTTGATGATCCCTCAGCTCTCCAGGCTCATGACTCTACTTTTGCACACAAGGCAAATAGCACTGATGGGGTGGACCTATTCTGTCAAATGGCCTGCTTCCGCACTGCTTCCACAACACACTGCAGTACACCAGAACTGCAAAAAGAAGAAGAGGAACACCTATACAAGGTATTCGCCAAAAACGGATACCCGCGCAACTTCATCAACAGATGCCTAAGAGAAAGACCACGGAACGAGGACATACCACAACCAAAAGGACTAGCCACGCTACCATACATCAGGAGCATCTCAGAACTGACAGCCAGACTACTGCGACCCCTAGGACTCATAACGGCACACAAACCAACAGCCACGCTCAGACAACAACTCACCAGAACGAAGGACCCGATACCCAACATGAGTAAGACGAATGAAGTGTACAAAATACCATGCAAGGACTGCACTAATCACTATATAGGACAAACAGGAAGACAGCTAACAATCCGCATACATGAACATCAACTAGCCACAAAACGACACGACCAGCTATCCTTAGTAGCCACACACACAGACAACAAGCAACATGAATTCGACTGGGACAACACTACTATCATAGGGCAAGCCAGACAGAGAACAGCCAGGGAATTCCTACAGGCATGGCATTCATCCACAAACTCCATCAACAAACACATCGACCTGGACCCAATATACCAACCACTACAGCGGACAGCTGAAACTGACAACCGGAAGCGGCAGGGACAGACCACTATAAATGCCGGAGGAAACATCAAAGAAGCGCTTCGCAGGAGGCTCCCAAGCACTGATGATGTCGCCTAGCCAGGGGACGAAACATTTGCAACAAAAACTTCCAGCTCGGCGAACAGAACCACAAGAACGAGTACCCGAGCTACAAATCTTCGCACAAACTCTGTAGAAGTTCTGTCAACCCCTGGGACTCTCGGTTCAACAACAATCCACAGGCCCTGCCACTACCTGCGTAGGTCTTGCACTGCAACACTTACCAATATGCAACAATTTGCATTTATCAAAATTAAACCCCACCTGCCAATCCTCACCAAGCATGCATCCCAAATTCTTACCCAAATCCTTTACATAAATGACAAACGGCATTGGACCCAGCACCGATTCCTGCATTCATCACAGGCTTCCAATCTGATAAACAACCATCACTGCCTACATCAGACACTCCCAGAACAGGCACAAGACCGTGACATATGCTCTGCTCTTTCAAAAAGAACCTAAAGCAACTAGTTGAACAAAAAAGACACTATTATTCTGTAGAAAGACATAATCAAACCCTGGGTCTGCTGGACTCTGTTCCCACCAACCACTCATGGCCAGGGTCTACAGGGGGTAATATAAAAACAAACTCAAACATATCATAGAAAACAAATAATAAATAAATAAACAGCTCTGATGAGAAGTCATCAAGATACAAAATCTTAGCTTGCTCTCTCTCATGGATGTGGTGAGGTAGATTCAGAGCAGTTTTGTGGTAAAGACACAGCAATGCTCAACACCGAGTTAAAGGGGGAATGGATGGGTGTTTAGGCCGCTTGTTATTACGGTGATTTGCACGTTGTTGTGGATCAGGTGACATATGGTTACAAAATTCATGCTGCATCGAAAGTGGAGAGGAATGCTGTACAAGTGCTTTCTGATTGATAGTGTCAAAGGCCTTTGTAAGGTTGAAGAAGGCCGTATACAGTCATGCTCGATGTGCCCGTCTGAGGCTGAAAGTCACACTGAAACTGCAGAGGGAGTTCATCAGCCATAAGGAAAAGACAGTTGAAAAGTACCTCGGTGATGAATTGTCCAGTGGTCAACATCAGGGACATTGCCCTGAATGTACCATAGTCTGACATGTTCCATTATTTGAAAAAACTCCTGACTTTGGCACCTGAGAGCTCTCCTGCATTGCTCTCCTTCCTCCAAAGCAGGCAGACAAGGATATCCAGCTGCTCGATGCATCCGCAGTTCTATGCTTGAGAGGGAATACCATTTGCAAGTGCAGCCCTGTTCTCGAGCTGGAGGACCGACTTCCCTATTTCATCCAAGGCTGAGATGTTGCTGAACTCTGTGCATGTAACATGCTGTGGCATGCACTCCAAAATTCTCCATGGGCAAAGTACGTGACACTGACCTAGCCTTCATAGAGACAGCTCCTCAAGTGAGCAGAATCCCTGACACATCTACCAGTCAGGTCTCCCTGATTAGACCAGGTGAACAGCCTCAACCTGGAAAATTATATTCAATGAGATTCACTCATGTGTCCCAATCATTACTTCTGTCCCCATCTAATTCCTGGAACAAAGGCCCATTCGCTTTATTGCAACATCTCATGAGTCATTTTCCCATGAGGTCCACTGCCTTGGACTTGGGGCTGCAGTCCACTGCCATGTGCTGGATGTGGCCCGCTTCTTGCATCTCAGAAGAAATATATCTTCTTCTGCAGGTGGCAATGGTGTCAATGCTGCAACATCTGCCATGTCCATCTCACCCTCAGAGGATTCTTCCACATGGAGTAGAGGAGGAGGAGAACCCACAGGTTCGGACAGCCTTGCTGAATGTTGTGAGGGGCTGGGAATGTTGTGCTCCTGACCACGTCTTGAGGTTGCAGCAATCATGTGATCCTCAAAATTGTTCAGGACTTCTTGTGTGACATAAGCATTGTATATCTTGCGACCTGACTTCACTTGGAACATATCTTTTACACATTCAGGGCCATTCCCACCGATTCAACAGCACATTTTGTGCCATGAAATAAACGGCCTCACACACAAAGAGGGGTTTTGTGACTGGCATTGGCCTTCCTGATGAGGTTTCACTCTCCCCACAACGTCTGAAAAGATCAGATTTAACCTGGAGGCTTCTTCACATTAGCAACTCTGGTGGAGTTGTCACTGTAGTTGTGTGAATGGTGTTTCTGTAATCAAAGAGAAAGTGGGACAGTTTGGTATCCAGTGAAGTTGTCAGCTGTTTTCTTAACTTTGCCCTCAATGTTTGGACTGTACATTCCACCATACAATCGGACAACACATGCAGCTGTCACTACATGCGAATGCCATTCGATTTTAGGTAATACACTGAACTACCTGCTGGCAAATGAATACCCTTTATCTGTGACCAACATCCTTAAAGTACAGATCCCACAAAATGGACTAGCACATTCGATGTGTAACTGAGCTACCTGTTTTACCTGGACAGTGCCATGAAAATGATGCATTGCTGGTGACAATTTCTGTCCTTCTTGGCATTGTGGATACTGCCCCACCAACATGGCTGCATTGGCATCCAATTCTGGCTATTACACATAACTTCTCGCCAACATCTTCATTTTGGAAATTGTAGGATGAGTCTGGTGGAGTTTAGCTGGTATCTGACAATGGCCTTTGTCTGTAACAAACACATTTACTCCCCACATAAGTGTGCCATCTTCAACAGTCGTTTGGTCTTGCCAGCTCCAGAAAGAATTCCATCCTAGTTGAGATGATCACCATCAGTTTCGAACACCACCAGTGGTCCTTGTTTCGCTAGTATGGGAAATTCTTGTATCTACAGTGTAGTATTGTCAGAGATGAGCAGAAGGGATGCAGAACGGTTCAAACTAAAACGGATTCTTCCTTTGGTGGCACATGCCATGGTGACTTCAGGCATTAACTGCAGATAGGTGTTCCAACTTGTAAATCCATGCACTCAGAATAAGAGCTCACTTCTGAACTTAACCTGAAGCTGCAAATGGGATAACCTTGCTTTCTTCAGGTAGCTCGAGCAGGGCTTTGTGGCACATTACTACACCAAAGATATGTGCAAAAGCGTATTGTTTGAAATTTCTCAAACAAAAGGTTACTGTCAAACTTTCCATCTCCATCTGAATGCATTTTCATTCAGCATCAGCCAAACTCTGGGAAGTACATACTAATCAGTCAGTCCTCTTTGTCGGTGAGCCAGCAGTAACTGGATACCATATGGTGACGCTTTGTACGTCAGTGCCACATCTGACTGGAGATCATTCTCTGCCAAGGCATTAAATGATGATAGCTGCTTTTTCAATTCCCATAATGGTTCTTCTTGGCGACATGAGCATTTGCAAAGCAGGCCCTTTCTGAATACCAAATGGTGGGCAGCATGGTGGCACAGTGGTTAGCACTGCTGCCTCACAGCGCCAGAGACCCGGGTTCAATTCCTGCCTCAGGCGACTGACTGTGTGGAATTTGCATGTTCTCCCCGTGTCTGCGTGGGTTTCCTCCGGGTGTTCCAGTTTCCTCCCACAGTCCAAAGATGTGCAGGTCAGGTGAATTGGCCATGCTAAATTGCCCGTAGTGTTAGGTTAGGGATAATTGTAGGGGCATGGGTGGATTGCGCTTTGGCGGGTCGATGTGGACTTGTTGGGCCGAAGGGCCTGTTTCCACACTGTAAGTAATGTAATGTAATCTAATCTAATCTAATCAAATCGCAGCTGCGAAAATGGCAGCCAGGTGATTACACAATTTTACATATTAATTTGCCAACCCAAGGAAAGACTGAAGCTCCGATGCAGACGTGGGAGCCGATGAACCCTCGGTTGCCCATGCTTTATCTTTCAATCTGTCTTACCCACTTGTCCATACAGTAGCTCAGTTATGTCACTTGGGATGCCTTGGAACACATTTTCTTCCTTCCTAAGGTCTTGGACAAACATTAATGATCTTTATTGATCTTCCCAGTGATTAGCAAATCTTCGTAGAAATAGGGACCATGGGTAGACCTTGTAAACAGTTCTCGACCATTCACTGGAACGATTCATTGGCTGATGATATCCCAAAACAAAGGCAGTCAAGTACAGTGGTTACACCCCTTATGGGTATTAACTGTAGCATATTTATGGGAATCCTCATTGAAGCATAATGCTACATTCATATGGCACATATCCAGCTTTGTATAGGACAAGGCATCTGTGGTTTTCCAGACAAGTCCTCAATGTGATGAATCAGTAATATACCTGGCTTCAAAAATTCGCTCATCGATTCTTTAAAATCTCCAAATAGACAAATTGACACATAATGGGTTAGAACAGCGCTGCACATAGGGCACACTGCAGTGGTTTGATCATTGTTAGCTTTCCAGGCTCTTGATGTTTGCCTCTACTTTTGCAAGTAAGGGAAATGGGACTGATACTGTGGACCTGTTGTGCCAAATGGCCTACTTGGGCACTGTAGAGGTTCTGTCAACCCTCGGACTCTCTGTTCGACAACACTCTACAGGCCGTTCCAAATGTGGTCTTGGCTTGTTCTTCATACCAAAATGCAACATTTTGCATGTATCAAAATTATACTCCACCTACCACTCCTCACAAACCATGTGTCCTATTTTCTCATCCAAATCCTTTACATAAATGACAAACGACATTGGACACATCACCAATTCATATATTCATCACAAGCCTCCAGTCTGATAACCAACACCCAGTCTGTGCAACACACTCGCCTGAATAGGCATAGTACTCTACTCTTCCAAAACAGAAACACAAGCGGCTTTCACTTTGTAAAACAAAAAAAACACACTTTTCCTCGAGGGAAAAACAGAAGAAAATAAACAATCAAAAATTGGATCTCCCTGTGCCCACCAACCACTCCTGGGCTTGGGTCACACGGTGCCAAAATAAAAATAAAGTCAAGGTGGTCAAATAAAACATACAACAAATGAACAGCTCAAATGCGCAGTCACCTTGACACAAAATCTTATCTTGCTCTCTCTCATGTATATTGTCTGACCAGCTGTAATCTATAGCATTTGTTCATTTGAACAGTCCTGAGGAGGGTATCTGGGAATGATTAAAAATCCAGAGGAAGGACACCTGCTCATTTCAACTGAAAACAATGTACTGCTCACACTGACTACTATCAAGTGTTTCTCGTTAGCGACATTGCAGGACTTCAATACAAGCCCCTTTGGCCTAAAAGTGGGTAGCTTATCTGAGGTGAGGTCCTGCAGTGAGGTAGATTCAGAGCTGTTTTGTGGTGATGATATCACCCTACTCGACACCGGTTCAGAGGCAGAATGGGTCAGTATTGAATTCATTTGTCTTTAAAATGACTTACACATCGTTCTGGACCAGGTGAGGGATGGTGACAAGTTTCATGATGCAACTAAAGCAGAGAAGAACGCTCCACATCTGTTTCCTGTTTGATGGTGTCAAAGGCCTTTGAAAGTTCTAAGAGCACCCTATATAACAGTAAAAATCATGTCCTTTGTTCCCGTCTGGGGCTGAAGTACACATAGAAATTCCGGGAAGGGTTCCTAAGGCACAGGCAGGAGACAGTTGACAAGGATCATGGCGATACGTTTTCCAATGGTCGATATCAGGGAGATTTTGCTGTAGTTAGCACAGTCTCACAAGTTCTCTTCTTTTGAAAACACTCACAACTGTGGCATCTGGGAGCTGGGATGCTCTCCTCCTTCCAGATAAGGCAGACAAGGGCATGCAGCTGCATTGGGAGCTCAGTGCCCATCCACTTCAATGCCTCAGGGGGAATACCAATTGCACCTGCAGCCGCATAAAAAGAAACTCAAGTAAATCAAAGAAAACAAACAATAAATTAACAGCTCTGATGAGGAGTCATCTCAACTCTATATCCTAGCTTTCTCTCTCTCATGGATGCTGTCTGACATGCAGTAATCTCCAGCATTTGGTTTTATCAACAAATAATACCTCTCTGTTATGTCACTATTGAACACTCCTGGGAAATAAACAACAATGGTTTGCAATCCAGAGGAAGTACACTTGCTCATTTCAACTGAACCTCATCAAGAGTTTTTGGGACAACAACAGTGCAGGACTAAAACAAAAGCCCCCTTGGAGTAAGTGTCGGTGGAGTGGTCCTGCAGCAATGTAGGTTCAGGAGTGTTGTGGTGATGACACAGCTCTGCTTGCCACCAGTTCAAAGGGGCAAATGGCAGATGTTGAAGCCATTTGTCATTATGATGACATATATGTCATTGTGGACTGGGGAAGGGTGGTGACAAATTTCATGGTGTAACTAAAGTGGTGAAGAACACTTCAAAAATGTTTCCTGATTGATGGTGTCAAAAGCCTTTGTAAGGTCCAAGAACGTTATACGCAGCAGTGAAAATCATGTCCAATGTTCTCCTCTGTGGCAGAAAGTGATACTGAGTCTTTGGGAGGAGTTCCTCAGGCACTGGGATGAGAGAGTTGAACAAGACCTTGGTGATGTGTTTTCCAATGCTCAAAATTGAGGATATTCCCCTGGAGTTACCACAGTCGGACGTGTTCCATTTTTTGATAACACTCACAACTGTGGCATCTGGTAACTCTCCTGGGATGCTCTCCTCCTTCCAGGCAAGGCAGGCAAGGGTATGCAGCTACACTGGGAGCTCAGTATCTCCGCACTCAGGGGGAGTACCACTTGCACCCACAGTCTCATTCTTAAGATGGAGGACAGTCTTCTATGTCGCATCTCAGACTTGGTTACTGCTGAGCTCCTTGCATGCAACATGCTGTGGGATGCATGTCAACAATTTACACGTGCACAGGACATGACACGGACCTAGGCTTCACACAGATGTCTCCACGAGTGAGCAGAACCACTGACGTACCTGCCAGTCAGGACTCCTTGCTTGGACCAGGTGAAGGGCCCCAACCAGGGGAATAATATTTACTGAGGTTCACTGGGTGACTACATTCCAAGCATTACCTCCAACCTCCTCTAAGCCCTGGGACATGGGCCCATTCTCCTTCCTGTCACATATCCTGAGACATTTTCCCACAAGGTCAACTCCCTCGGACTCTGGCTTGGCCAATGGTGCCATGTGCTGTACTGTGGCCCACTTCTTGCGTCTCAGAAAAGATTTATCTTCTTCCGCTGGTGGGTAAAGGTGTCAAGGCTGAGACACTTGCTGCTTACATCTCGCCCTCTGTGACTTCTTCCACGCTGGACAGGCTGGAAGAACGCACAGGTTCGGACAGCCTTGCCAGATGTTCTGAGGGGCTGGATATGTTTTGAGACTGGCCACTTGAGAATTTGCAGCTGTCATGTTATATGCATGTATGTTCAGGACATAGAACAGAGACCATTAGAGCACAGCACAGGTCCTTCAACTCTCGATGTTGCGATGACTTGTGGAACCAAACTGAAGCCCATCTATCCTGCACAATTTCATTTTCATCCATAGTTTGTCCAATGGCCATTTAAATGCCCATAAATTTGGTGAGTCTACAACGGTCGCAGGCAGGGCATTCCACACCTGTACAACTCTCTGAGGAAAGAAACGACCTCTGACAACTGTCCTGTATCAATCACTCCTCGATTTAAAGCTGTATCCCCTCGTGTGAGCTTTCACCATCTGCTGAAAAAGGCTCTCACTCTCCACCCTGAATCCTCTGATGACCTTAGATATTTCAATTAAGTCACCTCTCAACCTTCTTCTCTCTAATGAAAACAGCCTCAAGTCCCTCAGCCTTTCTTCATAAGAACTTCCCTTCATACCAGGCAACATCCCAATAAATCGTCTCTGAACCCTTTCCAATCACTCTGCATCCTTCCTATAATGCAGTGACCAGAAAAGCACACAATACTCGAAGTGCAGCCGCACCAGCTGCAACATGACCTCATGGCTCAGAAACTCAATACCTCGACCAAGAAAGTTAAAAATCACACCACCAGGTTATACGCCAACAGGATTAATTGGAAGCACACTAGCTTTCGGAGGGACCTGATGAAGGAGCATCACTCTGAAAGCTAGTGTGCTCCCAATTAATCCTGTTGGACTATAACCTGGTGTTGTGTGATTTTTAACTTTGTACACCCCAGTCCAACACTGGCATCTCCAAATCATGACTACCAAGAAAAGCTGGGTGGGAAATTTCAGGGATCGATGTACATGGCCACCAAGACGTTCTGCCAACCCCTAGGTCTCTCTGTTTCACAACACTCCACACGCCCTACCTTGAACTGTGTAAGTCTTGTCCTGTCCCTCTTACCTAAATGCAACACATTGCATTTATTAAAATTAAACTCCACCTGCCGTTCCTCACAAACCATGCATCCTTTCTTCTCATTGCAATCTTTTACATAAATGAAAAATGGCATTGGACCCAGCACCCATTCCTGCATTCCTCACAGGCCTCCAGCCTGAAAAACAACCCCCCACTGCCTGCAACAGACATTCCCAGATCAGGTACCACACTGGGTATACACTCTGATCTTAAAACAGAAACTAAACCTGCTTTCAAATTCTAAAACAAAAAAAACATACTATTCCTCTGGGCAAAGTCAGAAGGAAATAAACAATCAAAAACTGGCTCTCCCTGGACTCAGTCCCCACCAAGCATTCGTGGGCAGGGGCCACACGGGGCTAATATAAAACTAAACTTAAGCAAATCACAGAAAGCAAACAATAAATGAACAGCTCTGATGAGGAATCATCCAGACACTAAAACTTAGCTTGCTCTCATGGATGCTGCCTGACCCACTGTGATCTCCAGCATTAGCTTTTTTCAACTAAATAAAAAAATGCTCTCTGCTTTGTTGCTATTGAACACTCCTGGGAAAGGAACAACACTTGTTAAAATCCAGAGATAGTACATCTGCTCATAGATTATATTACTTACACTGTGGAAACAGGCCCTTCGGCCCAACAAGTCTACACCAACACTCCGAAGAGCAACCCACCCAGACCCATTCCTCGACATTTACCCCCTCACCTAATACTACGGGCAATTTAGCATGGCCAATTCACCTAACCTGCACATTTTTGGACTGTGGGAGGAAACTGGAGCACACGGAGGAGACGCATGCAGACACGGGGAGAATGTGCAAACTCCACATAGACAGTTGCCTGAGGCAGGAATGGAACCCAGGTCTCTGGTGCTGAGAGGCAGCTGTGCTAACCACTGTGCCACTATGCTGCCCACTTCAAAGAAAAGTATCTTA
The DNA here is from genome assembly GCF_037043375.1 of Chiloscyllium plagiosum. Lineage (NCBI taxonomy): Eukaryota > Metazoa > Chordata > Chondrichthyes > Orectolobiformes > Hemiscylliidae > Chiloscyllium > Chiloscyllium plagiosum. The sequence continues at coordinate 90,350,047 of NW_028270149.1, read as the reverse complement.
ACCCACACACTGAAGCCCAACAAGAGCTTCTGGGACAGCAAAAATGCAGGACTACAATAAAAGCCACCTGGGCTCAAAACTGGGCAGATTGTCGGCAATGACATCCCGCAGCAAGGTCGATTCAGAACAGTGTTGAGTCGATGACACAACCCTGCTCGACTGGGTAGACATTGAAGCCGTTTGTCATTATGATTACTTACATGCAGTTGTGGAAGTGTCGAAGGATAGTTACAAACTTCAAGCTGCAACTAAGTAGAGAAGAATGTTCCACAAATGCTTCCCAACTGATGGTGTCAAAGGACTTTATAAGGTTCAAGAGGGACATATACAGTAGGGAAAACCATGTCCATTGTGCTCGACTATGGTTGACTGACGCTGAGACTCTGGGAGGAGTTCCTGAGCCACAGGGAAGAGACAGTTGAAACGACTTTGGTGATGAGTTTCCAATGGTCAACATCAAGGATGTTCCCCTGGGGTTACAACAGTCTGACGTGTTGCCTTTTTTGAAAGCACTAATGACTTTGTCATCTGGGAGCTCTCCTGGGATGCTCTCCTCCTTCCAGATCATTCAGCAAGAGAATTCAACTGCACTGGGAGCTCTGCCTCACACATCAATGCCTCACGGGGAGAGCCATTTGCAGCTGTAGTCTTCTGCATCTGGTGGATAACCATCTCTGTTCCATCCAAGACATGGTAAAGCTGAGCTCCTTGCGTGTAATATGTTGGGCGATGCAATTCAACAATGTACACATGCACACTGCGTGATACTTCAGCGAGACTTTATAGCGATGGAAAGTCGAGTGAGCAGAACTCCTAACACATCTGTCTGTCTGGACTGCCTGATTGGGACAGTTAACCTGATCCAATCTGGGAAATCATATTCAGTGAGGTCCACCTCACTGACCTCATTTCAATCAATACCTTTCTCCCCATCGCTGTCCTGAGAAAAAGGCCCATTCTGTTTGCTGTTGCCTCTCCTGGGGCATGCTCATACCTGATTTGGTTCCATGGAGTCTGGCTCAGATACTGTCGGCATGTACTGGACTGCAGCCTACCTCTTGCCCATTGAGCATCTCAGCAGGAATTCATCTTTTTCTGCTGGTGGTAATGGCATCAAGGCTGCGACATCTGCCACGTCCATCGTACCCTCAGAGGTTTCTTGGACACTAGGAGGACAGGGAGAACCCACAGTGTCTGGCAGCCTGTCGGATGTTCTGAGTGGCTGGGTATGTTTTGTTCCTGTCCCACTTTTGATGTTATAGCTATCAGTTGACACAAATACTGATTCTGGATCACCTCTCTGCCTTGAGAAATTTACATCATTCGACCGTGCCTCTTACGCATGCCATGGTAGGTCCAATTGTTTTAACAGCAAATTTTGCCTCCTGGACTAAACCGCCTCTCTCATATAGAAATGTCTTCTGGCTAGCATTGGCGTTCATGACACCTGTTCACACGCCCCACAAGATCAAAGAACATCAGATTTAATCTGGAGTGGAGTTTTCTCTGCATTCCCAGTTCTTCTGTTCCTTTATTTGTGAGAGTGCAGGTTGAATAATCAATCAGAAATTGAGACACTTGGGTATTGACTAAAGTTGGAGGCTGTATCTTTAAACTTTCTTTCAATGATTGGACTGCTTTTTCCACCAGACTATCAGACAACAGATGCAGCTGTCCTTACATGCTGAATATCATTCCACTTTAGGAAATACACAAGGCTCCCTCCTGCTAAATGATGGCCTGTTATCTGTGACTAGCATGTCCAGTTTCCGTGTATTGTAAAAGATTCTCACAACTTTTCAATTGTCATCCCCACATTTGACAAATGCACTTCATGCACATCCAACCACATTGTATGTACACAATGATTAAATGCATAACTACCATGAAAGAACTGGCACAGTTGACGTGTAACTGAGTCCAGGTGTTGCCTGACCAGTCCAATGGATCTGGTGCAGCTGCTGGTGGCAATCTTTGTCTTTGATGGCACTCTAGCCATTGACCCACAAACACGGCTGTGTCAGCATCTGATCTCAGCCATCAGACAAAACACCTTGTCAACACCTTCATTTTGGAAATCACAGGATGACCCTGGTGGAGTTCAGTCAGTACCTTTGCTTGGTACAAACACACTTGCTCCCCATATCACTATGCCATCCTCAATGGACATCTAGTCTTGCCAAGTCCAGAAAGAATTCAATTCTGGTTGTGATGCCCCTTTCAGTTCCAACACTACCAGCTGTTTGTGATTCACCAGGAAGGGATCTTTTTGTATCAACAGTCTGATATTGTCAGAGATGATGGGAAGCGTGTCCGCAATGTTTAAAACAAGAACAGACTCTTTCACTGCTGGCACCCACCATGGTGTATCCACCAGAGGGAGTAGGGAAGTAGACTTCATGCAATTGCATTGAACACATGATTGCCCACACAGGTTTCTGAGCTCATATGCACTCAGCATGACAGCCCACTGAATTTGACTTGAAGCTTGAGGTTTGATGGCCCTGTCATCATCAGATATCCCTGGCAGCAGTTTGTGGTCCATTTATATTTCAAATTGATGTCCTAAAAGGTATTGGTGGAACTTTCTCACACAAAGGATTACCACTAAACCTTCCTTCTCTATCTGGACATGTCTTCATTTGACATTAGCCAAAGTGTGAGAAACATATACCATGTCTGCCAAGCCATCAGTGAGCCAGCAGTCACCTCAAACTGTATTGGGAGGCATCACATATCAGCACTAAATCTCACTGGGGACTATTGTGTGCCAACACCATCTACAATACCTGCTTTTTCACTTCCCTAAAGGTTACTTCTGGGCAATGAAATCATTTGCAATGCTGATCATTTCTGAATAGCAAATCCAAGCTGCCAAGATGGATGCCAGGACATTACCGAAGCTTCCATAATATTTAACCAACCCAAGGTAAGATTGAAGCTCTGCTGGGTGCCAGGGCACCCTTGATTGACCTCACTTAATTTTCCAATGTGTTTAACTTGGTCTTGATGATGCTATAGTTCAAGGAGGTCACTTGGGAAACCTTGGAATACATATTTTTCCTTCTAAGGCCCTTGAAAACCATTTAATTGCTGTGGCCAATCTCTCAAAATCCTCTTCCCAGTTATTCAGACATCATTCATAAAGACTGTATCCTGGGGTACACCTTGTGAAATGTTCTCCATTGTTCACTGGACAATTTCACAAACTGATGATATCCCAACACAAAAAGCAGTATCGGATATTGGTACAAACCATTATGTGTTATTAATTGTAGCATATTTATGGGAATCTTCATCAAATCACAATGGCAGTTTCACATGGCTCATATCCAGCTTCATGAAGGACAAAGCCTATAAAGTTTTACATTTAAGTCCTCAATTTGATGGATCAGTTATTTATCTGGCTTCAAAATATAGATCACTGTTTCATCAAAATCTCCACAAAGGCAAACCGACCCACAATGGGGACGACCATTACTGTGGTTATGGTAAATATAGTGGTTTTATTATTGCTTCACTTTCCAGCCTCATGAATGCTGCCTCTCCGTTTGCACGCACATCAAGTGGCACTGGTCATGTGGACTCAACAGGCCAAATGGCCAGGTTCCGCATTATAGAGGTTCTATCAAACCCGAGGTCGCTCTTCGGCAATTCTCCAGAGGCCTTAGCATTAACTGTGAAAGTCTTGCCCTGTCCATCTAAGCAAAATGGAACATCTGACATTTATCAAAACTAAACTCCATCTGCCACTCCTCAGCCCACTGGCCCATTTGATCAGGATACATTTGGAATCGTTGAACACCTACTTCACTGTCAACTATGCGGCAAACTTTGGTGACATCTGCAAAATTACTAAACATAGAGTTGCAGAGATGTATAACATGGAAACAGGCTCTTCAGTCCAACTCAATATGCCAACCACATATTCTAAATTTATCCAGTCCCAATCGCCAGCACTTGGCTCATATCCATCAAAACTGTTTCTATTCGTATTTCCATCCAGATGCTTTTTGAATATTGCAGTTGTACCAGCCTCCACCATGTCTTTTGGCAGCTCGTTTCATACGTGCAACTTATGTTTCCTATATTCTCAATGCTAATCAATTTACATGAATGACAAATTATTTTATTCATCACAGGTCTCCAGTTTGATCAACAATCTTCCACTCTTATAAAACCAAAGATGTAAAAGGAAAGAAACCAAGAACACCTAACATTTCCTGCATCAGATAATCCCAAGACAGGCACAGCACCGGGTGAAGACTAGGTGGGGCCCAGTGTTGGAGTGGGGGCGACAAAGCTAAACGTCGCTCAACAGCACATTATCATCCACCACATTCATTTGGAAGAACTACCAGCAGCATTCCAAAAAACAGTACTCCCAACAGCATGGTGGCACAGTGGTTAGCACTGCTGCCTCACAGCGCCAGAGACCCAGGTTCAATTCCCGCCTCAGGCGACTGACTGTGTGGAGTTTGCACATTCTCCCCGTGTCTGGGTGGGTTTCCTCCGGGTGCTCCGGTTTCCTCCCACAGTCCAAAAATGTGCAGGTCAGGTGAATTGGCCATGCTAAATTGCCCATGGTGTTAGATAAGGGGTAAATGTAAGGGCATGGGTGGGTTGCACTTCGGTGGGTCGGTGTGGACTTGTTGGGCCGAAGGGCCTGTTTCCACACTGTAAGTAATCTAATCTCATCAAATAAACATTTGGATGAATCTGGTGTTGTGTGATTTTTTTTAAACTCCGCTCTTTCAAAACAAGAATTAAAGCAACTATCAGTGTGTCAACCAAAAATGAAGACACCATGACTCTGGGGAACGGCATAAACAAATATACACACAAACATTGGCTTACCCTTGACAACGTCCCCAACAACCAGTTTTAGGCAGTGGCCAAAGGGGGCCAAAATAAAAATAAACTCAAGCAAATATAAGAAAACAAACGATAAATGAACAGCTCTGATGAGGAGTCAGCTAGACTAAAAGTCTTAGCTTGCTCTCTCTGTCATGGATGCTGTCTAACCTGTTGTGATCTCCAGCATTTGTTCTTTTCAACTGAAGAAATGAATCCTCTCTGCGTTGTCATGATTGAACACTCCATGGAAAGGAACAATGATGCATAAAATCGAGTGGAAGTACAGCTGTACATAATTTACAGCTCACACTGATCACCATCAAGAGCTTCTAGGATAGTGACAATGCAGGTCTACAATTAAAGTCCCCTTGGGTCAACAGTTGTCAGCTTGTCGGCATTGAGATCCTGCAGCAACACAGATTCAGAACAGTGTTCAGGTTGACCCTGCTCGACACTGATTCATAGGGGAAAATGGGCAGGTGTTGACCCTGTTTGCCATTATAATCCACTTTGTTGTGGATCAGGCCAAAGACCGCGACTAACTTCATGTTGCAACTAAATTGGAGAAGAACAATCCACAAATGCTTCCCAATTGATTGTGTCAAAGGCCTTTGTATGGTCCATGAGGGTCCAAGACAGCAGTGAAAAACATGTCCATTGTAACTTTCTGGGGCCAAAGCCACACTGAGACTCCAGAGGAGTTCCTCAAACGCAGGGAGGAGCCACTTGAAAAGGACATTGGCGATGAGTTTTTCCAATGGTCGACATCAGGGATTTTTACCTTGCAGTTACCACATTTGATATGTTCACTTTGTTGACAATGTTAATAACTTTGGCATCTGGGAGCCCTCCTGGGTTGCTCTCCTCCTTTTAGATAGGGCACACAAGGGCATGCAGCTACACGGGGAGCTCAGTGCCTCCACACTTCAATGCTTCGGGGGAATACCACCTGCACCTGCAGCCTTGTTCTTGAGCTGGAGGTTTGCCTTTTCATCAAGGCTAGGCGATAACTCCGAGTGTAATATGCCGCTGGATGCAATTCAAGAATTTCCACATGCACCGTAAACAACACTGACCTGGCTTTCATAGAGACGGCTCATCGGGTGAGCAGGATCCCTGACATATCTGAAACTTTATTGCTGGAACAGCACAGCAGGTCAGGCAGCATCCAGGGAACAGGAGATTCAACGTTTCGGGCACAGGCCCTTCTTCAGGAATCTCGTTTCGGGCACAGGCCCTTCTTCAGGAATGACTTTCTCCCTGACATATCTGCCAAACAGGACTCCCTGATTGGACAAGGTGACCAGCCATAACCATTTTCCCACTAGGTCAACTTCCTCAGACTCTGGCTTGGTTACTGTCTGCACATGCTGGACTGTCGACCACCATTTGCAACTCAGCAGAAATTTATTTTCTTCTGCAGTTGGTAATGGCATTTCGGTTGCCACACCTGCCCTCAGACGTTTCTTCTACACTGGGAGGATGAGGAGAACCCACAGGTGAGGACATCCTTGCCAGATGTTCTGAGGAGCTGGTTATGCCCGTGCTCTTGGCCACTTGTGGATTGCAGCTATCATTTGATCCTCACGTTTGTTCAGGACCATCTCTCCGACATCATGGGACCTGTCCTTTACTTCGACCATGAGCTGAAAAATGTGTTGCTGGAATACGCAGCAGGTCAGGCAGCATCCAAGGAGCAGGAGAATTGACATTTCGGGCATAAGCCCTTCTTCATTCCTGATTCCTGAAGAAGGATTATGCCTGAAACGTCAATTCTCCTGCTCCTTGGATGCTGCCTGACCTGCTGCACTTTTCCAGCAACACATTTTTCAGCTCTGATCTCCAGCATCTGCAGTCCTCACTTTCTCCTTTTACCTCAACCAAGCCTCTTCCCCATGCATGCCATTCCAATGGTTTAAGCAGCACATTTTGTCCAATGTAGTAAACTGCTTCATGCGCAAAGAGGAGTTTTATGGCCGGCATTAATGTTCCTGATGCCGTTTGACATTCATAACTATATTCACATTCCAATCCATTACCGAAATGAAAAATGACATTACACCCAGCACTAATCCCTGCATTTGTCACAGGCCTCCAATCTGCAAAACGACCCTCCACTCTTTTAAAACTAAAGATGGAAATGGAAAAATAAAACCAAGATGCTCTGCTACTGCCTGCATCAGACATTCCTGGAACAGATACATCACTGGGAAAAATGGTGTGCTCATTCAAAACAGAAATTAAACTGCTTTCACTTTGTTTATTTCTTTCTAGCTTTCGCCAAAGCAATTGTGTCTTTTTTGTTTAACAAGCAAAAACTGGCTTTCCCTGCCCCACCAACTACTTGTGGGCAGGAGCTACAGGGGGCCAAAATAAAAATATGCTCAAGCAAATTAAACATCACACGAACAGCTCTGATGAGGACTCATTTGGTCTTGAAATACTAGCTGCCCTCTCTCGTGGATGCTCTCTGACCTGCTGTGATCTTCAGCATTTGTTCTTTTCAACCAAATAAAAAACTAAACAACTAAATATTATTTTCAATAAAGTAAATCTCTGCTCTGTTGCAATTGAAAATTCCTGGGAAATGAACAATAACGATTTAAAATTCAGAGAAAGCACGCCCTCACATTTCAACTAGAAATAACATATCACTCACAATGATCCCCACCAAAAACATCTGGGACAGCAATGGTTCAGGACTACAATTAAAGCCCCCTTGGATCAAAAGTGGGCAGCTTGTCGGCAGTAAAGTCCAGCAATGAGGTAGATTTGGAAGTGCTGCAATGATGACATACCCTGCTCAACACCGGTTGAGAGGGTGAATGGGTATGAGTTAAAGCTGTTTGTCATTTTGATGAATTACACGTCAGTGTGGAGCAGATGAAGGATGGTGACAAACATCATGGTACAAATAAAGCAACGAAGAACGCTCCAAAAATACTTTCAGATTAATGATGTTAAAGGCCTTTTTAAGATCCCAGAAGGCCATATACTGCAGTGAAAATCATGTTCAATGGGTCACTCTCTGGCTGAAAGCCACACTGAAATCCTGGGAGGACTTCCTCAGTCACGGAGAGGAGAAAGTTGAAAAGGACTTTGGGATACGTTTCCAATGGTTGACATCAGGGATATTCCTCTGTAGTTACCACAGTCTGACTTGTTCATCTTTTCATAAAATACTTACAACTTTGGCATCTTGGAGCTCTTCTGGGAAGCTCTCCTCCTTCCAGATAAGGCAGACAAGGGCATGCAGCTGCATTGGGATCTCAGTACTTCTACACTTCAATGCCTCAGTGGGAATGCCATTTGCACCTGCAGCCTGTTTCTTAAGCTGGAGATCAGACTTATCTGTTTCGTCCAAAACAAGGTATTGCTGAACTCCTTGAGTATAATTTGCTGTGGGATGCAATTCAAAGAATTTCCACGTGCACAGTACATGATTCTGACCTAGCTTTCATAAAGATGGCTCCTCGAGTGAGCAGAATCCTGACACATCTGCCAAACAGGACTCCCTGACTGGACCAGGTTACCAGGCACAACTTGAGAAATTATATTCAATGAGGTTCACTGGCTGGCCGCATTCCAATCATTACCTCCATCCCGCTTTACATCCTGGGACATAACCCCTTCTTTTTCTCGTAGCATCTCCAAAGGCATTTTCCCACGAGATGTACTTCCTTGGACACTGGCTTGGCTCATGCAACCTTGTGCTTGGACTGTAGCCCACCTCTTGCATCTCAGAAAACATTGATCTTCTTACTCAGGTGACAATGGCATCAATGCTACAACATCTGCTGCGTCCATCTCACCCTCAGAGGTTACTTCCACACTGGGTGGACGGGCAGAACAGACAGGTTCAGACAGCGATGCCGGATGATTTCAGGGACTGGGTATGTTTTGCTCCTGGCCACATGTGAAGTTACACCTGTCGTATGATTTTCAGATTTGTTTAGGACCGCCTCTCCAACCCAAACATTGCACATCTGAGACCTGTCCTCACTTTGGCCATGCCTCTTTCCTATGGGAAGGAGAGAGGAGAGAAGGAGGGGGGGAATGAAAGTGGGAAGGAGAGAGGGGAGAATCTTGGATCAGGGTGGGAGGTTATCAGAGGGTGGGGGGAAATCTGGGATCAGGATGGGGTATTATCCGGGGGGAATCTGGGATCGGGGGGGGGGGTATCTGGGATCAGGGTGGGGGGTTTTCTGAGGGGGGAATCTGGGAATAGGATGGGGGTTATCCATCGGTGGGGGGATTCTGGGATAAGGGTGGGGCAATGCCAATCTCATGGTTCCAATGCAGAGTTTGTCCCAGGACGTTAAGAGTATCTTGCACAAAGAGGAGTCTTGTGGCTGGCATTGGCATTCCTGATGTCGTTACACACCCGGAACAATGTCTGGGAAGATCTGATTTAACCTGATATGGAATCCTCTCTACATCAGCATCTCTGGTGGAGCTGACCCTGCAGTTGCATGAGTGCTATTTCTGTAATCAAAAAGAAACTGGAAAAGTTTGGGATCCAGTTAGAGTCATAGAGATGTACAGCATGGAAACAGACCCTTCAGTCCAACCCATCCATGCCGACTAAATATCCCAACCCAATCTCGTCCCACCTGCCAGCACCCGGGCCCATATTCCTCCAAACCGTTCCTATTCATATACCCATCCAAATGCCTCTCAAATGTTGTAATTGTACCAGGCTCCACCACTTCCTCTGGCAGCTCATTCCGTATATGTATGAAAAAGCTGCCCCTTACGTCATTTTTATATCTGTCACCCCTCACCCTAAACCTATGCCTTCTAGTTCTGGACACCCTGACCACAGGGAAAAGAGTTTGTTTATTTACCCTATCCATGCCACTTGTAGGCTGTTTCTTAACCTTGACTTCAATGATTGAATTGTGTTTTATGACAGACTACCAGACAATGTATACAGCTGTCATTGCATGCTGAATGCAGTCGACTTTAGCAAATACTCAATATACCCTGCTGGCAAGTGAATGCCCATTATCTGCGACCAACACGTCCAAACACCAGATATTCACAACAGATGGCACCTGTCATGGCGTATCCACCATTGGGAATTGGCTTTCGGCATCCATTACTTGACTGCCTGGATGGTGTTCCAACTTGTAATTGCAGGCACTCAGAATAAGAGCTCACCTTGCAATTTCATCTGAAGCTAAAAGTGGGATGGCGCTGTCCTCGTATGGTAGCCCAAGCACAGTTTTGTGGTCTATTACTATTTCATATTTATATGCAGAAAGGCATTGGTTGAACTTTCTGACACAAACGTTTACTAACAATTGCTCCTTCCAAAGCTGGACAGATCTCCATTCATCATCAGCTAAAGTCTGGCAAACATATACAATTGGGCATTCCTCTCTGCTGAGCTGTCAGTGAGTGAACAGGAACTTGATACCATATGTGGAAGCTTTGCATGTCAGCACCACAGCTCACTGGGGATTATTCTGTGCCGAAACATTAAATGAAGAGAGCTGCTTGTTCAATTCCCAAAAGGCTACTTCTTGGCAATGTGACTATTTGCAAAGCTGACCCATTCAGTATCAGCTAAACTCTGGGAAGCACATACTATCAGGCAGTCCTCTCTGTCAGTGAGCCAGCAGTAACTGGATACCATATGGTGAGGCTTCACACGTCAGCGGCACATCTCACTGGAGATCATTCTGCGCCAAGACATTAAATGATGATAGCCGCTTTTTCAATTCCCGTAAGGGTTCTTCTTGGTGACGTGAGTATTTGCAAAGCTGGCCCTTTCTGAATGTCAAATGTCAGCTGCCAAAATGGAGGCCAGGAGATTACACAATTTTCCGTCATACTTCACCAACTCAAGGAAAGACTGAAGCTCCGGTGCAGACGTGGGAGCCGATGAACCCTTGATCGCCCTTGCTTATCTTTCAATGTGTGCTACCCACTTGTCCATGCTGTAGCTCAATTACATCACTTGGGGTGCCTTGGAACACATTTGTTTTCCTCCTAAAGACTTGGACAAACATTAAATGATCTTTATTGAACTTCCCAGTGATTAGAAAATCTTCAGATAAATAGGGACCATGGGTAGACCTTGTAAACTGTTCTCCACCAATCTCTAGAACGATTCAAAGGCTGATGATATCCCAAAACAAAGGCATTCAAGTACAGTGGTTACACCCCTTATGGGTATCAACTGTAGCATATTTAAGGGAATCCTCACTGAAGGGCAATGCCATGTTCGTATGGCTCATATTCAGCTTTGTAAAGGACTAGGCATCTGTGGTTTTCCAGACAAGCCCTCAATGTGATGGATTGGTTATATTCCTGGCTTCAAAAATTTTTCTCATCGATTCTTTAAAATCTCCACATCGACAAATTGACACATAATGGGATAAAATAGCCCTGCACATGGGGTACACTGTAGTGGTTTGATCATCGCTTAGCTTTCCAATCTTGATTTGTGGCTCTACTTTTGCACGTTAGGGAAATGGGACTGATAGTGTGCGCCTTTTGTGTCAAATGGCTGACTTCTGCACTGTGAGGTTCTGCCAAACCCTAGGACTCTCTGTTCGACAACACTCCACAGGTCATTCCAAAAGTGGTCTTGGCTTCTTTCTCTTACCAAAATGCAACATTTTGCATGTATCAAAATTATATTCTACCTGCCACTTCTCAGAAACCATGTACCCTATATTCTCATGCAAATCCTTCACATATATGACATACAGCATTGGACACATCACTGATTCCTGTATTTATCACAAGCCTCCAGTCTGAAAAACAACACCCATTATGTGCAACAGATTCTGCCCAAATAGGCTTCGTACCAGCACATACACTCTGCTCTTCCAAAACAGAAACAAAAGCTGCTTTCACTTTGTAAAACAAAAAAAAAGACACTGTTCCTCTAGGGAAAGACAGAAGGAAATAAACAACCACAAATTGGCTCTCGCTGTGCCAACCAACCACTCCTGGGCATGGACCATACAGCACCAAAATAAAAATAAAGTCAAGGTTATCAAATAAAACAAACAAATGAACAGCTCAGATGTGGGGTCTTCTCGTCACAAAATCTTGGCTTGCTCTCTCTCATAGATTATGTCTGACCCACTGTGATCTCCAGCATTTGTTCATTTCAATGAAAATTTAAAAAAATATCGGCTCTGCTTTGTTGCAATTGAACACTCCTGAGAAAGGAATCTGGGAATGGTTAAAAGTCCAGAAGAAGGATTCCTGCTCATTTCAACCTAAAACAACTTACCGCTCACACTGATCCCCATCAACGGTTTCTGGGATAGCGACATTGCAGGACTTCAATACAAGCCCCCTTGGCCTAAAAGTGGGCAGCTTATCTGTGGTGAGGACCTGCAGTGAGGTAGATTCAGAGCAGTTTTGTCGTGGGGACATAGCCCCGCTCGACACGAATTCAGAGGCAGAATGGGTCAGTGTTCAAGCCTGTCTGTCATTAAGATGACTTACACATCGTTCCAGACATGGTGAGGGATGGTGGTGCACCTCTTGCATCTCAGAAAATGTTTACCTTTTTATAATCAAAGAGAAAGCCTTCGGCCCAACAAGTCCACACCGACCCGCCACCCACCCAGACCCATTCCCCTACATTTACCCCTTCACATAACACTACGGGCAATTTAGTATGGCCAATTCGCCGAACCTGCACATTTTTTGGATTGCGGGAGGAAACCGGAGCACCCAGAGGGGACCCACGCAGACACGGGGAGAATGTGCAAACTCCACACAGTCAGTCGCCTGAGACGGGAATTGAACCCGGGTCTCTGGCTCTGTGAGGCAACAGTGCTAACCACTGTGCCACCGTGCCACCCACAAGTTGTCAGCTGTTTTCTTAACTTTGCCCTCAATATTTGGACTAAGGCTGTAGCTGTCACTACATGCCGAATGCCATTCGATTTTAGGTAATACTCAAAGCTACCTGCTGGCAAATGAATACACTTCACCTGTGACCAACATCCTTAAAGTATAGATCCCACAAACAGACTCGCAGAATCGATGCATAACTGAGCTAAGGTTATACCTGGCCAGAGCCATGAATATAGTGCACGGCTGGTGACAATTTCTGTCCTTCTTGGCATTGTGGATACTGCCCGAACAACAGCTGGCAGACCGCCATCTCTGTTTTGACCAAGGCTTAGGTATTGTTGAACTCCGTGCATGTAACATGCTGTGGCATGCACTTCAAAATTTTCCACGTGCACTGTATATGACACTGAACTCACCTTCGTAGAGACTGCTCCTCGAATGAGCAGAACCCCTGACACATCTGCCAGTCAAGTCTCCCTGATTAGACCAGGTGAACAGCTTCAACCTGGAAAATTACATTCAATGAGGTTCACTTGCTGACTACGGTCCAGTCATCAATTCCGTCTCGAACTAATTATTCCTTCTTGCACCATCTCGAGTCATTTTCCAACTAGTTCCACTTCCACTGACTCCGGGCTGCATTCTGCCACCATGTGCTGGACTTGGCCCACCTCTTGTGTCTCAGAAGAAACTTATCTGCTTCTGTAGGTGGTCATGGTGTCAACGCTGCAACATGTGCCATGTCCATCTCACCCTCAGAGGATTCTTCCACACTGGGTGAAGGTGGAGAACCAACTGGTTCAGAGAGCCTTGCTGAGTGTTGTGGGGGGCTGGGTGTGTTTTGCTCCTGACCACATCTTGAGGGTGCAGCAATCATGTGATCCTCACAATTGTTCAGAACTTCTTGTGTGATCAAAGCATTGTACATCTTGCGACCTGTCCTCACTTTGAACATATCTTTTATCCATTCAGTGCATTTCCACAGTTTCAACAGCACATTTTGTCTCATGAAGTAAACATCTCACTCACAAAGAGGAGTTTTGTGGCCAGCATTGGCCTTCCTGATGCCGTTTCACCCTCCCCACAATATCCAAGAAGATCAGATTTAAATTGGAGTCTTCTTCGCATGAGCAATTCTGATGGAAATGTCACTGCAGTTGTGTGAGCGGTGTTTCTATAATCAAAGAGAAAGTGGGACAGTTTGGGATCCAGTGAAGTTGTCAGCTGTTTTCTTTACTTTGCTCTCAATGTTTGGACTGTTCTTTCTGCCAGACAATTGGACAACAGGTGCAGCTGTCACAACGTGCCCAATGCCACTTGATTTTAGCCAATACTCAAAACTGCCTGCTGGAAAATGAATGCTCTTTACCTGTGACCAACGAATACAGATCCCACAAAACAGACTGGCACAGTCGACATGTAACTGAGCTAAGGTTATACTTGGTCAGTGCCATGAATATGGTGCACTGCTGGTGACAATCTTTGTCCTTCTTGGCATTGTGGATACTGCCCCACCAACATGGCTTCATTGGCATTCAATTCTGGCCACCAGACATTACTTCTCACCGACATCTTCATTTTGGAAATGATAGGATGAGCCTGGTGGAGTTTAGCTGGTATCTGACAATCCCCTTTGCTTGTGACAAACACGTTTGCTCCACAAATTAATATGCCATCTTCAATGGTCATCTGTTCTTGGCCAGCTCCAAAAAGAATTCCATCCTGCTTGTGATGACCCTTTTGTTTCGAACACCGCCTGTGATTTTTGCGAAGCAAGGATGGGAAATTCTTGTATCTACAGTGTGATATTTTCAGATATGACCAGAAGGGATGCAGAAAGTTTAAAACCAAAACAGTCTCTTCCTTTGGTGGCATGCGCCATGGTGACTTCAGGCATTAACCAGTTGACTGCAAGTATGGTGTTCCAATTTGCAAATCCATGCACTCAGAATAAGAGCTCACTTCTGAACTTAACCTGAAGCTGCAAGTGGGATAGTCCTGCCTTCTTCAGGTAGTTCTAGCAGGGTTTTGTTGTCCATTACGACATTAAAAAATTGTGTAGAAACTTATTGGTTGAACTTTGTCACACAAAAGGATACTGCCAAACACTCCATCTCCATCTGTACGCATTTTCATTCGACATTAGACAAACTCTGGGAAGCACATACTGTGAGGTGATTGTATTTGTTGGTGAGCCAGCAGTAACCGTATACCAGATGGTGAGGCTTCGCATGTCAGTGCCACATCTCATTGGAGATCATTCTGTGTCAAGACATTAAACAATGATAGCTGCTTTTTCAATTCCCATAAGAGTTCTTCATGGGGACCCGAGTATTTGCAAAGCTGGCCCTTCCTGAATACCAAATCCTAGCTGCCAAAATGGAGGCCAGATGATGACAGAATATTCCATACTAATTCACCAACTCAAGGAAAGTCTGAAGCTCCGATGCAGACGAGAGAGCCGATGAACCCTTGGTTGCGCTTGCTTTCTCTTTCAATGTGTGTAACCCATACTTGTCCATGCTGAAGCTCAAGAAGGTCACTTGGGGTGCCTTGGAACACATTTCTTTCCTTCCTAATTTCTTGTTCAAACGTTAAATAATATTTATTGATCTTCCCAGTGATTAGCAAACTTTCAGATAGATAAGGACCATGGGTAGACCTTGCAACTGATCTCCACCATTTACTCAAACGATTTACTGGCTGATGATATCCTCAAACAAAGACAGTCAAGTACAGTGGTTACACCCTTTATAGGTATTAATTGTAGCATATTTATGGAAATCCTCACTGAAGCTCAATGCCACGTTCATATGGCCCATATCCAGATTCGTAAAGGACAGTGCACCTGCCGTTTTGCAGACAAGTCCTCAATGTGATGGATTGGTGATATACCTGGCTTCAAGAATTAGCTCACCAATTCTTTAAATCTCCACACAGGCAAACTGACACATAATGGATTTGAATTGCGCTGTACATAGGGCACACTGTAGTGGTTTGGTCATCGCTTAGCTTTCTAGGCTATTGATTTGTGACTCTACTTTTGCACGTAAGGGAAATGGGACTGATACTGATACTGTGGGCCTGTTGCACAAAATAGCCTACTTCCACACTGTAGAGGTTCTGTCAACTCATAGGACTCTGTTCGTCAACACTCCACAGGCCATACCAAAAGTGGTCTTGCCCTGTTCCTCTTACCAAAATGCAACATTTTGCATGTATCAAAATTATACTCTCCCGGCCATTCCACACAAACCATGCATCCTATATTCTCATTCAAATCCTTTACATAAATGACAAATAGAATGGACACATCGCCGATTCCTATATTCATCACAATCCTCCAGTCTGAAAAACAAAACACAACAGATACTGCCCAAATAGACATAGTACCAGGACATACACTCTGCTCTTCCAAAACAGAAACAAATTCCGCTTTCACTTCGTAAAACAAAAAAGACTGTTTTTGTTTCTCTATTCTGTTCCTCCAGGGAAAGACAGAAGGAAATAAACAATCAAACATTGGCAGTCCTGGACTCAGTGCCCAATAACCACTCGTGGGCATAGGCCACATGGCGCCAAAATAAAAATAAACAACAAACGAACAGCTCAGATGCGGTGCCATCTCAACACAAAATCTTAACATGCTCTCTGTCATGGATCATGTCTGACCCACTGTGATCTCCAGAATTTGTTCCTTTCTACTAGGTAAATAAATCTGCTCTGCTCTGTCATGATTGAACACTCCTGGAAAGAAACAACAATGGTTTGAAATCCAGAGAAAGTACACATGCTTATTTTAACTGAAAATAACTTACCACTCACAATGACACCCATCAAGGGTTTCTGGGACAGCGCTTCTGGGCTAGTGCAGCACTTCAGTACACCCCTCCCCTTGGCTTAAAGTGGGCAGCTTATCTGTGATGAGTTTGTGCAGCGAGGCAGATTCACAGCAGTTTGTGGTGACTACACAGCCATGCTGGACACTGGGAAAAAGGGGGAATGGACGGATGTTGAGGCCGCTTGTTATTACGGTGACTTGCATGTTGTTGTGGATCAGGTGATGGACGGTGACAAACGTCATGCTGCATTGAAAGCAGAGAAGAATGTTGCCCAAGTGCTTTCTGATTGATGGTACCAAAGGCCTTTGTAAGGTCCAAGAAAAGGCCATATACAATCATGAAAATCATACACAATGTGCATCTCTGTGGCTGAAAGTCACACTCGAACTTCAGATGTAGTTCATCAGCCATAAGGAGGAGACAGTTGAAAAGGACCTTGGCGATGAATTGTCCATTGGGCAAATCAGGGACACTCCCCTGTACGAACCACAGTCTGACATGTTGCACTGTTTGAAAATTTTCCTGACTTTGGCATATGGCAGCTCTCCTGGGATGCTCTCCTCCTTCCAGAGAAGGCAGACAAGGATATTCAGCGGCACTGGAAGCATAGTGCCTCTGCAGTTCAATGCTTGAGGGGGAGTACCATTTGCAACTGCAGCCTTGTTCTTCAGTTGGAGTACCACCTTCTCTGTTTCGACCAAGACTTAGGTATTCCTGAACTCCGTGCATGTAATATGCTGTGGCATGCACTCCAAAATTTTCCACATGCACACGCGACACTGACCTAGCCTTCATAGAGACTGTTCCTCGAATGAGCAGAACCCTTGACACATCTGTCAGTCAGATCTCCCTGATTAGCCGAGGTGAACAGCTTCAACCTGGAAAATTATATTCAATGTGGTTCACTTGCTGACTGCTTTCCAATCATCAATTCTGTCCCCATCTCATTCCTCTTTCTTGCACCATCTCTTGATTAACTTTCCAACTAGTCCCACTTCCTCGGACTCTGGGCTGCAATCTGCCGCCATGTGCTGGACTGTGGCCTTCCTCTTGCATCTCAGAAAAAAATTATCTTCGTCTGCAGGTGCTACGTCCTCAGAGGATTCTTCCACACTTGGTGAAGGAGGAGAACCCACAGGTTCGAACAGCCTTGCTGAATGTTGTGAGAGGCTGGGTATGTTTTGCTCCTGACCACGTCTTGAGATTGCAGCAATCATGTGATCCTCACCATTGTTCAGGATATCTTATGTGACTAAAGCATTGTACATCTTGCAACCTGTCCTCACTTTGAACTTATCTTTTACCCATTCGGGGCCATTTCAACAGTTTCAACAGCATATTTTGTCCCACGAAGCAAACTGCCTCACGCACAAAGAGGGGTTTTGTAGCCAGCATTGGCCTTACTGATGCCGTTTCACCCTCCCCACAACATCCAAAAAGATCAGAGTTAACCTGGAGTCTTCTTCGCTTCAGCAAATCTGGTGGAGTTGTCACTGCAGTTGTGAGCGGTGTTTCTATAATCAAAGATAAAGTGGGACAGTTTGGTAACCAGTGAAGTTGTCAGCTGTTTACTTAACTTTGCCCTCAATATTTGGACTGTTCTTTCCACCAGACTATCAGACGATGGATGCAGCTGTCACTCCATGCTGAATGCCATTCGATTTTAGGTAATACTCAAAACTACCTGCTGGCAAATGAATGCCCTTTACCTGTGACCAACATCATTACGAGTACAGATCCTACAGAACAGACTAGCACATTCGATGTGTAACTGAGCTAATGTTATACCTGGCCATTCCCATGAATATAGTGCACTGCTGGTGACAATTTCTGCCCTTGTTGGCACTGTGGGAAATGCCCCACGAACATGGCTGCATCAGAATCCAATTCTGGCGACAACACATAACTTCTCGTCAACATCATAATTTTGGAAATCACAGGATGACCCTGGTGCAGTGGACCACCAGGGGTCATCTGACAGTGACCGTTGCTTGGAAGAAATACTTTTGCTCCCATATTAGTATGCAGTCTCCAATTCTTGTCTTGTCTGAATGTGGTGCACTGCTGGTGACAATTTCTTTCCTTCTTGGTACTGTGGATACTGCCCCACCAACATGGCTACATCGGCATCCAATTCTGGCCACCAGACATAACTGCTCATCTTCATTTTGGAAATCATAGGATGAGCCTGCAGGAGTTTAGTTGGTATCTGACAATGACCTTTGCTTGTGACAAACACGCTTGCTCCCCATGTTAGTATGCCGTCTTCAACGATTGGTTGGTCTTGCCAGGTCCAGAAAGAATTCCATCCTTTCGTTTGTGATGACCCTTTCGTTTTGAACACCACCAACGGTTTTTGTTTCACCATGACTGGAAATTCTTGTATCTACAGTGTGATATTGTCAGAGATGACCAGAAAGGATGCAGAAAGGTTAAAACCAAAATGGACTCTTCCTTTGGTAGCATGTGCCATGGTGACTTCAGGCATTAACCAGTTGACTGCACATAAGGTGTTCCAACTTGAAAATCCATGCACTCAGAATAAGAGCTCACTTCTGAACTTAACCTGAAGCTGCAAGTGGGATAGCCCTGCCTTCATTAGGTAGCTCTTGCAGGGGTTTGCGGTCCATTATTGCATGAAAAATATGTGTAGAAACATATTGGTTGAACTTTGTCACACAAAAGGTTACTGCCAAACATTCCATCTCCATCTGAACGCATTTTCATTTGGCATCAGCCAAACTCTGGGAAGCAAGTACTATCAGGTGGTTCTCTCTGTCATTGAGCCAGCAATAGCTGGATACCAGATGGTGAGGCTTAGCATGTCAGTGTCTCATCTCAATGGAGATTATTCTGTGCCAAGACACTAAACAATGATAGCTGCTATTTCAATTACCGTAAGAGTTCTTCTTGGCAATGTGAGTATTTGTAAAGCTGGCCCTTACTACATACCAAATCCTAGCTGCCAAAATGCAGGTCAGGTGATGACAACCCAAGGAAAAACTGAAACTCTGATGCAGATGTGGGAGCCGATGAAGCCTTGGTTGCCCTTGCTTTATCTTTCAATATTATAAGACACACTTGTCCATGCTGTTGCTCAAGAAGGTCACTTGGGCTGCCTTGGAACACATTTTTGTTACTTCCTAAGGTCTTGTTCAAACAAATAATATTAATTGTTCTTCCCAGTGATTAGTAAATCTTCAGATAGATAGGGACCTTGTAAACTGTACTCCGTCATTCACTCGAATGATTTACTGGCTGATGATATCTCCAAAGAAATTTTGTCATGAACACTGGTTACACCCCTTATGGGTACTAATTGTGGCATATTTATGGGAATCTTCATTGAAGTACAATGCCACATTCATATGGCCCATATCCAGCTTCGTAAAGGACAGGGCATCTGCAGTTTTGCAGACAAGTCTTCAATGTGTTGGATTGGTTATTTACCTGGCTTTAAAAATTGGCTGATCATTCCTTTAAAATCACCACATCGGCAAACTGATACATAATGGATAATAATAGCGCTGCACATAGGGCACACTGCTGTGATTTGGTCATTGCTTAGCTTTCCAGTCTCTTGATTTGTGCCTCTACCTTTGCACGTAAGGGCTGATACTGTGGGCCTGTTGTGCCAAATGGCCTACTTGTGCACTGTAGAGGTTCTGTCAACTCCTAAGACTCTCTGTTCGACAACACTCCACAGGCTCTACCAAAAGTGCTCTTGTCCTGTTTCTCTTACTAAAATGCAACATTTTGCATGTATTAAAATTATACTCTACCGGCCACTCCTCACAAACCACGCATCCTACATTCTCATCCAAATCCTTTACATAAATGACAAACGGCATGGACACATCATCGATTCCTATATTCGTAACAATCCTCCAGTCTGAAAAACAACACCCACAGACACTGCCCGATTAAGCATAGCACCAGGACATACACTCTGCTCTTCCAAAACAGAAACAAACGCCGTTTTCACTTTGTCAAACAAAAAAAAATACTGTTTTGTTTCTCTATTCTGTTCCTCTCGGGAAAGGCAGAAGGAAATAAACAATCAAACATTGGTTGTCCTGGACTCAGTGCCCACCAACCACTCGCCACGGCGCCAAAATAAAATAAACCCAAGGTAGTCAAAGAAAACAACCAACAAATTAAAGCTTAGATGCAGTGTCATCTCGACACAACATCGTAGCTTGCTCTCTCTCATGGATTATGTCTGACCCGCTGTAATCTCCAGCATTTGTTCCTTTAAACTAGGCAAACAAATCCTCTCTGCCCTGTCTCTGTTGAACACTCCTGAGTAAGGAACCTGGTAATGGTTAAAAATCCAGAGGAAGTACACCTGCTCATTTCAACCAAAAATAACTTACCTCTCATACTGAACCCCATCAAGAGCTTCTGGGACAGATACTAACCCCCTTTGACAGCTTCTGGGACAGTGACAGTGCAGGGCTACAATAAAAGCCACCTTGGCGGAAAAGTGGGCAGCTTGTCGGCGGTGATGTCCTGCAGTGAGGGAGGTTCAGAACAGCGTTCAGGTGATGACATAACTCTGCTTGACACCAGTTCAGAGGCAGAATGGGTCGGTGTTGAAGCCATTCACCATGAAGATTTACACGTCGTTATGGACCACGTGATGGATGGTGACAAATTGCATGATGCAAATAAAGTGGAGAAGAACGCTCCATATATGCTAACTGATCGATGGTGTCAAAGGGCTTTGAAAGGTCTAAGAGCACCCTATATAACAGTAAAAATCCTGTCCTTTGTGCCCGTCTGTGGCTGAAGTACAGACAGAAATTCCAGGATGGGATCATCACACAAAGGCAGGAGACAATTGGCAAGGACCTTAGTGAGACGTTTTCCAATAATCAACATCAGGGATATTTTGCTGTAGTTACCATAGTCTGACACATTCTCTTATTTTGAAAACACTCACAACTGTGGCATTTGGGAGCTCTCCTGGGATGCTCTCCTCCATCCAGATGAGACAGACAAGGGCATGCAGTTACATTGGGAGCTCATTGCCCCTCCATTTCAATGTCTCAGGGGGAATACCAATTGCACCTGCAGCCTCAATCTTAAGCTGGACGACAGCCTTCTCCGTTTCGTCCAAGACTGGGGATTGCTGAGCTCCTTGCATCTAATACCCTGTGGGATACAGTTCAAGATCTTGCACATGCATGTATATGACTTCGCCTTCTTTGCGACAGCTCCTCGCGTGCAGCAGAACCCCTGACACACCTGACAACCAGGACTCCCTGAATGGATCTGATTAACAGCCACAACTGTTCCCCGGCTGACTCCGTTCCATTCATCACCTCCATCATGCTCTAAGTCCTGAGCTATAGGCCCTTTCTTTTTCATGTAGCATCTGCTGAGGCATTTACCCATGAGGTCCACTAACCTGGACTCTGGCTTGGCTAATGCTGGCATGTGTTGGTCGGCAGTCCACCTCTTGCATCACAGAAAATGTTTACTTTCTTCCACATATGGTAACAGCCACAATGCTGTATCCATCTCACTCTCAGCTAGGAGGACCAAAAGAACCCACACATTCGGACAGCATATCTGATGTTCAGAACCACTGGGTGTGTATTTCTCCTGACCACTTGTGAGGTTACAGCAATCACGTGATCCTCACATTTGTTCAGTACTGCTTGTCCAACTCAAGCATTGTACATCATGGAATCTGTCCTCAGCCTGACTATATGCCTCTTAGCCATGAAAGTCTATTCCCATGGGTGCAACAGCAGATTTTGACCCATGATGTAAACTCTCACAAAGAGCAGTTTTGTGGCCGGCATTGGCAGTCTAGATGTTGTTTTCCAATCCCCACAAGGTCTGGGAAGATGAGATTTATCATGGAATGGAACCCTGTGAAGTTGTCAGCTGTTTTCTTAACTTTGCCTATTAAGTTTGGACTGTTATTTCCACCAGACTATCGGACAACAGATGCAGCTGTTGTTACATGCCGAATGCCATCTGACTTTCGGAAATACTCAAAACTCCCTGCTGGCAAATGAATGCCCTTTATCTGTGACCAACATTGTTACAAGTATAGATTCCACGAACGGACTGGCACATTCAATGTGTAACTGATCCAAGGTTATACCTGGCCATTCCCATGGATATAGTGCACTGCTGGTGACAATTTCTGTCCTTGATGGCACTGTAGGTAA
The DNA here is from genome assembly GCF_037043375.1 of Chiloscyllium plagiosum. Taxonomy (NCBI): domain Eukaryota; kingdom Metazoa; phylum Chordata; class Chondrichthyes; order Orectolobiformes; family Hemiscylliidae; genus Chiloscyllium; species Chiloscyllium plagiosum. The sequence continues at coordinate 90,327,330 of NW_028270149.1, read as the reverse complement.
TGCCCCACCAACATGGCTGTATCTGCATCCAATTCTGGTCACAAGACATAACTTCTTGACAACATCTTCATTTTGGAAATCACTGGATAACCCAGATGGAGTTGACCTGTTATCTGATAGTGACTGTTGCTTGGGACAAACACTTTTGCTCCCATATTCGTATGCAGTCTTCAATGCTCGCCTGCTCTCGCCAGGTTCAGAAATGATTCCATCCTGGTAGTGATCACCCTTTTGTTTCGAACACCACCAGTTGTTTTTGTTTCACCAGGATGGGATATTTTTGTATCCACAGTGTGATATTGTCAGAGATGACCAGATGGGTGGACAGGAAGTTTAAAACCAGAACTGATTCTTCCTTTGGTGGCATGCGATATGGTGTATCCACCGTTGGGAGTTGGCTGCAGGAATTAACCACTTGACCGGAGTATGCTGTTCCAACTTGTAATTCCACACACTCAGAATAAGAGCTCACTTCTGAATTTGACCTGAAGCAAAACGTGGGATGGACCTGTCTTCTTCAGGTAGCCTTAGCAAGGCTTTGTGGTCCATTACTACACTTAACACGTGTAGAAATATATTGGTTGAACTTTCTCACACAAAAGGTTATCGCCAGACTTTCCTACTCGCTCTGGATGTATTTTCATTTGGCATCAGCCAAAGACGGGGAATCATATACTATCGGGCAGTTCCCCCTGCTGAGCTGTCCGTGAGTCAGCAGGATACCGTGTGGGGAGGCTTCGCGCATCAGCACCACATCTCACTGGGGATTATTCTGTGCCAAAACTTTATATGTTAATAGCTACATTTTCAATTCCCGAAAGGCTACTTCTTGGTGACTTGACTATTTTCAAAGCTGTCCCTTTCTGAATAGCAAATCTAAGCTGCCAGACAGAATTTTCTATAACAATTCACCAACCCAATGTAAGACCAAAGCACTGATACAGATATGGGAACTGAAGATCCCTTGGATGCCCTCATATTATTGTTGAATAGGTATAGCCCACTCTTGTCGATGGGGTAGCTCAAGGACTTCACTTGGGGCGCCTTGGAACACACCTTTTTTTTCCTTTCTAAGGATTTGGAGAAACATTAAAACATCTTCACTGTTATTAATACATCATTCAGAAAAATATCGACCTGCAGTAGAGCTTGTAAAATGTTCTACTCCATTTCCTGAAACTGTCCACCGGCGGATGATACCCCAAAAGAAAGGCAATCGAGTATATTATTTCCATCCCTCACGGGTATTAATTGGTGCATGTTTATGGAAATCCTCATTGAATCACAATGGCACGTTCACATGGCTCATATCCAGCTTCATGACGAACAGGTCCCCCGATCTTTTTCACAACACCCATCAATGCAATGTTATTTGTCAGGCTTCAAAAACTTGCTCAGATTTTCTTTCAACTCTCCACAAAGGCAAATCGACCAATAACGGGTCGCAACAATGCTGCTCCTATGACAAACTATTGTGGTTTCATGATCGCTTAGCTTTCCAGACTCATGAATTGTGCCTTTGCTTTTGCATGCAAGCTGAATGGCACTGGTGGTGTGGACCTATTGTGTCAAATAGCCTGCTTCTGCACTGTAGGAGTTCTGTCAACCCCTGGGACTCTCTGTTCAACAACACTCCACAGCCCCGACCACTAACTGTGTAAGCCTTGCCCTGCGCCTCTTAGCAATATACAACAATTTGTAGTTATCAAATTCAAACCACACCTGCCACTCCTTACCAACCACGCATCCTATATTCTCACCCAAATCCTTTACATAAATGGCAAATGGCAATGGACCCAACAATGATTCCTGTATTCATCACAGGCTTCCAATCAGAAAAACAACCATCACTGCCTGCATCAGACACTCCCAGAACAGGCACAAGACCATGACATATACCCTGCTCTTTCAAAACAGAATCTAAAGTTACCTGTTGAACAAAAAAGACACTATTATTCTGGGGAAAGGCAGATAGACATCATCAAAACTTTACTCTGCTTGGACTCTGTTCCCACCAGTCGTGGGCAGGGGCGACAGGGCGTAACATAAAAACAAACTCAAGCATCTTAAAGAAAATAAACAAAAAATAAATAGGTCTGATGAGGACTCATCTAGATTCAAAATCGTAGCCTGCTATCTCTCATGGATGCTGTCTGACTCGCTGTGATCTCCAGCATTTGTTCCATTTAAGTAGGTAAATAAATCCTCTCTGCTCTGCCATGATTGAACACTCCTGGAAAGGAACAACAACGGTTTGAAACCCAGAGAAAGTACACATGCTCATTTCAACTGAAAATAACTTACCGCTCACACTGACCCCCATCAAGGGTTTCTGGGACAGCGACATTGCAGGACTTCAATATAAGCCCCCTTAGCACAAAAGTGGGCAGCTTATCTGTGATGAGATCCTGCAGTGAGGTAGATTCGGAGCAGTTTTGTGGTGATGACACAGCCATGCTGGACACCGGGTAAAAGTGGGAATGGACACGTGTTGAGGCCGCTTGTTATTATGGTGACTTGCATGTTGTTGTGGATCAGGTGATGGATGGTGACAAAATTCATGCTACATCGAAAGCGGAGAAGAATACTGCACAAGTGCTTTCCCATTGATGGTGTCAAAAGCATTTATAAGGTCTAAGAAGGTCATATACAATCATGAAAATCATGCATAATGTGCAACTCTGTGGCTGAAAGTCACACTGAAACTCCGTAAGCAGTTCATCAGCCATAAGGACGAGACAGTTCAAAAGGACCTTGGCAATGAATTGTCCAGTGATCAACATCAAAGGCACTCCCCTGTAAGTACCACAGCTGGAAATGTGTTGCTGGAAAAGCGCAGCAGGTCAGGCAGCATCCAGGGAACAGGAGAATCGACGTTTCGGGCATAAGCCCTTCTTCAGGAATGAGGAAAGTTGGTCCAGCAGGCTAAGATAAAAGGTAGGGAGGAGGGACTTGGGGGAGGGGCGTCGGAAATGTGATAGGTGGAAAGAGGTCAAGGTGAGGATGATAGGTCAGACTGGGGTGGGGGCGGAGAGGTCGGGAAGAAGATTGCAGGTTAGGAAGGCGGTGCTGAATTCGATGGATTTGACTGAGACAGGGTGGGGGGAGGGGAAATGAGGAAACTGGTGAAATCCGAGTTCATCCCTTGTGGTTGGAGGGTTCCTAGGCGGAAGATAAGGCGTTCTTCCTCCAACCGTCGTTTTGTTGTGGTCTGACGATGGAGGAGTCCAAAGACCTGCATATCCTTGGTGGAGTGGGAGGGGGAATTGAAATGTTGAGCTACAGGGTGGTTGGGTTGGTTGGTCCGGGTGACCCAGAGGTGTTCTCTGAAACGCTCCGCAAGTAGCCGGCCTGTCTCCCCAATATAGAGGAGGCCACATCGGGTGCAGAGGATGCAATAGATGATGTGTGTGGAGGTGCAGGTGAATCTGTGGTGGATATGGAAGTTTCCTTTGGGGCCTTGGAGGGAGGTGAGGGAGGAGGTGTGGGCGCAAGTCTTGCACCTCCTGCGGTTGCAGGGGAAGGTGCCGGGAGTGGAGGTTGGGTTGGTGGGGGGTGTGGATCTGACGAGGGAGTCACGGAGGGAGTGGTCTTTACGGAATGCTGATAGGGGAGGGGAGGGAAATATATCCTTGGTGGTGGGGTCCGTTTGGAGGTAGCGGAAATGACGGCGGATGATGCGCTGTACATGGAGATTGGTGGGGTTCTGTCCTGGTGGCGGTTGGAGGGGCGGGGCTCAAGGGCGGAGAAGCGGGAAGTGGAAGAGATGCGGTGGAGGGCATCGTCGACCACGTCGGGGGGGAAATTGTGGTCCTTGAAGAAGGAGGCCATCTGGGTTGTGCGTTTTTGGAACTGGTCCTCCTGGGAGCAGGTGCGGCGGAGTCGAAGGAATTGGGAGAATGGGATGGCGTTTTTACAGGGGGCAGGATGGGAGGAGGTGTAGTCCAGGTAGCTGTGGGAGTCGGTCGGTTTGTAGTAGATGTCCGTGTTGATTCGGTCGCCTGAGATAGAAATAGAAAGGTCGAGGAAGGGGAGGGAGGAATCTGAGACTGTCCAGGTGAATTTGAGGTCGGGGTGGAAGGTGTTGGTGAAGTGGATGAACTGTTCAACCTCCTCGTGGGAGCACGAGGCGGCGCCGATACAGTCATCGATGTAGCGGAGGAAAAGGTGGGGGGTGGGGCCAGTGTAGTTGCGGAAGATGGATTGTTCCACATATCCTACAAAGAGGCAGGCATAGCTGGGGCCCATGCGGGTGCCCATGGCTAATCCTTTCGTTTGGAGGAAGTGGGAGGATTGGAAAGAGAAGTTGTTCAGGGTGAGGACCAGTTCAGTCAGTCGAAGGAGGGTGTCAGTTGAAGGGTACTGGTCGGTACGGCGGGAAAGAAAGAAGCGGAGGGCTTTGAGTCCTTCGTGATGGGGGATGGAGGTGTATAGGGACTGGATGTCCATGGTGAAAATAAGGCGTTGGGGACCGGGGAAGCGAAAATCATGGAGCAGGTGGAGGGCATGGGTGGTGTCCCGAACTTAGGTGGGGAGTTCTTGGACTAAGGGGGACAGGACGGTGTCAAGGTATGCAGAGATGAGTTCGGTGGGGCAGGAGCAGGCGGAGACAATGGGTCGTCCGGGGCAGTCAGGTTTGTGGATTTTGGGCAGCAGGTAGAAGCGGGAGGTGCGGGGTTGTGGGACTATGAGGTTGGAGGCGGTGGATGGGAGATCCCCTGAAGTGATGAGGTTATGGATGGTCTGGGAGATGATGGTTTGGTGGTGGGGGGTGGGGTCATGGTCAAGGGGGCAGTAGGAGGAGGTATCTGTGAGCTGGCGTTTGGCCTCAGCGGTGTAGAGGTCGGTGCGCCAAACTACTACCGCGCCTCCCTTGTCTGCTGGTTTGATAGTGAGGTTGGGGTTGCAACGGAGTGAGTGGAGGGCTGCGCGTTCCGAGGGTGAGAGGTTGGAGTGGGTGAGAGGGGTGGGGGAGTTCAGGTGGCGGTTAATATCGCGGCGGCAGTTTGCTATGAAGAGGTCGAGGGCAGGTGTGAGGCCAGCACGGGGTGTCCAGGTGGACGGGGTGTGTTGGAGGCAGGAGAAGGGGTCGTCAGAGGGTGAGCGGGAGTCTTGGTTAAAGAAGTAGGCGCGGAGGCGAAGGCGGCGGAAGAATTGTTCGATGTCACGCCGCAGGGCTGGGAGCTAGGACCTGGTGTGGGGCTGGAGCTGGGGGCGGGGACGGGGATAGGTCTGGGGGCGGGGACGGGGATCAGTGTGGGGGCGGGATTGGGCGTGGTGATGGCGATAGGCGAAGGGCGGGGTTAGACGTGGTGACGGAACTCCCCGGGGGGCGGGGTTAGGCATGCAGTCGGAGATCGGCGAAGGGGCGGGGTTAGGCGTGGTGACGGAACTCGCTGGGGGGGCGGGGTTAGGCGTGAAGATCGGCGTGGGAGCGGAGACACATGCGGCGTTAGTGACGTCAGTGGGGGCGGAAGTGGCTGCGGCGACCGCAGAGACAGAGTTATTCCCCATAGCCGCGGAGGTCGCGAATCTGCCGGCGATTGTCTTCATGGCGATCGCGGAGGCGGTTGTCTGGGCGGCGATCGCGGAGGCTGCGAGGTCGGTGGGGACGGAGGTGACGTCATCGGCGGCGGCGGCGGCAGCTATTGCCGCGGGCGATGTAGCGGCCGCGTGTGTAATTTCCAACGCCCCTCCCCCAAGTCCCTCCTCCCTACCTTTTATCTTAGCCTGCTGGACAAACTTTCCTCATTCCTGAAGAAGGGCTTATGCCCGAAACGTCGATTCTCCTGTTCCCTGGATGCTGCCTGACCTGCTGCGCTTTTCCAGCAACACATTTCCAGCTCTGATCTCCAGCATCTGCAGACCTCACCTTCTCCTGTAAGTACCACAGTCTGACATGTTCCGATATTTGACTTCAGCATCTGGGAGCTCTCCTGGGATGTTCTCCTCCTTCCAGAGAAGGCAGACAAGGATATTCAGCTGCACTGGAAGCACAGTGCCTCCGCAGTTCAACGCTTGAGAGGGAGTACCATTTGCAACTGCAGCCTTGTTCTTCAGCTGGAGGACTCCCTTCTCTGTTTTGACCGAGGCTTAGGTATTGCTGAACTCCGCGCATGTAATATGCTGTGGCACGTACTCCAAAATTTTCCATGTGCACAGGTACGTGACACTGACCTAGCCTTCGTAGAGACTGCTCCTCGAATGAGCAGAACCACTGACAAATCTGCCGAAATGGTGGCCAGGTGATGACACAATTTCTGTCATAATTCACCAACCCAAGGAAAGACTGAAGCTCCGATGCAGACGAAGGGAGCTGATGAACCCTTGTTTGCCCTTGCTTTATCTTTCAATGTGTTACTTGTCCATGCTGTAGCTCAATTACATCACTTGAGGTGCCTTGGAACACATTTTTTTTCCTTCCTAAGGTCTTGGACAAACATTAAATGATTTTTATTGAACTTCCCAGTGATTAGCAAATCTTCAGATAAATAGGGACCATGGGTAGACCTTGTAAACTGTTCTCCACCATTCACTGGAATGATTCACTGGCTGATGATGATGATAGCCAAAAGAAAGGCTGTCAAGTGCAATGGCTACACCCTTATGGGTATTAACTGTAGCATACTTATGGGAATCCTCACTGAAGCACAATGCCATGTTCGTATGGCTCATATCCAGCTTTGTAAAGGACATGGCATCTGTGGTTTCCAGACAAGCCCTCAACATGATGGATCAGTTCAACTCATCAATTCTTTAAAATCTACACATTGGCAAATAGACACATAATGGATTAGAATAGCGCTGCACATAGGGCTCACTGTAGTGGTTTGATCATCGCTTAGTTTTCCAGGCTCTTGATTTGTGCCTTTACTTTTGTACAGAAGGGAAATAGGACTGAGAGTTGTGCCAAATGGACTACTTCCACATTGTAAAGTCTCTGAAAAGCCCGAGGACTCTGTTCGATAACACTCCACAGGTCGTTCCAAAAGTGGTCTTGCCTTGTTCCTCTTACCAAAATGCAACATTCTCTTTTCAGGAAAACACTCAAAACTGTGGAATCTGGGAGCTCTCCAGGGATGCACTCCACCTTCCAGATAAGTCAGACAAGGGCATGCAGCTGCACTGGGAGCTCAGTGCCTCTACACTTGAATGCCTCAGGAAGAATACCAATTGCACCTGCAGCCTCATTCTTAAGCTGGAGGACAGCTTTCTCTGTTTTGTCCAAGACTGGGGATTGCTGAGTTCCTTGCATGTAATATGCTGCTGGATACAGTTCAAGATTTTACACGTGCACAGTATATGACACAGTATATGGACCTGCTGTGCCAAATGGTCTACATCTGCACTGTAGAGGTTCTGTCAACCCCTGGGACTCTCTGTTTCACAACACTTCATGGGCCCTACCATAAACTGTGAAGGTATTGCCCTGTTCCTCTTACCTAAATGCAACATTTTGTATTTATCAAAATTAAACTCCACCTGCCACTCCTCACAAACCATGCATCTGAACTCCTCATCAAAATTCTTGACATTAATAAGAAATGACATTGGACCAGCACGGATTCCTGTATTTGTCATGTGCCTCCAGTCTGAAAAACAACCCTCACTGCTTGCAACAGACTGTCCCAGAACAGGCACAGCAGCGTGACATACACTCTACACTTTCAAAACAGAAACTAAAGCTCCTTTCACTTTGTTATACAAAAAATACAAGAATCCTTTTGGGGAAAGACAGAAAGAAATAAACAATCAAAAATGAGCTCTCCCTGGACTCTTCTCCCACAAACCACTCAAGGGCAGGGGCCAACATGGAACACAGAAAAGTACAGCATAGAACAGGCCCTTCGGCCCGCAATGTTGTGCCGAGGATTCATCCTAATATAAAATAACCTATTCTATGCAACCCTCAATTCACTGCAGTCCACGTGCACAAAAACAGAAAAAGAAACTCAAGTAAATCAAAGAAACCAAACAATATATGAACAGCTCTGATGAGGGGTCATCTCGACTCTATATCCTAACTTGCTCTCTCTCATGGATGCTGTCTGACCTGCAGTAATCTCCAGCATTTGGTGTTTTTACAACAAAACAAATAAACCCTCCCTATTCTGTCACTATTGAACACTCCTGGGAAAAGAACAATAATGGTTTGCAATCCAGAGGAAGTACACTTGCTCATTTCAACTGAAAATAATTTATCACTCACACTGAACCCCAGTGTATGTTTTTGGGACAGCAACAGTGCAGGACTAAAATAAAAGACCCTTTGGCTCAAATGTGGGCCTAGTCGGTGGCGTGGTCCTGCAGCAATGCAGGGAAGTTTTGTGGTGATACACAGCCCTGCTCGCCACCAGTTCAAAGGGGCAAATGGCAGGTGTTGAAGCCATTTGTCATTATGATGACATCTGTCATTGCGGACCAGGGGAAGGGTGGTGACAAATGTCGTGGTATAACTAATGTGCTGAAGAATGCTTCAAAACTGCTTCCTGATTGATGGTTTCAAATGCCTTTGTAAGGTCCAAGAACGTCACATGCAGCAGTGAAAATGATGTCCATCGTGCTCCTCTGTGACAGAAAGCCATATTGAGTCTCCGGAAGGAGTTCCTCAGACACTGGGTTGAGAGAGTTGAACACGACCTTGGCAATGAGTTTTCCAATGGTCGACATTAAGGATATTCCCCTGGAGTTTCTACAGTCTGACATGTTCCATTTTTTGGATAATACACACACAACTGTGGCATCTAGGAGCTCTCCTGAGATGCTCTCCTCCTTCCAGGTAAGGCAGACAAGGGCATGCAGCTACCCTGGGAGCTCAGTATCTCCACACTCAGGGGTAGTACCACTTGCACCCGCAGCCTCATTCTTAAGACGGAGGACAGTCTTCTTTGTATCGTCTAAGGCTTGGGTATTGCTGAGCTCCTTGCATGCAACATGCTGCGGGTTGCACTTCAAGAATTTACACGTGCACAATACATGAAACCAACCAAGCCTTCACACAGATGTCGTCTTGAGTGAGCAACACAGATGTCGTTTCGAGTGAGCAGAATCCCTGATGTACCTGCCAGTCAGGACTCCTTGCTTGGACCAGGTGAAGGGCCCCAACCAGGGGAATTATATTTACTGAGGTTCACTGGGTGACTACATTCCAAGCATTACCTCCAACCTCCTCTAAGCCCTGGGATATGGGCCCATTCTCCTTCCTGTCACATGTCCTGACACATTTTCCCACTAGGTCCACTCCCTCGGACTCTGGCTTGGCCAATGGTGCCATGTGCTGTACTGTGGCCCACTTCCTGCATCTCAGAAAAGATTTATCTTCTTCCATTGGTTGGTAATGGTGTCAAGGCTGAGACACTTGCTGCTTACATCTCGCCCTCAGAGGTTTCTTCCACGCTGGGAGGACTGGGAGAACCCACAGATTCGGACAGCCTTGCCGGAGGTTCTGAGAGGCTGGGTATGTTTTAAGACTGGCCATTTGAGAATTTGCAGCTGTCATGTTATCTGCACGTTTGATCAGGACACAGAACAGACAGCATTAGAGCATAGCACAGGTTCTTCAACCCACGATGTTGCGATGACTTGTAGAACCAAACTGAAGCCTATCCATCCTGCACAATTTCATTTTCATCCATATGTTTATCCAATGACTATTTAAATGCCCATAAATTTGGTGGGTCTACGACAGTTGCAGGAAGGGTATTCCACACCCGTACAACTCTCTACATAAACAAACTACCTCTGACATCTGTACTGTATCTATCACCCCTCGATTCAAAGCTGTGTCTCCTCATGCAAGCCTGCACTATCCGCAGAGAAAGGCTCTCACTCTCCACCCTGAATCCTCTGGTTATCTTAGATATTTCAATTAAGTCACCTCTCAACCTTCTTGTCTCTAATGGAAACAGCCTCAGGTCCCTCAGCCTTTTTGCATAAAACTTCCCTTCATACCAGGCAACATCCTTATAAATCACCTCTGAAACATTTCCAAACATTCTGCATCCTTCCTATAATGCAGTGACCAGAAAAGTACACAATACTCTAAGTACAGCTGCACCTGAGTTTTCTACAGCTGCAACATGACCTCATGGCTCAGAAACCCAATACAGAAACCTAATAACTCCACTGAGAAAAGATATCACATTGTATGTCTTTTTGACAGGCTTACCAACCTTGATGGGAACTTTCAGAGATCTATATTCATGACCACCAAGATCTCTCTGCTCATCTATACTACCAGGAATCTGAAAATCAGTCCAGTACTCTTTATAACTGTTGATCTTTCCAAAGTGAGTCACCTCACACGTTTCAATATTAAACTCCATTTGCCACCTCTCAGTCCATTTCTGCAGGTTATGTGTCCCTCTGTAACCTGCAATACCATTTGGCACTGTCCACAATTCCACTGACCTTAGTTTCATCCTCAAATTTACTAACCCATCCTTCAACACCCTCATTAAACAATTTATAAAAATGACAAACAACAGTGGACCGAAAATACATCATTTCAGTACTCTATAAGTAATTGAACTCCAGGATGAACATTTTCCATCAACCACCACATTCTATCCTTTTTCAGCTAACCAGCTTCTGGTAAATCACCCTCAATTCCAAGTCTCCATATTTTCTTCAGTCCTCTACTATGGGGAACCTCATCAAGTGCCTTACGGAAGTCTATGTAAAGGACATCAACCGTTTTACTCTCATCCATCTGTTTGGTCACCTTCTCAAAGAACTCAATAAGGTTTGTGAGGCATGACCTCCAGTTTACAAAACCGTGTTGACTATCGCTAATCAAATTATTCCTTTCTGGAAAGGACCCAAAGATAGTACATCATGGGGCCTGCCCTCACTTCGACCATGCCTCTTATCCATGCAGGACCATTCCCAGGTTTACATTGGGAACAGCACATGTTCTCCCATGAAGTATACGGTCTCTCATGCAAAGAGGGGTTTTGTGGCCGGTATTGCCAATTCTGATGCCGTTTCACCCTCTCCACAAGGTCCAGGAAGATCAGATTTAACTTGCTGTGGAGTCTTCTCTGCATAAGCAACTCTGCTGGAGCTGTCCCTGCAGCTGTGTGAGTGCTGTTTCTATAATAAAACAGAAACTGGGACAGATTGTTATCCAATGAACCTGTCAGCTGTTTTCTGAACCTTGCCTTCAATGCTTGGACGTTTCTTTTTGCCAGACTATTAGACAACAGACGCAGCTGTCATGACATGCCGAATGCTGTTCACCTTTCGCAAAAACACAGAATTCCCTGCTGGCAGACAAATGCCACTATATCCCACCACTGAGTCCAGACACCAGAGGCTGACAACTTTTCAATCGTCATCCCCAAATTTGACAAATGAATTTTATGCATATCAAACCACTTTGAAAGGGTATGTACAATATTTAAAAGTATTGATTCCACCAACGGACTGGCACATTCAACTATGAAGGCAATGAGAGTTGTTTTTCAGACTCGAGTCCAGGCTATGCCTGGCCAATTCCATCAATATTGTGCACTGTTGGGGACAATGCTTGTCCATGTTGGCACTCTGAGTACTACCCCACCAACCTGGCTGTACCAGCTTCCAATCCTGGTCACCAAACATAACATTTCATCAACTTCGACTTTATCAACTTTATTTTGGAAATCGCAGGATGACCCTGGTAGAATTCAGCCAGTACCTGACAGTGACTTATGCTTGTGATAAACACGCTTGCCAGCCATGTTAGCAGTTTTCAATGGACATCGGGTCTCGCCAGGTCCAGAAAGGTTTCCAGCCTGGTTTTGATGACTCTTCCATTTCCAACACCACCAGTTGTTTTTGTTTGGCCAGAATGGGATAATTTCGCATCCACAGTCTGTTATTGTCAGCAATGGCTGGAGGGGTCCAGAAAGATTAAAACTAGGAACAGACTCATCCAGTGGTGGCACCCACCATGGTGTATCTATCATTGGGAGTTGGCTTCAGTCAGTAACCACTTGACCACACAACTTGTTCGAACTTGTAATCGCATGCACTCAGAATAAGAGCTCACTGCTGAATATGACCTGAAGCTAGACATGGGATGCCATCCTCATCAGCTAGCTAGAGTAGGATTTTGTGGTCCATTACTGTTTCAAATATAGTTGCAGAAAGGTAGTAGTTGAACTTTCTCACACAAAAGATTCCCGCCAAACTTTCATTCTCTATCTGAATGTATCTTCATTCAGAATCACTAAAGTCTGGCAAGCTGAGACTATCGGGGTGTCGTCTCTGCCAATTTTCCATAATTCACCAACACAAATTAACACCGAAGCTCAGATACAGACATGGGTGCCGAGTTTGCCCACAGTTTGTCTTCGAATGTGTGTAACCCACTCTTGTCCATGCTGTAGCTCAAGGAGGTCACTTGGGGTGCCTTGGAACACACATTTCTTTCCTTCTGCTGGCCTTGGAGAAGCATTAATGCTGTTTATTAATCCTCCCAGTTATTAGCACGTCATTCAGAAAAATAGCACACTGGGGATAGACCTTGTGAAGTGTTCTCTGTTGTTCACTGGAAAGGTGCGCCGGCTGATGAAGGAATGTTTATTTACCTGACTTCGAAAACTGGTTCACCGTTCCTTTAAAATTTCCACAAAGGCAAAGCGACCAATCATGAGGATGACCAGTGCTGCTCAAAGGGCATACCACAGTGTTTGTTGAATGTTCCAGGTTCTTGATAGTCTGTTTACTTTTGGTGCAAGGCAAATGGCACTGGCTTTCTGGTCCTGTTTTATTGAATGGTCTGCTTACGGCACTGTAGACGTTCTGCCAACCCCTAGGTCTCTCTGTTTGACAACACTCCACATGAAATGTGTACGTCTTGTCCTGTCCATCTTATCAAAATGCAACACATTGCATTTATTAGAATTAAACTCCACCTGCCATTCCTCACAAACCACGCATCCTATATTCTCATTGCAATCTTTTACATAAATGAAAAATGGCATTGGACCCAGCACCCATTCCTGTATTCCTCACAGGCCTCCAGCCTGAAAAACAACTCTCACTGCCTGCAACAGACATTCCCAGAACAGGCACCATACTGCAGCATACACTCTTCTCTTAAAACAGAAACTAAACCTGCTTTCAATTTCTAAAACAGAAAAGATACTATTCCTCTGGGCAAAGTCAGAAGGAAATAAACAATCAAAAACTGGCTCTCCCTGCACTCAGTCCCCACCAAGCACTCGTGGGCAGGGGCCAATATAAAACTAAACTCAAGCAAATCTATGAAAACCAATAATGAATGAACAACTCTGGTGAACAGCCATCTAGACCTTAGCTTGCTCTCTCCCATGGATGCTGTCTGACCCACTGTGATCTCCAGCATGAGACCTTTTCAACTAAATAAAACAATGCCCTCTGCTTTGTTGCTCCTGGGAAAGGAACAACACTGGTTAAAATTCAGAGGTAGTACGTCTGCTCATGTCGAATCAAAATATCTTAACCCTCACACTAAATCCCATCGAGAGCTTCTGGCACAGCGAAAATGCAGGACAAACGTGGGCGGCACGGTGGCACAGTGGTTAGCACTGCTGCCTCGCAGCGCCAGAGACCCGGGTTCAATTCCCGTCTCAGGCGACTGACTGTGTGGAGTTTGCACGTTCTCCCCGTGTCTGCGTGGGTTTCCTCCGGGTGCTCCGGTTTCCTCCCACAGTCCAAAGATGTGCATGTCAGGTGAATTGGCCATGCTAAATTGCCCGTAGTGTTAGGTAAGGGGTAAATGTAGGGGTATGGGTGGGTTACGCTTCGGCGGGTCGGTGTGGACTTGTTGAGCCGAAGGGCCTGTTTCCACACTGTAACGTAATCTAATCTAATCTACAATAAAAGCTACCTACGCTCAAAACTGGCCAGATTGTCGGCAATGACATCCTGCAGCAAGATCGATTCAGAACAATGTTGAGTTGATGACACAGCCCTGCTTAAATGCGGCCTGCCTCTTTCCCATGGAGCATCTCAGCAGGAATTCATCTTTTTCTGCTGGTGGAAATGGCTGCAACATCTGCCATGTCCATTTTGCCCTCAGAGGTTTCTTGGACACTGGGAGGACAGGGAGAACCTACAGTTTCTGGCAACATAGACAGATATTCTGAGTGGCTGGGTATGTTTTGTTCCTGAAAATGTGTTGCTGGAAAAGTGCAACAGGTCAGGCAGCATGCAAGGAGCAGGAGAATCGACGTTTCGGGGATGAGTCCTTCTTCAGAAATGATTCCTGAAGAAGGGCTTATGCCCGAAACATCAATTCTCCTGCTCCTTGGATGCTGCCTGACCTGCTGCGCTTTTCCAGCAACACATTTTCAGCTCTGATCTCCAGCATCTGCAGCCCTCACTTTCTCCTAGAATGTTTTGTTCCTGCCCTACTTTTGATGTTATAGGTGACACAAATACTGATTTAGGATCACCTCTCTTTATTGAGAAGCGTATATCATTTGACCATGCCTCTTATGCCTGCATGGCAATTTGAATTGTTTTAACAGCAAATTTTGTCTCCTGGACTAAATTGCCTCTCTCGTGCACAAAAGTCTTCCGACCAGCACTGGTGTTCATGACACCTTTCACACACCCCACAAGGTCGAAGAACATCAGATTTAATCTGGAGTGGAGTCTTCTCTGCAATACCAATGCTTCTGTTCCTGTATTTGTGTGAGTGCTGATTCTAGAATGAATCAGAAATTTGGACACTTGGGTATGGACTAAAGTTTTAGGCTGTATCTTTACACTTTCTTTCAATGTTTGGGCTACTCTTCCCACCAGACAATCAGACAACAGATGCAGCTGTCCTTACATGCTGAATATCATTCCATTTTAGGAATTTTACAAGGCTCCCTCCTGGTAAATGATGGCCTGTTATCTGTGACCAGCATATCCAGTTTCTGTGTATTGAAAAACAATTCTCACAACTTTTCAATTGTCGTCCCCACCTTTGACAAATGCACTTTATGCACAATGACTAAATGCATAAACAGCATGAAAGCACTGACACAGTTGATGTGTAACTGAGTCGAGGTGTTAGCTGACCAGCCCCATGGATGTGGTGCAGCTGCATGGTGGCAATTTAAAACATAGAAAAATACAGCGCATTACAGGCCCTTTGGCCCTCAATGTTGCGCCAATCCAAGCCCACCTAACCGACACTAGCCCTCTATCCTCCATATGCCTATCTAATGCCTGTTTAAATGCCCATAAAGAGGGAGACTCTACCACTGCTACTGGCAGTGCATTCCATGAACTCACGACTCGCTGAGTAAAGAACCTACCCCTAACATCTGTCCTATACCTACCACACCTTAATTTAAAGCTATGCCCCCTCGTAATAGCTGGCTCCATACATGGAAAAAGGTTCTCATGGTCAACCCTATCTAAACCCCTAATCATCTTGTACACCTCTATCAAGTCACCCCTAAACCTTGTTTTCTCAAATGCAAACAGCCCCAAGTGCCTCAGCCTTTCCTCATACGATCTTCCTACCCTACCAGGCAACGTCCTGGTAAACCTCCTCTGCACCCGTTCCAGTGCCTCCACATCCTTCCTATAGTTTGGTGACCAAAACTGCACACAATACTCCAGATGCGGCTGCACCAGAGTCTTGTAGAACTGCAACATGACCTCAGGGCTCTGGAACTCAGTTCCTCTACCAATAAAAGCCAGTACGCCATATGCCTTCTTCACCGCACTATTTACCTGGGTGGCAACTTTCAGAGATCTGTGTACATGGACACCAAGATCCCTCTGCTCATCCACACTACCAAGTATCTGACCATTAGCCCAGTACCCCATCTTTTTGTTACTCTTACCAAAGTGAATCAACTCACAGTTACCTACATTGAACTCCATTTGGCACCTTCTGCCTTTCTCTGCATCTTGTCTATATCCCGCTGTAACCTGACACATCCTTCCTCACTGTCAACAACTCCACCGACTTTCGTATAATCCGCAAACTTGCTCACCCAACCTTCTAGCCCCTCCTCCAGGTCATTTATAAAAATGACAAACAGCAATGGTCCCAAAACAGATCCTTGCGGAACACCGCTAGTAACGGCACTCCAAGATGAACCTTTACCATCAACTACTACCCTCTGTCTTCTTCCAGCCAGCCAATTCCTAATCCAAACCTCCAACTCACCCTCAATGCCATACCTCTGTATTTTTTGGAATAGCCTACCATGGAGAACCTTATCAAACGCCTTACTAAAATCCATATACACCACATCTACCGCTTTACCCTCGTTTACCTCCTTAGTCACCTTCTCAAAGAATTCAATAAGGTTTGTGAGGCATGACCTGCCCTTCACAAAACCATGCTGACTATCCTTGATCACATTATTCCTATCCAGATGTTCATAAATCCTATCCCTTACAATTCTCTCTAAGACTTTGCCCACAACAGAAGTGAGACTCACCGGCCTATAGTCACTAGGGTTATCCCTACTCCCCTTCTTGAACAAGGGAACCACATTTGCTAGCTTCCAGTCTTCTGGCACTATTCCTGTAGACAACGAGGACATAAAAATCAAGGCAAATGGCTCTGCAGTCTCCTCCCTTGCTTCCCAGAGAATCCTAGGATAAATGCCATCAGGCCCAAGGGACCTATCTATTTTCACCCTTCCCAGAATTTCCAACACCTCTTCCCTACATAACTTAAAGCCGTCCATTCTAATTAATTGTGACTCAAGATTCACATCGGCAACAATGTCCTGTTCCTGAGTGAATACTGATGAAAAGTATTCATTCAGTGTCTCCCCAATCTCTTCAGCCTCCGCATGCAACTCCCCACTACTATCCTTGACTGGACCTATTCCTACCCTAGTCATTCTTTTATTCCTGACATACCTATAGAAAGCCTTAGGGTTTTCCCTAATCCTACCAACGAAGGACCTTTCATGTCCCCTTCTTGCTGCTTTTAGCTCTCTCTTCAGATCCTTCCTGGCTACCTTATAACTCTCAATCGCCCCAATTGAACCTTGACGCCTCATCTTTACATAGGCCGCCCTCTTCCATTTAACAAGGGATCCCAATTCCTTATTAAACCACGGCTCCCTCACACGACCCTTTCCTCCCTGCCTGACAGGTACATACTTATCAAGGACACTCAATAGTTGCTCCTTGAACAAGCTCCACATATCAATTGTGCCCATGCCTTGAAGCCTACTTTTCGAAGCCACGCATCCTAAGTCGTGCCTCACCGCATCATAATTTCCCTGCCCCCAGCTATAACTCTTGCCCTGCAGTGCACACTTATCCCTCTCCATCACGAGAGTAAAAGTCACTGAATTGTGGTCACTGTCCCCAAAGTGCTCACCTACCTCCAATTCTAACACCTGGCCTGGTTCGTTACCCAGAACCAAATCCAGTATGGCCTCACCTCTTGTTGGCCTGTCTTCATATTGTGTCAGGAAACCCTCCTGCACACATTGGACAAACACCGACCCATCTAACGAACTCAAGCTATAGCTTTTCCAGTCAATATCTGGAAAGTTAAAGTCCCCCTTAACAACCACCCTATTACTTTCACTCTTCTACCATTGTTTGCACTCTAGTCATTGCCCCATCAACATGGCTGCGTCGGCATCTGATCACGGCCAATAGACAAAACGTCTTGTCAACACCTTCATTTTGGTAATCACAGGATGACCCTAGTGGAGTTCAGCCAGTATGTGACAGTGACCTTTGCGCGGGATAAACACACTTGCTCCCCATATTACTATGCCGTCCTCAATGGACATCTTGTCTTGCTAAGTCCAGAAAGGATTCAATTCTGGTTGTGATGCCCCTTTCGTTTCCAACGCCACCAGCTGTTTGTATTTCACCAGGAAGGGATGTTTTTGTTTCCACAGTCTGAGATTGTCAGAGATGATGGGAAGCGTGTCCGCAATGTTTAAAACAAGAACAGACTCATTCACTTCTGGCACCCACCATGGTGTATCCACCATTGGGAGTAGGCTTCACACAACTGCATTTAATACTTGATTGCTCACACAGTTTTCTGAGCTGCAATGCACTCAGCAGGATAGTCCACTGGATATGACCTGAAGTTCGAGGTGTGATGGGTCTGTCATCATCAGATATCCCTCGCAGGGGTTTCTAGGGATATCTGATTTATATTTCAAATTGATGTCCTAAAAGGTATTGGTGGAACTTTCGCACACAAAGGACTACCACCAAACCTTCATTCTCTTTCTGGACGTGTCTTCATTTGACATTAGCCGAAGTCTGAGAAGCATAAACTATCTCTGCCGAGCCATCAGTGAGCCAACAGTCACATTAAACGGTATTGGAAGGCATCACATGTCAGCACCACATCTCACTGGGGACTATTGTGTGCTAACACCATCTACAAAACCTGCTTTTTCACTTCCCTAAAGGATACTTCTGGGTGATGAAATCATTTACAATGCTGATAATTTCTGAATAGCAAATTTAAGCTGCCAAGATGAGGCCAGGACATTACAGAAGCGTCCGTAATATTTCACCAACCCAAGGTAAGATTGAAGCTCTGGGAGGAGCCAGGGCACCCTTCATTGACCTCACTTAGTTTTCCAATGAGTTAAAGCTGGTCTTGTCGATGCGATTGCTCAAGGAGGTCACTTGGGATGCCTTGGAATATACATTTTTCCTTCTAAGGCCCTGGAGAACCATTTAATTGCCGTGCCCAATCTCTCAAAATCCTCTTCCCAATTATTAGTACAACATCCATACAAGACCATATCCTGGGGTACACCTTGTAGCATGTTCTCCATAGTTCATTGGACAATTTCACAGGCTGATGATATCCCAACACAAAAGGCAGTTTCGGATATTGGTACAAACCATTATGGATATTATTTGTAGCACATTTATGGGAATCTTCATCAAATCACAATGGTAGGTTCGCATGGCTCATATCCAGCTTCGTGAAGAACAAAGCCTATAAAGGTTTGCGTATAAGTCCGCACTGTGATGGATCGCTTATTTATCTGGCTTCAAAATACAGATCACTGTTTCATCAAAATCTCCACAAAGGCAAACCGAACCACAATGGGTATGACCAGTGCTGTGGATATGGTAAATATAGTGATTTTATTATTGCTTCACTTTCCAGCCTTATGAATTGTGCCTTTATCTTTGCATGCACATCAAGTGGCACTGGTCATGGAAACAGGCTCTTCAGTCCAACTCAACCACGCCAACCACATAGTCTAGATTTATCAGTCCCACTTGCCAGCACTTGGCTCATATTCATCAAAACTCTTTCTATTTGTATTTCCATTCAGATGCCTTTTAAGTATTGGAGATGTACCAGCCTCCACCACATCCTCTGGCAGCTCATTTCATACGTGCAACCATGTTTCCCATATTCTCAATGCTAATCCATTTACATGAATGACAAATGGAAATGGACCCAGCGCCAATTCTTGTATTCATCACAGGTCTCCAGTTTGATCAACAAACCTCCACTCTTATAAAACCAAAGATGTAAATGGGAAAAAAAACCAAGAACATCTGACATTTCCTGCATCAGATAATGCCAAGACAGGCACAGCACCAGATGAAACACTCTGCTCTTTCAAGACTAGGAGGGGTCTAGTGTTGGAGTGGGGTCGACAAAGTTAAAAATCGCTCAACAACACATTATCATCCACCATGTTCATTTGGAAAAACTACCAGCAGCATTCCAAAAAATAGTATTTCAAAATAAACATTTGATGAACCTGGTGTTGTGATTTTTTTTAACTCTGCTCTTTCAAAACAAGAATTAAAGCAACTATCAGTGACCAAAAATGAAGACACTATGATTCTGGGGAAAGGCAAAAACAAATACACACAAAAAAATTGGCTCACTTTTGACAATGTCCGCAACAACCAGTTTTAGGCAGTGGCCAAAGGGGGCCAAAATAAAAATAAACTCAAGCAAATATAAGAAAACAAATAATAAATGAATAGCTCTGATGAGGAGTCATTTAGACTCAAAGTCTTAGCTTGCTCTCTCTCCTGGATGCTGTCTGACCTGCTGTGATCTTCAGTATTTGTTCTTTTCAAAAAATAAATGAATCATATCTGCATTGTCATGATTGAACACTCCATGGAAAGGAACAATGATGCATAAAATCGACAGGAAGTACAGCTGCACATTTTAACTAAAAATAACTTACAGCTCACACTGATCCCCATCAAGAGCTTCTGGGATAGAGACAATGCAGGGCTACAATGAAAGTCCCCTTGGGGCAATAGTTGTCAGCTTGTCGGCATTGAGATCCTGCAGTGACACAGATTCAGAACAGTGTTCAGGTGATGACTTGGCCCTGCTCGACACTGATTCAGAGGGGGAAATGGGCAGGTGTTTGCCATTATAATGACTTACACTTTGTTGTGGATCAGGCCAAAGATCGCGACTAACTTCATGTTGCAACTAAATTGGAGAAGAACAATCCACAAATGCTTCCCAATTGATTGTGTCAAAGGCCTTTGTAAAGTCCTCGATGGTCCAAGACAGCAGTGAAAACCATGTCCATTGTAACTTTCTGGGGCCAAAGCCACACTGAGACTCCAGAAGGAGTACCTGAACCGCAGGGCCACTTCAAAAGGACCTTGGCGATGAGTTTTCAATGGTCGACATCAGGGATTTTATCTTGCAGTTACCACAGTTTGATAACAAACTGTGTTGACAATGCTAATAACTTTGGCATCTGGGAGCTCTCCTGGGATGCTCTCATCCTTTCAGATGTGGCACACAAGGGCATGCAGTTACACTGGGAGCACAGTGCCTCCACACTTGAATGCTTCAGGGGGAATACCATTTACACCTGCAGCCTCGTTCTTGAGTTGGATGATAGCCTTCTCATCAAGACTAGGCCATAACTGAACTCCTTGAGTGAACTATGCCGCTGGATGCTGTTCAAGAATTTCCACATGCGCAGTACATAACACTGACCTAGCTTTCATAGAGACGGCTCATCGAGTGAGCAGGACCCCTGACATATCTATCTAACAGGACTCCCTGATTGGACAAGGTGACCAGCCATAACCATTTTCCCACTAGGTCAACTTCCTCAGACTCTAGCTTGGTTACTGTTGCCACGTGCTGGACTGTCGACCACCATTTGCATCGCAGCAGAAATTTATCTTCTTCAGCAGTTGGTAATGGCATCAAGGCTGCAACATCTGCCTTCACAGATTTCTTCTACACTGGGAGGATGATGAGAACCCACAGGTGTGGACATCCTTGCCAGATGTTCTGAAGAGCGGTTATGCCTTGCTCTTGGCCACTTACTGGTTACAGCGATTATGTGATCCTCAGATTTGTTCAGGAACACCTCTCCAACAGCATGGGACCTGACCTTTACTTCCACCATGCCTCTTACCCACGCATGCCATTCCAATGCCCTCAGAGGTTTCTTCTACACTGGGAGGATGAGGAGAACCCACAGGTGCGGACATTCTTGCCAGATGTTCTGAGGAGCTGGTTATGCCTTGCTCTTGGCCACTTGCTGGTTACAGCTATCTTGTGATCCTCAACATCATGGGATCTGTCCTTTACTTCGACCATGCTCCGTCCCCATACAGGCCATTCCAATGGTTTCAACAGCACATTTTGTTCAATGTAGTAAACTGCCTCATGCGCAAAGAGGAGCTTAGTGGTTTGCATTAATGTTCCTGATGCTGTTTAACATTAACATTCATATTCACATTCCAATCCATTACAGAAATGAAAAATGGCATTGCACCCAGCACCAATCCCTGCATTTGTCAGACCTCCAGTCTGCAAAACAACCCTCCACTCTTTTAAAACCAAAGATGTAAATGGAAAAATAAAACCTAGATCCCCTGATACTGCCTGCATCAGACATTCCTGGAACAGAAACATCACCGGGAAAAATGGTGTGCTCATTGAAAACAGAAATTAAACTGCTTTCACTTTGTTTAGTTCTTTCAATCTTTCCACAGAGCAATAGTGCCTTTTTTGTTTAACAAGCAAAAATTGGCTCTCCCTGCCCCACCAACCACTTGTGGGCAGGGGCTACAGGGGGCCAAAATAAAAGTATACTCAAGCAAATTAAACAACACATGGTCTTGAAATACTAGTTGCCCTCTCTCATGGATGCTGCTGTGATCTCCAGCATTTGTTCTTTTCAACCAAATAAAAAACTAAACAACTACATTCTCTTTTCAACGAAATAAATTTCTGCTCCATCACAATTGAAAACTTCTGGGAAATGAACAATAACAGTTTAAAACTCAGAGAAAGCACACCTGCACATTTCAACTAAAAATAACTTATCACTCACAGTGATCCCCATCAAGAGCATTTGGGACAGCAACGTTTCAGGACTACAATTAAAGCAACCTTGGATCAAAAGTGGGCAGCTTGTTGGCAGTGAATCTGGCAGCAAGGTAGATTCGGAAATGTTGCAGTGATGACACAGCCCTGTTCGACACCAGTTCAGAGGGTGATTGGGTCGGTACTGAAGCTAAAAATGTGTTGCTGGAAAAGCGCAGCAGGCCAAGGAACAGGAGAATCGACGTTTCGGGCATAAGCCCTTCTTGTCATTTTGATGAATTACATGTCATTGTGGACCAGGTGACAAACATCATGGTGCAACTAAAGTCGAGAAAAATGCTCCAGATATGCTTCCCGATTGATGATGTTAAAGGCCTTTTTAAGATCCCAGAAGGCCATATACTGCAGTGAAAATCATGTTCAATGGATCACTCTCTGGCTGAAAGCCACACTGAAATCCTGGGAGGACTTCCTCAACCACGGGGAGAAGAAAGTTGAAAAGGACTTTGGTGATACATTTCCAATGGTTGACATCAGGGATATTCCTCTGTAGTTACCACAGTCTGGCATGCTCATTTTTTCATAAAATACTTACAACTTTGGCATCTTGGAGCTCTTCTGGGAAGCTCTCCTCCTTCCAGATAAGGCAGACAAGGGCATGCAGCTGCATTGGGATCTCAGTACCTCTACACTTCAATGCCTCAGTGGGATTGCCATTTGCACCTGCAGCCTGTTTCTTTAGCTGGAGGACAGCCTTATCTGTTTCATCCAAGATTAGGTATTGCTGAACTCCTTGAGTATAATTTGCTGTGTGACGCAATTCAAAGAATTTCCACATGCACAGTACATGATTCTGACCAAGGCTTCATAAAGACAGCTCCTTGGATGAGCAGAACCCTGACACACCTGCCAGTCAGGACTTCCTGATTGGACCCGGTTATCAGGTACAACTTGCAGAATTATATTCAATGAGGTTCACTGGCTGACCGCATTCCAATCATTACCTCCATCCCACTTTACATCCTGGGGCATAAGCCCGTTCTATTTCCCAAAGCATCTCCGAAGGCGTTCTCCTACGAGGTCTACTTCCTTGGACACTGGCTTGGCTCATGCAACCTTGTGCTTGGACTGTAGCCCACCTCTTGCATCTCAGAAAACATTGATCTTCTTACTCAGGTGACAATGGCATCAATGCTACAACATCTACTGAGTCCATCTCACCCTCAAGGTTACTTCCACTCTGGGTGGACTGGCAGAACTCACAGGTTCAGACAGCCTTGCCGGATAATCTCAGGGACTGGGAATGTTTTGCTCCTGGCCACTTGTGAGGTTACACCTATCATGTGATCTTCAGATTTGTTTAGGACCGCCTCTCCAACCCCAAACATTGCACATCTGAGACATGTCCTCACTTTGATCATGCCTCTTACCCATGCAGGGCTATTCTCTTGGTTTCAACAGCAGACTTTGTTCCAGGATATTAACATCATCTTGCACAAAGAGGAGTCTTGTGGCTGGCATTGGCATTCCTGTTTTCAGTACACCACCCCGCCACCCCCAACAATGTTTGGGAAGATCAGATTTAACCTGGAATGGAAATCCTTTCCACATTAACAACTCTGGTGGAACAGATCCTGCAGTTGCATAAGTGTTGTTTCTATCATCAAAAAGAAACTGGGACAGTTTGGGATGCAGTTAAGTTTGATTCATAGAGTCAGAGAGATGAAAAGCATGGAAATAGACCCTTCGGTCCAACCTGTCCTTGCTGACCAGATATCCCAACCCAATCTACTTCCACCAGCCAGCACCTGGCCCATTTCTCTCCAGACCCTTCATATTCATATACCCATTGAAATGCCTCTTAAATGTTGCAATTGTACCAGGTTTCACCACTTCCTCTGGCAGCTCATTCCATACCCACATCACCCTCTGTGTGAAAAAGCTGCCCCTTAGGTCTCCTTGATATCTTTCACCTCTTACCCAAAACTTATGCCCTCTAGTTCTGACTTCCCAACCCCAGGGAAAAGTCTTTGCCTATTTCCCCTCTCCATACCACTTGTAGGCTGTTTTCTTAACCTTGACTTCAATGATTGAACTGTGTTTTGCAACAGACTATCAGACAATGGATGCAGCTGTCATTGCATGCTGAATGCCAGTCGACTTTAGGAAATACTCAATACTCCCTGCTGCCCATTATCTGTGAACAACACGTCCAAACACCAGATGCTCATAACTTTTCAATAATAGTCCCCACATTCGAAAATAAGCTCTATGCATCTCCAACAACTTTGAATGGGTGTGCACAATGATTAAAAGTATCAATCTCTCAAATGGACTGGCACATTCAATATGTAACTGAGTCCAGGCTACACTAGGCCAGTCCCATGAATATCACGCACTGCTAGCAAAAATATATGTCCTTGTTTGCACGCTGGGTACTGACTCACCAACATGCTTATGTCGGCCTTCCATCCCAGCCCCCAAACATAACTTTTCATCCACATTTTCATTTTGGAAATCACAGGATGACCCTGTGGAATTCAACCAGAATCTTTCAGTGACCTTTCCACGGGCCAAACACACTGCTCCCAATAATAGTACATTGTCTTCAATTGTCATCTGATCTCGATCCTGCTTTCATTTCCAACACAACGAGTTGATTTTTTTCACCAGCAAGGGATCTTTTTGTCTACATAGTCTGATATTGTCAGAGATTACCAGAAAGGTGTCCAGAAAGATTAAATCCAGAACAGACTCTTCCAGTGGTGGCACCTGTCATGGTGTACCCACCATTGGGAATTGGCTTTAGGCATTAATTACTTGGCTGCCCGGATGATGTTCCAACCTGTAATTGCATGCACTCAGAATAAGAGCTCGCCTTGCAATTTCACCTGAAGCTAAAAGTGGGATGGCACTGTCCCCATTAGGTAGACCTAGCAAGGTTTTTGTGGTCTATTACTATTTCATATTTATGTTTAGAAAAGCATTGGTTGAACATTCTGAAACAAAAGATTACTGACAATTGCTCCTTCCATACATGGATGTCTCTTCATTCAGCAACAGTTAAAGTCTGGCAAGCATAAACAATTGGGTATTCCTCTTTGCCAAGCTGTCAGTGAGTGAACAGGAACTTGATACCATATGTGGAGGCATTGCATGTCAGCACAAAACCTCACTGGGGATTATTCGGTGCCGAAACATTAAATGACGAGAGCTGCTTGTTCACTTCCCAAAAGGCTGCTTCTTAGCAATGTGACTATTTGTAAATCTGGCCCTCTCTGAATACCATTCAGCATCAGCCAAACTCTGGGAGACACATACTATAAGGCAGTCCTCTCTGTTAGTGAGCCAGCAGTAACTGGATACCATATGGTGAGGCTTTGCAAATCAGCACTACATCTCACTGGAGATCATTCTGTGCCAAGAAATTAAATGATGATAGCTGCTTTTTCAATTCCCATAAGGCTTCTTCTTGACGACCGGAGTACTTGCAAAGCTGGCCCTTTCTGAATACCAAATCTCAGCTGCCAAAATGGCAATGAGGTGATTCCACAGTTTTCCATAATAATTCACCAATCCAAGGAAATACTGAAGCTCCAATGCAGACGTGGAAACCGATGAACCCTTGGTTGCCCTTGCTTTATTTTTCACTGTAGTGGTTTGAACATCGCTTAGCTTTCCAGGATCTTGATTTGTGCTTCTATTTTTGCATGTAAGGGAAATGGGACTGATAGTGTGGGCCTGTTGTGTCAAATGGCCTACTTCCGCACTGTAGAGGTTCTGTCAACCCCTAGGACTCTCTGTTCGACAACACTCCACAGGCTGTTCCAAAAGTGGTCCTACCTTGTTCCTCTTACCAAAATAAGACCCGTTGTGGTAAGTAGGTAAGTGCTGCATTTTGCTTGTTATATTCTTTAGACCCAGTTTGTTTTTAAAAAAAGGTCACTTTTAGAGGGATGGCAGTGAAGGCAGTGCAATGTTCCTCTTGCAACATGTTTGAGGTGAGGGATGCCATGGACATCCCTGCTGATTACACTTGCAGGAAGTGCACCCATCTCCAGCTCCTCTAAGAACGAGTTAGGGAACTGGAGCTGGAGTTGGATGAACTTAGGATCATTCGGGAGGCAGAGGGGGTCATAGATCAGAGCTTAGGGAAGTTGTAACTCCAAAGATTGCAGACAGATGGGTGACAGTGAGGGGGACTGGGAGAAAGCAGCCAGTGCAGGGACACCCTGCGGCCGTTCCTCTCAAGAACAAGTATACCGTTTTGGATACTTGTCGGGGGGAGGGGGACTTACCAGGCATAAGTAACGGGGCTCAGGCCTCTGGCACGAAGCCTGTCCCCGTTGCTCAGAAGGGAAGGGTGGAGAAGAGGAGAGCAATAGTAATTTGGGACTCGATAGTTCTGGACACAGATAGGTGGTTTTGTGGGGGCGAGAGAGACTCACGTTTGGTATGTTGCCTCCCAGGTGCAAGGGTACGTGATGTCTCTGATCGTGTTTTCCGGGTCCTTAAGGGGGAGGGGAAGCAGCCCGAAGTCGTGGTCCACATTGGCACCAATGACATAGGTAGGAGATGGGCTGAGGATGTTAGGCAGGCTTTCAAGGAGCTAGGCTGGAAGCTCAGAGTTTGAACGAACAGAGTTTTTGTCTCTGGTTTGTTACCCGTGCCACGTGATACAGAGTCGAGGAATAGGGAGAGAGAACAGTTAAATGCATGGCTACAGGGATGGTGCAGGAGGGAGGGATTCCGGTATTTGGATAACTGGGGTTCTTTCTGGGGAAGATGGGACCTCTATAAACAGGATGGTCTACAACTGAACGTGGCGGGAGGTTTGCTAGTGCTCTTGTGGGGGGGGTTTAAACTAACTCTGCAGGGGCATGGGAACCTAGACTGGAGCTTTCGGGTGCAGGACCTGGAGTGTAGGGAGGTTAGGAACATGGCATCAATCTCAAAGGAGGGTGCCTGTAAACAGGAAAGTGGCTTGAAGTGTGCATATTTCAATGCAAGAAGTATACGAAATAAGGTAGGTGAACTTGCAGTGTGGGTTGGTACCTGGGACTTCGATGTTGTGGCTATTACGGAGACATGGGTAGAACAGGGACAGGATTGGGTGTTGCAGGTTCCAGGGTTTAAATGTTTTAGTAGGGTCAGAGGTGGGGGTAAAAGAGGGGGAGGTGTGGCATTGCTTGTCAAAGTTCGTATTACAGCTGTGGAAAGGACGATGGATGAAGACTCGCCATCTGAGGTAGTTTGGGCTGAGGTTAGGAATAGGAAAGGTGAGGTCAACCTGTTAGGAGTTTTTTACAGGCCTCCTAATAGTCCTAGAAATGTAGAAGAAAGGATTGCGAGGATGATTCAGGAGAAGAGTGAAAGTAATAGGGTAGTTGTTATGGGGGACTTTAACTTTCCTGATATTGATTGGGAAAGCTATAACTCTAGTTCATTAGATGGGTCGGTGTTTGTCCAATGTGTGCAGGAGGTTTTCCTGACACAATATGTAGATAGGCCAACTAGAGGTGAGGCCATACTGGATTTGGTTCTGGGTGACGAACCAGGCCAGGTGTTAGAATTAGAGGTAGGTGAGCACTTTAGGGACAGTGACCACAATTCGGTGACTTTTACTCCAGTGATGGAGAGGGATAAGTGTGCACTGCAGGGCAAGAGTTATAGCTGGGGGCAGGGAAATTATGATGCGGTGAGGCACGACTTAGGATGCGTGGCTTGGAAAAGTAGGCATCAAGGCATGGGCACAAGTGATATGTGGAGCTTGTTCAAGGAGCAACTATTGAGTGTCTTTGATAAGTATGTACCTGTCAGACAGGGAGGAAAGGGTCGTGTGAGGGAGCCGTGGTTTAATAAGGAATTGGAATCCCTTGTTAAATGGAAGAGGGCGACCTATGTAAAGATGAGGCGTGAAGGCTCAATTGGGGTGATTGAGAGTTATAAGGTAGCCAGGAAGGATCTGAAGAGAGAGCTAAGAGCAGCAAGGAGGGGACGTGAAAAGTCCTTAGTTGGTAGGATTAGGGAAAACCCTAAGGCTTTCTATAGATATGTCAGGAATAAAAGAATGACTAGGGTAGGAATAGGTCCAGTCAAGGATAGTAGTGGGAAGTTGCGTGTGGAGGCTGAAGAGATTGGGGAGACACTGAATGAATACTTTTCTTCAGTATTCACTCAGGAACATGTCATTGTTGCCGATGTGATTACTGAGTCACAATTAAGTTGAATGAATGGCTTTGAGGTATGTAGGGAAGAGGTGTTGAAAATTCTGGAAAGGGTGAAAATAGATAAGTCCCCTGGGCATGATGGCATTTATCCTAGGATTCTCTGGGAAGCAAGGGAGGAGATTGCAGAGCCATTTGCCTTGATTTTTATGTCCTCGTTGTCTACAGGAGTAGTGCCAGAAGACTGGAGGCTAGCAAATGTGGTTCCCTTGTTCAAGAAGGGGAGTAGGGATAACCCTAGTAACTATAGGCCGGTGAGTCTCACCTCTGTTGTGGGCAATATCTTAGAGAGAATTGTAAGGGATAGGATTTATGAACATCTGGATAGGAATAATGTGATCGAGGATAGTCAGCATGGTTTTGTGAAGGGCAGGTCGTGCCTCACAAACCTTATTGAATTATTTGAGAAGGTGACTAAGGAAGTGCCGTTACTAGCGGTGTTCCGCAAGGATCTGTTTTGGGACCATTGCTGTTTGTCGTTTTTATAAATGACCTGGAGGAGGGGCGAGAAGGTTGGGTGAGCAAGTTTGCGGGTGATACGAAAGTCAGAGGAGTTGTTGACAGTGAGGAAGGATGTGGCAGGTTACAGCGGGATATAGTTAAGCTGCAGAACTGGGCAGAAAGGTGGCAAATGGAGTTCAATGTA
The DNA here is from genome assembly GCF_037043375.1 of Chiloscyllium plagiosum. Taxonomy (NCBI): domain Eukaryota; kingdom Metazoa; phylum Chordata; class Chondrichthyes; order Orectolobiformes; family Hemiscylliidae; genus Chiloscyllium; species Chiloscyllium plagiosum. Next base: position 90,298,178 of record NW_028270149.1, on the reverse strand, counting down.
GCTAAGTGTGAGGTGATTCACTTTGGTAAGAGTAACAAAAAGATGGGGTACTGGGCTAATGGTCGGATACTTGGTAGTGTGGATGAGCATAGGGATCTTGGTGTCCATGTTCCCCAGGTGAGGGATGGTGACAAATTTCACGATGCAACTAAAGCAGAGAAGAATGCTCCACATATGCTTCCTGTCTGAAGTGTCAAAGTCTAAGAGTGCCCTACATAACAGTAAAAATCATGTCCTTTGCGCCGGCCTGGGGTTGAAATACACACAGAAAATCTGGGATGGGTTCCTCAGGCACAGGCAAGAGACACTTGACAAGGACCTTGGTGATACGTTTTCCAAAGGTCAACATCAGAGAGATTTTGCTGTAGTTAACACAGTCTGACACGTTTACTTTTTTTGAAAACACTCACAACTGTGGCATCTGGGGGCTTTCCAAGGATGCTCTCCTCCTTCCAGATAAGGCAGAAAAAGGCTTGCAGCTGCATTGGGTGCTCAGTGCCTCTCCACTTCAATGCCTCAGGGAGAATACCAATCGCAACTGCAGCCTCATTCATAAGCTGGAGAGCAGCTTTCTCTGCTTTGGCCAAGATTGGGGATTGCTGAGCTCGTTGTGTGTAATACGCTGCGGGGTACAGTTCAAGATTTTGCACATGCATTGTATATGACACTGACCCAACCTTCTTAAAGTCGGCTCCTCGAGCGTAACAGAACCCCTGACAAACCTGCCACTAAGGACACCCTTGACTGGATCAGATTAACAGCCACAACGTAGAATATTATGTTAATGCGGTTCCCAGGCTGACTCTGTTCCAATCATGACCTTCATCCTGCTTTAAGCCCTGAGCTACAGGCTCTTTCCTTTTCCTGTAGCATCTACTGAGGCATTTACCCACTAGGTCCATTGACTCTGGCTCTGGCTCGGTTAATGTCGGCATGTGCTGGTCTGCGGTCCACATCTTGCATCTCAGAAAATGTTTACTTTCTTCCACACATGGTAACAGCGACAATGCTGCAACACCTGCTGCCTCCATCTCGCCCCCAGAAGTTTCTTCCACCCTAGGAGAACCAGGAGAACTCACACGTTCGTACAGCCTTGCTGGATGTTCTGTTGCGCTGGGTGTGAATTGCTCCTGGCCACTTGTGAGGTTACAGCTATCATGTGATTCTCACATTTGTTCAGTACTGACTGTCAGACCCAAGTATTGTACATCATGGGATCTGTTCTCAACCCGACCATGCCTCTTTACCCATGCAGGGCTATTCCCATGGTTTCAACAGCAGACTTTGTCCCATGACGTAAATAGTCTCTCACACAAAGTGAATGTTGTTTTCCACTCCCCACAAGGTCTGGGAAGATGAGATTTAACGTGATATGGAATTCTGTGAAGTTGTCAGCTGTTTTCTTAACTTTGCCTTCAAAGTTTGGACTGTTATTTCCGCCAGACTGTCGGACAACAGATGCAGCTGTCGTTACATGCCGAATGCCATTTGACTTTCGGAAATACTCAAAACGCCCTTTGTCTGTGACCAACATCAGTACAAGTACAGATCCCGCAAATGGACTTGCACATTTAATGTGTAACCGATGCAAGGTTATACCTGGCCATTCCCATGAATATAGTGCTCTGCTGGTGACAATTTCTGTCCTTGTTGGCATTGTGGATACTGCCCACCAACATGGCCGCATTGGCATCCAATTCTGGTCACAGGACATAACTTCTTGTCAACATCTTCAGTTTGGAAATCACAGGATGACCCCGGTGGAGTTGACTTGTTATCTGACAGTGACCATTGCTTGTGACAACCACGCTCGATCCCCATATTAATATGCAGTGTTCAATGGTTGTTTGGTCTCACCAAGTTCAGAAAGGATTCCATCCTGGTAATGATCACATTTTCCTTTCGAACACACCAGTAGTTTTTGTTTCGCCAGGATGGGATATTTTTGTGTCCACAGTGTGATACTGTCAGAGATGACCAGATGGGTGTGCAGGACGTTGAAAACCAGAATGGATTCTTCCTTTGGTCGAACTCACCATGGTGTATTCACTGTAGGCAGTTGGCTGCAGGCATGTATACTAATGTATACTTGTAATTCCATGCACTCAGAATAAGAGCTCACTTTTGAATTCAACCTGAAGGTAAAAGTGGGATGGCCCTATCTTCCTCGGGTCACCTGAGCAGGGCTTTGTGGTCCATTACTACATCAAACATATGCGTAGAAACATATTCATTGAATGTATTGCTTGGATGGATTTTATCACATAAAAGATTATCGCCAAACTTTCCTTCTCGCTGTGGAAGTATTTTCATTTGGCATCAGCCAAAGTCTGGGAAGTATATACTATTGAGCAGTTCTCTCTGCTGAGCTGTTGGTGAGCCAGCAGTAACTGGATGCCCTGTGGGGAGGCTTCGCATGACAGCACCACATCTCACTAGGGATTAGACTGTGCCAAAACTTCAAACTATGATAGCTGCTTTTTCAATTCCTGAAAGGCTACTTCTTGGTGGCTCGACTATTTGCAAAGCTGGCCCTTTCTCAATAGCGAATCTAAGCTGCCAGAATGAATGCCAGCTCATTACTGAATTTTCCATCATAATTCACCAGCCCAAAGCAAGACCAAAACACTGATACAGATGTGGGAACTGAGGAAGTCTTGCATGCCCTCATGTTATTGTTGAATGTGTAAAGCCCACTGTTGTTGATGCAGTAGCTCAATGAGTTCAGTTGGGGTGCCTTGGAACATGTTTTTTTACCTTTCTAAGGATTTGGAGAAACATTAACACATTTTTATTGATCGTCACTGTATTTAGCACATCATTCAGAAAAATATCGACCTGCAGTAGACCTTGTAAAATGTTCTCCCCCATTCCCTGGAACTGTTCACCGGCTGATGATACCCTAAAGACAGGCAGTCAAGTATATTGTTTCCATCCCTCATGGGTATTAATTGGTGCATGTTTATGGGAATCATCACTGAATCACAATGGCATGTTGACATGACTCATATCCAACTTCGTGACAAACAGGTCCTCTGCACTTTTACATAAAACTCCTCAATGCAATCGATCGGTTATTTGTCTCGCTTCAAAAACCGGCTCAGCACTTCTTTCAAGTCTCCACAAATGCGAATCTACCAATCATGGGTATCAACAATACTACTCCAATGGGTTGATGATCGCTTAGCTCTCCAGGCTTATGCCTCTACTTTTGCACATAAGGCGAATGGCACTGGTGGTGTGGACCTATTGTGGCAAATGGCTTTTTTCTGCACTGTAGAAGTTCTGTCAACCTCTGGGACTCTCAGTTCAACAGTAATCCACAGGCCCTGCCATTAACTGTGTAAGCCTTGCCCTGCAACTCTTACCAATATGCAATAATTTGCATTTATCAAAATTAAACCCCACCTGCCACTCCTCACCAACCATCCATCCTATCTTCTCATCCAAATCCATTACCAAAATGGCAAACGGCATGGGACCCAGCACCGATTCCTGTATTCGTCATAGGCTTCCAATCTGAAAAGGAACCATCACTGTCTGCATCAGACTCAACTAGAATCGGCACAAGACCGTGACATACATTTTGCTCTTTCAAAACAGAATCTAACGCTACTTGTTGAACATAAAAGACACTATTATTCTGCAGAAAGACATCATCAAAACTTGGCTCTGCCTGGACTCTGTTCTCACAAACCACTCATGGGCTGGGGCTACAGGGGGGTAACATAAAAACAAACTCAAACAAATCAAAGAAAACAAACAATAAATAAACAGCTCTGATGAGAAGTCATCGAGATTCAAAATCTTAATTTGCTCTCTCTCATGGTTATTGTCTGACCCACTGTGATCTCCAGCATTTGCTCCTTTCAACTTGGTAAATAAATCCACTCTGCTCTGTCATGATTGAACACGCTTGGAATAAAAAAACAATGGTTTGAAGTCCAGAGAAAGTACACATGCTCATGACAACTGAAAATAACATTCTGCTTAAACTGACTGCCATCAAGGGTTTCTAGGATAGCGACATGCAGGACTTCAATGCAAGCCCCGCTGGCCTAAAAGTGGGCAGTGTATCTGCGATGAGGTCCTGCAGTGAGGTAGATTCAGAGCAGTTTTGTGGTGATGGCACAGCCATGCTCGACACCAGGTTAAAAGGGGAATGGATGGGTGTTGAGGCCACTTGTTATTACGATGATTTGAACATTATTGTGGATCAGATGACGGATGGTGACAAACTTCATTCTGCATCGAAAGCACACAAGAATGCTGCACAAGTGCATTCTGATTGATGGAGTCAGCGGCTTTTGAAAGGTCTAAGAAGGCACTATACAGTTAGGCTCAATGTGCCCCTCTGTGTCTGAAAGTCACACTGGAACTTCAGAGGGTGTTCATCAGCCATAAGGAGGAGACAATTGAAAAGTACCTTGCTGATGAATTGTCCAGTGGTCAACATCAGGGACACTCCCCTGTACCACAGTCTCACATGTTCCGTTGTTTGAAAATACTACTGACTTTGGTATCTGGGAGCTCTCCTGGGATGCTCTCCTCCTTCCAGAGAAGGCAGACAAGGATATTCAGCTGCAATGGAACTCGGTGCCTCTGCAGTTCAATGCTTGAGGGGGAAAACCATTTGCAACTGTAGCCTTGTTCTTGAGCTGGAGGACCGCCTTCCCTATTTCGTCGAAGGCTTAGGTATTGCTGAACTCTGTGCATGTAATATGCTGTGGCATGTAATCCATATTTTTCCACGTGCACATTATGGATACTTCCCAACCAACTGCATCGGCATCCAATTCTGGCAACAAGACATAACCTCTCACCAACATCTTCATTTTGGAAATCTTAGGATAATCCTGGTGGAGTTTAGCTAGTATGTGACAATGACCTTTGCTTGAGACAAACACACTTGCTCCCCATATTAGTATGCCGTCTTCAACGGTTGTCTGGTCTTGCCAGGTCCAGAAAGAATTCCATCCTGGTTGTGATGATCATTTCGTTTTGAACACCACCAGTGGTTTTTGCTTCGCCAGGACAGGAATTTCTTGTATCTACAGTGTGATATCGTCAGAGATGATGAGAAAGGATGCAGAAAGTTTAAAACCAAAACAGTCTTTTCCTTTGGTGACACGCGCCATGGTGACCTCAGCCATTAACCAGTTGACTGCAGGTATGGTGTTTCAATTTGCAAATCCATGCCCTCAGAACAAAAGCTCACTTCTGAAATTAACCTGAAGATGCAAGTGGGATAGCCCTGCTTTCTTCAGGTAGCTCGAGCAGGGTTTTGTGGTCCATTACTATAAAAAATTTTTGTATAGAAATGTATTGGTTGAACTTTCTCACACAAATGTTTACTGTCAATTATTCCCTCTCCAACTGGATGCATTTTCATTCGGCATCAGCCAAACTCTGGGAAGCACATACTATCAGGCAGTTCTCTCTGTCGGTGAGCCAGCAGTAACCAGATATGATATGCTGAGGCTTCGCATGTCAGTGTCACACCTCACTGGAGATCATTCTGTGCCAAGACATTAAACAATGACAGTGGCTTTTCCAATTCCCGTAAGAGTTCTTCTTGGAGACATGAGTATTTGCAAAGTTGGCCCTTTCTGAATAGCAAATCCTAACTGCAAAAATGGAGGCCAGGTGATGACAGCTTGTTCCGTAATAATTCACCAGCCCAAGCAAAGACTGAAGCTCCGATGCAGACGTGGGAGCCAATGAACCCATGGTTGCCCTTGCTTTATCTTTCAATCTGTGTAACCCACTCTTGTCCATGCTGTAACTCAAGAAGGTCACTTGGGGTGCCATGGAACACATCTTTTATTTCCTTCCTCAGCTTTTCTTCAAACATTAACTAATACTTATTGATCTTCCCAGTGATTAGCAAATCTTCAGATAGATAGGGACCATGGTACAGCTTGTAAACTGTTCTCCGCCATCCACGAGAACAATTTACCGGCTGATGACATCCCCAAAGAAAGGTATTCAAGTACAGTGGTTACACCCCTTGTGGGTATTAATTGTAGCATATTTATGGGAATCCTCATTGAAGCAAAATGCCACGTTCATATGGCCCATATCCAGCTTTGTAAAGGACAGGGCACCTGTAGGTTTGCAGACAAGTCCTCAATGTGATGGATTGATGATATTCCTGGCTTCAAAAATTGGCTCATTCATTCTTTAAAACCTCCACAAAGGCAAGCTGACACATAAGGGATTAGAATAGTGTGGCACATAGGGTACACTGTAGTGGTTTGGTCATTGCTTAGCTTAGGCTATTGATTTGTGCATCTACTTTTGCACGGAAGGGAAATGGGACTGATATTGGGGGCCTGTTGCATAAAATGGCCTACTTCCGCACTGTAGAGGCTCTGTCAAAAACTAGGACTCTGTGTTCAACAACACTCCAGGGATGCTACCAAAAGTGGTCTTGCCCTGTCCCTCTTAACACAATGCAACATTTTGCATGTACCAAAATTATACTCTTCCGGCCACTCCTCATTCTCATCCAAATGACAAATGGCATGGACACATCACCAATTCCTATATTCGTCACAATCCTCCAGTCTGAAAAACAACACCCAACAGACACTCCCCTAATAGGCATAGTATCAGGACATACACCCTGCTCTTCCAGACTGAAACAAACACCGCTTTCACTTTGTAAAACAAAGAAGTCTGTTTTTGTTTCTCTATTCTGTTCCTCCAGGGAAAGACAGAAGGAAATTAACAATCAAACATTGGCACTCCTGGACTCAGTGCCTCCCAACCACGCATGGACATGTTCCACATGGCACCAAAATAGAAATAAGCTCAAGGAAGTCAAAGGAAACAAACAACAAATGAACAGCTCAGATGCGGTGTCATCTTGACACAAAATATTAGCTTGCTCTCTCTCATGGATTATTAAATTAGATTAGATTAGATTACAGTGTGGAAACAGGCCCTTCAGCCCAACAAGTCCACACCGACCCGCCGAAGCGAAACCCACCCATACCCCTACATTTACCCCTTACCTAGCACTACGGGCAATTTAGTGTGGCCAATTCACCTGACCCTGCACATCTTTGTGATGTGGGAGGAAACCGGAGCACCCGGAGGAAACCCACGCAGACACGGGGAGAACGTGCAAACTCCACACAGTCAGTCGCCTGAGGCGGGAATTGAACCCGGGTCTCTGGCGCTGTGAGGCAGCAGTGCTAACCACTGTGCCACCGTGCCGCCCATTCTCCCTTTTACCCTTCGTCAAGCATGGCTGTGTCATCACCACAAAACTGCTCTGAACCTACCTCGCTGCAGGCCTTGATCACAGATAAGCTGCCCACTTTTTAGCCAATGAGGCTTGTAGTGAAGTCCTGCAATGTCGCTGTCCCAGAAACCCTTGATGGGGGTTAGTTGAGCGGTAAGTTATATCTGACCTGCTGAGATCTCGATCATTCAACTAGGTAATTAAATCTGCTCTGCTCTGCCATGATTGAACACTCCTGGAAAGGAACAACAATGGTTCGAAATCCAAAGAAAGTACACATGCTCATTTCAACTGAAAATAACTTACCGCTCAACTAACCCCCATCAAGGGTTTCTGGGACAGCGACATTGCAGGACTTCACTACAAGCCTCATTGGCTAAAAAGTGGGCAGCTTATCTGTGATCAAGGCCTGCAGCGAGGTAGGTTCAGAGCAGTTTTGTGGTGATGACACAGCCATGCTTGACGAAGGGTAAAAGGGAGAATGGATGGGTGTTGAGGCCGCTTGTTATTACGGTCACTTGCATGTTGTTGTGGATTAGGTGATGGACGGTGACAAACTTCATGCTGCATTGAAAGCGGAGAAGAATGCTGCCCAAGTGCTTTCTGATTGTCGGTGGCTAAGGCCTTTGTAAGGTCCAAGAAGGCTATCTGCAATCATGAAAATCATGCACAATGTGCACCTCTGTGGCTGAAAGTCACACTCAAACTCTGGACGTAGTTCATCAGCCTAAGGAGGAGACAGTTGAAAAGGACCTTGGCAATAAATTATCCAGTGGTCAACATCAGGGACACTCCCTTGTAATCACCAAAGTCTGAAATATTCCGTTGTTTGAAAATACTCCTCACTTTGGCATATGGGAGTTCACCAGGGATGCTCTCTTCCTTCCAGAGAAGGCAGACAAGGATATTCAGCTGCACTGGACACACAGAACCTCCGCAATTCAATGCTTGAGGGGGACTACCATTTGCAATTGCAGCCTTGTTCTTCAGCTGGGGGTCGCCTTCTCTGTTTCAACCAGGGCTTAGGTATTGCTGAACTCTGTGCATGTACAGTACTGTGACATGCACTCCAAAGTTTTCCACATGAACAGTACCTGACCTAGCCTTTGGAAAGACTGCTCCTCGAATGAGCAGAACCCCTGACACATCTGCCAGTCAGGTTTCCCTGCTTAGACCAGGTTGAGGTGAATAGCCTCAACCTGGAAAATTATATTCAATGAGGTTCACTTGCTGACTGCGTTCCAATCATCAATGCTGTCCCCATCTCATTCCTCTTCCTTGCACCATTTCTTGAATCAATTTTCCAACTTGGTCTACTTCCTCAGACTCGGGGCAGCATTTTGCCGCCATATGCTGGACTGTGGCCTTCCTCTTGTGGCTCGGAAGAAATTCATCTTCTTCTGCAGGTGGAAATGGTGCCAATGCTGCAACATCTGCCATGTTCATCTCATCCTCAGAGAATTCCTCCACACTAGGTGAAGGAGGATAACACACAGATTCGGACAGACATGCTGAATGTTGTGAGGATCTGGGTATGTTTTGCTCCTGACCACATCTTGAGGTTGCATTGATCCTCACAATGGTTCAGGACTTCTTGTGTGACCGAAGCATTGTACATCTTGCGACCTGCCTCACTTTGAACAAATCTTTAACCCATTCGGTGCCATTCCCACCGTTTCAACAGCACATTTTTGTCCCATGAGGTAAACTGTCTCACTCACAAAGAGAGTTTTTGTGACCGGCATAGGTCTCCCTGATGGCGTTTCACCCTCCCCACAACGTCTGAGAAGATGAGATTTAAACTGGAGTCTTCTTTGCATGAGCAATTCTGGTGGAGTTGTCACTGCAGTTGTGTAAGCGGTGTTTCTATAATCAAAGATAAAGTGGGACAGTTTGGTATCCAGTGAAGTTGTCAGCTGTTTTCTTTACTTTACCCTCAATATTTGGACTGTTCTTTCCGCCAGACAATTGGACAACGGATGCAGCTGTCACTACATGCCCAATGCCATTTGATTTTAGGTAAGACTCAAAACTACCTACTGGCAAATGATTGCCCTTTACCTGTGACCAACATCATTACAAGTAGAGATCCCACAAAACAGACTGGCACATTCGACATGTAACTGAGGTCAGTGCCATGAAAATGGTGCACTGCTGGTGACAATTTCTGTCCTTCCTGGCATAGTGGATACTGCCCCACCAACATGGCTGCATCGGCATCCAATTCTGGCCACCAGACATTACCTCTCAAAAATATCTTCATTTTGGAAATCATAGGATGAGCCTGGTGGAGTTTAGCTGGTACCTGACAATGACCTTTGCTTGTGACAAACACGCTTGCTCCCCATATTAGTAAGCCATCTTCAATGGTCGCCTGGTCTTGCCAGGTCCAGAAAGAATTCCATCCTGGTTGTGATGACCCTTTCGTTTTGAACATCACCAGTGGTTTTTGTTTCACCAGGACAGGAAATTCTCGTATCTACAGAGATGGCCAGAAAGGATGCAGGAAGTTTAAAACGATAATGGACTCTTCCTTTGGTGGCACGCGTCATGGTGACTTCAGGCATTAACCAGTTGACTGCAGGTATGGTGTTCCGACATGTAAATCCATGCACTCAGAATAAGAGCTCACTTCTTAACCTGAAGCTGCAAGTGGGATAGCCCTGCCTTCTTCAGGTATCTCTAGCAGGATTTTGTGGTCCTTTATGACATCAAAAATATGTTTCAAAAGGTATTGGTTGAGCTTTGTCACACAAGAGGTTACTGCCAAACACTCCATCTGCATCTGGACGCATTTTCATTCGGCATCAGCCAAACTCTGGGATGCATATACTATCAGGCGGATCTATTTGTTGGTGAGCCAGCAGTAACCGGATATCGTGTGGTGAGGCTTCGCATGTCACTGCCACATCTCGCTGGAGATCATTCTGTGCCACAGCTGCTTTTTCAATTCCCGGAAGAGTACATCTTGTCGACGGGAGTATTTCCTAGCTACCAAAATGGAGGCCAGGTGATGACAGGATTTTCCATAATAATTCACCAACTCAAGGAAAGACTGAAGCTCCGATGCAGACGTGGGAGCCGATGAACCCTTGGTTGCCCTTGCATATTCTTTCAATGTGTGCAAACCACACTTGTCCATCCTGAAGCTCAAAAAGGATACTTGGGGTGTCTTGGAACACTTTTTTTGTTCTTCCTACGGTCTTGTTCAAACATTAAATAATATTTATTGATCCTACCAGTGATTAGCAAATCTTCAGATAGATAGGTACCATGGGTAGACCTTGTAAACTGTTCTCCACCATTCACTAGAACAATTTACCGGCTGATGATATCCCCAAAGAAAGGCTGTCAAGTACAGTGGTTACTCCCCTTATGGGTAGTAATTGTAGCATATTTATGGGAATCCTCTTGGAGGAACAATGGTACCTTCAGATGGCCCCTATCCAGCTTAAGGGCAACTGGGGTTTTGCACGCAAGTCCTCAATGTGATGGATTAGTGATATTCGTGGCTTCAAAAATAGGCTCATCAATTCTTTAAAACCTCCACAAAGGCAAACTGACACATAAGGGATTAGAATAGTGCAGCACAAAGGGTACACTGTCGTGGTTTGGTCATTGCTTAGCTTTCCAGGCTCTTGATTTGTGCCTCTACTTTTGCACCTAAGGGAAATGGGACTGATAGTGTGCACCTGTTTCATCAAATGGCCTACTTCTGCACTGTAGACACTCCGTCAACTCCTAGGATTCTCTGTTCGACAACATTACACAGGCGCTACGAAAAGTGGTCTTGCCCGTTCCTCTTACCAAAATGCAACATTTTGCATGTGTTCAAATTATACTCTACCAGCTAATCCTCACAAACCATGCATCCCATATTCTCATCCAAGTCCTTTACATAAATGACAAATGGCATGGACACATCACCGATTCCTAAATTTGTCACAATCCTCCAATCTGATAAACAACACCAAACAACAACACTGCCCAAATAGGCACAGTACCAGGACATACACTCCTAGTTTTTTTTTACCTTTCTAAGGATTTGGAGAAACATTAAGCACATATTTATTGTTTGTGTCACTCTTTTCAGCACATCATTCGGATAAATATCGACCTGCAGTAGACCTTGTAAAATGTTCTCCCCCATTCCCTGGAACTGCTCATCGGCTGATGATACCCAAAAAGACAGGCAGTCAATTATATTGTTTCCATCCCTCATGGGTATTAATTGGTGCATGCTTATGGGAATCATCACTGAATCACAATGGCATATTTGCATGGCTCATTTCCAGTGTCGTGACAAACAGGTCCCATGCACTTTTGCGTAAAACTCCTCAATGCAGTCCACTGGTTATTTATCTGGCTTCAAAAACTGGTTCAGCATTTCTTTCAAATTGCCACAAGTGTATTCACCAATAATGGGTATCAACAGTGCTGCTCCTATGGAAAACTATAGTGATTTGAAGATCGATAAGCTTTCCAGGTTCGTGAGTTGTGTCTCCACTTCTGACGAAACGTGGGAGCTGAGTAACCCTTGGTTGCACGTCCATTATCTTTCACTGTGTGCAACTCACTCTTGTCCATGTTTTTTCCTTCCTAAGGTCTTGGATAAACATTATACGACCTTTGTTGATCGTCCCAGTGATTAGCAAATCTTCAGATAAATAGGGACAGTGCATAGACCTTGGATTTTAATCGGTGCATGTTTATGGGAATCCTCACTGAATCACAATGGCATGTTGACATGCCTCACATCCAGCTATGTGACGAACAGGTCCCCTGCACTTTTGAATTTAAATTCCCAACGCCATCGATTGGTTATTTATCTGGCTTCAAACACTGGCTGAGCATTTCTTTCAAATCTCCACAAATGCAAATCGACCAACAATGGGAATTAACAGTGCTGCTCCAATGGCAAACTACAGCGGTTTGATGATCCCTCAGTCCTCCAGGCTCATGCCTATACTTGTGCACACAAGGTGAATGGCACTGGTGCTGTGAACTATTGTGTCAAATGGCCTGCTTCCGCACTGTAGAAGTTCTGGCAACCCCTGGGACTCTCGGTTCAACAACAATTGACAGGCCCGCCATTAACTGTGTTGCTCTTGCACTGCAACACTTACCAATATGCAACAATTTGCATTTATCAAAATTAAACCCCACCTGCCACTCCTCACCAAACATGCATCCCATATTCTCATCCAAATCCTTTACATAAATGAGAAATGGCATTGGACCCATTCCTGTATTCGTCACAGGCTTCCAATCTGAAAAACAACCATCACTGCCTGCATCAGACACTCCCAGAACAGGCACAAGACCGTGACATATGCTCTGCTCTTTCAAAACAGAATCTAAAGCGAGTTGTTGAACAAAAAAGACACTATTATTCTGCAGATAGACATAATCAAAACCTGGTTCTGCTGGACTCTGTTCCCAACACTCTCTCGTGGGCTGGGGTTACAGGAGGGTAACATAAAAACAAACTCAAACAAATCAAAGAAAAAAAAAATCAGCTCTGACGAAACGTCTTCTCGGTTCAAAATCTTAGCTTGCTCTCTCTCATGGTTGTGTCTGACCCACTGTGATCTCCAGCATTTGTTTCTTTCAACTTGGTAAATAAATCCTCTCGGCTGTCATGATTGAACACTCATGGAAAGGAACAACAATGATTTGAAATTCAGAGAAAGTATACATGCTCATTTCAACTGAAAATAACTTACTGCTCACATTGACTGCCATCAAGCATGTCTGGGATAGCAACATTGCAGGAGTTCAATGCAATTGAACTAAAAGTGGCCTAAAAGTGGGCAGATCATCTATGGTGAGGTCCTGCAATGAGGTAGATTCAGAGCGATTTGGTGGGGATGACATAGTCCCACTTGACACGGTTCAGAGGTAGAATGGGTCAGTGTTGAAGCCGTTTGTCATTAAGATGAGTCACACAGCGTTCTGGACCAGGTGAGGGATGTTGACAAGTTTCATGATGCAACAAAAGTGGGGAAGAACGCTCCACATATGCTTCCTGTTTGATGGTGTCAAAGACCTTTGAAAGGTCTGAGAGCACCCTACGTAACAGTAAAAACCATGTCGTTTGTGCCCATCTGGGGCTGAAATACACACAGACATTCTGGGATAGATTCCTCAGGCACAGGCAGGAGACAGTTGACAAGGATCTTGGCAATACATTTTACTATGGTCGACATCAGGAACATTTTGCTGTAGATAGCACAGTCTGACATGTTCTTATTTTTTTGAAAACACTCACTCATGTTCTTATTTTTTTGAAAACACTCACTGGCATCTGGGAGCTCTCCAGGGATGCTCTCCTCCTTCCAGATAAGACAGACAAGGGCATGCAGCTGCATTGGGAGTTCAGTGCCTCTCGACTTCAATGCCTCAGGGGGAATACCAATTGTGTCTGCAGCCACATTCTTAAGCTGGAGGGCAGCTTTCTCTGTTTCGGCCAAGATTGGGGATTGCTGAGCTCTTTGCTATAATACGCTGTGGGATACAGTTCAAGACTTTACACGGGCACAGAATGTGGCACTGACCTTGCCTTCTTAGTGTAACAGAACCTTGAGTGTAACAGAACCCCGACACACCTGCCAGTAAGGACACCCTGACTGGATCAGATTAACAGCCACAATGTAGGATATTATGTTAATGCAGTTCCCTGGGTGTGGAGGGTCGTGAGGCTGCTTGTTATTACATTGATTTCCATGTTGTTGTGGATCAGGTGACGGATGGTGACAAACCTCATGCCACATCAAAAGTGCAGATGAATGCTGCACAAGTGCTTTCTGATTGATGGTGTCAAAGGCCTAAGATGGTGTAAGGTCTAAGAAGGCCATATACAGTTATGCTCAATGTACCCCCCTGAGGCTAAAAGTCACACTGAAACTGCGGAGGGAGTTCATCAGCCATAAGGAGGGGACAGTTGAAAAGTAACTTGGTGATGAATTATCCAGTGGTCAACATCAGGGACATTGCCCTGTACATACCACAATCTGTCATGTACCGTTGTTTGAAAATACTCCTGACTTTGGCATCTGGAAGCTCTCCTGGAATGCTCTCCTTCTTCCAGAGAAGGCAGACAAGGATATTCAGCTGCACTGGAAGCTCGGTGCCTCCGCAGTTCTGAGCTTGAGGGGGACTACAATTTGCAACTGTAGCCTTGTTCTTGAGCTGGAGGACCGCCTTCTCTGTTTCATCCAAGGCTGAAACAGAGAAGGCGGTATTGCTGAACTCCGTGCAAATATGCTGCAGCATGCACTCCAAAATTTTCCACGCGCACAGTATGTGGCACTGACCGAGCCTTCATAGAGACAGCTCCTCAAGTGAGCAGAATCCCTGACACATCTGCCAGTTAGGTCTCCCTGACTAGACCAGGTGAAAAGCCTCAACCTGGAAATATATATACAATGAGGTTCACTCACTGACTGCGTCCCAATCATTATTTCCGTCCCCATCTAATTCCTGGGACAAAGGCCCATTATCTTTCTTGCAACATCTCATGAGTCATTTTCCCATTAGGTCCACTTCCTCGGACTTGGGGCTGCAATCTGCCGCCATGTGCTGGACTGTGGCCCACTTCTTGCATCTCAGAAGAAACTTACTTTCTTCTGCAACTGATAATGGTGTCAATGCTGCAACATCTGCCATGTCCATCTCACCCTCAAGGATTCTTCCACACTGAGTGGAGGAGGAGGAGAACCCACAGATTCAGACAGCCTTGCTGAATGTTGTGAGGGGCTGGGTATGTTTTGCTCCTGACCATGTCGTGAGGTTGCAGCAATCATGTGATCCTCACAATGGTTCAGGACTTCTTGTGTGACCTAAGGATTGTACAACTTGCGACTTGTCCTCACTTTCAACTTACCTTATACCTATCCGGTGCCATTCCCACGGTTTCAACAGCACATTTTGTCCAATGAAGTAAACTGTCTCATTCACAAAGAGGGGTTTTATGACCTGCGTTGGACTTCCTGATGGTGTTTCACCCTCCCCACAATGTCCAAGAAGATCAGATTTAACCTGGAGTCGTCTTCGCATGAGCAACTCTGGTGGAGTTGTCACTGCAGTTGTGTGAACGCTCTTTCTATGATCAAAGAGAAAGTGGGACAGTTTGGTATCCAGTGAAGTTGTCAGCTGTTTTCTTAACTTTGCCCTCAATATTTGGACTGTTTTTCTCCGCCATACAAGAGGACAAAGGATGCAGCTGTCACTACATGCCCAATGCCATTCGATTTTAGGTAATACACAAAACTACCTGCGAGCAAATGAATGCACTTTATCTGTGACCAACATCCTTAAACTACAGATCCCACAAAACAGACTGGCACATTTGACGTGAAACTGAGCTAAGGTTATAATTGGCCAGTGCCATGAATATGGTGCACTGCTTGCGCCAATTCCTGTCCTTCTTGGCATCATAGATACTGCCTCACCAACACGGCTGTATCAGCATCCAATTCTGGCCACCAGACATTACTTCTCACCAACATCTTCATTTTGGAAATCATAGGATCAGCCTGGTGGACTTTAGCTGGTATCTGCATTCTGGGGAAGGTGGGACCGTACAAGCAGAACGGGTTGCACCTGTACCAGAAGGGCACCAATATCTGGGGGGTAGGTTTGCTAGCACTCTTCGGGGGGGTTTGAACTAATTTGGTAGGGGGATGGGATCCGGACTTGTAGTCCAGCAAGTAGGATAGCTGTTTGTCAGGATGTCCAAGAATTTATGGAGGCTGTGAAGAAGGTAGCACTGACAGGGAATACTTGCGGACACAGAGACGGGTTCAAGTGCGTATACTTCAACGCAAGGAGTATCAGAAATAAGGTGGGTTAACTTAAGGCGTGGATCGGTACTTGGGACTACGATGTTGTGGCCATCACGGAAACGTGGACAGAAGAGGGACAGGAATGGTTGTTGGAGGTTCCTGGTTACAGATGTTTAAGTAAGATTAGGGATGGTGGTAAAAAAGGAGGGGGGGGGTGGCGTTGCTAATTAGAAATGGTATAATGGCTGCAGAAAGGCAGTTTGAGGGGGATCTGCCTTTGGAGGTAGTATGGGCTGAAGTCAGAAATAGGAAAGGTGCAGTCACCTTGTTGGGTGTTTACTATAGGCCCCCCAATAGCAGCAGAGATGTGGAGAAACAGATTGGGGAACAGATTTTGGAAAGGTGCAGAAGCCACAGGGTAGTCGTCATGGGCGATTTCAACTTCTCAAATATTGATTGGAAGCTCTTTAGATCAAGTAGATTGGATGGGGCGGTGTTTGCGCAGTGTGTCCAGGAAGCTTTTCTAACTCAGTATGTAGATTGTCCGACCAGAGGGGAGGCCATATTGGATTTGGTACTCGGTAATGAACCGGGACAAATGATGGGCTTATTAGTGAGTGAACATTTTGGTGATGGTGACCACAATTCTGTGACTTTGACCTTGGTTATGGAGAGAGATAGGTGCGTGCAACAGAGTAGGTTTTACAATTGGGGGAAGGGTAATTACGACGCTGGAAGACAGGATCTGAGGAGCATAAGTTGGGAGCATAGGCTGTTAGGGAAGGATGTCGTGGAAAGGTGGAACTTTTTCAAGGAACAGATACGACATGTCCTTGATATGTATGTACCTGTCAGGCAGGAAAGAAATGGTCATGTGAGGGAACCTTGGTTGACGAGGGAGGTTGAATGTCTTGTAAAGAGGAAGAAGGAGGCTTATATAAGGTTGAGGAAACAGGGTTCAGACAGAGCAGTGGAGGGATACAGGATAGCCAGAAGGGACCTGAAGAAAGGGATTAGGAGAGCTAAGAGAGGGCATGAAAAATCTTTGGCAGATAGGATCAAGTATAACCCAAAGGCATTTTATGCGTATGTGAGAAACATGAGAATGACGAGAATGAGGGTAGGTCCGATCAAGGACAGTAGTGGGAGACTGTGTACTGAGTCGGAAGAGATAGGAGAGGTCTTGAATGAGTACTTTTCTTCAGTATTTACAAACGAGAGGGACCGTATTGTTGAAGAGGAGAGTGTGAAACGGACTGGTAAGCTCGAGGAGATACTTGTTAGGCAGGAAGATGTGTTGGACATTTTGAACAACTTGAGGATAGACAAGTTCCCTGGGCCTGACGGGATATAACATAGGATTATGTGGGAAGCAAGAGAGGAAATTGCAGTACCGTTGGCAATGATCTTTTCATCTTCACTGTCAACGGTGGTGGTACTAGGGGACTGGAGAGTGGCGAATGTTGTGCCCCTGTTCAAAAAAGGGAATAGGGATAACCCCGGGAATTACAGGCCAGTTAGTCTTACTTCGGTGGTAGGTAAAGTAATGGAAAGGGTACTGAGAGATAGGATTTATGAGTATCTGGAAAGACACTGCTTGATTAGGAACAGCCAGCACGGATTTGTGAAGGGTAGGTCTTGCCTTACAAGTCTTACTGAATTCTTTGAGGAGGTGACCAAGCATGTGGATGAGGGTAGAGCAGTGGATGTAGTATACATGGAGTTTAGTAAGGCATTTGATAAGGGAAGGATGTCGTGGAAATGTGGAACTTTTTCAAGGAACAGATACAACGTGTCCTTGATATGTATGTACCTGTCAGGCAGGAAAGAAATGGTCGTGTGAGGGAACCTTGGTTGACGAGGGAGGTTGAATGTCTTGTAAAGAGGAAGAAGGAGGCTTACATAAGGTTGAGGAAACAGGGTTCAGACAGAGCAGTGGAGGAAAGTCAGGAGGCATGGGATAGAGGGAAATTTGGCCAATTGGATAGAAAACTGGCTAACCGGTCGAAGTCAGAGAGTGGTGGTAGATGGCAAATATTCAGCCTGGAGCCCAGTTACACGTGGAGTTCCGCAGGGATCAGTTCTGGGTCCTCTGCTGTTTGTAATTTTTATTAATGACTTGGATGAGGGAGTCGAAGGGTGGGTCAGTACATTTGCAGATGATACAAAGATTGTGGAGTTGTGGATAGTGAGGAGGGCTGTTGTCGGCTGCAAAGGGACTTAGATATGATGCAGAGCTGGGCTGAGGAGTGGCAGACGGAGTTCAACCCTGCCAAGTGTGAGGTTGTCCATTTTGGAAAGACAAAGAAGAATGCGGAATACAGGGTTGACAGTAGGGTTCTTAGTGAGGTGGAGGAACAGAGGGATCTTGGTGTCTATGTTCTTAGATCTTTGAAAGTTGCCACTCAGGTGGATAGAGCTTGTAAGAAGGCCTATGGTGTATTAGCGTTCATTAGCAGAGGGATTGAATTCAAGCGTCGTGAAGTGATGTTGCAGCTGTACAGGACTTTGGTTAGGCCACATTTGGAGTACTGTGTGCAGTTCTGGTCGCCTCACTTTAGGAAAGATGTGGAAGCTTTGGAGAGGGTGCAGAGAAAGTTTACCAGGATGTTGCCTGGAATGGAGAATAGGTCGTACGAGGATAGGTTGAGAGTGCTAGGCCTTTTCTCGTTGGAACGGCGAAGGATGAGGGGTGACTTGATAGAGGTTTATAAGATGATCAGAGGAATAGATAGAGTAGACAGTCAGAAACTTTTTCCCCAGGTGCAACAGAGTGTTACAAGGGGACATAAATTTAAGGTGAAGGGTGGAAGGTATAGGGGAGATGTCAGGGGTGGGTTCTTTACCCAGAGAATGGTGGGGGCATGGAATGCGCTGTCTGTGGGAGTGGTAGAGTCAGAATCTTTGGTGACCTTTGGTGACCATTGGATAGGTACATGGATGGGTGCTTAAGCTAGGACAAATGTTCGGCACAACATCGTGGACCGACGGACCTGTTCTATGCTGTATTGTTCTATGTTCTATGTGCTATGGTTGCCGTTGCTTTATCTTTCAATGTGTGTTACCCAACTGTCCACGCTGAAGCTCAATTAAGTCATTTGAGGTGCTTTGGAATGCATTTTTTTCCTTCCTAAGGTCTTGGACAAACATTAAATGATCTTTTTGATCTTCCCAGTGGTTAGCAAATTTTCAGATAAATAGGGACCATAGGTAGACCTTGTTAATTGTTCCCCGCCATTCACTGGAACACTTCAAGGGCTGATGATATCCCAAAACAAAGGCATTCAAGTAAAGTAGTTATACCCCTTATGTGTATTAACTGTAGCATATTTATTGGAATCCTCACTGAAGCACAATGCCATATTCGCATGGTTCATATCCAACTTCGTAAAAAACAAGACATCTGCGGTTTTCCAAACAAGTCCTCAATGTGATGGATCGGTTACATACCTGGCTTCAAAAATTGGTTCTTCGATTCTCTAAAAGCTCCACATCGGCAAATTTAAACATCATGGGTTAGAATAGCGCAGCACATCAAACCACTGTAGTGGTTTGATCATCGCTTAGCTTTCCAGGCTCTTGATTTGTGCCTCTACATTTGAACATCAGGGAAATGGAACTGATAGTGTGGTCCTGTTGAGCCAAATGGCCTTGTTCCGCACAGTAGAGTATCTGTCAACCCCTAGGACTCTCTGTTTAACAACACTCCACAAGCCATTCCAAAAGTGGTCTTGCCTTGTTCCTCTTACAAAAACGCAACATTTTACATGTATCAAAATTACACTTCATGTGCCACTCCTCACAAACCATGCACCCTATGTTCTCATCCAAACCCTTTACATAAATGACAAACGGCATTGGACACATCACCGATACCTATATTCATTACAAGCCTCCAGTCTGAAAAACAACACCCACCATTTGCAACAGACTCGGCCCCAATTAGCATAATACCAGGATATACAAAGTGAAAGCAGCTTTTGTTTCTATTTTGGAACAAAAAAATACACTGATCCTCTCAGGAAAGACAGAAGGAAATAAACAATCAAAAATTGGCTCTCCCTGTGCCCACCGACCACTCGTGTGCATGGGCCACATGGCACCAAAATAAAAATAAAGTCAAGGTAGTCAAATAAAACAAACAACCAATGAACAGCTCAGATGCGGGGTCATCTCGACACAAAATCTTAGCTGGCTCTCTCTCATGGAATTTGCCTGAACCGCTGAGATCTCCAGCATTTGGTCATTTCAACAAACCATTTTTTAAAAATCGCCTCTGCTCTGTCACTATTGAACACTCCTGAGATAGGAATCTGAGAATAGATAAAAATCCAATGGATGGACACCTGCTCGTTTCAACTAAAATCAACTTACCGCTCACACTGATCCCCATCAAGGGTTTCTGTGATAGCGACATTGCAGTTCTTCAGTACAAGCCCCCTTGACCTAAAAGTGGGCAGCTTATCTGCAGTGAGGTCTGGCAGTGAGGTAGATTCAGAACTGTTTTGTGGTGATGACATAGCCCTACTCAACACCGTTTCAGAGGCAGAATGGGTCAGTGTTGAATCCATTTGTCTTTAAAATGACTTACACATCGTTCTGGACCAGGTGAGGGATGGTGACAAGTTTCATGATGCAACTAAAGCGGAGAAGAATGCTCCACATATGCTTCCTGTTTGATGGTTTCAAAGGACTTTGAAAGTTCTGAGAGCGCCCAATATAACAGTAAAAATCATGAGTTTGTGGCCGTCTGGGGCTGAAGTACATATAGGAATTCCGGGATGGGTTCCTCAGACACAGACAATTGACAAGGATCTTGGCGATATATTTTCCAATGGTCGATATCAGAGAGATTTTGCTGTAGTTAGCACAGTCTCACACGTTCTCTTCTTTTGAAAACACTCACAATTGTGGCATCTGGGAGCTCTCCAGGGACGCTCTCTTCCTTCCAGATAAGGCAGACAAGAGCATGCAGCTGCATTGGGAGCTCAGTGCCTCTCCACTTCAATGCCTGAGGGGGAGTACCAATTGCACCTGCAGCCTCATTCTTAAGTTGGAGGACAGCTTTCTCTGTACCACCCAAGATTGGGGATTGCTGAGCTTCTATGCTGCGGAATACAGTTCAAGGTTTTACATGTGCACAGTATATGACACAGTGTAAGGACCTGTTGTGCTGAAAGGCCTGTTTTCACACTGTAGATGTTCTGTCAACCCCTAGGACTCTCTGTTTGACAACACTTCATGGGCCCTACCATTAACTGTGAAGGTATTGTCCTTGCAAAAAAAGGCAACATTTTGTATTTATCAAAATTAAAGTCCACTGCCACTCCTCACAAACCATGCATCGGAGATTCTCATCAAACTTCTTGAAATAAATAACAAACGGCACTGATTCCTGTATTTGTCATGTGCCTCCAGTCTGAAAAACAACCCTCACTGCTTGCAACAGACTCTCCCAGAACAGGCACAGCACCATGACAAACACTCTGCACTTTCAAATCAGGAACTAAAGCTGCTTTCACTTTGTTACACCAAAAAAATACACTATTACTCTGTGGAAAGACAGAAAGAAGTAAACAATCAAAAATTGGCTTTCCCTGGACGCTTCTGCCATGAACCAATCATGGGCAGGGGTTACAGAGGGTCAACATGCAATGTAGAAAAGTACAGCATAGAACAGGCCCTTTGGCCCATGATGTTACGCTCAGGATTTATCCTGATAAAAAATGACCTAATTTGCACACCCCTCAATTCACTGCAGTCCATAAACATAAAAAGAAACTCAAGTAACTCAAAGAAAACAAACAATATATGAACAGCTCTGATGAGAAGTCATCTAGACTCTATATCTTAACTTGCTCTCTCTCATGGATGCTGTCTGACCTGCAGTAATCTCCAGCATTTGGTTTTTTCAACAAAACAAATAAATCCTCTCTGTTCTGTCGCTATTGAACACTCCTGGGAAAAGAACAATAATGGTTTGCAATGCTCACAGAAGTACAGATGCTCATTTCAACTGAAAATAATTTATCATTCACACTGAACCCCATCAAGAGATTTTGGGAAAACAACAGTGCAGGACGAAAATAAAAGCCCCCATGGCTCAAATGTGGGCAGCTTGTCGGTGGACTGGTCCTGCAGCAACTTAGGTTCAGGAGTGTTGTGGTGATGACACAGCCCGGCTCGCCACCAGTTCAAAGGGGCAAATATCAGGTGTTGAAGCCATTTGTCATTATGATGACATATATGTTATTTTGGACCAGGAGAAAGGTGGTGACAAATCTCATGGCGCAACTAAAGTGGTGAAGAACACTACAAAAATGTTTCCTGATTGATGGTTTCAAAAGCCTTTGTAAGACCCAAGAATGGAATATGCAGCAGTAAAAATCATGTCCATTGTGCTCCTCTGGAACAGAAAGCAATACTGACTCTCCGTGAAGAGTTCCTCAGCCACAGATAGGAGACAGTTGACAAGGAAGTTGGTGATATGTTTTCCAATGGTCGACATCAGAGAGATTTTGCTGCAGTTAGCACAGTCTGACATGTTCACTTATTTTTGAAAACACTCACACTGTGTCATTGGATGCTTTCCAGGATGCTCTCTTTCTTCCAGATAAGGCAGATAAGGGCTTGCAGCTGCATTGGGAGGTCAGTGCCTTATCCAATTCAATGCCTCAGAGAGAATACCAATCGCACCTGCAGCCTCAGTCTTAAGCTGGAGAACAGCTTCCTCTGTTTCGACCAAGATTGGGGATTGTTGAACTTCTTGCGTGTAATGTGCTGCTGGATACAGTTCAAGATTGTACACATGCATAGTATATATGACACTGACCTCTCCTTCTTAGAATCGGCTCCTCGAGGGATGAGAGAGTTGAACTGGACCTTGGCGATGAGCTTTCCAATGCTCGACATTGAGGACATTCCCCTGGAGTTCCCACAGTCTGATGTGTTCCGTTTTTTGATAACACTCACAAGTGTGGCATCTGGGAACTCTCCTGGGATGCTCTCCTCCTTCCAAGTAAGGCAGACAAGGGCATGCAGCTGCACTTGGAGATCAGTACCTCCGCACTCAGGGGGAGTACCACTTGCACCCGCAGACTCATTCTTAAGATGGAGGACAGTCTTCTTTGTCTCATCCAAGGCCTGGGTTTTGCTGAGCTCCTTGCATGCAACATGCTGCAGGATGCACTTCAAGAATTTACACGTACACAGGCCATGACATTGACCTCGCCTTTACACAGATGTCTCCTCAAGTGAGCAGAACTCCTGACACACCTGCCAGTCGGGACTCCCTGATTGGACCAGTTGAAGAGCCCCAACCAGGGGAATTATATTTCATAAGTTAACTGGGTGATTACATTCCAATCACTACCTCCATCCTTCTCTAAGCCCTGGGACATGGGCCCATTCTCTTTCCTGTCATGTCCTGGGTCATTTTCCCACTAGATCCACTTCCTCAGACTTTGGCTTGGCCAATGGTGCCATGTGCTGTACTGTGACCCATTTATTGCGTCTCAGAAAAGATTTATCATCTTCCGCTGGTGGTAAAGATGTCAAGGCTGAGACATCTGACACGTCCAGCTCGCCCACAGAGCTTCCTTCCACGCTGGGCAGACTGGGAGAACCCACAGGTTCGGACAGCCTTACCGGATGTTCTGAGAGGCTGGGTGTGTTTTGAGACTGGCCACTTGAGAATTTGCAGCTGTCATGCTATCTGCACGTTTGTTCAGGACATAGAACAAACACCACTAGAGCACAGCACAGGTCCTCCAACCCTCGATGTTGCGATGACTTGTGGAACCAATCTGAAGCCCATCTATCCTGCACAATTTCATTTTTGTCCATGTTTATCCAATGACCATTTAAATGCCCATAAATTTGGTGAGTCTACAACAGTTGCAGGCAGGGCATTCCACACCCCCCGTACAACTTTTTGAGTAATGAAACTACCTCTGACATCTGACACTCCTCGATTTAAAGCTGTATCCCCTCATGTGAGCCATCACCATCTGTTGAAAAAGGCTCTCACTCTCCACCCTGAATTCGCTGATTACCTTAGATATTTCAATTAAGTCACCTTTCAACTTTCTTCTCTCTAATGAAAACAGCCTCAAGTCCCTCAGCCTTTCTTCATAAGAACTTCCCTTCTTTACCAGACAACATCCTGAACCCTTTCCAAACAATCTGCATCCTTCCTCTAATGCAGTGACCAGAAAAGCACACAATACGCGAAGTGCAGCCGCACCAGAGTTTTCTACAGCTGCAACATGACCTCATGGCTCAGAAACTCAGTACCTCTACCAAGAAAAGCTGACATCGTATGCTTTCTTGACAGGCCTACCAACCTGGGTGGGAACTTTTAGGGATTGATGGACACGACCACCAAGACCTCTGTGCTCATCTATACTTCTAGGAATCTTCAAATCAGTCCAGTACTCTTTATACCTGTTGATCTTTCCAAAGGTGAGTCACCTCACACTTTTCCACATTAAACTCCATTTGCCACATCTCAGTCCATCTCTGTAACCTGCAATACCATTTGGCACTGTCCACAATTCCACCAACCTTAGTTTCATCCTCACATTTACTAACCCATCCTTCAACAGCCTCATTCAGATCATTTATAGAAATTACAAACAGCAATGGGCCCAAAACTCATCATTGCAGTACATCATAAGTAACTGAACCCCAGGATGAACATTTTCTATCAACCACCACATCCTGTCCATTTTCAACTGGCCAGCTTCTGGTAAATCACCTTCAATTCCAAGTCTCTGTGTTTTCTTCAGTACCCTACCATGGGGAGCGGTATGAAGTGCCTTACGGAACTCTATGTAAAGCACATCAAACGTGTTACCCTCATCCACTTGCATGGTCACCTTCTCAAAGGTCTCAATAAGGTTTGTGA
This sequence comes from Chiloscyllium plagiosum, assembly GCF_037043375.1. Taxonomy (NCBI): domain Eukaryota; kingdom Metazoa; phylum Chordata; class Chondrichthyes; order Orectolobiformes; family Hemiscylliidae; genus Chiloscyllium; species Chiloscyllium plagiosum. Next base: position 90,273,232 of record NW_028270149.1, on the reverse strand, counting down.
GGCACGACTTTCCGTTTACAAAACCATGTTGACTATCCCTCATCAAAGTATTCCTTTCCAGAAAGGACCCAAAAGTTGTATATCATGAGGCCTAGCCTCACTTCGACCAGGCCTCTTATTCATACAGGGCTATTTCCAAGTATACCATGGGAACAGCACATGTTCAGGAAGATCAGATTTAACTCGGTGTGGAGTCTTCTCTGCATCAACAATTCTGCTGGTGCTTTTGCCCCTGCAATTGCGTGAGTGATATTTCTATAATAAAACAGAAACTTGGACATATTGTTATTCAATGAACTTGTAGGCTGTTTTCTTAACCTTGCCTTCAATGTTTGGACGTTTCTTTCTGCCAGAGTATTAGACAACGGATGCAGCTGCCATTACATGCCGAATGCCGTTCACCTTTCGGAAAAACGCAGAACACCCTGCTGGCAAATGAATGCCATGATGTCCCATCACCAAGTCCAGACACAAGGGGCTGACAACTTTTCAATCATCATCCCCAAATTTGACAAATTAATTTTATGCATGTCAAACCACTTTGAAATGGCATGTACAATATTTAAAAGTATTGATTCCACCAACGGACTGCACATTCAACTATGCAGGCAACGAGGGTTGTTTTTCAGACTCGGGTCCAAGCTATGCCTGGCCAATTCCATCAATATTGTGCACTGTCTGTGACAATTTTTGTCCTTGTTGGCACTCTGAGTACTACCCACCAATGTGGCTGTACCAGCTTCCAATCCTGGCTCCCAAACATAAAATCTCATCAACACCTTCATTTGAAAAATCACAGGATTATCCTCGAAGAATTCAGCAATATCTGACAGAGTTATGTGTGTGACAAACATGCACGCTACCCATGTTAGTAGTTTTCAATGGATATCGGGTCTCGCCAGGAGCAGAAAGATTTCCAGCCTGGTTTTGATGACTCTTCCATTTCCAACACCACCAGTTGTTTTTGTTTGGCCAGGATGGGATAATTTCACATCCACAGTCTGTTATTGTCAGCAATGACTGGAGGGGTCCAGAAAGATTAAAACTAGGAACAGACTCATCCAGTGGTGGCACCCACCATGGTGTATCCACCAAGCAGAGTTGGCTTCAGCCATTAACCAATTACCACACAGATGGTGTTCCAACTTGTAATCACATGCACTCAGAATAAGAGAGCACTGCTGAATACAACCTGAAGCTAGAAGTGGGATGCCAGTAAGATTTTGCAGTCCATTACTGTTTCAAATATAGTTGCAGAAAGGTATTAGTTGAACTTTCTCACACAAAAGATTCCCGCCAAACTTTCATTCTCTATCAGAATGTATCTTCATTCAGCATCACTAAACTCGGGCAAGATGAGACTATTGGGCTGCCAACTCTGCTGAGCTGTCAATTTTCCATAATAATTCACCAACCCAAATTAACACCGAAGCTCAGGTTTCCCACTGTTTGTCTTTGAATGTGTGTAACCCACTCTTGTCCATGCTGTAGCTCAAAGAGGTCACTTGGGGTGCCTTGGAACACAAGTTTCTTTCCTTCTTCTGGCCCTGGAGAAGCATTAATGCTGTTTATCAATCTTCCCAGTTATTAGCACATCATTCAGATAAATAGCACACTGGGGATAGACCTTGTAAAGTGTTCTCTGTTGTTCACTGGAAAGGTTCGCCAGCTGATGAAGGTATGTTTATTTACCTGGCTTCGAAAACTGGTTCACCGTTCCTTTAAACTTTCCACAAAGGCAAAGCGACCAATCATGAGGATGCCCAGTGCTGCTCAAAGGGCATACCACAGTGTTTGTTGAATGTTCCAGGTTCTTGATAGTCTGTTTACTTTTGGTGCAAGGCAAATGGCATTGGTTGTGTGGAATGTTTTGTTGAATGGCCTGCTTAAGCACTGTAGACGCTCTGCCAACCCCTAGGTCTCTCTGTTTGACAACCCTCCACAAGCCCTACCATGAACTGTGTAAGTCTTGTCCTATCCCTCTTACCAAAGTGCAACACATTGCATTTATTAAAATTAAACTCCATCTGCCATTCCTCACAAACCATGCATCCTATATTCACACTTAAATCTTTTACATAAATGAAAAATGGCATTGGACCCAGCACCCATTCCTGTATTCCTCACAGGCCTCCAGCCTGAAAAACAGCCCTCACTGCCTGCAACAGACATTCCCAGATCAGGCACCACACTGGGGCATACAGTCTGCTCTTAAAGCAGATACTAAACCTGCTTTTAATTTCTAAAACAAAAAACATACTATTCCTCAGGACAAATTCAGAAGGAAATAAACTATCAAAAACTGGCTCTCCCTGGACTCAGTCCCCATCAAGCATTCGTGGGCAGGGGCCACACAGGGTCAATATAAAACTAAACTCAAGCAAATCACAGAAAGCAAACAATAAATGAACAGCTCTGATAAGGAGACATCTAGACACTAAAACTTAGCTTGCTCTCATGGATGCTTTCTGAACCACTGTGATCTCCAGCATTAGATCTTTTCTACTAAATTAAAAAATGCTCTCTACTTTGTTGCTATTGAACACTCCTGGGAATGGAACAACACTTGTTAAAATCCAGAGGTAGTACATCTGCTCATAGATTAGATTACTTACAGTGTGGAAACAGGCCCTTCGGCCCAACAAGTCCACACCGACACTCCGAAGAGCAACCTACCCAGACCCATTCCTCGACATTTACCCCCTCACCTAATACTACAGGCAATTTAGCATGGCCAATTCACCTAACCTGCACATTTTTGGACTCGAGGAGGAAACCAGAGCACCTGGAGGAAACCCACGCAGACACGGGGAGAATGTGCAAACTCCACACAGTTGCCTGAGGCGGGCATTGAACACAGATCTCTGGCACTATGCCACCCACTTCAAATAAAAGTATCTTAACCCACACACTGAAGTCCAACAAGATCTTCTGGGACAGGAAAAATGCAGGACTACAATAAAAGCCACCTGGGCTCAAAACTGGGCAGATTGTCGGCAATGACATCCTGCAGCAAGGTCGATTCAGAACAGTGTTGAGTTGACGACACAGCTCTGCTCAACTGGGTAGGTGTTGCAGCCGTTTGTTATTACGATTACTTACATACAGTTGTGGAAGTGTCAAAGGATGGTTACAAACTTTAAGTTCCAACTAAGCACAGAAGAACGTTCCACAAATGCTTCCCAACTGATGGTGTCAAAGGCATTTATGAGGTTCAAGAGCAGCAGTGAAAACCATGCCTATTGTGCTTGACTGTGGTTCACTGACGCTGAGACTCTGGGAGGAGTACCTCAGTCACAAGGAAGAGACAGTTAAAATCGACGATGATGATGAGTTTTGAATGGTCAATATCAACGATGTGCCCCTGTGGTTACCACAGTCTGACATGTTGCCATTTTTGAAAGCACTAATGACTTTGTCATCTGGGAGCTCTCCTGGGATGATCTCCTCCTTCCAGATTAGTCAGGCAAGGGAATTCAACTGCACTGGGAGCTCTGTGCCTCAAGGGGAGAGCCATTTGCAGCTATAGTCTTCTGCATCTGGAGGATGACCATCTCTGTTCCATCCAAGACATGGTAAAGCTGAGCTCCTTGCGTGTAATATGCTGGGTGATGCAATTCAACATTGTCCACATGTACACTGCATGATACTTGGGCGAGGCTTTACAGAGATGGAAACTTGAGTGAGCAGAACTCCTAACACATCTGTCTGCCTGGACTGCCTGATTGGGGCAGTTAACCGGGTCTAATCTGGGAAATTATGTTCAGTGAGATCCACCTCACTAACCTCATTTCAATCAATACCTTTCTCCCCATCGCTGTCCTGAGAAAAAGGCCCATTCTCTTGGCTGTTGCCTCTCCTGAGGCACACTCACACCTAATTTGGTGCCACAGATTCTGGCTCAGATACTGCCGGCATGTACTGGACTGCGGCTTGCCTCTTACCCGTGGACCATCTTAGCAGGAATTCATCTTTTTCTGCTGGTGGTAATGGGATCAAGGCTGTGACATCTGCCATGTCCATCTTGCCCTCAGAGGTTTCTTGGACATTGGGAATGACAGAGAAAACCCAGTTTCTGGCAGCTTTGACAGATATTCCTAGTGGCTGGGTACGTTTTGTTCCTGCCCCACTTTTGATGTTATAGCTATCAGGATCACCTCTCTGCCTTGAAAAATGGACAGCATTCAACCAGGGCTCTTACGCATGCATGGCAATTCCAATTGTTATAACAGCAAATTTTGTCTCCCGGACTAAACTGCCTCTCTCGTATAGAAATGTCTTCCGGCCAGCATTGGCGTTCATGACACTTTTTCACACCCCCCACAAGGTCGAAGAACATCAGATTTAATCTGGAGTGGAGTCTTCTCTGCAATACCAATGCTTCTGTTCCTGTATTTGTGTGAGTGCTGGTTCTAAAATCAATCACAAATTGGGACACTTGGGTATTGACAAAAGTTGTACGCTGTAATTTTAAACTTTCTTTCAATGATTGGACTGCTCTTTCTACCAGACTATCAGACAACAGATGCAGCTGTCCTTACATGTTGAATATCATTCCACTTTTGGAAATACACAAGGCTCCCTCCTGCTAAATGATGGCCTGTTATCTGTGACCAGCATGTCCAGTTTCTGTGTATTGTAAAAGATTCTCACAACTTTTCAATTGTCATCCCCACATTTGACAAATGCACTTCATGCACATCCAACCACTTTGTGTGTACACAATGATTAAATGCATAACCACCATGAAAGAACTGGCACAGTTGACGTGTAACTGAGTCCAGGTGTTACCTGACCAGTCCAATGGATGTGGTGTAGCTGCTGGTGACAATCTTTGTCTTGGTTGACACTCTAGCCATTGACCCACAAACATCTTGTCAACACCTTCATTTCTGAAATCACAGGATGACCCTGGTGGATTTCAGCCAGTATCTGACAGTGACCTTTGCTTGGGCTAAAGACACTTGCTCTGCATATTACTATGCCATCCTCAATGGACTCTAGTCTCGCCAAGTCCAGAAAGCATTCAATTTTGGTGGTGATGCCCCTTTAATTTCCAACACCACCAGCTATTTGTGATTCACCAGGAAGGGATCTTTTTGTATCCACAGTCTGATATTGTCAGAGATGATGGGAAGCGTGTCCGCAATGTTTAAAACAAGAACAGGCTCTTTCAATTCTGGCACCCACCATGGTGTATCCACCATTGGGAGTAGGCTTCACGCAACTGCATTTAACACATGATTGCCCACACAGGTTTCTGAGCTTTTATGCACTCAGCATGACAGCCCACTGAATTTGGCTTGAAGCTTGAGGTGTGAAGGTCCTGTCATCATCAGGTATCAGTAGCAGGGGTTTGTGGTCCATTTATATTTCAAATTGATGTCCTAAAAGGTATTGGTGGAACTTTCTCACACAAAGGATTACCACCTTCCTTCTCTATGTGGACGTGTCTTCATTTGACATTCGCCAAAGTTTGAGAAGCATATACCATCTCTGCCAAGCCATCAGTGAGCCAACAGTCACCTCAAACTGTATTGGGAGGCATCACATGTTAGCACCACACCTCACTGGTGACTATTGTGTGCCAACACCATCCACAATACCTGCTTTTTCACTTCCCTAAAGGTTACTTCTGGGCAATGAAATCATTTGCAATGCTGATCATTTCTGAATAGCAAATCCAAGCTGCCAAGATGGAGGCCAGGACATTACAGAAGCATCTGTAATATTTAACCAACCCAAGGTAAGATCGAAGCTCTGGTGGGAGGCAGGGCACCCTTGATTGACCTCACTTAATTTTCCAACTTGTTTATCCTGGTCTTGTTGATGCTATAGCTCAAGGAGGTCACTTGGGCTGCCTTGGAATACACATTTTTCCTTCTAAGGCCCTGGAGAATCAATTAATTGCTGTGCCCAATCTCTCAAAATCCTCTTCCCAATTATTAGTACATCATTCATAGAGACCGTATCCTGGGGTACACCTTGTGAAATGTTCTCCATTGTTCACTGGACAATTTCATAGGCTGATGATATCCCAACACAAAATGCAGTCTTGGATATTGCTACAACCATTATGTGTATTAATTGAAGCATATTTTTGGGAATATTCATCAAATCACTATGCCAGTTTCGCATGGCTCATATCCAGCTTCATGAAGGACAAAGCCTATAAAGTTTTGCATATGGTTGGGTTATTTGTCTGGCTTCAAAATACAGATCACTGTTTCATCAAAATCTCCACAAAGGCAACTGACCCACAATGTGTAGGACCAGTGCTGTGGATACGGTAAATGTAGTATTTTTATTATTGCTTCACTTTCCAGCCTCATGAATGCTGCCTCTCCGTTTGCACGCACATCAAGTGGAACTGGTCGTGTGGGCTCCACAGGTGAAATGGCCGGCTTCTGCACTATAGAGGTTCTATCAAACCTTAGGTCACTCTTTGGCAATTTCCAAAGGACTAACTATTAACTGTGTAAGTCTTGCCCTGTCCATCTAAGCAAAATGGAACATCTCACATTTATCAAAACTAAACTCCTTCTGCCACTCCTCAGCCCATTGGCCCACTTGATCAGGATACATTTGGAATCTTTGATCACCTACTTCACTGTCTGCTATACGGCAAACTTTGGTGACATCTGCAAAATTACTAAACATAGAGTTGCAGAGATGTATAACATGCAAACAGGTTCTTCAGTCCACCTCAACCGTGCCAACCACATATTCTAAATTTATCCACTCCCACTTGCCAGCACTCGGCTCATATTCATCAAAACTCTTTCTATTTGTATTTCCATCCAGATGCCTTTTAAATATTGCAGTTGTACCAGCCTCCACCACATCCTCTGGCAACCATGTTTCCCATATTCTCAATGCTAATCCATTTACATAAATGACAAATAGCAATGGACCCAGCGCCAATTCTTTGTTCATCACAGGTCTCCAGTTTGATCAACAATCCTCCAATCTTATAAAACCAAAGATGTAAAAGGAACAAAAATCAAGAACATCTGACATTTCCTGCACAGATCATCCCAAGAGAGGCACAGCACCGGATGAAACACTCTACTCTTTCAAGACTAGGTGGGGCCCAGTGTTGGAGTTCAATCAAGAAAGTTAAAAATCGCTCAACAACACATTATCATCCACCACGTTCATTTGGAAGAATTACCAGCAGCATTCCATAAAATAGTATTTCCAAATAAACATTTGGATGAACCTGGTGTTGTGTGATTTTTTTTAACTCTGCCCTTTCAAAACAAGAATGAAAGCAACTATCAGTGTGTCAACCAAAAATGAAGACACTATGACTCTGGGGAAAGGCAAAAACAAATATACACACAAAAATTGTCTCACCTTTGACAACGTCCCCAACAACCAGTTTTAGGCAGTGGCCAAAGGGGGCCAAAATAAAAGTAAACTCAAGCAAATTTAAGAAAACAAACGATACATGAACAGCTGTGATGAGGAGTCATCTGGACTCCAAGTCTTAGCTTCCTCTCTCTCATGGATGTTGTCTGACCTGTTGTGATCTCCAGTATTTGTTCTTTTCAATGAATCCTCTCTGCACTGTCATGATTGAACACTCCAAGTAAAGGAACAATGATGCATAAAATCCAGAGGAATCACAGCTACACATTTTAACTAAAACTAACTTACAGCTCACACTGATCCCCATCAAGACCTTCTGGAACAGCAACAATGCAGGACTACAATTAAAGTCCCCTTGGAGCAAAAGTTGTCAGCTTGTCGGCATTGAGGTCCTGCAGCGACACAGATGCAGAAAAGTGTTCAGGTGATGACTTGGCCCTGCTCGACACTGGTTCAGAGGGGGAAATGGGCAGATGTTGACCTTGCTTGCCATTATAATGACTTACACTTTGTTGTGGATCAGGCCAAAGATCTCGACTAACTTCATGTTGCAACTAAATTGGAGAAGAACAATTCACAAATACTTCCCAATTGATTGTGTCAAATCCTTCTAAGGTCCACGAGGGTCCAAGACAGCAGTGAAAACCATGTCCATTGTAACTTTCTGGGGCCAAAGCCACACTGAGACTCCGGAAGGAGTTCCTCAACTGCAGGGAGGAGCCACTTGAAAAGGACCTTGGCGATGAGTTTTCCAATGGTCGACATCAGGGATTTTACCTTGCAGTTACCACAGTTTGACATGTTCCCTTTGTTAACAATGCTAATAACTTTGGCACATGGGAGCTCTCCTGGGATGAGCATCCTTTGAGATAGGGCACACATGGGCATGCAGCTACACTGGGAGCTCAGTGCCTCCACACTTCAATGCTTTAGGGGAAATATCAATTGCACTTGCAGACTTGTACTTGAGCTGGATGTTCGCCTTTTCATCAAGTCTGAACGATAACTGAACTCCTTGAGTGTAATATGCTGCTGGACGCAATTCAAGAATTTCCACATGCACAGTACACAACATTGACCTAGCTTTCATAGAGGCGGCTCATCGAGTGAGCTAGACCCCTGACATACTTGATTGGACAAGGTGACCAGTCATAACCTTTTTCACACTAGGTCAAGTTCCTCAGACTCTCGCTTGGTTACTGTCGCCACGTGCTGGACTATTGACCACCATTTACATCTCAGAAGAAAATTTATCTTCTTCTGCAGTTGGTAATGGCATCAAGGCTGCCACATCTGCCCTCAGAGGCTTCTTCTACACTGGGAGGATGAGGAGAACTCACAGGTTCGGACAGCTTTGCCAGATGTTCTGAGGAGCTGGTTATGCCTTGCTCTTGGCCACTTGCTGGTTACAACTATCATGGGATCCTCACATTTGTTCAGGAACGCCTCTCTGACATCATGGCACCTGTCCTTTATTTCGACCATGCTCCTTCCCCATGCATTGCCATTCCATTGTTTCAACAGCATATTTTGTCCAATGTAGTAAACTGCCTCATGCGCAAAGAGGAGTTTTGTGGCTGGCATTGATGTTCCTGATGGTATTTAACATTCATATTCATTTTCACATTCCAATCCATGACAGAAATGAAAAATGGTATTGGACCCAGCACCAATCCCTGCATTTGTCACAGGCTTCCAGCCGGCAAAACAACCCTCCACTCTTTTAAAACCAAAGATGTAAATGGAAAAATAAAACCAAGATACCGTGATACTGCCTGCATCAGACATTCCTAGAACAGATACATCACCGGGTAAAATGGTGTGCTCATTAAAAACAGAAATTAAACTACTTTCACTTTGTTTATTTCTTTCTATCTTTTCCCAGAGCAATAGGGTCTTTTTTGTTTAACAAGCAAAAATTGGCTTTCCATGCCCACCAATCACTTGTGCGCAGGGGCTACAGGGGGCCAAAATAAAAATATACTCAAGCAAATGAAACAACAAATGAACAGCTCTGATGAGGAGTCATTTGGTCTTGAAATACTAGCTTGCCCTCTCTCATGGATGTTGTCTGACCTGCTGTGATCTCCAGCATTTGTTCTTTTCAACCAAAAAAAAACTAAACAATTAAATTTTCTTTTCAATGAAATAAATCTCTGCTCTGCTGCAAATTGAAAACACCTGGGAAATGAACATAACTGTTTAAAATTCAGAGAAAGTACACCTGCACATTTCAACTAAAAATAACATATCACTCACACTGATCCCCACTAAGAGCATCTGGGACAGCAATGGTTTAGCACCACAACTAAAGCCCCCTTGGATCAAACGTGGGCAGCTTGTCAGAAGTGAAGTTGTGCAGCGAGGTAGATTCGGAAGTGTTGCGGTGATGACATAGCCCTGGTCGACACCGGTTCAGAGGGTGATTGGGTAGGTACTAAAGCTGTTTGTCATTTTGATGAATTATACGTCATTGTGGAGCAGGTGAAGGATGGTGACAAACATCATGGTGCAATTAAAACGAAGAAGAACGCTCCAGAAATGCTTCCCGATTGATGATGTTAAAGACCTTTTTAAGTTCCCAGAAGGCCATATACTGCAGTGAAAATCATGCTCAATGGATCACTCTCTGAAAGCCACACTGAAATCCTAGGAGGACTTCCTCAGCCACGGGGAGAAGAAAGTTGAAAAGGACTTTGGTGATACATTTCCAATGGTTGACATCAGGGATATTCCTCTGTAGTTACCACAGTCTGGCATGTTCATCTTTTCATAAAATACTTACAACTTTGAGCTCTTCTGGGAAGCTCTCCTCCTTCCAGATAAGGCAGACAATGGCATGCTGCTGCATTGGGATCTCAGTACCTCTACACTTCAATGCCTCAGTGGGAATACCATTTGCACCTGCAGCCTATTTCTTAAGCTGGAGGACAGCCTTATCTGTTTCATCCAAGATTAGGTATTGCTGATCTCCTCGAGTGCGTCGAGGGCCGAAGGGCCTGTACTGCGCTGTATTCTTCTATGTTCTATGTTCTATATTTTGCTGTGGGATGCAATTCAAAGAATTTCCACGTGCACAGTACATGATTCTGACCGAGCTGTCATAAAGGCAGCTCCTTGAGTGAGCAGAACCCCTGACATACCTGGCAGTCAGGGCTTCCTGACTGAACCAGGTTACTAGGCACGACTTGAGAAATTGTATTCAATGAGATTCACTGGCTGACCACGTTCCAATCATTAGCTCCATCCCGCTTTACATTCTGGGACATAAGCCCATTTTGTTCTCGTAGCTTCTCCAAAGGCGATTTCCCACAAGGTCTACTTTCTTGGACACTGGCTTGGCTCATGCACTAAAGCTTGGACTGTAGCCCACCTCTTGCATCTCAGAAAACATTGATCTTCTTACTCAGGTGACAATGGCATCAATGCTGCAACATCTGCTGAGTCCATCTCACCCTGAAGGTTACTTCCACTCTGGGTGGACTGGCAGAACTCACAGGTTCAGACAGCCTTGCCGGATAATCTCAGGGACTGGGTATGTTTTGCTCCTGGACACTTGTGAGGTTACACCTATCATGTGATCTTCAGATTTGTTTAGGCCAGCCTCTCCAACCCAAATATTGCACATCTGCGACCTGTCCTTACTTTGACCATGCCTCTTACCAATGCAGGGCTATTCTCATGGTTTCAACAGCAGATTTTGTCCCAGGACATTAACAGCATGTTACACAAAGAAGAGTCTTGCAACTGGCATTGGCATTCCTGATGTTGTGTCCCCCGCCCCCGCGCCCCAACAATATCTGGGAAGATCAGATTTAACCTGGTATGGAATCCTCTCCACATCAGCAACTCTGGTGGAACTGTCCCTGCAGTTGCATGAGTGCTGCTTCTATGATCAAAAAGGAACTGGAACAGTTTGGGATCCAGTTAAGTTAGAGCTATGGAGTCATAGAGATGTACAGCATGGCAACAGATCCTTTGTTTCAACTCATCCATGCCGACCAGATATCCCAACCTTTTCTAGTCCCACCAGCCAGCACCCGGCCCATATCCCTCCAAACCCTTCCTATTTATATATCCATTCAAATGCTTCTTAAACATTGCAATTGTACCAGGCTCCACCACTTCCTCTGGCAGCTCATTCCATACTAGCACCACCCTGTGTGTGAAAAAGCTGCCCCTTGGGTCTTTTTTATATCTTTCACCTCTCACCCTAATCCTATGCCTTCTAGTTCTGGACTCCCTGACCCCATTTACCCTTTCCATGCCCCTTGGAGGCTGTTTTCTTAATCTTCATTGATTGAACTGTGTTTTACGACAGACTACCAGTCAATGGATGCAGCTGTCATTGCATGCTGAATGCCAGTCGACTTTAGAAAATACTCAATACTTCCTGCTGGCAAGTGAATGCCCATTATCTGTGACCAAAACATCCAAATACAAGATACTCGCAACTTTTCGATAATAGTCCCCACATTTGAAAATAAGCTTTATGCATCAACAACTTTGAATGAGCGTGCACAATGATTAAAAGTATCAATCTCTCACATGGACCGGAACATTCGACATGTAACTGAGTCTCGGCCATACCAGGCCAGTCACATGAATATCATGCATAGCTAGCAACAATCTTTGTCCTTGTTAGCACTCTGGTTACTGACCAAACAACATGCTTATGTCGGCTTTCCACCCTGGCCCCCAGACATAACTTTTCATCTACATCTTCATTTTGGAAACCACAGGATGACCTTGTGGAATTCAATCAGAATCTGATAGTGACCTTTCCATGGGCCAAACACACTGCAACCCATATTCGTGTATTGTCTTCAATGGTCATCGGATCTCGATGCTCCTTTCATTTCCACGAGTTGTTTTTTTTTCACCAGGAAGGGAATTTTTTTTTGTTTACATAGTCTGATATTGTCAGAGATTACCAGAAAGGTGTCCAGAAAGTTTAAATCCAGAAAAGACTCTTCCAGTGGTGGCACCTGTCATGGTGTACCCACCATTGGGAATTGGCTTTAGGCATTCATTACTTGGCTGCCCGGATGGTGTTCCAACTTGTAATTGCATGCACTCAGAATAAGAGCTCATCTTTCAATTTCACCTGAAGCTAAAAGTGGGATGGCAGGGTTTTTGTGGTCTATTACTATTTCATATTTATGCTTAGAAAGGCATTGGTTGAACGTTCTCAAACAAAAGATTACTGTCAATTGCTCCTTCCATACCAATACGTCTCTTCATCAGCTAAAGTCTGGCAAGCATATGCAATTGGGCATTCCTCTTTGCCGAGTTGTCAGTGGGTGAACAGGAACTTGATACCATATGTGGAGGCATTGCAAGTCAGCATCACACCTCACTGGGGATTATTCTGTGCTGAAATATTAAATAACGAGAGCTGCTTATTCACTTCCCAAAAGGCTGCTTCTCGACAATGTGACTATTTGCAAAACTGACCCATTCAGCATCCTCTTCCCAACCTCTCCGCCCCCACCTCTTCTCCAGCCTATCACCGTCACCTTAACCTCCTTCCACCTATCGCATTCCCAACGCCCCTCCCCCCAAGTCCCTCCTCCCTTCCTTTTATCTTAGCCTACTTGGCACACCTTCCTCATTCCTGAAGAGGGGCTTATGCCCAAAACGTCGATTCTCCTGCTCCTTGGGATGCTGCCTGACCTGTTGCGCTTTTCCAGCAACACATTTTTCAGCTCTGATCTCCAGCATCTGCAGTGCTCACTTTCTCCATTCAGCATCAGCCAAACTCTGGGAGACACATACTATCAGGCAGTCCTCTCTGTCCATGAGCCAGCAGTAACTGGATACCATATGGTGAGGCTTTGCATGTCAGCGCCACATCTCACTGGAGACCGTTCTGTGCCAAGACATTAAATGATAATAGCTGCTTTTTCAACTCCGGTAATGGTTGTTCCTGGTGACACGAGTATTTACAACGCTAGCCCTTTCTGAATACCTAATCTCAGCTGCCAAAATAGAGGCCAGGTGATTACACAATTTTCCGTAATATTTTACCAACCCAAGGAAATACTGAAGCTCCGATGCAGACGTGGGAGCCAACAAACCCTTGGTTGCCCTTGCTTTATCTTTCATCGTAGTGGTTTGAACATTGCTGAGCTTTGCAGGCTCTTCATTTGTGCTTCTATTTTTGCACATAAGGGAAATGGGACTGATAGTATGGGCCTGTTGTGCCAAATGGCCTAGTTCCGCACTGTAGAGGTTCTGTCAACCCCTAGGACTCTCTGTTCGACAACACTCCACAGGCTGTTCCAAAAGTGGTCCTACCTTGTTCCTCTTACCAAAATGCAACATTTTGCATGTATCAAAATTGTACTCCACGTGCCACTCCTCACAAAACCATGCACCCTATATTCTCATCCATATCCTTTACATAAATGACAAATGGTATTGGACACATCACCGATTCCTATATTCATCACAAGCCTCCAGTCTGAAAAACAACACCCACTGCGTGCAACAGACTCAGCCCGAATAGCTATAGTCTGAACCACTGTGATCTCCAGCATTTGTTCATTTCAAAGAAACATTTTTAAAAATCACCTCTGCTCTGTCGCTATTGTATACTCTTGAAACAGAAATCCAGGAATGGTTAAAAATCCAGAGGAAGGACACCTGCTTATTTCAACTAAAAACAACTTGCCACTCACACTAACCTCCATCAAGGGTTTCTGGGATAGCAACATAGTAGGACTTCAATACAAGCCCCATTCACCTAAAAGTGGGCAGCGTATTTGCTGTGAGGTCCTGCAGGGAGGTAGATTCAGATTTTGTGGTGATGATGTAGCCCCGCTCAACACCGGTTCAGAAGCAGAATGGGTCAGTGTTGAAGCCGTTTGTCTATAAAATGACTTACACATCGTCCTGGACCAGGTGAGGGATGGTGACAAATTTCATGATGCAACTAAAGCAGAGAAGAATGCTCCACATATGCTTCCTGTTTGAAGGCCTTTGAAAGGTCTAAGAGTGTGTCTGTCTGGGGCTGAAATACACACAGAAATTCCGGGATTGATTCCTCAGGCACAGGCAGGAGACAGTTGACAAGGACCATGGCGATACATTTTTCAAAGGTCCACATCAGAGAGATTTTGCTGCAGTTAGTACAGTCTGACACGTTCACTTCTTTTGAAAAACACTTACAACTGTTGCATTTGGGGGCTTTGCTGGGAAGCTCTCCTCCTTCCCGATAAGGCAGACAAGGGCTTGCAGCTGCATTGGGATCTCAGTGCCTCTCGACTTCAATTCCTCAGGGAGAATACCAATCACATCTGCAGCCTCATTCTTAAGCTGGAGGGCAGCTTTCTCTCTTTTGACCAAGGTTGGTGATTGCTGAGCTCTTTGCGTGTAATGCGCTACTGGATACAGTTCATACTATATGACACTGATCTCGCCTTCTTAGAGTCGGCTCCTCGAGTGGAAGAGAACCCCTGACACACCTGCCAGTAAGGATAATCTGACTGGATCAGATGAACAGCCGCAACATAGGATATTATGTTAATGCGGTTCCCAGGCTGACTCTGTTCCAATCATGACCTCCATCCTACTCTAAGTCCTGAGCTATAGGCCCTTTCTTTTTCCTGAAGCATCTCCGGAGGCATTTACCCACTAGGTCCACTAACTCCAACTGAGCTTGGCTAATGTCGGCATGTGCTGGTCTGCAGTCCACCTCTTGCATCTCAGAAAATGTTTACCTTCTTCCACACATGGTAACTGTGACAATGCTGCAACACTTGCTGTTTCCATCTCGCCCTCAGAAGTTAATTCCACCCTAGGAGAACCAGGAGAACCCACACCTTTGGACAGCCTTGCTGGATGTTCTAAAACACTTACTGAGTATTGCTCCTGGCCACTTGTGAGGTTACAGCTATCATGTGATTCTCAGATTTTTTCAGTACTGACTGTCAGACCCAGGTATTGTACATCGTGGGATCGGTGCTCACCCTGACCATGCCTCTTACCCCTGCAGGGCAATTCCCATGGTTTCAACAGCTGACTTTGTCCCATGACGTAAATAGTCTCTCGCACAACAAGCATTTTTGTGGCTGGCATTTGCATTCTAGATGCTGTTTTCCACTCCCCACAAGGTCTGGGAAGATGAGATTTAATGTGGTATGAAATTCTGTGAAGTTGTCAGCTGTTCTCTGAACTTTGCATTCAAAGTTTGGACTATTATTTCCACCAGACTGTCGGACAACAGATGCAGGTGCCCTTACATGCCGAATGCCATTCGGCTTTCGGAAATACTCAAAACACCCTGCTAGCAAATGAATGCCCTTTGTCTGTGACCAACATCATTACAAGTACAGATCCCACAAACAGATTTGCATATTCAATGAGTAACTGATGCAAGGTTATACCTGGCTATTCGCATGAATATAGTGCACTGCTGGTGACAATTTCTGTCCTTGTTGGCATTATGGATACTGGCCCACCAACATGGCTGTATCGGCATCCAATTCTGGTCACAAGACATAACTCTCGTCAACATCTTCATTTTGGAAATCACAGGATGACCCCGGTGAAGTTGACCTGTTATCTGACAGTGATCATTGCTTGTGACAAACATGCTTGCACCCCATATTAATATGCAGTGTTCAATGGTCATTTGGACTCGCCAGTTTCAGAAAGGATTCCATGCTGGTAATGATCACCCTTTTGTTTCGAACACACCAGTAGTTTTTGTTTCGCCAGGATGGGATATTTTTGTGTCCACAGTGTGATATTGTCAGATGACCAGATGTGTGTGCAGGAAGTTGAAAACCGGAATGGATCATTCCTTTGGTAAAACTCACCATAGTGTATCCACCAGTGGGAGTTGGCTGCAGGCATGTATACTATTCCAACTTGTAATTCCATGCACTCAGAATAAGAGCTCACTTTTGAATTTGACCTGAAGGTAAAAGTGGGATGGCCCTGTCTTCCTCGGGTCGCCTGAGCAGGGCTTTGTGGTCCATTACTACATCAAACATATGCGTAGAAACATATTGATTGAATGTATCGCTTGGATGGATTTTATCACATAAAAGATTATCGCCAAACTTTCCTTCTCGCTGTGGATGTATTTTCATTTGGCATCAGCCAAAGTCTGGGAAGCATATACTACTGAGCAGTTCTCTCTGCTGAGCTGTCGGTGAGCCAGCAGTAACTGGATACCGCGTGGGGAGGCTTCGCATGACAGCACCACATCTCACTAGGGATTAGACTGTGCCGAAACTTTAAATGCCGATAGCTGCTTTTTCAATTACTGAAAAGGCTATTTACTGGTGACTCGACTATTTGCAAAGCTGGCCCTTTCTGAATAGCGAATCTAAGCTGCCAGAATGAATGCCAGCTCATGACGGAATTTTCCATCATAATTCACCAACCCAAAGAAAGACCAAAGCACTGAGACAGATGTGGGAACTGAGGAACTCTTGGATGCCCTCAAGTATAAAGCCCACTGTTGTTGATGCAGGAGCTCAACGAGTTCCATTGAGCCCACTCATGTTGAATGTGTAAAGCCCACTGTTGTTGATGCAGGAGCTCAATGAGTTCAGTTGGGCTGCCTTGGAACATTTTTTTTTAACCTTTCTAAGGATTTGGAGAAACCTTAAACACATTTTTATTGATTGTCACTGTATTTAGCACATCATTCAGATAAATCGACCTGGTAAAACTTTCTCCCCTATTCCGTGGAACTGTTCACTGCCTGGCAAAACCCCAAAAGAAAGGCAGTCAAGTTTATTGTTTCCATCCCTCATGGGTATTATTTGGTGCATGTTTATGCGAATCCTCATTGGATCTCAATTGTATATTCACATGGCTCATTTCCAGCTTTGTGACAAACAGGTCCCGTGCACTTTTGCATAAAATTCCTCAATGCAATCGATTGGTTATTTATCTGGCTTTAAAAACTGGCTCAGCATTTCTTTCAAATCTCCACAAATGCGAATCGACCAATGTTGCTGCTTCTATGGCAAACTATAGCGGTTTAATGATCGCTTAGTTTTCCAGGTTCGTGAATTGTGCCTCTATACTTGATGAGACGTGGTTGCACTTGCATTATCTTTCAATGTGTGCAACTCACTCTTGTCCAAGCTGTAGCACAAAGAGGTCACTTGGGGTGTCTTGGAGCACAATATTTTTACTTTCTAAGGTCTTGCAAAAACATTAAATGATCTTTCTTGATTGGCAAATCTTCAGATAAATAGGGACGATACATTATCCTTCGATATTAATTGGTGCATGTTTGTGGGAATCCTCATTGAATCACAATGGCACATTTACATGGCTCATATCCAGCTTCATGACAAACAGGTCCCCTGCACTTTTGCGTAAAACTCCTCAATGCAATCGATCAGTTATTTATCTCACTTCAAAAACTGGCTCAGCATTTCTTTCTAATCTCCACAAAGGCGAATCAACCAATAATGGGTATCAACAGTACTACTCCAATGGCAAACTACAGTGGGCTGATGATCGCTTAGCTCTCCAGGCTCATGCCTCTACTTTTGCATACAAGGCAAATGGCACTGGTGGTGTGCACCTATTGTGGAAAATGGCTTGCTTCCACGCTGTAGAAGTTCTGTCAACCACTGGGACTCTCAGTTCAACAACAATCCACAGGCCCTGCCATTGACTCTGTAAGCCTTGCCCTGCAGCTCTTACCAATATGCAATAATTTGATTTATCAAAATTAAACCCCACCTGCCACTCCTCACCAACCATCCATCCTATCTTCTCATCCAAATTCATGACCAAAATGAGAAAGGACAATGGACCCAGCACTGATTCCTGTATTTGCCATAGGCTTCCAAACTGAAAAACAACCATCACTGCCCGCATCAGACATGACAAGAACAGGCACAAGACCGTGACATACACTTTGCTCTTTCAAAACAGAATCTAAAGCTACTTATTGAACATTAAAGACACTATTATTCTGCAGAATAATGCCTGGACTCCGTTCCCACAAACCCCTCATGGGCTGCGACTTCGGGAGCAACATAAAAACAAACTCAAACAAATCAAAGAAAACAAACAATAAATAAACAGCTTTGATGAGAAGTCATCTAGATTGAAAATCTTAGCTTGCTCTCTCTCATGGTTGTGTCTGATCCACTGTGATCTCCAGCATTTGCTCCTTTCAACTTGGTAAATAAATCCACTCTGTTCTGTCATGATTGAACACGCCTGGAAAGGAACAACAATGGTTTGAAATTCAGATAAAGGTATACATGCTCATTGCAACTGAAAATAACTTACCGCTCACACTGACTGCCATCAAGGGTTTCTGTGATAGCGACATTGCAGGACTTCAACACAAGCCTCGTTGGCCTAAAAGTGGGCAGCTCATCTGCGGTGTGGTCCTGCAGGGAGGTAGATTCAGAGCAGTT
Organism: Chiloscyllium plagiosum; assembly: GCF_037043375.1. Lineage (NCBI taxonomy): Eukaryota > Metazoa > Chordata > Chondrichthyes > Orectolobiformes > Hemiscylliidae > Chiloscyllium > Chiloscyllium plagiosum. The sequence goes on along the minus strand of NW_028270149.1, from coordinate 90,254,450 downwards.
TTGAGGTGATGACACAGCCATGGCCAACACCGGGTTAAAGGGGGAATGGACGGGTGTGGAGGTCGCTTGTTATTATGATGATTTGCACGTTGTTGTGGATCAGATGACGGATGGTGACAAACTGCATGCTGCATCGAAAACGCACAAGAATGCTGCACAAGTGCATTCTGATTGATGGAGTCAAAGGCTTTTGCAAGGTCAAAAAAGGCCCTATACAGTTATGCTCGAAGTTCCCCTCTGTGGCTAAAAATCACACTGGAACTGCGGAGGGAGTTCCTCAGCTAGGAGGAGGAGACAGTTGAAAAGTACGTTGGTGATGAATTGTCCAATGGTGAACATCAGGGACACTCCCCTGTACGTTCTTGCTGAATGTTGTGAGGGGCTGGGTATGTTTTGCTCCTGACCATGTCTTGAGTTTGCAGCAATCACGTGATCCTCACAATGGTTCAGGACTTCTTGTGTGACCTCAGTATTGTACATCTTGCGACCTGTCCTCACTTTGAACAAATCTTTTACCAATTCGGGGCCATTCCCACCAGTTCAACAGCATGTTTTGTCCCATGAAGTAAACTGGGTCACGCACAAAGAAAGATTTTGTGGCCGGCGTTGGCCTTCCTGATGTTGTAATCGCAAGACTGCAGGAGCCGTCTGATTGCAGGAGGAGAAGTTCACAGGAGATGAAAATAATGCCAAGGGCTGGACCATTCCCATTGTGAAGGTAGATGAGCTAAGCTGGGGCTGTGTAACTCAGCATAGAGAAGGCTGAGTGAGAAACTGATTAACATGCAAATATTATGAAGAGGATAGATATGTATGACAGGAATAAGGCTTTTCGGGAAGGAATAATAACCAGTGACATAGATGAAAAGCAGGAGAAAAGCGGCTTAGAGGAGATTTAGGAAAAACGCTTTCACCCATAGAGTGTTGTTCATCTGGAATTTCTTATTTGAACGTGTGGTAATGCTAAGTGTTATGAGGACATTTCAGCAGTATGTAGCCGAACACTTGAAGATCCAGAGCACACGTGGATAAGGACCAGATTCTGGAAAGTGTGACGAGGTCAGACAGACGTGAGATGGGTGTCCCGAACGAAATCATTCTAAGGAAAACTTTTGTGCTGAAAACTGGGTGAGGCCGCAACTCTGTGGTGCAATGGAAAATGCGTTGAATTTCTCTGCCTTTGTTAAGACTGCCAGACATAACTTCTCATCAACACCTTCATTTTGAAAATCATGGGATGAGCCTGGTGGAGTTTAGCTGGAATCTGACAATGACCTTTGCTTGTTACAAATATGCTCGCTCCCTGTATTAATATGTCATCTTCGACAGTCGTCTGGTCTTACCAGGTCCAGAAAGAATTCCATCCTGGTCGTGATGACCCTTTCGTTTTGTACACCACCTGTGGTTTTTGCTTTGCCAGCACAGGAAATTCTTGTATCTACAGTATGATATTGTCAGAGATGACCAGAAAGGAAAAAGAAAAGGTTAAAATCAAAACGGACTCTCCCTTTGGTGGCACATGCCATGGTAACTTCAGGCATTAACCAATTGACTGCAGGTAAGTAAGGTATTCCAACTTGTAAATCCACGCACTTAGAATAAGAGCTCACTTCTGAACTTAACCTGAAGCTGCAAGTGGGATAGCCCTGCCTTCTTCAGGTAGCTCTAGCAGGGTTTTGTGGTCCATTACGACATCAAAAATATGTGTAGAAACGTATTGGTTGAACTTTGTCACATTAAAGGTTACTGCCAAACATTCCATCTCCATCTGGATGCATGTTAATTCAGCATCAGCCAAACTCTGGGAAGCACATACTCTCTGTCAGTGAGCCAGCAGTAACCGGATACAATATGGCGAGGCTTCACATGTCAGTGCCACATCTCACTGGAAATCATTCTGTGCCAAGACATTAAACAATGATCATTGCTTGTTCAATTTCCGTAAGAGTTCTTCTTGGCAACTCGAGTATTTGCAAAGCTGGTCCTTTCTGAATATCAAAGCCAAAATGGAGGCCAGCTGATGCGAGAATTTTCTGTAATAATTCACCAACCCAAGGAAAGACTGAAGCTCTGATGCAGATGTAGGAGCCGAGGAACTCTTGGTTGCCCTTGCTTTATCTTTCAACCCACTCTTGTCCATGCTGAAGCTCAAGAAGGTCACTTGGGGTGCCTTGGAACACATTTTGTTTTCATTCCTAACGTCTTGTACAAACATTAAATAATATTTATTGATATTCCCAGTGATTAGCAAATCTTCAGATAGATATGGACCATGGTAGACCTTGTAACTGTTCTCCGCCATTCACTAGAACAATTTACCGCCTGATGATATCCCCAAAGAAATGCTTTTAAGCACAGTGGTTACTTCCCTTATGGGTAGTAATTGAAGTATATTTATGGGAATCGTCATTGAAGCACAATGCCATATCGTTATGGCCCATATCCAGCTTTGTTAAGGGCAGGGCACCTGCGGTTTTGCAGGCAAGTACACAATGTGATGGATTGGGGATATACCTGCCTTCAAAAATTGGCTCATCAATTCTTTAAAACCTCCACGCAGGCAAACTGATGCATAATAAATTTGAATAGCGCTGCACACAGCATACACTGTCATGGTTTGGTCATTGCTTAGCTTTCCAGGCTCTTGATTTGTGCCTCTACTTTTACACGTAATGAAAATGGGACTGATCGTGTGGCTTGTTGCGCCAAATGGCCTACTTCGGCATGGTACAGGTTCAGTCAACTTCTAGGACTCTCTGTTCGACAACACTCCACAAGCCCTAACAAAAGTGGTTTGCACTGTTTCTCTTACTAAAATGCAACATTCTGCAGGTATCAATATTATACTCTTCCAGCCACTCCTCAAAAACCATGCACCGTATATTCTCATGCAAATCCTTGACATAAATGACAAATGGCATGGACACATCACCGATCCCTATATTCGTCGCAATCCTCCAGTCTGAAAAACAACACTCAACGGACACTGCCCGAATAGGCGTAGTACCAGGACATACAAAGTGAAAGCGGCATTTGTTTCTGTTTTGGAAGAGCAGAGTGTAAAACAAAAAAAAGTGTTTTTGTTTATCTATTCTGTTCCTCCAAGGAAAGACAGAAGGAAACAAACAATCAAACATTGCCTCTCCTGGTCTCAGTGCCCACCAACCACTTGTGGGCGTGGGCCACACGGTGCCAAAATAAAAATAAATTCAAGGTAGTCAAAGAAAACAAACAACAGATGAACAGCTCAGATGCGGTGCCATCTCAACACAAAATCTTAGCTTGCTCTCTCTCGTGGATTATGTCTGACCCGCTGTAATCTTGAGCATTTGTTCCTTTCAACTAGGTAAATACGTCCTCTCTGCTCTGTCATGATTGAACACTCCTGGAAAAGAACAACAATGGTTTGAAATCTAGAGAAAAAGTACACATGCTATTTCAACTGAAAATAACTTACCACTCACACTGACCTCCGTCAAGGGTTTCTGGTATAGCGACATTGCAAGACTTCAATACAAGCCCCCTGGGCTCAAAGGTGGGCAGCTTATCTGTGATGAGGTCCTGCAGCGAGGTAGATTCAGAACAGTTTTGTGGTGATGACACAGCCATGCTCAACGACCGGTTAAAAGGGGAATGGACGGGTGTTGAGGCCTCTTGTTATTACAGTGACTTGCATGTTGTTGTGGATCAGGTGACAGACGGTGACAAACTTCATGCTGCATCGAAAGCAGAGAAGAATGCTGCCCAAAGTGCTTTCAGATTGATGGTGCCAAAGGCCTTTTTTAAGGTCCATGAAGGCCATATACAATCGTGAAAATCATGCACAATGTGCATCCGTGCGGCTGAAAGTCACACTCAAACTTTGTACGTAGTTCATCAGACATAAGGAGGAGAGAGTTGAAAAGGACCTTGGCTATGAATTGTCCACTGGTCAACGTCAGGGACATTCCCCTGTACATACCACAGTCTGACATGTTCTGTTGTTTGAAAATACTCCTGACTTTGGCATGTAGGAGCTCTCCTGGAATGCTCTCCTCATTCCAAAGGTAGACAAGGATAGTCAGCTGCACTAGAAGCACAATGCCTCTGCAGTTCAATGCTTGAGGGGGAGCACCATTTGCAACTGCAGCCTTGTTCTTCAGCTGTAGGACCGCCTTCTCTGTTTCGACCAAGGCTTAGCTATTGCTGAACTCCATGCATGTAATATGCTGCAGCACGCACTCCAAATGTTTCCACGTGCACATTATGTGACACTGGCCTAGCATTCATAGAGACTGCTCCTCGAATGAGCAAAACCCCTGACACATCTGCCAGTCAGGTCTCTCTGATTAGACCAAGTGAACAGCCTCACTCGCTGACTGCGTTCCAACCATCAATTCTGTGCACATTTAATTCCTCTTTTTTGCACCATCTCTTGAGTCATTTTCCCAATATGCCCACTTCCTCTGACTCGGGGCTGTATTCTGCTGCCATGTGCTGGAGATGGCCCACCTCTTGCGTCTCAGAAGAAATTATCTTCTCCTGCAGGTGATAATGGTGTCAATGCTGCAACATCTGCCATGTCCATCTCACCCTCAGAAAATTCTTCCACACTGGGTGGAGGAGGAGAACCAAAGGTTCTGACAGACTTGCTGAATGGGGGGAGGGGCTGGGTATGTTTTGCTCCTGACGACGTCTTGAGGTTGCAGCAGTCATGTCATCCTCACAATTGTTCAGGAGTTCTTGTGTGAACGAAGCATTGTACATCTTGCGACCTGACCTTACTTTGAACAGACCTTTTATCCATTCGGGGCCATTCCCACTATTTCAACAGCATATTTTTATCCATGATGTAAACTGCCTAACTCACAAAGAGGGGTTTTCTGGCTGGCACTGGCCTTCCGGAAGCTGTTTCAATTTCCCCATAATGTACGAGAAAGTCAGACTAAACCTGGAGTCTTCTTCGCATTAGCAACTCTGGTGGAATTGCCACTGCAGTTGTGTGAGCGGTGTTTCTATAATTAAAGAGAAAGTGGGACAGTTTGGTATCCAGTGAAGTTGTCAGCTGTTTTCTTTACTTTGCCCTCAATAGTTGGACTGTTCTTTCCACCAGACAATCGGACAATGGATGCAGCTGTCACTACATGCCCAATGCCATTCGATTTTAGCTAATACTCAAAACTACCTGCTGGCAAAGGAATGCCCTTTACTGGTGATTAACATCATTACAAGTACAGAACCCACAAAACAGACTGGCGCATTCAACATATAATTGAACTAAAGTTACATCTGGTCAGTGCCATGAAAATGGTGCACTGCTGGTGACAATTTCTGTCCTTCCTGGCATTATGGATACTGCCACACCAACATGGCTGCATCGGCATCCAATTCTGGCCACCAGACATAACTTCTCACCAACATCTTCATTTTGGAAATCGTAGGATGATCCTGATGGAGTTTAGCTGGTATCTGACAATGACCTTTGCTTGCAACAAACATGCTTGCTCCCCATATTAGTATTCCATTTTCAACTGACGGCTGGTCTTGCCAGGTCCAGAAAGAATTCCATCCTGGTTGTGATGACACTTTTGTTTTGAACACCACCAGTGGTTTTTGTTTCACCTGGACGGGAAATTCTTGTATCTACAGTATTATATTGTCAGAGATGACCAGAAAGGTTGCACAAAGTTTAAAACCAAAACTGACTCTTCCTTTGGTGGCACGTGCCATAGTGACTTCAGACATTATCCAGTTGACTGCAGGTATGGTGTTCTAGCTTGTAAATCCATGCACTCAGAATAAGAGCTCACTTCTCCACTTAACCTGAAGCTGCAAGTGGGATAGCCCTGTCTTCTTCAGGTAGCTCCATCTGGGTTTTGTGGGCCATGACTACATCAAAGGCATGCGTAGAAACATATTGGTTGAACTTTGTTACACCAAAGGTTACTGCTATACATTCCATCTCCATCTGGACGCATTTTCATTCGGCATCAGCCAAACTCTGGGAAGCACATACAATCAGGCGATTCTCTCTGTCAGTGAGCCAGCAGTAACCGGATGGTGAGGCTTTGCATATCAGTGGTACATCTCACTGGAGATCATTCTGTGCCAAGACATTAAACAATGATAGCTGCTTTTTTAATTACCGTAAGAGTTCTTCTTGGCGATGTGAGTATTGCCCTTTCTGAATATCAAATCCTAGCTGCCAAAATGGAGGCCAGGAGATGACAGCATTTTCCGTAATAATTTAACGAGGCAAATTAATCCTCTCTGCTCTGTCATGATTGAACACTCCTGGAAAGGAACAACAATGGTTTGAAATCCAGAAAAAGTACACATGCTCATGAAAATAATTTACCGCTCACACTGACCCCCATCAAGGGTTTCTGGAACAGCGACATTGCAGGACTTGACGACAATCCCCCTTGGGTTCAAAAGTGCGCAGCTTATCTGTGATGAGGTCCTGCAGCAAAGTAGATTCAGAGCAGTTTTGTGGTGATGACACAGCCATGCTCGACGCCAGGTAAAAGGGGACACGGACAGGTATTGAGGCCGCTTGTTATTACGGTGACTTGCATGTTATCGTGAATCAGGTGACAATTGGATAACGGATGCAGCGGTCACTACATGCCCAATGCCATTCGATTATAGGTAATACGCATGCTGCATCGAAAGCGGAGAAGAATGCTGTACAAGTGCTTTCTGATTGATGGTGCCAAAGGTCTTTGCGAGGTCCAAGAAGGCTATATACAGTCGTGAAAATCATGCACAATGTGCACCTCTGTGGCTGAAAGTCACAATCAAACTCCGGATGTAGTTCAACAGCCATAAGGAGGAGACAGTTGAAAAGGACCTTGGCGATGAATTGACCAGTGGTCATATCAGGGACACTGCCCTGTTGATAAAGCAGTTTGACATGTTCCGTCATTTGAAAATACTCCTGATTTTCGCACATGGGAGCTCTCCAGAGAAGGCAGACAAGGACATTCAGATGCACAGGAAGCACAGTGCCTCCACAGCTCAATGCTTGTGGGGGAGTACCATTTGAAACTGCAGCCTTGTTCTTCAGGCTAGAGGACCGCTTTCTCTGTTTCGACCACGGCTTAGGTATTGCTGAACTCCGTGCATGTAACATGCTGTGGCGTGCTCTTCAAACTTTTCCACATGCACAGTACCTGACATTGATCTAGCCTTCATAGAGACTGCTCCTCGAATGAGCAGAACCCCTGACACATCTGCCAGTGAGGTCTCCCTTCTTCAACCCGGTGAACAGCCTCAACCTGGAACATTATATTCAATGAGGTTCACTCACTGACTGCGTTCCAATCATCAATTCCGTCCCCATCTAACTTCTCTTTCTTGCACCATCTCGAGTCATATTACAACTAGGTCCATTTCCTCGGACTTGGGGTTGCATTCCGCTGCCATGTGCTGGACTGTGGCCTTCCTCTTGCATCTCAGAAGAAATTTATCTTCTGCAACTGGTGATGGTGCCAATGCTGCCACATCTGCCATGTCCATCTCACCCTCAGAGGATTTTTCCACACTGGGTGAAGGGGAGAACCCACAGGTTGGGACAGACTTGCTGAATGTTGTGAGGGGCTGGGTAAGTTTTGCTGCTGACTACATCTTGAAGTTGCAGCTATCATGTCATTCTCGCAATTGTTCAGGACTTCTTGTGTGACTTAAGCATTGTACATCTTGTGACCTGTCCGCACTTTCAACACACATTTTATCCATTCGTGCCTATTCCCACCATTTCAACAGCACATTTTGTCCTGTGAAGTATACAGTCTCACTCACAAGGAGGGGTGTTGTGGCCTCCATTGGCCTTCCTGATGTTGTTTCACCCTCGCACAAAGTCCGAAAAGATCAGACATAACTGCAGTGACATCTCCACCAGAATTGTTCATACGAAGAAGACTCCAGGTTGTGTGAGCGCTGTTTCTATCATCAAAGAGAAAGTGGAACAGTTTGGTATCCAGTGAAGTTGTCAGCTGTTTTCTTTACTTTGCCCTGTTCTTTCCGCCAGACAATTGGACAACGGATGCAGCTGTCACAACATGCCCAACGCCATTCGATTTGAGGTAATACTCAAAACTACCTGCTGGCAAAGGAATGCCCTTTACCTGTGCCCAACATCATAACAAGTACAGATCCCACAAAACAGACTGGCACATTCGACGTGTAACTGAGCTATGGTTATACCTGGTCAGTGCCATGAAAATGGTGCACTGCTGGTGACAATTTCTGTCCTTCCTGGCAAAGTAGATACTGCCCCACCAATATGGTAGCATCGACATCCAATTCTGGCCACGAGACATTACTTCTCACCAACAACTTCATTTTGGAAATCATAGGATGAGCCTGGTGGAGTTTGGCTGGTACCTTTGCTTGTGACAAACACGCTTGCTCCCCATATTAGTATACCTCTTCAATGGTCTTCTGGTCTTGCCAGGTCCAGAAAGAATTCCATCCTGGTTGTGATGACCCATTCATTTCGAACACCTCCAGTGGTTTTTGTTTCGTCAGGATGTGAAATTCTTGTAAGTACAGTGTTATATTGTCAGAGATGTCCAGAAAGGATGGAGAGAGGTTAAAACCAAAACAGACTCTTCCTTTGGTGGCACAGGCATTATGCAGTTGACTGCGGGTCTGGTGCTCCAACATGTAAATCCATGCACTCAGAGTAAGAGCTCACTTCTGAACTTAACCTGAAGCTGCATGTGGGAGAGTCCTGCCTTCTTCAGAAAGCTTTAGCAGGGTTTTGTGGTCCATTATGACATCAAAAATAGGTTTAGAAAAGTATTGGTTGAGCTTTGTCACACAAAAGGTGACTGCCAAAAATTCCATCTTCATCTGGCCGCATTTCATTCAGCATCAGCCAAACTCTGGGAAGCACATAGTATCAGGCGGTTCTCTCTGTCGGTGAGCCAGCAGTAACCGGATACATATGCTGAGGCTTCGCATGTCACTGGCACATCTCACTGGAGAGCATTCTGTGCCAAGACAGTAAATAATGATATTTGCTTTTCGAATTCCCGTAAGAGTTCTTCTTGGCGACGCAAGTATTTGCAAAGCTGGGCCTTTCCGAAGACCAAATCCCAGCTGCCAAAATGGAGGCCAGGTGATGACACAATTTTCCGCAATAATTCACCAACTGCAGAAAAGACTGAAGTTCTGATGCAGATGTGGGAGCCAATTAACCCTTGGTTGCCCTTGCTGATTCTTTCAATGTGTGCAAACAACACTTGTCCATGCTGAAGTTCAAAAAGGACACTTGGGGTGCCTTGGAACACTTTTTTTTTTCTCCTTCCTAAGCTCTTCTTCAAACATTAAATAATATTTACTGAACTTCCCAGAGATTAACAAATTTTCAGATAGATATGGACCATGGTAGACCTTGTAAACTGTTCTCCGCCATTCACGAGAACAATTTACCGGCTGATGATATCCCCAAAGAAAGGCAATCAAGTACTGTGTGGATATTAATTGTAGCATATTTATGGGAATCCTGATTGAAGCAAAATGCCACGTTCACGTGGCCCATATCCAGCTTCGTAAAGGACAGGGCACCTACAGTTTTGCACACAAGTCCTCAATGCGATGGATTTGTGATATTCCTGGCTTCAAAAATTGGCTCACCAATTCTTTAACATCTCCACATCAGCAAAGTGACTCATAATGGATTAGAATAGTGCTGCACATAGGGCACACTGTCGTGGTTAGGTCTTTGCTTAGCGTTCCAGGCTCTAGATTTGTGCCTCTACTTTTGCACGGAAGGGAAATGGGACTGATACTGTGGGCCTGTTTCGTCAAATGGCCTACTTTTGCACTGCAGAAGTTCTGTTAACTCCTAGGACTATCTGTTCGACAACACTCCATAGGCCCGACCAAAAGTGGTCTTGCCCTGTTCCTATTACCAAAATGCAACATTTTGCATGTTTCAAAATTATACTCTTCCAGCCACTCCTCACAAACCATGCATCCTACATTCTCATCCAAATCCTTCACATAAATGACAAATGTGCATGGACACATCACAAATTCCTTTATTCATCACAATCCTCCAGTCTGAAAAACAACACTGAACAGACACTGCCATCCATGAGTGGATGGTGGGCACTGAGTCCAGGAGTGCCAATGTTTGATTGTTTATTTCTTTCTGTCTTTCCCTGGAGGAACAGAATAGAGAAACAAAAACAGTCTTTGTTTTACATTCTGCTCCTCCAAAACAGAAACAAACGCCGCTTTCACTTTGTATGTTCCATTGTTTGAAAATACTCCTGACTTTGGCATATGGGAGCTCTCCTAGGATGCTCTCCTCCTTCCAGAGAAGGCAGGCAAGGATATTCAGTTGCACTGGAAGCACACTGCATTCACAGTTCAATGCTTGAGGGGGACTACAATTTGCAACTGCAGCCTTGTTCTTCAGCTGGGGTAACACCTTCTCTGTTTCGATCAAGGCTTAGCTATTGCTGAACTCCGTGCATGTAATATGCTGCAGCACGCACTTTAAGATTTTCCACGTGCACAGTACCTGATACCCCCATTCCCCCCACCATCACACCCACTCCAGGTACTGGCTCCGACCCTACTCCCAGCTCCACACCCACACCAGATCCCAGCTCCCAGCCCTGCCGAGTTTTCACCATCCCCCCAGACCTCCCACTCACTGAGGACGAACGATCAGTCCTCAGGAAAGGACTCACATTCATCCCCCTCCGTCCACGCATCTATGAATTTAGTACACGCCGTGACATCGAACACTTCTTCCGTCGCCTCCGCCTCCGAGCTTACTTTCACAATCAGGACCCCCGGCCACCTTCCGAGGACCCCTTTGTCCACCTCCAATGCACTGCATCCACCTGGACACCCCGCGCTGGCCTCCAATCCCTCTGCTCTAATCCCAACCTCACCATCAAGCCAGCGGATAAAGGGGGTGCAGTGGTAGTCTGGCGCACTGACCTCTACACCGCTGAAGCCAAACGCCAACTCGAGGACACCTCTTCCTACTGCCCACTTGACCATGACCCCACCCCCCATCACCAAACCATCATCTCCCAGACCATACAGAACCTTATCACCTCAGGAGATCTCCCACCCACACCTTCCAACCTCATAGTCCGGGAACCACGCACTGCCCAATTCTACCTCCTTCCCAAGATCCACAAGCCTGACCACCCTGGCCGACCCATTGTCTCAGCATGCTCCTGCCCCACTAAACTTATCTCTACCTATCTCGACACTGTCCTATCCCCCCAGTCCAGGAACTCCCCACATACGTTCGAGACACCACCCACGCCCTCCACCTCCTCCAAGACTTCCGTTTCCCTGGCCCCCAACGCCTCATCTTCACCATGGATATCCAATCCCTCTACACCTCCATCCGCCATGACCAGGGCCTCCAAGCCCTCCATTTTTTCCTCTCCAGACGTCCCCAACAGTACCCCTCCACCGACACTCTCATTCGTTTGGCCGAACTGGTCCTCACCCTTAACAATTTCTCCTTTGAATCCTCCCACTTCCTCCAGACCAAAGGGGTAGCCATGGGCACACGTATGGGCCCCAGCTATGCCTGTCTCTTTGTTGGCTACATAGAGCAGTTGATCTTCCGTAATTACACTGGCACCACTCCCCACCTCTTCCTCCGCTACATTGATGACTGCATTGGCGCCACCTCGTGCTCCCGCGTGGAGGTTGAGCAATTCATCAACTTCACCAACACATTCCACCCTGACCTTAAATTTACCTGGACCATCTCTGACACCTCCCTCCCCTTCCTGGACCTCTCCATCTCCATTAGTGACGACCGACTTGACACTGACATTTTTTAAAAACCCACCGACTCCCACAGCTACCTGGATTACACCTCTTCTCACCCTATCTCTTGCAAAAATGCCATCCGTATTCCCAATTCCTCCGCCTCCACCGTATCTGCTCCCAGGAGGACCAGTTCCACCCCAGAACACACCAGATGGCCTCCTTCTTTAGAGACCGCAGTTTCCCTTCCCACGTGGTTAAAGATGCCCTCCAACGCATCTCGTCCACATCCCGCACCTCCGCCCTCAGACCCCACCCCTCCAACCGTAACAAGGATAGAACGTCCCTGGTGCTCACCTTCCACCCTACAAACCTCCGCATAAACCAAATCATCCGCAGACGTTTCCGCCACCTCCAAAAAGACCCCACCACCAGGGATATATTTCTCTCCCCACCCCTTCCCGCCTTCCGCAAAGACCGTTCCCTCCGTGACTACCTGGTCAGGCCCACGCCCCCCTACGACCCACCCTCACATCCTGGCACTTTCCCCTGCCACCGCAGGAACTGTAAAACCTGTGCCCACACCTCCTCCCTCACCTCCATCCAAGGCCCTAAAGGAGCCTTCCATATCCATCAAAATTTTACCTGCACATCCACTAATATCATTTATTGTATCCGTTGCTCCCGATGCGGTCTCCTCCACATTGGGGAGACTGGGCGCCTCCTAGCAGAGCGCTTTAGGGAACATCTCCGAGACACCCACACCAATCAACCAAACCGCCCCGTGGCCCAACATTTCAACTCCCCCTCCCACTCTGCCGAGGACATGGAGGTCCTGGGCCGCCTTCACCGCCGCTCCCTCACCGCCAGATGCCTGGAGGAAGAACACCTCATCTTCCACCTCGGAACACTTCAACCCCAGGGCATCAATGTGGACTTCAACAGCTTCCTCATTTCCCCTTCCCCCACTTCATCCTAGTTTCAAACTTCCAGTCCCCTTGACTTGTCCGGACTTGTCCGACCTGCCTAGCTCCTTTTCCACCTATCCACTCCACCCTCTCCTCCCTGACCTATCACCTTCATCTCCTCCCCCACTCACCCATTGTATTCTATGCTACTCTCTCCCCACCCCCACCCTCCCCTAGCTTATCTCTCCATGCTTCAGGCTCTCTGCCTTTATTCCTAATGAAGGGCTTTTGCCCGAAACGTCGATTTTGCTGAAGCTCCTCGATGCTGCCTGAACTGCTGTGCTCTTCCAGCACCACTGATCCAGTACCTGACACTGACCTAGCCTTCATAGAGACTGCTCCTCGAATGAGCAGAACCCCTGACACATCTGCCAATTAGGTCTCCCTGATTAGACCAGGTGAACAGCCTCAACCTGGAAAATTATATTCAATGAGGTTCACTCGCTGACTGTGTTCCAAACATCAATTCCGTCCCCAGCTAATTCCTCTTTCTTGCACTATCTCGAGTCATTTTTGAACTAGGTCCACTTCCTCGGACTCAGGGCTGTATTCTGCCGCCATGTGTGGGAATGTGGCCAACCTCTTACGTCTCAGAAGAAATTCATCAACTTCTGCAGGTGGTAATGGTGTCAATGCTGCCACATCTGCCTTGTCCATCTCACCCTCAGAGGATTTTTCCACACTGGGTGAAGGAGGAGAACCCAAAGGTTCAGACAGACTTGCTAAGCATTGTACAGCTTGCGACTTGTCCTTACTTTGAACATATCTGTTACCCATTGGGAGCCATTCCCACCATTTCAACAGCACATTTTGTCGCATGAAGTAAATGTTCTCACTCACAAGGAGGGGTTTTGTGACCGGCATTGGCCTTCCTGATGCCGTTTCACCCTCCCCACAATGTCTGAGAAGATCAGATTTAAACTGGAGTCTTCTTCGCATGAACAACTCTGGTGGAGTTGTCACTGCAGTTGTGTGAGCGCTGTTTCTATCATCAAAGAGAAAGTGGGACAGTTTGGTATCCAGTGAAGTTGTCAGCTGTTTTCTTTACTTTGCCCTCAATATTTGGACTGTTCTTTCCGCCAGACATATCCCCAAAGAAATGCTTTCAAGTACAGTGGTACTTATGGGTAGTAATTGCAGCATATTTATGGGAATCCTCATTGAAAAACAATGCCAAGTTCATAAGGCCTATATCCAGCTTCAGGGCACCTGCAGTTTTGCAGACAAGTCCTCAATGTGATGTATTGGTGATATTCGTGACTTCAAAAATTGGCTCATCAATTCTTTAAAATCTCCACATCAGCAAAGTGACTCATAATGGATTAGAATAGCGCTGCACATAGGGCACATTGTAATAGTTTGGTCATTGCTTAGTTTTCCAGGCTCTTGATTTGTGCCTCTACTTTTGTACGGAAGAGAAATGGGACTGATACTGTGGGCCAGTTTCGTCAAATGGCCTATTTCTACTCTGCAGAAGTTCTATTCACTCCTAGGACTCTCTGTTCAACATGCCCTGAAGAAGGGCATGTGCCCGAAACGTCGAATCTTCTGTTCCCTAGATGCTGCCTGACCTGCTGTGCTGTTCCAGCAATAAAGTTTCAGCTTTGATCTCCAGCGTCTGCAGACCTCTTTCTCCTCTCTGTTCAACAACACTCCACAGGCCCTACCAAAAGTGTTCTTGCCCTGTTTCTCTTACCAAAATGCAACATTTTGCATGTGTCAAAATTATACTCTTCCGGCCACTCCTCACAAACCACGCATCCTACATTCTCATCCAAATCCTTCACATAAATGACAAATGGCATGGACACATCACCAATTCCTATATTCATCACAACTCTCCAGTCTGAAAAACAACACCCAGCAGACACTCCCCGAATAGTCATAGTACCAGGACATACAAAGTGAACGCAGCATTTGTTTCTGTTTTGGAAGAGCAGAGTGTTTCTCCATTCTGTTCCTTCAGGGAAAGACACAAGTAAATAAACAAAGACTCAGGACTCATTGCCCACCCATCCACTCGTTGGTATGGGCCACGCGGTGCCAAAATAGAAATAAACTCAAGGTAGTCAAAGAAAATAAACAACAAATGAACAGCTCAGCTGTGGTGCCATCTCGACACAAAATCTTAGCTTGCTCTCTCTGATGGATTATGTCTGACCCGCTGTGATCTCCAGCATTCAATGGAGGTAAATAAATCCTCTCTGCTCTGTCATGATTGAATACTCCTGGAAAGGAACAACAATGGTTTGAAATCTAGAAAAAGTACACATGCTCATCTCAACTGAAAATAACTTACCACTCACACTGACCCCCATCAAGGGTTTCTGGGACAGCAACAGTGCACGACTTCACTACAAGCCCCCTTGGTTAAAGGGGGAATGGACGGGTGTTGAGGCCGCTTGTTATTACGATGACTTCCATGTTGTTGTGGATCAGCTGACGGATGGTTAACAAACTTCATGCTGCATCGAAAGCGGAGAAGAATGCTGCCCAAGTGCTTTCTGATTGACGGTGCCAAAGGCCTTTGTAAGGTCCAAGAATGCTATATACAATCATGAAAATCCTGCACAATGTGCACCTCTGAGGCTGAAAGTCACACAAACTTTGGACGTAGTTCATCAGCTATAAGGAGGAAACAGTTGAAAAGGACCTTGGCGATGAATTGTCCACTGGTCAACATCAGGGACACTCTCCTGAACGTACCACAGTTTGACATGTTCCGTTATTTGAAAATACTCCTGACTTTGGCATCTGGCTGCTCACCAGGGTTGCTCTGCTCATTCGAAAGAAGGCAGACAAGGATATTCAGCTGCAGTGGAAGCTCTGTGCCTCCGCAGTTCAATGCTTGAAGGGGAATACCATGTGAAACTGCAGCCTTGTTCTTCAGCTGGAGGACCGCCTTCTCTGTTTTCCACGTACACAGTACCTGACACCGATCTAGTCTTCGTAGAGACTGCTCCTCGAATGAGCAGAACCCCTGACACATCTGCCAGTCGGGTCTCCCTGATTAGACCTGGTGAACAGCCTCAACCTGGAAAATTATATTCAATGAGTCTCACTGGCTAAATGCGTTCCAAGCAATTCCATCCCCATCTAATTCTTCTTTCTTGCGCCATCTCTTGAGTCATTTTCCCAATATGCCCACTTCTTCTGACTCGGGGCTGCACTCTGCTGCCACATGCTAGACTGTGGCCCATCTCTTGCGCCTCAGAAGAAATTTATCATCTTCTGCAACTGGTGATGGTGCCAATGCTGCCACAACTGCCATGTCCATCTCACCCTCAGAGGATTCTTCCACACTGGGTGAAGGGGAGAACCCACCGTTTCGGACAGCCGTGCTGAATGTTGTGAAGGGCTGGATATGTTTTCCTCCTGTCCACGTCTTGAGGTTGTAGCTATAATGTTATCCTCACAATTGTTCAGGACATCTTATGTGACCTAAACATTGTACATCTTGCGACCTGTCCTCACTTTCAACATATATTTTACCTATTCAGGGCCATTCCCACCATTTCAGCAGCACATTTTGTCCCATGAAGTAAACTCTTTGAGGAGAAAGTGAGGACTGCAGATGCTGGAGATCAGAGCTGAAAACGTGTTGCTGGAAAAGCGCAGGTCAGGCAGCATCCAAGGAACAGGAGAATCGACGTTTCAGGCATAAGCCCTTCTTCAGGAATGAGGAAAGTGTGCCCAGCAGGCTAAGATAAAAGGTAGAGAGGAGGGACTTGGGGGAGAGGCGTTGGAAATGCGATAGGTGGAAGGAGGTCAAGGTGAGGGTGATAGGCTGGAGTGGGGTGGGGCGGTTGTGGGACTATGAGGTTGGAGGCGGTGGATGGGAGATCTCCTGAGGTGATGAGGACCGCAATTTCCCCCAAGACGTGGTCGACGATGCCCTCCACCGCACCTCTTCCACTTCCCGCTCCTCCGCCCTTGAGCCCCGCCACTCCAACCGCCACCAGGACAGAACCCCACTGGTCCTCACCTACCACCCCACCAACCTCCAAGTACAGCATATCATCCGCCTTCATTTCCGCCACCTCCAAACGGACCCCACCACCAGGGATATATTTCCCTCCCCTCCCCTATCAGCGTTCCGAAAAGACCACTCCCTCCGTGACTCCCTCATCAGGTCCACACCCCCCACCAACCCAACCTCCATTCCCGGCAACTTCCCCTGCAACCGCAAGAAATGCAAAACTTGCGCCCACACCTCCCCCCTCACTTCCCTCCAAGGCCCCAAGGGATACTTCCATAACCGCCACAAATTCACCTGCACCTCCACACACATCATCTATTGCATCTGCTGCACCCGATGTGGCCTACTTGCGGAACGTTTCAGAGAACACCTCTGGGACACCCGTACCAACCAACCCAACCACCCCATGGCGCAACACTTCAACTCCCCCTCCCACTCCACCAAGGAGATGCAGGTCCTTGGACTCCTCCATCGCCAGACATAGCAACACGACGGTTGGAGGAAGAGCGCCTCATCTTCCGCCTAGGAACCCTCCAACCACAAGGGATGAACTCAGATTTCTCCAGTTTCCTCATTTCCCCTCCCCCCTCCTTGTCTCAGTCAAATCCCTCGAACTCAGCACCGCCTTCCTAACTTGCAATCTTCTTCCCGCACCGCCCGCTTCTACCTCCTGCCCAAAATCCACAAACCTGACTGTCCCGGCCAACCCATTGTCTCAGCCTGCTCCTGCCCCACCGAACTCATCTCTGCATACCTCGACACAGTCCTGTCCCCCTTAGTCCAAGAACTCCCCACGTTCGTTCGGGACACCACCAATGCCCTCCAACTCCTCCCTAATTTTCGCTTCCCCGGTCCCCAACGCCTTATCCTCACCATGGACATCCAGTCCCTGTACACCTCCATCCCCCATCACGAAGGACTCAAAGCCCTCCGCTTCTTTCTTTCCCGCCGTACCAACCAGTACCCTTCCACTGACACCCTCCTTCGACTGACTGAACTGGTCCTCACCCTGATCAACTTCTCTTTCTAATCCTCCCACTTCCTCCAAACCAAAGGAGTAGCCATGGGCACCCGCATGGGCCCCAGCTATGCCTGCCTCTTCGTAGGATATGTGGAACAGTTCATCTTCCGCAGCTACACTGGCACCACTCCCACCTTTCCTCTGCTACATCGATGACTGTATCGGCGCTGCCTCGTGCTCCCACGAGGAGGTTGAACAGTTCATCCACTTTACCAACACCTTCCACCCCGACCTCAAATTCACCTGGACCGTCTCAGACTCCTCCCTCCCCTTCCTAGACCTTTCCATTTCTATCTCGGGCGATCGAATCAACACGGACATTTACTATAAACTGACCGACTCCCACAGCTACCTAGACTACACCTCCTCCCACCCTGCCCCCTGTAAATACGCCATCCCATATTCCCAATTCCTTCGTCTCCACCGCATCTGTTCCCAGGAGGACCAGTTCCAAATCCGTACAACCCAGATAGCCTCCTTCTTCAAGGACCTCAATTTCCCCCAAGACATGGTCGACGATGCCCTCCACCGCATCTCTTCCACTTCCCGC
The DNA here is from genome assembly GCF_037043375.1 of Chiloscyllium plagiosum. NCBI lineage: Eukaryota > Metazoa > Chordata > Chondrichthyes > Orectolobiformes > Hemiscylliidae > Chiloscyllium > Chiloscyllium plagiosum. The sequence continues at coordinate 90,236,190 of NW_028270149.1, read as the reverse complement.
TCCTCCGCCCTTGAGCCCCGCCCCTCCAACCGCCACCAGGACAGAACCCCACTGGTCCTCACCTACCACCCACCAACCTCCAAGTACAGCATATCATCCGCCTTCATTTCCGCCACCTCCAAACGGACCCCACCACCAGGGATATATTTCCCTCCCCTCCCCTATCAGCGTTCCGAAAAGACCACTCCCTCCGTGACTCCCTCGTCAGGTCCACACCCCCCACCAACCCAACCTCCACTCCCAGCACCTTCCCCTGCAACCACAAGAAATGCAAAACTTGCGCCCACACCTCCCCCCTTACTTCCCTTCAAGGCCCCAAGAGATACTTCCATATCCACCACAAATTCACCTGCACCTCCACACACATCATCTATTGCATCCGCTGCACCCGATGTGGCCTCCTCTATATTGGGGAGACAGGCCGCCTACTTGCGGAACGTTTCAGATAACACCTCTGGGACACCCGTACCAACCAACCCAACCACCCCGTGGCTCAACACTTCAACTCCCCCAAGGACATGCAGGTCCTTGGACTCCTCCATCGCCAGACCATAGCAACACGACGGTTGGAAGAAGAGCGCCTCATCTTTCGCCTAGGAACCCTCCAACCACAAGGGATGAACTCAGATTTCTTCAGTTTCCTCATTTCCCCTCCCCCCACCTTGTCTCAGTCAAATCCCTCGAACTCAGCACCGCCTTCCTAACCTGCAATCTTCTTCCTGACCTCTCCGCCCCCACCCCAATCCGGCCTATCACCCTCACCTTGACCTCCTTCCACCTATCGCATTTCCAACGCCCCTCCCCCAAGTCCCTCTTCCCTACCTTTTATCTTAGCCTGCTGGACACACTTTCCTCATTCCTGAAGAAGGGCTTATGCCTGAAACGTCGATTCTCCATGAAGTAAACTGTCTCACTCACGAAGAGGGGTTTTGTGACCAGCATTGGACTTCCTGATGCCGTTTCACCCTCCCCATAATGTCCAAGAAGATCAGATTTAACCAGGAGTCTTTTTCGCATGAGCAACTCTGGTGGAGTTGTCACTGCAGTTGTGTGAGCGCTGTTTCTATCATCAAAGAGAAAGTGGGACAGTTTGATGTCCAGTGAAGTTGTCAGCTGTTTTCTTTACTTTGCTCTCAATATTTGGACTGTTCTTTCCGCCAGACAATTCGACAATGTATGCAGTGGTCACTATATGCCCAATGCCATTCAATTTTAGGTAATACACAAAACTACCTGCAAGCAAATGAATGCCCTTTACCTGTGACCAACATCATTACAAGTAGAGATCCCACAAAACAGACTGGCACATTCGATGTGTAACTGAGCTATGGTTATACCTGGTCAGTGCCATGAAAATGATGCATGGCTGGTGACAATTTCTATCCTTCTTGGCATTCTCGACACTGCCCCACCAACATGGCTGCATCAGCACCCAATTCTGGCCACCAGACATTACTTCTCACCAACATCTTCATTTTGGAAATCATAGAATGTACTTGGTGGAGTTTAGCTGGTATCTGACAATGACCTTTGCTTGTGACAAACACGCTTGCTCTTCCATATTAGTATGCCATCTTCAGTGGTTGTCTGGTCTTGCCAGGTGCAGAAAGAATGCAACCCTGATTGTGATGACCCTTTTGTTTTGAACACCACCAGTGATTTTTGTTTCACCAGAACAGGAAATTCTTGTATCTACACTGTGATATTGTCAGAGATGACCAGAAAGGAATCAAGAAGTTTAAAACCAAAACGGACTTTTCCTTTGGTGGCACGCACCATGGTGACTTCAGGCATTAACCAGCTAACTGCAGGGAAGGTGTTTCAACTTGTAAATCCATGAACTCAGAATAAGCTCACTTCTGAAGTTAACTTGAATGGGCAAGTGGGATAGCCCTGCCTTCTTCAGGTAGCTCTAGCAGGGTTTTGTGGTCCATTACTACATCAAAGATATGTGTAGAAACGTATTGGTTGAACTTTGCCACACAAAAGGTTACTGCCAAACATTCCATCTTCATCTGGACGCATTTTCATTCGGCATCAGCCAAACTCTGGGAAGCACATACTATCAGATGGTTCTCTCTGTCAGTGAGCCAGCAGTAACCGGACACCATGTGGTGAGGCTTTGCATGTCAGTGCCACATCTCACTGGAGATCATTCTGTGCCAAGACATTAAACAATGATAGCTGCTTTTTCAATTGCGACACGAGTATTTGCAAAACTGGTCCTTTCTGAATACCAAATCCTACCTCCAAAATGGAGGCCAGGTGATGACAGAATTTTCCGTAATAATTCCCCAACCCAAGGAAAGACTGAAGCTCGGATACAGACGTGGGAGCCGATGAACCCATGGCTGCCCTTGCTTTATCTTTCAATCTGTGTAACCCACTTTTGGCCATGCTGTAGCTCAAGAAGGTCACTTGCGGTGCCTTACAGCACATTTTCTTTCCTTCCTAAGGACTTCTTCAAACATTAAATAATATTTATTGATATTCCCAGTGATTGGCATATCTTCACGTAGATAGGGACCATGGTAGACCTTGTAAACTGGGACCATGGTAGATCTTGTAAACTGTTCTCCGGCATTCACTAGAACAATTTACCGGCTGATGATATCCACAAAGAAAGGCAGACAAGTACAGTGGTTACACCCCTTGTGGGTAGTAATTGCAGCATATTAATGGGATTTCTCATTGAAGCACAATGCCACGTTCATAGAGCCCATATCCAGCTTCGTAAGGGATAGAGCACCAGCAGTTTTGCAGACAAGTCCTCAATGTGATGGATTGGTGATATTCCAGGCTTCAAAGATTGGTTCATCAATTCTTTAACATCTCAACATAGACAAAGTGACTCATATTGGATAAGCGTGCCCTTCGCTTAGCTTTCCAGGATCTTGATTTGTGCCTCTACTTTTGCACGTAAGTGAAACGGGACTGATACTGCGCGCCTGTTGCGTCATATGGCCTCCTTCTGCACTGTAGTGGTTCTGTCAACTACTTGGACACTGTTCGACAACACTCCACAGGTGCTACGAAAAGTGGTCTTGCCCTGTTCCTCTGAGAAAAATGCAACATTTCGCACGTATCTTAATTATACTCTTCTGGCCACTCCTCACAAGCTATGCACCCTATATTCTCATCCAAATCCTTTACATCAATGACAAACAGCATTGGACACATCACAGATTCCTATATTCATCACAAGGCTCCAGTCTGAAAAAAAACACCCATTGTGTGCAACAGACTCTGTCCCAATAGGCAGAGTACAAGGACATACACTCTGCTCTTCCAAAATAGAAACAAAAGCTGCCTTCACTTTGTAAAACAAAAAATGACACTGTTTCTCAAGGGAAAGACAGGACGAAATAAACAATCAAAATTTGGCTCTCTCTGTGCCCACCAACCACTCGTGGGCATGGGCCATACGGCGCCAAAATAAAAATAAAGTCAAAGTAGTCAAATAAAACAAACAACCAATGAACAGCTCAGATGCGGGATCATCTCGACACAAAATCTTAGCTGGCTCTCTCTCATGGTTTATGACTGACCCGTTGTGATTTCCAGCATTCATTCATTTCAACGAAATTGTTTTTAAATCGCCTCTGCTCTGTCACTATTGAACACTCCTGAGAAAGGAAACTGGGAATGGATAAAAATCCAGAGGAAGAACACCTGCTCATTTCAACTAAAAACAACTTACTGCTCACACCGACTCCCATCAAGAGTTATTGGGAGAGCGATACTGCAGGACTTCAATAGAAGCCCCCTTGGCCTTAAAGAGGGCAGTTTATTGGCGGTGAGGTCCTGCAGTGAGGTAGATTCAGAGCGGTTTTGTGGTGATTACATACCCTGCTTGACACCGGTTCAGGGGCAGAATGGGTCAGTGTTGAAGCAGATTGTCAGAAAGATGAGTCACACATCATTCTGGACAAGGTGAGGGATGGTGACAATTTTCATGATGCAACTGAAGTGAAGAAGAATGTTCCACATACGCTTCCTGTTTGATGGTGTCAAAGGCCTTTGTAAGGTCTAAGAGCGCCCTATATAACAGTAAAAATCATGTCCTTTGTGCCCATCTGGGACTGAAATACACACAGAAATACCAGGATCGGTTCCTCAGGCACAGGCACGAGACAATAGACAATAGGTGCAGGAGTAGGCCAATCTGCCCTTCGAGCCTGCACCACCATTCATTATGATCATGGCTGATCATCCTTCATTAGTATCCTGTTCCTGCCTTATCTCCATAACCCTTGATTCCACTGTCCTTGAGAGCTCTATCCAACTCTTTCTTAAATGAATCCAGAGATTGGGCCTCCACTGCCCTCTGGGGCAGAGCATTCCACACACCCACCACTCTCTGGCTGAAGAAGTGTCTCCTCATCTCTGTCCTACACGGTCTACCCCATATTTTTAAGCTGTGACATCTGGTTCGGTACTCACCCATCTGCCTCCAGAGTGTCCAATCCTTTAATATCTTATATGTCTCAATCAGATCCCCTCTCAGTCTTCTAAACTCAAGGGTATACAAGCCCAGTCGCTCCAGTCTTTCAGCGTAAGGTAGTCCCGCCATTCCAGGAATTGACCTCGTGAACCTACGCTGCACTATCTCAATAGTCAGAGTGTCTTTCCTCAAATTTGGAGACCAGAACTGCACACAGCACTCCAGATGTGGTCTCACCAGGGCCCTGTACAGCTGCAGAAGAATCTCTTTGCTTCTATATTCAATCCCTCTTGTTATGAAGGCCAGCATGCTATTAGCCTTCTTCACTACCTGCTGTACCTGCATGCTTACCTTCATTGACTGGTGTACAAGAACACCCAGATCTCTTTGTACTGCCCCTTTACCTAAATTGATTCAATTTATGTAGTAATTTACCTTCTTGTTCTTGCCACCAAAGTGGATAACCGTACATGTATCTGCATTAAACTGCATCTGACCACTCACCTAACCTGTCCAGGTCATCCTGTAATCTCCTAACAGTCTCCTCACATTTCACCCTACCACCCAACTTAGTATCATCAGCAAATTTGCTAATATTATTGCTAATACCATCTTCTGTATTATTAACATATATTGTAAAAAGCTGCGGTCCCAGTACTGATCCCTGCAGTACTCCATTGGTCGCTGCCTGCCATTCCGAAATGGAGCTGCTTATCACTACTCTTTGTTTCCTGTCAGCCAACAAACTTTCAATCCAAGCCAGTACTTTGCCCCCAATACCATGTGCCCTAATTTTGCTCACTAACCTCCTATGTGGGACTTTATCAAAAGCTTTCTGAAAGTCCAGGTACACTACATCTACTGGATCTCCCTCGTCCATCTTCAGAGCTGCATTCGATTAGATTACAGATTATTAGATTACATTACAGTGTGGAAACAGGCCCTTCAGCCTAACAAGTCCACACCGACCCGCCGAAGCGCAACCCACCCATACCCCTACATTTACCTATTACCTAACACTACGGGCAATTTAGCATGGCCAATTCACCTGACTCTGCACATCTTTGGAATGTGGGAGGAAACCGGAGCACACGGAGGAAACCCACGCAGACACGGGGAGAATGTGCAAACTCCACACAGTCAGTCGCCTGAGGCGGGAATTGAACCCAGGTCTCAAGCGCTGTGAGGCAGCAGTGCTAACCACTGTGCCACTGTGCCGCCCATCCTCAAAAAATTCCAGCAGCTTAGTCAAGCATGATTTTCCCTTCATAAATCCATGCCTCCTCTGACCTATTCTGTTACTACTATCCAGATGTCATAATTTCATCCTTTATAATTGACTCCAGCATCTTTCCCACCACTGAGGTCAGACTAACTGGTCTATAATTTCCTGTTTTCTCTCTTGCTCCTTTCTTAAAAAGTGGTACAACATTAGCCACCCTCCAATCCGCAGGAACTGACCCCGAATCTATCGAACTCTGGAAAATAATCACCAACGCATCCACGATTTCCCGAGCCACCTCCTTCAGTACCCTGGGATGTAGACCATCAGGCCCCGGGGACTTATCAACATTCAGACCTAACAGTCTCTCCAACACCAATTCCTGGCAAATATAAATTCCCTTCAGTTCAGGTCCTTCAGCTACTGTTACCTCTGGGAGATTGCTTGTGTCTTCCCCAGTGAACACAGATCTGAAGTACCAATTCAATTTTTCTGCCATTTCTTTGTTCCCCACAAAAGGGCCCAATTTTAGTCTTAACCATTTTTTTGCCTTTCACATACCTCAAAAGCTTTTACTATCCTCCTTTATATTTTTGGCCAGTTTACCTTCGTAACTCATTTTTTCTCTGTGTATTTCCTTCTTAGTAATCCTCTGTTGTTCTTTAAAAGCTTCCCAGTCCTCCGTTTTCTGACTTATCTTTGCTATGTTATACTTTTTCTCTTTTAACTTTATATGTTTCTTAACTTCCCTCATCAGCCACGGCCACCCCTGCCTCCTCCTGGGATCTTTCTTCCTTTTTGGAATGAACTGATCCTGCATCTTCTGCATTATACACAGAAATATCTGCCATTGTTCCTCCACTGCCATCCCTGCTAACATGTTGCACCATTGAACTTTGGCCAGCTCCTCCCTCATAGCTCCATAGTTCCCTTTATTCAACAGAAATATTGTCACATTGTACCCTCTCCCTCTCAAATTGCAGATTGAAGCTTATTGTATTATAGTCACTGCTTCCCAATGGCTCCTTCACTTCGAGGTCCCTGATCAATTCTGGTTCGTTGCACAATACCAGATCCAGAATTGCCATCTCCCTGGTCGGCTCCAGCACCAGCTGTTCTAAGAATCCATCTCGGAGGCACTCCACAAAGTCTCTTTCTTGAGGTCCAATACAATCCTGATTCTCCCAGTCTACCTGCATGTTGAAATCCCCCATAAAACTGTAGTAACATCTTTGCGACAGGCCAATTTCAGCTCATGATTCAACTTTCATCCGACATCCAGACTACTGTTTGGGGGCCTGTAGATAACTCCCAAGAGGGTCTTTTTACCCTTAGTATTTCTCAGCTCTATCCACATTGACTTTACATCCCCTGATTCTGGGTCCCCCCGCGCAAGGGACTGAATATCATCCCTTACCAACATGGCCACCCCACCCCCTCTGCCTGTCAGTCTGTCCTTACGATAGCACGTGTAGCCTTGAATATTCATTTCCCAGGCCCTGTCCACTTGAAGCCACGTCTCAGTTATCCCTACAATATCATATCTGCCAATTTCCAAAAGAACCTCAAGCTCAGCCATCTTATTTCTAATGCTTCATGCATTCACATATTGTATTTTTAATTTGTTACTGCCCTCACCCTTCCCATCAACTCCTATTTCACTCAAGCTTACAGCATGGTTCCTTTGAGTTTTCTGCCTCATTGATACAGTTGTCTTTCTTGACTTCCCTTGTTCTAACTTTCCCTTCGATTTCCTTCTTAAACATCCAGTTTGTCCCCTCCCCCCCCACTACTTAGTTTAAACGTAGCTGTGTTGCAATAGCAAACCTGCCTGCCAGAATGCTGGTTCCTAATCTATTAAGGTGCAAATCGTCTCTCTTGTATAATTTATGCTTACCACAAAATGTACCCCAGTGATCCAAGAATTTAAATCCTTGCTTCCTGCACCAGTTCCCCAGCCACACGTTCAAGCCCATTATCTCCCGGTTTCTGGCCTCACCATCCCAATGAACTGGAAGCAAACCAGAGATAACCACCTTTGACGTCCTGCTTTTCAGCCTTCTTCCTAGTTCTCCGAAGTCCCGCAGAAGTAGGTTCCTCCTCTTCTTCCCGACATCTGTGCCGACATGTACCACCACCTCTAGCTCTTCACCTTCGTCCTTGAGGATTTCCTGCACTCTGTCTGTGATGTCTTTAACCCTGGCACCAGGAAGGTAACACACCATCCTCAAGTCCTGCCTGCTGCCACAAAAACCCTGGACAGTAGCTGAACATGCACACATTTTCCACACTTATACGAGCCAGACACATCAGAGTCGTTGACTTCCCACATCAATCACGTAGCACACTGAACCAGCTAGGCAGTCTTATCTTCACCCTCTTCAACTGTGGCATAATCACTTCACTCAACCTCCTTATCAAAGACTCCTGAACTAAAGCCTCACTCTTCAATCCACAGGAACTTTCTTGGACCCTCTTTTTGGGGCAAGTCTGTGGACTTTTAATTTAGGTTAGAGGAGGAGGGCGGGAGGAAAGCCCTACTTTGTAGGACCTGGGGTCTAGAACACACCCACTCAAATAACAATCACTTACCTTCCCAACCGGCTTTGCGCTCCGCCTTCACTTCCACCCAGCTCCCGCCGCGCTCTGCTGCAGACAGTTGACAAAGGCCTTGGTGATACATTTTACAATGGTCGACATCAGGGAGATTTTGCTGTCGTTAGCACAATCTGACACATTCTCTTTTCTTGAAAGCACTCACAAATGTGGTACCTGGGAGCTCTCCAGGGATGCTATCCTTCTTCCAGATAAGGCAGACAAGGGCTTGCAGCTGCACTGGGAGCTCAGTGCCTCTCCACTTCAATGCCTCAGGGAGAAAACCAATTGCACCTGCAGCCTCATTCTTAAGCTGGAGGACAGCTTTGTCTGTTCCATCCAAGATTGGGGAGTGCTGAGCTCCTTGCATGCAATATGCTGCGATATACAGTTCAAGATTTTACACGTGCACAGTATTTGACACTCACCAAGCCTTCTTAGAGACAGCTCCTCGAGTGTAACAGAATCCCTGATACACCTGCCAGTAAGGATCAGACTGGATCAGATTAACAGCCACAACGTAGGATATTATGTTAACGCTGTTCCTCAGCTGACTCTGTACCAATCATGACCTCCATGCTGCTCTACGTCCTGACCTGTGGGCCCTCTCTTTTTCCTGAACAATCTCCTGAGGCCATTACATACCAGGTCCACTAACTGCGACTCTGGCTTGGCTAATGTTGGCATGTGCTGGTCTGCAGTCGACCTCTTGCATCTCAGGAAGTGTTTCCCTTCTTCCACACATGGTAACTGTGACAATGCTGCAACACCTGCTGTCTCTCCATCTCACCCTCAGATGTTTCCTCCACACTAGGAGGACCAGGAGAACCCACATGTCCTTTCAGCTTTGCTGGATGTTCTGAAGCACTGGGTGTGTATTGCTCCTGGCCACTTGTGAGGTTACAGCTATCATGTGATCCTCACAGTTGTTCAGTACTGACTGTCAGACCCAAGTATTGTACATCATGGGATCTGTCCTCAACCCGATCATGCTTCTTACCCATGAAACTATTCCATGGTTTCAACAGCAGACTTTGTCCCATGACATAAACTCTCTCTCGCACAAAGAGCATTTTTATGGACGACATTGGCATTCTAGATGTTGTTTTCCATTCCGCACAAGATCTGGGCAGATGTGATTTAACGTGGTATGGAATCCTGTGAAGTTGTCTGCTGTTTTCTTAACTTTGCCTATTATGTTTGGACTGTTATTTCCACCAGACTATTGGACAACAGATGCAGCTGTCGTTACATGCCGAATGCCATTTGACTTTCAGAAATACGCAAAACACCCTGCTGGCAAATGAATGCCCCTTATCTGTGACCAACACCATTACAAGTATAGATCCGCAAATGGACAGGCACATGCAATGTATAACTGATCCAAGACAATAGTTGGCTATTCCCATGAATATAGGGCTCCGCTGGTGACACTTTGTCTTTGTTGGCACTGTGGGTAATGCCCCACCAAAATGGCTGTATCGGCATCCAATTATGGTCACAAGACATAACGTCTCATCAACATCTTTATTTTGGAAATCACAGGATGACCCCGGTGGAGTTGACCTGTATCTGACAGTGACCATTGCCTGTGACAAACACACTTGTTCCCCACATTAATATGCAGTCTTCAAGTGCCGTCTGGTTTCACCAGGTTCAGAAAACCCTTTCGTTTTGAACACACCTGTTGTATGCACAGTGTGATACTGTCAGAAATGACCAGATGGGTGCGCAGGAATTTTAAAACCATAACGGATTCTCCCTTTGGTCGAACTCACCATGGTGTATCCACCGTAGGGAGTTGGCTGCAAGCATTAACCACTTGACCAACTTGTAATTCCATGCACTCAGAATAAAAGCTCATGTCTGAATTCGACGTGAAGCGAAAAGTGGGATGGCCCTGTCTTCGTCTGGTCGCCTTAGTAGGGGTTTGTGGTGCATTACTACAACAAAAATATGTGTAGCAACACATTAATGGAATGTATTGTTTGGATGTATTTTCTCTCACAAGATTATCGCCAAACTTTCCTTCTCACTCAGGATGAATTTTCATTTGGCATCAGCCAATGTCTGGGAAGCATATAGTGTTGGGCAGTTCTCTCTGCTGAGCTGTCGGTGAGCCAGCAGGAAATGGATGCCCTGTGGGGAGCCTTCGCATTTCAGCACCACATCTCACTGGGGATTAGACTGTGCCAAAATTTTAAATGCCGATAGCTGCTTTTTCAATTCCTGAAAGGCTACTTCTTGGTGACTCGACTATCTGCAAAGCTGGCCCTTTCTGAATAGCAAATCTAAGCTGCCAGAATGAGTGCCAGCTCATGACGGAATTTTCCGTCATAATTCACCAACCCAAGGAATGTCCAAAGCAATGATATAGATGTGGGAACTGAGGAACCCTTCGATACCCTCATGTTATTGTTGGACGTGTATAGCCCACTTGTTGATGCTGACGCTCAATGAATTCAGTTGGGTTGCCTTGGAACACACGTTTTTTACCTTTCTAAGGATTTGGAGAAACATTAAACACATTTTTACTGATTGTCACTCTATGAAACACATCATTCAGATAAATATCAACCTGCAGTAGACCTTGTAAAATGTGCTCCCCCGTTCCCTGGAACTGTTCACCGCCTGACAAAACCCTAAAAGACAGTCAGTCAAGTATATTGTTTCCATCCCTCATGGTATTAATTGGTGCATGTTTATGGGAATCCTCACTGAATCAGAATGGCACATCCACATGGCTCATTTCGAGCTTTATGACAAACAGGTCCTGTGCACTTTTGCGTAAAACTCCTCAATGCAATGGACTGGTTATTTATCTGGCTTCAAAAACTGGCTCAGCCTTTCTTTCAAATCTCCACAAATGTGAATAGACCAATAATAGATATGAACAGTGCTGCTCCAATGGCAAACTACAGTGGGTTGATGATCCCTCAGCTCTCCAGGCTCATGCCTATACTTGTGCACACAGGCGAATAGCACTGGTGATGCAGGCCTATTGTGTCAAATGGCTTGCTTCCACACTGTAGAAGTTCTGTCAACCTCTGGGACTCTCGGTACAACAACAAATCAACAGGCCCTGCCATTAACTGTGTTGGTCTTGCACTGCAACACTTACCAATATGCAACAATTTGCATTTATCAAAATTAAACCCCACCTGCCACTCCTCACCAACAATGCATCCCATATTCTCATCCAAATCCCTTCCATAAATGACAAACAGCACTGGACCCAGCACTGATTCCTGTATTCGTCACAGGCTTCCAATCTGATAAACAACCATCACTGCCTGCATCAGACACTCCCAGAACAGGCACAAGACCGTGACATATGCTCTGCTCTTTCAAAAGAATCTAAAGCGACTTGTTGAACAAAAAAGACACTATTATTCTGCACAAAGACATAATCAAAACCTGTTTCTGCTAGACTCTGTTCCCACGAACCACTCATGGCCAGGGTCTACAGCAGATAGCACAAAAACAAACTCAAACAAATCAAAGAAAAAAAATCAGCTCTGATGAGAAGTCACCAAGATTCAAAATCTTAGCTTGCTCTCTCTCTCATGGCTGTTGTCTGACCCACTTTGATCTCCAGCATTTGCTTCTTTCAGCTTGGTAAATAAATCCTCTCGAGTCTGTCATGATTGAACACTTATGGAAAGGAACAACAATGATTTGAAATCCAGAGAAAGTATACATGCTCATTTCAACAGAAAATAACTTACTCCTCACACTGACCACCATCAAGTGTTTCTGGGATAGCGACATTGCAGGAGTTCAATGCAAGCCCTGTTGGCCTAAACATGGGCAGCTCATCTGCGGTGAGGTATTGCAAAGAGGGAGATTCAGAGCAGTTTCGTGGCGATGACATAGCCCTGCTCGACACCGGTTCAGAGGAAGAATGGGTCAATGTTGAAGCTGTTTGTCATTAAGATGAGTCACACATCTTTCTGGAGCAGGTGAGGGATGGTGACAAATTTCATGACGCAACTAAAGCGGAGAAGAACACTCTAGATACGGTTCCTGTTTGATGGTGTCAAAGGCCTTTGAAAAGTCTAAGAGCACCCTGTATAACAGTAAAAACCATGTCCTTTGTGTCTGTCTGAGGCTGAAATACACACAAAGTCCGGGATGGGTTCTTCAGGTACAGACACGAGACAGTTGACAAGGACCTTGGCGATACATTTTACAATGGTCGACATCAGGGAGATTTTGCTGTAGTGAGCATAGTCTGACATGTTCTCTCTTTTTGAAAACACTCACAACTGTGGCATCTGGGAGCTCTCCAGGGATGCTATTCTTCCTCCAGATAAGGCAGACAAAGGCATGCAGCTGCATTGGGAGCTCAGTGCCTCTTGACTTCAATGCCTCAGGGGAAATACCAATTGCACTGCAGCCTCATTCTTAAGCTGGAGGGCAGCATTCTCTGATTCATCCAAGATTGGGGATTGCTGACCTCCTTGCGTATAATATGCTGCGGGATACAGTTCAAGATTTTACACGTGCACAGAATTTGACACTGACCTAGCCTTCTGAGAAACGGCTCCTCGAGTGTACCAGAACCCCTGACACACCTGCCAGTAAGAACACCCTGACTGGATCAGATTAACAGCCACAACCGTAGGATATTATGTTAATGCGGTTCCCTGGGTGTTGAGGCCGCTTGTTATTACGATGATTTGCACGTTGTTGTGGACCAGGACAGATGGTGACAAACTTCATGCTGCGTCGAAAGCAGAGAAGAATGCTATACAAGTACTTTCAATGATGGTGTCAAAGGCCTTTGTAAGTTCTAGAAAGGCCAGATACAGCCATGCTCAATGTGCCCCCGAGGCAGAAAGTCACACTGAAACTGCGGAGGGAGTTCATCAGCCATAAGAAGGAGACAGTTGAAAAGTAACTTGGTGATGAATTGCCCACTGGTCAACAACAGAGACACCCCTGTACGTACCACAGTCCAACACGTTCCGTTATTTGAAAATACTCCTGATTTTGACATCTGGGAGCTCTCCGGGGATACTCTCCTTCCAGAGAAAGTAGACAAGGATATTCAGCTGCACTGGAAGCTCAGTGCCTCCGCAGTTCTATGCAACTGCAGCCTTGTTCTTGAGCTGGAGGACCGCCTTCTGTTTCATCCATGGCTTAGCTATTGTTGAACTCTGTGCAAGTAATAAGCTGCAGCACGCACTCCAAATTTTTCCACGGGCACAGTACGTGACACTGACCTCGTCTTCATGGAGACAGCTCCTCAAGTGAGCAGAACCCCTGACACATCTGCCAGTCAGGTCTCCCTGATTAGACCCGGTGAACAGCTTCAACCTGGAAACATATATTCAACGAGGTCCACTCATCGTCCCAGGAATTAGATGGGGATGGAAGTAATGATTGGGACACAGTCAAAGGGCCATTCTCTTTCTTGTAAGATCTCATGAGTCATTTTCCCACTAGCTCCACTTCCTCGGACTTGGGGCTGCAATCTGCCGCCATGTGCTGGACTGTGGCCCACTTCTTGCATCTTAGAATAAACTTACTTTCTTCTGCAGGTGGCAATGGTGTCAATGCTGCAACATCTGCCATGCCCATCTCACCCTCAGAGGATTCTTCCACACTGGGTGGAAGAGGATAACCCACAGATTCAGACAGCCTTGCTGAATGTTGAGAGGGGCTGGGTATGTTTTGCTCCTGACCACGTCTTGAGGTTGCAGCAATCACGTGATTCTCAAAATTATTCAGGACTTCTTGTGTGACATAAGCATTTTACACCTTGCGACCTGCCCTCACTTTGAACATATCTTTTCCCTATTTGGGGCTATTCCCACGGTTTCAACAGCATATTTTGTCCCATGAAATAAACTGCCTCACACACAAAGAGGGGTGTAGTGACTGGCATTGGCCTTCCTGATGCCATTTCGCTCTCCACACAATATCTAAGATGATCAGATTTAACCTGGAGGCTTCTTCGCATTAGCAACACTAGTGGAGTTCTCACTGCAGTTGTGAGAGTGGTGTTTCTATAATCAAAGAGAAAGTGGGACAGTTTGGTATCCAGTGAAGTTGTCAGGTGTTTTCTTAACTTTGCCCTCAATATTTGGACTGTTCTTTCCATCATACAATAGGACAATGGATGCAGCTGTCACTACATGCCAAATGCCATTCAATTTTAGGTACTCAACACTACCTGATGGCAAATGAATGCTCTTTATCTGTGACCAACATCCTAAAGTACAGATCCCACAAAATGGATTGGCACATTCGACGTGTAACTGAGCTGAGGTTATACCTGGACAGTGCCATGAATATGGGGCACTGCTTGTGCCAATTTCTGTCTTTCCTGGCATAGTGGATACTGCCCCACCAACATGGCTGCATTGGCATACAATTCAGGCCACCAGACTACTTCTCACCAACATCTTCATTTTGGAAACCATAGGATGAGCCTGGTAGAGTTTAGATGGTATCTGACAATGACCTTTGCTTGGGACAAACATGCTTTCCCCCCCATATTAGTATGCCATCTTCAATGGTCGTCTGGTCTTGCCAGCTCCAGAAAGAATTCCATCCTGGTTGGGATGATCACACCAGTTTCGAATACCACCAGTGGTTTTTGTTTTGCTAGGACGGGAAATTCTTGTATCTGCAGTGTAATATTGTCAGAGATGACCAGAAGGGATGCAGAAAGTTTAAAACCAAAACGGACTCTTCCTTTAGTGGCACGCGCCATGGTGACTTCAGGCATTAACCAGTTGACTGCAGGTATGGTGTTCCCATGCACTCAGAATAAGAGCTCACTTCTGAATTTAACCTGAAGCTGCAAGTGGGATAGCCCTGCCTTCTTCAGGTAGCTCTAGCAGGGTTTTGTGGTCCATTAGTACAGAGATATGTGTAGAAACATATTGGTTGAACTTTCTCACACATTAGGTTACTGCCAAACTTTCCATCTCTATCTGGATGCACTTCCATCCAGCATCAACCAAACTCTGGACAGTTGTCTCTGTCGGTGAGCCAGTAGTAACTGGATACCATATGGAAGGGTTCGCATATCCGTGCCAAATATCACTGGAGATCATTCTGTGCCAATACATTAAATGATGATAGCTACTTTTTCAATTCCCGTAAGGGTTCTTCGTGGTGACGTGAGTATTTGGAAAGCTGGCCCTTTCTGAATATCAAATCTCAGCTGCTAAAATGGAGGTCAGGTGATTACACAATTTTCCATAATAATTCACCAACCCAAGGAGAGACAGAAGTTCCAATGCAGATGTGGGAACCAATGTTCCCTTGGTTGCCCTTGCTTGATCTTTCAATGTGTGTTACCCACTTGGCCATGCTGTAGCTCATTTACGCCGCTTGGGGTGCAACATTTTGCTTGTATCAAAATTATACTCCACGTGCCACTCCTCACAAACCATCCAACCTATATTCTCATCCAAATCCTTTACATAAGTGACAAACGGCATTGGACACATCACAGAATCCTATATTCATCACAAGCCTCCAGTCTGAAAAACAACACCCCTGTGTGCAACAGACTCTGCCCCAATAAGCATAGTACCAGGACATACACTCTATTCTTCCAAAACAAACAAAAAGCTGCTTTCAATTTGTAAAACAAAAGAAGACATTGTTCCTCTCAGGAAAGACAGAAGGAAATAAACAATCAAAAATTGGCTCACCCTGTGCCCACCAACCACTCGTGGGCATGGGCCACATGGTGCCAAAATAAAAATAAAGTCAAGGTAGTCAAATAAAACATACAACATATGAACAACTCAAATGCGGGGTAATTAGATTAGATTAGATTACTTACAGTGTTGGAAACAGGCCCTTTGGCCCAACAAGTCCACTCCGACCCTCCGAAGCGCAACTCACCCAGACCCATTCCCCTACATTTATCCCTTCACCTAATACTACAGGCAATTTAGCATGGCCAATTCACCTAACCTGCACATTTTTGGTCTGAGGGAGGAAACCGGAGCACCCGGACCAAACCCACGCAGACACGGGGAGAATGTGCAAACTCCACGCTGTCAGTCGCCTGAGGCGGGAATTGAACCCAGGTCTCTGGTGCTGTGAGGCAGCAGTGCTAACCACTGTGCCACCCACAAGCTTATCACAAAACCTTAGCTTGCTCCCTCTCATGGATTATGTCTGACCCGCTGTGATCTCCAGCATTTGGTCATTTTAACAAACCATTTTTTAAAAATCGCCTCTGCTCTGTCGCTTTTGAACACTCCTGAGAAAGGAATCTAGGAATGATTAAAAACCCAGAGGAAGGACACCTGCTCATTTCAACTAAAAACAACTTGCCATTCACACAGATCCCCATCAAGGGTTTCTGGGATAGCAACATTGCAGGACTTCAATACAAGCCCCCTTGGCTTAACAGTGGGCAAAATATCTGCGGTGAGGTCCTGCAGTGAGGTAGATTCAGAGCTGTTTTGTGGTGATGAAATAGCCCTGCTTGACATAGGTTCAGAGACAGAATGGGTCGGTGTTGAAGCAGTTGGTCTTTAAAATGACTTACACATCTGAACCAGAACGACGAGGGATGGTGACAAGTTTCATGATGCAACTAAAGCAGAGAAGAACGCTCCACATATGTTTCATGTTTGATGGTGTCAAAGGACTTTAAAAGTTCTAAGAGGGCCCAATATAACAGTAAAAATCATGTCGTTTGTGGCCGTCTGGGGCTGACGTACACATCGAAATTTGGGAATGGGTTCCTCAGGCACAGGCAGGAGACAGTTGAAAAGGACCTTGGCAATACGTTTTCGAATGGTCGACATCAGGAAGATTTTGCTGTAGTTAACAGTCTCACACGTTCTCTTTTGAAAACACTAACAATTGTGGCATCTGGAAGCACTCCAAGGATGCTCTCCTCCTTCCAGATAAGGCAGATAAGGGTATGCAGCTGCATTGAAAGCTCAGTGCCTCTCCACTTCAATGCCTCAGGGAGAATAGCAATTGCACCTGCAGCCTCATTCTTAAGCTGGAGGACAGCTTCCTCTGTACCGCCCAAGATTGGGAATTGCTGAGCTCCTTTGCTGCAGAATTCAGTTCAAGATTTTACATGTGCACAATATATGACACAGTATATGGACCTGTCGTGCAGAAAGGCCTGCTTTCACACTGTAGATGTTCTGTCAACCCCTGGGACTCTCTTTGGCAACACTTCATGGGCCCTACGATGAATATAGGAATCAGTGATGTGTCCAATGCCGTTTGTCTTTGTATGTAAAGGATTTGGATGAGAATGTAGGGTGCAAGGTTTGTGAGGAGTGGCAGGTGGAGTATAATTTTGATACATGCAAAATGTTGCATTTTAGAAGATAGAAGAATACAGCGCAGTACAGGCCCTTTGGCCCTCGATGTTGCGCCGATCCAAGCCCACCTAACCTACACTAGCCCACTATCCTCCATATGCCTATCTAATGCCCGCTTAAATGCCCATAAAGAGGGAGAGTCCACCACTGCTACTGGCAGGGCATTCCATGAACTCACGACTCGCTGAGTAAAGAACCTACCCCTAACATCTGTCCTAGACCTACCACACCTTAATTTAAAGCTATGCCCCCTCGTAATAGCTGACTCCATACGTGGAAAAAGGTTCTCATGGTCAACCCTATCTAAACCCCTAATCATCTTGTACACCTCTATCAAATCACCCCTAAACCTTCTTTTCTCCAATGAAAACAACCCCAAGTGCCTCAGCCTTTCCTCATACGATCTTCCTACCAGACCAGGCAACATCCTGGTAAACCTCCTCTGCTCCCGTTCCAGTGCCTCCACATCCTTCCTATAGTATGGTGACCAAAACTGCACACAATACTCCAGATGCGGCCGCACCAGAGTCTTAGACAACTGCAACATGATCTCAGGACTCCGGAACTCAATTCCTCTACCAATAAAAGCTAGTACTCCATATGCCTTCTTCACCGCACTATTTACCTGGGTGGCAACTTTCAAAGATCTGTGTACATGGACACCAAGATCCCTAAGCTCTTCCACACGACCAAGTATCCGACCATTAGCCCAGTACCCCATCTTTTTGTTACTCTTACCAAAGTGAAGCATCACACACTTAGCTACATTGAACTCCATTTGGCACCTTTCTGCCCAGTTCTGCAGCTTATCTATATCCCGCTGTAACCTGCCACATCCTTCCTCACTGTCAACAACTCCTCTGACTTTCGTATCACCCGCAAACTTGCTCACCCAACCTTCTAGACCCTCCTCCAGGTCATTTATAAAAATGACAAACAGCAATGGTCCCAAAACAGATCCTTGTGGAACACCGCTAGTAACGGCACTCCAAGATGAACCTTTACCATCAACTACTACCCTCTGTCTTCTTCCAGCCAGCCAATTCCTAATACAAACCTCCAACTCACCCTCAATGCCATACCTCCGTATTTTTTTAAGTAGCCTATCATGGGGAACCTTATCAAACGCCTTACTAAAATCCATATACACCACATCTACCACTTTACCCTCGTCTACCTCCTTAGTCACCTTCTCAAATAATTCAATAAGGTTTGTGAGGCACGACCAGCCCTTCACAAAACCATGCTGACTATCCTTGATCACATCATTCCTATCCAGATGTTCATAAATCCTATCCCTTACAATTCTCTCTAAGACTTTGCCCACAACAGAAGTGAGACTCACTGGCCTATAGTTACTAGGGTTATCCCTACTCCCCTTCTTGAACAAGGAAACCACATTTGCTAGCTTCCAGTCTTCTGGCACTACTCCTACAGACAACGAGGACATAAAAATCAAGGCAAATGGCTCTGCAATCTCCTCCCTTGCTTCCCAGAGAATCCTAGGATAAATGTCATCAGGCCCAGGGGACTTATCTATTTTCACCCTTTCCAGAATTTTCAACACCTCTTCCCTACATACCTCAAAGCCATTCATTTAACTTAATTGTGACTCAGTATTCACATCAGCAACAATGACATGTTCCTGAGTGAATACTGACGAAAAGTATTCATTCAGTGTCTCCCCAATCTCTTCAGCCTCCACACGCAACTTCCCACTACTATCCTTGACTGGACCTATTCCTACCCTAGTCATTCTTTTATTCCTGACATATCTATAGAAAGCCTTAGGGTTTTCCCTAATCCTACCAACCAAGGACCTTTCATGTCCCCTCCTTGCTGCTCTGAGCTCTCTCTTCCAGGCTACCTTACAACTCTCAATCGCCCCAATTAAACCTTCACGCCTCATCTTTACATAGGCCATTTAACAAGGGATTCCAATTCCTTATTAAACCACGGTTCCCTCACACGACCCTTTCCTCCCTGCCTGTCAGGTACATACTTATCAAGGACACTCAATAGTTGCTCCTTGAACAAACTCCACATATCAATTGTGCCCATGCCTTGAAGCCTACTTTTCCAAGCCACGCATCCTAAGTCATGCCTCACTGCGACATAATTTCCCTACCCCCAGCTATAACTCTTGCCCTGCAGTGCACACTTATCCCTCTCCATCACTGGAGTAAAAATCACTGAATTGTGGCCACTGTCCCCAAAGTGCTCACCTACCTCTAATTCTAACACCTGGCCTGGTTCGTTACCCAGAGCCAAATCCAGTATGGCCTCACCTCTTGTTGGCCTATCTACATATTGTGTCAGGAAACCCTCCTGCACACATTGGACAAACACCGACCCGTCTAATGAACTAGAGCTATAGCTTTCCCAATCAATATCAGGAAAGTTAAAGTCCCCCATAACAACCACCCTATTACTTTCACTCTTCTCCTGAATCATCCTCGCAATCCTTTCTTCTATATTTCTAGGACGATTAGGAGGCCTGTAAAAAACTCCTAACAGGTCACCTCACCTTTCCTATTCCTAACCTCAGCCCAAACTACCTCAGATGGCGAGTCTTCATCCATCGTCCTTTCCACCGCTGTAATACGATCTTTGACAAGCAATGCCACACCTCCCCCTCTTTTACCCCCACCTCTGACCCTACTAAAACATTTAAACCCTGGAACCTGCAACAACCAATCCTGTCCCTGTTCTACCCATGTCTCCGTAATAGCCACAACATCGAAGTCCCAGGTACCAACCCACGCTGCAAGTTCACCTACCTTATTTCGTATACTTCTTGCATTGAAGTATACACACTTCAAGCCACTTTCTTGTTTACAGGCACCCTCCTTTGAAATTGATGCCATGTTCCTAACCTCCCTACACTCCAGGTCCTGCACCCTAAAGCTCCAGTCTAGGTTCCCATGCCCCTGCAGAGTTAGTTTAACCCCCCCCACAAGAGCACTAGCAAACCTCCCGTCAGGTTCAGGTGTAGACCATCCTGTTTATAGAGGTCGCACCTTCCCCAGAAAGAACCCCAGTTATCTAAATACCCTCCCTCCTGCACCATCCCTGTAGCCATGCATTTAACTGTTCTCTCTCCCTATTCCTCGACTCTGTATCACGTGGCACGGGTAACAAACCAGAGACAACAACTCTGTTCGTTCTAACTCTGAGCTTCCAACCTAGCTCCCTGAAAGCCTGCCTAACATCATCAGCCCTCCTCCTACCTATGTCATTGGTGCCAGTGTGGACCACGACTTCGGGCTGCTTCCCCTCCCCCTTAAGGACCCGGAAAACATGATCAGAGACATCACGTACCCTTGCACCTGGGAGGCAACATACCAAACGTGAGTCTCTCTCGCCCCCACAAAACCGCCTATCTGTGCCCCGAACTATCAAGTCCCCAATTACTATTGCTCTCCTCTTCTCCACCCTTCCCTTCTGAGCAACGGGGACAGGCTCCGTGCCAGAGGCCTGAGCCCCGTTACTTATGCCTGGTAAGTCCCCCTCCCCCCGACAAGTATCCAAAACGGTATACTTGTTCTTGAGGGGAACGGCCGCAGAGGGGTCCCTGCACTGGCTGCTTCCTCCCAGTCCCCCTCACTGTCACCCATCTGTCTGCAATCTTTGGAGTTACAACTTCCCTAAGCTCTGATCTATGACCCCCTCTGCCTCCCGAATGATCCTAAGTTCATCCAACTCCAGCTCCAGTTCCCTAACTCGTTCTTGGAGGAGCTGGAGATGGGTGCACTTCCTGCAAGTGTAATCAGCAGGGATGTCCATGGCATCCCTCACCTCAAACATGTTGCAAGAGGAACATTGCACTGCCTTCACTGCCATCCCTCTAAAAGTAACCTTTTTTTAAAAACAAACTGGGTCTAAAGAATATAACAAGCAAAATGCAGCACTTACCTACTTACCACAACGGGTCTTATTTTGGTAAGAGGAACAAGGTAGGACCACTTTTGGAACAGCCTGTGGAGTGTTGTCGAACAGAGAGTCCTAGGGGTTGACAGAACCTCTACAGTGCGGAAGTAGGCCATTTGGCACAACAGGCCCATACTATCAGTCCCATTTCCCTTATGTGCAAAAATAGAAGCACAAATCAAGAGCCTGGAAAGCTAAGCGATGTTCAAACCACTACAGTGAAAAATAAAGCAAGGGCAACCAAGGGTTCATCGGTTTCCACGTCTGCATTGGAGCTTCAGTATTTCCTTGGATTGGTGAATTATTATGGAAAACTATTGGAATCACCTCACTGCCATTTTGGCAGCTGAGATTTGGTATTCAGAAAGGGCCAGCTTTGCAAATACTCCGGTCGTCAAGAAGAAGCCTTATGGGAATTGAAAAAGCAGCTATCATCATTTAATTTCTTGGCACAGAATGATCTCCAGTGAGATGTAGTGCTGATTTGCAAAGCCTCACCATATGGTATCCAGTTACTGCTGGCTCACTGACAGAGAGGACTGCCTTATAGTATGTGTCTCCCAGAGTTTGGCTGATGCTGAATGGTATTCAGAAAGGGCCAGCTTTACAAATAGTCACATTGCTAAGAAGCAGCCTTTTGAGAAGTGAACAAGCAGCTCTGGTCATTTAATGTTTCGGCACCGAATAATCCCCAGTGAGGTTTTGTGCTGACATGCAATGCCTCCACATATGGTATCAGGTTCCTGTTCACTCACTGACAGCTTGGCAAAGAGGAATGCCCAATTGTTTATGCTTGCCAGACTTTAGCTGTTGCTGAATGAAGAGACATCCATGTATGGAAGGAGCAATTGTCAGTAATCTTTTGTTTCAGAATGTTCAATCAATGCTTTTCTAAACATAAATATGAAATAGTAATAGACCACAAAAACCTTGCTAGGTCTACCTAATGGGGACAGTGCCATCCCACTTTTAGCTTCAGGTGAAATTGCAAGGCGAGCTCTTATTCTGAGTGCATGCAATTACAGGTTGGAACATCATCCGGGCAGCCAAGTAATGAATGCCTAAAGCCAATTCCCAATGGTGGGTACACCATGACAGGTGCCACCACTGGAAAAGTCTGTTCTGGATTGAATCTTTCTGGACACCTTTCTGGTAATCTCTGACAATATCAGACTATGTAGACAAAAAGATCCCTTGCTGGTGAAAAAAATCAACTCGTTGTGTTGGAAATGAAAGGAGCATCGAGATCAGATGACAATTGAAGACAATGTGCTATTATTGGGAGCAGTGTGTTTGGCCCGTGGAAAGGTCACTGAAAGATTCTGGTTGAATTCCACAGGGTCATCCTGTCATTTCCAAAATGAAAATGTGAATGAAAAGTTATGTTTGGGGGCTGGGATGGAAGGCCGACATAAGCATGTTGGTGAGTCAGTACCCAGCGTGCAAACAAGGACATATATTTTTGCTAGCAGTGCGCAATATTCATGGGACTGGCCTAGTATAGCATGGACTCAGTTACATATTGAATGTGCCAGTCCATTTGAGAGATTGATACTTTTAATCATTGTGCACACCCATTCAAAGTTGTTGGAGATGCATAGAGCTTATTTTCGAATGTGGGGACTATTATTGAAAAGTTATGAGCATCTGGTGTTTGGACGTGTTGTTCACAGATAATGGGCATTCACTTGCCAGCAGGGAGTATTGAGTATTTCCTAAAGTCGACTGGCATTCAGCATGCAATGACAGCTGCATCCATTGTCTGATAGTCTGTTGCAAAACACAGTTCAATCATTGAAGTCAAGGTTAAGAAAACAGCCTACAAGTGGTATGGAGAGGGTAAATAGGCAAAGACTTTTCCCTGGGGTTGGGAAGTCAGAACTAGAGGGCATAAGTTTTGGGTGAGAGGTGAAAGATATCAAGGAAACCTAAGGGGCAGCTTTTTCACACAGAGGGTGATGTGGGTATGGAATGAGCTGCCAGAGGAAGTGGTGAAACCTGGTACAATTGCAACATTTAAGAGGCATTTCAATGGGTATATGAATATGAAGGGTCTGGAGGGAAATGGGCCAGGTGCTGGCTGGTGGAAGTAGATTGGGTTGGGATATCTGGTCAGCAAGGACAGGTTGGACCGAAGGATCTATTTCCATGCTGTACATCTCTCTGACTCTATGAATCAAACTTAACTGCATCCCAAACTGTCCCAGTTTCTTTTTGATGATAGAAACAACACTCATGCAACTGCAGGGTCTGTTCCACCAGAGTTGTTAATGTGGAAAGGATTTCCATTCCAGGTTAAATCTGATCTTCCCAGACATTGTTGGGGGGGGGTGGAGGTGGTGTTATGACAACAGGAATGCCAATGCCAGCCACAAGACTCCTCTTTGTGCAAGATGCTGTTAATATCCTGGAACAAAATATGCTGTTGAAACCAAGAGAATAGCCCTGCATGGGTAAGAGGCATGATCAAAGTGAGGACATGTCTCAGATGTGCAATGTTTGGGGTTGGAGAGGCGGTCCTAAACAAATCTGAAGATCACATGATAGGTGTAACCTCACAAGTGGCCAGGAGCAAAACATTCCCAGTCCCTGAGATTATCCGGCAAGGCTGTCTGAACCTGTGAGTTCTGCCAGTCCACCCAGAGTGGAAGTAACCTTGAGGGTGAGATGGACTCAGTAGATGTTGTAGCATTGATGCCATTGTCACCTGAGTAAGAAGATCAATGTTTTCTGAGATGCAAGAGGTGGGCCACAGTCCAAGCACAAGGTTGCATGAGCCAAGCCAGTGTCCAAGGAAGTAGACCTCGTAGGAAAACGCCTTCAGAGATGCTTTGGGAAATAGAACGGGCTTATGCCCCAGGATGTAAAGTGGGATGGAGGTAATGATTGGAACGCGGTCAGCCAGTGAACCTCATTGAATATAATTTCGCAAGTTGTACCTGATAACCGGGTCCAATCAGGAAGTCCTGACTGGCAGGTGTGTCAGGGTTCTGCTCATCCAAGGAGCTGTCTTTATGAAGCCTTGGTCAGAATCATGTACTGTGCACGTGGAAATTCTTTGAATTGCATCCCACAGCAAATTATACTCAAGGAGTTCAGCAATACCTAATCTTGGATGAAACAGATAAGGCTGTCCTTGAGCTAAAGAAACAGGCTGCAGGTGCAAATGGCATTCCCACTGAGGCATTGAAGTGTAGAGGCACTGAGATCCCAACGCAGCTGCATGCCCTTTTCTGCCTTATCTGGAAGGAGGAGAGCTTCCCAGAAGAGCTGTAAGTATTTTATGAAAAAATGAGCATGCCAGACTGTGGTAACTACAGAGGAATATCCCTGATGTCAACCATTGGAAACGTATCACCAAAGTCCTTTTCAACTTTCTTCTCCCTGTGGCTGAGGAAGTCCTCCCAGGATTTCAGTGTGGCTTTCAGCCAGAGAGTGATCCATTGAACATGATTTTCACTGTAGTCTATGGCCTTCTGGGAACTTAAAAAGGCCTTTAACATCATCAATCGGGAAGCATATCTGGAGCATTTTTCTCGACTTTAGTTGCACCATGATGTTTGTCACCTGGTCCACAATGACATGTAATTCATCAAAATGACAAGAAGGGCTTATGCCCGAAACGTCGATTCTCCTGTTCCTTGGATGCTGCTTGGCCTGCTGCGTTTTTCCAGCAACACATTTTTAGCTTCAGTACCGACCCAATCACCCTCTGAACTGGTGTCGAACAGGGCTGTGTCATCACTGCAACATTTCCGAATCTACCTTGCTGCCAGATTCACTGCCGACAAGCTGCCCACTTTTGATCCAAGGTGGCTTTAATTGTAGTCCTGAAACGTTGCTGTCCCAAATGCTCTTGATGGGGATCACTGTGAGTGATAAGTTATTTTTAGTTGAAATGTGCAGGTGTGCTTTCTCTGAGTTTTAAACTGTTATTGTTCATTTCCCAGGAGTTTTCAATTGTGATGGAGCAGAAATTTATTTCGTTGAAAAGAGAATGTAGTTGTTTAGTTTTTTATTTGGTTGAAAAGAACAAATGCTGGAGATCACAGCAGCATCCATGAGAGAGGGCAGCTAGTATTTCAAGACCAAATGACTCCTCATCAGGGCTGTTCATGTGTTGTTTAATTTGATTGAGTATATTTTTATTTTGGCCCCCTGCAGCCCCTGACCACAAGTGGTTGGTGGGGCAGGGAGAGCCAATCTTTGCTTGTTAAACAAAAAAGGCACTATTGATCTGTGGAAAGATTGAAAGAACTAAACAAAGTGAAAGCAGTTTAATTTCTGTTTTCAATGAGCACACCATTTTTCCCGGTGATGTTTCTGTTCCAGGAATGTCTGATGCAGGCAGTATCAGGGGATCTAGGTTTTATTTTTCCATTTACATCTTTGGTTTTAAAAGAGTGGAGGGTTGTTTTGCAGACTGGAGGTCTGACAAATGCAGGGATTGGTGCTGGGTGCAATGCCATTTTTCATTTCTGTAATGGATTGGAATGTGAGTATGAATGTGAATGTTAAACAGCATCAGGAACATCAATGCCAGCCACTAAGCTCCTCTTTGTGCGTGAGGCAGTTTACTACATTGGACAAAATGTGCTGTTGAAACCATTGGAATGGCCTGTATGGGGAAGGAGCATGGTCGAAGTAAAGGACAGATCCCATGATGTTGAGGATCACATGATAGCTGTAACCAGCAAGTGGCCAAGAGCAAGGCATAACCAGCTCCTCAGAACATCTGGCAAGAATGTCCGCACCCTGTGGGTTCTCCTCATCCTCCCAGTGTAGAAGAAACCTCTGAGGGCATTGGAATGGCATGCGTGGGTAAGAGGCATGGTGGAAGTAAAGGACAGGTCCCATGCTGTTGGAGAGGTGTTCCTGAACAAATCTGAGGATCACATAATCGCTGTAACCAGTAAGTGGCCAAGAGCAAGGCATAACCGCTCTTCAGAACATCTGGCAAGGATGTCCACACCTGTGGGTTCTCCTCATCCTCCCAGTGTAGAAGAAATCTGTGAAGGCAGATGTTGCAGCCTTGATGCCATTACCAACTGCTGAAGAAGATAAATTTCTGCTGCGATGCAAATGGTGGTTGACAGTCCAGCACGTGGCAACAGTAACCAAGCTAACTCTGAGGAAGTTGACCTAGTGGGAAAATGGTTATGGCTGGTCACCTTGTCCAAACAGGGAGTCCTGTTAGGCAGATATGTCAGGGGGTCTGCTCACTCGATGAGCCGTCTCTATGAAAGCTAGGTCAGTGTTATGTACTGTGCATGTGGAAATTCTTGAACTGCATCCAGTGGCATAGTTCACTCAAGGAGTTCAGTTATGGGCTAGCCTTGATGAGAAGGCTATCATCCAACTCAAGAACGAGGCTGCAGGTGTAAATGGTATTCCCCCTGAAGCATTCAAGTGTGGAGGCACGGTGCTCCCAGTGTAGCTGCATGCCCTTGTGTGCCATATCTGAAAGGATGAGAGCATCCCAGGAGAGCTCCCAGATGCCAAAGTTATTAGCATTGTCAACACAGTTTGTTATCAAACTGTGGTAACTGCAAAATAAAATCCCTGATGTCGACCATTGAAAACTCATCGCCAAGGTCCTTTTGAAGTGGCCCTGCGGTTCAGGTATTCCTTCTGGAGTCTCAGTGTGGCTTTGGCCCCAGAAAGTTACAATGTACATGGTTTTCACTGCTGTCTTGGACCATCGAGGACTTTACAAAGGCCTTTGACACAATCAATTGGGAAGCATTTGTGGATTGTTCTTCTCCAATTTAGTTGCAACATGAAGTTAGTCGCGATCTTTGGCCTGATCCACAACAAAGTGTAAGTCATTATAATGGCAAACACCTGCCCATTTCCCCCTCTGAATCAGTGTCGAGCAGGGCCAAGTCATCACCTGAACACTGTTCTGAATCTGTGTCGCTGCAGGATCTCAATGCCGACAAGCTGACAACTATTGCCCCAAGGGGACTTTCATTGTAGCCCTGCATTGTCTCTATCCCAGAAGCTCTTGATGGGGATCAGTGTGAGCTGTAAGTTATTTTTAGTTAAGATGTGCAGCTGTACTTCCTGTCGATTTTATGCATCATTGTTCCTTTCCATGGAGTGTTCAATCATGACAGTGCAGAGAGGATTCATTTATTTATTGAAAAGAACAAATACTGAAGATCACAGCAGGTCAGACAGCATCCAGGAGAGAGAGCAAGCTAAGACTTTGAGTCTAAATGACTCCTCATCAGAGCTGTTCATTTATTATTTGTTTTCTTATATTTGCTTGAGTTTATTTTTATTTTGGCCCCCTTTGGCCACTGCCTAAAACTGGTTGTTGCGGACATTGTCAAAAGTGAGCCAATTATTTTGTGTGTATTTGTTTTTGCCTTTCCCCAGAATCATAGTGTCTTCATTTTTGGTCACTGATAGTTGCTTTAATTCTTGTTTTGAAAGAGCAGAGTTAAAAAAAAATCACAACATCAGGTTCATCAAATGTTTATTTGGAAATACTAATTTTTTGGAATGCTGCTGGTAGTTTTTCCAAATGAACATGGTGGATGATAATGTGTTGTTGAGCGATTTTTAACATGTCGACCCCACTCCAACACTAGGCCCCTCCTAGTCTTGAAAGAGCAGAGTGTTTCATCTGGTGCTGTGCCTGTCTTGGCATTATCTGATGCAGGAAATGTCAGATGTTCTTGGTTTTTTTCCATTTACATCTTTGGTTTTATAAGAGTGGAGATTTGTTGATCAAACTGAAGACCTGTGATGAATACAAGAATTGGCGCTGGGTCCATTTCCATTTGTCATTCATGTAAATGGATTAGCATTGAGAATATGGGAAACATGGTTGCACGTATGCACAAATGAGCTGCCAGAGGATGTGGTGGAGGCTGGTACATCTCCAATACTTAAAAGGCATCTGAATGGAAATACAAATAGAAAGAGTTTTGATGAATATGAGCCAAGTGCTGGCAAGTGGGACTGATAAATCTAGACTATGTGGTTGGCGTGGTTGAGTTGGACTGAAGAGCCTGTTTCCATGACCAGTGCCACTTGATGTGTATGTAAATATAAAGGCACAATTCATGAGGCTGGAAAGTGAAGCAATAATAAAATCACTATATTTACCATATCCACAGCACTGGTCCTACCTATTGTGGTTCGGTTTGCCTTTGTGGAGATTTTGATGAAACAGTGATCTGTATTTTGAAGCCAGATAAATAAGCGATCCATCACAGTGAGGACTTAGACGCAAACCTTTATAGGCTTTGTTCTTCACGAAGCTGGATATGAGCCATGCGAACCTACCATTGTGATTTGATGAAGATTCCCATAAATGTGCTACAAATAATATCCATAATGGTTTGTACCAATATCCGAAACTGCTTTTGTGTTGGGATATCATCAGCCTGTGAAATTGTCCAATGAACAATGGAGAACATGCTACAAGGTGTACCCCAGGATATGGTCTTGTATGGATGTTGTACTAATAATTGGGAAGAGGATTTTGAGAGATTGGGCACGGCAATTAAATGGTTCTCCAGGGCCTTAGAAGGAAAAATGTATATTCCAAGGCATCCCAAGTGACCTCCTTGAGCAATAGCATCGACAAGACCAGCTTTAACTCATTGGAAAACTAAGTGAGGTCAATGAAGGGTGCCCTGGCTCCTCCCAGAGCTTCGATCTTACCTTGGGTTGGTGAAATATTACGGACGCTTCTGTAATGTCCTGGCCTCATCTTGGCAGCTTAAATTTGCTATTCAGAAATTATCAGCATTGTAAATGATTTCATCACCCAGAAATATCCTTTAGGGAAGTGAAAAAGCAGGTTTTGTAGATGGTGTTAGCACACAATAGTCCCCAGTGAGATGTGGTGCTGACATGTGATGCCTTCCAATACCGTTTAATGTGACTGTTGGCTCACTGATGGCTCGGCAGAGATAGTTTATGCTTCTCAGACTTTGGCTAATGTCAAATGAAGACACGTCCAGAAAGAGAATGAAGGTTTGGTGGTAGTCCTTTGTGTGAGAAAGTTCTACCAATACCTTTTATAACATCAATTTGAAATATAAATCAGATATCCCTAGAAACCCCTGCGAGGGATATCTGATGATGACAGACCCATCACACCTCGAACTTCAAGTCATATCCAGTGGACTATCCTGCTGAGTGCATTGCAGCTCAGAAAACTGTGTGAGCAATCAAGTGTTAAATGCAGTTGTGTGAAGCCTACTCCCAATGGTGGATACACCATGGTGGGTGCCAGAAGTGAATGAGTCTGTTCTTGTTTTAAACATTGCGGACACGCTTCCCATCATCTCTGACAATATCAGACTGTGGAAACAAAAAGATCCCTTCCTGGTGAAATACAAACAGCTGGTGGCGTTGGAAACGAAAGGGGCATCACAACCAGAATTGAATCCTTTCTGAACTTAGCAAGACAAGATGTCCATTGAGGACGGCATAGTAATATGGGGAGCAAGTGTGTTTATCCCACGCAAAGGTCACTGTCTCATACTGGCTGAACTCCACGAGGGTCATCCTGTGATTACCAAAATGAAGGTGTTGACAAGACATTTTGTCTGTTGGCCGTGATCAGATGCCGACGCAGATATGTTGATGGGGCAATGACAGAAGAGTGAAAGTAATAGAGTGGTTGTTATGGGGGACTTTAACTTTCCAGATATTGACTGGAAAAGCTATAGCTTGAGTTCGTTAGATGGGTCGGTGTTTGTCCAATGTGTGCAGGAGGGTTTCCTGACACAATATGTAGACAGGCCAACAAGAGGTGAGGCCATACTGGATTTGGTTCTGGGTAACGAACAGGCCAGGTGTTAGAATTGGAGGTAAGTGAGCACTTTGGGGACAGTGACCACAATTCAGTGACTTTTACTCTTGTGATGGAGAGGGATAAGTGTGCACTGCAGGGCAAGAGTTATAGCTGGGGGCAGGGAAATTATGATGCGGTGAGGCACGACTTAGGATGCGTGGCTTGGAAAAGTAGGCTTCAAGGCATGGGCACAATTGATATGTGGAGCTTGTTCAAGGAGCAACTATTGAGTATCCTTGATAAGTATGTACCTGTCAGGCAGGGAGGAAAGGGTCGTGTGAGGGAGCCGTGGTTTAATAAGGAATTGGAATCCCTTGTTAAATGGAAGAGGGCGACCTATGTAAAGATGAGGCGTGAAGGCTCAATTGGGGCGATTGAGAGTTATAAGGTAGCCAGGAAGGATCTGAAGAGAGAGCTAAAAGCAGCAAGAAGGGGACACGAAAAGTCCTTAGTTGGTAGGATTAGGGAAAACCCTAAGGCTTTCTATAGATATGTCAGGAATAAAAGAATGACTAGGGTAGGAATAGTTCCAGTCAAGGATAGTAGTGGGAAGTTGCATGCAGAGGCTGAAGAGATTGGGGAGACACTGAATGAATACTTTTCGTCAGTATTCACTCAGGAATAGGACATTGTTGCCGATGTGAATCTTGAGTCACAATTAATTAGAATGGACGGCTTTGAGGTATGTAGGGAAGAGGTGTTGGAAATTCTGGGAAGGGTGAAAATAGATAGGTCCCCTGGGCCTGATGGCATTTATCCTAGTATTCTCTGGGAAGCAAGGGAGGAGATTGCAGAGCCAATTGGCCTTGATTTTTATGTCCTCGTTGTCTACAGGAATAGTGCCAGAAGACTGGAGGCTGGCAAATGTGGTTCCCTTGTTCAAGAAGGGGAGTAGGGATAACCCTAGTGACTAGCGGCTGGTGAGTCTCACTTCTGTTGTGGGCAAAGTCTTATAGAGAATTGTAAGGGATAGGATTTATGAACATCTGGATAGGAATAATGTGATCAAGGATAGTCAGCATGGTTTTGTGAAGGGCTGGTCGTGCCTCACAAACCTTATTGAATTCTTTGAGAAGGTGACTAAGGAGGTAGATGAGGGTAAAGCGGTAGATGTGATGTATATGGATTTTAGTAAGGCGTTTGATAAGGTTCTCCGTGGTAGGCTATTCCAAAAAATACAGAGGTATGGCATTGAGGGTGAGTTGGAGGTTTGGATTAGGAATTGGCTGGCTGGAAGAAGACAGAGGGTAGTAGTTGATGGTAAAAGTTCATCTTAGAGTGCAGTTACTAGCAGTGTTCCACAAAGATCTGTTTTGGGACCATTGCTGTTTGTCATTTTTATAAATGACCTGGAGGAGGGGCTAGAAGGTTGGGTGAGCAAGTTTGCGGATGATACGAAAGTTGGTGGAGTTGTTGACAGTGAAGAAGGATGTGTCAGGTTACAGCGGGATATAGATATGATGCAGAGCTGGGCAGAAGGTGCCAAATGGAGGTCAATGTAGGTAAGTGTGAGGTGATTCACTTTGGTAAGAGTAACAAAAACATGGGGTACTGGGCTAATGGTCGGATACTTGGTAGTGTGGATGAGCAGAGGGATCTTGGTGTCCATGTACACAGATCTCTGAAAGTTGCCACCCAGGTAAATAGTGCGGTGAAGAAGGCATATGGCGTACTGGCTTTTATTGGTAGAGGAACTGAGTTCCGGAGCCCTGAGGTCATGTTGCAGTTGTATAAGACTCTGGTGCGACCGCATCTGGAGTATTGTGTGCAGTTTTGGTCGCCATACTATAGGAAGGATGTGGAGGCACTGTGGAGGAACGGGTGCAGAGGAGGTTAACCAGGATGTTGCCTGGTATGGTAGGAAGATCGTATGAGGAAAGGCTGAGGCACTTGGGGTTGTTTTCATTGGAGAAAAGAAGGTTTAGGGGTGACTTGATAGAGGTGTACAAGATGATTAGGGGTTTAGATAGGGTTGACCATGAGAACCTTTTTCCGCGTATGGAGTCAGCTATTGCGAGGGGGCATAGCTTTAAATTAAGGGGTGGTAGGTATAGGACAGATGTTAGGGATAGGTTCTTTACTCAGCGGGTCGTGAGTTCATGGAATGCCCTGCCAGTAGCAGTGGTAGGCTCTCCCTCTTTATGGGCATTTAAGCGGGCATTAGATAGGCATATGGAGGATAGTGGGCTAGTGTCGGTTCGGTGGGCTTGGATTAGGGCAACGTCGAGGGCCAAAGGGCCTGTAATGCGCTGTATTTTTCTATGTTCTAAATTGCCACCATGCAGCTGCACCACATCGATGGGGCTGGTCAGCTAACACCTAGACTCAGTTACACATCAACTGTGTCAGTGCTTTCATGCTGTTTATGCATTTAGTCATTGTGCATAAAGTGCATTTGTCAAAGGTGGGGACGACAATTGAAAAGTTGTGAGAATTGTTTTTCAATACACAGAAACTGGATATGCTGGTCACAGATAACAGGCCATCATTTACCAGGAGGGAGCCTTGTAAAATTCCTAAAGTGGAATGATATTCAGCATGTAAGGACAGCTGCATCTGTTGTCTGATTGTCTGGTGGGAAGAGTAGCCCAAACATTGAAAGAAAGTGTAAAGATACAGCCTAAAACTTTAGTCCATACCCAAGTGTCCAAATTTCTGATTCATTCTAGAATCAGCACTCACACAAATAAAGGGACAGAAGAATTGATTTTGCAGAGAAGGCTCCACTCCAGATTAAATCTGATGTTCTTCAACGTTGTGGGGTGTGTGAAAAGTGTCATGAACGCCAGTGCTGGTCGGAAGACTTTTGTACACGAGAGAGGCAATTTAGTCCAGGAGACAAAATTTGCTGTTAAAACAATTCAAATTGCCATGCAGGCATAAGAGGCATGGTCAAATGATATACGCTTCTCAAGGCAGAGAGGTGACCTAAATCATTATTTGTGTCACCTATAACATCAAAAGTGGGGCAGGAACAAAACATTCTAGGAGAAAGTGAGGACTGCAGATGCTGGAGATCAGAGCTGAAAATGTGTTGCTGGAAAAGCGCAGCAGGTCAGGCAGCATCCAAGGAGCAGGAGAATCGACGTTTCGGGCATGAGCCCTTCTTCAGGAATCATTTCTGAAGAAGGGCTCATGCCCGAAACGTCGATTCTCCTGCTCCTTGCATGCTGCCTGACCTGCTGCACTTTTCCAGCAACACATTTTCAGGAACAAAACATACCCAGCCACTCAGAACATCTGTCAAGGCTGCCAGAAACTGTGGGTTCTCCCTGTCCTCCCAGTGTCCAAGAAACCTCTGAGGGCAAAATGGACATGGCAGATGTTGCAGCCTTGATGCCATTACCACCAGCAGAAAAAGATGAATTCCTGCTGAGATGCTCCATGGGA
This sequence comes from Chiloscyllium plagiosum, assembly GCF_037043375.1. NCBI lineage: Eukaryota > Metazoa > Chordata > Chondrichthyes > Orectolobiformes > Hemiscylliidae > Chiloscyllium > Chiloscyllium plagiosum. The sequence continues at coordinate 90,202,462 of NW_028270149.1, read as the reverse complement.
AAGAGGCAGGCCACATTTGAGCAGGGCTGTGTCATCAACTCAACATTGTTCTGAATCGATCTTGCTGCAGGATGTCATTGCCGACAATCTGGCCAGTTTTGAGCGTAGGTGGCTTTTATTGTAGTCCTGCATTTTCGCTGTCCCAGAAGCTCTCGATGGGATTGAGTGTGAGGGTTAAGATATTTTGATTCGACATGAGCAGACGTACTACCTCTGAATTTTAACCAGTGTTGTTCCTTTCCCAGGAGCAACAAAGCAGAGGGCATTGTTTTATTTAGTTGAAAAGGTCTCATGCTGGAGATCACAGTGGGTCAGACAGCATCCATGGGAGAGAGCAAGCTAAGGTTTAGTGTCCAGATGACTGTTCATCAGAGTTGTTCATTCATTATTGGTTTTCAGAGATTTGCTTGAGTTTAGTTTTATATTGGCCCCTGCCCACGAGTGCTTGGTGGGGACTGAGTGCAGGGAGAGCCAGTTTTTGATTGTTTATTTCCTTCTGACTTTGCCCAGAGGAATAGTATCTTTTCTGTTTTAGAAATTGAAAGCAGGTGTAGTTTCTGTTTTAAGAGAAGAGTGTATGCTGCAGTATGGTGCCTGTTCTGGGAATGTCTGTTGCAGGCAGTGAGGGTTGTTTTTCAGGCTGGAGGCCTGTGAGGAATACAGGAATGGGTGCTGGGTCCAATGCCATTTTTCATTTATGTAAAAGATTTCAATGAGAATATAGGATGCGTGGTTTGTGAGGTATGGCAGGTGGAGTTTAATTTTAATAAATGCAATGTGTTGCATTTTGATAAGATGGACAGGACAAGACGTACACAGTTCATGTGGAGTGAGTGTTATCAAACAGAGAGACCTAGGGGTTGGCAGAACGTCTACAGTGCCGTAAGCAGACCATTCAATAAAACAGGACCAGAAAGCCAGTGCCATTTGCCGTGCACCAAAAGGAAACAGACTATCATGAACCTGGAAAGTGAAGCATCATCAAACACTGTGGTATGCCCTTTGAGCAGCACTGGTCATCCTCATGATTGGTCGCTTTGCCTCTGTGGAAATTTTAAAGGAACGGTGAACCAGTTTTCGAAGTCAGGTAAATAAACATTCCTTCATCAGCTGGTGAACCTTTCCAGTGAACAACAGAGAACACTTTACAAGGTCTATTCCCAGTTTGCTATTTTTCTGAATGACGTGCTAATAACTGGGAAGATTAATAAACAGCATTAATGCTTCTCCAAGGCCAGCAGAAGGAAAGAAATGTGTGTTTCAAGGCACCCCAAGTGACCTCCTTGAGCTACAGCATGGACAAGAGTGGGTTACACACATTCGAAGACAAACTGTGGGCAAACTCGGCACCCATGTCTGTATCTGAGCTTCGGTGTTAATTTGTGTTGGTGAATTATGGAAAATTGGCAGAGACGACACCCCGATAGTCTCAGCTTGGCAGACTTTAGTGATTCTGAATGAAGACACATTCAGATAGAGAATGAAAGTTTGGCGGGAATCTTTTGTGCGAGAAAGTTCAACTACTACCTTTCTGAAACTATATTTGAAACAGTAATGGACCACAAAATCCTACTCTAGCTAGCTGATGAGGATGGCATCCCATGTCTAGCTTCAGGTCATATTCAGCAGTGAGCTCTTATTCTGAGTGCATGCGATTACAAGTTCGAACAAGTTGTGTGGTCAAGTGGTTACTGACTGAAGCCAACTCCCAATGATAGATACACCATGGTGGGTGCCACCACTGGATGAGTCTGTTCTAGTTTTAATCTTTCTGGACCCCTCCAGCCATTGCTGACAATAACAGACTGTGGATGCGAAATTATCCCATTCTGGCCAAACAGAAACAACTGGTGGTGTTGGAAATGGAAGAGTCATCAAAACCAGGCTGGAATCCTTTCTGGACCTGGCGAGACCCGATGTCCATTGAAAACTGCTAACATGGCTGGCAAGCGTGTTTGTCACAAGCATAAGTCACTGTCAGATATGGCTGAATTCTACCAGGGTCATCCTGCGATTTCCAAAATAAAGTTGATAAAGTCGAAGTTGATGAAATGTTATGTTTGGTGACCAGGATTGGAAGCTGGTACAGCCACATTGGTGAGGTAGTACTCAGAGTACCAACATGGACAAGCATTGTCCCCAACAGTGCACGATATTAATGGAATTGGCCAGGCATAGCCTGGACTCGAGTCTGAAAAACAACTCTCATTGCCTTCATAGTTGAATGTGCCAGTCCGTTGGTGGAATCAATGCTTTTAAATATTGTACATACCCTTTCAAAGTGGTTTGATATGCATAAAATTCATTTGTCAAATTTGGGGATGACGATTGAAAAGTTGTCAGCCTCTGGTGTCTGGACTCAGTGGTGGGATATAATGGCATTTGTCTGCCAGCAGGGAATTCTGTGTTTTTGCGAAAGGTGAACAGCATTCGGCATGTAATGACAGCTGCGTCTGTTGTCTAATAGTCTGGCAAAAAGAAACGTCCAAGCATTGAAGGCAAGGTTCAGAAAACAGCTGACAGGTTCATTGGATAACAATCTGTCCCAGTTTCTGTTTTATTATAGAAACAGCACTCACACAGCTGCAGGGACAGCTCCAGCAGAGTTGCTTATGCAGAGAAGACTCCACAGCAAGTTAAATCTGATCTTCCTGGACCTTGTGGAGAGGGTGAAACGGCATCAGAATTGGCAATACTGGCCACAAAACCCCTCTTTTCAAGAGAGACCGTATACTTCATGGGAGAACATGCGCTGTTCCCAATGTAAACCTGGGAATGGTCCTGCATGGATAAGAGGCATGGTCGAAGTGAGGGCAGGCCCCATGATGTACAATATTTGGGTCCTTTCCAGAAAGGAATAATTTGATTAGCGATAGTCAACACGGTTTTGTAAACCGGAGGTCATGCCTCACAAACTTTATTGAGTTCTTTGAGAAGGTGACCAAACAGATGGACCAAAAACGGTTGATGTCCTTTACATAGACTTCCGTAAGGCACTTGATGAGGTTCCCCATAGTAGAGGACTGAAGAAAACATGGAGACTTGGAATTGAGGGTGATTTACCAGAAGCTGGTTAGCTGAAAAAGGATAGAATGTGGTGGTTGATAGAAAATGTTCATCCTGGAGTTCAATTACTTATAGAGTACTGAAATGATGTATATTCGGTCCACTGTTGTTTGTCATTTTTATAAATTGTTTAATGAAGGTGTTGAAGGATGGGTTAGTAAATTTGAGGATGAAACTAAGGTCAGTGGAATTGTGGACAGTGCCAAATGATATTGCAGGTTACAGAGGGACACATAACCTGCAGAAATGGACTGAGAGGTGGCAAATGAAGTTTAATGTTGAAACGTGTGAGGTGACTCACTTTGGAAAGATCAACAGTAATAAAGATACTGGACTGATTTTCAGATTCCTGGCAGTATAGATGAGCAGAGAGATCTTGGTGGTCATGAACATAGATCTCTGAAAGTTCCCACCAAGGTTGGTAAGCCTGTCAAAAAGACATACAATGTGTCATCTTTTCTCGGTGGAGTTATTGGGTTTCTGAGCCATGAGGTCATCTTGCAGCTGTAGAAAACTCAGGTGCAGCTGTACTTAGAGTATTGTGTACTTTTCTGGTCACTGCATTGTAGGAAGGATGCAGAATGTTTGGAAATGTTTCAGAGGTGATCTATAAGGATGTTGCCTGGTATGAAGGGAAGTTTTATGAAAAAAGGCTGAAGGACCTGAGGCTGTTTCCATTAGAGACAAGAAGGTTGAGAGGTGACTTAATTGAAATATCTAAGATAATCAGAGGATTCAGGGTGGAGAGTGAGAGCCTTTCTCTGCGGATAGTGCAGGCTTGCATGAGGAGACACAGCTTTGAATCGAGGGGTGATAGATACAGTACAGATGTCAGAGGTAGTTTGTTTATGTAGAGAGTTGTACGGTGTGGAATACCCTGCCTGCAACTGTCGTAGACCCACCAAATTTATGGGCATTTAAATAGTCATTGGATAAACATATGGATGAAAATGAAATTGTGCAGGATAGATAGCTTCAGTTTGGTTCTACAAGTCATCGCAACATCGTGGGTTGAAGAACCTGTGCTATGCTCTAATGGTCTCTGTTCTGTGTCCTGAACAAACGTGCCGATAACACGACAGCTGCAAATTCTCAAGTGGCCAGTCTTAAGACATACCCAGCCTCTCAGAACCTCCGGCAAGGCTGTCCGAATCTGTGGGTTCTCCCAGTCCTCCCAGCGTGGAAGAAACCTCTGAGGGCGACATGGATGCGGCAGATGTCTCAGCCTTGACACCATTACCAACCAACGGAAGAGGATAAATCTTTTCTGAGACGCAGTAAGTGGGCCACAGTACAGCACATGGCACCATTGGCCAAGCCAGAGTCCGAGGGAGTGGACCTAGTCAAATCAAACTGCAAACATTCATTCACTCATTTATGAAGTGAATTGAATTGCATTCATTTAATCAATCAATCAAACTGCAAACATTCATTCCATGAGAAAGACTGCAAGCACTATTTCAATGAATCGAGCTTTTGCCACTCATTCAATGAAAGAAACTTCACGCGTTCATTCAATGAAACAGTATGCACATGTTAATTCAATAAGTACAGCTTTACTCGTTTATTCAATGTCTCAAACTTAATGCTTTCTTTAAAAGAAACCAACTGCATTCATTCAATCATTGAATGACACCGCAGTCATTGAGTTAATGCATCAAACAGTATTAATCGATTCAATCAAACAAACTTCACTGATTTACTTCGTGAATCAAACTGCACCCATTCATTCAATGAAATAAACTGTACGTCATAATTCAAAGATTAGAGCTCCAGCCATTCATTCAATGTCACGAGCAAAACACGTTCATTCAATGAAGCAAACTGCACGCATTCATTCAATGATACAGACTGCACGTCTTACTTCAATGAGTAGAGCTTCTCTCATTCATTTAAAGAGTCAAGCTTAACGCTTTAGTTCAATGAATCAAACTGTTTTCATTGATTCATCGAATCAAACTTCAATCATTGATTCAATGAATCAAACGTTACTCATTGTTTCAATGAAACAAACAAAACTGTTCTTTAGTGAATCAAACTGCACACGTTCATTCAAGGATAGAGAGTGCACTTGTCAATTCAATGAGTAGAGCTACTCTTATTCATTCATTGACATACGCTTCACGCATTGTCTCAATCAAACTGCACAGATTCAGTCCATGAACCAAACTGCTCGTGTAAATTCAATGAGTAAAGCTTCTCTCGTTCATTCAATGTGTCAAGCTCAACGCTTTCATTCAATGAAACAAACTGCATTCATTCATTCATTCATTTTTCAATCATTGATTCAAAGAATCCAAAGTAATTCGTTGATTTAAACTTCACTCATTTATGAAGTGAATTGAACTGCATTCATTCAATCAATCAATCAAACTGCAAACATTCATTCCATGAGAAAGACTGCAAGTACCGTTTCAATGAATCGTGCTTTTGCCACTCATTCAATGAAACAAACTGCACAGCTTAATTCAATGAGTAGAGCTTCTCTCATTCATTCAATGTGTCAAGCTTAACGCTTTAATTCAATGAAGCAAATTGATTCATGGAATCAAACCTCAATCATTCATTCAATGTTTCAAACGCTATTCATTGGTTCAATGAAACAAACTTAACTCACTTCTTTAATGAATCAAACTGCACACGTTCATTCAAGGATAGAGAGTGCACTTGTCAATTCAATCAGAAGAGTTTGTCTCATTCATTCATTGCCACACGCTTCACGAATTGTCTCAATCAAACTGCAGAGATTCAATCCATGCACCAAACAGCACGTGTTAATTCAATGAGTAGTGCTTCTCTCATTCATTCAATGTGTCAAGCTCAACACGTTCATTCAATGAAACAAACTGCATTTATTCATTCATTCATTTTTCAATCATTGATTCAAAGAATCAAAAGTAATTCGTTGATTTAAACTTCACTCATTTATGAAGTGAATTGAACTGCATTCATTCAATCATCAATCAAATTGCAAACATTCATTCCATGACAAAGACTGCAAGTAATCTTTCAATGCATCGAGCTTTTGCCATTCATTCAATGAAAGAAACTTCACGCGTTCCTTCAATGAAACATTATGCACGTGTTCATTGAATAAGTACAGCTTTACTCGTTTATTCAATGTCTCGAACTTAACACTTTCTTTAAAAGAAACCAACTGCATTCGTTCAATCATTGAATCATGCCGCAGTCATTGAGTTAATGCATCAAACATTGAGTTAATGCATCAAATGCATCAAATCGATTCAATCAAACAAACTTCACTGATTTACTTCTGAATCAAACTGCACATGTTAATTCAGTGAGTAGACTTGCTCTCGTTCATTAAATGTATCAAGCTCAACGCTTTCATTCAATGAAACAAACTGCATTCATTCATTCATTCATTCATTTTTCAATCATTGAAAGTCAGAGCAGGTCAGGCAGCAAATTTTAGTATTTCAGATGCTGGAAACCAGAGTTCAGATCAGAGTGGTGCTGGAAAAGCACAGCAGGTCAGTCTGCAAAAGTGAGGACTGAAGATGCAGGAAACCGCAGTTTAAATCAGAGGGGTGCTGGAAAAGCACAGCAGGTCAGGCCGCAAGCTTGAGGATGGCAGATGCTGGAAACCAGAGATTTAATCAAAGGTGTGCTGGAAAAGCACATCAGGTCAGGCTGCAAACGTAAGGACAGCAGATACTGGAAGCCAGAGTTGAGATCAGAGTGTTGCTGGAAAAGCACAACAGGTCAGGCCATAAAAACGAGGATGGCAGATGCTGGAAACCAGAGTTTAAATCAGAATGGTGCTGGAAAACCACAGCAGGTCACGCCGCAAATGTGAGGACGGCAGATACTGGAAACCAGTGGTTAGAGCAGAGTGGCGCTGGAAAAGCACAGCCGGTCAGGCAGCAAAATTGAGAACAGCAGATGCTGGAGACCAGAGTTTAGATCAGACAGGTACTGGAAAAGCACAGCAGGTCATGCTGCAAAAGTGAGCACTGCAGATGCTGGAAACCAGAGTTCAGATCAGAGTGGTGCTGGAAAAGCATAGCAGGTCAGGCTGCAAAAGTGAGGATGGCAGATGCTGGAAACCAGAAATTAAATCAGAGGGGTGCCTGAAAAACACAGCAGGTCAGTCCGCAAATGTGAGGACAGCAGATGCTGGAAGCCAGAGTTGAGATCAGAGTGGTGCTGGAAAAGCACAGCAGGTCAGGCAGAAAAAGTGAGGACTGGAGGTACTGCAAACCAGCGTTTAGATCAGGGTGGAGCTGGAAAAGCACATCTGGTCAGGCCGCAAAGGTGAGGACTATAGATGCTGGAAACCAGAGTTTAGATCAGAGTGGTGCTGAGAAAGCACAGCAGGTCAGGCTGCACAAGTGAGGATTGCAGATGCTGGAAACTAGAGTGTGGTCGGAGTGGCGCTGGAAAAGCACAGCATGTCAGGCCACAAAACTGAGGACTGCAGATGCTGGAAACAAGAGTTTAGATATGAGTAGTGCTGGAAACGCACGGGAGGTCAGGGCACAAAAGTAAGGACGGCAGATGTTGGAAACCAGAGTTTAGGTCAGAATGGTGCTGGAAAAGCACAGCAGGTTATGCCGCAAAAGTGAGTATTGAAAATGCTGGAAACCAGAGTTTGGATCAGAGTTGTTCTGGAAAAGCACAGCAGGTCAGGCCGCAAATGTGAAGATGGCAGATGCTGGAAGACAGAGATTTAATGAGATGGTGCTGGAAAAGCACAGCAGGCGGCAAACGTGAGGATGGCAGATACTGGAAACCAGATTTTAGAGCAGTGTGGTGTTGGAAAAGCACAGCAGGTCAGGCCGCAACAATGAGGACTGCAGATGCCGGAAGCCAGAGTTTACATGAGCGTGGTGCTGGAAAAGCACAGCAGGTCAGGCCACAAACGTGAGGACGGCAGATGCTGGAAACCAGAGTTTAGATCAGAGTGGTGCTGAAAAAGCACAGCACGTCAGGCCGCACAAGTGAGGATTGCAGATGCTGGAAACCAGAGTTTACTTCAGAATGGTGCTGGAAAACCACAGCAGGTCACGCCGCAAATGTGAGGATGGCAGATACTGGAAACCAGTGTTTAGATCAGAGTGGTGCTGGAAAAGCACAGCAGGTTATGCCGCAAATGTGATGACAGCAGATGCTGGAAACTAGAATTTAGATCAGAGAGGTGCTGGAAAAGCACAGCAGGTCAGTCTGCAAAAGTGAGGACTGAAGATGCAGGAATCCACAAATTTAAATCAGAGTGGTGCTGGAAAAGCACAGCAGGTCAGGCCGCAATAGTGAGGACTGCAGATGCTGGAAACCAGAGTTTACATCAGAGTTGCTCTGGAAAAGCACAGCAGGTCAGGCCGCAAAAGTGAGGACGGCAGCTGCTGGAAACCAGAGTTTGGATCAGAGTTGTTCTGGAAAAGCACAGCACGTCAGGCCACAAAAGATGAGGACTGCAGATGCTGGAAACCAGAGTTCAGATCGGAGAGGTGCTGGAAAAGCACAGCAGATCAGGCCACAAATGTAGATGACTGCAGATGCTGGAAGACAGAGATTGAATCAGATGGTGCTGGAAAAGCACAGCAGGTCAGGCGGCAAACGTGAGGATGGCAGATACTGGAAACCAGAGTTTAGATCAGTGTGGTGTTGGAAAAGCACAGCAGGTCAGGCCATAAAAGTGATGACTCCAGATGCTGAAAGCCAGAGATTTAATCAGAGTGGTGCTGGAAAAGCACAGCAGATCACGCCGCAAATGTGAGGACGGCAGATACTGGAAACCAGTGTTTAGAGCAGAGTGGCTCTGGAAAAGCACAGCCGGTCAGGCAGCAAAATTGAGAACAGCAGATGCTGGAGACCAGAGTTTAGATCAGACAGGTGCTGGAAAAGCACAGCAGGTCATGCTGCAAAAGTGAGCACTGCAGATGCTGCAAATCAGAGTGCAGATCAGAGTGGTGCTGGAAATGCACAGGAAGTCAGGCAGCAAACGTGAGGACAGCAGATTCTGGAAACCAGAAATTAAATCAGAGGGGTGCCTGAAAAACACAGCAGGTCAGTCCGCAAATGTGAGGACAGCAGATGCTGGAAGCCAGAGTTGAGATCAGAGTGGTGCTGGAAAAGCACAGCAGGTCAGGCAGAAAAAGTGAGGACTGGAGGTACTGCAAACCAGCGTTTAGATCAGGGTGGAGCTGGAAAAGCACATCTGGTCAGGCCGCAAAGGTGAGGACTATAGATGCTGGAAACCAGAGTTTAGATCAGAGTGGTGCTGAGAAAGCACAGCAGGTCAGGCAGAAAAGGTGAGGACTGTAGATCCTGCAAGCCAGAGTTTAGATCAGGGTGGAGCTGTAAAAGCACAGCATGTCAGGCCACAAAACTGAGGACTGCAGATGTTGGAAACCAGAGTTTACATGAGCGTGGTGCTGGAAAAGCACAGCAGGTCAGGCCACAAATGTGAGGACGGCAGATGCTGGAAACCAGAGTTTAGATATGAGTAGTGCTGGAAACGCACGGGAGGTCAGGGCACAAAAGTAAGGACGGCAGATGTTGGAAACCAGAGTTTAGGTCAGAATGGTGCTGGAAAAGCACAGCAGGTTATGCCGCAAAAGTGAGTATTGAAAATGCTGGAAACCAGAGTTTGGATCAGAGTTGTTCTGGAAAAGCACAGCAGGTCAGGCCGCAAATGTGAAGATGGCAGATGCTGGAAGACAGAGATTTAATGAGATGGTGCTGGAAAAGCACAGCAGGCGGCAAACGTGAGGATGGCAGATACTGGAAACCAGATTTTAGAGCAGTGTGGTGTTGGAAAAGCACAGCAGGTCAGGCCGCAACAATGAGGACTATAGATGCCGGAAGCCAGAGTTTACATGAGCGTGGTGCTGGAAAAGCACAGCAGGTCAGGCCACAAACGTGAGGACGGCAGATGCTGGAAACCAGTGTTTAGATCAGAGTGGTGCTGGAAAAGCACAGCACGTCAGGCCGCACAAGTGAGGATTGCAGATGCTGGAAACCAGAGTTTACTTCAGAATGGTGCTGGAAAACCACAGCAGGTCACGCCGCAAATGTGAGGATGGCAGATACTGGAAACCAGTGTTTAGATCAGAGTGGTGCTGGAAAAGCACAGCAGGTTATGCCGCAAATGTGATGACAGCAGATGCTGGAAACTAGAATTTAGATCAGAGAGGTGCTGGAAAAGCACAGCAGGTCAGTCTGCAAAAGTGAGGACTGAAGATGCAGGAATCCACAAATTTAAATCAGAGTGGTGCTGGAAAAGCACAGCAGGTCAGGCCGCAATAGTGAGGACTGCAGATGCTGGAAACCAGAGTTTACATCAGAGTTGCTCTGGAAAAGCACAGCAGGTCAGGCCGCAAAAGTGAGGACGGCAGCTGCTGGAAACCAGAGTTTGGATCAGAGTTGTTCTGGAAAAGCACAGCACGTCAGGCCACAAAAGATGAGGACTGCAGATGCTGGAAACCAGAGTTCAGATCGGAGAGGTGCTGGAAAAGCACAGCAGATCAGGCCACAAAAGTGAGGACGGCAGATGCTGGAAGACAGAGATTGAATCAGACTGGTGCTGGAATAGCACAGCACGTCAGGCGGCAAAAATTAGGACTGAAGATACAGGAAACCAGAGTTTAGATCAGTGTGGTGTTGGAAAAGCACAGCAGGTCAGGCCATAAAAGTGATGACTCCAGATGCTGAAAGCCAGAGATTTAATCAGAGTGGTGCTGGAAAAGCGCAGCAGATCACGCCGCAAATGTGAGGATTGAAAATGCTGGAATCCAGAGTTTGGATCAGAGTGGTGCTGAGAAAGCACAGCAGGACAGGCCGCAAATGTAGATGACTGCAGATGCTGGAAGACAGAGATTGAATCAGATGGTGCTGGAAAAGCACAGCAGGTCAGGCGGCAAACGTGAGGATGGCAGATACTGGAAACCAGAGTTTAGATCAGTGTGGTGTTGGAAAAGCACAGCAGGTCAGGCCATAAAAGTGATGACTCCAGATGCTGAAAGCCAGAGATTTAATCAGAGTGGTGCTGGAAAAGCACAGCAGATCACGCCGCAAATGTGAGGACGGCAGATACTGGAAACCAGTGTTTAGAGCAGAGTGGCTCTGGAAAAGCACAGCCGGTCAGGCAGCAAAATTGAGAACAGCAGATGCTGGAGACCAGAGTTTAGATCAGACAGGTGCTGGAAAAGCACAGCAGATCATGCTGCAAAAGTGAGCACTGCAGATGCTGCAAATCAGAGTTCAGATCAGAGTGGTGCTGGAAATGCACAGGAAGTCAGGCGGCAAACGTGAGGACAGCAGATTCTGGAAACCAGAATTTCGACCAGAGAGCTGCTGGAAAAGCATAGCAGGTCAGACCGCAAAAGTGAGGATGGCAGATGCTGGAAACCAGAAATTGAATCAGAGTGGTGGGAAAGGCACACCAAGTCAGCAGGCAAATGTGAGGACTGCAGATGTCGGGAGCCATAGTTAAGATCAGTGTGGTGTTGGAAACTCAGAGCAGGCCACACCTGATGAAGGAGCGTCACTCCGAAAGCTAGTGTGCTTCCAATTAAACCTGTTGGACTATAACCTGGTGTTGTGTGATTTTTCACTTTGTATACCCCGGTCCAACACCGGCATCTCCAAATCATGACAGCAGACCAGGCAGCAAAGGTTAGTATGGCACATGCTGGAAACCAGAGTTTAGATCAGAGTGGTGCTGGAAAAGCACAGCAGGTCAGGCCGCAAAAGTGAGGACGGCAGATGCTGTAAACCAGAGTTGTGATCAGAGAGGTGTTGGGAAAGCACGGCAGGTCAGGCCAAACAGTGAGTAAGGCAGATTCTGGAAACCAGTCTAGGTGAGAGTGGTGCTGGGAAATCACAGCAATTCAGGCCACAAAAGTGAGGACTGCAGATGCTGCGAACCTGAAATTGAATTAGAGTGCTGCCGGAAAAGCACAGCAGGTCAGGCGGCAAACGCGAGGACTGGAGATGCTGGAAGCCAGAGTTTAGATCAGAGTGGTGCTGGGAAAGCACATCAGGTCAGGCCACAAAAGTGAGAACTGTTGATACTGGAAACCAGAATTTAGATCATAGACGTGTTGGAAAAGCACAGCAGGTCAGGCCGCAAAAGTGAGGACTGTAGATGCTGGAAACCAGAGTTTAGATCAGAGAGCAGCTGGAAAAGCATAGCAGGTCAAGCCGCAAAAGTGAGGATGACGGATGCTGGAAATCAAAGTTTAGATCAGTGTGGTGCTGGAAAAGCACGGCAGGTCAGGCCGCAATAGTGAGGACGTCAGATGCTGCAAACCAGAGTTGTGATTAGAGAGGTGTTGGGAAAGCACAGCAGGTCAGGCCGAACAGTGAGTAAAACAGATGCTGGAAACCAGTGTAGGTGAGAGTGGTGCTGGGAAAGCACAGCAATTCAGGCCACAAAAGTGAGGACTGCAGATGCTGCGAACCTGAAATTGAATTAGAGTGCTGCCGGAAAAGCACAGCAGGTCAGGCGGCAAACATGAGGACTGAAGATGCTGGAAACCAGAGTTTAGATCAGTGTGGTGCTGGGAAAGCACAGCAGGTCAGGCCGCAAAAGTGAGGACTGTAGATGCTGGAAAGCAGAATTTAGATCATAGATGTGTTGGAAAAGCACATCAGGTCAGGTCACAAATGTGAGGACTGTAGATGCTGGAAACCAGAGTTTAGATCAGTGTGGTGCTGGAAAAACACAGCAGGTCAGGCTAAAAAGTGAGGACCGCAAATGCTAGAAGCCAGAGTTTAGATCAGAGTTGTTCTGGAAAAGCACAGCACGTGAGGCCGCAAAAGTGAGGACGGCAGATGCTGGAAACCACAGTTTAAATCAGAGTGGTGCTGGAAAAGCATAGCAGGTCAGGCAGCAAAAGTGGGGACGGCAGATGCTGGGAACCTGAAAATGAATCAGAGTGGTGCTGGAAAAGCACAGCAGATCAGGCCACAAACGTGAGGAAAGCAGATGCTGGAAACCAGAGTTTACATCAGAGTGGTGCTGGGAAAGCACGGCAGGTCAGGGTGAATAGTGAGTAAGGCAGATTCTGGAAACCAGTCTAGGTGAGAGTGGTGCTGGGAAAGCACAGCAATTCAGGCCACAAAAGTGAGGACTGCAGATGCTGCGAACCTGAAATTGAATTAGAGTGCTGCCGGAAAAGCACAGCAGGTCAGGCGGCAAACGCGAGGACTGAAGATGCTGGAAACCAGAGTTTAGATCAGAGTGGTGCCGGAAAAGCACATCAGGTCAGGCCGCAAAAGTGAGGACTGTTGATGCTGGAAACCAGAGTTTCGATCATAGATGTGTTGGCAAAGCACAGCAGGTCAGGCCGTAAAACTGAGGACTATAGATGCTGGAAACCAGAGTTTAGATCAGAGAGCTGCTGGAAAAGCACAGGAGGTCAAGCCGCAAAAGTGAGGACGATGGATGCTGGAAATCAAAGTTTAGATCAGTGTGGTGCTGGAAAAGCACAGCAGGTTATGCCGCAAAAGTGAGGAATGCAGATGCTGGAAACCAGAGTTTACATCAGAGTGGTGCTGGAAAAGCACAGCAGGTCAGGCCGCCAAAGTGAGGACTATAGATGTTGGAAGCCAGAGTTTACATCAGAGAGGTGCTGGAAAAGCACAGCAGGTCAGGCCGCAAAAGTGAGGACGGCAGATGCTGTAAACCAGAGTTGTGATCAGAGAGGTGTTGGGAAAGCACAGCAGGTCAGGCCGAACAGTGAGTAAAACAGATGCTGGAAACCAGTGTAGGTGAGAATGGTGCTGGGAAATCACAGCAATTCAGGCCACAAACGTGAGGAAAGCAGATGCTGGAAACCAGAGTTTACATCAGAGTGGTGCCGGAAAAGCACAGCAGGTCAGGCTGCAAAAGTTAGGACAGAAGATGCTTTGAAACCAGAGTTTAGATCAGAGTGGTGTTGGAAAAGCACAGCAGGTCAGGCCGCAAAACTGAGGACGGCAGATGCTGGAAACCAGAGTTTAGGTCAAGGTGGTGCTGGAAAAGCATAGCAGGTCAGGCAGAAAAGGTGAGGATTGCAGATGCTGGAACCAGAGTTTAGATCAGAGTGGTGCTGGAAACGCACAGCAGATCAGGCCACACAAGTGAGGATTGCAAATGCTGGAAACTAGAATGTGGTCGGAGTGGCGCTGGAAAAGCACAGCAGGTCAGGCAGCAAAGTGAGGACGGCAGATGCTGTAAACCAGAGTTTAGATCAGACAGGTGCTGGAAAAGCACAGCCGGTCAGGCCGCAATAGTGAGGACTGCTGATGCTGGAAATCAGAATTCAGATCAGAGAGATGCTTGAAAAGTACAGCAGGTCAGTCTGCAAAAGTGAGGACTGAAGATGCAGGAAATCAGAATTCAGATCAGAGAGATGCTGGAAAAGCACAGCAGATCATGCCGCAAAAGTGAGGACGGCAGATGCTGGAAACCAGATTTTGGATCAGAGTTGCTATGGAAAAGCACAGAAGGTGATGCCGCAAAAGTGAGGATGGCAGATGCTGGAAACCAGAAAATGAATCAAAGTGGTGCTGGAAAAGCACAGCAGGTCAGGCAGCAAACGATGAGGACTGCAGATGCTGGAAACCAGAGTTTAAACAAGAGTGGTGCTGGAAACGCACAGCAGGTCAGGCCGGAAAAATGAGGACTATAGATGCTGAACGCCAGAGTTTACATGAGCGTGGTGCTGGAAAAGCACAGCAGGTCAGGCCACAAACGTGAGGACGGCAGATGCTGGAAACAAAAGTTTAGATATGAGTAGTGCTGGAAATGCACGGGAGGTCAGGGCACAAAAGTGAGAATGGCAGATGCTGGAAACCAGAGTTTAAATCAGAGTGGTGCTGGAAAAGCACAGCAGGTCAGGCCACAAAAATGAGGACTATTGATGCTGGAAGCCACAGTTTACATGAGCGTTGCTGGAAAAGCACAGTAGGTCAGGCCACAAACGTGAGGATGGCAGATGCTGGAAGACAGAGATTGAATCAGAGTGGTGCTGGAAAAGCACAGCAGGTCAGGCCGCAAAGGTGAGGACTACAGACGCTGGAAAACAGAGTTTAGATCAGAGTGGTGCTGAGAAAGCACAGCAGGTCAGGCCGCACAAGTGAGGATTGCAAATGCTGGAAACTAGAGTGTGGTCGGAGTGGCGCTGAAAAAGCACAGCATGTCAGGCCACAAAAGTGAGGACTGCAGATGCTGGAAGACAGAGATTGAATCAGATGGTACTGGAAAAGCACAGCAGGCGGCAAACGTGAGGATGGCAGATACTGGAAACCAGAGTTTAGATCAGGGTGGAGCTGTAAAAGCACAGCAGGTCAGGCCATAAAACTGAGGACTGCAGATGCTGGAAACCAGAGTTTACATGAGCGTGGTGCTCGAAAAGCACAGCAGGTCAGGCCACAAACGTGAGGATGGCAGATACTGCAAACAAGAGTTTAGATATGAGTAGTGCTGGAAACGCACGGGAGGTCAGGGCACGAAAGAGAGGACGGCAGATGCTAGAAACCAGATTTTAGCTCAGAGTGGTGCTGAGAAAGCACAGCAGGTCAGGCCGCACAAGTGAGGATGGCAGATGCCGGAAACCAGAGTTTAGATCAGTGTGATGGTGGAAAAGCACAGCAGGTCAGGCCATAAACGTGATGACTCCAGATGCTGAAAGCCAGAGATTTAATCAGAGTGCTGCTGGAAAAGCGCAGCAGGTCAGGCCGCAACAATGAGGACTGAAGATGCTGGAAGCCAAAGTTTACATCAGAGTGGTGCTGGAAAAGCACAGCAGGTCAGCCCACAAACGTGAGGACGGCAGATGCTGCAAACCAGAGTTTAGATATGAGTAGTGCTGGAAACGCACGGGAGGTCAGGGCACAAAAGTGAGGACAGCAGATGCTGGAAGCCAGAGTTGAGATCAGAGTGGTTCTGGAAAAGCGCAGCAGGTCAGGCAGCAAAAGATGAGGACTGCAGATGCTGGAAACCAGAGTTGAGATCAGAGTGGTGCTGGAAAAGCAGAGCAGGTCAGGCCATAAACGTGATGACTCCAGATGCTGAAAGCCAGAGATTTAATCAGAGTGCTGCTGGAAAAGCGCAGCAGGTCAGGCCATAAAAGCGAGGATGGCAGATACTGGAAACCAGTGTTTAGTGCAGATTGGTGCTGGAAAAGCACAGCCGGTGAGGCAGTAAAATTGAGAACAGCAGATGCTGCAAATCAGAGTTCAGATCAGAGTGGTGCTGGAAATGCACAGGAAGTCAGGCGGCAAACGTGAGGACGGCAGATTCTGGAAACCAGAATTTCGACCAGAGAGCTGCTGGAAAAGCAGAGCAGGTCAGACCGCAAAAGTGAGGATGGCAGATGCTGGAAACCAGAAATTGAATCAGAGTGGTGGGAAAGGCACACCAAGTCAGCAGGCAAATGTGAGGACTGCAGATGTCGGGAGCCATAGTTTAGATCAGTGTGGTGCTGGAAAGTCACAGCAGGCCACACCTGATGAAGGAACGTCGCTCGAAAGCTAGTGTGCTTCCAATTAAACCTGTTGGACTATAACCTGGTGTTGTGTGATTTTTCACTTTGTGTACCCCGGTCCAACACCGGCATCTGCAAATCATGACAGCAGGCCAGGCAGCAAAGGTTAGCATGGCACATGCTGGAAACCAGAGTTTAGATCAGAGTGGTGCTGGAAAAGCACAGCAGGTCAGGCCGCAAAAGTGAGGACGGAAGATGCTGGAAACCAGAGTTTACATCAGAGTGGTGCTGGAAAAGCACAGCAGGTCATACAGAAAAGGTGTGGACTGCAAATGCTGGAAACCAGAGTTTAGATCACAGAGGTGCTGGAAAAGCGTAGCAGGTCTGTCCGGAAAACTGAGGACGGCAGATGCTGGGAACCTGAAATTGAATCAGGCTGGTGCTGGAAAAGCACAGCAAGTCAGGCGGCAAAAGTGAAGAGTGAAGATGCAGGAAACCAGAGTTTAAATCAGAGTGGTGCTGGAAAAGCACAGCAGGTCAGGCAGAAAAGGTGAGGACTGTAGATACTGCAAGCCAGAGTTTAGATCAGGGTGGAGCTGTAAAAGCACAGCAGGTCAGGCCATAAAACTGAGGACTGCAGATGTTGGAAACCAGAGTTTACATGAGCGTGTTGCTGGAAAAGCACAGCAGGTCAGGCCACAAACGTGAGGACGGCAGATGCTGGAAACCAGAGTTTAGATATGATTAGTGCTGGAAACGCACGGGAGGTCAGGGCATAAAAGTGAGGAAGGCAGATGCTGGAAACCAGAGTTTAGGTCAGAATGGTGCTGGAAAAGCACAGCAGGCCAGGCCGCAAATGTGATGACTGCAGATGCTGGAAATCAGAGTTTAGATCAGAGTGATGCTGGAAAAGCACAGCAGGCTAGGCAGCAAAAGTGAGGACGGCACATGCTGGAAACCAGAGGTTAGATCAGAGAGGTGTTGGAAAAGCACAGCAGATCAGTCCGCAAACGTGATGATGGAAATGCTGGAAGCCAGAGATTGAATCAGAGTGGTGCTGGAAAAGCACAGCAGGTCACGCCACAAAAGTGATGACTGCAGATGCTGAAAGCCACAGATTTAATCAGAGTGATGCTGGAAAAGCACAGCAGGTCAGGCTAAAAAGTGAGGACCGCAAATGCTTGAAGCCAGAGTTTAGATCAGAGTTGTGCTGGAAAAGCACAGGAGGTCAAGCTGCAAAAGTGAGGACGGCGGATGCTGGAAGTCAAAGTTTAGATCAGTGTGGTGTTGGTAAAGCACAGGAAGTCAGGCGACAAACGTGAGGACTGCAGATGCCGGGAGCCATAGTTTAGATCAGTGTGGTTCTGGAAAAGCACAGCAGGTTAGGCCGCAAAAATGAGGATGGCAGATGCTGGAAACCAGAGTTGAGATCAGTGTTGTGTTGGAAATGCACAGCAAGTCAGGCTGCAAACGTGAGGACTGTAGATGCTGGAAACCAGAGTTTAGATCAGTGTGTTGCTGGAAAAGCACAGCAGGTCAGGCCACAAAAGTGAGCACGGCAGATGCTGGAAACCAGATATTGAATCAGAATGATGCTGAAAAAGCACAGCAGGTCAGGCGACAAAAGACAGGACAGCAGATGCTGGAACCCAGAGTTTAAATAGACAGTCGACAAGAGACAATAGGTGCAGGAGTAGGCCATTCAGCCCTTCGAGCCTGCACCGCTATTCAATATGATCAAGGCTGATCATTTCTAATCAGTTTCCTCTTCCTGCCTTATCTCCATAACCCTTGATTCCACTATATTTGAGAGCTCTATCCAACTCTTTCTTAAATGAATCCAGAGAATGGGCCTCCACTGCCCTCTGGGGCAGAGCATCCCACACAGCCACCACTCTCTGGGTGAAGAAGTTTCTCCTCATCTCTGTCCTATATGGTCTACCCCGTATTTTTAAGAGAGGTGCTGGAAAAGCACAGCAAGTCAGGCGGCAAAAGTGAAGAGTGAAGATGCAGGAAACCAGAGTTTAAATCAGAGTGGTGCTGGAAAAGCACAGCAGGTCAGGCCGCAAAAATGAGGACTATTGATGCTGGAAGCCACAGTTTATATGAGCGTGTTGCTGGAAAAGCACAGCAGGTCAGGCCACAAACGTGAGGACGGCAGATGCTGGAAGACAGAGATTGAATCAGAGTGGTACTGGAAAAGCACAGCAGGTCAGGCAGAAAAGGTGAGGACTGTAGATACTGCAAGCCAGAGTTTAGATCAGGGTGGAGCTGTAAAAGCACAGCAGGTCAGGCCATAAAACTGAGGACTGCAGATGTTGGAAACCAGAGTTTACATGAGCGTGGTGCTGGAAAAGCACAGCAGGTCAGGCCACAAATGTGAGGACGGCAGATGCTGGAAACCAGAGTTTAGATATGAGTAGTGCTGGAAACGCACGGGAGGTCAGGGCACAAAAGTGAGGAAGGCAGATGCTGGAAACCAGAGTTTAGGTCAGAATGGTGCTGGAAAAGCACAGCAGGCCAGGCCGCAAATGTGATGACTGCAGATGCTGGAAATCAGAGTTTAGATCAGAGTGGTGCTGGAAAAGCACAGCAGGCTAGGCAGCAAAAGTGAGGACGGCACATGCTGGAAACCAGAGGTTAGATCAGAGAGGTGTTGGAAAAGCACAGCAGATCAGTCCGCAAACGTGATGATGGAAATGCTGGAAGCCAGAGATTGAATCAGAGTGGTGCTGGAAAAGCACAGCAGGTCACGCCACAAAAGTGATGACTGCAGATGCTGAAAGCCACAGATTTAATCAGAGTGATGCTGGAAAAGCACAGCAGGTCAGGCTAAAAAGTGAGGACCGCAAATGCTTGAAGCCAGAGTTTAGATCAGAGTTGTGCTGGAAAAGCACAGGAGGTCAAGCTGCAAAAGTGAGGACGGCGGATGCTGGAAGTCAAAGTTTAGATCAGTGTGGTGTTGGTAAAGCACAGGAAGTCAGGCGACAAACGTGAGGACTGCAGATGCCGGGAGCCATAGTTTAGATCAGTGTGGTTCTGGAAAAGCACAGCAGGTTAGGCCGCAAAAATGAGGATGGCAGATGCTGGAAACCAGAGTTGAGATCAGTGTTGTGTTGGAAATGCACAGCAAGTCAGGCTGCAAACGTGAGGACTGTAGATGCTGGAAACCAGAGTTTAGATCAGTGTGTTGCTGGAAAAGCACAGCAGGTCAGGCCACAAAAGTGAGCACGGCAGATGCTGGAAACCAGATATTGAATCAGAATGATGCTGAAAAAGCACAGCAGGTCAGGCGACAAAAGACAGGACAGCAGATGCTGGAACCCAGAGTTTAAATAGACAGTCGACAAGAGACAATAGGTGCAGGAGTAGGCCATTCAGCCCTTCGAGCCTGCACCGCTATTCAATATGATCAAGGCTGATCATTTCTAATCAGTTTCCTCTTCCTGCCTTATCTCCATAACCCTTGATTCCACTATCTTTGAGAGCTCTATCCAACTCTTTCTTAAATGAATCCAGAGAATGGGCCTCCACTGCCCTCTGGGGCAGAGCATCCCACACAGCCACCACTCTCTGGGTGAAGAAGTTTCTCCTCATCTCTGTACTATATGGTCTACCCCGTATTTTTAAGAGAGGTGCTGGAAAAGCACAGCAGTTCTGTCTGCAAAAGGTGTGGACTGAAGGTGCGGGAAACCAGACTTTATATCAGAGTTGGGTGCTGGAAAAGGACAGCAGGTCAGGCCGCAAATGTGAGGACTAAAGATGCTGGAAACCAGCGTTTTCATCAGAGTTGTGCTGGAAACGCACGGGAGGTCAGGCTAGAAAATTGAGGACGGCAGATGCTGGAAACCAGAGTTTACATCAGAGTGGTGCTGGAAAAGCACAGCAGGTCAGGCCGCAATAGTGAGGACTGCAGATGCTGGAAATCAGAATTTAGATCAGAGTGGTGCTGGAAAAGCACAGGAAGTCTGGCTGCAATAGTAAGGACTGCAGATGCTGGAAATCAGAATTCAGATCAGAGGGGTGCTGGAAAAGGACAGCAGGTCAGGCCACAAAAGTGAGCACGGCAGATGCTGGAAACCAGATATTGAATCAGAATGATGCTGAAAAAGCACAGCAGGTCAGGCGACAAAAGAGAGGACGGCAGATGCTGGAACCCAGACTTTAAACCAGAGTTTAAATAGACAGTCGACAAGAGACAATAGGTGCAGGAGTAGGCCATTCAGCCCTTCGAGCCTGCACCGCTATTCAATATGATCAAGGCTGATCATTTCTAATCAGTTTCCTCTTCCTGCCTTATCTCCATAACCCTTGATTCCACTATCTTTGAGAGCTCTATCCAACTCTTTCTTAAATGAATCCAGAGAATGGGCCTCCACTGCCCTCTGGGGCAGAGCATCCCACACAGCCACCACTCTCTGGGTGAAGAAGTTTCTCCTCATCTCTGTCCTATATGGTCTACCCCGTATTTTTAAGAGAGGTGCTGGAAAAGCACAGCAAGTCAGGCGGCAAAAGTGAAGAGTGAAGATGCAGGAAACCAGAGTTTAAATCAGAGTGGTGCTGGAAAAGGACAGCAGGTCAGGCCGCAAAAATGAGGACTATTGATGCTGGAAGCCACAGTTTATATGAGCGTGTTGCTGGAAAAGCACAGCAGGTCAGGCCACAAACGTGAGGACGGCAGATGCTGGAAGACAGAGATTGAATCAGAGTGGTACTGGAAAAGCACAGCAGGTCAGGCAGAAAAGGTGAGGACTGTAGATACTGCAAGCCAGAGTTTAGATCAGGGTGGAGCTGTAAAAGCACAGCAGGTCAGGCCATAAAACTGAGGACTGCAGATGTTGGAAACCAGAGTTTACATGAGCGTGGTGCTGGAAAAGCACAGCAGGTCAGGCCACAAATGTGAGGACGGCAGATGCTGGAAACCAGAGTTTAGATATGAGTAGTGCTGGAAACGCACGGGAGGTCAGGGCACAAACGTGAGGACGGCAGATGCTGGAAACCAGAGTTTAGGTCAGAATGGTGCTGGAAAAGCACAGCAGGCCAGGCCGCAAATGTGATGACTGCAGATGCTGGAAATCAGAGTTTAGATCAGAGTGGTGCTGGAAAAGCACAGCAGGCTAGGCAGCAAAAGTGAGGACGGCACATGCTGGAAACCAGTGGATAGATCAGAGTGATGCTGGAAAAGCACAGCAGGTCAGGCTAAAAAGTGAGGACCGCAAATGCTTGAAGCCAGAGTTTAGATCAGAGTTGTGCTGGAAAAGCACAGGAGGT
The DNA here is from genome assembly GCF_037043375.1 of Chiloscyllium plagiosum. Taxonomy (NCBI): domain Eukaryota; kingdom Metazoa; phylum Chordata; class Chondrichthyes; order Orectolobiformes; family Hemiscylliidae; genus Chiloscyllium; species Chiloscyllium plagiosum. Next base: position 90,180,686 of record NW_028270149.1, on the reverse strand, counting down.
CAAGCTGCAAAAGTGAGGACGGCGGATGCTGGAAGTCAAAGTTTAGATCAGTGTGGTGTTGGTAAAGCACAGGAAGTCAGGCGACAAACGTGAGGACTGCAGATGCCGGGAGCCATAGTTTAGATCAGTGTGGTTCTGGAAAAGCACAGCAGGTTAGGCCGCAAAAATGAGGACGGCAGATGCTGGAAACCAGAGTTGAGATCAGTGTTGTGTTGGAAATGCACAGCAAGTCAGGCTGCAAACGTGAGGACTGTAGATGCTGGAAACCAGAGTTTAGATCAGTGTGTTGCTGGAAAAGCACAGCAGGTCAGGCCACAAAAGTGAGCACGGCAGATGCTGGAAACCAGATATTGAATCAGAATGATGCTGAAAAAGCACAGCAGGTCAGGCGACAAAAGACAGGACAGCAGATGCTGGAACCCAAAGTTTAAATAGACAGTCGACAAGAGACAATAGGTGCAGGAGTAGGCCATTCAGCCCTTCGAGCCTGCACCGCTATTCAATATGATCAAGGCTGATCATTTCTAATCAGTTTCCTCTTCCTGCCTTATCTCCATAACCCTTGATTCCACTATCTTTGAGAGCTCTATCCAACTCTTTCTTAAATGAATCCAGAGAATGGGCCTCCACTGCCCTCTGGGGCAGAGCATCCCACACAGCCACCACTCTCTGGGTGAAGAAGTTTCTCCTCATCTCTGTCCTATATGGTCTACCCCGTATTTTTAAGAGAGGTGCTGGTAAAGCACAGCAGTTCAGTCTGCAAAAGGTGTGGACTGAAGGTGCGGGAAACCAGACTTTATATCAGAGTTGGGTGCTGGAAAGGAACAGCAGGTCAGGCCGCAAATGTGAGGACTAAAGATGCTGGAAACCAGCGTTTTCATCAGAGTTGTGCTGGAAACGCACGGGAGGTCAGGCTAGAAAATTGAGGACGGCAGAGGCTGGAAACCAGAGTTTACATCAGAGTGGTGCTGGAAAAGCACAGCAGGTCAGGCCGCAATAGTGAGGACTGCAGATGCTGGAAATCAGAATTTAGATCAGAGTGGTGCTGGAAAAGCACAGGAAGTCTGGCTGCAATAGTAAGGACTGCAGATGCTGGAAATCAGAATTCAGATCAGAGAGGTGCTGGAAAAGCACAACAGGTCAGGCAGAGAAGGTGAGGACTGTAGATACTGCAAACCAGAGTTTAGAATAGGGTAGAGCTGGAAAAACAAAACCGGTCAGAACGCAAAAGTGAGGATATAGATGCTGGAAACCAGAGTTTACATCAGAGTGGTGCTGAGAAAGTACAGCAAGTCAGGCCGCCAAGTGTGGATTGCAGATGCTGGAAACTAGAGTGTTGTCGTAGTGGTGCTGGAAAAGCACAGCATGTCAGGCCACAAAACCGAGGACTGCAGATGCTGGAAACCAGAATTTCGATCAGAGAGCTGCTGGAAAAGCATAGCAGGTCAGGCCGCAAAAGTGAGGAAGACAGATGCTGGAAACTGGAAATTGAATCAGAGTGGTGCTGGAAAGCACAGCAAGTCAGGCGACAAATGTGAGGACTGCAGATGCCGGGAGCCATAGTTTAGATCAGTGTGGTGCTGGAAAGTCAGAGCAGGTCAGGCAGCAAAGTTTAGTATTTCAGATGCTGGAAGCCAGAGTTCAGATCATAGTGGTTCTGGAAAAGCACAGCAGGTTAGGCCGCAAAAGTGAGGATGGCAGATGCTGGAAACCAGAGTTTAGGTCAGAGAAGTGCTGGAAAAGCACAGCAGGTCAGGCCACAAAAATGAGGGCGGCAGATGCTGGAAACCAGAGTTGAGATCAGTGTTGTGTTGGAAAAGCACAGCAGGTCAGGCTGCAAACGTGAGGACTGTAGATGCTGGAAACCAGAGTTTAGATCAGTGTGTTGCTGGAAAAGCACAGCAGGTCAGGCCACAAAAGTGAGCACGGCAGATGCTGGAAACCAGATATTGAATCAGAATGATGCCGAAAAAGCACAGCAGGTCAGGCGACAAAAGAGAGGACGGCAGATGCTGGAACCCAGACTTTAAACCAGAGTTTAAATAGACAGTCGACAAGAGACAATAGGTGCAGGAGTAGGCCATTCAGCCCTTCGAGCCTGCACCGCTATTCAATATGATCAAGACTGATCATTTCTAATCAGTTTCCTCTTCCTGCCTTATCTCCATAACCCTTGATTCCACTATCTTTGAGAGCTCTATCCAACTCTTTCTTAAATGAATCCAGAGAATGGGCCTCCACTGCCCTCTGGGGCAGAGCATCCCACACAGCCACCACTCTCTGGGTGAAGAAGTTTCTCCTCATCTCTGTCCTATATGGTCTACCCCGTATTTTTAAGAGAGGTGCTGGAAAAGCACAGCAAGTCAGTCGGCAAAAGTGAAGAGTGAAGATGCAGGAAACCAGAGTTTAAATCAGAGTGGTGCTGGAAAAGCACAGCAGGTCAGGCCACAAAAATGAGGACTATTGATGCTGGAAGCCACAGTTTATATGAGCGTGTTGCTGGAAAAGCACAGCAGGTCAGGTCACAAACGTGAGGACGGCAGATGCTGGAAGACAGAGATTGAATCAGAGTGGTACTGGAAAAGCACAGCAGGTCAGGCAGAAAAGGTGAGGACTGTAGATACTGCAAGCCAGAGTTTAGATCAGGGTGGAGCTGTAAAAGCACAGCAGGTCAGGCCATAAAACTGAGGACTGCAGATGTTGGAAACCAGAGTTTACATGAGTGTGGTGCTGGAAAAGCACAGCAGGTCAGGCCACAAACGTGAGGACGGCAGATGCTGGAAACCAGAGTTTAGATATGAGTAGTGCTGGAAACGCACGGGAGGTCAGGGCACAAAAGTGAGGAAGGCAGATGCTGAAAACCAGAGTTTAGGTCAGAATGGTGCTGGAAAAGCACAGCAGGCCAGGCCGCAAATGTGATGACTGCAGATGCTGGAAATCAGAGTTTAGATCAGAGTGGTGCTGGAAAAGCACAGCAGGCTAGGCAGCAAAAGTGAGGACGGCACATGCTGGAAACCAGAGGTTAGATCAGAGAGGTGTTGGAAAAGCACAGCAGATCAGTCCGCAAACGTGATGATGGAAATGCTGGAAGCCAGAGATTGAATCAGAGTGGTGCTGGAAAAGCACAGCAGGTCACGCCACAAAAGTGATGACTGCAGATGCTGAAAGCCACAGATTTAATCAGAGTGATGCTGGAAAAGCACAGCAGGTCAGGCTAAAAAGTGAGGACCGCAAATGCTTGAAGCCAGAGTTTAGATCAGAGTTGTGCTGGAAAAGCACAGGAGGTCAAGCTGCAAAAGTGAGGACGGCGGATGCTGGAAGTCAAAGTTTAGATCAGTGTGGTGTTGGTAAAGCACAGGAAGTCAGGCGACAAACGTGAGGACTGCAGATGCCGGGAGCCATAGTTTAGATCAGTGTGGTTCTGGAAAAGCACAGCAGGTTAGGCCGCAAAAATGAGGACGGCAGATGCTGGAAACCAGAGTTGAGATCAGTGTTGTGTTGGAAATGCACAGCAAGTCAGGCTGCAAACGTGAGGACTGTAGATGCTGGAAACCAGAGTTTAGATCAGTGTGTTGCTGGAAAAGCACAGCAGGTCAGGCCACAAAAGTGAGCACGGCAGATGCTGGAAACCAGATATTGAATCAGAATGATGCTGAAAAAGCACAGCAGGTCAGGCGACAAAAGACAGGACAGCAGATGCTGGAACCCAGAGTTTAAATAGACAGTCGACAAGAGACAATAGGTGCAGGAGTAGGCCATTCAGCCCTTCGAGCCTGCACCGCTATTCAATATGATCAAGGCTGATCATTTCTAATCAGTTTCCTCTTCCTGCCTTATCTCCATAACCCTTGATTCCACTATCTTTGAGAGCTCTATCCAACTCTTTCTTAAATGAATCCAGAGAATGGGCCTCCACTGCCCTCTGGGGCAGAGCATCCCACACAGCCACCACTCTCTGGGTGAAGAAGTTTCTCCTCATCTCTGTACTATATGGTCTACCCCGTATTTTTAAGAGAGGTGCTGGAAAAGCACAGCAGTTCTGTCTGCAAAAGGTGTGGACTGAAGGTGCGGGAAACCAGACTTTATATCAGAGTTGGGTGCTGGAAAAGGACAGCAGGTCAGGCCGCAAATGTGAGGACAAAAGATGCTGGAAACCAGCGTTTTCATCAGAGTTGTGCTGGAAACGCACGGGAGGTCAGGCTAGAAAATTGAGGACGGCAGATGCTGGAAACCAGAGTTTACATCAGAGTGGTGCTGGAAAAGCACAGCAGGTCAGGCCGCAATAGTGAGGACTGCAGATGCTGGAAATCAGAATTTAGATCAGAGTGGTGCTGGAAAAGCACAGGAAGTCTGGCTGCAATAGTAAGGACTGCAGATGCTGGAAATCAGAATTCAGATCAGAGAGGTGCTGGAAAAGGACAGCAGGTCAGGCCACAAAAGTGAGCACGGCAGATGCTGGAAACCAGATATTGAATCAGAATGATGCTGAAAAAGCACAGCAGGTCAGGCGACAAAAGAGAGGACGGCAGATGCTGGAACCCAGACTTTAAACCAGAGTTTAAATAGACAGTCGACAAGAGACAATAGGTGCAGGAGTAGGCCATTCAGCCCTTCGAGCCTGCACCGCTATTCAATATGATCAAGGCTGATCATTTCTAATCAGTTTCCTCTTCCTGCCTTATCTCCATAACCCTTGATTCCACTATCTTTGAGAGCTCTATCCAACTCTTTCTTAAATGAATCCAGAGAATGGGCCTCCACTGCCCTCTGGGGCAGAGCATCCCAGACAGCCACCACTCTCTGGGTGAAGAAGTTTCTCCTCATCTCTGTCCTATATGGTCTACCCCGTATTTTTAAGAGAGGTGCTGGAAAAGCACAGCAAGTCAGGCGGCAAAAGTGAAGAGTGAAGATGCAGGAAACCAGAGTTTAAATCAGAGTGGTGCTGGAAAAGGACAGCAGGTCAGGCCGCAAAAATGAGGACTATTGATGCTGGAAGCCACAGTTTATATGAGCGTGTTGCTGGAAAAGCACAGCAGGTCAGGCCACAAACGTGAGGACGGCAGATGCTGGAAGACAGAGATTGAATCAGAGTGGTACTGGAAAAGCACAGCAGGTCAGGCAGAAAAGGTGAGGACTGTAGATACTGCAAGCCAGAGTTTAGATCAGGGTGGAGCTGTAAAAGCACAGCAGGTCAGGCCATAAAACTGAGGACTGCAGATGTTGGAAACCAGAGTTTACATGAGCGTGGTGCTGGAAAAGCACAGCAGGTCAGGCCACAAATGTGAGGACGGCAGATGCTGGAAACCAGAGTTTAGATATGAGTAGTGCTGGAAACGCACGGGAAGTCAGGGCACAAAAGTGAGGAAGGCAGATGCTGGAAAGCAGAGTTTAGGTCAGAATGGTGCTGGAAAAGCACAGCAGGCCAGGCCGCAAATGTGATGACTGCAGATGCTGGAAATCAGAGTTTAGATCAGAGTGGTGCTGGAAAAGCACAGCAGGCTAGGCAGCAAAAGTGAGGACGGCACATGCTGGAAACCAGTGGATAGATCAGAGTGATGCTGGAAAAGCACAGCAGGTCAGGCTAAAAAGTGAGGACCGCAAATGCTTGAAGCCAGAGTTTAGATCAGAGTTGTGCTGGAAAAGCACAGGAGGTCAAGCTGCAAAAGTGAGGACGGCGGATGCTGGAAGTCAAAGTTTAGATCAGTGTGGTGTTGGTAAAGCACAGGAAGTCAGGCGACAAACGTGAGGACTGCAGATGCCGGGAGCCATAGTTTAGATCAGTGTGGTTCTGGAAAAGCACAGCAGGTTAGGCCGCAAAAATGAGGACGGCAGATGCTGGAAACCAGAGTTGAGATCAGTGTTGTGTTGGAAATGCACAGCAAGTCAGGCTGCAAACGTGAGGACTGTAGATGCTGGAAACCAGAGTTTAGATCAGTGTGTTGCTGGAAAAGCACAGCAGGTCAGGCCACAAAAGTGAGCACGGCAGATGCTGGAAACCAGATATTGAATCAGAATGATGCTGAAAAAGCACAGCAGGTCAGGCGACAAAAGACAGGACAGCAGATGCTGGAACCCAGAGTTTAAATAGACAGTCGACAAGAGACAATAGGTGCAGGAGTAGGCCATTCAGCCCTTCGAGCCTGCACCGCTATTCAATATGATCAAGGCTGATCATTTCTAATCAGTTTCCTCTTCCTGCCTTATCTCCATAACCCTTGATTCCACTATCTTTGAGAGCTCTATCCAACTCTTTCTTAAATGAATCCAGAGAATGGGCCTCCACTGCCCTCTGGGGCAGAGCATCCCACACAGCCACCACTCTCTGGGTGAAGAAGTTTCTCCTCATCTCTGTCCTATATGGTCTACCCCGTATTTTTAAGAGAGGTGCTGGTAAAGCACAGCAGTTCAGTCTGCAAAAGGTGTGGACTGAAGGTGCGGGAAACCAGACTTTATATCAGAGTTGGGTGCTGGAAAGGAACAGCAGGTCAGGCCGCAAATGTGAGGACTAAAGATGCTGGAAACCAGCGTTTTCATCAGAGTTGTGCTGGAAACGCACGGGAGGTCAGGCTAGAAAATTGAGGACGGCAGAGGCTGGAAACCAGAGTTTACATCAGAGTGGTGCTGGAAAAGCACAGCAGGTCAGGCCGCAATAGTGAGGACTGCAGATGCTGGAAATCAGAATTTAGATCAGAGTGGTGCTGGAAAAGCACAGGAAGTCTGGCTGCAATAGTAAGGACTGCAGATGCTGGAAATCAGAATTCAGATCAGAGAGGTGCTGGAAAAGCACAACAGGTCAGGCAGAGAAGGTGAGGACTGTAGATACTGCAAACCAGAGTTTAGAATAGGGTAGAGCTGGAAAAACAAAACCGGTCAGAACGCAAAAGTGAGGATATAGATGCTGGAAACCAGAGTTTAGATCAGAGTGGTGCTGAGAAAGTACAGCAAGTCAGGCCGCCAAGTGTGGATTGCAGATGCTGGAAACTAGAGTGTTGTCGTAGTGGTGCTGGAAAAGCACAGCATGTCAGGCCACAAAACCGAGGACTGCAGATGCTGGAAACCAGAATTTCGATCAGAGAGCTGCTGGAAAAGCATAGCAGGTCAGGCCGCAAAAGTGAGGAAGACAGATGCTGGAAACTGGAAATTGAATCAGAGTGGTGCTGGAAAGGCACAGCAAGTCAGGCGACAAATGTGAGGACTGCAGATGCCGGGAGCCATAGTTTAGATCAGTGTGGTGCTGGAAAGTCAGAGCAGGTCAGGCAGCAAAGTTTAGTATTTCAGATGCTGGAAGCCAGAGTTCAGATCATAGTGGTTCTGGAAAAGCACAGCAGGTTAGGCCGCAAAAGTGAGGATGGCAGATGCTGGAAACCAGAGTTTAGGTCAGAGAAGTGCTGGAAAAGCACAGCAGGTCAGGCCACAAAAATGAGGGCGGCAGATGCTGGAAACCAGAGTTGAGATCAGTGTTGTGTTGGAAAAGCACAGCAGGTCAGGCTGCAAACGTGAGGACTGTAGATGCTGGAAACCAGAGTTTAGATCAGTGTGTTGCTGGAAAAGCACAGCAGGTCAGGCCACAAAAGTGAGCACGGCAGATGCTGGAAACCAGATATTGAATCAGAATGATGCCGAAAAAGCACAGCAGGTCAGGCGACAAAAGACAGGACAGCAGATGCTGGAACCCAGACTTTAAACCAGAGTTTAAATAGACAGTCGACAAGAGACAATAGGTGCAGGAGTAGGCCATTCAGCCCTTCGAGCCTGCACCGCTATTCAATATGATCAAGACTGATCATTTCTAATCAGTTTCCTCTTCCTGCCTTATCTCCATAACCCTTGATTCCACTATCTTTGAGAGCTCTATCCAACTCTTTCTTAAATGAATCCAGAGAATGGGCCTCCACTGCCCTCTGGGGCAGAGCATCCCACACAGCCACCACTCTCTGGGTGAAGAAGTTTCTCCTCATCTCTGTCCTATATGGTCTACCCCGTATTTTTAAGAGAGGTGCTGGAAAAGCACAGCAAGTCAGGCGGCAAAAGTGAAGAGTGAAGATGCAGGAAACCAGAGTTTAAATCAGAGTGGTGCTGGAAAAGCACAGCAGGTCATGTCGCAAAAATGAGGACTATTGATGCTGGAAGCCACAGTTTATATGAGCGTGTTGCTGGAAAAGCACAGCAGGTCAGGCCACAAACGTGAGGACGGCAGATGCTGGAAGACAGAGATTGAATCAAAGTGGTACTGGAAAAGCACAGCAGGTCAGGCAGAAAAGGTGAGGACTGTAGATACTGCAAGCCAGAGTTTAGATCAGGGTGGAGCTGTAAAAGCACAGCAGGTCAGGCCATAAAACTGAGGACTGCAGATGTTGGAAACCAGAGTTTACATGAGCGTGGTGCTGGAAAAGCACAGCAGGTCAGGCCACAAACGTGAGGACGGCAGATGCTGGAAACCAGAGTTTAGATATGAGTAGTGCTGGAAACGCACGGGAGGTCAGGGCACAAAAGTGAGGAAGGCAGATGCTGGAAACCAGAGTTTAGGTCAGAATGGTGCTGGAAAAGCACAGCAGGCCAGGCCGCAAATGTGATGACTGCAGATGCTGGAAATCAGAGTTTAGATCAGAGTGGTGCTGGAAAAGCACAGCAGGCTAGGCAGCAAAAGTGAGGACGGCACATGCTGGAAACCAGAGGTTAGATCAGAGAGGTGTTGGAAAAGCACAGCAGATCAGTCCGCAAACGTGATGATGGAAATGCTGGAAGCCAGAGATTGAATCAGAGTGGTGCTGGAAAAGCACAGCAGGTCACGCCACAAAAGTGATGACTGCAGATGCTGAAAGCCACAGATTTAATCAGAGTGATGCTGGAAAAGCACAGCAGGTCAGGCTAAAAAGTGAGGACCGCAAATGCTTGAAGCCAGAGTTTAGATCAGAGTTGTGCTGGAAAAGCACAGGAGGTCAAGCTGCAAAAGTGAGGACGGCGGATGCTGGAAGTCAAAGTTTAGATCAGTGTGGTGTTGGTAAAGCACAGGAAGTCAGGCGACAAACGTGAGGACTGCAGATGCCGGGAGCCATAGTTTAGATCAGTGTGGTTCTGGAAAAGCACAGCAGGTTAGGCCGCAAAAATGAGGACGGCAGATGCTGGAAACCAGAGTTGAGATCAGTGTTGTGTTGGAAATGCACAGCAAGTCAGGCTGCAAACGTGAGGACTGTAGATGCTGGAAACCAGAGTTTAGATCAGTGTGTTGCTGGAAAAGCACAGCAGGTCAGGCCACAAAAGTGAGCACGGCAGATGCTGGAAACCAGATATTGAATCAGAATGATGCTGAAAAAGCACAGCAGGTCAGGCGACAAAAGACAGGACAGCAGATGCTGGAACCCAGAGTTTAAATAGACAGTCGACAAGAGACAATAGGTGCAGGAGTAGGCCATTCAGCCCTTCGAGCCTGCACCGCTATTCAATATGATCAAGGCTGATCATTTCTAATCAGTTTCCTCTTCCTGCCTTATCTCCATAACCCTTGATTCCACTATCTTTGAGAGCTCTATCCAACTCTTTCTTAAAAGAATCCAGAGAATGGGCCTCCACTGCCCTCTGGGGCAGAGCATCCCACACAGCCACCACTCTCTGGGTGAAGAAGTTTCTCCTCATCTCTGTCCTATATGGTCTACCCCGTATTTTTAAGAGAGGTGTTGGAAAAGCACAGCAGTTCAGTCTGCAAAAGTGTGGACTGAAGGTGCGGGAAACCAGACTTTATATCAGAGTTGGGTGCTGGAAAAGGACAGCAGGTCAGGCCGCAAATGTGAGGACTAAAGATGCTGGAAGCCAGCGTTTTCATCAGAGTGGTGCTGGAAACGCACGGGAGGTCAGGCTAGAAAATCGAGGACGGCAGATGCTGGAAACCAGAGTTTACATCAGAGTGGTGCTGGAAAAGCACAGCAGGTCAGGCCGCAATAGTGAGGACTGCAGATGCTGGAAATCAGAATTTAGATCAGAGTGGTGCTGGAAAAGCACAGGAAGTCTGGCTGCAATAGTAAGGACTGCAGATGCTGGAAATCAGAATTCAGATCAGAGAGGTGCTGGAAAAGCACAGCAGGTCAGGCAGAGAAGGTGAGGACTGTAGATACTGCAAACCAGAGTTTAGAATAGGGTAGAGCTGGAAAAACAAAACCGGTCAGAACGCAAAAGTGAGGATATAGATGCTGGAAACCAGAGTTTAGATCAGAGTGGTGCTGAGAAAGTACAGCAAGTCAGGCCGCCAAGTGAGGATTGCAGATGCTGGAAACTAGAGTGTTGTCGTAGTGGTGCTGGAAAAGCACAGCATGTCAGGCCACAAAACCGAGGACTGCAGATGCTGGAAACCAGAATTTCGATCAGAGAGCTGCTGGAAAAGCATAGCAGGTCAGGCCGTAAAAGTGAGGAAGACAGATGCTGGAAACCGGAAATTGAATCAGAGTGGTGCTGGAAAGGCACAGCAAGTCAGGCGACAAATGTGAGGACTGCAGATGCCGGGAGCCATAGTTTAGATCAGTGTGGTGCTGGAAAGTCAGAGCAGGTCAGGCAGCAAAGTTTAGTATTTCAGATGCTGGAAGCCAGAGTTCAGATCATAGTGGTTCTGGAAAAGCACAGCAGGTTAGGCCGCAAAAGTGAGGATGGCAGATGCTGGAAACCAGAGTTTAGGTCAGAGAAGTGCTGGAAAAGCACAGCAGGTCAGGCCACAAAAATGAGGGCGGCAGATGCTGGAAACCAGAGTTGAGATCAGTGTTGTGTTGGAAAAGCACAGCAGGTCAGGCTGCAAACGTGAGGACTGTAGATGCTGGAAACCAGAGTTTAGATCAGTGTGTTGCTGAAAAAGCACAGCAGGTCAGGCGACAAAAGACAGGACGGCAGATGCTGGAACCCAGACTTTAAACCAGAGTTTAAATAGACAGTCGACAAGAGACAATAGGTGCAGGAGTAGGCCATTCAGCCCTTCAAGCCTGCACCGCTATTCAATATGATCAAGACTGATCATTTCTAATCAGTTTCCTCTTCCTGCCTTATCTCCATAACCCTTGATTCCACTATCCTTGAGAGCTCTATCCAACTCTTTCTAAAATGAATCCAGAGAATGGGCCTCCACTGCCCTCTGGGGCAGAGCATCCCACACAGCCACCACTCTCTGGGTGAAGAAGTTTCTCCTCATCTCTGTCCTATATGGTCTACCCCGTGTTTTTAAGAGAGGTGCTGGAAAAGCACAGCAAGTCAGGCGGCAAAAGTGAAGAGTGAAGATGCAGGAAACCAGAGTTTAAATCAGAGTGGTGCTGGAAAAGCACAGCAAGTCAGGCCGCAAAAATGAGGACTATTGATGCTGGAAGCCACAGTTTATATGAGCGTGTTGCTGGAAAAGCACAGCAGGTCAGGCCGCAAAAATGAGGACTATTGATGCTGGAAGCCACAGTTTATATGAGCGTGTTGCTGGAAAAGCACAGCAGGTCAGGCCACAAACGTGAGGACGGCAGATGCTGGAAGACAGAGATTGAATCAGAGTGGTACTGGAAAAGCACAGCAGGTCAGGCAGAAAAGGTGAGGACTGTAGATCCTGCAAGCCAGATTTTAGATCAGGGTGGAGCTGTAAAAGCACAGCAGGTCAGGCCATAAAACTGAGGACTGCAGATGTTGGAAACCAGAGTTTACATGAGCGTGGTGCTGGAAAAGCACAGCAGGTCAGGCCACAAACGTGAGGACGGCAGATGCTGGAAACCAGAGTTTAGATATGAGTAGTGCTGGAAACGCACGGGAGGTCAGGGCACAAAAGTGAGGAAGGCAGATGCTGGAAACCAGAGTTTAGGTCAGAATGGTGCTGGAAAAGCACAGCAGGCCAGGCCGCAAATGTGATGACTGCAGATGCTGGAAATCAGAGTTTAGATCAGAGTGGTGCTGGAAAAGCACAGCAGGCTAGGCAGCAAAAGTGAGGACGGCACATGCTGGAAACCAGAGGTTAGATCATAGAGGTGTTGGAAAAGCACAGCAGATCAGTCCGCAAACGTGATGATGGAAATGCTGGAAGCCAGAGATTGAATCAGAGTGGTGCTGGAAAAGCACAGCAGGTCACGCCACAAAAGTGATGACTGCAGATGCTGAAAGCCACAGATTTAATCAGAGTGATGCTGGAAAAGCACAGCAGGTCAGGCTAAAAAGTGAGGACCGCAAATGCTTGAAGCCAGAGTTTAGATCAGAGTTGTGCTGGAAAAGCACAGGAGGTCAAGCTGCAAAAGTGAGGACGGCGGATGCTGGAAGTCAAAGTTTAGATCAGTGTGGTGTTGGTAAAGCACAGGAAGTCAGGCGACAAATGTGAGGACTGCAGATGCCGGGAGCCATAGTTTAGATCAGTGTGGTTCTGGAAAAGCACAGCAGGTTAGGCCGCAAAAATGAGGACGGCAGATGCTGGAAACCAGAGTTGAGATCAGTGTTGTGTTGGAAATGCACAGCAAGTCAGGCTGCAAACGTGAGGACTGTAGATGCTGGAAACCAGAGTTTAGATCAGTGTGTTGCTGGAAAAGCACAGCAGGTCAGGCCACAAAAGTGAGCACGGCAGATGCTGGAAACCAGATATTGAATCAGAATGATGCTGAAAAAGCACAGCAGGTCAGGCGACAAAAGACAGGACAGCAGATGCTGGAACCCAGAGTTTAAATAGACAGTCGACAAGAGACAATAGGTGCAGGAGTAGGCCATTCAGCCCTTCGAGCCTGCACCGCTATTCAATATGATCAAGGCTGATCATTTCTAATCAGTTTCCTCTTCCTGCCTTATCTCCATAACCCTTGATTCCACTATCTTTGAGAGCTCTATCCAACTCTTTCTTAAATGAATCCAGAGAATGGGCCTCCACTGCCCTCTGGGGCAGAGCATCCCACACAGCCACCACTCTCTGGGTGAAGAAGTTTCTCCTCATCTCTGTCCTATATGGTCTACCCCGTATTTTTAAGAGAGGTGCTGGAAAAGCACAGCAGTTCAGTCTGCAAAAGTGTGGACTGAAGGTGCGGGAAACCAGACTTTATATCAGAGTTGGGTGCTGGAAAAGGACAGCAGGTCAGGCCGCAAATGTGAGGACTAAAGATGCTGGAAACCACCGTTTTCATCAGAGTTGTGCTGGAAACGCACGGGAGGTCAGGCTAGAAAATTGAGGACGGCAGATGCTGGAAACCAGAGTTTACATCAGAGTGGTGCTGGAAAAGCACAGCAGGTCAGGCCGCAATAGTGAGGACTGCAGATGCTGGAAATCAGAATTTAGATCAGAGTGGTGCTGGAAAAGCACAGGAAGTCTGGCTGCAATAGTAAGGACTGCAGATGCTGGAAATCAGAATTCAGATCAGAGAGGTGCTGGAAAAGCACAGCAGGTCAGGCAGAGAAGGTGAGGACTGTAGATACTGCAAACCAGAGTTTAGAATAGGGTAGAGCTGGAAAAACAAAACCGGTCAGAACGCAAAAGTGAGGATATAGATGCTGGAAACCAGAGTTTAGATCAGAGTGGTGCTGAGAAAGTACAGCAAGTCAGGCCACCAAGTGAGGATTGCAGATGCTGGAAACTAGAGTGTTGTCGTAGTGGTGCTGGAAAAGCACAGCATGTCAGGCCACAAAACCGAGGACTGCAGATGCTGGAAACCAGAATTTCGATCAGAGAGCTGCTGGAAAAGCATAGCAGGTCAGGCCGTAAAAGTGAGGAAGACAGATGCTGGAAACCAGAAATTGAATCAGAGTGGTGCTGGAAAGGCACAGCAAGTCAGGCGACAAATGTGAGGACTGCAGATGCCGGGAGCCATAGTTTAGATCAGTGGGGTGCTAGAAAGTCAGAGCAGGTCAGGCAGCAAAGTTTAGTATTTCAGATGCTGGAAGCCAGAGTTCAGATCATAGTGGTTCTGGAAAAGCACAGCAGGTCAGGCCTCAAAAATGAGGACGGCAGAAGCTGGAAACCAGAGTTGAGATCAGTGTTGTGTTGGAAAAGCACAGCAGGTCAGGCTGCAAACGTGAGGACTGTAGATGCTGGAAACCAGAGTTTAGATCAGTGTGTTGCTGGAAAAGCACAGCAGGTCAGGCCACAAAAGTGAGCACGGCAGATGCTGGAAACCAGATATTGAATCAGAATGATGCTGAAAAAGCACAGCAGGTCAGGCGACAAAAGAGAGGACGGCAGATGCTGGAACCCAGACTTTAAACCAGAGTTTAAATAGACAGTCGACAAGAGACAATAGGTGCAGGAGTAGGCCATTCAGCCCTTCGAGCCTGCACCGCTATTCAATATGATCAAGACTGATCATTTCTAATCAGTTTCCTCTTCCTGCCTTATCTCCATAACCCTTGATTCCACTATCTTTGAGAGCTCTATCCAACTCTTTCTTAAATGAATCCAGAGAATGGGCCTCCACTGCCCTCTGGGGCAGAGCATCCCAGACAGCCACCACTCTCTGGGTGAAGAAGTTTCTCCTCATCTCTGTCCTATATGATCTACCCCGTATTTTTAAGAGAGGTGCTGGAAAAGCACAGCAAGTCAGGCGGCAAAAGTGAAGAGTGAAGATGCAGGAAACCAGAGTTTAAATCAGAGTGGTGCTGGAAAAGCACAGCAGGTCAGGCCGCAAAAATGAGGACTATTGATGCTGGAAGCCACAGTTTATATGAGCGTGTTGCTGGAAAAGCACAGCAGGTCAGGCCACAAACGTGAGAACGGCAGATGCTGGAAGACAGAGATTGAATCAGAGTGGTACTGGAAAAGCACAGCAGGTCAGGCAGAAAAGGTGAGGACTGTAGATACTGCAAGCCAGAGTTTAGATCAGGGTGGAGCTGTAAAAGCACAGCAGGTCAGGCCATAAAACTGAGGACTGCAGATGTTGGAAACCAGAGTTTACATGAGCGTGGTGCTGGAAAAGCACAGCAGGTCAGGCCACAAATGTGAGGACTGCAGATGCTGGAAACCAGAGTTTAGATCAGAGTGGTGCTGGAAAAGCACAGCAGGCTAGGCAGCAAAAGTGAGGACGGCACATGCTGGAAACCAGTGGATAGATCAGAGAGGTGTTGGAAAAGCACAGCAGATCAGTCCGCAAACGTGATGATGGAAATGCTGGAAGCCAGAGATTGAATCAGAGTGGTGCTGGAAAAGCACAGCAGGTCACGCCACAAAAGTGATGACTGCAGATGCTGAAAGCCACAGATTTAATCAGAGTGATGCTGGAAAAGCACAGCAGGTCAGGCTAAAAAGTGAGGACCGCAAATGCTTGAAGCCAGAGTTTAGATCAGAGTTGTGCTGGAAAAGCACAGGAGGTCAAGCTGCAAAAGTGAGGACGGCGGATGCTGGAAGTCAAAGTTTAGATCAGTGTGGTGTTGGTAAAGCACAGGAAGTCAGGCGACAAATGTGAGGACTGCAGATGCCGGGAGCCATAGTTTAGATCAGTGTGGTTCTGGAAAAGCACAGCAGGTTAGGCCGCAAAAATGAGGACGGCAGATGCTGGAAACCAGAGTTGAGATCAGTGTTGTGTTGGAAATGCACAGCAAGTCAGGCTGCAAACGTGAGGACTGTAGATGCTGGAAACCAGAGTTTAGATCAGTGTGTTGCTGGAAAAGCACAGCAGGTCAGGCCACAAAAGTGAGCACTGCAGATGCTGGAAACCAGATATTGAATCAGAATGATGCTGAAAAAGCACAGCAGGTCAGGCGACAAAAGACAGGACAGCAGATGCTGGAACCCAGAGTTTAAATAGACAGTCGACAAGAGACAATAGGTGCAGGAGTAGGCCATTCAGCCCTTCGAGCCTGCACCGCTATTCAATATGATCAAGGCTGATCATTTCTAATCAGTTTCCTCTTCCTGCCTTATCTCCATAACCCTTGATTCCACTATCTTTGAGAGCTCTATCCAACTCTTTCTTAAATGAATCCAGAGAATGGGCCTCCACTGCCCTCTGGGGCAGAGCATCCCACACAGCCACCACTCTCTGGGTGAAGACGTTTCTCCTCATCTCTGTCCTATATGGTCTACCCCGTATTTTTAAGAGAGGTGCTGGAAAAGCACAGCAGTTCAGTCTGCAAAAGTGTGGACTGAAGGTGCGGGAAACCAGAGTTTATATCAGAGTTGGATGCTGGAAAAGGACAGCAGGTCAGGCCGCAAATGTGAGGACTGAAGATGCTGGAAGCCAGAGTTTACATCAGAGTGGTGCTGGAAAAGCACAGCAGGTCAGGCCACAAACGTGAGGACGGCAGATGCTGCAAACAAGAGTTTAGATATGAGTAGTGCTGGAAACGCAAGGGAGGTCAGGGCACAAAAGTGAGGACAGCAGATGCTGGAAGCCAGAGTTGAGATCAGAGTGGTGCTGGAAAAGCGCAGCAGGTCAGGCAGCAAAAGATGAGGACTGCAGATGCTGGAAACCAGAGTTTAGATCAGTGTGATGCTGGAAAAACACAGCAGGTCAGGCAATAAACGTGAGGACAGCAGATGCTGGAAGCCAGAGTTGAGATCAGAGTGCTGCTGGAAAAGCGCAGCAGGTCACGCCATAAAAGCGAGGATGGCAGATACTGGAAACCAGTGTTTAGTGCAGATTGGTGCTGGAAAAGCACAGCCGGTGAGGCAGTAAAATTGAGAACAGCAGATGCTGCAAATCAGAGTTCAGATCAGAGTGGTGCTGGAAATGCACAGCAAGTCAGGCGGCAAACGTGAGGACGGCAGATTCTGGAAACCAGAATTTCGACCAGAGAGCTGCTGGAAAAGCATAGCAGGTCAGACCGCAAAAGTGAGGATGGCAGATGCTGGAAACCAGAAATTGAATCAGAGTGGTGCTGGAAAGGCACACCAAGTCAGCAGGCAAATGTGAGGACTGCAGATGTCGGGAGCCATAGTTTAGATCAGTGTGGTGTTGGAAAGTCACAGCAGGCCACACCTGATGAAGGAGCGTCGCTCGAAAGCTAGTGTGCTTCCAATTAAACCTGTTGGACTATAACCTGGTGTTGTGTGATTTTTCACTTTGTATACCCCGGTCCAACACCGGCATCTCCAAATCATGACAGCAGGCCAGGCAGCAAAGGTTAGTATGGCACATGCTGGAAACCAGAGTTTAGATCAGAGTGGTGCTGGAAAAGCACAGCAGGTCAGGCCGCAAAAATGAGGACTATTGATGCTGGAAGCCACAGTTTATATGAGCGTGTTGCTGGAAAAGCACAGCAGGTCAGGCCACAAACGTGAGGACGGCAGATGCTGGAAGACAGAGATTGAATCAGAGTGGTACTGGAAAAGCACAGCAGGTCAGGCAGAAAAGGTGAGGACTGTAGATACTGCAAGCCAGAGTTTAGATCAGGGTGGAGCTGTAAAAGCACAGCAGGTCAGGCCATAAAACTGAGGACTGCAGATGTTGGAAACCAGAGTTTACATGAGCGTGGTGCTGGAAAAGCACAGCAGGTCAGGCCACAAATGTGAGGACGGCAGATGCTGGAAACCAGAGTTTAGATATGAGTAGTGCTGGAAACGCACGGGAGGTCAGGGCACAAACGTGAGGACGGCAGATGCTGGAAACCAGAGTTTAGGTCAGAATGGTGCTGGAAAAGCACAGCAGGCCAGGCCGCAAATGTGATGACTGCAGATGCTGGAAATCAGAGTTTAGATCAGAGTGGTGCTGGAAAAGCACAGCAGGCTAGGCAGCAAAAGTGAGGACGGCACATGCTGGAAACCAGAGGTTAGATCAGAGAGGTGTTGGAAAAGCACAGCAGATCAGTCCGCAAACGTGATGATGGAAATGCTGGAAGCCAGCGATTGAATCAGAGTGGTGCTGGAAAAGCACAGCAGGTCACGCCACAAAAGTGATGACTGCAGATGCTGAAAGCCACAGATTTAATCAGAGTGATGTTGGAAAAGCACAGCAGGTCAGGCTAAAAAGTGAGGACTGCAAATGCTTGAAGCCAGAGTTTAGATCAGAGTTGTGCTGGAAAAGCACAGGAGGTCAAGCTGCAAAAGTGAGGACGGCGGATGCTGGTAAGTCAAAGTTTAGATCAGTGTGGTGTTGGTAAAGCACAGGAAGTCTGGCTGCAATAGTCAGGACTGCAGATGCTGGAAATCAGAATTCAGATCAGAGAGGTGCTGGAAAAGCACAGCAGGTCAGGCTGAGAAGGTGAGGACTGTAGATACTGCAAACCAGAGTTTAGAATAGGGTAAGAGCTGGAAAAACAAAACCGGTCAGGACACAAAAGTGAGGACTATAGATGCTGGAAACCAGAGTTTAGATCAGAGTGTTGCTGAGAAAGTACAGCAGGTCAGGCCGCCAAGTGAGGATTGCAGATGCTGGAAACTAGAGTGTGGTCGTAGTGGTGCTGGAAAAGCACAGCATGTCAGGCCACAAAACCGAGGACTGCAGATGCTGGAAACCAGAATTTCGATCAGAGAGCTGCTGGAAAAGCACAGCAGGTTAGGCCGCAAAAGTGAGGATGGCAGATGCTGGAAACCAGAGTTTAGGTCAGAGAAGTGTTGGAAAAGCACAGCAGGTCAGGCTGCAAACGTGAGGACTGTAGATGCTGGAAACCAGAGTTTAGATCAGTGTGTTGCTGGAAAAGCGCAGCAGGTCAGGCCACAAAAGTCAGCACAGCAGATGCTGGAAGCCAGATATTGAATCAGAATGATGCTGACAAAGCACAGCAGGTCAGGCGACAAAAGACAGGACGGCAGATGCTGGAACCCAGACTTTAAACCAGAGTTTAAATAGACAGTCGACAAGAGACAATAGGTGCAGGAGTAGGCCATTCAGCCCTTCGAGCCTGCACCGCTATTCAATATGATCAAGGCTGATCATTTCTAATCAGTTTCCTCTTCCTGCCTTATCTCCATAACCCTTGATTCCACTATCTTTGAGAGCTCTATCCAACTCTTTCTTAAATGAATCCAGAGAATGGGCCTCCACTGCCCTCTGGGGCAGAGCATCCCACACAGCCACCAATCTCTGGGTGAAGAAGTTTCTCCTCATCTCTGTCCTATATGGTCTACCCCGTATTTTTAAGAGAGGTGCTGGAAAAGCACAGCAGTTCAGTCTGCAAAAGTGTGGACTGAAGGTGCGGGAAACCAGAGTTTATATCAGAGTTGGATGCTGGAAAAGGACAGCAGGTCAGGCCGCAAATGTGAGGACTAAAGATGCTGGAAGCCAGCGTTTTCATCAGAGTTGTGCTGGAAACGCACGGGAGGTCAGGCTAGAAAATTGAGGACGGCAGATGCTGGAAACCAGAGTTTACATCAGAGTGGTGCTGGAAAAGCACAGCAGGTCAGGCCGCAATAGTGAGGACTGCAGATGCTGGAAATCAGAATTTAGATCAGAGTGGTGCTGGAAAAGCACAGGAAGTCTGGCTGCAATAGCAAGGACTGCAGATGCTGGAAATCAGAATTCAGATCAGAGAGGTGCTGGAAAAGCACAGCAGGTCAGGCAGAGAAGGTGAGGACTGTAGATACTGCAAACCAGAGTTTAGAATAGGGTAGAGCTGGAAAAACAAAACCGGTCAGGACGCAAAAGTGAGGATATAGATGCTGGAAACCAGAGTTTAGATCGGAGTGTTGCTGAGAAAGTACAGCAGGTCAGGCCGCCAAGTGAGGATTGCAGATGCAGGAAACTAGAGTGTGGTCGTAGTGGTGCTGGAAAAGCACAGCATGTCAGGCCACAAAACCGAGGACTGCAGATGCTGGAAACCAGAATTTCGATCAGAGAGCTGCTGCAAAAGCATAGCAGGTCAGGCCGCAAAAGTGAGGAAGACAGATGCTGGAAACCGGAAATTGAATCAGAGTGGTGCTGGAAAGCACAGCAAGTCAGGCGACAAATGTGAGGACTGCAGATGCCGGGAGCCATAGTTTAGATCAGTGTGGTGCTGGAAAGTCTGAGCAGGTCAGGCAGCAAAGTTTAGTATTTCAGATGCAGAAGCCAGAGTTCAGATCAGAGTGGTTCTGGTAAAGCACAGCAGGTTAGGCCGCAAAAGTGAGGATGGCAGATGCTGGAAACCAGAGTTTAGATCAGAGTGGTGCTGGAAAAGCACAGCAGGTCAGGCCGTAAACATGAGGACTGTTGATGCTGGAAACCAGAGTTTATGTCCGATTGGCGCTTTAAACGCACACCGGGTCAGTCCGCAAACGTGGCGACTGTAGGTGCGAGAAACCAGAGTTTAGATCAGAGTGTGCTGGAAAAGCACAGGAGGTCATGCCGCAAAAGTGAGGGCGACGGATGCTGGAAATCAAAGTTTCGATCAGTGTGGTGCTGGAAAAGCTGGAAAAGCACAGCAGGTCAGGACGCAAAAGTGAGGACTATAGATGCTGGAAACCAGAGTTTAGATCAGAGTGGTGCTGAGAAAGCACAGCAGGTCAGGCCGCACTAGTGAGGATTGCAGATGCTGGAAACTAGAGTGTGGTCGGAGTGGCGCTGGAAAAGCACAGCATGTCAGGCCACAAAACCGAGGACTGTTGATGCTGGAAACCAGAATTTCGATCAGAGAGCTGCTGGAAAAGCATAGCAGGTCAGGCCGTAAAAGTGAGGATGGCAGATGCTGGAAACCAGAAATTGAATCAGTGTGGTGCTGGAAAGTCACAGCGGGTCAGGCATCAAAGGTGCTGCATCCAGTATTTCAGATGCTGGAAGCCAGAGTTTAGATCAGAGTGGTTCTGGAAAAGCGCAGCAGGTCATGCTGCAAAAGTGAGCACTGCAGATGCTGCAAACCAGAGTTCAGATCAGAGTGGTGCTGGAAAAGTACAGCATGTCAGGCGGCAAACGTGAGGACGGCAGATTCTGGAAACCAGAATTTCGATCAGAGAGCTGCAGGAAAATCATAGCAGGTCAGGCCGCAAAAGTGAGGATGGCAGATGCTGGAAACCAGAAATTGAATCAGAATGGTGGTGGAAAGGCACAGCAAGTCAGGCGGCAAATGTGAGGACTGCAGATGTCGGGAGCCATAGTTTAGATCAGTGTGGTGCTGGAAAGTCAGAGCAGGTCAGGCAGCAAAGTTTAGTATTTCAGATGCTGGAAGCCAGAGTTTAGAGTGGTGTTGGAAAAGCCACTGGAAAAGCACAGCAGGTTAGGCCGCAAAATGAGGACTGTAGATTGTGGAAGCCAGAGTTGAGTACAGAGTGGTGCTGGAAAAGTACAGCACGTGAGGCCGCAAAAGTGAGGATGGCAGGTGCTGGAAGACAGAAATTGAATCAGAGTGGTATTGGAAAAGTACAGCAGGTCAGGCCGCTAAAGTGAGAACGGCAGATGCTGAAAACCAGAGTTGAGATCAGTGTTGTGCTGGAAAAGCACTGCAAGTCAGGCCGCAAACGTGATGACTGCAGATGCTGGAAGACAGAGATTGAATCAGAGTGGTGCTGGAAAAACACATCAGATCAGGTCGCAAACGTGAGGACTGTAGATGCTGGAAACCAGAGTTTAGATCAGTGTGTTGCTGGAAAAGCAGAACAGGTCAGGCCACAAAAGTGAGGACAGCAGATGCTGGAAATCGGAATTTACATCAGAGTGGTGCTGGAAAAGCACAGCAGCTCAGGCAGAAATAGTGAGGACTGCAGATGCAACAAACCTGAGTTTAGATCAGAGAGGTGCTGGAAAAGCACAGCAGGTCAGGTCGCAAAAGTGATCACTGCAGATGCTGAAAGCCAGAGATTTAATCAGAGTGCTGCAGGAAAACCACAGCAGGTCACGCCGCAAATGTGAGGATGGCAGATACTGGAAACCAGTGTTTAGATCAGAGTGGTGCTGGAAAAGCACAGCTGGTCAGACAGCAAAATTGAGAACAGCAGATGCTGGAAACCAGAGTTTAGATCAGAATGGTGCTGGAAAAGCATTGCAGGTCAGGCCACAAAAGTGATGACTGCAGATGCTGAAAGCCAGAGATTTAATCAGAGTGGCGCTGAAAAGCACAGCTGGTCAGGCAGCAAAATTGAGAACAACAGATGCTGGAAACCAGAGTTTAGATCAGACAGGTGCTGGGAAAGCACAGCAGGTCAGATGGCAAATGTGAGGACGACAGATTCTGGAAACCAGAGTTTTGATCAGAGAACTGCTGGAAAAGCATAGCAGGTCAGGCCGCAAAAGTGAGGATGACAGATAGAACATAGAAACATAGAACAATACAGCACAGAACAGGCCTTTCGGCAAGACCTACCCTTCACAAATCCGTGCTGGCTGTCCCTAATCAAGCAGTGTCTTTCCAGATACTCATAAATCCTATTCCTCAGTACCCTTTCCATTACTTTGCCTACCACCGAAGTAAGACTAACTGGCCTGTAATTCCCGGGGTTATCCCTATTCCCTTTTTTGAACAGGGGCACAACATTCGCCACTCTCCAGTCCCCTGGTACCACCCCTGTTGACAGTGAAGACGAAAAGATCATTGCCAACGGCTCTGCAATTTCCTCTCTTGCTTCCCACTTAATCCTAGGATATATCCCGTCAGGCCCGGGGGACTTGTCTATCCTCAAGTTATTCAAAATGTCCAACACATCTTCCTTCCTAACAAGTATCTCCTCGAACTTACCAGTCCATTTCACGATCTCCTCTTCAACAATACGGTCCCTCTCGTTTGTAAATACTGAAGAAAAGTACTCATTCAAGACCACACTTATCTCTTCCGACTCAATACACAGTCTCCCACTACTGATCTTGATCGGACCTACCCTCGTTCTCGTCATTCTCATGTTTCTCACATACGCATACAATGCCTTGGGGTTATCCTCGATCCTAACCGCCAAAGATTTTTCATGCCCTCTCTTAGCTCTCCCAATCCCTTTCTTCAGCTCCCTTCTGGCAATCCTGTATCCCTCCAATGCTCTGCCTGAACCTTGTTTCCTCAACCTTATGTAAGCCCCCTTCTTCCTCTTTACAAGACATTCAACCTCCCTCGTCAACCAAGGTTCCCTCACATGACCATTTCTTTCCTGCCTGACAGGTACATACATATCAAGGACACGTCGTATCTGTTCCTTGAAAAAGTTCCACATTTCCACTACATCTTTCCCTGACAGCCTATGCTCCCAACTTATGCTCCTCAGATCCTGTCTTACAGCATCGTATTTACCCTTCCCCCAATTGTAAAACTTACCCTGTTGCACGCACCTATCTCTCTCCATAACCAAGATGAAAGTCACAGAATTGTGGTCACCATCACCAAAATGTTCACCCACTAACAAGCCCATCACTTGTACCTCCTTTTTTACCACCCTCCCTAATCTTACTGAAACATCTGTAACCAGGAACCTCCAACAACCATTCCTGTCCCTCTTCTATCCACGTTTCCATGATGGCCACAACATCGTAGTCCCAGGTACCGATCCACGCCTTAAGTTAACCCACCTTATTTCTGATACTCCTTGCATTGAAGTATACACACTTGAGCCCATCTCTGTGTCCGCAAGTATTCCCTGTCAGTGCTACCTTCTCCACAGCCTCCCTACATTCTTGGACATCCTGACAAACAGCTAGCCTACTTGCTGGACTACAAGTCCGGATCCCATCCCCCTGCCAAATTAGCTTAAACCCCCCCGAAGAGTGCTAGCAAACCTACCTCCCTGGGTATTGGTGCCCTTCTGGTTCAGGTGCAACCCGTCCTGCTTGTATAGGTCCCACCTTCCTCAGAATGCAGTCCAATTGTCCAAATACCTGAAGCCCTCCCTCCTACACCATCCTTGCAGCCACGTGTTCAACTGCACTCTCTCCCTATTCCTTGCCTCACTGTCACGTGGCACCGTCCACAACCCAGAGATGGCGACTCTGTCCGTCCTAGCTTTTAGCTTCCAGCCTAACTCCCTGAGCTCCTGAATGACCTCCCCACCCCTCTTCCTACCTATGTCTTTGGTGCCAACGTGCACCACGACTTCTGGCTGCACACCCTCCCCCTTAAGGATTCTGAAGACACGGTCCGAGACGTCTCGGACCCTAGCACCTGGGAGGCAACAAACCATCCGAGAGCCTCGCCCATGTCCACAGAACCGCCTGTCTGTCCCTCTAACTAAAGAGTCTCCTATAACTAGCGCTCTCCTCCTCTCCCCCTTTCCTTTCTGAGTCTCAGAGCCAGACCTCACACCACAGACCTGGTCACTGCAGCTTACCCCTGCTAGGCCGTCACCCCTAACAGTATCCAAAGCAGTATACTTATTGTTGAGGGGAACGACCACAGGGGATCCCTGCAGTGCCTGCTTCCTCCCCTTCCCACCTCTAACTGTTACCCAGCTACCTCTGTTCTCTGGCGTAACTATGTCCCTGTAGCTTCTATCTATCACCCTCTCAGCCTCTCGAATAATCCTCAGTTCATCCAACTCCAGTTCCAGTTCCCTAACTCGTTCTGTGAGGAGCAGGATCTGATTGCATTTCCTGCAGATGAAGTCGGCAGCAGTATCGGTGGTCACCCCTACTTCAAACATCCTGCAGGAGGAACATTCCACTGCCTGCGCTGCCATTACTCTACACTTCGTCTCCAAAACAAGAACACTGAGTAGCTTACCTGTGGACTTTAAAGTTAGGTTTGAGGAGGAGGAAGGGAGGGAGGCCCTACAGATGCTGGAAACCAGAAATTGAATCAGTGTGGTGCTGGAAAGTCACAGCAGGTCAGGCAGCAAAGGTGAGTATTTCAGATGCTGGAAGCCAGAGTTTAGATCAGAGTGGTTCTGGAAAATCACAGCAGGTTAGGCAGCTAGGACAGTATGGCACATGCTGGAAGCCAGAGTTTAGATCAGAGTGGTGCTGGAAATGCACAGCAGGTCAGGCCGCAAAAGTAAGGATGGCAGATGCTGGAAACCAGAGTTTAGATCAGAGTGGTGCTGGAAAAGCAAAGCAGGCCAGGCCATAAACATGAGTACTGTAGATGCTGGAAACCGAAGTTTAGGTCCGACTGGCACTTTAAAAGCACAGTCGGTCAGTCTGCAAATGTGGCGACTGTAAGTGCGAGAAACCAGAGTTAAGATCAGAGTGGTGCTGGAAAAGCACAGCAGGTCAGGCCACAAACGTGAGGAGTGTAGATGCTGGTAACCAGAGTTTAGATCAGAGTGGTGCTGAAAAAGCACAGCAGGTGAGGCCGCAAACGTGAGGAGTGTAGATGCTGGAAACCAGAGTTTAGATCAGAGTGGTGCTGAAAAAGCACAGCATGTCAGGCGACAAAAGAGAGGATGGCAGATGCTGGAAACCAGAAATTGAATCAGAGTGGTGCTGAGAAAGAACAGCAAATCAGGCGGCAAACGTGAGGACAACAGATGCTGGAAACCAAAGTGTTTAGAGCAGAGTGGTGCTGGAAAAGCACAGCCGGTCAGGCAGAAAAGGTGAGGACTGCAAATGCTGGAAACCTGAGTTTAGATCAGAGAGGTGCTGGAAAAGCACAGCAGGTCAGGCTGCAAAAGTTAGGACGGCAGATGCTGGAAAGGCACACCAAGTCAGCAGGCAAATGTGAGGACTGCAGATGTCGGGAGCCATAGTTTAGATCAGTGTGGTGCTCGAAAGTCACAGCAGGCCACACCTGATGAAGGAGCGCCGCTCCGAAAGCTAGTGTGCTTCCAATTAAACCTGTTGGACTATAACCTGGTGTTGTGTGATTTTTCACTTTGTGTACCCCAGTCCAACACCGGAATCTCCAAATCATGACAGCAGGCCAGGCAGCAAAGGTTAGTATGGCACATGTTGGAACCAAAGTTAGATCAGAGTGGTGCTGGAAAAGCACAGCAGGTCAGGCCGCAAACGTGAGGATGGCAGATGCTGGAAGCCAGAGTTTAGATCAGAGTGGTGCTGGAAACGCACAGCAGGTTGTGCCGCAAAAGTGAGGAATGCAGATGCTGGAAATCAGAGTTTTTACATCAGATTGGTGCTGGAAAAGCACAGCAGGTCATGCAGAAAATGTGAGGTCTGCAAATGCTGGAAACCTGAGTTTAGATCAGAGAGGTGCTGGAAAAGAACAGCAGGTCAGGCCACAAACGTGAGGACGCCAGATTCTGGAAACCAGAATTTCGATCAGAGAGTTGCTGGAAAAGCATAGCAGGTTATGCCGCAAAAGTGAGGATGGCAGATGCTGGAAACCAGAAATTGAATCAGAGTGGTACTGGAAAGGCACAGCAAGTCAGGCGGCAAATGTGAGGACTGCAGATGCTGGAAACCAGAGTTTAGATCAGTGTGGTGCTGGAAAGTCACAGCATGCCACACCTGATGAAGGAGCGTCGCTCCGAAAGCTAGTGTGCTTCCAATTAAACCTGTTGGACTATAACCTGGTGTTGTGTGATTTTTCACTTTGTACACCCCAGTCCAACACCGGCATCTCCAAATCATGACAGCAGGCCAGGCAGCAAAGGTTTGTATGACACATGCTGGAAACCAGAGTTGAGATCAGAGTGGTGCGGAGAAAGCACAGCAGGTCAGGCTACACAAGTGAGGACTGCAGATGCTAGAAACCAGAATTTCGATCAGAGGGCTGATGGAATTGCATAGCAGGTCAGGCCGCAAAAGTGAGGATGGCAGATGCCGGGAACCAGAAATTGAATCAGTGTGGTGCTGGAAAGTCACAGCAGACCAGGCGGCAAAGGTTAGTATGGCACATGCTGGAAACCAGAGTTTAGATCAGAGTGGTGCTGGAAAAGCACAGCAGGCTAGGCAGCAAAAGTGAGGATGGTGCATGCTGGAGACCAAAGGTTAGATCAGAGAGGTGTTGGAAAAGCACAGCAGATCAGGCAACAAAAGAGAGGACGGCAGATGCTGGAACCCAGAGTTTAGATCAGAGAGGTGCTGGAAAAGCACAGCAGGTGAGGCCGCAAAAGTAAGAATGGCAGGTACTGGAAGACAGAAATTGAATCAGAATGGTGCTGGAAAACCACAGCAGGCCAGGCCACAAATGTGAGGACGGCAGATACAGGAAACCAGTGTTTAGAGCAGAGTGGTGCTGGAAAAGCACAGCCGGTCAGGCAGAAAAGGTGAGGACTGCAAATGCTGGAAACCTGAGATTAGATCAGAGAGGTGCTGGAAAAGCACAGCAGGTCAGGCTGCAAACGTTAGGACGGCAGATGCTGGAAAACAGAGCTTAGATCAGAGTGGTGCTGGGAAAGCACAGCAGGTCAGGCCACAAACGTGAGGACGGCAGATTCTGGAAACCAGAGTTTCGATCAGAGAGCTGCTGGAAAAGCATAGCAGGTCAGGCCGCAAAAGTGAGGATGGCAGATGCTGGAAAACAGAGCTTAGATCAGAGTGGTGCTGGGAAAGCACAGCAGGTCAGGCCACAAACGTGAGGACGGCAGATTCTGGAAACCAGAGTTTCGATCAGAGAGCTGCTGGAAAAGCATAGCAGGTCAGGCCGCAAAAGTGAGGATGGCAGATGCTGGAAACCAGAAATTGAATCAGAGTGGTGCTGGAAAGGCACACCAAGTCAGCAGGCAAATGTGAGGACTGCAGATGTCAGGAGCCATAGTTTAGATCAGAGTGGTGCTGGAAAGTCACAGCAGGCCACACCTGATGAAGGAGCGTCACTCCGAAACTAGTGTGCTTCCAATTAAACCTGTTGGACGACAACCTGGTGTTGTGTGATTTATCACTTTGTGCACCCCGGTCCAACACCGGCATCTCCAAATCATGACAGCAGGCCAGGCAGCAAAGGTTAGCATGGCACATGCTGGAAGCCAGAGTTGAAATCAGAGTGGTGCTGGAAAAGCAGAGCAGGTCAGGCCACAAACGTGATGACTCCAGATGCTGAAAGCCAGAGATTTAATCAGAGTGCTGCTGGAAAAGCGCAGCAGGTCAGGCCATAAAAGCGAGGATGGCAGATACTGGAAACCAGTGTTTAGTGCAGATTGGTGCTGGAAAAGCACAGCCGGTGAGGCAGTAAAATTGAGAACAGCAGGTGCTGCAAATCAGAGTTCAGATCAGAGTGGTGCTGGAAATACACAGCAAGTCAGGCGGCAAACATGAGGACGGCAGATGCTGGAAACCAGAGTTTACATCAGAGTGGTGCTGGAAAAGCACAGCAGGTTATGCCGCAAAAGTGAGGAATGCAGATGCTGGAAACCAGAGTTTACATCAGAGTGGTGCTGGAAAAGCACAGCAGGTTATGCCGCAAAAGTGAGGAATGCAGATGCAGGAAACCAGAGTTTAAATCAGAGTGGTGCTGGAAAAGCACAGCAGGTCAGGCCGCAAAAATGAGGACTATTGATGCTGGAAGCCACAGTTTATATGAGCATGTTGCTGGAAAAGCACAGCAGGTCAGGCCACAAACGTGAGGACGGCAGATGCTGGAAGACAGAGATTGAATCAGAGTGGTACTGGAAAAGCACAGCAGATCAGGCAGAAAAGGTAAGGACTGTAGATACTGCAAGCCAGAGTTTAGATCAGGGTGGAGCTGGAAAAGCACGGCAGGTCAGGCCACAAACGTGAGGACGGCAGATGTTGGAAACCAGAGTTTAGGTCAGAATGGTGCTGGAAAAGCACAGCAGGTCAGACCACAAACGTGAGGACGGCAGATGCTGGAAACCAGAGTTTAGATATGAGTAGTGCTGGAAACGCACGGGAGGTCAGGGCACAAAAGCGATGACTGCAGATGCTGGAAATCACAGTTTAGATCAGAGTGATGCTGGAAAAGCACAGCAGGCTAGGCAGCAAAAGTGAGGACGGCACATGCTGGAAACCATAGGGTGGATCAGAGAGGTGTTGGAAAAGCACAGCAGATCAGTCCGCAAACGTGATGATGGAAATGCTGGAAGCCAGAGATTGAATCAGAGTGGTGCTGGAAAAGCACAGCAGGTCAGGCTGCAAACGTGAGGACAGCAGATGCTGGAAGCCAGAGATGAGATCAGAGTGGTGATGGAAAAGCACAGCAGGTCACGCCACAAAAGTGATGACTGCAGATGCTGAAAGCCACAGATTTAATCAGAGTTGTGCTGGAAAGGCACAACAGGTCAATCTGCAAAAGTGAGGACTGCGGATGCTGGAAGTCAAAGTTTAGATCAGAGTGGTGCTGGTAAAGCACAGGAGGTCTGGCTGCAATAGTAAAGACTGCAGATGCTGCAAATCAGAAATCAGATCAGAGAGGTGCTGGAAAAGCATAGCAGGTCAGGCAGAGAAGGTGAGGACTGCAGATACTGCAAACCAGAGTTTAAAATAGGGTAGAGCTGGAAAAACAAAACCGGTCAGAACGCAAAAGTGAGGACTATAGATGCTGGAAACCAAAGTTTAGATCAGAGTGGTGCTGAGAAAGTACAGCAGGTCAGGCCGCCAAGTGAGGATTGCAGATGCTGGAAACTAGAGTGTGGTCGTAGTGGTGCTGGAAAAGCACAGCATGTCAGGCCACAAAACCGAGGACTGCAGATGCTGGAAACCAGAATTTCGATCAGAGAGCTGCTGCAAAAGCATAGCAGGTCAGGCCGCAAAAGTGATGAAGACAGATGCTGGAAACCGGAAATTGAATCAGAGTGGTGCTGGAAAGCACAGCAAGTCAGGCGACAAATGTGAGGACTGCAGATACCGGGAGCCATAGTTTATATCAGTGGGGTGCTAGAAAGTCAGAGCACGTCAGGCAGCAAAGTTTAGTATTTCAGATGCTGGAAGCCAGAGTTCAGATCAGTGTGATGCTGGAAAAGCACAGCAGGTTAGGCCGCAAAAATGAGGATGGCAGATGCTGGAAACCAGAGTTTAGATCAGAGTGGTGCTGGAAAGGCATAGCAGGTCAGGCCACAAAAATGAGGACGGCAGATGCTGGAAACCAGAGTTGAGATCAGTGTTGTGTTGGAAAAGCACAGCAGGTCAGGCCACAAAAGTGAGCACAGCAGATGCTGGAAACCGGTTGAAACTTTATTGCTGGAACAGCACAGCAGGTCAGGCAGCATCCAGGGAACAGGAGATTCGACGTTTCGGGCACAGGCCTGAAGAAGGGCCTGTGCCCGAAACGTCGAATCTCCTGTTCCCTGGATGCTGCCTGACCTGCTGTGCTGTTCCAGCTATAAAGTTTCAACTTTGATTTCCAGCATCTGCAGACCTCACTTTCTCCTCGAAGAGATGCTGGAAACTAGATATTAAATCAGAATGATGCTGAAAAAGCACAGCAGGTCAGGCGACAAAAGACAGGACAGCAGATGCTGGAACCCAGAGTTTAAATAGACAGTCGACAAGAGACAATAGGTCCAGGAGTAGGCCATTCAGCCCTTCGAGCCTGCACCGCTATTCAATATGATCAAGGCTGATCATTTCTAATCAGTTTCCTCTTCCTGCCTTATCTCCATAACCCTTGATTCCACTATCTTTGAGAGCTCTATCCAACTCTTTCTTAAATGAATCCAGAGAATGGGCCTCCACTGCCCTCTGCGGCAGAGCATTCCACACAGCCACCACTCTCTGGGTGAAGACGTTTCTCCTCATCTCTGTCCTATATGGTCTACCCCGTATTTTTAAGAGAGGTGCTGGAAAAGCACAGCAATTCAGTCTGCAAAAGTGTGGACTGAAGGTGCGGGAAACCAGAGTTTATATCAGAGTTGGGTGCTGGAAAAGGACAGCAGGTCAGGTCGCAAATGTGAGGACTAAAGATGCTGGAAACCAGCGTTTTCATCAGAGTGGTGCTGGAAACGCACGGGAGGTCAGGCTAGAAAGTTGAGGACGGCAGATGCTGGAAACCAGAGTTTGCATCAGAGTGGTGCTGGAAAAGCACAGCAGGTCAGGCCGCAAAAATGAGGATGGCAGATGCTGGAAACCAGTGTTTAGATCAGAGTGGTGCTGGAAAAGCACAGCAGGTCCGGCCATAAAAGCGAGGATGGCAGATGCTGGAAACCAGAGTTTAGATCAGAATGGTGCTGGAAAACCACAGCAGGTCACGCCGCAAATGTGAGGACGGCAGATACTGGAAACCAGTGTTTAGATCAGAGTGGTGCTGGAAAAGCACAGCAAGTCAGGTGGCAAATGTGAGGACGGCAGATTCTGGAAACCAGAATTTTGATAAGAGAGCTGCTGGAAAAGCATAGCAGATCAGGCCGCAAAGGTGAGGATGACAGATACTGGATACCAGAAATTGAATCAGTGTGGTGCTGGAAAGTCACAGCAGGTCAGGCATCAAAGGTTAGTATATCAGATGCTGGATGCCAGAGTCTAGATCAGAGTGGTTCTGGAAAAGCACAGCAGGTTAGGCAGCTAGGTCAGTATGGCACATGCTGGAAGCCAGAGTTTAGATCAGAGTGGTTCTGGAAAAGCACAGCAAGTCAGGCTGCAAAAGTGAGGATGGCAGATGCTGGAAACCAGAGTTTAGATCAGAGTGGTGCTAGAAAAGCACAGCAGGTCAGGCCGTAAACATGAGGACTGCAGATGCTGGAAACCAGAGTTTATGTCCGATTGGCGCTTTAAATGCACACCTGGTCAGTCCGCAAACGTGGCGACTGTAGTTGCGAGAAACCAGAGTTTAGATCAGTGTGGTGCTGGAAAAGCAGAGCAGGTCAGGCTAAAAAGTGAGGACCGCAAATGCTAGAAGCCAGAGTTTAGATCAGAGTTGTGCTGGAAAAGCACAGGAGGTCATGCCGCAAAAGTGAGGGCGACGGATGCTGGAAATCAAAGTTTCGATCAGTGTGGTGCTGGAAAAGCACGGCAAGTCCGGTAGAAAAGGTGAGGACTGCAGATACTGCAAACCAGAGTTTACATGAGCGTGTTGCTGGAAAAGCACAGGTCAAGCCACAAACGTGAGGACGGCAGATGCTAGAAGACAGAGATTGAATCAGAGTGGTGCTGGAAAAGCACAGCAGGTCAGGCAGAAAAGGTGAGGACTGTAGATACTGCAAACCAGAGTTTAGATCAGGGTGGAGCTGGAAAAGCACAGCAGGTCAGGCCTCAAAAGTGAGAACTATCGATGCTGGAAACCAGAGTTTAGATCAGAGTGGTTCTGGAAAAGCGCAGCAGGTCAGGCCACAAACGTGATGACTGCAGATGCTGGAAGCCAGAGTTTTAATAAGAGTGCTCCTGGAAAAGCACAGCCGGTCAGGCAGCAAAATTGAGAACAGCAGATGCTGGAGACCAGAGTTCAGATCAGAGTGGTGCTGGAAAAGCACAGCATGTCAGGCGGCAAACGTGAGGACAGCAGATTCTAAAAACCAGAATTTCGATCAGAGAGCTGCAGGAAAATCATAGCAGGTCAGGCCGCAAAAGTGAGGAAGACAGATGCTGGAAACCAGAAATTGAATCAGAGTGGTGCTGGAAAGGCACAGCAAGTCAGGCGACAAATGTGAGGACTGCAGATGCCGGGAGCCATAGTTTAGATCAGTGTGGTGCTGGAAAGTCAGAGCAGGTCAGGCAGCAAAGTTTAGTATTTCAGATGCTGGAAGCCAGAAATTGAATCAGAGTGGTGCTGGAAAAGCACAGCAGGTCAGGCCGCTAAAGTGAGAACAGCAGATGCTGGAAACCAGAGTTTAGATCAGTGTGTTGCTGGAAAAGCAGAACAGGTCAGGCCACAAAAGTGAGGACAGCAGATGCTGGAAACCAGATATTGAATCCGAGTGGAGCTGAAAAAGCACAGCAGGTCAGGCGACAAAAGCGAGGACGGCAGATGCTGGAACCCAGAGTTTAGATCAGGGAGGTGTTGGAAAAGCACAGCAGTTCAGTCTGCAAAAGTGAGGACTGAAGTCGCTGGAAACCAGTGTTTTCATCAGAGTGGTGCTGGAAACACACAGGAGGTCAGGCTAGAAAATTGAGGATGGCAGATGCTGGAAACCAGAGTTTACATCAGAGTGGTGCTGGAAAAGCACAGCAGGTCAGGCCACAATAGTGAGGACTGCCGATGCTGGAAATCAGAATTTAGATCAGTGTGGTGCTGGAAAAGCACAGCAGCTCAAGCAGAATTAGTAAGGACTGCAGATGCAACAAACCTGAGTTTAGATCAGAGAGGTGCTGGAAAAGCACAGCAGGTCAGGTCGCAAAAACGAGGACGGCAGATGCTGGAAACCAGAGTTTAGATCAGAGTGGTGGTCGAAAAGCACAGCAGGTCAGGCCATAAAAGTGATGACTGCAGATGCTGAACGCCAGAGATTTATTCAGAGTGCTGCAGGAAAACCACAGCAGGTCACGCCGCAAATGTGAGGATGGCAGATACTGGAAACCAGTGTTTAGATCAGAGTGGTGCTGGAAAAGCACAGCAGGTCAGGCCGCAAAAGTGATGACTGCAGATGCTGAAAGCCAGAGATTTAATCAGAGTGTTGCAGGAAAACCACAGCAGGTCACGCCGCAAAAGTGAGGATGGCAGATACTGGAAACCAATGTTTAGATCAGAGTGGTGCTGGAAAAGCACAGCCGGTCAGGCAGCAAAATTGAGAACAGCAGATGCTGGAAACCAGAGTTGAGATCAGAGTGGTGCTGGTAAGCATAGCAGGTCAGGCTGCAAACGTGAGGACAGCAGATGTGGAAACCAGAGTTTAGATCAGAATGGTGCTGGAAAAACATTGCAGGTCAGGCCCCAAAAGTGATGACTGCAGATGCTGAAAGCCAGAGATTTAATCAGAGTGGTGCTGGAAACGCACAGCAGGTCAGGCCATAAAAGCGAGAATGGCAGATGCTGGAAACCAGAGTTTAGATCAGAATGGTGCTGGAAAACCACAGCAGATCAGGTCGCAAATGTGAAGATGGCAGATACTGGAAACCAGTGTTTAGAACAGAGTAGTGCTGAAAAGCACAGCCGGTCAGGCAGCAAAATTGAGAACAGCAGATGCTGGAAACCAGAGTTTAGATCAGACAGGTGCTGGGAAAGCACAGCAGGTCAGATGGCAAATGTGAGGACGGCAGATTCTGGAAACCAGAGTTTTGATCAGAGGACTGCTTAAAAGCATAGCAGGTCAGGCCACAAAAGTGAGGATGACAGCTAGAACATAGAAACATAGAACAATACAGCACAGAACAGGCCCTTCGGCCCACGATGTTGTGCCGAACATTTGTCTGAGCTTCAGCACCCCTCCATGTACCTATCCAATTGCCACTTAAAGTTCGCCAATGATTCTGACTCTGCCATTCCCACAGGCAGCGCATTCTATGCCCCCACCACTACCCCTGACATCTCCCCTGTACCTTCCACCCTTCACCTTAAATTTATGTTCCCTTGTAACACTCTGTTGTACCCGGGGAAAAAGTTTCTGATTGTCTACTCTATATATTCCCCTGATCATCTTATACACCTCTATCAAGTCACCCCTCATCCTTCTCCGTTCCAATGAGAAAAGGCCTAGCACGCTCAACCTATCCTCGTACAACCTATTCTCCATTACAGGCAACATCCTGGTAAATCTTCTCTGCACCCTCTCCAAAGCTTTCACATCCTTCCTAAAGTGAGGTGACCAGAACTGCACATAGTACTCCAAATGTGGCCTAACCAAAGTCCTGTACAGCGATAACATCACTTCACGACTCTTGAATTCAAACCCTCTGCTAATGAACGCTAATACACCGTAGGCCTTCTTACAAGCTCTCTCCAGCTGAGTGGCAACCTTCAAAGATCTATGAACATAGACCCCAAGATCCCTCTGTTCTTCCACCTCACTAAGAACCCTACCGTCAACCCTGTATTCCACATTCTTATTTGTCTTTCCAAAATGGACAACCTCACACTTGGCAGGGTTGAACTCCATCTGCCACTCCTCAGCCCAGCTCTGCATCATATCTAAGTCCCTTTGCAGCCGACAACAGCCCTCCTCACTATCCACAACTCCACCAATCTTCGTATCATCTGCAAATTTACTGACCCACCCTTCGACTCCCTCTTCCAAGTCATTAATAAAAATTACAAACAGCAGAGGACCCAGAACTGATCCCTGCGGAACTCCACTTGTAACTGGGCTCCAGGCTGAATATTTACCATCTACCACCACTCTCTGACTTCGACCGGTTAGCCAGTTTTCTATCCAACTGGCCAAATTTCCCTCTATTCTGGATTAGTGGTGCTGGAAGAGCACAGCAATTCAGGCAGCATCCGAGGACAGGCAAAATCGACGTTTCGGGCAAAAGCCCTTCATCAGGAATAAAGGCAGAGAGCCTGAAGCATGGAGAGATAAGCTGGAGGAGGGTGGGGGTGGGGAGAGAGTAGCATAGAGTACAATAGGTCAGTGGGGAAGGAGATGAAGGTGATAGGTCAGGGAAGAGAGGGTGGAGTGGATAGGTGGAAAAGGAGCTGGGCAGGTCGGACAAGTCCGGACAAGTCAAGCTGCTGGAGGTTAGAAACTAGGATGAGGTGGGGGAAGGGGAAATGAGGAAACTGTTGAAATCCATATTGATGCCCAGGGGTTGAAGTGTTCCGAGGCGGAAGATGAGGCGTTCTTCCTCCAGGCGTCTGGTGGTGAGGGAGCGGCGGTGGAGGAGGCCCAGCACCTCCATGTCCTCGGCAGAGTGGGAGGGGGAGTTGAAATGTTGTGCCACGGGGCGATTTGGTTGATTGATGCGGGTGTCTCTGAGATGTTCCCTAAAGCGCTCTGCTAAGAGGCGCCCAGTCTCCCCAATGTAGAGGAGACTGCATCGGGAGCAACGGATACAATAAATGATATTAGTGGATGTGCAGGTAAAACTTTGATGGATGTGGAAGGCTCCTTTAGGGCTTTGGATGGAGGTGAGGGAGGAGGTGTGGGCACAGGGTTTACAGTTCCTGCGGTGGCAGGGGAAAGTGCCAGGATGGGAGGGTGGGTCGTAGGGGGGCGTGGACCTGACCAGGTAGTCACGGAGGGAACGGTCTTTGCGGAAGGCGGAGAGGGGTGGGGAGGGAAATATATCCCTGGTGGTGGGGTCTGTTTGGAGGTGGCGGAAATGTCGGCGGATGATTTGGTTTATGCGAAGGTTGGTAGGGTGGAAGGTGAGCACCAGGGGCATTCTGTCCTTGTTGCGGTTGGAGGGGTTGGGTCTGAGGGCGGAGGTGCGGGATGTGGATGAGATGCGTTGGAGGGCATCTTTAACCACGTGGGAAGGGAAATTGCGGTCTCTAAAGAAGGAGGCCATCTGGTGTGTTCTATGGTGGAACCGCTCCTCCTGGGAGCAGATACGGCGGAGGCGGAGGAATTGGGAATACGGGATGGCATTTTTGCAAGAGGTAGGGTGGGAAGAGGTGTAATCCAGGTAGCAGTGGGAGTCGGTGGGTTTGTAAAAAATGTCAGTGTCAAGTCGGTCGTCACTGATGGAGATGGAGAGGTCCAGGAAGGGGAGGGAGGTGTCAGAGATGGTCCATGTAAATTTAAGGTCAGGGTGGAATGTGTTGGTGAAGTTGATGAATAGCTCAACCTCCTCGCGGGAGCACGAGGTGGCGCCAATGCAGTCATCAATGTAGCGGAGGAAGAGGTGGGGAGTGGTGCCGGTGTAATTACAGAAGATCAACTGCTCTACGTAGCCAACAAACAGACAGGCATAGCTGGGGCCCATACGTGTGCCCATGGCTACCCCTTTGGTCTGGAGGAAGTGGGAGGATTCAAAGGAGAAATTGTTAAGGGTGAGGACCAGTTCGGCCAAACGAATGAGAGTGTCGGTGGAGGGGTACTGTTGGGAACGTCTGGAGAGGAAAAAACGGAGGGCTTGGAGGCCCTGGTCATGGCGGATGGAGGTGTAGAGGGATTGGATATCCATGGTGAAGATGAGGCGTTGGGGGCCGGGGAAACGGAAGTCTTGGAGGAGGTGGAGGGCATGGGTGGTGTCTCGAACGTTAAATTTCCCTCTATGCCATGCCTCCTGACTTTCCGCATAAGCCTACCATGGGGAACCTTATCAAATGCCTTACTAAAATCCATGTATACTACATCCACTGCTCTACCCTCATCCACATGCTTGGTCACCTCCTCAAAGAATTCAATAAGCCTTGTAAGGCAAGACCTACCCTTCACAAATCCATGCTGGCTGTCCCTAATCAAGCAGTGTCTTTCTTGATACTCATGAATCCTATCCCTCAGTACCCTTTCCATTACTTTGCCTACCACCGAAGTAAGACTAACTGGCCTGTAATTCCCGGGGTTATCCCTATTCCCTTTTTGAACAGGGGCACAACATTCGCCACTTTCCAGTCCCCTGGTACCACCACCGTTGACAGTGAAGACGAAAAGATCATTGCCAACGGCTCTGCAATTTCCTCTCTTGCTTCCCACATAATCATAGGATATATCCCGTCAGGCCCGGGGGACTTGTCTATCCTCAAGTTATTCAAAATGTCCAACACATCTTCCTTCCTAACAAGTATCTCCTCGAGCTTACCAGTCCATTTCACGCTCTCCTCTTCAACAATACGGTCCCTCTCGTTTGTAAATATTGAAGAAAAGTACTCATTCAAGACCACACTTATCTCTTCCGACTCAATACACAGTCTCCCACTACTGTCCTTGATCAGACCTACCCTCGTTCGCGTCATTCTCATGTTTCTCACAGACGCATACAAGATTTTTCATGCCCTTTCTTAGCTCTCCTAATCCCTTTCTTCAGCTCCCTTCTGGCAATCCTGTATCCCTCCAATGCTCTGTCTGAACCTTGTTTCCTCAACCTTATGTAAGCCCCCTTCTTCCTCTTGAAAAACACCCTCGTCAACCAAGGTTCCCTCACACGACCATCTCTTTCCTGCCTGACAGGTACATACATATCAAGGACACGTCGTATCTGTTCCTTGAAAAAGTTCCACATTTCCACTACATCCTTCCCTGACAGCCTATGCTCCCAACTTATGCTCCTCAGATCCTGTCTTACAGCATCGTATTTACCCTTCCCCCAATTGTAAACCTACCCTGTTGCACGCACCTATCTCTCTCCATAACCAAGGTGAAAGTCACAGAATTGTGGTCACCATCACCAAAATGTTCACCCACTAACAAGCCCATCACTTGTACCCGTTCGTTACCAAGTACCAAATCCAATATGGCCTCCCCTCTGGTCGGGCAATCTACATACTGAGTTAGAAAAGCTTCCTGTACACACTGCACAACACCACCCCATCCAATCTACTTGACCTAAAGAGCTTCCAATCAATGTTTGGGAAGTTGAATTCACCCATGACTACTACCCTGTGGCTTCTACACCTTTCCAAAATCTGTTTCCCAATCTGTTTCTCCACATCTCTGCTGCTATTGGGGGGCCTATAGTAAACACCCAACAAGGTGACTGCTCCTTTCCTATTTCTGACTTCAGCCCATACTACCTCCAAAGGCAGATCCCCCTCGAACTGCCTTTCTGCAGCTGGAATACCATTTCTAATTAGCAACGCCACCCCCCCTCCTTTTTTACCACCATCCCTAATGTTACTGAAACATCTGTAACCAGGAACCTCCAACAACCATTCCTGTCCTTCTTCTATCCACGTTTCCATGATGGCCACAACATCATAGTCCCAGGTACTGATCCACGCCTTAAGTTAACCCACCTTATTTCTGATACTCCTTGCGTTGAAGTATACACACTTGAGCCCATCTCTGTGTCCACAAGTACTCCCTGTCAGTGCTACCTTCTCCACAGCCTCCCTACATTCTTGTACATCCTGATAAACAACTAGCCTCCTTGCTGGACTACAAGTCCGGATCCCATCCCCCTGCCAAATTAGTTTAAACCCTCCGAAGAGTGCTAGCAAACCTACCTCCCAGGATATTGGTGCCCTTCTGGTTCAGATGCAACCCGTCCTGCTTGTACAGGTCCCACCTTCCCCAGAATGCAGTCCAATTGTCCAAATACCTGAAGCCCTCCCTCCTACACCATCCTTGCAGCCACGTGTTCAACTGCGCTCTCTCCCTATTCCTTGCCTCACTGTCACGTGGCACCGGCAACAACCCAGAGATGGCGACTCTGTCCGTCCTAGCTTTTAGCTTCCAGCCTAACTCCCTGAGCTCCTGAATGACCTCCCCACCCCTCTTCCTACCTATGTCGTTGGTGCCAATGTGCACCACGACCTCTGGCTGCACACCCTCCCCCTTAAGGATTCTGAAGACACGGTCCGAGACATCTCGGACCCTAGCACCCGGGAGGCAACAAACCACCCGAGAGTCTCGCCCATGTCCTCAGAACCGCCTGTCTGTCCCTCTAACTAAAGAGTCTCCTATAACTAGCGCTCTCCTCCTCTCTCCCTTTCCCTTCTGAGCCTCAGAGCCGGATCTCGTGCCAGAGACCCGGTCACTGCAGCTTACCCCTGCTAGGCCGTCCCCCCCAACAGTATCCAAAGCGGTATACTTATTGTTGAGGGGAACGACCACAGGGGATCCCTGCACTGCCTGCTTCCTCCCCTTCCCACCTCTAACTGTTACCCAGCTACCTCTGTTCTCTGGCGTAACTATGTCCCTGTAGCTTCTATCTATCACCCTCTCAGCCTCTCGAATAATCTTCAGTTCATCCAACTCCAGTTCCAGTTCCCTAACTCGTTCTGTGAGGAGCAGGATCTGATTGCATTTCCTGCAGATGAAGTCGGCAGCAGTATCGGTGGTCACCCCTACTTCAAACATCCTGCAGGATGAACATTCCACTGCCTGCGCTGCCATTACTCTACACTTCGTCTCCAAAACAAGAACACTGAGTAGCTCACCTGTGGACTTTAAAGTTAGGTTTGAGGAGGAGGAAGGGAGAGAGGCCCTACAGATGCTGGAAACCAGAAATTGAATCAGTGTGGTGCTGGAAAGTCACAGCAGGTCAGGCAGCAAAGGTGAGTATTTCAGATGCTGGAAGCCAGAGTTTAGATCAGAGTGGTTCTGGAAAATCACAGCAGGTTAGGCAGCTAGGTCAGTATGGCACATGCTGGAAGCCAGAGTTTAGATCAGAGTGGTGCTGGAAAAGCACAGCAGGTCAGGCCACAAACCAGAATTTCGATCAGAGCGTTGCTGGAAAAGCAAAGCAGGTTATGCCGCAAAAGTGAGGGTGGCAGATGCTGGAAATCAGAGTTTACATCAGAGTGGTGCTGGAAAAGTACAGCAGGTCAGGCTGCAAAAGTTAGGATGGCAAATGCTGGAAACCAGAGCTTAGATCAGAGTGGTGCTGGAAAAGCACAGCAGGTCAGGCCCAAACGTGAGGACGCCAGATTCTGGAAACCAGAATTTCGATCAGAGAGTTGCTGGAAAAGCATAGCAGGTTATGCCGCAAAAGTGAGGATGGCAGATGCTGGAAACCAGAAATTGAATCAGAGTGGTGCTGGAAAAGCACAGCATGTCAGGCCGCAAAAGCAAGGAGTATAGATGCTGGAAACCAGAATTTCGATCAGAGTAGTGCTGGAAAAGCACAGAGTGTCCGGCTTAAAAGTGAGGACCGCAATTGCTGGAAGCCAGAGCTAGATCAGAGTGGTGCTGGAAAAGCACAGCAGGTCAGGCTGCAATGGTGAGGACGGCAGATGCTGGTAATCAGAATTTAGATCAGAGTGGTGCTGGAAAAACACAGCAGGTCAGGCCACAAACGTGAGGACGGCAGATGCTGGAAACCAGAGTTGTGATCAGAGAGGTGTTGGAAAAGCACAGCAGGTCAGGCCGAACAGCGAGTAAGGCAGATGCTGGAAATGAGTTTAGGTCAGAGTGGTGCTGGGAAAACACAGCAATTCAGACCGCAAAAATGAGGACTGCAGATGCTGGTAACCAGAGTTTTGATCAGAGTGTTGCTGGTAAAGCACGGGAGGTCAGGCCACAAATGTGAGGATGGTAGATGCTGGAAACCAGAAATTGAATCAGAGTGGTGCTGGAAATGCACAGCAGGTCAGGTTGCAAAAGTGTGGACGGCAAATGCTGGAAACCAGGGTTTAGATCAGAGTGGTGCTGGAAAAGCACATCAAGTCAGGTCGCAAAAGTGAGGACGGCAGATGCTGGAAACCAGAGCTTCAATCATAGAGGTGTTGGAAAATCACCTCACGTCAGGCTGGAAAAGTGAGTATGGCAGATGCTGGAAACCAGTTTAGGTCAGAGTGGTGCTGGTAAAGCACAGCAGGTCAGGCTGCAAATGTGAGGACTGTAGCTGTTGGAAACCAGAGTTCAGATCCTAGAGGTGTTGGATAAGCACATCAGATCAAGAAATAAAGTGAGGACCGCATATGCTGGAAGCCAGATTTTAGGGCAGAGTGGTGCTGGAAAAGCACATCAGGTCAGGTCACAAAAGTGAGGACTGCAGATGCTGGAAACCAGAAATTGAATCAGAGTGGTGCTGGAAAAGCACAGCAGGTCAGGCCAAACAGTGAGTAAGGCTGATGCTAGAAACCAGTTTAGGTGAGAGTGGTGCTGGGAAAACACAGCAATTTAGGCCACAAAAGTGAGAACCGCAGATGCTGGGAACTTGAAATTGAATCAGAGTGGTGCTGGAAAAGCACAGTAGATCAGGCGGCAAAAGTGAGGACTGAAGATGCAGGAAACCAGAGTTTAGAATAGAGTGGTGCTGGAAAAGCACAGCAGGTCAGGCCGCAAAAGTTGAGGATGGCAGATGCTGGAAACCAGAGTTTAGATCAGAGAGATGTTGGAAAAGTACATCAGGTCAGGTTGCAAACGTGAGGACTGTAGATGCTGGAAACCAAAGTTTAGATCAGAGAGGTGTTGGAAAAATACAGCAGGTCAGGCCGCACAAGTGAGGACAGCAGATGCTGAAAATCAGAGTTTAGGTCAGAGTGGTGCTGGGAAAGCACAGCAGTTCAGGCTGCAATAGTGAGGACTGCAGTTGCCTGTAATCAGAATTTAGATCAGAGTGGTGCTGGAAAAACACAGCAGGTCAGGCAGAAAAGATGAGGATTGCAGATGCTGGAAACCAGAGTTTAGATCAGGGAGGTGCTGAAAAAGCACAGCAGGTCAGTCTACAAATGTGAGGACTGAAGATGCAGGAAACCAGAGTTAAAATCAGAGTGGTGCTGGAAAAGCACAGCAGGTCAGGTCGCAAAAGTGAGGACGGCAAATGCTGGAAACCAGGGTTTAGATCAGAGTGGTGCTGGAAACAACAGCAGGTCAGTCCGCAAACATGAGGAAGGCAGACGCTGGAAACCAAAGTTTAGATCGGAGTGGTGCTGGAAACGCAAAGCAGGTTGATGACTGCAAATGCTGGAAACCAGTTTAGGTCAGAGTGGTGCTGGGAAAA
Organism: Chiloscyllium plagiosum; assembly: GCF_037043375.1. Taxonomy (NCBI): domain Eukaryota; kingdom Metazoa; phylum Chordata; class Chondrichthyes; order Orectolobiformes; family Hemiscylliidae; genus Chiloscyllium; species Chiloscyllium plagiosum. The sequence continues at coordinate 90,138,741 of NW_028270149.1, read as the reverse complement.
CACAGCAGGTCAGGCAGAAAAGGTGAGGACGGCAGATGCTGGAAACCTGAGTTTAGAGCAGAGTGGTGCTGGAAAAGCACAGCAGGTCAGGCCGAAAAAGTGATGACTGCCGATGCTGGAAGCCAGAGATTTAATCAAACTGCTACTGGTAAAGCACAGCAAGTCAGGCTGCAAAAGTGAGGACTCCAGATTCTGGAAACCAGAGTTTAGATCAGAGAGGTGCTTGAAAAGCACAGCAGGTCAGGCCGCAAAAGTGAGGATGGCAGATGATGGAAACCAGAGTTTAGATTCAGAGATGTGTTGGAAAAGCACAGCAGGTCAGGCATTAATCACCTCAACCTGTCTACCCCCCTTTCCCACTCCAACCTCTCACCCTCACAACGCGCAGCCCTCCAATCCCTCTGCTCCAATCCCGACCTCACCATCAAGCCAGCAGATAAAGGGGGCGCAGTGGTAGTCTGGCGCACTGACCTCTACACTTCTGAAGCCAAACGCCAACTTGAGGACACCTCTTCCTACCGCCCCCTCAACCATGACCCCATCCCCCATCACCAAACCATCATCTCCTAGACCATATAGAACCTCATCACCTCAGGAGGTCTTCCACCCACAGATTCCAACCTCATAGTCCGGGAACCCCGCACTGTCTGGTTCTACCTCCTTCCAAAGATCCACAAGCCTGACCACTCTGGTCGACCCATTGTATCAGCATGCTCCTGCCCCACTGAATGCATCTATACCTACCTCGACACTGTCCTATCCCCCCTAGCCCAGGAACTCCCCACATACGTTCGAGACACCACCCACGCCCTCCACCTCCTCCAATACTTCTGTTTCCCCAGCCCCCAACGCCTCAGCTTCACCATGGATATCCAATCCCTCTACACCTCCATCCGCCATGACCAGGGTCTCCAAGCCCTCCATTTCTTCCTCTCCCAACGTCCCCAAAAGTACCCTTCCACCGACACTCTCATTCATCTAACTGAACTGGTCCTCACCCTTAACAATTTCTCCTTCGAATCCTCCCACTACCTCCAGACCAAAGGGGTAGCCATGGGCACCCGTATGGGCCCCAACTATGCCTGTCTCCTTGTTGGGTCTGTCGAACAGTCCATCTTCCGTAATTACGCCGGCACCACTCCCCATTTCTTCCTCTGCTACATTGATGACTGCATTGGCGCCACCTCGTGCTCCCGCAAGGAAGTTGAGCAATTCATCAACATCACCAACACATTCAACTCCCCCTCCCACTCTGCCGAGGACATGGAGGTCCTGGGCCTCCTTCACTGCCACTCCCTCACCACCAGACGCCTATCACCTTCATCCCCTCCCCCACTCACCTATTGTATCTATGCTACTTTCTCCCCACCCCCACCCTCCTTCCACTTATCTCTCCACCCTTCAGGATCTCTGCCTGTATTCCTGATGAATGGCTTTTGCCTGAAACGTCGATCTTCCTACTCCTCGGATGCTGCCTGAACTGCTGTGCTTTTCCAGCACCACTCGAATCTAGACTCTGGTTTCCAGCATCTGCAGTCCGGTAGGTAAAAACAATAACTGCAGATGCTGGAAAATAGAGTTTGATCCAAGTGGTGCTGGGAAAGCATAGCAGGTCAGGCCATCAAAGTGATGACTGCAGATGCTGGAAGCCAGAGATTTAATCAAACTGCTGCTGGAAAAGCACAGCATGTCAGGTCACAAATCTGACAATTGCAGGTGCTGGAAACCAGAGTTTAGATCAGAGTGGTGCTAGAAAGGCACATCAGGTCAGGCCATAAATATGAGGACGGCAGATACTGGAAACCAGAGTTTAGATCAGAGTGGTGCTGGAAAAGCACAGCAGGTTAGGCCACAAATGTGAGGACGTCAGATACTGGAAACCAGAGTTTAGATCAGAGTGGTGCTGGAAAAGCACAGCAGGTTAGGCCACAAATGTGAGGACGTCAGATACTGGAAACCAGAGTTTAGATCAGAGTGGTGCTGGAAAAGCACAGCCGGTCAGGCAGCAAAATTGAGGACGGCAGATGCTGGAAACCAGAGTTTAGATCAGAGTGGTGCTGGAAATGCACAGCAGGTCATGTTGGAATCAAGTTTCATCAAGTTGGAAGATATGGCAATGAAAGAGATTACACAGATAGCGATGGCTGTAGGGTCCAGACGGGATGAACCAGACAAAGAATTTGCAGTGACTGGGGGCATTTACGCAGATGGGGAGAGTACTAGTGGCAGGCAGAGTTTACAGAGATGGGGAGGATTCTAGTGTCTGCAGGAGATTACAGAAATGAGGAGGATTATATCAATTGGATGGTGCACACAGGCAGGTGGGTTTTAGAGACTGGAGCAGCTCACCATGATATGAGTCTGGAAGACATTATAGAATTGGTGATGTTTGAAATGACTGAAGGCAGTCAGTCAGAGAGAGAGCAAGAAAGGTATAAGGTCTGGTGGAGCTCCTACAGATCTGAAGGGTTATAGGGACTTGATAAAATGTAAGTAGGGTTGGTGGGACAGAAGGTTGTTACAGAGATGGCAAGGGCTGTAGGATTTTGCAGACATTGGGAAGATTATGGTGTCCAGACATTCCACATTCCACATCGCTAAATATTCCACATTTAGCGATGGTGTTGGAGTTGCAGGAGATAACGAGTTCACCGAGACAGGGAGAAAGGTAGCAACTGGAGGATATAAAGATGGTAATGGCTATAGGAGAAACTGGAAATTGGCAGCACTGTAGAAGCAGGAGGATTTCACAGAGATGAGGCGAATTGTAGAAGTGTATGGAGTTTACAGAAGTAAGCAGGTGTGTAGCATTCCTAATATTTACTTGTTTGGAGTACTGTTCAGTCTGGAGCAGTTTTCCGAATTAAGGAGGGATGGAGCAACAGGAAGTGGTTGCAGAATCATAGAGGGATATCGACTTGGACACTTGGGTCCTGTGCCCGCTGAGAGTCATCACGATGTGAGTTGACCTCATTAAAATGTCTGGATCCCTAGGGGAATTAACAGAGTGGATGCTGAAAGGATGCTTCCTGCCTCTTATGGGAGAGACAAAAAAGGAGACTCAGTTTGACAAAGAGACTTCCCATTTAAGATGGCAAAGGGGAACGTTTTTCTTTTCAGTGACCCAAACCTACTACAAGATTGTTTCACCACAGCACAAGGAATTTGCCAGAATAACAAAGAACAAGGTCATTGCGGATGGCAGAAGATAACAGATGAAGGCCAGGCTGGAAGGGCTGGAAGTGGTTCGAGAGAGGAGAGATATTCAGCAGCAAAAGGGTGTTTCAGTGATGGTGTACTGTCGGGACTGAAGAACGGTACAGGCTCGCTTAATGAGAGGGAGATAACTATGGCACAAGGCCAGACACAACAGGAAGATTCAAAGCTCTCTGTCATTTACTCAATGAGCTGCTCTCACTCAGTCTGGCGCCAAGCCCCACATACAAACAGCATGAGGTTTCCCAGCTCCTGGTGCTCAGGGCACAGTACACTAACCTCTGACCCAGTCGGTGAGATAGGTATTTACACTGTTACAGCCTGCCCACAAACACACCACCTCTGTTACTGTGACTTGATGACTAACTCTATACAGCAAAGACAAAGACAAAGACAAAGACAATCAACCCTCAGATTCTCTGGTATACAGTCCTCTGTGTGACAGTCTATACAAAAGGACAGAATCCACAAAACCCACTGCATGGGTCAGGGTTAATGAGAAAGGTTTCATTCTCTCCACTTCGAAACCAATTCCTGCATCTCACAAAACTGCCACTTATAAATAATGAAAAACAAAGAATATTCCAATCGAAGGCTTTGATGAGGTGAGCTCTGGTCAGTCACGCAGACCTGGAGCTCACATGAGCAGCACCAGGTCAGTATCAGGCACCCAGACTGAATGGGCAAATATCTGAACTCACATTTCCCAGTGTGGGAATCTGAAGCTGTGCTCACCCATTCGGGTAAAGATCTCCAGAATCAGCCCAGCAAGATCCTAGCCTTGTGCACTTACAGCTAAAAACTATCTTGTTGTTGAAACCAGTGATCAGATCAGAAAAATCCATGATTCTAATTGTACCATGCTTCAGCTTCCACAAGAGATTCTCGGTCGTATCCTATGAATCCCGTTACCTCTAACCTCCTGCAGGATTCATGTCCTTTCCTACATTTGTACCATCCTCCAGGTTCTGCAATACTTCCTAACTCCATAACATGGCCAAGATCTCTACAACTCTTCCTAACTCTGCAATATTCCACAGATGTGCACTGGAGAAGTCACAGAGATAGAGAGGGCTATCAGGACAGGAAGATTTTGCAGACATTAGGAGGGTTGCAGTGGCAAAAGCAGTCTTCCGTAATTGTGAAGGTTTATGGTGATGAAGGAGGTTCCTGCGGTAGGGAGGGTTGTAGGGGAAGGTGACATTTACACAGACAGGAGTGTAAGAACTGAAGATTATGGAGATGAGTAGATGGATGAACAGACTGGAGGAGCTTACGTTGAAATGGTGGGTGATAGCGATAGGAGGATGTTACATAGATAATGAGTCTTGTAGGAACTGGATCGGAAGACTCGCAGGCACTGGAGCAAGTTATACAGATCGGGAATGTTTCAGAGACCTGAGAGGATTATACAGATAGGGAGGATTGTAGGGTCTGCACACATTGCTATTGTTATTGGGACTGGAAGAGTTTATATGGATTGGGCATGATATAGGATCTGCAGGAGTTTATGGAGATGGGGAGGTTTGGATGGGTTGGAGCATTTTACAGAGAGAGAGGGAGGTTTTTAGGACAGAAGATTACAGATAGTGAGGCTGTGTGGCTTGAGAAAATTAAGGGATAGTTTTTTAGTCTGAAGGCGATTATATAGATTGGGACTGCTCAGGAGACTGGGACATTTTTCATGGATAAGGTGATTTGAAGAGTCTGGAGAAGATTACACAAATAATGAAAGATGTGGAGATTTAAGGCAAATATGCAGGCATGGCCAGTTGCCCTGGTAGGAGGATCTTACAGAAATAGACATGCTATCGGAGAGTTACGTGGAGAGGGAATGTTATATTTACTGGAGCAATTTACACTGATACAGATAGTGTTATGGAATGGAGAAGCTGACAGAGTTAGTGAGTGTTTGAGGGATTAGTGGAGGTTACCAACAGAGAATTATAGGAACTGGAGGAGATTATAGTTGTAGGGAGGGCTATAGAGTTGGGAAGAGGTTATTGGGACAGTCAGTGTAGAGATACTGTCGTTACAGTGATATAGTACTATTGAGGGTGACGAAGGAAGTGTTAGTCAAAGGGAAGTTTCTAACATCCAGATATATGAATGGTTCAATGGGATGAAGGCAGTACCTATGATGGGGAGTGCTGTAAAGAATGCCAATGAAACTTTTTTTCTTAATTTCTCTATTCTGTTAGTAAGGATTGCACTCTGTACCTAAAATGACATTTTAGGTGACATTGTTGCACTGTACCTGATCTTGTAACCAAAGAATCAGTACCTATTGAATTTTACAAATCAGATTGTGCTGTAAGTGGCGAGTTAAAAACTTTTCACTGCACTCATTTGAGTACATGTGACTGTAAAGCTAATTCAATCATCCATTTGAAGATTACAGGCACAGGGAGAATTCTATGAGCAGGAAGAAGTGACAGTCATATGGAGTTTTGTACGGACTGGAGAAGCTGACATAGGCAAGGAGCATATAACAGACTGTTTACAGAGTTAAGGAGAATAGTGGGAAACAGGCAAGGTTCAAGATATAAGTGTCATTGACTGGAGGAAGATACAATGATACAGAGCATTGAAAAGATTGGATGAGTTTACAAAATTCACAAGGGCTATCGGAACAGGAGGAGGATACAGTCAGGGGATAGCATAGGGCCAGGAACAGGTTACATTGATAGTGTGGGTCAGAGGGACTGGAGAAGGTTACAGCAATATGGAGAATGGTGGAGGCTCTTGACAGCTATCGAGACAGGGACAATTGTTGAGATTGTTGAAGTTAGCAATACTGAGGGTTGCAGAGTTACCAAGAACTCTTCAGACTAGCCAAGGTTACAGGCAGAGAGAGTTGTATTGACTGGAAGAGATGGTCAATGGGATGGTACACATTCACGGATGGCTTTAGTTACTGCAGGAGGTTACAAAGTTAAGAAAGCTAGTAGTGTCAGGAGGGGGTCACACAGATAGAGAACATTGCAGAGATTGGGCAAGGTTGCAGATTGAGAAAAGGTTCAAATGGCTTCATAATGTTACACAGTGGGAAAATTGGCACAAAAGGCTGTAGGAACTGGAAGGGTTTATACAGCTAAGGAGGTTTATGTGGACGGTAGAAGGTTAGAGGGAATGAAGTGCTGTCGGACAGGATGAGGATGCTGCAGGGACTGGAGCAGGTTACAGTGATATTGTGTGCTATAGAGTCTGGAGAACAGTGCGCAGATGGGGAGGTTGTTAAGGGCTGGAGGATATTAAAGACACAGGGTGCACTGTAGATACTGGACAAAATGACAGAGATAAGGATTAGGTCAGATTTTGGGGAATAGTGACCATAATTCTGTAAGATTCAAAGCCATTCTGGAAAGAGACAAGGATTGTGCAGAAGTTATATGTCTATATTTGGGGAAGGCCACTTATCATGAGATAATCACTATCATTTGACAGGATCTGACAAACATAGACTGGGAAGAGCTATTCACAGTTCAGTCTACAATTGGAAAGTGGGAGTTTCTTAAAGTGATGCAGTAGAATTCAAGGCCAGGGTATTCTGGCCACAGGTGAAGTGCTGAATGACTGGAGGATAGCTAATATGGTTCCTTTGTTCAAGAAGGGCAGCAGGGATAGGGCAGGTAATTACAGAGCAGATAATCTGACATCAGGGGGAGGGAGATTATTGGAAAAAATTCTAAGGGACACAATGAATCAAAATTCAGAAAGGCAGGAATCAATTAGGGATAGTCAGCATGGATTTGGTAGAGAAAGATCTTGCCCGGCTAAATGCAGTTGAGATTTTTTGAAATAGTATCTAAAAATGTTGATGAGGGCAGTGCAGATAATATGGGTTACATGGAGTTTATTGAGGTCATTGACAAGGTCCCACATGGAAGGTTGGTTGAAAACGGAAGAGCCCATGGGATAGCAGGCACCTTGGCAAACGAGATCCAAAATTGGTGTGGGGATTTTTTCGTGTTTGAAATTCTTTCATCAACAGGAGTACCACTGGAATCTTTGCAGGAAATACCGCTGGTTATTATGTACATAATGACTTGGGTGTGAAAGCGAAGGTATCATGAGTAGATGACATGAAGGGTGATGGTGTTGTGAGGGGATAATATCAGGCTACTGTCCGATGTTGATCAGATTATTAACTGAGCAGAGTAATGGCAGATGGAGTTTACTTCTCATCAGTTGGAGTAATGCCCTGTGGGAGGTATGATAAGCGAAGGACAGAGATAATGAATGGTAGGACCTTGTGGAGTACTGAGGAATGAAGGACATAAATCCCTGAAGGTGTCAGCACAGGTAGACAGGGTTGGGAAGACACCTGAACTGGGAACACAGGGATCCATATCCTGGTTGGGAGAATTACTAGAGCTGCTCGAGAGGATTTAAACTAGCCTGGCAGGGTGTTGGATCTTAGATACTTGTGAGGGCAGAAAGAAGGTTGAGGCTGGCACACAAGTTAAAGAGAACAACTTCAATAGACAAGGCAGGCAAGAACACATGAGGCATTAAGGGAATTCTGTCGAGAGTGTGGTGTTGGAAAAGCACAGCCAGTCAGGTAGCATCCAAGGAGCAAGAGAATCGACATTTCGGGCATAAGCCCTTATGATTTGTGATGAAGGGCTTATGCCCGAAACGTTGATTCTCCTGCTCCTCAGATGCTGCCTGACCGGCTGTGCTTTTCCAGCACCAAACTCTCGACTCTGATCTCCAGCATCGGCAGTCCTCACTTTCTCCTAATAAGGGAATACTGATGAATTAAACCACATGTATTTCAATGTCAGGGGCCTGACAGCTAAGGCAGCTGAAACCCAGGGCATGAATGGGAATTTAGGACTGGGATATCACAGGGATTACAGAAACACAGCTGAGGGAGGGACAGGAATGGCTGCTCAATGTTCAAGGCTACAGATGCTCCAGGAAGGATAGAATGGGAGGCAAGAGAGAAGGAATGTTGCTGAGTTTGATTGGGGGAAAGCATCACGGCAGTACTTAGAGAGGATATTCATGCAGGATAGACCAGTGAAGCTAAGTTAGCAGAATTAAGAAATAAGAATGGTGATCACTTTGATACAATTGTACTACTGACCTCTAATAATCAGTGGGGGATTGAGGAATAACTATGTCAGGAGATTCCACATTTCACTAAGAATAGAGGGGTTGTAATGGCAGGGATTTTTAAAAACTTTCCAAACCTAGACTGGGACTACCACAGTGTTAAATGTTTGAATTGGAGGAATTTGTTAAGTGTGTTCCAGAAAACTCCCAATCGCTATTTATGTGGCTGACTGGAGAAAGGGGTAAAATCTGACCTTCCCTTGGGAAGCAAGTATAGAAAGGGACTGAGGTAATGGTGAGAGAGCACTTTGCCAAAGCAACCACAGTTCTTTGTGTTTGAAAATAGCTATGGCAAAGGACAGGCCTGGTTCACAAGTTCAAGTTATCAATTGGGGAAAGATCAAAGTTGATAGTATTAGACATGAACTTACAAAAGTTGACTGGGGAGGTTCTTTGCAGGGAAAGGGAAGTCTGGCATGTAGGAATATTTTAAAAGGTCGAGAAAATGCGCATCCAGGACCAGCATGTTCCTGTTACTGTGCAGTTTAATGCTGACAAAATTAGGAAAAACTGACTGTCTAATAAGGCACCAAACAAGTAAATGGTTGCACATGTCAGATATAGCCAGCTAGATCAAGTGAAATCATTGAGGAGCATAGGAGCTGCAGGAGTACACTTTGGCTGGAAATCAGGAATGCGAAAAGGGGACATGAAATAGCTTTGGCAGAAAAGTTTATGCAGTATCCAAAGTTAGTGCAGGAGATAGCTAAGATCCTAAACAATTTTTTCACTACAGAACTTAGTGCAGAGAAAGGCTGGAGAACTCAGGGAACTAAAAAGTGATAAGTTAGGCCACTATTGTGATACTGTGTGCATTTCTACTCTCCCTGATATAAGTAGGATGTTATGAAACTTGAAAGATCTCAGAAAGGGTTTACAAGATGTTTTTCTGTTAGGTTAGACTGTTTGAGCTTTACTGAGAGGCTGAAGGGTAATCTTACAGAGGTTGATATAAACATGAAGGGCATGGATAGGGTAAATAGTCAAGGTCTTTTCTCTGGGGTTGGGGAGTCCAAAACTAGAGGACATAGGTTTAAGGTGAAAGGGGAAAGATTTAAAAGGGACCTAAGGGATAACTTTTTCACGCAGAGAGTGATGTGTGTATACAATGAGCTGAGAGTGGAAGTAGCAGGGACTGATATAATTATAATATTTAAAAGTCATCTGAATGGGTATATGAAGAGTGTTTAGAGGGATATGGGCCAAATGCTGATAGATGAGACTAGATTTATCAAGATTATCTGATCAGTATGGATGAGTTGGACCAAGAGGTTTGTTTCCATACTATACATTTATGCGTATTGAAAAGAGTTCACGTTATAGAAGAGGGGTTGTGGAGTTTTACAAAGGTAGATAAATCCACAGGACCTGATCCAGAGTATCTCAGGACATTTTGGGAAGGTGAGGAAGAAATTGTGGGACGCGAGCAAAGATATTTGTACCATTGACACCACGTGTGATGTGCTGGAAGACTGGAGGGTGGAATAATGGACAGTGAAGGAGGATATGGGTGAAATGGCTGAAAAACAGTAGATGGAATTTAATCTGAACAAATGCGAGGCAATGCATTTTAGTACAACAAGCAAGCATAGGGTTTATACAATTAATGTTAGGGTCTTTGGTAGTGTTGTAGAGGATTTGAAGTTTGCATCACAGGGTGGATAAGACATTGGTTGGCATGGTTGACTACATTGTTCAGTCCATTTTCATATAGGAGTTGAGACGTCATGTTGAGATTGCACAGGACATTGGCAAGGCCTCTTCTGTAGTACTGTGTCCAGTTCTGAAGCCCAGTTAGTGGAAGGATGTTAAGCTGGAGAGGGTTCAGATGAGAGTTATCAGGATGTTGCTGAATATGGAAGGTTTGAGTTATGAAGAAAGGAAGAATAGGCTGAGTCTTTTTTCACTGGAGCCTGGAGTTTGAGAGGTGATTATATACAAGTTCATAAAATAATGAGGAGTATAGATAGAGCTAATGCTGGTTGTCTTCTCGCCAGAATAAGGGATTTCAAGAAGAGAGGCCACATTTTTTTAATTTAGAAGAGAGATACAAAAATAAATGGTCAAATTGTTACACAGAGGGCGGCATGGTGGCACAGTGGTTAGCACTGCTGCCTCACAGCGCCTGAGACCCGGGTTCAATTCCCGCCTCAGGAACTGACTGTGTGGAGTTTGCACATTCTCCCCGTGTCTGCGTGGGTTTCCTCCGGGTGCTCCGGTTTCCTCCCACAGTCCAAAAGATGTGCAGGTCAGGTGAATTGGCCACGCTAAATTGCCCGTAGTGTTAGGTAAGGGGTAAATGTATGGGTGGGTTGCGCTTCGGCGGGGCGGTGTGGACTTGTTGGGCCGAAGGGCCTGTTTCCACTCTGTAAGTAATCTAATTTAAAAGAGGGTGTTTTTTGTGTGGAATGAACTTCCTAGGAAGGGGTGGATGTGGGGACAATTACAACATTTAAAATACATTTGGATAAGTACATGAAAGGTTTGGAGGGATTCAGGCCATGAACAGACAGGTGGGACAAGTTTAGTTTTTGATTATAGTCTGTATCAACTGAAGGGTTGGTTTGCAACCTCTTTTTTTTATGACAATGAATATATGTTGTTCCGTTATTTAAGAAAAGCTGCTATGGAAATCCAGGGAACTAAAGACCAATTAGCTGGATGTCAGTGGTGGGTAAGTTGTGAAAGTAATTCCGCTGGACAGGAGTTACATGCATTTGAAAAGGCAAGGATTGATTAAGGATAGTCAGCATGGCTTTGTTCAAACAAAGTCATGCCTCACAAACTTGATGGAGTATGTTGAAGAGATGACCATACGCTGCCCATATGGACTTCAGCAAGTAACTTGACAGGTTTAGCATGGTACAGTAGTTCAGAATATTAGATTACATGGGATCAGGGAGAGCTAGCCAACTGGATCCAAAACTCGTTTGACAGTGCGTGACAGAGCAAAGTGGTAGAGGGTTGTTGTTCAGACTGGAGGCCTGTGACCAGCGGTGTACCACACAGATCAGCGCTGGGTCCATTGATGTGCATCATTTACATAAATGATTTGGTTGAGAATACAGAAGTTTATTATGTTTGTGGAAAACAAGTTTAATTGCATAGAGGGCAGTGAATATGGTTATCGAAGGGGATCTTGATTAACTGGGCCAAAGGGCCAAATGAAAGATGGAGTTTAATTCAGGTGTTGGATTTTATTAAGACAAACTAGGGAGGTCCAACACAGTTAATGGTAGCGCCTGGACAGTGTTGTCAAACAGAGAGACACTAAGGGTTCAGTTACATTGTTCCTTGGAAGTGGAATCACAGTGGACAGGGTGGTGAAAGCGGCATTTGAAACACTTTCCTTCATTGGTCAGAGCATAGAGTACATAAGTTGGAAATATTTGTAACGTTGTCATCAATATTTCCCCTCGGCTTAGGAGGCTACAGGTGACCTTATAAAGGTTTATACAACCATGCAGGGTCTAAGCAAGGTGAATAGCCAAGGGGATGTGAGTCCAAAAATAGAGGGTATAAATATGAGGTGAGAGAGCAAACATTTAAAAAAAGGAACTGAGGGGCAGCATTTTCCCCAGAGAATGAACTGCCAGAGGAAATGGTAGATACAAGTACAATTACAATATGCAGAAGACATTTGGGCAGGTACATGGAGAGAAGGTTTGAAGGGATAGGAGTCAAATGCAGGCAAATGTGACTTGTTCAGTTTAGGAAACCTGGTCAGCATTGACGAGTTGGGTCAAAGGATCTGTTTGTATGCTGCCTGACTCTGTCTCCAGTTATTGGAGGAGGAGACTACTGAGATAAGGCATGTTATAAAGACCGAAGCAATTTACAGAGATGGGGATGGTAGTCTTGATTGGAGCACATTTCAGATAAATGGACTGAATGTGGAGAAGGTAGGAGGTTATGGAGTTAGCAACTGTTATGGAAGTTACAATGATTAAAGACACTGGTCCACGAGACTTTCCACAGATACAGTGTTGGAGAGAGAAGACAGATCAGAAAGATCCCAGGCAGCATTCCCAACCTCTCATTGGAGGCCTGCTTTAACTTCTGTTGTACTGATTCTCACGAAGACAGCACAGGCCTGGATTGATAACGATGCTGTCATAGTACAAGATAATAATAAGGGATTTTAGTTTTCCTATCTCACCTCAGTTTCGAACTTGAACCTGTGGACCAGTTTTGTTCCTCTCCATAAGTATTTTAAAATTAATAAACCTATAGTCACTGGTCCCAAAGTGTCATCTCCGTCACTTCCAGGAGCAGTACAGTTGTAATAATAGGGGATTTTAATTTTCCTAACACAGCCTGGGACTGCCAGAATGTTAAGGGCTTAGATGGGATGAAATTTAAGTGCATTCAGGAAAGTTTCCTCAAACAGGAGATAGAGGCTACTTGGGAAGAGCAAAATGTGCCCTTCTCTTGGGAAATAGGGCAGGACAGGTGACAGAGGTGACAGTGAAGTGCACTTTGGGACCAGTGTCTATAGATTTATTAATTTTAAAATACTTATGGAGAGGAACAAAACTGGTCCACAGGTTCAAGTTCTAAACTGGGTGCGAAAGATAGTTCTTGATTGTTAAGGGGATCAAAGGTTACGGGGAGAAAGTAGGAGAATGCAGTTGAGAAACATATCAGCTATGACTGAATGGGCAGAGCAGACTCGATGGGCTGAATGGCCCAAGTTCTGTTTCTCTGTCTTATGCTCGAAAAGTGTGGCAATGGAAAAGCACAGCAGGTCAAGCAGCATCCGAGGAACTGGAGAATTGGAGTTTCAGGCGTAAGCCCTTCATGAGGAATGTGCTTATGCTCGAAAGGTCAATTCCCTTGCTCCTCAAAACGCTGCCTGACCAACTGTGCTTTTCCAGCACCACACTATTCGACTCTGTTATCCAGCATCTACAGTCCACCCTTTCTCCTTATGGTCTTCTGGTCAAAGGCAAATTTTGATGGAATTAGACAGGAGTTTGAAGAGGTTGATTGGGGTAATCTCTTTGCAGGCAAAGGGACACCTGGCAAGTGGGAAGTCTTTGCAGTGAGATCGCTAGAGTTCAAGGTCTATACGCTCTTGTGAGGGTTAAGGGCAAGGTTGGCAGGAATAGGGAACCCTGAATGACAAGAGATATTGAGGCTTTGATCAGAAAATGGAGGAGACTTGGCTCAGGTGCAGGCAGCTGGGATCAAGGGAATTCCTGGAGGGATATAGGGAATGCAATAGTTACTGGAGAGGAAATCAGGAGGGCAAAGAGGGGGCATGAGATAGCCTTGGCTGAGAAGATTGGAATGAATCCAGAGATGCTCTTTAAGTATATTAAAGGAAAAAGAACAAGAGAGAGAATATGACCCCTCAAGGACCAAAGTAGGCATGTATGTGTCAAACCACAGGAGATGGGCAACCTCAATGAGCATCTTTCCTGTGTTTACCGTGGAGAAAGACTTGAAGACTTGGCAACTTGGGGAAGTTAGTAGTGATATCTTGGGGACAGTCCATATTACAGTATAGGTGTTGGATGTTAGAATATATGAAGGTGGATAAGTCTCCTAGTACCAACCAGATATGTCCAAGAACACTCCAAGAGGCAAGAGAAGAAATTTCAGGGCCCTGGCTTATATTTTTGAATCATGGTTAGCAACAGGTGAGGCCTTGAAAGACTGGCAGGTAGTGAATGTTGTGCCCTTATTCAAGAAGAACTGCAAAGAAAAACCTGGGAACTGTAGACCAGTAAGCCTAATGTCTATGCTTGAGAAGATTCTGAGACACAAAATATGTATGCATTTGGAAAGACAGGTTTTGATTAGGAGTTGTCATCTTGGCTTTGTAAATGAGAGATCATGTCTCTCAAATTTATGAGCATTCTTTGATGAAGTGACCAGGAAGATTGATGAGGGCATATTGTGTATATGGATTATAGTCAGGCCTTTGATAAGGTTCCACTTGGTAGGCACTCTAGAAGATTCGATCACATGGATTCCAGGGGGAACTGGCAAATTGGATATACAATTGGCTTGATGGTGTAAAGTAGAGTGTAATAGTAGAAGGATGCTTGTCGGACTGGAGGACTGTGACTAGTCGAATGTCTCAGGGGTTGGTGCTGGGCCTATTGCTGTTTGTTGTCTGTATCAATGACTTGGATGAGAATGTACAAGACATGATTAGTAACTTTGCAGATTACACTAAAGTAAGCAGTATCGTGGACAGTGAGTAAGGTTCTCAGCAATTGCAACAGGGCCTTATTCAGCTGGAGAATTGGGTGGAGAAACGGCAAATGGAGTTTAATATAGATAAGTGTGAGGTCTTGCATTTTGGAAAGTCAAATTAAGGTAAGAGTTTCATGGTGAATGGTAGGGCCTGAAGGACAGCAGTGGAACAGAAGACTTGGGAGTTCAGACAAACAGTTCTCTGAAAGTAGAATCACAGCTAGATAGGCTTTTGGAACACTGCAACATGCAACAACAAAAGTGGCTGAACAGAGGCTGATAGCTAAGTTCTGTACCCATGGGGATGGCCTCAATGGGGATCTTGGGTTCATGTCACACTACAGGTGATTACATTACACTATATACACACACACTTATACAGATCCTCTCTTACGGTCACACATACACTACCATACACACCCTCTCACAGACTTATACCCCTTTACACTCACATTCAGACATATAACCTCTCTCACAGACACTCAAAACCCCACCCACCCACATACACACACACATGCACATATAAGTTTGTGGGGTGAATCTGTCCTTGCAGAATTATATTTTACTTTGTTCAAAAACTGCAAGAATTCATGTAAGATTCTGTAAATCTGTTTTTTTTAGATTAGAATCAGTCTGACCATTTATTTGGAAGTGGAACACTGCTCCTTCATCTGGTGGTTGTGGAGAATAAGCCTCACGTAGGGAAGCTAATACCTTCAATGCATTATCTGGGCCGACATGATACCAATTGTTAAAGTTCACTTGAGAATGTAACTTTTTAAAAAAAGTTTTGTTATTTACATACGAAAGAACTGAAACCACTGTGGCAATTCTAAAAAGATGAGAGACTTAATCAATCTAGGTCTTTTTCAATATATAATTTCAGTTACATCACACTGTAAACTTTTGTTGTAAAATCTGTGTCTTGCAATCTTATTCTCCACAACCACCAGATGAAGGAGCAGTGCTCCACTTCCAAATAAACCCATTGGACTATAACCTGGTGTTGTGTGATTTTCAGCTTTGGAACATTGGCCTTCATCAGTCAAGGCACTGAGTATAGAAGATTGCAAGTTATGCTGCAGTTGTACAGAGTGTTGGTGAGGCCGCACTTCGAGTATTATGTTCAGTTTTGGTTACCTTGCTAAGGGAGGGATGTTATTAAACTGGAAAGTGTGCAGAAGTAATGTATAAAGATGTAGCCTGGACTCAATGGCCTGAGTTGTTGGGATAGGTCAGACAGCTAAAACAATTTTCGTTCGGGTGAAGGAGACCGAGAGGGTTCTCGTAGAAGTGTATAAGATCATGAGAAGAATGAATAGGGTGAATGCACTCAGTCTTTTTCCCCAGGGTTGGGGAATCGATAACCTTAAACTCAAGCCTTCTTGGTTTGAGGGGAAAGAATAAAAGGAAAACCGAGGGGCAACATTTTTATACAGAGGGTGGTACGCATACGGAGTGAGCTGGAAACAGAAGTGGTCGAGACAGATATATTAACAACATTTAAAAGGTATTTGGACAAATACATGGATAGGAAAGGATTAGAAGGACATGGGCCAAGTGCGGGGAAACGGGATTCCGTGGATGGACATTTTGGTCGGCCTGGACCAATTTGGGCCAAAGGGCCGAGCTCGGTGTTGTAGAACTCTATCCTTTATAATATATTTCAGCACATTCCCGAGTTACTGTCAGGCAAACACAGTTTGGTTTCAGACTGACTACAGTCAGACTGACTGAGTTTTGGGAAACTTTGTGCAACAATCTGAAGAAGATAGCTTACAGGTTCAGTAGGTAATAGAGAAGGCAAATTAAATGCTAGCATTTATTACAGAGGGAACAGAGCATAAAAATAGGGAGGAATTGCTAAAACTACGCAAGGTATGAGTCAGACAACAGCTAGAATATTGTGAATGGTGCGAGTGCCCGAAAGATTAAAGGTAAGGTAGAGATTTTGAGAATCAAGGACGCATCCTAAGGAGATGGTGTTGATGAAAGGTTGAGTCAGTTGAGCTTGAACCCACTGGTGTTCTGAAGAATGAGAGAGAAATCGAATGAAACACCCAAGATTCTGAGGGGCCTTGCCATGGTAGATGCTGGGAAGTTAGAAAGTAGAACAGTCCAACACAACAATAGGCCTTTCGGCACACCATAGCTGTGCTGACCATGATGCTATTCTAAACAAATCCCATCTGCTTGCACCCGATCCATATCCCTCTATTTTCTGCCTGCTCATGTTTCTGTCTAAATGCCTCTTCAAATTTTTGCTTACATTTTTGATTTCAACACCTTCCAAGTCACCTTCAACCCTCTACTTAAGAAAACCCTTGCTTCACATACCTGATATAGACTTTCCTTGTCTCACCTCAATCCGATGCACCTTTGCATTTGACTCTTCTACACTGGAAAAGAGAGAGATTCTGATGTCCACATGATCTCTGCCTTACCTAATGTTATAAATGTGCACCCAATCATCTCTCAGCCTCCGATATTCTGGCAAAACAATCCATGTTTGTTCAGTCTTTCCATATAGATAATACACTCCTAGCACAAGTTATCACAGGCAACATACTGTAAACCCTTTCTGCACTCTCTTCAAATCAACTACATCCTTCCTATGGCGATGGGAGCTACTCCAAGTGTGGCCAAACCAAAGTCTCAAACAGTTACAACATGACATTCTATACTCAATGCTGCGACCGATGAAGGCAAGTATGCCATTTGCTTTCTTTCCCAGTTGTGTTGCCATTTTCAGGGAGCTATGGACGTGAACCAAGATCCCTCTACATGTCAATATTCCTCAGTCTCCTTCTTGCATTTGACCTCCCAAAATGCATCATCTCACAACAGTCCACATGAAACTCAGTTTATCATATTTCCACCCAACTTCCAGCTGATGTATATCCTGTGACAAAATTTGACAGTTTCCTCACTCTGCACAACTCTACCAATTTTCTTTTCTGCAATAAATATTGTTCCAATTCATTTTGTTTCCATTGTGTGAGAATCTGTAACCGGGGGCATAAAATCCCAGCAATGGCTCATTCATTCAAGACGGAGATGAGAGGAATTTATTGACTCTGCGGATAGTAAACTGCGGATAGACAAAAGAGCAGAAGTTAGGCCATTTGGCTCATCGTGACTACTCTGCTATTCAATTATGTCTGATAAGTTTTTCAATCCCATTCTCCGACTTCCTCCCTGTAATGTTTGATCCCCTTGACAATCAAGAACCTATCAATCTGTTTTGAACATACTCAATGAGCTGACCTCAACAGGCTTCTGTGACAATATATTCAATAGATTCACCACTCTCTGGTTAAAGATGTTTTTTCTGATCTCATTTCGAAAGAATCCTCCCTTTATTCTGAGGGTGTGCCCTTGGGACTTAGTCTCTCCTACCAATTTAAAAATCACACAACACCAGGTTATAGTCCAACAGGTTTAATTGGAAGCACTCTAGCTTTCGGAGCGACGCTCCTTCATAAGGAGCGTCGCTCCGAAAGCTAGTGTGCTTCCAATTAAACCTGTTGGACTATAACCTGGTGTTGTGTGATTTTTAACTTTGTACACCCCAGTCCAACACAGGCATCTCCAAATCACTCCTACCAATGGAATCATCTTCCCAAAATCTACTCTGTCCAGGCTGATCAGTATTTTGTAAGATTCAATTATTTACCACCTGCTCCATCTAAACTCCATTTAGTACAGACCCAGAACTCTCAAATGCCTTTATAAAGCCTCAGAATTATATCCCTGCCTAAATATTCTCATCGTCTCAAAATGAATGACAACATTTTATTTGCCTTCCTAATTACCGACTCAACCTGCAAATTTACCTTAAGAGAAACCGGGTCTAGGACTCACTTTGTACTTAAAATTTCTGAATTTTCTTCCCAGTTAGAAACCGGTTCTTGCCTTAATTCTTTCTACCAATCTGCATGACTTCATAGTTTCCCACACTGTATTCCATTTGCCACTAATTTGGTCACTCTCCTAACCTGTCTAAATCCTTCTGCAGCCTTCCTACCTCCTCAATGCTACCTGACCCTCCACCTATCTTTGTATCATTTGCAAACCTATCCAGATTGCCCTCAGTTCCTTCACCCAGATCATTAATGCTGAAATTGAAACATTGTGGTCCCAACACTGACCCTTGCAGACCATTAACTTCCATCTCGTCACCAACTTGCATCCTTAAAAAGGACCCTTTTATCACCATACCCTGCCTTCTGCCAGACAGCCAGTCATTCCCTTACCTTATTATCCTGTGTTTACTAATGCACCTAGGACTAATGCACCTAAACCTACAAATCCCGGAACACTATGGGCAATTTAGCATGGCCAATTCACCTAACCTGCACATCTTTGGATTGTGGGAGGAAACCCACGCAGACACGTGGAGAGTATGGAAACTCCACACAGACAGACATCCGAAGCTGGAATCAAACTCGGGTCTCTGTCATCATGAGGCAGCAGTACTAGCCACTGAGCCACCATGCCGCCACTATGAGGCTGGAGAAAGTAGTAATGGGGAACAAAGAAATGGCAGAGATGCGTATGGTGGTCATCACCAAGAAGAAGAGCTAGAAAAGGTGAAAGGTCTAAACATGGACAAATCACCTGGACCAGTTGGGCTATACTCCAGAGTTCTGAAGGTGATAGCTGAAGAGATAGTGAAGTCATTACTGGTGATCTTTCAGGAATCACTGGAATCAAGAAGGTTCCCTGAGGACTGGAAAATCATAACTGTAACTCCCCCCCCCCCCCCCATTCCCTTTCCCCCCCACCAAATCTCCCCCGTTTAATAAGGGAGTAAGACAAAAGGCAGGAAATTATAGGTCAACTAGCCTGACCTGAGTCATTGAAAATGATTTTGTAGTCCATTGTGAAGGATGAGATTTCTGAATACTTGAAAGTGCATGGGAAATGGAGCAATGTCGCTATGGTTTCATCAAGGAGAAGTCATGCCTAACAAATCAGTTAGAATTATTTGAGGAGGTAATGAGCAGGTTAGACCAAGGAGAGCCAGTGAATGTATCTGTCTGGACTTCCAGAAGGCCTTTGATAAGGTGCTGAACAGGAGGCTACTGAGTAAGGTAAGGGGTCATGGTGTCAGAGGCAAGATATTAGCATAGATAGAAGATTAGCTGTCTGGCAGAAAGTTGAGAGTGGAGATAAAATGGTCCTTCTCAAGATGGAAGCCAGTGACTAGTGGTGTTGGTCAATGTTGGGACCATAACTTTTCACTTTATGCATTAATGATCTGGATGAAGGAACTGAGGGTATTCTGGATAATGTCTGCAGATCATACAAAACAGTGGATGGGCAAGTAGTGTTGGGGAGGCGGGGAAGCTTCAGAAAGATTTAGACAGGTTAGGAGAGTGGACAAAGAAGTGGCAGATGAAATACAATGTGGGGAAATGTGAGGTCATGCACTTCATTAGAAAGAATAGAGGTATGGACTATTTTCTAAATGGGTAAAAATTCAGAAGGTTGAAGTACAAGAGACTTGGAAGTGCTAGTCCAGGATTCTCTTAAACTAAACTTGCAGGTTGAGTCAGTAATTAAGAAGGCAAATACAATGGTGTCATTCATCTCAAGAGGACTAGAATATACGAGCAGGGTTCTGAGGTGTTATAAAGCTCTGGTCAGACAACATTTAGAGTATTTTGAGCAAATTTGGGACACATTCCTCAGGAAGAATGTACTAGCCCTGGAGTGGGTCCAGAGGTCGTTCACGAGAATGATCCTAGGAAGGAAAGACTTCATGTGTGAGGCATTTTGAGGACCCTGGGCCTATACTCAATGGGGTTAAGAAGGATGATGGGGGATCTAATAGAATACTAAATAGTCTGGGTAGAGTGGAATTTGGGAAGATGTTTCCATTGGCAAGACAGACTAGGACCTGAGGGCACAGCTTTAGAGCAAAGGGAAGACCCTTTAGAACAGAGATAAGGATTAATTATTTAGGCCAGCGCAGAGTGAACCTGTGGAATTCATTGTCACAGAAGGCTGCAGCAGCTAAGTCATTAACTACATTTTAAACAGAAATAGAAAAGTTCTTGACTGTCAAGGGGACCAAAGGTTACACAGAAAAAAAGGGGTTGAAAAACCTATCAGCCGTGATTGAATGGGGGAGCAAACTCAATGGGCTGATTGGCCTAATCTCTACTCCTATATCTTATGGTCTTATTTCTTCACTGCAGAAGGAGAACATTTTGTCCATTGTTTATGCCATCTGTTAAAAAAAGGGCTTCCTGCCTAATCCCACTTCTCTATTCTTAGTCAATAGCCTTATAAGCTAAACTATGTATCTGTCACTGGGGAGGAGAATGATTGAGCATTTAAACAAATAAGCTGATTGAAGAGAATCATTCGGTTTTATTAAGTATAAATCATGTCTGATAAATCTAATTCTAATATATTTTATTTCTAATCCTGTTCAATGTTTTGAGGCAGTGGTAGACCAAATGAAATAGAAACTGGAATAGGCTGTTCAGCCACTTATGAACATGGCTGATCCACTGTTTGTTATTTAATTCTACGATCTGTCAGCAGCCACACCCTCTCTTCTACAAACAGGCAAATTGGGAGGTAAGGGGGATGTTGCTCTACTACTTTTTATGAATGATTCATACAGAAACTACAATGCACTGAACAACTGTCCCATTCTGGTAACTTCAACCGATGATCAGATTTAAATTTGTGAATCACATCAAATCTTTCAAATGATTAAAGGGACCCTCAGTTGGTAAAGTAAGTATGAAGTTAAACCTTAACATTCTTTTCTCCCCTCCGCACCCCCTCAAAACATACACACACACATTCTGACATTTTGGCCATTTCTCTTTGTAAAAACAAACAACACTTCTAAACGAATCAGTGGCATCCCAATGCATAAGTTATTAAAATTAACAACTGAATACTAGTAAAGGCATCAATCACTGATTTAGTTATTCATAATCTATAGGCCGATGTACTACAGAACAACTTTCCATCAGCTATCACTGTGTTGGATATTGACATAAAACATCTAATAGATTTATGATTGCTGTGAAATAATTGCTGCTTCTACTAATAAAATTGATCATGCAATAACAATGGGGGTGGAATCATTAGAATCTTAGAATCATTAACATAGTTGGTTGTTATCAGTGACTTCAGACTTCAGTAAGGGTACATTTCATACTCCAAGCAACTCATCATAAGTGGATACTTATGTACCATATTACATTTTCTCTTTTGTTAACTCCACACTCCTGCACTTAGTGAAGACACAGGGAAGCAAACAGAGCATTTTGTCACAAAATACTGTGGATGCACGAAGTCTGAAAGAAAAACAAAAAGGAGTGGAAAACCTCATTCCTCTGAAAAGAACATAGAACAGTACAGGGCAGTACAGGCCCATTGGCCGCCAACATTGTGCCGACTGTGGAAGCAATCTGAAGCACATCCATTTTCATTCACATGTTTATCCAATGACTATTTAAATGCCCTAAAACTTGGCAAGTCTACTACTGTTGCAGGTAATGTTCCACGCTCCTACTACTCTCTGAGGAAAGAAACTACCTTTGACAAAATTCATGTATCGCTGGACATCGGACTGTGTCTGGGAAAATTAACAAACAGTGAATTTCACAACTAACCTTGGAGAAATCTGTTTGGGCAAAGTTCACAACACAGAAATAGATAAGTTAATCGTTGTTTAAAGTCTGTCCAATAGAAAGGCAGCAGTAGTGAGTAGAGTGGGTTTTTTCTTGATTATATGTTTTTGGAGATAAGTCTCTTGATTAAACTTAAAATATAAGCTATAACTATTAATTTAACCTGGAGCAGTGTTTTGCAGAGGAATAAGACGGTGTTATTTTTTGGGTCTGTAGATTGTGAAGGAGCAAAAATGGCCTTTAGTACCGTGATATGTTAGATGTGGGAGTTTAAAGAGAGTTTAAAGAGAGTTTAAGGGTTACTGCGGATTATATCTGCCATAAATGCTGTTGGATGTGAATCTTATCAGATCGAATGGATCAGTTGGAGAGACAGTTAGAAGCGATGAGGAATTTGCAACAGTTTGTGATGGATGGCGGTTATAGGAACGGGGGAAGAGTCTCAGATACAGTCACCTCCAGGAAGGGTGAGAGAGGTAGGCACCTAGGGCACCTAGGGATATACCCATTTCAAACAGGTATGCTGTTTTGGAAAATGTAGAGGGTAACGGATTATCAGGGGAACATAGCACGAACAGCCAAGTTTCTAGTATTGAGACTTACTCTAATGCAACAAGGGTACATCGGCTTCCAAGAGATCAATTGCTTTAGGGGATTCTGTAGTCCGAGGTGCAGACGGACGTTTCTGTGGCCAGCAGCGAAAAAGCAGAATGGTGTGTTGCTTCCCTGGTGCCAGGATCAAGGATGTCTCAGAGATGATGCAGAATGTTCTCACGGGGGAGAGTGACCGGCAAGAGGTCATTGTTCACATTGGAACCAATAATATAGGAAGGGAAAATGTTGAGATTCCGAAGGGACATTACAGAGAGTTAGGGAGAAATTTAAAAAGGAGGCCTCAAGGGTAGTAATATCTGGACCCCAAGAAAGGGAGTTTGTGGAGAGCCTCCGAGATGGATTCTTAGAACAGCTGGTGCTGGAGCCTACCAGGGAGAAGGCAATTCTGGATCTGGTGTTGTACAACGAACCTTTTGATCAGGACCTCAAAGTGAAGGAGCCATTAGGAGGTAGTGACCATAATACAATAAGCTTTAATCTGCAATTTGAAAGGAAGAGGGTACAATCGGAAGTGGCAATATTTCAGTTGAATAAAGGGAACTATGGAGCTATGAGGGAGGAGCTGGCCAAAGTTCATTGGTGCAATACCCTAGCAGGGATGGCAGTGGAGCAACAATGGCAGGTATTTCTGGGTATAATGCAGAAAATGCAGGATCAGTTCATTCCAAAAAGGAAGAAAGATCCTAAGAGGAGGTAGGGGTGACCGTGGCTGACAAGGAAAGTTAAGAAATATATAAAGTCAAAAGAGAAAAAGTATAACATAGCGAAGATGAGTGGGAAAACGGAGGACTGTGAAGCTTTTAAAGAAAAACAGAGGATAACTAAGAAGGAAATATGCAGAGAAAAAATGAGGTACGAAGGTAAACTGGCCAAAAATATAAACGAGGATAGTAAAATCTTTTTTTAGATATGTGAAAGGCAAAAAAATGGTTAAGACTAAAATTAGGCCCTTGAACACAGAAACGGGGGAATATATTACGGGGAACAAAGAAATGGCAGAAGAGTTGAATTGGTACTTCAGATCTGTGTTCACTGGGGAAGACACAAGCAATCTCCCAGAGGTAATAGTGGCTGAAGGACCTGAACTGCAGGGAATTTATATTTGCCAGGAAATGGTGTTGGAGGGACTGTTATGTCTGATAAGTCCCCGGGACCTGATGGTCTACATCCCAGGGGACTGAAGAAGGTGGCTTTAGAAATTGTGGATGCATTGGTGATTATTTTCCAATGTTCTATAGATTCAGGATTAATTCCTGCGATTGGCGGGTGGCTAATGTTGTACCACTTTTTAAGAAAGGAGTGAGAGAGAAAGCAGGGAATTATAGACCAGTTAGTCTGAACTCAGTGGTGGGAAAGATGCTGGAGTCTATTATCAAGGATGAAATTACGACACATCTGGATTGCAGTAACAGGATAGGTCAGAGTCAGCATGGATTTATGATGGGGAAATCATGCTTGACTAATCTTCTGGAATTTTTTAAGGACATAACTCTGAAGATGGAAAAGGGAGATCCAGTGGATGTGATGTACCTGGACTTTCAGAAAGCCTTTGATAAAGTCCCACATAAGAGGTTAGTGAGCAGCATTAGGGCACATGGTATTGGGGCAAAGTACTGTCTTGGATTGAAAATTGGTTGGCTGACAGGAAACAAACAGTACTGATAAATGGCTCCCTTTCAGAATGGCAGGCGGTGACCAGTGGGGTACTGCAGGGATCAGTTCTGGGACCGCAGCTTTTGACAATATATATTACTGATATAGATGATGGTATTAAAAGTAATATTAGCAAATTTGCTGATGATACAAAGCTGGGTGGCAGGGTGAAATGTGAGGAGGATGTTAGGAGATTACAGGGTGACCTGGACAGGCTAGGTGAGTGGACAGATGCATGGCAGGTGCCGTTTAATGTGGATAACTGTATGGTTATCCACTTTGCTGGCAAGAACAGGAAGGCAGATTACTACCTAAATGGAGTCAAGTTAGGTAAAGGGACAGTACAATGAGATCTAGGTGTTCTTGTACATCAGTCAATGAAGGCAAGCATGCAGGTACAGCAGGCAGTGATGAAAGCTAATAGCATGCTGCCCTTCATAATAAGAGGAATTGAGTATAGAAGCAAAAAGGATCTTCTGCAGCTGTACAGGGCAAAGGTGAGACTGCACCTGGAATATTGTGTGCAGTTTTGGTCTCCAAATTTGAGGAAAGACATCCTGGCTATTGAGGGATTGCAATGTAGGTTCATGAGGTCAATTCCCGGAATGGCGGGACTATCTTACGTTGAAAGATTGGAGCGACTGGGCTTGTATACCCTTGAGTTTAGAAGGCTGAGAGGGGATCTGATTGAGACGTATATGATTATTAAAGGATTGGACACTCTGGAGGCAGGAAGCATGTGTCCGCTGATGGGTGAGTCCCTAACCAGGGGACACAGTTTAAAAATAAGGGGTAGGCATTTAGAACAGAGTTGAGGAGAAACCTCTTCACCCAGAGAGTGGTGGGTGTGTGGAATGCTCTGCTCCAGAAGGCTGTGGTGGCCAAGTCTCAGGACACTTTAAAGAAAGAGTTGGATAGAGCTCTTAAGGATAGTGGAATCAAGGGTTATGGGGAGAAGGCAGGAACATGATACTGATTGAGGATGATCAGCCATGATCATAATGAATGGTGGTGCAGGCTCGAAGAGCAGAATGGCCTACTCCTGCACCTATTGTCTATTGTCTGTTGTCTACTCCCAATGCTACGAGCTAGTGAGGCCAGAAATAGGAGGATAGAGCAGATGAATGCATGGCTGAGGAGCTGGTGTATGGGAGACAGATTCACATTTTTGGATCATTGGAATCTCTTTGGGCTGGAGGTGACCTGTACAAGAAGAATGGATTGTACCTAAATTGGAAAGGGACTAATATACTGGCAGGGAAATTTGCTAGAACTGCTCGGGAGGATTTAAACTCGTAAGATGGGGGTGATAGGACCCAGGGAGATAGTGAGGAATGACTTCAATCTGAGATTGGTACAGTTGAGAACAGAAGTGAGTCAAACAGTCAGGGCTGGCAGGGACAAGGTAGGACTAATAAATTAAACGGTATTTATTTCAATGCAAGGGGCCTAACAGGGAAGGCAGATGAACTCAGGGCATGGCTGGGAACATGGGATTGGGATATCATAGCAATTACAGAAACATGGCTCAGGGATGGGCAGGACCTGCAGCTTAATGTTCCAGGATACAAATGCTACAGGAATGATAGAAAGGGAGGCAAGAGAAGAGGGGGAGTGGCATTTTTGATAAGAGAATGCATTACAGCTGTGCTGAGGGAGGATATTCCCGGAAATACATCCAGGGAAATTACTTGGGTGGAACTGAGAAATAAGAAAGGGATGATCACCTTATTGGGATTGTATTATAGACCCTCTAATAGTCAGAGGGAAATTGAGAAACAAACTTGTAAGGAGGTCTCAGCTATCTGTAAGAATAATAGAGTGGTTATGATAGGGGACTTTAACTTTCCAAACATAGACTGGGACTGCTATAGTGTTAAAGGTTTAGATGGAGAGGTATTTGATAAGTGCGTACAAGATAATTTTCTGATTCAGTATGTGGATGTACCTACTAGAGAAGGTGCAAAACTTGACTATTCTTGGGAAATAAGGCAGGGCAGGTGACTGAGGTGTCAGTGGGGGAACATTTTGGGGCAAGAGACCATAATTCCATCAGTTTTAAAATAGTGATGGAAAAGGATAGACCAGGTCTAAAAGTTGCAGTTCTAAATTGGAGAAAAGCCAATTTTGATGGTATTAGGCAATAACTTTTGAAAGCTGATTGGGGACAGATTTTCGCAGTTAAAGAGACAGCTGGAAAATGGGAAGCTTTCAGAAATGAGATAACAAGAATCCAGAGAAAGTATACTCCTATGAGTGTGAAAGGAAAGGCTGGTAGGTATACAGAATGCTGTATGACTAAAGAAATTGAGGGTTGGTTAAGAAAAAGAGGAAGCATATGTAAGGTATTGACAGGATAGATTGAGAGAATCCTTAGAAGAGGATAAAGGAAGTAGGAGTATACTTAAGAGGGAAATCAGGAGGGCAAAAAGGGGACATGAGATAGCTTTGGCAAATAGAATTTAAGAGAATCCAAAGGGCTTTTACAAATATATTAAGGACAAAAGGATAACCAGGGAGAGAATAGGGCCCCTCAAAGATCTGCAAGGCGGCCTTTGTGTGGAGCCGCAGAATATGAGGGAGGTACTGAATGAATATTTAGCATAGTATTTACTGTAGAAAAGGATATGGAAGATATAGACTGTAGGGAAATAGATGGTGACATCTTGCAAAATGTCCAGATTACAAAAGAGGAAGTGTTGGATGTCTTGAAATGGGTAAAGGTGGATAAATCCTCAGGACCTGATCGGGTGTACCCGAGAACTCTGTGGGAAACTATAGAAGTGATTGCTGGACCTCTCGCTGAGATATTTGTATCATCGATAGTCACAGTTGAGGTGCCAGAAGACTGGAGGTTGGCAAATGTGGTGCCACTGTTTAAGAAGGGTGGTAAAGACAAGCCAGGGAACTAGAGACCGGTGAGCTTGACATCAGTGGTGGGCAAGTTGTTGAAAGGAATCCTGAGGGACAGGATGTACATGTATTTGGAAAGGCAAAGACTGATTAGGGATAGTCAACATGGCTTTGTGCGTGGGAAATCATGTCTCACAAACTTGATTGAGTTTTTTGAAGAAGTAACAAAGAGGATTGATGAGGGCAGAGCAGTAGATATGATCTATATGGACTTCAGTAAAGTGTTTGACAAGGTTCCCCATGGGAGATGATTAGCAAGGTTAGATCTCATGGAATACAGGGAGAACTAGCCATTTGGATACAGAACTGGCTCAAAGGTAGAAGACAGAGGTTGGTGTTGGAGGGTTGCTTTTCAGACTGGAGGCCTGTGACCAGTGGAGTGCCACAAGGATCGGTGCTGGGTCCTCTACTTTCTGTCATTTCCATAAACGATTTAAATGTGAGCATAAAAGATTAGTAAGTTTGCAGACGACACCAAATTTGGAGGTGTAGTGGACAGCGAAGATGGTTACCTCAGATTACAACAGGATCTGGACCAGATGGGCCAATGGGCTGAGAAGTGGCAGATGGAGTTTAATTCAGATAAATGCGAATTGCTGCATTTTGGGAAAGTAAATCTTAGCAGGACTTATACACTTAATGGTAAGGTTCTTGGGAATGTTGCTGAACAAAGAGACCTTGGAGTGCAGGTTCATAGCTCCTTGAAAGTGGAGTCACAGGTAGATAGGATAGTGAAGAAGGCGTTTGATATGCTTTCCTTTATTGGTCAGAGTATTGAGTACAGAGGTTGGGAGGCTATGTTGCGGCTGTACAGGACATTGGTTATGCCACTGTTGGAATATTGTGTGCAATTTGGTCTCCTTCCTATCGGAAAGATGTTTTGAAACTTGAAAGGGTTCAGAAAAGATTTACAAGGATGTTGCCAGGGTTGGAGGATTTGAGCTATAGGGAGAGGCTGAACAGGCTGGGGCTGTTTTCCCTGGAACATCGGAGGCTGAGAGTTGACCTAATAAAGGTTTACAAGATTATGAGGGGCATGGATGGAGTAAATAGGCAAAGTCTTTTCCCTGGGGTTGGGGAGTCCAGTCCTAGAGGGCATAGGTTTAGGGTTAGGGGAAAAGATATAAGAGAGAGATAAGGGGCAACTTTTTCATGCAGAGTGTGGTACCTGTATGGAATGAGCTGCCAGAGGAAGTGATGGAGGCTGGTACTATTGCAACATTTAAAAGGCATTTGGATGGGGATATGAATAGGAAGGGTTTGGAGGGATATGGGCTGGGTGCTGGCAGGTGGGACTAGATTGGGTTGGAATATCTGGTCGGCATGGATGGGTTGGACTGTAGGGTCTGTTTCCATGCTGTACATCTCTATGACTCTATGACTCTATCTGTCCTATATCTATTACCACTCAATTTATTGCTCTGTCACCTCATGCTAGCCGTCACCATCCAAGGAAAAAGGCTCTCATTGTACACCCTATATAACCCTCTGATTATCTTATATGTCTCAATTAAGTCACTTCTCAACTTTCTTCCCTCGAACGAAAACAGCCTTCTCCATCAGTCTTTCCTCATAAGACCTTCCCTCCATACCAGGCAACTTCCTGGTAAATCTCCACTGCATTATTTCCCAAAATTTCCATATCCTTCCTATAATGCGATGACCAGAACTGTACACAATACTTGAAGTGCAGCTGCACCAGAGCTTTGTACAGCTGCAACATGACTTCGTGGATACGAAACTCAATCCTTCTACCAATAAAAGCTAACACACTTCTTAACAGCCCCTTCACCCTGGGTGGCAACCTTCAGTGGTCTATGTACATGAATGCTGAGATTTCTCTGCTCATGGAGAAAGTGAGGACTGCAGATGCTGGAGATCAGAGCTGAAAAATGCTGCCTGACCTGCTGCGCTTTTCCAGCAACACATTTTTCATCTCTCTGCTCTCTACCAAGAATCTTACCATTCGCCCAGTACTCTTTATTCCTGTTGCTTCTTCCAAAGTGAATCACCTCATACTTTTCCACATTAAACTCCTTTTGCCCCCTCTCAGCTCATCTCTGCAGCTTATCTATTTCCTTCTGTAACCTGCAACATCCTTCAGCACTATCCACAACTCCACTGACCTTAGTGTCATCCAGCAAATTTACTAACTAATCCTTCTACACCCTCATCTAGGTTGTTTATAAAAATGGCAAACAGCAGTGGCCCCAAAACAGAACACCACTTGTAACTAAACTTCAGGATGAACACTTCCCATCAACCACTATCCTCTGTCTTCTTTCAGCTAGCCAATATCTGATCCAAACCGCTAAATCACTCTCAATCCCATGCTTCTATATTTTCTGCAATAGCGTACCATGGGGAACCTTATCAAATGCCTTACTGAAATCCATATACACCAGATCAACTACTTTACCCTCATCCACCTGTTTGGTCACCATCTCAAAGAACTCAATAAGGTTTGTGAGGCACAGCCTACATTTCACAAAACGGTGTTGGCTATCCCTCATCAACTTAGTCCTCCCAAAATGATTATAAATCCTATCTCTTAAGACCTTTTCCAACGCTTTACCCACAAGCAAAGTAAGGCTTACCGGTCTATACCAGGGTTGTCTCTACTCCCCTTCTTGAACAAGGGGACATTTGCTATCCTCCAGTCTTCTGGCATTATTGACAATGATGAAATGATTTTCTCTATTTATCGTAGCCATGCCACTCATGATTTTATAAACCTCTGTAAGGTCACCCCTTAGCCTCCGATACCTCAGGGAAAACAGCCCCAGGCTATTTAGCTTCTCCCTATAGCACATAGCCTCCTACTGTGGCAACACCCTTGTGAATCTTTTCTGAACCCTTCCAAGTTTCACAATATCCTTCCAATAGGAAGGAGACCAGAATTGCATGCAATATTCAAAATGTGACCTAATCAACACCCTACGCAGCCACAACATGACCTCCCAACTCCTGTACTCAAGCTCTCACCCATAAAGGAAAGCATACCAAATGTTTTCTTCACTATCCTGCCTACCTGCGACTCTAAATTTCAAGGAACTACGAACCTGCACTCCAAGATAAATTGGTTCAGCAAAATTCCCGAGGACTTACCATTAAGTGTATAAGTCCTGCCAAAATTTGCTTTTCCAAAATACAGCACCTCACCTTTGTTGAAATTAAGCTCCATCTGGCACTCCTCAGCCCACTGGCCCATCCAATCAAGAGCTCATCATAATCTGAGGTAACCTTCTTCACTGTCCACTACCCCTCTAATTTTGGTGTCATCTGCAAAAAGTTGATCTGCAAACGTACTAACCATATGAACAGTCCTATGTTCACATCCAAATCATTTATATGAATGCCAAAAATAGTGGACACAGCACCAATCTTGTGGGACCCCACTTGTCACAGGCCTCCAGTGTGAAAAGCAATCCTCCAACACCACCCTCTGTCTTCTACGTTTGAGTCAGTTCTGTATCCAAATAACTAGTTCTCTCTGTATTCCATGAGATCTAACCTTGCTAACCAGTCCCATGGGGAACCTTGTTGAACATCTTACTGAAGTCCATATAGATCACAGCCACTTATCAATCCTGTTACTTCTTCACCAAACTCAAGTTTATTAAACATGATATCCCATGCACAAAGCCATGCTGACTAATCAATCCTTGCCTTTCCAAATACACGTAAATCCTGTCCCTCAGGATTCCCTGCAACAACTTGCTCACCACCATTGTCAGGCTCACTGGTCTATTGTTGCCAGCTTTTCCTTACCACCTTTCTTAAATAGTGGTACCAGGTTATCCAACCTCCAGTCTTCCGGCACCTCACCTGTGACTATTGATGACACAAATATCTCAGCAAGGGGCTCAGCAATCACTTCTCTAGCTTCCCACAGAGCTTCCCACAAGTTACTCTAGCTTCCCACAAGTTACACCTGATCAGGTCCGAGGGAATTTATCCATTTTTGTGTTTCAGGACATCCAGCACATCCTCCTCTGTAATATGGACATTTTTCAAGATGTCACCACCTATTTCTCCACATTCTATATATTCTATGTCTTTCTCCACAGTAAACACTGATGCAAAATACTCATGTAATATCTCCCCCATCTCCTGCGGCTCCACACATAAGCTGCCTTGCTGATCTTTGAGGGCCTCTATTTTCTCCCTAGTTACTCCTTTGTCCTTAATGTATTTATAAAAACCCTTTGGATTCTCCTTAATCCTATTTGCCAAAACTATCTCATGTCTGCTTTTTGCACTCCTGATTTCCCTCTTCATTATACTGCTACTCTTCTAAGGATTCACTGGGTCTCTCCTGTCTATACCTGACATCAATTACTAAACACTTTAATATATGAACAGTTGTATGAGGAATTCTGAAGATGGATGGGTAAAGATCTACACCTTGAATATTTTGTGCATCTTTGCATAATTTTCTTTTACAATGTACAATTAGAAATGATACAGGATTTCTTGTAATCAACTACACATCGAATTAGCTGAGTAACCTGTCAATCATTACTCACAATGACCTTCAAATTTCAATTTATTGCAATCTGATCCTGAATCCTGCTATCCAGACTTTAGTTTTTGTACATGACAATTGAATAATGTGCTGACTTAAAAAAACTTATTTCACTTACATTGGATAAGGAGGGAACTTATCAATCAATTTACCTCTTCCATTACTCTTCGAGCAATCTGAGAGAGAAAACACAAAACAGTTTGTGCAAACATAAGGAAATCCATCTATAGGAAAGACTTCTCCCGAGGGAAGACGTCAGATTTTCGTTTGGAAAGATTTGTGAAGTGTAAAATATTTTATAAAAGACTGTGTTCCCAGGGGAAAAGAAAGATTAGGGATAGAGCTAGATTAAGTATCATATGGTACAAAGTTAATTATTGCAGATCCAAATCCTGGAACTCCCTAGTTAAGAGCATTTTCAGAATACATGGACTACAGCAGCTCAAGAAGGTGAATTACCACCATGAGCATTACCAACTATGGCTATGAAGTGCTGCTTTTTGCCATGTGGGTCACAACTGAAATGTTTTTTTAAAAGGAGTCACACATTGACTGAATCAAAGGCAACAACACTTGTGTGTGTGAAACTGGGGTCCTCAATCATCAAACCATTTTACACTGACCACATGGAGAAAGCAAAGATGGTATGATACCGTTGATTCACTCTGAGCCAATCTTACCTGACAAGGGAAGAACTGACAAAGTTCCGATGAAAGGTCACTGTACTCAAAACGTAATCTCTCTCCAAGATATAGCCAAACCTGCTGAGTTTCTCCAGCATATTGTTTTTGTTTTCAGATCTCCAGTGCCTGTGGTACTGTGTTTTATTTTGGGGAAGAGTAAGCCAAGCCACAGAAATTAGAAGCAAAAACAAAAAAAATTATGGAAATAACCTTTGAGATTTTTGAATGTGACGTGATTATTTTAAAGTGGGTTACAAAGCTGTTGACAGAATTCTCTTTCAAGTGCTGATTGACGTCCTCCAAGTTTCAAGCATTTTCTGTTTTCTCTTTCACATTATGGTTCAACTGTATGCATTCCTTTAACTTTGCATTGCTATTATAAATAGGCAAGAGTAGTTATATCAAGGAACAAGAATTGTGCATTTGAATATAGGATGGAAATATGCCACAAACTATTTTACAATATGACAAAAAGATAGAGAACCATATTGGGAGGCAGATTTTGGAAAGGTGCTGAAGTAACAGGGTTGCTGTCATGGATGTCTTTAACTTCCCTAATATTGATTGGAACCTGGTCACGGGCAGACGGGTCTATCAGCTCAAGGATAGATTATCTGTTTGTGTCCCGTTCTCAGTCAGGTCACCAGCGTCAAGCCGGTGTTCTTCTCTGACCACTGCCTCCTGCTGGCCGACTGTCACTTACAGGACGAGCAGCGGGCTGGTAAGGGAACGTGGAAGCTGAACACCAAGCTGGTGACCCCATGAAACACTGAAGATCTCAAGAGGGATTACACAGGTTGGAGAACCGTGAAGCCCCTCTTTGAGTCTCCAGCGGACTAGTGGGAAACAGTAAAAGGGAACATCAAGAGGTTCTTCATCCTCAAAGGTGTTCAGGAGGCGAGAGAATGGTGGGGAAAACTGTCCCAACTCGAGGAAAGCATACAGAACCTGCTCCTGCTGCAGATGATGGGGGTCAATGTCAGGGAGGACCTCCAGGAGGTGAAGGGCCAGCAAGGCTCGCTCTTTACCTCGGAGGCCTCCAAGACAATCTTCCGGTCCAGGATTTGATCTGTGGAGCAGGACGAGAGGTGCTCACGTTTCTTCTTCCAGAAGGTGCACAAAGAGAGCTCCATGCTCAGCAGCTTGAAGGAAGAGATGACTCGGTAACGTCATCTCAGGCTGACATCATGAGGATCAGCAAATCCTTCT
Source organism: Chiloscyllium plagiosum (assembly GCF_037043375.1). Lineage (NCBI taxonomy): Eukaryota > Metazoa > Chordata > Chondrichthyes > Orectolobiformes > Hemiscylliidae > Chiloscyllium > Chiloscyllium plagiosum. The sequence continues at coordinate 90,104,929 of NW_028270149.1, read as the reverse complement.
ATGCCAGCCCATATGACTCAAAGTCGACTGACTGCATGGCCTCAGTCATTCCTGTCCTCTATCACAGGGGTCTTAGACAACAGAACATGGGAGAGGCTGGACCAGCCGCTATCTCTGGACAAGCTGGCCAAGGCCCTCGAGTCCTTCAAAAAGAATAAAACTCCCGGAAGCAACGGCTTACCAGTCAAGCTCTGTTCTGCTCTGTGGGATTTGTTTGGCCAGGACCTGCTGCAAGTCTATGTCAGTATGCTTCTGGCAGGTACCATGAGTGAATCCATGAGGAAAGGCATCATCACCTTCATTTACAAGCGGAAGAGGGAGAAGGAGGAAATCAGAAATTGGAGACCAATCTCACTTTTGAATGCGGATTACACATCTTGTCAAAGTTCATCACCAACTGGGTCAGGTCTGCTCTGGAATCGGTGATCCACCCTGACCAAACCTGTGTTGTACTGGGCAGGAAAATCGCTGAGAGGCTCGCACTCCTCAGGGATATGATCGCCTATGTGTAGGACAGGGGGTTGGACACCTGCCTCATCAGCTTTGACCAGGAGAAAGCCTTTGACAGGATTTTACATACGCCTATGAGAGATTTTCTCTCCAAAATTGGCTTTGGGGAGGGAATCTGCAATTGCATCAGACTGCTCTACACTAATATTGTCAGTGCAGTCTCAACCAATGTGTGGGAATCAGATAGCTTCCCAGTCAGAGCTGGAATCAGGCAGGGCTGCCCTCTCTCTCCTGCCTGGTTTGTGTATTGCATATAGCCATTTGCCGAGTCCATCAGGAAGGATGCAAGCCTGAGAGGGATGACTATTCCTGGCAGCGGGGGCCTACAAGTTAAGGCCTCCCTGTACATGGATGACGTCGCCATTTTCGGCTTGGACTCATGTGCATATGTGACCAGTTCGACCGGGCCTCGGGGGCCAAGGTAAATTGAGGCAAGAGCGAGGCCCTGCTCTTCGGGAACTGGGCCGACCAATCCTCAATCCCCTTCACTGTCAGGACTGACCACTTGAAGGTGCTGGGTATTTCGTTCAGAGGGGCTGGGGCATGCGCCAAGTCTTGGGAGGAGCATATCAGGACAGTGAGGCAGAAACTGGGCAGATGGACGCTCTCCATCGCAGGTAAAAACCTGGTCATCAGGTGTGACGCACTGTCAGTGTTGTTATATGTGGCACAGGTCTGGTCTATTCCCTGAACCTGTGCTGTCGCAGTCACCCGGGCCATCTTCCATTTTATATGGAGATCAAAGATGGACCAGGTCTGAAGGGAATCGATGTATAAAGATCTGGGCAACGGGGGAAAAAACACACCAAACGCCACCCTCACCCTGATGGCCACCTTTCTGTGTGGCTGCATCAAGCTGTGCGTGGATCCCCGGTATGCAAACATCAAGTGTCACTACGTACTGAGGTTCTACCTGTCCCCAGTGTTGCGAAGGATGGGCCTGGCCTCACTGCCGCGGAATGCTCCAAGTAGTTGGACCGTTCCATATCACCTGTCCTTCATGGAGAAAGTTATGAAGAAAACATTTGACCACAAGTCCATCAGGAAATGATGTGCACCTAGTGTCCTTGACACTCTTCAGGAAAAGGAGAGGGCGGGTCCTGTTGAGCGGTTCCCTGGGCAGACTGTCAAAGTCATTTGGCAGAATGCCTCATTGCCAGAACATTCCAACAAGCATCAAGACATGGCTTGGCTTGTGGTGAGAAGGGCTCTGCCTGTGAGATCCTTTATGCACTCTCTGCCGCACTGCACGCTGCCTTCGAAGCGGCTGTGGAGGGGACGAGACTGTCACACACTTCCTTCAGGAATATGCCTACGCAAAGGGAGTCTGGAGAAAAATGCAGTGGTGTTTGTTGAGGTTCGTCCCGAGCAGCTCCGTGACATGGGACTCCATGCTCTACGGTCTGTTCCCCGGGGCGCACACCAAGACGAACATCAACTGTGCCTGAAGCATAATCAACTCAGTCAAAGACGCTCTTTGGTCTGTCTGAAACCTGTTGATCTTCCAGCTGAAGGAGCTGACCTCGACTGAGTGTTGTGGACTGGCACATTCCAAGGTCCAGGACTACACGTTGAGAGATGTGCTGAAGCTTGGGGCAGCTGCCGCCAAGACACGGTGGAGAAAGACCACCATGTAACATCTGCCTGCCAAAGAAGAACAGGGGGCCCATGCAGTAAGTGGGCTCCACTGACGTCTCAGCTAAATTTATGGATGGTAAATATGAATGATTAATTCTAATCTCTGCATGGAAAGAAATGGAATGTATACGTATGTATGGCACCACCAATTATACAGATCATCAAAATATTTTATGAATAAAGTATATTTTTGAATTAAAAAAATATATTGATTGGAACCTCCTTAGTTCACATAAATTTGATGGAGCAGTATTTGTCAGGTGTGTCCAGGAAGAGTTTCTGACTCAATATGTAGATAAGCCGATTAGAGGGGAGGCCATATTGGATTTGGTGCTCAGCAACAAACCATGCCAGGTCCCAGGTCTTTTGGTGGGAGAGCATTTCAGTGATTGTGATCACAACTCCCTACCCTTTATTATACTCATTCGGAGGGATAGAACAGGTGGTATTGGAAAGTATTTAATTGGGTGAGGAGGATTTACAATGCTGTTATGCATGAACTGGGTGCCTGAATTGGGAACAGATTTTCTCAGGGAAATGCACAACAGACATGTGGAGGTTGTTGAGGTAGCACCTGCTGATAGTGCTGGACAGGTTTGCCCACTGAGAACAAGGAAGGGATGGTAGGTTGAAAGAATCTTGGGTGACAAGGAATGTGAAACATCTAAGTCAGGAGGAAGAAGGAAGCTTACTTAAGATTCAGGAGTCAAGAGTGTGGTGAATGGAAAAGCACAGCAGGTCAGACAGCATCCGAGGAGCAGGAGAATCGACGTTTTGGTCATAAGTCCTTCATCAGGAATGAGGTTTGTGGGTTGGGGCTGACAGATAAATGAAAGGGAGATTGGGTTGGGGGGAAGGTAGCTGGGAAAGTGATAGGTGGATGAAGGTGATAGATCAGAGGGGGCAGTGATGGACGGGTTTGGAGGGTGGTGCTGAATTGGAGTTTAAGTGTTCAGCCATGGACGGTGGTGTTGGTGGGTGTCGTTGTCCCAGAGATGTTCTCTGAAACGATCTGCAAGAAGACGTCCTGTCTCCCCGATGTACAGGACACCGCAACTGGTGCAATGGGTGCAGTAGATGATATTGGGAGAGGTACAGATGAATTTCTGAGGGAGGTGGAAGGATGGCTTGGAGCCTTGGATGGAGGTGAGGGGAGTGGTGTAGGTATAGGTTTTGCACTTGCTGCAGTGACCGAGAAAGGTGCCAAGAGTGGGGTGTGGGCTGGTGGGGGATGTGGACCTGACGAGGGAGTTGTGGAGGGAATGGTCTTTCCAGAATGCTGATAGGGGTGGGGAGGGAAATATATCTCTGGTGGTGGGGTCTGTTTGGAGGTGGTGGAAGTGGCAGAGGATGATGCGCTGTTTTTTGGAGGTTGGTGGGGTGGAAGCTGAGGACCTGGGGGGGGGGTGGGGGGGGGTCTGTCCTTGTTCCATTGGAAAGGGTGGGGTTCAAGGGCTGTGGTGCATGAAGTGGAGGAGATGTGCTGGAGGGCATTCTTAACCACGAGGGAAGGGAAGTTGCAATTGTGGAAGGAGACCATGTGGGACTTTCCAATGTAGCAGAGGTGGTCAAATTGGGAATAAAGGATGGAATTTTTAGAGGAGGTAGAGTGGGACGAGATGTAATCTAGGCAGCTGCGGTACGGTGGGCTTGTAGTATATGTTTGTGGTGAGAGGTCCAGGAAGGGGAGGAAGGTTGCCAAGATAGTTCAGGTGAATTTATCTCTCAGCCCTGACCCACAAGCCTCATTCCTGATGAAGGCCTTATGCCCGAAACGTCGATTCTCCTGCTCCTCGGATGCTGCCTGACCTGCTGTGTTTTTCCAGCACCACACTCTATGCTGATCTCCAGCATCTGCAGTCCTCAGGAGGCAAGGTTCCGACAGGGCTGCAGAGGTTAACAAGGTAACCAGGAAGGAACTGAAGAATGGACTTAAGAGAACTAGAAGGGGGCACGAAAAAGTTTTAGCAGGTAGGATTAAGGAAAACTCTAAGGCGTTCTGCATTTATGTGAGGAACAAAATGATGGCCAGTGTGAGTGTAGGGCCGATCAGGGATCGTAGAGGGAACTTGCGCCTGGAGTCAGAAGAGGTAAGGGAGGTCCTTGATGAATACTTTGCTTCACTACTGAGAGGGACCTTGTCATTTCTAAGGTCAGTGTGAAACAGACTGATATGCTTGAATTGGTTGATGTTAGCAAGGATGTGCTGAAAATTTTGAAAATCCTAAGGATTGATAAATCCTTTGGGCCAGACAGGTTAAATACATGGTTACTACAGGAAGCGAGAGAAGAGATTGCTGCACCTTTGGCGATGGTATTTGCACCATCACTGTCCACTGGAGCAGTGCCAGATATTTGGAGGGTAACAAGTGTTATTCCCTTGTTCAAGAAAGGGATGATCTTAGAAACAACAGACCAGTCAGTGTTATGTCTGTGATGGGCAAATTATTGGAAATGATTCTGAGAGACAGGACAACAGACAATAGACAATAGGTGCAGGAGTAGGCCATTCTACCCTTTGAGCCTGCACCACCATTCATTATGATCATGGCTGATCATCTTCAATCATTATCCTGCTCCTGCCTTATCTCCATAACCCTTGATTCCACTATCCTTGAGAGCTCTATCCAACTCTTTCTGAAATGAATCCAGAGACTGGGCCTCCACTGCCTTCTGGGGCAGAGCATTCCACACACCCACCACTTTCTAGGTGAAGAAGTTTCTCCTCATCTCTGTCCTAAATGGCCTACCCCTTATTTTTAATCTGTGTCCTCTGGTTCAGGACTCACCCATCAGCGGAAACATGTTTCCTGCCTCCAGAGTGTCCAATCCTTTAATAATATTATACATCTTAATCAGATCCCCTCTTAGTCTTCTAAACTCAAGGCTATACAATCCCAGTCGTTCCCATCTTTCAATATAAGATAGTCCTGCCATTCCAGGAATTGACCTCGTGAACATACGCTGCACTCCCTCAATAGCCAGAATGTCTTTCCTCAAATTTGGAGACCAGAACTGCACACAATATTCCAGATGCGGTCTCACCAAGGCCCTGTACAGCTGCAGAAGAACCTCTTTGCTTCTATACTCAATCCCTCTTGTTATGAAGGCCAGCATGCTATTAGCTTTCTTCACGACCTGCATGCTTGCCTTCATTGACTGGTGTACAAGAACACCCAGATCTCATTGTACTGCCCCTTTACCTAACTTGACTCCATTTAAGTAGTAATCTGCCTTCCTGTTCTTGCCAGCAAAGTGGATAACCATACAGTTATCCACATTAAACTGCATCTGCCATGCATCTGTCCACTCACCTAACCTGTCCAGGTCACCCTGTAATCTCCTAACATCCTCCTCACATTTCACCCTGCCACCCAGCTTTGTATCATCAGCAAATTTGCTAATGTTATTGCTGATACCATCTTCTATATCATTAACATATATTGTAAAAAGCTGCGGTCCCCCACTGGTCACCGCCTGCCATTCTGAAAGGGAGCCGTTTATCAGTACTGTTTGTTTCCTGTCAGCCAACCAATTTTCAATCCAAGCCAGTACTTTGCCCCCAATACCATGCACCGTAATTCTGCTCACTAACCTCCTATGTGGACTTTATCAAAGGCTTTCTGAACATCCAGGTACACTACATCCACTGGATCTCCTTTTTCCATCTTCAGAGTTACATCCTCAAAAAATTCCAGAAGATAAGGCAAGCATGATTTTCCCTTCATAAATCCATGCTGACTCTGACCTATCCTGTTACTGCTATCCAGATGTGTCATAATTTCATCCTTTATAATTGACTCCAGCATCTTTCCCACCACTGAGGTCAGACTAACTGGTCTATAATTTCCTGTTTTCTTTCCTGCTCCTTTCTTAAAAAGTGGTGCAACATTAGCCACCCTGCAATCCACAGGAACTGATCCTGGATCTATTGAACTCTGGAAAATAATCACCAATGCATCCACAATTTCTGGAGCCACCTCCTTCAGTACCCTGGGATGTAGACCATCAGGTCCCAGGGACCTATCAGCCTTCAGACCTAACAGTCTCTCCAACACCAATTCCTGGCAAATATAAATTCCCTTCAGTTCAGGTCCTTCAGCCACTGTTACCTCTGGGAGATTGCTTGTGTCTTCCCCAGTGAACACAGATCTGAAGTACCTATTCAACTCTTCTGCCATTTCTTTGTTCCCTGTAATATATTCCCGTTTCTGTCTTCAAAGGCCTAATTTTAGTCTTAACCATTTTTTTTCCTTTCACATATCTAAAAATGCTTTTACTATCCTCGTTTATATTTTTGGCCAGCTTACCTTCGTACCTCATTTTTTCTCTGCGTATTTCCTTCTTAGTAATCCTTTGTTGTTCTTTAAAAGCTTCCCAGTCCTCCGTTTTCCCATTCATCTTTGCTATGTTATACTTTTTTCTTTTTTCACTTTATATGTTTCCTAACTTCCCTCGTCAGCCACGGCCACCCCTGCCTCCTCATAGGATCTTTCTTCCTTTTTGGAATGAACTGATCCTGCAACTTCTGCATTATACACAGAAATATCCGCCATTGTTCCTCCACTGTCATCCCTGCTAAGGTATTGCACCATTGAACTTTGGCCAGCTCCTCCCTCATAGCTCCATAGTTCCCTTTATTCAACTGAAATATTGTCACTACGATTGTACCCTCTCCCTTTCAAATTGCAGATTGAAGCTTATTGGATTACTTGGAAAACCATAGTTTAATAAGAGATAGTCAGCATGGCTTTGTGAGGGGAAGGTTATACTTCACAAACCTTACTGAATTAGATTAGATTAGATTCGATTCCCTACAGTGTGGAAACATGCTCTCCAGCCTAACAGGTCCACATCGACCCTCCGGGGAGTAACCCACCCAGTCCCATTTCCCTCTGACTAATGCACCTATCACTATGGGCAATTTAGCGTGACCAATTCACCTGACCTGCACATCTTTGGACTGTGGGAGGAAACTGGAGCACCCAGGGAAACACACGCAGACACAGGGAGAATGTGCAAACTGCACACTGACAGTCGCCCGAGACTGGAATTGAACCTGGGACCCTGGTGCTGTGAGGCAGCAGTGCTAACCACTGAGCCACCGTGAGGATGTGACAAAACGCAATGATGAAGATAGAGCAGTGAATGTGGTGTACATGGTTGGCTCAATCATAAAGCAAGGAAGCATGGGATACAGGGAAATCTGGCTGTCTGGATTCAGAATTGGCTGGCCCATTGAAGACAGAGGGTGGTGATACATGGGAAGTATTCAGCTTGGAAATTGGTGATCAATGGTGTTCCACAGTTCTGGGACCTCTGTTCTTTGTGATTTTTATATATGAGTTGGATGAGGAAGTGGAAGGGTGGGTTAGTAAGTTTGCTGATGTTATGAAGGTTGATGGAGTTTTAGATAGTGTGGAGGACTGTTGTTGGTTGCAATGGGACATTGACAGAATGCAGAACTGGTTCAATAATTGGCAGATGGAATTCAACCTGGAAAAGTGTGAAGTGAAGGTTGAATTTGAATGCAGAATATAGGGTTAAAGGCAGGATTCTTAGCAGTTGAAGGAACACAGGGATCTTGGGGCCCATGTCCAAAGATTCCTCAAAATTGTCACCTGAGTTGAAATGATTGTCAGGAATGCATATGGTGCATTGGCTTTCATTAGCAGGGTGGGGGTTGAGTTTAAGAGCTGCAACGTTATGCTGCAATTCTATAAAGCCCTACTTTACCACAGTTGAAATATTGTGTTCAGTTCTGGTCACCTCATTATAGGATTTGGAAGCTTTAGAGAGGGCTCAAAGGAGATTTACCAGGATGCTGCCTGGACTGGGGGGCATGTCTTACGAAGTGAGTTTGACGGAGCTAGTACTTTTCTCATTGCAGCAAAGAAGGATGAGAGGTGACTTGATAGAGCTGTACAAGATGTTGAGAGGCATAGATAGAGCGGATATCAGGTAAATATATTTCATTGGAGAAAAGAAGGTTTAGGAGATAGAAGTGTACAAGATGATTAGGGGTTTAGATAGGGTTGACCATGAGAACCTTTTTCCACGTATGGAGTCAGCTATTACAAGGAGGCATAGCTTTAAATTAAGGGGTGGTAGGTATAGGACAGATGTTAGGGGTAGATTCTTTACTCAGCGAGTCGTGAGTTCATGGAATGCCCTGCCAGTAGCAGTGGTGGACTCTCCCTCTTTATGGGCATTTAAGCGGGCATTGGATAGGCATATGGAGGATAGTGGGCTAGTGCGGTTAGGTGGGCTTGGATCGGCGCAACATGGAGGGCCAAAGGGCCTGTACTGCGCTGTATTTTTCTATGTTCTATGTTCTATCACAAGAGAGCATAATTTTGAGGTGAATGGAGGAAGGTTTAAGGGAGGTGTCAGAGATAGCTTCTTTCCACAGAGAGTGGTGAGTGTGTGGAATGCAGAGTTGTGTTAGGAACACTTAAGCAATGCCTGGATAGGCACATGGAAGATAATACAATGAAAGGTACATAGGGTTAGTCTGATCTTAGAGTAGGAAAAAAGATCATCACAATATCGAGGGTCAAAGGGCCTGTACTGTGCTGCACTGTTCTATGTTCTGTGGTCTACAACCATTTACTGAAGAAGACACTACGATTACACAATAGCTTGCATTCAGAAGTCATACCACAACCAATTGACAGGCAAGAAAGTAGCTCTGAAGAAAAGATGAAAATGTCTGGGGAGAAATAGAAAAGGCACCATCAAATGGGTATTTTTCAAACACTTTTTTAAGGATTGAGACATTCTACAGCAAATGGCTGTTGAGAGTTATGGACTATGGATTGAAAAGAATGCTTTCAACATGCATCAAATCAGTAAGACGGAGTGATATCATATTTCCAATAACACAGCCTTTTATTCTGAATAAATTTTATTTTTCTTTTAAATACAATCACAAACAGAAAGAACTGCAGATTTGAAGTCGAACAAGTCTGAATGACCCTGTCATTCACTGAATGTTTTCGCCAAGACCTGATGTTTGATCTAAGAAATTTCAATACATGCTTAAAAGACAGGTGAAATGGCTTGGTCTTTTACTTAATTTATCAGCTGACAGTCTTGATACAGGATTACAGTTTGTGTGTGTATAAGGGACATTTAAGCGACTGCTGGACAAGCACATGGGCGGCTGTAAATTCGGGGTGAGTAGGTTAGGTTGATCTTAGATTAAGATAAATGTTCGGCACAACATCATGTGCCAAATGGCCTGTACTGTGCTGTACTATTCTATGTTCTGTATACATTTGTATTTTAAGAAAACAAGATTCGAATAAGTTAATACAAATAAATAAACTACACAGAAAACGCACTGTAAAAACAATGAACATTCCATTTCCACAGAAAATGTTAAGCAGGATTTAAAAAACACAGGATAAGATTTCAAAAACTTGAGAGTGCATCTTAACTGAACATGAGAACAGTAGTCTCTCTTAAATGTATCCTTAAGTATGTCTTAATCATATCAGACAGAAAATAAAAGCCTATTTATCTTTCAGAAACAGTTAAAAGATGGTACACAGAAGTAAGAACATCCCAGTGTTCAGAACAATGAAACTAAGAACCCATCGACTTCAGATTGACAATTTTTCATATTTATATCCTGACCTAAAATAATTTAAAATTGCTTCTTCATACATGTAAATGTGCTTTTATGAATTAATCAAAGAAACGTAGCACAATATATTAATAGTTTAATATCAAAAATACATTGTGCAGCGTAAGCAGGAATGAAAAAATCACAGCTTAGCAATGGAAGCGATAGATAACATTTTTCTTGTGACACAAAGGTTCTGCGAACACTCACTTAAATAGCATTTGAAAATGTAAAGATAAAACTCAGCTAAAATACTGAGATACAAAAACTGAAGCAGCAATTAATTCAGTGCTGCCTGAAAATTTAGCATTTGAAAGTTTGCTCCCATATTCTGGTTATCTTCCCAGGTTGATGCATTACCATGCAGACACAAATGGTAAAATTATCAAGTTATTTATGCTAAACAATGACTAAAACTGTGTAATTTCACAAACTCTAAAGCCTGCTCCTTTGGAATGCTCTTACTTTCATTAGTCACAACTGAAAAGGTCTAAAGATTTCAATGTTCGACATCAAGCTGCTTTAGATTGCTTGATATCATTCTCTTAACATCTTGTATTTTCATACCCCTACAACAGTATTTTACACTTATGTTTATTTTTCCTTTACATCTAATGGGTTGCATGATCAACTCAGTTTTCTGTGAAACATAATGAAAATCTTGGAAACTAGTTCAGTACTTTTCAGCATATTGTGTTCATACACAATTGATTGTAAACTGTTAAGGATCTGGTAAGCCAGTATTACCGAGTATTCTTTCTGCAGTTATTTAATTGTAGAAAACAGGATACTACAATTAGCAGAGTTACTCAGTATATTAACGTCCAGACAGTTACATCTTCAAACACCAAGCACAAGTGACTGGTACAGACACCATTAAAAGACCACCCTTCTTCACCTTCATTTAACAAATCCCTTGGCGTCTGTTTAGGGATAACTTTGACTTTGTGTGATAGAGTAAAATGGTGAGTTGGCATCTTACATCACATCTTCCTTTTCACCTAAAACAGAAATTGGAGAGATGTAAAACAGGTGGCAATATTTTCTTTGATGCATTTGATAAGTTAGAGAGCTAAATTTACCACAAGCTCTATTTTATGGAACAATTTTTATGTAGTATAGTATCAAATTTTGTTACATGTCATTCAATGGTACTTTAACCTGAAAATTAACATTTTAGGTAGACCAATATAAATTTTGTAAAGGACTGGGTGACTCAGTCAGGTAGCATGTGGTTCAACAGTGCTTGCCAAAGCAGGTCTAAGTCCTGTCTCCAGCTGGAGCAGGCTTTCCTCCTTGCTCTGTCCCTGGCAGTAGGAGATAACGGAAGACAAATAGCAAACATTGCCAAGGAAAGTGTGCAGGCAATATTGTCAGCAAATAATGAGCCAAAAACCTTCCTTCAGTCAGAGCATTCATATTTACCCCATCATATCTACAGGACCACAATAGAACAATTACCTCTCCTGAATGGACTGGACTATTACCCAAAACAAAATGAAAAATCTAGAATATAGAACATGGGGGCGGCATGGTGGGTAAGTGGTTAGCATTGCTGCCTCACAGTGCTACAGACCCGAGCTCAATTCCCGCCTCAGGCACCGATTGTGTGGAATTTGCACATTCTCCCCGTGTCTGCGTGGGTTTCCTCCGGGTGCTCCGGTTTCCTCCCAAAGTCCAAAGATGTGCAGATCAGGTGATTTGGCCATGCTAAATTGCCCATAGTGTTAGGTGCATTAGTCAGGGGGAATGGGTCTGGGCGGGTTACTCTTCGGAGAGTTGGTGTGGACTTGTTGGACAGAAGGGCCTGTTTCCACACTATAAATAATCTAATCTAATCTGAAAACATAGAACATAGAACAATACAGAGCCCTTCGGTCCTCAATGTTGCACTGACCTGTGAACTATTCTCAGCTCGTCCCCCTACATTATCCCACCATCATCCAAGTGTAGTTTAAATCTCCCTAATGTGGCTGAGTTGGCTACATTAGCAGGTAGGGCATTCCTAGCCCTTACCACTCTATGATTAGATTACTTACAGTGTGGAAACAGACCCTTCGGCCCAACAAATCCGCACTGACCCGCAAAAGCGCAATCCACCCAGACTCATTCCCCTATATTTACCCCTTCACCTAACACTGCGTAAAGAACCTGCCTCTGACATCTGTCTTAAATCTATCAGCCCTCAATTTGTAGTTATGCCCCCTCATACAAGCTGACGTCATCATCCTAGGAAAAAGACTTTCACTGTGTACCCAATCTAATCCTCTGATCATCTTGTATGTCTCTACCAAATCCTTTCTTAGCCTTCTTCTTTCCAATGAGAACAGACCCAAGTCTCTTAGCCGTTCCTCATAAGACCTTCTCTCTAGACCAGGCAACATCCTGGTAAATCTCCTCTGCACCTTTTCCGATGCTTTCACATCCTTCCTGAAATATGGTGACCAGAACTGTACACAATATTCCAAGTGCAACAGCGCTTGCATTTTGTATAGTTGCAGCATGATATTGCAGCTCCAGAACCCAATTCCTCTAACAATAAAACCTAAAACACCGTATGCTTTCTTAACATCACTATCAATCTGGGTGGCAACTTTCAGGGATCTATGTACATGGACTCAGTATCCTGTTATTCTTCCCAAAGTGCATCACCTTACATTTAGCTGCATTGAACTCCATTTGCCATGTCTCAGCCAAATTCTGCAGTTTATCTCAGGCCCCCTGCCAACCTGTAACATTCTTCCAAACTGTCCACTACTCCACTGACTTTAGTGTCATCTGCAAATTTACTAATCCATCCACCTAAGCCCGCATCTAAGTCATTTATAAAAATGACAAACAGCAGTGGTACCAAAACATATCCTTGTGGCACACCCCTAGTAACTGGACTCCAGGCTGAATACTTTCCATCAACACTAGTTGCCTTCTTTCAGAAAGCCATTTTCTAATCCAAACTGCTAAATCACCCTCAATCCCATGTCTCTGCATTTTTTTCTCCAACAGCTTACCATGTGGAACTTATCAAAGGCTTTACTGAAGTCCATGTATACCACGTCAACTGCCCTAGTCTCATCTACCTGCTTGGTCACCTTCTCAAAAAACTCAATGAGGTTTGTGAGACATGACCAGCCCTTGACGAAACCATGTTGACTATCTGAAATCAAATTGCTGCTTACTAGAAGATTATAAATCCTATTTCTTATAATCCTTTCCAAAACCTTTCCTACAACAGAAGTAAGGCTTACTGGTCTATAATTACCTGAGTCATCTCTACTGCCCTTCATGAACAAGGGCACATTTGCAATCGTCTAGTCCTCTGGTACGAAACCTGTAGACAATGGCGACTCAAATATCAATGCCAAAGGCTCTGCTATCTCCTCCTTAGCTTCCCAGAGGATCCTCAGATAAATGCCATCCAGCCCAGGGGACTTGTCAACTTTCACTCCTTCTAGAATTGATAACACCTGTTTTTAACTAACCTCAATCCTTTCTTGTCTAATATCTCGTATCTCATTCTTCTCCTCTACAATATTCTACTTTTCCTGAGTGAAAGCCGATGAGAAATGTTCATTTAGCACATCTCCAATTTCCACAGGTTCCATAATCAACTTCCCACTTCTGTCTTTGACTGGCGCTATTCCTAGCCTTTAATTCCTCACATACCTTTAGGGCTCTCCTTTATTCTATTTGCTAAAGACTGCTTGTGTCCTCTCTTTGTTCTTCTTAACTCTCTCTCTAAATCCTTCCTAGTAACTCTCCATCGCCTCATGTGAAACATCTTGTCTCATCAACACATATGCCTCCTTCTTCCGCTTAACAAGAGATGCTATTTCTGTAGTACACCATGGTTCCCTTACCTTATCACTTCCTCTCTACCTGACAGGGACATACCTATCAAGGACACAATATGTGTTCCTTAAACCAGCTCCACATTTCTATTGCCTGCAGCCTCTGCATTTTGCTACCCCATTATATGTATATGAACGGAAAGACTTTTTCCTCAGTTCACACAGTTACCTTTGGGGATAATGGATCATCTGCAACGATGGACCTGGTGACCACAATGACCACCGCCCATCTGCAACTTCAGACAATGGCAATGACCTGATGAAGATGGTTTCTTGTATCCGGAATAGAGTTTTGTCCACTTTAACTGTGTCATTGCAGTGTGTACATCCCAAGTGGACCAGGTAATGATCGCAGAATTATGTGAAGGAATTTGAAAGGGGAGAATTTGAGAAGCTATGCAACTGAATGAGATGTTCAAGGCTTTGTTTGTACGTAGTCCAGCACTCAGATGTACTTTGCATTTCATCCTCACACCTGACATGCATCATTTAAATGTAAACGGTCTAATAGGGAAGGTTAGCCTTTGTGTCCAGAACATGGTATCGCTGAATTTCATAATAAACTGGGAGCCGCCTGTCTGGCAACAGATCCCTCCATTGGCCCTTTTGAAAACTGAAAACCATCCTTGAGATATCAGGGTCCAGGATCACAATTTTTAATTCCTGAATGTACTAGTCCAAATACCATAACTCTTCAAAAATCCAGCTCCAGAAGTTTTCAAGCAATATTCAATTTCTCTTTCTGAGTGCATTTACTGGTTAGTGAGGGTAGAATGGCAGATTTGATTTTATGGTGCAAAGTAGCATTATTTTCATATGTTGGCACATTTATTCATGAATGTGCACTCATTGATTCATTCCCTTTGAATGAATGAATTCAGTTTGTTCCATTGAATGAAAGGGTTGAGCTTGACACATTGAATGAATGAGAGAAGCACTACTCATTGAATTAACACGTGCAGTTTGGTGCATGGATTGAATCTCTGCAGTTTGATTGAGACAGTTCGTGAAGTGTGTGGCAATGAATGGATGAGAGTAGCTCTACTCATTGAATTGACAAGTGCACTCTCTTTCCTAGAATGAACGTGTGCAGTTTGATTCTCTAAATAAGTGAGTTAAGTTTGTTTCATTCAAACAATGAATAACGTTTGAAACATTGAATGAATGATTGAAGTTTGATTCACTGAATCAATGAGTGCAGTTTCCTTCATTGAATAAAAGCGTTAAGCTTGGCACATTGAATGAATGAGCGAAGCTGTACTCATTGAATTAAGACGTGGAATTTGTTTCATTGAATGAATGCGTTTTGCTCGTGACATTGAACGAATGGCATGAGCTCTACTCTTTGAACTAACTCGTGCAGTGTATTTCATTGAATGAATGGGTGCAGTACGATTCGCCAATTGTATGGTTTAATTATGTTTGATTGAATTAAAACGTTGAGCTTGACACATTGAAAGAATGAGAGAAGCCCTACTCATTGAATTGACAAGTGCACTCTCTATCCTTGAATGAACATGTGCAGTTTGATTCAATAAATAAGTGAGTTAAGTTTGTTTCATTGAAACAATGAATAACGTTTGACGTTTGAAACATTGAATGAATGATTCAAGTTTGATTCAATGAATCAATGAGTGCAGTTTACTTCATTGAATTAAAGCGTTAAGCTTGACATATTGAAAGAATGAGAGAAGCTCTAATCATTGAATTAAGACGTGCAGTTTGTTTCATTGAATAAATGCGTTTTGCTCAAGACATTGAACGAATGGCATTAGCTCTCCTCATTGAATAAGTCGTGCAGTGTATTTCATTGAATGAATGGGTGCAATATGATTCATCAGTTCTATGATTTATGTTTATTTGACTGAATTAAAACGTCAAGCTTGACACATTGAATGAATGAGAGAAGCAGTATTCATTGTATTAACACGTGCAGTTTGGTGCATGGATTGAATATCTGCAGTTTGATTGAGACAATTCGTTAACCGTGTGGCAAAGAATGAATGAGAGTAGCTCTACTCATTGAATTGACAAGTGCACTCTCTTTCCTTGAATGAACGTGTGCAGTTTGATTCTGTAATTAAGTGAGTTAAGTTTGTTTCATTCAAACAATGAATAACGTTTGAAACATTGAATGAATGATTGAAGTATGGTTCAATGAAATCAATGAGTGCAGTTTGCTTCGTTGAATTAAAGCGTCAAGCTTGACACATTGAATGAATGAGCGAAGCTGTACTCATTGAATCAAGACGTGGAATTTGTTTCATTGAATGAATGCGTTTTGCTCGTGACATTGAACGAATGGCATTAGCTCTACTCTTTGAACTAAGTCGTGCAGTGTATTTCATTGAATGAGTGGGTGCAATATGATTCATCAGTTGTATGATTTATGTTTATTTGACTGAATTAAAACGTCAAGCTTGACACATTGAATGAATGAGAGAAGCAGTATTCATTGTATTAACACGTGCAATTTGGTGCATGGATTGAATATCTGCAGTTTGATTGAGACAATTCGTGAAGCGTGTGGCAATGAATGAATGAGAGTAGCTGTATTCATTGAATTGATAAGTGCACTTTCTTTCCTTGAATGAACGTGTGCAGTTTGATTCTCTAAATAAGTGAGTTAAGTTTGTTTCATGGAAACAATGAATAACGTTGAAACATTGATTGAATTATTGAAGTATGATTCAATGAATCAAAGAGTGCAATTTGCTTCATTGAATTAAAGCGTTAAGCTTGACACATTGAATGAATGAGATAAGCTCTACTCATTGAATTAAACTGTGCAGTTTGTTTCATTGAATGAGTGGCAAAAGCACGATTCATTGAAACGGTACTTGCAGTCTTTGTCATGGAACGAATGTTTGCAGTTGGATTGATTGATTGAATGATTGCAGATAAATTGACTTCAGACATGAGTGAAGTTTAAATCAACGAATTACTTTTGATTCGTTGAATCAATGATTGAAAAGGAATGAATGAACGAATGCAGTTTCTTCCATTGAATGAAAGCTTTGAGCATGACACATTGAATGAATGAGAGAAGCTCTACTCATTGATTTTACACGAGCAGTTTGGTTCATGGAGTGAATCTGTGCCGTTTGATTGAGACAATGCGGGAAGCGTATGTCAATGAATGAGTAGCTTGTCATTGAATTGACAAGTGTAGTCTCTTTGTTTGAATGAACTAGTGCAGTTTTATTCACTAAATAAGTGAGTTAAGTTTGCTTCATTGAAACAATGAATAAGGTTTAAACATTGAATTAATGATTGAAGTTTGATTCAATGAATCAATGAGTGCAATTTGCTTCATTGAATTAAAGCGTTAAGCTTGACACATTGAATGAATGAGAGAAGCTCTATTCATTGAATTAAGACGTGCAGTTTGTTTCATTGAATGAGTGGGTGCAATATGATTCACCAGTTGTATGATTTAGGTTTGTTTGACTGAATTAAAACGTCAAGTTGACACATTGAATGAATGAGAGAAGCAGTATTCATTGTATTAACACGTGCAATTTGGTGCATGGATTGAATATCTGCAGTTTGATTGAGACAATTCGTTAACCGTGTGGCAAAAAATGAATGAGAGTAGCTCTACTCATTGAATTGACAAGTGCATTCTCTTTCCTTGAATGAACGTGTGCAGTTTGATTCTCTAAATAAGTGAGTTAAGTTTGTTTCATTCAAACAATGAATAACGTTTGACGTTTGGAACATTGAAGGAATGATTGAAGTATGGTTCAATGAAATCAATGAGTGCAGTTTGCTTCATTGAATTAAAGCGTCAAGCTTGACACATTGAATGAATGAGCGAAGCTGTACTCATTGAATTAAGACGTGGAATTTGTTTCATTGAATGAATGCGTTTTGCTCGTGACATTGAACGAATGGCATGAGCTCTACTCTTTGAACTAAGTCGTGCAGTGTATTTCATTGAATGAGTGGGTGCAATATGATTCATCAGTTGTATGATTTATGTTTATTTGACTGAATTAAAACGTCAAGCTTGACACATTGAATGAATGAGAGAAGCAGTATTCATTGTATTAACACGTGCAATTTGGTGCATGGATTGAATATCTGTAGTTTGATTGAGACAATTCGTGAAGCGTGTGGCAATGAATGAATGAGAGTAGCTCTATTCATTGAATTGATAAGTGCACTCTCTTTCCTTGAATGAACGTGTGCAGTTTGATTCTCTAAATAAGTGAGTTAAGTTTGTTTCATGGAAACAATGAATAACGTTGAAACATTAATTGAATTATTGAAGTATGATTCAATGAATCAAAGAGTGCAATTTGCTTCATTGAATTAAAGCGTTAAGCTTGACACATTGCATGAATGAGATAAGCTCTACTCATTGAATTAAACTGTGCAGTTTGTTTCATTGAATGAGTGGCAAAAGCACGAATCATTGAAACGGTACTTGCAGTCTTTGTCATGGAACGAATGTTTGCAGTTGGATTGATTGATTGAATGATTGCAGATAAATTGACTTCAGACATGAGTGAAGTTTAAATCAACGAATTACTTTTGATTCGTTGAATCAATGATTGAAAAGGAATGAATGAACGAATGCAGTTTCTTCCATTGAATGAAAGCTTTGAGCATGACACATTGAATGAATGAGAGAAGCTCTACTCATTGATTTTACACGAGCAGTTTGGTTCATGGAGTGAATCTGTGCAGTTTGATTGAGACAATGCGGGAAGCGTATGTCAATGAATGAGTAGCTTGTCATTGAATTGACAAGTGTAGTCTCTTTGTTTGAATGAACTAGTGCAGTTTTATTCACTAAATAAGTGAGTTAAGTTTGCTTCATTGAAACAATGAATAAGGTTTAAACATTGAATTAATGATTGAAGTTTGATTCAATGAATCAATGAGTGCAGTTAGCTTCATTGCATTAATGCGTTAAGCTTGACACATTTAATGAATGAGAGTAGCTCTACTCATTCAATTAAGACGTGCAGTTTGTTTCATTGAATGAATGGGTGCAGTTTGATTCATTGAATGAATGCGTATTCGTCATGGCATGGAATGAATGGCAGAGGAGCAGTACGCTTTGAATTAAGACGAGCAGTGTATTTCATTGAATGAGTGTGTGCAGCATGATTCATACATTGTATGATTTAAGTTTGTTTGATTGAATTAAAACGTTAAGCTTGACACATTGAATGAATGAGAGAAGCTCTACTCGTTGAATTAAGCTGTGCAGTTTGTTTCATTGAATGAGTGGCAAAAGCACGATTCATTGAAACGGTACTTGCAGTCTTTGTCATGGAACGAATGTTTGCAGTTGGATTGATTGATTGAATGATTGCAGATAAATTGACTACAGAAATGAGTGTAGTTTAAATCAACGAATTACTTTTGATTCTTTAAATCAATGATTGAAAAGGAATGAATGAATGAATGCAGTTTCTTCCATTGAATGAAAGCGGTGAGCTTGACACATTGAATGATTGAGAGAAGGTCTACTCATTGAATTTACACGAGCAGTTTGGTTCATGGAGTGAATCTGTGCAGTTTGATTGAGACAATGCGGGAAGCGTTTGTCAATGAATGAATGAGAGTAGCTCTACTCATTGAATTGACAAGTGTAGTCTCTTTCTTTGAATGAACTAGTGCAGTTTTATTCACTAAATAAGTGAGTTAAGTTTGTTTCATTGAAACAATGATTAACGTTTGAAACATTGAATGAATGATTGAAGTTTGATTTAATGAATCAATGAGTGCAGTTTACTTCATTGAATGAAAGCGTTAAGCTTGACACATTGAAAGAATTAAGACGTGGAGTGTGTTGCGTTGAATCGTCACATATATCGTCACATTGAATGAATGGCATTAGCTCTACTCTTTGAATTAAGTCGTGCAGTGTGTATTTCGTTGACTGAGTGGGTGCATTACGATTCACCAATTGTATGAATTAATTTTGTTTGATTGAATTAAAAACGTTGAGTTTGACACATTGAAAGAATGAGAGAAGCTCTACTCATTCAATTAACAAGTGCACTCTCTATCCTTGAATGAACATGTGCAGTTTGACTCAATTAATAAATGAGTTATGTTTGTTTCATTGTAACAATGATTAGCGTTTGACGTTTGAAACATTGAATGAATGATTCAAGTTTGATTCAATGAATCAATGAGTGCAGTTTACTTCATTGAATTAAAGCGTTAAGCTTGACATATTGAAAGAATGAGAGAAGCTCTACTCATTGAATTAAGACGTGCAGTTTGTTTCATGAATGAAAGCGGTTTGCTCATGACATTGAATGAATGGCTGGAGATCTCCTCTTTGAATAAATCGTGCAGTGTATTTCATTGAATGAATGGGTGCAGTTTGTTTCAGACGTTGTTTGATTGAATCGATTAATACTGTTTGATGCATTAACTCAATGACTGCGGTGTAATTCAATGATTGAATGAGTGCAGTTGCCTTCTTTTAAAGAAAGTGTTAAGTTCGAGACATTGAATAAACGAGTAATGCTGTACTTAGTCAATTAACACGTGCATACTGATTCATTGAAGGAACGCGTGAAGTTTCTTTCATTGAATGAGTGGCAAAAGCTCGATGCATTGAAATAGTATTTGCAGTCTTTGTCATGGAATGAATGTTTGCAGTTTGATTGATGGATTGAATGAATGCAGTTCAATTCACTTCATAAATTAGTGAAGTTTAAATCAACGAATTAGATTTGATTCTTTGAATCAATGATTGAAAAATGAATGAATACAGTTTGTTTCATTTAATGAATGGATTGAGCTTGACACATTGAATGAATAAGAGAAGCTTTATTCATTGATTTACGCGAGGAGTTTGGTTCATGGACTGAATCTGTGCAGTTTGATTGAGACAATTCGTGAAATGTGTGGCAATGAATTTCTACTCGTTGAATTGACAAGTGCACTCTCTTTCCTTGAATGAACGTGTGCAGTTTGATTCACTAGATAAGTGAGTTACGTTTGTTTCAATGAACCATTGAAGAGCCTTTGAAACACTGAATGAATGATTGAAGTATGATTCAATGAAACAATGAGTTCAGTTTGCTTCATTGAATTAAAGCGTTAAGCTTGACACATTGAATGAATGAAAGAAGCTCTACTCATTGAATTAAGACATACAGTTTGTTTCATTGAATGAATGCGCTTTGCTCGTGACATTGATTTTTTTTAGATTAGATTAGTTTTTTTTTTAGATTACATTACAGTGTAGAAACAGGCCCTTTGGCCCAACAAGTCCACACCGACCCGCCGAAGCGAAACCCACCCATACCCCTACATTTACCCCTTACCTAACACTACGGGCAATTTAACATGGCCAATTCACCTGACCCTGCACATCTTTTGGACTGTGGGAGGAAACCGGAGCACCCGGAGGAAACCCACGCAGACACGGGGAGAACGTGCAAACTCCACACAGTCAGTCGCCTGAGGCGGGTATTGAACCCGGGTCTCAGGCGCTGTGAGGCAGCAGTGCTAACCACTGTGCCACCGTGCCGCCCACAGAATGAATGAATGGCTGGAGCAGTACTCTTTGAATTAAGTCGTTCAGTGTATTTCATTGAATGAATGGGTGCAGTTTGATTCAGAAGTAAATCAGTGAAGTTTGTTTGATTGAATCTATTAATAATGTTTGATGCATTAACTCAATGACTGCGGTGTGATTCAATGATTGAATGAATGCAGTTGGAATCTTGTTAAGGTAGTGTTAAGTTGGAGACATTGAATGAACGAGTAAATCTGTACTTAGTCAATTAACACGTGCATACTGATTTATTGAATGTACTCGTGAAGTATCGTTCATTGAATGAGAGGCAAAAGCTCGATTCATTGAAATAGTACTTGCAGTCATTGTCATGGAATGCATGTTTGCAGTTTGATTGATGGATTGAATGAATGCAGTTCAATTCACTTCATAAATGAGTGAAGTTTAAATCAACGAATTACATTTGATTCTTTGAATCAATGATTGAAAAATGAATGAATGCAGTTTGTTTCATTGAATGAAAGGGTTTAGCTTGACACATTGAATGAATGAGAGAAGCTATATTCATTGATTTACACGAGGAGTTTGGTTCATGGGGTGAATCTGTGCAGTTTGATTGAGACAATTCGTGAAGCGTGTGGCAATGAATGAATGAGAGTAGCTCTACTCGTTGAATTGACAAGTGTAGTCTCTTTCATTGAATGAACGTGTGCAGTTTGATTCACTAGATAAGTGAGTTAAGTTTGTTTCATTGAAACAATGAATAAGGTTTAAACATTGAATGAATGATTGAAGTTTGATTCAATGAATCAATGAGTGCAGTTTGCTTCATTGAATTAATGCGTTAAGCTTGACACATTGAATGAATGAGAGAAGCTCTACTCATTGAATTAAGACGTGCAGTTTGTTTCATTGAATGAATGTATTTTGCTCGTGATAGTGAATGAATGGCATTAGCTCTCCTCTTTGAATTAAGTCGTGCAGTGTATTTCATTGAATGAGTGTGTGCAGTATGATTCATCAATTGTATGATTTAAGTTTGTTTGATTGAATTAAAACGTTAAGCTTGACACATTGAATAAAAGAGAGAATCTCTACTCATTGAATTAACAAGCGCAGTTTGGTTCACGGAAAGAAACTGTGCAGTTTAATTGAGAGAATGCGTGAAGCTTGTGGCGTTGAATAAATTAAGAGTAGCTCTTCTCATTGAATTGACAAGCGCACTCTCTTTCCTTGAATGAACGTGTGCAGTTTGATTCATTCAATAAGTGAGTTAAGTGAGTTTCATGGAAACAATGAATAACGTATGAAACATTGAATCAATGATTGAAGTTTGACTCAATGAATCAATGAGTGCAGTTTTCTTCATTGAATAAAAGCGTTAAGCTTGACACATTGAATGAATGAGCGAAGCAGTACTCATTGAATTAAGACGTGGAATTTCTTTCATTGAACGAATGCGTTTTGCTCGTGACATTGAACGAATGGCATTAGCTCTACTCTTTGAAATAAGTCGTGCAGTGTATTTCATTGAATGAGTGGGTGCAATATGATTCACCAGTTGTATGATTTATGTTTGTTTGACTGAATTAAAACGTCAAGTTGACACATTGAATGAATGAGAGAAGCAGTATTCATGTATTAACACGTACGGTTTGTGCATGGATTGAATATCTGCAGTTTGAGTGAGACAATTCGTTAAGCGTGTGGCAATGAATGAATGAGAGTAGCTCTACTCATTGAATTGACAAGTGCACTCTCTTTCCTTGAATGAACGTGTGCAGTTTGATTCTGTAAATAAGTGAGTTAAGTTTGTTTCATTGAAACAATGAATAACGTTTGAAACATTGAATGAATGATTGAAGTATGATTCAATGAATCAATGCGTGAAGTTTGCTTCATTGAATTAAAGCGTTAAGCTTGACACATTGAATGAATGAGATAAGCTCTACTCATTGAATTAAGCTGTGCAGTTTGTTTTATTGAATGAGTGGCAAAAGCACGATTCATTGAAACGGTACTTGCATTCATTTTCATGGAACGAATGAATGCAAGTTGGATTGATTGATTGAATGATTACAGATAAATTAACTACAGAAATGAATGAAGTTTAAATCAACGAATTACTTTTGATTCTTTGAATCAATGATTGAAAAGAAATGAATGAACGAATGCAGTTTCTTCCATTGAATGAAAGCTTTGAGCATGACACATTGAATGAATGAGAGAAGCTCTACTCATCGATTTTACACGAGCAGTTTGGTTCATGGAGTGAATCTGTGCAGTTTGATTGAGACAATGCGGGAAGCGTATGTCAATGAATGAGTAGCTTGTCATTGAATTGACAAGTGTAGTCTCTTTGTTTGAATGAACTAGTGCAGTTTTATTCACTAAATAAGTGAGTTAAGTTTGTTTCATTGAAACAATGAATAAGGTTTAAACATTGATTGAATGATTGGAGTTTGATTCAATGAATCAAAGAGTGCAGTTTGCTTCATTGAATTAAAGCGTTAAGCTTGACACATTGAATGAATGAGAGAAGCCCTACTCATTGAATTAAGCTGTGCAGTTTGCTTCATTGAATGATTGGCAAAAGCACGATTCATTGAAACGGTAATTGCAGTCTTTGTCATGGAACGAATGTTTGCAGTTGGATTGATTGATTGAATGATTACAGATAAATTGACTACAGAATTAAATGAAGTTTAAATCAACGAATTACTTTTGATTCTTTGAATCAATGATTGAAAAGGAATGAATGAATGAATGCAGTTTCTTCCATTGAATGAAAGCGGTGAGCTTGACACATTGAATGAATGAGAGAAGCTCTAACTCATTGAATTTACACGAGCAGTTTGGTTCATGGAGTGAATCTGTGCAGTTTGATTGAGACATTGCGGGAAGCGTTTGTCAATGAATGAATGAGAGTAGCTCTACTCATTGAATTGACAAGTGTAGTCTCTTTGTTTGAATAAACTAGTGCAGTTTTATTCACTAAATAAGTGAGTTAAGTTTGGTTCATTGAAACAATGATTAACGTTTGAAACATTGAATGAATGATTGAAGTTTGATTTAATGAATCAATGAGTGCAGTTTATTTCATTGAATGAAAGCGTGAAGCTTGACACATTGAATGAATGTCAGTAGCTCTACTCATTGAATTAAGACGTGGAATTTGTTTTTCATTGAATGAGTGGGTGCAGTACGATTCACCAATTGTATGATTACATTATCTTTGATTGAATTAAAACGTTGAGCTTGACACATTAAAAGAATGAGAGAAGCTCGACTCATTGATTTTGCATGTGCACTCTCTATCCTTGAAGGAACATGTGCAGTTTGATTCAATAAATAAGTGAGTTAAGTTTGTTTCATTGAAACAATGAATAACGATAGACGTTTGAAACATTGAATGAATGATTCAAGTTTGATTCAATGGATCAATGAGTTCAGTTTACTTCATTGAATTAAAGCGTTAAGCTTGACATATTGAAAGGATGAGAGAAGCTCTACTCATTGAATTAAGACGTGCAGTTTGTTTCATTAAATGAAAGCGGTTTGCTCATGACATTGAATGAATGGCATTAGCTCTCCTCTTTGAATAAGTCGTGCAGTGTATTTCATTGAATGAATGGGTGGTATGTTTCAGAAGTTGTTTGATTGAATCTATTAATACTGTTTGATGCATTAACTCAATGACTGCGGTGTAATTCAACGATTGAATGAGTGCAGTTGCCGTCTTTTAAAGAAAGTGTTAAGTTCGAGACATTGAATAAACGAGTAATGCTGTATTTAGTCAATTAACACGTGCATACTGGTTCATTGAAGGAACGCGTGAAGTTTCTTTCATTGAATGAGTGTGTGCAGTATGATTCATCAGTTGTATGATTGAAGTTTATTTGATTGAATTAAAACGTTAAGCTTGACACATTGAATAAAATGAAAGAAGCTCTACTCATTGAATTAAGCTGTGCAGTTTGTTTCATTGAATGAGTGGCAAAAGCACGATTCATTGAAATGGTACTTGCAGTCTTTGTCATGGAACGAATGCTTGCAGTTGGATTGATTGATTGAATGATTGCAGATAAATTGTCTTCAGAAATGAGTGAAGTTTAAATCAACGAATTACTTTTGATTCTTTGAATCAATGATGGAAAAGGAATGAATGAATGAATGCAGTTTCTTCCATTGAATGAAAGCGGTGAGTTTGACACATAGAAGTTACACGAGCAGTTTGGTTCATGGAGTGAATCTGTGCAGATTGATTGAGACAATGCGGGAAGCGTACGTCAATGAATGAGTAGCTCTATTCATTGAATTGACAAGTGTAGTCTCTTTCTTTGAATGAACTAGTGCAGTTTTATTCACGAAATAAGTGAGTTCAGTTTGTTTCATTGAAACAATGAATAAGGTTTAAACATTGAATGAATGATTGGAGTTTGATTCAATGAATCAATGAATCAATGATTCAATGAATCCATGAATCATCGAATTAAAGCGTTAAGCTTGACACATTGAATGAATGAGAGAAGCTCTACTCATTGAATTAAGACGTGCAGTTTGTTTCATTGAATGAGTGGGTGCAATATGATTCACCAGTTGTATGATTTAGGTTTGTTTGACTGAACTAAAACGTCAAGTTGACACATTGAATGAATGAAAGAAGCAGTATTCATGTGTTAACACATACGGTTTGTGCATGGATTGAATATCTACAGTTTGATTGAGACAATTCGTTCAGCGTGTGGCAATGAATGAATGAGAGTAGCTCTACTCATTGAATTGACAAGTGCACTCTCTTTCCTTGAATGAACGTGTGCAGTTTGATTCTGTAAATAAGTGAGTTAAGTTTGTTTCATTCAAACAATGAATAACGTTTGAAACAAAGAATGAATGTTTGAAGTATGGTTCAATGGAATCAATGAGTGCAGTTTGCTTCATTGAATTAAAGCGTCAAGCTTGACACAGTGAATGAATGAGCCAAGCTGTTCTCATTGAATTAAGACGTGGAATTTGGTTTATTCAATGAGTGGCAAAAGCACGATTCATTGAAACGGTACTTGCAGACTTTTTCATGGAACGAATGTTTGCAATTGGATTGCTTGATTGAATGATTGCAGATAAATTGACTTCAGAAATGAGTGAAGTTTAAATCAACGAATTACTTTTGAGTCTTTGAATCAATGATGGAAATGAATGAATGAATGAATGCAGTTTCTTCCATTGAATGAAAGGGGTGAGCTTGATATATAGAGGTTACACGAGCAGTTTGGTTCATGGAGTGTATCTGTGCAGTTTGATTGAGACAATGCGGGAAGCGTATGTCAATGAATGACTAGCTCTATTCATTGAATTGACAAGTGTAGTCTCTTTCTTTGAATGAACGTGTGCAGTTTTATTCACTAAATAAGTGAGTTAAGTTTGTTTCATTGAAACAATGAATAACGTTGAAACATTGATTGAATTATTGAAGTATGATTCAATGAATCAAAGAGTGCAGTTTTGCTTCATTGAATTAAAGCGTTAAGCTTGACTCATTGAATGAATGAGATAGGCTCTACTCATTGAATTAAACTGTGCAGTTTGTTTCATTGAACGAGTGGCAAAAGCACGATTCATTGAAACGGTACTTGCAGTCTTTGTCATGGAACGAATGTTTGCAGTTGGATTGATTGATTGAATGATTGCAGATAAATTGACTTCAGACATGAGTGAAGTTTAAATCAACGAATTACTTTTGATTCGTTGAATCAATGATTGAAAAGGAATGAATGAACGAATGCAGTTTCTTCCATTGAATGAAAGCTTTGAGCATGACACATTGAATGAAGGAGAGAAGCTCTACTCATTGATTTTACACGAGCAGTTTGGTTCATGGAGTGAATCTGTGCAGTTTGATTGAGACAATGCGGGAAGCGTATGTCAAAGAATGAGTAGCTTCTCATTTAATTGACAAGTGTAGTCTCTTTGTTTGAATGAACTAGTGCAGTTTTATTCACTAAATAAGTGAGTTAAGTTTGCTTCATTGAAACAATGAATAAGGTTTAAACATTGAATTAATGATTGAAGTTTGATTCAATGAATCAATGAGTGCAGTTAGCTTCATTGCATTAATGCGTAAAGCTTGACACATTTAATGAATGAGAGTAGCTCTACTCATTCAATTAAGACGTGCAGTTTGTTTCATTGAATGAATGGGTGCAGTTTGATTCATTGAATGAATGCGTATTCGTCATGGCATGGAATGAATGGCAGAGGAGCAGTACGCTTTGAATTAAGACGAGCAGTGTATTTCATTGAATGAGTGTGTGCAGTATGATTCATACATTGTATGATTTAAGTTTGTTTGATTGAATTAAAACGTTAAGCTTGACACATTGAATGAATGAGAGAAGCTCTACTCATTGAATTAAACTGTGCAGTTTGTTTCATTGAATGAGTGGCAAAAGCACGATTCATTGAAACGGTACTTGCACTCTTTGTCATGGAATCAATGTTTGCAGTTGGATTGATTGATTGAATGATTACAGATAAATTGACTTCAGAAATGAGTGAAGTTTAAATCAACGAATTACTTTTGATTCTTTGAATCAATGATTGAAAAGGAATGAATGAATGAATGCAGTTTCTTCCATTGAATGAAAGCGGTGAGCTTGACACATTGAAGTTACACGAGCAGTTTGGTTCATGGAGTGAATCTGTGCAGTTTGATTGCGACAATGCGGGAAGCGTGTGTCAATGAATGAATGAGAGTAGCTCTACTCATTGAATTGACAAGTGTAGTCTCTTTCTTTGAATGAACATGTGCAGTTTTATTCACTAAATAAGTGAGTTACGTTTGTTTCATTGAAACAATGAATAACGTTTGAAACATTGAATTAATCCTTGAAGTTTGATTTAATGAATCAATGAGTGCAGTTTACTTCATTGAATGAAAGCTTTAAGCTTGACACATTGAATGAACGTCAGTAGCTCTACTCATTGAATTAAGACGTGGAGTTTTTTTTTCATTGAATGAATGGGTGCAGTACGATTCACCAATTGTATGATTTAATTATGTTTGATTGAATTAAAACGTTGAGCTTGACACATTGAAAGAATGAGAGAAGCTCTACTCATTGAATTGACAAGTGCACTCTCTATCTTGAATGAACATGTGCAGTTTGATTCAAAAAATAAGTGAGTTAAGTTTGTTTCATTGAAACAATGAATAACGTTTGACGTTTGAAACATTGAATGAATGATTCAAGTTTGATTCAATGAATCAATGAGTGCAGTTTACTTCATTGAATTAAAGCGTTAAACTTGACATATTGAAAGAATGAGAGAAGCTCTACTCATTGAATTAAGACGTGCAGTTTGTTTCATTGAATGAAGGCGGTTTGCTCAAGACATTGAATGAATGGCATTAGCTCTCCTCATTGAAAAGGTCGTGCAGTGTATTTCATTGAATGAATGGGTGCAATATGATTCATCAGTTGTATGATTTATGTTTATTTGACTGAATTAAAACGTCAAGCTTGACACATTGAATGAATGAGAGAAGCAGTATTCATTGTATTAACACGTGCAATTTGGTGCATGTATTGAATATCTGCAGTTTGATTGAGACAATTCGTTAACCGTGTGGCAAAGAATGAATGAGAGTAGCTCTACTCATTGAATTGACAAGTGCACTCTCTTTCCTTGAATGAACGTGTGCAGTTTGATTCTCTTAATAAGTGAGTTAAGTTTGTTTCATGGAAACAATGAATAACGTTGAAACATTGATTGAATTATTGAAGTATGATTCAATGAATCAAAGAGTGCAGTTTGCTTCATTGAATTAAAGCGTTAAGCTTGACACATTGAATGAATGAGATAAGCTCTACTCATTGAATTAAACTGTGCAGTTTGTTTCATTGAATGAGTGGCAAAAGCACGATTCATTGAAACGGTACTTGCAGTCTTTGTCATGGAACGAATGTTTGCAGTTGGATTGATTGATTGAATGATTGCAGATAAATTGACTTCAGACATGAGTGAAGTTTAAATCAACGAATTACTTTTGATTCGTTGAATCAATGATTGAAAAGGAATGAATGAACGAATGCAGTTTCTTCCATTGAATGAAAGCTTTGAGCATGACACATTGAATGAATGAGAGAAGCTCTACTCATTGATTTTACACGAGCAGTTTGGTTCATGGAGTGAATCTGTGCAGTTTGAATGAGACAATGCGGGAAGCGTATGTCAAAGAATGAGTAGCTTGTCATTGAATTGACAAGTGTAGTCTCTTTGTTTGAATGAACTAGTGCAGTTTTATTCACTAAATAAGTGAGTTAAGTTTGCTTCATTGAAACAATCAATAAGGTTTAAACATTGAATTAATGATTGAAGTTTGATTCAATGAATCAATGAGTGCAGTTAGCTTCATTGCATTAATGCGTTAAGCTTGACACATTTAATGAATGAGAGTAGCTCTACTCATTCAATTAAGACGTGCAGTTTGTTTCATTGAATGAATGGGTGCAGTTTGATTCATTGAATGAATGCGTATTCGTCATGGCAAGGAATGAATGGCAGAGGAGCAGTACGCTTTGAATTAAGACGAGCAGTGTATTTCATTGAATGAGTGTGTGCAGTATGATTCATACATTGTATGATTTAAGTTTGTTTGATTGAATTAAAACGTTAAGCATGACACATTGAATGAATGAGAGAAGCTCTACTCATTGAAGTAAGCTGTGCAGTTTGTTTCATTGAATGAGTGGCAAAAGCACGATTCATTGAAACGGTACTTGCAGTCTTTGTCATGGAACGAATGTTTGCAGTTGGATTGATTGATTGAATGATTGCAGATAAATTGACTTCAGACATGAGTGAAGTTTAAATCAACGATTTACTTTTGATTCGTTGAATCAATGATTGAAAAGGAATGAATGAACGAATGCAGTTTCTTCCATTGAATGAAAGCTTTGAGCATGACACATTGAATGAATGAGAGAAGCTCTACTCATTGATTTTACACGAGCAGTTTGGTTCATGGAGTGAATCTGTGCCCGTTTGATTGAGACAATGCGGGAAGCGTATGTCAATGAATGAGTAGCTTGTCATTGAATTGACAAGTGTAGTCTCTTTGTTTGAATGAACTAGTGCAGTTTTATTCACTAAATAAGTGAGTTAAGTTTGCTTCATTGAAACAATGAATAAGGTTTAAACATTGAATTAATGATTGAAGTTTGATTCAATGAATCAATCAGTGCAGTTTGCTTCATTGAATTAAAGCGTTAAGCTTGACACATTGAATGAATGAGAGAAGCTGTACTCATTGAATTAAGACGTGCAGTTTGTTTCATTGAATGAGTGGGGGCAATATGATTCACCAGTTGTATGATTTAGGTTTGTTTGACTGAATTAAAACGTCAAGTTGACACATTGAATGAATGAGAGAAGCAGTATTCATTGTATTAACACGTGCAATTTGGTGCATGGATTGAATATCTGCAGTTTGATTGAGACAATTCGTTAACCGTGTGGCAAAAAATGAATGAGAGTAGCTCTACTCATTGAATTGACAAGTGCACTCTCTTTCCTTGAATGAGCGTGTGCAGTTTGATTCTCTAAATAAGTGAGTTAAGTTTGTTTCATTCAAACAATGAATAACGTTTGACATTTGGAACATTGAAGGAATGATTGAAGTGTGGTTCAATGAAATCAATGAGTGCAGTTTGCTTCATTGAATTAAAGCGTCAAGCTTGACACATTGAATGAATTAGCGAAGCTGTACTCATTGAATTAAGACGTGGAATTTGTTTCATTGAATGTATGCGTTTTGCTCGTGAGATTGAACGAATGGCATGAGCACTACTCTTTGAACTAAGTCGTGCAGTGTATTTCATTGAATGAGTGGGTGCAATATGATTCACCAGTTGTATGATTTAGGTTTATTTGACTGAATTAAAACGTCAAGCTTGACACATTGAATGAATGAGAGAAGCAATATTCATTGTATTAACACGTGCAGTTTGGTGCATGTATTGAATATCTGCAGTTTGATTGAGACAATTCGTTAAGCGTGCGACAATGAATGAATGAGAGTAGCTCTACTCAT
Source organism: Chiloscyllium plagiosum (assembly GCF_037043375.1). Taxonomy (NCBI): domain Eukaryota; kingdom Metazoa; phylum Chordata; class Chondrichthyes; order Orectolobiformes; family Hemiscylliidae; genus Chiloscyllium; species Chiloscyllium plagiosum. The sequence continues at coordinate 90,073,712 of NW_028270149.1, read as the reverse complement.
TGAATTGACAAGTGCACTCTCTTTCCTTGAATGAACGTGTGCAGTTTGATTCTCTAAATAAGTGAGTTAAGTTTGTTTCATGGAAACAATGAATAACGTTGAAACATTGATTGAATTATTGAAGTATGATTCAATGAATCAAAGAGTGCAATTTGCTTCATTGAATTAAAGCGTTAAGCTTGACACATTGAATGAATGAGATATGCTCTACTCATTGAATTAAGCTGTGCAGTTTGTTTCATTGAATGAGTGGCAAAAGCACGATTCATTGAAACGGTACTTGCAGTCTTTGTCATGGAACGAATGCTTGCAGTTGGATTGATTGATTGAATGATTGCAGATAAATTGACTTCAGACATGAGTGAAGTTTAAATCAACGAATTACTTTTGATTCGTTGAATCAATGATTGAAAAGGAATGAATGAACGAATGCAGTTTCTTCCATTGAGCATGACACATTGAATGAATGAGAGAATGTTTGATGCATTAACTCAATGACTGCGGTGTGATTCAATGATTGAATGAATGCAGTTGGAATCTTGTTAAGGTAGTGTTAAGTTGGAGACATTGAATGAACGAGTAAATCTGTACTTAGTCAATTAACACGTGCATACTGATTTATTGAATGTACTCGTGAAGTATCGTTCATTGAATGAGAGGCAAAAGCTCGATTCATTGAAATAGTACTTGCAGTCTTTGTCATGGAATGCATGTTTGCAGTTTGATTGATGGATTGAATGAATCCAGTTCAATTCACTTCATAAATGAGTGAAGTTTAAATCAACGAATTACATTTGATTCTTTGAATCAATGATTGAAAAATGAATGAATGCAGTTTGTTTCATTGAATGAAAGGGTTTAGCTTGACACATTGAATGAATAAGAGAAGCTATATTCATTGATTTACACGAGGAGTTTGGTTCATGGGGTGAATCTGTGCAGTTTGATTGAGACAATTCGTGAAGCGTGTGGCAATGAATGAATGAGAGTAGCTCTACTCGTTGAATTGACAAGTGTAGTCTCTTTCATTGAATGAACGTGTGCAGTTTGATTCACTAGATAAGTGAGTTAAGTTTGTTTCATTGAAACAATGAATAAGGTTTAAACATTGAATGAATGATTGAAGTTTGATTCAATGAATCAGTGAGTGCAGTTTGCTTCATTGAATTAATGCGTTAAGCTTGACACATTGAATGAATGAGAGAAGCTCTACTCATTGAATTAAGACGTGCAGTTTGTTTCATTGAATGAATGTATTTTGCTCGTGACAGTGAATGAATGGCATTAGCTCTCCTCTTTGAATTAAGTCGTGCAGTGTATTTCATTGAATGAGTGTGTGCAGTATGATTCATCAATTGTATGATTTAAGTTTGTTTGATTGAATTAAAACGTTAAGCTTGACACATTGAATAAAAGAGAGAATCTCTACTCATTGAATTAACAAGCGCAGTTTGGTTCACGGAAAGAAACTGTGCTGTTTAATTGAGACAATGCGTGAAGCTTGTGGCGTTGAATAAATTAAGAGTAGCTCTTCTCATTGAATTGACAAGCGCACTCTCTTTCCTTGAATGAACGTGTGCAGTTTGATTCATTAAATAAGTGAGTTAAGTGAGTTTCATGGAAACAATGAATAACGTATGAAACATTGAATCAATGATTGAAGTTTGACTCAATGAATCAATGAGTGCAGTTTTCTTCATTGAATAAAAGCGTTAAGCTTGACACATTGAATGAATGAGCGAAGCTGTACTCATTGAATTAAGACGTGGAATTTCTTTCATTGAACGAATGCGTTTTGCTCGTGACATTGAACGAATGGCATTAGCTCTACTCTTTGAAATAAGTCGTGTAGTGTATTTCATTGAATGAGTGGGTGCAATATGATTCACCAGTTGTATGATTTATGTTTGTTTGACTGAATTAAAACGTCAAGTTGACACATTGAATGAATGAGAGAAGCAGTATTCATGTATTAACACGTACGGTTTGTGCATGGATTGAATATCTGCAGTTTGAGTGAGACAATTCGTTAAGCGTGTGGCAATGAATGAATGAGAGTAGCTCTACTCATTGAATTGACAAGTGCACTCTCTTTCCTTGAATGAACGTGTGCAGTTTGATTCTGTAAATAAGTGAGTTAAGTTTGTTTCATTGAAACAATGAATAACGTGTGAAACATTGAATGAATGATTGAAGTATGATTCAATGAATCAATGCGTGAAGTTTGCTTCATTGAATTAAAGCGTTAAGCTTGACACATTGAATGAATGAGATAAGCTCTACTCATTGAATTAAGCTGTGCAGTTTGTTTTATTCAATGAGTGGCAAAAGCACGATTCATTGAAACGGTACTTGCATTCATTTTCATGGAACGAATGTTTGCAGTTGGATTGATTGATTGAATGATTACAGATAAATTGACTACAGAAATGAATGAAGTTTAAATCAACGAATTACTTTTGATTCTTTGAATCAATGATTGAAAAGAAATGAATGAACGAATGCAGTTTCTTCCATTGAATGAAAGCTTTGAGCATGACACATTGAATGAATGAGAGAAGCTCTACTCATCGATTTTACACGAGCAGTTTGGTTCATGGAGTGAATCTGTGCAGTTTGATTGAGACAATGCGGGAAGCGTTTGTCAATGAATGAATGAGAGTAGCTCTACTCATTGAATTGACAAGTGTAGTCTCTTTGTTTGAATAAACTAGTGCAGTTTTATTCACTAAATAAGTGAGTTAAGTTTGGTTCATTGAAACAATGATTAACGTTTGAAACATTGAATGAATGATTGAAGTTTGATTTAATGAATCAATGAGTGCACTTTATTTCATTGAATGAAAGCGTTAAGCTTGACACATTGAATGAATGTCAGTAGCTCTACTCATTGAATTAAGACGTGGAATTTGTTTTTCATTGAATGAGTGGGTGCAGTACGATTCACCAATTGTATGATTACATTATCTTTGATTGAATTAAAACGTTGAGCTTGACACATTAAAAGAATGAGAGAAGCTCCACTCATTGATTTTGCATGTGCACTCTCTATCCTTGAAGGAACATGTGCAGTTTGATTCAATAAATAAGTGAGTTAAGTTTGTTTCATTGAAACAATGAATAACGATAGACGTTTGAAACATTGAATGAATGATTCAAGTTTGATTCAATGGATCAATGAGTGCAGTTTACTTCATTGGTTTAAAGCGTTAAGCTTGCCATATTGAAAGGATGAGAGAAGCTCTACTCATTGAATTAAGACGTGCAGTTTGTTTCATTAAATGAAAGCGGTTTGCTCATGACATTGAATGAATGGCATTAGCTCTCCTCTTTGAATAAGTCGTGCTGTGTATTTAATTGAATGAATGGGTGGTATGTTTCAGAAGTTGTTTGATTGAATCTATTAATACTGTTTGATGCATTAACTCAATGACTGCGGTGTAATTCAACGTCTTTTAAAGAAAGTGTTAAGTTCGAGACATTGAATAAACGAGTAATGCTGTATTTAGTCAATTAACACGTGCATACTGGTTCATTGAAGGAACGCGTGAAGTTTCTTTCATTGAATGAGTGTGTGCAGTATGATTCATCAGTTGTATGATTTAAGTTTGTTTGATTGAATTAAAACGTTAAGCTTGACACATTGAATAAAAGAGAGAATCTCTACTCATTGAATTAACAAGTGCAGTTTGGTTCACGGAAAGAAACTGTGCAGTTTAATTGAGACAATGCGTGAAGCTTGTGGCGTTGAATAAATTAAGAGTAGCTCTTCTCACTGAATTGACAAGTGCACTCTCTATGCTTGAATGAACGTGTGCAGTTTGATTCTGTAAATAAGTGAGTTAAGTTTGTTTCATGGAAACAATGAATAACGTTTGAAACATTAAATCAATGATTGAAGTTTGATTCAATGAATCAATGAGTGCAGTTTCCTTCATTGAATAAAAGCGTTAAGCTTGACACATTGAATGAATGAGCGAAGCTGTACTCATTGAATTAAGACGTGGAATTTGTTTCATTGAATGAATGCGTTTTGCTCGTGACATTGAACGAATGGCATTAGCTCTAGGTTTATTTCACTGAATTAAAACGTCAAGTTGACACATTGAATGAATGAGAGAAGCAATATTCATTGTATTAACACGTGCAGTTTGGTGCATGTATTGAATATCTGCAGTTTGATTGAGACAATTCGTTAAGCGTGTGGCAAAGAATGAATGAGAGTAGCTGTACTCATTGAATTGACAAGTGCACTCTCTTTCCTTGAATGAACGTGTGCAGTTTGATTCTGTAAATAAGTGAGTTAAGTTTGTTTCATTGAAACAATGATTAACGTTTGAAAAGAAGAATGAATGATTGAAGTATGGTTCAATGAAATCAATGAGTGCAGTTTGCTTCATTGAATTAAAGCGTCAAGCTTGACACATTGAATGAATGAGCGAAGCTGTACTCATTGAATTTGTTTTATGGAATGAGTGGCAAAAGCACGATTCATTGAAACGGTACTTGCAGACTTTGTCATGGAACGAATGCTTGCAGTTGGATTGATTGATTGAATGATTGCAGATAAATTGACTTCAGAAATGCTTTGAGCATGACACATTGAATGAATGAGAGAAGCTCTACTCATTGAATTAAGCTGTGCAGTTTGTTTCATTGAATGAGTGGCAAAAGCACGATTCATTGAAATGGTACTTGCAGTCTTTGTCATGGAACGAATGTTTGCATTTGGATTGATTGATTGAATGATTGCAGATAAATTGACTTCAGAAATGAGTGAAGTTTAAATCAACGAATTACTTTTGATTCTTTGAATCAATGATTGAAAAGGAATGAATGAACGAATGCAGTTTCTTCCATTGAATGAAAGCTTTGAGCATGACACATTGAATGAATGAGAGAAGCTCTACTCATTGATTTTACACGAGCAGTTTGGTTCATGGAGTGAATCTGTGCAGTTTGATTGAGACAATGCGGGAAGCGTATGTCAATGAATGAGTAGCTCTATTCATTGATTTGACAAGTGTAGTCTCTTTCTTTGAATGAACTAGTGCAGTTTTATTCACTAAATAAGTGAGTTAAGTTTGTTTCATTGAAACAATGAATAAGGTTTAAAAATTGAATGAATGATTGGAGTTTGATTCAATGAATCAATGAGTGCAGTTTGCTTCATGGAATTAAAGCGTTAAGCTTGACACATTGAATGAATGAGAGAAGCTCTACTCATTGAATTAAGACGTGCAGTTTGTTTCATTGAATGAGTGGGTGCAATATGATTCACCAGTTGTCTGATTTAGGTTTGTTTGACTGAATTAAAACGTCAAGTTGACACATTGAATGAATGAGAGAAGCAGTATTCATTGTATTAACACGTGCAATTTGGTGCATGGATTGAATATCTGCAGTTTGATTGAGACAATTCGTTAACCGTGTGGCAATGAATGAATGAGAGTAGCTCTACTCATTGACTTGACAAGTGCACTCTCTTTCCTTGAATGAACGTGTGCAGTTTGATTCTGTAAATAAGTGAGTTAAGTTTGTTTCATTGAAACAATGAATAACGTTTGAAACAAAGAATGAATGATTGAAGTATGGTTCAATGAAATCAATGAGTGCAGTTTGCTTCATTGAATTAAAGCGTCAAGCTTGACACATTGAATGAATGAGCGAAGCTGTACTCATTGAATTTGTTTTATCGAATGAGTGGCAAAAGCACGATTCATTGAAACGGTACTTGCAGACTTTGTCATCGAACGAATGCTTGCAGTTGGATTGATTGATTGAATGATTGCAGATAAATTGACTTCAGAAATGCTTTGAGCATGACAGATTGAATGAATGAGAGAAGCTCTACTCATTGAATTAAGCTGTGCAGTTTGTTTCATTGAATGAGTGGCAAAAGCACGATTCATTGAAATGGTACTTGCAGTCTTTGTCATGGAACGAATGCTTGCAGTTGGATTGATTGATTGAATGATTGCAGATAAATTGACTTCAGAAATGAGTGAAGTTTAAATCAACGAATTACTTTTGATTCTTTGAATCAATGATGGAAAAGGAATGAATGAATGAATGCAGTTTCTTCCATTGAATGAAAGCGGTGAGTTTGACACATTGAAGTTACACGAGCAGTTTGGTTCATGGAGTGAATCTGTGCAGTTTGATTGAGACAATGCGGGAAGTGTACGTCAATGAATGAGTAGCTCTATTCATTGAATTGACAAGTGTAGTCTCTTTCTTTGAATGAACTAGTGAAGTTTTATTCACTAAATAAGTGAGTTAAGTTTGTTTCATTGAAACAATGAATAAGATTTAAACATTGAATGAATGATTGGAGTTTGATTCAATGAATCAATGTATCAATGATTCAATGAATCCATGAATCATCGAATTAAAGCGTTAAGCTTGACACATTGAATGAATGAGAGAAGCTCTACTCATTGAATTAAGACGTGCAGTTTGTTTCATTGAATGAGTGGGTGCAATATGATTCAGCAGTTGTATGATTTAGGTTTGTTTGGCTGAATTACAACGTCAAGTTGACACATTGAATGAATGAGAGAAGCAGTATTCATTGTATTGACACGTGCAATTTGGTGCATGGATTGAATATCTGCAGTTTGATTGAGACAATTTGTGAAGCGTGTGGCAATGAATGAATGAGAGTAGCTCTATTCATTGAATTGACAAGTGCACTCTCTTTCCTTGAATGAACGTGTGCAGTTTGATTCTCTAAATAAGTGAGTTAAGTTTGTTTCATGGAAACAATGAATAACGTTGAAACATTAATTGAATTATTGAAGTATGATTCAATGAATCAAAGAGTGCAGTTTTGCTTCATTGAATTAAAGCGTTAAGCTTGACACATTGAATGAATGAGATAGGCTCTACTCATTGAATTAAACTGTGCAGTTTGTTTCATTGAATGAGTGGCAAAAGCACGATTCATTGAAACGGGACTTACAGTCTTTGTCATGGAACGAATGTTTGCAGTTGGATTGATTGATTGAATGATTGCAGATAAATTGACTTCAGACATGAGTGAAGTTTAAATCAACGAATTACTTTTGATTCGTTGAATCAATGATTGAAAAGGAATGAAAGAACGAATGCAGTTTCTTCCATTGAATGAAAGCTTTGAGCATGACACACTGAATGAAGGAGAGAAGCTCTACTCATTGATTTTACACGAGCAGTTTGGTTCATGGAGTGAATCTGTGCAGTTTGATTGAGACAATGCGGGAAGCGTATGTCAAAGAATGAGTAGCTTGTCATTGAATTGACAAGTGCAGTCTCTTTCTTTGAATGAACTAGTGCAGTTTTATTCACTAAATAAGTGAGTTAAGTTTGCTTCATTGAAACAATGAATAAGGTTTAAACATTGAATTAATGATTGAAGTTTGATTCAATGAATCAATGAGTGCAGTTAGCTTCATTGCATTAATGCGTTAAGCTTGACACATTTAATGAATGAGAGTAGCTCTACTCATTCAATTAAGACGTGCAGTTTGTTTCATTGAATGAATGGGTGCAGTTTGATTCAATGTATTCGTCATGGCATGGAATGAATGGCAGAGGAGCAGTACGCTTTGAATTAAGACGAGCAGTGTATTTCATTGAATGAGTGTGTGCAGTATGATTCATACATTGTATGATTTAAATTTGTTTGATTGAATTAAAACGTTAAGCTTGACACATTGAATGAATGAGAGAAGCTCTACTCATTGAATTAAGCTGTGCAGTTTGTTTCATTGAATGAGTGGCAAAAGCACGATTCATTGAAACGGTACTTGCAGTCTTTGTCATGGAATCAATGTTTGCAGTTGGATTGATTGATTGAATGATTACAGATAAATTGACTTCAGAAATGAGTGAAGTTTAAATCAACGAATTACTTTTGATTCTTTGAATCAATGATTGAAAAGGAATGAATGAATGAATGCAGTTTCTTCCATTGAATGAAAGCGGTGAGCTTGACACATTGAAGTTACACGAAGTTTGGTTCATGGAGTGAATCTGTGCAGTTTGATTGCGACAATGCGGGAAGCGTGTGTCAATGAATGAATGAGAGTAGCTCTACTCATTGAATTGACAAGTGTAGTCTCTTTCTTTGAATGAACATGTGCAGTTTTATTCACTAAATAAGTGAGTTACGTTTGTTTCATTGAAACAATGAATAACGTTTGAAACATTGAATTAATCCTTGAAGTTTGATTTAATGAATCAATGAGTGCAGTTTACTTCATTGAATGAAAGCGTTAAGCTTGACACATTGAATGAACGTCAGTAGCTCTACTCATTGAATTATGACGTGGAGTTTGTTTTTCATTTAATGAAATGGTGCAGTACGATTCACCAATTGTATGATTTCATTATATTTGATTGAATTAAAACGTTGAGCTTGACACATTGAAAGAATGAGAGAAGCTCTACTAATTGAATTGACAAGTGCACTCTCTATCCTTGAATGAACATGTGCAGTTTGATTCAAAAAATTAGTGAGTTAAATTTGTTTCATTGAAACAATGAATAACGTTTGACGTTTGAAACATTGAATGAATGATTCAAGTTTGATTCAATGAATCAATGAGTGCAGTTTACTTCATTGAATTAAAGCGTTAAACTTGACATATTGAAAGAATGAGAGAAGCTCTACTCATTGAATTAAGACGTGCAGTTTGTTTCATTGAATGAAGGCGGTTTGCTCAAGACATTGAATGAATGGCATTCGCTCTCCTCATTGAATAAGTCGTGCAGTGTATTTCATTGAATGAATGGGTGCAATATGATTCATCAGTTGTATGATTTATGTTTATTTGACTGAATTAAAACGTCAAGTTGACACATTGAATGAATGAGAGAAGCAGTATTCATTGTATGAACACGTGCAGTTTGTGCATGGATTGAATATCTGCAGTTTGATTGAGACAATTCGTTAACCGTGTGGCAAAGAATGAATGAGAGTAGCTCTACTCATTGAATTGACAAGTGCACTCTCTTTCCTTGAATGAACGTGTGCAGTTTGATTCTGTAAATAAGTGAGTAAAGTTTGTTTCATTCAAACAATGAATAACGTCTGAAACATTGAATGAATGATTGAAGTATGGTTCAATGAAATCAATGAGTGCAGTTTGCTTCATTGAATTAAAGCGTCGAGCTTGACACATTGAATGAATGAGCGAAGCTCTACTCGTTGAATTAAGACGTGCAGTTTGTTTCATTGAATGAATGCGTTTTGCTCGTGACATTGAATGAATGGCATGAGCTCTACTCTTTGAAATAAGTCGTGCAGTGCATTTCATTGAATGAGTGGGTGCAATATGATTCACCAGTTGTATGATTTATGTTTATTTGACTGAATTAAAACGTCAAGCTTGACACATTGAATGAATGAGAGAAGCAGTGTTCATTGTATTAACACGTGCAGTTTGGTGCATGGAATGAATATCTGCAGTTTGATTGAGACAATTCGTTAAGCGTGTGGCAATGAATGAATGAGAGTAGCTCTACTCATTGAATTGACAAGTGCACTCTCTTTCCTTGAATGAACGTGTGCAGTTTGATTCTGTAAATAAGTGAGTTAAGTTTGTTTCATTGAAACAAACGTTTGAAACAAAGAATGAATGATTGAAGTATGGTTCAATGAAATCAATGAGTGCAGTTTGCTTCATTGAATTAAAGCGTCAAGCTTGACACATTGAATGAATGAGCCAAGCTGTTCTCATTGAATTAAGACGTGGAATTTGGTTTATTGAATGAGTGGCAAAAGCACGATTCATTGAAACGGTAATTGCAGACTTTGTCATGGAATGACTGTTTGCAGTTGGATTGATTGATTGAATGATTGCAGATAAATTGACTTCAGAAATGAGTGAAGTTTAAATCAACGTATTACTTTTGATTCTTTGAATCAATGATGGAAAAGGAATGAATGAATGAATGAATGCAGTTTCTTCCATTGAATGAAAGGGGTGAGCTTGACACATAGAGGTTACACGAGCAATTTGGTTCATGGAGTGTATCTGTGCAGTTTGATTGAGACAATGCGGGAAGCGTATGTCAATGAATGAGTAGCTCTATTCATTGAATTGACAAGTGTAGTCTCTTTCTTTGAATGAACTAGTGCAGTTTTATTCACTAAATAAGTGAGTTAAGTTTGTTTCATTGAAACAATGAATAAGGTTTAAACATTGAATGAATGATTGGAGTTTGATTCAATGAATCAATGAGTGCAGTTTGCTTCATCGAATTAAAGCGTTAAGCTTGACACATTGAATGAATGAGAGAAGCTCTACTCATTCAATTAAGACGTGCAGTTTGTTTCATTGAATGAATGGGTGCAGTTTGATTCATTGAATGAATGCGTATTCGTCATGGCATGGAATGAATGGCAGAGGAGCAGTACGCTTTGAATTAAGATGAGCAGTGTATTTCATTGAATGAGTGTGTGCAGTATGATTCATACATTGTATGATTTAAGTTTGTTTGATTGAATTAAAACGTTAAGCTTGACACATTGAATGAATGAGAGAAGCTCTACTCATTGAATTAAGCTGTGCAGTTTGTTTCATTGAATGAGTGGCAAAAGCACGATTCATTGAAACGGTAATTGCAGTCTTTGTCATGGAATCAATGTTTGCAGTTGGATTGATTGATTGAATGATTACAGATAAATTGACTTCAGAAATGAGTGAAGTTTAAATCAACGAATTACTTTTGATTCTTTGAATCAATGATGGAAAAGGAATGAATGAACGAATGCAGTTTCTTCCATTGAATGAAAGGGGTGAGCTTGACACATTGAATGAATGAGAGAAGCTCTACTCATTGATTTTGCACGAGCAGTTTGTTTCATGGAGTTTGATTGAGACAATGCGGGAAGCGTATGTCAATGAATGAGTAGCTTGTCATTGAATTGACAAGTGTAGTCTCTTTGTTTGAATGAACTAGTGCAGTTTTATTCACTAAATAAGTGAGTTAAGTTTGCTTCATTGAAACAATGAATAAGGTTGAATTAATGATTGAAGTTTGATTCAATGAATCAATGACTGCAGCTAGCTTCATTGCATTAATGCGTTAAGCTTGTCACATTTAATGAATGAGAGTAGCTCTACTCATTCAATTAAGACGTGCAGTTTGTTTCATTGAATGAATGGGTGCAGTTTGATTCATTGAATGAATGCGTATTCGTCATGGCATGGAATGAATGGCAGAGGAGCAGTACGCTTTGAATTAAGACGAGTAGTGTATTTCATTGAATGAGTGTGTGCAGTATGATTCAAACATTGTATGATTTAAGTTTTTTTGATTGAATTAAAACGTTAAGCTTGACATATTGAATGAATGAGAGAAGCTCTACTCATTGAATTAAGCTGTGCAGTTTGTTTCATTGAATGAGTGGCAAAAGCACGATTCATTGAAACGTAACTTGCAGTCTTTGTCATGGAATCAATGTTTGCAGTTGGATTGATTGATTGAATGATTACAGATAAATTGACTTCAGAAATGAGTGAAGTTTAAATCGTCGAATTACTTTTGATTCTTTGAATCAATGATTGAAAAGGAATGAATGAATGAATGCAGTTTCTTCCATTGAATGAAAGCGGTGAGCTTCACACATTGAAGTTACACGAGCAGTTTGGTTCATGGAGTGAATCTGTGCAGTTTGATTGCGGGAAGCGTGTGTCAATGAATGAATGAGAGTAGCTCTACTCATTGAATTGACAAGTGTAGTCTCTTTCTTTGAATGAACTAGTGCAGTTTTATTCACTAAATAAGTGAGTTACGTTTGAAGCAATGAATAACGTTTGAAACATTGAATTAATCCTTGAAGTTTGATTTAATGAATCAATGAGTGCAGTTTACTTCATTGAATGAAAGCGTTAAGCTTGACACATTGAATGAACGTCAGTAGCTCTACTCATTGAATTAAGACGTGGAGTTTGTTTTTCATTGAATGAATGGGTGCAGTACGATTCACCAATTGTATGATTTAATTATGTTTGATTGAATTAAAACGTTGAGCTTGACACATTCAAAGAATGAGAGAAGCTCTGCTCATTGAATTGACAAGTGCACTCTCTATCCTTGAATGAACATGTGCAGTTTGATTCAAAAAATAAGTGAGTTAAGTTTGTTTCATTGAAACAATGAATAACGTTTGACGTTTGAAACATTGAATGAATGATTCAAGTTTGATTCAATGAATCAATGAGCGCAGTTTACTTCATTGAATTAAAGCGTTAAACTTGACATATTGAAAGAATGAGAGAAGCTCTACTCATTGAATTAAGCTGTGCAGTTTGTTTCATTGAATGAGTGGCAAAAGCACGATTCATTGAAATGGTACTTGCAGTCTTTGTCATGGAACGAATGCTTGCAGTTGGATTGATTGATTGAATGATTGCAGATAAATTGACTTCAGAAATGCTTTGAGCATGACACATTGAATGAATGAGAGAAGCTCTACTCATTGAATTAAGCTGTGCAGTTTGTTTCATTGAATGAGTGGCAAAAGCACGATTCATTGAAATGGTACTTGCAGTCTTTGTCATGGAACGAATGTTTGCATTTGGATTGATTGATTGAATGATTGCAGATAAATTGACTTCAGAAATGAGTGAAGTTTAAATCAACGAATTACTTTTGATTCTTTGAATCAATGATTGAAAAGGAATGAATGAACGAATGCAGTTTCTTCCATTGAATGAAAGCTTTGAGCATGACACATTGAATGAATGAGAGAAGCTCTACTCATTGATTTTACACGAGCAGTTTGGTTCATGGAGTGAATCTGTGCAGTTTGATTGAGACAATGCGGGAAGCGTATGTCAATGAATGAGTAGCTCTATTCATTGATTTGACAAGTGTAGTCTCTTTCTTTGAATGAACTAGTGCAGTTTTATTCACTAAATAAGTGAGTTAAGTTTGTTTCATTGAAACAATGAATAAGGTTTAAAAATTGAATGAATGATTGGAGTTTGATTCAATGAATCAATGAGTGCAGTTTGCTTCATGGAATTAAAGCGTTAAGCTTGACACATTGAATGAATGAGAGAAGCTCTACTCATTGAATTAAGACGTGCAGTTTGTTTCATTGAATGAGTGGGGGCAATATGATTCACCAGTTGTATGATTTAGGTTTGTTTGACTGAATTAAAACGTCAAGTTGACACATTGAATGAATGAGAGAAGCAGTATTCATTGTATTAACACGTGCAATTTGGTGCATGGATTGAATATCTGCAGTTTGATTGAGACAATTCGTTAACCGTGTGGCAATGAATGAATGAGAGTAGCTCTACTCATTGACTTGACAAGTGCACTCTCTTTCCTTGAATGAACGTGTGCAGTTTGATTCTGTAAATAAGTGAGTTAAGTTTGTTTCATTGAAACAATGAATAACGTTTGAAACAAAGAATGAATGATTGAAGTATGGTTCAATGAAATCAATGAGTGCAGTTTGCTTCATTGAATTAAAGCGTCAAGCTTGACACATTGAATGAATGAGCGAAGCTGTACTCATTGAATTTGTTTTATCGAATGAGTGGCAAAAGCACGATTCATTGAAACGGTACTTGCAGACTTTGTCATCGAACGAATGCTTGCAGTTGGATTGATTGATTGAATGATTGCAGATAAATTGACTTCAGAAATGCTTTGAGCATGACAGATTGAATGAATGAGAGAAGCTCTACTCATTGAATTAAGCTGTGCAGTTTGTTTCATTGAATGAGTGGCAAAAGCACGATTCATTGAAATGGTACTTGCAGTCTTTGTCATGGAACGAATGCTTGCAGTTGGATTGATTGATTGAATGATTGCAGATAAATTGACTTCAGAAATGAGTGAAGTTTAAATCAACGAATTACTTTTGATTCTTTGAATCAATGATGGAAAAGGAATGAATGAATGAATGCAGTTTCTTCCATTGAATGAAAGCGGTGAGTTTGACACATTGAAGTTACACGAGCAGTTTGGTTCATGGAGTGAATCTGTGCAGTTTGATTGAGACAATGCGGGAAGTGTACGTCAATGAATGAGTAGCTCTATTCATTGAATTGACAAGTGTAGTCTCTTTCTTTGAATGAACTAGTGAAGTTTTATTCACTAAATAAGTGAGTTAAGTTTGTTTCATTGAAACAATGAATAAGGTTTAAACATTGAATGAATGATTGGAGTTTGATTCAATGAATCAATGAATCAATGATTCAATGAATCCATGAATCATCGAATTAAAGCGTTAAGCTTGACACATTGAATGAATGAGAGAAGCTCTACTCATTGAATTAAGACGTGCAGTTTGTTTCATTGAATGAGTGGGTGCAATATGATTCAGCAGTTGTATGATTTAGGTTTGTTTGGCTGAATTACAACGTCAAGTTGACACATTGAATGAATGAGAGAAGCAGTATTCATTGTATTGACACGTGCAATTTGGTGCATGGATTGAATATCTGCAGTTTGATTGAGACAATTTGTGAAGCGTGTGGCAATGAATGAATGAGAGTAGCTCTATTCATTGAATTGACAAGTGCACTCTCTTTCCTTGAATGAACGTGTGCAGTTTGATTCTCTAAATAAGTGAGTTAAGTTTGTTTCATGGAAACAATGAATAACGTTGAAACATTAATTGAATTATTGAAGTATGATTCAATGAATCAAAGAGTGCAGTTTTGCTTCATTGAATTAAAGCGTTAAGCTTGACACATTGAATGAATGAGATAGGCTCTACTCATTGAATTAAACTGTGCAGTTTGTTTCATTGAATGAGTGGCAAAAGCACGATTCATTGAAACGGGACTTACAGTCTTTGTCATGGAACGAATGTTTGCAGTTGGATTGATTGATTGAATGATTGCAGATAAATTGACTTCAGACATGAGTGAAGTTTAAATCAACGAATTACTTTTGATTCGTTGAATCAATGATTGAAAAGGAATGAAAGAACGAATGCAGTTTCTTCCATTGAATGAAAGCTTTGAGCATGACACACTGAATGAAGGAGAGAAGCTCTACTCATTGATTTTACACGAGCAGTTTGGTTCATGGAGTGAATCTGTGCAGTTTGATTGAGACAATGCGGGAAGCGTATGTCAAAGAATGAGTAGCTTGTCATTGAATTGACAAGTGCAGTCTCTTTCTTTGAATGAACTAGTGCAGTTTTATTCACTAAATAAGTGAGTTAAGTTTGCTTCATTGAAACAATGAATAAGGTTTAAACATTGAATTAATGATTGAAGTTTGATTCAATGAATCAATGAGTGCAGTTAGCTTCATTGCATTAATGCGTTAAGCTTGACACATTTAATGAATGAGAGTAGCTCTACTCATTCAATTAAGACGTGCAGTTTGTTTCATTGAATGAATGGGTGCAGTTTGATTCAATGAATGAATGCGTATTCGTCATGGCATGGAATGAATGGCAGAGGAGCAGTACGCTTTGAATTAAGACGAGCAGTGTATTTCATTGAATGAGTGTGTGCAGTATGATTCATACATTGTATGATTTAAATTTGTTTGATTGAATTAAAACGTTAAGCTTGACACATTGAATGAATGAGAGAAGCTCTACTCATTGAATTAAGCTGTGCAGTTTGTTTCATTGAATGAGTGGCAAAAGCACGATTCATTGAAACGGTACTTGCAGTCTTTGTCATGGAATCAATGTTTGCAGTTGGATTGATTGATTGAATGATTACAGATAAATTGACTTCAGAAATGAGTGAAGTTTAAATCAACGAATTACTTTTGATTCTTTGAATCAATGATTGAAAAGGAATGAATGAATGAATGCAGTTTCTTCCATTGAATGAAAGCGGTGAGCTTGACACATTGAAGTTACACGAAGTTTGGTTCATGGAGTGAATCTGTGCAGTTTGATTGCGACAATGCGGGAAGCGTGTGTCAATGAATGAATGAGAGTAGCTCTACTCATTGAATTGACAAGTGTAGTCTCTTTCTTTGAATGAACATGTGCAGTTTTATTCACTAAATAAGTGAGTTACGTTTGTTTCATTGAAACAATGAATAACGTTTGAAACATTGAATTAATCCTTGAAGTTTGATTTAATGAATCAATGAGTGCAGTTTACTTCATTGAATGAAAGCGTTAAGCTTGACACATTGAATGAACGTCAGTAGCTCTACTCATTGAATTATGACGTGGAGTTTGTTTTTCATTTAATGAAATGGTGCAGTACGATTCACCAATTGTATGATTTCATTATATTTGATTGAATTAAAACGTTGAGCTTGACACATTGAAAGAATGAGAGAAGCTCTACTAATTGAATTGACAAGTGCACTCTCTATCCTTGAATGAACATGTGCAGTTTGATTCAAAAAATAAGTGAGTTAAGTTTGTTTGATTGAAACAATGAATAGCGTTTGACGTTTGAAACATTGAATGAATGATTCAAGTTTGATTCAATGAATCAATGAGTGCAGTTTACTTCATTGAATTAAAGCGTTAAACTTGACATATTGAAAGAATGAGAGAAGCTCTACTCATTGAATTAAGACGTGCAGTTTGTTTCATTGAATGAAGGCGGTTTGCTCAAGACATTGAATGAATGGCATTCGCTCTCCTCATTGAATAAGTCGTGCAGTGTATTTCATTGAATGAATGGGTGCAATATGATTCATCAGTTGTATGATTTATGTTTATTTGACTGAATTAAAACGTCAAGTTGACACATTGAATGAATGAGAGAAGCAGTATTCATTGTATGAACACGTGCAGTTTGTGCATGGATTGAATATCTGCAGTTTGATTGAGACAATTCGTTAACCGTGTGGCAAAGAATGAATGAGAGTAGCTCTACTCATTGAATTGACAAGTGCACTCTCTTTCCTTGAATGAACGTGTGCAGTTTGATTCTGTAAATAAGTGAGTAAAGTTTGTTTCATTCAAACAATGAATAACGTCTGAAACATTGAATGAATGATTGAAGTATGGTTCAATGAAATCAATGAGTGCAGTTTGCTTCATTGAATTAAAGCGTCGAGCTTGACACATTGAATGAATGAGCGAAGCTCTACTCGTTGAATTAAGACGTGCAGTTTGTTTCATTGAATGAATGCGTTTTGCTCGTGACATTGAACGAATGGCATGAGCTCTACTCTTTGAAATAAGTCGTGCAGTGCATTTCATTGAATGAGTGGGTGCAATATGATTCACCAGTTGTATGATTTATGTTTATTTGACTGAATTAAAACGTCAAGCTTGACACATTGAATGAATGAGAGAAGCAGTGTTCATTGTATTAACACGTGCAGTTTGGTGCATGGATTGAATATCTGCAGTTTGATTGAGACAATTCGTTAAGCGTGTGGCAATGAATGAATGAGAGTAGCTCTACTCATTGAATTGACAAGTGCACTCTCTTTCCTTGAATGAACGTGTGCAGTTTGATTCTGTAAATAAGTGAGTTAAGTTTGTTTCATTGAAACAAACGTTTGAAACAAAGAATGAATGATTGAAGTATGGTTCAATGAAATCAATGAGTGCAGTTTGCTTCATTGAATTAAAGCGTCAAGTTTGACACATTGAATGAATGAGCCAAGCTGTTCTCATTGAATTAAGACGTGGAATTTGGTTTATTGAATGAGTGGCAAAAGCACGATTCATTGAAACGGTAATTGCAGACTTTGTCATGGAATGACTGTTTGCAGTTGGATTGATTGATTGAATGATTGCAGATAAATTGACTTCAGAAATGAGTGAAGTTTAAATCAACGTATTACTTTTGATTCTTTGAATCAATGATGGAAAAGGAATGAATGAATGAATGAATGCAGTTTCTTCCATTGAATGAAAGGGGTGAGCTTGACACATAGAGGTTACACGAGCAATTTGGTTCATGGAGTGTATCTGTGCAGTTTGATTGAGACAATGCGGGAAGCGTATGTCAATGAATGAGTAGCTCTATTCATTGAATTGACAAGTGTAGTCTCTTTCTTTGAATGAACTAGTGCAGTTTTATTCACTAAATAAGTGAGTTAAGTTTGTTTCATTGAAACAATGAATAAGGTTTAAACATTGAATGAATGATTGGAGTTTGATTCAATGAATCAATGAGTGCAGTTTGCTTCATCGAATTAAAGCGTTAAGCTTGACACATTGAATGAATGAGAGAAGCTCTACTCATTCAATTAAGACGTGCAGTTTGTTTCATTGAATGAATGGGTGCAGTTTGATTCATTGAATGAATGCGTATTCGTCATGGCATGGAATGAATGGCAGAGGAGCAGTACGCTTTGAATTAAGATGAGCAGTGTATTTCATTGAATGAGTGTGTGCAGTATGATTCATACATTGTATGATTTAAGTTTGTTTGATTGAATTAAAACGTTAAGCTTGACACATTGAATGAATGAGAGAAGCTCTACTCATTGAATTAAGCTGTGCAGTTTGTTTCATTGAATGAGTGGCAAAAGCACGATTCATTGAAACGGTAATTGCAGTCTTTGTCATGGAATCAATGTTTGCAGTTGGATTGATTGATTGAATGATTACAGATAAATTGACTTCAGAAATGAGTGAAGTTTAAATCAACGAATTACTTTTGATTCTTTGAATCAATGATGGAAAAGGAATGAATGAACGAATGCAGTTTCTTCCATTGAATGAAAGGGGTGAGCTTGACACATTGAATGAATGAGAGAAGCTCTACTCATTGATTTTGCACGAGCAGTTTGTTTCATGGAGTTTGATTGAGACAATGCGGGAAGCGTATGTCAATGAATGAGTAGCTTGTCATTGAATTGACAAGTGTAGTCTCTTTGTTTGAATGAACTAGTGCAGTTTTATTCACTAAATAAGTGAGTTAAGTTTGCTTCATTGAAACAATGAATAAGGTTGAATTAATGATTGAAGTTTGATTCAATGAATCAATGACTGCAGCTAGCTTCATTGCATTAATGCGTTAAGCTTGACACATTTAATGAATGAGAGTAGCTCTACTCATTCAATTAAGACGTGCAGTTTGTTTCATTGAATGAATGGGTGCAGTTTGATTCATTGAATGAATGCGTATTCGTCATGGCATGGAATGAATGGCAGAGGAGCAGTACGCTTTGAATTAAGACGAGTAGTGTATTTCATTGAATGAGTGTGTGCAGTATGATTCAAACATTGTATGATTTAAGTTTTTTTGATTGAATTAAAACGTTAAGCTTGACATATTGAATGAATGAGAGAAGCTCTACTCATTGAATTAAGCTGTGCAGTTTGTTTCATTGAATGAGTGGCAAAAGCACGATTCATTGAAACGTAACTTGCAGTCTTTGTCATGGAATCAATGTTTGCAGTTGGATTGATTGATTGAATGATTACAGATAAATTGACTTCAGAAATGAGTGAAGTTTAAATCGTCGAATTACTTTTGATTCTTTGAATCAATGATTGAAAAGGAATGAATGAATGAATGCAGTTTCTTCCATTGAATGAAAGCGGTGAGCTTCACACATTGAAGTTACACGAGCAGTTTGGTTCATGGAGTGAATCTGTGCAGTTTGATTGCGGGAAGCGTGTGTCAATGAATGAATGAGAGTAGCTCTACTCATTGAATTGACAAGTGTAGTCTCTTTCTTTGAATGAACTAGTGCAGTTTTATTCACTAAATAAGTGAGTTACGTTTGAAGCAATGAATAACGTTTGAAACATTGAATTAATCCTTGAAGTTTGATTTAATGAATCAATGAGTGCAGTTTACTTCATTGAATGAAAGCGTTAAGCTTGACACATTGAATGAACGTCAGTAGCTCTACTCATTGAATTAAGACGTGGAGTTTGTTTTTCATTGAATGAATGGGTGCAGTACGATTCACCAATTGTATGATTTAATTATGTTTGATTGAATTAAAACGTTGAGCTTGACACATTCAAAGAATGAGAGAAGCTCTGCTCATTGAATTGACAAGTGCACTCTCTATCCTTGAATGAACATGTGCAGTTTGATTCAAAAAATAAGTGAGTTAAGTTTGTTTCATTGAAACAATGAATAACGTTTGACGTTTGAAACATTGAATGAATGATTCAAGTTTGATTCAATGAATCAATGAGCGCAGTTTACTTCATTGAATTAAAGCGTTAAACTTGACATATTGAAAGAATGAGAGAAGCTCTACACATTGAATTAAGACGTGCAGTTTGTTTCATTGAATGAAGGCGGTTTGCTCAAGACATTGAATGAATGGCATTAGCTCTCCTCATTGAATAAGTCGTGCAGTGTATTTCATTGAATGAATGGGTGCAATATGATTCATCAGTTGTATGATTTATGTTTATTTGACTGAATTAAAACGCCAAGCTTGACACATTGAATGAATGAGAGAAGCAGTATTCATTGTATTAACACGTGCAGTTTGGTGCATGGATTGAATATCTGCAGTTTGATTGAGACAATTCGTTAAGCGTGTGGCAATGAATGAATGAGAGTAGCTCTACTCATTTAATTGACAAGTGCACTCTCTTTCCTTGAATGAACGTGTGCAGTTTGATTCTGTAAAAAAGTGACTTAAGTTTGTTTCATTCAAACAATGAATAACGTTTGAAACATTGAATGAATGATTGAAGTATGGTTCAATGAAATCAATGAGTGCAGTTTGCTTCATTGAATTAAAGCGTCAAGCTTGACACATTGAATGAATGAGCGAAGCTGTACTCATTGAATTAAGACGTGGAATTTGTTTCATTGAATGAATACGTTTTGTTCGTGACATTGAACGAATGGCATTAGCTCTACTCTTTGAACTAAGTCGTGCAGTGTATTTCATTGAATGAGTGGGTGCAATATGATTCACCAGTTGTATGATTTATGTTTATTTGACTGAAATAAAACGTCAAGCTTGACACGTTGAATGAATGAGAGAAGCAGTATTCATTGTATTAACACGTGCAGTTTGGTGCATGTATTGAATATCTGCAGTTTGATTGAGACAATTCGTTAACCGTGTGGCAAAGAATGAATGAGAGTAGCTCTACTCATTGAATTGACAAGTGCACTCTCTTTCCTTGAATGAACGTGTGCAGTTTGACTCTGTAAATAAGTGAGTTAAGTTTGTTTCATTCAAACAATGAATAACGTTTGAAACATTGAATGAATGATTGAAGTATGGTTCAATGAAATCAATGAGTGCAGTTTGCTTCATTGAATTAAAGCGTCAAGCTTGACACATTGAATGAATGAGATAAGCTCTACTCATTGAATTAAACTGTGCAGTTTGTTTCATTGAATGAGTGGCAAAAGCACGATTCATTGAAACGGTACTTGCAGTCTTTGTCATGGAACGAATGTTTGCAGTTGGATTGATTGATTGAATGATTGCAGATAAATTGACTTCAGACATGAGTGAAGTTTAAATCAACGAATTACTTTTGATTCGTTGAATCAATGATTGAAAAGGAATGAATGAACGAATGCAGTTTCTTCCATTGAATGAAAGCTTTGAGCATGACACATTGAATGAATGAGAGAAGCTCTACTCATTGATTTTGCACGAGCAGTTTGGTTCATGGAGTGAATCTGTGCAGTTTGATTGAGACAATGCGGGAAGCGTATGTCAATGAATGAGTAGCTTGTCATTGAATTGACAAGTGTAGTCTCTTTGTTTGAATGAACTAGTGCAGTTGTATTCACTAAATAAGTGAGTTAAGTTTGCTTCATTGAAACAATGAATAAAGTTGAATTAATGATTGAAGTTTGATTCAATGAATCAATGAGTGCAGTTAGCTTCATTGCATTAATGCGTTAAGCTTGACACATTTAATGAATGAGAGTAGCTCTACTCATTCAATTAAGTGGTGCGTTTGTTTCATTGAATGAATGGGTGCAGTTTGATTCATTGAATGAATGCGTATTCGTCATGGCATGGAATGAATGGCAGAGAAGCAGTACGCTTTGAATTCAGACGAGCAGTGTATTTCATTGAATGAGTGTGTGCAGTATGATTCATACATTGTATGATTTAAGTTTGTTTGATTGAATTAAAACGTTAAGCTTGACACATTGAATGAATGAGAGAAGCTCTACTCATTGAATTAAGCTGTGCAGTTTGTTTCATTGAATGAGTGGCAAAAGCACGATTCATTGAAACGGTACTTGCAGTCTTTGTCATGGAATCAATGTTTGCAGTTGGATTGATTGATTGAATGATTACAGATAAATTGACTTCAGAAATGAGTGATGTTTAAATCAACGAATTACTTTTGATTCTTTGAATCAATGATTGAAAAGGAATGAATGAATGAATGCAGTTTCTTCCATTGAATGAAAGCGGTGAGCTTGACACATTGAAGTTACACGAGCAGTTTGGTTCATGGAGTGAATCTGAGCAGTTTGATTGCGACAATGCGGGAAGCGTGTCTCAATGAATGAATGAGAGTAGCTCTACTCATTGAATTGACAAGTGTAGTCTTTTTCTTTGAATGAACTAGTGCAGTTTTATTCACTAAATAAGTGAGTTACGTTTGTTTCATTGAAACAATGAATAACGTTTGAAACATTGATTTAATCCTTGAAGTTTGATTTAATGAATCAATGAGTGCAGTTTACTTCATTGAATGAAAGCGTTAAGCTTGACACATTGAATGAACGTCAGTAGCTCTACTCATTGAATTAAGACGTGGAGTTTTTTTTTCATTGAATGAATGGGTGCAGTACGATTCACCAATTGTATGATATAATTATCTTTGATTGAATTAAAACGTTGAGCTTGACACATTGAAAGAATGAGAGAAGCTCTACTCATTGAATTGACAAGTGCACTCTCTATCCTTGAATGAACATGTGCAGTTTGATTCAAAAAATAAGTGAGTTAAGTTTGTTTCATTGAAACAATGAATAACGTTTGACGTTTGAAACATTGAATGAATGATTCAAGTTTGATTCAATGAATCAATGAGCGCAGTTTACTTCATTGAATTAAAGCGTTAAACTTGACATATTGAAAGAATGAGAGAAGCTCTACACATTGAATTAAGACGTGCAGTTTGTTTCATTGAATGAAGGCGGTTTGCTCAAGACATTGAATGAATGGCATTAGCTCTCCTCATTGAATAAGTCGTGCAGTGTATTTCATTGAATGAATGGGTGCAATATGATTCATCTGTTGTATGATTTATGTTTATTTGACTGAATCAAAACGTCAAGCTTGACACATTGAATGAATGAGAGAAGCAGTATTCATTGTATTAACACGTGCAGTTTGGTGCATGGATTGAATATCTGCAGTTTGATTGAGACAATTCGTTAAGCGGGTGGCAATGAATGAATGAGAGTAGCTCTACTCATTGAATTGACAAGTGCACTCTCTTTCCTTGAATGAACGTGTGCAGTTTGATTCTGTAAATAAGTGAGTTAAGTTTGTTTCATTCAAACAATGAATAACGTTTGAAACATTGAATGAATGATTGAAGTATGGTTCAATGAAATCAATGAGTGCAGTTTGCTTCATTGAATTAAAGCGTCAAGCTTGACACATTGAATGAATGAGCGAAGCTGTACTCATTGAATTAAGACGTGGAATTTGTTTCATTGAATGAATACGTTTTGTTCGTGACATTGAACGAATGGCATTAGCTCTACTCTTTGAACTAAGTCGTGCAGTGTATTTCATTGAATGAGTGGGTGCAATATGATTCACCAGTTGTATGATTTAATTTTATTTGACTGAATTAAAACGTCAAGTTGACACGTTGAATGAATGAGAGAAGCAGTATTCATTGTATTAACACGTGCAGTTTGGTGCATGTATTGAATATCTGCAGTTTGATTGAGACAATTCGTTAACCGTGTGGCAAAGAATGAATGAGAGTAGCTCTACTCATTGAATTGACAAGTGCACTCTCTTTCCTTGAATGAACGTGTGCAGTTTGATTCTGTAAATAAGTGAGTTAAGTTTGTTTCATTCAAACAATGAATAACGTTTGAAACATTGAATGAATGATTGAAGTATGGTTCAATGAAATCAATGAGTGCAGTTTGCTTCATTGAATTAAAGCGTCAAGCTTGACACATTGAATGAATGAGCGAAGCTGTACTCATTGCATTAAGACGTGGAATTTGTTTCATTGAATGAATGCGTTTTGCTCGAGACATTGAATGAATGGTATGAGCTCTACTCTTTGAACTAAGTCGTGCAGTGTATTTCATTGAATGAGTGGATGCAATATGATTCACCAGTTGTATGATTTATGTTTTTTTGACTGAATTAAAACGTCAAGCTTGACACATTGAATGAATGAGAGAGCAGTATTCATTGTATTAACACGTGCAATTTGGTGCATGTATTGAATATCTGCAGTTTGATTGAGACAATTCGTTAAGCGTGTGGCAATGAATGAATGAGAGTAGCTCTACTCATTGAATTGACAAGTGCACTCTCTTTCCTTGAATGAACGTGTGCAGTTTGATTCTGTAAATAAGTGAGTTAAGTTTGTTTCATTCAAACAATGAATAACGTTTGACGTTTGAAACATTGAATGAATGATTGAAGTATGGTTCAATGAAATCAATGAGTGCAGTTTGCTTCATTGAATTAAAGCGTTAAGCTTGACACATTGAATGAATGAGATAAGCTCTACTCATTGAATTAAACTGTGCAGTTTGTTTCATTGAATGAGTGGCAAAAACACGATTCATTGAAACGGTACTTGCAGTCTTTGTCATGGAACGAATGTTTGCAGTTGGATTGGTTGATTGAATGATTGCAGATAAATTGACTTCAGACATGAGTGAAGTTTAAATCAACGAATTACTTTTGATTCGTTGAATCAATGATTGAAAAGGAATGAATGAACGAATGCAGTTTCTTCCATTGAATGAAAGCTTTGAGCATGACACATTGAATGAATGAGAGAAGCTCTACTCATTGATTTTGCACGAGCAGTTTGGTTCATGGAGTGAATCTGTGCAGTTTGATTGAGACAATGCGGGAAGCGTATGTCAATGAATGAGTAGCTTGTCATTGAATTGACAAGTGTAGCCTCTTTGTTTGAATGAACTAGTGCAGTTTTATTCATTAAATAAGTGAGTGAAGTTTGCTTCATTGAAACAATCAATAAGGTTGAATTAATGATTGAAGTTTGATTCAATGAATCAATGACTGCAGCTAGCTTCATTGCATTAATGCGTTAAGCTTGACACATTTAATGAATGAGAGTAGCTCTACTCATTCAATTAAGACGTGCAGTTTGTTTCATTGAATGAATGGGTGCAGTTTGATTCATTGAATGAATGCGTATTCGTCATGGCATGGAATGAATGGCAGAGAAGCAGTACGCTTTGAATTAAGACGAGCAGTGTATTTCATTGAATGAGTGTGTGCAGTATGATTCATACATTGTATGATTTAAGTTTGATTGAATTAAAACGTTAAGCTTGACACATTGAATGAATGAGAGAAGCTCTACTCATTGAATTAAGCTGTGCAGTTTGTTTCATTGAATGAGTGGCAAAAGCACTATTCATTGAAACGGTACTTGCAGTCTTTGTCATGGAATCAATGTTTGCAGTTGGATTGATTGATTGAATGATTACAGATAAATTGACTTCAGAAATGAGTGAAGTTTAAATCAACGAATTACTTTTGATTCTTTGAATCAATGATTGAAAAGGAATGAATGAATGAATGCAGTTTCTTCCATTGAATGAAAGCGGTGAGCTTGACACATTGAAGTTACACGAGCAGTTTGGTTCATGGAGTGAATCTGTGAAGTTTGATTGCGACAATGCGGGAAGCGTGTGTCAATGAATGAATGAGAGTAGCTCTACTCATTGAATTGACAAGTGTAGTCTTTTTCTTTGAATGAACTAGTGCAGTTTTATTCACTAAATAAGTGAGTTACGTTTGTTTCATTGAAACAATGAATAACGTTTGAAACATTGAATTAATCCTTGAAGTTTGATTTAATGAATCAATGAGTGCAGTTTACTTCATTGAATGAAAGCGTTAAGCTTGACACATTGAATGAACGTCAGTAGCTCTACTCATTCAATTAAGACGTGGAGTTTGTTTTTCATTGAATGAATGGGTGCAGTTCGATTCACCAATTGTATGATTTAATTATGTTTGATTGAATTAAAACGTTGAGCTTGACACATTGAAAGAATGAGAGAAGCTCTACTCATTGAATTGACAAGTGCACTCTCTATCCTTGAATGAACATGTGCAGTTTGATTCAAAAAATAAGTGAGTTAAGTTTGTTTCATTGAAACAATGAATAACGTTTGACGTTTGAAACATTGAATGAATGATTCAAGTTTGATTCAATGAATCAATGAGTGCTGTTTACTTCTTTGAATTAAAACGTTAAACTTGACATATTGAAAGAATGAGAGAAGCTCTACTCATTGAATTAAGACGTGCAGTTTGTTTCATTGAATGAAGGCGGTTTGCTCAAGACATTGAATGAATGGCATTAGCTCTCCTCATTGAATAAGTCGTGCAGAGTATTTCATTGAATGAATGGGTGCAATATGATTCATCAGTTGTATGATTTATGTTTATTTGACTGAATTAAAACGTCAAGCTTGACACATTGAATGAATGAGAGAAGCAATATTCATTATATTAACACGTGCAGTTTGGTGCATGGATTGAATATCTGCAGTTTGATTGAGACAATTCGTTAAGCGTGTGGCAATGAATGAGTGAGAGTAGCTCTACTCATTGAATTGACAAGTGCACTCTCTTTCCTTGAATGAACGTGTGCAGTTTGATTCTCTAAATAAGTGAGTTAAGTTTGTTTCATTCAAACAATGAATAATGTTTGAAACATTGAATGAATGATTGAAGTATGGTTCAATGAAATCAATGAGTGCAGTTTGCTTCATTGAATTAAAGCGTCAAGCTTGACACATTGAATGAATGAGCGAAGCTGTACTCATTGAATTAAGACGTGGAATTTGTTTCATTGAATGAATGCGTTTTGCTCGTGACATTGAACGAATGGCATTAGCTCTACTCTTTGAACTAAGTCGTGCAGTGTATTTCATTGAATGAGTGGGTGCAATATGATTCATCAGTTGTATGATTTATGTTTATTTGACTGAATTAAAACGGCAAGCTTGACACATTGAATGAATGAGAGAAGCAGTATTCATTGCATTAACACGTGCAGTTTGTGCATGGATTGAATATCTGCAGTTTGATTGAGACAATTCGTTAACCGTGTGGCAAAGAATGAATGAGAGTAGCTCTACTCATTGAATTGACAAGTGCACTCTCTTTGCTTGAATGAACGTGTGCAGTTTGATTCTGTAAATAAGTGAGTTAAGTTTGTTTCATTCAAACAATGAATAAAGTTTGAACCATTGAATGAATGATTGAAGTATGGTTCAATGAAATCAATGAGTGCAGTTTGCTTCATTGAATTAAAGCGTCAAGCTTGACACATTGAATGAATGAGCGAAGCTGTACTCATTGAATTAAGACGTGGAATTTGTTTCATTGAATGAATGCGTTTTGCTCGTGACATTGAACGAATGGCATGAGCTCTACTCTTTGAACTAAGTCTTGCAGTTTATTTCATTGAATGAGTGGGTGCAATATGATTCACCAGTTGTATGATTTATGTTTATTTGACTGAATTAAAACGTCAAGCTTGACACATTGAATGAATGAGAGAAGCAGTATTCATAGCATAACACGTGCAGTTTGTGCATGGATTGAATATCTGCAGTTTGATTGAGACAATTCGTTAACCGTGTGGCAACGAATGAGTGAGAGTAGCTCTACTCATTGAATTGACAAGTGCACTCTCTTTCCTTGAATGA
Source organism: Chiloscyllium plagiosum (assembly GCF_037043375.1). NCBI lineage: Eukaryota > Metazoa > Chordata > Chondrichthyes > Orectolobiformes > Hemiscylliidae > Chiloscyllium > Chiloscyllium plagiosum. The sequence continues at coordinate 90,045,930 of NW_028270149.1, read as the reverse complement.
ACGTGTGCAGTTTGATTCTGTAAATAAGTGAGTTAAGTTTGTTTCATTCAAACAATGAATAACGTTTGAAACATTGAATGAATGATTGAAGTATGGTTCAATGAAATCAATGAGTGCAGTTTGCTTCATTGAATTAAAGCGTCAAGCTTGACACATTGAATGAATGAGATAAGCTCTACTCATTGAATTAAACTGTGCAGTTTGTTTTATTGAATGAGTGGCAAAAGCACGATTCATTGAAACGGTACTTGCAGTCTTTGTCATGGAACGAATGTTTGCAGTTGGATTGGTTGATTGAATGATTGCAGATAAATTGACTTCAGACATGAGTGAAGTTTAAATCAAGGAATTACTTTTGATTCGTTGAATCAATGATTGAAAAGGAATGAATGAACGAATGCAGTTTGTTCCATTGAATGAAAGCTTTGAGCATGACACATTGAATGAATGAGAGAAGCTCTACTCATTGATTTTGCACCAGCAGTTTGGTTCATGGAGTGAATCTGTGCAGTTTGATTGAGACAATGCGGGAAGCGTATGTCAATGAATGAGTAGCTTGTCATTGAATTGACAAGTGTAGTCTCTTTGTTTGAATGAACTAGTGCAGTTTTATTCACTAAATAAGTGAGTTAAGTTTGCTTCATTGAAACAATCAATAAGGTTGAATTAATGATTGAAGTTTGATTCAATGAATCAAAAGTGCAGTTAGCTTCATTGCATTAATGCGTTAAGCTTGACACATTTAATGAATGAGAGTAGCACTACTCATTCAATTAAGACGTGCAGTTTGTTTCATTGAATGAATGGGTGCAGTTTGATTCATTGAATGAATGCGTATTCGTCATGGCATGGAATGAATGGCAGAGGAGCAGTACGCTTTGAATTAAGACGAGCAGTGTATTTCATTTAATGAGTGTGTGCAGTATGATTCATACATTGTATGATTTAAGTTTGTTTGATTGAATTAAAACGTTAAGCTTGACACATTGAATGACTGAGAGAAGCTCTACTCATTGAATTAAGCTGTGCAGTTTGTTTCATTGAATGAGTGGCAAAAGCACTATTCATTGAAACGGTACTTGCAGTCTTTGTCATGGAATCAATGTTTGCAGTTGGATTGATTGATTGAATGATTACAGATAAATTGACTTCAGAAATGAGTGATGTTTAAATCAACGAATTACTTTTGATTCTTTGAATCAATGATTGAAAAGGAATGAATGAATGAATGCAGTTTCTTCCATTGAATGAAAGCGGTGAGGTTGACACATTGAAGTTACACGAGCAGTTTGGTTCATGGAGTGAATCTGTGCAGTTTGATTGCGACAATGCGGGAAGCGTGTGTCAATGAATGAATGAGAGTAGCTCTACTCATTGAATTGACAAGTGTAGTCTTTTTCTTTGAATGAACTGGTGCAGTTTTATTCACTAAATAAGTGAGTTACGTTTGTTTCATTGAAACAATGAATAACGTTTGAAACATTGAATTAATCCTTGAAGTTTGATTTAATGAATCAATGAGTGCAGTTTACTTCATTGAATGAAAGCGTTAAGCTTGACACATTGAATGAACGTCAGTAGCTCTACTCATTGAATTAAGACGTGGAGTTTGTTTTTCATTGAATGAATGGGTGCAGTACGATTCACCAATTGTATGATTTAATTATGTTTGATTGAATTAAAACGTTGAGCTTGACACATTGAAAGAATGAGAGAAGCTCTACTCATTGAATTGACAAGTGCTCTCTCTATCCTTGAATGAACATGTGCAGTTTGATTCAAAAAATAAGTGAGTTAAGTTTGTTTCATTGAAACAATGAATAACGTTTGACGTTTGAAACATTGAATGAATGATTCAAGTTTGATTCAATGAATCAATGAGTGCAGTTTACTTCTTTGAATTAAAGCGTTAAACTTGACATATTGAAAGAATGAGAGAAGCTCTACTCATTGAATTAAGACGTGCAGTTTGTTTCACTGAATGAAGGCGGTTTGCTCAAGACATTGAATGAATGGCATTAGCTCTCCTCATTGAATAAGTCGTGCAGTGTATTTCATTGAATGAATGGGTACAATATGATTCATCAGTTGTATGATTTATGTTTATTTGACTGAATTAAAACGTCAAGCTTGACACATTGAATGAATAAGAGAAGCAGTATTCATTGTATTAACACGTGCAGTTTGGTGCATGGATTGAATATCTGCAGTTTGATTGAGACAATTCGTTAAGCGTGTGGCAATGAATGAATGAGAGTAGCTCTACTCATTGAATTGACAAGTGCACTCTCTTTCCTTGAATGAACGTGTGCAGTTTGATTCTGGAAATAAATGAGTTAAGTGTGTTTCATTCAAACAATGAATAACGTTTGAAACATTGAATGAATGATTGAAGTATGGTTCAATGAAATCAATGAGTGCAGTTTGCTTCACTGAATTAAAGCGTCAAGCTTGACACATTGAATGAATGAGCGAAGCTGTACTCATTGAATTAAGACGTGGAATTTGTTTCATTGAATGAATGCGTTTTGCTCGTGACATTGAACGAATGGCATTAGCTCTACTCTTTGAACTAAGTCGTGCAGTGTATTTCATTGAATGAGTGGGTGCAATATGATTCATCAGTTGTATTATTTATGTTTATTTGACAGAATTAAAACGCCAAGCTTGACACATTGAATGAATGAGAGAAGCAGTATTCATAGCATAACACGTGCAGTTTGTGCATGGATTGAATATCTGCAGTTTGATTGAGACAATTCGTTAACCGTGTGGCAAAGAATGAATGAGAGTAGCTCTACTCATTGAATTGACAAGTGCACTCTCTTTCCTTGAATGAACGTGTGCAGTTTGATTCTGGAAATAAGTGAGTTAAGTTTGTTTCATTCAAACAATGAATAACGTTTGAAACATTGAATGAATGATTGAAGTATGTTTCAATGAAATCAATGAGTGCAGTTTGCTTCATTGAATTAAAGCGTCAAGCTTGACACATTGAATGAATGAGCGAAGCTGTACTCATTGAATTAAGACGTGGAATTTGTTTCATTGAATGAATGAGTTTTGCTCGTGACATTGAACGAATGGTATGAGCTCTACTCTTTGAACTAAGTCGTGCAGTGTATTTCATTGAATGAGTGGGTGCAATATGATTCACCAGTTGTATGATTTATGTTTATTTGACTGAATTAAAACGTCAAGCTTGACACATTGAATGAATGAGAGAGCAGTATTCATTGTATTCACACGTGCAATTTGGCGCATGTATTGAATATCTGCAGTTTGATTGTGACAATTCGTTAAGCGTGTGGCAATGAATGAATGAGAGTAGCTCTACTCATTGAATTGACAAGTGCACTCTCTTTCCTTGAATGAACGTGTGCAGTTTGATTCTGTAAATAAGTGAGTTAAGTTTGTTTCATTCAAACAATGAATAACGTTTGAAACATTGAATGAATGATTGAAGTATGGTTCAATGAAATCAATGAGTGCAGTTTGCTTCATTGAATTAAAGCGTTAAGCTTGACACATTGAATGAATGAGATAAGCTCTACTCATTGAATTAAACTGTGCAGGATGTTTTATTGAATGAGTGGCAAAAGCACGATTCATTGAAACGGTACTTGCAGTCTTTGTCATGGAACGAATGTTTGCAGTTGGATTGGTTGATTGAATGATTGCAGATAAATTGACTTCAGACATGAGTGAAGTTTAAATGAACGAATTACTTTTGAGTCGTTGAATCAATGATTGAAAAGGAATGAATGAACGAATGCAGTTTGTTCCATTGAATGAAAGCTTTGAGCATGACACATTGAATGAATGAGAGAAGCTCTACTCATTGATTTTGCACCAGCAGTTTGGTTCATGGAGTGAATCTGTGCAGTTTGATTGAGACAATGCGGGAAGCGTATGTCAATGAATGAGTAGCTTGTCATTGAATTGACAAGTGTAGTCTCTTTGTTTGAATGAACTAGTGCAGTTTTATTCACTAAATAAGTGAGTTAAGTTTGCTTCATTGAAACAATCAATAAGGTTGAATTAATGATTGAAGTTTGATTCAATGAATCAAAAGTGCAGTTAGCTTCATTGCATTAATGCGTTAAGCTTGACACATTTAATGAATGAGAGTAGCTCTACTCATTCAATTAAGACGTGCAGTTTGTTTCATTGAATGAATGGGTGCAGTTTGATTCATTGAATGAATGCGTATTCGTCATGGCATGGAATGAATGGCAGAGGAGCAGTACGCTTTGAATTAAGACGAGCAGTGTATTTCATTTAATGAGTGTGTGCAGTATGATTCATACATTGTATGAGTTATGTTTGTTTGAATGAATTAAAACGTTAAGCTTGACACATTGAATGACTGAGAGAAGCTCGACTCATTGAATTAAGCTGTGCAGTTTGTTTCATTGAATGAGTGGCAAAAGCACTATTCATTGAAACGGTACTTGCAGTCTTTGTCATGGAATCAATGTTTGCAGTTGGATTGATTGATTGAATGATTACAGATAAATTGACTTCAGAAATGAGTGATGTTTAAATCAACGAATTACTTTTGATTCTTTGAATCAATGATTGAAAAGGAATGAATGAATGAATACAGTTTCTTCCATTGAATGAAAGCGGTGAGCTTGACTCATTGAAGTTACACGAGCAGTTTGGTTCATGGAGTGAATCTGTGCAGTTTGATTGCGACAATGCGGGAAGCGTGTGTCAATGAATGAATGAGAGTAGCTCTACTCATTGAATTGACAAGTGTAGTCTTTTTCTTTGAATGAACTAGTGCAGTTTTATTCACTAAATAAGTGAGTTACGTTTGTTTCATTGAAACAATGAATAACGTTTGAAACATTGAATTAATCCTTGAAGTTTGATTTAATGAATCAATGAGTGCAGTTTACTTCATTGAATGAAAGCGTTAAGCTTGACACATTGAATGAACGTCAGTCGCTCTACTCATTGAATTAAGACGTGGAGTTTGTTTTTCATTCAATGAATGGGTGCAGTACGATTCACCAATTGTATGATTTAATTATGTTTGATTGAATTAAAACGTTGAGCTTGACACATTGAAAGAATGAGAGAAGCTCTACTAATTGAATAGACAAGTGCACTCTCTATCCTTGAATGAACATGTGCAGTTTGATTCAAAAAATAAGTGAGTTAAGTTTGTTTCATTGAAACAATGAATAACGTTTGAAGTTTGAAACATTGAATGAATGATTCAAGTTTGATTCAATGAATCAATGAGTGCTGTTTACTTCTTTGAATTAAAACGTTAAACTTGACATATTGAAAGAATGAGAGAAGCTCTACTCATTGAATTAAGACGTGCAGTTTGTTTCACTGAATGAAGGCGGTTTGCTCAAGACATTGAATGAATGGCATTAGCTCTCCTCATTGAATAAGTCGTGCAGTGTATTTCATTGAATGAATGGGTGGAATATGATTCACCAGTTGTATGATATATGTTTATTTGACTGAATTAAAACGTCAAGCTTGACACATTGAATGAATAAGAGAAGCAGTATTCATTGTATTAACACGTGCAGTTTGGTGCATGGATTGAATATCTGCAGTTTGATTGAGACAATTCGTTAAGCGTGTGGCAATGAATGAATGACAGTAGCTCTACTCATTGCATTGACAAGTGCACTCTCTTTCCTTGAATGAACGTGTGCAGTTTGATTCTGTAAATAAGTGTGTTAAGTTTGTTTCATTCAAACAACGAATAACGTTTGAAACATTGAATGAATGATTGAAGTATGGTTCAATGAAATCAATTAGTGCAGTTTGCTTCATTGAATTAAAGCGTCAAGCTTGACACATTGAATGAATGAGCGAAGCTGTACTCATTGAATTAAGACGTGGAATTTGTTTCATTGAATGAATGCGTTTTGCTCGTGACATTGAACGAATGGCATTAGCTCTACTCTTTGAACTAAGTCGTGCAGTGTATTTCATTGAATGAGTGGGTGCAATATGATTCATCAGTTGTATGATTTATGTTTATTTGACTGAATTAAAACGCCAAGCTTGACACATTGAATGAGTGAGAGAAGCAGTATTCATAGCATAACACGTGCAGTTTGTGCATGGATTGAATATCTGCAGTTTGATTGAGACAATTCGTTAACCGTGTGGCAAAGAATGAATGAGAGTAGCTCTACTCATTGAATTGACAAGTGCACTCTCTTTCCTTAAATGAACGTGTGCAGTTTGAATCTCTAAATAAGTGAGTTAAGTTTGTTTCATTCAAACAATGAATTACGTTTGAAACATTGAATGAATGATTGAAGTATGGTTCAATGAATTCAATGAGTGCAGTTTGCTTCATTGAATTAAAGCGTTAAGCTTGACACATTGAATGAATGAGATAAGCTCTACTCATTGAATTAAACTGTGCAGTTTGTTTCATTGAATGAGTGGTAAAAGCACGATTCATTGAAACGGTACTTGCAGTCTTTGTCATGGAACGAATGTTTGCAGTTGGATTGGTTGATTGAATGATTGCAGATAAATTGACTTCAGACATGAGTGAAGTTTAAATCAACGAATTACTTTTGATTCGTTGAATCAATGATTGAAAAGGAATGAATGAACGAATGCAGTTTCTTCCATTGAATGAAAGCTTTGAGCATGACACATTGAATGAATGAGAGAAGCTCTACTCATTGATTTTGCACGAGCAGTTTTGGTTCATGGAGTGAATCTGTGCAGTTTGATTGAGACAATGCGGGAAGCGTATGTCAATGAATGAGTAGCTTGTCATTGAATTGACAAGTGTAGTCTCTTTGTTTGAATGAACTAGTGCAGTTTTATTCACTAAATAAGTGAGTTAAGTTTGCTTCATTGAAACAATGAATAAGGTTGAATTAATGATTGAAGTTTGATTCAATGAATCAAAAGTGCAGTTAGCTTCATTGCATTAATGCGTTAAGCTTGACACATTGAATGAATGAGAGTAGCTCTACTCATTCAATTAAGACGTGCAGTTTGTTTCATTGAATGAATGGGTGCAGTTTGATTCATTGAATGAATGCGTATTCGTCATGGCATGGAATGAATGGCAGAGGAGCAGTACGCTCTGAATTAAGACGAGCAGTGTATTTCATTTAATGAGTGTGTGCAGTATGATTCATACATTGTATGAGTTATGTTTGTTTGAATGAATTAAAACGTTAAGCTTGACACATTGAATGACTGAGAGAAGCTCGACTCATTGAATTAAGCTGTGCAGTTTGTTTCATTGAATGAGTGGCAAAAGCACTATTCATTGAAACGGTACTTGCAGTCTTTGTCATGGAATCAATGTTTGCAGTTGGATTGATTGATTGAATGATTACAGATAAATTGACTTCAGAAATGAGTGATGTTTAAATCAACGAATTACTTTTGATTCTTTGAATCAATGATTGAAAAGGAATGAATGAATGAATACAGTTTCTTCCATTGAATGAAAGCGGTGAGCTTGACTCATTGAAGTTACACGAGCAGTTTGGTTCATGGAGTGAATCTGTGCAGTTTGATTGCGACAATGCGGGAAGCGTGTGTCAATGAATGAATGAGAGTAGCTCTACTCATTGAATTGACAAGTGTAGTCTTTTTCTTTGAATGAACTAGTGCAGTTTTATTCACTAAATAAGTGAGTTACGTTTGTTTCATTGAAACAATGAATAACGTTTGAAACATTGAATTAATCCTTGAAGTTTGATTTAATGAATCAATGAGTGCAGTTTACTTCATTGAATGAAAGCGTTAAGCTTGACACATTGAATGAACGTCAGTCGCTCTACTCATTGAATTAAGACGTGGAGTTTGTTTTTCATTCAATGAATGGGTGCAGTACGATTCACCAATTGTATGATTTAATTATGTTTGATTGAATTAAAACGTTGAGCTTGACACATTGAAAGAATGAGAGAAGCTCTACTAATTGAATAGACAAGTGCACTCTCTATCCTTGAATGAACATGTGCAGTTTGATTCAAAAAATAAGTGAGTTAAGTTTGTTTCATTGAAACAATGAATAACGTTTGAAGTTTGAAACATTGAATGAATGATTCAAGTTTGATTCAATGAATCAATGAGTGCTGTTTACTTCTTTGAATTAAAACGTTAAACTTGACATATTGAAAGAATGAGAGAAGCTCTACTCATTGAATTAAGACGTGCAGTTTGTTTCACTGAATGAAGGCGGTTTGCTCAAGACATTGAATGAATGGCATTAGCTCTCCTCATTGAATAAGTCGTGCAGTGTATTTCATTGAATGAATGGGTGGAATATGATTCACCAGTTGTATGATATATGTTTATTTGACTGAATTAAAACGTCAAGCTTGACACATTGAATGAATAAGAGAAGCAGTATTCATTGTATTAACACGTGCAGTTTGGTGCATGGATTGAATATCTGCAGTTTGATTGAGACAATTCGTTAAGCGTGTGGCAATGAATGAATGACAGTAGCTCTACTCATTGCATTGACAAGTGCACTCTCTTTCCTTGAATGAACGTGTGCAGTTTGATTCTGTAAATAAGTGTGTTAAGTTTGTTTCATTCAAACAACGAATAACGTTTGAAACATTGAATGAATGATTGAAGTATGGTTCAATGAAATCAATTAGTGCAGTTTGCTTCATTGAATTAAAGCGTCAAGCTTGACACATTGAATGAATGAGCGAAGCTGTACTCATTGAATTAAGACGTGGAATTTGTTTCATTGAATGAATGCGTTTTGCTCGTGACATTGAACGAATGGCATTAGCTCTACTCTTTGAACTAAGTCGTGCAGTGTATTTCATTGAATGAGTGGGTGCAATATGATTCATCAGTTGTATGATTTATGTTTATTTGACTGAATTAAAACGCCAAGCTTGACACATTGAATGAGTGAGAGAAGCAGTATTCATAGCATAACACGTGCAGTTTGTGCATGGATTGAATATCTGCAGTTTGATTGAGACAATTCGTTAACCGTGTGGCAAAGAATGAATGAGAGTAGCTCTACTCATTGAATTGACAAGTGCACTCTCTTTCCTTAAATGAACGTGTGCAGTTTGAATCTCTAAATAAGTGAGTTAAGTTTGTTTCATTCAAACAATGAATTACGTTTGAAACATTGAATGAATGATTGAAGTATGGTTCAATGAATTCAATGAGTGCAGTTTGCTTCATTGAATTAAAGCGTTAAGCTTGACACATTGAATGAATGAGATAAGCTCTACTCATTGAATTAAACTGTGCAGTTTGTTTCATTGAATGAGTGGTAAAAGCACGATTCATTGAAACGGTACTTGCAGTCTTTGTCATGGAACGAATGTTTGCAGTTGGATTGGTTGATTGAATGATTGCAGATAAATTGACTTCAGACATGAGTGAAGTTTAAATCAACGAATTACTTTTGATTCGTTGAATCAATGATTGAAAAGGAATGAATGAACGAATGCAGTTTCTTCCATTGAATGAAAGCTTTGAGCATGACACATTGAATGAATGAGAGAAGCTCTACTCATTGATTTTGCACGAGCAGTTTTGGTTCATGGAGTGAATCTGTGCAGTTTGATTGAGACAATGCGGGAAGCGTATGTCAATGAATGAGTAGCTTGTCATTGAATTGACAAGTGTAGTCTCTTTGTTTGAATGAACTAGTGCAGTTTTATTCACTAAATAAGTGAGTTAAGTTTGCTTCATTGAAACAATGAATAAGGTTGAATTAATGATTGAAGTTTGATTCAATGAATCAAAAGTGCAGTTAGCTTCATTGCATTAATGCGTTAAGCTTGACACATTTAATGAATGAGAGTAGCTCTACTCATTCAATTAAGACGTGCAGTTTGTTTCATTGAATGAATGGGTGCAGTTTGATTCATTGAATGAATGCGTATTCGTCATGGCATGGAATGAATGGCAGAGGAGCAGTACGCTTTGAATTAAGACGAGCAGTGTATTTCATTTAATGAGTGTGTGCAGTATGATTCATACATTGTATGATTTAAGTTTGTTTGATTGAATTAAAACGTTAAGCTTGATACATTGGATGACTGAGAGAAGCTCTACTCATTGAATTAAGCTGTGCAGTTTGTTTCATTGAATGAGTGGCAAAAACACTATTCATTGAAACGGTACTTGCAGTCTTTGTCATGGAATCCATGTTTGCAGTTGGATTGATTGATTGAATGATTACAGATAAATTGACTTCAGAAATGAGTGATGTTTAAATCAACGAATTACTTTTGATTCTTTGAATCAATGATTGAGAATGAATGAATGAATGAATACAGTTTCTTCCATTGAATGAAAGCGGTGAGCTTGACACATTGAAGTTACACGAGCAGTTTGGTTCATGGAGTGAATCTGTGCAGTTTGATTGCGACAATGCGGGAAGCGTGTGTCAATGAATGAATGAGAGTAGCTCTACTCATTGAATTGACAAGTGTAGTCTTTTTCTTTGAATGAACTAGTGCAGTTTTATTCACTAAATAAGTGAGTTACATTTGTTTCATTGAAACAATGAATAACGTTTGAAACATTGAATTAATCCTTGAAGTTTGATTTAATGAATCAATGAGTGCAGTTTACTTCATTGAATGAAAGCGTTAAGCTTGACACATTGAATGAACGTCAGTAGCTCTACTCATTGAATTAAGACGTGGAGTTTGTTTTTCATTGAATGAATGGGTGCAGTACGATTCACCAATTGTATGATTTAATTATGTTTGATTGAATTAAAACGTTGAGCTTGACACATTGAAAGAATGAGAGAAGCTCTACTCATTGAATTGACAAGTGCACTCTCTATCCTTGAATGAACATGTGCAGTTTGATTCAAAAAAATAAGTGAGTTAAGTTTGTTTCATTGAAACAATGAATAACGTTTGACGTTTGAAACATTGAATGAATGATTCAAGTTTGATTCAATGAATCAATGAGTGCTGTTTACTTCTTTGAATTAAAACGTTAAACTTGACATATTGAAAGAATGAGAGAAGCTCTATTCATTGAATTAAGACGTGCAGTTTGTTTCACTGAATGAAGGCGGTTTGCTCAAGACATTGAATGAATGGCATTAGCTCTCCTCATTGAAAAAGTCGTGCAGTGTATTTCATTGAATGAATGGGTGGAATATGATTCACCAGTTGTATGATATATGTTTATTTGACTGAATTAAAACGTCAAGCTTGACACATTGAATGAATAAGAGAAGCAGTATTCATTGTATTAACACGTGCAGTTTGGTGCATGGATTGAATATCTGCAGTTTGATTGAGACAATTCGTTAAGCGTGTGGCAATGAATGAATGACAGTAGCTCTACTCATTGAATTGACAAGTGCACTCTCTTTCCTTGAATGAACGTGTGCAGTTTGATTCTGTAAATAAGTGAGTTAAGTTTGTTTCATTCAAACAATGAATAACGTTTGAAACATTGAATGAATGATTGAAGTATGGTTCAATGAAATCAATGAGTGCAGTTTGCTTCATTGAATTAAAGCGTCAAGCTTGACACATTGAATGAATGAGCGAAGCTGTACTCATTGAATTAAGACGTGGAATTTTTTTCATTGAATGAATGCGTTTTGCTCGTGACATTGAACGAATGGTATGAGCTCTACTCTTTGAACTAAGTCGTGCAGTGTATTTCATTGAATGAATGGGTGCAATATGATTCACCAGTTGTATGATTTATGTTTATTTGACTGAATTAAAACGTCAAGCTTGACACATTGAATGAATGAGAGAAGCAGTATTCATTGTATTAACACATGCAATTTGGTGCATGTATTGAATATCTGCAGTTTGATTGAGACAATTCGTTAAGCGTGTGGCAATGAATGAATGAGAGTAGCTCTACTCATTGAATTGACAAGTGCACTCTCTTTCCTTGAATGAACGTGTGCAGTTTGATTCTGTAAATAAGTGAGTTAAGTTTGTTTCATTCAAACAATGAATAACGTTTGAAACATTGAATGAATGATTGAAGTATGGTTCAAGGAAATCAATGAGTGCAGTTTGCTTCATTGAATTAAAGCGTTAAGCTTGACACATTGAATGAAAGAAATAAGCTCTACTCATTGAATTAAACTGTGCAGTTTGTTTCATTGAATGAGTGGCAAAAGCACGATTCATTGAAACGGTACTTGCAGTCTTTGTCATGGAACGAATGTTTGCAGTTGCATTGGTTGATTGAATGATTGCAGATAAATTGACTTCAGACATGAGTGAAGTTTAAATCAACGAATTACTTTTGATTCGTTGAATCAATGATTGAAAAGGAATGAATGAACGAATGCAGTTTCTTCCATTGAATGAAAGCTTTGAGCATGACACATTGAATGAATGAGAGAAGCTCTACTTATTGATTTTGCACGAGCAGTTTTGGTTCATGGAGTGAATCTGTGCAGTTTGATTGAGACAATGCGGGAAGCGTATGTCAATGAATGAGTAGCTTGTCATTGAATTGACAAGTGTAGTCTCTTTGTTTGAATGAACTAGTGCAGTTTTATTCACTAAATAAGTGAGTTAAGTTTGCTTCATTGAAACAATGAATAAGGTTGAATTAATGATTGAAGTTTGATTCAATGAATCAAAAGTGCAGTTAGCTTCATTGCATTAATGCGTTAAGCTTGACACATTTAATGAATGAGAGTAGCTCTACTCATTCAATTAAGACGTGCAGTTTGTTTCATTGAATGAATGGGTGCAGTTTGATTCATTGAATGAATGCGTATTCGTCATGGCATGGAATGAATGGCAGAGGAGCAGTACGCTTTGAATTAAGACGAGCAGTGTATTTCATTTAATGAGTGTGTGCAGTATGATTCATACATTGTATGATTTAAGTTTGTTTGATTGAATTAAAATGTTAAGCTTGACACATTGGATGACTGAGAGAAGCTCTACTCATTGAATTAAGCTGTGCAGTTTGTTTCATTGAATGAGTGGCAAATACACTATTCATTGAAACGGTACTTGCAGTCTTTGTCATGGAATCCATGTTTGCAGTTGGATTGATTGATTGAATGATTACAGATAAATTGACTTCAGAAATGAGTGATGTTTAAATCAACGAATTACTTTTGATTCTTTGAACCAATGATTGAAAAGGAATGAATGAATGAATACAGTTTCTTCCATTGAATGAAAGCGGTGAGCTTGACACATTGAAGTTACACGAGCAGTTTGGTTCATGGAGTGAATCTGTGCAGTTTGATTGCGACAATGCGGGAAGCGTGTGTCAATGAATGAATGAGAGTAGCTCTACTCATTGAATTGACAAGTGTAGTCTTTTTCTTTGAATGAACTAGTGCAGTTTTATTCACTAAATAAGTGAGTTACATTTGTTTCATTGAAACAATGAATAACGTTTGAAACATTGAATTAATCCTTGAAGTTTGATTTAATGAATCAATGAGTGCAGTTTACTTCATTGAATGAAAGCGTTAAGCTTGACACATTGAATGAACGTCAGTAGCTCTACTCATTGAATTAAGACGTGGAGTTTGTTTTTCATTGAATGAATGGGTGCAGTACGATTCACCAATTGTATGATTTAATTATGTTTGATTGAATTAAAACGTTGAACTTGACACATTGAAAGAATGAGAGAAGCTCTACTCATTGAATTGACAAGTGCACTCTCTATCCTTGAATGAACATGTGCAGTTTGATTCAAAAAATGTGAGTTAAGTTTGTTTCATTGAAACAATGAATAACGTTTGACGTTTGAAACATTGAATTAATGATTCAAGTTTGATTCAATGAATCAATGAGTGCTGTTTACTTCTTTGAATTAAAACGTTAAACTTGACATATTGAAAGAATGAGAGAAGCTCTATTCATTGAATTAAGACGTGCAGTTTGTTTCACTGAATGAAGGCGGTTTGCTCAAGACATTGAATGAATGGCATTAGCTCTCCTCATTGAAAAAGTCGTGCAGTGTATTTCATTGAATGAATGGGTGCAATATGATTCACCAGTTGTATGATATATGTTTATTTGACTGAATTAAAACGTCAAGCTTGACACATTGAATGAATAAGAGAAGCAGTATTCATTGTATTAACACGTGCAGTTTGGTGCATGGATTGAATATCTGCAGTTTGATTGAGACAATTCGTTAAGCGTGTGGCAATGAATGAATGACAGTAGCTCTACTCATTGAATTGACAAGTGCACTCTCTTTCCTTGAATGAACGTGTGCAGTTTGATTCTGTAAATAAGTGAGTTAAGTGTGTTTCATTCAAACAATGAATAACGTTTGAAACATTGAATGAATGATTGAAGTATGGTTCAATGAAATCAATGAGTGCAGTTTGCTTCATTGAATTAAAGCGTCAAGCTTGACACATTGAATGAATGAGCGAAGCTGTACTCATTGAATTAAGACGTGGAATTTGTTTCATTGAATGAATGCGTTTTGCTCGTGACATTGAATGAATGGTATGAGCTCTACTCTTTGAACTAAGTCGTGCAGTGTATTTCATTGAATGAATGGGTGCAATATGATTCACCAGTTGTATGATTTATGTTTATTTGACTGAATTAAAACGTCAAGCATGACACATTGAATGAATGAGAGAAGCAGTATTCATTGTATTAACACATGCAATTTGGTGCATGTATTGAATATCTGCAGTTTGATTGAGACAATTCGTTAAGCGTGTGGCAATGAATGAATGAGAGTAGCTCTACTCATTGAATTGACAAGTGCACTCTCTTTCCTTGAATGAACGTGTGCAGTTTGATTCTGTAAATAAGTGAGTTAAGTTTGTTTCATTCAAACAATGAATAACGTTTGAAACATTGAATGAATGATTGAAGTATGGTTCAATGAAATCAATGAGTGCAGTTTGCTTCATTGAATTAAAGCGTTAAGCTTGACACATTGAATGAAAGAAATAAGCTCTACTCATTGAATTAAACTGTGCAGTTTGTTTTATTGAATGAGTGGCAAAAGCACGATTCATTGAAACGGTACTTGCAGTCTTTGTCATGGAACGAATGTTTGCAGTTGCATTGGTTGATTGAATGATTGCAGATAAATTGACTTCAGACATGAGTGAAGTTTAAATCAACGAATTACTTTTGATTCGTTGAATCAATGATTGAAAAGGAATGAATGAACGAATGCAGTTTCTTCCATTGAATGAAAGCTTTGAGCATGACACATTGAATGAATGAGAGAAGCTCTACTCATTGATTTTGCACGAGCAGTTTGGTTCATGGAGTCAATCTGTGCAGTTTGATTGAGACAATGCGGGAAGCGTATGTCAATGAATGAGTAGCTTGTCATTGAATTGACAAGTGTAGTCTCTTTGTTTGAATGAACTAGTGCAGTTTTATTCACTAAATAAGTGAGTTAAGTTTGCTTCATTGAAACAATGAATAAGGTTGAATTAATGATTGAAGTTTGATTCAATGAATCAAAAGTGCAGTTAGCTTCATTGCATTAATGCGTTAAGCTTGACACATTTAATGAATGAGAGTAGCTCTACTCATTCAATTAAGACGTGCAGTTTGTTTCATTGAATGAATGGGTGCAGTTTGATTCATTGAATGAATGCGTATTCGTCATGGCATGGAATGAATGGCAGAGGAGCAGTACGCTTTGAATTAAGACGAGCAGTGTATTTCATTTAATGAGTGTGTGCAGTATGATTCATACATTGTATGATTTAAGTTTGTTTGATTGAATTAAAATGTTAAGCTTGACACATTGGATGACTGAGAGAAGCTCTACTCATTGAATTAAGCTGTGCAGTTTGTTTCATTGAATGAGTGGCAAATACACTATTCATTGAAACGGTACTTGCAGTCTTTGTCATGGAATCCATGTTTGCAGTTGGATTGATTGATTGAATGATTACAGATAAATTGACTTCAGAAATGAGTGATGTTTAAATCAACGAATTACTTTTGATTCTTTGAACCAATGATTGAAAAGGAATGAATGAATGAATACAGTTTCTTCCATTGAATGAAAGCGGTGAGCTTGACTCATTGAAGTTACACGAGCAGTTTGGTTCATGGAGTGAATCTGTGCAGTTTGATTGCGACAATGCGGGAAGCGTGTGTCAATGAATGAATGAGAGTAGCTCTACTCATTGAATTGACAAGTGTAGTCTTTTTCTTTGAATGAACTAGTGCAGTTTTATTCACTAAATAAGTGAGTTACATTTGTTTCATTGAAACAATGAATAACGTTTGAAACATTGAATTAATCCTTGAAGTTTGATTTAATGAATCAATGAGTGCAGTTTACTTCATTGAATGAAAGCGTTAAGCTTGACACATTGAATGAACGTCAGTAGCTCTACTCATTGAATTAAGACGTGGAGTTTGTTTTTCATTGAATGAATGGGTGCAGTACGATTCACCAATTGTATGATTTAATTATGTTTGATTGAATTAAAACGTTGAACTTGACACATTGAAAGAATGAGAGAAGCTCTACTCATTGAATTGACAAGTGCACTCTCTATCCTTGAATGAACATGTGCAGTTTGATTCAAAAAATGTGAGTTAAGTTTGTTTCATTGAAACAATGAATAACGTTTGACGTTTGAAACATTGAATTAATGATTCAAGTTTGATTCAATGAATCAATGAGTGCTGTTTACTTCTTTGAATTAAAACGTTAAACTTGACATATTGAAAGAATGAGAGAAGCTCTATTCATTGAATTAAGACGTGCAGTTTGTTTCACTGAATGAAGGCGGTTTGCTCAAGACATTGAATGAATGGCATTAGCTCTCCTCATTGAAAAAGTCGTGCAGTGTATTTCATTGAATGAATGGGTGCAATATGATTCACCAGTTGTATGATATATGTTTATTTGACTGAATTAAAACGTCAAGCTTGACACATTGAATGAATAAGAGAAGCAGTATTCATTGTATTAACACGTGCAGTTTGGTGCATGGATTGAATATCTGCAGTTTGATTGAGACAATTCGTTAAGCGTGTGGCAATGAATGAATGACAGTAGCTCTACTCATTGCATTGACAAGTGCACTCTCTTTCCTTGAATGAACGTGTGCAGTTTGATTCTGTAAATAAGTGAGTTAAGTTTGTTTCATTCAAACAATGAATAACGTTTGAAACATTGAATGAATGATTGAAGTATGGTTCAATGAAATCAATGAGTGCAGTTTGCTTCATTGAATTAAAGCGTCAAGCTTGACACATTGAATGAATGAGCGAAGCTGTACTCATTGAATTAAGACGTGGAATTTTTTTCATTGAATGAATGTGTTTTGCTCGTGACATTGAACGAATGGCATGAGCTCTACTCTTTGAACTAAGTCGTGCAGTGTATTTCATTGAATGAGTGGGTGCAATATGATTCACCAGTTGTATGATTTATGTTTATTTGACTGAATTAAAACGTCAAGCTTGACACATTGAATGAATGAGAGAAGCAGTATTCATTGTATTAACACGTGCAATTTGGTGCATGTATTGAATATCTGCAGTTTGATTGAGACAATTCGTTAAGCGTGTGGCAATGAATTAATGAGAGTAGCTCTACTCATTGAATTGACAAGTGCACTCTCTTTCCTTGAATGAACGTGTGCAGTTTGATTCTGTAAATAAGTGAGTTAAGTTTGTTTCATTCAAACAATGAATAACGTTTGAAACATTGAATGAATGATTCAAGTATGGTTCAATGAAATCAATGAGTGCAGTTTGCTTCATTGAATTAAAGCGTTAAGCTTGACACATTGAATGAATGAGATAAGCTCTACTCATTGAATTAAACTGTGCAGTTTGTTTCATTGAATGAGTGGCAAAAGCACGATTCATTGAAACGGTACTTGCAGTCTTTGTCATGGAACGAATGTTTGCAGTTGGATTGGTTGATTGAATGATTGCAGATAAATTGAATCCAGACATGAGTGAAGTTTAAATCAACGAATTACTTTTGATTCGTTGAATCAATGATTGAAAAGGAATGAATGAACGAATGCAGTTTCTTCCATTGAATGAAAGCTTTGAGCATGACAGATTGAATGAATGAGAGAAGCTCTACTCATTAATTTTGCACCAGCAGTTTGGTTCATGGAGTGAATCTGTGCAGTTTGATTGAGACAATGCGGGAAGCGTATGTCAATGAATGAGTAGCTTGTCATTGAATTGACAAGTGTAGTCTCTTTGTTTGAATGAACTAGTGCAGTTTTATTCACTGAATAAGTGAGTTAAGTTTGCTTCATTGAAACAATAAGGTTGAATTAATGATTGAAGTTTGATTCAATGAATCAAAAGTGCAGTTAGCTTCATTGCATTAATGCGTTAAGCTTGACACATTTAATGAATGAGAGTAGCTCTACTCATTCAATTAAGACGTTCAGTTTGTTTCATTGAATGAATGGGTGCAGTTTGATTCATTGAATGAATGCGTATTCGTCATGGCATGGAATGAATGGCAGAGGAGCAGTACGCTTTGAATTAAGACGAGCAGTGTATTTCATTGAATGAGTGTGTGCAGTATGATTCATACATTGTATGATTTAAGTTTGTTTGATTGAATTAAAACGTTAAGCTTGACACATTGGATGACTGAGAGAAGCTCTACTCATTGAATTAAGCTGTGCAGTTTGTTTCATTCAATGAGTGGCAAAAACACTATTCATTGAAACGTTACTTGCAGTCTTTGTCATGGAATCCATGTTTGCAGTTGGATTGATTGATTGAATGATTACAGATAAATTGACTTCAGAAATGAGTGATGTTTAAATCAACGAATTACTTTTGATTCTTTGAATCAATGATTGAAAAGGAATGAATGAATGAATGCAGTTTCTTCCATTGAATGAAAGCGGTGAGCTTGACACATTGAAGTTACACGAGCAGTTTGGTTCATGGAGTGAATCTGTGCAGTTTGATTGCGACAATGCGGGAAGCGTGTGTCAATGAATGAATGAGAGTAGCTCTACTCATTGAATTGACAAGTGTAGTCTCTTTCTTTGAATGAACATGTGCAGTTTTATTCACTAAATAAGTGAGTTACGTTTGTTTCATTGAAACAATGAATAACGTTTGAAACATTGAATTAATCCTTGAAGTTTGATTTAATGAATCAATGAGTGCAGTTTACTTCATTGAATGAAAGCGTTAAGCTTGACACATTGAATGAACGTCAGTAGCTCTACTCATTCAATTAAGACGTGGAGTTTGTTTTTCATTGAATGAATGGGTGCAGTACGATTCACCAATTGTATGATTTAATTATGTTTGATTGAATTAAAACGTTGAGCTTGACACATTGAAAGAATGAGAGAAGCTCTACTCATTGAATTGACAAGTGCACTCTCTATCCTTGAATGAACATGTGCAGTTTGATTCAAAAAATAAGTGAGTTAAGTTTGTTTCATTGAAACAATGAATAACGTTTGACGTTTGAAACATTGAATCAATGATTCAAGTTTGATTCAATGAATCAATGAGTGCTGTTTACTTCTTTGAATTAAAACGTTAAACTTGACATATTGAAAGAATGAGAGAAGCTCTACTCATTGAATTAAGACGTGCAGTTTGTTTCACTGAATGAAGGTGGTTTGCTCAAGACATTGAATGATTGGCATTAGCTCTCCACATTGAATAAGTCGTGCAGTGTATTTCATTGAATGAATGGGTGGAATATGATTCATCAGTTGTATGATTTATGTTTATTTGACTGAATTAAAACGTCAAGCTTGACACATTGAATGAAATAGAGAAGCAGTATTCATTGTATTAACACGTGCAGTTTGGTGCATGGATTGAATATCTGCAGTTTGATTGAGACAATTCGTTAAGCGTGTGGCAATGAATGAATGACAGTAGCTCTACTCATTGCATTGACAAGTGCACTCTCTTTCCTTGAATGAACGTGTGCAGTTTGATTCTGTAAATAAGTGAGTTAAGTTTGTTTCATTCAAACAACGAATAACGTTTGAAACATTGAATGAATGATTGAAGTATGGTTCAATGAAATCAATGAGTGCTGATTGCTTCATTGAATTAAAGCGTCAAGCTTGACACATTGAATGAATGAGCGAAGCTGTACTCATTGAATTAAGGCGTGGAATTTGTTTCATTGAATGAATGCGTTTTGCTCGTGACATTGAACGAATGGCATTAGCTCTACTCTTTGAACTAAGTCGTGCAGTGTATTTCATTGAATGAGTGGGTGCAATATGATTCATCAGTTGTATGATTTATATTTATTTGACAGAATTGAAACGCCAAGCTTGACACATTGAATGAATGAGAGAAGCAGTATTCATAGCATTAACACGTGCAGTTTGTGCATGGATTGAATATCTGCAGTTTGATTGAGACAATTCGTTAACCGTGTGGCAATGAATGAATGAGAGTAGCTCTACTCATTGAATTGACAAGTGCACTCTCTTTCCTTGAATGAACGTGTGCAGTTTGATTCTGTAAATAAGTGAGTTAAGTTTGTTTCATTCAAACAATGAATAACGTTTGAAACATTGAATGAATGATTGAAGTATGGTTCAATGAAATCAATGAGTGCAGTTTGCTTCATTGAATTAAAGCGTCAAGCTTGACACATTGAATGAATGAGCGAAGCTGTACTCATTGAATTAAGACGTGGAATTTGTTTCATTGAATGAATGCGTTTTGCTCGTGACATTGAACGAATGGCATTAGCTCTACTCTTTGAACTAAGTCGTGCAGTGTATTTCATTGAATGAGTGGGTGCAATATGATTCATCAGTTGTATGATTTATGTTTATTTGACTGAATTAAAACGCCAAGCTTGACACATTGAATGAATGAGAGAAGCAGTATTCATAGCATAACACGTGCAGTTTGTGCATTGATTGAATATCTGCAGTTTGATTGAGACAATTCGTTAACTGTGTGGCAAAGAATGAATGAGAGTAGCTCTACTCATTGAATTGACAAGTGCACTCTCTTTCCTTGAATGAACGTGTGCAGTTTGATTCTGGAAATAAGTGAGTTAAGTTTGTTTCATTCAAACAATGAATAACGTTTGAAACATTGAATGAATGATTGAAGTATGGTTCAATGAAATCAATGAGTGCAGTTTGCTTCATTGAATTAAAGCGTCAAGCTTGACACATTGAATGAATGAGCGAAGCTGTACTCATTGAATTAAGACGTGGAATTTGTTTCATTGAATGAATGCGTTTTGCTCGTGACATTGAATGAATGGTATGAGCTCCACTCTTTGAACTAAGTCGTGCAGTGTATTTCATTGAATGAATGGGTGCAATATGATTCACCAGTTGTATGATTTATGTTTATTTGACTGAATTAAAACGCCAAGCTTGACACATTGAATGAATGAGAGAAGCAGTATTCATTGTATTAACACGTGCAATTTGGTGCATGTATTGAATATCTGCAGTTTGATTGAGACAATTCGTTAAGCGTGTGGCAATGAATGAATGAGAGTAGCTCTACTCATTGAATTGACAAGTGCACTCTCTTTCCTTGAATGAACGTGTGCAGTTTGATTCTGTAAATAAGTGAGTTAAGTTTGTTTCATTCAAACAATGAATAACGTTTGAAACATTGAATGAATGAGATAAGCTCTACTCATTGAATTAAACTGTGCAGTTTGTTTCATTGAATGAGTGGCAAAAGCACGATTCATTGAAACGGTACTTGCAGTCTTTGTCATGGAATCCATGTTTGCAGTTGGATTGATTGATTGAATGATTACAGATAAATTGACTTCAGAAATGAGTGAAGTTTAAATCAACGAATTACTTTTGATTCTTTGAATCAATGATTGAAAAGGAATGAATGAATGAATGCAGTTTCTTCCATTGAATGAAAGCGGTGAGCTTGACACATTGAAGTTACACGAGCAGTTTGGTTCATGGAGTGAATCTGTGCAGTTTGATTGCGACAATGCGGGAAGCGTGTGTCAATGAATGAATGAGAGTAGCTCTACTCATTGAATTGACAAGTGTAGTCTTTTTCTTTGAATGAACTAGTGCAGTTTTATTCACTAAATAAGTGAGTTACGTTTGTTTCATTGAAACAATGAATAACGTTTGAAACATTGAATTAATCCTTGAAGTTTGATTTAATGAATCAATGAGTGCAGTTTACTTCATTGAATGAAAGCGTTAAGCTTGACACATTGAATGAACGTCAGTAGCTCTACTCATTGAATTAAGACGTGGAGTTTGTTTTTCATTGAATGAATGGGTGCAGTACGATTCACCAATTGTATGATTTAATTATGTTTGATTGAATTAAAACGTTGAGCTTGACACATTGAAAGAATGAGAGAAGCTCTACTCATTGAATTGACAAGTGCACTCTCTATCCTTGAATGAACATGTGCAGTTTGATTCAAAAAATAAGTGAGTTAAGTTTGTTTCATTGAAACAATGAATAACGTTTGACGTTTGAAACATTGAATCAATGATTCAAGTTTGATTCAATGAATCAATGAGTGCTGTTTACTTCTTTGAATTAAAACGTTAAACTTGACATATTGAAAGAATGAGAGAAGCTCTACTCATTGAATTAAGACGTGCAGTTTGTTTCACTGAATGAAGGCGGTTTGCTCAAGACATTGAATGAATGGCATTAGCTCTCCACATTGAATAAGTCGTGCAGTGTATTTCATTGAATGAATGGGTGGAATATGATTCATCAGTTGTATGATTTATGTTTATTTGACTGAATTAAAACGTCAAGCTTGACACATTGAATGAAATAGAGAAGCAGTATTCATTGTATTAACACGTGCAGTTTGGTGCATGGATTGAATATCTGCAGTTTGATTGAGACAATTCGTTAAGCGTGTGGCAATGAATGAATGACAGTAGCTCTACTCATTGCATTGACAAGTGCACTCTCTTTCCTTGAATGAACGTGTGCAGTTTGATTCTGTAAATAAGTGAGTTAAGTTTGTTTCATTCAAACAACGAATAACGTTTGAAACATTGAATGAATGATTGAAGTATGGTTCAATGAAATCAATGAGTGCTGATTGCTTCATTGAATTAAAGCGTCAAGCTTGACACATTGAATGAATGAGCGAAGCTGTACTCATTGAATTAAGGCGTGGAATTTGTTTCATTGAATGAATGCGTTTTGCTCGTGACATTGAACGAATGGCATTAGCTCTACTCTTTGAACTAAGTCGTGCAGTGTATTTCATTGAATGAGTGGGTGCAATATGATTCATCAGTTGTATGATTTATATTTATTTGACAGAATTGAAACGCCAAGCTTGACACATTGAATGAATGAGAGAAGCAGTATTCATAGCATTAACACGTGCAGTTTGTGCATGGATTGAATATCTGCAGTTTGATTGAGACAATTCGTTAACCGTGTGGCAATGAATGAATGAGAGTAGCTCTACTCATTGAATTGACAAGTGCACTCTCTTTCCTTGAATGAACGTGTGCAGTTTGATTCTGTAAATAAGTGAGTTAAGTTTGTTTCATTCAAACAATGAATAACGTTTGAAACATTGAATGAATGATTGAAGTATGGTTCAATGAAATCAATGAGTGCAGTTTGCTTCATTGAATTAAAGCGTCAAGCTTGACACATTGAATGAATGAGCGAAGCTGTACTCATTGAATTAAGACGTGGAATTTGTTTCATTGAATGAATGCGTTTTGCTCGTGACATTGAACGAATGGCATTAGCTCTACTCTTTGAACTAAGTCGTGCAGTGTATTTCATTGAATGAGTGGGTGCAATATGATTCATCAGTTGTATGATTTATGTTTATTTGACTGAATTAAAACGCCAAGCTTGACACATTGAATGAATGAGAGAAGCAGTATTCATAGCATAACACGTGCAGTTTGTGCATTGATTGAATATCTGCAGTTTGATTGAGACAATTCGTTAACTGTGTGGCAAAGAATGAATGAGAGTAGCTCTACTCATTGAATTGACAAGTGCACTCTCTTTCCTTGAATGAACGTGTGCAGTTTGATTCTGGAAATAAGTGAGTTAAGTTTGTTTCATTCAAACAATGAATAACGTTTGAAACATTGAATGAATGATTGAAGTATGGTTCAATGAAATCAATGAGTGCAGTTTGCTTCATTGAATTAAAGCGTCAAGCTTGACACATTGAATGAATGAGCGAAGCTGTACTCATTGAATTAAGACGTGGAATTTGTTTCATTGAATGAATGCGTTTTGCTCGTGACATTGAATGAATGGTATGAGCTCCACTCTTTGAACTAAGTCGTGCAGTGTATTTCATTGAATGAATGGGTGCAATATGATTCACCAGTTGTATGATTTATGTTTATTTGACTGAATTAAAACGCCAAGCTTGACACATTGAATGAATGAGTGAAGCAGTATTCATTGTATTAACACGTACAATTTGGTGCATGTATTGAATATCTGCAGTTTGATTGAGACAATTCGTTAAGCGTGTGGCAATGAATGAATGAGAGTAGCTCTACTCATTGAATTGACAAGTGCACTCTCTTTCCTTGAATGAACGTGTGCAGTTTGATTCTGTAAATAAGTGAGTTAAGTTTGTTTCATTCAAACAATGAATAACGTTTGAAACATTGAATGAATGAGATAAGCTCTACTCATTGAATTAAACTGTGCAGTTTGTTTCATTGAATGAGTGGCAAAAGCACGATTCATTGAAACGGTACTTGCAGTCTTTGTCATGGAACGAATGTTTGCAGTTGGATTGGTTGATTGAATGATTGCAGATAAATTGAATCCAGACATGAGTGAAGTTTAAATCAACGAATTACGTTTGATTCGTTGAATCAATGATTGAAAAGGAATGAATGAACGAATGCAGTTTCTTCCATTGAATGAAAGCTTTGAGCATGACACATTGAATGAATGAGAGAAGCTCTACTCATTGATTTTGCACCAGCAGTTTGGTTCATGGATTGAATCTGTGCAGTTTGATTGAGACAATGCGGGAAGCGTATGTCAATGAATGAGTAGTTTGTCATTGAATTGACAAGTGTAGTCTCTTTGTTTGAATGAACTAGTGCAGTTTTATTCACTAAATAAGTGAGTTAAGTTTGCTTCATTGAAACAATGAATAAGGTTGAATTAATGATTGAAGTTTGATTCAATGAATCAAAAGTGCAGTTAGCTTCATTGCATTAATGCGTTAAGCTTGACACATTTAATGAATGAGAGTAGCTCTACTCATTCAATTAAGACGTGCAGTTTGTTTCATTGAATGAATGGGTGCAGTTTGATTCATTGAATGAATGCGTATTCGTCATGGCATGAAATGAATGGCAGAGGAGCAGTACGCTTTGAATTAAGACGAGCAGTGTATTTCATTGAATGAGTGTGTGCAGTATGATTCATACATTGTATGATTTAAGTTTGTTTGATTGAATTAAAACGTTAAGCTTGACACATTGGATGACTGAGAGAAGCTCTACTCATTGAATTAAGCTGTGCAGTTTGTTTCATTCAATGAGTGGCAAAAACACTATTCATTGAAACGGTACTTGCAGTCTTTGTCATGGAATCAATGTTTGCAGTTGGATTGATTGATTGAATGATTACAGATAAATTGACTTCAGAAATGAGTGATGTTTAAATCAACGAATTACTTTTGATTCTTTGAATCAATGATTGAAAAGGAATGAATGAATGAATGAATGCAGTTTCTTCCATTGAATGAAAGCGGTGAGCTTGACACATTGAAGTTACACGAGCAGTTTGGTTCATGGAGTGAATCTGTGCAGTTTGATTGCGACAATGCGGGAAGCGTGTGTCAATGAATGAATGAGAGTAGCTCTACTCATTGAATTGACAAGTGTAGTCTTTTTTTTTGAATGAACTAGTGCAGTTTTATTCACTCAATAAGTGAGTTACGTTTGTTTCATTGAAACAATGAATAACGTTTGAAACATTGAATTAATCCTTGAAGTTTGATTTAATGAATCAATGAGTGCAGTTTACTTCATTGAATGAAAGCGTTAAGCTTGACACATTGAATGAACGTCAGTAGCTCTACTCATTGAATTAAGACGTGGAGTTTGTTTTTCATTGAATGAATGGGTGCAGTACGATTCACCAATTGTATGATTTAATTATGTTTGATTGAATTAAAACGTTGAGCTTGACACATTGAAAGAATGAGAGAAGCTCTACTCATTGAATTGACAAGTGCACTCTCTATCCTTGAATGAACATGTGCAGTTTGATTCAAAAAATAAGTGAGTTAAGTTTGTTTCATTGAAACAATGAATAACGTTTGATGTTTGAAACATTGAATGAATGATTCAAGTTTGATTCAATGAATCAATGAGTGCTGTTTACTTCTTTGAATTAAAACGTTAAACTTGACATATTGAAAGAATGAGAGAAGCACTACTCATTGAATTAAGACGTGCAGTTTGTTTCACTGAATGAAGGCGGTTTGCTCAAGACATTGAATGAATGGCATTAGTTCTCCTCATTGAATAAGTCGTGCAGTGTATTTCATTGAATGAATGGGTGGAATATGATTCATCAGTTGTATGATATATGTTTATTTGACTGAATTAAAACGTCAAGCTTGACACATTGAATGAATAAGAGAAGCAGTATTCATTGTATTAACACGTGCAGTTTGGTGCATGGATTGAATATCTGCAGTTTGATTGAGACAATTCGTTAAGCGTGTGGCAATGAATGAACGACAGTAGCTCTACTCATTGCATTGACAAGTGCACTCTCTTTCCTTGAATGAACGTGTGCAGTTTGATTCGGTAAATAAGTGAATTAAGTTTGTTTCATTCAAACAACGAATAACGTTTGAAACATTGAATGAATGATTGAAGTATGGTTCAATGAAATCAATGAGTGCAGTTTGCTTCAAAGAATTAAAGCGTCAAGCTTGACACATTGAATGAATGAGCGAAGCTGTACTCATTGAATTAAGACGTGGAATTTGTTTCATTGAATGAATGCGTTTTGCTCGTGACATTGAACGAATGGCATTAGCTCTACTCTTTGAACTAAGTCGTGCAGTGTATTTCATTGAATGAGTGGGTGCAATATGATTCACCAGTTGTATGATTTATGTTTATTTGACTGAATTAAAACGGCAAGCTTGACACATTGAATGAATGAGAGAAGCAGTATTCATAGCATTAACACGTGCAGTTTGTGCCTGGATTGAATATCTGCAGTTTGATTGAGACAATTCGTTAACCGTGTGGCAAAGAATGAATGAGAGTAGCTCTACTCATTGAATTGACAAGTGCACTCTCTTTGCTTGAATGAACGTGTGCAGTTTGATTCTGTAAATAAGTGAGTTAAATTTGTTTCATTCAAACAATGAATAAAGTTTGAACCATTGAATGAATGATTGAAGTATGGTTCAATGAAATCAATGAGTGCAGTTTGCTTCATTGAATTAAAGCGTCAAGCTTGACACATTGAATGAATGAGCGAAGCTGTACTCATTGAATTAAGACGTGGAATTTGTTTCAATGAATGAATGCGTTTTGCTCGTGACATTGAACGAATGGCATGAGCTCTACTCTTTGAACTAAGTCTTGCAGTTTATTTCATTGAATGAGAGGGTGCAATATGATTCACCAGTTGTATGATTTATGTTTATTTGACTGAATTAAAATGTGAAGCTTGACACATTGAATGAATGAGAGAAGCAGTATTCATTGTATTAACACGTGCAATTTGGTGCATGTATTGTATATCTGCAGTTTGATTGAGACAATTCGTTAAGCGTGTGGCAATGAATGAATGAGAGTAGCTCTACTCATTGAATTGACAAGTGCACTCTCTTTCCTTGAATGAACGTGTGTAGTTTGATTCTGTAAATAAGTGAGTTAAGTTTGTTTCATTCAAACAATGAATAACGTTTGAAACATTGAATGAATGATTGAAGTATGGTTCAATGAAATCAATGAGTGCAGTTTGCTTCAAAGAATTAAAGCGTCAAGCTTGACACATTGAATGAATGAGCGAAGCTGTACTCGTTGAATGAAGACGTGGAATTTGTTTCATTGAATGAATGCGTTTTGCTCGTGACATTGAACGAATGGCATTATCTCTACTCTTTGTACTAACCCGTGCAGTGTATTTCATTGATTGAGTGGGTGCAATATGATTCATCAGTTGTATGATTTATGTTTATTTGACTGCATTAAAACGCCAAGCTTGACACATTGAATGAATGAGAGAAGCAGTATTCATAGCATAACACGTGCAGTTTGTGCATGGATTGAATATCTGCAGTTTGATTGAGACAATTCGTTAACCGTGTGGCAAAGAATGAATGAGAGTAGCTCTACTCATTGCATTGACAAGTGCACTCTCTTTCCTTGAATGAACTTGTGCAGTTTGATTCTCTAAATAAGTGAGTTAAGTTTGTTTCATTCAAACAATGAATAACGTTTGAAACATTGAATGAATGATTGAAGTTTGGTTCAATGAAATCAATGAGTGCAGTTTGCTTCATTGAATTAAAGCGTCAAGCTTGACACATTGAATGAATGAGCGAAGCTGTACTCATTGAATTAAGACGTGGAATTTTTTTCATTGAATGAATGTGTTTTGCTCGTGACATTGAACGAATGGCATGAGCTCTACTCTTTGAACTAACTCGTGCAGTGTATTTCATTGAATGAGTGGGTGCAATATGATTCACCAGTTGTATGATTTATGTTTATTTGACTGAATTAAAACGTCAAGCTTGACACATTGAATGAATGAGAGAAGCAGTATTCATTGTATTAACACGTGCAATTTGGTGCATGTATTGAATATCTGCAGTTTGATTGAGACAATTCGTTAAGCGTGTGGCAATGAATGAATGAGAGTAGCTCTACTCATTGAATTGACAAGTGCACTCTCTTTCCTTGAATGAACGTGTGCAGTTTGATTCTCTAAATAAGTGAGTTAAGTTTGTTTCATTCAAACAATGAATAACGTTTGAAACATTGAATGAATGATTGAAGTATGGTTCAATGAAATCAATGAGTGCAGTTTGCTTCATTGAATTAAAGCGTTAACTTGACATATTGAATGAATGAGACAAGCTCTACTCAATGAATTAAACTGTGCAGTTTGTTTTATTGAATGAGTGGCAAAAGCACGATTCATTGAAACGGTACTTGCAGAATCAAAATTGCAGTTAGCTTCATTCCTTTAATGCGTTAAGCTTGATACATTTAATGAATGAGAGTAGCTCTACTCATTCAATTAAGTCGTGCAGTTTGTTTCATTGAATGAATGGGTGCAGTTTGATTCATTGAATGAATGCGTATTCGTCATGGCATGGAATGAATGGCAGAGGAGCAGTACGCTTTGAATTAAGACGAGCAGTGTATTTCATTGAATGAGTGTGTGCAGTATGATCCATATATTGTATGATTTAAGTTTGTTTGATTGAATTAAAACGTTAAGCTTGACACATTGAATGAATGCGAGATGCTCTACTCATTGAATTAAGCTGTGCAGTTTGTTTCATTGAATGAGTGGCAAAAGCACTATTCATTGAAACGGTACTTGCAGTCTTTGTCATGGAATCAATGTTTGCATTTGGATTGATTGATTGAATGATTACAGATAAATTGACTTCAGAAATGAGTGATGTTTAAATCAACGAATTACTTTTGAATCTTTGAATCAATGATTGAAAAGGAATGAATGAATGCAGTTTCTTCCATTGAATGAAAGCGGTGAGCTTGACACATTGAAGTTACACGAGCAGTTTGGTTCATGGAGTGAATCTGTGCAGTTTGATTGCGACAATGCGGGAAGCGTGTGTCAATGAATGAATGACAGTAGCTCTACTCATTGAATTGACAAGTGTAGTCTTTTTCTTTGAATGAACTAGTGCAGTTTTATTCACTAAATAAGTGAGTTACGTTTGTTTCATTGAAACAATGAATAACGTTTGAAACATTGAATTAATCCTTGAAGTTTGATTTAATGAATCAATGAGTGCAGTTTACTTCATTGAATGAAAGCGTTAAGCTTGACACATTGAATGAACGTCAGTAGCTCTACTCATTGAATTAAGACGTGGAGTTTGTTTTTCATTGAATGAATGGGTGCAGTACGATTCACCAATTGTATGATTTAATTATGTTTGATTGAATTAAAACGTTGAGCTTGACACATTGAAAGAATGAGAGAAGCTCTGCTCATTGAATTGACAAGTGCACTCTCTATCCTTGAATGAACATGTGCAGTTTGTTTAAAAAAAAGTGAGTTAAGTTTGTTTCATTGAAACAATGAATAACGTTTGACGTTTGAAACATTGAATGAATGATTCAAGTTTGATTCAATGAATCAATGAGTGCAGTTTACTTCATTGAATTAAAGCGTTAAACTTGACATATTGAAAGAATGAGAGAAGCTCTACTCATTGAATTAAGACGTGCAGTTTGTTTCATTGAATGAAGGCGGTTTGCTCAAGACATTGAATGAATGGCATTAGCTCTCCTCATTGAAAAAGTCGTGCAGTGTATTTCATTGAATGAATGGGTGCAATATGATTCATCAGTTGTATGATTTATGTTTATTTGACTGAATTAAAACGCCAAGCTTGACACATTGAATGAATGAGAGAAGCAGTATTCATTGTATTAACACGTGCAGTTTGGTGCATGGATTGAATATCTGCAGTTTGATTGAGACAATTCGTTAAGCGTGTGGCAATGAATGAATGAGAGTAGCTCTACTCATTGAATTGACAAGTGCACTCTCTTTTCTTGAATGAACTTGTGCAGTTTGATTCTCTAAATAAGTGAGTTAAGTTTGTTTCATTCAAACAATGAATAACGTTTTAAACATTGAATGAATGATTGAAGTTTGGTTCAATGAAATCAATGAGTGTAGTTTGCTTCATTGAATTAAAGCGTCAAGCTTGACACATTGAATGAATGAGCGAAGCTGCACTCATTGAATTAAGACGTGGAATTTTTTTCATTGAATGAATGTGTTTTGCTCGTGACATTGAACGAATGGCATGAGCTCTACTCTTTGAACTAAGTCGTGCAGTTTATTTCATTGAATGAGTGGGTGCAATAGGATTCACCAGTTGTATGATTTATGTTTATTTGACTGAATTAAAACGTCAAGCTTGACACATTGAATGAATGAGAGAAGCAGTATTCATTGTATTAACACGTGCAATTTGGTGCATGTATTGAATATCTGCAGTTTGATTGAGACAATTCATTAAGCGCGTGGCAATGAATGAATGAGAGTAGCTCTACTCATTGAATTGACAAGTGCACTCTCTTTCCTTGAATGAACGTGTGCAGTTTGATTCTCTAAATAAGTGAGTTAAGTTTGTTTCATTCAAACAATGAATAACGTTTGAAACATTGAATGAATGATTGAAGTATGGTTCAATGAAATCAATGAGTGCAGTTTGCTTCATTGAATTAAAGCGTTAACTTGACATATTGAATGAATGAGATAAGCTCTACTCATTGAATTAAACTGTGCAGTTTGTTTTATTGAATGAGTGGCAAAAGCACGATTCATTGAAACGGTACTTGCAGAATCAAAATTGCAGTTAGCTTCATTCCATTAATGCGTTAAGCTTGACACATTTAATGAATGAGAGTAGCTCTACTCATTCAATTAAGACATGCAGTTTGTTTCATTGAATGAATGGGTGCAGTTTGATTCATTGAATGAATGCGTATTCGTCATGGCATGGAATGAATGGCAGAGGAGCAGTACGCTTTGAATTAAGACGAGCAGTGTATTTCTTTGAATGAGTGTGTGTACATTGTATGATTTAAGTTTGTTTGAATGAATTAAAACGTTAAGCTTGACACATTGAATGAATGAGAGATGCTCTACTCATTGAATTAAGCTGTGCCGTTTGTTTCATTGAATGAGTGGCAAAAGCACTATTCATTGAAACGGTACTTGCAGTCTTTGTCATGGAATCAATGTTTGCAGTTGGATTGATTGATTGAATGATTACAGATAAATTGACTTCAGAAATGAGTGAAGTTTAAATCAACGAATTACTTTTGATTCTTTGAATCAATGATTGAAAAGGGATGAATGAATGAGTGCAGTTTCTTCCATTGAATGAAAGCGGTGAGGTTGACACATTGAAGTTATACGAGCAGTTTGGTTCATGGAGTGAATCTGTGCAGTTTGATTGCGACAATGCGGGAAGCGTGTGTCAATGAATGAATGAGAGTAGCTCTACTCATTGAATTGACAAGTGTAGTCTTTTTCTTTGAATGAACTAGTGCAGTTTTATTCACTGAATAAGTGAGTTACGTTTGTTTCATTGAAACAATGAATAACGTTTGAAACATTGAATTAATCCTTGAAGTTTGATTTAATGAATCAATGAGTGCAGTTTACTTCATTGAATGAAAGCGTTAAGCTTGACACATTGAATGAACGTCAGTAGCTCTACTCATTGAATTAAGACGTGGAGTTTGTTTTTCATTGAATGAATGGGTGCAGTACGATTCACCAATTGTATGATTTAATTATGTTTGATTGAATTAAAACGTTGAGCTTGACACATTGAAAGAATGAGAGAAGCTCTACTCATTGAATTGACAAGTGCACTCTCTATCCTTGAATGACCATGTGCAGTTTGATTCAAAAAATAAGTGAGTTGTTTGTTTCATTGAAACAATGAATAACGTTTGACGTTTGAAACATTGAATGAATGATTCAAGTTTGATTCAATGAATCAATGAGTGCAGTTTACTTCGTTGAATTAAAGCGTTAAACTTGACATATTGAAAGAATGAGAGAAGCTCTACTCATTGAATTAAGACGTGCAGTTTGTTTCATTGAATGAAGGCGGTTTGCTCAAGACATTGAATGAATGGCATTAGCTCTCCTCATTGAATAAGTCGTGTAGTGTATTTCATTGAATGAATGGGTGCAATATGATTCATCAGTTGTATGATTTATGTTTATTTGACTGAATTAAAACGCCAAGCTTGACACATTGAATGAAATAGAGAAGCAGTATTCATTGTATTAACACGTGCTGTTTGGTGCATGGATTGAATATCTGCAGTTTGATTGAGACAATTCGTTAAGCGTGTGGCAATGAATGAATGAGAGTAGCTCTACTCATTGAATTGACAAGTGCACTCTCTTTCCTTGAATGAACGTGTGCAGTTTGATTCTCTAAATAAGTGAGTTAAGTTTGTTTCATTCAAACAATGAATAACGTTTGAAACATTGAATGAATGATTGAAGTATGGTTCAATGAAATCAATGAGTGCAGTTTGCTTCATTGAATTAAAGCGTTAACTTGACATATTGAATGAATGAGATAAGCTCTACTCATTGAATTAAACTGTGCAGTTTGTTTTATTGAATGAGTGGCAAAAGCACGATTCATTGAAACGGTACTTGCAGAATCAAAATTGCAGTTAGCTTCATTCCATTAATGCGTTAAGCTTGACACATTTAATGAATGAGAGTAGCTCTACTCATTCAATTAAGACATGCAGTTTGTTTCATTGAATGAATGGGTGCAGTTTGATTCATTGAATGAATGCGTATTCGTCATGGCATGGAATGAATGGCAGAGGAGCAGTACGCTTTGAATTAAGACGAGCAGTGTATTTCTTTGAATGAGTGTGTGTACATTGTATGATTTAAGTTTGTTTGAATGAATTAAAACGTTAAGCTTGACACATTGAATGAATGAGAGATGCTCTACTCATTGAATTAAGCTGTGCCGTTTGTTTCATTGAATGAGTGGCAAAAGCACTATTCATTGAAACGGTACTTGCAGTCTTTGTCATGGAATCAATGTTTGCAGTTGGATTGATTGATTGAATGATTACAGATAAATTGACTTCAGAAATGAGTGAAGTTTAAATCAACGAATTACTTTTGATTCTTTGAATCAATGATTGAAAAGGGATGAATGAATGAGTGCAGTTTCTTCCATTGAATGAAAGCGGTGAGGTTGACACATTGAAGTTATACGAGCAGTTTGGTTCATGGAGTGAATCTGTGCAGTTTGATTGCGACAATGCGGGAAGCGTGTGTCAATGAATGAATGAGAGTAGCTCTACTCATTGAATTGACAAGTGTAGTCTTTTTCTTTGAATGAACTAGTGCAGTTTTATTCACTGAATAAGTGAGTTACGTTTGTTTCATTGAAACAATGAATAACGTTTGAAACATTGAATTAATCCTTGAAGTTTGATTTAATGAATCAATGAGTGCAGTTTACTTCATTGAATGAAAGCGTTAAGCTTGACACATCGAATGAACGTCAGTAGCTCTACTCATTGAATTAAGACGTGGAGTTTGTTTTTCATTGAATGAATGGGTGCAGTACGATTCACCAATTGTATGATTTAATTATGTTTGATTGAATTAAAACGTTGAGCTTGACACATTGAAAGAATGAGAGAAGCTCTACTCATTGAATTGACAAGTGCACTCTCTATCCTTGAATGACCATGTGCAGTTTGATTCAAAAAATAAGTGAGTTGTTTGTTTCATTGAAACAATGAATAACGTTTGACGTTTGAAACATTGAATGAATGATTCAAGTTTGATTCAATGAATCAATGAGTGCAGTTTACTTCGTTGAATTAAAGCGTTAAACTTGACATATTGAAAGAATGAGAGAAGCTCTACTCATTGAATTAAGACGTGCAGTTTGTTTCATTGAATGAAGGCGGTTTGCTCAAGACATTGAATGAATGGCATTAGCTCTCCTCATTGAATAAGTCGTGCAGTGTATTTCATTGAATGAATGGGTGCAATATGATTCATCAGTTGTATGATTTATGTTTATTTGACTGAATTAAAACGCCAAGCTTGACACATTGAATGAAATAGAGAAGCAGTATTCATTGTATTAACACGTGCTGTTTGGTGCATGGATTGAATATCTGCAGTTTGATTGAGACAATTCGTTAAGCGTGTGGCAATGAATGAATGACAGTAGCTCTACTCATTGCATTGACAAGTGCACTTTCTTTCCTTGAATGAACGTGTGCAGTTTGATTCTCTAAATAAGTGAGTTAAGTTTGTTTCATTCAAACAACGAATAACGTTTGAAACATTGAATGAATGATTGAAGTATGGTTCAATGAAATCAATGAGTGCAGTTTGCTTCATTGAATTAAAGCGTCAAGCTTGACACATTGAATGAATGAGCGAACCTGTACTCATTGAATTAAGACGTGGAATTTGTTTCATTGAATGAATGCGCTTTGCTCGTGACATTGAACGAATGGCATGAGCTCTACTCTTTGAACGAAGTCGTGCAGTGTATTTCATTGAATGAGTGGGTGCAATATGATTCATCAGTTGTATGATTTATGTTTATTTGACTGAATTAAAACGCCAAGCTTGACACATTGAATGAGTGAGAGAAGCAGTATTCATAGCATAACACGTGCAGTTTGTGCATGGATTGAATATCTGCAGTTTGATTGAGACAATTCGTTAACCGTGTGGCAATGAATGAATGAGAGTAGCTCTACTCATTGAATTGACAAGTGCACTCTCTTTCCTTGAATGAACGTGTGCAGTTTGATTCTGTAAATAAGTGAGTTAAGTTTGTTTCATTCAAACAATGAATAACGTTTGAAACATTGAATGAATGATTGAAGTATGGTTCAATGAAATCAATGAGTGCAGTTTGCTTCATTGAATTAAAGCGTCAAGCTTGACACATTGAATGAATGAGCGAAGCTGTACTCATTGAATTAAGACGTGGAATTTGTTTCATTGAATGAATGCGTTTTGCTCGTGACATTGAACGAATGGCATGAGCTCTACTCTTTGAACTAAGTCGTGCAGTGTATTTCATTGAATGAGTGGGAGCAATATGATTCACCAGTTGTATGATTTATGTTTATTTGACTGAATTAAAACGTCAAGCTTGACACATTGAATGAATGAGAGAAGCAGTATTCATTGTATTAACACGTGCAATTTGGTGCATGTATTGAATATCTGCAGTTTGATTGAGACAATTCGTTAAGCGTGTGGCAATGAATTAATGAGAGTAGCTCTACTCATTGAATTGACAAGTGCACTCTCTTTCCTTGAATGAACGTGTGCAGTTTGATTCTGTAAATAAGTGAGTTAAGTTTGTTTCATTCAAACAATGAATAACGTTTGAAACAAAGAATGAATGATTGAAGTATGGTTCAATGAAATCAATGAGTGCAGTTTGCTTCATTGAATTAAAGCGTCAAGCTTGACACATTGAATGAATGAGATAAGCTCTACTCATTGAATTAAGCTGTGCAGTTTGTTTCATTGAATGAGTGGCAAAAGCACGATTCATTGAAACGGTACTTGCAGTCTTTGTCATGGAACGAATGTATGCAGTTGGATTGATTGATTGAATGATTGCAGATAAATTGACTTCAGACATGAGTGAAGTTTAAATCAACGAATTACTTTTGATTCGTTGAATCAATGATTGAAAAGGAATGAATGAACGCAGTTTCTTCCATTGAATGAAAGCTTTGAGCATGACACATTGAATGAATGAGAGAAGCTCTACTCATTGATTTTGCACCAGCAGTTTGGTTCATGGAGTGAATCTGTGCAGTTTGATTGAGACAATGCGGGAAGCGTATGTCAATGAATGAGTAGCTTGTCATTGAATTGACAAGTGTAGTCTCTTTGTTTGAATGAACTAGTGCAGTTTTATTCACTAAATAAGTGAGTTATGTTTGCTTCATTGAAACAATGAATAAGGTTGAATTAATGATTGAAGTTTGATTCAATGAATCAAAAGTGCAGTTAGCTTCATTGCATTAATGCGTTAATCTTGACACATTTAATGAATGAGAGTAGCTCTACTTGTTCAATTAAGACGTGCAGTTTGTTTCATTGAATGAATGGGTGCAGTTTGATTCATTGAATGAATGCGTATTCGTCATGGCATGGAATGAATGGCAGAGGAGCAGTATGCTTTGAATTAAGACGAGCAGTGCATTTCATTGAATGAGTGTGTGCAGTATGATTCGTACATTGTATGATTTAAGTTTGGTTGATTGAATTAAAACGTGAAGCTTGACACATTGAATGAATGAGAGAAGCTCTACTCATTGAATTAAGCTGTGCAGTTTGTTTCATTGAATGAGTGGCAAAAGCACGATTCATTGAAAAGGTACTTGCAGTCTTTGTCATGGAACGAATGTTTGCAGTTGGATTGATTGATTGAAGGATTACAGATAAATTGAATGAAGTTTAAATCAACGAATTACTTTTGATTCTTTGAATCAATGATTGAAAAGGAATGAATGAACGAATGCAGTTTCTTCCATTGAATGAAAGCTTTGAGCATGACACATTGAATGAATGAAAGAAGCTCTACTCATTGATTTTGCACCAGCAGTTTGGTTCATGGAGTGAATCTGTGCAGTTTGATTGAGACAATGCGGGAAGCGTATGTCAATGAATGAGTAGCTTGTCATTGAATTGACAAGTGTAGTCTCTTTGTTTGAATGAACTAGTTCAGTTTTATTCACTAAATAAGTGAGTTAAGTTTGCTTCATTGAAACAATGAATAAGGTTGAATTAATGATTGAAGTTTGATTCAATGAATCAAAAGTGCAGTTAGCTTCATTGCATTAATGCGTTAAGCTTGACACATTGAATGAATGAGAGTAGCTCTACTCATTCAATTAAGACGTGCAGTTTGTTTCATTGAATGAATGGGTGCAGTTTGATTCATTGAATGAATGCGTATTCGTCATGGCATGGAATGAATGGCAGAGGAGCAGTACGCTTTGAATTAAGACGAGCAGTGTATTTCATTGAATGAGTGTGTGCAGTATGATTCATACATTGTATGATTTAAGTTTGTTTGATTGAATTAAAACGTTAAGCTTGACACATTGAATGACTGAGAGAAGCTCTACTCATTGAATTAAGCTGTGCAGTTTGTTTCATTGAATGAGTGGCAAAAGCACTATTCATTGAAACGGTACTTGCAGTCTTTGTCATGGAATCAATGTTTGCAGTTGGATTGATTGATTGAATGATTACAGATAAATTGACTTCAGAAATGAGTGATGTTTAAATCAACGAATTACTTTTGATTCTTTGAATCAATTATTGAAAAGGAATGAATGAATGAATGCAGTTTCTTCCATTGAATGAAAGCGGTGAGGTTGACACATTGAAGTTACACGAGCAGTTTGGTTCATGGAGTGCATCTGTGCAGTTTGATTGCGACAATGCGGGAAGCGTGTGTCAATGAATGAATGAGAGTAGCTCTACTCATTGAATTGACAAGTGTAGTCTCTTTCTTTGAATGAACTAGTGCAGTTTTATTCACTAAATAAGTGAGTTACGTTTGTTTCATTGAAACAATGAATAACGTTTGAAACATTGAATTAATCCTTGAAGTTTGATTTAATGAATCAATGAGTGCAGTTTACTTCATTGAATGAAAGCGTTAAGCTTGACACATTGAATGAACGTCAGTAGCTCTACTCATTGAATTAAGACGTGGAGTTTGTTTTTCATTGAATGAATGGGTGCAGTACGATTCACCAATTGTATGATTTAATTATGTTTGATTGAATTAAATCGTTGAGCTTCACACATTGAAAGAATGAGAGAAGCTCTACTCATTGAATTGACAAGTGCACTCTCTATCCTTGAATGAACATGTGCAGTTTGATTCAAAAAATAAGTGAGTTAAGTTTGTTTGATTGAAACAATGAATAACGTTTGACGTTTGAAACATTGAATGAATGATTCAAGTTTGATTCAATGAATCAATGAGTGCAGTTTACTTCATTGAATTAAAGCGTTAAACTTGACATATTGAAAGAATGAGAGAAGCTCTACTCATTGAATTAAGACGTGCAGTTTGTTTCATTGAATGAAGGCGGTTTGCTCTAGACATTGAATGAATGGCATTAGCTCTCCTCATTGAAAAAGTCGTGCAGTGTATTTCATTGAATGAATGGGTGCAATATGATTCATCAGTTGTATGATTTATGTTTATTTGCCTGAATTAAAACGTCAAGCTTGACACATTGAATGAATGAGAGAAGCAGTATTCATTGTATGAACACGTGCAGTTTGGTGCATGGATTGAATATCTACAGTTTGATTGAGACAATTCGTTAAGCGTGTGGCAATGAATGAATGAGAGTAGCTCTACTCATTGAATTGACAAGTGCACTCTCTTTCCTTGAATGAACGTGTGCAGTTTGATTCTGTAAATAAATGAGTTAAGTTTGTTTCATTCAAACAATGAATAACGTTTGAAACAAAGAATGAATGATTGAAGTATGGTTCAATGAAATCAATGAGTGCAGTTTGCTTCATTGAATTAAAGCGTCAAGCTTGACACATTGAATGAATGAGATAAGCTCTACTCATTGAATTAAACTGTGCAGTTTGTTGCATTGAATGAGTGGCAAAAGCACGATTCATTGAAACGGTACTTGCAGTCTTTGTCATGGAACGAATGTATGCAGTTGGATTGATTGATTGAATGATTGCAGATAAATTGACTTCAGACATGAGTGAAGTTTAAATCAACGAATTACTTTTGATTCGTTGAATCAATGATTGAAAAGGAATGAATGAACGAATGCAGTTTCTTTCATTGAATGAAAGCTTTGAGCATGACACATTGAATGAATGAGATAAGCTCTACTCATTGAATTAAGACGTGCAGTTTGTTTCATTGAATGAAGGCGGTTTGCTCTAGACATTGAATGAATGGCATTAGCTCTCCTCATTGAAAAAGTCGTGCAGTGTATTTCATTGAATGAATGGGTGCAATATGATTCATCAGTTGTATGATTTATGTTTATTTGACTGAATTAAAACGTCAAGCTTGACACATTGAATGAAATAGAGAAGCAGTATTCATTGTATTAACACGTGCTGTTTGGTGCATGGATTGAATATCTGCAGTTTGATTGAGACAATTCGTTAAGCGTGTGGCAATGAATGAATGACAGTAGCTCTACTCATTGCATTGACAAGTGCACTTTCTTTCCTTGAATGAACGTGTGCAGTTTGATTCTCTAAATAAGTGAGTTAAGTTTGTTTCATTCAAACAACGAATAACGTTTGAAACATTGAATGAATGATTGAAGTATGGTTCAATGAAATCAATGAGTGCAGTTTGCTTCATTGAATTAAAGCGTCAAGCTTGACACATTGAATGAATGAGCGAACCTGTACTCATTGAATTAAGACGTGGAATTTGTTTCATTGAATGAATGCGCTTTGCTCGTGACATTGAACGAATGGCATGAGCTCTACTCTTTGAACGAAGTCGTGCAGTGTATTTCATTGAATGAGTGGGTGCAATATGATTCATCAGTTGTATGATTTATGTTTATTTGACTGAATTAAAACGCCAAGCTTGACACATTGAATGAGTGAGAGAAGCAGTATTCATAGCATAACACGTGCAGTTTGTGCATGGATTGAATATCTGCAGTTTGATTGAGACAATTCGTTAACCGTGTGGCAAAGAATGAATGAGAGTAGCTCTACTCATTGAATTGACAAGTGCACTCTCTTTCCTTGAATGAACGTGTGCAGTTTGATTCTGTAAATAAGTGAGTTAAGTTTGTTTCATTCAAACAATGAATAACGTTTGAAACATTGAATGAATGATTGAAGTATGGTTCAATGAAATCAATGAGTGCAGTTTGCTTCATTGAATTAAAGCGTCAAGCTTGACACATTGAATGAATGAGCGAAGCTGTACTCATTGAATTAAGACGTGGAATTTGTTTCATTGAATGAATGCGTTTTGCTCGTGACATTGAACGAATGGCATGAGCTCTACTCTTTGAACTAAGTCGTGCAGTGTATTTCATTGAATGAGTGGGAGCAATATGATTCACCAGTTGTATGATTTATGTTTATTTGACTGAATTAAAACGTCAAGCTTGACACATTGAATGAATGAGAGAAGCAGTATTCATTGTATTAACACGTGCAATTTGGTGCATGTATTGAATATCTGCAGTTTGATTGAGACAATTCGTTAAGCGTGTGGCAATGAATTAATGAGAGTAGCTCTACTCATTGAATTGACAAGTGCACTCTCTTTCCTTGAATGAACGTGTGCAGTTTGATTCTGTAAATAAGTGAGTTAAGTTTGTTTCATTCAAACAATGAATAACGTTTGAAACAAAGAATGAATGATTGAAGTATGGTTCAATGAAATCAATGAGTGCAGTTTGCTTCATTGAATTAAAGCGTCAAGCTTGACACATTGAATGAATGAGATAAGCTCTACTCATTGAATTAAGCTGTGCAGTTTGTTTCATTGAATGAGTGGCAAAAGCACGATTCATTGAAACGGTACTTGCAGTCTTTGTCATGGAACGAATGTATGCAGTTGGATTGATTGATTGAATGATTGCAGATAAATTGACTTCAGACATGAGTGAAGTTTAAATCAACGAATTACTTTTGATTCGTTGAATCAATGATTGAAAAGGAATGAATGAACGCAGTTTCTTCCATTGAATGAAAGCTTTGAGCATGACACATTGAATGAATGAGAGAAGCTCTACTCATTGATTTTGCACCAGCAGTTTGGTTCATGGAGTGAATCTGTGCAGTTTGATTGAGACAATGCGGGAAGCGTATGTCAATGAATGAGTAGCTTGTCATTGAATTGACAAGTGTAGTCTCTTTGTTTGAATGAACTAGTGCAGTTTTATTCACTAAATAAGTGAGTTATGTTTGCTTCATTGAAACAATGAATAAGGTTGAATTAATGATTGAAGTTTGATTCAATGAATCAATGAGTGCAGTTAGCTTCATTGCATTAATGCGTTAAGCTTGACACATTTAATGAATGAGAGTAGCTCTACTCATTCAATTAAGACGTGCAGTTTGTTTCATTGAATGAATGGGTGCAGTTTGATTCATTGAATGAATGCGTATTCGTCATGGCATGGAATGAATGGCAGAGGAGCAGTATGCTTTGAATTAAGACGAGCAGTGCATTTCATTGAATGAGTGTGTGCAGTATGATTCGTACATTGTATGATTTAAGTTTGGTTGATTGAATTAAAACGTGAAGCTTGACACATTGAATGAATGAGAGAAGCTCTACTCATTGAATTAAGCTGTGCAGTTTGTTTCATTGAATGAGTGGCAAAAGCACGATTCATTGAAAAGGTACTTGCAGTCTTTGTCATGGAACGAATGTTTGCAGTTGGATTGATTGATTGAAGGATTACAGATAAATTGAATGAAGTTTAAATCAACGAATTACTTTTGATTCTTTGAATCAATGATTGAAAAGGAATGAATGAACGAATGCAGTTTCTTCCATTGAATGAAAGCTTTGAGCATGACACATTGAATGAATGAAAGAAGCTCTACTCATTGATTTTGCACCAGCAGTTTGGTTCATGGAGTGAATCTGTGCAGTTTGATTGAGACAATGCGGGAAGCGTATGTCAATGAATGAGTAGCTTGTCATTGAATTGACAAGTGTAGTCTCTTTGTTTGAATGAACTAGTTCAGTTTTATTCACTAAATAAGTGAGTTAAGTTTGCTTCATTGAAACAATGAATAAGGTTGAATTAATGATTGAAGTTTGATTCAATGAATCAAAAGTGCAGTTAGCTTCATTGCATTAATGCGTTAAGCTTGACACATTGAATGAATGAGAGTAGCTCTACTCATTCAATTAAGACGTGCAGTTTGTTTCATTGAATGAATGGGTGCAGTTTGATTCATTGAATGAATGCGT
Organism: Chiloscyllium plagiosum; assembly: GCF_037043375.1. NCBI lineage: Eukaryota > Metazoa > Chordata > Chondrichthyes > Orectolobiformes > Hemiscylliidae > Chiloscyllium > Chiloscyllium plagiosum. The sequence continues at coordinate 90,003,240 of NW_028270149.1, read as the reverse complement.
ATTCGTCATGGCATGGAATGAATGGCAGAGGAGCAGTACGCTTTGAATTAAGACGAGCAGTGTATTTCATTGAATGAGTGTGTGCAGTATGATTCATACATTGTATGATTTAAGTTTGTTTGATTGAATTAAAACGTTAAGCTTGACACATTGAATGACTGAGAGAAGCTCTACTCATTGAATTAAGCTGTGCAGTTTGTTTCATTGAATGAGTGGCAAAAGCACTATTCATTGAAACGGTACTTGCAGTCTTTGTCATGGAATCAATGTTTGCAGTTGGATTGATTGATTGAATGATTACAGATAAATTGACTTCAGAAATGAGTGATGTTTAAATCAACGAATTACTTTTGATTCTTTGAATCAATTATTGAAAAGGAATGAATGAATGAATGCAGTTTCTTCCATTGAATGAAAGCGGTGAGGTTGACACATTGAAGTTACACGAGCAGTTTGGTTCATGGAGTGCATCTGTGCAGTTTGATTGCGACAATGCGGGAAGCGTGTGTCAATGAATGAATGAGAGTAGCTCTACTCATTGAATTGACAAGTGTAGTCTCTTTCTTTGAATGAACTAGTGCAGTTTTATTCACTAAATAAGTGAGTTACGTTTGTTTCATTGAAACAATGAATAACGTTTGAAACATTGAATTAATCCTTGAAGTTTGATTTAATGAATCAATGAGTGCAGTTTACTTCATTGAATGAAAGCGTTAAGCTTGACACATTGAATGAACGTCAGTAGCTCTACTCTTTGAATTAAGACGTGGAGTTTGTTTTTCATTGAATGAATGGGTGCAGTACGATTCACCAATTGTATGATTTAATTATGTTTGATTGAATTAAATCGTTGAGCTTCACACATTGAAAGAATGAGAGAAGCTCTACTCATTGAATTGACAAGTGCACTCTCTATCCTTGAATGAACATGTGCAGTTTGATTCAAAAAATAAGTGAGTTAAGTTTGTTTGATTGAAACAATGAATAACGTTTGACGTTTGAAACATTGAATGAATGATTCAAGTTTGATTCAATGAATCAATGAGTGCAGTTTACTTCATTGAATTAAAGCGTTAAACTTGACATATTGAAAGAATGAGAGAAGCTCTACTCATTGAATTAAGACGTGCAGTTTGTTTCATTGAATGAAGGCGGTTTGCTCTAGACATTGAATGAATGGCATTAGCTCTCCTCATTGAAAAAGTCGTGCAGTGTATTTCATTGAATGAATGGGTGCAATATGATTCATCAGTTGTATGATTTATGTTTATTTGCCTGAATTAAAACGTCAAGCTTGACACATTGAATGAATGAGAGAAGCAGTATTCATTGTATGAACACGTGCAGTTTGGTGCATGGATTGAATATCTACAGTTTGATTGAGACAATTCGTTAAGCGTGTGGCAATGAATGAATGAGAGTAGCTCTACTCATTGAATTGACAAGTGCACTCTCTTTCCTTGAATGAACGTGTGCAGTTTGATTCTGTAAATAAATGAGTTAAGTTTGTTTCATTCAAACAATGAATAACGTTTGAAACAAAGAATGAATGATTGAAGTATGGTTCAATGAAATCAATGAGTGCAGTTTGCTTCATTGAATTAAAGCGTCAAGCTTGACACATTGAATGAATGAGATAAGCTCTACTCATTGAATTAAACTGTGCAGTTTGTTGCATTGAATGAGTGGCAAAAGCACGATTCATTGAAACGGTACTTGCAGTCTTTGTCATGGAACGAATGTATGCAGTTGGATTGATTGATTGAATGATTGCAGATAAATTGACTTCAGACATGAGTGAAGTTTAAATCAACGAATTACTTTTGATTCGTTGAATCAATGATTGAAAAGGAATGAATGAACGAATGCAGTTTCTTTCATTGAATGAAAGCTTTGAGCATGACACATTGAATGAATGAGATAAGCTCTACTCATTGAATTAAACTGTGCAGTTTGTTGCATTGAATGAGTGGCAAAAGCACGATTCATTGAAACGGTACTTGCAGTCTTTGTCATGGAACGAATGTATGCAGTTGGATTGATTGATTGAATGATTGCAGATAAATTGACTTCAGACATGAGTGAAGTTTAAATCAACGAATTACTTTTGATTCGTTGAATCAATGATTGAAAAGGAATGAATGAACGAATGCAGTTTCTTTCATTGAATGAAAGCTTTGAGCATGACACATTGAATGAATGAGAGAAGCTCTACTCATTGATTTTGCACCAGCAGTTTGGTTCATGGAGTGAATCTGTGCAGTTTGATTGAGACAATGCGGGAAGCGTATGTCAATGAATGAGTAGCTTGTCATTGAATTGACAAGTGTAGTCTCTTTGTTTGAATGAACTAGTGCAGTTTTATTCACTAAATAAGTGAGTTAAGTTTGCTTCATTGAAACAATGAATAAGGTTGAATTAATGATTGAAGTTTGATTCAATGAATCAATGAGTGCAGTTAGCTTCATTGCATTAATGCGTTAAGCTTGACACATTTAATGAATGAGAGTAGCTCTACTCATTCAATTAAGACGTGCAGTTTGTTTCATTGAATGAATGGGTGCAGTTTGATTCATTGAATGAATGCGTATTCGTCATGGCATGGAATGAATGGCAGAGGAGCAGTATGCTTTGAATTAAGACGAGCAGTGCATTTCATTGAATGAGTGTGTGCAGTATGATTCGTACATTGTATGATTTAAGTTTGGTTGATTGAATTAAAACGTTAAGCTTGACACATTGAATGAATGAGAGAAGCTCTACTCATTGAATTAAGCTGTGCAGTTTGTTTCATTGAATGAGTGGCAAAAGCACGATTCATTGAAACGGTACTTGCAGTCTTTGTCATGGAACGAATGTTGGCAGTTGGATTGATTGATTGAAGGATTACAGATAAATTGAATGAAGTTTAAATCAACGAATTACTTTTGATTCGTTGAATCAACGATTGAAAAGGAATGAATGAACGAATGCAGTTTCTTCCATTGAATGAAAGCTTTGAGCATGACACATTGAATGAATGAGAGAAGCTCCACTCATTGATTTTGCACCAGCAGTTTGGTTCATGGAGTGAATCTGTGCAGTTTGATTGAGACAATGCGGGAAGCGTATGTCAATGAATGAGTAGCTTGTCATTGAATTGACAAGTGCAGTCTCTTTGTTTGAATGAACTAGTGCAGTTTTATTCACTAAATAAGTGAGTTAAGTTTGCTTCATTGAAACAATGAATAAGGTTGAATTAATGATTGAAGTTTGATTCAATGAATCAAAAGTGCAGTTAGCTTCATTGCATTAATGCGTTAAGCTTGACACATTTAATGAATGAGAGTAGCTCTACTTATTCAATTAAGACGTGCAGTTTGTTTCATTGAATGAATGGGTGCAGTTTGATTCATTGAATGAATGCGTATTCCTCATGGCATGGAATGAATGGCAGAGGAGCAGTACGCTTTGAATTAAGACGAGCAGTGTATTTCATTGAATGAGTGTGTGCAGTATGATTCATACATTGTATGATTTAAGTTTGTTTGATTGAATTAAAACGTTAAGCTTGACACATTGAATGACTGAGAGAAGCTCTACTCATTGAATTAAGCTGTGCAGTTTGTTTCATTGAATGAGTGGCAAAAGCACTATTCATTGAAACGGTACTTGCAGTCTTTGTCATGGAATCAATGTTTGCAGTTGGATTGATTGATTGAATGATTACAGATAAATTGACTTCAGAAATGAGTGATGTTTAAATCAACGAATTACTTTTGATTCTTTGAATCAATGATTGAAAAGGAATGAATGAATGAATGAATGCAGTTTCTTCCATTGAATGAAAGCGGTGAGCTTGACACATTGAAGTTACACGAGCAGTTTGGTTCATGGAGTGAATCTGTGCAGTTTGATTGCGACAATGCGGGAAGCGTGTGTCAATGAATGAATGAGAGTAGCTCTACTCATTGAATTGACAAGTGTAGTCTCTTTCTTTGAATGAACTAGTTCAGTTTTATTCACTAAATAAGTGAGTTACGTTTGTTTCATTGAAACAATGAATAACGTTTGAAACATTGAATTAATCCTTGAAGTTTGATTTAATGAATCAATGAGTGCAGTTTACTTCATTAAATGAAAGCGTTAAGCTTGACACATTGAATGAACGTCAGTAGCTCTACTCATTGAATTAAGACGTGGAGTTTGTTTTTCATTGAATGAATGGGTGCAGTACGATTCACCAATTGTATGATTTAATTATGTTTGATTGAATTAAAACGTTGAGCTTGACACATTGAAAGAATGAGAGAAGCTCTACTCATTGAATTGACAAGTGCACTCTCTATCCTTGAATGAACATGTGCAGTTTGATTCAAAAAATAAGTGAGTTAAGTTTGTTTCATTGAAACAATGAATAACGTTTGACGTTTGAAACATTGAATGAATGATTCAAGTTTGATTCAATGAATCAACGAGTGTTGTTTACTTCTTTGAATTAAAACGTTAAACTTGACATATTGAAAGAATGAGAGAAGCTCTACTCATTGAATTAAGACATGCAGTTTGTTTCATTGAATGAAGGCGGTTTGCTCAAGACATTGAATGAATGGCATTAGCTCTCCTCATTGAATAAGTCGTGCAGTGTATTTCATTGAATGAATGGGTGCAATATGATTCATCAGTTGTATGATTTATGTTTATTTGACTGAATTAAAACGTCAAGCTGACACATTGAATGAATGAGAGAACCAGTATTCATTGTATTAACACGTGCAGTTTGGTGCATGGATTGAATATCTGCAGTTTGATTGAGACAATTCGTTAAGCGTGTGGCAATGAATGAATGACAGTAGCTCTACTCATTGCATTGAGAAGTGCACTCTCTTTCCTTGAATGAACGTGTGCAGTTTGATTCTGTAAATAAGTGAGTTAAGTTTGTTTCATTCAAACAACGAATAACGTTTGAAACATTGAATGAATGATTGAAGTATGGTTCAATGAAATCAATGAGTGCAGTTTGCTTCATTGAATTAAAGCGTCAAGCTTGACACATTGAATGAATGAGCGAAGCTGTACTCATTGAATTAAGACGTGGAATTTGTTTCATTGAATGAATGCGTTTTGCTTGTGACATTGAACGAATGGCATGAGCTCTACTCTTTGAACTAAGTCGTGCAGTGTATTTCATTGAATGAGTGGGTGCAATATGATTCACCAGTTGTATGATTTATGTTTATTTGACTGAATTAAAACGTCAAGCTTGACACATTGAATGAATGAGAGAAGCAGTATTCATTGTATTAACACGTGCAATTTGGTGCATGTATTGAATATCTGCAGTTTGATTGAGACAATTCGTTAAGCGTGAGGCAATGAATGAATGACAGTAGCTCTACTCATTGAATTGACAAGTGCACTCTCTTTCCTTGAATGAACGTGTGCAGTTTGATTCTGTAAATAAGTGAGTTAAGTTTGTTTCATTCAAACAACGAATAACGTTTGAAACATTGAATGAATGATTGAAGTATGGTTCAATGAAATCAATGAGTGCAGTTTGCTTCATTGAATTAAAGCGTTAAGCTTGACACATTGAATGAATGAGATAAGCTCTACTCATTGAATTAAACTGTGCAGTTTGTTTCATTGAATGAGTGGCAAAAGCACGAATCATTGAAACGGTACTTGCAGTCTTTGTCATTGAACGAATGTTTGCAGTTGGATCGGTTGATTGAATGATTGCAGATAAATTGACTTCAGACATGAGTGAAGTTTAAATCAACGAATTACTTTTGATTCGTTGAATCAATGATTGAAAAGGAATGAATGAACGAATGCAGTTTCTTTCATTGAATGAAAGCTTTGAGCATGACACATAGAATGAATGAGAGAAGCTCTACTCATTGATTTTGCACGAGCAGTTTGGTTCATGGAGTGAATCTGTGCATTTTGATTGAGACAATGCGGGAAGCGTATGTCAATGAATGAGTAGCTTGTCATTGAATTGACAAGTGTAGTCTCTTTGTTTGAATGAACTAGTGCAGTTTTATTCACTAAATAAGTGAGTTAAGTTTGCTTCATTGAAACAATGAATAAGGTTGAATTAATGATTGAAGTTTGATTCAATGAATCAATGAGTGCAGTTAGCTTCATTGCATTAATGCGTTAAGCTTGACACATTTAATGAATGAGAGTAGCTCTACTCATTCAATTAAGACGTGCAGTTTGTTTCATTGAATGAATGGGTGCAGTTTGATTCATTGAATGAATGCGTATTCGTCATGGCATGGAATGAATGGCAGAGGAGCAGTATGCTTTGAATTAAGACGAGCAGTGCATTTCATTGAATGAGTGTGTCCAGTATGATTCGTACATTGTATGATTTAAGTTTGTTTGATTGAATTAAAACGTTAAGCTTGACACATTGAATGAATGAGAGAAGCTCTACGCATTGAATTAAGCTGTGCAGTTTGTTTCATTGAATGAGTGGCAAAAGCACGATTCATTGAAACGGTACTTGCAGTCTTTGTCATGGAACGAATGTTTGCAGTTGTATTGATTGATTGAATGATTACAGATAAATTGACTTCAGAAATGAGTGAAGTTTAAATCAACGAATTACTTTTGATTCTTTGAATCAATGATTGAAAAGGAATGAATGAATGAATGCAGTTTCTTCCATTGAATGAAAGCGGTGAGCTTGACACATTGAAGTTACACGAGCAGTTTGGTTCATGGAGTGAATCTGTGCAGTTTGATTGCGACAATGCGGGAAGCGTGTGTCAATGAATGAATGAGAGTAGCTCTACTCATTGAATTGACAAGTGTAGTCTCTTTCTTTGAATGAACTAGTGCAGTTTTATTCACTAAATAAGTGAGTTACGTTTGTTTCATTGAAACAATGAATAACGTTTGAAACATTGAATTAATCCTTGAAGTTTGATTTAATGAATCAATGAGTGCAGTTTACTTCATTGAATGAAAGCGTTAAGCTTGACACACTGAATGAACGTCAGTAGCTCTACTCATTGAATTAAGACTTGGAGTTTGTTTTTCATTGAATGAATGGGTGCAGTACGATTCACCAATTGTATGATTTAATTATGTTTGATTGAATTAAAACGTTGAGCTTGACACATTGAAAGAATGAGAGAAGCTCTACTCATTGAATTGACAAGTGCACTCTCTATCCTTGAATGAACATGTGCAGTTTGATTCAAAAAATAAGTGAGTTAAGTTTGTTTGATTGAAACAATGAATAACGTTTGACGTTTGAAACATTGAATGAATGATTCAAGTTTGATTCAATGAATCAATGAGTGCAGTTTACTTCATTGAATTAAAGCGTTAAACTTGACATATTGAAAGAATGAGAGAAGCTCTACTCATTGAATTAAGACATGCAGTTTGTTTCATTGAATGAAGGCGGTTTGCTCAAGACATTGAATGAATGGCATTAGCTCTCCTCATTGAATAAGTCGTGCAGTGTATTTCATTGAATGAATGGGTGCAATATGATTCATCAGTTGTATGATTTATGTTTATTTGACTGAATTAAAACGTCAAGCTTGACACATTGAATGAATGAGAGAAGCAGTATTCATTGTATGAACACGTGCAGTTTGGTGCATGGATTGAATATCTGCAGTTTGATTGAGACAATTCGTTAAGCGTGTGGCAATGAATGAATGAGAATAGCTCTACTCATTGAATTGACAAGTGCACTCTCTTTCCTTGAATGAACGTGTGCAGTTTGATTCTGTAAATAAGTGAGTTAAGTTTGTTTCATTCAAACAATGAATAACGTTTGAAACAAAGAATGAATGATTGAAGTATGGTTCAATGAAATCAATGAGTGCAGTTTGCTTCATTGAATTAAAGCGTCAAGCTTGACACATTGAGTGAATGAGATAAGCTCTACTCATTGAATTAAACTGTGCAGATTGTTTCATTGAATGAGTGGCAAAAGCACGATTCATTGAAACGGTAGTTGCAGTCTTTGTCATGGAACGAATGTATGCAGTTGGATTGATTGATTGAATGATTACAGATAAATTGACTTCAGAAATGAGTGAAGTTTAAATCAACGAATTACTTTTGATTCTTTGAATCAATGATTGAAAAGGAATGAATGAATGAATGCGGTTTCTTCCATTGAATGAAAGCTTTGAGCATGACACATTCAATGAATGAGAGAAGCTCTACTCATTGATTTTGCACGAGCAGTTTGGTTCATGGAGTGAATCTGTGCAGTTTGATTGAGACAATGCGGGAAGCGTATGTCAATGAATGAGTAGCTTGTCATTGAATTGACAAGTGTAGTCTCTTTGTTTGAATGAACTAGTGCAGTTTTATTCACTAAATAAGTGAGTTAAGTTTGCTTCATTGAAACAATGAATAAGGTTGAATTAATGATTGAAGTTTGATTCAATGAATCAATGAGTGCAGTTAGCTTCATTGCATTAATGCGTTAAGCTTGACACATTTAATGAATGAGAGTAGCTCTACTCATTCAATTAAGACGTGCAGTTTGTTTCATTGAATGAATGGGTGCAGTTTGATTCATTGAATGAATGCGTATTGGTCATGGCATGGAATGAATGGCAGAGGAGCAGTATGCTTTGAATTAAGACGAGCAGTGCATTTCATTGAATGAGTGTGTGCAGTATGATTCGTACATTGTATGATTTAAGTTTGGTTGATTGAATTAAAACGTTAAGCTTGACACATTGAATGAATGAGAGAAGCTCTACTCATTGAATTAAGCTGTGCAGTTTGTTTCATTGAATGAGTGGCAAAAGCACGATTCATTGAAACGGTACTTGCAGTCTTTGTCATGGAACGAATGTTGGCAGTTGGATTGATTGATTGAAGGATTACAGATAAATTGAATGAAGTTTAAATCAACGAATTACTTTTAATTCGTTGAATCAACGATTGAAAAGGAATGAATGAACGAATGCAGTTTCTTCCATTGAATGAAAGCTTTGAGCATGACACATTGAATGAATGAGAGAAGCTCCACTCATTGATTTTGCACCAGCAGTTTGGTTCATGGAGTGAATCTGTGCAGTTTGATTGAGACAATGCGGGGAGCGTATGTCAATGAATGAGTAGCTTGTCATTGAATTGACAAGTGCAGTCTCTTTGTTTGAATGAACTAGTGCAGTTTTATTCACTAAATAAGTGAGTTAAGTTTGCTTCATTGAAACAATGAATAAGGTTGAATTAATGATTGAAGTTTGATTCAATGAATCAAAAGTGCAGTTAGCTTCATTGCATTAATGCGTTAAGCTTGACACATTTAATGAATGAGAGTAGCTCTACTTATTCAATTAAGACGTGCAGTTTGTTTCATTGAATGAATGGGTGCAGTTTGATTCATTGAATGAATGCGTATTCCTCATGGCATGGAATGAATGGCAGAGGAGCAGTACGCTTTGAATTAAGACGAGCAGTGTATTTCATTGAATGAGTGTGTGCAGTATGATTCATACATTGTATGATTTAAGTTTGTTTGATTGAATTAAAACGTTAAGCTTGACACATTGAATGACTGAGAGAAGCTCTACTCATTGAATTAAGCTGTGCAGTTTGTTTCATTGAATGAGTGGCAAAAGCACTATTCATTGAAACGGTACTTGCAGTCTTTGTCATGGAATCAATGTTTGCAGTTGGATTGATTGATTGAATGATTACAGATAAATTGACTTCAGAAATGAGTGATGTTTAAATCAACGAATTACTTTTGATTCTTTGAATCAATGATTGAAAAGGAATGAATGAATGAATGCAGTTTCTTCCATTGAATGAAAGCGGTGAGCTTGACACATTGAAGTTACACGAGCAGTTTGGTTCATGGAGTGAATCTGTGCAGTTTGATTGCGACAATGCGGGAAGCGTGTGTCAATGAATGAATGAGAGTAGCTCTACTCATTGAATTGACAAGTGTAGTCTCTTTCTTTGAATGAACTAGTGCAGTTTTATTCACTAAATAAGTGAGTTACGTTTGTTTCATTGAAACAATGAATAACGTTTGAAACATTGAATTAATCCTTGAAGTTTGATTTAATGAATCAATGAGTGCAGTTTACTTCATTGAATGAAAGCGTTAAGCTTGACACACTGAATGAACGTCAGTAGCTCTACTCATTGAATTAAGACGTGGAGTTTGTTTTTCATTGAATGAATGGGTGCAGTACGATTCACCAATTGTATGATTTAATTATGTTTGATTGAATTAAAACGTTGAGCTTGACACATTGAAAGAATGAGAGAAGCTCTACTCATTGAATTGACAAGTGCACTCTCTATCCTTGAATGAACATGTGCAGTTTGATTCAAAAAATAAGTGAGTTAAGTTTGTTTGATTGAAACAATGAATAACGTTTGACGTTTGAAACATTGAATGAATGATTCAAGTTTGATTCAATGAATCAATGAGTGCAGTTTACTTCATTGAATTAAAGCGTTAAACTTGACATATTGAAAGAATGAGAGAAGCTCTACTCATTGAATTAAGACGTGCAGTTTGTTTCATTGAATGAAGGCGGTTTGCTCAAGACATTGAATGAATGGCATTAGCTCTCCTCATTGAATAAGTCGTGCAGTGTATTTCATTGAATGAATGGGTGCAATATGATTCATCAGTTGTATGATTTATGTTTATTTGACTGAATTAAAACGTCAAGCTTGACACATTGAATGAATGAGAGAAGCAGTATTCATTGTATGAACACGTGCAGTTTGGTGCATGGATTGAATATCTGCAGTTTGATTGAGACAATTCGTTAAGCGTGTGGCAATGAATGAATGAGAATAGCTCTACTCATTGAATTGACAAGTGCACTCTCTTTCCTTGAATGAACGTGTGCAGTTTGATTCTGTAAATAAGTGAGTTAAGTTTGTTTCATTCAAACAATGAATAACGTTTGAAACAAAGAATGAATGATTGAAGTATGGTTCAATGAAATCAATGAGTGCAGTTTGCTTCATTGAATTAAAGCGTCAAGCTTGACACATTGAGTGAATGAGATAAGCTCTACTCATTGAATTAAACTGTGCAGATTGTTTCATTGAATGAGTGGCAAAAGCACGATTCATTGAAACGGTACTTGCAGTCTTTGTCATGGAACGAATGTATGCAGTTGGATTGATTGATTGAATGATTACAGATAAATTGACTTCAGAAATGAGTGAAGTTTAAATCAACGAATTACTTTTGATTCTTTGAATCAATGATTGAAAAGGAATGAATGAATGAATGCGGTTTCTTCCATTGAATGAAAGCTTTGAGCATGACACATTCAATGAATGAGAGAAGCTCTACTCATTGATTTTGCACCAGCAGTTTGGTTCATGGAGTGAATCTGTGCAGTTTGATTGAGACAATGCGGGAAGCGTATGTCAATGAATGAGTAGCTTGTCATTGAATTGACAAGTGTAGTCTCTTTGTTTGAATGAACTAGTGCAGTTTTATTCACTAAATAAGTGAGTTAAGTTTGCTTCATTGAAACAATGAATAAGGTTGAATTAATGATTGAAGTTTGATTCAATGAATCAATGAGTGCAGTTAGCTTCATTGCATTAATGCGTTAAGCTTGACACTTTTAATGAATGAGAGTAGCTCTACTCATTCAATTAAGACGTGCAGTTTGTTTCATTGAATGAATGCGTATTCGTCATGGCATGGAATGAATGGCAGAGGAGCAGTACGCTTTGAATAAAGACGAGCAGTGTATTTCATTGAATGAGTGTGTGCAGTATGATTCATACATTGTATGATTTAAGTTTGGTTGATTGAATTAAAACGTTAAGCTTGACACATTGAATGAATGAGAGAAGCTCTACTCATTGAATTAAGCTGTGCAGTTTGTTTCATTGAATGAGTGGCAAAAGCACGATTCATTGAAACGGTACTTGCAGTCTTTGTCATGGAACGAATGTTTGCAGTTGGATTGATTGATTGAAGGATTACAGATAAATTGACTACAGGAATGAATGAAGTTTAAATCAACGAATTACTTTTGATTCGTTGAATCAATGATTGAAAAGGAATGAATGAACGAATGCAGTTTCTTCCATTGAATGAAAGCTTTGAGCTTGACACATTGAATGAATGAGAGAAGCTCTACTCATTGAATTAAGCTGTGCAGTTTGTTTCATTGAATGAGTGGCAAAAGCACGATTCATTGAAACGGTACTTGCAGTCTTTGTCATGGAACGAATGTTTGCAGTTGGATTGATTGATTGAAGGATTACAGATAAATTGACTACAGGAATGAATGAAGTTTAAATCAACGAATTACTTTTGATTCGTTGAATCAATGATTGAAAAGGAATGAATGAACGAATGCAGTTTCTTCCATTGAATGAAAGCTTTGAGCATGACACATTGAATGAATGAGAGAAGCTCTACTCATTGATTTTGCACCAGCAGTTTGTTTCATGGAGTGAATCTGTGCATTTTGATTGAGACAATGCGGGAAGCGTATGTCAATGAATGAGTAGCTTGTCATTGAATTGACAAGTGTAGTCTCTTTGCTTGAATGAACTAGTGCAGTTTTATTCACTAAATAAGTGAGTTAAGTTTGCTTCATTGAAACAATGAATAAGGTTGAATTAATGATTGAAGTTTGATTCAATGAATCAATGAGTGCAGTTAGCTTCATTGCATTAATGCGTTAAGCTTGACACATTTAATGAATGAGAGTAGCTCTACTCATTCAATTAAGACGTACAGTTTGTTTCATTGAATGAATGGGTGCAGTTTGATTCATTGAATGAATGCGTATTCGTCATGGCATGGAATGAATGGCAGAGGAGCAGTATGCTTTGAATTAAGACGAGCAGTGTATTTCATTGAATGAGTGTGTGCAGTATGATTCATACATTGTATGATTTAAGTTTGGTTGATTGAATTAAAACGTTAAGCTTGACACATTGAATGAATGAGAGAAGCTCTACTCATTGAATTAAGCTGTGCAGTTTGTTTCATTGAATGAGTGGCAAAAGCACGATTCATTGAAACGGTACTTGCAGTCTTTGTCATGGAACGAATGTTTGCAGTTGGATTGATTGATTGAAGGATTACAGATAAATTGACTACAGGAATGAATGAAGTTTAAATCAACGAATTACTTTTGATTCGTTGAATCAATGATTGAAAAGGAATGAATGAACGAATGCAGTTTCTTCCATTGAATGAAAGCTTTGAGCATGACACATTGAATGAATGAGAGAAGCTCTACTCATTGATTTTGCACGAGCAGTTTGGTTCATGGAGTCAATCTGTGCAGTTTGATTGAGACAATGCGGGAAGCGTATGTCAATGAATGAGTAGCTTGTCATTGAATTGACAAGTGTAGTCTCTTTGTTTGAATGAACTAGTGCAGTTTTATTCACTAAATAAGTGAGTTAAGTTTGCTTCATTGAAACAATGAATAAGGTTGAATTAATGATTGAAGTTTGATTCAATGATTCAAAAGTGCAGTTAGCTTCATTGCATTAATGCGTTAAGCTTGACACATTTAATGAATGAGAGTAGCTCTACTTATTCAATTAAGACGTGCAGTTTGTTTCATTGAATGAATGGGTGCAGTTTGATTCATTGAATGAATGCGTATTCGTCATGGCATGGAATGAATGGCAGAGGAGCAGTACGCTTTGAATTAAGACGAGCAGTGTATTTCATTGAATGAGTGTGTGCAGTATGATTCATACATTGTATGATTTAAGTTTGTTTGATTGAATTAAAACGTTAAGCTTGACACATTGAATGACTGAGAGAAGCTCTACTCATTGAATTAAGCTGTGCAGTTTGTTTCATTGAATGAGTGGCAAAAGCACGATTCATTGAAACGGTACTTGCAGTCTTTGTCATGGAACGAATGTTTGCAGTTGGATTGATTGATTGCAGGATTACAGATAAATTGACTACAGGAATGAATGAAGTTTAAATCAACGAATTACTTTTGATTCGTTGAATCAATGATTGAAAAGGAATGAATGAACGAATGCAGTTTCTTCCATTGAATGAAAGCTTTGAGCTTGACACATTGAATGAATGAGAGAAGCTCTACTCATTGAATTAAGCTGTGCAGTTTGTTTCATTGAATGAGTGGCAAAAGCACGATTCATTGAAACGGTACTTGCAGTCTTTGTCATGGAACGAATGTTTGCAATTGGATTGATTGATTGAAGGATTACAGATAAATTGACTACAGGAATGAATGAAGTTTAAATCAACGAATTACTTTTGATTCGTTGAATCAATGATTGAAAAGGAATGAATGAACGAATGCAGTTTCTTCCATTGAATGAAAGCTTTGAGCATGACACATTGAATGAATGAGAGAAGCTCTACTCATTGATTTTGCACCAGCAGTTTGTTTCATGGAGTGAATCTGTGCATTTTGATTGAGACAATGCGGGAAGCGTATGTCAATGAATGAGTAGCTTGTCATTGAATTGACAAGTGTAGTCTCTTTGCTTGAATGAACTAGTGCAGTTTTATTCACTAAATAAGTGAGTTAAGTTTGCTTCATTGAAACAATGAATAAGGTTGAATTAATGATTGAAGTTTGATTCAATGAATCAATGAGTGCAGTTAGCTTCATTGCATTAATGCGTTAAGCTTGACACATTTAATGAATGAGAGTAGCTCTACTCATTCAATTAAGACGTACAGTTTGTTTCATTGAATGAATGGGTGCAGTTTGATTCATTGAATGAATGCGTATTTGACATGGCATGGAATGAATGGCAGAGGAGCAGTATGCTTTGAATTAAGACGAGCAGTGTATTTCATTGAATGAGTGTGTGCAGTATGATTCATACATTGTATGATTTAAGTTTGGTTGATTGAATTAAAACGTTAAGCTTGACACATTGAATGAATGAGAGAAGCTCTACTCATTGAATTAAGCTGTGCAGTTTGTTTCATTGAATGAGTGGCAAAAGCACGATTCATTGAAACGGTACTTGCAGTCTTTGTCATGGAACGAATGTTTGCAGTTGGATTGATTGATTGAAGGATTACAGATAAATTGACTACAGGAATGAATGAAGTTTAAATCAACGAATTACTTTTGATTCGTTGAATCAATGATTGAAAAGGAATGAATGAACGAATGCAGTTTCTTCCATTGAATGAAAGCTTTGAGCATGACACATTGAATGAATGAGAGAAGCTCTACTCATTGATTTTGCACGAGCAGTTTGGTTCATGGAGTCAATCTGTGCAGTTTGATTGAGACAATGCGGGAAGCGTATGTCAATGAATGAGTAGCTTGTCATTGAATTGACAAGTGTAGTCTCTTTGTTTGAATGAACTAGTGCAGTTTTATTCACTAAATAAGTGAGTTAAGTTTGCTTCATTGAAACAATGAATTAGGTTGAATTAATGATTGAAGTTTGATTCAATGATTCAAAAGTGCAGTTAGCTTCATTGCATTAATGCGTTAAGCTTGACACATTTAATGAATGAGAGTAGCTCTACTTATTCAATTAAGACGTGCAGTTTGTTTCATTGAATGAATGGGTGCAGTTTGATTCATTGAATGAATGCGTATTCGTCATGGCATGGAATGAATGGCAGAGGAGCAGTACGCTTTGAATTAAGACGAGCAGTGTATTTCTTTGAATGAGTGTGTGCAGTATGATTCATACATTGTATGATTTAAGTTTGTTTGATTGAATTAAAACGTTAAGCTTGACACATTGAATGACTGAGAGAAGCTCTACTCATTGAATTAAGCTGTGCAGTTTGTTTCATTGAATGAGCGACAAAAGCACTATTCATTGAAACGGTACTTGCAGTCTTTGTCATGGAATCAATGTTTGCAGTTGGATTGATTGATTGAATGATTACAGATAAATTGACTTCAGAAATGAGTGATGTTTAAATCAACGAATTACTTTTGATTCTTTGAATCAATGATTGAAAAGGAATGAATGAATGAATGCAGTTTCTTCCATTGAATGAAAGCGGTGAGCTTGACACATTGAAGTTACACGAGCAGTTTGGTTCATGGAGTGAATCTGTGCAGTTTGATTGCGACAATGCGGGAAGCGTGTGTCAATGAATGAATGAGAGTAGCTCTACTCATTGAATTGACAAGTGTAGTCTCTTTCTTTGAATGAACTAGTGCAGTTTTATTCACTAAATAAGTGAGTTACGTTTGTTTCATTGAAACAATGAATAACGTTTGAAACATTGAATTAATCCTTGAAGTTTGATTTAATGAATCAATGAGTGCAGTTTACTTCATTGAATGAAAGCGTTAAGCTTGACACATTGAATGAACGTCAGTAGCTCTACTCATTGAATTAAGACGTGGAGTTTGTTTTTCATTGAATGAATGGGTGCAGTACGATTCACCAATTGTATGATTTAATTATGTTTGATTGAATTAAAACGTTGAGCTTGACACATTGAAAGAATGAGAGAAGCTCTACTCAATGAATTGACAAGTGCACTCTCTATCCTTGAATGAACATGTGCAGTTTGATTCAAAAAATAAGTGAGTTAAGTTTGTTTCATTGAAACAATGAATAACGTTTGACGTTTGAAACATTGAATGAATGATTCAAGTTTGATTCAATGAATCAATGAGTGCAGTTTACTTCATTGAATTAAAGCGTTAAACTTGACATATTGAAAGAATGAGAGAAGCTCTACTCATTGAATTAAGACGTGCAGTTTGTTTCATTGAATGAAGGCGGTTTGCTCGAGACATTGAATGAATGGCATTAGCTCTCCTCATTGAATAAGTCGTGCAGTGTATTTCATTGAATGAATGGGTGCAATATGATTCATCAGTTGTATGATTTATGTTTATTTGACTGAATTAAAACGTCAAGCTTGACACATTGAATGAATGCGAGAAGCAGTATTCATTGTATGAACACGTGCAGTTTGGTGCATGGATTGAATATCTGCAGTTTGATTGAGACAATTCGTTAAGCGTGTGGCAATGAATGAATGAGAGTAGCTCTATTCATTGAATTGACAAGTGCACTCTCTTTCCTTGAATGAACGTGTGCAGTTTGATTCTGTAAATAAGTGAGTTAAGTTTGTTTCATTCAAACAATGAATAACGTTTGAAACAAAGAATGAATGATTGAAGTATGGTTCAATGAAATCAATGAGTGCAGTTTGCTTCATTGAATTAAAGCGTCAAGCTTGACACATTGAATGAATGAGATAAGCTCTACTCATTGAATTAAACTGTGCAGTTTGTTGCATTGAATGAGTGGCAAAAGCACGATTCATTGAAACGGTACTTGCAGGCTTTGTCATGGAACGAACGTATGCAGTTGGATTGATTGATTGAATGATTGCAGATAAATTGACTTCAGACATGAGTGAAGTTTAAATCAACGAATTACTTTTGATTCGTTGAATCAATGATTGAAAAGGAATGAATGAACGAATGCAGTTTCTTTCATTGAATGAAAGCTTTGAGCATGACACATTGAATGAATGAGAGAAGCTCTACTCATTGATTTTGCACCAGCAGTTTGTTTCATGGAGTGAATCTGTGCATTTTGATTGAGACAATGCGGGAAGCGTATGTCAATGAATGAGTAGCTTGTCATTGAATTGACAAGTGTAGTCTCTTTGCTTGAATGAACTAGTGCAGTTTTATTCACTAAATAAGTGAGTTAAGTTTGCTTCATTGAAACAATGAATAAGGTTGAATTAATGATTGAAGTTTGATTCAATGAATCAATGAGTGCAGTTAGCTTCATTGCATTAATGCGTTAAGCTTGACACATTTAATGAATGAGAGTAGCTCTACTCATTCAATTAAGACGTGCAGTTTGTTTCATTGAATGAATGGGTGCAGTTTGATTCATTGAATGAATGCGTATTCGTCATGGCATGGAATGAATGGCAGAGGAGCAGTACGCTTTGAATTAAGACGAGCAGTGTATTTCATTGAATGAGTGTGTGCAGTATGATTCATACATTGTATGATTTAAGTTTGTTTGATTGAATTAAAACGTTAAGCTTGACACATTGAATGAATGAGAGAAGCTCTACTCATTGAATTAAGCTGTGCAGTTTGTTTCATTGAATGAGTGGCAAAAGCACGATTCATTGAAACGGTACTTGCAGTCTTTGTCATGGAACGAATGTTTGCAGTTGGATTGATTGATTGAATGATTACAGATAAATTGACTACAGGAATGAATGAAGTTTAAATCAACGAATTACTTTTGATTCGTTGAATCAATGATTGAAAAGGAATGAATGAACGAATGCAGTTTCTTCCATTGAATGAAAGCTTTGAGCATGGCACATTGAATGAATGAGAGAAGCTCTACTCATTGATTTTGCACGAGCAGTTTGGTTCATGGAGTCAATCTGTGCAGTTTGATTGAGACAATGCGGGAAGCGTATGTCAATGAATGAGTAGCTTGTCATTGAATTGACAAGTGTAGTCTCTTTGTTTGAATGAACTAGTGCAGTTTTATTCACTAAATAAGTGAGTTAAGTTTGCTTCATTGAAACAATGAATAAGGTTGAATTAATGATTGAAGTTTGATTCAATGAATCAAAAGTGCAGTTAGCTTCATTGCATTAATGCGTTAAGCTTGACACATTTAATGAATGAGAGTAGCTCTACCTATTCAATTAAGACGTGCAGTTTGTTTCATTGAATGAATGGGTGCAGTTTGATTCATTGAATGAATGCGTATTCGTCATGGCATGGAATGAATGGCAGAGGAGCAGTACGCTTTGAATTAAGACGAGCAGTGTATTTCATTGAATGAGTGTGTGCAGTATGATTCATACATTGTATGATTTAAGTTTGTTTGATTGAATTAAAACGTTAAGCTTGACACATTGAATGACTGAGAGAAGCTCTACTCATTGAATTAAGCTGTGCAGTTTGTTTCATTGAATGAGTGGCAAAAGCACTATTCATTGAAACGGTACTTGCAGTCTTTGTCATGGAATCAATGTTTGCAGTTGGATTGATTGATTGAATGATTACAGATAAATTGACTTCAGAAATGAGTGATGTTTAAATCAACGAATTACTTTTGATTCTTTGAATCAATGATTGAAAAGGAATGAATGAATGAATGCAGTTTCTTCCATTGAATGAAAGCGGTGAGCTTGACACATTGAAGTTACACGAGCAGTTTGGTTCATGGAGTGAATCTGTGCAGTTTGATTGCGACAATGCGGGAAGCGTGTGTCAATGAATGAATGAGAGTAGCTCTACTCATTGAATTGACAAGTGTAGTCTCTTTCTTTGAATGAACTAGTGCAGTTTTATTCACTAAATAAGTGAGTTACGTTTGTTTCATTGAAACAATGAATAACGTTTGAAACATTGAATTAATCCTTGAAGTTTGATTTAATGAATCAATGAGTGCAGTTTACTTCATTGAATGAAAGCGTTAAGCTTGACACATTGAATGAACGTCAGTAGCTCTACTCATTGAATTAAGACGTGGAGTTTGTTTTTCATTGAATGAATGGGTGCAGTACGATTTACCAATTGTATGATTTAATTATGTTTGATTGAATTAAAACGTTGAGCTTGACACATTGAAAGAATGAGAGAAGCTCTACTCAATGAATTGACAAGTGCACTCTCTATCCTTGAATGAACATGTGCAGTTTGATTCAAAAAATAAGTGAGTTAAGTTTGTTTCATTGAAACAATGAATAACGTTTGACGTTTGAAACATTGAATGAATGATTCAAGTTTGATTCAATGAATCAATGAGTGCAGTTTACTTCATTGAATTAAAGCGTTAAACTTGACATATTGAAAGAATGAGAGAAGCTCTACTCATTGAATTAAGACGTGCAGTTTGTTTCATTGAATGAAGGCGGTTTGCTCGAGACATTGAATGAATGGCATTAGCTCTCCTCATTGAATAAGTCGTGCAGTGTATTTCATTGAATGAATGGGTGCAATATGATTCATCAGTTGTATGATTTATGTTTATTTGACTGAATTAAAACGTCAAGCTTGACACATTGAATGAATGCGAGAAGCAGTATTCATTGTATGAACACGTGCAGTTTGGTGCATGGATTGAATATCTGCAGTTTGATTGAGACAATTCGTTAAGCGTGTGGCAATGAATGAATGAGAGTAGCTCTATTCATTGAATTGACAAGTGCACTCTCTTTCCTTGAATGAACGTGTGCAGTTTGATTCTGTAAATAAGTGAGTTAAGTTTGTTTCATTCAAACAATGAATAACGTTTGAAACAAAGAATGAATGATTGAAGTATGGTTCAGTGAAATCAATGAGTGCAGTTTGCTTCATTGAATTAAAGCGTCAAGCTTGACACATTGAATGAATGAGATAAGCTCTACTCATTGAATTAAACTGTGCAGTTTGTTGCATTGAATGAGTGGCAAAAGCACGATTCATTGAAACGGTACTTGCAGGCTTTGTCATGGAACGAACGTATGCAGTTGGATTGATTGATTGAATGATTGCAGATAAATTGACTTCAGACATGAGTGAAGTTTAAATCAACGAATTACTTTTGATTCGTTGAATCAATGATTGAAAAGGAATGAATGAACGAATGCAGTTTCTTTCATTGAATGAAAGCTTTGAGCATGACACATTGAATGAATGAGAGAAGCTCTACTCATTGATTTTGCACCAGCAGTTTGTTTCATGGAGTGAATCTGTGCATTTTGATTGAGACAATGCGGGAAGCGTATGTCAATGAATGAGTAGCTTGTCATTGAATTGACAAGTGTAGTCTCTTTGCTTGAATGAACTAGTGCAGTTTTATTCACTAAATAAGTGAGTTAAGTTTGCTTCATTGAAACAATGAATAAGGTTGAATTAATGATTGAAGTTTGATTCAATGAATCAATGAGTGCAGTTAGCTTCATTGCATTAATGCGTTAAGCTTGACACATTTAATGAATGAGAGTAGCTCTACTCATTCAATTAAGACGTGCAGTTTGTTTCATTGAATGAATGGGTGCAGTTTGATTCATTGAATGAATGCGTATTCGTCATGGCATGGAATGAATGGCAGAGGAGCAGTACGCTTTGAATTAAGACGAGCAGTGTATTTCATTGAATGAGTGTGTGCAGTATGATTCATACATTGTATGATTTAAGTTTGTTTGATTGAATTAAAACGTTAAGCTTGACACATTGAATGAATGAGAGAAGCTCTACTCATTGAATTAAGCTGTGCAGTTTGTTTCATTGAATGAGTGGCAAAAGCACGATTCATTGAAACGGTACTTGCAGTCTTTGTCATGGAACGAATGTTTGCAGTTGGATTGATTGATTGAATGATTACAGATAAATTGACTACAGGAATGAATGAAGTTTAAATCAACGAATTACTTTTGATTCGTTGAATCAATGATTGAAAAGGAATGAATGAACGAATGCAGTTTCTTCCATTGAATGAAAGCTTTGAGCATGGCACATTGAATGAATGAGAGAAGCTCTACTCATTGATTTTGCACGAGCAGTTTGGTTCATGGAGTCAATCTGTGCAGTTTGATTGAGACAATGCGGGAAGCGTATGTCAATGAATGAGTAGCTTGTCATTGAATTGACAAGTGTAGTCTCTTTGTTTGAATGAACTAGTGCAGTTTTATTCACTAAATAAGTGAGTTAAGTTTGCTTCATTGAAACAATGAATAAGGTTGAATTAATAATTGAAGTTTGATTCAATGAATCAAAAGTGCAGTTAGCTTCATTGCATTAATGCGTTAAGCTTGACACATTTAATGAATGAGAGTAGCTCTACCTATTCAATTAAGACGTGCAGTTTGTTTCATTGAATGAATGGGTGCAGTTTGATTCATTGAATGAATGCGTATTCGTCATGGCATGGAATGAATGGCAGAGGAGCAGTACGCTTTGAATTAAGACGAGCAGTGTATTTCATTGAATGAGTGTGTGCAGTATGATTCATACATTGTATGATTTAAGTTTGGTTGATTGAATTAAAACGTTAAGCTTGACACATTGAATGACTGAGAGAAGCTCTACTCATTGAATTAAGCTGTGCAGTTTGTTTCATTGAATGAGTGGCAAAAGCACTATTCATTGAAACGGTACTTGCAGTCTTTGTCATGGAATCAATGTTTGCAGTTGGATTGATTGATTGAATGATTACAGATAAATTGACTTCAGAAATGAGTGATGTTTAAATCAACGAATTACTTTTGATTCTTTGAATCAATGATTGAAAAGGAATGAATGAATGAATGCAGTTTCTTCCATTGAATGAAAGCGGTGAGCTTGACACATTGAAGTTACACGAGCAGTTTGGTTCATGGAGTGAATCTGTGCAGTTTGATTGCGACAATGCGGGAAGCGTGTGTCAATGAATGAATGAGAGTAGCTCTACTCATTGAATTGACAAGTGTAGTCTCTTTCTTTGAATGAACTAGTGCAGTTTTATTCACTAAATAAGTGAGTTACGTTTGTTTCATTGAAACAATGAATAACGTTTGAAACATTGAATTAATCCTTGAAGTTTGATTTAATGAATCAATGAGTGCAGTTTACTTCATTGAATGAAAGCGTTAAGCTTGACACATTGAATGAACGTCAGTAGCTCTACTCATTGAATTAAGACGTGGAGTTTGTTTTTCATTGAATGAATGGGTGCAGTACGATTCACCAATTGTATGATTTAATTATGTTTGATTGAATTAAAACGTTGAGCTTGACACATTGAAAGAATGAGAGAAGCTCTACTCAATGAATTGACAAGTGCACTCTCTATCCTTGAATGAACATGTGCAGTTTGATTCAAAAAATAAGTGAGTTAAGTTTGTTTCATTGAAACAATGAATAACGTTTGACGTTTGAAACATTGAATGAATGATTCAAGTTTGATTCAATGAATCAATGAGTGCAGTTTACTTCATTGAATTAAAGCGTTAAACTTGACATATTGAAAGAATGAGAGAAGCTCTACTCATTGAATTAAGACGTGCAGTTTGTTTCATTGAATGAAGGCGGTTTGCTCGAGACATTGAATGAATGGCATTAGCTCTCCTCATTGAATAAGTCGTGCAGTGTATTTCATTGAATGAATGGGTGCAATATGATTCATCAGTTGTATAATTTATGTTTATTTGACTGAATTAAAACGTCAAGCTTGACACATTGAATGAATGCGAGAAGCAGTATTCATTGTATGAACACGTGCAGTTTGGTGCATGGATTGAATATCTGCAGTTTGATTGAGACAATTCGTTAAGCGTGTGGCAATGAATGAATGAGAGTAGCTCTATTCATTGAATTGACAAGTGCACTCTCTTTCCTTGAATGAACGTGTGCAGTTTGATTCTGTAAATAAGTGAGTTAAGTTTGTTTCATTCAAACAATGAATAACGTTTGAAACAAAGAATGAATGATTGAAGTATGGTTCAATGAAATCAATGAGTGCAGTTTGCTTCATTGAATTAAAGCGTCAAGCTTGACACATTGAATGAATGAGATAAGCTCTACTCATTGAATTAAACTGTGCAGTTTGTTGCATTGAATGAGTGGCAAAAGCACGATTCATTGAAACGGTACTTGCAGGCTTTGTCATGGAACGAACGTATGCAGTTGGATTGATTGATTGAATGATTGCAGATAAATTGACTTCAGACATGAGTGAAGTTTAAATCAACGAATTACTTTTGATTCGTTGAATCAATGATTGAAAAGGAATGAATGAACGAACGCAGTTTCTTTCATTGAATGAAAGCTTTGAGCATGACACATTGAATGAATGAGAGAAGCTCTACTCATTGATTTTGCACCAGCAGTTTGTTTCATGGAGTGAATCTGTGCATTTTGATTGAGACAATGCGGGAAGCGTATGTCAATGAATGAGTAGCTTGTCATTGAATTGACAAGTGTAGTCTCTTTGCTTGAATGAACTAGTGCAGTTTTATTCACTAAATAAGTGAGTTAAGTTTGCTTCATTGAAACAATGAATAAGGTTGAATTAATGATTGAAGTTTGATTCAATGAATCAATGAGTGCAGTTAGCTTCATTGCATTAATGCGTTAAGCTTGACACATTTAATGAATGAGAGTAGCTCTACTCATTCAATTAAGACGTGCAGTTTGTTTCATTGAATGAATGGGTGCAGTTTGATTCATTGAATGAATGCGTATTCGTCATGGCATGGAATGAATGGCAGAGGAGCAGTACGCTTTGAATTAAGACGAGCAGTGTATTTCATTGAATGAGTGTGTGCAGTATGATTCATACATTGTATGATTTAAGTTTGGTTGATTGAATTAAAACGTTAAGCTTGACACATTGAATGAATGAGAGAAGCTCTACTCATTGAATTAAGCTGTGCAGTTTGTTTCATTGAATGAGTGGCAAAAGCACGATTCATTGAAACGGTACTTGCAGTCTTTGTCATGGAACGAATGTTTGCAGTTGGATTGATTGATTGAAGGATTACAGATAAATTGACTACAGGAATGAATGAAGTTTAAATCAACGAATTACTTTTGATTCGTTGAATCAATGATTGAAAAGGAATGAATGAACGAATGCAGTTTCTTCCATTGAATGAAAGCTTTGAGCATGACACATTGAATGAATGAGAGAAGCTCTACTCATTGACTTTGCACGAGCAGTTTGGTTCATGGAGTCAATCTGTGCAGTTTGATTCAGACAATGCGGGAAGCGTATGTCAATGAATGAGTAGCTTGTCATTGAATTGACAAGTGTAGTCTCTTTGTTTGAATGAACTAGTGCAGTTTTATTCACTAAATAAGTGAGTTAAGTTTGCTTCATTGAAACAATGAATAAGGTTGAATTAATGATTGAAGTTTGATTCAATGAATCAAAAGTGCAGTTAGCTTCATTGCATTAATGCGTTAAGCTTGACACATTTAATGAATGAGAGTAGCTCTACTTATTCAATTAAGACGTGCAGTTTGTTTCATTGAATGAATGGGTGCAGTTTGATTCATTGAATGAATGCGTATTCGTCATGGCATGGAATGAATGGCAGAGGAGCAGTACGCTTTGAATTAAGACGAGCAGTGTATTTCATTGAATGAGTGTGTGCAGTATGATTCATACATTGTATGATTTAAGTTTGTTTGATTGAATTAAAACGTTAAGCTTGACACATTGAATGACTGAGAGAAGCTCTACTCATTGAATTAAGCTGTGCAGTTTGTTTCATTGAATGAGTGACAAAAGCACTATTCATTGAAACGGTACTTGCAGTCTTTGTCATGGAATCAATGTTTGCAGTTGGATTGATTGATTGAATGATTACAGATAAATTGACTTCAGAAATGAGTGATGTTTAAATCAACGAATTACTTTTGATTCTTTGAATCAATGATTGAAAAGGAATGAATGAATGAATGCAGTTTCTTCCATTGAATGAAAGCGGTGAGCTTGACACATTGAAGTTACACGAGCAGTTTGGTTCATGGAGTGAATCTGTGCAGTTTGATTGCGACAATGCGGGAAGCGTGTGTCAATGAATGAATGAGAGTAGCTCTACTCATTGAATTGACAAGTGTAGTCTCTTTCTTTGAATGAAGTAGTGCAGTTTTATTCACTAAATAAGTGAATTACGTTTGTTTCATTGAAACAATGAATAACGTTTGAAACATTGAATTAATCCTTGAAGTTTGATTTAATGAATCAATGAGTGCAGTTTACTTCATTGAATGAAAGCGTTAAGCTTGACACATTGAATGAACGTCAGTAGCTCTACTCATTGAATTAAGACGTGGAGTTTGTTTTTCATTGAATGAATGGGTGCAGTACGATTCACCAATTGTATGATTTAATTATGTTTGATTGAATTAAAACGTTGAGCTTGACACATTGAAAGAATGAGAGAAGCTCTACTCAATGAATTGACAAGTGCACTCTCTATCCTTGAATGAACATGTGCAGTTTGATTCAAAAAATAAGTGAGTTAAGTTTGTTTCATTGAAACAATGAATAACGTTTGACGTTTGAAACATTGAATGAATGATTCAAGTTTGATTCAATGAATCAATGAGTGCAGTTTACTTCATTGAATTAAAGCGTTAAACTTGACATATTGAAAGAATGAGAGAAGCTCTACTCATTGAATTAAGACGTGCAGTTTGTTTCATTGAATGAAGGCGGTTTGCTCGAGACATTGAATGAATGGCATTAGCTCTCCTCATTGAATAAGTCGTGCAGTGTATTTCATTGAATGAATGGGTGCAATATGATTCATCAGTTATATAATTTATGTTTATTTGACTGAATTAAAACGTCAAGCTTGACACATTGAATGAATGCGAGAAGCAGTATTCATTGTATGAACACGTGCAGTTTGGTGCATGGATTGAATATCTGCAGTTTGATTGAGACAATTCGTTAAGCGTGTGGCAATGAATGAATGAGAGTAGCTCTATTCATTGAATTGACAAGTGCACTCTCTTTCCTTGAATGAACGTGTGCAGTTTGATTCTGTAAATAAGTGAGTTAAGTTTGTTTCATTCAAACAATGAATAACGTTTGAAACAAAGAATGAATGATTGAAGTATGGTTCAATGAAATCAATGAGTGCAGTTTGCTTCATTGAATTAAAGCGTCAAGCTTGACACATTGAATGAATGAGATAAGCTCTACTCATTGAATTAAACTGTGCAGTTTGTTGCATTGAATGAGTGGCAAAAGCACGATTCATTGAAACGGTACTTGCAGGCTTTGTCATGGAACGAACGTATGCAGTTGGATTGATTGATTGAATGATTGCAGATAAATTGACTTCAGACATGAGTGAAGTTTAAATCAACGAATTACTTTTGATTCGTTGAATCAATGATTGAAAAGGAATGAATGAACGAACGCAGTTTCTTTCATTGAATGAAAGCTTTGAGCATGACACATTGAATGAATGAGAGAAGCTCTACTCATTGATTTTGCACCAGCAGTTTGTTTCATGGAGTGAATCTGTGCAGTTTGATTGAGACAATGCGGGAAGCGTATGTCAATGAATGAGTAGCTTGTCATTGAATGACAAGTGTAGTCTCTTTGTTTGAATGAACTAGTGCAGTTTTATTCACTAAATAAGCGAGTTAAGTTTGCATCATTGAAACAATGAATAAGGTTGAATTAATGATTGAAGTTTGATTCCATGAATCAATGAGTGCAGTTAGCTTCATTGCATTAATGCGTTAAGCTTGACACATTTAATGAATGAGAGTAGCTCTACTCATTCAATTAAGACGTGCAGTTTGTTTCAGTGAATGAATGGGTGCAGTTTGATTCATTGAATGAATGCGTATTCGTCATGGCATGGAATGAATGGCAGAGGAGCAGTACGCTTTGAATTAAGACGAGCAGTGCATTTCATTGAATGAGTGTGTGCAGTATGATTCATACATTGTATGATTTAAGTTTGTTTGATTGAATTAAAACGTTAAGCTTGACACATTGAATGAATGAGAGAAGCTCTACTCAATGAATTAAACTGTGCAGTTTGTTTCATTGAATGAGTGGCAAAAGCACGATTCATTGAAACGGTACTTGCAGTCTTTGTCATGGAACGAATGTTTGCAGTTGGATTGATTGATTGAAGGATTACAGATAAATTGAATGAAGTTTAAATCAACGAATTACTTTTGATTCGTTGAATCAATGATTGAAAAGGAATGAATGAACGAATGCAGTTTCTTCCATTGAATGAAAGCTTTGAGCATGACACATTGAATGAATGAGAGAAGCTCTACTCATTGATTTTGCACCAGCAGTTTGGTTCATGGAGTGAATCTGTGCAGTTTGATTGAGACAATGCGGGAAGCGTATGTCAATGAATGAGTAGCTTGTCATTGAATTGACAAGTGTAGTCTCTTTGTTTGAATGAACTAGTGCAGTTTTATTCACTAAATAAGTGAGTTAAGTTTGCTTCATTGAAACAATGAATAAGGTTGAATTAATGATTGAAGTTTGATTCAATGAATCAAAAGTGCAGTTAGCTTCATTGCATTAATGCGTTAAGCTTGACACATTTAATGAATGAGAGTAGCTCTACTTATTCAATTAAGACGTGCAGTTTGTTTCATTGAATGAATGGGTGCAGTTTGATTCATTGAATGAATGCGTATTCGTCATGGCATGGAATGAATGGCAGAGGAGCAGTACGCTTTGAATTAAGACGAGCAGTGTATTTCATTGAATGAGTGTGTGCAGTATGATTCATACATTGTATGATTTAAGTTTGGTTGATTGAATTAAAACGTTAAGCTTGACACATTGAATGAATGAGAGAAGCTCTACTCATTGAATTAAGCTGTGCAGTTTGTTTCATTGAATGAGTGGCAAAAGCACGATTCATTGAAACGGTACTTGCAGTCTTTGTCATGGAACGAATGTTTGCAGTTGGATTGATTGATTGCAGGATTACAGATAATTGACTACAGGAATGAATGAAGTTTAAATCAACGAATTACTTTTGATTCGTTGAATCAATGATTGAAAAGGAATGAATGAACGAATGCAGTTTCTTCCATTGAATGAAAGCTTTGAGCATGACACATTGAATGAATGAGAGAAGCTCTACTCATTGAATTAAGCTGTGCAGTTTGTTTCATTGAATGAGTGGCAAAAGCACTATTCATTGAAACGGTACTTGCAGTCTTTGTCATGGAATCAATGTTTGCAGTTGGATTGATTGATTGAATGATTACAGATAAATTGACTTCAGAAATCAGTGAAGTTTAAATCAACGAATTACTTTTGATTCTTTGAATCAATGATTGAAAAGGAATGAATGAATGAATGCAGTTTCTTCCATTGAATGAAAGCGGTGAGGTTGACACATTGAAGTTACACGAGCAGTTTGGTTCATGGAGTGAATCTGTGCAGTTTGATTGCGACAATGCGGGAAGCGTGTGTCAATGAATGAATGAGAGTAGCTCTACTCATTGAATTGACAAGTGTAGTCTCTTTCTTTGAATGAACTAGTGCAGTTTTATTCACTAAATAAGTGAGTTACGTTTGTTTCATTGAAACAATGAATAACGTTTGAAACATTGAATTAATCCTTGAAGTTTGATTTAATGAATCAATGAGTGCAGTTTACTTCATTGAATGAAAGCGTTAAGCTTGACACATTGAATGAACGTCAGTAGCTCTACTCATTGAATTAAGACGTGGAGTTTGTTTTTCATTGAATGAATGGGTGCAGTACGATTCACCAATTGTATGATTTAATTATGTTTGATTGAATTAAAACGTTGAGCTTGACACATTGAAAGAATGAGAGAAGCTCTACTCATTGAATTGACAAGTGCACTCTCTATCCTTGAATGAACATGTGCAGTTTGATTCAAAAAATAAGTGAGTTAAGTTTGTTTGATTGAAACAATGAATAACGTTTGACGTTTGAAACATTGAATGAATGATTCAAGTTTGATTCAATGAATCAATGAGTGCAGTTTACTTCATTGAATTAAAGCGTTAAACTTGACATATTGAAAGAATGAGAGAAGCTCTACTCATTGAATTAAGACGTGCAGTTTGTTTCATTGAATGAAGGCGGTTTGCTCAAGACATTGAATGAATGGCATTAGCTCTCCTCATTGAATAAGTCGTGCAGTGTATTTCATTGAATGAATGGGTGCAATATGATTCATCAGTTGTATGATTTATGTTTATTTGACTGAATTAAAACGTCAAGCTTGACACATTGAATGAATGAGAGAAGCAGTATTCATTGTATGAACACGTGCAGTTTGGTGCATGGATTGAATATCTGCAGTTTGATTGAGACAATTCGTTAAGCGTGTGGCAATGAATGAATGAGAATAGCTCTACTCATTGAATTGACAAGTGCACTCTCTTTCCTTGAATGAACGTGTGCAGTTTGATTCTGTAAATAAGTGAGTTAAGTTTGTTTCATTCAAACAATGAATAACGTTTGAAACAAAGAATGAATGATTGAAGTATGGTTCAATGAAATCAATGAGTGCAGTTTGCTTCATTGAATTAAAGCGTCAAGCTTGACACATTGAGTGAATGAGATAAGCTCTACTCATTGAATTAAACTGTGCAGATTGTTTCATTGAATGAGTGGCAAAAGCACGATTCATTGAAACGGTACTTGCAGTCTTTGTCATGGAACGAATGTATGCAGTTGGATTGATTGATTGAATGATTACAGATAAATTGACTTCAGAAATGAGTGAAGTTTAAATCAACGAATTACTTTTGATTCTTTGAATCAATGATTGAAAAGGAATGAATGAATGCAGTTTCTTCCATTGAATGAAAGCTTTGAGCATGACACATTGAATGAATGAGAGAAGCTCTACTCATTGATTTTGCACCAGCAGTTTGGTTCATGGAGTGAATCTGTGCAGTTTGATTGAGACAATGCGGGAAGCGTATGTCAATGAATGAGTAGCTTGTCATTGAATTGACAAGTGTAGTCTCTTTGTTTGAATGAACTAGTGTAGTTTTATTCACTAAATAAGTGAGTTAAGTTTGCTTCATTGAAACAATGAATAAGGTTGAATTAATGATTGAAGTTTGATTCAATGAATCAATGAGTGCAGTTAGCTTCATTGCATTAATGCGTTAAGCTTGACACTTTTAATGAATGAGAGTAGCTCTACTCATTCAATTAAGACGTGCAGTTTGTTTCATTGAATGAATGGGTGCAGTTTGATTCATTGAATGAATGCGTATTCGTCATGGCATGGAATGAATGGCAGAGGAGCAGTACGCTTTGAATTAAGACGAGCAGTGTATTTCATTGAATGAGTGTGTGCAGTATGATTCATACATTGTATGATTTAAGTTTGGTTGATTGAATTAAAACGTTAAGCTTGACACATTGAATGAATGAGAGAAGCTCTACTCATTGAATTAAGCTGTGCAGTTTGTTTCATTGAATGAGTGGCAAAAGCACGATTCATTGAAACGGTACTTGCAGTCTTTGTCATGGAACGAATGTTTGCAGTTGGATTGATTGATTGAAGGATTACAGATAAATTGACTACAGGAATGAATGAAGTTTAAATCAACGAATTACTTTTGATTCGTTGAATCAATGATTGGATAGGAATGAATGAACGAATGCAGTTTCTTCCATTGAATGAAAGCTTTGAGCATGACACATTGAATGAATGAGAGAAGCTCTACTCATTGATTTTGCACCAGCAGTTTGGTTCATGGAGTGAATCTGTGCAGTTTGATTGAGACAATGCGGGAAGCGTATGTCAATGAATGAGTAGCTTGTCATTGAATTGACAAGTCTAGTCTCTTTGTTTGAATGAACTGGTGCAGTTTTATTCACTAAATAAGTGAGTTAGGTTTGCTTCATTGAAACAATGAATAAGGTTGAATTAATGATTGAAGTTTGATTCAATGAATCAAAAGTGCAGTTAGCTTCATTGCATTAATGCGTTAAGCTTGACACATTTAATGAATGAGAGTAGCTCTACTTATTCAATTAAGACGTGCAGTTTGTTTCATTGAATGAATGGGTGCAGTTTGATTCATTGAATGAATGCGTATTCTTCATGGCATGGAATGAATGGCAGAGGAGCAGTACGCTTTGAATTAAGACGAGCAGTGTATTTCATTGAATGAGTGTGTGCAGTATGATTCATACATTGTATGATTTAAGTTTGTTTGATTGAATTAAAACGTTAAGCTTGACACATTGAATGACTGAGAGAAGCTCTACTCATTGAATTAAGCTGTGCAGTTTGTTTCATTGAATGAGTGGCAAAAGCACGATTCATTGAAACGGTACTTGCAGTCTTTGTCATGGAACGAATGTTTGCAGTTGGATTGATTGATTGCAGGATTACAGATAAATTGACTACAGGAATGAATGAAGTTTAAATCAACGAATTACTTTTGATTCGTTGAATCAATGATCGAAAAGGAATGAATGAACGAATGCAGTTTCTTCCATTGAATGAAAGCTTTGAGCATGACACATTGAATGAATGAGAGAAGCTCTACTCATTGAATTAAGCTGTGCAGTTTGTTTCATTGAATGAGTGGCAAAAGCACTATTCATTGAAACGGTACTTGCAGTCTTTGTCATGGAATCAATGTTTGCAGTTGGATTGATTGATTGAATGATTACAGATAAATTGACTTCAGAAATCAGTGAAGTTTAAATCAACGAATTACTTTTGATTCTTTGAATCAATGATTGAAAAGGAATGAATGAATGAATGCAGTTTCTTCCATTGAATGAAAGCGGTGAGGTTGACACATTGAAGTTACACGAGCAGTTTGGTTCATGGAGTGAATCTGTGCAGTTTGATTGCGACAATGCGGGAAGCGTGTGTCAATGAATGAATGAGAGTAGCTCTACTCATTGAATTGACAAGTGTAGTCTCTTTCTTTGAATGAACTAGTGCAGTTTTATTCACTAAATAAGTGAGTTACGTTTGTTTCATTGAAACAATGAATAACGTTTGAAACATTGAATTAATCCTTGAAGTTTGATTTAATGAATCAATGAGTGCAGTTTACTTCATTGAATGAAAGCGTTAAGCTTGACACATTGAATGAACGTCAGTAGCTCTACTCATTGAATTAAGACGTGGAGTTTGTTTTTCATTGAATGAATGGGTGCAGTACGATTCACCAATTGTATGATTTAATTATGTTTGATTGAATTAAAACGTTGAGCTTGACACATTGAAAGAATGAGAGAAGCTCTACTCATTGAATTGACAAGTGCACTCTCTATCCTTGAATGAACATGTGCAGTTTGATTCAAAAAATAAGTGAGTTAAGTTTGTTTGATTGAAACAATGAATAACGTTTGACGTTTGAAACATTGAATGAATGATTCAAGTTTGATTCAATGAATCAATGAGTGCAGTTTACTTCATTGAATTAAAGCGTTAAACTTGACATATTGAAAGAATGAGAGAAGCTCTACTCATTGAATTAAGACGTGCAGTTTGTTTCATTGAATGAAGGCGGTTTGCTCAAGACATTGAATGAATGGCATTAGCTCTCCTCATTGAATAAGTCGTGCAGTGTATTTCATTGAATGAATGGGTGCAATATGATTCATCAGTTGTATGATTTATGTTTATTTGACTGAATTAAAACGTCAAGCTTGACACATTGAATGAATGAGAGAAGCAGTATTCATTGTATGAACACGTGCAGTTTGGTGCATGGATTGAATATCTGCAGTTTGATTGAGACAATTCGTTAAGCGTGTGGCAATGAATGAATGAGAATAGCTCTACTCATTGAATTGACAAGTGCACTCTCTTTCCTTGAATGAACGTGTGCAGTTTGATTCTGTAAATAAGTGAGTTAAGTTTGTTTCATTCAAACAATGAATAACGTTTGAAACAAAGAATGAATGATTGAAGTATGGTTCAATGAAATCAATGAGTGCAGTTTGCTTCATTGAATTAAAGCGTCAAGCTTGACACATTGAGTGAATGAGATAAGCTCTACTCATTGAATTAAACTGTGCAGATTGTTTCATTGAATGAGTGGCAAAAGCACGATTCATTGAAACGGTACTTGCAGTCTTTGTCATGGAACGAATGTATGCAGTTGGATTGATTGATTGAATGATTACAGATAAATTGATTTCAGAAATGAGTGAAGTTTAAATCAACGAATTACTTTTGATTCTTTGAATCAATGATTGAAAAGGAATGAATGAATGAATGCAGTTTCTACCATTGAATGAAAGCTTTGAGCATGACACATTGAATGAATGAGAGAAGCTCTACTCATTGATTTTGCACCAGCAGTTTGGTTCATGGAGTGAATCTGTGCAGTTTGATTGAGACAATGCGGGAAGCGTATGTCAATGAATGAGTAGCTTGTCATTGAATTGACAAGTGTAGTCTCTTTGTTTGAATGAACTAGTGTAGTTTTATTCACTAAATAAGTGAGTTAAGTTTGCTTCATTGAAACAATGAATAAGGTTGAATTAATGATTGAAGTTTGATTCAATGAATCAATGAGTGCAGTTAGCTTCATTGCATTAATGCGTTAAGCTTGACACTTTTAATGAATGAGAGTAGCTCTACTCATTCAATTAAGACGTGCAGTTTGTTTCATTGAATGAATGGGTGCAGTTTGATTCATTGAATGAATGCGTATTCGTCATGGCATGGAATGAATGGCAGAGGAGCAGTACGTTTTGAATTAAGACGAGCAGTGTATTTCATTGAATGAGTGTGTGCAGTATGATTCATACATTGTATGATTTAAGTTTGGTTGATTGAATTAAAACGTTAAGCTTGACACATTGAATGAATGAGAGAAGCTCTACTCATTGAATTAAGCTGTGCAGTTTGTTTCATTGAATGAGTGGCAAAAGCACGATTCATTGAAACGGTACTTGCAGTCTTTGTCATGGAACGAATGTTTGCAGTTGGATTGATTGATTGAAGGATTACAGATAAATTGACTACAGGAATGAATGAAGTTTAAATCAACGAATTACTTTTGATTCGTTGAATCAATGATTGGATAGGAATGAATGAACGAATGCAGTTTCTTCCATTGAATGAAAGCTTTGAGCATGACACATTGAATGAATGAGAGAAGCTCTACTCATTGATTTTGCACGAGCAGTTTGGTTCATGGAGTGAATCTGTGCAGTTTGATTGAGACAATGCGGGAAGCGTATGTCAATGAATGAGTAGCTTGTCATTGAATTGACAAGTCTAGTCTCTTTGTTTGAATGAACTGGTGCAGTTTTATTCACTAAATAAGTGAGTTAGGTTTGCTTCATTGAAACAATGAATGAGGTTGAATTAATGATTGAAGTTTGATTCAATGAATCAAAAGTGCAGTTAGCTTCATTGCATTAATGCGTTAAGCTTGACACATTTAATGAATGAGAGTAGCTCTACTTATTCAATTAAGACGTGCAGTTTGTTTCATTGAATGAATGGGTGCAGTTTGATTCATTGAATGAATGCGTATTCGTCATGGCATGGAATGAATGGCAGAGGAGCAGTACGCTTTGAATTAAGACGAGCAGTGTATTTCATTGAATGAGTGTGTGCAGTATGATTCATACATTGTATGATTTAAGTTTGTTTGATTGAATTAAAACGTTAAGCTTGACACATTGAATGACTGAGAGAAGCTCTACTCATTGAATTAAGCTGTGCAGTTTGTTTCATTGAATGAGTGGCAAAAGCACTATTCATTGAAACGGTACTTGCAGTCTTTGTCATGGAATCAATGTTTGCAGTTGGATTGATTGATTGAATGATTACAGATAAATTGACTTCAGAAATGAGTGATGTTTAAATCAACGAATTACTTTTGATTCTTTGAATCAATGATTGAAAAGGAATGAATGAATGAATGCAGTTTCTTCCATTGAATGAAAGCGGTGAGCTTGACACATTGAAGTTACACGAGCAGGTTGGTTCATGGAGTGAATCTGTGCAGTTTGATTGCGACAATGCGGGAAGCGTGTGTCAATGAATGAATGAGAGTAGCTCTACTCATTGAATTGACAAGTGTAGTCTCTTTCTTTGAATGAACTAATGCAGTTTTATTCACTAAATAAGTGAGTTACGTTTGTTTCATTGAAACAATGAATAACGTTTGAAACATTGAATTAATCCTTGAAGTTTGATTTAATGAATCAATGAGTGCAGTTTACTTCATTGAATGAAAGCGTTAAGCTTGACACATTGAATGAACGTCAGTAGCTCTACTCATTGAATTAAGACGTGGAGTTTGTTTTTCATTGAATGAATGGGTGCAGTACGATTCACCAATTGTATGATTTAATTATGTTTGATTGAATTAAAACGTTGAGCTTGACACATTGAAAGAATGAGAGAAGCTCTACTCAATGAATTGACAAGTGCACTCTCTATCCTTGAATGAACATGTGCAGTTTGATTCAAAAAATAAGTGAGTTAAGTTTGTTTCATTGAAACAATGAATAACGTTTGACGTTTGAAACATTGAATGAATGATTCAAGTTTGATTCAATGAATCAATGAGTGCAGTTTACTTCATTGAATTAAAGCGTTAAACTTGACATATTGAAAGAATGAGAGAAGCTCTACTCATTGAATTAAGACGTGCAGTTTGTTTCATTGAATGAAGGCGGTTTGCTCGAGACATTGAATGAATAGCATTAGCTCTCCTCATTGAATAAGTCGTGCAGTGTATTTCATTGAATGAATGGGTGCAATATGATTCATCAGTTGTATAATTTATGTTTATTTGATTGAATTAAAACGTCAAGCTTGACACATTGAATGAATGCGAGAAGCAGTATTCATTGTATGAACACGTGCAGTTTGGTGCATGGATTGAATATCTGCAGTTTGATTGAGACAATTCGTTAAGCGTGTGGCAATGAATGAATGAGAGTAGCTCTATTCATTGAATTGACAAGTGCACTCTCTTTCCTTGAATGAACGTGTGCAGTTTGATTCTGTAAATAAGTGAGTTAAGTTTGTTTCATTCAAACAATGAATAACGTTTGAAACATTGAATGAATGATTGAAGTATGGTTCAATGAAATCAATGAGTGCAGTTTGCTTCATTGAATTAAAGCGTCAAGCTTGACACATTGAATGAATGAGATAAGCTCTACTCATTGAATTAAACTGTGCAGTTTGTTGCATTGAATGAGTGGCAAAAGCACGATTCATTGAAACGGTACTTGCAGTCTTTGTCATGGAACGAACGTATGCAGTTGGATTGATTGATTGAATGATTGCAGATAAATTGACTTCAGACATGAGTGAAGTTTAAATCAACGAATTACTTTTGATTCGTTGAATCAATGATTGAAAAGGAATGAATGAACGAATGCAGTTTCTTTCATTGAATGAAAGCTTTGAGCATGACACATTGAATGAATGAGAGAAGCTCTACTCATTGATTTTGCACGAGCAGTTTGGTTCATGGAGTGAATCTGTGCAGTTTGATTGAGACAATGCGGGAAGCGTATGTCAATGAATGAGTAGCTTGTCATTGAATTGACAAGTGTAGTCTCTTTGTTTGAATGAACTAGTGCAGTTTTATTCACTAAATAAGTGAGTTAAGTTTGCATCATTGAAACAATGAATAAGCTTGACACATTTAATGAATGAGAGTAGCTCTACTCATTCAATTAAGACGTGCAGTTTGTTTCATTGAATGAATGGGTGCAGTTTGATTCATTGAATGAATGCGTATTCGTCATGGCATGGAATGAATGGCAGAGGAGCAGTATGCTTTGAATTAAGACGAGCAGTGCATTTCATTCAATGAGTGTGTGCAGTATGATTCGTACATTGTATGATTTAAGTTTGTTTGATTGAATTAAAACGTTAAGCTTGACACATTGAATGAATGAGAGAAGCTCTACTCATTGAATTAAGCTGTGCAGTTTGTTTCATTGAATGAGTGGCAAAAGCACGATTCATTGAAACGGTACTTGCAGTCTTTGTCATGGAACGAATGTTTGCAGTTGGATTGATTGATTGAATGATTACAGATAAATTGACTTCAGAAATGAGTGAAGTTTAAATCAACGAATTACTTTTGATTCTTTGAATCAATGATTGAAAAGGAATGAATGAATGAATGCAGTTTCTTCCATTGAATGAAAGCGGTGAGCTTGACACATTGAAGTTACATGAGCAGTTTGGTTCATGGAGTGAATCTGTGCAGTTTGATTGCGACAATGCGGGAAGCGTGTGTCAATGAATGAATGAGAGTAGCTCTACTCATTGAATTGACAAGTGTAGTCTCTTTCTTTGAATGAACTAGTGCAGTTTTATTCACTAAATAAGTGAGTTACGTTTGTTTCATTGAAACAATGAATAACGTTTGAAACATTGAATTAATCCTTGAAGTTTGATTTCATGAATCAATGAGTGCAGTTTACTTCATTGAATGAAAGCGTTCAGCTTGACACACTGAATGAACGTCAGTAGCTCTACTCATTGAATTAAGACGTGGAGTTTGTTTTTCATTGAATGAATGGGTGCAGTACGATTCACCAATTGTATGATTTAATTATGTTTGATTGAATTAAAACGTTGAGCTTGACACATTGAAAGAATGAGAGAAGCTCTACTCATTGAATTGACAAGTGCACTCTCTATCCTTGAATGAACATGTGCAGTTTGATTCAAAAAATAAGTGAGTTAAGTTTGTTTGATTGAAACAATGAATAACGTTTGACGTTTGAAACATTGAATGAATGATTCAAGTTTGATTCAATGAATCAATGAGTGCAGTTTACTTCATTGAATTAAAGCGTTAAACTTGACATATTGAAAGAATGAGAGAAGCTCTACTCATTGAATTAAGACGTGCAGTTTGTTTCATTGAATGAAGGCGGTTTGCTCAAGACATTGAATGAATGGCATTAGCTCTCCTCATTGAATAAGTCGTGCAGTGTATTTCATTGAATGAATGGGTGCAATATGATTCATCAGTTGTATGATTTATGTTTATTTGACTGAATTAAAACGTCAAGCTTGACACATTGAATGAATGAGAGAAGCAGTATTCATTGTATGAACACGTGCAGTTTGGTGCATGGATTGAATATCTGCAGTTTGATTGAGACAATTCGTTAAGCGTGTGGCAATGAATGAATGAGAATAGCTCTACTCATTGAATTGACAAGTGCACTCTCTTTCCTTGAATGAACGTGTGCAGTTTGATTCTGTAAATAAGTGAGTTAAGTTTGTTTCATTCAAACAATGAATAACGTTTGAAACAAAGAATGAATGATTGAAGTATGGTTCAATGAAATCAATGAGTGCAGTTTGCTTCATTGAATTAAAGCGTCAAGCTTGACACATTGAGTGAATGAGATAAGCTCTACTCATTGAATTAAACTGTGCAGATTGTTTCATTGAATGAGTGGCAAAAGCACGATTCATTGAAACGGTACTTGCAGTCTTTGTCATGGAACGAATGTATGCAGTTGGATTGATTGATTGAATGATTACAGATAAATTGACTTCAGAAATGAGTGAAGTTTAAATCAACGAATTACTTTTGATTCTTTGAATCAATGATTGAAAAGGAATGAATGAATGAATGCGGTTTCTTCCATTGAATGAAAGCTTTGAGCATGACACATTGAATGAATGAGAGAAGCTCTACTCATTGATTTTGCACCAGCAGTTTGGTTCATGGAGTGAATCTGTGCAGTTTGATTGAGACAATTCGGGAAGCGTATGTCAATGAATGAGTAGCTTGTCATTGAATTGACAAGTGTAGTCTCTTTGTTTGAATGAACTAGTGTAGTTTTATTCACTAAATAAGTGAGTTAAGTTTGCTTCATTGAAACAATGAATAAGGTTGAATTAATGATTGAAGTTTGATTCAATGAATCAAAAGTGCAGTTAGCTTCATTGCATTAATGCGTTAAGCTTGACACATTTAATGAATGAGAGTAGCTCTACTTATTCAATTAAGACGTGCAGTTTGTTTCATTGAATGAATGGGTGCAGTTTGATTCATTGAATGAATGCGTATTCGTCATGGCATGGAATGAATGGCAGAGGAGCAGTACGCTTTGAATTAAGACGAGCAGTGTATTTCATTGAATGAGTGTGTGCAGTATGATTCATACATTGTATGATTTAAGTTTGGTTGATTGAATTAAAACGTTAAGCTTGACACATTGAATGAATGAGAGAAGCTCTACTCATTGAATTAAGCTGTGCAGTTTGTTTCATTGAATGAGTGGCAAAAGCACGATTCATTGAAACGGTACTTGCAGTCTTTGTCATGGAACGAATGTTTGCAGTTGGATTGATTGATTGCAGGATTACAGATAAATTGACTACAGGAATGAATGAAGTTTAAATCAACGAATTACTTTTGATTCGTTGAATCAATGATTGAAAAGGAATGAATGAACGAATGCAGTTTCTTCCATTGAATGAAAGCTTTGAGCATGACACATTGAATGAATGAGAGAAGCTCTACTCATTGAATTAAGCTGTGCAGTTTGTTTCATTGAATGAGTGGCAAAAGCACTATTCATTGAAACGGTACTTGCAGTCTTTGTCATGGAATCAATGTTTGCAGTTGGATTGATTGATTGAATGATTACAGATAAATTGACTTCAGAAATGAGTGAAGTTTAAATCAACGAATTACTTTTGATTCTTTGAATCAATGATTGAAAAGGAATGAATGAATGAATGCAGTTTCTTCCATTGAATGAAAGCGGTGAGGTTGACACATTGAAGTTACACGAGCAGTTTGGTTCATGGAGTGAATCTGTGCAGTTTGATTGCGACAATGCGGGAAGCGTGTGTCAATGAATGAATGAGAGTAGCTCTACTCATTGAATTGACAAGTGTAGTCTCTTTCTTTGAATGAACTAGTGCAGTTTTATTCACTAAATAAGTGAGTTACGTTTGTTTCATTGAAACAATGAATAACGTTTGAAACATTGAATTAATCCTTGAAGTTTGATTTAATGAATCAATGAGTGCAGTTTACTTCATTGAATGAAAGCGTTAAGCTTGACACATTGAATGAACGTCAGTAGCTCTACTCATTGAATTAAGACGTGGAGTTTGTTTTTCATTGAATGAATGGGTGCAGTACGATTCACCAATTGTATGATTTAATTATGTTTGATTGAATTAAAACGTTGAGCTTGACACATTGAAAGAATGAGAGAAGCTCTACTCATTGAATTGACAAGTGCACTCTCTATCCTTGAATGAACATGTGCAGTTTGATTCAAAAAATAAGTGAGTTAAGTTTGTTTGATTGAAACAATGAATAACGTTTGACGTTTGAAACATTGAATGAATGATTCAAGTTTGATTCAATGAATCAATGAGTGCAGTTTACTTCATTGAATTAAAGCGTTAAACTTGACATATTGAAAGAATGAGAGAAGCTCTACTCATTGAATTAAGACGTGCAGTTTGTTTCATTGAATGAAGGCGGTTTGCTCAAGACATTGAATGAATGGCATTAGCTCTCCTCATTGAATAAGTCGTGCAGTGTATTTCATTGAATGAATGGGTGCAATATGATTCATCAGTTGTATGATTTATGTTTATTTGACTGAATTAAAACGTCAAGCTTGACACATTGAATGAATGAGAGAAGCAGTATTCATTGTATGAACACGTGCAGTTTGGTGCATGGATTCAATATCTGCAGTTTGATTGAGACAATTCGTTAAGCGTGTGGCAATGAATGAATGAGAATAGCTCTACTCATTGAATTGACAAGTGCACTCTCTTTCCTTGAATGAACGTGTGCAGTTTGATTCTGTAAATAAGTGAGTTAAGTTTGTTTCATTCAAACAATGAATAACGTTTGAAACAAAGAATGAATGATTGAAGTATGGTTCAATGAAATCAATGAGTGCAGTTTGCTTCATTGAATTAAAGCGTCAAGCTTGACACATTGAGTGAATGAGATAAGCTCTACTCATTGAATTAAACTGTGCAGATTGTTTCATTGAATGAGTGGCAAAAGCACGATTCATTGAAACGGTACTTGCAGTCTTTGTCATGGAACGAATGTATGCAGTTGGATTGATTGATTGAATGATTACAGATAAATTGACTTCAGAAATGAGTCAAGTTTAAATCAACGAATTACTTTAGATTCTTTGAATCAATGATTGAAAAGGAATGAATGAATGAATGCGGTTTCTTCCATTGAATGAAAGCTTTGAGCATGACACATTGAATGAATGAGAGAAGCTCTACTCATTGATTTTGCACCAGCAGTTTGGTTCATGGAGTGAATCTGTGCAGTTTGATTGAGACAATGCGGGAAGCGTATGTCAATGAATGAGTAGCTTGTCATTGAATTGACAAGTGTAGTCTCTTTGTTTGAATGAACTAGTGCAGTTTTATTCACTAAATAAGTGAGTTAAGTTTGCATCATTGAAACAATGAATAAGCTTGACACATTTAATGAATGAGAGTAGCTCTACTCATTCAATTAAGACGTGCAGTTTGTTTCATTGAATGAATGGGTGCAGTTTGATTCATTGAATGAATGCGTATTCGTCATGGCATGGAATGAATGGCAGAGGAGCAGTATGCTTTGAATTAAGACGAGCAGTGCATTTCATTGAATGAGTGTGTGCAGTATGATTCGTACATTGTATGATTTAAGTTTGTTTGATTGAATTAAAACGTTAAGCTTGACACATTGAATGAATGAGAGAAGCTCTACTCATTGAATTAAGCTGTGCAGTTTGTTTCATTGAATGAGTGGCAAAAGCACGATTCATTGAAACGGTACTTGCAGTCTTTGTCATGGAACGAATGTTTGCAGTTGGATTGATTGATTGAATGATTACAGATAAATTGACTTCAGAAATGAGTGAAGTTTAAATCAACGAATTACTTTTGATTCTTTGAATCAATGATTGAAAAGGAATGAATGAATGAATGCAGTTTCTTCCATTGAATGAAAGCGGTGAGCTTGACACATTGAAGTTACACGAGCAGTTTGGTTCATGGAGTGAATCTGTGCAGTTTGATTGCGACAATGCGGGAAGCGTGTGTCAATGAATGAATGAGAGTAGCTCTACTCATTGAATTGACAAGTGTAGTCTCTTTCTTTGAATGAACTAGTGCAGTTTTATTCACTAAATAAGTGAGTTACGTTTGTTTCATTGAAACAATGAATAACGTTTGAAACATTGAATTAATCCTTGAAGTTTGATTTAATGAATCAATGAGTGCAGTTTACTTCATTGAATGAAAGCGTTAAGCTTGACACACTGAATGAACGTCAGTAGCTCTACTCATTGAATTAAGACGTGGAGTTTGTTTTTCATTGAATGAATGGGTGCAGTACGATTCACCAATTGTATGATTTAATTATGTTTGATTGAATTAAAACGTTGAGCTTGACACATTGAAAGAATGAGAGAAGCTCTACTCATTGAATTGACAAGTGCACTCTCTATCCTTGAATGAACATGTGCAGTTTGATTCAAAAAATAAGTGAGTTAAGTTTGTTTGATTGAAACAATGAATAACGTTTGACGTTTGAAACATTGAATGAATGATTCAAGTTTGATTCAATGAATCAATGAGTGCAGTTTACTTCATTGAATTAAAGCGTTAAACTTGACATATTGAAAGAATGAGAGAAGCTCTACTCATTGAATTAAGACGTGCAGTTTGTTTCATTGAATGAAGGCGGTTTGATCAAGACATTGAATGAATGGCATTAGCTCTCCTCATTGAATAAGTCGTGCAGTGTATTTCATTGAATGAATGGGTGGAATATGATTCATCAGTTGTATGATTTATGTTTATTTGACTGAATTAAAACGTCAAGCTTGACACATTGAATGAATGAGAGAAGCAGTATTCATTGTATGAACACGTGCAGTTTGGTGCATGGATTGAATATCTGCAGTTTGATTGAGACAATTCGTTAAGCGTGTGGCAATGAATGAATGAGAATAGCTCTACTCATTGAATTGACAAGTGCACTCTCTTTCCTTGAATGAACGTGTGCAGTTTGATTCTGTAAATAAGTGAGTTAAGTTTGTTTCATTCAAACAATGAATAACGTTTGAAACAAAGAATGAATGATTGAAGTATGGTTCAATGAAATCAATGAGTGCAGTTTGCTTCATTGAATTAAAGCGTCAAGCTTGACACATTGAGTGAATGAGATAAGCTCTACTCATTGAATTAAACTGTGCAGATTGTTTCATTGAATGAGTGGCAAAAGCACGATTCATTGAAACGGTACTTGCAGTCTTTGTCATGGAACGAATGTATGCAGTTGGATTGATTGATTGAATGATTACAGATAAATTGACTTCAGAAATGAGTGAAGTTTAAATCAACGAATTACTTTAGATTCTTTGAATCAATGATTGAAAAGGAATGAATGAATGAATGCGGTTTCTTCCATTGAATGAAAGCTTTGAGCATGACACATTGAATGAATGAGAGAAGCTCTACTCATTGATTTTGCACCAGCAGTTTGGTTCATGGAGTGAATCTGTGCAGTTTGATTGAGACAATTCGGGAAGCGTATGTCAATGAATGAGTAGCTTGTCATTGAATTGACAAGTCTAGTCTCTTTGTTTGAATGAACTAGTGCAGTTTTATTCACTAAATAAGTGAGTTAAGTTTGCTTCATTGAAACAATGAATAAGGTTGAATTAATGATTGAAGTTTGATTCAATGAATCAAAAGTGCAGTTAGCTTCATTGCATTAATGCGTTAAGCTTGACACATTTAATGAATGAGAGTAGCTCTACTTATTCAATTAAGACGTGCAGTTTGTTTCATTGAATGAATGGGTGCAGTTTGATTCATTGAATGAATGCGTATTCGTCATGGCATGGAATGAATGGCAGAGGAGCAGTACGCTTTGAATTAAGACGAGCAGTGTATTTCATTGAATGAGTGTGTGCAGTATGATTCATACATTGTATGATTTAAGTTTGGTTGATTGAATTAAAACGTTAAGCTTGACACATTGAATG
The DNA here is from genome assembly GCF_037043375.1 of Chiloscyllium plagiosum. Lineage (NCBI taxonomy): Eukaryota > Metazoa > Chordata > Chondrichthyes > Orectolobiformes > Hemiscylliidae > Chiloscyllium > Chiloscyllium plagiosum. The sequence goes on along the minus strand of NW_028270149.1, from coordinate 89,958,812 downwards.
AATGAGAGAAGCTCTACTCATTGAATTAAGCTGTGCAGTTTGTTTCATTGAATGAGTGGCAAAAGCACGATTCATTGAAACGGTACTTGCAGTCTTTGTCATGGAACGAATGTTTGCAGTTGGATTGATTGATTGCAGGATTACAGATAAATTGACTACAGGAATGAATGAAGTTTAAATCAACGAATTACTTTTGATTCGTTGAATCAATGATTGAAAAGGAATGAATGAACGAATGCAGTTTCTTCCATTGAATGAAAGCTTTGAGCATGACACATTGAATGAATGAGAGAAGCTCTACTCATTGAATTAAGCTGTGCAGTTTGTTTCATTGAATGAGTGGCAAAAGCACTATTCATTGAAACGGTACTTGCAGTCTTTGTCATGGAATCAATGTTTGCAGTTGGATTGATTGATTGAATGATTACAGATAAATTGACTTCAGAAATGAGTGAAGTTTAAATCAACGAATTACTTTTGATTCTTTGAATCAATGATTGAAAAGGAATGAATGAATGAATGCAGTTTCTTCCATTGAATGAAAGCGGTGAGGTTGACACATTGAAGTTACACGAGCAGTTTGGTTCATGGAGTGAATCTGTGCAGTTTGATTGCGACAATGCGGGAAGCGTGTGTCAATGAATGAATGAGAGTAGCTCTACTCATTGAATTGACAAGTGTAGTCTCTTTCTTTGAATGAACTAGTGCAGTTTTATTCACTAAATAAGTGAGTTACGTTTGTTTCATTGAAACAATGAATAACGTTTGAAACATTGAATTAATCCTTGAAGTTTGATTTAATGAATCAATGAGTGCAGTTTACTTCATTGAATGAAAGCGTTAAGCTTGACACATTGAATGAACGTCAGTAGCTCTACTCATTGAATTAAGACGTGGAGTTTGTTTTTCATTGAATGAATGGGTGCAGTACGATTCACCAATTGTATGATTTAATTATGTTTGATTGAATTAAAACGTTGAGCTTGACACATTGAAAGAATGAGAGAAGCTCTACTCATTGAATTGACAAGTGCACTCTCTATCCTTGAATGAACATGTGCAGTTTGATTCAAAAAATAAGTGAGTTAAGTTTGTTTGATTGAAACAATGAATAACGTTTGACGTTTGAAACATTGAATGAATGATTCAAGTTTGATTCAATGAATCAATGAGTGCAGTTTACTTCATTGAATTAAAGCGTTAAACTTGACATATTGAAAGAATGAGAGAAGCTCTACTCATTGAATTAAGACGTGCAGTTTGTTTCATTGAATGAAGGCGGTTTGCTCAAGACATTGAATGAATGGCATTAGCTCTCCTCATTGAATAAGTCGTGCAGTGTATTTCATTGAATGAATGGGTGCAATATGATTCATCAGTTGTATGATTTATGTTTATTTGACTGAATTAAAACGTCAAGCTTGACACATTGAATGAATGAGAGAAGCAGTTTTCATTGTATGAACACGTGCAGTTTGGTGCATGGATTGAATATCTGCAGTTTGATTGAGACAATTCGTTAAGCGTGTGGCAATGAATGAATGAGAATAGCTCTACTCATTGAATTGACAAGTGCACTCTCTTTCCTTGAATGAACGTGTGCAGTTTGATTCTGTAAATAAGTGAGTTAAGTTTGTTTCATTCAAACAATGAATAACGTTTGAAACAAAGAATGAATGATTGAAGTATGGTTCAATGAAATCAATGAGTGCAGTTTGCTTCATTGAATTAAAGCGTCAAGCTTGACACATTGAGTGAATGAGATAAGCTCTACTCATTGAATTAAACTGTGCAGATTGTTTCATTGAATGAGTGGCAAAAGCACGATTCATTGAAACGGTACTTGCAGTCTTTGTCATTGAACGAATGTATGCAGTTGGATTGATTGATTGAATGATTGCAGATAAATTGACTTCAGACATGAGTGAAGTTTAAATCAACGAAATACTTTTGATTCGTTGAATCAATGATTGAAAAGGAATGAATGAACGAATGCAGTTTCTTTCATTGAATGAAAGCTTTGAGCATGACACATTGAATGAATGAGAGAAGCTCTACTCATTGATTTTGCACGAGCAGTTTGTTTCATCGAGTGAATCTGTGCATTTTGATTGAGACAATGCGGGAAGCGTATGTCAATGAATGAGTAGCTTGTCATTGAATTGACAAGTGTAGTCTCTTTGCTTGAATGAACTAGTGCAGTTTTATTCACTAAATAAGTGAGTTAAGTTTGCTTCATTGAAACAATGAATAAGGTTGAATTAATGATTGAAGTTTGATTCAATGAATCAATGAGTGCAGTTAGCTTCATTGCATTAATGCGTTAAGCTTGACACATTTAATGAATGAGAGTAGCTCTACTCATTCAATTAAGACGTGCAGTTTGTTTCATTGAATGAATGGGTGCAGTTTGATTCATTGAATGAATGCGTAGTCGTCATGGCATGGAATGAATGGCAGAGGAGCAGTACGCTTTGAATTAAGACGAGCAGTGCATTTCATTGAATGAGTGTGTGCAGTATGATTCATACATTGTATGATTTAAGTTTGTTTGATTGAATTAAAACGTCAAGCTTGACACATTGAATGAATGAGAGAAGCTCTACTCATTGAATTAAGCTGTGCAGTTTGTTTCATTGAATGAGTGGCAAAAGCACGATTCATTGAAACGGTACTTGCAGTCTTTGTCATGGAACGAATGTTTGCAGTTGGATTGATTGATTGAAGGATTACAGATAAATTGACAACAGGAATGAATGAAGTTTAAATCAACGAATTACTTTTGATTCGTTGAATCAATGATTGAAAAGGAATGAATGAACGAATGCAGTTTCTTCCATTGAATGAAAGCTTTGAGCATGACACATTGAATGAATGAGAGAAGCTCTACTCATTGATTTTGCACCAGCAGTTTGGTTCATGGAGTGAATCTGTGCAGTTTGATTGAGACAATGCGGGAAGCGTATGTCAATGAATGAGTAGCTTGTCATTGAATTGACAAGTCTAGTCTCTTTGTTTGAATGAACTAGTGCAGTTTTATTCACTAAATAAGTGAGTTAAGTTTGCTTCATTGAAACAATGAATAAGGTTGAATTAATGATTGAAGTTTGATTCAATGAATCAAAAGTGCAGTTAGCTTCATTGCATTAATGCGTTAAGCTTGACACATTTAATGAATGAGAGTAGCTCTACTTATTCAATTAAGACGTGCAGTTTGTTTCATTGAATGAATGGGTGCAGTTTGATTCATTGAATGAATGCGTAGTCGACATGGCATGAATGAATGGCAGAGGAGCAGTACGCTTTGAATTAAGACGAGCAGTGTATTTCATTGAATGAGTGTGTGCAGTATGATTCATACATTGTATGATTTAAGTTTGGTTGATTGAATTAAAACGTTAAGCTTGACACATTGAATGAATGAGAGAAGCTCTACTCATTGAATTAAGCTGTGCAGTTTGTTTCATTGAATGAGTGGCAAAAGCACGATTCATTGAAACGGTACTTGCAGTCTTTGTCATGGAACGAATGTTTGCAGTTGGATTGATTGATTGCAGGATTACAGATAAATTGACTACAGGAATGAATGAAGTTTAAATCAACGAATTACTTTTGATTCGTTGAATCAATGATTGAAAAGGAATGAATGAACGAATGCAGTTTCTTCCATTGAATGAAAGCTTTGAGCATGACACATTGAATGAATGAGAGAAGCTCTACTCATTGAATTCAGCTGTGCAGTTTGTTTCATTGAATGAGTGGCAAAAGCACTATTCATTGAAACGGTACTTGCAGTCTTTGTCATGGAATCAATGTTTGCAGTTGGATTGATTGATTGAATGATTACAGATAAATTGACTTCAGAAATGAGTGATGTTTAAATCAACGAATTACTTTTGATTCTTTGAATCAATGATTGAAAAGGAATGAATGAATGAATGCAGTTTCTTCCATTGAATGAAAGCGGTGAGCTTGACACATTGAAGTTACACGAGCAGTTTGGTTCATGGAGTGAATCTGTGCAGTTTGATTGCGACAATGCGGGAAGCGTGTGTCAATGAATGAATGAGAGTAGCTCTACTCATTGAATTGACAAGTGTAGTCTCTTTCTTTGAATGAACTAGTGCAGTTTTATTCACTAAATAAGTGAGTTACGTTTGTTTCATTGAAACAATGAATAACGTTTGAAACATTGAATTAATCCTTGAAGTTTGATTTAATGAATCAATGAGTGCAGTTTACTTCATTGAATGAAAGCGTTAAGCTTGACACATTGAATGAACGTCAGTAGCTCTACTCATTGAATTAAGACGTGGAGTTTGTTTTTCATTGAATGAATGGGTGCAGTACGATTTACCAATTGTATGATTTAATTATGTTTGATTGAATTAAAACGTTGAGCTTGACACATTGAAAGAATGAGAGAAGCTCTACTCAATGAATTGACAAGTGCACTCTCTATCCTTGAATGAACATGTGCAGTTTGATTCAAAAAATAAGTGAGTTAAGTTTGTTTCATTGAAACAATGAATAACGTTTGACGTTTGAAACATTGAATGAATGATTCAAGTTTGATTCAATGAATCAATGAGTGCAGTTTACTTCATTGAATTAAAGCGTTAAACTTGACATATTGAAAGAATGAGAGAAGCTCTACTCATTGAATTAAGACGTGCAGTTTGTTTCATTGAATGAAGGCGGTTTGCTCGAGACATTGAATGAATGGCATTAGCTCTCCTCATTGAATAAGTCGTGCAGTGTATTTCATTGAATGAATGGGTGCAATATGATTCATCAGTTGTATAATTTATGTTTATTTGACTGAATTAAAACGTCAAGCTTGACACATTGAATGAATGCGAGAAGCAGTATTCATTGTATGAACACGTGCAGTTTGGTGCATGGATTGAATATCTGCAGTTTGATTGAGACAATTCGTTAAGCGTGTGGCAATGAATGAATGAGAGTAGCTCTACTCATTGAATTGACAAGTGCACTCTCTTTCCTTGAATGAACGTGTGCAGTTTGATTCTGTAAATAAGTGAGTTAATTTTGTTTCATTCAAACAATGAATAACGTTTGAAACAAAGAATGAATGATTGAAGTATGTTTCAATGAAATCAATGAGTGCAGTTTGCTTCATTGAATTAAAGCGTCAAGCTTGACACATTGAATGAATGAGATAAGCTCTACTCATTGAATTAAACTGTGCAGTTTGTTGCATTGAATGAGTGGCAAAAGCACGATTCATTGAAACGGTACTTGCAGGCTTTGTCATGGAACGAACGTATGCAGTTGGATTGATTGATTGAATGATTGCAGATAAATTGACTTCAGACATGAGTGAAGTTTAAATCAACGAATTACTTTTGATTCGTTGAATCAATGATTGAAAAGGAATGAATGAACGAATGCAGTTTCTTTCATTGAATGAAAGCTTTGAGCATGACACATTGAATGAATGAGAGAAGCTCTACTCATTGATTTTGCACCAGCAGTTTGTTTCATGGAGTGAATCTGTGCATTTTGATTGAGACAATGCGGGAAGCGTATGTCAATGAATGAGTAGCTTGTCATTGAATTGACAAGTGTAGTCTCTTTGCTTGAATGAACTAGTGCAGTTTTATTCACTAAATAAGTGAGTTAAGTTTGCTTCATTGAAACAATGAATAAGGTTGAATTAATGATTGAAGTTTGATTCAATGAATCAAAAGTGCAGTTAGCTTCATTGCATTAATGCGTTAAGCTTGACACATTTAATGAATGAGAGTAGCTCTACTCATTCAATTAAGACGTGCAGTTTGTTTCATTGAATGAATGGGTGCAGTTTGATTCATTGAATGAATGCGTATTCGTCATGGCGTGGAATGAATGGCAGAGGAGCAGTACGCTTTGAATTAAGACGAGCAGTGTATTTCATTGAATGAGTGTGTGCAGTATGATTCATACATTGTATGATTTAAGTTTGGTTGATTGAATTAAAACGTTAAGCTTGACACATTGAATGAATGAGAGAAGCTCTACTCATTGAATTAAGCTGTGCAGTTTGTTTCATTGAATGAGTGGCAAAAGCACGATTCATTGAAACGGTACTTGCAGTCTTTGTCATGGAACGAATGTTTGCAGTTGGATTGATTGATTGAAGGATTACAGATAAATTGACTACAGGAATGAATGAAGTTTAAATCAACGAATTACTTTTGATTCGTTGAATCAATGATTGAAAAGGAATGAATGAACGAATGCAGTTTCTTCCATTGAATGAAAGCTTTGAGCATGACACATTGAATGAATGAGAGAAGCTCTACTCATTGATTTTGCACGAGCAGTTTGGTTCATGGAGTCAATCTGTGCAGTTTGATTGAGACAATGCGGGAAGCGTATGTCAATGAATGAGTAGCTTGTCATTGAATTGACAAGTGTAGTCTCTTTGTTTGAATGAACTAGTGCAGTTTTATTCACTAAATAAGTGAGTTAAGTTTGCTTCATTGAAACAATGAATAAGGTTGAATTAATGATTGAAGTTTGATTCAATGAATCAAAAGTGCAGTTAGCTTCATTGTATTAATGCGTTAAGCTTGACACATTTAATGAATGAGAGTAGCTCTACTTATTCAATTAAGACGTGCAGTTTGTTTCATTGAATGAATGGGTGCAGTTTGATTCATTGAATGAATGCGTATTCGTCATGGCATGGAATGAATGGCAGAGGAGCAGTACGCTTTGAATTAAGACGAGCAGTGTATTTCATTGAATGAGTGTGTGCAGTATGATTCATACATTGTATGATTTAAGTTTGTTTGATTGAATTAAAACGTTAAGCTTGACACATTGAATGACTGAGAGAAGCTCTACTCATTGAATTAAGCTGTGCAGTTTGTTTCATTGAATGAGTGACAAAAGCACTATTCATTGAAACGGTACTTGCAGTCTTTGTCATGGAATCAATGTTTGCAGTTGGATTGATTGATTGAATGATTACAGATAAATTGACTTCAGAAATGAGTGATGTTTAAATCAACGAATTACTTTTGATTCTTTGAATCAATGATTGAAAAGGAATGAATGAATGAATGCAGTTTCTTCCATTGAATGAAAGCGGTGAGCTTGACACATTGAAGTTACACGAGCAGTTTGGTTCATGGAGTGAATCTGTGCAGTTTGATTGCGACAATGCGGGAAGCGTGTGTCAATGAATGAATGAGAGTAGCTCTACTCATTGAATTGACAAGTGTAGTCTCTTTCTTTGAATGAACTAGTGCAGTTTTATTCACTAAATAAGTGAGTTACGTTTGTTTCATTGAAACAAACAACGTTTGAAACATTGAATTAATCCTTGAAGTTTGATTTAATGAATCAATGAGTGCAGTTTACTTCATTGAATGAAAGCGTTAAGCTTGACACATTGAATGAACGTCAGTAGCTCTACTCATTGAATTAAGACGTGGAGTTTGTTTTTCATTGAATGAATGGGTGCAGTACGATTCACCAATTGTATGATTTAATTATGTTTGATTGAATTAAAACGTTGAGCTTGACACATTGAAAGAATGAGAGAAGCTCTACTCAATGAATTGACAAGTGCACTCTCTATCCTTGAATGAACATGTGCAGTTTGATTCAAAAAATAAGTGAGTTAAGTTTGTTTCATTGAAACAATGAATAACGTTTGACGTTTGAAACATTGAATGAATGATTCAAGTTTGATTCAATGAATCAATGAGTGCAGTTTACTTCATTGAATTAAAGCGTTAAACTTGACATATTGAAAGAATGAGAGAAGCTCTACTCATTGAATTAAGACGTGCAGTTTGTTTCATTGAATGAAGGCGGTTTGCTCGAGACATTGAATGAATGGCATTAGCTCTCCTCATTGAATAAGTCGTGCAGTGTATTTCATTGAATGAATGGGTGCAATATGATTCATCAGTTGTATAATTTATGTTTATTTGACTGAATTAAAACGTCAAGCTTGACACATTGAATGAATGCGAGAAGCAGTATTCATTGTATGAACACGTGCAGTTTGGTGCATGGATTGAATATCTGCAGTTTGATTGAGACAATTCGTTAAGCGTGTGGCAATGAATGAATGAGAGTAGCTCTACTCATTGAATTGACAAGTGCACTCTCTTTCCTTGAATGAACGTGTGCAGTTTGATTCTGTAAATAAGTGAGTTAATTTTGTTTCATTCAAACAATGAATAACGTTTGAAACAAAGAATGAATGATTGAAGTATGTTTCAATGAAATCAATGAGTGCAGTTTGCTTCATTGAATTAAAGCGTCAAGCTTGACACATTGAATGAATGAGATAAGCTCTACTCATTGAATTAAACTGTGCAGTTTGTTGAATTGAATGAGTGGCAAAAGCACGATTCATTGAAACGGTACTTGCAGGCTTTGTCATGGAACGAACGTATGCAGTTGGATTGATTGATTGAATGATTGCAGATAAATTGACTTCAGACATGAGTGAAGTTTAAATCAACAAATTACTTTTGATTCGTTGAATCAATGATTGAAAAGGAATGAATGAACGAATGCAGTTTCTTTCATTGAATGAAAGCTTTGAGCATGACACATTGAATGAATGAGAGAAGCTCTACTCATTGATTTTGCACCAGCAGTTTGTTTCATGGAGTGAATCTGTGCATTTTGATTGAGACAATGCGGGAAGCGTATGTCAATGAATGAGTAGCTTGTCATTGAATTGACAAGTGTAGTCTCTTTGTTTGAATGAACTAGTGCAGTTTTATTCACTAAATAAGTGAGTTAAGTTTGCTTCATTGAAACAATGAATAAGGTTGAATTAATGATTGAAGTTTGATTCAATGAATCAAAAGTGCAGTTAGCTTCATTGCATTAATGCGTTAAGCTTGACACATTTAATGAATGAGAGTAGCTCTACTCATTCAATTAAGACGTGCAGTTTGTTTCATTGAATGAATGGGTGCAGTTTGATTCATTGAATGAATGCGTATTCGTCATGGCGTGGAATGAATGGCAGAGGAGCAGTACGCTTTGAATTAAGACGAGCAGTGTATTTCATTGAATGAGTGTGTGCAGTATGATTCATACATTGTATGATTTAAGTTTGTTTGATTGAATTAAAACGTTAAGCTTGACACATTGAATGAATGAGAGAAGCTCTACTCATTGAATTAAGCTGTGCAGTTTGTTTCATTGAATGAGTGGCAAAAGCACGATTCATTGAAACGGTACTTGCAGTCTTTGTCATGGAACGAATGTTTGCAGTTGGATTGATTGATTGAAGGATTACAGATAAATTGACTACAGGAATGAATGAAGTTTAAATCAACGAATTACTTTTGATTCGTTGAATCAATGATTGAAAAGGAATGAATGAACGAATGCAGTTTCTTCCATTGAATGAAAGCTTTGAGCATGACACATTGAATGAATGAGAGAAGCTCTACTCATTGATTTTGCACGAGCAGTTTGGTTCATGGAGTCAATCTGTGCAGTTTGATTGAGACAATGCGGGAAGCGTATGTCAATGAATGAGTAGCTTGTCATTGAATTGACAAGTGTAGTCTCTTTGTTTGAATGAACTAGTGCAGTTTTATTCACTAAATAAGTGAGTTAAGTTTGCTTCATTGAAACAATGAATAAGGTTGAATTAATGATTGAAGTTTGATTCAATGAATCAAAAGTGCAGTTAGCTTCATTGTATTAATGCGTTAAGCTTGACACATTTAATGAATGAGAGTAGCTCTACTTATTCAATTAAGACGTGCAGTTTGTTTCATTGAATGAATGGGTGCAGTTTGATTCATTGAATGAATGCGTATTCGTCATGGCATGGAATGAATGGCAGAGGAGCAGTACGCTTTGAATTAAGACGAGCAGTGTATTTCATTGAATGAGTGTGTGCAGTATGATTCATACATTGTATGATTTAAGTTTGTTTGATTGAATTAAAACGTTAAGCTTGACACATTGAATGACTGAGAGAAGCTCTACTCATTGAATTAAGCTGTGCAGTTTGTTTCATTGAATGAGTGACAAAAGCACTATTCATTGAAACGGTACTTGCAGTCTTTGTCATGGAATCAATGTTTGCAGTTGGATTGATTGATTGAATGATTACAGATAAATTGACTTCAGAAATGAGTGATGTTTAAATCAACGAATTACTTTTGATTCTTTGAATCAATGATTGAAAAGGAATGAATGAATGAATGCAGTTTCTTCCATTGAATGAAAGCGGTGAGCTTGACACATTGAAGTTACACGAGCAGTTTGGTTCATGGAGTGAATCTGTGCAGTTTGATTGCGACAATGCGGGAAGCGTGTGTCAATGAATGAATGAGAGTAGCTCTACTCATTGAATTGACAAGTGTAGTCTCTTTCTTTGAATGAACTAGTGCAGTTTTATTCACTAAATAAGTGAGTTACGTTTGTTTCATTGAAACAAACAACGTTTGAAACATTGAATTAATCCTTGAAGTTTGATTTAATGAATCAATGAGTGCAGTTTACTTCATTGAATGAAAGCGTTAAGCTTGACACATTGAATGAACGTCAGTAGCTCTACTCATTGAATTAAGACGTGGAGTTTGTTTTTCATTGAATGAATGGGTGCAGTACGATTCACCAATTGTATGATTTAATTATGTTTGATTGAATTAAAACGTTGAGCTTGACACATTGAAAGAATGAGAGAAGCTCTACTCAATGAATTGACAAGTGCACTCTCTATCCTTGAATGAACATGTGCAGTTTGATTCAAAAAATAAGTGAGTTAAGTTTGTTTCATTGAAACAATGAATAACGTTTGACGTTTGAAACATTGAATGAATGATTCAAGTTTGATTCAATGAATCAATGAGTGCAGTTTACTTCATTGAATTAAAGCGTTAAACTTGACATATTGAAAGAATGAGAGAAGCTCTACTCATTGAATTAAGACGTGCAGTTTGTTTCATTGAATGAAGGCGGTTTGCTCGAGACATTGAATGAATGGCATTAGCTCTCCTCATTGAATAAGTCGTGCAGTGTATTTCATTGAATGAATGGGTGCAATATGATTCATCAGTTGTATAATTTATGTTTATTTGACTGAATTAAAACGTCAAGCTTGACACATTGAATGAATGCGAGAAGCAGTATTCATTGTATGAACACGTGCAGTTTGGTGCATGGATTGAATATCTGCAGTTTGATTGAGACAATTCGTTAAGCGTGTGGCAATGAATGAATGAGAGTAGCTCTACTCATTGAATTGACAAGTGCACTCTCTTTCCTTGAATGAACGTGTGCAGTTTGATTCTGTAAATAAGTGAGTTAATTTTGTTTCATTCAAACAATGAATAACGTTTGAAACAAAGAATGAATGATTGAAGTATGTTTCAATGAAATCAATGAGTGCAGTTTGCTTCATTGAATTAAAGCGTCAAGCTTGACACATTGAATGAATGAGATAAGCTCTACTCATTGAATTAAACTGTGCAGTTTGTTGAATTGAATGAGTGGCAAAAGCACGATTCATTGAAACGGTACTTGCAGGCTTTGTCATGGAACGAACGTATGCAGTTGGATTGATTGATTGAATGATTGCAGATAAATTGACTTCAGACATGAGTGAAGTTTAAATCAACAAATTACTTTTGATTCGTTGAATCAATGATTGAAAAGGAATGAATGAACGAATGCAGTTTCTTTCATTGAATGAAAGCTTTGAGCATGACACATTGAATGAATGAGAGAAGCTCTACTCATTGATTTTGCACCAGCAGTTTGTTTCATGGAGTGAATCTGTGCATTTTGATTGAGACAATGCGGGAAGCGTATGTCAATGAATGAGTAGCTTGTCATTGAATTGACAAGTGTAGTCTCTTTGTTTGAATGAACTAGTGCAGTTTTATTCACTAAATAAGTGAGTTAAGTTTGCTTCATTGAAACAATGAATAAGGTTGAATTAATGATTGAAGTTTGATTCAATGAATCAAAAGTGCAGTTAGCTTCATTGCATTAATGCGTTAAGCTTGACACATTTAATGAATGAGAGTAGCTCTACTCATTCAATTAAGACGTGCAGTTTGTTTCATTGAATGAATGGGTGCAGTTTGATTCATTGAATGAATGCGTATTCGTCATGGCGTGGAATGAATGGCAGAGGAGCAGTACGCTTTGAATTAAGACGAGCAGTGTATTTCATTGAATGAGTGTGTGCAGTATGATTCATACATTGTATGATTTAAGTTTGTTTGATTGAATTAAAACGTTAAGCTTGACACATTGAATGAATGAGAGAAGCTCTACTCATTGAATTAAGCTGTGCAGTTTGTTTCATTGAATGAGTGGCAAAAGCACGATTCATTGAAACGGTACTTGCAGTCTTTGTCATGGAACGAATGTTTGCAGTTGGATTGATTGATTGAAGGATTACAGATAAATTGACTACAGGAATGAATGAAGTTTAAATCAACGAATTACTTTTGATTCGTTGAATCAATGATTGAAAAGGAATGAATGAACGAATGCAGTTTCTTCCATTGAATGAAAGCTTTGAGCATGACACATTGAATGAATGAGAGAAGCTCTACTCATTGATTTTGCACGAGCAGTTTGGTTCATGGAGTCAATCTGTGCAGTTTGATTGAGACAATGCGGGAAGCGTATGTCAATGAATGAGTAGCTTGTCATTGAATTGACAAGTGTAGTCTCTTTGTTTGAATGAACTAGTGCAGTTTTATTCACTAAATAAGTGAGTTAAGTTTGCTTCATTGAAACAATGAATAAGGTTGAATTAATGATTGAAGTTTGATTCAATGAATCAAAAGTGCAGTTAGCTTCATTGTATTAATGCGTTAAGCTTGACACATTTAATGAATGAGAGTAGCTCTACTTATTCAATTAAGACGTGCAGTTTGTTTCATTGAATGAATGGGTGCAGTTTGATTCATTGAATGAATGCGTATTCGTCATGGCATGGAATGAATGGCAGAGGAGCAGTACGCTTTGAATTAAGACGAGCAGTGTATTTCATTGAATGAGTGTGTGCAGTATGATTCATACATTGTATGATTTAAGTTTGTTTGATTGAATTAAAACGTTAAGCTTGACACATTGAATGACTGAGAGAAGCTCTACTCATTGAATTAAGCTGTGCAGTTTGTTTCATTGAATGAGTGACAAAAGCACTATTCATTGAAACGGTACTTGCAGTCTTTGTCATGGAATCAATGTTTGCAGTTGGATTGATTGATTGAATGATTACAGATAAATTGACTTCAGAAATGAGTGATGTTTAAATCAACGAATTACTTTTGATTCTTTGAATCAATGATTGAAAAGGAATGAATGAATGAATGCAGTTTCTTCCATTGAATGAAAGCGGTGAGCTTGACACATTGAAGTTACACGAGCAGTTTGGTTCATGGAGTGAATCTGTGCAGTTTGATTGCGACAATGCGGGAAGCGTGTGTCAATGAATGAATGAGAGTAGCTCTACTCATTGAATTGACAAGTGTAGTCTCTTTCTTTGAATGAACTAGTGCAGTTTTATTCACTAAATAAGTGAGTTACGTTTGTTTCATTGAAACAAACAACGTTTGAAACATTGAATTAATCCTTGAAGTTTGATTTAATGAATCAATGAGTGCAGTTTACTTCATTGAATGAAAGCGTTAAGCTTGACACATTGAATGAACGTCAGTAGCTCTACTCATTGAATTAAGACGTGGAGTTTGTTTTTCATTGAATGAATGGGTGCAGTACGATTCACCAATTGTATGATTTAATTATGTTTGATTGAATTAAAACGTTGAGCTTGACACATTGAAAGAATGAGAGAAGCTCTACTCAATGAATTGACAAGTGCACTCTCTATCCTTGAATGAACATGTGCAGTTTGATTCAAAAAATAAGTGAGTTAAGTTTGTTTCATTGAAACAATGAATAACGTTTGACGTTTGAAACATTGAATGAATGATTCAAGTTTGATTCAATGAATCAATGAGTGCAGTTTACTTCATTGAATTAAAGCGTTAAACTTGACATATTGAAAGAATGAGAGAAGCTCTACTCATTGAATTAAGACGTGCAGTTTGTTTCATTGAATGAAGGCGGTTTGCTCGAGACATTGAATGAATGGCATTAGCTCTCCTCATTGAATAAGTCGTGCAGTGTATTTCATTGAATGAATGGGTGCAATATGATTCATCAGTTGTATAATTTATGTTTATTTGACTGAATTAAAACGTCAAGCTTGACACATTGAATGAATGCGAGAAGCAGTATTCATTGTATGAACACGTGCAGTTTGGTGCATGGATTGAATATCTGCAGTTTGATTGAGACAATTCGTTAAGCGTGTGGCAATGAATGAATGAGAGTAGCTCTATTCATTGAATTGACAAGTGCACTCTCTTTCCTTGAATGAACGTGTGCAGTTTGATTCTGTAAATAAGTGAGTTAAGTTTGTTTCATTCAAACAATGAATAACGTTTGAAACAAAGAATGAATGATTGAAGTATGGTTCAATGAAATCAATGAGTGCAGTTTGCTTCATTGAATTAAAGCGTCAAGCTTGACACATTGAATGAATGAGATAAGCTCTACTCATTGAATTAAACTGTGCAGTTTGTTGCATTGAATGAGTGGCAAAAGCACGATTCATTGAAACGGTACTTGCAGTCTTTGTCATGGAACGAACGTATGCAGTTGGATTGATTGATTGAATGATTGCAGATAAATTGACTTCAGACATGAGTGAAGTTTAAATCAACGAATTACTTTTGATTCGTTGAATCAATGATTGAAAAGGAATGAATGAACGAATGCAGTTTCTTTCATTGAATGAAAGCTTTGAGCAGGACACATTGAATGAATGAGAGAAGCTCTACTCATTGATTTTGCACGAGCAGTTTGGTTCATGGAGTGAATCTGTGCAGTTTGATTGAGACAATGCGGGAAGCGTATGTCAATGAATGAGTAGCTTGTCATTGAATTGACAAGTGTAGTCTCTTTGTTTGAATGAACTAGTGCAGTTTTATTCACTAAATAAGTGAGTTAAGTTTGCATCATTGAAACAATGAATAAGGTAGAATTAATGATTGAAGTTTGATTCCATGAATCAATGAGTGCAGTTAGCTTCATTGCATTAATGCGTTAAGCTTGACACATTTAATGAATGAGAGTAGGTCTACTCATTCAATTAAGACGTGCAGTTTGTTTCAGTGAATGAATGGGTGCAGTTTGATTCATTGAATGAATGCGTATTCGTCATGGCATGGAATGAATGGCAGAGGAGCAGTACGCTTTGAATTAAGACGAGCAGTGCATTTCATTGAATGAGTGTGTGCAGTATGATTCATACATTGTATGATTTAAGTTTGGTTGATTGAATTAAAACGTTAAGCTTGACACATTGAATGAATGAGAGAAGCTCTACTCATTGAATTAAGCTGTGCAGTTTGTTTCATTGAATGAGTGGCAAAAGCACGATTCATTGAAACGGTACTTGCAGTCTTTGTCATGGAACGAATGTTTGCAGTTGGATTGATTGATTGAAGGATTACAGATAAATTGACTACAGGAATGAATGAAGTTTAAATCAACGAATTACTTTTGATTCGTTGAATCAATGATTGAAAAGGAATGAATGAACGAATGCAGTTTCTTCCATTGAATGAAAGCTTTGAGCATGACACATTGAATGAATGAGAGAAGCTCTACTCATTGACTTTGCACGAGCAGTTTGGTTCATGGAGTCAATCTGTGCAGTTTGATTGAGACAATGCGGGAAGCGTATGTCAATGAATGAGTAGCTTGTCATTGAATTGACAAGTGTAGTCTCTTTGTTTGAATGAACTAGTGCAGTTTTATTCACTAAATAAGTGAGTTAAGTTTGCTTCATTGAAACAATGAATAAGGTTGAATTAATGATTGAAGTTTGATTCAATGAATCAAAAGTGCAGTTAGCTTCATTGCATTAATGCGTTAAGCTTGACACATTTAATGAATGAGAGTAGCTCTACTTATTCAATTAAGACGTGCAGTTTGTTTCATTGAATGAATGGGTGCAGTTTGATTCATTGAATGAATGCGTATTCGTCATGGCATGGAATGAATGGCAGAGGAGCAGTACGCTTTGAATTAAGACGAGCAGTGTATTTCATTGAATGAGTGTGTGCAGTATGATTCATACATTGTATGATTTAAGTTTGTTTGATTGAATTAAAACGTTAAGCTTGACACATTGAATGAATGAGAGAAGCTCTACTCATTGAATTAAACTGTGCAGTTTGTTTCATTGAATGAGTGGCAAAAGCACGATTCATTGAAACGGTACTTGCAGTCTTTGTCATGGAACGAATGTTTGCAGTTGGATTGATTGATTGAAGGATTACAGATAAATTGAATGAAGTTTAAATCAACGAATTACTTTTGATTCGTTGAATCAATGATTGAAAAGGAATGAATGAACGAATGCAGTTTCTTCCATTGAATGAAAGCTTTGAGCATGACACATTGAATGAATGAGAGAAGCTCTACTCATTGATTTTGCACCAGCAGTTTGGTTCATGGAGTGAATCTGTGCAGTTTGATTGAGACAATGCGGGAAGCGTATGTCAATGAATGAGTAGCTTGTCATTGAATTGACAAGTCTAGTCTCTTTGTTTGAATGAACTGGTGCAGTTTTATTCACTAAATAAGTGAGTTAGGTTTGCTTCATTGAAACAATGAATAAGGTTGAATTAATGATTGAAGTTTGATTCAATGAATCAAAAGTGCAGTTAGCTTCATTGCATTAATGCGTTAAGCTTGACACATTTAATGAATGAGAGTAGCTCTACTTAATCAATTAAGACGTGCAGTTTGTTTCATTGAATGAAGGGGTGCAGTTTGATTCATTGAATGAATGCGTATTCTTCATGGCATGGAATGAATGGCAGAGGAGCAGTACGCTTTGAATTAAGACGAGCAGTGTATTTCATTGAATGAGTGTGTGCAGTATGATTCATACATTGTATGATTTAAGTTTGTTTGATTGAATTAAAACGTTAAGCTTGACACATTGAATGACTGAGAGAAGCTCTACTCATTGAATTAAGCTGTGCAGTTTGTTTCATTGAATGAGTGGCAAAAGCACGATTCATTGAAACGGTACTTGCAGTCTTTGTCATGGAACGAATGTTTGCAGTTGGATTGATTGATTGCAGGATTACAGATAAATTGACTACAGGAATGAATGAAGTTTAAATCAACGAATTACTTTTGATTCGTTGAAACAATAATTGAAAAGGAATGAATGAACGAATGCAGTTTCTTCCATTGAATGAAAGCTTTGAGCATGACACATTGAATGAATGAGAGAAGCTCTACTCATTGAATTAAGCTGTGCAGTTTGTTTCATTGAATGAGTGGCAAAAGCACTATTCATTGAAACGGTACTTGCAGTCTTTGTCATGGAATCAATGTTTGCAGTTGGATTGATTGATTGAATGATTACAGATAAATTGACTTCAGAAATCAGTGAAGTTTAAATCAACGAATTACTTTTGATTCGTTGAATCAATGATTGAAAAGGAATGAATGAACGAATGCAGTTTCTTCCATTGAATGAAAGCTTTGAGCATGACACATTGAATGAATGAGAGAAGCTCTACTCATTGAATTAAGCTGTGCAGTTTGTTTCATTGAATGAGTGGCAAAAGCACTATTCATTGAAACGGTACTTGCAGTCTTTGTCATGGAATCAATGTTTGCAGTTGGATTGATTGATTGAATGATTACAGATAAATTGACTTCAGAAATGAGTGAAGTTTAAATCAACGAATTACTTTTGATTCTTTGAATCAATTATTGAAAAGGAATGAATGAATGAATGCAGTTTCTTCCATTGAATGAAAGCGGTGAGGTTGACACATTGAAGTTACACGAGCAGTTTGGTTCATGGAGTGAATCTGTGCAGTTTGATTGCGACAATGCGGGAAGCGTGTGTCAATGAATGAATGAGAGTAGCTCTACTCATTGAATTGACAAGTGTAGTCTCTTTCTTTGAATGAACTAGTGCAGTTTTATTCACTAAATAAGTGAGTTACGTTTGTTTCATTGAAACAATGAATAACGTTTGAAACATTGAATTAATCCTTGAAGTTTGATTTAATGAATCAATGAGTGCAGTTTACTTCATTGAATGAAAGCGTTAAGCTTGTCACATTGAATGAACGTCAGTAGCTCTACTCATTGAATTAAGACGTGGAGTTTGTTTTTCATTGAATGAATGGGTGCAGTACGATTCACCAATTGTATGATTTAATTATGTTTGATTGAATTAAAACGTTGAGCTTGACACATTGAAAGAATGAGAGAAGCTCTACTCATTGAATTGACAAGTGCACTCTCTATCCTTGAATGAACATGTGCAGTTTGATTCAAAAAATAAGTGAGTTAAGTTTGTTTGATTGAAACAATGAATAACGTTTGACGTTTGAAACATTGAATGAATGATTCAAGTTTGATTCAATGAATCAATGAGTGCAGTTTACTTCATTGAATTAAAGCGTTAAACTTGACATATTGAAAGAATGAGAGAAGCTCTACTCATTGAATTAAGACGTGCAGTTTGTTTCATTGAATGAAGGCGGTTTGCTCAAGACATTGAATGAATGGCATTAGCTCTCCTCATTGAATAAGTCGTGCAGTGTATTTCATTGAATGAATGGGTGCAATATGATTCATCAGTTGTATGATTTATGTTTATTTGACTGAATTAAAACGTCAAGCTTGACACATTGAATGAATGAGAGAAGCAGTATTCATTGTATGAACACGTGCAGTTTGGTGCATGGATTGAATATCTGCAGTTTGATTGAGACAATTCGTTAAGCGTGTGGCAATGAATGAATGAGAATAGCTCTACTCATTGAATTGACAAGTGCACTCTCTTTCCTTGAATGAACGTGTGCAGTTTGATTCTGTAAATAAGTGAGTTAAGTTTGTTTCATTCAAACAATGAATAACGTTTGAAACAAAGAATGAATGATTGAAGTATGGTTCAATGAAATCAATGAGTGCAGTTTGCTTCATTGAATTAAAGCGTCAAGCTTGACACATTGAGTGAATGAGATAAGCTCTACTCATTGAATTAAACTGTGCAGATTGTTTCATTGAATGAGTGGCAAAAGCACGATTCATTGAAACGGTACTTGCAGTCTTTGTCATGGAACGAATGTATGCAGTTGGATTGATTGATTGAATGATTACAGATAAATTGACTTCAGAAATGAGTGAAGTTTAAATCAACGAATTACTTTTGATTCTTTGAATCAATGATTGAAAAGGAATGAATGAATGAATGCGGTTTCTTCCATTGAATGAAAGCTTTGAGCATGACACATTGAATGAATGAGAGAAGCTCTACTCATTGATTTTGCACCAGCAGTTTGGTTCATGGAGTGAATCTGTGCAGTTTGATTGAGACAATTCGGGAAGCGTATGTCAATGAATGAGTAGCTTGTCATTGAATTGACAAGTGTAGTCTCTTTGTTTGAATGAACTAGTGCAGTTTTATTCACTAAATAAGTGAGTTAAGTTTGCTTCATTGAAACAATGAATAAGGTTGAATTAATGATTGAAGTTTGATTCAATGAATCAATGAGTGCAGTAAGCTTCATTGCATTAATGCGTTAAGCTTGACACTTTTAATGAATGAGAGTAGCTCTACTCATTCAATTAAGACGTGCAGTTTGTTTCATTGAATGAATGGGTGCAGTTTGATTCATTCAATGAATGCGTATTCGTCATGGCATGGAATGAATGGCAGAGGAGCAGTACGCTTTGAATTAAGACGAGCAGTGTATTTCATTGAATGAGTGTGTGCAGTATGATTCATACATTGTATGATTTAAGTTTGGTTGATTGAATTAAAACGTTAGCTTGACACATTGAATGAATGAGAGAAGCTCTACTCATTGAATTAAGCTGTGCAGTTTGTTTCATTGAATGAGTGGCAAAAGCACGATTCATTGAAACGGTACTTGCAGTCTTTGTCATGGAACGAATGTTTGCAGTTGGATTGATTGATTGAAGGATTACAGATAAATTGACTACAGGAATGAATGAAGTTTAAATCAACGAATTACTTTTGATTCGTTGAATCAATGATTGAAAAGGAATGAATGAACGAATGCAGTTTCTTCCATTGAATGAAAGCTTTGAGCATGACACATTGAATGAATGAGAGAAGCTCTACTCATTGAATTCAGCTGTGCAGTTTGTTTCATTTAATGAGTGGCAAAAGCACGATTCATTGAAACGGTACTTGCAGTCTTTGTCATGGAATCAATGTTTGCAGTTGGATTGATTGATTGAATGATTACAGATAAATTGACTTCAGAAATGAGTGAAGTTTAAATCAACGAATTACTTTTGATTCTTTGAATCAATGATTGAAAAGGAATGAATGAATGAATGCAGTTTCTTCCATTGAATGAAAGCGGTGAGGTTGACACATTGAAGTTACACGAGCAGTTTGGTTCATGGAGTGAATCTGTGCAGTTTGATTGCGACAATGCGGGAAGCGTGTGTCAATGAATGAATGAGAGTAGCTCTACTCATTGAATTGACAAGTGTAGTCTCTTTCTTTGAATGAACTAGTGCAGTTTTATTCACTAAATAAGTGAGTTACGTTTGTTTCATTGAAACAATGAATAACGTTTGAAACATTGAATTAATCCTTGAAGTTTGATTTAATGAATCAATGAGTGCAGTTTACTTCATTGAATGAAAGCGTTAAGCTTGACACATTGAATGAACGTCAGTAGCTCTACTCATTGAATTAAGACGTGGAGTTTGTTTTTCATTGAATGAATGGGTGCAGTACGATTCACCAATTGTATGATTTAATTATGTTTGATTGAATTAAAACGTTGAGCTTGACACATTGAAAGAATGAGAGAAGCTCTACTCATTGAATTGACAAGTGCACTCTCTATCCTTGAATGAACATGTGCAGTTTGATTCAAAAAATAAGTGAGTTAAGTTTGTTTCATTGAAACAATGAATAACGTTTGACGTTTGAAACATTGAATGAATGATTCAAGTTTGATTCAATGAATCAATGAGTGCAGATTACTTCATTGAATTAAAGCGTTACACTTGACATATTGAAAGAATGAGAGAAGCTCTACTCATTGAATTAAGACGTGCAGTTTGTTTCATTGAATGAAGGCGGTTTGCTCAAGACATTGAATGAATGGCATTAGCTCTCCTCATTGAAGAAGTCGTGCAGTGTATTTCATTGAATGAATGGGTGCAATATGATTTGACTGAATTAAAACGTCAAGCTTGACACATTGAATGAATGAGAGAAGCAGTATTCATTGTATGAACACGTGCAGTTTGGTGCATGGATTGAATATCTGCAGTTTGATTGAGACAATTCGTTAATCGTGTGGCAATGAATGAATGAGAATAGCTCTACTCATTGAATTGACAAGTGCACTCTCTTTCCTTGAATGAACGTGTGCAGTTTGATTCTGTAAATAAGTGAGTTAAGTTTGTTTCATTCAAACAATGAATAACGTTTGAAACAAAGAATGAATGATTGAAGTATGGTTCAATGAAATCAATGAGTGCAGTTTGCTTCATTGAATTAAAGCGTCAAGCTTGACACATTGAGTGAATGAGATAAGCTCTACTCATTGAATTAAACTGTGCAGATTGATTCATTGAATGAGTGGCAAAAGCACGATTCATTGAAACGGTACTTGCAGTCTTTGTCATGGAACGAATGTATGCAGTTGGATTGATTGATTGAATGATTGCAGATAAATTGACTTCAGACATGAGTGAAGTTTAAATCAACGAATTACTTTTGATTCGTTGAATCAATGATTGAAAAGGAATGAATGAACGAATGCAGTTTCTTTCATTGAATGAAAGCTTTGAGCATGACACATTGAATGAATGAGAGAAGCTCTACTCATTGATTTTGCACGAGCAGTTTGTTTCATCGAGTGAATCTGTGCATTTTGTTTGAGACAATGCGGGAAGCGTATGTCAATGAATGAGTAGCTTGTCATTGAATTGACAAGTGTAGTCTCTTTGCTTGAATGAACTAGTGCAGTTTTATTCACTAAATAAGTGAGTTAAGTTTGCTTCATTGAAACAATGAATAAGGTTGAATTAATGATTGAAGTTTGATTCAATGAATCAATGAGTGCAGTTAGCTTCATTGCATTAATGCGTTAAGCTTGACACATTTAATGAATGAGAGCAGCTCTACTCATTCAATTAAGACGTGCAGTTTGTTTCATTGAATGAATGGGTGCAGTTTGATTCATTGAATGAATGCGTAGTCGTCATGGCATGGAATGAATGGCAGAGGAGCAGTACGCTTTGAATTAAGACGAGCAGTGCATTTCATTGAATGAGTGTGTGCAGTATGATTCATACATTGTATGATTTAAGTTTGTTTGATTGAATTAAAACGTTAAGCTTGACACATTGAATGAATGAGAGAAGCTCTACTCATTGAATTAAGCTGTGCAGTTTGTTTCATTGAATGAGTGGCAAAAGCACGATTCATTGAAACGGTACTTGCAGTCTTTGTCATGGAACGAATGTTTGCAGTTGGATTGATTGATTGAAGGATTACAGATAAATTGACAACAGGAATGAATGAAGTTTAAATCAACGAATTACTTTTGATTCGTTGAATCAATGATTGAAAAGGAATGAATGAACGAATGCAGTTTCTTCCATTGAATGAAAGCTTTGAGCATGACACATTGAATGAATGAGAGAAGCTCTACTCATTGATTTTGCACCAGCAGTTTGGTTCATGGAGTGAATCTGTGCAGTTTGATTGAGACAATGCGGGAAGCGTATGTCAATGAATGAGTAGCTTGTCATTGAATTGACAAGTCTAGTCTCTTTGTTTGAATGAACTAGTGCAGTTTTATTCACTAAATAAGTGAGTTAAGTTTGCTTCATTGAAACAATGAATAAGGTTGAATTAATGATTGAAGTTTGATTCAATGAATCAAAAGTGCAGTTAGCTTCATTGCATTAATGCGTTAAGCTTGACACATTTAATGAATGAGAGTAGCTCTACTTATTCAATTAAGACGTGCAGTTTGTTTCATTGAATGAATGGGTGCAGTTTGATTCATTGAATGAATGCGTAGTCGTCATGGCATGAATGAATGGCAGAGGAGCAGTACGCTTTGAATTAAGACGAGCAGTGTATTTCATTGAATGAGTGTGTGCAGTATGATTCATACATTGTATGATTTAAGTTTGGTTGATTGAATTAAAACGTTAAGCTTGACACATTGAATGAATGAGAGAAGCTCTACTCATTGAATTAAGCTGTGCAATTTGTTTCATTGAATGAGTGGCAAAAGCACGATTCATTGAAACGGTACTTGCAGTCTTTGTCATGGAACGAATGTTTGCAGTTGGATTGATTGATTGCAGGATTACAGATAAATTGACTACAGGAATGAATGAAGTTTAAATCAACGAATTACTTTTGATTCGTTGAATCAATGATTGAAAAGGAATGAATGAACGAATGCAGTTTCTTCCATTGAATGAAAGCTTTAAGCATGACACATTGAATGAATGAGAGAAGCTCTACTCATTGAATTCAGCTGTGCAGTTTGTTTCATTGAATGAGTGGCAAAAGCACTATTCATTGAAACGGTACTTGCAGTCTTTGTCATGGAATCAATGTTTGCAGTTGGATTGATTGATTGAATGATTACAGATAAATTGACTTCAGAAATCAGTGAAGTTTAAATCAACGAATTACTTTTGATTCTTTGAATCAATGATTGAAAAGGAATGAATGAATGAATGCAGTTTCTTCCATTGAATGAAAGCGGTGAGGTTGACACATTGAAGTTACACGAGCAGTTTGGTTCATGGAGTGAATCTGTGCAGTTTGATTGCGACAATGCGGGAAGCGTGTGTCAATGAATGAATGAGAGTAGCTCTACTCATTGAATTGACAAGTGTAGTCTCTTTCTTTGAATGAACTAGTGCAGTTTTATTCACTAAATAAGTGAGTTACGTTTGTTTCATTGAAACAATGAATAACGTTTGAAACATTGAATTAATCCTTGAAGTTTGATTTAATGAATCAATGAGTGCAGTTTACTTCATTGAATGAAAGCGTTAAGCTTGACACATTGAATGAACGTCAGTAGCTCTACTCATTGAATTAAGACGTGGAGTTTGTTTTTCATTGAATGAATGGGTGCAGTACGATTCACCAATTGTATGATTTAATTATGTTTGATTGAATTAAAACGTTGAGCTTGACACATTGAAAGAATGAGAGAAGCTCTACTCATTGAATTGACAAGTGCACTCTCTATCCTTGAATGAACATGTGCAGTTTGATTCAAAAAATAAGTGAGTTAAGTTTGTTTGATTGAAACAATGAATAACGTTTGACGTTTGAAACATTGAATGAATGATTCAAGTTTGATTCAATGAATCAATGAGTGCAGTTTACTTCATTGAATTAAAGCGTTAAACTTGACATATTGAAAGAATGAGAGAAGCTCTACTCATTGAATTAAGACGTGCAGTTTGTTTCATTGAATGAAGGCGGTTTGCTCAAGACATTGAATGAATGGCATTAGCTCTCCTCATTGAATAAGTCGTGCAGTGTATTTCATTGAATGAATGGGTGCAATATGATTCATCAGTTGTATAATTTATGTTTATTTGACTGAATTAAAACGTCAAGCTTGACACATTGAATGAATGCGAGAAGCAGTATTCATTGTATGAACACGTGCAGTTTGGTGCATGGATTGAATATCTGCAGTTTGATTGAGACAATTCGTTAAGCGTGTGGCAATGAATGAATGAGAGTAGCTCTATTCATTGAATTGACAAGTGCACTCTCTTTCCTTGAATGAACGTGTGCAGTTTGATTCTGTAAATAAGTGAGTTAAGTTTGTTTCATTCAAACAATGAATAACGTTTGAAACAAAGAATGAATGATTGAAGTATGGTTCAATGAAATCAATGAGTGCAGTTTGCTTCATTGAATTAAAGCGTCAAGCTTGACACATTGAATGAATGAGATAAGCTCTACTCATTGAATTAAACTGTGCAGTTTGTTGCATTGAATGAGTAGCAAAAGCACGATTCATTGAAACGGTACTTGCAGTCTTTGTCATGGAACGAACGTATGCAGTTGGATTGATTGATTGAATGATTACAGATAAATTGACTTCAGACATGAGTGAAGTTTAAATCAACGAATTACTTTTGATTCGTTGAATTAATGATTGAAAAGGAATGAATGAACGAATGCAGTTTCTTTCATTGAATGAAAGCTTTGAGCATGACACATTGAATGAATGAGAGAAGCTCTACTCATTGATTTTGCACCAGCAGTTTGTTTCATGGAGTGAATCTGTGCATTTTGATTGAGACAATGCGGGAAGCGTATGTCAATGAATGAGTAGCTTGTCATTGAATTGACAAGTGTAGTCTCTTTGCTTGAATGAACTAGTGCAGTTTTATTCACTAAATAAGTGAGTTAAGTTTGCTTCATTGAAACAATGAATAAGGTTGAATTAATGATTGAAGTTTGATTCAATGAATCAATGAGTGCAGTTAGCTTCATTGCATTAATGCGTTAAGCTTGACACATTTAATGAATGAGAGTAGCTCTACTCATTCAATTAAGACGTGCAGTTTGTTTCATTGAATGAATGGGTGCAGTTTGATTCATTGAATGAATGCGTATTCGTCATGGCATGGAATGAATGGCAGAGGAGCAGTACGCTTTGAATTAAGACGAGCAGTGTATTTCATTGAATGAGTGTGTGCAGTATGATTCATACATTGTATGATTTAAGTTTGGTTGATTGAATTAAAACGTTAAGCTTGACACATTGAATGAATGAGAGAAGCTCTACTCATTGAATTAAGCTGTGCAGTTTGTTTCATTGAATGAGTGGCAAAAGCACTATTCATTGAAACGGTACTTGCAGTCTTTGTCATGGAATCAATGTTTGCAGTTGGATTGATTGATTGAATGATTACAGATAAATTGACTTCAGAAATGAGTGATGTTTAAATCAACGAATTACTTTTGATTCTTTGAATCAATGATTGAAAAGGAATGAATGAATGAATGCAGTTTCTTCCATTGAATGAAAGCGGTGAGCTTGACACATTGAAGTTACACGAGCAGTTTGGTTCATGGAGTGAATCTGTGCAGTTTGATTGCGACAATGCGGGAAGCGTGTGTCAATGAATGAATGAGAGTAGCTCTACTCATTGAATTGACAAGTGTAGTCTCTTTCTTTGAATGAACTAGTGCAGTTTTATTCACTAAATAAGTGAGTTACGTTTGTTTCATTGAAACAATGAATAACGTTTGAAACATTGAATTAATCCTTGAAGTTTGATTTAATGAATCAATGAGTGCAGTTTACTTCATTGAATGAAAGCGTTAAGCTTGACACATTGAATGAACGTCAGTAGCTCTACTCATTGAATTAAGACGTGGAGTTTGTTTTTCATTGAATGAATGGGTGCAGTACGATTTACCAATTGTATGATTTAATTATGTTTGATTGAATTAAAACGTTGAGCTTGACACATTGAAAGAATGAGAGAAGCTCTACTCATTGAATTGACAAGTGCACTCTCTATCCTTGAATGAACATGTGCAGTTTGATTCAAAAAATAAGTGAGTTAAGTTTGTTTCATTGAAACAATGAATAACGTTTGACGTTTGAAACATTGAATGAATGATTCAAGTTTGATTCAATGAATCAATGAGTGCAGTTTACTTCATTGAATTAAAGCGTTAAACTTGACATATTGAAAGAATGAGAGAAGCTCTACTCATTGAATTAAGACGTGCAGTTTGTTTCATTGAATGAAGGCGGTTTGCTCGAGACATTGAATGAATGGCATTAGCTCTCCTCATTGAATAAGTCGTGCAGTGTATTTCATTGAATGAATGGGTGCAATATGATTCATCAGTTGTATAATTTATGTTTATTTGACTGAATTAAAACGTCAAGCTTGACACATTGAATGAATGCGAGAAGCAGTATTCATTGTATGAACACGTGCAGTTTGGTGCATGGATTGAATATCTGCAGTTTGATTGAGACAATTCGTTAAGCGTGTGGCAATGAATGAATGAGAGTAGCTCTATTCATTGAATTGACAAGTGCACTCTCTTTCCTTGAATGAACGTGTGCAGTTTGATTCTGTAAATAAGTGAGTTAATTTTGTTTCATTCAAACAATGAATAACGTTTGAAACAAAGAATGAATGATTGAAGTATGGTTCAATGAAATCAATGAGTGCAGTTTGCTTCATTGAATTAAAGCGTCAAGCTTGACACATTGAATGAATGAGATAAGCTCTACTCATTGAATTAAACTGTGCAGTTTGTTGCATTGAATGAGTGGCAAAAGCACGATTCATTGAAACGGTACTTGCAGGCTTTGTCATGGAACGAACGTATGCAGTTGGATTGATTGATTGAATGATTGCAGATAAATTGACTTCAGACATGAGTGAAGTTTAAATCAACGAATTACTTTTGATTCGTTGAATCAATGATTGAAAAGGAATGAATGAACGAATGCAGTTTCTTTCATTGAATGAAAGCTTTGAGCATGACACATTGAATGAATGAGAGAAGCTCTACTCATTGATTTTGCACCAGCAGTTTGTTTCATGGAGTGAATCTGTGCATTTTGATTGAGACAATGCGGGAAGCGTATGTCAATGAATGAGTAGCTTGTCATTGAATTGACAAGTGTAGTCTCTTTGCTTGAATGAACTAGTGCAGTTTTATTCACTAAATAAGTGAGTTAAGTTTGCTTCATTGAAACAATGAATAAGGTTGAATTAATGATTGAAGTTTGATTCAATGAATCAATGAGTGCGGTTAGCTTCATTGCATTAATGCGTTAAGCTTGACACATTTAATGAATGAGAGTAGCTCTACTCATTCAATTAAGACGTGCAGTTTGTTTCATTGAATGAATGGGTGCAGTTTGATTCATTGAATGAATGCGTATTCGTCATGGCATGGAATGAATGGCAGAGGAGCAGTACGCTTTGAATTAAGACGAGCAGTGTATTTCATTGAATGAGTGTGTGCAGTATGATTCATACATTGTATGATTTAAGTTTGGTTGATTGAATTAAAACGTTAAGCTTGACACATTGAATGAATGAGAGAAGCTCTACTCATTGAATTAAGCTGTGCAGTTTGTTTCATTGAATGAGTGGCAAAAGCACGATTCATTGAAACGGTACTTGCAGTCTTTGTCATGGAACGAATGTTTGCAGTTGGATTGATTGATTGAAGGATTACAGATAAATTGACTACAGGAATGAATGAAGTTTAAATCAACGAATTACTTTTGATTCGTTGAATCAATGATTGAAAAGGAATGAATGAACGAATGCAGTTTCTTCCATTGAATGAAAGCTTTGAGCATGACACATTGAATGAATGAGAGAAGCTCTACTCATTGATTTTGCACGAGCAGTTTGGTTCATGGAGTCAATCTGTGCAGTTTGATTGAGACAATGCGGGAAGCGTATGTCAATGAATGAGTAGCTTGTCATTGAATTGACAAGTGTAGTCTCTTTGCTTGAATGAACTAGTGCAGTTTTATTCACTAAATAAGTGAGTTAAGTTTGCTTCATTGAAACAATGAATAAGGTTGAATTAATGATTGAAGTTTGATTCAATGAATCAATGAGTGCAGTTAGCTTCATTGCATTAATGCGTTAAGCTTGACACATTTAATGAATGAGAGTAGCTCTACTTATTCAATTAAGACGTGCAGTTTGTTTCATTGAATGAATGGGTGCAGTTTGATTCATTGAATGAATGCGTATTCGTCATGGCATGGAATGAATGGC
Organism: Chiloscyllium plagiosum; assembly: GCF_037043375.1. Lineage (NCBI taxonomy): Eukaryota > Metazoa > Chordata > Chondrichthyes > Orectolobiformes > Hemiscylliidae > Chiloscyllium > Chiloscyllium plagiosum. The sequence goes on along the minus strand of NW_028270149.1, from coordinate 89,929,898 downwards.
AGAGGAGCAGTACGCTTTGAATTAAGACGAGCAGTGTATTTCATTGAATGAGTGTGTGCAGTATGATTCATACATTGTATGATTTAAGTTTGTTTGATTGAATTAAAACGTTAAGCTTGACACATTGAATGACTGAGAGAAGCTCTACTCATTGAATTAAGCTGTGCAGTTTGTTTCATTGAATGAGTGACAAAAGCACTATTCATTGAAACGGTACTTGCAGTCTTTGTCATGGAATCAATGTTTGCAGTTGGATTGATTGATTGAATGATTACAGATAAATTGACTTCAGAAATGAGTGATGTTTAAATCAACGAATTACTTTTGATTCTTTGAATCAATGATTGAAAAGGAATGAATGAATGAATGCAGTTTCTTCCATTGAATGAAAGCGGTGAATTTGACACATTGAAGTTACACGAGCAGTTTGGTTCATGGAGTGAATCTGTGCAGTTTGATTGCGACAATGCGGGAAGCGTGTGTCAATGAATGAATGAAAGTAGCTCTACTCATTGAATTGACAAGTGTAGTCTCTTTCTTTGAATGAACTAGTGCAGTTTGATTCACTAAATAAGTGAGTTACGTTTGTTTCATTGAAACAATGAATAACGTTTGAAACATTGAATTAATCCTTGAAGTTTGATTTAATGAATCAATGAGTGCAGTTTACTTCATTGAATGAAAGCGTTAAGCTTGACACATTGAATGAACGTCAGTAGCTCTACTCATTGAATTAAGACGTGGAGTTTGTTTTTCATTGAATGAATGGGTGCAGTACGATTCACCAATTGTATGATTTAATTATGTTTGATTGAATTAAAACGTTGAGCTTGACACATTGAAAGAATGAGAGAAGCTCTACTCAATGAATTGACAAGTGCACTCTCTATCCTTGAATGAACATGTGCAGTTTGATTCAAAAAATAAGTGAGTTAAGTTTGTTTCATTGAAACAATGAATAACGTTTGACGTTTGAAACATTGAATGAATGATTCAAGTTTGATTCAATGAATCAATGAGTGCAGTTTACTTCATTGAATTAAAGCGTTAAACTTGACATATTGAAAGAATGAGAGAAGCTCTACTCATTGAATTAAGACGTGCAGTTTGTTTCATTGAATGAAGGCGGTTTGCTCGAGACATTGAATGAATGGCATTAGCTCTCCTCATTGAATAAGTCGTGCAGTGTATTTCATTGAATGAATGGGTGCAATATGATTCATCAGTTGTATAATTTATGTTTATTTGACTGAATTAAAACGTCAAGCTTGACACATTGAATGAATGCGAGAAGCAGTATTCATTGTATGAACACGTGCAGTTTGGTGCATGGATTGAATATCTGCAGTTTGATTGAGACAATTCGTTAACCGTGTGGCAATGAATGAATGAGAGTAGCTCTATTCATTGAATTGACAAGTGCACTCTCTTTCCTTGAATGAACGTGTGCAGTTTGATTCTGTAAATAAGTGAGTTAAGTTTGTTTCATTCAAACAATGAATAACGTTTGAAACAAAGAATGAATGATTGAAGTATGTTTCAATGAAATCAATGAGTGCAGTTTGCTTCATTGAATTAAAGCGTCAAGCTTGACACATTGAATGAATGAGATAAGCTCTACTCATTGAATTAAACTGTGCAGTTTGTTGCATTGAATGAGTGGCAAAAGCACGATTCATTGAAACGGTACTTGCAGGCTTTGTCATGGAACGAACGTATGCAGTTGGATTGATTGATTGAATGATTGCAGATAAATTGACTTCAGACATGAGTGAAGTTTAAATCAACGAATTACTTTTGATTCGTTGAATCAATGATTGAAAAGGAATGAATGAACGAATGCAGTTTCTTTCATTGAATGAAAGCTTTGAGCATGACACATTGAATGAATGAGAGAAGCTCTACTCATTGATTTTGCACGAGCAGTTTGGTTCATGGAGTGAATCTGTGCAGTTTGATTGAGACAATGCGGGAAGCGTATGTCAATGAATGAGTAGCTTGTCATTGAATTGACAAGTGTAGTCTCTTTGTTTGAATGAACTAGTGCAGTTTTATTCACTAAATAAGTGAGTTAAGTTTGCATCATTGAAACAATGAATAAGGTTGAATTAATGATTGAAGTTTGATTCCATGAATCCATGCGTGCAGTTAGCTTCATTGCATTAATGCGTTAAGCTTGACACATTTAATGAATGAGAGTAGCTCTACTCATTCAATTAAGACGTGCAGTTTGTTTCAGTGAATGAATGGGTGCAGTTTGATTCATTGAATGAATGCGTATTCGTCATGGCATGGAATGAATGGCAGAGGAGCAGTACGCTTTGAATTAAGACGAGCAGTGCACTTCATTGAATGAGTGTGTGCAGTATGATTCATACATTGTATGATTTAAGTTTGTTTGATTGAATTAAAACGTTAAGCTTGACACATTGAATGAATGAGAGAAGCTCTACTCATTGAATTAAACTGTGCAGTTTGTTTCATTGAATGAGTGGCAAAAGCACGATTCATTGAAACGGTACTTGCAGTCTTTGTCATGGAACGAATGTTTGCAGTTGGATTGATTGATTGAAGGATTACAGATAAATTGAATGAAGTTTAAATCAACGAATTACTTTTGATTCGTTGAATCAATGATTGAAAAGGAATGAATGAACGAATGCAGTTTCTTCCATTGAATGAAAGCTTTGAGCATGACACATTGAATGAATGAGAGAAGCTCTACTCATTGATTTTGCACCAGCAGTTTGGTTCATGGAGTGAATCTGTGCAGTTTGATTGAGACAATGCGGGAAGCGTATGTCAATGAATGAGTAGCTTGTCATTGAATTGACAAGTGTAGTCTCTTTGTTTGAATGAACTAGTGCAGTTTTATTCACTAAATAAGTGAGTTAAGTTTGCTTCATTGAAACAATGAATAAGGTTGAATTAATGATTGAAGTTTGATTCAATGAATCAAAAGTGCAGTTAGCTTCATTGCATTAATTCGTTAAGCTTGACACATTTAATGAATGAGAGTAGCTCTACTTATTCAATTAAGACGTGCAGTTTGTTTCATTGAATGAATGGGTGCAGTTTGATTCATTGAATGAATGCGTATTCGTCATGGCATGGAATGAATGGCAGAGGAGCAGTACGCTTTGAATTAAGACGAGCAGTGTATTTCATTGAATGAGTGTGTGCAGTATGATTCATACATTGTATGATTTAAGTTTGGTTGATTGAATTAAAACGTTAAGCTTGACACATTGAATGAATGAGAGAAGCTCTACTCATTGAATTAAGCTGTGCAGTTTGTTTCATTGAATGAGTGGCAAAAGCACGATTCATTGAAACGGTACTTGCAGTCTTTGTCATGGAACGAATGTTTGCAGTTGGATTGATTGATTGCAGGATTACAGATAAATTGACTACAGGAATGAATGAAGTTTAAATCAACGAATTACTTTTGATTCGTTGAATCAATGATTGAAAAGGAATGAATGAACGAATGCAGTTTCTTCCATTGAATGAAAGCTTTGAGCATGACACATTGAATGAATGAGAGAAGCTCTACTCATTGAATTAAGCTGTGCAGTTTGTTTCATTGAATGAGTGGCAAAAGCACTATTCATTGAAACGGTACTTGCAGTCTTTGTCATGGAATCAATGTTTGCAGTTGGATTGATTGATTGAATGATTACAGATAAATTGACTTCAGAAATGAGTGAAGTTTAAATCAACGAATTACTTTTGATTCTTTGAATCAATGATTGAAAAGGAATGAATGAATGAATGCAGTTTCTTCCATTGAATGAAAGCGGTGAGGTTGACACATTGAAGTTACACGAGCAGTTTGGTTCATGGAGTGAATCTGTGCAGTTTGATTGCGACAATGCGGGAAGCGTGTGTTAATGAATGAATGAGAGTAGCTCTACTCATTGAATTGACAAGTGTAGTCTCTTTCTTTGAATGAACTAGTGCAGTTTTATTCACTAAATAAGTGAGTTACGTTTGTTTCATTGAAACAATGAATAACGTTTGAAACATTGAATTAATCCTTGAAGTTTGATTTAATGAATCAATGAGTGCAGTTTACTTCATTGAATGAAAGCGTTAAGCTTGACACATTGAATGAACGTCAGTAGCTCTACTCATTGAATTAAGACGTGGAGTTTGTTTTTCATTGAATGAATGGGTGCAGTACGATTCACCAATTGTATGATTTAATTATGTTTGATTGAATTAAAACGTTGAGCTTGACACATTGAAAGAATGAGAGAAGCTCTACTCATTGAATTGACAAGTGCACTCTCTATCCTTGAATGAACATGTGCAGTTTGATTCAAAAAATAAGTGAGTAAAGTTTGTTTGATTGAAACAATGAATAACGTTTGACGTTTGAAACATTGAATGAATGATTCAAGTTTGATTCAATGAATCAATGAGTGCAGTTTACTTCATTGAATTAAAGCGTTAAACTTGACATATTGAAAGAATGAGAGAAGCTCTACTCATTGAATTAAGACGTGCAGTTTGTTTCATTGAATGAAGGCGGTTTGCTCAAGACATTGAATGAATGGCATTAGCTCTCCTCATTGAATAAGTCGTGCAGTGTATTTCATTGAATGAATGGGTGCAATATGATTCATCAGTTGTATGATTTATGTTTATTTGACTGAATTAAAACGTCAAGCTTGACACATTGAATGAATGAGAGAAGCAGTATTCATTGTATGAACACGTGCAGTTTGGTGCATGGATTGAATATCTGCAGTTTGATTGAGACAATTCGTTAAGCGTGTGGCAATGAATGAATGAGAATAGCTCTACTCATTGAATTGACAAGTGCACTCTCTTTCCTTGAATGAACGTGTGCAGTTTGATTCTGTAAATAAGTGAGTTAAGTTTGTTTCATTCAAACAATGAATAACGTTTGAAACAAAGAATGAATGATTGAAGTATGGTTCAATGAAATCAATGAGTGCAGTTTGCTTCATTGAATTAAAGCGTCAAGCTTGACACATTGAGTGAATGAGATAAGCTCTACTCATTGAATTAAACTGTGCAGATTGTTTCATTGAATGAGTGGCAAAAGCACGATTCATTGAAACGGTACTTGCAGTCTTTGTCATGGAACGAATGTATGCAGTTGGATTGATTGATTGAATGATTACAGATAAATTGACTTCAGAAATGAGTGAAGTTTAAATCAACGAATTACTTTTGATTCTTTGAATCAATGATTGAAAAGGAATGAATGAATGAATGCAGTTTCTTCCATTGAATGAAAGCTTTGAGCATGACACATTGAATGAATGAGAGAAGCTCTACTCATTGATTTTGCACCAGCAGTTTGGTTCATGGAGTGAATCTGTGCAGTTTGATTGAGACAATGCGGGAAGCGTATGTCAATGAATGAGTTACTTGTCATTGAATTGACAAGTGTAGTCTCTTTGTTTGAATGAACTAGTGCAGTTTTATTCACTAAATAAGTGAGTTAAGTTTGCTTCATTGAAACAATGAATAAGGTTGAATTAATGATTGAAGTTTGATTCAATGAATCAATGAGTGCAGTTAGCTTCATTGCATTAATGCGTTAAGCTTGACACTTTTAATGAATGAGTGTAGCTCTACTCATTCAATTAAGACGTGCAGTTTGTTTCATTGAATGAATGGGTGCAGTTTGATTCATTGAATGAATGCGTATTCGTCATGGCATGGAATGAATGGCAGAGGAGCAGTACGCTTTGAATTAAGACGAGCAGTGTATTTCATTGAATGAGTGTGTGCAGTATGATTCAGACATTGTATGATTTAAGTTTGGTTGATTGAATTAAAACGTTAAGCTTGACACATTGAATGAATGAGAGAAGCTCTACTCATTGAATTAAGCTGTGCAGTTTGTTTCATTGAATGAGTGGCAAAAGCACGATTCATTGAAACGGTACTTGCAGTCTTTGTCATGGAACGAATGTTTGCAGTTGGATTGATTGATTGAAGGATTACAGATAAATTGACTACAGGAATGAATGAAGTTTAAATCAACGAATTACTTTTGATTCGTTGAATCAATGATTGAAAAGGAATGAATGAACGAATGCAGTTTCTTCCATTGAATGAAAGCTTTGAGCATGACACATTGAATGAATGAGAGAAGCTCTACTCATTGAATTAAGCTGTGCAGTTTGTTTCATTGAATGAGTGGCAAAAGCACTATTCATTGAAACGGTACTTGCGGTCTTTGTCATGGAATCAATGTTTGCAGTTGGATTGATTGATTGAATGATTACAGATAAATTGACTTCAGAAATGAGTGAAGTTTAAATCAACGAATTACTTTTGATTCTTTGAATCAATTATTGAAAAGGAATGAATGAATGAATGCAGTTTCTTCCATTGAATGAAAGCGGTGAGGTTGACACATTGAAGTTACACGAGCAGTTTGGTTCATGGAGTGAATCTGTGCAGTTTGATTGCGACAATGCGGGAAGCGTGTGTCAATGAATGAATGAGAGTAGCTCTACTCATTGAATTGACAAGTGTAGTCTCTTTCTTTGAATGAACTAGTGCAGTTTTATTCACTAAATAAGTGAGTTACGTTTGTTTCATTGAAACAATGAATAACGTTTGAAACATTGAATTAATCCTTGAAGTTTGATTTAATGAATCAATGAGTGCAGTTTACTTCATTGAATGAAAGCGTTAAGCTTGACACATTGAATGAACGTCAGTAGCTCTACTCATTGAATTAAGACGTGGAGTTTGTTTTTCATTGAATGAATGGGTGCAGTACGATTCACCAATTGTATGATTTAATTATGTTTGATTGAATTAAAACGTTGAGCTTGACACATTGAAAGAATGAGAGAAGCTCTACTCATTGAATTGACAAGTGCACTCTCTATCCTTGAATGAACATGTGCAGTTTGATTCAATAAATAAGTGAGTTAAGTTTGTTTGATTGAAACAATGAATAACGTTTGACGTTTGAAACATTGAATGAATGATTCAAGTTTGATTCAATGAATCAATGAGTGCAGTTTACTTCATTGAATTAAAGCGTTAAACTTGACATATTGAAAGAATGAGAGAAGCTCTACTCATTGAATTAAGACGTGCAGTTTGTTTCATTGAATGAAGGCGGTTTGCTCAAGACATTGAATGAATGGCATTACCTCTCCTCATTGAATAAGTCGTGCAGTGTATTTCATTGAATGAATGGGTGCAATATGATTCATCAGTTGTATGATTTATGTTTATTTGACTGAATTAAAACGTCAAGCTTGACACATTGAATGAATGAGAGAAGCAGTATTCATTGTATGAACACGTGCAGTTTGGTGCATGGATTGAATATCTGCAGTTTGATTGAGACAATTCGTTAAGCGTGTGGCAATGAATGAATGAGAATAGCTCTACTCATTGAATTGACAAGTGCACTCTCTTTCCTTGAATGAACGTGTGCAGTTTGATTCTGTAAATAAGTGAGTTAAGTTTGTTTCATTCAAACAATGAATAACGTTTGAAACAAAGAATGAATGATTGAAGTATGGTTCAATGAAATCAATGAGTGCAGTTTGCTTCATTGAATTAAAGCGTCAAGCTTGACACATTGAGTGAATGAGATAAGCTCTACTCATTGAATTAAACTGTGCAGATTGTTTCATTGAATGAGTGGCAAAAGCACGATTCATTGAAACGGTACTTGCAGTCTTTGTCATGGAACGAATGTATGCAGTTGGATTGATTGATTGAATGATTACAGATAAATTGACTTCAGAAATGAGTGAAGTTTAAATCAACGAATTACTTTTGATTCTTTGAATCAATGATTGAAAAGGAATGAATGAATGAATGCGGTTTCTTCCATTGAATGAAAGCTTTGAGCATGACACATTGAATGAATGAGAGAAGCTCTACTCATTGATTTTGCACCAGCAGTTTGGTTCATGGAGTGAATCTGTGCAGTTTGATTGAGACAATGCGGGAAGCGTATGTCAATGAATGAGTAGCTTGTCATTGAATTGACAAGTGTAGTCTCTTTGTTTGAATGAACTAGTGCAGTTTTATTCACTAAATAAGTGAGTTAAGTTTGCTTCATTGAAACAATGAATAAGGTTGAATTAATGATTGAAGTTTGATTCAATGAATCAATGAGTGCAGTTAGCTTCATTGCATTAATGCGTTAAGCTTGACACTTTTAATGAATGAGAGTAGCTCTACTCATTCAATTAAGACGTGCAGTTTGTTTCATTGAATGAATGGGTGCAGTTTGATTCATTGAATGAATGCGTATTCGTCATGGCATGGAATGAATGGCAGAGGAGCAGTACGCTTTGAATTAAGACGAGCAGTGTATTTCATTGAATGAGTGTGTGCAGTATGATTCATACATTGTATGATTTAAGTTTGGTTGATTGAATTAAAACGTTAGCTTGACACATTGAATGAATGAGAGAAGCTGTACTCATTGAATTAAGCTGTGCAGTTTGTTTCATTGAATGAGTGGCAAAAGCACGATTCATTGAAACGGTACTTGCAGTCTTTGTCATGGAACGAATGTTTGCAGTTGGATTGATTGATTGAAGGATTACAGATAAATTGACTACAGGAATGAATGAAGTTTAAATCAACGAATTACTTTTGATTCGTTGAATCAATGATTGAAAAGGAATGAATGAACGAATGCAGTTTCTTCCATTGAATGAAAGCTTTGAGCATGACACATTGAATGAATGAGAGAAGCTCTACTCATTGAATTAAGCTGTGCAGTTTGTTTCATTGAATGAGTGGCAAAAGCACTATTCATTGAAACGGTACTTGCAGTCTTTGTCATGGAATCAATGTTTGCAGTTGGATTGATTGATTGAATGATTACAGATAAATTGACTTCAGAAATGAGTGAAGTTTAAATCAACGAATTACTTTTGATTCTTTGAATCAATTATTGAAAAGGAATGAATGAATGAATGCAGTTTCTTCCATTGAATGAAAGCGGTGAGGTTGACACATTGAAGTTACACGAGCAGTTTGGTTCATGGAGTGAATCTGTGCAGTTTGATTGCGACAATGCGGGAAGCGTGTGTCAATGAATGAATGAGAGTAGCTCTACTCATTGAATTGACAAGTGTAGTCTCTTTCTTTGAATGACCTAGTGCAGTTTTATTCACTAAATAAGTGAGTTACGTTTGTTTCATTGAAACAATGAATAACGTTTGAAACATTGAATTAATCCTTGAAGTTTGATTTAATGAATCAATGAGTGCAGTTTACTTCATTGAATGAAAGCGTTAAGCTTGACACATTGAATGAACGTCAGTAGCTCTACTCATTGAATTAAGACGTGGAGTTTGTTTTTCATTGAATGAATGGGTGCAGTACGATTCACCAATTGTATGATTTAATTATGTTTGATTGAATTAAAACGTTGAGCTTGACACATTGAAAGAATGAGAGAAGCTCTACTCATTGAATTGACAAGTGCACTCTCTATCCTTGAATGAACATGTGCAGTTTGATTCAAAAAATAAGTGAGTTAAGTTTGTTTGATTGAAACAATGAATAACGTTTGACGTTTGAAACATTGAATGAATGATTCAAGTTTGATTCAATGAATCAATGAGTGCAGTTTACTTCATTGAATTAAAGCGTTAAACTTGACATATTGAAAGAATGAGAGAAGCTCTACTCATTGAATTAAGACGTGCAGTTTGTTTCATTGAATGAAGGCGGTTTGCTCAAGACATTGAATGAATGGCATTAGCTCTCCTCATTGAATAAGTCGTGCAGTGTATTTCATTGAATGAATGGGTGCAATATGATTCATCAGTTGTATGATTTATGTTTATTTGACTGAATTAAAACGTCAAGCTTGACACATTGAATGAATGAGAGAAGCAGTATTCATTGTATGAACACGTGCAGTTTGGTGCATGGATTGAATATCTGCAGTTTGATTGAGACAATTCGTTAAGCGTGTGGCAATGAATGAATGAGAATAGCTCTACTCATTGAATTGACAAGTGCACTCTCTTTCCTTGAATGAACGTGTGCAGTTTGATTCTGTAAATAAGTGAGTTAAGTTTGTTTCATTCAAACAATGAATAACGTTTGAAACAAAGAATGAATGATTGAAGTATGGTTCAATGAAATCAATGAGTGCAGTTTGCTTCATTGAATTAAAGCGTCAAGCTTGACACATTGAGTGAATGAGATAAGCTCTACTCATTGAATTAAACTGTGCAGATTGTTTCATTGAATGAGTGGCAAAAGCACGATTCATTGAAACGGTACTTGCAGTCTTTGTCATGGAACGAATGTATGCAGTTGGATTGATTGATTGAATGATTACAGATAAATTGACTTCAGAAATGAGTGAAGTTTAAATCAACGAATTACTTTTGATTCTTTGAATCAATGATTGAAAAGGAATGAATGAATGAATGCGGTTTCTTCCATTGAATGAAAGCTTTGAGCATGACACATTGAATGAATGAGAGAAGCTCTACTCATTGATTTTGCACCAGCAGTTTGGTTCATGGAGTGAATCTGTGCAGTTTGATTGAGACAATGCGGGAAGCGTATGTCAATGAATGAGTAGCTTGTCATTGAATTGACAAGTGTAGTCTCTTTGTTTGAATGAACTAGTGCAGTTTTATTCACTAAATAAGTGAGTTAAGTTTGCTTCATTGAAACAATGAATAAGGTTGAATTAATGATTGAAGTTTGATTCAATGAATCAATGAGTGCAGTTAGCTTCATTGCATTAATGCGTTAAGCTTGACACTTTTAATGAATGAGAGTAGCTCTACTCATTCAATTAAGACGTGCAGTTTGTTTCATTGAATGAATGGGTGCAGTTTGATTCATTGAATGAATGCGTATTCGTCATGGCATGGAATGAATGGCAGAGGAGCAGTACGCTTTGAATTAAGACGAGCAGTGTATTTCATTGAATGAGTGTGTGCAGTATGATTCATACATTGTATGATTTAAGTTTGGTTGATTGAATTAAAACGTTAGCTTGACACATTGAATGAATGAGAGAAGCTGTACTCATTGAATTAAGCTGTGCAGTTTGTTTCATTGAATGAGTGGCAAAAGCACGATTCATTGAAACGGTACTTGCAGTCTTTGTCATGGAATCAATGTTTGCAGTTGGATTGATTGATTGAATGATTACAGATAAATTGACTTCAGAAATGAGTGAAGTTTAAATCAACGAATTACTTTTGATTCTTTGAATCAATGATTGAAAAGGAATGAATGAATGAATGCAGTTTCTTCCATTGAATGAAAGCGGTGAGGTTGACACATTGAAGTTACACGAGCAGTTTGGTTCATGGAGTGAATCTGTGCAGTTTGATTGCGACAATGCGGGAAGCGTGTGTCAATGAATGAATGACAGTAGCTCTACTCATTGAATTGACAAGTGTAGTCTCTTTCTTTGAATGAACTAGTGCAGTTTTATTCACTAAATAAGTGAGTTACGTTTGTTTCATTGAAACAATGAATAACGTTTGAAACATTGAATTAATCCTTGAAGTTTGATTTAATGAATCAATGAGTGCAGTTTACTTCATTGAATGAAAGCGTTAAGCTTGACACATTGAATGAACGTCAGTAGCTCTACTCATTGAATTAAGACGTGGAGTTTGTTTTTCATTGAATGAATGGGTGCAGTACGATTCACCAATTGTATGATTTAATTATGTTTGATTGAATTAAAACGTTGAGCTTGACACATTGAAAGAATGAGAGAAGCTCTACTCATTGAATTGACAAGTGCACTCTCTATCCTTGAATGAACATGTGCAGTTTGATTCAATAAATAAGTGAGTTAAGTTTGTTTCATTGAAACAATGAATAACGTTTGACGTTTGAAACATTGAATGAATGATTCAAGTTTGATTCAATGAATCAATGAGTGCAGTTTACTTCGTGGAATTAAAGCGTTAAACTTGACATATTGAAAGAATGAGAGAAGCTCTACTCATTGAATTAAGACGTGCAGTTTGTTTCATTGAATGAAGGCGGTTTGCTCAAGACATTGAATGAATGGCATTAGCTCTCCTCATTGAATAAGTCGTGCAGTGTATTTCATTGAATGAATGGGTGCAATATGATTCATCAGTTGTATGATTTATGTTTATTTGACTGAATTAAAACGTCAAGCTTGACACATTGAATGAATGAGAGAAGCAGTTTTCATTGTATGAACACGTGCAGTTTGGTGCATGGATTGAATATCTGCAGTTTGATTGAGACAATTCGTTAAGCGTGTGGCAATGAATGAATGAGAATAGCTCTACTCATTGAATTGACAAGTGCACTCTCTTTCCTTGAATGAACGTGTGCAGTTTGATTCTGTAAATAAGTGAGTTAAGTATGTTTCATTCAAACAATGAATAACGTTTGAAACAAAGAATGAATGATTGAAGTATGGTTCAATGAAATCAATGAGTGCAGTTTGCTTCATTGAATTAAAGCGTCAAGCTTGACACATTGAGTGAATGAGATAAGCTCTACTCATTGAATTAAACTGTGCAGATTGTTTCATTGAATGAGTGGCAAAAGCACGATTCATTGAAACGGTACTTGCAGTCTTTGTCATGGAACGAATGTATGCAGTTGGATTGATTGATTGAATGATTGCAGATAAATTGACTTCAGACATGAGTGAAGTTTAAATCAACGAATTACTTTTGATTCGTTGAATCAATGATTGAAAAGGAATGAATGAACGAATGCAGTTTCTTTCATTGAATGAAAGCTTTGAGCATGACACATTGAATGAATGAGAGAAGCTCTACTCATTGATTTTGCACGAGCAGTTTGTTTCATCGAGTGAATCTGTGCATTTTGATTGAGACAATGCGGGAAGCGTATGTCAATGAATGAGTAGCTTGTCATTGAATTGACAAGTGTAGTCTCTTTGCTTGAATGAACTAGTGCAGTTTTATTCACTAAATAAGTGAGTTAAGTTTGCTTCATTGAAACAATGAATAAGGTTGAATTAATGATTGAAGTTTGATTCAATGAATCAATGAGTGCAGTTAGCTTCATTGCATTAATGCGTTAAGCTTGACACATTTAATGAATGAGAGTAGCTCTACTCATTCAATTAAGACGTGCAGTTTGTTTCATTGAATGAATGGGTGCAGTTTGATTCATTGAATGAATGCGTAGTCGTCATGGCATGGAATGAATGGCAGAGGAGCAGTACGCTTTGAATTAAGACGAGCAGTGCATTTCATTGAATGAGTGTGTGCAGTATGATTCATACATTGTATGATTTAAGTTTGTTTGATTGAATTAAAACGTTAAGCTTGACACATTGAATGAATGAGAGAAGCTCTACTCATTGAATTAAGCTGTGCAGTTTGTTTCATTGAATGAGTGGCAAAAGCACGATTCATTGAAACGGTACTTGCAGTCTTTGTCATGGAACGAATGTTTGCAGTTGGATTGATTGATTGAAGGATTACAGATAAATTGACAACAGGAATGAATGAAGTTTAAATCAACGAATTACTTTTGATTCGTTGAATCAATGATTGAAAAGGAATGAATGAACGAATGCAGTTTATTCCATTGAATGAAAGCTTTGAGCATGACACATTGAATGAATGAGAGAAGCTCTACTCATTGATTTTGCACCAGCAGTTTGGTTCATGGAGTGAATCTGTGCAGTTTGATGGAGACAATGCGGGAAGCGTATGTCAATGAATGAGTAGCTTGTCATTGAATTGACAAGTCTAGTCTCTTTGTTTGAATGAACTAGTGCAGTTTTATTCACTAAATAAGTGAGTTAAGTTTGCTTCATTGAAACAATGAATAAGGTTGAATTAATGATTGAAGTTTGATTCAATGAATCAAAAGTGCAGTTAGCTTCATTGCATTAATGCGTTAAGCTTGACACATTTAATGAATGAGAGTAGCTCTACTTATTCAATTAAGACGTGCAGTTTGTTTCATTGAATGAATGGGTGCAGTTTGATTCATTGAATGAATGCGTATTCGTCATGGCATGGAATGAATGGCAGAGGAGCAGTACGCTTTGAATTAAGACGAGCAGTGTATTTCATTGAATGAGTGTGTGCAGTATGATTCATACATTGTATGATTTAAGTTTGGTTGATTGAATTAAAACGTTAAGCTTGACACATTGAATGAATGAGAGAAGCTCTACTCATTGAATTAAGCTGTGCAGTTTGTTTCATTGAATGAGTGGCAAAAGCACGATTCATTGAAACGGTACTTGCAGTCTTTGTCATGGAACGAATGTTTGCAGTTGGATTGATTGATTGCAGGATTACAGATAAATTGACTACAGGAATGAATGAAGTTTAAATCAACGAATTACTTTTGATTCGTTGAATCAATGATTGAAAAGGAATGAATGAACGAATGCAGTTTCTTCCATTGAATGAAAGCTTTGAGCATGACACATTGAATGAATGAGAGAAGCTCTACTCATTGAATTCAGCTGTGCAGTTTGTTTCATTGAATGAGTGGCAAAAGCACTATTCATTGAAACGGTACTTGCAGTCTTTGTCATGGAATCAATGTTTGCAGTTGGATTGATTGATTGAATGATTACAGATAAATTGACTTCAGAAATCAGTGAAGTTTAAATCAACGAATTACTTTTGATTCTTTGAATCAATGATTGAAAAGGAATGAATGAATGAATGCAGTTTCTTCCATTGAATGAAAGCGGTGAGGTTGACACATTGAAGTTACACGAGCAGTTTGGTTCATGGAGTGAATCTGTGCAGTTTGATTGCGACAATGCGGGAAGCGTGTGTCAATGAATGAATGACAGTAGCTCTACTCATTGAATTGACAAGTGTAGTCTCTTTCTTTGAATGAACATGTGCAGTTTTATTCACTAAATAAGTGAGTTACGTTTGTTTCATTGAAACAATGAATAACGTTTGAAACATTGAATTAATCCTTGAAGTTTGATTTAATGAATCAATGAGTGCAGTTTACTTCATTGAATGAAAGCGTTAAGCTTGACACATTGAATGAACGTCAGTAGCTCTACTCATTGAATTAAGACGTGGAGTTTGTTTTTCATTGAATGAATGGGTGCAGTACGATTCACCAATTGTATGATTTAATTATGTTTGATTGAATTAAAACGTTGAGCTTGACACATTGAAAGAATGAGAGAAGCTCTACTCATTGAATTGACAAGTGCACTCTCTATCCTTGAATGAACATGTGCAGTTTGATTCAAAAAATAAGTGAGTTAAGTTTGTTTCATTGAAACAATGAATAACGTTTGACGTTTGAAACATTGAATGAATGATTCAAGTTTGATTCAATGAATCAATGAGTGCAGTTTACTTCATTGAATTAAAGCGTTAAACTTGACATATTGAAAGAATGAGAGAAGCTCTACTCATTGAATTAAGACGTGCAGTTTGTTTCCTTGAATGACGGCGGTTTGCTCAAGACATTGAATGAATGGCATTAGCTCTCCTCATTGAATAAGTCGTGCAGTGTATTTCATTGAATGAATGGGTGCAATATGATTCATCAGTTGTATGATTTATGTTTATTTGACTGAATTAAAACGTCAAGCTTGAGACATTGAATGAATGAGAGAAGCAGTTTTCATTGTATGAACACGTGCAGTTTGGTGCATGGATTGAATATCTGCAGTTTGATTGATACAATTCGTTAAGCGTGTGGCAATGAATGAATGAGAATAGCTCTACTCATTGAATTGACAAGTGCACTCTCTTTCCTTGAATGAACGTGTGCAGTTTGATTCTGTAAATAAGTGAGTTAAGTTTGTTTCATTCAAACAATGAATAACGTTTGAAACAAAAAATGAATGATTGAAGTATGGTTCAATGAAATCAATGAGTGCAGTTTGCTTCATTGAATTAAAGCGTCAAGCTTGACACATTGAGTGAATGAGATAAGCTCTACTCATTGAATTAAACTGTGCAGATTGTTTCATTGAATGAGTGGCAAAAGCACGATTCATTGAAACGGTACTTGCAGTCTTTGTCATGGAACGAATGTATGCAGTTGGATTGATTGATTGAATGATTGCAGATAAATTGACTTCAGACATGAGTGAAGTTTAAATCAACGAATTACTTTTGATTCGTTGAATCAATGATTGAAAAGGAATGAATGAACGAATGCAGTTTCTTTCATTGAATGAAAGCTTTGAGCATGACACATTGAATGAATGAGAGAAGCTCTACTCATTGATTTTGCACGAGCAGTTTGTTTCATCGAGTGAATCTGTGCATTTTGATTGAGACAATGCGGGAAGCGTATGTCAATGAATGAGTAGCTTGTCATTGAATTGACAAGTGTAGTCTCTTTGCTTGAATGAACTAGTGCAGTTTTATTCACTAAATAAGTGAGTTAAGTTTGCTTCATTGAAACAATGAATAAGGTTGAATTAATGATTGAAGTTTGATTCAATGAATCAATGAGTGCAGTTAGCTTCATTGCATTAATGCGTTAAGCTTGACACATTTAATGAATGAGAGTAGCTCTACTCATTCAATTAAGACGTGCAGTTTGTTTCATTGAATGAATGGGTGCAGTTTGATTCATTGAATGAATGCGTAGTCGTCATGGCATGGAATGAATGGCAGAGGAGCAGTACGCTTTGAATTAAGACGAGCAGTGCATTTCATTGAATGAGTGTGTGCAGTATGATTCATACATTGTATGATTTAAGTTTGTTTGATTGAATTAAAACGTTAAGCTTGACACATTGAATGAATGAGAGAAGCTCTACTCATTGAATTAAGCTGTGCAGTTTGTTTCATTGAATGAGTGGCAAAAGCACGATTCATTGAAACGGTACTTGCAGTCTTTGTCATGGAACGAATGTTTGCAGTTGGATTGATTGATTGAAGGATTACAGATAAATTGACAACAGGAATGAATGAAGTTTAAATCAACGAATTACTTTTGATTCGTTGAATCAATGATTGAAAAGGAATGAATGAACGAATGCAGTTTCTTCCATTGAATGAAAGCTTTGAGCATGACACATTGAATGAATGAGAGAAGCTCTACTCATTGATTTTGCACCAGCAGTTTGGTTCATGGAGTGAATCTGTGCAGTTTGATTGAGACAATGCGGGAAGCGTATGTCAATGAATGAGTAGCTTGTCATTGAATTGACAAGTCTAGTCTCTTTGTTTGAATGAACTAGTGCAGTTTTATTCACTAAATAAGTGAGTTAAGTTTGCTTCATTGAAACAATGAATAAGGTTGAATTAATGATTGAAGTTTGATTCAATGAATCAAAAGTGCAGTTAGCTTCATTGCATTAATGCGTTAAGCTTGACACATTTAATGAATGAGAGTAGCTCTACTTATTCAATTAAGACGTGCAGTTTGTTTCATTGAATGAATGGGTGCAGTTTGATTCATTGAATGAATGCGTATTCGTCATGGCATGGAATGAATGGCAGAGGAGCAGTACGCTTTGAATTAAGACGAGCAGTGTATTTCATTGAATGAGTGTGTGCAGTATGATTCATACATTGTATGATTTAAGTTTGGTTGATTGAATTAAAACGTTAAGCTTGACACATTGAATGAATGAGAGAAGCTCTACTCATTGAATTAAGCTGTGCAGTTTGTTTCATTGAATGAGTGGCAAAAGCACGATTCATTGAAACGGTACTTGCAGTCTTTGTCATGGAACGAATGTTTGCAGTTGGATTGATTGATTGCAGGATTACAGATAAATTGACTACAGGAATGAATGAAGTTTAAATCAACGAATTACTTTTGATTCGTTGAATCAATGATTGAAAAGGAATGAATGAACGAATGCAGTTTCTTCCATTGAATGAAAGCTTTGAGCATGACACATTGAATGAATGAGAGAAGCTCTACTCATTGAATTCAGCTGTGCAGTTTGTTTCATTGAATGAGTGGCAAAAGCACTATTCATTGAAACGGTACTTGCAGTCTTTGTCATGGAATCAATGTTTGCAGTTGGATTGATTGATTGAATGATTACAGATAAATTGACTTCAGAAATCAGTGAAGTTTAAATCAACGAATTACTTTTGATTCTTTGAATCAATGATTGAAAAGGAATGAATGAATGAATGCAGTTTCTTCCATTGAATGAAAGCGGTGAGGTTGACACATTGAAGTTACACGAGCAGTTTGGTTCATGGAGTGAATCTGTGCAGTTTGATTGCGACAATGCGGGAAGCGTGTGTCAATGAATGAATGACAGTAGCTCTACTCATTGAATTGACAAGTGTAGTCTCTTTCTTTGAATGAACTTGTGCAGTTTTATTCACTAAATAAGTGAGTTACGTTTGTTTCATTGAAACAATGAATAACGTTTGAAACATTGAATTAATCCTTGAAGTTTGATTTAATGAATCAATGAGTGCAGTTTACTTCATTGAATGAAAGCGTTAAGCTTGACACATTGAATGAACGTCAGTAGCTCTACTCATTGAATTAAGACGTGGAGTTTGTTTTTCATTGAATGAATGGGTGCAGTACGATTCACCAATTGTATGATTTAATTATGTTTGATTGAATTAAAACGTTGAGCTTGACACATTGAAAGAATGAGAGAAGCTCTACTCATTGAATTGACAAGTGCACTCTCTATCCTTGAATGAACATGTGCAGTTTGATTCAATAAATAAGTGAGTTAAGTTTGTTTCATTGAAACAATGAATAACGTTTGACGTTTGAAACATTGAATGAATGATTCAAGTTTGATTCAATGAATCAATGAGTGCAGTTTACTTCGTTGAATTAAAGCGTTAAACTTGACATATTGAAAGAATGAGAGAAGCTCTACTCATTGAATTAAGACGTGCAGTTTGTTTCATTGAATGAAGGCGGTTTGCTCAAGACATTGAATGAATGGCATTAGCTCTCCTCATTGAATAAGTCGTGCAGTGTATTTCATTGAATGAATGGGTGCAATATGATTCATCAGCTGTATGATTTATGTTTATTTGACTGAATTAAAACGTCAAGCTTGACACATTGAATGAATGAGAGAAGCAGTTTTCATTGTATGAACACGTGCAGTTTGGTGCATGGATTGAATATCTGCAGTTTGATTGAGACAATTCGTTAAGCGTGTGGCAATGAATGAATGAGAATAGCTCTACTCATTGAATTGACAAGTGCACTCTCTTTCCTTGAATGAACGTGTGCAGTTTGATTCTGTAAATAAGTGAGTTAAGTATGTTTCATTCAAACAATGAATAACGTTTGAAACAAAGAATGAATGATTGAAGTATGGTTCAATGAAATCAATGAGTGCAGTTTGCTTCATTGAATTAAAGCGTCAAGCTTGACACATTGAGTGAATGAGATAAGCTCTACTCATTGAATTAAACTGTGCAGATTGTTTCATTGAATGAGTGGCAAAAGCACGATTCATTGAAACGGTACTTGCAGTCTTTGTCATGGAACGAATGTATGCAGTTGGATTGATTGATTGAATGATTGCAGATAAATTGACTTCAGACATGAGTGAAGTTTAAATCAACGAATTACTTTTGATTCGTTGAATCAATGATTGAAAAGGAATGAATGAACGAATGCAGTTTCTTTCATTGAATGAAAGCTTTGAGCATGACACATTGAATGAATGAGAGAAGCTCTACTCATTGATTTTGCACGAGCAGTTTGTTTCATCGAGTGAATCTGTGCATTTTGATTGAGACAATGCGGGAAGCGTATGTCAATGAATGAGTAGCTTGTCATTGAATTGACAAGTGTAGTCTCTTTGCTTGAATGAACTAGTGCAGTTTTATTCACTAAATAAGTGAGTTAAGTTTGCTTCATTGAAACAATGAATAAGGTTGAATTAATGATTGAAGTTTGATTCAATGAATCAATGAGTGCAGTTAGCTTCATTGCATTAATGCGTTAAGCTTGACACATTTAATGAATGAGAGTAGCTCTACTCATTCAATTAAGACGTGCAGTTTGTTTCATTGAATGAATGGGTGCAGTTTGATTCATTGAATGAATGCGTAGTCGTCATGGCATGGAATGAATGGCAGAGGAGCAGTACGCTTTGAATTAAGACGAGCAGTGCATTTCATTGAATGAGTGTGTGCAGTATGATTCATACATTGTATGATTTAAGTTTGTTTGATTGAATTAAAACGTTAAGCTTGACACATTGAATGAATGAGAGAAGCTCTACTCATTGAATTAAGCTGTGCAGTTTGTTTCATTGAATGAGTGGCAAAAGCACGATTCATTGAAACGGTACTTGCAGTCTTTGTCATGGAACGAATGTTTGCAGTTGGATTGATTGATTGAAGGATTACAGATAAATTGACAACAGGAATGAATGAAGTTTAAATCAACGAATTACTTTTGATTCGTTGAATCAATGATTGAAAAGGAATGAATGAACGAATGCAGTTTCTTCCATTGAATGAAAGCTTTGAGCATGACACATTGAATGAATGAGAGAAGCTCTACTCATTGAATTCAGCTGTGCAGTTTGTTTCATTGAATGAGTGGCAAAAGCACTATTCATTGAAACGGTACTTGCAGTCTTTGTCATGGAATCAATGTTTGCAGTTGGATTGATTGATTGAATGATTACAGATAAATTGACTTCAGAAATCAGTGAAGTTTAAATCAACGAATTACTTTTGATTCTTTGAATCAATGATTGAAAAGGAATGAATGAATGAATGCAGTTTCTTCCATTGAATGAAAGCGGTGAGGTTGACACATTGAAGTTACACGAGCAGTTTGGTTCATGGAGTGAATCTGTGCAGTTTGATTGCGACAATGCGGGAAGCGTGTGTCAATGAATGAATGACAGTAGCTCTACTCATTGAATTGACAAGTGTAGTCTCTTTCTTTGAATGAACATGTGCAGTTTTATTCACTAAATAAGTGAGTTACGTTTGTTTCATTGAAACAATGAATAACGTTTGAAACATTGAATTAATCCTTGAAGTTTGATTTAATGAATCAATGAGTGCAGTTTACTTCATTGAATGAAAGCGTTAAGCTTGACACATTGAATGAACGTCAGTAGCTCTACTCATTGAATTAAGACGTGGAGTTTGTTTTTCATTGAATGAATGGGTGCAGTACGATTCACCAATTGTATGATTTAATTATGTTTGATTGAATTAAAACGTTGAGCTTGACACATTGAAAGAATGAGAGAAGCTCTACTCATTGAATTGACAAGTGCACTCTCTATCCTTGAATGAACATGTGCAGTTTGATTCAAAAAATAAGTGAGTTAAGTTTGTTTCATTGAAACAATGAATAACGTTTGACGTTTGAAACATTGAATGAATGATTCAAGTTTGATTCAATGAATCAATGAGTGCAGTTTACTTCATTGAATTAAAGCGTTAAACTTGACATATTGAAAGAATGAGAGAAGCTCTACTCATTGAATTAAGACGTGCAGTTTGTTTCCTTGAATGACGGCGGTTTGCTCAAGACATTGAATGAATGGCATTAGCTCTCCTCATTGAATAAGTCGTGCAGTGTATTTCATTGAATGAATGGGTGCAATATGATTCATCAGTTGTATGATTTATGTTTATTTGACTGAATTAAAACGTCAAGCTTGAGACATTGAATGAATGAGAGAAGCAGTTTTCATTGTATGAACACGTGC
The DNA here is from genome assembly GCF_037043375.1 of Chiloscyllium plagiosum. Lineage (NCBI taxonomy): Eukaryota > Metazoa > Chordata > Chondrichthyes > Orectolobiformes > Hemiscylliidae > Chiloscyllium > Chiloscyllium plagiosum. Next base: position 89,908,261 of record NW_028270149.1, on the reverse strand, counting down.
AGTTTGGTGCATGGATTGAATATCTGCAGTTTGATTGATACAATTCGTTAAGCGTGTGGCAATGAATGAATGAGAATAGCTCTACTCATTGAATTGACAAGTGCACTCTCTTTCCTTGAATGAACGTGTGCAGTTTGATTCTGTAAATAAGTGAGTTAAGTTTGTTTCATTCAAACAATGAATAACGTTTGAAACAAAAAATGAATGATTGAAGTATGGTTCAATGAAATCAATGAGTGCAGTTTGCTTCATTGAATTAAAGCGTCAAGCTTGACACATTGAGTGAATGAGATAAGCTCTACTCATTGAATTAAACTGTGCAGATTGTTTCATTGAATGAGTGGCAAAAGCACGATTCATTGAAACGGTACTTGCAGTCTTTGTCATGGAACGAATGTATGCAGTTGGATTGATTGATTGAATGATTGCAGATAAATTGACTTCAGACATGAGTGAAGTTTAAATCAACGAATTACTTTTGATTCGTTGAATCAATGATTGAAAAGGAATGAATGAACGAATGCAGTTTCTTTCATTGAATGAAAGCTTTGAGCATGACACATTGAATGAATGAGAGAAGCTCTACTCATTGATTTTGCACGAGCAGTTTGTTTCATCGAGTGAATCTGTGCATTTTGATTGAGACAATGCGGGAAGCGTATGTCAATGAATGAGTAGCTTGTCATTGAATTGACAAGTGTAGTCTCTTTGCTTGAATGAACTAGTGCAGTTTTATTCACTAAATAAGTGAGTTAAGTTTGCTTCATTGAAACAATGAATAAGGTTGAATTAATGATTGAAGTTTGATTCAATGAATCAATGAGTGCAGTTAGCTTCATTGCATTAATGCGTTAAGCTTGACACATTTAATGAATGAGAGTAGCTCTACTCATTCAATTAAGACGTGCAGTTTGTTTCATTGAATGAATGGGTGCAGTTTGATTCATTGAATGAATGCGTAGTCGTCATGGCATGGAATGAATGGCAGAGGAGCAGTACGCTTTGAATTAAGACGAGCAGTGCATTTCATTGAATGAGTGTGTGCAGTATGATTCATACATTGTATGATTTAAGTTTGTTTGATTGAATTAAAACGTTAAGCTTGACACATTGAATGAATGAGAGAAGCTCTACTCATTGAATTAAGCTGTGCAGTTTGTTTCATTGAATGAGTGGCAAAAGCACGATTCATTGAAACGGTACTTGCAGTCTTTGTCATGGAACGAATGTTTGCAGTTGGATTGATTGATTGAAGGATTACAGATAAATTGACAACAGGAATGAATGAAGTTTAAATCAACGAATTACTTTTGATTCGTTGAATCAATGATTGAAAAGGAATGAATGAACGAATGCAGTTTCTTCCATTGAATGAAAGCTTTGAGCATGACACATTGAATGAATGAGAGAAGCTCTACTCATTGATTTTGCACCAGCAGTTTGGTTCATGGAGTGAATCTGTGCAGTTTGATTGAGACAATGCGGGAAGCGTATGTCAATGAATGAGTAGCTTGTCATTGAATTGACAAGTCTAGTCTCTTTGTTTGAATGAACTAGTGCAGTTTTATTCACTAAATAAGTGAGTTAAGTTTGCTTCATTGAAACAATGAATAAGGTTGAATTAATGATTGAAGTTTGATTCAATGAATCAAAAGTGCAGTTAGCTTCATTGCATTAATGCGTTAAGCTTGACACATTTAATGAATGAGAGTAGCTCTACTTATTCAATTAAGACGTGCAGTTTGTTTCATTGAATGAATGGGTGCAGTTTGATTCATTGAATGAATGCGTAGTCGTCATGGCATGAATGAATGGCAGAGGAGCAGTACGCTTTGAATTAAGACGAGCAGTGTATTTCATTGAATGAGTGTGTGCAGTATGATTCATACATTGTATGATTTAAGTTTGGTTGATTGAATTAAAACGTTAAGCTTGACACATTGAATGAATGAGAGAAGCTCTACTCATTGAATTAAGCTGTGCAATTTGTTTCATTGAATGAGTGGCAAAAGCACGATTCATTGAAACGGTACTTGCAGTCTTTGTCATGGAACGAATGTTTGCAGTTGGATTGATTGATTGCAGGATTACAGATAAATTGACTACAGGAATGAATGAAGTTTAAATCAACGAATTACTTTTGATTCGTTGAATCAATGATTGAAAAGGAATGAATGAACGAATGCAGTTTCTTCCATTGAATGAAAGCTTTAAGCATGACACATTGAATGAATGAGAGAAGCTCTACTCATTGAATTCAGCTGTGCAGTTTGTTTCATTGAATGAGTGGCAAAAGCACTATTCATTGAAACGGTACTTGCAGTCTTTGTCATGGAATCAATGTTTGCAGTTGGATTGATTGATTGAATGATTACAGATAAATTGACTTCAGAAATCAGTGAAGTTTAAATCAACGAATTACTTTTGATTCTTTGAATCAATGATTGAAAAGGAATGAATGAATGAATGCAGTTTCTTCCATTGAATGAAAGCGGTGAGGTTGACACATTGAAGTTACACGAGCAGTTTGGTTCATGGAGTGAATCTGTGCAGTTTGATTGCGACAATGCGGGAAGCGTGTGTCAATGAATGAATGACAGTAGCTCTACTCATTGAATTGACAAGTGTAGTCTCTTTCTTTGAATGAACTTGTGCAGTTTTATTCACTAAATAAGTGAGTTACGTTTGTTTCATTGAAACAATGAATAACGTTTGAAACATTGAATTAATCCTTGAAGTTTGATTTAATGAATCAATGAGTGCAGTTTACTTCATTGAATGAAAGCGTTAAGCTTGACACATTGAATGAACGTCAGTAGCTCTACTCATTGAATTAAGACGTGGAGTTTGTTTTTCATTGAATGAATGGGTGCAGTACGATTCACCAATTGTATGATTTAATTATGTTTGATTGAATTAAAACGTTGAGCTTGACACATTGAAAGAATGAGAGAAGCTCTACTCATTGAATTGACAAGTGCACTCTCTATCCTTGAATGAACATGTGCAGTTTGATTCAATAAATAAGTGAGTTAAGTTTGTTTCATTGAAACAATGAATAACGTTTGACGTTTGAAACATTGAATGAATGATTCAAGTTTGATTCAATGAATCAATGAGTGCAGTTTACTTCGTTGAATTAAAGCGTTAAACTTGACATATTGAAAGAATGAGAGAAGCTCTACTCATTGAATTAAGACGTGCAGTTTGTTTCATTGAATGAAGGCGGTTTGCTCAAGACATTGAATGAATGGCATTAGCTCTCCTCATTGAATAAGTCGTGTAGTGTATTTCATTGAATGAATGGGTGCAATATGATTCATCAGCTGTATGATTTATGTTTATTTGACTGAATTAAAACGTCAAGCTTGACACATTGAATGAATGAGAGAAGCAGTTTTCATTGTATGAACACGTGCAGTTTGGTGCATGGATTGAATATCTGCAGTTTGATTGAGACAATTCGTTAAGCGTGTGGCAATGAATGAATGAGAATAGCTCTACTCATTGAATTGACAAGTGCACTCTCTTTCCTTGAATGAACGTGTGCAGTTTGATTCTGTAAATAAGTGAGTTAAGTATGTTTCATTCAAACAATGAATAACGTTTGAAACAAAGAATGAATGATTGAAGTATGGTTCAATGAAATCAATGAGTGCAGTTTGCTTCATTGAATTAAAGCGTCAAGCTTGACACATTGAGTGAATGAGATAAGCTCTACTCATTGAATTAAACTGTGCAGATTGTTTCATTGAATGAGTGGCAAAAGCACGATTCATTGAAACGGTACTTGCAGTCTTTGTCATGGAACGAATGTATGCAGTTGGATTGATTGATTGAATGATTGCAGATAAATTGACTTCAGACATGAGTGAAGTTTAAATCAACGAATTACTTTTGATTCGTTGAATCAATGATTGAAAAGGAATGAATGAACGAATGCAGTTTCTTTCATTGAATGAAAGCTTTGAGCATGACACATTGAATGAATGAGAGAAGCTCTACTCATTGATTTTGCACGAGCAGTTTGTTTCATCGAGTGAATCTGTGCATTTTGATTGAGACAATGCGGGAAGCGTATGTCAATGAATGAGTAGCTTGTCATTGAATTGACAAGTGTAGTCTCTTTGCTTGAATGAACTAGTGCAGTTTTATTCACTAAATAAGTGAGTTAAGTTTGCTTCATTGAAACAATGAATAAGGTTGAATTAATGATTGAAGTTTGATTCAATGAATCAATGAGTGCAGTTAGCTTCATTGCATTAATGCGTTAAGCTTGACACATTTAATGAATGAGAGTAGCTCTACTCATTCAATTAAGACGTGCAGTTTGTTTCATTGAATGAATGGGTGCAGTTTGATTCATTGAATGAATGCGTAGTCGTCATGGCATGGAATGAATGGCAGAGGAGCAGTACGCTTTGAATTAAGACGAGCAGTGCATTTCATTGAATGAGTGTGTGCAGTATGATTCATACATTGTATGATTTAAGTTTGTTTGATTGAATTAAAACGTTAAGCTTGACACATTGAATGAATGAGAGAAGCTCTACTCATTGAATTAAGCTGTGCAGTTTGTTTCATTGAATGAGTGGCAAAAGCACGATTCATTGAAACGGTACTTGCAGTCTTTGTCATGGAACGAATGTTTGCAGTTGGATTGATTGATTGAAGGATTACAGATAAATTGACAACAGGAATGAATGAAGTTTAAATCAACGAATTACTTTTGATTCGTTGAATCAATGATTGAAAAGGAATGAATGAACGAATGCAGTTTATTCCATTGAATGAAAGCTTTGAGCATGACACATTGAATGAATGAGAGAAGCTCTACTCATTGATTTTGCACCAGCAGTTTGGTTCATGGAGTGAATCTGTGCAGTTTGATGGAGACAATGCGGGAAGCGTATGTCAATGAATGAGTAGCTTGTCATTGAATTGACAAGTCTAGTCTCTTTGTTTGAATGAACTAGTGCAGTTTTATTCACTAAATAAGTGAGTTAAGTTTGCTTCATTGAAACAATGAATAAGGTTGAATTAATGATTGAAGTTTGATTCAATGAATCAAAAGTGCAGTTAGCTTCATTGCATTAATGCGTTAAGCTTGACACATTTAATGAATGAGAGTAGCTCTACTTATTCAATTAAGACGTGCAGTTTGTTTCATTGAATGAATGGGTGCAGTTTGATTCATTGAATGAATGCGTATTCGTCATGGCATGGAATGAATGGCAGAGGAGCAGTACGCTTTGAATTAAGACGAGCAGTGTATTTCATTGAATGAGTGTGTGCAGTATGATTCATACATTGTATGATTTAAGTTTGGTTGATTGAATTAAAACGTTAAGCTTGACACATTGAATGAATGAGAGAAGCTCTACTCATTGAATTAAGCTGTGCAGTTTGTTTCATTGAATGAGTGGCAAAAGCACGATTCATTGAAACGGTACTTGCAGTCTTTGTCATGGAACGAATGTTTGCAGTTGGATTGATTGATTGCAGGATTACAGATAAATTGACTACAGGAATGAATGAAGTTTAAATCAACGAATTACTTTTGATTCGTTGAATCAATGATTGAAAAGGAATGAATGAACGAATGCAGTTTCTTCCATTGAATGAAAGCTTTGAGCATGACACATTGAATGAATGAGAGAAGCTCTACTCATTGAATTCAGCTGTGCAGTTTGTTTCATTGAATGAGTGGCAAAAGCACTATTCATTGAAACGGTACTTGCAGTCTTTGTCATGGAATCAATGTTTGCAGTTGGATTGATTGATTGAATGATTACAGATAAATTGACTTCAGAAATCAGTGAAGTTTAAATCAACGAATTACTTTTGATTCTTTGAATCAATGATTGAAAAGGAATGAATGAATGAATGCAGTTTCTTCCATTGAATGAAAGCGGTGAGGTTGACACATTGAAGTTACACGAGCAGTTTGGTTCATGGAGTGAATCTGTGCAGTTTGATTGCGACAATGCGGGAAGCGTGTGTCAATGAATGAATGACAGTAGCTCTACTCATTGAATTGACAAGTGTAGTCTCTTTCTTTGAATGAACATGTGCAGTTTTATTCACTAAATAAGTGAGTTACGTTTGTTTCATTGAAACAATGAATAACGTTTGAAACATTGAATTAATCCTTGAAGTTTGATTTAATGAATCAATGAGTGCAGTTTACTTCATTGAATGAAAGCGTTAAGCTTGACACATTGAATGAACGTCAGTAGCTCTACTCATTGAATTAAGACGTGGAGTTTGTTTTTCATTGAATGAATGGGTGCAGTACGATTCACCAATTGTATGATTTAATTATGTTTGATTGAATTAAAACGTTGAGCTTGACACATTGAAAGAATGAGAGAAGCTCTACTCATTGAATTGACAAGTGCACTCTCTATCCTTGAATGAACATGTGCAGTTTGATTCAAAAAATAAGTGAGTTAAGTTTGTTTCATTGAAACAATGAATAACGTTTGACGTTTGAAACATTGAATGAATGATTCAAGTTTGATTCAATGAATCAATGAGTGCAGTTTACTTCATTGAATTAAAGCGTTAAACTTGACATATTGAAAGAATGAGAGAAGCTCTACTCATTGAATTAAGACGTGCAGTTTGTTTCCTTGAATGACGGCGGTTTGCTCAAGACATTGAATGAATGGCATTAGCTCTCCTCATTGAATAAGTCGTGCAGTGTATTTCATTGAATGAATGGGTGCAATATGATTCATCAGTTGTATGATTTATGTTTATTTGACTGAATTAAAACGTCAAGCTTGTGACATTGAATGAATGAGAGAAGCAGTTTTCATTGTATGAACACGTGCAGTTTGGTGCATGGATTGAATATCTGCAGTTTGATTGATACAATTCGTTAAGCGTGTGGCAATGAATGAATGAGAATAGCTCTACTCATTGAATTGACAAGTGCACTCTCTTTCCTTGAATGAACGTGTGCAGTTTGATTCTGTAAATAAGTGAGTTAAGTTTGTTTCATTCAAACAATGAATAACGTTTGAAACAAAAAATGAATGATTGAAGTATGGTTCAATGAAATCAATGAGTGCAGTTTGCTTCATTGAATTAAAGCGTCAAGCTTGACACATTGAGTGAATGAGATAAGCTCTACTCATTGAATTAAACTGTGCAGATTGTTTCATTGAATGAGTGGCAAAAGCACGATTCATTGAAACGGTACTTGCAGTCTTTGTCATGGAACGAATGTATGCAGTTGGATTGATTGATTGAATGATTGCAGATAAATTGACTTCAGACATGAGTGAAGTTTAAATCAACGAATTACTTTTGATTCGTTGAATCAATGATTGAAAAGGAATGAATGAACGAATGCAGTTTCTTTCATTGAATGAAAGCTTTGAGCATGACACATTGAATGAATGAGAGAAGCTCTACTCATTGATTTTGCACGAGCAGTTTGTTTCATCGAGTGAATCTGTGCATTTTGATTGAGACAATGCGGGAAGCGTATGTCAATGAATGAGTAGCTTGTCATTGAATTGACAAGTGTAGTCTCTTTGCTTGAATGAACTAGTGCAGTTTTATTCACTAAATAAGTGAGTTAAGTTTGCTTCATTGAAACAATGAATAAGGTTGAATTAATGATTGAAGTTTGATTCAATGAATCAATGAGTGCAGTTAGCTTCATTGCATTAATGCGTTAAGCTTGACACATTTAATGAATGAGAGTAGCTCTACTCATTCAATTAAGACGTGCAGTTTGTTTCATTGAATGAATGGGTGCAGTTTGATTCATTGAATGAATGCGTAGTCGTCATGGCATGGAATGAATGGCAGAGGAGCAGTACGCTTTGAATTAAGACGAGCAGTGCATTTCATTGAATGAGTGTGTGCAGTATGATTCATACATTGTATGATTTAAGTTTGTTTGATTGAATTAAAACGTTAAGCTTGACACATTGAATGAATGAGAGAAGCTCTACTCATTGAATTAAGCTGTGCAGTTTGTTTCATTGAATGAGTGGCAAAAGCACGATTCATTGAAACGGTACTTGCAGTCTTTGTCATGGAACGAATGTTTGCAGTTGGATTGATTGATTGAAGGATTACAGATAAATTGACAACAGGAATGAATGAAGTTTAAATCAACGAATTACTTTTGATTCGTTGAATCAATGATTGAAAAGGAATGAATGAACGAATGCAGTTTCTTCCATTGAATGAAAGCTTTGAGCATGACACATTGAATGAATGAGAGAAGCTCTACTCATTGATTTTGCACCAGCAGTTTGGTTCATGGAGTGAATCTGTGCAGTTTGATTGAGACAATGCGGGAAGCGTATGTCAATGAATGAGTAGCTTGTCATTGAATTGACAAGTCTAGTCTCTTTGTTTGAATGAACTAGTGCAGTTTTATTCACTAAATAAGTGAGTTAAGTTTGCTTCATTGAAACAATGAATAAGGTTGAATTAATGATTGAAGTTTGATTCAATGAATCAAAAGTGCAGTTAGCTTCATTGCATTAATGCGTTAAGCTTGACACATTTAATGAATGAGAGTAGCTCTACTTATTCAATTAAGACGTGCAGTTTGTTTCATTGAATGAATGGGTGCAGTTTGATTCATTGAATGAATGCGTATTCGTCATGGCATGGAATGAATGGCAGAGGAGCAGTACGCTTTGAATTAAGACGAGCAGTGTATTTCATTGAATGAGTGTGTGCAGTATGATTCATACATTGTATGATTTAAGTTTGGTTGATTGAATTAAAACGTTAAGCTTGACACATTGAATGAATGAGAGAAGCTCTACTCATTGAATTAAGCTGTGCAGTTTGTTTCATTGAATGAGTGGCAAAAGCACGATTCATTGAAACGGTACTTGCAGTCTTTGTCATGGAACGAATGTTTGCAGTTGGATTGATTGATTGCAGGATTACAGATAAATTGACTACAGGAATGAATGAAGTTTAAATCAACGAATTACTTTTGATTCGTTGAATCAATGATTGAAAAGGAATGAATGAACGAATGCAGTTTCTTCCATTGAATGAAAGCTTTGAGCATGACACATTGAATGAATGAGAGAAGCTCTACTCATTGAATTCAGCTGTGCAGTTTGTTTCATTGAATGAGTGGCAAAAGCACTATTCATTGAAACGGTACTTGCAGTCTTTGTCATGGAATCAATGTTTGCAGTTGGATTGATTGATTGAATGATTACAGATAAATTGACTTCAGAAATCAGTGAAGTTTAAATCAACGAATTACTTTTGATTCTTTGAATCAATGATTGAAAAGGAATGAATGAATGAATGCAGTTTCTTCCATTGAATGAAAGCGGTGAGGTTGACACATTGAAGTTACACGAGCAGTTTGGTTCATGGAGTGAATCTGTGCAGTTTGATTGCGACAATGCGGGAAGCGTGTGTCAATGAATGAATGACAGTAGCTCTACTCATTGAATTGACAAGTGTAGTCTCTTTCTTTGAATGAACTTGTGCAGTTTTATTCACTAAATAAGTGAGTTACGTTTGTTTCATTGAAACAATGAATAACGTTTGAAACATTGAATTAATCCTTGAAGTTTGATTTAATGAATCAATGAGTGCAGTTTACTTCATTGAATGAAAGCGTTAAGCTTGACACATTGAATGAACGTCAGTAGCTCTACTCATTGAATTAAGACGTGGAGTTTGTTTTTCATTGAATGAATGGGTGCAGTACGATTCACCAATTGTATGATTTAATTATGTTTGATTGAATTAAAACGTTGAGCTTGACACATTGAAAGAATGAGAGAAGCTCTACTCATTGAATTGACAAGTGCACTCTCTATCCTTGAATGAACATGTGCAGTTTGATTCAAAAAATAAGTGAGTTAAGTTTGTTTCATTGAAACAATGAATAACGTTTGACGTTTGAAACATTGAATGAATGATTCAAGTTTGATTCAATGAATCAATGAGTGCAGTTTACTTCATTGAATTAAAGCGTTAAACTTGACATATTGAAAGAATGAGAGAAGCTCTACTCATTGAATTAAGACGTGCAGTTTGTTTCATTGAATGACGGCGGTTTGCTCAAGACATTGAATGAATGGCATTAGCTCTCCTCATTGAATAAGTCGTGCAGTGTATTTCATTGAATGAATGGGTGCAATATGATTCATCAGTTGTATGATTTATGTTTATTTGACTGAATTGAAACGTCAAGCTTGACACATTGAATGAATGAGAGAAGCAGTTTTCATTGTATGAACACGTGCAGTTTGGTGCATGGATTGAATATCTGCAGTTTGATTGAGACAATTCGTTAAGCGTGTGGCAATGAATGAATGAGAATAGCTCTACTCATTGAATTGACAAGTGCACTCTCTTTCCTTGAATGAACGTGTGCAGTTTGATTCTGTAAATAAGTGAGTTAAGTTTGTTTCATTCAAACAATGAATAACGTTTGAAACAAAGAATGAATGATTGAAGTATGGTTCAATGAAATCAATGAGTGCAGTTTGCTTCATTGAATTAAAGCGTCAAGCTTGACACATTGAGTGAATGAGATAAGCTCTACTCATTGAATTAAACTGTGCAGATTGTTTCATTGAATGAGTGGCAAAAGCACGATTCATTGAAACGGTACTTGCAGTCTTTGTCATGGAACGAATGTATGCAGTTGGATTGATTGATTGAATGATTGCAGATAAATTGACTTCAGACATGAGTGAAGTTTAAATCAACGAATTACTTTTGATTCGTTGAATCAATGATTGAAAAGGAATGAATGAAAGAATGCAGTTTCTTTCATTGAATGAAAGCTTTGAGCATGACACATTGAATGAATGAGAGAAGCTCTACTCATTGATTTTGCACGAGCAGTTTGTTTCATCGAGTGAATCTGTGCATTTTGATTGAGACAATGCGGGAAGCGTATGTCAATGAATGAGTAGCTTGTCATTGAATTGACAAGTGTAGTCTCTTTGCTTGAATGAACTAGTGCAGTTTTATTCACTAAATAAGTGAGTTAAGTTTGCTTCATTGAAACAATGAATAAGGTTGAATTAATGATTGAAGTTTGATTCAATGAATCAATGAGTGCAGTTAGCTTCATTGCATTAATGCGTTAAGCTTGACACATTTAATGAATGAGAGTAGCTCTACTCATTCAATTAAGACGTGCAGTTTGTTTCATTGAATGAATGGGTGCAGTTTGATTCATTGAATGAATGCGTAGTCGTCATGGCATGGAATGAATGGCAGAGGAGCAGTACGCTTTGAATTAAGACGAGCAGTGCATTTCATTGAATGAGTGTGTGCAGTATGATTCATACATTGTATGATTTAAGTTTGTTTGATTGAATTAAAACGTTAAGCTTGACACATTGAATGAATGAGAGAAGCTCTACTCATTGAATTAAGCTGTGCAGTTTGTTTCATTGAATGAGTGGCAAAAGCACGATTCATTGAAACGGTACTTGCAGTCTTTGTCATGGAACGAATGTTTGCAGTTGGATTGATTGATTGAAGGATTACAGATAAATTGACAACAGGAATGAATGAAGTTTAAATCAACGAATTACTTTTGATTCGTTGAATCAATGATTGAAAAGGAATGAATGAACGAATGCAGTTTCTTCCATTGAATGAAAGCTTTGAGCATGACACATTGAATGAATGAGAGAAGCTCTACTCATTGATTTTGCACCAGCAGTTTGGTTCATGGAGTGAATCTGTGCAGTTTGATTGAGACAATGCGGGAAGCGTATGTCAATGAATGAGTAGCTTGTCATTGAATTGACAAGTCTAGTCTCTTTGTTTGAATGAACTAGTGCAGTTTTATTCACTAAATAAGTGAGTTAAGTTTGCTTCATTGAAACAATGAATAAGGTTGAATTAATGATTGAAGTTTGATTCAATGAATCAAAAGTGCAGTTAGCTTCATTGCATTAATGCGTTAAGCTTGACACATTTAATGAATGAGAGTAGCTCTACTTATTCAATTAAGACGTGCAGTTTGTTTCATTGAATGAATGGGTGCAGTTTGATTCATTGAATGAATGCGTATTCGTCATGGCATGGAATGAATGGCAGAGGAGCAGTACGCTTTGAATTAAGACGAGCAGTGTATTTCATTGAATGAGTGTGTGCAGTATGATTCATACATTGTATGATTTAAGTTTGGTTGATTGAATTAAAACGTTAAGCTTGACACATTGAATGAATGGGAGAAGCTCTACTCATTGAATTAAGCTGTGCAGTTTGTTTCATTGAATGAGTAGCAAAAGCACGATTCATTGAAACGGTACTTGCAGTCTTTGTCACGGAACGAATGTTTGCAGTTGGATTGATTGATTGCAGGATTACAGATAAATTGACTACAGGAATGAATGAAGTTTAAATCAACGAATTACTTTTGATTCGTTGAATCAATGATTGAAAAGGAATGAATGAACGAATGCAGTTTCTTCCATTGAATGAAAGCTTTGAGCATGACACATTGAATGAATGAGAGAAGCTCTACTCATTGAATTCAGCTGTGCAGTTTGTTTCATTGAATGAGTGGCAAAAGCACTATTCATTGAAACGGTACTTGCAGTCTTTGTCATGGAATCAATGTTTGCAGTTGGATTGATTGATTGAATGATTACAGATAAATTGACTTCAGAAATCAGTGAAGTTTAAATCAACGAATTACTTTTGATTCTTTGAATCAATGATTGAAAAGGAATGAATGAATGAATGCAGTTTCTTCCATTGAATGAAAGCGGTGAGGTTGACACATTGAAGTTACACGAGCAGTTTGGTTCATGGAGTGAATCTGTGCAGTTTGATTGCGACAATGCGGGAAGCGTGTGTCAATGAATGAATGACAGTAGCTCTACTCATTGAATTGACAAGTGTAGTCTCTTTCTTTGAATGAACTTGTGCAGTTTTATTCACTAAATAAGTGAGTTACGTTTGTTTCATTGAAACAATGAATAACGTTTGAAACATTGAATTAATCCTTGAAGTTTGATTTAATGAATCAATGAGTGCAGTTTACTTCATTGAATGAAAGCGTTAAGCTTGACACATTGAATGAACGTCAGTAGCTCTACTCATTGAATTAAGACGTGGAGTTTGTTTTTCATTGAATGAATGGGTGCAGTACGATTCACCAATTGTATGATTTAATTATGTTTGATTGAATTAAAACGTTGAGCTTGACACATTGAAAGAATGAGAGAAGCTCTACTCATTGAATTGACAAGTGCACTCTCTATCCTTGAATGAACATGTGCAGTTTGATTCAAAAAATAAGTGAGTTAAGTTTGTTTCATTGAAACAATGAATAACGTTTGACGTTTGAAACATTGAATGAATGATTCAAGTTTGATTCAATGAATCAATGAGTGCAGTTTACTTCATTGAATTAAAGCGTTAAACTTGACATATTGAAAGAATGAGAGAAGCTCTACTCATTGAATTAAGACGTGCAGTTTGTTTCATTGAATGACGGCGGTTTGCTCAAGACATTGAATGAATGGCATTAGCTCTCCTCATTGAATAAGTCGTGCAGTGTATTTCATTGAATGAATGGGTGCAATATGATTCATCAGTTGTATGATTTATGTTTATTTGACTGAATTAAAACGTCAAGCTTGACACATTGAATGAATGAGAGAAGCAGTTTTCATTGTATGAACACGTGCAGTTTGGTGCATGGATTGAATATCTGCAGTTTGATTGAGACAATTCGTTAAGCGTGTGGCAATGAATGAATGAGAATAGCTCTACTCATTGAATTGACAAGTGCACTCTCTTTCCTTGAATGAACGTGTGCAGTTTGATTCTGTAAATAAGTGAGTTAAGTTTGTTTCATTCAAACAATGAATAACGTTTGAAACAAAGAATGAATGATTGAAGTATGGTTCAATGAAATCAATGAGTGCAGTTTGCTTCATTGAATTAAAGCGTCAAGCTTGACACATTGAGTGAATGAGATAAGCTCTACTCATTGAATTAAACTGTGCAGATTGTTTCATTGAATGAGTGGCAAAAGCACGATTCATTGAAACGGTACTTGCAGTCTTTGTCATGGAACGAATGTATGCAGTTGGATTGATTGATTGAATGATTGCAGATAAATTGACTTCAGACATGAGTGAAGTTTAAATCAATGAATTACTTTTGATTCGTTGAATCAATGATTGAAAAGGAATGAATGAACGAATGCAGTTTCTTTCATTGAATGAAAGCTTTGAGCATGACACATTGAATGAATGAGAGAAGCTCTACTCATTGATTTTGCACGAGCAGTTTGTTTCATCGAGTGAATCTGTGCATTTTGATTGAGACAATGCGGGAAGCGTATGTCAATGAATGAGTAGCTTGTCATTGAATTGACAAGTGTAGTCTCTTTGCTTGAATGAACTAGTGCAGTTTTATTCACTAAATAAGTGAGTTAAGTTTGCTTCATTGAAACAATGAATAAGGTTGAATTAATGATTGAAGTTTGATTCAATGAATCAATGAGTGCAGTTAGCTTCATTGCATTAATGCGTTAAGCTTGACACATTTAATGAATGAGAGTAGCTCTACTCATTCAATTAAGACGTGCAGTTTGTTTCATTGAATGAATGGGTGCAGTTTGATTCATTGAATGAATGCGTAGTCGTCATGGCATGGAATGAATGGCAGAGGAGCAGTACGCTTTGAATTAAGACGAGCAGTGCATTTCATTGAATGAGTGTGTGCAGTATGATTCATACATTGTATGATTTAAGTTTGTTTGATTGAATTAAAACGTTAAGCTTGACACATTGAATGAATGAGAGAAGCTCTACTCATTGAATTAAGCTGTGCAGTTTGTTTCATTGAATGAGTGGCAAAAGCACGATTCATTGAAACGGTACTTGCAGTCTTTGTCATGGAACGAATGTTTGCAGTTGGATTGATTGATTGAAGGATTACAGATAAATTGACAACAGGAATGAATGAAGTTTAAATCAACGAATTACTTTTGATTCGTTGAATCAATGATTGAAAAGGAATGAATGAACGAATGCAGTTTCTTCCATTGAATGAAAGCTTTGAGCATGACACATTGAATGAATGAGAGAAGCTCTACTCATTGATTTTGCACCAGCAGTTTGGTTCATGGAGTGAATCTGTGCAGTTTGATTGAGATAATGCGGGAAGCGTATGTCAATGAATGAGTAGCTTGTCATTGAATTGACAAGTCTAGTCTCTTTGTTTGAATGAACTAGTGCAGTTTTATTCACTAAATAAGTGAGTTAAGTTTGCTTCATTGAAACAATGAATAAGGTTGAATTAATGATTGAAGTTTGATTCAATGAATCAAAAGTGCAGTTAGCTTCATTGCATTAATGCGTTAAGCTTGACACATTTAATGAATGAGAGTAGCTCTACTTATTCAATTAAGACGTGCAGTTTGTTTCATTGAATGAATGGGTGCAGTTTGATTCATTGAATGAATGCGTAGTCGTCATGGCATGAATGAATGGCAGAGGAGCAGTACGCTTTGAATTAAGACGAGCAGTGTATTTCATTGAATGAGTGTGTGCAGTATGATTCATACATTGTATGATTTAAGTTTGGTTGATTGAATTAAAACGTTAAGCTTGACACATTGAATGAATGAGAGAAGCTCTACTCATTGAATTAAGCTGTGCAGTTTGTTTCATTGAATGAGTGGCAAAAGCACGATTCATTGAAACGGTACTTGCAGTCTTTGTCATGGAACGAATGTTTGCAGTTGGATTGATTGATTGCAGGATTACAGATAAATTGACTACAGGAATGAATGAAGTTTAAATCAACGAATTACTTTTGATTCGTTGAATCAATGATTGAAAAGGAATGAATGAACGAATGCAGTTTCTTCCATTGAATGAAAGCTTTGAGCATGACACATTGAATGAATGAGAGAAGCTCTACTCATTGAATTCAGCTGTGCAGTTTGTTTCATTGAATGAGTGGCAAAAGCACTATTCATTGAAACGGTACTTGCAGTCTTTGTCATGGAATCAATGTTTGCAGTTGGATTGATTGATTGAATGATTGCAGATAAATTGACTTCAGAAATCAGTGAAGTTTAAATCAACGAATTACTTTTGATTCTTTGAATCAATGATTGAAAAGGAATGAATGAATGAATGCAGTTTCTTCCATTGAATGAAAGCGGTGAGGTTGACACATTGAAGTTACACGAGCAGTTTGGTTCATGGAGTGAATCTGTGCAGTTTGATTGCGACAATGCGGGAAGCGTGTGTCAATGAATGAATGAGAGTAGCTCTACTCATTGAATTGACAAGTGTAGTCTCTTTCTTTGAATGAACTAGTGCAGTTTTATTCACTAAATAAGTGAGTTACGTTTGTTTCATTGAAACAATGAATAACGTTTGAAACATTGAATTAATCCTTGAAGTTTGATTTAATGAATCAATGAGTGCAGTTTACTTCATTGAATGAAAGCGTTAAGCTTGACACATTGAATGAACGTCAGTAGCTCTACTCATTGAATTAAGACGTGGAGTTTGTTTTTCATTGAATGAATGGGTGCAGTACGATTCACCAATTGTATGATTTAATTATGTTTGATTGAATTAAAACGTTGAGCTTGACACATTGAAAGAATGAGAGAAGCTCTACTCATTGAATTGACAAGTGCACTCTCTATCCTTGAATGAACATGTGCAGTTTGATTCAAAAAATAAGTGAGTTAAGTTTGTTTGATTGAAACAATGAATAACGTTTGACGTTTGAAACATTGAATGAATGATTCAAGTTTGATTCAATGAATCAATGAGTGCAGTTTACTTCATTGAATTAAAGCGTTAAACTTGACATATTGAAAGAATGAGAGAAGCTCTACTCATTGAATTAAGACGTGCAGTTTGTTTCATTGAATGAAGGCGGTTTGCTCAAGACATTGAATGAATGGCATTAGCTCTCCTCATTGAATAAGTCGTGCAGTGTATTTCATTGAATGAATGGGTGCAATATGATTCATCAGTTGTATGATTTATGTTTATTTGACTGAATTAAAACGTCAAGCTTGACACATTGAATGAATGAGAGAAGCAGTATTCATTGTATGAACACGTGCAGTTTGGTGCATGGATTGAATATCTGCAGTTTGATTGAGACAATTCGTTAGAGCGTGTGGCAATGAATGAATGAGAATAGCTCTACTCATTGAATTGACAAGTGCACTCTCTTTCCTTGAATGAACGTGTGCAGTTTGATTCTGTAAATAAGTGAGTTAAGTTTGTTTCATTCAAACAATGAATAACGTTTGAAACAAAGAATGAATGATTGAAGTATGGTTCAATGAAATCAATGAGTGCAGTTTGCTTCATTGAATTAAAGCGTCAAGCTTGACACATTGAGTGAATGAGATAAGCTCTACTCATTGAATTAAACTGTGCAGATTGTTTCATTGAATGAGTGGCAAAAGCACGATTCATTGAAACGGTACTTGCAGTCTTTGTCATGGAACGAATGTATGCAGTTGGATTGATTGATTGAATGATTACAGATAAATTGACTTTAGAAATGAGTGAAGTTTAAATCAACGAATTACTTTTGATTCTTTGAATCAATGATTGAAAAGGAATGAATGAATGAATGCGGTTTCTTCCATTGAATGAAAGCTTTGAGCATGACACATTGAATGAATGAGAGAAGCTCTACTCATTGATTTTGCACCAGCAGTTTGGTTCATGGAATGAATCTGTGCAGTTTGATTGAGACAATGCGGGAAGCGTATGTCAATGAATGAGTAGCTTGTCATTGAATTGACAAGTGTAGTCTCTTTGTTTGAATGAACTAGTGCAGTTTTATTCACTAAATAAGTGAGTTAAGTTTGCTTCATTGAAACAATGAATAAGGTTGAATTAATGATTGAAGTTTGATTCAATGAATCAATGAGTGCAGTTAGCTTCATTGCATTAATGCGTTAAGCTTGACACTTTTAATGAATGAGAGTAGCTCTACTCATTCAATTAAGACGTGCAGTTTGTTTCATTGAATGAATGGGTGCAGTTTGATTCATTGAATGAATGCGTATTCGTCATGGCATGGAATGAATGGCAGAGGAGCAGTACGCTTTGAATTAAGACGAGCAGTGTATTTCATTGAATGAGTGTGTGCAGTATGATTCATACATTGTATGATTTAAGTTTGGTTGATTGAATTAAAACGTTAAGCTTGACACATTGAATGAATGAGAGAAGCTCTACTCATTGAATTAAGCTGTGCAGTTTGTTTCATTGAATGAGTGGCAAAAGCACGATTCATTGAAACGGTACTTGCAGTCTTTGTCATGGAACGAATGTTTGCAGTTGGATTGATTGATTGAAGGATTACAGATAAATTGACTACAGGAATGAATGAAGTTTAAATCAACGAATTACTTTTGATTCGTTGAATCAATGATTGAAAAGGAATGAATGAACGAATGCAGTTTCTTCCATTGAATGAAAGCTTTGAGCATGACACATTGAATGAATGAGAGAAGCTCTACTCATTGAATTAAGCTGTGCAGTTTATTTCATTGAATGAGTGGCAAAAGCACGATTCATTGAAACGGTACTTGCAGTCTTTGTCATGGAATCAATGTTTGCAGTTGGATTGATTGATTGAATGATTACAGATAAATTGACTTCAGAAATGAGTGAAGTTTAAATCAACGAATTACTTTTGATTCTTTGAATCAATGATTGAAAAGGAATGAATGAATGAATGCAGTTTCTTCCATTGAATGAAAGCGGTGAGATTGACACATTGAAGTTACACGAGCAGTTTGGTTCATGGAGTGAATCTGTGCAGTTTGATTGCGACAATGCGGGAAGCGTGTGTCAATGAATGAATGACAGTAGCTCTACTCATTGAATTGACAAGTGTAGTCTCTTTCTTTGAATGAACTAGTGCAGTTTTATTCACTAAATAAGTGAGTTACGTTTGTTTCATTGAAACAATGAATAACGTTTGAAACATTGAATTAATCCTTGAAGTTTGATTTAATGAATCAATGAGTGCAGTTTACTTCATTGAATGAAAGCGTTAAGCTTGACACATTGAATGAACGTCAGTAGCTCTACTCATTGAATTAAGACGTGGAGTTTGTTTTTCATTGAATGAATGGGTGCAGTACGATTCACCAATTGTATGATTTAATTATGTTTGATTGAATTAAAACGTTGAGCTTGACACATTGAAAGAATGAGAGAAGCTCTACTCATTGAATTGACAAGTGCACTCTCTATCCTTGAATGAACATGTGCAGTTTGATTCAAAAAATAAGTGAGTTAAGTTTGTTTCATTGAAACAATGAATAACGTTTGACGTTTGAAACATTGAATGAATGATTCAAGTTTGATTCAATGAATCAATGAGTGCAGTTTACTTCATTGAATTAAAGCGTTAAACTTGACATATTGAAAGAATGAGAGAAGCTCTACTCATTGAATTAAGACGTGCAGTTTGTTTCATTGAATGAAGGCGGTTTGCTCAAGACATTGAATGAATGGCATTAGCTCTCCTCATTGAATAAGTCGTGCAGTGTATTTCATTGAATGAATGGGTGCAATATGATTCATCAGTTGTATGATTTATGTTTATTTGACTGAATTAAAACGTCAAGCTTGACACATTGAATGAATGAGAGAAGCAGTTTTCATTGTATGAACACGTGCAGTTTGGTGCATGGATTGAATATCTGCAGTTTGATTGAGACAATTCGTTAAGCGTGTGGCAATGAATGAATGAGAATAGCTCTACTCATTGAATTGACAAGTGCACTCTCTTTCCTTGAATGAACGTGTGCAGTTTGATTCTGTAAATAAGTGAGTTAAGTTTGTTTCATTCAAACAATGAATAACGTTTGAAACAAAGAATGAATGATTGAAGTATGGTTCAATGAAATCAATGAGTGCAGTTTGCTTCATTGAATTAAAGCGTCAATCTTGACACATTGAGTGAATGAGATAAGCTCTACTCATTGAATTAAACTGTGCAGATTGTTTCATTGAATGAGTGGCAAAAGCACGATTCATTGAAACGGTACTTGCAGTCTTTGTCATGGAACGAATGTATGCAGTTGGATTGATTGATTGAATGATTACAGATAAATTGACTTTAGAAATGAGTGAAGTTTAAATCAACGAATTACTTTTGATTCTTTGAATCAATGATTGAAAAGGAATGAATGAATGAATGCGGTTTCTTCCATTGAATGAAAGCTTTGAGCATGACACATTGAATGAATGAGAGAAGCTCTACTCATTGATTTTGCACCAGCATTTTGGTTCATGGAATGAATCTGTGCAGTTTGATTGAGACAATGCGGGAAGCGTATGTCAATGAATGAGTAGCTTGTCATTGAATTGACAAGTGTAGTCTCTTTGTTTGAATGAACTAGTGCAGTTTTATTCACTAAATAAGTGAGTTAAGTTTGCTTCATTGAAACAATGAATAAGGTTGAATTAATGATTGAAGTTTGATTCAATGAATCAATGAGTGCAGTTAGCTTCATTGCATTAATGCGTTAAGCTTGACACTTTTAATGAATGAGAGTAGCTCTACTCATTCAATTAAGACGTGCAGTTTGTTTCATTGAATGAATGGGTGCAGTTTGATTCATTGAATGAATGCGTATTCGTCATGGCATGGAATGAATGGCAGAGGAGCAGTACGCTTTGAATTAAGACGAGCAGTGTATTTCATTGAATGAGTGTGTGCAGTATGATTCATACATTGTATGATTTAAGTTTGGTTGATTGAATTAAAACGTTAAGCTTGACACATTGAATGAATGAGAGAAGCTCTACTCATTGAATTAAGCTGTGCAGTTTGTTTCATTGAATGAGTGGCAAAAGCACGATTCATTGAAACGGTACTTGCAGTCTTTGTCATGGAACGAATGTTTGCAGTTGGATTGATTGATTGAAGGATTACAGATAAATTGACTACAGGAATGAATGAAGTTTAAATCAACGAATTACTTTTGATTCGTTGAATCAATGATTGAAAAGGAATGAATGAACGAATGCAGTTTCTTCCATTGAATGAAAGCTTTGAGCATGACACATTGAATGAATGAGAGAAGCTCTACTCATTGAATTAAGCTGTGCAGTTTCTTTCATTGAATGAGTGGCAAAAGCACGATTCATTGAAACGGTACTTGCAGTCTTTGTCATGGAATCAATGTTTGCAGTTGGATTGATTGATTGAATGATTACAGATAAATTGACTTCAGAAATGAGTGAAGTTTAAATCAACGAATTACTTTTGATTCTTTGAATCAATGATTGAAAAGGAATGAATGAATGAATGCAGTTTCTTCCATTGAATGAAAGCGGTGAGATTGACACATTGAAGTTACACGAGCAGTTTGGTTCATGGAGTGAATCTGTGCAGTTTGATTGCGACAATGCGGGAAGCGTGTGTCAATGAATGAATGACAGTAGCTCTACTCATTGAATTGACAAGTGTAGTCTCTTTCTTTGAATGAACTAGTGCAGTTTTATTCACTAAATAAGTGAGTTACGTTTGTTTCATTGAAACAATGAATAACGTTTGAAACATTGAATTAATCCTTGAAGTTTGATTTAATGAATCAATGAGTGCAGTTTACTTCATTGAATGAAAGCGTTAAGCTTGACACATTGAATGAACGTCAGTAGCTCTACTCATTGAATTAAGACGTGGAGTTTGTTTTTCATTGAATGAATGGGTGCAGTACGATTCACCAATTGTATGATTTAATTATGTTTGATTGAATTAAAACGTTGAGCTTGACACATTGAAAGAATGAGAGAAGCTCTACTCATTGAATTGACAAGTGCACTCTCTATCCTTGAATGAACATGTGCAGTTTGATTCAAAAAATAAGTGAGTTAAGTTTGTTTGATTGAAACAATGAATAACGTTTGACGTTTGAAACATTGAATGAATGATTCAAGTTTGATTCAATGAATCAATGAGTGCAGTTTACTTCATTGAATTAAAGCGTTAAACTTGACATATTGAAAGAATGAGAGAAGCTCTACTCATTGAATTAAGACGTGCAGTTTGTTTCATTGAATGAAGGCGGTTTGCTCAAGACATTGAATGAATGGCATTAGCTCTCCTCATTGAATAAGTCGTGCAGTGTATTTCATTGAATGAATGGGTGCAATATGATTCATCAGTTGTATGATTTATGTTTATTTGACTGAATTAAAACGTCAAGCTTGACACATTGAATGATTGAGAGAAGCAGTTTTCATTGTATGAACACGTGCAGTTTGGTGCATGGATTGAATATCTGCAGTTTGATTGAGACAATTCGTTAAGCGTGTGGCAATGAATGAATGAGAATAGCTCTACTCATTGAATTGACAAGTGCACTCTCTTTCCTTGAAAGAACGTGTGCAGTTTGATTCTGTAAATAAGTGAGTTAAGTTTGTTTCATTCAAACAATGAATAACGTTTGAAACAAAGAATGAATGATTGAAGTATGGTTCAATGAAATCAATGAGTGCAGTTTGCTTCATTGAATTAAAGCGTCAAGCTTGACACTTTGAATGAATGAGATAAGCTCTACTCATTGAATTAAACTGTGCAGATTGTTTCATTGAATGAGTGGCAAAAGCACGATTCATTGAAACGGTACTTGCAGTCTTTGTCATGGAACGAATGTATGCAGTTGGATTGATTGATTGAATGATTGCAGATAAATTGACTTCAGACATGAGTGAAGTTTAAATCAACGAATTACTTTTGATTCGTTGAATCAATGATTGAAAAGGAATGAATGAACGAATGCAGTTTCTTTCATTGAATGAAAGCTTTGAGCATGACACATTGAATGAATGAGAGAAGCTCTACTCATTGATTTTGCACGAGCAGTTTGTTTCATCGAGTGAATCTGTGCATTTTGATTGAGACAATGCGGGAAGCGTATGTCAATGAATGAGTAGCTTGTCATTGAATTGACAAGTGTAGTCTCTTTGCTTGAATGAACTAGTGTAGTTTTATCACTAAATAAGTGAGTTAAGTTTGCTTCATTGAAACAATGAATAAGGTTGAATTAATGATTGAAGTTTGATTCAATGAATCAATGAGTGCAGTTAGCTTCATTGCATTAATGCGTTAAGCTTGACACATTTAATGAATGAGAGTAGCTCTACTCATTCAATTAAGACGTGCAGTTTGTTTCATTGAATGAATGGGTGCAGTTTGATTCATTGAATGAATGCGTAGTCGTCATGGCATGGAATGAATGGCAGAGGAGCAGTACGCTTTGAATTAAGACGAGCAGTGCATTTCATTGAATGAGTGTGTGCAGTATGATTTATACATTGTATGATTTAAGTTTGTTTGATTGAATTAAAACGTTAAGCTTGACACATTGAATGAATGAGAGAAGCTCTACTCATTGAATTAAGCTGTGCAGTTTGTTTCATTGAATTAGTGGCAAAAGCACGATTCATTGAAACGGTACTTGCAGTCTTTGTCATGGAACGAATGTTTGCAGTTGGATTGATTGATTGAAGGATTACAGATAAATTGACTACAGGAATGAATGAAGTTTAAATCAACGAATTACTTTTGATTCGTTGAATCAATGATTGAAAAGGAATGAATGAACGAATGCAGTTTCTTCCATTGAATGAAAGCTTTGAGCATGACACATTGAATGAATGAGAGAAGCTCTACTCATTGATTTTGCACCAGCAGTTTGTTTCATGGAGTGAATCTGTGCAGTTTGATTGAGACAATGCGGGAAGCGTATGTCAATGAATGAGTAGCTTGTCATTGAATTGACAAGTGTAGTCTCTTTGTTTGAATGAACTAGTGCAGTTTTATTCACTAAATAAGTGAGTTAGGTTTGCTTCATTGAAACAATGAATAAGGTTGAATTAATGATTGAAGTTTGATTCAATGAATCAAAAGTGCAGTTAGCTTCATTGCATTAATGCGTTAAGCTTGACACATTTAATGAATGAGAGTAGCTCTACTTATTCAATTAAGACGTGCAGTTTGTTTCATTGAATGAATGGGTGCAGTTTGATTCATTGAATGAATGCGTATTCGTCATGGCATGGAATGAATGGCAGAGGAGCAGTACGTTTTGAATTAAGACGAGCAGTGTATTTCATTGAATGAGTGTGTGCAGTATGATTCATACATTGTATGATTTAAGTTTGGTTGATTGAATTAAAACGTTAAGCTTGACACATTGAATGAATGAGAGAAGCTCTACTCATTGAATTAAGCTGTGCAGTTTGTTTCATTGAATGAGTGGCAAAAGCACGATTCATTGAAACGGTACTTGCAGTCTTTGTCATGGAACGAATGTTTGCAGTTGGATTGATTGATTGAAGGATTACAGATAAATTGACTACAGGAATGAATGAAGTTTAAATCAACGAATTACTTTTGATTCGTTGAATCAATGATTGAAAAGGAATGAATGAACGAATGCAGTTTCTTCCATTGAATGAAAGCTTTGAGCATGACACATTGAATGAATGAGAGAAGCTCTACTCATTGAATTAAGCTGTGCAGTTTATTTCATTGAATGAGTGGCAAACGCACGATTCATTGAAACGGTACTTGCAGTCTTTGTCATGGAATCAATGTTTGCAGTTGGATTGATTGATTGAATGATTACAGATAAATTGACTTCAGAAATGAGTGAAGTTTAAATCAACGAATTACTTTTGATTCTTTGAATCAATGATTGAAAAGGAATGAATGAATGAATGCAGTTTCTTCCATTGAATGAAAGCGGTGAGGTTGACACATTGAAGTTACACGAGCAGTTTGGTTCATGGAGTGAATCTGTGCAGTTTGATTGCGACAATGCGGGAAGCGTGTGTCAATGAATGAATGACAGTAGCTCTACTCATTGAATTGACAAGTGTAGTCTCTTTCTTTGAATGAACTAGTGCAGTTTTATTCACTAAATAAGTGAGTTACGTTTGTTTCATTGAAACAATGAATAACGTTTGAAACATTGAATTAATCCTTGAAGTTTGATTTAATGAATCAATGAGTGCAGTTTACTTCATTGAATGAAAGCGTTAAGCTTGACACATTGAATGAACGTCAGTAGCTCTACTCATTGAATTAAGACGTGGAGTTTGTTTTTCATTGACTGAATGGGTGCAGTACGATTCACCAATTGTATGATTTAATTATGTTTGATTGAATTAAAACGTTGAGCTTGACACATTGAAAGAATGAGAGAAGCTCTACTCATTGAATTGACAAGTGCACTCTCTATCCTTGAATGAACATGTGCAGTTTGATTCAAAAAATAAGTGAGTTAAGTTTGTTTTATTGAAACAATGAATAACGTTTGACGTTTGAAACATTGAATGAATGATTCAAGTTTGATTCAATGAATCAATGAGTGCAGTTTACTTCATTGAATTAAAGCGTTAAACTTGACATATTGAAAGAATGAGAGAAGCTCTACTCATTGAATTAAGACGTGCAGTTTGTTTCATTGAATGAAGGCGGTTTGCTCAAGACATTGAATGAATGGCATTAGCTCTCCTCATTGAATAAGTCGTGCAGTGTATTTCATTGAATGAATGGGTGCAATATGATTCATCAGTTGTATGATTTATGTTTATTTGACTGAATTAAAACGTCAAGCTTGACACATTGAATGAATGAGAGAAGCAGTTTTCATTGTATGAACACGTGCAGTTTGGTGCATGGATTGAATATCTGCAGTTTGATTGAGACAATTCGTTAAGCGTGTGGCAATGAATGAATGAGAATAGCTCTACTCATTGAATTGACAAGTGCACTCTCTTTCCTTGAATGAACGTGTGCAGTTTGATTCTGTAAATAAGTGAGTTAAGTTTGTTTCATTCAAACAATGAATAACGTTTGAAACAAAGAATGAATGATTGAAGTATGGTTCAATGATATCAATGAGTGCAGTTTGCTTCATTGAATTAAAGCGTCAAGCTTGACACTTTGAATGAATGAGATAAGCTCTACTCATTGAATTAAACTGTGCAGATTGTTTCATTGAATGAGTGGCAAAAGCACGATTCATTGAAACGGTACTTGCAGTCTTTGTCATGGAACGAATGTATGCAGTTGGATTGATTGATTGAATGATTGCAGATAAATTGACTTCAGACATGAGTGAAGTTTAAATCAACGAATTACTTTTGATTCGTTGAATCAATGATTGAAAAGGAATGAATGAACGAATGCAGTTTCTTTCATTGAATGAAAGCTTTGAGCATGACACATTGAATGAATGAGAGAAGCTCTACTCATTGATTTTGCACGAGCAGTTTGTTTCATCGAGTGAATCTGTGCATTTTGATTGAGACAATGCGGGAAGCGTATGTCAATGAATGAGTAGCTTGTCATTGAATTGACAAGTGTAGTCTCTTTGCTTGAATGAACTAGTGCAGTTTTATTCACTAAATAAGTGAGTTAAGTTTGCTTCATTGAAACAATGAATAAGGTTGAATTAATGATTGAAGTTTGATTCAATGAATCAATGAGTGCAGTTAGCTTCATTGCATTAATGCGTTAAGCTTGACACATTTAATGAATGAGAGTAGCTCTACTCATTCAATTAAGACGTGCAGTTTGTTTCATTGAATGAATGGGTGCAGTTTGATTCATTGAATGAATGCGTAGTCGTCATGGCATGGAATGAATGGCAGAGGAGCAGTACGCTTTGAATTAAGACGAGCAGTGCATTTCATTGAATGAGTGTGTGCAGTATGATTTATACATTGTATGATTTAAGTTTGTTTGATTGAATTAAAACGTTAAGCTTGACACATTGAATGAATGAGAGAAGCTCTACTCATTGAATTAAGCTGTGCAGTTTGTTTCATTGAATTAGTGGCAAAAGCACGATTCATTGAAACGGTACTTGCAGTCTTGGTCATGGAACGAATGTTTGCAGTTGGATTGATTGATTGAAGGATTACAGATAAATTGACTACAGGAATGAATGAAGTTTAAATCAACGAATTACTTTTGATTCGTTGAATCAATGATTGAAAAGGAATGAATGAACGAATGCAGTTTCTTCCATTGAATGAAAGCTTTGAGCATGACACATTGAATGAATGAGAGAAGCTCTACTCATTGATTTTGCACCAGCAGTTTGGTTCATGGAGTGAATCTGTGCAGTTTGATTGAGACAATGCGGGAAGCGTATGTCAATGAATGAGTAGCTTGTCATTGAATTGACAAGTGTAGTCTCTTTGTTTGAATGAACTAGTGCAGTTTTATTCACTAAATAAGTGAGTTAGGTTTGCTTCATTGAAACAATGAATAAGGTTGAATTAATGATTGAAGTTTGATTCAATGAATCAAAAGTGCAGTTAGCTTCATTGCATTAATGCGTTAAGCTTGACACATTTAATGAATGTGAGTAGCTCTACTTATTCAATTAAGACGTGCAGTTTGTTTCATTGAATGAATGGGTGCAGTTTGATTCATTGAATGAATGCGTATTCGTCATGGCATGGAATGAATGGCAGAGGAGCAGTACGCTTTGAATTAAGACGAGCAGTGTATTTCATTGAATGAGTGTGTGCAGTATGATTCATACATTGTATGATTTAAGTTTGTTTGATTGAATTAAAACGTTAAGCTTGACACATTGAATGACTGAGAGAAGCTCTACTCATTGAATTAAGCTGTGCAGTTTGTTTCATTGAATGAGTGGCAAAAGCACTATTCATTGAAACGGTACTTGCAGTCTTTGTCATGGAATCAATGTTTGCAGTTGGATTGATTGATTGAATGATTACAGATAAGTTGACTTCAGAAATGAGTGATGTTTAAATCAACGAATTACTTTTGATTCTTTGAATCAATGATTGAAAAGGAATGAATGAACGAATGCAGTTTCTTCCATTGAATGAAAGCGGTGAGCTTGACACATTGAAGTTACACGAGCAGTTTGGTTCATGGAGTGAATCTGTGCAGTTTGATTGCGACAATGCGGGAAGCGTGTGTCAATGAATGAATGAGAGTAGCTCTACTCATTGAATTGACAAGTGTAGTCTCTTTCTTTGAATAAACTAGTGCAGTTTTATTCACTAAATAAGTGAGTTACGTTTGTTTAATTGAAACAATGAATAACGTTTGAAACATTGAATTAATCCTTGAAGTTTGATTTAATGAATCAATGAGTGCAGTTTACTTCATTGAATGAAAGCGTTAAGCTTGACACATTGAATGAACGTCAGTAGCTCTACTCATTGAATTAAGACGTGGAGTTTGTTTTTCATTGAATGAATGGGTGCAGTACGATTCACCAATTGTATGATTTAATTATGTTTGATTGAATTAAAACGTTGAGCTTGACACATTGAAAGAATGAGAGAAGCTCTACTCAATGAATTGACAAGTGCACTCTCTATCCTTGAATGAACATGTGCAGTTTGATTCAAAAAATAAGTGAGTTAAGTTTGTTTCATTGAAACAATGAATAACGTTTGACTTTTGAAACATTGAATGAATGATTCAAGTTTGATTCAATGAATCAATGAGTGCAGTTTACTTCATTGAATTAAAGCGTTAAACTTGACATATTGAAAGAATGAGAGAAGCTCTACTCATTGAATTAAGACGTGCAGTTTGTTTCATTGAATGAAGGCGGTTTGCTCGAGACATTGAATGAATGGCATTAGCTCTCCTCATTGAATAAGTCGTGCAGTGTATTTCATTGAATGAATGGGTGCAATATGATTCATCAGTTGTATAATTTATGTTTATTTGACTGAATTAAAACGTCAAGCTTGACACATTGAATGAATGCGAGAAGCAGTATTCATTGTATGAACACGTGCAGTTTGGTGCATGGATTGAATATCTGCAGTTTGATTGAGACAATTCGTTAAGCGTGTGGCAATGAATGAATGAGAGTAGCTCTATTCATTGAATTGACAAGTGCACTCTCTTTCCTTGAATGAACGTGTGCAGTTTGATTCTGTAAATAAGTGAGTTAAGTTTGTTTCATTCAAACAATGAATAACGTTTGAAACAAAGAATGAATGATTGAAGTATGGTTCAATGAAATCAATGAGTGCAGTTTGCTTCATTGAATTAAAGCGTCAAGCTTGACACATTGAATGAATGAGATAAGCTCTACTCATTGAATTAAACTGTGCAGTTTGTTGCATTGAATGAGTGGCAAAAGCACGATTCATTGAAACGGTACTTGCAGTCTTTGTCATGGAACGAACGTATGCAGTTGGATTGATTGATTGAATGATTGCAGATAAATTGACTTCAGACATGAGTGAAGTTTAAATCAACGAATTACTTTTGATTCGTTGAATCAATGATTGAAAAGGAATGAATGAACGAATGCAGTTTCTTTCATTGAATGAAAGCTTTGAGCATGACACATTGAATGAATGAGAGAAGCGCTACTCATTGATTTTGGACGAGCAGTTTGGTTCATGGAGTGAATCTGTGCAGTTTGATTGAGACAATGCGGGAAGCGTATGTCAATGAATGAATAGCTTGTCATTGAATTGACAAGTGTAGTCTCTTTGTTTGAATGAACTAGTGCAGTTTTATTCACTAAATAAGTGAGTGACGTTTGCTTCATTGAAACAATGAATAAGGTTGAATTAATGATTGAAGTTTGATTCAATGAATCAAAAGTGCAGTTAGCTTCATTGCATTAATGCGTTAAGCTTGACACATTTAATGAATGAGAGTAGCTCTACTTATTCAATTAAGACGTGCAGTTTGTTTCTTTGAATGAATGGGTGCAGTTTGATTCATTGAATGAATGCGTATTCGTCATGGCATGGAATGAATGGCAGAGGAGCAGTACGCTTTGAATTAAGACGAGCAGTGTATTTCATTGAATGAGTGTGTGCAGTATGATTCATACATTGTATGATTTAAGTTTGTTTGATTGAATTAAAACGTTAAGCTTGACACATTGAATGACTGAGAGAAGCTCTACTCATTGAATTAAGCTGTGCAGTTTGTTTCATTGAATGAGTGGCAAAAGCACTATTCATTGAAACGGTACTTGCAGTCTTTGTCATGGAATCAATGTTTGCAGTTGGATTGATTGATTGAATGATTACAGATAAATTGACTTCAGAAATGAGTGATGTTTAAATCAACGAATTACTTTTGATTCTTTGAATCAATGATTGAAAAGGAATGAATGAATGAATGCAGTTTCTTCCATTGAATGAAAGCGGTGAGCTTCACACGTTGAAGTTACACGAGCAGTTTGGTTCATGGAGTGAATCTGTGCAGTTTGATTGCGACAATGCGGGAAGCGTGTGTCAATGAATGAATGAGAGTAGCTCTACTCATTGAATTGACAAGTGTAGTCTCTTTCTTTGAATAAACTAGTGCAGTTTTATTCACTAAATAAGTGAGTTACGTTTGGTTAATTGAAACAATGAATAACGTTTGAAACATTGAATTAATCCTTGAAGTTTGATTTAATGAATCAATGAGTGCAGTTTACTTCATTGAATGAAAGCGTTAAGCTTGACACATTGAATGAACGTCAGTAGCTCTACTCATTGAATTAAGACGTGGAGTTTGTTTTTCATTGAATGAATGGGTGCAGTACGATTCACCAATTGTATGATTTAATTATGTTTGATTGAATTAAAACGTTGAGCTTGACACATTGAAAGAATGAGAGAAGCTCTACTCAATGAATTGACAAGTGCACTCTCTATCCTTGAATGAACATGTGCAGTTTGATTCAAAAAATAAGTGAGTTAAGTTTGTTTCATTGAAACAATGAATAACGTTTGACTTTTGAAACATTGAATGAATGATTCAAGTTTGATTCAATGAATCAATGAGTGCAGTTTACTTCATTGAATTAAAGCGTTAAACTTGACATATTGAAAGAATGAGAGAAGCTCTACTCATTGAATTAAGACGTGCAGTTTGTTTCATTGAATGAAGGCGGTTTGCTCGAGACATTGAATGAATGGCATTAGCTCTCCTCATTGAATAAGTCGTGCAGTGTATTTCATTGAATGAATGGGTGCAATATGATTCATCAGTTGTATGATTTATGTTTATTTGACTGAATTAAAACGTCAAGCTTGACACATTGAATGAATGCGAGAAGCAGTATTCATTGTATGAACACGTGCAGTTTGGTGCATGGATTGAATATCTGCAGTTTGATTGAGACAATTCGTTAAGCGTGTGGCAATGAATGAATGAGAGTAGCTCTATTCATTGAATTGACAAGTGCACTCTCTTTCCTTGAATGAACGTGTGCAGTTTGATTCTGTAAATAAGTGAGTTAAGTTTGTTTCATTCAAACAATGAATAACGTTTGAAACAAAGAATGAATGATTGAAGTATGGTTCAATGAAATCAATGAGTGCAGTTTGCTTCATTGAATTAAAGCGTCAAGCTTGACACATTGAATGAATGAGATAAGCTCTACTCATTGAATTAAACTGTGCAGTTTGTTGCATTGAATGAGTGGCAAAAGCACGATTCATTGAAACGGTACTTGCAGTCTTTGTCATGGAACGAACGTATGCAGTTGGATTGATTGATTGAATGATTGCAGATAAATTGACTTCAGACATGAGTGAAGTTTAAATCAACGAATTACTTTTGATTCGTTGAATCAATGATTGAAAAGGAATGAATGAACGAATGCAGTTTCTTTCATTGAATGAAAGCTTTGAGCATGACACATTGAATGAATGAGAGAAGCGCTACTCATTGATTTTGGACGAGCAGTTTGGTTCATGGAGTGAATCTGTGCAGTTTGATTGAGACAATGCGGGAAGCGTATGTCAATGAATGAATAGCTTGTCATTGAATTGACAAGTGTAGTCTCTTTGTTTGAATGAACTAGTGCAGTTTTATTCACTAAATAAGTGAGTTAAGTTTGCTTCATTGAAACAATGAATAAGGATGAATTAATGATTGAAGTTTGATTCAATGAATCAAAAGTGCAGTTAGCTTCATTGCATTAATGCGTTAAGCTTGACACATTTAATGAATGAGAGTAGCTCTACTTATTCAATTAAGACGTGCAGTTTGTTTCTTTGAATGAATGGGTGCAGTTTGATTCATTGAATGAATGCGTATTCGTCATGGCATGGAATGAATGGCAGAGGAGCAGTACGCTTTGAATTAAGACGAGCAGTGTATTTCATTGAATGAGTGTGTGCAGTATGATTCATACATTGTATGATTTAAGTTTGTTTGATTGAATTAAAACGTTAAGCTTGACACATTGAATGACTGAGAGAAGCTCTACTCATTGAATTAAGCTGTGCAGTTTGTTTCATTGAATGAGTGGCAAAAGCACTATTCATTGAAACGGTACTTGCAGTCTTTGTCATGGAATCAATGTTTGCAGTTGGATTGATTGATTGAATGATTACAGATAAATTGACTTCAGAAATGAGTGATGTTTAAATCAACGAATTACTTTTGATTCTTTGAATCAATGATTGAAAAGGAATGAATGAACGAATGCAGTTTCTTCCATTGAATGAAAGCTTTGAGCATGACACATTCAATGAATGAGAGAAGCTCTACTCATTGATTTTGCACGAGCAGTTTGGTTCATGGAGTCAATCTGTGCAGTTTGATTGAGACAATGCGGGAAGCGTATGTCAATGAATGAGTAGCTTGTCATTGAATTGACAAGTGTAGTCCCTTAGTTTGAATGAACCATTGCAATTTTATTCACTAAATAAGTGAGTTAAGTTTGCTTCATTGAAACAATGAATAAGGTTGAATTAATGATTGAAGTTTGATTCAATGAATCGAAAGTGCATTAATGCGTTATGCTTGATACATTTAATGAATGAGAGTAGCTCTACTTGTTTAATTAAGACGTGCAGTTTGTTTCATTGAATGAATGGGTGCAGTTTGATTCATTGAATGAATGCGTATTCGTCATGGCATGGAATGAATGGCAGAGGAGCAGTACGCTTTGAATTAAGACGAGCAGTGTATTTCTTTGAATGAGTGTGTGCAGTATGATTCATACATTGTATGATTTAAGTTTGTTTGATTGAATTAAAACGTTAAGCTTGACACATTGAATGAATGAGAGAAGCTCTACTCATTGAATTAAGCTGTGCAGTTTGTTTCATTGAATGAGTGGCAAAAGCACGATTCATTGAAACGGTACTTGCAGTCTTTGTCATGGAATCAATGTTAGCAGTTAACAGATAAATTGACTTCAGAAATGAGTGAAGTTTAAATCAACGAATTACTTTTGATTCTTTGAATCAATGATTGAAAAGGAATGAATGAATGAATGCAGTTTCTTCCATTGAATGAAAGCGGTGAGCTTGACACATTGAAGTTACACGAGCAGTTTGGTTCATGGAGTGAATCTGTGCAGTTTGAATGCGACAATGCGGGAAGCGTGTGTCAATGAATGAATGAGAGTAGCTCTACTCATTGAATTGACAAGTGTAGTCTTTTTCTTTGAATGAACTAGTGCAGTTTTATTCACTAAATAAGTGAGTTACGTTTGTTTCATTGAAACAATGAATAAGGTTTGAAACATTGAATTAATTCTTGAAGTTTGATTTAATGAATCAATGAGTGCAGTTTACTTCATTGAATGAAAGCGTTAAGCTTGACACATTGAATGAACGTCAGTAGCTCTACTCATTGAATTAAGACGTGGAGTTTGTTTTTCATTGAATGAATGGGTGCAGTACGATTCACCAATTGTATGATTTAATTATGTTTGATTGAATTAAAACGTTGAGCTTGACACATTGAAAGAATGAGAGAAGCTCTACTCATTGAATTGACAAGTGCACTCTCTATCCTTGAATGAACATGTGCAGTTTGATTCAAAAAACAAGTGAGTTAAGTTTGTTTCATTGAAACAATGAATAACGTTTGACGTTTGAAACATTGAATGAATGATTCAAGTTTGATTCAATGAATCAATGAGTGCAGTTTACTTCTTTGAATTAAAACGTTAAACTTGACATATTGAAAGAATGAGAGAAGCTCTACTCATTGAATTAAGACATGCAGTTTGTTTCACTGAATGAAGGCGGTTTGCTCAAGACATTGAATGAATGGCATTAGCTCTCCTCATTGAATAAGTCGTGCAGTGTATTTCATTGAATGAATGGGTGCAATATGATTCATCAGTTGTATGATTTATGTTTATTTGACTGAATTAAAACGTCAAGCTTGACACATTGAATGAATGAGCGAACCTGTACTCATTGAATTAAGACGTGGTATTTGTTTCATTGAATGAATGCGTTTTGCTCGTGACATTGAACGAATGGCATGAGCTCTACTCTTTGAACTAAGTCGTGCAGTGTATATCATTGAATGAGTGGGTGCAATATGATTTATGTTTATTTGACTGAATTAAAACGTCAAGCTTGACACATTGAATGAATGAGCGAACCTGTACTCATTGAATTAAGACGTGGTATTTGTTTCATTGAATGAAGGCGGTTTGCTCAAGACATTGAATGAATGGCATTAGCTCTCCTCATTGAATAAGTCGTGCAGTGTATTTCATTGAATGAATGGGTGCAATATGATTCATCAGTTGTATGATTTATGTTTATTTGACTGAATTAAAACGTCAAGCTTGACACATTGAATGAACGAGAGAAGCAGTATTCATTGTATTAACACGTGCAGTTTGGTGCATGGATTGAATATCTGCAGTTTGATTGAGACAATTCGTTAAGCGTGAGGCAATGAATGAATGACAGTAGCTCTACTCATTGCATTGACAAGTGCACTCTCTTTCCTTGAATGAACGTGTGCAGTTTGATTCTGTAAATAAGTGAGTTAAGTTTGTTTCATTCAAACAACGAATAACGTTTGAAACATTGAATGAATGATTGAAGTATGGTTCAATGAAATCAATGAGTGCAGTTTGCTTCATTGAATTAAAGCGTCAAGCTTGACACATTGAATGAATGAGCGAACCTGTACTCATTGAATTAAGACGTGGAATTTGTTTCATTGAATGAATGCGTTTTGCTCGTGACTTTGAACGAATGGCATGAGCTCTACTCTTTGAACTAAGTCGTGCAGTGTATTTCATTGAATGAGTGGGTGCAATATGATTCACCAGTTGTATGATTTATGTTTATTTGACTGAATTAAAACGTCAAGCTTGACACATTGAATGAATGAGAGAAGCAGTATTCATTGTATTAACACGTGCAATTTGGTGCATGGATTGAATATCTGCAGTTTGATTGAGACAATTCGTTAAGCGTGTGGCAATGAATGAATGAGAGTAGCTCTACTCATTGAATTGACAAGTGCACTCTCTTTCCTTGAATGAACGTGTGCAGTTTGATTCTGTAAATAAGTGAGTTAAGTTTGTTTCATTCAAACAATGAATAACGTTTGAAACATTGAATGAATGATTGAAGTATGGTTCAATGAAATCAATGAGTGCAGTTTGCTTCATTGAATTAAAGCGTTAAGCTTGACATATTGAATGAATGAGATAAGCTCTGCTCATTGAATTAAACTGTGCAGTTTGTTTCATTGAATGAGTGGCAAAAGCACGAATCATTGAAACGGTACTTGCAGTCTTTGTCATTGAACGAATGTTTGCAGTTGGATTGGTTGATTGAATGATTGCAGATAAATTGACTTCAGACATGAGTGAAGTTTAAATCAACGAATTACTTTTGATTCGTTGAATCAATGATTGAAAAGGAATGAATGAACGAATGCAGTTTCTTCCATTGAATGAAAGCTTTGAGCATGACACATAGAATGAATGAGAGAAGCTCTACTCATTGATTTTGCACGAGCAGTTTGGTTCATGGAGTGAATCTGTGCAGTTTGATTGAGACAATGCGGGAAGCGTATGTCAATGAATGAGTAGCTTGTCATTGAATTGACAAGTGTAGTCTCTTTGGTTGAATGAACTAGTGCAGTTTTATTCACTAAATAAGTGAGTTAAGTTTGCTTCATTGAAACAATGAATACGGTTGAATTAATGATTGAAGTTTGATTCAATGAATCAAAAGTGCAGTTAGCTTCATTGCAGTAATGCGTTAAGCTTGACACATTTAATGAATGAGAGTAGCTCTACTTGTTCAATTAAGACGTGCAGTTTGTTTCATTGAATGAATGGGTGCAGTTTGATTCATTGAATGAATGCGTATTCGTCATGGCATGGAATGAATGGCAGAGGAGCAGTACGCATTGAATTAAGACGAGCAGTGTATTTCTTTGAATAAGTGTGTGCAGTATGATTCATACATTGTATGATTTAAGTTTGTTTGATTGAATTAAAACGTTAAGCTTGACACATTGAATGAATGAGAGAAGCTCTACTCATTCAATTAAGCTGTGCAGTTTGTTTCATTGAATGAGTGGCAAAAGCACTATTCATTGAAACGGTACTTGCAGTCTTTGTCATGGAATCAATGTTTGCAGTTGGATTGATTGATTGAATGATTACAGATAAATTGACTTCAGAAATGAGTGAAGTTTAAATCAAAGAATTACTTTTGATTCTTTGAATCAATGATTGAAAAGGAATGAATGAATGAATGCAGTTTCTTCCATTGAATGAAAGCGGTGAGCTTGACACATTGAAGTTACACGAGCAGTTTGGTTCATGGAGTGAATCTGTGCAGTTTGATTGCGACAATGCGGGAAGCGTGTGTCAATGAATGAATGAGAGTAGCTCTACTCATTGAATTGACAAGTGTAGTCTTTTTCTTTGAATGAACTAGTGCAGTTTTATTCACTAAATAAGTGAGTTACGTTTGTTTCATTGAAACAATGAATAACGTTTGAAACATTGAATTAATCCTTGAAGTTTGATTTCATGAATCAATGAGTGCAGTTTACTTCATTGAATGAAAGCGTTAAGCTTGACACATTGAATGAACGTCAGTAGCTCTACTCATTGAATTAAGACGTGGAGTTTGTTTTTCATTGAATGAATGGGTGCAGTACGATTCACCAATTGTATGATTTAATTATGTTTGATTGAATTAAAACGTTGAGCTTGACACATTGAAAGAATGAGAGAAGCTCTACTCATTGAATTGACAAGTGCACTCTCTATCCTTGAATGAACATGTGCAGTTTGATTCAAAAAACAAGTGAGTTAAGTTTGTTTCATTGAAACAATGAATAACGTTTGACGTTTAAAACATTGAATGAATGATTCAAGTTTGATTCAATGAATCAATGAGTGCAGTTTACTTCTTTGAATTAAAACGTTAAACTTGACATATTGAAAGAATGAGAGAAGCTCTACTCATTGAATTAAGACATGCAGTTTGTTTCACTGAATGAAGGCGGTTTGCTCAAGACATTGAATGAATGGCATTAGCTCTCCTCATTGAATAAGTCGTGCAGTGTATTTCATTGAATGAATGGGTGCAATATGATTCATCAGTTGTATGATTTATGTTTATTTGACTGAATTAAAACGTCAAGCTTGACACATTGAATGAAATAGAGAAGCAGTATTCATTGTATTAACACGTGCAGTTTGGTGCATGGATTGAATATCTGCAGTTTGATTGAGACAATTCGTTAAGCGTGTGGCAATGAATGAATGACAGTAGCTCTACTCATTGCATTGACAAGTGCACTCTCTTTCCTTGAATGAACGTGTGCAGTTTGATTCTGTAAATAAGTGAGTTAAGTTTGTTTCATTCAAACAACGAATAACGTTTGAAACATTGAATGAATGATTGAAGTATGGTTCAATGAAATCAATGAGTGCAGTTTGCTTCATTGAATTAAAGCGTCAAGCTTGACACATTGAATGAATGAGCGAACCTGTACTCATTGAATTAAGACGTGGAATTTGTTTCATTGAATGAATGCGTTTTGCTCGTGACATTGAACGAATGGCATGAGCTCTACTCTTTGAACTAAGTCGTGCAGTGTATTTCATTGAATGAGTGGGTGCAATATGATTCACCAGTTGTATGATTTATGTTTATTTGACTGAATTAAAACGTCAAGCTTGACACATTGAATGAATGAGAGAAGCAGTATTCATTGTATTAACACGTGCAATTTGGTGCATGGATTGAATATCTGCAGTTTGATTGAGACAATTCGTTAAGCGTGTGGCAATGAATGAATGAGAGTAGCTCTACTCATTGAATTGACAAGTGCACTCTCTTTCCTTGAATGAACGTGTGCAGTTTGATTCTGTAAATAAGTGAGTTAAGTTTGTTTCATTCAAACAATGAATAACGTTTGAAACATTGAATGAATGATTGAAGTATGGTTCAATGAAATCAATGAGTGCAGTTTGCTTCATTGAATTAAAGCGTTAAGCTTGACATATTGAATGAATGAGATAAGCTCTGCTCATTGAATTAAACTGTGCAGTTTGTTTCATTGAATGAGTGGCAAAAGCACGAATCATTGAAACGGTACTTGCAGTCTTTGTCATTGAACGAATGTTTGCAGTTGGATTGGTTGATTGAATGATTGCAGATAAATTGACTTCAGACATGAGTGAAGTTTAAATCAACGAATTACTTTTGATTCGTTGAATCAATGATTGAAAAGGAATGAATGAACGAATGCAGTTTCTTCCATTGAATGAAAGCTTTGAGCATGACACATAGAATGAATGAGAGAAGCTCTACTCATTGATTTTGCACGAGCAGTTTGGTTCATGGAGTGAATCTGTGCAGTTTGATTGAGACAATGCGGGAAGCGTATGTCAATGAATGAGTAGCTTGTCATTGAATTGACAAGTGTAGTCTCTTTGGTTGAATGAACTAGT
Organism: Chiloscyllium plagiosum; assembly: GCF_037043375.1. Taxonomy (NCBI): domain Eukaryota; kingdom Metazoa; phylum Chordata; class Chondrichthyes; order Orectolobiformes; family Hemiscylliidae; genus Chiloscyllium; species Chiloscyllium plagiosum. The sequence goes on along the minus strand of NW_028270149.1, from coordinate 89,869,506 downwards.
GCAGTTTTATTCACTAAATAAGTGAGTTAAGTTTGCTTCATTGAAACAATGAATACGGTTGAATTAATGATTGAAGTTTGATTCAATGAATCAAAAGTGCAGTTAGCTTCATTGCAGTAATGCGTTAAGCTTGACACATTTAATGAATGAGAGTAGCTCTACTTGTTCAATTAAGACGTGCAGTTTGTTTCATTGAATGAATGGGTGCAGTTTGATTCATTGAATGAATGCGTATTCGTCATGGCATGGAATGAATGGCAGAGGAGCAGTACGCATTGAATTAAGACGAGCAGTGTATTTCTTTGAATAAGTGTGTGCAGTATGATTCATACATTGTATGATTTAAGTTTGTTTGATTGAATTAAAACGTTAAGCTTGACACATTGAATGAATGAGAGAAGCTCTACTCATTCAATTAAGCTGTGCAGTTTGTTTCATTGAATGAGTGGCAAAAGCACTATTCATTGAAACGGTACTTGCAGTCTTTGTCATGGAATCAATGTTTGCAGTTGGATTGATTGATTGAATGATTACAGATAAATTGACTTCAGAAATGAGTGAAGTTTAAATCAAAGAATTACTTTTGATTCTTTGAATCAATGATTGAAAAGGAATGAATGAATGAATGCAGTTTCTTCCATTGAATGAAAGCGGTGAGCTTGACACATTGAAGTTACACGAGCAGTTTGGTTCATGGAGTGAATCTGTGCAGTTTGATTGCGACAATGCGGGAAGCGTGTGTCAATGAATGAATGAGAGTAGCTCTACTCATTGAATTGACAAGTGTAGTCTCTTTCTTTGAATGAACTAGTGCAGTTTTATTCACTAAATAAGTGAGTTACGTTTGTTTCATTGAAACAATGAATAACGTTTGAAACATTGAATTAATCCTTGAAGTTTGATTTCATGAATCAATGAGTGCAGTTTACTTCATTGAATGAAAGCGTTAAGCTTGACACATTGAATGAACGTCAGTAGCTCTACTCATTGAATTAAGACGTGGAGTTTGTTTTTCATTGAATGAATGGGTGCAGTACGATTCACCAATTGTATGATTTAATTATGTTTGATTGAATTAAAACGTTGAGCTTGACACATTGAAAGAATGAGAGAAGCTCTACTCATTGAATTGACAAGTGCACTCTCTATCCTTGAATGAACATGTGCAGTTTGATTCAAAAAATAAGTGAGTTAAGTTTGTTTCATTGAAACAATGAATAACGTTTGACGTTTGAAACATTGAATGAATGATTCAAGTTTGATTCAATGAATCAATGAGTGCAGTTTACTTCCTTAAATTAAAGCGTTAAACTTGACATATTGAAAGAATGAGAGAAGCTCTACTCATTGAATTAAGACGTGCAGTTTGTTTCATTGAAGGAAGGCGGTTTGCTCAAGACATTGAATGAATGGCATTAGCTCTCCTCATTGAATAAGTCGTGCAGCGTATTTCATTGAATGAATGGGTGCAATATGATTCATCAGTTGTATGATTTATGTTTATTTGACTGAATTAAAACATCAAGCTTGACACATTGAATGAATGAGAGAAGCAGTATTCATTGTATGAACACGTGCAGTTTGGTGCATGGATTGAATATCTGCAGTTTGATTGAGACAATTCGTTAAGCGTATGGCAATGAATGAATGAGAGTAGCTCTACTCATTGAATTGACAAGTGCACTCTCTTTCCTTGAATGAACGTGTGCAGTTTGATTCTGTAAATAAGTGAGTTAAGTTTGTTTCATTCAAACAATGAATAACGTTTGAAACATTGAATGAATGATTGAAGTATGGTTCAATGAAATCAATGAGTGCAGTTTGCTTCATTGAATTAAAGCGTCAAGCTTGACACATTGAATGAATGAGCGAAGATGTACTCATTGAATTAAGACGTGGAATTTGTTTCATTGAATGAATGCGTTTTGCTCGTGACATTGAGCGAATGGCATTAGCTCTACTCTTTGAACTAAGTCGTGCAGTGTATTTCAGTGAATGAGTGGGTGCAATATGATTCATCAGTTGTATGATTTATTTTTATTTGACAGAATTAAAAAGCCCAGCTTGACACATTGAATGAATGAGAGAAGCAGTATTCATAGCATAACACGTGCAGTTTGGTGCATGGATTGAATATCTGCAGTTTGATTGAGACAATTCGTTAACCGTGTGGCAAAGAATGAATGAGAGTAGCTCTACTCATTGAATTGACAAGTGCACTCTCTTTCCTTGAATGAACGTGTGCAGTTTGATTCTCTAAATAAGTGAGTTAAGTTTGTTTCATTCAAACAATGAATAACGTTTGAAACATTGAATGAATGATTGAAGTATGGTTCAATGAAATCAATGAGTGCAGTTTGCTTCATTGAATTAAAGCGTCAAGCTTGACACATTGAATGAATGAGCGAAGCTGTACTCATTGAATTAAGACGTGGAATTTGTTTCATTGAATGAATGCGTTTTGCTCGTGACATTGAACGAATGGTATGAGCTCTACTCTTTGAACGAAGTCGTGCAGTGTATTTCATTGCAATATGATTCATCAGTTGTATGATTTATGTTTATTTGACTGAATTAAAACGTCAAGCTTGACACATTGAATGAATGAGAGAGCAGTATTCATTGTATTAACACGTGCAGTTTGGTGCATGTATTGAATATCTGCAGTTTGATTGAGACAATTCGTTAAGCGTGTGGCAATGAATGAATGAGAGTAGCTCGACTCATTGAATTGACAAGTGCACTCTCTTTCCTTGAATGACCGTGTGCAGTTTGATTCTGTAAATAAGTGAGTTAAGTTTGTTTCATTGAAACAATGAATAACGTTTGAAACATTGAATTAATCCTTGAAGTTTGATTTAATGAATCAATGAGAGCAGTTTACTTCATTGAATGAAAGCGTTAAGCTTGACACGTTGAATGAACGTCAGTAGCTCTACTCATTGAATTAAGACGTGGAGTTTGTTTTTCATTGAATGAATGGGTGCAGTACGATTCACCAATTGTATGATTTAATTATGTTTGATTGAATTAAAACGTTGAGCTTGACACATTGAAAGAATGAGAGAAGCTCTACTCATTGAATTGACAAGTGCACTCTCTATCCTTGTATGAAAATGTGCAGTTTGATTCAATATGTCAAGCTTAACGTTTTAATTCAATCAACCAAACTTAAATCATACAATGTTTGAGTCATACTGCACACACTCATTCAATGAAATACACTGCTCGTCTTAATTCTAAGCGTACTGCTCCTCTGCCATTCATTCCATGCCATGACGAATACGCATTCATTCAATGAATCAAACTGCACCCATTCATTCAATGAAACAAACTGCACGTCTTAATTGAATGAGTAGAGCTACTCTCATTCATTAAATGTGTCAAGCTTAACGCATTAATGCAATGAAGCTAACTGCACTCATTGATTCATTGAATCAAACTTCAATCATTAATTCAACCTTATCCATTGTTTCAATGAAGCAAAATTACCTCACTTATTTAGTGAATAAAACTGCACTAGTTCATTCAACCAAAGAGACTACACGTGTCAATTCAATGACAAGCTACTCATTCATTGACATACGCTTCCCGCATTGTCTCAATCAAACTGCACAGATTCACTCCATGAACCAAACTGCTCGTGCAAAATCAATGAGTAGAGCTTCTCTCATTCATTCAATGTGTCATGCTCAAAGCTTTCATTCAATGAAAGAAACTGCATTCGTTCATTCATTCCTTTTCAATCATTGATTCAACGAATCAAAAGTAATTCGTTGATTTAAACTTCACTCATGTCTGAAGTCAATTTATCTGCAATCATTCAATCAATCAATCCAACTGCATACATTCGTTCCATGACAAAGACTGCAAGTACCGTTTCAATGAATCGTGCTTTTGCCACTCATTCAATGCAACAAACTGCACAGTTTAATTCAATGAGAAGAGCTTATCTCATTCATTCAATGTGTCAAGCTTGACGCTTTAATTCAATGAAGCAAACTGCACTCATTGAATTCATTGAACCATACTTCAATCATTCATTCTTTGTTTCAAACGTTATTCATTGTTTGAATGAAACAAACTTAACTCACTTATTTACAGAATCAAACTGCACACGTTCATTCAAGGAAAGAGAGTGCACTTGTCAATTCAATGAGTAGAGCTACTCTCATTCATTCATTGCCACACGCTTAACGAATTGTCTCAATCAAACTGCAGATATTCAATCCATGCACCAAACTGCACGTGTTCATACAATGAATACTGCTTCTCTCATTCATTCAATGTGTAGATCTTGACGTTTTAGTTCAGTCAAATAAACAAAAATCATACAACTGATGAATCATATTGCACCCATTCATTCAATGAAACAAACTGCACGTCTTAATTCAATGAGTAGAGCTTCTCTCATTCTTTCAATATGTCAAGTTTAACGCTTTAATTCAATGAAGTAAACTGCACTCATTGATTCATTGAATCAAACTTGAATCATTCATTCAATGTTTCAAACGTCAAACGTTATTCATTGTTTCAATGAAACAAACTTAACTCACTTATTTTTTGAATCAAACTGCACATGTTCATTCAAGGAAAGAGAGTGCACTTGTCAATTCAATGAGTAGAGCTTCTCTCATTCTTTCAATGTGTCCAGCTCAACGTTTTAATTCAATCAAACATAATTAAATCATACAATTGGTGAATCGTACTGCACCCATTCATTCAATGAAAAACAAACTCCACGTCTTAATTCAATGAGTAGAGCTACTGACGTTCATTCAATGTGTCAAGCTTAACGCTTTCATTCAATGAAGTAAACTGCTCTCATTGATTCATGAAATCAAACTTCAAGGATTAATTCAATGTTTCAAACGTTATTCATTGTTTCAATGAAACAAACGTAACTCACTTATTTAGTGAATAAAACTGCACTAGTTCATTCAAAGAAAGAGACTACACTTGTCAATTCAATGAGTAGAGCTACTCTCATTCATTCATTGACACTCGCTTCCCGCATTGTCGCAATCAAACTGCACAGATTCACTCCATGAACCAAACTGCTCGTGTAACTTCAATGTGTCAAGCTCACCGCTTTCATTCAATGGAAGAAACTGCATTCATTCATTCATTCCTTTTCAATCATTGATTCAAAGAATCAAAAGTAATTCGTTGATTTAAACTTCACTCATTTCTGAAGTCAATTTATCTGTAATCATTCAATCAATCAATCCAACTGCAAACATTCGTTCCATGACAAAGACTGCAAGTACCGTTTCAATGAATCGTGCTTTTGCCACTCATTCAATGAAGCAAACTGCACAGCTTAATTCAATGAGTAGAGCTTCTCTCATTCATTCAATGTGTGAAGCTTAACGTTTGAATTCAATCAACCAAACTTAAATCATACAATGTATGAATCATACTGCACACACTCATTCAATGAAATACACTGCTCGTCTTAATTCAAAGCGTACTGCTCCTCTGCCATTCATTCCATGCCATGACGAATACGCATTCATTCAATGAATCAAACTGCACCCATTCATTCAATGAAACAAACAGCACGTCTTAATTGAATGAGTAGAGCTACTCTCATTCATTAAATGTGTCAAGCTTAACGCATTAATGCAATGAAGCTAACTGCACTCATTGATTCATTGAATCAAACTTCAATCATTAATTCAACCTTATTCATTGTTTCAATGAAGCAAACTTAATTCACTTATTTAGTGAATAAAACTGCACTAGTTCATTCAACCAAAGAGACTACACTTGTCAATTCAATGACAAGCTACTCATTCATTGACATACGCTTCCCGCATTGTCTCAATCAAACTGCACAGATTCACTCCATGAACCAAACTGCTCGTGCAAAATCAATGAGGAGAGCTTCTCTCATTCATTCAATGTGTCATGCTCAAAGCTTTCATTCAATGAAAGAAACTGCATTCGTTCATTCATTCCTTTTCAATCAAAAGTAATTCGTTGATTTAAACTTCACTCATGTCTGAAGTCAATTTATCTGCAATCATTCAATCAATCAATCCAACTGCATACATTCGTTCCATGACAAAGACTGCAAGTACCGTTTCAATGAATCGTGCTTTTGCCACTCATTCAATGCAGCAAACTGCACAGTTTAATTCAATGAGTAGAGCTTATCTCATTCAGTCAATGTGTCAAGCTTGACGCTTTAATTCAATGAAGCAAACTGCACTCACTCATTGATTTCATTGCACCATACTTCAATCATTCATTCTTTGTTTCAAACGTTATTCATTGTTTGAATGAAACAAACTTAACTCACTTATTTACAGAATCAAACTGCACACGTTCATTCAAGGAAAGAGAGTGCACTTGTCAATTCAATGAGTAGAGCTACTCTCATTCATTCATTGCCACACGCTTAACGAATTGTCTCAATCAAACTGCAGATATTCAATCCATGCACCAAACTGCACGTGTTCATACAATGAATACTGCTCTCTCATTCATTCAATGTGTCAAACTTGACGTTTTAATTCAGTCAAATAAACATAAATCATACAACTGATGAATCATATTGCACCCACTCATTCAATGAAATACACTGCACGACTTCGTTCAAAGAGTAGAGCTCATACCATTCGTTCAATGTCACGAGCAAAACGCATTCATTCAATGAAACAAATCCCACGTCTTAATTCAATGAGTACAGGTTCGCTCATTAATTCAATGTGTCAAGCTTGACGCTTTAATTCAATGAAGCAAACTGCACGCATTGATTTCATTGAACCATACTTCAATCATTCATTCAATGTTTCAAACGTTATTCATTGTTTGAATGAAACAAACTTAACTCACTTATTTACAGAATCAAACTGCACACGTTCATTCAAGGAAAGAGAGTGCACTTGTCAATTCAATGAGTAGAGCTACTCTCATTCATTCATTGCCACACGCTTAACGAATTGTCTCAATCAAACTGCAGATATTCAATCCATGCACCAAACTGCACGTGTTCATACAATGAATACTGCTCTCTCATTCATTCAATGTGTCAAACTTGACGTTTTAATTCAGTCAAATAAACATAAATCATACAACTGATGAATCATATTGCACCCACTCATTCAATGAAATACACTGCACGACTTCGTTCAAAGAGTAGAGCTCATACCATTCGTTCAATGTCACGAGCAAAACGCATTCATTCAATGAAACAAATCCCACGTCTTAATTCAATGAGTACAGGTTCGCTCATTAATTCAATGTGTCAAGCTTGACGCTTTAATTCAATGAAGCAAACTGCACGCATTGATTTCATTGAACCATACTTCAATCATTCATTCAATGTTTCAAACGTTATTCGTTGTTTGAATGAAACAAACTTAACTCACTTATTTACAGAATCAAACTGCACACGTTCATTCAAGGAAAGAGAGTGCACGTGTCAATGCAATGAGTAGAGCTACTGTCATTCATTCATTGCCACACGCTTCACGAATTGTCTTGAGCAAACCGCCTTCATTCAATGAAACAAACTGCACCTCTTAATTCAATGAGTAGAGCTTCTCTCATTCTTTCAATATGTCAAGTTTAACGCTTTAATTTAATGAAGTAAACTGCACTCATTGATTCATTGAATCAAACTTGAATCATTCATTCAATGTTTCAAACGTCAAACGTTATTCATTGTTTCAATGAAACAAACTTAACTCACTTATTTTTTGAATCAAACTGCACATGTTCATTCAAGGATAGAGAGTGCACTTGTCAAGTCAATGAGTAGAGCTTCTCTCATTCTTTCAATGTGTCAAGCTCAACGTTTTAATTCAATCAAACATAATTAAATCATACAATTGGTGAATCGTACTGCACCCATTCATTCAATGAAAAACAAACTCCACGTCTTAATTCAATGAGTAGAGCGACTGACGTTCATTCAATGTGTCAAGCTTAACGCTTTCATTCAATGAAGTAAACTGCACTCATTGATTCATTAAATCAAACTTCAAGGATGAATTCAATGTTTCAAACGTTATTCATTGTTTCAATGAAACAAACGTAACTCACGTATTTAGTGAATAAAACTGCACTAGTTCATTCAAAGAAAAAGACTACACTTGTCAATTCAATGAGTAGAGCTACTCTCATTCATTAAATGTGTCAAGTTTAACGCATTAATGCAATGAAGCTAACTGCACTTTTGATTCATTGAATCAAACTTCAATCATTAATTCAACCTTATTCATTGTTTCAATGAAGCAAACTTAACTCACTTATTTAGTGAATAAAACTGCACTAGTTCATTCAAACAAAGAGACTACACTTGTCAATTCAATAACAAGCTACTCATTCATAGACATACGCTTCTCGCATTGTCTCAATCAAACTGCACAGATTCACACCATGAACCAAACTGCTCGTGCAAAATCAATGAGTAGAGCTTCTCTCATTCATTCAATGTGTCAACCTCACCGCTTTCATTCAATGGAAGAAACTGCATTCATTCATTCATTCCTTTTCAATCATTGATTCAAAGAATCAAAAGTAATTCGTTGATTTAAACTTCACTCATTTCTGAAGTCAATTTATCTGTAATCATTCAATCAATCAATCCAACTGCAAACATTGATTCCATGACAAAGACTGCAAGTACCGTTTCAATGAATCGTGCTTTTTCCACCCATTTAATGAAACAAACTGCACAGCTTAATTCAATGAGTAGAGCTTCTCTCATTCATTCAATGTGTCAAGCTTAACGTTTTAATTCAATCAAACAAACTTAAATCATACAATGTATGAATCATACTGCACACACTCATTCAATGAAATACACTGCTCGTCTTAATTCAAAGCGTATTGCTCCGCTGCCATTCATTCCATGCCATGACGAATACGCATTCATTCAATGAATCAAACTGCACCCATTCATTCAATGAAACAAACTGCATGTCTTAATTGAATGAGTAGAGCTACTCTCATTCATTAAATGTGTCAAGCTTAACGCATTAATGCAATGAAGCTAACTGCACTTTTGATTCATTGAATCAAACTTCAATCATTAATTCAACCTTATTGATTGTTTCAATGAAGCAAACTTAACTCACTTATTTAGTGAATAAAACTGCACTAGTTCATTCAAACAAAATGACAAGCTACTCATTCATTGACATACGCTTCCCGCATTGTCTCAATCAACTGCACAGATTCACTCCATGAACCAAACTGCTCGTGTAAAATCAATGAGTAGAGCTTCTCTCATTCATTCAATGTGTCATGCTCAAAGCTTTCATTCAATGGAAGAAACTGCATTCGTTCATTCATTGCTTTTCAATCAAAAGTAATTCGTTGATTTAAACTTCACTCATGTCTGAATTCAATTTATCTGCAATCATTCAATCAATCAATCCAACTGCAAACATTCGTTCCATGACAAAGACTGCAAGTACCGTTTCATTCAATGAAACAAACTGCACAGTTTAATTCAATGAGTAGAGCTTATCTCATTCATTCAATGTGTCAAGCTTAACGCTTTAATTCAATGAAGCAAACTGCACTCATTGATTTCATTGAACCATACTTCAATCATTCATTCTTTGTTTCAAACGTTATTCATTGTTTTAATGAAACAAACTTAACTCACTTATTTACAGAATCAAAATGCACACGTTCATTCAAGGAAAGAGAGTGCACTTGTCAATTCAATGAGTAGAGCTACTCTCATTCATTCATTGCCACACGCTTAACGAATTGTCTCAATCAAACTGCAGATATTCAATACATGCACCAAACTGCACGTGTTAATACAATGAATACTGCTCTCTCATTCATTCAATGTGTCAAGCTTGACGTTTTAATTCAGTCAAATAAACATAAACTGATGAATCATATTGCACCCACTCATTCAATGAAATACACTGCACGACTTCGTTCAAAGAGTAGAGCTCATACCATTCGTTCAATGTCACGAGCAAAACGCATTCATTCAATGAAACAAATTCCACGTCTTAATTCAATGAGTACAGCTTCGCTCATTCATTCAATGTGTCAAGCTTGACGCTTTAATTCCACGAAGCAAACAGCACTCATTGATTTCATTGAACCATACTTCAATCATTCATTCAATGTTTCAAACGTTATTCATTGTTTGAATGAAACAAACTTAACTCACTTATTTAGAGAATCAAACTGCACACGTTCATTCAAGGAAAGAGAGTGCACTTGTCAATTCAATGAGTAGAGCTACTCTCATTCATTCATTGCCGCACGGTTAACGAATTGTCTCAATCAAACTGCAGATATTCAATCCATGCACCAAACTGCACGTGTTATGCTATGAATACTGCTTCTCTCATTCATTCAATGTGTCAAGCTGGGCTTTTTAATTCTGTCAAATAAACATAAATCATACAACTGATGAATCATATTGCACCCACTCATTCACTGAAATACACTGCACGACTTAGTTCAAAGAGTAGAGCTAATGCCATTCGTTCAATGTCACGAGCAAAACGCATTCATTCAATGAAACAAATTCCACGTCTTAATTCAATGAGTACAGCTTCGCTCATTCATTCAATGTGTCAAGCTTGACGCTTTAATTCAATGAAGCAAACTGCACTCATTGATTTCATTGAACCATACTTCAATCATTCATTCAATGTTTCAACCGTTATTCATTGTTTGAATGAAACAAACTTAACTCACTTATTTACAGAATCAAACTGCACACGTTCATTCAAGGAAAGAGAGTGCACTTGTCAATTCAATGAGTAGAGCTACTCTCATTCATTCTTTGCCACACGCTTAACGAATTGTCTCAATCAAACTGCAGATATTCAATCCATGCACCAAACTGCACGTGTTCATACAATGAATACTGCTTCTCTCATTCATTCAATGTGTCAAGCTTGACGTTTTAATTCAGTCAAATAAACATAAATCATACAACTGATGAATCATATTGCACCCTTTCATTCAATGAAATACACTGCACGACTTATTCAATGAGGAGAGCTAATGCCATTCATTCAATGTCTTGAGCAAACCGCCTTCATTCAATGAAACAAACTGCACGTCTTAATTCAATGAGTAGAGCTTCTCTCATTCTTTCAATATGTCAAGTTTAACGCTTTAATTTAATGAAGTAAACTGCACTCATTGATTCAATAAATCAAACTTGAATCATTCATTCAATGTTTCAAACGTCAAACGTTATTCATTGTATCAATGAAACAAACTTAACTCACTTATTTTTTGAATCAAACTGCACATGTTCATTCAAGGAAAGAGAGTGCACTTGTCAATTCAATGAGTAGAGCTTCTCTCATTCTTTCAATGTGTCAAGCTCAACGTTTTAATTCAATCAAACATAATTAAATCATACAATTGGTGAATCGTACTGCACCCATTCATTCAATGAAAAACAAACTCCACGTCTTAATTCAATGAGTAGAGCTACTGACGTTCATTCAATGTGTCAAGCTTAACGCTTTCATTCAATGAAGTAAACTGCACTCATTGATTCATTAAATCAAACTTCAAGGATTAATTCAATGTTTCAAACGTTATTCATTGTTTCAATGAAACAAACGTAACTCACTTATTTAGTGAATAAAACTGCACTAGTTCATTCAAAGAAAGAGACTACACTTGTCAATTCAATGAGTAGAGCTACTCTCATTCATTCATTGACACACGCTTCCCGCATTGTCGCAATCAAACTGCACAGATTCACTCCATGAACCAAACTGCTCGTGTAACTTCAATGTGTCAAGCTCACCGCTTTCATTCAATGGAAGAAACTGCATTCATTCATTCATTCCTTTTCAATCATTGATTCAAAGAATCAAAAGTAATTCTTTGATTTAAACTTCACTCATTTCTGAAGTCAATTTATCTGTAATCATTCAATCAATCAATCCAACTGCAAACATTGATTCCATGACAAAGACTGCAAGTACCGTTTCAATGAATAGTGCTTTTGCCACTCATTCAATGAAACAAACTGCACAGCTTAATTGAATGAGTAGAGCTTCTCTCATTCATTCAATGTGTCAAGCTTAACGTTTTAATTCAATCAAACAAACTTAAATCATACAATGTATGAATCATACTGCACACACTTATTCAAAGAAATACACTGCTCGTCTTAATTCAATGCGTACTGCTCCTCTGCCATTCATTCCATGCCATGACGAATACGCATTCATTCAATGAATCAAACTGCACCCATTCATTCAATGAAACAAACTGCACGTCTTAATTGAATGAGTAGAGCTACTCTCATTCATTAAATGTGTCAAGCTTAACGCATTAATGCAATGAAGCTAACTGCATTAATTGATTCATTGAATCAAACTTCAATCATTAATTCAACCTTATTCATTGTTTCAATGATGCAAACTTAACTCACTTATTTAGTGAATAAAACTGCACTAGTTCATTCAAACAAAGAGACTACAATTGTCAATTTAATGACAAGCTACTCATTCATTGACATACGCTTCCCGCATTGTCTCAATCAAACTGCACAGATTCACTCCATGAACCAAACTGCTCGTGTAAAATCAATGAGTAGTGCTTCTCTCATTCATTCAATGTGTCATGCTCAAAGCTTTCATTCAATGGAAGAAACTGCATTCGTTCATTCATTCCTTTTCAATCAAAAGTAATTCGTTGATTTAAACTTCACTCATGTCTGAAGTCAATTTATCTGCAATCATTCAATCAATCAATCCAACTGCAAACATTCGTTCCATGACAAAGACTGCAAGTACCGTTTCAATGAATCGTGCTTTTGCCACTCATTCAATGAAACAAACTGCACAGTTTAATTCAATGAGTAGAGGTTATCTCATTCATTCAATGTGTCAAGCTTAACGCTTTAATTCAATGAAGCAAACTGCACTCATTGATTTCATTGAACCATACTTCAATCATTCATTCAATGTTTCAAACGTTATTCATTGTTTGAATGAAACAAACTTATTTACAGAATCAAACTGCACACGTTCATTCAAGGAAAGAGAGTGCACTTGTCAATTCAATGAGTAGAGCTACTCTCATTCATTCATTGCCACACGCTTAACGAATTGTCTCAATCAAACTGCAGATATTCAATGCATGCACCAAATTGCACGTGTTAATACAATGAATACTGCTCTCTCATTCATTCAATGTGTCAAGCTTGACGTTTTAATTCAGTCAAATAAACATAAATCATACAACTGGTGAATCATATTGCACCCACCCATTCAATGAAATACACTGCACGACTTCGTTCAAAGAGTAGAGCTCATACCATTCGTTCAATGTCACGAGCAAAACGCATTCATTCAATGAAACAAATTCCACGTCTTAATTCAATGAGTACAGCTTCGCTCATTCATTCTATGTGTCAAGCTTGACGCTTTAATTCAATGAAGCAAACTGCAGTCATTGATTTCATTGAACCATACTTCAATCATTCATTCAATGTTTCAAACGTTATTCATTGCTTGAATGAAACAAACTTAACTCACTTATTTAGAGAATCAAACTGCACACGTTCATTCAAGGAAAGAGAGTGCACTTGTCAATTCAATGAGTAGAGCTACTCTCATTCATTCTTTGCCACACGGTTAACGAATTGTCTCAATCAAACTGCAGATATTCAATCCATGCACAAACTGCACGTGTTATGCTATGAATACTGCTCTCTCATTCATTCAATGTGTCCAGCTGGGCGTTTTAATTCTGTCAAATAAACATAAATCATACAACTGATGAATCATATTGCACCCACTCATTCACTGATATACACTGCACGACTTAGTTCAAAGAGTAGAGCTCATGCCATTCGTTCAATGTCACGAGCAAAACGCATTCATTCAATGAAACAAATTCCACGTCTTAATTCAATGAGTACAGCTTCGCTCATTCATTCAATGTGTCTAGCTTGACGCTTTAATTCAATGAAGCAAACTGCACTCATTGATTTCATTGAACCATACTTCAATCATTCATTCAATGTTTCAACCGTTATTCATTGTTTGAATGAAACAAACTTAACTCACTTATTTACAGAATCAAACTGCACACGTTCATTCAAGGAAAGAGAGTGCACTTGTCAATTCAATGAGTCGAGCTTCTCTCATTCATTCAATGTGTCAAGCTTAACGTTTTAATTCAATCAACCAAACTTAAATCATACAATGTATGAATCATACTGCACACACTCATTCAATGAAATACACTGCTCGTCTTAATTCAAAGCGTATTGCTCAGCTGCCATTCATTCCATGCCATGACGAATACGCATTCATTCAATGAATCAAACTGCACCCATTCATTCAATGAAACAAACTGCACGTCTTAATTGAATGAGTAGAGCTACTCTCATTCATTAAATGTGTCAAGCTTAACGCATTAATGCAATGAAGCTAACTGCATTAATTGATTCATTGAATCAAACTTCAATCATTAATTCAACCTTATTCATTGTTTCAATGATGCAAACTTAACTCACTTATTTAGTGAATAAAACTGCACTAGTTCATTCAAACAAAGAGACTACAATTGTCAATTTAATGACAAGCTACTCATTCATTGACATACGCTTCCCGCATTGTCTCAATCAAACTGCACAGATTCACTCCATGAACCAAACTGCTCGTGTAAAATCAATGAGTAGAGCTTCTCTCATTCATTCAATGTGTCATGCTCAAAGCTTTCATTCAATGGAAGAAACTGCATTCGTTCATTCATTCCTTTTCAATCAAAAGTAATTCGTTGATTTAAACTTCACTCATGTCTGAAGTCAATTTATCTGCAATCATTCAATCAATCAATCCAACTGCAAACATTCGTTCCATGACAAAGACTGCACGTACCGTTTCAATGAATCGTGCTTTTGCCACTCATTCAATGAAACAAACTGCACAGTTTAATTCAATGAGTAGAGCTTATCTCATTCATTCAATGTGTAAAGCTTAACGCTTTAATTCAATGAAGCAAACTGCACTCATTGATTTCATTGAACCATACTTCAATCATTCATTCAATGTTTCAAACGTTATTCATTGTTTGAATGAAACAAACTTAACTCACTTATTTAGAGAATCAAACTGCACACGTTCATTTAAGGAAAGAGAGTGCACTTGTCAATTCAATGAGTAGAGCTACTCTCATTCATTCATTGCCACACGCTTAACGAATTGTCTCAATCAAACTGCAGATATTCAATACATGCACCAAATTGCACGTGTTAATACAATGAATATTGCTCTCTCATTCATTCAATATGTCAAGCTTGACGTTTTAATTCAGTCAAATAAACATAAATCATACAACTGGTGAATCATATTGCACCCACCCATTCAATGAAATACACTGCACGACTTCGTTCAAAGAGTAGAGCTCATACCATTCGTTCAATGTCACGAGCAAAACGCATTCATTCAATGAAACAAATTCCACGTCTTAATTCAATGAGTACAGCTTCGCTCATTCATTCAATGTGTCAAGCTTGACGCTTTAATTCAATGAAGCAAACTGCACTCATTGATTTCATTGAACCATACTTCAATCATTCATTCAATGTTTCAAACGTTATTCATTGCTTGAATGAAACAAACTTAACTCACTTATTTAGAGAATCAAACTGCACACGTTCATTCAAGGAAAGAGAGTGCACTTGTCAATTCAATGAGTAGAGCTACTCTCATTCATTCTTTGCCACACGGTTAACGAATTGTCTCAATCAAACTGCAGATATTCAATCCATGCACAAACTGCACGTGTTATGCTATGAATACTGCTCTCTCATTCATTCAATGTGTCCAGCTGGGCGTTTTAATTCTGTCAAATAAACATAAATCATACAACTGATGAATCAGATTGCACCCACTCATTCACTGAAATACACTGCACGACTTAGTTCAA
The DNA here is from genome assembly GCF_037043375.1 of Chiloscyllium plagiosum. NCBI lineage: Eukaryota > Metazoa > Chordata > Chondrichthyes > Orectolobiformes > Hemiscylliidae > Chiloscyllium > Chiloscyllium plagiosum. The sequence continues at coordinate 89,853,597 of NW_028270149.1, read as the reverse complement.
AGAGTAGAGCTCATGCCGTTCGTTCACTGTCACGAGCAAAACGCATTCATTCAATGAAACAAATTCCACGTCTTAATTCAATGAGTACAGCTTCGCTCATTCATTCAATGTGTCTAGCTTGACGCTTTAATTCAATGAAGCAAACTGCACTCATTGATTTCATTGAACCATACTTCAATCATTCATTCAATGTTTCAACCGTTATTCATTGTTTGAATGAAACAAACTTAACTCACTTATTTACAGAATCAAACTGCACACGTTCATTCAAGGAAAGAGAGTGCACTTGTCAATTCAATGAGTCGAGCTTCTCTCATTCATTCAATGTGTCAAGCTTAACGTTTTAATTCAATCAACCAAACTTAAATCATACAATGTATGAATCATACTGCACACACTCATTCAATGAAATACACTGCTCGTCTTAATTCAAAGCGTATTGCTCCGCTGCCATTCATTCCATGCCATGACGAATACGCATTCATTCAATGAATCAAACTGCACCCATTCATTCAATGAAACAAACTGCACGTCTTAATTGAATGAGTAGAGCTACTCTCATTCATTAAATGTGTCAAGCTTAACGCATTAATGCAATGAAGCTAACTGCATTAATTGATTCATTGAATCAAACTTCAATCATTAATTCAACCTTATTCATTGTTTCAATGATGCAAACTTAACTCACTTATTTAGTGAATAAAACTGCACTAGTTCATTCAAACAAAGAGACTACAATTGTCAATTTAATGACAAGCTACTCATTCATTGACATACGCTTCCCGCATTGTCTCAATCAAACTGCACAGATTCACTCCATGAACCAAACTGCTCGTGTAAAATCAATGAGTAGAGCTTCTCTCATTCATTCAATGTGTCATGCTCAAAGCTTTCATTCAATGGAAGAAACTGCATTCGTTCATTCATTCCTTTTCAATCAAAAGTAATTCGTTGATTTAAACTTCACTCATGTCTGAAGTCAATTTATCTGCAATCATTCAATCAATCAATCCAACTGCAAACATTCGTTCCATGACAAAGACTGCACGTACCGTTTCAATGAATCGTGCTTTTGCCACTCATTCAATGAAACAAACTGCACAGTTTAATTCAATGAGTAGAGCTTATCTCATTCATTCAATGTGTAAAGCTTAACGCTTTAATTCAATGAAGCAAACTGCACTCATTGATTTCATTGAACCATACTTCAATCATTCATTCAATGTTTCAAACGTTATTCATTGTTTGAATGAAACAAACTTAACTCACTTATTTACAGAATCAAACTGCACACGTTCATTCAAGGAAAGAGAGTGCACTTGCCAATTCAATGAGTAGAGCTACTCTCATTCATTCATTACCACACGCTTAACGAATTGTCTCAATCAAACTGCAGATATTCAATACATGCACCAAATTGCACGTGTTAATACAATGAATACTGCTCTCTCATTCATTCAATGTGTCAAGCTTGACGTTTTAATTCAGTCAAATAAACATAAATCATACAACTGGTGAATCATATTGCACCCACTCATTCAATGAAATACACTGCACGACTTCGTTCAAAGAGTAGAGCTCATACCATTCGTTCAATGTCACGAGCAAAACACATTCATTCAATGAAACAAATTCCACGTCTTAATTCAATGAGTACAGCTTCGCTCATTCATTCAATGTGTCAAGCTTGACGCTTTAATTCAATGAAGCAAACTGCAGTCATTGATTTCATTGAACCATACTTCAATCATTCATTCAATGTTTCAAACGTTATTCATTGCTTGAATGAAACAAACTTAACTCACTTATTTAGAGAATCAAACTGCACACGTTCATTCAAGGAGAGAGAGTGCACTTGTCAATTCAATGAGTAGAGCTACTCTCATTCATTCTTTGCCACACGGTTAACGAATTGTCTCAATCAAACTGCAGATATTCAATCCATGCACAAACTGCACGTGTTATGCTATGAATACTGCTTCTCTCATTCATTCAATGTGTCCAGCTGGGCGTTTTAATTCTGTCAAATAAACATAAATCATACAACTGATGAATCATATTGCACCCACTCATTCACTGAAATACACTGCACGACTTAGTTCAAAGAGTAGAGCTCATGCCATTCGTTCAATGACACGAGCAAAACGCATTCATTCAATGAAACAAATTCCACGTCTTAATTCAATGAGTACAGCTTCGCTCATTCATTCAATGTGTCTAGCTTGACGCTTTAATTCAATGAAGCAAACTGCACTCATTGATTTCATTGAACCATACTTCAATCATTCATTCAATGTTTCAACCGTTATTCATTGTTTGAATGAAACAAACTTAACTCACTTATTTACAGAATCAAACTGCACACGTTCATTCAAGGAAAGAGAGTGCACTTGTCAATTCAATGAGTAGAGCTACTCTCATTCATTCATTGCCACACGCTTAACGAATTGTCTCAATCAAACCGCAGATATTCAATCCATGCACCAAACTGCACGTGTTCATACAATGAATACTGCTTCTCGCATTCATTCAATGTGTCAAGCTTGACGTTTTAATTCAGTCAAATAAACATAAATCATACAACTGATGAATCATATTGCACCCATTCATTCAATGAAATACACTGCACGACTTATTCAATGAGGAGAGCTAATGCCATTCATTCAATGTCTTGAGCAAACCGCCTTCATTCAATGAAACAAACTGCACGTCTTAATTCAATGAGTAGAGCTTCTCTCATTCTTTCAATATGTCAAGTTTAACGCTTTAATTCAATGAAGTAAACTGCACTCATTGATTCATTGAATCAAACTTGAATCATTCATTCAATGTTTCAAACGTCAAACGTTATTCATTGTTTCAATGAAACAATCTTAACTAACTTATTTTTTGAATCAAACTGCACATGTTCATTCAAGGAAAGAGAGTGCACTTGTCAATTCAATGAGTAGAGCTTCTCTCATTCTTTCAATGTGTCAAGCTCAACGTTTTAATTCAATCAAACATAATTAAATCATACAATTGGTGAATCGTACTGCACCCATTCATTCAATGAAAAACAAACTCCACGTCTTAATTCAATGAGTGGAGCTACTGACGTTCATTCAATGTGTCAAGCTTAACGCTTTCATTCAATGAAGTAAACTGCACTCATTGATTCATTAAATCAAACTTCAAGGATTAATTCAATGTTTCAAACGTTATTCATTGTTTCAATGAAACAAACGTAACTCACTTATTTAGTGAATAAAACTGCACTAGTTCATTCAAAGAAAGAGACTACACTTGTCAATTCAATGAGTAGAGCTACTCTCATTCATTCATTGACACACGCTTCCCGCATTGTCGCAATCAAACTGCACAGATTCACTCCATGAACCAAACTGCTCGTGTAACTTCAATGTGTCAAGCTCACCGCTTTCATTCAATGGAAGAAACTGCATTCATTCATTCATTCCTTTTCAATCATTGATTCAAAGAATCAAAAGTAATTCGTTGATTTAAACTTCACTCATTTCTGAAGTCTGTAATCATTCAATCAATCAATCCAACTGCAAACATTGATTCCATGACAAAGACTGCAAGTACCGTTTCAATGATTCGTGCTTTTGCCACTCATTCAATGAAACAAACTGCACAGCTTAATTCAATGAGTAGAGCTTCTCTCATTCATTCAATGTGTCAAGCTTAACGTTTTAATTCAATCAAACAAACTTAAATCATACAATGTATGAATCATACTGCACACACTCATTCAATGAAATACACTGCTCGTCTTAATTCAAAGCGTATTGCTCCGCTGCCATTCATTCCATGCCATGACGAATACGCATTCATTCAATGAATCAAACTGCACCCATTCATTCAATGAAACAAACTGCACGTCTTAATTGAATGAGTAGAGCTACTCTCATTCATTAAATGTGTCAAGCTTTACGCATTAATGCAATGAAGCTAACTGCACTTTTGATTCATTGAATCAAACTTCAATCATTAATTCAACCTTATTCATTGTTTCAATGAAGCAAACTTAACTCACTTATTTAGTGAATAAAACTGCACTAGTTCATTCAAACAAAGAGACTACACTTGTCAATTCAATGACATGCTACTCATTCATTGACATACGCTTCCCGCATTGTCTCAATCAAACTGCACAGATTCACTCCATGAACCAAACTGCTCGTGCTAAATCAATGAGTAGAGCTTCTCTCATTCATTCAATGTGTCATGCTCAAAGCTTTCATTCAATGGAAGAAACTGCATTCGTTCATTCATTCCTTTTCAATCATTGATTCAACGAATCAAAAGTAATTCGTTGATTTAAACTTCATTCATTTCTGTAGTCAATTTATCTGTAATCCTTTAATCAATCAATCCAACTGCAAACATTCGTTCCATGACAAAGTCTGCAAGTACCGTTTCAATGAATCGTGCTTTTGCCACTCATTCAATGAAACAAACTGCACAGCTTAATTCAATGAGTAGAGCGTCTCTCATTCATTCAATGTGTCAAGCTTAACGTTTTAATTCAATCAACCAAACTTAAATCATACAATGTATGAATCATACTGCACACACTCATTCAATGAAATACACTGCTCGTCTTAATTCAAAGCGTACTGCTCCTCTGCCATTCATTCCATGCCATGACGAATACGCATTCATTCAATGAATCAAACTGCACCCATTCATTCAATGAAACAAACTGCACGTCTTAATTGAATGAGTAGAGCTACTCTCATTCATTAAATGTGTCAAGCTTAACGCATTAATGCAATGAAGCTAACTGCATTCATTGATTCATTGAATCAAACTTCAATCATTAATTCAACCTTTTTCATTGTTTCAATGATGCAAACTTAACTCACTTATTTAGTGAATAAAACTGCACTAGTTCATTCAAACAAAGAGACTACAATTGTCAATTTAATGACAAGCTACTCATTCATTGACATACGCTTCCCGCATTGTCTCAATTAAACTGCACAGATTCACTCCATGAACCAAACTGCTCGTGTAAAATCAATGAGTAGAGCTTCTCTCATTCATTCAATGTGTCATGCTCAAAGCTTTCATTCAATGGAAGAAACTGCATTCGTTCATTCATTCCTTTTCAATCAAAAGTAATTCGTTGATTTAAACTTCACTCATGTCTGAAGTCAATTTATCTGCAATCATTCAATCAATCAATCCAACTGCAAACATTCGTTCCATGACAAAGACTGCAAGTACCGTTTCAATGAATCGTGCTTTTGCCACTCATTCAATGAAACAAACTGCACAGTTTAATTCAATGAGTAGAGCTTATCTCATTCATTCAATGTGTCAAGCTTAACGCTTTAATTCAATGAAGCAAACTGCACTCATTGATTTCATTGAACCATACTTCAATCATTCATTCAATATTTCAAACGTTATTCATTGTTTGAATGAAACAAACTTAACTCACTTATTTACAGAATCAAATTGCACACGTTCATTCAAGGAAAGAGAGTGCACTTGTCAATTCAATGAGTAGAGCTACTCTCATTCATTCATTGCCACACGCTTAACGAATTGTCTCAATCAAACTGCAGATATTCAATACATGCACCAAATTGCACGTGTTAATACAATGAATACTGCTCTCTCATTCATTCAATGTGTCAAGCTTGACGTTTTAATTCAGTCAAATAAACATAAATCATACAACTGGTGAATCATATTGCACCCACTCATTCAATGAAATACACTGCACGACTTCGTTCAAAGAGTAGAGCTCATACCATTCGTTCAATGTCACGAGCAAAACGCATTCATTCAATGAAACAAATTCCACGTCTTAATTCAATGAGTACAGCTTCGCTCATTCATTCAATGTGTCAAGCTTGACGCTTTAATTCAATGAAGCAAACTGCAGTCATTGATTTCATTGAACCATACTTCAATCATTCATTCAATATTTCAAACGTTATTCATTGTTTGAATGAAACAAACTTAACTCACTTATTTACAGAATCAAACTGCACACGTTCATTCAAGGAAAGAGAGTGCACTTGTCAATTCAATGAGTAGAGCTACTCTCATTCATTCATTGCCACACGCTTAACGAATTGTCTCAATCAAACTGCAGATATTCAATACATGCACCAAATTGCACGTGTTAATACAATGAATACTGCTCTCTCATTCATTCAATGTGTCAAGCTTGACGTTTTAATTCAGTCAAATAAACATAAATCATACAACTGGTGAATCATATTGCACCCACTCATTCAATGAAATACACTGCACGACTTCGTTCAAAGAGTAGAGCTCATACCATTCGTTCAATGTCACGAGCAAAACGCATTCATTCAATGAAACAAATTCCACGTCTTAATTCAATGAGTACAGCTTCGCTCATTCATTCAATGTGTCAAGCTTGACGCTTTAATTCAATGAAGCAAACTGCAGTCATTGATTTCATTGAACCATACTTCAATCATTCATTCAATATTTCAAACGTTATTCATTGCTAGAATGAAACAAATTTAACTCACATATTTAGAGAATCAAACTGCACACGTTCATTCAAGGAAAGAGAGTGCACTTGTCAATTCAATGAGTAGAGCTACTCTCATTCATTCATTGCCACACGCTTAACGAATTGTCTCAATCAAACTGCAGATATTCAATCCATGCACAAACTGCACGTGTTATGCTATGAATACTGCTTCTCTCATTCATTCAATGTGTCCAGCTGGGCGTTTTAATTCTGTCAAATAAACATAAATCATACAACTGATGAATCATATTGCACCCACTCATTCACTGAAATACACTGCACGACTTAGTTCAAAGAGTAGAGCTCATGCCATTCGTTCAATGTCACGGGCAAAACGCATTCATTCAATGAAACAAATTCCACGTTTTAATTCAATGAGTACAGCTTCGCTCATTCATTCAATGTGTCTAGCGTGACGCTTTAATTCAATGAAGCAAACTGCACTCATTGATTTCATTGAACCATACTTCAATCATTCATTCAATGTTTCAACCGTTATTCATTGTTTGAATGAAACAAACTTAACTCACTTATTTACAGAATCAAACTGCACACGTTCATTCAAGGAAAGAGAGTGCACTTGTCAATTCAATGAGTAGAGCTACTCTCATTCATTCATTGCCACACGCTTAACGAATTGTCTCAATCAAACTGCAGATATTCAATCCATGCACCAAACTGCACGTGTTCATTCAATGAATACTGCTTCTCTCATTCATTCAATGTGTCAAGCTTGACGTTTTAATTCAGTCAAATAAACATAAATCATACACCTGTTGAATCATATTGCACCCATTCATTCAATGAAATACACTGCACGACTTATTCAATGAGGAGAGCTAATGCCATTCATTCAATGTCTTGAGCAAACCGCCTTCATTCAATGAAACAAACTGCACGTCTTAATTCAATGAGTAGAGCTTCTCTCATTCTTTCAATATGTCAAGTTTATCGCTTTAATTCAATGAAGTAAACTGCACTCATTGATTCATTGAATCAAACTTGAATCATTCATTCAATGTTTCAAACATTGCAGTTTGATTCTCTAAATAAGTGAGTTAAGTTTGTTTCATTCAAGCAATGAATAACGTTTGAAACATTGAATGAATGATTGAAGTATGGTTCAATGAAATCAATGACTGCAGTTTGCTTCATTGAATTAAAGCGTCAAGCTTGACACATTGAATGAATGAGCGAAGCTGTACTCATTGAATTAAGACGTGGAATTTGTTTCATTGAATGAATGCGTTTTGCTCGTGACATTGAACGAATGGTATGAGCTCTACTCTTTGAACGAAGTCGTGCAGTGTATTTCATTGAATGAGTGGGTGCAATATGATTCACCAGTTGTATGATTTATGTTTATTTGACTGAATTAAAACGTCAAGCTTGACACATTGATTGAATGAGAGAGCAGTATTCATTGTATTAACACGTGCAATTTGGTGCATGTATTGAATATCTGCAGTTTGATTGAGACAATTCGTTAAGCGTGTGGCAATGAATGAATGAGAGTAGCACTACTCATTGAATTGACAAGTGCACTCTCTTTCCTTGAATGAACGTGTGCAGTTTGATTCTGTAAATAAGTGAGTTAAGTTTGTAACATTCAAACAATGAATAACGTTTGAAACATTGAATGAATGATTGAAGTATGGTTCAATGAAATCAATGAGTGCAGTTTGCTTCATTGAATTAAAGCGTTAAGCTTGACACATTGAATGAATGAGATAAGCTCTACTCATTGAATTAAACTGTGCAGTTTGTTTCATTGAATGAGTGGCAAAAGCACGAATCATTGAAACGGTACTTGCAGTCTTTGTCATGGAACGAATGTTTGCAGTTGGATTGATTGATTGAATGATTGCAGATAAATTGACTTCAGACATGAGTGAAGTTTAAATCAACGAATTACTTTTGATTCGTTGAATCAATGATTGAAAAGGAATGGATGAACGAATGCAGTTTCTTCCATTGAATGAAAGCTTTGAGCATGACACATTGAATGAATGAGAGAAGCTCTACTCATTGATTTTGCACGAGCAGTTTGGTTAATGGAGTGAATCTGTGCAGTTTGATTGAGACAATGCGGGAAGCGTATGTCAATGAATGAGTAGCTTGTCATTGAATTGACAAGTGTAGTCTCTTTGTTTGAATGAACCATTGCAGTTTTATTCACTAAATAAGTGAGTTAAGTTTGCTTCATTGAAACAATGAATAAGGTTGAATTAATGATTGAAGTTTGATTCAATGAATCAAAAGTGCAGTTAGCTTCATTGCATTAATGCGTTAACCTTGACACATTTAATGAATGAGAGTAGCTCTACTTGTTCAATTAAGACGTGCAGTTTTTTTTCATTGAATGAATGGGTGCAGTTTGATTCATTGAATGAATGCGTATTCGTCATGGCATGGAATGAATGGCAGAGGAGCAGTACGCTTTGAATTAAGACGAGCAGTGTATTTCTTTGAATGAGTGTGTGCAGTATGATTCATACATTGTATGATTTAAGTTTGTTTGATTGAATTACAACGTTAAGCTTGACACATTGAATGAATGAGAGAAGCTCTACTCATTGAATTAAGCTGTGCAGTTTGTTTCATTGAATGAGTGGCAAAAGCACGATTCATTGAAACGGTACTTGCAGTCTTTGTCATGGAATCAATGTTTGCAGTTGGATTGATTGATTGAATGATTACAGATAAATTGACTTCAGAAATGAGTGAAGTTTAAATCAACGAATTACTTTTGATTCTTTGAATCAATGATTGAAAAGGAATGAATGAATGAATGCAGTTTCTTCCATTGAATGAAAGCGGTGAGCTTGACACATTGAAGTTACACGAGCAGTTTGGTTCATGGAGTGAATCTGTGCAGTTTGATTGCGACAATGCGGGAAGCGTGTGTCAATGAATGAATGAGAGTAGCTCTAATTGAATTGACAAGAGTAGTCTCTTTCTTTGAATGAACTAGTGCAGTTTTATTCACTAAATAAGTGAGTTACGTTTGTTTCATTGAAACAATGAATAACGTTTGAAACATTGAATTAATCCTTGAAGTTTGATTTAATGAATCAATGAGTGCAGTTTACTTCATTGAATGAAAGCGTTAAGCTTGACACATTGAATGAACGTCAGTAGCTCTACTCATTGAATTAAGACGTGGAGTTTGTTTTTCATTGAATGAATGGGTGCAGTACGATTCACCAATTGTATGATTTAATTATGTTTGATTGAATTAAAACGTTGAGCTTGACACATTGAAAGAATGAGAGAAGCTCTACTCATTGAATTGACAAGTGCACTCTCTATCCTTGAATGAACATGTGCAGTTTGATTCAAAAAATAAGTGAGTTAAGTTTGTTTCATTGAAACAATGAATAACGTTTGACGTTTGAAACATTGAATGAATGATTCAAGTTTGATTCAATGAATCAATGAGTGCAGTTTACTTCATTAAATTAAAGCGTTAAACTTGACATATTGAAAGAATGAGAGAAGCTCTACTCATTGAATTAAGACGTGCAGTTTGTTTCATTGAATGAAGGCGGTTTGCTCAAGACATTGAATGAATGGCATTAGCTCTCCTCATTGAATAAGTCGTGCAGTGTATTTCATTGAATGAATGGGTGCAATATGATTCATCAGTTGTATGATTTATGTTTATTTCACTGAATTAAAACGTCAAGCTTGACACATTGAATGAATGAGAGAAGCAGTATTCATTGTATGAACACGTGCAGTTTGGTGCATGGATTGAATATCTGCAGTTTGATTGAGACAATTCGTTAAGCGTGTGGCAATGAATGAATGAGAGTAGCTCTACTCATTGAATTGACAAGTGCACTCTCTTTCCTTGAATGAACGTGTGCAGTTTGATTCTGTAAATAAGTGAGTTAAGTTTGTTTCATTCAAACAATGAATAACGTTTGAAACAAAGAATGAATGATTGAAGTATGGTTCAATGAAATCAATGAGTGCAGTTTGCTTCATTGAATTAAAGCGTCAAGCTTGACACATTGACTGAATGAGATAAGCTCTACTCATTGAATTAAACTGTGCAGTTTGTTGCATTGAATGAGTGGCAAAAGCACGATTCATTGAAACGGTACTTACAGTCTTTGTCATAGAACGAATATATGCAGTTGGATTGATTGATTGAATGATTGCAGATAAATTGACTTCAGACATGAGTGAAGTTTAAATCAACGAATTACTTTTGATTCGTTGAATCAATGATTGAAAAGGAATGAATGAACGAATGCAGTTTCTTCCATTGAATGAAAGCTTTGAGCATGACACATTGAATGAATGAGCTCTACTCATTGATTTTGCACGAGCAGTTTGGTTCATGGAGTGAATCTGTGCAGTTTGATTGAGACAATGCGGGAAGCGTATGTCAATGAATGAGTAGCTTGTCATTGAATTGACAAGTGTAGTCTCTTTGTTTGAATGAACCATTGCAGTTTTATTCACTAAATAAGTGAGTTAAGTTTGCTTCATTGAAACAATGAATAAGGTAGAATTAATGATTGAAGTTTGATTCAATGAATCAAAAGTGCAGTTAGCTTCATTGCATTAATGCGTTAATCTTGACACATTTAATGAATGAGAGTAGCTCTACTTGTTCAATTAAGACGTGCAGTTTGTTTCATTGAATGAATGGGTGCAGTTTGATTCATTGAATGAATGCGTATTCGTCATGGCATGGAATGAAAGGCAGAGGAGCAGTACGCTTTGAATTAAGACGAGCAGTGTATTTCTTTGAATGAGTGTGTGCAGTATGATTCATACATTGTATGATTTAAGTTTGTTTGATTGAATTACAACGTTAAGCTTGACACATTGAATGAATGAGAGAAGCTCTACTCATTGAATTAAGCTGTGCAGTTTGTTTCATTGAATGAGTGGCAAAAGCACGATTCATTGAAACGGTACTTGCAGTCTTTGTCATGGAATCAATGTTTGCAGTTGGATTGATTGATTGAATGATTACAGATAAATTGACTTCAGAAATGAGTGAAGTTTAAATCAACGAATTACTTTTGATTCTTTGAATCAATGATTGAAAAGGAATGAATGAATGAATGCAGTTTCTTCCATTGAATGAAAGCGGTGAGCTTGACACATTGAAGTTACACGAGCAGTTTGGTTCATGGAGTGAATCTGTGCAGTTTGATTGCGACAATGCGGGAAGCGTGTGTCAATGAATGAATGAGAGTAGCTCTAATTGAATTGACAAGAGTAGTCTCTTTCTTTGAATGAACTAGTGCAGTTTTATTCACTAAATAAGTGAGTTACGTTTGTTTCATTGAAACAATGAATAACGTTTGAAACATTGAATTAATCCTTGAAGTTTGATTTAATGAATCAATGAGTGCAGTTTACTTCATTGAATGAAAGCGTTAAGCTTGACACATTGAATGAACGTCAGTAGCTCTACTCATTGAATTAAGACGTGGAGTTTGTTTTTCATTGAATGAATGGGTGCAGTACGATTCACCAATTGTATGATTTAATTATGTTTGATTGAATTAAAACGTTGAGCTTGACACATTGAAAGAATGAGAGAAGCTCTACTCATTGAATTGACAAGTGCACTCTCTATCCTTGAATGAACATGTGCAGTTTGATTCAAAAAATAAGTGAGTTAAGTTTGTTTCATTGAAACAATGAATAACGTTTGACGTTTGAAACATTGAATGAATGATTCAAGTTTGATTCAATGAATCAATGAGTGCAGTTTACTTCATTAAATTAAAGCGTTAAACTTGACATATTGAAAGAATGAGAGAAGCTCTACTCATTGAATTAAGACGTGCAGTTTGTTTCATTGAATGAAGGCGGTTTGCTCAAGACATTGAATGAATGGCATTAGCTCTCCTCATTGAATAAGTCGTGCAGTGTATTTCATTGAATGAATGGGTGCAATATGATTCATCAGTTGTATGATTTATGTTTATTTCACTGAATTAAAACGTCAAGCTTGACACATTGAATGAATGAGAGAAGCAGTATTCATTGTATGAACACGTGCAGTTTGGTGCATGGATTGAATATCTGCAGTTTGATTGAGACAATTCGTTAAGCGTGTGGCAATGAATGAATGAGAGTAGCTCTACTCATTGAATTGACAAGTGCACTCTCTTTCCTTGAATGAACGTGTGCAGTTTGATTCTGTAAATAAGTGAGTTAAGTTTGTTTCATTCAAACAATGAATAACGTTTGAAACAAAGAATGAATGATTGAAGTATGGTTCAATGAAATCAATGAGTGCAGTTTGCTTCATTGAATTAAAGCGTCAAGCTTGACACATTGACTGAATGAGATAAGCTCTACTCATTGAATTAAACTGTGCAGTTTGTTGCATTGAATGAGTGGCAAAAGCACGATTCATTGAAACGGTACTTACAGTCTTTGTCATAGAACGAATATATGCAGTTGGATTGATTGATTGAATGATTGCAGATAAATTGACTTCAGACATGAGTGAAGTTTAAATCAACGAATTACTTTTGATTCGTTGAATCAATGATTGAAAAGGAATGAATGAACGAATGCAGTTTCTTCCATTGAATGAAAGCTTTGAGCATGACACATTGAATGAATGAGCTCTACTCATTGATTTTGCACGAGCAGTTTGGTTCATGGAGTGAATCTGTGCAGTTTGATTGAGACAATGCGGGAAGCGTATGTCAATGAATGAGTAGCTTGTCATTGAATTGACAAGTGTAGTCTCTTTGTTTGAATGAACCATTGCAGTTTTATTCACTAAATAAGTGAGTTAAGTTTGCTTCATTGAAACAATGAATAAGGTAGAATTAATGATTGAAGTTTGATTCAATGAATCAAAAGTGCAGTTAGCTTCATTGCATTAATGCGTTAATCTTGACACATTTAATGAATGAGAGTAGCTCTACTTGTTCAATTAAGACGTGCAGTTTGTTTCATTGAATGAATGGGTGCAGTTTGATTCATTGAATGAATGCGTATTCGTCATGGCATGGAATGAAAGGCAGAGGAGCAGTACGCTTTGAATTAAGACGAGCAGTGTATTTCTTTGAATGAGTGTGTGCAGTATGATTCATACATTGTATGATTTAAGTTTGTTTGATTGAATTACAACGTTAAGCTTGACACATTGAATGAATGAGAGAAGCTCTACTCATTGAATTAAGCTGTGCAGTTTGTTTCATTGAATGAGTGGCAAAAGCACGATTCATTGAAACGGTACTTGCAGTCTTTGTCATGGAATCAATGTTTGCAGTTGGATTGATTGATTGAATGATTACAGATAAATTGACTTCAGAAATGAGTGAAGTTTAAATCAACGAATTACTTTTGATTCTTTGAATCAATGATTGAAAAGGAATGAATGAATGAATGCAGTTTCTTCCATTGAATGAAAGCGGTGAGCTTGACACATTGAAGTTACACGAGCAGTTTGGTTCATGGAGTGAATCTGTGCAGTTTGATTGCGACAATGCGGGAAGCGTGTGTCAATGAATGAATGAGAGTAGCTCTAATTGAATTGACAAGAGTAGTCTCTTTCTTTGAATGAACTAGTGCAGTTTTATTCACTAAATAAGTGAGTTACGTTTGTTTCATTGAAACAATGAATAACGTTTGAAACATTGAATTAATCCTTGAAGTTTGATTTAATGAATCAATGAGTGCAGTTTACTTCATTGAATGAAAGCGTTAAGCTTGACACATTGAATGAACGTCAGTAGCTCTACTCATTGAATTAAGACGTGGAGTTTGTTTTTCATTGAATGAATGGGTGCAGTACGATTCACCAATTGTATGATTTAATTATGTTTGATTGAATTAAAACGTTGAGCTTGACACATTGAAAGAATGAGAGAAGCTCTACTCATTGAATTGACAAGTGCACTCTCTATCCTTGAATGAACATGTGCAGTTTGATTCAAAAAATAAGTGAGTTAAGTTTGTTTCATTGAAACAATGAATAACGTTTGACGTTTGAAACATTGAATGAATGATTCAAGTTTGATTCAATGAATCAATGAGTGCAGTTTACTTCATTATATTAAAGCGTTAAACTTGACATATTGAAAGAATGAGAGAAGCTCTACTCATTGAATTAAGACGTGCAGTTTGTTTCATTGAATGAAGGCGGTTTGCTCAAGACATTGAATGAATGGCATTAGCTCTCCTCATTGAATAAGTCGTGCAGTGTATTTCATTGAATGAATGGGTGCAATATGATTCATCAGTTGTATGATTTATGTTTATTTCACTGAATTAAAACGTCAAGCTTGACACATTGAATGAATGAGAGAAGCAGTATTCATTGTATGAACACGTGCAGTTTGGTGCATGGATTGAATATCTGCAGTTTGATTGAGACAATTCGTTAAGCGTGTGGCAATGAATGAATGAGAGTAGCTCTACTCATTGAATTGACAAGTGCACTCTCTTTCCTTGAATGAACGTGTGCAGTTTGATTCTGTAAATAAGTGAGTTAAGTTTGTTTCATTCAAACAATGAATAACGTTTGAAACAAAGAATGAATGATTGAAGTATGGTTCAATGAAATCAATGAGTGCAGTTTGCTTCATTGAATTAAAGCGTCAAGCTTGACACATTGACTGAATGAGATAAGCTCTACTCATTGAATTAAACTGTGCAGTTTGTTGCATTGAATGAGTGGCAAAAGCACGATTCATTGAAACGGTACTTACAGTCTTTGTCATAGAACGAATATATGCAGTTGGATTGATTGATTGAATGATTGCAGATAAATTGACTTCAGACATGAGTGAAGTTTAAATCAACGAATTACTTTTGATTCGTTGAATCAATGATTGAAAAGGAATGAATGAACGAATGCAGTTTCTTCCATTGAATGAAAGCTTTGAGCATGACACATTGAATGAATGAGCTCTACTCATTGATTTTGCACGAGCAGTTTGGTTCATGGAGTGAATCTGTGCAGTTTGATTGAGACAATGCGGGAAGCGTATGTCAATGAATGAGTAGCTTGTCATTGAATTGACAAGTGTAGTCTCTTTGTTTGAATGAACCATTGCAGTTTTATTCACTAAATAAGTGAGTTAAGTTTGCTTCATTGAAACAATGAATAAGGTTGAATTAATGATTGAAGTTTGATTCAATGAATCAAAAGTGCAGTTAGCTTCATTGCATTAATGCGTTAATCTTGACACATTTAATGAATGAGAGTAGCTCTACTTGTTCAATTAAGACGTGCAGTTTGTTTCATTGAATGAATGGGTGCAGTTTGATTCATTGAATGAATGCGTATTCGTCATGGCATGGAATGAAAGGCAGAGGAGCAGTACGCTTTGAATTAAGACGAGCAGTGTATTTCTTTGAATGAGTGTGTGCAGTATGATTCATACATTGTATGATTTAAGTTTGTTTGATTGAATTACAACGTTAAGCTTGACACATTGAATGAATGAGAGAAGCTCTACTCATTGAATTAAGCTGTGCAGTTTGTTTCATTGAATGAGTGGCAAAAGCACGATTCATTGAAACGGTACTTGCAGTCTTTGTCATGGAATCAATGTTTGCAGTTGGATTGATTGATTGAATGATTACAGATAAATTGACTTCAGAAATGAGTGAAGTTTAAATCAACGAATTACTTTTGATTCTTTGAATCAATGATTGAAAAGGAATGAATGAATGAATGCAGTTTCTTCCATTGAATGAAAGCGGTGAGCTTGACACATTGAAGTTACACGAGCAGTTTGGTTCATGGAGTGAATCTGTGCAGTTTGATTGCGACAATGCGGGAAGCGTGTGTCAATGAATGAATGAGAGTAGCTCTAATTGAATTGACAAGAGTAGTCTCTTTCTTTGAATGAACTAGTGCAGTTTTATTCACTAAATAAGTGAGTTACGTTTGTTTCATTGAAACAATGAATAACGTTTGAAACATTGAATTAATCCTTGAAGTTTGATTTAATGAATCAATGAGTGCAGTTTACTTCATTGAATGAAAGCGTTAAGCTTGACACATTGAATGAACGTCAGTAGCTCTACTCATTGAATTAAGACGTGGAGTTTGTTTTTCATTGAATGAATGGGTGCAGTACGATTCACCAATTGTATGATTTAATTATGTTTGATTGAATTAAAACGTTGAGCTTGACACATTGAAAGAATGAGAGAAGCTCTACTCATTGAATTGACAAGTGCACTCTCTATCCTTGAATGAACATGTGCAGTTTGATTCAAAAAATAAGTGAGTTAAGTTTGTTTCATTGAAACAATGAATAACGTTTGACGTTTGAAACATTGAATGAATGATTCAAGTTTGATTCAATGAATCAATGAGTGCAGTTTACTTCATTATATTAAAGCGTTAAACTTGACATATTGAAAGAATGAGAGAAGCTCTACTCATTGAATTAAGACGTGCAGTTTGTTTCATTGAATGAAGGCGGTTTGCTCAAGACATTGAATGAATGGCATTAGCTCTCCTCATTGAATAAGTCGTGCAGTGTATTTCATTGAATGAATGGGTGCAATATGATTCATCAGTTGTATGATTTATGTTTATTTCACTGAATTAAAACGTCAAGCTTGACACATTGAATGAATGAGAGAAGCAGTATTCATTGTATGAACACGTGCAGTTTGGTGCATGGATTGAATATCTGCAGTTTGATTGAGACAATTCGTTAAGCGTGTGGCAATGAATGAATGAGAGTAGCTCTACTCATTGAATTGACAAGTGCACTCTCTTTCCTTGAATGAACGTGTGCAGTTTGATTCTGTAAATAAGTGAGTTAAGTTTGTTTCATTCAAACAATGAATAACGTTTGAAACAAAGAATGAATGATTGAAGTATGGTTCAATGAAATCAATGAGTGCAGTTTGCTTCATTGAATTAAAGCGTCAAGCTTGACACATTGACTGAATGAGATAAGCTCTACTCATTGAATTAAACTGTGCAGTTTGTTGCATTGAATGAGTGGCAAAAGCACGATTCATTGAAACGGTACTTACAGTCTTTGTCATAGAACGAATATATGCAGTTGGATTGATTGATTGAATGATTGCAGATAAATTGACTTCAGACATGAGTGAAGTTTAAATCAACGAATTACTTTTGATTCGTTGAATCAATGATTGAAAAGGAATGAATGAACGAATGCAGTTTCTTCCATTGAATGAAAGCTTTGAGCATGACACATTGAATGAATGAGCTCTACTCATTGATTTTGCACGAGCAGTTTGGTTCATGGAGTGAATCTGTGCAGTTTGATTGAGACAATGCGGGAAGCGTATGTCAATGAATGAGTAGCTTGTCATTGAATTGACAAGTGTAGTCTCTTTGTTTGAATGAACCATTGCAGTTTTATTCACTAAATAAGTGAGTTAAGTTTGCTTCATTGAAACAATGAATAAGGTAGAATTAATGATTGAAGTTTGATTCAATGAATCAAAAGTGCAGTTAGCTTCATTGCATTAATGCGTTAATCTTGACACATTTAATGAATGAGAGTAGCTCTACTTGTTCAATTAAGACGTGCAGTTTGTTTCATTGAATGAATGGGTGCAGTTTGATTCATTGAATGAATGCGTATTCGTCATGGCATGGAATGAAAGGCAGAGGAGCAGTACGCTTTGAATTAAGACGAGCAGTGTATTTCTTTGAATGAGTGTGTGCAGTATGATTCATACATTGTATGATTTAAGTTTGTTTGATTGAATTACAACGTTAAGCTTGACACATTGAATGAATGAGAGAAGCTCTACTCATTGAATTAAGCTGTGCAGTTTGTTTCATTGAATGAGTGGCAAAAGCACGATTCATTGAAACGGTACTTGCAGTCTTTGTCATGGAATCAATGTTTGCAGTTGGATTGATTGATTGAATGATTACAGATAAATTGACTTCAGAAATGAGTGAAGTTTAAATCAACGAATTACTTTTGATTCTTTGAATCAATGATTGAAAAGGAATGAATGAATGAATGCAGTTTCTTCCATTGAATGAAAGCGGTGAGCTTGACACATTGAAGTTACACGAGCAGTTTGGTTCATGGAGTGAATCTGTGCAGTTTGATTGCGACAATGCGGGAAGCGTGTGTCAATGAATGAATGAGAGTAGCTCTAATTGAATTGACAAGAGTAGTCTCTTTCTTTGAATGAACTAGTGCAGTTTTATTCACTAAATAAGTGAGTTACGTTTGTTTCATTGAAACAATGAATAACGTTTGAAACATTGAATTAATCCTTGAAGTTTGATTTAATGAATCAATGAGTGCAGTTTACTTCATTGAATGAAAGCGTTAAGCTTGACACATTGAATGAACGTCAGTCGCTCTACTCATTGAATTAAGACGTGGAGTTTGTTTTTCATTGAATGAATGGGTGCAGTGCGATTCACCAATTGTATGATTTAATTATGTTTGATTGAATTAAAACGTTGAGCTTGACACATTGAAAGAATGAGAGAAGCTCTACTCATTGAATTGACAAGTGCACTCTCTATCCTTGAATGAACATGTGCAGTTTGATTCAAAAAATAAGTGAGTTAAGTTTGTTTCATTGAAACAATGAATAACGTTTGACGTTTGAAACATTGAATGAATGATTCAAGTTTGATTCAATGAATCAATGAGTGCAGTTTACTTCATTAAATTAAAGCGTTAAACTTGACATATTGAAAGAATGAGAGAAGCTCTACTCATTGAATTAAGACGTGCAGTTTGTTTCATTGAATGAAGGCGGTTTGCTCAAGACATTGAATGAATGGCATTAGCTCTCCTCATTGAATAAGTCGTGCAGTGTATTTCATTGAATGAATGGGTGCAATATGATTCATCAGTTGTATGATTTATGTTTATTTGACTGAATTAAAACGTCAAGCTTGACACATTGAATGAATGAGAGAAGCAGTATTCATTGTATGAACACGTGCAGTTTGGTGCATGGATTGAATATCTGCAGTTTGATTGAGACAATTCGTTAAGCGTGTGGCAATGAATGAATGAGAGTAGCTCTACTCATTGAATTGACAAGTGCACTCTCTTTCCTTGAATGAACGTGTGCAGTTTGATTCTGTAAATAAGTGAGTTAAGTTTGTTTCATTCAAACAATGAATAACGGTTGAAACATTGAATGAATGATTGAAGTATGGTTCAATGAAATCAATGAGTGCAGGTTGCTTCATTGAATTAAAGCGTCAAGCTTGACACATTGAATGAATGAGCGAAGCTGTACTCATTGAATTAAGACGTGGAATTTGTTTCATTGAATGAATGCGTTTTGCTCATGACATTGAACGAATGGCATGAGCTCTACTCTTTGAACTAAGTCGTGCAGTGTATTTCAGTGAATGAGTGGGTGCAATATGATTCATCAGTTGTATGATTTATGTTTATTTGACAGAATTAAAAAGCCCAGCTTGACACATTGAATGAATGAGAGAAGCAGTATTCAAAGCATAACACGTGCAGTTTGGTGCATGGATTGAATATCTGCAGTTTGATTGAGACAATTCGTTAACCGTGTGGCAATGAATGAATGAGAGTAGCTCTACTCATTGAATTGACAAGTGCACTCTCTTTCCTTGAATGAACGTGTGCAGTTTGATTCTGTAAATAAGTGAGTTAAGTTTGTTTCATTCAAACAATGAATGACGTTTGAAACATTGAATGAATGATTGAAGTATGGTTCAATGAAATCAATGAGTGCAGTTTGCTTCATTGAATTAAAGCGTTAAGCTTGACACATTGAATGAATGAGATAAGCTCTACTCTTTGAATTAAACTGTGCAGTTTGTTTCATTGAATGAGTGGCAAAAGCACGATTCATTGAAACGGTACTTGCAGTCTTTGTCATGGAACGAATGTTTGCAGTTGGATTGATTGATTGAATGATTGCAGATAAATTGACTTCAGACATGAGTGAAGTTTAAATCAACGAATTACTTTTGATTGAAAAGGAATGAATGAACGAATGCAGTTTCTTCCATTGAATGAAAGCTTTGAGCATGACACATTGAATGAATGAGAGAAGCACTACTCATTGATTTTGCACCAGCAGTTTGGTTCATGGAGTGAATCTGTGCAGTTTGATTGAGACAATGCGGGAAGCGTATGTCAATGAATGAGTAGCTTGTCATTGAATTGACAAGTGTAGTCTCTTTGTTTGAATGAACTAGTGCAGTTTTATTCACTAAATAAGTGAGTGATGCTTGCTTTATTGAAACAATGAATAAGGTTGAATTAATGATTGAAGTTTGATTCAATGAATCAAAAGTGCAGTTAGCTTCATTGCATTAATGCGTTAAGCTTGACACATTTAATGAATGAGAGTAGCTCTACTCATTCAATTAAGACGTGCAGTTTGTTTCATTGAATGAATGAGTGCAGTTTGATTCATTGAATGAATGCGTATTCGTCATGGCATGGAATGAATGGCAGAGGAGCAGTACGCTTTTAATTAAGACGAGCAGTGTATTTCATTGAATGAGTGTGTGCAGTATGATTCATACATTGTATGATTTAAGTTTGTTTGATTGAATTAAAACGTTAAGCTTGACACATTGAATGACTGAGAGAAGCTCTACTCATTGAATTAAGCTGTGCAGTTTGTTTCATTGAATGAGTGGCAAAAGCACTATTCATTGAAACGGTACTTGCAGTCTTTGTCATGGAATCAATGTTTGCAGTTGGATTGATTGATTGAATGATTACAGATAAATTGACTTCAGAAATGAGTGATGTTTAAATCAACGAATTACTTTTGATTTTTTGAATCAATGATTGAAAAGGAATGAATGAATGAATGCAGTTTCTTCCATTGAATGAAAGCGGTGAGCTTGACACATTGAAGTTACACGAGCAGTTTGGTTCATGGAGTGAATCTGTGCAGTTTGATTGCGACAATGCGGGAAGCGTGTGTCAATGAATGAATGAGAGTAGCTCTACTCATTGAATTGACAAGTGTAGTCTTTTTCTTTGAATGAACTAGTGCAGTTTTATTCACTAAATAAGTGAGTTACGTTTGTTTCATTGAAACAATGAATAACGTTTGAAACATTGAATTAATCCTTGAAGTTTGATTTAATGAATCAATGAGTGCAGTTTACTTCATTGAATGAAAGCGTTAAGCTTGACACATTGAATGAACGTCAGTAGCTCTACTCATTGAATTAAGACGTGGAGTTTGTTTTTCATTGAATGAATGGGTGCAGTACGATTCACCAATTGTATGATTTAATTATGTTTGATTGAATTAAAACGTTGAGCTTGACACATTGAAAGAATGAGAGAAGCTCTACTCATTGAATTGACAAGTGCACTCTCTATCCTTGAATGAACATGTGCAGTTTGATTCAAAAAATAAGTGAGTTAAGTTTGTTTCATTGAAACAATGAATAACGTTTGACGTTTGAAACATTGAATGAATGATTCAAGTTTGATTCAATGAATCAATGAGTGCTGTTTACTTCATTGAATTAAAACGTTAAACTTGACATATTGAAAGAATGAGAGAAGCTCTACTCATTGAATTAAGACATGCAGTTTGTTTCACTGAATGAAGGCGGTTTGCTCAAGACATTGAATGAATGGCATTAGCTCTCCTCATTGAATAAGTCGTGCAGTGTATTTCATTGAATGAATGGGTGCAATATGATTCATCAGTTGTATGATTTATGTTTATTTGACTGAATTAAAACGTCAAGCTTGACACATTGAATGAAATAGAGAAGCAGTATTCATTGTATTAACACGTGCAGTTTGGTGCATGGATTGAATATCTGCAGTTTGATTGAGACAATTCGTTAAGCGTGTGGCAATGAATGAATGACAGTAGCTCTACTCATTGAATTGACAAGTGCACTCTCTTTCCTTGAATGAACGTGTGCAGTTTGATTCTCTAAATAAGTGAGTTAAGTTTGTTTCATTCAAACAACGAATAACGTTTGAAACATTGAATGAATGATTGAAGTATGGTTCAATGAAATCAATGAGTGCAGTTTGCTTCATTGAATTAAAGCGTCAAGCTTGACACATTGAATGAATGAGCGAAGCTGTACTCATTGAATTAAGACGTGGAATTTGTTTCATTGAATGAATGCGTTTTGCTCGTGACATTGAACGAATGGCATGAGCTCTACTCTTTGAACTATGTCGTGCAGTGTATTTCATTGAATGAGTGGGTGCAATATGATTCACCAGTTGTATGATTTATGTTTATTTGACTGAATTAAAACGTCAAGCTTGACACATTGAATGAATGAGAGAGCAGTATTCATTGTATTAACACGTGCAATTTGGTGCATGTATTGAATATCTGCAGTTTGATTGAGACAATTCGTTAAGCGTGTGGCAATGAATGACTGAGAGTAGCTCTACTTATTGAATTGACAAGTGCACTCTCTTTCCTTGAATGAACGTGTGCAGTTTGATTCTGTAAATAAGTGAGTTAAGTTTGTTTCATTCAAACAATGAATAACGTTTGAAACATTGAATGAATGATTGAAGTATGGTTCAATGAAATCAATGAGTGCAGTTTGCTTCATTGAATTAAAGCGTTAAGCTTGACACATTGAATGAATGAGATAAGCTCTACCCATTGAATTAAACTGTGCAGTTGTTTCATTGAATGAGTGGCAAAAGCACGATTCATTCAAACGGTACTTGCAGTCTTTGTCATGGAACGAATGTTTGCAGTTGGATTGATTGATTGAATGATTGCAGATAAATTGACTTCAGACATGAGTGAAGTTTAAATCAACGAATTACTTTTGATTGAAAAGGAATGAATGAACGAATGCAGTTTCTTCCATTGAATGAAAGCTTTGAGCATGACACATTGAATGAATGAGAGAAGCTCTACTCATTGATTTTGCACCAGCAGTTTGGTTAATGGAGTGAATCTGTGCAGTTTGATTGAGACAATGCGGGAAGCGTATGTCAATGAATGAGTAGCTTGTCATTGAATTGACAAGTGTAGTCTCTTTGTTTGAATGAACTAGTGCAGTTTTATTCACTAAATAAGTGAGTGACGTTTGCTTCATTGAAACAATGAATAAGGTTGAATTAATGATTGAAGTTTGATTCAATGAATCAAAAGTGCAGTTAGCTTCATTGCATTAATGCGTTAAGCTTGACACATTTAATGAATGAGAGTAGCTCTACTCATTCAATTAAGACGTGCAGTTTGTTTCATTGAATGAATGAGTGCAGTTTGATTCATTGAATGAATGCGTATTCGTCATGGCATGGAATGAATGGCAGAGGAGCAGTACGCTTTGAATTAAGACGAGCAGTGTATTTCATTGAATGAGTGTGTGCAGTATGATTCATACATTGTATGATTTAAGTTTGTTTGATTGAATTAAAACGTTAAGCTTGACACATTGAATGACTGAGAGAAGCTCTACTCATTGAATTAAGCTGTGCAGTTTGTTTCATTGAATGAGTGGCAAAAGCACGATTCATTGAAACGGTACTTGCAGTCTTTGTCATGGAATCAATGTTTGCAGTTGGATTGATTGATTGAATGATTACAGATAAATTGACTTCAGAAATGAGTGAAGTTTAAATCAACGAATTACTTTTGATTGTTTGAATCAATGATTGAAAAGGAATGAATGAATGAATGCAGTTTCTTCCATTGAATGAAAGCGGTGAGCTTGACACATTGAAGTTACACGAGCAGTTTGGTTCATGGAGTGAATCTGTGCAGTTTGATTGCGACAATGCGGGAAGCGTGTGTCAATGAATGAATGAGAGTAGCTCTACTCATTGAATTGACAAGTGTAGTCTTTTTCTTTGAATGAACTAGTGCAGTTTTATTCACTAAATAAGTGAGTTACGTTTGTTTCATTGAAACAATGAATAACGTTTGAAACATTGAATTAATCCTTGAAGTTTGATTTAATGAATCAATGAGTGCAGTTTACTTCATTGAATGAAAGCGTTAAGCTTGACACATTGAATGAACGTCAGTAGCTCTACTCATTGAATTAAGACGTGGAGTTTGTTTTTCATTGAATGAATGGGTGCAGTACGATTCACCAATTGTATGATTTAATTATGTTTGATTGAATTAAAACGTTGATCTTGACACATTGAAAGAATGAGAGAAGCTCTACTCATTGAATTGACAAGTGCACTCTCTATCCTTGAATGAACATGTGCAGTTTGATTCAAAAAATAAGTGAGTTAAGTTTGTTTCATTGAAACAATGAATAACGTTTGACGTTTGAAACATTGAATGAATGATTCAAGTTTGATTCAATGAATCAATGAGTGCTGTTTACTTCATTGAATTAAAACGTTAAACTTGACATATTGAAAGAATGAGAGAAGCTCTACTCATTGAATTAAGACATGCAGTTTGTTTCACTGAATGAAGGCGGTTTGCTCAAGACATTGAATGAATGGCATTAGCTCTCCTCATTGAATAAGTCGTGCAGTGTATTTCATTGAATGAATGGGTGCAATATGATTCATCAGTTGTATGATTTATGTTTATTTGACTGAATTAAAACGTCAAGCTTGAAACATTGAATGAAATAGAGAAGCAGTATTCATTGTATTAACACGTGCAGTTTGGTGCATGGATTGAATATCTGCAGTTTGATTAAGACAATTCGTTAAGCGTGTGGCAATGAATGAATGACAGTAGCTCTACTCATTGAATTGACAAGTGCACTCTCTTTCCTTGAATGAACGTGTGCAGTTTGATTCTCTAAATAAGTGAGTTAAGTTTGTTTCATTCAAACAACGAATAACGTTTGAAACATTGAATGAATGATTGAAGTATGGTTCAATGAAATCAATGAGTGCAGTTTGCTTCATTGAATTAAAGCGTCAAGCTTGACACATTGAATGAATGAGCGAAGCTGTACTCATTGAATTAAGACGTGGAATTTGTTTCATTGAATGAATGCGTTTTGCTCGTGACATTGAACGAATGGCATGAGCTCTACTCTTTGAACTATGTCGTGCAGTGTATTTCATTGAATGAGTGGGTGCAATATGATTCACCAGTTGTATGATTTATGTTTATTTGACTGAATTAAAACGTCAAGCTTGACACATTGAATGAATGAGAGAGCAGTATTCATTGTATTAACACGTGCAATTTGGTGCATGTATTGAATATCTGCAGTTTGATTGAGACAATTCGTTAAGCGTGTGGCAATGAATGAATGAGAGTAGCTCTACTTATTGAATTGACAAGTGCACTCTCTTTCCGTGAATGAACGTGTGCAGTTTGATTCTGTAAATAAGTGAGTTAAGTTTGTTTCATTCAAACAATGAATAACGTTTGAAACATTGAATGAATGATTGAAGTATGGTTCAATGAAATCAATGAGTGCAGTTTGCTTCATTGAATTAAAGCGTTAAGCTTGACACATTGAATGAATGAGATAAGCTCTACCCATTGAATTAAACTGTGCAGTTGTTTCATTGAATGAGTGGCAAAAGCACGATTCATTCAAACGGTACTTGCAGTCTTTGTCATGGAACGAATGTTTGCAGTTGGATTGATTGATTGAATGATTGCAGATAAATTGACTTCAGACATGAGTGAAGTTTAAATCAACGAATTACTTTTGATTGAAAAGGAATGAATGAGCGAATGCAGTTTCTTCCATTGAATGAAAGCTTTGAGCATGACACATTGAATGAATGAGAGAAGCTCTACTCATTGATTTTGCACCAGCAGTTTGGTTCATGGAGTGAATCTGTGCAGTTTGATTGAGACAATGCGGGAAGCGTATGTCAATGAATGAGTAGCTTGTCATTGAATTGACAAGTGTAGTCTCTTTGTTTGAATGAACTAGTGCAGTTTTATTCACTAAATAAGTGAGTGACGTTTGCTTCATTGAAACAATGAATAAGGTTGAATTAATGATTGAAGTTTGATTCAATGAATCAAAAGTGCAGTTAGCTTCATTGCATTAATGCGTTAAGCTTGACACATTTAATGAATGAGAGTAGCTCTACTCATTCAATTAAGACGTGCAGTTTGTTTCATTGAATGAATGAGTGCAGTTTGATTCATTGAATGAATGCGTATTCGTCATGGCATGGAATGAATGGCAGAGGAGCAGTACGCTTTGAATTAAGACGAGCAGTGTATTTCATTGAATGAGTGTGTGCAGTATGATTCATACATTGTATGATTTAAGTTTGTTTGATTGAATTAAAACGTTAAGCTTGACACATTGAATGACTGAGAGAAGCTCAACTCATTGAATTAAGCTGTGCAGTTTGTTTCATTGAATGAGTGGCAAAAGCACGATTCATTGAAACGGTACTTGCAGTCTTTGTCATGGAATCAATGTTTGCAGTTGGATTGATTGATTGAATGATTACAGATAAATTGACTTCAGAAATGAGTGATGTTTAAATCAACGAATTAATTTTGATTGTTTGAATCAATGATTGAAAAGGAATGAATGAATGAATGCAGTTTCTTCCATTGAATGAAAGCGGTGAGCTTGACACATTGAAGTTACACGAGCAGTTTGGTTCATGGAGTGAATCTGTGCAGTTTGATTGCGACAATGCGGGAAGCGTGTGTCAATGAATGAATGAGAGTAGCTCTACTCATTGAATTGACAAGTGTAGTCTTTTTCTTTGAATGAACTAGTGCAGTTTTATGCACTAAATAAGTGAGTTACGTTTGTTTCATTGAAACAATGAATAACGTTTGAAACATTGAATTAATCCTTGAAGTTTGATTTAATGAATCAATGAGTGCAGTTTACTTCATTGAATGAAAGCGTTAAGCTTGACACATTGAATGAACGTCAGTAGCTCTAC
This sequence comes from Chiloscyllium plagiosum, assembly GCF_037043375.1. Classification (NCBI taxonomy): domain Eukaryota; kingdom Metazoa; phylum Chordata; class Chondrichthyes; order Orectolobiformes; family Hemiscylliidae; genus Chiloscyllium; species Chiloscyllium plagiosum. The sequence goes on along the minus strand of NW_028270149.1, from coordinate 89,826,267 downwards.
TCATTGAATTAAGACGTGGAGTTTGTTTTTCATTGAATGAATGGGTGCAGTACGATTCACCAATTGTATGATTTAATTATGTTTGATTGAATTAAAACGTTGAGCTTGACACATTGAAAGAATGAGAGAAGCTCTACTCATTGAATTGACAAGTGCACTCTCTATCCTTGAATGAACATGTGCAGTTTGATTCAAAAAATAAGTGAGTTAAGTTTGTTTCATTGAAACAATGAATAACGTTTGACGTTTGAAACATTGAATGAATGATTCAAGTTTGATTCAATGAATCAATGAGTGCTGTTTACTTCATTGAATTAAAACGTTAAACTTGACATATTGAAAGAATGAGAGAAGCTCTACTCATTGAATTAAGACATGCAGTTTGTTTCACTGAATGAAGGCGGTTTGCTCAAGACATTGAATGAATGGCATTAGCTCTCCTCATTGAATAAGTCGTGCAGTGTATTTCATTGAATGAATGGGTGCAATATGATTCATCAGTTGTATGATTTATGTTTATTTGACTGAATTAAAACGTCAAGCTTGACACATTGAATGAATGAGAGAAGCAGTATTCATTGTATGAACACGTGCAGTTTGGTGCATGGATTGAATATCTGCAGTTTGATTGAGACAATTCGTTAAGCGTGTGGCAATGAATGAATGAGAGTAGCTCTACTCATTGAATTGACAAGTGCACTCTCTTTCCTTGAATGAACGTGTGCAGTTTGATTCTGTAAATAAGTGAGTTAAGTTTGTTTCATTCAAACAACGAATAACGTTTGAAACATTGAATGAATGATTGAAGTATGGTTCAATGAAATCAATGAGTGCAGTTTGCTTCATTGAATTAAAGCGTCAAGCTTGACACATTGAATGAATGAGCGAAGCTGTACTCATTGAATTAAGACGTGGAATTTGTTTCATTGAATGAATGCGTTTTGCTCGTGACATTGAACGAATGGCATGAGCTCTACTCTTTGAACTAAGTCGTGCAGTGTATTTCATTGAATGAGTGTGTGCAATATGATTCACCAGTTGTATGATGTATGTTTATTTGACTGAATTAAACCGTCAAGCTTGACACATTGAATGAATGAGAGAGCAGTATTCATTGTATTAACACGTGCAATTTGGTGCATGTATTGAATATCTGCAGTTTGATTGAGACAATTCGTTAAGCGTGTGGCAATGAATGAATGAGAGTAGCTCTACTTATTGAATTGACAAGTGCACTCTCTTTCCTTGAATGAACGTGTGCAGTTTGATTCTGTAAATAAGTGAGTTAAGTTTGTTTCATTCAAACAATGAATAACGTTTGAAACATTGAATGAATGATTGAAGTATGGTTCAATGAAATCAATGAGTGCAGTTTGCTTCATTGAATTAAAGCGTTAAGCTTGACACATTGAATGAATGAGATAAGCTCTACCCATTGAATTAAACTGTGCAGTTTGTTTCATTGAATGAGTGGCAAAAGCACGATTCATTCAAACGGTACTTGCAGTCTTTGTCATGGAACGAATGTTTGCAGTTGGATTGATTGATTGAATGATTGCAGATAAATTGACTTCAGACATGAGTGAAGTTTAAATTGATTGAAAAGGAATGAATGAACGAATGCAGTTTCTTCCATTGAATGAAAGCTTTGAGCATGACACATTGAATGAATGAGAGAAGCTCTACTCATTGATTTTGCACCAGCAGTTTGGTTCATGGAGTGAATCTGTGCAGTTTGATTGAGACAATGCGGGAAGCGTATGTCAATGAATGAGTAGCTTGTCATTGAATTGACAAGTGTAGTCTCTTTGTTTGAATGAACTAGTGCAGTTTTATTCACTAAATAAGTGAGTGACGTTTGCTTCATTGAAACAATGAATAAGGTTGAATTAATGATTGAAGTTTGATTCAATGAATCAAAAGTGCAGTTAGCTTCATTGCATTAATGCGTTAAGCTTGACACATTTAATGAATGAGAGTAGCTCTACTCATTCAATTAAGACGTGCAGTTTGTTTCATTGAATGAATGAGTGCAGTTTGATTCATTGAATGAATGCGTATTCGTCATGGCATGGAATGAATGGCAGAGGAGCAGTACGCTTTGAATTAAGACGAGCAGTGTATTTCATTGAATGAGTGTGTGCAGTATGATTCATACATTGTATGATTTAAGTTTGTTTGATTGAATTAAAACGTTAAGCTTGACACATTGAATGACTGAGAGAAGCTCTACTCATTGAATTAAGCTGTGCAGTTTGTTTCATTGAATGAGTGGCAAAAGCACGATTCATTGAAACGGTACTTGCAGTCTTTGTCATGGAATCAATGTTTGCAGTTGGATTGATTGATTGAATGATTACAGATAAATTGACTTCAGAAATGAGTGATGTTTAAATCAACGAATTACTTTTGATTCTTTGAATCAATGATTGAAAAGGAATGAATGAATGAATGCAGTTTCTTCCATTGAATGAAAGCGGTGAGCTTGACACATTGAAGTTACACGAGCAGTTTGGTTCATGGAGTGAATCTGTGCAGTTTGATTGCGACAATGCGGGAAGCGTGTGTCAATGAATGAATGAGAGTAGCTCTACTCATTGAATTGACAAGTGTAGTCTTTTTCTTTGAATGAACTAGTGCAGTTTTATTCACTAAATAAGTGAGTTACGTTTGTTTCATTGAAACAATGAATAACGTTTGAAACATTGAATTAATCCTTGAAGTTTGATTTAATGAATCAATGAGTGCAGTTTACTTCATTGAATGAAAGCATTAAGCTTGACACATTGAATGAACGTCAGTAGCTCTACTCATTGAATTAAGACGTGGAGTTTGTTTTTCATTGAATGAATGGGTGCAGTACGATTCACCAATTGTATGATTTAATTATGTTTGATTGAATTAAAACGTTGAGCTTGACACATTGAAAGAATGAGAGAAGCTCTACTCATTGAATTGACAAGTGCACTCTCTATCCTTGAATGAACATGTGCAGTTTGATTCAAAAAATAAGTGAGTTAAGTTTGTTTCATTGAAACAATGAATAACGTTTGACGTTTGAAACATTGAATGAATGATTCAAGTTTGATTCAATGAATCAATGAGTGCTGTTTACTTCATTGAATTAAAACGTTAAACTTGACATATTGGAAGAATGAGAGAAGCTCTACTCATTGAATTAAGACATGCAGTTTGTTTCACTGAATGAAGGCGGTTTGCTCAAGACATTGAATGAATGGCATTAGCTCTCCTCATTGAATAAGTCGTGTAGTGTATTTCATTGAATGAATGGGTGCAATATGATTCATCAGTTGTATGATTTATGTTTATTTGACTGAATTAAAACGCCAAGCTTGACACATTGAATGAATGAGAGAAGCAGTATTCATAGCATTAACACGTGCAGTTTGTGCATGGATTGAATATCTGCAGTTTGATTGAGACAATTCGTTAACCGTGTGGCAAAGAATGAATGAGAGTAGCTCTACTCATTGAATTGACAAGTGCACTCTCTTTCCTTGAATGAACGTGTGCAGTTTGATTCTCTAAATAAGTGAGTTAAGTTTGTTTCATTCAAACAATGAATAACGTTTGAAACATTGAATGAATGATTGAAGTATGGTTCAATGAAATCAATGAGTGCAGTTTGCTTCATTGAATTAAAGCGTTAAGCTTGACACATTGAATGAATGAGATAAGCTCTACTCATTGAATTAAACTGTGCAGTTTGTTTCATTGAATGAGTGGCAAAAGCACGAATCATTGAAACGGTACTTGCAGTCTTTGTCATTGAACGAATGTTTGCAGTTGGATTGGTTGATTGAATGATTGCAGATAAATTGACTTCAGACATGAGTGAAGTTTAAATCAACGAATTACTTTTGATTCGTTGAATCAATGATTGAAAAGGAATGGATGAACGAATGCAGTTTCTTCCATTGAATGAAAGCTTTGAGCATGACACATTGAATGAATGAGAGAAGCTCTACTCATTGATTTTGCACGAGCAGTTTGGTTAATGGAGTGAATCTGTGCAGTTTGATTGAGACAATGCGGGAAGCGTATGTCAATGAATGAGTAGCTTGTCATTGAATTGACAAGTGTAGTCTCTTTGTTTGAATGAACCATTGCAGTTTTATTCACTAAATAAGTGAGTTAAGTTTGCTTCATTGAAACAATGAATAAGGTTGAATTAATGATTGAAGTTTGATTCAATGAATCAAAAGTGCAGTTAGCTTCATTGCATTAATGCGTTAATCTTGACACATTTAATGAATGAGAGTAGCTCTACTTGTTCAATTAAGACGTGCAGTTTGTTTCATTGAATGAATGGGCGCAGTTTGATTCATTGAATGAATGCGTATTCGTCATGGCATGGAATGAATGGCAGAGGAGCAGTACGCTTTGAATTAAGACGAGCAGTGTATTTCTTTGAATGAGTGTGTGCAGTATGATTCATACATTGTATGATTTAAGTTTGTTTGATTGAATTACAACGTTAAGCTTGACACATTGAATGAATGAGAGAAGCTCTACTCATTGAATTAAGCTGTGCAGTTTGTTTCATTGAATGAGTGGCAAAAGCATGATTCATTGAAACGGTACTTGCAGTCTTTGTCATGGAATCAATGTTTGCAGTTGGATTGATTGATTGAATGATTACAGATAAATTGACTTCAGAAATGAGTGAAGTTTAAATCAACGAATTACTTTTGATTCTTTGAATCAATGATTGAAAAGGAATGAATGAATGAATGCAGTTTCTTCCATTGAATGAAAGCGGTGAGCTTGACACATTGAAGTTACACGAGCAGTTTGGTTCATGGAGTGAATCTGTGCAGTTTGATTGCGACAATGCGGGAAGCGTGTGTCAATGAATGAATGAGAGTAGCTCTAATTGAATTGACAAGAGTAGTCTCTTTCTTTGAATGAACTAGTGCAGTTTTATTCACTAAATAAGTGAGTTACGTTTGTTTCATTGAAACAATGAATAACGTTTGAAACATTGAATTAATCCTTGAAGTTTGATTTAATGAATCAATGAGTGCAGTTTACTTCATTGAATGAAAGCGTTAAGCTTGACACATTGAATGAACGTCAGTAGCTCTACTCATTGAATTAAGACGTGGAGTTTGTTTTTCATTGAATGAATGGGTGCAGTACGATTCACCAATTGTATGATTTAATTATGTTTGATTGAATTAAAACGTTGAGCTTGACACATTGAAAGAATGAGAGAAGCTCTACTCATTGAATTGACAAGTGCACTCTCTATCCTTGAATGAACATGTGCGGTTTGATTCAAAAAATAAGTGAGTTAAGTTTGTTTCATTGAAACAATGAATAACGTTTGACGTTTGAAACATTGAATGAATGATTCAAGTTTGATTCAATGAATCAATGAGTGCAGTTTACTTCATTAAATTAAAGCGTTAAACTTGACATATTGAAAGAATGAGAGAAGCTCTACTCATTGAATTAAGACGTGCAGTTTGTTTCATTGAATGAAGGCGGTTTGCTCAAGACATTGAATGAATGGCATTAGCTCTCCTCATTGAATAAGTCGTGCAGTGTATTTCATTGAATGAATGGGTGCAATATGATTCATCAGTTGTATGATTTATGTTTATTTGACTGAATTAAAACGTCAAGCTTGACACATTGAATGAATGAGAGAAGCAGTATTCATTGTATGAACACGTGCAGTTTGGTGCATGGATTGAATATCTGCAGTTTGATTGAGACAATTCGTTAAGCGTGTGGCAATGAATGAATGAGAGTAGCTCTACTCATTGAATTGACAAGTGCACTCTCTTTCCTTGAATGAACGTGTGCAGTTTGATTCTGTATATAAGTGAGTTAAGTTTGTTTCATTCAAACAATGAATAACGTTTGAAACAAAGAATGAATGATTGAAGTATGGTTCAATGAAATCAATGAGTGCAGTTTGCTTCATTGAATTAAAGCGTCAAGCTTGACACATTGACTGAATGAGATAAGCTCTACTCATTGAATTAAACTGTGCAGTTTGTTGCATTGAATGAGTGGCAAAAGCACGATTCATTGAAACGGTACTTACAGCCTTTGTCATAGAACGAATATATGCAGTTGGATTGATTGATTGAATGATTGCAGATTAATTGACTTCAGACATGAGTGAAGTTTAAATCAACGAATTACTTTTGATTCGTTGAATCAATGATTGAAAAGGAATGAATGAACGAATGCAGTTTCTTCCATTGAATGAAAGCTTTGAGCATGACACATTGAAGTTACACGAGCAGTTTGGTTCATGGAGTGAATCTGTGCAGTTTGATTGCGACAATGCGGGAAGCGTGTGTCAATGAATGAATGAGAGTAGCTCTAATTGAATTGACAAGAGTAGTCTCTTTCTTTGAATGAACTCGTGCAGTTTTATTCACTAAATAAGTGAGTTACGTTTGTTTCATTGAAACAATGAATAACGTTTGAAACATTGAATTAATCCTTGAAGTTTGATTTAATGAATCAATGAGTGCAGTTTACTTCATTGAATGAAAGCGTTAAGCTTGACACATTGAATGAACGTCAGTAGCTCTACTCATTGAATTAAGACGTGGAGTTTGTTTTTCATTGAATGAATGGGTGCAGTACGATTCACCAATTGTATGATTTAATTATGTTTGATTGAATTAAAACGTTGAGCTTGACACATTGAAAGAATGAGAGAAGCTCTACTCATTGAATTGACAAGTGCACTCTCTATCCTTGAATGAACATGTGCAGTTTGATTCAAAAAATAAGTGAGTTAAGTTTGTTTCATTGAAACAATGAATAACGTTTGACGTTTGAAACATTGAATGAATGATTCTAGTTTGATTCAATGAATCAATGAGTGCAGTTTACTTCATTAAATTAAAGCGTTAAACTTGACATATTGAAAGAATGAGAGAAGCTCTACTCATTGAATTAAGACGTGCAGTTTGTTTCATTGAATGAAGGCGGTTTGCTCAAGACATTGAATGAATGGCATTAGCTCTCCTCATTGAATAAGTCGTGCAGTGTATTTCATTGAATGAATGGGTGCAATATGATTCATCAGTTGTATGATTTATGTTTATTTGACTGAATTAAAACGTCAAGCTTGACACATTGAATGAAATAGAGAAGCAGTATTCATTGTATTAACACGTGCAGTTTGGTTCATGGATTGAATATCTGCAGTTTGATTGGGACAATTCGTTAAGCGTGTGGCAATGAATGAATGACAGTAGCTCTACTCATTGCATTGACAAGTGCACTCTCTTTCCTTGAATGAACGTGTGCAGTTTGATTCTGTAAATAAGTGAGTTAAGTTTGTTTCATTCAAACAATGAATAACGTTTGAAACATTGAATGAATGATTGAAGTATGGTTCAATGAAATCAATGAGTGCAGTTTGCTTCATTGAATTAAAGCGTCAAGCTTGACACATTGAATGAATGAGCGAACCTGTACTCATTGAATTAAGACGTGGGATTTGTTTCATTGGATGAATGCGTTTTGCTCGTGACATTGAACGAATGGCATGAGCTCTACTCTTTGAACTAAGTCGTGCAATGTATTTCATTGAATGAGTGGGTGCAATATGATTCATCAGTTGTATGATTTATGTTTATTTGACAGAATTAAAACGCCAAGCTTGACACATTGAATGAATGAGAGAAGCAGTATTCATAGCATTAACACGTGCAGTTTGTGCATGGATGGAATATCTGCAGTTTGATTGAGACAATTCGTTAACCGTGTGGCAAAGAATGAATGAGAGTAGCTCTACTCATTGAATTGACAAGTGCACTCTCTTTCCTTGAATGAACGTGTGCAGTTTGATTCTCTAAATAAGTGAGTTAAGTTTGTTTCATTCAAACAATGAATAACGTTTGAAACATTGAATGAATGATTGAAGTATGGTTCAATGAAATCAATGAGTGCAGTTTGCTTCATTGAATTAAAGCGTTAAGCTTGACACATTGAATGAATGAGATAAGCTCTACTCATTGAATTAAACTGTGCAGTTTGTTTCATTGAATGAGTGGCAAAAGCACGAATCATTGAAACGGTACTTGCAGTCTTTGTCATTGAACGAATGTTTGCAGTTGGATTGGTTGATTGAATGATTGCAGATAAATTGACTTCAGACATGAGTGAAGTTTAAATCAACGAATTACTTTTGATTCGTTGAATCAATGATTGAAAAGGAATGGATGAACGAATGCAGTTTCTTCCATTGAATGAAAGCTTTGAGCATGACACATTGAATGAATGAGAGAAGCTCTACTCATTGATTTTGCACGAGCAGTTTGGTTAATGGAGTGAATCTGTGCAGTTTGATTGAGACAATGCGGGAAGCGTATGTCAATGAATGAGTAGCTTGTCATTGAATTGACAAGTGTAGTCTCTTTGTTTGAATGAACCATTGCAGTTTTATTCACTAAATAAGTGAGTTAAGTTTGCTTCATTGAAACAATGAATAAGGTTGAATTAATGATTGAAGTTTGATTCAATGAATCAAAAGTGCAGTTAGCTTCATTGCATTAATGCGTTAATCTTGACACATTTAATGAATGAGAGTAGCTCTACTTGTTCAATTAAGACGTGCAGTTTGTTTCATTGAATGAATGGGTGCAGTTTGATTCATTGAATGAATGCGTATTCGTCATGGCATGGAATGAATGGCAGAGGAGCAGTACGCTTTGAATTAAGACGAGCAGTGTATTTCTTTGAATGAGTGTGTGCAGTATGATTCATACATTGTATGATTTAAGTTTGTTTGATTGAATTAAAACGTTAAGCTTGACACATTGAAAGAATGAGAGAAGCTCTACTCATTGAATTAAGCTGTGCAGTTTGTTTCATTGAATGAGTGGCAAAAGCACGATTCATTGAAACGGTACTTGCAGTCTTTGTCATGGAATCAATGTTTGCAGTTGGATTGATTGATTGAATGATTACAGATAAATTGACTTCAGAAATGAGTGATGTTTAAATCAACGAATTACTTTTGATTCTTTGAATCAATGATTGAAAAGGAATGAATGAATGAATGCAGTTTCTTCCATTGAATGAAAGCGGTGAGCTTGACACATTGAAGTTACACGAGCAGTTTGGTTCATGGAGTGAATCTGTGCAGTTTGATTGCGACAATGCGGGAAGCGTGTGTCAATGAATGAATGAGAGTAGCTCTAATTGAATTGACAAGAGTAGTCTCTTTCTTTGAATGAACTAGTGCAGTTTTATTCACTAAATAAGTGAGTTACGTTTGTTTCATTGAAACAATGAATAACGTTTGAAACATTGAATTAATCCTTGAAGTTTGATTTAATGAATCAATGAGTGCAGTTTACTTCATTGAATGAAAGCGTTAAGCTTGACACATTGAATGAACGTCAGTAGCTCTACTCATTGAATTAAGACGTGGAGTTTGTTTTTCATTGAATGAATGGGTGCAGTACGATTCACCAATTGTATGATTTAATTATGTTTGATTGAATTAAAACGTTGAGCTTGACACATTGAAAGAATGAGAGAAGCTCTACTCATTGAATTGACAAGTGCACTCTCTATCCTTGAATGAACATGTGCGGTTTGATTCAAAAAATAAGTGAGTTAAGTTTGTTTCATTGAAACAATGAATAACGTTTGACGTTTGAAACATTGAATGAATGATTCAAGTTTGATTCAATGAATCAATGAGTGCAGTTTACTTCATTAAATTAAAGCGTTAAACTTGACATATTGAAAGAATGAGAGAAGCTCTACTCATTGAATTAAGACGTGCAGTTTGTTTCATTGAATGAAGGCGGTTTGCTCAAGACATTGATTGAATGGCATTAGCTCTCCTCATTGAATAAGTCGTGCAGTGTATTTCATTGAATGAATGGGTGCAATATGATTCATCAGTTGTATGATTTATGTTTATTTGACTGAATTAAAACGTCAAGCTTGACACATTGAATGAATGAGAGAAGCAGTATTCATTGTATGAACACGTGCAGTTTGGTGCATGGATTGAATATCTGCAGTTTGATTGAGACAATTCGTTAAGCGTGTGGCAATGAATGAATGAGAGTAGCTCTACTCATTGAATTGACAAGTGCACTCTCTTTCCTTGAATGAACGTGTGCAGTTTGATTCTGTAAATAAGTGAGTTAAGTTTGTTTCATTCAAACAATGAATAACGTTTGAAACAAAGAATGAATGATTGAAGTATGGTTCAATGAAATCAATGAGTGCAGTTTGCTTCATTGAATTAAACGTCAAGCTTGACACATTGACTGAATGAGATAAGCTCTACTCATTGAATTAAACTGTGCAGTTTGTTGCATTGAATGAGTGGCAAAAGCACGATTCATTGAAACGGTACTTACAGTCTTTGTCATAGAACGAATATATGCAGTTGGATTGATTGATTGAATGATTGTAGATAAATTGACTTCAGACATGAGTGAAGTTTAAATTAACGAATTACTTTTGATTCGTTGAATCAATGATTGAAAAGGAATGAATGAACGAATGCAGTTTCTTCCATTGAATGAAAGCTTTGAGCATGACACATTGAAAGAATGAGAGAAGCTCTACTCATTGAATTGACAAGTGCACTCTCTATCCTTGAATGAACATGTGCAGTTTGATTCAAAAAATAAGTGAGTTAAGTTTGTTTCATTGAAACAATGAATAACGTTTGACGTTTGAAACATTGAATGAATGATTCAAGTTTGATTCAATGAATCAATGAGTGCTGTTTACTTCATTGAATTAAAACGTTAAACTTGACATATTGGAAGAATGAGAGAAGCTCTACTCATTGAATTAAGACATGCAGTTTGTTTCACTGAATGAAGGCGGTTTGCTCAAGACATTGAATGAATGGCATTAGCTCTCCTCATTGAATAAGTCGTGTAGTGTATTTCATTGAATGAATGGGTGCAATATGATTCATCAGTTGTATGATTTATGTTTATTTGACTGAATTAAAACGCCAAGCTTGACACATTGAATGAATGAGAGAAGCAGTATTCATAGCATTAACACGTGCAGTTTGTGCATGGATTGAATATCTGCAGTTTGATTGAGACAATTCGTTAACCGTGTGGCAAAGAATGAATGAGAGTAGCTCTACTCATTGAATTGACAAGTGCACTCTCTTTCCTTGAATGAACGTGTGCAGTTTGATTCTCTAAATAAGTGAGTTAAGTTTGTTTCATTCAAACAATGAATAACGTTTGAAACATTGAATGAATGATTGAAGTATGGTTCAATGAAATCAATGAGTGCAGTTTGCTTCATTGAATTAAAGCGTTAAGCTTGACACATTGAATGAATGAGATTAGCTCTACTCATTGAATTAAACTGTGCAGTTTGTTTCATTGAATGAGTGGCAAAAGCACGAATCATTGAAACGGTACTTGCAGTCTTTGTCATTGAACGAATGTTTGCAGTTGGATTGGTTGATTGAATGATTGCAGATAAATTGACTTCAGACATGAGTGAAGTTTAAATCAACGAATTACTTTTGATTCGTTGAATCAATGATTGAAAAGGAATGGATGAACGAATGCAGTTTCTTCCATTGAATGAAAGCTTTGAGCATGACACATTGAATGAATGAGAGAAGCTCTACTCATTGATTTTGCACGAGCAGTTTGGTTAATGGAGTGAATCTGTGCAGTTTGATTGAGACAATGCGGGAAGCGTATGTCAATGAATGAGTAGCTTGTCATTGAATTGACAAGTGTAGTCTCTTTGTTTGAATGAACCATTGCAGTTTTATTCACTAAATAAGTGAGTTAAGTTTGCTTCATTGAAACAATGAATAAGGTTGAATTAATGATTGAAGTTTGATTCAATGAATCAAAAGTGCAGTTAGCTTCATTGCATTAATGCGTTAATCTTGACACATTTAATGAATGAGAGTAGCTCTACTTGTTCAATTAAGACGTGCAGTTTGTTTCATTGAATGAATGGGCGCAGTTTGATTCATTGAATGAATGCGTATTCGTCATGGCATGGAATGAATGGCAGAGGAGCAGTACGCTTTGAATTAAGACGAGCAGTGTATTTCTTTGAATGAGTGTGTGCAGTATGATTCATACATTGTATGATTTAAGTTTGTTTGATTGAATTACAACGTTAAGCTTGACACATTGAATGAATGAGAGAAGCTCTACTCATTGAATTAAGCTGTGCAGTTTGTTTCATTGAATGAGTGGCAAAAGCATGATTCATTGAAACGGTACTTGCAGTCTTTGTCATGGAATCAATGTTTGCAGTTGGATTGATTGATTGAATGATTACAGATAAATTGACTTCAGAAATGAGTGAAGTTTAAATCAACGAATTACTTTTGATTCTTTGAATCAATGATTGAAAAGGAATGAATGAATGAATGCAGTTTCTTCCATTGAATGAAAGCGGTGAGCTTGACACATTGAAGTTACACGAGCAGTTTGGTTCATGGAGTGAATCTGTGCAGTTTGATTGCGACAATGCGGGAAGCGTGTGTCAATGAATGAATGAGAGTAGCTCTAATTGAATTGACAAGAGTAGTCTCTTTCTTTGAATGAACTAGTGCAGTTTTATTCACTAAATAAGTGAGTTACGTTTGTTTCATTGAAACAATGAATAACGTTTGAAACATTGAATTAATCCTTGAAGTTTGATTTAATGAATCAATGAGTGCAGTTTACTTCATTGAATGAAAGCGTTAAGCTTGACACATTGAATGAACGTCAGTAGCTCTACTCATTGAATTAAGACGTGGAGTTTGTTTTTCATTGAATGAATGGGTGCAGTACGATTCACCAATTGTATGATTTAATTATGTTTGATTGAATTAAAACGTTGAGCTTGACACATTGAAAGAATGAGAGAAGCTCTACTCATTGAATTGACAAGTGCACTCTCTATCCTTGAATGAACATGTGCGGTTTGATTCAAAAAATAAGTGAGTTAAGTTTGTTTCATTGAAACAATGAATAACGTTTGACGTTTGAAACATTGAATGAATGATTCAAGTTTGATTCAATGAATCAATGAGTGCAGTTTACTTCATTAAATTAAAGCGTTAAACTTGACATATTGAAAGAATGAGAGAAGCTCTACTCATTGAATTAAGACGTGCAGTTTGTTTCATTGAATGAAGGCGGTTTGCTCAAGACATTGAATGAATGGCATTAGCTCTCCTCATTGAATAAGTCGTGCAGTGTATTTCATTGAATGAATGGGTGCAATATGATTCATCAGTTGTATGATTTATGTTTATTTGACTGAATTAAAACGTCAAGCTTGACACATTGAATGAATGAGAGAAGCAGTATTCATTGTATGAACACGTGCAGTTTGGTGCATGGATTGAATATCTGCAGTTTGATTGAGACAATTCGTTAAGCGTGTGGCAATGAATGAATGAGAGTAGCTCTACTCATTGAATTGACAAGTGCACTCTCTTTCCTTGAATGAACGTGTGCAGTTTGATTCTGTATATAAGTGAGTTAAGTTTGTTTCATTCAAACAATGAATAACGTTTGAAACAAAGAATGAATGATTGAAGTATGGTTCAATGAAATCAATGAGTGCAGTTTGCTTCATTGAATTAAAGCGTCAAGCTTGACACATTGACTGAATGAGATAAGCTCTACTCATTGAATTAAACTGTGCAGTTTGTTGCATTGAATGAGTGGCAAAAGCACGATTCATTGAAACGGTACTTACAGCCTTTGTCATAGAACGAATATATGCAGTTGGATTGATTGATTGAATGATTGCAGATAAATTGACTTCAGACATGAGTGAAGTTTAAATCAACGAATTACTTTTGATTCGTTGAATCAATGATTGAAAAGGAATGAATGAACGAATGCAGTTTCTTCCATTGAATGAAAGCTTTGAGCATGACACATTGAAGTTACACGAGCAGTTTGGTTCATGGAGTGAATCTGTGCAGTTTGATTGCGACAATGCGGGAAGCGTGTGTCAATGAATGAATGAGAGTAGCTCTAATTGAATTGACAAGAGTAGTCTCTTTCTTTGAATGAACTCGTGCAGTTTTATTCACTAAATAAGTGAGTTACGTTTGTTTCATTGAAACAATGAATAACGTTTGAAACATTGAATTAATCCTTGAAGTTTGATTTAATGAATCAATGAGTGCAGTTTACTTCATTGAATGAAAGCGTTAAGCTTGACACATTGAATGAACGTCAGTAGCTCTACTCATTGAATTAAGACGTGGAGTTTGTTTTTCATTGAATGAATGGGTGCAGTACGATTCACCAATTGTATGATTTAATTATGTTTGATTGAATTAAAACGTTGAGCTTGACACATTGAAAGAATGAGAGAAGCTCTACTCATTGAATTGACAAGTGCACTCTCTATCCTTGAATGAACATGTGCAGTTTGATTCAAAAAATAAGTGAGTTAAGTTTGTTTCATTGAAACAATGAATAACGTTTGACGTTTGAAACATTGAATGAATGATTCAAGTTTGATTCAATGAATCAATGAGTGCAGTTTACTTCATTAAATTAAAGCGTTAAACTTGACATATTGAAAGAATGAGAGAAGCTCTACTCATTGAATTAAGACGTGCAGTTTGTTTCATTGAATGAAGGCGGTTTGCTCAAGACATTGAATGAATGGCATTAGCTCTCCTCATTGAATAAGTCGTGCAGTGTATTTCATTGAATGAATGGGTGCAATATGATTCATCAGTTGTATGATTTATGTTTATTTGACTGAATTAAAACGTCAAGCTTGACACATTGAATGAAATAGAGAAGCAGTATTCATTGTATTAACACGTGCAGTTTGGTTCATGGATTGAATATCTGCAGTTTGATTGGGACAATTCGTTAAGCGTGTGGCAATGAATGAATGACAGTAGCTCTACTCATTGCATTGACAAGTGCACTCTCTTTCCTTGAATGAACGTGTGCAGTTTGATTCTGTAAATAAGTGAGTTAAGTTTGTTTCATTCAAACAATGAATAACGTTTGAAACATTGAATGAATGATTGAAGTATGGTTCAATGAAATCAATGAGTGCAGTTTGCTTCATTGAATTAAAGCGTCAAGCTTGACACATTGAATGAATGAGCGAACCTGTACTCATTGAATTAAGACGTGGGATTTGTTTCATTGAATGAATGCGTTTTGCTCGTGACATTGAACGAATGGCATGAGCTCTACTCTTTGAACTAAGTCGTGCAATGTATTTCATTGAATGAGTGGGTGCAATATGATTCATCAGTTGTATGATTTATGTTTATTTGACAGAATTAAAACGCCAAGCTTGACACATTGAATGAATGAGAGAAGCAGTATTCATAGCATTAACACGTGCAGTTTGTGCATGGATGGAATATCTGCAGTTTGATTGAGACAATTCGTTAACCGTGTGGCAAAGAATGAATGAGAGTAGCTCTACTCATTGAATTGACAAGTGCACTCTCTTTCCTTGAATGAACGTGTGCAGTTTGATTCTCTAAATAAGTGAGTTAAGTTTGTTTCATTCAAACAATGAATAACGTTTGAAACATTGAATGAATGATTGAAGTATGGTTCAATGAAATCAATGAGTGCAGTTTGCTTCATTGAATTAAAGCGTTAAGCTTGACACATTGAATGAATGAGATAAGCTCTACTCATTGAATTAAACTGTGCAGTTTGTTTCATTGAATGAGTGGCAAAAGCACGAATCATTGAAACGGTCCTTGCAGTCTTTGTCATTGAACGAATGTTTGCAGTTGGATTGGTTGATTGAATGATTGCAGATAAATTGACTTCAGACATGAGTGAAGTTTAAATCAACGAATTACTTTTGATTCGTTGAATCAATGATTGAAAAGGAATGGATGAACGAATGCAGTTTCTTCCATTGAATGAAAGCTTTGAGCATGACACATTGAATGAATGAGAGAAGCTCTACTCATTGATTTTGCACGAGCAGTTTGGTTAATGGAGTGAATCTGTGCAGTTTGATTGAGACAATGCGGGAAGCGTATGTCAATGAATGAGTAGCTTGTCATTGAATTGACAAGTGTAGTCTCTTTGTTTGAATGAACCATTGCAGTTTTATTCACTAAATAAGTGAGTTAAGTTTGCTTCATTGAAACAATGAATAAGGTTGAATTAATGATTGAAGTTTGATTCAATGAATCAAAAGTGCAGTTAGCTTCATTGCATTAATGCGTTAATCTTGACACATTTAATGAATGAGAGTAGCTCTACTTGTTCAATTAAGACGTGCAGTTTGTTTCATTGAATGAATGGGTGCAGTTTGATTCATTGAATGAATGCGTATTCGTCATGGCATGGAATGAATGGCAGAGGAGCAGTACGCTTTGAATTAAGACGAGCAGTGTATTTCTTTGAATGAGTGTGTGCAGTATGATTCATACATTGTATGATTTAAGTTTGTTTGATTGAATTACAACGTTAAGCTTGACACATTGAAAGAATGAGAGAAGCTCTACTCATTGAATTAAGCTGTGCAGTTTGTTTCATTGAATGAGTGGCAAAAGCACGATTCATTGAAACGGTACTTGCAGTCTTTGTCATGGAATCAATGTTTGCAGTTGGATTGATTGATTGAATGATTACAGATAAATTGACTTCAGAAATGAGTGAAGTTTAAATCAACGAATTACTTTTGATTCTTTGAATCAATGATTGAAAAGGAATGAATGAATGAATGCAGTTTCTTCCATTGAATGAAAGCGGTGAGCTTGACACATTGAAGTTACACGAGCAGTTTGGTTCATGGAGTGAATCTGTGCAGTTTGATTGCGACAATGCGGGAAGCGTGTGTCAATGAATGAATGAGAGTAGCTCTAATTGAATTGACAAGAGTAGTCTCTTTCTTTGAATGAACTAGTGCAGTTTTATTCACTAAATAAGTGAGTTACGTTTGTTTCATTGAAACAATGAATAACGTTTGAAACATTGAATTAATCCTTGAAGTTTGATTTAATGAATCAATGAGTGCAGTTTACTTCATTGAATGAAAGCGTTAAGCTTGACACATTGAATGAACGTCAGTAGCTCTACTCATTGAATTAAGACGTGGAGTTTGTTTTTCATTGAATGAATGGGTGCAGTACGATTCACCAATTGTATGATTTAATTATGTTTGATTGAATTAAAACGTTGAGCTTGACACATTGAAAGAATGAGAGAAGCTCTACTCATTGAATTGACAAGTGCACTCTCTATCCTTGAATGAACATGTGCGGTTTGATTCAAAAAATAAGTGAGTTAAGTTTGTTTCATTGAAACAATGAATAACGTTTGACGTTTGAAACATTGAATGAATGATTCAAGTTTGATTCAATGAATCAATGAGTGCAGTTTACTTCATTAAATTAAAGCGTTAAACTTGACATATTGAAAGAATGAGAGAAGCTCTACTCATTGAATTAAGACGTGCAGTTTGTTTCATTGAATGAAGGCGGTTTGCTCAAGACATTGATTGAATGGCATTAGCTCTCCTCATTGAATAAGTCGTGCAGTGTATTTCATTGAATGAATGGGTGCAATATGATTCATCAGTTGTATGATTTATGTTTATTTGACTGAATTAAAACGTCAAGCTTGACACATTGAATGAATGAGAGAAGCAGTATTCATTGTATGAACACGTGCAGTTTGGTGCATGGATTGAATATCTGCAGTTTGATTGAGACAATTCGTTAAGCGTGTGGCAATGAATGAATGAGAGTAGTTCTACTCATTGAATTGACAAGTGCACTCTCTTTCCTTGAATGAACGTGTGCAGTTTGATTCTGTAAATAAGTGAGTTAAGTTTGTTTCATTCAAACAATGAATAACGTTTGAAACAAAGAATGAATGATTGAAGTATGGTTCAATGAAATCAATGAGTGCAGTTTGCTTCATTGAATTAAACGTCAAGCTTGACACATTGACTGAATGAGATAAGCTCTACTCATTGAATTAAACTGTGCAGTTTGTTGCATTGAATGAGTGGCAAAAGCACGATTCATTGAAACGGTACTTACAGTCTTTGTCATAGAACGAATATATGCAGTTGGATTGATTGATTGAATGATTGTAGATAAATTGACTTCAGACATGAGTGAAGTTTAAATCAACGAATTACTTTTGATTCGTTGAATCAATGATTGAAAAGGAATGAATGAACGAATGCAGTTTCTTCCATTGAATGAAAGCTTTGAGCATGACACATTGAATGAATGAGAGAAGCTCTACTCATTGATTTTGCACGAGCAGTTTGGTTCATGGAGTGAATCTGTGCAGTTTGATTGAGACAATGCGGGAAGCGTATGTCAATGAATGAGTAGCTTGTCATTGAATTGACAAGTGTAGTCTCTTTGTTTGAATGAACCATTGCAGTTTTATTCACTAAATAAGTGAGTTAAGTTTGCTTCATTGAAACAATGAATAAGGTTGAATTAATGATTGAAGTTTGATTCAATGAATCAAAAGTGCAGTTAGCTTCATTGCATTAATGCGTTAATCTTGACACATTTAATGAATGAGAGTAGCTCTACTTGTTCAATTAAGACGTGCAGTTTGTTTCATTGAATGAATGGGTGCAGTTTGATTCATTGAATGAATGCGTATTCGTCATGGCATGGAATGAATGTCAGAGGAGCAGTACGCTTTGAATTAAGACGAGCAGTGTATTTCTTTGAATGAGTGTGTGCAGTATGATTCATACATTGTATGATTTAAGTTTGTTTGATTGAATTACAACGTTAAGCTTGACACATTGAATGAATGAGAGAAGCTCTACTCATTGAATTAAGACGTGGGATTTGTTTCATTGAATGAAGGCGTTTTGCAAACTGCACTCAATGAAATCAATGAGTGCAGTTTGCTTCATTGAATTAAAGCGTCAAGCTTGACACATTGAATGAATGAGCGAACCTGTACTCATTGAATTAAGACGTGGGATTTGTTTCATTGAATGAATGCGTTTTGCTCGTGACATTGAACGAATGGCATTAGCTCTACTCTTTGAACTAAGTCGTGCAATGTATTTCATTGAATGAGTGGGTGCAATATGATTCATCAGTTGTATGATTTATGTTTATTTGACAGAATTAAAACGCCAAGCTTGACACATTGAATGAATGAGAGAAGCAGTATTCATTGTATTAACACGTGCAGTTTGGTGCATGGATTGAATATCTGCAGTTTGATTGAGACAATTCGTTAAGCGTGTGGCAATGAATGAATGACAGTAGCTCTACTCATTGCATTGACAAGTGCACTCTCTTTCCTTGAATGAACGTGTGCAGTGTGATTCTCTAAATAAGTGAGTTAAGTTTGTTTCATTCAAACAATGAAAAACGTTTGAAACATTGAATGAATGAGCGAAGCTGTACTCATTGAATTAAGACGTGGAATTTGTTTCATTGAATGAATGCGTTTTGCTCGTGACATTGAACGAATGGCATGAGCTCTACTCTTTGAACTAAGTCGTGCAGTGTATTTCATTGAATGAGTGGGTGCAATATGATTCACCAGTTGTATGATTTATGTTTATTTGACTGAATTAAAACGTCAAGCTTGACACATTGAATGAATGAGAGAGCAGTATTCATTGTATTAACACGTGCAATTTGGTGCATGTATTGAATATCTGCAGTTTGATTGAGACAATTCGTTAAGCGTGTGGCAATGAATGAATGAGAGTAGCTCTACTTATTGAATTGACAAGTGCACTCTCTTTCCTTGAATGAACGTGTGCAGTTTGATTCTGTAAATAAGTGAGTTAAGTTTGTTTCATTCAAACAATGAATAACGTTTGAAACATTGAATGAATGATTGAAGTATGGTTCAATGAAATCAATGAGTGCAGTTTGCTTCATTGAATTAAAGCGTTAAGCTTGACACATTGAATGAATGAGATAAGCTCAACCCATTGAATTAAACTGTGCAGTTGTTTCATTGAATGAGTGTCAAAAGCACGATTCATTCAAACGGTACTTGCAGTCTTTGTCATGGAACGAATGTTTGCAGTTGGATTGATTGATTGAATGATTGCAGATAAATTGACTTCAGACATGAGTGAAGTTTAAATCAACGAATTACTTTTGATTGAAAAGGAATGAATGAACGAATGCAGTTTCTTCAAATGCAGTTTGATTCAAACGTTAAGCGTATGGCAATGAATGAATGACAGTAGCTCTACTCATTGAATTGACAAGTGCACTCTCTTTCCTTGAATGAACGTGTGCAGTTTGATTCTGTAAATAAGTGAGTTAAGTTTGTTGTTATTACGTTTGAAACATTGAATGAATGAGCGAAGCTGTACTCATTGAATTAAGACGTGGAATTTGTTTCATTGAATGAATGCGTTTTGCTCGTGACATTGAACGAATGGCATGAGCTCTACTCTTTGAACTAAGTCGTGCAGTGTATTTCATTGAATGAGTGGGTGCAATATGATTCACCAGTTGTATGATTTATGTTTATTTGACTGAATTAAAACGTCAAGCTTGACACATTAAATGAATGAGAGAGCAGTATTCATTGTATTAACACGTGCAATTTGGTGCATGTATTGAATATCTGCAGTTTGATTGAGACAATTCGTTAAGCGTGTGGCAATGAATGAATGAGAGTAACTCTACTTATTGAATTGACAAGTGCACTCTCTTTCCTTGAATGAACGTATGCAGTTTGATTCTGTAAATAAGTGAGTTAAGTTTGTTTCATTCAAACAATGAATAACGTTTGAAACATTGAATGAATGATTGAAGTATGGTTCAATGAAATCAATGAGTGCAGTTTGCTTCATTGAATTAAAGCGTTAAGCTTGACACATTGAATGAATGAGATAAGCTCTGCCCATTGAATTAAACTGTGCAGTTTGTTTCATTGAATGAGTGGCAAAAGCACGATTCATTCAAACGGTACTTGCAGTCTTTGTCATGGAACGAATGTTTGCAGTTGGATTGATTGATTGAATGATTGCAGATAAATTGACTTCAGACATGAGTGAAGTTTAAATTGATTGAAAAGGAATGAATGAACGAATGCAGTTTCTTCCATTGAATGAAAGCTTTGAGCATGACACATTGAATGAATGAGAGAAGCTCTACTCATTGATTTTGCACCAGCAGTTTGGTTCATGGAGTGAATCTGTGCAGTTTGATTGAGACAATGCGGGAAGCGTATGTCAATGAATGAGTAGCTTGTCATTGAATTGACAAGTGTAGTCTCTTTGTTTGAATGAACTAGTGCAGTTTTATTCACTAAATAAGTGAGTGACGTTTGCTTCATTGAAACAATGAATAAGATTGAATTAATGATTGAAGTTTGATTCAATGAATCAAAAGTGCAGTTAGCTTCATTGCATTAATGCGTTAAGCTTGACACATTTAATGAATGAGAGTAGCTCTACTCATTCAATTAAGACGTGCAGTTTGTTTCATTGAATGAATGAGTGCAGTTTGATTCATTGAATGAATGCGTATTCGTCATGGCATGGAATGAATGGCAGAGGAGCAGTACGCTTTGAATTAAGACGAGCAGTGTATTTCATTGAATGAGTGTGTGCAGTATGATTCATACATTGTATGATTTAAGTTTGTTTGATTGAATTAAAACGTTAAGCTTGACACATTGAATGACTGAGAGAAGCTCTACTCATTGAATTAAGCTGTGCAGTTTGTTTCATTGAATGAGTGGCAAAAGCACGATTCATTGAAACGGTACTTGCAGTCTTTGTCATGGAATCAATGTTTGCAGTTGGATTGATTGATTGAATGATTACAGATAAATTGACTTCAGAAATGAGTGATGTTTAAATCAACGAATTACTTTTGATTCTTTGAATCAATGATTGAAAAGGAATGAATGAATGAATGCAGTTTCTTCCATTGAATGAAAGCGGTGAGCTTGACACATTGAAGTTACACGAGCAGTTTGGTTCATGGAGTGAATCTGTGCAGTTTGATTGCGACAATGCGGGAAGCGTGTGTCAATGAATGAATGAGAGTAGCTCTACTCATTGAATTGACAAGTGTAGTCTTTTTCTTTGAATGAACTAGTGCAGTTTTATTCACTAAATAAGTGAGTTACGTTTGTTTCATTGAAACAATGAATAACGTTTGAAACATTGAATTAATCCTTGAAGTTTGATTTAATGAATCAATGAGTGCAGTTTACTTCATTGAATGAAAGCATTAAGCTTGACACATTGAATGAACGTCAGTAGCTCTACTCATTGAATTAAGACGTGGAGTTTGTTTTTCATTGAATGAATGGGTGCAGTACGATTCACCAATTGTATGATTTAATTATGTTTGATTGAATTAAAACGTTGAGCTTGACACATTGAAAGAATGAGAGAAGCTCTACTCATTGAATTGACAAGTGCACTCTCTATCCTTGAAAGAACATGTGCAGTTTGATTCAAAAAATAAGTGAGTTAAGTTTGTTTCATTGAAACAATGAATAACGTTTGACGTTTGAAACATTGAATGAATGATTCAAGTTTGATTCAATGAATCAATGAGTGCTGTTTACTTCATTGAATTAAAACGTTAAACTTGACATATTGAAAGAATGAGAGAAGCTCTACTCATTGAATTAAGACATGCAGTTTGTTTCACTGAATGAAGGCGGTTTGCTCAAGACATTGAATGAATGGCATTAGCTCTCCTCATTGAATAAGTCGTGCAGTGTATTTCATTGAATGAATGGGTGCAATATGATTCATCAGTTGTATGATTTATGTTTATTTGACTGAATTAAAACGTCAAGCTTGACACATTGAATGAAATAGAGAAGCAGTATTCATTGTATTAACACGTGCAGTTTGGTGCATGGATTGAATATCTGCAGTTTGATTGGGACAATTCGTTAAGCGTGTGGCAATGAATGAATGACAGTAGCTCTACTCATTGCATTGACAAGTGCACTCTCTTTCCTTGAATGAACGTGTGCAGTTTGATTCTGTAAATAAGTGAGTTAAGTTTGTTTCATTCAAACAACGAATAACGTTTGAAACATTGAATGAATGATTGAAGTATGGTTCAATGAAATCAATGAGTGCAGTTTGCTTCATTGAATTAAAGCGTCAAGCTTGACACATTGAATGAATGAGCGAAGCTGTACTCATTGAATTAAGACGTGGGATTTGTTTCATTGAATGAATGCGTTTTGCTCGTGACATTGAACGAATGGCATGAGCTCTACTCTTTGAACTAAGTCGTGCAATGTATTTCATTGAATGAGTGGGTGCAATATGATTCATCAGTTGTATGATTTATGTTTATTTGACAGAATTAAAACGCCAAGCTTGACACATTGAATGAATGAGAGAAGCAGTATTCATAGCATTAACACGTGCAGTTTGTGCATGGATTGAATATCTGCAGTTTGATTGAGACAATTCGTTAACCGTGTGGCAAAGAATGAATGAGAGTAGCTCTACTCATTGAATTGACAAGTGCACTCTCTTTCCTTGAATGAACGTGTGCAGTTTGATTCTCTAAATAAGTGAGTTAAGTTTGTTTCATTCAAACAATGAATAACGTTTGAAACATTGAATGAATGATTGAAGTATGGTTCAATGAAATCAATGAGTGCAGTTTGCTTCATTGAATTAAAGCGTTAAGCTTGACACATTGAATGAATGAGATAAGCTCTACTCATTGAATTAAACTGTGCAGTTTGTTTCATTGAATGAGTGGCAAAAGCACGAATCATTGAAACGGTCCTTGCAGTCTTTGTCATTGAACGAATGTTTGCAGTTGGATTGGTTGATTGAATGATTGCAGATAAATTGACTTCAGACATGAGTGAAGTTTAAATCAACGAATTACTTTTGATTCGTTGAATCAATGATTGAAAAGGAATGGATGAACGAATGCAGTTTCTTCCATTGAATGAAAGCTTTGAGCATGACACATTGAATGAATGAGAGAAGCTCTACTCATTGATTTTGCACGAGCAGTTTGGTTAATGGAGTGAATCTGTGTAGTTTGATTGAGACAATGCGGGAAGCGTATGTCAATGAATGAGTAGCTTGTCATTGAATTGACAAGTGTAGTCTCTTTGTTTGAATGAACCATTGCAGTTTTATTCACTAAATAAGTGAGTTAAGTTTGCTTCATTGAAACAATGAATAAGGTTGAATTAATGATTGAAGTTTGATTCAATGAATCAAAAGTGCAGTTAGCTTCATTGCATTAATGCGTTAATCTTGACACATTTAATGAATGAGAGTAGCTCTACTTGTTCAATTAAGACGTGCAGTTTGTTTCATTGAATGAATGGGTGCAGTTTGATTCATTGAATGAATGCGTATTCGTCATGGCATGGAATGAATGGCAGAGGAGCAGTACGCTTTGAATTAAGACGAGCAGTGTATTTCTTTGAATGAGTGTGTGCAGTATGATTCATACATTGTATGATTGAAGTTTGTTTGATTGAATTACAACGTTAAGCTTGACACATTGAATGAATGAGAGAAGCTCTACTCATTGAATTAAGCTGTGCAGTTTGTTTCATTGAATGAGTGGCAAAAGCACGATTCATTGAAACGGTACTTGCAGTCTTTGTCATGGAATCAATGTTTGCAGTTGGATTGATTGATTGAATGATTACAGATAAATTGACTTCAGAAATGAGTGAAGTTTAAATCAACGAATTACTTTTGATTCTTTGAATCAATGATTGAAAAGGAATGAATGAATGAATGCAGTTTCTTCCATTGAATGAAAGCGGTGAGCTTGACACATTGAAGTTACACGAGCAGTTTGGTTCATGGAGTGAATCTGTGCAGTTTGATTGCGACAATGCGGGAAGCGTGTGTCAATGAATGAATGAGAGTAGCTCTAATTGAATTGACAAGAGTAGTCTCTTTCTTTGAATGAACTAGTGCAGTTTTATTCACTAAATAAGTGAGTTACGTTTGTTTCATTGAAACAATGAATAACGTTTGAAACATTGAATTAATCCTTGAAGTTTGATTTAATGAATCAATGAGTGCAGTTTACTTCATTGAATGAAAGCGTTAAGCTTGACACATTGAATGAACGTCAGTAGCTCTACTCATTGAATTAAGACGTGGAGTTTGTTTTTCATTGAATGAATGGGTGCAGTACGATTCACCAATTGTATGATTTAATTATGTTTGATTGAATTAAAACGTTGAGCTTGACACATTGAAAGAATGAGAGAAGCTCTACTCATTGAATTGACAAGTGCACTCTCTATCCTTGAATGAACATGTGCGGTTTGATTCAAAAAATAAGTGAGTTAAGTTTGTTTCATTGAAACAATGAATAACGTTTGACGTTTGAAACATTGAATGAATGATTCAAGTTTGATTCAATGAATCAATGAGTGCAGTTTACTTCATTAAATTAAAGCGTTAAACTTGACATATTGAAAGAATGAGAGAAGCTCTACTCATTGAATTAAGACGTGCAGTTTGTTTCATTGAATGAAGGCGGTTTGCTCAAGACATTGAATGAATGGCATTAGCTCTCCTCATTGAATAAGTCGTGCAGTGTATTTCATTGAATGAATGGGTGCAATATGATTCAACAGGTGTATGATTTATGTTTATTTGACTGAATTAAAACGTCAAGCTTGACACATTGAATGAATGAGAGAAGCAGTATTCATTGTATGAACACGTGCAGTTTGGTGCATGGATTGAATATCTGCAGTTTGATTGAGACAATTCGTTAAGCGTGTGGCAATGAATGAATGAGAGTAGCTCTACTCATTGAATTGACAAGTGCACTCTCTTTCCTTGAATGAACGTGTGCAGTTTGATTCTGTAAATAAGTGAGTTAAGTTTGTTTCATTCAAACAATGAATAACGTTTGAAACAAAGAATGAATGATTGAAGTATGGTTCAATGAAATCAATGAGTGCAGTTTGCTTCATTGAATTAAAGCGTCAAGCTTGACACATTGACTGAATGAGATAAGCTCGACTCATTGAATTAAACTGTGCAGTTTGTTGCATTGAATGAGTGGCAAAAGCACGATTCATTGAAACGGTACTTACAGTCTTTGTCATAGAACGAATATATGCAGTTGGATTGATTGATTGAATGATTGCAGATAAATTGACTTCAGACATGAGTGAAGTTTAAATCAACGAATTACTTTTGATTCGTTGAATCAATGATTGAAAAGGAATGAATGAACGAATGCAGTTTCTTCCATTGAATGAAAGCTTTGAGCATGACACATTGAAGTTACACGAGCAGTTTGGTTCATGGAGTGAATCTGTGCAGTTTGATTGCGACAATGCGGGAAGCGTGTGTCAATGAATGAATGAGAGTAGCTCTAATTGAATTGACAAGAGTAGTCTCTTTCTTTGAATGAACTCGTGCAGTTTTATTCACTAAATAAGTGAGTTACGTTTGTTTCATTGAAACAATGAATAACGTTTGAAACATTGAATTAATCCTTGAAGTTTGATTTAATGAATCAATGAGTGCAGTTTACTTCATTGAATGAAAGCGTTAAGCTTGACACATTGAATGAACGTCAGTAGCTCTACTCATTGAATTAAGACGTGGAGTTTGTTTTTCATTGAATGAATGGGTGCAGTACGATTCACCAATTGTATGATTTAATTATGTTTGATTGAATTAAAACGTTGAGCTTGACACATTGAAAGAATGAGAGAAGCTCTACTCATTGAATTGACAAGTGCACTCTCTATCCTTGAATGAACATGTGCAGTTTGATTCAAAAAATAAGTGAGTTAAGTTTGTTTCATTCAAACAACGAATAACGTTTGAAACATTGAATGAATGATTGAAGTATGGTTCAATGAAATCAATGAGTGCAGTTTGCTTCATTGAATTAAAGCGTCAAGCTTGACACATTGAATGAATGAGCGAACCTGTACTCATTGAATTAAGACGTGGGATTTGTTTCATTGAATGAATGCGTTTTGCTCGTGACATTGAACGAATGGCATGAGCTCTACTCTTTGAACTAAGTCGTGCAATGTATTTCATTGAATGAGTGGGTGCAATATGATTCATCAGTTGTATGATTTATGTTTATTTGACAGAATTAAAACGCCAAGCTTGACACATTGAATGAATGAGAGAAGCAGTATTCATAGCATTAACACGTGCAGTTTGTGCATGGATTGAATATCTGCAGTTTGATTGAGACAATTCGTTAACCGTGTGGCAAAGAATGAATGAGAGTAGCTCTACTCATTGAATTGACAAGTGCACTCTCTTTCCTTGAATGAACGTGTGCAGTTTGATTCTCTAAATAAGTGAGTTAAGTTTGTTTCATTCAAACAATGAATAACGTTTGAAACATTGAATGAATGATTGAAGTATGGTTCAATGAAATCAATGAGTGCAGTTTGCTTCATTGAATTAAAGCGTTAAGCTTGACACATTGAATGAATGAGATAAGCTCTACTCATTGAATTAAACTGTGCAGTTTGTTTCATTGAATGAGTGGCAAAAGCACGAATCATTGAAACGGTACTTGCAGTCTTTGTCATTGAACGAATGTTTGCAGTTGGATTGGTTGATTGAATGATTGCAGATAAATTGACTTCAGACATGAGTGAAGTTTAAATCAACGAATTACTTTTGATTCGTTGAATCAATGATTGAAAAGGAATGGATGAACGAATGCAGTTTCTTCCATTGAATGAAAGCTTTGAGCATGACACATTGAATGAATGAGAGAAGCTCTACTCATTGATTTTGCACGAGCAGTTTGGTTAATGGAGTGAATCTGTGCAGTTTGATTGAGACAATGCGGGAAGCGTATGTCAATGAATGAGTAGCTTGTCATTGAATTGACAAGTGTAGTCTCTTTGTTTGAATGAACCATTGCAGTTTTATTCACTAAATAAGTGAGTTAAGTTTGCTTCATTGAAACAATGAATAAGGTTGAATTAATGATTGAAGTTTGATTCAATGAATCAAAAGTGCAGTTAGCTTCATTGCATTAATGCGTTAATCTTGACACATTTAATGAATGAGAGTAGCTCTACTTGTTCAATTAAGACGTGCAGTTTGTTTCATTGAATGAATGGGTGCAGTTTGATTCATTGAATGAATGCGTATTCGTCATGGCATGGAATGAATGGCAGAGGAGCAGTACGCTTTGAATTAAGACGAGCAGTGTATTTCTTTGAATGAGTGTGTGCAGTATGATTCATACATTGTATGATTTAAGTTTGTTTGATTGAATTACAACGTTAAGCTTGACACATTGAATGAATGAGAGAAGCTCTACTCATTGAATTAAGCTGTGCAGTTTGTTTCATTGAATGAGTGGCAAAAGCATGATTCATTGAAACGGTACTTGCAGTCTTTGTCATGGAATCAATGTTTGCAGTTGGATTGATTGATTGAATGATTACAGATAAATTGACTTCAGAAATGAGTGAAGTTTAAATCAACGAATTACTTTTGATTCTTTGAATCAATGATTGAAAAGGAATGAATGAATGAATGCAGTTTCTTCCATTGAATGAAAGCGGTGAGCTTCACACGTTGAAGTTACACGAGCAGTTTGGTTCATGGAGTGAATCTGTGCAGTTTGATTGCGACAATGCGGGAAGCGTGTGTCAATGAATGAATGAGAGTAGCTCTACTCATTGAATTGACAAGTGTAGTCTCTTTCTTTGAATAAACTAGTGCAGTTTTATTCACTAAATAAGTGAGTTACGTTTGTTTCATTGAAACAATGAATAACGTTTGAAACATTGAATTAATCCTTGAAGTTTGATTTAATGAATCAATGAGTGCAGTTTACTTCATTGAATGAAAGCGTTAAGCTTGACACATTGAATGAACGTCAGTAGCTCTACTCATTGAATTAAGACGTGGAGTTTGTTTTTCATTGAATGAATGGGTGCAGTACGATTCACCAATTGTATGATTTAATTATGTTTGATTGAATTAAAACGTTGAGCTTGACACATTGAAAGAATGAGAGAAGCTCTACTCATTGAATTGACAAGTGCACTCTCTATCCTTGAATGAACATGTGCGGTTTGATTCAAAAAATAAGTGAGTTAAGTTTGTTTCATTGAAACAATGAATAACGTTTGACGTTTGAAACATTGAATGAATGATTCAAGTTTGATTCAATGAATCAATGAGTGCAGTTTACTTCATTAAATTAAAGCGTTAAACTTGACATATTGAAAGAATGAGAGAAGCTCTACTCATTGAATTAAGACGTGCAGTTTGTTTCATTGAATGAAGGCGGTTTGCTCAAGACATTGAATGAATGGCATTAGCTCTCCTCATTGAATAAGTCGTGCAGTGTATTTCATTGAATGAATGGGTGCAATATGATTCATCAGTTGTATGATTTATGTTTATTTGACTGAATTAAAACGTCAAGCTTGACACATTGAATGAATGAGAGAAGCAGTATTCATTGTATGAACACGTGCAGTTTGGTGCATGGATTGAATATCTGCAGTTTGATTGAGACAATTCGTTAAGCGTGTGGCAATGAATGAATGAGAGTAGCTCTACTCATTGAATTGACAAGTGCACTCTCTTTCCTTGAATGAACGTGTGCAGTTTGATTCTGTATATAAGTGAGTTAAGTTTGTTTCATTCAAACAATGAATAACGTTTGAAACAAAGAATGAATGATTGAAGTATGGTTCAATGAAATCAATGAGTGCAGTTTGCTTCATTGAATTAAAGCGTCAAGCTTGACACATTGACTGAATGAGATAAGCTCTACTCATTGAATTAAACTGTGCAGTTTGTTGCATTGAATGAGTGGCAAAAGCACGATTCATTGAAACGGTACTTACAGCCTTTGTCATAGAACGAATATATGCAGTTGGATTGATTGATTGAATGATTGCAGATAAATTGACTTCAGACATGAGTGAAGTTTAAATCAACGAATTACTTTTGATTCGTTGAATCAATGATTGAAAAGGAATGAATGAACGAATGCAGTTTCTTCCATTGAATGAAAGCTTTGAGCATGACACATTGAAGTTACACGAGCAGTTTGGTTCATGGAGTGAATCTGTGCAGTTTGATTGCGACAATGCGGGAAGCGTGTGTCAATGAATGAATGAGAGTAGCTCTAATTGAATTGACAAGAGTAGTCTCTTTCTTTGAATGAACTCGTGCAGTTTTATTCACTAAATAAGTGAGTTACGTTTGTTTCATTGAAACAATGAATAACGTTTGAAACATTGAATTAATCCTTGAAGTTTGATTTAATGAATCAATGAGTGCAGTTTACTTCATTGAATGAAAGCGTTAAGCTTGACACATTGAATGAACGTCAGTAGCTCTACTCATTGAATTAAGACGTGGAGTTTGTTTTTCATTGAATGAATGGGTGCAGTACGATTCACCAATTGTATGATTTAATTATGTTTGATTGAATTAAAACGTTGAGCTTGACACATTGAAAGAATGAGAGAAGCTCTACTCATTGAATTGACAAGTGCACTCTCTATCCTTGAATGAACATGTGCAGTTTGATTCAAAAAATAAGTGAGTTAAGTTTGTTTCATTGAAACAATGAATAACGTTTGACGTTTGAAACATTGAATGAATGATTCAAGTTTGATTCAATGAATCAATGAGTGCAGTTTACTTCATTAAATTAAAGCGTTAAACTTGACATATTGAAAGAATGAGAGAAGCTCTACTCATTGAATTAAGACGTGCAGTTTGTTTCATTGAATGAAGGCGGTTTGCTCAAGACATTGAATGAATGGCATTAGCTCTCCTCATTGAATAAGTCGTGCAGTGTATTTCATTGAATGAATGGGTGCAATATGACTCATCAGTTGTATGATTTATGTTTATTTGACTGAATTAAAACGTCAAGCTTGACACATTGAATGAAATAGAGAAGCAGTATTCATTGTATTAACACGTGCAGTTTGGTTCATGGATTGAATATCTGCAGTTTGATTGGGACAATTCGTTAAGCGTGTGGCAATGAATGAATGACAGTAGCTCTACTCATTGCATTGACAAGTGCACTCTCTTTCCTTGAATGAACGTGTGCAGTTTGATTCTGTAAATAAGTGAGTTAAGTTTGTTTCATTCAAACAATGAATAACGTTTGAAACATTGAATGAATGATTGAAGTATGGTTCAATGAAATCAATGAGTGCAGTTTGCTTCATTGAATTAAAGCGTCAAGCTTGACACATTGAATGAATGAGCGAACCTGTACTCATTGAATTAAGACGAGGGATTTGTTTCATTGAATGAATGCGTTTTGCTCGTGACATTGAACGAATGGCATGAGCTCTACTCTTTGAACTAAGTCGTGCAATGTATTTCATTGAATGAGTGGGTGCAATATGATTCATCAGTTGTATGATTTATGTTTATTTGACAGAATTAAAACGCCAAGCTTGACACATTGAATGAATGAGAGAAGCAGTATTCATAGCATTAACACGTGCAGTTTGTGCATGGATGGAATATCTGCAGTTTGATTGAGACAATTCGTTAACCGTGTGGCAAAGAATGAATGAGAGTAGCTCTACTCATTGAATTGACAAGTGCACTCTCTTTCCTTGAATGAACGTGTGCAGTTTGATTCTCTAAATAAGTGAGTTAAGTTTGTTTCATTCAAACAATGAATAACGTTTGAAACATTGAATGAATGATTGAAGTATGGTTCAATGAAATCAATGAGTGCAGTTTGCTTCATTGAATTAAAGCGTTAAGCTTGACACATTGAATGAATGAGATAAGCTCTACTCATTGAATTAAACTGTGCAGTTTGTTTCATTGAATGAGTGGCAAAAGCACGAATCATTGAAACGGTACTTGCAGTCTTTGTCATTGAACGAATGTTTGCAGTTGGATTGGTTGATTGAATGATTGCAGATAAATTGACTTCAGACATGAGTGAAGTTTAAATCAACGAATTACTTTTGATTCGTTGAATCAATGATTGAAAAGGAATGGATGAACGAATGCAGTTTCTTCCATTGAATGAAAGCTTTGAGCATGACACATTGAATGAATGAGAGAAGCTCTACTCATTGATTTTGCACGAGCAGTTTGGTTAATGGAGTGAATCTGTGCAGTTTGATTGAGACAATGCGGGAAGCGTATGTCAATGAATGAGTAGCTTGTCATTGAATTGACAAGTGTAGTCTCTTTGTTTGAATGAACCATTGCAGTTTTATTCACTAAATAAGTGAGTTAAGTTTGCTTCATTGAAACAATGAATAAGGTTGAATTAATGATTGAAGTTTGATTCAATGAATCAAAAGTGCAGTTAGCTTCATTGCATTAATGCGTTAATCTTGACACATTTAATGAATGAGAGTAGCTCTACTTGTTCAATTAAGACGTGCAGTTTGTTTCATTGAATGAATGGGTGCAGTTTGATTCATTGAATGAATGCGTATTCGTCATGGCATGGAATGAATGGCAGAGGAGCAGTACGCTTTGAATTAAGACGAGCAGTGTATTTCTTTGAATGAGTGTGTGCAGTATGATTCATACATTGTATGATTTAAGTTTGTTTGATTGAATTACAACGTTAAGCTTGACACATTGAAAGAATGAGAGAAGCTCTACTCATTGAATTAAGCTGTGCAGTTTGTTTCATTGAATGAGTGGCAAAAGCACGATTCATTGAAACGGTACTTGCAGTCTTTGTCATGGAATCAATGTTTGCAGTTGGATTGATTGATTGAATGATTACAGATAAATTGACTTCAGAAATGAGTGAAGTTTAAATCAACGAATTACTTTTGATTCTTTGAATCAATGATTGAAAAGGAATGAATGAATGAATGCAGTTTCTTCCATTGAATGAAAGCGGTGAGCTTGACACATTGAAGTTACACGAGCAGTTTGGTTCATGGAGTGAATCTGTGCAGTTTGATTGCGACAATGCGGGAAGCGTGTGTCAATGAATGAATGAGAGTAGCTCTAATTGAATTGACAAGAGTAGTCTCTTTCTTTGAATGAACTAGTGCAGTTTTATTCACTAAATAAGTGAGTTACGTTTGTTTCATTGAAACAATGAATAACGTTTGAAACATTGAATTAATCCTTGAAGTTTGATTTAATGAATCAATGAGTGCAGTTTACTTCATTGAATGAAAGCGTTAAGCTTGACACATTGAATGAACGTCAGTAGCTCTACTCATTGAATTAAGACGTGGAGTTTGTTTTTCATTGAATGAATGGGTGCAGTACGATTCACCAATTGTATGATTTAATTATGTTTGATTGAATTAAAACGTTGAGCTTGACACATTGAAAGAATGAGAGAAGCTCTACTCATTGAATTGACAAGTGCACTCTCTATCCTTGAATGAACATGTGCGGTTTGATTCAAAAAATAAGTGAGTTAAGTTTGTTTCATTGAAACAATGAATAACGTTTGACGTTTGAAACATTGAATGAATGATTCAAGTTTGATTCAATGAATCAATGAGTGCAGTTTACTTCATTAAATTAAAGCGTTAAACTTGACATATTGAAAGAATGAGAGAAGCTCTACTCATTGAATTAAGACGTGCAGTTTGTTTCATTGAATGAAGGCGGTTTGCTCAAGACATTGATTGAATGGCATTAGCTCTCCTCATTGAATAAGTCGTGCAGTGTATTTCATTGAATGAATGGGTGCAATATGATTCATCAGTTGTATGATTTATGTTTATTTGACTGAATTAAAACGTCAAGCTTGACACATTGAATGAATGAGAGAAGCAGTATTCATTGTATGAACACGTGCAGTTTGGTGCATGGATTGAATATCTGCAGTTTGATTGAGACAATTCGTTAAGCGTGTGGCAATGAATGAATGAGAGTAGCTCTACTCATTGAATTGACAAGTGCACTCTCTTTCCTTGAATGAACGTGTGCAGTTTGATTCTGTAAATAAGTGAGTTAAGTTTGTTTCATTCAAACAATGAATAACGTTTGAAACAAAGAATGAATGATTGAAGTATGGTTCAATGAAATCAATGAGTGCAGTTTGCTTCATTGAATTAAACGTCAAGCTTGACACATTGACTGAATGAGATAAGCTCTACTCATTGAATTAAACTGTGCAGTTTGTTGCATTGAATGAGTGGCAAAAGCACGATTCATTGAAACGGTACTTACAGTCTTTGTCATAGAACGAATATATGCAGTTGGATTGATTGATTGAATGATTGTAGATAAATTGACTTCAGACATGAGTGAAGTTTAAATCAACGAATTACTTTTGATTCGTTGAATCAATGATTGAAAAGGAATGAATGAACGAATGCAGTTTCTTCCATTGAATGAAAGCTTTGAGCATGACACATTGAATGAATGAGAGAAGCTCTACTCATTGATTTTGCACGAGCAGTTTGGTTCATGGAGTGAATCTGTGCAGTTTGATTGAGACAATGCGGGAAGCGTATGTCAATGAATGAGTAGCTTGTCATTGAATTGACAAGTGTAGTCTCTTTGTTTGAATGAACCATTGCAGTTTTATTCACTAAATAAGTGAGTTAAGTTTGCTTCATTGAAACAATGAATAAGGTTGAATTAATGATTGAAGTTTGATTCAATGAATCAAAAGTGCAGTTAGCTTCATTGCATTAATGCGTTAATCTTGACACATTTAATGAATGAGAGTAGCTCTACTTGTTCAATTAAGACGTGCAGTTTGTTTCATTGAATGAATGGGTGCAGTTTGATTCATTGAATGAATGCGTATTCGTCATGGCATGGAATGAATGTCAGAGGAGCAGTACGCTTTGAATTAAGACGAGCAGTGTATTTCATTGAATGAGTGTGTGCAGTATGATTCATACATTGTATGATTTAAGTTTGTTTGATTGAATTACAACGTTAAGCTTGACACATTGAATGAATGAGAGAAGCTCTACTCATTGAATTAAGACGTGGGATTTGTTTCATTGAATGAAGGCGTTTTGCAAACTGCACTCAATGAAATCAATGAGTGCAGTTTGCTTCATTGAATTAAAGCGTCAAGCTTGACACATTGAATGAATGAGCGAACCTGTACTCATTGAATTAAGACGTGGGATTTGTTTCATTGAATGAATGCGTTTTGCTCGTGACATTGAACGAATGGCATGAGCTCTACTCTTTGAACTAAGTCGTGCAATGTATTTCATTGAATGAGTGGGTGCAATATGATTCATCAGTTGTATGATTTATGTTTATTTGACAGAATTAAAACGCCAAGCTTGACACATTGAATGAATGAGAGAAGCAGTATTCATTGTATTAACACGTGCAGTTTGGTGCATGGATTGAATATCTGCAGTTTGATTGAGACAATTCGTTAAGCGTGTGGCAATGAATGAATGACAGTAGCTCTACTCATTGCATTGACAAGTGCACTCTCTTTCCTTGAATGAACGTGTGCAGTGTGATTCTCTAAATAAGTGAGTTAAGTTTGTTTCATTCAAACAATGAAAAACGTTTGAAACATTGAATGAATGAGCGAAGCTGTACTCATTGAATTAAGACGTGGAATTTGTTTCATTGAATGAATGCGTTTTGCTCGTGACATTGAACGAATGGCATGAGCTCTACTCTTTGAACTAAGTCGTGCAGTGTATTTCATTGAATGAGTGGGTGCAATATGATTCACCAGTTGTATGATTTATGTTTATTTGACTGAATTAAAACGTCAAGCTTGACACATTAAATGAATGAGAGAGCAGTATTCATTGTATTAACACGTGCAATTTGGTGCATGTATTGAATATCTGCAGTTTGATTGAGACAATTCGTTAAGCGTGTGGCAATGAATGAATGAGAGTAACTCTACTTATTGAATTGACAAGTGCACTCTCTTTCCTTGAATGAACGTGTGCAGTTTGATTCTGTAAATAAGTGAGTTAAGTTTGTTTCATTCAAACAATGAATAACGTTTGAAACATTGAATGAATGATTGAAGTATGGTTCAATGAAATCAATGAGTGCAGTTTGCTTCATTGAATTAAAGCGTTAAGCTTGACACATTGAATGAATGAGATAAGCTCTCATTAAACTGTGCAGTTTGTTTCATTGAATGAGTGTCAAAAGCACGATTCATTCAAACGGTATTTGCAGTCTTTGTCATGGAACGAATGTTTGCAGTTGGATTGATTGATTGAATGATTGCAGATAAATTGACTTCAGACATGAGTGAAGTTTAAATTGATTGAAAAGGAATGAATGAACGAATGCAGTTTCTTCCATTGAATGAAAGCTTTGAGCATGACACATTGAATGAATGAGAGAAGCTCTACTCATTGATTTTGCACCAGCAGTTTGGTTCATGGAGTGAATCTGTGCAGTTTGATTGAGACAATGCGGGAAGCGTATGTCAATGAATGAGTAGCTTGTCATTGAATTGACAAGTGTAGTCTCTTTGTTTGAATGAACTAGTGCAGTTTTATTCACTAAATAAGTGAGTGACGTTTGCTTCATTGAAACAATGAATAAGATTGAATTAATGATTGAAGTTTGATTCAATGAATCAAAAGTGCAGTTAGCTTCATTGCATTAATGCGTTAAGCTTGACACATTTAATGAATGAGAGTAGCTCTACTCATTCAATTAAGACGTGCAGTTTGTTTCATTGAATGAATGAGTGCAGTTTGATTCATTGAATGAATGCGTATTCGTCATGGCATGGAATGAATGGCAGAGGAGCAGTACGCTTTGAATTAAGACGAGCAGTGTATTTCATTGAATGAGTGTGTGCAGTATGATTCATACATTGTATGATTTAAGTTTGTTTGATTGAATTAAAACGTTAAGCTTGACACATTGAATGACTGAGAGAAGCTCTACTCATTGAATTAAGCTGTGCAGTTTGTTTCATTGAATGAGTGGCAAAAGCACGATTCATTGAAACGGTACTTGCAGTCTTTGTCATGGAATCAATGTTTGCAGTTGGATTGATTGATTGAATGATTACAGATAAATTGACTTCAGAAATGAGTGATGTTTAAATCAACGAATTACTTTTGATTCTTTGAATCAATGATTGAAAAGGAATGAATGAATGAATGCAGTTTCTTCCATTGAATGAAAGCGGTGAGCTTGACACATTGAAGTTACACGAGCAGTTTGGTTCATGGAGTGAATCTGTGCAGTTTGATTGCGACAATGCGGGAAGCGTGTGTCAATGAATGAATGAGAGTAGCTCTACTCATTGAATTGACAAGTGTAGTCTTTTTCTTTGAATGAACTAGTGCAGTTTTATTCACTAAATAAGTGAGTTACGTTTGTTTCATTGAAACAATGAATAACGTTTGAAACATTGAATTAATCCTTGAAGTTTGATTTAATGAATCAATGAGTGCAGTTTACTTCATTGAATGAAAGCATTAAGCTTGACACATTGAATGAACGTCAGTAGCTCTACTCATTGAATTAAGACGTGGAGTTTGTTTTTCATTGAATGAATGGGTGCAGTACGATTCACCAATTGTATGATTTAATTATGTTTGATTGAATTAAAACGTTGAGCTTGACACATTGAAAGAATGAGAGAAGCTCTACTCATTGAATTGACAAGTGCACTCTCTATCCTTGAAAGAACATGTGCAGTTTGATTCAAAAAATAAGTGAGTTAAGTTTGTTTCATTGAAACAATGAATAACGTTTGACGTTTGAAACATTGAATGAATGATTCAAGTTTGATTCAATGAATCAATGAGTGCTGTTTACTTCATTGAATTAAAACGTTAAACTTGACATATTGAAAGAATGAGAGAAGCTCTACTCATTGAATTAAGACATGCAGTTTGTTTCACTGAATGAAGGCGGTTTGCTCAAGACATTGAATGAATGGCATTAGCTCTCCTCATTGAATAAGTCGTGCAGTGTATTTCATTGAATGAATGGGTGCAATATGATTCATCAGTTGTATGATTTATGTTTATTTGACTGAATTAAAACGTCAAGCTTGACACATTGAATGAAATAGAGAAGCAGTATTCATTGTATTAACACGTGCAGTTTGGTGCATGGATTGAATATCTGCAGTTTGATTGGGACAATTTGTTAAGCGTGTGGCAATGAATGAATGACAGTAGCTCTACTCATTGCATTGACAAGTGCACTCTCTTTCCTTGAATGAACGTGTGCAGTTTGATTCTGTAAATAAGTGAGTTAAGTTTGTTTCATTCAAACAACGAATAACGTTTGAAACATTGAATGAATGATTGAAGTATGGTTCAATGAAATCAATGAGTGCAGTTTGCTTCATTGAATTAAAGCGTCAAGCTTGACACATTGAATGAATGAGCGAAGCTGTACTCATTGAATTAAGACGTGGGATTTGTTTCATTGAATGAATGCGTTTTGCTCGTGACATTGAACGAATGGCATGAGCTCTACTCTTTGAACTAAGTCGTGCAATGTATTTCATTGAATGAGTGGGTGCAATATGATTCATCAGTTGTATGATTTATGTTTATTTGACAGAATTAAAACGCCAAGCTTGACACATTGAATGAATGAGAGAAGCAGTATTCATAGCATTAACACGTGCAGTTTGTGCATGGATTGAATATCTGCAGTTTGATTGAGACAATTCGTTAACCGTGTGGCAAAGAATGAATGAGAGTAGCTCTACTCATTGAATTGACAAGTGCACTCTCTTTCCTTGAATGAACGTGTGCAGTTTGATTCTCTAAATAAGTGAGTTAAGTTTGTTTCATTCAAACAATGAATAACGTTTGAAACATTGAATGAATGATTGAAGTATGGTTCAATGAAATCAATGAGTGCAGTTTGCTTCATTGAATTAAAGCGTTAAGCTTGACACATTGAATGAATGAGATAAGCTCTACTCATTGAATTAAACTGTGCAGTTTGTTTCATTGAATGAGTGGCAAAAGCACGAATCATTGAAACGGTCCTTGCAGTCTTTGTCATTGAACGAATGTTTGCAGTTGGATTGGTTGATTGAATGATTGCAGATAAATTGACTTCAGACATGAGTGAAGTTTAAATCAACGAATTACTTTTGATTCGTTGAATCAATGATTGAAAAGGAATGGATGAACGAATGCAGTTTCTTCCATTGAATGAAAGCTTTGAGCATGACACATTGAATGAATGAGAGAAGCTCTACTCATTGATTTTGCACGAGCAGTTTGGTTAATGGAGTGAATCTGTGTAGTTTGATTGAGACAATGCGGGAAGCGTATGTCAATGAATGAGTAGCTTGTCATTGAATTGACAAGTGTAGTCTCTTTGTTTGAATGAACCATTGCAGTTTTATTCACTAAATAAGTGAGTTAAGTTTGCTTCATTGAAACAATGAATAAGGTTGAATTAATGATTGAAGTTTGATTCAATGAATCAAAAGTGCAGTTAGCTTCATTGCATTAATGCGTTAATCTTGACACATTTAATGAATGAGAGTAGCTCTACTTGTTCAATTAAGACGTGCAGTTTGTTTCATTGAATGAATGGGTGCAGTTTGATTCATTGAATGAATGCGTATTCGTCATGGCATGGAATGAATGGCAGAGGAGCAGTACGCTTTGAATTAAGACGAGCAGTGTATTTCTTTGAATGAGTGTGTGCAGTATGATTCATACATTGTATGATTTAAGTTTGTTTGATTGAATTACAACGTTAAGCTTGACACATTGAATGAATGAGAGAAGCTCTACTCATTGAATTAAGCTGTGCAGTTTGTTTCATTGAATGAGTGGCAAAAGCACGATTCATTGAAACGGTACTTGCAGTCTTTGTCATGGAATCAATGTTTGCAGTTGGATTGATTGATTGAATGATTACAGATAAATTGACTTCAGAAATGAGTGAAGTTTAAATCAACGAATTACTTTTGATTCTTTGAATCAATGATTGAAAAGGAATGAATGAATGAATGCAGTTTCTTCCATTGAATGAAAGCGGTGAGCTTGACACATTGAAGTTACACGAGCAGTTTGGTTCATGGAGTGAATCTGTGCAGTTTGATTGCGACAATGCGGGAAGCGTGTGTCAATGAATGAATGAGAGTAGCTCTAATTGAATTGACAAGAGTAGTCTCTTTCTTTGAATGAACTAGTGCAGTTTTATTCACTAAATAAGTGAGTTACGTTTGTTTCATTGAAACAATGAATAACGTTTGAAACATTGAATTAATCCTTGAAGTTTGATTTAATGAATCAATGAGTGCAGTTTACTTCATTGAATGAAAGCGTTAAGCTTGACACATTGAATGAACGTCAGTAGCTCTACTCATTGAATTAAGACGTGGAGTTTGTTTTTCATTGAATGAATGGGTGCAGTACGATTCACCAATTGTATGATTTAATTATGTTTGATTGAATTAAAACGTTGAGCTTGACACATTGAAAGAATGAGAGAAGCTCTACTCATTGAATTGACAAGTGCACTCTCTATCCTTGAATGAACATGTGCGGTTTGATTCAAAAAATAAGTGAGTTAAGTTTGTTTCATTGAAACAATGAATAACGTTTGACGTTTGAAACATTGAATGAATGATTCAAGTTTGATTCAATGAATCAATGAGTGCAGTTTACTTCATTAAATTAAAGCGTTAAACTTGACATATTGAAAGAATGAGAGAAGCTCTACTCATTGAATTAAGACGTGCAGTTTGTTTCATTGAATGAAGGCGGTTTGCTCAAGACATTGAATGAATGGCATTAGCTCTCCTCATTGAATAAGTCGTGCAGTGTATTTCATTGAATGAATGGGTGCAATATGATTCAACAGGTGTATGATTTATGTTTATTTGACTGAATTAAAACGTCAAGCTTGACACATTGAATGAATGAGAGAAGCAGTATTCATTGTATGAACACGTGCAGTTTGGTGCATGGATTGAATATCTGCAGTTTGATTGAGACAATTCGTTAAGCGTGTGGCAATGAATGAATGAGAGTAGCTCTACTCATTGAATTGACAAGTGCACTCTCTTTCCTTGAATGAACGTGTGCAGTTTGATTCTGTAAATAAGTGAGTTAAGTTTGTTTCATTCAAACAATGAATAACGTTTGAAACAAAGAATGAATGATTGAAGTATGGTTCAATGAAATCAATGAGTGCAGTTTGCTTCATTGAATTAAAGCGTCAAGCTTGACACATTGACTGAATGAGATAAGCTCGACTCATTGAATTAAACTGTGCAGTTTGTTGCATTGAATGAGTGGCAAAAGCACGATTCATTGAAACGGTACTTACAGTCTTTGTCATAGAACGAATATATGCAGTTGGATTGATTGATTGAATGATTGCAGATAAATTGACTTCAGACATGAGTGAAGTTTAAATCAACGAATTACTTTTGATTCGTTGAATCAATGATTGAAAAGGAATGAATGAACGAATGCAGTTTCTTCCATTGAATGAAAGCTTTGAGCATGACACATTGAAGTTACACGAGCAGTTTGGTTCATGGAGTGAATCTGTGCAGTTTGATTGCGACAATGCGGGAAGCGTGTGTCAATGAATGAATGAGAGTAGCTCTAATTGAATTGACAAGAGTAGTCTCTTTCTTTGAATGAACTCGTGCAGTTTTATTCACTAAATAAGTGAGTTACGTTTGTTTCATTGAAACAATGAATAACGTTTGAAACATTGAATTAATCCTTGAAGTTTGATTTAATGAATCAATGAGTGCAGTTTACTTCATTGAATGAAAGCGTTAAGCTTGACACATTGAATGAACGTCAGTAGCTCTACTCATTGAATTAAGACGTGGAGTTTGTTTTTCATTGAATGAATGGGTGCAGTACGATTCACCAATTGTATGATTTAATTATGTTTGATTGAATTAAAACGTTGAGCTTGACCAATTAGAGCTACTCTCATTCATTCATTGACACACGCTTCCCGCATTGTCGCAATCAAACTGCACAGATTCACTCCATGAACCAAACTGCTCGTGTAACTTCAATATGTCATGCTCAAAGCTTTCATTCAATGGAAGAAACTGCATTCGTTCATTCATTCCTTTTCAATCATTGATTCAACGAATCAAAAGTAATTCGTTGATTTAAACTTCACTCATGTCTGAAGTCAATTTATCTGCAATCATTCAATCAATCAATCCAACTGCATATATTCGTTCTATGACAAAGACTGTAAGTACCGTTTCAATGAATCGTGCTTTTGCCACTCATTCAATGCAACAAACTGCACAGTTTAATTCAATGAGTAGAGCTTATCTCATTCAGTCAATGTGTCAAGCTTGACGCTTTAATTCAATGAAGCAAACTGCACTCATTGATTTCATTGAACCATACTTCAATCATTCATTCTTTGTTTCAAACGTTATTCATTGTTTGAATGAAACAAACTTAACTCACTTATTTACAGAATCAAACTGCACACGTTCATTCAAGGAAAGAGAGTGCACTTGTCAATTCAATGAGTAGAGCTACTCTCATTCATTCATTGCCACACGCTTAACGAATTGTCTCAATCAAACTGCAGATATTCAATCCATGCACCAAACTGCACGTGTTCATACAATGAATACTGCTTCTCTCATTCATTCAATGTGTCAAGCTTGACGTTTTAATTCAGTCAAATAAACATAAATCATACAACTGATGAATCATATTGCACCCATTCATTCAATGAAATACACTGCACGACTTATTCAATGAGGAGAGCTAATGCCATTCATTCAATGTCTTGAGCAAACCGCCTTCATTCAATGAAACAAACTGCACGTCTTAATTCAATGAGTAGAGCTTCTCTCATTCTTTCAATATGTCAAGTTTAACGCTTTAATTTAATGAAGTAAACTGCACTCATTGATTCATTGAATCAAACTTGAATCATTCATTCAATGTTTCAAACGTCAAACGTTATTCATTGTTTCAATGAAACAAACTTAACTCACTTATTTTTTGAAT
This sequence comes from Chiloscyllium plagiosum, assembly GCF_037043375.1. Taxonomy (NCBI): domain Eukaryota; kingdom Metazoa; phylum Chordata; class Chondrichthyes; order Orectolobiformes; family Hemiscylliidae; genus Chiloscyllium; species Chiloscyllium plagiosum. The sequence goes on along the minus strand of NW_028270149.1, from coordinate 89,783,407 downwards.
CAAACCGCACATGTTCATTCAAGGATAGAGAGTGCACTTGTCAATTCAATGAGTAGAGCTTCTCTCATTCTTTCAATGTGTCAAGCTCAACGTTTTAATTCAATCAAACATAATTAAATCATACAATTGGTGAATCGTACTGCACCCATTCATTCAATGAAAAACAAACTCCACGTCTTAATTCAATGAGTAGAGCTACTGACGTTCATTCAATGTGTCAAGCTTAACGCTTTCATTCAATGAAGTAAACTGCACTCATTGATTCATTAAATCAAACTTCAAGGATTAATTCAATGTTTCAAACGTTATTCATTGTTTCAATGAAACAAACGTAACTCACTTATTTAGTGAATAAAACTGCACTAGTTCATTCAAAGAAAGAGACTACTCTTGTCAATTCAATTAGAGCTACTCTCATTCATTCATTGACACACGCTTCCCGCATTGTCGCAATCAAACTGCACAGATTCACTCCATGAACCAAACTGCTCGTGTAACTTCAATGTGTCAAGCTCACCGCTTTCATTCAATGGAAGAAACTGCATTCATTCATTCATTCCTTTTCAATCATTGATTCAAAGAATCAAAAGTAATTCGTTGATTTAAACTTCACTCATTTCTGAAGTCAATTTATCTGTAATCATTCAATCAATCAATCCAACTGCAAACATTGATTCCATGACAAAGACTGCAAGTACCGTTTCAATGAATCATGCTTTTGCCACTCATTCAATGAAACAAACTGCACAGCTTAATTCAATGAGTAGAGCTTCTCTCATTCATTCAATGTGTCAAGCTTAACGTTGTAATTCAATCAAACAAACTTAAATCATACAATGTATGAATCATACTGCACACACTCATTCAAAGAAATACACTGCTCGTCTTAATTCAAAGCGTACTGCTCCTCTGCCATTCATTCCATGCCATGACGAATACGCATTCATTCAATGAATCAAACTGCACCCATTCATTCAATGAAACAAACTGCACGTCTTAATTGAACAAGTAGAGCTACTCTCATTCATTAAATGTGTCAAGATTAACGCATTAATGCAATGAAGCTAACTGCACTTTTGATTCATTGAATCAAACTTCAATCATTAATTCAACCTTATTCATTGTTTCAATGAAGCAAACTTAACTCACTTATTTAGTGAATAAAACTGCAATGGTTCATTCAAACAAAGAGACTACACTTGTCAATTCAATGACAAGCTACTCATTCATTGACATACGCTTCCCGCATTGTCTCAATCAAACTGCACAGATTCACTCCATTAACCAAACTGCTCGTGCAAAATCAATGAGTAGAGCTTCTCTCATTCATTCAATGTGTCATGCTCAAAGCTTTCATTCAATGGAAGAAACTGCATTCGTTCATCCATTCCTTTTCAATCATTGATTCAACGAATCAAAAGTAATTCGTTGATTTAAACTTCACTCATGTCTGAAGTCAATTTATCTGCAATCATTCAATCAACCAATCCAACTGCAAACATTCGTTCAATGACAAAGACTGCAAGTACCGTTTCAATGATTCGTGCTTTTGCCACTCATTCAATGAAACAAACTGCACAGTTTAATTCAATGAGTAGAGCTTATCTCATTCATTCAATGTGTCAAGCTTAACGCTTTAATTCAATGAAGCAAACTGCACTCATTGATTTCATTGAACCATACTTCAATCATTCATTCAATGTTTCAAACGTTATTCATTGTTTGAATGAAACAAACTTAACTCACTTATTTAGAGAATCAAACTGCACACGTTCATTCAAGGAAAGAGAGTGCACTTGTCAATTCAATGAGTAGAGCTACTCTCATTCATTCTTTGCCACACGGTTAACGAATTGTCTCAATCAAACTGCAGATATTCAATCCATGCACAAACTGCACGTGTTAATGCTATGAATACTGCTTCTCTCATTCATTCAATGTGTCAAGCTTGGCGTTTTAATTCTGTCAAATAAACATAAATCATACAACTGATGAATCATATTGCACCCACTCATTCAATGAAATACATTGCACGACTTAGTTCAAAGAGTAGAGCTCATGCCATTCGTTCAATGTCACGAGCAAAACGCATTCATTCAATGAAACAAATCCCACGTCTTAATTCAATGAGTACAGGTTCGCTCATTCATTCAATGTGTCAAGCTTGACGCTTTAATTCAATGAAGCAAACTGCACTCATTGATTTCATTGAACCATACTTCAATCATTCATTCAATGTTTCAAACGTTATTCGTTGTTTGAATGAAACAAACTTAACTCACTTATTTTTTGAATCAAACTGCACATGTTCATTCAAGGATAGAGAGTGCACTTGTCAATTCAATGAGTAGAGCTTCTCTCATTCTTTCAATGTCTCATTCATTCCTTTTCAATCATTGATTCAACGAATCAAAAGTAATTCGTTGATTTAAACTTCACTCATGTCTGAAGTCAATTTATCTGCAATCATTCAATCAATCAATCCAACTGCATATATTCGTTCTATGACAAAGACTGTAAGTACCGTTTCAATGAATCGTGCTTTTGCCACTCATTCAATGCAACAAACTGCACAGTTTAATTCAATGAGTCGAGCTTATCTCATTCAGTCAATGTGTCAAGCTTGACGCTTTAATTCAATGAAGCAAACTGCACTCATTGATTTCATTGAACCATACTTCAATCATTCATTCTTTGTTTCAAACGTTATTCATTGTTTGAATGAAACAAACTTAACTCACTTATTTACAGAATCAAACTGCACACGTTCATTCAAGGAAAGAGAGTGCACTTGTCAATTCAATGAGTAGAGCTACTCTCATTCATTCATTGCCACACGCTTAACGAATTGTCTCAATCAAACTGCCGATATTCAATCCATGCACCAAACTGCACGTGTTCATACAATGAATACTGCTTCTCTCATTCATTCAATGTGTCAAGCTTGACGTTTTAATTCAGTCAAATAAACATAAATCATACAACTGATGAATCATATTGCACCCATTCATTCAATGAAGTACACTGCACGACTTATTCAATGAGGAGAGCTAATGCCATTCATTCAATGTCTTGAGCAAACCGCCTTCATTCAATGAAACAAACTGCACGTCTTAATTCAATGAGTAGAGCTTCTCTCATTCTTTCAATATGTCAAGTTTAACGCTTTAATTTAATGAAGTAAACTGCACTCATTGATTCATTGAATCAAACTTGAATCATTCATTCAATGTTTCAAACGTCAAACGTTATTCATTGTTTCAATGAAACAAACTTAACTCACTTATTTTTTGAATCAAACCGCACATGTTCATTCAAGGATAGAGAGTGCACTTGTCAATTCAATGAGTAGAGCTTCTCTCATTCTTTCAATGTGTCAAGCTCAACGTTTTAATTCAATCAAACATAATTAAATCATACAATTGGTGAATCGTACTGCACCCATTCATTCAATGAAAAACAAACTCCACGTCTTAATTCAATGAGTAGAGCTACTGACGTTCATTCAATGTGTCAAGCTTAACGCTTTCATTCAATGAAGTAAACTGCACTCATTGATTCATTAAATCAAACTTCAAGGATTAATTCAATGTTTCAAACGTTATTCATTGTTTCAATGAAACAAACGTAACTCACTTATTTAGTGAATAAAACTGCACTAGTTCATTCAAAGAAAGAGACTACTCTTGTCAATTCAATTAGAGCTACTCTCATTCATTCATTGACACACGCTTCCCGCATTGTCGCAATCAAACTGCACAGATTCACTCCATGAACCAAACTGCTCGTGTAACTTCAATGTGTCAAGCTCACCGCTTTCATTCAATGGAAGAAACTGCATTCATTCATTCATTCCTTTTCAATCATTGATTCAAAGAATCAAAAGTAATTCGTTGATTTAAACTTCACTCATTTCTGAAGTCAATTTATCTGTAATCATTCAATCAATCAATCCAACTGCAAACATTGATTCCATGACAAAGACTGCAAGTACCGTTTCAATGAATCGTGCTTTTGCCACTCATTCAATGAAACAAACTGCACAGCTTAATTCAATGAGTAGAGCTTCTCTCATTCATTCAATGTGTCAAGCTTAACGTTGTAATTCAATCAAACAAACTTAAATCATACAATGTATGAATCATACTGCACACACTCATTCAAAGAAATACACTGCTCGTCTTAATTCAAAGCGTACTGCTCCTCTGCCATTCATTCCATGCCATGACGAATACGCATTCATTCAATGAATCAAACTGCACCCATTCATTCAATGAAACAAACTGCACGTCTTAATTGAACAAGTAGAGCTACTCTCATTCATTAAATGTGTCAAGATTAACGCATTAATGCAATGAAGCTAACTGCACTTTTGATTCATTGAATCAAACTTCAATCATTAATTCAACCTTATTCATTGTTTCAATGAAGCAAACTTAACTCACTTATTTAGTGAATAAAACTGCAATGGTTCATTCAAACAAAGAGACTACACTTGTCAATTCAATGACAAGCTACTCATTCATTGACATACGCTTCCCGCATTGTCTCAATCAAACTGCACAGATTCACTCCATTAACCAAACTGCTCGTGCAAAATCAATGAGTAGAGCTTCTCTCATTCATTCAATGTGTCATGCTCAAAGCTTTCATTCAATGGAAGAAACTGCATTCGTTCATCCATTCCTTTTCAATCATTGATTCAACGAATCAAAAGTAATTCGTTGATTTAAACTTCACTCATGTCTGAAGTCAATTTATCTGCAATCATTCAATCAACCAATCCAACTGCAAACATTCGTTCAATGACAAAGACTGCAAGGACCGTTTCAATGATTCGTGCTTTTGCCACTCATTCAATGAAACAAACTGCACAGTTTAATTCAATGAGTAGAGCTTATCTCATTCATTCAATGTGTCAAGCTTAACGCTTTAATTCAATGAAGCAAACTGCACTCATTGATTTCATTGAACCATACTTCAATCATTCATTCAATGTTTCAAACGTTATTCATTGTTTGAATGAAACAAACTTAACTCACTTATTTAGAGAATCAAACTGCACACGTTCATTCAAGGAAAGAGAGTGCACTTGTCAATTCAATGAGTAGAGCTACTCTCATTCATTCTTTGCCACACGGTTAACGAATTGTCTCAATCAAACTGCAGATATTCAATCCATGCACAAACTGCACGTGTTAATGCTATGAATACTGCTTCTCTCATTCATTCAATGTGTCAAGCTTGGCGTTTTAATTCTGTCAAATAAACATAAATCATACAACTGATGAATCATATTGCACCCACTCATTCAATGAAATACATTGCACGACTTAGTTCAAAGAGTAGAGCTCATGCCATTCGTTCAATGTCACAAGCAAAACGCATTCATTCAATGAAACAAATCCCACGTCTTAATTCAATGAGTACAGGTTCGCTCATTCATTCAATGTGTCAAGCTTGACGCTTTAATTCAATGAAGCAAACTGCACTCATTGATTTCATTGAACCATACTTCAATCATTCATTCAATGTTTCAAACGTTATTCGTTGTTTGAATGAAACAAACTTAACTCACTTATTTACAGAATCAAACTGCACACGTTCATTCAAGGAAAGAGAGTGCACTTGTCAATGCAATGAGTAGAGCTACTGTCATTCATTCATTGCCACACGCTTAACGAATTGTCCCAATCAAACTGCAGATATTCAATCCATGCACCAAACTGCACGTGTTAATACAATGAATACTGCTTCTCTATTTCATTCAATGTGTCAAGCTTGACGTTATAATTCAGTCAAATAAACATAAATCATACAACTGATGAATCATATTGCACCCATTCATTCAATGAAATACACTGCACGACTTATTCAATGAGGAGAGCTAATGCCATTCATTCAATGTCTTGAGCAAACCGCCTTCATTCAGTGAAACAAACTGCATGTCTTAATTCAATGAGTAGAGCTTCTCTCATTCTTTCAATATGTCAAGTTTAACGTTTTAATTCAATGAAGTAAACAGCACTCATTGATTCATTGAATCAAACTTGAATCATTCATTCAATGTTTCAAACGTCAAACGTTATTCATTGTTTCAATGAAACAAACTTAACTCACTTATTTTTTGAATCAAACTGCACATGTTCATTCAAGGATAGAGAGTGCACTTGTCAATTCAATGAGTAGAGCTTCTCTCATTCTTTCAATGTGTCAAGCTCAACGTTTTAATTCAATCAAACATAATTAAATCATACAATTGGTGAATCGTACTGCACCTATTCATTCAATGAAAAACAAACTCCACGTCTTAATTCAATGAGTAGAGCTACTGACGTTCATTCAATGTGTCAAGCTTAACGCTTTCATTCAATGAAGTAAACTGCACTCATTGATTCATTAAATCAAACTTCAAGGATTAATTCAATGTTTCAAACGTTATTCATTGTTTCAATGAAACAAACGTAACTCACTTATTTAGTGAATAAAACTGCACTAGTTCATTCAAAGAAAAAGACTACACTTGTCAATTCAATGAGTAGAGCTACTCTCATTCATTCATTGACACACGCTTCCCGCATTGTCGCAATCAAACTGCACAGATTCACTCCATGAACCAAACTGCTCGTGTAACTTCAATGTGTCAAGCTCACCGCTTTCATTCAATGGAAGAAACTGCATTCATTCATTCATTCCTTTTCAATCATTGATTCAAAGAATCAAAAGTAATTCGTTGATTTAAACATCACTCATTTCTGAAGTCAATTTATCTGTAATCATTCAATCAATCAATCCAACTGCAAACATTGATTCCATGACAAAGACTGCAAGTACCGTTTCAATGAATCGTGCTTTTGCCACTCATTCAATGAAACAAACTGCACAGCTTAATTCAATGAGTAGAGCTTCTCTCAGTCATTCAATGTGTCAAGCTTAACGTTTTAATTCAATCAAACAAACTTAAATCATACAATGTATGAATCATACTGCACACACTCATTCAATGAAATACACTGCTCGTCTTAATTCAAAGCGTACTGCTCCTCTGCCATTCATTCCATGCCATGACGAATACGCATTCATTCAATGAATCAAACTGCACTCATTCATTCAATGAAACAAACTGCACGTCTTAATTGAATGAGTAGAGCTACTCTCATTCATTAAATGTGTCAAGCTTAACGCATTAATGCAATGAAGCTAACTGCACTTTTGATTCATTGAATCAAACTTCAATCATTAATTCAATCTTATTCATTGTTTCAATGAAGCAAACGTCACTCACTTATTTAGTGAATAAAACTGCACTAGTTCATTCAAACAAAGAGACTACACTTGTCAATTCAATGACAAGCTACTCATTCATTGACATACGCTTCCCGCATTGTCTCAATCAAACTGCACAGATTCACTCCATGAACCAAACTGCTGGTGCAAAATCAATGAGTAGAGCTTCTCTCATTCATTCAATGTGTCATGCTCAAAGCTTTCATTCAATGGAAGAAACTGCATTCGTTCATTCATTCCTTTTCAATCAATTTAAACTTCACTCATGTCTGAAGTCAATTTATCTGCAATCATTCAATCAATCAATCCAACTGCAAACATTCGTTCCATGACAAAGACTGCAAGTACCGTTTGAATGAATCGTGCTTTTGCCACTCATTCAATGAAACAAACTGCACTGTTTAATTCAATGGGTAGAGCTTATCTCATTCATTCAATGTGTCAAGCTTAACGCTTTAATTCAATGAAGCAAACTGCACTCATTGATTTCATTGAACCATACTTCAATCATTCATTCAATGTTTCAAACGTTATTCATTGTTTGAATGAAACAAACTTAACTCACTTATTTACAGAATCAAACTGCACACGTTCATTCAAGGAAAGAGTGCACTTGTCAATTCAATAAGTAGAGTTACTCTCATTCATTCATTGCCACACGCTTAACGAATTGTCTCAATCAAACTGCAGATATTCAATACATGCACCAAATTGCACGTGTTAATACAATGAATACTGCTCTCTCATTCATTTAATGTGTCAAGCTTGACGTTTTAATTCAGTCAAATAAACATAAATCATACAACTGGTGAATCATATTGCACCCACTCATTCAATGAAATACACTGCACGACTTAGTTCAAAGAGTAGAACTCATGCCATTCGTTCAATGTCACGAGCAAAACGCATTCATTCAATGAAACAAATTCCACGTCTTAATTCAATGAGTACAGCTTCGCTCATTCATTCAATGTTTCAAACGTTATTCATTGTTTGAATGAAACAAACTTAACTCACTTATTTACAGAATCAAACTGCACACGTTCATTCAAGGAAAGAGAGTGCACTTGTCAATTCAATGAGTAGAGCTACTGTCATTCATTCATTGCCATACGCTTAACGTTTGAATCAAACTGCATTTGAAGAAACTGCATTCGTTCATTCATTCCTTTTCAATCAAAAGTAATTCGTTGATTTAAACTTCACTCATGTCTGAAGTCAATTTATCTGCAATCATTCAATCAATCAATCCAACTGCAAACATTCGTTCCATGACAAAGACTGCAAGTACCGTTTGAATGAATCGTGCTTTTGCCACTTATTCAATGAAACAACTGCACAGTTTAATTCAATGGGTAGAGCTTATCTCATTCATTCAATGTGTCAAGCTTAACGCTTTAATTCAATGAAGCAAACTGCACTCATTGATTTCATTGAACCATACTTCAATCATTCATTCAATGTTTCAAACGTTATTCATTGTTTGAATGAAACAAACTTAACTCACTTATTTACAGAATCAAACTGCACACGTTCATTCAAGGAAAGAGAGTGCACTTGTCAATTCAATAAGTAGAGCTACTCTCATTCATTCATTGCCACACGCTTAACGAATTGTCTCAATCAAACTGCAGATATTCAATACATGCACCAAATTGCACGTGTTAATACAATGAATACTGCTCTCTCATTCATTCAATGTGTCAAGCTTGACGTTTTAATTCAGTCAAATAAACATAAATCATACAACTGGTGAATCATATTGCACCCACTCATTCAATGAAATACACTGCACGACTTAGTTCAAAGAGTAGAGCTCATGCCATTCGTTCAATGTCACGAGCAAAACGCATTCATTCAATGAAACAAATTCCACGTCTTAATTCAATGAGTACAGCTTCGCTCATTCATTCAATGTTTCAAACGTTTTTCATTGTTTGAATGAAACAAACTTAACTCACTTATTTAGAGAATCACACTGCACACGTTCATTCAAGGAAAGAGAGTGCACTTGTCAATGCAATGAGTAGAGCTACTGTCATTCATTCATTGCCACACGCTTAACGAATTGTCTCAATCAAACTGCAGATATTCAATCCATGCACCAAACTGCACGTGTTAATACAATGAATACTGCTTCTCTCATTCATTCAATGTGTCAAGCTTGGCGTTTTAATTCTGTCAAATAAACATAAATCATACAACTGATGAATCATATTGCACCCACTCATTCAATGAAATACATTGCACGACTTAGTTCAAAGAGTAGAGCTCATGCCATTCGTTCAATGTCACGAGCAAAACGCATTCATTCAATGAAACAAATCCCACGTCTTAATTCAATGAGTACAGGTTCGCTCATTCATTCAATGTGTCAAGCTTGACGCTTTAATTCAATGAAGCAAACTGCACTCATTGATTTCATTGAGTGCAGTTTGCAAAACGCCTTCATTCAATGAAACAAATCCCACGTCTTAATTCAATGAGTAGAGCTTCTCTCATTCATTCAATGTGTCAAGCTTAACGTTGTAATTCAATCAAACAAACTTAAATCATACAATGTATGAATCATACTGCACACACTCATTCAAAGAAATACACTGCTCGTCTTAATTCAAAGCGTACTGCTCCTCTGACATTCATTCCATGCCATGACGAATACGCATTCATTCAATGAATCAAACTGCACCCATTCATTCAATGAAACAAACTGCACGTCTTAATTGAACAAGTAGAGCTACTCTCATTCATTAAATGTGTCAAGATTAACGCATTAATGCAATGAAGCTAACTGCACTTTTGATTCATTGAATCAAACTTCAATCATTAATTCAACCTTATTCATTGTTTCAATGAAGCAAACTTAACTCACTTATTTAGTGAATAAAACTGCAATGGTTCATTCAAACAAAGAGACTACACTTGTCAATTCAATGACAAGCTACTCATTCATTGACATACGCTTCCCGCATTGTCTCAATCAAACTGCACAGATTCACTCCATGAACCAAACTGCTCGTGCAAAATCAATGAGTAGAGCTTCTCTCATTCATTCAATGTGTCATGCTCAAAGCTTTCATTCAATGGAAGAAACTGCATTCGTTCATTCATTCCTTTTCAATCATTGATTCAACGAATCAAAAGTAATTCGTTGATTTAAACTTCACTCATGTCTGAAGTCAATTTATCTACAATCATTCAATCAATCAATCCAACTGCATATATTCGTTCTATGACAAAGACTGTAAGTACCGTTTCAATGAATCGTGCTTTTGCCACTCATTCAATGCAACAAACTGCACAGTTTAATTCAATGAGTAGAGCTTATCTCATTCAGTCAATGTGTCAAGCTTGACGCTTTAATTCAATGAAGCAAACTGCACTCATTGATTTCATTGAACCATACTTCAATCATTCATTCTTTGTTTCAAACGTTATTCATTGTTTGAATGAAACAAACTTAACTCACTTATTTACAGAATCAAACTGCACACGTTCATTCAAGGAAAGAGAGTGCACTTGTCAATTCAATGAGTAGAGCTACTCTCATTCATTCATTGCCACACGCTTAACGAATTGTCTCAATCAAACTGCAGATATTCAATCCATGCACCAAACTGCACGTGTTCATACAATGAATACTGCTTCTCTCATTCATTCAATGTGTCAAGCTTGACGTTTTAATTCAGTCAAATAAACATAAATCATACAACTGATGAATCATATTGCACCCACTCATTCAATGAAATACACTGCACGACTTAGTTCAAAGAGTAGAGCTCATGCCATTCGTTCAATGTCACGAGCAAAACGCATTCATTCAATGAAACAAACTGCACGTCTTAATTCAATGAGTACAGGTTCGCTCATTCATTCAATGTGTCAAGCTTGACGCTTTAATTCAATGAAGCAAACTGCACTCATTGATTTCATTGAACCATACTTCAATCATTCATTCAATGTTTCAAACGTTATTCGTTGTTTGAATGAAACAAACTTAACTCACTTATTTAGAGAATCAAACTGCACACGTTCATTCAAGGAAAGAGAGTGCACTTGTCAATTCAATGAGTAGAGCTACTCTCATTCATTCTTTGCCACACGGTTAACGAATTGTCTCAATCAAACTGCAGATATTCAATCCATGCACAAACTGCACGTTTTAATGTTATGAATACTGCTTCTCTCATTCATTCAATGTGTCAAGCTTGGCGTTTTAATTCTGTCAAATAAACATAAATCATACAACTGATGAATCATATTGCACCCACTCATTCAATGAAATACATTGCACGACTTAGTTCAAAGAGTAGAGCTCATGCCATTCGTTCAATGTCACGAGCAAAACGCATTCATTCCATGAAACAAATCCCACGTCTTAATTCAATGAGTACAGGTTCGCTCATTCATTCAATGTGTCAAGCTTGACGCTTTAATTTAATGAAGCAAACTGCACTCATTGATTTCATTGAACCATACTTCAATCATTCATTCAATGTTTCAAACGTTATTCGTTGTTTGAATGAAACAAACTTAACTCACTTATTTACAGAATCAAACTGCACACGTTCATTCAAGGAAAGAGAGTGCACTTGTCAATGCAACGAGTAGAGCTACTGTCATTCATTCATTGCCACACGCTTAACGAATTGTCCCAATCAAACTGCAGATATTCAATCCATGAACAAAACTGCACGTGTTAATACAATGAATACTGCTTCTCTATTTCATTCAATGTGTCAAGCTTGACGTTTTAATTCAGTCAAATAAACATAAATCATACAACTGATGAATCATATTGCACCCATTCATTCAATGAAATACACTGCACGACTTATTCAATGAGGAGAGCTAATGCCATTCATTCAATGTCTTGAGCAAACCGCCTTCATTCAATGAAACAAACTGCACGTCTTAATTCAATGAGTAGAGCTTCTCTCATTCTTTCAATATGTCAAGTTTAACGCTTTAATTTAATGAAGTAAACTGCACTCATTGATTCATTGAATCAAACTTGAATCATTCATTCAATGTTTCAAACGTCAAACGTTATTCATTGTTTCAATGAAACAAACTTAACTCACTTATTTTTTGAATCAAACTGCACATGTTCATTCAAGGATAGAGAGTGCACTTGTCAATTCAATGAGTAGAGCTTCTCTCATTCTTTCAATGTGTCAAGCTCAACGTTTTAATTCAATCAAACATAATTAAATCATACAATTGGTGAATCGTACTGCACCCATTCATTCAATGAAAAACAAACTCCACGTCTTAATTCAATGAGTAGAGCTACTGACGTTCATTCAATGTGTCAAGCTTAACGCTTTCATTCAATGAAGTAAACTGCACTCATTGATTCATTAAATCAAACTTCAAGGATTAATTCAATGTTTCAAACGTTATTCATTGTTTCAATGAAACAAACGTAACTCACTTATTTAGTGAATAAAACTGCACGAGTTCATTCAAAGAAAGAGACTACTCTTGTCAATTCAATTAGAGCTACTCTCATTCATTCATTGACACACGCTTCCCGCATTGTCGCAATCAAACTGCACAGATTCACTCCATGAACCAAACTGCTCGTGTAACTTCAATGTGTCATGCTCAAAGCTTTCATTCAATGGAAGAAACTGCATTCGTTCATTCATTCCTTTTCAATCATTGATTCAACGAATCAAAAGTAATTCGTTGATTTAAACTTCACTCATGTCTGAAGTCAATTTATCTGCAATCATTCAATCAATCAATCCAACTGCATATATTCGTTCTATGACAAAGACTGTAAGTACCGTTTCAATGAATCGTGCTTTTGCCACTCATTCAATGCAACAAACTGCACAGTTTAATTCAATGAGTAGAGCTTATCTCATTCAGTCAATGTGTCAAGCTTGACGCTTTAATTCAATGAAGCAAACTGCACTCATTGATTTCATTGAACCATACTTCAATCATTCATTCTTTGTTTCAAACGTTATTCATTGTTTGAATGAAACAAACTTAACTCACTTATTTACAGAATCAAACTGCACACGTTCATTCAAGGAAAGAGAGTGCACTTGTCAATTCAATGAGTAGAGCTACTCTCATTCATTCATTGCCACACGCTTAACGAATTGTCTCAATCAAACTGCAGATATTCAATCCATGCACCAAACTGCACGTGTTCATACAATGAATACTGCTTCTCTCATTCATTCAATGTGTCAAGCTTGACGTTTTAATTCAGTCAAATAAACATAAATCATACAACTGATGAATCATATTGCACCCATTCATTCAATGAAATACACTGCACGACTTATTCAATGAGGAGAGCTAATGCCATTCATTCAATGTCTTGAGCAAACCGCCTTCATTCAATGAAACAAACTGCACGTCTTAATTCAATGAGTAGAGCTTCTCTCATTCTTTCAATATGTCAAGTTTAACGCTTTAATTTAATGAAGTAAACTGCACTCATTGATTCATTGAATCAAACTTGAATCATTCATTCAATGTTTCAAACGTCAAACGTTATTCATTGTTTCAATGAAACAAACTTAACTCACTTATTTTTTGAATCAAACCGCACATGTTCATTCAAGGATAGAGAGTGCACTTGTCAATTCAATGAGTAGAGCTTCTCTCATTCTTTCAATGTGTCAAGCTCAACGTTTTAATTCAATCAAACATAATTAAATCATACAATTGGTGAATCGTACTGCACCCATTCATTCAATGAAAAACAAACTCCACGTCTTAATTCAATGAGTAGAGCTACTGACGTTCATTCAATGTGTCAAGCTTAACGCTTTCATTCAATGAAGTAAACTGCACTCATTGATTCATTAAATCAAACTTCAAGGATTAATTCAATGTTTCAAACGTTATTCATTGTTTCAATGAAACAAACGTAACTCACTTATTTAGTGAATAAAACTGCACTAGTTCATTCAAAGAAAGAGACTACTCTTGTCAATTCAATTAGAGCTACTCTCATTCATTCATTGACACACGCTTCCCGCATTGTCGCAATCAAACTGCACAGATTCACTCCATGAACCAAACTGCTCGTGTAACTTCAATGTGTCAAGCTCACCGCTTTCATTCAATGGAAGAAACTGCATTCATTCATTCATTCCTTTTCAATCATTGATTCAAAGAATCAAAAGTAATTCGTTGATTTAAACTTCACTCATTTCTGAAGTCAATTTATCTGTAATCATTCAATCAATCAATCCAACTGCAAACATTGATTCCATGACAAAGACTGCAAGTACCGTTTCAATGAATCGTGCTTTTGCCACTCATTCAATGAAACAAACTGCACAGCTTAATTCAATGAGTAGAGCTTCTCTCATTCATTCAATGTGTCAAGCTTAACGTTGTAATTCAATCAAACAAACTTAAATCATACAATGTATGAATCATACTGCACACACTCATTCAAAGAAATACACTGCTCGTCTTAATTCAAAGCGTACTGCTCCTCTGCCATTCATTCCATGCCATGACGAATACGCATTCATTCAATGAATCAAACTGCACCCATTCATTCAATGAAACAAACTGCACGTCTTAATTGAACAAGTAGAGCTACTCTCATTCATTAAATGTGTCAAGATTAACGCATTAATGCAATGAAGCTAACTGCACTTTTGATTCATTGAATCAAACTTCAATCATTAATTCAACCTTATTCATTGTTTCAATGAAGCAAACTTAACTCACTTATTTAGTGAATAAAACTGCAATGGTTCATTCAAACAAAGAGACTACACTTGTCAATTCAATGACAAGCTACTCATTCATTGACATACGCTTCCCGCATTGTCTCAATCAAACTGCACAGATTCACTCCATTAACCAAACTGCTCGTGCAAAATCAATGAGTAGAGCTTCTCTCATTCATTCAATGTGTCATGCTCAAAGCTTTCATTCAATGGAAGAAACTGCATTCGTTCATCCATTCCTTTTCAATCATTGATTCAACGAATCAAAAGTAATTCGTTGATTTAAACTTCACTCATGTCTGAAGTCAATTTATCTGCAATCATTCAATCAACCAATCCAACTGCAAACATTCGTTCAATGACAAAGACTGCAAGTACCGTTTCAATGATTCGTGCTTTTGCCACTCATTCAATGAAACAAACTGCACAGTTTAATTCAATGAGTAGAGCTTATCTCATTCATTCAATGTGTCAAGCTTAACGCTTTAATTCAATGAAGCAAACTGCACTCATTGATTTCATTGAACCATACTTCAATCATTCATTCAATGTTTCAAACGTTATTCATTGTTTGAATGAAACAAACTTAACTCACTTATTTAGAGAATCAAACTGCACACGTTCATTCAAGGAAAGAGAGTGCACTTGTCAATTCAATGAGTAGAGCTACTCTCATTCATTCTTTGCCACACGGTTAACGAATTGTCTCAATCAAACTGCAGATATTCAATCCATGCACAAACTGCACGTGTTAATGCTATGAATACTGCTTCTCTCATTCATTCAATGTGTCAAGCTTGGCGTTTTAATTCTGTCAAATAAACATAAATCATACAACTGATGAATCATATTGCACCCACTCATTCAATGAAATACATTGCACGACTTAGTTCAAAGAGTAGAGCTCATGCCATTCGTTCAATGTCACGAGCAAAACGCATTCATTCAATGAAACAAATCCCACGTCTTAATTCAATGAGTACAGGTTCGCTCATTCATTCAATGTGTCAAGCTTGACGCTTTAATTCAATGAAGCAAACTGCACTCATTGATTTCATTGAACCATACTTCAATCATTCATTCAATGTTTCAAACGTTATTCGTTGTTTGAATGAAACAAACTTAACTCACTTATTTACAGAATCAAACTGTAATATGTCAAGCTTAACGTTGTAATTCAATCAAACAAACTTAAATCATACAATGTATGAATCATACTGCACACACTCATTCAAAGAAATACACTGCTCGTCTTAATTCAAAGCGTACTGCTCCTCTGCCATTCATTCCATGCCATGACGAATACGCATTCATTCAATGAATCAAACTGCACCCATTCATTCAATGAAACAAACTGCACGTCTTAATTGAACAAGTAGAGCTACTCTCATTCATTAAATGTGTCAAGATTAACGCATTAATGCAATGAAGCTAACTGCACTTTTGATTCATTGAATCAAACTTCAATCATTAATTCTACCTTATTCATTGTTTCAATGAAGCAAACTTAACTCACTTATTTAGTGAATAAAACTGCAATGGTTCATTCAAACAAAGAGACTACACTTGTCAATTCAATGACAAGCTACTCATTCATTGACATACGCTTCCCGCATTGTCTCAATCAAACTGCACAGATTCACTCCATGAACCAAACTGCTCGTGCAAAATCAATGAGTAGAGCTTCTCTCATTCATTCAATGTGTCATGCTTAAAGCTTTCATTCAATGGAAGAAACTGCATTCGTTCATCCATTCCTTTTCAATCATTGATTCAACGAATCAAAAGTAATTCGTTGATTTAAACTTCACTCATGTCTGAAGTCAATTTATCTGCAATCATTCAATCAACCAATCCAACTGCAAACATTCGTTCAATGACAAAGACTGCAAGTACCGTTTCAATGATTCGTGCTTTTGCCACTCATTCAATGAAACAAACTGCACAGTTTAATTCAATGAGTAGAGCTTATCTCATTCATTCAATGTGTCAAGCTTAACGCTTTAATTCAATGAAGCAAACTGCACTCATTGATTTCATTGAACCATACTTCAATCATTCATTCAATGTTTCAAACGTTATTCGTTGTTTGAATGAAACAAACTTAACTCACTTATTTACAGAATCAAACTGCACACGTTCATTCAAGGAAAGAGAGTGCACTTGTCAATGCAATGAGTAGAGCTACTGTCATTCATTCATTGCCACACGCTTAACGAATTGTCCCAATCAAACTGCAGATATTCAATCCATGAACCAAACTGCACGTGTTAATACAATGAATACTGCTTCTCTATTTCATTCAATGTGTCAAGCTTGACGTTTTAATTCAGTCAAATAAACATAAATCATACAACTGATGAATCATATTGCACCCATTCATTCAATGAAATACACTGCACGACTTATTCAATGAGGAGAGCTAATGCCATTCATTCAATGTCTTGAGCAAACCGCCTTCATTCAATGAAACAAACTGCACGTCTTAATTCAATGAGTAGAGCTTCTCTCATTCTTTCAATATGTCAAGTTTAACGCTTTAATTTAATGAAGTAAACTGCACTCATTGATTCATTGAATCAAACTTGAATCATTCATTCAATGTTTCAAACGTCAAACGTTATTCATTGTTTCAATGAAACAAACTTAACTCACTTATTTTTTGAATCAAACTGCACATGTTCATTCAAGGATAGAGAGTGCACTTGTCAATTCAATGAGTAGAGCTTCTCTCATTCTTTCAATGTGTCAAGCTCAACGTTTTAATTCAATCAAACATAATTAAATCATACAATTGGTGAATCGTACTGCACCCATTCATTCAATGAAAAACAAACTCCACGTCTTAATTCAATGAGTAGAGCTACTGACGTTCATTCAATGTGTCAAGCTTAACGCTTTCATTCAATGAAGTAAACTGCACTCATTGATTCATTAAATCAAACTTCAAGGATTAATTCAATGTTTCAAACGTTATTCATTGTTTCAATGAAACAAACGTAACTCACTTATTTAGTGAATAAAACTGCACGAGTTCATTCAAAGAAAGAGAATGGCATGAGCTCTACTCTTTGAACTAAGTCGTGCAGTGTATTTCATTGAATGAGTGGGTGCAATATGATTCACCAGTTGTATGATTTATGTTTATTTGACTGAATTAAAACGTCAAGCTTGACACATTGAATGAATGAGAGAAGCAGTATTCATTGTATTAACACGTGCAATTTGGTGCATGTATTGAATATCTGCAGTTTGATTGAGACAATTCGTTAAGCGTGTGGCAATGAATGAATGAGAGTAGCTCTACTCATTGAATTGACAAGTGCACTCTCTTTCCTTGAATGAACGTGTGCAGTTTGATTCTGTAAATAAGTGAGTTAAGTTTGTTTCATTCAAACAATGAATAACGTTTGAAACATCGAATGAATGATTGAAGTATGGTTCAATGAAATCAATGAGTGCAGTTTGCTTCATTGAATTAAAGCGTTAAGCTTGACACATTGAACGAATGAGATAAGCTCTACTCATTGAATTAAACTGTGCAGTTTGTTTCATTGAATGAGTGGCAAAAGCACGAATCATTGAAACGGTACTTGCAGTCTTTGTCATTGAACGAATGTTTGCAGTTGGATTGATTGATTGAATGATTGCAGATAAATTGACTTCAGACATGAGTGAAGTTTAAATCAACGAATTACTTTTGATTGAAAAGGAATGAATGAACGAATGCAGTTTCTTCCATTGAATGAAAGCTTTGCGCATGACACATTGAATGAATGAGAGAAGCTCTACTCATTGATTTTGCACGAGCAGTTTGGTTCATGGAGTGAATCTGTGCAGTTTGATTGAGACAATGCGGGAAGCGTATGTCAATGAATGAGTAGCTTGTCATTGAATTGCCAAGTGTAGTCTCTTTGTTTGAATGAACTAGTGCAGTTTTATTCACTAAATAAGTGAGTGAAGTTTGCTTCATTGAAACAATGAATAAGGTTGAATTAATGATTGAAGTTTGATTCAATGAATCAAAAGTGCAGTTAGCTTCATTGCATTAATGCGTTAAGCTTGACACATTTAATGAATGAGAGTAGCTCTACTCATTCAATTAAGACGTGCAGTTTGTTTCATTGAATGAATGAGTGCAGTTTGATTCATTGAATGAATGCGTATTCGTCATGGCATGGAATGAATGGCAGAGGAGCAGTACGCTTTGAATTAAGACGAGCAGTGTATTTCATTGAATGAGTGTGTGCAGTATGATTCATACATTGTATGATTTAAGTTTGTTTGATTGAATTAAAACGTTAAGCTTGACACATTGAATGACTGAAAGAAGCTCTACTCATTAAATTAAGCTGTGCAGTTTGTTTCATTGAATGAGTGGCAAAAGCACTATTCATTGAAACGGTACTTGCAGTCTTTGTCATGGAATCAATGTTTGCAGTTGGATTGATTGATTGAATGATTACAGATAAATTGACTTCAGAAATGAGTGATGTTTAAATCAACGAATTACTTTTGATTCTTTGAATCAATGATTGAAAAGGAATGAATGAATGAATGCAGTTTCTTCCATTGAATGAAAGCGGTGAGCTTGACACATTGAAGTTACACGAGCAGTTTGGTTCATGGAGTGAATCTGTGCAGTTTGATTGCGACAATGCGGGAAGCGTGTGTCAATGAATGAATGAGAGTAGCTCTACTCATTGAATTGACAAGTGTAGTTTTTTTCTTTGAATGAACTAGTGCAGTTTTATTCACTAAATAAGTGAGTTACGTTTGTTACATTGAAACAATGAATAACGTTTGAAACATTGAATTAATCCTTGAAGTTTGATTTAATGAATCAATGAGTGCAGTTTACTTCATTGAATGAAAGCGTTAAGCTTGACACATTGAATGAACGTCAGTAGCTCTACTCATTGAATTAAGACGTGGAATTTGTTTTTCATTGAATGAATGGGTGCAGTACGATTCACCAATTGTATGATTTAATTATGTTTGATTGAATTAAAACGTTGAGCTTGACACATTGAAAGAATGAGAGAAGCTCTACTCATTGAATTGACAAGTGCACTCTCTATCCTTGAATGAACATGTGCAGTTTGATTCAAAAAATATGTGAGTTAAGTTTGTTTCATTGAAACAATGAATAACGTTTGACGTTTGAAACATTGAATGAATGATTCAAGTTTGATTCAATGAATCAATGAGTGCTGTTTACTTCATTGAATTATAACGTTAAACTTGACATATTGAAAGAATGAGAGAAGCTCTACTCATTGAATTAAGACATGCAGTTTGTTTCATTGAATGAAGGCGGTTTGCTCAAGACATTGAATGAATGGCATTAGCTCTCCTCATTGAATAAGTCGTGCAGTGTATTTCATTGAATGAATGGGTGCAATATGATTCATCAGTTGTATGATTTATGTTTATTTGACTGAATTAAAACGTCAAGCTTGACACATTGAATGAAATAGAGAAGCAGTATTCATTGTATGAACACGTGCAGTTTGGTGCATGGATTGAATATCTGCAGTTTGATTGAGACAATTCGTTAAGCGTGTGGCAATGAATGAATGACAGTAGCTCTACTCATTGCATTGACAAGTGCACTCTCTTTCCTTGAATGAACGTGTGCAGTTTGATTCTGTAAATAAGTGAGTTAAGTTTGTTTCATTCAAACAACGAATAACGTTTGAAACATTGAATGAATGATTGAAGTATGGTTCAATGAAATCAATGAGTGCAGTTTGCTTCATTGAATTAAAGCGTCAAGCTTGACACATTGAATGAATGAGCGAACCTGTACTCATTGAATTAAGACGTGGAATTTGTTTCATTGAATGAATGCGTTTTGCTCGTGACATTGAACGAATGGCATGAGCTCTACTCTTTGAACTAAGTCGTGCAGTGTATTTCATTGAATCAGTGGGTGCAATATGATTCATCAGTTGTATGATTTATGTTTATTTGACAGAATTAAAACGCCAAGCTTGACACATTGAATGAATGAGAGAAGCAGTATTCATAGCATTAACACGTGCAGTTTGTGCATGGATTGAATATCTGCAGTTTGATTGAGACAATTCGTTAACCGTGTGGCAAAGAATGAATGAGAGTAGCTCTACTCATTGAATTGACAAGTGCACTCTCTTTCCTTGAATGAACGTGTGCAGTTTGATTCTCTAAATAAGTGAGTTAAGTTTGTTTCTTTCAAACAATGAATAACGTTTGAACCATTGAATGAATGATTGAAGTATGGTTCAATGAAATCAATGAGTGCAGTTTGCTTCATTGAATTAAAGCGTCAAGCTTGACACATTGAATGAATGAGCTGAGCTGTACTCATTGAATTAAGACGTGGAATTTGTTTCATTGAATGAATGCGTTTTGCTCGTGACATTGAACGAATGGCATTAGCTCTACTCTTTGAACTAAGTCGTGCAGTGTATTTCATTGAACGAGTGGGTGCAATATGATTCACCAGTTGTATGATTTATGTTTATTTGACTGAATTAAAACGTCAAGCTTGACACATTGAATGAATGAGAGAAGCAGTATTCATTGTATTAACACGTGCAATTTGGTGCATGTATTGAATATCTGCAGTTTGATTGAGTCAATTCGTTAAGCGTGTGGCAATGAATGAATGAGAGTAGCTCTACTCATTGAATTGACAAGTGCACTCTCTTTCCTTGAATGAACGTGTGCAGTTTGATTCTGTAAATAAGTGAGTTAAGTTTGTTTCATTCAAACAATGAATAACGTTTGAAACATTGAATGAATGATTGAAGTATGGTTCAATGAAATCAATGAGTGCAGTTTGCTTCATTGAATTAAAGCGTCAAGCTTGACACATTGAATGAATGAGCGAAGCTCTACTCATTGAATTAAACTGTGCAGTTTGTTTCATTGAATGAGTGGCAAAAGCACGAATCATTGAAACGTTACTTGCAGTCTTTGTCATTGAACGAATGTTTGCAGTTGGATTGGTTGATTGAATGATTGCAGATAAATTGACTTCAGACATGAGTGAAGTTTAAATCAACGAATTACTTTTGATTCGTTGAATCAATGATTGAAAAGGAATGAATGAACGAATGCAGTTTCTTCCATTGAATGAAAGCTTTGAGCATGACACATTGAATGAATGAGAGAAGCTCTACTCATTGATTTTGCACGAGCAGTTTGGTTCATGGAGTGAATCTGTGCAGTTTGATTGAGACAATGCGGGAAGCGTATGTCAATGAATGAGTAGCTTGTCATTGAATTGACAAGTGTAGTCTCTTTGTTTGAATGAACCATTGCAGTTTGATTCACTAAATAAGTGAGTTAAGTTTGCTTAATCAATAAGGTTGAATTAATGATTGAAGTTTGATTCAATGAATCAAAAGTGCAGTTAGCTTCATTGCATTAATGCGTTAAGCTTGACACATTTAATGAATGAGAGTAGCTCTACTTGTTCAATTCAGACGTGCAGTTTGTTTCATTGAATGAATGGGTGCAGTTTGATTCATTGAATGAATGCGTATTCGTCATGGCATGGAATGAATGGCAGAGGAGCAGTACGCTTTGAATTAAGACGAGCAGTGTATTTCTTTGAATGAGTGTGTGCAGTATGATTCATACATTGTATGATTTAAGTTTGTTTGATTGAATTACAACGTTAAGCTTGACACATTGAATGAATGAGAGAAGCTCTACTCATTGAATTAAGCTGTGCAGTTTGTTTCATTGAATGAGTGGCAAAAGCACGATTCATTGAAACGGTACTTGCAGTCTTTGTCATGGAATCAATGTTTGCAGTTGGATTGATTGATTGAATGATTACAGATAAATTGACTTCAGAAATGAGTGAAGTTTAAATCAACGAATTACTTTTGATTCTTTGAATCAATGATTGAAAAGGAATGAATGAATGAATGCAGTTTCTTCCATTGAATGAAAGCGGTGAGCTTGGCACATTGAAGTTACACGAGCAGTTTGGTTCATGGAGTGAATCTGTGCAGTTTGATTGCGATAATGCGGGAAGCGTGTGTCAATGAATGAATGAGAGTAGCTCTACTCATTGAATTGACAAGTGTAGTCTCTTTCTTTGAATGAACTAGTGCAGTTTTATTCACTAAATAAGTGAGTTACGTTTCTTTCATTGAAACAATGAATAACGTTTGAAACATTGAATTAATCCTTGAAGTTTGATTTAATGAATCAATGAGTGCAGTTTACTTCATTGAATGAAAGCGTTAAGCTTGACACATTGAATGAACGTCAGTAGCTCTACTCATTGAATTAAGACGTGGAGTTTGTTTTTCATTGAATGAATGGGTGCAGTACGATTCACCAATTGTATGATTTAATTATGTTTGATTGAATTAAAACGTTGAGCTTGACACATTGAAAGAATGAGAGAAGCTCTACTCATTGAATTGACAAGTGCACTCTCTATCCTTGAATGAACATGTGCAGTTTGATTCAAAAAATAAGTGAGTTAAGTTTGTTTCATTGAAACAATGAATAACGTTTGACGTTTGAAACATTGAATGAATGATTCAAGTTTGATTCAATGAATCAATGAGTGCTGTTTACTTCATTGAATTAAAACGTTAAACTTGACATATTGAAAGAATGAGAGAAGCTCTACTCATTGAATTAAGACATGCAGTTTGTTTCACTGAATGAAGGCGGTTTGCTCAAGACATTGAATGAATGGCATTAGCTCTCCTCATTGAATAATTCGTGCAGTGTATTTCATTGAATGAATGGGTGCAATGTGATTCATCAGTTGTATGATTTATGTCTATTTGACTGAATTAAAACGTCAAGCTTGACACATTGAATGAAATAGAGAAGCAGTATTCATTGTATTAACACGTGCAGTTTGGTGCATGGATTGAATATCTGCAGTTTGATTGAGACAATTCGTTAAGCGTGTGGCAATGAATGAATGACAGTAGCTCTACTCATTGCATTGACAAGTGCACTCTCTTTCCTTGAATGAACGTGTGCAGTTTGATTCTGTAAATAAGTGAGTTAAGTTTGTTTCATTCAAACAACGAATAACGTTTGAAACATTGAATGAATGATTGAAGTATGGTTCAATGAAATCAATGAGTGCAGTTTGCTTCATTGAATTAAAGCGTCAAGCTTGACACATTGAATGAATGAGCGAACCTGTACTCATTGAATTAAGACGAGGGATTTGTTTCATTGAATGAATGCGTTTTGCTCGTGACATTGAACGAATGGCATGAGCTCTACTCTTTGAACTAAGTCGTGCAGTGTATTTCATTGAATGAGTGGGTGCAATATGATTCATCAGTTGTATGATTTATGTTTATTTGACTGAATTAAAACGCCAAGCTTGACACATTGAATGAATGAGAGAAGCAGTATTCATAGCATTAACACGTGCAGTTTGTGCATGGATTGAATATCTGCAGTTTGATTGAGACAATTCGTTAACCGTGTGGCAAAGAATGAATGAGAGTAGCTCTACTCATTGAATTGACAAGTGCACTCTCTTTCCTTGAATGAACGTGTGCAGTTTGATTCTGTAAATAAGTGAGTTAAGTTTGTTTCATTCAAACAACGAATAACGTTTGAAGCATTGAATGAATGATTGAAGTATGGTTCAATGAAATCAATGAGTGCAGTTTGCTTCGTTGAAATAAAGCGTCAAGCTTGACATATTGAATGAATGAGCGAAGCTGTACTCATTGAATTAAGACGTGGAATTTGTTTCATTGAATGAATGCGTTTTGCTCGTGACATTGAACGAATGGCATGAGCTCTACTCTTTGAACTAAGTCGTGCAGTGTATTTCATTGAATGAGTGGGTGCAATATGATTCATACATTGTATGATTTAAGTTTGGTTGATGGAATTACAACGTTAAGCTTGACACATTGAATGAATGAGAGAAGCTCTACTCATTGAATTAAGACGTGGGATTTGTTTCATTGAATGAATGCGTTTTGCAAACTGCACTCAATGAAATCAACGAGTGCAGTTTGCTTCATTGAATTAAAGCGTCAAGCTTGACACATTGAATGAATGAGCGAACCTGTACTCATTGAATTAAGACGTGGGATTTGTTTCATTGAATGAATGCGTTTTGCTCGTGACATTGAACGAATGGCATGAGCTCTACTCTTTGAACTAAGTCGTGCAATGTATTTCATTGAATGAGTGGGTGCAATATGATTCATCAGTTGTATGATTTATGTTTATTTGACTGAATTAAAACGCCAAGCTTGACACATTGAATGAATGAGAGAAGCAGTATTCATAGCATTAACACGTGCAGTTTGTGCATGGATTGAATATCTGCAGTTTGATTGAGACAATTCGTTAACCGTGTGGCAAAGAATGAATGAGAGTAGCTCTACTCATTGCATTGACAAGTGCACTCTCTTTCCTTGAATGAACGTGTGCAGTTTGATTCTGTAAATAAGTGAGTTAAGTTTGTTTCATTCAAACAATGAATAACGTTTGAAACATTGAATGAATGAGCGAAGCTGTACTCATTGAATTAAGACGTGGAATTTGTTTCATTGAATGAATGCGTTTTGCTCGTGACATTGAACGAATGGCATGAGCTCTACTCTTTGAACTAAGTCGTGCAGTGTATTTCATTGAATGAGTGGGTGCAATATGATTCACCAGTTGTATGATTTATGTTTATTTGACTGAATTAAAACGTCAAGCTTGTCACATTGAATGAATGAGAGAGCAGTATTCATTGTATTAACACGTGCAATTTGGTGCATGTATTGAATATCTGCAGTTTGATTGAGACAATTCGTTAAGCGTGTGGCAATGAATGAATGAGAGTAGCTCTACTTAT
Organism: Chiloscyllium plagiosum; assembly: GCF_037043375.1. Lineage (NCBI taxonomy): Eukaryota > Metazoa > Chordata > Chondrichthyes > Orectolobiformes > Hemiscylliidae > Chiloscyllium > Chiloscyllium plagiosum. The sequence goes on along the minus strand of NW_028270149.1, from coordinate 89,757,553 downwards.
TGAATTGACAAGTGCACTCTCTTTCCTTGAATGAACGTGTGCAGTTTGATTCTGTAAATAAGTGAGTTAAGTTTGTTTCATTCAAACAATGAATAACGTTTGAAACATTGAATGAATGATTGAAGTATGGTTCAATGAAATCAATGAGTGCAGTTTGCTTCATTGAATTAAAGCGTTAAGCTTGACACATTGAATGAATGAGATAAGCTCTCATTAAACTGTGCAGTTTGTTTCATTGAATGAGTGTCAAAAGCACGATTCATTCAAACGGTATTTGCAGTCTTTGTCATGGAACGAATGTTTGCAGTTGGATTGATTGATTGAATGATTGCAGATAAATTGACTTCAGACATGAGTGAAGTTTAAATTGATTGAAAAGGAATGAATGAACGAATGCAGTTTCTTCCATTGAATGAAAGCTTTGAGCATGACACATTGAATGAATGAGAGAAGCTCTACTCATTGATTTTGCACGAGCAGTTTGGTTCATGGAGTGAATCTGTGCAGTTTGATTGAGACAATGCGGGAAGCGTATGTCAATGAATGAGTAGCTTGTCATTGAATTGACAAGTGTAGTCTCTTTGTTTGAATGAACTAGTGCAGTTTTATTCACTAAATAAGTGAGTGACGTTTGCTTCATTGAAACAATGAATAAGGTTGAATTAATGATTGAAGTTTGATTCAATGAATCAAAAGTGCAGTTAGCTTCATTGCATTAATGCGTTAAGCTTGACACATTTAATGAATGAGAGTAGCTCTACTCATTCAATTAAGACGTGCAGTTTGTTTCATTGAATGAATGAGTGCAGTTTGATTCATTGAATGAATGCGTATTCGTCATGGCATGGAATGAATGGCAGAGGAGCAGTACGCTTTGAATTAAGACGAGCAGTGTATTTCATTGAATGAGTGTGTGCAGTATGATTCATACATTGTATGATTTAAGTTTGTTTGATTGAATTAAAACGTTAAGCTTGACACATTGAATGACTGAGAGAAGCTCTACTCATTGAATTAAGCTGTGCAGTTTGTTTCATTGAATGAGTGGCAAAAGCACGATTCATTGAAACGGTACTTGCAGTCTTTGTCATGGAATCAATGTTTGCAGTTGGATTGATTGATTGAATGATTACAGATAAATTGACTTCAGAAATGAGTGATGTTTAAATCAACGAATTACTTTTGATTCTTTGAATCAATGATTGAAAAGGAATGAATGAATGAATGCAGTTTCTTCCATTGAATGAAAGCGGTGAGCTTGACACATTGAAGTTACACGAGCAGTTTGGTTCATGGAGTGAATCTGTGCAGTTTGATTGCGACAATGCGGGAAGCGTGTGTCAATGAATGAATGAGAGTAGCTCTACTCATTGAATTGACAAGTGTAGTCTTTTTCTTTGAATGAACTAGTGCAGTTTTATTCACTAAATAAGTGAGTTACGTTTGTTTCATTGAAACAATGAATAACGTTTGAAACATTGAATTAATCCTTGAAGTTTGATTTAATGAATCAATGAGTGCAGTTTACTTCATTGAATGAAAGCGTTAAGCTTGACACATTGAATGAACGTCAGTAGCTCTACTCATTGAATTAAGACGTGGAGTTTGTTTTTCATTGAATGAATGGGTGCAGTACGATTCACCAATTGTATGATTTAATTATGTTTGATTGAATTAAAACGTTGAGCTTGACACATTGAAAGAATGAGAGAAGCTCTACTCATTGAATTGACAAGTGCACTCTCTATCCTTGAATGAACATGTGCAGTTTGATTCAAAAAATAAGTGAGTTAAGTTTGTTTCATTGAAACAATGAATAACGTTTGACGTTTGAAACATTGAATGAATGATTCAAGTTTGATTCAATGAATCAATGAGTGCTGTTTACTTCATTGAATTAAAACGTTAAACTTGACATATTGAAAGAATGAGAGAAGCTCTACTCATTGAATTAAGACATGCAGTTTGTTTCACTGAATGAAGGCGGTTTGCTCAAGACATTGAATGAATGGCATTAGCTCTCCTCATTGAATAAGTCGTGCAGTGTATTTCATTGAATGAATGGGTGCAATATGATTCATCAGTTGTATGATTTATGTTTATTTGACTGAATTAAAACGTCAAGCTTGACACATTGAATGAAATAGAGAAGCAGTATTCATTGTATTAACACGTGCAGTTTGGTGCATGGATTGAATATCTGCAGTTTGATTGGGACAATTCGTTAAGCGTGTGGCAATGAATGAATGACAGTAGCTCTACTCATTGCATTGACAAGTGCACTCTCTTTCCTTGAATGAACGTGTGCAGTTTGATTCTGTAAATAAGTGAGTTAAGTTTGTTTCATTCAAACAACGAATAACGTTTGAAACATTGAATGAATGATTGAAGTATGGTTCAATGAAATCAATGAGTGCAGTTTGCTTCATTGAATTAAAGCGTCAAGCTTGACACATTGAATGAATGAGCGAAGCTGTACTCATTGAATTAAGACGTGGGATTTGTTTCATTGAATGAATGCGTTTTGCTCGTGACATTGAACGAATGGCATGAGCTCTACTCTTTGAACTAAGTCGTGCAATGTATTTCATTGAATGAGTGGGTGCAATATGATTCATCAGTTGTATGATTTATGTTTATTTGACAGAATTAAAACGCTAAGCTTGACACATTGAATGAATGAGAGAAGCAGTATTCATAGCATTAACACGTGCAGTTTGTGCATGGATTGAATATCTGCAGTTTGATTGAGACAATTCGTTAACCGTGTGGCAAAGAATGAATGAGAGTAGCTCTACTCATTGAATTGACAAGGGCACTCTCTTTCCTTGAATGAACGTGTGCAGTTTGATTCTCTAAATAAGTGAGTTAAGTTTGTTTCATTCAAACAATGAATAACGTTTGAAACATTGAATGAATGATTGAAGTATGGTTCAATGAAATCAATGAGTGCAGTTTGCTTCATTGAATTAAAGCGTTAAGCTTGACACATTGAATGAATGAGATAAGCTCTACTCATTGAATTAAACTGTGCAGTTTGTTTCATTGAATGAGTGGCAAAAGCACGAATCATTGAAACGGTACTTGCAGTCTTTGTCATTGAACGAATGTTTGCAGTTGGATTGGTTGATTGAATGATTGCAGATAAATTGACTTCAGACATGAGTGAAGTTTAAATCAACGAATTACTTTTGATTCGTTGAATCAATGATTGAAAAGGAATGGATGAACGAATGCAGTTTCTTCCATTGAATGAAAGCTTTGAGCATGACACATTGAATGAATGAGAGAAGCTCTACTCATTGATTTTGCACGAGCAGTTTGGTTAATGGAGTGAATCTGTGCAGTTTGATTGAGACAATGCGGGAAGCGTATGTCAATGAATGAGTAGCTTGTCATTGAATTGACAAGTGTAGTCTCTTTGTTGGAATGAACCATTGCAGTTTTATTCACTAAATAAGTGAGTTAAGTTTGCTTCATTGAAACAATGAATAAGGTTGAATTAATGATTGAAGTTTGATTCAATGAATCAAAAGTGCAGTTAGCTTCATTGCATTAATGCGTTAATCCTGACACATTTAATGAATGAGAGTAGCTCTACTTGTTCAATTAAGACGTGCAGTTTGTTTCATTGAATGAATGGGTGCAGTTTGATTCATTGAATGAATGCGTATTCGTCATGGCATGGAATGAATGGCAGAGGAGCAGTACGCTTTGAATTAAGACGAGCAGTGTATTTCTTTGAATGAGTGTGTGCAGTATGATTCATACATTGTATGATTTAAGTTTGTTTGATTGAATTACAACGTTAAGCTTGACACATTGAATGAATGAGAGAAGCTCTACTCATTGAATTAAGCTGTGCAGTTTGTTTCATTGAATGAGTGGCAAAAGCACGATTCATTGAAACGGTACTTGCAGTCTTTGTCATGGAATCAATGTTTGCAGTTGGATTGATTGATTGAATGATTACAGATAAATTGACTTCAGAAATGAGTGAAGTTTAAATCAACGAATTACTTTTGATTCTTTGAATCAATGATTGAAAAGGAATGAATGAATGAATGCAGTTTCTTCCATTGAATGAAAGCGGTGAGCTTGACACATTGAAGTTACACGAGCAGTTTGGTTCATGGAGTGAATCTGTGCAGTTTGATTGCGACAATGCGGGAAGCGTGTGTCAATGAATGAATGAGAGTAGCTCTAATTGAATTGACAAGAGTAGTCTCTTTCTTTGAATGAACTAGTGCAGTTTTATTCACTAAATAAGTGAGTTACGTTTGTTTCATTGAAACAATGAATAACGTTTGAAACATTGAATTAATCCTTGAAGTTTGATTTAATGAATCAATGAGTGCAGTTTACTTCATTGAATGAAAGCGTTAAGCTTGACACATTGAATGAACGTCAGTAGCTCTACTCATTGAATTAAGACGTGGAGTTTGTTTTTCATTGAATGAATGGGTGCAGTACGATTCACCAATTGTATGATTTAATTATGTTTGATTGAATTAAAACGTTGAGCTTGACACATTGAAAGAATGAGAGAAGCTCTACTCATTGAATTGACAAGTGCACTCTCTATCCTTGAATGAACATGTGCGGTTTGATTCAAAAAATAAGTGAGTTAAGTTTGTTTCATTGAAACAATGAATAACGTTTGACGTTTGAAACATTGAATGAATGATTCAAGTTTGATTCAATGAATCAATGAGTGCAGTTTACTTCATTAAATTAAAGCGTTAAACTTGACATATTGAAAGAATGAGAGAAGCTCTACTCATTGAATTAAGACATGCAGTTTGTTTCATTGAATGAAGGCGGTTTGCTCAAGACATTGAATGAATGGCATTAGCTCTCCTCATTGAATAAGTCGTGCAGTGTATTTCATTGAATGAATGGGTGCAATATGATTCAACAGTTGTATGATTTATGTTTATTTGACTGAATTAAAACGTCAAGCTTGACACATTGAATGAATGAGAGAAGCAGTATTCATTGTATGAACACGTGCAGTTTGGTGCATGGATTGAATATCTGCAGTTTGATTGAGACAATTCGTTAAGCGTGTGGCAATGAATGAATGAGAGTAGCTCTACTCATTGAATTGACAAGTGCACTCTCTTTCCTTGAATGAACGTGTGCAGTTTGATTCTGTAAATAAGTGAGTTAAGTTTGTTTCATTCAAACAATGAATAACGTTTGAAACAAAGAATGAATGATTCAATGAGTTCAATGAAATGAATGAGAGAAGCTCTACTCATTGATTTTGCACGAGCAGTTTGGTTCATGGAGTGAATCTGTGCAGTTTGATTGAGACAATGCGGGAAGCGTATGTCAATGAATGAGTAGCTTGTCATTGAATTGACAAGTGTAGTCTCTTTGTTTGAATGAACCATTGCAGTTTTATTCACTAAATAAGTGAGTTAAGTTTGCTTCATTGAAACAATGAATAAGGTTGAATTAATGATTGAAGTTTGATTCAATGAATCAAAAGTGCAGTTAGCTTCATTGCATTAATGCGTTAATCTTGACACATTTAATGAATGAGAGTAGCTCTACTTGTTCAATTAAGACGTGCAGTTTGTTTCATTGAATGAATGGGTGCAGTTTGATTCATTGAATGAATGCGTATTCGTCATGGCATGGAATGAATGGCAGAGGAGCAGTACGCTTTGAATTAGGACGAGCAGTGTATTTCTTTGAATGAGTGTGTGCAGTATGATTCATACATTGTATGATTTAAGTTTGTTTGATTGAATTACAACGTTAAGCTTGACACATTGAATGAATGAGAGAAGCTCTACTCATTGAATTAAGCTGTGCAGTTTGTTTCATTGAATGAGTGGCAAAAGCACGATTCATTGAAACGGTACTTGCAGTCTTTGTCATGGAACGAATGTTTGCAGTTGGATTGATTGATTGAATGATTGCAGATAAATTGACTTCAGAAATGAGTGAAGTTTAAATCAACGAATTACTTTTGATTCGTTGAATCAATGATTGAAAAGGAATGAATGAACGAATGCAGTTTCTTCCATTGAATGAAAGCTTTGAGCATGACACATTGAAGTTACACGAGCAGTTTGGTTCATGGAGTGAATCTGTGCAGTTTGATTGCGACAATGCGGGAAGCGTGTGTCAATGAATGAATGAGAGTAGCTCTAATTGAATTGACAAGAGTAGTCTCTTTCTTTGAATGAACTCGTGCAGTTTTATTCACTAAATAAGTGAGTTACGTTTGTTTCATTGAAACAATGAATAACGTTTGAAACATTGAATTAATCCTTGAAGTTTGATTTAATGAATCAATGAGTGCAGTTTACTTCATTGAATGAAAGCGTTAAGCTTGACACATTGAATGAACGTCAGTAGCTCTACTCATTGAATTAAGACGTGGAGTTTGTTTTTCATTGAATGAATGGGTGCAGTACGATTCACCAATTGTATGATTTAATTATGTTTGATTGAATTAAAACGTTGAGCTTGACACATTGAAAGAATGAGAGAAGCTCTACTCATTGAATTGACAAGTGCACTCTCTATCCTTGAATGAACATGTGCGGTTTGATTCAAAAAATAAGTGAGTTAAGTTTGTTTCATTGAAACAATGAATAACGTTTGACGTTTGAAACATTGAATGAATGATTCAAGTTTGATTCAATGAATCAATGAGTGCAGTTTACTTCATTAAATTAAAGCGTTAAACTTGACATATTGAAAGAATGAGAGAAGCTCTACTCATTGAATTAAGACGTGCAGTTTGTTTCATTGAATGAAGGCGGTTTGCTCAAGACATTGAATGAATGGCATTAGCTCTCCTCATTGAATAAGTCGTGCAGTGTATTTCATTGAATGAATGGGTGCAATATGATTCAACAGTTGTATGATTTATGTTTATTTGACTGAATTAAAACGTCAAGCTTGACACATTGAATGAATGAGAGAAGCAGTATTCATTGTATGAACACGTGCAGTTTGGTGCATGGATTGAATATCTGCAGTTTGATTGAGACAATTCGTTAAGCGTGTGGCAATGAATGAATGAGAGTAGCTCTACTCATTGAATTGACAAGTGCACTCTCTTTCCTTGAATGAACGTGTGCAGTTTGATTCTGTAAATAAGTGAGTTAAGTTTGTTTCATTCAAACAATGAATAACGTTTGAAACAAAGAATGAATGATTCAATGAGTTCAATGAAATGAATGAGAGAAGCTCTACTCATTGATTTTGCACGAGCAGTTTGGTTCATGGAGTGAATCTGTGCAGTTTGATTGAGACAATGCGGGAAGCGTATGTCAATGAATGAGTAGCTTGTCATTGAATTGACAAGTGTAGTCTCTTTGTTTGAATGAACCATTGCAGTTTTATTCACTAAATAAGTGAGTTAAGTTTGCTTCATTGAAACAATGAATAAGGTTGAATTAATGATTGAAGTTTGATTCAATGAATCAAAAGTGCAGTTAGCTTCATTGCATTAATGCGTTAATCTTGACACATTTAATGAATGAGAGTAGCTCTACTTGTTCAATTAAGACGTGCAGTTTGTTTCATTGAATGAATGGGTGCAGTTTGATTCATTGAATGAATGCGTATTCGTCATGGCATGGAATGAATGGCAGAGGAGCAGTACGCTTTGAATTAAGACGAGCAGTGTATTTCTTTGAATGAGTGTGTGCAGTATGATTCATACATTGTATGATTTAAGTTTGTTTGATTGAATTACAACGTTAAGCTTGACACATTGAATGAATGAGAGAAGCTCTACTCATTGAATTAAGCTGTGCAGTTTGTTTCATTGAATGAGTGGCAAAAGCACGATTCATTGAAACGGTACTTGCAGTCTTTGTCATGGAACGAATGTTTGCAGTTGGATTGATTGATTGAATGATTGCAGATAAATTGACTTCAGAAATGAGTGAAGTTTAAATCAACGAATTACTTTTGATTCGTTGAATCAATGATTGAAAAGGAATGAATGAACGAATGCAGTTTCTTCCATTGAATGAAAGCTTTGAGCATGACACATTGAAGTTACACGAGCAGTTTGGTTCATGGAGTGAATCTGTGCAGTTTGATTGCGACAATGCGGGAAGCGTGTGTCAATGAATGAATGAGAGTAGCTCTAATTGAATTGACAAGAGTAGTCTCTTTCTTTGAATGAACTCGTGCAGTTTTATTCACTAAATAAGTGAGTTACGTTTGTTTCATTGAAACAATGAATAACGTTTGAAACATTGAATTAATCCTTGAAGTTTGATTTAATGAATCAATGAGTGCAGTTTACTTCATTGAATGAAAGCGTTAAGCTTGACACATTGAATGAACGTCAGTAGCTCTACTCATTGAATTAAGACGTGGAGTTTGTTTTTCATTGAATGAATGGGTGCAGTACGATTCACCAATTGTATGATTTAATTATGTTTGATTGAATTAAAACGTTGAGCTTGACACATTGAAAGAATGAGAGAAGCTCTACTCATTGAATTGACAAGTGCACTCTCTATCCTTGAATGAACATGTGCAGTTTGATTCAAAAAATAAGTGAGTTAAGTTTGTTTCATTGAAACAATGAATAACGTTTGACGTTTGAAACATTGAATGAATGATTCAAGTTTGATTCAATGAATCAATGAGTGCTGTTTACTTCATTGAATTAAAACGTTAAACTTGACATATTGAAAGAATGAGAGAAGCTCTACTCATTGAATTAAGACATGCAGTTTGTTTCACTGAATGAAGGCGGTTTGCTCAAGACATTGAATGAATGGCATTAGCTCTCCTCATTGAATAATTCGTGCAGTGTATTTCATTGAATGAATGGGTGCAATGTGATTCATCAGTTGTATGATTTATGTCTATTTGACTGAATTAAAACGTCAAGCTTGACACATTGAATGAAATAGAGAAGCAGTATTCATTGTATTAACACGTGCAGTTTGGTGCATGGATTGAATATCTGCAGTTTGATTGAGACAATTCGTTAAGCGTGTGGCAATGAATGAATGACAGTAGCTCTACTCATTGCATTGACAAGTGCACTCTCTTTCCTTGAATGAACGTGTGCAGTTTGATTCTCTAAATAAGTGAGTTAAGTTTGTTTCATTCAAACAACGAATAACGTTTGAAACATTGAATGAATGATTGAAGTATGGTTCAATGAAATCAATGAGTGCAGTTTGCTTCATTGAATTAAAGCGTCAAGCTTGACACATTGAATGAATGAGCGAACCTGTACTCATTGAATTAAGACGAGGGATTTGTTTCATTGAATGAATGCGTTTTGCTCGTGACATTGAACGAATGGCATGAGCTCTACTCTTTGAACTAAGTCGTGCAGTGTATTTCATTGAATGAGTGGGTGCAATATGATTCATCAGTTGTATGATTTATGTTTATTTGACTGAATTAAAACGTCAAGCTTGACACATTGAATGAATGAGAGAAGCAGTATTCATTGTATGAACACGTGCAGTTTGGTGCATGGATTGAATATCTGCAGTTTGATTGAGACAATTCGTTAAGCGTGTGGCAATGAATGAATGAGAGTAGCTCTACTCATTGAATTGACAAGTGCACTCTCTTTCCTTGAATGAACGTGTGCAGTTTGATTCTGTAAATAAGTGAGTTAAGTTTGTTTCATTCAAACAATGAATAACGTTTGAAACAAAGAATGAATGATTGAAGTATGGTTCAATGAAATCAATGAGTGCAGTTTGCTTCATTGAATTAAAGCGTCAAGCTTGACACATTGACTGAATGAGATAAGCTCTACTCATTGAATTAAACTGTGCAGTTTGTTGCATTGAATGAGTGGCAAAAGCACGATTCATTGAAACGGTACTTACAGTCTTTGTCATAGAACGAATATATGCAGTTGGATTGATTGATTGAATGATTGTAGATAAATTGACTTCAGACATGAGTGAAGTTTAAATCAACGAATTACTTTTGATTCGTTGAATCAATGATTGAAAAGGAATGAATGAACGAATGCAGTTTCTTCCATTGAATGAAAGCTTTGAGCATGACACATTGAATGAATGAGAGAAGCTCTACTCATTGATTTTGCACGAGCAGTTTGGTTCATGGAGTGAATCTGTGCAGTTTGATTGATACAATGCGGGAAGCGTATGTCAATGAATGAGTAGCTTGTCATTGAATTGACAAGTGTAGTCTCTTTGTTTGAATGAACCATTGCAGTTTTATTCACTAAATAAGTGAGTTAAGTTTGCTTCATTGAAACAATGAATAAGGTTGAATTAATGATTGAAGTTTGATTCAATGAATCAAAAGTGCAGTTAGCTTCATTGCATTAATGCGTTAATCTTGACACATTTAATGAATGAGAGTAGCTCTACTTGTTCAATTAAGACGTGCAGTTTGTTTCATTGAATGAATGGGTGCAGTTTGATTCATTGAATGAATGCGTATTCGTCATGGCATGGAATGAATGTCAGAGGAGCAGTACGCTTTGAATTAAGACGAGCAGTGTATTTCTTTGAATGAAGTGTGTGCAGTATGATTCATACATTGTATGATTTAAGTTTGTTTGATTGAATTACAACGTTAAGCTTGACACATTGAATGAATGAGAGAAGCTCTACTCATTGAATTAAGACGTGGGATTTGTTTCATTGAATGAAGGCGTTTTGCAAACTGCACTCAATGAAATCAATGAGTGCAGTTTGCTTCATTGAATTAAAGCGTCAAGCTTGACACATTGAATGAATGAGCGAACCTGTACTCATTGAATTAAGACGTGGGATTTGTTTCATTGAATGAATGCGTTTTGCTCGTGACATTGAACGAATGGCATGAGCTCTACTCTTTGAACTAAGTCGTGCAATGTATTTCATTGAATGAGTGGGTGCAATATGATTCATCAGTTGTATGATTTATGTTTATTTGACAGAATTAAAACGCCAAGCTTGACACATTGAATGAATGAGAGAAGCAGTATTCATTGTATTAACACGTGCAGTTTGGTGCATGGATTGAATATCTGCAGTTTGATTGAGACAATTCGTTAAGCGTGTGGCAATGAATGAATGACAGTAGCTCTACTCATTGCATTGACAAGTGCACTCTCTTTCCTTGAATGAACGTGTGCAGTGTGATTCTCTAAATAAGTGAGTTAAGTTTGTTTCATTCAAACAATGAAAAACGTTTGAAACATTGAATGAATGAGCGAAGCTGTACTCATTGAATTAAGACGTGGAATTTGTTTCATTGAATGAATGCGTTTTGCTCGTGACATTGAACGAATGGCATGAGCTCTACTCTTTGAACTAAGTCGTGCAGTGTATTTCATTGAATGAGTGGGTGCAATATGATTCACCAGTTGTATGATTTATGTTTATTTGACTGAATTAAAACGTCAAGCTTGACACATTGAATGAATGAGAGAGCAGTATTCATTGTATTAACACGTGCAATTTGGTGCATGTATTGAATATCTGCAGTTTGATTGAGACAATTCGTTAAGCGTGTGGCAATGAATGAATGAGAGTAGCTCTACTTATTGAATTGACAAGTGCACTCTCTTTCCTTGAATGAACGTGTGCAGTTTGATTCTGTAAATAAGTGAGTTAAGTTTGTTTCATTCAAACAATGAATAACGTTTGAAACATTGAATGAATGATTGAAGTATGGTTCAATGAAATCAATGAGTGCAGTTTGCTTCATTGAATTAAAGCGTTAAGCTTGACACATTGAATGAATGAGATAAGCTCTACCCATTGAATTAAACTGTGCAGTTGTTTCATTGAATAAGTGGCAAAAGCACGATTCATTCAAACGGTACTTGCAGTCTTTGTCATGGAACGAATGTTTGCAGTTGGATTGATTGATTGAATGATTGCAGATAAATTGACTTCAGACATGAGTGAAGTTTAAATCAACGAATTACTTTTGATTGAAAAGGAATGAATGAACGAATGCAGTTTCTTCAAATGCAGTTTGATTCAAACGTTAAGCGTATGGCAATGAATGAATGACAGTAGCTCTACTCATTGAATTGACAAGTGCACTCTCTTTCCTTGAATGAACGTGTGCAGTTTGATTCTGTAAATAAGTGAGTTAAGTTTGTTTCATTCAAACAATGAATAACGTTTGAAACATTGATTGAATGAGCGAAGCTGTACTCATTGAATTAAGACGTGGAATTTGTTTCATTGAATGAATGCGTTTTGCTCGTGACATTGAACGAATGGCATGAGTTCTACTCTTTGAACTAAGTCGTGCAGTGTATTTCATTGAATGAGTGGGTGCAATATGATTCACCAGTTGTATGATTTATGTTTATTTGACTGAATTAAAACGTCAAGCTTGACACATTAAATGAATGAGAGAGCAGTATTCATTGTATTAACACGTGCAATTTGGTGCATGTATTGAATATCTGCAGTTTGATTGAGACAATTCGTTAAGCGTGTGGCAATGAATGAATGAGAGTAACTCTACTTATTGAATTGACAAGTGCACTCTCTTTCCTTGAATGAACGTGTGCAGTTTGATTCTGTAAATAAGTGAGTTAAGTTTGTTTCATTCAAACAATGAATAACGTTTGAAACATTGAATGAATGATTGAAGTATGGTTCAATGAAATCAATGAGTGCAGTTTGCTTCATTGAATTAAAGCGTTAAGCTTGACACATTGAATGAATGAGATAAGCTCTACCCATTGAATTAAACTGTGCAGTTTGTTTCATTGAATGAGTGGCAAAAGCACGATTCATTCAAACGGTACTTGCAGTCTTTGTCATGGAACGAATGTTTGCAGTTGGATTGATTGATTGAATGATTGCAGATAAATTGACTTCAGACATGAGTGAAGTTTAAATTGATTGAAAAGGAATGAATGAACGAATGCAGTTTCTTCCATTGAATGAAAGCTTTGAGCATGACACATTGAATGAATGAGAGAAGCTCTACTCATTGATTTTGCACCAGCAGTTTGGTTCATGGAGTGAATCTGTGCAGTTTGATTGAGACAATGCGGGAAGCGTATGTCAATGAATGAGTAGCTTGTCATTGAATTGACAAGTGTAGTCTCTTTGTTTGAATGAACTAGTGCAGTTTTATTCACTAAATAAGTGAGTGACGTTTGCTTCATTGAAACAATGAATAAGATTGAATTAATGATTGAAGTTTGATTCAATGAATCAAAAGTGCAGTTAGCTTCATTGCATTAATGCGTTAAGCTTGACACATTTAATGAATGAGAGTAGCTCTACTCATTCAATTAAGACGTGCAGTTTGTTTCATTGAATGAATGAGTGCAGTTTGATTCATTGAATGAATGCGTATTCGTCATGGCATGGAATGAATGGCAGAGGAGCAGTACGCTTTGAATTAAGACGAGCAGTGTATTTCATTGAATGAGTGTGTGCAGTATGATTCATACATTGTATGATTTAAGTTTGTTTGATTGAATTAAAACGTTAAGCTTGACACATTGAATGACTGAGAGAAGCTCTACTCATTGAATTAAGCTGTGCAGTTTGTTTCATTGAATGAGTGGCAAAAGCACGATTCATTGAAACGGTACTTGCAGTCTTTGTCATGGAATCAATGTTTGCAGTTGGATTGATTGATTGAATGATTACAGATAAATTGACTTCAGAAATGAGTGATGTTTAAATCAACGAATTACTTTTGATTCTTTGAATCAATGATTGAAAAGGAATGAATGAATGAATGCAGTTTCTTCCATTGAATGAAAGCGGTGAGCTTGACACATTGAAGTTACACGAGCAGTTTGGTTCATGGAGTGAATCTGTGCAGTTTGATTGCGACAATGCGGGAAGCGTGTGTCAATGAATGAATGAGAGTAGCTCTACTCATTGAATTGACAAGTGTAGTCTTTTTCTTTGAATGAACTAGTGCAGTTTTATTCACTAAATAAGTGAGTTACGTTTGTTTCATTGAAACAATGAATAACGTTTGAAACATTGAATTAATCCTTGAAGTTTGATTTAATGAATCAATGAGTGCAGTTTACTTCATTGAATGAAAGCGTTAAGCTTGACACATTGAATGAACGTCAGTAGCTCTACTCATTGAATTAAGACGTGGAGTTTGTTTTTCATTGAATGAATAGGTGCAGTACGATTCACCAATTGTATGATTTAATTATGTTTGATTGAATTAAAACGTTGAGCTTGACACATTGAAAGAACGAGAGAAGCTCTACTCATTGAATTGACAAGTGCACTCTCTATCCTTGAATGAACATGTGCAGTTTGATTCAAAAAATAAGTGAGTTAAGTTTGTTTCATTGAAACAATGAATAACGTTTGACGTTTGAAACATTGAATAAATGATTCAAGTTTGATTCAATGAATCAATGAGTGCTGTTTACTTCATTGAATTAAAACGTTAAACTTGACATATTGAAAGAATGAGAGAAGCTCTACTCATTGAATTAAGACATGCAGTTTGTTTCACTGAATGAAGGCGGTTTGCTCAAGACATTGAATGAATGGCATTAGCTCTCCTCATTGAATAAGTCGTGCAGTGTATTTCATTGAATGAATGGGTGCAATATGATTCATCAGTTGTATGATTTATGTTTATTTGACTGAATTAAAACGTCAAGCTTGACACATTGAATGAAATAGAGAAGCAGTATTCATTGTATTAACACGTGCAGTTTGGTGCATGTATTGAATATCTGCAGTTTGATTGGGACAATTCGTTAAGCGTGTGGCAATGAATGAATGACAGTAGCTCTACTCATTGCATTGACAAGTGCACTCTCTTTCCTTGAATGAACGTGTGCAGTTTGATTCTGTAAATAAGTGAGTTAAGTTTGTTTCATTCAAACAACGAATAACGTTTGAAACATTGAATGAATGATTGAAGTATGGTTCAATGAAATCAATGAGTGCAGTTTGCTTCATTGAATTAAAGCGTCAAGCTTGACACATTGAATGAATGAGCGAACCTGTACTCATTGAATTAAGACGTGGGATTTGTTTCATTGAATGAATGCGTTTTGCTTGTGACATTGAACGAATGGCATGAGCTCTACTCTTTGAACTAAGTCGTGCAATGTATTTCATTGAATGAGTGGGTGCAATATGATTCATCAGTTGTATGATTTATGTTTATTTGACAGAATTAAAACGCCAAGCTTGACACATTGAATGAATGAGAGAAGCAGTATTCATAGCATTAACACGTGCAGTTTGTGCATGGATTGAATATCTGCAGTTTGATTGAGACAATTCGTTAACCGTGTGGCAAAGAATGAATGAGAGTAGCTCTACTCATTGAATTGACAAGTGCACTCTCTTTCCTTGAATGAACGTGTGCAGTTTGATTCTCTAAATAAGTGAGTTAAGTTTGTTTCATTCAAACAATGAATAACGTTTGAAACATTGAATGAATGATTGAAGTATGGTTCAATGAAATCAATGAGTGCAGTTTGCTTCATTGAATTAAAGCGTTAAGCTTGACACATTGAATGAATGAGATAAGCTCTACTCATTGAATTAAACTGTGCAGTTTGTTTCATTGAATGAGTGGCAAAAGCACGAATCATTGAAACGGTCCTTGCAGTCTTTGTCATTGAACGAATGTTTGCAGTTGGATTGGTTGATTGAATGATTGCAGATAAATTGACTTCAGACATGAGTGAAGTTTAAATCAACGAATTACTTTTGATTCGTTGAATCAATGATTGAAAAGGAATGGATGAACGAATGCAGTTTCTTCCATTGAATGAAAGCTTTGAGCATGACACATTGAATGAATGAGAGAAGCTCTACTCATTGATTTTGCACGAGCAGTTTGGTTAATGGAGTGAATCTGTGCAGTTTGATTGAGACAATGCGGGAAGCGTATGTCAATGAATGAGTAGCTTGTCATTGAATTGACAAGTGTAGTCTCTTTGTTTGAATGAACCATTGCAGTTTTATTCACTAAATAAGTGAGTTAAGTTTGCTTCATTGAAACAATGAATAAGGTTGAATTAATGATTGAAGTTTGATTCAATGAATCAAAAGTGCAGTTAGCTTCATTGCATTAATGCGTTAATCTTGACACATTTAATGAATGAGAGTAGCTCTACTTGTTCAATTAAGACGTGCAGTTTGTTTCATTGAATGAATGGGTGCAGTTTGATTCATTGAATGAATGCGTATTCGTCATGGCATGGAATGAATGGCAGAGGAGCAGTACGCTTTGAATTAAGACGAGCAGTGTATTTCTTTGAATGAGTGTGTGCAGTATGATTCATACATTGTATGATTTAAGTTTGTTTGATTGAATTACAACGTTAAGCTTGACACATTGAATGAATGAGAGAAGCTCTACTCATTGAATTAAGCTGTGCAGTTTGTTTCATTGAATGAGTGGCAAAAGCACGATTCATTGAAACGGTACTTGCAGTCTTTGTCATGGAATCAATGTTTGCAGTTGGATTGATTGATTGAATGATTACAGATAAATTGACTTCAGAAATGAGTGAAGTTTAAATCAACGAATTACTTTTGATTCTTTGAATCAATGATTGAAAAGGAATGAATGAATGAATGCAGTTTCTTCCATTGAATGAAAGCGGTGAGCTTGACACATTGAAGTTACACGAGCAGTTTGGTTCATGGAGTGAATCTGTGCAGTTTGATTGCGACAATGCGGGAAGCGTGTGTCAATGAATGAATGAGAGTAGCTCTAATTGAATTGACAAGAGTAGTCTCTTTCTTTGAATGAACTAGTGCAGTTTTATTCACTAAATAAGTGAGTTACGTTTGTTTCATTGAAACAATGAATAACGTTTGAAACATTGAATTAATCCTTGAAGTTTGATTTAATGAATCAATGAGTGCAGTTTACTTCATTGAATGAAAGCGTTAAGCTTGACACATTGAATGAACGTCAGTAGCTCTACTCATTGAATTAAGACGTGGAGTTTGTTTTTCATTGAATGAATGGGTGCAGTACGATTCACCAATTGTATGATTTAATTATGTTTGATTGAATTAAAACGTTGAGCTTGACACATTGAAAGAATGAGAGAAGCTCTACTCATTGAATTGACAAGTGCACTCTCTATCCTTGAATGAACATGTGCGGTTTGATTCAAAAAATAAGTGAGTTAAGTTTGTTTCATTGAAACAATGAATAACGTTTGACGTTTGAAACATTGAATGAATGATTCAAGTTTGATTCAATGAATCAATGAGTGCAGTTTACTTCATTAAATTAAAGCGTTAAACTTGACAGATTGAAAGAATGAGAGAAGCTCTACTCATTGAATTAAGACGTGCAGTTTGTTTCATTGAATGAAGGCGGTTTGCTCAAGACATTGAATGAATGGCATTAGCTCTCCTCATTGAATAAGTCGTGCAGTGTATTTCATTGAATGAATGGGTGCAATATGATTCATCAGTTGTATGATTTATGTTTATTTGACTGAATTAAAACGTCAAGCTTGACACATTGAATGAATGAGAGAAGCAGTATTCATTGTATGAACACGTGCAGTTTGGTGCATGGATTGAATATCGGCAGTTTGATTGAGACAATTCGTTAAGCGTGTGGCAATGAATGAATGAGAGTAGCTCTACTCATTGAATTGACAAGTGCACTCTCTTTCCTTGAATGAACGTGTGCAGTTTGATTCTGTAAATAAGTGAGTTAAGTTTGTTTCATTCAAACAATGAATAACGTTTGAAACAAAGAATGAATGATTGAAGTATGGTTCAATGAAATCAATGAGTGCAGTTTGCTTCATTGAATTAAAGCGTCAAGCTTGACACATTGACTGAATGAGATAAGCTCGACTCATTGAATTAAACTGTGCAGTTTGTTGCATTGAATGAGTGGCAAAAGCACGATTCATTGAAACGGTACTTACAGTCTTTGTCATAGAACGAATATATGCAGTTGGATTGATTGATTGAATGATTGCAGATAAATTGACTTCAGACATGAGTGAAGTTTAAATCAACGAATTACTTTTGATTCGTTGAATCAATGATTGAAAAGGAATGAATGAACGAATGCAGTTTCTTCCATTGAATGAAAGCTTTGAGCATGACACATTGAATGAATGAGAGAAGCTCTACTCATTGATTTTGCACGAGCAGTTTGGTTCATGGAGTGAATCTGTGCAATTTGATTGAGACAATGCGGGAAGCGTATGTCAATGAATGAGTAGCTTGTCATTGAATTGACAAGTGTAGTCTCTTTGTTTGAATGAACCATTGCAGTTTTATTCACTAAATAAGTGAGTTAAGTTTGCTTCATTGAAACAATGAATAAGGTTGAATTAATGATTGAAGTTTGATTCAATGAATCAAAAGTGCAGTTAGCTTCATTGCATTAATGCGTTAATCTTGACACATTTAATGAATGAGAGTAGCTCTACTTGTTCAATTAAGACGTGCAGTTTGTTTCATTGAATGAATGGGTGCAGTTTGATTCATTGAATGAATGCGTATTCGTCATGGCATGGAATGAATGGCAGAGGAGCAGTACGCTTTGAATTAAGACGAGCAGTGTATTTCTTTGAATGAGTGTGTGCAGTATGATTCATACATTGTATGATTTAAGTTTGTTTGATTGAATTACAACGTTAAGCTTGACACATTGAATGAATGAGAGAAGCTCTACTCATTGAATTAAGCTGTGCAGTTTGTTTCATTGAATGAGTGGCAAAAGCACGATTCATTGAAACGGTACTTGCAGTCTTTGTCATGGAACGAATGTTTGCAGTTGGATTGATTGATTGAATGATTACAGATAAATTGACTTCAGAAATGAGTGAAGTTTAAATCAACGAATTACTTTTGATTCTTTGAATCAATGATTGAAAAGGAATGAATGAATGAATGCAGTTTCTTCCATTGAATGAAAGCGGTGAGCTTGACACATTGAAGTTACACGAGCAGTTTGGTTCATGGAGTGAATCTGTGCAGTTTGATTGCGACAATGCGGGAAGCGTGTGTCAATGAATGAATGAGAGTAGCTCTAATTGAATTGACAAGAGTAGTCTCTTTCTTTGAATGAACTCGTGCAGTTTTATTCACTAAATAAGTGAGTTACGTTTGTTTCATTGAAACAATGAATAACGTTTGAAACATTGAATTAATCCTTGAAGTTTGATTTAATGAATCAATGAGTGCAGTTTACTTCATTGAATGAAAGCGTTAAGCTTGACACATTGAATGAACGTCAGTAGCTCTACTCATTGAATTAAGACGTGGAGTTTGTTTTTCATTGAATGAATGGGTGCAGTACGATTCACCAATTGTATGATTTAATTATGTTTGATTGAATTAAAACGTTGAGCTTGACACATTGAAAGAATGAGAGAAGCTCTACTCATTGAATTGACAAGTGCACTCTCTATCCTTGAATGAACATGTGCAGTTTGATTCAAAAAATAAGTGAGTTAAGTTTGTTTGATTGAACCAATGAATAACGTTTGACGTTTGAAACATTGAATGAATGATTCAAGTTTGATTCAATGAATCAATGAGTGCAGTTTACTTCATTAAATTAAAGCGTTAAACTTGACATATTGAAAGAATGAGAGAAGCTCTACTCATTGAATTAAGACGTGCAGTTTGTTTCATTGAATGAAGGCGGTTTGCTCAAGACATTGAATGAATGGCATTAGCTCTCCTCATTGAATAAGTCGTGCAGTGTATTTCATTGAATGAATGGGTGCAATGTGATTCATCAGTTGTATGATTTATGTTTATTTGACTGAATTAAAACGTCAAGCTTGACACATTGAATGAATGAGAGAAGCAGTATTCATTGTATGAACACGTGCAGTTTGGTGCATGGATTGAATATCTGCAGTTTGATTGAGACAATTCGTTAAGCGTGTGGCAATGAATGAATGAGAGTAGCTCTACTCATTGAATTGACAAGTGCACTCTCTTTCCTTGAATGAACGTGTGCAGTTTGATTCTGTAAATAAGTGAGTTAAGTTTGTTTCATTCAAACAATGAATAACGTTTGAAACAAAGAATGAATGATTGAAGTATGGTTCAATGAAATCAATGAGTGCAGTTTGCTTCATTGAATTAAAGCGTCAAGCTTGACACATTGACTGAATGAGATAAGCTCTACTCATTGAATTAAACTGTGCAGTTTGTTGCATTGAATGAGTGGCAAAAGCACGATTCATTGAAACGGTACTTACAGTCTTTGTCATGGAACGAATATATGCAGTTTGATTGATTGATTGAATGATTGCAGATAAATTGACTTCAGACATGAGTGAAGTTTAAATCAACGAATTACTTTTGATTCGTTGAATCAATGATTGAAAAGGAATGAATGAACGAATGCAGTTTCTTCCATTGAATGAAAGCTTTGAGCATGACACATTGAATGAATGAGAGAAGCTCTACTCATTGATTTTGCACGAGCAGTTTGGTTCATGGAGTGAATCTGTGCAGTTTGATTGAGACAATGCGGGAAGCGTATGTCAATGAATGAGTAGCTTGTCATTGAATTGACAAGTGTAGTCTCTTTGTTTGAATGAACTAGTGCAGTTTTATTCACTAAATAAGTGAGTTAAGTTTGCTTCATTGAAACAATGAATAAGGTTGAATTAATGATTGAAGTTTGATTCAATGAATCAATGAGTGCAGTTAGCTTCATTGCATTAATGCGTTAAGCTTGACACATTTAATGAATGAGAGTAGCTCTACTCATTCAATTAAGACGTGCAGTTTGTTTCATTGAATGAATGGGTGCAGTTTGATTCATTGAATGAATGCGTATTCGTCATGGCATGGAATGAATGTCAGAGGAGCAGTACGCTTTGAATTAAGACGAGCAGTGTATTTCATTGAATGAGTGTGTGCAGTATGATTCATACATTGTATGATTTAAGTTTGGTTGATGGAATTACAACGTTAAGCTTGACACATTGAATGAATGAGAGAAGCTCTACTCATTGAATTAAGACGTGGGATTTGTTTCATTGAATGAATGCGTTTTGCAAACTGCACTCAATGAAATCAATGAGTGCAGTTTGCTTCATTGAATTAAAGCGTCAAGCTTGACACATTGAATGAATGAGCGAACCTGTACTCATTGAATTAAGACGTGGGATTTGTTTCATTGAATGAATGCGTTTTGCTCGTGACATTGAACGAGCAAAGTCGTTTGAATGAACTAACTTTGAACTAAGTCGTGCAATGTATTTCATTGAATGAGTGGGTGCAATATGATTCATCAGTTGTATGATTTATGTTTATTTGACAGAATTAAAACGCCAAGCTTGACACATTGAATGAATGAAAGAAGCAGTATTCATAGCATTAACACGTGCAGTTTGTGCATGGATTGAATATCTGCAGTTTGATTGAGACAATTCGTTAACCGTGTGGCAAAGAATGAATGAGAGTAGCTCTACTCATTGAATTGACAAGTGCACTCTCTTTCCTTGAATGAACGTGTGCAGTTTGATTCTCTAAATAAGTGAGTTAAGTTTGTTTCATTCAAACAATGAAAAACGTTTGAAACATTGAATGAATGAGCGAAGCTGTACTCATTGAATTAAGACGTGGAATTTGTTTCATTGAATGAATGCGTTTTGCTCGTGACATTGAACGAATGGCATGAGCTCTACTCTTTGAACTAAGTCGTGCAGTGTATTTCATTGAATGAGTGGGTGCAATATGATTCACCAGTTGTATGATTTATGTTTATTTGACTGAATTAAAACGTCAAGCTTGACACATTGAATGAATGAGAGAAGCAGTATTCATTGTATTAACACGTGCAATTTGGTGCATGTATTGAATATCTGCAGTTTGATTGAGACAATTCGTTAAGCGTGTGGCAATGAATGAATGAGAGTAGCTCTACTCATTGAATTGACAAGTGCACTCTCTTTCCTTGAATGAACGTGTGCAGTTTGATTCTGTAAATAAGTGAGTTAAGTTTGTTTCATTCAAACAATGAATAACGTTTGAAACATTGAATGAATGATTGAAGTATGGTTCAATGAAATCAATGAGTGCAGTTTGCTTCATTGAATTAAAGCGTTAAGCTTGACACATTGAACGAATGAGATAAGCTCTACTCATTGAATTAAACTGTGCAGTTTGTTTCATTGAATGAGTGGCAAAAGCACGAATCATTGAAACGGTACTTGCAGTCTTTGTCATTGAACGAATGTTTGCAGTTGGATTGATTGATTGAATGATTGCAGATAAATTGACTTCAGACATGAGTGAAGTTTAAATCAACGAATTACTTTTGATTGAAAAGGAATGAATGAACGAATGCAGTTTCTTCCATTGAATGAAAGCTTTGAGCATGACACATTGAATGAATGAGAGAAGCTCTACTCATTGATTTTGCACGAGCAGTTTGGTTCATGGAGTGAATCTGTGCAGTTTGATTGAGACAATGCGGGAAGCGTATGTCAATGAATGAGTAGCTTGTCATTGAATTGCCAAGTGTAGTCTCTTTGTTTGAATGAACTAGTGCAGTTTTATTCACTAAATAAGTGAGTGACGTTTGCTTCATTGAAACAATGAATAAGATTGAATTAATGATTGAAGTTTGATTCAATGAATCAAAAGTGCAGTTAGCTTCATTGCATTAATGCGTTAAGCTTGACACATTTAATGAATGAGAGTAGCTCTACTCATTCAATTAAGACGTGCAGTTTGTTTCATTGAATGAATGAGTGCAGTTTGATTCATTGAATGAATGCGTATTCGTCATGGCATGGAATGAATGGCAGAGGAGCAGTACGCTTTGAATTAAGACGAGCAGTGTATTTCATTGAATGAGTGTGTGCAGTATGATTCATACATTGTATGATTTAAGTTTGTTTGATTGAATTAAAACGTTAAGCTTGACACATTGAATGACTGAGAGAAGCTCTACTCATTGAATTAAGCTGTGCAGTTTGTTTCATTGAATGAGTGGCAAAAGCACGATTCATTGAAACGGTACTTGCAGTCTTTGTCATGGAATCAATGTTTGCAGTTGGATTGATTGATTGAATGATTACAGATAAATTGACTTCAGAAATGAGTGATGTTTAAATCAACGAATTACTTTTGATTCTTTGAATCAATGATTGAAAAGGAATGAATGAATGAATGCAGTTTCTTCCATTGAATGAAAGCGGTGAGCTTGACACATTGAAGTTACACGAGCAGTTTGGTTCATGGAGTGAATCTGTGCAGTTTGATTGCGACAATGCGGGAAGCGTGTGTCAATGAATGAATGAGAGTAGCTCTACTCATTGAATTGACAAGTGTAGTCTTTTTCTTTGAATGAACTAGTGCAGTTTTATTCACTAAATAAGTGAGTTACGTTTGTTTCATTGAAACAATGAATAACGTTTGAAACATTGAATTAATCCTTGAAGTTTGATTTAATGAATCAATGAGTGCAGTTTACTTCATTGAATGAAAGCGTTAAGCTTGACACATTGAATGAACGTCAGTAGCTCTACTCATTGAATTAAGACGTGGAGTTTGTTTTTCATTGAATGAATAGGTGCAGTACGATTCACCAATTGTATGATTTAATTATGTTTGATTGAATTAAAACGTTGAGCTTGACACATTGAAAGAACGAGAGAAGCTCTACTCATTGAATTGACAAGTGCACTCTCTATCCTTGAATGAACATGTGCAGTTTGATTCAAAAAATAAGTGAGTTAAGTTTGTTTCATTGAAACAATGAATAACGTTTGACGTTTGAAACATTGAATGAATGATTCAAGTTTGATTCAATGAATCAATGAGTGCTGTTTACTTCATTGAATTAAAACGTTAAACTTGACATATTGAAAGAATGAGAGAAGCTCTACTCATTGAATTAAGACATGCAGTTTGTTTCACTGAATGAAGGCGGTTTGCTCAAGACATTGAATGAATGGCATTAGCTCTCCTCATTGAATAAGTCGTGCAGTGTATTTCATTGAATGAATGGGTGCAATATGATTCATCAGTTGTATGATTTATGTTTATTTGACTGAATTAAAACGTCAAGCTTGACACATTGAATGAAATAGAGAAGCAGTATTCATTGTATTAACACGTGCAGTTTGGTGCATGTATTGAATATCTGCAGTTTGATTGGGACAATTCGTTAAGCGTGTGGCAATGAATGAATGACAGTAGCTCTACTCATTGCATTGACAAGTGCACTCTCTTTCCTTGAATGAACGTGTGCAGTTTGATTCTGTAAATAAGTGAGTTAAGTTTGTTTCATTCAAACAACGAATAACGTTTGAAACATTGAATGAATGATTGAAGTATGGTTCAATGAAATCAATGAGTGCAGTTTGCTTCATTGAATTAAAGCGTCAAGCTTGACACATTGAATGAATGAGCGAACCTGTACTCATTGAATTAAGACGTGGGATTTGTTTCATTGAATGAATGCGTTTTGCTTGTGACATTGAACGAATGGCATGAGCTCTACTCTTTGAACTAAGTCGTGCAATGTA
Source organism: Chiloscyllium plagiosum (assembly GCF_037043375.1). Taxonomy (NCBI): domain Eukaryota; kingdom Metazoa; phylum Chordata; class Chondrichthyes; order Orectolobiformes; family Hemiscylliidae; genus Chiloscyllium; species Chiloscyllium plagiosum. Next base: position 89,733,096 of record NW_028270149.1, on the reverse strand, counting down.
TTTCATTGAATGAGTGGGTGCAATATGATTCATCAGTTGTATGATTTATGTTTATTTGACAGAATTAAAACGCCAAGCTTGACACATTGAATGAATGAGAGAAGCAGTATTCATAGCATTAACACGTGCAGTTTGTGCATGGATTGAATATCTGCAGTTTGATTGAGACAATTCGTTAACCGTGTGGCAAAGAATGAATGAGAGTAGCTCTACTCATTGAATTGACAAGTGCACTCTCTTTCCTTGAATGAACGTGTGCAGTTTGATTCTCTAAATAAGTGAGTTAAGTTTGTTTCATTCAAACAATGAATAACGTTTGAAACATTGAATGAATGATTGAAGTATGGTTCAATGAAATCAATGAGTGCAGTTTGCTTCATTGAATTAAAGCGTTAAGCTTGACACATTGAATGAATGAGATAAGCTCTACTCATTGAATTAAACTGTGCAGTTTGTTTCATTGAATGAGTGGCAAAAGCACGAATCATTGAAACGGTCCTTGCAGTCTTTGTCATTGAACGAATGTTTGCAGTTGGATTGGTTGATTGAATGATTGCAGATAAATTGACTTCAGACATGAGTGAAGTTTAAATCAACGAATTACTTTTGATTCGTTGAATCAATGATTGAAAAGGAATGGATGAACGAATGCAGTTTCTTCCATTGAATGAAAGCTTTGAGCATGACACATTGAATGAATGAGAGAAGCTCTACTCATTGATTTTGCACGAGCAGTTTGGTTAATGGAGTGAATCTGTGCAGTTTGATTGAGACAATGCGGGAAGCGTATGTCAATGAATGAGTAGCTTGTCATTGAATTGACAAGTGTAGTCTCTTTGTTTGAATGAACCATTGCAGTTTTATTCACTAAATAAGTGAGTTAAGTTTGCTTCATTGAAACAATGAATAAGGTTGAATTAATGATTGAAGTTTGATTCAATGAATCAAAAGTGCAGTTAGCTTCATTGCATTAATGCGTTAATCTTGACACATTTAATGAATGAGAGTAGCTCTACTTGTTCAATTAAGACGTGCAGTTTGTTTCATTGAATGAATGGGTGCAGTTTGATTCATTGAATGAATGCGTATTCGTCATGGCATGGAATGAATGGCAGAGGAGCAGTACGCTTTGAATTAAGACGAGCAGTGTATTTCTTTGAATGAGTGTGTGCAGTATGATTCATACATTGTATGATTTAAGTTTGTTTGATTGAATTACAACGTTAAGCTTGACACATTGAATGAATGAGAGAAGCTCTACTCATTGAATTAAGCTGTGCAGTTTGTTTCATTGAATGAGTGGCAAAAGCACGATTCATTGAAACGGTACTTGCAGTCTTTGTCATGGAATCAATGTTTGCAGTTGGATTGATTGATTGAATGATTACAGATAAATTGACTTCAGAAATGAGTGAAGTTTAAATCAACGAATTACTTTTGATTCTTTGAATCAATGATTGAAAAGGAATGAATGAATGAATGCAGTTTCTTCCATTGAATGAAAGCGGTGAGCTTGACACATTGAAGTTACACGAGCAGTTTGGTTCATGGAGTGAATCTGTGCAGTTTGATTGCGACAATGCGGGAAGCGTGTGTCAATGAATGAATGAGAGTAGCTCTAATTGAATTGACAAGAGTAGTCTCTTTCTTTGAATGAACTAGTGCAGTTTTATTCACTAAATAAGTGAGTTACGTTTGTTTCATTGAAACAATGAATAACGTTTGAAACATTGAATTAATCCTTGAAGTTTGATTTAATGAATCAATGAGTGCAGTTTACTTCATTGAATGAAAGCGTTAAGCTTGACACATTGAATGAACGTCAGTAGCTCTACTCATTGAATTAAGACGTGGAGTTTGTTTTTCATTGAATGAATGGGTGCAGTACGATTCACCAATTGTATGATTTAATTATGTTTGATTGAATTAAAACGTTGAGCTTGACACATTGAAAGAATGAGAGAAGCTCTACTCATTGAATTGACAAGTGCACTCTCTATCCTTGAATGAACATGTGCGGTTTGATTCAAAAAATAAGTGAGTTAAGTTTGTTTCATTGAAACAATGAATAACGTTTGACGTTTGAAACATTGAATGAATGATTCAAGTTTGATTCAATGAATCAATGAGTGCAGTTTACTTCATTAAATTAAAGCGTTAAACTTGACAGATTGAAAGAATGAGAGAAGCTCTACTCATTGAATTAAGACGTGCAGTTTGTTTCATTGAATGAAGGCGGTTTGCTCAAGACATTGAATGAATGGCATTAGCTCTCCTCATTGAATAAGTCGTGCAGTGTATTTCATTGAATGAATGGGTGCAATATGATTCATCAGTTGTATGATTTATGTTTATTTGACTGAATTAAAACGTCAAGCTTGACACATTGAATGAATGAGAGAAGCAGTATTCATTGTATGAACACGTGCAGTTTGGTGCATGGATTGAATATCGGCAGTTTGATTGAGACAATTCGTTAAGCGTGTGGCAATGAATGAATGAGAGTAGCTCTACTCATTGAATTGACAAGTGCACTCTCTTTCCTTGAATGAACGTGTGCAGTTTGATTCTGTAAATAAGTGAGTTAAGTTTGTTTCATTCAAACAATGAATAACGTTAGAAACAAAGAATGAATGATTGAAGTATGGTTCAATGAAATCAATGAGTGCAGTTTGCTTCATTGAATTAAAGCGTCAAGCTTGACACATTGACTGAATGAGATAAGCTCGACTCATTGAATTAAACTGTGCAGTTTGTTGCATTGAATGAGTGGCAAAAGCACGATTCATTGAAACGGTACTTACAGTCTTTGTCATAGAACGAATATATGCAGTTGGATTGATTGATTGAATGATTGCAGATAAATTGACTTCAGACATGAGTGAAGTTTAAATCAACGAATTACTTTTGATTCGTTGAATCAATGATTGAAAAGGAATGAATGAACGAATGCAGTTTCTTCCATTGAATGAAAGCTTTGAGCATGACACATTGAATGAATGAGAGAAGCTCTACTCATTGATTTTGCACGAGCAGTTTGGTTCATGGAGTGAATCTGTGCAATTTGATTGAGACAATGCGGGAAGCGTATGTCAATGAATGAGTAGCTTGTCATTGAATTGACAAGTGTAGTCTCTTTGTTTGAATGAACCATTGCAGTTTTATTCACTAAATAAGTGAGTTAAGTTTGCTTCATTGAAACAATGAATAAGGTTGAATTAATGATTGAAGTTTGATTCAATGAATCAAAAGTGCAGTTAGCTTCATTGCATTAATGCGTTAATCTTGACACATTTAATGAATGAGAGTAGCTCTACTTGTTCAATTAAGACGTGCAGTTTGTTTCATTGAATGAATGGGTGCAGTTTGATTCATTGAATGAATGCGTATTCGTCATGGCATGGAATGAATGGCAGAGGAGCAGTACGCTTTGAATTAAGACGAGCAGTGTATTTCTTTGAATGAGTGTGTGCAGTATGATTCATACATTGTATGATTTAAGTTTGTTTGATTGAATTACAACGTTAAGCTTGACACATTGAATGAATGAGAGAAGCTCTACTCATTGAATTAAGCTGTGCAGTTTGTTTCATTGAATGAGTGGCAAAAGCACGATTCATTGAAACGGTACTTGCAGTCTTTGTCATGGAACGAATGTTTGCAGTTGGATTGATTGATTGAATGATTACAGATAAATTGACTTCAGAAATGAGTGAAGTTTAAATCAACGAATTACTTTTGATTCTTTGAATCAATGATTGAAAAGGAATGAATGAATGAATGCAGTTTCTTCCATTGAATGAAAGCGGTGAGCTTGACACATTGAAGTTACACGAGCAGTTTGGTTCATGGAGTGAATCTGTGCAGTTTGATTGCGACAATGCGGGAAGCGTGTGTCAATGAATGAATGAGAGTAGCTCTAATTGAATTGACAAGAGTAGTCTCTTTCTTTGAATGAACTCGTGCAGTTTTATTCACTAAATAAGTGAGTTACGTTTGTTTCATTGAAACAATGAATAACGTTTGAAACATTGAATTAATCCTTGAAGTTTGATTTAATGAATCAATGAGTGCAGTTTACTTCATTGAATGAAAGCGTTAAGCTTGACACATTGAATGAACGTCAGTAGCTCTACTCATTGAATTAAGACGTGGAGTTTGTTTTTCATTGAATGAATGGGTGCAGTACGATTCACCAATTGTATGATTTAATTATGTTTGATTGAATTAAAACGTTGAGCTTGACACATTGAAAGAATGAGAGAAGCTCTACTCATTGAATTGACAAGTGCACTCTCTATCCTTGAATGAACATGTGCAGTTTGATTCAAAAAATAAGTGAGTTAAGTTTGTTTGATTGAACCAATGAATAACGTTTGACGTTTGAAACATTGAATGAATGATTCAAGTTTGATTCAATGAATCAATGAGTGCAGTTTACTTCATTAAATTAAAGCGTTAAACTTGACATATTGAAAGAATGAGAGAAGCTCTACTCATTGAATTAAGACGTGCAGTTTGTTTCATTGAATGAAGGCGGTTTGCTCAAGACATTGAATGAATGGCATTAGCTCTCCTCATTGAATAAGTCGTGCAGTGTATTTCATTGAATGAATGGGTGCAATGTGATTCATCAGTTGTATGATTTATGTTTATTTGACTGAATTAAAACGTCAAGCTTGACACATTGAATGAATGAGAGAAGCAGTATTCATTGTATGAACACGTGCAGTTTGGTGCATGGATTGAATATCTGCAGTTTGATTGAGACAATTCGTTAAGCGTGTGGCAATGAATGAATGAGAGTAGCTCTACTCATTGAATTGACAAGTGCACTCTCTTTCCTTGAATGAACGTGTGCAGTTTGATTCTGTAAATAAGTGAGTTAAGTTTGTTTCATTCAAACAATGAATAACGTTTGAAACAAAGAATGAATGATTGAAGTATGGTTCAATGAAATCAATGAGTGCAGTTTGCTTCATTGAATTAAAGCGTCAAGCTTGACACATTGACTGAATGAGATAAGCTCTACTCATTGAATTAAACTGTGCAGTTTGTTGCATTGAATGAGTGGCAAAAGCACGATTCATTGAAACGGTACTTACAGTCTTTGTCATGGAACGAATATATGCAGTTTGATTGATTGATTGAATGATTGCAGATAAATTGACTTCAGACATGAGTGAAGTTTAAATCAACGAATTACTTTTGATTCGTTGAATCAATGATTGAAAAGGAATGAATGAACGAATGCAGTTTCTTCCATTGAATGAAAGCTTTGAGCATGACACATTGAATGAATGAGAGAAGCTCTACTCATTGATTTTGCACGAGCAGTTTGGTTCATGGAGTGAATCTGTGCAGTTTGATTGAGACAATGCGGGAAGCGTATGTCAATGAATGAGTAGCTTGTCATTGAATTGACAAGTGTAGTCTCTTTGTTTGAATGAACTAGTGCAGTTTTATTCACTAAATAAGTGAGTTAAGTTTGCTTCATTGAAACAATGAATAAGGTTGAATTAATGATTGAAGTTTGATTCAATGAATCAATGAGTGCAGTTAGCTTCATTGCATTAATGCGTTAAGCTTGACACATTTAATGAATGAGAGTAGCTCTACTCATTCAATTAAGACGTGCAGTTTGTTTCATTGAATGAATGGGTGCAGTTTGATTCATTGAATGAATGCGTATTCGTCATGGCATGGAATGAATGTCAGAGGAGCAGTACGCTTTGAATTAAGACGAGCAGTGTATTTCATTGAATGAGTGTGTGCAGTATGATTCATACATTGTATGATTTAAGTTTGGTTGATGGAATTACAACGTTAAGCTTGACACATTGAATGAATGAGAGAAGCTCTACTCATTGAATTAAGACGTGGGATTTGTTTCATTGAATGAATGCGTTTTGCAAACTGCACTCAATGAAATCAATGAGTGCAGTTTGCTTCATTGAATTAAAGCGTCAAGCTTGACACATTGAATGAATGAGCGAACCTGTACTCATTGAATTAAGACGTGGGATTTGTTTCATTGAATGAATGCGTTTTGCTCGTGACATTGAACGAGCAAAGTCGTTTGAATGAACTAACTTTGAACTAAGTCGTGCAATGTATTTCATTGAATGAGTGGGTGCAATATGATTCATCAGTTGTATGATTTATGTTTATTTGACAGAATTAAAACGCCAAGCTTGACACATTGAATGAATGAAAGAAGCAGTATTCATAGCATTAACACGTGCAGTTTGTGCATGGATTGAATATCTGCAGTTTGATTGAGACAATTCGTTAACCGTGTGGCAAAGAATGAATGAGAGTAGCTCTACTCATTGAATTGACAAGTGCACTCTCTTTCCTTGAATGAACGTGTGCAGTTTGATTCTCTAAATAAGTGAGTTAAGTTTGTTTCATTCAAACAATGAAAAACGTTTGAAACATTGAATGAATGAGCGAAGCTGTACTCATTGAATTAAGACGTGGAATTTGTTTCATTGAATGAATGCGTTTTGCTCGTGACATTGAACGAATGGCATGAGCTCTACTCTTTGAACTAAGTCGTGCAGTGTATTTCATTGAATGAGTGGGTGCAATATGATTCACCAGTTGTATGATTTATGTTTATTTGACTGAATTAAAACGTCAAGCTTGACACATTGAATGAATGAGAGAAGCAGTATTCATTGTATTAACACGTGCAATTTGGTGCATGTATTGAATATCTGCAGTTTGATTGAGACAATTCGTTAAGCGTGTGGCAATGAATGAATGAGAGTAGCTCTACTCATTGAATTGACAAGTGCACTCTCTTTCCTTGAATGAACGTGTGCAGTTTGATTCTGTAAATAAGTGAGTTAAGTTTGTTTCATTCAAACAATGAATAACGTTTGAAACATTGAATGAATGATTGAAGTATGGTTCAATGAAATCAATGAGTGCAGTTTGCTTCATTGAATTAAAGCGTTAAGCTTGACACATTGAACGAATGAGATAAGCTCTACTCATTGAATTAAACTGTGCAGTTTGTTTCATTGAATGAGTGGCAAAAGCACGAATCATTGAAACGGTACTTGCAGTCTTTGTCATTGAACGAATGTTTGCAGTTGGATTGATTGATTGAATGATTGCAGATAAATTGACTTCAGACATGAGTGAAGTTTAAATCAACGAATTACTTTTGATTGAAAAGGAATGAATGAACGAATGCAGTTTCTTCCATTGAATGAAAGCTTTGCGCATGACACATTGAATGAATGAGAGAAGCTCTACTCATTGATTTTGCACGAGCAGTTTGGTTCATGGAGTGAATCTGTGCAGTTTGATTGAGACAATGCGGGAAGCGTATGTCAATGAATGAGTAGCTTGTCATTGAATTGCCAAGTGTAGTCTCTTTGTTTGAATGAACTAGTGCAGTTTTATTCACTAAATAAGTGAGTGAAGTTTGCTTCATTGAAACAATGAATAAGGTTGAATTAATGATTGAAGTTTGATTCAATGAATCAAAAGTGCAGTTAGCTTCATTGCATTAATGCGTTAAGCTTGACACATTTAATGAATGAGAGTAGCTCTACTCATTCAATTAAGACGTGCAGTTTGTTTCATTGAATGAATGAGTGCAGTTTGATTCATTGAATGAATGCGTATTCGTCATGGCATGGAATGAATGGCAGAGGAGCAGTACGCTTTGAATTAAGACGAGCAGTGTATTTCATTGAATGAGTGTGTGCAGTATGATTCATACATTGTATGATTTAAGTTTGTTTGATTGAATTAAAACGTTAAGCTTGACACATTGAATGACTGAAAGAAGCTCTACTCATTAAATTAAGCTGTGCAGTTTGTTTCATTGAATGAGTGGCAAAAGCACTATTCATTGAAACGGTACTTGCAGTCTTTGTCATGGAATCAATGTTTGCAGTTGGATTGATTGATTGAATGATTACAGATAAATTGACTTCAGAAATGAGTGATGTTTAAATCAACGAATTACTTTTGATTCTTTGAATCAATGATTGAAAAGGAATGAATGAATGAATGCAGTTTCTTCCATTGAATGAAAGCGGTGAGCTTGACACATTGAAGTTACACGAGCAGTTTGGTTCATGGAGTGAATCTGTGCAGTTTGATTGCGACAATGCGGGAAGCGTGTGTCAATGAATGAATGAGAGTAGCTCTACTCATTGAATTGACAAGTGTAGTTTTTTTCTTTGAATGAACTAGTGCAGTTTTATTCACTAAATAAGTGAGTTACGTTTGTTACATTGAAACAATGAATAACGTTTGAAACATTGAATTAATCCTTGAAGTTTGATTTAATGAATCAATGAGTGCAGTTTACTTCATTGAATGAAAGCGTTAAGCTTGACACATTGAATGAACGTCAGTAGCTCTACTCATTGAATTAAGACGTGGAATTTGTTTTTCATTGAATGAATGGGTGCAGTACGATTCACCAATTGTATGATTTAATTATGTTTGATTGAATTAAAACGTTGAGCTTGACACATTGAAAGAATGAGAGAAGCTCTACTCATTGAATTGACAAGTGCACTCTCTATCCTTGAATGAACATGTGCAGTTTGATTCAAAAAATATGTGAGTTAAGTTTGTTTCATTGAAACAATGAATAACGTTTGACGTTTGAAACATTGAATGAATGATTCAAGTTTGATTCAATGAATCAATGAGTGCTGTTTACTTCATTGAATTATAACGTTAAACTTGACATATTGAAAGAATGACAGAAGCTCTACTCATTGAATTAAGACATGCAGTTTGTTTCATTGAATGAAGGCGGTTTGCTCAAGACATTGAATGAATGGCATTAGCTCTCCTCATTGAATAAGTCGTGCAGTGTATTTCATTGAATGAATGGGTGCAATATGATTCATCAGTTGTATGATTTATGTTTATTTGACTGAATTAAAACGTCAAGCTTGACACATTGAATGAAATAGAGAAGCAGTATTCATTGTATTAACACGTGCAGTTTGGTGCATGGATTGAATATCTGCAGTTTGATTGAGACAATTCGTTAAGCGTGTGGCAATGAATGAATGACAGTAGCTCTACTCATTGCATTGACAAGTGCACTCTCTTTCCTTGAATGAACGTGTGCAGTTTGATTCTGTAAATAAGTGAGTTAAGTTTGTTTCATTCAAACAACGAATAACGTTTGAAACATTGAATGAATGATTGAAGTATGGTTCAATGAAATCAATGAGTGCAGTTTGCTTCATTGAATTAAAGCGTCAAGCTTGACACATTGAATGAATGAGCGAACCTGTACTCATTGAATTAAGACGTGGAATTTGTTTCATTGAATGAATGCGTTTTGCTCGTGACATTGAACGAATGGCATGAGCTCTACTCTTTGAACTAAGTCGTGCAGTGTATTTCATTGAATCAGTGGGTGCAATATGATTCATCAGTTGTATGATTTATGTTTATTTGACAGAATTAAAACGCCAAGCTTGACACATTGAATGAATGAGAGAAGCAGTATTCATAGCATTAACACGTGCAGTTTGTGCATGGATTGAATATCTGCAGTTTGATTGAGACAATTCGTTAACCGTGTGGCAAAGAATGAATGAGAGTAGCTCTACTCATTGATTTGACAAGTGCACTCTCTTTCCTTGAATGAACGTGTGCAGTTTGATTCTCTAAATAAGTGAGTTAAGTTTGTTTCTTTCAAACAATGAATAACGTTTGAACCATTGAATGAATGATTGAAGTATGGTTCAATGAAATCAATGAGTGCAGTTTGCTTCATTGAATTAAAGCGTCAAGCTTGACACATTGAATGAATGAGCTGAGCTGTACTCATTGAATTAAGACGTGGAATTTGTTTCATTGAATGAATGCGTTTTGCTCGTGACATTGAACGAATGGCATTAGCTCTACTCTTTGAACTAAGTCGTGCAGTGTATTTCATTGAACGAGTGGGTGCAATATGATTCACCAGTTGTATGATTTATGTTTATTTGACTGAATTAAAACGTCAAGCTTGACACATTGAATGAATGAGAGAAGCAGTATTCATTGTATTAACACGTGCAATTTGGTGCATGTATTGAATATCTGCAGTTTGATTGAGTCAATTCGTTAAGCGTGTGGCAATGAATGAATGAGAGTAGCTCTACTCATTGAATTGACAAGTGCACTCTCTTTCCTTGAATGAACGTGTGCAGTTTGATTCTGTAAATAAGTGAGTTAAGTTTGTTTCATTCAAACAATGAATAACGTTTGAAACATTGAATGAATGATTGAAGTATGGTTCAATGAAATCAATGAGTGCAGTTTGCTTCATTGAATTAAAGCGTCAAGCTTGACACATTGAATGAATGAGCGAAGCTCTACTCATTGAATTAAACTGTGCAGTTTGTTTCATTGAATGAGTGGCAAAAGCACGAATCATTGAAACGTTACTTGCAGTCTTTGTCATTGAACGAATGTTTGCAGTTGGATTGGTTGATTGAATGATTGCAGATAAATTGACTTCAGACATGAGTGAAGTTTAAATCAACGAATTACTTTTGATTCGTTGAATCAATGATTGAAAAGGAATGAATGAACGAATGCAGTTTCTTCCATTGAATGAAAGCTTTGAGCATGACACATTGAATGAATGAGAGAAGCTCTACTCATTGATTTTGCACGAGCAGTTTGGTTCATGGAGTGAATCTGTGCAGTTTGATTGAGACAATGCGGGAAGCGTATGTCAATGAATGAGTAGCTTGTCATTGAATTGACAAGTGTAGTCTCTTTGTTTGAATGAACCATTGCAGTTTGATTCACTAAATAAGTGAGTTAAGTTTGCTTAATCAATAAGGTTGAATTAATGATTGAAGTTTGATTCAATGAATCAAAAGTGCAGTTAGCTTCATTGCATTAATGCGTTAAGCTTGACACATTTAATGAATGAGAGTAGCTCTACTTGTTCAATTCAGACGTGCAGTTTGTTTCATTGAATGAATGGGTGCAGTTTGATTCATTGAATGAATGCGTATTCGTCATGGCATGGAATGAATGGCAGAGGAGCAGTACGCTTTGAATTAAGACGAGCAGTGTATTTCTTTGAATGAGTGTGTGCAGTATGATTCATACATTGTATGATTTAAGTTTGTTTGATTGAATTACAACGTTAAGCTTGACACATTGAATGAATGAGAGAAGCTCTACTCATTGAATTAAGCTGTGCAGTTTGTTTCATTGAATGAGTGGCAAAAGCACGATTCATTGAAACGGTACTTGCAGTCTTTGTCATGGAATCAATGTTTGCAGTTGGATTGATTGATTGAATGATTACAGATAAATTGACTTCAGAAATGAGTGAAGTTTAAATCAACGAATTACTTTTGATTCTTTGAATCAATGATTGAAAAGGAATGAATGAATGAATGCAGTTTCTTCCATTGAATGAAAGCGGTGAGCTTGGCACATTGAAGTTACACGAGCAGTTTGGTTCATGGAGTGAATCTGTGCAGTTTGATTGCGATAATGCGGGAAGCGTGTGTCAATGAATGAATGAGAGTAGCTCTACTCATTGAATTGACAAGTGTAGTCTCTTTCTTTGAATGAACTAGTGCAGTTTTATTCACTAAATAAGTGAGTTACGTTTCTTTCATTGAAACAATGAATAACGTTTGAAACATTGAATTAATCCTTGAAGTTTGATTTAATGAATCAATGAGTGCAGTTTACTTCATTGAATGAAAGCGTTAAGCTTGACACATTGAATGAACGTCAGTAGCTCTACTCATTGAATTAAGACGTGGAGTTTGTTTTTCATTGAATGAATGGGTGCAGTACGATTCACCAATTGTATGATTTAATTATGTTTGATTGAATTAAAACGTTGAGCTTGACACATTGAAAGAATGAGAGAAGCTCTACTCATTGAATTGACAAGTGCACTCTCTATCCTTGAATGAACATGTGCAGTTTGATTCAAAAAATAAGTGAGTTAAGTTTGTTTCATTGAAACAATGAATAACGTTTGACGTTTGAAACATTGAATGAATGATTCAAGTTTGATTCAATGAATCAATGAGTGCTGTTTACTTCATTGAATTAAAACGTTAAACTTGACATATTGAAAGAATGAGAGAAGCTCTACTCATTGAATTAAGACATGCAGTTTGTTTCACTGAATGAAGGCGGTTTGCTCAAGACATTGAATGAATGGCATTAGCTCTCCTCATTGAATAATTCGTGCAGTGTATTTCATTGAATGAATGGGTGCAATGTGATTCATCAGTTGTATGATTTATGTCTATTTGACTGAATTAAAACGTCAAGCTTGACACATTGAATGAAATAGAGAAGCAGTATTCATTGTATTAACACGTGCAGTTTGGTGCATGGATTGAATATCTGCAGTTTGATTGAGACAATTCGTTAAGCGTGTGGCAATGAATGAATGACAGTAGCTCTACTCATTGCATTGACAAGTGCACTCTCTTTCCTTGAATGAACGTGTGCAGTTTGATTCTGTAAATAAGTGAGTTAAGTTTGTTTCATTCAAACAACGAATAACGTTTGAAACATTGAATGAATGATTGAAGTATGGTTCAATGAAATCAATGAGTGCAGTTTGCTTCATTGAATTAAAGCGTCAAGCTTGACACATTGAATGAATGAGCGAACCTGTACTCATTGAATTAAGACGAGGGATTTGTTTCATTGAATGAATGCGTTTTGCTCGTGACATTGAACGAATGGCATGAGCTCTACTCTTTGAACTAAGTCGTGCAGTGTATTTCATTGAATGAGTGGGTGCAATATGATTCATCAGTTGTATGATTTATGTTTATTTGACAGAATTAAAACGCCAAGCTTGACACATTGAATGAATGAGAGAAGCAGTATTCATAGCATTAACACGTGCAGTTTGTGCATGGATTGAATATCTGCAGTTTGATTGAGACAATTCGTTAACCGTGTGGCAAAGAATGAATGAGAGTAGCTCTACTCATTGAATTGACAAGTGCACTCTCTTTCCTTGAATGAACGTGTGCAGTTTGATTCTGTAAATAAGTGAGTTAAGTTTGTTTCATTCAAACAACGAATAACGTTTGAAGCATTGAATGAATGATTGAAGTATGGTTCAATGAAATCAATGAGTGCAGTTTGCTTCGTTGAAATAAAGCGTCAAGCTTGACATATTGAATGAATGAGCGAAGCTGTACTCATTGAATTAAGACGTGGAATTTGTTTCATTGAATGAATGCGTTTTGCTCGTGACATTGAACGAATGGCATGAGCTCTACTCTTTGAACTAAGTCGTGCAGTGTATTTCATTGAATGAGTGGGTGCAATATGATTCATACATTGTATGATTTAAGTTTGGTTGATGGAATTACAACGTTAAGCTTGACACATTGAATGAATGAGAGAAGCTCTACTCATTGAATTAAGACGTGGGATTTGTTTCATTGAATGAATGCGTTTTGCAAACTGCACTCAATGAAATCAACGAGTGCAGTTTGCTTCATTGAATTAAAGCGTCAAGCTTGACACATTGAATGAATGAGCGAACCTGTACTCATTGAATTAAGACGTGGGATTTGTTTCATTGAATGAATGCGTTTTGCTCGTGACATTGAACGAATGGCATGAGCTCTACTCTTTGAACTAAGTCGTGCAATGTATTTCATTGAATGAGTGGGTGCAATATGATTCATCAGTTGTATGATTTATGTTTATTTGACTGAATTAAAACGCCAAGCTTGACACATTGAATGAATGAGAGAAGCAGTATTCATAGCATTAACACGTGCAGTTTGTGCATGGATTGAATATCTGCAGTTTGATTGAGACAATTCGTTAACCGTGTGGCAAAGAATGAATGAGAGTAGCTCTACTCATTGAATTGACAAGTGCACTCTCTTTCCTTGAATGAACGTGTGCAGTTTGATTCTGTAAATAAGTGAGTTAAGTTTGTTTCATTCAAACAATGAATAACGTTTGAAACATTGAATGAATGAGCGAAGCTGTACTCATTGAATTAAGACGTGGAATTTGTTTCATTGAATGAATGCGTTTTGCTCGTGACATTGAACGAATGGCATGAGCTCTACTCTTTGAACTAAGTCGTGCAGTGTATTTCATTGAATGAGTGGGTGCAATATGATTCACCAGTTGTATGATTTATGTTTATTTGACTGAATTAAAACGTCAAGCTTGTCACATTGAATGAATGAGAGAGCAGTATTCATTGTATTAACACGTGCAATTTGGTGCATGTATTGAATATCTGCAGTTTGATTGAGACAATTCGTTAAGCGTGTGGCAATGAATGAATGAGAGTAGCTCTACTTATTGAATTGACAAGTGCACTCTCTTTCCTTGAATGAACGTGTGCAGTTTGATTCTGTAAATAAGTGATTTAAGTTTGTTTCATTCAAACAATGAATAACGTTTGAAACATTGAATGAATGATTGAAGTATGGTTCAATGAAATCAATGAGTGCAGTTTGCTTCATTGAATTAAAGCGTTAAGCTTGACACATTGAATGAATGAGATAAGCTCTCATTAAACTGTGCAGTTTGTTTCATTGAATGAGTGTCAAAAGCACGATTCATTCAAACGGTATTTGCAGTCTTTGTCATGGAACGAATGTTTGCAGTTGGATTGATTGATTGAATGATTGCAGATAAATTGACTTCAGACATGAGTGAAGTTTAAATTGATTGAAAAGGAATGAATGAACGAATGCAGTTTCTTCCATTGAATGAAAGCTTTGAGCATGACACATTGAATGAATGAGAGAAGCTCTACTCATTGATTTTGCACGAGCAGTTTGGTTCATGGAGTGAATCTGTGCAGTTTGATTGAGACAATGCGGGAAGCGTATGTCAATGAATGAGTAGCTTGTCATTGAATTGACAAGTGTAGTCTCTTTGTTTGAATGAACTAGTGCAGTTTTATTCACTAAATAAGTGAGTGACGTTTGCTTCATTGAAACAATGAATAAGGTTGAATTAATGATTGAAGTTTGATTCAATGAATCAAAAGTGCAGTTAGCTTCATTGCATTAATGCGTTAAGCTTGACACATTTAATGAATGAGAGTAGCTCTACTCATTCAATTAAGACGTGCAGTTTGTTTCATTGAATGAATGAGTGCAGTTTGATTCATTGAATGAATGCGTATTCGTCATGGCATGGAATGAATGGCAGAGGAGCAGTACGCTTTGAATTAAGACGAGCAGTGTATTTCATTGAATGAGTGTGTGCAGTATGATTCATACATTGTATGATTTAAGTTTGTTTGATTGAATTAAAACGTTAAGCTTGACACATTGAATGACTGAGAGAAGCTCTACTCATTGAATTAAGCTGTGCAGTTTGTTTCATTGAATGAGTGGCAAAAGCACGATTCATTGAAACGGTACTTGCAGTCTTTGTCATGGAATCAATGTTTGCAGTTGGATTGATTGATTGAATGATTACAGATAAATTGACTTCAGAAATGAGTGATGTTTAAATCAACGAATTACTTTTGATTCTTTGAATCAATGATTGAAAAGGAATGAATGAATGAATGCAGTTTCTTCCATTGAATGAAAGCGGTGAGCTTGACACATTGAAGTTACACGAGCAGTTTGGTTCATGGAGTGAATCTGTGCAGTTTGATTGCGACAATGCGGGAAGCGTGTGTCAATGAATGAATGAGAGTAGCTCTACTCATTGAATTGACAAGTGTAGTCTTTTTCTTTGAATGAACTAGTGCAGTTTTATTCACTAAATAAGTGAGTTACGTTTGTTTCATTGAAACAATGAATAACGTTTGAAACATTGAATTAATCCTTGAAGTTTGATTTAATGAATCAATGAGTGCAGTTTACTTCATTGAATGAAAGCGTTAAGCTTGACACATTGAATGAACGTCAGTAGCTCTACTCATTGAATTAAGACGTGGAGTTTGTTTTTCATTGAATGAATGGGTGCAGTACGATTCACCAATTGTATGATTTAATTATGTTTGATTGAATTAAAACGTTGAGCTTGACACATTGAAAGAATGAGAGAAGCTCTACTCATTGAATTGACAAGTGCACTCTCTATCCTTGAATGAACATGTGCAGTTTGATTCAAAAAATAAGTGAGTTAAGTTTGTTTCATTGAAACAATGAATAACGTTTGACGTTTGAAACATTGAATGAATGATTCAAGTTTGATTCAATGAATCAATGAGTGCTGTTTACTTCATTGAATTAAAACGTTAAACTTGACATATTGAAAGAATGAGAGAAGCTCTACTCATTGAATTAAGACATGCAGTTTGTTTCACTGAATGAAGGCGGTTTGCTCAAGACATTGAATGAATGGCATTAGCTCTCCTCATTGAATAAGTCGTGCAGTGTATTTCATTGAATGAATGGGTGCAATATGATTCATCAGTTGTATGATTTATGTTTATTTGACTGAATTAAAACGTCAAGCTTGACACATTGAATGAAATAGAGAAGCAGTATTCATTGTATTAACACGTGCAGTTTGGTGCATGGATTGAATATCTGCAGTTTGATTGGGACAATTCGTTAAGCGTGTGGCAATGAATGAATGACAGTAGCTCTACTCATTGCATTGACAAGTGCACTCTCTTTCCTTGAATGAACGTGTGCAGTTTGATTCTGTAAATAAGTGAGTTAAGTTTGTTTCATTCAAACAACGAATAACGTTTGAAACATTGAATGAATGATTGAAGTATGGTTCAATGAAATCAATGAGTGCAGTTTGCTTCATTGAATTAAAGCGTCAAGCTTGACACATTGAATGAATGAGCGAAGCTGTACTCATTGAATTAAGACGTGGGATTTGTTTCATTGAATGAATGCGTTTTGCTCGTGACATTGAACGAATGGCATGAGCTCTACTCTTTGAACTAAGTCGTGCAATGTATTTCATTGAATGAGTGGGTGCAATATGATTCATCAGTTGTATGATTTATGTTTATTTGACAGAATTAAAACGCTAAGCTTGACACATTGAATGAATGAGAGAAGCAGTATTCATAGCATTAACACGTGCAGTTTGTGCATGGATTGAATATCTGCAGTTTGATTGAGACAATTCGTTAACCGTGTGGCAAAGAATGAATGAGAGTAGCTCTACTCATTGAATTGACAAGGGCACTCTCTTTCCTTGAATGAACGTGTGCAGTTTGATTCTCTAAATAAGTGAGTTAAGTTTGTTTCATTCAAACAATGAATAACGTTTGAAACATTGAATGAATGATTGAAGTATGGTTCAATGAAATCAATGAGTGCAGTTTGCTTCATTGAATTAAAGCGTTAAGCTTGACACATTGAATGAATGAGATAAGCTCTACTCATTGAATTAAACTGTGCAGTTTGTTTCATTGAATGAGTGGCAAAAGCACGAATCATTGAAACGGTACTTGCAGTCTTTGTCATTGAACGAATGTTTGCAGTTGGATTGGTTGATTGAATGATTGCAGATAAATTGACTTCAGACATGAGTGAAGTTTAAATCAACGAATTACTTTTGATTCGTTGAATCAATGATTGAAAAGGAATGGATGAACGAATGCAGTTTCTTCCATTGAATGAAAGCTTTGAGCATGACACATTGAATGAATGAGAGAAGCTCTACTCATTGATTTTGCACGAGCAGTTTGGTTAATGGAGTGAATCTGTGCAGTTTGATTGAGACAATGCGGGAAGCGTATGTCAATGAATGAGTAGCTTGTCATTGAATTGACAAGTGTAGTCTCTTTGTTTGAATGAACCATTGCAGTTTTATTCACTAAATAAGTGAGTTAAGTTTGCTTCATTGAAACAATGAATAAGGTTGAATTAATGATTGAAGTTTGATTCAATGAATCAAAAGTGCAGTTAGCTTCATTGCATTAATGCGTTAATCTTGACACATTTAATGAATGAGAGTAGCTCTACTTGTTCAATTAAGACGTGCAGTTTGTTTCATTGAATGAATGGGTGCAGTTTGATTCATTGAATGAATGCGTATTCGTCATGGCATGGAATGAATGGCAGAGGAGCAGTACGCTTTGAATTAAGACGAGCAGTGTATTTCTTTGAATGAGTGTGTGCAGTATGATTCATACATTGTATGATTTAAGTTTGTTTGATTGAATTACAACGTTAAGCTTGACACATTGAATGAATGAGAGAAGCTCTACTCATTGAATTAAGCTGTGCAGTTTGTTTCATTGAATGAGTGGCAAAAGCACGATTCATTGAAACGGTACTTGCAGTCTTTGTCATGGAATCAATGTTTGCAGTTGGATTGATTGATTGAATGATTACAGATAAATTGACTTCAGAAATGAGTGAAGTTTAAATCAACGAATTACTTTTGATTCTTTGAATCAATGATTGAAAAGGAATGAATGAATGAATGCAGTTTCTTCCATTGAATGAAAGCGGTGAGCTTGACACATTGAAGTTACACGAGCAGTTTGGTTCATGGAGTGAATCTGTGCAGTTTGATTGCGACAATGCGGGAAGCGTGTGTCAATGAATGAATGAGAGTAGCTCTAATTGAATTGACAAGAGTAGTCTCTTTCTTTGAATGAACTAGTGCAGTTTTATTCACTAAATAAGTGAGTTACGTTTGTTTCATTGAAACAATGAATAACGTTTGAAACATTGAATTAATCCTTGAAGTTTGATTTAATGAATCAATGAGTGCAGTTTACTTCATTGAATGAAAGCGTTAAGCTTGACACATTGAATGAACGTCAGTAGCTCTACTCATTGAATTAAGACGTGGAGTTTGTTTTTCATTGAATGAATGGGTGCAGTACGATTCACCAATTGTATGATTTAATTATGTTTGATTGAATTAAAACGTTGAGCTTGACACATTGAAAGAATGAGAGAAGCTCTACTCATTGAATTGACAAGTGCACTCTCTATCCTTGAATGAACATGTGCGGTTTGATTCAAAAAATAAGTGAGTTAAGTTTGTTTCATTGAAACAATGAATAACGTTTGACGTTTGAAACATTGAATGAATGATTCAAGTTTGATTCAATGAATCAATGAGTGCAGTTTACTTCATTAAATTAAAGCGTTAAACTTGACATATTGAAAGAATGAGAGAAGCTCTACTCATTGAATTAAGACGTGCAGTTTGTTTCATTGAATGAAGGCGGTTTGCTCAAGACATTGAATGAATGGCATTAGCTCTCCTCATTGAATAAGTCGTGCAGTGTATTTCATTGAATGAATGGGTGCAATATGATTCAACAGTTGTATGATTTATGTTTATTTGACTGAATTAAAACGTCAAGCTTGACACATTGAATGAATGAGAGAAGCAGTATTCATTGTATGAACACGTGCAGTTTGGTGCATGGATTGAATATCTGCAGTTTGATTGAGACAATTCGTTAAGCGTGTGGCAATGAATGAATGAGAGTAGCTCTACTCATTGAATTGACAAGTGCACTCTCTTTCCTTGAATGAACGTGTGCAGTTTGATTCTGTAAATAAGTGAGTTAAGTTTGTTTCATTCAAACAATGAATAACGTTTGAAACAAAGAATGAATGATTCAATGAGTTCAATGAAATGAATGAGAGAAGCTCTACTCATTGATTTTGCACGAGCAGTTTGGTTCATGGAGTGAATCTGTGCAGTTTGATTGAGACAATGCGGGAAGCGTATGTCAATGAATGAGTAGCTTGTCATTGAATTGACAAGTGTAGTCTCTTTGTTTGAATGAACCATTGCAGTTTTATTCACTAAATAAGTGAGTTAAGTTTGCTTCATTGAAACAATGAATAAGGTTGAATTAATGATTGAAGTTTGATTCAATGAATCAAAAGTGCAGTTAGCTTTATTGCATTAATGCGTTAATCTTGACACATTTAATGAATGAGAGTAGCTCTACTTGTTCAATTAAGACGTGCAGTTTGTTTCATTGAATGAATGGGTGCAGTTTGATTCATTGAATGAATGCGTATTCGTCATGGCATGGAATGAATGGCAGAGGAGCAGTACGCTTTGAATTAAGACGAGCAGTGTATTTCTTTGAATGAGTGTGTGCAGTATGATTCATACATTGTATGATTTAAGTTTGTTTGATTGAATTACAACGTTAAGCTTGACACATTGAATGAATGAGAGAAGCTCTACTCATTGAATTAAGCTGTGCAGTTTGTTTCATTGAATGAGTGGCAAAAGCACGATTCATTGAAACGGTACTTGCAGTCTTTGTCATGGAACGAATGTTTGCAGTTGGATTGATTGATTGAATGATTGCAGATAAATTGACTTCAGAAATGAGTGAAGTTTAAATCAACGAATTACTTTTGATTCGTTGAATCAATGATTGAAAAGGAATGAATGAACGAATGCAGTTTCTTCCATTGAATGAAAGCTTTGAGCATGACACATTGAAGTTACACGAGCAGTTTGGTTCATGGAGTGAATCTGTGCAGTTTGATTGCGACAATGCGGGAAGCGTGTGTCAATGAATGAATGAGAGTAGCTCTAATTGAATTGACAAGAGTAGTCTCTTTCTTTGAATGAACTCGTGCAGTTTTATTCACTAAATAAGTGAGTTACGTTTGTTTCATTGAAACAATGAATAACGTTTGAAACATTGAATTAATCCTTGAAGTTTGATTTAATGAATCAATGAGTGCAGTTTACTTCATTGAATGAAAGCGTTAAGCTTGACACATTGAATGAACGTCAGTAGCTCTACTCATTGAATTAAGACGTGGAGTTTGTTTTTCATTGAATGAATGGGTGCAGTACGATTCACCAATTGTATGATTTAATTATGTTTGATTGAATTAAAACGTTGAGCTTGACACATTGAAAGAATGAGAGAAGCTCTACTCATTGAATTGACAAGTGCACTCTCTATCCTTGAATGAACATGTGCAGTTTGATTCAAAAAATAAGTGAGTTAAGTTTGTTTCATTGAAACAATGAATAACGTTTGACGTTTGAAACATTGAATGAATGATTCAAGTTTGATTCAATGAATCAATGAGTGCAGTTTACTTCATTAAATTAAAGCGTTAAACTTGACATATTGAAAGAATGAGAGAAGCTCTACTCATTGAATTAAGACGTGCAGTTTGTTTCATTGAATGAAGGCGGTTTGCTCAAGACATTGAATGAATGGCATTAGCTCTCCTCATTGAATAAGTCGTGCAGTGTATTTCATTGAATGAATGGGTGCAATATGATTCATCAGTTGTATGATTTATGTTTATTTGACTGAATTAAAACGTCAAGCTTGACACATTGAATGAAATAGAGAAGCAGTATTCATTGTATTAACACGTGCAGTTTGGTGCATGGATTGAATATCTGCAGTTTGATTGGGACAATTCGTTAAGCGTGTGGCAATGAATGAATGACAGTAGCTCTACTCATTGCATTGACAAGTGCACTCTCTTTCCTTGAATGAACGTGTGCAGTTTGATTCTGTAAATAAGTGAGTTAAGTTTGTTTCATTCAAACAACGAATAACGTTTGAAACATTGAATGAATGATTGAAGTATGGTTCAATGAAATCAATGAGTGCAGTTTGCTTCATTGAATTAAAGCGTCAAGCTTGACACATTGAATGAATGAGCGAACCTGTACTCATTGAATTAAGACGTGGGATTTGTTTCATTGAATGAATGCGTTTTGCTCGTGACATTGAACGAATGGCATGAGCTCTACTCTTTGAACTAAGTCGTGCAATGTATTTCATTGAATGAGTGGGTGCAATATGATTCATCAGTTGTATGATTTATGTTTATTTGACAGAATTAAAACGCCAAGCTTGACACATTGAATGAATGAGAGAAGCAGTATTCATAGCATTAACACGTGCAGTTTGTGCATGGATTGAATATCTGCAGTTTGATTGAGACAATTCGTTAACCGTGTGGCAAAGAATGAATGAGAGTAGCTCTACTCATTGAATTGACAAGTGCACTCTCTTTCCTTGAATGAACGCGTGCAGTTTGATTCTCTAAATAAGTGAGTTAAGTTTGTTTCATTCAAACAATGAATAACGTTTGAAACATTGAATGAATGATTGAAGTATGGTTCAATGAAATCAATGAGTGCAGTTTGCTTCATTGAATTAAAGCGTTAAGCTTGACACATTGAATGAATGAGATAAGCTCTACTCATTGAATTAAACTGTGCAGTTTGTTTCATTGAATGAGTGGCAAAAGCACGAATCATTGAAACGGTACTTGCAGTCTTTGTCATTGAACGAATGTTTGCAGTTGGATTGGTTGATTGAATGATTGCAGATAAATTGACTTCAGACATGAGTGAAGTTTAAATCAACGAATTACTTTTGATTCGTTGAATCAATGATTGAAAAGGAATGGATGAACGAATGCAGTTTCTTCCATTGAATGAAAGCTTTAAGCATGACACATTGAATGAATGAGAGAAGCTCTACTCATTGATTTTGCACGAGCAGTTTGGTTCATGGAGTGAATCTGTGCAGTTTGATTGAGACAATGCGGGAAGCGTATGTCAATGAATGAGTAGCTTGTCATTGAATTGACAAGTGTAGTCTCTTTGTTTGAATGAACCATTGCAGTTTTATTCACTAAATAAGTGAGTTAAGTTTGCTTCATTGAAACAATGAATAAGGTTGAATTAATGATTGAAGTTTGATTCAATGAATCAAAAGTGCAGTTAGCTTCATTGCATTAATGCGTTAATCTTGACACATTTAATGAATGAGAGTAGCTCTACTTGTTCAATTAAGACGTGCAGTTTGTTTCATTGAATGAATGGGTGCAGTTTGATTCATTGAATGAATGCGTATTCGTCATGGCATGGAATGAATGGCAGAGGAGCAGTACGCTTTGAATTAAGACGAGCAGTGTATTTCTTTGAATGAGTGTGTGCAGTATGATTCATACATTGTATGATTTAAGTTTGTTTGATTGAATTACAACGTTAAGCTTGACACATTGAATGAATGAGAGAAGCTCTACTCATTGAATTAAGCTGTGCAGTTTGTTTCATTGAATGAGTGGCAAAAGCACGATTCATTGAAACGGTACTTGCAGTCTTTGTCATGGAATCAATGTTTGCAGTTGGATTGATTGATTGAATGATTACAGATAAATTGACTTCAGAAATGAGTGAAGTTTAAATCAACGAATTACTTTTGATTCTTTGAATCAATGATTGAAAAGGAATGAATGAATGAATGCAGTTTCTTCCATTGAATGAAAGCGGTGAGCTTGACACATTGAAGTTACACGAGCAGTTTGGTTCATGGAGTGAATCTGTGCAGTTTGATTGCGACAATGCGGGAAGCGTGTGTCAATGAATGAATGAGAGTAGCTCTAATTGAATTGACAAGAGTAGTCTCTTTCTTTGAATGAACTAGTGCAGTTTTATTCACTAAATAAGTGAGTTACGTTTGTTTCATTGAAACAATGAATAACGTTTGACGTTTGAAACATTGAATGAATGATTCAAGTTTGATTCAATGAATCAATGAGTGCAGTTTACTTCATTAAATTAAAGCGTTAAACTTGACATATTGAAAGAATGAGAGAAGCTCTACTCATTGAATTAAGACGTGCAGTTTGTTTCATTGAATGAAGGCGGTTTGCTCAAGACATTGAATGAATGGCATTAGCTCTCCTCATTGAATAAGTCGTGCAGTGTATTTCATTGAATGAATGGGTGCAATATGATTCAACAGTTGTATGATTTATGTTTATTTGACTGAATTAAAACGTCAAGCTTGACACATTGAATGAATGAGAGAAGCAGTATTCATTGTATGAACACGTGCAGTTTGGTGCATGGATTGAATATCTGCAGTTTGATTGAGACAATTCGTTAAGCGTGTGGCAATGAATGAATGAGAGTAGCTCTACTCATTGAATTGACAAGTGCACTCTCTTTCCTTGAATGAACGTGTGCAGTTTGATTCTGTAAATAAGTGAGTTAAGTTTGTTTCATTCAAACAATGAATAACGTTTGAAACAAAGAATGAATGATTCAATGAGTTCAATGAAATGAATGAGAGAAGCTCTACTCATTGATTTTGCACGAGCAGTTTGGTTCATGGAGTGAATCTGTGCAGTTTGATTGAGACAATGCGGTAAGCGTATGTCAATGAATGAGTAGCTTGTCATTGAATTGACAAGTGTAGTCTCTTTGTTTGAATGAACCATTGCAGTTTTATTCACTAAATAAGTGAGTTAAGTTTGCTTCATTGAAACAATGAATAAGGTTGAATTAATGATTGAAGTTTGATTCAATGAATCAAAAGTGCAGTTAGCTTCATTGCATTAATGCGTTAATCTTGACACATTTAATGAATGAGAGTAGCTCTACTTGTTCAATTAAGACGTGCAGTTTGTTTCATTGAATGAATGGGTGCAGTTTGATTCATTGAATGAATGCGTATTCGTCATGGCATGGAATGAATGGCAGAGGAGCAGTACGCTTTGAATTAAGACGAGCAGTGTATTTCTTTGAATGAGTGTGTGCAGTATGATTCATACATTGTATGATTTAAGTTTGTTTGATTGAATTACAACGTTAAGCTTGACACATTGAATGAATGAGAGAAGCTCTACTCATTGAATTAAGCTGTACAGTTTGTTTCATTGAATGAGTGGCAAAAGCACGATTCATTGAAACGGTACTTG
The DNA here is from genome assembly GCF_037043375.1 of Chiloscyllium plagiosum. Lineage (NCBI taxonomy): Eukaryota > Metazoa > Chordata > Chondrichthyes > Orectolobiformes > Hemiscylliidae > Chiloscyllium > Chiloscyllium plagiosum. The sequence continues at coordinate 89,708,446 of NW_028270149.1, read as the reverse complement.
CAGTCTTTGTCATGGAACGAATGTTTGCAGTTGGATTGATTGATTGAATGATTGCAGATAAATTGACTTCAGAAATGAGTGAAGTTTAAATCAACGAATTACTTTTGATTCGTTGAATCAATGATTGAAAAGGAATGAATGAACGAATGCAGTTTCTTCCATTGAATGAAAGCTTTGAGCATGACACATTGAAGTTACACGAGCAGTTTGGTTCATGGAGTGAATCTGTGCAGTTTGATTGCGACAATGCGGGAAGCGTGTGTCAATGAATGAATGAGAGTAGCTCTAATTGAATTGACAAGAGTAGTCTCTTTCTTTGAATGAACTCGTGCAGTTTTATTCACTAAATAAGTGAGTTACGTTTGTTTCATTGAAACAATGAATAACGTTTGAAACATTGAATTAATCCTTGAAGTTTGATTTAATGAATCAATGAGTGCAGTTTACTTCATTGAATGAAAGCGTTAAGCTTGACACATTGAATGAACGTCAGTAGCTCTACTCATTGAATTAAGACGTGGAGTTTGTTTTTCATTGAATGAATGGGTGCAGTACGATTCACCAATTGTATGATTTAATTATGTTTGATTGAATTAAAACGTTGAGCTTGACACATTGAAAGAATGAGAGAAGCTCTACTCATTGAATTGACAAGTGCACTCTCTATCCTTGAATGAACATGTGCAGTTTGATTCAAAAAATAAGTGAGTTAAGTTTGTTTCATTGAAACAATGAATAACGTTTGACGTTTGAAACATTGAATGAATGATTCAAGTTTGATTCAATGAATCAATGAGTGCTGTTTACTTCATTGAATTAAAACGTTAAACTTGACATATTGAAAGAATGAGAGAAGCTCTACTCATTGAATTAAGACATGCAGTTTGTTTCACTGAATGAAGGCGGTTTGCTCAAGACATTGAATGAATGGCATTAGCTCTCCTCATTGAATAAGTCGTGCAGTGTATTTCATTGAATGAATGGGTGCAATATGATTCATCAGTTGTATGATTTATGTTTATTTGACTGAATTAAAACGTCAAGCTTGACACATTGAATGAAATAGAGAAGCAGTATTCATTGTATTAACACGTGCAGTTTGGTGCATGTATTGAATATCTGCAGTTTGATTGGGACAATTCGTTAAGCGTGTGGCAATGAATGAATGACAGTAGCTCTACTCATTGCATTGACAAGTGCACTCTCTTTCCTTGAATGAACGTGTGCAGTTTGATTCTGTAAATAAGTGAGTTAAGTTTGTTTCATTCAAACAACGAATAACGTTTGAAACATTGAATGAATGATTGAAGTATGGTTCAATGAAATCAATGAGTGCAGTTTGCTTCATTGAATTAAAGCGTCAAGCTTGACACATTGAATGAATGAGCGAACCTGTACTCATTGAATTAAGACGTGGGATTTGTTTCATTGAATGAATGCGTTTTGCTTGTGACATTGAACGAATGGCATGAGCTCTACTCTTTGAACTAAGTCGTGCAATGTATTTCATTGAATGAGTGGGTGCAATATGATTCATCAGTTGTATGATTTATGTTTATTTGACAGAATTAAAACGCCAAGCTTGACACATTGAATGAATGAGAGAAGCAGTATTCATAGCATTAACACGTGCAGTTTGTGCATGGATTGAATATCTGCAGTTTGATTGAGACAATTCGTTAACCGTGTGGCAAAGAATGAATGAGAGTAGCTCTACTCATTGAATTGACAAGTGCACTCTCTTTCCTTGAATGAACGTGTGCAGTTTGATTCTCTAAATAAGTGAGTTAAGTTTGTTTCATTCAAACAATGAATAACGTTTGAAACATTGAATGAATGATTGAAGTATGGTTCAATGAAATCAATGAGTGCAGTTTGCTTCATTGAATTAAAGCGTTAAGCTTGACACATTGAATGAATGAGATAAGCTCTACTCATTGAATTAAACTGTGCAGTTTGTTTCATTGAATGAGTGGCAAAAGCACGAATCATTGAAACGGTCCTTGCAGTCTTTGTCATTGAACGAATGTTTGCAGTTGGATTGGTTGATTGAATGATTGCAGATAAATTGACTTCAGACATGAGTGAAGTTTAAATCAACGAATTACTTTTGATTCGTTGAATCAATGATTGAAAAGGAATGGATGAACGAATGCAGTTTCTTCCATTGAATGAAAGCTTTGAGCATGACACATTGAATGAATGAGAGAAGCTCTACTCATTGATTTTGCACGAGCAGTTTGGTTAATGGAGTGAATCTGTGCAGTTTGATTGAGACAATGCGGGAAGCGTATGTCAATGAATGAGTAGCTTGTCATTGAATTGACAAGTGTAGTCTCTTTGTTTGAATGAACCATTGCAGTTTTATTCACTAAATAAGTGAGTTAAGTTTGCTTCATTGAAACAATGAATAAGGTTGAATTAATGATTGAAGTTTGATTCAATGAATCAAAAGTGCAGTTAGCTTCATTGCATTAATGCGTTAATCTTGACACATTTAATGAATGAGAGTAGCTCTACTTGTTCAATTAAGACGTGCAGTTTGTTTCATTGAATGAGTGGCAAAAGCACGATTCATTGAAACGGTACTTGCAGTCTTTGTCATGGAATCAATGTTTGCAGTTGGATTGATTGATTGAATGATTACAGATAAATTGACATCAGAAATGAGTGATGTTTAAATCAACGAATTACTTTTGATTCTTTGAATCAATGATTGAAAAGGAATGAATGAATGAATGCAGTTTCTTCCATTGAATGAAAGCGTTAAGCTTGACACATTGAATGAACGTCAGTAGCTCTACTCATTGAATTAAGACGTGGAGTTTGTTTTTCATTGAATGAATGGGTGCAGTACGATTCACCAATTGTATGATTTAATTATGTTTGACTGAATTAAGACGTTGAGCTTGACACATTGAAAGAATGAGAGAAGCTCTACTCATTGAATTGACAAGTGCACTCTCTATCCTTGAATGAACATGTGCAGTTTGATTCAAAAAATAAGTGAGTTAAGTTTGTTTCATTGAAACAATGAATAACGTTTGACCTTTGAAACATTGAATGAATGATTCAAGTTTGATTCAATGAATCAATGAGTGCTGTTTACTTCATTGAATTATAACGTTAAACTTGACATATTGAAAGAATGAGAGAAGCTCTACTCATTGAATTAAGACATGCAGTTTGTTTCATTGAATGAAGGCGGTTTGCTCAAGACATTGATATGAATGGCATTAGCTCTCCTCATTGAATAAGTCGTGCAGTGTATTTCATTGAATGAATGGGTGCAATATGATTCATCAGTTGTATGATTTATGTTTATTTGACTGAATTAAAACGTCAAGCTTGACACATTGAATGAATGAGAGAGCAGTATTCATTGTATTAACACGTGCAATTTGGTGCATGTATTGAATATCTGCAGTTTGATTGAGACAATTCGTTAAGCGTGTGGCAATGAATGAATGAGAGTAGCTCTACTTATTGAATTGACAAGTGCACTCTCTTTCCTTGAATGAACGTGTGCAGTTTGATTCTGTAAATAAGTGAGTTAAGTTTGTTTCATTCAAACAATGAATAACGTTTGAAACATTGAATGAATGATTGAAGTATGGTTCAATGAAATCAATGAGTGCAGTTTGCTTCATTGAATTAAAGCGTTAAGCTTGACACATTGAATGAATGAGATAAGGTCTACCCATTGAATTAAACTGTGCAGTTGTTTCATTGAATGAGTGGCAAAAGCACGATTCATTCAAACGGTACTTGCAGTCTTTGTCATGGAACGAATGTTTGCAGTTGGATTGATTGATTGAATGATTGCAGATAAATTGACTTCAGACATGAGTGAAGTTTAAATCAACGAATTACTTTTGATTGAAAAGGAATGAATGAACGAATGCAGTTTCTTCAAATGCAGTTTGATTCAAACGTTAAGCGTGTGGCAATGAATGAATGACAGTAGCTCTACTCATTGAATTGACAAGTGCACTCTCTTTCCCTGAATGAACGTGTGCAGTTTGATTCTCTAAATAAGTGAGTTAAGTTTGTTTCATTCAAACAATGAATAACGTTTGAAACATTGAATGAATGAGCGAAGCTGTACTCATTGAATTAAGACGTGGAATTTGTTTCATTGAATGAATGCGTTTTGCTCGTGACATTGAACGAATGGCATGAGCTCTACTCTTTGAACTAAGTCGTGCAGTGTATTTCATTGAATGAGTGGGTGCAATATGATTCACCAGTTGTATGATTTATGTTTATTTGACTGAATTAAAACGTCAAGCTTGACACATTGAATGAATGAGAGAGCAGTATTCATTGTATTAACACGTGCAATTTGGTGCATGTATTGAATATCTGCAGTTTGATTGAGACAATTCGTTAAGCGTGTGGCAATGAATGAATGAGAGTAACTCTACTTATTGAATTGACAAGTGCACTCTCTTTCCTTGAATGAACGTGTGCAGTTTGATTCTGTAAATAAGTGAGTTAAGTTTGTTTCATTCAAACAATGAATAACGTTTGAAACATTGAATGAATGATTGAAGTATGGTTCAATGAAATCAATGAGTGCAGTTTGCTTCATTGAATTAAAGCGTTAAGCTTGACACATTGAATGAATGAGATAAGCTCTACCCATTGAATTAAACTGTGCAGTTTGTTTCATTGAATGAGTGGCAAAAGCACGATTCATTCAAACGGTACTTGCAGTCTTTGTCATGGAACGAATGTTTGCAGTTGGATTGATTGATTGAATGATTGCAGATAAATTGACTTCAGACATGAGTGAAGTTTAAATTGATTGAAAAGGAATGAATGAACGAATGCAGTTTCTTCCATTGAATGAAAGCTTTGAGCATGACACATTGAATGAATGAGAGAAGCTCTACTCATTGATTTTGCACCAGCAGTTTGGTTCATGGAGTGAATCTGTGCAGTTTGATTGAGACAATGCGGGAAGCGTATGTCAATGAATGAGTAGCTTGTCATTGAATTGACAAGTGTAGTCTCTTTGTTTGAATGAACTAGTGCAGTTTTATTCACTAAATAAGTGAGTGACGTTTGCTTCATTGAAACAATGAATAAGGTTGAATTAATGATTGAAGTTTGATTCAATGAATCAAAAGTGCAGTTAGCTTCATTGCATTAATGCGTTAAGCTTGACACATTTAATGAATGAGAGTAGCTCTACTCATTCAATTAAGACGTGCAGTTTGTTTCATTGAATGAATGAGTGCAGTTTGATTCATTGAATGAATGCGTATTCGTCATGGCATGGAATGAATGGCAGAGGAGCAGTACGCTTTGAATTAAGACGAGCAGTGTATTTCATTGAATGAGTGTGTGCAGTATGATTCATACATTGTATGATTTAAGTTTGTTTGATTGAATTAAAACGTTAAGCTTGACACATTGAATGACTGAGAGAAGCTCTACTCATTGAATTAAGCTGTGCAGTTTGTTTCATTGAATGAGTGGCAAAAGCACGATTCATTGAAACGGTACTTGCAGTCTTTGTCATGGAATCAATGTTTGCAGTTGGATTGATTGATTGAATGATTACAGATAAATTGACTTCAGAAATGAGTGATGTTTAAATCAACGAATTACTTTTGATTCTTTGAATCAATGATTGAAAAGGAATGAATGAATGAATGCAGTTTCTTCCATTGAATGAAAGCGGTGAGCTTGACACATTGAAGTTACACGAGCAGTTTGGTTCATGGAGTGAATCTGTGCAGTTTGATTGCGACAATGCGGGAAGCGTGTGTCAATGAATGAATGAGAGTAGCTCTACTCATTGAATTGACAAGTGTAGTCTTTTTCTTTGAATGAACTAGTGCAGTTTTATTCACTAAATAAGTGAGTTACGTTTGTTTCATTGAAACAATGAATAACGTTTGAAACATTGAATTAATCCTTGAAGTTTGATTTAATGAATCAATGAGTGCAGTTTACTTCATTGAATGAAAGCGTTAAGCTTGACACATTGAATGAACGTCAGTAGCTCTACTCATTGAATTAAGACGTGGAGTTTGTTTTTCATTGAATGAATGGGTGCAGTACGATTCACCAATTGTATGATTTAATTATGTTTGATTGAATTAAAACGTTGATCTTGACACATTGAAAGAATGAGAGAAGCTCTACTCATTGAATTGACAAGTGCACTCTCTATCCTTGAATGAACATGTGCAGTTTGATTCAAAAAATAAGTGAGTTAAGTTTGTTTCATTGAAACAATGAATAACGTTTGACGTTTGAAACATTGAATGAATGATTCAAGTTTGATTCAATGAATCAATGAGTGCTGTTTACTTCATTGAATTAAAACGTTAAACTTGACATATTGAAAGAATGAGAGAAGCTCTACTCATTGAATTAAGACATGCAGTTTGTTTCACTGAGTGAAGGCGGTTTGCTCAAGACATTGAATGAATGGCATTAGCTCTCCTCATTGAATAAGTCGTGCAGTGTATTTCATTGAATGAATGGGTGCAATATGATTCATCAGTTGTATGATTTATGTTTATTTGACTGAATTAAAACGTCAAGCTTGACACATTGAATGAAATAGAGAAGCAGTATTCATTGTATTAACACGTGCAGTTTGGTGCATGGATTGAATATCTGCAGTTTGATTGGGACAATTCGTTAAGCGTGTGGCAATGAATGAATGACAGTAGCTCTACTCATTGCATTGACAAGTGCACTCTCTTTCCTTGAATGAACGTGTGCAGTTTGATTCTGTAAATAAGTGAGTTAAGTTTGTTTCATTCAAACAACGAATAACGTTTGAAACATTGAATGAATGATTGAAGTATGGTTCAATGAAATCAATGAGTGCAGTTTGCTTCATTGAATTAAAGCGTCAAGCTTGACACATTGAATGAATGAGCGAACCTGTACTCATTGAATTAAGACGTGGGATTTGTTTCATTGAATGAATGCGTTTTGCTTGTGACATTGAACGAATGGCATGAGCTCTACTCTTTGAACTAAGTCGTGCAATGTATTTCATTGAATGAGTGGGTGCAATATGATTCATCAGTTGTATGATTTATGTTTATTTGACAGAATTAAAACGCCAAGCTTGACACATTGAATGAATGAGAGAAGCAGTATTCATAGCATTAACACGTGCAGTTTGTGCATGGATTGAATATCTGCAGTTTGATTGAGACAATTCGTTAACCGTGTGGCAAAGAATGAATGAGAGTAGCTCTACTCATTGAATTGACAAGTGCACTCTCTTTCCTTGAATGAACGTGTGCAGTTTGATTCTCTAAATAAGTGAGTTAAGTTTGTTTCATTCAAACAATGAATAACGTTTGAAACATTGAATGAATGATTGAAGTATGGTTCAATGAAATCAATGAGTGCAGTTTGCTTCATTGAATTAAAGCGTTAAGCTTGACACATTGAATGAATGAGATAAGCTCTACTCATTGAATTAAACTGTGCAGTTTCTTTCATTGAATGAGTGGCAAAAGCACGAATCATTGAAACGGTCCTTGCAGTCTTTGTCATTGAACGAATGTTTGCAGTTGGATTGGTTGATTGAATGATTGCAGATAAATTGACTTCAGACATGAGTGAAGTTTAAATCAACGAATTACTTTTGATTCGTTGAATCAATGATTGAAAAGGAATGGATGAACGAATGCAGTTTCTTCCATTGAATGAAAGCTTTGAGCATGACACATTGAATGAATGAGAGAAGCTCTACTCATTGATTTTGCACGAGCAGTTTGGTTAATGGAGTGAATCTGTGCAGTTTGATTGAGACAATGCGGGAAGCGTATGTCAATGAATGAGTAGCTTGTCATTGAATTGACAAGTGTAGTCTCTTTGTTTGAATGAACCATTGCAGTTTTATTCACTAAATAAGTGAGTTAAGTTTGCTTCATTGAAACAATGAATAAGGTTGAATTAATGATTGAAGTTTGATTCAATGAATCAAAAGTGCAGTTAGCTTCATTGCATTAATGCGTTAATCTTGACACATTTAATGAATGAGAGTAGCTCTACTTGTTCAATTAAGACGTGCAGTTTGTTTCATTGAATGAATGGGTGCAGTTTGATTCATTGAATGAATGCGTATTCGTCATGGCATGGAATGAATGGCAGAGGAGCAGTACGCTTTGAATTAAGACGAGCAGTGTATTTCTTTGAATGAGTGTGTGCAGTATGATTCATACATTGTATGATTTAAGTTTGTTTGATTGAATTACAACGTTAAGCTTGACACATTGAATGATTGAGAGAAGCTCTACTCATTGAATTAAGCTGTGCAGTTTGTTTCATTGAATGAGTGGCAAAAGCACGATTCATTGAAACGGTACTTGCAGTCTTTGTCATGGAATCAATGTTTGCAGTTGGATTGATTGATTGAATGATTACAGATAAATTGACTTCAGAAATGAGTGAAGTTTAAATCAACGAATTACTTTTGATTCTTTGAATCAATGATTGAAAAGGAATGAATGAATGAATGCAGTTTCTTCCATTGAATGAAAGCGGTGAGCTTGACACATTGAAGTTACACGAGCAGTTTGGTTCATGGAGTGAATCTGTGCAGTTTGATTGCGACAATGCGGGAAGCGTGTGTCAATGAATGAATGAGAGTAGCTCTAATTGAATTGACAAGAGTAGTCTCTTTCTTTGAATGAACTAGTGCAGTTTTATTCACTAAATAAGTGAGTTACGTTTGTTTCATTGAAACAACGAATAACGTTTGAAACATTGAATTAATCCTTGAAGTTTGATTTAATGAATCAATGAGTGCAGTTTACTTCATTGAATGAAAGCGTTAAGCTTGACACATTGAATGAACGTCAGTAGCTCTACTCATTGAATTAAGACGTGGAGTTTGTTTTTCATTGAATGAATGGGTGCAGTACGATTCACCAATTGTATGATTTAATTATGTTTGATTGAATTAAAACGTTGAGCTTGACACATTGAAAGAATGAGAGAAGCTCTACTCATTGAATTGACAAGTGCACTCTCTATCCTTGAATGAACATGTGCGGTTTGATTCAAAAAATAAGTGAGTTAAGTTTGTTTCATTGAAACAATGAATAACGTTTGACGTTTGAAACATTGAATGAATGATTCAAGTTTGATTCAATGAATCAATGAGTGCAGTTTACTTCATTAAATTAAAGCGTTAAACTTGACATATTGAAAGAATGAGAGAAGCTCTACTCATTGAATTAAGACGTGCAGTTTGTTTCATTGAATGAAGGCGGTTTGCTCAAGACATTGAATGAATGGCAATAGCTCTCCTCATTGAATAAGTCGTGCAGTGTATTTCATTGAATGAATGGGTGCAATATGATTCATCAGTTGTATGATTTATGTTTATTTGACTGAATTAAAACGTCAAGCTTGACACATTGAATGAATGAGAGAAGCAGTATTCATTGTATGAACACGTGCAGTTTGGTGCATGGATTGAATATCTGCAGTTTGATTGAGACAATTCGTTAAGCGTGTGGCAATGAATGAATGAGAGTAGCTCTACTCATTGAATTGACAAGTGCACTCTCTTTCCTTGAATGAACGTGTGCAGTTTGATTCTGTAAATAAGTGAGTTAAGTTTGTTTCATTCAAACAATGAATAACGTTTGAAACAAAGAATGAATGATTGAAGTATGGTTCAATGAAATCAATGAGTGCAGTTTGCTTCATTGAATTAAAGCGTCAAGCTTGACACATTGACTGAATGAGATAAGCTCTACTCATTGAATTAAACTGTGCAGTTTGTTGCATTGAATGAGTGGCAAAAGCACGATTCATTGAAACGGTACTTACAGACTTTGTCATAGAACGAATATATGCAGTTGGATTGATTGATTGAATGATTGCAGATAAATTGACTTCAGACATGAGTGAAGTTTAAATCAACGAATTACTTTTGATTCGTTGAATCAATGATTGAAAACGAATGAATGAACGAATGCAGTTTCTTCCATTGAATGAAAGCTTTGAGCATGACACATTGAATGAATGAGAGAAGCTCTACTCATTGATTTTGCACCAGCAGTTTGGTTCATGGAGTGAATCTGTGCAGTTTGATTGAGACAATGCGGGAAGCGTATGTCAATGAATGAGTAGCTTGTCATTGAATTGACAAGTGTAGTCTCTTTGTTTGAATGAACCATTGCAGTTTTATTCACTAAATAAGTGAGTTAAGTTTGCTTCATTGAAACAATGAATAAGGTTGAATTAATGATTGAAGTTTGATTCAATGAATCAAAAGTGCAGTTAGCTTCATTGCATTAATGCGTTAATCTTGACACATTTAATGAATGAGAGTAGCTCTACTTGTTCAATTAAGACGTGCAGTTTGTTTCATTGAATGAATGGGTGCAGTTTGATTCATTGAATGAATGCGTATTCGTCATGGCATGGAAAGAATGGCAGAGGAGCAGTACGCTTTGAATTAAGACGAGCAGTGTATTTCTTTGAATGAGTGTGTGCAGTATGATTCATACATTGTATGATTTAAGTTTGTTTGATTGAATTACAACGTTAAGCTTGACACATTGAATGAATGAGAGAAGCTCTACTCATTGAATTAAGCTGTGCAGTTTGTTTCATTGAATGAGTGGCAAAAGCACGATTCATTGAAACGGTACTTGCAGTCTTTGTCATGGAATCAATGTTTGCAGTTGGATTGATTGATTGAATGATTACAGATAAATTGACTTCAGAAATGAGTGAAGTTTAAATCAACGAATTACTTTTGATTCTTTGAATCAATGATTGAAAAGGAATGAATGAATGAATGCAGTTTCTTCCATTGAATGAAAGCGGTGAGCTTGACACATTGAAGTTACACGAGCAGTTTGGTTCATGGAGTGAATCTGTGCAGTTTGATTGCGACAATGCGGGAAGCGTGTGTCAATGAATGAATGAGAGTAGCTCTAATTGAATTGACAAGAGTAGTCTCTTTCTTTGAATGAACTAGTGCAGTTTTATTCACTAAATAAGTGAGTTACGTTTGTTTCATTGAAACAACGAATAACGTTTGAAACATTGAATTAATCCTTGAAGTTTGATTTAATGAATCAATGAGTGCAGTTTACTTCATTGAATGAAAGCGTTAAGCTTGACACATTGAATGAACGTCAGTAGCTCTACTCATTGAATTAAGACGTGGAGTTTGTTTTTCATTGAATGAATGGGTGCAGTACGATTCACCAATTGTATGATTTAATTATGTTTGATTGAATTAAAACGTTGAGCTTGACACATTGAAAGAATGAGAGAAGCTCTACTCATTGAATTGACAAGTGCACTCTCTATCCTTGAATGAACATGTGCGGTTTGATTCAAAAAATAAGTGAGTTAAGTTTGTTTCATTGAAACAATGAATAACGTTTGACGTTTGAAACATTGAATGAATGATTCAAGTTTGATTCAATGAATCAATGAGTGCAGTTTACTTCATTAAATTAAAGCGTTAAACTTGACATATTGAAAGAATGAGAGAAGCTCTAGTCATTGAATTAAGACGTGCAGTTTGTTTCATTGAATGAAGGCGGTTTGCTCAAGACATTGAATGAATGGCAATAGCTCTCCTCATTGAATAAGTCGTGCAGTGTATTTCATTGAATGAATGGGTGCAATATGATTCATCAGTTGTATGATTTATGTTTATTTGACTGAATTAAAACGTCAAGCTTGACACATTGAATGAATGAGAGAAGCAGTATTCATTGTATGAACACGTGCAGTTTGGTGCATGGATTGAATATCTGCAGTTTGATTGAGACAATTCGTTAAGCGTGTGGCAATGAATGAATGAGAGTAGCTCTACTCATTGAATTGACAAGTGCACTCTCTTTCCTTGAATGAACGTGTGCAGTTTGATTCTGTAAATAAGTGAGTTAAGTTTGTTTCATTCAAACAATGAATAACGTTTGAAACAAAGAATGAATGATTGAAGTATGGTTCAATGAAATCAATGAGTGCAGTTTGCTTCATTGAATTAAAGCGTCAAGCTTGACACATTGACTGAATGAGATAAGCTCTACTCATTGAATTAAACTGTGCAGTTTGTTGCATTGAATGAGTGGCAAAAGCACGATTCATTGAAACGGTACTTACAGACTTTGTCATAGAACGAATATATGCAGTTGGATTGATTGATTGAATGATTGCAGATAAATTGACTTCAGACATGAGTGAAGTTTAAATCAACGAATTACTTTTGATTCGTTGAATCAATGATTGAAAAGGAATGAATGAACGAATGCAGTTTCTTCCATTGAATGAAAGCTTTGAGCATGACACATTGAATGAATGAGAGAAGCTCTACTCATTGATTTTGCACGAGCAGTTTGGTTCATGGAGTGAATCTGTGCAGTTTGATTGAGACAATGCGGGAAGCGTATGTCAATGAATGAGTAGCTTGTCATTGAATTGACAAGTGTAGTCTCTTTGTTTGAATGAACCATTGCAGTTTTATTCACTAAGTAAGTGAGTTAAGTTTGCTTCATTGAAACAATGAATAAGGTTGAATTAATGATTGAAGTTTGATTCAATGAATCAAAAGTGCAGTTAGCTTCATTGCATTAATGCGTTAATCTTGACACATTTAATGAATGAGAGTAGCTCTACTTGTTCAATTAAGACGTGCAGTTTGTTTCATTGAATGAATGGGTGCAGTTTGATTCATTGAATGAATGCGTATTCGTCATGGCATGGAATGAATGGCAGAGGAGCAGTACGCTTTGAATTAAGACGAGCAGTGTATTTCTTTGAATGAGTGTGTGCAGTATGATTCATACATTGTATGATTTAAGTTTGTTTGATTGAATTACAACGTTAAGCTTGACACATTGAATGAATGAGAGAAGCTCTACTCATTGAATTAAGCTGTGCAGTTTGTTTCATTGAATGAGTGGCAAAAGCACGATTCATTGAAACGGTACTTGCAGTCTTTGTCATGGAACGAATGTTTGCAGTTGGATTGATTGATTGAATGATTACAGATAAATTGACTTCAGAAATGAGTGAAGTTTAAATCAACGAATTACTTTTGATTCTTTGAATCAATGATTGAAAAGGAATGAATGAATGAATGCAGTTTCTTCCATTGAATGAAAGCGGTGAGCTTGACACATTGAAGTTACACGAGCAGTTTGGTTCATGGAGTGAATCTGTGCAGTTTGATTGCGACAATGCGGGAAGCGTGTGTCAATGAATGAATGAGAGTAGCTCTAATTGAATTGACAAGAGTAGTCTCTTTCTTTGAATGAACTCGTGCAGTTTTATTCACTAAATAAGTGAGTTACGTTTGTTTCATTGAAACAATGAATAACGTTTGAAACATTGAATTAATCCTTGAAGTTTGATTTAATGAATCAATGAGTGCAGTTTACTTCATTGAATGAAAGCGTTAAGCTTGACACATTGAATGAACGTCAGTAGCTCTACTCATTGAATTAAGACGTGGAGTTTGTTTTTCATTGAATGAATGGGTGCAGTACGATTCACCAATTGTATGATTTAATTATGTTTGATTGAATTAAAACGTTGAGCTTGACACATTGAAAGAATGAGAGAAGCTCTACTCATTGAATTGACAAGTGCACTCTCTATCCTTGAATGAACATGTGCAGTTTGATTCAAAAAATAAGTGAGTTAAGTTTGTTTGATTGAAACAATGAATAACGTTTGACGTTTGAAACATTGAATGAATGATTCAAGTTTGATTCAATGAATCAATGAGTGCAGTTTACTTCATTAAATTAAAGCGTTAAACTTGACATATTGAAAGAATGAGAGAAGCTCTACTCATTGAATTAAGACATGCAGTTTGTTTCATTGAATGAAGGCGGTTTGCTCAAGACATTGAATGAATGGCATTAGCTCTCCTCATTGAATAAGTCGTGCAGTGTATTTCATTGAATGAATGGGTGCAATATGATTCATCAGTTGTATGATTTATGTTTATTTGACTGAATTAAAACGTCAAGCTTGACACATTGAATGAATGAGAGAAGCAGTATTCATTGTATGAACACGTGCAGTTTGGTGCATGGATTGAATATCTGCAGTTTGATTGAGACAATTCGTTAAGCGTGTGGCAATGAATGAATGAGAGTAGCTCTACTCATTGAATTGACAAGTGCACTCTCTTTCCTTGAATGAACGTGTGCAGTTTGATTCTGTAAATAAGTGAGTTAAGTTTGTTTCATTCAAACAATGAATAACGTTTGAAACAAAGAATGAATGATTGAAGTATGGTTCAATGAAATCAATGAGTGCAGTTTGCTTCATTGAATTAAAGCGTCAAGCTTGACACATTGACTGAATGAGATAAGCTCTACTCATTGAATTAAACTGTGCAGTTTGTTGCATTGAATGAGTGGCAAAAGCACGATTCATTGAAACGGTACTTACAGTCTTTGTCATGGAACGAATATATGCAGTTTGATTGATTGATTGAATGATTGCAGATAAATTGACTTCAGACATGAGTGAAGTTTAAATCAACGAATTACTTTTGATTCGTTGAATCAATGATTGAAAAGGAATGAATGAACGAATGCAGTTTCTTCCATTGAATGAAAGCTTTGAGCATGACACATTGAATGAATGAGAGAAGCTCTACTCATTGATTTTGCACGAGCAGTTTGGTTCATGGAGTGAATCTGTGCAGTTTGATTGAGACAATGCGGGAAGCGTATGTCAATGAATGAGTAGCTTGTCATTGAATTGACAAGTGTAGTCTCTTTGTTTGAATGAACTAGTGCAGTTTTATTCACTAAATAAGTGAGTTAAGTTTGCTTCATTTAAACAATGAATAAGGTTGAATTAATGATTGAAGTTTGATTCAATGAATCAATGAGTGCAGTTAGCTTCATTGCATTAATGCGTTAAGCTTGACACATTTAATGAATGAGAGTAGCTCTACTCATTCAATTAAGACGTGCAGTTTGTTTCATTGAATGAATGGGTGCAGTTTGATTCATTGAATGAATGCGTATTCGTCATGGCATGGAATGAATGTCAGAGGAGCAGTACGCTTTGAATTAAGACGAGCAGTGTATTTCATTGAATGAGTGTGTGCAGTATGATTCATACATTGTATGATTTAAGTTTGGTTGATGGAATTACAACGTTAAGCTTGACACATTGAATGAATGAGAGAAGCTCTACTCATTGAATTAAGACGTGGGATTTGTTTCATTGAATGAATGCGTTTTGCAAACTGCACTCAATGAAATCAATGAGTGCAGTTTGCTTCATTGAATTAAAGCGTCAAGCTTGACACATTGAATGAATGAGCGAACCTGTACTCATTGAATTAAGACGTGGGATTTGTTTCATTGAATGAATGCGTTTTGCTCGTGACATTGAACGAATGGCATGAGCTCTACTCTTTGAACTAAATCGTGCAATGTATTTCATTGAATGAGTGGGTGCAATATGATTCATCAGTTGTATGATTTATGTTTATTTGACAGAATTAAAACGCCAAGCTTGACACATTGAATGAATGAGAGAAGCAGTATTCATAGCATTAACACGTGCAGTTTGTGCATGGATTGAATATCTGCAGTTTGATTGAGACAATTCGTTAACCGTGTGGCAAAGAATGAATGAGAGTAGCTCTACTCTTTGAATTGACAAGTGCACTCTCTTTCCTTGAATGAACGTGTGCAGTTTGATTCTCTAAATAAGTGAGTTAAGTTTGTTTCATTCAAACAATGAAAAACGTTTGAAACATTGAATGAATGAGCGAAGCTGTACTCATTGAATTAAGACGTGGAATTTGTTTCATTGAATGAATGCGTTTTGCTCGTGACATTGAACGAATGGCATGAGCTCTACTCTTTGAACTAAGTCGTGCAGTGTATTTCATTGAATGAGTGGGTGCAATATGATTCACCAGTTGTATGATTTATGTTTATTTGACTGAATTAAAACGTCAAGCTTGACACATTGAATGAATGAGAGAAGCAGTATTCATTGTATTAACACGTGCAATTTGGTGGATGTATTGAATATCTGCAGTTTGATTGAGACAATTCGTTAAGCGTGTGGCAATGAATGAATGAGAGTAGCTCTACTCATTGAATTGACAAGTGCACTCTCCTTCCTTGATTGAACGTGTGCAGTTTGATTCTGTAAATAAGTGAGTTAAGTTTGTTTCATTCAAACAATGAATAACGTTTGAAACATTGAATGAATGATTGAAGTATGGTTCAATGAAATCAATGAGTGCAGTTTGCTTCATTGAATTAAAGCGTTAAGCTTGACACATTGAATGAATGAGATAAGCTCTACTCATTGAATTAAACTGTGCAGTTTGTTTCATTGAATGAGTGGCAAAAGCACGAATCATTGAAACGGTACTTGCAGTCTTTGTCATTGAACGAATGTTTGCAGTTGGATTGATTGATTGAATGATTGCAGATAAATTGACTTCAGACATGAGTGAAGTTTAAATCAACGAATTACTTTTGATTGAAAAGGAATGAATGAACGAATGCAGTTTCTTCCATTGAATGAAAGCTTTGAGCATGACACATTGAATGAATGAGAGAAGCTCTACTCATTGATTTTGCACGAGCAGTTTGGTTCATGGAGTGAATCTGTGCAGTTTGATTGAGACAATGCGGGAAGCGTATGTCAATGAATGAGTAGCTTGTCATTGAATTGACAAGTGTAGTCTCTTTGTTTGAATGAACTAGTGCAGTTTTATTCACTAAATAAGTGAGTTAAGTTTGCTTCATTGAAACAATGAATAAGGTTGAATTAATGATTGAAGTTTGATTCAATGAATCAAAAGTGCAGTTAGCTTCATTGCATTAATGCGTTAAGCTTGACACATTTAATGAATGAGAGTAGCTCTACTCATTCAATTAAGACGTGCAGTTTGTTTCATTGAATGAATGAGTGCAGTTTGATTCATTGAATGAATGCGTATTCGTCATGGCATGGAATGAATGGCAGAGGAGCAGTACGCTTTGAATTAAGACGAGCAGTGTATTTCATTGAATGAGTGTGTGCAGTATGATTCATACATTGTATGATTTAAGTTTGTTTGATTGAATTAAAACGTTAAGCTTGACACATTGAATGACTGAAAGAAGCTCTACTCATTAAATTAAGCTGTGCAGTTTGTTTCATTGAATGAGTGGCAAAAGCACGATTCATTGAAACGGTACTTGCAGTCTTTGTCATGGAATCAATGTTTGCAGTTGGATTGATTGATTGAATGATTACAGATAAATTGACTTCAGAAATGAGTGATGTTTAAATCAACGAATTACTTTTGATTCTTTGAATCAATGATTGAAAAGGAATGAATGAATGAATGCAGTTTCTTCCATTGAATGAAAGCGGTGAGCTTGACACATTGAAGTTACACGAGCAGTTTGGTTCATGGAGTGAATCTGTGCAGTTTGATTGCGACAATGCGGGAAGCGTGTGTCAATGAATGAATGAGAGTAGCTCTACTCATTGAATTGACAAGTGTAGTTTTTTTCTTTGAATGAACTAGTGCAGTTTTATTCACTAAATAAGTGAGTTACGTTTCTTTCATTGAAACAATGAATAACGTTTGAAACATTGAATTAATCCTTGAAGTTTGATTTAATGAATCAATAAGTGCAGTTTACTTCATTGAATGAAAGCGTTAAGCTTGACACATTGAATGAACGTCAGTAGCTCTACTCATTGAATTAAGACGTGGAGTTTGTTTTTCATTGAATGAATGGGTGCAGTACGATTCACCAATTGTATGATTTAATTATGTTTGATTGAATTAAAACGTTGAGCTTGACACATTGAAAGAATGAGAGAAGCTCTACTCATTGAATTGACAAGTGCACTCTCTATCCTTGAATGAACATGTGCAGTTTGATTCAAAAAATAAGTGAGTTAAGTTTGTTTCATTGAAACAATGAATAACGTTTGACGTTTGAAACATTGAATGAAGGATTCAAGTTTGATTCAATGAATCAATGAGTGCTGTTTACTTCATTGAATTATAACGTTAAACTTGACATATTGAAAGAATGAGAGAAGCTCTACTCATTGAATTAAGACATGCAGTTTGTTTCATTGAATGAAGGCGGTTTGCTCAAGACATTGAATGAATGGCATTAGCTCTCCTCATTGAATAAGTCGTGCAGTGTATTTCATTGAATGAATGGGTGCAATATGATTCATCAGTTGTATGATTTATGTTTATTTGACTGAATTAAAACGTCAAGCTTGACACATTGAATGAAATAGAGAAGCAGTATTCATTGTATTAACACGTGCAGTTTGGTGCATGGATTGAATATCTGCAGTTTGATTGAGACAATTCGTTAAGCGTGTGGCAATGAATGAATGACAGTAGCTCTACTCATTGCATTGACAAGTGCACTCTCTTTCCTTGAATGAACGTGTGCAGTTTGATTCTGTAAATAAGTGAGTTAAGTTTGTTTCATTCAAACAACGAATAACGTTTGAAACATTGAATGAATGATTGAAGTATGGTTCAATGAAATCAATGAGTGCAGTTTGCTTCATTGAATTAAAGCGTCAAGCTTGACACATTGAATGAATGAGCGAACCTGTACTCATTGAATTAAGACGTGGAATTTGTTTCATTGAATGAATGCGTTTTGCTCGTGACATTGAACGAATGGCATGAGCTCTACTCTTTGAACTAAGTCGTGCAGTGTATTTCATTGAATGAGTGGGTGCAATATGATTCATCAGTTGTATGATTTATGTTTATTTGACAGAATTAAAACGCCAAGCTTGACACATTGAATGAATGAGAGAAGCAGTATTCATAGCATTAACACGTGCAGTTTGTGCATGGATTGAATATCTGCAGTTTGATTGAGACAATTCGTTAACCGTGTGGCAAAGAATGAATGAGAGTAGCTCTACTCATTGAATTGACAAGTGCACTCTCTTTCCTTGAATGAACGTGTGCAGTTTGATTCTCTAAATAAGTGAGTTAAGTTTGTTTCTTTCAAACAATGAATAACGTTTGAAACATTGAATGAATGATTGAAGTATGGTTCAATGAAATCAATGAGTGCAGTTTGCTTCATTGAATTAAAGCGTCAAGCTTGACACATTGAATGAATGAGCTGAGCTGTACTCATTGAATTAAGACGTGGAATTTGTTTCATTGAATGAATGCGTTTTGCTCGTGACATTGAACGAATGGCATTAGCTCTACTCTTTGAACTAAGTCGTGCAGTGTATTTCATTGAATGAGTGGGTGCAATATGATTCACCAGTTGTATGATTTATGTTTATTTGACTGAATTAAAACGTCAAGCTTGACACATTGAATGAATGAGAGAAGCAGTATTCATTGTATTAACACGTGCAATTTGGTGCATGTATTGAATATCTGCAGTTTGATTGAGACAATTCGTTAAGCGTGTGGCAATGAATGAATGAGAGTAGCTCTACTCATTGAATTGACAAGTGCACTCTCTTTCCTTGAATGAACGTGTGCAGTTTGATTCTGTAAATAAGTGAGTTAAGTTTGTTTCATTCAAACAATGAATAACGTTTGAAACATTGAATGAATGATTGAAGTATGGTTCAATGAAATCAATGAGTGCAGTTTGCTTCATTGAATTAAAGCGTCAAGCTTGACACATTGAATGAATGAGCGAAGCTCTACTCATTGAATTAAACTGTGCAGTTTGTTTCATTGAATGAGTGGCAAAAGCACGAATCATTGAAACGTTACTTGCAGTCTTTGTCATTGAACGAATGTTTGCAGTTGGATTGGTTGATTGAATGATTGCAGATAAATTGACTTCAGACATGAGTGAAGTTTAAATCAACGAATTACTTTTGATTCGTTGAATCAATGATTGAAAAGGAATGAATGAACGAATGCAGTTTCTTCCATTGAATGAAAGCTTTGAGCATGACACATTGAATGAATGAGAGAAGCTCTACTCATTGATTTTGCACGAGCAGTTTGGTTCATGGAGTGAATCTGTGCAGTTTGATTGAGACAATGCGGGAAGCGTATGTCAATGAATGAGTAGCTTGTCATTGAATTGACAAGTGTAGTCTCTTTGTTTGAATGAACCATTGCAGTTTTATTCACTAAATAAGTGAGTTAAGTTTGCTTAATCAATAAGGTTGAATTAATGATTGAAGTTTGATTCAATGAATCAAAAGTGCAGTTAGCTTCATTGCATTAATGCGTTAAGCTTGACACATTTAATGAATGAGAGTAGCTCTACTTGTTCAATTAAGACGTGCAGTATGTTTCATTGAATGAATGGGTGCAGTTTGATTCATTGAATGAATGCGTATTCGTCATGGCATGGAATGAATGGCAGAGGAGCAGTACGCTTTGAATTAAGACGAGCAGTGTATTTCTTTGAATGAGTGTGTGCAGTATGATTCATACATTGTATGATTTAAGTTTGTTTGATTGAATTACAACGTTAAGCTTGACACATTGAATGAATGAGAGAAGCTCTACTCATTGAATTAAGCTGTGCAGTTTGTTTCATTGAATGAGTGGCAAAAGCACGACTCATTGAAACGGTACTTGCAGTCTTTGTTGGAATCAATGTTTGCAGTTGGATTGATTGATTGAATGATTACAGATAAATTGACTTCAGAAATGAGTGAAGTTTAAATCAACGAATTACTTTTGATTCTTTGAATCAATGATTGAAAAGGAATGAATGAATGAATGCAGTTTCTTCCATTGAATGAAAGCGGTGAGCTTGACACATTGAAGTTACACGAGCAGTTTGGTTCATGGAGTGAATCTGTGCAGTTTGATTGCGACAATGCGGGAAGCGTGTGTCAATGAATGAATGAGAGTAGCTCTACTCATTGAATTGACAAGTGTAGTCTCTTTCTTTGAATGAACTAGTGCAGTTTTATTCACTAAATAAGTGAGTTACGTTTGTTTCATTGAAACAATGAATAACGTTTGAAACATTGAATTAATCCTTGAAGTTTGATTTAATGAATCAATGAGTGCAGTTTACTTCATTGAATGAAAGCGTTAAGCTTGACACATTGAATGAACGTCAGTAGCTCTACTCATTGAATTAAGACGTGGAGTTTGTTTTTCATTGAATGAATGGGTGCAGTACGATTCACCAATTGTATGATTTAATTATGTTTGATTGAATTAAG
Source organism: Chiloscyllium plagiosum (assembly GCF_037043375.1). Classification (NCBI taxonomy): domain Eukaryota; kingdom Metazoa; phylum Chordata; class Chondrichthyes; order Orectolobiformes; family Hemiscylliidae; genus Chiloscyllium; species Chiloscyllium plagiosum. Next base: position 89,687,272 of record NW_028270149.1, on the reverse strand, counting down.
ACGTTGAGCTTGACACATTGAAAGAATGAGAGAAGCTCTACTCATTGAATTGACAAGTGCACTCTCTATCCTTGAATGAACATGTGCAGTTTGATTCAAAAAATAAGTGAGTTAAGTTTGTTTCATTGAAACAATGAATAACGTTTGACGTTTGAAACATTGAATGAATGATTCAAGTTTGATTCAATGAATCAATGAGTGCTGTTTACTTCATTGAATTAAAGCGTTAAACTTGACATATTGAAAGAATGAGAGAAGATCTACTCATTGAATTAAGACGTGCAGTTTGTTTCATTGAATGAAGGCGGTTTGCTCAAGACATTGAATGAATGGCATTAGCTCTCCTCATTGAATAAGTCGTGCAGTGTATTTCATTGAATGAATGGGTGCAATATGATTCATCAGTTGTATGATTTATGTTTATTTGACTGAATTAAAACGTCAAGCTTGACACATTGAATGAAATAGAGAAGCAGTATTCATTGAATTGACAAGTGCACTCTCTTTCCTTGAATGAACGTGTGCAGTTTGATTCTGTAAATAAGTGAGTTAAGTTTGTTTCATTCAAACAATGAATAACGTTTGAAACATTGAATGAATGATTGAAGTATGGTTCAATGAAATCAATGAGTCCAGTTTGCTTCATTGAATTAAAGCGTCAAGCTTGACACATTGAATGAATGAGCGAAGCTGTACTCATTGAATTAAGACGTGGAATTTGTTTCATTGCATAAATGCGTTTTGCTCGTGACATTGAACGAATGGCATGAGCTCTACTCTTTGAACTAAGTCGTGCAGTGTATTTCATTGAATGAGTGGGTGCAATACGATTCACCAGTTGTATGATTTATGTTTATTTGACTGAATTAAAACGTCAAGCTTGACACATTGAATTAATGACAGAAGCTGTATTCATTGTATTAACACGTGCAGTTTGGTGCATGGATTGAATATCTGCAGTTTGACTGAGACAATTCGTTAAGCGTGTGGCACTGAATGAATGAGAGTAGCTCTACTCATTGAATTGACAAATGCACTCTCTTTCCTTGAATGAACGTGTGCAGTTTGATTCTGTAAATAAGTGAGTTAAGTTTGTTTCATTCAAACAATGAATAACGTTTGAAACAAAGAATGAATGATTGAAGTATGGTTCAATGAAATCAATGAGTGCAGTTTGCTTCATTGAATTAAAGCGTCAAGCTTGACACATTGAATGAATGAGCGAAGCTGTACTCATTGAATTAAGACGTGGAATTTGTTTCATTGAATGAATGCGTTTTGCTCGTGACATTGAACGAATGGCATTAGCTCTACTCTTTGAACTAAGTCGTGCAGTGTATTTCATTGAATGAGTGGGTGCAATATGATTCATCAGTTGTATGATTTATGTTTATTTGACTGAATTAAAACGCCAAGCTTGACACATTGAATGAATGAGAGAAGCAGTATTCATAGCATTAACACGTGCAGTTTGTGCATGGATTGAATATCTGCAGTTTGATTGAGACAATTCGTTAACCGTGTGGCAAAGAATGAATGACAGTAGCTCTACTCATTGAATTGACAAGTGCACTCTCTTTCCTTGAATGAACGTGTGCAGTTTGATTCTGTAAATAAGTGAGTTAAGTTTGTTTCATTCAAACAATGAATAACGTTTGAAACATTGAATGAATGATTGAAGTATGGTTCAATGAAATCAATGAGTGCAGTTTGCTTCATTGAATTAAAGCGTTAAGCTTGACACATTGAATGAATGAGATAAGCTCTACTCATTGAATTAAACTGTGCAGTTTGTTTCATTGAATGAGTGGCAAAAGCACGATTCATTGAAAAGGTACTTGCAGTCTTTGTCATGGAACGAATGTTTGCAGTTGGATTGGTTGATTGAATGATTGCAGAGAAATTGAATTCAGACATGAGTGAAGTTTAAATCAACGAATTACTTTTGATTCGTTGAATCAATGATTGAAAAGGAATGAATGAACGAATGCAGTTTCTTCCATTGAATGAAAGCTTTGAGCATGACACATTGAAAGAATGAGAGAAGCTCTACTCATTGATTTTGCACGAGCAGTTTGGTTCATGGAGTGAATCTGTGCAGTTTGATTGAGACAATGAGAAAAGCGTATGTCAATGAATGAGTAGCTTGTCATTGAATTGACAAGTGTAGTCTCTTTGTTTGAATGAACTAGTGCAGTTTTATTCACTAAATAAGTGAGTTAAGTTTGCTTCATTGAAACAATGAATAAGGTTGAATTAATGATTGAAGTTTGATTCAATGAATCAATGAGTGCAGTTAGCTTCATTGCATTAATGCGTTAAGCTTGACACATTTAATGAATGAGAGTAGCTCTACTCATTCAATTAAGACGTGCAGTTTGTTTCATTGAATGAATGGGTGCAGTTTGATTCATTGAATGAATGCGTATTCGTCATGGCATGCAATGAATGTCAGAGGAGCAGTACGCTTTGAATTAAGACGAGCAGAGTATTTCATTGAATGAGTGTGTGCAGTATGATTCAAACATTGTATGATTTAAGTTTGTTTGATTGAATTAAAACGTTAAGCTTGACACATTGAATGAATGAAAGAAGCTCTACTCATTGAATTAAGCTGTGCAGTTTGTTTCATTGAATGAGTGGCAAAAGCACGATTCATTGAAACGGTACTTGCAGTCTTTGTCATGGAATCAATGTTTGCAGTTGGATTGATTGATTGAATGATTACAGATAAATTGACTTCAGAAATGAGTGAAGTTTAAATCAACGAATTACTTTTGATTCTTTGAATCAATGATTGAAAAGGAATGAATGAATGAATGCAGTTTCTTCCATTGAATGAAAGCGGTGAGCTTGACACATTGAAGGTACACGAGCAGTTTGGTTCATGGAGTGAATCTGTGCAGTTTGATTGCGACAATGCGGGAAGCGTGTGTCAATGAATGAATGAGAGTAGCTCTACTCATTGAATTGACAAGTGTAGTCTCTTTCTTTGAATGAACTAGTGCAGTTTTATTCACTAAATAAGTGAGTTACGTTTGTTTCATTGAAACAATGAATAACGTTTGAAACATTGAATTAATCCTTGAAGTTTGATTTAATGAATCAATGAGTGCAGTTTACTTCATTGAATGAAAGCGTTAAGCTTGACACATTGAATGAACGTCAGAAGCTCGACTCATTGAATTAAGACGTGGAGTTTGTTTTTCATTGAATGAATGGGTGCAGTACGATTCACCAATTGTATGATTTAATTATGTTTGATTGAATTAAGACGTTGAGCTTGACACATTGAAAGAATGAGAGAAGCTCTACTCATTGAATTGACAAGTGCACTCTCTATCCTTGAATGAACATGTGCAGTTTGATTCAAAAAATAAGTGAGTTAAGTTTGTTTCATTGAAACAATGAATAACGTTTGACGTTTGAAACATTGAATGAATGATTCAAGTTTGATTCAATGAATCAATGAGTGCAGTTTACTTCATTGAATTAAAGCGTTAAACTTGACATATTGAAAGAATGAGAGAAGCTCTACTCATTGAATTAAGACGTGCAGTTTGTTTCATTGAATGAAGGCGGTTTGCTCAAGACATTGAATGAATGGCATTAGCTCTCCTCATTGAATAAGTCGTGCAGTGTATTTCATTGAATGAATGGGTGCAATATGATTCATCAGTTGTATGATTTATGTTTATTTGACTGAATTAAAACGTCAAGCTTGACACATTGAATTAATGACAGAAGCTGTATTCATTGTATTAACACGTGCAGTTTGGTGCATGGATTGAATATCTGCAGTTTGATTGAGACAATTCGTTAAGCGTGTGGCAATGAATGAATGAGAGTAGCTCTACTCATTGAATTGACAAGTGCACTCTCTTTCCTTGAATGAACGTGTGCAGTTTGATTCTGTAAATAAGTGAGTTAAGTTTGTTTCATTCAAACAATGAATAACGTTTGAAACATTGAATGAATGATTGAAGTATGGTTCAATGAAATCAATGAGTGCAGTTTGCTTCAGTGAATTAAAGCGTCAAGCTTGACACATTGAATGAATGAGCGAAGCTGTACTCATTGAATTAAGACGTGGAATTTGTTTCATTGAATAAATGCGTTTTGCTCGTGACATTGAACGAATGGCATGAGCTCTACTCTTTGAACTAAGTCGTGCAGTGTATTTCATTGAATGAGTGGGTGCAATACGATTCACCAGTTGTATGATTTATGTTTATTTGACTGAATTAAAACGTCAAGCTTGACACATTGAATTAATGACAGAAGCTGTATTCATTGTATTAACACGTGCAGTTTGGTGCATGGATTGAATATCTGCAGTTTGATTGAGACAATTCGTTAAGCGTGTGGCACTGAATGAATGAGAGTAGCTCTACTCATTGAATTGACAAGTGCACTCTCTTTCCTTGACTGAACGTGTGCAGTTTGATTCTGTAAATAAGTGAGTTAAGTTTGTTTCATTCAAACAATGAATAACGTTTGAAACAAAGAATGAATGATTGAAGTATGGTTCAATGAAATCAATGAGTGCAGTTTGCTTCATTGAATTAAAGCGTTAAGCTTGACACATTGAGTGAATGAGATAAGCTCTACTCATTGAATTAAACTGTGCAGATTGTTTTATTGAATGAGTGGCAAAAGCACGATTCATTGAAACGGTACTTGCAGTCTTTGTCATGGAATCAATGTTTGCAGTTGGATTGATTGATTGAATGATTACAGATAAATTGACTTCAGAAATGAGTGAAGTTTAAATCAACGAATTACTTTTGATTCTTTGAATCAATGATTGAAAAGGAATGAATGAATGAATGCAGTTTCTTCCATTGAATGAAAGCGGTGTGCTTGACACATTGAAGTTACACGAGCAGTTTGGTTCATGGAGTGAATCTGTGCAGTTTGATTGCGACAATGCGGGAAGCGTGTGTCAATGAATGAATGAGAGTAGCTCTACTCATTGAATTGACAAGTGTAGTCTCTTTCTTTGAATGAACTAGTGCAGTTTTATTCACTAAATAAGTGAGTTACGTTTGTTTCATTGAAACAATGAATAACGTTTGAAACATTGAATTAATCCTTGAAGTTTGATTTAATGAATCAATGAGTGCAGTTTACTTCATTGAATGAAAGCGTTAAGCTTGACACATTGAATGAACGTCAGTATCTCTACTCATTGAATTAAGACGTGGAGTTTGTTTTTCATTGAATGAATGGGTGCAGTATGATTCACCAATTGTATGATTTAATTATGTTTGATTGAATTAAGACGTTGAGCTTGACACATTGAAAGAATGAGAGAAGCTCTACTCATTGAATTGAGTAGTGCACTCTCTATCCTTGAATGAACATGTGCAATTTGATTCAAAAAATAAGTGAGTTAGGTTTGTTTCATTGAAACAATGAATAACGGTTGACGTTTGAAACATTGAATGAATGATTCAAGTTGGATTCAATGAATCAATGAGTGCAGTTTACTTCATTGAATTAAAGCGTTAAACTTGACATATTGAAAGAATGAGAGAAGCTCTACTCATTGAATTAAGATGTGCAGTTTGTTTCATTGAATGAAGGCGGTTTGCTCAAGATATTGAATGAATGGCATTAGCTCTCCTCATTGAATAAGTCGTGCAGTGTATTTCATTGAATGAATGGGTGCAATATGATTCATCAGTTGTATGATTTATGTTTATTTGACTGAATTAAAACGTCAAGCTTGACACATTGAATGAAATAGAGAAGCAGTATTCATTGTATTAACACGTGCAGTTTGTGCATGGATTGAATATCTGCAGTTTGATTGAGACAATTCGTTAAGCGTGTGGCAATGATTGAACGACAGTAGCTCTAACTCTATGAATTGACAAGTGCACTCTCTTTCCTTGAATGAACGTGTACAGTTTGATTCTGTAAATAAGTGAGTTAAGTTTGTTTCATTCAAACAATGAATAACGTTTGAAACATTGAATGAATGATTGAAGTATGGTTCAATGAAATCAATGGGTGCAGTTTGCTTCATTGAATTAAAGCGTCAAGCTTGACACATTGAATGAATGAGCGAACTGTACTCATTGAATTAAGACATGGAATTTGTTTCATTGAATGAATGCGTTTTGGTCGTGACATTGAACGAATGGCATGAGCTCTACTCTTTGAACTAAGTCGTGCAGTGTATTTCATTGAATGAGTGGGTGCAATATGATTCACCAGTTGTATGATTTATGTTTATTTGACTGAATTAAAACGTCAAGCTTGACACATTGAATGAATGAGAGAAGCAGTATTCATTGTATTAACACGTGCAATTTGGTGCATGTATTGAATATCTGCAGTTTGATTGAGACAATTCGTTAAGCGTGTGGCAATGAATGAATGAGAGTAGCTCTACTCATTGAATTGACAAGTGCACTCTCTTTCCTTGAATGAACGTGTGCAGTTTGATTCTGTAAATAAGTGAGTTAAGATTGTTTCATTCAATCAATGAATAACGTTTGAAACAAAGAATGAATGATTGAAGTATGGTTCAATGAAATCAAAGAGTGCAGTTTGCTTCATTGAATTAAAGCGTTAAGCTTGACACATTGAATGAATGAGATAAGCTCTACTCATTGAATTAAACTGTGCAGTTTGTTGCAAAAGCACGATTCATTGAAACGGTACTTGTAGTCTTTGTCATGGAACAAATGTTTGCAGATGGATTGATTGATTGAATGATTGCAGATAAATTGACTTCAGACATGAGTGAAGTTTAAATCAACGAATTACTTTCGATTCGTTGAATCAATGATTGAAAAGGAATGAATGAACGAATGCAGTGTCTTCCATTGAATGAAAGCTTTGAGCATGACACATTGAATGAATGTGAGAAGCACTACTCATTGATTTTGCACGAGCAGTTTGGTTCATGGAGTGAATCTGTGCAGTTTGATTGAGACAATGCGGGAAGCGTATGTCAATGAATGAGTAACTTGTCATTGAATTGACAAGTGTAGTCTCTTTGTTTGAATGAACTAGTGCAGTTTTATTCACTGAATAAGTGAGTTAAGTTTGCTTCATTGAAACAATGAATAAAGTTGAATTAATGATTGAAGTTTGATTCAATGAATCAATGAGTGCAGTTAGCTTCATTGCATTAATGCGTTAAGCTTGACACATTTAATGAATGAGAGTAGCTCTACTCATTCAATTAAGACGTGCAGTTTGTTTCATTGAATGAATGGGTGCAGTTTGATTCATTGAATGAATGCGTATTCGTCATGGCATGGAATGAATGGCAGAGGAGCAGAACGCTTTGAATTAAGACGAGCAGTGTATTTCATTGAATGAGTGTGTGCAGTATGATTCATACATTGTATGATTTAAGTTTGTTTGATTGAATTAAAACGTTAAGCTTGACACATTGAATGAATGAGAGAAGCTCTACTCATTGAATTAAGCTGTGCAGTTTGTTTCATTGAATGAGTGGCAAAAGCACGATTCATTGAAACGGTACTTGCAGTCTTTGTCATGGAATCAATGTTTGCAGTTGGATTGATTGATTGAATGATTACAGATAAATTGACTTCAGAAATGAGTGAAGTTTAAATCAACGAATTACTTTTGATTCTTTGAATCAATGATTGAAAAGGAATGAATGAATTAATGCAGTTTCTTCCAATGAATGAAAGCGGTGAGCTTGACACATTGAAGATACACGAGCAGTTTGGTTCATGGAGTGAATCTGTGCAGTTTGATTGCGACAATGCGGGAAGCGTGTGTCAATGAATGAATGAGAGTAGCTCTACTCATTGAATTGACAAGTGTAGTCTCTTTCTTTGAATGAAAGTGTGCAGTGTGATTCTCTAAATAAGTGAGTTAAGTTTGTTTCATTCAAACAATGAATAACGTTTGAAACATTGAATGAATGATTGAAGTATGGTTCAATGAAATGAATGAGTGCAGTTTGCTTCATTGAATTAAAGCGTCAAGCTTGACACATTGAATGAATGAGCGAAGCTGTACTCATTGAATTAAGACGTGGAATTTGTTTCATTGAATGAATGCGTTTTGCTCGTGACATTGAACGAATGGCATTAGCTCTACTCTTTGAACTAAGTCGTGCAGTGTATTTCATTGAATGAGTGGGTGCAATATGATTCATCAGTTGTATGATTTATGTTTATTTGACTGAATTAAAACGCCAAGCTTGACACATTGAATGAATGAGAGAAGCAGTATTCATAGCATTAACACGTGCAGTTTGTGCATGGATTGAATATCTGCAGTTTGATTGAGACAATTCGTTAAGCGTGTGGCAATGAATGAATGAGAGTAGCTCTACTCATTGAATTGACAAGTGCACTCTCTTTCCTTGAATGAACGTGTGCAGTTTGATTCTGTAAATAAGTGAGTTAAGTTTGTTTCATTCAAACAATGAATAACGTTTGAAACATTGAATGAATGATTGAAGTATGGTTCAATGAAATCAATGAGTGCAGTTTGCTTCATTGAATTAAAGCGTTAAGCTTGACACATTGAATGAATGAGCGAAGCTGTACTCATTGAATTAAGACGTGGAATTTGTTTCATTGAATGAGTGGCAAAAGCACGATTCATTGAAACGGTACTTGCAGACTTTCTCATGGAACGAATGTTTGCAGTTGGATTGATTGATTGAATGATTGCAGATAAATTGACTTCAGACATGACTGAAGTTTAAACCGACGAATTATTTTTGATTCGTTGAATCAATGATTGAAAAGGAATGAATGAACGAATGCAGTTTCTTCCATTGAATGAAAGCTTTGAGCATGACACATTGAATGAATGAGAGAAGCTCTACTCATTGATTTTGCACCAGCAGTTTGGTTCATGGAGTGAATCTGTGCAGTTTGATTGAGACATTGCGGGAAGCGTATGTCAATGAATGAGTAGCTTGTCATTGAATTGACAAGTGTAGTCTCTTTGTTTGAATGAACTAGTGCAGTTTTATTCACTAAATAAGTGAGTGAAGTTTGCTTCATTGAAACAATGAATAAGGTTGAATTAATGATTGAAGTTTGATTCAATGAATCAAAAGTGCAGTTAGCTTCATTGCATTAATGCGTTAAGCTTGACACATTTAATGAATGAGAGTAGCTCTACTCATTCAATTAAGACGTGCAGTTTGTTTCATTGAATGAATGAGTGCAGTTTGATTCATTGAATGAATGCGTATTCGTCATGGCATGGAATGAATGGCAGATGAGCAGTACGCTTTGAATTAAGACGAGCAGTGTATTTCATTGAATGAGTGTGTGCAGTATGATTGATACATTGTATGATTTAAGTTTGTTTGATTGAATTAAAACGTTAAGCTTGACACATTGAATGACTGAGAGAAGTTCTACTCATTGAATTAAGCTGTGCAGTTTGTTTCATTGAATGAGTGGCAAAAGCACTATTCATTGAAACGGTACTTGCAGTCTTTGTCATGGAATCAATGTTTGCAGTTGGATTGATTGATTGAATGATTACAGATAAATTGACTTCAGAAATGAGTGATGTTTAAATCAACGAATTACTTTTGATTCTTTGAATCAATGATTGAAAAGGAATGAATGAATGAATGCAGTTTCTTCCATTGAATGAAAGCGGTGAGCTTGACACATTGAAGTTACACGAGCAGTTTGGTTCATGGAGTGAATCTGTGCAGTTTGATTGCGACAATGCGAAAAGCGTGTGTCAATGAATGAATGAGAGTAGCTCAACTCATTGAATTGACAAGTGTAGTCTTTTTCTTTGAATGAACTAGTGCAGTTTTATTCACTAAATAAGTGAGTTACGTTTGTTTCATTGAAACAATGAATAACGTTTGAAACATTGAATTAATCCTTGAAGTTTGATTTAATGAATCAATGAGTGCAGTTTACTTCATTGAATGAAAGCGTTAAGCTTGACACATTGAATGAACGTCAGTAGCTCTACTCATTGAATTAAGACGTGGAGTTTGTTTTTCATTGAATGAATGGGTGCAGTACGATTCACCAATTGTATGATTTAATTATGTTTGATTGAATTAAAACGTTGAGCTTGACACATTGAACGAATGAGAGAAGCTCTACTCATTGAATTGACAAGTGCACTCTCTATCCTTGAATGAACATGTGCAGTTTGATTCAAAAAATAAGTGAGTTAAGTTTGTTTCATTGAAACAATGAATAACGTTTGACGTTTGAAACATTGAATGAATGATTCAAGTTTGATTCAATGAATCAATGAGTGCTGTTTACTTCATTGAATTAAAACGTTAAACTTGACATATTGAAAGAATGAGAGAAGCTCTACTCATTGAATTAAGACATGCAGTTTGTTTCACTGAATGAAGGCGGTTTGCTCAAGACATTGAATGAATGGCATTAGCTCTCCTCATTGAATAAGTCGTGCAGTGTATTTCATTGAATGAATGGGTGCAATATGATTCATCAGTTGTATGATTTATGTTTATTTGACTGAATTAAAACGTCAAGCTTGACACATTGAATGAATGAGAGAAGCAGTATTCATAGCATTAACACGTGCAGTTTGTGCATGGATTGAATATCTGCAGTTTGATTGAGACAATTCGTTAACCGTGTGGCAAAGAATGAATGAGAGTAGCTCTACTCATTGAATTGACAAGTGCACTCTCTTTCCTTGAATGAACGTGTGCAGTTTGATTCTCTAAATAAGTGAGTTAAGTTTGTTTCTTTCAAACAATGAATAACGTTTGAAACATTGAATGAATGATTGAAGTATGGTTCAATGAAATCAATGAGTGCAGTTTGCTTCATTGAATTAAAGCGTCAAGCTTGACACATTGAATGAATGAGCGAAGCTGTACTCATTGAATTAAGACGTGGAATTTGTTTCATTGAATGAATGCGTTTTGCTCGTGACATTGAACGAATGGCATGAGCTCTACTCTTTGAACTAAGTCGTGCAGTGTATTTCATTGAATGAGTGGGTGCAATATGATTCACCAGTTGTATGATTTATGTTTATTTGACTGAATTAAAACGTCAAGCTTGACACATTGAATGAATGAGAGAAGCAGTATTCATTGTATTAACAGTGCAATTTGGTGCATGTATTGAATATCTGCAGTTTGATTGAGACAATTCGTTAAGCGTGTGGCAATGAATGAATGAGAGTAGCTCTACTCATTAAATTGACAAGTGCACTCTCTTTCCTTGAATGAACGTGTGCAGTTTGATTCTGTAAATAAGTGAGTTAAGTTTGTTTCATTCAAACAATGAATAACGTTTGAAACATTGAATGAATGATTGAAGTATGGTTCAATGAAATCAATGAGTGCAGTTTGCTTCATTGAATTAAAGCGTTAAGCTCGACACATTGAATGAATGAGATAAGCTCTACTCATTGAATTAAACTGTGCAGTTTGTTTCATTGAATGAGTGGCAAAAGCACGATTCATTGAAACGGTACTTGCAGTCTTTGTCATGGAACGAATGTTTGCAGTTGGATTGGTTGATTGAATGATTGCAGATAAATTGAATTCAGACATGAGTGAAGTTTAAATCAACGAATTACTTTTGATTGAAAAGGAATGAATGAACGAATGCAGTTTCTTCCATTGAATGAAAGCTTTGAGCATGACACATTGAATGAATGAGAGAAGCTCTACTCATTGATTTTGCACGAGCAGTTTGGTTCATGGAGTCAATCTGTGCAGTTTGATTGAGACAATGCGGGAAGCGTATGTCAATGAATGAGTAGCTTGTCATTGAATTGACAAGTGTAGTCTCTTTGTTTGAATGAACTAGTGCAGTTTTATTCACTAAATAAGTGAGTTAAGTTTGCTTCATTGAAACAATGAATAAGGTTGAATTAATGATTGAAGTTTGATTCAATGAATCAATGAGTGCAGTTAGCTTCATTGCATTAATGCGTTAAGCTTGACACATTTAATGAATGAGAGTAGCTCTACTCATTCAATTAAGACGTGCAGTTTGTTTCATTGAATGAATGGGTGCAGTTTGATTCATTGAATGAATGCGTATTCGTCATGGCATGGAATGAATGTCAGAGGAGCAGTACGCTTTGAATTAAGACGAGCAGAGTATTTCATTGAATGAGTGTGTGCAGTATGATTCAAACATTGTATGATTTAAGTTTGTTTGATTGAATTAAAACGTTAAGCTTGACACATTGAATGAATGAAAGAAGCTCTACTCATTGAATTAAGCTGTGCAGTTTGTTTCATTGAATGAGTGGCAAAAGCACGATTCATTGAAACGGTACTTGCAGTCTTTGTCATGGAATCAATGTTTGCAGTTGGATTGATTGATTGAATGATTACAGATAAATTGACTTCAGAAATGAGTGAAGTTTAAATCAACGAATTACTTTTGATTCTTTGAATCAATGATTGAAAAGGAATGAATGAATGAATGCAGTTTCTTCCATTGAATGAAAGCGGTGAGCTTGACACATTGAAGTTACACGAGCAGTTTGGTTCATGGAGTGAATCTGTGCAGTTTGATTGCGACAATGCGGGAAGCGTGTGTCAATGAAGTGTAGTCTCTTTCTTTGAATGAACTAGTGCAGTTTTATTCACTAAATAAGTGAGTTACGTTTGTTTCATTGAAACAATGAATAACGTTTGAAACATTGAATTAATCCTTGAAGTTTGATTTAATGAATCAATGAGTGCAGTTTACTTCATTGAATGAAAGCGTTAAGCTTGACACATTGAATGAACGTCAGTATCTCTACTCATTGAATTAAGACGTGGAGTTTGTTTTTCATTGAATGAATGGGTGCAGTACGATTCACCAATTGTATGATTTAATTATGTTTGATTGAATTAAGACGTTGAGCTTGACACATTGAAAGAATGAGAGAAGCTCTACTCATTGAATTGACAAGTGCACTCTCTATCCTTGAATGAACATGTGCAATTTGATTCAAAAAATAAGTGAGTTAAGTTTGTTTCATTGAAACAATGAATAACGTTTGACGTTTGAAACATTGAATGAATGATTCAAGTTTGATTCAATGAATCAATGAGTGCTGTTTACTTCATTGAATTAAAGCGTTAAACTTGACATATTGAAAGAATGAGAGAAGATCTACTCATTGAATTAAGACGTGCAGTTTGTTTCATTGAATGAAGGCGGTTTGCTCAAGACATTGAATGAATGGCATTAGCTCTCCTCATTGAATAAGTCGTGCAGTGTATTTCATTGAATGAATGGGTGCAATATGATTCATCAGTTGTATGATTTATGTTTATTTGACTGAATTAAAACGTCAAGCTTGACACATTGAATGAAATAGAGAAGCAGTATTCATTGTATTAACACGTGCAGTTTGTGCATGGATTGAATATCTGCAGTTTGATTGAGACAATTCGTTAAGCGTGTGGCAATGATTGAACGACAGTAGCTCTAACTCTATGAATTGACAAGTGCACTCTCTTTCCTTGAATGAACGTGTGCAGTTTGATTCTGTAAATAAGTGAGTTAAGTTTGTTTCATTCAAACAATGAATAACGTTTGAAACATTGAATGAATGATTGAAGTATGGTTCAATGAAATCAATGAGTGCAGTTTGCTTCATTGAATTAAAGCGTCAAGCTTGACACATTGAATGAATGAGCGAACTGTACTCATTGAATTAAGACATGGAATTTGTTTCATTGAATGAATGCGTTTTGGTCGTGACATTGAACGAATGGCATGAGCTCTACTCTTTGAACTAAGTCGTGCAGTGTATTTCATTGAATGAGTGGGTGCAATATGATTCACCAGTTGTATGATTTATGTTTATTTGACTGAATTAAAACGTCAAGCTTGACACATTGAATGAATGAGAGAAGCAGTATTCATTGTATTAACACGTGCAATTTGGTGCATGTATTGAATATCTGCAGTTTGATTGAGACAATTCGTTAAGCGTGTGGCAATGAATGAATGAGAGTAGCTCTACTCATTAAATTGACAAGTGCACTGTCTTTCCTTGAATGAACGTGTGCAGTTTGATTCTGTAAATAAGTGAGTTAAGTTTGTTTCATTCAAACAATGAATAACGTTTGAAACATTGAATGAATGATTGAAGTATGGTTCAATGAAATCAATGAGTGCAGTTTGCTTCATTGAATTAAAGCGTTAAGCTCGACACATTGAATGAATGAGATAAGCTCTACTCATTGAATTAAACTGTGCAGTTTGTTTCATTGAATGAGTGGCAAAAGCACGATTCATTGAAACGGTACTTGCAGTCTTTGTCATGGAACGAATGTTTGCAGTTGGATTGGTTGATTGAATGATTGCAGATAAATTGAATTCAGACATGAGTGAAGTTTAAATCAACGAATTACTTTTGATTGAAAAGGAATGAATGAACGAATGCAGTTTCTTCCATTGAATGAAAGCTTTGAGCATGACACATTGAATGAATGAGAGAAGCTCTACTCATTGATTTTGCACGAGCAGTTTGGTTCATGGAGTCAATCTGTGCAGTTTGATTGAGACAATGCGGGAAGCGTATGTCAATGAATGAGTAGCTTGTCATTGAATTGACAAGTGTAGTCTCTTTGTTTGAATGAACTAGTGCAGTTTTATTCACTAAATAAGTGAGTTAAGTTTGCTTCATTGAAACAATGAATAAGGTTGAATTAATGATTGAAGTTTGATTCAATGAATCAATGAGTGCAGTTAGCTTCATTGCATTAATGCGTTAAGCTTGACACATTTAATGAATGAGAGTAGCTCTACTCATTCAATTAAGACGTGCAGTTTGTTTCATTGAATGAATGGGTGCAGTTTGATTCATTGAATGAATGCGTATTCGTCATGGCATGGAATGAATGTCAGAGGAGCAGTACGCTTTGAATTAAGACGAGCAGAGTATTTCATTGAATGAGTGTGTGCAGTATGATTCAAACATTGTATGATTTAAGTTTGTTTGATTGAATTAAAACGTTAAGCTTGACACATTGAATGAATGAAAGAAGCTCTACTCATTGAATTAAGCTGTGCAGTTTGTTTCATTGAATGAGTGGCAAAAGCACGATTCATTGAAACGGTACTTGCAGTCTTTGTCATGGAATCAATGTTTGCAGTTGGATTGATTGATTGAATGATTACACATAAATTGACTTCAGAAATGAGTGAAGTTTAAATCAACGAATTACTTTTGATTCTTTGAATCAATGATTGAAAAGGAATGAATGAATGAATGCAGTTTCTTCCATTGAATGAAAGCGGTGAGCTTGACACATTGAAGTTACACGAGCAGTTTGGTTCATGGAGTGAATCTGTGCAGTTTGATTGCGACAATGCGGGAAGCGTGTGTCAATGAAGTGTAGTCTCTTTCTTTGAATGAACTAGTGCAGTTTTATTCACTAAATAAGTGAGTTACGTTTGTTTCATTGAAACAATGAATAACGTTTGAAACATTGAATTAATCCTTGAAGTTTGATTTAATGAATCAATGAGTGCAGTTTACTTCATTGAATGAAAGCGTTAAGCTTGACACATTGAATGAACGTCAGTATCTCTACTCATTGAATTAAGACGTGGAGTTTGTTTTTCATTGAATGAATGGGTGCAGTACGATTCACCAATTGTATGATTTAATTATGTTTGATTGAATTAAGACGTTGAGCTTGACACATTGAAAGAATGAGAGAAGCTCTACTCATTGAATTGACAAGTGCACTCTCTATCCTTGAATGAACATGTGCAATTTGATTCAAAAAATAAGTGAGTTAAGTTTGTTTCATTGAAACAATGAATAACGTTTGACGTTTGAAACATTGAATGAATGATTCAAGTTTGATTCAATGAATCAATGAGTGCTGTTTACTTCATTGAATTAAAGCGTTAAACTTGACATATTGAAAGAATGAGAGAAGATCTACTCATTGAATTAAGACGTGCAGTTTGTTTCATTGAATGAAGGCGGTTTGCTCAAGACATTGAATGAATGGCATTAGCTCTCCTCATTGAATAAGTCGTGCAGTGTATTTCATTGAATGAATGGGTGCAATATGATTCATCAGTTGTATGATTTATGTTTATTTGACTGAATTAAAACGTCAAGCTTGACACATTGAATGAAATAGAGAAGCAGTATTCATTGTATTAACACGTGCAGTTTGTGCATGGATTGAATATCTGCAGTTTGATTGAGACAATTCGTTAAGCGTGTGGCAATGATTGAACGACAGTAGCTCTAACTCTATGAATTGACAAGTGCACTCTCTTTCCTTGAATGAACGTGTGCAGTTTGATTCTGTAAATAAGTGAGTTAAGTTTGTTTCATTCAAACAATGAATAACGTTTGAAACATTGAATGAATGATTGAAGTATGGTTCAATGAAATCAATGAGTGCAGTTTGCTTCATTGAATTAAAGCGTCAAGCTTGACACATTGAATGAATGAGCGAACTGTACTCATTGAATTAAGACATGGAATTTGTTTCATTGAATGAATGCGTTTTGGTCGTGACATTGAACGAATGGCATGAGCTCTACTCTTTGAACTAAGTCGTGCAGTGTATTTCATTGAATGAGTGGGTGCAATATGATTCACCAGTTGTATGATTTATGTTTATTTGACTGAATTAAAACGTCAAGCTTGACACATTGAATGAATGAGAGAAGCAGTATTCATTGTATTAACACGTGCAATTTGGTGCATGTATTGAATATCTGCAGTTTGATTGAGACAATTCGTTAAGCGTGTGGCAATGAATGAATGAGAGTAGCTCTACTCATTGAATTGACAAGTGCACTCTCTTTCCTTGAATGAACGTGTGCAGTTTGATTCTGTAAATAAGTGAGTTAAGATTGTTTCATTCAAACAATGAATAACGTTTGAAACATTGAATGAATGATTGAAGTATGGTTCAATGAAATCAAAGAGTGCAGTTTGCTTCATTGAATTAAAGCGTTCAGCTTGACACATTGAATGAATGAGATAAGCTCTACTCATTGAATTAAACTGTGCAGTTTGTTGCAAAAGCACGATTCATTGAAACGGTACTTGTAGTCTTTGTCATGGAACAAATGTTTGCAGATGGATTGATTGATTGAATGATTGCAGATAAATTGACGTCAGACATGAGTGAAGTTTAAATCAACGAATTACTTTCGATTCGTTGAATCAATGATTGAAAAGGAATGAATGAACGAATGCAGTGTCTTCCATTGAATGAAAGCTTTGAGCATGACACATTGAATGAATGTGAGAAGCACTACTCATTGATTTTGCACGAGCAGTTTGGTTCATGGAGTGAATCTGTGCAGTTTGATTGAGACAATGCGGGAAGCGTATGTCAATGAATGAGTAACTTGTCATTGAATTGACAAGTGTAGTCTCTTTGTTTGAATGAACTAGTGCAGTTTTATTCACTGAATAAGTGAGTTAAGTTTGCTTCATTGAAACAATGAATAAGGTTGAATTAATGATTGAAGTTTGATTCAATGAATCAAAAGTGCAGTTAGCTTCATTGCATTAATGCGTTAAGCTTGACACATTTAATGAATGAGAGTAGCTCTACTCATTCAATTAAGACGTGCAGTTTGTTTCATTGAATGAATGAGTGCAGTTTGATTCATTGAATGAATGCGTATTCGTCATGGCATGGAATGAATGGCAGATGAGCAGTACGCTTTGAATTAAGACGAGCAGTGTATTTCATTGAATGAGTGTGTGCAGTATGATTCATACATTGTATGATTTAAGTTTGTTTGATTGAATTAAAACGTTAAGCTTGACACATTGAATGACTGTGAGAAGTTCTACTCATTGAATTAAGCTGTGCAGTTTGTTTCATTGAATGAGTGGCAAAAGCACTATTCATTGAAACGGTACTTGCAGTCTTTGTCATGGAATCAATGTTTGCAGTTGGATTGATTGATTGAATGATTACAGATAAATTGACTTCAGAAATGAGTGATGTTTAAATCAACGAATTACTTTTGATTCTTTGAATCAATGATTGAAAAGGAATGAATGAATGAATGCAGTTTCTTCCATTGAATGAAAGCGGTGAGCTTGACACATTGAAGTTACACGAGCAGTTTGGTTCATGGAGTGAATCTGTGCAGTTTGATTGCGACAATGCGGGAAGCGTGTGTCAATGAATGAATGAGAGTAGCTCTACTCATTGAATTGACAAGTGTAGTCTTTTTCTTTGAATGAACTAGTGCAGTTTTATTCACTAAATAAGTGAGTTACGTTTGTTTCATTCAAACAATGAATAACGTTTGAAACATTGAATGAATGATTGAAGTATGGTTCAATGAAATCAATGAGTGCAGTTTGCTTCATTGAATTAAAGCGTCAAGCTTGACACATTGAATGAATGAGCGAAGCTGTACTCATTGAATTAAGACGTGGAATTTGTTTCATTGAATGAATGCGTTTTGCTCGTGACATTGAACGAATGGCATTAGCTCTACTCTTTGAACTAAGTCGTGCAGTGTATTTCATTGAATGAGTGGGTGCAATATGATTCATCAGTTGTATGATTTATGTTTATTTGACTGAATTAAAACGCCAAGCTTGACACATTGAATGAATGAGAGAAGCAGTATTCATAGCATTAACACGTGTAGTTTGTGCATGGATTGAATATCTGCAGTTTGATTGAGACAATTCGTTAAGCGTGTGGCAATGAATGAATGAGAGTAGCGCTACTCATTGAATTGACAAGTGCACTCTCTTTCCTTGAATGAACGTGTGCAGTTTGATTCTGTAAATAAGTGAGTTAAGTTTGTTTCATTCAAACAATGAATAACGTTTGAAACATTGAATGAATGATTGAAGTATGGTTCAATGAAATCAATGAGTGCAGTTTGCTTCATTGAATTAAAGCGTTAAGCTTGACACATTGAATGAATGAGCGAAGCTGTACTCATTGAATTAAGACGTGGAATTTGTTTCATTGAATGAGTGGCAAAAGCACGATTCATTGAAACGGTACTTGCAGACTTTCTCATGGAACGAATGTTTGCAGTTGGATTGATTGATTGAATGATTGCAGATAAATTGACTTCAGACATGACTGAAGTTTAAACCGACGAATTATTTTTGATTCGTTGAATTAATGATTGAAAAGGAATGAATGAACGAATGCAGTTTCTTCCATTGAATGAAAGCTTTGAGCATGACACATTGAATGAATGAGAGAAGCTCTACTCATTGATTTTGCACCAGCAGTTTGGTTCATGGAGTGAATCTGTGCAGTTTGATTGAGACAATGCGGGAAGCGTATGTCAATGAATGAGTAGCTTGTCATTGAATTGCCAAGTGTAGTCTCTTTGTTTGAATGAACTAGTGCAGTTTTATTCACTAAATAAGTGAGTGAAGTTTGCTTCATTGAAACAATGAATAAGGTTGAATTAATGATTGAAGTTTGATTCAATGAATCAAAAGTGCAGTTAGCTTCATTGCATTAATGCGTTAAGCTTGACACATTTAATGAATGAGAGTAGCTCTACTCATTCAATTAAGACGTGCAGTTTGTTTCATTGAATGAATGAGTGCAGTTTGATTCATTGAATGAATGCGTATTCGTCATGGCATGGAATGAATGGCAGATGAGCAGTACGCTTTGAATTAAGACGAGCAGTGTATTTCATTGAATGAGTGTGTGCAGTATGATTCATACATTGTATGATTTAAGTTTGTTTGATTGAATTAAAACGTTAAGCTTGACACATTGAATGACTGAGAGAAGTTCTACTCATTGAATTAAGCTGTGCAGTTTGTTTCATTGAATGAGTGGCAAAAGCACTATTCATTGAAACGGTACTTGCAGTCTTTGTCATGGAATCAATGTTTGCAGTTGGATTGATTGATTGAATGATTACAGATAAATTGACTTCAGAAATGAGTGATGTTTAAATCAACGAATTACTTTTGATTCTTTGAATCAATGATTGAAAAGGAATGAATGAATGAATGCAGTTTCTTCCATTGAATGAAAGCGGTGAGCTTGACACATTGAAGTTACACGAGCAGTTTGGTTCATGGAGTGAATCTGTGCAGTTTGATTGCGACAATGCGGGAAGCGTGTGTCAATGAATGAATGAGAGTAGCTCTACTCATTGAATTGACAAGTGTAGTCTTTTTCTTTGAATGAACTAGTGCAGTTTTATTCACTAAATAAGTGAGTTACGTTTGTTTCATTGAAACAATGAATAACGTTTGAAACATTGAATTAATCCTTGAAGTTTGATTTAATGAATCAATGAGTGCAGTTTACTTCATTGAATGAAAGCGTTAAGCTTGACACATTGAATGAACGTCAGTAGCTCTACTCATTGAATTAAGACGTGGAGTTTGTTTTTCATTGAATGAATGGGTGCAGTACGATTCACCAATTGTATGATTTAATTATGTTTGTTTGAATTAAAACGTTGAGCTTGACACATTGAACGAATGAGAGAAGCTCTACTCATTGAATTGACAAGTGCAATCTCTATCCTTGAATGAACATGTGCAGTTTGATTCAAAAAATAAGTGAGTTAAGTTTGTTTCATTGAAACAATGAATAACGTTTGACGTTTGAAACATTGAATGAATGATTCAAGTTTGATTCAATGAATCAATGAGTGCTGTTTACTTCATTGAATTAAAACGTTAAACTTCACATATTGAAAGAATGAGAGAAGCTCTACTCATTGAATTAAGACATGCAGTTTGTTTCACTGAATGAAGGCGGTTTGCTCAAGACATTGAATGAATGGCATTAGCTCTCCTCATTGAATAAGTCGTGCAGTGTATTTCATTGAATGAATGGGTGCAATATGATTCACCAGTTGTATGATTTATGTTTATTTGACTGAATTAAAACGTCAAGCTTGACACATTGAATGAAACAGAGAAGCAGTATTCATTGTATTAACACGTGCAGTTTGGTGCATGGATTGAATATCTGCAGTTTGATTGAGACAATTCGTTAAGCGTGTGGCAATGAATGAATGACAGTAGCTCTACTCATTGCATTGACAAGTGCACTCTCTTTCCTTGAATGAACGTGTGCAGTTTGATTCTGTAAATAAGTGAGTTAAGTTTGTTTCATTCAAACAACGAATAACGTTTGAAACATTGAATGAATGATTGAAGTATGGTTCAATGAAATCAATGAGTGCAGTTTGCTTCATTGAATTAAAGCGTCAAGCTTGACACATTGAATGAATGAGCGAAGCTGTACTCATTGAATTAAGACGTGGAATTTGTTTCACTGAATGAATGCGTTTTGCTCGTGACATTGAACGAATGGCATGAGCTCTACTCTTTGAACTAAGTCGTGCAGTGTATTTCATTGAATGAGTGGGTGCAATATGATTCATCAGTTGTATGATTTATGTTTATTTGACAGAATTAAAACGCCAAGCTTGACACATTGAATGAATGAGAGAAGCAGTATTCATAGCATTAACACGTGCAGTTTGTGCATGGATTGAATATCTGCAGTTTGATTGAGACAATTCGTTAACCATGTGGCAAAGAATGAATGAGAGTAGCTCTACTCATTGAATTGACAAGTGCACTCTCTTTCCTTGAATGAACGTGTGCAGTTTGATTCTCTAAATAAGTGAGTTAAGTTTGTTTCTTTCAAACAATGAATAACGTTTGAAACATTGAATGAATGATTGAAGTATGGTTCAATGAAATCAATGAGTGCAGTTTGCTTCATTGAATTAAAGCGTCAAGCTTGACACATTGAATGAATGAGCGAAGCTGTACTCATTGAATTAAGACGTGGAATTTGTTTCATTGAATGAATGCGTTTTGCTCGTGAAATTGAACGAATGGCATTAGCTCTACTCTTTGAACTAAGTCGTGCAGTGTATTTCATTAAATGAGTGGGTGCAATATGATTCACCAGTTGTATGATTTATGTTTATTTGACTGAATTAAAACGTCAAGCTTGACACATTGAATGAATGAGAGAAGCAGTATTCATTGTATTAACACGTGCAATTTGGTGCATGTATTGAATATCTGCAGTTTGATTGAGACAATTCGTTAAGCGTGTGGCAATGAATGAATGAGAGTAGCTCTACTCATTAAATTGACAAGGGCACTCTCTTTCCTTGAATGAACGTGTGCAGTTTGATTCTGTAAATAAGTGAGTTAAGTTTGTTTCATTCAAACAATGAATAACGTTTGAAACATTGAATGAATAATTGAAGTATGGTTCAATGAAATCAATGAGTGCAGTTTGCTTCATTGAATTAAAGCGTTAAGCTCGACACATTGAATGAATGAGATAAGCTCTACTCATTGAATTAAACTGTGCAGTTTGTTTCATTGAATGAGTGGCAAAAGCACGATTCATTGAAACGGTACTTGCAGTCTTTGTCATGGAACGAATGTTTGCAGTTGGATTGGTTGATTGAATGATTGCAGATAAATTGAATTCAGACATGAGTGAAGTTTAAATGAACGAATTACTTTTGATTGAAAAGGAATGAATGAACGAATGCAGTTTCTTCCATTGAATGAAAGCTTTGAGCATGACACATTGAATGAATGAGAGAAGCTCTACTCATTGATTTTGCACGAGCAGTTTGGTTCATGGAGTGAATCTGTGCAGTTTGATTGAGACAATGCGGGAAGCGTATGTCAATGAATGAGTAGCTTGTCATTGAATTGACAAGTGTAGTCTCTTTGTTTGAATGAACTAGTGCAGTTTTATTCACGAAATAAGTGAGTTAAGTTTGCTTCATTGAAACAATGAATAAGGTTGAATTAATGATTGAAGTTTGATTCAATGAATCAATGAGTGCAGTTAGCTTCATTGCATTAATGCGTTAAGCTTGACACATTTAATGAATGAGAGAAGCTCTACTCATTCAATTAAGACGTGCAGTTTGTTTCATTGAATGAATGGGTGCAGTTTGATTCATTGAATGAATGCGTATTCGTCATGGCATGGAATGAATGGCAGAGGAGCAGTACGCTTTGAATTAAGACGAGCAGTGTATTTCTTTGAATGAGTGTGTGCAGTATGATTCATACATTGTATGATTTAAGTTTGTTTGATTGAATTAAAACGTTAAGCTTGACACATTGAATGAATGAGAGAAGTTCTACTCATTGAATTAAGCTGTGCAGTTTGTTTCATTGAATGAGTGGCAAAAGCACGATTCATTGAAATGGTACTTGCAGTCTTTGTCATGGAATCAATGTTTGCAGTTGGATTGATTGATTGAATGATTACAGATAAATTGACTTCAGAAATGAGTGAAGTTTAAATCAACGAATTACTTTTGATTCTTTGAATCAATGATTGAAAAGGAATGAATGAATGAATGCAGTTTCTTCCATTGAATGAAAGCGGTGAGGTTGACACATTGAAGTTACACGAGCAGTTTGGTTCATGGAGTGAATCTGTGCAGTTTGATTGCGACAATGCGAAAAGCGTGTGTCAATGAATGAATGAGAGTAGCTCTACTCATTGAATTGACAAGTGTAGTCTCTTTCTTTGAATGAACTAGTGCAGTTTTATTCACTAAATAAGTGAGTTACGTTTGTTTCATTGAAACAATGAATAACGTTTGAAACATTGAATTAATCCTTGAAGTTTGATTTAATGAATCAATGAGTGCAGTTTACTTCATTGAATGAAAGCGTTAAGCTTGACACATTGAATGAACGTCAGTAGCTCTACTCATTGAATTAAGACGTGGAGTTTGTTTTTCATTGAATGAATGGGTGCAGTCCGATTCACCAATTGTATGATTTAATTATGTTTGATTGAATTAAAACGTTGAGCTTGACACATTGAAAGAATGAGAGAAGCTCTACTCATTGAATTGACAAGTGCACTCTCTATCCTTGAATGAACATGTGCAGTTTGATTCAAAAAATAAGTGAGTTAAGTTTGTTTCATTGAAACAATGAATAAGGTTTGACGTTTGAAACATTGAATGAATGATTCAAGTTTGATTCAATGAATCAATGAGTGCAGTTTACTTCATTGAATTAAAACGTTAAACTTGACATATTGAAAGAATGAGAGAAGCTCTACTCATTGAATTAAGACGTGCAGTTTGTTTCATTGAATGAAGGCAGTTTGCTCAAGACATTGAATGAATGGCATTAGCTCTCCTCATTGAATAAGTCGTGCAGTGTATTTCATTGAATGAATGGGTGCAATATGATTCATCAGTTGTATGATTTATGTTTATTTGACTGAATTAAAACGTCAAGCTTGACACATTGAATGAATAAGAGAAGCAGTATTCATTGTATTAACACGTGCAGTTTGGTGCATGGATTGAATATCTGCAGCTTGATTGAGACAATTCGTTAAGCGTGTGGCAATGAATGAATGAGAGTAGCTCTACTCATTGAATTGACAAGTGCACTCTCTTTCCTTGAATGAACGTGTGCAGTTTGATTCTCTAAATAAGTGAGTTAAGTTTGTTTCATTCAAACAATGATAACGTTTGAAACATTGAATGAATGATTGAAGTATGGTTCAATGAAATAAATGAGTCCAGTTTGCTTCATTGAATTAAAGCGTCAAGCTTGACACATTGAATGAATGAGCGAAGCTGTACTCATTGAATTAAGACGTGGAATTTGTTTCATTGAATGAATGCGTTTTGATCGTGACATTGAACGAATGGCATTAGCTCTACTCTTTGAACTAAGTCGTGCAGTGTATTTCATTGAATGAGTGGGTGCAATATAATTCACCAGTTGTATGATTTATGTTTATTTGACTGAATTATAACGCCAAGCTTGACACATTGAATGAATGAGAGAAGCAGTATTCATAGCATTAACACGTGCAGTTTGTGCATGGATTGAATATCTGCAGTTTGATTGAGACAATTCGTTAACCGTGTGGCAAAGAATGAATGAGAGTAGCTCTACTCATTGAATTGACAAGTGCACTCTCTTTCCTTGAATGAACGTGTGCAGTTTGATCTGTAAATAAGTGAGTTCAGTTTGTTTCATTCAAACAATGAATAACGTTTGAACCATTGAATGAATGATTGAAGTATGGTTCAATGAAATCAATGAGTGCAGTTTGCTTCATTGAATTAAAGCGTCAAGCTTGACACATTGAATGAATGAGCGAAGCTGTACTCATTGAGTTAAGACGTGGAATTTGTTTCATTGAATGAATGCGTTTTGCTCGTGACATTGAACGAATGGCATTAGCTCTACTCTTTGAACTAAGTCGTGCAGTGTATTTCATTGAATGAGTGGGTGCAATATGATTCACCAGTTGTATGATTTATGTTTATTTGACTGAATTAAAACGTCAAGCTTGACACATTGAATGAATGAGAGAAGCAGTATTCATTGTATTAACACGTGCAATTTGGTGCATGTATTGAATATCTGCAGTTTGATTGAGACAATTCGTTAAGCGTGTGGCAATGAATGAATGAGAGTAGCTCTACTCATTGAATTGACAAGTGCACTCTCTTTCCTTGAATGAACGTGTGCAGTTTGATTCTGTAAATAAGTGAGTTAAGTTTGTTTCATTCAAACAATGAATAACGTTTGAAACATTGAATGAATGATTGAAGGATGGTTCAATGAAATCAATGAGTGCAGTTTGCTTCATTGAATTAAAGCGTTAAGCTTGACACATTGAATGAATGAGATAAGCTCTACTCATTGAATTAAACTGTGCAGTTTGTTTCATTGAATGAGTGGCAAAAGCACGATTCATTGAAACGGTACTTGCAGTCTTTGTCATGGAACGAATGTTTGCAGTTGGATTGGTTGATTGAATGATTGCAGATAAATTGAATTCAGACATGAGTGAAGTTTAAATGAACGAATTACTTTTGATTGAAAAGGAATGAATGAACGAATGCAGTTTCTTCCATTGAATGAAAGCTTTGAGCATGACACATTGAATGAATGAGAGAAGCTCTACTCATTGATTTTGCACCAGCAGTTTGGTTCATGGAGTGAATCTGTGCAGTTTGATTGAGACAATGCGGGAAGCGTATGTCAATGAATGAGTAGCTTGTCATTGAATTGACAAGTGTAGTCTCTTTGTTTGAATGAACTAGTGCAGTTTTATTCACGAAATAAGTGAGTTAAGTTTGCTTCATTGAAACAATGAATAAGGTTGAATTAATGATTGAAGTTTGATTCAATGAATCAATGAGTGCAGTTAGCTTCATTGCATTAATGCGTTAAGCTTGACACATTTAATGAATGAGAGTAGCTCTACTCATTCAATTAAGACGTGCAGTTTGTTTCATTGAATGAATGGGTGCAGTTTGATTCATTGAATGAATGCGTATTCGTCATGGCATGGAATGAATGGCAGAGGAGCAGTACGCTTTGAATTAAGACGAGCAGTGTATTTCTTTGAATGAGTGTGTGCAGTATGATTCATACATTGTATGATTTAAGTTTGTTTGATTGAATTAAAACGTTAAGCTTGACACATTGAATGAATGAGAGAAGTTCTACTCATTGAATTAAGCTGTGCAGTTTGTTTCATTGAATGAGTGGCAAAAGCACGATTCATTGAAATGGTACTTGCAGTCTTTGTCATGGAATCAATGTTTGCAGTTGGATTGATTGATTGAATGATTACAGATAAATTGACTTCAGAAATGAGTGAAGTTTAAATCAACGAATTACTTTTGATTCTTTGAATCAATGATTGAAAAGGAATGAATGAATGAATGCAGTTTCTTCCATTGAATGAAAGCGGTGAGGTTGACACATTGAAGTTACACGAGCAGTTTGGTTCATGGAGTGAATCTGTGCAGTTTGATTGCGACAATGCGAAAAGCGTGTGTCAATGAATGAATGAGAGTAGCTCTACTCATTGAATTGACAAGTGTAGTCTCTTTCTTTGAATGAACTAGTGCAGTTTTATTCACTAAATAAGTGAGTTACGTTTGTTTCATTGAAACAATGAATAACGTTTGAAACATTGAATTAATCCTTGAAGTTTGATTTAATGAATCAATGAGTGCAGTTTACTTCATTGAATGAAAGCGTTAAGCTTGACACATTGAATGAACGTCAGTAGCTCTACTCATTGAATTAAGACGTGGAGTTTGTTTTTCATTGAATGAATGGGTGCAGTCCGATTCACCAATTGTATGATTTAATTATGTTTGATTGAATTAAAACGTTGAGCTTGACACATTGAAAGAATGAGAGAAGCTCTACTCATTGAATTGACAAGTGCACTCTCTATCCTTGAATGAACATGTGCAGTTTGATTCAAAAAATAAGTGAGTTAAGTTTGTTTCATTGAAACTATGAATAAGGTTTGACGTTTGAAACATTGAATGAATGATTCAAGTTTGATTCAATGAATCAATGAGTGCAGTTTACTTCATTGAATTAAAACGTTAAACTTGACATATTGAAAGAATGAGAGAAGCTCTACTCATTGAATTAAGACGTGCAGTTTGTTTCATTGAATGAAGGCAGTTTGCTCAAGACATTGAATGAATGGCATTAGCTCTCCTCATTGAATAAGTCGTGCAGTGTATTTCATTGAATGAATGGGTGCAATATGATTCACCAGTTGTATGATTTATGTTTATTTGACTGAATTAAAACGTCAAGCTTGACACATTGAATGAATGAGAGAAGCAGTATTCATTGTATTAACACGTGCAATTTGGTGCATGTATTGAATGAGAGAAGCAGTATTCATTTTATTAACACGTGCAATTTGGTGCATGTATTGAATATCTGCAGTTTGATTGAGACAATTCGTTAAGCGTGTGGCAATGAATGAATGAGAGTAGCTCTACTCATTGAATTGACAAGTGCACTCTCTTTCCTTGAATGAACGTGTGCAGTTTGATTCTATAAATAAGTGAGTTAAGTTTGTTTCATTCAAACAATGAATAACGTTTGAAACAAAGAATGAATGATTGAAGTATGGTTCAATGAAATCAATGAGTGCAGTTTGCTTCATTGAATTAAAGCGTCAAGCTTGACACATTGAATGAATGAGCGAAGCTGTACTCATTGAATTAAGACGTGGAATTTGTTTCATTGAATGAATGCGTTTTGATCGTGACATTGAACGAATGGCATTAGCTCTACTCTTTGAACTAAGTCGTGCAGTGTTATTCATTGAATGAGTGGGTGCAATATGATTCATCAGTTGTATGATTTATGTTTATTTGACTGAATTAAAACGTCAAGCTTGACACATTGAATGAATAAGAGAAGCAGTATTCATTGTATTAACACGTGCAGTTTGGTGCATGGATTGAATATCTGCAGCTTGATTGAGACAATTCGTTAAGCGTGTGGCAATGAATGAATGAGAGTAGCTCTACTCATTGTATTGACAAGTGCACTCTCTTTCCTTGAATGAACGTGTGCAGTTTGATTCTCTAAATAAGTGAGTTAAGTTTGTTTCATTCAAACAATGATAACGTTTGAAACATTGAATGAATGATTGAAGTATGGTTCAATGAAATCAATGAGTGCAGTTTGCTTCATTGAATTAAAGCGTCAAGCTTGACACATTGAATGAATGAGCGAAGCTGTACTCATTGAATTAAGACGTGGAATTTGTTTCATTGAATGAATGCGTTTTGCTCGTGACATTGAACGAATGGCATTAGCTCTACTCTTTGAACTAAGTCGTGCAGTGTATTTCATTGAATGAGTGGGTGCAATATGATTCATCAGTTGTATGATTTATGTTTATTTGACTGAATTAAAACGCCAAGCTTGACACATTGAATGAATGAGAGAAGCAGTATTCATAGCATTACCACGTGCAGTTTGTGCATGGATGGAGGATCTGCAGTTTGATTGAGACAATTCGTTAACCGTGTGGCAAAGAATGAATGAGAGTAGCTCTACTCATTGAATTGACAAGTGCACTCTCTTTCCTTGAATGAACGTGTGCAGTTTGATTCTCTAAATAAGTGAGTTAAGTTTGTTTCATTCAAACAATGAATAACGTTTGAAACATTGAATGAATGATTGAAGTATGGTTCAATGAAATCAATGAGTGCAGTTTGCTTCATTGAATTAAAGCGTCAAGCTTGACACATTGAATGAATGAGCGAAGCTGTACTCATTGAATTAAGACGTGGAATTTGTTTCATTGAATGAATGCGTTTTGCTCGTGACATTGAACGAATGGCATGAGCTCTACTCTTTGAACTAAGTCGTGCAGTGTATTTCATTGAATGAGTGGGTGCAATATGATTCACCAGTTGTATGATTTATGTTTATTTGACTGAATTAAAACGTCAAGCTTGACACATTGAATGAATGAGAGAAGCAGTATTCATTGTATTAACACGTGCAATTTGGTGCATGTATTGAATATCTGCAGTTTGATTGAGACAATTCGTTAAGCGTGTGGCAATGAATGAATGAGAGTAGCTCTACTCATTGAATTGACAAGTGCACTCTCTTTCCTTGAATGAACGTGTGCAGTTTGATTCTGTAAATAAGTGAGTTAAGTTTGTTTCATTCAAACAATGAATAACGTTTGAAACATTGAATGAATGATTGAAGGATGGTTCAATGAAATCAATGAGTGCAGTTTGCTTCATTGAATTAAAGCGTTAAGCTTGACACATTGAATGAATGAGAGAAGCTCTACTCATTGATTTTGCACGAGCAGTTTGGTTCATGGAGTGAATCTGTGCAGTTTGATTGAGACAATGCGGGAAGCGTATGTCAATGAATGAGTAGCTTGTCATTGAATTGACAAGTGTAGTCTCTTTGTTTGAATGAACTAGTGCAGTTTTATTCACGAAATAAGTGAGTTAAGTTTGCTTCATTGAAACAATGAATAAGGTTGAATTAATGATTGAAGTTTGATTCAATGAATCAATGAGTGCAGTTAGCTTCATTGCATTAATGCGTTAAGCTTGACACATTGAATGAACGTCAGTAGCTCTACTCATTGAATTAAGACGTGGAGTTTGTTTTTCATTGAATGAATGGGTGCAGTACGATTCACCAATTGTATGATTTAATTATGTTTGATTGAATTAAAACGTTGAGCTTGACACATTGAAAGAATGAGAGAAGCTCTACTCATTGAATTGACAAGTGCACTCTCTATCCTTGAATGAACATGTGCAGTTTGATTCAAAAAATGTGAGTTAAGTTTGTTTCATTGAAACAATGAATAACGTTTGACTTTTGAAACATTGAATGAATGATTGAAGTATGGTTCAATGAAATCAATGAGTGCAGTTTGCTTCATTGAATTATAACGTTAAACTTGACATATTGAAAGAATGAGAGAAGCTCTACTCATTGAATTAAGACATGCAGTTTGTTTCATTGAATGAAGGCGGTTTGCTCAAGACATTGAATGAATGGCATTAGCTCTCCTCATTGAATAAGTCGTGCAGTGTATTTCATTGAATGAATGGGTGCAATATGATTCATCAGTTGTATGATTTATGTTTACTTGACTGAATTAAAACGTCAAGCTTGACACATTGAATGAATGAGAGAGCAGTATTCATTGTATTAACACGTGCAATTTGGTGCATGTATTGAATATCTGCAGTTTGATTGAGACAATTCGTTAAGCGTGTGGCAATGAATGAATGAGAGTAGCTCTACTTATTGAATTGACAAGTGCACTCTCTTTCCTTGAATGAACGTGTGCAGTTTGATTCTGTAAATAAGTGAGTTAAGTTTGTTTCATTCAAACAATGAATAACGTTTGAAACATTGAATGAATGATTGAAGTATGGTTCAATGAAATCAATGAGTGCAGTTTGCTTCATTGAATTAAAGCGTTAAGCTTGACACATTGAATGAATGAGATAAGCTCTACCCATTGAATTAAACTGTGCAGTTGTTTCATTGAATGAGTGGCAAAAGCACGATTTATTCAAACGGTACTTGCAGTCTTTGTCATGGAACGAATGTTTGCAGTTGGATTGATTGATTGAATGATTGCAGATAAATTGACTTCAGACATGAGTGAAGTTTAAATCAACGAATTACTTTTGATTGAAAAGGAATGAATGAACGAATGCAGTTTCTTCAAATGCAGTTTGATTCAAACGTTAAGCGTGTGGCAATGAATGAATGACAGTAGCTCTACTCATTGAATTGACAAGTGCACTCTCTTTCCTTGAATGAACGTGTGCAGTTTGATTCTCTAAATAAGTGAGTTAAGTTTGTTTCATTCAAACAATGAATAACGTTTGAAACATTGAATGAATGAGCGAAGCTGTACTCATTGAATTAAGACGTGGAATTTGTTTCATTGAATGAATGCGTTTTGCTCGTGACATTGAACGAATGGCATGAGCTCTACTCTTTGAACTAAGTCGTGCAGTGTATTTCATTGAATGAGTGGGTGCAATATGATTCACCAGTTGTATGATTTATGTTTATTTGACTGAATTAAAACGTCAAGCTTGACACATTGAATGAATGAGAGAGCAGTATTCATTGTATTAACACGTGCAATTTGGTGCATGTATTGAATATCTGCAGTTTGATTGAGACAATTCGTTAAGCGTGTGGCAATGAATGAATGAGAGTAACTCTACTTATTGAATTGACAAGTGCACTCTCTTTCCTTGAATGAACGTGTGCAGTTTGATTCTGTAAATAAGTGAGTTAAGTTTGTTTCATTCAAACAATGAATAACGTTTGAAACATTGAATGAATGATTGAAGTATGGTTCAATGAAATCAATGAGTGCAGTTTGCTTCATTGAATTAAAGCGTTAAGCTTGACACATTGAATGAATGAGATAAGCTCTACCCATTGAATTAAACTGTGCAGTTTGTTTCATTGAATGAGTGGCAAAAGCACGATTCATTCAAACGGTACTTGCAGTCTTTGTCATGGAACGAATGTTTGCAGTTGGATTGATTGATTGAATGATTGCAGATAAATTGACTTCAGACATGAGTGAAGTTTAAATTGATTGAAAAGGAATGAATGAACGAATGCAGTTTCTTCCATTGAATGAAAGCTTTGAGCATGACACATTGAATGAATGAGAGAAGCTCTACTCATTGATTTTGCACCAGCAGTTTGGTTCATGGAGTGAATCTGTGCAGTTTGATTGAGACAATGCGGGAAGCGTATGTCAATGAATGAGTAGCTTGTCATTGAATTGACAAGTGTAGTCTCTTTGTTTGAATGAACTAGTGCAGTTTTATTCACTAAATAAGTGAGTGACGTTTGCTTCATTGAAACAATGAATAAGGTTGAATTAATGATTGAAGTTTGATTCAATGAATCAAAAGTGCAGTTAGCTTCATTGCATTAATGCGTTAAGCTTGACACATTTAATGAATGAGAGTAGCTCTACTCATTCAATTAAGACGTGCAGTTTGTTTCATTGAATGAATGAGTGCAGTTTGATTCATTGAATGAATGCGTAATCGTCATGGCATGGAATGAATGGCAGAGGAGCAGTACGCTTTGAATTAAGACGAGCAGTGTATTTCATTGAATGAGTGTGTGCAGTATGATTCATACATTGTATGATTTAAGTTTGTTTGATTGAATTAAAACGTTAAGCTTGACACATTGAATGACTGAGAGAAGCTCTACTCATTGAATTAAGCTGTGCAGTTTGTTTCATTGAATGAGTGGCAAAAGCACGATTCATTGAAACGGTACTTGCAGTCTTTGTCATGGAATCAATGTTTGCAGTTGGATTGATTGATTGAATGATTACAGATAAATTGACTTCAGAAATGAGTGATGTTTAAATCAACGAATTACTTTTGATTCTTTGAATCAATGATTGAAAAGGAATGAATGAATGAATGCAGTTTCTTCCATTGAATGAAAGCGGTGAGCTTGACACATTGAAGTTACACGAGCAGTTTGGTTCATGGAGTGAATCTGTGCAGTTTGATTGCGACAATGCGGGAAGCGTGTGTCAATGAATGAATGAGAGTAGCTCTACTCATTGAATTGACAAGTGTAGTCTTTTTCTTTGAATGAACTAGTGCAGTTTTATTCACTAAATAAGTGAGTTACGTTTGTTTCATTGAAACAATGAATAACGTTTGAAACATTGAATTAATCCTTGAAGTTTGATTTAATGAATCAATGAGTGCAGTTTACTTCATTGAATGAAAGCGTTAAGCTTGACACATTGAATGAACGTCAGTAGCTCTACTCATTGAATTAAGACGTGGAGTTTGTTTTTCATTGAATGAATGGGTGCAGTACGATTCACCAATTGTATGATTTAATTATGTTTGATTGAATTAAAACGTTGAGCTTGACACATTGAAAGAATGAGAGAAGCTCTACTCATTGAATTGACAAGTGCACTCTCTATCCTTGAATGAACATGTGCAGTTTGATTCAAAAAATAAGTGAGTTAAGTTTGTTTCATTGAAACAATGAATAACGTTTGACGTTTGAAACATTGAATGAATGATTCAAGTTTGATTCAATGAATCAATGAGTGCTGTTTACTTCATTGAATTAAAACGTTAAACTTGACATATTGAAAGAATGAGAGAAGCTCTACTCATTGAATTAAGACATGCAGTTTGTTTCACTGAATGAAGGCGGTTTGCTCAAGACATTGAATGAATGGCATTAGCTCTCCTCATTGAATAAGTCGTGCAGTGTATTTCATTGAATGAATGGGTGCAATATGATTCATCAGTTGTATGATTTATGTTTATTTGACTGAATTAAAACGTCAAGCTTGACACATTGAATGAAATAGAGAAGCAGTATTCATTGTATTAACACGTGCAGTTTGGTGCATGTATTGAATATCTGCAGTTTGATTGGGACAATTCGTTAAGCGTGTGGCAATGAATGAATGACAGTAGCTCTACTCATTGCATTGACAAGTGCACTCTCTTTCCTTGAATGAACGTGTGCAGTTTGATTCTGTAAATAAGTGAGTTAAGTTTGTTTCATTCAAACAACGAATAACGTTTGAAACATTGAATGAATGATTGAAGTATGGTTCAATGAAATCAATGAGTGCAGTTTGCTTCATTGAATTAAAGCGTCAAGCTTGACACATTGAATGAATGAGCGAACCTGTACTCATTGAATTAAGACGTGGGATTTGTTTCATTGAATGAATGCGTTTTGCTTGTGACATTGAACGAATGGCATGAGCTCTACTCTTTGAACTAAGTCGTGCAATGTATTTCATTGAATGAGTGGGTGCAATATGATTCATCAGTTGTATGATTTATGTTTATTTGACAGAATTAAAACGCCAAGCTTGACACATTGAATGAATGAGAGAAGCAGTATTCATAGCATTAACACGTGCAGTTTGTGCATGGATTGAATATCTGCAGTTTGATTGAGACAATTCGTTAACCGTGTGGCAAAGAATGAATGAGAGTAGCTCTACTCATTGAATTGACAAGTGCACTCTCTTTCCTTGAATGAACGTGTGCAGTTTGATTCTCTAAATAAGTGAGTTAAGTTTGTTTCATTCAAACAATGAATAACGTTTGAAACATTGAATGAATGATTGAAGTATGGTTCAATGAAATCAATGAGTGCAGTTTGCTTCATTGAATTAAAGCGTTAAGCTTGACACATTGAATGAATGAGATAAGCTCTACTCATTGAATTAAACTGTGCAGTTTGTTTCATTGAATGAGTGGCAAAAGCACGAATCATTGAAACGGTCCTTGCAGTCTTTGTCATTGAACGAATGTTTGCAGTTGGATTGGTTGATTGAATGATTGCAGATAAATTGACTTCAGACATGAGTGAAGTTTAAATCAACGAATTACTTTTGATTCGTTGAATCAATGATTGAAAAGGAATGGATGAACGAATGCAGTTTCTTCCATTGAATGAAAGCTTTGAGCATGACACATTGAATGAATGAGAGAAGCTCTACTCATTGATTTTGCACGAGCAGTTTGGTTAATGGAGTGAATCTGTGCAGTTTGATTGAGACAATGCGGGAAGCGTATGTCAATGAATGAGTAGCTTGTCATTGAATTGACAAGTGTAGTCTCTTTGTTTGAATGAACCATTGCAGTTTTATTCACTAAATAAGTGAGTTAAGTTTGCTTCATTGAAACAATGAATAAGGTTGAATTAATGATTGAAGTTTGATTCAATGAATCAAAAGTGCAGTTAGCTTCATTGCATTAATGCGTTAATCTTGACACATTTAATGAATGAGAGTAGCTCTACTTGTTCAATTAAGACGTGCAGTTTGTTTCATTGAATGAGTGGCAAAAGCACGATTCATTGAAACGGTACTTGCAGTCTTTGTCATGGAATCAATGTTTGCAGTTGGATTGATTGATTGAATGATTACAGATAAATTGACATCAGAAATGAGTGATGTTTAAATCAACGAATTACTTTTGATTCTTTGAATCAATGATTGAAAAGGAATGAATGAATGAATGCAGTTTCTTCCATTGAATGAAAGCGTTAAGCTTGACACATTGAATGAACGTCAGTAGCTCTACTCATTGAATTAAGACGTGGAGTTTGTTTTTCATTGAATGAATGGGTGCAGTACGATTCACCAATTGTATGATTTAATTATGTTTGACTGAATTAAGACGTTGAGCTTGACACATTGAAAGAATGAGAGAAGCTCTACTCATTGAATTGACAAGTGCACTCTCTATCCTTGAATGAACATGTGCAGTTTGATTCAAAAAATAAGTGAGTTAAGTTTGTTTCATTGAAACAATGAATAACGTTTGACCTTTGAAACATTGAATGAATGATTCAAGTTTGATTCAATGAATCAATGAGTGCTGTTTACTTCATTGAATTATAACGTTAAACTTGACATATTGAAAGAATGAGAGAAGCTCTACTCATTGAATTAAGACATGCAGTTTGTTTCATTGAATGAAGGCGGTTTGCTCAAGACATTGATATGAATGGCATTAGCTCTCCTCATTGAATAAGTCGTGCAGTGTATTTCATTGAATGAATGGGTGCAATATGATTCATCAGTTGTATGATTTATGTTTATTTGACTGAATTAAAACGTCAAGCTTGACACATTGAATGAATGAGAGAGCAGTATTCATTGTATTAACACGTGCAATTTGGTGCATGTATTGAATATCTGCAGTTTGATTGAGACAATTCGTTAAGCGTGTGGCAATGAATGAATGAGAGTAGCTCTACTTATTGAATTGACAAGTGCACTCTCTTTCCTTGAATGAACGTGTGCAGTTTGATTCTGTAAATAAGTGAGTTAAGTTTGTTTCATTCAAACAATGAATAACGTTTGAAACATTGAATGAATGATTGAAGTATGGTTCAATGAAATCAATGAGTGCAGTTTGCTTCATTGAATTAAAGCGTTAAGCTTGACACATTGAATGAATGAGATAAGGTCTACCCATTGAATTAAACTGTGCAGTTGTTTCATTGAATGAGTGGCAAAAGCACGATTCATTCAAACGGTACTTGCAGTCTTTGTCATGGAACGAATGTTTGCAGTTGGATTGATTGATTGAATGATTGCAGATAAATTGACTTCAGACATGAGTGAAGTTTAAATCAACGAATTACTTTTGATTGAAAAGGAATGAATGAACGAATGCAGTTTCTTCAAATGCAGTTTGATTCAAACGTTAAGCGTGTGGCAATGAATGAATGACAGTAGCTCTACTCATTGAATTGACAAGTGCACTCTCTTTCCCTGAATGAACGTGTGCAGTTTGATTCTCTAAATAAGTGAGTTAAGTTTGTTTCATTCAAACAATGAATAACGTTTGAAACATTGAATGAATGAGCGAAGCTGTACTCATTGAATTAAGACGTGGAATTTGTTTCATTGAATGAATGCGTTTTGCTCGTGACATTGAACGAATGGCATGAGCTCTACTCTTTGAACTAAGTCGTGCAGTGTATTTCATTGAATGAGTGGGTGCAATATGATTCACCAGTTGTATGATTTATGTTTATTTGACTGAATTAAAACGTCAAGCTTGACACATTGAATGAATGAGAGAGCAGTATTCATTGTATTAACACGTGCAATTTGGTGCATGTATTGAATATCTGCAGTTTGATTGAGACAATTCGTTAAGCGTGTGGCAATGAATGAATGAGAGTAACTCTACTTATTGAATTGACAAGTGCACTCTCTTTCCTTGAATGAACGTGTGCAGTTTGATTCTGTAAATAAGTGAGTTAAGTTTGTTTCATTCAAACAATGAATAACGTTTGAAACATTGAATGAATGATTGAAGTATGGTTCAATGAAATCAATGAGTGCAGTTTGCTTCATTGAATTAAAGCGTTAAGCTTGACACATTGAATGAATGAGATAAGCTCTACCCATTGAATTAAACTGTGCAGTTTGTTTCATTGAATGAGTGGCAAAAGCACGATTCATTCAAACGGTACTTGCAGTCTTTGTCATGGAACGAATGTTTGCAGTTGGATTGATTGATTGAATGATTGCAGATAAATTGACTTCAGACATGAGTGAAGTTTAAATTGATTGAAAAGGAATGAATGAACGAATGCAGTTTCTTCCATTGAATGAAAGCTTTGAGCATGACACATTGAATGAATGAGAGAAGCTCTACTCATTGATTTTGCACCAGCAGTTTGGTTCATGGAGTGAATCTGTGCAGTTTGATTGAGACAATGCGGGAAGCGTATGTCAATGAATGAGTAGCTTGTCATTGAATTGACAAGTGTAGTCTCTTTGTTTGAATGAACTAGTGCAGTTTTATTCACTAAATAAGTGAGTGACGTTTGCTTCATTGAAACAATGAATAAGGTTGAATTAATGATTGAAGTTTGATTCAATGAATCAAAAGTGCAGTTAGCTTCATTGCATTAATGCGTTAAGCTTGACACATTTAATGAATGAGAGTAGCTCTACTCATTCAATTAAGACGTGCAGTTTGTTTCATTGAATGAATGAGTGCAGTTTGATTCATTGAATGAATGCGTATTCGTCATGGCATGGAATGAATGGCAGAGGAGCAGTACGCTTTGAATTAAGACGAGCAGTGTATTTCATTGAATGAGTGTGTGCAGTATGATTCATACATTGTATGATTTAAGTTTGTTTGATTGAATTAAAACGTTAAGCTTGACACATTGAATGACTGAGAGAAGCTCTACTCATTGAATTAAGCTGTGCAGTTTGTTTCATTGAATGAGTGGCAAAAGCACGATTCATTGAAACGGTACTTGCAGTCTTTGTCATGGAATCAATGTTTGCAGTTGGATTGATTGATTGAATGATTACAGATAAATTGACTTCAGAAATGAGTGATGTTTAAATCAACGAATTACTTTTGATTCTTTGAATCAATGATTGAAAAGGAATGAATGAATGAATGCAGTTTCTTCCATTGAATGAAAGCGGTGAGCTTGACACATTGAAGTTACACGAGCAGTTTGGTTCATGGAGTGAATCTGTGCAGTTTGATTGCGACAATGCGGGAAGCGTGTGTCAATGAATGAATGAGAGTAGCTCTACTCATTGAATTGACAAGTGTAGTCTTTTTCTTTGAATGAACTAGTGCAGTTTTATTCACTAAATAAGTGAGTTACGTTTGTTTCATTGAAACAATGAATAACGTTTGAAACATTGAATTAATCCTTGAAGTTTGATTTAATGAATCAATGAGTGCAGTTTACTTCATTGAATGAAAGCGTTAAGCTTGACACATTGAATGAACGTCAGTAGCTCTACTCATTGAATTAAGACGTGGAGTTTGTTTTTCATTGAATGAATGGGTGCAGTACGATTCACCAATTGTATGATTTAATTATGTTTGATTGAATTAAAACGTTGATCTTGACACATTGAAAGAATGAGAGAAGCTCTACTCATTGAATTGACAAGTGCACTCTCTATCCTTGAATGAACATGTGCAGTTTGATTCAAAAAATAAGTGAGTTAAGTTTGTTTCATTGAAACAATGAATAACGTTTGACGTTTGAAACATTGAATGAATGATTCAAGTTTGATTCAATGAATCAATGAGTGCTGTTTACTTCATTGAATTAAAACGTTAAACTTGACATATTGAAAGAATGAGAGAAGCTCTACTCATTGAATTAAGACATGCAGTTTGTTTCACTGAATGAAGGCGGTTTGCTCAAGACATTGAATGAATGGCATTAGCTCTCCTCATTGAATAAGTCGTGCAGTGTATTTCATTGAATGAATGGGTGCAATATGATTCATCAGTTGTATGATTTATGTTTATTTGACTGAATTAAAACGTCAAGCTTGACACATTGAATGAAATAGAGAAGCAGTATTCATTGTATTAACACGTGCAGTTTGGTGCATGGATTGAATATCTGCAGTTTGATTGGGACAATTCGTTAAGCGTGTGGCAATGAATGAATGACAGTAGCTCTACTCATTGCATTGACAAGTGCACTCTCTTTCCTTGAATGAACGTGTGCAGTTTGATTCTGTAAATAAGTGAGTTAAGTTTGTTTCATTCAAACAACGAATAACGTTTGAAACATTGAATGAATGATTGAAGTATGGTTCAATGAAATCAATGAGTGCAGTTTGCTTCATTGAATTAAAGCGTCAAGCTTGACACATTGAATGAATGAGCGAACCTGTACTCATTGAATTAAGACGTGGGATTTGTTTCATTGAATGAATGCGTTTTGCTTGTGACATTGAACGAATGGCATGAGCTCTACTCTTTGAACTAAGTCGTGCAATGTATTTCATTGAATGAGTGGGTGCAATATGATTCATCAGTTGTATGATTTATGTTTATTTGACAGAATTAAAACGCCAAGCTTGACACATTGAATGAATGAGAGAAGCAGTATTCATAGCATTAACACGTGCAGTTTGTGCATGGATTGAATATCTGCAGTTTGATTGAGACAATTCGTTAACCGTGTGGCAAAGAATGAATGAGAGTAGCTCTACTCATTGAATTGACAAGTGCACTCTCTTTCCTTGAATGAACGTGTGCAGTTTGATTCTCTAAATAAGTGAGTTAAGTTTGTTTCATTCAAACAATGAATAACGTTTGAAACATTGAATGAATGATTGAAGTATGGTTCAATGAAATCAATGAGTGCAGTTT
This sequence comes from Chiloscyllium plagiosum, assembly GCF_037043375.1. NCBI lineage: Eukaryota > Metazoa > Chordata > Chondrichthyes > Orectolobiformes > Hemiscylliidae > Chiloscyllium > Chiloscyllium plagiosum. The sequence goes on along the minus strand of NW_028270149.1, from coordinate 89,647,265 downwards.
GCTTCATTGAATTAAAGCGTTAAGCTTGACACATTGAATGAATGAGATAAGCTCTACTCATTGAATTAAACTGTGCAGTTTCTTTCATTGAATGAGTGGCAAAAGCACGAATCATTGAAACGGTCCTTGCAGTCTTTGTCATTGAACGAATGTTTGCAGTTGGATTGGTTGATTGAATGATTGCAGATAAATTGACTTCAGACATGAGTGAAGTTTAAATCAACGAATTACTTTTGATTCGTTGAATCAATGATTGAAAAGGAATGGATGAACGAATGCAGTTTCTTCCATTGAATGAAAGCTTTGAGCATGACACATTGAATGAATGAGAGAAGCTCTACTCATTGATTTTGCACGAGCAGTTTGGTTAATGGAGTGAATCTGTGCAGTTTGATTGAGACAATGCGGGAAGCGTATGTCAATGAATGAGTAGCTTGTCATTGAATTGACAAGTGTAGTCTCTTTGTTTGAATGAACCATTGCAGTTTTATTCACTAAATAAGTGAGTTAAGTTTGCTTCATTGAAACAATGAATAAGGTTGAATTAATGATTGAAGTTTGATTCAATGAATCAAAAGTGCAGTTAGCTTCATTGCATTAATGCGTTAATCTTGACACATTTAATGAATGAGAGTAGCTCTACTTGTTCAATTAAGACGTGCAGTTTGTTTCATTGAATGAATGGGTGCAGTTTGATTCATTGAATGAATGCGTATTCGTCATGGCATGGAATGAATGGCAGAGGAGCAGTACGCTTTGAATTAAGACGAGCAGTGTATTTCTTTGAATGAGTGTGTGCAGTATGATTCATACATTGTATGATTTAAGTTTGTTTGATTGAATTACAACGTTAAGCTTGACACATTGAATGATTGAGAGAAGCTCTACTCATTGAATTAAGCTGTGCAGTTTGTTTCATTGAATGAGTGGCAAAAGCACGATTCATTGAAACGGTACTTGCAGTCTTTGTCATGGAATCAATGTTTGCAGTTGGATTGATTGATTGAATGATTACAGATAAATTGACTTCAGAAATGAGTGAAGTTTAAATCAACGAATTACTTTTGATTCTTTGAATCAATGATTGAAAAGGAATGAATGAATGAATGCAGTTTCTTCCATTGAATGAAAGCGGTGAGCTTGACACATTGAAGTTACACGAGCAGTTTGGTTCATGGAGTGAATCTGTGCAGTTTGATTGCGACAATGCGGGAAGCGTGTGTCAATGAATGAATGAGAGTAGCTCTAATTGAATTGACAAGAGTAGTCTCTTTCTTTGAATGAACTAGTGCAGTTTTATTCACTAAATAAGTGAGTTACGTTTGTTTCATTGAAACAACGAATAACGTTTGAAACATTGAATTAATCCTTGAAGTTTGATTTAATGAATCAATGAGTGCAGTTTACTTCATTGAATGAAAGCGTTAAGCTTGACACATTGAATGAACGTCAGTAGCTCTACTCATTGAATTAAGACGTGGAGTTTGTTTTTCATTGAATGAATGGGTGCAGTACGATTCACCAATTGTATGATTTAATTATGTTTGATTGAATTAAAACGTTGAGCTTGACACATTGAAAGAATGAGAGAAGCTCTACTCATTGAATTGACAAGTGCACTCTCTATCCTTGAATGAACATGTGCGGTTTGATTCAAAAAATAAGTGAGTTAAGTTTGTTTCATTGAAACAATGAATAACGTTTGACGTTTGAAACATTGAATGAATGATTCAAGTTTGATTCAATGAATCAATGAGTGCAGTTTACTTCATTAAATTAAAGCGTTAAACTTGACATATTGAAAGAATGAGAGAAGCTCTACTCATTGAATTAAGACGTGCAGTTTGTTTCATTGAATGAAGGCGGTTTGCTCAAGACATTGAATGAATGGCAATAGCTCTCCTCATTGAATAAGTCGTGCAGTGTATTTCATTGAATGAATGGGTGCAATATGATTCATCAGTTGTATGATTTATGTTTATTTGACTGAATTAAAACGTCAAGCTTGACACATTGAATGAATGAGAGAAGCAGTATTCATTGTATGAACACGTGCAGTTTGGTGCATGGATTGAATATCTGCAGTTTGATTGAGACAATTCGTTAAGCGTGTGGCAATGAATGATTGAGAGTAGCTCTACTCATTGAATTGACAAGTGCACTCTCTTTCCTTGAATGAACGTGTGCAGTTTGATTCTGTAAATAAGTGAGTTAAGTTTGTTTCATTCAAACAATGAATAACGTTTGAAACAAAGAATGAATGATTGAAGTATGGTTCAATGAAATCAATGAGTGCAGTTTGCTTCATTGAATTAAAGCGTCAAGCTTGACACATTGACTGAATGAGATAAGCTCTACTCATTGAATTAAACTGTGCAGTTTGTTGCATTGAATGAGTGGCAAAAGCACGATTCATTGAAACGGTACTTACAGACTTTGTCATAGAACGAATATATGCAGTTGGATTGATTGATTGAATGATTGCAGATAAATTGACTTCAGACATGAGTGAAGTTTAAATCAACGAATTACTTTTGATTCGTTGAATCAATGATTGAAAACGAATGAATGAACGAATGCAGTTTCTTCCATTGAATGAAAGCTTTGAGCATGACACATTGAATGAATGAGAGAAGCTCTACTCATTGATTTTGCACCAGCAGTTTGGTTCATGGAGTGAATCTGTGCAGTTTGATTGAGACAATGCGGGAAGCGTATGTCAATGAATGAGTAGCTTGTCATTGAATTGACAAGTGTAGTCTCTTTGTTTGAATGAACCATTGCAGTTTTATTCACTAAATAAGTGAGTTAAGTTTGCTTCATTGAAACAATGAATAAGGTTGAATTAATGATTGAAGTTTGATTCAATGAATCAAAAGTGCAGTTAGCTTCATTGCATTAATGCGTTAATCTTGACACATTTAATGAATGAGAGTAGCTCTACTTGTTCAATTAAGACGTGCAGTTTGTTTCATTGAATGAATGGGTGCAGTTTGATTCATTGAATGAATGCGTATTCGTCATGGCATGGAAAGAATGGCAGAGGAGCAGTACGCTTTGAATTAAGACGAGCAGTGTATTTCTTTGAATGAGTGTGTGCAGTATGATTCATACATTGTATGATTTAAGTTTGTTTGATTGAATTACAACGTTAAGCTTGACACATTGAATGAATGAGAGAAGCTCTACTCATTGAATTAAGCTGTGCAGTTTGTTTCATTGAATGAGTGGCAAAAGCACGATTCATTGAAACGGTACTTGCAGTCTTTGTCATGGAATCAATGTTTGCAGTTGGATTGATTGATTGAATGATTACAGATAAATTGACTTCAGAAATGAGTGAAGTTTAAATCAACGAATTACTTTTGATTCTTTGAATCAATGATTGAAAAGGAATGAATGAATGAATGCAGTTTCTTCCATTGAATGAAAGCGGTGAGCTTGACACATTGAAGTTACACGAGCAGTTTGGTTCATGGAGTGAATCTGTGCAGTTTGATTGCGACAATGCGGGAAGCGTGTGTCAATGAATGAATGAGAGTAGCTCTAATTGAATTGACAAGAGTAGTCTCTTTCTTTGAATGAACTAGTGCAGTTTTATTCACTAAATAAGTGAGTTACGTTTGTTTCATTGAAACAACGAATAACGTTTGAAACATTGAATTAATCCTTGAAGTTTGATTTAATGAATCAATGAGTGCAGTTTACTTCATTGAATGAAAGCGTTAAGCTTGACACATTGAATGAACGTCAGTAGCTCTACTCATTGAATTAAGACGTGGAGTTTGTTTTTCATTGAATGAATGGGTGCAGTACGATTCACCAATTGTATGATTTAATTATGTTTGATTGAATTAAAACGTTGAGCTTGACACATTGAAAGAATGAGAGAAGCTCTACTCATTGAATTGACAAGTGCACTCTCTATCCTTGAATGAACATGTGCGGTTTGATTCAAAAAATAAGTGAGTTAAGTTTGTTTCATTGAAACAATGAATAACGTTTGACGTTTGAAACATTGAATGAATGATTCAAGTTTGATTCAATGAATCAATGAGTGCAGTTTACTTCATTAAATTAAAGCGTTAAACTTGACATATTGAAAGAATGAGAGAAGCTCTAGTCATTGAATTAAGACGTGCAGTTTGTTTCATTGAATGAAGGCGGTTTGCTCAAGACATTGAATGAATGGCAATAGCTCTCCTCATTGAATAAGTCGTGCAGTGTATTTCATTGAATGAATGGGTGCAATATGATTCATCAGTTGTATGATTTATGTTTATTTGACTGAATTAAAACGTCAAGCTTGACACATTGAATGAATGAGAGAAGCAGTATTCATTGTATGAACACGTGCAGTTTGGTGCATGGATTGAATATCTGCAGTTTGATTGAGACAATTCGTTAAGCGTGTGGCAATGAATGAATGAGAGTAGCTCTACTCATTGAATTGACAAGTGCACTCTCTTTCCTTGAATGAACGTGTGCAGTTTGATTCTGTAAATAAGTGAGTTAAGTTTGTTTCATTCAAACAATGAATAACGTTTGAAACAAAGAATGAATGATTGAAGTATGGTTCAATGAAATCAATGAGTGCAGTTTGCTTCATTGAATTAAAGCGTCAAGCTTGACACATTGACTGAATGAGATAAGCTCTACTCATTGAATTAAACTGTGCAGTTTGTTGCATTGAATGAGTGGCAAAAGCACGATTCATTGAAACGGTACTTACAGACTTTGTCATAGAACGAATATATGCAGTTGGATTGATTGATTGAATGATTGCAGATAAATTGACTTCAGACATGAGTGAAGTTTAAATCAACGAATTACTTTTGATTCGTTGAATCAATGATTGAAAAGGAATGAATGAACGAATGCAGTTTCTTCCATTGAATGAAAGCTTTGAGCATGACACATTGAATGAATGAGAGAAGCTCTACTCATTGATTTTGCACGAGCAGTTTGGTTCATGGAGTGAATCTGTGCAGTTTGATTGAGACAATGCGGGAAGCGTATGTCAATGAATGAGTAGCTTGTCATTGAATTGACAAGTGTAGTCTCTTTGTTTGAATGAACCATTGCAGTTTTATTCACTAAGTAAGTGAGTTAAGTTTGCTTCATTGAAACAATGAATAAGGTTGAATTAATGATTGAAGTTTGATTCAATGAATCAAAAGTGCAGTTAGCTTCATTGCATTAATGCGTTAATCTTGACACATTTAATGAATGAGAGTAGCTCTACTTGTTCAATTAAGACGTGCAGTTTGTTTCATTGAATGAATGGGTGCAGTTTGATTCATTGAATGAATGCGTATTCGTCATGGCATGGAATGAATGGCAGAGGAGCAGTACGCTTTGAATTAAGACGAGCAGTGTATTTCTTTGAATGAGTGTGTGCAGTATGATTCATACATTGTATGATTTAAGTTTGTTTGATTGAATTACAACGTTAAGCTTGACACATTGAATGAATGAGAGAAGCTCTACTCATTGAATTAAGCTGTGCAGTTTGTTTCATTGAATGAGTGGCAAAAGCACGATTCATTGAAACGGTACTTGCAGTCTTTGTCATGGAACGAATGTTTGCAGTTGGATTGATTGATTGAATGATTACAGATAAATTGACTTCAGAAATGAGTGAAGTTTAAATCAACGAATTACTTTTGATTCTTTGAATCAATGATTGAAAAGGAATGAATGAATGAATGCAGTTTCTTCCATTGAATGAAAGCGGTGAGCTTGACACATTGAAGTTACACGAGCAGTTTGGTTCATGGAGTGAATCTGTGCAGTTTGATTGCGACAATGCGGGAAGCGTGTGTCAATGAATGAATGAGAGTAGCTCTAATTGAATTGACAAGAGTAGTCTCTTTCTTTGAATGAACTCGTGCAGTTTTATTCACTAAATAAGTGAGTTACGTTTGTTTCATTGAAACAATGAATAACGTTTGAAACATTGAATTAATCCTTGAAGTTTGATTTAATGAATCAATGAGTGCAGTTTACTTCATTGAATGAAAGCGTTAAGCTTGACACATTGAATGAACGTCAGTAGCTCTACTCATTGAATTAAGACGTGGAGTTTGTTTTTCATTGAATGAATGGGTGCAGTACGATTCACCAATTGTATGATTTAATTATGTTTGATTGAATTAAAACGTTGAGCTTGACACATTGAAAGAATGAGAGAAGCTCTACTCATTGAATTGACAAGTGCACTCTCTATCCTTGAATGAACATGTGCAGTTTGATTCAAAAAATAAGTGAGTTAAGTTTGTTTGATTGAAACAATGAATAACGTTTGACGTTTGAAACATTGAATGAATGATTCAAGTTTGATTCAATGAATCAATGAGTGCAGTTTACTTCATTAAATTAAAGCGTTAAACTTGACATATTGAAAGAATGAGAGAAGCTCTACTCATTGAATTAAGACATGCAGTTTGTTTCATTGAATGAAGGCGGTTTGCTCAAGACATTGAATGAATGGCATTAGCTCTCCTCATTGAATAAGTCGTGCAGTGTATTTCATTGAATGAATGGGTGCAATATGATTCATCAGTTGTATGATTTATGTTTATTTGACTGAATTAAAACGTCAAGCTTGACACATTGAATGAATGAGAGAAGCAGTATTCATTGTATGAACACGTGCAGTTTGGTGCATGGATTGAATATCTGCAGTTTGATTGAGACAATTCGTTAAGCGTGTGGCAATGAATGAATGAGAGTAGCTCTACTCATTGAATTGACAAGTGCACTCTCTTTCCTTGAATGAACGTGTGCAGTTTGATTCTGTAAATAAGTGAGTTAAGTTTGTTTCATTCAAACAATGAATAACGTTTGAAACAAAGAATGAATGATTGAAGTATGGTTCAATGAAATCAATGAGTGCAGTTTGCTTCATTGAATTAAAGCGTCAAGCTTGACACATTGACTGAATGAGATAAGCTCTACTCATTGAATTAAACTGTGCAGTTTGTTGCATTGAATGAGTGGCAAAAGCACGATTCATTGAAACGGTACTTACAGTCTTTGTCATGGAACGAATATATGCAGTTTGATTGATTGATTGAATGATTGCAGATAAATTGACTTCAGACATGAGTGAAGTTTAAATCAACGAATTACTTTTGATTCGTTGAATCAATGATTGAAAAGGAATGAATGAACGAATGCAGTTTCTTCCATTGAATGAAAGCTTTGAGCATGACACATTGAATGAATGAGAGAAGCTCTACTCATTGATTTTGCACGAGCAGTTTGGTTCATGGAGTGAATCTGTGCAGTTTGATTGAGACAATGCGGGAAGCGTATGTCAATGAATGAGTAGCTTGTCATTGAATTGACAAGTGTAGTCTCTTTGTTTGAATGAACTAGTGCAGTTTTATTCACTAAATAAGTGAGTTAAGTTTGCTTCATTTAAACAATGAATAAGGTTGAATTAATGATTGAAGTTTGATTCAATGAATCAATGAGTGCAGTTAGCTTCATTGCATTAATGCGTTAAGCTTGACACATTTAATGAATGAGAGTAGCTCTACTCATTCAATTAAGACGTGCAGTTTGTTTCATTGAATGAATGGGTGCAGTTTGATTCATTGAATGAATGCGTATTCGTCATGGCATGGAATGAATGTCAGAGGAGCAGTACGCTTTGAATTAAGACGAGCAGTGTATTTCATTGAATGAGTGTGTGCAGTATGATTCATACATTGTATGATTTAAGTTTGGTTGATGGAATTACAACGTTAAGCTTGACACATTGAATGAATGAGAGAAGCTCTACTCATTGAATTAAGACGTGGGATTTGTTTCATTGAATGAATGCGTTTTGCAAACTGCACTCAATGAAATCAATGAGTGCAGTTTGCTTCATTGAATTAAAGCGTCAAGCTTGACACATTGAATGAATGAGCGAACCTGTACTCATTGAATTAAGACGTGGGATTTGTTTCATTGAATGAATGCGTTTTGCTCGTGACATTGAACGAATGGCATGAGCTCTACTCTTTGAACTAAATCGTGCAATGTATTTCATTGAATGAGTGGGTGCAATATGATTCATCAGTTGTATGATTTATGTTTATTTGACAGAATTAAAACGCCAAGCTTGACACATTGAATGAATGAGAGAAGCAGTATTCATAGCATTAACACGTGCAGTTTGTGCATGGATTGAATATCTGCAGTTTGATTGAGACAATTCGTTAACCGTGTGGCAAAGAATGAATGAGAGTAGCTCTACTCTTTGAATTGACAAGTGCACTCTCTTTCCTTGAATGAACGTGTGCAGTTTGATTCTCTAAATAAGTGAGTTAAGTTTGTTTCATTCAAACAATGAAAAACGTTTGAAACATTGAATGAATGAGCGAAGCTGTACTCATTGAATTAAGACGTGGAATTTGTTTCATTGAATGAATGCGTTTTGCTCGTGACATTGAACGAATGGCATGAGCTCTACTCTTTGAACTAAGTCGTGCAGTGTATTTCATTGAATGAGTGGGTGCAATATGATTCACCAGTTGTATGATTTATGTTTATTTGACTGAATTAAAACGTCAAGCTTGACACATTGAATGAATGAGAGAAGCAGTATTCATTGTATTAACACGTGCAATTTGGTGGATGTATTGAATATCTGCAGTTTGATTGAGACAATTCGTTAAGCGTGTGGCAATGAATGAATGAGAGTAGCTCTACTCATTGAATTGACAAGTGCACTCTCCTTCCTTGATTGAACGTGTGCAGTTTGATTCTGTAAATAAGTGAGTTAAGTTTGTTTCATTCAAACAATGAATAACGTTTGAAACATTGAATGAATGATTGAAGTATGGTTCAATGAAATCAATGAGTGCAGTTTGCTTCATTGAATTAAAGCGTTAAGCTTGACACATTGAATGAATGAGATAAGCTCTACTCATTGAATTAAACTGTGCAGTTTGTTTCATTGAATGAGTGGCAAAAGCACGAATCATTGAAACGGTACTTGCAGTCTTTGTCATTGAACGAATGTTTGCAGTTGGATTGATTGATTGAATGATTGCAGATAAATTGACTTCAGACATGAGTGAAGTTTAAATCAACGAATTACTTTTGATTGAAAAGGAATGAATGAACGAATGCAGTTTCTTCCATTGAATGAAAGCTTTGAGCATGACACATTGAATGAATGAGAGAAGCTCTACTCATTGATTTTGCACGAGCAGTTTGGTTCATGGAGTGAATCTGTGCAGTTTGATTGAGACAATGCGGGAAGCGTATGTCAATGAATGAGTAGCTTGTCATTGAATTGACAAGTGTAGTCTCTTTGTTTGAATGAACTAGTGCAGTTTTATTCACTAAATAAGTGAGTTAAGTTTGCTTCATTGAAACAATGAATAAGGTTGAATTAATGATTGAAGTTTGATTCAATGAATCAAAAGTGCAGTTAGCTTCATTGCATTAATGCGTTAAGCTTGACACATTTAATGAATGAGAGTAGCTCTACTCATTCAATTAAGACGTGCAGTTTGTTTCATTGAATGAATGAGTGCAGTTTGATTCATTGAATGAATGCGTATTCGTCATGGCATGGAATGAATGGCAGAGGAGCAGTACGCTTTGAATTAAGACGAGCAGTGTATTTCATTGAATGAGTGTGTGCAGTATGATTCATACATTGTATGATTTAAGTTTGTTTGATTGAATTAAAACGTTAAGCTTGACACATTGAATGACTGAAAGAAGCTCTACTCATTAAATTAAGCTGTGCAGTTTGTTTCATTGAATGAGTGGCAAAAGCACGATTCATTGAAACGGTACTTGCAGTCTTTGTCATGGAATCAATGTTTGCAGTTGGATTGATTGATTGAATGATTACAGATAAATTGACTTCAGAAATGAGTGATGTTTAAATCAACGAATTACTTTTGATTCTTTGAATCAATGATTGAAAAGGAATGAATGAATGAATGCAGTTTCTTCCATTGAATGAAAGCGGTGAGCTTGACACATTGAAGTTACACGAGCAGTTTGGTTCATGGAGTGAATCTGTGCAGTTTGATTGCGACAATGCGGGAAGCGTGTGTCAATGAATGAATGAGAGTAGCTCTACTCATTGAATTGACAAGTGTAGTTTTTTTCTTTGAATGAACTAGTGCAGTTTTATTCACTAAATAAGTGAGTTACGTTTCTTTCATTGAAACAATGAATAACGTTTGAAACATTGAATTAATCCTTGAAGTTTGATTTAATGAATCAATAAGTGCAGTTTACTTCATTGAATGAAAGCGTTAAGCTTGACACATTGAATGAACGTCAGTAGCTCTACTCATTGAATTAAGACGTGGAGTTTGTTTTTCATTGAATGAATGGGTGCAGTACGATTCACCAATTGTATGATTTAATTATGTTTGATTGAATTAAAACGTTGAGCTTGACACATTGAAAGAATGAGAGAAGCTCTACTCATTGAATTGACAAGTGCACTCTCTATCCTTGAATGAACATGTGCAGTTTGATTCAAAAAATAAGTGAGTTAAGTTTGTTTCATTGAAACAATGAATAACGTTTGACGTTTGAAACATTGAATGAAGGATTCAAGTTTGATTCAATGAATCAATGAGTGCTGTTTACTTCATTGAATTATAACGTTAAACTTGACATATTGAAAGAATGAGAGAAGCTCTACTCATTGAATTAAGACATGCAGTTTGTTTCATTGAATGAAGGCGGTTTGCTCAAGACATTGAATGAATGGCATTAGCTCTCCTCATTGAATAAGTCGTGCAGTGTATTTCATTGAATGAATGGGTGCAATATGATTCATCAGTTGTATGATTTATGTTTATTTGACTGAATTAAAACGTCAAGCTTGACACATTGAATGAAATAGAGAAGCAGTATTCATTGTATTAACACGTGCAGTTTGGTGCATGGATTGAATATCTGCAGTTTGATTGAGACAATTCGTTAAGCGTGTGGCAATGAATGAATGACAGTAGCTCTACTCATTGCATTGACAAGTGCACTCTCTTTCCTTGAATGAACGTGTGCAGTTTGATTCTGTAAATAAGTGAGTTAAGTTTGTTTCATTCAAACAACGAATAACGTTTGAAACATTGAATGAATGATTGAAGTATGGTTCAATGAAATCAATGAGTGCAGTTTGCTTCATTGAATTAAAGCGTCAAGCTTGACACATTGAATGAATGAGCGAACCTGTACTCATTGAATTAAGACGTGGAATTTGTTTCATTGAATGAATGCGTTTTGCTCGTGACATTGAACGAATGGCATGAGCTCTACTCTTTGAACTAAGTCGTGCAGTGTATTTCATTGAATGAGTGGGTGCAATATGATTCATCAGTTGTATGATTTATGTTTATTTGACAGAATTAAAACGCCAAGCTTGACACATTGAATGAATGAGAGAAGCAGTATTCATAGCATTAACACGTGCAGTTTGTGCATGGATTGAATATCTGCAGTTTGATTGAGACAATTCGTTAACCGTGTGGCAAAGAATGAATGAGAGTAGCTCTACTCATTGAATTGACAAGTGCACTCTCTTTCCTTGAATGAACGTGTGCAGTTTGATTCTCTAAATAAGTGAGTTAAGTTTGTTTCTTTCAAACAATGAATAACGTTTGAAACATTGAATGAATGATTGAAGTATGGTTCAATGAAATCAATGAGTGCAGTTTGCTTCATTGAATTAAAGCGTCAAGCTTGACACATTGAATGAATGAGCTGAGCTGTACTCATTGAATTAAGACGTGGAATTTGTTTCATTGAATGAATGCGTTTTGCTCGTGACATTGAACGAATGGCATTAGCTCTACTCTTTGAACTAAGTCGTGCAGTGTATTTCATTGAATGAGTGGGTGCAATATGATTCACCAGTTGTATGATTTATGTTTATTTGACTGAATTAAAACGTCAAGCTTGACACATTGAATGAATGAGAGAAGCAGTATTCATTGTATTAACACGTGCAATTTGGTGCATGTATTGAATATCTGCAGTTTGATTGAGACAATTCGTTAAGCGTGTGGCAATGAATGAATGAGAGTAGCTCTACTCATTGAATTGACAAGTGCACTCTCTTTCCTTGAATGAACGTGTGCAGTTTGATTCTGTAAATAAGTGAGTTAAGTTTGTTTCATTCAAACAATGAATAACGTTTGAAACATTGAATGAATGATTGAAGTATGGTTCAATGAAATCAATGAGTGCAGTTTGCTTCATTGAATTAAAGCGTCAAGCTTGACACATTGAATGAATGAGCGAAGCTCTACTCATTGAATTAAACTGTGCAGTTTGTTTCATTGAATGAGTGGCAAAAGCACGAATCATTGAAACGTTACTTGCAGTCTTTGTCATTGAACGAATGTTTGCAGTTGGATTGGTTGATTGAATGATTGCAGATAAATTGACTTCAGACATGAGTGAAGTTTAAATCAACGAATTACTTTTGATTCGTTGAATCAATGATTGAAAAGGAATGAATGAACGAATGCAGTTTCTTCCATTGAATGAAAGCTTTGAGCATGACACATTGAATGAATGAGAGAAGCTCTACTCATTGATTTTGCACGAGCAGTTTGGTTCATGGAGTGAATCTGTGCAGTTTGATTGAGACAATGCGGGAAGCGTATGTCAATGAATGAGTAGCTTGTCATTGAATTGACAAGTGTAGTCTCTTTGTTTGAATGAACCATTGCAGTTTTATTCACTAAATAAGTGAGTTAAGTTTGCTTAATCAATAAGGTTGAATTAATGATTGAAGTTTGATTCAATGAATCAAAAGTGCAGTTAGCTTCATTGCATTAATGCGTTAAGCTTGACACATTTAATGAATGAGAGTAGCTCTACTTGTTCAATTAAGACGTGCAGTATGTTTCATTGAATGAATGGGTGCAGTTTGATTCATTGAATGAATGCGTATTCGTCATGGCATGGAATGAATGGCAGAGGAGCAGTACGCTTTGAATTAAGACGAGCAGTGTATTTCTTTGAATGAGTGTGTGCAGTATGATTCATACATTGTATGATTTAAGTTTGTTTGATTGAATTACAACGTTAAGCTTGACACATTGAATGAATGAGAGAAGCTCTACTCATTGAATTAAGCTGTGCAGTTTGTTTCATTGAATGAGTGGCAAAAGCACGACTCATTGAAACGGTACTTGCAGTCTTTGTTGGAATCAATGTTTGCAGTTGGATTGATTGATTGAATGATTACAGATAAATTGACTTCAGAAATGAGTGAAGTTTAAATCAACGAATTACTTTTGATTCTTTGAATCAATGATTGAAAAGGAATGAATGAATGAATGCAGTTTCTTCCATTGAATGAAAGCGGTGAGCTTGACACATTGAAGTTACACGAGCAGTTTGGTTCATGGAGTGAATCTGTGCAGTTTGATTGCGACAATGCGGGAAGCGTGTGTCAATGAATGAATGAGAGTAGCTCTACTCATTGAATTGACAAGTGTAGTCTCTTTCTTTGAATGAACTAGTGCAGTTTTATTCACTAAATAAGTGAGTTACGTTTGTTTCATTGAAACAATGAATAACGTTTGAAACATTGAATTAATCCTTGAAGTTTGATTTAATGAATCAATGAGTGCAGTTTACTTCATTGAATGAAAGCGTTAAGCTTGACACATTGAATGAACGTCAGTAGCTCTACTCATTGAATTAAGACGTGGAGTTTGTTTTTCATTGAATGAATGGGTGCAGTACGATTCACCAATTGTATGATTTAATTATGTTTGATTGAATTAAGACGTTGAGCTTGACACATTGAAAGAATGAGAGAAGCTCTACTCATTGAATTGACAAGTGCACTCTCTATCCTTGAATGAACATGTGCAGTTTGATTCAAAAAATAAGTGAGTTAAGTTTGTTTCATTGAAACAATGAATAACGTTTGACGTTTGAAACATTGAATGAATGATTCAAGTTTGATTCAATGAATCAATGAGTGCTGTTTACTTCATTGAATTAAAGCGTTAAACTTGACATATTGAAAGAATGAGAGAAGATCTACTCATTGAATTAAGACGTGCAGTTTGTTTCATTGAATGAAGGCGGTTTGCTCAAGACATTGAATGAATGGCATTAGCTCTCCTCATTGAATAAGTCGTGCAGTGTATTTCATTGAATGAATGGGTGCAATATGATTCATCAGTTGTATGATTTATGTTTATTTGACTGAATTAAAACGTCAAGCTTGACACATTGAATGAAATAGAGAAGCAGTATTCATTGAATTGACAAGTGCACTCTCTTTCCTTGAATGAACGTGTGCAGTTTGATTCTGTAAATAAGTGAGTTAAGTTTGTTTCATTCAAACAATGAATAACGTTTGAAACATTGAATGAATGATTGAAGTATGGTTCAATGAAATCAATGAGTCCAGTTTGCTTCATTGAATTAAAGCGTCAAGCTTGACACATTGAATGAATGAGCGAAGCTGTACTCATTGAATTAAGACGTGGAATTTGTTTCATTGCATAAATGCGTTTTGCTCGTGACATTGAACGAATGGCATGAGCTCTACTCTTTGAACTAAGTCGTGCAGTGTATTTCATTGAATGAGTGGGTGCAATACGATTCACCAGTTGTATGATTTATGTTTATTTGACTGAATTAAAACGTCAAGCTTGACACATTGAATTAATGACAGAAGCTGTATTCATTGTATTAACACGTGCAGTTTGGTGCATGGATTGAATATCTGCAGTTTGACTGAGACAATTCGTTAAGCGTGTGGCACTGAATGAATGAGAGTAGCTCTACTCATTGAATTGACAAATGCACTCTCTTTCCTTGAATGAACGTGTGCAGTTTGATTCTGTAAATAAGTGAGTTAAGTTTGTTTCATTCAAACAATGAATAACGTTTGAAACAAAGAATGAATGATTGAAGTATGGTTCAATGAAATCAATGAGTGCAGTTTGCTTCATTGAATTAAAGCGTCAAGCTTGACACATTGAATGAATGAGCGAAGCTGTACTCATTGAATTAAGACGTGGAATTTGTTTCATTGAATGAATGCGTTTTGCTCGTGACATTGAACGAATGGCATTAGCTCTACTCTTTGAACTAAGTCGTGCAGTGTATTTCATTGAATGAGTGGGTGCAATATGATTCATCAGTTGTATGATTTATGTTTATTTGACTGAATTAAAACGCCAAGCTTGACACATTGAATGAATGAGAGAAGCAGTATTCATAGCATTAACACGTGCAGTTTGTGCATGGATTGAATATCTGCAGTTTGATTGAGACAATTCGTTAACCGTGTGGCAAAGAATGAATGACAGTAGCTCTACTCATTGAATTGACAAGTGCACTCTCTTTCCTTGAATGAACGTGTGCAGTTTGATTCTGTAAATAAGTGAGTTAAGTTTGTTTCATTCAAACAATGAATAACGTTTGAAACATTGAATGAATGATTGAAGTATGGTTCAATGAAATCAATGAGTGCAGTTTGCTTCATTGAATTAAAGCGTTAAGCTTGACACATTGAATGAATGAGATAAGCTCTACTCATTGAATTAAACTGTGCAGTTTGTTTCATTGAATGAGTGGCAAAAGCACGATTCATTGAAAAGGTACTTGCAGTCTTTGTCATGGAACGAATGTTTGCAGTTGGATTGGTTGATTGAATGATTGCAGAGAAATTGAATTCAGACATGAGTGAAGTTTAAATCAACGAATTACTTTTGATTCGTTGAATCAATGATTGAAAAGGAATGAATGAACGAATGCAGTTTCTTCCATTGAATGAAAGCTTTGAGCATGACACATTGAAAGAATGAGAGAAGCTCTACTCATTGATTTTGCACGAGCAGTTTGGTTCATGGAGTGAATCTGTGCAGTTTGATTGAGACAATGAGAAAAGCGTATGTCAATGAATGAGTAGCTTGTCATTGAATTGACAAGTGTAGTCTCTTTGTTTGAATGAACTAGTGCAGTTTTATTCACTAAATAAGTGAGTTAAGTTTGCTTCATTGAAACAATGAATAAGGTTGAATTAATGATTGAAGTTTGATTCAATGAATCAATGAGTGCAGTTAGCTTCATTGCATTAATGCGTTAAGCTTGACACATTTAATGAATGAGAGTAGCTCTACTCATTCAATTAAGACGTGCAGTTTGTTTCATTGAATGAATGGGTGCAGTTTGATTCATTGAATGAATGCGTATTCGTCATGGCATGCAATGAATGTCAGAGGAGCAGTACGCTTTGAATTAAGACGAGCAGAGTATTTCATTGAATGAGTGTGTGCAGTATGATTCAAACATTGTATGATTTAAGTTTGTTTGATTGAATTAAAACGTTAAGCTTGACACATTGAATGAATGAAAGAAGCTCTACTCATTGAATTAAGCTGTGCAGTTTGTTTCATTGAATGAGTGGCAAAAGCACGATTCATTGAAACGGTACTTGCAGTCTTTGTCATGGAATCAATGTTTGCAGTTGGATTGATTGATTGAATGATTACAGATAAATTGACTTCAGAAATGAGTGAAGTTTAAATCAACGAATTACTTTTGATTCTTTGAATCAATGATTGAAAAGGAATGAATGAATGAATGCAGTTTCTTCCATTGAATGAAAGCGGTGAGCTTGACACATTGAAGGTACACGAGCAGTTTGGTTCATGGAGTGAATCTGTGCAGTTTGATTGCGACAATGCGGGAAGCGTGTGTCAATGAATGAATGAGAGTAGCTCTACTCATTGAATTGACAAGTGTAGTCTCTTTCTTTGAATGAACTAGTGCAGTTTTATTCACTAAATAAGTGAGTTACGTTTGTTTCATTGAAACAATGAATAACGTTTGAAACATTGAATTAATCCTTGAAGTTTGATTTAATGAATCAATGAGTGCAGTTTACTTCATTGAATGAAAGCGTTAAGCTTGACACATTGAATGAACGTCAGAAGCTCGACTCATTGAATTAAGACGTGGAGTTTGTTTTTCATTGAATGAATGGGTGCAGTACGATTCACCAATTGTATGATTTAATTATGTTTGATTGAATTAAGACGTTGAGCTTGACACATTGAAAGAATGAGAGAAGCTCTACTCATTGAATTGACAAGTGCACTCTCTATCCTTGAATGAACATGTGCAGTTTGATTCAAAAAATAAGTGAGTTAAGTTTGTTTCATTGAAACAATGAATAACGTTTGACGTTTGAAACATTGAATGAATGATTCAAGTTTGATTCAATGAATCAATGAGTGCAGTTTACTTCATTGAATTAAAGCGTTAAACTTGACATATTGAAAGAATGAGAGAAGCTCTACTCATTGAATTAAGACGTGCAGTTTGTTTCATTGAATGAAGGCGGTTTGCTCAAGACATTGAATGAATGGCATTAGCTCTCCTCATTGAATAAGTCGTGCAGTGTATTTCATTGAATGAATGGGTGCAATATGATTCATCAGTTGTATGATTTATGTTTATTTGACTGAATTAAAACGTCAAGCTTGACACATTGAATTAATGACAGAAGCTGTATTCATTGTATTAACACGTGCAGTTTGGTGCATGGATTGAATATCTGCAGTTTGATTGAGACAATTCGTTAAGCGTGTGGCAATGAATGAATGAGAGTAGCTCTACTCATTGAATTGACAAGTGCACTCTCTTTCCTTGAATGAACGTGTGCAGTTTGATTCTGTAAATAAGTGAGTTAAGTTTGTTTCATTCAAACAATGAATAACGTTTGAAACATTGAATGAATGATTGAAGTATGGTTCAATGAAATCAATGAGTGCAGTTTGCTTCAGTGAATTAAAGCGTCAAGCTTGACACATTGAATGAATGAGCGAAGCTGTACTCATTGAATTAAGACGTGGAATTTGTTTCATTGAATAAATGCGTTTTGCTCGTGACATTGAACGAATGGCATGAGCTCTACTCTTTGAACTAAGTCGTGCAGTGTATTTCATTGAATGAGTGGGTGCAATACGATTCACCAGTTGTATGATTTATGTTTATTTGACTGAATTAAAACGTCAAGCTTGACACATTGAATTAATGACAGAAGCTGTATTCATTGTATTAACACGTGCAGTTTGGTGCATGGATTGAATATCTGCAGTTTGATTGAGACAATTCGTTAAGCGTGTGGCACTGAATGAATGAGAGTAGCTCTACTCATTGAATTGACAAGTGCACTCTCTTTCCTTGACTGAACGTGTGCAGTTTGATTCTGTAAATAAGTGAGTTAAGTTTGTTTCATTCAAACAATGAATAACGTTTGAAACAAAGAATGAATGATTGAAGTATGGTTCAATGAAATCAATGAGTGCAGTTTGCTTCATTGAATTAAAGCGTTAAGCTTGACACATTGAGTGAATGAGATAAGCTCTACTCATTGAATTAAACTGTGCAGATTGTTTTATTGAATGAGTGGCAAAAGCACGATTCATTGAAACGGTACTTGCAGTCTTTGTCATGGAATCAATGTTTGCAGTTGGATTGATTGATTGAATGATTACAGATAAATTGACTTCAGAAATGAGTGAAGTTTAAATCAACGAATTACTTTTGATTCTTTGAATCAATGATTGAAAAGGAATGAATGAATGAATGCAGTTTCTTCCATTGAATGAAAGCGGTGTGCTTGACACATTGAAGTTACACGAGCAGTTTGGTTCATGGAGTGAATCTGTGCAGTTTGATTGCGACAATGCGGGAAGCGTGTGTCAATGAATGAATGAGAGTAGCTCTACTCATTGAATTGACAAGTGTAGTCTCTTTCTTTGAATGAACTAGTGCAGTTTTATTCACTAAATAAGTGAGTTACGTTTGTTTCATTGAAACAATGAATAACGTTTGAAACATTGAATTAATCCTTGAAGTTTGATTTAATGAATCAATGAGTGCAGTTTACTTCATTGAATGAAAGCGTTAAGCTTGACACATTGAATGAACGTCAGTATCTCTACTCATTGAATTAAGACGTGGAGTTTGTTTTTCATTGAATGAATGGGTGCAGTATGATTCACCAATTGTATGATTTAATTATGTTTGATTGAATTAAGACGTTGAGCTTGACACATTGAAAGAATGAGAGAAGCTCTACTCATTGAATTGAGAAGTGCACTCTCTATCCTTGAATGAACATGTGCAATTTGATTCAAAAAATAAGTGAGTTAGGTTTGTTTCATTGAAACAATGAATAACGGTTGACGTTTGAAACATTGAATGAATGATTCAAGTTGGATTCAATGAATCAATGAGTGCAGTTTACTTCATTGAATTAAAGCGTTAAACTTGACATATTGAAAGAATGAGAGAAGCTCTACTCATTGAATTAAGATGTGCAGTTTGTTTCATTGAATGAAGGCGGTTTGCTCAAGATATTGAATGAATGGCATTAGCTCTCCTCATTGAATAAGTCGTGCAGTGTATTTCATTGAATGAATGGGTGCAATATGATTCATCAGTTGTATGATTTATGTTTATTTGACTGAATTAAAACGTCAAGCTTGACACATTGAATGAAATAGAGAAGCAGTATTCATTGTATTAACACGTGCAGTTTGTGCATGGATTGAATATCTGCAGTTTGATTGAGACAATTCGTTAAGCGTGTGGCAATGATTGAACGACAGTAGCTCTAACTCTATGAATTGACAAGTGCACTCTCTTTCCTTGAATGAACGTGTACAGTTTGATTCTGTAAATAAGTGAGTTAAGTTTGTTTCATTCAAACAATGAATAACGTTTGAAACATTGAATGAATGATTGAAGTATGGTTCAATGAAATCAATGGGTGCAGTTTGCTTCATTGAATTAAAGCGTCAAGCTTGACACATTGAATGAATGAGCGAACTGTACTCATTGAATTAAGACATGGAATTTGTTTCATTGAATGAATGCGTTTTGGTCGTGACATTGAACGAATGGCATGAGCTCTACTCTTTGAACTAAGTCGTGCAGTGTATTTCATTGAATGAGTGGGTGCAATATGATTCACCAGTTGTATGATTTATGTTTATTTGACTGAATTAAAACGTCAAGCTTGACACATTGAATGAATGAGAGAAGCAGTATTCATTGTATTAACACGTGCAATTTGGTGCATGTATTGAATATCTGCAGTTTGATTGAGACAATTCGTTAAGCGTGTGGCAATGAATGAATGAGAGTAGCTCTACTCATTGAATTGACAAGTGCACTCTCTTTCCTTGAATGAACGTGTGCAGTTTGATTCTGTAAATAAGTGAGTTAAGATTGTTTCATTCAATCAATGAATAACGTTTGAAACAAAGAATGAATGATTGAAGTATGGTTCAATGAAATCAAAGAGTGCAGTTTGCTTCATTGAATTAAAGCGTTAAGCTTGACACATTGAATGAATGAGATAAGCTCTACTCATTGAATTAAACTGTGCAGTTTGTTGCAAAAGCACGATTCATTGAAACGGTACTTGTAGTCTTTGTCATGGAACAAATGTTTGCAGATGGATTGATTGATTGAATGATTGCAGATAAATTGACTTCAGACATGAGTGAAGTTTAAATCAACGAATTACTTTCGATTCGTTGAATCAATGATTGAAAAGGAATGAATGAACGAATGCAGTGTCTTCCATTGAATGAAAGCTTTGAGCATGACACATTGAATGAATGTGAGAAGCACTACTCATTGATTTTGCACGAGCAGTTTGGTTCATGGAGTGAATCTGTGCAGTTTGATTGAGACAATGCGGGAAGCGTATGTCAATGAATGAGTAACTTGTCATTGAATTGACAAGTGTAGTCTCTTTGTTTGAATGAACTAGTGCAGTTTTATTCACTGAATAAGTGAGTTAAGTTTGCTTCATTGAAACAATGAATAAAGTTGAATTAATGATTGAAGTTTGATTCAATGAATCAATGAGTGCAGTTAGCTTCATTGCATTAATGCGTTAAGCTTGACACATTTAATGAATGAGAGTAGCTCTACTCATTCAATTAAGACGTGCAGTTTGTTTCATTGAATGAATGGGTGCAGTTTGATTCATTGAATGAATGCGTATTCGTCATGGCATGGAATGAATGGCAGAGGAGCAGAACGCTTTGAATTAAGACGAGCAGTGTATTTCATTGAATGAGTGTGTGCAGTATGATTCATACATTGTATGATTTAAGTTTGTTTGATTGAATTAAAACGTTAAGCTTGACACATTGAATGAATGAGAGAAGCTCTACTCATTGAATTAAGCTGTGCAGTTTGTTTCATTGAATGAGTGGCAAAAGCACGATTCATTGAAACGGTACTTGCAGTCTTTGTCATGGAATCAATGTTTGCAGTTGGATTGATTGATTGAATGATTACAGATAAATTGACTTCAGAAATGAGTGAAGTTTAAATCAACGAATTACTTTTGATTCTTTGAATCAATGATTGAAAAGGAATGAATGAATTAATGCAGTTTCTTCCAATGAATGAAAGCGGTGAGCTTGACACATTGAAGATACACGAGCAGTTTGGTTCATGGAGTGAATCTGTGCAGTTTGATTGCGACAATGCGGGAAGCGTGTGTCAATGAATGAATGAGAGTAGCTCTACTCATTGAATTGACAAGTGTAGTCTCTTTCTTTGAATGAAAGTGTGCAGTGTGATTCTCTAAATAAGTGAGTTAAGTTTGTTTCATTCAAACAATGAATAACGTTTGAAACATTGAATGAATGATTGAAGTATGGTTCAATGAAATGAATGAGTGCAGTTTGCTTCATTGAATTAAAGCGTCAAGCTTGACACATTGAATGAATGAGCGAAGCTGTACTCATTGAATTAAGACGTGGAATTTGTTTCATTGAATGAATGCGTTTTGCTCGTGACATTGAACGAATGGCATTAGCTCTACTCTTTGAACTAAGTCGTGCAGTGTATTTCATTGAATGAGTGGGTGCAATATGATTCATCAGTTGTATGATTTATGTTTATTTGACTGAATTAAAACGCCAAGCTTGACACATTGAATGAATGAGAGAAGCAGTATTCATAGCATTAACACGTGCAGTTTGTGCATGGATTGAATATCTGCAGTTTGATTGAGACAATTCGTTAAGCGTGTGGCAATGAATGAATGAGAGTAGCTCTACTCATTGAATTGACAAGTGCACTCTCTTTCCTTGAATGAACGTGTGCAGTTTGATTCTGTAAATAAGTGAGTTAAGTTTGTTTCATTCAAACAATGAATAACGTTTGAAACATTGAATGAATGATTGAAGTATGGTTCAATGAAATCAATGAGTGCAGTTTGCTTCATTGAATTAAAGCGTTAAGCTTGACACATTGAATGAATGAGCGAAGCTGTACTCATTGAATTAAGACGTGGAATTTGTTTCATTGAATGAGTGGCAAAAGCACGATTCATTGAAACGGTACTTGCAGACTTTCTCATGGAACGAATGTTTGCAGTTGGATTGATTGATTGAATGATTGCAGATAAATTGACTTCAGACATGACTGAAGTTTAAACCGACGAATTATTTTTGATTCGTTGAATCAATGATTGAAAAGGAATGAATGAACGAATGCAGTTTCTTCCATTGAATGAAAGCTTTGAGCATGACACATTGAATGAATGAGAGAAGCTCTACTCATTGATTTTGCACCAGCAGTTTGGTTCATGGAGTGAATCTGTGCAGTTTGATTGAGACATTGCGGGAAGCGTATGTCAATGAATGAGTAGCTTGTCATTGAATTGACAAGTGTAGTCTCTTTGTTTGAATGAACTAGTGCAGTTTTATTCACTAAATAAGTGAGTGAAGTTTGCTTCATTGAAACAATGAATAAGGTTGAATTAATGATTGAAGTTTGATTCAATGAATCAAAAGTGCAGTTAGCTTCATTGCATTAATGCGTTAAGCTTGACACATTTAATGAATGAGAGTAGCTCTACTCATTCAATTAAGACGTGCAGTTTGTTTCATTGAATGAATGAGTGCAGTTTGATTCATTGAATGAATGCGTATTCGTCATGGCATGGAATGAATGGCAGATGAGCAGTACGCTTTGAATTAAGACGAGCAGTGTATTTCATTGAATGAGTGTGTGCAGTATGATTGATACATTGTATGATTTAAGTTTGTTTGATTGAATTAAAACGTTAAGCTTGACACATTGAATGACTGAGAGAAGTTCTACTCATTGAATTAAGCTGTGCAGTTTGTTTCATTGAATGAGTGGCAAAAGCACTATTCATTGAAACGGTACTTGCAGTCTTTGTCATGGAATCAATGTTTGCAGTTGGATTGATTGATTGAATGATTACAGATAAATTGACTTCAGAAATGAGTGATGTTTAAATCAACGAATTACTTTTGATTCTTTGAATCAATGATTGAAAAGGAATGAATGAATGAATGCAGTTTCTTCCATTGAATGAAAGCGGTGAGCTTGACACATTGAAGTTACACGAGCAGTTTGGTTCATGGAGTGAATCTGTGCAGTTTGATTGCGACAATGCGAAAAGCGTGTGTCAATGAATGAATGAGAGTAGCTCAACTCATTGAATTGACAAGTGTAGTCTTTTTCTTTGAATGAACTAGTGCAGTTTTATTCACTAAATAAGTGAGTTACGTTTGTTTCATTGAAACAATGAATAACGTTTGAAACATTGAATTAATCCTTGAAGTTTGATTTAATGAATCAATGAGTGCAGTTTACTTCATTGAATGAAAGCGTTAAGCTTGACACATTGAATGAACGTCAGTAGCTCTACTCATTGAATTAAGACGTGGAGTTTGTTTTTCATTGAATGAATGGGTGCAGTACGATTCACCAATTGTATGATTTAATTATGTTTGATTGAATTAAAACGTTGAGCTTGACACATTGAACGAATGAGAGAAGCTCTACTCATTGAATTGACAAGTGCACTCTCTATCCTTGAATGAACATGTGCAGTTTGATTCAAAAAATAAGTGAGTTAAGTTTGTTTCATTGAAACAATGAATAACGTTTGACGTTTGAAACATTGAATGAATGATTCAAGTTTGATTCAATGAATCAATGAGTGCTGTTTACTTCATTGAATTAAAACGTTAAACTTGACATATTGAAAGAATGAGAGAAGCTCTACTCATTGAATTAAGACATGCAGTTTGTTTCACTGAATGAAGGCGGTTTGCTCAAGACATTGAATGAATGGCATTAGCTCTCCTCATTGAATAAGTCGTGCAGTGTATTTCATTGAATGAATGGGTGCAATATGATTCATCAGTTGTATGATTTATGTTTATTTGACTGAATTAAAACGTCAAGCTTGACACATTGAATGAATGAGAGAAGCAGTATTCATAGCATTAACACGTGCAGTTTGTGCATGGATTGAATATCTGCAGTTTGATTGAGACAATTCGTTAACCGTGTGGCAAAGAATGAATGAGAGTAGCTCTACTCATTGAATTGACAAGTGCACTCTCTTTCCTTGAATGAACGTGTGCAGTTTGATTCTCTAAATAAGTGAGTTAAGTTTGTTTCTTTCAAACAATGAATAACGTTTGAAACATTGAATGAATGATTGAAGTATGGTTCAATGAAATCAATGAGTGCAGTTTGCTTCATTGAATTAAAGCGTCAAGCTTGACACATTGAATGAATGAGCGAAGCTGTACTCATTGAATTAAGACGTGGAATTTGTTTCATTGAATGAATGCGTTTTGCTCGTGACATTGAACGAATGGCATGAGCTCTACTCTTTGAACTAAGTCGTGCAGTGTATTTCATTGAATGAGTGGGTGCAATATGATTCACCAGTTGTATGATTTATGTTTATTTGACTGAATTAAAACGTCAAGCTTGACACATTGAATGAATGAGAGAAGCAGTATTCATTGTATTAACAGTGCAATTTGGTGCATGTATTGAATATCTGCAGTTTGATTGAGACAATTCGTTAAGCGTGTGGCAATGAATGAATGAGAGTAGCTCTACTCATTAAATTGACAAGTGCACTCTCTTTCCTTGAATGAACGTGTGCAGTTTGATTCTGTAAATAAGTGAGTTAAGTTTGTTTCATTCAAACAATGAATAACGTTTGAAACATTGAATGAATGATTGAAGTATGGTTCAATGAAATCAATGAGTGCAGTTTGCTTCATTGAATTAAAGCGTTAAGCTCGACACATTGAATGAATGAGATAAGCTCTACTCATTGAATTAAACTGTGCAGTTTGTTTCATTGAATGAGTGGCAAAAGCACGATTCATTGAAACGGTACTTGCAGTCTTTGTCATGGAACGAATGTTTGCAGTTGGATTGGTTGATTGAATGATTGCAGATAAATTGAATTCAGACATGAGTGAAGTTTAAATCAACGAATTACTTTTGATTGAAAAGGAATGAATGAACGAATGCAGTTTCTTCCATTGAATGAAAGCTTTGAGCATGACACATTGAATGAATGAGAGAAGCTCTACTCATTGATTTTGCACGAGCAGTTTGGTTCATGGAGTCAATCTGTGCAGTTTGATTGAGACAATGCGGGAAGCGTATGTCAATGAATGAGTAGCTTGTCATTGAATTGACAAGTGTAGTCTCTTTGTTTGAATGAACTAGTGCAGTTTTATTCACTAAATAAGTGAGTTAAGTTTGCTTCATTGAAACAATGAATAAGGTTGAATTAATGATTGAAGTTTGATTCAATGAATCAATGAGTGCAGTTAGCTTCATTGCATTAATGCGTTAAGCTTGACACATTTAATGAATGAGAGTAGCTCTACTCATTCAATTAAGACGTGCAGTTTGTTTCATTGAATGAATGGGTGCAGTTTGATTCATTGAATGAATGCGTATTCGTCATGGCATGGAATGAATGTCAGAGGAGCAGTACGCTTTGAATTAAGACGAGCAGAGTATTTCATTGAATGAGTGTGTGCAGTATGATTCAAACATTGTATGATTTAAGTTTGTTTGATTGAATTAAAACGTTAAGCTTGACACATTGAATGAATGAAAGAAGCTCTACTCATTGAATTAAGCTGTGCAGTTTGTTTCATTGAATGAGTGGCAAAAGCACGATTCATTGAAACGGTACTTGCAGTCTTTGTCATGGAATCAATGTTTGCAGTTGGATTGATTGATTGAATGATTACAGATAAATTGACTTCAGAAATGAGTGAAGTTTAAATCAACGAATTACTTTTGATTCTTTGAATCAATGATTGAAAAGGAATGAATGAATGAATGCAGTTTCTTCCATTGAATGAAAGCGGTGAGCTTGACACATTGAAGTTACACGAGCAGTTTGGTTCATGGAGTGAATCTGTGCAGTTTGATTGCGACAATGCGGGAAGCGTGTGTCAATGAAGTGTAGTCTCTTTCTTTGAATGAACTAGTGCAGTTTTATTCACTAAATAAGTGAGTTACGTTTGTTTCATTGAAACAATGAATAACGTTTGAAACATTGAATTAATCCTTGAAGTTTGATTTAATGAATCAATGAGTGCAGTTTACTTCATTGAATGAAAGCGTTAAGCTTGACACATTGAATGAACGTCAGTATCTCTACTCATTGAATTAAGACGTGGAGTTTGTTTTTCATTGAATGAATGGGTGCAGTACGATTCACCAATTGTATGATTTAATTATGTTTGATTGAATTAAGACGTTGAGCTTGACACATTGAAAGAATGAGAGAAGCTCTACTCATTGAATTGACAAGTGCACTCTCTATCCTTGAATGAACATGTGCAATTTGATTCAAAAAATAAGTGAGTTAAGTTTGTTTCATTGAAACAATGAATAACGTTTGACGTTTGAAACATTGAATGAATGATTCAAGTTTGATTCAATGAATCAATGAGTGCTGTTTACTTCATTGAATTAAAGCGTTAAACTTGACATATTGAAAGAATGAGAGAAGATCTACTCATTGAATTAAGACGTGCAGTTTGTTTCATTGAATGAAGGCGGTTTGCTCAAGACATTGAATGAATGGCATTAGCTCTCCTCATTGAATAAGTCGTGCAGTGTATTTCATTGAATGAATGGGTGCAATATGATTCATCAGTTGTATGATTTATGTTTATTTGACTGAATTAAAACGTCAAGCTTGACACATTGAATGAAATAGAGAAGCAGTATTCATTGTATTAACACGTGCAGTTTGTGCATGGATTGAATATCTGCAGTTTGATTGAGACAATTCGTTAAGCGTGTGGCAATGATTGAACGACAGTAGCTCTAACTCTATGAATTGACAAGTGCACTCTCTTTCCTTGAATGAACGTGTGCAGTTTGATTCTGTAAATAAGTGAGTTAAGTTTGTTTCATTCAAACAATGAATAACGTTTGAAACATTGAATGAATGATTGAAGTATGGTTCAATGAAATCAATGAGTGCAGTTTGCTTCATTGAATTAAAGCGTCAAGCTTGACACATTGAATGAATGAGCGAACTGTACTCATTGAATTAAGACATGGAATTTGTTTCATTGAATGAATGCGTTTTGGTCGTGACATTGAACGAATGGCATGAGCTCTACTCTTTGAACTAAGTCGTGCAGTGTATTTCATTGAATGAGTGGGTGCAATATGATTCACCAGTTGTATGATTTATGTTTATTTGACTGAATTAAAACGTCAAGCTTGACACATTGAATGAATGAGAGAAGCAGTATTCATTGTATTAACACGTGCAATTTGGTGCATGTATTGAATATCTGCAGTTTGATTGAGACAATTCGTTAAGCGTGTGGCAATGAATGAATGAGAGTAGCTCTACTCATTAAATTGACAAGTGCACTGTCTTTCCTTGAATGAACGTGTGCAGTTTGATTCTGTAAATAAGTGAGTTAAGTTTGTTTCATTCAAACAATGAATAACGTTTGAAACATTGAATGAATGATTGAAGTATGGTTCAATGAAATCAATGAGTGCAGTTTGCTTCATTGAATTAAAGCGTTAAGCTCGACACATTGAATGAATGAGATAAGCTCTACTCATTGAATTAAACTGTGCAGTTTGTTTCATTGAATGAGTGGCAAAAGCACGATTCATTGAAACGGTACTTGCAGTCTTTGTCATGGAACGAATGTTTGCAGTTGGATTGGTTGATTGAATGATTGCAGATAAATTGAATTCAGACATGAGTGAAGTTTAAATCAACGAATTACTTTTGATTGAAAAGGAATGAATGAACGAATGCAGTTTCTTCCATTGAATGAAAGCTTTGAGCATGACACATTGAATGAATGAGAGAAGCTCTACTCATTGATTTTGCACGAGCAGTTTGGTTCATGGAGTCAATCTGTGCAGTTTGATTGAGACAATGCGGGAAGCGTATGTCAATGAATGAGTAGCTTGTCATTGAATTGACAAGTGTAGTCTCTTTGTTTGAATGAACTAGTGCAGTTTTATTCACTAAATAAGTGAGTTAAGTTTGCTTCATTGAAACAATGAATAAGGTTGAATTAATGATTGAAGTTTGATTCAATGAATCAATGAGTGCAGTTAGCTTCATTGCATTAATGCGTTAAGCTTGACACATTTAATGAATGAGAGTAGCTCTACTCATTCAATTAAGACGTGCAGTTTGTTTCATTGAATGAATGGGTGCAGTTTGATTCATTGAATGAATGCGTATTCGTCATGGCATGGAATGAATGTCAGAGGAGCAGTACGCTTTGAATTAAGACGAGCAGAGTATTTCATTGAATGAGTGTGTGCAGTATGATTCAAACATTGTATGATTTAAGTTTGTTTGATTGAATTAAAACGTTAAGCTTGACACATTGAATGAATGAAAGAAGCTCTACTCATTGAATTAAGCTGTGCAGTTTGTTTCATTGAATGAGTGGCAAAAGCACGATTCATTGAAACGGTACTTGCAGTCTTTGTCATGGAATCAATGTTTGCAGTTGGATTGATTGATTGAATGATTACAGATAAATTGACTTCAGAAATGAGTGAAGTTTAAATCAACGAATTACTTTTGATTCTTTGAATCAATGATTGAAAAGGAATGAATGAATGAATGCAGTTTCTTCCATTGAATGAAAGCGGTGAGCTTGACACATTGAAGTTACACGAGCAGTTTGGTTCATGGAGTGAATCTGTGCAGTTTGATTGCGACAATGCGGGAAGCGTGTGTCAATGAAGTGTAGTCTCTTTCTTTGAATGAACTAGTGCAGTTTTATTCACTAAATAAGTGAGTTACGTTTGTTTCATTGAAACAATGAATAACGTTTGAAACATTGAATTAATCCTTGAAGTTTGATTTAATGAATCAATGAGTGCAGTTTACTTCATTGAATGAAAGCGTTAAGCTTGACACATTGAATGAACGTCAGTATCTCTACTCATTGAATTAAGACGTGGAGTTTGTTTTTCATTGAATGAATGGGTGCAGTACGATTCACCAATTGTATGATTTAATTATGTTTGATTGAATTAAGACGTTGAGCTTGACACATTGAAAGAATGAGAGAAGCTCTACTCATTGAATTGACAAGTGCACTCTCTATCCTTGAATGAACATGTGCAATTTGATTCAAAAAATAAGTGAGTTAAGTTTGTTTCATTGAAACAATGAATAACGTTTGACGTTTGAAACATTGAATGAATGATTCAAGTTTGATTCAATGAATCAATGAGTGCTGTTTACTTCATTGAATTAAAGCGTTAAACTTGACATATTGAAAGAATGAGAGAAGATCTACTCATTGAATTAAGACGTGCAGTTTGTTTCATTGAATGAAGGCGGTTTGCTCAAGACATTGAATGAATGGCATTAGCTCTCCTCATTGAATAAGTCGTGCAGTGTATTTCATTGAATGAATGGGTGCAATATGATTTATCAGTTGTATGATTTATGTTTATTTGACTGAATTAAAACGTCAAGCTTGACACATTGAATGAAATAGAGAAGCAGTATTCATTGTATTAACACGTGCAGTTTGTGCATGGATTGAATATCTGCAGTTTGATTGAGACAATTCGTTAAGCGTGTGGCAATGATTGAACGACAGTAGCTCTAACTCTATGAATTGACAAGTGCACTCTCTTTCCTTGAATGAACGTGTGCAGTTTGATTCTGTAAATAAGTGAGTTAAGTTTGTTTCATTCAAACAATGAATAACGTTTGAAACATTGAATGAATGATTGAAGTATGGTTCAATGAAATCAATGAGTGCAGTTTGCTTCATTGAATTAAAGCGTCAAGCTTGACACATTGAATGAATGAGCGAACTGTACTCATTGAATTAAGACATGGAATTTGTTTCATTGAATGAATGCGTTTTGGTCGTGACATTGAACGAATGGCATGAGCTCTACTCTTTGAACTAAGTCGTGCAGTGTATTTCATTGAATGAGTGGGTGCAATATGATTCACCAGTTGTATGATTTATGTTTATTTGACTGAATTAAAACGTCAAGCTTGACACATTGAATGAATGAGAGAAGCAGTATTCATTGTATTAACACGTGCAATTTGGTGCATGTATTGAATATCTGCAGTTTGATTGAGACAATTCGTTAAGCGTGTGGCAATGAATGAATGAGAGTAGCTCTACTCATTGAATTGACAAGTGCACTCTCTTTCCTTGAATGAACGTGTGCAGTTTGATTCTGTAAATAAGTGAGTTAAGATTGTTTCATTCAAACAATGAATAACGTTTGAAACATTGAATGAATGATTGAAGTATGGTTCAATGAAATCAAAGAGTGCAGTTTGCTTCATTGAATTAAAGCGTTCAGCTTGACACATTGAATGAATGAGATAAGCTCTACTCATTGAATTAAACTGTGCAGTTTGTTGCAAAAGCACGATTCATTGAAACGGTACTTGTAGTCTTTGTCATGGAACAAATGTTTGCAGATGGATTGATTGATTGAATGATTGCAGATAAATTGACGTCAGACATGAGTGAAG
The DNA here is from genome assembly GCF_037043375.1 of Chiloscyllium plagiosum. Classification (NCBI taxonomy): domain Eukaryota; kingdom Metazoa; phylum Chordata; class Chondrichthyes; order Orectolobiformes; family Hemiscylliidae; genus Chiloscyllium; species Chiloscyllium plagiosum. The sequence continues at coordinate 89,616,373 of NW_028270149.1, read as the reverse complement.
TTTAAATCAACGAATTACTTTCGATTCGTTGAATCAATGATTGAAAAGGAATGAATGAACGAATGCAGTGTCTTCCATTGAATGAAAGCTTTGAGCATGACACATTGAATGAATGTGAGAAGCACTACTCATTGATTTTGCACGAGCAGTTTGGTTCATGGAGTGAATCTGTGCAGTTTGATTGAGACAATGCGGGAAGCGTATGTCAATGAATGAGTAACTTGTCATTGAATTGACAAGTGTAGTCTCTTTGTTTGAATGAACTAGTGCAGTTTTATTCACTGAATAAGTGAGTTAAGTTTGCTTCATTGAAACAATGAATAAGGTTGAATTAATGATTGAAGTTTGATTCAATGAATCAAAAGTGCAGTTAGCTTCATTGCATTAATGCGTTAAGCTTGACACATTTAATGAATGAGAGTAGCTCTACTCATTCAATTAAGACGTGCAGTTTGTTTCATTGAATGAATGAGTGCAGTTTGATTCATTGAATGAATGCGTATTCGTCATGGCATGGAATGAATGGCAGATGAGCAGTACGCTTTGAATTAAGACGAGCAGTGTATTTCATTGAATGAGTGTGTGCAGTATGATTCATACATTGTATGATTTAAGTTTGTTTGATTGAATTAAAACGTTAAGCTTGACACATTGAATGACTGTGAGAAGTTCTACTCATTGAATTAAGCTGTGCAGTTTGTTTCATTGAATGAGTGGCAAAAGCACTATTCATTGAAACGGTACTTGCAGTCTTTGTCATGGAATCAATGTTTGCAGTTGGATTGATTGATTGAATGATTACAGATAAATTGACTTCAGAAATGAGTGATGTTTAAATCAACGAATTACTTTTGATTCTTTGAATCAATGATTGAAAAGGAATGAATGAATGAATGCAGTTTCTTCCATTGAATGAAAGCGGTGAGCTTGACACATTGAAGTTACACGAGCAGTTTGGTTCATGGAGTGAATCTGTGCAGTTTGATTGCGACAATGCGGGAAGCGTGTGTCAATGAATGAATGAGAGTAGCTCTACTCATTGAATTGACAAGTGTAGTCTTTTTCTTTGAATGAACTAGTGCAGTTTTATTCACTAAATAAGTGAGTTACGTTTGTTTCATTCAAACAATGAATAACGTTTGAAACATTGAATGAATGATTGAAGTATGGTTCAATGAAATCAATGAGTGCAGTTTGCTTCATTGAATTAAAGCGTCAAGCTTGACACATTGAATGAATGAGCGAAGCTGTACTCATTGAATTAAGACGTGGAATTTGTTTCATTGAATGAATGCGTTTTGCTCGTGACATTGAACGAATGGCATTAGCTCTACTCTTTGAACTAAGTCGTGCAGTGTATTTCATTGAATGAGTGGGTGCAATATGATTCATCAGTTGTATGATTTATGTTTATTTGACTGAATTAAAACGCCAAGCTTGACACATTGAATGAATGAGAGAAGCAGTATTCATAGCATTAACACGTGTAGTTTGTGCATGGATTGAATATCTGCAGTTTGATTGAGACAATTCGTTAAGCGTGTGGCAATGAATGAATGAGAGTAGCTCTACTCATTGAATTGACAAGTGCACTCTCTTTCCTTGAATGAACGTGTGCAGTTTGATTCTGTAAATAAGTGAGTTAAGTTTGTTTCATTCAAACAATGAATAACGTTTGAAACATTGAATGAATGATTGAAGTATGGTTCAATGAAATCAATGAGTGCAGTTTGCTTCATTGAATTAAAGCGTTAAGCTTGACACATTGAATGAATGAGCGAAGCTGTACTCATTGAATTAAGACGTGGAATTTGTTTCATTGAATGAGTGGCAAAAGCACGATTCATTGAAACGGTACTTGCAGACTTTCTCATGGAACGAATGTTTGCAGTTGGATTGATTGATTGAATGATTGCAGATAAATTGACTTCAGACATGACTGAAGTTTAAACCGACGAATTATTTTTGATTCGTTGAATTAATGATTGAAAAGGAATGAATGAACGAATGCAGTTTCTTCCATTGAATGAAAGCTTTGAGCATGACACATTGAATGAATGAGAGAAGCTCTACTCATTGATTTTGCACCAGCAGTTTGGTTCATGGAGTGAATCTGTGCAGTTTGATTGAGACAATGCGGGAAGCGTATGTCAATGAATGAGTAGCTTGTCATTGAATTGCCAAGTGTAGTCTCTTTGTTTGAATGAACTAGTGCAGTTTTATTCACTAAATAAGTGAGTGAAGTTTGCTTCATTGAAACAATGAATAAGGTTGAATTAATGATTGAAGTTTGATTCAATGAATCAAAAGTGCAGTTAGCTTCATTGCATTAATGCGTTAAGCTTGACACATTTAATGAATGAGAGTAGCTCTACTCATTCAATTAAGACGTGCAGTTTGTTTCATTGAATGAATGAGTGCAGTTTGATTCATTGAATGAATGCGTATTCGTCATGGCATGGAATGAATGGCAGATGAGCAGTACGCTTTGAATTAAGACGAGCAGTGTATTTCATTGAATGAGTGTGTGCAGTATGATTCATACATTGTATGATTTAAGTTTGTTTGATTGAATTAAAACGTTAAGCTTGACACATTGAATGACTGAGAGAAGTTCTACTCATTGAATTAAGCTGTGCAGTTTGTTTCATTGAATGAGTGGCAAAAGCACTATTCATTGAAACGGTACTTGCAGTCTTTGTCATGGAATCAATGTTTGCAGTTGGATTGATTGATTGAATGATTACAGATAAATTGACTTCAGAAATGAGTGATGTTTAAATCAACGAATTACTTTTGATTCTTTGAATCAATGATTGAAAAGGAATGAATGAATGAATGCAGTTTCTTCCATTGAATGAAAGCGGTGAGCTTGACACATTGAAGTTACACGAGCAGTTTGGTTCATGGAGTGAATCTGTGCAGTTTGATTGCGACAATGCGGGAAGCGTGTGTCAATGAATGAATGAGAGTAGCTCTACTCATTGAATTGACAAGTGTAGTCTTTTTCTTTGAATGAACTAGTGCAGTTTTATTCACTAAATAAGTGAGTTACGTTTGTTTCATTGAAACAATGAATAACGTTTGAAACATTGAATTAATCCTTGAAGTTTGATTTAATGAATCAATGAGTGCAGTTTACTTCATTGAATGAAAGCGTTAAGCTTGACACATTGAATGAACGTCAGTAGCTCTACTCATTGAATTAAGACGTGGAGTTTGTTTTTCATTGAATGAATGGGTGCAGTACGATTCACCAATTGTATGATTTAATTATGTTTGTTTGAATTAAAACGTTGAGCTTGACACATTGAACGAATGAGAGAAGCTCTACTCATTGAATTGACAAGTGCAATCTCTATCCTTGAATGAACATGTGCAGTTTGATTCAAAAAATAAGTGAGTTAAGTTTGTTTCATTGAAACAATGAATAACGTTTGACGTTTGAAACATTGAATGAATGATTCAAGTTTGATTCAATGAATCAATGAGTGCTGTTTACTTCATTGAATTAAAACGTTAAACTTCACATATTGAAAGAATGAGAGAAGCTCTACTCATTGAATTAAGACATGCAGTTTGTTTCACTGAATGAAGGCGGTTTGCTCAAGACATTGAATGAATGGCATTAGCTCTCCTCATTGAATAAGTCGTGCAGTGTATTTCATTGAATGAATGGGTGCAATATGATTCACCAGTTGTATGATTTATGTTTATTTGACTGAATTAAAACGTCAAGCTTGACACATTGAATGAAACAGAGAAGCAGTATTCATTGTATTAACACGTGCAGTTTGGTGCATGGATTGAATATCTGCAGTTTGATTGAGACAATTCGTTAAGCGTGTGGCAATGAATGAATGACAGTAGCTCTACTCATTGCATTGACAAGTGCACTCTCTTTCCTTGAATGAACGTGTGCAGTTTGATTCTGTAAATAAGTGAGTTAAGTTTGTTTCATTCAAACAACGAATAACGTTTGAAACATTGAATGAATGATTGAAGTATGGTTCAATGAAATCAATGAGTGCAGTTTGCTTCATTGAATTAAAGCGTCAAGCTTGACACATTGAATGAATGAGCGAAGCTGTACTCATTGAATTAAGACGTGGAATTTGTTTCACTGAATGAATGCGTTTTGCTCGTGACATTGAACGAATGGCATGAGCTCTACTCTTTGAACTAAGTCGTGCAGTGTATTTCATTGAATGAGTGGGTGCAATATGATTCATCAGTTGTATGATTTATGTTTATTTGACAGAATTAAAACGCCAAGCTTGACACATTGAATGAATGAGAGAAGCAGTATTCATAGCATTAACACGTGCAGTTTGTGCATGGATTGAATATCTGCAGTTTGATTGAGACAATTCGTTAACCATGTGGCAAAGAATGAATGAGAGTAGCTCTACTCATTGAATTGACAAGTGCACTCTCTTTCCTTGAATGAACGTGTGCAGTTTGATTCTCTAAATAAGTGAGTTAAGTTTGTTTCTTTCAAACAATGAATAACGTTTGAAACATTGAATGAATGATTGAAGTATGGTTCAATGAAATCAATGAGTGCAGTTTGCTTCATTGAATTAAAGCGTCAAGCTTGACACATTGAATGAATGAGCGAAGCTGTACTCATTGAATTAAGACGTGGAATTTGTTTCATTGAATGAATGCGTTTTGCTCGTGAAATTGAACGAATGGCATTAGCTCTACTCTTTGAACTAAGTCGTGCAGTGTATTTCATTAAATGAGTGGGTGCAATATGATTCACCAGTTGTATGATTTATGTTTATTTGACTGAATTAAAACGTCAAGCTTGACACATTGAATGAATGAGAGAAGCAGTATTCATTGTATTAACACGTGCAATTTGGTGCATGTATTGAATATCTGCAGTTTGATTGAGACAATTCGTTAAGCGTGTGGCAATGAATGAATGAGAGTAGCTCTACTCATTAAATTGACAAGGGCACTCTCTTTCCTTGAATGAACGTGTGCAGTTTGATTCTGTAAATAAGTGAGTTAAGTTTGTTTCATTCAAACAATGAATAACGTTTGAAACATTGAATGAATAATTGAAGTATGGTTCAATGAAATCAATGAGTGCAGTTTGCTTCATTGAATTAAAGCGTTAAGCTCGACACATTGAATGAATGAGATAAGCTCTACTCATTGAATTAAACTGTGCAGTTTGTTTCATTGAATGAGTGGCAAAAGCACGATTCATTGAAACGGTACTTGCAGTCTTTGTCATGGAACGAATGTTTGCAGTTGGATTGGTTGATTGAATGATTGCAGATAAATTGAATTCAGACATGAGTGAAGTTTAAATGAACGAATTACTTTTGATTGAAAAGGAATGAATGAACGAATGCAGTTTCTTCCATTGAATGAAAGCTTTGAGCATGACACATTGAATGAATGAGAGAAGCTCTACTCATTGATTTTGCACGAGCAGTTTGGTTCATGGAGTCAATCTGTGCAGTTTGATTGAGACAATGCGGGAAGCGTATGTCAATGAATGAGTAGCTTGTCATTGAATTGACAAGTGTAGTCTCTTTGTTTGAATGAACTAGTGCAGTTTTATTCACGAAATAAGTGAGTTAAGTTTGCTTCATTGAAACAATGAATAAGGTTGAATTAATGATTGAAGTTTGATTCAATGAATCAATGAGTGCAGTTAGCTTCATTGCATTAATGCGTTAAGCTTGACACATTTAATGAATGAGAGAAGCTCTACTCATTCAATTAAGACGTGCAGTTTGTTTCATTGAATGAATGGGTGCAGTTTGATTCATTGAATGAATGCGTATTCGTCATGGCATGGAATGAATGGCAGAGGAGCAGTACGCTTTGAATTAAGACGAGCAGTGTATTTCTTTGAATGAGTGTGTGCAGTATGATTCATACATTGTATGATTTAAGTTTGTTTGATTGAATTAAAACGTTAAGCTTGACACATTGAATGAATGAGAGAAGTTCTACTCATTGAATTAAGCTGTGCAGTTTGTTTCATTGAATGAGTGGCAAAAGCACGATTCATTGAAATGGTACTTGCAGTCTTTGTCATGGAATCAATGTTTGCAGTTGGATTGATTGATTGAATGATTACAGATAAATTGACTTCAGAAATGAGTGAAGTTTAAATCAACGAATTACTTTTGATTCTTTGAATCAATGATTGAAAAGGAATGAATGAATGAATGCAGTTTCTTCCATTGAATGAAAGCGGTGAGGTTGACACATTGAAGTTACACGAGCAGTTTGGTTCATGGAGTGAATCTGTGCAGTTTGATTGCGACAATGCGAAAAGCGTGTGTCAATGAATGAATGAGAGTAGCTCTACTCATTGAATTGACAAGTGTAGTCTCTTTCTTTGAATGAACTAGTGCAGTTTTATTCACTAAATAAGTGAGTTACGTTTGTTTCATTGAAACAATGAATAACGTTTGAAACATTGAATTAATCCTTGAAGTTTGATTTAATGAATCAATGAGTGCAGTTTACTTCATTGAATGAAAGCGTTAAGCTTGACACATTGAATGAACGTCAGTAGCTCTACTCATTGAATTAAGACGTGGAGTTTGTTTTTCATTGAATGAATGGGTGCAGTCCGATTCACCAATTGTATGATTTAATTATGTTTGATTGAATTAAAACGTTGAGCTTGACACATTGAAAGAATGAGAGAAGCTCTACTCATTGAATTGACAAGTGCACTCTCTATCCTTGAATGAACATGTGCAGTTTGATTCAAAAAATAAGTGAGTTAAGTTTGTTTCATTGAAACAATGAATAAGGTTTGACGTTTGAAACATTGAATGAATGATTCAAGTTTGATTCAATGAATCAATGAGTGCAGTTTACTTCATTGAATTAAAACGTTAAACTTGACATATTGAAAGAATGAGAGAAGCTCTACTCATTGAATTAAGACGTGCAGTTTGTTTCATTGAATGAAGGCAGTTTGCTCAAGACATTGAATGAATGGCATTAGCTCTCCTCATTGAATAAGTCGTGCAGTGTATTTCATTGAATGAATGGGTGCAATATGATTCATCAGTTGTATGATTTATGTTTATTTGACTGAATTAAAACGTCAAGCTTGACACATTGAATGAATAAGAGAAGCAGTATTCATTGTATTAACACGTGCAGTTTGGTGCATGGATTGAATATCTGCAGCTTGATTGAGACAATTCGTTAAGCGTGTGGCAATGAATGAATGAGAGTAGCTCTACTCATTGAATTGACAAGTGCACTCTCTTTCCTTGAATGAACGTGTGCAGTTTGATTCTCTAAATAAGTGAGTTAAGTTTGTTTCATTCAAACAATGATAACGTTTGAAACATTGAATGAATGATTGAAGTATGGTTCAATGAAATAAATGAGTCCAGTTTGCTTCATTGAATTAAAGCGTCAAGCTTGACACATTGAATGAATGAGCGAAGCTGTACTCATTGAATTAAGACGTGGAATTTGTTTCATTGAATGAATGCGTTTTGATCGTGACATTGAACGAATGGCATTAGCTCTACTCTTTGAACTAAGTCGTGCAGTGTATTTCATTGAATGAGTGGGTGCAATATGATTCATCAGTTGTATGATTTATGTTTATTTGACTGAATTAAAACGCCAAGCTTGACACATTGAATGAATGAGAGAAGCAGTATTCATAGCATTAACACGTGTAGTTTGTGCATGGATTGAATATCTGCAGTTTGATTGAGACAATTCGTTAAGCGTGTGGCAATGAATGAATGAGAGTAGCTCTACTCATTGAATTGACAAGTGCACTCTCTTTCCTTGAATGAACGTGTGCAGTTTGATCTGTAAATAAGTGAGTTCAGTTTGTTTCATTCAAACAATGAATAACGTTTGAACCATTGAATGAATGATTGAAGTATGGTTCAATGAAATCAATGAGTGCAGTTTGCTTCATTGAATTAAAGCGTCAAGCTTGACACATTGAATGAATGAGCGAAGCTGTACTCATTGAGTTAAGACGTGGAATTTGTTTCATTGAATGAATGCGTTTTGCTCGTGACATTGAACGAATGGCATTAGCTCTACTCTTTGAACTAAGTCGTGCAGTGTATTTCATTGAATGAGTGGGTGCAATATGATTCACCAGTTGTATGATTTATGTTTATTTGACTGAATTAAAACGTCAAGCTTGACACATTGAATGAATGAGAGAAGCAGTATTCATTGTATTAACACGTGCAATTTGGTGCATGTATTGAATATCTGCAGTTTGATTGAGACAATTCGTTAAGCGTGTGGCAATGAATGAATGAGAGTAGCTCTACTCATTGAATTGACAAGTGCACTCTCTTTCCTTGAATGAACGTGTGCAGTTTGATTCTGTAAATAAGTGAGTTAAGTTTGTTTCATTCAAACAATGAATAACGTTTGAAACATTGAATGAATGATTGAAGGATGGTTCAATGAAATCAATGAGTGCAGTTTGCTTCATTGAATTAAAGCGTTAAGCTTGACACATTGAATGAATGAGATAAGCTCTACTCATTGAATTAAACTGTGCAGTTTGTTTCATTGAATGAGTGGCAAAAGCACGATTCATTGAAACGGTACTTGCAGTCTTTGTCATGGAACGAATGTTTGCAGTTGGATTGGTTGATTGAATGATTGCAGATAAATTGAATTCAGACATGAGTGAAGTTTAAATGAACGAATTACTTTTGATTGAAAAGGAATGAATGAACGAATGCAGTTTCTTCCATTGAATGAAAGCTTTGAGCATGACACATTGAATGAATGAGAGAAGCTCTACTCATTGATTTTGCACCAGCAGTTTGGTTCATGGAGTGAATCTGTGCAGTTTGATTGAGACAATGCGGGAAGCGTATGTCAATGAATGAGTAGCTTGTCATTGAATTGACAAGTGTAGTCTCTTTGTTTGAATGAACTAGTGCAGTTTTATTCACGAAATAAGTGAGTTAAGTTTGCTTCATTGAAACAATGAATAAGGTTGAATTAATGATTGAAGTTTGATTCAATGAATCAATGAGTGCAGTTAGCTTCATTGCATTAATGCGTTAAGCTTGACACATTTAATGAATGAGAGTAGCTCTACTCATTCAATTAAGACGTGCAGTTTGTTTCATTGAATGAATGGGTGCAGTTTGATTCATTGAATGAATGCGTATTCGTCATGGCATGGAATGAATGGCAGAGGAGCAGTACGCTTTGAATTAAGACGAGCAGTGTATTTCTTTGAATGAGTGTGTGCAGTATGATTCATACATTGTATGATTTAAGTTTGTTTGATTGAATTAAAACGTTAAGCTTGACACATTGAATGAATGAGAGAAGTTCTACTCATTGAATTAAGCTGTGCAGTTTGTTTCATTGAATGAGTGGCAAAAGCACGATTCATTGAAATGGTACTTGCAGTCTTTGTCATGGAATCAATGTTTGCAGTTGGATTGATTGATTGAATGATTACAGATAAATTGACTTCAGAAATGAGTGAAGTTTAAATCAACGAATTACTTTTGATTCTTTGAATCAATGATTGAAAAGGAATGAATGAATGAATGCAGTTTCTTCCATTGAATGAAAGCGGTGAGGTTGACACATTGAAGTTACACGAGCAGTTTGGTTCATGGAGTGAATCTGTGCAGTTTGATTGCGACAATGCGAAAAGCGTGTGTCAATGAATGAATGAGAGTAGCTCTACTCATTGAATTGACAAGTGTAGTCTCTTTCTTTGAATGAACTAGTGCAGTTTTATTCACTAAATAAGTGAGTTACGTTTGTTTCATTGAAACAATGAATAACGTTTGAAACATTGAATTAATCCTTGAAGTTTGATTTAATGAATCAATGAGTGCAGTTTACTTCATTGAATGAAAGCGTTAAGCTTGACACATTGAATGAACGTCAGTAGCTCTACTCATTGAATTAAGACGTGGAGTTTGTTTTTCATTGAATGAATGGGTGCAGTCCGATTCACCAATTGTATGATTTAATTATGTTTGATTGAATTAAAACGTTGAGCTTGACACATTGAAAGAATGAGAGAAGCTCTACTCATTGAATTGACAAGTGCACTCTCTATCCTTGAATGAACATGTGCAGTTTGATTCAAAAAATAAGTGAGTTAAGTTTGTTTCATTGAAACTATGAATAAGGTTTGACGTTTGAAACATTGAATGAATGATTCAAGTTTGATTCAATGAATCAATGAGTGCAGTTTACTTCATTGAATTAAAACGTTAAACTTGACATATTGAAAGAATGAGAGAAGCTCTACTCATTGAATTAAGACGTGCAGTTTGTTTCATTGAATGAAGGCAGTTTGCTCAAGACATTGAATGAATGGCATTAGCTCTCCTCATTGAATAAGTCGTGCAGTGTATTTCATTGAATGAATGGGTGCAATATGATTCACCAGTTGTATGATTTATGTTTATTTGACTGAATTAAAACGTCAAGCTTGACACATTGAATGAATGAGAGAAGCAGTATTCATTGTATTAACACGTGCAATTTGGTGCATGTATTGAATGAGAGAAGCAGTATTCATTTTATTAACACGTGCAATTTGGTGCATGTATTGAATATCTGCAGTTTGATTGAGACAATTCGTTAAGCGTGTGGCAATGAATGAATGAGAGTAGCTCTACTCATTGAATTGACAAGTGCACTCTCTTTCCTTGAATGAACGTGTGCAGTTTGATTCTATAAATAAGTGAGTTAAGTTTGTTTCATTCAAACAATGAATAACGTTTGAAACAAAGAATGAATGATTGAAGTATGGTTCAATGAAATCAATGAGTGCAGTTTGCTTCATTGAATTAAAGCGTCAAGCTTGACACATTGAATGAATGAGCGAAGCTGTACTCATTGAATTAAGACGTGGAATTTGTTTCATTGAATGAATGCGTTTTGATCGTGACATTGAACGAATGGCATTAGCTCTACTCTTTGAACTAAGTCGTGCAGTGTTATTCATTGAATGAGTGGGTGCAATATGATTCATCAGTTGTATGATTTATGTTTATTTGACTGAATTAAAACGCCAAGCTTGACACATTGAATGAATGAGAGAAGCAGTATTCATAGCATTACCACGTGCAGTTTGTGCATGGATTGAGTATCTGCAGTTTGATTGAGACAATTCGTTAACCGTGTGGCAAAGAATGAATGAGAGTAGCTCTACTCATTGAATTGACAAGTGCACTCTCTTTCCTTGAATGAACGTGTGCAGTTTGATTCTCTAAATAAGTGAGTTAAGTTTGTTTCATTCAAACAATGAATAACGTTTGAAACATTGAATGAATGATTGAAGTATGGTTCAATGAAATCAATGAGTGCAGTTTGCTTCATTGAATTAAAGCGTCAAGCTTGACACATTGAATGAATGAGCGAAGCTGTACTCATTGAATTAAGACGTGGAATTTGTTTCATTGAATGAATGCGTTTTGCTCGTGACATTGAACGAATGGCATGAGCTCTACTCTTTGAACTAAGTCGTGCAGTGTATTTCATTGAATGAGTGGGTGCAATATGATTCACCAGTTGTATGATTTATGTTTATTTGACTGAATTAAAACGTCAAGCTTGACACATTGAATGAATGAGAGAAGCAGTATTCATTGTATTAACACGTGCAATTTGGTGCATGTATTGAATATCTGCAGTTTGATTGAGACAATTCGTTAAGCGTGTGGCAATGAATGAATGAGAGTAGCTCTACTCATTGAATTGACAAGTGCACTCTCTTTCCTTGAATGAACGTGTGCAGTTTGATTCTGTAAATAAGTGAGTTAAGTTTGTTTCATTCAAACAATGAATAACGTTTGAAACATTGAATGAATGATTGAAGGATGGTTCAATGAAATCAATGAGTGCAGTTTGCTTCATTGAATTAAAGCGTTAAGCTTGACACATTGAATGAATGAGAGAAGCTCTACTCATTGATTTTGCACGAGCAGTTTGGTTCATGGAGTGAATCTGTGCAGTTTGATTGAGACAATGCGGGAAGCGTATGTCAATGAATGAGTAGCTTGTCATTGAATTGACAAGTGTAGTCTCTTTGTTTGAATGAACTAGTGCAGTTTTATTCACGAAATAAGTGAGTTAAGTTTGCTTCATTGAAACAATGAATAAGGTTGAATTAATGATTGAAGTTTGATTCAATGAATCAATGAGTGCAGTTAGCTTCATTGCATTAATGCGTTAAGCTTGACACATTTAATGAATGAGAGTAGCTCTACTCATTCAATTAAGACGTGCAGTTTGTTTCATTGAATGAATGGGTGCAGTTTGATTCATTGAATGAATGCGTATTCGTCATGGCATGGAATGAATGGCAGAGGAGCAGTACGCTTTGAATTAAGACGAGCAGTGTATTTCTTTGAATGAGTGTGTGCAGTATGATTCATACATTGTATGATTTAAGTTTGTTTGATTGAATTAAAACGTTAAGCTTGACACATTGAATGAATGAGAGAAGTTCTACTCATTGAATTAAGCTGTGCAGTTTGTTTCATTGAATGAGTGGCAAAAGCACGATTCATTGAAATGGTACTTGCAGTCTTTGTCATGGAATCAATGTTTGCAGTTGGATTGATTGATTGAATGATTACAGATAAATTGACTTCAGAAATGAGTGAAGTTTAAATCAACGAATTACTTTTGATTCTTTGAATCAATGATTGAAAAGGAATGAATGAATGAATGCAGTTTCTTCCATTGAATGAAAGCGGTGAGGTTGACACATTGAAGTTACACGAGCAGTTTGGTTCATGGAGTGAATCTGTGCAGTTTGATTGCGACAATGCGAAAAGCGTGTGTCAATGAATGAATGAGAGTAGCTCTACTCATTGAATTGACAAGTGTAGTCTCTTTCTTTGAATGAACTAGTGCAGTTTTATTCACTAAATAAGTGAGTTACGTTTGTTTCATTGAAACAATGAATAACGTTTGAAACATTGAATTAATCCTTGAAGCTTGATTTAATGAATCAATGAGTGCAGTTTACTTCATTGAATGAAAGCGTTAAGCTTGACACATTGAATGAACGTCAGTAGCTCTACTCATTGAATTAAGACGTGGAGTTTGTTTTTCATTGAATGAATGGGTGCAGTCCGATTCACCAATTGTATGATTTAATTATGTTTGATTGAATTAAAACGTTGAGCTTGACACATTGAAAGAATGAGAGAAGCTCTACTCATTGAATTGACAAGTGCACTCTCTATCCTTGAATGAACATGTGCAGTTTGATTCAAAAAATAAGTGAGTTAAGTTTGTTTCATTGAAACAATGAATAACGTTTGACGTTTGAAACATTGAATGAATGATTCAAGTTTGATTCAATGAATCAATGAGTGCAGTTTACTTCATTGAATTAAAACGTTAAACTTGACATATTGAAAGAATGAGAGAAGCTCTACTCATTGAATTAAGACGTGCAGTGTATTTCATTGAATGAAGGCAGTTTGCTCAAGACATTGAATGAATGGCATTAGCTCTCCTCATTGAATAAGTCGTGCAGTGTATTTCATTGAATGAATGGGTGCAATATGATTCATCAGTTGTATGATTTATGTTTATTTGACTGAATTAAAACGTCAAGCTTGACACATTGAATGAATAAGAGAAGCAGTATTCATTGTATTAACACGTGCAGTTTGGTGCATGGATTGAATATCTGCAGCTTGATTGAGACAATTCGTTAAGCGTGTGGCAATGAATGAATGAGAGTAGCTCTACTCATTGTATTGACAAGTGCACTCTCTTTCCTTGAATGAACGTGTGCAGTTTGATTCTCTAAATAAGTGAGTTAAGTTTGTTTCATTCAAACAATGATAACGTTTGAAACATTGAATGAATGATTGAAGTATGGTTCAATGAAATCAATGAGTGCAGTTTGCTTCATTGAATTAAAGCGTCAAGCTTGACACATTGAATGAATGAGCGAAGCTGTACTCATTGAATTAAGACGTGGAATTTGTTTCATTGAATGAATGCGTTTTGCTCGTGACATTGAACGAATGGCATTAGCTCTACTCTTTGAACTAAGTCGTGCAGTGTATTTCATTGAATGAGTGGGTGCAATATGATTCATCAGTTGTATGATTTATGTTTATTTGACTGAATTAAAACGCCAAGCTTGACACATTGAATGAATGAGAGAAGCAGTATTCATAGCATTACCACGTGCAGTTTGTGCATGGATGGAGGATCTGCAGTTTGATTGAGACAATTCGTTAACCGTGTGGCAAAGAATGAATGAGAGTAGCTCTACTCATTGAATTGACAAGTGCACTCTCTTTCCTTGAATGAACGTGTGCAGTTTGATTCTCTAAATAAGTGAGTTAAGTTTGTTTCATTCAAACAATGAATAACGTTTGAAACATTGAATGAATGATTGAAGTATGGTTCAATGAAATCAATGAGTGCAGTTTGCTTCATTGAATTAAAGCGTCAAGCTTGACACATTGAATGAATGAGCGAAGCTGTACTCATTGAATTAAGACGTGGAATTTGTTTCATTGAATGAATGCGTTTTGCTCGTGACATTGAACGAATGGCATGAGCTCTACTCTTTGAACTAAGTCGTGCAGTGTATTTCATTGAATGAGTGGGTGCAATATGATTCACCAGTTGTATGATTTATGTTTATTTGACTGAATTAAAACGTCAAGCTTGACACATTGAATGAATGAGAGAAGCAGTATTCATTGTATTAACACGTGCAATTTGGTGCATGTATTGAATATCTGCAGTTTGATTGAGACAATTCGTTAAGCGTGTGGCAATGAATGAATGAGAGTAGCTCTACTCATTGAATTGACAAGTGCACTCTCTTTCCTTGAATGAACGTGTGCAGTTTGATTCTGTAAATAAGTGAGTTAAGTTTGTTTCATTCAAACAATGAATAACGTTTGAAACATTGAATGAATGATTGAAGGATGGTTCAATGAAATCAATGAGTGCAGTTTGCTTCATTGAATTAAAGCGTTAAGCTTGACACATTGAATGAATGAGAGAAGCTCTACTCATTGATTTTGCACGAGCAGTTTGGTTCATGGAGTGAATCTGTGCAGTTTGATTGAGACAATGCGGGAAGCGTATGTCAATGAATGAGTAGCTTGTCATTGAATTGACAAGTGTAGTCTCTTTGTTTGAATGAACTAGTGCAGTTTTATTCACGAAATAAGTGAGTTAAGTTTGCTTCATTGAAACAATGAATAAGGTTGAATTAATGATTGAAGTTTGATTCAATGAATCAATGAGTGCAGTTAGCTTCATTGCATTAATGCGTTAAGCTTGACACATTTAATGAATGAGAGTAGCTCTACTCATTCAATTAAGACGTGCAGTTTGTTTCATTGAATGAATGGGTGCAGTTTGATTCATTGAATGAATGCGTATTCGTCATGGCATGGAATGAATGGCAGAGGAGCAGTACGCTTTGAATTAAGACGAGCAGTGTATTTCTTTGAATGAGTGTGTGCAGTATGATTCATACATTGTATGATTTAAGTTTGTTTGATTGAATTAAAACGTTAAGCTTGACACATTGAATGAATGAGAGAAGTTCTACTCATTGAATTAAGCTGTGCAGTTTGTTTCATTGAATGAGTGGCAAAAGCACGATTCATTGAAATGGTACTTGCAGTCTTTGTCATGGAATCAATGTTTGCAGTTGGATTGATTGATTGAATGATTACAGATAAATTGACTTCAGAAATGAGTGAAGTTTAAATCAACGAATTACTTTTGATTCTTTGAATCAATGATTGAAAAGGAATGAATGAATGAATGCAGTTTCTTCCATTGAATGAAAGCGGTGAGGTTGACACATTGAAGTTACACGAGCAGTTTGGTTCATGGAGTGAATCTGTGCAGTTTGATTGCGACAATGCGAAAAGCGTGTGTCAATGAATGAATGAGAGTAGCTCTACTCATTGAATTGACAAGTGTAGTCTCTTTCTTTGAATGAACTAGTGCAGTTTTATTCACTAAATAAGTGAGTTACGTTTGTTTCATTGAAACAATGAATAACGTTTGAAACATTGAATTAATCCTTGAAGTTTGATTTAATGAATCAATGAGTGCAGTTTACTTCATTGAATGAAAGCGTTAAGCTTGACACATTGAATGAACGTCAGTAGCTCTACTCATTGAATTAAGACGTGGAGTTTGTTTTTCATTGAATGAATGGGTGCAGTCCGATTCACCAATTGTATGATTTAATTATGTTTGATTGAATTAAAACGTTGAGCTTGACACATTGAAAGAATGAGAGAAGCTCTACTCATTGAATTGACAAGTGCACTCTCTATCCTTGAATGAACATGTGCAGTTTGATTCAAAAAATAAGTGAGTTAAGTTTGTTTCATTGAAACAATGAATAACGTTTGACGTTTGAAACATTGAATGAATGATTCAAGTTTGATTCAATGAATCAATGAGTGCAGTTTACTTCATTGAATTAAAACGTTAAACTTGACATATTGAAAGAATGAGAGAAGCTCTACTCATTGAATTAAGACGTGCAGTTTGTTTCATTGAATGAAGGCAGTTTGCTCAAGACATTGAATGAATGGCATTAGCTCTCCTCATTGAATAAGTCGTGCAGTGTATTTCATTGAATGAATGGGTGCAATATGATTCATCAGTTGTATGATTTATGTTTATTTGACTGAATTAAAACGTCAAGCTTGACACATTGAATGAATAAGAGAAGCAGTATTCATTGTATTAACACGTGCAGTTTGGTGCATGGATTGAATATCTGCAGCTTGATTGAGACAATTCGTTAAGCGTGTGGCAATGAATGAATGAGAGTAGCTCTACTCATTGAATTGACAAGTGCACTCTCTTTCCTTGAATGAACGTGTGCAGTTTGATTCTCTAAATAAGTGAGTTAAGTTTGTTTCATTCAAACAATGATAACGTTTGAAACATTGAATGAATGATTGAAGTATGGTTCAATGAAATCAATGAGTGCAGTTTGCTTCATTGAATTAAAGCGTCAAGCTTGACACATTGAATGAATGAGCGAAGCTGTACTCATTGAATTAAGACGTGGAATTTGTTTCATTGAATGAATGCGTTTTGCTCGTGACATTGAACGAATGGCATGAGCTCTACTCTTTGAACTAAGTCGTGCAGTGTATTTCATTGAATGAGTGGGTGCAATATGATTCATCAGTTGTATGATTTATGTTTATTTGACTGAATTAAAACGTCAAGCTTGACACATTGAATGAATGAGAGAAGCAGTATTCATTGTATTAACACGTGCAATTTGGTGCATGTATTGAATATCTGCAGTTTGATTGAGACAATTCGTTAAGCGTGTGGCAATGAATGAATGAGAGTAGCTCTACTCATTGTATTGACAAGTGCACTCTCTTTCCTTGAATGAACGTGTGCAGTTTGATTCTGTAAATAAGTGAGTTAAGTTTGTTTCATTCAAACAATGATAACGTTTGAAACATTGAATGAATGATTGAAGTATGGTTCAATGAAATCAATGAGTGCAGTTTGCTTCATTGAATTAAAGCGTCAAGCTTGACACATTGAATGAATGAGCGAAGCTGTACTCATTGAATTAAGACGTGGAATTTGTTTCATTGAATGAATGCGTTTTGCTCGTGACATTGAACGAATGGCATTAGCTCTACTCTTTGAACTAAGTCGTGCAGTGTATTTCATTGAATGAGTGGGTGCAATATGATTCATCAGTTGTATGATTTATGTTTATTTGACTGAATTAAAACGTCAAGCTTGACACATTGAATGAATGAGAGAAGCAGTATTCATTGTATTAACACGTGCAATTTGGTGCATGTATTGAATATCTGCAGTTTGATTGAGACAATTCGTTAAGCGTGTGGCAATGAATGAATGAGAGTAGCTCTACTCATTGTATTGACAAGTGCACTCTCTTTCCTTGAATGAACGTGTGCAGTTTGATTCTGTAAATAAGTGAGTTAAGTTTGTTTCATTCAAACAATGAATAACGTTTGAAACAAAGAATGAATGATTGAAGTATGGTTCAATGAAATCAATGAGTGCAGTTTGCTTCATTGAATTAAAGCGTCAAGCTTGACACATTGAATGAATGAGCGAAGCTGTACTCATTGAATTAAGACGTGGAATTTGTTTCATTGAATGAATGCGTTTTGCTCGTGACATTGAACGAATGGCATTAGCTCTACTCTTTGAACTAAGTCGTGCAGTGTATTTCATTGAATGAGTGGGTGCAATATGATTCACCAGTTGTATGATTTATGTTTATTTGACTGAATTAAAACGTCAAGCTTGACACATTGAATGAATGAGAGAAGCAGTATTCATTGTATTAACACGTGCAATTTGGTGCATGTATTGAATATCTGCAGTTTGATTGAGACAATTCGTTAAGCGTGTGGCAATGAATGAATGAGAGTAGCTCTACTCATTGAATTGACAAGTGCACTCTCTTTCCTTGAATGAACGTGTGCAGTTTGATTCTGTAAATAAGTGAGTTAAGTTTGTTTCATTCAAACAATGAATAACGTTTGAAACATTGAATGAATGATTGAAGGATGGTTCAATGAAATCAATGAGTGCAGTTTGCTTCATTGAATTAAAGCGTTAAGCTTGACACATTGAATGAATGAGAGAAGCTCTACTCATTGATTTTGCACGAGCAGTTTGGTTCATGGAGTGAATCTGTGCAGTTTGATTGAGACAATGCGGGAAGCGTATGTCAATGAATGAGTAGCTTGTCATTGAATTGACAAGTGTAGTCTCTTTGTTTGAATGAACTAGAGCAGTTTTATTCACGAAATAAGTGAGTTAAGTTTGCTTCATTGAAACAATGAATAAGGTTGAATTAATGATTGAAGTTTGATTCAATGAATCAATGAGTGCAGTTAGCTTCATTGCATTAATGCGTTAAGCTTGACACATTTAATGAATGAGAGTAGCTCTACTCATTCAATTAAGACGTGCAGTTTGTTTCATTGAATGAATGGGTGCAGTTTGATTCATTGAATGAATGCGTATTCGTCATGGCATGGAATGAATGGCAGAGGAGCAGTACGCTTTGAATTAAGACGAGCAGTGTATTTCTTTGAATGAGTGTGTGCAGTATGATTCATACATTGTATGATTTAAGTTTGTTTGATTGAATTAAAACGTTAAGCTTGACACATTGAATGAATGAGAGAAGTTCTACTCATTGAATTAAGCTGTGCAGTTTGTTTCATTGAATGAGTGGCAAAAGCACGATTCATTGAAATGGTACTTGCAGTCTTTGTCATGGAATCAATGTTTGCAGTTGGATTGATTGATTGAATGATTACAGATAAATTGACTTCAGAAATGAGTGAAATTTAAATCAACGAATTACTTTTGATTCTTTGAATCAATGATTGAAAACGAATGAATGAATGAATGCAGTTTCTTCCATTGAATGAAAGCGGTGAGGTTGACACATTGAAGTTACACGAGCAGTTTGGTTCATGGAGTGAATCTGTGCAGTTTGATTGCGACAATGCGAAAAGCGTGTGTCAATGAATGAATGAGAGTAGCTCTACTCATTGAATTGACAAGTGTAGTCTCTTTCTTTGAATGAACTAGTGCAGTTTTATTCACTAAATAAGTGAGTTACGTTTGTTTCATTGAAACAATGAATAACGTTTGAAACATTGAATTAATCCTTGAAGTTTGATTTAATGAATCAATGAGTGCAGTTTACTTCATTGAATGAAAGCGTTAAGCTTGACACATTGAATGAACGTCAGTAGCTCTACTCATTGAATTAAGACGTGGAGTTTGTTTTTCATTGAATGAATGGGTGCAGTCCGATTCACCAATTGTATGATTTAATTATGTTTGATTGAATTAAAACGTTGAGCTTGACACATTGAAAGAATGAGAGAAGCTCTACTCATTGAATTGACAAGTGCACTCTCTATCCTTGAATGAACATGTGCAGTTTGATTCAAAAAATAAGTGAGTTAAGTTTGTTTCATTGAAACTATGAATAAGGTTTGACGTTTGAAACATTGAATGAATGATTCAAGTTTGATTCAATGAATCAATGAGTGCAGTTTACTTCATTGAATTAAAACGTTAAACTTGACATATTGAAAGAATGAGAGAAGCTCTACTCATTGAATTAAGACGTGCAGTTTGTTTCATTGAATGAAGGCAGTTTGCTCAAGACATTGAATGAATGGCATTAGCTCTCCTCATTGAATAAGTCGTGCAGTGTATTTCATTGAATGAATGGGTGCAATATGATTCATCAGTTGTATGATTTATGTTTATTTGACTGAATTAAAACGTCAAGCTTGACACATTGAATGAATAAGAGAAGCAGTATTCATTGTATTAACACGTGCAGTTTGGTGCATGGATTGAATATCTGCAGCTTGATTGAGACAATTCGTTAAGCGTGTGGCAATGAATGAATGAGAGTAGCTCTACTCATTGAATTGACAAGTGCACTCTCTTTCCTTGAATGAACGTGTGCAGTTTGATTCTCTAAATAAGTGAGTTAAGTTTGTTTCATTCAAACAATGATAACGTTTGAAACATTGAATGAATGATTGAAGTATGGTTCAATGAAATCAATGAGTGCAGTTTGCTTCATTGAATTAAAGCGTCAAGCTTGACACATTGAATGAATGAGCGAAGCTGTACTCATTGAATTAAGACGTGGAATTTGTTTCATTGAATGAATGCGTTTTGCTCGTGACATTGAACGAATGGCATTAGCTCTACTCTTTGAACTAAGTCGTGCAGTGTATTTCATTGAATGAGTGGGTGCAATATGATTCATCAGTTGTATGATTTATGTTTATTTGACTGAATTAAAACGCCAAGCTTGACACATTGAATGAATGAGAGAAGCAGTATTCATAGCATTACCACGTGCAGTTTGTGCATGGATTGAGTATCTGCAGTTTGATTGAGACAATTCGTTAACCGTGTGGCAAAGAATGAATGAGAGTAGCTCTACTCATTGAATTGACAAGTGCACTCTCTTTCCTTGAACGAACGTGTGCAGTTTGATTCTCTAAATAAGTGAGTTAAGTTTGTTTCATTCAAACAATGAATAACGTTTGAAACATTGAATGAATGATTGAAGTATGGTTCAATGAAATCAATGAGTGCAGTTTGCTTCATTGAATTAAAGCGTCAAGCTTGACACATTGAATGAATGAGCGAAGCTGTACTCATTGAATTAAGACGTGGAATTTGTTTCATTGAATGAATGCGTTTTGCTCGTGACATTGAACGAATGGCATTAGCTCTACTCTTTGAACTAAGTCGTGCAGTGTATTTCATTGAATGAGTGGGTGCAATATGATTCACCAGTTGTATGATTTATGTTTATTTGACTGAATTAAAACGTCAAGCTTGACACATTGAATGAATGAGAGAAGCAGTATTCATTGTATTAACACGTGTAATTTGGTGCATGTATTGAATATCTGCAGTTTGATTGAGACAATTCGTTAAGCGTGTGGCAATGAATGAATGAGAGTAGCTCTACTCATTGAATTGACAAGTGCACTCTCTTTCCTTGAATGAACGTGTGCAGTTTGATTCTGTAAATAAGTGAGTTAAGTTTGTTTCATTCAAACAATGAATAACGTTTGAAACATTGAATGAATGATGGAAGTATGGTTCAATGAAATCAATGAGTGCAGTTTGCTTCATTGAATTAAAGCGTTAAGCTTGACACATTGAATGAATGAGATAAGCTCTACTCATTGAATTAAACTGTGCAGTTTGTTTCATTGAATGAGTGGCAAAAGCACGATTCATTGAAACGGTACTTGCAGTCTTTGTCATGGAACGAATGTTTGCAGTTGGATTGATTGATTGAATGATTGCAGATAAATTGAATTCAGACATGAGTGAAGTTTAAATCAACGAATTACTTTTGATTCGTTGAATCAATGATTGAAAAGGAATGAATGAACGAATGCAGTTTCTTCCATTGAATGAAAGCTTTGAGCATGACACATTGAATGAATGAGAGAAGCTCTACTCATTGATTTTGCACGAGCAGTTTGGTTCATGGAGTGAATCTGTGCAGTCTGATTGAGACAATGCGGGAAGCGTATGTCATGAATGAGTAGCTTGTCATTGAATTGACAAGTGTAGTCTCTTTGTTTGAATGAACTAGTGCAGTTTTATTCACTAAATAAGTGAGTTAAGTTTGCTTCATTGAAACAATGAATAAGGTTGAATTAATGATTGAAGTTTGATTCAATGAATCAATGAGTGCAGTTAGCTTCATTGCATTAATGCGTTAAGCTTGACACATTTAATGAATGAGAGTAGCTCTACTCATTCAATTAAGACGTGCAGTTTGTTTCATTGAATGAATGGGTGCAGTTTGATTCATTGAATGAATGCGTATTCGTCATGGCATGGAATGAATGGCAGAGGAGCAGTACGCTTTGAATTAAGACGAGCAGTGTATTTCATTGAATGAGTGTGTGCAGTATGATTCATACATTGTATGATTTAAGTTTGTTTGATTGAAATAAAACGTTAAGCTTGACGCATTGAATGAATGAGAGAAGCTCTACTCATTGAATTAAGCTGTGCAGTTTGTTTCATTGAATGATTGACAAAAGCACGATTCATTGAAACGGTACTTGCAGTCTTTGTCATGGAATCAATGTTTGCAGTTGGATTGATTGATTGAATGATTACAGATAAATTGACTTCAGAAATGAGTGAAGTTTAAATCAACGAATTACTTTTGATTCTTTGAATCAATGATTGAAAAGGAATGAATGAATGAATGCAGTTTCTTCCATTGAATGAAAGCGGTGAGCTTGACACATTGAAGTTACACGAGAGTTTGATTCATGGAGTGAATCTGTGCAGTTTTATTGCGACAATGCGGGAAGCGTGTGTCAATGAATGAATGAGAATAGCTCTTATCATTGAATTGACAAGTGTTGTCTCTTTCTTTGAATGAACTAGTGCAGTTTTATTCACTAAATAAGTGAGTTACGTTTGTTACATTGAAACAATGAATAACGTTTGAAACATTGAATTAATCCTTGAAGTTTGATTTAATGAATCAATGAGTGCAGTTTACTTCATTAAATGAAAGCGTTAAGCTTGACACATTGAATGAACGTCAGTAGCTCTACTCATTGAATTAAGACGTGGAATTTTTTTTTCATTGAATGAATGGGTGCAGTACGATTCACCAATTGTATGAGTTAATTATGTTTGATTGAATTAAAAATTGACACATTGAAAGAATGAGAGAAGCTGTACTCATTGAATTGACAAGTGCACTCTCTATCCTTGAATGAACATGTGCAGTTTGATTCAAAAAATAAGTGAGTTAAGTTTGTTTCATTGAAACAATGAATAACGTTTGACGTTTGAAACATTGAATGAATGATTCAAGTTTGATTCAATGAATCAATGAGTGCAGTTTACTTCATTGAATAAAAGCGTTAAACTTGACATATTGAAAGAATGAGAGTAGCTCTATTCATTGAATTAAGACGTGCAGTTTGTTTCATTGAATGAAGGCGGTTTGCTCAAGACATTGAATGAATGGCATTAGCTCTCCTCATTGAATAAGTCATGCAGTGTATTTCATTGAATGAACGGGTGCAATATGATTCATCAGTTGTATGATTTATGTTTATTTGACTGAATTAAAACGTCAAGCTTGACACATGGAATGAATGAGAGAAGCAGTATTCATTGTATTAACACGTGCAGTTTGGTGCATGGATTGAATATCTGCAGTTTGATTGAGACAATTCGTTAAGCGTGTGGCAATGAATGAATGAGAGTAGCTCTACTCATTGAATTGACAAGTGCACTCTCTTTCCTTGAATGAACGTGTGCAGTTTGATTCTCTAAATAAGTGAGTTAAGTTTGTTTCATTCAAACAATGAATAACGTTTGAAACAAAGAATGAATGATTGAAGTATGGTTCAATGAAATCAATGAGTGCAGTTTGCTTCATTGAATTAAAGCGTTAAGCTTGACACATTGAATGAATGAGATAAGCTCTACTCATTGAATTAAACTGTTCAGTTTGTTTCATTGAATGAGTGGCAAAAGCACGATTCATTGAAAAGGTACTTGCAGTCTTTGTCATGGAACGAATGTTTGCAGTTGGATTGATTGATTGAATGATTGCAGATAAATTGACTTCAGACATGAGTGAAGTTTAAATCAACGAATTACTTTTGATTCGTTGAATCAATGATTGAAAAGGAATGAATGAACGAATGCAGTTTCTTCCATTGAATGAAAGTTTGAGCATGACACATTCAATGAATGAGAGAAGCTCTACTCATTGATTTTGCACGAGCAGTTTGGTTCATGGAGTGAATCTGTGCAGTTTGAATGAGACAATGCGGGAAGCGTATGTCAATGAATGAGTAGCTTGTCAGTGAATTGACAAGTGTAGTCTCTTTGTTTGAATGAACTAGTGCAGTTTTATTCACTAAATAAGTGAGTTAAGTTTGCTTCATTGAAACAATGAATAACGTTTGAAACAAAGAATGAATGATTGAAGTATGGTTCAATGAAATCAATGAGTGCAGTTTGCTTCATTGAATTAAAGCGTCAAGCTTGACACATTGAATGAATGAGCGAAGCTGTTCTCATTCCATTAAGACGTGGAATTTGGTTTATTGAATGAGTGGCAAAAGCACGACTCATTGAAACGGTACTTGCAGACTTTGTCATGGAACGAATGTTTGCAGTTGGATTGCTTGATTGAATGATTGCAGTTAAATTGACTTCAGAAATGAGTGAAGTTTAAATCAACGTATTACTTTTGATTCTTTGAATCAATGATGGAAAAGGAATGAATGAATGAATGAATGCAGTTTCTTCCATTGAATGAAAGGGGTGAGCTTGACACATAGAGGTTACACGAGCAGTTTGGTTCATGGAGTGTATCTGTGCAGTTTGATTGAGACAATGCGGGAAGCGTATGTCAATGAATGAGTAGCTTTATTCATTGAATTGACAAGTGTAGTCTCTTTCTTTGAATGAACTGGTGCAGTTTTATTCACTAAATAAGTGAGTTAAGTTTGTTTCATTGAAACAATGAAT
The DNA here is from genome assembly GCF_037043375.1 of Chiloscyllium plagiosum. Lineage (NCBI taxonomy): Eukaryota > Metazoa > Chordata > Chondrichthyes > Orectolobiformes > Hemiscylliidae > Chiloscyllium > Chiloscyllium plagiosum. Next base: position 89,591,266 of record NW_028270149.1, on the reverse strand, counting down.
AAGGTTTAAACATTGAATGAATGATTGGAGTTTGATTCAATGAATCAATGAGTGCAGTTAGCTTCATTGCATTAATGCGTTAAGCTTGACACATTAAATGAATGAGAGAAGCTCTACTCATTGAATTAAGACGTGCAGTTTGTTTCATTGATTGAGTGGGTGCAATATGATTCACCAGTTGTATGATTTAGGTTTGTTTGGCTGAATTAAAACGTCAAGTTGACACATTGAATGAATGAGAGAAGCAGTATTCATTTTATTATCTCGTGCAGTTTGGTGCATGGATTGAATATCTGCAGTTTGATTGAGACAATTCGTGAAGCGTGTGGCAATGAATGAATGAGAGTAGCTCTATTCATTGAATTGACAAGTGCACTCTCTTTCCTTGAATGAACGTGTGCAGTTTGATTCTCGAAATAAGTGAGTTAAGTTTGTTTCATTGAAACGGTATTTGCAGTCATTGTCATGGAACGAATGTTTGCAGTTGGATTGATTGATTGAATGATTACAGATCTTTGAATCTATGATTGAAAAGGAATGATAGAAAGAATGCAGTTTCTTCCATTGAATGAAAGCGGTGAGCTTGACACATTGAAGATACACGAGCAGTTTGGTTCATGGAGTGATTTAGAGAATGCGGGAAGCTTACGTCAATGAATGAGTAGCTCTATTCATTGAATTGACAAGTGTAGTCTCTTTGTTTGAATGAACTAGTGCAGTTTTATTCACTAAATAAGTGAGTTAAGTTTGCTTCATTGAAACAATGAATAAGGTTTAAACATTGAATTAATGATTGAAGTTTGATTCAATGAATCAATGAGTGCAGTTAGCTTCATTGCATTAATGCGTTAAGCTTGACACATTTAATGAATGAGAGTAGCTCTACTCATTCAATTAAGACGTGCAGTTTGTTTCATTGAATGAATGGGTGCAGTTTGATTCATTGAATGAATGCGTATTCGTCATGGCATGGAATGAATGGCAGAGGAGCAGTACGCTTTGAATTAAGACGAGCAGTGTATTTCATTGAATGAGTGTGTGCAGTATGATTCATACATTGTATGATTTAAGTTTGTTTGATTGAATTAAAACGTTAAGCTTGACACATTGAATGAATGAGAGAATCTCTACTCATTGAATTAAGCTGTGCAGTTTGTTTCATTGAATGAGTGGCAAAAGCACGATTCATTGAAACGGTACTTGCAGTCTTTGTCATGGAATCAATGTTTGCAGTTGGATTGATTGATTGAATGATTACAGACTTCTGAAATGAGTGAAGTTTAAATCAACGAATTACTTTTGATTCTTTGAATCAATGATTGAAAAGGAATGAATGAATGAATGCAGTTTCTTCCATTGAATGAAAGCGGTGAGCTTGACACATTGAAGTTACACGAGCAGTTTGGTTCATTGAATTAAGACGTGGAGTTTGTTTTTCATTGAATGAATGGGTGCAGTACGATTCACCAATTTTATGATTTAATTATGTTTGATTGAATTAAAACGTTGAGCTTGACACATTGAAAGAATGAGAGAAGCTCTACTCATTGAATTGACAAGAGCACTCTCTATCCTTGAATGAACATGTGCAGTTTGATTCAAAAAATAAGTGAGTTAAGTTTGTTTCATTGAAACAATGAATAACGTTTGACGTTTGAAACATTGAATGAATGATTCAAGTTTGATTCAATGAATCAATGAGTGCAGTTTACTTCATTGAATTAAAGCGTTAAACTTGACATATTGAAAGAATGAGAGAAGCTCTACTCATTGAATTAAGACGTGCAGTTTGTTTCATTGAATGAAGGCGGTTTGCTCAAGACATTGAATGAATGGCATTAGCTCTCCTCATTGAATAAGTCGTGCAGTGTATTTCATTGAATGAATGGGTGCAATATGATTCATCAGTTGTATGATTTATGTTTATTTGACTGAATTAAAACGTCAAGCTTGACACATTGAATGAATGAGAGAAGCAGTATTCATTGTATTAACACGTGCAGTTGGGTGCATGTATTGAATATCTGCAGTTTGATTGAGACAATTCGTTAAGCGTGTGGCAATGAATGAATGAGAGTAGCTCTACTCATTGAATTGACAAGTGCACTCTCTTTCCTTGAATGAACGTGTGCAGTTTGATTCTGTAAATAAGTGAGTTAAGTTTGTTTCATTCAAACAATGAATAACGTTTGAAACATTGAATGAATGATTGAAGTATGGTTCAATGAAATCAATGAGTGCAGTTTGCTTCATTGAATTAAAGCGTCAAGCTTGACACATTGAATGAATGAGCGATGCTGTACTCATTGAATTAAGACGTGGAATTTGTTTCATTGAATGAATGCGTTTTGCTCGTGACATTGAACGAATGGCATGAGCTCTACTCTTTGAACTAAGTCGTGCAGTGTATTTCATTGAATGAGTGGGTGCAATATGATTCACCAGTTGTATGATTTATGTTTATTTGACTGAATTAAAACGTCAAGCTTGACACATTGAATGAATGAGAGAAGCAGTATTCATTGTATTAACACGTGCAGTTTGGTGCATGTATTGAATATCTGCAGTTTGATTGAGACAATTCGTTAAGCGTATGGCAATGAATGAATGAGAGTAGCTCTACTCATTGAATTGACAAGTGCACTCTCTTTCCTTGAATGAACGTGTGCAGTTTGATTCTCTCAATAAGTGAGTTAAGTTTGTTTCATTCAAACAATGAATAACGTTTGAAACATTGAATGAATGATTGAAGTATGGTTCAATGAAATCAATGAGTGCAGTTTGCTTCATTGAATTAAAGCGTTAAGCTTGACACATTGAATGAATGAGATAAGCTCTACTCATTGAATTAAACTGTACAGTTTGTTTCATTGAATGAGTGGCAAAAGCACGATTCATTGAAACGGTACTTGCAGTCTTTGTCATGGAACGAATGTTTGCAGTTGGATTGATTGATTGAATGATTGCAGATAAATTGACTTCCGACATGAGTGAAGTTTAAATCAACGAATTACTTTTGATTCGTTGAATCAATGATTGAAAAGGAATGAATGAACGAATGCAGTTTCTTCCATTGAATGAAAGCTTTGAGCAGGACACATTGAATGAATGAGAGAAGCTCTACTCATTGATTTTGCACGAGCAGTTTGATTCATGGAGTGAATCTGTGCAGTTTGAATGAGACAATGCGGGAAGCGTATGTCAATGAATGAGTAGCTTGTCATTGAATTGACAAGTGTAGTCTCATTGTTTCATTCAAACAATGAATAACATTTGAAACATTGAATGAATGATTGAAGTATGGTTCAATGAAATCAATGAGTGCAGTTTGCTTCATTGAATTAAAGCGTCAAGCTTGACACATTGAATGAATGAGCGAAGCTGTACTCATTGAATTAAGATGTGGAATTTGTTTCATTGAATGAATGCGTTTTGCTCGTGACATTGAACGAAAGGCATGAGCTCTACTCTTTGAACTAAGTCGTGCAGTGTATTTCATTGAATGAGTGGGTGCAATATGATTCACCAGTTGTATGATTTATGTTTATTTGACTGAATTAAAACGTCAAGCTTGACACATTGAATGAATGAGAGAAGCAGTATTCATTGTATTAACACGTGCAGTTTGGTGCATGTATTGAATATCTGCAGTTTGATTGAGACAATTCGTTAAGCGTGTGGCAATGAATGAATGAGAGTAGCTCTACTCATTGAATTGACAAGTGCACTCTCTTTCCTTGAATGAACGTGTGCAGTTTGATTCTCTAAATAAGTGAGTTAAGTTTGTTTCATTCAAACAATGAATAACGTTTGAAACATTGAATGAATGATTGAAGGATGGTTCAATGAAATCAATGAGTGCAGTTTGCTTCATTGAATTAAAGCGTTAAGCTTGACACATTGAATGAATGAGATAAGCTCTACTCATTGAATTAAACTGTGCAGTTTGTTTCATTGAATGAGTGGCAAAAGCACGATTCATTCAAACGGTACTTGCAGTCTTTGTCATGGAACGAATGTTTGCAGTTGAATTGATTGATTGAATGATTGCAGATAAATTGACTTCAGACATGAGTGAAGTTTAAATCAACGAATTACTTTTGATTCGTTGAATCAATGATTGAAAAGGAATGAATGAACGAATGCAGTTTCTTCCATTGAATGAAAGCTTTGAGCATGACACATTGAATGAATGAGAAAAGCTCTACTCATTGATTTTGCACGAGCAGTTTGGTTCATGGAGTGAATCTGTGCAGTTTGAATGAGACAATGCGGGAAGCGTATGTCAATGAATGAGTAGCTTGTCATTGAATTGACAAGTGTAGTCTCTTTGTTTGAATGAACTAGTGCAGTTTTATTCACTAAATAAGTGAGTTAAGTTTGCTTCATTGAAACAATGAATAACGTTTGAAACAAAGAATGAATGATTGAAGTATGGTTCAATGAAATCAATGAGTGCAGTTTGCTTCATTGAATTAAAGCGTCAAGCTTGACACATTGAATGAATGAGCGAAGCTGTTCTCATTCCATTAAGACGTGGAATTTGGTTTATTGAATGAGTGGCAAAAGCACGATTCATTGAAACGGTACTTGCAGACTTTGTCATGGAACGAATGTTTGCAGTTGGATTGCTTGATTGAATGATTGCAGTTAAATTGGCTTCAGAAATGAGTGAAGTTTAAATCAACGTATCACTTTTGATTCTTTGAATCAATGATGGAAAAGGAATGAATGAATGAATGAATGAATGCAGTTTCTTCCATTGAATGAAAGGGGTGAGCTTGACACATAGAGGTTACACGAGCAGTTTGGTTCATGGAGTGTATCTGTGCAGTTTGATTGAGACAATGCGGGAAGCGTATGTCAATGAATGAGTAGCTTTATTCATTGAAATGACAAGTGTAGTCTCTTTCTTTGAATGAACTAGTGCAGGTTTATTCACTAAATAAGTGAGTTAAGTTTGTTTCATTGAAACAATGAATAAGGTTTAAACATTGAATGAATGATTGGAGTTTGATTCAATGAATCAATGAGTGCAGTTAGCTTCATTGCATTAATGCGTTAAGCTTGACACATTAAATGAATGAGAGAAGCTCTTCTCATTGAATTAAGACGTGCAGTTTGTTTCATTGATTGAGTGGGTGCAATATGATTCACCAGTTGTATGATTTAGGTTTGTTTGGCTGAATTAAAACGTCAAGTTGACACATTGAATGAATGAGAGAAGCAGTATTCATTTTATTATCTCGTGCAGTTTGGTGCATGGATTGAATATCTGCAGTTTGATTGAGACAATTCGTGAAGCGTGTGGCAATGAATGAATGAGAGTAGCTCTATTCATTGAATTGACAAGTGCACTCTCTTTCCTTGAATGAACGTGTGCAGTTTGATTCTCGAAATAAGTGAGTTAAGTTTGTTTCATGGAAACAATGAATAACGTTGAAACATAGATGGAATTATTGAAGTATGATTCTATGAATCAAAGAGTGCAGTTTGCTTCATTGAATTAAAGCGTTAAGCTTGACACATTGAATGAATGAGATAAGCTCTACTCATTGAATTAAACTGTGCAGTTTGTTTCATTGAATGAGTGGCAAAAGCACGATTCATTGAAACCGTATTTGCAGTCATTGTCATGGAACGAATGTTTGCAGTTGGATTGATTGATTGAATGATTACACATAAATTGACTACAGAAATGAATGAAGTTTAAATCAACGAATTACTAATGATTCTTTGAATCTATGATTGAAAAGGAATGATAGAACGAATGCAGTTTCTTCCATTGAATGAAAGCGGTGAGCTTGACACATTGAAGATACACGAGCAGTTTGGTTCATGGAGTGAATCTGTGCAGTTTGATTTAGACAATGCGGGAAGCTTACGTCAATGAATGAGTAGCTCTATTCATTGAATTGACAAGTGTAGTCTCTTTGTTTGAATGAACTAGTGCAGTTTTATTCACTAAATAAGTGAGTTAAGTTTGCTTCATTGAAACAATGAATAAGGTTTAAACATTGAATTAATGATTGAAGTTTGATTCAATGAATCAATGAGTGCAGTTAGCTTCATTGCATTAATGCGTTAAGCTTGACACATTTAATGAATGAGAGTAGCTCTACTCATTCAATTAAGACGTGCAGTTTGTTTCATTGAATGAATGGGTGCAGTTTGATTCATTGAATGAATGCGTATTCGTCATGGCATGGAATGAATGGCAGAGGAGCAGTACGCTTTGAATTAAGACGAGCAGTGTATTTCATTGAATGAGTGTGTGCAGTATGATTCATACATTGTATGATTTAAGTTTGGTTGATTGAATTAAAACGTTAAGCTTGACACATTGAATGAATGAGAGAATCTCTACTCATTGAATTAAGCTGTGCAGTTTGTTTCATTGAATGAGTGGCAAAAGCACGATTCATTGAAACGGTACTTGCAGTCTTTGTCATGGAATCAATGTTTGCAGTTGGATTGATTGATTGAATGATTACAGATAAATTGACTTCAGAAATGAGTGAAGTTTAAATCAACGAATTACTTTTGATTCTTTGAATCAATGATTGAAAAGGAATGAATGAATGAATGCAGTTTCTTCCATTGAATGAAAGCGGTGAGCTTGACACATTGAAGTTACACGAGCAGTTTGGTTCATTGAATTAAGACGTGGAGTTTGTTTTTCATTGAATGAATGGGTGCAGTACGATTCACCAATTTTATGATTTAATTATGTTTGATTGAATTAAAACGTTGAGCTTGACACATTGAAAGAATGAGAGAAGCTCTACTCATTGAATTGACAAGAGCACTCTCTATCCTTGAATGAACATGTGCAGTTTGATTCAAAAAATAAGTGAGTTAAGTTTGTTTCATTGAAACAATGAATAACGTTTGACGTTTGAAACATTGAATGAATGATTCAAGTTTGATTCAATGAATCAATGAGTGCAGTTTACTTCATTGAATTAAAGCGTTAAACTTGACATATTGAAAGAATGAGAGAAGCTCTACTCATTGAATTAAGACGTGCAGTTTGTTTCATTGAATGAAGGCGGTTTGCTCAAGACATTGAATGAATGGCATAAGCTCTCCTCATTGAATAAGTCGTGCAGTGTATTTCATTGAATGAATGGGTGCAATATGATTCATCAGTTGTATGATTTATGTTTATTTGACTGAATTAAAACGTCAAGCTTGACACATTGAATGAATGAGAGAAGCAGTATTCATTGTATTAACACGTGCAGTTGGGTGCATGGATTGAATATCTGCAGTTTGATTGAGACAATTCGTTAAGTGTGTGGCAATGAATGAATGAGAGTAGCTCTACTCATTGAATTGACAAGTGCACTCTCTTTCCTTGAATGAACGTGTGCAGTTTGATTCTCTAAATAAGTGAGTTAAGTTTGTTTCATTCAAACAATGAATAACGTTTGAAACATTGAATGAATGATTGAAGTATGGTTCAATGAAATCAATGAGTGCAGTTTGCTTCATTGAATTAAAGCGTCAAGCTTGACACATTGAATGAATGAGCGAAGCTGTACTCATTGAATTAAGACGTGGAATTTGTTTCATTGAATGAATGCGTTTTGCTCGTGACATTGAACGAATGGCATGAGCTCTACTCTTTGAACTAAGTCGTGGAGTGTATTTCATTGAATGAGTGTGTGCAATATGATTCACCAGTTGTATGATTTATGTTTATTTGACTGAATTAAAACGTCAAGCTTGACACATTGAATGAATGAGAGAAGCAGTATTCATTGTATTAACACGTGCAGTTTGGTGCATGTATTGAATATCTGCAGTTTGATTGAGACAATTCGTTAAGCGTGTGGCAATGAATGAATGAGAGTAGCTCTACTCATTGAATTGACAAGTGCACTCTCTTTCCTTGAATGAACGTGTGCAGTTTGATTCTCTAAATAAGTGAGTTAAGTTTGTTTCATTCAAACAATGAATAACGTTTGAAACATTGAATGAATGATTGAAGGATGGTTCAATGAAATCAATGAGTGCAGTTTGCTTCATTGAATTAAAGCGTTAAGCTTGACACATTGAATGAATGAGATAAGCTCTACTCATTGAATTAAACTGTGCAGTTTGTTTCATTGAATGAGTGGCAAAAGCACGATTCATTGAAACGGTACTTGCAGTCTTTGTCATGGAACGAATGTTTGCAGTTGGATTGATTGATTGAATGATTGCAGATAAATTGACTTCAGACATGAGTGAAGTTTAAATCAACGAATTACTTTTGATTCGTTGAATCAATGATTGAAAAGGAATGAATGAACGAATGCAGTTTCTTCCATTGAATGAAAGCTTTGAGCATGACACATTGAATGAATGAGAAAAGCTCTACTCATTGATTTTGCACGAGCAGTTTGGTTCATGGAGTGAATCTGTGCAGTTTGAATGAGACAATGCGGGAAGCGTATGTCAATGAATGAGTAGCTTGTCATTGAATTGACAAGTGTAGTCTCTTTGTTTGAATGAACTAGTGCAGTTTTATTCACTAAATAAGTGAGTTAAGTTTGCTTCATTGAAACAATGAATAACGTTTGAAACAAAGAATGAATGATTGAAGTATGGTTCAATGAAATCAATGAGTGCAGTTTGCTTCATTGAATTAAAGCGTCAAGCTTGACACATTGAATGAATGAGCGAAGCTGTTCTCATTCCATTAAGACGTGGAATTTGGTTTATTGAATGAGTGGCAAAAGCACGATTCATTGAAACGGTACTTGCAGACTTTGTCATGGAACGAATGTTTGCAGTTGGATTGCTTGATTGAATGATTGCAGTTAAATTGACTTCAGAAATGAGTGAAGTTTAAATCAACGTATTACTTTTGATTCTTTGAATCAATGATGGAAAAGGAATGAATGAATGAATGAATGCAGTTTCTTCCATTGAATGAAAGGGGTGAGCTTGACACATAGAGGTTACACGAGCAGTTTGGTTCATGGAGTGTATCTGTGCAGTTTGATTGCGACAATGCGGGAAGCGTATGTCAATGAATGAGTAGCTTTATTCATTGAATTGACAAGTGTAGTCTCTTTCTTTGAATGAACTAGTGCAGTTTTATTCATTAAATAAGTGAGTTAAATTTGTTTCATTGAAACAATGAATAAGGTTTAAACATTGAATGAATGATTGGAGTTTGATTCAATGAATCAATGAGTGCAGTTAGCTTCATTGCATTAATGCGTTAAGCTTGACACATTAAATGAATGAGAGAAGCTCTACTCATTGAATTAGGACGTGGTTTGTTTCATTGATTGAGTGGGTGCAATATGATTCACCAGTTGTATGATTTAGGTTTGTTTGGCTGAATTAAAACGTCAAGTTGACACATTGAATGAATGAGAGAAGCAGAATTCCTTTTATTATCTCGTGCAGTTTGGTGCATGAATTGAATATCTGCAGTTTGATTGAGACAATTCGTGAAGCGTGTGGCAATGAATGAATGAGAGTAGCTCTATTCATTGAATTGACAAGTGCACTCTCTTTCCTTGAATGAACGTGTGCAGTTTGATTCTCGAAATAAGTGAGTTAAGTTTGTTTCATGGAAACAATGAATAACGTTGAAACATAGATGGAATTATTGAAGTATGATTCTATGAATCAAAGAGTGCAGTTTGCTTCATTGAATTAAAGCGTTAAGCTTGACACATTGAATGAATGAGATAAGCTCTACTCATTGAATTAAACTGTGCAGTTTGTTTCATTGAATGAGTGGCAAAAGCACGATTCATTGAAACCGTATTTGCAGTCATTGTCATGGAACGAATGTTTGCAGTTGGATTGATTGATTGAATGATTACACATAAATTGACTACAGAAATGAATGAAGTTTAAATCAACGAATTACTAATGATTCTTTGAATCTATGATTGAAAAGGAATGATAGAACGAATGCAGTTTCTTCCATTGAATGAAAGCGGTGAGCTTGACACATTGAAGATACACGAGCAGTTTGGTTCATGGAGTGAATCTGTGCAGTTTGATTTAGACAATGCGGGAAGCTTACGTCAATGAATGAGTAGCTCTATTCATTGAATTGACAAGTGTAGTCTCTTTGTTTGAATGAACTAATGCAGTTTTATTCACTAAATAAGTGAGTTAAGTTTGCTTCATTGAAACAATGAATAAGGTTTAAACATTGAATTAATGATTGAAGTTTGATTCAATGAATCAATGAGTGCAGTTAGCTTCATTGCATTAATGCGTTAAGCTTGACACATTTAATGAATGAGAGTAGCTCTACTCATTCAATTAAGACGTGCAGTTTGTTTCATTGAATGAATGGGTGCAGTTTGATTCATTGAATGAATGCGTATTCGTCATGGCATGGAATGAATGGCAGAGGAGCAGTACGCTTTGAATTAAGACGAGCAGTGTATTTCATTGAATGAGTGTGTGCAGTATGATTCATACATTGTATGATTTAAGTTTGGTTGATTGAATTAAAACGTTAAGCTTGACACATTGAATGAATGAGAGAATCTCTACTCATTGAATTAAGCTGTGCAGTTTGTTTCATTGAATGAGTGGCAAAAGCACGATTCATTGAAACGGTACTTGCAGTCTTTGTCATGGAATCAATGTTTGCAGTTGGATTGATTGATTGAATGATTACAGATAAATTGACTTCAGAAATGAGTGAAGTTTAAATCAACGAATTACTTTTGATTCTTTGAATCAATGATTGAAAAGGAATGAATGAATGAATGCAGTTTCTTCCATTGAATGAAAGCGGTGAGCTTGACACATTGAAGTTACACGAGCAGTTTGGTTCATTGAATTAAGACGTGGAGTTTGTTTTTCATTGAATGAATGGGTGCAGTACGATTCACCAATTTTATGATTTAATTATGTTTGATTGAATTAAAACGTTGAGCTTGACACATTGAAAGAATGAGAGAAGCTCTACTCATTGAATTGACAAGAGCACTCTCTATCCTTGAATGAACATGTGCAGTTTGATTCAAAAAATAAGTGAGTTAAGTTTGTTTCATTGAAACAATGAATAACGTTTGACGTTTGAAACATTGAATGAATGATTCAAGTTTGATTCAATGAATCAATGAGTGCAGTTTACTTCATTGAATTAAAGCGTTAAACTTGACATATTGAAAGAATGAGAGAAGCTCTACTCATTGAATTAAGACGTGCAGTTTGTTTCATTGAATGAAGGCGGTTTGCTCAAGACATTGAATGAATGGCATAAGCTCTCCTCATTGAATAAGTCGTGCAGTGTATTTCATTGAATGAATGGGTGCAATATGATTCATCAGTTGTATGATTTATGTTTATTTGACTGAATTAAAACGTCAAGCTTGACACATTGAATGAATGAGAGAAGCAGTATTCATTGTATTAACACGTGCAGTTGGGTGCATGGATTGAATATCTGCAGTTTGATTGAGACAATTCGTTAAGTGTGTGGCAATGAATGAATGAGAGTAGCTCTACTCATTGAATTGACAAGTGCACTCTCTTTCCTTGAATGAACGTGTGCAGTTTGATTCTCTAAATAAGTGAGTTAAGTTTGTTTCATTCAAACAATGAATAACGTTTGAAACATTGAATGAATGATTGAAGTATGGTTCAATGAAATCAATGAGTGCAGTTTGCTTCATTGAATTAAAGCGTCAAGCTTGACACATTGAATGAATGAGCGAAGCTGTACTCATTGAATTAAGACGTGGAATTTGTTTCATTGAATGAATGCGTTTTGCTCGTGACATTGAACGAATGGCATGAGCTCTACTCTTTGAACTAAGTCGTGGAGTGTATTTCATTGAATGAGTGTGTGCAATATGATTCACCAGTTGTATGATTTATGTTTATTTGACTGAATTAAAACGTCAAGCTTGACACATTGAATGAATGAGAGAAGCAGTATTCATTGTATTAACACGTGCAGTTTGGTGCATGTATTGAATACCTGCAGTTTGATTGAGACAATTCGTTAAGCGTGTGGCAATGAATGAATGAGAGTAGCTCTACTCATTGAATTGACAAGTGCACTCTCTTTCCTTGAATGAACGTGTGCAGTTTGATTCTCTAAATAAGTGAGTTAAGTTTGTTTCATTCAAACAATGAATAACGTTTGAAACATTGAATGAATGATTGAAGTATGGTTCAATGAAATCAATGAGTGCAGTTTGCTTCATTGAATTAAAGCGTTAAGCTTGACACATTGAATGAATGAGATAAGCTCTACTCATTGAATTAAACTGTGCAGTTTGTTTCATTGAATGAGTGGCAAAAGCACGATTCATTGAAACGGTACTTGCAGTCTTTGTCATAGAACGAATGTTTGCATTTGGATTGATTGATTGAATGATTGCAGATAAATTGACTTCAGACATGAGTGAAGTTTAAATCAACGAATTACTTTTGATTTGTTGAATCAATGATTGAAAAGGAATGAATGAACGAATGCAGTTTCTTCCATTGAATGAAAGCTTTGAGCATGACACATTGAATGAATGAGAAAAGCTCTACTCATTGATTTTGCACGAGCAGTTTGGTTCATGGAGTGAATCTGTGCAGTTTGAATGAGACAATGCGGGAAGCGTATGTCAATGAATGAGTAGCTTGTCATTGAATTGACAAGTGTAGTCTCTTTGTTTGAATGAACTAGTGCAGTTTTATTCACTAAATAAGTGAGTTAAGTTTGCTTCATTGAAACAATGAATAACGTTTGAAACAAAGAATGAATGATTGAAGTATGGTTCAATGAAATCAATGAGTGCAGTTTGCTTCATTGAATTAAAGCGTCAAGCTTGACACATTGAATGAATGAGCGAAGCTGTTCTCATTCCATTAAGACGTGGAATTTGGTTTATTGAATGAGTGGCAAAAGCACGATTCATTGAAACGGTACTTGCAGTCTTTGTCATGGAACGAATGTTTGCAGTTGGATTGCTTGATTGAATGATTGCAGTTAAATTGACTTCAGAAATGAGTGAAGTTTAAATCAACGTATTACTTTTGATTCTTTGAATCAATGATGGAAAAGGAATGAATGAATGAATGAATGCAGTTTCTTCCATTGAATGAAAGGGGTGAGCTTGACACATAGAGGTTACACGAGCAGTTTGGTTCATGGAGTGTATCTGTGCAGTTTGATTGCGACAATGCGGGAAGCGTATGTCAATGAATGAGTAGCTTTATTCATTGAATTGACAAGTGTAGTCTCATTGTTTCATTCAATCAATGAATAACGTTTGAAACATTGACTGAATGATTGAAGTATGGTTCAATGAAATCAATGAGTGCAGTTTGCTTCATTGAATTAAAGCGTCAAGCTTGACACATTGAATGAATGAGCGAAGCTGTACTCATTGAATTAAGACGTGGAATTTGTTTCATTGAATGAATGCGTTTTGCTCGTGACATTGAACGAATGGGATGAGCTCTACTCTTTGAACTAAGTCGTGCAGTGTATTTCATTGAATGAGTGGGTGCAATATGATTCACCAGTTGTATGATTTATGTTTATTTGACTGAATTAAAACGTCAAGCTTGACACATTGAATGAATGAGAGAAGCAGTATTCATTGTATTAACACGTGCAGTTTGGTGCATGTATTGAATACCTGCAGTTTGATTGAGACAATTCGTTAAGCGTGTGGCAATGAATGAATGAGAGTAGCTCTACTCATTGAATTGACAAGTGCACTCTCTTTCCTTGAATGAACGTGTGCAGTTTGATTCTGTAAATAAGTGAGTTAAGTTTGTTTCATTCAAACAATGAATAACGTTTGAAACATTGAATGAATGATTGAAGGATGGTTCAATGAAATCAATGAGTGCAGTTTGCTTCATTGAATTAAAGCGTTAAGCTTGACACATTGAATGAATGAGATCAGCTCTTCTCATTGAATTAAACTGTGCAGTTTGTTTCATTGAATGAGTGGCAAAAGCACGATTCATTGAAACGGTACTTGCAGTCTTTGTCATGGAACGAATGTTTGCAGTTGGATTGATTGATTGAATGATTGCAGATAAATTGACTTCAGACATGAGTGAAGTTTAAATCAACGAATTACTTTTGATTCGTTGAATCAATGATTGAAAAGGAATGAATGAACGAATGCAGTTTCTTCCATTGAATGAAAGCTTTGAGCATGACACATTGAATGAATGAGAAAAGCTCTACTCATTGATTTTGTACGAGCAGTTTGGTTCATGGAGTGAATCTGTGCAGTTTGAATGAGACAATGCGGGAAGCGTATGTCAATGAATGAGTAGCTTGTCATTGAATTGACAAGTGTAGTCTCTTTGTTTGAATGAACTAGTGCAGTTTTATTCACTAAATAAGTGAGTTAAGTTTGCTTCATTGAAACAATGAATAACGTTTGAAACAAAGAATGAATGATTGAAGTATGGTTCAATGAAATCAATGAGTGCAGTTTGCTTCATTGAATTAAAGCGTCAAGCTTGACACATTGAATGAATGAGCGAAGCTGTTCTCATTCCATTAAGACGTGGAATTTGGTTTATTGAATGAGTGGCAAAAGCACGATTCATTGAAACGGTACTTGCAGACTTTGTCATGGAACGAATGTTTGCAGTTGGATTGCTTGATTGAATGATTGCAGTTAAATTGACTTCAGAAATGAGTGAAGTTTAAATCAACGTATTACTTTTGATTCTTTGAATCAATGATGGAAAAGGAATGAATGAATGAATGAATGCAGTTTCTTCCATTGAATGAAAGGGGTGAGCTTGACACATAGAGGTTACACGAGCAGTTTGGTTCATGGAGTGTATCTGTGCAGTTTGATTGAGACAATGCGGGAAGCGTATGTCAATGAATGAGTAGCTTTATTCATTGAATTGACAAGTGTAGTCTCTTTCTTTGAATGAACTAGTGCAGGTTTATTCACTAAATAAGTGAGTTAAGTTTGTTTCATTGAAACAATGAATAAGGTTTAAACATTGAATGAATGATTGGAGTTTGATTCAATGAATCAATGAGTGCAGTTAGCTTCATTGCATTAATGCGTTAAGCTTGACACATTGAATGAATGAGATAAGCTCTACTCATTGAATTAAACTGTGCAGTTTGTTTCATTGAATGAGTGGGTGCAATATGATTCACCAGTTGTATGATTTAGGTTTGTTTGGCTGAATTAAAACGTCAAGTTGACACATTGAATGAATGAGAGAAGCAGTATTCATTTTATTATCTCGTGCAGTTTGGTGCATGGATTGAATATCTGCAGTTTGATTGACACAATTCGTGAAGCGTCTGGCAATGAATGAATGAGAGTAGCTCTATTCATTGAATTGACAAGTGCACTCTCTTTCCTTGAATGAACGTGTGCAGTTTGATTCTCGAAATAAGTGAGTTAAGTTTGTTTCATGGAAACAATGAATAACGTTGAAACATAGATGGAATTATTGAAGTATGATTCTATGAATCAAAGAGTGCAGTTTGCTTCATTGAATTAAAGCGTTAAGCTTGACACATTGAATGAATGAGATAAGCTCTACTCATTGAATTAAACTGTGCAGTTTGTTTCATTGAATGAGTGGCAAAAGCACGATTCATTGAAACGGTACTTGCAGTCTTTGTCATGGAATCAATGTTTGCAGTTGGATTGATTGATTGAATGATTACAGATAAATTGACTACAGAAATGAATGAAGTTTAAATCAACGAATTACTAATGATTCTTTGAATCTATGATTGAAAAGGAATGATAGAACGAATGCAGTTTCTTCCATTGAATGAAAGCGGTGAGCTTGACACATTGAAGATACACGAGCAGTTTGGTTCATGGAGTGAATCTATGCAGTTTGATTGAGACAATGCGGGAAGCTTACGTCAATGAATGAGTAGCTCTATTCATTGAATTGACAAGTGTAGTCTCTTTGTTTGAATGAACTAGTGCAGTTTTATTCAAGAAATAAGTGAGTTAAGTTTGCTTCATTGAAACAATGAATAAGGTTTAAACATTGAATTAATGATTGAAGTTTGATTCAATGAATCAATGAGTGCAGTTAGCTTAATTGCATTAATGCGTTAAGCTTGACACATTTAATGAATGAGAGTAGCTCTACTCATTCAATTAAGACGTGCAGTTTGTTTCATTGAATGAATGGGTGCAGTTTGATTCATTGAATGAATGCGTATTCGTCATGGCATGGAATGAATGGCAGAGGAGCAGTACGCTTTGAATTAAGACGAGCAGTGTATTTCATTGAATGAGTGTGTGCAGTATGATTCGTACATTGTATGATTTAAGTTTGTTTGATTGAATTAAAACGTTAAGCTTGACACATTGAATGAATGAGAGAATCTCTACTCATTGAATTAAGCTGTGCAGTTTGTTTCATTGAATGAGTGGCAAAAGCACGATTCATTGAAACGGTACTTGCAGTCTTTGTCATGGAATCAATGTTTGCAGTTGGATTGATTGATTGAATGATTACAGATAAATTGACTTCAGAATTGAGTGAAGTTTAAATCAACGAATTACTTTTGATTCTTTGAATCAATGATTGAAAAGGAATGAATGAATGAATGCAGTTTCTTCCATTGAATGAAAGCGGTGAGCTTGACACATTGAAGTTACACGAGCAGTTTGGTTCATTGAATTAAGACGTGGAGTTTGTTTTTCATTGAATGAATGGGTGCAGTACGATTCACCAGTTTTATGATTTAATTATGTTTGATTGAATTAAAACGTTGAGCTTGACACATTGAAAGAATGAGAGAAGCTCTACTCATTGAATTGACAAGAGCACTCTCTATCCTTGAATGAACATGTGCAGTTTGATTCAAAAAATAAGTGAGTTAAGTTTGTTTCATTGAAACAATGAATAACGTTTGACGTTTGAAACATTGAATGAATGATTCAAGTTTGATTCAATGAATCAATGAGTGCAGTTTACTTCATTGAATTAAAGCGTTAAACTTAACATATTGAAAGAATGAGAGAAGCTCTACTCATTGAATTAGGACGTGCAGTTTGTTTCATTGAATGAAGGCGGTTTGCTCAAGACATTGAATGAATGGCATTAGCTCTCCTCATTGAATAAGTCGTGCAGTGTATTTCATTGAATGAATGGGTGCAATATGATTCATCAGTTGTATGATTTATGTTTATTTGACTGAATTAAAACGTCAAGCTTGACACATTGAATGAATGAGAGAAGCAGTATTCATTGTATTAACACGTGCAGTTGGGTGCATGTATTGAATACCTGCAGTTTGATTGAGACAATTCGTTAAGCGTGTGGCAATGAATGAATGAGAGTAGCTCTACTCAGTGAATTGACAAGTGCACTCTCTTTCCTTGAATGAACGTGTGCAGTTTGATTCTGTAAATAAGTGAGTTAAGTTTGTTTCATTGAAACAATGAATAACGTTTGAAACATTGAATGAATGATTGAAGTATGGTTCAATGAAATCAATGAGTGCAGTTTGCTTCATTGAATTAAAGCGTTAAGCTTGACACATTGAATGAATGAGATAAGCTCTACTCATTGAATTAAACTGTGCAGTTTGTTTCATTGAATGAGTGGCAAAAGCACAATTCATTGAAACGGTACTTGCAGTCTTTGTCATGGAACGAATGTTTGCAGTTGGATTGATTGATTGAATGATTGCAGATAAATTGACTTCAGACATGAGTGAAGTTTAAATCAACGAATTACTTTTGATTCGTTGAATCAATGATTGAAAAGGAATGAATGAACGAATGCAGTTTCTTCCATTGAATGAAAGCTTTGAGCATGACACATTGAATGAATGAGAGAAGCTCTACTCATTGATTTTGCACGAGCAGTTTGGTTCATGGAGTGAATCTGTGCAGTTTGAATGAGACAATGCGGTAAGCGTATGTCAATGAATGAGTAGCTTGTCATTGAATTGACAAGTGTAGTCTCTTTGTTTGAATGAACTAGTGCAGTTTTATTCACTAAATAAGTGAGTTAAGTTTGCTTCATTGAAACAATGAATAACGTTTGAAACAAAGAATGAATGATTGAAGTATGGTTCAATGAAATCAATGAGTGCAGTTTGCTTCATTGAATTAAAGCGTCAAGCTTGACACATTGAATGAATGAGCGAAGCTGTTCTCATTCCATTAAGACGTGGAATTTGGTTTATTGAATGAGTGGCAAAAGCACGATTCATTGAAACGGTACTTGCAGACTTTGTCATGGAACGAATGTTTGCAGTTGGATTGCTTGATTGAATGATTGCAGTTAAATTGACTTCAGAAATGAGTGAAGTTTAAATCAACGTATTACTTTTGATTCTTTGAATCAATGATGGAAAAGGAATGAATGAATGAATGAATGCAGTTTCTTCCATTGAATGAAAGGGGTGAGCTTGACACATAGAGGTTACACGAGCAGTTTGGTTCATGGAGTGTATCTGTGCAGTTTGATTGAGACAATGCGGGAAGCGTATGTCAATGAATGAGTAGCTTTATTCATTGAATTGACAAGTGTAGTCTCTTTCTTTGAATGAACTTGTGCAGTTTTATTCACTAAATAAGTGAGTTAAGTTTGTTTCATTGAAACAATGAATAAGGTTTAAACATTGAATGAATGATTGGAGTTTGATTCAATGAATCAATGAGTGCAGTTAACTTCATTGCATTAATGCGTTAAGCTTGACACATTAAATGAATGAGAGAAGCTCTACTCATTGAATTAAGACGTGCAGTTTGTTTCATTGATTGAGTGGGTGCCATATGATTCACCAGTTGTATGATTTAGGTTTGTTTGGCTGAAAGAAAACGTCAAGTTGACACATTGAATGAATGAGAGAAGCAGTATTCATTTTATTAACACGTGCAGTTTGGTGCATGGATTGAATATCTGCAGTTTGATTGAGACAATTCGTGAAGCGTGTGGCAATGAATGAATGAGAGTAGCTCTATTCATTGAATTGACAAGTGCACTCTCTTTCCTTGAATGAACGTGTGCAGTTTGATTCTGTAAATAAGTGAGTTAAGTTTGTTTCATGGAAACAATGAATAACGTTGAAACATAGATGGAATTATTGAAGTATGATTCCATGAATCAAAGAGTGCAGTTTGCTTCATTGAATTAAAGCGTTAAGCTTGACACATTGAATGAATGAGATAAGCTCTACTCATTGAATTAAACTGTGCAGTTTGTTTCATTGAATGAGTGGAAAAAGCACGATTCATTGAAACGGTATTTGCAGTCATTGTCATGGAACGAATGTTTGCAGTTGGATTGATTGATTGAATAATTACACATAAATTGACTACAGAAATGAATGAAGTTTAAATCAACGAATTACTGATGATTCTTTGAATCAATGATTGAAAAGGAATGATAGAACGAATGCAGTTTCTTCCATTGAATGAAAGCGGTGAGCTTGACACATTGAAGATACACGAGCAGTTTGGTTCATGGAGTGAATCTGTGCAGTTTGATTGAGACAATGCGGGAAGCTTACGTCAATGAATGAGTAGCTCTATTCATTGAATTGACAAGTGTAGTCTCTTTGTTTGAATGAACTAGTGCAGTTTTATTCACTAAATAAGTGAGTTAAGTTTGCTTCATTGAAACAATGAATAAGGTTTAAACATTGAATTAATGATTGAAGTTTGATTCAATGAAGTTAGCTTCATTGCATTAATGCGTTAAGCTTGACACATTTAATGAATGAGAGTAGCTCTACTCATTCAATTAAGACGTGCAGTTTGTTTCATTGAATGAATGGATGCAGTTTGATTCATTGAATGAATGCGTATTCGTCATGGCATGGAATGAATGGCAGAGGAGCAGTACGCTTTGAATTAAGACGAGCAGTGTATTTCATTGAATAAGTGTGTGCAGTATGATTCATACATTGTATGATTTAAGTTTGTTTGATTGAATTAAAACGTTAAGCTTGACACATTGAATGAATGAGAGAATCTCTACTCATTGAATTCAGCTGTGCAGTTTGTTTCATTGAATGAGTGGCAAAAGCACGATTCATTGAAACGGTACTTGCAGTCTTTGTCATGGAATCAATGTTTGCAGATGGATTGATTGATTGAATGATTACAGATAAATTGACTTCAGAAATGAGTGAAGTTTAAATCAACGAATTACTTTTGATTCTTTGAATCAATGATTGAAAAGGAATGAATGAATGAATGCAGTTTCTTCCATTGAATGAGAGCGGTGAGCTTGACCCATTGAAGTTACACGAGCAGTTTGGTTCATTGAATTAAGACGTGGAGTTTGTTTTTCATTGAATGAATGGGTGCAGTACGATTCACCAATTGTATGATTTAATTATGTTTGATTGAATTAAAACGTTGAGCTTGACACATTGAAAGAATGAGAGAAGCTCTACTCATTGAATTGACAAGTGCACTCTCTATCCTTGAATGAACATGTGCAGTTTGATTCAAAAAATAAGTGAGTTAAGTTTGTTTCATTGAAACAATGAATAACGTTTGACGTTTGAAACATTGAATGAATGATTCAAGTTTGATTCAATGAATCAATGAGTGCAGTTTACTTCATTGAATTAAAGCGTTAAACTTGACTTATTGACAGAATGAGAGAAGCTCTACTCATTGAATTAAGACGTGCAGTTTGTTTCATTGAATGAAGGCGGTTTGCTCAAGACATTGAATGAATGGCATTAGCTCTCCTCATTGAATAAGTCGTGCAGTGTCTTTCATTGAATGAATGGGTGCAATATGATTCATCAGTTGTATGATTTATGTTTATTTGACTGAATTAAAACGTCAAGCTTGACACATTGAATGAATGAGAGAAGCAGTATTCATTGTAGTAACACGAGCTGTTTGGTGCATGTATTGAATATCTGCAGTTTGATTGAGACATTTCGTTAAGCGTGTGGCAATGAATGAATGAGAGTAGCTCTACTCATTGAATTGACAAGTGCACTCTCTTTCCTTGAATGAACGTGTGCAGAATGATTCTCTAAATAAGTGAGTTAAGTTTGTTTCATTCAAACAATGAATAACGTTTGAAACATTGAATGAATGATTGAAGTATGGTTCAATGAAATCAATGAGTGCAGTTTGCTTCATTGAATTAAAGCATCAAGCTTGACACATTGAATGAATGAGCGAAGCTGTACTCATTGAATTAAGACGTGGAATTTGTTTCATTGAATGAATGCGTTTTGCTCGTGACATTGAACGAATGGCATTAGCTCTACTCTTTGAACTAAGTCGTGCAGTGTATTTCATTGAATGAGTGGGTGCAATATGATTCATCAGTTGTATGATTTATGTTTATTTGACTGAATTAAAACGCCAAGCTTGACACATTGAATGAATGAGAGAAGCAGTATTCATAGCATTAACACGTGCAGTTTATGCATGGATTGAATATCTTCAGTTTGATTGAGACAATTCGTTAACCGTGTGGCAAAGAATGAATGAGAGTAGCTCTACTCATTGAATTGACAAGTGCACTCTCTTTCCTTGAATGAACGTGTGCAGTTTGATTCTGTAAATAAGTGAGTTAAGTTTGTTTCATTCAAACAATGAATAACGTTTGAAACATTGAATGAATGATTGAAGTATGGTTCAATGAAATCAATGAGTGCAGTTTGCTTCATTGAATTAAAGCGTCAAGCTTGACACATTGAATGAATGAGCGAAGCTGTACTCATTGAATTAAGACGTGGAATTTGTTTCATTGAATGAATGCGTTTTGCTCGTGACATTGAACGAATGGCATGAGCTCTACTCTTTGAACTGAGTCGTGCAGTGTATTTCATTGAATGAGTGGGTGCAATATGATTCACCAGTTGTATGATTTATGTTTATTTGACTGAATTAAAACGTCAAGCTTGACACATTGAATGAATGAGAGAAGCAGTATTCATTGTATTAACACGTGCAGTTTGGTGCATGTATTGAATATCTGCAGTTTGATTGAGACAATTCGTTAAGCGTGTGGCAATGAATGAATGAGGGTAGCTCTACTCATTGAATTGACAAGTGCACTCTCTTCCCTTGAATGAACGTGTGCAGATTGATTCTGTAAATAAGTGAGTTAAGTTTGTTTCATTCAAACAATGAATAACGTTTGAAACATTGAATGAATGATTGAAGTATGGTTCAATGAAATCAATGAGTGCAGTTTGCTTCATTGAATTAAAGCGTTAAGCTTGACACATTGAATGAATGAGATAAGCTCTACTCATTGAATTAAACTGTGCAGTTTGTTTCATTGAATGAGTGGCAAAAGCACGATTCATTGAAACGGAACTTGCAGTCTTTGTCATGGAACGAATGTTTGCAGTTGGATTGATTGATTGAATGATTGCAGATAAATTGACTTCAGACATGAGTGAAGTTTAAATCAACGAATTACTTTTGATTCGTTGAATCAATGATTGAAAAGGAATGAATGAACGAATGCAGTTTCTTCCATTGAATGAAAGCTTTGAGCATGACACATTGAATGAAGGAGGAAGAAGCTCTACACATTGATTTTACACGAGCAGTTTGGTTCATGGAGTGAATCTGTGCAGTTTGATTGAGACAATGCAGGAAGCGTATGTCAATGAATGAGTAGCTTGTCATTGAATTGACAAGTGTAGTCTCTTTGTTTGAATGAACTAGCGCAGTTTTATTCACTAAATAAGTGAGTTAAGTTTACTTCATTGAAACAATGAATAAGGTTGAATTAATGATTGAAGTTTGATTCAATGAATCAATGAGTGCAGTTAGCTTCATTGCATTAATGCGTTAAGCTTGACACATTTAATGAATGAGAGTAGCTCTACTCATTCAATTAAGACGTGCAGTTTGTTTCATTGAATGAATGGGTGCAGTTTGATTCATTGAATGAATGCGTATTCGTCATGGCATGGAATGAATGGCAGAGGAGCAGTACGCTTTGAATTAAGACGAGCAGTGTATTTCATTGAATGAGTGTGTGCAGTATGATTCATACATTGTATGATTTAAGTTTGTTTGATTGAATTAAAACGTTAAGCTTGACACATTGAATGAATGAGAGAATCTCTACTCATTGAATTAAGCTGTGCAGTTTGTTTCATTGAATGAGTGGCAAAAGCACGATTCATTGAAACGGTACTTGCAGTCTTTGTCATGGAATCAATGTTTGCAGTTGGATTGATTGATTGAATGATTACAGATAAATTGACTTCAGAAATGAGTGAAGTTTAAATCAACGAATTACTTTTGATTCTTTGAATCAATGATTGAAAAGGAATGAATGAATGAATGCAGTTTCTTCCATTGAATGAAAGCGGTGAGCTTGACCCATTGAAGTTACACGAGCAGTTTGGTTCATTGAATTAAGACGTGGAGTTTGTTTTTCATTGAATGAATGGGTGCAGTACGATTCACCAATTGTATGATTTAATTATGTTTGATTGAATTAAAACGTTGAGCTTGACACATTGAAAGAATGAGAGAAGCTCTACTCATTGAATTGACAAGTGCACTCTCTATCCTTGAATGAACATGTGCAGTTTGATTCAAAAAATAAGTGAGTTAAGTTTGTTTCATTGAAACAATGAATAACGTTTGACGTTTGAAACATTGAATGAATGATTCAAGTTTGATTCAATGAATCAATGAGTGCAGTTTACTTCATTGAATTAAAGCGTTAAACTTGACATATTGAAAGAATGAGGAAGCTCTACTCATTGAATTAAGACGTGCAGTTTGTTTCATTGAATGAAGGCGGTTTGCTCAAGACATTGAATGAATGGCATTAGCTCTCCTCATTGAATAAGTCGTGCAGTGTATTTCATTGAATGAATGGGTGCAATATGATTCATCAGTTGTATGATTTATGTTTATTTTACTGAATTAAAACGTCAAGCTTGACACATTGAATGAATGAGAGAAGCAGTATTCATTGTAGTAACACGAGCTGTTTGGTGCATGTATTGAATATCTGCAGTTTGATTGAGACATTTCGTTAAGCGTGTGGCAATGAATGAGTAGCTTTATTCATTGAATTGACAAGTGTAGTCTCTTTGTTTGAATGAACTAGTGCAGTTTTATTCACTAAATAAGTGAGTTAAGTTTGTTTCATTGAAACAATGAATAAGGTTTAAACATTGAATGAATGATTGGAGTTTGATTCAATGAATCAATGAGTGCAGTTAGCTTCATTGCATGAATGCGTTAAGCTTGACGCATTAAATGATTGAGAGAAGCTCTACTCATTGAATTAAGACGTGCAGTTTGTTTCATTGTATTCATTGTATTAACACGTGCAATTTGGTGCATGTATTGAATATCTGCAGTTTGATTGAGACAATTCGTTAAGCGTGTGGCAATGAATGAATGAGAGTAGCTCTACTCATTGAATTGACAAGTGCACTCTCTTTCCTTGAATGAACGTGTGCAGTTTGATTCTGTAAATAAGTGAGTTAAGTTTGTTTCATTCAAACAATGAATAACGTTTGAAACATTGAATGAATGATTGAAGTATGGTTCAATGAAATCAATGAGTGCAGTTTGCTTCATTGAATTAAAGCGTCAAGCTTGACACATTGAATGAATGAGCGAACTGTACTCATTGAATTAAAGACGTGGAATTTGTTTCATTGAATGAATGCGTTTTGCTCGTGACATTAAACGAATGGCATGAGCTCTACTCTTTGAACTAAGTCGTGCAGTGTATTTCATTGAATGAGTGGGTGCAATATGATTCACTAGTTGTATGATTTATGTTTATTTGACTGAATGAAAACGTCAAGCTTGACACATTGAATGAATGAGAGAAGCAGTATTCATTGTATTAACACGTGCAGTTTGGTGCATGTATTGAATATCTGCAGTTTGATTGAGACAATTCGTTAAGCGTGTGGCAATGAATGAATGAGAGTAGCTCTACTCATTGAATTGACAAGTGCACTCTCTTTCCTTGAATGAACGTGTGCAGTTTGATTCTGTAAATAAGTGAGTTAAGTTTGTTTCATTCAAACAATGAATAACGTTTGAAACATTGAATGAATGATTGAAGTATGGTTCAATGAAATCAATGAGTGCAGTTTGCTTCATTGAATTAAAGCGTTAAGCTTGACACATTGAATGAATGAGATAAGCTCTACTCATTGAATTAAACTGTGCAGTTTGCTGCATTGAATGATTGGCAAAAGCACGATTCATTGAAACGGTACTTGCAGTCTTTGTCATGGAACGAATGTTGCAGTTGGATTGATTGATTGAATGATTGCAGATAAATTGACTTCAGACATGAGTGAAGTTTAAATCAACGAATTACTTTTGATTCGTTTAATCAATGATCGAAAAGGAATGAATGAACGAATGCAGTTTCTTCCATTGAATGAAAGCTTTGAGCATGACACATTGAATGAATGAGAGAAGCTCTTCTCATTGATTTTGCACGAGCAGTTTGGTTCATGGAGTGAATCTGTGCAGTTTGATTGAGACAATGCGGGAAGTGTATGTCAATAAATGAGTAGCTTGTCATTGAATTGACAAGTGTAGTCTCTTTGTTTGAATGAACTAGTGCAGTTTTATTCACTAAATAAGTGAGTTATGTTTGCTTCATTGAAACAATGAATAAGGTTGAATTAATGATTGAAGTTTGATTCAATGAATCAATGAGTGCAGTTAGCTTCATTGCATTAATGCGTTAAGCTTGACACATTTAATGAATGAGAGTAGCTCTACTCATTCAATTAAGTCGTGCAGTTTGTTTCATTTAATGAATGGGTGCAGTTTGATTCATTGAATGAATGCGTATTCGTCATGGCATGGGATGAATGGCAGAGGAACAGTACGCTTTGAATTAAGACGAGCAGTGTATTTCATTGAATGAGTGTGTGCAGTATGATTCATACATTGTATGAATTAAGTTTGTTTGATTGAATTAAACGTTAAGCTTGACACATTGAATGAATGAGAGAAGCTCTACTCATTGAATTAAGCTGTGCAGTTTGTTTCATTGAATGAGTGGCAAAAGCACGATTCATTGAAACGGTACTTGCAGCCCTCGTCATGGAATCAATGTTTGCAGTTGGATTGATTGATTGAATGATTACAGATAAATTGACTTCAGAAATCAGTGAAGTTTAAATCAACGAATTAATTTTGATTCTTTGAATCAATGATTGAAAAGGAATGAATGAATGAATGCAGTTTCTTCCATTGAACGAAAGCGGTGAGCTTGACACATTGAAGTTACACGAGCAGTTTCGTTCATGGAGTGAATCTGTGCAGTTTGATTGCGACAATGCGGGAAGCGTGTGGCAATGAATGAATGAGAGTAGCTCTACTCATTGAATTGACAAGTGCACTCTCTTTCCTTGAATGAACGTGTGCAGTTTGGTTCTGTAAATAAGTGAGTTAAGTTTGTTTCATTCAAACAATGAATAACGTTTGATACATTGAATGAATGATTGAGGTATGGTTCAGTGAAATCAATGAGTGCAGTTTGCTTCATTGAATTAAAGCGTTAAGCTTGACACATTGAATGAATGAGATAAGCTCTACTCATTGAATTAAACTGTGCAGTTTGTTTCATTGAATGAGTGGCAAAAGCACGATTCATTGAAACGGTACTTGCAGTCTTTGTCATGGAACGAATGTTTGCAGTTGGATTGATTGATTGAATGATTGCAGATAAATTGACTTCAGACATGAGTGAAGTTTAAATCAACGAATTACTTTAGATTCGTTGAATCAATGATTGAAAAGGAATGAATGAACGAATGCAGTTTCTTCCATTGAATGAAAGCTTTGAGCATGACAAATTGAATGAATGAGAGAAGCTCTACTCATTGATTTTACACGAGCGGTTTGGTTCATGGAGTGAATCTGTGCAGTTTGATTGAGACAATGCAGGAAGCGTATGTCAATGAATGAGTAGCTTGTCATTGAATTGACAAGTGTAGTCTCTTTGTTTGAATGAACTAATGCAGTTTTATTCACTAAATAAGTGAGTTAAGTTTGCTTCATTGAAACAATGAATAAGGTTTAAACATTGAATTAATGATTGAAGTTTGATTCAATGAATCAATGAGTGCAGTTAGCTTCATTGCATTAATGCGTTAAGCTTGACACATTTAATGAATGAGAGTAGCTCTACTCATTCAGTTAAGACGTGCAGTTTGTTTCATTGAATGAATGGGTGCAGTTTGATTCATTGAATGAATGCGTATTCGTCATGGCATGGAATGAATGGCAGAGGAACAGTACGCTTTGAATTAAGACGAGCAGTGTATTTCATTGAATGAGTGTGTGCAGTATGATTCATACATTGTGTGAATTAAGTTTGTTTGATTGAATTAAAACGTTAAGCTTGACACATTGAATGAATGAGAGAAGCTCTACTCATTGAATTAAGCTGTGCAGTTTGTTTCATTGAATGAGTGGCAAAAGCACGATTCATTGAAACGGTACTTGCAGTCTTTGTCATGGAATCAATGTTTGCAGTTGGATTGAGTGATTGAATGATTACAGATAAATTGACTTCAGAAATCAATGAAGTTTAAATCAACGAATTAATTTTGATTCTTTGAATCAATGATTGAAAAGGAATGAATGAATGAATGCAGTTTCTTCCATTGAACGAAAGCGGTGAGCTTGACACATTGAAGTTACACAAGCAGTTTGGTTCATGGAGTGAATCTGTGCAGTTTGATTGCGACAATGCGGGAAGCGTGTGTCAATGAATGAATGA
Organism: Chiloscyllium plagiosum; assembly: GCF_037043375.1. Lineage (NCBI taxonomy): Eukaryota > Metazoa > Chordata > Chondrichthyes > Orectolobiformes > Hemiscylliidae > Chiloscyllium > Chiloscyllium plagiosum. Next base: position 89,563,573 of record NW_028270149.1, on the reverse strand, counting down.
GAGTAGCTCTACTCATTGAATTGACAAGTGTAGTCTCTTTCTTTGAATGAACTAGTGCAGTTTTATTCACTAAATAAGTGAGTTACGTTTGTTTCATTGAAACAATGAATAACATTTGAAACATTGAATTAATCCTTGAAGTTTGATTTAATGAATCAATGAGTGCAGTTTACTTCATTGAATGAAAGCGTTAATCTTGACACATTGAATGAACGTCAGTAGCTCTACTCATTGAATTAAGACGTGGAGTTTGTTTTTCATTGAATGAATGGGTGCAGTACGATTCACCAATTGTATGATTTAATTATGTTTGATTGAATTAAAACGTTGATCTTGACACATTGAAAGAATGAGAGAAGCTCTACTCATTGAATTGACAAGTGCACTCTCTATCCTTGAATGAACATGTGCAGTTTGATTCAAAAAATAAGTGAGTTAAGTTTGTTTCTTTGAAACAATGAATAACGCTTGACGTTTGAAACATTGAATGAATGATTCAAGTTTGATTCAATGAATCAATGAGTGCAGTTTACTTCATTGAATTAAAGCGTTAAACTTGACATATTGAAAGAATGAGAGAAGCTCTACTCATTGAATTAAGACTTGCAGTTTGTTTCATTGAATGAAGGCGGTTTGCTCAAGACATTGAATGAATGGCATGAGCTCTCCTCATTGAATAAGTCGTGCAGTGTATTTCATTGAATGAATGGGTGCAATATGATTCATCAGTTGTATGATTTATGTGTATTTGACTGAATTAATACGTGAAGCTTGACACATTGAATGAATGAGAGAAGCAGTATTCATTGTATTAACACGTGCAGTTTGGTGCATGGATTGAATATCTGCAGTTTGATTGAGACAATTCGTTAAGCGTGTGGCAATGAATGAATGAGAGTAGCTCTACTCATTGAATTGACAAGTGCACACTCTTTCCTTGAATGAACGTGTGCAGTTTGATTCTGTAAATAAGTGAGTTAAGTTTGTTTCATTCAAACAATGAATAACGTTTGAAACATTGAATGAATGATTGAAGTATGGTTCAATGAAATCAATGAGTGCAGTTTGCTTCATTGAATTAAAGCGTCAAGCTTGACACATTGAATGAATGAGCGAAGCTGTACTCATTGAATTAAGACGTGGAATTTGTTTCATTGAATGAATGCGTTTTGCTCGTGACATTGAATGAATGGCATTAGCTCTACTCTTTGAACTAAGTCGTGCAGTGTATTTCATTGAATGAGTGGGTGCAATATGATTCATCAGTTGTATGATTTATGTTTATTTGACTGAATTAAAACGCCAAGCTTGACACATTGAATGAATGAGAGATGCAGTATTCATAGCATTAACACGTGCAGTTTGTGCATGGATTGAATATCTGCAGTTTGATTGAGACAATTCGTTAACCGTGTGGCAAAGAATGAATAAGAGTAGCTCTACTCATTGAATTGACAAGTGCACTCTCTTTCCTTGAATGAACGTGTGCAGTTTGATTCTGTAAATAAGTGAGTTAAGTTTGTTTCATTCAAACAATGAATAACGTTTGAAACATTGAATGAATGATTGAAGTATGGTTCAATGAAATCAATGAGTGCAGTTTGCTTCATTGAATTAAAGCGTCAAGCTTGACACATTGAATGAATGAGCGAAGCTGTTCTCGTTGAATTAAGTCGTGGAATTTGGTTTATTGAATGAGTGGCAAAAGCACGATTCAATGAAACGGTACTTGCAGACTTTTTCATGGAACGAATGTTTGCAGTTGGATTGCTTGATTGAATGATTGCAGATAAATTGACTTCAGAAATGAGTGATGATTAAATCAACGTTTTACTTTTGATTCTTTGAATCAATGATGGAAAAGGAATGAATGAATGAATGAATGCAGTTTCTTCCATTGAATGAAAGGGGTGAGCTTGACACATAGAGGTTAAACGAGCAGTTTCGTTCATGGAGTGAATCTGTGCAGTTTGATTGAGACAATGCGGGAAGCGTATGTCAATGAATGAGTCGCTCTACTCATTGAATTGACAAGTGTAGACTCTTTGTTTGAATGAACTAGTGCAGTTTTATTCACTAAATAAGTGAGTTAAGTTTGTTTCATTGAAACAATGAATAAGGTTTAAACATTGATTGAATGATTGGAGTTTGATTTCATGAATCATTGAGTGCGGTTTGCTTCATTGAATTAAAGCGTCAAGCTTGACACATTGAATGAATGAGAGAAGCCCTACTCATTGAATTAATCTGTGCAGTTTGCTTCATTGAATCATTGGCAAAACCACGATTCATTGAAACGGTAATTGCAGTCTTTGTCATGGAACGAATGTTTGCAGTTGAATTGATTGATTGAATGATTACAGATAAATTGACTACAGAAATAAATGAAGTTTAAATCAACGAATTACTTTTGATTCTTTGAATCAATGATTGAAAAGGAATGAATGAATGAATGCAGTTTCTTCCATTGAATGAAAGCGGTAAGCTTGACACTTTGAATGAATGAGAGAAGCTCTATCTCATTGAATTTACACGAGCAGATTGGTTCATGGAGTGAATCTGTACAGTTTGATTGAGACAATGCGGGAAGCGTTTGTCAATGAATGAATGAGAGTAGCTCTACTCATTGAATTGACAAGTGTAGTCTCTTTGTTTGAATAAACTAGCGCAGTTTTATTCACTAAATAAGTGAGTTAAGTTTGTTTCATTGAAACAATGATTAACGTTTGAAACATTGAATGAATGATTGAAGTTTGATTTAATGAATCAATGAGTGCAGTTTATTTCATTGAATGAAAGCGTTAAGCTTGACACATTGAATGAATGTCAGTAGCTCTACTCATTGAATTAAGACGTGGAACTTGTTTTTCATTGAATGAGTGGGTGCAGTACGATTCACCAATTGTATGATTACATTATGTTTGATTGAATTAAAACGTTGAGCTTGACACATTGAATGACTGAGAGAAGCAGTATTCATTGTATTAACACGTGCAGTTTGTGCATGGATTGAATATCTGCAGTATGATTGAGACAATTCGTTTACCGTGTGGCAATGAATGAATGAGAGTAGCTCTACTCATTGAATTGACAAGTGCACTCTCTTTCCTTGAATGAACGTGTGCAGTTTGATTCTCTAAATAAGTGAGTTAAGTTTGTTTCATTGAAACAATGAATAACGTTTGAAACATTGAATGAATGATTGAAGTATGATTCAATGATTCAATGAGTGCAGTTTGCTTCATTGAATTAAAGCGTTAAGCTTGACACATTGAATGAATGAGATAAGCTCTACTCATTGAATTAAGCTGTGCAGTTTGTTTTATTGAATGAGTGGCAAAAGCACGATTCATTGAAACGGTATTTGCAGTCATTGTCATGGAACGAATGTTTTCAGTTGGATTGATTGATTGAATGATTACAGATAAATTGACTACAGAAATGAATGAAGTTTAAATCAACGAATTACTTTTGATTGTTTGAATCAATGATTGAAAAGGAATGAATGAACGAATGCAGTTTCTTCCATTGAATGAAAGTTTTGAGCATGACACATTGCATGAATGAGAGAAGCTCTACTCATTGATTTTACACGAGCAGTTTGGTTCATGGAGTGAATCTGTGCAGTTTGATTGAGACAATGCGGGAAGCGTATGTCAATGAATGAGTAGCTCTACTCATTGAATTGACAAGTGTAGTCTCTTTGTTTGAATGAACTAGTGCAGTTTTATTCACTAAATAAGTGAGTTAAGTTTGTTTCATTGAAACAATGATTAACGTTTGAAACATTGAATGAATGATTGGAGTTTGATTCAATGAATCAATGAGTGCAGTTTGCTTCATTGAATTAAAGCGTTAAGCTTGACACATTGAATGTATGAGAGAAGCTCTACTCATTGAATTAAGCTGTGCAGTTTGTTTTATTGAATGAGTGGCAAAAGCACGATGCATTGAAACGGTATTTGCAGTCATTGTCATGGAACGGATGTTTGAAGTTGGATTGATTGATTGAATGATTACAGATAAATTGACTACAGAAATGAATGAAGTTTAAATCAACGAATTACTTTTGATTCTTTGAATCAATGATTGAAAAGGAATGAATGAACGAATGCAGTTTCTTCCATTGAATGAAAGCTTTGAGCATGACACACTGAATGAATGAGAGAAGCTCTACTCATTGATTTTACACGAGCATTTTGGTTCATGGAGTGAATCTGTGCAGTTTGATTGAGACAATGCGGGAAGCGTATGTCAATGAATGAGTAGCTCTACTCATTGAATTGACAAGTGTAGTCTCTTTGTTTGAATGAACATGTGCAGTTTTATTCACTAAATAAGTGAGTTAAGTTTGTTTCATTGAAACAATGAATAAGGTTTAAACATGAATGAATGATTGAAGTTTGATTCAATGAATCAATGAGTGCAGTTTGCTTCATTGAATTAAAGCGTTAAGCTTGACACTTTGAATGAATGAGAGACGCTCTACTCATTGAATTAAGCTGTGCAGTTGGTTTCACTGAATGAGTGGCAAAAGCACGATTCATTGAAACGGTAATTGCAGTCTTTGTCATGGAACGAATGTTTGCAGTTGGATTGATTGATTGAATGATTACAGATAAATTGACTACAGAAATGAATGAAGTTTAAATCAACGAATTACTTTTGATTCTTTGAATCAATGATTGAAAAGGAATGAATGAACGAATGCAGTTTCTTCCATTGAATAAAAGCGTTGAGCATGACACATTGAATGAATGAGAGAAGCTCTACTCATTGAATTAACAAGTGCACTCTCTATCCTTGAATGAACATGTGCAGTTTGATTCAATTAATAAGTGAGTTATGTTTGTTTCATTGAAACAATGAATAACGATAGACGTTTGAAACATTGAATGAATGATTCAAGTTTGATTCAATGAATCAATGAGTGCAGTTTACTTCATTGAATTAAAGCGTTAAGCTTGACATATTGAAAGAATGAGAGAAGCTCTACTCATTGAATTAAGACGTGCAGTTTGTTTCATGAATGAAAGCTGTTTTGCTCATGACATTGAATGAATGGCATTAGCTCTCCACTTTGAATAAGTCGTGCAGTGTATTTCATTGAATGAATGGGTGGTTTGTTTCAGAAGTTGTTTGATTGAATCTATTAATACTGTTTGATGCATTAACTCAATGACTGCGGTGTAATTCAACGATTGAATGAGTGCAGTTGCCGTCTTTTAAAGAAAGTGTTAAGTTCGAGACATTGAATAAACGAGTAATGCTGTATTTAGTCAATTAACACGTGCATACTGGAAGGAACGCGTGACGTTTCTTTCATTGAATGAGTGTGTGCAGTATGATTCATCAGTTGTATGATTTAAGTTTGTTTGATTGAATTAAAACGTTAAGCTTGACACATTGAATAAAAGAGAGAATCTCTACTCATTAAATTAACAAGTGCAGTTTGGTTCACGGAAAGAAACTGTGCAGTTTAATTGAGACAATGCGTGACGCTTGTGGCGTTGAATAAATTAAGAGTAGCTCTTCTCATTGAATTGACAAGTGCACTCTCTATGCTTGAATGAACGTGTACAGTTTGATTCATTAAATAAGTGAGTTAAGTGTGTTTCATGGAAACAATGAATAACGTTTGAAACATTGAATCAATGATTGAAGTTTGATTCAATGAATCAATGAGTGCAGTTTCCTTCATTGAATAAAAGCGTTCAGCTTGACACATTGAATGAATGAGCGAAGCTGTACTCATTGAATTAAGACGTGGAATTGGTTTCATTGAATGAATGCGTTTTGGTCGTGACATTGACCGAATGGCATGAGCTCTACTCTTTGAACTAAGTCGTGCAGTGTATTTCATTGAATGAGTGGGTGCAAGATGATTCATCAGTTGTATGATTTATGTTTATTTGACTGAATTAAAACGCCAAACTTGACACATTGAATGAATGAGAGAAGCAGTATTCATAGCATTAACACGTGCAGTTTGTGCATGGATTGAATATCTGCAGTTTGATTGAGATAATTCGTTAACCGTGTGGAAAAAATGAATGAGAGTAGCTCTACTCATTGAATTGACAAGTGCACTCTCTTTCCTTGAATGAACGTGTGCAGTTTGATTCTCTAAATAAGTGAGTTAAGTTTGTTTCATTGAAACAATGAATAATGTTTGAAACATTGAATGAATGATTGAAGTATGATTCAATGATTCAGAGTGCAGTTTGCTTCATTGAATTAAAGCGTTAAGCTTGACACATTGAATGAATGAGAGAAGCTCTACTCATTGAATTAAGCTGTGCAGTTTGTTTTATTGAATGAGTGGCAAAAGCACGATTCATTGAAACGGTACTTGCAGTCATTGTCATGGAACGAATGTTTGCAGTTGGATTGATTGATTGAATGATTACAGATAAATTGACTACAGAAATGAATGAAGTTTAAATCAACGAATTACTAATGATTCTTTGAATCAATGATTGAAAAGGAATGAATGAACGAATGCAGTTTCTTCCATTGAATGAAAGCTTTGAGCATGACACATTGAATGAATGAGAGAAGCTCTACTCATTGATTTTACAAGAGCAGTTTGGTTCATGGAGTGAATCTGTGCAGTTTGATTGAGACAATGCGGGAAGCGTATGTCAATGAATGAGTAGCTCTACTCATTGAATTGACAAGTGTAGTCTCTTTGTTTGAATGACCTAGTGCAGTTTTATTCACTAAATAAGTGAGTTAAGTTTGTTTCATTGAAACAATGAATAAGGTTTAAACATTGAATGAATGATTGAAGTTTGATTCAAGGAATCAAGGAGGGCAGTTTGCTTCATTGAATTAAAGCGTTAAGCTTGACACATTGAATGAATGAGAGAAGCTCTATTCATTGAATTAAGACGTGCAGTTTGTTTCATTGAATGAATGTATTTTGCTCGTGACAGTGAATGAATGGCATTAGCTCTCCTCTTTGAATTAAGTCGTGCAGTGTATTTCATTGAATGAGTGTGTGCAGTATGATTCATCAATTGTATGATTTAAGTTTGTTTGATTGAATTAAAACGTTATGCTTGACACATTGAATAAAAGAGAGAATCTCTACTCATTGAATTAACAAGTGCAGTTTGGTTCACGGAAAGAAACTGCGCAGTTTAATTGAGACAATGCGTGAAGCTTGTGGTGTTGAATAAATTAAGAGTAGCTCTTCTCATTGAATTGACAAGTGCACTGTGTGCAGTTTGATTCATTAAATAAGTGAGTTAAGTGTGTTTCATGGAAACAATGAATAACGTATGAAACATTGAATCAATGATTGAAGTTTGACTCAATGAATCAATGAGTGCAGTTTTCTTCATTGAATAAAAGCGTTAAGCTTGACACATTGAATGAATGAGCGAAGCTGTGCTCATTGAATTAAGACGTGGAATATGTTTCATTGAACGAATGCGTTTTGCTCGTGACATTGAACGAATGGCATTAGCTCTACTCTTTGAACTAAGTCGTGCAGTGTATTTCATTGAAAGAGTGGGTGCAATATGATTCACCAGTTGTATGATTTATGTTTGTTTGACTGAATTAAAACGTCAAGTTGACACATTGAATGAATGAGAGAAGCAGTATTCATGTATTAACACGTACGGTTTGTGCATGGATTGAATATCTGCAGTTTGATTGAGACAATTCGTTAACCGTGTGGCAATGAATGAATGAGAGTAGCTCTACTCATTGAATTGACAAGTGCACTCTCTTTCCTTGAATGAATGTGTGCAGTTTGATTCTCTAAATAAGTGAGTTAAGTTTGTTTCATTGAAACAATGAATAACGTTTGAAACATTGAATGAATGATTGAAGTATGATTCAATGATTCAATGAGTACAATTTGCTTCATTGAATTAAAGCGTTAAGCTTGACACATTGAATGAATGAGATAAGCTCTACTCATTGAATTAAACTGTGCAGTTTGTTTTATTGAATGAGTGGCAAAAGCACGATTCATTGAAACGGTACTTGCAGTCATTGTCATGGAACGAATGTTTGCAGTTGGATTGATTGATTGAATGATTACAGATAAATTGACTACAGAAATGAATGAAGTTTAAATCAACGAATTACTAATGATTCTTTGAATCAATGATTGAAAAGGAATGAATGAACGAATGCAGTTTCTTCCATTGAATGAAAGCTTTGAGCATGACACATTAAATGAATGAGAGAAGCTCTACTCATTGATTTTACACGAGCAGTTTGGTTCATGGAGTGAATCTGTGCAGTTTGATTGAGACAATGCGGGAAGCGTATGTCAATGAATGAGTAGCTCTACTCATTGAATTGACAAGTGTAGTCTCTTTGTTTGAATGAACATGTGCAGTTTTATTCACTAAATAAGTGAGTTAAGTTTGTTTCATTGAAACAATGAATAAGGTTTAAACATGAAGGAATGATTGAAGTTTGATTCAAGGAATCAAGGAGGGCAGTTTGCTTCATTGAATTAAAGCGTTAAGCTTGACACTTTGAATGAATGAGAGATGCTCTACTCATTGAATTAAGCTGTGCAGTTGGTTTCATTGAATGAGTGGCAAAAGCACGATTCATTGAAACGGTAATTGCAGTCTTTGTCATGGAACGAATGTTTGCAGTTGGATTGATTGATTGAATGATTACAGATAAATTGACTACAGAAATGAATGAAGTTTAAATCAACGAATTACTTTTGATTCTTTGAATCAATGATTGAAAAGGAATGAATGAACGAATGCAGTTTCTTCCATTGAATGAAAGCGTTGAGCATGACACATTGAATGAATGAGAGAAGCTCTACTCATTGAATTAACAAATGCACTCTCTATCCTTGAATGAACATGTGCAGTTTGATTGAATTAATAAATGAGTTATGTTTGTTTCATTGAAACAATGAATAACGATAGACGTTTGAAACATTGAATGAATGATTCAAGTTTGATTCAATGAATCAATGAGTGCAGTTTACTTCATTGAATTAAAGCGTTAAGCTTGACATATTGAAAGAATGAGAGAAGCTCTACTCATTGAATTAAGACGTGCAGTTTGTTTCATGAATGAAAGCGGTTTGCTCATGACATTGAATGAATGGCTGGAGATCTCCTCTTTGAATAAATCGTGCAGTGTATTTCATTGAATGAATGGGTGCAGTTTGTTTCAGAAGTTGTTTGATTGAATCTATTACTACTGTTTGATGCATTAACTCAATGACTGCGGTGTAATTCAATGTTTGAATGAATTGCCTTCTTTTAAAGAAAGTGTTAAGTTCGAGACATTGAATGAACGAGTAAATCTGTACTTATTCAATTAACACGTGCATACTGATTTATTGAATGTACTCGTGAAGTTTCGTTCATTGAATGAGAGGCAAAAGCTCGATTCATTGAAATAGTACTCGCAGTCTTTGTCATGGAATGAATGTTAGCAGTTTGATTGATGGATTGAATGAATGCAGTTCAATTCACTTCATAAATGAGTGAAGTTTAAATCAACGAATTACATTTGATTCTTTGAATCAATGATTGAAAAGGAATGAATGAACGAATGCAGTTTCTTCCATTGAATGAAAGCTTTGAGCATGACACATTGAATGAATGAGAGAAGCTCTAACTCATTGAATTTGCACGAGCAGTTTGGTACATGGAGTGAATCTGTGCAGTTTGATTGAGACAATGCGGGAAGCGTTTGTCAATGAATGAATGAGAGTAGCTCTACTCATTGAATTGACAAGTGCAGTCTCTTTGTTTGAATGAACATGTGCAGTTTTATTCACTAAATAAGTGAGTTAAGTTTGTTTCATTGAAACAATGATTAACGTTTGAAACATTGAATGAATGATTGAAGTTTGATTTAATGAATCAATGAGTGCAGTTTACTTCATTGAATTAAAGCGTTAAGCTTGACACATTGAAAGAATGTCAGTTGCTCTACTCATTGAATTAAGACGTGGAGTTTGTTGCGTTGAATCGTCGCATATATCGTCACATTGAATGAATGGCATTAGTTCTACTCTTTGAAGTAAGTCGTGCAGTGCGTATTTCGTTGACTCAGTGGGTGCATTACGATTCACCAATTGTATGAATTAATTTTGTTTGATTGAATTAAAAACGTTGAGCTTGACACATTGAAAGAATGAGAGAATCTCTACTCATTGAATTAACAAGTGCACTCTCTATCCTTGAGTGAACATGTGCAGTTTGATTCAATTAATAAGTGAGTTATGTTTGTTTCATTGAAACAATGATTAACGTTTGACGTTTGAAACATTGAATGAATGATTCAAGTTTGATTCAATGAATCAATGAGTGCAGTTTACTTCATTGAATTAAAGCGTTAAGCTTGACATATTGAAAGAATGAGAGAAGCTCTACTCATTGAATTAAGACGTGCAGTTTGTTTCATGAATGAAAGCGGTTTGCTCATGACATTGAATGAATGGCTGGAGATCTCCTCTTTGAATAAATCGTGCAGTGTATTTCATTGAATGAATGGGTGCAGTTTGTTCCAGAAGTTGTTTGATTGAATCTATTACTACTGTTTGATGCATTAACTCAATGACTGCGGTGTAATTCAATGTTTGAATGAGTGCAGTTGCCTTCTTTTAAAGAAAGTGTTAAGTTCGAGACATTGAATAAACGAGTAATGCTGTACTTTGTCAATTAACACGTGCATACTGATTCATTGAAGGAACGCGTGAAGGTTCTTTCATTGAATGAGTGGCAAAAGCTCGATGCATTGAAATAGTACTTGCAGTCTTTGTCATGGAATGAATGTTTGCAGTTTGATTGATGGATTGAATGAATGCAGTTCAATTCACTTCATAAATGAGTGAAGTTTAAATCAACGAATTACATTTGATTCTTTGAATCAATGATTGAAAAATGAATGAATGCAGTTTGTTTCATTGAATGAAAGCCTTGAGCTTGACACATTGAATGAATGAGAGAAGCGAAATTCATTGATTTACACGAGGAGTTTGGTTCATGGGGTGAATCTGTGCAGTTTGATTGAGACAATTCGTGAAGCGTGTGGCAATGAATGAATGAGAGTAGCTCTACTCGTTGAATTGACAAGTGTAGTCTCTTTCATTGAATGAGGAGAAAGTGAGGTCTGCAGATGCTGGAGATCAAAGTTGAAACTTTATTGCTGGAACAGCACAGCAGGTCAGGCAGCATCCAGGGAACAGGAGATTCGACGTTTTGGGCACAGGCCTGAAGAAGGCCCTGTGCCCGAAACGTCGAATCTAGTGTTCCCTGGATGCTGCCTGACCTGCTGTGCTGTTCCAGCAATAAAGTTTCATCTTTCATTGAATGAACGTGTGCAGTTTGATTCACTAGATAAGTGAGTTAAGTTTGTTTCATTGAAACAATGAATAAGGTTTAAACATTGAATGAATGATTGAAGTTTGATTCAATGAATCAATGAGTGCAGTTTGCTTCATTGAATTAAAGCGTTAAGCTTGACACATTGAATGAATGAGAGAAGCTCTACTCATTGAATTAAGACGTGCAGTTTGTTTCATTGAATGAATGTATTTTGCTCGTGACAGTGAATGAATGGCATTAGCTCTGCTCTTTGAATTAAGTCGTGCAGTGTATTTCATTGAATGAATGGGTACAGTTTGATTCATTGAATGAATGCGTATTGGTCATGGCATGGAATGAATGGCAGAGGAGCTGTACGCTTTGAATTAAGACGAGCAGTGTATTTCATTCAATGAGTGTGTGCAGTATGATTCATCAATTGTATGATTTAAGTTTGTTTGATTGAATTAAAACGTTAAGCTTGACACATTGAATAAAAGAGAGAATCTCTACTCATTGAATTAACAAGTGCAGTTTGGTTCACGGAAAGAAACTGTGCAGTTTAATTGAGACAATGCGTGAAGCTTGTGGCGTTGAATAAATTAAGAGTAGCTCTTCTCATTGAATTGACAAGTGCACTCTCTATGCTTGAATGAACGTGTGCAGTTTGATTCATTAAATAAGTGAGTTAAGTTTGTTTCATGGAAACAATGAATAACGTTTGAAACATTGAATCATTGAATGAAGTTTGATTCAATGAATCAATGAGTGCAGTTTCCTTCATTGAATAAAAGCGATAAGCTTGACACATTGAGTGAATGAGCGAAGCTGTACTCATTGAATTAAGACGTGGAATTGGTTTCATTGAATGAATGCGTTTTGCTCGTGACATTGAAAGAATGGCATTAGCTCTACTCTTTGAACTAAGTCGTGCAGTGTATTTCATTGAATGAGTGGGTGCAATATGTTTCACCAGTTGTATGATTTATGTCTATTTGACTGAATTAAATCGTCAAGCTTGACTCATTGAATGAATGAGAGAAGCAGTATTCATTGTATTAACACGTGCAGTTTGTGCATGGATTGAATATCTGCAGTTTGATTGAGACAATTCGTTAACCGTGTGGCAATGAATGAATGAGAGTAGCTCTACTCATTGAATTGACAAGTGCACTCTCTTTCCTTGAATGAACGTGTGCAGTTTGATTCTCTAAATAAGTGAGTTAAGTTTGTTTCATTGAAAGAATGAATAACGTTTGAAACATTGAATGAATGAATGGAGTTTGATTCAATGAATCAATGAGTGCAGTTTGCTTCATTGAATTAAAGCGTTAAGCTTGACACATTGAATGAATGAGATAAGCTCTACACATTGAATTAAGCTGTGCAATTTGTTTTATTGAATGAGTGGCAAAAGCACGATTCATTGAAACGGTACTTGCAGTCATTGTCATGGAACGAATGTTTGCAGTTGGATTGATTGATTGAATGATTACAGATAAATTGACTACAGAAATGAATGAAGTTTAAATCAACGAATTACTAATGATTCTTTGAATCAATGATTGAAAAGGAATGAATGAACGAATGCAGTTTCTTCCATTGAATGAAAGCTTTGAGCATGAAACATTGAATGAATGAGAGAAGCTCTACTCATTGATTTTACACGATCAGTTTGGTTCATGGAGTGAATCTGTGCAGTTTGATTGAGACAATGCGGGAAGCGTATGTCAATGAATGAGTAGCTCTACTCATTGAATTGACAAGTGTAGTCTCTTTCTTTGAATGAACTAGTGCAGTTTTATTCACTAAATAAGTGAGTTACGTTTGTTTCATTGTAAACGTTTGAAACATTGAATTAATGATTGAAGTTTGATTTAATGAATCAATGAGTGCAGTTTACTTCATTGAATTAAAGCGTTAAGCTTGACACATTGAAAGAATGTCAGTAGCTCTACTCATTGAATCAAGACGTGGAGTTTGTTGCGTTGAATCGTCACATATATCGTCACATTGAATGAATGGCATTAGTTCTACTCTTTGAATTAAGTCGTGCAGTGTGTATTTCGTTGACTGAGTGGGTGCATTACGATTCACCAATTGTATGAATTAATTTTGTTTGATTGAATTAAAAACGTTGAGCTTGACACATTGAAAGAATGAGAGAAGCTCTACTCATTGAATTAACAAGTGCACTCTCTATCCTTGAATGAACATGTGCAGTTTGATTCAATTAATGTGAGTTTTGTTTGTTTCATTGAAACAATGATTAACGTTTGACGTTTGAAACATTGAATGAATGATTCAAGTTTGATTCAATGAATCAATGAGTGCAGTTTACTTCATTGAATTAAAGCTTTAAGCTTGACATATTGAAAGAATGAGAGAAGCTCTACTCATTGAATTAAGACGTGCAGTTTGTTTCATGACTGAAAGCGGTTTGCTCATGACATTGAATGAATGGCTGGAGATCTCCTCTTTGAATAAATCGTGCAGTGTATTTCATTGAATGAATGGGTGCAGTTTGTTTCAGAAGTTGTTTGATTGAATCTATTACTACTGTTTGATGCATTAACTCAATGACTGCGGTGTAATTCAATGTTTGAATGAGTGCAGTTGCCTTCTTTTCAAGAAAGTGTTAAGTTCGAGACATTGAATAAACGAGTAATGCTGTACTTAGTCAATTAACACGTGCATACTGTTTCATTGAAGGAACGCGTGAAGTTTCTTTCATTGAATGAGTGGCAAAAGCTCGATGCATTGAAATAGTATTTGCAGTCTTTGTCATGGAATGAATGTTTGCAGTTTGATTGATGGATTGAATGAATGCAGTTCAATTCACTTCATAAATGAGTGAAGTTTAAATCAACGAATTAGATTTGATTCTTTGAATCAATTGTTGAAAAATGAATGAATGCAGTTTATTTCGTTGAATGAATGGATTGAGCTGGACACATTGAATGAATAAGAGAAGCTTTATTCATTGATTTACGCGAGGAGTTTGGTTCATGGAGTGAATCTGTGCAGTTTGATTGAGACAATTCGTGAAATGTGTGGCAATGAATGAATGAGAGTAGCTCTACTCGTTGAATTGACAAGTGCACTCTCTTTCCTTGAATGAACGTGTGCAGTTTGATTCACTAGATAAGTGAGTTAAGTTTGTTTCAATGAACCATTGAAGAGCATTTGAAACACTGAATGAATGATTGAAGTATGATTCAATGAGTTCAGTTTGCTTCATTGAATTAAAGCATTAAGCTTGACACATTGAATGAATGAAAGAAGCTCTACTCATTGAATTAAGACGTACAATTTGTTTCATTGAATGAATGCGCTTTGCTCGTGACATTAAATGAATGGCTGGAGCAGTACTCTTTGAATTAAGTCGTTCAGTGTATTTCATTGAATGAATGGGTGCAGTTTGATTCAAAAGTAAATCAGTGAAGTTTGTTTGATTGAATCTATTAATAATGTTTGATGCATTAACTCAATGACTGCGGTGTGATTCAATGATTGAATGAATGCAGTTGGAATCTTGTTAAGGTAGTGTTAAGTTGGAGACATTGAATGAACGAGTAAATCTGTACTTATTCAATTAACACGTGCATACTGATTTATTGAATGTACTCGTAAAGTTTCGTTCATTGAATGAGAGGCAAAAGCTCGATTCATTGAAATAGTACTTGCAGTCTTTGTCATGGAATGAATGTTTGCAGTTTGATTGATGGATTGAATGAATGCAGTTCAATTCACTTCATAAATGAGTGAAGTTTAAATCAACGAATTACATTTGATTCTTTGAATTAATGATTGAAAAATGAATGAATGCAGTTTGTTTCATTGAATGAAAGCCTTGAGCTTGACACATTGAATGAATGAGAGAAGCTATATTCATTGATTTAAACGAGGAGTTTGTTTCATGGGGTGAATCTGTGCAGTTTGATTGAGACAATTCGTGAAGCGTGTGGCAATGAATAAATGAGAGTAGCTCTACTCGTTGAATTGACAAGTGTAGTCTCTTTCATTGAATGAACGTGTGCAGTTTGATTCACTAGATAAGTGAGTTAAGTTTGTTTCATTGAAACAATGAATAAGGTTTAAACATTGAATGAATGATTGAAGTTTGATTCAATGAATCAATGAGTGCAGTTTGCTTCATTGAATTAAAGCGTTAAGCTTGACACATTGAATGAATGAGAGAATCTCTACTCATTGAATTAAGACGTGCAGTTTGTTTCATTGAATGAATGTATTTTGCTCGTGACAGTGAATGAATGGCATTAGCTCTGCTCTTTGAATTAAGTCGTGCAGTGTATTTCATTGAATGAGTGTGTGCAGTATGATTCATCAATTGTATGATTTAAGTTTGTTTGATTGAATTAAAACGTTAAGCTTGACACATTGAATAAAAGAGAGAATCTCTACTCATTGAATTAACAAGTGCAGTTTGGTTCACGGAAAGAAACTGTGCAGTTTAATTGAGACAATGCGTGAAGCTTGTGGCGTTGAATAAATTAAGAGTAGCTCTTCTCATTGAATTGACAAGTGCACTCTCTATGCTTGAATGAACGTGTGCAGTTTGATTCATTAAATAAGTGAGTTAAGTTTGTTTCATGGAAACAATGAATAACGTTTGAAACATTGAATCAATGATTGAAGTTTGATTCAATGAATCAATGAGTGCAGTTTCCTTCATTGAATAAAAGCGTCATGCTTGACACATTGAATGAATGAGCGAAGCTGTACTCATTGAATTAAGACGTGGAATTTGTTTCATTGAATGAATACGTTTTGCTCGTGACATTGAACGAATGGCATTAGCTCTACTCTTTGAACTAAGTCGTGCAGTGTATTTCATTGAATGAGTGGGTGCAATATGATTCACCAGTTGTATGATTAATGTTTATTTGACTGAATTAAAACGTCAAGCTTGACATATTGAATGAATGAGAGAAGCAGTATTCATTGTATTAACACGTGCAGTTTGTGCATGGATTGAATATCTGCAGTTTGATTGAGACAATTCGTTAACCGTGTGGCAATGAATGAATGAGAGTAGCTCTACTCATTGAATTGACAAGTGCACTCTCTTTCCTTGAATGAACGTGTGCAGTTTGATTCTCTAAATAAGTGAGTTAAGTTTGTTTCATTGAAACAATGAATAACGTTTCAAACATTGAATGAATGATTGAAGTATGATTCAATGATTCAATGAGTGCAGTTTGCTTCATTGAATTAAAGCGTTAAGCTTGACACATTGAATGAATGAGATAAGCTCTACTCATTGAATTAAGCTGTGCAGTTTGTTTTATTGAATGAGTGGCAAAAGCACAATTCATTGAAACGGTACTTGCAGTCATTGTCATGGAACGAATGTTTGCAGTTGGATTGATTGATTGAATGATTACAGATAAATTGACTACAGAAATGAATGAAGTTTAAATCAACGAATTACTAATGATTCTTTGAATCAATGATTGAAAAGGAATGAATGAACGAATGCAGTTTCTTCCATTGAATGAAAGCTTTGAGCATGACACATTGAATGAATGAGAGAAGCTCTACTCATTGATTTTACACTAGCAGTTTGGTTCATGGAGTGAATCTGTGCAGTTTGATTGAGACAATGCGGGAAGCGTATGTCAATTAAAGAGTAGCTCTACTCATTAAATTGACAAGTGTAGTCTCTTTGTTTGAATGAACTAGTGAAGTTTTATTCACTAAATAAGTGAGTTAAGTATGTTTCATTGAAACAACGAATAACGTTTGAAACATTGAATGAATGATTGAAGTTTGATTTAATGAATCAATGAGTGCAGTTTACTTCATTGAATGAATGCGTTAAGCTTGACACATTGAAAGAATGTCAGTAGCTCTACTCATTGAATTAAGACGTGGAGTTTGTTGCGTTGAATCGTCACATATATCGTCACATTGAATGAAAGGCATTAGGTCTACTCTTTGAATTAAGTCGTGCAGTGTGTATTTCATTGCCAGAGTAGATGCATTACCAATTGAATGAATAAATTATGTTTGATTGAATTAAAACGTTGAGCTTGACACTTTGAAAGAATGAGAGAAGCTCTACTCATTCAATTAACAAGTGCACTCTCTATCCTTGAATGAACATGTGCAGTTTGATTCAATTAATAAGTGAGTTATGTTTGTTTCATTGAAAAAATGATTAACGTTTGACGTTTGAAACATTGAATGAATGATTCAAGTTTGATTCAATGAATCAATGAGTGCAGTTTACTTATTGAATTAAAGCGTTAAGCTTGACATATTGAAAGAATGAGAGAAGCTCTACTCATTGAGTTAAGACGTGCAGTTTGTTTCATTGAATGAAACCGGTTTGCTCATGACATTGAATGAATGGCTGGAGATCTCCTCTTTGAATAAATCTTGCAGTGTATTTCATTGAATGAATGGGTGCAGTTTGTTTCAGAAGTTGTTTGATTGAATCTATTAATACTGTTTGATGCATTAACTCAATGACTGCGGTGTAATTCAATGGTTGAATGAGTGCAGTTGCCTTCTTTTAAAGAAAGTGTTAAGTTCGAGACATTGAATAAACGAGTAATGCTGTACCTAGTCAATTATTACGTGCATTCTGATTCATTGAAGGAACGCGTGAAGTTTCTTTCATTGAATGAGTGGCAAAAGCTCGATGCATTGAAATAGTACGGTGGCACAGTGGTTAGCACTGCTGCCTCACAGCGCCTGAGACCCGGGTTCAATTCCCGCCTCAGGCGACTGACTGTGTGGAGTTTGCACATTCTCCCCGTGTCTGCGTGGGTTTCCTCCGGGTGCTCCGCTTTCCTCCCACAGTCCAAAAGATGTGCAGGGTCAGGTGAATTGGCCATGCTAAATTGCCCGTAGTGTTAGGTAAGGGGTAAATGTAGGGGTATGGGTGGATTTCGCTTCGGCGGGTCGGTGTGGACTTGTTGGGCCGAAGGGCCTGTTTCCACACTGTAATGTAATCTAATCTACTTGCAGTCTTTGTCATGGAATGAATGTTTGCAGTTTGATTGATGGATTGAATGAATGCAGTTCAATTCACTTCATAAATGAGTGAAGTTTAAATCAACGAATTACATTTGATTCTTTGAATCAATGATTGAAAAATGAATGAATGCAGTTTGTTTCATTGAATGAATGAATTGAGCTTGACACATTGAATGAATAAGAAGAGCTTTATTCATTGATTTACACGAGGAGTTTGGTTCATGGAGTGAATCTGTGCAGTTTGATTGAGACAATTCGTGAAATGTGAGGCAATGAATGAATGAGAGTAGCTCTACTCATTGAATTGACAAGTGTAGACTCTTTCCTTGAATGAACGTGTGCAGTTTGATTCACTAGATAAGTGAGTTAAGTGTATTTCATTGAACTATTGAAGAGCTTTTGAAACTCTGAATGAATGGTTCAAGTTTGATTCAATGAATCAATGAGTGCAGTTTACTTCATTGAATGAACGCGTTAAGCTTGACACATTGAATGAATGAAAGAAGCTCTACTCATAGAATTAAGACGTGGAGTTTGTTTCATTGAATGAATGCGTTTTGGTCGTCACATCGAATGAATGGCATTAGCTCTCCTCTTTGAATTAAGTCGTGCAGTGTGTATTTCATTGAATGTGTGCGTGCAGTATGATTCACCAATGGTATGATTTAATTATGTTTGATTGAATTAAAACGTTGAGCTTGACACATTGAATGAATGAGAGTAGCTCTACTCTTTGAATTGACAAGTGCACTCTCTTTCCTTGAATGAACACATGTGCAGTTTGATTCACTAAATTAGTTAAGTTTGTTTCATTGACCCAATGAATCGCGTTGATTCAATGAATCAATTAATGCAATTTGCTTCAATGAATGAAAGCGTTAAGCTTCACATATTGAAAGAATGAGAGAAGCTCTACTCATTGAATTAAGACGTGCAGTTTCTTTCATTGAATGAAAACGTTTTGCTCGTGACATTGAATGAATGGCATTAACTCTACACTTTGAATTTAGTCGTGCAGTGAATTTCATTGAATGAATGGGTGCAGTTTGATTCAGAAGTAAATCAGAAGTTTGTTTTATTGAATCTATTAACACTGTTTGTTGTATTAACTCAATGACTGCGGTGTATTTCAATGATTGAATGAATGCAGTTGCTTTCTTTTAAAGAAAGTGTTAAGTTCGAGACATTGTATAAACGACTAAAGCTGTACTTATTCAATTAGCACGTGCATACTGTTTCATTGAAGGAACTCGTGAAGTTTCTTTCATTGAATGAATGGCAAAAGCTCGATGCATTGAAATAGTACTTGCAGTCTTTGTCATGGAATGAATGTTTGCAGTTTGATTGATTGGTTGAACGAATGCAGTTCAATTGACTTCAGAAATGAGTGAAGTTTAAATCAACGAATTACTTTTCAGTCTTTCAATCAATGATTGAAAGAGAATGAATGAATGAATGCAGTTTCTTCCATTGAGTGAAAGCATTGAGCTTGACACGTTGAATAAGCGAGAGAAGCTTTACTCATTGATTTACACGAGCAGTTTGGTTCATGGAGTGAATCTGTGCAGTTTGATTGAGACAATTCGTGAAGCGTGTGGCAATGAATGAATGAGAGTAGCTCTTCTCATTGAATTGTCAAATGTAGTCTCTTTCCCTGAATGAACGTGTGCAGTTTCATTCACTAAATAAGTGAGTTCATTCTGTATCATTGAAACAATGAAAAGCGTTTGAAACATTGATTGAATGAATGATTGAAGTTTGATTTAATGAATCAATGAGAGCAGTTTGCTTCATTGAAATAAAGCGTTAAGCTTGACACATTGAATGAATGAGAGAAGCTCTACTCATTGAATTAAGACGTGCAGT
Organism: Chiloscyllium plagiosum; assembly: GCF_037043375.1. Classification (NCBI taxonomy): domain Eukaryota; kingdom Metazoa; phylum Chordata; class Chondrichthyes; order Orectolobiformes; family Hemiscylliidae; genus Chiloscyllium; species Chiloscyllium plagiosum. Next base: position 89,543,384 of record NW_028270149.1, on the reverse strand, counting down.
TTGTTTCATTGAATGAATGTGTTTTGCTCGTGACAGTGACTGAATGGCATTAGTTCTCCTCTTTGAATAAGTCGTGCTGTGTATTTCATTGAATGAATGGGTGCAATTTGATTCATTGAATGAATGCGTATTCGTCATGGCATGGAATGAATGGCAGAGGAGCTGTACGCTTTGAATTAAGACGAGCAGTGTATTTCATTGAATGAGTGTGTGCAGTATGATTTAAGTTTGTTTGATTGAATTAAAACGTTTAGCTTGACACATTGAATAAATGAGAGAATCTCTACTCATTGAATTAACAAGTGCAGTTTGGTTCACGGAGTGAATCTGTGCAGTTTAATTGAGACAATGCGTGAAGCTTGTGGCGTTGAATGAATAAGAGTCGCTCTTCTCATTGAATTGACAAGTGCACTCTCTATCCTTGAATGCACGTGTGCAGTTTGATTCACTAAATGACTGTCTTGTTTGTTTCATTGAAACAATGAGTAACGTTTGATTCATTGAATCAATGATTGAAGATTGATTCGATGAATCAATGAAAGCAGTTTGATTCATTGAACTAAAGCGTTAAGCTTGACTGTTTGATTGAATGAGAGAAGCTCTACTCATTGAATTAACACCAGCAGTTTGGTTCACGGAGTGAATCTGTGTAGTTTGATTGAGAAAATGCGTGAAGCTTGTGGCGTTGAATGAGTAAGAGTAGCTCTTCTCATTGAATTGACAAGTGCAGTCTCTATCCTTGAATGAACGTGGGCAGTTTGATTCACTAAATAACTGTGTTGAGTCAAGCTTAACGCTTTAGTTCAATGAATCAAACTGCTTTCATTGATTCATCGAATAAAACTTCAATCATTGATTCAATGAATCAAACGTTACTCATTGTTTCAATGAAACAGAGAGTAACGTTTGATTCATTGAATCAATGATTGAAGTTTGATTCGATGAATTAATGAAAGCTGTTTGATTCATTGAACTAAAGCGTTAAGCTTGACTGTTTGAATGAATGAGAGAAGCTCTACTCATTGATTTAAGACTTGCAATCTGTATCATTGAATGAATGCGTGCAGTTTACTTCATTGAATGAACGTGTTTTGCTCGTTACATTGAATGAATGGCTGGAGCTCTACTCTTTGAATTATGACGTGCAGTTTATTTCATTGAACGAATGGGTGCAGTTTGATTCACGAAGTAAATCAGTGAAGTTTGTTTGATTGAATCGATTAATACTGTTTGATGCATTAACTCAATGATTGCGGTGTGATTCAATTATTGAATGAATGCAGTTGCTTTCTTTTAAAGAAAGTGTTAAGTTCGAGACATTGTATAAACGACTAAAGCTGTACTTATTCAATTAGCACGTGCATACTGTTTCATTGAAGGAACTCGTGAAGTTTCTTTCATTGAATGAATGGCAAAAGCTCGATGCATTGAAATAGTACTTGCAGTCTTTGTCATGGAATGAATGTTTGCAGTTTGATTGATTGATTGAACGAATGCAGTTCAATTGACTTCAGAAATGAGTGAAGTTTAAATCAACGAATTACTTTTCAGTCTTTCAATCAATGATTGAAAGAGAATGAATGAATGAATGCAGTTTCTTCCATTGAGTGAAAGCATTGAGCTTGACACGTTGAATAAGCGAGAGAAGCTTTACTCATTGATTTACACGAGCAGTTTGGTTCATGGAGTGAATCTGTGCAGTTTGATTGAGACAATTCGCGAAGCGTGTGGCAATGAATGAATGAGAGTAGCTCTTCTCATTGAATTGTCAAATGTAGTCTCTTTCCCTGAATGAACGTGTGCAGTTTGATTCACTAAATAAGTGAGTTAATTCTGTATCATTGAAACAATGAAAAGCGTTTGAAACATTGATTGAATGAATGATTGAAGTTTGATTTAATGAATCAATGAGAGCAGTTTGCTTCATTGAAATAAAGCGTTAAGCTTGACACATTGAATGAATGAGAGAAGCTCTACTCATTGAATTAAGACGTGCAGTTTGTTTCATTGAATGAATGTGTTTTGCTCGTGACAGTGACTGAATGGCTTTAGTTCTCCTCTTTGAATAAGTCGTGCTGTGTATTTCATTGAATGAATGGGTGCAATTTGATTCATTGAATGAATGCGTATTCGTCATGGCATGGAATGAATGGCAGAGGAGCTGTACTCTTTGAATTAAGACGAGCAGTGTATTTCATTGAATGAGTGTGTGCAGTATGATTTAAGTTTGTTTGATTGAATTAAAACGTTTAGCTTGACACATTGAATAAATGAGAGAATCTCTACTCATTGAATTAACAAGTGCAGTTTGGTTCACGGAGTGAATCTGTGCAGTTTAATTGAGACAATGCGTGAAGCTTGTGGCGTTGAATGAATAAGAGTCGCTCTTCTCATTGAATTGCAGTCTTTGTCATGGAATGAATGTTTGCAGTTTGATTGATTGAATGAACGAATTGACTTCAGAAATGAGTGAAGTTTAAATCAACGCAGTCCAGGCTCTTTCAGAAACCGTTCAGTCAATAAAGGAAGTCAGACTAATACAACATAGAGCATTACAGTGCAGTACGGGCTCCCTATGCAACCACTCAGCTAATAAAGAAATATGACAGCGCAGTACAGGCCTTTTAAGATAACGCTCGGCTAAGACAGGAAGTCAGGTTAACACAACATAGAACATTAGAGCACAGCACAGGCACTGTAAGGAACCGCTTGGATAATAAAAGAAGTTAGACTAATACAACATAGAACATTACAGCGCACTACAGGCCCTTTATGGATCCGCTCGGCTGATAAAGGATGTTAAACCGATACAACATAGAACATTACAGCGCAGTACAGGCCCTGTACCGAACTGTAATGTTCTATGTTGTATTAGTCTAACTTCCTTCATTAGCTGTGTGGTTGCATAAATGACCTGTGCTGAGCTGTGATGTTCTCTGAGTCTAACTTCCTTTCTTAGCCGAATGGTGCCATAAAGGGACTGTACTGTGCTGAAATGTTCTTTGTTGTATCAGTCTAACTTCTTTTATTACCCAAGCAGTTCCATAAAGGGCTCATACTGCGCTGTAATGGTCTCTGAGATTAGCTTCCTGTATTAGCCGAGCGGTTCCATAAATGGCCTCTTTTACGCTGTCCTGTTCTATGTTGTATTTGTCCAGCTTCCTTTCTTAGTTGAGCGGTGCTATAAATGGCCGGTGTTGAGCTGTGATGTCCTCTGAATCTAACTTTCTTCATTAGTTAAGTGGTTTCATAAAGGGCATGTGCTGCGCTGTAATGTTCTTTGTTGTATCAGTATCTTTGTTGAAAGGAAGCTCGACAAATACAACATAGAACAGGACAGCGTAATAGAGGCCATTTATGGAACCGCTCGGCTAATACAGGAAGCTAATCTCAGAGACCATTACAGCGCAGTATGAGCCCTTTATGGAACTGCTTGGGTAATGAAAGAAGTTAGACTGATACAACAAAGAACATTACAGCGCAGAACAGGCCATTATGGAACAGCCCGGCTAATAACAGACATTAGACTGATCCAACACAGAGCATTACAGGGCAGTACAGGCCCTTTAACGAACCGCTTGGCTAATGAAGTAAGTTAGAGCTGAAAATGTGTTGCTGGAAAAGCGCAGCAGGTCAGGCAGCATCCAAGGTACAGGAGAATCGACGTTTTGGGCATAAGCCCTTCTTCAGGAATGCTTATGCCCGAAACGTCGATTCTCCTGTTCCTTGGATGCTGCCTGACCTGCTGCGCTTTTCCAGCAATACGTTTTCAGCTCTGATCTCCAGCATCTGCAGCCTTCACTTTCTCTTAATGAAGTAAGTTAGACGAATACAACATGGAACATTACAGCGCAGGAGATGCCCTTAATGGCACCGCTTAGCGAATGAAGGAAGTTAGACTGATAGAACTTGGAACATTACAGCGCAGCACCGTCCGTTTATAGAACTGCTCGGCTAATAATACAAATTAGACTAATACAACATAGAAAATTACAGCACAGTACAGGCCCTTTATGAAACTGCTTGGCTAATACAGGAAATTAGACTAATACAATAGAGAACATTACAGAGCAGTTCAAGCTCTTTAAGGAACCACTTGGCGAATAAAAGAAGTCAGACTGATACAACATAGAACATTACAGTACAGTACAGGCCCGATATGTAAACGCTCAGCTAACATTACAGTTTTGTAAATTCCCATTATTGAACTGCTCGGCTAATGAGGAACGTTAGACTAATACAACAATACAGCGCAGTACAGGCCATTATGAAACCACTCGGTAAATGAAGGAAGCTAGATTCATAGCAGAAAGAACATTACAGCACAGTACAGGCCCTTTATGGCACCATTCGGCTAATAAAGGAAGTTAGACTCAGAGAACATCACAGCTCAGCACAGGTCATTTATGCAACCACACAGCTAATGAAGGAAGTTAGACTAATACAACATAGAACATTACAGTTCGGTACAGGGCCTGTACTGCGCTGTAATGTTCTATGTTGTATCGGTTTAACATCCTTTATCAGCCGAGCGGATCCATAAAGGGCCTGTAGTGCGCTGTAATGTTCTATGTTGTATTAGTCTAACTTCTTTTATTATCCAAGCGGTTCCTTAAAGTGCCTGTGCTGTGCTCTAATGTTCTATGTTGTGTTAACCTGACTTCCTGTCTTAGCCGAGCGTTTCCTTAAAAGGCCTGTACTGCGCTGTCATATTTCTTTATTAGCTGAGTGGTTGCATAGGGGGCCCGTACTGCACTGTAATGCTCTATGTTGTATTAGTCTGACTTCCTTTATTGACTGAACGGTTTCTTAAAGAGCCTGTACTGCGTTGTAATGTTCTTAGTTGTATTAGCCATCCTGTTCCACAAAGGGTCTGTACTGTGCTGTAATGTTCCATGTTGTCTGAGTCTAACATCCTCTACTGCCCGAGCAGTTTCATAAAGGGCATGTACAGCACTGTAATGTTCTATGTTTATTAGTCTAATGTCTTTTATTAGCTGAGCGGTTCCATAAATGGCCTGTGTTGAGCTGTGATGTTCTCTGAGACCAACTTCCTTTCTTAGCCAAGCGGATCCATAAAGGGCCAGTAGTGCGCTGTCATGTTCTATGTTGTATTAGTCTAATTTATTTTATTATCCAAGCGGTTCCTTAAAGCACCTGTACTGCTCTATATTTGTTCTATGTTGTATTAGTCTAATCTCCTTAATTAGCCACGCGGTTTGGTCAAGGACCTGCACCGCGCTGTGGTGTTCAATGTTGTATTAGTCGAACTTGCTTTAATCGGCGAGAGGTTCCATAAAGGGCCTGTACTGCACTGTAACGTTCTATTTTGTATTAGTCTAACCTTTTTTATTAACTGAGCGGTTCTATAAAGGGCCTGTACTGTGCTGTCATGTTCCACGTTCTATGAGTCTAATTTCTTGTATTAGCCGAGCGGTTCCAAAACGGGCCTGTTCTACACAGGGACAGTTTTTCTCCATAGTATTCACAGGTTCTGTTGTTCTTTATCATATTCCTAGAGACTGCTGTTTTCTGTAATACACACAGGGACAGTGGTTCTCTATTTTGTACACAGGGACTGCCATTCTCTATAATAGACACATGGACTGCTGTACTCGATGTTATACAAAGGGACTGCTTTTCTCTACAATGTACACAGGCTCTGCTGTTCTCAACATTGTATACAGGGATTTGCATTCAGTACACTGTACGTAGGTTCTGCTGTTCTCGACAGTGTATGCAGGACTGAGAACTGATGTTCTCTGTTTTATACACCGGGACTGCTATTCTCTATATTATGCACAGGCACTGCTGTTCTTTAAAATAGGCACAGGAACTGCTGTTCTCTATATTATACACAGGGACTACTGTTCTCATGATTAAATGCAGGGACTGCTGTTCTCAACATTGTACACAGAAAATGTGTTTCTCTATATTATACACAGGGACTGCTGTTTTCTGTATTATACCGAGGGACTGTTGTTCTCTGTATTATACACAGGGACTGCTTTTCTCTATACTGTACAGAGGGACTGTTCTTTATATTATGCACAGGCAATGCTGTTCTCTGAAATTGACACAGGGACTGTTGTTCTCATGATTAAATACAGGGAACTGCTGTTCTTGACATTGTACATGGAGATTGCTTTTCTCTATATCATACACAGTGACTGCTGTTCTCATTTTTATACAGAGGGACTGCTGTTCTCTATGTTAAACATATGAACTGCTGTTCCCTATGTTACACCCAGTGACTCATGTTCTCTATATTGTACGCAGACACTGGTGTTCTCTATATTATAGATAGGGATGGCTGTTCTCTTTAGTAAACACAGGAATTCATATTCTTTATATTAGACACAGCATCTGCTGTTCTCAATATTATACACATGGACTGCTTTTTTTTTAGATTACTTACAGTATGGAAACGTATGGATTACAGTGAAACAATTCCACACCGACCTCTGAAGAGCAACCCATTCCTCTACATTTACCCCTTCACCTAACACTACGGGCAATTCAGCATGTCCAATTCACCTAAACTGCACATTTGTTGGGCTGTAGGAGGAAACCGGATCACCCACAGGAAACCCACGCAGACACGGGGAGAATGTGCAAACTCCACACAGACAGTTGCCTGAGGCGGGAATTGAACCCGGGTCTCTGGCACTGTGAGGCAGCGGAGCTAACCACTGTGCCGCCAACAAATGTTCTCAACATTGTACACAGAGAGTGCTTTTCTCTATATTATATACAGTTACTGCTGTTCTCCAGATTATACATATGGACTGCTGGTCTCTATATCAGACGCAGGGACTGCTGTTTTTTTGTATTGTGCTCAGGCACTGCTGTTCTCGAAAATGGACACAGGGACTGCTGTCCACTATATTGTGCACAGGGTTAGCTGTTATCTATAATGATACATACGCATAAAAATGTTCTATGTTCTATGAGTATAATTTCCTTTTTTATCCAAGCGGTTCCATAAACGACTTGTGCCGCGCTGTCATGTTCTGTATTGTATTAGTCTAACTTCTTTTATCATCTGAGTGGTTCCACAAAGGGCCTGTACTGCGTTGTCATCTTCTATGTTCGATGAGTCTAAATTCCTTTATTATCTGAGCGGATCCATTAAGCGTGTGTACTGCGCTGTCATGTTCTTAATGTTCTATGTGTGTAACTTTCTTTATTAGCTGAACAGTTCCATAAAGGGCCTGTACTGCGCTGTCATATTCTACGTTTTATTAGTCTAACTACTTTTATTAGCCGAGCAGCTCGATAATGGGTTTTTTTTTGTGCTGTCATGTTCTATGTTGTATCGGTCTAACTTCTTTTATTAGCCGAACAGTTCTGTAAAGAGCTTGTACTACGCTGTATTACTCTACCTTCTGTAAGATTAACTTCCTTTACTTGCCAATGGGTTTTAAAAACGGCCTGTATTGCGCTGTCAAATTCTATGTTGTTTTAGTCAAACTTAATTTATTAGCCGAGCAGTTCCACAATAAGGCTGTACTGCATCGTAATGTTCTATGTTCTGAGTCTAACTTCCTTTATTATCCGAGAAGTTCCACAAAATGGCTTGTACAGCGCAGTAATGTTCTACGTTCTGTGGGTCTAACTTCCTTTATTAGCTGTGCGGTTCTATAAACGCCCTGCACTGCGCTGTCATATTCTATGTTCGATGAGCCTACTTTCCTTTATTAGCCAAGCGGTTCTATAAAGGGCCTGTGCTGCACTGTGATGTGCTATATTCTATGAGTATAACTTCCTCTTTTAGCCAAACAAGTTCCGTAAAGGGCCCGTACTGCGCATTCATGTTCTTAATATTCTATGTGTGTAACTTTTTTAATTAGCCGAGCAGTTCCATAAAGGGTCTGGACTGATCTATAACGTTCAATGTTCAGAATCTCTTCATGTGGGCGGCACGGTAGCACAATGGTTAGCACTGGAGTTTGCACATTCTCCCCGTGTCTGCGTGGGTTTCCTCCGGGTGCTCCGGTTTCCTCCCACAGTCCAAAGATGTGCACGTCAGGCGAATTGGCCACGCTAAATTGCCTGTAGTGTCAGGTAAGGGGTAAATGTAGGGGCATGGGTGGGTGGCGCTTCGGCGGGTCGGTGTGGACTTGTTGGGCCGAAGGGCCTGTTTCCACACTGTAATGTAATCTAATCTAATCTTCATTTATTAGCTAAGTGGTCCCACAAATAGGCCTGTACTTTGCTGGAATGTTCTATGTTCTATGACTCTAACTTCCTTTATTAGCCAAGCGGTTCCATAAAAGGCCTGCACTGCACTGTGACGTGCTATGATCTATGGGTCAAACTTCCTTTATTAGCCCTGGGGTTCCATAAAGGGCCTGTACTGTGCTGTAATGGTGCATGTTCTATGAGTCTAACTTGCTTAATCAGACGAGCGGTTCCATAAAGGGTACTGTGCTGTCAAGTTCGGTGTTGTTTTAGTCAAACTTAATTTATTAGCTGAGCAGTTCCATAATAAGGCTGTACTGCGTTATAACATTATATGTTCTGAGGCTAACTTCCTTTATTATCCAAGAAGTTCCACAAAATGGCCTGTACTGTGCTATAATGTTCTATGATCTCTGAGTCTAACTTCCTTCATTAGCCGTGCGGTTCTATAAACGCCCTCCTCTGCGCTGTCATATTTTATGTTCGATGAGCCGATATTCCTTTATTAGACAAGCGGTTCTATAAAGGGCCTGCAATGCACTGTGATGTCCTATGTTCTAGTAGTCTAACTTACTTTATTAGCTGAGTGGTTCCATAAAGGGCCGGTACTGTGCTCTAATGCTGTATGTTCTATGAGTCTAACTTACTTTCTTCGCCAAACAGTTACATAAAACTCCACTACTGCACCATCATATTCTGTGTTGTATTAGTCTAACTTCTTTTATCAGATGAGCGTTTCTATAAAGGGCTTGTATTGTACTGTCATGTTCTATGTTCTATGTGTGTAACTTCCTTTATTAGCCGAGTTGGTCCATAAAGGGCCTGTACTGCGCTGTCATGTTCTTAGTGTTCTGTGTGTAACTTTCTTTATTAGCTGAGGGGTTCCATCAAGGGCCGGTACTGCGCTGTCATATTCTATGTTCCATGCGTCTATACTCCTTTATTCACTGAGCGGTTCTATAAAGGGACTGTACTTTTATATTACATTACAGTGTGGAAACAGGCCCTTCGGCCCAACAAGTCCGCACCAACCCGCTGAAGCGCAACCCACCCTTACCCCTATATTTACCCCTTACCTAACACTACGGGCAATTTAGCATGGCCAATTCACCTGACGTGCACATCTTTGGACTGTGGGAGGAAACCGGAGCACCCGGAGGAAACCCACGCAGACACGGGGAGGATGTGCAAACTCCACCTGAGTTGGGAATTGAACCCGGGTCTCTAGAGCTGTAAGGCAGCAGTGCTAACCACTGTGCCAGTGTGCTAACATAGAGAACAGCAGCCCCTGTGTATAACATCGAGAAACACAGTCTCTATGTACAATGTTGAGAACAGCAGTCCCTGTATTTAATTATGAGAACAGCAGTCTCTATGTATAGTACAGAGAACAGATGTCTGTGTGTCAATTTCAGAGAACAGCAGTGCCTGTGCATAATTTAAAGAACAGCAGTCCCTGCGTATAATATGGAGAACAGCTATCCCTGTGTATAATACAGAGAACAGCAGATGCTGTGCCTAATATAAAGAACATGAATCCCTGCGTTTATTAAGAGAACAGCCATCCCTGTGTATAATACAGGGAATATGAGTCAGCATGTAAAATATAGAGAACAGCTATCCCTGTATGTAATATAGAGAACAGCAGATGCTGTGTCTAATATAAAGGACATGAATCCCTGTGTTTAAAAAGAGAACAGCCGTCCCTGTGTATAATGTAGAGAACAGCAGTCCCTGTGTACAATATAGAGAACATGAGTCACTTTGTGACATAGAGGACAGCTAATATAAAGAACATGAATCCCTGTGTTTAAAAAGAGGACAGCCGTCCCTGTGTAACATAGAGAACAGCAGTCCCTCTGTATAATACAGAACACAGCAGTCCCTGTGTATAATATAGAGAACAGCAGACCCTCTGTATAATACAGAAAGGAACCGTCCCTGTGCATAATATAGAGAACCTGAGTCACTGTGTATAAGATAGAGAACAGTTATCTCTGGGTGTAATATTGAGAGCAGCAGTCCCTGTGTATAATATAGAGGACAGCAGTCCCTGCGTCTCTCTTAGAGATCAGCAGGCCCTGTGTACAATATAGTAAAATGCAGTCCCTCTGTCTATTGTACTGTAATGCTCCATGTTGTATTAGTCTGACTTCCTTTATTGGCTGAACGGTTTCTTAAAGAGCCTGTACTGCGTTGTAATGTTTTCAGTTGTATTAGACAATCTGTTCCACAAAGGGCCTGTACTGTGCTGTAATGTTCCATGTTGTCTGAGTCTCACATCCTCTACTGGCCGAGCAGTTCCATAAAGGGCATGTACAGCCCTGTAATGTTCTATGTTTATTAGTCTAATGTCTTTTATTCGCTGAGCGGTTCCATAAATGGCCTGTGTTGAGCTGTGATGTTCTCTGAGACTAACTTCCTTTCTTAGCCAAGCGGATCCATAAAGGGCCTGTAGTGCGCTGTCATGTTCTATGTTGTATTAGTCTAATTTATTTTATTATCCAAGCGGTTCCTTAAAGCACCTGTACTGCTCTATATTTGTTCTATGTTGTATTAGTCTAATCACCTTAATTAGCCACGCGGTTCGGTCAAGGACCTGCACCGCGCTGTGGTGTTCAATGTTGTATTAGTCGAACTTGCTTTAATCGGCGAGAGGTTCCATAAAGGGCCTGTACTGCACTGTAATGTTCTATTTTGTATTAGTCTAACCTTTTTTATTAACTGAGCGGTTCTATAAAGGGCCTGTTCTACACAGGGACAGTTTTTCTCCATAGTATTCACAGGTTCTGTTGTTCTTTATCATATACCTCGAGACTGCTGTTTTCTGTAATACACACAGGGACAGTGTTCTCTATTTTGTACACAGGGACTGCCATTCTCTATAATAGACACATGGACTGCTGTACTCGATGTTATACAAAGGGACTGCTGTTCTCTACAATGTACACAGGCTCTGCTGTTCTCAACATTGTATACAGGGATTTGCATTCAGTACACTGTACGTAGGTTCTGCTGTTCTCGACAGTGTATGCAGGACTGAGAACTGATGTTCTCTGTTTAATACACCGGGACTGCTTTCTCTATGTTATGCACAGGCACTGCTGTTCTTTAAAATAGGCACAGGAACTGCTGTTCTCTATATTATACACAGGGACTACTGTTCTCATGATTAAATGCAGGGACTGCTGTTCTCAACATTGTACACAGAAAATGTGTTTCTCTATATTATACACAGGGACTGCTGTTTTCTGTATTATACCGAGGGACTGCTGTTCTCTGTATTATACACAGGGACTGCTTTTCTCTATACTGTACAGAGGGACTGCTGTTCTTTATATTATGCACAGGCAATGCTGTTCTCTGAAATTGACACAGGGACTGTTGTTCTCATGATTAAATACAGGGAACTGTTGTTCTTGACATTGTCCATGGAGATTGCTTTTCTCTATATCATACACAGTGACTGCTGTTCTCATTTTTATACAGAGGGACTGCTGTTCTCTATGTTAAACATATGAACTGCTGTTCCCTATGTTACACCCAGTTACTCATGTTCTCTATATTATACGCAGACACTGGTGTTCTCTATATTATAGATAGGGATGGCTGTTCTCTTTAGTAAACACAGGAATTCATATTCTTTATATTAGACACAGCATCTGCTGTTCTCAGTATTGTACACATGGACTGCTTTTCTTTTAGATTACTTACAGTATGGAAACAGGCCCTTCGGCCCAACAATTCCACACTGACCTCTGAAGAACAACCCATTTCTCTACATTTACCCCTTCACCTAACACTACGGGCAATTTAGCATGTCCAATTCACCAAAACTGCACATTTTTTGGGCTGTAGGAGGAAACCGGATCACCCACAGGAAACCCACGCAGACACGGGGAGAATGTGCAAACTCCACACAGACAGTTGCCTGAGGCGGGAATTGATCTCGGGTCTCTGGCACTGTGAGGCAGCGGAGCTAACCACTGTGCCGCCCACAAATGTTCTCAACATTGTACACAGAGTGCTTTTCTCTATATTATACAATATGGCCTGTACTGTGCTGTAACGTTCTATGATCTCTGAGGGTAACTTCCTTCATTAGCCGTGCGGTTCTATAAACGCCCTCCTCTGCGCTGTCATATTTTTTGTTCGATGAGCTGATATTCCTTTATTAGACAAGCGGTTCTATAAAGGGCCTGCAATGCACCGTGATGTGCTATGTTCTATTAATCTAACTTACTTTATTAGCTGAGTGGTTCCATAAAGGGCCTGTACTGTGCTATAATGCTGTATGTTCTATGATTCTAACTTACTTTCTTCGCCAAACAGTTACATAAAGCTCCACTACTGCACCATCATATTCTGTGTTGTATTAGTCTAACTTCTTTTATCAGATGAGCGTTTCTATAAAGGGCTTGTATTGCACTGTCATGTTCTATGTTCTATGTGTGTAACTTCCTTTATTAGCCGAGTTGGTCCATAAAGGGCCTGTACTGCGCTGTCATGTTCTTAGCGTTCTATGTGTGTAACTTTCTTTATTAGCTGAGGGGTTCCATCAAGGGCCGGTACTGCGCTGTCATATTCTATGTTCCATGCGTCTATACTCCTTTATTCACTGAGCGGTTCTATAAAGGGACTGTACCACACTGTGATGTGCTCTGCTCCATTTGTCTAACTTCCTTTATTATCTGAGCGGTTCCATTAAGGGCCTGTACTGCTTTGTCATATTCTACGTTCTATGAGTCTAACTTCTATATTAACCAAGTGGTTCTATAAAGGGCCTGTACTGTGCTGTGATGGTCTTTGTTCTATTAGTCTAACTTCCTTTGTTAGCTGAGCGGTTCCATAATTTACCTGTACTACGCTGTCATGTACCTAAAGCTCTATGTGTGTAAATTTCTTTATTAGCCAAACATTTTCATAAAGGGCCTGTACTGCGGTGTAATATGCTATGTTGTATTAGGCTAATTTCCTTCATGAGCTGAATGGTTCCATAAAGCTCTGTACTGTGCTGTAATATTCTTTGTTCTATGAGTCTAATTTCCTTTATTAGCCGAGCAGTTAAATAAAGGGCCTGTACTGCATTGTAATGTGCTATATTGCGTTAATCTAACTTCTTTTAAAGGCAAGCAGTTCCATAAAGAGCCTGTACTGTGTTGACATGTTCTTCATGTTCTATGTGTGTAACTTTCTTTCTTAGCTAAATGGTTCCATAAAGGATCTGTACTGTGCTGTCATATTCTATGTTCCATGAGTCTATATTCATTTATTAGCCAAGCAGATCTCTAAAGGGCCTGCAATGCACTGTGATGGGCTATGTTCTATGAGTCTACTTCCTTTATTAGCCAAGCGGTTCCACAAAGGACCTGTACTGGACTGTAATGTTCTGTGTTGTATTGGTCTAATGTCTGGAATTAGCCAAGTGGTTCTATAAAGGGCCTGTACTGTGCTGTAATGCTGAGTGAACTATGATGCTAACTTCCTTTATTAGCTGACCAGTTCCATTAAGGGCCGATACTGCGCTGTAATGCTCTTTGTATGATGAGCCTAACTTCCATTATTAGCCGAGTGGTACCGTAAAGGTCATTTACAGCGCAGTAATGTGCTATGTTCTATGAGTCAAAGTTCATTGAAGAGCTGAGAGATACCATAAAGTGATATAACATTATGTGTTGTATTAGTCCAACTTCATTTATTATCTGAGTGGTTCCATAAAGGGCTTGTACTACGCTGTAATTATATGAGTCTAACTTCCTTTATAATCCAAGTGGTCCCATAAATGGCCTATACTGCACTGTCATGTTCTGTGTTGTATCAGTCTAACTTCTTTTTATCAGCCATGTGGTTCAATAAAGGGCCTCTGCTACGCTGTCATAGTCTATGTTCTGTGAATCTAACTTCCTTTATTAACCAGTTGCTCCATCTCGGGCCTGTACTGCGCTGTCATGTTCTTAATGATCCATGTACGTAACTTTCTTTATTAGCCGAATGGTTCCATAAAGCTCCTGTACTGCGCTGTAATTCTCTACATTTGATGAATCTATATTTCTTTATTAGACAAGCGGTTCTATAAAGCGTCTGGACTGCACTGTGATGTGTTAAGTTCTATTAGCCTAATTTCTTTTATTAGCCAAGCGGTTCCACAAAGGACTTGTACTGCGCTGTAATGTTCTATGCTGTACTGGTCTAATATCTGGTTTTAGCTGATTGGTTCCATAAAGGGCTGAAAATGTGTTGCTGGAGAAGCGCAGCAGGTCAGGCAGCATCCAGGGAACAGGAGAATCGACGTTTCGGGCATAAGCCCTTCTTCAGGAATGAGGAAAGTTTGTCCAGCAGGCTAAGATAAAAGGTAGGGAGGAGGGATTGGGGGAGGGGCGTCGGAAATGTGATAGGTGGAAAGAGGTCAAGGTGAGGGTGATAGGTCAGACTGGGGTGGGGGCGGAGAGGTCAGGAAGAAGATTGCGGGTTAGGAAGGCGGTGCTAAATTTGTTGGATTTGACTGAGACAAGGTGGGGGGAGGGGAAATGAGGAAACTGGTGAAATCCGAGTTAATCCCTTGTGGTTGGAGGGTTCCTAGGCGGAAGATGAGGTGCTCTTCCTCCAACCGTCGTGTTGTTGTGGTCTGGCGATGGAGGAGTCCAAAGACCTGCATATCCTTGGTGGAGTGGGAGGGGGAGTTGAAGTGTTGAGCCACAGGGTGGTTGGGTTGGTTGGTCCCGGTCTGGCGATGGAGGAGTCACAACTTCCTTTAACAGCCGAGCAGTTCCATAATTGGCCTGTCCTGCGCTGTGATATTCTATGTTGTATTAGTCTCGTGTCCATTATCAGCCAAGCGGTTGCATAAAGGGCCTGTACTGCGCTGTAATGCTCCATGTTCTATGACTCTAATTTCCTTCATTAGCCGAGCGGTTCCATCAAGGCCTGTACTGCTGTGTAATGTGCTTTGTTGTATTGGTCTAATGTCCGGTATGAGCCACACGGTACCATAACAGGCCTGTACTGCGCTGTAATGCTGTAGGTTCTATCAGACTAACTTCCTTTATTAGCCAAGCGGTTCCATAAAGGATCTGTGCTGCGCTGTAATGTGCTATGTTGCATTGATGTAATGTCCGGTATTAGCCGAATGGAACCATAAAAGCCCTGTACTTCGCTTAATGTGCTATGTTGTATTGGTCTAATATCCGTTATTATCCGATTGTTTCCATAAAGGGCCTGCAATGCTATATGTTCGATGAATCTACATTCCTTTACTAGCCGAGCGGTTCCATAAAGGACAAGTACTGCGCTGTAATGTGCTATGTTGAAAAGATCTAATGTCCGGCATTAGCCTAATAGGATCATAAAGGGCCTATACTGCGCTGTAATGCTATATGTTATATGAATCTCACTTCCTTTATTAGCCGAGCTGTTCCATAAAGGTCCTCTACTGTGCTGTAATTCTCTACACTCTGAATCTATATTCATTTATTAGCCATGCGGTTCCCTAAAGGACATGTACTGCGCTGTAATGCAGTATGTTCCATCAGTCTAACTTATTTTATTAGCCGAGCTGTTCCATAAAGGACCAGCACTGCGCTGTAATGTGCTATATTATATTGGCTTAATGTCCGGTATTAGCCGAATGGTACCATAAAGGGCCTGTACTGCGCTGTAATGTGCTCCGTTGTATTGGTCTAATGTCCTTTATTTGCCGAGTGGTTCCATAAAGGGCCTGTACTGCGCTGTGATGCTGTATGTTCTATGAATCTATATTTCTTTATCATCCAAACGGATCAATAAAAGGCCTGTTTTGCGCTGTAATGCTGTATGTTCTATGAATCTACATTCTTTTATTAGCCGTGCAGTTCCATAAAGGACCAGTACTGCGCTGTAATGTGCGATATTGAAAAGGTCTAATGTCTGGTATTAGCCAAATGGTTCCATAAAGGTCCTGTACTGTGCTGTAATTCTCTACGTTCTATGAATCCATATTCCTTTATTAGCCATGCGGTTCCATAAAGGACCTGTATTGCGCTGTAATGTGCTATGTTGTATTGGTCTAATGTCCATTATTTGCCAAGTGGTTCCATGAAGGGCCTGTACTGTGCTGTAATGCTGTATGTTCTATGAATCTATATTTCTTTATTATCCAAGCAGCTCCATTAACGACCTGTTGTGTGCTGTACTTCTGTATGTTCTGTGAATCTACATTCCTTTATTAGCCATGTGGTTCCATCAAGTATCTGTATTGCGCTGTAATGTGCTATGTTGTATTGGTCTAATGTCCGGTATTAACCAATTGGGACTATAAACGCCCTGTACTGCGCTGTAATGCTGTATGTTCTATGAATCTATTTTTTTTATTATCCAAGTGGCTCCATAAATGGCCTGTAGTGTGCTGTAATTCTGTATTTTCTATGAATCTCCATTCCTTTATTAGCTGAGTGGTTCCGTAACAGACCTGTATTGCGCTGTAATAGAGTCATAGAGATGTACAGCATGGAAACAGACCCTTCGGTCAAACCCGTCCATGCCGACCAGATATCCCAACACAATCTCGTCCCACCTGTCAGCAACCGGCCCATATCCCTCCAAACCGTTCCTATTCATATACCCATCCAAATGCCTCTTAAATGTTGCAATTGTACCAGCCTCCACCACATCCTCTGGCAGCTCATTCCATACACGTACCACCCTCTGCATGAAAATATTACCCCTTAGGTCTCTTTTATATCTTTCCCCTCTCACCCTAAACCTATGCCCTCTAGTTCTGGACTCCCCCACGCCAGGGAAAAGACTTTGCCTATTTATCCTATCCATGCCCCTCATAATTTTATAAACCTCTATAAGGTCACCCCTTAGCCTCTGATGCTCTGGGCAAAATAGCCCCAGCCTGTTCAGCCTCTCCCTATAGCTCAGATCCTCCAACCCTGGCAACATCCTTGCAAGTCTTCTCTGAACCCTTTCAAGTTTCACAACATCTTTCCGATAGGAAGGAGACCAGAATTGCACGCAATATTCCAACAGTGGCCTAACTAATGTCCTGTACAACCACAACATGACCCCCAAACTCCTGTACTCAATAATCTGACCAATAAAGGAAGGCATACCAAATGCCTTCTTCACTATCCTATCTACCTGCGACTCCACTTTCAAGGAGCACTGAATCTGCACTCCAAGGACTCTTTGTTCAGCAACACTGCCTAGGACCTTACCATTAAGTGTGTAAGTCCTGCAAATATTTGCTTTCCCAAAATGCAGCACATGACATTTATCTGAATTAAACTCCATCTGCCACATCTCAGCCCATTGGCCCACCTGGTCCAGATCCTTTATTAGCCGAGTGGTTCCATAATGGACCTGCACTGCGCTAATGTTCTATGTTGTATTGGTCAAATGTCCGGTGTAAGCCGAGTGGGTCCATAAAGAGCCTGTACTGTGCTGTTATGTTCTGTGTTGTGTTAGTCTAACTTCCTTTATTAGCCGAACAATTCCATAATGTGCCTGTGTTGCGCGGTAAATATTCTATGTTCAATGAGTCTAATTGCCTTTAGTAGTCGAGCGATTCGACAAAGGACCTGTACTGCCTTGAAATCCTCTATGATCTTTGATTCTATATTCCTTTATTAGCCGAGCGGTTCCATAAAGGGACTGTACTGCGCTGTAATGCTGTATGTTCTATGAGTCTAACTTCCTTTATTAGCCAAACTGTTCCATAAAGGGCCTGTACTGCGCTATAATTCTCTACTTTCTATGAACTATATTCCTTTACTTGGCGAGTGGTTCCATAAAGGACCTGTACTACGCTATGATGTGCTATGTTGTATTGGTCTAATGCCTGGTATTTGCCGATTGTCCCTATTTGTCTTTAGTAGCCTAGTGGGTCCATAAAGGGCCTGTACTGCGCTGTAATGTGCTATGTTGTAGTCTCAGAGAACATAGTTAAAAATCACATAACACCAGGTTATAGTCCAACAGGTTTAATTGGAAGCACACTAGCTTTCGGAGTGACGGTCCTTCATCACGTTTAGTGGAGGGCTCAATCCTAACACAGAATTTATAGCAAAAATTTACAGTGTGATGTAACTGAAATTATACATTGAAAACTTGATTGTCTGTTAAGCCTTTCATCTGTTAGAATACAGTGATACTTCTTTCATGTGTAAATCACAAAACCTTTTTTTTTAAAGTTGCATTCTCGGGTTAGCTGTTAACAATGGTAATAGCTAGACAATATGTTGAAGGTGTTGGCCCCCTGTCTTCTCTGTCTATGCCATGACGTTTAGATTGATTCTAATCTAAAAAGTGAGATAACGGAGTTTTACATAAATTCATGCAGTTTTTGAGCTCAGAGTTCTACATGAATGCATGCAGTTTTTGAGCAAAGGTCAATGTAACCCTGCAAGTACAAATTCACCCCACAAAATATAGGTGTGCATGTGGGTCTTTGTCTGTCTGCGTGTGTGTGTCTGTCTGGGTTGGGGGTTGTGAGTGTGAGAAAGTGTATGTGAGTGTGTGCGTAGTGAGTGCAGACTGTCTTAAGTCTGTGAGGGGGTGCATGTGTGTGTGTGGGAGCGTGTATGTCTGTAAGGGTGTGTGTGTGTGTGTGCGTGTCTGTGTGTATGTGTGTCTATGTGTATGTGTGTATAGGAATGCCTGTGTGTGTGTGAGTGTATGTGTATAGGAGTATCTGTGTGTGTATATAGTGCAATGGTGGTCACCTGTAATGTGACATGAACCCAAGATCCCGGTTGAGGCCCTCCCTACGGGTACCGAACTTAGCTATCAGCCTCTGCTCGGCCACTTTATGAATTGGTTAAATATCCGGTATTAGCCGAGCGTTTCCCTCAAGGACCTGTACTGTGCTGTAATGCTGTGTGTTCTATGAGTCTAACTTCCTTTATTATCCGAGCTGTTCCATAAAGTACCTGTACTGCGCTGTAACGCTGTATGTTCTATGACTCTAAGTACCTCTATTAGCTGAGTGGTTCCCCAAAGGACCTGTACTGCGATGTAATGTCCTATGTTGTTTTGGTCTAATGCCTGGTATTTGCCGATTGTCCCTATTTGCCTTGAGTAGCCTAGTGGGTCCATAAAGGGCCTGTACTGCGATGTAATGTTCTTTGTTGCATTGGGCCTAAAGCCGGTATTTACCGAGTGGTTCCATAAAGGGCCTGTACTGCGCTGGGATACTGTATGCTTTATGACTCTAACTTCCTCTATTAGCCGAGCGGTTCCACCAAGGAGCTGTACTGTGCTGTAACGTTTTATGTTGTATTGGTCTAATGTCCGGTATTAGCTGAGTGGTTCCATAAAGCGCCTGTACTGCACTGTAATGTTCTGTGTTGTATTGATCTAATATTTGGTATGAGCCGAGTGGTTCCATCAAGGGCCTGTACTGCGCTCTAATGCTGTATGTTCTATGACTCTAACTTCCGTTATTAGCCGAGTTTTTCCATCAAGGGTCTGTACTGTGCTGTAAAGTTCTATGTTGTACTGGTCGAATGTCCAGTATTAACCGAGCGGTTCCATAAAGGACCTGTATAGCACTGTAATGCTGTATATTCTATGACTCTAACTTCCTTTATTAGCTGATTGGTTCCATCAAGGGCTTGTACTGCGCTGTAATGTTGTATGTTCTATGACTCTAATTTCCTTTATTAGCTGAGCGGTTCCATAATGGACCGATATTGAGCTGTCATTTTCTATGTTTTATGAGTCTATATTCCTTCATTAGCAAAGGGCCTGCACTGCACTGTGATGCGCTTTGTTCTATTAGTCTCACTTACTTTCTTCGCCGAGCAGTTACATAAAGCTCCGCTACTGCACTGTCATGTTCTGTGTTGTATTAGTCTAACTTCTTTTGTCAGACGAGTGGTTCTATAAAAGGCCTGTACTGTGCTGACATGTTCTATGTGTGTAACTTCCTTTATTATCCGAGTTGGTCCATAAAGGGCCTGTACTGCGCTGTCATGTTCTTAATGTTCTACGTGTGTAACTTTTTTTATTAGCCGAGGGGTTCCATAAAGGGCTTACACTGCGCTGTCATATTCTGTGTTGAATGGGTCTATATTCCTTTATTCTTCGAGGAGAAAGTGAGGACTGCAGATGCTGGAGATCAGAGTTGAAATTGTGTTGCTGGAAAAGCGCAGCAGGTCAGGCAGCATCCAAGGAACAGGAGAATCGACGTTTCGGGCATAAGGAAGAAGGGCTTATGCCCGAAACGTCGATTCTCCTGTTCCTTGGATGCTGCCTGACCTGCTGCGCTTTTCCAGCAACACATTTTCAGCTATATTCCTTTATTCGCCAAGCGGTTCTATAAAGGGACTGTACTGCAATGTGATGTGCTCTGTTCTATTTGTCTAACTTCCTTTATTATCTGAGCGGTTCCATAAAAGGCCGGGACTGCGCTGTCATATTCTATTTTCTATGAGTCTAACTTCTATATTAGCCAAGCGGTTCTATAAAGTGCCTGTACTGTGCTGCAATGTTCCATTTTCTATCAGTTGTATTATCAAGCAAGCGGTTCCATAAAGGGCTTGTACTGCACTGTAATGTTCTATGCTGTATGAGTCTAAGTTCCTTTATTAGCCAATCATTTCCATAAAGGGTCTGTACTGCACTGTAATTTTCTGTGTTGTGTTTGTCTAACTTCCTTTATCAGTCGAGCAGTTCCAAAAAGGGCCTGCACTGCGCTGTAATGCCCCATGTTCTATGAGTCTAACGTCCTTTATTCGGCAAGCGGTTCCATAGACAGTCTGTACGGTGCTGTAATGTTCTATGTTGTATTTGTCAAACTTCCGGTTTTAGCGGAGCGGTTCCATGAAGGACCCGTACTGCGCTATAATGTTCTATGTTCTATGAGTCTTACTTCCTTGATTAGCCAAGCATTTCCATAAAGGTTCTATGTTGTATTCGTCTAGTGTCCATCATCAGCCGAGCGGTTCCATAAAGTGCCTGTACTGCGCTGTAAAGACACATGTTCTATGAGTCTAACTTCCATTAACAAGCAAGCGGTTCCATTTAGGGCCTGCATTGCGCTGTAATGCTCCATGTCCTATGAGTCTCACTTCCTGTATTAGCTGACCGCATTCTTAAAGTGCCTGTACTGTACTTTAATGCTCCATTTTCTATCAGTCTAACTTCCATTAACAAGCAAGCTGTTCCATAAATGGCTGTACTGTGTCCTGATGTCCTTTGTTGTATTAGTCTAACTTCATTTATTACGCGTGCGGTTCCATAGACGGCCTGTACAATGCTGTAATGTTCTCTGTTGTCTATGTCAAACATCTGGTTATTAGGCAAGTGGTTCCATATAGGGCATGTATTGCGCTGTAATGTTCTTTGTTCTATGAGTCTAACTTGCTTTATTAGCCAAGTGGTTCCATAAATGGCTTGTACAGCACTATATTGTTCTATGTTGTATTTGTCAAACATCCGGTATTCGCCGAGCAGATCCATAAAGGGCCTGTATTGTGCTGTAATGTTTTATGTTGTATTTGTCAGGGTGGTGTTGGAAAAGCACAGCAGGTCAGGCCGCAAAAGTGAGGACCGCAGATGCTGGAAACCAGAGTTTAGATCAGAGTGATGCTGGAAAAGCTGATCTCTGTATGAAACACAAGGTCTGCTGTTCTCGATATTCTACACTGGGATTGCTGTTCTCCTTATTAAACACAGAGACTGTTGTTCTCTGTATTGTACGTTGGACTATTTTCTCAACACTGTACACAGGAACTGCTCTTCCCAACAATGTACGCAGGACTGCTAGTCTCTACATTTTACACAGGGCTGGTTGTTCTCTACCATACACTCAGGGACAGCTGTTCTCTAAATTATACAGAGCGACTTCTATTCGCCACATGAGACACCAAATCTGCTCTTTTCCACAATCTACACAAGGACTACTGTTCTCCATATTATAAACAGGGACTGCTTTATTCTACATTATTCACAGGGATTGCTGTTCTCTATATTATACAGTGACTGCTGCACTCTATAGTATACACAGGGATGGCTGTTCTCTGTATGAAACATAAGGGTTGCTGTTCTCTATGTTATACAAAGGGATTGTTGTTCTCAATATTAAACACAGGGGCTGCTGTTCTCTCTGGAACAGGGTCAGTGTTGTCCTCCTCTTTTTGGGACACAAGATCTGTGTATTCTTCATATTATACACAGGTAAGCTTGTTCTCTATATACACAAAGGGACTGCTGCTCTCTACAATACACACAGGGACACGTTCTCTATATTATACACATTGACTGCTGTTCTCTATATTATACACAGGGATTGCTGTTCTCTATATTGTTTGTAGGGGTTACTGTTCTCTACAATTTATGCAGGAATGCAGTTTTCTACAGGGACTATACACAGGGGCACCTGTTCTCTGTATGATACATAAGGAGTGCTGTTCTCTACATGATACACAGGATCGGCTGTTCTCTGCAGTATACAGAATGGCTGCTGTTCTCCACATTACAAGCAGTGACTGCTGTTCTCTATATTGTATACAGGGATAGCTGTTCTCTATTTCGTACACAGTGACTCATGTTCTCCAGATTATACACAGAGAGTGCTGTTCACTTTTTTTGTACACAATAGACTGCAGTTCTCTGTATTGTATACAATGGACTATTGTTCTCTCTTATACACAGGCACTGTTATTCTGTATAATTGACACAAGGACAGCTGTTCTCCATGGAGGAGAAAGTGAGGTCTGCAGATGCTGGAGATCAGAGCTGAAAATGTGTTGCTGGAAAAGCGCAGCAGGTCAGGCAGCATCCAGGGAACAGGAGAATCGACGTTTCGGGCATAGGCCCTTCTTCAGGAATGAGGAAAGTGTGTCCAGCAGGCTAAGATAAAAGGTAGGGAGGAGGGACTTGGGGGAGGGGCGTCGAAATGCGATAGGTGGAAAGAGGTCTAGGTGAGGGTGATAGGTCAGACTGGGGTGGGGCGGAGAGGTCAGGAAGAAGATTGCAGGTGAGGAAGGCGGTGCTGGGTTCGATGGATTTGACCGAGACAAGGTGGGGAGAGGGGAAATGAGGAAACTGGTGAAATCCCAGTTCATCCTTTGTGGTTGGACTCGAGGGAAGGACTCCAACCACAAGGGATGAACTCGGATTTCACCAGTTTCAGATAACTGGTTTCAGATAATAAAGGAAGTTAGACAAATGGAGCCGAGCACATCACAGTGTGGTACAGTCCCTTTATAGAACCGCTCAGTGAATAAAGGAGTATAGACGCATGGAACATAGAATATGACAGCGCAGTACGGGCCCTTATGGACCCACTCGGCTAATAAAGGAAGTTACACACAGAGAACATGACAGTGCAATACAAGCCCTTTATAGAAACGCTCATCTGATAAAAGAAGTTAGACTAATACAACACAGAATATGATGGTGCAGTAGTGGAGGTTTATGTAACTGTTTGGCGAAGAAAGTAAGTTAGACTCATAGAACATACACCATTACAGCACAGTACAGGCCCTTTATGGAACCCCAGGGCTAATAAAGGAAGTTTGACCCATAGATCATAGCACGTCACAGTGCAGTGCAGGCCTTTTATGGAACCGCTTGGCTAATAAAGGAAGTTAGAGTCATAGAACATAGAACATTCCAGCAAAGTACAGGCCTATTTGTGGGACCACTTGGCTAATAAATGAAGATTAGATTAGATTACATTACAGTGTGGAAACAGGCCCTTCGGCCCAACAAGTCCACACCGACCCGCCGAAGCGCAACCCACCCATGCCGCTACATTTACCCCTTACCTAACACTACAGGCAATTTAGCGTGGCCAATTCACCTGACGTGCACATCTTTGGACTGTGGGAGGAAACCGGAGCACCCGGAGGAAACCCACGCAGACACGGGGAGAATGTGCAAACTCCAGTGCTAACCATTGTGCTACCGTGCCGCCCACATGAAGTTAGACTCTGAACATTGAACGTTACAGATCAGTACAGACCCTTTATTGGAACTGCTCGGCTAATTAAAAAAGTTACACACATAGAATATTAAGAACATGAATGCGCAGTACGGGCCCTTTACGGAACTTGGTTGGCTAAACGAGGAAGTTATACTCATAGAATATAGCACATCACAGTGCAGCACAGGCCCCTTATAGAACCGCTTGGCTAATAAAGGAAAGTAGGCTCATCGAACATAGAATATGACAGCGCAGTGCAGGGCGTTTATAGAACCGCACAGCTAATAAAGGAAGTTAGACCCACAGAACGTAGAACATTACAGCGCTGTACAAGCCATTTTGTGGAACTTCTCGGATAATAAAGGAAGTTAGACTCAGAACATAGAACATTACGATGCAGTACAGCCTTATTGTGGAACTGCTCGGCTAATAAATTAAGTTTGACTAAAACAACATAGAATTTGACAGCGCAATACAGGCCGTTTTTAAAACCCATTGGCAAGTAAAGGAAGTTAATCTTACAGAAGGTAGAGTAATACAGCGTAGTACAAGCTCTTTACAGAACTGTTCGGCTAATAAAAGTAGTTAGACTAATAAAACGTAGAATATGACAGCGCAGTACAGGCCCTTTATGGAACTGTTCGGCTAATAAAGAAAGTTACACACATAGAACATTAAGAACATGACAGCGCAGTACACACGCTTCATGGATCCGCTCAGATAATAAAGGAATTTAGACTCATCGAACATAGAAGATGACAATGCAGTACAGGCCCTTTGTGGAACCACTCAGATGATAAAAGAAGTTAGACTAATACAACACAGAACATGACCGCGCGGCACAAGTCGTTTATGGAACCGCTTGGATAAAAAAGGAAATTATACTCATAGAACATAGAACATTTTTATGCGTATGTATCATTATAGATAACAGCTAACCCTGTGCACAATATAGTGGACAGCAGTCCCTGTGTCCATTTTCGAGAACAGCAGTGCCTGAGCACAATACAAAAAAACAGCAGTCCCTGCGTCTGATATAGAGACCAGCAGTCCATATGTATAATCTGGAGAACAGCAGTAACTGTATATAATATAGAGAAAAGCACTCTCTGTGTACAATGTTGAGAACATTTGTGGGCGGCACAGTGGTTAGCTCCGCTGCCTCACAGTGCCAGAGACCCGGGTTCAATTCCCGCCTCAGGCAACTGTCTGTGTGGAGTTTGCACATTCTACCCGTGTCTGCGTGGGTTTCCTGTGGGTGATCCGGTTTCCTCCTACAGCCCAAAAAATGTGCAGTTTAGGTGAATTGGACATGCTGAATTGCCCGTAGTGTTAGGTGAAGGGGTAAATGTAGAGGAATGGGTTGCTCTTCAGAGGTCGGGGTGGAAGTGTTTCACTGTAATCCATACGGTTCCATACTGTAAGTAATCTAAAAAAAAAGCAGTCCATGTGTATAATATGGAGAACAGCAGATGCTGTGTCTAATATAAAGAATATGAATTCCTGTGTTTACTAAAGAGAACAGCCATCCCTATCTATAATATAGAGAACACCAGTGTCTGCGTACAATATAGAGAACATGAGTCACTGGGTGTAACATAGGGAACAGCAGTCCCTCTGTATAAAAATGAGAACAGCAGTCACTGTGTATGATATAGAGAAAAGCAATCTCCATGTACAATGTCAAGAACAACAGTTGCCTGTATTTAATCATGAGAACAGCAGTCCCTGTGTCAATTTCAGAGAACAGCATTGCCTGTGCATAATATAAAGAACAGTCCCTCTGTACAGTATAGAGAAAAGCAGTCCCTGTGGATAATACAGAGAACAGCAGTCCCTCGGTATAATACAGAAAACAGCAGTCCCTGTGTATAATATAGAGAAACACATTTTCTGT
Source organism: Chiloscyllium plagiosum (assembly GCF_037043375.1). Lineage (NCBI taxonomy): Eukaryota > Metazoa > Chordata > Chondrichthyes > Orectolobiformes > Hemiscylliidae > Chiloscyllium > Chiloscyllium plagiosum. The sequence continues at coordinate 89,517,390 of NW_028270149.1, read as the reverse complement.
GTACAATGTTGAGAACAGCAGTCCCTGCATTTAATCATGAGAACAGTAGTCCCTGTGTATAATATAGAGAACAGCAGTTCCTGTGCCTATTTTAAAGAACAGCAGTGCCTGTGCATAATATAGAGAATAGCAGTCCCGGTGTATAAAACAGAGAACATCAGTTCTCAGTCCTGCATACACTGTCGAGAACAGCAGAACCTACGCACAGTGTACTGAATGCAAATCCCTGTATACAATGTTGAGAACAGCAGAGCCTGTGTACATTGTAGAGAAAAGCAGTCCCTTTGTATAACATCGAGTACAGCAGTCCATGTGTCTATTATAGAGAATGGCAGTCCCTGTGTACAAAATAGAGAACCACTGTCCCTGTGTGTATTACAGAAAACAGCAGTCTCTAGGTATATGATAAAGAACAGCAGAACCTGTGAATACTATGGAGAAAAACTGTCCCTGTGTAGAACAGGCCCGTTTTGGAACCACTCGGCTAATACAAGAAATTAGATTCATAGAACGTGGAACATGACAGCACAGTACAGGCCCTTTATAGAACCGCTCAGTTAATAAAAAAGGTTAGACTAATACAAAATAGAACATTACAGTGCAGTACAGGCCCTTTATGGAACCTCTCGCCGACTAAAGCAAGTTCGACTAATACAACATTGAACACCACAGCGCGGTGCAGGTCCTTGACCGAACCGCGTGGCTAATTAAGGAGATTAGACTAATACAACATAGAACAAATATAGAGCAGTACAGGTGCTTTAAGGAACCGCTTGGATAATAAAATAAATTAGACTAATACAACATAGAACATGACAGCGCACTACAGGCCCTTTATGGATCCGCTTGGCTAAGAAAGGAAGTTAGTCTCAGAGAACATCACAGCTCAACACAGGCCATTTATGGAACCGCTCAGCTAATAAAAGACATTAGACTAATAAACATAGAACATTACAGTGCTGTAAATGCCCTTTATGAAACTGCTCGGCCAGTAGAGGATGTTAGACTCAGACAACATGGAACATTACAGCACAGTACAGGCCCTTTGTGGAACAGATTGGCTAATACAACTAAGAACATTACAACGCAGTACAGGCTCTTTAAGAAACCGTTCAGTCAATAAAGGAAGTCAGACTAATACAACATAGAGCATTACAGTGCAGTACGAGCCCCCTATGCAACCACTCAGCTAATAAAGAAATATGACAGCGCAGTAAAGGCCAAATAAGGAAACGCTCGGCTAAGACAGGAAGTCAGGTTAACACAACATAGAACATTAGAGCACAGCACAGGCACTTTAAGGAACCGCTTGGATAATAAAAGAAGTTAGACTAATACAACATAGAACATTACAGCGCACTACAGGCCCTTTATGGATCCGCTCGGCTGATAAAGGATGTTAAACCGATACAACATAGAACATTACAGCGCAGTACAGGCCCTGTACCGAACTGTAATGTTCTATGTTGTATTAGTCTAACTTCCTTCATTAGCTGTGTGGTTGCATAAATGACCTGTGCTGAGCTGTGATGTTCTCTGAGTCTAACTTCCTTTATTAGCCGAATGGTGCCATAAAGGGCCTGTACTGTGCTGTATTGTTGTATTAGTCTAACTTTCCTTTTTAGCCGAGCAGTTCAATAATGGGAATTTACAAAACTGTAATGTTCTTGATTGTATTAGTCTAACTTCCTTTATTGGTGGAGCAGTTTCATAAAGGGCCTGTATTGCACTATCATGTTCTCTGTTGAATTAGTCTAACTTCCTTTGTTAGCTGAGCGTTTACATATCGGGCCTGTACTGTACTGTAATGTTCTATGTTGTATCAGTCTGACTTCTTTTATTCGCCAAGTGGTTCCTTAAAGAGCTTGAACTGCTCTGTAATGTTCTCTATTGTATTAGTCTAATTTCCTGTATTAGCCAAGCAGTTTCATAAAGGGCCTGTACTGCGCTGTAATGTTCTATGTTGTATTAGTCTAATTTGTATTATTAGCCGAGCAGTTCTATAAACGGACGGTGCTGCGCTGTAATGTTCCAAGTTCTATCATTCTAACTTCCGTCATTAGCAAAGCGGTGCCATTAAGGGCATCTCCTGCGCTGTAATGTTCCATGTTGTATTAGTCTAACTTACTTCATTAAGAGAAAGTGAAGGCTGCAGATGCTGGAGATCAGAGCTGAAAACGTATTGCTGGAAAAGCGCAGCAGGTCAGGCAGCATCCAAGGAACAGGAGAATCGACGTTTCGGGCATAAGCATTCCTGAAGTAGGGCTTATGCCCAAAACGTCGATTCTCCTGTACCTTGGATGTTGCCTGACCTGCTGCGCTTTTCCAGCAACACATTTTCAGCTCTAACTTACTTCATTAGCCAAGCGGTTCGATAAAGGGCCTGTACTGCCCTGTAATGCTCTGTGTTGGATCAGTCTAATGTCTGTTATTAGCCGGGCTGTTCCATAATGGCCTGTTCTGCGCTGTAATGTTCTTTGTTGTATCAGTCTAACTTCTTTTATTACCCAAGCAGTTCCATAAAGGGCTCATACTGCGCTGTAATGGTCTCTGAGATTAGCTTCCTGTATTAGCCGAGCGGTTCCATAAATGGCCTCTATTACGCTGTCCTGTTCTATGTTGTATTTGTCTAGCTTCCTTTCAACAAAGATACTGATACAACAAAGAACATTACAGCGCAGCACATGCCCTTTATGAAACCACTTAACTAATGAAGAAAGTTAGATTCAGAGGACATTTCAGCTCAACACCGGCCATTTATAGCACCGCTCAACTAAGAAAGGAAGCTCGACAAATACAACATAGAACAGGACAGCGTAATAGAGGCCATTTATGGAACCGCTCGGCTAATACAGGAAGCTAATCTCAGAGACCATTACAGCGCAGTATGAGCCCTTTATGGAACTGCTTGGGTAATAAAAGAAGTTAGACTGATACAACAAAGAACATTACAGCGCAGAACAGGCCATTATGGAACAGCCCGGCTAATAACAGACATTAGACTGATCCAACACAGAGCATTACAGTGCAGTACAGGCCCTTTATCGAACCGCTTGGCTAATGAAGTAAGTTAGAGCTGAAAATGTGTTGCTGGAAAAGCGCAACAGGTCAGGCAGCATCCAAGGAACTGGAGAATCGACGTTTTGTGCATAAGCCCTTCTTCAGGGACAGTGGTTCTCTATTTTGTACACAGGGACTGCCATTCTCTATAATAGACACATGGACTGCTGTACTCGGTGTTATACAAAGGGACTGCTGTTCTCTACAATGTACACAGGCTCTGCTGTTCTCAACATTGTATAGAGGGATTTGCATTCAGTACATTGAACGTAGGTTCTGCTGTTCTCGACAGTGTATGCAGGACTGAGAACTGATGTTCTCTGTTTTATACACCGGGACTGCTATTCTCTATATTATGCACAGGCACTGCTGTTCTTTAAAATAGGCACAGGAACTGCTGTTCTCTATATTAAACACAGGGACAATTGTTCTCATGATTAAATGCAGGGACTGCTGTTCTCAACATTGTACACAGAAACTGTGTTTCTCTATATTATACACAGGGACTGCTTTTCTTTTAGATTACTTACAGTATGGAAACAGGCCCTTCGGCCCAACAATTCCACACTGTTTTCTTGTATTATACCGAGGGACTGCTGTTCTCTGTATTATACACAGGGACTGCTTTTCTCTATACTGTACAGAGGGACTTCTGTTCTTTCTATTATGCACAGGCAATGCTGTTCTCTGAAATTGACACAGGGACTGCTGTTCTCATGATTAAATACAGGGAACTGTTGTTCTTGACATTGTACATGGAGATTGCTTTTCTCTATATCATACACAGTGACTGCTGTTCTCATTTTTATACAGAGGGACTGCTGTTCTCTATGTTAAACATATGAACTGCTGTTCCCTATGTTACACCCAGTGACTCATGTTCTCTATATTGTATGCAGACACTGGTGTTCTCTATATTATACATAGGGATGGCTGTTCTCTTTCGTAAACACAGGAATTCATATTCTTTATATTAGACACAGCATCTGCTGTTCTCAATATTATACACATGGACTGCTTTTCTTTTAGATTACTTACAGTATGGAAACAGGCCCTTCGGCCCAACAATTCCACACTGACCTCTGAAGAACAACCATTTCCTCTACATTTACCCCTTCACCTAACACTACGGGCAATTCAGCATGTCCAATTCACCTAAACTGCACATTTTGTGGGCTGTAGGAGGAAATCGGATCACCCACAGGAAACCCGCGCAGACACGGGGAGAATGTGCAAACTCCACACAGACAGTTGCCTGAGGCGGGAATTGAACTCTGGCACTGTGAGGCAGCGGAGCTGACCGCTGTGCCGCCCACAAATGTTCTCAACATTGTACACAGATAGTGCTTTTCTCTATATTATACACAGTTACTGCTGTTCTCCAGATTATACATATGGACTGCTGGTCTCTATATAAGACGCAGGGACTGCTGTTTTTTTGTATTGTGCTCAGGCACTGCTGTTCTCGAAAATGGACACAGGGACTGCTGTCCACTATATTGTGCACAGGGATAGCTGTTATCTATAATGATACATACGCATAAAATGCCTTTGGGTTATCCTTGATCCTATCCGCCAAAGATTTTTCATGCCCTCTCTTAGCTCTCCTAATCCAAAGGAGAGAAAAGCAGTCCCTGTGTATAATACAGAGAACAGCAGTCCCTCGGTATAATACAGAAAACAGCAGTCCCTGTGCATAATATAGAGAAACACAGTTTCTGTGTACAATGTTGAGAACAGCACCCACCTTATTTCTGATACTCCTTGCGTTGAAGTATATGCACTTGAACCCATCTCTGTGTCCGCAAGTATTCCCTGTCTGTGCTAAATCTGTTTCCCAATCTGTTTCTCCACATCTCTGCTGCTATTGGGGGGCCTATAGTAAACACCCAACAAGGTGACTGCACCTTTCCTATTTCTGACTTCAGCCCATACTACCTCCAAAGGCACATCCCCCTCGAACTGCCTTTCTGCAGCCGTTATACCATTTCTAATTAGCAACGCCACCTCCCCCCCTCCTTTTTTACCACCCTCCCTAATCTTACTGAAACATCTGTAACCAGGAACCTCCAACAACCCTTCCTGTCCCTCTTTTATCCACGTTTCCGTGATGGCCACAACATCATAGTCCTAGGTACCGATCCACGCCTTAAGTTCACCCACCTTATTTCTGATACTCCTTGCGTTGAAGTATATGCACTTGAACCCATCTCTGTGTCAGCAACACTCTGTTCTGTGAGTCTAACCTCCTATATTAGCCGAGCAGTTCCATAAAGGGCCTATACTGCACTGTGATGTTCTTTGTTGTATTAGTCTAAATTTAAGATGAATGGTGGAAGGTATAGGGGAGATGTCAGGGGTGGGTTCTTTACCCAGAGAGTGGTGGGGGCATGGAATGCGCTGCCTGTGGGAGTGGTAGAGTCAGAATCTTTGGTGACCTTTAAGCGGCAATTGGAAATGTACATAGATGGGTGCTGAAGCGAGGACAAATGTTCGGCACAACATTGTGTGCCGAAGGACCTGTTCTGTGCTGTATTGTTCTATGTTCTATGTTCTATGCACAGGCACTGATGTTCTTAGAAATAGACACGGGGACTACTATTGTCTATATTATTTACAGGGACTGCTGTTCTCTAAAATTGACAGAGGGACTGCAGTTCTCTATATTATACACAGGGACTAATGTTCCCTAAATTAAAGACAGTGACTGCTGCTCTCTATATTGTACACAGGGTCTGCTGTTCTCGACATTGTACACAGTGGCTGCTATTCTCTAGATTATACATATGGACTGCTGTTTTCTGTATAAGACACAGGGAATGTTCTTCTCTATTTTCTACATATGAACTTCTGTTCTCTATATTTTACTGGGGGACTGCTGTTCTTTATATTGTGCACGGGTACTGCTGTCCTCTATATTATACACAGGGACTGCTGCTCTCTATATAACACACAGGGATAGCTATATTATACACAGTGACTCATATTCTCTATATTGTACACAGGAAATGCCGTTCTCTCTATTCTACACATACACTGGTGTTCTCTATATTATACACAGGGACGACTGTTCTCTTCATTAAACACAGGGAGTCATGTTCTTTATATTATACACAGGGTCTGCTGTTCTCTGTATTATACAATGTTCTATATTGTACATATGAACTGCTGTTGTCTATATTGCACACAGGGACTGCTGTTCTTTATATAATGCACAGGCACTGCTGTTCTCTAAAATAGACAGAGGGACTGCTGTTCTCTATGTTATACACAGGGACTGCTGTTCTCAACATTGTACACCAAGAGTGCTTTTCTGTAGATTATACATAGGGACTGCTGTTCTTTATATTAGATACAGGGACTGCTGTTGTCTATATTATATACAGGTTCAGCTATTCTCTATATTATACACAGTGACTGTAATTCCCTATATTAGATACAGGGACTGCTACTCCCTATATTACACACAAGTTTTCTTCATTAAATACAGGGAGTCATTTTCTTTATATTCGACACTTCGTCTGCTGTTCTCTATATTATATACAGGGACTGCTGTTCTCGACAATTGAACATAGAGTGCTTTTCTATAGATTATACATATGGACTGCTGTCCTCTATATCAGACAGAGACACTGATGTTGTCGATATTATACACAGGTACAGCTATTCTCTATATTTTACACAGTGACTGTTGTTGCCTATATTGGACACAGGGACTGCTGCTCCCTTTCTGTGACACAGAGACAGCTGTTCTCTACATTACACAAAGGCAGTGCTGTTCTCGAAAATAATCACAGAAACTGCTGTTCTCTACATTATACTCAGAACTGCTGTATTTTTTAGTAAACACAGGGACTGCTGATCTCGACATTGTGCACAGAGACTGCTTTTCTCTGGATTACACATAGGATCTGCTGTTTTCCGTATGACACAGAGGGACTACTGTTCTCTATAATATACACAAGCACGGCTGTTCTCTATATTATACACAGGGATTGCTGTTCTCGACGTTGTACACTGAGAGTGCTTTTCTGTAGATTATACATATGGATTGTTGTTCTTTATATCAGACACAGGGATTGTTGTTGTCTATATTAAACACAGGTACAGCTATTCTCTATTTTTTCACAGTGACTGTAATTCCCTATATTAGACACAGAGACTGCTACTCCCTATATTACACACAAGTTTTCTTCATTAAACACAGGGAGTCATTTTCTTTATATTCGACACAGCATCTGCTGTTCTCTATATTATATACAGGGACTGCTGTTCTCGACATTGTACACAGAGAGTGCTTTTCTCTATATTTTACAAATGGACTGCTGTCCTCTAAATAAGACACAGGGAATGTTCTTCTCTTTTTTATACATATGAACTGCTATTCTCAATATTTTACACAGTGATTGCTGTTCTTTATATTGTGCACGGGCACTGCTGGTCTCTAAATTAGACACAGGGACTCAGGGACTGCTGCTCTCTATATTACGCACAGGGACAGCTGTTCTCTTTATAAATCACAGGGATTCATGTTCTTTATATTACACAAAGCATCTTCTGTTTGCTATATTATACACAGGAACTGCAGGTCTCCATATTGTACACAGGGACTGTTGTTCTTTATATTATGCACAGGCACTGCTGTTCCCTGAAATTGACACAGGGACAGCTTTTCTCTATATTATACATCGAGACTGGTGATTTCATGATTGAATACAGGGACAGCTGTTCTCGACATTGTACACAGAGATTGTGTTTCTCTATATTGTCTTCTGTCCTCTGTATTGTACAGAAGGACTGCTGGTCTTTATATGATACATATGAACTGCTGTTGTCTGTATTGCACACAGGGTCTGCTGTTTTTTATATAATGCACAGGCACTGGTGTTCTCTATATTATACACATGGATGGCTGTTATCTTTGTTAAACACAGGGATTCATGTTCTTTATATTAGACACAGCATCTGCTGTTCTTTATATTATGCACAGGGACTGCTGTTCTCGACATTGTACACAGAGAGTGCTTTTCTCTATAATACATACAGTGACCTGGATGATACATATGGACTGCTGTTCTCTGTTTTATATAGGGACTGCTGGTCTTTTATTGTGAATAGGCACTGCTGTTCTCTGAAATAGGCACAGGGACTGCTGCTCTCTGTAATTCAGACAGGGATAGCTGCTCTCTATGTTATGCGCACTGACTCATATTCTCTACCTTGTACACAGGGACTGCTGTTCTCTATATTATACACTGACGCTGGTGGTCTCTATATTATATACAGTGACTGCTGTTCCCTATATTTTACCCAGGCACTGCTGTTCCCTAAAATTGACACAGGAACCGCTGTCCTCTATATTATACACAGGACCACTGTCCTCTATATTATACACAGGGACTGCTGCTCTCTATATTATGCACATGGATAGCTGTTCTCTAAATTATGCACAGTGACTCATATTGTCTATATTGTACACAGGGACTGCTGTTCTCTATATATTACATATGAACTGCTGTTCTCTATAGTTTACACACGGACTGCTGTCCTTTATATTGTGCACAGGCACTGCTGTTCCCTAAAATTGACACAGGAAACGCTGTCCTCTATATTATACACAGGACCACTGTCCTCTATTATACACAGGAACTGCTGCTCTCTATATTATGAACATGGATAGCTGTTCTCTAAATTATGCGCAGTGACTCATATTGTCTATATTGTACACAGGGACTGCTGTTCTCTATATATTACATATCTATTGTTTACACAGGGACTCCTGTTCTTTATATTGTGCACAGGCACTGCTGTTCTCAAAAATAGACACAGGGATGGCTGTTCGCTATATTACACACAGAGAAAGCTGTTCTCTATATTATACACAGTGACTCATATTCTCTATATTGAAAACAGACTGCTGTTTTCTATATTATACACAGACACTGGTGTTCTCTATATTGTACACAGGGACAGCTGTTCTCTTCATTAAACACAGGGAGGCATGTTCTTTTTATTAGACACAGTGTCTGCTGTTTTCAATACTATACACAGTGTCTGCTGTTCTCAATGTTATGCACAGGTACTGTTGTTCTCTGAAATAGACACAGGGACTGCTCTTTTCTATGTTATACACATAGACTGCTGTTCTCATTGTTAAACACAGGGACTGTTGTTCTCTGTATAATACAGAGGGACTGCCTAATACAGAGGGACTGCTGTTCTCCAGATTATGCACAGGGACTGCTGTTTTCTGTATTAGACAGAGGGACTGCTGTTCTCTATATTATACACATGAACTGCTGTTGTCTATATTGCACACAGGGAATGTCGTACTTTATATAATGGACAAGCAGTGCTGTTGTGTAAAATAGACAGAGGGAGTGCCTGTACTGTGCTGCAATGCTCCATTTTCTATCAGTTGCATTATCAAGCAAGCGGTTCCATAAAGGGCTTGTACTGCACTGTAATGTTAAATGTTGCATGTGTCTTAGTTCATTTATTAGCCAATCATTTCCATAAAGGGTCTGTACTGCACTGTAATTTTCTGTGTTGTGTTAGTCTAACTTCCTTTATCAGCCGAGCAGTTCCAGAAAGGGCCTGCGCTGCGCTGTAATGCCGCATGTTCTATGAGTCTAACGTCCTTTATTCGGCAAGCGGTTCCATAGACAGTCTGTACGGTGCTGTAATGTTCTATGTTGTATTTGTCAAACTTCCGGTTTTAGCCGAGCGGTTCCATGAAGGACCTGTACTGCGCTATAATGTTCTATGTTCTATGAGTCTTACTTCCTTTATTAGCCAAGCATTTCCATAAAGGTCCTGCTCTGTAGTGTAATGTTCTATGTTGTATTCGTCTAGTGTCCATCATCTGCCGAGCGGTTCCATAAAGTGCCTGTACTGCGCTGTAAAGGCACATGTTCTATGAGTCTAACTTCCATTAACAAGCAAGCGGTTCCATTTAGCGCCTGCATTGCGCTGTAATGCTCCATGTTCTATGAGTCTCACTTCCTGTATTAGCTGACCGCATCCTTAAAGTGCCTGTACTGTACTTTATTGCTCCATTTTCTATCGGTCTAACTTCCATTATCAAGCAAGCTGTTCCATAAATGGCTGTACTGTGTTCTGATGTCCTTTGTTGTATTAGTCTAACTTCATTTATTACGCGTGCGGATCCATAGACGGCCTGTACAATGCTGTAATGTTCTCTGTTGTCTGTGTCAAACATCTGGTTATTAGGCAAGTGGTTCCATATAGGGCATGTATTGCGCTGTAATGTTCTTTGTTCTATGAGTCTAACTTCCTATATGAGCCAAGCGGTTCCATAAATGGCTTGTACAGCACTACAATGTTCTATGTTGTATTTGTCAAACATCCGGTATTCGCCGAGCAGATCCATAAAGGGCCTGTATTGTGCTGTAATGCTTTATGTTGTATTTGTCAGGGTGGTGCTGGAAAAGCACAGCAGGTCAGGCCGCAAAAGTGAGGACCGCAGATGCTGGAAACCAGAGTTTCGATCAGAGAGATTCTGGAAAAGCTGATCTCTGTATGAAACACAAGGTCTGCTGTTCTCGATATTCTACACTGGGATTGCTGTTCATCCTTTGTGGTTGGACTCAAGGGAAGAACTCCAACCACATGGGATGAACTCGGATTTTACCAGTTTCCTCATTTCCCCTCCCCCCACCTTGTCTCAGTCAAATCCATCGAACTCAGCACCGCCTTCCTAACCTGCAATCTTCTTCCTGACCTCTCCGCCCCCACCCCAGTCTGACCTATCACCCTCACCTTGACCTCTTTCCACCTATCGCATTTCCGACGCCCCTCCCCCAAGTCCCTCCTCCCTACCTTTTATCTTAGCCTGCTGGACACACTTTCCTCATTCCTGAAGACGGGCCTATGCCCGAAACGTCGATTCTCCTGTTCCCTGGATGCTACCTGACCTGCTGCGCTTTTCCAGCAACACATTTTCAGCTGTTCTCCATATTATACACGGGTAAGTCTGTTCTCGATATTGCATAGAGGGACTCCTGCTCTCTATAATATACACAGGTACACGTGTTCTCTATACTATACACAGTGACGCCTGTTCTCTATATTATACACAGGGACGTCTGTTCTCTGTATGATACATAAGGAGTGCTGTTCTCTATGTTATGCACAAGGATTACTGTTCTCTTTATGAAACACAGGGGCTGCTGCTCTCTATATAATATGTAGGGACTGCTGTACTCTACACTGTACAGAAGAGCAGTATCTGTGTACAGTGTACTGTTCTCTACATTTGACAAAGGGACTACTGTTCTCTAACATACCCTCAGGGTCAGCAGCAATTGCTGTTCTCTACATTATACACAGGATCTGCTATTCTCCACAATATATAACGAGACTACTGTTCACCACATTATAAACAGGAACTGCTGTTTTCTACATCATTCACAGGGTTTGTTGCTCTATATTATATGCAGGGATACTTGTTCTCTATATTATACACAGTTACTCATGTTCTCTATACTATGCACAGGGACTGCTGTTTTCAATCGTACACACAGGCACTGGTGTTCTCTTTATTACACACAGGGACGGCTGTTCTCTTCATTAAACACAGGGATTCATGTTCTGTATATTATACACATCGAGTGATGTTCTCTATATTATACACAGGCACTGGCGTTCTCTGCATTATACACAGGGATTCAAGTTCTGTATATTATACGCAGCGACTGCTGTTCTCTTCGTTTTACATAGGGACTGCTGTTCTCTGTATTATACTCAGGGACTGCCATTCTCCATATCATACTCCGGGACGGCTGATCTCTGTATTATACACAGAGACAGCTGTCCCCTACAAGGTACATAGGCACTGCTATTCTCTGCATGTGCGCAGGGACTGCTGTTCTCTACTTTATACAGAGAGGCTACTGTTCTGTGTAATAGGGACAGGAACGACTCTTCTCTATATTATACATAGGGACTGCTGTTCTCTATATTATGCACACCGACTCATGTTCTCTATAGAATACCGAGAGATAGCTGTTCTCCAGATTTTACACAGGGGCTGCTGTTGTCTGTTATACATGGTCACTGTTGTTCTGTATAATCGACACAAGGACTGCTGTTCTCCACATTATATACAGGTAAGACTGTTCTCTATATTACGCAGAAGGACTCCTGCTCTCCACAATATACACAAAGACACATGTTCTCTATATTATACACAGCGGCTGCTTTTCACTGTGTGAAACATAGGGACTGCTGTTCTATATTATACACAGGGACTGCTGTTCTTTATATTATATCTAGGACTGCTTTTCTCCACACTATACACAGGGACTGCTTATCCATATAATTGTCGCAGGACCACTGTTTGCTACTTTTTACACAGGGAGTACTGTTCTCTACCATGCACTCAGCGACAGCTGTTCTCTACATTTTAAACAGTGACTGCTGTTCTCCACATGAGACACAGGATCTGCTCTTCTCCACAATAAACACAGGGACCTCTGTTCTCCATATTATAAACAGGGACTGCTGTTTACTACATTATTCACAGGGTTTGCAGTTTTATATGTTGTACAGAGTGACTGCTCTTATATGTATTATGCACAGTGACTGCTGTTCTCTACATTAGACACAGAGACTCTTGTTCGCTATGTGAGACACAGCAACTGCTGTTCTCTATATTAAGCACAGGGATTGCTGCTCTCTTTATTAAACACAGGGACAGCTGTTCTCTATATTGTACACAGGGACTGCTGTTCTTTATATTATGCACAGGCACTACTGTTCTCTAAAATAGACACGGGGACTGCTGTTCTCTGTATGATACGCAGAGACTGCTGTTCTATATATTACACACAGTGACTGCTGTTTTCTATATTAGACACAGCAACTGCTTTTCCCATTATTAAACACAGGGACTGCTGTTCTCTATATTATACATAAAGTCTGCTGATCTCCATATTAGATTAGATTAGATTAGATTACATTACAGTGTGGAAACAGGCCCTTCGGCCCAACAAGTCCACACCGACCCGCCGAAGCGAACCCACCCATACCCCTACATTTACCCCTTACCTAACACTACGGGCAATTTAGCATGGCCAATTCACCTGACCCTGCACACCTTTTGGACTGTGGGAGGAAACCGGAGCACCCGGAGGAAACCCACGCAGACACGGGGAGAACATGCAAACTCCACACAGTCAGTCGCCTGAGGCGGGAAGTGAACCCGGGTCTCTGGCGCTGTGAGGCAACAGTGCTAACCACTGTGCCACCGTGCCGCCCATATTGTATACAACGACTGCGGCTCTCTCTTATACACAGGCACTGTTGTCCTCTATGATAGACACAAGGACTGCTGTTCTCCATATTATACACAGGTAAGTCTGTTCTCTACATTACACAGAGGTACTCCTGCTTTTTATCATATACACAGGGACACATGTTCTCTACATTTTACACAGTGACGGCTGTTCTCTATGTTATACACAGGAACTGCTAATCTCTTTATGAAACACAGGGATTGCTGTTCTCTTTATTAAACAAAGGGACTGCTGTTCTCTACAATATATGTAGGACTGCTGGTCTCTAAATTCTAAACTGCTGTTTACTAAACACGGGAACTGCTGTTCTCTATATTGTATGTAGGGACTGCTGTTCTCTACAATGTACGCAGGAACACATTTTTCTTCATGATACACAGGGACTACTGTTCTCTACCAAACACTCAGGGACAGCTGTTCTCTATGTAATATATTGGAACTGCTGTTCTCTACATGAGACACAGGATCTGCTGTTCTCCACTTTAGAAACAGGGACTGCTGGTCTCCACAATGTATGCAGGATCACAGTTTTTTACATTTTACACAGGGACCTCTGTTTTCTATGTGAGATACAGGGACTGCTGTTCCCTGTATGAGACACAGGGACTGCTATTCTCTATATTATACACAGGGTCTGCTGCTCTCTTTATTAAAAACAGGGAATGCTGTTCTCCATATTGCACACAGGGACTGCTGTTCTCTGTATTAGACACAAGCACTGCTCTTCTCTAAAATAGGCACAGGGAATACTGTTTAGATTAGATTAGATTAAATTAGATTAGATTACTTAGATTAGATTAGATTAGATTAGATTACTTGTAATGTGGAAACAGGCCCTTTGGCCCAACAAGTCCACACCGAACCGCCGAAGCGCAACCCACCCAAACCCATTACCCCACATTCACACCTGCCCCTAACACTACAGGCAATTTAGCATGGCGAATTCACCAAATCTGCACATTTTTGGACTGTGGGAGGAAACCGGAGCACCAGAAGGAAAACCATGCAGACACGGGGAGAATGTGCAAACTCCACACAGGCAGTCTCTGTATTGTACACAGGGATAGCTGTTCTCCACATTGTACACAGGGACTACTGTTTTTAATATTATGCACTGGCACTGCTGTTCTCTGTATTGTACACAGGGACTCATGTTCTCTATACTGTGCACAGGGACTGCTGTTTTCTATATTATACATAGGCATTGGTGTTCTCTGGATGATGCACAGGGACAGCAGTTATAGAGTCATAGAGATGTACAGCATGTAAACAGATACTTCAGACCAACCCATCCATACCGACCAGATATCCCAGCCCAATCTAGTCCCACCTGCCAGCACCCAGCCCATATCCCTCCAACCCCTTCCTATTCATATACCCTGTATATTATACACTGCTGTTCTCTTTACTATGCATAACAACTGCTGTTCTCAATATTAGACACAGAGACTGCTGTTCTCTATATTATACTCAGGGACAGCTGTTCTCTATATCATATTCGGGGACAGCTGATCTCTGTTTTATACACAGGGACAGCTGTCCCCTACAATGTACATAGGACACTGCTGTTCTCTGCATGTGCATAGGGACTGCTGTTCTCTATTTTATACAGAGGGACTGCTGTTCTCTATATTATACACACTGACGCATGTTCTCTACATTATACTGAGGGATAGCTGTTCTCCAGATTGTACACAGGGGCTGCTGTTATATATATTATGCACAGTGACTGCTGTTCTCTACAATAATTCCCACCTCAGGCGACTGACTGTGTGGAGTTTGCACATTCTCCCGTGTCTGTGTGGGATTCCTCTGGGTGCTCCGGTTTCCTCCCACAGTCCAAAGATGTGCAGGTCAGGTGAATTGGCCAAACTAATTTGCCTGTAGTGTTAGCTGAAGGGGTAAATGTAGGGGAATGGGTGGGTTGCGCTTCGGCGGGTTGGTGTGGACTTGTTGGGCCGAAGGGCCTGTTTCCACACTATATCTAATCTAATCTAATCTAATCTAATCTAATCTAATCTAATCTTAGACACAGAGACTGTTTTTCCCTATATGAGACACAGCGACTGCTGTTCTGTATAATAAACACAGGGATTGCTGCTCTCTTAATTAAACACAGGGATACCTGTTCCCTATATTGTACACAGTGACTCATGTTCTCTATATTGTGCACGGGGACTGCTGTTTTCTATATTATACACAGGCACTGGTGTTCTCTTTATTATACACCGGAACGGCAGTTCACTTTATTATACACAGGGATTCATGTTCTGTATATTTTCCACATCTTATTCACTGGGACTGCTGTTCTCCTTTCCATTGTGCAGAGGAACTGATGCTCTCTCTTTTATGCACAGGGACAGCTGTTCTCTGTATTATACACAGGGACTGCGGTTCACTGTATTATACACAGCAACTGTTTTCCCCTACAATGTACGTAGGCACTGCTGTTCTCTGCATTGTGGGGTGGGACTGCTGTTCTCTATGTTTTACACCGGGACTGGAGATCTCTGTTTTGTGGAATAGACACAGGTAGAGCTGTTGTCTATTTTGCACAGGGATTGCTGTTCTCTATATTACACGTAAGAACTGCTGTTCTCTATAGTGTGCAGAGGGACTGCTCTTCTCTACATCACACACAGGGACTGCTGGTCTCTACAATGCACAAAGGCTCTGCTGTTCTCGACATTGTGTACAGGGACTGCATTTCTCTACACTGTACACTGGTTCTGCTGTTCTCCAGTGTATGCTGGACTGCTGCTCTCTAAATTATACCCAAGGACTGCTGTTCTCTACAATATATGCAAGGACTACAGTTCTCCACGTTTCCACAGGAACTGTGATTTTACGCATTTTGGACACGGATTGCTGTTCTCCATATTATACACAGGGACTGCTGTTCTCTGTATAATATAGAGAACACCATGTCTGTGTATAATATAGAGAGCAGCAGTCCCTGTATACAATATAGAGAACAGCAGTCCCTCTGTCTATTTTAGAGAACAGCAGTGTCTGTGCAGTATATAAAGATAAGCAGTCCCTGTGTGCAATACAGACAACAGCAGTTCATATGTATGATATAAAGAACAGCAGTGTCTCTCTATAATACAGAAAACAGCAGTCCCTGTGCATAATATAGACAACAGCAGTCCCTCTGTACAATACAGAGGACAGAAGACAATATAGAAAAACACAGTCTCTGTGTACAATGTCAAGAACAGCATTCCGTGTATTTAATCATGAGATCAGCAGTCTCGATGTATAATATAGAGAACAGCTGTCCCTGTGTCAATTTCAGAGAACTGCAGTGCCTGTGCATAATATAAAGAACAACAGTCCCTGTGTACAATATGGGGTACAGCACTCGCTGTGAACAATATGGAGAACAACAGTCCCTGTGTATAATATAGTAAACAGAAGATCCTGTGTCTAATATAAAGAACATAAATCCCTGTGTTTTATAAAGAGAACATCCGTCCCTGCATATAATATAGAAAACACCAGTATCTGTGTATAATATAGGGAACAGCATTTCCCTTGTAAATTACAGGGAACAGCAGTCCTTGTGTATAATATGGAGAAAAGCAGTCTCTGTATACATTGTCAAGAACAGCTGTTCCTGTGTTTAATAATATGGACAGCAGTCTGTGTATAAAATAGAAAAGAGCAGTCTCTTTGTCTATTTCAGGGAACAGCACTGCCAGTGCATAATATAAAGAACAGCAGTCCCTGTGTATAATATTGAGAACAGCAGACGCTGTGTCTAATAAAAAGAACATGACTCCCTGTGTTTAATGAAGGGACCAGCCATCCCTGTGTATCATATAGAGAGCAGTCTGTGTAATATAGAAAACAGCAGTCCCTGTTTTCAATACTGAGAATATGAGACAGTGTATATAATATAGAGAACTGCTTTCCCTGTGCGTAATATAGAGAGCAGCAGTCCCTGCATATAATATAAAGGACAGCAGTGCTTGTGTCAATTTTAGAGAACAGCAGTGCCTGTGCACTCTATAAAGAACAGGAGTCCCTGTGTAATATACAGAGAACAGCAGTCACTGTGTATAATATAGAGATGACCAGTGTCTGTGTATAATACAGAGAACAGCAGTCCCTGTGTACAATATAGAGAAAAAGAGTCACTGTGTATAATGGAGAGAACAGATATCCCTGTGTATAACATAGAGAACAGCAGTCCCTGTGTACAATCTAAAGAGCAGCAGTCACTGTCTTTAATTTAGAGAACAACAGTCCCTGTGTCTATTTTAGAGAACAACAGTCCCTGTGTGTAATATAGAGAACAGCACTCCCTCTGTCTATTTTACACAACAGCACTGCTTGTCCATTATATAAAGTACGACATTCCCTGTGTGCAATATAGAGAACTGCAGTTCATGTGTATAATATAGAGAACAGCAGTCCCTCTGTCTAATACAGAAAACAGCAGTCCCTGTGCATAATCTGGAGAACAGCAGTCCCTCTGTATTAGGCAGTCCCTCTGTATTATACAGAGAACAACAGTCCCTGTGTTTAACAATGAGAACAGCAGTCTATGTGTATAACATAGAAAAGAGCAGTCCCTGTGTCTATTTCAGAGAACAACAGTACCTGTGCATAACATTGAGAACAGCAGACACTGTGTGTAGTATTGAAAACAGCAGACACTGTGTCTAATAAAAAGAACATGCCTCCCTGTGTTTAATGAAGAGAACAGCTGTCCCTGTGTACAATATAGAGAACACCAGTGTCTGTGTATAATATAGAAAACAGCAGTCTGTTTTCAATATAGAGAATATGAGTCACTGTGTATAATATAGAGAACAGCTTTCTCTGTGTGTAATATAGCGAACAGCCATCCCTGTGTCTATTTTTGAGAACAGCAGTGCCTGTGCACAATATAAAGAACAGGAGTCCCTGTGTAAACAATAGATATGCAATATAGAGAGAACAGCAGTCCCTGTGTACAATATAGACAATATGAGTCACTGCGCATAATTTAGAGAACAGCTATCCATGTGCATAATATAGAGAGCAGCAGTCCCTGTGTATAATAGAGGACAGTGGTCCTGTGTATAATATAGAGGACAGCGGTTCCTGTGTCAATTTTAGGGAACAGCAGTGCCTGTGCACAATATAAAGGACAGCAGTCCGTGTGTAAACTATAGAGAACAGCAGTTCATATGTAATATATAGAGAACAGCAGTCCCTGTGTACAATATAGACAATATGAGTCACTGTGCATAATTTAGAGAACAGCTATCCATGTGCATAATATAGAGAGCAGCAGTCCCTGTGTATAATATAGAGGACAGTGGTCCTGTGTATAATATAGAGGACAGCGGTTCCTGTGTCAATTTTAGGGAACAGCAGTGCCTGGGTAAAATATAGGGAACAGCAGTCACTGTATATAATATAGAGACCACCAGCGTCAGTGTATAATATAGAGAACAGCAGTCCCTGTGTACAAGGTAGAGAATATGAGTCAGTGCACATAACATAGAGAACAGCTATCCCTGTCTGAATTACAGAGAGCAGCAGTCCCTGTGCCTATTTCAGAGAACAGCAGTGCCTATTCACAATAAAAGACCAGCAGTCCCTATATAAAACAGAGAACAGCAGTCCATATGTATCATCCAGGTCACTGTATATATTTTAGAGAAAAGCACTCTCTGTGTACAATGTCGAGAACAGCAGTCCCTGTGCATAATATAAAGAACAGCAGATGCTGTGTCTAATATAAAGAACATGAATCCCTGTGTTTAACAAAGATAACAGCCATCCACGTGTATAATATAGAGAACACCAGTGCCTGTGCATTATATAAAAAACAGCAGACCCTGTGTGCAATACAGACAACAGCAGTTCATATGTATCATATAAAGACCAGCAGTCCTTCTGTACAATACAGAGGACAGAAGACAATATAGAGAAACACAATCTCTGTGTACAATGTCGAGAACAGCTGTCCCTGTATTCAATCATGAAATCACCAGTCTCGATGTATAATATAGAGAACAGCTGTCCCTGTGTCAATTTCAGGGAACAGCAGTGCCTGTGCATAATATAAAGAACAACAGTCCCTATGTACAATATGGAGACCTGCAGTTCCTGTGTATAATATAGCAAACAGAAGATGCTTTGTGTAATATAAAGAACATGAATCCCTGTGATTTATAAAGAGAACAGCTGTCCCTGTGTATAATATAGAGAACAGCTGTCCCTGTGCGTAATTTAGAGAGCAGCAGTCCCTGAGTCCCTGTGTCTAATTTAGAGACCAGCAGTGCCCGTGTACAATATAAAGAACAGCAATCACTGTGTAAAATATAGAGAATAGCAGTTCATATGTATAAAAAAGAGAAGAACATTCCCTGTGTCTTATTTAGAGGACAGCAGTCCATTTGTAAAATATAGAGAAAAGCACTCTCTGTGTACAATGTCGAGAACAGCAGTCCCTGTATATAATATAGAGAACAGCAGACGCTTTGTCGAATATAAAGAAAATGACTCCCTGTATTTAATCAAGAAAACTTGTGTGTAATATAGGGAGTAGCAGTCTCTGTGTCTAATATAGGGAATTACAGTCACTGTGAAAAAATAGAGAATAGCTGTACCTGTGTTTAATATAGACAACAGCAATCCCTGTGTCTGATATAAAGAACAACAATCCATATGTATAATCTACAGAAAAACACTCTCAGTGTACAACGTCGAGAACAGCAATCCCTGTGTATATTATAGAGAACAGTAGTCCATCTGTGTCATACGGAAAACAGCAGATCCTATGTATAATCCAGAGAAAAGCAGTCTCTGTGCACAATGTCGAGATCAGCAGTCCCTGTGTTTACTAAAAAATACAGCAGTTCTGAGTATAATGTAGAGAACAGCAGTTTCTGTGATTATTTTCGAGAACAGCACTGCCTTTGTGTAATGTAGAGAACAGCTGTCTCTGTGTCACAGAAAGGGAGCAGCAGTCCCTGTGTCCAATATAGGCATCCGTGACAGGGATTGAATCTCAGACAGTGACTGGATTGGAACCTCTGTCTATCCGCGCCATCCGTGACACTGTCACTGACTGAGGTTCAATGCCTGTCACTGACTGAGATTCAATTCCTGTCACTGACTGAGGTTCAATCCCTGTCACTGACTGAGATTCCATCCCTGTCAGTGACTGAGATTCAATCCCTGTCACTGAATGAGATTCAATCCCAGTTACTGACTGATGGTCATTCCCTGTCACAGATTGAGAATCAATTGCTGTCACTGACTGTGGGTCAATCCCTGTCATTGTCTGAGATTCAATCCCTGTCACTGACTGATGGTCAATCCCCGTCACAGACTGATGTTCAATCCCAGTCACTGACTGAGATTCAATCCCTGTCACTGACTGAGGTTCACTCCCTATCACTGAATGAGATTCAATTCCTGTTGAATCGCCCATGACTACTACCCTGTTGCTTCTGCACCTTTCCAAAATCTGTTTCCCAATCTGTTTCTCCACATCTCTGCTGCTATTGGGGGGCCTATAGTAAACACCCAACAAGTGACTGCACCTTTCCTATTTCTGACTTCAGCCCATACTACCTCCAAAGACAGATCCCCCTCGAACTGCCTTTCTGCAGCCGTTATACCATTTCTAATTAGCAACGCCACACTCCCCCTCCTTTTTTACCACCCTCCCTAATCTTACTGAAACATCTGTGACCAGGAACCTCCAACAACCCTTTTATCCACGTTTCCGTATTGGCCACAACATCATAGTCCCAGGTACCGATCCACGCCTAAAGTTCACCCACCTTATTTCTGATACTCCTTGCGTTGAAGTCTATGCACTTGAACCCATCTCTGTGTCCGCAAGTATTCCCTGTCTGTGTTACCTTCTTCACAGCCTCCCTACATTCTTGACATCCTGACAAACAGCTAGCCTACTTGCTGGACTACAAGTCCGGATCCCATCCCCCTGCCAAATTAGTTTAAACCCCCCCCCCGAAGAGTGCTAGCAAACCTACCCCCCAGGATATTGGTGCCCTTCTGGTTCAGGTGCAACCCGTCCTGCTTGCACAGGTCCCACCTTCCCCAGAATGCAGTCCAATTGTCCAAATACCTGAAGCCCTCCCTCCTCCACCATCCTTGCAGCCACGTATTCAACTGCGCTCTCTCCCTATTCCTTGCCTCACTGTCACGTGGCACTGGCAACAACCCAGAGATGACGACTCTGTCTGTCCTAGCTTTTAGCTTCCAGCCTAACTCTCTGAGCTCTTGAATGACCTCCCCACCCCTCCTCCTACCTATGTCGTTGCCATCAACTACTACCCTCTGTCTTCTTCCATCCAGCCAATTCCTAATCCAAACCTCCAACTCACCCTCAATGCCATATCTCCGTATTTTCTGCAGTAGCCTACCATGGGGAACCTTATCAAACGCCTTACTAAAGTCCATATATACCACATCTACTGCTTTCCCCTCATCAACCTCCTTCGTCACCTTTTCAAAGAATTCAATAAGGTTTGTGAGGCACGACCTGCCCTTCACAAAACCATGCTGACTATCCTTGATCACATTATTCCTATCCAGATGTGCATAAATCCTATCCCTTACAATTCTCTCTAAGACTTTGCCCACAACAGAAGTGAGACTCACCGGCCTATAGTTACTAGGGTTATCCCTACTCCCCTTTTTGAACAAGGGAACCACATTTGCTATCCTCCAGTCTTCTGGCACTACTCCAATAGACAAAGAGGACATAAAAATCAAGGCCAATGGCTCTGCAATCTCCTCCCTTGCTTCCCAGAGAATCCTAGGATAAATGCCATCAGGCCCAGGGGACTTATCTATTTTCACCTTTTCCAGGATTTCCAACACCTCTTCTCTACATACCTCAAAGCCATCCATTCTACTTATTTGTGACTCAGTATTCACATCGACGACAATGCCCTGTTCCTGAGTAAATACTGAAGAAAAGTATTCATTCAGTGTCTCCCCAATCTCTTCCGCCTCCACACGCAACTTCCCACTACTATCCTTGACTGGACCTATTCCTACCCTAGTCATTCTTTTATTCCTAACATACCTATAGAAAGCCTTAGGGTTTTCCCTAATCCTACCGACTAAGGACCTTTCATGTCCCCTCCTTGCTGCTCTTAGCTCTCTCTTCAGGTCCTTCCTGGCTACCCTATAACTCTCAATCGCCCCAATTGAACCTTCACGTCTCATCTTGAGATAGGCCGCCCTCTTCCATTTAACAAGGGATTCCAATTCCTTATTAAACCACGGCTCCCTCGCACGACCCTTTCCTCCCTGCCTGACAGGTACATAATTATCAAGGACACTCAATAGTTGCTCCTTGAACAAGCTCCACATATCATTTACACTCTTGCCTTGGAGTCTACTTTTCCAAGCCACACATCCTAAGTCATGCCTCACCGCATCATAATTTCCCTGACCCCAGCTATAACTCTTGCCCTGTAGTACACACTTATCCCTCTCCATCACGAGAGTAAAAATCACCGAATTATGGTCACTATCCCCAAAGTGCTCACCTATCTCTAATTCTAACACCTGGCCTGGGTCGTTACCCAGAACCAAATCCAGTATGGCCTCACCTCTTGTTGGCCTGTCTACATATTGTGTCAGGAAACTCTCCTGCACACATTGAACAAACACTGACCCATCTAACGAACTTGAGCTATAGCTTTCCCAATCAATATCAGGAAAGTTAAAGTCCCCCATAACAACCACCCTATTACTGTCACTCATCTCCTGAATCACCTTCCCTATCCTTTCTTCAATGATTCTAGGACTATTAGGAGGCCTGTAAAAGACTCCGAAAAGGGTGACCTCACCTTTCCTATTCCTAACCTCAGCCCAAACTACCTCAGATGGCAAGTCCTCATCCATCGTCCTTTCCACCACTGTAATACTGTGGAACCACTCAGCTAATAAAGTAAGTTAGACTAATAGAACATAGCACATCACAGTGCATTGCAGGCCCTTTATAGAACCGCTTGTCTAATAAAGGAATATCGGCTCATCGAACATAAAATATGACAGCGCAGAGGAGGGCGTTTATAGAACCGCACGGCTAATGAAGGAAGTTAGACTCAGAGATCATAGAACATTATAGCACAGTACAGGCCATTTTGTGGAACTTCTTGGATAATAAAGGAAGTTAGCCTCAGAACATATAATGTTATAACGCAGTACAGCCTTATTATGGAACTGCTCAGCTAATAAATTAAGTTTGACTAAAACAACACCGAACTTGACAGCACAGTACAGGCCCTTTATGGAACCGCTCGTCTGATTAAGCAAGTTAGACTCATAGAACATGCACCATTACAGCACAGTACAGGCCCTTTATGGAACCCCAGGGCTAATAAAGGAAGTTTGACCCATAGATCATAGCACGTCACAGTGCAGTGCAGGCCTTTTATGGAACCGCTTGGCTAATAAAGGAAGTTAGAGTCATAGAACATAGAACATTCCAGCAAAGTACAGGCCTATTTGTGGGACCACTTGGCTAATAAATGAAGATTAGATTAGATTACATTACAGTGTGGAAACAGGCCCTTCGGCCCAACAAGTCCACACCGACCCGCCGAAGCGCAACCCACCCATGCCCCTACATTTACCCCTTACCTAACACTACAGGCAATTTAGCGTGGCCAATTCACCTGACGTGCACATCTTTGGACTGTGGGAGGAAACCGGAGCACCCGGAGGAAACCCACGCAGACACGGGGAGAATGTGCAAACTCCAGTGCTAACCATTGTGCTACCGTGCCGCCCACATGAAGTTAGACTCTGAACATTGAACGTTATAGATCAGTACAGACCCTTTATGGAACTGCTCTGCTAATTAAAAAAGTTACACACATAGAATATTAAGAACATGAATGCGCAGTACGGGCCCTTTACGGAACTTGTTTGGCTAAAAGAGGAAGTTATACTCATAGAATATAGCACATCACAGTGCAGCACAGGCCCTTTATAGAACCGCTTGGCTAATAAAGGAAAGTAGGCTCATCGAACATAGAATATGACAGCGCAGTGCAGGGCGTTTATAGAACCGCACAGCTAATAAAGGAAGTTAGACCCACAGAACGTAGAACATTACAGCGCTGTACAAGCCATTTTGTGGAACTTCTCGGATAATAAAGGAAGTTAGACTCAGAACATAGAACATTACGATGCAGTACAGCCTTATTGTGGAACTGCTCGGCTAATAAATTAAGTTTGACTAAAACAACATAGAATTTGACAGCGCAATACAGGCCGTTTTTAAAACCCATTGGCAAGTAAAGGAAGTTAATCTTACAGAAGGTAGAGTAATACAGCGTAGTACAAGCTCTTTACAGAACTGTTCGGCTAATAAAAGAAGTTAGACCGATACAACATAGAACATGACAGCACAAAATAACCCATTATGGAGCTGCTCGGCTAATAAAAGTAGTTAGACTAATAAAACGTAGAATATGACAGCGCAGTACAGGCCCTTTATGGAACTGTTCGGCTAATAAAGAAAGTTACACACATAGAACATTAAGAACATGACAGCGCAGTACACACGCTTCATGGATCCGCTCAGATAATAAAGGAATTTAGACTCATCGAACATAGAAGATGACAACGCAGTACAGGCCCTTTGTGGAACCACTCAGATGATAAAAGAAGTTAGACTAATACAATACAGAACATGACAGCGCGGCACAAGTCGTTTATGGAACCGCTTGGATAAAAAAGGAAATTATACTCATAGAACATAGAACATTTTTATGCGTATGTATCATTATAGATAACAGCTAACCCTGTGCACAATATAGTGGACAGCAGTCCCTGTGTCCATTTTCGAGAACAGCAGTGCCTGAGCACAATACAAAAAAAACAGCAGTCCCTGCGTCTGATATAGAGACCAGCAGTCCATATGTATAATCTGGAGAACAGCAGTAACTGTATATAATATAGAGAAAAGCACTCTCTGTGTACAATGTTGAGAACATTTGTGGGCGGCACAGTGGTTAGCTCCGCTGCCTCACAGTGCCAGAGACCCGGGTTCAATTCCCGCCTCAGGCAACTGTCTGTGTGGAGTTTGCACATTCTCCCCGTGTCTGCGTGGGTTTCCTGTGGGTGATCCGGTTTCCTCCTACAGCCCAAAAATGTGCAGTTTAGGTGAATTGGACATGCTGAATTGCCCGTAGTGTTAGGTGAAGGGGTAAATGTAGAGGAATGGGTTGCTCTTCAGAGGTCGGTGTGGAATTGTTTCACTGTAATCCATACGTTTCCATACTGTAAGTAATCTAAAAAAAAGCAGTCCATGTGTATAATATTGAGAACAGCAGATGCTGTGTCTAATATAAAGAATATGAATTCCTGTGTTTACTAAAGAGAACAGCCATCCCTATCTATAATATAGAGAACACCAGTGTCTGCGTACAATATAGAGAACATGAGTCACTGGGTGTAACATAGGGAACAGCAGTTCATATGTTTAACATAGAGAACAGCAGTCCCTCTGTATAAAAATGAGAACAGCAGTCACTGTGTATGATATAGAGAAAAGCAATCTCCATGTACAATGTCAAGAACAACAGTTCCCTGTATTTAATCATGAGAACAGCAGTCCCTGTGTCAATTTCAGAGAACAGCATTGCCTGTGCATAATAGAAAGAACAGAAGTCCCTCTGTACAGTATAGAGAAAAGCAGTCCCTGTGTATAATACAGAGAACAGCAGTCCCTCGGTATAATACAGAAAACAGCAGTCCCTGTGTATAATATAGAGAAACACATTTTCTGTGTACAATGTTGAGAACAGCAGTCCCTGCATTTAATCATGAGAACAGTAGTCCCTGTGTATAATATAGAGAACAGCAGTTCCTGTGCCTATTTTAAAGAACAGCAGTGCCTGTGCATAATATAGAGAATAGCAGTCCCGGTGTATAAAACAGAGAACATCAGTTCTCAGTCCTGCATACACTGTCGAGAACAGCAGAACCTACGAACAGTGTACTGAATGCAAATCCCTGTATACAATGTTGAGAACAGCAGAGCCTGTGTACATTGTAGAGAACAGCAGTCCCTTTGTATAATATCGAGTACAGCAGTCCATGTGTCTTTATAGAGAATGGCAGTCCCTGTGTACAAAATAGAGAACCACTGTCCCTGTGTGTATTACAGAAAACAGCAGTCTCTAGGAATATGATAAAGAACAACAGAACCTGTGAATACTATGGAGAAAAACTGTCCCTGTGTAGAACAGGCCCGTTTTGGAACCACTCGGCTAATACAAGAAATTAGATTCATAGAACGTGGAACATGACAGCACAGTACAGGCCCTTTATAGAACCGCTCAGTTCATTAAAAAGGTTAGACTAATGCAAAATAGAACATTACATTGCAGTACAGGCCCTTTATGGAACCTCTCGCCGATTAAAACAAGTTCGACTAATACAACATTGAACACCACAGCGCGGTGCAGGTCCTTGACCGAACCGCGTGGCTAATTAAGGAGATTAGACTAATACAACATAGAACAAATATAGAGCAGTACAGGTGCTTTAAGGAACCGCTTGGATAATAAAATAAATTAGACTAATACAACATAGAACATGACAGCGCACTACAGGCCCTTTATGGATCCGCTTGGCTAAGAAAGGAAGTTAGTCTCAGAGAACATCACAGCTCAACACAGGCCATTTATGGAACCGCTCAGCTAATAAAAGACATTAGACTAATAAACATAGACTGCTGTTTTCTATATTATACACAGGCACTGGTGTTCTCTATATTGTACACAGGGACAGCTGTTCTCTTCATTAAACACAGGGAGGCATGTTCTTTTTATTAGACACAGTGTCTGCTGTTTTCAATACTACACACAGTGTCTGCTGTTCTCAATGTTATGCACAGGTACTGTTGTTCTCTGAAATAGACACAGGGACTGCTCTTTTCTATGTTATACACATAGACTGCTGTTCTCATTGTTAAACACAGGGACTGTTGTTCTCTGTATAATACAGAGGGACTGCCTAATACAGAGGGACTGCTGTTCTCCAGATTATGCACAGGGACTGCTGTTTTCTGTATTAGACAGAGGGACTGCTGTTCTCTATATTATACACATGAACTGCAGTTCTCTATATTGCACACAGGGAATGTCGTACTTTATATAATGGACAAGCAGTGCTGTTGTGTAAAATAGACAGAGGGAGTGCTGTTCTCTATATTACACACAGGGACTGTTGTTCTCTAAAATAGACACAGGGACTGTTGTTCTCTAAATTAAAGACAGTGACTGCTGCTCTTTAGATTGTACACAGGGACTGCTGTTCTCTATGTTATACACAGGGATATCTGTTCTCTCCATTATACACAGTGACTCTTTTTCTCTATATTGTACACAGGGACTGCTGTTCTCTGTATTATACACAGACACTGGTCATCTCTATATTATACACAGTGACTGCTGTTCTCTTTATATTACACAGGGAATCCTGTTCTTTGTAGAGTGCACAGGCACTGCTGTTCTCTAAAATTGACACAGACACTGCTGTCCTTTATATTATATGCAGGGACTGCTGCTCTCTCTATTACACACAGGGAAAGCAGTTCTCTATATTATATACACTGTCTCATATTCTCAGTATTGAAAACAGGGGCTGCTGTTTTCGATATTACACAGACTGCTCTCTATATGATACACAGGGATGGCTGTTCCCTTCATTAAACACAGGGAGTCATGTTCTTTTTATTAGACACAGTGTCTGCTGTTCTCAATATTATACACAGGGACTGCTGTTCTTTATATGATGCACTGGCAGTGCTGTTCCCTGAAATAGACAAAGAGACTGCTCTTTTCTATTTTATACACAGACTGCTGTCCATATTATTAAACACAGGAACAGCTGTTCTTGACAATGTATACAGAGACTGCTTTTCTCCATATTATACACAAGGACTGCTGTTCCCTGTAATTTACAAGGGTACTGCTGTTCTCTATATTATACACAGATACTGGTGTTTTCTATATTATATGCAGGGACGGATGTTCTCTTTATAAAACACAGGGATTTATGTTCTTTATATTAGACACAGGATCTTCTGTTTACTATATTATACACAGGGACTGTTGTTCTCCATATTGTTCACAGCGAGTGCTGTACCCCATATTGTACACAGGGACTGTTGTTCTTTATATTATGCACAGGCACTGCTGTTCCCTGAAATTGACACAGGGACAGCTGTTCTCTATATTATACATCGAGACTGCTGATCTCATGATTAAATACACGGAATGCTGTTCTTGACATTGTACACAGAGACTGTGTTTCTCTATATTGTCTTCTGTCCTCTGTATTGTACAGAGGGACTGCTGTTGTCTATATTATGCACAGGGACTGCTGTTTTCTGTATTATAGAGAGACACTGCTGTTCTTTATATCATACATATGAACTGCTGTTGTCTGTATTGCACACAGGGACTGCTTATCTTTATATACTGCACAGACACTGCTGTTCTCTAAAATAGACAGAGGGACTGCTGTTCTCTATATTGTATACAGGGACTGCTGCTCTCTATATTATACACAGACATGGTGTTCTCTATATTATACAGAGAACAGCAGTCCCTGTGTATAATATGGAGAACAGCAATCCGTGTCCAAAATGCGTAAAATCACAGTTCCTGTGGAAACGTGGAGAACTGTAGTCCTTGCATATATTGTAGAGAACAGCAGTCCCTGGGTATAATTTAGAGAGCAGCAGTCCAGCATACACTGGAGAACAGCAGAACCAGTGTACAGTGTAGAGAAATGCAGTCCCTGTACACAATGTCGAGAACAGCAGAGCCTTTGTGCATTGTAGAGACCAGCAGTCCCTGTGTGTGATGTAGAGAAGAGCAGTCCCTCTGCACACGATAGAGAACAGCAGTTCTTACGTGTAATATAGAGAACAGCAATCCCTGTGCAAAATAGACAACAGCTCTACCTGTGTCTATTCCACAAAACAGCCCAGTCCCGGTGTAAAACATAGAGAACAGCAGTCCCACCCCACAATGCAGAGAACAGCAGTGCCTACGTACATTGTAGGGGAAAACAGTTGCTGTGTATAATACAGTGAACCGCAGTCCCTGTGTATAATACAGAGAACTGCTGTCCCTGTGCATAAAAGAGAGAGCATCAGTTCCTCTGCACAATGGAAAGGAGAACAGCAGTCCCAGTGAATAAGATGTGGAAAATATAAAGAACATGAATCCCTGTGTATAATAAAGTGAACTGCCGTTCCGGTGTATAATAAAGAGAACACCAGTGCCTGTGTATAATATAGAAAACAGCAGTCCCCGTGCACAATATAGAGAACATGAGTCACTGTGTACAATATAGAGAACAGGTATCCCTGTGTTTAATTAAGAGAGCAGCAATCCCTGTGTTTATTATACAGAACAGCAGTCGTTGTGTCTCATATAGGGAAAAACAGTCTCTGTGTCTAAGATTAGATTAGATTAGATTAGATTAGATTAGATTAGATTAGATTAGATTAGATTAGATATAGTGTGGAAACAGGCCCTTCAGCCCAACAAGTCCACACCGACCTGCCGAAGCGCAACCCACCCATTCCCCTACATTTACCCCTTCAGCTAACACTACGGGCAAATTAGTTTGGCCAATTCACCTGACCTGCACATCTTTGGACT
Source organism: Chiloscyllium plagiosum (assembly GCF_037043375.1). NCBI lineage: Eukaryota > Metazoa > Chordata > Chondrichthyes > Orectolobiformes > Hemiscylliidae > Chiloscyllium > Chiloscyllium plagiosum. Next base: position 89,487,326 of record NW_028270149.1, on the reverse strand, counting down.
GTGGGAGGAAACCGGAGCACCCAGAGGAATCCCACACAGACACGGGAGAATGTGCAAACTCCACACAGTCAGTCGCCTGAGGTGGGAATTATTGTAGAGAACAGCAGTCACTGTGCATAATATATATAACAGCAGCCCCTGGGTACAATCTGGAGAACAGCTATCCCTCAGTATAATGTAGAGAACATGCGTCAGTGTGTATAATATAGAGAACAGCAGTCCCTCTGTATAAAATAGAGAACAGCAGTCCCTATGCACATGCAGAGAACAGCAGTGCCCTATGTGCATTGTAGGGGACAGCTGTCCCTGTGTATAAAACAGAGATCAGCTGTCCCCGAATATGATATAGAGAACAGCTGTCCCTGAGTTTAATATAGAGAACAGCAGTCTCTGTGTCTAATATTGAGAACAGCAGTTGTTATGCATATCGAGAACAGCAGACCTTGTGTTTCATACAGAGATCAGCTTTTCCAGAATCTCTCTGATCGAAACTCTGGTTTCCAGCATCTGCGGTCCTCACTTTTGCGGCCTGACCTGCTGTGCTTTGCCAGCACCACCCTGACAAATACAACATAAAGCATTACAGCACAATACAGGCCCTTTATGGATCTGCTCGGCGAATACCGGATGTTTGACAAATACAACATAGAACATTGTAGTGCTGTACAAGCCATCTGTGGAACCGCTTGGCTCATAAAGGAAGTTAGACTCATAGAACAAAGAACATTACAGCGCAATACATGCCCTATATGGAACCACTTGCCTAATAACCAGATGTTTGACACAGACAACAGAGAACATTACAGCATTGTACAGGCCGTCTATGGAACCGCACGCGTAATAAATGAAGTTAGACTAATACAACAAAGGACATCAGAACACAGTACAGCCATTTACGGAACAGCTTGCTTGATAATGGAAGTTAGACTGATAGAAAATGGAGCAATAAAGTACAGTACAGGCACTTTAAGGATGCGGTCAGCTAATACAGGAAGTGAGACTCATAGAACATGGAGCATTACAGCGCAATGCAGGCGCTAAATGGAACCGCTTGCTTGTTAATGGAAGTTAGACTCACAGAACATGTGCCTTTACAGCGCAGTACAGGCACTTTATGGAACCGCTCGGCTGATGATGGACACTAGACGAATACAACATAGAACATTACACTATAGAGCAGGACCTTTATGGAAATGCTTGGCTAATAAAGGAAGTAAGACTCATAGAACATAGAACATTATAGCGCAGTACAGGTCCTTCATGGAACCGCTCGGCTAAAACCGGAAGTTTGACAAATACAACATAGAACATTACAGCACCGTACAGACTGTCTATGGAACCGCTTGCCGAATAAAGGACGTTAGACTCATAGAACATGGGGCATTACAGCGCAGTGCAGGCCCTTTCTGGAACTGCTCGGCTGATAAAGGAAGTTAGACTTACACAACACAGAAAATTACAGTGCAGTACAGACCCTTTATGGAAATGATTGGCTAATAAATGAACTAAGACACATGCAACATTTAACATTACAGTGCAGTACAAGCCCTTTATGGAACCGCTTGCTTGATAATACAACTGATAGAAAATGGAGCATTGCAGCACAGTACAGGCACTTTATAGAACCGCTTGGCTAATATAGAAGTTAGACTCATAGAACATAGAATATGACAGCGCAGTCCCGGCCTTTTATGGAACCGCTCCCCCACATTTACCCCTGCCCCTAACACTACAGGCAATTTAGCATGGCGAATTCACCAAATCTGCACATTTTTGGACTGTGGGAGGAAACCGGAGCACCAGAAGGAAAACCATGCAGACACGGGGAGAATGTGCAAACTCCACACAGGCAGTCTCTGTATTGTACACAGGGATAGCTGTTCTCTGTTTTATACACAGTGACTCATGTATTATACACAGGGATAGCTGTTCTCCACATTGGACACAGGGACAACTGTTTTTAATATTATGCACTGGCACTGCTGTTCTCTGTATTGTACACAGGGACTCATGTTCTCTATACTGTGCACAGGGACTGCTGTTTTCTATATTATACATAGGCATTGGTGTTCTCTGGATGATGCACAGGGACAGCAGTTATAGAGTCATAGAGATGTACAGCATGTAAACAGATACTTCAGACCAACCCGTCCATACCGACCAGATATCCCAGCCCAATCTAGTCCCACCTGCCAGCACCCAGCCCATATCCCTCCAACCCCTTCCTATTCATATACCCTGTATATTATACACTGCTGTTCTCTTTACTATGCATAACAACTGCTGTTCTCAATATTAGACACAGAGACTGCTGTTCTCTATATTATACTCAGGGACAGCTGTTCTCTATATCATATTCGGGGACAGCTGATCTCTGTTTTATACACAGGGACAGCTGTCCCCTACAATGTACATAGGACACTGCTGTTCTCTGCATGTGCATAGGGACTGCTGTTCTCTATTTTATACAGAGGGACTGCTGTTCTACACACTGACGCATGTTCTCTACATTATACTGAGGGATAGCTGTTCTCCAGATTGTACACAGGGGCTGCTGTTATATATATTATGCACAGTGACTGCTGTTCTCTACAATAATTCCCACCTCAGGCGACTGACTGTGTGGAGTTTGCACATTCTCCCGTGTCTGTGTGGGATTCCTCTGGGTGCTCCGGTTTCCTCCCACAGTCCAAAGATGTGCAGGTCAGGTGAATTGACCAAACTAATTTGCCCGTAGTGTTAGCTGAAGGGGTAAATGTAGCGGAATGGGTGGGTTGCGCTTCGGCGGGTCGGTGTGGACTTGTTGGGCCGAAGGGCCTGTTTCCACACTATATCTAATCTAATCTAATCTAATCTAATCTAATCTAATCTAATCTAATCTTAGACACAGAGACTGTTTTTCCCTATATGAGACACAGCGACTGCTGTTCTGTATAATAAACACAGGGATTGCTGCTCTCTTAATTAAACACAGGGATACCTGTTCTTTATATTGTACACAGTGACTCATGTTCTCTATATTGTGCACGGGGACTGCTGTTTTCTATATTATACACAGGCACTGGTGTTCTCTTTATTATACACCGGAATGGCAGTTCACTTTATTATACACAGGGATTCATGTTCTGTATATTTTCCACATCTTATTCACTGGGACTGCTGTTCTCCTTTCCATTGTGCAGAGGAACTGATGCTCTCTCTTTTATGCACAGGGACAGCAGTTCTCTGTATTATACACAGGGACTGCGGTTCACTGTATTATACACAGCAACTGTTTTCCCCTACTATGTACGTAGGCACTGCTGTTCTCTGCATTGTGGGCTGGGACTGCTGTTCTCTATGTTTTACACCGGGACTGGAGATCTCTGTACAGCCCAGATCTCTGGGCTGTTTTGTGGAATAGACACAGGTAGAGCTGTTGTCTATTTTGCACAGGGATTGCTGTTCTCTATATTACACGTAAGAACTGCTGTTCTCTATCGTGTGCAGAGGGACTGCTCTTCTCTACATCACACACAGGGACTGCTGGTCTCTACAATGCACAAAGGCTCTGCTGTTCTCGACATTGTGTACAGGGACTGCATTTCTCTACACTGTACACTGGTTCTGCTGTTCTCCAGTGTATGCTGGACTGCTGCTCTCTAAATTATACCCAGGGACTGCTGTTCTCTACAATATATGCAAGGACTACAGTTCTCCACGTTTCCACAGGAACTGTGATTTTACGCATTTTGGACACGGATTGCTGTTCTCCATATTATACACAGGGACTGCTGTTCTCTGTATAATATAGAGAACACCATGTCTGTGTATAATATAGAGAGCAGCAGTCCCTGTATACAATATAGAGAACAGCAGTCCCTCTGTCTATTTTAGAGAACAGCAGTGTCTGTGCAGTATATAAAGATAAGCAGTCCCTGTGTGCAATACAGACAACAGCAGTTCATATGTATGATATAAAGAACAGCAGTGTCTCTCTATAATACAGAAAACAGCAGTCCCTGTGCATAATATAGACAACAGCAGTCCCTCTGTACAATACAGAGGACAGAAGACAATATAGAGAAACACAGTCTCTGTGCACAATGACAAGAACAGCATTCCGTGTATTTAATCATGAGATCAGCAGTCTCGATGTATAATATAGAGAACAGCTGTCCCTGTGTCAATTTCAAAGAACAGCAGTGCCTGTCCATAATATAAAGAACAACAGTCCCTGTGTATAATATGGTAAACAGAAGATCCTGTGTCTAATATAAAGAACATAAATCCCTGTGTTTTATAAAGAGAACATCCGTCCCTGCATATAATATAGAAAACACCAGTATCTGTGTATAATATAGAGAACAGCAGTACCCTTGTAAATTACAGGGAACAGCAGTCCTTGTGTATAATATGGAGAAAAGCAGTCTCTGTATACATTGTCAAGAACAGCTGTTCACTGTGTTTAATAATATGGACAGCAGTCTGTGTATAAAATAGAAAAGAGCAGTCTCTTTGTCTATTTCAGGGAACGGCACTGCCAGTGCATAATATAAAGAACAGCAGTCCCTGTGTATAATATTGAGAACAGCAGACGCTGTGTCTAATAAAAAGAACATGACTCCCTGTGTTTAATGAAGGGAACAGCCATCCCTGTGTATCATATAGAGAGCAGTCTGTGTAATATAGAAAACAGCAGTCCCTGTTTTCAATACTGAGAATATGAGACAGTGTATATAATATAGAGAACTGCTTTCCCTGTGTGTAATATAGAGAGCAGCAGTCCCTGCATATAATATAAAGGACAGCAGTGCTTGTGTCAATTTTAGAGAACAGCAGTGCCTGTGCACTCTATAAAGAACAGGAGTCCCTGTGTAATATACAGAGAACAGCAGTCACTGTGTATAATATAGAGATGACCAGTGTCTGTGTATAATACAGAGAACAGCAGTCCCTGTGTACAATATAGAGAAAAAGAGTCACTGTGTATAATGGAGAGAACAGATATCCCTGTGTATAACATAGAGAACAGCAGTCCCTGTGTACAATCTAAAGAGCAGCAGTCACTGTCTTTAATTTAGAGAACAACAGTCCCTGTGTCTATTTTAGAGAACAACAGTCCCTGTGTGTAATATAGAGAACAGCACTCCCTCTGTCTATTTTACACAACAGCACTGCTTGTCCATTATATAAAGTACGACATTCCCTGTGTGCAATATAGAGAACTGCAGTTCATGTGTATAATATAGAGAACAGCAGTCCCTCTGTCTAATACAGAAAACAGCAGTCCCTGTGCATAATCTGGAGAACAGCAGTCCCTCTGTATTAGGCAGTCCCTCTGTATTATACAGAGAACAACAGTCCCTGTGTTTAACAATGAGAACAGCAGTCTATGTGTATAACATAGAAAAGAGCAGTCCCTGTGTCTATTTCAGAGAACAACAGTACCTGTGCATAACATTGAGAACAGCAGACACTGTGTATAGTATTGAAAACAGCAGACACTGTGTCTAATAAAAAGAACATGCCTCCCTGTGTTTAATGAAGAGAACAGCTGTCCCTGTGTACAATATAGAGAACACCAGTGTCTGTGTATAATATAGAAAACAGCAGTCTGTTTTCAACATAGAGAATATGAGTCACTGTGTATAATATAGAGAACAGCTTTCTCTGTGTGTAATATAGCGAACAGCCATCCCTGTGTCTATTTTTGAGAACAGCAGTGCCTGTGCACAATATAAAGAACAGGAGTCCCTGTGTAAACAATAGATATGTAATATGTTGAGAACAGCAGTCCCTGTGTACAATATAGACAATATGAGTCACTGTGCATAATTTAGAGAACAGCTATCCATGTGCATAATATAGAGAGCAGCAGTCCCTGTGTATAATATAGAGGACAGTGGTCCTGTGTATAATATAGAGGACAGCGGTTCCTGTGTCAATTTTAGGGAACAGCAGTGCCTGGGTAAAATATAGGGAACAGCAGTCACTGTATATAATATAGAGACCACCAGCGTCATTGTATAATATAGAGAACAGCAGTCCCTGTGTACAAGGTAGAGAATATGAGTCAGTGCACATAACATAGAGAACAGCTATCCCTGTCTGAATTACAGAGAGCAGCAGTCCCTGTGCCTATTTCAGAGAACAGCAGTGCCTATTCACAATAAAAGACCAGCAGTCCCTATATAAAACAGAGAACAGCAGTCCATATGTATCATCCAGGTCACTGTATATATTTTAGAGAAAAGCACTCTCTGTGTACAATGTCGAGAACAGCAGTCCCTGTGCATAATATAAAGAACAGCAGATGCTGTGTCTAATATAAAGAACATGAATCCCTGTGTTTAACAAAGATAACAGCCATCCATGTGTATAATATAGAGAACACCAGTGCCTGTGCATTATATAAAAAACAGCAGACCCTGTGTGCAATACAGACAACAGCAGTTCATATGTATCATATAAAGACCAGCAGTCCTTCTGTACAATACAGAGGACAGATGACAATATAGAGAAACACAATCTCTGTGTACAATGTCGAGAACAGCTGTCCCTGTATTCAATCATGAAATCACCAGTCTCGATGTATAATATAGTGAACAGCTGTCCCTGTGTCAATTTCAGGGAACAGCAGTGCCTGTGCATAATATAAAGAACAACAGTCCCTATGTACAATATGGAGACCTGCAGTTCCTGTGTATAATATAGCAAACAGAAGATGCTTTGTGTAATATAAAGAACATGAATCCCTGTGATTTATAAAGAGAACAGCTGTCCCTGTGTATAATATAGAGAACAGCTGTCCCTGTGCGTAATTTAGAGAGCAGCAGTCCCTGAGTCCCTGTGTCTAATTTAGAGACCAGCAGTGCCCGTGCACAATATATAGAACACCAATCACTGTGTAAAATATAGAGAATAGCAGTTCATATGTATAAAAAAGAGAAGAACATTCCCTGTGTCTTATTTAGAGGACAAGTGTCCATTTGTAAAATATAGAGAAAAGCACTCTCTGTGTACAATGTCGAGAACAGCAGTCCCTGTATATAATATAGAGAACAGCAGACGCTGTGTTGAATATAAAGAAAATGACTCCCTGTGTTTAATGAAGAAAACTTGTGTGTAATATAGGGAGTAGCAGTCTCTGTGTCTAATATAGGGAATTACAGTCACTGTGAAAAAATAGAGAATAGCTGTACCTGTATTTAATATAGACAACAGCAATCCCTGTGTCTGATATAAAGAACAACAATCCATATGTATAATCTACAGAAAAACACTCTCAGTGTACAACGTCGAGAACAGCAATCCCTGTGTATATTATAGAGAACAGTAGTCCATCTGTGTCATACGGAAAACAGCAGATCTTATGTATAATCCAGAGAAAAGCAGTCTCTGTGCACAATGTCGAGATCAGCAGTCCCTGTGTTTACTAAAAAATACAGCAGTTCTGAGTATAATGTAGAGAACAGCAGTTTCTGAGATTATTTTCGAGAACAGCACTGCCTTTGTGTAATGTAGAGAACAGCTGTCTCTGTGTCACAGAAAGGGAGCAGCAGTCCCTGTGTCCAATAGAGGCATTCGTGACAGGGATTGAATCTCAGACAGTGACTGGATTTGAACCTCTGTGTCTCCACGCCATCCGTGACACTGTCACTGACTGAGGTTCAATCCCTGTCACTGACTGAGATTCAATTCCTGTCACTGACTGAGGGTCAATCCCCGTCACAGTCTGATGTTCAATCCCAGTCACTGACTGAGATTCAATCCCTGTCACTGACTGAGGTTCACTCCCTATCACTGAATGAGATTCAATTCCTGTTGAATCGCCCATGACTACTACCCTGTTGCTTCTGCACCTTTCCAAAATCTGTTTCCCAATCTGTTTCTCCACATCTCTGCTGCTATTGGGGGGCCTATAGTAAACACCCAACAAGGTAACTGCACCTTTCCTATTTCTGACTTCAGCCCATACTACCTCCAAAGGCAGATCCCCCTCGAACTGCCTTTCTGCAGCCGTTATACCATTTCTAATTAGCAACGCCACCCCCCCCCCCTCCGTTTTTACCACCCTCCCTAATCTTACTGAAACATCTGTAACCAGGAACCTCCAACAACCCTTCCTGTCCCTCTTTTATCCACGTTTCCGTGATGGCCACAACATCATAGTCCCAGGTACCGATCCACGCCTAAAGTTCACCCACCTTATTTCTGATACTCCTTGCGTTGAAGTCTATGCACTTGAACCCATCTCTGTGTCCGCAAGTATTTCCTGTCTGTGCTACCTTCTTCACAGCCTCCCTACATTCTTGATATCCTGACAAACAGCTAGCCTACTTGCTGGACTACAAGTCCGGATCCCATCCCCCTGCCAAATTAGTTTAAACCCAACCGAAGAGTGCTAGCAAACCTACCCCCCAGGATATTGGTGCCCTTCTGGTTCAGGTGCAACCCGTCCTGCTTGTACAGGTCCCACCTTCCCCAGAATGCAGTCCAATTGTCCAAATACCTGAAGCCCTCCCTCCTACACCATCCTTGCAGCCACGTATTCAACTGCGCTCTCTCCCTATTCCTTGCCTCACTGTCACGTGGCACTGGCAACAACCCAGAAATGATGACTCTGTCTGTCCTAGCTTTTAGCTTCCAGCCTAACTCTCTGAGCTCTTGAATGACCTCCCCACCCCTCCTCCTACCTATGTCGTTGGTGCCAACTTGCACCACGACTTCTGGCTGCACACCCTCCCCTTAAGGATTCTGAAGACACGGTCTGAGACGTCTCAGACCCTGGCACCCGGGAGGCAACACCCCTCCAACCGCCACCAGGACAGAACCCCACTGGTCCTCACCTACCACCCCACCAATCTCCATGTACAGCGTATCATCCGCCGTCATTTCCGCCACCTCCAAACGGACCCCACCACCAAGGATATATTTCCCTCCCCTCCCCTATCAGCATTCCGTAAAGACCACGCCATCCGTGACACCCTCGTCAGATCCACACCCCCCACCAACCCAACCTCCACTCCCGGCACCTTCCCCTGCAACCGCAGGAGGTGCAAGACTTGCGCCCGCACCTCCCCCCAAGGCCCCACAGGAAACTTCCATACCTGCCACAAATTCACCTGCACCTCCACACACATCATCTATTGCATCCTCTGCACCCGATGTGGTCTCCTCTATATTGGGGAGACAGGCCGCCTACTTGCGGAGCGTTTCAGAGAACACCTCTGGGACACCCGGACCAACCAACCCAACCACCCTGTAGCTCAACACTTCAACTCCCCCTCCCACTCCACCAAGATATGCAGGTCTTTGGACTCCTCCATCGCCAGACCACAACAACACGATGGTTGGAGGAAGAGCGCCTCATCTTCCGCCTAGGAACCCTCCAACCACAAGGGATGAACTCGGATTTCACCAATTTCCTCATTTCCCCTCCCCCCACCTTGTCTCAGTCAAATCCATCGAACTCAGCACCGCCTTCCTAACCTGCAATCTTCTTCCTGACCTCTCCGCCCCCACCCCAGTCTGACCTATCACCCTCACCTTGACCTCTTTCCACCTATCGCATTTCCAACGCCCCTCCCCCAAGTCCCTCCTCCCTACCTTTTATCTTAGCCTGCTGGACACACATTCCTCATTCCTGAAGAAGGGCTTATGCCCGAAACGTCGATTCTCCTGTTCCCTGGATGCTGCCTGACCTGCTGCGCTGTTCCAGCAACACATTTTCAACTGCTGTTTTTCATGTTGTGCACAGACACTGCAGTTCTCTGAAATTGATACATGGACTACTGTTCTCTATATTCTACACAGACACTGCTATTCTCATTATTAAACACAGGGATGGCTGTTCTCTGTTATGGAGAGGGACTGCTATTCTCTGTATTATACATACGAACTGCTGTTGTCTACATTGCACACAGGGACTGCTGATCTTTATATAATGCACAGGCACTGCTGTTCTCTGAAATAGAGGGACTGCTGTTCTCTATATTATACACAGGGCCTGCTGTTCTCTAAAATGGACAAAGGGTCTGCTGTTTTCTATATCATACATAGAGACTGCATATTTCAATATTATACACGGGGACTGCTGTCCTCTGTATTATACATATGAACTGCTGTTCTCTATATTGTACACAGGGCCTGCTGTTCTCTAAGAGAGACGCAGGGACTGCTGTCCTCTATATTATACACAGGGACTGCTGCTCTCAATATTACACCCAGAGATAACTGTTCTCTATCTTAAACACAGTGACTCAGGTTCTCTATATTATGCACAGGGACGGTTCCTCTCTGTATTATACAGAGGGACAGCTGTTCTCTATGTTACACAGGGACGGCTGTCCTCTTTTTAAACACAGGGAATCATGTTCTTTATATTAGCTGTCCTTTATGTTATACAAAGTGACTCATGTTCTCTCTCTTGTACACAGGGACTGCTGTTCTCTATATTATACACAGGGACGGCTATTCTCTTTTTAAACACAGGGATTCATGTCCTTTATATTAGACACAGCATCTGCTGTTCTCTGTATTACATACAGGGATAGCTGTTCTCTATATTTTACACGCTGACTCATATTCCCTGTATTATACACAGGGACGGCTGTTCTCTTATTAAACGCAGGGATTCATGTTCTTTATATTAGGCACAGCATCTGCTGTTCTCTGTATTATACACAGGGATAGCTGTTCTCCATATTATACGCAGGGACTGCTGTTTTTTAAATTATGCACAGGCACTGCTGTTCTCTGAAATTGACACACAGACATCTGTTCTCTGTATTATACATGGAGACTGCTGTTCTCATAATTATATACAGGGACTGCTGTTCTCAACATTGTACATAGAGACTGTGTTTCTCGATATTATACACAGGGGCTGCTGTTCTCTATGTTAGCACAGTGGCACAGTGGTTAGCACTGCTGCCTTACAGCTCCAGAGACCCGGGTTCAATTCCCACCTCAGGTGACTGACTGTGTGGAGTTTGCACATTCTCCCCTTGTCTGCGTGGGTTTCCTCCGGGTGCTCCGGTTTCGTCCCACAGTCACAAAGATGTGCAGGCCAGCTGAATTGGCCATGCTAAATAGCCCGTAGTGTTAGGTAAGGGGTAAATATCGGGGTAAGGTTGGGTTGCGCTTCAGCGGGTCGGTGCGGACTTGTTGGCCCAAAGGGCCTGTTTCCACAATGTAATGTAATATAAAGGTACAGTTCCTTTATAGAACCGCTCAGTGAATAAAGGAGTATAGACGCATGGAACATAGAATATGACAGCGCAGTACCAGCCCTTGATGGAACCCCTCAGCTAATAAAGAAAGTTACACACAGAACACTAAGAACATGACAGCGCAGTACAGGCCCTTTATGGACCAACTCGGCTAATAAAGGAAGTTACACACATAGAACATAGAACATGACAGTGCAATACAAGCCCTTTATAGAAACGCTCATCTGATAAAAGAAGTTAGCCTAATACAACACAGAATATGATGGTGCAGTAGTGGAGTTTTATGTAACTGTTTGGCGAAGAAAGTAAGTTAGACTCATAGAACATACAGCATTATAGCACAGTACCGGCCCTTTATGGAACCACTCAGCTAATAAAGTAAGTTAGACTAATAGAACATAGCACATCACAGTGCATTGCAGGCCCTTTATAGAACCGCTTGTCTAATAAAGGAATATCGGCTCATCGAACATAAAATATGACAGCGCAGAGGAGGGCGTTTATAGAACCGCACGGCTAATGAAGGAAGTTAGACTCAGAGATCATAGAACATTATAGCACAGTACAGGCCATTTTGTGGAACTTCTTGGATAATAAAGGAAGTTAGCCTCAGAATATATAATGTTATAACGCAGTACAGCCTTATTATGGAACCACTCAGCTAATAAAGTAAGTTAGACTAATAGAACATAGCACATCACAGTGCATTGCAGGCCTTTTATAGAACCGCTTGTCTAATAAAGGAATATCGGCTCATCGAACATAAAATATGACAGCGCAGAGGAGGGCGTTTATAGAACCGCACGGCTAATGAAGGAAGTTAGACTCAGAGATCATAGAACATTATAGCACAGTACAGGCCATTTTGTGGAACTTCTTGGATAATAAAGGAAGTTAGCCTCAGAACATATAATGTTATAACGCAGTACAGCCTTATTATGGAACTGCTCAGCTAATAAATTAAGTTTGACGAAAACAACACCGAACTTGACAGCACAGTACAGACCCTTTATGGAACCGCTCGTCTGATTAAGCAAGTTAGACTCATAGAACATGCACCATTACAGCACAGTACAGGCCCTTTATGGAACCCCAGGGCTAATAAAGGAAGTTTGACCCATAGATCATAGCACGTCACAGTGCAGTGCAGGCCTTTTATGGAACCGCTTGGCTAATAAAGGAAGTTAGAGTCATAGAACATAGACCATTCCAGCAAAGTACAGGCCTATTTGTGGGACCACTTCGCTAATAAATGAAGATTAGATTAGATTACATTACAGTGTGGAAACAGGCCCATCGGCCCAACAAGTCCACACCGACCCGCCGAAGCGCAACCCACCCATGCCCCTACATTTACCCCTTACCTAACACTACAGGCAATTTAGCGTGGCCAATTCACCTGACGTGCACATCTTTGGACTGTGGGAGGAAACCGGAGCACCCGGAGGAAACCCACGCAGACACGGGGAGAATGTGCAAACTCCAGTGCTAACCATTGTGCTACCGTGCCGCCCACATGAAGTTAGACTCTGAACATTGAACGTTATAGATCAGTACAGACCCTTTATGGAACTGCTCGGCTAATTAAAAAAGTTACACACAGAATATTAAGAACATGAATGCGCAGTCCGGGCCCTTTACGGAACTTGTTTGGCTAAAAGAGGAAGTTATACTCATAGAATATAGCACATCACAGTGCAGCACATGCCCTTTATAGAACCGCTTGGCTAATAAAGGAAAGTAGGCTCATCGAACATAGAATATGACAGCGCAGTGCAGGGCGTTTATAGAACCGCACAGCTAATAAAGGAAGTTAGACCCACAGAACGTAGAACATTACAGCGCTGTACAAGCCATTTTGTGGAACTTCTCGGATAACAAAGGAAATTAGACTCAGAACATAGAACATTACGATGCAGTACAGCCTTATTGTGGAACTGCTCGGCTAATAAATTAAGTTTGACTAAAACAACATAGAATTTGACAGCGCAATACAGGCCGTTTTTAAAACCCATTGGCAAGTAAAGGAAGTTAATCTTACAGAAGGTAGAGTAATACAGCGTAGTACAAGCTCTTTACAGAACTGTTCGGCTAATAAAAGAAGTTAGACTGATACAACATAGAACATGACAGCACAAAATAAAACCCATTATGAAGCTGCTCGGCTAATAATAAGTAGTTACACTAATAAAACGTAGAATATGACAGCGCAGTACAGGCCCTTTATGGAACTGTTCGGCTAATAAAGAAAGTTACACACATAGAACATTAAGAACATGACAGCGCAGTACACACGCTTCATGGATCCGCTCAGATAATAAAGGAATTTAGAGACTCATCGAACATAGAAGATGACAACGCAGTACAGGCCCTTTGTGGAACCACTCAGATGATAAAAGAAGTTAGACGAATACAATACAGAACATGACATCGCGGCACAAGTCGTTTATGGAACCGCTTGGATAAAAAAGGAAATTATACTCATAGAACATAGAACATTTTTATGCGTATGTATCATTATAGATAACAGCTAACCCTGTGCACAATATAGTGGACAGCAGTCCCTGTGTCCATTTTCGAGAACAGCAGTGCCTGAGCACAATACAAAAAAACAGCAGTCCCTGCGTCTGATATAGAGACCAGCAGTCCATATGTATAATCTGGAGAACAGCAGTAACTGTATATAATATAGAGAAAAGCACTCTCTGTGTACAATGTTGAGAACATTTGTGGGCGGCAGTGGTTAGCTCCGCTGCCTCACAGTGCCAGAGACCCGGGTTCAATTCCCGCCTCAGGCAACTGTCTGTGTGGAGTTTGCACATTCTCCCCGTGTCTGCGTGGGTTTCCTGTGGGTGATCCGGTTTCCTCCTACAGCCCACAAAATGTGCAGTTTAGGTGAATTGGACATGCTGAATTGCCCGTAGTGTTAGGTGAAGGGGTAAATGTAGAGGAATGGGTTGCTCTTCAGAGGTCGATGTGGAATTGTTTCACTGTAATCCATACGTTTCCATACTGTAAGTAATCTAAAAAAAAGCAGTCCATGTGTATAATATTGAGAACAGCAGATGCTGTGTCTAATATAAAGAATATGAATTCCTGTGTTTACTAAAGAGAACAGCCATCCCTATCTATAATATAGTGAACACCAGTGTCTGCGTACAATATAGAGAACATGAGTAACTGGGTGTAACATAGGGAACAGCAGTTCATATGTTTAACATAGAGAACAGCAGTCCCTCTGTATAAAAATGAGAACAGCAGTCACTGTGTATGATATAGAGAAAAGCAATCTCCATGTACAATGTCAAGAACAGCAGTTCCCTGTATTTAATCATGAGAACAGCAGTCCCTGTGTCAATTTCAGAGAACAGCATTGCCTGTGCATAATAGAAAGAACAGCAGTCCCTCTGTACAGTATAGAGAAAAGCAGTCCCTGTGTATAATACAGAGAACAGCAGTCCCTCGGTATAATACAGAAAACAGCAGTCCCTGTGTATAATATAGAGAAACACATTTTCTGTGTACAATGTTGAGAACAGCAGTCCCTGCATTGAATCATGAGAACAGTAGTCCCTGTGTATAATATAGAGAACAGCAGTTCCTGTGCCTATTTTAAAGAACAGCAGTGCCTGTGCATAATATAGAGAATAGCAGTCCCGGTGTATAAAACAGAGAACATCAGTTCTCAGTCCTGCATACACTGTCGAGAACAGCAGAACCTACGTACAGTGTACTGAATGCAAATCCCTGTATACAATGTTGAGAACAGCAGAGCCTGTGTACATTGTAGAGAACAGCAGTCCCTTTGTATAACATCGAGTACAGCAGTCCATGTGTCTAAAATAGAGAATGGCAGTCCCTGTGTACAAAATAGAGAACCACTGTCCCTGTGTGTATTACAGAAAACAGCAGTCTCTAGGAATATGATAAAGAACAACAGAACCTGTGAATACTATGGAGAAAAACTGTCCCTGTGTAGAACAGGCCCGTTTTGGAACCGCTCGGCTAATACAAGAAATTAGATTCATAGAACGTGGAACATGACAGCACAGTACAGGCCCTTTATAGAACCGCTCAGTTAATAAAAAAGGTTAGACTAATACAAAATAGAACATTACAGTGCAGTACAGGCCCTTTATGGAACCTCTCGCCGATTAAAGCAAGTTCGACTAATACAACATTGAACACCACAGCGCGGTGCAGGTCCTTGACCGAACCGCGTGGCTAATTAAGGAGATTAGACTAATACAACATAGAACAAATATAGAGCAGTACAGGTGCTTTAAGGAACCGCTTGGATAATAAAATAAATTAGACTAATACAACATAGAACATGACAGCGCACAGGCCCTTTATGGATCCGCTTGGCTAAGAAAGGAAGTTAGTCTCAGAGAACATCACAGCTCAACACAGGCCATTTATGGAACCGCTCAGCTAATAAAAGACATTAGACTAATAAACATAGAACATTACAGTGCTGTACATGCCCTTTATGAAACTGCTCGGCCAGTAGAGGATGTTAGACTCAGACAACATGGAATATTACAGCACAGTACAGGCCCTTTGTGGAACAGATTGGCTAATACAACTAAGAACATTACAACGCAGTGCAGGCTCTTTAAGAAACCGTTCAGTCAATAAAGGAAGTCAGACTAATACAACATAGAGCATTACAGTGCAGTACGGGCCCCCTATGCAACCACTCAGCTAATAAAGAAATATGACAGCGCAGTACATGCCTTTTAAGGAAACGCTCGGCTAAGACAGGAAGTCAGGTTAACACAACATAGAACATTAGAGCACAGCACAGGCACTTTAAGGAACCGCTTGGATAATAAAAGAAGTTAGACTAATACAACATAGAACATTACAGCGCACTACAGGCCCTTTATGGATCCGCTCGGCTGATAAAGGATGTTAAACCGATACAACATAGAACATTACAGCGCAGTACAGGCCCTGTACCGAACTGTAATGTTCTATGTTGTATTAGTCTAACTTCCTTCATTAGCTGTGTGGTTGCATAAATGACCTGTGCTGAGCTGTGATGTTCTCTGAGTCTAACTTCCTTTATTAGCCGAATGGTGCCATAAAGGGCCTGTACTGTGCTGTAATGTTCTTTCTGCTATGAATCTAGCTTCCTTCATTTACCGAGTGGTTTCATAATGGGCCTGTACTGCGCTGTATTGTTGTATTAGTCTAACTTTCCTTTTTAGCCGAGCAGTTCAATAATGGGAATTTACAAAACTGTAATGTTCTTGATTGTATTAGTCTAACTTCCTTTATTGGTGGAGCAGTTCCATAAAGGGCTTGTATTGCACTATCATGTTCTCTGTTGAATTAGTCTAACTTCCTTTGTTAGCTGAGCGTTTACATATCGGGCCTGTACTGTACTGTAATGTTCTATGTTGTATCAGTCTGCCTTCTTTTATTCGCCAAGTGGTTCCTTAAAGAGCTTGAACTGCTCTGTAATGTTCTCTATTGTATTAGTCTAATTTCCTGTATTAGCCAAGCAGTTTCATAAAGGGCCTGTACTGCGCTGTAATGTTCTATGTTGTATTAGTCTAATTTGTATTATTAGCCGAGCAGTTCTATAAACGGACGGTGCTGCGCTGTAATGTTCCAAGTTCTATCAGTCTAACTTCCTTCATTAGCAAAGCGGTGCCATTAAGGGCATCTCCTGCGCTGTAATGTTCCATGTTGTATTAGTCTAACTTACTTCATTAAGAGAAAGTGAAGGCTGCAGATGCTGGAGATCAGAGCTGAAAACGTATTGCTGGAAAAGCGCAGCAGGTCAGGCAGCATCCAAGGAACAGGAGAATCGACGTTTCGGGCATAAGCATTCCTGAAGTAGGGCTTATGCCCGAAACGTCGATTCTCCTGTACCTTGGATGTTGCCTGACCTGCTGCGCTTTTCCAGCAACACATTTTCAGCTCTAACTTACTTCATTAACCAAGCGGTTCGATAAAGGGCCTGTACTGCCCTGTAATGCTCTGTGTTGGATCAGTCTAATGTCTGTTATTAGCCGGGCTGTTCCATAATGGCCTGTTCTGCGCTGTAATGTTCTTTGTTGTATCAGTCTAACTTCTTTTATTACCCAAGCAGTTCCATAAAGGGCTCATACTGCGCTGTAATGGTCTCTGAGATTAGCTTCCTGTATTAGCCGAGCGGTTCCATAAATGGCCTCTATTACGCTGTCCTGTTCTATGTTGTATTTGTCTAGCTTCCTTTCAACAAAGATACTGATACAACAAAGAACATTACAGCGCAGCACATGCCCTTTATGAAACCACTTAACTAATGAAGAAAGTTAGATTCAGAGGACATCACAGCTCAACACCGGCCATTTATAGCACCGCTCAACTAAGAAAGGAAGCTAGACAAATACAACATAGACCTGTTGCTGGAAAAGCGCAGCAGGTCAGGCAACATCCAAGGAACAGGAGAATCGACGTTTTGGGCATAAGCCCTTCTTCAGGGACAGTGGTTCTCTATTTTGTACACAGGGACTGCCATTCTCTATAATAGACACATGGACTGCTGTACTCGGTGTTATTCAAAGGGACTGCTGTTCTCTACAATGTACACAGGCTCTGCTGTTCTCAACATTGTATAGAGGGATTTGCATTCAGTACATTGAACGTAGGTTCTGCTGTTCTCGACAGTGTATGCAGGACTGAGAACTGATGTTCTCTGTTTTATACACCGGGACTGCTATTCTCTATATTATGCACAGGCACTGCTGTTCTTTAAAATAGGCACAGGAACTGCTGTTCTCTATATTATACACAGGGACTACTGTTCTCATGATTAAATGCAGGGACTGCTGTTCTCAACATTGTACACAGAAACTGTGTTTCTCTATATTATACACAGGGACTGCTGTTTTCTTGGATTATACCGAGGGACTGCTGTTCTCTGTATTATACACAGGGACTGCTTTTCTCTATACTGTACAGAGGGACTGCTGTTCTTTCTATTATGCACAGGCAATGCTGTTCTCTGAAATTGACACAGGGACTGCTGTTCTCATGATTAAATACAGGGAACTGCTGTTCTTGACATTGTACATGGAGATTGCTTTTCTCTATATCATACACAGTGACTGCTGTTCTCATTTTTATACAGAGGGACTGCTGTTCTCTATGTTAAACATATGAACTGCTGTTCCCTATGTTACACCCAGTGACTCATGTTCTCTATATTGTACGCAGACACTGGTGTTCTCTATATTATAGATAGGGATGGCTGTTCTCTTTAGTAAACACAGGAATTCATATTCTTTATATTAGACACAGCATCTGCTGTTCTCAATATTATACACATGGACTGCTTTTCTTTTAGATTACTTACAGTATGGAAACAGGCCATTCGGCCCAACAATTCCACACTGACCTCTGAAGAACAACCATTTCCTCTACATTTACCCCTTCACCTAACACTACGGGCAATTCAGCATGTCCAATTCACCTAAACTGCACATTTTGTGGGCTGTAGGAGGAAATCGGATCACCCACAGGAAACCCACGCAGACACGGGGAGAATGTGCAAACTCCACACAGACAGTTGCCTGAGGCGGGAATTGAACTCGGGTCTCTGGCACTGTGAGGCAGCGGAGCTAACCACTGCCGCCCACAAATGTTCTCAACATTGTAAACAGAGAGTGCTTTTCTCTATATTATATACAGTTACTGCTGTTCTCCAGATTATACATATGGACTGCTGGTCTCTATATAAGACGCAGGGACTGCTGTTTTTTTGTATTGTGCTCAGGCACTGCTGTTCTCGAAAATGGACACAGGGACTGCTGTCCACTATATTGTGCACAGGGATAGCTGTTATCTATAATGATACATACGCATAAAATGCCTTTGGGTTATCCTTGATCCTATCCGCCAAAGATTTTTCATGCCCTCTCTTAGCTCTCCTAATCCAAAGGAGAGAAAAGCAGTCCCTGTGTATAATACAGAGAACAGCAGTCCCTCGGTATAATACAGAAAACAGCAGTCCCTGTGCATAATATAGAGAAACACAGTTTCTGTGTACAATGTTGAGAACAGCACCCACCTTATTTCTGATACTCCTTGCGTTGAAGTATATGCACTTGAACCCATCTCTGTGTCCGCAAGTATTCCCTGTCTGTGCTAAATCTGTTTCCCAATCTGTTTCTCCACATCTCTGCTGCTATTGGGGGGCCTATAGTAAACACCCAACAAGGTGACTGCACCTTTCCTATTTCTGACTTCAGCCCATACTACCTCCAAAGGCACATCTCCCTCGAACTGCCTTTCTGCAGCCGTTATACCATTTCTAATTAGCAACGCCACCTCCCCCCCTCCTTTTTTACCACCCTCCCTAATCTTACTGAAACATCTGTAACCAGGAACCTCCAACAACCCTTCCTGTCCCTCTTTTATCCACGTTTCCGTGATGGCCACAACATCATAGTCCTAGGTACCGATCCACGCCTTAAGTTCACCCACCTTATTTCTGATACTCCTTGCGTTGAAGTATATGCACTTGAACCCATCTCTGTGTCAGCAACACTCTGTTCTGTGAGTCTAACCTCCTATATTAGCCGAGCAGTTCCATAAAGGGCCTATACTGCACTGTGATGTTCTTTGTTGTATTAGTCTAAATTTAAGATGAAGGGTGGAAGGTATAGGGGAGATGTCAGGGGTGGGTTCTTTACCCAGAGAGTGGTGGGGGCATGGAATGCGCTGCCTGTGGGAGTGGTAGAGTCAGAATCTTTGGTGACCTTTAAGCGGCAATTGGAAAGGTACATAGATGGGTGCTTAAGCGAGGACAAATGTTCGGCACAACATTGTGTGCCGAAGGGCCTGTTCTGTGCTGTATTGTTCTATGTTCTATGTTCTATGCACAGGCACTGATGTTCTTAGAAATAGACACGGGGACTACTGTTGTCTATATTATTTACAGGGACTGCTGTTCTCTAAAATTGACAGAGGGACTGCAGTTCTCTATATTATACACAGGGACTAATGTTCTCTAAATTAAAGACAGTGACTGCTGCTCTCTATATTGTACACAGGGTCTGCTGTTCTCGACATTGTACACAGTGGCTGCTATTCTCTAGATTATACATATGGACTGCTGTTTTCTGTATAAGAAAAAGAATGAATGAATGAATGCAGTTTGTTCCATTTTCTCTCATTCATTCAATGTGTTAAGCTTAACGCTTTAATTCAATGAATCAAACTGCATTCATTGATTCATTGAATCAATCTTTAATCATTGATTCAATGAATGAAAGGTTACTCATTGTTTGAATGAAACAAACCTAACTCACTTATTTAATGAATCAAACTGCACACGTTCATTCAAGGAAAGAGAGTGCACTTGTCAATTCAATGAGTAGAGCTACTCTCATTCATTCATTGCCTCACGCTTCACGAATTGTCTCAATCAAACTGCATAGATTCACTCCTTGAACCAAACTCCACGTGTTAATTGAATGTGTAGAACTTCTTTCGTTCATTCAATGTGTCAAGCTCAACGCTTTCATTCAATGAAACAAACTGCATTCATTCATTCATTTCTTTTTCATTGATTCAAAGAATCAAATGTAATTCATGGATTTAAACTTCACTCATTTATGAAGTGAATTTAAATACATACATTTAATCAATGAATCAAACTGCAAACTTTCATTCGATGAGAAAGACTGCAAGTACTATTCCAATGAATTGAGCTTTTGCCATTCATTCAATGAAAGAAACTGCACGCACTCATTCAATGATACAGACTGCATGCTTTAATCCAACGAGTAGAGCTTCTCTCATTCATTCCGTGCCTCGTTATTAATAGATTAAATCAAACAAACCTCACTGATTTTCTTCTGAATCAATCTGCACACATTCATTCATTCAATGAAAGTCACTGCACGACTAAATTCAAAGACTAGAGCTAATGCCATTCATTCAATGTCACGAGCAAAACGCATTCATTCAATGAAACAAACTCCACGTCTTAATTCAATGAGTAGAGCTTCTCTCATTCATTCAATCTGTCAAGCTTAACGCTTTAATTCAATGAAGCAAACTGCACTCATTTATTCATTGAATCAAACTTCAATCATTCATTCAATGTTTTAATGAAACAGAATTAACTCACTTATTTAGTGAATCAAACTGCACACGTTCATTCAAGGAAAGAGTCTACACTTGTCAATTCAATGAGTAGAGCTACTCTCATTCATTCATTGCCACACGCTTCACGAATTGTCTCAAGCAAACTGCACAGATTCACTCCATGAACCAAACTGCTCGTGTAAATCAATGAGTAAAGATTCTCTCGTTCATTCAATGTGTCAAGCTCAATGCTTTCACTCAATGGAACAAACTGCATTCATTCATTCATTCATTCTTTTTCAATCATTGATTCAAAGAATCAAATGTAATTCGTTGATTTAAACTTCACTCATTTATGAAGTGAATTGAACTGCATTCATTCAATCAATCAATCAAACTGCAAACATTCATTCCATGACAAAGACTGCATGTACTATTTCAATGCATCGAGCTTTTGCCATTCATTCAATGAAACATTATGCACGTGTTAATTGAATAAGTACAGCTTTACTCGTTTATACAATGTCTCGAACTTAATACTTTCTTTAAAAGAAACCAACTGCATTCATTCTATCATTGAATTACACCGCAGTCATTGAGTTAATACATCAGTGTTAATAGATTCAATAAAACAAATTTCTGATTTACTTCTGAATCAAACTGAACCTATTCATACAATGAAATACACTGCACGACTTAATTCAAAGAGTACAGCTAATGCCATTCATTCAATGTCACGAGCAAAACGCTTTCATTCAATGAAACAAACTGCATTCATTCATTCATTTCTTTTTCATTGATTCAAAGAATCAAATGTAATTCATGGATTTAAACTTCACTCATTTATGAAGTGAATTTAAATACATACATTTAATCAATGAATCAAACTGCAAACTTTCATTCGATGAGAAAGACTGCAAGTACTATTCCAATGAATTGAGCTTTTGCCATTCATTCAATGAAAGAAACTGCACGCACTCATTCAATGATACAGACTGCATGCTTTAATCCAACGAGTAGAGCTTCTCTCATTCATTCCGTGCCTCGTTATTAATAGATTAAATCAAACAAACCTCACTGATTTTCTTCTGAATCAATCTGCACACATTCATTCATTCAATGAAAGTCACTGCACGACTAAATTCAAAGACTAGAGCTAATGCCATTCATTCAATGTCACGAGCAAAACGCATTCATTCAATGAAACAAACTCCACGTCTTAATTCAATGAGTAGAGCTTCTCTCATTCATTCAATCTGTCAAGCTTAACGCTTTAATTCAATGAAGCAAACTGCACTCATTTATTCATTGAATCAAACTTCAATCATTCATTCAATGTTTTAATGAAACAGAATTAACTCACTTATTTAGTGAATCAAACTGCACACGTTCATTCAAGGAAAGAGTCTACACTTGTCAATTCAATGAGTAGAGCTACTCTCATTCATTCATTGCCACACGCTTCACGAATTGTCTCAAGCAAACTGCACAGATTCACTCCATGAACCAAACTGCTCGTGTAAATCAATGAGTAAAGATTCTCTCGTTCATTCAATGTGTCAAGCTCAATGCTTTCACTCAATGGAACAAACTGCATTCATTCATTCATTCATTCTTTTTCAATCATTGATTCAAAGAATCAAATGTAATTCGTTGATTTAAACTTCACTCATTTATGAAGTGAATTGAACTGCATTCATTCAATCAATCAATCAAACTGCAAACATTCATTCCATGACAAAGACTGCATGTACTATTTCAATGCATCGAGCTTTTGCCATTCATTCAATGAAACATTATGCACGTGTTAATTGAATAAGTACAGCTTTACTCGTTTATACAATGTCTCGAACTTAATACTTTCTTTAAAAGAAACCAACTGCATTCATTCTATCATTGAATTACACCGCAGTCATTGAGTTAATACATCAGTGTTAATAGATTCAATAAAACAAATTTCTGATTTACTTCTGAATCAAACTGAACCTATTCATACAATGAAATACACTGCACGACTTAATTCAAAGAGTACAGCTAATGCCATTCATTCAATGTCACGAGCAAAACGCTTTCATTCAATGAAACAAACTCCACGTCTTAATTCAATGAGTAGAGCTTCTCTCATTCATTCAATGTGACAAGCTGAAAGCTTTACTTTAATGAAGCAAACTGCACTCATTGATTCATGGAATCAAACTTCAATCATTCATTCAATGTTTCAAACGTTATTCATTGTTTCAATGAAATAAACTTAATTCACTTATTTAGTGAATCAAACTGCACACGTTCATTCAAGGAAAGAGAGTGCACTTGTCAATTCAATGAGGAGAGCTACTCTCATTCATTCATTGCCTCACGCTTCACGAATTGTCTCAATCAAACTGCACAGATTCACTCCTTGAACCAAACTCCACGTGTTAATTCAATGAGTAGAACTGCTTTCGTTCATTCAATGTGTCAAGCTCAACGCTTTCATTCAATGAAACAAACTGCATTCATTCATTCATTCATTCATTTCTCATTCATTGATTCAAAGAATCAAAAGTAATTCATGGATTTAAACTTCACTCATTTATGAAGTGAATTTAAGTCCATACATTCAATCAATGAATCAAACTGCAAACATTGGATGAGAAAGACTGCAAGTACTATTCCAATGAATTGAGATTTTGCCATTCATACAATGAAAGAAACTGCACGCACTCATTCAATGATACAGACTGCACGTTTCAATCCAATGAGTAGAGCTTCTCTCATTCATTCAAAGAGTCAAGCTTAACGCTTTAGTTCAATGAATCAAACTGCTTTCTTTAATTCATCGTATCATGAATCAAACGTTACTCACTGTTTGAAACAAACTTAACACAGTTAGTTACTGAATCAAACTGAACACGTTCATTCAAGGATAGAGAGTGCAATTGTGAATTCAATGAGTAGAGCTACTCTCATTCATTCACCGCCACAAGCGTCACGCATTGTCTCAATCAAACTGCAAACATTCACTCCGTGTACGAAACTGCATGTGTTAATTCAATGAGTAGAACTTCTCTCATTCATTGAAAGTGTCAAGCTTAACGCTTTCACTCAATGGAACAAACTGCATTCATTCATTCATTCTTTTTCAATCATTGATTCAAAGAATCAAATGTAATTCATGGATTTAAACTTCACTCATTTATGAAGTGAATTTAAGTCCATACATTCAATCAATGAATCAAACTGCAAACATTCATTCGATGACAAAGACTGCAAGTACTATTCCAATGAATTGAGCTTTTGCCATTCATTCAATGAAAGAAACTGCACGGACTCATTCAATGATACAGACTGCACGCTTTAATCCAATGAGTAGAGCTTCTCTCATTCATTCAAAGAGTCAAGCTTAATGCTTAAGTTCAATGAATCAAACTGCTTTCTTTAATTCATCGTATCAAAGTTATAGGAATCAAACGTTACTCACTGTACGATTGAAACAAACTTCACACAGTTATTTACTGAATCAAACTGAACACGTTCATTCAAGGATAGAGAGTGCACTTGTGAATTCAATGAGTAGAGCTACTCTCATTCATTCACCGCCACAAGCGTCACGCATTGTCTCAATCAAACTGCAAACATTCACTCCGTGTACGAAACTGCATGTGTTAATTCAATGAGTAGAACTTCTCTCAATCATTCAAAGTGTCAAGCTTAACGCTTTCACTCAATGGCACAAACTGCATTCATTCATTCATTCTTTTTCAATCATTGATTTAAAGAATCAAATGTAATTCATGGATTTAAACTTCACTCATTTATGAAGTGAATTTAAGTCCATACATTCAATCAATGAATCAAAGTGCAAACTTTCATTCGATGAGAAAGACTGCAAGTACTATTCCAATGAATTGAGCTTTTGCCATTCATTCAACGAAAGAAACTGCATGGACTCATTCAATGATACAGACTGAACGTTTTAATCCAATGAGTAGAGCTTCTCTCATTCATTCAAAGAGTCAAGCTTAACGCTTAAGTTCAATGAATCAAACTGCTTTCTTTAATTCATCCTATCAAAGTTAAATGAATCAAACGTTACTCACTGTTCGATTGACACAAACTTAACACAGTTATTTACTGAATCAAACTGAACACGTTCATTCAAGGATAGAGAGTGCACTTGTGAATTCAATGAGTAGAGCTACTCTCATTCATTCGTCGCCACAAGCGTCACGCATTGTCTCAATCAAACTGCAAACATTCACTCCGTGTACGAAACTGCATGTGTTAATTCAATGAGTAGAACTTCTCTCATTCATTGAAAGTGTCAAGCTTAACGCTTTCACTCAATGGCACAAACTGCATTCATTCATTCATTCTTTTTCAATCATTGATTCAAAGAATCAAATGTAATTCATGGATTTAAACTTCACTCATTTATGAAGTGAATTTAAGTCCATACATTCAATCAATGAATCAAACTGCAAACTTTCATTCGATGAGAAAGACTGCAAGTACTATTCCAATGAATTGAGCTTTTGCCATTCATTCAATGAAAGGAACTGCACACACTCATTCAATGATACAGACCGCACGTCTTAATCCAATGAGTAGAGCTTCTCTCATTCATTCAAAGTGTCAAGCTTTACGCTTTAGTTCAATGAATCAAACTGCTTTCATTAATTCATCGAATCAAACTTCAATCATTCATTCAATGAATCAAACGTTACCCATTGTTAGAATGAAACAAACTTAACACATTTATTTAATGAATCAAACTGCACACGTTCATTCAAGGATAGAGAGTGCACTTGTCAATTCAATGAGCTGATCTACTCTCGTTCATTGAACGCCACAAGCTTCACGAATTGTCTCAATCAAACTGCAGAGAGTCAATCCATGTACCAAACTGCACGTGTTAATACAATGGATAAAGCTTCTCTCATTCATTCAATGTGTCAAGCTAAACGTTTTAATTCAATCAAACAAACTTAAATCATACAGTCCCCACTGATTCAATGAAATACACTGCACGCCTTCATCCAAAAATTAGAGCTCCTGCCATTCATTCAATGTCACGAGCAAAACGCATTCACGCAACGAAACAAACTGCACGCATTCATTCAATGATGCAGACAGCACGTCTTAATTCAATGAGTAGTGCTTCTCTCATTCATTCAATGTGTTAAGCTTAACGCTTTAATTCAATGAATCAAACTGCATTCATTGATTCATTGAATCAATCTTTAATCATTGATTCAATGAATGAAAGGTTACTCATTGTTTGAATGAAACAAACTTAACTCACTTATTTAATGAATCAAACTGCACACGTTCATTCAAGGAAAGAGAGTGCACTTGTCAATTCAATGAGTAGAGCTACTCTCATTCATTCATTGCCTCACGCTTCACGAATTGTCTCAATCAAACTGCATAGATTCACTCCTTGAACCAAACTCCACGTGTTAATTGAATGAGTAGAACTTCTTTCGTTCATTCAATGTGTCAAGCTCAACGCTTTCATTCAATGAAACAAACTGCATTCATTCATTCATTCATTCATTCATTTCTTTTTCATTGATTCAAAGAATCAAATGCAATTCATGGATTTAAACTTCATTCATTTATGAAGTGAATTTATGTCCATACATTCAATCAATGAATCAAACTGCAAACTTTCATTCGATGAGAAAGACTGCAAGGACTATTCCAATGAATTGAGCTTTTGCCATTCATTCAATGAAAGAAACTGCACGCACTCATTCAATGATACAGACTGCATGCTTTAATCCAATGAGTAGAGCTTCTCTCATTCATTCCGTGCCTCATTATTAATAGATTAAATCAAACAAACCTCACTGATTTTCTTCTGAATCAATCTGCACACATTCATTCATTCAATGAAAGTCACTGCACGACTAAATGCAAAGACTAGAGCTAATGCCATTCATTCAATGTCACGAGCAAAACGCATTCATTCAATGAAACAAACTCCACGTCTTAATTCAATGAGTAGAGCTTCTCTCATTCATTCAATCTGTCAAGCTTAACGCTTTAATTCAATGAAGCAAACTGCACTCATTTATTCATTGAATCAAACTTCAATCATTCATTCAATGTTTCAATGAAACAGAATTAACTCACTTATTTAGTGAATCAAACTGCACACGTTCATTCAAGGAAAGAGTCTACACTTGTCAATTCAATGAGTAGAGCTACTCTCATTCATTCATTGCCACACGCTTCACGAATTGTCTCAATCAAACTGCACAGATTCACTCCATGAACCAAACTGCTCGTGTAAATCAATGAGTAGAGATTCTCTCGTTCATTCAATGTGTCAAGCTCAATGCTTTCACTCAATGGAACAAACTGCATTCATTCATTCATTCATTCTTTTTCAATCATTGATTCAAAGAATCAAATGTAATTCGTTGATTTAAACTTCACTCATTTATGAAGTGAATTGAACTGCATTCATTCAATCAATCAATCAAACTGCAAACATTCATTCCATGACAAAGACTGCATGTACTATTTCAATGCATCGAGCTTTTGCCATTCATTCAATGAAACATTATGCACGTGTTAATTGAATAAGTACAGCTTTACTCGTTTATACAATGTCTCGAACTTAATACTTTCTTTAAAAGAAACCAACTGCATTCATTCTATCATTGAATTACACCGCAGTCATTGAGTTAATACATCAGTGTTAATAGATTCAATAAAACAAATTTCTGATTTACTTCTGAATCAAACTGAACCTATTCATACAATGAAATACACTGCACGACTTAATTGAAAGAGTACAGCTAATGCCATTCATTCAATGTCACGAGCAAAACGCTTTCATTCAATGAAACAAACTCCACGTCTTAATTCAATGAGTAGAGCTTCTCTCATTCATTCAATGTGACAAGCTGAAAGCTTTACTTTAATGAAGCAAACTGCACTCATTGATTCATGGAATCAAACTTCAATCATTCATTCAATGTTTCAAACGTTATTCATTGTTTCAATGAAATAAACTTAATTCACTTATTTAGTGAATCAAACTGCACACGTTCATTCAAGGAAAGAGAGTGCACTTGTCAATTCAATGAGGAGAGCTACTCTCATTCATTCATTGCCTCACGCTTCACGAATTGTCTCAATCAAACTGCACAGATTCACTCCTTGAACCAAACTCCACGTGTTAATTCAATGAGTAGAACTGCTTTCGTTCATTCAATGTGTCAAGCTCAACGCTTTCATTCAATGAAACAAACTGCATTCATTCATTCATTCATTCATTTCTCATTCATTGATTCAAAGAATCAAAAGTAATTCATGGATTTAAACTTCACTCATTTATGAAGTGAATTTAAGTCCATACATTCAATCAATGAATCAAACTGCAAACATTGGATGAGAAAGACTGCAAGTACTATTGCAATGAATTGAGATTTTGCCATTCATACAATGAAAGAAACTGCACGCACTCATTCAATGATACAGACTGCACGTTTCAATCCAATGAGTAGAGCTTCTCTCATTCATTCAAAGAGTCAAGCTTAACGCTTTAGTTCAATGAATCAAACTGCTTTCTTTAATTCATCGTATCATGAATCAAACGTTACTCACTGTTTGAAACAAACTTAACACAGTTAGTTACTGAATCAAACTGAACACGTTCATTCAAGGATAGAGAGTGCAATTGTGAATTCAATGAGTAGAGCTACTCTCATTCATTCACCGCCACAAGCGTCACGCATTGTCTCAATCAAACTGCAAACATTCACTCCGTGTACGAAACTGCATGTGTTAATTCAATGAGTAGAACTTCTCTCATTCATTGAAAGTGTCAAGCTTAACGCTTTCACTCAATGGAACAAACTGCATTCATTCATTCATTCTTTTTCAATCATTGATTCAAAGAATCAAATGTAATTCATGGATTTAAACTTCACTCATTTATGAAGTGAATTTAAGTCCATACATTCAATCAATGAATCAAACTGCAAACATTCATTCGATGACAAAGACTGCAAGTACTATTCCAATGAATTGAGCTTTTGCCATTCATTCAATGAAAGAAACTGCACGGACTCATTCAATGATACAGACTGCACGCTTTAATCCAATGAGTAGAGCTTCTCTCATTCATTCAAAGAGTCAAGCTTAACGCTTAAGTTCAATGAATCAAACTGCTTTCTTTAATTCATCGTATCAAAGTTATAGGAATCAAACGTTACTCACTGTACGATTGAAACAAACTTCACACAGTTATTTACTGAATCAAACTGAACACGTTCATTCAAGGATAGAGAGTGCACTTGTGAATTCAATGAGTAGAGCTACTCTCATTCATTCACCGCCACAAGCGTCACGCATTGTCTCAATCAAACTGCAAACATTCACTCCGTGTACGAAACTGCATGTGTTAATTCAATGAGTAGAACTTCTCTCAATCATTCAAAGTGTCAAGCTTAACGCTTTCACTCAATGGCACAAACTGCATTCATTCATTCATTCTTTTTCAATCATTGATTTAAAGAATCAAATGTAATTCATGGATTTAAACTTCACTCATTTATGAAGTGAATTTAAGTCCATACATTCAATCAATGAATCAAAGTGCAAACTTTCATTCGATGAGAAAGACTGCAAGTACTATTCCAATGAATTGAGCTTTTGCCATTCATTCAACGAAAGAAACTGCATGGACTCATTCAATGATACAGACTGAACGTTTTAATCCAATGAGTAGAGCTTCTCTCATTCATTCAAAGAGTCAAGCTTAACGCTTAAGTTCAATGAATCAAACTGCTTTCTTTAATTCATCGTATCAAAGTTAAATGAATCAAACGTTACTCACTGTTCGATTGACACAAACTTAACACAGTTATTTACTGAATCAAACTGAACACGTTCATTCAAGGATAGAGAGTGCACTTGTGAATTCAATGAGTAGAGCTACTCTCATTCATTCGTCGCCACAAGCGTCACGCATTGTCTCAATCAAACTGCAAACATTCACTCCGTGTACGAAACTGCATGTGTTAATTCAATGAGTAGAACTTCTCTCATTCATTGAAAGTGTCAAGCTTAACGCTTTCACTCAATGGCACAAACTGCATTCATTCATTCATTCTTTTTCAATCATTGATTCAAAGAATCAAATGTAATTCATGGATTTAAACTTCACTCATTTATGAAGTGAATTTAAGTCCATACATTCAATCAATGAATCAAACTGCAAACTTTCATTCGATGAGAAAGACTGCAAGTACTATTCCAATGAATTGAGCTTTTGCCATTCATTCAATGAAAGGAACTGCACACACTCATTCAATGATACAGACCGCACGTCTTAATCCAATGAGTAGAGCTTCTCTCATTCATTCAAAGTGTCAAGCTTTACGCTTTAGTTCAATGAATCAAACTGCTTTCATTAATTCATCGAATCAAACTTCAATCATTCATTCAATGAATCAAACGTTACCCATTGTTAGAATGAAACAAACTTAACACATTTATTTAATGAATCAAACTGCACACGTTCATTCAAGGATAGAGAGTGCACTTGTCAATTCAATGAGCTGATCTACTCTCGTTCATTGAACGCCACAAGCTTCACGAATTGTCTCAATCAAACTGCAGAGAGTCAATCCATGTACCAAACTGCACGTGTTAATACAATGGATAAAGCTTCTCTCATTCATTCAATGTGTCAAGCTAAACGTTTTAATTCAATCAAACAAACTTAAATCATACAGTCCCCACTGATTCAATGAAATACACTGCACGCCTTCATCCAAAAATTAGAGCTCCTGCCATTCATTCAATGTCACGAGCAAAACGCATTCACGCAACGAAACAAACTGCACGCATTCATTCAATGATGCAGACAGCACGTCTTAATTCAATGAGTAGTGCTTCTCTCATTCATTCAATGTGTTAAGCTTAACGCTTTAATTCAATGAATCAAACTGCATTCATTGATTCATTGAATCAATCTTTAATCATTGATTCAATGAATGAAAGGTTACTCATTGTTTGAATGAAACAAACTTAACTCACTTATTTAATGAATCAAACTGCACACGTTCATTCAAGGAAAGAGAGTGCACTTGTCAATTCAATGAGTAGAGCTACTCTCATTCATTCATTGCCTCACGCTTCACGAATTGTCTCAATCAAACTGCATAGATTCACTCCTTGAACCAAACTCCACGTGTTAATTGAATGAGTAGAACTTCTTTCGTTCATTCAATGTGTCAAGCTCAACGCTTTCATTCAATGAAACAAACTGCATTCATTCATTCATTCATTCATTCATTTCTTTTTCATTGATTCAAAGAATCAAATGCAATTCATGGATTTAAACTTCATTCATTTATGAAGTGAATTTATGTCCATACATTCAATCAATGAATCAAACTGCAAACTTTCATTCGATGAGAAAGACTGCAAGGACTATTCCAATGAATTGAGCTTTTGCCATTCATTCAATGAAAGAAACTGCACGCACTCATTCAATGATACAGACTGCATGCTTTAATCCAATGAGTAGAGCTTCTCTCATTCATTCCGTGCCTCATTATTAATAGATTAAATCAAACAAACCTCACTGATTTTCTTCTGAATCAATCTGCACACATTCATTCATTCAATGAAAGTCACTGCACGACTAAATGCAAAGACTAGAGCTAATGCCATTCATTCAATGTCACGAGCAAAACGCATTCATTCAATGAAACAAACTCCACGTCTTAATTCAATGAGTAGAGCTTCTCTCATTCATTCAATCTGTCAAGCTTAACGCTTTAATTCAATGAAGCAAACTGCACTCATTTATTCATTGAATCAAACTTCAATCATTCATTCAATGTTTCAATGAAACAGAATTAACTCACTTATTTAGTGAATCAAACTGCACACGTTCATTCAAGGAAAGAGTCTACACTTGTCAATTCAATGAGTAGAGCTACTCTCATTCATTCATTGCCACACGCTTCACGAATTGTCTCAATCAAACTGCACAGATTCACTCCATGAACCAAACTGCTCGTGTAAATCAATGAGTAGAGATTCTCTCGTTCATTCAATGTGTCAAGCTCAATGCTTTCACTCAATGGAACAAACTGCATTCATTCATTCATTCATTCTTTTTCAATCATTGATTCAAAGAATCAAATGTAATTCGTTGATTTAAACTTCACTCATTTATGAAGTGAATTGAACTGCATTCATTCAATCAATCAATCAAACTGCAAACATTCATTCCATGACAAAGACTGCATGTACTATTTCAATGCATCGAGCTTTTGCCATTCATTCAATGAAACATTATGCACG
This sequence comes from Chiloscyllium plagiosum, assembly GCF_037043375.1. Lineage (NCBI taxonomy): Eukaryota > Metazoa > Chordata > Chondrichthyes > Orectolobiformes > Hemiscylliidae > Chiloscyllium > Chiloscyllium plagiosum. The sequence goes on along the minus strand of NW_028270149.1, from coordinate 89,454,699 downwards.
TGTTAATTGAATAAGTACAGCTTTACTCGTTTATACAATGTCTCGAACTTAATACTTTCTTTAAAAGAAACCAACTGCATTCATTCTATCATTGAATTACACCGCAGTCATTGAGTTAATACATCAGTGTTAATAGATTCAATAAAACAAATTTCTGATTTACTTCTGAATCAAACTGAACCTATTCATACAATGAAATACACTGCACGACTTAATTGAAAGAGTACAGCTAATGCCATTCATTCAATGTCACGAGCAAAACGCTTTCATTCAATGAAACAAACTCCACGTCTTAATTCAATGAGTAGAGCTTCTCTCATTCATTCAATGTGACAAGCTGAAAGCTTTACTTTAATGAAGCAAACTGCACTCATTGATTCATGGAATCAAACTTCAATCATTCATTCAATGTTTCAAACGTTATTCATTGTTTCAATGAAATAAACTTAATTCACTTATTTAGTGAATCAAACTGCACACGTTCATTCAAGGAAAGAGAGTGCACTTGTCAATTCAATGAGGAGAGCTACTCTCATTCATTCATTGCCTCACGCTTCACGAATTGTCTCAATCAAACTGCACAGATTCACTCCTTGAACCAAACTCCACGTGTTAATTCAATGAGTAGAACTGCTTTCGTTCATTCAATGTGTCAAGCTCAACGCTTTCATTCAATGAAACAAACTGCATTCATTCATTCATTCATTCATTTCTCATTCATTGATTCAAAGAATCAAAAGTAATTCATGGATTTAAACTTCACTCATTTATGAAGTGAATTTAAGTCCATACATTCAATCAATGAATCAAACTGCAAACATTGGATGAGAAAGACTGCAAGTACTATTGCAATGAATTGAGATTTTGCCATTCATACAATGAAAGAAACTGCACGCACTCATTCAATGATACAGACTGCACGTTTCAATCCAATGAGTAGAGCTTCTCTCATTCATTCAAAGAGTCAAGCTTAACGCTTTAGTTCAATGAATCAAACTGCTTTCTTTAATTCATCGTATCATGAATCAAACGTTACTCACTGTTTGAAACAAACTTAACACAGTTAGTTACTGAATCAAACTGAACACGTTCATTCAAGGATAGAGAGTGCAATTGTGAATTCAATGAGTAGAGCTACTCTCATTCATTCACCGCCACAAGCGTCACGCATTGTCTCAATCAAACTGCAAACATTCACTCCGTGTACGAAACTGCATGTGTTAATTCAATGAGTAGAACTTCTCTCATTCATTGAAAGTGTCAAGCTTAACGCTTTCACTCAATGGAACAAACTGCATTCATTCATTCATTCTTTTTCAATCATTGATTCAAAGAATCAAATGTAATTCATGGATTTAAACTTCACTCATTTATGAAGTGAATTTAAGTCCATACATTCAATCAATGAATCAAACTGCAAACATTCATTCGATGACAAAGACTGCAAGTACTATTCCAATGAATTGAGCTTTTGCCATTCATTCAATGAAAGAAACTGCACGGACTCATTCAATGATACAGACTGCACGCTTTAATCCAATGAGTAGAGCTTCTCTCATTCATTCAAAGAGTCAAGCTTAACGCTTAAGTTCAATGAATCAAACTGCTTTCTTTAATTCATCGTATCAAAGTTATAGGAATCAAACGTTACTCACTGTACGATTGAAACAAACTTCACACAGTTATTTACTGAATCAAACTGAACACGTTCATTCAAGGATAGAGAGTGCACTTGTGAATTCAATGAGTAGAGCTACTCTCATTCATTCACCGCCACAAGCGTCACGCATTGTCTCAATCAAACTGCAAACATTCACTCCGTGTACGAAACTGCATGTGTTAATTCAATGAGTAGAACTTCTCTCAATCATTCAAAGTGTCAAGCTTAACGCTTTCACTCAATGGCACAAACTGCATTCATTCATTCATTCTTTTTCAATCATTGATTTAAAGAATCAAATGTAATTCATGGATTTAAACTTCACTCATTTATGAAGTGAATTTAAGTCCATACATTCAATCAATGAATCAAAGTGCAAACTTTCATTCGATGAGAAAGACTGCAAGTACTATTCCAATGAATTGAGCTTTTGCCATTCATTCAACGAAAGAAACTGCATGGACTCATTCAATGATACAGACTGAACGTTTTAATCCAATGAGTAGAGCTTCTCTCATTCATTCAAAGAGTCAAGCTTAACGCTTAAGTTCAATGAATCAAACTGCTTTCTTTAATTCATCGTATCAAAGTTAAATGAATCAAACGTTACTCACTGTTCGATTGACACAAACTTAACACAGTTATTTACTGAATCAAACTGAACACGTTCATTCAAGGATAGAGAGTGCACTTGTGAATTCAATGAGTAGAGCTACTCTCATTCATTCGTCGCCACAAGCGTCACGCATTGTCTCAATCAAACTGCAAACATTCACTCCGTGTACGAAACTGCATGTGTTAATTCAATGAGTAGAACTTCTCTCATTCATTGAAAGTGTCAAGCTTAACGCTTTCACTCAATGGCACAAACTGCATTCATTCATTCATTCTTTTTCAATCATTGATTCAAAGAATCAAATGTAATTCATGGATTTAAACTTCACTCATTTATGAAGTGAATTTAAGTCCATACATTCAATCAATGAATCAAACTGCAAACTTTCATTCGATGAGAAAGACTGCAAGTACTATTCCAATGAATTGAGCTTTTGCCATTCATTCAATGAAAGGAACTGCACACACTCATTCAATGATACAGACCGCACGTCTTAATCCAATGAGTAGAGCTTCTCTCATTCATTCAAAGTGTCAAGCTTTACGCTTTAGTTCAATGAATCAAACTGCTTTCATTAATTCATCGAATCAAACTTCAATCATTCATTCAATGAATCAAACGTTACCCATTGTTAGAATGAAACAAACTTAACACATTTATTTAATGAATCAAACTGCACACGTTCATTCAAGGATAGAGAGTGCACTTGTCAATTCAATGAGCTGATCTACTCTCGTTCATTGAACGCCACAAGCTTCACGAATTGTCTCAATCAAACTGCAGAGAGTCAATCCATGTACCAAACTGCACGTGTTAATACAATGGATAAAGCTTCTCTCATTCATTCAATGTGTCAAGCTAAACGTTTTAATTCAATCAAACAAACTTAAATCATACAGTCCCCACTGATTCAATGAAATACACTGCACGCCTTCATCCAAAAATTAGAGCTCCTGCCATTCATTCAATGTCACGAGCAAAACGCATTCACGCAACGAAACAAACTGCACGCATTCATTCAATGATGCAGACAGCACGTCTTAATTCAATGAGTAGTGCTTCTCTCATTCATTCAATGTGTTAAGCTTAACGCTTTAATTCAATGAATCAAACTGCATTCATTGATTCATTGAATCAATCTTTAATCATTGATTCAATGAATGAAAGGTTACTCATTGTTTGAATGAAACAAACTTAACTCACTTATTTAATGAATCAAACTGCACACGTTCATTCAAGGAAAGAGAGTGCACTTGTCAATTCAATGAGTAGAGCTACTCTCATTCATTCATTGCCTCACGCTTCACGAATTGTCTCAATCAAACTGCATAGATTCACTCCTTGAACCAAACTCCACGTGTTAATTGAATGAGTAGAACTTCTTTCGTTCATTCAATGTGTCAAGCTCAACGCTTTCATTCAATGAAACAAACTGCATTCATTCATTCATTCATTCATTCATTTCTTTTTCATTGATTCAAAGAATCAAATGCAATTCATGGATTTAAACTTCATTCATTTATGAAGTGAATTTATGTCCATACATTCAATCAATGAATCAAACTGCAAACTTTCATTCGATGAGAAAGACTGCAAGGACTATTCCAATGAATTGAGCTTTTGCCATTCATTCAATGAAAGAAACTGCACGCACTCATTCAATGATACAGACTGCATGCTTTAATCCAATGAGTAGAGCTTCTCTCATTCATTCCGTGCCTCATTATTAATAGATTAAATCAAACAAACCTCACTGATTTTCTTCTGAATCAATCTGCACACATTCATTCATTCAATGAAAGTCACTGCACGACTAAATGCAAAGACTAGAGCTAATGCCATTCATTCAATGTCACGAGCAAAACGCATTCATTCAATGAAACAAACTCCACGTCTTAATTCAATGAGTAGAGCTTCTCTCATTCATTCAATCTGTCAAGCTTAACGCTTTAATTCAATGAAGCAAACTGCACTCATTTATTCATTGAATCAAACTTCAATCATTCATTCAATGTTTCAATGAAACAGAATTAACTCACTTATTTAGTGAATCAAACTGCACACGTTCATTCAAGGAAAGAGTCTACACTTGTCAATTCAATGAGTAGAGCTACTCTCATTCATTCATTGCCACACGCTTCACGAATTGTCTCAAGCAAACTGCACAGATTCACTCCATGAACCAAACTGCTCGTGTAAATCAATGAGTAAAGATTCTCTCGTTCATTCAATGTGTCAAGCTCAATGCTTTCACTCAATGGAACAAACTGCATTCATTCATTCATTCATTCTTTTTCAATCATTGATTCAAAGAATCAAATGTAATTCGTTGATTTAAACTTCACTCATTTATGAAGTGAATTGAACTGCATTCATTCAATCAATCAATCAAACTGCAAACATTCATTCCATGACAAAGACTGCATGTACTATTTCAATGCATCGAGCTTTTGCCATTCATTCAATGAAACATTATGCACGTGTTAATTGAATAAGTACAGCTTTACTCGTTTATACAATGTCTTGAACTTAATACTTTCTTTAAAAGAAACCAACTGCATTCATTCTATCATTGAATTACACCGCAGTCATTGAGTTAATACATCAGTGTTAATAGATTCAATAAAACAAATTTCTGATTTACTTCTGAATCAAACTGAACCTATTCATACAATGAAATACACTGCACGACTTAATTCAAAGAGTACAGCTAATGCCATTCATTCAATGTCACGAGCAAAACGCTTTCATTCAATGAAACAAACTCCACGTCTTAATTCAATGAGTAGAGCTTCTCTCATTCATTCAATGTGACAAGCTGAAAGCTTTACTTTAATGAAGCAAACTGCACTCATTGATTCATGGAATCAAACTTCAATCATTCATTCAATGTTTCAAACGTTATTCATTGTTTCAATGAAATAAACTTAATTCGCTTATTTAGTGAATCAAACTGCACACGTTCATTCAAGGAAAGAGAGTGCACTTGTCAATTCAATGAGGAGAGCTACTCTCATTCATTCATTGCCTCACGCTTCACGAATTGTTTCAATCAAACTGCACAGATTCACTCCTTGAACCAAACTCCACGTGTTAATTCAATGAGTAGAACTTCTTTCGTTCATTCAATGTGTCAAGCTCAACGCTTTCATTCAATGAAACAAACTGCATTCATTCATTCATTCATTCATTTCTCATTCATTGATTCAAAGAATCAAAAGTAATTCATGGATTTAAACTTCACTCATTTATGAAGTGAATTTAAGTCCATACATTCAATCAATGAATCAAACTGCAAACATTGGATGAGAAAGACTGCAAGTACTATTCCAATGAATTGAGATTTTGCCATTCATACAATGAAAGAAACTGCACGCACTCATTCAATGATACAGACTGCACGTTTCAATCCAATGAGTAGAGCTTCTCTCATTCATTCAAAGAGTCAAGCTTAACGCTTTAGTTCAATGAATCAAACTGCTTTCTTTAATTCATCATATCAAAGTTAAATGAATCAAACGTTACTCACTGTTTGATTGAAACAAACTTAACACAATTAGTTACTGAATCAAACTGAACACGTTCATTCAAGGATAGAGAGTGCAATTGTGAATTCAATGAGTAGAGCTACTCTCATTCATTCACCGCCACAAGCGTCACGCATTGTCTCAATCAAACTGCAAACATTCACTCCGTGTACGGAACTGCATGTGTTAATTCAATGAGTAGAACTTCTCTCATTCATTGAAAGTGTCAAGCTTAACGCTTTCACTCAATGGAACAAACTGCATTCATTCATTCTTTTTCAATCATTGGTTCAAAGAATCAAATGTAATTCATGGATTTAAACTTCACTCATTTCTGAAGTGAATTTAAGTCCATACATTCAATCAATGAATCAAACTGCAAACATTCATTCGATGAGAAAGACTGCAAGTACTATTCCAATGAATTGAGCTTTTGCCAAGCATTCAATGAAAGAAACGGCACGACTGTATGATTTAAGTTTGTTTGATTGAATTAAAACGTTTAGCTTGACACATTGAATGAATGAGAGAATTTAGTGAATTTAAGTCCATACATTCAATCAATGAATCAAACTGCAAACATTCATTCGATGAGAAAGACTGCAAGTACTATTCCAATGAATTGAGCTTTTGCCATTCATTCAATGATGCAGACTGCACGTTTTAATCCAATGAGTAGAGCTTCTCTCATTCATTCAATGAATCAAGCTGCTTTCTTTAATTCATCGTATCAAAGTTAAATGAATCAAACGTTACTCACAGTTTGATTGAAACAAACTTAACACAGTTATTTACTGAATCAAACTGAACACGCTCATTCAAGGAAAGAGAGTGCACTTGTCAATTCAATGAGGAGAGCTACTCTCATTCATTCATTGCCTCACGCTTCACGAATTGTCTCAATCAAATTGCACAGATTCACTCCTTGAACCAAACTCCACGTGTCAATTCAATGAGTAGAACTTCTTACGTTCATTCAATGTGTCATGCTCAACGCTTTCATTCAATGAAACAAACTGCATTCATTCATTCATTCATTCATTCATTCATTCATTCATTTCTCGTTCATTGATTCAAGGAATCAAATGTAATTCATGGTTTTAAACTTCACTCATTTCTGAAGTGAATTTAAGTCCATACATTCAATCAATGAATCAAACTGCAAACTTTCATTCGATGAGATAGACTGCAAGTACTATTCCAATGAATTGAGCTTTTGCCATTCATTCAACGAAAGAAACTGCACACACTCATTCAATGATACAGACTGCACGCTTTAATCCAATGAGTAGAGCTTCTCTCATTCATTCAAAGAGTCAAGCTTAACGCTTAAGTTCAATGAATCAAACTGCTTTCTTTAATTCATCGTATCAAAGTTAAATGAATCAAACGTTACTCACTGTTCGATTGAAACAAACGTAACACAGTTATTTACTGAATCAAACTGAACACGTTCATTCAAGGATAGAGAGTGCACTTGTGAATTCAATGAGTAGAGCTACTCTCATTCATTCACCGCCACAAGCGTCACGCATTGTCTCAATCAAACTGCAAACATTCACTCCGTGTACGAAACTGTATGTGTTAATTCAATGAGTAGAACTTCTCTCATTCATTCAAAGTGTCAAGCTTAATGCTTTCACTCAATGGCACAAACTGCATTCATTCATTCATTCATTCTTTTTCAATCAATGATTCAAAGAATCAAATGTAATTCATGGATTTAAACTTCACTCATTTATGAAGTGAATTTAAGTCCATACATTCAATCAATGAATCAAACTGCAAACTTTCATTCGATGAGAAAGACTGCAAGTACTATTCCAATGAATTGAGCTTTTGCCATTCATTCAATGAAAGAAACTGCACGTACTCATTCAATGATACAGACCGCACGTCTTAATCCAATGAGTAGAGCTTCTCTCATTCATTCAAAGTGTCAAGCTTTACGCTTTAGTTCAATGAATCAAACTGCTTTCATTAATTCATCGAATCAAACTTCAATCATTCATTCAATGAATCAAACGTTACCCATTGTTAGAATGAAACAAACTTAACACATTTATTTAATGAATCAAACTGCACACGTTCATTCAAGGATAGAGAGTGCACTTGTCAATTCAATGAGCTGATCTACTCTCGTTCATTGAACGCCACAAGCTTCACGAATTGTCTCAATCAAATTGCAGAGAGTCAATCCATGTACCAAACTGCACGTGTTAATACAATGGATAAAGCTTCTCTCATTCATTCAATGTGTCAAGCTAAACGTTTTAATTCAATCAAACAAACTTAAATCATACAGTCCCCACTGATTCAATGAAATACACTGCACGCCTTCATCCAAAAATTAGAGCTCCTGCCATTCATTCAATGTCACGAGCAAAACGCATTCACGCAACGAAACAAACTGCACGCATTCATTCAATGATGCAGACAGCAAGTCTTAATTCAATGAGTAGTGCTTCTCTCATTCATTCAATGTGTTAAGCTTAACGCTTTAATTCAATGAATCAAACTGCATTCATTGATTCATTGAATCAATCTTTAATCATTGATTCAATGAATGAAAGGTTACTCTTTGTTTGAATGAAACAAACTTAACTCACTTATTTAATGAATCAAACTGCACACGTTCATTCAAGGAAAGAGAGTGCACTTGTCAATTCAATGAGTAGAGCTACTCTCATTCATTCATTGCCTCACGCTTCACGAATTGTCTCAATCAAATTGCAAACATTCACTCCGTGTACGAAACTGCATGTGTTAATTCAACGAGTAGAACTTCTCTCATTCATTCAAAGTGTCAAGCTTAACGCTTTCACTCAATGCCACAAACTGCATTCATTCATTCATTCATTCTTTTTCCATCATTGATTCAAAGAATCATATGTAATTCATGGATTTAAACTTCACTCATTTATGAAGTGAATTTAAGTCCATACATTCAATTAATGAATCAAACTGCAAACTTTTATTCGATGAGAAAGACCGCAAGTACTATTCCAATGAATTGAGCTTTTGCCATTCATTCAATGAAAGAAACTGCACGCATTCATTCAATGATGCAGACAGCACGTCTTAATTCAATGAGTAGTGCTTCTCTCATTCATTCAATGTGTTAAGCTTAACGCTTTAATTCAATGAATCAAACTGCATTCATTGATTCATTGAATCAATCTTTAATCATTGATTCAATGAATGAAAGGTTTGAATGAAACAAACTTAACTCACTTATTTAATGAATCAAACTGCACACGTTCATTCAAGGAAAGAGAGTGCACTTGTCAATTCAATGAGTAGAGTTACTCTCATTCATTCATTGCCTCACGCTTCACGAATTGTCTCAATCAAACTGCACAGATTCACTCCTTGAACCAAACTCCACGTGTTAATTGAATGAGTAGAACTTCTTTCGTTCATTCAATGTGTCATGCTCAACGCTTTCATTCAATGAAACAAACTGCATTCATTCATTCATTCATTCATTCATTTCTTTTTCATTGATTCAAAGAATCAAATGTAATTCATGGATTTAAACTTCACTCATTTATGAAGTGAATTTAAATCCATACATTTAATCAATGAATCAAACTGCAAACATTCATTCGATGAGAAAGACTGCAAGTACTATTCCAATGAATTGAGCTTTTGCCATTCATTCAATGAAAGAAACTGCACACACTCATTCAATGATACAGACTGCACGCTTTAATCCACTGAGTAGAGCTTCTCTCATTCATTCAAAGAGTCAAGCTGAACGCTTAAGTTCAATGAATCAAACTGCTTTCTTTAATTCATCGTATCAAAGTTAAATGAATCAAACGTTACTCACTGTTCGATTGAAACAAACTTAACACAGTTATTTACTGAATCAAACTGAACACGTTCATTGAAGGATAGAGAGTGCACTTGTGAATTCAATGAGTAGAGCTACTCTCATTCATTCACCGCCACAAGCGTCACGTATTGTCTCAATCAAACTGCAAACATTCACTCCGTGTACGAAACTGCATGTGTTAATTCAATGAGTAGAACTTCTCTCATTCATTGAAAGTGTCAAGCTTAACGCTTTCACTCAATGGCACAAACTGCATTCATTCATTCATTCATTCTTTTTCAATCATTGATTCAAAGAATCAAATGTAATTCATGGATTTAAACTTCACTCATTTATGAAGTGCATTTAAGTCCATACATTCAATCAATGAATCAAACTGCAAACTTTCATTCGATGAGAAAGACTGCAAGTACTATTCCAATTATACAGCTTTTGCCATTCATTCAATGAAAGAAACTGCACGTACTCGTTCAATGATACAGACCGCACGTCTTAATCCAATGAGTAGAGCTTCTCACATTCATTCAAAGTGTCAAGCTTTACGCATTAGTTCAATGAATCAAACTGCTTTCATTCATTCATCGAATCAAACTTCAATCATTGATTCAATGAATCAAACGTTACCCATTGTTAGAATGAAACAAACTTAACACATTTATTTAATGAATCAAACTGCACACGTTCATTCAAGGATAGAGAGTGCACTTGTCAATTCAATGAGCTGATCTACTCTCGTTTATTGAACGCCACAAGCTTCACGAATTGTCTCAATCAAACTGCAGAGAGTCAATCCATGTACCAAACTGCACGTGTTAATACAATGGATAAAGCTTCTCTCATTCATTCAATGTGTCAAGCTAAACGTTTTAATTCAATCAAACAAACTTAAATCATACAGTCCCCACTGATTCAATGAAATACACTGCACGCCTTCATCCAAAAATTAGAGCTCCTGCCATTCATTCAATGTCACGAGCAAAACGCATTCACGCAACGAAACAAACTGCACGCATTCATTCAATGATGCAGACAGCACGTCTTAATTCAATGAGTAGTGCTTCTCTCATTCATTCAATGTGTTAAGCTTGACGCTTTAATTCAATGAATCAAACTGCATTCATTGATTCATTGAATCAATCTTTAATCATTGATTCAATGAATGAAAGGTTACTCATTGTTTGAATGAAACAAACTTAACTCACTTATTTAATGAATCAAACTGCACACGTTCATTCAAGGAAAGAGAGTGCACTTGTCAATTCAATGAGTAGAGCTACTCTCATTCATTCATTGCCTCACGCTTCACGAATTGTCTCAATCAAACTGCACAGATTCACTCCTTGAACCAAACTCCACGTGTTGATTCAATGAGTAGAACTTCTTTCGTTCATTCAATGTGTCAAGCTCAACGCTTTCATTCAATGAAACAAACTGCATTCATTCATTCATTTCTTTTTCATTGATTCAAAGAATCAAATGTAATTCATGGATTTAAACTTCACTCATTTATGAAGTGAATTTAAGTCCATACATTTAATCAATGAATCAAACTGCAAACATTCATTCGATGAGTAAGACTGCAAGTACTATTCCAATGAATTGAGCTTTTGCCATTCATTCAATGAAAGAAACTGCACACACTCATTCAATGATACAGACTGCACGCTTTAATCCAATGAGTAGAGCTTCTCTCATTCATTCAAAGAGTCAAGCTTAACGCTTAAGTTCAATGAATCAAACTGCTTTCTTTAATTCATCGTATCAAAGTTAAATGAATCAAACGTTACTCACTGTTCGATTGAAACAAACTTAACACAGTTATTTACTGAATCAAACTGAACACGTTCATTGAAGGATAGAGAGTGCACTTGTGAATTCAATGAGTAGAGCTACTCTCATTCATTCACCGCCACAAGCGTCACGCATTGTCTCAATCAAACTGCAAACATTCACTCCGTGTACGAAACTGCATGTGTTAATTCAATGAGTAGAACTTCTCTCATTCATTGAAAGTGTCAAGCTTAACGCTTTCACTCAATGGCACAAACTGCATTCATTCATTCATTCATTCTTTTTCAATCATTGATTCAAAGAATCAAATGTAATTCATGGATTTAAACTTCACTCATTTATGAAGTGCATTTAAGTCCATACATTCAATCAATGAATCAAACTGCAAACTTTCATTCGATGAGAAAGACTGCAAGTACTATTCCAATGATACAGCTTTTGCCATTCATTCAATGAAAGAAACTGCACGTACTCATTCAATGATACAGACCGCACGTCTTAATCCAATGAGTAGAGCTTCTCACATTCATTCAAAGTGTCAAGCTTTACGCATTAGTTCAATGAATCAAACTGCTTTCATTCATTCATCGAATCAAACTTCAATCATTCATTCAATGAATCAAACGTTACCCATTGTTAGAATGAAACAAACTTAACACATTTATTTAATGAATCAAACTGCACACGTTCATTCAAGGATAGAGAGTGCACTTGTCAATTCAATGAGCTGATCTACTCTCGTTTATTGAACGCCACAAGCTTCACGAATTGTCTCAATCAAACTGCAGAGAGTCAATCCATGTACCAAACTGCACGTGTTAATACAATGGATAAAGCTTCTCTCATTCATTCAATGTGTCAAGCTAAACGTTTTAATTCAATCAAACAAACTTAAATCATACAGTCCCCACTGATTCAATGAAATACACTGCACGCCTTCATCCAAAAATTAGAGCTCCTGCCATTCATTCAATGTCACGAGCAAAACGCATTCACGCAACGAAACAAACTGCACGCATTCATTCAATGATGCAGACAGCACGTCTTAATTCAATGAGTAGTGCTTCTCTCATTCATTCAATGTGTTAAGCTTAACGCTTTAATTCAATGAATCAAACTGCATTCATTGATTCATTGAATCAATCTTTAATCATTGATTCAATGAATGAAAGGTTACTCATTGTTTGAATGAAACAAACTTAACTCACTTATTTAATGAATCAAACTGCACACGTTCATTCAAGGATAGAGAGTGCACTTGTCAATTCAATGAGTAGAGCTACTCTCATTCATTCATTGCCTCACGCTTCACGAATTGTCTCAATCAAACTGCACAGATTCACTCCTTGAACCAAACTCCACGTGTTAATTGAATGAGTAAAAAATCTTTCGTTCATTCAATGTGTCAAGCTCAACGCTTTTCATTCAATGAAACAAACTGCATTCATTCATTCATTCATTCATTTCTTTTTCATTGATTCAAAGAATCAAATGTAATTCATGGATTTAAACTTCACTCATTTATGAAGTGAATTTAAGTAAATACATTTAATCAATGAATCAAACTGCAAACATTCATTCGATGAGAAAGACTGCAAGTACTATTCCAATGAATTGAGCTTTTGCCATTCATTCAATGAAAGAAACTGCACGCACTCATTCAATGATACAGACTGCACGTTTTAATCCAATGAGTAGAGCTTCTCTCATTCATTCAAAGAGTCAAGCTTAACGCTTCAGTTCAATGAATCAAACTGCTTTCTTTAATTCATCCTATCAAAGTTAAATGAATCAAACGTTACTGACTGTTTGATTGAAACAAACTTAACACAGTTATTTACTGAATCAAACTGAACACGTTCATTCAAGGATAGAGAGTGCACTTGTGAATTCAATGAGTAGATCTGCTCTCATTCATTCAACGCCACAAGCGTCACGCATTGTCTCAATCAAACTGCAAACATTCACTCTGTGTACGAAACTGCATGTGTTAATTCAATGAGTAGAACTTCTCTCATTCATTCAATCTGTCAAGCTTAACGCTTTAATTCAATGAAGCAAACTGCACTCATTTATTCATTGAATCAAACTTCAATCATTCATTCAATGTTTCAATGAAACAGAATTAACTCACTTATTTAGTGAATCAAACTGCTCACGTTCATTCAAGGAAAGAGTCTACACTTGTCAGTTCAATGAGTAGAGCTACTCTCATTCATTCGTTGCCACACGCTTCACGAATTGTCTCAATCAAACTGCACAGATTCACTCCATGAACCAAACTGCTCGTGTAAATCATTGAGTAAAGATTCTCTCGTTCATTCAATGTGTCAAGCTCAATGCTTTCACTCAATGGAACAAACTGCATTCATTCATTCATTCTTTTTCAATCATTAATTCAAAGAATCAAATGTAATTCGTTGATTTAAACTTCACTCATTTATGAAGTGAATTGAACTGCATTCATTCAATTAATCAATCAAACTGCAAACAATCATTCCATGACAAAGACTGCATGTACTATTTCAATGCATCGAGCTTTTGCCATTCATTCAATGAAACAGTATGCACGTGTTAATTGAATAAGTACAGCTTTACTCGTTTATACAATGTCTAGAACTTAATACTTTCTTTAAAAGAAACCAACTGCATTCATTCTATCATTGAATTACACCGCAGTCATTGAGTTAATACATCAAACAGTGTTAATAGATTCAATAAAACAAACTTCTGATTTACTTCTGAATCAAACTGAACCTATTCATACAATGAAATACACTGCACGACTTAATTCAAAGAGTACAGCTAATGCCATTCATTCAACGTCACGGGCAAAACGCTTTCATTCAATGAAACAAACTCCACGTCTTAATTCAATGAGTAGAGCTTATCTCATTCATTCAATGTGACAAGCTGAAAGCTTTACTTTAATGAAGCAAACTGCACTCATTGATTCAATCATTCATTCAATGTTTCAAACGTTATTCATTGTTTCAATGAAACAAACTTAATTCACTTATTTAGTGAATCAAACTGCACACGTTCATTCAAGGAAAGAGAGTGCACTTGTCAATTCAATGAGGAGAGCTACTCTCATTCATTCACTGCCTCACGCTTAACGAATTGTCTCAATCAAACTGCACAGATTCACTCCTTGAACCAAACTCCACGTGTTAATTCAATGAGTAGAACTTCTTTCGTTCATTCAATGTGTCAAGCTCAACGCTTTCATTCAATGAAACAAACTGCATTCATTCATTCATTCATTCATTTCTCATTCATTGATTCAAAGAATCAAAAGTAATTCATGGATTTTAACTTCACTCATTTATGAAGTGAATTTAAGTCCATACATTCAATCAATGAATCAAACTGCAAACATTGGATGAGAAAGACTGCAAGTACTATTCCAATGAATTGAGCTTTTGCCATTCATACAATGAAAGAAACTGCACGCACTCATTCAATGATACAGACTGCACGTTTTAATCCAATGAGTAGAGCTTCTCTCATTCATTCAAAGAGTCAAGCTTAACGCTTTAGTTCAATGAATCAAACTGCTTTCTTTAATTCATCGTATCAAAGTTAAATGAATCAAACGTTACTCACTGTTTGATTGAAACAAACTTAACACAGTTAGTTACTGAATCAAACTGAACACGTTCATTCAAGGATAGAGAGTGCAATTGTGAATTCAATGAGTAGAGCTACTCTCATTCATTCACCGCCACAAGCGTCACGCATTGTCTCAATCAAACTGCAAACATTCACTCCGTGTACGGAACTGCATGTGTTAATTCAATGAGTAGAACTTCTCTCATTCATTGAAAGTGTCAAGCTTAACGCTTTCACTCAATGGAACAAACTGCATTCATTCATTCATTCTTTTTCAATCATTGATTCAAAGAATCAAATGTAATTCATGGATTTAAACTTCACTCATTTATGAAGTGAATTTAAGTCCATACATTCAATCAATGAATCAAACTGCAAACATTCATTCGATGACAAAGACTGCAAGTACTATTCCAATGAATTGAGCTTTTGCCATTCATTCAATGAAAGAAACTGCACGCACTCATTCAATGATACACACTGCACGTTTTAATCCAATGAGTAGAGCTTCTCTCATTCATTCAATGAATCAAATTGCTTTCTTTAATTCATCGTATCAAAGTTAAATGAATCAAACGTTACTGACTGTTTGATTGAAACAAACTTAACACAGTTATTTACTGAATCAAACTGAACACATTCATTCAATGTGTCAAGCTAAACGTTTTAATTCAATCAAACTTAAATCATACAGTTCCCACTCATTCAATGAAATACACTGCATGCCTTAATTCAAAGAGTAGAGCTCCTGCCATTCATTCAATGTCACGAGCAAAACGCCTTCACTCAACGAAACAAACTGCACGCATTCATACAATGATGCAGACTGCACGTCTTTATTCAATGAGTAGAGCTCTTCTCAATCATTCAATGTGTCAAGCTGAACGCTTTAATTCAATGAAGCAAACTGCATTCATTGATTCATTGAATCAAACGTTACTCATTGTTTGATTGAAACAAACTTTACACAGTTATTTAGTGAATCAAACTACACACATTCTTTCAAGGATAGAGAGTGCACTTGTCACTTTTAATGAGTAGAGCGACTCTCATTCATTCAACGCCACAAGCTTCATTCATTGTCTCAATCAAATTGCACAGATTCACTCCGTGAACCAAACTGCACGTGTTAATTCAATGAGTAGTGCTTCTCTCATTCACTCAATGTGTCAAGCTTAACGTTTTAATTCAGTCAAACAAACTTAAATCATACAATTGGTGAATCATACTGCTCCCACTCATTCAATGAAATACACTGCACGTCTTAATTCAAAGAGTACAGCTCCTGCCATTCATTCCATGCCATGAGCAAAACGCATTCATTCAATGAAACAAACTGCACGCAATCATTCAATGAAATACACTGCACGACTTCATTCAAAGAGTACAGCTAATGCCATTGACAAGTGCATTGATTCATTGAATCAAACTTCAATCATTCAATGTTTCAAACGCTATACACACTGCACGTCTTGTACTGCGCTGTAATGTTCTATGTTGTATTGGTCTAATGACAGGTATTCGCTGAGTGCTACCATAAAGAGCCTGTATTGCGCTGTAATGTTCTATGTTGTTTTGGTCTAATATCCGGTATTATGACTAATATCCGGTATTATGATCTTTGATTCTATACTCGTTTATTAGACGAGCTGTTTCGATTAGATTTTTTTTAGATTAGATTACATTACAGCGTGGAAACAGGCCCTTCAGCCCAACAAGTCCACACCGACCCGCCGATGCGCAACCCACCCAGACCTTTCTACTTCTATCTCAGGCCCTCGACCTTTCTATTTCTATCTCAGGCCCTCGACCTTTCTATTTCTAACTCAGGCCCTCGACCTTTCTATTTCTATCTCAGGCCCTCGACCTTTCTATTTCTATCTAAGGCCCTCCCCTTCCTCGACCTTTCTATTTCTATCTCAGGCCCTCCCCTTCCTCGACCTATCTATTTCTATCTCAGGCCCTCCCCTTCCTCGACCTTTCTATTTCTATCTCAGGCCCTCTTCGTAGGATATGTGGAACAATCCATCTTCCGCAACTACACTGGACCCACCCCCCACCTTTACCTCTGCTACATCGATGACTGTATCGGCGCCGCCTCGTGCTCCCACGAGGAGGTTGAACAGTTCATCCACTTCACCAACGCCTTCCACCCCGACCTCAAATTCACCTGGTCAGTCTCATATTCCTCCCTCCCCTTCCTCGACCTTTCTATTTCTATCTCAGGCGACCGAATCAACACGGACATCTACTACAAACCAACCGACTCCCACAGCTACCTGGACTACACCTCCTCCCATCCTGCCCCCTGTAAAAACGCCATCCCATTCTCCCAATTCCTTCGTCTCCGCCGCATCTGCTCCCAGGAGGACCAGTTCCAAAAACGCACATCCCAGATGGTCTCCTTCTTCAAGGACCGCAATTTCCCCCCCCCGACGTGGTCGACGATGCCCTCCACCGCATCTGTTCCACTTCCCGATCCTCCGCCCTTGAACCCCGCCCCTCCAACCACCACCAGGACAGAACCCCACTGGTCCTCACCTACCACCCCACTAACCTCCATGTACAGCGCATCATCCGCCGTCATTTCCACCACCTCCAAACGGACCCCACCATCAAGGATATATTTCCCTCCCCTCCCCTATCAGCATTCGTAAAGACCACTCCCTCCGTGACTCCCTCGTCAGATCCACACCCCCCCACCAACCCAACCTCCACTCCCGGCACCTTCCCCTGCAACCGCAGGAGGTGCAAGACTTGCGCCCACACCTCCCCCCTCACCTCCCTCCAAGGCCCCAAAGGAAACTTCCATATCCGCCACAGATTCACCTGTACCTCCACACATATCATCTATTGCATCCTTTGCACCAGATGTGGCCTCCTCTATATTGGGGAGACAGGCCGCCTACTTGCGGAGCGTTTCAGAGAACACTTCTGGGACACCCGGACCAACCAACCCAACCCCCCTGTAGCTCAACATTTCAATTCCCCCTCCCACTCCACCAAGGATATGCAGGTCTTTAGACTCCTCCATCGTCAGACCACAGCGAAACGACGGTTGGAGGAAGAACGCCTCATCTTCCGGCTAGGAACCCTCCAACCACAAGGGATGAACTCGGATTTCACCAGTTTCCTCATTTCCCCTCCCCCCAGCCTGTCTCAGTCAAATCCATCAAATTCAGCACCGCCTTCCTAACCTGCAATCTTCTTCCCGACCTCTCCGCCCCACCCCAGTCTGACCTATCACCCTCACCTTGACCTCTTTCCACCTATCACATTTCCGACGCCCCTCCCCCAAGTCCCTCCTCCCTATCTTTTATCTTCGCCTGCTGGACCAACTTTCCTCATTCCTGAAGAAGGGCTAATGCCCGAAACGTCGATTCTCCTGTTCCCTAGATGCTGCCTAACCTGCTGCGCTTTTCCAGCAACACATTTCCACCCCCACATTTACCCCTTATCTAACACTAAGGACAATTTAGCATGGCCAATTCACCTGACGTGCACATCTTTGGACTGTGGGAGGAAACCGGAGCACCCGGAGGAAACCCACGCAGACACGGGGAGAATGTGCAAACTCCACACAGTCAGTCGCCTGAGGCGGGAATTGAACTCGGGTCTCTGGCGCTGTGAGGCAGCAGTGCTAACCACTGTGCCACCGTGCCACCCACCGTTCCATAAAGAGCCTGTACTACGCTGTAATGTTCCATGTTGTATTGGTCTAATGTCCGGTATTAGCCGAGGGTATCCATAATGGGTCTGTGCTGTGCTGTAATTCTCTATGTTCTGAGAATCTATATTCCTTTATTAACCAAGTGGTTCCCTGTGATTCTCCCACATGTATGATCCAGAGGAATGCCTGCAGAGCCACAAGAAGGTTAATAACCTTCTTTACTCAACCAGTTTAAGAATTCCAACTTCTCTTTGATATTGCACGCTCACTCTATCTCTGATGCCTTACAAACCTCCCACCAAGGCTCCTGCTTTGTCACTCTCAGAAGCTGCAAAACCTTCCTTCACTCACTCTCACCCTGACACCCAATGCCCTCTCAGCTGCCAACTCCCTTGCTGGGAGCACCTCCCCACTTGCACCAAGAATAACAGTTGGGCCACCAACTTTCACCTCTCTTAACACTGGTCCCTTTCCCATTCCATAAGGAATGTAAACCCCGGTGAAGTGGAAACACACAGACAGGTGGTGTACTGTTGGACATTGTGCCCCTCACCTCTTAAATGGACAGCATCCTGACCCTGACAGTCCTGAATGGCTGACTGGAATATTCTCCAATCAAAACTGGCTTAAAAACAGGTTAAATGTCGCGGTCACTGTTTTTCAGCAGACTTTATTTTATATTGCTAAGTGAAGGAGGAAACTGCCTTATTTGGTTTTTGCACTGTTTCAGACTTTAAATACTAAACAACTTGTAAATGTAAAATTGAAAATCAAATCTTGTTGGATCAATTCACTGAGTGGACGGGTGTGTGCTTCAGCTGAGGGCTCCTCTCGATACCACTTTAGCATGCACCGTCTCAGAAAAATGATGGCTGGCATCATTCTGGATCATCGCACACTAAAAATATTCTCCGGTGATTGTGGGCGGCACGGTGGCCCAGTGGTTAGCGCTGCTGCCTCACGGCGTCAGAGACCTCAGGCGACTGACTGTGTGGAGTTTGCACGTTCTCCCCGTGTCTGCGTGGGTTTCCTCTGGGTGCTCCGGTTTCCTCCCACAGTCCAAAGATGTGCAGGTCAGGTGAATTGGCCATGCTAAATTGCCGCTAGTGTTAGGTAAGGGGTAAATGTAGAGGTATGGGTGGGTTGTGCTTCGGCGGGGTGGTGTGGACTTGTTGGGCCGAAGGGCCTGTTTCCACACTGTAATGTAATGTAATCTAATCTTGTTTTGGAGAATGCTGCAGGGCCCCTCCTGATTTGACATGGCACCAGAAGTGCTGTTTCAAAACCCCAAGGGTTCTGTCCCAGAATTTGTTGGTAAAGGACAGAAATCAAATTAGTTCTTGTGCACAGATATGGTCCTCTGTAAGAGTCATCTAGTGGGGTGATCTCACGAGCTTGAGAGGTTTTCTACAGCTTCTCCAGCAAGACAGTTTGATATCTACATCTTAGCATTAAGTCATGATAGCTGTAAAGCAATGCAAAGATACCATTCTTGTGACTAGGAGTCAAGGTATTAATCCATTGCACCTCTCAGCACTGGCCCTGGTTTTAATTGAATCCTAAGTTCATGTGAGAAATAGTCTTCAGGGCCGCCATCTTTCTCCTCTGAGTTCTTAATGAGTAGCAGTCACCAGAATGTTCCATTTTCGTTATTCATGCCACCTGCGTGTTTATAAAGAATTTAACCTGCTTCTTCTGCCTGTGTGATTTTTTGTAAGAATTTGTGCTGGGTACAGGTAAGGAAATAAGCATAAGCTATCCTCCAGCAAAATAAAGTCACTGCATTGGCTCATATCACCACTTCACACATGAACCCACCGATCACTGCCCGCGGATCGTCAATACGTCTACTGGGTGTGTGGGTAAAATAAAAACACTTGCCAGCAGCTGAAATGTGAAGCATTATATATGACTTAAAGACTTCCCATGCTTTGTTCAGATTGATGTGGGTGTGTAAGCAGAATGAGAACACAAGGCAAAAGGCAAGTGGTAGAACCTCATTTTGTTGGCACGGAATGGTGTCTATAGGTGAGAGCACATTGAATAGGGCAGATTGCATGATTAGTCATTCCTGAATGAGCCTCACTGTCAGCATGGGAGTGTTCTTAATGTAAAACCCAATGAGGTAACAACTGACATTATTTTCCAAGTCTCTGCTGTTCTGTAGCACAGGTTGACCCCCACAGCTAGAAATATTTTTGCAACAAAATATGTCATTTGAATATCCTTAAGTCATAAATGCTTAGCTTGAAATCACTGTTGGTTAGGTGGTACCTAGAATTGTTCATAGTGAAGAATATGGCCATTACCTTTTGAGTTCTTAGCTTCCTGGTGCTTCTTTCCAGCCAGTATTGTCACTGGGCTGTTCTTCATGAGGGACAGAGAGAAAGAGAGAGAATCATTCTGAGCCTGTTCCAGTTTTGCAATTAAAAACCCGTCTCTCCTTCTGCCACAGTGAGAATTTCTTCAAATAGCAGCTCACTTATATAATCTGTCCATGATGGTACAATTCAGATTGAAGCTGAAGACCTTCATGGAGTGGATTTTATGGCTAGTTCATTTTAATTTTAGCTCAGGTTAGTCTTTTGTGTAATCCACGTGGCTTCAGGAAACCTGACCAATCTGTGTGGTCAGGTGATGCCTGTAGCCACGTTAAATCAATGCTTTTTGTTTCCTTTTCAACATCATTTCAGTTAATCAAAATCACAGGTTTCGGATCAGACAATGGAATTCCAATCAATAGTTTAGCTTTTGTGTAATTTGTGACACACATACTGAAAACCCACACAATACCGGTCTTTTGTGGGATGTGGAAGCTCTTTCCATTACAGTTTGCCATTGGAAATACAAATGGGTCACTCCTAAATTTATATTTTACCTACTTGCAATGGTAACAATGTGAATTCCTTATTTGCATTTCGGTTCAAATTAGGCATGGTTGACAATGGGGATCCAATGGATATGTTATATCTAGATTTCCAGGAGGCAGTACACCAGGTTTCACATAAAAAGATTGATCTAGAAGGTTAGATTCCAGGAGTTAAGGGTGGTGTATTGACTGGAATAGAGGATTGGCTGACTGACAGAAAGCAGAGGGTCAGGATAAATGAGCCCTTCTCTGGATGGCAAACTGTAAATTGTGGGGTGCAGCAGTTATCGGATCACAACTATTCACAATCTATGCTAATGATCTCCAAGCAGGGACAGAACATAACAGCAAAATTCACAGATAATACTAAGATAGGAGGAAAAGCAGGCAGTGAAGAGGAATAAAGAGTTTATAGTTAGATATTGATAAACTGGGAGATTGGGCCGCAGTCTGGCAAATGGACTTTAATGTGGATGAGTATGATGTTATGCATTTTGGCTGGAAATATAAAAGGACAAATTCATATTTAAATAAAAACAGATTCAATATCCATCAGTGCAGAGGGATCTGGGCATCTTTGTGCATGAATCGCGGAAAGTGGGCATGTAGATGCAGCGTATAATAAGAAAGGCAAATACAGTTATTGTAAAATGACTGGATTATAAAAGTAAAGGAGTTTTGTTACAATTACATAAGGTAAAAACAATGACTGCAGATGCTGGAAACCAGATTCTGGATTAGAGTGGTGCTAAAAAAGCACAGCAGTTCAGGCAGCAGCTGAAGAGCAGGAGAATCGACATTTCGGGCAAAAGCCCTTCATCAGAAATAGAGGCAAAGTGCCTGCAGGGTAGAGAGATAAATGAGAGATGTTTGTCCTGTTCAGATCTGAACTCTGCTGGTTTAAAGGTGGTCCGAAATCCATGTGGGATGAGTTGGTTACGGAGGCAGGCACTGACGAAGCAAATGTGGCTGTGGTAGCAAGTCTGTTTCAGGACGTGGTTGAAGAGCTTTAGGGCAGAAGAAATTACCTGGGAGTTGCAGTGAGAGAGAGACTCCCTGAGATTCTTGTAGAGAGAGGAGGAAAACTTCTTCAAGGCAGGCATCCTTGCAAGAGGATTTTCAGTAGGGTTAAAATCAACTAGGTAAAAACAATGACTGCAGATGCTAGAAACTAGATTCTGGATTAGAGTGGTGCTGGAAAAGCACAGCAGTTCAGGCAGCATCCAAGGATATTGGATGGTGTGGCGGGGTGGTGTGGACTTGTTGGGCCGAAGGGCCTGTTTCCACACTGTAAGTAATCTAATCTAAAATGTCAATAAATCCTATCTTTTATAATAATCTCCAACAATATACCACAACAATAAAATTGCAACAAAACAAGTCATGCTCCAGGCAAAGTGATGGTAATATATCAAAGTTATTCAAGCAATGTGATCTGAATGAGAAACTTTAAATAAGGTGCTATTGTAGACTTACACAGAAGCTTTTCATAATGTTTTGTTAAAAAGGAAAACTCTGATTATTTCTGCTATTGTGGTGTGAACATAATGATGCTTTCCTAATATCAGTCCAGCATGTTAGCATGTCAGCTGGCCGTTAGCAAAAGTAGACAACAGCTGAGAATCCCACTGATATATGACATCAGTTAATTTTATACTGCTGCTGCTGCTCGGTGCTCTGAGCATTACTGCCCACCAGAGTAAGTAGGGAGGTCATAATGAAAGATACGAAGGACAAGTGCATATTTAGGAATATAGGAACGTAGAAATAGGAGCTCGAGTAGGCAATTAAGCCCTACAAGCCTGCTCCATTATTTAATGTGATCATGGCTGATCTTATCCTGGTCTCAAGTCTACTTTCCTGACTGCTCCCACTTTTCATCAGAAACTTACTCACTTCGTTCCGAAATCTGTTGATTGATTCTACCTCTACAGCACTCCAGGGTAGTCAGTTCCACCAATCCACAACCCCTTGGGAGACATAATTTCTCTTCATCTCAATTTTGAACCTACTTCCTGTCACTCTATATTTATGACCTCTTGTTTGAGACTGTCCCACAATGGGGACTATCTGTTCAACGTCCACCTTATCAATTGCTTTTCACATTTTATATACCTCAATCAGATTCCCCCCACCCTCATTCTTCTGAAATCCAGTGAGTAGAAACCCTAGTTATTCCCCGCTGCTCTGACAATGGCCTTTCATCCTTATAATCAACCTGATGAACCTCCTGTGAACTGTCTCCAGTGTCATCACACCCTTCCTCAAGTAAGGAGACCTAAACAGGACACAATATTCCAGGTGTGTTCTCACAATATTCCAGGTGTGTGTCTTATATAATTGTGGGTTAGAGTGGTGCTGGAAAAGCACAACAGTTGAGGCAGCATCCGAGGAGCAGGAAAATCGACATTTCAGGCAAAAGCCCTCTCATTTATCTCTCCACCCTGCAGGCACTCTGCCTCTATTCCTGATGAAGGAAGACTCAGATCCATCGTTCCACAATTTCTCCTCACAACCTTTCTTAAACAAATCATGAAGAGGACTGATGAGGGCAGAGTAGTAGATGTGATCTATATGGATTTGAGTAAGGCTTTTGACAAGGTTCCCCATGGGAGACTGCTAGTAAGGTTAGATCTCACGGAATATATGGAGAACTAGCCATTTGGATACAGAACTGGCTAAAAAATAGAAGAGGGTGGTGGTGAAGGGTTGTTTTTCAGACTGAGGCCTATGACCAGTGGAGTGCCACAAGGATCGTGCTGGGCCCACTACTTTTCATCATTTATACAAGTGATTTGGGTGTGAGCATAAGAGGTATAGTTAGTAAGTTTGCAAATGACACCAAAATTGGAGGTGTAGTGGACAGCGAAGAAGATTACCTCAGATTACAACAGGATCTTGATCAGATGGGTCAATGGGCTGAGAAGTGGCAGATGGAGTTTAATTCAGATAAATGCGATGTGCTGCGTTTTGGGAAAGCAAATTTTAGCAGGAGTTATACACCTAATGGTAAGATCCTAGGGAGTGTTGCTGAACAAAAAGACCTTGCAGTGCAGGTTTATAGCTCCTTGAAAGTTGTGTCACAGGTAGATAGTGAAGAAGTATGTTTCCCTTTACTGGTAAGAGTATTGAGTAGAGGAGTTGGGAGGTCATGTTGCGGCTGTACAGAACATTGGTACAGCTCTCCACTATCACCTGATGAAGGAGCATCGCTCCGAAAGCTAGTGTGCTTCCAATTAAACCTGTTGGACTATAACCTGGTATTGTGTGATTTTTAACTTTGTACACCCCATCTCCAAATCGTGAAACCTGAAAGGGTTCAGAAAAGATTTACAAGGATGTTGCTCGGGTTGCAACATTAGAGCTATAGGGAGA
This sequence comes from Chiloscyllium plagiosum, assembly GCF_037043375.1. NCBI lineage: Eukaryota > Metazoa > Chordata > Chondrichthyes > Orectolobiformes > Hemiscylliidae > Chiloscyllium > Chiloscyllium plagiosum. The sequence continues at coordinate 89,429,735 of NW_028270149.1, read as the reverse complement.
GACTGAACAGGCTGGGGCTGTTTTCCCTGGAGCATTGGAAGCTCAGGGATAACCTTAGAGAGGTTTACACAATTATGAGGGGCATGGATAGGGTAAATAGACAAAGTTTTTTCTCTGGGTTGGGGGAGTCCAGAACAAGAGGCAAAGGATTAGGGTGAGAGGGGAAAGATATAAAAGAGACCTAAGGGGCAAACCTTACATGCAGAATAGGCACAGGGGCTACTTATGTCTGCAATACACACAGGAACTACTGCTGTCTGCAATATACACGGGAACTGCTATTCTTTTTTAATATCTACTGGGACTGCCCTTCTTTGTAATATACACAGGGATTGCTGTTCAGGTTCACATATACAGAGACTGCTTTTCAGTTTTCTATACACAGGGATTGCTGTTCTCTTGGGTATACACTACAATATAGAGAGGGACTGTTCTTCTCTATCATATAGATAGGGACTGCAGATCTAAGCGATGCAGACAAGCACTGCTGTTCTCTGTTTTATTGTCAGGAATTGCTATTCTCTACAACATTCCCAGGACAGATGTTCTCTGCAATTTACACCGGGCCAGCTGTTCTCTGCAAGAAACACAGAAACTGTTGTTCTCTGTAATATACACAGGGACTGGTCTTCTCTGTAATTACACAGAGGGACTGCTGTTCTCTGGAAATACAGAGGATCTAATGTTGTCTGCAATATGCCCAAGAACTGTTATTCTCTCTAATACTGACAAGGAATGCTATTCTCCGTAATATGTACAAGGGCTTCTGTTTTGTTTCATATCCTCAGAAATTGCTGCGTAGCACACACAGTAATTGTTGTTCTCTATAATATGCACTGCTGTTCACTCCAATATAGACAGTAAATGCTATTCTTTGCAATCTAATATTGCAAGCCAGCTGATGGCAGAGTGGAGTTATTGCTGGATTGTTAATCCAGAGACCCAGGTAATGTGCTGGGGACTGAATTTCACATTTAATCCCAATTTTATCTCACCACCCCTTTAGCTCACAGCCTTATTTATTATGAGGGGCTTTTGCCTGAAACATTGATTCTGCTGCTCCTCAGATACTGCCTGACCTGCTGTGCTTTTCCAGCACCACATTCTCGACCCAATTTCAAATCCTGCCATGGCAGATGGTGGAATTTGAATTCTAGCAAAATCTGCAAGCATGTGAGTAAAGATGGCCAAGAATCCATTGCCGATTGTTGGAAAAAACAATTTGTTCATTAATGTCTTTCAGGAAAGGAAACTGGCATCTTTACCTGGTCTGGCCTCCATGTTTCTCCAAACCAACAGCAACATGGTGGACTCTTAACTGCTCTTTGGGCTATTAGGGATGGACAATAAATGCTGGCCGAGCCAGCAATGCCTTCATCCCACAAATGAATAAAAAAAGGGAACATTTAACAAGCTGATGGGCCAAAATGCCTCCTTCTGCACTGTAACACTACAACGATTATTACTTGAGGTCCTGTGTAGTGTAAATTGCAGAATTTATATGGAATAATTTTGTTGTTGAATAAGAAACTGGTTGTTTCCTCTGTGTATTTTAACGTAACAATTACCTTATCAGTATTCCTGTAATTGTAGTGATTTCTTAAAAGGACATCTTTCAATACTGGGCTGAAGAGTGGATGGATTTTGTGCATTCATGAATGTTTGTTAAATCTGAACTGTTATGCCTTAAATTCAAACAAATTTACTCAACTCACCAAATTTCTAGCCCCTCTGTTTAAGATGAAATTCTGATGCAACAAAGGTGATCAACTGTATCCCAAACTGTAATCCCAGTATTTTTTCATAAAACTGTGCGTGCAATGTTGCCTACATAGGTAGAAATCAGTTCCATATTTTTAAAAAGGAGTTGAAGCTTTTTACACAGAATAGGCAGATAATGCTGATTGGCTTGCTCATCATTACAATGGGGATGCAGCAAAAACATTTAGTTGTCAATCTTAATTCTCAGACCAGATAGGTGGACTCTGATTGGTCAGGGTGTCATCATAGGGATACAACAGAGTTTGGTTGTCATCATGATGCCTTTCCTTTCAAACAAGTGCCATGTCTGTAAAAACTCCTTTTGCCTACATGAACCAGGGTCCTGCGTAATTGTATTTGTTACTTCTAACTCATGCACAAATGCATCACGCTGTCATCTCAGCTGTTGATCTTGAATTGGTTTCCAGTTTAACTCTTAGCATATTTCAGAATATTTAATAAATGATTACCAAAGCAGAATAATTTCTAATGAGGATTACAATCATGGACTGGTGGTCCACCAGTCAGGATATAGGGCCTACATATTTATCATCCCACCAGCACCAAACCATGTGTCATGTTAATCATTTGTGAATCACTTGTTAGACTTGTGTAAAGGTGGTAACCTGCCTGATGATGTATATCATAGAATTTGTTCTCATAGTTCACTGCACCCACTAAGTATGTGTTACCCTAGACTCACAAAAATGATGTGTTTTATTCATCCTATCATATCTATGACTGAGTCTGCACAGCCTGAATTGGCTGAATGTTTTGTGAAACTGTTACAATCAAGTCTAAATGAGTTTTCCACATGTAAAGTGAAGGATTCCTTCACATTCACTCGGACCATATAAGAGACACATATTGAGAGCGATAGCATACCCATGTGCCAACATACCAATATTGCCAGCTTATTTATCAGCATACATATCAAATAAGCCATTGAAATCTAAGTGTACCACCTGTTTCTGAGTTCATTAAAATCATGAATTGAGCACCTTGGGTAGTTGACTTCGATTCCAATGACAACATGTCTGCTCAAATAGATGGTATTACCCTGGGATGTTCTCGAGGTCAAGCTTTTCCTAACATCTTTGTTGGTAACCATGCATAACACATCTTTGATGATATGATAATTAGTTTCTATCCCTTGCATATTTCCAACATGTAGGTGATATGTTTGCGATATTTGAATCTGCATTAAATAATTTCTTTATAAAGCTCTATTATCTCCATCTTATGCTGACGTGTACCACTGAAATTGAGTACCCTTTCCTTGATGTATTCTTTGAAAAATCAGCCAAATTATTTCTGAACTCCTATTCATTGGTTGGCGTACATGTTAGGATTCCAACAATCCCACAGATGTTTCTTATTAGCAACTTCATGAATGAAATGATTGAGTGGGAAATGATTGAGTGGGGGATTAGATTAGATTAGATTACATTACAGTGTGGAAACAGGCCCTTCGGCCCAACAAGTCCACACTGACCCGCCGAAGCGCAACCCACCCATACCCCTACATTTACCCCTTACCTAACACTACAGGCAATTTAGCATGGCCAATTCACCTGACGTGCACATCTTTGGACTGTGGGAGGAAACCGGAGCACCCGGAGAAAACCCACGCAGACACGGGGAGAACGTGCAAACTCCACACAGTCAGTCGCCTGAGGCAGGAATTGAACCCGGGTCTCCGGCGCTGTGAGGCAGCAGTGCTAACCACTGTGCCACCGTGCCACCCAGATGCCACAATGCCGCCCAGGATATGCCTGACCATGAGGTTACAGATTGTGCTGGAGTACAATTCTGCTGGAGTACAAATGTTTGGGATGCCTTCCTGTAAGAGGCTAGAGAAGAAATTGTGGGGGCCCTGGCTGATGGATTTCCATTATTGTTACCCACAGGTAAGGTCCCGGAAGACTTGAAGGTAGTGAATGTTCTGTCCTTATTCAAGAAGGGCTGCAAAGAGAAACCTTGCAACGATAGACCTGTGAGCTGAACATCTGTGGTAAGGTACTTGAGAAGATCCTGAGAGGCTTTGGGAAAGATATGGTTTGATTAGGAATAGTCAGAATGGCTTTGTGAGTGGGAGGTCATGCCTCAGAAATTTGTTAGAGATCTTTGATGAAGTGACCAGGAAGATTGATGAGGGCAGGTCGGTATATGGATTTCAGAAAGATCTTTGGTAAGGTTCCACATGGTAGGTGGCTCTGGAAGGTTAGATCGCATGTAATGTAGCGGGATCTGTCAAATTGGATACACAATTGGCTTGATGGTAGGAAGCAGAGGGTAATAGTGAAAGGATGTTTGTCAGACTAGAGGCCTGTGGAGTGTTCAGCTCATTGTCATTTGCTATCGATTTCAATAAATAGGATGAGAATCTATAAAGCATGATTAGTAAGTTTGCAGATGATACTGAAATAGGCAGTATCGTAGAAATTGAGGATGGTTATCAAAAATTGCAGTAGGACCTCGATCAGCTGGGGAAGTGGGCCAAGAAATGGCAAATGGAGTTTAACACAGATATGTGTGAGGTCTTGTATTTTGAAAAAAAATCAAAACAAGGTCGGAGTTTCATGGTCTTAAGGTTTGTAGTGGAACAACGGGATCATGGAGTTCAGGTGCACGATTCTTTCAAATTGGAATCACAGTTTGAGATGCCAATGAAGAAAGCTTTGGGAACACGGGCCTTCATTAGTCAGGGCATTGAGTAGAGAAGTTGGAAAGTTATTTTGCACTTTTACAGGACGTTGGTGAGGTCATACTTGGAATATTGTGTTCAGTTTTGATAACCTTGCTATAGGAAGGATGGTATTAAACTGGAAAGAATGCAGAGGAAATTTACAAAGATGTTCCAGGATTCAAGGGAAGGAGTTTATGGGGAGACATTGGACAAACGAGGGCTGTTTTCTGTAGAGTGCAGGAGACTGAGGGGGATCTTATAGAAGTGTGTAACATCATGAGAGGCATGGATGGGATGAATTAACTCAGTCTGTTTCCCAGGGATGCGAAATCGAGGAGTAGAGGGCATCAATTTAAGGTTAAAGGGGAAAAAAATAAAAGGGAACCTGAGAGGAAACATTTTTATACAGAGGGTAGTACGTATATGGAATAAATGACCAGTAGAAGTGTTTGAGGCGGGTACATTGACAACATTTAAAAGGCATTTCAACAAATACGTGGAGAACAAATATGGGCCAATTGCAAGGAAATTAGATTAGCGTGGATGTAATTTTCTGATTATCCTAGACCAGTATGGGCCGAAGGTGCTGTCTTTATGCTGTAGGACATGATGACTCTATGATTCTGTGACATTTCCCTTCCCAGATAATGAACTTGATAAGGCATTGTTCAGTGTCGAAGTGGTGGAAACAGGCCCTTTCATCAGTTTTTATGATTTGCAATGAGTGATGATTTCACCTGGGAATCTGTTATCACAAGAACTAGTTTTGATCGGCTCTATCTCAGCATCAAGTCCACACAGTGAGAGGATGTTGAGGACTGTATTCATGAAGGTCCCCACAAGTTGATCCTGGGGGACTGTGGGAATCCTAACATGTATGCTGACCAGTGAATGTAGGCTTTCAGTAATCGGAGTTTAAAACCAATTTGGCAGATTTCTCAATGAATGTATCAAGGAAAGGGTGAATTTCAGTGGTGAATTTTAGCATCAGGTGGCGATCATCGAGCTTTATAAAGAAACTCTTCAATGCAGATTCAAATATCGCAAACATGTCACCTACATGTTGAAAATATGCAAGCAGATAGAGGCTCGGTATTATGCCATCAAGGATGTGTTTTACATAGTTACCAATAAAGATGTTAGGAAGAGTTTTTCCTCAAGAATATCCCATGGTAACACCATCTATTTGGTCATACACATTGTTATTGGAACGGAAGTCAACTACGCAAGGTACTAAGTTCATGTGTATTATAGACTCCCTACAATGTGGAAACAGGCCCTTTGGCCCAAGATATCCACACTGATCCTCCAGAGAGTAAGTCACCCAGACCCATTCTCCTAATACTCTACATTTATCCCAGAATAATGCACCTAACCTGCACAACCCTGAACACTATGGGCAATTTAGCATGGCCAATTCACCTAACCTGCACATCTTTGGATTGTAGGAGGAAACCCATGCAGACCTTGGGATAATATGCAAAGAGACACAGGGAGAATGTTCACACAGGCTGGAATTGAACCCAGGTTCCTGGCGCTGTGAGGCAGAAGTATTCACCACTAAGCCACAATGCCACCAGAAAGGGAAAAAAAGAGATGATGTTTGGTGAACATTGAATCAGACACAAGTGGTATGTCTGAATTTCAATGGTTTATTTGATCTGTATACTGATAAACAAGCTGGCAATGTTGAAAGAGCACATGGGCATGTTGTCACTCTCAGAATGTAGCTGTAATATAGCCTTCGTGATCGTGAAGGAATCCTTCACTGTGATGTGGAAAACTCATTTAGACATGATTATAATTCAGGCTGTGCATACTCAGTAACACATATGATAGGAAAGAAAAGGGACATTGATTTTGTATGTCTCGGGTAAACCATACTTGGTGTGAGCAGTGAACCGTGAGAACAAATTCTATCACTGGCATCATTAGGCAGGTTACCACCTTCACACACAAGGACAACAGGTGAATCACAAATGAATAACATTCCATGAGTTTTGGTGCTATTGGGATGCGGGATATGTCGGCCCTACATCCTGACAACTGGTGGACCATGTCAGAAAACATGTCCATTTGACCATTCTCTGCTGGCAGCAAGCTGCCCATGCTCAACCAGCCCAAGCTTGTAAGCCTCATTAGAAGTGATTCTACTTTGGAAATCATTAATTGAATAATCTGACCAATGCCAAGGGTGCAACTGGAAACCAATTCAAGATCAACAGCTGGATGCATCTGTGCATGAGTTAGAAACAACAAATATAATTACGAAGGATCCTGATTCATGCAGGCAAAAGGAATGTTTAGATTAGATTAGATTAGATTACAGTGTGGAAACAGGCCCTTCGGCCCAACAAGTCCACACTGACCCGCCGAAGCGCAACCCACCCATACCCGTACATTTACCCCTTACCTAACACTACGGGCAATTTAGCATGGCCAATTCACCTGACCCGCACATCTTTGGACTATGGGAGGAAACTGGAGCACCCGGAGCAAACCCACGCAGACACGGGGAGAACCTGCAAACTCCACACAGTCAGTTGCCTGAGGCGGGAAATGAACCCAGGTCTCTGGCTCTGTGTGGCAGCAGTGCTAACCACTGTGCCACCGTGCGGCCCTAACAGACATTGCACTTCTTTGATAAGAAAGGCATCATGGAGACAACCAAACACTGCTGTATCCCTATGGTGACACTCTGACCAATCACAGTCCACCTATCTGGTCTGAGAATTAAGGTTGACAGCTAACTGTTTTTGCTGCATTACCACAGTAATGATGACCCAGCCAATCAGCAACACCTTCACATTTCATATAAAAAGCTTCAACTCCTTTTGCAATATTTTCAAAACAATGGAACAGATTTCCACCTGTGTGTGAGCAATGTTACTGACAGAGTTTGCTTGAAATGCTGGGATTACAGTTTGGGATAAAGTTGAACACTTTTGTTGCCTTAGAAATTCACCTTAAACAGACCGGCTAGAAATTTGGTGAGTTAAGTGAATCTCTTTCTAAAAGTTCAAATTGGTTTGACTTCCCATGTATTTTCTAACCCTTTCAAGTTTCACAACATGTTTTGAAGAGGAAGAAAGCCAGAATTGCAATGCAATAATCCAAAAGTGGCAACTAATGTGCTGCACAACTGCAATATGACCTCCCAACTCCCATATTCAATGCTCTGTCCCATAAAGGAAAACATACCAAATGCCTTCTTCACTAACATATCCATCTGCGACTCCACTTTCAAGGAACTATGAACCATGTTCTGAGGTCTCATTGGACACTCCCCAGGACCTGACCATTAAGTGTATAAACACAGTCCTGATTTTCCTTTCTAAAGTGCATTTACCTAAATTACACTTCATCTGCCACTCCTCAACCAATCGGCCCATCTGATCAAGATCCTGTCATAGTCTGAGGTAACCTTCATCGCTGTCCCTTCCACCTCCAACTTTGGTTTCATCTGCAAACTTACTAACTGTACCTCTTATGGTCACATCTGTATAATTTATATAAATGACAAAAAGCAGTGAACCCAGCACCAATCCCTGTGGCACCCCACTGGTCACAGGGCTTCAGTCTGAAAAGCAAGCTTCCACCACCACCACCATCTGTCTTCTACTTTCAAGACAGTTGTGTATCCAAATGGCAAGATTTCCCTGTATTCCTTGTGACCTAATTTTGCTGACCAGTCCACCATGATGTAGGCTTGTCAAAGCCTACATCAATCCTCTTTGTTGCTTTTCAAAAAACTCATTCCAGCTTTTGAGACATGATTTCCCGTGCACAAAGCCACGTTGACCAACCCTAATAAGCCCTTGCTTTTCCAGATGCGTGTAAATCCTATCCCTCAGGATTCCCTCCAACAACTTGCCCACAACTGACTTCAGGCTCAGCGGTCTACAGTTCCCGAGAACAGCAGGGTATAGTATGGAGAACAGCAGTCCCTGTGTTTAATACAGAGAACAGCAGTCCCTGTCCTGGGACGGTGGCACAGTGGTTAGCACTGCTGCCTCACAATGCTAGAGGCCCGGTTCAATTCCCGCCTTGGGCAACTGTCTGTGTGAAGTTTGCACATTCTCCCCGTGTCTGTTTGGGTTTCCTTCGGGTGCTCTGGTTTCCTCCCCCAGTCCAAAGATGTGCAGGTGTCTACTCTTGAGATGAACGGGTATAGTATAGAGAACAGCAGTCTCTGCACACAATAAACAGAAAAGCTGTCCCTGTGTTTAATACAGAGAACAGCAGTCACTTTGTACAATGCAGAGAACATGAGTCCCTATGTATAATATAGAGAACAGCAGTCTCTCTGTCTATTAGCAGTGTATGTGTCTAATATAGAGAACAGCAGTCCCTGTGTCTCATATTGGGAATAGCAGTCCCTGTGTCTAATACAAGAACAACTGTCACTGTGTATAATATAGAGGACGGCACTCCTTGTGTAGAACATAGAGAACAGCAGTCCCTGTGTATAATATCGAAAACAGCAGTCACTTCGTAATGTATATATTACAGAAGTCGCTGTGTCTATTCTCGAGAACAGCAGTCTCTGTATACAATAAACTGAACAGCTCTCCCTGTGTATAATATAGTGAACAGCAGTCACTCTGTATAATATGTATTACAGCAGTCGCTATGTCTATGCTCGAGAACAGCAGTGTATATATAGAGAATAGCAGTCTCTGTATCCAATAAACTGAACAGTTTTCCATGTGTTTAATACAGAGAACGTGAGTCCCTGTGTATAATATGGAGAACAGTCCCTATGTATAATATAGAGAACAACAGTCCCTCTGTCTGTTATCGAGAATAGCCGTGCATGTGTATCATATAAAGAACAGCAGTTCCTGTGTATAATATAGAGAACAGCAGTTCCTGTGTCTAATATAGAGAACAGCAGTCCCTGTGTATAATATAGAGAATAGCAATCCTTGTCTTTAATGAAGAGAACAACAGTTCCTGTGTATAATATAGAGAACAGCAGTATCTGTGTATAATATACAGAACAGCAGTACCTTTTTACGAAACAGAGAACAGCAGTCCTTGTGTATAATATAGAGAATAACAGTCCCTGCATACATTATAGAGAACAGCATTCACTGCATATAATATTGAGAACATGAGGCCCCGTTGATAATATAGTGAACAACAGTCACGGTGTATAATACAGGCAACAGCAGTCCCTGTGACTCATATAGGGAACAGCAGTTGCTGTGTCCAATATAGGGAACAACAGTCCCTCTGTATAATGTAAAGGACTGCAGTCCCTGTGTATATTACCGAGAACAGCAGTACCTGTCTGTGAAAAAGAGATCGACAGATGCTGTGTTTAATACAGAGAGCATGAGGCCTTATGTATAATACAGAGAACAGCTGTCCATGTATATAATATAGAGAACTGCAGCCCCTGTGTGTAAAAAAGAGTACAGCAGTCCCTGTGTACAATATAGAGAACTGCAGTACCTGCTTATAATGTAGACAACGGCAGTACCTGCTTATAATGTAGACAACAGCCGTACCTTTTTACGAAACAGAGAACAGTAGTCCTTGTGTATAATATAGAGAACAGCAGTCCCTGGTTTTAAAAAAGAGAACAGCAGTCCCTGTGATTATTTTTGAGAACAACACTGCCTGTGTATAACACAGAGAACAGTAGTCTTTGTGTAAAATAAAGAGAACAGCAGTCACTCCGTATAATATATATTACAGCAGTCGTTGTGTCTATTCTCGAGAACAGCAGGGTGTAGTAGAGAGAGCAGCAATGTCTGTGTACAATAAACGGGACAGCTGTCCCTGTGTTTAAAACAGAGAACAGCAGTTCCTGTGAAAATATAGAAAAACACTTTGTATAATGCAGAGAACATGAGTCCCTGTGTATAATATAGAGAACAGTCCCTATGTATAATATAGAGAACAACAGTACCTGTGTATAATGTAGAGAACTACAGCTCGGCTAATAAAGGAAGTTAGATTCAGAGAACATACAGCATTACAATGCAGTACAGGTCGTTTATGGAACCACTTGGCCTATACTGGACATTAGACCAATACAACATAGAACATTACAGTGCAGTGGACTTTATGGAACCACTTGGCTAATAAAGGAAGTCAGAGTCAAAGAACGAACAGTATTACAGCGCAGTACAGGCCCTTTAAGGATCCAATCGGCTAATAAAGGAAGTCAGAGTCATTGAACAGCGCAGCACAGGCCCTTTATGGAACCGCTCGGCTAATACCGACATTAGACCAATACAGCATAGAACGTTATAGCGCAGTTCAGGCCCTTGATGGAACCGCTCGGCTAATAAAGGAAGTCAGAGTCAAAGAACAAACAGCATTATAGCACAACACAGGCCCTTTAAGGAACCACTCGGATAATAAAGGAAGTTAGAGTCATAGAATTGCGCAGTACAGTCCCTGTATGGAACCACTTGGCTACTACCGCTCATTAGACCAAAACGACACAGATCATTACAGTGCAGTACAGGTCCTTTATGGAACCACTTGGCTAATAAAGGAAGTTAGACTCATAGAACGGTTCAGTACAGGCCGTTTATGGAACCACTCAGCTAATACCGGACATTAGACCAATAAAACATAGAACATTACAGCACAGTACATCCCTTTGATGGAACCGCTCAGCTAATAAAGGAAGTTAGACTCATAGAACATACAGCATTACAGCGTTGTACAGGTCATTTAGGGAACCGCTCGGCTAATACCAGACATTAGACCAATACAACGTTACAACATTACAGCGCAGTACAAGTCCTTTAAGGAGCCACTCGGCTAATAAAGGAAGTTAGAGTCATGGAACAGCGCAGCACAGGCCCTTTATGGAACCACTCATCTGATAAAGTAAGTTAGACTCATAGGACATACAGCATTACAGCACAGTGCAGGCCCATTATGGAACCACTGGGTTAATACCGGACGTTAGACAAATACAACATAGAACATTACAGCGCAGTACAGGTCCTTTAAGGAACCCCAGGGCTAATAAAATAAGTTTGACTCATAGATCATAGCACATCACAGGGCAATACAGGGCAATATGGAACCACTCGGCTAATAACGGACCTTAGACTCATAGTATGTAAAACATTACACTGTAGTACAGGTCCTTTATGGAACCGCTTGGCTAATAAATGAAGTTTGACTCTGAACATTGAACATTACAGATCAGTACAAGTCTTTATGGAACTTCTCAGCTAATTAAAAAAGTTACACACATAGAACATTCAGACTGTGAATGCGCAGTACGGGCCCTTTACGAAATCTTGTCGGCTAAAAGAGGAAGTTAGGCTCATTGAATATAGCACACACAGTGCAGTACAGGCACTTTATAGAACTGCTTGGCTAATGAAGGAATATAGGCTCATAGAACAGAGAATATGACAGCGCAGTACAGGCCCTTTATGGAACCACTCAGCTAATAAAGTAAGTTAGACTAATAGAACATAGCACATCACAGTGCAGTACAGGACCTTTATAGAACCGCTTGTCTAATAAAGGAATATCGGCTCATCGAACATAGAATATGACAGCGCAGTGCAGGGCGTTTATAGAACCGCACGGCTAATGAAGGAAGTTAGACCCACAGAACATAGATCATTACAGCGCAGCACAGGCCATTTTGTGGAACTTCTTGGATAATAAAGGAAGTTAGGCTCAGAACATAGAACATTACAACGCAGTACAGCCTTATTATGGAACTGCTCGGCTGATAAATTAAATTTGACTGAAACAACATAGAACTTGACAGTGCAATACAGGCCGTTTATGGAATCTATTGGCGAGTAAAGGAAGTTAATCTCACAGAACGTAAAGTAATACAGTGTAGTACAGGCTCTTTACGGAACTGCTTGGCCTATAAAAGAAGTTAGACTGATGCAGCACAGAACATGACAGCGCAGACAAAAACCATTATGAATCTGCTCAGGTAATAAAAGTAGTTAGACGAATAAAACATAGAATATGACAGCGCAGTACAGGCCCTTTATGGAACCGTTCAGCTAATAAAGAAAGTTAGACACATAGAATATTAATAACATGAAAATAAAGGAAGTTAGACTCATAGAACATAGAATATGACAGCGCAGCACAGGCCCCTTATTGTACCGCTCGGCTAATAAAGGAAGTTACACACATAGAAAGTTAAGAACATGACAACGCAGCACATACCCTTTATGGATCCTCTCAGATAATAAGGAATTTAGACTCATAGAAAATAGAAGATGACAGCGCAGTACAGGCCCTTCTTGGAACCGCTCAGCTGATAAAAGAAGTTAGACTAATACAATGCAGAACATGACATGGAAGTACTGATCATTTATGGAACCGCTTGGATAAAAAAGGAAGTTAGACTCATAGAACATTACAGCACAACACAGGCCCATTTTGGAACGGCTCAGTTAATAAAGGAAGTTAGACTCATAGAACATACAGCAATACAGCGCAGTACAGGCTCTTTATGGAATCACACGGCTAATACCGGACATTAGACCAATACAACATAAAACATTGCAGCGCAGTACAGGTCCTTTATGGAACCACTCAGCTAATAAAGGAAGTTAGCCTCATAGAACATACAGCATTACAGCGCAGTACAGGCCCTTTATGGAACCTCTCGATGCTAATGGAGACTAAACTAACATAACATAGAACATTACAACGCAGGACAGGCCCTTTACGCAACTGATTGGCAGTTAAAGGAAGATAGAATAATACAAAATAGAACATTACAGTGCAGTACAGGTCCTTTATGGAAGCGCTCGGCTTAGAGTCATAGAGTCATAGAGTCATAGAGATGTACAGCATGGAAACAGAGCCTTCGATCCAACCCATCCATGCCGACCAGATATCCCAACCCAATCTTGTCCCACCTGCCAGCACCCGGCCCATATCCCTCCAAACCCTTCCTATTCAAATACCCATCCAAATGCCTCTTAAATGTTGGAATTGTACCAGCCTCCACCATATCCTCTGGCAGCTCATTCCATACACGTACCACCCTCTGCGTAAAAAAGTTGCCCCTTAGGTCTCTTTTATATCTTTCCTCTCTCACCCTAAACCTATGCCCGCTAGTTCTGGACTCCCCGACCCCAGGGAAAAGACTTTATCTATTTATCCTATCCATGCCCCTCATAATTTTGTAAAACTCTATAAGGCCACCACTCAGCCTCCGATGCTCCAGGGAAAACAGCCCCAGCCTGTTCAGCAGCTCCATGTAGCTCAGATCCTCCAAGCCTGGCAACATCCTTGTAAATCTTTTCTGAACCCTTTCAAGTCTCACAACATCTTTCCGATAGGAAGGAGACCAGAATTGCACGCAATATTTCAAGAGTGGCGTAACCAACACACTGTACAGCCGCAACATGACCTCCCAACCTCTGTACTCAATACTCTGACCAATAAAGGAAAGCATACCAAACACCTTCTTCACTATCCTATCTACCTGCAACTCCACTTTCAAGGCGCTACGAACCTGCACTCCAAGGTCTCTTTGTTCAGCAACACTCCCTAGGATCTTACCATTAAGTGTATAAGTCCTACTCAGATTTGCTTTCCCAAAATGCAGCACCTGACATTTATCTGAATTAAACTCCATCTGACACTTCTCAACACATTGGTCCATCTGGTCCAGATCCCGTTGTAATCTGAGGTAACTCTCTTCGCTGTCCACTACACCTCCAATTTTGGTGACATCCGCAAATTTACTAACTGTACCTCTTGTGCTTGCATCCAAATCATTTACGTAAATGGAAAAAAGTAGAGGGCCCAGCACCGATCCTTGTGACACTCCACTGGTCACAGGCCTCCACTACCATCCTCTGTCTTCTATCTTATAAACGAAGTTAGACTAATACAACGTGGTACATTACAGCGCAGTACGGGCCCATTATGGGACGGCTCGGCTGTTAAAGTAAGTTAGACTAATTCAATATAGAACATTATAGTGCAGTGCAGGCCCTATATGGAATCACTCGGCTAATACAGGAACCAAGACTCATACAACGTGGAGCATTAAAGCAAGGCCTTTATGGAAATGATTGGCTAATAAAGGAAGTAAGACTCATACAACATAGAACATTACAGTGCATTACAGGACATTTATGGAAATGTTTGGCTTATAAAGGAAGTTAGACTGATAGTACATGGAGCAGTACAGCGCAGTACAGGCTCTTTGTGGAACCGCTTGGCTAATAAATGAAGTTAGACTAATACAACATAGAACATTACAATGCAGGACAGGCCTTTTATGCAATTGCTTGGCTGTTAAAGGAAGATAGAATAATACAAAAGAGTACATTACAGCGCAGTACAGGCCCTTTATGGAATCGATCGGCTCATAAACGAAGTTAGAATAATACAACAGCAATGTTCAATCTGTCAGTGGAACCACAAGCTGAAAAAAGGAAGTTAGACTCTTGAACATGGGCATTACAGCGCAGTACAGGTCCTTTGTGGAATCGCTCGACTTCTAAAGGCAATTAGACTCATTGAACAGGTTATTTATGGAACCGCTTGGATAAAAAAGGAAGTTAGACTCATAGAACGTTACAGCACAACACAGGCCCATTTTGGAACGGCTCAGTTAATAAAACATCACAGCCTAGTACAGGCCCATTATGGAAAGGCTCGGCTGTTAACGTAAATTAGACTAATTCAAAATAGAACATTACAGCGCAGTACAGGCCCTTTATGGAACTGCTCGACTAATAAAGAATTGTAGTCTCAGAGAACATAGATCATTACAGTGTAGTATAGGCCCTGTATGGAACCGCTCGGCTAATGCAGGAAGTTAGGCTCATACAACATGGAGCATTAAAGCACAGTACAGGACCTTTATGGAAATGATTGGCTAATAAAGGAAGTAAGACTGATAGAACATGGACCATTACAGCTCAGTACAGGCCCTTTATGGATCCGCTCGGCTAATACAGGAAGTTAGACTCATAGAACATGGAGCATTACAGCTCTTTTGTGGACCCACATGGCTAATGAATGAAGTTAGACTAATACAACATAGGACATCACAACGCAGTACAGGCCCTTTATGGAAATGCTTGGCTAATAATGGAAGTAAGACTCATCGAACATAGAACATTACAGCGCAGTACAGGCCCTTTGTGGAACCACTCAGTTAATAATGGACACTAGACTAATCCAACATAGTACATTTCAGCACAGTAGGCCCTATATGGAACAGCTTGCTTCGTAATGAAAGTTAGACTGATAGAACATGGAGCATTACAGCTCAGTACAGGCCCTTTATGGATCCGCACAGTTAATACAGGAAGTTAGATTTATAGAACATGGAGCATCACAGCGCAGTACTGGCTCTTTTGTGGACTCGCATGGCTAGTGAACATCACAACGCAGTACAGACCCTTTATGGAAATGCTTGGCTAATAATGGAAGTTAGACTCATAGAACATAGAGCATTTCAGTGCAGTACAGGCCCTTTGTGGAATCGCTCAACTTCGAAAGGCAATTAGACTCATTGAACAGGTTATTTATGGAACCGCTTGGATAAAAAAGGAAGTTAGACTCATAGAACGTTACAGCTCAACACAGGCCCATTTTGGAATGGCTCAGTTAATAAAGCAAGTTAGACTCAGAGAACATACAGCATTACAGCGCAGTACTGGCTCTTTATGGAACCACACGGCTAATACCGGGCATTAGACCAATACAACATGGAATATTACAGCGCAGTACAGGCCGTCAATGGAACCACTCGCCTAATAAAGGAAGTTAGACTCATTTGAACATGGGGCATTACAGCGCAGTACTGGCCCTTTATGGAACTGCTTGGCTAATACAGGTTGTTTGACTCATACATTATAGCACCGTACAGGACCTTCATGGAAATGATTGGCTAATAAAGGAAGTAAGACTCATACAACATAGAACATTACAGCACAGTACAGGTCCTTCATGTACATGCTTGGCTAATGAAGGAAGTTAGACTGATAGAACATGGAGCATTACAGCACAGTACAGGCTCTTTATGGAACCACTCGGCTAATACTGGACATTAGAACAATACAACATAGAACATTACAGCGCAGTGCTGGCCCTTTTTTGGAACCACTCGGCTAATACCGCTCATTAGACCAATACGACATAGAACATTACAGTGAGTACAGGTGCTTTATGGAACCGCTCGGCTAATAAAGGAAGTCAGAGTCAAAGAACAACCGCATTACAGCGCAGTACAGGCCCTTTATGGATGCGCTCGGCTAATAAAGGCAGTAGACTCAGAGAACATACAGCATTACAGCGCAGTACAGGTCGTTTAGGGAACCGCTCGGCTAATACCAGACATTAGACCGATACAACATACAGCATTACAGCGCAGTACAAGTCCTTTAAGGAACCACTCAGCTAATAAAGGAAGTTAGAGTCATGGAACAGCGCAGTACAGGCCCTTTATGGAACCACTCGTCTGATAAAGTAAGTTAGACTCATAGAACACATAGCATTACAGCACAGTACAGGCCCATTATGGAACCACTGGGCTAATACCGGACATTAGACAAATACAACATAGAACATTACAGCGCAGTACAGCCCTTTCTGGAACCCCAGGGCTAATAAAAGAAGTTTGACTCATAGATCATAGCACATCACAAGGCAGTACAGGCCGTTTATGGAACCACTCGGCTAATAACGGACCTTAGACTCATACCATGTAGAACATTACAGTGTAGTACAGGTTCTTTATGCTTGGCTGTTAAAGTAAGTTAGACGAATATAAAATAGAACATTACAGCGCAATACAGGCCCTTTATGGAACCGCTTGGCTAATAAAGAAAATAAGACTCATACAACATGGAACATTACAGCGCAGTACAGGACCTTTATGGAATTGCTTGGCTAATAAAGGAACTTAGACTCATTGAACATGGGGCGTTACAGCGCAGGACAGGCCCTTTATGCAACTGCTTGGCTGTTAAAGGAAGTTAGACTAATATAAAGTAGAACATTACAGCGCAATACAGGCCCTTTATGGAACCGCTTGGCTAATAAACCAAGTTAGACTAATACAATATAGAACATTACAGCAGTGTACAGGCTGTCTATGGAACCGCTCGCCTAATAAAGGAAGTTAGACTCAATGAACATGGGGCATTACAGCACAGTACAGACCCTTTATGGAACCGCTCGTCTAATAAAGGATGGTAGGCTGTTTTAAAAAATTCTCAAGGTCAGGTTCGTAGGAGAGTAGTCTGACACAGAACAAACGACCAAGAGGCGAGTCTGCTAGAATATGGGCATTTTATTCCCCGCAGCGTCGCCAGAACGGGTCTGGCTTATACTCACTCTACATGTTACCAAAACTGGGAGCCGTCAGTTCTCGTAGAGCGGTTGCCAACAACCCACGCTCGGCGGTTAAACGTAACCCCGGAGCAGACTCACCGAACTGGAGACTTTTCCGGCTGATATACTCTTTTCCAGATATAAACATTCATGTGAACAGCAGAAAAACACATTCCATTCTGGTTACATACAGATAATAACAGCAGAGCAAGGCTAAAAAACACATTCCATTCTGGTTACATACAGATAAGAAGATTCACACGGGACTAAGCAACACCTCCATTCCGGTTAGATTCACACATATATTGGGACATAATTTTTAACCGTTTCACCACATTCCACTGCTTGGAATTTTACACCACATTCCACTGCTTGGCCCAATACATGTGTTACATTATGCTTAATTCAGTTCAATTCGTTTCAGTTAATTTCAGTTCAGTCAATTCAGTGTAATTCAATTCAGCTCAGTTCAGGTCTGTTCAGTTCAATTCAATTGTGTTCAATTCAGTTCCGTCCATTTCAATTCAATTTAGCTCAGTTCCATTTTGTTCCGTTCAATTTGATTCACTTCAGTTCCACTCAGTTCAGTTCAGTTCAATCCCATTCAATTCTGTTAACTCCGCTTCAGCCTTTTGGACATGCCCACATCCTCCGCTGTACCCCAGGCAAGGGGTTCTTCGGCAGGACTGGGATCCTTTCTCAAACAAACTGCCACGTACATGCCCACATCCATGCCATCCCGGGACGGTCGGGACCTCCACAGTTTGTTCTTCTGGTTTCTTAGTCGTTTTCCAAAACATTGTTCTGTATCAAAATCTCTCCTCAATTGCGATTGACCCTGCTCGACTACGCCAAATGTTTTAAAAAATTCTCAAGGTCAGGTTCGTAGGAGAGTAGTCTGACACAGAACAAACGACCAAGAGGCGAGTCTGCTAGAATATGGGCATTTTATTCCCCGCAGCGTCGCCAGAACGGGTCTGGCTTATACTCACTCTACATGTTACCAAAACTGGGAGCCGTCAGTTCTCGTAGAGCGGTTGCCAACAACCCACGCTCGGCGGTTAAACGTAACCCCGGAGCAGACTCACCGAACTGGAGACTTTTCCGGCTGATATACTCTTTTCCAGATATAAACATTCATGTGAACAGCAGAAAAACACATTCCATTCTGGTTACATACAGATAATAACAGCAGAGCAAGGCTAAAAAACACATTCCATTCTGGTTATATACAGATAAGAAGATTCACACGGGACTAAGCAACACCTCCATTCCGGTTAGATTCACACATGTATTGGGACATAATTTTTAACCGTTTCACCACATTCCACTGCTTGGAATTTTACACCACATAGGCTCAGAGAACATAGATCATTACAGTGTCGTAGAGGCCCTATATGGAACCGCTCGGCTAATGCAGGAAGTTAGGCTCATACAACATGGAGCATTAAAGCACCATACAGGACCTTCAGGGAAATGATTGGCTAATAAAGGATGTAAGACTCATACAACAGAGAACATTACAGCACAGTACAGGTCCTTCATGTACATGCTTGGCTAATGAAGGAAGTTAGACAGATAGAACATGGAGCATTACAGTGCAGTACAGGCCCTTTATGGAACTGCTTGGCTAATACAGGATGTTCGACTCATACAACATGATGCATTAAAGCACCGTATAGGACCTTTAGGGAAATGATTGGCTAATATAGGAAGTAAGACTCATACAACATTAGAGGAGAAAGTGAGGGCTGCAGATGCTGGAGATCAGAGCTGAAAATGTGTTGCTGGAAAAGCGCAGCAGGTCAGGCAGCATCCAAGGAACAGGAGAATCGACGTTTCGGGCACAAGCCCTTCTTTGGGAATGAAGAAGGGCTTATGCCCGAAATGTCGATTCTCCTGTTCCTTGGATGCTGCCTGACCGGCTGCGCTTTTCCAGCAACACAATTTCAGTTCATGCAACATAGAACATTACAGAGCAGTACAGGTCCTTCATGTACATGCTTGGCTAATAAAGGAAATTAGACTGATAGAACATGGAGCATTACAGCGCAGTACAGACCTTTTATGAAACCACTCGGCGAATACCGGACAATAGACCAATACAACGTAGAACATTACAGCGCAGTACAGATCCTTAAGGGAAATGCTGGGCTAATAAAGGAATATAGATTCATAGAACGTAGAGAATTAACGCACAGTACAGGTAATTTATGGAACCATTCGGCTAATACCACACATTAGACCAATACAACATAGAACATTACAGCACAGTACAGCCACTTGATGGAACAGCTCGCTAATAAAGGAAATGAGAGTCATAGAACAAACAGCATTACAGCGCAGTACAGGCCCTTTATGGAACAGCTCGTTTAATAAAGGAAGTTAGACTCATAGAACACACAGCATTACGGCGCAGTACAGGCCCTTTATGGTACCACTTGGCTAGTTCCGGACATTAAACCAATACAACATAGCACATTACAGCACAGTACAGGTCCTTTATGGAACTGCTGGGCTAATAAAGGAATATAGATTCATAGAATGTAGACTGTATAGATTCATAGAATGTAGCACAGTACAGGACAATTATGGAACCACTCGGCGAATACCGGACATTAGACCAATACAACATAGAAGATTACAGCACATTACAGGCCATTGATGGAACCGCTCGACTAATAAAGGAAGTGAGAGTTATAGAACAAACAGCATTACAGCGCAGTACAGGTCCTTTATGGAACAGTTCGATTAATAAAGGAAGTTAGACTAATAGAACACACAGCATTACAGCACAGTACTAGCCCTTTATGGTACCACTCGGCTAATGATGGACATTACACCAATACAACATAGAACATTACACAGCAGTACAAGCCCTTGATGGAATCGCTCGGCTAATAAAGAAAGTCAGAGTCAGAGTAAAAACAGCATTACAGCGCAGAACAGGCCCGTTTTGGAATCGCTCGGCGAATACAAGAAATTAGACTCATAGAACGTGGAACATGACAGCACAGTACAGGCCCTTTATAGAACCGCTCAGTTAATAAAAAAGGTTAGACTAATACAAAATAGAACATTACAGTGCAGTACAGGTGCTTTATGGAACCGCTCGCCGACTAATACAACATTGAACACCATAGTGCGATGCAGGTCCTTGACCAAACCGCGTGGCTAATTAAGGAGATTAGACTAATACAACATAGAACAAATATAGAGCAGTACAGATGCTTTAAGGAACCGCTTGGATAATAAAATAAATTAGACTAATACAACATAGAACATGACAGCGCACTACAGGCCCTTTATGGATCCGCTTGGCTAAGAAAGGAAGTTAGTCTCAGAGAACATCACAGCTCACCACAGGCCATTTATGGATCTGCTCAGCTAATAAAAGACATTAGACAAATAAACATAGAACATTACAGTGCTGTACATGCCCTTTATGAAACTGCTCGGCCAGTAGAGGATGTTAGACTCAGACAACATGGAACATTACAGCACAGTACAGGCCCTTTGTGGAACAGATTGGCTAATAAAGGATGTTAGACTAATACAACTAAGAACATTACAACGCAGTACAGGCTCTTTAAGAAACCGTTCAGCCAATAAAGGAAGTCAGACTAATACAACATAGAGCATTACAGTGCAGTACGGGCCCCCTATGCAACCACTCAGCTAATAAAGAAATATGACAGCGCAGTACAGGCCTTTTAAGGAAACGCTCGGCTAAGACAGGAAGTCAGGCTAACACAACATAGAACATTAGAGCACAGCACAGGCACTTTAAGGAACCGCTTGGATAATAAAAGAAGTTAGACTAATACAACATAGAACATTACAGTGCACTACAGGCCCTTTATGGATCCGCTCAGCTGATAAAGGATGTTAAACCGATACAACATAGAACATTACAGCGCAGTACAGGCCCTGTACTGAACTGCAATGTTCTATGTTGTATTAGTCTAACTTCCTTTATTAGCTGTGTGGTTGCATAAATGACCTGTGCTGAGCTGTGATGTTCTCTGAGTCTAACTTCCTTTATTAGCCGAATGGTGCCATAAAGGGCCTGTACTGTGCTGTAATGTTCTTTTTGCTATGAATCTAGCTTCCATCATTTACCGAGTGGTTGCATAAAGGGCCTGTACTGCGCTGTATTGTTGTATTAGTCTAACTTTCCTTATTAGCCGAGCAGTTCAATAATGGGAATTTACTGCACTGTAATGTTCTTGATTGTGTTAGTCTAACTTCCTTTATTGGTGTAGCAGTTCCATAAAGGGCCTGTACTCCACTATCATGTTCTATGTTGAATTAGTCTAACTTCCTTTGTTAGCTGAGCGTTTACATATTGGGCCTGTACTGTACTGTAATGTTCTATGTTGTATCAGTCTGCCTTCTTTTATTACAGAGCTTGAACTGCTCTGTAATGTGCTCTATTGTATTAGTGTAATTTCCTGTATTAGCCAAGCAGTTTCATAAAGGGCCTGTACTGCGCTGTAATGTTCTATGTTGTATTAGTCTAACTTCTATTATTAGCTGAGCAGTTCTATAAACGGACGGTGCTGCGCTGTAATGTTCCAAGTTCTATCAGTCTAACTTCCTTCATTAGCTAAGCGGTTCCATTAAGGGCATCTCCTGCGCTGTAATGTTCCATGTTGTATTAATCTAACTTACTTCATTTAGAGAAAGTGGAGGCTGCAGATGCTGGAGATCAGAGCTGAAAATGTATTGCTGGAAAAGCGCAGCAAGTCAGGCGGCATCCAAGGAACAGGAGAATCGATGTTTCGGGCATAAGCATTCCTGAAGAAGGGTTTATGCCCGAAACGTTGATTCTCCTGTTCCTTGGATGCTGCCTGACCTGCTGCGCTTTTCCAGCAACACATTTTCAGCTCTAACTTACTTCATTAGCCAAGCGGTTCGATAAAGGGCCTGTACTACACTGTAATGCTCTGTGTTGGATCAGTCTAATGTCTGTTATTAGCCGGGCTGTTCCATTAATGGCCTGTACTGCGCTGTAATGTTCTTTGTTGTATCAGTCTAACTTCTTTTATTACCCAAGCAGTTCCATAAAGGGCTCATACTGCGCTGTAATGGTCTCTGAGATTAGCTTCCTGTATTAGCTGAGCGGTTCCATAAATGGCCTCTATTACGCTGTCCTGTTCTATGTTGTATTTGTCTGGTTTCTTTCTTAGTTGAGTGGTTCTATAAATGGCCGGTGTTGAGCTGTGATGTCCTCTGAATCTAACTTTCTTCATTAGTTAAGTGGTTTCATAAAGGGCCTGTGTTGCGCTGTAATGTTCTTTGTTGTATCAGCCTAACTTCTTTTATTAGCCAAGCAGTTCCATAAACAGCCCGTTCTGTGCTGTAATGTTGTATGAGATCAGCTTCCGTTATTAGCCAAGCGGTTCCATAAAGGGCCTCAATTGCGCTGTCATGTTCTATGTTGTATTAGTCTAACTTCCTTTATTAGCCAAGCAGTTGCATAAACGGCCTGTGCTGAACTGTGATGTTCTATGTTCTCTGAGTCAAACTTCCTGCATCAGCCGAGCGGTTCCATAAAGAGCCTGTACTGCACTACAGTATTCTATGTTGTATCAGTTGAACTTCCTTTACTAGCCAAGAAGTTCCAAAATGGTCCTGAAGTGCACTGTAATGTTCTGTGTTGTAATAGTCTACCTTCCTTTAATAGTTGAGCGGTTCCATAAAGGGCGTGTACTGTGTTAACATGTTCCATGTTGTATTAGCCTAACTTCCTTCATTAGCTAAGTGGTTCCATAAAGGGCATGTACTGCACTGTAGTGTTGCATATTCTCTGAGTCTGACTTCCTTTCTGAGCCGAGTGGTTCCTTAAAGGACCTGTGCTGTGTTGTAATGTACTATGTTGTATTAGTCTAATTTCCTTTATTAGCCGCGTGGTTCCATAAAAGGCCTGTTCTGCATTGTAATGTCCTATGTTGTATTAGTCGAACGTCCTTTATTAGCCGAGTGTTTCAATAAAGGGCTGCACTGTAATGCTCTATGTTCTATGTCCTCTGAGTCTAACTTCCTTTATAAACCGAGTGGATCAAAGAAGGGCTGCACTGTAATGCTCTATGTTCTATGAGTCTACCTTCCTTTATTAGTCTGTACTGCACTGTCATGATCTATGTTGTATTTGTCTAACTCACTTTAGCAGCCGAGCGGATCCATAAAGGGCCTGTCATGTGCTGTTCTATGTTCCATGTTCTATGAGTCTAAGTTCCTTTATTATCTAAGAGATTCCATAAAGGGCTGGCAGTATGCTGCCATGTTCCATGTTGTATTAGTCAAACTTCCTTTATTAGCCGAGCGGTTCCATAAAGGGCCTGTACTGTGTCGTGATGTTCTATATTGTCTTAGCCTAACTTCATTTATGAGCCGAGCGGTTCTATAAAGGGTCTGTACTGCACTGTAATGTTCTATGAGGCTAACATCCTCTATTAGCCAAGCCATTCCATACAGAGCTGTACTGCGCTGTAATGTTCTCTGTTATATTAGTCTTATGTTTTTTTATTAGCCGAGCTGCTCCATAATTGGGCTGTACTGCATTGTACTGTTCTCTGTTGTGTTCGTCTGACTTCCTTTATTACCCGAGCGGTTCCATAAAGGGCCTGCATTATACTGTCATGTTCTTTGTTGTATTACTCAAACTTCCTTCTCGGCCAAGTGGTTCCATAAAGGGCCTGTACTGTGCTGTATTTTTCTATATTGTGTTAGTCTAATTTCCTTTACTAGCCAAGCAGTTCCCTAATGGGCCTGTACTGTGTTGTAATGTTCTAGGTCGTATTTGTCTAACATCCTTTATCAGTTGAACGGTTCCATAAAGGGCCTGTTCTGTGTTGCTTTGTTCTTTGTTGCATTAATCTAATTTCCTTTATTAACTGAGCGGTTCTATAAAGGGCTGTACTGCCCTGTCAAGTTCCATGTTCCATGAGTCTAACTTATTTTATGAGCTGAGCAGTTACATGAAGGGCTCACACTGCACTGTAATTGTGCTATGTTCTTTGAGTGTAACTTTCTTTTATAGCTGAGTGGTACCAGAAAGGGCCTGTACTGCACTGTAATGTTCTATGTTGTCTCAGTCTAACATCCTTTATCAGTCGAGTGGTTCTATAAAATGACTGTCCTGCGTGGTCATATTCTATCTTGTATTAGTCTAACGTCTTTTATCAGCTGAGAGGTTCAATGCAGAGCATGTACTGCGCTGTAAAACACTATGTTCTGTGAGTCTAACCTCCTATTTTAGCCGAGCAGTTCCATAAAGGGCCTATACTGCACGGTGATGTTCTTTGTTGTATTAGTCTAACTTCCTTAATGAGCCAAATGGTTCCTTAAAGGGCCTGTACTGCGCTGAAGTGTTTCATGTTCCATGAGTCTAACTTCCTTTATGAGCTGAGTGGTTCCTTAAAGGGGCTGTGCTGCACTGTAATGTCCAATGTTGTATTAGTCTAACATCCTTTATTAGCTGAGTGTTTCGATAAAGGGCCTGTACTGGGCTGTCATATTCTATGTTCTATGAGTCTAACTTCCTTTATTAGCCAAGCGGTTCCATGAAGGGACTGTACTGCGCTGTAATGTTCCATGTTCTATCAGTCTATCTTCCTTCATTAGCCAAGCGCTTCCATAAAGGGCCTGTACTGCACTGTAATACTCTATGTTCTCTGAGTCTAATACCCTCTACTGGCTGAACTGTTCCATAAAGGGTGCGTCCAGCACTGTAATGCTCTACGTTGTTGAGTCTATATTCCTGTATTAGCTGAGCGGTTCCATATAGGGCCTATACTGCACTGTGATGTGCTATGTTCTATTAGTCTAACTTCCTTTATTCGCCGAGCTGCTCCATAAAGGGCCTGTACTACGTTGCAATGTTCTATTTGTATTGGTCTAATGTCCGGTATTAGCCGTGTGGTTCCATAAAGAGCCTGTATTGTGCTGTAATGCTGCATGTTCTATGAGTCTAACTTCCTTTATTAACTGAGCAGTTCCAAAATGGGCCTGTGATGCGCTGTCATGTTCTATGTTCTATGAGTATAATTTCCTCTTTTATTCAAGCGGTTCCATAAACGACTTGTGCCGCGCTGTCATGTTCTGTATTGTATTAGTCTAACTTCTTTTATCATCTGAGGGGTTCCTCAAAGGGCCTGTACTGTGCTGTCATCTTCTATGTTCGATGAGTCTAAATTCCTTTATTATCTGAGCGGATCCATAAAGGGTGTGTACTGCGCTGTCATGTTCTTAATGTTCTATGTGTGTAACTTTCTTTATTAGCCGAGGAGCTCCATAATGGGTTTTTTCTGTGCTGTCATGTTCTATGTTGTATCGGTCTAACTTCTTTTATTAGCCGAACAGTTCCGTAAAGAGCCTGTACTACACTGTATTACTCTACGTTCTGTAAGATTAACTTCCTTTACTTGCCAATGAGTTTCAAAAACGGCCTGTATTGCACTGTCAAATTCTATGTTGTTTTAGTCAAACTTAATTTATTAGCCGAGCAATTCCACAATAAGGCTGTACTGCATCGTAATGTTCTATGTTCTGAGTCTAACTTCCTTTATTATCCGAGAAGTTCCACAAAATGGCCTGTACTGTGCTATAATGTTCTATGATCTCTGAGTCTAACTTCCTTCATTAGCCGTGCGGTTCTATAAACGCCCTCCTCTGCGCTGTCATATTTTGTGTTCGATGAGCCGATATTCCTTTATTAGACAAGCGGTTCTATAAAGGGCCTGCAATGCACTGTGATGTGCTATGTTCTATTAGTCTAACTTACTTTATTAGCTGAGTGGTTCCATAAAGGGCCGGTACTGTGCTATAATGCTGTATGTTCTATGAGTCTAACTTACTTTCTTCGCCAAACAGTTACATAAAACTCCACTACTGCACCATCATATTCTGTGTTGTATTAGTCTAACTTCTTTTATCAGATGAGCGTTTCTATAAAGGGCTTGTATTGCACTGTCATGTTCTATGTTCCATGTGTGTAACTTCCTTTATTAGCCGAGTTGGTCCATAAAGGGCCTGTACTGCGCTGTCATGTTCTTAGTGTTCTGTGTGTAACTTTCTTTATTAGCTGAGGGATTCCATCAAGGGCCGGTACTGCGCTGTCATATTCTATGTTCCATGCGTCTATACTCCTTTATTCGCTGAGTGGTTTTATAAAGGGACTGCACTACACTGTGATGTGCTCTGCTCTATTTGTCTAACTTCCTTTATTATCTGAGCGGTTCCATAAAGGGCCTGTACTGCGTTGTCATATTCTACGTTCTATGAGTCTAACTTCTATATTAGCCAAGCGGTTCTATAAAGGGCCTGTACTGTGCTGTGATGGTCTTTGTTCTATTAGTCTAACTTCCTTTGTTAGCTGAGCGGTTCCATAGTTTACCTGTACTGCGCTGTCATGTTCCTAAAGCTCTATGTGTGTAAATTTCTTTATTAGCCAAACGTTTTCATAAAGGGCCTGTACTGCGCTGTAATATGCTATGTTGTATAAGGCTAATTTCCTTCATGAGCTGAATGGTTCCATAAAGCTCTGTACTGTGCTGTAATATTCTTTGTTCTATGAGTCTAATTTCCTTTATTAGCCGAGCAGTTAAATAAAGGGCCTGTACTGCATTGTAATGTGCTATATTGCGTTAGTCTAACTTCTTTTAAAGGCAAGCAGTTCCATAAAGAGCCTGTACTGTGTTGACATGTTCTTCATGTTCTATATGTGTAACTTTCTTTCTTAGCTGAATGGTTCCATAAAGGATCTGTACTGTGCTGTCATATTCTATGTTCCATGAGTCTATATTCCTTTATTAACCAAGCAGATCTCTAAAGGGCCTGCAATGCACTGTGATGGGCTATGTTCTATGAGTCTACTTCCTTTATTAGCCAAGCGGTTCCACAAAGGACCTGCACTGGACTGTAATGTTCTGTGTTGTATTGGTCTAATGTCTGGTATTAGCCAAGTGGTTCTATAAAGGGCCTGTACTGTGCTGTAATGCTGTGTGAACTATGATGCTAACTTCCTTTATTAGCTGACCAGTTCCATAAAGGGCCGATACTGCGCTGTAATGCTCTTTGTATGATGAATCTAACTTCCATTATTAGCCGAGTGGTTCCGTAAAAGTCATTTATAGCGCAGTAATGTGCTATGTTCTATGAGTCAAAGTTCATTGATGAGCTGAGAGATACCATAAAGTGATATAACATTATGTGTTGTATTAGTCCAACTTCATTTATTATCTAAGTGGTTCCATAAAGGGCTTGTACTACGCTGTAATTATATGAGTCTAACTTCCTTTATAATCCAAGTGGTCCCATAAATGGCCTATACTGCACTGTCATGTTCTGTGTTGTATCAGTCTAACTTCTTTTATGAGCCATATGGTTCAATAAAGGGCCTCTGCTGCGCTGTCATAGTCTATGTTCTGTGAATCTAACTTCCTTTATTAACCAGTTGCTCCATATAGGGCCTGTACTGCGCTGTCATGTTCTTAATGTTCCATGTATGTAACTTTCTTTATTAGCCGAATGGTTCCATAAAGCTCCTGTACTGCGCTGTAATTCTCGACGTTTGATGAATCGATATTTCTTTATTAGCCAAGCGGTTTTATAAAGGGCCTGGACTGCACTGTGATGTGTTAAGTTCTATTAGCCTAACTTCTTTTATTAGCCAAGCGGTTCCACAAAGGACTTGTACTGCGCTGCAATGTTCTATGCTGTACTGGTCTAATATCTGGTATTAGCTGATTGGTTCCATAAAGGGCCTGTACTGTGCTGTAATGCTGTATGTTCAATGAGTCTAACTTCCTTTATTAGCTGACCGGATCCATAAAGGGCCTGTACTGAGCTGTAATGCTCTATGTTGTATGAGTCTTACTTTCTTTATAGCCAATCATTTCCATAAATGTCCTGTACTATGTTTTAATGATCCATGTTGTATGAGTCTAACTTCCTGTATTAGCCGAGCGGTTCCATATCGGGCCAGTATAATTAGATTAGATTAGATTACTTACAGTGTGGAAACAGGCCCTTCAGCCCAACAAGCTCACACCGACTCTCCGAAGAGCAACCCACCCAGACCCATTCCCCTACATTTACCCCTTCACCTAACACTACGGGCAATTTAGCATGGCCAATTCACCTAACCTGCACAATTTTGGACTGTGGGAGGAAACCAGAGCACCTGGAGGAAACCCACACAGACATGGGGAGAACGTGCAAACTCCACACAGACAGTTGCCTGAGGCAGGAATTGAATGCGGGTCTCTAGCGCTGTGAGCAGCAGTGCGAACCACTGAGCCACCGTGCCGCCTATGATGATCTATGTTCTCTGAGACTATCATCCTTTATGAGCTGAGCAGTTCCATAAACGGCCTGTACTGCACTGTAATGCTGCATGTTCTATGACTCTAGCTTCCTTTATTAGCCGAGTGGTTCATTGTGCTGTAATGCTCGTCTAATAAAGGAATATAGATTCATAGAACATAGAGCATTTCAGCGCAGTACAAGTCCTTTGTGGAATCGCTCGACTACTAAATGCAATTAGATTGATTGAACAATGAACATTACAGTGCAACACAGGAAAATTGTGGAACTGCTCAGCTAATAAAGGAAGTTAGCCTAATACGACATAGAACATAACTGCACAGCACAGGCCCTTTATGGAACCACTCAGCCAATACCGTACATTAGACCAGTACAACATAGAACATTACAGCGCAGTAAAGGTCCTTTATGGAACAGCTCGGTTAATAAAGGAAGTCAGACTCATAGAACATACAGTATTACAGTGCAGAACAGGCCCTTTATGGTACCATTTGGCTAATTCCGGACATTATACCAACACAACACAGAAAGTTACAGCGCAGTACAGGTCCTTTATGGAACAGCTCGGATAATAAGGGAAGTTAGACTCATAGAATATACAGCATTACAACGCAGTACAGGCCCTTTATGGTACCACTCAGCTAATACCGGACATTTAACCAATTCATAAAGTGGCCGAGCAGAGGCTGATAGCTAAGTTCGGTACCCATAGGGAGGGCCTCAACCGGAACCTTCGGTTCATGTCACATTACAGGTGACCACCATTGCACTATACACCCACACACACCCTTACAGACTTAAGACAGTCTGCACTCACTATGCACACACGCACATACACTTTCTCACACTCACAACCCCCAACCCAGACAGACACACACACGCAGACAGACAAAGACCCACATGCACACCTATATTTTGTGGGGTGAATTTGTACTTGCAGGGTTACATTGTACTTTCCTCAAAAACTGCATGCATTCATGTAGAACTCTGAGCTCAAAAATTGCATGAATTTATGTAAAACTCCGTTATCTCACTTTTTAGATTAGAATCAATCTAAACGTCATGGCATAGACAGAGAAGACAGGGGGCCAACACCTTCAACATATTGTCTAGCTATTACCATTGTTAACAGCTAACCCGAGAATGCAACTTTTTGAAAAAAAGGTTTTGTCATTTACACATGAAAGAATGAAACTATCACTGTGTTCTAACAGATGAAAGGCTTAACAGACAATCAATTTTTCAATGTACAATTTCAGTTACATCACACTGTAAATTTTTGCTATAAATTCTGTGTTAGGATTGAGTCCTCCACTATCACGTGATGAAGGACCGTCACTCCGAAAGCTAGTGTGCTTCCAATTAAACCTGTTGGACTATAACCTAGTGTTGTGTGATTTTTAACTATGTTCCCTGAGACTACCATTCTGTATTAGCCGAGCGGTTCCATCTGGACTGTAATGTGCTTTGTTGTATTGGTCTAATGTCCGGTATTAGCCAAATGGTACCATAACAGGCCTGTACTGCACTGTAATGCTGTATGTTCTATCAGTCTAACTTCTTCTATTAGCCGAGCTGTTCCATAAAGGGCCTGTACTGTGCTGTAATACTGTATGTTCTATGAATCTACATTCCTTTATTAGCTGAGCGGTTCCATAAAGGACAAGTACTGCACTGTAATGTGCTATGTTGAAAAGGTCTAATGTCCGGTATGAGCTTTGACCATAAAGGGCCTGTACTGTGCTGTAATGCTGTATGTTCTATCAGTCTAACTTTCTGTGTTAGCCGAGCTGTTCCATAAAGGATCTGTACTGTGCTGTAATTCTCTACGTTCGATGAATCTTTATTCCTTTATTTGCCAAGGGGTTCCATAAAGGCCCTGTACTGCGCTGTAATGTGCTATGTTGAATTGGTCTAATGTCTGTTATTATCAGAGTGGTTCCATGAAATGCCTGTACTGCGCTGTAATGCTGTACGTTCTATGAATCTACATTCCTTTATTAGCCTAAAAGATCTGTATTGTGCTGTAATGTGCTATGTTGTATTGGTCTAATGTCCGTTATTATACGAGTAGTTCCATAAAGGGCCTGTACTGTGGTGTAATGCTGTACGTTCTTTGAATCTATATTTCTTTATTATCCAAGTGCCTCCAATTGACGGCCTGTACTGTGCTGTAATGCTGTATGTTCTATGAATCTACATTCCTTGATTAGCTGTGCAGTTCCATAAAGGATCTGTATTGCACTGTAATGTGCTATATTGTATTGGTCTAATGTCCGTTATTAGCCGAGTGGTTCCATAAAGGGCCTGTACTGCGCTGTAATGCTGTATGTTCTATGAATTCATATTTCTTTATTATCCAAGCGGCTCCATAAAGGGCCTGTACTGTGCTGCAATGTTCTATTTTGTATCAAAGTTGAAACTTTATTGCTGGAACAGCACAGCAGGTCAGGCAGCATCCAGGGAACAGGAGATTCGACGTTTCGGGCACAGGCCCTTCTTCAGGAATCCTGAAGAAGGGCCTGTGCCCGAAACGTCGAATCTCCTGTTCCCTGGATGCTGCCTGACCTGCTGTGCTGTTCCAGCAATAAAGTTTCAACTTTGATCTCCAGCATCTGCAGACCTCACTTTCTCCTCTATTTTGTATCATTCTATCTTCCTTTAACAGCCAAGCAGTTGCATAAAGGGCCTGTACTGCGTTGTAATGTTCTATGTTGTATTAGTCTAGTGTCCATTATCAGCCGAGTAGTCTCATAAAGGACCTGTACTGTGCTATAATGTTCTATGTTCTACTGTGTTGTGATGTCCTATGTTGCATTAGCCTGACTTCATTTATTAGCCAAGCGGTTCCACAAAAGAGCCTGTACTGCACTGTAATGCTCCATGTTCTATGAGTCCTACTTCCATTATCAAGCAAGTGGTCCCATAAAGGGCCTGTATTGCGCTGCAATGTTCGATGTCATATTAGACTAATGTCCTTTAATAGCCAATCGGTTCCATAAGTGGCCTGTATAGCTCTGTAATGTTCAGTGTTCTCTGAGGCTAACTTCCTTTGAGCCAAGCGGTTCCATAAAGGGCTTGTACTGCGTTGTGATATTCTATTTTGAATTAGTCTAACTTCCTTTAACAGCCGAGCAGTTCCATAATTGGCCTGTCCTGCGCTGTGATATTCTATGTTGTATTAGTCTCGTGTCCATTATCAGCCAAGCGGTTGCATAAAGGGCTGGTACTGCGCTGTAATGCTCCATGTTCTATGACTCTAATTTCCTTTATTAGCCGAGCGGTTCCATCAAGGCCTGTACTGCTGTGTAATGTGCTTTGTTGTATTGGTCTAATGTCCGGTATTAGCCACACGGTACCATAACAGGCATGTACTGTGCTGTAATGCTGTAGGTTCTATCAGACTAACTTCCTTTATTAGCCGAGCGGTTCCATAAAGGATCTGTACTGCGCTGTAATGTGCTATGTTGCTGTACTTCATTTAATGTACTATGTTGTATTGGTCTAATATCCGTTATTATCCGATTGTTTCCATAAAGGGCCGGTAATGCTATATGTTCTATGAATCTACATTCCTTTATTAGCCAAGCGGTTCCATAAAGGACAAGTACTGCGCTGTAATATGCTATGTTGAAAAGATCTAATGTCCGGCATTAGCCGAATAGGCCTATACTGCGCTGTAATGCTGTATGTTATATGAATCTCACTTCCTTTATTAGCCGAGCTGTTCCATAAAGGTCCTCTACTGTGCTGTAATTCTCTACATTCTATGAATCTATATTCATTTATTAGCCATGCGGTTCCCTAAAGGACGTGTACTGCGCTGTAATGCAGTATGTTCCATCAGTCTAACTTACTTTATTAGCCGAGCTGTTCCATAAAGGACCTGCACTGTCCTGTAATGTGCTATATTATATTGGCTTAATGTCCGGTATTAACCGAATGGTACCATAACGGGCCTGTACTGCGCTGTAATGTGCTCCGTTGTATTGGTCTAATGTCCTTTATTTGCCGAGTGGTTCCATAAAGGGCCTGTACTGCACTGTGATGCTGTATGTTCTATGAATCTATATTTCTTTATCATCCAAGCAGATCAATAAAAGGCCTATTTTGTGCTGTAATGCTGTATGTTCTATGAATCTACATTCTTTTATTAGCCGTGCAGTTCCATAAAGGACCAGTACTGCGCTGTAATGTGCTATGTTGTATTGGTCTAATGTCTATTATTTGCCAAGTGGTTCCATGAAGGGCCTGTAATGCTGTAAGTTCTATGAATCTATATTTCTTTATTATCCAAGCAGCTTCATTAACGTCCTGTTGTGTGCTGTAATTGTATATGTTCTGTGAATCTACATTCCTTTATTTGCTGAGCGGTTCCGTAACAGACCTGTATTGCGCTGTAATAGAGTCATAGAGATGTACAGCATGGAAACAGACCCTTCGGTCAAACTCATCCATGCCGACCAGATATCCCAACACAATCTAGTCCCACCTGTCAGCACCCGGCCCATATCCCTCCAAACCCTTCCTATTCATATACCCATCCAAATGCCTCTTAAATGTTGCAATTGTACCAGCCTCCACCACATCCTCTGGCAGCTCATTCCATACACGTACCACCCTCTGCATGAAAATATTGCCCCTTAGGTCTCTTTTATATCTTTCCCCTCTCACCCTAAACCTATGCCCTCTAGTTCTGGACTCCCCCACGCCAGGGAAAAGACTTTGCCTATTTATCCTATCCATGCCCCTCATAATTTTATAAACCTCTATAAGGTCACCCCTTAGCCTCTGATGCTCTAGGAAAAACAGCCCCAGCCTATTCAGCCTCTCCCTATAGCTCAGATCCTCCAACCCTGGCAACATCCTTGCAAGTCTTCTCTGAACCCTTTCAAGTTTCACAACATCTTTCCGATAGGAAGGAGACCAGAATTGCACGCAATATTCCAACAGTGGCCTAACTAATGTCCTGTACAACCACAACATGATCCCCCAACTCCTGTACTCAATAATCTGACCAATAAAGGAAGGCATACCAAATGCTTTCTTCACTATCCTATCTACCTGCGACTTCACTTTCAAGGAGCACTGAATCTGCACTCCAAGGACTCTTTGTTCAGCAACACTGCCTAGGACCTTACCATTAAGTGTGTACGTCCTGCAAATATTTGCTTTCCCAAAATGCAGCACCTGACATTTATCTGAATTAAACTCCATCTGCCAATTCTCAGCCCATTGGCCCACCTGTTCCAGATCCTTTATTAGCCGAGTGGTTCCCTCAAGGACCTGTACTGCGCTGTAATACTGTTTGTTCTCTGACTCTGAATTCCTTTATTAGCCGAGTGGTTCCATAATGGACCTGTACTGCGCTGTAATGTTCTATGTTGTATTGGTCAAATGTCCGGTATAAGGCGAGTGGTTCCATAAAGAGCCTGTAGTGTGCTGTTATGTTCTGTGTTGTGTTATTCTAACTTCCTTTATTAGCCGAGCAGTTCCATAATGTGCCTGTGTTGCGCGGTAAATATTCTATGTTCAATGAGTCTAATTGCCTTTAGTAGTCGAGCGATTCGACAAAGGACCTGTACTGCCTTGAAATCCTCTATGATCTTTGATTCTATATTCCTTTATTAGCCGAGCGGTTCCATAAAGGGACTGTACTGCGCTGTAATGCTGTGTGTTCTATGAGTCTAACTTCCTTTATTAGCCAAACTGTTCCATAAAGGGCCTGTACTGCGCTATAATTCTCTACTTTCTATGAACTATATTCCTTTACTTGGCGAGTGGTTCCAGAAAGGACCTGTACTACGCTATGATGTGCTATGTTGTATTGGTCTAATGTCCGCTATTCGCCGAGCGTTTCCCTCAAGGACCTGTACTGTGCTGTAATGCTGTGCGTTCTATGAGTCTAACTTCCTTTATTATCCGAGCTGTTCCATAAAGGACCTGTACTGCGCTGTAACGCTGTATGTTCTATGACTCTAAGTTCCTCTATTAGCTGAGTGGTTCCCCAAAGGACCTGTACTGCGATGTAATGTACTATGTTGTATTGGTCTAATGCCTGGTATTTGCCGATTGTCCCTATTTGTCTTTAGTAGCCTAGTGGGTCCATAAAGGGCCTGCACTGCGCTGTAATGTGCTATGTTGTAGTCTCAGAGAACATAGTTAAAAATCACACAACACCAGGTTATAGTCCAACAGGTTTAATTGGAAGCACACTAGCTTTCGGAGTGACGGTCCTTCATCACGTTTAGTGGAGGGCTCAATCCTAACACAGAATTTATAGCAAAAATTTACAGTGTGATGTAACTGAAATTATACATTGAAAAATTGATTGTCTGTTAAGCCTTTCATCTGTTAGAATACAGTGATAGTTTCACTTCTTTCATGTGTAAATCACAAAACCTTTTTTTCAAAAAGTTGCATTCTTGGGTTAGCTGTTAACAATGGTAATAGCTAGACAATATGTTGAAGGTGTTGCCCCCCTGTCTTCTCTGTCTATGCCATGACGTTTAGATTGATTCTAATCTAAAAAGTGAGATAACGGAGTTTTACATAAATTCATGCAATTTTTGAGCTCAGAGTTCTACATGAATGCATGCAGTTTTTGAGCAAAGTACAATGTAACCCTGCAAGTACAAATTCACCCCACAAAATATAGGTGTGCATGTGGGTCTTTGTCTGTCTGCGTGTGTGTGTCTGTCTGGGTTGGGGGTTGTGAGTGTGAGAAAGTGTATGTGCGTGTGTGCGTAGTGAGTGCAGACTGTCTTAAGTCTGTGAGGGGGTGCATGTGTGAGTGTGGGAGCGTGTATGTCTGTAAGGGTGTGTGTGGGTGTATGTGTGCGTGTCTGTGTGTATAGGAATGCTTGTGTGTGTGTGAGTGTATGTGTGTAGGAGTATCTGTGTGTGTGTATAGTGCAATGGTGGTCACCTGTAATGTGACATGAACCCAAGATCCCGGTTGAGGCCCTCCCTATGTGTACCAAACTTAGCTATCAGCCTCTGCTCGGCCACTTTATGAATTGGTTAAATGTCCGGTATTAGCAGAGCGTTTCCCTCAAGGACCTGTATTGTGCTGTAATGCTGTGTGTTCTATGAGTCTAACTTCCTTTATTATCCGAGCTGTTCCATAAAGGACCTGTACTGCGCTGTAACGCTGTATGTTCTATGACTCTAAGTTCCTCTATTAGCTGAGTGGTTCCCCAAAGGACCTGTACTGCGATGTAATGTACTATGTTGTATTGGTCTAATGCCTGGTATTTGCCGATTGTCCCTATTTGCCTTGAGTAGCCTAGTGGGTCCATAAAGGGCCTGTACGCGCTGTCATGTTCTATGTTGTATTGGTCTAATGTCCGGTATTTACCAAGTGGTTCCATAAAGGGCCTGTACTGTGCTGTTATGTTCTATGATGTATTAGTCTAACTTCTTTTATTAGCTGAGCAGTTCCATAAAGGACCTGTGTTGATCTGTAATGTTCTCTGGTCAATGAGTCCAATTCCCTTCAGTAGTCGAGCTATTCCACAAAGGACCTGTACTGCACTGAAATGCTCTGCATTCTATGAATCTATATCCCTTTATTTGCTGAGTGGTTTCATAAAGGACCTCGACTGCGATGTAATGTTCTTTGTTGCATTGGGCCTAAAGCCGGTATTTACCGAGTGGTTCCATAAAGGGCCTGTACTGCGCTGGGATACTGTGTGCTTTATGACTCTAACTTCCTCTATTAGCCGAGCGGTTCCACCAAGGGGCTGTACTGTGCTGTAATGTTTTATGTTGTGTTGGTCTAATGTCCGGTATTAGCTGAGTGGTTCCATAAAGTGCCTGTACTGTGCTGTAATTTTCTACGTTCTATGAATCCATATTCCTTTATTAGCTGAGCGGTTCCCTAAAGGACCTGTACTGCACTGTAATGTTCTGTGTTGTATTGATCTAATATCTGGTATGAGTCGAGTGGTTCCATCAAGGGCCTGTACTGCGCTCTAATGATGTATGTTCTATGACTCTAACTTCCTTTATTAGCCGAGCTGTTTCATCAAGGGCCTGTACTGTGCTGTAAAGTTCTATGTTGTATTGGTCTAATGTCCAGTATTAACCGAGCGGTTCCATAAAGGACCTGTACAGCACTGTAATGCTGTATATTCTATGTTCTATGTGTGTAACTTCCTTTATTAGCCGAGTTGGTCCATAAAGGGCCTGTACTGCGCTGTCATGTTCTTAATGTTCTATGTGTGTAACTTTTTTTATTAGCTGAGGGGTTACATAAAGGGCTTACATTGCGTTGTCATATTCTGTGTTGAATGGGTCTATATTCCTTTATTCTTCGAGGAGAAAGTGAGGACTGCAGATGCTGGAGATCAGAGCTGAAAATGTGTTGCTGGAAAAGCGCAGCAGGTCAGGCAGCATCCAAGGAACAGGAGAATGGACGTTTCGGGCATAGGCCCTTTTTCCTGAAACGTCAATTCTCTAGTTCCTTGGATGCTGCCTGACCTGCTGCGCTTTTCCAGCAACACATTTTCAGCTATATTCCTTTATTCGCCAAACGGTTCTATAAAGGGACTGTACTGCAATGTGATGTGCTCTGTTCTATTTGTCTAACTTCCTTTATTATCTGAGTGGTTCCATAAAGGGCGTGGACTGCGCTGTCATATTCTATGTTCTATGAGTCTAACTTCTATATTAGCCAAGCGGTTCTATAAAGTGCCTGTACGGTGCTGCAATGCTCCATTTTCTATCAGTTGTATTATCAAGCAAGCGGTTCCATAAAGGGCTTGTACTGCACTGTAATTTTCTATGTTGTATGAGTCTTAGTTCCTTTATTAGCCAATCATTTCCATAAAGGGTCTGTACTGCACTGTAATTTTCTGTGTTGTGTTAGTCTAACTTCCTTTATCAGCCGAGCAGTTCCAAAAAGGGCCTGCATTGCACTGTAATGTCCCATGTTCAATGAGTCTAACGTCCTTTATTCGGCGAGCGGTTCCATAGACATTCTGTACAGTGCTGTAATGTTCTATGTTGTATTTGTCAAACTTCCGGTTTTAGCTGAGCGGTTCCATGAAGGACCTGTACTGCGCTATAATGTTCCATGTTCTATGAGTCTTACTTCCTTTATTAGCCAAGCATTTCCATAAAGGTCCTGCACTGCAGTGTAATGTTCTATGTTGTATTCGTCTAGTGTCCACCATCAGCCGAGCGGTTCCATAAAGTGCCTGTACTGCGCTGTAAAGGCACATGTTCTATGAGTCTAACTTCCATTAACAAGCAAGCGGTTCCATTTAGGGCCTGCATTGCGCTGTAATGCTCCATGTTCTATGAGTCTCACTTCCTGTATTAGCTGACTGCATCCTCAAAGTGCCTGTACTGTACATTAATGCTCCATTTTCTATCAGTCTAACTTCCATTATCAAGCAAGCTGTTCCATAAATGGCTGTACTGTGTTCTGATGTCCTTTGTTGTATTAGTCTAACTTCATTTATTACGCGTGCGGTTCCATAGACGGCCTGTACAATGCTGTAATGTTCTCTGTTGTCTATGTCAAACATCTAGTTATTAGGGCATATATTGCGCTGTAATGTTCTTTGTTTTATGAGTCTAACTTCCTTTATTAGCCAAGCGGTTCCATAGATGGCTTGTACTGCACTACAATGTTCTATGTTGTATTTGTCAAACATCCGGTATTCGCCGAGCAGATCCATAAAGGGCCTGTATTGTGCTGTAATGTTTTATGCTGTATTTGTCAGGGTGGTGCTGGAAAAGCACAGCAGGTCAGGCCGCAAAAGTGAGGACCGCAGATGCTGGAAACCAGAGTTTAGATCAGAGTGATGCTGGAAAAGCTGATCTCTGTATCTCGATATTCTACACTAGGATTGCTGTTCTCCTTATTAAACACAGAGACTGTTGTTCTCTGTATTGTACGTTGGACTACTTTTCTCAACACTGTACACAGGTACTGCTCTTCCCAACAATGTACGCAGGACTGCTCTTCTCTACATTTTACACAGGGCCTGCTGTTCTCTACCATACACTCAGGGACAGCTGTTCTCTAAATTATACATAGCGACTGCTATTCTCCACATGAGACACCGAATCTGCTCTTTTCCACAATCTACACAAGGACTACTGTTCTCCATATTATAAACAGGGACTGCTTTATTCTACATTATTCACAGGGATTGCTGTTCTCTATATTATACAGTGACTGCTGCACTCTATAGTATACACAGGGACGGCTGTTCTCTGTATGAAACATAAGGGCTGCTGTTCTCTATGTTATACAAAGGGATTGTTGTTTCAATATTAAACCCAGGGGCTGCTGTTCTCTCTGGTACAGGGTCAGTGTTGTCCTCCTCTTTTTGGGACACAAGATCTGTGTATTCTTCATATTATACACAGGTAAGCTTGTTCTCTATATACACAAAGGGACTGCTGCTCTCCACAATACACACATGGACACATGTTCTCTATATTATACACAGTGACTGCTGTTCTCTATATTATACACAGGGATTGCTGTTCTCTATATTGTTTGCAGGGACTACTGTTCTCTACAATTTATGCAGGAATGCAGTTTTCTTCAGGGACTATACACAGGGACGCCTGTTCTCTGTATGATACATAAGGAGTGCTGTTCTCTATGTTATGCACAGGGATTACTGTTCTCTTTATGAAACACAGGGACTGCTGTTCTCTACCAGACACTCAGGGACAGCTATTCTCTATATTATACACTGGAACTGCAGTTCTCTACATGATACACAGAATCGGATGTTCTCTGCAGTATACAGAATGACTGCTGTTCTCCACATTACAAGCAGTGACTGCTGTTCTCTATATTGTACACAGGGATAGCTGTTCTCTATTTTATACACAGTGACTCATGTTCTCCAGATTCTACACAGAGAGTGCTGTTCACTTTTTTGTACACAATGGACTGCTGTTCTCTCTTATACACAGACACTGTTATTCTGTATAATTGACACAAGGACAGCTGTTCTCCATGGAGGAGAAAGTGAGGTCTGCAGATGCTGGAGATCAGAGCTGAAAATGTGTTGCTGGAAAAGCGCAGCAGGTCAGGCAGCATCCAGGGAACAGGAGAATCGACGTTTCGGGCATAGGCCCTTCTTCAGGAATGAGGAAAGTGTGTCCAGCAGGCTAAGATAAAAGGTAGGGAGGAGGGACTTGGGGGAGGGGCGTTGGAAATGCGATAGGTGGAAAGAGGTGTGGTGAAACGGTTAAAAATTATGTCCCAATACATGTGTGAATCTAACTGGAATGGAGGTGTTGCTTAGTCCCGTGTGAATCTTATTACACACCTCCCCGTGTGAATCTTCTTATCTGTATGTAACCAGAATGGAATGTGTTTTTTAGCCTTGCTCTGCTGTTCACATGAATGTTTATATCTGGAAAAGAGTATATCAGCTGGAAAAGTCTCCAGTTCGGTGAGTCTGCTCCGGGGTTACGTTTAACCGCCGAGCGTGGGTTGTTGGCAACCGCTCTACGAGAACTGACGGCTCCCAGTTCCGGTAACATGTAGAGTGAGTATAAGCCAGACCCGGGAGTCTGCTCCGGGGTTACGTTTAACCGCCGAGCGTGGGTTGTTGGCGACCGCTCTACGAGAATTGACGGCTCCCAGTTCCGGTAACATGTAGAGTGAGTATAAGCCAGACCCGTTGTAAGTATGAGACCTGGTTGTGGCGACGCTGCGGGGAATAAAATGCTCATATTCTAGCAGACTCGCCTCTTGGTCGTTTGTTCTGTGTCAGACTACTCTCCTACGAACCTGACCTTGAGAATTTTTTAAAACATTTTGGCGCTGCGAGCAGGGTCAATCGCAATTGAGGAGAGATTTTGATACAGAACAATGTTTTGGAAAAAGACTAAGAAACCAGAAGAACAAACTGTGGAGGTCCCGACCGTCCCGGGATGGCATGGACCGTGGCATGACGTGGCAGTTTGTTTGAAAAATGGTGGGGGGCGACCGGAGGAACCCCAGGGTCGCTGCTGTCCACCCTTGAGAGGATCCCAGTCCTGCCGAAGAACCCCTTGCCTGGGGTACAGCGGAGGATGTGGGCATGTCCAAAAAGCTGAAGCGGAGTTAACAGAATTGAATGGGATTGAACTGAACTGAACTGAGTGGAACTGAACTGAATTGAACTGAAGTGAATCAAATTGAACGGAACAAAATGGAACTGAGCTAAATTGAATTGAAATGGACGGAACTGAATTGAACACAATTGAATTGAACTGAACAGACCTGAACTGAGCTGAATTGAACTACACTGAATTGACTGAACTGAAATTAACTGAAACGAATTGAACTGAATTAAGCATAATGTAACACATGTATTGGGCCAAGCAGTGGAATGTGGTGAAACGGTTAAAAATTATGTCCCAATACATGTGTGAATCTAACCGGAATGGAGGTGTTGCTTAGTCCCGTGTGAATCTTATTACACACCTCCCCGTGTGAATCTTCTTATCTGTATGTAACCAGAATGGAATGTGTTTTTTAGCCTTGCTCTGCTGTTCACATGAATGTTTATATCTGGAAAAGAGTATATCAGCTGGAAAAGTCTCCAGTTCGGTGAGTCTGCTCCGGGGTTACGTTTAACCGCCGAGCGTGGGTTGTTGGCAACCGCTCTACGAGAACTGACGGCTCCCAGTTCCGGTAACATGTAGAGTGAGTATAAGCCAGACCCGTTGTAAGTATGAGACCTGGTTGTGGCTGCGGGGAATAAAATGCTCATATTCTAGCAGACTCGCCTCTTGGTCGTTTGTTCTGTGTCAGACTACTCTCCTACGAACCTGACCTTGAGAATTTTTTAAAACAAGAGGTCAAGGTGAGGGTGATAGGTCAGACTGGGGTGGGGGCGGAGAGGTCAGGAAGAAGATTGCAGGTTAGGAAGGCGGTGCTGAGTTCGATGGATTTGACTGAGACAAGGTGGGGGGAGGGAAATGTGGAAACTGGTGAAATCCGAGTTCATCCTTTGTGGTTGGACTCAAGGGAAGGACTCCAACCACAAGGGATGAACTCGGATTTCACCAGTTTCCTCATTTCCCCTCCCCCCACCTTGTCTCAGTCAAATCCATCGAACTCAGCACCGCCTTCCTAACCTGCAATCTTCTTCCTGACCTCTCCGCCCCCACCCCAGTCTGACCTATCACCCTCACCTTGACCTCTTTCCACCTATCGCATTTCCAACGCGCCTCCCCCAAGTCCCTCCTCCCTACCTTTTATCTTAGCCTGCTGGACACACTTTCCTCATTCCTGAAGAAGAGCCTATGCCCGAAACGTCGATTCTCCTGTTCCCTGGATGCTGCCTGACCTGCTGCGCTTTTCCAGCAACACATTTTCAGCTGTTCTCCATATTATACACAGGTAAGTCTGTTCTCGATATTGCATAGAGGGACTCCTGGTCTCTATAATATACACAGGTACACGTGTTTTCTATACTATACACAGGGACGCCTGTTCTCTATATAATACACAGGGACGCTTGTTCTCTCTGTGATACATAAGGAGTGCTGTTCTCTATGTTATGCACAGGGATTACTGTTCTCTTTATGAAACACAGGGGCTGCTGCTCTCTATATAATATGTAGGGACTGCTGTACTCTACACTGTTCAGAAGAGCAGTATCTGTGTACAGTGTACTGTTCTCTACATTTGACAAAGGGACTACTGTTCTCTAACATACCCTCAGGGTCAGCAGCAATTGCTGTTCTCTACATTATACATAGGATCTGCGATTCTCCACAATATATAATGAGACTACTGTTCACCACATTATAAACAGGGACTGCTGGTTTCTACATCATTCACAGGGTTTGTTGCTCTATATTATATGCAGGGATACTTGTTCTCTATATTATACACAGTTACTCATGGTCTCTGTACTCTGCACAGGGACTATTGTTTTCTATCGTATACACAGGCACTGGTGTTCTCTTTATTACACACAGGGACGGCTGTTCTCTTTATTAAACACAGGGATTCATGTTCTGTATATTATACACATCGAGTGATGTTCTCTATACTATACACAGGCACTGGCGTTCTCTGTATTATACACAGGGATTCATGTTCTGTATATTATATGCAGCGACTGCTGTTCTCTTCGTTTTACATAGGGACTGCTGTTCTCTGTATTATACACAGAGACAGCTGTCCCCCACAATGTACATAGACACTGCTATTCTCTGCACGTGCGCAGGGACTGCTGTTCTCTACTTTATACATAAAGGCTACTGTTCTGTGTAATAGGGACAGGAACGACTCTTCTCTATATTATACATAGGGACTGCTGTTCTCTACAATGTACGCAGGAACACATTTTTCTTCATGATACACAGGGACTACTGTTCTCGACCAAACACTGAGGGACAGCTGTTCTCTATGTAATATTTTGGAATTGCTATTCTCTACATGAGACACAGGATCTGCTGTTCTCCACTTTAGAAACAGGGACTGCTGGTCT
Source organism: Chiloscyllium plagiosum (assembly GCF_037043375.1). NCBI lineage: Eukaryota > Metazoa > Chordata > Chondrichthyes > Orectolobiformes > Hemiscylliidae > Chiloscyllium > Chiloscyllium plagiosum. Next base: position 89,386,157 of record NW_028270149.1, on the reverse strand, counting down.
CCACAATGTACGCAGGATCACAGTTTTTTACATTTTACACAGGGACCTCTGTTCTCTATGTGAGATACAGGGACTGCTGTTCCCTGTATGAGACACAGGGACGCCTCTATTCTCTATATTATGCACAGGGTCTGCTGCTCTCTTTATTAGAAACAGGGAATGCTGTTCTCTATATTATTCACAGGGACGGCTGTTCTCCATATTGCACACAGGGACTGCTGTTCTCTGTATTAGACACAGGCACTGCTCTTCTCTAAAATAGGCACAGGTAATACTGTTTAGATTAGATTAGATTAGATTAGATTACTTAGATTAGATTAGATTAGATTAGTTACAATGTGAAAACAGGCCCTTTGGCCCAACAAGTCCACACCGAACCGCCGAAGCGCAACCCACCCAAATCCATTCCCCCACACTTTAGATTAGATTAGATTAGATTAGATTAGATTAGATTACATTACATTACATTACATTACATTACATTACAGTGTGGAAACAGGCCCTTCGGCCCAACAAGTCCACACCGACCCGCCGAAGCGAAACCCACCCATACCCCTACATTTACCCCTTACCTAACACTACGGGCAATTTAGCATGGCCAATTCACCTGACCCTGCACACCTTTTGGACTGTGGGAGGAAACCGGAGCACCCGGAGGAAACCCACGCAGACACGGGGAGAACGTGCAAACTCCACACAGTCAGTCGCCTGAGGCGGGAATTGAACCCGGGTCTCAGGCGCTGTGAGGCAGCAGTGCTAACCACTGTGCCACCGTGCCGCCCACTTACCCCTGCCCCTAACACTACAGGCAATTTAGCATGGCCAATTCACCAAATCTGCACATTTTTGGACTGTGGAAGGAAACCGGAGCACCAGAAGGGGAGAATGTGCAAACTCCACACAGGCAGTCTCTATATTGTACACAGGGATAGCTGTTCTCTGTTTTATACACAGTGACTCATGTATTATACACAGGGATAGCTGTTTTCCACATTGTACACAGGGACTACTGTTTTTAATATTATGCACTGGCACTGCTGTTCTCTGTATTGTACACAGGGACTCATGTTCTCTATATTGTGCACAGGGACTGCTGTTTTCTATATTATACATAGGCATTGGTGTTCTCTGGATGATGCACAGGGGCAGCAGTTATAGAGTCATAGAGATGTACAGCATGTAAACAGACACTTCAGACCAACCCGTCCATACCGACCAGATATCCCAACCAAATATAGTCCCACCTGCCAGCACCCAGCCCATATCCCTCCAACCCCTTCCTATTCATATACCCTGTATATTACACACAGTGACTGCTGTTCTCTTTACTATACATAACAACTGCTGTTCTCAATATTAGACACAGAGACTGCTGTTCTCTATACTATACTCAGGGACAGCTGTTCTCCATATCATATTCGGGGACAGCTAATCTCTGTTTTATACACAGGGACAGCTGTCCCCTACAATGTACATAGGGCACTGCTGTTCTCTACATGTGCATAGGGACTGCTGTTCTCTATTTAATACAGAGGGACTGCTGTTCTCTATATTATACACACTGACGCATGTTCTCTACATTATACTGAGGGATAGCTGTTCTCCAGATTGTACACAGGGACTGCTGTTATATATATTATGCACAGTGACTGCTGTTCTCTACAATAATTCCCACCTCAGGCGACTGACTGTGTGGAGTTTGCACATTCTCCCGTGTCTGTGTGGGTTTCCTCTGGGTGCTCCGGTTTCCTCCCACAGCCCAAAGATGTGCAGCTCAGGTGAATTGGCCATGCTAAATTGCCCATAGTGTTAGCTGAAGGGGTAAATGTAGGGGAATGGATGGGTTGCGCTTCGGCGGGTCGGTGTGGACTTGTTGGGCCGAAGGGCCTGTTTCCACACTATATCTAATCTAATCTAATCTAATCTTAGACACAGAGACTGTTGTTCCCTATATGAGACACAGCGACTGCTGTTCTGTATAATAAAGACAGGGATTGCTGCTCTCTTAATTAAACACAGGGATACCTGTTCTCTATATTGTGCACGGGGACTGCTGTTTTCTATATTATACACAGGCACTGCTGTTCACTGTATTATACACAGCAACTGTTGTCCCCTACAATGTACGTAGGCACTGCTGTTCTCTGCATTGTGGGCTGGGACTGCTGTTCTCTCTGTTTTGCACTGGGAGGGGAGATCTCTGTACAGCCCAGATCTCTGGGCTGTTTTGTGGAATAGACACAGGTAGAGCTGTTGTCTATTTTGCACAGGGATTGCTGTTCTCTATATTACACGTAAGAACTGCTGTTCCCTATAGTGTGCAGAGGGACTGCTGTTCTCTACATCACACACAGGGACTGCTGGTCTCTACAATGCACAAAGGCTCTGCTGTGCCTAGACATTGTGTACAGGGACTGCATTTCTCTACACTGTACACTGGTTCTGCTGTTCTCCAGTGTATGCTGGACTGCTGCTCTCTGAATTATACCCAGGGACTGCTGTTCTCTACAATATATGCAAGGACTACAGTTCTCCACGTTTCCACAGGAACTGTTATTTTACGCATTTTGGACACGGATTGCTGTTCTCTATATTGTACACAGGGACTGCTGTTCTCTGTATAATATAGTGAACACCAGAGTCTGTGTATAATATAGAGAGCAGCAGTCCCTGTATACAATATAGAGAACACCTATCTCTGTGTGTAATATAGAGAGCAGAAGTCCCTGTGCATAATATAAAACCAGCAGTTCCTGTGTCTATCTTCGAGAAAAGCAGTCCCTGTGTACAATATAGAGAACAGCAGTCCCTCTGTCTATTTTAGAGAACAGCAGTGTCTTTGCAGTATATAAAGATAAGCAGTACCTGTGTGCAATACAGACAACAGCAGTTCATATGTATGATATAAAGAATAGCAGTGTCTCTCTATAATACAGAAAACAGCAGTCCCTGTGCATAATATAGACAACAGCAGTCCCTCTGTACAATACAGAGGACAGAAGACAATATAGAGAAACACAGTCTCTGTGTACAATGTCAAGAACAGCATTCCGTGTATTTAATCATGAGATCAGCAGTCTCGATGTATAATATAGAGAACAGCTGTCCCTGTGTCAATTTCAGGGAACAGCAGTGCCTGTCCATAATATAAAGAACAACAGTCCCTGTGTACAATATGGGGTACAGCACTCGCTGTGAACAATATGGAGAATAGCAGTCCCTGTGTATAATATAGTAAACAGAAGATGCTGTGTCTAATATAAAGAACATAAATCCCTGTGTTTTATAAAGAGAACATATAATATAGAAAACACCAGTATCTGTGTATACTATAAGAGAACAGCAATACCCTTGTAAATTACAGGGAACAACAGTCCTTGTGTATAATATGGAGAAAAGCAGTCTCTGTATACATTGTCAAGAACAGCTGTTCCTGTGTTTAATAATGTGAACAGCAGTCTGTGTATAAAATAGAAAAGAGCAGACGCTGTTTCTAATAAAAAGAACATGACTCCCTGTGTTTAATGAAGGGAACAGCCATCCCTGTGTATCATATAGAGAGCAGTCTGTGTAATATAGAAAACAGCAGTCCCTGTTTTCAATACTGAGAATATGAGACAGTGTGTATAATATAGAGAACTGCTTTCCCTGTGCGTAATAGAACATAGAACATAAGAAGATTACAGCACAGTACAGGCCCTTCGGCCCTTGATGTTGCGCCGATCCAAGCCCACCTAACCTACACTAGCCCACTATCCTCCATATGCCTATCCAATGCCCGCTTAAATGCCCATAATGAGGGAGAGTCCACCACTGCTACTGGCAGTGCATTCCATGAACTCACGACTCGCTGAGTAAAGAACCTACCCCTAACATCTGTCCTATACCTACCCCCCCCTTAATTTAAAGCTATGCCCCCTTGTAATAGCTGACTCCATACGTGGAAAAAGATTCTCATTGTCGACCCTATCTAAACCCCTAATCATCTTGTACACCTCTATCAAGTCACCCCTAAACCTTCTTTTCTCCAATGAAAACAACCCCAAGTGCCTTAGCCTTTCCTCATACGATCTTTCTACCATACCAGGCAACATCCTGGTAAACCTCTTCTGCACCCGTTCCAGTGCCTCCACATCCTTCCGATAGTATGGCGACCAAAACTGCACACAATACTCCAGATGCGGCCGCACCAGAGTCTTATACAACTGCAACCTGACCTCAGGACTCTGGAACTCAATTCCTCTACCAATAAAAGCCAGTACGCCATATGCCTTCTTCACCGCACTATTTACCTGGGTGGCAACTTTCAAAGATCTGTGTACATGGACACCAAGATCCCTCTGCTCATCCACACTACCAAGTATCCGACCATTAGCCCAGTACCCCATCTTTTTATTACTCTTACCAAAGTGAATCACCTCACACTTAGCTACATTGAACTCCATTTGCCACCTTTCTGCCCAGTTCTGCAGCTTATCTATATCCCGCTGTAACCTGCCACATCCTTCCTCACTGTCTAAAACTCCTCCGACTTTCGTATCATCCGCAGACTTGCTCACCCAACCTTCTAACCCCTCCTCCATGTCATTTATAAAAATGACAAACAGCAATGGTCCCAAAACAGATCCTTGCAGAACACCGCTAGCGACGGCACTCCAAGATGAACCTTTGCCATCAACTACTACCCTCTGTCTCCTTCCAGCCAGCCAACTCCTAATCCAAACCTCCAACTCACCCTCAATGCCATACCTCCGTATTTTTTGCAGTAGTCTACCATGGGGAACCTTATCAAACGCATTACTAAAATCCATATACACCACATCTACCGCTTTCCCCTCGTCCATCTCCTTAGTCACCTTCTCAAAGAATTCAATAAGGTTTGTGAGGCATGACCTGCCCTTCACAAAACCATGCTGACTATCCTTGATCACATTATTCCTATCCAGATGTTCATAAATCCTATCCCTTACAATTCTCTCTAAGATTTTGCCCACAACAGAAGTGAGACTCACCGGCCTATAGTTACTAGGGTTATCCCTACTCCCCTTCTTGAACAAGGGAACCACATTTGCTAACCTCCAATCTTCTGGCACTACTCTTGTAGACAACGAGGACATAAAAATCAAGGCCAATGGCTCTGCAATCTCCTCCCTTGCTTCCCAGAGAATCCTAGGATAAATGTCATCAGGCCCAGGGGACTTTTCTATTTTCACCCTTTCCAGAATTTCCAACACCTCTTCTCTACATACCTCAAAGCCATCCATTCTACTTAATTGTGACTCAGTACTCACATTGACAACAATGTCCTGTTCCTGATTGAATACTGATGAAAAATGTTCATTCAGTGTCTCCCCAATCTCTTCAGCCTCTACACGCAACTTCCCACTACTATCCTTGACTGGACCTATTCCTGCCCTAGTCATTCTTTTATTCCTGACATACCTATAGAAAGCCTTAGGGATTTCCCTATTCCTACCAACTAAGGACCTTTCATGACCCCTCCTTGCTGCTCTTAGCTCTCTCTTCAGGTCCTTCCTGGCTACCTTATAACTCTCAATCGCCCCAATTGAACCTTCACGCCTCATCTTTACATAGGCCGCCCTCTTCCATTTAACAAGGGATTCCAATTCCTTATTAAACCACGGCTCCCTCACACGACCCTTTCCTCCCTGCCTGACAGGTACATACTTATCAAGGACACTCAATAGTTGCTCCTTGAACAAGCTCCACATATCAATTACGCCCTTGCCTTGAAGCTTACTTTTCCAAGCCACACATCCTAAGTCATGCCTCACCGCATCATAATTTCCCTGCCCCCAGCTATAACTCTTGCCCTGCAGTGCACACTTATCCCTCTCCATCACTAGAGTAAAAGTCACCGAATTGTGGTCACTGTCCCCAAAGTGTTCACCTACCTCTAATTCTAACACCTGGCCTGGTTCATTACCCAGAACCAAATCCAGTATGGCCTCATCTCTTGTTGGCCTATCTACATATTGTGTCAGGAAACCCTCCTGCACACATTGGACAAACACTGACCCATCTAACGAACTTGAGCTATAGCTTTCCCAATCAATATCAGGAAAGTTAAAATCCCCCATAACAACCACCCTATTACTTTCACTCTTCTCTTGAATCATCCTCGCAATCCTTTCTTCTACGTTTCAAGGACTATTAGGAGGCCTGTAAAAAACTCCTAACAGGGTGAGCTCACCTTTCCTATTCCTACCCTCAGCCCAAACTACCTCAGATGGCGAGTCTTCATCCATAGTCCTTTCCACCGCTGTAATACTATCTTTGACAAGCAATGCCTAATATAGAGAGCAGCAGTCCCTGCATATAATATAAAGGTCAGCAGTGCCTGTGTCAATTTTAGAGAACAGCAGTGCCTGTGCACTCTATAAAAAACAGGAGTCCCTGTGTAATATACAGAGAACAGCATTCACTGTGTATAATATAGAAACCACCAGTGTCTGTGTATAATACAGAGAACAGCAGTCCCTGTGTACAATATAGAGAAAAAGAGTCACTGTGTATAATGGAGAGGACAGATATCCCTGTGTATAACATAGAGAACAGCAGTCCCTGTGTACAATCTAAAGAGCAGCAGTCACAGTCTTTAATTTAGAGAGCAACAGTCCCTGTGTCTATTTTAGAGAACAACAGTCCCTGTGTGTAATATAGAGAACAGCACTCCCTCTGTCTATTTTACACAACAGCACTGCTTGTCCATTATATAAAGTACGGCATTCCCTGTGTGCAATATAGACAACAGCAGTTCATGTGTATAATATAGAGAACAGCAGTCCCTGTGCATAATCTGGAGAACAGCAGTCCCTCTGTATTATGCAGTCCCTCTGTATTATACAGAGAACAGCAGTCCCTGTGTTTAACAATGAGAACAGCAGTCTGTGTGTATAACATAGAAAAGAGCAGTCCCTGTGTCTATTTCAGAGAACAACAGTACCTGTGCATAACATTGAGAACAGCAGACACTGTGTATAATATTGAGAACAGCAGACACTGTGTCTAATAAAAAGAACATGACTCTCTGTGTTTAATGAAGAGAACAGCTGTCCCTGTGTACAACATAGAGAACACCAGTGTCTGTGTATAATATAGAAAACAGCAGTCTGTGTTTTCAATATAGAGAACATGAGTCACTGTGTATAATATAGGGAACAGCTTTCTCTGTGTATAATATGGAGGACAGCGGTACCTGTGTCAATTTTAGGGAACAGCAGTGCCTGTGCACACTATAAAGAACAGGAGTCCCTGTGTAAACTATAGAGAACAGCAGTTCATATGTAATATATAGAGAAGAGCAGTCCCTGTGTACAATATAGACAATATGAGTCACTGCGCATAATATAGAGAACAGCTATCCATGTGCATAATATAGAGAGCAGCAGTCCCTGTGTACAATATAGAGGACAGCGGTTCCTGTGTCAATTTTAGGGAACAGCAGTGCGTGGGTAAAATATAGGGAACAGCAGTCACTATATATAATATAGAGAACACCAGCGTCAGTGTATAATATAGAGAACAGCAGTCCCTGTGTACAAGGTAGAGAATATGAGTCAGTGCGTATAACATCGAGAACAGCTATCCCTGTCTGAATTACAGAGAGCAGCAGTCCCTGTGTCTATTTCAGAGTCCAGCAATGCCTATTCACAATAAAAGACCAGCAGTCCCTATATAAAACAGAGAACAGCAGTCCATATGTATCATCCAGAGAACATTGGTCACTGTATATATTATAGAGAAAAGCACTCTGTGTACAATGTCGAGAACAGCAGTCCCTGTGCTTAATATAAAGAACAGCAGATGCTGTCTAATATAAAGAACATGAATCCCTGTGTTTAACAAAGGTAACAGCCATCTATGTGTATTATATAGAGAACACCAGTGCCTGTGCATTATATAACAATCAGCAGACCCTGTGTGCAATACAGACAACAGCAGTTCATATGTATCATATAAAGACCAGCAGTCCTTCTGTACAATACAGAGGACAGAAGACAATATAGAGAAACACAATCTCTGTGTACAATGTCGAGAACAGTTGTCCCTGTATTCAATCATGAAATCAGCAGTCTTGATGTACAATATAGAGAACAGCGGTCCCTGTGTCAATTTCAGGGAACAGCAGTGCCTGTGCATAATATAAAGAACAACAGTCCCTGTGTACAATATGGAGACCAGCAGTTCCTGTGTATAATATAGCAAACAGAAGATGCTTTGTGTAATATAAAGAACATGAATCCCTGTGATTTATAAAGAGAACAGCTGTCCCTGTGTATAATATAGAGAACAGCAGTCCCTGGGCGTAATATAGAGAGCAGCAGTCCCTGTGCATAATATAGAGAGCAGCAGTCCCTGAGTCCCTGTGTCTATTTTAGAGACCAGCAGTGCCCGTGCACAATATAAAGAACAGCAATCACTGTGTAAAATATAGAGAATAGTAGTTCATATGTATAAGAAAGAGAAGAACATTCCCTGTGTCTTATTTAGAGGACAGCAGTCCATATGTAAAATATAGAGAAAAGCACTCTCTGTGTACAATGTCGAGAACAGCAGTCCCTGTATATAATATAGAGAAAACTTGTGTGTAATATAGGGAGTAGCAGTCTCTGTGTCTAATATAGGGAATTACAGTCACTGTGAAAAAATAGAGAATAGCTGTACCTGTGTTTAATATAGACAACAGCAGTCCCTGTGTCTAATATAAAGAACAGCAATCCATATGTATAATCTACAGAAAAGCACTCTCAGTGTACAACGTCGAGAACAGCAATCCCTGTGTATAATATAGAGAACAGCCGTGCTTGTGTATATTATACAGAACAGTAGTCCCTCTGTGTCATAAGGAAAACAGCAGATCCTATGTATAATCCAGAGAAAAGCAGTCTCTGTGCACAATGTCGAGATTAGCAGTCCTTGTGTTTACTAAAAAATACAGCAGTTCTGAGTATAATATAGAGAACAGCAGTTTCTGTGATTATTTTCGAGAACAGCACTGCCTTTGTATAATGTAGAGAACAGCTGTCTCTGTGTCACAGAAAGGGAGCAGCAGTCCCTGTGTCCAATATAGGCAACAGTCACTGTGTATAGTATAGAGAATAGCTGTACCTGTGTAGAATATCGACAACACCAGTGTCTCTGTCTGATATAGCGGACAGCAGTCCATATGTATAATCTATAGAAAAGCACTCTATGTACAATGTTGAGAACAGCAGTCCCTGTGTATAATATAGAGAACAGCAGACGAAGTGTCGAATGTAAAGAAAATGACTCCCTGTATTTAATGAAGAAAACTTGTGTGTAATATAGGGAGTAGCAGTCCCTGTATCTAATATAGGGAATTACAGTCACTGTGTATAATATAGAGAATAGCTGTACCTGTATATAACATAGACAACAGCAATTCCTGTATCTAATATCAAGAACAGCAGTCCATATGTATAATCTACAGAAAAGCACTCTTGGTGTACAATGTTGAGAACAGCAGTCCCTGTGCATTATATAAAGAACAGCAGTCCCTGTGTGCAATATAGACAACAGCAGTTCATATGTACAATATAGAGAACAGCAGTACCCTTGTATAATACAGAGAACAGCAGTCTCTGTGTATAATATGGAGAAAAGCAGTCTCTGTGTAAAAATGTCGAGAACAGCAGTCCCTGTGTTTACTAAAGAGAACAACAGTCCTGTGTATAATGTAGACAACAACAGTCTCTTTCTCATATAGGGAACAGCTGTCCCTGTGACTAATATAGGGAACAATAGTTACTGTGTATAATGTGGACAACAGCAGCCCCTGTGTATACTTTAGAGAACAGGAATCCCTGTGTATAATAAAGAGAACAGCAGTCCATATGTATAATCTAGAGAAACGCACTCTCTCTGGACAATGTGGAGAACAGCAGTCCCTGTGTATAATATGGAGAACAGCAGACCATGTGTATAATATAAAGAACATGATTCCCTGTGTTTAATGAAGAGAACAGCCGTCCCTGTGTATAATATAGAGAACACCAGTGCATGTGTAGAATAGAGAGAACGGCACTTCCTGTGTACAATACAGAGAATATGAGTCACTGTGTATAATATAGAGAACAGCTATCCCTGTGTGTAATATGGAGAGCAGCAGTCCCTGTGTATAATATAGAGGACAGCAGTACCTGTGCACAATATAAAGAACAGCAGTCCCCCAGTAAAATATAGAGAACAGCAGTTCATATGTAGAAAATAGAGAAGAACATTCCCTGTGTCTTAGACAGAGTACAGCACAGCAGGTCAGGCAGCATCCAGGGAACAGGAGATTCGACGTTTCGGGCACAGGCCCTTCTTCAGGATTCCTGAAGAAGGGCCTGTGCCCGAAACGTCGAATCTCCTGTTCCCTGGATGCTGCCTGACCTGCTGTGCTGTTCCAGCAATAAAGTTTCAACTTTGATCTCCAGCATCTGCAGACCTCACTTTCTCCTCTTAGACAGAGTACAGCAGTCCATATGTATAATCTAGAGAATAGCAATCACTGTGTACAATGTCGAGAACAGCAGACCCTGTGTACAATATAGAGAGCAGCAGTCACTGTCTTTAATTTAGTGAACAACAGTCCCTGTGTATAATATAGAGAGAAGCAGTCCCTCTGTCAATTTAAGAGAACAGCAGTCGCTGTAAATAATATAGAGAACAGCAGTCCCCGTGTCTATTTCTAAGAACATCAGTGCCTGTGCATAGAACATAGAACATAGAACAATACAGCACAGAACAGGCCCTTCGTCCCACGATGTTGTGCCAAACATTTGTCCTAGCTTAAGCACCCATCCATGTACCCATCCAATTGCCGCTTAAAGGTCACCAAAGATTCTGACTCTACCACTCCCGCAGGCAGCGCATTCCATGCCCCCACCACTCTTTGGGTAAAGAACCCACCCCTGACATCTCCCCTATACCTTCCACCATTCACCTTAAATTTATGTCCCCTTGTAACACTCTGTTGCACCCAGGGAAAAAGCTTCTGACTGTCTACTCTATCTATTCCTCTGATCATCTTATACACCTCTATCAAGTCACTCCTCATCCTTCGCCGTTCCAACGAGAAAAGGCCTAGCACTCTCAACCTATCCTCGTACGACCTATTCTCCATTCCAGGCAACATCATGGTAAACCTTCTCTGCACCCTCTCCAAAGCTTCCACATCTTTCCTAAAGTGAAGCGAGCAGAAGTGCACACAGTACTCCAAATGTGGCCTAACCAAAGTCCTGTACAGTTGCAACATCACTTCACGACTCTTGAATTCAATCCCTCTGCTAATGAACGCTAATACACCATAGGCCTTCTTACAAGCTCTATCCACCTGAGTGGCAACTTTCAAAGATCTATGAACATAGACCCCAAGATCCCTCTGTTCCTCCACGTCACTAAGAACCCTACCGTTAACCCTGTATTCCGCATTCTTATTTGTCTTTCCAAAATGGACAACCTCACACTTGGCAGGGTTGAACTCCATCTGCCACTCCTCAGCTCAGCTCTGCATCATATCTAAGTCTCTTTGCAGCCTACAACAGCCCTCCTCACTATCCACAACTCCACCAATCTTCGTATCATTTGCAATTTACTGACCCACCCTTCGACTCCCTCATCCAAGTCATTAATAAAAATTACAAACAGCAGAGGACCCAGAACTGATCCCTGCGGAACTCCACTTGTAACTGGGCTCCAGGCTGAATATTTGCCATCTACCACCACTCTCTGACTTCGACTGGTTAGCCAGTTTTCTATCCAATTGGCCAAATTTCCCTCTATCCCATGCCTTATGACTTTCCGCATAAGCCTACCATGGGGAACCTTATCAAATGCCTGATGAAAATCCATGTATACTACATCCACTGCTCTACCCTCATCCACATGCTTGGTCACCTCCTCAAAGAATTCAATAAGACTTGTAAGGCAAGACCTACTCTTCACAAATCCGTGCTGGCTGTACCTAATCAAGCAGTGTCTTTCCAGATACTCATAAATCCTATCCCTCAGTACCTTTTCCATTACTTTGCCTACCACCGAAGTAAGACTAGCTGGTCTATAATTCCCGGGGTTATCCCTATTCCCTTTTTTGAACAGGGGCACAACATTCGTCACTCTCCAGTCCCCTGGTATCACCCCCGTTGACAGTGAAGACGAAAAGATCATTGCCAACGGTACTGCAATTTCCTCTCTTGCTTCCCACATAATCCTAGGATATATCCCATCAGGCCCGGGTGACTTGTCTATCCTCAAGTTATTCAAAATGTCCAACACATCTTCCTTCCTAACAAGTATCTCCTCTAGCTTACCAGTCCATTTAACACTCTCCTCTTCAACAATACGGTCCCTCTCGTTCGTAAATACTGAAGAAAAGTACTCATTCAAGACCTCTCCTATCTCTTCCGACTCAATACACAGTCTCCCACTACTGTCCTTGATCAGACCTACCCTCGTTCTCGTCATTCTCATGTTTCTCACATACGCATAAAATGCCTTTGGGTTATCCTTGATCCTATCCGCCAACGATTTTTCATGCCCTCTCTTAGCTCTCCTAATCCCTTTCTTCAGGTCCCTTCTGGCTATCCTGTATCCCTCCACTGCTCTGTCTGAACCCTGTTTCCTCAACCTTACGTAAGCCTCCTTCTTGCTCTTTACAAGACATTCAACCTCCCTCGTCAACCAAGGTTCCCTCACATAACCATTTCTTTCCTGCCTGACAGGTACATACATATCAAGGACACGTCGTATCTGTTCCTTGAAAATGTTCCACATTTCCATGACATCCTTCCCTGACAGCCTATGCTCCCAACTTATGCTCCTCAGATCCTGTCTTACAGCATCGTAATTACCCTTCCCCCAATTGTAAAACCTACCCTGTTGCACGCACCTATCTCTCTCCATAACCAAGGTGAAAGTCACAGAATTATGGTCACCATCACCAAAATGTTCACCCACTAACAAGCCCATCACTTGTCCCGGTTCATTACCGAGTACCAAATCCAATATGGCCTCCCCTCTGGTCGGACAATCTACATACTGAGTTAGAAAAGCTTCCTGGACACACTGCGCAAACACCGCCCCATCCAATCTACTTGATCTAAAGAGCTTCCAATCAATATTTGGGAAGTTGAAATCGCCCATGACTACTACCCTGTGGCTTCTGCACCTTTCCAAAATCTGTTTCCCAATCTGTTTCTCCACATCTCTGCTGCTATTGGGGGGCCTATAGTAAACACCCAACAAGGTGACTGCACCTTTCCTATTTCTGACTTCAGCCCATACTACCTCCAAAGGCAGATCCCCCTCAAAGTGCCTTTCTGCAGCCGTTACACCATTTCTAATTAGTAACGCCATCCCCCCTCCTTTTTTACCACCCTCCCTAATCTTACTGAAACATCTGTAACCAGGAACCTCCAACAACCATTCCTGTCCCTCTTCTATCCACGTTTCCGTGATGGCCACAACATCGTAGTCCCAGGTACCGATCCACGCCTTAAGTTCACCCACCTTATTTCTGATACTCCTTGCGTTGAAGTATACGCACTTGAACCCATCTCTGTGTCCGCAAGTATTCCCTGTCTGTGCTACCTTCTTCACAGCCTCCCTACATTCTTGGACATCCTGACAAACAGCTAGTCTACTTGCTGGACTACAAGTCCGGATCCCATCCCCCTGCCAAATTAGTTTAAACCCCCCTGAAGAGTGCTCGCAAACCTACCCCCCAGGATATTGGTGCCCTTCTGCTTCAGGTGCAACCCGTCCTGCTTGTACAGGTCCCACCTTCCCCAGAATGCAGTCCAATTGTCCAAATACCTGAAGCCCTCCCTCCTACACCATCCTTGCAGCCACGTGTTCAACTGCACTCTCTCCCTATTCCTTGCCTCACTGTCACGTGGCACTGGCAACAACCCAGAGATGACGACTCTGTCTGTCCTAACTTTTAGCTCCCAGCCTAACTCCCTGAGCTCTTGAATGACCTCCCTACCCCTCTTGCTACCTATGTCGTTGGTGCCAACGTGCACCACGACTTCTGGCTGCACACCCTCCCCCTTAAGGATTCTGAAGACACAGTCCGAGACGTCTCGGACCCTGGCACCCGGGAGGCAACAAACCATCCACAGAACCGCCTGTCCATCCCTCTAACTAGAAAGTCTCCTATAACTAGCGCTCTCCTCCTCTCCCCCTGTCCCTTCTGAGTCTCAGAGCCAGACCTCGCGCCACAGACCCGGTCACTGCAGCTTACCCCTGCTACCCCAACAGTATCCAAAGCGGTATATTTATTGTTTAGGGGATAATACAAAGAGTAGAGTCTCAGTGTACAATATGGAGAATAGCAGTCCCTGTGGACAATATAGAGAATACAAGTCGCTGTGTATAATATAATATATTATATCTGTGTATAATATAAAGAATAGCAGTCACTGTGTCTGTTTTAGACAACAGCAGGCCCTGTGTATAATATTGAGAACAGCAGATGCTGTGTCTAATATAAAGAATATGAATTCTTGTCTTTACTAAAGAGAACAGCCATCCCTATGTATAAAAATGAGAACAGCAGTCACTGTTTATGATATAGAGAAAAGCAATCTCCGTGTACAATGTCAAGAACAGCAGTTCCCTGTATTTAATCATGAGGACAGCAGTCCCTGTGTCAATTTCAGAGAACAGCATTGCCTGTGCATAATATAAAGAACAGCAGTCCCTCTGTACAGTATAGAGAACAGCAGTCCCTGTGTATAATACAGAGAACAGCAGTCCCTGTGTATAATATAGAGAAAAACAGTCTCTGTGTGTAATGACGAGAACAGCAGCCCCTGTGTTTTATAAAGAGAACAGCAGTCCTGTGTATAATATGGAGAACAGCAGTTTCTGTGATTAATTTAGAGAACAGCACTGCCTGTGTATAATTAAGAGAACAGCAGTCCCTGTGTCTAATAGAGAGGACAGCAGTCCATATGTGTAATCTAGAGAAAAGCACTCTCTGTATACAATGTCAAGAACAGCAGACCCTGTGTATAATATAGAAAACAGCAGAATCTGTGCCTAATATAAAGAACGCGACTCCCCGTGTTTAATGAAGAAAACAGCCGTCCCTGTGTATAATATATAGAACATCAGTGTCTGTGTATAATACAGATAACAGCAGTCCCTGTGTACAATATAGAGAATATGAGTCACTGTGTATAAGTATAGAGAACAGCAGTCCCTCTGAAAAATACAGAAAACAACAGTCCCTGTGTATATAGAGAAAAGCAGTCTCTGTGTACAATGTCGAGGACAGCCATCGCTATGTTCAATGATGAGATCAATAGTCTCCATGTCTATTTCAGAGAACTGCAGTGCCTGTGCATAATATAAAGAACAACAGTACCTGTGTATTATATAGAGAACAGAAGATGCTGTGTCTAAAATAAAGAACACGAATCCCTGTGTTTCATGAGCATAGAGAACATCAGTCCCTGTGTAAAATGTAGAGAAGATAGTCATTGTGTATCATTATAGATAACAGCTATCCGTGTGCACAATATAGTGGACAGCAGTCCCTGTGTCCATTTTCGAGAACAGCAGTGCCTGAGCACAATACAAAAAAACAGCAGTCCCTGCGTCTTATATAGAGACCAGCAGTCCATATGTATAATCTGGAGAACAGCAGTAACTGTGTATAATATAGAGAAAAGCACTCTCTGTGTACAATGTTGAGAACATTTGTGGGCGGCACAGTGGTTAGCTCCGCTGCCTCACAGTGCCAGAGACCCGGGTTCAATTCCCGCCTCAGGCAACTGTCTGTGTGGAGTTTGCACATTATAGAACATAGAACATAGAAGAATACAGCGCAGTACAGGCCCTTGGGCCCTCGATGTTGCGCCGATCCAAGCCCACCTAAACTACACTAACCCACTATCCTCCATATACCTATCCAATGCCCTCTTAAATGCCCATAAAGAGGGAGAGTCCACCACTGTTACTGGCAGGGCATTCCATGAACTAACGACTCGCTGAGTGAAGAACCTACCCCTAACATCAGTCCTATATCTACCCCCCCTTAATTTAAATCTGCGTGGGTTTCCTGTGGGTGATCCGGTTTCCTCCTACAGCCCAAAAAATGTGCAGTTTAGGTGAATTAGACATGCTGAATTGCCCGTAGTGTTAGGTGAAGGGTTAAATGTAGAGGAATTGGTTGTTCTTCAGAGGTCAGTGTGGAATTGTTGGGCCGAAGGGCCTGTTCCCATACTGTAAGTAATCTAAAAAAAAAGCAGTCCATGTGTATAATATTGAGAACAGCAGATGCTGTGTCTAATATAAAGAATATGAATTCTTGTCTTTACTAAAGAGAACAGCCATCCCTATGTATAAAAATGAGAACAGCAGTCACTGTTTATGATATAGAGAAAAGCAATCTCCGTGTACAATGTCAAGAACAGCAGTTCCCTGTATTTAATCATGAGGACAGCAGTCCCTGTGTCAATTTCAGAGAACAGCATTGCCTGTGCATAATATAAAGAACAGCAGTCCCTCTGTACAGTATAGAGAAAAGCAGTCCCTGTGTATAATACAGAGAACAGCAATCCCTGTGTATAATACAGAGAACAGCAGTGCCTGTGTATAATATAGAGAAACACAGTCTCTGTGTACAATGTTTAAAACAGCAGTCCCTGCATTTAATCATGAGAACAGTAGTCCCTGTGTATAATATAGAGAACAGCAGTTCCTGTGCCTATTTTAAATAACAGCAGTGCCTGTGCATAATATAGAGAATAGCAGTCCCGGTGTATAAAACAGAGAACATCAGTTCTCAGTCCTGCATATACTGTCGAGAACAGCAGAATCTACGTACAGATTACTGAATGCAAATCCCTGTATATAATGTTAAGAACAGCAGAGCCTGTGTACATTGTAGAGAACAGCAGTCCCTTTGTATAACATCGAGTACAGCAGTCCATGTGTCTATTATAGAGAATGGCAGTCCCTGTGTACAAAATAGAGAACCACTGTCCCTGTGTGTATTACAGAAAACAGCAGTCTCTAGGTATATGATAAAGAACTGCAGAACCTGTGAATACTATGGAGAAAAACTGTCCCTGAGTACAATAAAGAGCATAGCAGTCCCTCTGTACAATACTGAGATGAGCAGTCCCTGTGTATAACAGAGAACAACACTCCCTGTGTATAATATAGAGAACAGTCCTGTGGACAAATGCAGAGAACAGCATTCACTGCGTGCAATATAGAGAACAGCAGTGCCTCTGTACATGGTAGGGAACAGCAACCCCTGAATATAATATAGAAAAAAGCAGTCTCTGTGTTTTATAAAGAGAACAGCAGTCCCTTTGTATGTTATACGGAGCAGCAGTCCCTGTGCATAATATAGAGAAAACAGTCTCTGTCTTTGTGATACTGAAGAGGAGTCATAGCATGAAAACAGACCCCCCTCCCCCCTTCTTTCCCAGTCCAACCCATCCATGCCGACCAGACATCCCAACCCAATCTAGTCCCACCTGCCAGCATGTGGCCCAAATCCCTCCAAACCCTTCCTATTCATATACCCATCCAGATGCCTTTTAAATGTTGCAGTTGTATGAGCCTCCACCATTCCCTCTGGCAGCTCATTCCATAGACATACCACCCTCTGACTGAAAACGTTGTCTCCTAGCACTCTTTTACATCTTTTCCCTCTCACCCTACATCTAGCTCTGGACTCCCCATCCCGGGGAAAAAACAACTTTATTTTTTTACCCTATCCATGCCGTCCATGATTTTATAAACCTCTATAAGTTCATCCGTCAGCCTCTGATGCTTCCTCAGGGAAAACAGCCCGAGCCTAATTAACCTCTCCCGATACCTCAAATCCTCCAAACGTGGCAACATCCTTGTCGATCTTTTCTGAATCCTTTCAAGTTTCACAACATCTTTCTGATAGAAAGGAAACCAGAATTGCTCGCAGTATTCCAACAGTGGCCGAAGCAATGTCCTGTACAGCTGCAACATGACCTCCCAACTTCTGGACTCAATTGTATGACCAATAAAGGAAAGCATACCGAATGCCTTCTTCACCAGCCTATCTACCTGCATCTCCACTTTCAAGGAGCTGTGAACCTGCACTCCATAGTCTCTTTGTTAAGCAACACTCCCTAGGATTGTACCATTTTTGTATAAATCTTGCTAAGATTTGCTTTCCAAAATGCACCACCTCACATTTATCTAAATTAAACTCCATCTGCCACTTCTCAGTCCATTGGCCCATCAGATCAACATCCCGTTGTAATCTGAGCTAACCGCCTTCGCTATTCACTACCCCTCCAATTTTGGTATCATCTGCAAACTTACTATCTATACCGCTTATGCTCACATCCAAATCATTTATATAAATGATGAAAAGTAGTGGACACAGCACCGATTCTTGTGGCACCCCACTGGTCACAGGCCTCCGGTCTGAAAAACAATCCTCCACCACCACCCTCTGTCTTCTACCTTTGACCCAGTTCTGTATCCAAATAGCAAATTCTCCCTGAATTCCATGACATCTAACCTTGCTCACCGGTCTGTATCATATGGAAAACAGCAGTCCCTGTGTTGAAAAGAGGGAATAGCAACCCCTGTGTTTATTATAGGGAACAGCAGTCACTGCGTATAATATCGAGAAAGCAGTCCCTGTATATAATATAGAGAATATTGTATCTCAGTGTATAATGTAGAAAACAGCAATCCACATGTACAATCTGTAGAACAGTTGTCCCTGTCTATATTGTAGAGAACAGCAGTCCCTGTATCTTATGTAGAGAACAGCAGTCCCTGAGTGTATGGTTGAGAACTGCAGTCCCAGTGTATATTGTTGAGAACAGGCAGATCCTGTGTGTCATGTGGAGAACAGAAGTCCCTGTGTATAATGTAGAGAATAATTGCCCCTGTGTATAACATAGAGAACAGCAGACCCTGCACTCACAGGCGAGAACAGCAGTCACTTCATACAGTGTAGAGAACAGCAGCCCATGTGTGCAATGTTGTGGACAGCAGTGCCTGTGGAGATTGTAGAGAACGGCAGTCCCTTTGTATAAAATAGAGAACATGGGTCACTGTGTATAACATAAGGAAAAGCAGTCCCTGTGTGCAACATTGAGAATAGCAGTGTCTGTGTACATGATGGAGAACAGCAGCTCCTATGCACATTATACAGAACATACAGAACAGCCGTCCCTATGTTTAATAAAGAGATCAGCAGTCCATGTGTATGATACAGAGAACAGCAGTCCCTATGTATAATGTGGAGAACAGCAGTCTCTGTGTCTGTTATACAGGACAAAAGTCCCTATGGAAAATGTAGAAAACAGCAATGCCTGTGTACAATGTAGAAAACAGCAGCGACTGTGTGCAATGTAGAGAACAGCAGTCCCTGTGTGCAATGTAGTGAACAGCAGTGCCTGCATACAACATTGTGTACAACAGTCCCTGTGTATAATATAGAGAAGAGCAGTCGGTGTGCATAATATAGGGAACAGCAGTCGCTGCATATAATATGGAGAACAGCAGTCCCAGTGTAGAATATAGAGAATAGCTGTCCTTGAGTGTCTGGTAGAGAACAGTAGTCCCTGTGTAAAATGTAGAGACGAGCAGTCCTGTGTACATTGTAGGGAACAGCATGCCCCCCATATAATATAGAGAACAGCAGTCCCTGTGTTTAATAAACAGGAGTTTAAAATGTAGAGAACAGCAGTCCTACGTTCATTGTAAAGAACAGCAGTCCCAACATGTAATACAGAGAACAGCAGTCCCTGTGTTTAATAAAGAGAACAGCAATCCCTGTATATAATATAGAAAACAACAATCCCTGTATTTCAGAAAGAGATTAACAGTTCCTGCATATAGTATAGAGAACAGCAGTCACTGTGTATAATATAGAGAACATGTGTCCCTGAGTATATTATAGAGAGCAGGAGTCCCTATGTGTAATATTGAGAATAGCCTTACCTGGGTATAATATGGAGAACAGCACTCTTTGTGTCTATAATAGAGCACAACAGTGCCCGTGTATAAGAGAAAAAAGCAGCCCCTGTGTACAATATGGAGAACAGCAGCCCTGTGCATAATATAGAGAACAGCAGACCCTATTTACAACATAGAGAAAAGCAGACCTTGTGTCTAATACAGAAAACAGCAGTCACTGAGCATAATATATAGAATAGAAGTCCGTGTGTTCAATAGAGAGCAGCAGTCCCTGTGTTTAGTTTAGAGTACAGCAATCTCTGTGTCATTTAGAGACCAGCAATCTCTGAGTCTAACATAGAGAACAGAGTCACTGTGCGTAATATATAGAACAACAGTCCTTGTGCATTGTATAGAGAACAGCAAACCCTGTGAATAATGTAGAAAACAGCTGTTCCTGTTTATAGTGTGGAGAATACAAGTCTCTGTGTACATTTTGGAGAACAGCAGCTCCTATGTCTCATAGAGAAGAGCAGTCACTGTGTATAATTTAGAGAACAGCTGTCACTGAGTGTATGGTAGAAAATGGTGGTCCCTGTATAAAATGTAGAGGACAGCGGTCCTGCATATATTGTAGGGAAGAGCAGTCCCTGTGCACAGTGAAGAGAACAGCAGTCCCTGTATTTAATAAAAACAGCAATCCCTGTTTATAATGTAAAGAACAGCAATCCCTGTGTATAATATAGAGAACAGTAGTCACTATGTATATTATAGAGAGCAGGTGTCCCTCTGTGTAATATAGAGAACAGTCTTACCTATATATAATATGGAGTACAGCAGTCCTTGTGTCAATTATACAGACCAGTACCCGTGTATGAGTGAGAACAGCAGTCCTTGTGTACAATACAGAGAACAGCAGTCCCTGTGTTCCATGTAGGGAACAGCAGTTCCTGTGTCTAATAGAGGGAATAGCAGTCCCTGTAGATAATATAGAGAACAGCAGTCCAGCAAACACTGGAGAACAGCAGGACCTGTGTACAGTGTAGAGAAATGCAGTCCCTGTATTGAATGTCTAGAACAGCAGAGCCTTTGTACATTGTAGAGACCAACAGTCACTGTGTATAATGTGGAGACTAGCAGTCCCTGTATATAATGCAGCAATGTATGGCAATCTCTCTGTACACTAAAGAGAACAGCAGTCCTTGTGTGTAAAATGGAGAACAGCAATCCCTGTGCAAAATAGGCAACAGCTGTACCTGTATCTATTCCACAAAATAGCCATCCCTCTGTACAATACAGAGATCTGCAGTCCTGGTGTAAAACATAGAGAACAACAGTCCCTGTGTATAACATAGAGAATTATATTATGCACAGAGATGGCTGTTCTCTTTATTAAACACAGGGATTCATGTTCTTTATATTAGACACAGCATCCGCTGTCATCTATAGTTTACACCGGGACTGCTGTTCTTGACATTGTACACAGAGATTGCTTTTTTCCATCATATACACAGTGACCGATGTTCTCGACATTGTACACAGAGACTGTGTTTCTCTATATTACACACAGGGGCTACTGTCCTCTTCATGATATGGAGGGCTTGCTGTTGTCTATATTATGCACAGGGACCGCTGTTTTCTGTATTATACAGAGTTACTGCTGTTCTTTATATAGAACAATACATAGAACAATACAGCACAGAACAGGCCCTTCGGCCCACGATGTTGTGCCGAACTTCTAACCTAGATTAAGTACCCATCCATGTACCTATCCAAATGCCGCTTAAAGGTCGCCAATGATTCCGACTCTACCACTCCCACGGGCAGCGCATTCCATGCCCCCACCACTCTCTGGGTAAAGAACCCACCCCTGACATCTCCCCTATACCTTCCACCCTTCACCTTAAATTTATGTCCCCTTGTAACACTCTGTTGTACCCGGGGAAAAAGTTTCTGACTGTCTACTCTATCTATTCCTCTGATCATCTTATAAACCTCTATCAAGTCACCCCTCATCCTTGCCGTTCCAACGAGAAAAGGCCGAGAACTCTCAACCTATCCTCGTATGACTTCCTCTCCATTCCAGGCAACATCCTGGTAAATCTTCTCTGCACCCTCTCCAAAGCTTCCACATCTTTCCTAAAGTGAGGCGACCAGAACTGCACACAGTACTCCAACTGTGGCCTAACCAAAGTCCTGTACAGCTGCAACTTCACTTCACGACTCTTGAATTCAATCCCTCTGCTAATGAACGATAATACTCCATAGGCCTTCTTACAAACTCTATCCACCTGAGTGGCAACCTTCAAAGATCTATGTACATAGACCCCAAGATCCCTCTGTTCCTCCACCTGACTAAGAACCCTACCATTAACCCTGTATTCCGCATTCTTATTTGTTCTTCTAAAATAGACAACCTCACACTTGGCAGGGTTGAACTCCATCTGCCACTCCTCAGCCCAGCTCTGCATCATATCTAAGTCCCTCTGCAGCCGACAACAGCCCTCCTCACTGTCCATATGATACATATGAACTGCTGTTCTCTCTCTCGCACACAGGGACTGCTGTTCTCTAAAATAGACAGAGGGGCTGCAGTTCTTGAAATTGTACATAAGGACTGCTGTTCTCTATATTATACACAGGGATTGCTGCTCTTTATATTACACACCGGGCTAGCTGCTCCCTATATTATGCTCAATGACTCATGTTCTCTATATTGTTCACAGGGACTGCTGTTCTCGACATTGTACACAGAGATTGCTTTTCTCTTTCATATACACAGTGATAGCTGTTCTCTAGTTGATCCGTATGGACCGCTGTCTTCTATATTTTACACAGGGAATGCTGGTCTTTTATTGTGCATAGGCACTGCTGTTCTCTGAAACAGACACAGGGACTGCTGTTCTCTATATTATACACAGGGACGGCTGCTCTCTATATTACACACATGGATAGCTGTTCTGTATATTATACACACTGAATCAAATTCTCTATATTGTACACAGATTGCTTTTCTCTATAATATACACAGTGACTGCTATTCTCGACATTGTACACGTAGACTGCGTTTCTTGATGTTATACACAGGGACTGCTGTTCTCTATTATACAGAGGGACTGCTGTTATCTACATTATGCACAGGGACTGCTGTTTTCTATGTTATACAGAGGGACTGCTGTTCTCAAAATTTACATATGAACTACTGATTCTATATTGCACACAGGGACGGCTGTTCTTCATATAATGCACAGGCACTGCTGTTCTCTAAAACAGACAGAGGGACTGCTGTTCTACGTATTGTACACAGGAACTGCTGTTCTTTATATAATGCACAGGCACTGCAGTTCTCTAAAAACAGTCACAAGGACATTATACACAGGGACTGCTGCTCTCTATATTACATACAGGGATAGCTGTTCTCTATATTATACATAGTGACTCATGTTCTTTATATTGTACACAGGGAGTGCTGTTCTCTATATTATATACAGACACTGGTATTCTGTACATTATACACACGGACGACTATTCTCTTTTTTAAACACAGGGATTCATGTTCTTCATATTAGACACAGCATCTGCTGTTCTCTGTAGTCCACACAGGGACTGCTGTTCCCGACATTGTACACAAAGAGTGTTTTTCTCTATATTATACACAGTCACTGCTATTCTCTAGATTATACATATGGACTGCTGTTCTCTATTTAAGACACAGGGAATGCTCTTCACTATATTATACATATGCACTGCTATTCTCTATATTTTACACAGGGACTGCTGTTCTTTTTATTGTGCTGAGGCACTGCTGTTCTTTAAAATCGACACAGGGACTGCTGTCCTCTATATTATACACAGGGACTGCTGCTCTCTATATTATGCACAGGGATAGCTGTTCTCTATATTATACAAAGTGACGTCTATTCTCTATCTTGTCTACAGGGACTGCTTTTCTCTATATTATACACAGGGACGGCTGTTCTCTTCATTAAACACAGGGATTCATGTTGTTTATATGAGACACAGCATTTTCTGTTCTCTATATTATTCACAGTGACTGCTGTTCTCCATATTGTACACAGGGACTGCTGTTCTTTAGATTATGCACAGGCACTGCAGTTCTCTAAAACAGACATAGAGACTGCTGTCCTCTTTATTATACACAGGGACTGCAGCTCTCTATATTATGCACTGGCACTGCAGTTCTCTATACTATACACAGTGACGCATATTCTCTATATTGTACACAGGGACTGCTGTTCTCTATATTACACACAGACACGGGTATTCTCTATATTATACACAGGGATGGCTTTTCTCTTCATTAAACACAGTGATTCATGTTCTTTATATTAGACACAGCATCTTCTGTTCTCTATATTATACACATAGACTGCTATTCTCCATATTGTACACTGGGACTGCAGTTTTTTATATTGTGCACAGGCACTGCAGTTCTCTGAAATTGACACAATGATAACTGTTCTCTGTGTTATACACAGTGACTGCTGCTCTCTATATTACACACAGGGACTGCTGTTCTTTATATTGTACGCAATGACTCCTATTCCCTATATTGTATACAGGGACTGCTGTTCTCTATATTATACACAGCGCTAGTGTTCTCTATATATAATCACATAGATTGTTGTTCATTTTATTAAACAGAGGGATTAATGTTCTTTATATTAGATACAGCATCTCTCTAGTATACAAGGGACTGCTGTTCTCAACATTGTACACGGAGAGTGCTTTTCTCTATATTATACACAGTGACTGCTATTCTTTAGATGAGACATATGGACTGCTGTTCTCTATATAAGACACAGGGAATGCTCTTCACTATATTATACATGTGAACTGCTGTTCTCTATATTTTACAGATGGACTGCTGTTCTTTATATTGTGCTGAGGCACTGCTGTTCTCTAAAATCGACACAGGGATTGCTGTCTTCTATATTATATACATGGACTGCTGCTCTCTTATTACGCACAGGGACTGCAGCTCTCTATATTACGCACTGGCACTGCAATTCTCTATATTATACACAGTGACGCATATTCTCTATATTGTACACAGAGACTGCTGTTCTCTATATTACACACAGACGCGGGTATTCTCTACATTATACACAGGGACGGCTTTTCTCTTCATTAAACACAGTGATTCATGTTCTTTATATTAGACACAGCATCTTCTGTTCTCTATATTATACACATGGACTGCTTTTCTCTATATTGTACACTGAGACTGCTGTTTTTTATATTGTGCACAGGCACTGCAGTTCTCTGAAATTGACACAACGATAGCTGTTCTCTATGTTATACACAGTGACTGCTGTTCTTTATAATATGCACAAGCACTGCATGTCTCTAAAACAGACATAGTGACTGCTGTCCTCTTTATTATACACAGGGACTGCTGCTCTCAATATTAAACACATAGTGACTGCTGTTCTTTATATTGTACACAGTGACTCTTAATCTCTATATTGTACACAGGGACTGCTATTCTCTATATTATACACAGACGTTGGTGTTCTCTATATATAATCACAGGAATCGTTCATTTTATTGAACAGAAAGTTTCATGTTCTTTATATTAGATACAGCATCTGCTGTTCTCTCTAGTATACAAGGGACTACTGTTCTCAACATTGTACACAGAGAGTGCTTTTCTCTATATTATACACGGTGACTGCTATTCTCTAGATTATACATACGGACTGCTGTTCTCTGTGTAAGACACAGGGAATGCTCTTCTCAATATTAAACATATGAACTGCTGTTCTCTATATTTTACACAGGGACTCCTGTTCTTTATATTGTGCACAGACACTGCTGTTCTCTAAAACAGACACAGGGACTGCTGTCCTCTATATTATGCACAGGGACTCTGCTCTCTACATTGGTGGGTGGCACGGTGGCACAGTGGTTAGCACTGCTGCCTCACAGCTCTAGAGACCCGGGTTCAATTCCCACCTCAGGCGACTGACTGTGTGGAGTTTGCACGTTCTCCCTGTGTCGGCGTGGCTTTTCTCTGGGTGCTCCGATTTCCTCCCACAATCCAAAGATGTGCACGTCAGGTGAATTGGCCACGCTAAATTGCCTGTAGTGTTAGGTAAGGGGTAAATGTAGGGGTATGGGTGGGTTGCGCATCGGCGGGTCGGTGTGGGCTTGTTGGGCCAAAGGGCCTATTTCCACACTGTAATGTAATCTAATCTACGCACAGGGATAGCTGTTCTCTATATTATACACAGTGATGCATATTCTCTGTATTGTACACAGGGACTGCTGTTCTCTATATTATACACAGACACTGGTGTTCTCTATTTTATACACAGGATGACTATTCCCTTCATTAAACTCAGTGATTCGTGTTTGTTACATTATACACAGCATCTTCTGTTCTCTATATTATACATAGGGACTGCTGTTCTCCATAGTTTACACAGGGACTGCCGTTCTTTATATTGTGCACAGGCACTGCAGTTCTCTGAAATTGACACATTGTCAATTTAATAAGACATTCTCTTATTAAATGCAGGGATTCATGTTCTTTATATTAGGCACAGCATCTGCTGTTCTCTGTATTATACACAGGGATAGCTGTTCTCCATATTGTACGCAGGGACTGCTGTTCTTTAAATTATGCACAGGCACTGCTGTTCTCTGAAATTGACACACAGACATCTGTTCTCTGTATTATACATAGAGACTGCTGTTCTCATAATTAAATACAGGGACTGCTATTCTCAACATTGTACATAGAGACTGTGTTTCTCGATATTATACACTGGGACTGCTGTTCTCTATGTTGTACGCAGACACTAGTGTTCTCTACATTATACACAGGAATGGCTGTTCTCGTTTTTAAACACAGGGATTCATGTTCTTTATATTAGACACAGCATCTGCTGTTCTCTATATTTTACACAGGGACTGCTGTTCTCGACATTGTACAATGAGATTGCTTTTCTCTATATGATACACATATTTACTCTAGATGATACATATGGACTGCTGTTCTCGATATTTTACACAGGGACTGCTGTTCTTCATATTGTGTGCAGACACTGCTGTTCTCTGAATTAGACACAGGGACTGCTGTTCTCTCTATTACACACTGGGATAGCTGTTCTCTGTATTATACACAGTCACTCATATTCTCTATATTGTACATACGGATGGCTGTTCTCTATATTATACACAGAAACTGGTGTTATCAATATAATACACAGGTACGGTTGTTCACTTTATTAAATAAAGGGATTCATGTTCTTTATATTAGACACAGCACCTGCTGTTCTCTATATTATACATAGGGACTGCTGTTCTCGACATTTTACACAGAGTGCTTTTCTCTATATTATACACAGTTACTGCTGGATTCTAGATGATACATATGGACTGCTGTTCTCTATATAAGACATAGGGAAAGCTCTTCACGTATTATACATGTGAAATGCTGTTCTCTATATTTTACACGGGGACTGTTGTGCTTTATACTGCTGTTCTCAAAATTTTACACAGGGACTGCCGTTCTTCATATTGTGCACAAGCACTACTGTTCCCTAAAATAGAAACTGGGACTGCAGTCCTCTACATTATACACAGGGAGTGCTGCTCTCTATATTACGCACAGGGATAGCTGTTCTGTATATTATACACAGTGATGCATATTCTCTATATTGTACACAGGGACTGCTGTTTTCTATATTATTGCCATTGCTGTTTTCAAAGTAGACGCAGGGACTGCTGTCCTCTCTATATACACAGGGACTGTGCTTTCTAAATTATTTACAAGGATAGCTGTTCTCTATGTTATATGCAGTGACACATATTCTCTGTGTTGTACACAGGGATAGCTGTTCTCTAGATTATACACAGACACTGGTGTTCTCTATTTTATACACAGGGACGGATGTTCTCTTCATTAAACATAGTGATTCATGTTCTTTGTATGGTCTTTATATTATACACAGGGACTGAATTTCTCCATATTGTACACAGGGACTGCTGTTTATTATGCTATCCACAGGCACTGCTGTTCTCTGAAATTGACACAGGGAAAGCTGTTCTCTATATTATACACAGAGACTGGTGTTCTCAACATTAAATACAGGGACAGCTGTTCCCGACATTGTACACAGAGACTGCTTTTCTCGATATTATACACAGGGACTGCTGTACTCTATATTATACAGAGGGCTGCTATTTTCTGTATTGTACAGAGGGACTGCTATTTTCTGTATTATACACATATGAACTGCTGTTGTCTATATTGCACACAGGGACTGCTGATCTTTATATAATGCACAGCCTCTGCTGTTCTCTGAAACAGACAGAAGGACTGCTGTTCTCTCTATTATACACAGGGTCTGCTGTTCTCTAAAATGGACAAAGGGACTGTTGTTCTCTATATTATACATAGCGGCTGCTGTTCTCATGATTAAATACAGGGACTGCTGTTCTCAACATTGTACACAGAGACTGTGTTTCTAGATATTATACACGGGGACTGCTGTTCTATGTATTATACAGAGGGACACATGTTGACTATATTATACATATGAACTGCCGTTGTCTATATTGCACACAGGGACTGCTGTTCTTCATATAATGCACAGGCACTGCTGTTCTCTATAATAGGCAGGGGGACCGCTGTTCTCTATATTACACCCAGGGATAGCTGTTCTCTATATTATACACAGACATAGGTGTTCTCTTTTTTTTCACAGGGACTGCTGTTCTCTATCACTCAGAGTGACTGCTGTTCTCTGTATTATACATAGGGACTGCTGTTTTCAGTATTATACAGAGGGACTGCTGTTCTCTATATTACACCCAGGGATAGCTGTTCTCTATATTATACACAGACATTGGTGTTCTCTTTTTTTTCACAGGGACTGCTGTTCTCTATCACTGAGAGTGACTGCTGTTCTCTCTATTGCACATATGAACTGCTGTTGTCTTTATTGCACACAGGGGCTGCTGTTCTTCAAATTACACACAGGGATAGCTGTTCTGTATATTATACACAGACACTATGTTCTCTGTATTATACAAAGGGACGGCTGTTCTCTTTTCTAAACACAGGGATTCATGTTATTTATATTAGACGCAGCATCTTCTGTTCTCTATATTGTACACAAGGACTGCTGTTTTTTATATTATGCACAGACAGTGAAGTTCTCTGAAATAGACAAGGGGACTGCTGTTCTCTATATTATCTATGGGGACTGCTATTCTCTGTCTTATGCACAGGGACTGCTGTACTTTCTATATTGCACAGGCACTGCCATTCTCTAAAATAGACACAGGTACTGCTGTACACTGCATTTTACTCAGGGACTGCTGCTCTCTATATTGTACACAAGGATAACTGTTCTCTGTATTATACACAGTGACGCATATTCTCTATATTTTACACAGGGGCTTCTGTTTTCTATATTATACACAGACACTGATATTCTGTGTATTATACACAGGGATGGCTGTTCTCTTCATTAAACACAGTGATTCATGTTCTTTATATTAGACACAGCATCATCTGTTCTCTATATTATACTCAGGGACTGCTGTTCTCCTAATTGTTCACAGGGACTGCTGTTGTCTAAGATAGACACAGGGACTGCTGCTCTCTATGTTACACACAGAGATAGCTGTTCTCTATGTGGTACACAGTGACTCATGTTCTCTATATTGTACACAGGGACTGGTGTTCTCTACATTATACACAGGGACGGCTCTTCTCTTTTTTTAAACACAGGGATTCATGTTCTTTATATTAGACACTGCATTTGCTGTTCTCTACATAATACACAGGGACTGCTGTTCTCCAAATTGCACACAAAGATTGCTTTTCTCTATATTATATACAGTACCTGCTGGTCTCCAGATCATACATATGAACTGCTGTTCTCAAAATTTTACACAGGGACTGCCGTTCTTCATATTGTGCACAAGCACTACTGTTCCCTAAAATAGAAACTGGGATTGCAGTCCTCTATATTACGCACAGGGATAGCTGTTCTGTATATTATACACAGTGATGCATATTTTCTATATTGTACACAGGGACTGCTGTTTTCTATATTATACACAGACACTGGTGTTCTCTGTATCAAACTAAGGATTACACGTTCTTTATATTAGACACAGCATCTGCTGTTGTCTAAATTATTCACAGTGACTGGTGTTCTCCATATTGTATACAGGGACTGCGGTTCTCTATATTATGCACAGAGACTGCTGTTCTCTTTAGTAAACACAGGGACTTCTGCTCTCTATATTACAAGCAGGGACGGCAGTTCTCCATATTATACACAGACACCAGTGTTCTCTATATTATACACAGGGACGAC
The DNA here is from genome assembly GCF_037043375.1 of Chiloscyllium plagiosum. Lineage (NCBI taxonomy): Eukaryota > Metazoa > Chordata > Chondrichthyes > Orectolobiformes > Hemiscylliidae > Chiloscyllium > Chiloscyllium plagiosum. The sequence goes on along the minus strand of NW_028270149.1, from coordinate 89,355,846 downwards.
TGTTTTCTTTTTTTAAACACAGGGAGTCATGTACTTTATATTAGACACAGCATCTGCTGTTCTCAATATAAGACACAGCAAATGCTCTTCTCTATATAATCCATATGAACTGCTGTTCTCTACATTTTACACAGGGACTGCATTTCTTTATCTTGTGCAGAGGCACTACTGTTCTCTAAAATAGATACAGAGACTGCTGTCATTTATATTGCAGAAGTTGCAGGATCAGTTCATTCCTAAAAGGAAGAAAGATCCCAGGAGGAGGCATGGGCGGCCGTGGCTGACGAGGGAAGTTAAGAAACATATCAAGTTAAAAGAGAAAAAGTATAACATAGCAAAGATAAGTGGGAAAACTGAGGACTGGGAAGCTTTTAAAGAGCAACAGAGGATTACTAAGAAGGAAATACGCAGAGGAAAAATGAGGTACGAAGGTAAACTGGCCAATAATATAAAGGAGGATAGTAAAAGCTTTTTTAGGTATGTGCAAGGCAAAAAAATGGTTAGGACTAAAATTGGGCCCTTGAAGACAGAAACAGTGGAATATATTACCGGGAACAAAGAAATGGCAGAGGAATTAAATGGGTACTTCGGATCTGTGTTCACTGGGGAAGACACAAGCAATCTCCCTGAGGTAACAGTGGCTGAAGGACCTGAACTTCAGGGAATTTATATTTGCCAGGATTTGGTGTTGGAGAGACTGTTAGGTCTGAAGGTTGATAAGTCTCCGGGGCCTGATGGTCTGCATCCCAGGGTACTGAAGGAGGTGGCTCGGGAAATCGTGGATGCGTTGATGATTATTTTCCAGAGTTCGATAGATTCGGGGTCGGTTCCTGAGGATTGGAGGGTGGCTAATGTTATACCACTTTTTAAGAAAGGTGGGAGAGAGAAAGCAGGAAATTGTAGACCAGTTGGTCTGACCTCAGTGGTGGGAAAGATGCTGGAGTCTATTATAAAGGATGAAATTATGGCACATCTGGATAGTAGATTAGATTACTTTACAGTGTGGAAACAGGCCCTTCAGCCCATTAAGCCCACACCGACCCGCCGAAGCGCAAACCACCCATACCCCTACATTTACCCCTTACCTAACACTACGGAAAATTTAGCATGGCCAATTCACCTGACGTGCACATCTTTGGACTGTGGGAGGAAACCGGAGCACCCGGAGGAAACCCACGCAGACATGGGGAGAATGTGCAAACTCCACACAGTCAGTCGCCTGAGGCTGGAATTGAACCCAGGTCTCTGGCGCCGTGAGGCAGCAGTCACCGTGCCGCCCACAAACAGGATAGTAACAGGATAGGACAGAGTCAGCATGGATTTATGAAGGGGAAATCATGCTTGACTAATCTTCTTGAATTTTTTGAGGATGTAACTCTGAAGATGGACGAGGGAGATCCAGTAGATGTAGTGTGCCTGGACTCTCAGAAAGCTTTTGATAAATTCCCACACAGGAGGTTAGTTAGTAAAATTAGGGTGCATGGCATTGGGGGCAAAGTACTAGATTGGATTGAAAATTGGTTGGCTGATAGGAAACAAAGAGTAGTGATAAACGGCTCCATTTCGGAATGGCAGGCAGTGACCAGTGGAGTAGATTAGATTAGATTACTTACAGTGTAGAAACAGGCCCTTCGGCCCAACAAGTCCACACCGACCCGCCGAAGCATAACGCACCCATTCTCCTACATTTACCCCTTTTCCTAACACTACGGGAAATGTAGCATGGCCAATTCACCTGACGTGCACATCTTTGGACTGTGGGAGGAAACCGGAGTAACCGGAGTAAACCCACGCAGACACGGGGAGAATATGCAAACTCCACACAGTCAGTCGGGAATTGAACCTGGGTCTCTGGTGCTGTGAAGCAGCAGTGCTAACCACTGTGCCACCGTACCGCAGGGATCCGTGCTGGGCCCGCAGCTTTTTACAATATATGTTAATGATATAGAAGATGGTATCAGCAATAACATTAGCAAATTTGCTGATGATACAAATCTGGGTGGCAGGGTGAAATGTGATGAGGATGTTAGGAGATTACAGGGTGACCTGGACCAGTTAGGTGAGTGGGCAGATGCACGGCAGATGCAGTTTAATGTGGATAAATGTATGGTTATCCACTTTGGTGGCAAGAACAGGAAGGCAGATTACTACCTAAATGGAGTCAATTTAGGTAAAGAGGCAGTACAAAGAGATCTGGGTGTTCTTGTACACCAGTCAATGAAGGCAAGCATGCAGGTACAGCAGGTAGTGAAGAAGGCTAATAGCATGCTGGCCTTCATAACAAGAGGGATTGAGTATAGAAGCAAAGAGGTTCTTCTGCAGCTGTACAGGTGAGACTGCACCTGGAATATTGTGTGCCGTTCTGGTCTCCAAATTTGAGGAAAGACATTCTGGCTATTGAGAGAGTGCAGCTTAGGTTCATGAGGTCAATTCCTGGAATGGTGGGACCATCTTACGTTGAAAGGTTGGAGCGACTGGGCTTGTATACCCTTGAGTTTAGAAGACTGAGAGGGGAGCTGATTGAGATGTATCAGATTATTAAAGGATTGGACACTCTGGAGGCAGGAAACATGTTTCCGCTGATGGGTGAGTCCCAAAACAGAGGACACAGCTTAAAAATAAGAGGTAGGTCATTTAGGACTGAGATGAAGAGAAACATCTCCACCCAGAGAGTGGTGGGTGTGTGGAATGCTCTGCTCCAGAAGGCAGTGGACGCCCAGTCTCTGGATTCGTTGAAGAAAGAGTTGGATAGAGCTCTCATGGATAATGGAATCAAGGATTATGGAGATAAGGCAGGAACAGGATACTGATTAAGGATGATCAGCCATGATCATAATGAATGGTGCTGCAGGCTCGAAGGGCAGAATGGCCTACTCCTGCACCTATTGTCTATTGTCTACACAGGGACTGCTGTTCTTTATATTATACACGGACATTCGTGTTCTCTATATTATACACAGGGACAGCTATCCTCTTTGTTACACACAGGGATTCATGTTCTTTATATTAGTCTCAGCATCTGCTGTTATTTATATTACACACAGGGACTACTGTTCTCGACATTGTACATAGAAAGTGCTTTTTTCTAGAGTATATATATGGACTGCTGTCCTCCATATTAGACACAGGGAGTGCTGTTGTCTATATTATACAGAGGTACAGCTATTCTCTATATTATACACAGGGGCTGCTGTTCTCCATATGAGACACAGAGTCTGCTGTTCTCTATATTTTACACAAGTAGTGTTCTTCTCGAAAATAATCAGACACTGCTGTTCTCTAAATTATACAAAGGACTGCTGTTCTCTTTATTAAAGAGAGGGACTGCTGTTCTCAACATTGTACACAGAGACTGCTTTTCTCTATATTGTACACAGGAACTGCTGTTCTCTATATTATACACAGCGACTGCTGTTGTCCATATTGCACACAGGGACTGCTGTTCTTTAGAAAATGCACGAGCACTGATGTTCTCTAAAATAGATAGAGGGACTGCTGTTCTCTATCTTGTACACAACGCCTGCTGTTTTCAAAGATAGACACAGGGACTGCTGCTGTCTATATTACACACAGGGATAGGTGTTCTCGATATTATACAAAGTGTGTCATGTTCTCTATTTTGTACACAGGGAGAACGTGAGGCCTGCAGATGCTGGAGGTCAGGCTTAAAAATGTGTTGCTGGAAAAGCGCAGCAGGTCAGGCAGCATCAAAGGAACAGGAGAATCGACGTTTCGGGCATAAGCCCTTTTTCCTGCTGCCTGACCTGCTGCGCTTTTCCAGCAAACACATTTTTAAGCTTTACACACATGGACTGCTGTTCTCTTTATTAAACACAGGGATTCATGTTCTTTATATTATACACGGCATCTGCTGTTCTCTATATTATACACAGGGACTGCTGTTTTCAACATTGTACACAGAGAGTGCTTTTCTCCATATTATACACAGGGTCAGCTGTTCCCTAGATTATACATATGGACTGCTGTTCTCTGTATAAGACACAGGGACTGCTGTTCTCAAAAATAATCACAGAAACTGCTGTTCTCTAAATTATACATAGGACTGCTGTTCTCTATATTATACACAGGGACTGCTTTTCTCTATATTATACAGAGGGACTGCTGTTCTCTGTATTATACAGAGGGACTGCTGTTATCTATATTATACACAGGGGCTACTGTTCTCTAGATCATACATATGGACTACTGTACTCTATACAAGACACAGGAAATGCTCCTCTCTATATTATACATATGAACTGTTGTTCTCCATATTTTACAAAGGGACTGCTGTTCTTTACGTTGTGCACAGGCACTGCAGTTCTCTAAGATAGATACAGGGACTGCTATCATCTACATTTTCCACAGGGTGTGCTGCTCTCTATATTACTCACAGGGATAGCTGTTCTCTATATGAAACAAAGGGAGTCATTTTCTTTATATTAGACACAGCGTCTGCTGTTTTATACACAGGAACTGCTGTTTTCGATTGTACACAGAGAGTGCTTTTCTCGATATCATACACAGTGACTGCTGTTCTCTAGATTATACATCTGGACTGCTGTCCTCTATATTAGACACAGGGACTGCTGTTGTCTATACTATACACAGTGACTGTTGTTCCCAATATTAGACACAGGGACCGCTGTTCTCTACATGATACACAGCAGTTTTGTTCTCGAAAATAATCACAGAAACTGCTGTTCACTTTCTTATACACAGTGACTGCTGTTCACTGTATTATACAGAGGGATTGCTGTTCTTTATATTATTCAAAGGGACTGCTGTTTTCTGTATGAAACAGAGGGACTGTTGTTCTCTATATTATACATATGAACTGATGTTTTCAATATTGCGCACAGAGACTGCTGTTCTTTATAAAATGTACAGGCAATGCCATTCTTTAAAATAGAGGGATAGCTGTTCTCCGTATTGTGCACAGGGTCTGCAGATCTCTATATTATGTACAGGCCCTGCTGTTCTCTAAAACAGACACAGTGACTGTTGTTCTCTATAATATATACAGGGATCGCTGTTCTTCATATTGTACAAAGGCTCTGCTGTTCACTTTTTTATACACAGGGACTGCTGTTCGCTATATTGTACACAGGGGCTGCTGTTCTCTCTTGTACATGGGTGCTGTTGTTCTGTATAATTGACATAAGGAATGCTGTTCTCCATATTTTACACAGGTAATGCTGTTCTCTATATTACACAGAGGGACTTCTGCTCTCTATAATCTACACAAGGACAAGTGTTCTCGAGATTGTACACAGCGACTGCTGTTCTCCACAATATACACAGGGATGACTGTTTTCCACTTTAGAAACGGGGACTGCTGTTTTCGACATTATTCTCAGGCTTGCTGTTCTCTATATTACCCACAGGGACTGCTGGTCCAGATATGAGACCCAGGGACTGAAATTCTCTATGTTATACACAGCAACTGCTGTTTTCTACGTTATCCTCAGTGTTTGCTATTCTCTACATTATACACAGGGATTGCTGTTCTCTGTGTTGTACACAGGGCTGCTTTTCTCTCTTGTACATGGGCGCTGCTGTGCTGTATATTTGACATAAGGAATGCTGTTCTTCATATTTTACACACATAATGCTCTTCCCTATATTACACAGAGGGACATCTGCTCTCTATAATCTACACAAGGTCAAGTGTTCTCTATATTGTACACAGCGACTGCTGTTCTCTATATTATACACAGGGATTGCTGTTCTCTTTATTAAACACAAGGACTATTGTTCTCTATATTAAACACAGGGACTGCTGTTCTCTCTATTATATGTCGGGACGGCTGTTCTCTGCACTGTACACAGGGACTGCTCTTCCCTACAATGTTCGCAGGACCACTGTCCTCTACATTTAACACAGGTACTACTGTTCTTTCAGGTACAGCTCAGGTACTCTCAGGTACAGCTGTTCACCACATTATACGCATCATCTGCTGTTCTCTACATGAGACATGGGATCTGTTGTTCTCCCCAATATACACATGGACGACTGTTCTCCACATTTGAAACAGGGCCTGCTGTTTTCGACATTTTTCTCAGGGTTTATTGGTCTATTTATGATACACAGTGACTGTTGTTCTCTATATTATGGACAGACGCTGCTGTTCACTAAATGAGACACAGGGACTGCTGTTCTGTACAATGTACTCAAGGACTAGTGTTCACCAGATCATACAGTGTGACTACTATTCTCTACATTGTACACATTATGCACAGCCACTGGTGTTCTCTAAAATAGACATGGACTGCTGTTCTCTGTATTATACACAGGCTCTGCTGCTCTCTAAAATAGACACAGGGACTGCTGTTCTCTATATTACACACAGAGATTGGTGTTCTCCATATGGTACACAGGGATAACTGTTCTCCATATTGTGCACAGGGTCTGCTGATCTCTATATAATGTGCAGGCACTGCTGTTCTCTAAAATAGATACAGGGACTGCTGTTATCTATATTATACACAGTGACTGCTCTTCTCCATAATGTAAGCATGACCACAGTTCTCTACATTTTACACAGGGACTACTGTTCTCTACCATACACTCAGGGACAGTGGTTTTCCACAACATACACAGGACCTACCGTTCTCCACATTATAATCAGGGACTGCTGTTTTCCACATTATTCACAGGGTTTGCCGTTCTATATATTATGCACAGTCACTGCTGTTTTTTATATTATTCACAGGCAGGGACAAGTATTCCCTATATTATACACAGTGACTGCTGTTCTCTATATTATACTCAGGGATTGCTGTTCTCTTTATTAAAAACAGGCACTGCTGTTCTCTACACTACACACAGGGACTGCTCTTCCCAACAATGTGCGCAGGACCTTTGTTCTCTACATTTTACACAAGGACTAACGTTCTCTTCCATATGCTCAGGGAACAGCTGTTCTCTATATTATATGCATCGACTGCTGTTCTCTAGATGAGACACAGCATCTGCTTTTCTCCACAATATACACAGGGACTACTGTTCTCCACATTATAACCAGGGTTTGCTGTTCTCTATATAATGCACAGGGACTGCTATTCTATATATTATGCACAGTGATTGTTGTTCTTTATATTATTCACAGGCACTGCTGTTCTTGAAAATAGACACAGGGACTGCTGTTCTTTATTATACACTGGGACTGCAGTTCTCTATAGTATATGCACGGACTGCGGCTCTCTATATTATACACAGGTATACCTGTTCTCTATATTATTCACATTGACTCAACTACTCTATAATGTGCACAAGGACTGCTGTTTTCTATAGTATACACAGGTACTGGTTCTCTCTTTAATAAACATAGGGATGGCTGTTCTCTTTATTATACACTGGGACTACTGTTCTCAATATTAGACACAGGGATTGCTGTACTCTATATTATACACAGGAACTGCTGTTCTTTCCATTGAACACAGGGATAGCTGTTCTCAGCATTGTACACAGGAACTTGTGTTCTCTCTATTATGCACAGGAACTGCTGTTCTCCATATTGCACATAGGGACTGATGTTCTCTATAATAGACATGGGGACGGGTGTTCTCTGTATTGCAGGCGAAAGTGAGGACTGCAGATGCTGGATTGCACACAGGAACTGCTGTTCTGGATAATAGACACAGGGACTGCTGTTATCTCCATTATACATAGGACTGCTTCTCTGTATAATAAACACAGAGACTGTCATTCTCTGTATCATACACAGGGACTGCTCTTCTCTTTATTAAACGCACGGACTGCGGTTCTCTACATTATATTCTGAGACTAGTGTTCCCCACAATGTGCAGAGGCACTACTATTCTCTACACTGCACACATGGACTGCTGTTCTCTACTTTGTACACAGTGATTGCTGTTCTCTGCATTGTGCGCAGGGACTGCTGGTCTCTGTAGTATTCACAGGAACTGTCCGCTGTGTTATACACAGGCACTGCTGTTTTCTGTATTGTACAGAAGGACTGCTATTCTTTACATTCTGCATAGGGACTGCTGTTCTGTGGAATAGACACAGATACAGCTGTTCTCTATTTTATACAAGTTTGCTGTTCTCTATAATAGATTCAGTGGCTGCTGTACTCTATATTACACACAGTTTCTGCTGTTCTCTATAGTGTACAGAAGGACTGCTGTTCTCCACATGATAAATAGGGACTGCTGTTCTCTACAATATACACAAGGACTACTGTTCTCCACATTGTATCCAGAAACAGTTATTTTATACATTAGAAACAGGGAGCGCTGTTCCCTATATTAGACACAGGCACTGCTATTCTCTTAACTGTACACAGGGACTGCTGATCTCTGCAATGAACACACAAGGACTACTGTTCTCCACATTGTACACAGAAACAGCTATTTTATACATGACAAAATAGGATTGCTGTGCCCTATATTAGACATAGGGACTGCTTTTTCTGTATTATGTAAATAGTCTGCTGTTCTCCATATTATACACAAGGAATGCTGTTCTGTTTGAAACACAGGCACTGTTGTGCTCTATAATAGACACAAGGACTGCAGTTCTCCATATTATACATAGGTAAGGCTGTTCTCTCTGTTAGACACAGGGACTCCTGCTCTCTATAATATACACAGGGACACATTTTCTCTATATTATACACAGGGACTGCTGTTCTCCATATTATACACTGTGTGTGCTGTTCTCTACATTGGGGATTGCTGACCTCTTCAATGTACGCAGGACCACTGTTCTTGACATTTTGTACTGCTGTTTATTAAACACAGGGAATGCTGTTCTCTACCAGATACTCAGGGACAGCTCTTCTATCCACTATAGACGGGGATTGCCATTTCCTACATTAGACACAGGGTCTGCTGTTCTCCACAATATACACAGGGACGACTATTTTCCACTTTAGAAACAGGGACTGCTATTTTCTACATTATTCTCAGGGCTTGGTGTTCTCTATATTACACACAGGGACTGCTCGTCCGGATAAGAGACCCAGGGACTGCTATTCTCTATGTTCTACATAGCAACTGCTGTTTTCTACAGGAGACACAGGATCTCCTGTTCTCTACAATATACACAGTGACAAATGTTGACCACATTAGAAACAGGGACTGCTGTTTTTCACATTATTGTCAGGGTTTGTTGTTCTCTTTAAGATACACAGTGACTGCTGTTCTCTATAATATACACAGGGATCGCTGTTCTTGATATTGTACAAAGGAGTGTAGGGAGGTTAGGAACATGGCATCAATCTCAAAGGAGGGTGCCTGTAAACAGGAAAGTGGCTTGAAGTGTGTATACTTCAATGCAAGAAGTATACGAAATAAGGTAGGTGAACTTGCAGCGTGGGTTGGTACCTGGAAACTCGATGATGTGGCTATTACGGAGACATGGGTAGAACAGGGACAGGATTGGCTGTTGCAGGTTCCAGGGTTTAAATGTTTTAGTAGGGTCAGAGGTGGGGGTAAAAGAGGGGGAGGTGTGGCATTGCCTACAGCGGTGGAAAGGACGATGGATGAAGACTCGCCATCTGAAGTAGTTTGGGCTGAGGTTAGGAATAGGAAAGGTGAGCTCACCCTGTTAGGAGTTTTTTTACAGGCCTCCTAATAGTCCTAGAAATGTAGAAGAAAGGATTGCGAGGATGATTCAGGAGAAGAGTGAAAGTAAAAGGATGGTTGTTATGGGGGACTTTAACTTTCCTGATATTGATTGGGAAAGCTATAGCTCTAGTTCATGAGATGGGTCGGTGTTTGTCCAATGTGTGCAGGAGGGTTTCCTGACACAATATGTAGATAGGCCAACAAGAGGTGAGGCCATATTGGATTTGGTTCTGGGTAACGAACCAGTCCAGGTGTTAGAATTAGAGGTAGGTGAACACTTTGGGGACAGTGACCACAATTCGGTGACTTTTACTCTAGTGATGGAGAGGGATAAGTGTGCACTGCAGGGCAAGAGTTATAGCTGGGGGCAGGGAAATTATGATGCAGTGAGGCATGACTTAGGATGCGTGGCTTGGAAAAGTAGGCTTCAAGGCAAGGGCGTAATTGATTAGATTAGATTAGATTAGATTACATTACATTCAGTGTGGAAACAGGCCCTTCGGCCCAACAAGTCCACACCGACCCGCCGAAGCGAACCCACCCATACCCCTACCCCTACCCCTACATTTACCCCTTACCTAACACTACGGGCAATTTAGCATGGCCAATTCACCTGGCCCTGCACATCTTTGGACTGTGGGAGGAAACCGGAGCACCCGGAGGAAACCCACGCAGACACGGGGAGAACGTGCAAACTCCACACAGTCAGTCGCCTGAGGCGGGAATTGAACCCGGGTCTCTGGCGCTGCGAGGCAACAGTGCTAACCATTGTGCCACCGTGCCGCCCACTGATATGTGGTGCTTGTTCAAGGAGCAACTATTGAGTGTCCTTGATAAGTATGTACCTGTCAGGCAGGGAGGAAAGGGTCTTGTGAGGGAGCCGTGGTTTAATAAGGAATTGGAATCCCTTGTTAAGTGGAAGAGGGCGGCCTATGTAAAGGTGAGGCGTGAAGGTTCAATTGGACGATTGAGAGTTATAAGGTAGCCAGGAAGGACCGGAAGAGAGAGCTAAGAGCAGCAAGGAGGGGTCATGAAAGGTCCTTAGTTGGTAGGATTAAGGAAAACCCTAAGGCTTTCTATAGGTATGTCAGGAATAAAAGAATGACTAGGGTAGGAATAGGTCCAGTCAAGGATAGTAGTGGGAAGTTGCGTGTGGAGGCTGAAGAGATTGGGGAGACACTGAATGAATACATTTTGTCAGTATTCACTCAGGAACAGGACATTGTTGCCGATGTGAATACTGAGTCACAATTAAGTAGAATGAATGGCTTTGAGGTATGTAGGGAAGAGATGTTGGAAATTCTGGAATGGGTGAAAATAGATAAGTCCCCTGGGCCTGTTGGCATTTATCCTAGGATTCTCTGGGAAGCAAGGAAGGAGATTGCAGAGCCATTGGGCTTGATTTTTATGTCCTAGTTGTCTACAGGAGTAGTGCCAGAAGGCTGGAGGCTAGCAAATGTGGTTCCCTTGTTCAAGAAGGGGAGTAGGGATAACCCTAGTAACTATAGGCCGGTGAGTCTCACTTCTGTTGTGGGCAAAGTCTTAGAGAGAATTGTAAGGGATAGGATTTATGAACATCTGGATAGGAATAATGTGATCAAGGATAGTCAGCATGGTTTTGTGAAGGGCAGGTCGTGCCTCACAAACCTTATTGAATTCTTTGAGAAGGTGACTAAGGAGGTGGACGAGGGGAAAGTGGTAGATGTGGTGTATATGGATTTTAGTAAGGCGTTTGATAAGGTTCCCCATGGTAGGCTACTTCAAAAAATACGGAGGTATGGCATTGAGGGTGAGTTGGAGGTTTGGATTAGTAATTGGCCGGCTGGAAGAAGACAGAGGGTAAAGGTTCATCTTGGAGTGCCGTTACTAGCGGTGTTCCGCAAGGATCTGTTTTGGGACTATTGCTGCTTGTCATTTTTATATATGACCTGGAGGAGGGGCTAGAAGGTTGGGTGAGCAAGTTTGCGGATGATACAAAAGTCGGAGGAGTTGTTGACAGTGAGGAAGGATGTGGCAGGTTACAGCGGGATATAGATAAGCTGCAGAACTGGGCAGAAAGGTGGCAAATGGAGTTCAATGTAGCTAAGTGTGAGGTGATTCACTTTGGTAAAAGTAACAAAAAGATGGGGTACTGGGCTAATGGTCGGATACTTGGTAGTGTGGATGAGCAGAGGGATCTTGGTGTCCATGTACACAGATCTTTGAAAGTTGCCACCCAGGTAAATAGTGCGGTGAAGAAGGCATATGGCGTACTGGCTTTTATTGGTAGAGGAATTGAGTTCTGGAGTGCTGAGATCATGTTGCAGTTGTGTAAGACTCTGGTGCGGCCGCACCTGGAATATTGTGTGCAGTTTTGGTCGCCATACTATAGGAAGGATGTGGAGGCACTGGAACGGGTGCAGAGGAGGTTTACCAGGATGTTGCCTGGTATGGTAGGAAGATCGTATGAGGAAAGGCTGAGGCACTTGGGGTTGTTTTCATTGGAGAAAAGAAGGTTTAGGGGTGACTTGATAGAGGTGTACAAGATGATTAGGGGTTTAGATAGGGTTGACCGTGAGAACCTTTTTCCACGTATGGAGTCAGCTATTACGATGGGGCATAGCTTTAAATTAAGGGGTGGTAGGTGTAGGACAGATTTCAGGGGTAGGTTCTTTACTCAGTGAGTCATGAGTTCATGGAATGCACTGCCAGTAGCAGTGGTGGACTCTCCCTCTTTATGGGCATTTAAGCAGGCATTGGATAGGCATATGGAGGATAGTGGGCTAGTGTCGGTTAGGTGGGCTTGGATCGGCGCAACATCGAGGGCCAAAGGGCCTGTACTGCGCTGTATTCTTCTATGTTCTATGTTCTATGTATATTATACACAGCGACTCCTGTTCTCTGTATTATACACAGGGATTGCTGTTCTCTATATTATACACAGTGAGTGCTGTTGTCTATATAATATGTAGGGACTGCTGACCTCTACAATGTATGCAGGACATACATGTATGTTTCCTACATTCTAGACAGGGACTACTGTTCTCTACCAGACACGGAGCGACAGCTGTTCTCTACATGAGAGACAAGATCTGCTGTTCTCTACAGTATGCGCAGGCACGACTGTTCTGCACATTAGAAACAGGGACTGCTGTTTTCTACATTATTCGCAGGGTTTGCTGTTGTCTATATTACTCACAGGGACAGCATTTCCTGTATGAGACACAGGGATTGCTTTTCTCTATATTATGCACAGTGATAGCTGTTTTTGATTTTGTACACATGGTCTGCTGATCCTTATATTATAAACAGGGACTGCTGTTCTGTGTATTACAAAGAAGGACTGCTGTTCCCTATACAAGACACAAGGACTGCTATTCCCTATCTGAGTCACAGGGTCTGCTGCTCTCTAAATTAAACACAGGGAATGTTGTTCTCTGTATTATACACAGGCACTGGTGTTCTCTAAAATAGACACAGGGACTGCTGTTCTCTACTATATACCCAGGTACTGCTGTTCTCTTAAATAGGCATAGGGACTGTTGTTCTCAAATAGACACAGGGCCTGTTGTTTTCTATATTATGCACAGGGATAGCTGTTTTCCATATTGTACACATAGTCTGCTGATCTCTATATTATTCACAGGGACTGCTGTTCACTATTTTATTGTTCACATGTACTGGTGTTCTCTCTTATACATGGGCACTGTTGTTAGTATAATTCACACAAGAATTGGTGTTCTCCATATTATACACAGATAAGGCTGTTCTCCATATTGCACAGACGGACTCCTGCTCTCTATAATATATGCAGGGATACGTGTTCTCTATATTATACAAAGCAACTGCTGTTCTCCATATTATACACAGGGACTGCTGTTTAATATATATTGTGCACACTGATTGCTGTTCTCTATATTAGACACAATGACTGCTCTTCTCATTATTAAACACAAGGACTGCTGCTCTCTATATTATGCACAGGGCTGCTGCTCTCAATATTGTACACAGGGACTGCTGTTCTCTCTTATACATGGACACTGTTGTCCTCTATCATAGACACAAGACTGCTGTTCTCCATATTATTCACAGATAAGGCTGTTCTGTATATTACACACAGGGACTCCTACTCTCTATAATATACACAGGGATTCATGTTCTCTATATTATACACAGTGACTGGTGTTCTCTATATTATACACAGGGACTGCTGCACTCTTTATGAAACACAGGGATTCTCTATGTTATGCACAGGCACTGCTGTTTTCTGTATTACACAGAGGGACTGTTATTCCCTATATGTGATACAGGGATCGCTGTTCCCTATCTGAGCACAGGGTCTGCTGCTCTCCTTATTAAACACAGGGAATGCTGTTGTCTATATTATACACAGGCACTGGTGTTCTCTAAAATGGACAGAGGGACTGTTGTTCTCTCCGTTATACACATGGATAGCTGTTCTCAGTATTGTACACAGGGTCTGCTGATCTCTATAATATGTACATGCACTGCTGTTCTCTGAAATAGACACAGGGACTGCTGTTCTCTATATTGTACACAGGGTTAGATGTTCTCTGTATTTATACACAGTGACTAATGTTCTCTATATTATACACAGGGATTGTTGTTTTCCATATTGTACAAAGGCTCTGCTGTTCTCTCTTATACACAGGGAGTGCTGTTAATTTTTTAATACACAGGAATTGCTGTTCTCTATATTGTACACAGGGACTGCTATTCTCTCTCATACACGTACACGGTTGTTCTGTATAATTGACACAAGGACTGATGTTCTCCATATTACCTCCATACTCAGGTAAAGTTGTTCTCTATATTACACAGACGGACTCCTGGTCTCCATAATATACACAGGAGAAAGTGAGGACGGCAGATGCTGGAGATCAGAGCTGAAAAATGTGTTACTGGAAAAGCACAGCAGGTCAGGCAGCATCCAAGGAGCAGGAGAATCGACGTTTGAAACGTCGATTCTCCTGCTCCTTGGATGCTGCCTGACCTGCTGCGCTTTTCCAGAAACACAATATACACAGGGAAAAGTGTTCTTGAAATTATACACAGCGACTGCTGTTCTAAATATCATGAACAGGGATTGCTGTTCTCTTTATGAAACACAGGGTCTGCTGTTCTCTATATTATAGATCGGGACGGCTGTTCTCTACTCTGTACACACGGACTGATCATCCCTACAATGTACGCAGGATTGCTGGTTTCTACATTTTACACATGGACTAATGTTGTCTACCATACACTCAGGGACAGCTGTTCTCTATAGTATACGCATCGACTTCTGTTCGCTACATGAGACACAGTTCTCCACATTATAAAGAGGGACTGTTCTTTTCTACATTATTCACAGGGTTTGCTGTCCTCTATATTTTGCACAGGGGCTGCTGTTTTATATATTATGCACAGTGACTGCTCTTCTTTATATTATTCACAGGCACTGCTGTTCTCTAAAATAGACACAGGGACTGCTGCTCTCTCTAATATACACACTGCTGTTCTATATATTATGCACAGTGACTGCTGTTCTTTATATTATTCACAGGCACTGCTGTTCTCTAAAATAGACACAGGGACTGCTGCTCTCTCTAATATACACACTGCTGTTCTCTGTATTATACACCGGGACTGCTGCTCTTTATATTTTTCACATGGATTGCTGCTCTTTATATTATACACAGGTGCACCTTTTCTTTGCAATATTCACAGTGACTCAACTACTCTATTTTGTGCACAGGGACTGCTGTTTTCTATAGTGTACACACGCACTGATGTTCTCTTTATTGTACACTGGGACTGCTATTCTCTATATTTGACAAGGGACTACTATACTCTATATTATACACAGGAATTGCTGTTCTTTCCATTGCACGCAGGGATTGCTGTTCTTGACGTTGTACACAGGAACTGGTGCTCTCTCTATTGTGCATAGGGACTGATGTTCTCTATAATAGACACAGCGACCGGTGTTCTCTGTATTACACACAGGAACTGCTGTTCTCTATAATAGACACAGGGACTGCTCTTCTCTCCATTATACACAGGACTGCTCCTCTGTATAATAAACACAGAGACTGTCATTCTCTCTGTCACGCACAGGGACTGCTGTTCTCTATATTAAACACAGAGACAGCTGTTCTCTATATTATATTCAGAGACCAATGTTCTCCACATTGTATACAGGAACTGCTATTTTATATATTACACATAGGGACTGCTGTTCCCTATATTAGACACAGGGACTGCTGTTCTCTATATTGTACACAAGGACTGCTGTTCTCTATATTGTACAAAAGGACTGCTGTTCTCTATATTGTACATTACTGCTGTTCTCTCTGAAACACAGGCACTGTTGTGCACTATAATAGACACAAAGACTGCTGTTCTCCATATATATTGGTAAGGCTGCTCTGTATAATATACACAGGGACACATGTTCTCTATATTATACTCAGTGACTGCCGTTTTCCATATTATACACTGTGTGTGCTGTTCTCTATATAATAGATAGGGACTGCTGACCTCTTCAATGTACGCAGGTCCCCTGTTCTCGACATTCTGAAGTGCTGTTTATTAAATACAAGGACTGCTGTTCTCTACCAGACATTCAGGGACAGTTGTTCTCGTCATTATACACAGGGTCTGCTGTTTTCTACATTATTCTCAGCGTTTGCTGTTCTCCATATTACACACAGGGACCGATGGTCCTGATGTGAGACACAGGGATTGCTATTCTCTATGTTCTACACAACAACTGCTGTTTTCTACATGAGACGTAGGATGTTGTGGTTCTGTTCGCCGAGCTGGAAGTTTTTGTTGCAAACGTTTCGTCCCCTGGCTAGGCGACATCATCAGTGCTTGGGAGCCTCATGAATACCAGCTAGCCACAAAAAGACACGACCCTCTCTCCCTTGTAGCCCTACACACAGATGAAAAAAGCCACCATTTCGACTGGGACAGGCTAAGTAAAGGCATGCCAGAGAATTCCTAAAGGCCTGGCACTCCAACCACAGCAAAATAAACAAACACATAGATCTAGATGCCATCTATCAACCCCTCAGAAAACAAACAGGAAATGACATCACCACAAATCCCAGGAACCCCATCCAGGAGAAAGATATAAATAGAAAGCAGGAGACAACAGCTTCGCTTCACTTAGAGGTCACCACTGATGATGTTACCTAGCCAGGTAATGAAATGTCTGGCTATCAAACCTACAGCTCAGTGAGCAAACCTACACCCTAAATCTCAACCTGAGCTACAAACCTTTCATGTTCTTTATTTTAGACACAGCATCTGCTGTTCTCTATATTATACACAGTGACTGCTGTTCTCTAGATAATACATATGCTGGAAATGCTCTTCTCTATATTATACATATGAACTGCTGTTCTCTATATTTTTACACAGGGACTGCTGTTCTTTATATTCTGCACAGGCACTGCACTTCTCTAAAATAGAGACAGGGACTGCTGTCCTCTATATTATACACAGGGACTGCTGCTCTCTATATTTTGTACAGGGAAAGCTGTTCTCTATGTTATACACAGGGATGCATATTCTGTATATTTTACACGGGGCTGCTGTTCACTATCTTATACACAAACACTGGATATCTCTATATTAGACACCGGGACGGCTGTTCTCTTTATTAAACACGGGGAGTCATGTTCTATACATTAAACACAGCATCTGCTATTCTCGATATTACACACAGGTACTGCTGTTCTTGACATTGTTCACAGATAGTGCTTTTCTCCACATTATACATATGGACTGCTGTTCTCTATATAAGATACAAGGAATGCTCTTCTCAATATTATACATCTGAACTGATGCCCTCTATATTTTACACAGGGACTGCTCCTCTTCATGTTGTGCTCAGGCATTGCTATTCACTATATTGTAAACAGGGTCTGCTGTTCTCTATAATTATACACAGCGACTGCTGTTCTTCATATTGTGCACAGAGATAGCTGTTCTCTATATTATATACAGTGACTCATATTCTCTCTATTGTACACAGGGACTGCTGTTCTCTATATTATTCACAGACACTGGTCTTCTCTATATTATACACAGTGACTCACATTCTCTACTTGTACACAGGGACTGCTGTTCTCTATATTATACACAGACACTGGATATCGCTGTATTAGATACAGGGATGGCTGTTCTCTTCATTAAATACAGGGATTCATGTTCTTTATATTAGACACAGCATCTGCTGTTCTCAATATTGTACACAGAGACTGCTGTTCATGACATTGTTCACAGATAGTGCTTTTCTCTATATTATACACAGTTTCTGCTGTTCTCCACATTATACATATAGACTGCTGTTCTCTATATAAGACACAGGGAATGCTCTTCTCAATATTATACATGTGAACTAATGTCCTCTATATTGTACACAGGGACTGCTCTTCATGTTGTGCTCAGGCATTGCTGTTCTCTATATTGTACACAGGGACTGCTCTTCTTCATGTTGTGCTCAGGCATTGCTGTTCTCTATATTGTACACAGGGACTGCTCTTCTTCATGTTGTGCTCAGGCATTGCTGTTCTCTATATTATGCACAGCGACTGCTGTTCTTTATATTGTGCACAGAGATAGCTGTTCTCTATATTATATACAGTGACTCATATTCTCTCTATTGTACACAGGGACTGCTGTTCTCTACATTATTCACAGACACTGGTCTTCTCTATATTATATGGATATCTCTATATGACAGGGACGGCTGTTATCTTCATTAAACACAAGGAGTCACGTTCTTTATATTAGACACAGCATCTGCTGTTCTCAACATTGTACACAGAGACTGCTTTTCTCTAGATTATACATATGGACTGTTATCCTCTATATTATACACAGGGACTGAGGGATAGCTGTTCTCTATAGTACACACAAGGACGGCTGTTCTCTTTATTTAACACAGGGATTCATGTTCTTTACATTCGACACAGCATCTTCTGTTCTCCATATTATACACAGGAATTGCTGTTCTCAACATTGTACACAGAGTTTGCTTTTCTGCATATTTCTTTATATTGTGCACAGGCACTGCTGCTCTCTATATTGCGCACAGGGATAGCTGTTCTCTATATTATACACAGACACTGGTATTCTCTACATTATACACAGGAATGGCTGCTCTCTTCATTAAACACAGGGAGTCATGTTCCTTATATCAGACACAGCATCTGCTGTTCTCTATATTATGCACAGGTACTGCTGTTCTTTACATAATACACAGGCACTGCTGTTCTCTAAAATAGATAGAGGGACTGCTGTTCTCTGTATTACACACACGAATAGCTGTTCTCCATATTATACACAATGACTTATGTTCTCTATATTGTACACAAGGACTGCTGTTCTCTATATTACACACAGAGACGGCTGTTCTCTTTATTCAACACAGGGAATCGTATTCTTTATATTAAACACAGTATCTTCTGTTCACAATATTATACACAGTGACTGCCGTTCTCCATATTGTTCACAGGGACTGCTGTTCTCCATATTGCATACAGGGATAGTCACAGGGACTGCTGTTTTCTAAGATAGACACCGGGAGTGCTGCTCTCTATATAACACACAGACACTGGTGTTTTCTATATTATAAACAGAGATGGCTGTACTTTTTTTTTAAACACAGGGAGTCATGTTCTTTATATTATACACAGCATCTGCTGTTCTCTATATTATACGCAGGAACCGCTGTCCTCAACATTGTACACAGAGACTGCCTTTCTCTATATTATACACAGTGACTGCTGTTGTCTAGATGAAACATATGGACTGCTGTTCACAATATTTTACATGGGGACTGCTGGCCTTAATATTGTGCACCGGGACTGCTGTTCTCTAAGATAGAAACAGGGACGGCTGTTATCTATATTATTCACAGGGACTGTTGCTCTGTATATTACACACAGGGATAACCGTTCTCTATATTATACACAGAGACTGCTGTTCTCTATATTATACACAGGGGTGGCTATCCTCTTCATTAAACACAGGAATTCATGTTCTTTATATTAGATACAGCATCTACTATTCTCTATATTATACAGGGACTGCGGTTCTCGAAATTGTACACAGAGAGTGGTTTTCTCTAGATTATACGCAGTGACTGCTGTTCTCTATATAAGAGACAAGGAATGCTCTTCTCCATATTACAGATATGAACTGCTGTCTTCTATATTATACACAGGGACTGCTGCTCTTTATATTATACTGGGGACTGCTGTTTTCTGTAATATACAGAGGGACTGCTGTTGTCCATATTATACACAGGTACAGCTATTCTCTATATTATACACAGAGACTGCTGTTCCCTGTATTAGACACAGGGACTGTTGCTCCCTATACGCGACACAGAAACTGTTGTTCTCTATATTATACACAGGACTTTTGTTCTCTTTATTAAACACAGGGACTGCTGTTCTCGACATTGTGCACACAGACTGTTTTTCTCTATGTTATACACGGGGACTGCTGCTTTCTGTATTATACAGATGGAATGCTATTCTTTATATTGTACACAAGGGTGGCTGTTCTCTTTATTAAACTCAGGGATTCAAGTTCTTTTTATTAGACACAGCATCTGCTGTTCTCTATATTATTCACAGGACTGCTGTTCTCAACAATGTACACAGAGAGTGCTTTTCTCTATATTACACACAGTGACTGCGGTTCTCTGGATTAGACATATGGACTGCTGTTCTCTATATAAGACACGGGGAATGTTCTTCTCGGTATTATACATATGAACTGCTGTTCTCCATATTTTACACAGGCACTGCTGTTCTCTATATTATACACAGGGATGGTTGTTCTCTGTATTAAACACAGGGATTCATGTTCTTTATATTAGGCACAGAATCTGCTGTTCTCTATATTATACACAGGGACTGCGGTTCTCGGCATTGTACGCAGAGAGTGCTTTTCTCTATTTTATATACAGTGACTGCTGTTCTCTAGATTTTACATATGGACCACTGTTCTTTATATTGTGCACAGGCACTACTGTTCTCTAAATTAGACACAGGGACTGCTGTCCCCTATATTAAACACAGGGACTGGGATAGATGTTCTGTATATTATACACAGTGACTCATAATCTCTATATTGTACACAGGGACTGCTGTTCTCTATATTACACCCAGACACTGGTGTTCTCTATATTATACACAGGGTCGACTGTTCTCTTCATTAAACACAGGAAGTCATGTTCTTTATATTGTGCACAGGCACTGATGTTCTCTAAAATAGACACATGAACTGCTGTCCTCTATATTATACACAGGGACTGCTTTCCCCATATTGTACAAAGGGACTGCTGCTGTTTATATTATGCACAGGCACTGCAGTTCTTTGAAATTGACACAGAGACTGCTGTTCTCTATATTATATACAGAAACTGCTGATTTCCGTATGATACACAGGGGCTGCTGGTCTCGACACTGTACACAGAGAGTGCTATCCTTTGAATTACACATCTGGATAGTTGTCCTCGATATTAGACACAGGGACTGCTGTTTTCTATATTATAAACAGGTACAGCTATTCTCTATACTATTCCCAGTGAATGTTGTTCCCTGTATTAGACACAGGGACTGCTGTTCTCTATATTATACACAGGACTGCTTTTCTCTATATTATACACAGGGACTGCTGTTTTCTGTATTATACAGTTGGACTGCTGTTCTCTATATTATACACAAGAATCACTGATTTCTAAATTAAACACAAGGATTCATTTTTTTGTATTAGACACAGCATCTGCTGTTCTCTATATTTTTCACAGGGTCTGGTGTTCACCAAATTGTACACAGGGACTGCTGTTTTCTGTCTCATACAGCAGGACTGCTGTTCTTTAGATTATACATATGAACTGCTGTTGTCTCTATTACACACAGGGACTGCTGTTCTTTATATAGTGCACAGGCACTACTGTTCTCAAATACACAGAGGGACTGCTGTTCTCTATATTATACTCAGGGACTGCTGTTCTCAACACTGCACACAGAGAGTGCTTTTCTCTCGATGATAAATTTGGACTGCTGTTCTCTATATTAGACACAGGGACTGCTGTTGTCTATATTATACACAGGTACAGCTATTCTCTTTATTATACATGTGACAGTTGTTGCCTATATTAGACACCGGGACAGCTGTTCCCTATATGAGACACAGAGACTGATGTTCTCTATATTATGCACAGGCAATCCTGTTCTCGAAAATAACCACAGAAACTGTTGTTCTCTATATTATACACAGGACTGCTGTTCTCTTTATTAAACACAGGGACTGCTGTTCTCTTTATTCAACACAGGGACTGATGTTCTCTTTATTCAACACAGGGACTGCTGTTTTCTATATTATACATAAGAAGTTATTTCCTCTATATTATACACAGTGACAGTTGTTCCCAATATGAGACACAGTGTCTACTGTTCTATATGTTATAAACAGTAACAGCTGGTCTCTATTATACACACGGACATACGTTCTCTACATTTCACAAAGTGACTACTGTTCTCTGTATGATACATAGGGACAACTATTCTCTATGCTATGCACAGGGACTGCCATTCACCAGAATACACACAGGCGCTGCACGGGGACTGCTGGTCTCTCTATTATATGTAGGACTGCTGTACTCTAGAATGTCCGCAGGAACGCATTTTTCTATGTGTTACATCGGGACTAGTGTTCTCTGCCAGACACTCAGACTGTTCTCTCTATTATGCACTGGCACAGCTGTTCTCTATATGAAACACAGGATCTGCTGTTCTCCACAGTATACACAGGGACTACGGTTCTCCACTTTAAAAACAGGGACTGCTGTTCTCCACAATGTACGCAGGGCTGCTGGTCTCTACATTTTACACATGGACTTCTGTTCTCTACCAGACACACTAGACAGCTGTTCTTTATATTATACACTGGCACTGCTGTTCTCCACATTAGAATCAGGGACTGCCACATTATTCTCAGTGTTTTCCATATTATACACAGTGACTGCTATTCTCTATATTATATACAGGGTCTGCTGCTCTCTTTATTAAACACAGGGAATGCTGTTCTCTGTATTATACACAGGGACAGCTGTTCTCCAGATTGTACACAGTGACTGCTGTTCTTTACATTATGCACCGGCACTGCTGTTCTCTATATTATACACAGGGACTACTGCATTCTAAATTATACATAGGGACTAATGTTTTCTATATTATACACAGGCACTGGTGTTCTCTGTATTATACACAGGGATTCATGTTCTGTATATTATACACAGCGACTGCTGTTCTCCATGTTGTACATCGGGACTGATGTTCTCCAAAATAGACACAGTGACTGCTGTTCTCTTTTCTATAGTCAGGGATGACCGTTCTCTATATCATACTCTGGGACAGCTGATATCTATATTATACACAGGGACAGCTGTCCTTTACAATGTACACAGGCTCTGCTGTTTTCTGCGTGTGCGCAGGGACTGCTGTTCTTTATTTTATATATAGGGAATGCTGTTCTGTGCAATAGACACAGAGAGTGCTGTTCTCTCTTATACACGGACATTGTTTTGTATAATTGACAGAAGGAGTGTTGTTCCCCATATTGTACACAGGTAAGTCTGTTCTCTGTATTACGCAGAGGGATTCCTGCTCTCTGTAATATACACAGGGACACATGTTCTCTATATTATACACAGCAACTGTTGTTCTCTGTATGAAACACAGGGACTGCTGTTCTATATTATACACAGGGATTGCTGTTCTCTTTATTAAAGACAGTTACTGCTGTTCTCTTATATTATATGTAGGACTGCTTTTCTCCACACAGTACACAGGGACTGCTCTTCCTGAAAATGTTTGCAGGACCGTTGTTTTCTACATTATACGCAGCGACTGCTGTTCTTCACATGAAACACAGGATCTGCTCTTCTCCACAACATACACAGGGACTACTGTTCTCCATAGTATAAACAGGGACTGTTGTTTTCTACATTATTCACATTATTCTACATTATTCACAGTGCCTGTTCTTTATATTTTACACAGTGACTGCTGTTCTCTATATTAAACAGAGGGATTGCTGCTCTTTTTATGAAACACAGGGACAGCGGTTCTCTATATTGTACACAGTGACTACTGTTCATTATATTATGCACAGGGACTGCTGTTCTCTGTATTATACACAGGGACTACTGTTCTCTACATTATACACAGGGATACCTGTTTTCTATATTGCACACAGTGACTCATGTTCTCTATATTGTGCACAAGGACTGCTGTTTTCTCTATTATATACAGGCACTGGCGTTCTCTTTATTATACACAGGGATGACAGTTCTCTATTATACACAAGGATTCAAGTTCTGCATTTTGCACACAGAGACTGCTGTTCTATATATTATACACAGAGACTCTATCTTATACACTATGACTGCTGTTCTCCATATTAGACACAGGGACTGCTGTTCTTTCCATTGTACACAGGGATTGATGTTCTCTCTATTGTGCACAGGGACTAATGTTCTCTGTATTATACACAAGGACTGCTGCTCTCTATATTATACACAGGAATACCTGTTCTCTGTATTGTACACAGTGACTCATGTTCTATATATTGTGTACAGGGGCTGCTGTTTTCTATATTTTACGCAGGCACTGGTGTTCTCTTTATTGTACACAACGACTGCTGTTCTCTATATTATACACAGGGACTCTATCTTATAGATTGGGACTGCTGTTCTCCCTATTAGTCACAAGGACTGCTGTTCTTTCCATTGTGCACAGGGATTGATGTTCTCTCTATTATGCACAGGGACTGCTGTTCTCAATGTTGTACACATGGGCTCTTGGTCTCAACATTGCACACAGTTACTGTTTTTCTCTGCATGTGCACAGGGACTGCTGTTCTCTATTTTATACTTAGAAACTTGCTGTTCTCTATGTTATACACAGGGACTGCTCATCTCTGTATTGTAGTGTGGGACTGCACTTCTCTATATTATACATAGGGACTGCTGTTCTGTCTGATAGACACAGGAGCAGCTGTTTTCTAAATTATATACAGGGACTACCATTCTGTATAACAGACACAGGAATTGCTGTTCTCTATATTATATTCAGGACTGTTCTTCTGTGTAATAAACACAGAGACTGTTGTTCTTTCTATCATACACAGGCACTGCTGTTCTCTATATGATACTCAGAGATTACTGTTCTCCATCATGTACCGAGGCACTGCTGTTCTCTTCACTGCACACACGGACTGCTGTTTTCCACATTGTACACAGTTACTGCAAAATAGCCAAAATATGGCTATTTTGTGGAATATAGACAGGTACAACTGTTGTCTATTTTGTACACAGGGACTGATGTTCTCTATAATACACTCAGGGACAGCTGTCCTCTATATTACACACAGAGACTGCTGTTCTCTATGGTGTACAGAGGGACTGCTTTTCTCTACATTATACACAGGAACGGCTGTTTCTTACATGAGACTCAGGGAATGTTATTTTTAATACACAGGAACTGCTGCTCCCTACATGGGACACAGGGATTGCTGTTCTCTCCATTATACACAGGGAATGCTATTTTATCCATTACACACAGGGACTGTTGTTCTCTATATTACACACAGACACTGGTGTTCTCTATGGTATACACAGGTACAGCTGTTCCCTTTATTAATATAGGGAATCATGTTCTTTATGGTGTAGGTTTGTTCACTGAGCTGTAGATTTGATATCCAGATGTTTCATTACCTGGCTACTTAACATCATCAGTGGCGACCTCCAAGTGAAGCAAAGCTGTTGTCTCCTGCTTTCTATTTATATCTTTCTCCTGGATGGGGTTCCTGGGATTTGTGGTGATGTCATTTCCTGTTTGTTTTCTGAGGGGTTGATGGATGGCATCTAGATCTGTGTGTTTGTTTATTTCGCTGTGGTTGGAGTGCCAGGCTTTTAGGAATTCTCTGGCATGCCTTTGCTTAGCCAGTCCCAGGATAGATGTGTTGTCCCAGTCGAAATGGTGGCTTTTTTCATCTGTGTGTAGGGCTACAAGGGAGAGAGGGTCGTGTCTTTTTGTGGCTAGCTGGTATTCATGTATCCTGGTGGCTAACGTTCTTCCTGTTTGTCCTACGTAGTGTTTGTGGCTGTCCTTGCATGGAATTTTGTAGATGACGTTGGTTTTGTCCATGTGATGTACTGGGTCTTTTAAGTTTGTTAGTTTTTGTTTGAGAGTGTTGGTGGGTTTGTGTGCTACTAGGATTCCGAGGGGTCTTAGTAGTCTGGCTGTCATTTCTGAAACTTCTTTGATGTATGGTAAGGTGGTTTGGGTTTCTGGCTGTGTTTGGTCTGCTTGTCGTGGTTTGTTCTTGAGGAATCTGCGCACTGTGTTTTTTGAGTATCCGTTCTTCTTGAATACGTTGTATAGGTGGTTCTCCTCTGTTTCGCGTAGTTTGGTCCCGTCGGGTTTCATTTTCTGGAATTCTATCTTGTTTAATTGTCTGGAATTGTGTAATTTTCTTAGGAGATATGTAATTTTGTTTCCTAGTTGTGGGGTTGGGCCTAGCGCCACCTGTTGGCAGGTGTTGGTGTCTGCGAGTAGTGCATTGACTTTCTCGATGTCGTCCCTTCTTTTCAGGATGACTGTGAGCCGACCTTTGTCTGCAGGTAATATAACGATGTTTTTGTCTTTTTTGAGGTTTCCTAGGGCTTTCTTTTCTTGTGTGTTCAGTTTGTTTCCTTCCCTCTTTCGGCTCAGAGTAGGTGTAACTGTCTGTCTGATCGTTTGTTGTGTTTCTTCCGTGAGATTGTTGTCGGAATCCTAGTAGTACACAAACCCACCAATACTCTCAAACAAAAACTAACAAACTTAAAAGACCGAGTACATCCCATGGACAAAACCAACGTCATCTACAAAATTCCATGCAAAGACTGCCACACACACTACATAGGACAAACAGGAAGAAAGTTAGCCACTAGGATACACGAACGCCAGCTAGCCACAAAAAGACATGACCCTCTCTCCCTCGTAGCCCTACACACAGATGAAAAAAGCCACCATTTCGATTGGAACAACACATAAAGGACCAGTACTACGCTGTAATGTGTCATGTTGAATTGGTCTCATGTCCGGTATTAGCCGAATGGTACCATAAAGGACCTGTACTGGCTGTAATTCCGTATATTCTATCTGCCTAACTTCCTTTATTAGCTGAGCGGTTCTATAAAGGACCAGTACTACGCTGTTGCATAAAGGACCTGTACTGCGCTGTAATGTGCTAAGTTGTATTGGTCTAATGTCCGGTATTAGCCGAATGATACCATAAAGGGCATGTACTGCGCTGTAATTCTGTATGTTCTATCAGACTAACTTCCATTATTAGCCGAGCTGTTCCAGAAAGGGCCTGTACTGCGCTATAAGGTGTTATGTTGTATTGGTCTAATGTCCGTTATTAGCCGAGTCGTTCCAAAAAGCAACTGTACTGTGCTGTAATGTTCCATGTTGTATTGGTCTAATGTCCGGTATTAGCCGAATGGTACCATAAAGGACCTGTCCTCCAGTGTAATGCTATATGTTCTATCAGTCTATATTCCTTTATTAGCCAAGCTGTTCCATAAAGGGCCTATACTGTGCTTTAATTGTCTACGTCTATGAACTCTATTTCTTTACCTGCCAAGCGGATCCATAAAGGACCTGTGCTGCTCTCTCATGTGCTATGTTGCATTGGTGTAATGTCCGGTATTCGCAGAGTGGTACCATAAAGAGCGTGTGCTGAGCTGTGATGCTGAATGTTCTATCAGTCTAACTTCCTTTATTAGCCGATCTGTTCCATAAAGTGCCTGTACTGTGCTATAATGTGCTAAATTGTATTGGTCTAATGTTTGGTATTAGCCGAATGGTACCATAAATGGCATGTACTGCGCTGTAATGCTGTATGTTCTATCAGTCTAACTTCCTACATTCGCCGAGCTGTTCCATGAAGGATCTGTACTGCTCTGTCATTTGCTATGTTGTTTTAGTCTAAATGTCCAGTATTCGCAGAGTGGTACCATAAGGGGCCTGGGCTGCACTGTAATGCTGTATGTTCTATCAGGTAGGTAAACAATGACTGCAGATGCTGGAAACCAGAATGTATGTTCTATCAGTCTAACTTCCTTTATTCGTCGAGCTATTTCATAAAGGGCCTGTACTGTGCTACAATTCTCTACTTTCTATGAACTATATTCCTTTATTGAGCAGTTCCATAAAGGATCAGTATTGCTCTGTAATATGCTATGTTGTATTGGTCTGATGTCCGGTATTAGCCGAGTAGTACCATAAAGAGCCTGTTCTGGCTGTAATTCCGTACGTTCTATCAGTCTAACTTCCTTTATTAGCTGAGCGGTTCCATAAAGGACCAGTACTACGCTGTATTGTGCTATGTTGAATTGGTCTG
The DNA here is from genome assembly GCF_037043375.1 of Chiloscyllium plagiosum. NCBI lineage: Eukaryota > Metazoa > Chordata > Chondrichthyes > Orectolobiformes > Hemiscylliidae > Chiloscyllium > Chiloscyllium plagiosum. The sequence continues at coordinate 89,327,781 of NW_028270149.1, read as the reverse complement.
ATGTCCGGTATTAGCCGAATGGTACCATAAAGGGCATGTACTGCACTGCAATGCTGTATGTTTAATCAGTCTAACTTCCTTTATTAGTCGAACTGTTCCATAAAGGGCTTGTACTGCGCTATAATGTTTACGTTGTATTGGTTTAATATCCTTTTATTAGCCGATTCGTTCCAAAAAACACCTGTGCTGTGCTGTAATGTGTTATGTTGTATTGGTCTAATATCCGGTATTAGACAAATGGTACCATAAAGGTACTGTACTGCGCTGTAACGCTGTTTGTTCTGTCAGTCTAACTTCCTTTATTAGCCGAGCTATTCCACAAAGGGCCTGTACTGTGCTATAATTATCTACTGTCTATAACTATATTCCTCTATTTGCCGAGCGGTTCCATAAACGACCGGTGTTGCTGTGTAATGTGCTACGTTGTATTGGTCTAATTTACGGTATTAGCCGAAGGGTACCATAACGGGCCTGTTCTGCGCTGCAATGCTGTAGGTCCTACCAGTCTAACTTCCTTTATTAGCCGAGCTGTTTCAGGAAGGATCTGTACTGCGCTGTAATGTGCTATGTCGTGTTGGTCTAATGTTCGGTATTAGCCGAGTGGTTCCATAATGGACTGTGCTGTGCTGTAATTCTCTACTCACTATGAATCCATATTCCTTTATTGGCCGAGCGGTTCCATAAAGAGCCTGTACTGTGCTTGAATTGTCTACGTCTATGAGCTGTATTCCTTTACTTGCCGAGCGGTTCCATAAAGGCCTTCTTCTGCTCTGTCATGTGCTATGTTGAATTGGTCTAATGTCCGGTATTAGCCGGATGGTACTATAAAGGACCTGTACTGCGTTGGAATGCCGTATGTCCTATCAGTCTAACTTCCTTTATTAGCCGAGATGTTGCATAAAGGGCCTATACTGTGCTTTAATTGTCTATGAACTCTATTCCTTTACCTGCCGGGCGGATCCATAAAGGAAATGTACTGCTCTGTCATGTGCTATGTTGTATTGGTCTAATGTCCGGTATTCGCAGAGTGGTACTAAATAGGGCCTGTACTGCACTGTAATGCTGTATGTTCTATCAGTCTAACTTCCTTTATTTGCTGATCTGTTCCATAAAGGGCCTGTACTGCGCTAGAATGTGTTATGTTGTATTGGTCTAATGTCGTTATTATCTTCGAGGAGAAAGTGAGGACTGCAGATGCTGGAGATCAGAGCTGAAAATGTGTTGCTGGAAAAGCGCAGCAGGTCAGGCAGCATCCAAGGAACAGGAGAATCGACGTTTCGGGCATAGGCCCTTATGCCAGAAACATCGATTCTCCTGTTCCTTGGATGCTGCCTGACCTGCTGCACTTTTCCAGCAACACATTTTCAGCTAATGTCGTTATTAGCCGAGTCGTTCCAAAAGGCACCTGTGCTGCGCTGTAATGTGTTATGTTGTATTGGTCTAATGTCCGGTATTAGCCGAATGGGACCATAAAGGGTCCCATTACTGGCTGTAATTCCGTATGTTCTATCAGCCTAACTTCCTTTATTAGCTGAGCGGTTCCATAAAGGACGATTTTGGCGAATACTGGACATTGGACCAATACAACATAACAGATTACAGTGCAGTACACGGCCTTTATGGAACCGCTCGGCAAATAAAGAAATATAGTTCATAGAACGTAGAGAATTATAGAGCAGTACAGGCCATTTATGGAACAGCTCGGCTAATAACGAAAGTTAGACTGACAGAACATAAGGCATTACATCGCAGGACAGGCCCTTTATGGTACCATTCGGCTAATACCAGACATTAGACCAATAGAACATAGCACAATACAGGGCATTACAGGTCCTTTTGGGTACCGCTCGGCCATTACTGGACATTAGACCAATACAACAGAGCACATTACAGCAGAGTACAGCCCCTAAATGGAACCGCTCGGCTAATAAAGTAAGTCAGTGTCATATAACAGGAGAAAGTGAGGTCTGCAGATGCTGGAGATCAAAGTTGAAACTTTATTGCTGGAACAGCACAGCAGGTCAGGCAGCATCCAGGGAACAGGAGATTCGACGTTTCGGGCACAGGCCCTTCTTCAGGAATGAGCAGAGAGTGTTCAGCAGGAGAAGATAAAAGGTAGGGAGGAGGGACTTGGAGGAGGGGAGTTGGAAATGTGATAGGTGGAAAGAGGTCAAGGTGAGGGTGATAGGTCGGAGTAGGGTGGAGGCGGAGAGGTCAAGAAGAAGACTGCAGGTCAGGAAGGCGGTGCCGGGCTGGAAGGATCCGGCTGAGACAAGGTGGGGGGAGGGGGGATGAAGAAACTGGTGAAGTCCAAGTTCATCCCCTGCGGTTGGAGGGTTCCCAGTCGGAAGATAAGACGCTCCTCCTCCGACCGTCGGGTTGTTGTGGTTTGGCGGTGGATGAGTCCAATGACCTGCATATCCTCGGTGGAGTGGGAGGGGGAGTTGAAATGCTGTGCCACAGGTTGGTTGGGTTGGTTCGTCCGGGTGGCCCAGAGGTGCTCCCTGAATCGCTCCGCAAGTAGGCGGCCTGTCTCCCCAATATAGAGGAGGCCACACCGGCTGCAGCGGATGCAGTAGATGATGTGGGTGGAGGTGCAGGTGAATCTGTGGCGGATATGGAAGTTTCCCTTGGGGCCTTGGAGAGAAGTGAGGGGGGAGGTGTGGGCGCAAGTGTTGCACCTCCTGCGGTTGCAAGGGAAGGTGCCGGGAGTGGTGGTTGGGTCGGTGGGGGGGTGTGGATCTGACAAGGGAGTCGCGGAGGGAGTGGTCTCTACGGAAAGCTGATAGGGGAGGGGAGGGAAATATATCCTTGGTGCTGGGGTCTGTTTGGAGGTGGCGGAAGTGACGGCGGATGATGCGCTGTACATGGAGATTGGTGGGGTGGTAGGTGAGGACCAGTGGGGTTCTGTCCTGGTGGCGGTTGGAGGGGCGGGGCTCAAGGGCGGAGGAGCGGGAAGTGGAAGAGATGCGGTGGAGGGCACCGTCGAACACGTCGGGGGGGAAATTGCGGTCCTTGAAGAAGGAGGCCATCTGACTGTCATATAACAAACAGCATTACAGCGCAGTACAGGCCCTTTATGGAACCACCCGGCTAATAAAGGAATATAGAATCAAAGATCATAGAGCATTTCAAAGCAGTACAGATTCTTTGTGGAATCGCTCGACTACTAAAGGCAATTAGTCTCATTGAACACAGAACATTACAGCGCAACACAGGCCCATTATGGAACTGCTCAGCTAATAGAGGAAGTTAGAATAATACAACACAGAACATAACAGCACAGTACAGGCCCTTTATGGAACCACTCGGCTAATACCGGACATTAGACCAATAGAACATATAACATTACAGTGCAGTACAAGTCCTTTAGGGAATCGGTCGACTAATAGAGGAAGTTAGAGTCATAGAACATACAGCATTACAGCGCAGAACACACCGTTTATGGAGCCGCTTGGATAATAAAGGAAGTTAGACTCATAGAACATACAGCTTTACAGCTGTACAGCTGTTGTATTAGTCTGGTGTCCATTATCTCCCGAGCGGTTGCGTAAAGGGCCTGTACAACGTTGTGGTATTCTTTGTTGTATTAGTCTAACTACATTTATTAGCTAAGCGGTTCCACAAAGGGCCTGTACTGCGCTGTAATGCTCCATGTTCTATGAGTCTTACTTCCTGTATTAGCTGAGCGAATCCATAACGTGCCTGTACTGCGCTGTAATTTTCCATTTTCTATCAGTCTAACTTCCATGATCATGCAAGCGATTCCATATAGGGCGGGTCCTGCATTGTAATGTTCTATGTTGTATTAGTCTAGTGTCCATTATTAGCCAAGCGGTTCCGTAAAGGACCTGTACTGCGCAGTAATGCCCCATATTCCATGAGTCTAACCTCCTTTATTAGGTGAGTGGTTCCATAGACAGCCTGTACAGCACTATAATGTGTTCCATCTTATGTTTGTCAAACGTCTGGCATTAGCCAAGCGGTTCTTTGAATGGCCTGTATTGTGCTGTAATGCTTCTTGTTCTATGAGTCTTACTTCCTTTATTAGCCAAGCATTTCCATGAAGGTCCTGTACTGCGCTATAATATTCCATGTTGTGTTTGACAAAGTTCCAGTACTACCAAGCTGTTACATAAAGGGCCTGTAATGCGCTGTAATGTTCCACGTTGTATTAGTCAAACTTCCTTTATTAGCGCAGCGGTTCCATAAAGGGCCTGTACTGTGTTGTGATATCCTGTGTTGTATTAGTCTAACTGCATTTATTAGTTGAAACTTTATTGCTGGAACAGCACAGCAGGTCAGGCAGCATCCAGGGAACAGGAGATTCGACGTTTCGGGCACAGGCCCTTCTTCAGCCTATGCCCGAAACGTCGAATCTCCTGTTCCCTGGATGCTGCCTGACCTGCTGTGCTGTTCCAGCAATAAAGTTTCAACTTTGATCTCCAGCATCTGCAGACCTCACTTTCTCCTAACTGCATTTATTAGCCAAGCAATTCCACAAAGAACCTGTACTGCTTCTGTAATGCCCAATGTTCAATGAGTCTAACTTCCTTTATTCGGCGAGGGGTTCCATAGACAGCTTGTACAGCGCTGTAATGTTCTATGTTGAATTAGTCGAACTTCGTTTCTTAGACGAGTAGTATCATAAAGGGCCTATACTGTGCTGTTATGTTTTATGTTGTATTAGTCTAACTTCCTTTATTGGCTGAGCAGTTCCATATTGGGACTGTGTTGCACTGTAATGTTCTATCTTCAATAAGTTTAATTGCCTTTAGTAGTCGAGTGGTTCAATAAAGGGCCTGTACTGCGCTGGAATACTGTATGTTGTATGAGTCTAACTTCCGTCATTATCCAAGCGGATCCATAAACAATCTGCACTGCGCTGTAATGCTGTATGTTCTACGACTCTAACTTCCTTTATTAGCTGAGCGGTTTCATCAAGGGCCTGTTTTGCGCTGAAATGTTCTATGTTCAAGAAGTCTAATTGCCTTTAGTAGTCGAGCGATTCCATAAAGGAATCGCTGTAATGTGCTATGTTGTATTGCTTTAATGTCCGGTATTAGTCGAGTGGTTCCATAAAGGGCATGTACTGTTATGTTCTATGTTGTATTAGTCTAACTTCCATTATTAGCTGATCTGTTCCATAAAGGGCCTGTACTGCACTGTAATGTTTTATTTTGTATTAGTCTGGTGTCCATTATCAGCCAAGCGGTTGAGTAAAGAGCCTGTAATACATTGTGGTGTCCTTTGTTGTATTAGTCTAACTTCATTTATTACCCAAGCGGTTCCACAAAGGGCCTGTGCTGCGCAGTACTGCGCTGTAATGTTCCATGTTCTATGAGTCTCACTTCCTGTATTAGCTGAGTGAATTCATAACGTGCCTGTACTGCGCTGTAAGTTTCCATTTTCTATCAGTCTAACTTCCATTATCATGCAAACGATTCCATATAGGGCTTGTCCTGCATTGTAATGTTCTATGTTGTATTAGTCTAGTGTCCATTTTTAGCCAAGTGGTTCCATAAAGAACCTGTACTGCGCAGTAATGCCCTATGTTCTATGAGTCTAACTTCCTTTATTTGGCGAGCGGTTCCATAGATAGAACATTTCAGCGCTGTACAGGCTATGTTTAAAAATGTGATGCTGGAAAAAGACAGCAAGCCAGGCAGCATCCAAGGAGCAGGAGAATCGACGGTTTGGGCATAAGCCCTTCTTCAGGAATGTTGAATTAGTCAAATTTCTTTTCTTAGATGAGTGGTTGCAGAATGGGCCTGCACAGAGCTGTGATGTTCTCAGTGGCATTAGTCTGGAGTCCATTATCAGGCGAGCAGTAACATAAAGGGCCTGTCCTGCGCTGTAATGCCCCATTTTCAATGGGTCTACTTTCCTTTATTAGGCGAGCGGTTCCATAGACGGCTGATACAGCACTGTAATGTTCTATGTTGTATTAGTCTAACGTTGTTTATGAGTGGAGCGGTTCCATAAAGGGCATGTACTGTGCTGTTATGTTCTATGTTGTATTAGTCTATCTTCCTTTATTGGTGGAGCACTTCCATAATGGGCCTTTGTTGCGCTGTAATGTTCTATCTTCAATGAGTTCAATTGCCTTCAGTAGTTGAGTGGTTCCATAAAGGGCCTGTACTGCGCTGTAAAGCTGTACGTTCTATGAGTCTAACATCCTTTGTTAGCCGAGTGGTTCCATCAAGGGCCTGCACTGTGCTGTTATGTTCTATGTTGTCTTAGTTTATGTTCTCCTTTATTAGGAGAAAGTGAGGACTGCAGATGCTGGAGATCAGAGCTGAAAAATGTGTTGCTGGAAAAGCGCAGCAGGTCAGGCAGCATCCAAGAAGCAGGAGAATCGACGTTTCGAGCATTCCTGAAGAAGGGCTTATGCCCAAAACATCGATACTCCTGCTCTTTGCATGCTGCCTGACCTGCTGCGCTTTTCCAGCAACACATTTTTCAGCTCTAACTTCCTTTATTAGCTGAGCAGTTCTATCATGGGCCTGTGTTGCACTGTAAAGTTCTATGTTCAATGAGTCTAATTGCCTTTAGTACATGAGTGGTTCCATAATGGGCCTATACTGCGCTGTAATTCTCTACGTTCTATGTATCTACATTGTGTTATTAGCCGAGCGGTTTGTAAAGGACCTGTACTGCGTTGTAATGTGCCATGTTGTATTGGTCCAATGTCCAGTATGAGACTAGTGATTCCATAAAGGACTGTACTGTGCTGTTATGTTCTGTGTTGTATTAGTCTAACTTCCTTTATTAGCTGAGCAGTTCCATAATGGGTCTGTGTTGCGCTGTAATGTTCTATGTTCAATGAGTCTAATTGCCTTTAGAAGTCGAGCGATTCCACAAAGGAACTGTACCGTGTTGAAATGCTCTACATTCTTTGAATCTATATTCCTTTATTAGCCGAGTGGTTCCATAAAGGGCCTGTACTGCGCTATAATGCTGTATGTTCTATGAGTCTAACTTCCTTTATTAGCCGAGCGGTTCCATCAAAGGGCTGTACTGTGCTGTAATGTTCTATGTTGTATTGGTCTAATGTTCGGTATTAGCCGGATGTATCCATAATGGGTCTGTACTGTGTTGTAATTCTCTATGTTCTGAGAATCCATATTCCTTTATTAGCTGAGCGGTTCCATAAAGGACCTGTACTGCGCTGTAATGTGATATGTTGTATTGGTCTAATGTCCGGTATTAACCGAGCAGTTCCCTAAAGGACATGTACTGCGCTGTAATGCTGTGTGTTCTATGAGTCTATTCCTTTATTCGCAGAGCTGTTCCATAAAGGGCCTGTACTGCACTGTAATGCTGTTTGGTCTATGACTCTGACTTCCTTTATGAGCTGAGCGGTTCCATAAAGGACCTGTACTGCGCTATAATGTTCTATGTTGTATTGGTCTAATGACAGGTATTCGCTGAGTGCTACCATAAAGGGCCTGTACTGCGCTGTAATGTTCTATGTTGTTTTGGTCTAATGTCCAGTATTAGCCGAATGGTTCCCTAAAGGACTTGTACTGCGCTGAATGTTCTATGAGTCTAGCTTCTTTTATTTGTCGAGCAGTTCCATAAAGGAACGATACTGCACCGTAATGTTCTATGTTGTATTTGTCTAATGTCAGATATTAGCCGAGTGGTTACATAAAGGTCCTGTACTGCGCTGTAATGCTGTTTGTTCAATGACTCTGACTTCCTTTATTAGCCGAGCGCATCCATCAAGGGGCTGTACTGTGCTGTTATGCTCTATGTTGTATTTGTCTAATGTTAGGTCTTAGTCGAGTTGTACCACAAAGAGCCTGTACTGCGGTGTAATGTTCTATGTTGTTTTGGTCTAACGTCCGGTATTATGATCTTTGATTCTATACTCGTTTATTAGCCAAGCTGTTCCATAAAGAGCCTGTACTGCGCAGTAATGTTCCATGTTATATTGGTCTAATGTCCGGTATTAGCCGAGGGTATCCATAATGGGTCTGTGCTGTGCTGTAATTCTCTATGTTCTGAGAATCTATATTCCTTTTATTAGCCAAGTGGTTCCCTGAAGGACCTGTACTGCGCTGTAATGTGCTATGTTGTATTGGTCTAATGTCCGGTATTAACCAAGCGGTTCCCTAAAGGACATGTACTGCGCTGTAATGCTGAGTGTTCTATGAGTCTATTAGCAGAGCTATTCCATAAAGGGCCTGTATTGCGCTGTAATGTTCTGTGTCGTATTGGTCTAATGTCTGGTATTAGACGAGCAGTTCCATAAGTTCAATGACTCTGACTTCCTTTATTAGCCGAGCGCATCCATCAAGGGGCTGTACTGCGCTGTAATGTTCTATGTTGTATTTGTCTAATGTCAGGTATTAGCCGAGTGGTACCATAAAGAGCCTATACTGCGCTGTAATGTTCTATTTCATATTGGACAAATGTCTGGTATTAGCCAAGCTGTTCCATAAAGGTCCTGTACTGCGCTGTAATGCTGTCTGTTCAATGACTCTGACTTCCTTTATTAGCCGAGCGCATCCATCAAGGGGCTGTACTGCGCTGTAATGTTCTATGTTGTATTTGACTAATGTCAGGTATTTGCCGAGCACTTGTACTGTGCTGTTATGTTCTGTGTTGTATGAGTCTAACTTCCTTTATTAGCCGAGCAGTTCCATCATGGGCCTGTGTTGTGCTGTAATGTTCTATGTTCAATGAGTCTAATTGCCTTTGGTAAAAACAATGACTGCAGATGCTGGAAACCAGGATCTGGATTAGTGATGCTTGAAGAACACAGCAGTTCAGGCAGCTAATTGCCTTTAGTAGTCAAGCGATTCCACAAAGAATCTGTACTGCGTTGAAATGCTCTATGATCTCTGATTCTGTGTTCCTTTATAAGCCGAGCGGTTCCATAAAGGACCTGTACTGTGCTGTAATGTGCTGTGTTGTATTGGTCTAATGTCTGGTATTAGCCGAGTGGTGCATAAAGGGCCTGTATTGCACTGGAATGCTGCATGTTCACTGAGTCGAACTTCCTTCATTTGCCGAGCTGTTCCATAAAGGGCATGGACTGCGCTGTAATGCTGTTTGTTCTATGACTCTGACTTCCTTTTATTAGCCGTATGGTTCCCTAAAGGACCTGTACTGCGTTGTAATGTTCTATGTTGTATTGGTCTAACATCCAGGAGAAGAAAGTGAGGACTGCAGATCAGAGCTTAAAAATGTGTAGCTGGAAAAGCGCAGCAGGTCAGGCAGCTCAAAGGCTTATGCCCGAAACGTCGATTCTCGTGCTCCTTTGATGCTGCCTGACCTGCTTGGTCTGACATCCGGTAAGAGAGAAAGTGAGGGCTGCAGATGCTGGAGATCAGAGCTGAAAATGTGTTGCTGGAAAAGCGCAGCAGGTCAGGCAGCATCCAAGGAACAGGAGAATCGACGTTTCGGGCATAAGCCCTTCTTCAGGACATCCGGTAAGAACCAAGGGGTGTAATGCTGTATGTTCTGAGACTCTAACTTCCATTATTAGCCGAGCGGTTCCATCAAGCGCTTGTACTGCGCTGTAATGTTCTATGTTACATTGGTCTAATGTCCAGTATTAACCAAGTGGTACCATAAAGGGCCTGGACTGGGCTGTAATGCTGTGTGTTCTATGAATCTAACTTCCTTTACTAGCCGAGCTGTTCCATAAAGGGCCTGTACTGCTCCGTAACGTTGTTTGTTCTATGACTCTGACTTCCTTTATTAGCTGACCAGTTCCCTAAAGGACCTGTACTGCGGTGTAATGTTCTATGTTGTATTGGTCTAATGTCCGGTATTTGCCGAGTGGTTCCATAAAGGGAACTGTACTGTGCTGTTATATTCTGTGTTGTATTTGTCTAACTTCCTTTATTAGCTGACCAGTTCCATCATGGGCCTTTCTTGCACTGTAATGTTCTATGTTCAATGAATCTAATTGCCTTTAATACTCGAGCGATTCCATATAGGATCTTTGATTCTATATCCCTTAATTAGCCAAGCGGTTCCATAAAGGGCCTGTACTGCTCTGTAATGCTGTTTGTTCTATGACACTGACATCCTTTATTAGCCGAGCGGTTCCATCAAGGGGCTGTACTGCGCTGTAATGTTCTATGAACATAACACTTCTGTTTTCGCCGAGCAGTTCATTGAGGGCCTGTACTGCGCTGTGATGTTATATGTCGTAGTGGTCTAACTTGCTTTATTAGCCGAGCAGTTACATAAAGGGACTGTATTGCACAGTAATGTAATATGTCCTGAGTCTAACATTCTTTATTAGCTGAGCGGTTCTGTAAAGGACTGAAAAAGCGCTGTAATGGTCCATGTTGTATTAGTCTAATGTCCTTTATTAGAGCTGAAAAATGTGTTGCTGGAAAAGTGCAGCAGGTCAGGCAGCATCAAAGGAGCAGTAGAATCAATGTTTTGGGCATAAGCCCTTCTTCAGGAATGAGGAGGGTGTGCCAAGCAGGCTAAGATAAAAGGTAGGGAAGAGGGACTTGGGGGAGGGGCGTTGGGAATGTGATAGGTGGAAGGAGGTTAAGGTGAGGGTGATAGGCCGGAGAGGGGGTGGGGGCGGAGAGGTCGGGAAGAAGATTGCAGGTCAAGAAGGCGGTGCTGAGTCTGAGGTTTGGGACTGAGAAAAGGTGGGGGGGAGGGGAAATAAGGAAGATGAAGAAATCTGCATTCATCCCTTGTGGTTGGAGGGTTCCTAGGTGGAAGATGAGGCACTCTTCCTCCAGGTGTCGTGTTACCATGGTTTGGCGATGGAGGAGGCCATGGACCTGCATGTCCTTGGCGGAGTGGGAGGGGGAGTTAAAGTGTTCAGTCACGGGGTGGTTGGGTTGGTTGGTGTGGGTGTTCCAGAGATGTTCTCTGAAATGTTCCGCAAGTAGGCGGCCTGTCTCCCCAATGTAGAGGAGGCCACATCGGGTGCAGCGGATGCAGTAAATGATGTGGATGGAGGTGCAGGTGAATTTGTGACGGATGTGGAAGGATCCCTTGGGGCCTTGGAGGGAAGTGAAGGGGGAGGTGTGGGCGCAAGATTTGCATTTGTTGCTGTTGCAGGGGAAGGTGCCGGGAGTGGAGGTTGGGTTGGTGAGGGTTGTGGACCTGACGAGGGAGTCGCGGAGGGAGTGGTCTTTCTGGAACACTGATAGGGGAGGAGAGGGAAATATATCCCTGGTGGTCGGGTTGTTTTGGAGGTGGCGGAAATGACGAAGGATGATACGATGTATCTGGAGGTTGGTGGGGTGGTAGGTGAGGACCAGTGAGGTTCTGACCTGTTGGCGATTGGAGGGGCGGGGTTCAAGGGTGGAGGAGCAGGAAGTGGAGGAGATGCGGTGGAGAGCATCGTCAACCACGTCTGAGGGGAAATTGCAGTCTTTGAAGAATGAGGCCATTTGGGTTGTTCGGTATTGGAATTGGTCCTCCTGGGAGCAGATTTGGCGAAGGTGAAGGAATTGGGAATATGGGATGGCATTTTTACAGGGGGCAGGGTGGGAGGAGGTGTAGTCTAGGTAGCTGTGGGAGTCAGTCGGTTTATAGTAAACGTCCGTGTTGAGTCGGCCGCCCAAGATAGAAATGGAGAGGTCTAGGAAGGGGAGGGAGGAGTCTGAGACGGTCCAAGTAAATTTGAGGTCGGGGTGGAAGGTGTTAGTAAAGTGGATGAACTGTTCAACCTCCTCATGGGAGCACAAAGTAGTGCTGATACAGTCATCGATGTAGTGGAGGAAAAGGTGGGGGGTGGTGCCAGTGTAGCTGTGGAAGATGGACTGTTCCACATATCCTACGAAGAGGCAGGCATAGCTGGGGCCCACGCGGGTGCCCATGGCTACTCCTTTGGTTTGGAGGAAGTGGGAGGATTGGAAAGAGAAGTTGTTCAGAGTGAGGACCAGTTCAGTCAGTCTAAGGAGGGCGTCAGTGGAAGGGTACTGGTTGGTTCGGCGGGAAAGGAAGAAGCGAAGGGCTTTGAGGCCTTCATGATGGGGGATGGAGGTGTATAGTGAGGTTGGGGTTGGAGCAGAGGGAGTGGAAGGCTGCATGTTGTGAGGGTGAGAGGTTGGAGTAGGCAGGTTGAGGCGGTCAATGTCGCAGCGTCATTGAGGGTGGGTAAGAGGCCAGCACAGGGTGTCCAGGTGGATGGGGTGTGTTGGAGGCGGGAGAAGGGGTCGTCAGATGGTGGGCAGGAGTCCTGGTTGAAGAAGTAGGCGCGGAGGCGAAGGCAGCGGAAGAATTGTTTGATGTCTCGCTGCATGTTAAACTCGTTAATCTGGGAGCGTAGGGGAATTAAGGTGAGGCCTCTGCTGAGGACTGATCTTTCATCCTCAGAGAGTGGGAGGTCTGGAGGGATGGTGAAATTACGGTAGGGCTGGGCGCTAGGACCTGGTGTGGGGCTGGAGCTGGGAGTGGGGGTGGGGATCGGCGTGGATCGGCATGGGGACGCGGTTAGGCGTAGGGGCGGAGCTCGGTGTGGTGGCGGGGATTGGCGTGGGGGTGGGGATCAGCGTGGGGGTGGGGATCAGCGTGGAGGCAGGGTTCAGTGTGGGGGCGGAGACGCATGTGGCGTGATCATTGTGCAAGTGAGTTACGTCACTGGGGGCGGACGTAGATGTGGCGACGGCAACTCCGGGAGCGGAAGTGGCTGCAGCGACAGCAGAAACAATGTTGTTCCTGGTGGTTGTGGACCCCGCAGAGGCTGCGAATCTGTCGTGATAGTCTTCCTGGTGATCGTGGAGGCGGTTGTCTGGGCGGCGATCGTGGAGGCTGCATGGTCGGTGGGGGCGGAAGCGACGTCATGGTTCGCGACGGTGGTTGCTGCAGCAGCCGCGTGGTTAATGGCACCCGAGCGGTTCCGGAGGCCGATCGAAGATTCTGGAACGCCTGAGGAATCCGGAATGTGGGGGTAAGTACATGAAAGTTTTTGGTACTTACTGTCTTTAATTTCCGATATGGCTAGGAAGAACTGTTTGTTTAGTGTATGGATTCTTTTGTGGACAGCTGTCCCCTACAATGTACATAGGGCACTGCTGTCCCCTACAATGTACATAGGGACTGCTGTTCTCTATTTTATACAGAGGGACTGCTGTTCTCTATATTATACACACTGACGCATGTTCTCTACATTATACTGAGGGATAGCTGTTCTCCAGATTGTACACAGGGACTGCTGTTATATATATTATGCACAGTGACTGCTGTTCTCTACAATAATTCCCACCTCAGGCGACTGACTGTGTGGAGTTTGCACATTCTCCCGTGTCTGTGTGGGATTCCTCTGGGTGCTCCGGTTTCCTCCCACAGTCCAAAGATGTGCAGGTCAGGTGAATTGGCCAAACTAATTTGCCCGTAGTGTTAGCTGAAGGGGTAAATGTAGGGGAATGGGTGGGTTGCGCTTCGGCGGGTCGGTGTGGACTTGTTGGGCCGAAGGGCCTGTTTCCACACTATATCTAATCTAATCTAATCTTAGACACAGAGACTGTTGTTCCCAATGTGAGACACAGCGACTGCTGTTCTATATAATAAACACAGGGATTGCTGCTCTCTTAATTAAACACAGGGATACCTGTTCTCTATATTGTACACAGTGACTCATGTTCTCTATATTGTGCACGGGGACTGCTGTTTTCTATATTATACACAGACACTGGTGTTCTCTTTATTATACACAGGGACAGCAGTTCATTTTATTATACACAGGGATTCATGTTCTGTATATTTTCCACATCTTATTCACTGGGACTGCTGATCTCCATATTAGACTCAGGGACTGTTGTCCTTTCCATTGTGCAGAGGAACTGATGCTCTCTCTATTATGCACAGGGACAGCTGTTCTCTGTATTATACACAGGGACTGCTGTTCACTGTATTATACACAGCAACTGTTGTCCCCTACAATGTACGTAGGCACTGCTGTTCTCTGCATTGTGGGCTGGGACTGCTGTTCTCTCTGTTTTACACCGGGACTGGAGATCTCTGTACAGCCCAGATCTCTGGGCTGTTTAGTGGAATAGACACAGGTAGAGCTGTTGTTTATTTTGCACAGGGATTGCTGTTCTCTATATTACACGTAAGAACTGCTGTTCTCTATAGTGTGCAGAGGGACTGCTGTTCTCTACATCACACACAGGGACTGCTGGTCTCTACAATGCACAAAGGCTCTGCTGTTCTAGACATTGTGTACAGGGACTGCATTTCTCTACACTGCACACTGGTTCTGCTGTTCTCCAGTGTATGCTGGACTGCTGCTGTCTAAATTATACCCAGGGACTGCTGTTCTCTACAATATATGCAAGGACTACAGTTCTCCACATTTCCACAGGAACTGTTATTTTACGCATTTTGGACACGGATTGCTGTTCTCTATATTGTACACAGGGACTGCTGTTCTCTGTATAATATAGAGAACACCAGTGTCTCTGTATAATATAGAGAACACCCATCTCTGTGTGTAATATAGAGAGCAGAAGTCCCTGTGCATAATATAGAAACAGCAGTTCCTGTGTCTATCTTCGAGAACAGCAGTCCCTGTGTACAATATAGAGAACAGCAGTCCCTCTGTCTATTTTAGGGAACAGCAGTGTCTGTGCAGTATATAAAGATAAGCAGTCCCTGTGTGCAATACAGACAATAGCAGTTCATATGTATGATATAAAGAACAGCAGTGTCTATCTATAATATAGAAAACAGCAGTCCCTGTGCATAATATAAACAACAGCAGTCCCTCTGTACAATACAGAGGACAGAACACAATATAGAGAAACACAGTCTCTGTGTACAATGTCAAGAACAGCATTCCCTGTATTTAATCATGAGATCAGCAGTCTCGATGTATAATATAGAGAACAGCTGTCCCTGTGTCAATTTCAGAGAACTGCAGTGCCTGTCCATAATATAAAGAACAACAGTCCCTGTGTACAATATGGGGTACAGCACTCGCTGTGAACAATATGGAGAATAGCAGTCCCTGTGTATAATATAGTAAACAGAAGATGCTGTGTCTAATATAAAGAACATAAATCCCTGTGTTTTATAAAGAGAACATCCGTCCCTGCATATAATATAGAAAACACCAGTATCTGTGTATAATATAGAGAACAGCAGTACCCTTGTAAATTACAGGGAACAACAGTCCTTGTGTATAATATGGAGAAAAGCAGTCTCTGTATACATTGTCAAGAACAGCTGTTCCTGTGTTTAATAATGTGAACAGCAGTCTGTGTATAAAATAGAAAAGAGCAGTCTCTTTGTCTATTTCAGGGAACAGCACTGCCAGTGCATAATATAAAGAACAGTAGTCCCTGTGTATAATATTGAAAACAGCAGACGCTGTTTCTAATAAAAAGAACATGACTCCCTGTGTTTAATGAAGGGAACAGCCATCCCTGTGTATCATATAGAGAGCAGTCTGTGTAATATAGAAAACAGCAGTCCCTGTTTTCAATACTGAGAATATGAGACAGTGTGTATAATATAGAGAACTGCTTTCCCTGTGCGTAATATAGAGAGCAGCAGTCCCTGCATATAATATAAAGGACAGCAGTGCCTGTGTCAATTTTAGACAACAGCAGTGCCTGTGCACTCTATAAAAAACAGGATTCCCTGTGTAATATACAGAGAACAGCAGTCACTGTGTATAATATAGAGACCACCAGTGTCTGTGTATAATGCAGAGAACGAGCAGTCCCTGTGTACAATATAGAGAAAAAGAGTCACTGTGTATAATGGAGAGAACAGATATCCCTGTGTGTAACATAGAGAACAGCAGTCCCTGTGTACAATCTAAGGGAGCAGCAGCACAGTCTTTAATTTAGAGAGCAACAGTCCCTGTGTCTATTTTAGAGAACAACAGTCCCTGTGTGTAATATAGAGAACAGCAGTCCCTCTGTCTATTTTACAGAACAGCACTGCTTGTCCATTATATAAAGTACGGCATTCACTGTGTGCAATATAGACAACAGCAGTTCATGTGTATAATATAGAGAACAGCAGTCCCTCTGTCTAATACAGAAAACAGCAGTCCCTGTGCATAATCTGGAGAACAGCAGTCCCTCTGTATTATACAGAGAACAGCAGTCCCTGTGTTTAACAATGAGAACAGCAGTCTGTGTGTATAACATAGAAAAGAGCAGTCCCTGTGTCTATTTCAGAGAACAACAGACCTGTGCATAACATTGAGAACAGCAGGCACTGTGTATAATATTGAGAACAACAGACACTGTGTCTAATAAAAAGAACATGATTCCCTGTGTTTAATGAAGAGAAGAGCTGTCCCTGTGTACAATATAGAGAACACCAGTGTCTGTGTATAATATAGAAAATAGCAGTCTGTGTTTTCAATATCGAGAATGTGAGTCACTGTGTATAATATAGAGAACAGCTTTCTCTGTGTGTAATATAGCAAACAACAGTCCCTGTGTCTATTTTTGAGAACAGCAGTGCCTGTGCACAATATAAAGAACAGGAGTCCCTTTGTAAACTATAGAGAACAGCAGTTCATATGTAATATATAGAGAACAGCAGTGCCTGTGTACTATATAGACAATATGAGTCACTGCGCCTAATATAGAGAACAGCTATCCATGTGCAGAATATAGAGAGCAGCAGTCCCTGTGTCTAATATAGAGGACAGTGGTCCTGTGTATAATATAGAGGACAGCTGTGCCTGTGTCAATTTTAGGGAACAGCAGTGCCTGGGTAAAATATAGGGAACAGCAGTCACTGTATACAATATAGAGAACACCAGCGTCAATGTATAATATAGAGAACAGCAGTCCCTGTGTACAAGGTAGAGAATATGAGTCAGTGCGCATAACATAGAGAACAGCTATCCCTGTCTGAATTACAGAGAGCAGCAGTCCCTGTGTCTATTTCAGAGAACAGCAGTGCCTATTCACAATAAAAGACCAGCTGACCCTATATAAAACAGAGAACAGCAGTCCATATGTATCATCCAGAGAACATTGGTCACTGTGTACATTATAGAGAAAAGCACTCTCTGTGTACAATGTCGAGAACAGCAGTCCCTGTGCATAACATAAAGAACAGCAGATGCTGTGTCTAATATAAAGAACATGAATCCATGTGTTTAACAAAGATAACAGCCATCCATGTGTATAATATAGAGAACACCAGTGCCTGTGCATTATATAAAAAACAGCAGACCCTGTGTGCAATACAGACAACAGCAGTTCATATGTATCATATAAAGATCAGCAGTCCTTCTGTACAATACAGAGGACAGAAGACAATAAAAGAGAAACACAATCTCTGTGTACAATGTCGAGAACAGCTGTCCCTGTATTCAATCATGAAATCAGCAGTCTTGATGTATAATATAGAGAACAGCTGTCCCTGTGTCAATTTCAGGGAACAGCAGTGCCTGTGCATAATATAAAGAACAACAGTCCCTGTGTACAATATGGAGACCAGCAGTTCCTGTGTATAATATAGAGAACAGCAGTCCCTGTGCGTAATATAGAGAGCAGCAGTCCCTGTGCGTAATATAGCGAGCAGCAGTCCCTGTGCGTAATATAGAGAGCAGCAGTCCCTGAGTCCCTGTGTCTATTTTAGAGACCAGCAGTGCCAGTGCACAATATAAAGAACAGCAATCACTGTGTAAAATATAGAGAATAGCAGTTCATATGTATAAGAAAGAGAAGAACATTCCCTGTGTCTTATTTAGAGGACAGCAGTCCATTTGTAAAATATAGAGAAAAGCATTCTCTATGTACAATGTCGAGAACAGCAGTCCCTGTATATAATATAGAGAACAGCAGACGCTGTGTCGAATATAAAGAAAATGACTCCCTGTGTTTAATGAAGAAAACTTGTGTGTAATATAGGGAGTAGCAGTCTCTGTGTCTAATATAGGGAATTACAGTCACTGTGAAAAAATAGAGAATAGCTGTACCTGTGTTTAATATAGGCAACAGCAGTCCCTGTGTCTAATATAAAGAACAGCAATCCATATGTATAATCTACAGAAAAGCACTCTCAGTGTACAACGTCGAGAACAGCAATCCCTGTGTATAATATAGAGAACAGCCGTGCTTGTGTATATTATAAAGAACAGTAGTCCATCTGTGTCATACGGAAAATAGCAGATCCTATGTATAATCCAGAGAAAAGCAGTCTCTGTGCACAATGTCGAGATCAGCAGTCCCTGTGTTTACTAAAAAATACAGCAGTTCTGAGTATAATATAGAGAACAGCAGTTTCTGTGATTATTTTCGAGAACAGCACTGCCTTTGTATAATGTAGAGAACAGCTGTCTCTGTGTCACAGAAAGGGAGCAGCAGTCCCTGTGTCCAATATAGGCAACAGTCACTGTGTATAATATAGAGAATAGCTGTACCTGTATATAATATAGACAACAGCAATCCCTGTATCTAATATCAAGAACAGCAGTCCATATGTATAATCTACAGAAAAGCACTCTTGGTGTACAATGTTGAGAACAGCAGTCCCTGTGTATAATATAGAGAACAGCAGTCCCTCTGTCTATTTTAGAGAACAGCAGTGCCTGTGCATTATATAAAGAACAGCAGTCCCTGTGTGCAATATAGACAACAGCAGTTCATATGTACAATATAGAGAACAGCAGTACCCTTGTATAATACAGAGAACAGCAGTCCCTGTGTATAATATGGAGAAAAGCAGTCTCTGTGTACAATGTCGAGAACAGCAGTTCCTGTGTTTACTAAAGAGAACAACAGTCCTGTGTATAATGTAGACAACAACAGTCTCTTTCTCATATAGGGAACAGCTGTCCCTGTGACTAATATAGGGAACAATAGTTACTGTGTATAATGTGGACAACAGCAGCCCCTGTGTATACTTTAGAGAACAGGAATCCCTGTGTATAATAAAGAGAACAGCAGTCCATATGTATAATCTAGAGAAACGCACTCTCTCTGGACAATGTGGAGAACAGCAGTCCCTGTGTATAATATGGAGAACAGCAGACCATGTGTATAATATAAAGAACATGACTCCCTGTGTTTAATGAAGAGAACAGCCGTCCCTGTGTATAATATAGAGAACACCAGTGTATGTGTAGAATAGAGAGAACGGCATTTCCTGTGTACAATACAGAGAATATGAGTCACTGTGTATAATATAGAGAACAGCTATCCCTGTGTGTAATATGGAGAGCAGCAGTCCCTGTGTATAATAGAGAGGACAGCAGTACCTGTGCACAATATAAAGAACAGCAGTCCCCCAGTAAAATATAGAGAACAGCAGTTCATATGTAGAAAATAGAGAAGAACATTCCCTGTGTCTTAGACAGAGTACAGCAGTCCATATGTATAATCTAGAGAACAGCAATCACTGTGTACAATGTCGAGAACAGCAGACCCTGTGTACAATATAGAGAGCAGCAGTCACTGTCTTTAATTTAGTGAACAACAGTCCCTGTGTATAATATAGAGAGAAGCAGTCCCTCTGTCAATTTAAGAGAACAGCAGTCCCTGTAAATAATATAGAGAACAGCAGTCCCCTTGTCTATTTCTAAGAACATCAGTGCCTGTGCATAGAATATAGAACATAGAACAATACAGCACAGAAAAGGCCCTTCGGCCCACGATGTTGTGCCGAACATTTGTCCTAGCTTAAGCACCCATCCATGTACCTATCCAATTGCCGCTTAAAGGTCACCAAAGATTCTGAATCTACCACTCCCGCAGGCAGCGCATTCCATGCACCCACCACTCTCTGGGTAAAGAACCCACCCCTGACATCTCCCCTATACCTTCCACCATTCACCTTAAATTTATGTCCCCTTGTAACACTCTGTTGTACCCAGTGAAAAGGTTTCTGACTATCTACTCTATCTATTCCTCTGATCATCTTATACACCTCTATCAAGTCACTCCTCATCCTTCGCCGTTCCAACGAGAAAAGGCCTAGCACTCTCAACCTATCCTCGTACGACCTATTCTCCATTCCAGGCAACATCATGGTAAACCTTCTCTGCACCCTCTCCAAAGCTTCCACATCTTTCCTAAAGTGAGGCGACCAGAAGTGCACACAGTACTCCAAATGTGGCCTAACTAAAGTCCTGTACAGTTGCAACATCACTTCACGACTCTTGAATTCAATCCCTCTGCTAATGAACGCTAATACACCATAGGCCTTCTTACAAGCTCTATCCACCTGAGTGGCAACTTTCAAAGATCTATGAACATAGATCCCAAGATCCCTCTGTTCCTCCACCTCACTAAGAACCCTACCGTTAACCCTGTATTCCGCATTCTTATTTGTCTTTCCAAAATGGACAACCTCACACTTGGCAGGGTTGAACTCCATCTGCCACTCCTCAGCCCAGCTCTGCATCATATCTAAGTCTCCTTGCAGCCTACAACAGCCCTCCTCACTATCCACAACTCCACCAATCTTCGTATCATTTGCAATTTACTGACCCACCCTTCGACTCCCTCATCCAAGTCATTAATAAAAATTACAAACAGCAGAGGACCCAGAACTGATCCCTGCGGAACTCCACTTGTAACTGGGCTCCAGGCTGAATATTTGCCATCTACCACCACTCTCTGACTTCGACTGGTTAGCCAGTTTTCTATCCAATTGGCCAAATTTCCCTCTATCCCATGCCTCCTGACTTTCCGCATAAGCCTACCATGGGGAACCTTATCAAATGCCTGACGAAAATCCATGTATACTGCTCTACCCTCATCCACATGCTTGGTCACCTCCTCAAAGAATTCAATAAGACTTGTAAGGCAAGACCTACTCTTCACAAATCCGTGCTGGCTGTCCCTAATCAAGCAGTGTCTTTCCAGATACTCATAAATCCTATCCCTCAGTACCCTTTCCATTACTTTGCCTACCACCGAAGTAAGACTAACTGGCCTGTAATTCCCGGGGTTATCCCTATTCCCTTTTTTGAACAGGGGCACAACATTCGCCACACTCCAGTCCCCTGGTACCACCCCCGTTGACAGTGAAGACGAAAAGATCATTGCCAACGGTACTGCAATTTCCTCTCTTGCTTCCCACATAATCCTAGGATATATCCCGTCAGGCTCGGGGGACTTGTCTATCCTCAAGTTATTCAAAATGTCCAACACATCTTCCTTCCTAACAAGTATCTCCTCTAGCTTACCAGTCCGTTTCACACTATCCTCTTCAACAATACGGTCCCTCTCGTTCGTAAATACTGAAGAAAAGTACTCATTCAAGACCTCTCCTATCTCTTCTGACTCAATACACAGTCTCCCACTACTGTCCTTGATCGGACCTACCCTCGTTCTCGTCATTCTCATGTTTCTCACATACGCATAAAATGCCTTTGGGTTATCCTTGATCCTATCCGCCAAAGATTTTTCATGCCCTCTCTTAGCTCTCCTAATCCCTTTCTTCAGGTCCCTTCTGGCTATC
This sequence comes from Chiloscyllium plagiosum, assembly GCF_037043375.1. NCBI lineage: Eukaryota > Metazoa > Chordata > Chondrichthyes > Orectolobiformes > Hemiscylliidae > Chiloscyllium > Chiloscyllium plagiosum. The sequence continues at coordinate 89,306,397 of NW_028270149.1, read as the reverse complement.
CTGTATCCCTCCACTGCTCTGTCTGAACCCTGTTTCCTCAACCTTACGTAAGCCTCCTTCTTGCTCTTTACAAGACATTCAACCTCCCTCGTCAACCAAGGTTCCCTCACACGACCATTTCTTTCCTGCCTGACAGGTACATACATATCAAGGACACGTCGTATCTGTTCCTTGAAAAAGTTGCACATTTCCACGACATGCTTCCTTGACAGCCTATGCTCCCAACTTATGCTCCTCAGATCCTGTCTTATAGCATCGTAATTACCCTTCCCCCAATTGTAAAACCTACCCTGTTGCACGCACCTATCTCTCTCCATAACCAAGGTGAAAGTCACAGAATTGTGGTCATCATCACCAAAATGTTCACCCACTAACAAGCCCATCACTTGTCCCAGTTCATTACTGAGTACCAAATCCAATATGGCCTCCCCTCTGGTCAGACAATCTACATACTGAGTTAGAAAAGCTTCCTGGACACACTGCGCAAACACCGCCCCATCCAATCTACTTCATCTAAAGAGCTTCCAATCAATATTTGGGAAGTTGAAATCGCCCATGACTACTACCCTGTGGCTTCTGCACCTTTCCAAAATCTGTTTCCCAATCTGTTTCTCCACATCTCTGCTGCTATTGGGGGGCCTATAGTAAACACCCAACAAGGTGACTGCACCTTTCCTATTTCTGACTTCAGCCCATACTACCTCCAAAGGGAGATCCCCCTCAAACTGCCTTTCTGCAGCCGTTATACCATTTCTAATTAGCAACGCCACCCCCCCCCCCTCCGTTTTTACCACCCTCCCTAATCTTACCGAAACATCTGTAACCAGGAACCTCCAACAACCATTCCTGTCCCTCTTCTATCCACGTTTCCGTGATGGCCACAACATCGTAGTCCCAGGTACCGATCCACGCCTTAAGTTCACCCACCTTATTTCTGATACTCCTTGCGTTGAAGTATACGCACTTGAACCCATCTCTGTTTCCACAAGTATTCCCTGTCTGTGCTATCTTCTTCACAGCCTCCCTACATTCTTGGACATCCTGACAAACAGCTAGCCTACTTGCTGGACTACAAGTCCGGATCCCATCCCCCTGCCAAATTAGTTTAAACCCCCCCAAAAAGTGCTCGCAAACCTACCCCCCAGGATATTGGTGCCCTTCTGGTTCAGGTGCAACCCGTCCTGCTTGTACAGGTCCCAGCTTCCCCAGAATGTAGTCCAATTGTCCAAATACCTGAAGCCCTCCCTCCTACACCATCCTTGCAGCCACGTGTTCAACTGCACTCTCTCCCTATTCCTTGCCTCACTGTCACGTGGCACTGCAACAACCCAGAGATGACGACTCTGTCTGTCCTAGCTTTTAGCTTCCAGCCTAACTCCCTGAGCTCCTGAATGACCTCCCCACCCCTCTTCCTACCTATGTCGTTGGTGCCAATGTGCACCACGACTTCTGGCTGCACACCCTCCCCCTTAAGGATTCTGAAGACACAGTCCGAGACGTCTCGGACCCTGGCACCCGGGAGGCAACAAACCACCCGAGAGTCTCGTCCATGCCCACAGAACCGCCTGTCAATCCCTCTAACTAGAGAATCTCCTATAACTAGCGCTCTCCTCCTCTCCCCCTTTCCCTTCTGAGTCTCAGAGCCAGACCTCGCGCCACAGACCCGGTCACTGCAGCTTACCCCTGCTACCCCAACAGTATCCAAAGTGGTATACTTATTGTTTAAGGGTTAATACAAAGAATAGAGTCTCTGTGTACAATATGGAGAATAGCAGTCCCTGTGTATAATATAGAGAACAGCAGTCCCTGTGGACAATATAAAGAATACAAGTCGCTGTGTATAATATAATATATTACATCTGTGTATAATATAAAGAATAGCAGTCACTGTGTCTATTTTAGACAACAGCAGGCCCTGTGTATAATATAGAGAAAAGCAGTCCCTCTGACTATTTTAGAGAACAGCAGTGCCTGTGCATTATGTAAAGAAGAGCAGTCCCTGTGTGCTTTATGGACAACAGCAGTTCATATGTATAATATAGAGAACAGCAGTCCCTGTGTATAATACAGAGAACAGCAGTCCCTGTGTATAATAAAGAGAACAGCAGTCCTGTGTATAATATGGAGAACAGCAGTTTCTGTGATTAATTTAGAGAACAGCACTGCCTGTGTATAATTAAGAGAACAGCAGTTCCTGTGTCTAATAGAGAGGACAGCAGTCCATATGTGTAATCTAGAGAAAAGCACTCTCTGTATACAATGTCAAGAACAGCAGACCCTGTGTATAATATAGAAAACAGCAGAATCTGTGCCTAATATAAAGAACGCGACTCCCCGTGTTTAATGAAGAAAACAGCCATCCCTGTGTATAATATATCGAACATCAGTGTCTGTGTATAATACAGATAACAGCAGTCCCTGTGAACAATATAGAGAATATGAGTCACTGTGTATAAGTATAGAGAACAGCAGTCCCTCTGTATAATACAGAAAACAACAGACCCTGTGTATATAGAGAAAAACAGTCTCTGTGTACAATGTCGAGGACAGCCATCGCTATGTTCAATGATGAGATCAACAGTCTCCATGTCTATTTCAGAGAACTGCAGTGCCTGTGCATAATATAAAGAACAACAGTACCTGTGTATTATATAGAGAACAGAAGATGCTGTGTCTAAAATAAAGAACATGAATCCCTGTGTTTCATGAGCATAGAGAACACCAGTCCCTGTGTAAAATGTAGAGAAGATAGTCATTGTGTATCATTATAGAAAACAGCTATCCGTGTGCACAATATAGTGGACAGCAGTCCCTGTGTCCATTTTCGAGAACAGCAGTGCCTGAGCACAATACAAAAAAACAGCAGTCCCTGCGTCTTATATAGAGACCAGCAGTCCATATGTATAATCTGGAGAACAGCAGTAACTGTGTATAATATAGAGAAAAGCACTCTCTGTGTACAATGTTGAGAACATTTGTGGGCGGCACAGTGGTTAGCTCCGCTGCCTCACAGTGCCAGAGACCCGGGTTCAATTCCCGCCTCAGGCAATTGTCTGTGTGGAGTTTGCACATTCTCCCCGTGTCTGCGTGGGTTTCCTGTGGGTGATCCGGTTTCCTCCTACAGCCCAAAAAATGTGCAGTTTAGGTGAATTGGACATGCTGAATTGCCCGTAGTGTTAGGTGAAGGGTTAAATGTAGAGGAATGGGTTGTTCTTCAGAGGTCAGTGTGGAATTGTTGGGCCGAAGGGCCTGTTTCCATACTGTAAGTAATCTAAAAAAAAAGCAGTCCATGTGTATAATATTGAGAACAGCAGATGCTGTGTCTAATATAAAGAATATGAATTCCTGTCTTTACTAAAGAGAACAGCCATCCCTATGTATAATATAGAGAACACCAGTGTCTGCGTACAATATAGAGAACATGAGTCACTGTGTGTAACATAGGGAACAGCAGTTCATATGTTTAACATAGAGAACAGCAGTCCCTCTGTATAAAAATGAGAACAGCAGTCACTGTGTATGATATAGAGAAAAGCAATCTCCGTGTACAATGTCAAGAACAGCAGTTCCCTGTATTTAATCATGAGAACAGCAGTCCCTGTGTCAATTTCAGAGAACAGCATTGCCTGTGCATAATATAACGAACAGCAGTCCCTGTGTATAATACAGAGAACAGCAGTCCCTCGGTATAATACAGAAAACAGCAGTCCCTGTGTATAATATAGAGAAACACAGTCTCTGTGTACAATGTTGAGAACAGCAGTCCCTGCATTTAATAATGAGAACAGTAGTCCCTGTGTATAATATAGAGAACAGCAGTTCCTGTGCCTATTTTAAGGAACAGCAGTGCCTGTGCATAATATAGAGAATAGCAGTCCCGGTGTATAAAACAGAGAACATCAGTTCTCAGTCCTGCATACACTGTTGAGAACAGCAGAACCTACGTACAGTGTACTGAATGCAAATCCCTGTATACAATGTTGAGAACAGCAGAGCCTGTGTACATTGTAGAGAACAGCAGTCCCTTTGTATAACATCGAGTTGGCAGTCCATGTGTCTATTATAGAGAATGGCAGTCCCTGTGTACAAAATAGAGAACCACTGTCCCTGTGTGTATTATGGACAACAGCAGTCTCTAGGTATATGATAAAGAACAGCAGAACCTGTGAATACTATGGAGAAAAACTGTCCCTGAGTACAATAAAGAGCACAGCAGTCCCTCTATACAATACTGAGATGAGCAGTCCCTGTGTATAACAGAGAACAACACTCCCTGTGTATAATATAGAGAACAGTCCTGTGGACAAATGCAGAGAACAGCAGTGCCTCTGTACGTGGTAGGGAACAGCAGCCCCTGAGTATAATATAGAAAAGAGCAGTCTCTGTGTTTTATAAAGAGAACAGCAGTCCATGTGTATGATACAGAGAACAGCAGTCCCTATGTTTAATGTGGAGAACAGCAGTCTCTGTGTCTGTTATACAGGACAAAAGTCCCTATGGAAAATGTAGAAAACAGCAATGCCTGTGTACAATGTAGAAAACAGCAGCGACTGTGTGCAATGTAGAGAACAGCAGTCCCTGTCTGTAATGTAGTGAACAGCAGTGCCTGCATACAACATAGTGTACAACAGTCCCTGTGTATAATATAGAGAACAACAGTCGGTGTGCATAATATAGGGAACAGCAGTCGCTGCATATAATATGGAGAACAGCAGTCCCAGTGTAGAATATAGAGAATAGCTGTCCTTGAGTGTCTGATAGAGAACAGTCGTCCCTGTGTAAAATGTAGAGACCAGCAGTCCTGTGTACATTGTAGGGAACAGCAGTCCCTGTGTTTAATAAACAGGAGTTTAAAATGTAGAGAACAGCAGTCCTACGTTCATTGTAAAGAACAGCAGTCCCAACATGTAATACAGAGAACAGCAGTCCCTGTGTTTAATAAAGAGAACAGCAATCCCTGTATATAATATAGAAAACAGCAATCCCTGTATTTCAGAAAGAGATTAACAGTTCCTTCATATAGTATAGAGAACAGCAGTCACTGTGTATAATATAGAGAACATGTGTCCCTGAGTATATTATAGAGAGCAGGAGTCCCTATGTGTAATATTGAGAATAGCCTTACCTGGGTATAATATGCGAACAGCATTCTTTGTGTCTATAATAAAGCACAACAGTGCCCGTGTATAAGAGAAAAAAGCAGTCCCTGTGTACAATATGGAGAACAGCAGCCCTGTGCATAATATAGAGAACAGCAGACCCTATTTACAACATAGAGAAAAGCAGACCTTGTGTCTAATACAGAAAACAGCAGTCACTGAGCATAATATATAGAATAGAAGTCCGTGTGTTCAATAGAGAGCAGCAGTCCCTGTGTTTAGTTTAGAGTACAGCAATCTCTGTGTCATTTAGAGACCAACAATCTCTGAGTCTAACATAGAGAACAGAGTCACTGTGTATAATATATAGAACAACAGTCCTTGTGCATTGTATAGAGAACAGCAAACCCTGTAAATAATGTAGAAAACAGCTGTTCCTGTTTATAGTGTGGAGAATACAAGTCTCTGTGTACATTTTGGAGAACAGCAGCTCCTATGTCTCATAGAGAAGAGCAGTCACTGCGTATAATTTAGAGAACAGCTGTCGCTGAGTGTATGGTAGAAAATGGTGGTCCCTGTATAAAATGTAGAGGACAGTGGTCCTGCATATATTGTAGGGAAGAGCAGTCCCTGTGCACAGTGAAGAGAACAGCAGTCCCTTCAAGTAATATAGAGAACAGCAGTCCCTGTATTTAATAAAAACAGCAATCCCTGTTTATAATGTAAAGAACAGCAATCCCTGTGTATAATATAGAGAACAGTAGTCACTGTGTATATTATAGAGAGCAGGTGTCCCTCTGTGTAATATAGAGAACAGTCTTACCTATATATAATATGGAGTACAGCAGTCCTTGTGTCAATTATACAGACCAGTACCCGTGTATGAGTGAGAACAGCAGTCCTTGTGTACAATACAGAGAACAGCAGTCCCTGTGTGTAAAAAAAGTGAACAGCACTCCCTGTGTTCCATGTAGGGAACAGCAGTTCCTGTGTCTAATAGAGGGAATCGCAGTCCCTGTATATAATATAGAGAACAGCAGTCCAGCAAACACTGGAGAACAGCAGGACCTGTGTACAGTGTAGAGAAATGCAGTCCCTGTATTGAATGTCTAGAACAGCAGAGCCTTTGTACATTGTAGAGACCAACAGTCACTGTGTATAATGTGGAGACTAGCAGTCCCTGTATATAATGCAGCAATGTACGGCAATCTCTCTGTACACTAAAGAGAACAGCAGTCCTTGTGTGTAAAATGGAGAACAGCAATCCCTGTGCAAAATAGGCAACAGCTGTACCTGTATCTATTCCACAAAATAGCCATCCCTCTGTACAATACAGAGATCTGCAGTCCTGGTGTAAAACATAGAGAACAACAGTCCCTGTGTATAACATAGAGAATTATATTATGCACAGAGATGGCTGTTCTCTTTATTAAACACAGGGATTCATGTTCTTTATATTAGACACACCATCCGCTGTTATCTATAGTTTACACCGGGACATTGTACACAGAGATTGCGTTTTTCCATAATATACACAGTGACCGCTGTTCTCGACATTGTACACAGAGACTGTGTTTCACTATATTACACACAGGGGCTGCTGTTCTCTTCATGATATGGAGGGCTTGCTGTTGTCTATATTATGCACAGGGACCGCTGTTTTCTGTATTATACAGAGTTACTGCTGTTCTTTATATGATACATATGAACTGCTGTTCTCTCTCTCGCACACAGGGACTGCTGTTCTCTAAAATAGACAGAGGGGCTGCAGTTCTTGAAATTGTACATAAGGACTGCTGTTCTCTATATTATACACAGGGATTGCTGCTCTTTATATTACACACCGGGCTAGCTGCTCCCTATATTATGCTCAATGACTCATGTTCTCTATATTGTTCACAGGGACTGCTGTTCTCGACATTGTACACAGAGATTGCTTTTCTCTTTCATATACACAGTGATAGCTGTTCTCTAGTTGATCCATATGGACCGCTGTCTTCTATATTTTACACAGGGAATGCTGGTCTTTTATTGTGCATAGGCACTGCTGTTCTCTGAAACAGACACAGGGACTGCTGTTCTCTATATTATACACAGGGACGGCTGCTCTCTATATTACACACATGGATAGCTGTTCTGTATATTATACACACTGAATCAAATTCTCTATATTGTACACAGATTGCTTTTCTCTATAATATACACAGTGACTGCTATTCTCGAGATTGTACACGTAGACTGCGTTTCTTGATGTTATACACAGGGACTGCTGTTCTCTATTATACAGAGGGACTCCTGTTATCTACATTATGCACAGGGACTGCTGTTTTCTATGTTATACAGAGGGACTGCTGTTCTCAAAATTTACATATGAACTACTGATTCTATATTGCACACAGGGACTGCTGTTCTTCATATAATGCACAGCCACTGCTGTTCTCTAAAACAGACAGAGGGACTGCTGTTCTACGTATTGTACACAGGAACTGCTGTTCCTTATATAATGCACAGGCACTGCAGTTCTCTAAAACAGTCACAAGGACATTATACACAGGGACTGCTGCTCTCTATATTACATACAGGGATAGCTGTTCTCTATATTATACACAGAGACTCATGTTCTTTATATTGTACACAGGGAGTGCTGTTCTCTATATTATATACAGACACTGGTATTCTGTACAATATACACACGGACGACTATTCTCTTTTTTAAACACAGGGATTCATGTTCTTCATATTAGACACAGCATCTGCTGTTCTCTGTATTCTACACAGGGACTGCTGTTCTCAACATTGTACACAAAGAGTGTTTTTCTCTATATTATACACTGTCACTGCTATTCTCTAGACTATACATATGGACTGCTGTTCTCTATATAAGACACAGGGAATGCTCTTCACTATATTATACATATGCACTGCTGTTCTCTATATTTTACACAGGGACTGCTGTTCTCTATATTACACACAGATGCGGGTATTCTCTATATTATACACAGGGATGGCTTTTCTCTTCACTAAACACAGTGATTCATGTTCTTTATATTAGACACAGCATCTTCTGTTCTCTATATTATACACATGGACTGCTATTCTCCATATTGTGCACAGGCACTGCAGTTCTCTGAAATTGACACAATGATAACTGTTTCCTATGTTATACACTGTGACTGCTGTTCTTCATATTGTACACAGGGACTGCTGTTCTTTATATTATGCACAGGCACTGCAGTTCTCTAAAACATAGAGACTGCTGTCCTCTTTATTATTTACAGGGACTGCTGTTCTCTATATTACACACAGGGACTGCTATTCTTTATATTGTACGCAGTGACTCCTATTCCCTATATTGTACACAGGGACTGCTGTTCTCTATATATAATTACAGAGATTGTTGTTCATTTTATTAAACAGAGGGAATCATGTTCTTTATATTAGATACAGCATCTCTCTCGTATACAAGGGACTGCTGTTCTCAACATTTTACACGGAGAGTGCTTTTCTCTATATTATACACAGTGACTGCCATTCATTAGATTATACATATGGACTGCTGTTCTCTATATAAGACACAGGGAATGCTCTTCACTATATTATACATGTGAACTGCTGTTCTCTATATTTTACACAGGGACTGCTGTTCTTTATATTGTGCTGAGGCACTGGTGTTCTCTAAAATTGACACAGGGACTACTATTCTCTATATTATACACAGAAATTGTTGTTCTCATTATTAAACACAGGGACAGATGTTCTCGACATTGCACACAGAGACTATATTTCTCGACATTATGCACAGGGACTGCTGTATTATACAGAGCGACTGATGTTCTATATATTATATATATGAACTGCTGTTGTCTATATTGCACACAGGGACTGATGTTCTATATGTAATGCTCAGGCACTACTGTTCTCTACAACAGACAGAGGGACTGCTGTACTGTATATTGTACACAGAGCCTGCTGTTCTCTAAGAGACACAGGGACTGCTGTCCTCTATATTATATACAGGGACTGGTGCTCTCTATATTACGCACAGGGACTGCAGCTCTCTATATTACGCACTGGCACTGCAATTCTCTATATTATACACAGTGACGCATATTCCCTATATTGTACACAGGGACTGCTGTTCTCTATATTACACACAGACGCGGGTATTCTCTACATTATACACAGGGACGGCTTTTCTCTTCATTAAACACAGTGATTCATGTTCTTTATATTAGACACAGCATCTTCTGTTCTCTATATTATACACATGGACTGCTTTTTTCTATAATGTACCCTGGGACTGCTGTTTTTTATATTGTGCACAGGCACTGCAGTTCTCTGAAATTGACACAACGATAGCTGTTCTCTATGTTATACACAGTGACTGCTGTTCTTTATAATATGCACAGGCACTGCAGTTATCTAAAACAGACATAGTGACTGCTGTCCTCTTTATTATACACAGGGACTGCTGCTCTCAATATTACACACAGGGACTGCTGTTTTTTATATTGTACACAGTGACTCTTAATCTCTATACTGTACACAGGGACTGCTGTTCTCTATATTATATACAGACGTTGGTGTTCTCTATATATAATCACAGGGATCGTTGTTCATTTTATTGAACAGAGGGTTTCATGTTCTTTATATTAGATACAGCATCTGCTGTTCTCTCTAGTATACAAGGGACTACTGTTCTCAACATTGTACACAGAGAGTGCTTTTCTCTATATTATACACAGTGACTGCTATTCTCTAGATTATGCACAGGAACTCTGCTCTCTACATTACGCACAGGCATAGCTGTTCTCTGTATTATACACAGTGATGCATATTCTTTGTATTGTACACAGGGACTGCCGTTCTCTCTATTATACACACACACTGGTGTTCTCTATTTTATACACAGGATGACTATTCCCTTCATTAAACTCAGTGATTCGTGTTTGTTACATTATACACAGCATCTTCTGTTCTCTATATTATACATAGGGACTGCTGTTCTCCATAGTTTACACAGGGACTGCTGTTCTTTATATTGTGCACAGGCACTGCAGTTCTCTGAAATTGACACAGGGACTGCTGTTCTCTATATTATACACAGAAACTGCTGTTCTCATTATTAAACACAGGGACAGATGTTCTCGACATTGCACACAGAGACTATATTTCTCAACATTATGCACAGGGACTGCTGTATTCTGTATTATACAGAGTGACTGTTGTTCTATATATTATATATATATGAACTGCTGTTGTCTATATTGCACACAGGGACTGATGTTCTATATGTAATGCTCAGGCACTGCTGTTCTCTACAACAGACACAGGGACTGCTGTACTGTATATTGTACACAGAGCCTGCTGTTCTCTAAGAGACACAGGGATTGCTGTTCTCTGTATTCTACACAGGGACCGATGTCTCTATATTACACACAGGGATCGCTGTTCTCTAATATATACAATGACTCATGTTCTCTATATTGTTTACAGGGACTGCTGTTCTCTATATTATACACAGTGACTCATGTTCTCTATATTGCTTAGAGGGACTGCTGTTCTCTATATTGTAAGTAGGGACTACTGTTCCCTCTATTATACACAGACCCTGGTTTTCTCTATATTATATACAGTGTCGGCTGATCTCTTTTTTAAACACAGGAAGTCTTTTTTTATATTAGACACAGCATCTGGTGTTTTCTATATTATACACAGGGATGGCTGTTCTCTTTATTAAACACAGGGATTTATGTTCTTTATATGAGACACAGCATCTGCTGTTCTCTATATTATACAGAGACACTGCTGTTCTCTCTATTTTCACAGGGACTGCTTTTCTCCATATCATTCACAGGGAGTGCTGTTGCACATATTGCACGCAGGGACTGCTGATTATGCACAGGCACTGCTGTTCTCTGAAATTGACACAGGGACTGCTGTTCTCAGAATTAAATGCAGGGACCACTGTTCTAGACTTTGTACACAGAGACTGTGTTTCTCGTTATTATTCATGTGAACTGCTGTTTTCTATATTTTACACAGGGACTGCTGTTTTTTATGGAGAAAGTGAGGTCTGCAGATGCTGGAGATCAGAGCTGAAAATGCTCCCACGAGGAGGTTGAACAGTTCATCCACTTCACCAACACCTTCCACCCCGACCTCAAATTCACCTGGACAGTCTCAGATTTCTCCCTCCCCTTCCTCGACCTTTCTATTTCTATCTCAGGTGACTGAATCAACACGGACATCTACTACAAACCGACCGACTTCCACAGCTACCTGGACTACACCTCGTCCCACCCTGCCCCCTGTAAAAACGCCATCCCATTCTCCCAATTCCTTCATCTCCCCCGCATCTGCTCCCAGGAGGACCAGTTCCAAAACCGTACAACCCAGATGGCCTCCTTTTCCAAGGACCGCAATTTCCCCCCCGACGTGGTCGATGATGCCCTCCACCGCATCTCTTCCACTTCCCGCTCCTCCGCCCTTGAGCCCCGCCCCTCCAACCGCCACCAGGACAGAACCCCACTGGTCCTCACCTACCACCCCACCAATTTCCATGTACAGCGTATCATCCGCCGTCATTTCTGCCACCTCCAAATGGACCCCACCACCAAGGATATATTTCCCTCCCCTCCCCTATCAGCATTCCGCAAAGACCACTCCCTCCGTGACTCCCTCGTCAGATCTACACCTCCCACCAACCCAACCTCCACTCCCGGCACCTTCCCCTGCAACCGCAGGAGGTGCAAGACTTGTGCCCACACCTTCACCATCACCTCCCTCCAAGGCCCCAAAGGAAACTTCCATATCCGCCACAAATTCACCTGCACCTCCACACACATCATCTATTGCATCCTCTGCACCCGGTGTGGTCTCCTCTATATTGGGGAGACAGGCCGCCTACTTGCGGAGTGTTTCAGAGAACACCTCTGGGACACCCGGACCAACCAACCCAACCACCCTGTGGCTCAACACTTCAACTCCCCCTCCCACTCCACCAAGGATATGCAGGTCTTTGGACTCCTCCATCGCCTGACCACAACAACACAACGGTTGGAGGAAGAGCGCCTCATCTTCCGCCTAGGAACCCTCCAACCACAAGGGATGAACTCGGATTTCACCAGTTTCCTCATTTCCCCTCCCCCCACCTTGTCTCAGTCAAATCCATCGAACTCAGCACCGCCTTCCTAACCTGCAATCTTCTTCCTGACCTCTCCGCCCCCACCCCAGTCTGACCTATCACCCTCACCTTGACCTCTTTCCATCTATCGCATTTCCAACACCCCTCCCTCAAGTCCCTCCTCCCTACCTTTTATCTTAGCCTGCTGGACAAACTTTCCTCATTCCTGAAGAAGGGCTTATGCCTAAAACGTCGATTTTCCTGTTCCCTGGATGCTGCCTGACCTGCAGTGCTGTTCCAGCAACACATTTTCAACTGTTTTTTTATGTTGTGCACAGACACTGCAGTTCTCTGAAATTGATACATGGACTACTGTTCTCTATATTCTACACAAACACTGCTATTCTCATTATTAAACACAAGGATGGCTGTTCTCTATTATACAGAGGGACTGCTATTCTCTATATTATACATATGAACTGCTGTTGTCTATATTGCACACAGGGACTGCTGATCTTTATATAATGCACAGGCACTGCTCTTCTCTGAAATAGAGGGACTGCTGTTCTCTATATTATACACAGGGCCTGCTGTTCTCTAAAATGGACAAAGGGTCTGCTGTTTTCTATATCATACATAGAGACTGCATATCTCAATATTATACACGGGGACTGCTGTACTCTATTATACATATGAACTGCTGTCCTCTATATTATACACAGGGACTGCTGCTCTCAATATTACACCCAGAGATAACTGTTCTCTAACTTATACACAGTGACTCATGTTCTCTTTACTGTACACAGGGACTGCTGTTCTCTATATTATGCACAGGGCCGGTTGCTCTCTGTATTCTACAGAGGGACTGCTGTTCTCTATATTACACACAGGGACTGCTGTGTTCTGTATTATACAGAGGGACTGCTGTTCTCTATGTTACACAGGGACGGCTGTTCTCTTTTTAAACACAGGGATTCATGTTCTTTATATTAGTTGTCCTCTATATTATACAAAGTGACTCATGTTCTCTATATTGTACACAGGGACGGCTGTTCTCTTATTAAACGCAGGGATTCATGTTCTTTATATTAGGCACAGCATCTGCTGTTCTCTGTATTACACACAGGGACTTCTGTTCTCATACATTGAGACTGCTGTTCTCATAATTAAATACAGGGACTGCTGTTCTCAACATTGTACATAGAGACTGTGTTTCTCGATATTATACACAGGGACTGCTGTTCTCTATGTTGTACGCAGACACTAGTGTTCTCTACATTATACACAGGGATGGCTGTTCTCATTTTTAAGCACAGGGATTCATGTTCTTAATATTAGACACAGCATCTGCTGTTCTCTATATAATACACAGGGACTGCTGTTCTCGACATTGTACACAGAGATTGCTTTTCTCTATCTTATACACATATGTACTCTAGATGATACATATGGACTGCTGTTCTCGATATTGTACACAGAGATTGCTTTTCTCTATCTTATACACATATGTACTCTAGATGATACATATGGACTGCTGTTCTCGATATTTTACACAGGGACTGCTGTTCTTCATATTGTGTGCAGACACTGCTGTTCTCTGAATTAGACACAGGGACTGCTGTTCTCTCTATTACATACTGGGATAGCTGTTCTCTGTATTATACACAGTGACTCATATTCTCTATATTGTACATAGTAATGGCTGTTCTCTATATTATACACGGGGACTGCTGTTCTTCATATTGTGTGCAGACACTGCTGTTCTCTGAATTAGACACAGGGACTGCTGTTCTCTCTATTACACACTGGGATAGCTGTTCTCTGTATTATACACAGTCACTCATATTCTCTATATTGTACACAGTGATGGCTGTTCTCTATATTATACACAGACACTGGTGTTATCCATATAATACACAGGGATGGCTGTTCACTTTATTAAATAAAGGAATTCTTGTTCTTTATATTAGACACCGTATCTGCTGTTCTCTATATTATACACAGGGACTGCTGTTCTCGACATTTTACACAGAGTGCTTTTCTCTGTATTATACACAGTTACTGCTGGATTCTAGATGATACATATGGACTGCTGTTCTCTATATAAGATATAAGGAATGCTCTTCACGTATTATACACGTGAAATGCTGTTCTCTATATTTTACACGGGGACTGTTGTTCTTTATATTGCGCACAGCCATTGCTGTTTTCAAAATAGACGCAGGGACTGCTGCCCTCTCTATATACACAGGGACTGTGCTTTCTAAATTATTTACAAGGATAGCTGTTCTCTATATTATATGCAGTAACACATATTCTCTGTGTTGTACACAGGGATAGCTGTTCTCTAGATTATACACAGACACTGGTGTTCTCTATTTTATACACAGGGACGGATGTTCTCTTCATTAAATATAGTGATTCATGTTCTTTGTATGGTCTCTATATTATACACAGGGACTGAATTTCTCCATATTGTACACAGGGACTGTTGTTCGTTATGCTATCCACAGGCACTGCTGTTCTCTGAAATTGTCACAGGGAAAGCTGTTCTCTATATTATACACAGAGACTGGTGTTTGCAAGATTAAATACAGGGATAGCTGTTCCCAACATTGTACACAGAGACTGCTTTTCTCGATATTATACACAGGGACTGCTGTACTCTATATTATACAGCGGGACTGCTATTTTCTGTATTGTACAGAGGGACTGCTATTTTCTGTATTATACACATATGAACTGCTGTTGTCTATATTGCGCACAGGGACTGCTGATTTTTATATAATGCACAGCCTATGCTGTTCTCTGAAACAGACAGAAGGACTGCTGTTCTCTCTATTATACGCAGGGCCTGCTGTTCTCTAAAATGGACAAAGGGACTGTTGTTCTCTATATTATACATAGCGGCTGCTGTTCTCCTGATTAAATACAGGGACTGCTGTTCTCAACATTGTACACAGAGACTGCATTTCTAGATATTATACACGGGGACTGCTGTTCTATGTATTATACAGAGGGACTGCTGTTGACTATATTATACATATGAACTGCCGTTGTCTATATTGCACACAGGGACTGCTGTTCTTCATATAATGCACAGGCACTGCTGTTCTCTATAATAGGCAGGGGGACTGCTGTTCTCTATATTACACCCAGGGATAGCTGTTCTCTATATTGTACACAGACATTGGTGTTCTCTTTTTTTTTCACAGGGACTGCTGTTCTCTATCACTGAGAGTGACTGCTGTTCTCTCTATTACACATATGAACTGCTGTTGTCTTTATTGCACACAGGGGCTGCTGTTCTGTATATTATACACAGACACTGTGTTCTCTGTATTATACAAAGGAACGGCTTTTCTCTTTTCTAAACACAGGGATACATGTTATTTATATTAGACGCAGCATCTTCTGTTCTCTATATTGTACACAAGGAGTGCTGTTCTTTATATTATGCACAGACAGTGAAGTTCTCTGAAATAGACAAGGGGACTGCTGTTCTCTATATTATTTATGGGGACTGCTATTCTCTGTATTATGCACAGGGACTGCTGTACTTTCTATATTGCACGGGCACTGCCTTTCTCTAAAATAGACACAGGCACTGCTGTCCACTACATTTTACTCAGGGACTGCTGCTCTCTATATTGTACACAAGGATAGCTGTTGTGTGTATTATACACAGTGACGCATATTCTCTATATTGTACACAGGGGCTGCAGTTCTCTATATTATACACAGACACTGATATTCTGTGTATTATACACAGGGATGGCTGTTCTCTTCATTAAACATAGTGATTCATGGTCTTTATATTAGACACAGCATCTTCTGTTCTCTATATTATACACAGGGACTGCTGTTCTCCATATTGTTCACAGAGAGTGCTGTTGTCTAAGATAGACACAGGGACTGCTGTTCCCTATGTTACACAGAGATAGCTGTTCTCTATGTGGTACACAGTGACTCATGTTCTCTATATTGTACACAGGGACTGCCGTTCTTCATATTGTGCACAAGCACTACTATTCCCTAAAATAGAAACTGGGACTGCAGTCCTCTATATTATACACAGGGAGTGCTGCTCTCTATATTACGGACAGGGATAGCTGTTCTGTATATTATATACAGTGATGCATATTCTCCATATTGTACACAGGGACTGCTGTTTTCTATATTATACACGGACACTGGTGTTCTCTGTATCAAACTAAGGATTTCACGTTCTTTATATTAGACACAGCATCTGCTGTTGTCTAAATTATTCACAGTGACTGGTGTTCTCCATATTGTATACAGGAACTGCGGTTCTCTAAATTATGCACAGAGACTGCTGATCTCTTTAGTAAACACAGGGACTTCTGCTCTCTATATTACAAGCAGGGACGGCAGTTCTCCATATTATACACAGACACCAGTGTTCTCTATATTATACACAGGGACGACTGTTTTCTTTTTTTAAACACAGGGAGTCATGTACTTTATATTAGACACAGCATCTGCTGTTCTCAATATAAGACACAGCAAATGCTCTTCTCTATATAATCCATATGAACTGCTGTTCTCTACATTTTACACAGGGACTGCATTTCTTTATATTGTGCAGAGGCACTACTGTTCTCTAAAATAGATACAGAGACTGCTGTCATTTATATTGCAGAAGTTGCAGGATCAGTTCATTCCTAAAAGGAAGAAAGATCCCAGGAGGAGGCATGGGCGGCCGTGGCTGACGAGGGAAGTTAAGAAACATATCAAGTTAAAAGAGAAAAAGTATAACATAGCAAAGATAAGTGGGAAAACTGAGGACTGGGAAGCTTTTAAAGAGCAACAGAGGATTACTAAGAAGGAAATACGCAGAGGAAAAATGAGGTACGAAGGTAAACTGGCCAATAATATAAAGGAGGATAGTAAAAGCTTTTTTAGGTATGTGCAAGGCAAAAAAATGGTTAGGACTAAAATTGGGCCCTTGAAGACAGAAACAGTGGAATATATTACCGGGAACAAAGAAATGGCAGAGGAATTAAATGGGTACTTCGGATCTGTGTTCACTGGGGAAGACACAAGCATTCTCCCTGAGGTAACAGTGGCCGAAGGACCTGAACTTAAGGGAATTTATATTTGCCAGGATTTGGTGTTGGAGGGACTGTTAGCTCTGAAGGTTGATAAATTTCCAGGGCCTGATGGTCTGCATCCCAGGGTACTGAAGCAGGTGGCTCGGGAAATCGTGGACGTGTTGGTGATTATTTTCCAGAGTTCGATAGATTCGGGGTCGGTTCCTGAGGATTGGAGGGTGGCTAATGTTATACCACTTTTTAAGAAAGGTGGGAGAGAGAAAGCAGGAAATTGTAGACCAGTTAGTCTGACCTCAGTGGTGGGAAAGATGCTGGAGTCTATTATAAAGGATGAAATTATGGCACATCTGGATAGTAGTAACAGGATAGGACAGAGTCAGCATGGATTTATGAAGGGGAAATCATGCTTGACTAATCTTCTTGAATTTTTTGAGGATGTAACTCTGAAGATGGACGAGGGAGATCCAGTAGATGTAGTGTACCTGGACTTTCAGAAAGCTTTTGATAAAGTCCCACACAGGAGGTTAGTGAGTAAAATTAGGGTGCATGGCATTGGGGGCCAAGTACTAGATTGGATTGAAAATTGGTTGGCTGATAGGAAACAAAGGGTAGTGATAAATGGCTCCATTTCGGAATGGCAGGCAGTGACCAGTGGGGTAGATTAGATTAGATTAGATTACTTAGAGTGTGGAAACAGGCCCTTCGGCCCAACAAGTCCACACCAACCCGCCGAAGCGTAACCCACCCATTCCCCTACATTTACCCTTTTTCCTAACACTACGGGAAATTTAGCATGGCCAATTCACCTGACGTGCACATCTTTGGACTGTGGGAGGAAACCAGAGTACCCGGAGGAAACCCACGCAGACGCGGGGAGAATGTGCAAACTCCACACAGTCAGTCGCCTGAGTCGAGAATTGAACCCGGGTCTCTGGTGCTGTGAAGCAGCAGTGCTAACCACTGTGCCACCGTACCGCAGGGATCCGTGCTGGGACCGCAGCTTTTTACAATATATGTTAATGATATAGAAGATGGTATCATCAATAACATTAGCAAATTTGCTGATGATACAAAGCTGGGTGGCAGGGTGAAATGTGATGAGGATATTAGGAGATTACAGGGTGACCTGGACAAGTTAGGTGAGTGGGCAGATGCATGGCAGCTGCAGTTTAATGTGGATAAATGTATGGTTATCCACTTTGGTGGCAAGAACAGGAAGGCAGATTACTACCTAAATGGAGTCAATTTAGGTAAAGAGGCAGTACAAAGAGATCTGGGTGTTCTTGTACACCAGTCAATGAAGGCAAGCATGCAGGTACAGCAGGTAGTGAAGAAAGCTAATAGCACGCTGGCCTTCGTAACAAGAGGGATTGAGTATAGAAGCAAAGAGGTTCTTCTGCAGCTGTACAGGTGAGACCGCACCTGGAATATTGTGTGCCGTTCTGGTCTCCAAATTTGAGGAAAGACATTCTGGCTATTGAGAGAGTGCAGCGTAGGTTCATGAGGTCAATTCCTGGAAGATTGGAGCGACTGGGCTTGTATACCCTTGAGTTTAGAAGACTGAGAGGGGATCTGATTGAGATCTATAAGATTATTAAAGGATTGGACACTCTGGAGGCAGGAAACATGTTTCCGCTGATGGGTGAGTCCCAAAACAGAGGACACATCTTAAAAATAAGAGGTAGGCCATTTAGGACTGAGATGAGGAGAAACATCTCCACCCAGAGAGTGGTGGGTGTGTGGAATGCTCTGCCCCAGAAGGCAGTGGAGGCCCAGTCTCTGGATACGTTGAAGTAAGAGTTGGATAGAGCTCTCAAGGATTATGGAGATAAGGCAGGAACAGGATACTGATTAAGGATGATCAGCCATGATCATAATGAATGGTGGTGCAGGCTCGAAGGGCAGAATGGCCTACTCCTGCACCTATTGTCTATTGTCTACACAGGGACTGCTGTTCTCTATATTATACACGGACATTCGTGTTCTCTATATTATACACAGGGATGGCTATCTTTTGTATTAAACACAGGGATTCATGTTCTTTATATTAGTCTCAGCATCTGCTGTTATTTATATTACACACAGGGATACTGTTCTCGACATTGTACATAGAAAGTGCTTTTTTCTAGATTATATATATAGACTGCTGTCCTCCATATTAGACACAGGGACTGCTGTTGTCTATATTATACAGAGGTACAGCTATTCTCTATATTATACACAGGGGCTGCTGTTCTCCATATGAGACACAGAGTCTGCTGTTCTCTATATTTTACACAAGTAGTGTTCTTCTCAAAAATAATCAGACACTGCTGTTCTCTAAATTATACAAAGGACTGCTGTTCTCTTTATTAAAGAGAGGGACTGCTGTTCTCAACATTGTACACAGAGACTGCTTTTCTCTATATTGCACACAGGCACTGCTGTTCTTTAGAAAATGCACGAGCACTGATGTTCTCTAAAATAGATAGCGGGAGTGCTGTTCTCTATATTGTACACAACGCCTGCTGTTTTCAAAGATAGACACAGGGACTGCTGCTGTCTATATTACACACAGGGATAGGTGTTCTCGATATTATACACGTAGACTGTGTTTCTTGATATTATACACAGGGACTGCTGTTCGCTATTATACAGAGGGACTGTTGTTATCTGCATTATGCACAGGGACTGCTGTTTTCTATGTTATACAGAGAGACTGCTGTTCTCAAAATTTACATATGAACTACTGATTCTATATTGCACACAGGGACTGCTGTTCTATAAAATAGACAGAGGGACTGCTGTTCTACGTATTGTACACAGGAACTGCTGTTCTTTATATAATGCACAGGCACTGCAGTTCTCTAAAATAGACAGATGGACTGCTGTTCTACGTATTGTACACAGGAACTGCTGTTCTCTATATTATACACAGACACTGGTATTCTGTACATTATACACACGGACGACTATTCTCTTTTTTAAACACGGGGATTCATGGTCTTCATATTAGACACAGCATCTGCTGTTCTCTGTATTCTACACAGGGACTGCTGTTCTCAACATTGTACACAAAGAGTGTTTTTCTCTATATTATACACAGTCACTGCTATTCTCTAGATTATACATATGGACTGCTGTTCTCTATATAAGACACAGGGACTGCTGTTCTCTATATTACACACAGACGCGG
Organism: Chiloscyllium plagiosum; assembly: GCF_037043375.1. Lineage (NCBI taxonomy): Eukaryota > Metazoa > Chordata > Chondrichthyes > Orectolobiformes > Hemiscylliidae > Chiloscyllium > Chiloscyllium plagiosum. The sequence goes on along the minus strand of NW_028270149.1, from coordinate 89,285,922 downwards.
GTATTCTCTACATTATACACAGGGATGGCTTTTCTCTTCATTAAACACAGTGATTCATGTTCTTTATATTAGACACAGCATCTTCTGTTCTCTATATTATACACATGGACTGCTATTCTCCATATTGTTCACAGGCACTGCAGTTCTCTGAAATTGACACAATGATAACTGTTTCCTATGTTATACACCGTGACTGCTGTTCTTCATATTGTACACAGGGACTGCTGTTCTTTATATTATGCACAGGCACTGCAGTTCTCTAAAACAGACATAGAGACTGCTGTCCTCTTTATTATACACAGGGACTGATGTTCTCTATATTACACACAGGGACTGCTATTCTTTATATTGTGCGCAGTGACTCCTATTCCCTATATTGTACACAGGGACTGCTGTTCTCTATATTATACACAGACGCTGGCGTTCTCTATATATAATTACAGAGATTGTTGTTCATTTTATTAAACAGAGGGAATCATGTTCTTTATATTAGATACAGCATCTCTCTAGTATACAAGGGACTGCTGTTCTCTATATTTTACAGAAGGACTGCTGTTCTTTATATTGTGCTGAGGCACTGCTGATCTCTAAAATCGACACAGGGACTGCTGTCCTCTATATTATATACAGGGACTGCTGCTCTCTATATTACGCACCGGGACTGCAGCTCTCTATATTACGCACTGGCACTGCAATTCCCTATATTATACACAGTGACGCATATTCCCTATATTGTACACAGGGACTGCTGTTCTCTATATTACACACAGACGCGGGTATTCTCTACATTATACACAGGGACGGCTTTTCTCTTCATTAAACACAGTGATTCATGTTCTTTATATTAGACACAGCAGCTTCTGTTCTCTATATTATACACATGGACTGCTTTTTTCTATAATGTACCCTGGGACTGCTGTTATATTGTACACAGGCACTGCAGTTCTCTGAAATTGACACAACGATAGCTGGTTCTCTATGTTATACACAGTGACTGCTGTTCTTTATAATATGCACAGGCACTGCAGTTCTCTAAAACAGACATAGTGATTGCTGTCCTCTTTATTATGTTGTACACAGTGACTCTTAATCTCTATATTGTACACAGGGACTGCTGTTCTCTATATTATATACAGACGTTGGTGTTCTCTATATATAATCACAGGGATCGTTGTTCATTTTATTGAACAGAGGGTTTCATGTTCTTTATATTAGATACAGCATCTGCTGTTCTCTCTAGTATACAAGGGACTACTGTTCTCAACATTGTACACAGAGAGTGCTTTTCTCTATATTATACACAGTGACTGCTATTCTCTAGATTATGCACAGGGACTCTGCTCTCTACATTACGCACAGGCATAGCTGTTCTCTATATTATACACAGTGATGCATATTCTTTGTATTGTACACAGGGACTGCCGTTCTCTCTATTATACACACACACTGGTGTTCTCTATTTTATACACAGGATGACTATTCCCTTCATTAAACTCAGTGATTCGTGTTTGTTACATTATACACAGCATCTTCTGTTCTCAATATTATATATAGGGACTGCTGTTCTCCATAGTTTACACAGGGACTGCTGTTCTTTATATTGTGCACAGGCACTGCAGTTCTCTGAAATTGACACAGGGACTGCTGTTCTCTATATTATACCCAGAAACTGCTGTTCTCATTATTAAGCACAGGGACAGATGTTCTCGACATTGCACACAGAGACTATATTTCTCGACATTATGCACAGGGACTGTTGTATTCTGTATTATACAGAGCGACTGTTGTTCTATATATTATATATATGAACTGCTGTTGTCTATATTGCACACAGGGACTGATGTTCTATATGCTGTTCTCTACAACAGACAGAGGGACTGCTGTACTGTATATTGTACACAGAGCCTGCTGTTCTCTAAGAGACACAGGGATTGCTGTTCTCTGTATTCTACACAGGGACCGATGTCTCTATATTACACACAGGGATCGCTGTTCTCTAATATATACAATGACTCATGTTCTCTATATTGTTTACAGGGACTGCTGTTCTCTATATTATACACAGTGACTCATGTTCTCTATATTGCTTAGAGGGACTGCTGTTCTCTATATTGTAAGTAGGGACTACTGTTCCCTCTATTATACACAGACCCTGGTTTTCTCTATATTATACACAGTGTCGGCTGATCTCTTTTTTAAACACAGGAAGTCTTTTTTTATTTAGACACAGCATCTGGTGTTTTCTATATTATACACAGGGACAGCTGTTCTCTTTATTAAACACAGGGATTTATGTTCTTTATATGAGACACAGCATCTGCTGTTCTCTATATTATACAGAGACACTGCTGTTCTCTCTATTTTCACAGGGACTACTTTTCTCCATATCATTCACAGGGAGTGCTGTTCCACATATTGCACGCAGGGACTGCTGATTATGCACAGGCACTGCTGTTCTCTGAAATTGACACAGGGACTGCTGTTCTCAGAATTAAATGCATGGACTGCTGTTCTCGACTTTGTACACAGAGACTGTGTTTCTCGATATTATTCATGTGGACTGCTATTTTCTATATTATACACAGACATTGGTGTTCTCTACTTTGTACATCGAGATTGCTTTTCTCTTTCATATACACAGTGACTGCTGTTCTCGAGCTGATCCACGTGAACTGCTGTTTTCTATATTTTACACAGGGACTGCTGTTTTTTATGGAGAAAGTGAGGTCTGCAGATGCTGGAGATCAGAGCTGAAAATGCTCCCACGAGGAGGTTGAACAGTACATCCACTTCACCAAAATCTTCCACCCCGACCTCAAATTCACTTGGACAGTCTCAGATTCCTCCCTCCCCTTCCTCGACCTTTCTATTTCTATCTCAGGCGACTGAATCAACACGGACATCTACTACAAACCGACTGACTCCCACAGCTACCTGGACTACACCTCGTCCCACCCTGCCCCCTGTAAAAACGCCATCCCATTCTCCCAATTCCTTCATCTCCCCCGCATCTGCTCCCAGGAGGACCAGTTCCAAAACCGTACAACCCAGATGGCCTCCTTCTTCAAGGACCGCAATTTCCCTCCCGACGTGGTTGACGATGCCCTCCACCGCATCTCTTCCACTTCCCGCTCCTCCGCCCTTGAGCCCCGCCCCTCCAACCGCCACCAGGACAGAACCCCACTGGTCCTCACCTACCACTCCACCAATCTCCATTGTACAGCGTATCATCTGCCGTCATTTCCGCCACCTCCAAACGGACCCCACCACCAAGGATATATTTCCCTCCCCTCCCCTATCAGCATTCCGTAAAGACCACTCCCTCCGTGACTCCCTCGTCACATCCACACCTCCCACCAACCCAACCTCCACTCCCGGCACCTTCCCCTGCAACCGAAGGAGGTGCAAGACTTGCGCCCACACCTCCCCCCTCACCTCCCTCCAAGGCCCCAAAGGAAACTTCCATATCCGCCACAAATTCACCTGCACCTCCACACACATCATCTATTGCATCCTCTGCACCCGGTGTGGTCTCCTCTATATTGGGGAGACAGGCCGCCTACTTGCGGAGCGTTTCAGAGAACACCTCTGGGACACCTGGACCAACCAACCCAACCACCCTGTGGCTCAACACTTCAACTCCCCCTCCCACACCACCAAGGATATGCAGGTCTTTGGACTCCTCCATCGCCAGACCATAACAACACGACGGTTGGAGGAAGAGCGCCTCATCTTCCGCCTAGGAACCCTCCAACCACGAGGGATGAACTCGGATTTCTCCAGTTTCCTCATTTCCCCTCCCCCATCTTGTCTCAGACAAATCCATCGAACTCAGCACCGCCTTCCTAACCTGCAATCTTCTTCCTGACCTCTCCGCCCCCACCCCAGTCTGACCTATCACCCTCACCTTGACCTCTTTCCACCTATCGCATTTCCAACCCCCCTCCCCCAAGTCCCTCCTCCCTACCTTTTATCTTAGCCTGCTGGACACACTTTCCTCATTCCTGAAGAAAGGCTTATGCCCGAAACATCGATTCTCCTGTTCACTGGATGCTGCCTGACCTACAGCGCTGTTCCAGCAACACATTTTCAACTGCTGTTTTTTATGTTGTGCACAGACACTGCAGTTCTCTGAAATTGATACATGGACTACTGTTCTCTATATTCTACACAGACACTGCTATTCTCATTATTAAACACAAGGATGGCTGTTCTCTGTTATACAGAGGGACTGCTATTCTCTGTATTATACATACGAACTGCTGTTGCCTATATTGCACACAGAGACTGCTGATCTTTATATAATGCACAGGCACTGCTCTTCTCTGAAATAGAGGGACTGCTGTTCTCTATATTATACACAGGGCCTGCTGTTCTCTAAAATGGACAAAGGGTCTGCTGTTTTCTATATCATACATAGAGACTGCATATCTCAATATTATACACGGGGACTGCAGTACTCTATTATACATATGAACTGCTGTTCTCTATATTGTACACAGGGCCTGCTGATCTCAATATTACACCCAGAGATAACTGTTCTCTATCTTATACACAGTGACTCAGGTTCTCTATACTGTACACAGGGACTGCTGTGTTCTGTATTATACAGAGGGACTGCTGTTCTCTATGTTACACAGGGACGGCTGTTCTCTTTTTAGACACAGGGATTCATGTTCTTTATATTAGCTGTCCTCTATGTTATACAAAGTGACTCATGTTCTCTATATTGTACACAGGGACTGCTGTTCTCATAATTAAATACAGGGACTGCTGTTCTCAACATTGTACATAGAGACTGTGTTTCTCGATATTATACACAGGGACTGCTGTTCTCTAGGTTGTACGCAGACACTGGTGTTCTCTACATTATACACAGGGATGGCTGTTCTCATTTTTAAACACAGGGATTCATGTTCTTAATATTAGACACAGCATCTGCTGTTCTCTGTATTCTACACAGGGACTGCTGTTCTTGACATTGGACACAGAGATTGCTTTTCTCTATATTATACACCGTGAATGCAGTTCTCTGTATTATTCAGAGGGACTGCTGCTCTCTATATTATGCACAGGCACTGCAGTTCTGTATATTATACACTGACACTGGTGTTTTCCATATTGTACACAGGGACAGTGCTCTCAATATTACACAGAAAGATAGCTGTTCTCTATATTATACGCAGTAACGTATGTTCTCTATATTGTACACAGGGACTTCTGTTCTCTATATTATGCACAGGCACTGCAGTTCTCTGAAATTGGCACAGGGACTGATGTTCTCTATATTACACACAGAGACTGCTGTTCTATATATAATGCACAGGCACTGCTACTCTCTATATTTTCCACAGAGACTGCTGTTCTCTCTTGTACACAGGGCCTGCTGTTCTCTAAGAGATACAGGGACTGCTGTTCTCTATATGATACTCAGGGACTGATGCTCTCTGTACTACACACAGGGATAGCTGTTCTCTATATTTTACACACTGACTCATATTACCTGTATTATACACAGGGACGGCTGTTCTCTTATTAAACGCAGGGATTCATGTTCTTTATATTAGGCACAGCATCTGCTGTTCTCTGTATTATACACAGGGATAGCTGTTCTCCATATTATACGCAGGGACTGCTGTTCTTTAAATTATGCAGAGGCACTGCTGTTCTCTGAAATTGACACACAGACATCTGTTCTCTGTATTATACATAGAGACTGCTGTTCTCATAATTAAATACAGGGACTGCTGTTCTCAACATTGTACATAGAGACTGTGTTTCTCGATATTATACACTGGGACTGCTGTTCTCTATGTTGTACGCAGACACTAGTGTTCTCTACATTATACACAGGAATGGCTGTTCTCATTTTTAAGCACAGGGATTCATGTTCTTTATATTAGACACAGCATCTGCTGTTCTCTATATAATACACAAGGACTGCTGTTCTCGACATTGTACACAGAGATTGCTTTTCTCTATCTTATACACATATGTACTCTAGATGATACATATGGACTGCTGTTCTCGATATTTTACACAGGGACTGCTGTTCTTCATATTGTGTGCAGACACTGCTGTTCTCTGAATTAGACACAGGGACTGCTGTTCTCTCTATTACATACTGGGATAGCTGTTCTCTGTATTATACACAGTGACTCATATTCTCTATATTGTACACAGTAATGGCTGTTCTCTATATTATACACAGGGACTGCTGTTCTTCATATTGTGTGCAGACACTGCTGTTCTCTGAATTAGACACAGGGACTGCTGTTCTCTCTATTACACACTGGGATAGCTGTTCTCTGTATTATACACAGTCACTGGTGTTCTCTATTTTATACACAGGGACGGATGTTCTCTTCATTAAACACAGTGATTCATGTTCTTTGTATGGTCTCTATATTATACACAGGGACTGAATTTCTCCATATTGTACACAGGGACTGCTGTTCATTATGCTATCCACAGGCACTGCTGTTCTCTGAACTTGACACAGGGAAAGCTGTTCTCTATATTATACACAGAGACTGGTGTTTGCAAGATTAAATACAGGGTTAGCTGCTCCCGACATTGTACACAGAGACTGCTTTTCTCGATATTATATACAGGGATTGCTGTACTCTATATTAAACAGCGGGACTGCTATTTTCTGTATTGTACACATATGAACTGCTGTTGTCTATATTGCGCACAGGGACTGCTGATCTTTATATAATGCACAGCCTATGCTGTTCTCTGAAACAGACAGAAGGACTGCTGTTCTCTCTATTATACGCAGGGCCTGCTGTTCTCTAAAATGGACAAAGGGACTGTTGTTCTCTATATTATACATAGCGGCTGCTGTTTTCATGATTAAATACAGGGACTGCTGTTCTCAACATTGTACACAGAGACTGCATTTCTAGATATTATACACGGGGACTGCTGTTCTATGTATTATACAGAGGGACTGCTGTTGACTATATTATACATATGAACTGCCGTTGTCTATATTGCACACAGGGACTGCTATTCTTCATATAATGCACAGGCACTGGTGTTCTCTATAATAGGCAGGGGGACTGCTGTTCTCTATATTACACCCAGGGATAGCTGTTCTCTATATTATACACAGACATAGGTGTTCTCTTTTTTTTCACAGGGACTGCTGTTTTCTATCACTGAGAGTGACTGCTGTTCTCTGTATAATACATAGGGACTGCTGTTTTCAGTATTATACAGAGGGACTGCTGTTCTCTCTATTACACATATGAACTGCTATTGTCTATAATGCACACAAGGGCTGCTGTTCTCCAAATTACATACAGGGATAGCTGTTCTGTATATTATACACAGACACTGTGTTCTCTGTATTATACAAAGGGACGGCTGTTCTCTTTTCTAAACACAGGGATACATGTTATTTATATTAGACACAGCATCTTCTGTTCTCTATATTGTACACAAGGACTGCTGTTCTTTATATTATGCACAGACAGTGAAGTTCTCTGAAACAGACAAGGGGACTGCTGTTCTCTATATTATTTATGGGGACTGCTATTCTCTGTATTATGCACAGGGACTGCTGTACTTTCTATATTGCACAGGCACTGCCATTCTCTAAAATAGACACAGGTACAGCTGTCCACTACATTTTACTCAGGGACTGCTGCTCTCTATATTGTACACAAGGATAGCTGTTGTCTGTATTATACACAGTGACGCATATTCTCTATATTGTACACAGGGGCTGCTGTTCCCTATATTATACACAGACACTGATATTCTATGTATTATACACAGGGACTGGTGTTCTCTTCATTAAACACAGTGATTCATGTTCTTTATATTAGACACAGCATCTTCTGTTCTCTATATTATACTCAGGGACTGCTGTTCTCCATATTGTTCACAGAGACTGCTGTTGTCTAAGATAGACACAGGGACTGCTGCTCTCTATGTTACACAGAGATAGCTGTTCTCTATGTGGTACACAGTGACTCATGTTCTCTATATTGTACACAGGGACTGGTGTTCTCTACATAATACACAGGGACTGCTGTTCTCCACATTGCACACAAAGCTTGCTTTCCTCTATATTATATGCAGTGACTGCTGGTCTCCAGATTATACATATGAACTGTTGTTCTCAAAAGTGTACACAGGGACTGCCGTTCTTCATATTGTGCACAAGCACTACTGTTCCCTAAAATAGAAACTGGGACTGCAGTCCTCTATATTATACACAGGGAGTGCTGCTCTCTATATTACGCACAGGGATAGCTGTCCTATATATTATACACAGTGATGCATATTCTCTATATTGTACACAGGGACTGCTGTTTTCTATATTATACACAGACACTGGTGTTCTCTGTATCAAACTAAGGATTTCACGTTCTTTATATTAGATACAGCATCTGCTGTTGTCTAAATTATTCACAGTGACTGGTGTTCTCCATATTGTATACAGGGACTGCGGTTCTCTATATTATGCACAGAGACTGCTGATCTCTTTAGTAAACACAGGGACTTCTGCTCTCTATATTACAAGCAGGGACGGCAGTTCTCCATATTATACACAGACACCAGTGTTCTCTATATTATACACAGGGACGACTGTTTTCTTTTTTTAAACACAGGGAGTCATGTACTTTATATTAGACACAGCATCTGCTGTTCTCAATATAAGACACAGCAAATGCTCTTCTCTATATAATCCATATGAACTGCTGTTCTCTACATTTTACACAGGGACTGCATTTCTTTATCTTGTGCAGAGGCACTACTGTTCTCTAAAATAGATACAGAGACTGCTGTCATTTATATTGCAGAAGTTGCAGGATCAGTTCATTCCTAAAAGGAAGAAAGATCCCAGGAGGAGGCATGGGCGGCCGTGGCTGACGAGGGAAGTTAAGAAACATATCAAGTTAAAAGAGAAAAAGTATAACATAGCAAAGATAAGTGGGAAAACTGAGGACTGGGAAGCTTTTAAAGAGCAACAGAGGATTACTAAGAAGGAAATACGCAGAGGAAAAATGAGGTACGAAGGTAAACTGGCCAATAATATAAAGGAGGATAGTAAAAGCTTTTTTAGGTATGTGCAAGGCAAAAAAATGGTTAGGACTAAAATTGGGCTCTTGAAGACAGAAACAGGGGAATATATTACCGGGAACAAAGAAATGGCAGAGGAATTAAATGGGTACTTCGGATCTGTGTTCACTGGGGAAGACACAAGCAATCTCCCTGAGGTAACAGTGGCCGAAGGACCTGAACTTAAGGGAATTTATATTTGCCAGGATTTGGTGTTGGAGGGACTGTTAGATCTGAAGGTTGATAAATTTCCGGGGCCTGATGGTCTGCATCCCAGGGTACTGAAGCAGGTGGCTCGGGAAATCGTGGACGTGTTGGTGATTATTTTCCAGAGTTCGATAGATTCGGGGTCGGTTCCTGAGGATTGGAGGGTGGCTAATGTTATACCACTTTTTAAGAAAGGTGGGAGAGAGAAAGCAGGAAATTGTAGACCAGTTAGTCTGACCTCAGTGGTGGGAAAGATGCTGGAGTCTATTATAAAGGATGAAATTATGGCACATCTGGATAGTAGTAACAGGATAGGACAGAGTCAGCATGGATTTATGAAGGGGAAATCATGCTTGACTAATCTTCTTGAATTTTTTGAGGATATAACTCTGAAGATGGACGAGGGAGATCCAGTAGATGTAGTGTACCTGGACTTTCAGAATGCTTTTGATAAAGTCCCACACAGGAGGTTGGTGAGTAAAACTAGGGTGCATGGCTTTGGGGGCCAAGTACTAGATTGGATTGAAAATTGGTTGGCTGATGGGAAACAAAGAGTAGTGATAAATGGCTCCATATCGGAATGGCAGGCAGTGACCAGTGGGGTAGGTTAGATTAGATTAGATTACTTAGAGTGTGGAAACAGGCCCTTCGGCCCAACAAGTCCACACCAACCCGCCGAAGCGTAACCCACCCATTCCCCTACATTTACCCTTTTTCCTAACACTACGGGAAATTTAGCATGGCCAATTCACCTGACGTGCACATCTTTGGACTGTGGGAGGAAACCGGAGCACCAGGAGGAAACCCACGCAGACACGGGGAGAATGTGCAAACTCCACACAGTCAGTCGCCTGAGTCGGGAATTGAACCCGGGGTCTCTGGCGCTGTGACGCAGCAGTGCTAACCACTGTGCCACCGTACCGCAGGGATCCGTGCTGGGACCGCAGCTTTTTACAATATATGTTAATGATATAGAAGATGGTATCAGCAATAACATTAGCAAATTTGCTGATGATACAAAGCTGGGTGGCAGGGTGAAATGTGATGAGGATGTTAGGAGATTACAGGGTGACCTGGACAAGTTAGGTGAGTGGGCAGATGAATGGCAGATGCAGTTTAATGTGGATAAATGTATGGTTATCCACTTTGGTGGCAAGAACAGGAAGGCATATTACTACCTAAATGGAGTCAATTTAGGTAAAGAGGCAGTACAAAGAGATCTGGGTGTTCTTGTACACCAGTCAATGAAGGCAAGCATGCAGGTACAGCAGGTAGTGAAGAAAGCTAATAGCACGCTGGCCTTCATAACAAGAGGGATTGAGTATAGAAGCAAAGAGGTTCTTCTGCAGCTGTACAGGTGAGACTGCACCTGGAATATTGTGTGCCGTTTTGGTCTCCAAATTTGAGGAAAGACATTATGGCTATTGAGAGAGTGCAGCGTAGGTTCATGAGGTCAATTCCTGGAATGGTGTGACCATCTTACATTGAAAGATTGGAGCGACTGGACTTGTATACCCTTGAGTTTAGAAAACTGAGAGGGGATCTGATTGAGATGTATAAGATTATTAAAGGATTGGACACTCTGGAGGCAGGAAACATGTTTCCGCTGATGGGTGAGTCCCAAAACAGAGGACACATCTTAAAAATAAGAGGTAGGCCATTTAGGACTGAGATGAGGAGAAACATCTCCACCCAGAGAGTGGTGGGTGTGTGGAATGCTCTGCCCCAGAAGGCAGTGGAGGCCCAGTCTCTGGATTCGTTGAAGAAAGAGTTGGATAGAGCTCTCAAGGATAACGGAATCAAGGATTATGGAGATAAGGCAGGAACAGGATACTGATTAAGGATGATCAGCCATGATCATAATGAATGGTGGTGCAGGCTCGAAGGGCAGAATGGCCTACTCCTGCACCTATTGTCTATTGTCTACACAGGGACTGCTGTTCTCTATATTATACACGGACATTCGTGTTCTCTATATTATACACAGGGACAGCTATCCTCTTTATTAAACACAGGGATTCATGTTCTTTATCTTCGTCTCAGCATCTGCTGTTATTTATATTACACACAGGGACTACTGTTCTCGACATTGTACATAGAAAGTGCTTTTTTCTAGATTATATATATGGACTGCTGTCCTCCATTTTAGACACAGGGAGTGCTGTTGTCTATATTATACAGAGGTACAGTTATTCTCTATATTATACACAGGGGCTGCTGTTCTCCATATGAGACACAGAGTCTGCTGTTCTCTATATTTTACACAAGTAGTGTTCTTCTCAAAAATAATCAGACACTGCTGTTCTCTAAATTATACAAAGGACTGCTGTTCTCTTTATTAAAGAGAGGGACTGCTGTTCTCAACATTGTACACAGAGACTGCTTTTCTCTATATTGTACACAGGAACGCTGTTCTCTATATTATACACAGCGTCTGCTGTTGTCCATATTGCACACAGGGACTGCTGTTCTTTAGAAAATGCACGAGCACTGATGTTCTCTAAAATAGATAGCGGGAGTGCTGTTCTCTAAATTGTACACAACGCCTGCTGTTTTCAAAGATAGACACAGGGACTGCTGCTGTCTATATTACACACAGGGATAGGTGTTCTCGATATTATACACGTAGACTGTGTTTCTTGATATTATACACAGGGACTGCTGTTCTTTATATAATGCACAGGCACTGCAGTTCTCTAAAACAGTCTCAAAATTTACATATGAACTACTGATTCTATATTGCACACAGGCGCTGCTGTTCTCTAAAATAGACAGAGGGACTGCTGTTCTACGTATTGTACACAGGAACTGCTGTTCTCTGTATTATACACAGACACTGGTATTCTGCACATTATACACACGGACGACTATTCTCTTTTTTAAACACAGGGATTCATGGTCTTCATATTAGACACAGCATCTGCTGTTCTCTGTATTCTACACAGGGACTGCTGTTCTCAACATTGTACACAAAGAGTGTTTTTCTCTATATTATACACAGTCACTGCTATTCTCTAGATTATACATATGGACTGCTATATAAGACACAGGGAATGCTCTTCACTATATTATACATATGCACTGCTGTTCTCTATATTTTACACAGACGCGGGTATTCTCTATATTATACACAGGGATGGCTTTTCTCTTCATTAAACACAGTGATTCATGTTCTTTATATTAGATACAGCATCTTTTGTTCTCTATATTATACACATGGACTGCTATTCTCCATATTGTGCACAGGCACTGCAGTTCTCTGAAATTGACACAATGATAACTGTTTCCTATGTTATACACTGTGACTGCTGTTCTTCATATTGTACACAGGGACTGCTGTTCTTTATATTATGCACAGGCACTGCAGTTCTCTAAAACAGACATAGAGACTGCTGTCCTCTTTATTATTTACAGGGACTGCTGTTCTCTATATTACACACAGGGACTGCTTTTCTTTATATTGTACGCAGTGACTCCTATTCCTTATATTGTACACAGGGACTGCTGTTCTCAATATTATACACAGACGCTGGCGTTCTCTATATATAATTACAGAGATTGTTGTTCATTTTATTAAACAGAGGGAATCATGTTCTTTATATTAGATACAGCATCTCTCTAGTATACAAGGGACTGCTGTTCTCAACATTGCACACGGAGAGCACTTTTATATTATACAAAGTGACTGCTATTCTTTAGATTATACATATGGACTGCTGTTCTCTATATAAGACACAGGGAATGCTCTTCACTATATTATACATGTGAACTGCTGTTCTCTATATTTTACAGAAGGACTGCTGTTCTTTATATTGTGCTGAGGCACTACTGTCCTCTATATTATATACAGGGACTGGTGCTCTCTATATTACGCACAGGGACTGCAGCTCTCTATATTACGCACTGGCACTGCAATTCTCTATATTATACACAGTGATGCATGTTCTCTATATTGTACACAGGGACTGCTGTTCTCTATATTACACACAGACGCGGGTATTCTCTACATTATACACAGGGATGGCTTTTCTCTTCATTAAACACAGTGATTCATGTTCTTTATATTAGACACAGCATCTTCTGTTCTCTATATTATACACATGGACTGCTTTTCTCTATATTGTACACTGGGACTGCAGTTTTTTATATTGTGCACAGGCACTGCAGTTCTCTGAAATTGACACAACGATAGCTGTTCTCTATGTTATACACAGTGACTGCTGTTCTTTATAATATGCACAGGCACTGCATGTCTCTAAAACAGACATAGTGACTGCTGTCCTCTTTATTATACACAGGGACTGCTGCTCTCAATATTACACTCAGGGACTGCTATTTTTTATATTGTACACAGTGACTCTTAATCTCTATATTGTACACAGGGACTGCTGTTCTCTATATTATACACAGACGTTGGTGTTCTCTATATATAATCACGGATCTTTGTTCATTTTATTGAACAGAAAGTTCATGTTCTTTATATTAGATACAGCATCTGCTGTTCTCTCTAGTATACAAGGGACTACTGTTCTCAACATTGTACACAGAGAGTGCTTTTCTCTATATTATAGACAGTGACTGCTATTCTCTAGATTATACATATGGACTGCTGTTCTCTAAAACAGACACAGGGACTGCTGTCCTCTATATTATGCACAGGGACTCTGCTCTCTACAATACGCACAGGGATAGCTGTTCTCTATATTATACACAGTGATGCATATTCTTTGTATTGTACACAGGGACTGCCGTTCTCTCTATTATACACACACACTGGTGTTCTCTATTTTATACACAGGATGACTATTCCCTTCATTAAACTCAGTGATTCGTGTTTGTTACATTATACACAGCATCTTCTGTTCTCTATATTATACATAGGGACTGCTGTTCTCCATAGTTTACACAGGGACTGCCGTTCTTTATATTGTGCACAGGCACTGCAGTTCTCTGAAATTGACACAGGGACTGCTGTTCTCTATATTATACACAGAAACTGCTGTTCTCATTATTAAACACAGGGACAGATGTTCTCGACATTGCACACAGAGACTATATTTCTCGACATTATGCACAGGGACTGCTGTATTCTGTATTATATAGAGCGACTGTTGTTCTATATATTATATATATAGTGGGCGGCACGGTGGCACAGTGGTTAGCACTGCTGCCTCGCAGCGCCAGAGACCCGGGTTCAATTCCCGCCTCAGGCGACTGACTGTGTGGAGTTTGCACATTCTCCCCGTGTCTGCGTGGGTTTCCTCCGGGTGCTCCGGTTTCCTCCCACAGTCCAAAGATGTGCAGGTGAGGGGAATTGGCCATGTTAAATTGTCCGTAGTGTTAGGTAAGGGGTAAATGTAGGGGTATGGGTGGGTTGCGCTTCGGCGGGTCGGTGTGGACTTGTTGGGCCGAAGGGCCTGTTTCCACACTGTAAAGTAATCTAATCTAATCTAATCTAATATATATGAACTGCTGTTGTCTATATTGCACACAGGGACTGATGTTCTATATGTAATGCTCAGGCACTGCTGTTCTCTACAACAGACAGAGGGACTGCTGTACTGCATATTGTACACAGAGCCTGCTGTTCTCTAAGAGACACAGGGATTGCTGTTCTCTGTATTATACACAGGGACCGATGTCTCTATATTACACACAGGGATCGCTGTTCTCTAATATATACGATGACTCATGTTCTCTATATTGTTTACAGGGACTGCTGTTCTCAATATTATACACAGTGACTCATGTTCTCTATATTGTTTACAGGGACTGCTGTTCTCTGTATTATACACAGTGACTCATGTTCTCTATAATGTTTACAGGGACTGCTGTTCTCTATATTATACATAGTGACTCATGTTTTCTATATTGTTTAGAGGGACTGCTGTTCTCTATATTGTAAGTAGGGACTACTGTTCCCTCTATTATACACAGACCCTGGTTTTCTCTATATTATACACAGTGTCGGCTGATCTCTTTTTTAAACACAGGAAGTCTTTTTTTTTATATTAGACACAGCATCTGGTGTTTTCTATATTATACACAGGGACAGCTGTTCTCTTTATTAAACACAGGGATTCATGTTCTTTATATGAGACACAGCATCTGCTGTTCTCTATATTATACAGATACACTGCTGTTCTCTCTATTTTCACAGGGACTGCTTTTCTCCATATCATTCACAGGGAGTGCTGTTCCACATATTGCACGCAGGGACTGCTGATTATGCACAGGCACTGCTGTTCTCTGAAATTGACACAGGGACTGCTGTTCTCAGAATTAAATGCAGGGACCACTGTTCTCGACTTTGTACACAGAGACTGTGTTTCTCGATATTATTCATGTGGACTGCTATTTTCTATATTATACACAGACATTGGTGTTCTCTACTTTGTACATAGAGATTGCTTTTCTCTTTCATATACACAGTGACTGCTGTTCTCTAGCTGATCCACGTGAACTGCTGTTTTCTATATTTTACACAGGGACTGCTGTTTTTTATGGAGAAAGTGAGGTCTGCAGATGCTGGAGATCAGAGCTGAAAATGCTCCCACGAGGAGGTTGAACAGTACATCCACTTCACCAAAATCTTCCACCCCGACCTGAAATTCACCTGGACAGTCTCAGATTCCTCCCTCCCCTTCCTCGACCTTTCTATTTCTATCTCAGGCGACTGAATCAACACGGACATCGACTACAAACCGACCGACTCCCACAGCTACCTGGACTGCACCTCGTCCCACCCTGTCCCCTGTAAAAACGCCATCCCATTCTCCCAATTCCTTCATCTCCCCCGCATCTGCTCCCAGGAGGACCAGTTCCAAAAACGTGGAACAGCGCTGCAGGTCAGGCAGCATCCAGGGAACAGGAGAATCGACGTTTTAGGCATAAGCCCTTCTTCAGGAATGAGGAAAGTGTGTCCAGCAGGCTAAGATAAAAGGTAGGGAGGAGGGACTTGAGGGAGGGGCGTTGGAAATGCGATAGGTGGAAAGAGGTCAAGGTGAGGGTGATAGGTCAGACGGGGGTGGGGGCGGAGAGGTCAGGAAGAAGATTGCAGGTTAGGAAGGTGGTGCTGAGTTCGATGGACTTGACTGAGATTCAAGGACCGCAATTTCCCCCCCGATGTGGTCGACGATGCCCTCCACCGCATCTCTTCCACTTCCCGCTCCTCCGCCCTTGAGCCCCGCCCCTCCAACCGCCACCAGGACAGAACCCCACTGGTCCTCACCTACCACCCCACCAATCTCCATGTACAGCGTATCATCCGCCGTCATTTCCACCACCTCCAAACGGACCCCACCACCAAGGATATATTTCCCTCCCCTCCCCTATCAGCATTCCGTAAAGACCACTCCCTCCGTGACTCGCTCGTCAGATCCACACCTCCCACCAACCCAACCTCCACTCCCGGCACCTTCCCCTGCAACCGCAGGAGGTGCAAGACTTGCGCCCACACCTCCCCCCTCACCTCCCTCCAAGGCCCCAAAGGAAACTTCCATATCCGCCACAAATTCACCTGCACCTCCACACACATCATCTATTGCATCCTCTGCACCCGATGTGGTCTCCTCTATATTGGGGAGACAGGCCGCCTACTTGCGTAGCGTTTCAGAGAACACCTCTGGGACACCCGGACCAACCAACCCAACCACCTTGTGGCTCAACACTTTAACTCCCCCTCCCACTACACCAAGGATATGCAGATCTTTGGACTCCTCCATCGCCTGACCACAACAACACGACGGTTGGAGGAAGAGCGCCTCATCTTCCACCTAGGAACCCTCCAACCACAAGGGATGAACTCGGATTTCACCAGTTTCCTCATTTCCCTTCCCCCCATCTTGTCTCAGTCAAATCCATCGAACTCAGCACCGCCTTCCTAACCTGCAGTCTTCTTCCTGACCTCTCCGCCCCCACCCCCGTCTGACCTATCACCCTCACCTTGACCTCTTTCCACCTATCGCATTTCCAACGCCCCTCCCTCAAGTCCCTCCTCCCTACCTTTTATCTTAGCCTGCTGGACACACTTTCCTCATTTCTGAAGAAGGGCTTATGCCTAAAACGTCGATTCTCCTATTCCCTGGATGCTGCCTGACCTGCAGCGCTGTTCCAGCAACACATTTTCAACTTCTGTTTTTTATGTTGTGCACAGACACTGCAGTTCTCTGAAATTGATACATGGACTACTGTTCTCTATATTCTACACAGACACTGCTATTCTCATTATTAAACACAAGGATGGCTGTTCTCTGTTATACAGAGGGACTGCTATTCTCTGTATTATACATACGAATTGCTGTTGTCTATATTGCACACAGGGACTGCTGATCTTTATATAATGCACAGGCACTGCTCTTCTCTGAAATAGAGGGACTGCTGTTCTCTATATTATACACAGGGCCTGCTGTTCTCTAAAATGGACAAAGGGTCTGCTGTTTTCTATATCATACATAGAGACTGCATATCTCAATATAATACACAGGGACTGCTGCTCTCAATATTACACCCAGAGATAACTGTTCTCTATCTTATACACAGTGACTTGGGTTCTCTATATTGTACACAGGGACTGCTGTTCTCTATATTATGCACAGGGCCGGTTGCTCTCTGTATTCTACAGAGGGACTGCTGTTCTCTATATTATACACAGGGACTGCTGCTCTCAATATTACACCCAGAGATAACTGTTCGCTATCTTAAACGCAGTGACTCAGGTTCTCTATATTATGCACAGGGACGGTTCCTCTCTGTATTATACAGAGGGACTGCTGTTCTCTATATTATACACAGGGACTGCTGTGTTCTGTATTATACAGAGGGACTGCTGTTCTCTATGTTACACAGGGACGGCTGTTCTCTTTTTAGACACAGGGATTCATGTTCTTTATATTAGCTGTCCTCTATGTTATACAAAGTGACTCATGTTCTCTATATTGTACACAGGGACTGCTGTTCTCTATATTATACACAGGGACGGCTGTTCTCTTTTTAAACACAGGGATTCATGTTCTTTATATTAGACACAGCATCTGCTGTTCTCTGTATTACACACAGGGATAGTTGTTCTCTATATTTTACACGCTGACTCATATTACCTGTATTATACACAGGGACGGTTGTTCTCTTATTAAACGCAGGGATTCATGTTCTTTATATTAGGCACAGCATCTGCTGTTCTCTGTATTATACACAGGGATAGCTGTTCTCCATATTGTACACAGGGACGGCTGTTCTTTAAATTATGCACAGGCACTGCTGTTCTCATACATTGAGACTGCTGTTCTCATAATTAAATACAGGAACTGCTGTTCTCAACATTGTACATAGAGACTGTGTTTCTCGATATTATACACTGGGACTGCTGTTCTCGAGGTTGTACGCAGACACTGGTGTTCTCTACATTATACACAGGGATGGCTGTTCTCATTTTTAAACACAGGGATTCATGTTCTTCATATTAGACACAGCATCTGCTGTTCTCTGTATTCTACACAGGGACTGCTGTTCTTGACATTGTACACAGAGACTGCTTTTCTCCATATTATACACCGTGAATGCAGTTCTCTGTATTATACAGAGGGACTGCTGCTCTCTATATTATGCACAGGCACTGCAGTTCTGTATATTATACACTGACACTGGTGTTTTCCATATTGTACACAGGGACAGTGCTCTCAATATTACACAGAAAGATAGCTGTTCTCTATATTATACGCAGTAACGTATGTTCTCTATATTGTACACAGGGACTTCTGTTCTCTATATTATGCACAGGCACTGCAGTTCTCTGAAATTGGCACAGGGACTGCTGTTCTCTATATTACACACAGAGACTGCTGTTCTATATATAATGCACAGGCACTGCTACTCTCTATATTTTCCACAGAGACTGCTGTTCTCTCTTGTACACAGGGCCTGCTGTTCTCTAAGAGATACAGGGACTGCTGTCCTCTATATGATACTCAGGGACTGATGCTCTCTGTACTACACACAGGGATAGCTGTTCTCTATATTTTACACGCTGACTCATATTACCTGTATTATACACAGGGACGGTTGTTCTCTTATTAAACGCAGGGATTCATGTTTTTTATATTAGGCACAGCATCTGCTGTTCTCTCTATAATACACAGGGACTGCTGTTCTCGACATTGTACACAGAGATTGCTTTTCTCTATCTTATACACATATGTACTCTAGATGATACATATGGACTGCTGTTCTCGATATTTTACACAGGGACTGCTGTTCTTCATATTGTATGCAGACACTGCTGTTCTCTGAATTAGACACAGGGACTGCTGTTCTCTCTATTACACACTGGGATAGCTGTTCTCTGTATTATACACAGTCACTCATATTCTCTATATTGTACACAGTGATGGCTGTTCTCTATATTATACACAGACACTGGTGTTATCCATATAATACACAGGGATGGCTGTTCACTTTATTAAATAAAGGAATTCTTGTTCTTTATATTAGACACCGTATCTGCTGTTCTCTATATTATACACAGGGACTGCTGTTCTCGACATTTTACACAGAGTGCTTTTCTCTGTATTATACACAGTTACTGCTGGATTCTAGATGATACATATGGACTGCTGTTCTCTATATAAGATATAAGGAATGCTCTTCACGTATTATACACGTGAAATGCTGTTCTCTATATTTTACACGGGGACTGTTGTTCTTTATATTGCGCACTGCCATTGCTGTTTTCAAAATAGACGCAGGGACTGCTGCCCTCGCTATATACACAGGGACTGTGCTTTCTAAATTATTTACAAGGATAGCTGTTCTCTATATTATATGCAGTGACACATATTCTCTGTGTTGTACACAGGAATAGCTGTTTTCTAGATTATACACAGACGCTGGTGTTCTCTATTTTATACACAGGGACGGATGTTCTCTTCATTAAACATAGTGATTCATGTTCTTTGTATGGTCTCTATATTATACACAGGGACTGAATTTCTCCATATTGTACACAGGGACTGCTGTTCGTTATGCTATCCACAGGCACTGCTGTTCTCTGAAATTGACACAGGGAAAGCTGTTCTCTATATTATACACAGAGACTGGTGTTTGCAAGATTAAATACAGGGATAGCTGTTCCCGACATTGTACACAGAGAGTGCTTTTCTCGATATTATACACAGGGACTGCTGTACTCTATGTTATACAGCGGGACTGCTATTTTCTGTATTGTACACATATGAACTGCTGTTGTCTATATTGCACACAGGGACTGCTGATCTTTATATAATGCACAGCCTTTGCTGTTCTCTGAAACAGACAGAAGGACTGCTGTTCTCTAAAATGGACAAAGGGACTGTTGTTCTCTATATTATACATAGCGGCTGCTGTTCTCATGATTAAATACAGGGACTGCTGTTCTCAACATTGTACACAGAGACTGCATTTCTAGATATTATACACGGGGACTGCTGTTCTATGTATTTTCCAGAGGGACTGCTGTTGACTATATTATACATATGAACTGCCGTTGTCTATATTGCACACAGGGACTGCTGTTCTTCATATAATGCACAGGCACTGGTGTTCTCTATAATAGGCAGGGGGACTGCTGTTCTCTATATTACACCCAGGGATAGCTGTTCTCTATATTATACACAGACATAGGTGTTGTCTTTTTTTTCACAGGGACTGCTGTTCTCTGTATTATACATAGGGACTGCTGTTTTCAGTATTATACAGAGGGACTGCTGTTCTCTCTATTGCACATATGAACTGCTGTTGTCTATATTGCACACAGGGGCTGCTGTTCTCCAAATTACACACAGGGATAGCTGTTCTGTATATTATACACAGACACTGTTCTCTGTATTATACAAAGGGACGGCTGTTCTCTTTTCTAAACACAGGGATTCATGTTATTTATATTAGACACAGCATCTTCTGTTCTCTATATTGTACACAATGACTGCTGTTGTTTATATTATGCGGCACTGTGGGCGGCACGGTGGCACAGTGGTTAGCACTTCTGCCTCACAGCGCCAGAGGCCCGGTTCAATTCCCGCCTCAGGCGACTGACTGTGTGGAGTTTGCACATTCTCCCCGTGTCTGCGTGGGTTTCCTCCGGGTGATCCGGTTTCCTCCCACAGTCCAAAAAAAATGTGCAGGTTAGGTGAATTGGCCACGCTAAATTGTCCGTAGTGTTAGATGCAGGGGTAAATGTAGGGGAATGGGTATGGGTGGGTTGCGCTTCGGCGGGTCGTTGTGGACTTGTTGGGCTGAAGGGCTTGTTTCCACACTGTAAGTAATCTAATCTAATCTAATCATGCACAGACAGTGAAGTTCTCTGAAATAGACAAGGGGACTGCTGTTCTCTGTATTATGCACAGGGACTGCTGTACTTTCTATATTGCACAGGCACTGCCGTTCTCTAAAATAGACACAGGTACTGCTGTCCACCACATTTTACTCAGGGACTGCTGCTCTCTATATTGTACACAAGGATAGCTGTTGTCTGTATTATACACAGTGACGCATATTCTCTATATTGTACACGGGGCTGCTGTTCTCTATATTATACACAGACACTGATATTCTGTGTATTATACACAGGGTTGGCTGTTCTCTTCATTAAACATAGTGATTCATGGTCTTTATATTAGACACAGCATCTTCTGTTCTCTATATTATACTCAGGGACTGCTGTTCTCCATATTGTTCACAGAGACTGCTGTTGTCTAAGATAGACACAGGGACTGCTGCTCTCTATGTTACACAGAGATAGTTGTTCTCTATGTGGTACACAATGACTCATGTTCTCTATATTGTACACAGGGACTGGTGTTCTCTACATTATACACAGGGACGGCTGTTCTCTTTTTTTAAACACAGGGATTCATGTTCTTTATATTAGACACTGCATCTGCTGTTCTCTACATAATACACAGGGACTGCTGTTCTCCACATTGCACACAAAGCTTGCTTTTCTCTATATTATATACAATGACTGCTGGTCTCCAGATTATACATATGAACTGTTGTTCTCAAAATTTTACGCAGGGACTGCCGTTCTTCATATTGTGCACAAGCACTACTGTTCCCTAAAATAGAAACTGGGACTGCCGTCCTCTATATTATACACAGGGAGTGCTGCTCTCTATATTACGCACAGGGATAGCTGTCCTATATATTATACACAGTGATGCATATTCTCTATATTGTACACAGGGACTGCTGTTTTCTATATTATACACAGACACTGGTGTTCTCTGTATCAAACTAAGGATTTCACGTTCTTTATATTAGACACAGCATCTGCTGTTGTCTAAATTATTCACAGTGACTGGTGTTCTCCATACTGTATACAGGGACTGCGGTTCTCTATATTATGCACAGAGACTGCTGTTCTAGATTAGATTAGATTACATTACAGTGTGGAAACAGGCCCTTCGGCCCAACAAGTCCACACCGACCCGCCAAAGCGAAGCCCACCCATACCCCTACATTTACCACTTACCTAACACTACAGGCAATTTAGCGTGGCCAATTCACCTGACCCTGCACATCTTTTTGGACTGTGGGAGGAAACCAGAGCACCCGGAGGAAACCCACGCAGACGCGGGGAGAACGTGCAAACTCCACACAGTCAGTCGCCTGAGGCGGGAATTGAACCCGGGTCTCAGGCGCTGTGAGGCAGCAGTGCTAACCACTGTGCCACCGTGCCGCCCTCTTTAGTAAACACAGGGACTTCTGCTCTCTATATTACAAGCAGGGACGGCAGTTCTCCATATTATACACAGACACCAGTGTTCTCTATATTATACACAGGGACGACTGTTTTCTTTTTTTAAACACAGGGCGTCATGTACTTTATATTAGACACAGCATCTGCTGTTCTCAATATAAGACACAGCAAATGCTCTTCTCTATATAATCCATATGAACTGCTGTTTTCTACATTTTACACAGGGACTGCATTTCTTTATATTGTGCAGAGGCACTACTGTTCTCTAAAATAGATTCAGAGACTGCTGTCATTTATATTGCAGAAGTTGCAGGATCAGTTCATTCCTAAAAGGAAGAAAGATCCCAGGAGGAGGCATGGGCGGCCGTGGCTGACGAGGGAAGTTAAGAAACATATCAAGTTAAAAGAGAAAAAGTATAACATAGCAAAGATAAGTTGGAAAACTGAGGACTGGGAAGCTTTTAAAGAGCAACAGAGGATTACTAAGAAGGAAATACGCAGAGGAAAAATGAGGTACGAAGGTAAACTGGCCAATAATATAAAGGAGGATAGTAAAAGCTTTTTTAGCTATGTGCAAGGCAAAAAAATGGTTAGGACTAAAATTGGACCCTTGAAGACAGAAACAGTGGAATATATTACCGGGAACAAAGAAATGGCAGAGGAATTAAATGGGTACTTCGGATCTGTGTTCACTGGGGAAGACACAAGCATTCTCCCTGAGGTAACAGTGGCCGAAGGACCTGAACTTAAGGGAATTTATATTTGCCAGGATTTGGTGTTGGAGGGACTGTTAGGTCTGAAGGTTGATAAGTCTCCGGGGCCTGATGGTCTGCATCCCAGGTACTGAAGCAGGTGGCTCGGGAAATCGTGGATGCGTTGGTGATTATTTTCCAGAGTTCGATAGATTCGGGGTCGGTTCCTGAGGATTGGAGGGTGGCTAATGTTATACCACATTTTAAGAAAGTTGGGAGAGAGAAAGCAGGAAATTGTAGACCGGTTAGTCTGACCTCAGTGGTGGGAAAGATGCTGGAGTCTATTATAAAGGATGAAATTATGGCACATCTGGATAGTAGTAACAGGATAGGACAGAATCAGCATGGATTTATGAAGGGGAAATCATGCTTGACTAATCTTCTTGAATTTTTTGAGGATGTAACTCTGAAGATGGACGAGGGAGATCCAGTAGATGTAGTGTACCTGGACTTTCAGAAAGCTTTTGATAAAGTCCCACACAGGAGGTTAGTGAGTAAAATTAGGGTGCATGGCATTGGGGGCCAAGTACTAGATTGGATTGAAAATTGGTTGGCTGATAGGAAACAAAGGGTAGTGATAAATGGCTCAATTTCGGAATGGCAGGTAGTGACCAGTGGGGTAGATTAGATTAGATTACTTAGAGTGTGGAATCAGGCCCTTCGGCCCAACAAGTCCACACCAACCCGCCGAAGCGTAACCCAACCATTCCCCTACATTTACCCCTTTTCCTAACACTATGGGCAATTTAGCATGGCCAATTCACCTGACGTGCACATCTTTGGACTGTGGGAGGAAACTGGAGCACCCGGAGGAAACCCACGCAGAAATGAGGAGAATGTGCAAACTCCACACAGTCAGTCACCTGAGTCGGGAATTGAACCCGGGTCTCTGGCGCTGTGACGCAGCACTGTGCCACCGTACCACAGGGATCCGTGCTGGGACCGCAGCTTTTTACAATATATGTTAATGATATAGAAGATGGTATCAGCAATAACATTAGCAAATTTGCTGATGATACAAAGCTGGGTGGCAGGGTGAAATGTGATGAGGATGTTAAGAGATTACAGGGTGACCTGGACAAGTTAGGTGAGTGGGCAGATGCATGGCAGATGCAGTTTAATGTGGATAAATGTATGGTTATCCACTTTGGTGGCAAGAACAGGAAGGCAGATTACTATCTAAATGGAGTCAATTTAGGTAAAGGGGCAGGACAAAGAGATCTGGGTGTCCTTGTACACCAGTCAATGAAGGCAAGCATGCAGGTACAGCAGGTAGTGAAGAAAGCTAATAGCACGCTGGCCTTCATAACAAGAGGGATTGAGTATAGAAGCAAAGAGGTTCTTCTGCAGCTGTACAGGTGAGACTGCACCTGGAATATTGTGTGCCGTTCTGGTCTCCAAATTTGAGGAAAGACATTCTGGCTATTGAGAGAGTGCAGCGTAGGTTCATGAGGTCAATTCCTGGAATGGTGTGACCATCTTACGTTGAACGTTTGGAGCGACTGGGCTTGTATACCCTTGAGTTTAGAAGACTGAGAGGGGATCTGATTGAGATGTATAAGATTATTAAAGGATTGGACACTCTGGAGGCAGGAAACATGTTTCCGCTGATGGGTGAGTCCCAAAACAGAGGACACATCTTAAAAATAAGAGATAGGCCATTTAGGACTGAGATGAGGAGAAACATCTCCACCCAGAGAGTGGTGGGTGTGTGGAATGCTCTGCCCCAGAAGGCAGTGGAGGCCGTCTCTGGATTCGTTGAAGAAAGAGTTGAATAGAGCTCTCAAGGGTAATGGAATCAAGGATTATGGAGATAAGGCAGGAACAGGATACTGATTAAGGATGATCAGCCATGATCATAATGAATGGTGGTGCAGGCTCGAAGGGCAGAATGGCCTACTCCTGCACCTATTGTCTATTGTCTACACAGGGACTGCTGTTCTCTATATTATACATGGACATTCGTGTTCTCTATATTATACACAGGGACAGCTATCCTCTTTATTAAACACAGGGATTCATGTTCTTTATATTAGTCTCAGCATCTGCTGTTATTTATATTACACACAGGGACTACTGTTCTCGACATTGTACATAGAAAGTGCTTTTTTTCTAGATTATATATATGGACTGCTGTCCTCCATATTAGACACAGGGAGTGCTGTTGTCTATATTATACAGAGGTACAGCTATTCTCTATATTATACACAGGGGCTGCTGTTCTCCATATGAGACACAGAGTCTGCTGTTCTTTATATTTTACACAAGTAGTGTTCTTCTCGAAAATAATCAGACACTGCTGTTCTCTAAATTATACAAAGGACTGCTGTTCTCTTTATTAAAGAGAGGGACTGCTGTTCTCAACATTGTACACAGAGACTGCTTTTCTCTATATTGTACACAGGAACGCTGTTCTCTATATTATACACAGCGACTGCTGTTGTCCATATTGCACACAGGGACTGCTGTTCTTTAGAAAATGCACGAGCACTGATGTTCTCTAAAATAGATAGTGGGACTGCTGTTCTCTAAATTGTACACAACGCCTGCTGTTTTCAAAGATAGACACAGGGACTGCTGCTGTCTATATTACACACAGGGATAGGTGTTTCGATATTATACAAAATGTGTCATGTTCTCTATTTTGTACACAGGGAGAAAGTGAGGCCTGCAGATGCTGGAGGTCAGCCTTAAAAATGTGTTGCTGGGAAGGCGCAGCAGGTCAGGCAGCATCAAAGGAGCAGGAGAATCGATGTTTCGGGCATAAGCCCTTCTTCCTGCTGCCTGACCTGCTGCGCTTTTCCAGCAACACATTTTTAAGCTTTACACACATGGACTGCTGTTCTCTTTATTAAACACAGGGATTCATGTTCTTTATATTATACACAGCATCTGCTGTTCTCTATATTATACACAGGGACTGCTGTTTTCAACATTGCACACAGAGAGTGCTTTTCTCCATATTATACACAGGGTCAGCTGTTCCCTAGATTATACATATGGACTGCTGTTCTCTGTATAAGACACAGGGACTGCTGTTCTCTATATTATACACAGGCAGTGGTGTTCTCGAAAATAATCACAGAAACTGCTGTTTTCTAAATTATACATAGGACTGCTGTTCTCTATATTATACACAGGGACTGCTTTTCTCTATATTATACACAGGGACTGCTGTTCTCTGTATTATACAGAGGGACTGCTGTTATCTATATTATACCCAGGGGCTGCTGTTCTCTAAATCATACATATGGACTACTGTTCTCTATACAAGACACAGGAAATGCTCCTCTCTATATTATACATATGAACTGTTGTTCTCCATATTTTACAAAGGGACTGCTGTTCTTTACATTGTGCACAGGCACTGCAGTTCTCTAAGATAGATACAGGGACTGCTATCATCTATATTTTCCACAGGGTGTGCTGCTCTCTATATTACTCACAGGGATAGCTGTTCTCTATATTATACACATGAACTGCTGTTGTCCATATTACACACGGGAGGGCTGTTCTCTTTATTAAACAAAGGGAGTCATTTTCTTTATATTAAACACAGCGTCTGCTGTTTTATACACAGGAACTGCTGTTTTCGATTGTACACAGAGAGTGCTTTTCTCGATATCATACACAGTGACTGCTGTTCTCTAGATTATACATCTGGACTGCTGTCCTCTATATTAGACACAGGGACTGCTGTTGTCTATATTATACACAGTGACTGTTGTTCCCAATATTAGACACAGGGACCGCTGTTCTCTACATGATACACAGCAGTTTTGTTCTCGAAAATAATCACAGAAACTGCTGTTCACTTTCTTATACACAGTGACTGCTGTTCACTGTATTATACAGAGGGATTGCTGTTCTTTATATTATTCAAAGGGACTGCTGTTTTCTGTATGAAACAGAGGGACTGTTGTTCTCTATATTATACATATGAACTGATGTTTTCAATATTGCGCACAGAGACTGCTGTTCTTTATAAAATGTACAGGCAATGCCATTCTTTAAAATAGAGGGATAGCTGTTCTCCGTATTGTGCACAGGGTCTGCAGATCTCTATATTATGCACAGGCCCTGCTGTTCTCTAAAACAGACACAGTGACTGTTGTTCTCTATAATATACACAGGGATCGCTGTTCTTCATATTGTACAAAGGCTCTGCTGTTCACTTTTTTATACACAGGGACTGCTGTTCGCTATATTGTACACAGGGGCTGCTGTTCTCTCTTGTACATGGGTGCTGTTGTTCTGTATAATTGACATAAGGAATGCTGTTCTCCATATTTTACACAGGTAATGCTGTTCTCTATATTACACAGAGGGACTTCTGCTCTCTATAATCTACACAAGGACAAGTGTTCTCTATATTGTACACAGCGACTGCTGTTCTCCACAATATACACAGGGATGACTGTTTTCCACTTTAGAAACGGGGGCTGCTGTTTTCGACATTATTCTCAGGCTTGCTGTTCTCTATATTACCCACAGGGACTGCTGGTCCAGATATGAGACCCAGGGACTGAAATTCTCTATGTTATGCACAGCAACTGCTGTTTTCTACATTATCCTCAGTGTTTGCTGTTCTCTACATTATACACAGGGATTGCTGTTCTCTGTGTTGTACACAGGGCTGCTTTTCTCTCTTGTACATGGGCGCTGCTGTGCTGTATATTTGACATAAGGAATGCTGTTCTTCATATTTTACACACATAAGGCTCTTCCCTATATTACACAGAGGGACTTCTGCTCTCTATAATCTACACAAGGACAATTGTACACAGCGAATGCTGTTCTTTATATTATACACAGGGATTGCTGTTCTCTTTATTAAACACAAGGACTATTGTTCTCTATATTAAACACAGGGACTGCTGTTGTCTATATTATATGTCGGGACGGCTGTTCTCTGCACTGTACACAGGGACTGCTCTTCCCTACAATGTACGCAGGACCACTGTCCTCTACATTTAACACAGGTACTACTGTTCTTTACAATACTCTCAGGTACAGCTGTTCACCACATTACACACATCATCTGCTGTTCTGTACATGAGACATGGGATCTGTTGTTCTCCCCAATATACACATGGACGACTGTTCTCCACATTTGAAACAGGGCCTGCTGTTTTCGACATTTTTCTCAGGGTTTATTGGTCTATTTATGATACACAGTGACTGTTGTTCTCTATATTATGCACAGACACTGCTGTTCACTAAATGAGACACAGGGACTGCTGTTCTGTACAATGTACTCAAGGACTAGTGTTCACCAGATCATACAGTGTGACTACTGTTCTCTACATTGTACACATTATGCACAGGCTCTGCTGTTCTCTGCTCTTCCCTACAATGTAAGCATGACCACAGTTCTCTACATTTTACAAAGGGACTACTGTTCTCTACCATACACTCAGGGACAGTGGTTTTCCACAACAAACACAGGACCTACCGTTCTCCACATTATAATCAGGGACTGCTGTTTTCCACATTATTCACGGGGTTTGCTGTTCTATATATTATGCACAGTCACTGCTGTTTTTTTATATTATTCACAGGCAGGGACAAGTGTTCCCTATATTATTATCAGTGACTGCTGTTCTCTATACTTTACTCAGGGATTGTTGTTCTCTTTATTAAAAACAGGCACTGCTGTTTTCTACACTATACACAGGGACTACTCTTCCCAACAATGTACGCAGGACCTTTGTCCTCTACATTTTACACAAGGACTAATGTTCTCTTCCATATAGAGAACAGCTGTCCCTGAGCATATTATATGCATCGACTACTGTTCTCTAGATGAGACACAGCATCTGCTTTTCTCCACAATATACACAGGGACTTCTGTTTTCCACATTATAACCAGGGTTTGCTGTTCTCTATATAATGCACAAGGACCGCTATTCTATATATTATGCACAGTGATTATTGATCTTTATATTATTCACAGGCACTGCTGTTCTTGAAAATAGACACAGGGACTGCTGTTCTCTATTATACACTGGGACTGCAGTTCTCTATAGTATATGCACGGACTGCGGCTCTCTATATTATTCACAGGTATACCTGTTCTCTATATTATTCACATTGACTCAACTACTCTATAATGTGCACAAGGACTGCTGTTTTCTATAGTATACACAGGTACTGGTGTTCTCTTTAATAAACACAGGGATGGCTGTTCTCTTTATTATACACTGGGACTGCTGTTCTCAATATTAGACACAGGGACTGCTGTACTCTACATTATACACAGGAACTGCTGTTCTTTCCATTGCACACAGGGATAGCTGTTCTCAGCATTGTACACAGGAACTTGTGTTCTCTCTATTATGCTCAGGATCTGCTGTTCTCCATATTGCACATAGGGACTGATGTTCTCTATAATAGACATGGGGACCGGTGTTCTCTGTATTGCAGGAAAAAGTGAGGACTGCAGATGCTGGATTGCACACAGGAACTGCTGTTCTGGATAATAGACACAGGGACTGCTGTTATCTCCATTATACACAGGACTGCTTCTCTGTATAATAAACACAGAGACTGTCATTCTCTGTATCATACACCGGGACTGCGCTTCTCTTTATTAAATGCACGGACTGCGGTTCTCTATATTATATTCTGAGACGAGTGTTCCCCACAATGTACAAAGGCACTACTATTCTCTACACTGCACACATGGACTGCTGTTCTCTACATTGTACACAGTGACTGCTGTTCTCTGCATTGTGCGCAGGGACTGTTGGTCTCTATAGTATTCACAGGAACTGTCCGCTGTGTTATACACAGGCACTGCTGTTTTCTGTATTGTACAGAAGGACTGCTATTCTTTACATTCTGCATAGGGACTGCTGTTCTGTGGAATAGACACAGATACAGCTGTTCTCTATTTTATACAAGTTTGCTGTTCTCTATAATAGATTCAGTGGCTGCTGTACTCTATATTACACACAGTTTCTGCTGTTCTCGATAATGTACAGAAGGACTGCTGTACTCCACATGATACATAGGGACTGCTGTTCTCTACAATATACACAAGGACTACTGTTCTCCACATTGTATCCAGAAACAGTTATTTTAAACATTAGAAACAGGGAGCGCTGTTCCCTATATTAGACACAGGGACTGCTATTCTCTTAACTGTACACAGGGACTGCTGGTCTCTGCAATGAACACACAAGGACTACTGTTCTCCACATTGTACACAGAAACAGCTATTTTATACATGACAAAATAGGATTGCTGTGCCCTATATTAGACATAGGGACTGCTGTTTTCTGTATTATGTAAATAGTCTGCTGTTCTCCATATTATACACAAGGAATGCTGTTCTGTTTGAAACACAGGCACTGTTGTGCTCTATAATAGACACAAGGATTGCTGTTCTCCATATTATACATAGGTAAGGCTGTTCTCTCTGTTAGACACAGGGACTCCTGCTCTCTATAATATACACAGGGACACATTTTCTCTATATTATACACAGGGACTGCTGTTCTCCATATTATACACTGTGTGTGCTGTTCTCTACATTGGGGATTGATGACCTCTTCAATGTACGCAGGACCACTGTTCTTGACATTTTGTACTGCTGTTTATTAAACACAGGGAATGCTGTTCTCTACCAGACACTCAGGGACAGCTCTTCTCTCCACTATAGATGGGGATTGCCATTTCCTACATTAGACACAGGGTCTGCTGTTCTCCACAATATACACAGGGACGACTATTTTCCACTTTAGAAACAGGGACTGCTATTTTCTACATTATTCTCAGGGCTTGGTGTTCTCTATATTACACACAGGGACTGCCCATCCGGATATGAGACCCAGGGACTGCTATTCTCTATGTTCTACACAGCAACTGCTGTTTTCTACAGGAGACACAGGATCTGCTGTTCACTACAATATACACAGTGACAAATGTTGACCACATTAGAAACAGGGACTGCTGTTTTTCACATTATTGTCAGGGTTTGTTGTTCTCTTTAAGATACACAGTGACTGCTGTTCTCTATAATATACACAGGGATCGCTGTTCTTGATATTGTACAAAGGAGTGTAGGGAGGTTAGGAACATGGCATCAATCTCAAAGGAGGGTGCCTGTAAACAGGAAAGTGGCTTGAAGTGTGTATACTTCAATGCAAGAAGTATACGAAATAAGGTAGGTGAACTTGCAGCGTGGGTTGGTACCTGGAACCTCGATGATGTGGCTATTACGGAGACATAGGTAGAACAGGGACAGGATTGGCTGTTGCAGGTTCCAGGGTTTAAATGTTTTAGTAGGGTCAGAGGTGGGGGTAAAAGAGGGGGAGGTGTTGCATTGCTTGTCAAAGATCGTATTACAGCGGTGGAAAGGACTATGGATGAAGACTCGCCATCTGAGGTAGTTTGGGCTGAGGTTAGGAATAGGAAAGGTGAGCTCACCCTGTTAGGAGTTTTTTACAGGCCTCCTAATAGTCCTAGAAACGTAGAAGAAAGGATTGCGAGGATGATTCAGGAGAAGAGTGAAAGTAATAGGGTGGTTGTTATGGGGGACTTTAACTTTCCTGATATTGATTGGGAAAGCTATAACTCTAGTTCATGAGATGGGTCGGTGTTTGTCCAATGTGTGCAGGAGGGTTTCCTGACACAATATGTAGATAGGCCAACAACAGGTGAGGCCATACTGGATTTGGTTCTGGGTAATGAACCAGGCCAGGTGTTAGAATTAGAGATAGGTGAACACTTTGGGGACAGTGACCACAATTTGGTGACTTTTACTCTAGTGATGGAGAGGGATAAGTATGCACTGCAGGGCAAGAGTTATAGCTGGGGGCAGGGAAATTATGATGCGGTGAGGCATGACTTAGGATGTGTGGCTTGGAAAAGTAGGCTTCAAGGCAAGGGCGTAATTGATATGTGGTGCTTGTTCAAGGAGCAACTATTGAGTGTCCTTGATAAGTATGTACCTGTCAGGCAGGGAGGAAAGGGTCGTGTGAGGGAGCCGTGGTTTAATAAGGAATTGGAATCCCTTGTTAAATGGAAGAGGGCGGCCTATGTAAAGATGAGGCGTGAAGGTTCAATTGGGATGATTGAGAGTTATAAGGTAGCCAGGAAGGACCTGAAGAGAGAGCTAAGAGCAGCAAGGAGGGGACATGAAAGGTCCTTAGTTGGTAGGATTAAGGAAAACCCTAAGGCTTTCTATAGGTATGTCAGGAATAAAAGAATGACTAGGGTAGGAATAGGTCCAGTCAAGGATAGTAGTGGGAAGTTGCGAGTGGAGGCTGAAGAGATTGGGGAGACACTGAATGAATACTTTTTGTCAGTATTCACTCAGGAACAGGACATTGTTGCCGATGTGAATACTGAGTCACAATTAAGTAGAATGAATGGCTTTGAGGTATGTAGGGAAGAGGTGTTGGAAATTCTGGAAAGGGTGAAAATAGATAAGTCCCCTGGGCCTGATGGCATTTATCCTAGGATTCTCTGGGAAGCAAAGGAGGAGATTGCAGAGCCATTGGCCTTGATTTTTATGTCCTCGTTGTCTACAGGAGTAGTGCCAGAAGACTGGAGGCTAGCAAATGTGGTTCCCTTGTTCAAGAAGGGGAGTAGGGATAACCCTAGTAACTATAGGCCGGTGAGTCTCACTTCTGTTGTGGGCAAAGTCTTAGAGAGAATTGTAAGGGATAGGATTTATGAACATCTGGATAGGAATAATGTGATCAAGGATAGTCAGCATGGTTTTGTGAAGGGCAGGTCGTGCCTCACAAACCTTATTGAATTCTTTGAGAAGGTGACTAAGGAGGTGGACGAGGGGAAAGCGGTAGATGTGGTGTATATGGATTTTAGTAAGGCGTTTGATAAGGTTCCCCATGGTAGGCTACTTCAAAAAATACGGAGGTATGGCATTGAGGGTGAATTGGAGGTTTGGATTCGTAATTGGCTGGCTGGAAGAAGACAGAGGGTAAAGGTTCATCTTGGAGTGCTGTTACTAGTGGTGTTCCGCAAGGATCTGTTTTGGGACCATTGCTGTTTGTCATTTTTATATATGACCTGGAGGAGGGGCTAGAAGGTTGGGTGAGCAAGTTTGCGGATGATACAAAAGTCGGAGGAGTTGTTGACAGTGAGGAAGGATGTGGCAGGTTACAGCGGGATATAGATAAGCTGCAGAACTGGGCAGAAAGGTGGCAAATGGAGTTCAATGTAACTAAGTGTGAGGTGATTCACATTGGTAAAAGTAACAAAAAGATGGGGTACTGGGCTAATGGTCGGATACTTGGTAGTGTGGATGAGCAGAGGGATCTTGGTGTCCATGTACACAGATCTTTGAAAGTTGCCACCCAGGTAAATAGTGCGGTGAAGAAGGCATATGGCGTACTGGCTCTTATTGGTAGAGGAATTGAGTTCTGGAGTGCTGAGATCATGTTGCAGTTGTGTAAGACTCTGGTGCGGCTGCACCTGGAATATTGTGTGCAGTTTTGGTCGCCATACTATAGGAAGGATGTGGAGGCACTGGAACGGGTGCAGAGGAGGTTTACCAGGATGTTGCCTGGTATGGTAGGAAGATCGTATGAGGAAAGGCTGAGGCACTTGGGGTTGTTTTCATTGGAGAAAAGAAGGTTTAGGGGTGACTTGATAGAGGTGTACAAGATGATTAGGGGTTTAGATAGGGTTGACCGTGAGAACCTTTTTCCACGTATGGAGTCAGCTATTACGATGGGGCATAGCTTTAAATTAAGGGGTGGTAGGTGTAGGACAGATTTCAGGGGTAGGTTCTTTACTCAGTGAGTCGTGAGTTCATGGAATGCACTGCCAGTAGCAGTGGTGGACTCTCCCTCTTTATGGGCATTTAAGCGGGCATTGGATAGGCATATGGAGGATAGTGGGCTAGTGTCGGTTAGGTGGGCTTGGATCGGCGCAACATCGAGGGCCAAAGGGCCTGTACTGCGCTGTATTCTTCTATGTTCTATGTTCTATGTATATTATACACAGCGACTCCTGTTCTCTGTATTATACACAGGGATTGCTGTTCTCTACATTATACACAGTGAGTGCTGTTGTCTATATAATATGTAGGGACTGCTGACCTCTACAATGTATGCAGGACATACATGTATGTTTCCTACATTCTAGACAGGGACTACTGTTCTCTACCAGACACGGAGCGACAGCTGATCTCTACATGAGAGACAAGATCTGCTGTTCTCTACAGTATGCGCAGGCACGACTGTTCTCCACATTAGAAACAGGGACTGCTGTTTTCTACATTATTCGCAGGGTTTGCTGTTGTCTATATTACTCACAGGGACAGCATTTCCTGTATGAGACACAGGGATTGCTTTTCTCTATATTATGCACAGTGATAGCTGTTTTTGATTTTGTACACATGGTCTGCTGATCTTTATATTATAAACAGGGACTGCTGTTCTGTGTATTACAAAGAAGGACTGCTGTTCCCTATACAAGACACAAGGACTGCTATTCCCTATCTGAGTCACAGGGTCTGCTGCTCTCTAAATTAAACACAGGGAATGTTGTTCTCTGTATTATACACAGGCACTGGTGTTCTCTAAAATAGACACAGGGACTGCTGTTCTCTACTATATACCCAGGTACTGCTGTTCTCTTAAATAGGCATAGGGACTGTTGTTCTCAAATAGACACAGGGACTGTTGTTTTCTATATTATGCACAGGGATAGCTGTTTTCCATATTGTACACATAGTCTGCTGATCTCTATATTATTCACAGGGACTGCTGTTCACTATTTTATTGTTCACACGTACTGGTGTTCTCTCTTACACATGGGCACTGTTCAGTATAATTCACACAAGAATTGGTGTTCTCCATATTATACACAGATAAGGCTGTTCTCCATATTGCACAGACAGACTCCTGCTCTCTATAATATACGCAGGGATACGTGTTCTCTCTATTATACACAGCAACTGCTGTTCTCCATATTATACACAGGGACTGCTGTTTAATATATATTGTGCACACTGATTGCTGTTCTCTATATTAGACACAATGACTGCTTTTCTCATTATTAAACACAAGGACTGCTGCTCTCTATATTATGCACAGGGCTGCTGCTCTCTATATTTTACACAGGGACTGCTGTTCTCTCTTATACATGGACACTGTTGTCCTCTATCATAGACACAAGACTGCTGTTCTCCTTATTATTCACAGGTAAGGCTGTTCTGTATATTACACACAGGGACTCCTGCTCTCTATAGTAGACACAGGGATTCATGTTCTCTATATTATACACAGTGACTGGTGTTCTCTATATTATACACAGGGACTGCTGCACTCTTTATGAAACACAGGGATTGCTGTTCTCTATATTATGCACGGGCACTGCTGTTTTCTGTATTACACAGAGGGACTGTTATTCCCTATATGTGATACAGGGATCGCTGTTCCCTATCTGAGCACGGGGTCTGCTGCTCTCTTTATTAAACACAGGGAATGCTGTTGTCTATATTATACACAGGCACTGGTGTTCTCTAAAATGGACAGAGGGACTGTTGTTCTCTATGTTGTACACATGGATAGCTGTTCTCAGTATTGTACACAGGGTCTGTTGATCTCTATAATATGTACATGCACTGCTGTTCTCTGAAATAGACACAGGGACTGCTGTTCTCTATATTGTACACAGGGTTAGATGTTCTCTGTATTTATACACAGTGACTCATGTTCTCTATATTATACACAGGGATTGTTGTTTTCCATATTGTACAAAGGCTCTACTGTTCTCTTGTAGGGGGTGGTGTAATTTTTAAATCATTAACTGTTGTAGTAAGCACATAGTAAGTACAAAGCCACCATTTTAGTCTTCTCTACCTTGTAGTAAGCACGAGCAGACACTCCCCCAGATTTTCATGAATGGAACAATGGAAACAGCTTTCCTCGTGGCTGAGGGACCGCCCACAACCACGGCTGTACGTCATCATCCATATAAGGGAGAAGCGGGGAACTCGAACACTGATTGGCTGGGTGAATAACCAAATAATCTCATCCATCAGGAGGACAGTGGGGAACTTTAACACTCATTGGCTGAGACAGTAGAAGGCCCAGCCCACTCCTACATGTATATAACATGCGGGGATTACAATCTGTGTGTGTGCCTCGTGGGAAGCCATTGAGGTAACACCCGGTTCTGCAGAACTGAATAAATAGTTTTGGACGAACTCCTCCGTGTCTTTGTTCTTGGGAAGGGAAGCAGAGTGCCTGATGGGGGGGTCGCAGAGTCCCCTATCCTGCACAATTGGGGGCTCGTCCGGGATGCAATAATTATTGCCGGGGCTCTCTTCGGCTCGTGGATCAAGTCTGATACAAAAAGACGCGTGTGGTATATATTTATACTGCTCACTGGATCGGCTTGGTCCGTCAGCCGTCGGCCAAGAGAGTGACCCGGCTCATTAACATAATTTTGAATCCTGGAAAAGGAACACACGGACGAGTGTTGGGACGACCGGTTAGTGACTATACGCGGGGGTACACACATTTAAAAAGGCCAGACAACTCCGTGCACGGATCAAGGTAAGAGAGTTTCTTTTGTTCTTCCTTGTTGGCCACGTGGTTTTGACGGTTATCTGTGAAAATGCTTTAGGCGTTTAAGACCAGGACCGAAGATAAACCACGGGAAATTGTGGTTTTGACGGTTATCTGTGAAAATGCTTTAGGCGTTTAAGACCAGGACCGAAGATAGACCATGGGAAATCAGACTTTCAGGTCCACTAAGGACAAGTCAGGGAGGACTGTAAATGGAAAAGAAATACCCCCCGATAGTCCACTAGGTCGGAAATTGAGTTTATGGACGGAAAGCAGTAGGACAAAGGACTTAAAGAAAGAGACCATGATAAAATATTGTTGTTTTATATGGACAAAAGAACCTATCCGCGCCCCCTCGGTAGTTTAGCCCAAGTATGGGTCTGATGAAGACTGGGTGTGTCAACTCCTAAATATATATATGTTAACAGAAAACAACCGTTTGACCCAGAAGAGAGCAAATACGCCGCCGCCTGGTTGGCGAGTGACTGCGGCGACCCCACGAGTCTCTATCCTCTGATTCCCCAAACAGACCCGAGAAAGCCCCAGAAGTCTTGGGATGTCCTCACCGACGGTTTGCCCCCTTCTGCCCGCCCCCGTATGTACAACCCGCGCACGGCCAGGCGTCCAGCGCGGACCTCCCTCCTGCGTCGGATAATCCCGGTTCCCGGCAGGTCATGCTCAGTGAGGGAGAGCCTGCTGGGGGGGGGGACACAGGAAGGGAAGAAGAGCCCACCCCAGGCATTAGGAGATCAGCCCGAATTGAGATGCGGAGAGATCAAGAAGAGAGATTGGGTGCTGAGAGGGTTAACAATGTTGAACAGATGAACCCTTTACGAGAGGTGCCGTTTGGGAACGAACGGACCGGATTCGTAGTACAACCTTTAAATTCTGGGGATATCCGACAACTCTGTAATGAACTACCCCGTCTACTGGATGACCCTGTCAGTGTGGGAACACAATTAGATTAATTTCTGGGGCCCAGTATATACACATGGGCCGGATTGCAGGCCATGATGAGAATACTATTTAATTACAATGAAATTGTCATGATCCGGAATAGTGCAATGGCCATTTGGGATAGGGAGCATCAGGACGGCCCTCAGCGTGGAGAGCAGAAGTACCCCTTAGGGGACCCCCGGTGGGATCATAATGACGAGGGGGGACGGGCTAATATGACAGACCTCAGAAACCTTATAATCAGGGGAATCAAAACCTGCGTGCCTAAACAGCGGAATTTAGCGAAAGCATTCGAAGTTGGACAGAAAAAGGATGAATCCCCGAGTGAGTTTTTAGACCGTTTGCGGGAGTCCATGCGAAAGTATTCAGGTTTAGACCCCGATGGGGAAATAGGCAAGGGCATGCTTAAGGTGCACTTTGTGACTAAGTCATGGTCTGACATTCAGAAGAAATTACAGAAAGTGGAGGATTGGGCTGAAAAAGATGTTGCAGAATTATTACGGGAAGCACAGAAGGTGTACGTTCAGAGGGATTTAGATTTAGATTTAGATTTAGATTACTTACAGTGTGGAAACAGGCCCTTCGGCCCTACAAGTCCACACCGCCCCGCCGAAGCGCAACCCACCCATACCCCTACATTTACCCCTTACCTAACACTACGGGCAATTTAGCATGTCCAATTCACCTGACCTGCACATCTTTGGACTGTGGGAGGAAACCGGAGCACTCGGAGGAAACCCACGCAGACACGGGGAGAACGTGCAAACTCCACACAGTCAGTCGCTTGAGGCGGGAATCGAACCCGGGTCTCGAGCGCTGTGAGGCAGCAGTGCTAACCACTGTGCCACCGTGCCGCCCATAAAGATGTAATAAGGGAGAAACAGAAGACAAAAATGATGGTGGCAGCCGTACGGGAAGCTTGTAAATCCACCGGAATGGGGGAAGAAGGTTATGGGATGGAAAGAGGAAGGTCGAGGGAAAGTTGGAGAGGGAGAGGAGTGAGACGGGGCAGAAGTGGGAGAGGAGGATCTTATGGAATCGAACGGCCTCAGGCGGCCGGATGTTACCATTGCGGGAAACTTGGACACTTCAAGAGGGATTGTCCCGATTTTAAAAGGGAGCGAGAAGGGATGTATGAAAAGGAGCGCGAACAAATGGATTAGGGAAGTCAGGGGAGGATCGGAACACGGGCCTACCAAGAACCCCTGGTAAATTTACGGGTGGGCCCATTTAGACAAGATGTTACTTTCTTAGTTGTCACAGGCGCCGGCAGGTCCTCAATCCCCCTCCATCCTAGGGGGGTTGGCTTCCAGGCTAAAATATTAAACATTTCAGGAGTAAAGGGTGGGGTTTTCAGTGCAAGAATATTTGAACCACAACCCTTGCGGCTGGAGGAGGAGGAGCTCTAAGTGGAACTCCTTCACCTCCCGCACCTTCCCTATGGGTTGTTGGGACGGGATTTAATAGTCCGTTTCGGACTACGAATAGAAGTGGGAGAAGAGGAAGAATTAGCCATTACCATGTCATACCTTAGTGAGTCCCGATTGACAGAGATAGACCCTAGGGTTTGGGTCGCCAAAGGGAACCGGGGGGGGGCTCGCAATTCGACCTGTGGAGGTAAAATTAAAGCCCCAGAGCCCCGACGTCAGAGTGCACCAATACCCCATCTCTTGGGAAGGGAGGCAGGGCCTGAAGACAGTTACCAAATGCCTACCCCTCGCCCTGTTGCAAATTCGCACCCAGCCAAGACGGGATTTGGGCGTCTCCCCTGACAAAATGCTGTTTGGCTTCCCGTTCCATGGGCCGAAGGGAGAACCTCCCTTATTCGAGTCTCGGGACATGTTTGTGCAAAAATATGTGGTGGCTCTGGGGTCTGCTCTATCTCGTTTACGCCAACAGGGACTTTTGGCACAGAAGCCGCCCCTCGAGTTTGCGGTGCACACCATCAAGCCGGGTCAGTGGGTCCTGATTAAAAGCTGGAAGCAACGCACCCTCGAACCAACTTGGGACGGTCCCTTCCTAGTACTTTTGACTACCGAAACGGCTGTCCGCACGGCCGAAAAGGGCTGGACACATTATACTCGGATCAAGGGACTGGTGCCACAACCGACGGAGGACAAACAAACCTCTCTGACAGAGGCATCTAAGGAACAGAGACCCTGAGAACAGACTAATTGGACTTTGGCGAGTTTAAAGGACTGTGTCCTCCGGCCGGACACGAGTGTTGCAACAAAATGCAGTCAATCGTATTGTTAACTTGCTTTGCCATTATCCTTCGGCTGGGTCATAGTGTGCGTGTTACCCAATTCGGCCTCTGGGAAAAAAACAGGCAGAGGACCGTCGGTGGCTCTCCATCTCCGTTCCCGTCAACAAGCCAACACAGACACTTAGTTTAGACCTATGTGGGTTGGTGCCCTGTGCGACTAAAAGTGAACTGAATCAGACTAAGCGTAACCTAGAGAGAGAAAGGGGATTCCAGGGTCAGACGTTAGTATTACAGTTGCATGGCAAAGAAGGTATCAATAGGCCTCCGGCCCCCGGGGTCCAGGCTATGGTGTCAGTTGTCCGTGATCCCATCACCCCTGGGCGGAATTGTGAGCAGAATCAGTGCAATCCACTCTATCTGACCTTAAAGACCTTGGGGAACAACGGGACGAGCCTTAATGGAATGATCCTGGGTATTAGGGTTGAGGGCCAGGCAGGACAGCAGGGGTTGCAGCTGTGCTGCACAACCATCACGGTCATTGAAGCTGGGTCTGGGGCCTCATCCACCCCCGATGAGCAGGAAAAGGTTAGGATAATTGAGGTGATGGACTTGGAAAGGACCTTTGAAATAGAAACGGGATACGGGGAGGCGAATGCCTGGATGGAATGGGTCAAATATACGGTAAGGAGCATGAAAAAGAGTGATTGCTACGCGTGCACGGGTGCCCGTCCTAACCCTCAGGTGGTCCCATTCCCGCTGGGATGGGAGAAACATCCACAAGCCTTGGACTGCATGGTAAGGCTGTACCAGGACCGAGAGGCCTGGAACGACCCCACTTGTCGACCCTAAAGTTTGAAGTTTCCTCCCGTCAGGTCTAAAGGGGCGCCCCGCCCTCCGTCATTCACAGGGATAACGGGTACGCACCAAGCCTGCGTCTCTCGGACGGGACCGCAATGGGACAATGATGTGGGGACATTTGACAAGTGCAGCGGATCAATTCGGCGGGTCAACGAAACTACCGGGGGCAGGAATTACTCCCACATTCATGTGCCTAGGGCAGACCTCTGGTGCTACTGTGGTGGGAGGATTCTGCGACCGACCCTGCCCCAAAAATGGGCGGGCACTTGTGCAATCGTTCAATTGGCCATCCCATTCACCGTGGCATTCGAAAAACAAGAGCAACCCCGTTCCAGTAGAAGAACTAAGGGCTTTGGAGACCTCTTTTGATGATAACATATATTTAGATGCCATAGGGGTCCCCAGGGGTGTTCCTGATGAATACAAGGCTAGGAACCAGATAGCGGCGGGTTTTGAGTCGTCACTGTTCTGGTGGGTTACCATCAATAAGAACGTGGATTGGATTAATTATATTTACTACAATCAGCAGAGGTTCATTAATTATACTCGGAATGCAGTGAAGGGACTAGCAGAATGGCATGGAAAAATAGGTTGGCCCTGGACATGATGTTGGCAGAGAAGGGGGGTGTTTGTGTCATGATAGGCACTCAGTGCTGCACTTTCATCCCCAACAACACAGCCCCTGATGGGTCCATCACCCGCGCCCTGGATGGGCTCACCACATTGGCGGATGAACTCGCCGAAAACTCGGGCATCGATTCTGGCCTCACTGGTTGGTTGGAAGCTTGGTTCGGTAAATGGAAGGGGGTGGTCGTTTCCTTTCTCGTCTCATGTATAGTGGTGGCAGGGGAACTCACTGCCCTCGGGTGTTGTATCATTCCCTGCGCCAGGGGGTTAACTCAGCGACTGATCGAAACCGCCCTTACTAAGAGGGATGTTCCTTATGGGCAGGTTGAAAGGATGAACCTCGAGATAGAACAGTCTGAATCCCTCTTGGGGGGGGGGGTAGCATTAGAGACGGGCAGCTTGATAAACAAGCTCGGGAGCTATTGGACGCCCTGGAGAAGAAACTCCCAGTTTAAAAATTACAAACCGTAAGAAAAGACACGGGGGATTTGTAGGGGGTGGTGTAATTTTTAAATCATTAACTGTTGTAGTAAGCACATAGTAAGTACAAAGCCACCATTTTAGTCTTCTCTACCTTGTAGTAAGCACGAGCAGACACTCCCCCAGATTTTCATGAATGGAACAATGGAAACAGCTTTCCTCGTGGCTGAGGGACCGCCCACAACCACGGCTGTACGTCATCATCCATATAAGGGAGAAGCGGGGAACTCGAACACTGATTGGCTGGGTGAATAACCAAATAATCTCATCCATCAGGAGGACAGTGGGGAACTTTAACACTCATTGGCTGAGACAGTAGAAGGCCCAGCCCACTCCTACATGTATATAACATGCGGGGATTACAATCTGTGTGTGTGCCTCGTGGGAAGCCATTGAGGTAACACCCGGTTCTGCAGAATTGAATAAATAGTTTTGGACGAACTCCTCCGTGTCTTTGTTCTTGGGAAGGGAAGCAGAGTGCCTGATGGGGGGGTCGCAGAGTCCCCTATCCTGCACACTCTCTTAAACACAGGGAGTGCTGTTAATTTTTTAATACACAGGAATTGCTGTTCTCTATATTGTACACAGGGACTGCTATTCTCTCTCATACACGTACACGGTTGTTCTGTATAATTGACTCAAGGACTGATGTTCTCCATATTACCTCCATACTCCGGTAAAGCTGTTCTCTATATTACACAGACGGACTCCTGGTCTCCATAATATACACAGGAGAAAGTGAGGACGGCAGATGCTGGAGATCAGAGCTGAAAAATGTGTTACTGGAAAAGCGCAGCAGGTCAGGCAGCATCCAAGGAGCAGGAGAATCCAGCAACACAATATACACAGGATAAAGTGTTAGATTAGATTAGATTAGATTACTTACAGTGTGGAAACAGGCCCTTCGGCCCAACAAGTCCACACCGACCCGCCGAAGCGTAACCCAGCCATACCCCTACATTTACCCCTTTACCTAACACTACGGGCAATTTAGCATGGCCAATTTGCCTGACTTGTACATCTTTGGACTGTGGGAGGAAACCCACGCAGACACGGGGAGAACGTGCAAACTCCACACAGTCAGTCGCCTGAGTCGGGAATTGAACCCGGGTCTCAGGCGCTGCGAGGCAGCAGTGCTAACCACTGTGCCACCGTGCCGCCCACTAAATGTTGTCTACCATACACTCAGGGACAGTTGTTCTCTACAGTGTACG
Source organism: Chiloscyllium plagiosum (assembly GCF_037043375.1). Lineage (NCBI taxonomy): Eukaryota > Metazoa > Chordata > Chondrichthyes > Orectolobiformes > Hemiscylliidae > Chiloscyllium > Chiloscyllium plagiosum. The sequence continues at coordinate 89,242,258 of NW_028270149.1, read as the reverse complement.
CAACGACTTCTGTTCTCTACATGAGACACAGTTCTCCACATTATAAAGAGGGACTGTTCTTTTCTACATTATTCACAGGGTTTGCTGTCCTCTATATTTTGCACAGGGGCTGCTGTTTTATATATTATGCACAGTGACTGCTCTTCTTTATATTATTCACAGGCACTGCTGTTCTCTAAAATAGACACAGGGACTGCTGCTCTCTCTAATATACACACTGCTGTTCTATATATTATGCACAGTGACTGCTCTTCTTTATATTATTCACAGGCACTGCTGTTCTCTAAAATAGACACAGGGACTGTTGTTCTCTATATCATGAACAGGGATTGCTGTTCTCTTTATGAAACACAGGGTCTGCTGTTCTCTATATTATAGATCGGGACGGCTGTTCTCTACTCTGTACACAGGGACTGATCATCCCTACAATGTACGCAGGATTGCTGGTTTCTACATTTTACACATGGACTAATGTTGTCTACCATACACTCAGGGACAGCTGTTCTCTACAGTATACGCATCGACTTCTGTTCTCTACATGAGACACAGTTCTCCACATTATAAAGAGGGACTGTTCTTTTCTACATTATTCACAGGGTTTGCTGTCCTCTATATTTTGCACAGGGACTGCTGTTTTATATATTATGCACAGTGACTGCTCTTCTTTATATTATTCACAGGCACTGCTGTTCTCTAAAATAGACACAGGGACTGCTGCTCTCTCTAATATACACACTGCTGTTCTATATATTATGCACAGTGACTGCTGTTCTTTATATTATTCACTGGCACTGCTGTTCTCTAAAATAGACACAGGGACTGCTGCTCTCTCTAATATACACACTGCTGTTCTCTGTATTATACACCGGGACTGCTGCTCTTTATATTTTTCACATGGATTGCTGCTCTTTATATTATACACAGGTGCACCTTTTCTTTGCAATATTCACAGTGACTCAACTACTCTATTTTGTGCACAGGGACTGCTGTTTTCTATAGTGTACACACGCACTGATGTTCTCTTTATTGTACACTGGGACTGCTATTCTCTATATTTGACAAGGGACTACTATACTCTATATTATACACAGGAATTGCTGTTCTTTCCATTGCACGCAGGGATTGCTGTTCTTGACGTTGTACACAGGAACTGGTGCTCTCTCTATTGTGCATAGGGACTGATGTTCTCTATAATAGACACAGCGACCGGTGTTCTCTGTATTACACACAGGAACTGCTGTTCTCTATAATAGACACAGGGACTGCTCTTCTCTCCATTATACACAGGACTGCTCCTCTGTATAATAAACACAGAGACTGTCATTCTCTCTGTCACACACAGGGACTGCTGTTCTCTATATTAAACACAGAGACAGCTGTTCTCTATATTATATTCAGAGACCAGTGTTCTCCACATTGTATACAGGAACTGCTATTTTATATATTACACACAGGGACTGTTGTTCCCTATATTAGACACAGGGACTGCTGTTCTCTATATTGTACAAAAGGACTGCTGTTCTCTATATTGTACATGACTGCTGTTCTCTCTGAAACACAGGCACTGTTTTGCACTATAATAGACACAAAGACTGCTGTTCTCCATATTATATATTGGTAAGGCTGCTCTGTATAATATACACAGGGACACATGTTCTCGATATTATACTCAGTGACTGCCGTTTTCCATATGATACACTGTGTGTGCTGTTCTCTATATAATTGAAGAGGTCAGCAGTCCCTATCTATGTACGCAGGTCCCTGTTCTCGACATTCTGCAGTGCTGTTTATTAAATACAAGGACTGCTGTTCTCTACCAGACATTCAGGGACAGTTGTTCTCGACATTATACACAGGGTCTACTGTTTTCTATATTATTCTCAGCGTTTGCTGTTCTCCATATTACACACAGGGACCGATGGTCCTGATGTGAGACACAGGGATTGCTATTCTCTATGTTCTACACAACAACTGCTGTTTTCTACATGAGACGTAGGATCTGCTGTTCTCTACAATATACAAAGGGACAACTGTTCTCCACATTAGAAACAGGACTGCTGTTCTCTATATTATATACAGGGATTGCTGTTCTCTGCACTGTACACAGGGACTGCTCTTCCTGACAATGTACGCAGGACCGCTACATTTTACACAGGGACTACTGTTCTCTACCATACACTCAGGGACAGCAGTTCTCTACATTATACGTATTGACTGCTGTTCTTTTCATGAGACACAGGATGTGCTGTTCTCCACATTATAAACAGGGACTGCTGTTTTCTACATTATTCACAGGGTTTGCTGTTCTCTATGTTATGCACAGGGACTGCTGTTCTTCATATAATTCACAGGCACTACTGTTCACTAAATTAGACACAGGGAGTGCTAATCTTGACATTGTACACAGAGACTGCTTTTCTCCATTTTATACTCAGGAAATATAAAGAGGAACTGTTGTTCTCTATATGATACACGGACTGCTTTTTTTCTGCATTATTCCGGATTACTGCTGTTCTCTATATTATACATATGAACTGCTGTTGTCTATATTGCACACAGACACTGCTGTTCTCAAAAATAGACAGAGGAACTAAAGTTCTCTATATTATACACAGGAACTATTGCTCTCTTTATTACACACAGGAATAGCTGTTCTCTGTATTATAAACAATGACTTATGTTCTCTATATTGTACACAAGGACTGTTGTTCTCTATATTACACACAGACACTGGTGTTCACTATGGTATACACAGGTACAGCTGTTCCCTTTATTAATATAGGGAATCATGTTCTTTATGGAGTAGGTTTGTTCACTGAGCTATAGGTTTGAGATCCAGATGTTTCATTACCTGGCTAGTTAACATCATCAGTGGCAACCTCCAAGTGAAGCAAAGCTGTTGTCTCCTGCTTTCTATTTATACCTTTCTCCTGGATGGGGTTCCTGGGATTTGTGGTGATGTCATTTCCTGTTTGTTTTCTGAGGGGTTGATAGATGGCATCTAGATCTGTGTGTTTGTTTATTTTGCTGTGGTTGGAGTGCCAGGCCTTTAGGAATTCTCTGGCATACCTTTGCTTAGCCTGTCCCAGGATAGATGTGTTGTCCCAGTTGAAATGGTGGCTATTTTCATCTGTGTGTAGGGCTACAAGGGAGAGAGGGTCATGTCTTTTTGTGGCTAGCTGGTATTCATGTATCCTGGTGGCTAACGTTCTTCCTGTTTGTCCTACGTAGTGTTTGTGGCAGTCCTTGCATGGAATTTTGTAGATGATGTTGGTTTTGGCCATGTGATGTACTGGGTCTTTTAAGTTTGTTAGGTTTTGTTTGAGAATGTTGGTGGGTTTGTGTGCTACTAGGATTCCGAGGGGTCTTGGTAGTCTGGCTGTCATTTCTGAAACTTCTTTGATGTATGGTAAGGTGGTTCGGGTTTCTATCTGTGTTTGATCTGCTTGTCGTGGTTTGTTCTTGAGGAATCTGCGCACTGTATTTTTTTGAGTATCCGTTCTTCTTGAATACGTTGTATAGGTGGTTCTCCTCTGTTTTGCGTAGTTTGTCTGTGCTGCAGTGTGTGATGGCTTGTTGGAATAGTGTTCTGATATAGCTTCGTTTGTGTGTGTTGGGATGATTGCTGGTGTAGTTAAGTATTTGGTCAGTGTTTGTCGGTTTTCTGTATACGCAGGTTTGTAGTTCTCCGTTGTCCTTTCTTTCGACTGTAACGTCCAGAAATGAGAGTTTGTGGTCGGTTTCTTCCTCCCTAATGATCTTTATGCCTGTGAGGGTGTTGTTGATGATGTTAAATATCTCTTCTATCTTGTTTCATCTACATAGCGGACCCAGATTTTTGGTTTGATGGTTGGTAGGGCTGTTTGTTCTAGTCTTTGCATTACTGCTTCTGCTATGAATCCTGATAGCGGAGATTCCATGGGTGTGCCGTTGGTTTGTTTGTAGACTATGTTGTTGAAAGTGAAGTGGGTGGTGAGCGCAGGTCCACTAGCTTCATGTTGTTTTTGTTGGTAATGTGATTGATGGTGGTTGGTGTGTGTGTGTGATGGTTTCTTCTAAAAGTGTGGTAAGCGTTTCCCTTGTCAGGTTGATGTTGATGGAGGTGAACAATGCTGTTACGTCGAATGAGATCATTGCTTCGTCTTCCTCTATTTTGGTGTTTTTGATGATTTTTAGGAATTCCTGGGTGGAGTGGATGAAGTGCTGTGACTCTTCTACTAGGTATTTCAGTCTTGCGTGTGGTTCTTATGCCAGTCTGTAAGTTGATGTTCCGGGTAGTGCGACTATAGTTCTAAGAGGGGCTCCTGGTTTATGGATTTTTGGTTGTCTGTAGAATCGTGGGGTGTTTGTCCCGTTGGGTTTCATTTTCTGGAATTCCATCTTGTTTAATTGTCTGGAATTGTGTAATTTTCTTAGGAGATATGTAATTTTGTTTCCTAGTTGTGGGGTTGGGTCTAGCGCCACCTGTTGGTGTCTGCGAGTAGTGCATTGACTTTTTCGATGTCGTCCCTTCTTTTCAGGATGACTGTGAGCCGACCTTTGTCTGCAGGTAATATAACAATGTTTTTGTCTTTTTTGAGGTTTTCTAGGGCTTTCTTTTCTTGTGTGTTCAGTTTGTTTCCTTCCCTCTTTCAGCTCAGAGTAGGTGCAACTGTCTGTCTGATGGTTTGTTGTGTTTCTTCCGTGAGATTGTTGTCGGAATCCTAGTAGCACACAAACCCACCAATACTCTCAAACAAAAACTAACAAACTTAAAAGACCTAGTACATCCCATGGACAAAACCAACGTCATCTACAAAATTCCATGCAAAGACTGCCACACACACTACATAGGACAAACAGGAAGAAAGTTAGCCTCTAGGATACACGAACGCTAGCTAGCCACAAAAAGACATGACCCTCTCTCCCTCGTAGCCCTACACACAGATGAAAAAAGCCACCATTTCAACTGGGACAACACATCTATCCTGGGACAGGCTAAGGAAAGGCATGCCAGAGAATTCCTAAAAGCCTGGCACTCCAACCACAGCATCATAAACAAACACACAGATCTAGATGCCATCTATCAACCCCTCAGAAAACAAACAGGAAATGACATCACCACAAATCCCAGGAACCCCATCCAGGAGAAAGATATAAATAGAAAGCAGGAGACAACAGCTTTGCTTCACTTGGAGGTCGTCACTGATGATGTTACCGAGCCAGGTAATGAAATGTCTGGCTATCAAACCTACAGCTCAGTGAGCAAACCTACACCCTAACTCTCAACCTGAGCTACAAACCTTTCATGTTCTTTATTTTAGACATAGCATCTGCTGTTCTCTATATTATACACAGTGACTGCTGTTCTCTAGATAATATATATGCTGGAAATGCTCTTCTCTATATTATACATATGAACTGCTGTTCTCTATATTTTTACACAGGGACTGCTGTTCTTTATATTCTGCACAGGCACTGCACTTCTCTAAAATAGAGACAGGGACTGCTGTCCTCTATATTATACACAGGGACTGCTGCTCTCTATATTTTGTACAGGGAAAGCTGTTCTCTATGTTATACACAGGGATGCATATTCTGTATATTTTACACGGGGCTGCTGTTCTCTATCTTATACACAAACACTGGATATCTCTATATTAGACACCGGGACGGCTGTTCTCTTTATTAAACACGGGGAGTCATGTTCTATACATTAAACACAGCATCTGCTGTTCTCAACATTGTACACAGAGATTGCTTTTCTCTAGATTATACATATGGACTGTTATCCTCTATATTATACACAGGGACTGAGGGGTAGCTGTTCTCTATAGTACACACAAGGACGGCTGTACTCTTTATTTAACACAGGGATTCATGTTCTTTACATTCGACACAGCATCTTCTGTTCTCCATATTATACACAGGAACTGCTGTTCTCAACATTGTACACAGAGTTTGCTTTTCTGCATATTTCTTTATATTGTGCACAGGCACTGCTGCTCTCTATATTGCGCACAGGGATAGCTGTTCTCTATATTATACACAGACACTGGTATTCTCTACATTATACACAGGAATGGCTGCTTTCTTCATTAAACACAGGGAGTCATGTTCCTTATATCAGACACAGCATCTGCTGTTCTCTATATTATGCACAGGTACTGCTGTTCTCTAAAATAGATAGAGGGACTGCTGTTCTCTGTATTACACACACGAATAGCTGTTCTCCATATTATACACAATGACTTATGTTCTCTATATTGTACACAAGGACTGCTGTTCTCTACATTACACACAGAGACGGCTGTTCTCTTTATTCAACACAGGGAATCGTATTCTTTATATTAAACACAGTATCTTCTGTTCACAATATTATACACAGTGACTGCCGTTCTCCATATTGTTCACAGGGATAGTCACAGGGACTGCTGTTCTCCAAAATAGACAGATGGACTGCTGTTTTCTAAGAAAGACACCGGAAGTGCTGCTCTCCATATAACACACAGACACTGGTGTTTTCTATATTATAAACAGAGACGGCTATACTTTTTTTTTTTAAACACAGGGAGTCATGTTCTTTATATTAGACACAGCATCTGCTGTTCTCTATATTATGCGCAGGAACCGCTGTCCTCAACATTGTACACAGAGACTGCCTTTCTCTATATTATACGCAGTGATTGCTGTTGTTGAGATGAAACATATGGACTGCTGTTCACAATATTTTACATGGGGACTGCTGGCCTTAATATTGTGCGCAGGGACTGCTGTTCTCTAAGATAGAAACAGGGACGGCTGTTATCTATATTATTCACAGGGACTGTTGCTCTGTATATTACACGCAGGTAAAAACAATGACTGCAGATGCTGGAAACCAGATTCTGGATTAGTGGTGCTGGAAGAGCACAGCAATTCAGGCAGCATCCGAGGACAGGCAAAATCGACGTTTCGGGCAAAAGCCCTTCATCAGGAATAAAGGCAGAGAGCCTGAAGCATGGAGAGATAAGCTAGAGGAGGGTGGGGGTGGGGAGAGAGTAGCATAGAGTACAATAGGTCAGTGGGGAAGGAGATGAAGGTGATAGGTCAGGGAAGAGAGGGTGGAGTGGATAGGTGGAAAAGGAGCTGGGCAGGTCGGACAAGTCCGGACAAGTCGAGTTGCTGGAGGTTAGAAACTAGGATGAGGTGAGGGAAGGGGAAATGAGGAAACTGTTGAAATCCACATTGATGCCCTGGGGTTGAAGTGTTCCGAGGCGGAAGATGAGGCGTTCTTCCTCCAGGCGTTTGGTGGTGAGGGAGCGGCGATGGAGGAGGCCCAGCACCTCCATGTCCTCGGCAGAGTGGGAGGGGGAGTTGAAATGTTGAGCCACTGGGCGATTTGGTTGATTGATGCGGGTGTCTCTGAGATGTTCCCTAAAGCGCTCTGCTAAGAGGCGCCCAGTCTCCCCAATGTAGAGGAGACCGCATCGGGAGCAACGGATACAATAGATGATATTAGTGGATGTGCAGGTAAAACTTTGATGGATGTGGAAGGCTCCTTTAGGGCCTTGGATGGAGGTGAGGGAGGAGGTGTGGGCACAGGTTTTACAGTTCCTGCGGTGGCAGGGGAAAGTGCCAGGATGGGAGGGTGGGTTGTAGGGGGGGGTGGACCTGACCAGGTAGTCACGGAGGGAACGGTCTTTGCGGAAGGCGGAGAGGGGTGGGGAGGGAAATATATCCCTGGTGGTGGGGTCTGTTTGGAGGTGGCGGAAATGTCGGCGGATGATTTGGTTTATGCGAAGGTTGGTAGGGTGGAAGGTGAGCACCAGGGGCGTTCTGTCCTTGTTGCGGTTGGACGGGTTGGGTCTGAGGGCGGAGGTGCGGGATGTGGATGAGATGCGTTGGAGGGCATCTTTAACCACGTGGGAAGGGAAATTGCGGTCTCTAAAGAAGGAGGCCATCTGGTGTGTTCTATGGTGGAACCGCTCCTCCTGGGAGCAGATACGGCGGAGGCGGAGGAATTGGGAATACGGGATGGCATTTTTGCAAGAGGTAGGGTGGGAAGAGGTGTAATCCAGGTAGCTGTGGGAGTCGGTGGGTTTGTAGAAAATGTCAGTGTCAAGTCGGTCGTCACTGATGGAGATGGAGAGGTCCAGGAAGGGGAGGGAGGTGTCAGAGATGGTCCAGGTAAATTTAAGGTCAGGGTGGAATGTGTTGGTGAAGTTGATGAATTGCTCAACCTCCTCGCGGGAGCACGAGGTGGCGCCAATGCAGTCATCAATGTAGCGGAGGAAGAGGTGGGGAGTGGTGCCAGTGTAATTACGGAAGATCAACTGCTCTACGTAGCCAACAAAGAGACAGGCATAGCTGGGGCCCATACGTGTGCCCATGGCTACCCCTTTGGTCTGGAGGAAGTGGGAGGATTCAAAGGAGAAATTGTTAAGGGTGAGGACCAGTTCGGCCAAACGAATGAGAGTGTCGGTGGGGGGGTACTGTTGGGAACGTCTGGAGAGGAAAAAACGGAGGGCTTGGAGGCCCTGGTCATGGCGGATGGAGGTGTAGAGGGATTGGATATCCATGGTGAAGATGAGGCGTTGGGGGCCGGGGAAACGGAAGTCTTGGAGGAGGTAGAGGGCGTGGGTGGTGTCTCGAACGTATGTGGGGAGTTCCTGGACTAGGGGGGATAGGACAGTGTCGAGGTAGGTAGAGATGAGTTCAGTGGGGCAGGAGCATGCTGAGACAATGGGTCGGCCAGGGTGGTCAGGCTTGTGGATCTTGGGAAGGAGGTAGAACCGGGCAGTGCGGGGTTCCCGGACTATGAGGTTGGAAGCTGTGGGTGGGAGATCTCCTGAGGTGATGAGGTTGTGTATGGTCTGGGAGATGATGGTTTGGTGATGGGGGGTGGGGTCATGGTCAAGGGGGCGGTAGGAAGAGATGTCCTCGAGTTGGCATTTGGCTTCAGCGATGTAGAGGTCAGTGCGCCAGACTACCACTGCGCCCCCTTTGTCCGCTGGCTTGATGGTGAGGTCAGGATTGGAGCAGAGGGATTGGAGGGCTGCGCGTTGTGAGGGTGAGAGGTTGGAGTGGGGGAGGGCGGTCGACAGGTTGAGGCGGTTAATGTCCCGGCGGCAGTTGGAAATGAAGAGGTCGAGGGCAGGTAATAGGCCAGCGCGGGGTGTCCAGGTGGATGTAGTGTGTTGGAGGTGGGCAAAGGGGTCCTCGGAAGGTGGGCGGGAGTCCTGATTGTGAAAGTAAGCTCGGAGGCGGAGGCGACGGAAGAATTGTTCGATGTCACGGCGTGTATGAAATTCATTGATGCGCGGACGGAGGGGGACGAAGGTGAGTCCTTTGCTCAGGACTGATCGTTCGTCCTCAGTGAGGGGGAGGTCTGGGGGGGATGGTGAAAACTCGGCAGGGCTGGGAGCCGGGAGCTGGTGTAGGTGTAGAGCTGGGAGTGGGGTCATTGCCAGTACCTGGAGTGGGTGTGATGGTGGGGGGAATGGGGGTGGAGTCATGAGCAGGGGTAGTGGTCCCCTCGGGGTTCTGGGGGGTGGGGATAGTGACAGTGGGGTCTGTGGGGGGCGTGTCAGCAGAATGCAGGTGAGTGGCGCTGGTGGGGTCGGAGGTGGTGGCAGACACGGCAGTAGGGGTGACGGAAGTCACTGTGCGTGTGGCATCAGCGATGATGTGAGGGCCGGAAGTGGCTGTGGGAGCGGCCATGATGGGGGCAGAAGTGACATCATCAATCAGCGTGGGGGTGGTAGCTGCATCAGCCGCATGGCTAATGGTATTTCCGAGGCCAGGGGAATCTTCTGGAATGTTTGAGGAGCGCTGGTTATGGAGGTGGGTAGATAAAAGTTTGTTGTACTTACAGTTTTTGATGTTTGAGATGGAATTGAAATACTGTTTGTTGAGAGTATGAATTCTCCTGAGGATGTAGTACAGAGTGGGTCCTTTGCAATTCTGAGAGAGTGTGGCCCTCAGCTGAGGCAGGGCTGACTGTAGAGAGGTTAGGTACCGGCGCATTGCTGCAAGCGTGGAGCGGAGGATCTTGATGGAGAACCGTTGCTGGTGTTTTTGAATCTGTAGTCTGTACTGTTTGTCCTGTTCGGGTCCGAACTCTGCTGGTTTGAAGGTGGTCCGGAGTCCGTGTGGGGTGAGTTGGTTACGGAGGCAGGCACTGAGGAAGCAAATGTGGCTGTGATAGCGAGTTTGTTTCAGGACATGGTTGAAGAGCTTCAGGGCTGAGGAAATGACCTGGGAGTTGCAGTGAGAGAGAGACTCCCTGAGATTCTTGTAGAGAGAGGAGGAAAACTTCTTCAAGGCAGGCATCCTTGCAAGAGGATTCGCAGTAGGATTAAAATCAACGAGGTAAAAACAATGACTGCAGATGCTGGAAACCAGATTCTGGATCAGTGGTGCTGGAAGAGCACAGCAATTCAGGCAGCATCCGAGGACAGGCAAAATCGACGTTTCGGGCAAAAGCCCTTCATCAGGAATAAAGGCAGAGAGCCTGAAGCATGGAGAGATAAGCTAGAGGAGGGTGGGGGTGGGGAGAGAGTAGCATAGAGTACAATAGGTCAGTGGGGAAGGAGATGAAGGTGATAGGTCAGGGAAGAGAGGGTGGAGTGGATAGGTGGAAAAGGAGCTGGGCAGGTTGGACAAGTCCGGACAAGTCGAGTTGCTGGAGGTTAGAAACTAGGATGAGGTGGGGGAAGGGGAAATGAGGAAACTGTTGAAATCCACATTGATGCCCTGGGGTTGAAGTGTTCCGAGGCGGAAGATGAGGCATTCTTCCTCCAGGCGTCTGGTGGTGAGGGAGCGGCGGTGGAGGAGGCCCAGCACCTCCATGTCCTCGGCAGAGTGGGAGGGGGAGTTGAAATGTTGAGCCACTGGGCGATTTGGTTGATTGATGCGGGTGTCTCTGAGATGTTCCCTAAAGCGCTCTGCTAAGAGGCGCCCAGTCTCCCCAATGTAGAGGAGACCGCATCGGGAGCAACGGATACAATAGATGATATTAGTGGATGTGCAGGTAAAACTTTGATGGATGTGGAAGGCTCCTTTAGGGCCTTGGATGGAGGTGAGGGAGGAGGTGTGGGCACAGGTTTTACAGTTCCTGCGGTGGCAGGGGAAAGTGCCAGGATGGGAGGGTGGGTTGTAGGGGGGGGTGGACCTGACCAGGTAGTCACGGAGGGAATGGTCTTTGCGGAAGGCGGAGAGGGGTGGGGAGGGAAATATATCCCTGGTGGTGGGGTCTGTTTGGAGGTGGCGGAAATGTCGGCGGATGATTTGGTTTATTACACGCAGGGATAACCGTTTTCTATATTATACACAGAGACTCATATTCTTATATTGTGCACAGGGACTACTGTTCTCTAGATTATACACAGGGGTGGCTATCCTCTTTCTTAAACACAGTGATTCATGTTCTTTATATTAGATACAGCATCTACTATTCTCTATATTATACAGGGACTGCGGTTCTCGAAATTGTACACAGAGAGTGGCTTTCTCTAGATTATACGCAGTGACTGCTGTTCTCTATGTAAGAGACAGCAGTCTCTTATATAGAGATATCTATAATATCTCTTCTCCATATTACAGATATGAACTGCTGTCCTCTATATTATACACAGGGACTGCTGTTCTCTGTATTATACACAGGGAATGCTGTTCTTGACATTGTACACAGAAAGTGCTTTTCTCTAGTTTATACATATTAGACACAGGGACTGCTGTTGTCCATATTATACACAGGTACAGCTATTCTCTATATTATACACAGAGACTGCTGTTCCCTGTATTAGACACAGGGACTGTTGCTCCCTATATGCGACACAGAAACTGTTGTTCTCTATATTATACACAGGACTTTTGTTCTCTTTATTAAACACAGGGACTGCTGTTCTCGACATTGTGCACACAGACTGTTTTTCTCTATGTTATACACGGGGACTGCTGCTTTCTGTATTATACAGACGGAAGGCTATTCTTTATATTGTACACAAGGGTGGCTGTTCTCTTTATTAAACTCAGGGATTCAAGTTCTTTTTATTAGACACAGCATCTGCTGTTCTCTATATTATTCACAGGACTGCTGTTCTCAACACTGTACACAGAGAGTGCTTTTCTCTATATTACACACAGTGACTGCGGTTCTCTGGATTAGACATATGGACTGCTGTTCTCTATATAAGACACGGGGAATGTTCTTCTCGGTATTATACATATGAACTGCTGTTCTCCATATTTTACACAGGCACTGCTGTTCTCTATATTATACACAGGGATGGTTGTTCTCTGTATTAAACACAAGGATTCATGTTCCTTATATTAGGCACAGAATCTGCTGTTCTCTATATTATACACAGGGACTGCGGTTCTCGGCATTGTACACAGAGAGTGCTTTTCTCTATTTTATATACAGTGACTGCTGTTCTCTAGATTTTACATATGGACCACTGTTCTTTATATTGTGCACAGGCACTGCTGTTCTCTAAATTAGACACAGGGACTGCTGTCCTCTATATTAAACACAGGGATTGGGATAGATGTTCTGTATATTATACACAGTGACTCATATTCTCTATATTGTACACAGGGACTGCTGTTCTCTATATTACACCCAGACACTGGTGTTCTCTATATTATACACAGGGTCGACTGTTCTCTTCATTAAACACAGGAAGTCATGTTCTTTATATTGTGCACAGGCACTGCTGTTCTCTAAAATAGACACATGAACTGCTGTCCTCTATATTATACACAGGGACTGCTGTTCCCCATATTGTACAAAGGGACTGCTGTTGTTTATATTATGCTCAGGCACTGCAGTTCTTTGAAATTGACACAGAGACTGCTGTTCTCTATCTTATATACAGAAACTGCTGATTTCCATATGATACACAGGGGCTGCTGGTCTCGAGTACACAGAGAGTGCTATCCTTTGAATTACACATCTTGATAGTTGTCCTCGATATTAGACACAGGGACTGCTGTTGTTTATATTATAAACAGGTACAGCTATTCTCTATACTATTCCCAGTGAATGTTGTTCCCTGTATTAGACACAGGGACTGCTGTTCTCTATATTATACACAGGACTGCTTTTCTCTATATTATACACAGGGACTGCTGTTTTCTGTATTATACAGATGGACTACTGTTCTCCATATTATACACAAGGATCACTGTTAGCTTTATTAAACACAGGGATTCATGTTTTTTTGTATTAGACACAGCATCTGCTGAACTCTATTATTCACAGGGTCTGGTGTTCACCATATTGTACACAGGGATTGCTGTTCTCTGTCTCATACAGCGGGCCTGCTGTTCTCTATATTATACATATGAACTGCTGTTCTCTATATTACACACAGGGACTGCTGTTCTTTATATAGTGCACAGGCACTACTGTTGTCAAATATAAAGAGGGACTGCTGTTCTCTATATTATACACAGGGACTGCTGTTCTCGACATTGTACACAGAGAGTGCTTTTCTCTAGATGATACATTTGGACTGCTGTTCTCTATATTACACACAGGACTGATTTTCTCTATATTATACACAGGGACTGCTGTTTTCTGTATTATACAGATGGACTGCAGTTTTCTACATTATACACAGAGTCTGCTGCTCTCTATATTACATGCAGGAATGGCTTGTCTCTATAGTATACACAATGACTTATGTCCTTTATATTGTATACAGGGACTGCTGTTCTCCACATTATACACAGTGACAGCTATTCTCTTTTTTAAACAGTGATGCATGTTCTTTATATTATTCACATCATCTGCTATTCTCTACATTATACACAGGGACTGGTGTTCTCAACATTGTGCACAGAGAGTACTTTTCTCTATATTATATACAGTGACTGCTGTTCTCTGGATAATACATATGAACTGCTGTTCTCTATATTATACAAAGGGACTGCTGTTCTCGTTATTTTGCACAGGGATAACTGTTCTCTGTATTACATACAGTGACACATATTCTCTGTATTGTACACAGGGATGGCTGTTCTATTCATTTAACACAGGGATTCGTGTTCTTTATATTAGACACAGCATCTTCTGTTCCCCATATTGTACACAGGGACTGTGGTTGTTTATATTATGCACAAGCACTGCAGTTCTCTGAAATTGACACAGAGACTGCTGTTCTCTATATTATATCCAGAAACTGCTGTTTTCTGTAGGATACACAGGGGCTGCTGTTCTCGACACTGTACACAGAGAGTGCTTTTCTCTGAAATACACATCTGGACAGCTGTCCTCGATATTAGATACAGGGACTGCTGTTGTCTATATTATACACAGGTATAGCTATTCTCTACATTATTCCCAGTGAATGTTGTTCCCTGTATTAGACACAGGGACTGCTGTTCTCTATATTATACACAGGGACTGCTGTTCTCTATATTATACACAAGAATCATTGATTTCTTTATTAAACACAGGGATTCATTTTTTTGTATTAGACACAGCATCTGCTGTTCTCTATATTTTTCACAGGGTCTGGTGTTCACAATATTGTACACAGGGACTGCTGTTCTCTGTCTCATACAGCAGGACTGCTGTTCTTTATATTATACATATGAACTGCTGTTGTCTATATTACACACAGGGACTGCTGTTCTTTATAAAGTGCACAGGTACTACTGTTCTCAAATACACAGAGGGACTGCTGTTCTCTATATTATACACAGGGACTGCTGTTCTCAACACTGTACACAGAGAGTGCTTTTCTCTCGATGATAAATTTGGACTGCTGTCCTCTATATTAGACACAGGGACTGCTGTTGTCTATATTATACACAGGTACAGCTATTCTCTTTATTATACATGTGACAGTTGTTGCCTATATTAGACACCGGGACAGCTGTTCCCAATATGAGACACAGAGACTGATGTTCTCCACATTATGCACAGGCAGTCCTGTTCTCGAAAATAACCACAGAAACTGTTGTTCTCTATATTATACACAGGACTGCTATTCTCTTTATTAAACACAGGGACTGATGTTCTCTTTATTCAACACAGGGACTGCTGTTTTCTATATTATATACAGAAACTGCTGTTTTCCGTAGGATACACAGGGGCTGCTGTTCTCGACACTGTACACAGAGAGTGCTTTTCTCTGAAATACACATCTGGACAGCTGTCCTCGATATTAGATACAGGGACTGCTGTTGTCTATATTATACACAGGTACAGCTATTCTCTACATTATTCCCAGTGAATGTTGTTCCCTGTATTAGACACAGGGACTGCTGTTCTCTATATTATACACAGGGACTGCTGTTGTCTATATTATACACAGGTACAGCTATTCTCTACATTATTCCCAGTGAATGTTGTTCCCTGTATTAGACACAGGGACTGCTGTTCTCTATATTATACACAGGGACTGCTGTTGTCTATATTATACACAGGTACAGCTATTCTCTTTATTATACATGTGACAGTTGTTGCCTATATTAGACACAGTGTCTACTGTTCTATATGTTATAAACAGTAACAGCTGGTCTCTATTATACACACGAACATACGTTCTCTACATTTCACAAAGTGACTACTGTTCTCTGTATGATACATAGGGACAACTATTCTCTATGCTATGCACAGGGACTGCCATTCTCCAGAATACACACAGGCGCTGCACGGGGACTGCTGGTCTCTCTATTATATTTAGGACTGCTGTACTCTAGAATGTCCGCAGGAACGCATTTTTATATGTGTTACATCGGGACTACTGTTCTCTGCCAGACACTCAGACTGTTCTCTCTATTATGCACTGGCACAGCTGTTCTCTATATGAGACACAGGATCTGCTGTTCTCCACAGTATACACAGGGACTACTGTTCTCCACTTTAAAAACAGGGACTGCTGTTCTCCACAATGTACGCAGGGCTGCTGGTCTCTACATTTTACACATGGACTTCTGTTCTCTACCAGACACACTAGACAGCTGTTCTTTATATTATACACTGGCACTGCTGTTCTCCACATTAGAATCAGGGACTGCCACATTATTCTCAGTGTTTGCTGTTTTCCATATTATACACAGTGACTGCTATTCTCTATATTATATACAGGGTCTCTTTATTAAACACAGGGAATGCTGTTCTCTGTATTATACACAGGGACAGCTGTTCTCCAGATTGTACACAGTGACTGCTGTTCTTTACATTATGCACCGGCACTGCTGTTCTCTATATTATACACAGGGACTACTGCATTCTATATTATACACAGGGACTAATGTTTTCTATATTATACACAGGCACTGGTGTTCTCTATATTATACACAGGCACTGGTGTTCTCTGTATTATACACAGGGATTCATGTTCTGTATATTATACACAGCGACTGCTGTTCTCCATGTTGTACATCGGGACTGATGTTCTCCAAAATAGACACAGAGACTGCTGTTCTCTATGCTATAGTCAGGGATGACCGTTCTCTATATCATACTCTGGGACAGCTGTCCTTTACAATGTACACAGGCTCTGCTGTTTTCTGCGTGTGCGCAGGGACTTCTGTTCTTTATTTTATATATAGGGAATGCTGTTCTTTGCAATAGACACAGAGAGTGCTGTTCTCTCTTATACACGGACATTGTTTTGTATAATTGACAGAAGGAGTGTTGTTCCCCATATTGTACACAGGGAAGTCTGTTCTCTGTATTACGCAGAGGGATTCCTGCTCTCTGTAATATACACAGGGACACATGTTCTCTATATTATACACAGCAACTGTTGTTCTCTGTATGAAACACAGGGACTGCTGTTCTATATTATACACAGGGATTGCTGTTCTCTTTATTAAAGACAGTTACTGCTGTTCTCTTATATCATATGTAGGACTGCTTTTCTCCACACAGTACACAGGGACTGCTCTTCCCGAAAATGTTTGCAGGACCGTTGTTTTCTACTTTTTACACAGGGACTACCGTTCTCTACCATACACTCAGGGACAGCTATTCTCTACATTATACGCAGCGACTGCTGTTCTTCACATGAAACACAGGATCTGCTCTTCTCCACAACATACACAGGGACTACTGTTCTCCATATTAAAAACAGGGACTGTTGTTTTTTACATTATTCACATTATTCTATATTATTCACAGTGCCTGTTCTTTATATTTTACACAGTGACTGCTGTTCTCTATATTAAACAGAGGGATTGCTGCTCTTTTTATGAAACACAGGGACAGCTGTTCTCTATATTGTACACCGTGACTACTGTTCATTATATTATGCACAGGGACTGCTGTTCTCTACATTATACATAGGGATACCTGTTTTGTACATTGTACACAGTGACTCATGTTCTCTATATTGTACACAGGGACAGCTGTTTTCTATATTATACACAGGCAGTGGTGTTCTCTTTATTATACACAGGGTTGACAGTTCTCTCTATTACACCCAGGGATTCAAGTTCTGTATTTTGCACACAGAGACTGATGTTCCCTATACACAGGGACTATATCTTATACACTGGGACTGCTGTTCTCCATATTAGACACAGGGACTGCTCTTCCCTTTATGAGACACAGCGACTGCTGTTCTCTATATTAAACAGAGGGATTGCTGCTCTTTTTTATTAAACACAGGGACAGTTGTTCTCTATATTGTACACAGTGACTACTGTTCATTATATTATGCACAGGGACTGCTGTTCTCTGTATTATACACAGGGACTACTGTTCTCTTTATTATACACAGGGATACCTGTTTTCTATATTGCACACAGTGACTCATGTTCTCTATATTGTGCACAGGGACTTTGTTTTCTATATTATATACAGGCAGTGGTGTTCTCTTTATTATACACAGGGATGACAGTTCTCTATTATACACAAGGATTCAAGTTCTGTATTTTGTACACAGAGACTCTATCTTATACACTATGACTGCTGTTCTCCATATTAGACACAGGGACTGCTGTTCTTTCCATTGTACACAGGGATTGATGTTCTCTCTATTGTGCACAGGGACTAATGTTCTCTGTATTATACACAAGGACTGCTGCTCTCTATATTATACACAGGAATACCTGTTCTCTGTATTGTACACAGTGACTCATGTTCTATATATTGTGTACAGGGACTGCTGTTTTCTATATTTTACGCAGGCACTGGTGTTCTCTTTATTGTACACAGCGACTGCTGTTCTCTATATTATACACAGGGACTCTATCTTATAGATTGGGACTGCTGTTCTTTCCATTGTGCACAGGGATTGATGTTCTCTCTATTATGCACAGGGACTGCTGTTCACTGTATTATACATGGGGACTGCTGTTCTCTATGTTGTACACATGGGCTCTTGGTCTCAACATTGCACACAGTTACTGCTGTTCTCTGCATGTGCGCAGGGACTGCTATTCTCTATTTTATACTTAGAAACTTGCTGTTCTCTATGTTATACACAGGGACTGCTCATCTCTGTATTGTACTGTGGGACTGCACTTCTCTATATTATACATAGGGACTGCTGTTCTGTCTGATAGACACAGGAACAGCTGTTTTCTAAATTATATACAGGGACTACCATTCTGTATAACAGACACAGGAACTGCTGTTCTCTATATTATATTCAGGGACTGCTCTTCTCTACATTATACACAGGGACTACTGTTCTCTATATTAGACATAGAGACTGCTGGGGTTCTCTATATTATATTCAGGACTGTTCTTCTGTGTAATAAACACAGAGACTGTTGTTCTTTCTATCATACACAGGCACTGCTGTTCTCTATATGATACTCAGAGATTACTGTTCTCCACCATGTACCGAGGCACTGCTGTTCTCTGCACTGCACACACGGACTGCTGTTTTCCACATTGTACACAGTTACTGCTGTTCTCTGCATTGTGCGCTGGGACTACTGTTCTCTATAGTATACAACAGGGATTGTTGTTCTCTATGTGATACACAGGGACTGTAGATCTCTGTATTGTAAAGAGATATGGCTATTTTGTGGAATATAGACAGGTACAACTGTTGTCTATTTTGTACACAGGGACTGATGTTCTCTATAATACACTCAGGGACAGCTGTCCTCTATATTACACACAGAGACTGCTGTTCTCTATAGTGTACAGAGGGACTGCTTTTCTCTACATTATACACAGGAACGGCTGTTCCTTACATGAGACTCAGGGAATGTTATTTTTAATACACAGGAACTGCTGCTCCCTACATGGGACACAGGGATTGCTGATCTCTCCATTATACACAGGGAATGCTATTTTATCCATTAGACACAGGGATCGCTGTTCTCTATATTATACATGGAAACTGCTATTCCCAACATTAAACACGGGGATTGCTGTTCTCTATTTTCTCTACAAATGGACTGCTGATCCTGAGATTAGACACAGGAACTGCTGTTCGCTACATGAGACACAGAGATTGCTGTTGTCGATATTATGCACAAGATATGTTGTTCACTTTTTTTATACACAGGGACTGCTGTTCTCTCTATTGTACACAGGGATTGCTGTTCTCACTTATACACGGACACTGTTGTTCTGTATAATTGATACAAGGATGCTATACTCCATATTATATATAGGTAAGGCTGTTCTATATATTACACAGAGGGACCTGCTCTCTATAATATACACGGGGACACATGTTCTCTATATTATACACAGCGACTACTGTTCTCTATACTATACACATGGATTGCTGTTCTCTTTATGAATCACAGGGACTGCTGTTCTCTATGCTATAAACAGGGACTGCTGTTCTTTTTATTAAATATATGGACTGCTGTTCTCTATACTTTATGAAGACATTGCTGTTCTCTACACTTTACACAGGAACTGCTCTTCCCTACAATGTACACAGGAACACCGTTCTCTACATTTTACGCAGGGACAACTGTTCACTACCATACACTCAGGGACAGCTGTTCTCTACATTATATGCATCGACTACTGTTCTCTACATGAGACACAGGATCTGTCGTTCTCCAAAATATCCACACAGACTACTGTTCTCCACATTATGTGGGCGGCACGGTGGCACAGTGGTTAGCACTGCTGCCTCGCAGCGCCAGAGATCCGGGTTCAATTCCCGACTCAGGCGACTGACTGTGTGGAGTTTGCACGTTCTCCCCGTGTCTGCGTGGGTTTCCTCCGGGTGCTCCGGTTTCCTCCCACAATCCAAAAATGTGCGGGTCAGGTGAATTGGCCAGGCTAAATTGCCCGTAGTGTTAGGTTAAAGGGGTAAATGTAGGGGTATGGGTGGGTTGCGCTTCGGCGGGTTGGTGTGGACTTGTTGGGCCGAAGGGCCTGTTTCCACACTGTAAGTAATCTAATCTAATCTAATCTAATCTAATTATAAAAAGGGACTGCTGAATTCTACATTACTCACTGAGTTTGCTATTCTCTATATTATACAAAAGCACTGCTGTTCTACATATTATGCACAGTGACTGCTGTTCTCTATATTAGACTCAGAGACTGCTGTTCCCTAAATGAGACACAGGGATTGCTGTTCTCTATATTAAACACAAGTACTGTTGCTCTCTTTCTTAAACACAGGGACTGCTGTTCTATATATTATGCACAGTGACTGCTGTTTTCTATATTAGACACAGGGACTGCTGTTCCCATTATTAAACACACGGAGTGTGTTCTCTATATTATACATAGAGTCTTCTGTTTTCTATATTATGCACAGGGCTGCTGTTATAGAGTCATAGAGATGTACAGCATGGAAACAGTCCCTTCGGTCCATGCCGTCCATGCCGACCAGATATCCCAACCCAATCTCGTCCCACCTGCCAGCACCCAGCCCATGTTCTTCATATTGTACACAGGGACTGCTGTTCTCTCTTATTCACGGGCACTGTTGTCCTCTATTATAGACACAAAGAGTGCTGTTCTCCATATTATACACAGGTAAAGCTGTTCTCTCTATGACACGTGTGAACTCCTGCTCTCTGTAGTATACACAGGGACACGTTCTCTATATTATATACAGTGAATGCTGTTCTCTATATTATATGCAGGGACTGTTCATCTCTTTCTGAAATACAGGGATTGCTGTCCTCTATATTTTACACTTGGATTGCTGTTCTCTTTATTAAACACAGGGGCTGCTATCTATATTATATGGAGGGACTGCTGTTCTTTTTCTTAAATACATGGACTGCTGTTCACTATATAATATGAAGGGATTGCTGTTCTCTACACTGTGCACAGGGTTGCTCTTCCCTACAGTGTATACAGGACTGCTGTTCTCTACATTCTAAACTCATGTTTATTAAACACAGGGACTGTTGTTCTCTATATTATATGGGGGGACTGCTGTTCTCTACAATGTACTCAGGAGTGTTGGTCTCTACATTTTACACAGGAACTACTATTCTCAACCAGACACTCAGCTGTTCTCTGTATTACACACACTGATTGCTGTCGTCCACATTGTACACAGGGACTGCTCTTCTTTGTATTATACACAGTGAATCACGTTCTCAATGTTATCCACAGGGACTGTTGTACGCTATGTTGTATGCAAGCACTGCTGTTCACTACATTGCACACACAAGCTGCTGTTTTCTACATTGTATGCAGTCACTGCTGTTCTCTGTGTTAGACACAGACACTGCTGTTTTCTACATTATACATGGGGACTTTTGTTCTGTATAACAGACACAGAGGCTGCTGCATTCCACATGATACATGTGGACTGCTGTTCTCTTTATTAAACACTGTGACTGCTATTCTCTACAATGTACATAGGAGCTGCTGTTCTCTATCTTATACACGGTCACTGCTATTCTCTATGTTGCACACAGGGACTGCTGTTCTTTGTATTATACACAGGGACTCATGTTCTCTGTATTATACACAGGGACTCATGTTCTCTGTATTATACACAGGGACTCATGTTCTCTGTATTATACACAGGGACTCATGTTCTCTATGCTGTACAAAGGGACTGCTGTTCTCTACAATCTCCACAGGCACTGCTGTTCACTGCATTGCAAACATGGGCTGCTGTTCTCTACATTGTGTGCTGTGACTGCTGTTCTCTGCTGTGAATGCAGGGTCTGCTGTTCTCTATGTTATACATAGGGGCAGTTATTCTCCATATTATACATAGGGACTGCTGTTCTGCACATGACATACAGGATCTGCTGTTCTCTACAGTATACACAGGGACTGCTGTTCTCGACCATACACACAGGGACTGCTGTTCTCTACATGAGATGCAGGACTGCTGTTCTCTACAATATAGACAGGAACAATTATTCTACAGATTATACATGTAGACTGCTGTTTTCTACATTATACACAGGGATTGCTATTCTCTATATTATATACAGGGACTGCTGTTCTCTATATTAGACACAGGTGTTGCTATTCACCATACGACACAGACTGGTGAGCAAGGTTGGATGTCTGGAATACAGGGAAAATTCGCTATTTGGATACAGAACTGGCTCAAAGGTAGAAGACAGAGGGTGGTGGTGGAGGGTTGTTTTTCAGACTGGAGGTCTGTGACCAGTGGAGTGCCATAGGGATCGGTGAAGGATCCTCTACTTTTCATCATTTATATAAATGATTTGGATGTGAGTATTAGTGGTACAGATAGTAAGTTTGCAGATGACACCAAAATTGGAGGTGTAGTGAACAGTGAAGATAGTTACCTCAGATTACAACGGGATGTTGATCAGATGGGCCAGTGGACTGAGAAGTGGCAGATTGAGTTTAACACTGGAACTGCTGTTCTTTATATTATACACAGTCGCTGGTGTTCTCCACATTATACACAGGTATGGTTGTTCACTTTATTAAATAAAGGATTTTTTGTTCTTTATATTAGACACAGCATCTGCTGTTCTTGATATTATACACAGGGATTGTTGTTCTCAACATTGTACACAGACAGTGCTTTTCTATAGATTATACATATGGACTGCTGTCCTCTATATTAGACACAGGGACTGCTGTTGTCTATATTATACACAGGGACTGATATTCTCTTTATTAAACACAGATTCTGCTGTTCTCTTTATTAAACACAGGGACTGCTGTTCTCTATACTATACCTAATGAGTGCTGTCCTCTATATTATGCACAGTGACTGCTGTTCCCTATATTAGACACATGGACTGCTGTTCCCAAAATGAGACACAGGGACTGCTGCTTGATATGTTATAAACAGGGACAGCTGGTCTCTATTATGCACAAGGACTCAGGTTGTTAAGGTTGTTCTCTATATTACACATAGCGACTCCTGCTGTCTGTGATATAGAGCTGAAAAATGTGTTGCTGGAAAAGCGCAGCAGGTCAGGCAGCATCAAGGAGCAGGAGAATCGATGTTTCGGGCATAAGCCCTTCTTCAGGAACATAGTGAATGCTGTTCCCTATATGAGACACAGGGATTACTGTTCTCTATATTGTACACAGGGACTGCTGTTCTTTATATTATGCACAGGGACTGCTGTTCTCTATGTTATACACAGAAGCCCTGAAGAAGGGCTTATGCCCGAAACATCGATTCTCCTGCTCCTTGGATGCTGCCTGACCTGCTGCACTTTCCCAGCAACACATTTTTCAGCTCTGATCTCCAGCATCTGCAGTCCTCACTTCCTCTATGATATACACAGGGACACATGTTCTCTATATTATACACAGTGATTTATGTTCTGTATGACACACAGCGACTGCTGGTCTCTATATTAGACACTGGGATTGTTGTTCTCTTCAGTAAACACAGAGACTGCTGTTCTCTATATTATACGTAGGAACTGCAGTTCTCTACAATGTACGCAGGACCATTGTTTTCTGCATTTTACATAGGGATTGCTGGTCTCTAACAGACAATCAGGGACAGCTGATCTCTACAATACACACAGTGACTGCTGTTCTTACATGAGACACAGGATCTGCTGTTCTCTACAATATGCTCAAGGACTAGTGTGCACCAGATCATACACAGCAACTGCTGTTTTCTACATTATTCTCAGGGTTTGTTGTTCTCTTTATGATATAGAGTGACTGCTGTTCTCCATATTGTGCACAGCGTCTGCGGCTCTCTTGATTATGCACAGGGACTGCTGTTCTCTATATTATGCACAAGCACTGGTATTCTCTAAATTTGGCACAGGGACTGCTCTTCTCTACATGAAACACAGGGATAGCTGTTCTCTATATTTCACACAGGGTCTGCTGTTCTCTACCACACACAGAGGCGGTGCTGTTCTCTACTTATACGCAGTTACTGCTGTTCTTTACAGTATGCTCAAGGACTAGTGTTCACCAGATCATTCACAGGGATTGTTATTCTCTACATTATAACCAGGGACGGCTGTTCTCTATTTTTTACACAGTGACTGCTGTTCTTTTCATGATGCTCAGGAACTGCTTTGTTCACTTTATTAAACAGAGCTGCTTCTGTTCTTCATATTATGCACAGGTAAGGCTGTTCTCTATTTTCTACACAGGGAGTCCTGCTCTCTACATTATACATAAGGACAGCTGTTCTCTATCATATACACAGGGACTGCTGTTCTCTATATTATGCACAGGGGCAGCTGTGCTCTTTATTAAACACAGGGATTCAACCTGTCTATATTATACACGGTGATGGCTTTCTCTATCTTATACATAGTGCTGTCTCTTTATTAAATGCAGAGACTTCTTTTCTCGACATTGTACACAAGGACTGCTGTTCTCCATATTGCCATATTCTAAATTTGGACTGATGCTCTCTAGAACAGACACCAGGAGTGGTATTGTCTATGTTAAACACTGGAACAGCTGTTCTCTATATTATACGCAGGGATTGCAGACTTCTATGTCATAACAGGCACTGCTGATCTCTCTCCAATATACACAGGAACAGCTGTTCTCTATATTATACACAGGGACTGTGGACTTCTATGTCATACCAGGCACTGCTGATCTCTCTATTATACACTGGGACAGCTGTCCTCTATAACATACGCAGTCACTTCTGTTCTCTATGTTGAACACGGGCTGTTGTTCTCTACATTGTACGCAGTCACTGCTGTTCTCTGCATGTGTGCGGGGACTATTGTTCTCTATTTTATACATAGGGACTGCTGTTCACGATGTTATACACAGGGACTGCTCATCTCTGTCTTGTACAGACAAACTGCTGTTCTCTATATTATACAAAGGGACTGCTGTGTTGTGGAATAGACACAGTAACAGCTGCTCTCTATAGTATACACAGGGACTGCTGTTCTGTGTAATAGACACAGGGATTGCTGTTCTCCATGTTATACAAAGGGACTGCTGTTCTCTACAATGTACACAGACTCTGCTGTTTTCAACATTGTATACTGGGACTGTCGTTCTCTCTAGCGTACGCAGGACTGTTCTCTACATTACACACAGGGACTGCTGTTCTCTACATTATACACAGGGACTGCTGTTCTCTGCATTATACACAGGGACTGCTGTTATCTATAATAGACACAGGGAGTATTGTTTTCTATATTATACACAGGACTGCTCTTCTGTATAATAAACAAGAGGCTGTTGTTCTCTCCATCATACACAGGGACTGTTGGACTGTTGTTCTCTTTATTAAATACCTGGTCTGCTGTTCTCTGTATTATATTTAGGGATTAGTGTTCTCCACAATGTACAGAGGCACTGCTGTTTTCTACATTGCACACATTGACTGCTGTTCTCTACGTTGTGCGCAGGGACTGCTGTTCCCTATATTATACACAAGGACTGTTCTCTATGTTATACCATGGGACTGCAAATCTCTGTATTGTACAGAGGGACTGCTATTCTCTATATTATACATAGGGACGGCTATTCTGTGGAATAGTCACAGGTGCAGCTGTTATCTATTTTGTATACAGGGACTGCTGATCTCTATAATAGACTCAGGGACTGCTGTACTTGACATTACACACAGTATCTGCTGTTCTCTATAGTGAAGAAGGAGTGCTGTTCTCTATATTATACACAGGAACTGCTGTTCTCGACAATGTACAAAGACTGTTCTGTTCTAGATATTGCTACAGGTACTGCCTTTCTCTACACTGTATACAGGTTCTGCTGTTCTCTACAGTGTCCACAGGACTGCTGTTCTCTACATTATAAACAGGAACTGCTGTTCTCTACAATAACCTCAGGGTATGCTTCTCTCCATAATATACACAGTGACTGCTGATTTCTATATTACACGCAGGGACTGCTGTCCTCAACAATGTACAAAGGGACTGCTATTCCCTACATGAGACAGAGGATCTGCTGTTCTCTACAATATACATAGAAACAACTGTTCTCCACATTAGAAACAGGGACTGCTGTTTTCTAAATTATTCTCAGGGTTTGTTGTTCTCTTTATGATACATAGTGACTGCTATTCTCTATATTGTACATAGGGTCTGCTGCTCTCTAAAATAGACACAGTGACTGTTGTTCTCTATATTATACACAGGGACTGCTGTTCTCCATTTTGTACAAAGGCTCTGTTGTTCCCTATATTATACTCAGAGAGTGCTCTTCACTTTTTTCTACACCGGGACTGCTGTTCTCTATATTGTACACCGGGGCTGCTGTTCTCACTTATACACGGGCACTGTCATCCTCTATAATAGACAAAAGGACTGTTGTTCTCCATATTATACACAGGTATGGCTGTTCTCTCTATTACACACAGGGACTCCAGCTCTCTATAATATACACAGGGACAAGTGTTCTCTATATTACACACATCGACTGCTGTTTTCTATTATTATACACAGAGATTGCTGTTCTCTTTATTAAACGCAGGGACTGCTGTTGTCTATATTATATGTTGGGACGGCTGTTCTCTGCACTGTACACAGGGACTGCTCTACCCTACAATGTACACAGGAGCACTGTCCTCTACATTTTACACAGGTACTACTGTTCTCTACCATATACTCAGGGACATTATACGCATCGACTGCTGTTCTCTACATGAGACACAGGATCTACTGTCCTTTACAATATACACAGGGACAAGTGTTCTCCACATTAGAAACAGGGACTGCTATTTTCTGCATTATTCTCAGGGTGTGTTGTTCTCTTTATGATACAGAATGACTGCTGTTCTCTATGTTGTGCATAGCGTCTGCTGCTCTCTTGATTACATACAGGGACGGCTGTCCTCTATATTATACACAGGCACCTGGTGTTCTCTAAATTTGGCACAGGGACTGCTGTTCTCTATATTATACACAAGGACAGCTGTTCTCCATAATGTACAGAGGGTCTGCTGTTCTCTACCATACGCACAGGTGGTGCTGTTCTCTACTTATACGCAGTGACTGCTGTTCTCCACATGAGACACAGAGACTGCTGTTCTATACAATATGCTCAAGGACTAGTGTTCACCAGATCATACACAGGGACTGCTGTTTTACACATTATACACAGGGATTGTTAATGTCTACATTATACCCAGGGACGGCTGTTCTCTATATTTTACACAGTGACTGCTGTTCTCGATATTATGTACAGAGACTTTGTTCGCTTTATTAAATACAGGGACTTCTTTTCTCCATATTCTGCACAGGTTTGCTGTCCTCTACAATGTGTACAGACACTGCTGTTCTCGATGTTGAATACATGGGCTGCTTTTCTCTACATTGTACGCAGTCACTGCCTTTCTCTGCATGTGCGCAGGGGCTATTGTTCTGTATTTTATACATAGGGACTGCTGTTCACTATTGTTTTGATGTTTAGACTACTTACAGTGTGGAAACAGGCTCTTCGACCCAACAAGTCCACACCGACCCGCCGAAGCGCAACCCACCCAGACCCAATCCCCTACACCTAACGCTACGGGCAATTTAGCATGGCCAGTTCACCTAACCTGCACAATTTTGGATTGTGGGAGGAAACCGGAGCACCCAGAGGAAACCCACGCAGATACGGGGAGAATGTGCAAACTCCACACAGAGAGTCGCCTGAGGCGGGAATTGAACCCGGGTTTCTGGCGCTGTGAGGCAACTGTGCCACCATGCCGCCCACAATGTTATACACAGGGACTGCTCATCTCTGTATTGTACAGACAAACTGCTGTTCTCTATATTATGAAAAAGGGACTGCTGTTGCATATAATAGACGCAGGGACTGCTGTTCTCCATATTATACAAAGGGACTGCTGTTCTCTCCAATGAACACAGACTCTGCTCTTTTCAACATTGTACACTGGGACTGCTATTTTCTACAGTGTATGCAGGACTACTGTTCTCTACATTATGCACTGCAACTGCTGTTCTCGATATTATACACAGGGTCTGTTGTTTAATATATATTATGCACAGTGACTGCTGTTCTTTATTTTAGACACAAGAACTGCTGTTCTCATTATTAAATATAAGGACTAATGCTCTCTATATTGTACACAGGGACTGCTGTTCTCTCTTGTGCACGGACCCTGTTGTCCTCTATAACAGAAACACAGACTGCTGTTCTCCATATTATTCACAGGTAAGGCTGTTCACTATATTACACACAGGGACTCCTGCTCTCTATAATATACACAGGAACACATGTTCTATATATTACACAGGGATACTGTTCTCTACCAGACACTCACGGACAGTTGTACTCTATATTATACACTGGGACTGCTGTTCTCTACATGAGACACAGGATCTGCTGTTCTGTTTATAAAACACAGGGAATGCTATTCTCTGTATTATGCACAGGCACTGGTGTTCTCTAAAATAGACAAAGGGACTGCTGTTCTCTATATTATACATAGGGATAACTGTTCTCTATATTATACGCAGTGACTCAAGTTATATATATTATACACAGGAATAACTGATTTCCATATTGTACTAAGGCCCTGCTGTTTTCTATATTATACACAGAGAGTGCTGTTCACGTTTTTTATACTCAGGGTCTGTTGTTTTCTATATTGTACACAGGGACTGCTGTTCTCCATATTGTACACAGGGACTGCTATTCTCTCTCATACACGTGCATGGCTGTTCTGTATAATTGATACAAGGACTTCTGTTTTCCATATTATACACAGGTAAGGCTGTTCTTTATATTACACAGATGGACTCCTGCTGTCTATAATATACACAGGGACAAGTGTTCTCTATATTATACACAGCAATGCCCATCTTCCATATTATGCAAAGGGATTGCTGTTCTCTTTATTAAATACAGGGACTTCTGTTCTCTATGTTACAGATAGGGACGGCTGCTCTCTAAACTCTACACAGGGACTGATCTTCCCTACAATGTTCGCAGGATTGCTGGTCTCTACATTTTACCCATGGACTAATGTTCTCTACCATATACTCAGGGACAACTGTTCTCTACATTATACGCATCAACTTGTGTTCTCTAAAATAGAGACAGGATCTGTTGTTCTCCACAATATACACAGGGACTAATGTTCTCCACATTATAAACAGGGACTGCTGTTTTTTTACATTATTCACAGGGTTTGCTGTTCTCTATATCATGCACAGGGACTGCTGTTCTCTAAAATAGACACAGGGATTGCTGTTCTCTGTGTTATACACAGGGATTGCTGTTATCTTTATTAAACAGAGGGACTGCTGTTCTCTATATTATATGTAGAGACAGCTGTTCGCTGCACTGTACACAGGGACTGCTCTTTCCTACAACGTATGCAGGAACACCGTTCTCAACATTTTTCACAGGGACTATTGTTCTCTACCATACCCTCAGGTACAGTTATTCTCTACAGTATACACATCAACATGTGTTCTCTACATGAGACACAGGGACTGCTGTACTCTATCTCATATGCAGAGACTAGTGTCCTCCACAATGTATGGAGGTACTGCTACACATTGCACACATGGACTGCTCGTCTCTACATTGTACACAGTGACTGCTGTTCTCTGCATTGTGCGCAGGGACTGCTGTAATCTGTTGTATACACAGGAACTGTTCTGTATGTCATACACAGGAACTGCTGATTTCTGTATTTACTGCTATTCTCTACATTATACATAGGGACTGCTGTTCTGAGGAATAGACATAGGTACAGCTGTTCTCTGTTTTGTACACAGGGACTGCTGTTCTCTTTCATGAACTCAGGGGCTGTTGTACTCTATATTACACGCAGTTTCTACTGTTCTCTATAGTGAACAGAAGGATTGCTGTTCTCTATGTTACTTACAGTGACCGCTGTTCTCGACAATATCCACAAGGACTATTGTTCTCCACATTGTACACAGGAACTGATATTTTATACATTACACAGGGATTGTTGTTCCCTATATTAGACACAGGGACTGCTGTTCCCAATATGAGACATTATACACAGGCAGTGCTGTCTGGAAAATAATCACAGAAACTGTTGTTCTCTATATTTTACACAGGACTGCTTTTGTCAATATTGCACAGAGGGACTGCTGTTCTTTATAAAATGCACAGTAACTGCTGTTCTCCAAACTAGACAGAGGAACTGCTATTCTCTATATTATAAACAGGAACTGCTGCTTTCTATATTACACACAGGGATAGATGTTCTCTGTATTATACACAGTGACTCATGTTCACTATATTGTACACAGGGACTGCTGTGTTCTATATTATACACAGATACAGGTATTCTCTATATTGTATACAGGGACGGCTGTTCCCTTTATTAAACACAGGGATTCATGTTCTTTATATGAGACACAGCATCTTCTGTTCTCCATATTTTACACAGGGACTGCTGTTCTCTAGATTATACAAATGGACTGCTGTTCTCTAAAATAGACACGGGGAATGCTGTTCTCTATATTATGCACAGGGACTGCAGTTGTCATTATTAAACACAGGGACTGCTGTTCTCGGCATTGTACACACACTGTTTTTCTCTATATTATACACAGGGACTGCTATTCTCTATATTATACATATGAACTGCTGTTGTCAATATTGCACACAGGGACTCATGTTCTTTATAAAATGCACAGGCACTGATATTGTCTAAAATAGAGAGAGAGACTGTTATTCTCTATATTGTAGACAGGGACTGCTGTTCTCTAAAATAGACACAGGGACTGTTGTTCTCTATATTATACACAGGGACTGCTGCTCTCGGTATTACACACAGGGATAGCTGTTCTCTATATAATACAGTGACTCATGTTCTCTATATTATACACAGACACTGGTGTTCTCTATAATATACACAGGGACGGTTGTTCTCTTTATTAAACACAGGGAATGATGTTCTTTATATTAGACACAGCATCTTCTATTCTCTACATTATACACAGGAACTGCTGCCTTCCATATTGTACACAGGGATTGCTGTACTTTATATTATGCACAGGCAGTGATGTTTTCTGATATAGACACGGGGACTGCTGTTCTTGATATTGTACACAGAGACAGCTGTTCTCTAAGATAGACACATGGACTGTTGTTCACTATATTATACACAACGACTGCTGCTCTCTATATTACACACAGAGATTGCTGTTCTCTATATTATACACAGTGACTCACATTCTCTATATTGTACGCAGGTACTGCTGTTCTCTTTATTAAACACAGGGATTCATGTTCTTTATATTATGCACAGCATCTTCTATTCTCTATATTATACACAGGACTGCTGTTCTCCATATTGTACAGAGAGACTGCTGTTATTTATATGATGCACAGGCACTGATATTCTCTGAAATAGACAAGGGGACTGCTGTTCTCTTTATTATGCACAGAGACTGCTGTTCTCATTATTAAACAGAGGGACTATAGATTTCTATATTATACACTGGGACTGCTGCTCTCTATATTACCCACAAGGATAGCTGTTCTCTATGTTATACACAGTAAATCATGTTCTCTATATTGGCATAGGGATTGTTGTTCTCTATATTTCACACAGACACTGGTATTCTCAATATTATACACAGGGACGGCTGTTCTCTTTATTAAACACAGGGATTCATGTTCTTTATATTGGACAGAGCATCTTCTGTTCTCTTTATTATACACAGTGACTGCTGTTCCCCATATTGTACTCAGGGACTGCTGTTCTTTATATTATGCACATGCACTGATGTTCTCTAAAATAGACATGGGGACTGCTGTTCGCTATATTATACACAGAGACTGCTGTTCTCATAATTAAACACAGGGACTGTTGTTCAGGGCATTGTACACAGAGACTGCTTTTCTCTACATTATAAACAGGGACTGCTGTTCTCTGTATCATACAGAGGGACTGCTGTTCTCTGCATTGTATACTGGGACTGCTGTTTTCTGTATTATACAGTTTTCTGTATTATACACGTGAACTGCTGTTGTCTATATTGCACGCAGGGATTGCTGTTCTTTGTATGATGCACAGGCACTGCTGTTCTCTAAAATAGACAGAGGGACTGTTTTTCTCGATATTATACAAAGGGACTGCTGCTCTCTAAATTACACACGGGGCCTACTGTTCTCTAAAGTAGACACATGGTCTGTTGTTTTCTATATTATACATAGGGACTGCTGCTCTCTATATTATACACAGTGACTCTATATTGTACACAGGGACTGCTGTTTTCTATATTATACACAGCGCTGGTGTTTTCTATATTATACACAGTGATGGCTGTTCTCTTTATTAAACACAGGGATTCTTTTTTTTATATTAGACACAGCATCTTGTGTTCTCTACATTATAGGAGAAAGTGAGGTCTGCAGATGCTGGAGATCAAAGTTGAAACTTTATTGCTGGAACAGCACAGCAGGTCAGGCAGCATCCAGGGAACAGGAGATTCGACGTTTCGGGCACAGGCCCTTCTTCAGGAATGAGCAGAGAGTGTTCAGCAGGAGAAGATAAAAGGTAGGGAGGAGGGACTTGGAGGAGGGGAGTTGGAAATGTGATAGGTGGAAAGAGGTCAAAGTGAGGGTGATAGGTCGGAGTAGGGTGGAGGCGGAGAGGTCAAGAAGAAGACTGCAGGTCAGGAAGGCGGTGCCGGGCTGGAAGGATCTGGCTGAGACAAGGTGGGGGGAGGGGGGATGAAGAAACTGGTGAAGTCCAAGTTCATCCCCTGCGGTTGGAGGGTTCCCAGTCGGAAGATAAGACGCTCCTCCTCCGACCGTCGGGTTGTTGTGGTTTGGCGGTGGATGAGTCCAATGACCTGCATATCCTCGGTGGAGTGGGAGGGGGAGTTGAAATGCTGTGCCACAGGTTGGTTGGGTTGGTTCGTCCGGGTGGCCCAGAGGTGCTCCCTGAATCGCTCCGCAAGTAGGCGGCCTGTCTCCCCAATATAGAGGAGGCCACACCGGCTGCAGCGGATGCAGTAGATGATGTGGGTGGAGGTGCAGGTGAATCTGTGGCGGATATGGAAGTTTCCCTTGGGGCCTTGGAGAGAAGTGAGGGGGGAGGTGTGGGCGCAAGTGTTGCACCTCCTGCGGTTGCAAGGGAAGGTGCCGGGAGTGGTGGTTGGGTCGGTGGGGGGTGTGGATCTGACAAGGGAGTCGCGGAGGGAGTGGTCTCTACGGAAAGCTGATAGGGGAGGGGAGGGAAATATATCCTTGTGCTGGGGTCTGTTTGGAGGTGGCGGAAGTGACGGCGGATGATGCGCTGTACATGGAGATTGGTGGGGTGGTAGGTGAGGACCAGTGGGGTTCTGTCCTGGTGGCGGTTGGAGGGG
The DNA here is from genome assembly GCF_037043375.1 of Chiloscyllium plagiosum. Taxonomy (NCBI): domain Eukaryota; kingdom Metazoa; phylum Chordata; class Chondrichthyes; order Orectolobiformes; family Hemiscylliidae; genus Chiloscyllium; species Chiloscyllium plagiosum. The sequence goes on along the minus strand of NW_028270149.1, from coordinate 89,208,649 downwards.
CGGGGCTCAAGGGCGGAGGAGCGGGAAGTGGAGGAGATGCGGTGGAGGGCACCGTCGACCACGTCGGGGGGGAAATTGCGGTCCTTGAAGAAGGAGGCCATCTGTGTTGTACGTATTTTGAACTGGTCCTCCTGGGAGCAGATGCGGCGGAGACGAAGGAATTGGGAGAATGGGATGGCGTTTTTACAGGGGGCAGGATGGGAGGAGGTGTAGTCCAGGTAGCTGTGGGAGTCGGTAGGTTTGTAGTAGGTTTGTAGTCTCTACATTATACACAGGGACTGCTATTCTCCATATTGTACAGAGAGACTGCTGTTCTTTATATGATGCACAGGGGTGGCTGTTTTCTTTATTAAACACAGGGATTCATGTTCTTTATATTAGCACAGCATCTGCCATTCTCTATATTATACTCAGGGACTGCTGTTCTCGACATCATACACAGGGAATACTTTTCTCTATATGATATACAGTGACTGCTGTACTCTAGATAAGATACAGGGAATGCTCTTTTCTATATTATACATACGAACTGCTGTTCTCTATAGTTTACACAGGCACTGCTGTTCTTTATATTATGCACAGACACTGCAGTTCTTTGAAATAGATTTAGGGACTGCTGTTCTCTATATTATGCACAGGCACTGTGTTCTCTATATTATACACAGGGACAGCTGTTCTTTTTATTAAACACAGAGATTCATGTTTTTAAATTAGACCCAGCATCTTCAGTTCTCTATATTATACATAGGGACTGTTGTTCTCCATATTGTACACAGGAACTGCTGTTCTTTATATTATGCACAGGCACTGATGTTCTCTAAAATAGAGGGACGTCTGTTCTCGGCATTGTACACAGAGAGTGCTTTTCTCTATATTATACTCAGGGACTGCTGTTCTGTGTATTATACAGAGGGACTGCTGTTCTCTTCATTAAACACAGGGATTCATGTTCTTTATATTAGACACAGCATCTGCTGTTCTCTATATTATACGCAGGGACTGCTGCTCTCTATATTGCGCACTGAGATTGCTGTTCCCTATATAATATACAGTGACACATATCCTCTATATTGTACACAGGAACTGGTGCTTTCTACATTATACACAGCCACTGGTGTTCTCTATATTATACACAGGGACAGCAGTTCTCTAAAATAGACCCAGGGTCTGTTGTTCTCTATATTATACACGGGGCCTGCTGCTCTCTATATTACACACAGGGATAGTTGTTCTCGATATTATACACAGTGGCTCATGTTCTCTGTATTGTAAAAACAATGACTGCAGATGCTGGAAACCAGATTCTGGATTAGTGGTGCTGGAAGAGCACACCAATTCAGGCAGCATCCAAGGACAGGCAAAATCGACGTTTCGGGCAAGAGCCCTTCATCAGGAATAAAGGCAGTGAGCCTGAAGCGTGGAGAGATAAGCTGGAGGAAGGTGGGGGTGGGGAGAAAGTAGCATAGAGTACAATGGGTGAGTGGAGGAGGGGATGAAGGTGATGGTCAGGGAGGAGAGGGTGGAGAGGATAGGTGGAAAAGGAGATAGACAGGTGGGACAAGTCCAGACAAGTCATGGGGACAGTGCTGAGCTGGAAGTTTAGAACTAGGGTGAGGTGGGGGAAGGGGAAATGAGGAAACTGTTGAAGTCCACATTGATGCCCTGGGGTTGAAGTGTTCCGAGGCAGAAGATGAGGCGTTCTTCTTCCAGGCGTCTGGTGGTGAGGCAGCGGCGGTGAAGGAGGCCCAGGACCTCCATGTACTCGGCAGAGTGGGAGGGGGAGTTGAAATGTTGGGCCACGGGGCGGAGTGGTTGATTGGTGCCGGTGTCCTGGAGATGTTCCCTAAAGCGCTCTGCTAGGAGGCGCCCAGTCTCCCCAATGTAGAGGAGACCGCATCGGGAGCAATGGATACAATAAATGATATTAGTGGATGTGCAAGTAAAACTTTGATGGATGTGGAAGGCTCCTTTAGGGCCTTGGATAGAGGTGAGGGAGGAGGTGTGGGCGCAGGTTTTACAGTTCCTGCGGTGGCAGGGGAAAGTGCCAGGATGGAAGGGTGGGTTGTAGGGGGGCGTGGACCTGACCAGGTAGTCATGCAGGAAACAGTCTTTGCGGAAGGCGGAAAGAGGTGGGGAGGGAAATATATCCATGGTGGTGGGGTCTGTTTGGAGGTGGCGGAAATGTCAGCGGATGATTTGGTTTATGCGAAGGTTGGTAGGGTGGAAGGTGTGCACCAAGGGCGTTCTGTCCTTGTTACGGTTGGAGGGGTGGGGTCTGAGGGCGGAGGTGCGGGATGTGGACGAGATGCGTTGGAGGGCATCTTTAACCACGTGGGAAGGGAAATTGCGGTCTCTAAAGAAGGAGGCCATCTGGTGTGTTCTGTGGTGGAACTGGTCCTCCTGGGAGCAGATACGGCGGAGGCGGAGGAATTGAGAATACGGGATGGCATTTTTGCAAGAGGTAGGGTGGGAAGAGGTGTAATCCAGGTAGCAGTGGGAGTCGGTGGGTTTGTAAAAATGTAAGTGTCAAGTCAGTCGTCATTAATGGAGATGGAGAGGTCCAGGAAGGGGAGGGAGGTGTCAGAGATGGTCCAGGTAAATTTAAGGTCAGGGTGGAATGTGTTGGTGAAGTTGATGAACTGCTCAAACTCCTCCCGGGAGCACGAGGCGGCGCCAATCATCGATGTAGCGGAGGAAGAGGTGGGGAGTGGTGCCGGTGTAATTACGGAAGATCAACTGCTCTACGTAGCCAACAAAGAGACAGGCATAGCTGGGGCCCATACGTGTGCCCACGGCTACCCCTTTGGTCTGGAGGAAGTGGGAGGATTCAAAGGAGAAATTGTTAAGGGTGAGGACCAGTTCAGCCAAACGAATGAGAGTGTTGGTGGAAGGGTACTGTTGGGGACGTCTGGAGAGGTAAAAAACGGAGTGCTTGGAGGCCCTGGTCATGGCGGATGGAGGTGTAGAGGGATTGGATATCCATGGTGAAGATGAGGTGTTGGGGGCCGGGGAAACGGACGTCTTGGAGGAGGTGGAGGGCGTGGGTGGTGTCTCAAACGTACGAAGCTCCTTGGATGCTGCCTGAACTTTTGTGCTCTTCCAGCACAGTGGGCGGCACGGTGGTACAGTGGTTAGCACTGCTGCCTCACAGCGCCAGATACCCGGGTTCAGTTCCCGCCTCAGGCGACTGACTGTGTGGAGTTTGCACGTTCTCCCCGTGTCTGCGTGGGTTTCCTCCCGGTGCTCCGGTTTCCTCCCACAGTCCAAAAATGTGCAGGTTAGGTGAATTGGCCATGCTAAATTGCCCGTAGTGTAAGGTAAGGGGCAAATGTGTGGGTGGGTTGCGCTTCAGCGGGTCGGTGTGGACTTGTTGGGCCGAAGGGCCTGTTTCCACACTGTAAAGTAATCTAAAGTAATCTAATCTAATCTAATCTAATCCAGAATCTGGTTTCCAGCATCTGCAGTCATTGTTTTTACCTCGTTGATTTTAACCCTACTGTGAATCCTCTTGCAAGGATGCCTGCCTTGAAGAAGTTTTCCTCCTCTCTCTACAAGAATCTCAGGGAGTCTCTCTCTCACTGCAACTCCCAGGTCATTTCCTCAGCCCTGAAGCTCTTCAACCATGTCCTGAAACAAACTCGCTATCACAGCCACATTTGCTTCCTCAGTGCCTGCTTCCGTAACCAACTCACCCCACACGGACTCCGGACCACCTTTAAACCAGCAGAGTTTGGACCCGAACAGGACAAACAGTACAGACTACAGATTCAAAAACACCAGCAACAGTTCTCCTTCAAGATCCTCCGCTCCACGCTTGCAGCAATGCGCCGGTACCTAACCTCTCTACAGTCAGCCCTGCCTCAGCTGAGGGCCACACTCTCTCAGAATTGCAAAGGACCCACTCTGTACTACATCCTCAGGAGAATTCATACTCTCAACAAACAGTATTTCAATTCCATCTCAAACATCAAAAACTGTATGTCCAACAAACGTTTATCTACCCAGCTCCATAAACCAGCGCTCCTCAAACATTCCAGAAGATTCCCCTGGCCTCGGAAACAACTCAGATGCCATTAGCCATGTGGCTGATGCAGCTGCCACCCCCACGTTGATTGATGATGTCACTTCTGCCCCCATCACGGCCGCTCCCACAGCCACTTCCGCCCCTCACAATTCCTCATGCATCACACGTGACATCACTTCCGCCCCTCACATCATCGCTGATGCCACACGCTCAGTGACTTCCGTCACCCCTACTGCCGTGTCTGCCACCACTTCTGCCCCCACCAGCGCCACTCACCTGCATTCTGCTGACACACCCTCCACAGATCCCACTGTCACTATCCCCACCCCCAGAATCCTGAGGGGAACACTACCCCTGCTCATGACTCCACCCCCATTCCCCCCACCATCACACCCACTCCAGTTACAGGTTCCGTCCCCACTCCCAGCTTGACACCCACACCAGATCCCAGCTCCCAGCCCTGCCGAGTTTTCACCATACCCCCAGACCTCCCCCTCACTGAGGACGAACTATCAGTCCTCAGCAAAGGACTCACCTTCATCCCCCTCCGTCCATGCATCAATGAATTTAATACACGCCGTGATGTCGAACAATTCTTCCGTCGCCTCTGCCTCCGAGCTTACTTTCACAATCAGGATTCCCGCCCACCTTCTGAGGACTCCTTCGCCCACCTCCGACACACTGCATCCACCTGAACACCCCACGCTGGCCTATTACCTGCCCTCGACCTCTTCATTTCCAACTGCCGCCGGGACATTAACCGCCTCAACCTGTCTACCACCCTCCCCGACTCCAACCTCTCATCCTCACAACACGCAGCCCTCCAATCCCTCTGCTCCAATCCCAACCTCACCATCAAGCCAGCGGATAAAGGGGACGCAGTGGTAGTCTGGCGCACTGACCTCTACACCGCTGAAGCCAAATGCCAACTCGAGGACACCTCTTCCTACTGCCCCCTCGACCATGACCCCACCCCCCATCACCAAACCATCATCTCCCAAACCACACAGAACCTCATCACCTTAGGAGATCTCCCACCCACAGCTTCCAACCTCATAGTCCAGGAACCCCGCACTACCCGGTTCTACCTCCTTCCCAAGATCCACAAGCCTGACCACCCTGGCCGACCCATTGTCTCAGCATGCTCCTGCCCCACTGAACTCATCTCTACCTACCTCGAAACTGTCCTATCCCCCCTAGTCCAGGAACTCCCCACATACGTTTGAGACACCACCCACGCCCTCCACCTCCTCCAAGACTTCCGTTTCCCCGGCCCCCAATGCCTCATATTCACCATGGATATCCAATCCCTCTACACCTCCATCCGCCATGACCAGGGCCTCCAAGCCCTCCGTTTTTTCCTCTCCAGGCGTGCCCAACTGTATCCTTCCACCAACACTCTCATTCGTTTGGCCGAACTGGTCCTCACCCTTAACAATTTCTCTTTTGAATCCTCCCACTTCCTCCAGACCAAAGGAGTAGCCATGGGCACACGTATGGGCCCCAGCTATGCCTGTCTCTTTGTTGGCTATGTAGAGCAGTTGATCTTCTGTAATTACACCGGCACCACTCCCCACCTCTTCCTCCGCTACATCGATGACTGCATTGGCGCCGCCTTGTGCACCCGGGAGGAGTTTGAGCAGTTCATCAACTTCACCAACACATTCCACCCTGACCTTAAATTTACCTGGACCATTTCTGACACCTCCCTCCCCTTCCTGGACCTCTCCATCTCCATTAATGACGACCGACTTGACACCGACATTTTTTACAAACCCACCGACTCCCACTGCTACCTGGATTACACCTCTTCCCACCCTACCTCTTGCAAAAATGCCATCCCGTATTCCCAATTCCTCCGCCTCCACCGTATCTGCTCCCAGAAGGACCAGTTCCACCACAGAACACACCAGATGGCCTCCTTCTTTAGAGACCGCAATTTCCCTTCCCACGTGGTTAAAGATGCCCTCCAATGCATCTCGTCCACATCCCGCACCTCCGCCCTCAGACCCCACCCCTCCAACCGTAACAAGGACAGAACGCCCTTGGTGCACACCTTCCACCCCACCAACCTTTACATAAACCAAATCATCCGCCGACATTTCCGCCACCTCCAAACAGACCCCACCACCAGGGATATATTTCCCTCCCCACCCCTTTCCGCCTTCCGCAAAGACCGTTCCCTCTGTGACTACCTGGTCAGGTCCACGCCCCCCTACAACCCACCCTCCCTTTCCTGGCACTTTCCCCTGCCAGTGCACGAACTGTAAAACCTGCGCTCACTCCTCCTCCCTCACCTCTATCCAAGGCCCTAAAGGAGCCTTCCACATCCATCAAAGTTTTACTTGCACATCCACTAATATCGTCTATTGTATCCGTTGCTCCCGATGCGGTCTCCTCTACATTGGGGAGACTGGGCACCTCCTAGCAGAGCGCTTTAGGGAACATCTCCGGGACACCCGCACCAATCAACCACACCGCCCCGTGGCCCAACATTTCAACTCCCCCTCCCACTCTGCCAAGGACATGGAGGTCCTGGGCCTCCTTCACCACCGCTTCCTCACCACCAGACGCCTGGAGGAAGAACGCCTCATCTTCTGCCTCGGAACACTTCAACCCCAGGGCATCAATGTGGACTTCAACAGTTTCCTCATTTCCCCTTCCCCCACCTTACCCTAGTTCCAAACTTCCAGCTCAGCACTGTCCCCATGACTTGTCTGGACTTGTCCCACCCGCCTACCTCCTTTTCCACCTATCCACTCCACCCTCTCCTCCCTGACCTATCACCTTCATCCCCTCCTCCACTCACCCATTGTACTCTATGCTACTTTCTCCCCACTCCTACCCTCCTCTAGCTTACCTCTCCACGCTTCAGGCTCACTGCCTTTATTCCTGATGAAGGGCTTTTGCCCGAAACGTCGATTTCGAAGTTCCTTGGATGCTGCCTGAATTGGTGTGCTCTTCCAGCACCACTAATCCATTCTCTGTATTGTACACAGGGCCTGCTGTTCTCTATATTACACACAGGGATAGCTATTCTCTGCATCATACACAGTGGCTTATGTTCTCTGTATTGTACACAGGCATTGATGTTTTCTATATTATACACAGCCACTGGTGTTCTCTATATTATACAGAGTGACAACTATTCTCTTTCTTTATCACAGGGATTTATGTTCTTTATATTAGACACAGCATCTTCTGTTCTGTATATTATACACAGGGACTGCTATTCTCAGCATTGTACACAGAGACTGCTTTTCTCTATATTAGGCACAGGGACCGCTCTACTCTGTTTATACAGAGGGACAGCTGTACTCTGTTTATACAGAGGGACTGCTGTTCACTTTATTATACACAGAAACTGCTGTTTTCATTATTATACAGAGGGACTGTTGTTCTCTTTATTAAATACAGGGCCTGCTGTTCTCTAAAATAGTCAAAGGGACTGTTGTTCTCTATATTATACACAGGGACTGCTGCTCTCTATATTACACACTACTGTTCTCTATATAATACACAGTCACTGGTGTTCTCTATATTATACACGGTGACTCATGTTCTCTATATTGTACACAGGGACTGCTGTTCTCTACATTATACACAGATACTCTCGACATTATACAGAGAGAGTGCTTTTCTCCATAAGATACTATTCTTTATATAGAACATTGGGAATGCTCTTCTCTATATTATACATATGAACTGCTGTTCTTTTTATTGTGCATAGACACTGCTGTTCTCTAAAATATGCACAGTGACTGCTGCTCTCTATATTATGCACAGGGACAGCTGTTCTCTATATTATACACAGTGACTCATATTCCCTATAGTGTACACAGGGACTACTGTTCTCTATATAATACACAGTCACTGGTGTTTTCTATATTATACACAGGGATGGCTGTTCTCTTCATTAAACACAGGGAGTCATGTTCTTTTTATTGGACACAATGACTGCTGTTCTCTACGTTATACATCTGAACTGCTGTTGTCTATATTGCACACAGGACCTGCTGTTCTTTATATAATGCAAAGGGACTGCTGTTCTCGGCATTGTACACAGAGAGTGCTTTTTTCTAGATTATACATATGGACTGCTGTCCCCTATATTAGACACAGGGACTGCTGTTGTCTATATTATACGCAGTGTCTGTTGTTCCCAAAATTAAACACAGGGACTGCTGTTCCCTATATGAGACACAGGGACTGCTGTTCTCTACATTACACACAGACAATGCTGTTCTCGGTAATAATCACAGAAACTGCTATTGTCTATATATTAGATACAAGGACTGCTGTTCTCATTATTAAACACAAGGACTGCTGTTCTCTATGTTATGCACAGGGCTGCTGCTCTCTGTATTGTACACAGGGAATGTTGTTCTCTCTTATACAATGGCACAGTTGTCCTCTATAATATACACAAGAACTGCTGTTCTCCATATTATACACAGCTAAGGCTGTTCTCAATATTCCACAAAGAGACTCCTGCTCTCTATACACAGGGACATATGTTCTCTATATTATACACTGGGACTGCTGTTCTCTACATGAGACACAGATCTGCTGTTCTCTACAATATACACAGGGACTACTGTTCTCCACATTAGGAACAGGGACTGCTGTTCTCTATATTACACACAGGGACTCCTGCTCTCTATAATATAGACAGGGACACATTTTCTCTGTATTATACACAGTGACTGCTGTTCTCTATGGTATACACAGGGACTGTTGCTCTCTATATTATACACTGGGACTGCTGTTCTCTACATGAGACACAGGATCTACTGTTCTCTACAATATATACAGGGACTACTGTTCTTCACATTAGAAAGAGGGACTGCTGTTCTATATATTACACACAGGGACTGCTGTTCCCTATGTTAAACAGAGGGACTTCTGTTCCCTATACGAGACACAGGGATAGCTGTACCCTATCAGAGCACAGGGTCTGCTGCTCTCTTTATTAAATTAGATTAGATTAGATTACTTACAGTGTGGAAACAGGCCCTTCGGCCCAACAAGTCCACACCGACCCGCCGAAGCGCAACCCACCCATACCCCTACATTTACCCCTTACCTAACACTACGGGCAATTTAGCATGGCCAATTCACCTGGCCTGCACATCTTTGGATTGTGGGAGGAAACCGGAGCACCCGGAGGAAACCCACGCAGACACTGGGAGAACGTGCAAACTCCACACAGTCAGTCGCCGGAGGCGGGAATTGAACCCGGATCTCTGGCGCTGTGAGGCAGCAGTGCTAACCACTGTGCCACCGTGCCGCCCACGGTGTAGGGAATGCTGTTCTCTCTATTACGCACGGGCACAAGTGTTCTCTAAAATAGACACAGGGACTGCTGTTCTCTATTATACACAGGGATTGCTGTTCTCTATATTATACACATGGTCAGTTGCTCTCTATAACAGACACAGGGACAAGTGTTCTCTATATTATACACTTTGTCTCCTGTTCTCTATATTATGCACAGTGACTGCTGTTCTCTATATTATATATAGGGATGGTTGTTGTCTAAAACAGACACAAAGACTGCTGTTCTCTGCATTATACACAAGGACTGCTGTTCTCTATATTATACACATAGACAGCTGCTCTCAATAACATACACAGGGACAAGTGTTCTCTATATTATATACAGCGACTGCTATTCTCTACATCATACACAGGGATTGCTGTTCTCTTTATTAAACTCAGGGACTGCTGTTCTCTATATTATATGTAGGGATGACTGTTCTCAACACTGTACACAGGGACTGCTCTTCCCTACAATGTATGCAGGACTGCTGTTCTCAACATTTTTCACAGGGACTAATGTTCTCTACCATACCCTCAGGGACAGTTGTTCTCTATATTATATGTATCAACTTGTGTTCTCTACATGCGACACAGGATCTGCTGTTCTCCACAATATACACAGGGACTACTGTCCTCCACATTATAAACAGGGACTGGTGTTTTCTAAATTATTCACAGGATTTGCTGTTCTCTGTATTATGCAGAGTGAATGCTGTTCTTTATATTATTCACAGGCACTGCTGTTCTCTTTATTAAACACATGGACGGCTGTTTTCTTCATTAAACAGAGGGATTCATGTTCTATATATTATACACATCGACTCATGTTCTCTATATTATACACAGGGACTGCTTTCCTCTATATTATACACTGGGACTGCTGTTCTCTACATTAGACATCAGGATTGCTGTAATCTATAGTATAAACAGGCACTGCTGTTCTTTCCATTGCATGCAGGGATTGCTGTTCTCGACATTGTACACAGGAGCTGGTGTTCTCTCTATTCTGCACAGGGACTAATGTTTTCCCTTTTGTACATAGGGACTGACGTTCTCTACAACAGACACATCGATTGCTGTTCTCTCCATTATACACAGGACTGCTCATCTGTATAATAAGCACAGAGACTGTCATTATCTCTATCACACACAGTGACTGCTTTTCTCTATATTATACCCAGGGACTGCTGTTCTGTATTATGCACAGGGACTGCAGTCTTCTGTATTATACAGAGGGATTGCTGTTCTGTATATTATACATATGAACTGCTGTTCTTTATATAATGCACAGGCACTGCTGTTCTCTATAATAGACAGAAGGACTGCTTTTCTCTATATATTAGACAGGCCCTGCTGTTCATTAAAATAGACACATGGACTGTTGTTCTCTGCATTATACACAGGGACTGCTGCTCTCTACATTTCATACAGAGATATCTGTTCTCTATATTATACACAGTAACTCATGTTCTCTGTAATGTACACAGTGTCTGCTGAATTCTATATTACGCACAGACACTGGTGTTCTCTACATTGTACACAGGAATGGCAGTTCTCTTTATTAAAAACAGAGATTCATGTTCTTTATGTTAGACACAGCACCTTCTGTTCTCTATTTTATACACAGGTACTGCTGTTCTCCATATTGTACACAGGGACTGATGTTCTTTCTAATATGCACAGCACTGATGTTCTCTGAAATAGACATGGAGACTGCTTTTCTCTATTATACAGAGGGACTGCGGTTCTCTGTATTATACACAGGGACTGCTGTTTTCTGTATTATACATATGAACTGCTGTTGTCTATATTGTACACAGGGACTGTTGTTCTTTATATAATGTGCAGGCACTGCTGTTCTCTAAATTAGACAGAGGGACTCTCTTCTCTCTATTGTACACAGGGCCTGCTATTCTCTTAAATAGACACAGGGACTGTTGTTCTCAATATTATACACAGGGACTGCTGCTCTCTATGTTACACACAGAGGCTGCTGTTCTCTATGTTATACACACGGCTGTTCTCTTCATTAAACACAGGGATTCATGTTCTTTATATTAGTCACAGCATCTGTTGTTCTCCATATGATACACAGGGACTGATGTTCTCGACATTGTACACAGAGAGTGCTTTTCTCTATATTATACACGGTGACTGCTGTTCTCTAGATTATACATATAGACTGCTGTTCTCTATATAAGACAGGGAATGCTCTTCTCTATATTTCCGCTTGAACTTCTGTTCTCTATATTTTACACAGGGACTGCTGTTCTTTATATTGTGCATAGGCAGTGCAGTTCTCTATAAAGTACACAGGGACTTATGTTCTGTATATTATACATAGGGTCTGCTGCTCTCTATATTACACACAGGGATAGCTGTTCTCTATATTATACACAGTGACTGCTGTTCTCTATATAAGACAGGGAATGCTCTTCTCTATATTTCCGCTTGAACTTCTGTTCTCTATATTTTACACAGGGACTGCTGTTCTTTATATTGTGCATAGGCAGTGCAGTTCTCTATAAAGTACACAGGGACTTATGTTCTGTATATTATACATAGGGTCTGCTGCTCTCTATATTACACACAGGGATAGCTGTTCTCTATATTATACACAGTGACTCATGTTCTCTATATTGTACACAGGGACTGCTGTTTTCTGTATTATACAGAGGGACTGCTGTTCTGTATATTTTACACAGGGCCTGCTGTTCTCTAAGACAGACAAAGGGACTGCAGCTCTCTATATTACACACAGGGATAGCTGTTCTCTATATTATACACAGGGACTACTGCTCTCATATTGCTCACAGGGATAGCTGTTCTCTATATTATACACAGTGAGTCATGTTCTCTATATCGTACACAGGGGTTGCTGTTCTCTATATTATGCACAGTCACTGGTGTTCTCTATATTGTACACAGGGACAGCTTTTCTCTTTATTAAACACAGGGATTCATGTTCTTTATATTAGACACAGCATCTGTTGTTCTCCATATGATGCACAGGGACTGATCTTCTCTACATTGTACACAGAGAGTGATTTTCTCTATATTATATACAGAGACTGCTCTTCTCATTGTTAAACACAGTGACTGCTGTTCTCGGCATTGTACACAGAGTCTGCTTTTCTCTGTATTATACCCAGACACTTGAGTTCTCTATATTATACACAGGGACAGATGTTTACTTCATTAAACACAGGAAGTCATGCTCTTTATATTGTGCAGAGGCACTGCTGTTCTCTATATTATACACAGGGACTGCTGCTCTCTTTATTGTGCACAGAGATAGCTGATCTCTGTATTACACACAATGACTCAATTCGCTACATTGTACACTGGGACTGCTTTTCTCTATATTATACACAGACACTTGTGTTCTCTATATTATACAGAGGGCCTGCTGTTCTCTAAAATAGACAGAGGGACTGTTTTTCTCTATATTATCCACATGGTCTGCTTCTCTCTATATTATACGCAGGGATAGCTGTTCTCCGTATATACACAGTGACTCATGTTCTCTATATTGTACACAGGGACTGCTGTTTTCTATATTATACACAGACGCTGGTGTTCTCTATATTATACAGGGACTGCTATTCTCTTTATTAAACACAGTCATTCATGTTCTTTATATGAGACACAGCATCTTCTGTTCCCTATGTTGTACACAGGGACTGCTGTTCTCCATAATGTACACAGGCACTGCTGTTCTCCATAATGTACACAGGCAATGCTGTTCTCCATAATGTACACATGCACTGCTGTTCTCTGACATAGACACGGGGACTGCTCTTCTTTATATTATACACAGAGACTGCTCTTCTCTTTATTAAAAACAGGGACTGCTGTTCTCGGCATTGTACACAGGGACTGCTGTTCTCAATATTATACACAGGGACTGCTGTTCTCTGTATTATACACAGGGATTGTTGTTTTCTATATTATACTGCTGTTCTGTATATTGCACACAGGGCCTTCTCTGCTCTAAAATAGACACAGGGACTGTTGCTCTCTATATTATACACAGAGCTAGACGTTCTCTATATTATACACAGTCACTGGTCTTCTCTATACTATACACAGGGACGACTGGTCACTTTATTAAATACAGGGATTTATGTTCTTTATATTAGACACAGCATCTGCTGTTATCTATATTATACACAGTGATTGCTGTTCTCGACATTATACAGAGAGAGTGTTTTTCTCTGCATTATACACAGTGACTTCTGTTCTCTATATAAGACACAGGGAATGTTCCTCTCTATATTATATATATGAACTGCTGTTCTCTATATTTTACACAGGCACTGCTGTTCTTTATATTGTGCACAGGTACTGCAGTTCTCCATTTTACACAGAGAATGCTGTTCTCTATATTATACACAGACACTGGTGGTCTTCATATGATACACAGGGACAGCGGTTCTCTTCATGAAACACAGGCAGTCATGTTCTTTATATTGTGCACAGGCATTGCTGTTCTCTATATTATAAACAGGGACTGCTGCTCTCTATATTACACACAGGGATAGCTGTTCTCTATATTATGCACAGTGACTCATGTTCTCTATATTGTACACAGGAACTGCTGTTCTCGATATTATATGCAGACACTGGTATTGTCTATATTATGCACAGGCACAGCTGTTCTCTTTGTTAAACACAGGGGATTCATGTTCTTTATATTAGATACAACATCTGCTGTTCTCTATATTATACACAGTGACTGCTGTTCTCTATATTACGCATAGGGATAGCTGTTCTCTATATTATACACAGTGACTCCTATTCTCTATATTGTACACAGGGACTGCTATTCTCTATATTAACCACAGACACTTATGTTCTCTATATTATACATAGGGACGGCTGTTCTCTTCATTAAACACAGGGTGTCATGTTCCTTATTGTGCACAGGCACTGCTGTTCTATTTATTATACACAGGGACTGCTGCTCTTTAAACTACACACAGGGATAGCTGTTCTCTATATTATACACAGTGACTCAATTCTCTATATTGTACACAGAGACTGCTGTTCTCTATATTATGCACAGTCACTGGTGTTCTCTACATTTTACACAGGGATGGCTGAGCTCTTCATTAAACACAGGGTGTCATGTTCTTTATATTAGACACACGTCTTCTGTTCTCTATATTCTACACAGTGACTGCTGTTCATTACATTATGCTCATGCACTGATGATCTCTGAAATAGAGACGAGGGATGCTGTTCTCTATATATTATACACAGAGACTGCAATTCTGATTATTTAACACAGGGACTGCTGTTCTCGACATTGTACACAGAGACTGTTTTTCTCTATATTATACACAGGGACTTCTGTTCTCTGTATTATAAACAGGAACTTCTGTTCTTTGAATTATACACAGGGACTGCTGTTTTCTGTATTATACAGAGGGACTGCTGTTCTGTATATTTTACACAGGGCCTGCTGTTCTCTAAGACAGACAAAGGGACTGCAGCTCTCTATATTACACACAGGGATAGCTGTTCTCTATATGATACACAGTGACTCATGTTCTCTATATTGTACACAGGGACTGCTGTTCTCTGTATTATACTGCTGTTTTCTGTATTATACAGATGGTCTGCTGTTCCCTATATTATGCACAGGGACTGCTGTTTTCCGTATTATACAGAGCGTCTGCTATTCTCTATATTATACACATGAACTGCTGTTGTCTATATTGCAAGCAGTGCCTGTTGTTCTGCATATTACACACAGGGAGAGCTGTTCTCTATATATTCCACAGCGACTCATATTCTCTATATTGTACACAGGGACTCCTGTTCTCAATATTATACACAGCATCTGCTGTTCTCTGTATTGCACACAGGGTCTGCTGTTCTCGATATTGTACACAGTGAGTGCTTTTCTCTATATTGTACATAGCTGTGGTTCTGTTCACCGAGCTGGAAGTTTTTGTTGCAAACGTTTCGTCCCCTGTCTAGGGGACATCCTCAGTGCTTGGGAGCCTCCTGTGAAGCGCTTCTGTTGTGTTTCCTCCGGCATTTATAGTGGCCTGTCCCTGCCGCTTCCGGTTGTCAGTTTCAGCTGTCCGCTGTAGTGGTTGGTATATTGGGTCCAGGTCGATGTGTTTGTTGATGGAGTTTGTGGATGAATGCCATGCCTCTAGGAATTCCCTGGCTGTTCTCTGTCTGGCTTGCCCTATGATAGTAGTGTTGTCCCAGTCGAATTCATATTGCTTGTCGTCTGCGTGTGTGGCTACTAAGGATAGCTGGTCGTGTCGTTTCGTGGCTAGTTGATGTTCGTGGATGCGGATCGTTAGCTGTCTTCCTGTTTGTCCTATGTAGTGTTTTGTGCAGTCCTTGCATGGGAGTTTCTACACTATTGGGAATTCGACTGGGACATCGACCTGGACCCAATATACCGGCCACTACAGCGGACAGCTGAAACTGACAACCGGAAGCGGCAGGGACAGGCCACTATAAATGCCAGAAGCGCTTCACAGGAGGCTCCCAAGCACTGAGGATGTCACCTAGACAGGGGACGAAACGTTTGCAACAAAAACTTCCAGCTCGTCGAACAGAACCACAGCAACGAGCACCCGAACTACAAATCTTCTCACAAACTTTGAATATTGTACATAGTTACTGCTGTTCTCTAGATAATACATATGGACTGCTGTTCTCTATATAAGACACAGGGACTGCTGTTCTTTATATTGTGCACAGGCATTGCTGTTCTCTAAAATAGACACAGTGACTGCTGTCCTCTATATTATGCTCTCTATATTACGCATAGGGATAGCTATTCTCTATATTATATGCAGTGACACATTTTCTCTATATTGTACACAGTAACTCATGTCCTCTACATTGTACACAGGGACTGCTATTCTCTATATTATACACAAACACTGGTGTTCTCAACATTATACACAGGGACGGCTGTTCTCTTTTTAAACACAGGGATTCATGTTCTTTATATTGGACACAGCATCTTCTGTTCTCTACAGTATACATAGGGACAGTAGGTCTTTTATTGTGCACAGGCACTGCTGTTTTCTAAGATAGACAAAGGGACTGCTATTCTCTATATTATACATAGGAACTGCTGCTCTCTATATTACACACGTGGATAGCTGTTCTCTACATTATACACACTGACTCATATTCTCTATATTGTACTCAGGGACTGCTGCTCTCTATATTATACACAGGGAAGGCTGTTCTCTTTTTAAACACAGGGATTCATGTTCTTTATATTAGACACAGCATCTGCGCTTCTCTATATTATGCAAAGACACTGGTGTTCTCTATATTGTACGCAGGGACAGCTGTTCTCTTTATTAAACACATGGATTCATGTTCTTTATGTTAGACACATCATCTTCTGTTCTCTATATTATACACAGTGACTGCTGTTCTCTATATTGTTCACAGGGACTGCTGTTCTCCATATTATAGACACTGACTCATATTCTCTATATTGTACCCAGGGACTGCTGTTCTCTATATTATGCAAAAGGGATGGCTGTTCTCTTTATTAAACATAGGGATTCATGTTCTTTATATGAGACACAGAATCTTCTGTTCTCTATATTACACACAGTGACTGCTTTTCTCTATATTGTTCACAGGGAGAGCTGTTCTCTGAAATTGACACAGGAACTGCTGTTCTCTATATTATACATAGAGACTGCTGTTCTCATGATTAAATACGGGGACTGCTATTCTTGACATTGAACACAGAGACTGTGTTTCCCGATATTATAGAGAGTGACTGCTGTTCTCTGTATTATACTGTTGGACAGCTATTGTCTATATTATGCATAGGGACTGCTGTTTTCTACATCATACAGAGGTACTGCTATACACCATATTGTACATATGAATTGCTTTTGTCTATATTGCATAAAGGGACTGCTGTTCTTCATTAAATGCACAGGCACTGCTGTTCTCTATATTATACACAGTGACTCATATTCTCTACATTGTACACAGGGACTGCTGTTCTCTATATTTAACACAGGGACTACTGGAACATAGAACATAGAACATAGAACAATACAGCACAGAACAGGCCCTTTGGCCCACGATGTTGTGCTGAACGTTTGTCCTAGCTTAAGCACCCATCCATGTACCTATCCAATTGCCAGTTAAAAGTCACCAAAGATTCTGACTCTACCACTCCCACAGGCAGCGCATTCCATGTCCCCACCACTCTCTGGGTAAAGAACCCACCCCTGACATCTCCCCTATACCTTCCACCCTTCACCTTAAATTTATGTCCCCTTGTAACACTCTGTTGCATCCGGGGAAAAAGTTTCTGACTGTCTACTCTATCTATTCCTCTGATCATCTTATAAACCTCTATCAAGTCACCCCTCATCCTTCGCCGTTCCAATGAGAAAAGGCCTAGCACTCTCAACCTATCCTCATACGACCTATTCTCCATTCGAGGCAACATCCTGGTAAATCTTCTCTGCACCCTCTCCAAAGCTTCCTCATCTTTCCTAAAGTGAGGCGACCAGAACTGCACACAGTACTCCAAATGTGGCCTAACCAAAGTCCTGTACAGTTGCAACATCACTTCACGACGCTTGAATTCAATCCCTCTGCTAATGAACGCTAATACACCATAGGCCTTCTTACAAGCTCTATCCGCCTGAGTGGCAACTTTCAAAGACCTATGAACATAGACCCCAAGATCCCTCTGTTCCTCCACCTCACTAAGAACCCTACCGTTAACCCTGTATTCCGCATTCTTATTTGTCTTTCCAAAATGGACAACCTCACACTTGGCAGGGTTGAACTCCATCTGCCACTCCTCAGCCCAACTCTGCATCATATCCAAGTCCCTTTGCAGCCGTCAAGAGCCCTCCTCACTATCCACAACTCCACCAATCTTCGTATCATCTGCAAATTTACTGACCCACCCTTCGACTCCCTCATCCAAGTCATTAATAAAAATTACGAACAGCAGAGGACCCAGAACTGATCCCTGCAGAACTCCACTTGTAACTGGGCTCCAGGCTGAATATTTGCCATCTACCACCACTCTCTGACTTCAACCGGTTAGCCAGTTTTCTATCCAATTGGCCAAATTTCCCTCTATCCCATGTCTCCTGACTTTCCGCATAAGCCTACCATGGGGAACCTTATCAAATGCCTTACTAAAATCCATGTATACTACATCCACTGCTCTACCCTCATCCACATGCTTGGTCACCTCCTCAAAGAATTCAATAAGACTTGTAAGGCAAGACCTACCCTTCACAAATCGGTGCTGGCTGTCCCTAATCAAGCAGTGCCTTTCCAGATACTCATAAATCCTATCCCTCAGTACCCTTTCCATTACGTTACCTACCACCGAAGTAAGACTAACTGGCCTGTAATTCCCGGGGTCATCCCTATTCCCTTTTTTGAACAGGGGCACAACATTCGCCACTCTCCAGTCCCCTGGTACCACCCCCGTTGACAGTGAAGATGAAAAGATCGTTGCCAACGGTACTGCAATTTCCTCTCTTGCTTCCCACATAATCCTAGGATATATCCCATCAGGCCCGGGGGACTTGTCTATCCTCAAATTGTTCAAAATGTCCTTCCTAACATCTTCCTTCCTAACATGTATCTCCTCGAGCTTACCAGTCCGTTTCACACTCTCCTCTTCAACAATACGGTTCCTCTCATTCGTAAATACTGAAGAAAAGTACTCATTCAAGACCTCTCCTATCTCTTCCGACTCAATATACACTCTCCCACTACTGTCCTTGATTGGACCTACCCTCGTTCTCGTCATTCTCATGTTTCTCACATACGCATAAAATGCCTTTGGGTTATCCTTGATCCTATCCGCCAGAGATTTTTCATGCCCTCTCTTGGCTCTCCTAATCCCTTTCTTCAGGTCCCTTCTGGCTATCCTGTATCCCTCCACTGCTCTGTCTGAACCCTGTTTCCTCAACCTTATGTAAGCCTCCTTCTTCCTCCTTACAAGACATTCAACCTCCTTCGTCAACCAAGGTTCCCTCACACGACCATTTCTTTCCTGCCTGACCGGTACATACATAGCAAGGACACGTCGTATCTGTTCCTTGAAAAAGCTCCACATTTCCACGACATCCTTCCCTGACAGCCTCTGCTCCCAACTTATGCTCCTCAGATCCTGTCTTACAGCATCGTAATTACCCTTCCCCCAATTGTAAAACCTACCCTGTTGCACGCACCTATCTCTCTCCATAACCAAGGTGAAAGTCACAGAATTGTGACTTTATATTTTGCATAGGCACTGCTGTTCTCTATGTTATACACAGGGACTGCTGCTCTCTATATTACACACTGGGATAGCTGTTCTCTATATTATACACAGTGACTGTGTATATTGTACATAGTGACTCATGTCCTGTATTTTGTACACAGAGACTGCGGTTCTCTATATTATATACAGACACTGGTGTTCTCTACATTATACACAGGGACAGCCGTTCTCTTTTTTAAACAGGGACTCATGTTCTTTATATTGGACGCATCTGCTCTTCTCTATATTATACACAGACACTGGTGTTCTCTATATTATACACAGATACTGGTGTTCTCCATATTATACACAGGGACGGCTGTTCTCTTTTTTAAACACAAGGATTCATGTTCTTTATATTAGACGTGGCATCTTCTGTTCTCCATATTATACACAGGTTACTGCTGTTTTCTGTATTATACAGTGGGATAGCGATTGTCTATATTATGCACAGGGACTGCTGTTTTCTATATCATACAGAGGTATTGTTGTTCTCTATATTGTACATATGAATTGCTTTTGTCTATATTGCACAAAGGGACTGCTGTTCTCTATATTACACACAGGGATAGGTGTTATCTATATTATACACAGTGACTCATGTTCTCTATATTGTACACAGGGCCTGCTGTTCTCTATGTTATACAGAGGGACTGCTGTTCTCAATATTCTACACAAGGACTGCGGTTTTCATTATTATACAGAGTTACTGCTGTTCTTTGTAGTAGGCAGAGGGACTGCTGTTCTCTGTAGTATACAGAGGGACTGCTGTTCACTGTAGTGCACAGAGGGACTGCTGTTCACTGTAGTGCACAGAGGGACTGCTGTTCACTGTAGTATACAGAGGGACTGCTGTTCTCTGTAGTATACAGAGGGACTGCTGTTCTCTGTAGTATACAGAGGGACTGCTGTTCTCTGTAGTATACAGAGGGACTGCTGTTCTCTATATTATACACATGGGCTGCTATTTTCTGTATTATACAGAGGGTCTGCTATTCTTTATATTATACATATGAACTGCTGTTCTCTATATTGCTCACAGGAACTGCTGTTCTCTATATTACACACAGGGATAGCTGTTCTCTAAATGATACATATGGACTACTGCTCTTTTTTTTGCACAGGCTCTGCTTTCTCTATATTATACACAGGGACTGCTGATCTCTATATTTTACACAGACACTGCTGTTCTCTGTATTATACACAGACACTGTTGTTCTCTGTATTATATACAGGGACTGCTGTTCTTGACATTGTACACAGAGAGTGCTTTTCTCTATATTATACAGTCACTGCTGTTCTCCAGATTATACATATGGGCTGCTGTTCTCTGTATAAGACACAAGGAATGCTCTTCTCTATATTATACACATGAACTGCTGTTCTCTATATTATCCACTGTGACTCATGTTCTCTATGTTGTACACAGGTCCTGTTGCTCTCTATATTACACACAGGGATTGCTGTTCTCTATATTACACACAGGGACTGCTGCTCTCTATATTACACACAGGGATAGCTGTACTCTAAATTATACACAGTGACTCATGTTCGCTATATTGTATACTGGGACTGGTGTTCTCTATATTATACACAGACCCTGGTGTTCTCTATATTATACAGAGGGACCACTGTTCTCATTATTAAGCACAGGAATTTGTGTTCTTTATGTTCGACACAGCATTTTCTGTTCTCTATATTATACACAGGTACTGCTGTTCTCTATATTATACATAGTGACGGCTGTTCTCTTCATTAAACACAGGGAGTCATGTTCTTTATATTAGACACAGCGTCTGCTGTTCTCTATATTATACACAGGGACTACTGTTCTTGACAATGTACACAGAGAGTGCTTTTCTCTAGATTATACATATGGGCTGCTGTCCTCTATATTAGACACAGGGACTGCTGTTGTCTATATTATACACAGGTACAGCTATTCTCTGTATTAGATGCAGTGGCAGTTATTCACAGCAAGGAACCGTAATGACCTCCTCAGGAGACCGACACGGGCTGCAATTGACAGGGTACCCTTCGTTGTTCAGTACTTCCCAGGGGCTGAAACATTACGCCATGTTCTTCGTGACCTGCAACACATTATCAATGAAGATGAGCACTTCACCAAGACCTTCCCCACACCTCCACTACTTGCCTTTAAACAACCACCAAACCTCAAACAGATCATTGTTCGTAGCAAACTGCCCGGCTCTTAGGATAACTCCATACAACCCTGTCACGATGGACGCTGCAAAACGTGTCAGATTGTGGACATAGATACCACTATTACGTGTGGGAACACCTCCCACCGTGTACATGGCAGGTACTCATGTGACTCAGCCAACATTGTCTATCTTATACGTTGCAGGCAGGGATGCCCAGAGGCATGGTACATTGGGGAAACTGAGCAAAGGCTACGACAACGGATGAATGGGCACCGCACAACAATCAACAGACAGGAGGGTTCTCTCCCAGTTGGGGAACACTTCAGTGGTCCAGGACATTCAGCCTCGGACCTTCGGGTGACCATCCTCCAAGGTTGACTTCGGGACAGGCAGCAGAGGAAAGTGGCTGAGCAGAGGCTGATAGCTAAGTTCGGTACCCATAGGGAGGGCCTCAACCGGGATCTTGGGTTCATGTCACATTACAGGTGATCACCATTGCACTACACACACACACACACACACAGATATTCCTACACACACATACACTCTCACATGCACACGGACACAGATATACACAGACGCACACACAGACACCCACACACCTTTATAGACACACAGACTCCCACACATGCACCCCCTCACAGACTTAAGACACTCTGCACTCACTACACACACACACACACACACACACTATCTCACACTCACAACCCCCACCCCAGACAGACACACACACAGACAGACAAAGACCCACATACACACATATATATTGTGTGTGGTGAATTTTTTTGGTACAAAGTTACACTGCACTTTGCTCAAAAACCACATAGATTCATGTCGAACTCTGAGCTCAAAAACTGCATGAATTTATGTAAAACTCTGTTATTTCACTTTTTAGATTGGAATCAATGTAAACATCAGGTCATAGACAGAGAAGACAGGGGGCTAACACCTTCAACATATTGTCTAGCTATCACCATTGTTAACAGCTAACCCGAGAATGCAACTTTAAAAAAAAGGGTTTTGTGATTTACACATGAAAGAAGTGAAACTATCACTGTATTCTAACAGATGAAAGGCTTAACAGACAATCAATTCTTCAATGTATAATTTCAGTTACATCACACTGCAAATTTTTGCTATAAATTCTGTGTTACGATCGAGCCCTCCACAATCATCTGATGAAGGAGCGTCGCTCCGAAAGCTAGTGTGCTTCCAATTAAACCTGTTGGACTATAACCTGGTGTTGTGTGATTTTTAACTTTGTACACCCCAGTCCAACACCGGCATCTCCGAATCATCCCGACATTAGACACAGGGAATGCTCTTCTCTATATTATACATATGAACTTCTGTTCTCCATATTTTACACAGGGACTGCTGTTCTTTATATTGTGCACATGTACTGCTGTTCTCTAAAACACACACACGGACTGCTTTTCACTAAACTAGACACAGGGACTGCTGCTCTCTATATTATACGTAGGGATACTTGTTATCTATTTTATACACACGGATTCATGTCCTCTACATTGAAAACAGCAGTTCCTGTGCACAATCATATAAACAGGCACAGGTATTCTCTTTATTTTGCACAGGAACAGCTGTTCTCTTCATTAAAAACAGGGATTCATGTTCTACACAGAAACTGCGGTCCTCTTTATTATACACAGGGACTGCTGTTCTTTTTGTTATATACAGGGACACATGTTCTCTATATTATACACAGGGACTGCTGTTCTCTATATTATATACAGGGATTGCTTTTCTCTTTATTAAACGTAGGGACTGCTGTTCTCTGCCACACACACAGGCAGTGCTTTTCTTTACATTATATGCAGTGACTGCTGTTCTCTTAATGAGACACAGGGACTGCTGTTCTCTACAATATGCTCAAGGACTGGGGTTCACCAGATCATACACAGGGATTGATGTTTTGCACATTACACACATGGTTTGTTATTGTCTACATTATACCCAGGGGTTGATGTTTTTCAAATTGCACAGAGGGACTGCTGTTCCCTATCTGAGACAGACGGTCTGCTGGTCTCTTTATTAAACAGAGGGAATCCTCTTCTCTATATTATACACAGGCACTGCTGTTCTCTACGTTAGACCCAGGCACTGCTGTTCTCTAAATTGACACAGGGACTGCTGTTCTCTATATTATATATAGGGACGGCTGTCCTCTGCACTGTACACAGGGACTACTCTTCCCTACAATGTACACAGGAACGCTGTCCTCTACATTTTACACAGGTACTACTGTTCCCTTTCATACACCCAGGATTGCTGTTGTCTACATTATACGCATCAACTGTTGTTCTCTACATGAGACACAGGATCTGCTGTTCTCCACAATATACACGTGGACTACTGTTCTCCACATTATAAACAAGGACTGCTGTTTTCTACATTACTCACAGGTTTTGCTGTTCTTCATATTATTCACAAGCACTGCTGTTCACTAAATTAGACACAGGGACTGCTGTTCTCTATATTATACACGGACTGCTGCTCTCTATATTTTGCGTAGGGATATTTGTTCTTTATATTAAACACAGTGACTCATGTTCTCTACATTGTGCACAGGGACTGCTGTTTTCACTCATATAAACAGGCACAGGTGTTCTCTTTGTTATGCACAGGAACGGCTGTTCTCTTCATTAAACACTGGGATTAGTGTTTGGTACATTATCCACTGCAACTGCTGTTTTCTGAATTATTCACAGCGACTGCTGTTCTCTTTATTAAACATAGGAACTGCTGTTCTCTATATTATAGAGAGGGACACGTGTCCTCTATATTATACACAGTGACTGCTATTCTCTGTATGAAACACAGTGACTGCTGTTCTCCTTATTAAACACAAGGACTGCTGTTCTCTATATAACATGTAGGGACTGTTGACCTCTACAATGTACGCAGGACCGTTGTATTCTACATTTTACACAGGGACTACTGTTCTCTACCAGACACTCAAGGACAGCTGTTCTCTACATGAGACACAAGATCTGCTGTTCTCTGCAATATACACAGGCACTACTGTTCTCCACATCAGTAACAGGGACTGCTGTTTTCTAGATTATTCGCAGGGTTTACTGTTCTTTATATTATATACAGGGATAGCTGTTCCCAATGTGAGACACAGGGTCTGCTTGCTCTCCTTATTAAACACAGGGACTGCTGTTCTCTATATTATACACAGGCACTGGCTTTCTCTAAAATAGACACAGGGACTGTTGTTCTCTATAATAGACACAGGGACTGCTGTTCTTGAAAAAATGCACAAGGACCACTCTTCTCTATATTTACACAGGGATAGTGGTTTTCCACACAGTCTGCTGATCTCTATATTACACAGAGGGACTTCTGTTCCCTCTATAAGACACAGGGACTGTTGTTCGGTGTCTGATCACAGGGTCTGCTGCTCACTTTCTTGAACACAGGGACTGCTGTTCTCTATATTATACACAGTGACTGCAGTTCTCTATATGAAACACAGGGACTGCTGTTTAGATTAGATTAGATTACTTACATTGTGGAAACAGGCCCTTCGGCTCAACAAGTCCACACTGACCCACCGAAGTGCAACCCACCCAGACCCATTCCCCTACATTTACCCCTGCTCCTAACACTACGGGCAATTTAGCATGGCCAATTCACCAAACCTGCACATCTTTGGACAGTGGGAGGAAACTGGAGCACCTGGAGGGTCTCCTGCTCTCTTTATTAAAAACAGTGACTGCTGTTCTCTATATAACACAGAGGGACTGCTGTTCCCTATATGAGACACAGGGCTGCTGTTCCCTATCAGAGCACAGTGTCTGCTGCTCTCTTTATTAAACACAGGGAATGCTTTTCTCCATATTATGCATAGGCACTGGTGTTCTTTAAAATAGGCACAAGGACTGCTGTTCTCTATATTACACAGAGGGACTACTGTTCCTAAGAGATGACACAGGGACTGCTGTTCCCTATCTGAGCACAGCATCGCTGCTCTCTTAATTAACCACAGGGACTGCTGTTCTCTATATTATATACAGTGACTGCTACTCTCATTATTACACACAGGGACAGCTTTTCCCTACAATGTATGCATGACCACAGTTCGCTACATTTTACACAGGGACTACTGTTCTCTACCATACACTCATGGACAGCATTTCTCCACAATATACATGGGAACGACTGTTATCCATCTTATAATCAGGGACTGATGTCTTCCAAATTATTCACAGGATTTGCTGTTCTATATGTTACACACAGTCACTGCTGTTTTTTATATTATTCACAGGCAGTGCAGTTCTCTATAATAGACACAGGGACAAGTGTTCCTTATATTATACACAGTGACTGCTCTTCTCTATATTATACTCAGAGATTGCTGTTCTCTTTATTAAAAACAGGCACTGCTGTTCACTTTATTATATGTAGGGACGGCTGTTCTCTACACTGTACACAGGGACTGCTCTTCCCTACAATGTAAGCAGGACTTCTGTTCTCTACATTTTACACAGGGACTAATGTTCTCTTCCATACCCTCAGGGACAACTGTTCTCTATATTATACACATCGACTGCTGTTCTCTCGATGAGACACAGCATCTGCTGTTCTCCACAATATACACAGGGACTACTGTTCTCCACATTATAAACAGGGGTTGCTGTTCTCTATATAATGCACAGGGACTGCTGTTCAATGTATTATGCACAGTGATTGCTGTTCTTTATATTATTCACAGGGACTGCACTTCTCTACATTATACACATGGACTGCAGCTCTCTATATTATACACAGGTATACTTGTTCTGTATATTATTCACATTGACTCAACTACTCTATATTGTGCACAAGGACTGCTATTTTCTATAATATACACAGGCACTGGTGTTCTCTTCAATAAACACAGGAATGGCTGTTCTCTTTATTTTACACTGGGACTGCTGTTCTCAATATTTGACACAGGCACTGCTGTCTTCTATATTATACACAGGGACTGCTGTTCTTTCCATTGCACACATGGATTGCTGTTCTCGACAATGTACACAGGAACTTGTGTTCTCTCTGTTATGTACAGGGACTGCTGTTCTCCATTTTGCACATAGGGACTGATGTTCTCTATAATAGACACGGGGACCGGTGTTCTCTGTATTACACACAGGAACTGCTGTTCTGCATATTGGAAACAGGGACTGCTGTTCTCTCCATTATACACAGGGCTGCTTCTCTGTATAATAAACACAGAGGCTGTCATTCTCTTTATCATATACAGGGACTGCATTTCTCTTTATTAAATGCAGGAACTGCTGTTCTCCATATTAGATTGAGAGACTACTGCTCCCCACAATGTACAGAGGCACTGCTATTCTCTACATTGCACACATGGACTGCTATTCTCCACATTGTACACAGTGACTGCTGTTCTCTGCATTGTATGCAGGGACTGCTGGTCTCTATAGTATACACAGGAACTGTTCACTGGGTTATACGCAGGGACCGCTGTTTTCTGCATTGTACGGAAGGACTGCTATTCTCTACATTATACATAGGGACTGCTGTTCTGTGGAATAGACACAGGTACAGCTGTTCTCTATATTACACACAGTTTCTGCTGTTCTCTATAGTGTACAGAAGGACTGCTGTTCTCCACATGAAAAAATAGGGACTGCTGTTAGAACATAGAACATAGAGCAATACAGCACAGAACAGGCCCTTCAGCCCACGATGTTGTGCCGAACATCTGTCCTAGCTTAAGCACCTATCCATGTACCTATCCAATTGCCGCTTAAAGATTCTGACTGTGCCACTCCCGCAGGAAGCGCATTCCATGCCCCCA
Source organism: Chiloscyllium plagiosum (assembly GCF_037043375.1). Taxonomy (NCBI): domain Eukaryota; kingdom Metazoa; phylum Chordata; class Chondrichthyes; order Orectolobiformes; family Hemiscylliidae; genus Chiloscyllium; species Chiloscyllium plagiosum. The sequence goes on along the minus strand of NW_028270149.1, from coordinate 89,181,005 downwards.
CCACTCTCTGGGTAAAGAACCTACCCCTGACATCTCCCCTATACCTTCCACCCTTCACCTTAAATTTATGTCCCCTTGTAACTCTCTGTTGTACCCGGGGAAAAAGTCTCTGACTGTCTACTCTATCTATTCCTCTGATCATCTTATAAACCTCTATCAAGTCACCGCTCATCCTTCGCCGTTCCAATGAGAAAAGGTCTAGCACTCTCAACCTATCCTCGTACGACCTATTCTCCATTCCAGGCAACATCCTGGTAAATCTCCTCTGCACCCTCTCCAAAGCTTCCACATCTTTCCTAAAGTGAGGTGACCAGAACTGCACACAGTACTCCATATGTGGCCTTACCAAGGTCCTGTACAGCTGCAACATCACTTCACGACTCTTTAATTCAATCCCTCTGCTAATGAAAGCTAATACACCATAGGCCTTCTTACAAGCTCTACCACCTGAGTGGCAACTTTCAAAGATCTATGAACATAGACCCCAAGATCCCTCTGTTCCTCCACCTCACTAAGAACCCTACCGTTAACCCTGTATTCCGCATTCTTATTTGTCCTTCCAAAATGGACAACCTCACACTTGGCAGGGTTGAACTCCATCTGCCACTCCTCAGCCCAGCTCTGCATCATATCAAGTCCCTTTGCAGCCGACAAGAGCCCTCCTCACTATCCACAACTCCACCAATCTTCGTATTGTCTGCAAATTTACTGACCCACCCTTCGACTCTCTCTTCCAAGTCATTAATAAAAATTACGAACAGCAGAGGACCCAGAACTGATCCCTGCAGAACTCCACTTGTAACTGGGCTCCAGGCTGAATATTTACCATCTACCACCACTCTCTGACTTTGACCGGTTAGCCAGTTCTCTATCGAACTGGCCAAACTTCCCACTATCCCATGCCACCTGACTTTCCGCATAAGCCTACCATGGGGAACATTATCAAGTGCCTTACTAAATTCCATGTACACTACATCCACTGCTCTACCATCATCCACATGCTTGGTCACCTCCTCAAAGAATTCAATAAGACTTGTAAGGCAAGACCTACCCTTCATAAATCCGTGCTGGCTGTCCCTAATCAAGCTGTGTCTTTCCAGATACTCATAAAGCCTATCCCTCAGTACCCTTTCCATTACTTTGCCTACCACCGAAGTAAGACTATCTGGCCTGTAATTCCCGGGGTTATCCTATTCCTTTTTTGAACAGGAGCACAACATTTGCCACTCTCCAGTCCCCTGGTACCACCCCCATTGACAATAAAGACGAAAAGATCATTGCCAACGGTTCAATAATTTCCTCTCTTGCTTCCCACATAATCCTAGGATATATCCCGTCAGGCCTGGGGGACTTGTCTATCCTCAAGTTTTTCAAAATGTCCAACACATCTTCCTTCCTAACAAGTATCTTCTCTAGCTTACCAGTCCGTTTCATACTCTCCTCTTCAACAATACGGTCCCTCTCATTTGTAAATACTGAAGAAAAGTACTCATTCAAGACCTCTCCTATCTCTTCCGACTCAATACACAGTCTCCCACTACTGTCCTTGATCAGACCTACCCTCGTTCTCGTCATTCTCATGTTTCTCACATACGCATAATATGCCTTTGGGTTATCCTTGATCCTATCCGCCAAAGATTTTTCATGCACTCTCTTAGCTCTCCTAATCCCTTTCTTCAGCTCCCTCCTGGCTATCCTGTATCCCTCCAACGCTCTGTCTGAACCTTGTTTCCTCAACCTTATGTAAGCCGCCTCCTTCCTCCTTACAAGAAGTTCAACCTCCCTCATCAACCAAGGTTCCCTCACACTACCATCTCTTTCCTGCCTGACAGGTACATACATATCAAGGACACATCGTATCTGTTCCTTGAAAAAGTTCCACATTTCAATGACATCCTTCCCTGACAGCCTATACTCCCAATTTATGCTCCTCAGATCCTGTCTTACAGCATCGTATTTACCCTTCCCCCAATTGTAAAACCTACCTTGTTGCACGCACCTATCTCTCTCCATAACCAAGGTGAAAGTCACAGAATTGTGGTCACCATCACCAAAATGCTCACCCACTAATAAGCCCATCACTTGTCCCAGTTCGTTACCAAGTACCAAATCCAATATGGCCTCCCCTCTGGTCAGACAATCTACATACTGAGTTAGAAAAGCTTCCTGGACACACTGCACAAACACCGTCCCATCCAATCTACTTGATCTAAAGAGCTTCCAATCAATATTTGGGAAGTTGAAGTCACCCTTGACTACTACCCTGTGTCTTCTGCACCTATCCAAAATCTGTTTCCCAATCTGTTTCTCCACATCTCTGCTGCTATTGGGGGGGGCTATAGTAAACACCCAACAAGGTGACTGCTCATTTCCTATTTCTGACTTCAGCCCAAACTACCTCCAAAGGCAGATCCCCCTCGAACTGCCTTTCTGCAGCCATTATACCATTTCTAATTAGCAACGCCACCCCCCCTCCTTTTTTTAACCACCCTCCCTAATCTTACTGAAACATCTGTAACCAAGAACCTCCAACAACCCTTCCTGTCCCTCTTCTATCCACGTTCCCATGATGGCCACAACATCGTAGTCTCAGGTACCGATCCACGCTTTAAGTTCACCCACCTTATTTCTGATATTCCTTGCGTTGAAGTATACACACTTGAGCTCATCTCTGTGTCTGCAAGTATTCCCTGTCAGTGCTACCTTCCTCACAGCCTCCCTACATTCTTGGACATCCTGAAAAACAGCTAACCTACATGCTGGGCTACAAGTCCGGATCCCATCCCCCTGCCAAATTAGCTTAAACCCCCCCGAAGAGTGCTAGCAAACCTACCTCCCAGGATATTGGTGCCTTCTAGTTCAGGTGCAACCTGTCCTGCTTGTACAGGTCCCACCTTCCCCAGAATGCAGTCCAATTGTCCAAATACCTGAAGCCCTTCCTCCTACACCATCCTTGCAGCCACGTGTTCAACTGCACTCTCTCCCTATTCCTTGCCTCACTGTCATGTGGCACCGGCAACAACCCAGAGATGACGACTCTGTCCGTCCTAGCTTTTAGCTTCCAGCCTAACTCCCTGAGCTCCTGAATGACCTCTCCACCCCTCTTCCTACCTATGTCATTGGTGCCAATGTGCACCATGACTTCTGGCTGCACACCCTCCCCCTTAAGGATTCTGAAGACACGGTCCGAGACGTCTTGGACCCTGGCACCCGGGAGGCAACAAACCATCGGTGGTCACCCCTACCTCAAACATCCTGCAGGTGGAACATTCCACTGCCTGCGCTGCCATTACTCTACACTTAGTCTCCAAAACAAGAACACTAAGTAGCTTACCTGTTCAGCCGACTGAGTCCTTTTTTTTAGGTTAGAGGAGGAGGGAGGGAGGGTGGGAGACACTACACGTAGCGAAAAGAAAAACGTTAATTTAAGCTGGTCTCTGCTTACCTTCCGGCTCCCCTCTCTGTGTGCCCGTTGTAGCACTGTTCTCTACATTATACACAAGGACTACTGTTCTCCAGATTGTACCCAGAAACAGTTACTTTATACATTACAAACAGGGATTGCTGTTCCCTAAATGAGTCACAGGGACTGCTGTTGACTGTATTATACACAGGGACTGCTATTCACTATATTATAAACACGGACTCATGTTCATTATATTATAAACAGGGACTGCTGAACTCTATATTATACACAGGGACTGCTGTTCCCTATATGAGACACAGTGACTCATGTTCTCGATATTATGCGTACCAACTGCTGTTCTCTATAATATACACAGGGACTGCTGTTCTCTATATTAGACACAAGGTATCCACTTCTCTATATTTTACACAGGGACTGTTGTTCCCTATATTGGACACAGGAACTGTTGTTCTCTGTACTATACATAGGCAGTGCTGTTCTTGAAAATAATCACGGGGAATGCTGTTCTCTATATTATACACAGGGACTGCTGCTCTGTTTCTGATACGCAGGGCCAGCTGTTGTCCATATCATACACAGGGACTGCTGTTCTCTGTATTAAACTTAGGGACAACTGTTCTGTTTATTGTACACAGAGACTGCTGTTCTCGAGAATAGACACAGCGACTGCTGTAATATATATTATAAACAATGACTGCTGTTCTCTATATTACACACAGAGACTGCAGTTCTCGATATTATACACAGGTGCTGCTGTTCTATATATGATACACAGGGACTGCCGTTCTTTATATTATACACAGGGACTGCTGTTCTCTGTACTATACCCTGCTGTTCTTGGGAACTATAGACCGCTGAGTCTGATGTCGGTCGTGGGCAAATTGTTGGAGGGAATCCTGAGGGATAGGATTTACACGCATCTGGATAAGCAAGGGCTGATTAGGGACAGTCAACATGGCTTTGTGCACGGGAAATCATGTCTCAAATGCTGGATTGAGTTTTTTGAAGAATCAACAAAGAGGATTGATGTAGGCTTTGACAAGCCCCCTCATGGTGGACTGGTCAGCAAAATTAGGTCACAAGGAATACAGGGAAATCTTGCCATTTGGATACACAACTGGCTTGAAAGTAGAAGACAGATGGTGGTGGTGGTGGTGGTGGTGGAAGCTTGCTTTTCAGACTGAAGCCCTGTGACCAGTGGGATGCCACAGGGATTGGTGCTGGGTTCACTGTTTTTTTGTCATTAATATAAATTATACGGATGTGAGCATAAGAGATACAATTAGTATGTTTGCAGATGAAACCAAAGTTGGAGGTGGAGTGGACAGTGATGAAGGTTACCTCAGAGTATAACAGGATCTTGATCAGATGGGCCGATGGGCTGAGTGGCAGATGAAGTTTAGATTAGATTAGATTAGATTAGATTACTTACAGTGTGGAAACAGGCCCTTCGGCCCAACAAGTCCACACCGACCCGCCGAAGCACAACCCACCCATACCCCTACATTTACCCCTAACCTAACACTACAGGCAATTTAGCATGGCCAATTCACCTGACATGTGGACTGTGGGAGGAAACAGGAGCACCGGAACCAAACCCACGCAGACACGGGGAGAACGTGCATCGTCAGTCGCCTGAGGCGGGAATTGAACCCGGTACTCTGGCGCTGTGAGGCAGCAGTGCTAACCACTGTGCCACTGTGCCGCCCACAGGTAATTCAGGTAAATGAGAGGTACTGCACTGTAGAAAGGAAAATCAGGACTGGGTTTATACACTTAATGGTAAGGTCCTGGGGAGTGTCCAATGAGACCTTAGAACATGGTTCATAGTTCCTTGAAAGTGGAGTCACAGATGGATATGTTAGTGATGAAGGCGTTTAGTATGTTTTCCTTTATGGGACAGAGCATTGAATATGGGAGTTGGGAGGTCATATTGCAGTTGTGCAGGTCATTGCTTGGGCCACATTTGGATTATTGTGTTGCAATTCTGGCTTTCTTCCTCTTCGAAACATGTTGTGAAACTTGAAAGGATTAGAAAATACTTGGGAACAAATGTTCTCTGCAATATGCACAGGATCTGCTGTTCTCTATAATACAGACAGGGACAGCTACTCTCTGTAATACACACAGGGACTTCTGTTTCATACACTCAGAAATTGCTGTTTAGCATAGCATACACAGGAACTGCTGTTCACTGCAATATAGAGAGTAAATACTGTTCTGTATTATCTAATATTGCAGGTCAGGCAATGACCCAGTGATGTTATCAGTGGACTGCTAATCCAGAGACCCAGGTAATGTGCTGGGGACCCAGATTCAAAGTTTGTGAGAAGATTTGTAGCTCGGGTGCTCGTTGTTGTGGTTGTGTTCGCCGAGCTGGGAATTTGTGTTGCAGACGTTTCGTCCCCTGTCTAGGTGACATCCTCAGTGCTTGGGAGCCTCCTGTGAAGCGCTTCTGTGATCTTTCCTTCGGCATTTGTAGTGGTTTGAATCTGCCGCTTCCAGTTGTCAGTTCCAGCTGTCCGCTGCAGTGGTCAAAGGAATTGTCTTTATTCAGAGAATGGTCAGGATTTTCCTTCATTGAGAGCACTGAGATCACTGTAATAGGTGAACAAACCTTCACAAACCTTGCGTAATAGGTGAGGTTAAGGGCAACCAGTGGTTGCAGGAGAGTGGATGGAGATTGATACATATCTGATGTGATATGTCATTCTTACCTTTGTACATTATTCATGTTGCTGTTTGAAACTAGTCACTGATACGACAGATTGTTTGCTGGGATGCACCTACATTTCGCCTGCTTTGTTCGCTCCTCTACCATTTGGCATCCTTTAAGTAATACGGAAATTCAGGGTGATAAAAGCAAAGTTTTATGTTGAACAAAAGTTTGGTTATCTAAAAATCATACTGTTCTCAGTTATTTTACTGCAGTATTATCGAAACCTAAAAGTACAGAGGAGGACACCTAGCCTTTCGTGCTTTGAAACAGCAGACATGCTGAGTCCCACATCTCTAATTTAAAGCTGCAAGTTTTTTTTATCCTCAATGAGCTCTCTGACTGTCTTCAATTTATTTCTGGAACCAGGTTCCATCACTGTTTCCAGTCAAATAATCATTGATCCTGACTACTCTGATAATAAGAAAACAATCCTCCTCATCTGCCCTCTTAGTGACATACCAATGACGTTGAATCTCTGGTTATCCACTTCCGAGATTCCTCACATTGAGAATAACTTCCATTGTGTAGAATGGCACTATCTCCATGTTAAATAGAACAGACTTCGAACAGATGTAACAACTAAAAACTGGGCATCCATGAGGCACTGAGGGGCCATCAACAGCAGCAGAATTGTACTCCAGCACAATCTGTAACCTCATGGTCAGGCATATCCCCCACTCAATCAATTCATTCATGAAGTTGCCAATAAGATAAATCTTGTGGGACTGTAGGAATCCTAGCACGTACACTCACCAGTGAATAGGAGTTGAGAAATAATTTGGCCGATTTCTCAAAGATTATATCAAGGAAAGTGTACTCCATTTCAGTGGTACATTTCAGCATAAGATGGAGATCATAGAGCTATACAAAGAAATTCTTTATTGCAGATTCAAATATTGCAAACATATTAACAACATGTTGGAATATGCAAGGGATAGAAGCTAATTATCATGTCATCAAAGATGTGTTATGCATGGTTACCGACAAAGATGTTAGGAAGATTTAAACCTGTTGGACTATAACCTAGTGTTGTGTGATTTTTAACTTTGCACACCTCACACATCCAAATCATGTACGGAAGAGTTTGACCTCAAGATTATCGCATAGCAATACCATCTATTTGGGCAGATATATTGCCACTGGAACTGAACTCAAGTACACAAAGTTCATGATTTTGATGAACTTAGACACAAGTGGTACATCTAGATTTCAATGGTTTATTTGATTTGTATACTGATATAAATAAGCTGGCAATGTTGTAACAGCACATAGGTATGCTGTCGCTCTCATGTAGCTTTTATATGGTCTTAGTGAACGTGAAGGAATCCTTCACTGTGCATGTGGAAAACACATTTAGACATGATTGCAACAGTTTCACAAAACATTCAGTCAATTCAGGCTGTGCAGACTCAGTCACAGATATGATAGGATGGAAAAAAGACATCAATTTTGTGTGTCCAGGATAAACCAAAGTTGGCGGGTGCAGTGAGCCGTGAGAACAAATTCTATCATCTGCATCATTAGGCAGGTAACCACCTTGACACAAGTCTAACAAGTGATTCACAAATGAATAACATGACACGAGTTTTGGTGCTGGTGGTATGACCTACATCCTGACGACTGTGTCCACCTATCTGGTCTGAGAATTATGATTGACAGCTAACTGTTTTTGCTGCATCTCCATGGTAATGATCAGCAAGCTAATCAGCATTATCGGCCCATTCTGTGTAAAAAGCTTCAACTCCTTTTGCTATGTTTTCAACAATATGGAATGGCTTTTTACCTGTGTGTGAGCAATATTGCCGACACAGTTTTATGAAAATGCTGGGATTACAGTTTGGGAAATGGTTGATCTCCTTTGTGCATCAGAATTTCATCTTAAACAGAGGGGCTAGAAATTTGGTGAGTTGGGTGAAGTTCTTTCTAATAATTTAAATTTGTTTGACTTTAAGACATAACAGTTCAGATTTAACAGACTTTCATTAGTGCACAAAAGCCATCCACTCTACAGCCCAGTTTTGGAAGCTGTCCTTTTAAGAAATCACCACAATTACAGAAATACTGTTAAGGTAATTATTAAGTTCAAATACACAGAGAAAACAACCAGTTTCTTATTCAACAACAAAATCATTCCTTATAAATTCCACAATTTACACTACACAGGACCTCAAGTAGTAATCATTGTAGTGTTACAGTGCAGAAGGAGGCATTTTGGCCAATCGTTTCTGTTCCAGCTTGTTAAATGTTACCTTTTTTTATTCATTTGTGGGATGAAGGCATTGCTGGCTAGGCCAGTGTTTATTGCCCATCCCTAATGGCCCAAAGAGCAGTTAAGATTCCACCACATTGCTGTGGGTTTGGAGAAACATGGAGGCCGGACACGGTAAAGATGCCAGTTTCCTTCCCTGAAAGACATTAGCGAACAAGTTGTTTTTTCCAACAATCGACAATGGATTCATGGCCATCATTACTGTCTTATTTACAGATTTTGCTAGAATTAAAATTCCACCATCTGCTAACGCAGGATTTGAAATTGCATCAAGAGTGTGGTGTTGTAAAATTACAGCAGGTCAGGCAGTATCCGAGGAGCAGGAGAATCGATGTTTCAGGCAAAAGCCCTTCATCAGGAATGAGGATGTGAGCCAAGGGGGTGGTGAGATAAAATTGGAGTAAAACAGACAAAATTTGAAAATCAGTCCCCAACACATTACCTGGGTCTCTGGATTAACAATCCAGCAATAACACCACTTGGCCATTACTTGGCTTGCAATATTAGAGTGTACAGAATAACATTTATTGTCTGTATTGCAGTTACAGAGAACAACAATCACTGTGTATGCTATTTTACGCAGCAAGGTAACAAACTGAAACAAAACAGAAGCCCTTGCACATGTCACAGAGAATAGCAGTCCTTGCCTGTTTTATAGAGAATAACAGTTCTTGGGCATATTGCAGACGACATTAGTTTCCGTGTATTTCCAGAGAACAATTGTTCCTCTGTATAATTATAGAGAAAGCTGTCACTGTGTTTATTCCAGAGAACAGCAGTAAATTTTCTACTGAACATCTGACTCTGCGTATATGAAACAGAACTGCAGTCCTTATGTACATTACAGAGAACAGCAGTCCTTATGTACATTACAGAGAACAGCAGTTCCTGTGTGTATTACAGAGAACAGCTGTTCCGATGTAAATTGCAGAGAACAGCTGTCCTGGGAATGTTGTAGAGAATAGCAATTCCTGACAATAAAACAGAGAACAGCAGTGCTTAACTGCTTCACTTAGATCTGCAGTCCCTATCTATATGATAGAGAAGAGCAGTTCCTCTCTATATTGTAGTGAATAGCAGTATCCGTGTATACCAAAGAGAATAGCAATCCCTGTGAATAGTACATTGAAGAGCAGTCTCTGCATATGTGTAACTCAACAGCAATCCCTGTGTATATTACAAAGAACGGCAGTCCCAGTATATACTAAAAAGAACAGCAGTTCCCGTGCACATTGCAGACAACATCAGTTCCTGTGTATATTATAAGCAAAAGCAGCCCCCTATGTACATTCAGGAGACCAGCAGTCCATGTGAATGTTACTGAACACAGAAGTCTCCCTGTAAATGGGAGTGAACATCACCCTAAACCTATGAATTCTAGTTCTGGACTCCCCCACCCCAGGAAAAAGACCTTGTCTATTTATCCTGTCCATGATTTGGAGGTGCCAGTGTTGGACTGGCGTGGACAAAGTTAAAAATCACACAACACCGGGTTTATTTGGAAGCACTAGCTTTCAAGGTGCTGCCTCTTCATCAGGTAGTCAACCTTATAAACCTCTGAAAGGTCACCCCTCAGCCTCAGACGGTCCAGAGAAAACAACCCCAACCCCAACCTATTCAGTCTCTCTCTCTTGCTCAAATCCTCCAACCCTGGGAACATCCTTGTAAATCTTTTCTGAACCCTTTCAAGTTTCACAACATCCTACCAATAGGAAGGAGATCAGAATTGCACGCAATATTCCAAAAGTGGCCCAACCAATGAATTATACAGCCGCAGTATGACCTCCCAACTCCTATATTCAATGCTCTGACCAATAAAGGGAAGTATGCCAAACACCTTCTTCACTATCCTATCTACCTGTGATTCTACTTTCCAGGAGCTATGAACCCGCACTTCAAGGTCTCTTTGTTCAGCAACACTCGCTAGGACCTTACCATTAAGTGTATAAGTCCTGATCTGATTAGCTTTTCCAAAATGCAGCACTTTGCATTTATCCAAATGAAACTCCATCTGCAACTCCTCAGCCCAATTGTACTCTGAGGTAACTCCTTCACTATCCAATACACCTCCAATTTTGGTGTCATCTGCAAACTTACTAACTCTTCCTCTTGTGTTCACATCCAAATCATTTATATAAACGACAAATTTTTGCAAAGATCAAGAGTTTGTCATTGGGTGGAACCCCAGGAGATGGGTAAGATACTAAATGAATACCTAGCATCAGTCTATTTACTGTGGAGAAAGCAATGGAGTCCAGAGAATACAAGAAATAAACTTGCATGTTTTAAAGACACTTCACATTGCAGAAGAAAAAGTTCAGGAGGTCTTAGAGGATATACAGATTGATAAAGCTCCAGGACCTGATCTAATGCATCCCAGAACCTTGTGGGATGTAAGGTAGGAAATTGAGGCCCCTTGCAGAAAGATTTGCATCATCTGTAACTATGGGTGAGGTGCCTGATGACTGGAGGGTGGCTAATGTTGTACATTTCGAGCCATAGAGTCATAGACAGACCTTTCGCTCCAACCCGTCCATGCTGACCAGATAGCACAACCCAATCTAATCCCACCTGCCAGCATCCGCCCCATATCCCTCCAAACCCTTCCTATTTAGATACCCATCCAGATGCCTTTTAAATGTTGCAATTGGACTAGCCTCCAACACATCCTCTGGCAGCTCATTCCATGCATGTACCACCCTCTGTGTGATAAAGTTGCCCCTTCGGTCTCTTTTGTATCTTTCTGCTCTCACCCTAAACCTATGCCATCTAGTTCTGACTCCCCCACTCCTGGGAAAAGACTTGTCTATTTGTCCTACCCATGCCCCTCATAATTTTGTAAACGTCTATAAAGTCACCCCTCAGCCTCTGATGCTCCACGGAAAACAGCTCCAGCCTGTTTAGCCTCTCCTTGTAGCTCAAATCCTCCAACCCTGGCAACATCCTTGTAAATCTTTTCTGAACCCTTTCAAGTTGCACTACATCTTTTCGATAAGAAGGAGACCAGAATTGCATGCAATATTTCAACAGTGGCCTAACCAATGTCCTGTGTAGCCGCAACATGACCTCCCAACTCCTGTACTCAATACTCTGACCAATAAAGGAAAGCATACCAAAAGCCTTCTTCACTATCCTATCTACCTGCGACTCCACTTTCAAGGAGCTATGAACCTGCACTCCGAGCTCTTAGTTCAGCAACACTCTCAAGGACCTTACCATTAAATGTATAAGTCCTCTAAGATTTGCTTTCCCAAAATGCAGCACCTCACATTTATCTGAATTAAACTCCATCTGCCACTTCTCAGCCCATTAGCCCATCTGATCAAGATCCTGTTGTAATCTGAGCTAACCCTCTTCGCTGTCCACTATATTTCCAATTTTGGTGTCATCTGCAAACTTACTAACTATACATTGTATGGTCTCATCCAAATCATTTACATAAATGATGAAAAATAGTGGTCCCATCAGCAATCCTTGTGGCAATCCACGGGTCACAGGCCTCCACAATTCAGACAGGCTGGTAAAAAAGGCATTTGGCATGCTTGCCTTCACTGCTCAATCCTTTGAGTGTAGGAGTTGGGCTGTTATCTGGAGGTTGTACAGAACACTGATGAGGCGTCTTCTGGAATACTATGTCCAGGTCTGGGGACCCAGTTATAAGATGGATATTAACAAGCTGGAGGGAGTTCAGAAGAGATTTTTGAGAATGTTTCTGGGTATGGAAGTTTTGAGTTATAAACAAAAGACTGGATCAGCTGAGACCCTTTTCATTGGAATTTAGGAGTTTGAGAGGTGATATGATAGAAGTTTATAAATAAGGAGAGATGTGGATAGAGTTGATGGTAATATTCTCTTCCCCAAAATGGGGAACTTCAAGGCGAGGGAGCACATTTTTCACGTTAGAGGATAGAGACTTAAAAAAAGACGTAAGAGGTCATTCTTTTACACTGAAGGTGGTTCACCTCTGGAAAGAATTTCCTGAGGAAGTGGTAGATGTGGGTATAATACAACACTTCAAAGACATTTGGATGGTTGCATGAATAGGAAAGGTTTGAAGGGCTAGGGGCCAGCAGCAGCCTGGTGGGAATACTTTAGTTTGGGATTATGTTTGGCATGGACTGGTTAGACTGAAGTGTCTGTTTCCATTAAATTGGGTTAATCTGTTGGGTTTTCGGATAGGTTAAGTTATTCTATATTCTGTCCTTTTTTGTTTTTGTTTCATTCAGTAATTTATAAATAAATTCTGTTTTGTTTAAAACTACGTTGTTTGACCAACTGCATCTCTCCTGGAATATCTGCATTATTCCTGCTGAAAAAAATGATCAAAGTTAGGGTCTGGGCTACTTTCCTGAAAGGTTTTGAGGGGTCTGGCCTGGTCCATAACACATTTGGGGTAAAATAATTAGTCTGGGTTTCATGCTTACACATTCCCAGCTTTCTCTCCCTCATTTCTCCTTCAATCCCCATCTCTCCCATTCCTCATGTCTTCCTCAAAATCCCTAAAGTGTGGAAACAGGCCCTTCAGCCCAACAAGTCCACACCGACCCTCCAAAGAGTAACTCACCCAGACCTATTCCCCATTACTCTACATTTATCCTTGACTAATGCACCTCCCTGAACACTATGGGCCATTCAGCATGGCCAATTCACCTGCCCTGGAACATCTTTGGATTGTGGGAGGAAACCGGAGCACCCGGAGGAAACCCACGCAGACACGGGGAAAATGTGCAATCTCCACACAGACAGTAGCCTGTGGCTGGAATCGAGTCCGGGTCCATGGCACTATGTGTCAGCAGTGCTAACCACTAAGCCACCTTGTTGCTCCTGTCCACGTACCCCTGTAGGTACCCTTCCTAGAACTGTCTGCCTCCTCACTGTTTCTGATTAATCATTCCAATCTCCCCCCTCCTTGCTTACCTCTCTCCACACCATTCTCTCCCTGCCCTGTGCAATCTTGCTATTCCTGGCTGAGGATCATTCTATTTGTTTAACACCATCATTCTCGTATTCTCTCTCTCTCTCCCCCCAGCCTGCACTCATCATCACTACCTCTTTATTTATAGAATCCTACAGTGTGGTAACAGGCCCTTCAGCGCAACAAGTCCACACCAACCGTCCGATGAGCAACTCACCGAGACCCATTGTCCCTACCCTATATTTACCCCCCACTTATACACCTAACTTACACATTCCTGAACACTATGGGACAGATTAACTTGGCCAATTCACCTTATCTGCACATCTTTGGACTGTGGGAGGAAACCCACGCAGACACGGAGAATGTTCAAACTCCACACAGTCTCCCAAGGTAGGAATCGAACCCAGGTCCCTGGTGCTGTGAGCTGCAGTGCCACCCTTTGTTGAATGTCCCTCTTTCGCTGTGGCTGCTGTTCAGACATTATCTCCCTCAGTTTCTCTGTCTCTGTCTCTGTCTCTGTCTCTCTCTCTTTCTTTCTCTCTCTCTCTCTCTCTTTCTTTCTCTCTCTCTCTCTCTCTCTTTCTTTCTCTCTCTCTCTCTCTCTCTCTCTCTCTCTCTCTCGCTGTCTCTCCTTCCAGCTCCTTCTCTGGCTGTCTGTTTCTCCTTGGGATTTCTCTCCACCTCTGTTTCTGTCAGTTGCCCTGGTTCTCTCCCACCCACCCTGTGTATGTCCTTTACTCTGTCTCTCCCTGTGAGTTCTCTCTTCCCCAGTCTGTCCATCTGCTTGCGTGCTCCCCCCGGATATTCCTATTCTGTCTGTCTTGTTGTCTCCCTGGTTTTTGTACACACTTTCTGTCCCTGTCTTTTTTACTCAGTCTGTATCGTTGTTCTTGGTTTCTCCCCTGGTTTCTCTCTTTCTCTGTGTCTGTCTTTCTATCTCTTTCTGTCTCTGCCTTTTCCTAGTTTTCTCCCTCAGTTTTTCTCTCACTAACTGTCTCTCACCTGTCCTTTCTCTCCTCCTCTGTTTTCTCTGTCTTGCCCCTTCAGTATGCGTCTTCCTGGGAGTTTCCCTCTGTCTCTGTCTGTCTGTCCTTCTTTCACTCTCTGGGATCTTTCTCAATCCTTTGTTGTCTCAGCCTGAGTGTTTCTGTCTCTCTCTTTCCCTGGTTCCACACCCTGCCTCACTGAGCAGTTTTCTCTCTCCTTATCTCTGTCCTTCTGTTTCTCATCCTGGATTTTTCTCTGTCTTTGGCTCTCTCTCTCTTGTCCCCCACTCCCCCTTCCCCCACCCCAGGTTTCTCTCTCTTCCTCTGTCACTACTGTCTCTGTCTCTGTGACTCAGCAAGCGAAGGGGCATTGTTCATGATGGAGACACAATGACAGGGGAGTCAAGGAAGAACAACAGAAGGGAATGGTTTGGAGGGATGGGCACATTGACCAGGATTTGGGGAGAGGTGCAAAATATTTGGGTGAATTGAAATATTTGGGAAGGGGGCAAAAATAGTCAGGGACAGTAGTGAAGGGAATGTGAAATCAGAGGGGGACATAAGCTTCGGGGCTGAAAAGCAGGGAGGGGGAGTTGCACAATTGATACAGCTGTAAAACCTGGGGAGGGATGAAAAATGAGAGCAACACAATGAGAGCCATTATGTTTCACCCCACTCCCCCCACCTCCTAAACTCCCCAAAACACTGGGCACCACAATTGAGTGGCAAATCTGCACACGGGGTAAATTGTGATGGTGATACAATTTAGATGGGATGGAAAATTGAGAGATGCAATACAGTTTGCACTGCAAATTGGGGAATAAAATCTGGAGAGGGGTACATTTGCTGGGAGGAATCTATGCAGGGTAGTTTGTGGAGAGGAATAAGACTAGGGGTTCAGGGGGCATTTGGTGGGGACTGCAAAACTGGGGATGAAGACGTCTCAGGGTGAGCGCAAAACTTAGCTTGAGCACATAATTGGGGGAATATATGGGAAGGGGCAAACTGGAGGGGGATGTCAGATAAAGCCCCTTTCACACTGATGGGTGGATGATGGGGAATGGCTGGAGAGTGGGACCTTGCTGTGCATCCCCTCAGTCAGTCAAAAGGCCAGCGAGTCTCTACACACTCTCACTATGTGGAGCAGAGTGGGCTATCAGTGAGGAGTGGCCTCCACAGGAAGTGGATTTAATGACAGCATTCAAGGGTAACTCCTAAGGTGGATGGACAGGATTCAGATCATTTCATGAAGGACTAGGTATGATGGGCTGAATATCCTCATCATAGACAGTGGGGCTACACTGATTCTGAGACGAGGATCTTGCTGTGTATAGAGGGACCTGTTGTCTTTTGCTGAACACAGTTCCAGTCAGAGTTAACAGCAGACCCTATCTCGCTGATAGAGAACAGCAGTCCCAGTGTATGTTACAGAGAACACCAGTCAATTTGTACATTACAGAGAACTGCAGCCCCTGAGTGTATTATAAAATAATCCCTCAGTATATTAAGAAAACAGACATTTGTGTGTATGTTATGGAGAACAGAAGTCCCTGTGTGTGTTATAGAACACAGCAATCTTTGTGTATGTTGTAGTGACCAGCAGTCTTTGTGTGTATTGCAGCCAATAGCAATCCTTTCGAACATGCGAAGCAGCAGCCCATGTCTATACTATAGAGAACAGCAGCCGCTGTCTATATTTCAGAGAATAGAGGCCTCTGTTTATAAGGGAGGGAAAAGCAGACAATGCCCATCTGTTAGAGAACAGCAGTCTCTGTGTGTATCATGGAAAACAGCAGTTCCTGTGTATATTTTAAAGATTAGCAGCATGTGTGTCTATTGTAAAGAATTGCAGACACTGCACATATTATAGAGATCACCAGGCAATTTGTATATACAGAGAACCTCAGTCTCTGTCCATAGTATAGAGACCAGCAGTCTCTATGCATTTTGTAGATACCAGCAGTCCATGTATACATCACAGACAGCAGCAGTCCCTGTGTACATTACAGAGAACAGCAGTTTCTGTTTATATAAGAGAGAATAGCAATTTCTGTTTATATAAGAGAGAATAGCAACTCTCTCTATCTGATAGGGAACAGCAGTTCCTCTCTATTACTGTTATGAAGTTGTACTGTACGAGAGAGTGAAAGCTGGCACAGAACTAGAAAGGCACAGGGTGTGTTGAAAAATTGAAGAATATAACATTTGGTTGTGAAACAAATGGCTAGAGCTGAGTTCCTATGATACACAACAAATTTGAATTTGGCCAATCAGTTTAAATTATGTCCCAAGATACCAAAATTCAATTGAATTTTAATTTTATTGTTTTGATGACATCAAGCCAATGAGATGATCCAATGATTTGGGGGTTAAAAATCAGGCGTTTTGAACAGTTAGCCAGAGCTGCAAAGAGCATGAAAAGGCCTGCAGAGCCTCTCTCTGGAAATCTGTGAAGCAGAAGACTGAAGAAAAGACCCAGGAAAATACAGAGGAAGATACCAAGGGAAAAGCATCAGCTGGCTGGTTTTGAAATTTGAATTTTTTTGTAAAACTTAATCGGAGCAGTTTTAATCAAGTTTTATCGGAGCAGTATATTGTTGCAGAGGTAGATAAATTGATCAGACAAAGGAGGATTACAGTGTAAATAGCTGTGGTTTGATGTTCTCTTTGTTTTTTGCTTAGAGTTAAAGAATAAATTGTTACTTTTTTTCTTTAAATAGTGGGATCTGGCCGCTCTTTGTCACTCATACTTTTACAGATTATGAGGTGAGGTGAGCTTTTCTGTGTGTCTGGTTAAAATTAGCAGAATGGTTTACCCTGCATCATAACATTACAGAGCAGCAGTCTGTGTGTATGTCACAGAGAACAGCAGTCCCTGTTTTATTGCAGAGAAGAGCGGTCCCAGTGTATTTTGTAGAGAACAGCAGTCCTTGTGCATATTGCTGAGAACACAGACCCTGTGCATATTACAGACAACAGCTGTCCCTGGGTATACTGTAGACCACAGCAGTTCCGTGTAAAATGCAGAGCAGCGGTCTCTATGTATATTACAGAGAATGGAAGTTGCTGTGTATAGCATGGAGAACAGCAGCCCCTGTTTTTATTACAGAACAGTATCTATTGTAGAGAACAGCAGGACCTTTACATCTTTTACAGACCAGAAATCCCTGTATATGACATAGAGATCAGCAAAATCTGTATATTCTAGAAAACAGCAGTTCCTGTGTACATTACAGAGCAGCTGTCACTGTATATATTACCAAGAACAGAAGTCCCTATATATTTTGGAGAGAACAGCAGTCCATGTGCATATTACAGAGAATACCAGGCAATTTGTATACTATAGAGAACAGCAGTTCCTAAATATATTATACGGAACAACAGTTTCTGTGTATATTATAGAGAACAGCAGGCTATCTGCATGTGAAATAAAACAGCAGTTTCTGTGCCTTTTATAGAGAAGTGCAGCAATCCCTATGTATCTTGCAGAGAACAGCAGTATCTGTGTATATTCTAGAGAAGAGAAGCCCCTGAGTATATTATAATGAACAGCAGTCTTTGTCTCTGTTGTATCCAACAGTAATCCCTGCGTCTATTCTGGATGACAGTAGTCCCTTTGTACGTTGGAGTGAACAGTAACCCCTGTGAATATGAAACACAACCAGCAGTCCCTGTCGATATTATAGAGAACAGCAGCCCCTTTATACATCTGTCCATCTATATATTCTCGAGATCCGCAGTCCCATGTGTATATCACAGCAAATAGCAGTCCTTGTTTATAAAAGAGGGAACAGCAGACCATGCCTGTCAGATAGAGAACAGCAGTCCCTGCATATTTTGTAGAGAACAGCAGTCCCTTTATGTATTATAGAGAATACCAGTCAATTTGTGTTTAACAGAGAGCGTCACCCCCAAATACAATATCAGGAATAGCAGCTTCTGTGTATATTACAGACAACAACAGCCTAAAATTGAGAAGAATAGCAGTGTCTGTATATATCGGAGGGAACAGCAGTCTCTGTGTATATTGTCAAGAACAACAGCTCCATTGTATTTTATAGAGAGCAGCAGTCCCTGTGTATATTATAGGAAACAACAATTTCCATGGATATCATAGAGAACAGAATCTTTGTGCATGTGAAACAGAACAGCAGTCCCTGTGCCTATTATAGAGAAGAACAGCAGTCCCTGTGTATCTTGTGGAGAACAGGAGTATGTATATATTCTAGAGAACAGCAGTCCCTAAATATATTGTAGTGAACAGCAGTCCTTGTGTGTATTGTAACCACCAGCAATCCCTTTATGTATTCTAGATGACAGTAGTCCTTTTGTATACTGGAGTGAACAGTGGTCCCTGTGAATATGAAACACAGTAGCAGTGCCATGGAAGCACTATAGAGAACAGCGGTTCCTGTCTATATTATAGGGAACAGCACTACCGGTCTATATTATAGAGAACAGCAGTTCCTGTCTATATTATAAGGAACAGCACTACCGGTCTATATTATAGAAAACAGCAGTCCCTGTCAATGTTTCAGGGAACAGCAATTCATCTCTGTATTATAGAGATGAGTAGTCCTTGTGTATATTACAGAGAACAGCAGTCTCTGTGAATCTTCTGTGGAACAGCCGCACCTGTGTATATTGTAGAGAATGGCAGGTCCTGTGTGTGTTACAGAGACCAGCAATCGTTATGTATAATACAGAGATCAGCAAACCCTGTGTATATTTTAGACAACAGCAGTCACTGTATATATTATAGATGATATCAGTCCCAAGGTATTTTGGGAGCGTTTTCCCCAACAGGGTATGAAAACCCAGGAGGTTGGCAGAACTCAGGCAAGTGGAAGTTTATTCATGCAGAAACCGGTTAAAGCAAGGGGAGTGCCAAAGGATCTTCCCTGAATCTGGCCTCCACATACAAATTCAATTATTCACTTCAACTTTGGCTCAGATCAGAAGATAGTTCAATGACACATTCTAACTTGTACAGTAAAAAGCAGTATTTTTATGTACTGCTGTATTATAATGATCACATACAATGTGGTTGCAGCCTTTCCTTCCTAATCCATACACCCAATCCAGTAAAAAACCTAATGAATGATGAGCATTCCTGTGTCTAGTCTCACGTTCTCATGATTTCATGGTGTTTAAGAGACACTGTAATCTCTAGGCCTTGAGATCGGTCAATGAATCCTGTTCATTTGCATTCCAAAGTTTGTTACTATACTCCTTCGGGCCTCTCTGGCTAATTTTCCTTGTAGAGATGTTTTAAATTCGGTTATTTATTCTATTTCATGTGCTTCCTCTGTCAAATTCAGTTATTCCTCTAATATTGCCCACTGTCCTAATTATCTGTGCAAAAATACAAAAGACAGTTAGTTTCAAATCGTTGCTATAAGATTTGTATATATTAATTTTTGTTAGATTGTTAGTCATAAAGTGCAAGTTTAAATATAAAGTTAAAAATCACATAACAACAGGTTTAATTGGAAGCACACTAGCTTTCGGAGCGACGCTCCTTCATCAGGTGGTTGAGGAGCGTCGCTCCGAAAGCTAGTGTGCTTCCAATTAAACCTGTTGGACTATAACCTGGTGTTGTATGATTTTTAACTTTGTACACCCCAGTCCAACACTGGCATCTCCAAATCATAAGTTTAAATACACCTTTTCCTACTCTTAGTACGTTATGATTAATGGGCTATTAGCAATCTATTTTGTTCAGGGCATATCATGGTATTTCCTGAAGCTAATTATGTTTTTTTCTTTAATACTTCTATTATGCATTGGTTATATGTGTATATTTCTATGCTAAAAACTATCTTTATGATTCCCAAGGGAATTTCTGACTAGAATCTATAGCAGAGTAATTCATTTCAAAGAAACAGCTACAAAATAACTTCTGGTAATGACTTAAGGAGGTGACTGGGCATATCCCATGCCTGGTGTCCATTCATTCACTGGGGCAGTTACTTTTCCATTAATGAGGGTTAAGATTAGTTGCTTGTCTATTTTAGAGACATGCCCTTATCAATTTTGTCTGGAATGGGGTACTTGGCCTTGGTGTGACTTTGCTCAAAAATGTTGTCATTTTCTTTAATTAAAGGCTGGAACAGGTTGTTAGTCTTATTTATCTCCTGTCAGCCATCCTGTGTTTTAATTCTAAGGGAGGCTGCTTCTTCCTGTTTGTTAACCATTTTGTGTGAGCAGATTTGGGCCATTTGATTATAAGCATGTACAGTGCATTCATACAGGTATATTATAGACTACAGCAGCTCCTGCGTATAATGCAATGGACAATAGACAATAGACAGTAGGTGCAGAAGTAGGCCATTCTGTCCTTCGAGCCAGCACCACCATTCATTATGATCATGGCTGATCACCCTCAATCAGTATCCTGTTCCTGCCTTATCACCATAACCCTTGATCTCACTATCCTTAAGAGCTCTATCCAACTCTTTCTTGAAAGTATCCAGAGACTTGGCCTCCACAGCCTTCTGGGGCAGAGCATTCCATACACCCACCACTCTCTGGATGAAGAAGTTTCTCCTCAACTCTGTTCTAAGTGGCCTAACCTTTATTTTTAAACTGTGTCCTCTGGTTCGGGATTCACCCATCAGCAGAAACATGCTTCCTGCCTCCAGAGTTCGAATCCTTTAATAATCTTATACATCTCAATCAGATCCCCTCTCAGCCTACTAAACTCAAGCGCATACAAGCCCAGTCACTCCAATCTTTCAGCATAAGATAGTCCCATCATTCCGGGAATTGACCTCGTGAACCTACGCTGCACTCCCTTAATAATCAGAATGTCTTTCCTCAAATTTGGAGACCAAAACTGCGCACAATATTCCAGGTGTGGTCTCACCAGGGCCCTGTACAGCTGCAATCATGAAGGCTATGGACAGGGTAGATCGAGGTAAGCTTTTTTCCCAGGGTGAAGGATTCAATAACGAGAGGCCACGCTTTCAAGGTGAGAGGTGAGAAGTTTAAAGGGGATACACATGGCAAGTACTTTACACAGAGGATGGTAGGTGCCTGTAATGCATTGCCAACAGAGGTAGTAGAGGCAGGCACGGTAGATTCATTTAAGGTGCATCTGGACAGATGCAGGAGCAGGTGGGGAGCAGAGGGATTCAGATGCTTAGGCATTGGGTGACCGGTTTAGACAATGGATTTGGATTGTCTCAGGCTTGGAGGGCCGAAGGGCCTGTTCCTGGGCTGTAAATTTTCTTTGTTCTTTGTTCTAATGGATTAAGTTGTCACTGGAGTTATTTTGCAACAATGTTCGCATTACAGCAAAATGCTCAGCCTTACTGACTCATTTATTGGCTTATCTCAGAACCCTGATAAGTTTTTTTAATTCACAGAACAAACAACTTGGAACAGCACAACACAGGAACAGACCCTTCAGTCCACGATGTTGTGCTGAGCATGATGCTTAATTAAACCAGTCCCTTCTGCCTGTTTGTGTCCATATCTCTCTATGCTTTGCATACTCATCTACTAATTTAAAAGTCCCTTAAATGCCCATATTTTATCTGCCTCCACCACCACCCAGACAACTACTACTGTGTAAAAAAAACTGGCCCCTCAATCTCCTTTGAACTTTGCCGCCTCACCTTAAATGCATGCTCTCTTGTATTAGACATTTCAACTCTGAGAAAAAGATTCTGTCAACCCTATCTATACATCTCAATTTTATAGGCTTCTATCATGTCTTCCCTCAGCCTCTGCTGGTCCAGAGAAAACAATCCTAGTTTTTCCAGCCTTTCCTTGTAGTTCATACCCTCTAATCCAAGCAGTATCCTGGTAAACCTCTTCTGCGTCCTCTCCAATGCCTCAAATCCTTCCTGTAATGCAGAGACCAGAATTGAATGTAATGCTCTTAGCTTTGGCCCAAGTAAAGTCTTATGAAGCCACAACATAACATCCTAACTCTCAAACTGAAAATGGCCTGACCACTCAGATACGATTATATTATAGGCTATCCCCCAATGGCCACTGAGACATTGAGGAACGAATATGTAGGCAGATTATGGACAGGTGCAATAAAAATAGAATTGTCATAGTGGGTGACTTTAACTTACCCAATATTGGCTTGAACTCCTTTAGAGCAATAGGGTTAGATGGGGCGGAATTTGTTAAGTGCATCCAAGAGAGTTTCTGGAAACAGTCTGTGGATAGTTCAACTAAAGGAGGGACCATACTGGACCTTGTGTTGGCTCATGAGCCCAGCCAGATAACTGACCTTTCAGTGGGAGAGCATTTTAGAAAGAGTAATCGCAATTCCTTAAATCTTAAGATAGCTATGAACAAGGATCTTGTGGGAAGGTACTAAATTGGGGATGCCAAATTACATCAGCATCAGGCAGGAGTTGGGGAATGTTAATTGGGAAGAGCTGTTATTGGGCAATCCCACATTTGACTTATTTAAACTGTTTTAAAGACCTGCTGGGGAGAGTTCAAGACCAGCATGTTCCAGTAAGGAGGTAGGATAAGGTTGGCAAGATATGGGACCCTTGGATAATGAGGGAGGTTGTGAGTTTACTCAGAAAGAGAAAAGAAGCGTATGTAAGGTTTAGGAAGCTAAAATCGGACCCATGAGGAATACAAGGAAGGCAGTAAAGTACTCCAGGACAGAGTTAGGAGAGTAAGAAGTGGCCATGAAACAACCTTGAAAGCAGTTTTAAAGAGAATCACAAGGCATTCTATACATATATTAAAAACTCGGATAATTTGGGAGAAGGTAGGACCAGAGCTTAAAAATGTGTTGCTGGAAAAGCGCAGCAGGTCAGGCAGCATCAAAGGAACAGGAGAATCAACGTTTCGGGCATAAGCCCTTCTTCAGTTCTTCAGTTGATGCTGCCTGACCTGCTGCGCTTTTCCAGCAACACATTTTTAAGCTTTGATCTCCAGCATCTGCAGTCCTCACTTTCTCCCAGAAGGTAGGACCATTAAAGAATAAAGGCAGGAAATTGTGCTTGGAGGCAGAGAATGGGGGTGAGATCTTAAATGAGTACTTTGCATCAGCATTCATCCAAGAAAAAGGTCTGGAGGACAGTGAGATTTGTGTGGAGCATGCTAGTATGCTAGGGCATTTTGAGATCAAGAAAAGTGGTGTTGGATCTCCTGAAGAGCATTAAGGTAGATACGTATCCAGGGCCTAATGTTATGTACCCCAGGTTATTGAGAGAGACAAGAGAGGAGATTGCTGGGGCGTTGGCCAAGATCCTCACTAGCCACCGGAGACATTGCAGAGGAGTGGTGAATAGCTACTGTTGTTTTGCAGTTCAAAAAGAGAAATAAGGATAATTCAGGAAACTGTAGACCAGTAGTTTCACATAGATGGTTAGGACGTTATTGGAGAGAATTCTCAGGGATATGATTTAGGCATATTTGGTAAAGCTAGTCCTGAATAGGGACAGTCAGCATGGTTTTACTTAGATTATTTAGATTTACTTAGATTTAGATTACTTAGTGTGGAAACAGGCCCTTCGGCCCAACAAGACCACACCGACCCGCCGAAGCGCAACCCACCCAGACCCATTCCCCTACATTTACCCCTTCACCTAACACTATGGGCAATTTAGCATGGCCAATTTGCCTAACCTGCACATCCTGGACTGTGGGAGGAAACCCACGCAGACACGGGGAGAATGTGCAAACTCCACACAGTCAGTCACATGAGGTGGGAATTGAACCCGGGTCTCTGGCGCTGTGAGGCAACAGTGCCACCGTGCAGGGCAGATAATATCTTACTAGATGTATGGATAGGGTTGACAGGGGAGAGCAGTGGTAGTTGTTTACATGGATTTTAGTAAGGCTTTCGACGAGGTCCCTCATGGTAGACTGATCCAAAAGATTAAGATGCAAGGGATCCAAGTGACTTGGCTATGTACATTCATAATTGCTTGTCCACAGAAGACAGAGGGTAGTAGTGGGAGGATGATTTTCAAGCTGGAGGTCCTTGATTAATGGTGTTCTGCAGGGATCTGTACTGGGCCTTGTATTATTTGTGATATGTATAAATGACTTAGATGAAAATGTGGATGGGTGACTTAGTACGTTTACAGATGATATAAATATTGGAAAGTCAATGTTTCAGGCCAAATCCTTGATTAGATTAGATTCTACAATGCGGAAACAGGCCCTTCAGTCCAACAAATCCACACCGACGCTCTGAAGAGTAACCCACCTAGACCCATTCCCCTACTAATGCACCTAACACTATGGGCAATTTAGCATAGCCAATTCACCTGACCTGCACAACTTTGGACTGTGGGAGGAAACCAGAGCACCCGAAGGAAATCCACGCAGAAAACATGCAAACTCCACACAGACAGTCACCCGAAGCTGTAATCGAACCCGGGTCCCTAGCACTGCGAGGCAACAGTGCTAACTACTGAGCCACCATGCTGCCCCATGGTTATAGATAGTGTAGAAGATTGTAAAAGGACACAGCAGGATATAGACCAGCTGCAAATATGGGTGGAGAAATGGCAGATGGAGTTTAGTTTGGGTAAGTGTGGGGTACTGTATTTTGGGAGATCAAATGCTAAGGAGAAGTATAACATTAATGGCAGGACTCTGATCAGCATTGGTGTACAGAAGGATATTGGCGGTCAAGTCTATAGTACCTTGAAAGTCACCACGCAAGTGGATATAGTGATAAAGGAGGCATATGACAGGCTTGTTTTTATTGGTCACGGAATTGATATAAGTGTCAGGATGTCATGTTGCATATTCATAAGGCTTTAATTAGGCTACACTTGGAGTATTGCATTTAATTCTGATCACCACATTACAGAAAGGATGTGGAGGCTTTAGAGAGAGTGCAGAGCTGCCAGGATTAGAGGATATGAGCTATAAGGAGAAAAACTCAAATAGTTTTCTCTCGAGTGGTGGAGGCTGAGGGGAAACTTAATAGAGGTCTGTAAAAATATGAAATGTATTATTGATGGTCAGAATTATTTTCCCAGAGTTGAAATGTCTAATACTGGGGGACATGAACTTAAGGTGAGAGGGGGGAAAATTCAAAGAAAATGTGAAGGGCAAGTTTTGTTTTTACACAGAGTGGTAGGAGTCTGCAATGCACAGCCAGGGGTGTTGGTGGAGGTGGATATGATAAGGGCATTTAAGGGAGTTTTAGATAAGCACATGAACATGCAAGGAATGAAGGGATATGGACCAGGCAGACAGAAGGGATTAGTTTAATCTGGTGTCATGTTCAGCACAACATCATGGACTGAAGGGCCCATTTCTGTACAGTACAGTTCTATGTTCTTTGTTCTATGTTGTAAAGTGCTGGAGAAACTCAACAGTTCTGGTAGCGACTGTGGAAAGAGAAACAGAGTTAACATTTCAAGTAACACTTCTTCAGTCTTTTTGATGTAATGATCCCTGTCCCCCAACTGTTACACCACTTTCACCTGCTCTACATGACCTACCTCATTCCCAAGAACCAGATCTGAAAATGCCTCCTTTCTCATTGACTAGGCATAGAAAATACAACCAAATGCAATCCAGATGACCCCAGTTGCCCCTTACAATAGCACTAATCCAGTCTACATTGCAATGCAATACTCTCCTTGCTCAATATTACTACCCCTCTTTCTTTCCTTGTTTTTCAATCTTTGCTGAAAACCTTATATCCAGGAATATTTAACACTCAGTCCTTCCTTGAGCCAGGTAACTGTTCCTGCATCTTCCACTTCCTTTGGCAGTTCATTCCACATACAGACCACCACAGCAGCAGTTGTTTGTGCATAAGACGCAGATAAGAACATTTCACACTATATTTAATTAGTGAATCCCCCTTGAATGTTTTAATCAGTCTGTTACAATATTAATAGCAGGTTTTAGTGACTATCCTTCAAATAATCATAGATATACATTCTGTGGTAGTTATAGTTTCACCTATATACAAAAAAAACTGAAAGCATTGGGAGAAATATTCAAATAAAATTGAGAAAAAACTGGTCTCAGACTATAAAAGCTGCCTCATATGATTCGAGGGGGGAATGAATCAAACAACTGCTGCTGCATATTCTAGCTCAGTTCGGTTACCTTGTGTCGACAGAGCTACTATTGTTCTTCTTGTGAAGACTACTTTAATCAAATATTTTCCCAAGCTCTCTAACTATTATCAGCCATGTACTGCTGCGTTAGCCATGGTCAGTCGTCAGCCATTTTGTGCTGCTCAATCATGGGCAGCCGAACAATATGACATCCACAGGTAATTTACTACCTCTGTCACCTCATCAAATAACTGAAAGGTACAGAAACTAGCTGACATTGGAATGTGGATTGAATGAACATGTTGTAAGACACCCAATGATAAAGATAGGTAAATATGATAAGAAAGAAACTGCTCACAACTTGTTAGCTAAAGAATCTAACATTAGGTGGAACCATTTATCTTTGTTGGAACTGATATTATAACAGTTTGTAAAAATCAATATTCTTTTGCATTTCCTGTAATGAGATTAATGAGGAATTTAAAAAGTCTTTAACTGATTGGCAAATATCAAATTAATTGGCAGTTTAACGTGGTGCATCAAGCAAATACATGGGAAGGAATGTGAATACCGTGTCCATTGTGAAAAGACCCAAGAAGGGAGATAAGAGAATCTGGGAAACATCACGAGATCATGAAATATCAGGGGGTTGACCACAAACCTTTGCATCATTTGATTAGCTTAATTGGAAATGAGTTATTTTGTGTGTTTTTCTTTGTTTGGAAATGAGTTATTTTGTGTGTTTTTCTTTGTTTGGAATTTGAGAGAGTTTCATCTGACTGGTGTAATTTGAACATATCCTTAATGCTGGAAGTGAATCCTGGGTGTTGAGTGAATCATTTGGTCATTCCACCCCAAACATTTGGGGCTGCAAGCAGGGTACAAGAAGCAGGACCATTGATGAATGAGGAGTTGAGTTACCTGAATAAATGGTTGTCATTATGATCTGCTTTAGATTAGATTAGATTACATTACATTACATTACAGTGTGGAAACAGGCCCTTCGGCCCAACAAGTCCACACCGACCCACCGAAGCGAAACCCACCCATACCCCTACATTTACCCCTTACCTAACACTACGGGCAATTTAGCATGGCCAGTTCACCTGACCCTGCACATCTTTGGACTGTGGGAGGAAACCGGAGCACCCGGAGGAAACCCACGCAGACACGGGGAGAATGTGCAAACTCCACACAGTCAGTCGCCTGAGGCGGGAATTGAACCCGGGTCTCAGGCGCTGTGAGGCAGCAGTGCTAACCACTGTGCCACCGTGCCGCCCACTGTTTGGCTGAGCAAGCTTGTTTGGCTTGCTCAGAGATCTTGGCAACCGCCCCTCGCCCAAACCTAAATTGGGTTGACTCAGTCTCAAAGATTGGGGAGACCAGGATAGTAAGTGATGTAGCTTGTGATCTGTCACAATAACGTGTAGTAGCAGTGGCTCAAGCCCTCCAGGACAGTCTGTAGGTGGGGACCTCTGGATTAATTGTCGCAATAAGACTTGGGTGAAAAAGTCTGACTGGAACAAGATTAATCAAAGGGTGATTAACCTGATGTTGTATTTTGGCACTGGCATACAGTTACTATCCAGAGTTCTGGCTGGCAAGTGACCTCTGGTATGGGCTGAGTAACTGACGAGCACCATGATCTCTGGTTTGACTACTCATATGTTAAGAAAAACTGAGGACTGCAGATGCTGGACAGTCAGAGTGGAAAAGTGTGGTGCCAGAAAAAAAGCACAGCATCTGAGGAGCAGGGAAATTGATGTTTCAGGCATAAGCCCTTCATCAGGAATGCAGGATGAGACATAAATAGGGGAGTTTTCAAGAAGGTAATCTGATGTGCGTAGGTGCAGTGATTCGCCTGGTGATGTGTGTGTGATTGTTTGGTTTAGCACAACAGGCAAGGATCAGACCATGAGGTATAGTGTTTAGTGTGCTTTTTTTTGAGTTGTGGATCCTGGAATCTTGCTCACTTGCTGCCCTGCTAACCCTGTAATAATGACCATGACAGCAGAGAAAGAATTAGACTGGAGCCTGAGGGATCTCTCACCTAATTTTTGACAGAGAGAAATAAAGAAGTTAATTGATCTAATAATGGAAGAAAATTGGAATCCCGCAGACATGCAAAAAGAGCAGTGGGATAAAGAAAAGAAAAGTATGGAAGAGAAGGCCTTAATATGCTCTCCGAACTCACATCAAATGCAAGTGAAATTCTTCGGGCAGCAGGTATTTGTCACAGCTGAGATTTATTGAAGTAAACTTCTTGTAAATGGCTGTTAGTTTTGGAATGTGAAGCTGAAGTCTATTGACAAGTCTTAGAGAGGGATTGAGAAAGAGAGAGAAGAGAGAGACAGAGAGTGACCAGCTTTTCTGTTTAACCAAGGTAAAAACTCTTTCCTATCAGGATGCAAATGTGAGTGACTGCAGACCCTCAGCTAAGTGTTCACCCTTAGAGGTCTGGCTTGGATGCATCTTCTTTTGTTGGTTGTTAAGTGTTGTATTGTATAATTTCTGTATTTTTTTTTCCCAGGCCTTGGGATTTGGGAACACTTTAAGTTTAGTTTGTATTTTGGGATTGTATGGTGACTTGAAAATGTCCTGTATAGAACATGCATGATTAATGCAATGTTCCTTTTAAGGAACACTTTGTGACTGTAAAGTGTTACCAAGTCAAAAACATGCATATTTACTTTAAAATAGAAAGTGGTATTCTGAATTTTAACGTAAAGTTAAAGCGCAGACTCAGCTGCCCGAATGAGACTTTTCTAAAATACATAGAGAGAGCAACATGGTGGAGAAGCCAAAGGAAAACCATGGAACTGAGGAGTATAAGGTTGCAGTC
The DNA here is from genome assembly GCF_037043375.1 of Chiloscyllium plagiosum. Lineage (NCBI taxonomy): Eukaryota > Metazoa > Chordata > Chondrichthyes > Orectolobiformes > Hemiscylliidae > Chiloscyllium > Chiloscyllium plagiosum. The sequence goes on along the minus strand of NW_028270149.1, from coordinate 89,151,824 downwards.
AGTCTGACGGATTGAAGTGTGTTTATTTTAATGCAAGAAATGTCAGGAATAAGGTTGATAAACGTGGAGCATGGATCAGTATTGGAACTATGATGCTGGGGCCATTGCAGAGACTTGGATATCACAGGGGCAGGAATGGTTGTTGGATGATCCAGAGTTTAGATGTTTCAAGAGGAAGAGGTAAAAGAAGTGGGGGAGTGACTTTGCTAATCAGGAATAGTCTAACAGCTGCAGAAAGGGAAGTTGTTGAGGTCGGTTTGTCTATAGAGTCAGCATGAGTGAAAGGCAGTAACAGAAAAGGAGCAGTCACTTTATTGGGAGTTTTCTATGGACCACCCCCAATAGCAACAAATGAGGAGCAGATTGGGAGGCAGATTTTAAAAAGATTAAGAGGTAACAGGGTTATTGTCATAGGTGACTTCAACTTCTCTAATATTGATTGGAACCTCCTTACTGCAGTAGGTTGTATGGAGCAGACTTTGTCAGGTGTGTCCAGGAAGGATTCCTGACTGAACATGTAGATAAGCCGACTAGAGGGGAATCCATATTGGATTTGGTGCTTGGCAACGAACCAGGTCAAGTGTCAGATCTCTCAGTGGGTGAGCATTTAGGTGATAGTGATCAACAACTCCCTAACCTTTACTATAATCATGTACAAGGATAAGAACAGAGGGTATGCGAAAGTATTTAATTGGTGGAGAGGGAATTACAATGCAACTAGGCAGGAACTGTGGAGCATAAGTTGGGATCAGATATTCTCAGAGAAATGCACAACATTAGGGAGCACTTGCTGCAAGTGCTAGATAGGGTTGTCCCATCTAGGAAGGAATGAAAGGGCGATGACATGAGATGTGGAATATCTAGTCAAGAAGAAGAAGGAAGCTTACTTAAGGTTGAGGAAGCAAGGATCAGACAGGGGTCTAGAGGGTTACAAGGTAACCAGGAAGGAACTGAAGATTGGACTTAGAAGAGCTAGAAAGGGACATGGAAAAGCTTTAGCAGATAGGATTAAGGAAAACACCAAGATGTTCTACATTTCTGTTATGAGCAAGAGGATGGCCAGAGTCAGGGTAGGGCCAATCAGAGATAGTGGACAGAAGTTATGCCCAGAGTCAGAGGAGGTAAGGGGGTTCTTAATGAAGACTTTGTTTCAATATTCACTCGTGAGAGGGACTTTGTCGTTTGTGAGGACAGCATGAAACAGGCTGATACGCTTAAATAGTTTGATGTTTAGAAGGTGAATGTGCTGGAAATTTTGAAAAACTTGAGGATTGGTAGGTCCCCTGGGCCAGACAGGATATACCTGAGGTTACTACAGGAAGCAAGGGAAGAAATTGCTGCACTTTTGGCGATGCTCTTTGCATCCTCACTGTCCACTGGACTAGTACCAGATGATTGGAGGGTGGAAAATGTGATTCCCTTGTTCAAGAAAGGGAATGGGGATAACTCTGGGAATTACAGACCAGTCAGTCTTATGTTGGTGGTGGGCAAAGTATTGGAGAGGATTCTGAGAGACAAGGTTTATGATTATTTGAAAAAGCGTAGCTTGATTCAAGATAGTCAGCATGGCTTTGTGAGGGGCATGTCAAGCCTCAAAAGCCTCACAGAATTCTTTGAGAATGTGACAAACATATTGATTATGGTAGAGCAGTGGATGTGGTGTTCATGGATTTTAGCAAGGCATTTGATATGGTAGGCTCATTCAGGAATTAAAGAGGCATGGGATACAGGGATATTTAGCTGCCTGGACACAGAATTGACTGACCCATAGAAAACAGAGGATGGTAGTAGATGGAAATTGTTCAGCCTGGAGCTCGGTGACCAGCGGTGTTCAACAGGGATCTGTTCTGGGATCTCTGCTTTTTGTGATTTTTATAAATGACTTTGATGAGGGATAGAAGTGTGGATTAGTAAGTTTGCCGATGACACGAAGGTTGTGGAGTTGTGGACAGTGTGGAGGGCTGTGTAGGTTGCAGTGGGGTATTGACAGGATGCAGAGCTGGGCAGATAAGTGGCAGATGGAGTTCAAACTGGAAAAGTGTGAAGTGATTTATTTTGGAAGGTTGAATTTGAATGCAGATTACAGGGCTAAAAGCAGGATTCTTGGCAGTGTGGAGGAACCTTGCTTCCTGTAGTAATCTTGGGTATATCCTATCTGCCCAGGAGACTTACCAATCCCCATGTTTTACAAAATTTCCAGCACATCCTCCTTCTAAATATCAAACTGTTTGAGCATATCAGCCTGTTTCACACTGAGTTCACAAATGACAAGGTCCCTCTCACTAGTGAATACTGAAACAAAGTATTCATTAAGAACCCCCTTTACCACCTCTGACTCGAGGCACAATTCCACACACATATATCCCTCAAAGTTGCCATCCAAATTGATAGGGTTGTCAGAAAGGTGTATGGTGTTTTGGCTTTCATTATTAGGAGGATTGAGCCAAGAGGTTACATTGCTGCTGTGTAAAGCCCTGGTTCAACCACACTTGGATTATTATGTTCAGTTCTGGTCGCCTCATTATAGGAAGGATGTGGAAGCTTTAGAGAGGGAACAGAGGAGATTTACCAGGATGCTGCCTGGATTGGAGGCATACCTTGTCAAGAAAAGTGGATGGAGCTAATGCTTTTCTCATTGGAGCGATAGAGGTGTATAAGATGATGACAGGCATAAATCAAGTGAATAGCCAGAGACTTTTCTTTTTCTTTATTCATTCATGGGATGATGGCATCACAGGCTGGGCCAACATTAATTGCCCAACCCTACATGCCCAGAGTGTAGTTAAGAGTCAACCTCATTGCTGTGGGTCTGGAATCACATGTAGGCCAGAACAGGTAAAGATGATATTAGTGAACTAGATGGGCTTTTCTTAACAATTGACAATGCATTCATGGTCATCATTAAACTCTTAATTCCAACTTTTGTTGAATTCAAATTCCACCTTCGGCCATGGCAGGCTTACGAACCCAGATCCCCAGAACATGACCTGGGTCTCTGGATTAACAGTCGAGTGATAATGCCACTAAGCCATCGCCTCCCCCTTCCCAGGGTGGAAATGGCTATCATGAGGGGGCACAATTGTAAGGTGATTGGAGGAAGGTTTTGGGGAGATGTCAGAGGTAGGTTCTTTACACAGAGAGTGGTGGGTGCGTGGAATGCATTGGCCAGCAAGTGGTAATGGAGTCAGGTACATCAGGAAAATGTAAGTGGCTTTTGGATAGGCACATGGATGATATTAAAGTGTAGAATATGTAGGTTAGTTTGATCTTAGAGTTGGATAAAAGGTTGACACAGCATCGAGGGCAAAGGAGGTTTTGCTGTGCTATGTTGTTCTGTGTTCTGCATTCAATGTTTCATGTTCTGTGTACTAATGGAGACAGAGAACTGGAGAAACAGGTTGCTGCCCCAAAGTGTGAAGAAAGAGTTCCAGATAGTGTGGATTTTGAAATACCTCAAAATACGTTAAATAATGAGGAAGTCCTTGAGGAAGGGGTTAGGACAGCAAGCTATCTGTCTCAGGAGTAAAGAACAGAGTTGAAAAGGTTATTGCTACAGTAGGAAGACATCTGATGAGGAGGACTAATACTATTGTACATGAGGTGGAAGTAGGGAATGCTGTTCTGATAAAGCAATTTCCCTAAAGACTTAATCCCTTCAAAGCCACACAGGTCTAGAAGGAAGTGGATGTGATGCTCAACAAAGACATAATCAAACTGAGTCAGAGGGAGTGGAGTTTGCCAGTCGTGTTAGTTCCCAAACCTGACGGGATTCAACTGTTTTGTGTGGACTATCGGAAGGTCAACGCTATAAATACGGGTAGCACAGTGGCTCAGTGGTTAGCACTGCTGCCTCACAGTGCCAGGGACCTGGGTTCGATTCCCACCTTGGGTGACTGTCTACGTGGAGTTTGCACTTTCTTCCTGTGTCTGTGTGGGTTTCCTCCCACAATCCGAAGACGTGCAGATCGGGTGAATAGGTCATATTAAATTGCCCATAGTTTTAGGTGCATTAGTCAGGGGTATATATCGGGTAGGGGAATGGGTCTGGCTGGGTTACTCTTCAGAAGGTCAATGTGGACTTGTTGGGTCAAAAGTCTTGATTCCATACTGTAGTGAATCTAAGCGAACTCCTATCCAATACCAAGGTTTGAGGACTTATAGAGAAAGTTGGACCAGTCATTTCCGTCACACAGTTGGACTTAGTGCATGAACGTTTGAGAGGAGAAAGCAGAAGACAACAGCTTTGCTTCACTTGGAGGTCGCCACTGATGATGTTACCTAGCCAGGTAATGAAACGTCTGGATATCAAACCTACAGCTCAGCGAGGAAACCTACACCCTAAACCTCAACCTGAGCTACAAACTTCACAAACCTTGCAAAAACCTATGGGTGCAATACGCTACAACTTGCCCGAAGATGAGAAAGGAATGCCATCCGAGAGAGTTCCACCTGCGAACAACTGTACTTCCTGCATGAATGTTTGAGAATAGAAAGCAGGAGACAATAGCTTCGCTTCACTTGGAGGTCGCCACTGATGATGTTACCTAGCCAGGTAGTGAAACGTCTGGATATCAAACCTACAGCTCAGCGAGCAAACCTACACCCTAAACCTCAACCTGAGCTACAAACCTTCACAAACCTTGCAAAAATTGGACTTACTGCGTTATTATCAGCAGGTACCTTTATCAGAGAAAGTGAAAGAGGTTTCTGCGTTTGTAACCCCAAATGGACTATATCAATTCAAAGTGATGCCCTTTGGAATGAAGAATGTACCAACTGCATTCCAAAGATTCATAAACAGATTTGTGGCCAGATTAACAAATTGTGCAGTTTATTTGGATGATGTAGTGTTCTTTAGCGAGTCATGGGAAGATCACATGGTACAGTTGGCCAAGCTCTTTGAACAATTACAGAAGGAAAACTGGTAATAAACTTAAAGAAAACTGAATTTGCAAAGGCAGAGGTGATGTTCTTGGGGCATAACATCGCACAAGGAAGAATGGACCCAAGGAACGTGAGACAAACACCTTCAAGGAATTTCCTTGACCATCCTTGAAGAAAGGGATACTTTGATTTTTGGAACTAATCTGAATCTTCCGGAAGTTTGTTCCAAACTTCAACACCATGGTGGCATCGCTAACAAATTTATTAGAAAAGAACACAAAATTTCAGTGGACAGAACAATGAAAGGATCCATTTGAGAATTTAAAAGTATATCAACCACCACACTAGTTTTATCTACACCAATTTTTTGAAACCCTTCAAAGTTGCAATTGAGGTGAGCAATGTAGGAGTTGGAGCTGCATTGATGCAGGGAGATGATGGTGGAATTGAATGGCCAATTGGCTACTTATTGAAAAAGCTCAATATCCACCAGAGAAAATACTTTACTATCGAAAAAGAGTAATTGACTTTGGTACTGGCCCTACAAACATGTTAATGTTTATGCGACAAAGAATGTGGAGAAAGTGAGGACTGCAGATGCTGGAGGTCAGAGCTGAAAAATGTGTTGCTGGAAAAGTGCAGCAGGTCAGGCAGCATCAAAGGAGCAGGAGAATGGACATTTCGGGCATAAGCCCTTCTTCAGGAATGATTCCTGAAGAAGGGCTTATGCTCGAAATATCCATTCTCCTGCTCCTTTGATGCTGCCTGACCTGCTGCGCTTTTCCAGCAACACATTTTTCAGCGATGAACAATGTGTCAGAGACAGTTGTGTACACAGACCACAACCCTCTTACATTTTTGGAGAGATTTAAAGACAAAACTATGATACTATTTCATTGGAGTCTTATGTAACAGGGTTTTAATTTAGAAAATGTATGTGTTGCTAGTCGTAAGAATGTGATAGCAGATGCGTTATCGCAAATTTAAAAGAAACAAATGTAGGTAAGATTGGACCATATCGATTCCAATGTTATACATGTGTGCAGAATTAATATAAAAGGTATTACTTAGATTAATAACATACATGTTTCATAGTAATGCCATTAACAATTTTTAGAAATTAAGCCATCTTTTCACTATGATGGTTCATTTTCTTTAGTTACAAAGTCAAAAGTACATATGTTCACTTTAAAATAGAAAATCTTTCCTGAATTTTGAAGTAAACTTAAAGTGCAGGCTCAGCTGTCCAAAAGGAAAGTCTGGGAGATGAGCTGTTCCAAATTAGATATATGGAGCAAATGGCTGTTAAATGGATACTTGAGTTTGGTTGTTGTTTTGACAACAAGTCGAATTTAACCAATCAGTTTAAATTATGCTCAGAATACTAAAACCCAATCAAGTTTGAATTTATTGTTTTGACAGCCAGAAACCAAAGTCTATGAATTTAATATATCATGGGGGTATAAAATGCGGGTAATTTGAAAATTGGTCAGAGAGCAATTGCAATTGATCAGCCAAACAATTCCTGTACAGCCAGAGAGCTATAACTGCCCATTTAACATCTTACTGTCAAAGAAATTAGAACTTACTCTCAATAAAAGGTGCCTTTTCATGTAAAACATTTTTTTAGATTAGATTAGATTCCCTACAGTGCGGAAACAGGCCCTTCGGCCGAACAAGTCGTAACCCAGCCAGACTCATTTCCCTCTGACTAATGCAACTAACACTATGGGGAATTTAGCATGGCCTGCACATCTTTTGGACTGTGGGAGGAAGCCGGTGAACCTGGAGGAAACCCACGCAGACACGGAAGAATGTGAAAACTCCACACAGACATGCTTGCAGTTAAAAAAGAAAGAAGATAACCCAGGGAGATAAATAGCCAAAAGATTAAAGACAGTGGAGAAGACAGAGACTGTAGGTTTTGAGATTAAGTTTATGTAATGCTTAATAAGCATGCTATTGGAACAGCATAACTTTTATAGCGTTGGGGTCAGATTGTAAGTAGTTAAGAAAAAGGGGGTTTGGATTTATTAATAGTTGTTGTTTAGTGTTCACTATTAGAATTAAGAAAATAAATTGTTATTTTTCTTTAAATATAGGAAGTTAGCAGTTCTCTGTTACTTATTTTTAAGAGATTATGAGACGAGGCGAGTTTTTCTGGGTGTTTGGTTTAATTAACTGAGGGGTTCAACCTCCACTTTGTACAAAAAGGAAAAATCATCATGAAATTTTGACTTAAAAATTCATTCATAAAACTTGGTAAAAAAGGTACCTCTTAGAATTGGCTACAGTTAATTAAAACTAATTGAAGAAGGAAAAATAAAGCTAACAGATATAACTTATTTGCTCTTTCCACAAGTTAATGTACCATTTGTGTTTGGATTAAAGAAAGAGGCCTGGGTAAATTTTAATTTTAGGAACTTTATGTTTAAATTATCAAGTTTAGAATTTCACCTTTTGGCCAGTGTGAACTTCCAAATACCTTTTTAATACGTGAGTGGATTTTTAATTCCAGATGACAAGATTTGCTCATCATAAGACAAAGTGTAACTTTACAAATTCTCTTTAATAAAATTACCTGATGAAATGTTCTAAAACCTGAGAAAACTGATATTGAACAATTTTATAAAAGAAGCCATGTTGACTATCCCTGATCAGTCCTTGCCTTTCCAAATACATGTACATCCTGTCCCTCAGGATTCCCTCCAACAACTTGCCCACCACCGATGTCAGGCTCACTGGTCTATCGTTCCCTGGCTTGTCCTTACCACCCTTCTTAAACAGTGGCACCACGTTAGCCAACCTCCAGTCTTCCAGCACCTCACCTGTGACCATCGATGGTACAAATATCTCAGCAAGAGGCCCAGCAATCACTTCTCTAGCTTCCCACAGAGTTCTAGGGTACAAAGAGGTAGGCTTTTCCTTAAATAATTATAACACATTTATTTCTGTACAGAAGGATGAGAGGCTGTTTACGTAATTATATTCAGGGGTTTTCACCCTCCCCATTTAAACCAGCAGTAAACCACTACTAATAAACACATTTTACTTGAAGTGGAATGCATGGATACTGTTTTGTTTTTCAGAGAATTGAAAATACTGAAAGCTTTCACCAATGCCTGTGAACTTCTGAACCCATCTGCAGACTTTCACCCTCGCAACACAATTGATGGATGAGGCATCCTCAACCCATCAAGCCATTCATTAACAATGCATCTTAGCATTAGAGAGCTGTTGTGAAAATATTAAATGTATTGAGTATCTGGAATTTCAAAGCCATTAAGCCTGGTTACACTTAAGCATATCGTGATGAAATATTATATTAAGACCCACCTGGCCTGTCATTTAAAGAGAATAGTTATCTGAAAATTTAAAATGATTCCAGAAAATAATAAAGTGCATGCACACAGTCTCAGTGATTCCAATCCATTAAAAAATTGTTAGTGAACAGAATGTTGAATTTGGATAAATTTATATAGAGATATACCAAATATTGGGAATGAGTTATCAAATGACTTTTTTAAAAAAAAGGGTCATCTTAAAGAAAGAATGGACAAAATATGTTTTTTTCCCTGACTCAAACAGAAGGATGACTTCTGTCTGACTTCTGTTTTAAGATATATAAGCATATATTCAATGCACTACAAATCTCTCTAGAGCTCCAGAATTAGATATGATGGTAATAGTTAAATTACAAAGGTGGATGAAAGTAATTAAGGATGGAGACTGGTGGCAGAAGACAAAACAAAATTAGAATAATGAGTTGAAATAGCATTTGAGGTTAAAATGCATTTTAGTCAAAAAGATGTTTAAATTAGAGCATGAAATTGATAGCTTTCCTTTGGTGATGTTTGTGACCTTATTCTCCCTTTAAAGAGGACTGAACTTGATAATCGAGCCAGTACCTGAGGCATCAGGACCATACGTGGAGAGATAAATAGATCATTGATCTTTTGATAAGGTCATCTGGAGTCAAAAATGCCTCGTTCTTGTGACATGTTCTTAGGATACTGATGTAAGTGTGCAAAAGTGATTGTTACCTCAGTGACAACAAACATGAGGGAATGCATAATAAATAAATTCACTGAAGAACGGGTCTCAGACATGTACACCTACTTTATGCAAGCATTAATGTGGCCTTGAAGAGCAGAAAAACAGAGATACTGAATTTTAAAACAATGAAATTGATATTAGTGAAAGGCTTGTAAAAAGAATTACAATCAAAATAAAAAAGCATTTATTGGAGACAAAAATTAAATTAAGATTAAGATGGCCACAGAACCTAATTGGGTGGGGGGGTGCTACTCCCGACCTATAAACATATGCGGGAAGTTAAAGTAGAACAACCGTCAGACCTGATGATGAGGGAACGGAATGAGCATAAGTGTGTGAGTGTGTGATGAGACAGTAGAGGAGCCATTTGAAGGAGACAGAGTGGCTTAGAGTCCATCTCCAGTGTTATTTATAGTTGATTAAGGAATATTAGAGGGGAGCACATAAACTTCATGAGTGGTGGTAGTTGTAGAGAGATACTTAATAGCAGGAGAGCATATTCCTGGGAAATATTCAGCTCAAGTAGCAGAATTATGTAAAACCAAGCTGTCAGTGATAAAGAAAGTATCTGATTAAATTGGAACTTCACTAACTGGGAACTTTTAAAAAGTAAATAGTGGATGTGGTTCAAAAAGGGGGAGGTAAAGACTTACAGGTGGATATTTGACAACTTGACCAAAGGGACAAATTAGGAAGTGAGAAGGCTCGCCAACAAGGTTTAGTGCCAGTATTACCATATGTTCTCCCCCTGCTTTGACCATACCACATGGTCTTCCCTCTCCTGCAACCAAAAGAGAATTAAAATACCCAGTCATAAAAGAGGGAAGGCTTTATACCTGAAACATCGATTCTCCTGCTCCTCAGATGCTGCCTGACCTGCTGTGCTTTTCCAGCACCATACTCTCAACTCTGATCTCCAGCATCTGCAGTCCTCACTTTCTCCTAATATGTGTTAAGATAATCAATCACTTGATTGACAGAGAGCAAAAGGATTACACATGCAGATTCTGAATGGTGGGCCAGGTAAGACATAACCTTGTCCAGATCCTAATCAGGAGAGGTACCTGATCAGATTGGTGGTACATAGCTGGTGCAATTAATCCAATCTAAGAGGATACTAGACCACTGTAAGTTCTAACGAGCATTTATAAATGTGGATTTAATAGCATGAAAGGGCACATTTAGAAATCACATATGCCCCACCTCTAACACATCACTCAATTAGGATAAAAAGGGAACAGTATTATGTGTGAACCATAGGGATATCATAAATTATATTGCCTCGTTACAAACACCGGTTATTTGTCAAGCTCAAATGAGGCACCTCAAACAATGAGAACTGGAAATGCTACCCACTCTACAATTACCTCATAAATTATAAGGAAATAAAATCCCCTATTCTACATTTAAGTGAACAGCTCAGGGAAATTTGGCAGAGGATGGGTCAAACTTCACCAGCAGTCATGAAAGAATCCAAATATTCATGAAGAGAATATAGACATTGGAGTGTCAGTGTCAATTACAAATTGAGACCAACCACTCACAAAATATGAAATTTGGATTCAAGGAATAGGTGGCAAGGAAATAGAAGCATATAAAAGTCAGATTCAACTATGAGAGACAGATGGAATTATGATTCCAACACATTTTTGGGTATGTAAAAATTCAGAGAGCATGGTATTGGGAATAGATGTGCTCATTGAATAGAAAGATTAATAGACAACAAAGGGAAGTGAATAATATGGACAACTAATGGGCAAAAGCAAAACTTAGGAAGCAATCATAGTCTAGTTAGGAATATTGCAGTGATAGGGAAAATTACCAACTATGAATGAATTTCAGTCAATTTGTTCCACAATCAGAAAGATGTGAACTAAGGATAAACAGGATTGCAGGTTGATAGATACTAAACTCATCCATGTAGCGGGTCCATGTCACATACCACACAACAGTATCCCATCAAACCTGAAGCTGCAAAGGTAGTTTAGAAATCATAGCAGTGCTTGTGCTTCATGTGGTCTCAAGCACCACTGTACCCACCACTAATTTACTGAGCTGGCCAGTTAAGAACTGAAAATGTGTTGCTGGAAAAGCGCAGCAGGTCAGGCAGCATCCAAGGAGCAGGTGAATCGACATTTCGGGCATGTCGATTCTTCAGGAATCCCTTCTTCGGGCTCATGTCCGAAACGTCGATTCTCCTGCTCCTTGGATGCTGCCTGACCTGCTGCGCTTTTCCAGCAACACATTTTCAGCTCTGATCTCCAGCATCTGCAGTCCTCACTTTCTCCTGGCCAGTTAAGAAGTCAGATGGATCATCGCGGTTGGCAATTGATTATACTGAATTATACAAAGTAATCCCAAAGGAGTATGGGACAATAAACTGACAGCAGAGTTCAGTTTAAGAACCTTTTGTTGGCAGCCCTTACTGACAGGGGGGATTATGAGGGCTGCCCATGTTGAGCAGCACAAAATGGCCAAGGGCTACTCACAGATAATATAGAACATAGCTGATAGTAGTTAGAGACCTTGGGAAAATATTTGATAAGTGTAGTCTTCACAAGAAGAACATTAGTAGGTCTGTGGACCAAACGTAACATCCAAAGATATGCAGGTCAGGTGAATTGGCCATGCTAAATTGCTCATAATGCTAGGTGCATTAGTCGGGCATAAATGTAGGGTAGGGGAATGAGTCTGGATGGGCTACTCTTTGGAGGGTCGATATGGACTTATTGGGCCGAAGGGCCTGTTTCCATACTGTAGGAAATCTAATATAATCTAATCTAAACAGAGACAGAATACGCAGCTGCAGTTGTTTGTGCGTAAGAATCGATAAGAAAATTTCACACTGCATTTAATTAGTGAATCTCTCTTGAAGCATTTAATCAACCTGTTACAATATTAATAGTAGATTTTAGTTAATATCCTTCAAATAATCATAGATATAGATTCTGAAACTATTATAGGTTCACCAATACACAAAGAAAAAAATCACTAAAAGCATTAGGAAAAAAAGGTTCAAATAAAATTATGAAAGCAAACCATTGTCAGACAGTAAAAGCAGCTTCAATATCATTATAGACAGAAATAGATCAAAAGTACAGAAACTAGCTGATACTGGAACATGGGTGAGTGAGCACATTATAAGACTCCAAGAAAAAAAGATAGGGGTGGCTAGGAAATACAGTAAGAAAGAAACTACTCACAACCTATTAGCTAAAGATTTTTAAACTTAAGTATAACCACACAACACTGTTGGAACTGACATTATAACAATTAGTAAAAATCAATATTCTATTGCATTTCCTGTAATGAGATGAATGAGGAATTTAAAAGATCTTAAAGTGATAGGCAAGTATCCAATTAATTGACAGTTAACACAATGCAGCTGGTAAATGCTTGGGAAGAAATGTACTTGAATACCGTGTCCATTGTGAAAAGCCCAACAAAGGAGATAAGAGAGTCGGGGAAACATCATGAGATCAATGAGGATTGGGGGTTGACCACAAACCTGTGCATCTCTCGCTGTGTAGTCATATGATTAGCTTAATTGAAATTGTGCTTAATTAATTAACGATATGATTGGTTTGTAAATGTTAAAGGAGTGGGATGAAACAAATTAGATTAGATTAGTAGGAAATCTAATCTAATCTAAATGTATAAAAATGTATGTTTCCCCCATCTTGGTGAAGACCTCTCTGGATTTTCAGAGGGTTTCTTCCCACCGGTGTAATTTCAATAAACTCTGATGCTGGAATTGAATTCCTGGGTGTCAGAGTCAATTATTTGTTCATTTCACCCCAACAATGTTTTGAACTTCCAGAAAGCATTTGATACAGTGCCCACATAGTAGGTTGGTGAGCAAATTAGAAATGTTTAGGACTGATGATACCTTCACAGCATGGATTAAAAGTTGGCTAAAGGATCAGAATCAGAGTCTAGTTATAGATGGACATTTTTCAGATTGTAGAGGAATTGGAAGTGATGTTCCACAGGGACCCTTGCTCTAAATTTGCAGATGCAAAGCAAGGGAGAATATTGGATTGAGGGTAATGCTGAGTGACTTCGAAGGACTTTCACAATTTGGCCAAATGAGCAGATACCTGGCAGACAAATTTCAATGCACAAAAATGGGAGGTAATACATCTTGGTAGAAGAAACAATGTGGCTCAATGCTTTAACATTGAGAGAGTTCAGCAGGACCTCAGTGTACGCATACATGATTCTCTGAAGGTGACCAGGCTAGTTAGAATGGATTTATAAATAGAGGCATAGAGTATAAAAGCAAGGGAGTGATGCTATACCTCTACAAATCATTAGTCAGACCACATTTGGAGCATTGTGTTCTGTTCTGGGTACCTTATCTCAGAAGGATGCGAAAGCCCTGGAAGTGTTCAAAGGAGATTTAATAAAATGATATCAAGAAGGATTTTTGATACAAGACATGATTAGAGAATTTGGGTTTATTTTACTTGGAATAAAGATTAAGAGGTTTCATTAGTGAGTTGTTCAAAATTATGAACAATTTGACAGAAGCAAAAAGATACTTAGTTTTCACTAAGTGGTATGTCAGCAATCAAGGGGGTCACAATTACAATGTCATCAGCAAGATAAGGGGCAGCACAGTGGCTCAATGGTTAGTACTATTGCCTCACAGAACCAGGGTCCCAGGTTCGATTCCAGCCTTGGGCGACAGTCTATGTGGAGTTTGCACGTTCTCCCCATGTCTGCGTGGGTTTCCTCCGGGTGCTCCGGTTTCCTCCCACAAACCAAAGATGAGCAGGTCAGGTGAATTGGCCATGCTAAATTGGCCCATAGTGTTAGGTGCATTAGTCAGTGGGAAATGGGTCTACGTGGGTTACTCTTCAGAGGGTCAGTGTGGACTGGTTGGGCCAAAGGGCCTGTTTCCACTCTGTAGGGAATGTAATCATTATTAGATTGAGATGTGGAGAAACTACTATTCTCAGAAAATTGTTAGGATTTGGAATGCACTTCCTGGGAAAGCGGTGGAGGTGGATTCCACAGGAGATTTCAAGATATATGATATATATATTTGTAAATGTTGAGTTTAGATGGCTACAGAGATAGGCTGAAGAAAAGAACTGGCTGTATAGCTCTTTTGGGAGCTGAGGGAGACATGATGGATCAAATGGCTTCCTTCTGTACTGTAAAATTCTATGATTTTATAATTCTACATGAGTTGTTTGCTGTTATCAGTTGTGGCATAGATTATATGAGCAGGAGGGTCATGTTGAAGCTGTACAGAACTTTGAATTGGCCACATCTACAGTACTGTGTACAGTCCTCTTCACCGTAGGATGGACATGATTGTATTGTAGGGGATGCAAAGGAGATTCATCAGGGTGTTGCCTGGTTTAAAGCATTTCAGCTTTGAAGAGAAGCTGCATAAGCTTAGAGCAGAGAAAGCTGAGAGGGAACCTGAAAGAGGCATATAAGACTATGAGGGTAAATAGAAAGCAGCTGTTCTCATTGGTTGAAAGGTCAATACCAGGGGACATAATGCTGTCCACACCCAGTCCTACACCAGCACCAGTACATTATGATTGAGGAGGTGATGTTTCAAATTCAGATTCCAGACATTACAATAAGGACAAAATATCATCAGAATGGACAATGGTAGAGGTAAAAATGAGTTGGCAATTAATAGGCAGGAAGATCAGGAAATGCTGGTAATGCTCAGAGTAGATCACATTGCATTTCCTGAAGGGATAGACAATAGGGTTGGAGATAGTGGAACGGCTTGTGTAGATATAGGGGAGATGCCAGAGAATTAGAGAGTGGCAAGGACAGTGTGAGTTGCTACAGAATGAACTGTTTTAAGATTTGAGGTGCGTAAGGTTTTAGATATAATGCTCAGGGATAAATGCACAGGCACTTGAGTGGCTTGAGTTAATTGTTTAATTAAGGAGAGGCAGCATGGACCTGTCAAAAGCTCATCATGGTTAACTAATTGAGTTGAATTTTTTAATGAGGTACCAGGGGAGGTTGGTGGTGGGGGTGGGGGTGGGGGTGGGGGGGAGGTGGTGGTGGGGGGTGTGGTGGGGGGGTGGTTGGGGGGGTGTGTGGTGGGGGGGTGGAAGGCAGTCTGGTTTCCCAGGTATTGGTTATTTCTTCCATAGGCATAAATAGTCTGTATCTGGGGATATAAATTAAGATCTCAAAATTTGCCAGTGATCTCGAGCTTCATTAATAAGTGATATTGACACAAAAGCAGGGAAGGGAGACTGAACATTTCAGAGATTTAGGCCAACATAGTGGCTCAGCACTGAGTACCGCTGTTTCACAGCTGCTGGGACCTGGGTCCAATTCCAACCTGGGATGACAGCCTGTGTGGAGTTTGCACATTCTCCCCATGTGTGCAAGGGTTTCCACTGATGTTCCGGGTTCCTGCCAAAGATGTGCAGGTTAGGTAAATTGGACATGTTAAATTGCCCATAGCGTTCAGGAATGTGTAGGATAGGTGGATTAGCCATGGGGAATGCAGGGTTATAGGCATAGGATTTGCGAGGGATGTTCTTCGGAGAGTTGGTGTGGATTTTTGGGGATGACTAGCCTGTTTCCAGACTGTAGGAATTCTATGATCAGGTTCAGCCACAACTTGAACGTTGGGTCCAGTTCTGGTCTTGACACTTTAGGAAGGATGTGACATTGAGAGGGTGCAGAGGAGATGTCCCAGCTTGTTCCCAGGATGAAGGATTTTAGTGATGGAAATGTGTTGCTGGAGAAGCGCAGCAGGTCAGGCAGGTCAAGCCTGATTTTAGTGACCAGGCTTGTTTGGAAAAGCTGGGGTTGTTTTTTGTGGAGTGAAGGAGATTGAGGGGAGATTTGATTGAGATAGAAAAGCTCAGGACAGGGAAAAGCTGCTTGCATTAGCTCTTGGTATAAGAAATAGTCTTTTAATGTAAACGATAGAAGGTGGGCAGGAGGCAGCAGAGAGTGGGGAGAGGCTGAGAGGAAGAGTTGCCCATCAAAACTGCACTGATGCACAATTTATGACATCACACATTCTTTGTATTACAGTCAGGAACTAACATTCCTCATGTACAACAAACATTAAGCAGGCCAACTATACATTCTGCAGATTTATTCCCATTCGTCAGAGCCAAGCATTCACTTTGTTTCCTGCCAATAATTCAAAGATGTTGATCGGATTTTTGTAGCGACCTCTCGGGTTCTCAGTGTTAGACCAAATATATCCTCATGGTAACGATTCTCATCCTAGAGGAAGAAACAAAGCAGCAGATCAGGAACACATTGTGTGGGGAGAGTGACAGAAGGAAGAATACAAATCAAACATTCTTTGAACAAGTAGCAGAAAGAACAAACTGCAGTGTGAAACAGGAAGCGTACAGACCACACAATAAATTCAGCAGATCTTTCAAAACTTTAAGATCATTGTCCCACAGCCGTATGAATGCTCTCCCCTTTCAGTGTCTCTACTCAACCATTTAACCCTGATCACACCCCCATGGAAACTCTCCCTTATCACTGACAATACCCACTCATTTAATGCCCCTGCCCAGCCGCGCTCCAGATCTGCATACATTCTCCCCTGTCACTGACTCCATCACCCATTACCTCTTGAGAAAAAGATCAATTTAAATACTGATGGATCACAAAACAAAATTCAGTAATGTAATGGAATATTTCTCACTCTCTGGCGGAGGAGAACAAGGACTTGACTGAATGTTGTCTCTGCTCCCTCTCACAGAGAATGTGAATCAGCCTCTGGGTAAACTGCAGTTAATTGTTCAAAATACATCTTCCTCATCTTCCTGCAAAGCCGAAGTGAGTCCTCTTACTATGCAATCATGAGAGCAGACCTTATTTGAACCATTCTCAGGGACAAATAAGTTTCATATCAAAATGTAAACATTAATCCCCAAACAGTCAGAAAGCATTTGATTGAAAGATACACAGGCAAATTTCAGAGAAGTGTAAATATAATTAGACATTAGTAGTAGTAGATTTCAGCTTCACAATTACTAACTGTGCAGAAAAATTGTGAAAGGCTTTGAACGGGTGGAATTCTTACAATGTATCCAGGAGAGCTTTTTAAGCCAGCACATAAAACGTTAAAAAGGAGAAAAACTGATAACAACTTTTACAGAACAAAACTGGGGAAGTGGTAGATGTGTCAATGGGGAAGCATTTCAGCGATAGTGATGATTGTTAAAACATGGGGTAAACCCTTCTGCAAATTTAGATCGGACACAGAAAAGCTCACCTCAACTCATAATCTGTAAAAGTATGAGTGACAAAGAGTTACCAAATTCCACTATTTAAAGAAAAAATTAACAACTTTTCAGGGCAGCATGGTGTCTCAGTGGTTAGCACTGCTGCCTCACAGCACCAGGGACCAAGGTTTGATTCCAGCCTCAGGTGACTGTCTGTGTGGAGTTTGCACATTCTCCCC
The DNA here is from genome assembly GCF_037043375.1 of Chiloscyllium plagiosum. Lineage (NCBI taxonomy): Eukaryota > Metazoa > Chordata > Chondrichthyes > Orectolobiformes > Hemiscylliidae > Chiloscyllium > Chiloscyllium plagiosum. Next base: position 89,134,450 of record NW_028270149.1, on the reverse strand, counting down.
GTGTCTGCGTGGGTTTTCTCTGGGTGCTCTGGTTTCTTCCCACAATCTAAAAATGTGCAGGCCAGGTTAAATGACCATGCTGAATTGCCCATAGAATTAGATGTAATTGTCAGGGGTAAATACAGGTTGGGGAAAGGGTCTGGGTGAGTTACTCTTTGGAGGGTCGGTGTGTATTTGTTAGGCCAAAGAGCTTTTTTCCTTACTGTAGGGAATCTAATCTTTAATTCCAAGTAGAAAAAAAATTAAACAACTACCTACACTGTAAACTTCCTTAGCCTGATCAATTTATCTACCTCCCACTCTCCAACAATATATTGATTCAAAAAAACCCCAATTAAGTTTTACAAAAAATTCAAATTTCAAAACCAGCCAGCTGTCGCTTTTCACTTGGTATCTTCCTCTGTATTTTCCAGGGTCTTTTCTTCAGTCTTCTGCTTCACAGATTTCATATGAAAAGGTACCTTTCAGAGAGCAATTCTGCGAGCACAGTCCATTGGTGCTCTTTGCAGCTCTAGCTAACTGTTCAAAAAACCCATTTTTATACCCCAAAACATTGGATCATCTCATTGGTTTGATGGCATCAAAACAGAAACATTCAAATTCGATTGGATTTTGGGATCTTGGGGTATAATTTAAACTCTTTGGCTGAATTCGAATTTGTTGTGTAACATAGTAATGCAGCTCCATCTATTTGTTTCACAAGCAAATGTTACATTTGTAAATCTTTCAGCACACTCTGTTCCCTTCTAGGTCTATGCCAGTTTCCACTCCCTCTTAAAGGTACAGTTCACACCAACAGCTGCATAAAACTGTAGTTCAATAAGATATAAAGTAGTCATGGAAAAAGGACAAGGATGGACCACAAGTAAAGATTTTAAAATCAGGCTGATTTTAGCATTAGCAATCAGGACATAGTCAAAATAGACTGGGAGCAGCTAATTGTGGGAAATTCTCTGTCACATGAGCCATTCAAAAGACAGCAGGACCATCATGGTCCTGTAAAGATAGAGGGTTGAACCAACCAATTCTGAGAACCCTGGATGCCAATGGATGCACATGATTGGATAAGTACAAAAGTGAAAGTATATGGTAGATGGCAAATGCTCAAAAGAGCAGAGCCCTTCAGGTGTATAGGGTAGTATTTAAAAAAGAAATCAGGAGAGTGAAGACAGGACATGAAAAATCACTGTTGGGTAAACTAATGGGAAAACTAAAGGGGGTGGCACGGTGGCCCAGTGGTTAGCGCTGCTGTCTCACAGTGCCAGAGACCCGGGTTCAATTCCCGCCTCAGGCAACTGTCTGTGTGGAGTTTGCACATTCTCCCCGTATCTGCGTGGGTTTCCTCCGGGTGCTCTGGTTTCCTCCCACAGTCCAAAGATGTGCAGGTTAGGTGAATTGGCCATTACCCGGCGCCAGGTTGACCTCCGGGGCAGGGAGGCACGGGCGCCAGTCGGCCGTTGGACAGTCCTTTTGGGTTAACCCGGCGCCAGGTTGACCTCCGGGGCAGGGAGGCACGGGCGCCAGTCGGCCGTTGGACAGTCCTTTTGGTTTAACCCGGCGCCAGGTTGACCTCCGGGGCAGGGAGGCACGGGCGCCAGTCGGCCGTTGGACAGTCCTTTTGGGTTAGGACCAGTTCCAAAAACGCACATCCCAGATGGCCTCCTTCTTCAAGGACCGCAATTTCCCCCCCGACGTGATCGACGATGCCCTCCACTGCATCTCTTCCACTTCCCGATCCTCCGCCCTTGAACCCCGCCCCTCCAACCGCCACCAGGACAGAACCCCACTGGTCCTCACCTACCACCCCACTAACCTCCATGTACAGCGCATCATCCGCCGTCATTTCCGCCACCTCCAAACGGACCCCACCACCAAGGATATATTTCCCTCCCCTCCCCTATCAGCATTCTGTAAAGACCACTCCCTCCGTGACTCCCTCGTCAGATCCACACCCCCCACCAACCCAACCTCCACTCCCAGCATCTTCCCCTGCAACCGCAGGAGGTGCAAGACTTGCGCCCACACCTCCCCTCTCACCTCCCTCCAAGGCCCCAAAGGAAACTTCTATATCCGCCACAGATTCACCTGTACCTCCACACATATCATCTATTGCATCCTCTGTACCCGATGTGGCCTCCTCTATATTGGGGAGACAGGCCGCCTACTTGCGGAGCGTTTCAGAGAACACCTCTGGGACACCCGGACCAACCAACCCAACCATCCTGTAGCTCAACATTTCAATTCCCCCTCCCACTCCACCAAGGATATGCAGGTCTTTGGACTCCTCCATCGTCAGACCACAGCGAAACGACGGTTGGAGGAAGAATGCCTCATCTTCCGGCTAGGAACCCTCCAACCACAAGGGATGAACTCGGATTTCACCAGTTTCCTCATTTCCCCTCCCCCCAGCCTGTCTCAGTCAAATCCATCAAATTCAGCACCGCCTCCCTAACCTGCAATCTTCTTCCCGACCTCTCCGCCCCCACCCCAATCTGTCCTATCACCCTCACCTTGACCTTTTCCCACCTATCACATTTCCGACGCCCCTCCCCCAAGTCCCTCCTCCCTATCTTTTATCTTAGCCTGCTGGACAAACTTTCCTCATTCCTGAAGAAGGGCTAATGCCCGAAACGTCGATTCTCCTGTTCCCTAGATGCTGCCTGACCTGCTGCGCTTCTCCAGCAACACATTTCCATCTCTGATCTCCAGCATCTGCAGACCTCATTTTCTCTTCATGCTAAGTTACCTGTAGTGTTAGGTGAAGGGGCCAATTTTGGGTCTGGGTGGGTTGCTCTTTGGAGGGTCGGTGTGGACTTGTTGGGCCGAAGGGCCTGTTTCCACACTGTAAGTAATCTAATCTGGGGCAAAAGGATAACGAGGGAAAGATTGGGGTCCATTCAGAATCTAGGCAGCAAACTGTGAATTTTGAAGTCATAAAAGCCTATATTCAATACTGAGTAGATAGAAAAGGGTTTAATATTGGATAAGTCCCCAGGGTTAAATGAGATGTTTCCCAGGCTTTTGGGGGTTGCAGGGACAGATATCCTCTCTGGACACAGGAGAGGTGCCCAAAGGGTTGGAGGACTGTTAATGTGCTAACACTAATCAAGAAGAGTGGTAGGGATAATTAGTTAGTTGACAGGAAGCTAAGTGTAACCCCAGAAAGATATTGGACTGGGAGGTAACTTGCAGTCATCTTTTGACTGGATCAGTGTGAAGTACATCAGCCTTTGGGAATAAGGATGACTTGGGTGCAGGCAGCAGCTTTTTAAAGATCACAGAGAAAATGAAAATTGGAGATATTGATGAGAAAGTTCTGGGCCTCCGGTTGATAGGATGAGGAGCTGGCAGATGTAATTCAATTCAGAGAAATATGTGAAATTTGATTTGGGAAATCTAACCTGGAAAGATAGAATCCTCTAAATGGAATGTGTTCAAACAGTGTCAATGAGCAGAACCAATTGACACCAATCCTGAGAGATAGCAGAATGAGCCAGGATGATACTTCAATGGAATATGGGTCATTTTCTTTTACAAACAGGCTATAGAAACAGGGAGAACATGTTTGAACATTATCAATGATGAGTGAGGCCTTGCCTGGCATAAGATATCAAGGTGCTCAGAAGTTTCCAGAGGAGTTTTCCCAGGAGGTTGAGGGATAGCAATTACATGGGGAAGGTTATTAATTTAGGACACAGAAAAAGTTAAGAGGTCACTGACTGGAGATCATTAGAGTAGTGAGAGGTTTGATGGAGAGTGTGAGAGAGAGAGAGAAACACTTCCCAGTGGTGTGAGTGAGAAAGGTCATTAATTCAAAGTCACCAATCATGAGGCACCAATCAATAGTAGACTCACCAACTTTAAGGCAGTTAAATGGTGATTGGATAAACATATGGATGATATTGGAGTAGTGTAGGTTAGATGGGCTTCGGATTGGTTTCACAGGTTGGCGCAACATCGAGGGCCAAAGGGCCTGTGCTGTGCTGTAACGTCTATGTTCTATGAAAACTGTCAGGATCTGGTACTCCCTCTGGGTCTGGCTGATTCTATCAATCATCTTAAAAAGAATCTGGAGGAAGTTAAAAGTCACACAACAGATATAGTTCAACAGGCTTATATGAAAGTACAAGCTTTTGGTGCACTGCTCCTTCGTCAGGTAGCTAGTGGGACAGGATTATAACCCTGATGAAGAAGGCTCACTCTAAAAGCTTGTACTTCCAAATAAAACTGTTAGACTATAACCTGGTATTGTGTGACTTTTAGCTTTGTTCACCCCAGTCCAACAGTGGAACCTTCACATCATGGCTACCATCAACACCATGAGCTGCCGGCTCAAAATGGAGAGGATCTCCAAGAAGATCACGAGTAAGTACACAGACATTAAGTTTCTGCAGAAATGTAAGAAAGCAGGAAAGATCCCAAAAGGACTATGGATCACAAACAAACTCTGTGTCTTATGATCCTCCCTCACTAGCTACCTGTTGAAGGAGCAGCACTCCAAATGCTTGTACTTCCAAATAAACCTGTTGGACAATAACCTGGTGTTGTGTGATTTTTAACTTTGTCTATCCCAGCCCAACGCCAGCACCTTCACATCAGAATTTGGAAAGAAATTGAGGCATGAAAGGTTTCATGGTATAATATTGGCAGCGATGTGGGATTTAACACACCTGCTGCTTAAATGGACCAGCACAGACACAAGGGGTGCAATGACATCTTTCACTGCAGTATGTTACTATAATTCTCCGATTAATTTGCTTCCTGAAAGAGATTCACAAATCTCCCTTTTTAAGGCATTAACTCAAAGGATCAAATTTGATTCTGATTCACACTCAATACTTGGTGATGCAAAATTTCCTCTAAATCTTAAATGCCACCTGGAAAGTGCCAACTTGATACTGCTCATCTGTTTACAATCCAAGTCCAAGCCCAAGATTGCTTCTTGTCATTGTCTGGAGTATCCTAACATTGGCACGTAGTCATTGTAAAGCTCTCTCACCTTCAGCTTTGTAAGATAGCTTGCTGCATCATTCAGACTCATCATCCCCACTGTTGCTATTATTTCTTGGACAGTTTTTGAAACATCTTGAGCCATTGTAACATCACCACAAACATACAGGTGTCCCTTCGAAGAGCTCAAAATTTGGAAGAGCTCATTGGGCAGCTGATTTCGAATGATATCCTGTACATACTCCTAGAGGATGACAAATCAATAAGATATCATAAAACTATCTAAAAGCATGACAAATCAAAAATCAGAAATTCAATAGGATAGTTTGGACATCAAGGAAAAACTCAAAGGACATCAAACGACATCAACACATTCACATTCTCCCAACACATACACTACTCTCCCCACACACTACACCCTCTCCGTACATAAACACCTTCCCCCAATATGTACACCCTCCACAGCCATGTACATTGTGATAATGCTACTCCTTTAACAAGGTACTTTGTTTTTTTCTCAGAGGGTTTGTAACCACAGACTCCGGGAGGTCTAGGTCTGAAGGGTTTTAGAGCCAATTTGATTATAGGTAACAGATACTGCCTCATGAAAAAGGCTTGCAAGTTAAGGACAAAACACTTTACAACGAAGATGGTGTGACCAGTTCTCCCAGCTCTGTTTTTCTCTCATTTGGTTTGGTTTTAGCATTTTGGGTGTTCACTGAAAGCAGTCAGCCAGTTTTGAAGCTGCTATGCCAGGAAACAGCTACATGGAAGAAGATGTTCCATGCTAAACTTCTCTGCCATCTCTCTCTCTCTCTCTCTTTCTCTCTCTCGTAAGACTCTGTGTTTGATTTTCCCTTTTCTTTTTGTTCTGCTAGGGCCTGTCATTCCTTTTCCCTTTCTCCACTTTTAATCATAATTCAAACAGTTTCATTTTTTTTACCCTTATCTTGTCTTGTATTTTGTCTCTAACTCAAGCTGCTTCATTTTCAATTGAACCTTAGCCATCTCTAATGATTCTGATGGCATTATTTCCTTACAGAAGGAGGCAGCTCCAACTCCACATTGTCTGCTAATTCCAGCAGTATGGCCTTAATTGCCTTTTGCAAAACCCACACAGTCACTTCTTCCACCCGCAGAAAGCTCTTGAAAAAGTCAATGCTATCCCAAGCACTGTTTAAATCAATCGAAAGCAAGACCCAAAACAAAAGATGCTAACACCTACCACTCGCAGCCTTTGAGTCCAACAACCCTAATCCCAATTTGGAACTATCGAACAAATCCACAAGGAGTCCATAATCTGTTCTGGACCAGGCCAGACCCCTTCAAAACATTTCAAGAAAGTAACTTTGCCATTTGTTTTAAGCAGGTATATAGTGGATAACCAGGAGTGATGCAGCCAGCACAACCACTTAGTTGTCTGCCTCTTTATCACATTCTTGCTATCATACTGTCTCTCTATCACAGGCACTCTCTCTTACTCGCTCTCACTCTATCGTAGTCACATATCCTCCACTCAGCCACTTTCTCTCTCCATCACAGACACTCTTTCTACTATGCTCTCTCTATCACACTATCACAGAGACACTCTCTATCAGACACATTTCCTCTCTATCATAGACAAACTCTCTCTGTTACAGACTCAGTCTCTATCTCAGACACTCTCTATCACAAACATATTATCACAGCCACTTCCCTACCATCCAATATTTTTCTCTCTCTATCACAGATTCTCTCTATGACACTCTGGCACACTCTCTTTAACATGGACACAGTCTCACTCTACCACAGACAAACTCTATCACAGGTGCACTCTCTCTCTCAGCGACATACACTCTCTATCCACTCTCTGTAATAGATACACTATTTCTCACTACATACTTTCTCTAACACAGACACACTCTCTCTATTACAGACACTCTTTTTCTCCACCATACTCTCTCAAAGAGTCACATGCACTCCCTCCATCAGCCAGTTATCTTAGAACATAGAACAATACATTACAGAACAGGCCCTTCGGCCCACGATGTTGTGCCGAAATTCTAACCTAGATTAAGTACCCATCCATGTACCTATCCAAATGCCGCTTAAAGGTCGCCAATGATTCCGACTCTACCACTCCCACGGGCAGCGCATTCCATGCCCCCACCACTCTCTGGGTAAAGAACCCACCCCTGACATCTCCCCTATACCTTCCACCCTTCACCTTAAATTTATGTCCCCTTGTAACACTATGTTGTACCCGGGGAAAAAGTTTCTGACTGTCTACTCTATCTATTCCTCTGATCATCTTATAAACCTCTATCAAGTCACCCCTCATCCTTCACCGTTCCAACGAGAAAAGGCCGAGAACTCTCAACCTATCCTCGTATGACTTCCTCTCCATTCCAGGCAACATCCTGGTAAATCTTCTCTGCACCCTCTCCAAAGCTTCCACATCTTTCCTAAAGTGAGGCGACCAGAACTGCACACAGTACTCCAACTGTGGCCTAACCAAAGTCCTGTACAGCTGCAACATCACTTCACGACTCTTGAATTCAATCCCTCTGCTAATGAACGATAATACTCCATAGGCCTTCTTACAAACTCTATCCACCTGAGTGGCAACCTTCAAAGATCTATGTACATAGACCCCAAGATCCCTCTGTTCCTCCACCTGACTAAGAACCCTACCATTAACCCTGTATTCCGCATTCTTATTTGTTCTTCCAAAATGGACAACCACACACTTGGCAGGGTTGAACTCCATCTGCCACTCCTCAGCCCAGCTCTGCATCATATCTAAGTCCCTCTGCAGCCGACAACAGCCCTCCTCACTGTCCACAACTCCACCTATCTTCGTATCATCTGCAAATTTACTGACCCACCCTTCGACTCCCTCATCTAAGTCATTAATAAAAATTACAAACAGCAGAGGACCCAGAACTGATCCCTGCGGAACTCCACTTGTAACTGGGCTCCAGGCTGAATATTTACCATCTACCACCACTCTCTGCCTTCGACCGGTTAGCCAGTTTTCTATCCAATTGGCCAAATTTCCCTCTATCCCATGCCTCCTGACTTTCCGCATAAGCCTACCATGGGGAACCTTATCAAATGCCTTACTAAAATCCATGTACACTACATCCACTGCTCTACCCTCATCCACATGCTTGGTCACCTCCTCGAAGAATTCAATAAGACTTGTAAGGCAAGACCTATCCTTCACAAATCCGTGCTGGCTGTCCCTAATCAAGCAGTGTCTTTCCAGATACTCATAAATCCTATCCCTCAGTACCCTTTCCATTACTTTGCCTACCACCGAAGTAAGACTAACAGGCCTGTAATTCCCGGGGTTATCCCTATTCCCTTTTTTGAACAGGGGCACAACATTCGCTACTCTCCAGTCCCCTGGTACCACCCCCGTTGCCAGTGAAGACGAGAAGATCATTGCCTCTGCAATTTCCTCTCTTGCTTCCCACATAATCCTAGGATATATCCCGTCAGGCCCGGGGGACTTGTCTATCCTCAAGTTGTTCAAAATGTCCAACACATCTTCCTTCCTAACAGGTATCTCTTCTGGCTTACCAGTCCATTTCACACTCTCCTCTTCTACAATACGGTCCCTCTCGTTCATAAATACTGAAGAGAAGTACTTGTTCAAGACCTCTCCTATCTCTTCCGACTCAATACACAGTCTCCCACTACTGTCCTTGATCGGACCTACCCTCGTTCTCGTCATTCTCAGGTTTCTCACATACGCATAAAATGCCTTGGGGTTATCCTTGATCCTATCCGCCAACGATTTTTCATGCCCTCTCTTAGCTCTCCTAATCCCTTTCTTCAGGTCCCTTCTGGCTATCCTGTATCCCTCCACTGCTCTGTCTGAATCCTGTTTCCTCAACCTTATGTAAGCCTCCTTCTTCCTCTTTACCAGACATTCAACCTCTCTCGTCAACCAAGGCTCCCTCACACGACCATTTCTTTCCTGCCTGATAGGTACATACATATCATGGACACGTCGTATCTGCTCTTTGAAAAAGTTCCACATTTCCATCACATCCTTCCCTGACAGCCTATGCTCCCAACGTATGATCCTCAAATCCTGCCTTACAGCATCGTAATTTCCCTTCCCCCAATTATAAAATCTACCTTGTTGTGCGCACCTATCTCTCTCCATAACCAAGGTGAAAGTCACAGAATTGTGGTCACCATCACCAAAATGTTCACCCACTAACAAGCCCACCACTTGTCCCGGTTCATTACCGAGTACCAAATCCAATATGGCCTCCCCTCTGGTTGGACAATCTACATACTGCGTTAGAAAAGCTTCCTGGACACACTGCACAAACACCGCCCCATCCAATCTACTTGATCTAAAGAGCTTCCAATCAACATTTGGGAAGTTGAAGTCGCCCATGACTACGACCCTGTGGCTTCTGCACCTTTCCAAAATCTGTTTCCCAAATCTGTTTCTCCACATCTCTGCTGCTATTGGGGCGCCTATAGTAAACACCCAACAAGGTGACTGCACCTTTCCTATTTCAGCCCATACTACCTCCAGAGGCAGATCCCCCTCAAACTTCCTTTCTGCAGCCGTTATACCATTTCTAATTAGCAATGCCACCCCCCCTCCTTTTTTCCCACCATCTCTAATCTTACTGAAACACCTGTAACCAGGAACCTCCAACAGCCATTCCTGTCCCTCATCTATCCACGTTTCCGTGATGGCCACAACATCGTAGTCCCAGGTACCGATCCACGCCTTAAGTTCACCCACCTTATTTCTGATACTCCTTGCGTTGAAGTATACGCACTTGAGCCCATCTCGGTGTCCGCAAGTAGTCCCTGTCAGTGCTACCTTCTCCACAGCCTCCCTACAGTCTTGGGCATCCTGACACACAGCTAGCTTACTTGCTGGACTACAAATCCGGATCCCATCCCCCTGCCAAATTAGTTTAAACCCCCCCGAAGAGTGCTAGCAAACCTACCCCCCAGGATATTGGTGCCCTTCTGGTTCAGGTGCAACCCGTCCTGTTTGTACAGGTCCCACCTTCCCCAGAATGCAGTCCAATTGTCCAAATATCTGAAACCCTCCTTCCTACACCAGCCTTGCAGCCACGTGTTCAACTGCACTCTCTCCCTATTCTTTGCCTCACTGTCACGTGGCACCGGCAACAACCCAAGATGACGACTCCGTCTGTCCTAGCTTTTAGCTTCCAGCCTAACTCCTTGAGCTCTTGAATGACCTCCCCACCCCTCTTCCTACCTATGTCGTTGGTACCAACGTGCACCACGACTTCTGGCTGCACACCGTCCCCCTTAAGGATTCTGAAGACACGGTCTGAGACGTCTCGGATCCTAGCACCCGGGAGGCAACAAACCATCCGTGAGTCTCGCCCATGTCCTCAGAACCGCCTGTCCGTCCCTCTAACTAGAGAGTCCCCTATAACTAGCGCTCTCCTCCTCTCCCCCTTTCCCTTCTGAGTCTCAGAGCCACAGACCCCTTCACTGCAGCTTACACCTACAACGCTGTCCCCCCCAACAGTTTCCAAAGCTGTATACTTATTTTTTAGGGGAACGACCACAGGGGAACCCTGCACTGCCCGCTTCTTCCCCTTCCCACCTCTAACTGTTACCCAGCTACCTCTGTTCTCCGGCGTCACTATGTCCCTGTAGCTTCTATCAATCACCCTCTCAGCCTCTCGAATAATCCTCAGTTCATCCAACTCCAGTTCCAGTTCCCTAACTCGTTCGGTGAGGATCAGGATCTGACTGCATTTCCTGCAGACGAAGTCGGCAGGAGTATCGGTGGTCACCCCTACCTCGAACATCCTGCAGGAGGAACATTCCACCGCCTGCGCTGCCATGACTGTACACTTTCTCCAAAAACAAGAACACTGAGTCAATAACACTGAGTCACTTACCTGGGGTCTAGAACACACCCACTCAAATACTAATCACTTACCTTCCCGCCCAGCTATGCGCTCCAACCTCACTTCTGCTGCTCCCACTCAAATATGTAATCTAAAAAAATCTTCTATCCAATCACTTTCTATCACAGACTCTCTATCACATTCTCTCTATCAGACAGACTTTCCCTCTATCACAGCCACTCTCTCTTTATCACAGACTGTCTCTCAATCGCAGACAAAATCTCTCTCTCACAGCCTTTCTATTAGTAGAGACACACAATCTCTAATTTCAGAGTCTCTCGATCTTGCTCTTCATTCACCTTTTTCCTGTCTGGATCCCGTGAATATGCAGTATAAATTTCTTTGAAAACTCCTTTGTTCTTCGCCTCCATCATTTCCTCTTTATAAAGATGATCCATTTGCGAGTAACGACACCCGAAGATCAAGCTCATCTCACATTGTTTCAAACCTGCTTCAGAGACAGGATAGGTCAGAGTAACAGTGAGAGACGGCTGACACGGGGCATGTCAGAGACAGTGTGTTAGAGTATCAGAGAGAAGGAAAGATTGTGGAGGAATCTGGGAGGGAGAGAGGAGAGAAAGGAAGAATGTGTGGGAGCAAGAGAAAAAGAGGTTATGGAAAGTACTTGATAGGTATGTACCTGTCAGGCAGAGAGGAAGTGGTTGAGCAATCGAACTCTGGTTTCCTAAAGAGGAAGAAGGAGGCTTGTGTATAGGTGAGACATGAAGGCTCAGTTAGGGTACTTGAGAGTTAAAAGTTAACCAGGAAAGACCTAACGAGAGAGCTAAGAAGAGCAAGGAGAGGACATGAGAAGTCGTTGGCAGATAGGATCAAGGTAAACCCTAAAGCTTTTTATAGATGTGTCAGGAATAAAAAAATTACTCGAGTAAGATTAGGGCCAGTCAAGGACAGTACTGGGAACTTGTGCATGGAGTCCGAAGAGATAGGAGAGGTTTCACAGGTCAGCGCAACATCGAGGGCTGAAGGGTACTGGTGTGTGTGTGTGTGTGTGTAGAAAACTAAGGAATGTTCAGAGATTGAAGGATAGTCGAGGGGTAGGCTGACAAGGAGGGGAATGAGGGTGAGAAAGGGAGTCTGACAGGATCAAGACTTGAAATAGAATGTTGAGACTAGCAGCACCAACCTTGGTTTTCAATCTCATACAATCTCTGTTGCCAGAAACTTCTGTAAGGGGCAATTCCAGTGCCAGGGCCAACAAGCAAACACGGGGTAGAGGAATCAGACGGGAGGTGGAACAGTGGAGCCCTGGAAATAAGATAAAGCTCAGTGTAACTGGAGATGCTCCCAGTGACTGCTGTGACGTTCTCTCCCTCTCAGAATTGTAGGTTAGGGTTTGTGGAACATAATCTTAGTAATCTCACCACCCCCCCCCCCCAACAGGTAAAATCAGCATACACTGATTATTTCAAGAAATGTGACAGAATTACTCTGTTCCGACTGCAAAGATTCAGAGATGAGAGTTACAGTTGCTCCCTGTCTACCACTCACTGAAAACAGGACAGTGCACTGACTGCTGCTTATTATCATATCCCCTCCAGGGTTCAGTGTCTGGGCAGAGAGACGGACAGAAGGATTCACTGCAAAGAATCTCACGTTGTTCAAACTCCTACCTTCTGATGAAACAGGGAACACTGTCACCAATTTCGATGCAATTTAACCATGAGGAACACACTCCATGTCGCTCTGGACCTTGGTCATCTGAAAAAGTTCCAACAAAGTACAAATAAATACATGGGGAGCTGTAAACCAGAAAGAGTTAGTCTGTGATTCCCCCCTGTCCCAGGGAGTGTAGTTGGTTAAGGTCAATAAAGATTCCGTACTTTTAATGTGATACTTGACGACAGCGACAGTGAGATGGATTTGGAATGGATGGGTATCCGGTGATGAGCTGATGGAGTAATACCGAGGTTGCAGCAATGGGAGTTGGGTTAAAAGCAGAGATGCAGGAGCTCGGACAGAGGGGAACTCATCGAGGACATCAGCAACCGTTGGAACATTCTCCCATTTCCACTCTTCATATTTACGTGTCCCCTGGAACAGAAACAGATTAAAGACAGGCAGGAAGGAGTCTACCATAATGTAATCCATCCCAACTAGGAGTGACCCCCCTCTCCTCACTAACTTCTCTGGACTGAGAGTAACTTCTCACTCACTCCCTTCTGAAAGAGAGTGTCCCCTCCCCTCAATTTCTACCGCCTCCGAGCGACCCCTCACTCACTTCCTCCTGACTGCAAGTGGCCCCTTCACACTCCCGTGCCTTTTTACCTGACCCAAATCTTCGAGCTGCTCCTTCTCTCTTCGATCTGTTGCGAGTTGTGCGAGGTACTGTAACAGTTCAGGACTGGCTGGGCTAGTGATGTCCAGGAAGTATGTGAGAGCCTGGGCTACTGTGCAGTTTGGGAGACGCATATCTGACACCCATTTATGTTGGATTCCTGCATACAAACAGAAGCTCTTTACTATACAGCACTGTGTGATGTGAATAGTCCAACAACAACAAACTGCTGTTATGTTGCGACATTTACACAATGGGCCAACCCAAAGTGCTTCACTGAAGCTGAGAAACAATACCTGACAGAATCACAGATTTTTTCCATTGCAGGAAGTCTCTGAGCCGAGTCTCTGAGCTTGTTAACTTTGTGTCAACCTGCTACATTTTCCTCATAATCCCACGTTGTTTCAATTTAAATAACCATTCAACAGCTTCTGAATGCCTCAGTTGGACCTGACTCCCAGGCACTGTGTTCCTGATCCCAACTATCTGTTGTGTGAAAAAGGCTTACCATCCTTGCATTTGCTTTTTTTAAAATACAAAACAGTTTATATCTGTGCTGTGTGGTTCGCAAGTTGTTTACAAGTGGAAACTGTTTCGCCCCTTTTATATAATCCAGCCCATGCAGGAGTTTGAGCGTTTTGATCAGATATCCTCTCAGCTTTCTCCTTCCCAAGAAAAACATACCCAGCAGCTCCAATCCCCACATTCTCCCTGTGTCTGCGTGGGTTTCCTTCGGGTGCTCTGGTTTCCTCCCATAATCTAAAGATATGCAGGTCAGGGTGAATTGCCCATAGTGTTAGGTGCATTAGGTAGGGGAATGGGTCTGGGTGGATTACTCTTCAGAGTCTGGACTTGTTGGGCCAAAGGGCCTGTTGCCATACTGTAGGGAATCTAATCTAAGGAATCTAATCTAAGAACTGAACTGTCTCATTCCTGGAACCATTCCCTTCTGCAGCCTCTCCAATGCATTCACATCTTTCTATCATGTAATGCCCACAACTATACATAAAACTTCAGCTGAGGATGATTTCCTATATAAATTCAGCATATCCTCACTGGTACTTTATGCTTCCATTAACAATGCCTAGAATGCTTTTTTCATATGCTTTATTGAAAGCCCTTTCTACCTTTCCCGCCACATTTAATGAGTTATGTGACTTATGGCCCTGCTGCACAACCAACTGATAAAGGAGCAGCGCTCCGAAAGCTAGTGCTTCCAAATAAACCTGTTGGAGTATAACCTGATGTTGTGTGATTTTTTGACTTTGTCCACCCCAGTCCAACACCAGCTCCTCCAAATCATGTCAACAAAATTAAAACAGGGTAAAAACAATGACTGCAGATGCTGGAAACCAGATTCTGGATCAGTGGTGCTGGAAGAGCACAGCAATTCAGGGAGCATCCGAGGACAGGCAAAATCGACGTTTCGGGCAAAAGCCCTTCATCAGGAATAAAGGCAGAGAGCCTGAAGCATGGAGAGATAAGCTAGAGGAGGGTGGGGGTGGGGATAGAGTAGCATAGAGTACAATAGGTTAGTGGGGGAGGAGATGAAGGTGATAGGTCAGGGAGGAGAGGGTGGAGTGGATAGGTGGAAAAGGAGCTGGGCAGGTCGGACAAGTCCGGACAAGTCAAGGGGATCGTGTTGCTGGAGGTTAGAAACTAGGATGAGGTGGGGGAAGGGGAAATGAGGAAGCTGTTGAAGTCCACATTGATGCCCTGGGGTTAAAGTGTTCCAAGACGGAAGATGAGGCATTTTTCTTCCATGCGTCTGGTGGTGAGGGAGCGGCGGTGAAGGAGGCCCAGCACCTCCATATCCTCGGCAGAGTGGGAGTGGGAGTTGAAATGTTGAGCCACGGGGCGGTTTGGTTGATTGGTGCGGGTGTCTCTGAGATGTTCCCTAAAGCGCTCCGCTAGGAGGCGCCCAGTCTCCCCAATGTAGAGGAGACCGCATCGGGAGCAACGGATACAATAAATGATATTAGTGGATGTGCAGGTAAAACTTTGATGGATGTGGAAGGCTCCTTTAGGGCCTTGGATGGAGGTGAGGGTGGAGGTGTGGGCACAGGTTTTTCAGTTCCTGCGGTGGCAGGGGAATGTGCCAGGATGGGAGGGTGGGTCTTAGGGGGGCGTGGACCTGACCAGGTAGTCACGGAGGGAACGGTCTTTGCGGAAGGCGGAGAGGGGTGGGGAGGGAAATATATCCCTGGTGGTGGGGTCTGTTTGGAGGTGGCGGAAATGTCGGCAGATGATTTGGTTTATGCGAAGGTTGGTAGGGTGGAAGGTGAGCACCAGGGGCGCTCTGTCCTTGTTGCGGTTAGAGGGGTTGGGTCTGAGGGCGGAGGTGCGGGATGTGGACAAGATGCGTTGGAGGGCATCTTTAACCACGTGGGAAGGGAAATTGCGGTCTCTAAAGAAGGAGGCCATCTGGTGTGTTCTATGGTGGAACTGCTCCTCCTAGGAGCAGATACGGCGGAGGCGGAGGAATTGGGAATATGGGATGGCATTTTTGCAGGAGGTGGGGTGGGAAGAGGTGTAATCCAGGTAGCTGTGGGAGTTGGTGGGTTTGTAGAAAATGTCAGTGTCAAGTCGGTCGTCACTGATGGAAATGGAGAGGTCCAGGAAGGGGAGGGAGGTGTAAACAGGCAGAGTATCACAAGGGAGAGGAGCACCCCTCCAACCCAGAAGCATTGGACATTGCGAGGGACCCAGTGAAACACAACCTCCAGCCATCGAGAACCAAGGAATACCCAGCACGTCACAGTTCCAGGCAACTGTGTGCAGCAACATTCTGAATAAGGAGCGGAGCACAATAGCCCCTCTGCTGGGCTCTGAACTGAACCTTCCTGAATTCATTCTTGTCCCAGTGACACCAGACTGAGACATGCTCCCAGGGAAGAAAAGACTGGCTACCTTAGTGCTGAGAATGTCCAAAAATTTGCCTACATTGTGACGATGCAGGGTCTCACCTAATGACAACATCATGGGTGAACAGACATTAAGTCCACAGGTAATTCTATATCAAACCTCAAAATGAGTTTTAAAATTGCCAATATTAGCACTAAATCTGCCATGTGATCATAGAATCATAACAGCATGGAAACAGGCCCTTCGGCCCAACAAGTCCACACCGACCTTCTGAAGAGTCACCCACCAAGATCCATTCCTCTATTACTCTACATTTACCCCTAATTAATGCAACAAATCTACATATCCCTGAATGCTTTGGGCAATTTAGCATGGCCAATTCACCTAACGTGCACATTTTTGGACAGTGGGAGGAAACCCCTGCAGACATGGGGAGAATGTGCAAACTCCACACAGACAGTTGCCAAAGGCTAGAATCAAATCCGGGTCCCTGGAGCAGTGATGCAGCAGTGCTAACAACTGTGCCACCATGCCGCCCTTGGAAAGGAAGTGGATACTGGTGAGAAACAATCAGAACAGGTAAACACATTGGGCCGAAACACATCGCCCGAAACGTCGATTCTCCTGCTCCTTGGATGCTGCCTGACCTGCTGTGCTTTTCCAGCAACACATTTTTCAGCTCTGATCTCCAGCATCTGCAGTCCTCACTTTCTCCACATTGGGCCTCACAGGCCTCCGACATAGAAAGAGGCATGATAGACACACCAACAGCTCTGACAATGAAGACATGTTGGTTTACTTGGCTAATATCAATGTCGACCTTTTCTTTCTGCAGAGTATTGCACCACCACAGCTGCAGGAAATGGTCGTGCCCATGACCCCACAGACCTTCTACTTGGTCAGAGTGAAACAATTGCTGTTCCTCCGACCTGAGTACTCTCCTGTGGGAAGGCAGCTTCACTATAAGGTTGAGGAGGTGGAGGGCGAGTGACTCATTGGAGCAGATGTTATGTACAGAAATGCTCCCCTGAGACTAATTAACATGTATGCCCCGGGGGTAAAGAGTGAGCAGCTGGCCATCCTGCAGCTGCTCCCACAGCCACTGGTAATGTCCGGGCAAGTCATTTCTGCTGGAGACTTCAACTGCATTGTCGATGTGGATGTGGATGGATGATCCACAGGAGCTGACACCACATCGAGACTCCTGATGGAAACAGCTAAAGTGAACAATCTGCATGAAGCTCAAAGATAGGGTAGCCTTCCAATTGTTCCTGTCCTTGATCACAGAGGTCTTAGTCAACAGCATGCAGGAGAGGCTGGACTACTGTTAACTCTGGATGAGCTGACCAATGCCCTCAAGTCCTTTACAAAAGACAAAAAACTCACGGAAGTGACGGCTTACCGACTGAGTTCTATTCAGCCAGGACCTGCTGGGGTGAAAGATGCTCCTTGGTCTGCCAGAAACTTGTTGGTAAAGAGTCGATCTTGATGGAGTGTTCCAGGCTGGTACATTCCAAGGTCCAGGACTACGTGCTGAGGGATGCCCTAAAGCTTGGGGCAGCTGCCACCACGGCACAGAGGAGAAAGGCCACTATCTAAGGCTTTTTAGCCCTTACATGGGAGTCTGTTCAGTTATTGACCCTCCCTCTGCCTCAGATATATGCAAATAGTCTTGTACAAAAAATAAATATTTTTGGTTTGTTTGCTGGATAGAGTCAAACTCCAGTGTTTGTTTTTTTGTTTCTTCACATGTTTCTGTACAGAATTGAACTGCTTTAGTGATGGGTGTGACACTGGAAAAGCACAGCTGGTCAGGCAGAATCCGAGGAGCAGGAGAGTCGACATTTCGGGCATAAGCCCTTCATCAGGAATGTCGGGTTTATGCCCGAAAAGTTGATCCTTCTGCCCCTCGGATCTGCCTGACAAGCTGTGCTTTTCCAGCACCACACTTATGGACTCTGAGCTCCGGCATCTGCAGCCCTCGCTTTAGTGACTATGCATGTATATACATACATTTTTATGAATAAAGTATATTTTCAAAATTAAAAAGTGTGCCCAGAAGTTATCTTCAGAGAGACAAAGAGCCACGAGACAAACATAGAAGCCTAGAAAATAGGTGCAGGAGTTGGCAATGTGGCCCTTCAAGTCTGCATCACCATTCAATATGATGATGGCATTTTCACCAGTTATCCTATTCCCACTTTCTATCCCTTTAGCCCAAAGAGCCTCAGCCAGCTCCCTGTTGAATACATCCAGCAAACTAGTCATGACACCTTTCTGTGGTAGGGAATTCCATAGGTTCATTTCTGAGTGAAGAAATTCTTCCTCATTTCAAGAAGGCTAGCCCCTTGTTTTTAGACTTGATCCTAGTTCTGGACTTGCCCAACATTGGAAATATTCTTCCTGCATCTAGCCTGTCCAGTCCTATCAGGATTTTATGTTTCTATGAGATCACCCCTCATTCTTCTAAATGAGTACAAGCCTAGTCGGTCCAATCTTTCTTAATATGTCAGTCCTGCCATTCCAGGAACACATCTGGTGAACCTTCACTGGATTCCCTCAATAGCATGAATGTCCTTCCTCAGACTAGAAGACCAAACTCAAGGTGTGGCCTCAACAAGGTCCTATATAACTGCAGCAAGACATTCTTACCTCTGTACTTAAATGGTCTTTCTATGAAGGCCAGTATTCAATTAGATTTCCTCACTGCCTGCTGTACCTGCATGCCAATTTTCAATGACTGCTTCACTCTACACCTCTTTTCATAACCTGCCACCATTCAAATAAACATCTGCCTTCCTATTTTTGCCACCAAAGTGGATAACCTCACATTTATCCACATTACATTGCATTTGCAAGTATTCGCCCACTCAACCAATCTGTCCAAGTCACCCTGCAGCCTCATAGCTCAAATAAGTTCAAATAAGGGAAAGTGAAGTTAAATGAAGTGAATTAAAGTTGAAGGTAAGATGTAGATTAGATTCCTTACAATGTGGAACCAGGCCCTTCGGCCCAACAAGTCACACCGACCCGCCGAAGTGCAACCCACCCAGACCCATTCTCCTATATTTACCCCTTCACCTAACAGTACGGGCAATTTAGCATGGCCAATTCACTTAACCTGCATATTTTTGGATTATGGGAGGAAACCCATGCAGACACAGGGAGAATGTGCAAACTCCACACAGAGGGTCGCCTGAGGCGGGAATCGAACTCAGGTCTCCAGCACTGTGAGACAGCAGTGCTAACCACTGTGGCACTGTGCCGCCCACATGTATGAAGTAAGAACTAAATGTTGCAATGAATTATGCTTTATATTGAGAATTGGTTCTTAAATAGTTAAATAAAAAAATTGGTTAAAGTCTGAGTCAACTCCCTATGCAATATTTTGGTGGCACAAGAGAAAGATACCTGGGTAAAAGCTTTGAGTACTCCTTCTGGGCAACACAATTCACTCCACCAATGTGTCTAAGTCGTTTTGAAGGTCTGCACACACCCCTTCAGTTTACAGCTCTTCCAGGTTTTTCATTAACACCAACTTTAATATTGCCCCCTGCACAATATGATATAGGTCATTTATACCTATCACAAGTGACACAAAATATTTAAACTGACTGTGATTAGATTGTCCAAAGAGATTTTGTTTTAAACATGATCTTAAGAGGCAGTGAGGGACATGGAGAGATTTTCAGAGTGAGTTACAGAACTTAGGGACTGGGCAGTGACTAAGTGTTGAGTAATTAAACCGGGAATGTTCAACAACCAGAACGAGAAAGATGCCAAACTCCTGAAGGATTGTGGGGCTGCAGAAGATCTTCAGTGATAGTGAGGGGTGAGACCATTCAGGGAGTTGAAAACAAAGTTGTGAATTTTGAAGCCAAGGTGAGCTCAGTAAGGAACCCGCGTAAGAGCTGGGCAGAGAGGGAACAGGAGTCAGCATGAACTTTGGAAGGGACTAGTCATGAGTGCATTGGGATATTTGAGTATTGAGGTAATGACGGCTGAGATAAGGGTTTCAACAGCAGGAGCAAAGGCCGGAGTGGTAACAGGTAATTTGTTTTCTTTTACTGGAGATGGGTATCACTGTTTGGTCCAGCAAGTATTGCCCAGTCCTCAATGCTCCTTGAGAAGGTGATGCTGAACTACCTTCTTGATTTGTTGCAGCCTTCGGGGTGTAGGCACACTCAGTACTGTTAAGAGATGATCTAGCAATACTGATGAAACATGTGACAATAATACTCAATTTAAATTTATTATTCCAGTCAGGATGGTTTGTGGCCCGGAAGGGAATACGCAACTGACACCAAGGTGGTGGTCTGTCCTCTCACCATTTTCCGTTCGTGTCTCAAGTAATCTCTCAACACTGATAGTGTCATTAAGCGCTGGCAATTCAACCAGACGAGCCATCACTCTCTGCACCAGCTCCTCCTGATTGGCTGGGTGAACACCCACGTGATCGCCAGGAATGTACTTCAGCTTGTCTGAATCCCCAGTATGAAGACAAACCAAGATGGTCGATCGGCTGTTGGGAAAATGCACGCATTTCAAAACAATAAGGTGCATACAGAACTAAAGTATCTGACAGTACAGAAGGAGGCCATTTGACCAATTGTGCACATGCTAGCTCTTTGAAAGTACTTCAGGTTCAGATGTCCCTCAGTCTGACTTCAAGGGAAGTAGGATTCCCATTCAGTCATCATTGAGATGTCTGACCTGGGCACTTTATTAATCGAGAGATTATCACAGACATTTAGTAAGGCACTGATTAAAGACACACACACAGCAACAGAAGGACTATATTGAGAAAGAAAGTCAGAGGGATATTAAGCCATGAACAGACACTACAAAGGTAGGCAGATTATCTGAATGGTGGCAGTTCAGGAAAAGGTGAGGCACAACAAGACCTGGGTATCACGGTGGAACAGTCACTGAAAGTTGGCATGCAGGTACAGTTGGCAGTGAAGAAAGCTAATAGCATGCTGGCCTTCATAAGGAGGCCTTTGAGTATAAGAGTAAGGATGTCTTGCTGTAGTTATACAGGGTCTTGGTGAGGCTACACCTTGAGCATTGTGAGCTTTGGTCTCCTGGTCTGAAGAAGGAGATTCGTGCTATTAAGGGAGTCCAGTGAATGTTCACGAGACTTGTTCCTGGGGTGGTAGGACTGACAAATGATGAAAGATTGGATTGACTGGGCTTGTACTTGCTTGAATTTAGAAGAACGTGGGGTAATCTCACAAAATTCTGATGGAACTGGACAGGCTAAATGCAGAAAGAATGTTTCTGATGTTGGGGAAGTCCAGAACTAGGTTTCACAGTCTAAGAATAATGAGTAAGCCATTCAGGACTGAGATAAGGGAGAATTTCTTCAGCCAGAGTTATGGACCTGTGGAATTCTCTACCACAGAAAGGTATTGGGGCCAGTTCATTCGATATATTCAAGACAGAGTTGGATATGGCCCTTACAGCTAAAGGGATCAAAGAGTATGGAGAGAAAGCGAGAATGAAATACTGAAGTTGCATGATTAATCATGATTGTTTTGACTAGTGGTGCAGAAGCAAAGAACCAATTGACCAACTCCTGCATCTTCATCTTTTCTTAAGGACAGGGACACAGATAGGGGAAGTGGTGCACTGTTACAGTCAGCAATAAAAGCATGTTCCCATCCCAGAGTGGCAATACTGCCGGTGTATTGCACTGTCAGAGGGTCAGGACTGAGGGAGTGCTAAATTGTCAGAGGGCCAGTACTGAGGGTGTGACACACTATAGAAGAGTCAATACTGAGGAACTGCCAAGTCAAATCAATGGGACGGTATTTGAGAAGAATAAGCAGAAAGGAACTTGAAATGGCCATGTCTCCACTGTTCATTGGAGAATGAGTAATTAGTGTCGAGTTGGAGGTGGACTGGATGACAAGGGCTGCTCTTGTCTTTAAAAGGGAGAAGCCAATGAGTGGACTGGTGGCAGTTTGTAGGATTGTGGAGGATTTGCATTGGGTCAACATCTAGAGATTGTGTCTACTTCCAAATGAACATCTCACTCAGGAGCCCATTTAGCCCCTCGAGCCTATTCCACTATTCACTATGATCACGGCTGGTCTGATTATCAGTTCAAATCTACACTCTCACTTTTCACCCCTAATAGCTTTTTACCCCTTGCTTAACAAGAATCAGTCTGCCTCTGCCTTCAAATATTCACTTGTGTGAGAGAGAGCAGAGCCTGGTGAGCAAAATATTGGATACTCTCCAAAAAGCCCCTCAAGAATTCAGGTGAAACCCCTTCCCCAGAGTGTTGACGAGAAGATGGTACTCACTCCCACAGTTAAAGTGGAAGCTGGAAAACCACAAGACAGACAGGAACATGAGGCTGTGTGGAAAGATGGGAGGAACTCAAATGGAAGATTAACAGCAACACGTGCAGAGTCACATTGAATCAACTGCCACCAGTCCACTCATTGGCTTCACCCTTTTAAAGAAAAGAGCAGTCCTTGTCATCCACTCCACCTCCAACTCAACCTGAACCACCCTCAACTAAGGGATGCCCCAGACTTGCCTCCCCAATCTCACTGGACAGCTACATGATTCTAAGTAATTCCAGGTCCCATCCCTTGAACAGTCCTCTTCCTTTTGAACAGGCCCTTGCTGTCCATGGTGTGTCCTTATAATTTTGCTGCTGCTCCATTCTGCTTGAGTACAGTTGCACACGTAGCAGCCTTAGGTCTGATGCCAAATATCAGGACAATGATCGCTAAAATTCCCAGAAGGTTTGATATCTCTGATATCAAGTCTGATATCACTGCTTCTTAAATTGCTCGCTACAGATATGAAAAACGTTCAAAGACATCACTCACCCGGAGCCCTTGTGTTGCAGATTCTGTCTGGACAAAACTCGAGCCTGAACAACTTTCCGCTTGTGCAAGTGAGACAGAGCTGTTCAAAACCAAAAACATAGAAACATCAGCGGATTCTACAGAACACAGTGAGTGAGGAGCATTTCAGGCAGTGAGACCAAGATGAGGAGAGAAAAACAGAACCAGTTTCTGAGAGTGAGTAAGAAAAAGAAACAAACAGGTCTGAGATACTGAGAGAGAGAGAGACAGAGATAGAGAGAAAAGAGAGAGACCAAGAGAGAAAATAAAATGGACAATGCCAAAGAGAGATAAACAGAAAGAGAGTGAGTGAATAAAAGGAGAGTCAGAGAGAATAACAAAAGAGAGATAGAGACTGACAAGGAAAAGTGAGAGACAGAAAAAGGAACAGAGAGGGAGGGAGAGAGAACAAAACAGACACAGACCTATGGAGAGAAATGCAGACAGACAGAGAGACACACAGAGACACCTTCAGTCCTGTTACATACGCTATGTTATGAAATTCAAACTTTGAAAATTATAGGATATTTGGAAGGACAGCAAGTTATGAAAAGTTGGAAGGGTGACTGTTTGTTAATAATGACGTTAGTACAACAGAGAAGCTACAGAAACCATGATGTGGAAATGGTTTGGGTAGAGATGAGAAATGTAAAATTAAAAAAAATCATTTGAGGAAGTGGTGTACAGGTTCCCCTATTACAACAAATGGCAAGGTGGAGCATAAAGAAAGAAATAATGGGAGTTGTCAGAGGAACATTATGACAATCCTGGGGTATGTTAAAAGTCGAATGTGTGAAGGTAGCCTTGAGTAGGAGTTCTTGGAATATTTACAGGACAGTTTCTATGAAGAGCATGTTCTCGAACTGACCAGAGAACAGACTATATTGGACCTAGCATTGTGCAATGAGATAAAATTAATTTATGATCTCATAATGAAGGTGATCTTAGGTAGTAGTGACCATAATATAATTGAACTTTACATTCAGTTTGAGGGAAAGAGGAATGTTCTGAGACTAATTTGTTTCCATTTAAATAAAGGCAATTATAAAGACAGAAAAGCAGACCTGGCTAAAACTAACTGGCAATTTACATTAAGGCATGTGTTGCTCTAGAGGTATAGTGGCAGATATTTAAGGGGTACTTCAGAATACACAAAATAGATACATTCCAAAGAGTAAATACAACTCAATAGAACATCCCAACTCCTAGGTCTGATCAATGAAGGCAAAGGTGCAAAATTCCTTCTTAACCACCTTGTCTATGTTTTTACAAATTTACAAGAATTATGTACCTGAATCCCTAGGTCGCTCTGCTCTACGACACTATCCAAGGCCCTACTTTTAGAACATAGAACATAGCAGTACAGGCACTTTGGCCCTCGATGTTGCGCCGATCCAAGCCCACCTAACCTACACTAGCCCACTATCCTCCATATGCCTAACCAATGCCCGCTTAAATGCCCATAAAGAGGGAGAGTCCACCACTGCTACTGGCAGGGCATTCCATGAACTCACGACTCGCTGAGTAAAGAACCTACCCCTAAAATTGTTCCAGCAGGAAAGCATTCATAACGCAGTCAGCAGGATTCGAGCCCACGTGGGGAAACCCCAATGAATTTCTAATCCATCGCCTTGACCACTCGGCCATGACTACAGACTTGTAAACGTCCTGCCCTTGTTTGTTTTACCAAAGCACAATATCTCACAGTTATCCAAATTAAGCCCATCTTCAGCCCATTGACCCAATTGATCAAAATCTCTTTATCATCTTATATAATGTTAAAGAAAATATTAAACCTAAATAAAAAAAAAACCTACATAATTGCACAAAGACAAGTGGCTGGTCAAAACATTGGACAGAATGTAATAACAGCAAAGATTGACTTAAAAAATAATAAAGATGGAAATGTTAGAAGTGTGAGAGAAAGCTAGCCAGAAATATAAAAACAGATATTAACAGACGAAATAGCTTTACAGAGGCCAGGATCCATTCACCAAGTCACACTTTATTTGCACATGGAGAGTCCAGACATTGATCCAGCTTCCTCAGAGCCAAGTCTCAAAACAAACAGAACCTTTGACTCTCCTGTTTATCTTTGTGATCAAGGACCCTTCACTGAACCAGAATAACAGCCCCAATCAGGGAACACGTATTCTATAAGGACCATCTGGACCTCGTTACAGTCACGACAGGAGAATCTCAAGATATTTAAGAAAAAGAGTTAAAAAGTGAACCTTATCCAGTTAGACTGGACAATAATGGAAAATAAAGAAATGGCAGATAAACTGAACAGATATTTTGCATCAGTCTTCACTATAGAGGGTACATGTCACATCCTAGATGTAGTGATAAAGTAAATACGTATCACCAATGCTTAATAAAAGTATTAAAGAAAAAGTAATTAGACCTAGATGTGAAAGTTAATTAGCTTCAGGAAATACCATCATGTGACCTGAACAAAATAAGACCATTGGACCATAAGAAATAGGAGTGGAAGTAAGGCCATTCAGCCCATTGAGTCCACTCCCCCATTCAATCATGACTGATGGGCATTTCAACACCATTTACCCGCAGTCTCCCCGTATCCCTTAATTCCTTGCGAGATTAAAAATTTAGCAATCTCTGCCTTGTAGACATTTAATGTCCCGGCCTCCACTGTGCTCCGTGGCAGTGAATTCCACAGGCTCACCACTCTCTGGCTGAAGAAATGTCTCCTCTTTTCTGGTCTAATTTGACCCCCTCTTATTCTAAGGCTGTGTCTACGGGTCCTAGTCTCCCAGCCTAACGAAAACAATTTCCCTTTCCAAGCCATGTATTATCTTGTAAGTTTCTATTAGATCTCCCCTCAACTTTCTAAACTCTAATGAATACAATCTCAGGATCCTCAGTTGTTCATCGTGTATTAGGCCTACCATTCCAGGGGTCATCCATGTGAATCTCCGCTGGACACGCTCCAGTGCCAGTAGGTCCTTCCTGAGGTGTGGGGCCCAAAACTGGACACTGTATTCTAAATGGGGCCTAACTAGAACTTTATTAAGTCTCAGTAGCATATCGCTGCTTTTATATTCCAACCCTCTTGAGATAAATGCAACATTACATTTGCTTTCTTAACCACAGCTTCAACCTGCAAGTTAACCTTTCGAGAATCCTGTACTAGCACTCCCAGTTCGCTTTGTACTTTGGCTTTATGAATTTTCTCACCGTTTATAAAATAGTCCATGCCTGTGTTCTTTTCTCCAAAGTGCAAGACCTCGCATTTGCCCACATTGAATTTCATCCGCCATTTAAATAGATTGCTTACAACCCATTAATCACAAAGTACAAAGAGTAGGAAATATTGCATTTAACCTTACACCTTATAACTAACTTCCTAACAAGATTTAATATAACAAATCTTAAAGCAGCTCATTAAAACTAACTGTCTTTTGTATTTTTGCACACATAATTAGAACAGTGGGAAATACAAGGGGAATAACTGAATTGGATAAAGACAGCACATGAGATACAATAAATAATAGAATTCAAGCTTTCTCTACAGATAAAGCCAGCCTGAGAGGCCTGAAGGAATATAGCAATTAACTTTGGTATCCGAATGAACAGGATGCATAGAAGGATCCCAAGGATCGTGCTTGTTCAACACCATGAGATCATGAGAATTTACGACCGGACATAGAAATGCCCATCATTAATTAGGTGTTTTACTGGGTTGGACATATGGATTAGGAGGGAGGGGTTGTAACCACATTGCATGTGATAATTACAGAAATGTATAGAAATACTGCTTTTTTACTGTACAAGTTAGTGTCCTTGATTTATTTTCTGATCTGAGCCAAAGCTTAAGCGAATAACTGAGTTTGTATGTTGACGCCAGATTCAGGGATGATCCTTTGGTACTCTCCCTGCTTTAACGGGTTTCTGCATGAATAAACTTCCACCTGCCTGAGTTTTGCCTGCCTCCTGAGATTTCATACCCTGTCAGGGGAAAACGCTGCTACAGGGCAAAAGAGAAATGAGGGAGAAAATATTCTTTCAGGAATCGCTAGAGTTGGGGAAGGTATCAGAGGACTGGAATATCACTAAATTGACACCCCTGTATAAAAATGGAGTTATGCAAAAGATGGATAATTCCAGGCCGATTAGCTTAACCTCAATTGTGGGTAAGATTTTTGAGTCTATTGTAAAGGGTGAGATTTCTGAATACTTGGAATATTATGGTAAAATAGGGCAAAGTCAGCATGGTTTCATCAAGGGGAGGTCACACCTGATAAATCTGCTAGAATTCTTTGAGGAAATAATGAGCAGGTTAGACCAAGAGCCAATGAATGTTATCAAACTGAACTTCAAGACGGCCTTTGACGATGTGCTGCACAGGAGGCTGCTGACCAAGATAAGGGCCCGTGGTGTTAGAGACAATGTGCTAACATGGAATGAAGTTTGGCTGTCTGGCAGAAAGCAGAGGGTGGGACAAAAGGATCTTTCTCAGGATGGCAGCGAGTGGCAAGTGATTTTCTGCAAGGCTCATTGCTGGGACCACAACTTTTCGTGTTATACATTAATGATCTAGATGAAGGAACTGAGGGCATTCTGGGTAAGTTTGCAGACAATACAAAGGTAAGGAGAGGGACAGGAATCATTGAGGAGGTGAGGAGAAATCATAGAATCCCTAGAGTGTGAAAACAGGCCATTTGGCTCAACAAATTCACACTGACACTCCAAAGAGCAACCCACCCAGACCCATTCCCCTACACTATTACTCTACACTTACCCTGACTAATGCATCTGACCTTGAGAGTGTGGTGCTGGAAATGCATAGCAGGTCAGGCAGCATCCAGAATTGGGCATAAGTCCTTCATCAGGAATGAGGTTTGTGGGCCGGGGTGGGGTGGTGGGGGGGGGTAAGGTAGCTGGGAATGTCATAGGTAAATGAAGGTGGGGGGAGAAAGGTGATTGGTCAGAGAGGAGGGTGGAAAGGATAGGTGGGAAGAAAGATGGACAGGTCAAGAGGGCGGTGCTGAGTTGGAGGCTTGAGAGAAGTCAGAGCGCATTCAGAGGAGATTCACTAGGATGGTCCCAGAAATGAAAAGTTTAACATATGAGGAACATTTGAGGACTTTAGATTTAAAGCCAATGGAGTTCAGAAGGATATGGGAGAGATCTAATTGAAACTTATCGAATACATTAATGGCCTGGACAGAGTGGATGTTGGGAAGATGTTTCCATTGATAGGAGAGACTCAGACCTGAGGGCACAGAGAACTGAGAAAAGGAGAAACTTCTTCAGCCAGAGCGTGGTGAATCGATGGAATTCACTGCCACAGAAGGCTGTGGAAGCCAGGTCATTAAGAATATTTAAGATAGGTTTTTGATTATCAAGGGATCAAAGGTTACCAGGAGAATGGGGTTGAGAAACCTATCAGCCGTGATTGAATAGCGGAGCAAACTCAATGGGCTGATTGACCTAATTTGTGGTCCTGTGTCTCATGGTCTTAAAATAGGACCCCATAAAGATCAACAAGACTGTCTACATGTGGAACCACAGGAGGTGGGTGAGATACTAAACAAATATTGCCCATTAGTATTTACTGTGGAGGACATGGAAACAGGAGAATTGGGGAAATAAATAGTGATGTCTTGGAAAGAGTCCATGTTACAGAAGAAGAGTGCTGGACGTCTTAAAATTCATAAAGGACCTGATCAGGTGTATCCCAGAACAGAATGGGAATCTAGGGAAGAGATTGCCGGGCCACTTGCTGAGAGACTGTATCCCCGACAACCAAGAGTGAGGTGCTAGAAGACTGGAAGTTGGCTATTGCTATGCCATTATTTAAGAAATGCTGTAAGGAAAAGCCATTAAACTATATAATGGCGAACTGACGTCAGTGGTGGGTAACTTGTTGGAGGGGATTCTGAGACACAGGATTTACATGTTTTTGGTAAAGCAAGTACTGGGAGTATATTAGAGGCCCCCAAAAAATCAGTGGGAAATAGACAAGCAAATGTGAAGACACAGAGGTGTATAAGAGTAATAATTGGGTAATTGTAGTAGGGGATTTCAATTTTCCCAACATAAAGTGGGATAGTCTAGAAGGGCCAGATTTCTTGAAATGTATCCAGGGGATTTTATTTGGATCAAAGAGATGGCGCATTGCTGGATCTGGTTCTGGGGAAAAGATGCTGGATAAGTAGTCAAAGTGACAGTGGGGGAATATGTAGGTGATAATGACCACAACACAGTACGGTTCAAATTTCTTGTGGACAAGGAAAAAGATGGCCTGCAAAAGGTGGCTTCAGAGTGGGGGAAGGTATATTTTATTCAAATAAAGCAGGATCTGGCCTCGGTAGACTGGGAACAGCTCCTTGTGCGTAAGTCAACAGCAGAGCAATGGAGTAGCATTCAAAATGGAGCTGGGAAGGGTCCAGGTCCAACATGTACCCTTTATGGGGGAAAGGTAGGAGCAATTAGTTGAAAGAACCTGAGATGTCCAGCACAATTCAGGACTGGATGAAGAAGAGGAGAAAGGCTTTTAGCAAATCCAAAGGCAACAATTCAGCTATGAACTTGAGGAATGCAGGAAGTGAATATAGAACATAGAATGTTACAGCACACTCCTCGGTGTTTCACCACCCTGTGAAATTAATCTGATGCCCATCTAATCTACACTGTTCCAGTATTATCCATATATATGTCCAATGCCCATTTAAATGCCCGTAACGTCGGCAAATCTACTACTGTTGCAGGCAGGCCGTTCCAAACCCATACTACTCTGAGTAAAGAAATCACCCCTCATATCTGTCCTAAATCTATCACCCCTCAATTTAAAGTGATGTCCCCTCCTGTTAGCTTTCACCATCCAAAGAAAAAGGCTCTCCCTGTCTACCCTATCTAACCCTCTGATTATTTTATACATCTCGATTAAGTCACCTCTCAACCTTTTTTTAGATTAGATTAGATTAGATTACTTACAGTGTGGAAACAGGCCCTTCGGCCCAACAAGTCCACACCGACCCGCCGAAGCGTATCCCACCCAGACCCATTCTCCTACATTTACCCCTTCACCTAACACTACGGGCAATTTAGCATGGCCAATTCACCTAACCCCTGCACATTTTTTTTTGGATTGTGGGAGGAAACCGGAGCACCCGGAGGAAACCCACGCAGACACGGAGAGAACGTGCAAACTCAACACAGAGAGTCGCCAGAGGCGGGAATTGAATCCGGATCTCTGGCGCTCTGGCGCTGTGAAGCAGCAGTGCTAACCACTGTGCTACCGTGCCGCCCGTGCCGTGCCACCTTCTTCTCTCTAAAAAAAGTTCCCTCAGCCTTTCCTCATAAGACCTTCCTTCCATACCAGGAAACATCTTGGTAAATCTCCTCTGAACCCTTTCCAAAGCTTCCACATCCTTCCTGTAATGCGGTGACCAGAACTGTACACAATACTCCAGATGCGGCCTTAGTGTCTTGTAGAGTTGAAGCATGACATTGTGGCACTGAAACTCAATACCCCTACCAATAAACACCAAAATGCCATATGCCTTTTTAACAACTGTATCAACTTGGGTGATAAATTTCAGGGATTTATGTACCTGGACACCGAGGTCTTTCTGTTCACCTACACTGCCAAGAATTTTACCATTAGCCCAGTACTCTATGTTCCTATTACTTCTTCTGAAGGGAACTACCTCACTTCTTAGCCCAGATCTGCATTTTATCCGTGTCCCTCTGCAACCCCCAACATTCTTTGGCACTATCCACAATTCCTGATGAAGGGCTTTTGCCCAAAACGTTGATTTTCCTGCTCCTCGGATGCTGCTGACCTGCTGTGCTTTTCCAGCACCACTCTAACCTTGACACTATCTACAACTCTGCCAACCTTAGTATCATTTGCAAGTTTACTAACTCATCCTTCTACACCCACCTCCAGATCATTTATAAAAATGATAAACAGCAGTGGCTGATCCTTGCGGCACACCACTAGTAACTGAGGTCCAGGATGAACACTTCCCATCCCCACCACACTCTGTCTTCTTTCAGTTAGCCAATTTCTGATCCAAACTACTAAATCACCTTCAATCCCAAAACTCCGTATTTTATGCAATAGCCTATTGTGGGGAACCTTATCAAATTCCTTTCCTGAAGTCCAGATGCACCACATAAACTGCTTTATCTGGGTGCCTCCCACCCGCCCTCCTCCTCTAACCTAATAATAACACCTGTTGTGGTAAGTAGGTAAGTGCTGAATTTTGCTTGTTGTATTCTTTAGACCCAGTTTTTTTAAAAATAAAAGTTAGCTTTAGAGGGATGGCAGTGAAGGCAGTGCAATGTTCCTTCTGCAACATGTATGAGGTGAGGGATGCCATCGACGTCCCTGCCGATTACACTTGCAGGAAGTGCACCCATCTCCAGCTCCTCCAAGACCGTGTTAGGGAACTGGAGCTGGAGTTGGATGAACTTCGGATCATTCGGGAGGCAGAGGGGGTCATAGATCAGAGTTATAGGGAAGTAGTAACTCCAAAGATGGCAGATAGATGGGTGACAGTGAGGGGGACTGGGAGGAAGCAGCCAGTGCAGGGACCCCCTGCGGCCATTCCCCTCAAGAACAAGTATACCGTTTTGGATACTTGTGGGGGGGATGACTTACCAGGGGTAAGTAACGGGGCTCAGGTCTCTGGCACGGAGCCTGTCCCCGTTACTCAGAAGGGAAGGGTGAAGAAGAGCAGAGCAATAGTAATTGGGGACTCGATAGTTAGGGGCACAGATAGGCGGTTTTGTGGGAACAATAGAGACTCATGATTGGTATGTTGCCTCCCAGGTGCAAGGGTACGTGATGTCTCTGATCGTGTTTTCCGGGTCCTGGAGGGGGAGGGGGAGCAGCCCGAAGTCGTGGTCCATATTGGCACCAACGACATAGGTAGGAGGAGTGCCGAGGATGTTAGACAGACTTTCAGGGAGCTAGGTTGGAAGCTCAGAGTTAGAACAAACAGAGTTGTTGTCTCTGGTTTGTTACCCGTGCCACGTGATAGAGATTCGAGGAATAGGGAAAGAGAACACTTAAATGCGTGGCTACAGGGATGGTGCAGGAGGGAGGGATTCCGGTTTTTGGATAACTGGGGTTCTTTCTGGGGACGGTGGGACCTCTATAAACAGGATGGTCTACACCTGAACCTGAGGGGCACCAGTATCCTTGGGGGGAGGTTTGCTAGTGCTCTTGGGGGGGGTTTAAACTAACTCTGCAGGGGCATGGGAACCCAGATTGTAGCTTCAGGGTGCAGGGCCTGGAGTGTAGGGAGGTTAGGAACATGGCATCAATTTCCAAGGAGGGTGTCTGTAAACAGGAAAGTGGCTTGAAGTGTGTATACTTCAATGCAAGAAGTATACGAAATAAGGTAGGTGAACTTGCAGCGTGGGTTGGTACCTGGGACTTCGATGTTGTGGCTATTACGGAGACATGGCTAGAACAGGGACAGGATTGGCTGTTGCAGGTTCCAGGATTTAAATGTTTTAGTAGGGTCAGAGGTGGGGGTAAAAGAGGGGGAGGTGTGGCATTGCTTGTCAAAGATAGTATTACAGTGGTGGAAAGGACGATGGATGAGGACTTGCCATCTGAGGTAGTTTGGGCTGAGGTTCGGAATAGGAAAGGTGAGGTCATCCTGTTAGGAGTCTTTTACAGGCCTCCCAATAGTCCTAGAAACGTAGAAGAAAGGATAGGGAAGGTGATTCAGGAGATGAGTGACAGTAATAGGGTGGTGGTTATGGGGGACTTTAACTTTCCTGATATTGATTGGGAAAGCTATAGCTCAAGTTCGTTAGATGGGTCAGTGTTTGTTCAATGTGTGCAGGAGAGTTTCCTGACACAATATGTAGATAGGCCAACAAGAGGTGAGGCCATACTGGATTTGGTTCTGGGTAACGAACCAGGCCAGGTGTTAGAATTAGAGGTAGGTGAGCACTTTGGGGATAGTGACCATAATTCGGTGATTTTTACTCTCGTGATGGAGAGGGATAAGTATGTACTACAGGGCAAGAGTTATAGCTGGGGTCAGGGAAATTATGATGCGGTGAGGCATGACTTAGGATGTGTGGCTTGGAAAAGTAGACTCCAAGGCAAGAGTGTAAATGATATGTGGAGCTTGTTCAAGGAGCAACTATTGAGTGTCCTTGATAATTATGTACCTGTCAGGCAGGGAGGAAAGGGTCGTGCGAGGGAGCCGTGGTTTAATAAGGAATTGGAATCCCTTGTTAAATGGAAGAGGGCGGCCTATCTCAGGATGAGACGTGAAGGTTCAATTGGGGCGATTGAGAGTTATAGGGTAGCCAGGAAGGACCTGAAGAGAGAGCTAAGAGCAGCAAGGAGGGGACATGAAAGGTCCTTAGTCGGTAGGATGAGGGAAAACCCTAAGGCTTTCTATAGGTATGTTAGGAATAAAAGAATGACTAGGGTAGGAATAGGTCCAGTCAAGGATAGTAGTGGGAAGTTGCGTGTGGAGGCGGAAGAGATTGGGGAGACACTGAATGAATACTTTTCTTCAGTATTTACTCAGGAACAGGGCATTGTCGTCGATGTGAATACTGAGTCACAAATAAGTAGAATGGATGGCTTTGAGGTATGTAGAGAAGAGGTGTTGGAAATCCTGGAAAAGGTGAAAATAGATAAGTCCCCTGGGCCTGATGGCATTTATCCTAGGATTCTCTGGGAAGCAAGGGAGGAGATTGCAGAGCCATTGGCCTTGATTTTTATGTCCTCTTTGTCTACAGGAGTAGTGCCAGAAGACTGGAGGATAGCAAATGTGGTTCCCTTGTTCAAAAAGGGGAGTAGGGATAACCCTAGTAACTATAGGCCGGTGAGTCTCACTTCTGTTGTGGGCAAAGTCTTAGAGAGAATTGTAAGGGATAGGATTTATGCACATCTGGATAGGAATAATGTGATCAAGGATAGTCAGCATGGTTTTGTGAAGGGCAGGTCGTGCCTCACAAACCTTATTGAATTCTTTGAAAAGGTGACGAAGGAGGTTGATGAGGGGAAAGCAGTAGATGTGGTATATATGGATTTTAGTAAGGCGTTTGATAAGGTTCCCCATGGTAGGCTACTGCAGAAAATACGGAGATATGGCATTGAGGGTGAGTTGGAGGCTTGGATTAGGAATTGGCTGGATGGAAGAAGACAGAGGGTAGTAGTTGATGGCAAAGTTTCTTCATGGAGTGCCGTCACTAGCGGTGTTCCGCAAGGATCTGTTTTGGGTCATTGCTGTTTGTCATTTTTATAAATGACCTGGAAGAGGGGTTAGAAGGTTGGGTGAGCAAGTTTGCGGATGATACGAAAGTCGGAGGAGTTGTTGACAGTGAGGAAGGATGTGGCAGGTTACAGCAGGATATAGAGAAGCTGCAGAGCTGGGCAGAAAGGTGGCAAATGGAATTCAATGTAGCTAAATGTGAGGTGATTCACTTTGGGAAGAATAACAAAAAGATGGGGTACTGGGCTAATGGTCGGATACTTGGTAGTGTGGATGAGCAGAGGGATCTTGGTGTCCATGTACACAGATCTCTGAAAGTTGCCACCCAGGTAAATAGTGCGGTGAGGAAGGCATATGGCGTACTGGCTTTTATTGGTAGAGGAATTGAGTTCCGGAGTCCTGAGGTCATGATGCAGTTGTATAAAACTCTGGTGCGGCCGCATCTGGAATATTGTGTGCAGTTTTGGTCGCCATACTATAGGAAGGATGTGGAGGCACTGGAACGGGTGCAGAGGAGGTTTACCAGGATGTTGCCTGGTATGGAAGGAAGATCGTATGAGGATAGACTGAGACACTTGGGGCTATTTTCATTAGAGAAAAGAAGGTTTGGGGTGACTTGATTGAGGTGTACAAGATGATTAGGGGGTTAGATAGGGTTGACAGTGTGAACCTTTTCCCGCGTATGGAGTCGGGTATTACAAGGGGGCATAGCTTTAAATTAAGGGGGGGTAGATATAGGACTGAAGTTAGGGGTAGGTTCTTCACTCAGCGAGTCGTAAGTTCATGGAATGCCCTGCCAGCAGCAGTGGTGGACTCTCCCTCTTTATGGGCATTTAAGCGGGCATTGGATAGGTATATGGAGGATAGTGGGTTAGTATAGGTTAGGTGGGCTTGGATCGGCGCAACATCGAGGGCCAAAGGGCCTGTACTGCACTGTATTCTTCTATGTTCTATGTTCTATCTTCATCCACCTGTTTTGTCACCTTCTCGAGAAACCTTTCACAAAACCTTGTTGACTATCCCTAATCAAATTATTCCTTTCCGGATGATTGTAAATCTCATCTCTTCTTACCTTTTCCAACACTTTACCCAGAACTGAAATAAGGCTCACTTGTCTATAATTACCAGGGTTGCCCCGTCTCCCCTCCTTAAACAAGGGAACAACAGTTGCTATCCTCCAGTCTTTTGACTCTATTCCTGTTGACAATGACGACATAAAGATAAAAGCTCCTCCTTGGCTTCCCAGAGAATCTGAGGATAAATCCCATCTGCCCCTGGGGTCTTATCTATTTTCAGATCTTCCAAAATTGCTAAAACCTCCTCTTTGTCAACTGCAATCTCATCTCATCTAGTAGCTTGATCTCAGTATTCCCGCTAACATTCCCTTTTTCTAATGTGAATACTGACGTTAAGTATTCATTAAGTGATTCCCTTATGTCCTCAGATTCCACGCACAACTTCCCACAAATGTCTTTGATAGGCCCTAATCTCACTCTCATCATTCTTTTATTCCTGAAATACCTACAGAAGGCCTTAGGGTTTTCCTTGATCCTATCCACTAACAATTTCTCATGCCCCTCTTGGCTCTTCTTAACCCTCTCTTTAGATCTTTTCTGGCTAACTTATAACTCTCAGGCCCCCAACTGAGCCTTCACGCCTCATCCTCATAGAAGTCTTCTTTCTCTTGACAAAAGCTTCAATTTCTTTAGTAAACCATGGTTCCCTCTTTCAAGAACTACCTCCTTGCCTGATAGGTACATAGTTATCAAGAATCCGCAGTAGCTGTTCCTTGAATAAGCTCCACATTTCAAGTGTGTCCATCCTCTGCAGTTTCCTATGCCATCCTCTGCATCCTAAATCTTGCCTAATCACATCATAATTGCATTTCCCCCAGTTATACCTCTTTCCCTGTGGTACATACCTTTCCCCCAGTTATACGTCTTTCCGTGCCCATTGCTATTGTAAGCATAACCGAATTATGGTCACTATCACCAAAGTGCTCACCTACCACCAAATCTAACACCTGGCCAGGTTCATTCCCCAGTACCAAATCCAATATGGCATCTCTACATACTGTGGTCTGTCTACATACTGTGTCAGAAAACCCTCCTGCACACATTGAACAAAAACTGACCCATCTCAACTGCTTGAACTGTCAATATTGGGGAAGCTAAAGTCTCCCATAACAACTACCCTGTCATCTCTACCCTATTGAGATTCATCTTTGCTATCCTTTCCCCTACATCCCTGGAACAATTCGGAGTCCTATAGAAAACTCCCAACAGGGTGATCTCTTCTTTCCTGTTTCTAATCTCAGCCTGAACTATCTCAGTGGATGAGTCATCACATATTATCTCAGCTGTTGTAATAAAACCCTTAATTAACAATGCCACCCTCCCCACCCCTTCACCATCTTCTCTGTTCTTACTGAAATATCTAAATCCCAGAATCTGCAATAACCATTCCTGTCCCTCCTCTAGACATGCCTCTAATGCAAGAAGGAATTTAAGAAAGCAATTTGAAGAAAAACTTCCAAACCCACGACCACTTCCATCTCGAAGGACAAAGGCAACAGATATATGAGAATACCACCACTGCCAAGTTCACCTCCAAGCCACTCAGCATCCAGACTTGAAAATATATAACCGTTTTTTCACTGTCACTCGGTCAAAATCCTAGCATTCACTCCTTAAAGGCATTGTGGGTCAACCCACAGCAAATGAACTGCAGCAGTTCAAGAAGGAATGTCACCACCATCTTCTCACAGGCAATTATGAATGGGCAACAAATACTGGCCAGCCAGCAATCCCCACATCCCACAAAATGAATAATTAAGAAAAAAACGGGCATGAGAAAGGACCTGTAAACAGGATTAGGGGAAATTTCAAGATATTTTAGAAAAACATTTCAGGGAAAAGGTTAACCAGGGAAAGAGTAGGGACCAAGGGGTCCAAGCTGTGTGTGAGGTTGCAGGACATTGGAAGAGTATTAAATAAATACCTCTCTTGCATCTTCATTCTGGAAATGGGGAACATAGATACGGAATTTTGGAACAGGGATTGTGAGGGACATGTACAGTTTGACATAGGAAATGGAGAAATAAAGGAAATGGAGAAATAGTGGAGGCTCTGTCGGACTTAAAAATGGACAAATTCCCAGGCCCAGATGAAAATACAGCCCAGGCTGCAGTGCAAGGTGACTCAGGAAATTGCAGGAACTCTGATACAAATTTTAAATTCCTCTCTGTCCACAGGGGAGCTGTCAGAGGACTGAAGGATGACTAATGTGGTTCCACTTTTCAAGAAGGGTGGTAGAAAAGAAGCAGGAATTTACAGACGACTGAATCTCATGTCAATGTAAGGAAATTATTGAAGAAAATTCTGTAGGACAGAATTAACATCCATTTGGATAGGTTCGGATTAATTAGGAATAGTCAGCATGGCTTTGTCAAACCTAACTGATGAAGGAGCAGCGCCTTGAAAGCTAGTGCTTCCAAATAAACCTGTTGGACTATAACCCGGTGTTGTATGATTTTTAACTTTGTGCACTTGATGCTGGAATACACAGTCCCCTGTTAGACACACAGCCAGTGCTGGGTTTTGTATATATCATACATGTACACACATGCACACTCACAGTGACAGTCAGTTCTCCATTTTCAGCTCATTTTCAGTTTTACCTGGTTCCAACTCTAACATCTCAGCCACAACGGACAGTCTATAATTGTTTGGTTTCCAGGTGGTGTCATTGTGGAAATCATCATGATCATTGCCAGTTTCATCATCGATACAGAAAACCTCACAAGCAGCCTGTGAAAATAGCAACACAATGTGAGGAACATGTGGTGAGAGTTAAATCATGAAACTGATTTAAACCAGTGAGCAATAGGAGATTAACTGGTGAAGAGAAGGGAGGTAGAAACAGCAAGATAGGTTGAGAGATAAAGAGAGAGTGGAAGAAGACATTGAGATATAAAAACCGGGACACAGTGAGTAATTGAAAGTGAGAGATAGAGACTCTTGGAAACAGTATGGTAGAGAGAATGGGAGACAGGGAAGTGGAGAAAATGGGAGACAATGGGTTAGAGAGACTGGTACAGAATGATAGAGACACAGAGGGATATTGAAACAGGGGAGAGATATGGAAAAACAGGAAGATAGAGAGACTGGGAGACAGAGGGATAGGTAGACTGGAAGATAGGGAGATATAGAAACAAGAACAGAAATTGCTGGGAAAACTCAGATCCATGGAGAGAAATCAGAGTTAACATTTCAGATCCAGTGACCCTTCTTCAGTACTGATATAGAAACTGGGAGATAGAGAGATAGAGACTGTGAGACTGGTGGCAAAGGGAACACTAAAATAGGCGGTTTCATGGAGCATGAGGAAGATTATCAGAAATGGCAGCAAGACCTTAATCAGCTGGGGTAGTGAGGCAAGAAATGGCAAATGGAGTTGAATATAGGTAAGTGTATGGTCTTGCATTTTGGGAAGTCAAATCAAGGTAGAAGTTTTGTGGTTAGGGGTAGGGCCTTAAGGAGTGCAGTGGAACAGAGGGACCTTGGAGTTCAGGTGCACGGTTCCCTGAAAATTAAGTGACAAGTAGACAGGGCAGTGAAGAAGGCTTTTGGCACATTGGCCTTTATCAGTTAGGGCATTGAGTATAGACGTTGGGAAATTATGTTGCAGTTGTACAGGATGTTGGTGAGGCTGCACGTGGAGTATTGTTTTCAGTTTTGGTCTCCTTGCTATAGAAAGGATGCTATTAAACTGGAAAAGTGCAGAAGAAATCTACAAGAATGTTGCCAGGGCTCAAGGGTCTAAGTTATAGGGAGAGGTTGGATAAGCCATGACTTCTTTCTGTGGACCATAGGAAACTGACCAGGGGGTCTTATTGAAGTATATAAGGTCTTGAGAGGCATAGATAGGGTGAATGCACATCGTCTTTTTTCCAGGGATGGTGGGCGGCATGGTGGCACAGTGGTTAGCACTGCTGCCTCACAGCGCCAGAGACCCGGGTTCAATTCCCGACTCAGGCGACTGACTGTGTGGAGCTTGCACGTTCTCCCCGTGTCTGTGTGGGTTTCCTCCGGGTGCTCCGGTTTCCTCCCACAGTCCAAAGATATGCAGGTCAGGTGAATTGTCCATGCTAAATTGCCCGTAGTGTTAGGTAAGGGGTAAATGTAGGGGTATGGGTGGGTTGCGCTTCGGCGGGGCAGTGTGGACTTGTTGGGCCGAAGGGCCTCTTTCCACACTGTAAGCAATCTAATCTAATCTAATCAATCTAATCTAATCTAATTGAAGACTAGTGTGCATCAGGGAAAGATTAAAAGGGAACCCAACGGGCAACTTATTTTACACAGAAGGTGGCACGCATATGGAATGAGCTGCTAGTGGAAGAGGTTGAGGCAGGTACATTAAAAATATTTAAAAGGCATTTGTACAAGTACATGGATAGGAAAGGATTAAAGAATATGGGTCAAGTGCAGGGAAATGGGATTAGCGTGGATGGACAATTTGGTTGACATGGACCAGTTTGGACCGAAGGGCTGTCTCTATACAATAAGACACAATGACTCTATAATGAGGTGTAATTAGAGACAAGGGTGAAAGGTTACAGGGAGACAAACATAGAAACTTTGAGGAAGACCAATGTTCTTGAAGAAATTGTATTGATTCGGCATCTTACTGTGAGTAGGAGGGAGGCAAGGATCAGCTGAATTTCAATGTTTCAAAGAAATTTGAAGATTGCTAGAATTAGGGTTCCGTGATTGAAGACGAGAGGCAAAAACTGTGCAGAGAGAAGGAACAAGGCAGAAACCAAGGTGGAGAGAGAGAGAGAGAGAGAGACAAAAACTGAAAACTAAGGTCTTAAATGAAGTGCTCATGAGGTAATTGATGCACTGGATTTGATTTTGTTTTTCCAAAACTACCTGGTGTTGGGTATGGTCCCATTAGATTGGAAAATAACAAAAGTAAATCCTTTAATCAAAAAGGGAGGGAGATGGAAAGGAACAAACCACAGGCCAGTTAACTGAGTATGTGACATGATAATGTTAGAAGTTATTATTAACAAAGTTATAACAGGGTTCAAAGCAGTTAGGCACAGTCAATATATTTTGTGAAATAAAAATCATGTTGAATTACGTTCTTTGAGGATAAAGGGGAACTAGTGGATGTCCTGTAAATAGATTTTCAGAAGGCATTTGTTAAGATGCTACACGAAAGCTAAGTGCTGAAAAAGATTCATTGTATAGATAAAATGCTGAATAGAAGATTGGCTGGCTAACAGGAAGAAGAGTGTAGATATAAATGAGTCTTCTTTCAGGTTAGCAAAGATGTATGAGTGGTAGTCCACGTGGGATTAGTGCTGAGCTCTCTAATAGTTCTAATATATATAAATAACTTGGAAGAAGGGGTTCCACTGGAGTTTAGAAGAATAAGAGGTGACTTGATTGAAACAGGGTAGATGTGGAGAAGATAGTCCTCTAATGGAACAATCCAGAACTTGGGTTCACTGTTTAAAAATGGGACACCACTTAAAATAGGGATGAGGTGAACTTTGTTCTCTCAAAGTACTGAATGTTCAGAATGGTGTAACTAAAAAATAAATGGAAACATCATTTTTGCATACCTTAATACTGGAGTGAGTAGTTTCTTGGAGTGAAAGGTTATCAGGGATAGGTGGCAATGTGATTTTGCAGTTACAGTCAGAGCAGCCAGGATCTCATTGATTGGCACTGGAAACTGAAGGAGCTGAGTGGCCTGCTTCCGCTCCTTGTTGAAATGCTTGCATTTTTGACTGAAGTTGCGATTGCTAAGTTTGTTGATGACACGAAGCTAGGAGAATAAGTTGTGAAGACAGCACAATCTTATCACCCTAATATGGCCTGAAAGAACGCCCGAGATCTCATGGACTGGTGGAAGATTGGATGGATGTATTAGTTAAATGTTGATTGGGAAAGAATTGGTTGTGCAACTATGAGGACTTTAATAAATGGGTTGGGGAACTTTGTGGAGTGTGGCTAATCAAAATAAAACTCATAATAAAAGTGTTGACTTGGACTCTGTTTAAATACAGTTACTTTTCAGAGTACAGAAAGTTCTGGAATAATGCTTGTTTCAGCAGTACAATTTGGCTATAATGTCACTGAAGAATTAGGGCACTGTATTTTGGAGAATCCATTCCTCTGTTGGCAATAGCGCAATTCCAGCAGGGATCAGTTCCCACTTTTCATTCTGCACAGGTAAAGAGAGCAGCTTTCTATCATTTTTAAAATGTGCCGAGTTAAATTTACTTTTGTTAATAAATATGATTTCAACCTTCATTCAGGCTGTACTATACTTTGCATTAGATGTTTGGGTGACTTTTGGGTGATTGTGAGTGATATTTTTTGCGAGTCTGCCCAACTTTTCCCATAGGTCCAATTATTTCTATTAAGTGATTTTCTATTAAACGAAGTTTCATCAGAATGCAACTATGGCCGTTTAGAAGAAATCCTGTATAACATTTGTAAATTAGGATGATTGAATCTAAATATGAAGATTCAGGGTGTGTCTATCCACTTCTGTTTCCTGAAACAGAGCCTCATGACTCAGGGAAGAATGAGTATACAATGTGGACTGTGTTACTTCTTCACCAAAGAGGAAGCAAGGTGTGGCCTTACTACTGTCATAAACATAGGAGACAGAATAAGAAGCAAAGTTTTTTTTTGGAATTCAAGGTTTGAACTGATTGTTAAATTCCATGGATTAAATTTGTCAAAAAGATGTTTTATAGAACACTTAAGACATGGTCAAATTTTGGCAAGTGTAGAAACACTGAAGATAGTAACACAATGGAATTCAATAGTCTACAATGCTGCAGAAATTTCATCTAGAAATTCAGAATTCTGCACTGGTTTATAAGTTAATGAACTGTACCAAAGTATAAAGTATGGACAGACCTTTAGCTTTGATGGGAGTTAGATTTATAGATACACATACACTGTTAAAATAAATGTTGGGAGCACAAAAAAAAGTTCCTAGGAAGCAGTCCATTCCAAAGGCACACAGGAGCAAGTGTCAATATGACAGAGAATGGAGGATACAATATTGTTGGAGAGTTGTCTAGATACAGGTCTCAGGTGGCAATATGAAAGAAGAATTGAAACTAATAGAAATAAGGACAGAAATGTTATTTATAATTTTGAGAAGCAAAGAGAATTTGGGATTTATAATAAGAAAATGAGCCCCACACCTCAGTCGTGACCAATTGATGTTTCAGGTGTCATTCAAAGTACCATTAACCATGAACTGTCTCAAACAATATTACAAAGTGATTTGAAACTAAATATGAAACAAACATTCAGAGGCAGAAAAATGGCCGAAATAGATTAAGGGGAGGGCAATGTATTGGTCACAAGAACTTTCAGCTGATTAATGAATATGCTGGTGATAGAGTTTTTTAAATTGTACAGTAATGTGGATGTACGTCTACAGGGTATGGAATAGACTTTCCAAAATATTGCTGAATCTCAGGAATAAGGATTGGGACAAAGTTAGGCATTTAAGAGTTTAACAACTTTCAGATTTAGGATAATTTCACCACTAAATAAATTTTAGAAGTGTCACTGACATCAGAGAAAAGAAAATCAGAGATGAAGAAACAATGGTAATAAAATTGCATTGTATTGTGCCCATCCATACTCAAAACGGTTTAAAAAATTAGTAAGGCATACAGAATAAATGACAATGAGTGTGATACATCAAAGGACACTGTCACAATCTATTGTACATCTGTCCTTAGCAAGAGGTCTCAACATATATATATTTAAAGGTATGGAATATAGAAGACAAATACCTTGATTTTAAATTTTGTAGATGTGATAACATGATTCTATCTGCCAACAATAAAATGTAGTTAAGGTAAGAGAAAAATTGTGGAGAAGGTCACAGAAAAGGACCAGGTTTGGACAACTACAGGGGACATGGTAGCACAATGGTGAGCACTGCTCACAGCGCCAGAGACTGAGATTTGATTCCAGCCTTGGGTGACTGTATAGAGTTTGTACTGTGTAGTCGAATGGGTTTCCATTCTGATCTCCTCCTACAGTTCCAAAATGTGCAGGTTATGTGGATTGGCCATGCTAAATTATCCATAGTGTCTCAGGATATGCAGGCTAGGTTGATTTGCTATGGTAATTTGTGGGGTTACAGAATTAGGATGGGGGCTGAGTCTGCATGGGAAGCTCTTCAGAAGGTTGTTGTAGACTTGATGAGCTGAATGGCCTCTGCACTGTAGGGATTACATGAACTGAAAGCATTATGTAGGAGCTGTTGTACACCAAGTTAATCAACATTGAACATATCTGCAGCAAGTATTTACAGCTTGAGCAGCTTTGGATCTGACTTGAGGGGATTTGAAATATGGTCCCTGATAACGGACAGCAAGGTGTGACGGAAGGTGAAACAGGTATGGTTACACAAGGGCAGTTCTCAAGAAGCTTTTGTCCTTGCAATTGTCCAAGAATTACACAGTTTTTACACACTGTACAGATGAGAATGGAGACGGAAGGGATGAGAAATAAAATGACCATGACATTTTGGCAGAAGAACCCATTCAGAAGGAGGGAGGAAATAAGAATTTATGTATAATTTAAGGGCAAGATACTGTACTCTGCAGTCACAAGTCCTGAAGGCTATGTTCTAGATTAGAGTGGTGCTGGAAAAGCACCACTCTAATCTAGAATCTGGTTTCCAGCATCTGCAGTCCTTGTTTTTACCTGAAGGCTATGTTGCCTGACTGGTTCCAGGGTTAAGAACATCTCCTCGGTGCTGGAGAAGAACTTGGTGATACTAATGATATTAATGGGACTGGAAAGGAGGTTCTGCTGAAAGATTTTGAAGAGTTGGGAGCTAAATTGAAAAGAAGAATCTCCAAGGTAATAACCTACAAGCAAACTGGAATCAGTAAATAAGGTCAAGGAGATAAGTGTGTGACTTAAAGATTGGTGTGGGAGGAATGGCCATTGATGCCATCCTGGAGTATTTGGAGATGCCGGTGTTAGACTGGGGTGTACAAAGTTAAAAATCACACAACACCAGGTTATAGTCCAACAGGTTTAATTGGCAGCACTAGCTTTCTGAGCACTGCTCCTTCATCAGCGCACCAAAAGCTAGTGCTTCCAATTAAACCTGTTGGATTATAACCTGGTGTTGTGTGATTTTTAATGCTGGACTATAGATAGCTGATCTCATTGGATTGGCTTCACTTGAACTGCACTGGGATCAGTATCCTAGTGAACTGAATAACTAGGGCTGTACAGATGACTTTGAATTAATGGTGCTGGATGGGATTGAATATGCACAGAATAATTATGAAGACAGCAACAGAAAGCCCTTGTAACAATGGGGCATGTGAAATGAACCACACAGTCCATAAAACTTTGAGAACAACCAAACTGTCAATTATCATTTATGTTGGTGTTTGGGCAGTAGATGTTAAGAATTCATTGCTGATGGTTAGAGGATATAGTCCATATCAGTTAGTTTTTGGTAGGAATCTAAATGTTCCATCAGTAAGAAGTGATCAGCCTCTAATTTGGAAAGGGGTTGCAACTAGTTTTGCTTTGTTGAAACATTTGAGGACACAGCATGCAGATAGAAAAATAAATCATTAAAGCCAAAGTCTCAGAAAGAATTTGTTAAATATAAGGTAAGGCCATGTGGACACCAGTTTTAATCTGGCAAATATTGTTTAGTGTAAGACATAGGCCTTAGAGAATAGAGAGACCTGGGGGCTATTGGCAAAGATCAAACAATAATAATTTTACGTCATGGAAGCAAACTGTTTCCAGATTTAGATTCTGAAGGA
Organism: Chiloscyllium plagiosum; assembly: GCF_037043375.1. NCBI lineage: Eukaryota > Metazoa > Chordata > Chondrichthyes > Orectolobiformes > Hemiscylliidae > Chiloscyllium > Chiloscyllium plagiosum. The sequence goes on along the minus strand of NW_028270149.1, from coordinate 89,089,475 downwards.
GTTTTACAAAATAATAGAGAAGCTAGGTACGTCTCATAAGCAAATGTTGCACAGCTAGAAGGATCAAACTACCACAATTGATAGTTTATCTAGTAATGGACAGATTAATTCTGATGCTCAAATGAGTCCATTGATTCCAAAGGACAACTACTAAAAGGAGGCATCAAAGTCAAATATTTATGAGAAAGGAGCTGGTCAATGGAGAGGTGCAACTTTTATAAGTGGAGCTGAGAAGGCCGCTAATAAACATAAAACCTGAATTAATGTGCATGATGACGAGCAGGAGATTAGGCCCATTGATTGCAAACATGAACTACTGAGGTGGAAGGGAGGAAAATGTAGTATAAGCCCAAATAATGAAGATTAAATCATAGATCATTGGAAAGAATCCTATTAATAAGCGAGGGAGGTCAAACAAAAGCAGTACAGAAAAAGAAGGCCAGATAGAGAATTAACAAGGACAAAAAAAAAGCACAAATCAGAAGCTTTAGTAGCCATAAACAAACTAGAAGACAACTTAATAAAAATACTAAATAACAAGAACTACAAAGCTGGAGAGAATGTGGAAAATGCACAAGTGTTAACCAGCTCTATCACATAGGTGGATGTGCATGAAAGCCTTTATCTCATCAGGTTCTTTTGAAAACCTCAAATGGACATTCCTTCACCACACTCACAGATAGTTTATTCCAGACCCTAAACATTTGCTTTGTGTTTCTCCTTGTCCCTCCATTTATTCTTTCCGAAATTCCCGAACATCTGTGCCCTCAGGTTCTTGAACCTTCCTCTAATGGGAACAGTTTGTCTCTATCTACTCTATCCAGACCCCGCATGATTTTCAATATCTAGGTCAAATCTGTCTCAACCTTTGCTTCTCCACTGAAAACAGTCCCAGCTTTTTTTAGTCAATCGACATAACAGAAGTTCTTCATAAGGGAATGGTTTTCATGAATCTTTTTCGCACCCTCTCTGAAGCCTTTGTGTCCTTCTGTGGTATTGTAGGGAACATTTAGCATTGCATGATGGGAAAAAATTGGCCAACTCTTGAGTTATAGATCACTAAGTTATAAAGGACTATGGCAAAAGGTTAGAGACAGTAAACATGACACAGGCTGATAGCATACAAAATCTCTAGCCTTGTAACGGCTCCTTTTATATTTCGAACTGCAGATTTTAGCCTAAACAAAACGTCCGGACACAGAAACAAAGTTATAGAATGACATGAATGATTGATGCTTTGGAAAACCAATAAGGAAACGTTCAGTGTTATGGATCACAAACATTCCAAGATAATCTGTCACTCCTCAGCATATTCTAAAGTATTTAAATGTTATCCTTTCCTTTGTAAAGTGTGAAAAATCACGGAGAGCTTGAGAAACTTGTCTCTCTTCTCTCATGTTTTTAGCCAAAAAACTGCATGTAGTGTTTCTTTTTTAATAAAGGCTGAATATTTTTCAGTTCAAGGGTGTTTCTGAACCTTTGTCTAATGTGTTCATTTAGCTCTCATAGAGATGTGCTAATTAAAATCCGATTTAACACTTCCCTAAGTTCAAATCCCAAAATGGGGCGCAATTCTCCAGTTGATACTAAACAAGTCTTTTTTTAACAGCAGCTTCGGCACGACTTTGTTGCATTTGTACTGTTCCACACCCCCAGATGTTGCCAAGGGAGACAGGAAGCAAGACACTTCTGGAATACTGCATTCAATTCTGGTCACTGTGCGATAGGAAAGATGTTGTAAATCTTAAAAGGATGCAGTAAAGATTTACCAGGATGTTGCTGGAGTTGGAGGGAGAGTCTGAACAGGCTTGAGCTATTTTCCTTGGGTTGTCATTCGCTTGGACCTGTGTTTTTGTTTTTGCTGCTGCTTTCCTTTTATTTACTTATCTGTGCTACTTAGCTCTGTGATCTGCCTGTATTGCTCGCAAGACAATACCTTGGTACACGTGCCTTGGTACACGTGACAATCAATTCAATTCAATGCAATTCACAGTCTGAGGGGCGACCTTATAGAGACTTATAAAACCATGATGGGCATCGTTAGGGTGAATAGCCCAGGTCTTTTTCCCAGGGTAAGGGAGTCCAAAACTAAAGGGCATAGGTTTACAATGAGAGGGGAAAGATTCTAAGGGGACCTCGGGGTAACATTTTCACACAGAATTGCTACATAGATGGCATGAGCTGCTGGTGGAAGTGATGGGGGCTGAACCAATTAACTAGGAGCAGGAATAGGCCATCTGGCCCTTCTAGCCTGCTCCGCCATTCAATAAAATCATAGCTGATCTTTATGTCGACTCTGCTCCACTTACCTGCCCTCTCTCCATAACCCTTAATTCCTTTACTGTTCAAAACAATATCCAGCTTAGCTTTAAAAACATTTACTGAGGAAGCCTCAACCATTTCATTGGGCAGGGAATTCCACAGATTCACAACCCTGTGGGTAACGAAGTTCCTTCTAATTCAGTCCGAAATCTGGTCCCCCCAATTTTGAGGCTATGCCCTCTTATCCTAGTTTGACCCGCTGGTGCAAATATCTTCTCTACTTCTTTCTTTTGTTCCCTATCTATTCTCTTCATCATTTTATATGTTTCTATAAGATCCCCACCCTCCACTCCCAATCTTCTAAATTACAATGAATATAATCCTTATAAGCCAACCCCCTCAACTTGGGAATCAAACTAGTCAACCTCCTCTGCACCCCTCTTAGTGCAAGTACAACCTTTCCCAAGTAAGAAGACCAAAACTGCAAGCAGGACCCTATAAAGCTGTAACATAACCTCTCTGCTTTTAAACTCAATCCTTTTAGTAATGAAGAACAAAATTCTATTTGCCTTCTTAATTATCTATTACACTTGCAGGGCCAACCTTTTGTGAATCATGCACAAGGACACTCCCAGGTCCCTCTGCGTAGCAGCATGCTGCAATTTCTTACTATTCAAGTAGTAATCCTTTTTGCTGTTATTCCTACCAAAATGGATGACTTCATATTTATTAACATTGTACTCCATCTGTCAGACCCTTGTACACTCACTCAAACTATGTCCCTTTACGAAGTTTTACTGCCCTCTGTACACTTTTGATATAAAAGGTACAATTTCAATATTTAAAAGGCATCTGGACGGGCACATGAATAGGACCATAATTATTCACAATTTGGAGCTGGAGACCATGTGTAGTGTGTCAAGGTTTGCAAATGACACTAAGTTGATTAGATTTTTTTTAGATTAGATTACAGTGTGGAAACAGGCCCTTCAGCCCAACAAGTCCACACCGACCTGCCGAAGCGAAACCCACCCATACCCCTACGTTTACCCCTTACCTAACATTACGGGCAATTTAGTATGGCCAATTCACCTGACCCTGCACATCTTTGGACTGTGGGAGGAAACCGGAGCACCCGGAGGAAACCCACGCAGACACGGGGAGAACGTGCAAACTCCACACAGTCAGTCACCTGAGGCAGGAATTAAACCCGGGTCTCTGGCGCTGTGAGGCAGCAGTGCTAACCACTGTGCCACCGTGCCGCCCAGTGGTAGAGGAAAGTGTACAGAGGTCTATAAAACTTTGTAGCCTCCTGGCAAACTCACTATTTGGTCCTGATGTAGCAAATATTATTGACAATTTTAGGTTCATGACAGTGAACCCTAGAATTAAACATTGAGTCTTAGAATTGTACATCACAGAAACAGACCCTTTGGTCCATGCTGAACAGATATCCTAAATTAATCTAGTCCCATTTGCCAGCATTTAGCCTGTATCCCTCTAAACGCTTCCTATTCATGTACCCGTTCAGAAGACTTTTAAGTATTGGTGTTGGGCAGATTATGGAAAATTGTCGGTGCAACCAGGTGATGGTGATGGGAGGTTTAGATTTTCCCAACAGTGACTGGGATTCACTTAGAGGTTTAGATGGAGCAAAATTTGTAAGGAGCATCCAGGAGAGTTTTATAGAGCAGTATGTAAATAGTCCAACTCAGCAAGGGGCCATACTGGACCTGGTGTTGGGGAATGAGCCCAGCAAGGTGGTTGAAGTTTCAGTAGGGGATTACTTTGGAAATAGTGATAACAATTTTGTAAGTTTTGGAATACTCATGGGCAAAGATGAGAGTAGTCCTAAAGGAAGAGTGCTAAATTGGTGGAAGGCCAACTATAGCAAAATTCGGCAGGAGCTGGGGAATGTAGATTGGGAGCAGCTGTTTGAGGGATAGAAATGGCAAGATAAGGGAATCATAGATGACATGTGAAATTGTGAGACTAGCTAAGAGGAAAAAGGAAGCATACATAAGGAAAACAGTCAAAGCTTTGAAAGAACATCAGGAAAGTAGAACCAATCTAAAAAGAATTAAAAGGATGAAAAGGGGTCATAAAAATTTTTTAGCAAACAGGGTTAAGGAAAATCCCAAAGCCTTTTATTTGTATATAAGGAGCAAGAGGGCAATGAGAGAAAGGGTTGGCCCATTCAAGGTCAAAGACAGAAAGTCATATGTGGAGTCAGAGAAAATGGGTGAGATTCTTAATGAATACTTTGCATCGGCATTCACTGAGGAAAGGGACATGACAGATGTTGAGATTAGTGATAGATGTTTGATTACTCTCGGTCAAGTTGGCATAAGGGGAGAAGGTGGGTATTCTAAAGGACATTAAGGTGGACAAATCCCTCGTCCTGTTAGGATCTATTCCAGGTTACTGAGGGAAGCGAGAGAGATATCTTTGCAACATCTTTGAACATAGGTCAGGTTCCCAGAGGACTAGAGAATTGCTAATGTTGTCCCTTGTTTAAGAAGGGTAGCAAGGATAATCCAAGTATTTATAGACTGGTGAGCCTAATGTCAATGGTACAGAAGTTGCTGGAGAAGATACTGAGGGATAGGAACTATTCCCATTTGGAAGGAAATAGGCCTACCAGCGATAAGCAACATGGTTTTGAGCAGGGAAGGTCATGTCTTACCAACTTAATAGAATTCTTTGAGGAAGTGACAAAGTTGATTGGTGAGGGAAGGGCTGAAGATGGCATATACATGGACTTCAGTAGGCATTTGATAAGGTTCTCCATGATAGACTGATGGTGAAAGTGAAGTTGCATGGGGTCCAGGGTGTACTAGATAGATGGATAGAGATCTGGCTGAGCAACATGAGACAGGGAGTAGTAGTGGAAGGGAGTTTCTCAAAATGGAGACCTGTGACCGTTGGTGTTCCAAAGGGATCCGTGCTGGGACTATTGTTGCTTGTGATTCTGAAGGAAGATGTAGGTGGTCTGATTAGCAAGTTAGCAGATGACACTAAGATTGGTGGAGTATCAGATAGCGAAGGACACTGTCAGAGAATGCAGCAGAATATAGATAGATCGGAAAGTTGGGTGGAGAAATGGCAGATGGAGTTCAATCCAGGCAAATGTGAGGTGATGTCATTTGGAAGATCCAATTCAAGAATGAACTATGTAGTAAATGGAAAAGCCCTGGAGAAAATTGATATACAGAGAGATCTGGGTGTTCAGGTCCATTGTCCCCTGAAGATGGCAACGCAAGTCAATAGAGTGGTCAAGAAAGCATACAGCATGCTTTCCTTCATCAGACGGGATATTGAGTACAAGAGTTGGCAGGTCATGTTACAGCTGTATTGGACGTGGTTTGGCCACATTTGAAATACTGCATAAAGTTCAGGTTGCCACATTACCAGAAGAATGTTGATGCTTTGGAGAGGGTACAAAGGAGGTTCACCAGGTGTTGCCTTGTATGGAGGGCACTAGCTATGAAGAGAGGTTGAGTAGATTAGGATTATTTTCATTAGAAATATGGAGGTTGAGGGGGGACTTGATTGAGGTCTACAAAATCATGAAAGGTATAGACAGGGTGGATAGTAAGAATCTTTTTCCCCAGAGTGTGGGACTCAATTACTAGGAGTTCAAGATGAGAGGGGAAAGGTTTAAGGGAGATATGCATGGAAAGGTCTTTTTGTAGGGGGTGGTGGATGCCTGGAACATGTTGCCAGCGGAGGTGGTAGAGGCAGGCACAATAGCCTCATTTAAGATGCATCTAGACAGATACATGAATAGGCAGGAAGCAGAGGGATACAGATCGTTAGAAAATAGCAACAGGTTTAGACAGAGGATCTAGTTTGGTGTAGGCTTGGTGGGCCGAAGGGCCTGTTCCTGTTATTTGTTCTTTGTTCTAATCAATCTCATCTTCCAGGATCTTCCCTTCCGGTAGACTTGTCAATGAGATTCAACCTCCCCACAACTCCCCACCCTGATCCTAATCCCACCAAATTGCTGATCATCAATTTCTGTTCGTGACCTCTGTATTAACTTTTTTTTATTCATTTGAGGGATGTGGGCATTACTGACTAGGCAGCATTTATTGCCCATCCCTAGTTTCCCTTGAGAGGGTGGTGGTGAGTTGCCTTTTGAACTGCTGCAGTCCATCTGTTGTGGGTTGGCCCACAATGTTGTTTGGAAGATAATTCTGGGATTTTGTACGTGTAACAGTGAAGATTGGTGATAACTTTCCAAGTCAGGATGGTCATGGTTCTCCCACGTATCTGCTGCCCCTCTAGATGGAAATGGTCATGGGTTTGCAAGGTGTTATCTGAGGATCTTTCATGCACTTGGTGAAGTAGAAACTGCTGTTACTGAATGTTAATGGTGGAGTGAGCAGATAATTGTGGATATGGCGCCAATCAAGCAGGCTGCTTTGTCCTGGATGATGTCAAGCTTCTTGAGTGTTGTTGAAGCTGTGCTCATCCAGGCAACTGGAGAATACCCTATCACATTACTGACTTGTGCTTTGTAGATAATGGACAAGCTTTGGGGAATTAGGTGATGTGTTTCTTACAGCCGTATTCCAAGACTCTAACCTGCTCTTGTATTTATCTAGGGAATGTAATTGAGTTTCTGGTCAATGGTAACTCTAAGGATGTGGATAATCCCAAGGATAAGTACATACAATAAACAGCTGTCTCCCTTTAGGTGTCGACCCTCTCTCCTTTAGACATATCTTTATCACCTCCCTCCTCCCAAACAAACTGTCCACCTTTTCATTCTGACAACCACTGACCAATTTCCGAACACTCTGTCCTCTCCAATACATGTGAAGACATGGTAATTGTCAAAATACCTTCCCACTTTTCCAAGAATTCCGTGTTAGTTCTTCCCCAAACCATTCTGACAATGGTGGGAAGTTGTTTCCTCTCTCCATGGCACTTGCCAGTCTGCTACATTTCAGCCAATGGATAGTGAAATATCAGGGAACCATGTTTCAAGACAGGTAGAAAAGAAATGTGACCAACAGACAGGATAGTTTGCCCGAGGAGTGGGAATGAGAGAGGCTGTCAGTTCATTTCATAAAACCTTAAAAGCATTCTTGGACCAGAGCCGGAATAGATCGTCCTGTCCACACAGCTCATCTCCTTCCGCCATGGTCAAGATTCTTTGGGCTCCCAGCTCCTCCAGTTTGGTGTCGATGGCACGGGCAAAAGCACAGAAATGTGGGTACACTCGTGAACCCAGGCCAAAAACTGCAAACCTACAGGAATAAAACAAATCAGATTATAACTCTCTGTCCTGGCTGTTGCTGTATCTGCAGCTTAAGGATCGAGAGAGAAGGGAGCAAGGACAGAGGAAAGGGGTTGAAGGAATAGGAAAGCAAAAGGGAGGAGAGGATGAGGGAGCAGGAGAAGATGAGGGACAAGGGGAGGATCAACCTCAGGGCTTTGTGACCCTCGGGTTAAAACACCAGCAATCATGTCTCTCTAATTAGAGAGCAGCAGTGGGGATTACAAAATATTCAGCACCATTTGTGACTTCTCAGATACTGGTGCAGTCTATAACCAAAATTAGCAGATCTGGTCAACATTCTTCAGGGCAACAAGGGATGGGTGATAATTGTTAACTTAGCAAAAATGCGCACACTCCACGAATGCATAAAATAAACTTCCAGGTTTGGTTGATAAATGGCAAGTAATATAAAGTCATGCTGGCCATTCCTTTACTGTAGCTGAGTTAAAATCATGGAACCCCCTGTCCAGTATTGTGGTGGATGTTCCTATACCACTGCAGCAATTCAAAAAGGCAGCTCACCACATCTCTTTTAATGGCAACCAGGCAATAAATGCTCACCTGGTCAGTGATATAATGTCCCATAAATAAATATATGTTTTTTTAAAAATCATACAAAGATGGATGAAGTGAGAGCAGAAATAGAAATCAATGGTTTTAATTGGATATCCTTTACAGAATCATGGCTGCAGTGTAACTGTGATGATGCTGTCACATTACAAAGGTTATTTTGTCCTTGGGTTTTTTGAAGAGAAGTTGTAAAGGCAGAGGTGTTGAAGAGTCTAGTTTAACCATGGCTAGTTGTGGCTAGTTCTCCCAGTTTAGGTTTTTTTCTAGTTTGTTTTTAGCGGTACCAGTCACAAGATGTGAGAGTCCAGGAGAGTTGCAATATTCAGTGAAAAAATTCTCTGACTTTCTCTGAAATCTCCCTCTGAATGTTGTTCCTTCCTGCTTATAAGAATTTGTGTTTGAATTTATTTTCTTTTGTCAAGGGGTGTGTTTATGGGATGTTACTGTATTCGAACAGTTAATTAGTATTAGATACTGTATCAGGTCAGTTAAGTTTTTAATAGTTAAGTTATTCCAAATTTCACTTTCTTTTGTTCATGTTTTAACTGTTTTCTTTAAATGAATTGTGTTTTGCTTCAAGATGAGTGGTTTGGCCAGTTGTATCACACCTGTAACACCCACTTCACATCTGCCTATAAAATAAGGAAAAGTTAGGGTCTAGGCTACCTGCTTAGAACATTTTGAGGGGATCTGGCCTGGTACATAACAGTAACCAAGTTGGACGGAGATAGTCAAGGACGGTGACATTTTGGAAGGATGAAGGTAACCATGGAGGTAGAGTAGCTCTGCTAATAAAGGATGAGATCAGCACAGTGCTGAGAAATCATCTTTGTTCAGAAGTCAAGATGCAGAATCAGTTTTGTGGAGATCAGGCATAGCAATGAAAGCAGTGACTGATTGGGAGTACTGTGTAGGTCTCCTCATGGCATGACAGAACATAATTTTTAAAATTACAGAAAAAAGAACAAAGAAAATTACAGCACAGGAACAGCCAGCCAAGGCTGAGCCAATCCAAATCCTCTAGGTAAACCTGTTGCTTATTTTCTAACAATCTGTATCCCTTTGCTCCCTGCCCATTCATGTATCTGTCGAGATACATCTTAAATGACGCTATCGTGCCCGCCTCTACCATCTCCGCTGACAACGCATTCCAGGCATGCACCACCGTTTGCATAAAGAATTTTCCATGCGCATCTTCCCGAAACTTTTCCCCTCTCACTTTGAACTCATGACCTCTAGGAGTTGAGTCCCCCACTCTGCGAAAAAGCTTCCCGGGGCAGCCGGGAAGGAAAGCAGTGAGTATAAATACTCACTCTTTGATGCCAACAGTCATTTTGAGTGCGAGCAGCAGCAGAGTGTAAAGGAACCCGGAAGGCTACAGCTAAGGTGAGACAGTTTGTTTTAAAATCACTTACCGGTAGCAGGCAGCGGTGTTTTTTTTTCTCTTCACAGAAAAAGCGGGAGCAGCAGGGGGAAGTGATGAAGACCAGAGGGGCAGCCGGGTAGGTTTTTTCCCTATAAAAGCACGCAGGAGAAGAACCTGAGGCACTACAGAGGTAGTGCCTCCCACCCGCCCTCCTCCTCTAACCTAATAATAAGACCTGTTGTGGAAAGTAGGTAAGTGCTGCATTTTGCTTGTTCTATTCTTTAGACACAGTTTTTTTTTAAAAAAGGTTACTTTTAGAGGGATGGCAGTGAAAGCAGTGCAATGTTCCTCTTGCAACATGTTTGAGGAGGGATACCATGGACGTCCCTGCTGATTACACTTGCAGGAAGTGCACCAATCTCCAGCTCCTCCAAGACCGTGTTAGGGAACTGGAGCTGGAGTTGGATGAACTTAGGATCATTCGGGAGGCAGAGGGGGTCATAGATCGGAGCTTTAGGGAAGTAGTAACTCCAAAGATTGCAGACAGATGGGTGACAGTGAGGGGGACTGGGAGGAAGCAGCCAGTGGCCGTTCCCCTCAAGAACAAGTATACCGTTTTGGATACTTGTGGGGGGGGGGACTTACCAGGGGTAAGTAATGGGGCTCAGGCCTCTGGCACGGAGCCTGTCCCCGTTGCTCAGAAGGGAAGGGTGGAGAAGAGCAGAGCAATAGTAATTGGGGACTCGATAGTTCGGGGCACAGATAGGCAGTTTTGTGGGAACGAGAGAGACTCACGTTTGGTATGTTGCCTCCCAGGTGCAAGGGTACGTGATGTCTCTGTTCATGTTTTCCGGGTCCTTAAGGGGGAGGGGAAGCAGCCCGAAGTCGTGGTCCACATTGGCACCAACGACATAGGTAGGAGGAGGGCTGAGGATGTTAGGCAGGCTTTCAGGGAGCTAGGTTGGAAGCTCAGATTTAGAACGAACAGAGTTGTTGTCTCTGGTTTGTTACCCGTGCCACGTGATAGAGAGTCGAGGAATAGGGAGAGAGAACAGTTAAATGCGTGGCTACAGGGATGATTCCGGTATTTGGATAACTGGGGTTCTTTCTGGGGAAGGTGGGACCTCTATAAACAGGATGGTCTACACCTGAACCTGAGGGGCACCAGTATCCTTGGCGGGAGGTTTGCTAGTGCTCTTGGGGGGGGGGTTTAAACTAACTCTGCAGGGGCATGGGAACCTAGACTGTAGCTTTAGGGTGCAGCACCTGGAGTGTAGGGAGGTTAGGAATATGGCATCAATCTCAAAGGAGGGTGCCTGAAAACAGGAAAGTGGCTTGAAGTGTGTATACTTCAATGCAAGAAGTATACGAAATAAGGTAGGTGAACTTGCAGCGTGGGTTGGTACCTGGGACTTCGATGTTGTGGCTATTACAAAGACATGGGTAGAACAGGGACAGGATTGGCTGTTGCAGGTTCCAGGGTTTAAATGTTTTAGTAGTGTCAGAGGTGGGCGTAAAAGAGGGGGAGGTGTGGCATTGCTTGTCAAAGATCGTATTACAGCGGTGGAAAGGACGATGGATGAAAACTCGCCATCCGAGGTAGTTTGGGCTGAGGTTAGGAATAGGAAAGGTGAGGTCACCCTGTTAGGAGTTTTTTACAGGCCTCCCAATAGTCCTAGAAACGTAGAAGAAAGGATTGCGAGGATGATTCAGGAGAAGAGTGAAAGTAATAGGGTGGTTGTTATGGGGGATTTTAACTTTCCTGATATTGACTGGGAAAGCTATAGCTCTAGTTCGTTAGATGGGTCGGTGTTTGTCCAATGTGTGCAGGAGGGTTTCCTGACACAATATGTAGATAGGCCAACAAGAGGTGAGGCCATACTGGATTTGGTTCTGGGTAACGAACCAGGCCAGGTGTTAGAATTAGAGGTAGGTGAGCACTTTGGGGACAGTGACCACAATTCGGTGACTTTTACTCTAGTGATGGAGAGGGATAAGTGTGCACTGCAGGGCAAGAGTTATAGCTGGGGGCAGGGAAATTATGATGCGGTGAGGCATGACTTAGGATGCGTGGCTTGGAAAGTAATTGATATGTTCAAGGAGCATCTATTGAGTGTCCTTGATAAGTATGTACCTGTCAGGCAGGGAGGAAGGTGTCGTGTGAGGGAGCCGTGGTTTAATAAGGAATTGGAATCCCTTGTTAAATGGAAGAGGGTGGCCTATGTAAAGATGAGGCGTGAAGGTTCAATTGGGGCGATTGAGAGGTATAAGGTAGCCAGGAAGGATCTGAAGAGAGAGCTAAGAGCAGCAAGGGGGGGACATGAAAGGTCCTTAGTTGGTAGGATTAAGGAAAACCCTAAGGCTTTCTATAGGTATGTCAGGAATAAAAGAATGACTAGGGTAGGAATAGGTCCAGTCAAGGATAGTAGTGGGAAGTTGCGTGTGGAGGCTGAAGAGATTGGGGAGACACTGAATGAATAATTTTCGTCAGTATTCACTCAGGAACAGGACATTGTTGCCGATGTGAATACTGAGTCACAATTAAGTAGAATGAATGGCTTTGAGGTATGTAGGGAAGAGGTGTTGGAAATTCTGGAAAGGATGAAAATAGATAAGTCCCCTGGGCCTGATGGCATTTATCCTAGGATTCTCTGGGAAGCAAGGGAGGAGATTGCAGAGCCATTGGCCTTGACTTTTATGTCCTCGTTGTCTACAGGAGTAGTGCCAGAAGACTGGAGGCTAGCAAATGTAGTTCCCTTGTTCAAGAAGGGGAGTAGGGATAACCTTAGTAACTATAGGCTGGTGAGTCTCACTTCTGTTGGGGGCAAAGTCTTAGAGAGAATTGTAAGGGATAGGAATAATGTGATCAAGGATAGTCAGCATGGTTTTGTGAAGGGCAGGTCGTGCCTCACAAACCTTATTGAATTCTTTGAGAAGGTTGACTAAGGACGTGGACGAGGGAAAAGCGGTAGATGTGGTATATTTGGATTTTAGTAAGGCGTTTGATAAGGTTCCCCATGGTAGGCTACTTCAAAAAATATGGAGGTATGGCATTGAGGGTGAGTTGGAGGTTTGGATTAGGAATTGGCTGGCTGGAAGAAGACAGAGGGTAGTAGTTGATGGTAAAGGTTCATCTTGGAGCGCCGTTACTAGCGGTGTTCCACAAGGATCTGTTTTGGGACCATTGCTGTTTGTCATTTTTATAAATGACCTGGAGGAGGGGCTAGAAGGTTGGGTGAGCAAGTTTGCGGATGATACGAAAGTCGGAGGAGTTGTTGACAGTAAGGAAGGATGTGGCAAGTTACAGCGGGATATAGATAAGCTGCAGAACTGGGCAGAAAGTTGGCAAATGGAGTTCAATGTAGCTAAGTGTGAGGTGATTCACTTTGGTAAGAGTAACAAAAAGATGGGGTACAGGGCTAATGGTCGGATACTTGGTAGTGTGGATGAGCAGAGGGATCTTGGTGTCCATGTACACAGATCTTTGAAAGTTGCCACCCAGGTAAATAGTGTGGTAAAGAAGGCATATGGCGTACTGACTTTTATTGGTAGAGGAATTGAGTTCCGGAGTGCTGAGATCATGTTGCAGTTGTATTAGACTCTGGTGCGGCCGCACCTGGAATATTGTGTGCAGTTTTGGTCGCCATAATATAGGAAGGATGTGGAGGCACTGGAACGGGTGCAGAGGAGGTTTACCAGGATGTTGCCTGGTATGGTAGGAAGATCGTATGAGGAAAGGCTGAGGCACTTGGGGTTGTTTTCATTGGAGAAAAGAAGGTTTAGGGGTGACTTGATAGAGGTGTACAAGATGATTAGGGGTTTAGATAGGGTTGACCATGAGAACCTTTTTCCACGTATGGAGTCAGCTATTATGAGGGGGCATAGCTTTAAATTAAGGAGTGGTAGGTATAGGACAGATGTTAGGGGTAGGTTCTTTACTCAGCGAGTCGTGAGTTCATGGAATGCACTGCCAGTAGCAGTGGTGGACTCTCCCTCTTTATGGGCATTTAAGCTGGTATTGGATAGGCATATGGAGGATAGTGGGCTAGTGTAGGTTAGGTGGGCTTGGATCGGCGCAACATCGAGGGTCAAAGGGCCTGTACTGTGCTGTATTCTTCTATGTTCTATGCTATTCATCTCATGATGTTGTAGATCACAATCAGGTACCCCCTCAACCTCTGTCTTTCTCATGAAAATAATCCAAATCTACTCAAACTATCTTCATAGCTAGCATCCTCCATACCAGGAAACATCCTGGTGAACCCTCTCCAAAACATCAACATTCTTTTGGTAATGTGGCAAACAGAATTGTACAATGTATAACAAATGTGGTCTAACAAACTGTAACACGACCTGTCAACTCTTGTACTCAATACGCCTTCTGATGAAGGAAAGCTTGCCGTATGCCTTTTTGGAGAAAGTGAGGTCTGCAGATGCTGGAGTATCAAAGTTGAAACTTTATTGCTGGAACAGCACAGCAGGTCAGGCAGCATCCAGGGAACAGGAGATTCGACGTTTCGGGCACAGGCCCTTCTTCAGGAATGAGCAGAGAGTGTTCAGCAGGAGAAGATAAAAGGTAGGGAGGAGGGACTTGGAGGAGGGGCGTTGGAAATGTGATAGGTGGAAAGAGGTCAAGGTGAGGGTGATAGGTCGGAGTAGGATGGAGGCGGAGAGTTCAAGAAGAAGACTGCAGGTCAGGAAGGCGGTGCCGGGCTGGAGGGATTCGGCTGAGACAAGGTGGGGGGAGGGGGGATGAAGAAACTGGTGAAGTCCAAGTTCATCCCCTGTGGTTGGAGGGTTCCCAGTCGGAAGATAAGACGCTCCTCCTCTGACCGTCGCGTTGTTGTGGTTTGGCGGTGGATGAGTCCAATGACCTGCATATCCTCGGTGGAGTGGGAGGGGGAGTTGAAATGCTGTGCTACAGGGTGGTTAGGTTGGTTCGTCCGGGTGGCCCAGAGGTGCTCTCTGAATCGCTCCGCAAGTAGGCGGCCTGTCTCCCCAATATAGAGGAGGCCACACCAGCTGCAGCGGATGCAGTAGATGATGTGGGTGGAGGTGCAGGTGAATCTGTGGCGGATATGGAAGTTTCCTTTGGGGCCTTGGAGAGATGTGAGGGGGGAGGTGTGGGCGCAAGTGTTGCACCTCCTGCGGTTGCAAGGGAAGGTGCCGGGAGTGGAGGTTGGGTCGGTGGGGGGTGTGGATCTGACAAGGGAGTCGCGGAGGGAGTGGTCTCTACGGAAAGCTGATAGGGGAGGGGAGGGAAATATATCCTTGGTGCTGGGGTCTGTTTGGAGGTGGCGGAAGTGACGGCGGATGATGCGCTGTACATGGAGATTGGTGGGGTGGTAGGTGAGGACCAGTGGGGTTCTGTCCTGGTGGCGATTGGAGGGGCGGGGCTCAAGGGCGGAAGGCTCCTCCACCCTTGAGCCCCGCCCCTCCAATCGCCACCTGGACAGAACCCCACTGGTCCTCACCTACCACCATACCAATCTCCATGTACAGCGCATCATCCGCCGTCACTTCCGCCACCTCCAAACAGACCCCAGCACCAAGGATATATTTCCCTCCCCTCCCCTATCAGCTTTCCGTAGAGACCACTCCCTCCGCGACTCCCTTGTCAGATCCACACCCCCCACTGACCCAACCTCCACTCCCGGCACCTTCCCTTGCAACCGCAGGAGGTGCAACACTTGCGCCCACACCTGCCCCCTCACTTCTCTCCAAGGCCCCAAAGGAAACTTCCATATCCGCCACAGATTCACCTGCACCTCCACCCACATCATCTACTGCATCCGCTGCAGCCGGTGTGGCCTCCTCTATATTGGGGAGACAGGCCGCCTACTTGCGGAGCGATTCAGAGAGCACCTCTGGGCCACCCGGACGAACCAACCTAACCACCTTGTAGCACAGCATTTCAACTCCCCCTCCCACTCCACCGAGGATATGCAGGTCATTGGACTCATCCACCGCCAAACCACAACAACGCGACGGTCAGAGGAGGAGCGTCTTATCTTCCGACTGGGAACCCTCCAACCACAGGGGATGAACTTGGACTTCACCAGTTTCTTCATCCCCCCTCCCCCACCTTGTCTCAGCCGAATCCCTCCAGCCCGGCACCGCCTTCCTGACCTGCAGTCTTCTTCTTGACCTCTCCGCCTCCATCCTACTCCGACCTATCACCCTCACCTTGACCTCTTTCCACCTATCACATTTCCAACGCCCCTCCTCCAAGTCCCTCCTCCCTACCTTTTATCTTCTCCTGCTGAACACTCTCTGCTCATTCCTGAAGAAGGGCCTGTGCCCGAAACGTCGAATCTCCTGTTCCCTGGATGCTGCCTGACCTGCTGTGCTGTTCCAGCAATAAAGTTTCAATGTATGCCTTTTTGACCACTCTATTGACTTGTGTTGCCACCTTCAGGGGACAATGGACACCCAGATCTCTCTGTACACCAATTTTCCCCAGAATTTTTCCATTTACCGCAGAGTTTGCTCTTGAGTTGGATCTTTCACAATGCGTCACCTCACATTTGCCAATATTGAACTCCATCTGCTATTTCTACACCCAACTCCCCAATCTATCTATATTCTGCTGTATTCTCTGACAGTCCCTTCACTATCTACTACTTCACCAATCTTAGTGTCATCTGCTAACCTGTTAATCAGACCATCTATACCTTCCTCCAGATCATTTATGTATATCACAAACAACATTGGTCCTAGCACGGACCCCTGTGGAACACCAGTGATCACAAGTCTCCATTTTGAGAAACTCCTTTCCACAACAAATCTCTGTCTCCTGTTGCGCAGCTGGTTCTTTATCCATCTAGTTAGTACATCCTGGACCCCATGCAACCACCACCTTACCATGGGGGACCTTAACAAATGCCTTACTGAAGTTCATGTATGTGACATCATCATCAATCAACTTTGTCACTTCCTCAAAGAATTATATTAAGTTGATAAGACATGACCTTTCCTGTGCAAAACTATGATGCCTATCACTGTCAGCCCATTTTCTTCCAAATGGGAATAGATCCTATCCCTCAGTATCTTCTCCAGCAGCTTCCCTACCACTGACATCAGGCTTACCGGTCTATAATTACCTGGATTATTCCTGCTACCCTTCTTAAGCAAAAGGACCACATTAGCAATTCTCCAATGCTCCAGGACTTCACCTATGTTCAACGATGCTGCACAGATATCTGTTAAGGCCCCAGCTATTTCCTCTCTCACTTCCCTCAGTATTCTAGGATAGATCCCACCCAGACCTGGGGACTTGTCTATCTTAATTCTTGTTTGAATACCCAACACTTCCTCCCTCCTTATGCTAGAGTAATCAAACCTGTAGGCATTTGGAATAAAGAAAAAAATGCAAAATAATGTGTGATTTTAATCTTCATATAGATTTGACAAACCAAACTGGCAGTGTAGCCTGCAGGATAAGCTGATGGAGTATTTTGGGAAAAATGTATTAGAAAAGTATATTCTGGAAGCAATCATAGAACAGGCTATTTCAATGTGTAGAAAGACATGATTAAGTAATGATCTCATATTAAAGGATCCTCAAGACAAGAGTGATTATAACGTGTAAGAGTTCAGTTTGAGAATGAGAAACATGAGCCTGAAATGATTGTCTTAAATTTATATTAACGTAGATACAAGGGTATGAAGAAATGATTGGGTGAAGGGGAAAGGGAAAAAATAGGTTATAAAGTTAAGATAATAGAGAAGCACTGACACATTTATAGGGATAGAGATATATTTAACGATGAGGAATGTTATGAAACTGAAGGCGTGGACTATACCTTTAAGAGACAGTGAATAATGTTTTGCACTGAAAGCTTACAAGCACCTGTCCAATGACTAACTAGCAGTCTCAGAGTGTACTGAAAAATTGAAACTATCTAACATTTTGTTGTGAATAGATATCTGAGTAGTTGCTGTTTTGACAACTATTTGAATTTAACCAATCAGCCTAAATTATGCCTCAGGATACTAAAACCCAATCGAGTTTGAATTTATTGTTCTGCCAACCACGAAAGAATGAGATGACCCGATGTTTGTTATATAAAAAAGGCAGGTATTTTGAAAGTCAGACAGAGTAACTGCCATTGAGAGGGGTGGAGAGAGAGAGAGAGAGAGACAGACAGACTGACAGACAGGGAGAGAAAGAGAGAGACAGAGAGAGAGAGATTAAGATTAAGACACTCTCTCTCAAAGGTACCTTTTCGTATGAAGCATCATCACAATAAAAAGAAAGAAGATGACCCAGGGAGATTTTCAGCTGAAGGAAGAAAGACACAGATGATGATGACAGCCGCTGTATGGCTTTGAAATTGATTTGATGTACTTTTAATAAGTGTTCTATTGGAACAGTACATTGTTATAGAATTGGAGGCAGGTAATAAGCATTTAAGAGAAAGAGGGTTTAGAGTTGTGAATAGTTATTGTTTAATATTCACATTTAGAGGTAAAGAATAAATTGATATTATTTTCTTTAAATAGTGGAATCTGGGAGTTCTCTGTCACTCATACTTTAACAGATTACGAGGTGAGGTGAGCTTTTCTGGGGAGGAGAAAGTGAGGACTGTAGATGCTGGAGATCAGGATCGAGAATGTGGTGCTGTAAAAGGTCAGTCAGCATCTGAGGAGCAGGAGAATCGACGTTTTGGGCAAAATAATGTTGATTTCCTTTTGCTCGGTTGCTGCCTGACCTACTTAAAATTGAAAGTCCCTAATGGTCTTATGGTTCGTTATTGGATCTTAAAGAAATTGATTTCAGTGATAGTGTCTTCATTGGCTGGAATCTTTCAAAATTCATTACATTCTGGAAAGAGCTCCATGGCTTGTAAAACCAGAAATATAACATCTCTATTCAAGGAGGGAGACAAAAATCAGCAACCTATCAGTCAGTTACCTTAAGATCTATCATAGGGAAGAGACTAGCATTCATTATTAAGGCACTTAGAAAATAATAATGCGATTGGACAGAGTCAATGTGGTTCTATGAAAAGGAATCCAACTTTGATCAATTTAATGGCATTAGAGATGGGACAAGAAATATTCAAGCTTGGATTCTGTGGGTGTAATGGTTATCAAAAAGAGGTGTGAACATGCAAGCTTACGGGCATTTGAGATAAGAGCTGAAAAATGTGTTTCTGGAAAAGCACAGCAGGTCAGGCAGCATCCAAGGAGCAGGAGAATCAACGTTTCGGGCATAAGCCCTCCTTCAGGAATGAGGAAGGTGTGCCAAGCAGGCTAAGATAAAAGGTAGGGAGGAGGGACTTGGGGGAGGGGCGTTGGGAATGCGATAGATGGAAGGAGGTTAAGGTGAGGGTGAAAGGCCGGAGAGGGGGTGGGGGCGGAGAGGTCAGGAAGAAGATTGCAGGTCAAGAAGGCGATGCTGAGTCCAAGGGTTGGGACTGAGATAAGGTGGGAGGAGGGGAAATGAGGAAGCTGGAGAAATCTGCATTCATCCCTTGTGGTTGGAGAGTTCCTAGGTGGAAGATGAGGCGCTTTTCCTCCAGGTGTCATGTTACCATGGTCTGGCGATGGAGGAGGCCAAGGACCTGCATGTCCTTGGCGGAGTGGGAGGGGGAGTTAAAGTGTTCAGCCACGGGGCGGTTGGGTTGGTTGGTGCGCGTGTCCCAGAGGTGTTCTCTGAAACGTTCCGCAAGTAGGCGGCCTGTCTCCCCAATGTAGAGGAGGCCACATCGGGTGCAGCAGATGCAATAAATGATGTGTGTGGAGGTGCAGGTGAATTTGTGATGGATATGGAGGCCTTGGAGGGAAGTGAGGGGAGGTGTGGGTGCAAGTTCTGCATTTCTTCCGGTTGCAGGAGAAGGTGCCGGGAGTGGAGGTTTTGGTGGGGGGAGTGGACCAGACGAGGGAGTCACGGAGGGAGTGGTATTTCCGGAACGCTGATAGGGGAGGGGAGGGAAATATATACTTGGTGGTGGGGTCTGTTTGGAGGTGGCGGAAATGACGAAGGATGATACGATGTATATGGAGGTTGGTGGGGTGGTAGGTGAGGACCAGTAGGGTTCTGTCCTGGTGGCGATTGGAGGGGCAGGGTTCAAGGGCGGAGGAGCAGGAAGTGGAGGAGATGCGGTGGAGAGCGTCGTCAACCACGTTCATGGGGAAATTGCAGTCTTTAAAGAAGGAGGCCATTTGGGTTGTTCGGTATTGGGATTGGTCCTCCTGGGAACAGATACGGCGGAGGTGAAGGAATTGGGAATATGGGATGGTGTTTTTACAGGGGGCAGGGTCGGAGGAGGTGTAATCTCGGTAGCTGTGGATGTCGGTCGGTTTATAGTAAATGTCCGTGGTGAGTCGGTTGCCCGAGATAGAAATTGAGAGGTCTAGGAAGGGGAGGGAGGAGTCTGAGACGGTCCAGGTAAATTCGAGGTCGGGGTGGAAGGTGTTAGTAAAGTGGATGAACTGTGGGAGCACGAGGTAGCACCGAGACAGTCATCAATGTAGCAGAGGAAAAGGTGGGGGGTGGTGCCAGTGTAGCTGCGGAAGATGGACTGTTCTACATAACCGACGAAGAGGCAGGCATACCTGGGGCCCATGCGGGTGCCCATGGCTACTCCTTTGGTTTGGAGGAAGTGGGAGGATTGGAAAGAGAAGTTGTTTAGAGTGAGGACCAGTTTAGTCAGTCGAAGGAGGGTGTCAGTGAAAGGGTACTGGTTGGGAAAGGAAGAAGCGGAGGGCTTTGAGGCCTTCGTTTGGGGGATGGAGGTGTATAGGGACTGTATGTCCATGGTGAAGATAAGGCATTAGGGGCCGAGGAAGCGAAAATCATGGAGGAGGCGGAGGATGTGGGTGGTGTCCCGAACATAGATGGGGAGTTCTTGGACTAAGGGGGACAGGACTGTGTCGAGGTATGCAGAAATGAGTTCGGTGGGGCAGGAGCAGGCTGAGACAATGAGTCGGCCGGGGCAGTCAGGTTTGTGGATTTTGGGCAGGAGGTAGAAGCGGGAGGTGCGGGGTTATGGGACTATGAGGTTGGAGGCAGTGGATGGGAGATCCCCTGAGGTGATGAGGTTATGGATGGTCTGGGAGATGATGGTTTGGTGATGGGAGGTGGGGGTCATGGTCAAGGGGGCAGTAGGAGGAGGTGTCCGCGAGTTGGCGTTTAGTCTCAGCAATGTAAAGATTGGTACACCAAACTACTACCATGCCTCGAAGCCTCAATTGAGATAAAAGCATGAGTTTGTTTGTTGATACTTCATTTGGTGTCTTAGCCTACTCTGCTATACTAAAATCAAGACTGAATATTGGGTGTCCACTCATTGTGCCTTGTAAGTTAACAACAATGCTTGGCCACATGTCCTGCATCTAACAATCCTGGAACCTTATATGAGCTCAAGATTGGATGTCCACTGCCATTTAACAGGACATCCAGGACATCCTCTGAGGCTACTGGGCAATCAAAGGATCACTGATCATTTGTTCAGTCAGTTCCTCTGGGAGCTGTGGCCATTCCTGGATTTGCAAGCACCCAACCACCCACCCAAAACCATGTAAATTCATCATAAACCCTAACCTCACTCAAACCTACATCTTTTCTACCCAAATGCCAAAACCAGCCCTGTACCACCAAATAACTATTCCAACTTTTCTCGACACAAATCCTCTGCCTCCTCATTCACCTCAATCTACACCCCCACTCAATTCCCCAAACCAAACCAAACCAAATTGCTCACATATCCTAAACCCAACCAAAATCTTCACTGTCCTCAACCAAACTCATCTCTATCTTCCCCTCTTCTCCAGTGTCATGCTGAGACATTCCCACCTCCTGGACAAGTGTGAATTGGCTCAGTTTCCCTTGGAGTTTAAAGGTCATGGGTTCGATTGGTGATGTAGACACAGGTTAAAATCTTACTCAAATTATAAGGGGCATAGATAGGGTAAACATGAATAAACCTTTACCCCTGATGGAGGGATTAATGACAAGGGGGCATGGATTTAAGCTAAGATGCAAAAGGTCCATGGAAATGTAAGGAAAAATCTTTTCTCTCAGAAGTAGTGGGAATCTGGAGCTCTGCTGTAAAGGTAGGAGAGTCAGAAATCCTCATAACTTAACAAGTATATAGATGTGCAATTGTGATGACAAGGCTATAGGCCAATTGCTGAAAAGTAGGATTAGACTAGTTAGCTGTTTTTGACTGGCAGGACCTTTGTCTGTGTTCTGTGACTCAATGCAACAATGTCAGAGAAGTTTGTGCTCTCCAAACACTGATATCTGATGGGATATCTGCTTATCTTCCTCTATCTTTGTTGGTTATTGGAAGAACAGGAAATTTTCTTTGAGTGGTTCTCTAATCCAACGTTACAATCATATTCAAATATTCACAAAAGAATGCATTTACTGTACATAATCCGGCTTCAATCCTGCCAACTGAACATGTGCCCTTCAAATTTAATTAGGAACCTCTGTAAAATGCAATGTATCCCCAGCAGCTAAAATAATTTGGGTTCTTTTCTCTGGGTGTCTTAGATTCCTTTTGTGTGACTGTCAGCTACACAATTTCACAAAGAAAGACATTCCCTCATGCTTTGAGGAAGACTAAATGTCTCAAAGTGACTTACAGCCAATTTGGGACATTTTCAGGTGTAGTCACTACTGTATTTATAGAATCCCAAGAGTGTGGAAACAGGCCATTTGGCCCAACACACCAATAGCATCCCACCCAGACTCATCTCCCTGCATTTCCTGTGGCTAACCCTTCTAGCCTGCACATCCTTGAACACTGTGGGCAATTTAGCATGGCCAATCCACCCAACCTGCACATCTTTGGACTGTGGGAGGAAACTGGAGCACCCAATGGAAACCCACACAAACACGGAGAGAGTGTGCAAACTCCACACAGGCAGGGTAGAATCAAACCTGGATCCCTGGCACTGTGAGGCAGCAGTGCTAACCACTGGGCCACTGTGCCATCATGTGATGTAGGAAACCTAGCAATCATTATGCACACAGCAACATCTCACGAATAGCAATGAGATAATGATCTATTTCTTGGGATATCGATAGAGAGATGAACACTGACCTGGAAATGTGGTGGTTAGTGGTGACTATCACCCCTCTGATCTGCTGTTTTTACAACAATCCAAGAAGGCAGACTGGGCCTATGTTTACATCTTACCCAAGAGATGGCACCTCCAACACTGCAGTGCGCTCTCAACACTTCACTGGGGCATCAGTCTCAATGTATGTCATTGAGCCTCGGAGTTGGACTTGAACTGAGAACCTTGTGACTTTGAGATGAGTTACAACAGGCTAAGCCACAGCTAACATTACATCAGATAGGATTTATAATCTCCTTACCGTACACTGGCTAATGGTCCTGTGCTCTCCAAACTGTTGTCTTCAGTAACTGCCCCAATGTATGCTTCAAAATCATCTTCAGATAAACTGTTAAACCGAGCTTTGTAACTCATGAAAGAGAGAAAATAAAAACTCAAAAGCAGGTGGAAGAATGGCATTACACAGCAAATATGACACACATTTAGATACAGACACACATACAGAAACACTCCATCTCTCTCTCTCATACACACTATACACACCTCCCACACGCATACCCTCCACCTCTGTCTCTCAGATACATTCTCCATCTCTCTCAGACAAACACATTCTCAAACATACAAACAGAAATGCAGACATACAATTTCTTTATTATAGAAAATTCCTATCCTTTCTTTCAAACCCATCTTGGGACAGAGGGAGTTCCCAGTGTCCGGGATTTCCAGTGAAGATTTCTCAGTATTCAGAAGTGTGGGGGTTCCCACGAAAGGTCCAGACTCCAGAACATTCTGGGAAAGCTTTACCTTTTAAACGTAATGTTAGGGAGAGGTCCTTCATGCGCGGGAGCAGGGAATCCAGTTGAGTCTGAAGGACAACTGAACATGTCAATGCAGATTCCCATTTGGTCAGGAAATGAAATCTCAGGATCTTTGGTGCAGAATTAGTCTCCCAGCCTCTGGGCCATAAGGTCCAGGTTCAGGTCCTACCTGCCCTGGAGTGGTGAAGCATGTGAATTGAAACTAACTCGGAAGATGCATGGACCATGTAGTTGGACATAAACCACAGACAATCTCTACACTGGAGCAGGTGGGATGTAGAAAGGCCCTCATCCTATCTCTCAGTCTCAGCTGGCTAGCACTGCTTGGGAGGCCAGTCTGTTGACATTTGATGTTTCTGTGATCCAATGTTGTGTGTATTCTGGAACAGTGCAGTCAGATCATCAGCACAGCTCCATGTGAAATCCAGTTACTCACCTTGCCTGCTCAAAACTGGAATTTGGATTTGCCATCTCCATTAAATGGTCAGCAAAATGCTGCAAATGTGAGAGGACAGTTAGTGCACAGACAGACAGGGGAGAAGCATTAGAAATATTGCCTGACATCTGTCCCACATCTGCTCCATGCCCAGATTATCAAATTAAACTGTCCCATGATGTGCTCGATCCTGGACCATCAGTGACAATGTCCAAGTGCGTGGTTGATCCTGGACTATTACTGACACTGTCTCAGTGTACGGTTAATCTTGGAATATAACTGATACTGTACCAGTGTGTATTTAATCCTGGACTATTACTGACACTGTCTCAGTGTGTGCTTGATCCCAGACTATCACTGACACTGTCCAGTGTGTACTTCATGTTGGACCATCATTAACACTATCCTAGTATGTTTTCCATGTTGGATTGTCAATGGCACTGTCCCAGTGTATGTTCCATGTTGGACTATCAGTGATTTGTCCCTGTGTGTGCTCCTTTCCAGACTATCAGTAACACAGTTCCAGTGTGTGCTCAATCTGGATTATCAGAGACTGTGTCCAACTGTGTGCTCCATCTTGGACTGTGAATGACAGTGTGCCAGCGGTGACTGATGGGAATTGTACCTGGCCATTCTCAGGCGGGTCTCCATTTCCAAAAGTGCTGGTAACAGTGAGAACTAAGGTTTCGTGTTGAAGATTAATGATGTCATACTCGTCCATACACATAACCTGCCGGAGAAGACATGAAATGGAGAGAGAGAGAAGTAGAGTGAGAGGGAGATTAATTGAGAGAGACAGAGAGAGAGCTACTGATGGAGATGGTGGTATGCAATTACAACCCCACCATGTGCTGTTTACACAACCATCCCGTTGTCAGCCAGCTCTTCGTCCTTTCATTCAATCTTCAATCCCTTTATTCCAGAACTGTGCCCATCCATCTGTAAATCTCTTAATTTTAACCTCTTCCATTCTAGCTCTCCATTCCTCCCTCCTTATTCTTCTTATCAACATTAATCCCTTCTTTGTTTGATCCCACGACCATCTACTTCTAGTTTTCTGTCTTTCCATTCAATCTATTGCTTGTTGTTTCATCTGTACATTCAGCCCTCACTCTGCTTATTTATCCATATTCTTTCTGTTCCTGAATATTTCCACCATCTCCATTTCTTCATCCTTCTTTCTAGAATTTAATCCCTCCATTCAAGAACATAAAAATTTGGAGTGGAACCATTTGGCCCTTCAAAACTGTTCTACAACTCACCAAGTCTGTGACTAATCTATCTATGCTCAAAATTACACTTGCAAGGCATGTCCTGATACTCCTCGATTCCCCTCCCTAAAAAGAACCTTTTTACCCCCACCTTAAAAATATTTACTGACTCCCACCTTTTGAGTTAAAATTCCAAAGTTGCACAATATTTTGAGAGAAAAAAATTCTCAACTCTGCTGAAAGGGTGACCCTTAATTTTTAATAGTGCCTCCTAATTCTGACTCACTCCTCAAAATTAAGTATTGTGGATGTCTCTACACAAAATGAAGTCCAGCAGTTTAAGACAAGGCTGATCACCAATAACTTCCAGGGCAGTTAAGGATGAGCGATAAATCTTGACCGAGCCAGTGAAGTCCACAGGCTTTGAATGAATAAAAACAGACATTTCAATCTCCATCTTCTCAAGATCAATTCAGGATTTGGTAAATTTCAATCAAAATATCCATCATTCTTCCCATACCAGTGGAAACAAGCCCAATTTGTCCAATCTCCTCCTTTGATAATTGAGAGATTTACAGATGGACTCATTCCAGGCATCAATCTGGTAAACCTCCTCTGAGCCATCTACCTTGTTCTTTAAGTAAGGAATTCAAAACTACAGTAGTCTCACGAAAGCTCTGTAAAACTGAGGCACAATATCCTCAGTTTCCCCTTGAGTGAAGGGTAGCATCCCACTGGCCCACCTTATCATTTGCTACACCTGTACACTATCTTTTTTGAACTATGCACTGGAACACCTAGACCCTCTACATCCAAGAACTATGCAATCAATCTCCAACTAAGTAATATTGTACTTTCTTAAAACTTCCTGCACAAGTGAACACTTTCACTTTTTCCCATATTATAATCCATCTTCCAGTTTTTACCAACTGTCTTAACCCATCCATTTCCATATGCAACTTCCCTAGTTACCTTAACAACTTAACTTCCTACCTTTCTTTGGGTTATCTGACAATTTAGCCACCATGCTTTCATTCCCCTCATCTAGGCCAATGATTGTAAAAGGTTGAGGCCCAGTATAGATCCTACCAATTCACTCATGTTATACGTCAGCCAGGTAATTTTCTGCCTATTTTAATCTGTAGCACCTATACCATGAGCTCCTACTTTGTGCCGTAATCTTTCCTGTTGAACCTTGTCCAATGTTTTCTGGAAATCCATGTATAATGCATTAGTGGGCTGTCCTTTACCTACAGCACATGTTACTCTTTCAACAAACTCCAATACACTGGTGAAAGGAGTTGCCTTTCACACAACCCTGTTGACTCTTCTCAATTACATTGGGTTTTTCTAAACGTAGAACGGTACATTTCTTAATGATAAATTGCAACAGCTTCCACATCAAAGATGTCAAGTTAACTCTCCCACCCATAGTTTCCTGTTTTCTGACTCACCCTCTTGGTAAGAGGGTTGTTTGCTATTTATTCATTAACAAGTGTACCGTTCTACATTTAGAAAAACCCAATGTAATTGAGAAGAGTCAACAGGATTATGTGAAAGACAACCCCTTTCACCAATGTATTGGAGCTTGTTGAAAGAGTAACATGTGCTGTAGGTAAAGGACAGCACACTAATGCATGGATTTCCAGAAGGTTCAACAGAAAAGATTATTGCGCAAAGTAGGAGCTCGTTGTGAAGGTGTAACAGATTAACATAGGCAGAAAATTGCCTGGTTGGCAGATAATATATGCGTGAATTGGCATTTATCTGATTGGGAGGATCTGTACAGAGGCCTCAACCTTTTACAATCAATGGCCTGGATGAGGGGAATGAAAGCATGGTGGCTATGTACTCAATGTATGCAATGAACACTTATGGTAATCTTCATTAAGATAACTGATGCCAATAAAACCTTAGATCCCTGTGTAATTGATCATAGTCACTCACCTTTGGGTCAAAGGCCTTCTTAAAGATTTCACACAACTTCCTGGCAAAAGTTTCTGATTTGCCGGTTTCTGTGGCATAGAGAATTGTCACTTTTATCCGTTTGGCCATGACTCGGGACATCAATTTGGTGGAAAATGTCACCGCCCTGTCAGACAGCACAAGGAGAGTGCTAATCACAACAACCCACCAGAGAGCATCCTTCAAAATCATACCCCCGTTCCCCCACCCCCACCCCACATACGGTACACACCATCCAGTAATAAATGTTTGATATAGGTCCTTGCACTCATGATGTGACTGAGTGTGGATGTTATCTACTGGTCAAACTAGAAAAGTTATTGAGTAAACAATCTGATGTTTAGTGCATTACAGCAACTATATACTCCCTGAATCTGAGATGT
Source organism: Chiloscyllium plagiosum (assembly GCF_037043375.1). Taxonomy (NCBI): domain Eukaryota; kingdom Metazoa; phylum Chordata; class Chondrichthyes; order Orectolobiformes; family Hemiscylliidae; genus Chiloscyllium; species Chiloscyllium plagiosum. The sequence goes on along the minus strand of NW_028270149.1, from coordinate 89,062,136 downwards.
ACATTGCTACAGAGACTGTTTGGAGCAGGCTAGCCCCAGAAATCCTACAAACTCTTTCTTTATCCTGACAAAGTCCTTGTTACATTATTACAATGAGTGCTGGTTACTGCATTTGATCGTTAATCCTTTCCACTTCTTTATTCCATTTCAGACTCATATATACAGCAGCCATATCCCTCTGGCAAGCCTCACTGTTACCCTTGCATCTTACGTTGCAAGTTCCTTGAATCCAATTGGGCGTTTTTTCAAAAGGAACCCATCACTTTCTTTCCATACATGGGTTTTCCAGGGATCTGTCTGCAAGATTAAAAATAAATGTCAGCTTTGTTTTCTTTTCCCACAAGGAGATTTTTTACAATTACGTTTTACAATTATCATTGATGATACCTGTGACAGTGCCAGGCTGAGTGCCAATAGCCAATGAGGGTGCATGAGGAAGAACACAGTAAAGGACTGTGCCAGTGTCGGGGCAGGTCCGCACTTCAGGTTCCCTGTGGATTCATTGCTGAGGCCAGTATAGGTAGCACGGCTAATGCTGTTGTTGGTGCCAAATCCAGAACTAAATTCTGCACATTAGTCCTATTGTGACCAACCAATGCTGTGACCTGTGTCCCCCAACCCTCAGTCTGGGCCCCCCGATTCTTAATTGATACCCTAAACCTTGACTTGTGTTCCCTGTTCCTTGATACATTCCATGTAATCCTTGATTCCTGCCTCTGAACCCTTGATATGTGGCCCCTTACTCACAATATGTGTCCTTTGACCCTAGTACCATTTACACACTCCTCCATTCCAATACTCAGCCAGACACTTGATCTTTGCTCCCTGACCCTTGTATGTTCCCTGACCTTTAATTTGTTGTCCTGAACCTCAACATGTGCCCACTGACCCTCAAACAATGAACTCTGACTCTTGATTTGTCATACCTGGTCTGAGCTTCAACACTTAACACCCAACCCTCATTCCAACTCGTCAGTAAACCCACAAGAATTGTGATCCTTGACCCTTAATCTGTGACTCTTGAGTCTCATATCTGCAACTCACTCTCGACTGCAGACCTTTGTTATATAAACTCAACCCTTGATTCATGGCCTCAATCTTTTGATCTTTGCCACCCACCCAATTTCCAACCTATGATCCCAATCTGCCTCATCTGGGCACCCTGACCCTCAACTCCATTAATTAATGCATTGGACAGGTGCTTTCCAAACAGGGTATTCCAGAGACCAAATCTTGTCTGAAGGTCTTCCTGAGAGTGTTCTGGGGAAGTTCTAGGTCATTTGAAGTTAGCACCAAAATTCCCAATTTTTCAAGATTTATTACTCAAATGTTTTTGACAAACCATCAATCAATCATGGCTCACTGTGAATCCCTTTCTATTTAATGATATATTCTTTTGGAGGGGAAGAGGGAGAGGGATTCCAAGTTAGTTGCAAAATGTTACAGAATTCCTTAATCATGAGTGTGGGTGATTTTTGGGAAGATGCAATACGCTTTCCGAATGGGTGTTGAGGAGATGGGAAAAGGTGAATCTGTGGATTTTGGGAAGAAGGGAGAGGGTTCAGTAAGTATGATGGGACAATGTGGGAGATATGATGGGGAATGCAAGATATGGAGTGAAGGAAGGGCAGACATGTACAATGATGGCATACAATCCACAAAGGTGGACATTGGAAATCTGGAAGTGGGCAGAGGTTGGCTAAACTGGACTGAGAAATGTAAACAAGAGCATAAGTAAATAGAATTGGGGCCATGAGGAAGCTAAAGATTTGATCAGATCATTTGAAGATGGCAAAAGAGTTGGAAACGTGAGGAGGATATGAGGATTGGGATCTGGGATATGATGAGTGAATGGGGCTTGAGGGGGTGATGGGGATGAAGATGGGTAATTAAGTTTGAAGGGTAGCTGGAAAGGTAACTTGGAAGAGTTGGGAATAGAGAGAAAGGTGAGAAGTGAAACAGTGTCAACAGACATTACCTGATAGTGGAATGCTGGAGAAAGATTGTAATTGAGGAATTCCTGGTGAAAGGCTGGAGTTAGACTTCCAGATATCGGAGGAACAATCCAAACCCAGTCTGTGGGGCAGCCACCACGAAGCCGATGTTCATTCTCCAGATGCTTCATGAAGGACTCAGTGATGGTATGATGATCGACTATTGTCACTTTCATTAGCTGCAAACACAACAGACTCCAATGGGAGGTAGCAAGCTGAGGCCTAAATGTTAAACCCCCTCTTAGGAGCAGTTGCCCACTGGCATTAGGCACACTGCATTGACCATTCAGCCAACACAGGCCTGGACCACCCAGAGTTACAGCGCTGGTGAATGGGAGAGCAAGGAGACCCCACAAAAGAAGTGAGTAAATGTGAAAAGAGACTCTAGGACAGTGGGGGAGTCACTGGAGGCAGTTGCAAACAGGACACCAGAGGTGAGGGAGGGTCCTTTTCTGAAGTCTGACATTTCCTGACTCCCATCCTGTCTCCATGAGGGATGTTGTCTCGTTATAACAGGGCCTCTGAGCAGTGAAAGATCAGTGGTTGATCCACTGGCCCACCTCGATTAGAATAAAGAAGACATCAGGTCCTCTACTGCCCCTGGTAGGCAGGGCAAGGGTGGAACAGGGTATGGTTGGATGTCACTCTTGTCGCCACCTATTCCTGTCTCTACCTGAAAACTATGGAGAACGGCAACAGTCAGCTCCACAGCAGCTTTGTCCTTCCACAGGGATGTGATCTTCGATCTCTCCAATCCCATCCTCTCGGCAACTTCCTGGAAAAAGAGATATATGTGACAGATCAAGAAAAGATGGGATTGAACAAAAGACATCCTCCCTTCCATCCTCTCTACATAGTGAGGTCCAGTAAAGACTGTTGCTGTTCTTTCCCATCATTTCATCATCTCCCTCTGTAATGCAGACCCCAATTTTTTAGTCTGTGGAATTCAGGTTATCATTCTACCATGAGGTACCCTTTGAAGCTCTCGTAGAATCTTATATGTGTCAATAATGTTGTTTCTCATTCTTCTAGATTCCAATGTGTACAAGCCCAACATATTCAACCTTTCCTCGTAAGATAACCTCATCATCCCAGAAATCAGCCTCATAAACCATTTCAGACCTGCCTCCAATCTAAGCATGTCCCTTCGTAAGCAAATAGATCAAAACTATGCACAGCATTCCAGATATAGTCCCATCACACCCTGCACAGTTATAACAGGACATCTGTACTTTTATACCCCAAGCCTCTTGCAAAAAAGGTCAACATCTTATTTGTAGAAGGGACAGGGAAAGACAATGGAATCTGAATGCTGAATTTGAAAGAGTGACAAAGGGAGGTACCATGCTTCAATCATTGAAGGAGCAGTACACATTGAGGAAGTGATTAATTAATCCTATGGCATTCTCGAGCTTCATTCATAGAGATTCTTGATACAAAAGCAGGGAAGTTATTCTGAACCATTACAAAGATTTGCTTCAGTCACAACTCGAGCATTGTATTCAGTTTTAGAACATAGAACATAGAAAAATACAGCGCAGTACAGGCCCTTTGGCCCTCGATGTTGCGCCGATCCAAGCCCACTATCCTTCATATGCCTATCCAATGCCCGTTTAAATGCCCATAAAGAGGGAGAGTCCACCACTGCTACTGGCAGGGCATTCCATGAACTTACGACTCGCTGAGTAAAGAATCGACCCCTAACATCTGTCCTACACCTACCACCCCTTAATTTAAAGCTATGCCACCTCATACTAGCTGACTCCATACGTGGAAAAAGGTTCTCATGGTCAACCCTATCTAAACCCCTAATCATCTTGTACACCTCTATCATGTCACCCCTAAACCTTCTTTTCTCCAATGAAAACAGGTAAATTTTGATCCCAACATTTTAAAAAAGATGAGGGGGACTTTGACAGGGGGCAGAGGAGATTTACCAGGGAAGAGGGATTTTAAAGACAAGGCTCGTTGGAGAAGCTGGTGTTGTTCTCTGTGGAGCGAAGAAGATTGAGGGCAGATTTGATTGAGGTGGATAAGATAAAGACAAGTTTGCAGATGACAGACAAGGAAAGATTGTTTTTGTTGTCTGATTGTACAATAACGACGGGCGTTAATTTAATAAATATCAATCTCAGAAGCACCCAGTTTGTCTTCCAAACTGGTTAAGAACATAGAACATTGATCTGTGCAGCACAGGAACAGGCCCTTCAGCCCATGATGCTGTGCCAAACATGGCACTAAATCCCTTTTACCTGTCCTTGGTCTATATCCCTCCATGCCATGCATATTCATGTGCTTATCCAAAAATCCCTTAAATACCCCTATCATATCTGCCTCCACCACCATCCCCAACAACATATTCCGTACTCCTACCACTCTCTGTATAAAATACTTGGTCCTCACATCTCCTTTGAACTTTTCTCATCTTCACTTAAATGCACGCCCCCTAGTATGAGACATTTCAACTCTGGGAAAAAAGATTTTTAGCGTCAACCTTATCTATGCATCTCGTAATTTTAAAAACTTCAATCAAGTCTCCCCTCAGCCTCCGCCACTGCAGAGAAAACAATCTGAGTTTTTCTAGCTTCTCCAAATATCTTCTGCCCTGTAATCTATGCAGCATCCTGGTAAACCTCTTCTGCACCCTTTCCAAAGCCTTCCTGTAATGTGGCGACCAGAATTAAACACAATACTCTAAGTGTGGCCTAACCTAAGTCTTATAATACCTTGTTCAGTGTAAGTGTAGGCTACTTTTCCCTTCCACAGAACAGCCACTTCCAGGTGGGGACTGGTTCTCTGAGTCAAATGGAGTAATTTTCAAAATCAACTTCTTCAGCCACTTTCCCACGGCCGTGACTCAGACAAAAGCTCCCCACAACAATGCCACAAGAGCCTAAACTTGTTTGGGTGACTATGCCCTAACCTTAGACTGATTCACATTTTATTCACAACCAGAGCATGTACATAAATATATGATTTACTAGTTTAGCACAGGGGTGATCAATTTAAGGCTCTGAGCAAGGAGAATGTGAAGGGTGACTTATTTTAGACAAATATCTAGAATCTGCTGCCTTTGAGGAACTGGAGACAGTGATTCTAAAAAGTAACTGCATAGATAGTTGAAAAACTCACTGAGGCTGTCGACAACAGCAAGGGGGTGAGACTGACTGGATCACTCCAGGGGGAGACAGTGTGACCTCTTTCTGTGCCACAATTGACTCCTTTGATTGGACATACAAGGACACCCATACCCTTGTCCTGGAGGATTTTAAACTCTCTCACCCTTTCAATCCCAATCTGTTTTCCTTTTCTTCCTGCCAAAGTTACATCCCGACATTTTTCTACATTGTACACCAGCCTCCAAAGCCATTAGCCACATACCTTTGCAGACTTTATTTCAGCAGCAGGTTTATCACCAATAAATTCACTGTCATCACCAGTGCTTTCATGTTGTGTTTGTTTGGGTGACAACAGATTTTGCACGTGTTCAGTTGCAGTATGAGAGTGAGAGGACCACAGAATGATGCACTTTTCTTAGTCACTTGTATCACTGTGCAAACAAACAGCCAAATTCATTCACTCCAAACATGATTTAGGGAGCAGTGGTGTTGCCCTTGTATAAGACAAATTTTCACAGTGAGTAGTTAGGATGTGGAACGTACTCGCTCGAAATGTGGTGGAAGCAAGTTCAATTGAGGCCCATATAAGGGCATTTTTTTTGGTTGATAATAGTGTGCATGGATATGGGGAAAAGGCAGGAGGTAGGCCCCAGATAATAGAGCCAGTCATTGCTTGAGTCTGTACCTTAATAATTCTATGATTGCATGTTCCAATGAGTATGTGGTTGGGCAATGGGGGATTGGGCAATGGGGGATTGGGAAAGTAGGTGATCAGATGGATGATAGTTTTTAAAGTGCTATGAAGCACTTTAACTAAATCTTGGGCTGAAATGACAGTTGAGCTTAGAAGATTATAATGTCTGACCTCTGCACCCCTGATACAGAAAGGTAGAACCTTTACCTGGAGTAGATTGTATCGTGTTGAATCACAGTAATTCCTCACGCCAATCTCACTGCCTGTGTACCAACCATTGAAGGGTGCGGCTGGGAACTCCAGGCCTCCAATCTCAAGCAGCATGTTGGCAACAGCCGGGAGAGCGTACCATTTCAGATTTAGCTCCGAAAACCATTCATAACTGCAGGCAGGAGAGAGAAAGCTAAGTATTCAATCAACAGCCAACAGAACCCAAATACAATTACTCTGGACATATTTGAAGCCTTGCTATGTAGGACTGTATCAGACTTACAGATCAATCGGACTAATGTGAAGTTCACCAAGACTATGCCAGACCTAATCCTAACTGAGGTTTGTACAGGCATAGCTGCCAGGTGTAAAATGTATGTGTATTTACCTGTACATCGTTCAGGCATCACGTTCACCTCCACTGGGTTTCAGATCTGAGTTACATCTGAGTTACATAGAACATAGAACATAGAACAATACAGCACAGAACAGGCCCTTCGGCCCACGATGTTGTGCCGAACTTCTAACCTAGATTAAGTACCCATCCATGTACCTATCCAAATGCCGCTTAAAGGTCGCCAATGATTCCGACTCTACCACTCCCACGGGCAGCGCATTCCATGCCCCCACCACTCTCTGGGTAAAGAACCCACCCCTGACATCTCCCCTATACCTTCCACCCTTCACCTTAAATTTATGTCCCCTTGTAACACTCTGTTGTACCCGGGGAAAAAGTTTCTGACTGTCTACTCTATCTATTCCTCTGATCATCTTATAAACCTCTATCAAGTCACCCCTCATCCTTCGCCGTTCCAACGAGAAAAGGCCGAGAACTCTCAACCTATCCTCGTACGACTTCCTCTCCATTCCAGGCAACATCCTGGTAAATCTTCTCTGCACCCTCTCCAAAGCTTCCACATCTTTCCTAAAGTGAGGCGACCAGAACTGCACACAGTACTCCAACTGTGGCCTAACCAAAGTCCTGTACAGCTGCAACATCACTTCACGACTCTTGAATTCAATCCCTCTGCTAATGAACGATAATACTCCATAGGCCTTCTTACAAACTCTATCCACCTGAGTGGCAACCTTCAAAGATCTATGTACATAGACCCCAAGATCCCTCTGTTCCTCCACCTGACTAAGAACCCTACCATTAACCCTGTATTCCGCATTCTTATTTGTTCTTCCAAAATGGACAACCTCACACTTGGCAGGGTTGAACTCCATCTGCCACTCCTCAGCCCAGCTCTGCATCATATCTAAGTCCCTCTGCAGCCGACAACAGCCCTCCTCACTGTCCACAACTCCACCTATCTTCGTATCATCTGCAAATTTACTGACCCACCCTTCGACTCCCTCATCTAAGTCATTAATAAAAATTACAAACAGCAGAGGACCCAGAACTGATCCCTGCGGAACTCCACTTGTAACTGGGCTCCAGGCTGAATATTTACCATCTACCACCACTCTCTGCCTTCGACCGGTTAGCCAGTTTTCTATCCAATTGGCCAAATTTCCCTCTATCCCATGCCTCCTGACTTTCCGCATGAGTTACAACCTACATCTTGTCTACTGCAGGTCTCATAGCCACCCTTGGCTTAAAGTTCAATGCCAGTGTTAGGCTGAGGGCTCCATCAGCTTTCAAGTCTGAAACAGATCTTCATTCAGCCCCAAACAACATAGCATTGTTCATATCAGTGTAACCACCAGCTCTGGGGTTACTCAGGCCCATCTAGGCCTCACTTAGAGTCATAGAGTCATAGAGATGTACAGCATGGAAACAGACCCTTCGGTCCAACTCGTCCATGCCGACATGATATCCTAACCTAATCTAGCCCCATTTGCCAGCACTTAGTCCATATCCCTCTAAACCCTTTATATTCATATACCCATCCAGATGCATTTTAAATGCCACAAATGTACAAGCTTTACTCTGGCAGCTGATTCCATATATGCACCACCCTCTCACCCTAAACCTCTGGGTCTGGACTCCCCCACCTGCTTCACAATTTTATAAACCTCGATAAAGTCACCCTTCAGCCTCCGACGCTCCAGGGAAAGCAGCTACAGCGTATTCAGCCTCTCCCTATAGCTCAAATACTCCAGCCCTGGTAACATCCTTGTAAATCTTTTCTAAACCCTTTCAAGTTTCGCAACATCTTTCCGATAGGAAGGAGACCAGAATTGCACACAATATTCCAACAGTGGCCAAACTAATATCCTGTACAGATGCAACCTGACCTCCCAACTCCTATACTCAATGCTCTGGCCAATAAAGGAAAGTCTTCTTCACTATCCTATCTACCTGTGCCTCCACTTTCAAGGAGCTATGAACCTGCACTCCAAGGTGTCTTTGCTCAGCAATACTAGCTAGGACCTTACCATTAAGTGTATAAGTCCTGCTAAGATTTGCTTTCCCAAAATGCAGCATCTCGCATTTATCTAAATTAAACTCCATCCGCCAGTCCTCAGCTCATTGGCCCATCTGATCAAGATTCCATTGTAATCTGAGGTAACCTTCTTTGCTATCCACTACACCTCCAATTTTGGTGTCAGTGCAAACTTACTAACTATACTTCCAATGTTCACAACCAAAGCATTTATATAAATGATGAATTTATATAAATCATTTATATAAATGATCCTTGTGGCACTCCACTGGTCACAGATCTCCAGTCTGGAAAGCAACCTTCTATCACCACCTTCTGTCTTCTATCTTTGAGCCAATTCTGTATCCAAGTGGCTAATTCTTCCTGTAGTCTAAGAGCTCTAACCTTGCTAACCAGTCTCCCATGGGGAACCTTGTCGAACACCTTACTGAAGTCCAGATAGATCACATTCATGCCCTTCCCTCATCAATCCTCTTACTTACTTCTACAAAAAACTCAATCAAGTCCCCTGCTCCCGATGCTCTGCTCCAAACAGCATTTGGACAGGTGCTCAGGGAGGGCCCTACAGTTAGTCTTTTGAGTGGGCAGAGTAAAGACAAATGGACTGCAGTCTTAACTTACTGTGGGTGTTGTATGGGAACTTCCAGGATCAGTTCTGGAGGGATTTCGAAGAGCTGAGGAGTTTCACCATTTGCCTGTAAGACTAAGGGCAGCACTGTGAACCGGCTCCTCTTAGGCTTCCAACCGAGCTGCAGACAAAGCTGGAGATAGAGTGGACAAAACAGCAAAATGAGACAAAGAGCAGAGATAATGACACATGGTCAGAAGAAACAGCAGAGCTGTAGCTGCTTTCTCTCAGAGATCAGCAAACCCCCAAATCTTTCTGACCATCACGCCTTAGTTTCAGTTCCCAAGAACTGCTACAACCGCGAGCTCATTTCACCCAATTCCCATTCTGTTCAAACTGTCACAGCCCAGTCATAATTCACAAATGAAGCAGTTACAACATTTAAAAGACATTTGGACAGATAAACTGAGCCAAATGCAGCTCAGTCAAATTAGTTTAGTTTGAGAAACGTGGTCGGCATGGATAGGTTGGAACAAAGGGTCTGTTTCCATGCCGTATGACTCTGTGTACTCATTGGTGCAAAACTTAATCAAAGACAGTTTACATAGTTTTAGTTGAATATAAGTAATGACTCAAAGGTGAATTTAACTCAGGACCAACTGGAGGTGTATTTCCCACTGAATTTTGAACTGCTCTGCAGCAGCGGAAACCAGACCAGGAATGCAGCAGAGAATGATTGGAAAAGCAGTGGCTTCTATGGTCAGAGGAACAGATAGGCATATGCACTGTATTGCAATCCCGAGCATCAAACAACTGTCAGGCATTTGCGTGGCCACTGATATGAATTCAAGATGACAGCCTCCTAGATGTTACGGTAAAGAGTGTTACTGAATAGCTTCAAAGGGATTTGAGGTCAGGAGGGTGTACCAAGACTTTGTCAAGGGAATTGAACAAACACCCAAACAGACAATATTTGCAAGTTGCAGAATAAAGCTGAGGGGATAAGGCAAGGTGACTTGTTATACACAGCACCAGTACGAAGAAGATGGGTTAAACGGCCTACATTGATGCTGCAACCATTCTGTGACACTATGCCCCAGGTCTACACCCAGCTTCTCAGCAGATGTTCTGGAGTCTGAATTCAAACAGGAATCAAGAAAAGCCCAACATTTTGAATTTGTTGGAAAGCGTGTGTTTGATCTTTGGTAGGAGGCACCACAAGAAGTGACATTTTGTACATCATTACCTCAGTGAACTCAACACTGGCACCATCTCCCATGATTGTACCATCTTCCTGAGTGAACCCTGCATACCGAATGTATTGACTGTTCCATATTCGAAAGTCCCTGTTTCCATCTGAGCGCTGAGGGAAGATTGTGATGGCAGATCTATAACAGAGAGTTCAATATAGCAGGTTCAACTAACAGCAATTGGAGAAAAGAAGGTGTTATGTTTTCTACTTGTCTCTGAGAATCTTCATTCTGGCTCTGGATATAAAGTGGAGGAGGTCACATTACCTGATATTTCCCTTATTAGTCGAATATTTGATGTGATTGCAGATGTAGGTGAACATCTCTTCCACTGTATTGCAATCTTGAGCATCAAACAACTGTCAGCAAAGAATAAAAACTGAAATCAGCATGAAAGTGAACAAGTGCAATAAGCAGTAGGGGGAGAGGGAGTCAGATAGAATACGAAGGAGACATAGAGAAAGACAGAGAGGCAGAGATAAGCTATAAATCATTGAAAAGAAAAGATGAGTCAGATCCATGCATAGCTCCCTGTATCACAGAGATACAGATATTTTGCAAAGTAGTGCCTGACCATGATTGAAGCCCAGATGGATAATGGAGACTGCCATGCTGGGGTCCCCTGACTGACAGGTGCCCTATGGGCTTCACCAATTTGATTAGATATTCAGACAAGATGCAGGTTGCTTGGTATGAATGCTGCTGCCACCTGATGCAAGTGGTAGGTTGACAAAACACAATGATGTCTAAGTGGTATATGCCCTTGACTGAGTATTGTCATACAACTGCATTTCCTGACTATGCAAATTGTCACTGCAGGGCAAGGCAGGGCAAGGGATGCATGTTGTTGCCAATTTGGTAGGTGATTACCTACTGGGAGCACAATGGATCAGCCCTGGAATGTAGCTTAGTGGACTCTGCGACTGGGTACTTGTCCCTTTGCAGTAACTACATTGTTGGTTGCCAATGAATCCAGTTAGAGAAGTCTCAGTCTAAAGGGTACACTGCCAGTGCAATGATGAGATAGTGGCAATGGCACCCAAAATTCAGGGTGCTCATATCCATATTGTAATGACATGTATGGCTTCTGCTTGTGGATAATAACCTACTGTGCATATTGAACATGGGAGAGATGGTGGATATTCGGAGCAAATATTAAGATGACTTAACGAGCACTCACTCTGGTTTCTCTGTCAGTTTTTCCTGAAGACAAATTGGTTCAGTGAGTTTTGTAAAATCATAAGCAGAGTTCATGAGGTGAGCAGGGCCATTAACTCATCTCAGACCTAAATGGCCTACCCCATATCCTTAGACAGTGACCTCTGGTTCTGAACTACTAGCCATCGGAAACATCCTTACTGCATTTACCCTGTCTAGTCCTGTTAGATTTTCATAGGTTTCTATGACATCCTTATTCATTCTTCTAAACTCCGGTGAATATAGTCCGAGCTGACCCAATCTCTCCTTAGGCGTCAATCCAGCCATCTTATATCTGGTAAACCTTTGCTGCAGTTGGTCCACAGCCAGAACATCTTTCCTCAGATAAGAAGAGCAAAACTGTACACAATACTCCAGGTGTGGTCTCCCCAAGCCCTATACAATACAGTAAGACATCCCTGGTACTGCACGCCATGCCTCCTATTATGAATTTCTTCTTGACTGCCTGATGCCACTACAAACTTACTTTGATAGGCCTCACTGGACTACTCATTCTTACACACATTTCACTGTAGCCCCTCATGTCACTCAGATCCAGGTAAGCTGCCACCCTTTGTCTCCACCAACAGATTGTGTGCCATCTATAAAATGGATGGAGCCAATATAAAGTTAACATAAACTCCTTGTATACATCAAAGGAGAAAAATTGTATGATTGAAAGAAAGAGCCGGGGATTGTGACTGATTGAATAGATCTCTCAAAGACCATGGACTTGATGGGCTCAATGCCTTCATTGATGTGGTATCATTTTCATTGCAGTAGCAGAATAAACCTGTCCCATTGAGGCAAAACCAATTGTGACACAGCATGGCCAACAGTGAGACAGTCAGGGAGAGTGTGGAGGCAGAAAGAGAGTGAGAGAATTACAGTCTGAAAGAGGCAAATATGAACAGAGAAGGAAAACAGAAAACGAAAGAGAGACAGTTGGAAATCTAAGAGAATCCAGGATTGAGAGCAAAATGAAGAAAGAGAGGGAGTGTATGCAAGACAAAGGTAAGTATCATTGAGAGAAAAAGAAACATGTTACACAAAAAAATGATACAGCGAGATAAAGACAGTGTAAGAGAAAGGGAAAGAGACAGAGGCTGGGGGAGAGGGAGTGGCACTCTCACCTGTAAGCGACTCCATTGTATTCGGCCCACACACCGCGCTGCATTCCTCCAGGCCAGCTTTGCCCCGAAGATCAGCTCATTCGGGGTGAGTTGATAAGTACCGGTCATGTCTATCTCCCTCTGTAGCTCCATTAAGCGTTGACTGTGTGCTGGCGTTCCTGCTCTGTGACAGAGAATGGCAGAGCCCAGCTTAGTTTTTGAACATTGAGCAGGTAGCTGAAATATCTCCTACACACTCTCCTCAGTCAAAATACCCTTCAATCCCACGCACTTTCTGCCTGAGTATAGCCAACCCGCACTCAAGCACAAAACTGTCTCTGCTGAGACCCATCTTCACCCAACCCTTCTGAGCTTGGGCTCTGACGCACACTCCACTATTATTTGATGTACCTTTTCATGGTTGTGTAGTACTGTTCGAGGAAATGTGTCGCTCGGTGCAGCAGTTGTTCCTTGGACTGGGTTGGAGCTTCAGGCTTGTGCACAAGCTCTTTGGGGAACATGACAGAGCCCAGGCACCGTGACTCTGAACATGGGGTCGGCTGGAGGAAAGCAGACAACAATAAATGGTCACAAGCCAAACACACTCACCATTAACACTCTACCTGACTGAGAGAACTTGGAAGTTAGAGCATCCTCAGGGTGAGGAAAGGATGGACAGACAATTGGCATGGAGGTCGTTGTTGAAAAGTGCAGCTGACAAGAGGTTTGGTCAGGTGGATAGAAGGGATACTGGGGGGGTGAGAGAGGAGTGTCCAGAGGCTGGAGTCTGGCATTATTGTACTGCGAAAGAAAATTTACTGTAGTAAGGAAAATATTAATAGTATTTAAGCAATCTCTTACTATGCCTTCATCTTGCCACAAGGCAGAAAAGAGAGAGCAAGATCATATGATGTTACATCACTTCCTACAAAGAGGTTTACCGTGACTTCACATATCGGAGTGAGGAATTACTCATTATACTACATCTTGCCTCAACTCCTGTCCCCATTATACTACAAATTCTGCCAAAGCTGATCTGTATGAACTTCAGTCAGGTGTTCAATAGGTTCCTTGTGATACACTGGTTAGCAAGGTTAAATCAGATGGAATACAGAGGGAATTAGCCATTTGGATACAGAACTGGCTTAAAGGTAAAGGTAGTGGTGCAGGGTTGCTTTTCAGACTGGAAGCCTGAGGCCAACAGTGTGCCCTAAGGATCGGTTCTGGGTCCACTGCTTTTCGCCATTGAAGTAAATGATTTGGACATTGATCATGGAGGAATGGTTAGGAAGTTTGCAGATGACCCCAAATTGGAGGCTTGGTGGACAGCAACAAAGGTTACCTCAATGTACATCAGGACCTTGATAAGATGAGCTGAGGAGTGGCAGATGGAGTTTAATTTAGATAACTGTGAGGTGCTGCATTTTGGAAAGGCAAATCAGGGCAGGACTTACACACTTAATGGTAAGGTTCTGTGGACTGTTTCTGAATAAAGATCTTGGAGTGTGGGTTCATAGTTCTTTGAATTTGAACTACCAGATACACAGGATAGTGAAGAAGGCTTTCAGTAAGCTTACCTTCATGTGTCAGTGCACTGAGTATAGGAATTGGAAGGTCATGTTGTGGCTGTAGAGGACATGAGTTAGATCATTTTTGGAATGGTGTATTCAAATCTGGTCCCTCTGTTATAGGAAAGTTCTTGTAAAGCTTGACAGGGTTCAGAAAAAAATTACAGGGATGTTGCCTTGGTTGGAGGTTTGATCTATAGGGAGATGCTGAATAGGCTGGGGCTATTTTCCCTGGAGTGTCAGAGGCTAAGGGGTTACCTTATAGAGGTTTATAACATCATAAGGGAAATGGATCGGGTGAATAGCCAAGGTTTTTTTCCCCAGGGTGGGGTGGTCCAAAACTAGACAGCATAGGTTTAAGGTGAGAGGGGAAAATTCAAAAGGGGCAACGTTTTATATGGAGGGTGGTGCACGTATGGGATGAGCTGTCAGAGGAAGTGGTGGAAGCTGGTACAATTACAACATTTAAAAAGCATCTGAATGGGTACTTGAATAGGAAGAGTTTAGAGGGTAATGGGCCAAGTGCTGGCAAATGGGACGAGAATAATTTAGGATCTGTTCAGCATGGACCAAAGGTTCTGTTTCCATGCTGTACATCTCTATGACTCTATGATATAAACTACATCAGCTGAACTTTCCTCATCCACACACACATCATATTTTGAAGATTTAAAATCTGTGTCAGAGCCCCAGCAATTCCCTGCCTCGCCTCACACTGCAGCCTGAGCCAAGGGATTGGCCTGTTTTTAACTCTGACAGATCCTCTAACGCCTCCCCATTCCCTAAGTCAAACTGTGCAAGTTCCTCACAGTCTATGTTCTCTTTTTCCCAGAATGACTACCAAAGCAAAGTATTTATTCAACCCCTTCCAAAATCCTGCAGTTGAACAAAGAGTTGTTTCCCTGGTCCCTAATAGGCCCTACGTTTTCCCTGGGTTAACCTCTTCCTTTTAATATTTATAAAATAACCTAGGATTCTTTGTCCTTTTTCATGCCCCTTTTTGTTTAATTTTCCAACTGCTTCCTTAAATTCCCTCCTTCACTTTCTGTATTCCTTGAGGGCCACAACTGAATTGTTCCCTTTGGTCTTGTTAAAGGCCCTACTCTTCTGCCATATCCAATCGTGAATTGTCCCAGACATCAAGAGTTCTCTGGACTTATTGCTCCCGCATTTCCCTCTTAAGAGTACATGTTGAACCTGCACTCTCCTCAGCTCGTTTTCAAATGCTTCCCACATGGCTCCGCAGGAGACTTACAATGCAACAGGCTGTTCCCAGTCTACTGAGGGCAGATCCTACCTTGTTTTAATGAAATCTGCCTTCACACAATCCAAAGCTGTCTTTGGCAGGCCATCATTTTCCTTCCTGCAAAAATGCTCCCCCACTGCCATGCTGAACACTTGTCCAGTTTCTTTCCCCAGAACCAGATCCAGCACTGTGCCGTTCCTACTTGCACTTTGTACATATTGACACAAAAACTCCCCTGGATACATTTCAAGAAATCTGCTCCTTCTTGACCGTTAACACGATAACTATCCCAATTTATGTTAGGAGAATGGAAATCCCCTTGTATAATTATTACTCTTACACACCGAGAACATAGAATATAGAACTGTAGAGCACAGGAACAGGCCCTTCAGCCCACGATTTTGTGCCAAATGTTGCATCAGAATAAAAGGATTTGAAGAGATCGGACTTATGACTATTTAGAAATCATAGCTTGATTAAAGATAGTCAACATGGCTTTCTGAAGAGGAGGTCATGCCTCACAAGCCTTATTGAGTTCTTTGAGGTTGTGACGAGACAAGTTGATAAATTGTTTTGGTGTATATGGGTTTCAGTAAGGCATTTGATAAGGATCCCTATGGTAGGTTCATTCAGAAAGTTAGGAGGTACAGGATACAGGAAAATTTGGCTGTCTATATACAGAATTGGCTGACAAAAAGAAGACAGCAAGTGGTAGTGGATGAAAAGTATTCTGCCTGGAGATCAGTGACCAATGGTGTCCCGCAGGGATCTGTTTGTGAGCCTCTGTGTTTTGTGGGTTTTATGAATGACTTTGATAAAGAAGTGGAAGGATGGGTTAGTAAGTTTTCCGTGACATAAAGGTTGTAGATAGTCTCGAAGGCTGTCGCAGGCTACAACAAGACATTGACTGGATGCAGAGCTGGGCTGAGTGGCAGATGGAGTTCAGCCTGGATAAATGTGAAATGTTTAATTTTGGAAGGTCGAATTTGAATGCTGAATACAGGGTTAAAGTTAAGATTCTTGGCAGGGTGGAGGAACAGCGGATCTTGGGGTCCTGTACATAGATCCCTCAAAGTTGCCACTCAATTTGATAGGGTTGTTAAGAAGGCATGTGGTGTTTTGGCTTTTATTAACGGGGAATTGAGTTTAAGAGCCAAGAGGTTTTGCTGCAGCTCTATAAAAACCTGGTTAGACCACACTTGGAATATTGTATCCAGTTCTTATCACCTCATTATGGGAAGGATGTAGATACATGGAAGAGGGTGCAGAGGAGATTTACCAGGATGCTGCCTGGATTGGAGGGCTTGTCTTATGAAGAGACGTTGAGTGAGCTGGGGCTTTTCGCACTGGAGAGAAGAGAGAACAGAGGTGACTTGATAGAGGTGTACAAGATAATGAGAGGCACAGATAGTACAGATAGCCAGAGATTTTTCTCCAGGGCAGAAATGGCTGTCACGGGGGATCATAAATTTAAGGTGATTGGAGGAAGGTTCGGGGAAATGTCAGAGATAGGTTCTTTACACAGAGAGTGGTGGATCCATGGAATGCACTGCCAGCAGTGGTAGTAGATTCAGAGACATTGGGGACATTTAAGAGACTGCTGGACAAGCGCATGGACAGCAGTAAATTGAGGGGTGTGTAGGTTAGGCTGATCTTAGATTAAAATAAATGGTCAGCACAACTTCATGGACTGAAGGGCCTGTACTATGCTGTACTGATCTACGTTCTATGTTCTAAACTAATCCTTTCCGCCTGGCCTTGATCCATATCCCTTCAGTCCTTTCATATTCATGTGCTTATCTAAAAGTCTTTTAAATGCCCCTATCGTATCTGCCTCCACTAGTGGAATTCCAGACTCCTGCCACTCTCTGTGTAAAATACTTGTCCTTCACATCTCCTGTGAACTTTCCCCATCTCACCTTAGTGTTAGAAATTTTAACTCTGGACTAAAGATTCCAACCTTCAACCCTACCTATGCATCTCATAATTTTATCGACTTCTAGTAAGTGTCCCTGCTGCCTCTGCCACTGCTGAGAAAATAACCCCAGTTTTTCTAACCTCTCCTAATAGCTCATTCCCTCTAATCCAGGTAGCATTTTGGTAAACATCTTCTGCACCCTCTCCAAAGCCTCCATATCCTTCCTTATCGTGACCAGAATTGAACACAGTACTCTCGGTGTGGCCTAACCAAAGTCTTACAAAGCTGCAACACCTTGCACTCTAATCCTCGACCAATAAAAACAAGCTTGCTATACACCTTCTTTGCCACCCTATCTACTTGCGTGGCCACTTCCAGGGAGCTATGGATTTGCACCTCAAGATATCTCTGTACATCAATGTTGTTCAGGGTCCTGCCATTAACTGTATACTTTCCTTAATATTTGATCTCCCAAAATGCAGCACCTCATACTTACCTGGATTAAACTCCATCTGCCATGTCTCTGCCCATATCTGCAATTGATCTATATCTTGTAGTATTTTTTAACAAGCTTCTACACCATCCACAATTCCATCAATCTTTGTACCGTCTGCTAACTTACTAACCTACCCATCCTCATTTTCATTCTAATCATTTGTGTATATCATAAACAGCGGAGGTCCTCATATGGATTCCTGCAAAACACCGCTAGTCACAAAACTCCAGCCAGAAAAATACCCTTACACCAATATCCTCTGCCTTCTATGGGCAAGCCAATTCTGAATCCACGTTGCCAAGTCACCCTGGATCCTATGTATCTTAATGTTCTGGATGAGCCTACCAGGAGGGACCCTACCAAAAGCCTTGCTAAAATCCATGTAGACAACATTCACTGCTCTACCATCATCAATCATCTTCATCACCTCCTGGAAAAATTCAATCAACTTATTAAGACATGATCTACACTGCACAAAGCCCACACTGACTGTCCCTAATCAGGCCATACTTTTCCAAATGCACGTAAATCCTATCCTTAAGAATTCTCTCTAACAGCTTCCCAAACACTGATGTGAGACTT
This sequence comes from Chiloscyllium plagiosum, assembly GCF_037043375.1. Taxonomy (NCBI): domain Eukaryota; kingdom Metazoa; phylum Chordata; class Chondrichthyes; order Orectolobiformes; family Hemiscylliidae; genus Chiloscyllium; species Chiloscyllium plagiosum. The sequence goes on along the minus strand of NW_028270149.1, from coordinate 89,043,789 downwards.
TCCAGTCTATACTCTCCTGGATTATTCCTATTTCCCTTCTTGAACAGAGGAACAAGTTCCCTCCTGTGTCCTTGAGTGGTCCTATCTTCTCCCTAGTTGTTCTTTTGTTTTTAATGTATCTGTAGGATGCCTTTGGATTCTCTTTAACCCTACTGGCTGAGGTAATTTCATGGCCCCTTCTTGCTCTATTAACTCCCTGCTTGAGTTCTTTCCTATTTTCTTTATATTCGTAACGTGGCCTGTTGATTTTATCTACTAAATTTTATACATGCTTCTTTTAAGTTTTGACTAAATTCGCAACCTCCCTCATTATTCAAGGTGTCTTTTATTTTGCCATCCTATTCCTTCCTCCTGAACGCTGATCAGTAGGTCTTTAAACAACTCCCACACTTCAATTGTGAACTTGCCTAATAACAGCTGCTCCAAATTAACACTCCCTAGCTCTTGTCTATTACTGATGCAATTTGCCCTCCCCCAATTTGGTACCCTCCCACACTTATCCTTATTCTTAGCTATCTGAATACTTGTGGAATTGTGATCACTGTTTCTAAAGTGCTCTCCCACAGAAAGGTCAGTCATCTGGCCAGGCTCATTAGCCAGTACAAGGTCCAGTGTGGCCTTTAGTTGAAACATCCACGTACTGTTTCAAGAAACCTGCTTGAATGCACTTAACAAATTTTGCCCCATCTGAGCCTTTTGCTCGGAGGGAGTTCCAGTCATTATTCAGGAAGTTAAAGGCTCACTATGACGACTCTGTTTTTATTGCATCTTTCCATAACCTGCATAGATATTTGTTCCTGAATGTCTTGATGGCTGTTGGCAGGCCTATAGTGATTACACCAATCTTGATTTGGAGATGCCGGTGTTGAACTGGGGTGTACAAAGTTAAAAATCACACAACACCAGGTTATAGTCCAACAGGTTTAATTGGAAGCACACTAGCTTTCGGAGCGACACTCCTTCATCGGGTGATAGTGGAGGGCTCGATCGTAACACAGAATTTAGAGCAAAAATTTACAGTGTGATGTAACTGAAATTATACATTGAAAAATTGATTGTCTGTTAAGCCTTTCATCTCTTACAATACAGTGATAGTTTCACTTCTTTCATGTGTAAATCACAAAACCTTTTTTTTAAAGTTGCATTCTCGGGTTAGCTGTTAACAATGGTGATAGCTAGACAATATGTTGAAGGTGTTAGCCCCCTGTGTTCTCTGTCTATGACCTGATGTTTAGATTGATTCTAATCTAAAAAGTGAGATAACAGAGTTTTACATAAATTCATGAAGTTTTTGAGCTCAGAGTTCTACATGAATGTATGCAGTTTTTGAGCAAAGTACAATGTACAAGTACAAATGTACAAGTACAAATTCACCCCACAAAATATTTGTGTGCATGTGTATCTTTGTCTGTGTGTGTGTGTGTCTGTCTGGGCTGGGGGTTGTGAGTGTGAGAAAGTGTGTGTATGTGTGTGTGTGTGTAGTGAGTGCAGAGTGTCTTAAGTCTGTGAGGGGATGCATGTGTGAGTGTGGGAGTGTGTGTGTCTATAAGGATGTGTGTGGGTGTCTGTGTGCGCGTCTGTGTGTACCTGTGTCCATGTGTATGTGAGAGTGTGTGTGTGTAGGAATATGTGTGTGTATGTAGTGCAACCCCTACCCCAGACAGACATACACACACAGACAGACAAAGAACAGCCAGGGAATTCGACAAGCAACATGAATTCGACTGGGACAACACTACCATTATAGGGCAAGCCAAACAAAGAACAGCCAGGGAATTCCTAGAAGCATGGCACTCATCCACAAACTCCATCAACAAACACATCGACCTGGACCCAATATACCAGCCACTACAGCGGACAGCTGAAACTGACAACCGGAAGCGGCAGGGACAGGCCACTATAAATGCCGGAGGAAACACCACAGAAGCGCTTCACAGGAGGCTCCCAAGCACTGAGGATGTCACCTGGACAGGGGACGAAACGTTTGCAACAAAAACTTCCAGCTCGGTGAACAGAACCACAACAACGAGCACCCGACCTACAAATCTTCACCCAAACTTTGAAAATCATCATTTTCTCATTTGATCAAGCCTCGAAGCTCATCTGCCTTACCTACAACACGCCTTGTGGTGAAATAAATGCACTTCAGCCTATTAGTACCATTGTGTTCATTTACCTGTCTCTGCCTTCTTGATTTACTGGTCCTAACATATACCTTCCCCTCAATCTTTCTACTTGCTGAACTGCTGCTGTCATTCCCAGTCCTCTGCCACTCTTGTAGCACTAGTAAACATCCCTGCAAGGATATTGGTTCCCCTCCAGCTTAGGTGCAAACCATCCTTCTTGAACAGGTCACCCCTGCCCCAGAAGAGGTCCCAATGTTCCAAGAACCTGAAACCCTGTCCCTGTATCAGCTCCTTAGCAATGCATTCATTACCTTTTTGTCCCTTCTCTCACTAGCACATGGGGCTGGCGGTAACCAGAGATTACTGCCCTTGAGGTCCTGCTTTTCAGCCTCATTCCTAACTCCCTGTACTCACTCCGCAGGACCTCATCTCCCTTTCTATCTACAATGTAGGTACCAATGTTCACAATGACCTTTGGCTGTTCACCCTCCCGCTTAAGAATTTATGCAACCACTCAGAGATATCCTTCACTCTGGCACAAGGGAGACAACACACCATCCTGGAGTCTCCAACGCAGTCCCAGAAATGTCTAGCCAGTGAGTCTCCGACTATAATCACTCATTTGGATTTTGCTCGACCCTGCTCGACTGTGGGGCAAGTTGTGGTGCCACAGGCCTCGCTGCTGCTGTTATACTCTCCTGATAGGCTATTCCCCACAACTTTATTCAAAACTGTATGCCTGTTAGAAAGGGGAATAGCATCGGAGACTCCTGCAGTACCTGCCTGTCCATCCTGGTGGTCACCCTTTGTGAACTATCTACATATTTGCTCCTCTATTTCCTGCTGACTTTTTGAGGGCCTGTAAGACATTCCAGAAAAGTAGCTGCCCCCTTAGCATTCCTACGTTCTACCCCCAAAAACCTCATTTTAGGGTCCTTCCAAGATATTTTGCTCCTTCTTGCAATAATTGACTCCTTAATTAATAGCACTAGATCAGCACCCTTTTTGCACCCTCCTCTGTTTCGTCTAAAGATCCTATACTCTGGAATATTGAGTTGCCAGTGCAGCCCTTCCCTCAATCATGTTTCTGTGACGGCAACAATATCATACTCCCATGTGTTGATCCACACTATTACCTATTACACTTCTAGTATTAAAGTGAAGACCTTCCAGCCTTACCGTACTCTCTTGACACTCGACATAGATTAACTCATTCTGACTTCCTTCCTTTGCTGCAGCATGCTGTGTTTCAGCTTGATTAATATTCTATGTCACTTACTCTTGCCTAGACTAAGTTAAACTCTTCCCAACAGCACTAATAAATCAATTTGTGAGAAACTTAGTCCCAATGTGGTGCAGGTGCAGGCCATCCCATTAGTACATGTTCCACCTTGCCCAAAAAAACAGTCTCAGTTATCCAAGAATCTAAAACTCTTCCTTTTGCACCAACTCTTCAGCCATGTATTCATCTGTCCTATTTTTCTATTTCTAAACTTGCTAGCATGTGACACCGGGAGTAATCTAGAGATTGTAACCATTGAGGTTCTGCTTTTTAATCTACTGCCTAACTCCCTGAATTCTTGATGTCTTTCTTCACTTTGCCCATATCATTAGAAACAACACAACCTCTAACTCATCACCATTCAGGATGTCCTGCAGCCATTCAGTGGCATCCCTGACCCTGGCACCATCCTGGAGTCACATCTTCGGCTGCAGAAATGCTTGTCTGCTCCCCTGTCTAAGGAATCCCCTATCACTATTGCCCTTCTTTTCTTCTTGTTAGTTATCCTTTAAGACAGCACTCTCTCACTTGAGCACATTATTCAGCAGACTCTGTCAATAACACAAATGTTAGAGTTTGAGTATAGCTAAAAATGACACTTTTAGTTAAAGCATTTCATCTTGCACTCAGGGTGAGAACAAAGGACTATACAGCACAAAACAGGCCCTTCCACTGTTACTCTCTGTCTTCTATGATTAAGTCTGTTCTGTATCCATCTTACCAGCTGACCACGGATTTCATGTGACTTCACCTTTTGTATCAGCCTGCAATGAGGGACCTTGTCAAAGGCCTTGCTGAGGTTTATACCCTGCCCTCATCAGTTATCTTTGTCACTTCCTCAAAAAACTCAATCAATTTTGTGAGACATGACCTTCCCCACACAAAGCAATGCTGCCTAATCTAACAAGTCCATTGTTTTCCAAACGTGTGTAAATCCTAACTCTAAGAATCTTCTCCAATAATGTTCCTACTACAAACATAAGGCTTGCTGGCCTATAAATTTCCGGATTGTCCCTGTTGCCTTTCTTAAATAAAGAAACAACATTCGCTGTTCTCCAGTCCTCTCTGACCTCCATAAAGCAGATACAAAGATTTTGTACAAGGCTTCAGACGCCATCTGCCTCCCTCAGCATTCTGGGATAGATCCCATCAGGTCCTGAGGATTTATCTACCTTAATGCTATTTTAAAACACCACACCTCCTTCTCTTATACATTGATGTGCCCAAGAATATTAACGTATCTCTCCCAAGACTCACCAGCCACCATGTCCAGTCTCCTTCATGAATACCAATGCAAATAATTAATTAACGACCGCATCCACTTCTTCTGGATCCACATATTAAATTCCCTCCTTTGTCCTTGAATTGACCTATCCTTTTTTTAACTACCTGCTTGCTCCCTCTTGTATGTGTAAAATAGCTTGGGATTTCCCACAGTAGACAAACAGGAAGCTGGACGAACACAGCAAGCCAAGCAGCATCAGGAGGTAGAGAAGTCACCGTTTTGGGTATAACCCTTCTTCAGACTTCTGATGTTGCCTGGCTTGTTATGTTCTTCCTGTTTGTCTGCTTTGTATTCCAGCATCTGCACTTTTGTTGTCTCTAATCTGGGATTTTCCATAATCCTATTTGCCATAGCCCCTTTAAGCTCTTCAAATTCCTTGTTTGATTTCTTTCCTGCTACCTTTGTATTTTTTGAGGGCTCTGGTCTGTCTTCAGTTTCTCAAACCTTATATATGCTTCCTGTTTACTTTTGATTAAGATCTTAATTTCTTTTCATCAAAGTTTCCTGAATCTTGCCATTGTTATCTTCCATTTTCACAGGAACATGCTAAATAATTAGCCTACAAAAGATGTGAATTTACCCTCATACAGCCACCCCAAATCTATATTTCCGTTTCCTTCTCATATTATTGTAGCTAGCTATCCGCTAACTTCCACCCGAGGACTACTCTTATCCTTTTCCATAAGTAACTTAAAATTTACAGAATTATATTCACTGTTCTTCCCCCACTGAAATTTCAAGCACAGGGCTGGACTCATTCCCCAATTCTAGGTCTAGCATGGCCCCTTCCCTTGTTGGTCTATCATGGCCCCCTTCGTTTGTTTCAAAAAAACTGTTCTGGACACACCTAACAAATTGTCCCTCATCCAAGGTCTTGCATTAAACAAGACTTAATCAGTGTAGGGACTGACTACACTCTCCAAAGTATAGACCACCACATCAACACTGTTGTTTTTACATTTTCCCATAATCTGTCCACATATCTGTTCTCTCTCACCTGCCAGTTGTTGGGAGGCTTGCAGTACAATCCTGTCAAAATGATTGTACCCTTCCTGTTCCCGAGCTTATGCAGAACTAGAGGGCATAGGTTTAGGGTGAGAGGGGAAAGATGTAAAAGAGACTTAAGAGGCAATTTTTTCAGGCATACTGAGGTCTACCCACAGCTTGATGCAGTCACACACGGTGGTCAACAAGGTAAGTGCATACTTCACCTTGCCCCCTCCATATCAAGCGTTCTGTGCATGGAGTCCAGTCAACATCCATTTTAGACCTCCAGATAAAATGGAAAATGGCTTGGGTGACTGAAACAACACAGTTTGGGGGATGGGCCAGACCTGCACCACATACAACAGAGAGAGTATGTCACACCCAATGACCACGGTTTTACCCGCAATGGAGAGGGAGTGGTGCTGTCAAAAGACCAGATTTTGCTTCACTTTAGCAATGTGCTCCTCTCAAGGTTTTACATACCTCTCCGAACCACATTCCCAACAGGTAATCTGTCCTGACAGTGAAGGGGATGAAGGATCGGTCGGTCAGTTCCTAAAGAACATGGTCTCGCTCTTGCCTCAATTTACCTGGCTCCCAAGGGCCAGTTTGAACTGTCCGCGTATAGACAGCAGATCTGAGCAGAAAACGGCAACATCATCCACATATAGATGGTAGTTTGACCTGCAGGTCTCCATTGCCTTGAATAGTAACCCCTCTCAGGCCCGCATCTTTCCTGATAGATTCAGCAAAGGGCTCTGTACAACACACAAACAAGGCAGGAGAGAGTGAGCAGCCATGCCTGACTCCAGATCTGATCAGTAATCTTTCTGATTCCCATCTATTAATTCAGGCTGCACGAATGATGTACTGATTCCCTCACCAAAGACCACTTTGGACAGCTTGTCCCACATGTACATGTGCAATTGCCTGTCAAAGGCCTTCTCCTGGTCCAGGCTGATAAGGCAGGTGCCCACCCCTCGTGCTGCATGGAGGTGATCATATCTTTGAGGAGTGGAGGCTCTTAGAGCTCGTCCTGCCTGGTACAGCATTAATTTGGTTGGGGTGAATAATGGATCCCAGAGCAGACCTGACACTGGAGATGACCTTAGATTGGATTTTGTAGTCTGCAGTCATCAATGAGATTGGTTACCAGTTTCTAATTTCCTCTCTCTCTCCCTTCCGCTTGAAGATAAGCGTGGTGATACTTTTCCTAATGGATCAGCACAAGGTACCTGAAAGAAGCATACTTTCATACACCTTCAGTAGGTCCTGGACAATCATGATCCACAGAGTCAAATACAACTTGGCTGGTAAGCTGCTCCTTCCAGGAGTTTTATTCTTTTCTAAAGACTCGAAGGCCTTCATCAACCTCATCAGAGGCTGGTCCAGCCTCTCCCAAATGTAGGATCTCCATGAGGGAGGACAGAGATGACTGGGAGGCCGCGCTGTCTGGGGGCTTCATGCCATATAGACTGGCATCATAGAATTTGCTGATCCTCAGTACTTCAGGCTGAGACAATGTTACTGAGCTATCTTCTTCCTTCAGACTGCTGAGCTCTCCCTGTGCACTTTCTCGAAGATGAAATGTGAGGACGCCTCAATTGGCTCGACGGTTCAGACCCAGCGCCAGAAGATTATCTTGGAAGCCTCTGAGGCAAAGAGCGAGGCTTGCTGGCTCTTCACCTGCTGAAAATTCTCTGTAACATTGACACAATCTCCTGCAGCATGAGTAGGAAAAATGACATGATTTTCTGGCGTTTGGACAATTTTCCCACCACTTTCTCATCTTCTGAACACTGCTGAAGATAAAGAACCTCTTGATGTTCCCGTGATTGCATCTCATGAGTCTGCTGGACACTGAAAGGGGGGATTCACAGTTCTCCAACCTGTATAATCCTTTTTGAGCTCCTGAATGGTTTCTGCAGTGAACAGTTTCACGTTCAGCTTCCACATTCCCTTGCCAAGTTGTCCTGTAGGCATTAGTCAGCCAACAGGAAGCAGTGGTCAGAGGAGGACACTAGTTTGAATGTGTATTACGCAAACAGGAAACCTATCCTTGACTGGGTACACACGTCTGGCCCCAGCCAGGTGTATCTATGCTGCGCTAATCTGCAGAGGTGCTGAAGGCGACGTACAGCTTGGCGATTTTAACTGTTTCCATCAGGAATCAAGACGTGGTGTCCAGTTCGCTCCAGCCCCTCCAGCTCATCCGTTCTCATTGATGATGCAGTTGAAATCTCTGGCCAGAATAACCTGCCTGGACGTAGCCAACAGCTCCCCCTGCTGCTGGTTACATCCAGGCAGGTTATTCTGACCAGAGACTTCAACTGTATCATCAATGCGAATGGATGGTCTGGAGGGTCTGAGAGGAGGGGGAGCTGCTGCAGAAAAAACAGCCGCTCACTCCTTGCCAGAGTGTACCCATTAAATAGTCTCAGGGAGCATTTCTGTACGTACTGTCTGATATTGAGAGTGCAGTGCTAGAAAAGCACAGCTGGTCAGGCAGTATCCAAGGAGCAGGAGAATCAATGTTTCAGGCATAGGCCCTTCATCAGCAAGGGGACTTGTGGGCCGAGGGCTGAGAGATAAATGGGAAGGTGGTGGGGCTGAGGGAAGATAGCTGTGAGTGCAATAGGTAGATGAAGGCGGGGGAGAATATGATGGGTCAGACAGGGAGTGGAGCAGATAGATGGGAAAGACAATGGATAGGTCAAGAGGGTTGCGCCAAGTTGGAGGCTTGGGATTGGGATAAGATGGGGGGAGTGGAAATGACGAAACCGGTGAAATCCACATTAATCCTGTGTGGTTACAAGGCCCCAAGGAGGAAGATGAGGCATTCTTCCTCCAGGTGTCGGGAGGTTAGGGTTTGGCGATGGAGGAGGTCCAGGATCTGCATGTCCATGGTGGAGTGGGAGGGGGAGTTGAAGTGTCCAGCCACAGGGCGGTGGGATTGGTTGGTGAGGGTGTCGCAGAGATGTTCTTTGAAACGATCTGCACATTGGCGTCCTGTCTCCCCGATGTAGAGGAGGCCACATTGTGTGCACGCACACAGTAGATGACATTGGTGGAAGTACAGGTAAATTTCTGTCGGATGTGGAAGGATCCTTTGGGGCCTTGGTCGAAGGTGAAGGGGGGAGGTGTGGGCGCACGACATTTTTTTTAGATTCCATAAATCGTGGAAACAGGCCCTTCGGCCCAACAAGTCCACACCGACCCTCTGAAGAGTAACTCACCCGAACCCATTTCCCTACATTTACCCCTGACTAATACAGGTCAGGTGGAGCGGGCAATTTAGCATGTCCGCTCCACCTGACCTGCGCATCTTTGGACTATGGGAGGAAACAGAGAAGTGCAAAACCTTTTTCCCCTTTCTGGCCTGTCCCTCATCTGGTGCACCTTGTTTCAGTTTTCTTGCTAGGGGGTGGCACCTTACTGATCTTTGGGATTCCATGGCTTGCGTTGTCACTTCTGGTCATCTGGGCTTATATGCCCCCTCCCCCTTCTTCGGGAACCTTGGACTTCTTGCAGTCCTTACTGAGGTTCCCCTCCTGTTTGCAGTTCCTGCAGAGGGTCACTATGCAGTCCACTGCCATATGCAGGTTTGGCACACTCTCGGCTGCCCCGTAGATGTCAGGTAGCCTCATCTCCCACCGATCGTGAAGCCTGGCGGGGGCTGGGTGGAGGATGTTCCCACTGGCATCTATTTTCAGGGTCACCTTGATCAGCCGCTTGGTGGTACAGATTCTGAAGGGGTACACCATGTCTGTGCTTCCTCCTTCTAGTTGTACATAAATTCCTAGGAAGGTCAGGACATCTGCTGCTGGGATGTGGGGGTTGTACATATGAATTGCAACAAGCCAGCTCCTCTGTGCAGGGAGAATGAGCAATTGGTGCCACAGACAGGATGGAGAGGAGGCCCTCACTTCCTTTCTCCTCAAATACTTTCAGGAGACACTCACATTGTTCACGTTCGTGAAGATCACATGGAAGCAGCTTATACTGGGGAAGTCCTGTCGGCAGAAAATATCTGCCGCTTGGAACCTGCAGCAATCCAAGAGGACTGTCCCTCAGAAAGAAGGTCCAGTTGATCTGCGATCCTTCCTCCACCTTCTTCATAGTCACCCTGTCTGTACTGCGGACCCCCTGGTCTGGAGTGCAGGCACTAACAGAGGCCATGGTCACTGAATTGGTGTTAGGCTAAAGCCAGCATAAAGATCTGGTACATACAAATGAGCTCAACCAATGATCTTCTAGGTTCTGTTCACAATCCAGCGACAAACTCAGGATCTTCCAGTGATAGCGGTTCTGCATCAAGGGGAGTCTCCCCTGCCAGGTATGTATTGAGAATATCCTGTGCCCACTCAGATACAGCCTTGAGTCTGGCACCAGGGAGGCAACACACTATCCTGGAGTCTCGCCTGTGACCATATACATACCTATCTGTGCCCCTAACTATACATTATTCACAAGAATACCAATTAACAAGGAAAAACTAACCTTTATACCATATGAACCAAATTGATTGGTTGGTAAGTGAGATCTGATTGTTAAAGACATCACCACAGATAGTGGACTGATAGTTAACAAACTTTCTTGAAATGTAAACCAGGCAGGTTAATTCTGACTGTTTCAGGCATTGTTCTTGAAAATGAGCCAGCAAATGACTGTGTCACTTATTAAAGTCATAGAGATGTACAACACAGAAACAGACACTTTGGTCCAACTCTTCTATGCCCACCAGATATCCTAAATTTAATCGAGTCCCATTTGTCAGCGCTTGGCCCATATCCCTTTAAATCCTTCCTATTCATAAACCCATCCAGATGTCTTTTAAATTTTGTAATAGTATTAGCCTCCATCACTTCCTTTGGCAGCTTATTCCATACATGCACCACCCTTTGTATGAAAAGGTTGCCAATTAGGTCCATTTTAAATCTTTCCATTCTCACCCTAAATCTATGCCCTCTAGTTCTGGACTCCCCCACCCCAGGGAAAATACCCTGTCTATTTACGCTATCCATGCCCGTCATGATTTTATAAATCTCCCTAAGGTCTCTGACGCTACAGGGAAAAGATCCTATTCAGCCTCTCCCTACAGCTCAAACCTTCCAACCCTAACAACATTCTTGTAAATCTTTTCTGAACCCTTTCAAGTTTCACAACATCCTTCCTTCAGGAAGGAGACCAGATGCACATAATATTCCAAAAGTGGCCTAACCAATGTCCTGTACAGCTGCATCATGACCTCCCAACTCTTATACTCAGTGCTCTGACCAATAGTTTTGCATTAAACACCATCATTTCTCAGCGCCTGATTGGAAACCTGAGTCTGCTGGGCCTCTCTGTGTAACTGGATCCTGGACTTCCTGACTGGGGGACCTCAGTTAGTCTGGATTGAGAACAGCATCTCCAACACCATCACAGATGCTGCCTGGGATGGAAAGCCTCAGTTGTGAGGAGAAATTGGATAGGCTGGGTTTCCTTCGAACAGAGGAGGCTGAATGGGGATCTGTTTTCAGTATACAAAATTATGTCAGGCATAGACAGAGTACCTTGGGAGAATCTCTTCCAGGTGTCTCTCAGACCAGAGGGAATAAGTTTAAGGTGAGTAGTAAGTGGTTTACAGGAGATTGAGAAACTTTTTTCACCCCAAGTATGTAGATATATAGAAAGAGGGTGGCGGAGGGAAGTACTTTCACAACACTTAAGAAGCATCTGGATGAGTACGTAAAATGCCAGGGCATAGTAAGCAATGGAACATGTCAATGGGGTTAGTGTAGTTTGATGTTTGTTAGTGGGCTGAAGGGCCTGTTTCAATGCTGTATGACTCTATGACTGTTCAGATGAAAGGACAGGTTGTCCAAACCTGACCCACAGAGAGTAGGTCATGGGCTTCTCTCTCTAAGAAAATTACCTTTCAATGTCGGGTGACTAGGAGTGGACTCTCTAGTCACTGTCGGCTGACCCCACCTAAGCTTGTGTGTAATTCTCTGTTGTTACAGAGTTAAACAGAGCTGAAAGCAAAGCAGCAGGCAACAAACAAGGATTCCACGGGCTTAATTGCAGGGCATGGAGGAAAATCACAGTTGGCATTCAGTTTTTTGATGAAATTTCTGGGTGGCACAGTGGTTAACACTGCTGCATCACAGTGCCAGAGGCCCGGATTCAATTCCCGCCTCAGGCGACTGTCTGTGTGGAGTTTGCACATTCGCCTCGTGTCCGCGTGGGTTTCCGCCGGTTTCCTCCCACAGTCCAAAAATGTGCAGGTTAGGTGAATTGGCCATGCTAGATTGTCCGTAGTGTTAGGTGCAGGGGTAAATGTAGGGGAATTGGTCTGGGTGGGTGCGCTTCGGTGGATCGGTGTGGACTCGTTGGGCCGAAGGGCCTGTTTCCAAGAATACCCTCCCCCCAAAACAATAACTTAATGCTTTTTGGTGATCTAATAACTCATTTGCTTATAATTGCAAATCTGGGCAATTCCCAAATAAGATTTGTCAGAGGCATAACAGCATTCAACTTCTGGTTTGAACCACATTTTGCAGCCAGCACAAACAAAGGTTCATTGTCTCAGTGTTAGAACCTGTATGTTACACGAGTCTCAGGAATAACTCCTGTGTAGTTCACGTGTGTCTCAGCTTTAGCTGCTGTCTGGTGCATGCACACGTGTTTCAATGATAGCTCTGTACGGCCCACGTGTGTCTCAGTATCAATTCCCATACAGTCCAAATTTGTTTCCTCAGCCTCTGCTCTTGTATGCCTCAGGTTGTGCCCATGTCACCAGCAGTACAGCCGAAATGTATGTCTCAGTGTGCGCTTCTGCAGAGTATCAACTGTCTCAGAGTAGGTTCCTGTGCAAACTGTGAGTGTATCATTGTGAGCTGCTGAACTGTCCATGTGTGTATTGTGTCAGTTTATGTTCAGTCAAAATTTGCCTCTCAGCTTCTGCTCTTGTGTGGCTCAAATTACGTTCAGTGAAAGCAACTGTTTGTGTCTCAGTGTTGCCTCCTGCATACTCTGCAAGTGTCTCAGTGTCAGCTCTTATACAGTTAATGTGTGTGCCTCGTTGTCAGTTCTTGGCAGCCTGAAGGTATCTTTATCAGTTTTTAAATGCCCATTTGCGTGTCTTGCTCTGAGCTCCTGTGCAGCCTGTGTGTGTCTCAATACCAGTTCCTGTAATCTGATAGTTCAACTGCGCCCCATAAATACAACTCACGGATGTGAAACTCTGTAAAACTTTGAAACTAATACATGAAACTCTCTTTCACAATACTGGAAATATTCAGAATATTAGGGCAGTTTTCCTGGTTTACATCAAACCTTGTACTTTATGGCATCAATGGTGTATTGTCTCACAGTTCCTGCACATTCATTCTGTGTGACTCAGTTTAACATAATCACAATATTGTTACAATGTGATCATTTGGTCAAACCTGTCTGTTCTGGTCTCTGAATGAGTCACAGAGTCATAGTTAGCTACAGCAAAGAAACAGGCTCTTTGGTCCATTATGTCTGTGCTAGTCAAAAACAGCAAACTAGTCTAATTTTATTTTCCAGCATTTGGCCCAGAGTCTGGTATCCCAGATGCAGGAGAGTTGAAGGTTCTGGCATAAGCTCTTCATCAGGAATGTGGTGTGGGGCAGGGGTTGGCGGGAGAGGGTTGGTGGTGAAAGGCAGCTAAGAGATAAATAGGAGGGTGGGGTTAGGGCTGGGGGAAGGTAGCTGGGAAGAAATAGGTGGATACAGGTGGGGGTAATTGTGATAAGTCAGTGGAGAATGTGGAACAGATGGGATGGGGGGGGAGATGAACAGGTAGAGGGGGAGGACGGTGTCAAGTTAGAGAGTTAGATCTGGGATAAGGTGGGGGAGGGGAGATTCCAAAACTATTGATGCCATGTGGTTAAAGTTCATCCTCCACAGTTACACCAGCACCATCCCCCATCTTTTCTTCTGCAACATTGATGACTGTATCGGCACTACCTTGTGCTCCCATGAGAATAGTTCATCAACTTCACTAACACCTTCCACCCTGACCTTAAGTTCACCTGGGCCATCTTGGACACCTCCCTCGCCTTCCTGGACCTCTCCATTAGATTAGATTAGATTAGATTCCCTAAAATATGGAAACAGGCCATTTGGCCCAACAAATTCACACCGACCTTGCAACGAGTAACTCACCCAGACCCATTTCCCCTACGCTATATTTACTTCTGACTCATGTCCATCTCCGGTGACCAACTCATCATGGACATCTATTTCAAACCTACTGACTCCCACAGCTACCTGGACTAGAGTTCCTCCCACTCCCACCATCCCCTCCCCCACTGCCTGTGAAAATGAGATCTCTTGCTCCCAATTCCTCTGTCACTGCTGTATCTACTCCCAGGAGCAACAACTGCACTCCAGGACATCCCAGGTGCCCTCCTATTTAAAGGAACACAAATTCCTCTACCACGTGATCAACAATGCCCTCCAACACATCTCCTCCACTTCCCGCACCTCCACCCTTGAACCCCACCCATCCAACTACAACAAGGATAGAATGCCCCAGTCCTTACCTTCTACCCACCTAATCTCTGGATACAACACATTATCCTCCGCCATTTCAGCCACCTACATTCAGACCACACCAGAGATATATTTCCCTCCCCACCCTGATCTGCACTCCACAGAGACCATTCCCTCCGCAACTCTGTCGTTAGGTCCATGTCGCACCAAACCACCTTCCGTTGCCACCACAAGAGGTGTAAAACCTGTGCCCACCTTCCCCCTCACCTCCATCCAAGACCCCAAAGGATCTTTTCATATCTGACAGTGGTTTTCTTGCACATCCACCCATTTCATCTATTGTGTCTGTTACTCTATATCGGGGAGACAGAATGGCAACTTGCAGAGCATTTCAGGGAATATCTCTGGGGGACACACACCTTACAACCCCACCGCCCTGTGGCCGACTACTTCAACTCCCCCTCCCAATCCCCCAAAGACATGCAAGTCCTGGGTCTCCTCCACTGTCAAATCCATACCACCCAATGATTGGAGGAAGAGCGCCTCATCTTCCGCCTCAACCACATGGCATCAATGTCAACCTCACTAGTTTCTAAATCTCCCCTCCACACACCACATTGGAGATCGAACCTTCCAACTTGGCACCGCTCTCTTGACCTGCCCCACCTGTCAATCTTCCTTCCCACCTATCTGCTCCACCCTTTCCATCGACCTATCACAATCACACCACACCTGCATCCACCTATTGCCTTTCCAGCTACGTTTGCCCCATGCCCTCTCCACCCTCCTATTTATTTCTCAGCCCCCTTCTGCACCCCTCATGTTCCTGATGAAGGGCTTCTGCCAGAAATATTGACTCTCCTGCTCTTCAGATGCTGCCTGACCTGCTGTGCTTTTCCAGTGCCACACTTTTGACTCTGACCCTCTAGCATCTGCAGTCCTCACTTTCTCCATAGCATTGTATGCCTTACTACAGTCATTGCACATCTAAATCTTTATTAAATTATGAGTACTCCCACCTCTCTCCCACCTTTACCGGCAAACAGTTCCAGATTCCCACCACACTCTGAAAAGGTTTCTCTTCACATCTCATCTAAATCTTTTGCCCTTTAGCTTACCCTATGCCCTACTGTCATTCATCCTTCCATCAGGGAAAAAATTGATTCCTGTCTACTCTTATAATTTAGCAAAATTTGAATCCATGCCGACATCATCAATAGAACCCACGACCTTCAAATTCTGAGGAAAGAGTTAATAGACACTTGCCCAGTAGGTGGGCAGGTCTCGGCATGACACTGGAGAAGAGGGGAAGATGGAGATGAGTTTGGTTGAGGACAGTGGGGATTTTTGGTTGAATTTAGGATATTTGATTAATTTTGGATTGGGTTTTGTTGGGGAATTGGATAAGGGCAGAGGCACAGAGAAGAGATTTAAGTGGATGAGCAGGCATAGGTTTAGGGTACAGGATTGTGGGTGGGGCAAAGTTGGAATATTTATTGGGTGGTACAGGGCTAGTTTGGGCACCTGGGTAGACATGGTGTAGGCTTGATTGGGGTTAGGTTTTGCATGGTTTTGGGTGGTGGTTGGGTGCTTGCAAATCCAGGAATGGCCACAGTTCCCAGAGGAACTGTCTGGACAAATGATCAGTAGTCTTTTGATTGCCCAGTAGCCTCAGAGGCCAGATGTCCTGTTAAATGGTGGTGGACATCCCATCTTGAGCAGGATTATTACATGCAGGCCAAGCATTGTTGCTGACTTTCAAAGCACAAGGAAGATGACCGGCTGGTCAGCGTTTCTTGCCTGCCCCTAGTCGCCCTTTAAAAAGTGGTTGTGAGCTGCCTTCTTGAACTGCTACGGTCCACCTGCTTTAGGTATACCGACCAATTTTTGCATTGTATGTGAACTTGTGGATCTAATTTTATATGGATCCATTGGCTCTTACACTTGCTTTCATTTTCACCCAGAGGGTGGTAGGGCTCTGGAAGTTAATGTTTGAAAGTATGGAAGAGGCAGAAGAGGCATGACTCATCAACGAGGGTCTGGATGTGCAGCTGAGGCCTGAAACTTGCTGTCACATGGACCAATATCAGGGCAATAGGGTGATGCTGGATAGCCTGTTTGTCAGATAACTTAGCCACAATGGGCAGAATTGCCTCTGTCCGTGCAGTGGATTTTCTCTGGCTCAGTGGCTTCTGGAGCTGTTTGTAATGATGAACTGACAAACCCAGGATCCAGAGATCTTTCAGGTCCTCTATAGATTCCAGTTGATCATCATTTGGAAAACACACTAATTACACTGAGCTCTTTCTTTGTTGAGGTATCATAAAACACTGCCTGCCTCACTGACCAATGTTGTTGACCTCTTTTGTCCCTTCACTGGGGCAATACATCACACTGATCCCTTCCCCTTCCCCTGAAGCAATACAAACTATATCAAACCTTGTGTGCCTGCTGGTAGAGAGTGTCGTAGAAGACGTTCCCACTCTGCCAATTCTTCAATCGCACATATTTAGGTTTCTGGAAAATGATGCCATGGGACACACTGTGAGCAAACAGAAAGGGATCAAATCAATAGGAGGCAAAAGCTGCAGCAGCAGAGGATCAAGAAACACATCATTTTACTTTATTTTGCATCAAATCCCATGTTGTACCTGTCCTGGGAGTGTTTGAGGGGACAGTGTTGCTTTTTATTTGCTGTTCATTTTTCTCTCTCTCTCTCTCTTTAATATCATTGATTTTGCCTTGACCACCTCCCTTCATTCAGTCTGTCACCACATTTGTATATTTGAGTCTCTATTCATTTCCTCACTCTTTACTTATCTTTCTGTTCATCCACTTCAGTTCCTTTGACTTTGGTATTGTTACTTTGTCTTCTCTCTCCCTCCCTGTTTCACTAATGACCCCTGCTATTACCCCACACACAATGTGTCTAATTGGAGGGCAGTCTGTATCCACTTCCATCAGGCTCAGGAGTGAGGTAACCTCTCACCTCTGTAGGACACAGATCCCAACTCCTTGCATGTGGTAATATTTCTGAATTTTACTCCTGAAATTGACAGCTTGAATTTTTAATTTCTGAGTCCTTAGCTTCTCAGGCAGTAAAGGTTTACTCTCTTCTTTTCCTCTGTTTCCCTTCATATTTGCTTAGATCACCAGAGTATGTTCTGAATTAGATGGACAACAGGCATATTTTGTTTCAGGTCTACGTGTAATTTCACCCATGACAGGAAACCATCATCCCAGTCATTGAAATATTTCAAACAGGAAGTTTGGGGATGGCAAAACTGTTATGTAAGATTAAATTAGCAAAAGCACAGGATATCACAGCATGTGGAGTCTCTCCACAAACTGAAACTATACCACCAGAGTTACTAAGCAGAGGAGATAAGCAGGTATGCTTGTCAGAGCAGACTGATGGACAGTGACAAGAGAAAGGCTCAGATTGAACAGGCCTTCCCTGAGGCATTTTTTATAGAATTTTGCTGTGTGTAGGTTAACTGCAACATTTGAGAGAAAGTGAAGACTGTAGATGCTGGAAAGTCAGAGTTGAAAGTATCATTATATAATCATACAATCTATACAGTGTGGAAACAGGCCCTTCAGCCCCAACAAGTCCACACTGACTTTCCAAAGAGTAACCCACCCAACCCATTTCCCTATATTTACCCCTGACTAATGCACCTAACCCACACATCCTTGAACACTATGGGCAATTTAGCATGGCCAATTCACCTGACCTGCACATCTTTGGTCTGTGGGCGGAAACCAGAGCTCCTGGAGGAAACCCACGCAGACACAGGGCGAATGTGCAAACTCCACACAGACAGTCGCTCAAGGCAGGAATCATATCTGGTCCCCTGGCGCTGCGAGGTAGCAGTGCTAACCACTGAGCCACC
The DNA here is from genome assembly GCF_037043375.1 of Chiloscyllium plagiosum. Taxonomy (NCBI): domain Eukaryota; kingdom Metazoa; phylum Chordata; class Chondrichthyes; order Orectolobiformes; family Hemiscylliidae; genus Chiloscyllium; species Chiloscyllium plagiosum. The sequence goes on along the minus strand of NW_028270149.1, from coordinate 89,025,705 downwards.
ATGCCACCCCTAAGTGTGGTGCTGGAAAAGGACAGCAGGTCAGGCAGCATCCGAGGAGCAGGACAGTCAATGTTTCGGGCCAGAAATAAATAGGAGGGTGGAGGTGGAAAGAAGGCAGGTGGAGGTAGGTGGGGATGATTGTGATAGGTCAGTGGGAAAGGTGAATGTGTTAGGTGGGAAGGAAGATGGACATGTGGGGCAGGTCAAAAGGGTGGTGTTGAGTTGGAGGGTTGGATCTGGAATGAGATGAGGGGGAGGGGAGATTTGGAAACTAGCGTATCAGAATACGTACAGTGTGGAAACAGGCAATTTGGCCCAGCAGGTCCTCACTGACTCTCCGAAGAGTAACCCACCCAGACCCATTTCTTTTACCCTATTACTCTATATTTACCCCTGACTAATGCACCTAACCTACACATCCCTGAACAGTATGGGCAATTTTGCTTGGCCTATTCTTCTAACCTGCACATCTTTAGACTGTGGGAGGAAAACAGAACCACTGGTGGAAACCTGCACAGTCACCCGATCTGGGATCAAACCAGGGTGCTTGGAGCTGTGAGGCAACAGTTGCTAACCACTGAGCCATCGTGCCGCCCTAAGTTGACATTGATACCGTACGGCTGAAAGGTCACAAGCTGTAAGATGAGGCGTTCTTACTCCAGCTGTCAGGCGGCTTGGATTTGGCAGTAGAGGATGTCCAGGACTTGCATTTCCTTAGGGGAGTGGGAGGGGGAGTTGAAGTAGTCGGCCATAGGGTGGTGGGGTTGTAGGGTGTGTGTGTACCAGAGGTGTTTCCTGAAACATTCCTCAAGTTGGCATTCTGTCTCTCCGCTGTAGAGGAGACCACATTGAGATCAATGGACACCGTGGATGAGGTGGGTGGATGTGCATGATGTGAAAACATCCTCTGGGGCCTTGGACGGAAGTGAGGGGGGAGGTGTGAGTGCAGGTTCTACTCTTCTTGCGGCTGCAAAGAAGGTGCCGGGTGTGGAGGGTGGGTTCTTGGGGGGCCTGGATGTAACGAGAGAGTCACAGGGGGAGTGGTCTCTGCTGAATGCAAATTGGGGTGGGGAGAGAAATATATTTCTGGTGCTGGAGTCTGTTTGTAGGTGGCAGAAATAGTGGAGGATAATGCATGTATCTGAACATTAGTGGGATAGAAGGTGAGGACCAGAGTGGTTCTTTCCTTGTTGTGGTTGGAGGGGTGGGTTCAAGGGCAGAGGTGTAAGACGTGGAGGAGTTGCACTGGAGGGCATTGTTGATAACATCCTGGAAATAGGAGGCCATCTGAAATGTCCTGGAGTGGCTCCTCCTGGGAGCAGATATGGCGGAGACATTGGGAGTAAGGGATTGCATTTTTGCAGGAGATGGATGCGAGGAAGTGTAGTCCAGGTAGTTGTGGGAGTCAGTGATTTTGAAATAGAAGTCTGTGTTGAGTCAGTTGCCAGAGATGGAGGCAGAGAGGCCCAGGAAGGGGAGGGAAGTATCCAAGATGGTCCAGGTGAACTTAAGGTTCACTGAATTATTACCTGTGCCTACTCCTGCCCCACCAAATGTATCTCCTCCTATCTTGACACTGTCCTGTCCCCTTTAGTCCAGGAACTTCCCACATACATTCAGGACCCGACTCACACCCTCCACCTCCTCCATGACTTTTGTTTCTCCGGTCCCCAACATGGATACCCAGTCCCCATACACATCAAACAACCATGGTAAAGGCCTCCAAACCCTCTGTTTTTCCGTCTCCCACCAACACAACCAGTACCCCTCCACCAACACACTCTTTCAATTGGCAAATGTAGTCCTCACCCTCAACAATTTCTCCTTTGAATCTTCCAACTTCCCTCAGACCAAAGGGGTAGCTATGGGCACCCTGCATGGGCCCCAGCTATACCAGTCTCTTTGGAGGATATGTGGAACAGTCTATCTTCTATGGCAACATCCCCCACCGATTCCTCCATTGCATTCATGCCTGTATTGCTGCCACCTCATGCTCCCACAAGGATGGGGAACAGTTCATGAACTTCACTAACACCTTCCACCCTAACTTTAAGCATACCTGGACCATCTCGGACACCTCTCTCCCCTTCCTCGACCTCTCATCTCCATCTCCAGCAACTGACTCAACACAGACATCTATTTCAAATCCATTGATTCCTACAGTACTTGGATTACCCTTCTCCCCAGTGCCCTCCTGTAAAAATGTGATCCCTTACTCCCAATTCCTCTGCCTTCACCGTATCTGCTCACAGGAGGAATAATCCCATTCCAGCACATCACAGAGGGCCTTCTATTTCCAGGACCACAATTTTCTCTCTGACGTGATCAACAATGCCCTCCAGCGTACCTCCTCCACTTCTTGCACGTCCATCCTTGAACCTCACCCCTCCAGCCGTAAAAAGAATAAAACCCCACTGGTCCTCACCTTTCCCCCACTAATATCCAGATATAGCACATTATGCTCTGCCATTTTTTCCATCTACAATCAGACCCCAACACCAGAGATATATTTCCCTCCCCACTCCTATTTGCATTCCACAGAGACCATTCCTTCTGTGACTCCCTGGTTAGGTCCACGTTTCCCTCCACCCCTGCCCCCATCTGTTGTTACCGCCAGAGGTGTAAAACCTATGCCCACACCTCTCCCTTCACCTCTGTCAAAGGCCCCAAGGGATCTTTTCACATCGAGCAGAGATTTTCCTGCACATCCACCCACCTCATCTGCAGTGTCCGTTGCTCTCAATGTGGTCTCCTCTACATCGGGGAGACAGAATGCTAACTCGCAGATCTTTTCAGTGAATATCTCTGGGACACATGCACCCTACAACCCAACCTCCCTGTGGTCGACTACTTCAACTCCCCTCCCACTCCCTCAAGGACATGCAAGTCCTGGGCCTCCTCCACCGCCAAATCCAAGCCAGCCGACAGCTGGAGGAAGAACACCTCATCTTCTGCCTTGGGACCCTTCAACCACACGGAATCAATGTCAACTTCACTAGTTTCCAAATCTCCCCTCCCCTCACATCACCCCAGATCCAACCCTCAAATTCGGCACCAAAGTCTTGACCTGCCCCACCTGTCCATATTCTTTTCAACCTAACTGCTCCACCCTCCCCACTGACCAATCACAATCACCCCCCACCTGCATCAACCTTTGCAGCTAAAGTCCCTCCACCCTCCTATTTATTTCTCAGGCCACTTCCACTTCCCCCAACTCCCCCCCCCCACCCCAGTACCCCAACCCCCCACACCTCCCAACATTGTGCGTGGGAAATCATGTCTCACAAGCTAGATTGAGCTTTTTGAGGAAGTAACAAAGATGATTGATGAGGGCAGAGCGGTAGATGTGATCTATACAGACTACAGTAAGGCGTTTCAACAAGGTTCCTCATGATTAGCAAGGTTAGGCGTCACAGGGAGAATACAGGGAGAACTTGCCATTTGGATACAGAATTGGCTCAAACGTAGAAGACAGAGGGTGGTGGTGGAGGGTTGTTTTTCAAACTGGAGATCTGTGACCAGTGGAGTGCCACAAGGATCGGTGCTGGGTCCTCCACTTTTTGTCATTTACATAAATGATTTGGATGAGAGGTACAGTTAGTAAGCTTGCAGATGACACCAAAATTGGAGGTGTAGTGGACAGTGAAGAGGGTTACCTCAGATTACAACAGGATCTTGATCAGATGGGCCAATGGCTAAGAAGTGGCAGATGGAGTTTAATCCAGATAATTGCTAGATACTGCATTTTGAGAAAGCAAATCTTAGCAGGACTTATACACTTAATGGTAAGGTCCTAGGGAGTGTTGCTGAACAAAGAGACCTTGGAGTGCAGGTTCATCGCTCCTTGAAAGTGGAGTCGCAGGTAGATAGGATAGTGAAGAAGGCGTTTGGTATGCTTTCCTTTATTGGTTAGAGTATTGAGTACAGGAGTTGGGAGGTCATGTTGTGGCAGTACAGGACATTGGTTAGGCCACTGTTGCAATATTGCGTGCAATTCTGGTCTCCTTCCTATCGGAAAGATGTTGTGAAACTTGAAAGGGTTCAGGGAGGAGAAAGTGAGGACTGCAGATGCTGGAGATCAGAGCTGAAAAATGTGTTGCTGGAAAAGCGCAGCAGGTCAGGCAGCATCAAAGGAGCAGAATTGACATTTCGGGCATAAGCCCTTCTTCAGGAAAGGGTTCAGAAAAGATTTACAAGGATGTTGCCAGGGTTGGAGGATTTGAGCTGTAGGGAGAGGCTGAACAGGCTGGGGCTGTTTTCCCTGAAGCGTCGGAGGCTGAGGGGTGACCTTATAGAAATTTACAAAATTATATGGGGCATGGATAGGATAAATAGGCAAAGTCTTTTCCCTGGTGTCGGGGAGTCCAGAACTAGAGGGCATGGGTTTAGAGTGAGAGGGGAAAGATATAAAAGAGACCTATGGGGCAACTTTTTCAAACAGAGGGTGGTACGTGTATGGAATGAGCTGCCAGAGGAAGTTGTGGGGGATGGTACAATTGCAACATTTAAGAGGAAATAGGATGGGTATATGAATAGGAAGGGTTTGGAGAGATATGGGTCATGTGCTGGCAGGCGGGACTAGATTGGGTTGGGATATCTGGTCAGCATGGGCAGGTTTGACCGAAGGGTCTGTTTCTGTGCTGTACATTTCTATGACTCTATTCCTGATGAAGGGCTTGTGCCTGAAATGTCGACTGTCCTGCTCCTCGGATGCTGCGTGATCTGCTGTCTTTTTCAATTGCCACATGTTTTGCCTCTAACTGTGACAATCCCAAAGGGCACCATCAATACTGGCCCTCTGATTGTGCATCACACTTTCTGTACTGAATCTCTGACAGTGTGGCACTCCACCCATACTGACAGTGCAATACTCCCTCAGTTCTAACCTCTGACAGGTTTGTTTTATTCATTACAGGATGTGGACATATCTGGCTCAGTCAGCATTTATTGTTCATCTTTAATTGCCCAGAGGGCAGGTCAACCACATTGCTGTGGGTCTGGAGTCTCATAGGTAAGGATGACAGATTTCCTTCCCTAAAGGGTGCGTTTTTCCAACAGTCGATAATGGTTTCAAAGCCATTGTTAGACCTTTAATTCAAGATTATTTATTGAATTCAAACTCTCCCATCTACAGTGCGATTTGAACCTGAGTCCCACAACATTAGCTGAGTTCCTGGATTTATTGTCTAGCGATAATACCACTAGGCCACTACCTCCCTGATTGCAATAATTTCCCATTTCTGTCCCTCTGACAGCATGGTGCTCCACCACAAATAATCTGTACACAGTGTGGCATTGCCTTGGTACTTGACTCTCCAATAATACAGTTCTTCCTCAGTACTGACCTCTGAGAGTACTCGCTCAGTACTAAACTCTAACAGAGCAGCACTCCTTCAGTATTATGCCTTTGGGACAATCTACACTTGAACCATGCTGATGCCATTCTTCCAAATCACATAACTAGGAAAATACAAAAGTTTTTAAACTAAATAGTAGAGACAAGGTATCAAATGTGAAACCATGTGGTACATAAAAGACTGGAAACAAGATAAAAGAGCAATGTATGCAGCAGGGGGATGGGAACCTAAATTGTAGTTCCAGTGTACAGGGAGGTTAAGGGTAGTGAGGTCAGGGATGGGTTTATAAGTTTGCGACAGGGTACTGGCAATCAGGAGGTTGGTTTGAAATGTGTGTACTTCAATGCCAGGAGCATCCGAAATAAGGTGGGCGAACTTGCAGTACGGGTTGGTACCTTCGATTTCAATGTTGTGGCCATTTCAGAGACATGGCTAGAGGAGGGACAGGAATAGTTGTTGCAGATTCCAGGATTTAGATGTTTCAGCAAGAACAGAGATGATGGTAAATGAGGGGAGGGTGTGGCATTGTTAATCAAGAGTAGTATTATAGCAGCTGAGATAATATGTAACGATTCATCCACTGAGGTAGTTTGGGCTGAGGTTAGAAACAGGAAAGGAGAGGTCACCTTTTTGGGAGTTTTCTATAGGACCCCGAATTGTTCCTGGGATGTAGAGGAAAGGATCACAAAGATGACTCTTGATAGGAGCAAGAGTAACAGGGTAGTTGTTAGGGAACTTTAACTTCCCCAGCATTGACTGGGAATACTGTAGTTCAAGTAGTTTAGATGGGTCAGTTTTTGTTCAATTTGTGCTGGAGGGTTTTCTAACACAGTATATAGACAGGCCAACAAGAGGTGATGCCATATTGAATTTGGTACAGGGGAATGAACCCGGCCAGGTGTTAGATTTGGAGGTCGGTGAGCACTTTGGCGATAGTGACCATTATTCGGTTATGTTTGCAATAGCAATGAGCAGGGATAGGTATATACCACAGGGAAAGAGGTGTAACTGGGGAAAAGGCAACTATGATGTGATTAGGCAAGATTTAGGATGCATAGGATGGGGAAGGAAACAGCAAGGAATGGGCACATTTGAAATGTGGAGCTTATTCAAAGAACAGCTACTGTGTGTCCTTGATAACTATGTACCTATCAGACAGGGAGGTAGTTGTTGAAAGAGGGAACCATGGTTTACTAAAGAAATTAAAGCTCATGTCAAGAGAAAGAAGAAGGCTTCTGTGAGGATGAGGTGTGAAGGCTCAGTTAGGGGGACTGAGAGTTATAAGTTAGCCAGAAAAGATCTAAAGAGAGGGCTAAGAAGAGCTAGAGGGAACATGAGAAATTGTTGGTGGATAGGATCAAGGAAAACCCTAAGACCTAAAATATAGATATTTCAGGAATAAAAGAATGATGAGAGTGAGATTAGGGCCAATCAAAAACATTCGTGGGAAGTAGTGCGTGGAATCTGAGGACATAAGGGAAGCACTTAATGAATACTTAACGTCAGTATTCCCATTAGAAAAAGGGGAATGTTAGCGAGAATAGTGAGATCAAGCTACTAGATGAGGGAAATGTTCATCCTGGAGCTCAGTTACAAGTGGTGTGCTGCAAGGATCTGTTTTGGGGCCATTGCTGTTTGTCGTTTTTATAAATGATCTGGATGTGTGCATAGAAGGATGGGTTGGTAAATTTGTGGATGACACTAAGGTAGGCAGAGTTGTGGATAATGCTGAAGGATGTTTTGGGTTACAGAATGACATAGATAAAATGAAGAGTTGGGCTGAGAAGTGGCAAACAGAATTAAATGCAGAAAAGTGTAAGATAATTCACTTCGGAAGAAATAACAGGAATGCAGAGTAGTGGGCTAATGTTAAAATTTTTGGCTGTCTAAATGAACAGAGAGATCTTGGTGTCCAGGTGCATAAATCCCTGAAATTTGCCACCCAGGTTGATAGGGTTGTTAAGGCATGTGGTGTGTTGGCATTTATTGGTAGGGGAATTGAGTTTCGGAGCCACGAGGTCATGCTTGACCTGTACAAGACTCTGGTACGGCTGCACCTGGAGTATTGCGTACAGTCTGGTCACCACATAATAGGAAGGATGTGGAAGCATTAGGAAGGGTTCACAGATGATTTACTAGGATAGAACAAAGAACAAAGAAAATTTACAGCCCAGGAACAGGCCCTTCGGCCCTCCAAGCCTGAGCCAATCCAAATGTATTGTCTAAACCTGTCAGTCAATTCCTAAGCATCTGTATCCCTCTGCTCCCCACCTACTCATGCATCTGTCCAGACGCATCTTAATGAATCTACAGTGCCTGCCTCTCCCACCTCTGCTGGCAACACGTTCCAAACGCCCACAACCCTCTGTGTGAAGTACTTGCCGCGTGTACCCCCTTAAACTTTCCATCTTTCACTTTGAAAGCATGAATCCATCACCCTGGGAAAAAGCTTGTCTCGATCCACCTTGTCTATACCCTTCATGATTTTGTAAACCGCAATCAGGTCCTCCCTCAATCTCCTTTTTTCTAATGAAAATAAACCTAACCTACTCAACCTCTCTTCATAGCTAGCACCTTCCCCATACCAGGCAACATCCTTGTAAACCTTCTCTGCACCCTCTCCAAGGGTCATTGGATAGGCAAATAATGAGAATGGAATGGATGGGCTTCGGATTGTTTTCACAGATCAGCACAACATAGAGGGCCGAAGGGCCTGTACTGCACTGTAATGTTCTGTGTTCTATATTAGAACATAGAACATAGAACAGTACAGCACAGAACAGGCCCTTCAGCCCACGATGTTGTGCCGACCACTGATCCTCATGTATGCACCCTCAAATTTCTGTGACCATATGTATGTCGAGGAGTCTTTTAAATGTCCCCAATGACCCTGCCTTCACAACTGCTGCTGGCAACGCATTGCATGTTCTCACAACTCTCTGTGTAAAGAACTCGCCTCTGACATCCCCTCTATACTTTCCTCCAACCAGCTTAAAACTATGACCCCTCGTGTTAGTCATTTCTGCCCTGGGAAATAGTCTCTGGCTATCGACTCTATCTATGCCTCTCATTACCTTGTATACCTCAAGTAGGTCCCCTCTCTCCTCCTTTTCTCCAATGAAAAAAGTCCGAGCTCAGTCAACCTCTCCTTATAAGATAAGCCCTCCAGTCCAGGCAGCATCTTGATAAACCTCCTCTGAACCCGCTCCAAAGCATCCACATCTTTCTTATAATAGGGCGACCAGAACTGGACGCAGTATTCCAAGTGCGGTCTAACCAAAGTTTTATAGAGCTGCAACAACTCACGACTCTTAAACTCAATACCCCTGTTAATGAAAGCCAAAACACCATAAGCTTTCTTAACAACCCTGTCCACTTGGGTGACCATTTTAAGGGATCTATGTACCTGCACCCCAAGATCCCTCTGTTCCTCCACACTACCAAGAATCCTATCCTTAATCCTGTACTCAGCTTTCAAATTCGATCTTCCAAAATGCATCGCCTCGCATTTATCCAGGTTGAACTCCATCTGCCACCTCTCAGCCCATCTCTGCATCCTGTCAATGTCCCGCTGCAGCCTACAACAGCCCTCTATATTGTCAACGACACCTCCAACCTTTGTGTCATCTGCAAACTTGCTGACCCATCCTTCAATCCTCTCATCCAAGTCATTATTAAAAATTACAAACAATAGAGGCCCAAGGACAGAGCCCTGTGGAACACCACTCACCACAGACTTCCAGGCAGAATATTTTCCTTCTACTACCACTCGCTGTCTTCTGTTGGCCAGACAATTCTGTATCCAGACAGCTATGTTCCCCTGAATCCCATTCCTCCTGACCTTCTGAATGAGCCTACCATGGGGAACCATATCAAATGCCTTGCTAAAGTCCATATGCACCACATCCACAGCTCGACCCTCATCAACTTTTCTAGTCACATCCTCAAAGAACTCGATAAGGTTTGTGAGGCATGACCTGCCCCTCACAAAGCCGTGTTGACTGCATTTAATCAAGCCATGCTCTTCCAGATGGTCATAAATCCTATTCCTCAGAATCCTTTCTAACACCTTGCAGACGACAGACGTGAGACTTACTGGTCTGTAATTGCCGGGGATTTCCCTATTTCCTTTCTTGAAGAGAGGAATTACATTTGCCTCTCTCCAGTCCTCAGGTACGACTCAGTGGAGAGCGAGGATGAAAACATCTTCACAAGTGGCGAAGCAATTGCATTTCTCGTTTCCCAAAGCAGCTGAGGACAAATCTGGTCCGGGCCTGGCGACTTGTCAATCTTAATGTTTGACAAAATTTTCAGCACATCAGCTTCCTCTATCTCTATCCATTCCAGCATGCACACCTGCTCTTCAAAGGTTTCATTCACTACAAAGTTTGTTTCTTTCGTAAAGACAGAAGCAAAAAACTCATTTAGGGCTTCCCCTACCTCCTCAGACTCCACACACAAATTCCCTATGCTATCCCTGATCGGGCCTACTCTTTCTTTGACCATTCTCTTATTCCTCACATAAGTGTAAAATGCCTTTGTGTTCTCCCTAATCCGTTCTGCCAAGCCTTTCTCGTGCCCCCTCCTGGCTCTCCTCAGACCATTTTTAAGCTCCTTCCTTGCCTGCCTGTAATCCTGTAGAGCTGAGCTTGACCCTAGTTTCCTCCACCTTACGTAAGCTACTTTTTTCCTTTTGACAAGAAGCTCCACTGCTCTCGTCATCCAAGGTTCCTTTATCTTACCACTTCTTACCTGTCTCAGAGGGACAGATTTATTCATCACTTGCAACAACTGTTCCTTAAACAGTCTCCACATGTTTATAGTGCCTTTTCCATGGAACAATTGCTCCCAATCCATGCTTCCTAACTCATGTCTAATCGCATCATAGTTTCCTCTTCCCCAATTAAATATCCTCCCATTTTGCCTAATCCTCTCCTTCTCCATAGCTATGTAGAATGTGAGGCAGTTGTGGTCACTATCACCAAAATGCTCTCCCACCACAAGATCTGATACCCGCCCCGGGTAGGTCAGAAGCTTCCATTGTCGAGGAAGATCTGCCTACCGAGTCAGTATGGGTGGAAATTAGGAACAGCAAGGGAGCAGTCACCTCTTTAGGGATTTACTACAGGCCCCCCAATAGCACCAGGGAGGCAACATACCTTCCGGGAATCCCGATCCTGACCACAAAATCTCCTGTCGATTCCCCTAACTATTGAGTCCCCTACCCGAGTACTTTTCTATTCTGCCCCCTTCCCTTCTTTGCCACAGTGTCAGGCTCAGTGCCAGAGAACTGACTGCTATGGCTTTCCTCTGGTAGGTCATCCCCCCCAGCAGTATCCAAAACGGTATACTTATTGCTGAGGGGAATGTCCACAGGGGATCTCTGCACTGTCCGACTGTCCCCTTTCCTCCCTTAGTATTCTATATAAATACTAGATATCAGGGTCAGAGAATGGTAGAAATGAACAGAAAATAATTCTATATGTGATACTCTGACAATTTAGGGTGTTGTAATGATAATAATACCAAAGGCTGTATATGTGAAAATGCATAGCGCTCATTAAAGAATAAACAATTCGATAATTTACATTGAAGTAAATTAATTGTGGTCTAATAGTTATTATAGAGACATAGTTGTACGATGACTCGGATTAATCTGAATATTGAGGGTTTGATGGCATTCAAGAAGACTAGGAAGCATAATAAAGATGGAAGGGTGGTATGGTTGATGAAAAATGTTAGAGGTGGCATTAGTTCACAGAGATGAGGGAAAAAAGTCACGAGTGGGAGTGGACTGATGGCTCCCTAACAGTCATGACAATTTAAGACAAAGTGTGCAAAAGGAAATGTCAGCTGCTTGTGATAAACGGACAGAAATAATTTTCGGTGTCTTTAATCTCCATAGAAACTGGAAAATTTCAGATTGACAGAAATTGACAGAAATGAGAAGTTTATTGAATGCTTTTGAGATAGTTTCTTAGATTGGCATCTTTTGTAATCAATCAGAGGTCAGGTTATATTTGACTTACCATTGTACAATGTGATGGGTTTAAATTAGGACTGCAAAGTGAAGGCTCCTCTAGGCAGCAGCAATCACAACAGGAATTAATTTTACATCTAGTGGGACTTAAATAAGCATTTTAAACCCAAACAAGGACAACTATGAGTGCATAAAAGCTGAATTGGCTGAATGAACTCAGATACTAAACTAGGAAGAAGATCAGTGCAGATGCAGTGGCACACCTTTCAGGGGACAATTCAGAATAATCAGAATATGTACCGTGTATACTCGAATAATAGTCAATATTTTTGACCACTTTTTAAGGTTAAATTTATAGGGTCGACTAATACATGCATACTACTTTTGAGGAGCTGAAATTCATGCCTGTCAAAATTCATACCGTGTCATTCGCAAAAGCCCATGTCATCTCTAAACGAATAAAGAAAGAAAAGAAATTATGGTAATTCTGAAAACCCGGAGCGGAACGTAACAACCAACGGACTGGAAGGCTGGGAGCAGAGCAGAACAACCGGCATGATGTGACAGCCAGCACACTGACTCATAAACGTTGATCTGTTATCTGTGAAGAACTAGGGTAGACCTTTACATGAGAAATTTGGAAAGTTCCAGGTTATTTGGCCAAAAATAAGGGGTTGACTTTTACATACTTCACCTATTATTCAAGTATATACGTATTGTAGGACAAAAATCTAGTGGGAGATTGGACCTACTTTCTATGATTAAGAAAAGATGTTGAAGAAAGCATCAAACTTAAGGTATCATCGCATAACTATGCAAAGATGAATGGTAGGTCTGATGATCGGTCAGAATATAAAGGATGGCAGAGAATGTTTAAAAGTCTTTCAGGAGAAGGAAATTACAGCATGAGATGAAGTGAGCTAAAAATGTAAAAATAGATAGCAAGAGTTCCTATAGATATTTAAAAGGAAAAGACTAAATTAAGTGAGTGTTGTTCCTCTACAGATTGAGAATGGAGAATCAATGGATAAGAAGGAATGGTAGACAATAATGAGTAAATAATTTGTTTCTTTCTTCAATACTGCTGACATAAAACATTGCAGAAATAGTTGTAAATCAGAAAGTAGAAGGGAAAGGGGAACTTAGCAAAATTATAATTAACGGTACTGAGCAAATTACTGGAACTGTAGGCTGACAAGTCTTTGAACTTTTGACCAGAGTCTAAAAAGAGGTTGCTAATTGATGCTAATTTTGACGTAGATGCACTGATGTTAGGTTTCAAATTCTTTGGATTGAGGAAAGGTTCCATCGGACCAGAAAGTCAAAAAATATAACCTCTCTATTCAAGGAAGAAGGGAGGCAGTAAACGGGAAACTACAGGCCCATTACCTTGATGTCTGTCTGGGGGAATTGTCATAATAATCATTAAGGAGGTTACAAATGAGCACTTAGAAAAAAAATTAGAAAAAAAAGTCTGCATGATTTGTAGGAGGGAAATTACATACAAGCAACCTATTAACGTTTTTATGTGAGTTTATTGTGTAGTAGAAAAAGGGGATCCTTTAAAAGTGCTGTACTTGGATTCCAGAAGGCATTTGATAAGCTGACATATTAAAGATTTCTGCAGAAAATAACACCTCTGGGAGTTGGGGTAACATATTAGCATTGATAGATGATTGGTTGGCTGGCAGAAAACACAGAATATGCAGAAATGGATTTTTGTCCAATTGGCAGGATGTGATATGGAGTCCGACGGTCATTTCTGCTTGGGCCCCTCCATCAGTACTAACTCCAACAATGCAGCACTCCCTCAGTACTGATCCTGCCTCCCCAATACTGAACCGATGACCATGCAGAACTTCTTCAGTACTTACCCTCCAATAGTACAGTGCTTTCTCAGTATTGGCCCTCTGACAGTTCACTCTGTACTGTGCAATTTTTTCCAGAAATGACCATTCAACCATGCAGCATTCTCTCAGTACTGACTCTTCAACAGTGCAGCACCTCCTTTATATTGACCCCCCGACAGTACAGCACTCCATCAGTACTAGCCCTCTGAAAGTGCAGCAATCTCTCAATTCATTCTGCAATTGTGCAGAGATCCTTCAGAACTGACCATGCAACAGTTCAGTACTCTTTTAATACTAACAGTTTGGCAATGCAGCACTCCCTTAGCACCAATACTGCAACAGTGCTGTGTTGTCTTATTACTGACCATCTGTCAGTACAGCAGTCCATTAGTACTGACCCTCTGACAGTACAACACTCCCTCAGTATTAACCCTCAACATTGCATGCTCCTTGAATCCTCCACCTATCTCCTACAGTACTGCCTGAGAACTGACCCTCTGATAGTACAGCTCTCCCTCAGTACTGACCTTACAACAGTAAGGCTCTGCGTCATTACAAATATTCCAATAATGTAGTGTTCTCTCAGCACTGCTTTGGAAGTGTTGGCATTGAGAATGCTTCTGGAAACACAGATAAAGTTGATATAAATTTCTCACCCCTGCTCAGAGCTCTTGCAATTCTGAGGAGCTGTAGTTTCTATCCCCGACTTCTGATCCGATTCCAAACTTTTTCCCAGGTTCTTGTCTTCCATCATTTCCCAATTCGCTGCTTATCTTTGAGACAATCTAAAGTGGACCAAACTGTTATTCAGCTTCCCCAGACTGTCAGCGGTTCCTGTTGAACAGGTTGATTTTGGTCTGAGTGAGGCAGGTTTATCTCACGTCACTAACTGCTGCAATGTGAGAGTTTGAAACTTATTCCAGGAAATGGGCTGATTCCACAATCTATTGCAAATCAATCAATCTCAAGACGAGGTTAGGACATTTCCTCCTAGTTCTGACAAATCTAGTAACTAGTGGAATAACTCAGGCTGTGAGGTACTCAACAAGGAAATACTTCATTTCTCAATAACGACTTCCTCCTCACTCAGAATTATAAGATTGGAAGGTTAGAGAGAAAGAGGGAGAGAGAGAGAGAGAGAGAGATACAGCAGGACAAAGAGAGCAAGAGATAGGTAGCAACACAATGAGATTGAGAGTCTCTGGTGAGAGAGAGAAATAAAACAGGCTAAAACTAAGCAACAAAGTCAGAATTGCAGATATAACTAGTTAGAGGAGGTAAGTCCAGACAGGCAGTAATAAGTACTGAAAGAGATACAAAGATAGGGAGGTGCAGAGAGAGAGAGAGAAAGAGAGAGACAGAGTGAGAGGTACTGTAAGACTGACACACAGAGAATGAGGGAGATGTAGATAAAAAATGAACACAGTGAAAAAGAGTAATAAGCAGTCAGAGAGAGACAGACAGACAGAAAAGAGGAAATGACAAAAAAAAAGAAAGTTAGTTTCAGAGATACGTGATACAGACTAAAGCAGATTTGAAGTGTAGCAAGAGAGAGAGAAACAAGGTGAGAGATTGCGAAAGTGAATGAGAGCAATAACAGACAGGGAAACATTGTTCAGAATTGGAGAGGGAGAATCATGACATAATGCACGTATACACCATGGAGGAAGTCTGTCAGCAAATCAGTTCTGTATCAAATGAAAAGCAGGCATTCGCCTTTGTTCAATATTCAGGATTTGGGTATAATCTTTCCTTCAAAAGGAATAGATAATTGTGAAGGTGTATTAGGCAGGTATCTGCATGTATTAGGTACCTCTCTCAATGAAACATATTGTGGATGGTAAATCTTCATCGAGGGACATACACATCATGCACAGAGACATGGATAATCCACGCAGAGAGATACACACTGTACACAAATACACAGGTAATCATCACAGAGACATATACACTGTACACAGATACACGATTAACTCACACAGAAAGATACACACTGTACACAGGTACACGGTGAAATCTCACAGAGAATTACAAACTGACCACAGAAACAGAATGAAAAAAATACATAAAGGCGTGTATCCCATCACCAGGTCACCCTTTGTTTACTTTTACACAATACACTGGCTGGAGCCAGCCAGCTCAGACTCAGTCCCTGGAACCGAGGAGATTCCAAAACACCTGTTTATATTTTTGTCTTTGCAGTTGACTCACACGGACTCAGTCCAAACAACAAAAATTGAAAACACATGCAAAAAAGAAAGTGCAGATGATAAAACCCATAATGCAAGGGCTAAGCCCTGCGACAAAACCAGCATTGACTTTGCTCAAAAAAACAAAAAGAGTAACAGACAGACTGCAAAAAGCTAGTGAAATAACGAAACAACAGTTCTCTACAGAGAACCAAAAATGGCTCAGTAAAAACTGGCTGTAGCCCCAGATAGCACAGAAATCAGACAAAGATCAGTAACACACTGGCTGTAGCCCCAGAGAGCACAGAAATCAGATCTCCAACAGTAACACACTTGCTGTAACCCCAGCCAGGACAGAAATCAGATCTCCAACAGTAACACACTGGCTGTAGCTCAGACAGCACAGAAATCAGGTCTCCAACAGTAACACACTGGCTGTGGCCCAGCCAGAACAGAAATCAGATCTCCAACAGTAACACACTGGCTGTGGCCCAGCCAGCACAGAAATCAGATCTCCAACAGTAACACACTGGCTGTGGCCCAGCCAGAACAGAAATCAGATCTCCAACAGTAACACACTGGCTGTAGCCCCAGCCTGCACGGAAATCAGATCTCCAACAGTAACACAGTAGCCATGGCCTACCAGGTCAGAAATCAGAGCTCCAATAGGAACACACTGGCTGTAGCTCAGCCAACACAGAAATCAGATCTCCAACAGTAGTACACTTGCTGTAGCCCCAGCCAGCACCGAAATCAGATCTCCAACATTAACACACTGGCTGTGGCCCAGCCAGCACAGAAATCAGATCTCCAACAGTAACACACTGGCTGTGGCCCAGCCAGCACAGAAATCAGATCTCCAACAGTAACACACTGGCTGTAGCGCAGCCAGCACAGAAATCAGATCTCCAACAGTAACACACTGGCTGTGGCACAGCCAGCACAGAAATCAGATCTCCAACAGTAACACACTGGCTGTGGCCCAGCCTGCACAGAAATCAGATCTCCAACAGTAACACACTGACTGTGGCCCAGCCAGCACAGAAATCTGATCTCCAACAGTAACACGCTGGCTATAGCGCAGCCTGCACAGAACTCAGATCTCCAACAGTAACACACTGGCTGTAGCCCCAGCCAGCACAGAAATCAAATCTCCAACAGTAACACACTGGCTGTAGCCCCAGCCAGCACAGAAATCAAATCTCCAACAGTAACACGCTGGCTGTGGCCCAGCCAGCACAGAAATCAGATCTCCAACAGTAACACACTGGCTGTAGCGCAGCCAGCCCGGAAATCAGATCTCCAACAGTAACACACTGGCTGTAGCACAGCCTGCACAGAAATCAGATCTCCAACAGTAACACACTGCCTGTGGCACAGCCAGCACAGAAATCAGATCTCCAACAGTAACTCACTGGCTGTAGCCCCAGCCTGCACGGAAATCAGATCTCCAACAGTAACACATTGGCTGTCGCCCAACTTGCACGGAAATCAAATCTCCAACAGTAACACGCTGGCTATAGCGCAGCCTGCACAGAACTCAGATCTCCAACAGTAACACACTGGCTGTGGCCCAGCTAGCACAGAAATCAGATCTCCAACAGTAACACACTGGCTGTGACCCAGCCAGCACAGAAATCAGATCTCCAACAGTAACACAATGGCTGTGGCCCAGCCAGCACAGAAATCAGATCTCCAACAGTAACACACTGGCTGTGGCACAGCCAGCACAGAAATCAGATCTCCAACAGTAACACACTCGCTGTGGCCCAGCCAGCACAGAAATCAGATCTCCAACAGTAACACACTGGCTGTAGCCCCAGCCTGCACGGAAATCAGATCTCCAACAGTAACACACTGGCTGTGGCCCAACCTGCACAGAAATCAGATCTCCAACAGTAACACACTGGCTGTGGCCCAGCCAGCACAACAATCAGATCTCCAACAGAAACACACTGGCTGTAGCGCAGCCAGCACAGAAATCAGATCTCCAACAGTAACACACTGCCTGTGGCACAGCCAGCACAGAAATCAGATCTGCAACAGTAACACACTGGCTGTAGCCCCAGCCTGCACAGAAATCAGATCTCCAACAGTAACACTGTGGCCGTGGCCTACCAGGTCAGAAATCAGATCTCCAACAGTAACACACTGGCTGTAGCTCATCCAACACAGAAATCCGACCTCCAACAGTAGTACACTTGCTGTAGCCCCAGCCAGCATCGAAATCAGATCTCCAACAGTAACACACTGGCTGTAGCGCAGCCAGCACAGAAATCAGATCTCCAACAGTAACACACTGGCTGTGGCCCAGCCCGCACGGAAATCAGATCTCCAAAAGTAACACACTGGCTATAGCGCAGCATGCACTGAAATCAGATCTCCAACAGTATCAGAACAGGCTGTTGCTCAGCCAGCACAGAAATCAGATCTCCAGCAGTAACACACTGACTGTGGCCCAGCCAGCACAGAAATCAGATCTCCAACAGTAACACACTGGCTGTGGCCCAGCCTGCATGGAAATCAGATCTCCAACAGTAACACACTGCCTGTGGCCCAGCCAGCACAGAAATCAGATCTCTAACAATAACACACTGACTGTGGCCCAGCCAGCACAGAAATCTGATCTCCAACAGTAACACACTGACTGTGGCCCAGCCAGCACAGAAATCTGATCTCCAACAGTAACACGCTGGCTATAGCGCAGCCTGCACATAACTCAGATCTCCAACAGTAACACACTGGCTGTGGCACAGCAAGCACAGAAATCAGATCTCCAACAGTAACACGCTGGCTATAGCGCAGCCTGCACAGAACTCAGATCTCCAACAGTAACACACTGGCTGTAGCCCCAGCCAGCAGAGAAATCAGATCTCCAACATTAACACACTGGCTGTGGCCCAGCCAGCACAGAAATCAGATCTCCAACAGTAACACACTGGCTGTAGCGCAGCCAGCCCGGAAATCAGATCTCCAACAGTAACACACTGGCTGTGGCCCAGCCTGCACAGAAATCAGATCTCCAACAGTAACACACTGCCTGTGGCACAGCCAGCACAGAAATCAGATCTCCATCAGTAACTCACTGGCCGTAGCCCCAGCCAGCACAGAAATCAGATCGCCAACAGTAACTCAGTGGCCGTGGCCTACCAGGTCAGAAATCCGATCTCCAACAGTAACACACTGGCTGTAGCCCAACTTGCACGGAAATCAGATCTCCAACAGTAACACACTGGCTGTGGCCCAGCCAGAACAGAAATCAGATCTCCAACAGTAACAGACTGGCTGAAGCTCAGCCAGCACAGAAATCAGATCTCCAACAGTAACACACTGGCTGTGGCCCAGCCAGCACAGAAATGAGATCTCCAACAGTAACACACTGGCTGTGGCCCAGCCTGCACAGAAATGAGATCTCCAACAGTAACACACTGGCTGTGGCCCAGCCTGCACGGAAATCAGATCTCCAACAGTAATACACTGGCTATTGCACAACCTGAACAGAAATCAGATCTCCAACAGTAACACACTGACTGTAGCTCAGCCAGCACAGAAATCAGATCTCCAACAGTAACACACTGGCTGTTGCCCAGCCAGCACAGAAATCAGAACTCCAACAGTAACACACTGGCTGTGGCCCAGCCAGCACAAAAATCAGATCTCCAACAGGAACACACTGGCTGTGGCGCTGCCAGCACAGAAATGAGATCTCCAACAGTAACACACTGGCTGTAGCACAGCCAGCACAGAAATCAGATCTCCAACAGTAACACACTGCCTGTGGCACAGCCAGCACAGAAATCAGATCTGCAACAGTAACACACTGGCTGTAGCCCCAGCCTGCACGGAAATCAGATCTCCAACAGTAACACAGTGGCCGTGGCCAACCAGGTCAGAAAACAGATCTCCAACAGTAACACGCTGCCTGTGGCCCAGCCAGAACAGAAATCAGATCTCCAACAGTAACACACTGGCTGTGGCCCAGCCAGCACAGAAATCAGATCTCCAACAGTAACACACTGGCTGTGACCCAGCCAGCACAGAAATCAGATCTCCAACAGTAACATACTGGCTGTGTCCCAGCCAGCACAGAAATCAGATCTCCAACAGTAACATACTGCCTGCGGCCCAGCCAGCACAGAAATCAGATCTCCAACAGTAACACACTGGCTGTGGCCCAGCCAGCACAGAAATCAGATCTCCAACAGTAACACACTGACTGTGGCCCAGCCAGCACAGAAATCTGATCTCCAACAGTAACACACTGACTGTAGTTCAGCCAGCACAGAAATCAGATCTCCAACAGTAACACACTGGCTGTAGCCCAACTTGCACGGAAATCAGATCTCCAACAGTAACACGCTGGCTGTAGCCCCAGCCTGCACGGAAATCAGATCTCCAACAGTAACACAGTGGCCGTGGCCAACCAGGTCAGAAATCATATCTCCAACAGTAACACACTGGCTGTGACCCAGCCAGCACAGAAATCAGATCTCCAACAGTAACACACTGGCTGTAGCTCAGCCAGCACAGAAATGAGATCTCCAACAGTAACACACTGGCTGTGGCCCAGCCTGCACGGAAATCAGATCTCCAACAGTAATACACTGGCTATTGCACAACCTGAACAGAAATCAGATCTCCAACAGTAACACACTGACTGTGACCCAGCCAGCACAGAAATGAGATCTCCAACAGTAACACACTGGCTGTGGCCCAGCCTGCACAGAAATCAGATCTCCAACAGTAATACACTGGCTATTGCACAACCTGAACAGAAATCAGATCTCCAACAGTAACACACTGACTGTAGCACAATCTGCACAGAAATCAGATCTCCAACAGTAACACACTGACTGTAGCTCAGCCAGCACAGAAATGAGATCTCCAACAGTAACACACTGGCTGTTGCCCAGCCAGCACAGAAATCAGAACTCCAACAGTAACACACTGGCTGTGGCCCAGCCAGCACAAAAATCAGATCTCCAACAGTAACACACTGGCTGTGGCGCTGCCAGATCAGAAATGAGATCTCCAACAGTAACACACTGGCTGTAGCACAGCCAGCACAGAAATCAGATCTCCAACAGTAACACACTGCCTGTGGCACAGCCAGCACAGAAATCAGATCTGCAACAGTAACACACTGCCTGTAGCCCCAGCCTGCGCAGAAATCAGATCTCCAACAGTAACACACTGGCTGTGGCACAGCCAGCACAGAAATCAGATCTCCAACAGTAACACACTGGCTGTAGCCCAACTTGCACGGAAATCTGATCTCCAACAGTAACATGCTGGCTATAGCGCAGCCTGCACAGAAATCAGATCTCCAACAGTAACACACTGGCTGTGGCCCAGCCAGCACAGAAATCAGATGTCCAACAGTAACATACTGGCTGTGGCCCAGCCAGCACAGAAATCAGATCTCCAACAGTAACACACTGGCTGTGGCCCAGCCAGCTCAGAAATCAGATCTCCAACAGTAACACACTGGCTGTGACCCAGCCAACGCAGAAATCAGATCTCCAACTGTAACACACTGGCTGTAGCCCCAGCCTGCACGGAAATCAGATCTCCAACAGTAACACAGTGGCCGTGGCCTAACAGGTCAGAAATCAGATCTCCAACAGTAACACAATGGGTGTGACCCAGCCAACGCAGAAATCAGATCTCCAACAGTAACACACTGGCTGTGGCACAGCCAGCACAGAAATCAGATCTCCAACAGTAACACACTGGCTGTAGCCCCAGCCTGCACGGAAATCAGATCTCCAACAGTAACACACTGGCTGTGGCCCAACCTGCATGGAAATCAGATCTCCAACAGTAACACGCTGGCTATAGCGCAACCTGCACAGAAATCAGATCTCCAACAGTAAACACTGACTGTAGCTCAGCCAGTTCAGAAATCAGATCTCCAACAGTAACACACTGGCTGTGGCCCAGCCAGCACAGAAATCAGAACTCCAACAGTAACACACTGGCTGTGGCCCAGCCAGCACAAAACTCAGATCTCCAACAGTAACACACTGGCTGTGGTGCTGCCAGCACAGAAATCAAATCTCCAACATTAACACACTGGCTGTGGCCCAGCCAGCACAGAAATCAGATCTGCAACAGTAACACACTGGCTGTAGCCCCAGCCTGCACGGAAATCAGATCTCCAACAGTAACACACTGGCTGTAGCTCATCCAGCACAGAAATCAGATCTCCAACAGTAACACACTGGCTGTAGACCAACTTGCACGGAAATCAGATCTCCAACAGTAACACGCTGGCTATAGCGCAGCCTGCGCAGAAATCAGATCTCCAACAGTAACACACTGGCTGTGACACAGCCAGCACAGAAATCAGATCTCTAACAGTAACACACTGGCTGTGGCACAGCCAGCACAGAAATCAGATCTCCAACACTAACACACTGGCTGTAGCCCAACTTGCACGGAAATCAGATCTCCAACAGTAACATGCTGGCTATAGCGCAGCCTGCACAGAAATCAGATCTCCAACTGTAACACACTGGCCATGGCCCAGCCAGCACAGAAATCAGATCTCCAACAGTAACACACTGGCTGTGGCCCAGCCAGCACAGAAATCAGATCTCCAACAGTAACATACTGCCTGTGGCCCAGCCAACACAGAAATCAGATCTCTAACGGTAACACACTGGCTGTGGCCCAGCCAGCACAGAAATCAGATCTCCAACAGTAACACACTGGCTGTGACCCAGCCAGCACAGAAATCAGATCTCCAACTGTAACACACTGCCTGTAGCCCCAGCCTGCACGGAAATCAGATCTCCAACAGTAACACAGTGGCCGTGGCCTACCAGGTCAGAAATCAGATCTCCAACAGTAACACACTGGCTGTCGCTCATCCAACACAGAAATCAGATCTCCAACAGTAACACACTGGCTGTGACCCAGCCAGCACAGAAATGAGATTTCCAACAGTAACACACTGGCTGTGGCCCAGCCAGCACAGAAATCAGATCTCCAACAGTAACACACTGGCTGTAGCTCATCCAACACAGAAATCCGATCTCCAATAGTAACACACTGGCTGTAGCCCAACTTGCACGGTAATCAGATCTCCAACAGTAACACACTGGCTGTGCCCCAGCCAGCACAGAAATCAGATCTCCAACAGTAACACACTGGCTGTGACCCAGCCAGCACAGGAATGAGATCTCCAACAGTAACACACTGGCTGTGGCCCAGCCTGCACGGAAATCAGATCTCCAACAGTAACACACTGGCTGTGACCCAGCCAGCACAGAAATGAGATCTCCAACATTAACACACTGGCTGTGGCCCAGCCAGCACAGAAATCAGATCTCCAACAGTAATACACTGGCGATAGCACAACCTGCACAGAAATCAGATCTCCAACAGTAACACACTGGCTGTAGCTCAGCCAGTACAGAAATGAGATCTCCAACAGGAACACACTGGCTGTGGCCCAGCCTGCACGGAAATCAGATCTCCAACAGTAATACACTGGCGATAGCACAACCTGCACAGAAATCAGATCTCCAACAGTAACACACTGACTGTAGCTCAGCCAGCACAGAAATCAGATCTCCAACAGTAACACACTGGCTGTTGCCCAGCCAGCACAGAAATCAGAACTCCAACAGTAACACACTGGCTGTGGCCCAGCCAGCACAAAAATCAGATCTCCAACAGTAACACACTGGCTGTGGCGCTGCCAGCACAGAAGTGAGATCTCCAACAGTAACACACTGGCTGCAGCACAGCCAGCACAGAAATTGGATCTCCAACAGTAACACACTGCCTGTGGCACAGCCAGCACAGAAATCAGATCTGCAACAGTAACACACTGGCTTTAGCCCCAGCCTGCGCAGAAATCAGATCTCCAACAGTAACACACTGGCTGTGGCACAGCCAGCACAGAAATCAGATCTCCAACAGTAACACACTGGCTGTAGACCAACTTGCACGGAAATCAGATCTCCAACAGTAACATGCTGGCTATAGCGCAGCCTGCACAGAAATCAGATCTCCAACAGTAACACACTGGCTGTGGCCCAGCCAGCACAGAAATCAGATCTCCAACAGTAACATACTGGCTGTGGCCCAGCCAGCACAGAAATCAGATCTCCAATAGTAACACACTGGCTGTGGCCCAGCCAGCACAGAAATCAGATCTCCAACAGTAACACACTGGCTGTGACCCAGCCAGCGCAGAAATCAGATCTCCAACTGTAACACACTGGCTGTAGCCCCAGCCTGCACGGAAATCAGATCTCCAACAGTAACACAGTGGCCGTGGCCTACCAGGTCAGAAATCAGATCTCCAACAGTAACACACTGGCTGTGGCATGGCCAGCACAGAAATCAGATCGCCAACAGTAACACACTGGCTGTAGCCCCAGCCTGCACGGAAATCAGATCTCCAACAGTAACACACTGGCTGTGGCCCAACCTGCATGGAAATCAGATCTCCAACAGTAACACGCTGGCTATAGCGCAACCTGCACAGAAATCAGATCTCCAACAGTAAACACTGACTGTAGCTCAGCCAGTTCAGAAATCAGATCTCCAACAGTAACACACTGGCTGTGGCCCAGCCAGCACAAAAATCAGATCTCCAACAGGAACACACTGGCTGTGGCGCTGCCAGCTCAGAAATGAGATCTCCAACAGTAACACACTGGCTGTAGCACAGCCAGCACAGAAATCAGATCTCCAACAGTAACACACTGGCTGTAGCCCAACTTGCACGGAAATCTGATCTCCAACAGTAACATGCTCGCTTTTGCGCAGCCTGCACAGAAATCAGATCTCCAACAGTAACACACTGGCTGTGGCCCAGCCAGCACAGAAATCAGATCTCCAACAGTAACATACTGGCTGTGGCCCAGCCAGCACAGAAATCAGATCTCCAACAGTAACACACTGGCTGTGGCCCAGCCAGCACAGAAATCAGATCTCCAACAGTAACACACTGGCTGTGACCCAGCCAACGCAGAAATCAGATCTCCAACTGTAACACACTGGCTGTAGCCCCAGCCTACACGGAAATCAGATCTCCAACAGTAACACAGTGGCCGTGGCCTACCAGGTCAGAAATCAGATCTCCAACAGTAACACATTGGGTGTGACCCAGCCAACGCAGAAATCAGATCTCCAACAGTAACACACTGGCTGTGGCACAGCCAGCACAGAAATCAGATCTCCAACAGTAACACACTGGCTGTAGCCCCAGCCTGCACGGAAATCAGATCTCCAACAGTAACACACTGGCTGTGGCCCAACCTGCATGGAAATCAGATCTCCAACAGTAACACGCTGGCTATAGCGCAACCTGCACAGAAATCAGATCTCCAACAGTAAACACTGACTGTAGCTCAGCCAGTTCAGAAATCAGATCTCCAACAGTAACACACTGGCTGTGGCCCAGCCAGCACAGAAATCAGAACTCCAACAGTAACACACTGGCTGTGGCCCAGCCAGCACAAAAATCAGATCTCCAACAGTAACACACTGGCTGTAGCCCCAGCCTGCACGGAAATCAGATCTCCAACAGTAACACACTGGCTGTAGCTCATCCAACACAGAAATCCGATCTCCAACAGTTACACACTGGCTGCAGCCCAACTTGCACGGAAATCAGATCTCCAACAGTAACACGCTGGCTATAGCGCAGCCTGCCCAGAAATCAGATCTCCAACAGTAACACACTGGCTGTAACACAGCCAGCACAGAAATCAGATCTCTAACAGTAACACACTGGCTGTGGCACAGCCAGCACAGAAATCAGATCTCCAACACTAACACACTGGCTGTAGCCCAACTTGCACGGAAATGAGATCTCCAACAGTAACATGCTGGCTATAGAGCAGCCTGCACAGAAATCAGATCTCCAACTGTAACACACTGGCCATAGCCCAGCCAGCACAGAAATCAGATCTTCAACAGGAACACACTGGCTGTGGCCCAGCAGCACAGAAATCAGATCTCCAACAGTAACACACTGGCCGTGGCCCAGCCAGCACAGAAATCAGATCTCCAACAGTAACATACTGCCTGTGGCCCAGCCAACACAGAAATCAGATCTCTAACAGTAACACACTGGCTGTGGCCCAGCCAGCACAGAAATCAGAACTCCAACAGTAACACACTGGCTGTGACCCAGCCAGCACAGAAATCAGATCTCCAACTGTAACACACTGGCTGTAGCCCCAGCCTGCACGGAAATCAGATCTCCAACAGTAACACAGTGGCCATGGCCTACCAGGTCAGAAATCAGATCTCCAACAGTAACACACTGGCTGTCGCTCATCCAACACAGAAATCCGATCTCCAACAGTAACACACTGGCTGTGACCCAGCCAGCACAGAAATCAGATCTCCAACAGTAACACACTGGCTGTGGCCCAGCCTGCACGGAAATCAGATCTCCAACAGTAATACACTGGCTATAGCACAACCTGCACAGAAATCAGATCTCCAACAGTAACACACTGGCTGTGACCCAGCCAGCACAGAAATCAGATCTCCAACAGTAACACACTGGCTGTAGCTCAGCCAGCACAGAAATCAGATCTCCAACAGTAACACACTGGCTGTGGCCCAGCCAGCACAGAAATCAGATCTCCAACAGTAACACACTGGCTGTGGCCCAGCCAGCACAAAAATCAGATCTCCAACAGTAACACACTGGCTGTGGCGCTGCCAGCACAGAAATGAGATCTCCAACAGTAACACACTGGCTGTAGCACAGCCAGCACAGAAATTGGATCTCCAACAGTAACACACTGCCTGTGGCACAGCCAGCACAGAAATCAGATCTGCAACAGTAACACACTGGCTGTAGCCCCAGCCTGCGCAGAAATCAGATCTCCAACAGTAACACACTGGCTGTGGCACAGCCAGCACAGAAATCAGATCTCCAACAGTAACACACTGGCTGTAGACCAACTTGCACGGAAATCAGATCTCCAACAGTAACATGCTGGCTATAGCGCAGCCTGCACAGAAATCAGATCTCCAACAGTAACACACTGGCTGTGGCCCAGCCAGCACAGAAATCAGATCTCCAACAGTAACATACTGGCTGTGGCCCAGCCAGCACAGAAATCAGATCTCCAACAGTAACACACTGGCTGTGGCCCAGCCAGCACAGAAATCAGATCTCCAACAGTAACACACTGGCTGTGACCCAGCCAGCGCAGAAATCAGATCTCCAACTGTAACACACTGGCTGTAGCCCCAGCCTGCACGGAAATCAGATCTCCAACAGTAACACAGTGGCCGTGGCCTAACAGGTCAGAAATCAGATCTCCAACAGTAACACACTGGCTGTGGCACAGCCAGCACAGAAATCAGATCGCCAACAGTAACACACTGGCTGTAGCCCCAGCCTGCACGGAAATCAGATCTCCAACAGTAACACACTGGCTGTGGCCCAAGCTGCATGGAAATCAGATCTCCAACAGTAACACGCTGGCTATAGCGCAACCTGCACAGAAATCAGATCTCCAACAGTAAACACTGACCGTAGCTCAGCCAGTTCAGAAATCAGATCTCCAACAGTAACACACTGGCTGTCGCTCATCCAACACAGAAATCAGATCTCCAACAGTAACACACTGGCTGTGACCCAGCCAGCACAGAAATGAGATTTCCAACAGTAACACACTGGCTGTGGCCCAGCCTGCACGGAAATCAGATCTCCAACAGTAATACACTGGCTATAGCACAACCTGCACAGAAATCAGATCTCCAACAGTAACACACTGACTGTAGCTCAGCCAGCACAGAAATCAGATCTCCAACAGTAACACACTGGCTGTAGCTCAGCCAGCACAGAAATCAGATCTCCAACAGTAACTCACTGGCTGTAGCTCATCCAACACAGAAATTCGATCTCCAATAGTAACACACTGGCTGTAGCCCAACTTGCACGGAAATCAGATCTCCAACGGTAACACACTGGCTGTGGCCCAGCCAGAACAGAAATCAGATCTCCAACAGTAACACACTGGCTGTAGCTCAGCCAGCACAGAAATCAGATCTCCAACAGTAACACACTGGCTGTTGCCCAGCCAGCACAGAAATCAGAACTCCAACAGTAACACACTGGCTGTGGCCCAGCCAGCACAGAAATGAGATCTCCAACAGTAACACACTGGCTGTGGCCCAGCCTGCACGGAAATCAGATCTCCAACAGTAATACACTGGCTATAGCACAACCTGCACAGAAATCAGATCTCCAACAGTAACACACTGACTGTAGCTCAGCCAGCACAGAAATCAGATCTCCAACAGTAACACACTGGCTGTTGCCCAGCCAGCACAGAAATCAGAACTCCAACAGTAACACACTGGCTGTGGCCCAGCCAGCACAAAAATCAGATCTCCAACAGTAACACACTGGCTGTGGCGCTGCCAGCACAGAAGTGAGATCTCCAACAGTAACACACTGGCTGCAGCACAGCCAGCACAGAAATTGGATCTCCAACAGTAACACACTGCCTGTGGCACAGCCAGCACAGAAATCAGATCTGCAACAGTAACACACTGGCTGTAGCCCCAGCCTGCGCAGAAATCAGATCTCCAACAGTAACACACTGGCTGTGGCACAGCCAGCACAGAAATCAGATCTCCAACAGTAACACACTGGCTGTAGACCAACTTGCACGGAAATCAGATCTCCAACAGTAACATGCTGGCTATATAGCGCAGCCTGCACAGAAATCAGATCTCCAACAGTAACACACTGGCTGTGGCCCAGCCAGCACAGAAATCAGATCTCCAACAGTAACATACTGGCTGTGGCCCAGCCAGCACAGAAATCAGATCTCCAATAGTAACACACTGGCTGTGTCCCAGCCAGCACAGAAATCAGATCTCCAACAGTAACACACTGGCTGTGACCCAGCCAGCGCAGAAATCAGATCTCCAACTGTAACACACTGGCTGTAGCCCCAGCCTGCACGGAAATCAGATCTCCAACAGTAACACAGTGGCCGTGGCCTACCAGGTCAGAAATCAGATCTCCAACAGTAACACACTGGCTGTGGCACGGCCAGCACAGAAATCAGATCGCCAACAGTAACACACTGGCTGTAGCCCCAGCCTGCACGGAAATCAGATCTCCAACAGTAACACACTGGCTGTGGCCCAACCTGCATGGAAATCAGATCTCCAACAGTAACACGCTGGCTATAGCGCAACCTGCACAGAAATCAGATCTCCAACAGTAAACACTGACTGTAGCTCAGCCAGTTCAGAAATCAGATCTCCAACAGTAACACACTGGCTGTGGCCCAGCCAGCACAGAAATCAGAACTCCAACAGTAACACACTGGCTGTGGCCCAGCCAGCACAAAAATCAGATCTCCAACAGGAACACACTGGCTGTGGCGCTGCCAGCTCAGAAATGAGATCTCCAACAGTAACACACTGGCTGTAGCACAGCCAGCACAGAAATCAGATCTCCAACAGTAACACACTGGCTGTAGCCCAACTTGCACGGAAATCTGATCTCCAACAGTAACATGCTCGCTTTTGCGCAGCCTGCACAGAAATCAGATCTCCAACAGTAACACACTGGCTGTGGCCCAGCCAGCACAGAAATCAGATCTCCAACAGTAACATACTGGCTGTGGCCCAGCCAGCACAGAAATCAGATCTCCAACAGTAACACACTGGCTGTGGCCCAGCCAGCACAGAAATCAGATCTCCAACAGTAACACACTGGCTGTGACCCAGCCAACGCAGAAATCAGATCTCCAACTGTAACACACTGGCTGTAGCCCCAGCCTACACGGAAATCAGATCTCCAACAGTAACACAGTGGCCGTGGCCTACCAGGTCAGAAATCAGATCTCCAACAGTAACACAATGGGTGTGACCCAGCCAACGCAGAAATCAGATCTCCAACAGTAACACACTGGCTGTGGCACAGCCAGCACAGAAATCAGATCTCCAACAGTAACACACTGGCTGTAGCCCCAGCCTGCACGGAAATCAGATCTCCAACAGTAACACACTGGCTGTGGCCCAACCTGCATGGAAATCAGATCTCCAACAGTAACACGCTGGCTATAGCGCAACCTGCACAGAAATCAGATCTCCAACAGTAAACACTGACTGTAGCTCAGCCAGTTCAGAAATCAGATCTCCAACAGTAACACACTGGCTGTGGCCCAGCCAGCACAAAAATCAGATCTCCAACAGTAACACACTGGCTGTGGTGCTGCCAGCACAGAAATCAAATCTCCAACATTACCACACTGGCTGTGGCCCAGCCAGCACAGAAATCAGATGTGCAACAGTAACACACTGGCTGTAGCCCCAGCCTGCACGGAAATCAGATCTCCAACAGTAACACACTGGCTGTAGCTCATCCAACACAGAAATCCGATCTCCAACAGTAACACACTGGCTGCAGCCCAACGTGCACGGAAATCAGATCTCCAACAGTAACACGCTGGCTATAGCGCAGCCTGCCCAGAAATCAGATCTCCAACAGTAACACACTGGCTGTAACACAGCCAGCACAGAAATCAGATCTCTAACAGTAACACACTGGCCATGGCCCAGCCAGCACAGAAATCAGATCTTCAACAGGAACACACTGGCTGTGGCCCAGCAGCACAGAAATCAGATCTCCAACAGTAACATGCTGGCTATAGCGCAGCCTGCACAGAAATCAGATCTCCAACTGTAACACACTGGCCATGGCCCAGCCAGCACAGAAATCAGATCTCCAACAGGAACACACTGGCTGTGGCCCAGCAGCACAGAAATCAGATCTCCAACAGTAACACACTGGCCGTGGCCCCGCCAGCACAGAAATCAGATCTCCAACAGTAACATACTGCCTGTGGCCCAGCCAACACAGAAATCAGATCTCTAACAGTAACACACTGGCTGTGGCCCAGCCAGCACAGAAATCAGATCTCCAACAGTAACACACTGGCTGTGACCCAGCCAGCACAGAAATCAGATCTCCAACTGTAACACACTGGCTGTAGCCCCAGCCTGCACGGAAATCAGATCTCCAACAGTAACACAGTGGCCATGGCCTACCAGGTCAGAAATCAGATCTCCAACAGTAACCCACTGGCTGTCGCTCATCCAACACAGAAATCCGATCTCCAACAGTAACACACTGGCTGTGACCCAGCCAGCACAGAAATCAGATCTCCAACAGTAATACACTGGCTATAGCACAACCTGCACAGAAATCAGATCTCCAACAGTAACACACTGGCTGTAGCTCAGCCAGCACAAAAATCAGATCTCCAACAGTAACACACTGGCTGTGGCCCAGCCAGCACAAAAATCAGATCTCCAACAGTAACACACTGGCTGTGGCGCTGCCAGCACAGAAATGAGATCTCCAACAGTAACACACTGGCTGTAGCACAGCCAGCACAGAAATGAGATCTCCAACAGTAACACACTGACTGTGGCCCAGCCAGCACAAAAATCAGATCTCCAACAGTAACACACTGGCTGTGGCCCAGCCAGCACAAAAATCAGATCTCCAACAGTAACACACTGGCTGTGGCCCAGCCAGCACAAAAATCAGATCTCCAACAGTAACACACTGGCTGTGGCCCAGCCAGCACAATAATCAGATCTCCAACAGTAACACACTGGCTGTGGCGCTGCCAGCACAGAAATGAGATCTCCAACAGAAACACACTGGCTGTAGCACAGCCAGCACAGAAATTGGATCTCCAACAGTAACACACTGCCTGTGGCACAGCCAGCACAGAAATCAGATCTCCAACAGTAACACACTGGCTGTAGCCCCAGCCTGCGCAGAAATCAGATCTCCAACAGTAACACACTGGCTGTGGCACAGCCAGCACAGAAATCAGATCTCCAACAGTAACACACTGGCTGTAGACCAACTTGCACGGAAATCAGATCTCCAACAGTAACATGCTGGCTATAGCGCAGCCTGCACAGAAATCAGATCTCCAACAGTAACACACTGGCTGTGGCCCAGCCAGCACAGAAATCAGATCTCCAACAGTAACATACTGGCTGTGGCCCAGCCAGCACAGAAATCAGATCTCCAACAGTAACACACTGGCTGTGGCCCAGCCAGCACAGAAATCAGATCTCCAACAGTAACACACTGGCTGTGACCCAGCCAGCGCAGAAATCAGATCTCCAACTGTAACACACTGGCTGTAGCCCCAGCCTGCACGGAAATCAGATCTCCAACAGTAACACAGTGGCCGTGGCCTAACAGGTCAGAAATCAGATCTCCAACAGTAACACACTGGCTGTGGCACAGCCAGCACAGAAATCAGATCGCCAACAGTAACACACTGGCTGTAGCCCCAGCATGCACGGAAATCAGATCTCCAACAGTAACACACTGGCTGTGGCCCAAGCTGCATGGAAATCAGATCTCCAACAGTAACACGCTGGCTATAGCGCAACCTGCACAGAAATCAGATCTCCAACAGTAAACACTGACTGTAGCTCAGCCAGTTCAGAAATCAGATCTCCAACAGTAACACACTGGCTGTGGCCCAGCCAGCACAGAAATCAGATCGCCAACAGTAACACACTGGCTGTAGCCCCAGCCTGCACGGAAATCAGATCTCCAACAGTAACACACTGGCTGTGGCCCAACCTGCATGGAAATCAGATCTCCAACAGTAACACGCTGGCTATAGCGCAACCTGCACAGAAATCAGATCTCCAACAGTAAACACTGACTGTAGCTCAGCCAGTTCAGAAATCAGATCTCCAACAGTAACACACTGGCTGTGGCCCAGCCAGCACAGAAATCAGAACTCCAACAGTAACACACTGGCTGTGGCCCAGCCAGCACAAAAATCAGATCTCCAACAGGAACACACTGGCTGTGGCGCTGCCAGCTCAGAAATGAGATCTCCAACAGTAACACACTGGCTGTAGCACAGCCAGCACAGAAATCAGATCTCCAACAGTAACACACTGGCTGTAGCCCAACTTGCACGGAAATCTGATCTCCAACAGTAACATGCTCGCTTTTGCGCAGCCTGCACAGAAATCAGATCTCCAACAGTAACACACTGGCTGTGGCCCAGCCAGCACAGAAATCAGATCTCCAACAGTAACATACTGGCTGTGGCCCAGCCAGCACAGAAATCAGATCTCCAACAGTAACACACTGGCTGTGGCCCAGCCAGCACAGAAATCAGATCTCCAACAGTAACACACTGGCTGTGACCCAGCCAACGCAGAAATCAGATCTCCAACTGTAACACACTGGCTGTAGCCCCAGCCTACACGGAAATCAGATCTCCAACAGTAACACAGTGGCCGTGGCCTACCAGGTCAGAAATCAGATCTCCAACAGTAACACAATGGGTGTGACCCAGCCAACGCAGAAATCAGATCTCCAACAGTAACACACTGGCTGTGGCACAGCCAGCACAGAAATCAGATCTCCAACAGTAACACACTGGCTGTAGCCCCAGCCTGCACGGAAATCAGATCTCCAACAGTAACACACTGGCTGTGGCCCAACCTGCATGGAAATCAGATCTCCAACAGTAACACGCTGGCTATAGCGCAACCTGCACAGAAATCAGATCTCCAACAGTAAACACTGACTGTAGCTCAGCCAGTTCAGAAATCAGATCTCCAACAGTAACACACTGGCTGTGGCCCAGCCAGCACAAAAATCAGATCTCCAACAGTAACACACTGGCTGTGGTGCTGCCAGCACAGAAATCAAATCTCCAACATTACCACACTGGCTGTGGCCCAGCCAGCACAGAAATCAGATGTGCAACAGTAACACACTGGCTGTAGCCCCAGCCTGCACGGAAATCAGATCTCCAACAGTAACACACTGGCTGTAGCTCATCCAACACAGAAATCCGATCTCCAACAGTAACACACTGGCTGCAGCCCAACGTGCACGGAAATCAGATCTCCAACAGTAACACGCTGGCTATAGCGCAGCCTGCCCAGAAATCAGATCTCCAACAGTAACACACTGGCTGTAACACAGCCAGCACAGAAATCAGATCTCTAACAGTAACACACTGGCCATGGCCCAGCCAGCACAGAAATCAGATCTTCAACAGGAACACACTGGCTGTGGCCCAGCAGCACAGAAATCAGATCTCCAACAGTAACATGCTGGCTATAGCGCAGCCTGCACAGAAATCAGATCTCCAACTGTAACACACTGGCCATGGCCCAGCCAGCACAGAAATCAGATCTCCAACAGGAACACACTGGCTGTGGCCCAGCAGCACAGAAATCAGATCTCCAACAGTAACACACTGGCCGTGGCCCCGCCAGCACAGAAATCAGATCTCCAACAGTAACATACTGCCTGTGGCCCAGCCAACACAGAAATCAGATCTCTAACAGTAACACACTGGCTGTGGCCCAGCCAGCACAGAAATCAGATCTCCAACAGTAACACACTGGCTGTGACCCAGCCAGCACAGAAATCAGATCTCCAACTGTAACACACTGGCTGTAGCCCCAGCCTGCACGGAAATCAGATCTCCAACAGTAACACAGTGGCCATGGCCTACCAGGTCAGAAATCAGATCTCCAACAGTAACCCACTGGCTGTCGCTCATCCAACACAGAAATCCGATCTCCAACAGTAACACACTGGCTGTGACCCAGCCAGCACAGAAATCAGATCTCCAACAGTAATACACTGGCTATAGCACAACCTGCACAGAAATCAGATCTCCAACAGTAACACACTGGCTGTAGCTCAGCCAGCACAAAAATCAGATCTCCAACAGTAACACACTGGCTGTGGCCCAGCCAGCACAAAAATCAGATCTCCAACAGTAACACACTGGCTGTGGCGCTGCCAGCACAGAAATGAGATCTCCAACAGTAACACACTGGCTGTAGCACAGCCAGCACAGAAATGAGATCTCCAACAGTAACACACTGACTGTGGCCCAGCCAGCACAAAAATCAGATCTCCAACAGTAACACACTGGCTGTGGCCCAGCCAGCACAAAAATCAGATCTCCAACAGTAACACACTGGCTGTGGCCCAGCCAGCACAAAAATCAGATCTCCAACAGTAACACACTGGCTGTGGCCCAGCCAGCACAATAATCAGATCTCCAACAGTAACACACTGGCTGTGGCGCTGCCAGCACAGAAATGAGATCTCCAACAGAAACACACTGGCTGTAGCACAGCCAGCACAGAAATTGGATCTCCAACAGTAACACACTGCCTGTGGCACAGCCAGCACAGAAATCAGATCTCCAACAGTAACACACTGGCTGTAGCCCCAGCCTGCGCAGAAATCAGATCTCCAACAGTAACACACTGGCTGTGGCACAGCCAGCACAGAAATCAGATCTCCAACAGTAACACACTGGCTGTAGACCAACTTGCACGGAAATCAGATCTCCAACAGTAACATGCTGGCTATAGCGCAGCCTGCACAGAAATCAGATCTCCAACAGTAACACACTGGCTGTGGCCCAGCCAGCACAGAAATCAGATCTCCAACAGTAACATACTGGCTGTGGCCCAGCCAGCACAGAAATCAGATCTCCAACAGTAACACACTGGCTGTGGCCCAGCCAGCACAGAAATCAGATCTCCAACAGTAACACACTGGCTGTGACCCAGCCAGCGCAGAAATCAGATCTCCAACTGTAACACACTGGCTGTAGCCCCAGCCTGCACGGAAATCAGATCTCCAACAGTAACACAGTGGCCGTGGCCTAACAGGTCAGAAATCAGATCTCCAACAGTAACACACTGGCTGTGGCACAGCCAGCACAGAAATCAGATCGCCAACAGTAACACACTGGCTGTAGCCCCAGCATGCACGGAAATCAGATCTCCAACAGTAACACACTGGCTGTGGCCCAAGCTGCATGGAAATCAGATCTCCAACAGTAACACGCTGGCTATAGCGCAACCTGCACAGAAATCAGATCTCCAACAGTAAACACTGACTGTAGCTCAGCCAGTTCAGAAATCAGATCTCCAACAGTAACACACTGGCTGTGGCCCAGCCAGCACAGAAATCAGAACTCCAACAGTAACACACTGGCTGTGGCCCAGCCAGCACAGAAATCAGATCTGCAACAGTAACACACTGGCTGTAGCCCCAGCCTGCACGGAAATCAGATCTCCAACAGTAACACAGTGGCCGTGGCCAACCAGGTCAGAAATCATATCTTCAACAGTAACACACTGGCTGTAGCTCATCCAACACAGAAATCCGATCTCCAATAGTAACACACTGGCTGTAGCCCAACTTGCACGGTAATCAGATCTCCAACAGTAACACGCTGGCTGTGGCCCAGCCAGAACAGAAATCAGATCTCCAACAGTAACACACTGGCTGTGACCCAGCCAGCACAGAAATGAGATCTCCAACAGTAACACACTGGCTGTGGCCCAGCCTGCACGGAAATCAGATCTCCAACAGTAACACACTGGCTGTAGCTCAGCCAGCACAGAAATCAGATCTCCAACAGTAACACACTGGCTGTGACCCAGCCAGCACAGAAATGAGATCTCCAACAGTAACACACTGGCTGTGGCCCAGCCAGCACAGAAATCAGAGATCCAACAGTAACACACAGGCTGTAGCTCAGCCAGCACAGAAATCAGAGATCCAACAGTAACACACTGGCTGTGGCCCAGCCAGCACAGAAATCAGATCTCCAACAGTAACACACTGGCTGTGGCCCAGCCAGCACAGAAATCAGATCTCCAACAGTAACACACTGGCTGTGACCCAGCCAGCACAGAAATCAGATCTCCAACTGTAACACACTGGCTGTAGCCCCAGCCTGCACGGAAATCAGATCTCCAACAGTAACACAGTGGCCGTGGCCTACCAGGTCAGAAATCAGATCTCCAACTGTAACACACTGGCTGTAGCCCCAGCCTGCACGGAAATCAGATCTCCAACAGTAACACACTGGCTGTGGCCCAACCTGCATGGAAATCAGATCTCCAACAGTAACACGCTGGCTATAGCGCAACCTGCACAGAAATCAGATCTCCAACAGTAAACACTGACTGTAGCTCAGCCAGTTCAGAAATCAGATCTCCAACAGTAACACACTGGCTGTGGCCCAGCCAGCACAGACATCAGAACTCCAACAGTAACATACTGGCTGTGGCCCAGCCAGCACAAAAATCAGATCTCCAACAGTAACACACTGGCTGTGGTGCTGCCAGCACAGAAATCAAATCTCCAACATTAACACACTGGCTGTGGCCCAGCCAGCACAGAAATCAGATCTGCAACAGTAACACACTGGCTGTAGCCCCAGCCTGCACGGAAATCAGATCTCCAACAGTAACACAGTGGCCGTGGCCTACCCGGTCAGAAATCAGATCTCCAACAGTAACACACTGGCTGCAGCCCAACTTGCACGGAAATCAGATCTCCAACAGTAACACGCTGGCTATAGCGCAGCCTGCGCAGAAATCAGATCTCCAACAGTAACACACTGGCTGTGGCACAGCCAGCACAGAAATCAGATCTCTAACAGTAACACACTGGCTGTGGCACAGCCAGCACAGAAATCAGATCTCCAACACTAACACACTGGCTGTAGCCCAACTTGCACGGAAATCAGATCTCCAACAGTAACATGCTGGCTATAGCGCAGCCTGCACAGAAATCAGATCTCCAACAGTAACACACTGGCCGTGGCCCAGCCGGCACAGAAATCAGATCTCCAACAGTAACACACTGGCTGTGGCCCAGCCAGCACAGAAATCAGATCTCCAACAGTAACACACTGGCTGTGACCCAGCCAGCACAGAAATCAGATCTCCAACAGTAACACACTGGCTGTAGCCCCAGCCTGCACGGAAATCAGATCTCCAATAGTAACACAGTGGCCGTGCCTTCCAGGTCAGAAATCAGATCTCCAACAGTAACACACTGGCTGTAGCCCCAGCCTGCACGGAAATCAGATCTCCAACAGTAACACACTGGCTGTGACCCAACCTGCACGGAAATCAGATCTCCAACAGTAACACGCTGGCTATAGCGCAACCTGCACAGAAATCAGATCTCCAACAGTAACACACTGACTGTAGCTCAGCCAGCACAGAAATCAGATCTCCAACAGTAACACACTGGCTGTGGCCCAGCCAGCACAGAAATCAGAACTCCAACAGTAACACACTGGCTGTGGCCCAGCCAGCACAAAAATCAGATCTCCAACAGTAACACACTTGCTGTAACCCCAGCCAGGACAGAAATCAGATCTCCAACAGTAACACACTGGCTGTAGCTCAGACAGCACAGAAATCAGGTCTCCAATAGTAACACACTGGCTGTGGCCCAGCCAGCACCGAAATCAGATCTCCAACAGTAACACACTGGCTGTGGCCCAGCCAGCACAGAAATCAGATCTCCAACAGTAACACACTGGCTGTGGCCCAGCCAGAACAGAAATCAGATCTCCAACAGTAACACACTGGCTGTGGCCCAGCCAGAACAGAAATCAGATCTCCAACAGTAACACAGTGACTGTAGCTCAGCCTGCACGGAAATCAGATCTCCAACAGTAAGACACTGCCTGTGGCCCAGCCAGCACAGAAATCAGATCTCCAACAGTAACACACTGGCTGTGGCCCAGCCAGCACAGAAATCAGATCTCCAACAGTAACACACTGGCTGTGGCCCAGCCAGCACAGAAATCAGATCTCCAACAGTAACACACTGGCTGTGGCCCAGCCAGCACAAAAATCAGATCAACAACAGTAACACACTTGCTGTAACCCCAGCCAGGACAGAAATCAGATCTCCAACAGTAACACACTGGCTGTGGCCCAGCCTGCAAGGAAATCAGATCTCCAACAGTAATACACTGGCTATAGCACAACCTGCACAGAAATCAGATCTCCAACAGTAACACACTGGCTGTAGCTCAGCCAGCACACAAATCAGATCTCCAACAGTAACACACTGGCTGTGACCCAGCCAGCACAGAAATCAGATCTCCAACAGTAACACACTGGCTGTGGCCCAGCCTGCACGGAAATCAGATCTCCAACAGTAATACACTGGCTATTGCACAACCTGAACAGAAATCAGATCTCCAACAGTAACACACTGACTGTAGCTCAGCCAGCACAGAAATCAGATCTCCAACAGTATCACACTGGCTGTTGCCCAGCCAGCACAGAAATCAGAACTCCAACAGTAACACACTGGCTGTGGCCCAGCCAGCACAGAAATGAGATCTCCAACAGTAACACACTGGCTGTGGCCCAGCCTGCACGGAAATCAGATCTCCAACAGTAATACACTGGCTATAGCACAACCTGCACAGAAATCAGATCTCCAACAGTAACACACTGACTGTAGCTCAGCCAGCACAGAAATCAGATCTCCAACAGTAACACACTGGCTGTGGCCCAGCCAGCACAGAAATCAGAACTCCAACAGTAACACACTGGCTGTGGCCCAGCCAGCACAAAAATCAGATCTCCAACAGTAACACACTGGCTGTGGCGCTGCCAGCACAGAAATGAGATCTCCAACAGTAACACACTGGCTGTAGCACAGCCAGCACAGAAATTGGATCTCCAACAGTAACACACTGCCTGTGGCACAGCCAGCACAGAAATCAGATCTGCAACAGTAACACACTGGCTGTAGCCCCAGCCTGCGCAGAAATCAGATCTCCAACAGTAACACACTGGCTGTGGCACAGCCAGCACAGAAATCAGATCTCCAACAGTAACACACTGGCTGTAGACCAACTTGCACGGAAATCAGATCTCCAACAGTAACATGCTGGCTATAGCGCAGCCTGCACAGAAATCAGATCTCCAACAGTAACACACTGGCTGTGGCCCAGCCAGCACAGAAATCAGATCTCCAACAGTAACATACTGGCTGTGGCCCAGCCAGCACAGAAATCAGATCTCCAACAGTAACACACTGGCTGTGGCCCAGCCAGCACAGAAATCAGATCTCCAACAGTAACACACTGGCTGTGACCCAGCCAGCACAGAAATCAGATCTCCAACTGTAACACACTGGCTGTAGCCCCAGCCTGCACGGAAATCAGATCTCCAACAGTAACACAGTGGCCGTGGCCTACCAGGTCAGAAATAAGATCTCCAACAGTAACACACTGGCTGTGGCACAGCCAGCACAGAAATCAGATCGCCAACAGTAACACACTGGCTGTAGCCCCAGCCTGCACGGAAATCAGATCTCCAACAGTAACACACTGGCTGTGGCCCAAGCTGCATGGAAATCAGATCTCCAACAGTAACACGCTGGCTATAGCGCAACCTGCACAGAAATCAGATCTCCAACAGTAAACACTGACTGTAGCTCAGCCAGTTCAGAAATCAGATCTCCAACAGTAACACACTGGCTGTGGCCCAGCCAGCACAGAAATCAGAACTCCAACAGTAACACACTGGCTGTGGCCCAGCCAGCACAGAAATCAGATCTGCAACAGTAACACACTGGCTGTAGCCCCAGCCTGCACGGAAATCAGATCTCCAATAGTAACACAGTGGCCGTGGCCAACCAGGTCAGAAATCATATCTCCAACAGTAACACACTGGCTGTAGCTCATCCAACACAGAAATCAGATCTCCAACAGTAACACACTGGCTATAGCACAACCTGCACAGAAATCAGATCTCCAACAGTAACACACTGGCTGTAGCTCAGCCAGCACAGAAATCAGATCTCCAACAGTAATACACTGGCTATAGCACAACCTGCACAGAAATCAGATCTCCAACAGTAACACACTGGCTGTAGCTCAGCCAACACAGAAATCAGATCTCCAACAGTAACACACTGGCTGTGGCCCAGCCTGCACGGAAATCAGATCTCCAACAGTAACACACTGGCTATAGCAAAACCTGCACAGAAATCAGATCTCCAACAGTAACACACTCGCTGTAGCTCAGCCGACACAGAAATCAGATCTCCAACAGTAACACACTGGCTGTGGCCCAGCCAGCACAGAAATCAGATCTCCAACAGTAACACACTGGCTGTGGCCCAGCCAGCACAGAAATCAGATCTCCAACAGTAACACACTGGCTGTGACCCAGCCAGCACAGAAATCAGATCTCCAACTGTAACACACTGGCTGTGGCCCAGCCAGCACAGAAATCAGATCTCCAACAGTAACACACTGGCTGTGGCCCAGCCAGCACAGAAATCAGATCTCCAACAGTAACACACTGGCTGTGACCCAGCCAGCACAGAAATCAGATCTCCAACTGTAACACACTGGCTGTAGCCCCAGCCTGCACGGAAATCAGATCTCCAACAGTAACACAGTGGCCGTGGCCTACCAGGTCAGAAATCAGATCTCCAACAGTAACACACTGGCTGTGGCACAGCCAGCACAGAAATCAGATCGCCAACAGTAACACACTGGCTGTAGCCCCAGCCTGCACGGAAATCAGATCTCCAACAGTAACACGCTGGCTATAGCGCAACCTGCACAGAAATCAGATCTCCAACAGTAAACACTGACTGTAGCTCAGCCAGTTCAGAAATCAGATCTCCAACAGTAACACACTGGCTGTGGCCCAGCCAGCACAGAAATCAGAACTCCAACAGTAACACACTGGCTGTGGCTCAGCCTGCACGGAAATCAGATCTCCAACAGTAACACAGTGGCCGTGGCCAACCAGGTCAGAAATCATATCTCCAACAGTAACACACTGGCTGTAGCTCATCCAACACAGAAATCAGATCTCCAACAGTAACACACTGGCTGTGGCCCAGCCTGCACGGAAATCAGATCTCCAACAGTAATACACTGGCTATAGCACAACCTGCACAGAAATCAGATCTCCAACAGTAACACACTGGCTGTAGCTCAGCCAGCACAGAAATCAGATCTCCAACAGTAACACACTGGCTGTGGCCCAGCCTGCACGGAAATCAGATCTCCAACAGTAACACACTGGCTATAGCACAACCTGCACAGAAATCAGATCTCCAACAGTAACACACTGGCTGTAGCTCAGCCAGCACAGAAATCAGATCTCCAACAGTAACACACTGGCTGTGGTCCAGCCTGCACGGAAATCAGATCTCCAA
The DNA here is from genome assembly GCF_037043375.1 of Chiloscyllium plagiosum. Lineage (NCBI taxonomy): Eukaryota > Metazoa > Chordata > Chondrichthyes > Orectolobiformes > Hemiscylliidae > Chiloscyllium > Chiloscyllium plagiosum. The sequence goes on along the minus strand of NW_028270149.1, from coordinate 88,984,264 downwards.
CAGTAATACACTGGCTGTGGCCCAGCCAGCACAGAAATCAGATCTCCAACAGTAACACACTGGCTGTGGTCCAGCCTGCACGGAAATCAGATCTCCAACAGTAATACACTGGCTGTGGCCCAGCCAGCACAGAAATCAGATCTCCAACAGTAACACACTGGCTGTTGCCCAGCCAGCACAGAAATGAGATCTCCAACAGTAACACACTGGCTGTGGTCCAGCCTGCACGGAAATCAGATCTCCAACAGTAATACACTGGCTGTGGCCCAGCCAGCACAGAAATCAGATCTCCAACAGTAACACACTGGCTGTTGCCCAGCCAGCACAGAAATGAGATCTCCAACAGTAACACACTGGCTGTGGCCCAGCCAGCACAGAAATGAGATATCCAACAGTAACACACTGGCTGTGGTCCAGCCTGCACGGAAATCAGATCTCCAACAGTAATACACTGGCTGTGGCCCAGCCAGCACAGAAATCAGATCTCCAACAGTAACACACTGGCTGTGGCCCAGCCTGCACGGAAATCAGATCTCCAACAGTAATACACTGGCTATTGCACAACCTGAACAGAAATCAGATCTCCAACAGTAACACACTGACTGTAGCTCAGCCAGCACAGAAATCAGATCTCCAACAGTATCACACTGGCTGTTGCCCAGCCAGCACAGAAATCAGAACTCCAACAGTAACACACTGGCTGTGGCCCAGCCAGCACAGAAATGAGATCTCCAACAGTAACACACTGGCTGTGGCCCAGCCTGCACGGAAATCAGATCTCCAACAGTAATACACTGGCTATAGCACAACCTGCACAGAAATCAGATCTCCAACAGTAACACACTGACTGTAGCTCAGCCAGCACAGAAATCAGATCTCCAACAGTAACACACTGGCTGTGGCCCAGCCAGCACAGAAATCAGAACTCCAACAGTAACACACTGGCTGTGGCCCAGCCAGCACAAAAATCAGATCTCCAACAGTAACACACTGGCTGTGGCGCTGCCAGCACAGAAATGAGATCTCCAACAGTAACACACTGGCTGTAGCACAGCCAGCACAGAAATTGGATCTCCAACAGTAACACACTGCCTGTGGCACAGCCAGCACAGAAATCAGATCTGCAACAGTAACACACTGGCTGTAGCCCCAGCCTGCGCAGAAATCAGATCTCCAACAGTAACACACTGGCTGTGGCACAGCCAGCACAGAAATCAGATCTCCAACAGTAACACACTGGCTGTAGACCAACTTGCACGGAAATCAGATCTCCAACAGTAACATGCTGGCTATAGCGCAGCCTGCACAGAAATCAGATCTCCAACAGTAACACACTGGCTGTGGCCCAGCCAGCACAGAAATCAGATCTCCAACAGTAACATACTGGCTGTGGCCCAGCCAGCACAGAAATCAGATCTCCAACAGTAACACACTGGCTGTGGCCCAGCCAGCACAGAAATCAGATCTCCAACAGTAACACACTGGCTGTGACCCAGCCAGCACAGAAATCAGATCTCCAACTGTAACACACTGGCTGTAGCCCCAGCCTGCACGGAAATCAGATCTCCAACAGTAACACAGTGGCCGTGGCCTACCAGGTCAGAAATAAGATCTCCAACAGTAACACACTGGCTGTGGCACAGCCAGCACAGAAATCAGATCGCCAACAGTAACACACTGGCTGTAGTCCCAGCCTGCACGGAAATCAGATCTCCAACAGTAACACACTGGCTGTGGCCCAAGCTGCATGGAAATCAGATCTCCAACAGTAACACGCTGGCTATAGCGCAACCTGCACAGAAATCAGATCTCCAACAGTAAACACTGACTGTAGCTCAGCCAGTTCAGAAATCAGATCTCCAACAGTAACACACTGGCTGTGGCCCAGCCAGCACAGAAATCAGAACTCCAACAGTAACACACTGGCTGTGGCCCAGCCAGCACAGAAATCAGATCTGCAACAGTAACACACTGGCTGTAGCCCCAGCCTGCACGGAAATCAGATCTCCAATAGTAACACAGTGGCCGTGGCCAACCAGGTCAGAAATCATATCTCCAACAGTAACACACTGGCTGTAGCTCATCCAACACAGAAATCAGATCTCCAACAGTAACACACTGGCTATAGCACAACCTGAACAGAAATCAGATCTCCAACAGTAACACACTGGCTGTAGCTCAGCCAGCACAGAAATCAGATCTCCAACAGTAATACACTGGCTATAGCACAACCTGCACAGAAATCAGATCTCCAACAGTAACACACTGGCTGTAGCTCAGCCAACACAGAAATCAGATCTCCAACAGTAACACACTGGCTGTGGCCCAGCCTGCACGGAAATCAGATCTCCAACAGTAACACACTGGCTATAGCAAAACCTGCACAGAAATCAGATCTCCAACAGTAACACACTCGCTGTAGCTCAGCCGACACAGAAATCAGATCTCCAACAGTAACACACTGGCTGTGGCCCAGCCAGCACAGAAATCAGATCTCCAACAGTAACACACTGGCTGTGGCCCAGCCAGCACAGAAATCAGATCTCCAACAGTAACACACTGGCTGTGACCCAGCCAGCACAGAAATCAGATCTCCAACTGTAACACACTGGCTGTGGCCCAGCCAGCACAGAAATCAGATCTCCAACAGTAACACACTGGCTGTGGCCCAGCCAGCACAGAAATCAGATCTCCAACAGTAACACACTGGCTGTGACCCAGCCAGCACAGAAATCAGATCTCCAACTGTAACACACTGGCTGTAGCCCCAGCCTGCACGGAAATCAGATCTCCAACAGTAACACAGTGGCCGTGGCCTACCAGGTCAGAAATCAGATCTCCAACAGTAACACACTGGCTGTGGCACAGCCAGCACAGAAATCAGATCGCCAACAGTAACACACTGGCTGTAGCCCCAGCCTGCACGGAAATCAGATCTCCAACAGTAACACGCTGGCTATAGCGCAACCTGCACAGAAATCAGATCTCCAACAGTAAACACTGACTGTAGCTCAGCCAGTTCAGAAATCAGATCTCCAACAGTAACACACTGGCTGTGGCCCAGCCAGCACAGAAATCAGAACTCCAACAGTAACACACTGGCTGTGGCTCAGCCTGCACGGAAATCAGATCTCCAACAGTAACACAGTGGCCGTGGCCAACCAGGTCAGAAATCATATCTCCAACAGTAACACACTGGCTGTAGCTCATCCAACACAGAAATCAGATCTCCAACAGTAACACACTGGCTGTGGCCCAGCCTGCACGGAAATCAGATCTCCAACAGTAATACACTGGCTATAGCACAACCTGCACAGAAATCAGATCTCCAACAGTAACACACTGGCTGTAGCTCAGCCAGCACAGAAATCAGATCTCCAACAGTAACACACTGGCTGTGGCCCAGCCTGCACGGAAATCAGATCTCCAACAGTAACACACTGGCTATAGCACAACCTGCACAGAAATCAGATCTCCAACAGTAACACACTGGCTGTAGCTCAGCCAGCACAGAAATCAGATCTCCAACAGTAACACACTGGCTGTGGTCCAGCCTGCACGGAAATCAGATCTCCAACAGTAATACACTGGCTGTGGCCCAGCCAGCACAGAAATCAGATCTCCAACAGTAACACACTGGCTGTGGTCCAGCCTGCACGGAAATCAGATCTCCAACAGTAATACACTGGCTGTGGCCCAGCCAGCACAGAAATCAGATCTCCAACAGTAACACACTGGCTGTTGCCCAGCCAGCACAGAAATGAGATCTCCAACAGTAACACACTGGCTGTGGTCCAGCCTGCACGGAAATCAGATCTCCAACAGTAATACACTGGCTGTGGCCCAGCCAGCACAGAAATCAGATCTCCAACAGTAACACACTGGCTGTTGCCCAGCCAGCACAGAAATGAGATCTCCAACAGTAACACACTGGCTGTGGCCCAGCCAGCACAGAAATGAGATATCCAACAGTAACACACTGGCTGTGGTCCAGCCTGCACGGAAATCAGATCTCCAACAGTAATACACTGGCTGTGGCCCAGCCAGCACAGAAATCAGATCTCCAACTGTAACACACTGGCTGTGGCCCAGCCTGCACGGAAATCAGATCTCCAACAGTAATACACTGGCTATAGCACAACCTGCACAGAAATCAGATCTCCAACAGTAACACACTGACTGTAGCTCAGCCAGCACAGAAATCAGATCTCTAACAGTAACACACTGGCTGTGGCGCTGCCAGCACAGAAATTGGATCTCCAACAGTAACACACTGGCTGTGGCACAGCCAGCACAGAAATCAGATCTGCAACAGTAACACACTGGCTGTAGCCCCAGCCTGCGCAGAAATCAGATCTCCAACAGTAACACACTGGCTGTGGCACAGCCAGCACAGAAATCAGATCTCCAACAGTAACACACTGGCTGTAGCCCAACTTGCACGGAAATCAGATCTCCAACAGTAACATGCTGGCTATAGCGCAGCCTGCACAGAAATCAGATCTCCAACAGTAACACACTGGCTGTGGCCCAGCCAGCACAGAAATCAGATCTCCAACAGTAACATACTGGCTGTGACCCAGCCAGCACAGAAATCAGATCTCCAACAGTAACACACTGGCTGTGGCCGAGCCAGCATAGAAATCAGATCTCCAACAGTAACACACTGGCTGTGACCCAGCCAGCGCAGAAATCAGATCTCCAACTGTAACACACTGGCTGTAGCCCCAGCCTGCACGGAAATCAGATCTCCAACAGTAACACAGTGGCCGTGGCCTACCAGGTCGGAAATCAGATCTCCAACAGTAACACACTGGCTGTGGCACAGCCAGCACAGAAATCAGATCTCCAACAGTAACACACTGGCTGTGGCCCAACCTGCATGGAAATCAGATCTCCAACAGTAACACGCTGGCTATAGCGCAACCTGCACAGAAATCAGATCTCCAACAGTAAACACTGACTGTAGCTCAGCCAGTTCAGAAATCAGATCTCCAACAGTGGCTGTGGCCCAGCCAGCACAGACATCAGAACTCCAACAGTAACACACTGGCTGTGGCCCAGCCAGCACAAAAATCAGATCTCCAACAGTAACACACTGGCTGTGGTGCTGCCAGCACAGAAATCAAATCTCCAACATTAACACACTGGCTGTGGCCCAGCCAGCACAGAAATCAGATCTGCAACAGTAACACACTGGCTGTAGCCCCAGCCTGCACGGAAATCAGATCTCCAACAGTAACACAGTGGCCGTGGCCTACCCGGTCAGAAATCAGATCTCCAACAGTAACACACTGGCTGTGGCACAGCCCGCACAGAAATCAGATCTCCAACAGTAACACACTGGCTGTGGCCCAGCCAGCACAGAAATCAGATCTCCAACAGTAACACACTGGCTGTGACCCAGCCAGCACAGAAATCAGATCTCCAACAGTAACACACTGGCTGTAGCCCCAGCCTGCACGGAAATCAGATCTCCAATAGTAACACAGTGGCCGTGCCTTCCAGGTCAGAAATCAGATCTCCAACAGTAACACACTGGCTGTAGCCCCAGCCTGCACGGAAATCAGATCTCCAACAGTAACACACTGGCTGTGACCCAACCTGCACGGAAATCAGATCTCCAACAGTAACACGCTGGCTATAGCGCAACCTGCACAGAAATCAGATCTCCAACAGTAACACACTGACTGTAGCTCAGCCAGCACAGAAATCAGATCTCCAACAGTAACACACTGGCTGTGGCCCAGCCAGCACAAAAATCAGATCTCCAACAGTAACACACTTGCTGTAACCCCAGCCAGGACAGAAATCAGATCTCCAACAGTAACACACTGGCTGTAGCTCAGACAGCACAGAAATCAGGTCTCCAATAGTAACACACTCGCTGTGGCCCAGCCAGCACCGAAATCAGATCTCCAACAGTAACACACTGGCTGTGGCCCAGCCAGCACAGAAATCAGATCTCCAACAGTAACACACTGGCTGTGGCCCAACTTGCACGGAAATCAAATCTCCAACAGTAACACGCTGGCTATAGCGCAACCTGCACAGAACTCAGATCTCCAACAGTAACACACTGGCTGTGGCCCAGCCAGCACAGAAATCAGATCTCCAACAGTAACACACTGGCTGTGGCCCAGCCAGCACAGAAATCAGATCTCCAACATTAACTCACTGGCTGTAGCCCCAGCCTGCACGGAAATCAGATCGCCAACAGTAACACAGCGGCCGTGGCCTACCAGGTCAGAAATCAGATCTCCAACAGTAACACACTGGCTGTAGCTCAGCCAACACAGAAATCAGATCTCCAACAGTAACACACTGGCTGTAGCCCAACTTGCACGGAAATCAAATCTCCAACAGTAACACGCTGGCTATAGCGCAGCCTGCACAGAACTCAGATTTCGAACAGTAACACACTGGCTGTGGCCCAGCCAGCACAGAAATCAGATCTCCAACAGTAACACACTGGCTGTGGCCCAGCCAGCACAGAAATCAGATCTCCAACAGTAACACACTGGCTGTGGCCCAGCCACCACAGAAATCAGATCTCCAACAGTAACACACTGGCTGTGGCACAGCCAGCACAGAAATCAGATCTCCAACAGTAACACACTGCCTGTGGCACAGCCAGCACAGAAATCAGATCGCCAACAGTAACACACTGGCTGTAGCCCCAGCCTGCACGGAAATCAGATCTCCAACAGTAACACACTGGCTGTGGCCCAACCTGCACGGAAATCAGATCTCCAACAGTAACACGCTGGCTATAGCGCAACCTGCACAGAAATTAGATCTCCAACAGTAACGCACTGACTGTAGCTCAGCCAGCACAGAAACCAGATCCCCAACAGTAACACACTGGCTGTGGCCCAGCCAGCACAGAAATCAGAACTCCAACAGTAACACACTGGCTGTGGCCCAGCCAGCACAAAAATCAGATCTCCAACAGTAACACACTGGCTGTGGTGCTGCCAGCACAGAAATGAGATCTCCAACAGTAACACACTGGCTGTAGCGCTGTCAGCACAGAAATCAGATCTCCAACAGTAACACACTGCCTGTGGCACAGCCAGCGCAGAAATCAGATCTGCAACAGTAACACACTGGCTGTAGCCCCAGCCTGCACAGAAATCAGATCTCCAACAGTAACACACTGGCTGTAGCTCATCCAACACAGAAATCCGATCTCCAACAGTAGTACACTTGCTGTAGCCCCAGCAAGCACCGAAATCAGATCTCCAACATTAACACACAGGCTGTGGCCCAGCCAGCACAGAAATCAGATCTCCAACAGTAACACACTGGCTGTAGCGCAGCCAGCACAGAAATCAGATCTCCAACAGTAACACACTGGCTGTGGCCCAGCCCGCACGGAAATCAGATCTCTAACAGTAACACACTGGCTGTGGCCCAGCCTGCATGGAAATCAGATCTCCAACAGTAATACACTGCCTGTGGCCCAGCCAGCACAGAAATCAGATCTCCAACAGTAACACACTGACTGTGGCCCAGCCAGCACAGAAATCTGATATCCAACAGTAACACACTGACTGTGGCCCAGCCGGCACAGAAATCTGATCTCCAACAGTAACACGCTGGCTATAGCGCAGCCTGCACATAACTCAGATCTCCAACAGTAACACACTGGCTGTGGCACAGCAAGCACAGAAATCAGATCTCCAACAGTAACACGCTGGCTATAGCGCAGCCTGCACAGAACTCTGATCTCCACCAGTAACACACTGGCTGTAGCCCCAGCCAGCACAGAAATCAAATCTCCAACATTAACACACTGGCTGTGGCCCAGCCAGCACAGAAATCAAATCTCCAACATTAACACACTGGCTGTGGCACAGCAAGCACAGAAATCAGATCTCCAACAGTAACACACTGGCTGTAGCTCATCCAACACAGAAATCCGATCTCCAACAGTAACACACTGGCTGTAGCCCAACTTGCACGGAAATCTGATCTCCAACAGTAACACACTGGCTGTGGCCCAGCCAGAACAGAAATCAGATCTCCAACAGTAACACACTGGCTGTGGCTCAGCCAGCACAGAAATCAGATCTCCAACAGTAACACACTGGCTGTGACCCAGCCAGCATAGAAATGAGATCTCCAACAGTAACACACTGGCTGTGGCCTAGCCTGCACGGAAATCAGATCTCCAACAGTAATACACTGGCTATAGCACAACCTGCACAGAAATCAGATCTCCAATAGTAACACACTGGCTGTAGCGCAGCCAGCACAGAAATCAGATCTCCAACAGTAACACACTGGCTGTAGCCCAACTTGCACGGAAATCAAATCTCCAACAGTAACACGCTGGCTATAGCGCAACCTGCACAGAACTCAGATCTCCAACAGTAACACACTGGCTGTGGCCCAGCCAGCACAGAAATCAGATCTCCAACAGTAACACACTGGCTGTGGCCCAGCCAGCACAGAAATCAGATCTCCAACATTAACTCACTGGCTGTAGCCCCAGCCTGCACGGAAATCAGATCGCCAACAGTAACACAGCGGCCGTGGCCTACCAGGTCAGAAATCAGATCTCCAACAGTAACACACTGGCTGTAGCTCAGCCAACACAGAAATCAGATCTCCAACAGTAACACACTGGCTGTAGCCCAACTTGCACGGAAATCAAATCTCCAACAGTAACACGCTGGCTATAGCGCAGCCTGCACAGAACTCAGATTTCGAACAGTAACACACTGGCTGTGGCCCAGCCAGCACAGAAATCAGATCTCCAACAGTAACACACTGGCTGTGGCCCAGCCAGCACAGAAATCAGATCTCCAACAGTAACACACTGGCTGTGGCACAGCCAGCACAGAAATCAGATCTCCAACAGTAACACACTGCCTGTGGCACAGCCAGCACAGAAATCAGATCTCCAACAGTAACACACTGGCTGTGGCCCAGCCACCACAGAAATCAGATCTCCAACAGTAACACACTGGCTGTGGCACAGCCAGCACAGAAATCAGATCTCCAACAGTAACACACTGCCTGTGGCACAGCCAGCACAGAAATCAGATCGCCAACAGTAACACACTGGCTGTAGCCCCAGCCTGCACGGAAATCAGATCTCCAACAGTAACACACTGGCTGTGGCCCAACCTGCACGGAAATCAGATCTCCAACAGTAACACGCTGGCTATAGCGCAACCTGCACAGAAATTAGATCTCCAACAGTAACGCACTGACTGTAGCTCAGCCAGCACAGAAACCAGATCCCCAACAGTAACACACTGGCTGTGGCCCAGCCAGCACAGAAATCAGAACTCCAACAGTAACACACTGGCTGTGGCCCAGCCAGCACAAAAATCAGATCTCCAACAGTAACACACTGGCTGTGGTGCTGCCAGCACAGAAATGAGATCTCCAACAGTAACACACTGGCTGTAGCGCTGTCAGCACAGAAATCAGATCTCCAACAGTAACACACTGCCTGTGGCACAGCCAGCACAGAAATCAGATCTGCAACAGAAACACACTGGCTGTAGCCCCAGCCTGCACGGAAATCAGATCTCCAACAGTAACACTGTGGCCGTGGCCTACCAGGTCAGAAATCAGATCTCCAACAGTAACACACTGGCTGTAGCTCATCCAACACAGAAATCCGATCTCCAACAGTAACACACTGGCTGTAGCGCAGCCAGCACAGAAATCAGATCTCCAACAGTAACACACTGGCTGTGGCCCAGCCCGCACGGAAATCAGATCTCCAACAGTAACACACTGGCTGTAGCGCAGCCAGCACAGAAATCAGATCTCCAACATTAACACACTGGCTGTGGCCCAGCCAGCACAGAAATCAGATCTCCAACAGTAACACACTGGCTGTAGCGCAGCCAGCACAGAAATCAGATCTCCAACAGTAACACACTGGCTGTGGCCCAGCCCGCACGGAAATTAGATCTCTAACAGTAACACACTGGCTGTGGCCCAGCCTGCATGGAAATCAGATCTCCAACAGTAATACACTGCCTGTGGCCCAGCCAGCACAGAAATCAGATCTCCAACAGTAACACACTGACTGTGGCCCAGCCAGCACAGAAATCTGATATCCAACAGTAACACACTGACTGTGGCCCAGCCGGCACAGAAATCTGATCTCCAACAGTAACACGCTGGCCATAGCGCAGCCTGCACATAACTCAGATCTCCAACAGTAACACACTGGCTGTGGCACAGCAAGCACAGAAATCAGATCTCCAACAGTAACACGCTGGATATAGCGCAGCCTGCACAGAACTCTGATCTCCACCAGTAACACACTGGCTGTAGCCCCAGCCAGCACAGAAATCAAATCTCCAACATTAACACACTGGCTGTGGCCCAGCCAGCACAGAAATCAAATCTCCAACATTAACACACTGGCTGTGGCACAGCAAGCACAGAAATCAGATCTCCAACAGTAACACACTGGCTGTAGCTCATCCAACACAGAAATCCGATCTCCAACAGTAACACACTGGCTGTAGCCCAACTTGCACGGAAATCAGATCTCCAACAGTAACACACTGGCTGTGGCCCAGCCAGAACAGAAATCAGATCTCCAACAGTAACACACTGGCTGTGGCCTAGCCTGCACGGAAATCAGATCTCCAACAGTAATACACTGGCTATAGCACAACCTGCACAGAAATCAGATCTCCAACAGTAACACACTGACTGTAGCTCAGCCAGCACAGAAATCAGATCTCCAACAGTAACACACTGGCTGTTGCCCAGCCAGCACAGAAATCAGAACTCCAACAGTAACACACTGGCTGTGGCCCAGCCGGCACAAAAATCAGATCTCCAACAGTAACACAATGGCTGTGGCCCAGCCAGCACAGAAATCCGATCTCCAACAGTAACACACTGGCTGTAGCACAGCCAGCACAGAAATCAGATCTCCAACAGTAACACACTGCCTGTGGCACAGCCAGCACAGAAATCAGATCTGCAACAGTAACACACTGCTGTAGCCCCAGCCTGCACGGAAATCAGATCTCCAACAGTAACACAGTGGCCGTGGCCAACCAGGTCAGAAATCAGATCTCCAACAGTAACACACTGGCTGTGGCTCAGCCAGCACAGAAATCCGATCTCCAACAGTAACATACTGGCTGTGGCCCAGCCAGCACAGAAATCAGATCTCCAACAGTAACACACTGGCTGTGGCCCAGCCAGCACAGAAATCAGATCTCCAACAGTAACACACTGGCTGTGACCCAGCCAGCACAGAAATCAGATCTGCAACAGTAACACACTGGCTGTTGCCCCAGCCTGCACGGAAATCACATCTCCAACAGGAACACAGTGGCCGTGTCCTACCAGGTCAGAAATCAGATCTCCAACAGGAACACACTGGCTGTGGCACAGCCAGCACAGAAATCAGATCTCCAACAGTAACACACTGGCTGTAGCCCAACTTGCACGGAAATCAGATCTCCAACAGTAACATGCTGGCTATAGCACAGCCTGCACCGAAATCAGATCTCCAACAGTAACACACTGGCTGTGGCTCAGCCAGCACAGAAATCAGATCTCCAACAGTAACACACTGGCTGTGGTGCTGCCAGCACAGAAATGAGATCTCCAACAGTAACACACTGGCTGTAGTGCAGCCAGCACAGAAATCAGATCTCCAACAGTAACACACTGCCTGTGGCCCAGCCAGCACAGAAATCTGATCTGCAACAGTAACACACTGGCTGTAGCCCCAGCCTGCACGGAAATCAGATCTCCAACAGTAACACAGTGGCCGTGGCCTACCCGGTCAGAAATCAGATCTCCAACAGTAACACACTGGCTGTCGCTCATCCAACACAGAAATCCGATCTCCAACAGTAACACACTGGCTGTAGCCCAACTTGCACGGAAATCAGATCTCCAACAGTAACACGCTGGCTATAGCGCAGCCTGCACAGAAATCAGATCTCCAACAGTAACACACTGGCTGTGGCACAGCCAGCACAGAAATCAGATCTCCAACAGTAACACACTGGATGTGGCACAGCCAGCACAGAAATCAGATCTCCAACAGTAACACACTGGCTGTCGCTCATCCAACACAGAAATCAGATCTCCAACAGTAACACACTGGCTGTAGCCCAACTTGCACGGAAATCAGATCTCCAACAGTAACACGCTGGCTATAGCGCAGCCTGCACAGAAATCAGATCTCCAACAGTAACACACTGGCTGTGGCACAGCCAGCACAGAAATCAGATCTCCAACAGTAACACACTGGATGTGGCACAGCCAGCACAGAAATCAGATCTCCAAAAGTAACACACTGGCTGTAGCCCCAGCCTGCACGGAAATCAGATCTCCAATAGTAACACAGTGGCCGTGCCTTCCAGGTCAGAATTCAGATCTCCAACAGTAACACACTGGCTGTAGCCCCAGGCTGCACGGAAATCAGATCTCCAACAGTAACACACTGGCTGTGGCCCAACCTGCACGGAAATCAGATCTCCAACAGTAACACACTGGCTGTAGCCCCAGCCTGCACGGAAATCAGATCTCCAACAGTAACACATTGGCCGTGGCCTACCAGGTCAGAAATCAGATCTCCAGCAGTAACACACTGGCTGTGGCTCAGCCAGCACAGAAATCAGATCTCCAACAGTAACACACTGGCTGTAGCCCCAGCCTGCACGGAAATCAGATCTCCAACAGTAACACACTGGCTGTGGCCCAACCTGCATGGAAATCAGATCTCCAACAGTAACACGCTGGCTATAGCGCAATCTGCACAGAAATCAGACCTCCAACATTAACACTGACTGTAGCTCAGCCAGTTCAGAAATCAGATCTCCAACAGTAACACACTGGCTGTGGCCCAGCCAGCACAGAAATCAGAACTCCAACAGTGACACACTGGCTGTGGCCCAGCCAGCACAAAAATCAGATCTCCAACAGTAACACACTGGCTGTGGTGCTGCCAGCACAGAAATGAGATCTCCAACAGTAACACACTGCCTGTGGCCCAGCCTGCACAGAAATCAGATCTCCAACAGTAACACACTGCCTGTGGCCCAGCCTGCATGGAAATCAGATCTCCAACAGTAACACACTGGCTGTAGCCCAACTTGCACGGAAATCAGATCTCCAACAGTAACACGCTGGCTACACCGCAGCCTGCACAGAAATCAGATCTCCAACAGTAACACACTGGCTGTGGCACAGCCAGCACAGAAATCAGATCTCCAACAGTAACGCACTGGCTGTGGCACAACCAGCACAGAAATCAGATCTCCAACAGTAACACACTGGCTGTAGCCCAACTTGCACGGAAATCAGATCTCCAACAGTAACATGCTGGCTATAGCGCAGCCTGCACAGAAATCAGATCTCCAACAGTAACACATTGGCCGTGGCCCAGCCAGCACAGAAATCAGATCTCCAACAGTAACACACTGGCTGTGGCCCAGCCAGCACAGAAATCAGATCTCCAACAGTAACACACTGGCTGTGGCCCAGCCAGCACAGAAATCAGATCTCCAACAGTAACACACTGGCAGTGACCCAGCCAGCACAGAAATCAGATCTCCAACAGTAACACACTGGCTGTAGCCCCAGCCTGCACGGAAATCAGATCTCCAATAGTAACACAGTGGCCGTGCCTTCCAGGTCAGATCTCAGATCTCCAACAGTAACACACTGGCTGTAGCCCCAGCCTGCACGGAAATCAGATCTCCAACAGTAACACACTGGCTGTGGCCCAACCTGCACGGAAATCAGATCTCCAACAGTAACACGCTGGCTATAGCGCAACCTGCACAGAAATCAGATCTCCAACAGTAACACACTGACTGTAGCTCAGCCAGCACAGAAATCAGATCACCAACAGTAACACATTGGCTGTGCCCCAGCCAGCACAGAAATCAGAACTCCAACAGTAACACACTGGCTGTGGCCCAGCCAGCACAAAAATCAGATCTCCAACAGTAACACACTTGCTGTAACCCCAGCCAGGACAGAAATCAGATCTCCAACAGTAACACACTGGCTGTAGCTCAGACAGCACAGAAATCAGGTCTCCAATAGTAACACACTGGCTGTGGCCCAGCCAGCACCGAAATCAGATCTCCAACAGTAACACACTGGCTGTGGCCCAGCCAGCACGGAAATCAGATCTCCAACAGTAACACACTGGCTGTGGCCCAGCCAGAACAGAAATCAGATCTCCAACAGTAACACACTGACTGTAGCTCAGCCAGCACAGAAATCAGATCTCCAACAGTAACACACTGGCTGTGGCACAACCAGCACAGAAATCAGATCTCCAACAGTAACACACTGGCTGTGGCCCAGCCTGCACGGAAATCAGATCTCCAACAGTAAGACACTGCCTGTGGCCCAGCCAGCACAGAAATCAGATCTCGAACAGTAACACACTGGCTGTGGCCCAGCCAGCACAGAAATCAGATCTCCAACAGTAACACACTGGCTGTGGCACAGCCAGCACAGAAATCAGATCTCCAACAGTAACACACTGACTATAGCGCAGCCTGCACTGAAATCAGATCTCCAACAGTAACACACTGGCTGTGGCCCAACCTGCACGGAAATCAGATCTCCAACAGTAACACACTGGCTGTAGCCCCAGCCTGCACGGAAATCAGATCTCCAACAGTAACACATTGGCCGTGGCCTACCAGGTCAGAAATCAGATCTCCAGCAGTAACACACTGGCTGTGGCTCAGCCAGCACAGAAATCAGATCTCCAACAGTAACACACTGGCTGTAGCCCCAGCCTGCACGGAAATCAGATCTCCAACAGTAACACATTGGCCGTGGCCTACCAGGTCAGAAATCAGATCTCCAACAGTAACACGCTGGCTATATCGCAGCCTGCACATAACTCAGATCTCCAACAGTAACACACTGGCTGTGGCACAGCAAGCACAGAAATCAGATCTCCAACAGTAACACGCTGGCTATAGCGCAGCCTGCACAGAACTCAGATCTCCAACAGTAACACACTGGCTGTAGCCCCAGCCAGCACAGAAATCAAATCTCCAACATTCACACACTGGCTATATCGCAGCCTGCACATAACTCAGATCTCCAACAGTAACACACTGGCTGTGGCCCAGCAGACACAGAAATCAGATCTCCTACAGTAACACACTGGCTGTAGCGCAGCCAGCCCGGAAATCAGATCTCCAACAGTAACACACTGGCTGTAGCACAGCCTGCACAGAAATCAGATCTCCAACGTAACACACTGCCTGTGGCACAGCTAGCACAGAAATCAGATCTCCAACAGTAACTCACTGGCTGTAGCCCCAGCCTGCACAGAAATCAGATCTCCAACAGTAACACACTGGCTGTAGCTCAACTTGCAAGGAAATCAAATCTCCAACAGTAACACGCTGGCTATAGCGCAGCCTGCACAGAACTCAGATCTCCAACAGTAACACACTGGCTGTGGCCCAGCCAGCACAGAAATCAGATCTCCAACAGTAACACACTGGCTGTGGCCCAGCCAGCACAGAAATCAGATCTCCAACAGTAACACACTGGCTGTGGCCCAGCCAGCACAGAAATCAGATCTCCAACAGTAACACACTGGCTGTGGCGCTGCCAGCACAGAAATGCGATCTCCAACAGTAACACACTGGCTGTAGCGCAGCCAGGACAGAAAACAGATCTCCAACAGTAACACACTACCTGTGGCACAGCCAGCACAGAAATCAGATCTGCAACAGTAACACACTGGCTGTAGCCCCAGCCTGCACGGAAATCAGATCTCCAACAGTAACACTGTGGCCGTGGCCTACCAGGTTAGAAATCAGATCTCCAACAGTAACACACTGGCTGTGGCTCATCCAACACAGAAATCCGATCTCCAACAGTAACACACTGGCTGTAGCCCAACTTGCACGGAAATCAGATCTCCAACAGTAACACACAGGCTGTGGCCCAGCCGGCACAGAAATCAGATCTCCAACAGTAACACACTGGCTGTGACCCAGCCAGCACAGAAATGAGATCTCCAACAGTAACACACTGTCTGTGACCCAGCCAGCACGGAAATCAGATCTCCAACAGTAATACACTGGCTATAGCACAACCTGCACAGAAATCAGATCTCCAACAGTAACACACTGACTGTAGCTCAGCCAGCACAGAAATCAGATCTCCAACAGTAACACACTGGCTGTTGCCCAGCCAGCACAGAAATCAGAACTCCAACAGTAACACACTGGCTGTGGCCCAGCCAGCACAAAAATCAGATCTCCAACAGTAACACACTGGCTGTGGCGCTGCCAGCACAGAAATGAGATCTCCAACAGTAACACACTGGCTGTAGCAAAGCCAGCACAGAAATCAGATCTCCAACAGTAACACACTGCCTGTGGCCCAGCCAGCACAGAAATCTGATCTGCAACAGTAACACACTGGCTGTAGCCCCAGCCTGCACGGAAACCAGATCTCCAACAGTAACACAGTGGCCGTGGCCTACCCGGTCAAAAATCAGATCTCCAACAGTAACACACTGGCTGTCGCTCATCCAACACAGAAATCCGATCTCCAACAGGAACACACTGGCTGTAGCCCAACTTGCACGGAAATCAGATCTCCAACAGTAACACGCTGGCTATAGCGCAGCCAGCACAGAAATCAGATCTCCAACAGTAACACACTGGCTGTAGCGCAGCCAGCACAGAAATCAGATCTCCAACAGTAACACACTGGCTGTGGCCCAGCCCGCACGGAAATCAGATCTCCAAAAGTAACACACTGGCTATAGCGCAGCCTGCACTGAAATCAGATCTCCAACAGTATCAGAACTGGCTGTAGCTCAGCCAGCACAGAAATCAGATCTCCAACAGTAACACACTGGCTGTGGCCCAGCCAGCACAGAAATCAGATCTCCAACAGTAACACACTGGCTGTGGCCCAGCCAGCACAGAAATCAGATCTCCAACAGTAACACACTGGCTGTGGCACAGCCAGCACAGAAATCTGATCTCCAACAGTAACACACTGACTGTGGCCCAGCCAGCACAGAAATCTGATCTCCAACAGTAACACGCTGGCTATATCGCAGCCTGCACAGAACTCAGATCTCCAACAGTAACACACTGGCTGTAGCCCCAGCCAGCACAGAAATCAAATCTCCAACATTAACACACTGGCTGTGGCCCAGCAGACACAGAAATCAGATCTCCAACAGTAACACACTGGCTGTAGCGCAGCCAGCCCGGAAATCAGATCTCCAACAGTAACACACTGGCTGTCGCACAGCTTGCACAGAAATCAGATCTACAACAGTAACTCACTGGCTGTAGCCCCAGCCTGCACGGAAATCAGATCGCCCACAGAAACACAGTGGCCGTGGCCTACCAAGTCAGAAATCAGATCTCCAACAGTAACACACTGGATGCAGCTCAGCCAGTTCAGAAATCAGATCTCCAACAGTAACACACTGGCTGTGGCCCAGCCAGCACAGAAATCAGATCTCCAACAGTAACACACTGGCTGTGGCCCAGCCAGCACAGAAATCAGATCTCCAATAGTAACACACTGGCTGTGGACCAGCCAGCACAGAAATCAGAACTCCAACAGTAACACACTGGCTGTAGCCCCAGCCTGCACGGAAATCAGATCTCCAACAGTAACACACTGGCTGAGGCGCTGCCAGCACAGAAATGAGATCTCCAACAGTAACACACTGGCTGTAGCGCCAGCCTGCACGGAAATCAGATCTCCAACAGTAACACTGTGGCCGTGGCCCAGCCAGCACAGAAATCAGATCTCCAACAGTAACACACTGGCTGTGGCCCAGCCAGCACAGAAATCAGATCTCCAACAGTAACACACTGGCTGTAGCCCCAGACTGCACGGAAATCAGATATCCAACAGTAACACACAGGCTGTGGCCCAGCCAGAACAGAAATCAGATCTCCAACAGTAACACACTGGCTGTAGCTCAGCCAGCACAGAAATCAGATCTCCAACAGTAACACACTGGCTGTAGCCCAACTTGCACGGAAATCAGATCTCCAACAGTAACATACTGGCTGTGGCCCAGCCAGCACGGAAATCAGATCTCCAACAGTAATACACTGGCTATAGCACAACCTGCACAGAAATCAGATCTCCAACAGTAACACACTGGCTGTTGCCCAGCCAGCACAGAAATCAGAACTCCAACAGTAACACACTGGCTGTGGCGCTGCCAGCACAGAAATCAGATCTCCAACAGTAACACACTGGCTGTGGCGCTGCCAGCACAGAAATGAGATCTCCAACAGTAACACACTGGCTGTGGCGCTGCCAGCACAGAAATCAGATCTCCAACTGTAACACACTGGCTGTAGCTCATCCAACACAGAAATCCGATCTCCAACAGTAACACACTGGCTGTAGCCCCAGCCTGCACGGAAATCAGATATCCAACAGTAACACACAGGCTGTGGCCCAGCCAGAACAGAAATCAGATCTCCAACAGTAACACACTGGCTGTGGCCCAACTTGCACGGAAATCAGATCTCCAACAGTAACACACTGGCTGTGGCCCAGCCAGCACGGAAATCAGATCTCCAACAGTAATACACTGGCTATAGCACAACCTGCACAGAAATCAGATCTCCAACAGTAACACACTGACTGTAGCTCAGCCAGCACAGAAATCAGATCTCCAACAGTAACACACTGGCTGTGGCGCTGCCAGCACAGAAATCAGATCTCCAACAGTAACACACTGGCTGTGGCGCTGCCAGCACAGAAATGAGATCTCCAACAGTAACACACTGGCTGTGGCCCAGCCAGCACAGAAATCAGATCTCCAACTGTAACACACTGGCTGTAGCTCATCCAACACAGAAATCCGATCTCCAACAGTAACACACTGGCTGTAGCCCAACTTGCACGGAAATCAGATCTCCAACAGTAACACACAGGCTGTAGCACAGCCAGCACAGAAATCCGATCTCCAACAGTAACACACTGGCTGTAGCCCAACTTGCACGGAAATCAGATCTCCAACAGTAACACACAGGCTGTAGCACAGCCAGCACAGAAATCAGATCTCCAACAGTAACACACTGGCTGTAGCCCAACTTGCACGGAAATCAGATCTCCAACAGTAACACACAGGCTGTAGCACAGCCAGCACAGAAATCAGATCTCCAACAGTAACACACTGCCTGTGGCACAGCCAGCACAGAAATCAGATCTGCAACTGTAACACACTGGCTGTAGCCCCAGCCTGCACGGAAATCAGATCTCCAACAGTAACACAGTGGCCGTGGCCAACCAGGTCAGAAATCATATCTCC
This sequence comes from Chiloscyllium plagiosum, assembly GCF_037043375.1. NCBI lineage: Eukaryota > Metazoa > Chordata > Chondrichthyes > Orectolobiformes > Hemiscylliidae > Chiloscyllium > Chiloscyllium plagiosum. The sequence continues at coordinate 88,964,955 of NW_028270149.1, read as the reverse complement.
AACAGTAACACACTGGCTGTGGCACAGCCAGCACAGAAATGAGATCTCCAACAGTAACACACTGGCTGTAGCGCAGCCAGCACACAAATCAGAACTCCAACAGTAACACACTGGCTGTGGCCTACCAGGTCAGAAATCATATCTCCAACAGTAACACACTGGCTGTGGCCCAGCCAGCACAGAAATGAGATCTCCAACAGTAACACACTGGCTGTAGCGCAGCCAGCACACAAATCAGAACTCCAACAGTAACACAGTGGCCGTGGCCAACCAGGTCAGAAATCATATCTCCAACAGTAACACACTGGCTGTGGCCCAGCCAGCACAAAAATCAGATCTCCAACAGTAACACACTGGCTGTGGCGCTGCCAGCACAGAAATGAGATCTCCAACAGTAACACACTGGCTGTAGCGCAGCCAGCACAGAAATCCGATCTCCAACAGTAACACACTGGCTGTAGCCCAACTTGCACGGAAATCAGATCTCCAACAGTAACACACTGGCTGTAGCTCAGCCAGCACAGAAATCAGATCTCCAACAGTAACACACTGGCTATAGCGCAGCCTGCGCACAAATCAGATCTCCAACAGTAACACACTGGCTGTGGCACAGCCAGCACAGAAATCAGATCTCCAACAGTAACACACTGGCTGTGGCCCAGCCAGCACAGAAATCCGATCTCCAACAGTAACACACTGGCTGTAGCCCAACTTGCACGGAAATCAGATCTCCAACAGTAACACACTGGCTGTGGCCTACCAGCACCGAAATCAGATCTCCAACAGTAACACACTGGCTGTAGCTCAGCCAGCACAGAAATCAGATCTCCAACAGTAACACACTGGCTGTGGCCCAGCCTGCACGGAAATCAGATCTCCAACAGTAATACACTGGCTATAGCACAACCTGCACAGAAATCAGATCTCCAACAGTAACACACTGACTGTAGCTCAGCCAGCACAGAAATCAGATCTCCAACAGTAACACACTGGCTGTTGCCCAGCCAGCACAGAAATCAGAACTCCAACAGTAACACACTGGCTGTGGCCCAGCCAGCACAAAAATCAGATCTCCAACAGTAACACACTGGCTGTGGCGCTGCCAGCACAGAAATGAGATATCCAACAGTAACACACTGGCTGTAGCTCATCCAACACAGAAATCCGATCTCCAACAGTAACACGCTGGCTATAGCGCAGCCTGCGCACAAATCAGATCTCCAACAGTAACACACTGGCTGTAGCCCAACTTGCACGGAAATCAGATCTCCAACAGTAAAATGCTGGCTATAGCGCAGCCTGCACAGAAATCAGATCTCCAACAGTAACACACTGGCCGTGGCCCAGCCAGCACAGAAATCAGATCTCCAACAGTAACATACTGGCTGTGGCCCAGCCAGCACAGAAATCAGATCTCCAACAGTAACACACTGGCTGTGGCCCAGCCAGCACAGAAATCAGATCTCCAACAGTAACACACTGGCTGTGACCCAGCCAGCACAGAAATCAGATCTCCAACAGTAACACACTGGCTGTGGCCCAGCCAGCACAGAAATCAGATCTCCAACAGTAACATACTGCCTGTGGCCCAGCCAGCACAGAAATCAGATCTCCAACAGTAACACACTGGCTGTGGCCCAGCCAGCACAGAAATCAGACCTCCAACAGTAACACACTGGCTGTGACCCAGCCAGCACAGAAATCAGATCTCCAACTGTAACACACTGGCTGTAGCCCCAGCCTGCACGGAAATCAGATCTCCAACAGTAACACAGTGGCCGTGGCCTACCAGGTCAGAAATCAGATCTCCAACAGTAACACACTGGCTGTGGCACAGCCAGCACAGAAATCAGATCTCCAACAGTAACACACTGGCTGTGGCACAGCCAGCACAGAAATCAGATCTCCAACAGTAACACACTGGCTATAGCGCAACCTGCACAGAAATCAGATCTCCAACAGTAAACACTGACTGTAGCTCAGCCAGTTCAGAAATCAGATCTCCAACAGTAACACACTGGCTGTGGCCCAGCCAGCACAGAAATCAGATCTCCAACAGTAACACTCTGGCTGTGGCCCAGCCAGCACAAAAATCAGATCTCCAACAGTAACACACTGGCTGTGGTGCTGCCAGCACAGAAATGAGATCTCCAACAGTAACACACTGGCTGTAGCGCAGCCAGCACAGAAATCAGATCTCCAACAGTAACACACTGGCTGTAGCCCAACTTGCACGGAAATCAGATCTCCAACAGTAACACACTGGCTGTAGCCCAACTTGCACGGAAATCAGATCTCCAACAGTAACATGCTGGCTATAGCGCAGCCTGCACACTAATCAGATCTCCAACAGTAACACACTGGCCGTGGCCCAGCCAGCACAGAAATCAGATCTCCAACAGTAACACACTGGCTGTGGCCCAGCCAGCACAGAAATCAGATCTCCAACAGTAACACACTGGCTGTGGCCCAGCCAGCACAGAAATCAGATCTCCAACAGTAACACATTGGCTGTGACCCAGCCAGCACAGAAATCAGATCTCCAACAGTAACACACTGGCTGTAGCCCCAGCCTGCACGGAAATCAGATCTCCAATAGTAACACAGTGGCCGTGCCTTCCAGGTCAGAAATCAGATCTCCAACAGAAACACACTGGCTGTAGCCCCAGCCTGCACAGAAATCAGATCTCCAACAGTAACACACTGGCTGTGGCCCAACCTGCACGGAAATCAGATCTCCAACAGTTACTCGCTGGCTATAGCGCAACCTGCACAGAAATCAGATCTCCAACAGTAACACACTGACTGTAGCTCAGCCAGCACAGAAATCAGATCTCCAACAGTAACACACTGGCTGTGGCCCAGCCAGCACAGAAATCAGAACTCCAACAGTAACACACTGGCTGTGGCGCTGCCAGAACAGAAATGAGATCTCCAACAGTAACATACTGGCTGTAGCGCAGCCAGCACAGAAATCAGATCTCCAACAGTAACACACTGCCTGTGGCACAGCAAGCACAAAAATCTGATCTGCAACAGTAACACACTGACTGTAGCTCAGCCAGCACAGAAATCAGATCTCCAACAGTAACACACTGGCTGTGGCCCAGCCAGCACAGAAATCAGAACTCCAACAGTAACACACTGGCTGTGGCGCTGCCAGAACAGAAATGAGATCTCCAACAGTAACACACTGGCTGTAGCGCAGCCAGCACAGAAATCAGATCTCCAACAGTAACACACTGTCTGTGGCACAGCAAGCACAAAAATCAGATCTCCAACAGTAACACACAGGCTGTAGCTCATCCAACACAGAAATCCAATCTCCAACAGTAACACACTGGCTGGAGCCCAACTTGCACGGAAATCAGATCTCCAACAGTAACACACTGGCTATAGCGCAGCCTGCACAGAAATCAGATCACCAACAGTATAACACTGGCTGTGGCCCAGCCAGCACAAAAATCAGATCTCCAACAGTAACACACTGGCTGTGGCTCAGCCTGCACGGAAATCAGATCTCCAACAGTAACACACTGGCTGTGGCACAGCCTGCACAGAAATCAGATCTCCAACAGTAACACACTGGCTGTGGCTCAGCCAGCACAGAAATCCGATCTCCAACAGTAACATACTGGCTGTGGCCCAGCCAGCACAGAAATCTGATCTCCAACAGTAACACGCTGGCTATAGCGCAGCCTGCACAGAACTCAGATCTCCAACAGTAACACACTGGCTGTAGCCCCAGCCAGCACAGAAATCAAATCTCCAACAGTAACACACTGGCTGTAGCCCCAGCCAGCACAGAAATCAAATCTCCAACAGTAACACGCTGGCTGTGGCCCAGCCAGCACAGAAATCAGATCTCCAACAGTAACACACTGGCTGTGGCACAGCCAGCACAGAAATCAGATCTCCAACAGTAACACACTGGCTGTAGCCCCAGCCTACACGGAAATCAGATCTCCAACAGTAACACAGTGGCCGTGGCCTACCAGGTCAGATAACAGATCTCCAACAGTAACACACTGGCCGTGGCCTACCAGGTCAGAAATCAGATCTCCAACAGTAATACACATGCTGTAGCCCCAGCCAGCACAGAAATCAGATCTCCAACAGTAACACACTGGCTGTGGTCCAACCTGCACGGAAATCAGATCGCCGACAGTAACACGCTGGCTATAGCGCAGCCTGCACAGAAATCAGATCTCCAACAGTAATACACTTGCTGTTGCCCCAGCCAGCACAGAAATCAGATCTCCAACAGTAACACACTGGCTGTAGCGAAGCCAGCCCGGAAATCAGATCTCCAACAGTAACACACTGGCTATAGCGCAGGCTGCACAGAAATCAGATCTCCAACAGTAACACACTGACTGTGGCCCAGCCAGCACAGAAATCTGATCTCCAGCAGTAACACACTGCCTGTGGCACAGCCAGCGCAGAACTCAGTTCTCCAACAGTAACACGCTGGCCGTGGCCCAGCCAGCACAGAAATCAGATCTCCAACAGTAACACACTGGCTGTGGCGCAGCCAGCACAGAAATCAGATCTCCAACAGTAACACACTGGTTGCAGCGCAGCCAGCACAGAAATCAGATCTCCAACAGTAACACACTGGCTGTAGCCCAACTTGCACGGATATCAGATCTCCAACAGTAACATGCTGGCTATAGCGCAGCCTGCACAGTAATCAGATCTCCAACAGTAACACACTGGCCGTGGCCCAGCCAGCACAGAAATCAGATCTCCAACAGTAACACACTGGCTGTGGCCCAGCCAGCACAGAAATCAGATCTCCAACAGTAACACACTGGCTGTGGCTCAGCCAGCACAGAAATCAGATCTCCAACAGTAACACACTGGCTGTAGCCCCAGCCTGCACGGAAATCTGATCTCCAACAGTAACACACTGGCTGTGGCACAGCCAGCACAGAAATCAGATCTCCAACAGTAACACACTGGCTGTAGCCCCAGCCTACACGGAAATCAGATCTCCAACAGTAACACAGTGGCCGTGGCCTACCAGGTCAGATAACAGATCTCCAACAGTAACACACTGGCCGTGGCCTACCAGGTCAGAAATCAGATCTCCAACAGTAATACACATGCTGTAGCCCCAGCCAGCACAGAAATCAGATCTCCAACAGTAACACACTGGCTGTGGTCCAACCTGCACGGAAATCAGATCTCCGACAGTAACATGCTGGCTATAGCGCAGCCTGCACAGAAATCAGATCTCCAACAGTAATACACTTGCTGTTGCCCCAGCCAGCACAGAAATCAGATCTCCAACAGGAACAAACTGGCTGTGGCCCAGCCAGCACAGAAATCAGATCTCCAACAGTAACACACTGGCTGTGGCCCAGCCAGCACAGAAATCTGATCTCCAACAGTAACACGCTGGCTATAGCGCAGCCTGCACAGAACTCAGATCTCCAACAGTAACACACTGGCTGTAGCCCCAGCCAGCACAGAAATCAAATCTCCAACAGTAACACACTGGCTGTAGCCCCAGCCAGCACAGAAATCAAATCTCCAACAGTAACACGCTGGCTGTGGCCCAGCCAGCACAGAAATCAGATCTCCAACAGTAACACACTGGCTGTGGCACAGCCAGCACAGAAATCAGATCTCCAACAGTAACACACTGGCTGTAGCCCCAGCCTACACGGAAATCAGATCTCCAACAGTAACACAGTGGCCGTGGCCTACCAGGTCAGATAACAGATCTCCAACAGTAACACACTGGCCGTGGCCTACCAGGTCAGAAATCAGATCTCCAACAGTAGTACACTTGCTTTAGCCCAAGCCAGCACAGAAATCAGATCTCCAACAGTAACACACTGGCTGTGGTCCAACCTGCACGGAAATCAGATCGCCGACAGTAACACGCTGGCTATAGCGCAGCCTGCACAGAAATCAGATCTCCAACAGTAATACACTTGCTGTTGCCCCAGCCAGCACAGAAATCAGATCTCCAACAGTAACACACTGGCTGTGGCCCAGCCAGCACAGAAATCAGATCTCCAACAGTAACACACTGGCTGTGGCCCCAGCGTGCACGGAAATCAGATCTCCAACAGTAACACACTGGCTGTAGCCCCAGCCTGCACAGAAATCAGATCTCCAAAAGTAACACAGTGGCCATGGCCTAACAGGTCAGAAATCAGATCTCCAAAAGTAACACACTGGCCGTGGCCTACCAGGTCAGAAATCAGATCTCCAACAGTAGTACACTTGCTTTAGCCCCAGCCAGCACAGAAATCAGATCTCCAACATTAACACACTGCCTGTGGCCCAGCCAGCACAGAAATCAGATCTCCAACAGTAACACACTGGCTGTAGCGAAGCCAGCCCGGAAATCAGATCTCCAACAGTAACACACTGGCTATAGCGCAGGCTGCACAGAAATCAGATCTCCAACAGTAACACACTGACTGTGGCCCAGCCAGCACAGAAATCTGATCTCCAGCAGTAACACACTGCCTGTGGCACAGCCAGCGCAGAACTCAGTTCTCCAACAGTAACACGCTGGCCGTGGCCCAGCCAGCACAGAAATCAGATCTCCAACAGTAACACACTGGCTGTGGCGCAGCCAGCACAGAAATCAGATCTCCAACAGTAACACACTGGTTGCAGCGCAGCCAGCACAGAAATCAGATCTCCAACAGTAACACACTGGCTGTAGCCCAACTTGCACGGAAATCAGATCTCCAACAGTAACACACAGGCTGTAGCACAGCCAGCACAGAAATCAGATCTCCAACAGTAACACACTGCCTGTGGCACAGCCAGCACAGAAATCAGATCTGCAACTGTAACACACTGGCTGTAGCCCCAGCCTGCACGGAAATCAGATCTCCAACAGTAACACAGTGGCCGTGGCCAACCAGGTCAGAAATCATATCTCCAACAGTAACACACTGGCTGTGGCACAGCCAGCACAGAAATGAGATCTCCAACAGTAACACACTGGCTGTAGCGCAGCCAGCACACAAATCAGAACTCCAACAGTAACACACTGGCTGTGGCCTACCAGGTCAGAAATCATATCTCCAACAGTAACACACTGGCTGTGGCCCAGCCAGCACAGAAATGAGATCTCCAACAGTAACACACTGGCTGTAGCGCAGCCAGCACACAAATCAGAACTCCAACAGTAACACAGTGGCCGTGGCCAACCAGGTCAGAAATCATATCTCCAACAGTAACACACTGGCTGTGGCCCAGCCAGCACAAAAATCAGATCTCCAACAGTAACACACTGGCTGTGGCGCTGCCAGCACAGAAATGAGATCTCCAACAGTAACACACTGGCTGTAGCGCAGCCAGCACAGAAATCCGATCTCCAACAGTAACACACTGGCTGTAGCCCAACTTGCACGGAAATCAGATCTCCAACAGTAACACACTGGCTGTAGCTCAGCCAGCACAGAAATCAGATCTCCAACAGTAACACACTGGCTATAGCGCAGCCTGCGCACAAATCAGATCTCCAACAGTAACACACTGGCTGTGGCACAGCCAGCACAGAAATCAGATCTCCAACAGTAACACACTGGCTGTGGCCCAGCCAGCACAGAAATCCGATCTCCAACAGTAACACACTGGCTGTAGCCCAACTTGCACGGAAATCAGATCTCCAACAGTAACACACTGGCTGTGGCCTACCAGCACCGAAATCAGATCTCCAACAGTAACACACTGGCTGTAGCTCAGCCAGCACAGAAATCAGATCTCCAACAGTAACACACTGGCTGTGGCCCAGCCTGCACGGAAATCAGATCTCCAACAGTAATACACTGGCTATAGCACAACCTGCACAGAAATCAGATCTCCAACAGTAACACACTGACTGTAGCTCAGCCAGCACAGAAATCAGATCTCCAACAGTAACACACTGGCTGTTGCCCAGCCAGCACAGAAATCAGAACTCCAACAGTAACACACTGGCTGTGGCCCAGCCAGCACAAAAATCAGATCTCCAACAGTAACACACTGGCTGTGGCGCTGCCAGCACAGAAATGAGATATCCAACAGTAACACACTGGCTGTAGCTCATCCAACACAGAAATCCGATCTCCAACAGTAACACGCTGGCTATAGCGCAGCCTGCGCACAAATCAGATCTCCAACAGTAACACACTGGCTGTAGCCCAACTTGCACGGAAATCAGATCTCCAACAGTAAAATGCTGGCTATAGCGCAGCCTGCACAGAAATCAGATCTCCAACAGTAACACACTGGCCGTGGCCCAGCCAGCACAGAAATCAGATCTCCAACAGTAACATACTGGCTGTGGCCCAGCCAACACAGAAATCAGATCTCCAACAGTAACACACTGGCTGTGGCCCAGCCAGCACAGAAATCAGATCTCCAACAGTAACACACTGGCTGTGACCCAGCCAGCACAGAAATCAGATCTCCAACAGTAACACACTGGCTGTGGCCCAGCCAGCACAGAAATCAGATCTCCAACAGTAACATACTGCCTGTGGCCCAGCCAGCACAGAAATCAGATCTCCAACAGTAACACACTGGCTGTGGCCCAGCCAGCACAGAAATCAGACCTCCAACAGTAACACACTGGCTGTGACCCAGCCAGCACAGAAATCAGATCTCCAACTGTAACACACTGGCTGTAGCCCCAGCCTGCACGGAAATCAGATCTCCAACAGTAACACAGTGGCCGTGGCCTACCAGGTCAGAAATCAGATCTCCAACAGTAACACACTGGCTGTGGCACAGCCAGCACAGAAATCAGATCTCCAACAGTAACACACTGGCTGTGGCACAGCCAGCACAGAAATCAGATCTCCAACAGTAACACACTGGCTATAGCGCAACCTGCACAGAAATCAGATCTCCAACAGTAAACACTGACTGTAGCTCAGCCAGTTCAGAAATCAGATCTCCAACAGTAACACACTGGCTGTGGCCCAGCCAGCACAGAAATCAGATCTCCAACAGTAACACTCTGGCTGTGGCCCAGCCAGCACAAAAATCAGATCTCCAACAGTAACACACTGGCTGTGGTGCTGCCAGCACAGAAATGAGATCTCCAACAGTAACACACTGGCTGTAGCGCAGCCAGCACAGAAATCAGATCTCCAACAGTAACACACTGGCTGTAGCCCAACTTGCACGGAAATCAGATCTCCAACAGTAACACACTGGCTGTAGCCCAACTTGCACGGAAATCAGATCTCCAACAGTAACATGCTGGCTATAGCGCAGCCTGCACACTAATCAGATCTCCAACAGTAACACACTGGCCGTGGCCCAGCCAGCACAGAAATCAGATCTCCAACAGTAACACACTGGCTGTGGCCCAGCCAGCACAGAAATCAGATCTCCAACAGTAACACACTGGCTGTGGCCCAGCCAGCACAGAAATCAGATCTCCAACAGTAACACATTGGCTGTGACCCAGCCAGCACAGAAATCAGATCTCCAACAGTAACACACTGGCTGTAGCCCCAGCCTGCACGGAAATCAGATCTCCAATAGTAACACAGTGGCCGTGCCTTCCAGGTCAGAAATCAGATCTCCAACAGAAACACACTGGCTGTAGCCCCAGCCTGCACAGAAATCAGATCTCCAACAGTAACACACTGGCTGTGGCCCAACCTGCACGGAAATCAGATCTCCAACAGTTACTCGCTGGCTATAGCGCAACCTGCACAGAAATCAGATCTCCAACAGTAACACACTGACTGTAGCTCAGCCAGCACAGAAATCAGATCTCCAACAGTAACACACTGGCTGTGGCCCAGCCAGCACAGAAATCAGAACTCCAACAGTAACACACTGGCTGTGGCGCTGCCAGAACAGAAATGAGATCTCCAACAGTAACACACTGGCTGTAGCGCAGCCAGCACAGAAATCAGATCTCCAACAGTAACACACTGCCTGTGGCACAGCAAGCACAAAAATCTGATCTGCAACAGTAACACACTGACTGTAGCTCAGCCAGCACAGAAATCAGATCTCCAACAGTAACACACTGGCTGTGGCCCAGCCAGCACAGAAATCAGAACTCCAACAGTAACACACTGGCTGTGGCGCTGCCAGAACAGAAATGAGATCTCCAACAGTAACACACTGGCTGTAGCGCAGCCAGCACAGAAATCAGATCTCCAACAGTAACACACTGCCTGTGGCACAGCAAGCACAAAAATCAGATCTCCAACAGTAACACACAGGCTGTAGCTCATCCAACACAGAAATCCAATCTCCAACAGTAACACACTGGCTGGAGCCCAACTTGCACGGAAATCAGATCTCCAACAGTAACACACTGGCTATAGCGCAGCCTGCACAGAAATCAGATCACCAACAGTATAACACTGGCTGTGGCCCAGCCAGCACAAAAATCAGATCTCCAACAGTAACACACTGGCTGTGGCTCAGCCTGCACGGAAATCAGATCTCCAACAGTAACACACTGGCTGTGGCACAGCCTGCACAGAAATCAGATCTCCAACAGTAACACACTGGCTGTGGCTCAGCCAGCACAGAAATCCGATCTCCAACAGTAACATACTGGCTGTGGCCCAGCCAGCACAGAAATCTGATCTCCAACAGTAACACGCTGGCTATAGCGCAGCCTGCACAGAACTCAGATCTCCAACAGTAACACACTGGCTGTAGCCCCAGCCAGCACAGAAATCAAATCTCCAACAGTAACACACTGGCTGTAGCCCCAGCCAGCACAGAAATCAAATCTCCAACAGTAACACGCTGGCTGTGGCCCAGCCAGCACAGAAATCAGATCTCCAACAGTAACACACTGGCTGTGGCACAGCCAGCACAGAAATCAGATCTCCAACAGTAACACACTGGCTGTAGCCCCAGCCTACACGGAAATCAGATCTCCAACAGTAACACAGTGGCCGTGGCCTACCAGGTCAGATAACAGATCTCCAACAGTAACACACTGGCCGTGGCCTACCAGGTCAGAAATCAGATCTCCAACAGTAATACACATGCTGTAGCCCCAGCCAGCACAGAAATCAGATCTCCAACAGTAACACACTGGCTGTGGTCCAACCTGCACGGAAATCAGATCGCCGACAGTAACACGCTGGCTATAGCGCAGCCTGCACAGAAATCAGATCTCCAACAGTAACACACTGGCTATAGCGCAGCCTGCGCACAAATCAGATCTCCAACAGTAACACACTGGCTGTGGCACAGCCAGCACAGAAATCAGATCTCCAACAGTAACACACTGGCTGTGGCACAGCCAGCACAGAAATCAGATCTCCAACAGTAACACACTGGCTGTGGCACAGCCAGCACAGAAATCAGATCTCCAACAGTAACACACTGGCTGTGGCCCAGCCAGCACAGAAATCCGATCTCCAACAGTAACACACTGGCTGTAGCCCAACTTGCACGGAAATCAGATCTCCAACAGTAACACACTGGCTGTGGCCTACCAGCACCGAAATCAGATCTCCAACAGTAACACACTGGCTGTAGCTCAGCCAGCACAGAAATCAGATCTCCAACAGTAACACACTGGCTGTGGCCCAGCCTGCACGGAAATCAGATCTCCAACAGTAATACACTGGCTATAGCACAACCTGCACAGAAATCAGATCTCCAACAGTAACACACTGACTGTAGCTCAGCCAGCACAGAAATCAGATCTCCAACAGTAACACACTGGCTGTTGCCCAGCCAGCACAGAAATCAGAACTCCAACAGTAACACACTGGCTGTGGCCCAGCCAGCACAAAAATCAGATCTCCAACAGTAACACACTGGCTGTGGCGCTGCCAGCACAGAAATGAGATATCCAACAGTAACACACTGGCTGTAGCTCATCCAACACAGAAATCCGATCTCCAACAGTAACACGCTGGCTATAGCGCAGCCTGCGCACAAATCAGATCTCCAACAGTAACACACTGGCTGTAGCCCAACTTGCACGGAAATCAGATCTCCAACAGTAAAATGCTGGCTATAGCGCAGCCTGCACAGAAATCAGATCTCCAACAGTAACACACTGGCCGTGGCCCAGCCAGCACAGAAATCAGATCTCCAACAGTAACATACTGGCTGTGGCCCAGCCAGCACAGAAATCAGATCTCCAACAGTAACACACTGGCTGTGGCCCAGCCAGCACAGAAATCAGATCTCCAACAGTAACACACTGGCTGTGACCCAGCCAGCACAGAAATCAGATCTCCAACAGTAACACACTGGCTGTGGCCCAGCCAGCACAGAAATCAGATCTCCAACAGTAACATACTGCCTGTGGCCCAGCCAGCACAGAAATCAGATCTCCAACAGTAACACACTGGCTGTGGCCCAGCCAGCACAGAAATCAGACCTCCAACAGTAACACACTGGCTGTGACCCAGCCAGCACAGAAATCAGATCTCCAACTGTAACACACTGGCTGTAGCCCCAGCCTGCACGGAAATCAGATCTCCAACAGTAACACAGTGGCCGTGGCCTACCAGGTCAGAAATCAGATCTCCAACAGTAACACACTGGCTGTGGCACAGCCAGCACAGAAATCAGATCTCCAACAGTAACACACTGGCTGTGGCACAGCCAGCACAGAAATCAGATCTCCAACAGTAACACACTGGCTATAGCGCAACCTGCACAGAAATCAGATCTCCAACAGTAAACACTGACTGTAGCTCAGCCAGTTCAGAAATCAGATCTCCAACAGTAACACACTGGCTGTGGCCCAGCCAGCACAGAAATCAGATCTCCAACAGTAACACTCTGGCTGTGGCCCAGCCAGCACAAAAATCAGATCTCCAACAGTAACACACTGGCTGTGGTGCTGCCAGCACAGAAATGAGATCTCCAACAGTAACACACTGGCTGTAGCGCAGCCAGCACAGAAATCAGATCTCCAACAGTAACACACTGGCTGTAGCCCAACTTGCACGGAAATCAGATCTCCAACAGTAACACACTGGCTGTAGCCCAACTTGCACGGAAATCAGATCTCCAACAGTAACATGCTGGCTATAGCGCAGCCTGCACACTAATCAGATCTCCAACAGTAACACACTGGCCGTGGCCCAGCCAGCACAGAAATCAGATCTCCAACAGTAACACACTGGCTGTGGCCCAGCCAGCACAGAAATCAGATCTCCAACAGTAACACACTGGCTGTGGCCCAGCCAGCACAGAAATCAGATCTCCAACAGTAACACATTGGCTGTGACCCAGCCAGCACAGAAATCAGATCTCCAACAGTAACACACTGGCTGTAGCCCCAGCCTGCACGGAAATCAGATCTCCAATAGTAACACAGTGGCCGTGCCTTCCAGGTCAGAAATCAGATCTCCAACAGAAACACACTGGCTGTAGCCCCAGCCTGCACAGAAATCAGATCTCCAACAGTAACACACTGGCTGTGGCCCAACCTGCACGGAAATCAGATCTCCAACAGTTACTCGCTGGCTATAGCGCAACCTGCACAGAAATCAGATCTCCAACAGTAACACACTGACTGTAGCTCAGCCAGCACAGAAATCAGATCTCCAACAGTAACACACTGGCTGTGGCCCAGCCAGCACAGAAATCAGAACTCCAACAGTAACACACTGGCTGTGGCGCTGCCAGAACAGAAATGAGATCTCCAACAGTAACACACTGGCTGTAGCGCAGCCAGCACAGAAATCAGATCTCCAACAGTAACACACTGCCTGTGGCACAGCAAGCACAAAAATCTGATCTGCAACAGTAACACACTGACTGTAGCTCAGCCAGCACAGAAATCAGATCTCCAACAGTAACACACTGGCTGTGGCCCAGCCAGCACAGAAATCAGAACTCCAACAGTAACACACTGGCTGTGGCGCTGCCAGAACAGAAATGAGATCTCCAACAGTAACACACTGGCTGTAGCGCAGCCAGCACAGAAATCAGATCTCCAACAGTAACACACTGCCTGTGGCACAGCAAGCACAAAAATCAGATCTCCAACAGTAACACACAGGCTGTAGCTCATCCAACACAGAAATCCAATCTCCAACAGTAACACACTGGCTGGAGCCCAACTTGCACGGAAATCAGATCTCCAACAGTAACACACTGGCTATAGCGCAGCCTGCACAGAAATCAGATCACCAACAGTATAACACTGGCTGTGGCCCAGCCAGCACAAAAATCAGATCTCCAACAGTAACACACTGGCTGTGGCTCAGCCTGCACGGAAATCAGATCTCCAACAGTAACACACTGGCTGTGGCACAGCCTGCACAGAAATCAGATCTCCAACAGTAACACACTGGCTGTGGCTCAGCCAGCACAGAAATCCGATCTCCAACAGTAACATACTGGCTGTGGCCCAGCCAGCACAGAAATCTGATCTCCAACAGTAACACGCTGGCTATAGCGCAGCCTGCACAGAACTCAGATCTCCAACAGTAACACACTGGCTGTAGCCCCAGCCAGCACAGAAATCAAATCTCCAACAGTAACACACTGGCTGTAGCCCCAGCCAGCACAGAAATCAAATCTCCAACAGTAACACGCTGGCTGTGGCCCAGCCAGCACAGAAATCAGATCTCCAACAGTAACACACTGGCTGTGGCACAGCCAGCACAGAAATCAGATCTCCAACAGTAACACACTGGCTGTAGCCCCAGCCTACACGGAAATCAGATCTCCAACAGTAACACAGTGGCCGTGGCCTACCAGGTCAGATAACAGATCTCCAACAGTAACACACTGGCCGTGGCCTACCAGGTCAGAAATCAGATCTCCAACAGTAATACACATGCTGTAGCCCCAGCCAGCACAGAAATCAGATCTCCAACAGTAACACACTGGCTGTGGTCCAACCTGCACGGAAATCAGATCGCCGACAGTAACACGCTGGCTATAGCGCAGCCTGCACAGAAATCAGATCTCCAACAGTAATACACTTGCTGTTGCCCCAGCCAGCACAGAAATCAGATCTCCAACAGTAACACACTGGCTGTAGCGAAGCCAGCCCGGAAATCAGATCTCCAACAGTAACACACTGGCTATAGCGCAGGCTGCACAGAAATCAGATCTCCAACAGTAACACACTGACTGTGGCCCAGCCAGCACAGAAATCTGATCTCCAGCAGTAACACACTGCCTGTGGCACAGCCAGCGCAGAACTCAGTTCTCCAACAGTAACACGCTGGCCGTGGCCCAGCCAGCACAGAAATCAGATCTCCAACAGTAACACACTGGCTGTGGCGCAGCCAGCACAGAAATCAGATCTCCAACAGTAACACACTGGTTGCAGCGCAGCCAGCACAGAAATCAGATCTCCAACAGTAACACACTGGCTGTAGCCCAACTTGCACGGATATCAGATCTCCAACAGTAACATGCTGGCTATAGCGCAGCCTGCACAGTAATCAGATCTCCAACAGTAACACACTGGCCGTGGCCCAGCCAGCACAGAAATCAGATCTCCAACAGTAACACACTGGCTGTGGCCCAGCCAGCACAGAAATCAGATCTCCAACAGTAACACACTGGCTGTGGCTCAGCCAGCACAGAAATCAGATCTCCAACAGTAACACACTGGCTGTAGCCCCAGCCTGCACGGAAATCTGATCTCCAACAGTAACACACTGGCTGTGGCACAGCCAGCACAGAAATCAGATCTCCAACAGTAACACACTGGCTGTAGCCCCAGCCTACACGGAAATCAGATCTCCAACAGTAACACAGTGGCCGTGGCCTACCAGGTCAGATAACAGATCTCCAACAGTAACACACTGGCCGTGGCCTACCAGGTCAGAAATCAGATCTCCAACAGTAATACACATGCTGTAGCCCCAGCCAGCACAGAAATCAGATCTCCAACAGTAACACACTGGCTGTGGTCCAACCTGCACGGAAATCAGATCTCCGACAGTAACATGCTGGCTATAGCGCAGCCTGCACAGAAATCAGATCTCCAACAGTAATACACTTGCTGTTGCCCCAGCCAGCACAGAAATCAGATCTCCAACAGGAACAAACTGGCTGTGGCCCAGCCAGCACAGAAATCAGATCTCCAACAGTAACACACTGGCTGTGGCCCAGCCAGCACAGAAATCTGATCTCCAACAGTAACACGCTGGCTATAGCGCAGCCTGCACAGAACTCAGATCTCCAACAGTAACACACTGGCTGTAGCCCCAGCCAGCACAGAAATCAAATCTCCAACAGTAACACACTGGCTGTAGCCCCAGCCAGCACAGAAATCAAATCTCCAACAGTAACACGCTGGCTGTGGCCCAGCCAGCACAGAAATCAGATCTCCAACAGTAACACACTGGCTGTGGCACAGCCAGCACAGAAATCAGATCTCCAACAGTAACACACTGGCTGTAGCCCCAGCCTACACGGAAATCAGATCTCCAACAGTAACACAGTGGCCGTGGCCTACCAGGTCAGATAACAGATCTCCAACAGTAACACACTGGCCGTGGCCTACCAGGTCAGAAATCAGATCTCCAACAGTAGTACACTTGCTTTAGCCCAAGCCAGCACAGAAATCAGATCTCCAACAGTAACACACTGGCTGTGGTCCAACCTGCACGGAAATCAGATCGCCGACAGTAATACGCTGGCTATAGCGCAGCCTGCACAGAAATCAGATCTCCAACAGTAATACACTTGCTGTTGCCCCAGCCAGCACAGAAATCAGATCTCCAACAGTAACACACTGGCTGTGGCCCAGCCAGCACAGAAATCAGATCTCCAACAGTAACACACTGGCTGTGGCCCCAGCGTGCACGGAAATCAGATCTCCAACAGTAACACACTGGCTGTAGCCCCAGCCTGCACAGAAATCAGATCTCCAAAAGTAACACAGTGGCCATGGCCTAACAGGTCAGAAATCAGATCTCCAAAAGTAACACACTGGCCGTGGCCTACCAGGTCAGAAATCAGATCTCCAACAGTAGTACACTTGCTTTAGCCCCAGCCAGCACAGAAATCAGATCTCCAACATTAACACACTGCCTGTGGCCCAGCCAGCACAGAAATCAGATCTCCAACAGTAACACACTGGCTGTAGCGAAGCCAGCCCGGAAATCAGATCTCCAACAGTAACACACTGGCTATAGCGCAGGCTGCACAGAAATCAGATCTCCAACAGTAACACACTGACTGTGGCCCAGCCAGCACAGAAATCTGATCTCCAGCAGTAACACACTGCCTGTGGCACAGCCAGCGCAGAACTCAGTTCTCCAACAGTAACACGCTGGCCGTGGCCCAGCCAGCACAGAAATCAGATCTCCAACAGTAACACACTGGCTGTGGCGCAGCCAGCACAGAAATCAGATCTCCAACAGTAACACACTGGTTGCAGCGCAGCCAGCACAGAAATCAGATCTCCAACAGTAACACACTGGCTGTAGCCCAACTTGCACGGATATCAGATCTCCAACAGTAACATGCTGGCTATAGCGCAGCCTGCACAGTAATCAGATCTCCAACAGTAACACACTGGCCGTGGCCCAGCCAGCACAGAAATCAGATCTCCAACAGTAACACACTGGCTGTGGCCCAGCCAGCACAGAAATCAGATCTCCAACAGTAACACACTGGCTGTGACCCAGCCAGCATAGAAATCAGATCTCCAACAGTAACACACTGGCTGTGGCCCAGCCAGCACAGAAATCAGATCTCCAACAGTAACACACTGGCTGTGGCTCAGCCAGCACAGAAATCAGATCTCCAACAGTAACACACTGGCTGTAGCCCCAGCCTGCACGGAAATCAGATCTCCAACAGTAACACACTGGCTGTGGCACAGCCAGCACAGAAATCAGATCTCCAACAGTAACACACTGGCTGTAGCCCCAGCCTACACGGAAATCAGATCTCCAACAGTAACACAGTGGCCGTGGCCTACCAGGTCAGATAACAGATCTCCAACAGTAACACACTGGCCGTGGCCTACCAGGTCAGAAATCAGATCTCCAACAGTAATACACATGCTGTAGCCCCAGCCAGCACAGAAATCAGATCTCCAACAGTAACACACTGGCTGTGGTCCAACCTGCACGGAAATCAGATCTCCGACAGTAACATGCTGGCTATAGCGCAGCCTGCACAGAAATCAGATCTCCAACAGTAATACACTTGCTGTTGACCCAGCCAGCACAGAAATCAGATCTCCAACAGGAACAAACTGGCTGTGGCCCAGCCAGCACAGAAATCAGATCTCCAACAGTAACACACTGGCTGTGGCCCAGCCAGCACAGAAATCTGATCTCCAACAGTAACACGCTGGCTATAGCGCAGCCTGCACAGAACTCAGATCTCCAACAGTAACACACTGGCTGTAGCCCCAGCCAGCACAGAAATCAAATCTCCAACAGTAACACGCTGGCTGTGGCCCAGCCAGCACAGAAATCAGATCTCCAACAGTAACACACTGGCTGTGGCACAGCCAGCACAGAAATCAGATCTCCAACAGTAACACACTGGCTGTAGCCCCAGCCTACACGGAAATCAGATCTCCAACAGTAACACAGTGGCCGTGGCCTACCAGGTCAGATAACAGATCTCCAACAGTAACACACTGGCCGTGGCCTACCAGGTCAGAAATCAGATCTCCAACAGTAATACACATGCTGTAGCCCCAGCCAGCACAGAAATCAGATCTCCAACAGTAACACACTGGCTGTGGTCCAACCTGCACGGAAATCAGATCGCCGACAGTAACACGCTGGCTATAGCGCAGCCTGCACAGAAATCAGATCTCCAACAGTAATACACTTGCTGTTGCCCCAGCCAGCACAGAAATCAGATCTCCAACAGTAACACACTGGCTGTGGCCCAGCCAGCACAGAAATCAGATCTCCAACAGTAACACACTGGCTGTGGCCCCAGCGTGCACGGAAATCAGATCTCCAACAGTAACACACTGGCTGTAGCCCCAGCCTGCACAGAAATCAGATCTCCAAAAGTAACACAGTGGCCATGGCCTAACAGGTCAGAAATCAGATCTCCAAAAGTAACACACTGGCCGTGGCCTACCAGGTCAGAAATCAGATCTCCAACAGTAGTACACTTGCTTTAGCCCCAGCCAGCACAGAAATCAGATCTCCAACATTAACACACTGCCTGTGGCCCAGCCAGCACAGAAATCAGATCTCCAACAGTAACACACTGGCTGTAGCGAAGCCAGCCCGGAAATCAGATCTCCAACAGTAACACACCGGCTATAGCGCAGGCTGCACAGAAATCAGATCTCCAACAGTAACACACTGGCTGTAGCCCAACTTGCACGGATATCAGATCTCCAACAGTAACACACTGGCTGTAGCCCCAGCCTGCACAGAAATCAGATCTCCAAAAGTAACACAGTGGCCATGGCCTAACAGGTCAGAAATCAGATCTCCAAAAGTAACACACTGGCCGTGGCCCAGCCAGCACAGAAATCAGATCTCCAACAGTAACACACTGGCTGTGGCCCAGCCAGCACAGAAATCAGATCTCCAACAGTAACACACTGGCTGTGGCTCAGCCAGCACAGAAATCAGATCTCCAACAGTAACACACTGGCTGTAGCCCCAGCCTGCACGGAAATCAGATCTCCAATAGTAACACAGTGGCCGTGCCTTCCAGGTCAGAAATCAGATCTCCAACAGTAACACACTGGCTGTAGCCCCAGCCTGCACGGAAATCAGATCTCCAACAGTAACACACTGGCTGTGGCCCAACCTGCACGGAAATCCGATCTCCAACAGTAACACGCTGGCTATAGCGCAACCTGCACAGAAATCAGATCTCCAACAGTAACACACTGACTGTAGCTCAGCCAGCACAGAAATCAGATCTCCAACAGTAACACACTGGCTGTGGCCCAGCCAGCACACAAATCAGAACTCCAACAGTAACACACTGGCTGTGGCCCAGCCAGCACAAAAATCAGATCTCCAACAGTAACACACTGGCTGTGGCGCTGCCAGCACAGAAATGAGATCTCCAACAGTAACACACTGGCTGTAGCGCAGCCAGCACAGAAATCAGATCTCCAACAGTAACACACTGGCTGTAGCTCATCCAACACAGAAATCCGATCTCCAACAGTAACACACTGGCTGTAGCCCAACTTGCACGGAAATCAGATCTCCAACAGTAACACACTGGCTATAGCGCAGCCTGCACAGAAATCAGATCTCCAACAGTAACACACTGGCTGTAGCTCATCCAACACAGAAATCCGATCTCCAACAGTAACACACTGGCTGTAGCCCAACTTGCACGGAAATCAGATCTCCAACAGTAACACACTGGCTATAGCGCAGCCTGCACAGAAATCAGATCTCCAACAGTAACACACTGGCTGTAGCTCAGCCAGCACAGAAATCAGATCTCCAACAGTAACACACTGACTGTGGCCCAGCCAGCACAGAAATCTGATCTCCAACAGTAACACACTGCCTGTGGCACAGCCAGCACAGAACTCAGTTCTCCAACAGTAACACGCTGGCCGTGGCCCAGCCAGCACAGAAATCAGATCTCCAACAGTAACACACTGGCTGTGGCCCAGCCAGCACAGAAATCAGATCTCCAACAGTAACACACTGGTTGCAGCGCAGCCAGCACAGAAATCAGATCTCCAACAGTAACACACTGGCTGTAGCCCAACTTGCACGGAAATCAGATCTCCAACAGTAACATGCTGGCTATAGCGCAGCCTGCACAGAAATCAGATCTCCAACAGTAACACACTGGCCGTGGCCCAGCCAGCACAGAAATCAGATCTCCAACAGTAACACACTGGCTGTGGCCCAGCCAGCACAGAAATCAGATCTCCAACAGTAACACACTGGCTGTGACCCAGCCAGCATAGAAATCAGATCTCCAACAGTAACACACTGGCTGTAGCCCCAGCCTGCACGGAAATCAGATCTCCAATAGTAACACAGTGGCCGTGCCTTCCAGGTCAGAAATCAGATCTCCAACAGTAACACACTGGCTGTAGCCCCAGCCTGCACGGAAATCAGATCTCCAACAGTAACACACTGGCTGTGGCCCAACCTGCACGGAAATCCGATCTCCAACAGTAACACGCTGGCTATAGCGCAACCTGCACAGAAATCAGATCTCCAACAGTAACACACTGACTGTAGCTCAGCCAGCACAGAAATCAGATCTCCAACAGTAACACACTGGCTGTGGCCCAGCCAGCACACAAATCAGAACTCCAACAGTAACACACTGGCTGTGGCCCAGCCAGCACAAAAATCAGATCTCCAACAGTAACACACTGGCTGTGGCGCTGCCAGCACAGAAATGAGATCTCCAACAGTAACACACTGGCTGTAGCGCAGCCAGCACAGAAATCAGATCTCCAACAGTAGTACACTTGCTTTAGCCCCAGCCAGCACAGAAATCAGATCTCCAACAGTAACACGCTGGCTGTGGCGCTGCCAGCACAGAAATCAGATCTCCAACAGTAACACACTGGCTGTAGCGAAGCCAGCCCGGAAATCAGATCTCCAACAGTAACACACTGGCTGTAGCTCAGCCAGCACAGAAATCTGATCTCCAACAGTAACACACTGCCTGTGGCACAGCCAGCGCAGAACTCAGTTCTCCAACAGTAACACGCTGGCCGTGGCCCAGCCAGCACAGAAATCAGATCTCCAACAGTAACACACTGGCTGTGGCGCAGCCAGCACAGAAATCAGATCTCCAACAGTAACACACTGGTTGCAGCGCAGCCAGCACAGAAATCAGATCTCCAACAGTAACACACTGGCTGTAGCCCAACTTGCACGGAAATCAGATCTCCAACAGTAACATGCTGGCTATAGCGCAGCCTGCACAGAAATCAGATCTCCAACAGTAACACACTGGCCGTGGCCCAGCCAGCACAGAAATCAGATCTCCAACAGTAACACACTGGCTGTGGCCCAGCCAGCACAGAAATCAGATCTCCAACAGTAACACACTGGCTGTGACCCAGCCAGCATAGAAATCAGATCTCCAACAGTAACACACTGGCTGTAGCCCCAGCCTGCACGGAAATCAGATCTCCAATAGTAACACAGTGGCCGTGCCTTCCAGGTCAGAAATCAGATCTCCAACAGTAACACACTGGCTGTAGCCCCAGCCTGCACGGAAATCAGATCTCCAACAGTAACACACTGGCTGTGGCCCAACCTGCACGGAAATCCGATCTCCAACAGTAACACGCTGGCTATAGCGCAACCTGCACAGAAATCAGATCTCCAACAGTAACACACTGACTGTAGCTCAGCCAGCACAGAAATCAGATCTCCAACAGTAACACACTGGCTGTGGCCCAACCTGCACGGAAATCCGATCTCCAACAGTAACACGCTGGCTATAGCGCAACCTGCACAGAAATCAGATCTCCAACAGTAACACACTGACTGTAGCTCAGCCAGCACAGAAATCAGATCTCCAACAGTAACACACTGGCTGTGGCCCAGCCAGCACACAAATCAGAACTCCAACAGTAACACACTGGCTGTGGCCCAGCCAGCACAAAAATCAGATCTCCAACAGTAACACACTGGCTGTGGCGCTGCCAGCACAGAAATGAGATCTCCAACAGTAACACACTGGCTGTAGCGCAGCCAGCACAGAAATCAGATCTCCAACAGTAACACACTGGCTGTAGCTCATCCAACACAGAAATCCGATCTCCAACAGTAACACACTGGCTGTAGCCCAACTTGCACGGAAATCAGATCTCCAACAGTAACACACTGGCTATAGCGCAGCCTGCACAGAAATCAGATCTCCAACAGTAACACACTGGCTGTAGCTCATCCAACACAGAAATCCGATCTCCAACAGTAACACACTGGCTGTAGCCCAACTTGCACGGAAATCAGATCTCCAACAGTAACACACTGGCTATAGCGCAGCCTGCACAGAAATCAGATCTCCAACAGTAACACACTGGCTGTAGCTCAGCCAGCACAGAAATCAGATCTCCAACAGTAACACACTGACTGTAGCTCAGCCAGCACAGAAATCAGATCTCCAACAGTAACACACGGGCTGTGGCCCAGCCAGCACACAAATCAGAACTACAACAGTACCACACTGGCTGTGGCCCAGCCAGCACAAAAATCAGATCTCCAACAGTAACACACTGGCTGTGGCGCTGCCAGCACAGAAATGAGATCTCCAACAGTAACACACTGGCTGTAGCGCAGCCAGCACAGAAATCAGATCTCCAACAGTAACACACTGGCTGTAGCTCATCCAACACCGAAATCCGATCTCCAACAGTAACACACTGGCTGTAGCCCAACTTGCACGGAAATCAGATCTCCAACAGTAACACACTGGCTATAGCGCAGCCTGCACAGAAATCAGATCTCCAACAGTAACACACTGGCTGTGGCCCAGCCAGCACAGAAATCAGATTTCGAACAGTAACACACTGGCTGTGGCCCAGCCAGCACAGAAATCAGATCTCCAACAGTAACACACTGGCTGTAGCCCCAGCCTGCACGGAAATCAGATCTCCAACAGTAACACACTGGCTGTGGCACAGCCAGCACAGAAATCAGATCTCCAACAGTAACACACTGGCTGTAGCCCCAGCCTACACGGAAATCAGATCTCCAACAGTAACACAGTGGCCGTGGCCTACCAGGTCAGATAACAGATCTCCAACAGTAACACGCTGGCCGTGGCCTACCAGGTCAGAAATCAGATCTCCAACAGCAATACACTTGCTGTAGCCCCAGCCAGCACAGAAATCAGATCTCCAACAGTAACACACTGGCTGTGGTCCAACCTGCACGGAAATCAGATCTCCGACAGTAACACGCTGGCTATAGCGCAGCCTGCACAGAAATCAGATCTCCAACAGTAATACACTTGCTGTTGCCCCAGCCAGCACAGAAATCAGATCTCCAACAGTAACACACTGGCTGTGGCCCAGCCAGCACAGATATCAGATCTCCAACAGTAACACACTGGCTGTGGCCCAGCCAGCACAGAAATCAGATCTCCAACAGTAACACACTGGCTGTAGCCCCAGCCTGCACGGAAATCAGATCTCCAACAGTAACACACTGGCTGTGGCCCAGCCAGCACAGAAATCAGATCTCCAACAGTAACACACTGGTTGTAGCCCCAGCCAGCACAGAAATCAGATCTCCAAAAGTAACACAGTGGCCATGGCCTAACAGGTCAGAAATCAGATCTCCAATCGTAACACACTGGCCGTGGCCTACCAGGTCAGAAATCAGATCTCTAACAGTAACACACTGGCTGTCGCTCAGCCAACACAGAAATCAGATCTCCAACAGTAACACACTGGCTGTAGCGAAGCCAGCACAGAAATCAGATCTCCAACAGTAACACACTGGCTGTAGCGCAGCCTGCACAGAAATCAGATCTCCAACAGTAACACACTGGTTGTAGCCCCAGCCAGCACAGAAATCAGATCTCCAAAAGTAACACAGTGGCCATGGCCTAACAGGTCAGAAATCAGATCTCCAACAGTAACACACTGGTTGTAGCCCCAGCCTGCACGGAAATCAGATCTCCAACAGTAACACACTGGCTGTAGCTCATCCAACACAGAAATCCGATCTCCAACAGTAACACACTGGCTGTGGCCCAGCCAGAACAGAAATCAGATCTCCAACAGTAACACACTGGCTGTGGCCCAGCCAGAACAGAAATCAGATCTCCAACAGTAACACACTGGCTGTGGCCCAGCCAGAACAGAAATCAGTTCTCCAACAGTAACACACTGGCTGTGGCCCAGCCAGAACAGAAATCAGATCTCCAACAGTAACACACTGGCTGTGGCCCAGCCAGAACAGAAATCAGATCTCCAACAGTAACACACTGGCTGTGGCCCAGCCAGAACAGAAATCAGATCTCCAACAGTAACACACTGGCTGTGGCCCAGCCAGAACAGAAATCAGATCTCCAACAGTAACACACTGGCTGTGGCCCAGCCAGCACAGAAATCAGATCTCCAACAGTAACACACTGGCTGTGGCCCAGCCAGAACAGAAATCAGATCTCCAACAGTAACACACTGGCTGTGGCCCAGCCAGAACAGAAATCAGTTCTCCAACAGTAACACACTGGCTGTGGCCCAGCCAGAACAGAAATCAGATCTCCAACAGTAACACACTGGCTGTGGCCCAGCCAGCACAGAAATCAGATCTCCAACAGTAACACACCGGCTGTGGCCCAACCTGCACGGAAATCAGATCTCCAACAGTAACACAGTGGCCTTGGCCTACCAGGTCAGAAATCAGATCTCCAACAGTGGCCGTGGCCTACCAGCTCGGAACCATTCGCTTGAACTGAAGAAGATCTAGGTCACATGATTATATCGTTTTTTTCTCAGCTGTGGACATTCTGATCGCCTGCTTTTTTTCTCTTTTTGAGAAGATTCTAAATATCCATGTTATATATTTTCTTTTGTTTTCTCTAAGGGGATTCTCAGTCTCCTGGTTATATATTATACATATATTTTTGAGGGGATTCTAAATATCCTGTTTATTTAAATTTTATCGTACCCCTTGCTGGCCCTCGGCCCATCCCTACATGCTTTCCAGCTCTGGATATGCCCTGACACACCTCACGGATTCTAAATCGCCTGGGGAGATTCAACTCAATTGAGAAAATTCTATTTTTTATTTCTTTTTTGATGGGGTTCTAAATAACCTGGTTTTCTTTTTTTCTCAAAGGAGATTCTAAGTATCCTGGTTATATATTATATATTTTTTGAGAGGATTCTAAATATCCTGAGTATTTCTTTTTATTTTATCAAAACTAGACAAACAAACAATCAACAGTGAACAATAAGCAGCAATTTGCAAGAAATTGCAATTTACAGGGAAAGGAGCGGCAAGGCCATGAGGCTCACCATATAACCACTTCATAGGGAAATGCAAATAATCCCCGAATCCCATTTTATCTTACCAAAAAGGAAACAATAGATACAAACACATATGAAACAGTGTGATCAACTGAACAATAAAACAGTGCATATAAAACAGACACCCCTGGCGACCCAGCAAATGATCCATCCCTCCCCCCCTCAGCCACAAGCTAGCCTGCCCCTCTGCCCTTTTCGGCTCTCGGTCTGCCCTGACACACCTTCCGGCCACCTCAAGGACAGCCTGTCCTGTTCATTCCCCCCGACCCCGCTGGGACGTCGGCAATCCGGTCAGCCTACCGACCTTCTGGCTTCCCAGACTGCTGCTTCATGCCTCTGGCCACCTATAGGACAGCCTGGAACAACAGCACTGAGGACGGCCTACCTGTCTTCCTGTTCTTGATGCGCCCCAACGCCCCAACTCATGGACCGCCCTGACGCACCTTTCGACCACCTCTAAGACAGCATGTCCCAATACCTCCCTGGGACAATTGTACTCAGAATAGCCCACTCCTACGCACCTTCAGGCTTTGGTCTGCCCCGACGCACCTTCCAGCCACGTTTAGGACTGCTCGTCCCTCTCCTTCCACGAGATGACAACGCTCAGAACGGCCTACCCACCTTCTGGCTCTCGGAACGGCCTACTCACTTTCCGGTTCATGGGACAGCCTACCCGCCCTCCAGCTCTCGGGGTGACAGCTTTCGGGCTGACCTATGAACCTTCTGGCTCACAGTACGGCCTGCCAGACCCAGGGATACACAAGACACCATGCAAGCAATAAAGCTAATCACAAAAAAAAGCCAAGTCCATTACCCGAAACACAGTCCACTCCAGAATGCAGAGTCCATTACAAAGTGCACATCAATAGGCAGAGTCCATACACCCATACACAGAATCCACAAGCGTCGACAGAGCCCACTCCCAAAGCCAGAATCCACTCCCGAAGGCAGGGTCCACTCCAGTATGCGGTGAATATACACCTCACAATGCACATACAGGTGTTCAATTTCTACAGAAGCCTGGTCCACTCACAAAGGCCCAGATCCACTCACAGAGTTAGAGTTCATTTGTAAAGGTGCAGTTGACTCACAGAGCTCAGTTCCAACATCAAAAAGTGAAAACGCGTGCAAAAAAGAAAGTGCAGACACTAAAAACCATAGAGCAAGGGCTAAGCCCTGCCACAAAATCAGCATGGTCCTTGCTCAAATGAAAACATAAAGAGTAACACGCAAGGCTGCAACCAGCCAGTGAAGCAAAAGTTCCCTGGTGAGAACTAAAATTCAACAGTAACACACTGACTGTGAAGATCAGCCAGCTCAGAAATCAGTTTTCAAAAAGGAATAACATCAACAATCAGGATGTGTAGATCGGCTAATTCAGGAATCATTCCTCAACTGAGCAGGTTATAATTCTGGGCAGTATGGTGGCTCAGTGGTTAGCACTGCTGCCTCACAGCACCAGGGTCCCAGCCTTGGGTGACTTTGTGGAGTTTGCACATTCTCCCCGTGTCTGCGTGGGTTTGCTCCGGTTTCCTCCCACAGTCCAAAGATGTGTAAGTCAGCTGAATTGGCCATGCTATATTGCTCATTGTGTTAAGAGCATGAGTGAGAGGGAAATGGGTCTGGGTGGGTTACTCTTTGGAGGGCTTGTTGGGCTAAAGGGCCTGTTTCCACACTGTAGGGACTCTAATCTCCTGATTTTTTTTCTTTTTTGAGGGGATTCGAAATATCCTGGTCATATTTCTTTCTCTCTAAGGAAATTCTAAAACTCCTAGTTATGTGTTTTTTGACAGGATTCAAAATATCCTAGTTATATATTTTTTAATTCAAAGTTTTACAAATTGACAAACACATGACACACTAACAGTTAATAGTAAACAAAATACAAAGAAACAGGGACCCCGAAACAAATGCTTCAAGACCCCCTATAACCAACAACAGGAAAAGCAATACACAGGACCAATAAAGTAAACCACATTGCAATCCTCCAAATAAAAACACACAGCGAACAGCTGAAAAAATGCATAAAAGGAAACCTGCACAGCAGGTCCTCCTCCCTTTGGTAGGGTACACACACTGCACACCAAGGCCTGGCATGTGGTTCTGGTTCACTCGCACTGTTACAGTCCACTCCTGGAGGCCTAGCCCCTAGAGTTTACAATGAATCAGGCTACTCAATGAGGTCGGGCCTATCATGGAGGTTCAGTCCATGCACAGGAAACAAGGTCAGGCAGGTAAGAAATTCAGTCCAAACAGCTGACCATGGAACAAAGAATAAGTCCCAGTGGGATACACACTCTACACAAATACGTGGTTAATCATCACAAAGACATACACACTGTATACAGATAAACTGTTTCCTCCTCATAGAGATATACACATCATACTCAGGTAGATAGTTAATTTTCACAGAGAGGTGCACACCATACACAGATGCACAGTAAATGCACATGGAAAGACATACACATTTGACACAGATGTGCGTTTAGTCCTCAATGAGAGATGCACACTGTAAGAAGGATGTTACTAAACTGAAAAGAGTGCAGAAGAAATTTTTTAAGTATTCAGGACTCAACGGTCTGAGTTATAGGGAGAGGTTGGACAAGAACATTGAATATAGAATAGTACAGCACAGTACAGGCCCTTTGGCCCTTGATATTGTGCTGACATTTTATCCAACTGTAAGATCAACTAACATACATATCTTCATTTTACTATTATCCAAGTGCCTATCCGAGAGTCACTTAAATGTCCTTAATGTATCTGAACCTATCACCATTACTGGCAATGTATTCCACACACCCACCACTCTCAGTGTAAAGAACTTACCTCTAACATCTTCCTTAAACCTTCCTCCAATCACCTATTGTGATAGCCATTTCCTCCCTGGGAAAATATCTCTAACTATTCACTCTATCTATGCCGCACATCATCTTGTACACCTCTATCAAGTCACTTCTCCCCATTCATCGCTCCAATGAGAAAGGCCTCAGCTCCCTCAATCTTTCTTCAATAAGACATACCCTCCAGTCCAGGCAGCATCCTGGTAAATCCCCTCTGCGCCCTCTTGAATGTTTCCACATCTTTCCTATAATGCGGCAACCAGAACGTAACATAATATGCCAAGTGTGGTCTAACCAAGGCTCTATAGAGCTGCAGCATAACTTCACTGCAACATAAACTCAATCCGTGGTACAGTGGCTCAGTGGTTAGCACTGCTGCCTCACAGCGCCAGGGACCCAGGTTTGATTCCAGCCTTGGGTGACTGTCTGTGTGGAGTTTGTACATTCTCCCCGTGTCTGTGTGGGTTTCCTTCAGGTGCTCCGGTTTCTTCCCAGAGTCCAAAGATGTGCAGGTTGGGCGAATTGGCCATGCTAAATTGTCCATTGTGTTCAGGAATGTGTCGGTTAGGTGCATCATTTAGGGGAAATGTAGAGTAATAGGGTAGGGGAATGGGTCTGGGTGGTTACTCTTCGGAGGGTCAGTGTAGACTTGTTGGTCAAGTGGCTTGTTTATACACTGTAGGGATTCTACGAAAACACAATATGCCTTCTTAGCAACCCTATCAACTTGGGTGGCAACTTTGAGGGATACAGACCCCAAGACCCCTCTGTTCCTTCACACTGCCAAGAATCCTGCATCTAACCCCATATTCTGCTTTCAAATTTGACCTTCCAAAAGAAATCACTTCACACTTTTCCAGGTTGAACTCCATCTGTCACTTATCAGCCCAGTTCTGTATCCTGTCAATGTCCCGTTGCAACCTACAACAAGCTAGGACATTTTTCTTTCGGGCATAGGGGACTGAGGGAGGGTCTTATAGAAGTATATAAGATCATGAGAGGCATGGATACGGTGAATGCACTCAGTCTTTTCTCCAGTGTTGGGGATTTGAGGGCTAGAGGCATCTCTTGAGAGGGGAAAGAATAAAAGGGAACCTGAGGGACAGAGGATGGTATGCATATGGAATGAGCTGCCAGCAGAAATGGTTGAGGCAGGTACATTAACAACATTTAAAGGTCATTTGGACAAAAACATGGATAGGAAAAGTTTACAAGGATATGGGCCAAAAGCAGGGAAATGGGGTTTGTGTGGATGGACATTTTGGTAGGCATGGACCAGTTAGTGCCAAAAGACCTGTTTACATGCTCTACGACTCTATGACTCTATGACTCTAATACATAATTAATCCTCATTGGCAGAGGCACATATTCCTACTCTATCACGCATACACATTTAAATCCTTACACACACAGTCACACACCCTGTGAACCCATTGATCCCTCCAGTATGGAAACAGGACCTTCAGCCCCATAGTCTACACTGACCCTCTTAAGAGTAACCCACCCAGACCAATTCCCCCTACCCTATATTTACCCCTGTGTACCTAAACCACACATCCCTGAACACTATGGACAATTTCGCACTGCCAATTCACCTAACTTACACATTTTTTATAAAGAGAGACAGAAACATATGCATTGTGCACCCATACACATTTAAATCCTTACTGTGAGAGGTACACATGCACACCAATACATACTGTACACCCATACATAGTTAATCCTCACTGGGAGAGACAAACGTTTAGACCCATATACACTTAACTCCTCACTGGGACACACACACACAGACTCCAGACACAGTTAATCCTCATGAAAGAGACTCAACCCATTCACAGACACAGAATTCAAATGTTGAGAGAGATATATTTATCAGAGATATTGTATTCATTGGAACACACAAATTGCACACAGATATCTGGTTAATCCAAAATGAGAGAGACACACTCAATCCAGATATATGATTAATCCAAATTGAGAGAGATCTGCACTGTTCACTTTTTTCTGGTTAACCCTTTTTGATACACACACTGTCCAGAGATACATGGTTAATCCTCAGTAGGAGACACATTGGGTACAGCTACACCATGAGCGACACAGCCTGGACACAGATGTGTTGTTAATCTTCAGTAACTGACACACACACAGATAGATAGCTAATCACTGCTGGGAGATACTTGTTTTTCCTTTTATGGTGGGTGAACCCATTAATTACCATTCTCTCTGATTCCAGAGCTTTGGCAAACTTACTCTCCAGTTCAAAAAATATTATCACATTATCTTTAAAACAGAAATCTTGGCGTTAGTAAGCTCAGCTTAGTTCTCATATCTTAAAAAGAATCACCAAAATTATTTGCGAGATTATGCTTGACTTTTCCTTCTTTTAAAATTATCCCAAATTCAAATATGACAACAACATTCTTGAGTGTTTTTGTGTATAGCCCCAGTAGCACGACCGTGGTAGTCAAATGATTTCTTTCCAATGTTCCCATGTTTTGTGGAAATTAAAACCAGCTAGGCTATTTCCATTGGCTTTTGTTTTCAATTAAAATTTAAAACGTGCTTGTCTCCTTAAACTTATTAGGAGAAAGGGAGGACTGCAGATGCTGGGGATCAGAGCTTAAAAATGTGTTGCTGGAAAAGCGCAGCAGGTCAGGCAGCATCAAAGGAGAAAGAGAATCGACGTTTCGGGCATAAGCTGGCTGGCATTAATTGTTGAAGGACTCCACTATCAACAGTGCAGACTACTGGTCTTAAAAAACCATCATGTGGGACACTATTGCTCTCTGGGACAGAGGGAGGAATCACATTGGAGTCTGGTTTCTTAGCTTAGGGTTTTGGAATGCTGCTGCAGTGACCGACTGAGCCCCTACCTGTTCTTCATGGTCTCTGTTACTGCCTGTAGTCTCTCAAGATGGTGTTGATATGGGTGAGGAATCCTGTAGGAGTAGGGAGAAGATGGGAAGCAGAACTTGTTCTCCCTATCAGGTTCTTCTATCCTGTTTACTACTGCAATCTTGCACATGAAGAGCTAACATAGTGGGCCAATTGCAGTGGAAACAACAAATTTGGATACTCCTTCTTTGAACTGGATTTTTAGATGGCCCAGACTTCTAGTCAGGAAGGGAACCACAACAGCTGCTTCCGTGGAATTTTCCAAGCTCCTGCAAAGGTTAGTATGGACCTGTCCCCAGGTTTTGTTAGCATCGTAGATCAACTCATCTCAGTCCATGCTTTACTATTGTCCATACCCATTGTGTTTTGGGCCAATGACTATCAGAAAGATGCCCAAGAAACTTGGGGAGTCATAGTAGTAACCCTCAGCTGGGCTCTCTCCCTACTCTGATGGTCTTTTTCAGCAGTAGCCAAGAAGCTTGTCTGCAAATAGACTTGGACTTCAGTGGGTGACTATTTGATATTAATATAGAGCATAGAAGGAGAATATAGAAACATACAGCACAGGACAGGCCCTTCGGCCCACAATGTTGTGCCGAGGATTAATCCTAATCTAAAATAAAATAACCTAACCTACGCTCCCCTCAATTCACTGCTGTCCATGTGCATGTCCAGCAATCACTTAAATGCCCCTAATAACACTGCTTCCACTACTACCACTGACAACGCATTCCATGTGTTCACAACTCTCTGCGTAAAGAAACCTGACCTGCCCCTCACAAAGCCATGCTGACTGTCGTTAATCATGCTATGCTTTTCCAAATAGTCATAAATCCTATCCCTCAGAATTCTTTCCAAATCCTTGCTGACCACAGCGTAGGACTGACTGGTCTGTAATTGTAAGGGATTTCCCTATTCCCCTTCTTGAAAAAAGGGACAACATTCGCCTCCCTCCAATCCTCCAGTATGACTCCCGTGGAGAGTGAGGAAGCAAAGATCTTCACCAATAGTTTAGCAGTCTCTTTTCTTGCTTCCCAGAGCAGTCTAGGATAAATCTGGTCTGGCCCTGGGGACTTATCAATCTTAATGTTTGCCGAAATTTCTAGCACATCAACTTCCTCAATCTCGATCTGTTCAAGCCTGTATTCCAGCTCCTCAAAGTTCTCATTCACAACAAGGTCCCTTTCCTTAGTGAAAACTGAAGCAAAAAAACTCATTTAGGGCTTTCCCTATCTGCTCAGACTCCACACACAATTTCCCTACGCTATCCCTGATTGGCCTTACCTTCTCACTGATCATTCTCTTATTCCTCACATATGAGTAAAATGCCTTTGGGTTCTCCCTAATCCTTCCTGCCAAGCCTTTTTCGTGCCCCCTCCTGGCTCTCCTCAGTGCATTTTGAACTCCTTTCTAGAAAGCCTGTAATCCTCTAAAACTGTGCTAGATCCTTGCTTTCTCCACCTTACGTAAGCTACCTTCTTTCTTTTGACAAAAAGCTGCTCTGTTTTCGTCATCCAAGGCTCTTTAATCTTACCCCTTCTTGCCTGCTTAAATGGTCTCTACATGCCTCTTGTGTCTGTGGAACAATTGCTCCCAATCTGTATTTGGTGGAAATTCGTATCTGCTTCCCCCAGTGCCATCTTTATGCCCTAAGCAGACCTTCTGCCATAAATTCTGGCTTAGTTCTCTTTTTAGCCTAGGGAGCATAAAGTGAGGAGGATCTTTTTAAAATGATCAGTCTCAAATTCCAGGCATGAGAGTCTAAACTTTTACCTATTTCAGATGAAGATAAGCATATTGGAATTTATTTTTGTTGTAATACACAGTTCTTCCTTCAAGACCCTCACCTCAGCTGGTGCCTCTATCAATTTGTGAATTCCTCTTTAATCATAGCAAGGGCTCCCTCCTCATCTCCCTCTTGTTCAGCTTTTATCATGGTTGTGACTACGCACAAGGAAGGGGAAGAATTGTTTTCAGCTACACTGTTCCAACTATGTCTGAAATCAGCAGGGAAAGCACTCTCGCATTTGTCTGCACTGCAAGTATCAATCTCACTTATTCTGCTGGGAGAGAATGCAGCCATTGGTGCTTATTGTCAGCTAGTTTGTGTCTGGAGGTGTTTAATTCTGCCTATGCATGGGATGTGGTCAGCTTTGGTGGAGGCAATGTTTTTTCTGGTTGAGTAAAGTGTCTCAGAGCACTCATTGATTTCTCCAGTTCTCTACTCAATCTCATATTTTCTGCTCTTCAGTGTTTTGTTTCAATATTTTCTCTACTTGTTTCTTTTTATAGCATGCTTTGTCACATGTTTGTATCTTTTCTCTTAATTGAACGTGCAATTTATTATTTTCCCTTTGTAACGTATTCCTTAAAACTTCTTTAAAACTCAATTGTAAGGCACATACTGGGGTGTTGTAGACCCGTTTATTCTGGAATTTTTATTAACTTAATCTTATCCTTTTGAATATTCTTAGGGAGTCTTTGAAAAGCAGACTCATAATCCTTGACCAATCCTAATGTATTTTTTGCTCCAGTTACCTCAGCTTTCGCAATCAAACTCTGTCAACTGAAACCTGAAAAATGCTAATGCCATTGCGCAAAAGTATTTTTGTTTCACATAAGAATTATTTGACTTGTGTTAAACAATAATCAAAGACTACAGCTTCCTAACCTGAAACTAACTAAACCTGTTCTTCTGCAATATCTCACTTTGAGAGTTCTTATTCTAAGTTAGAATTAAAGAATCCCAACAATTTGGAAAAAAGGTCATTGGATCCATCATGTCCACATCAATTCTGCAAAGAACATCTCACCTCATCCCTGTAACCCTGCTTTTGCAATGGCTAATCCACCGAACCTGCACATGTTTGGACTGTGGGAGGAAACCGAAGGAAACCCATGCAGACATGGGGACAACGTGCAAACTTCACACAGACACTCACCTCAGGGTAAAATTAAACTTGCGTCCCTGGTGCTGTGAAGTAGCAGTGCCCTACTTTCATATGCCATCCTTTATTCATTCATTCATGGTATTTTGGCAATGCTGACTGAGCCATAATTTATTACCTTCACCTGTCTGTCACTGAGAAGGTTTTAGCGAGTTATTACTAGTGCATTTGGGTCGGCACGATGGCTCAGTGGTTAGCACTGCTGCCTCACAGTGCCAGGAGCTCAGGTTCCATTCCAGCCTCAAGCAACTGTCTGTGTGCAACAAAGAACAAATACAAGTACAGCACAGTAACAAGCTTTTCAGCCCTCCAAGCCTGTGCCAGTCCAGGTCCTTGATCTAAATCTGTCGCCTATTTTTTAAGGATCTGTATCCCTCTCTCCCTGCCCATTCACGTATCTGTCTAGATACATCTTAAATGACATCTACCCGCCTCTACCACTTCTGCTGGCAATGTGTTCCAGGCACCCACCACCCTAGGTGTAAAGAACTTTCTATGCATAACTCCCCTAAACTTTTTAGATTAGATTACTTACAGTGTGGAAACAGGCCCTTCGGCCCAACAAGTCCACACTGACCCGCCGAAGCGCAACCCACCCATACTCCTACATTTACCCCTTACCTAACACTACGGGCAATTTAGCATGGCCAATTCACCTAACCTGCACATCTTTGGACTGTGGGAGGAAACCGGAGCACCCGGAGGAAACCCACGCAGACACAGGGAGAACGTGCAAACTCCACACAGTCAGTTGCCTGAGGCGGGAATTGAACCCGGGTCTCTGGTGCTGTGAGGCAGCAGTGCTGACCACTGTGCCACCGTGCTGCCCACTAACTTTTCTGCTCTCACTTTGAGCTCATGAACCTTAGTAATTGAGTCCCCCACTCTGAGAAAAAGCTTCTTGCTATCCACCCTGTCTATACCTCTCATGGTTTTGTAGACTTCAGTCAGGTTCCCCCCTCAGCCTTTATCATTCTAATGTAAATAATCCTAACCTACTCAACCTCTCTTCATAGCTAGCGCCCTCCATACCAGGCAACATCCTGGCGAACCTCCTCTGCACCCACTCCAAAGCATCTACATCCTTTTGGGAATGTGGCGACCAGAACTGTCCACAGTTTTCCAAATGTGGCCGAAACAAAGTCTTATACAACTGTATAAGTTCTTTATCCTGCCAACTCTTGTACTCAATACCCTGTCCGATGAAGGAAAGCATGCCGTATGCCTTCTTGATCACTCTATTGACCTGCATTGCCACCTTCAGGGAACAATGGACCTGAACACCAAGATCTCTCTGTACATCAATTTTCCCCAGGGCCTTTCTATTTACTATATTGCCTACTCTTGAACTGGATCTTCCAAAATACATCATTTAGCATTTGCCCGGATTGAACTCCATCTGCCATTTCTCTGCTCAACTCTCCAATTTATCTATATTCTGCTGTATACTCTGACAGTCCCCTTCACTATCTGCTACTCCACCAATCTTAATGTCATCTGCAAAGTTGTTAATCAGACCACCTATACCTTCCTCCAGATCATTTATGTATATCACACACAACATTGGTCCTAGCACGGACCCCTGTGGAACACCAGTGGTCACAGGTCCCAATTTTGAGAAACTCCTTTCCACAACTACTCTCTGTCTCCTGTTGCCCAGCCAGTTCTTTATCCATCTTGTTAGTACATCCTGGACCCATTTTCTCCATCAGCCTACCATGGGGAATCTTATCAAATACCTTACTGAAATCCATGTATATGACATCTACATCTACATCTCATCAATCAACTTTGTCACTTCCTCAAATATATCTCTTCAGTTGGTAAGACATGAACTTCCCTGCACAAAACCATGCTGCCTATTACTGATAAGCCTAATTTCTTCCAAATGGGAACAGATCCTATCCCTCAGTATCTTCTCTATCAGCTTCCTTACGACTGATGTCAGACTCATCAGTCTGTAATTACTTGGATTATCCCTGCTACCTTTTTTAAACAAGGGTACAGCATGAGCAATTCTCCAGTCCTCTGCAAAGATATCTGTTAAGGTCCCAGCTATTTCCTCTCTCGCTTCCCTCAGTAACCTGGAATAGATCCCATTGGACCTGGGGAATTTTCTACATTAATGCCATTTAAAGTACCCAACACTTCCTCCCTCCTTATGCTGGCTTGACCTAGAGTAATCAAACATCTATCCCTAACCTCAACATATGTCATGTCCCTCTCTTCGGTGAATATTGATGCAAAGTACTCATTAAGAATCTCATCCATTTCCTCTGACTCCACGCATAACTTTCTCCTTTGTCCTTGAGCGGGCCAACTATTTCTCTAGTTACCATCTTGCTCCTTATATATGAATAAAAGGCTTTGGGATTTTCCTTAATCCTGTTTGCTAAACATATCTCATGACCCTTTTTAACCCTCTTAATTCCTCATTTCAGATTGGTCCTACATTCCCGATATTCTTTCAAAGCTGCATCTGTCTTCAGTCACCTAGACCTTACATGTGCTTCCTTTTTCCTCTTAGCTACTCTCACAATTTCACCTGTCATCCATGTTTCTCTAATCTTGTCATTTCTATTCCTCATTTTCACAAGAACATGTCTCTTCTGCACTGTAATAAATCTCTCTTTAAAAGCCTCCCACATTTTAAATGTGGATTTATCCTCAACAGCTGCTCCCAATCTACATTCTTCAGGTTCTCCTGAATTTTGGTAGAGTTGGTCTTCCCCCAGTTTAGCACTCTTCTTTAGGACCACTCTCGTCTTTGTCCATGAGTATTCTAAAACTTATGGAATTGTGATCACTATTCCCAACGTCATCCTCTACTGAAACTTCAGCCATGTGGCTGGGCTCATTCCCAATGCCAGATCCAGTATGGCCCCCTCCCGAGTTGGACTGTTTACATACTACTTGAGAAAACCCTCCTAGATGCTCCTCACAAATCCTGCTCCATCTAGACTTCTAACACTACGTGAGTTCCAGTTAGTGCTGAGAAAATTAAAATCTCTTATCACCGCGATCCTGTTGCTTCTACACCTTTCCATAATCTGTTTACACATTTGTACCTCTATCTCACACTCGCTGTTGGAAGGCCTGTAGTATAGCCCCAAGATTGTTACTGCACGCTTCCTATCTCTGAGCTCTGCCCATATTGCTTCACTGCTAGAGTCCTCCATAGTGCCCTCCTTCAGCACAGCTGTCATATCCTCTCTGATCAGTAATGTAACTCCTCCACCCTCTTTACCTCTCTATCTATCCCACCTGAAGCATCAATATCCTGGGATATTTAGTTGCCAATCATGCTCTGCCGTCAACCAAGTCTCAGTAATAGCAATAACATCATACTTCCAGGTACTAATCCAACCCCTAAGTTCATCTGCCTTACCTACTGCGCTTCTTGCATTAAAACAAATGCACCTGAGACCACCAGTACCTTTGTGCTCATCACCTGCTCTCTGCCTACTCTTCCCCTTAGTCATGCTGACTTCATTATCTAGTTCCTTACAGGCTTTAGTCACTACCTCCTTATTGTCTACTAACCTCCCCATTTAGTTCCCATCTCCCTGCTACATTAGTTTAAACCCTCCCCAACCGCGTTAGCAAAAGCACCCCCAAGGACATTGGTTCCAGTCCGGCCAAGATGTAGACTATCCAATTTGTAATTGACCACCTCCCCCAGAATCAGTCTCAATGTCCCAAAAATCTGAACTCCTGTCTCCTGTCTCAAGCTATGCATTAATCCTACCTAT
This sequence comes from Chiloscyllium plagiosum, assembly GCF_037043375.1. Lineage (NCBI taxonomy): Eukaryota > Metazoa > Chordata > Chondrichthyes > Orectolobiformes > Hemiscylliidae > Chiloscyllium > Chiloscyllium plagiosum. The sequence continues at coordinate 88,926,644 of NW_028270149.1, read as the reverse complement.
TCTTCCATTTCTACTTTGACTAGCGCGTCGCACTGGTAGCAATTCTGAGAATACTACCTCTGAGGCCCTACTTTTTAACTTGGCTCCTAACTTCCTAAATTCTGTTTGCAGGACCTCATCCCATTTTTTACCTGTATCATTGGTGCCTATATGCACCACGACAACTGGCTGTTCACCCACCCCCTTCAGAATGTTCTGCAGCTGATCTGAGACATTCCTGACCCCTGCATCTGAAGTTTGCATATTCTCCCTGTGACTGTGTGGGTTTTCTCCCCGTGCTCCAGTTTCTTCTCACAGTCTAAAGATGTTCAGGTCAGGTGAATTGGCCATGCTAAATTGCCCACAGTGTTCAGACATGTGTAGGTTAGGTGCATTAGTCTGAGGTAAACGTAGAGTAATAAGGTAGGGGAATGGGTCTGGGAGGGTTACTCTTCGGAGGATCAGTGTGGACTACAACATAGAACACAGAGCATTACAGCGCAGTACAGGACCTTTGGCCCTCGATGTTGCACTGACATGTGAAACCAATCTGAAGCCCACCTAACCTACACTATTCCATTCTCATCCACATACCGATCCATTGACCATTTAAATGCCCTTAAAGTTGGCGAGTCTACTACTGTTGCAGGCAGTGCATTCCATGGTCCAACTACTTTTTGAGTAAAGAAACTACCTCTGACATCTGTCCTATATCTATCACCCCTCAATTTAAAGTTATGTCCCCTTGTGCTAGACATCACAATCTGAGGAAAAATACCCTCACTGTCCATCCTATCTGACCCTCTAATTGTCTTAAATGTCTCCATTAAGTCACCTCTCAACCTTCTTCTCTCAAATGTAAACAGTATCAAGTCCCTCAGTCTTTCCTCATAAGATCTTCCTGCCATACCAAGCAACATCCTAGTAAATCTCCTCTGAACCCCTTCCAATGCTTCCACATCCTTCCTATAATGTGGTGATCAGAACTGTACATATACTCCAAGTATGGCGTTGTGGTTGGAGTGCCAGGCCTCTAGAGGCCATAAACAAACACATAGATCTAGATACCATCTATCAACCCCACAGAAAACAAACAGGAAATGACATCACCACAAACCCCAGGAACCCCATCCAGGACAAACATAAATAGAAAGCAGGAGACAACAGCTTCGCTTCACTTGGAGGTCGCCACTGATGATGTTACCTAGCCAGGTAATGAAACGTCTGGATATCAAACCTACAGCTCAGCGAGCAAACCTACACCCTAACCCTCTGTCTTCTTTCAGCTAGCCAATTTCTGACCCAAGTTCCTAAATCACCCTTAATTTCATGCCTCTGTATTTTGTGTAATCGCCTCCTGTGTGGAACCTTATCAAACACTTTACTGAAATCCATATACACTACATCAACCTCTTTATCCTCATCCACTTGTTCGGTCACCTTCTCAAAGAAATCAATAAGGTTTGTGAGGCACAACCTACCCTTCACAAAACCACGTTGACTACCTCTTATCAACTTATTCTTTTTTGGACGATTATAAATCCTACACTTTTCCAACACTTTACACACAACTGAAGTAAGGCTCATTGGCCTATAATTTCTAGGGTTGTCTCTACTCCCCTTTTTGAACAAGGGAATAACATTTACTATCCTCCAGTCTTCTAGCACTATTCCTGTAGACAATGATGACATAAAGATCAAAGCCAAAGGCTTGGCAATCCCCTCCCTGGCTTCCTGGGTGTTGCTGAGTGTGGAAGGTTTGAGTTATAAAGAAAGGCTGGATAGGCTGGGGCATTTTTCACTGGAACACAGGAGGTTGAGAGGTGACCTGATGGAAGTTTATAAAATAATGATAGGTACAGATAAAGTCGATCATAGTTGCCTTTTCCCTAAGACGAGTGATTTCAAGACCAGGGGACACATTTTTAAGGCGAAAGTGTGGACTGCAAATGCTGGAGATCAGAGTCAAGTCTAGTGTGGTTCTGGAAAAGCACAACAGGCCAGGCAGCATCTGAGGAGCAGGAAAATCGCCATTTCGGGCAGGAGCCTTCATCAGTTTCCTGTCCCCTTGCCTGTTAGAAGTCAGCTTTCATTCTTTCCAAGACCAAAGCTTTTTCTTCTCCCATACACTACATATAGTGTGGGCTGATAAATCTTTGACAGTTCAATAGGACATCATGACCTCAGTTAGTTTTGTGTACAAGATGATACAGGGTGTACAGAATGGATAGGAACACACTTCATCCATTAATAAAAGAGTTGTCAGGAAGAAGGGCTTATGCCTGAAACGTCGATTCTCCTGATCCTTGGATGCTGCCTGACCTGCTGCGCTTTTCCAGCAACACATTTTCAGCTCTGATCTCCAGCATCTGCAGTCCTCACTTTCTCCTCGAAGGCATTGATTTAAGATAAAATGAAGAAGGATAAAAGGAAAGTGGAGAAGTGAGTTTTGCACTCTGAGAGTAGTAGGATTCTGGAACTTAATGAATCAATCGTAGAACTCCTGCAGTGTGGAATCAGGCCATTTGGCCCGCCAAGTCCACACTGACCGTCCAAAGAGCATCCAACTCAGATCCATTCCCTTACCCTATATTTCCCAAGGCTAACCCACCTAGTTTGCACATCCCTGGACACTATGGGCAATTTAGCATGGTCAATCCACCGAAACTGGACATCTTTGGACTGTGGGAGGAAACCTGGAGTACTCAAATGAAACCCACACAGACACAGGGAGAATGCACAAAATTCCACACAGACAGTTGCCCTAGCAGGGAATTAAACCCAGTTTCCTGGCACTGTGAGGCAGCAATACTAACCACTGAGCCACTATGCAACCCTAAGGGCAGTTGAGTCAGTAACTCACATAACATTTAAGCAGTATTTAGATGATCACTGGCATTGTCATTGTCTCTCGGGCCTTGGGCCAAGAGCTTGAAAATGGGATGAATGTTGTCAGATCTTTAGTGACCAGCACAGACACAATGGGCTGAATGGTTATTTTCTGTGCTTTCTTTCAGAGTCTTTGGCAGACATAATTCTAAAACCCAAAGACAACAAGAAAGCTGTGTTGATTAATCTCAGTGTCACTGTACACAGAATTTTATTTTGAAAGCTCATGGTAATTATCAGAATTATAATTCCAGGTTTCTGTTTTTGAAATCAAACTACCCCACCAGCTATGGGGAATTTGAAACTGAGCCACCAAAACATTATCTGGGATACTGGTCCAGTGACAGTAAATCAACTCCATCGATGGCATGCTGGTGCATCACTATTAATTGCACAATAAGGATCAGTCTGCAGTTCATTGGTGGCTTGGTAGAAACCAGGATCTTTCTTGCTGTCTTTTGGTTTTAGAATTATGTCTGCCAAAGACTCTGAATTTGTCTTTACTGTAAGTTTCCAGAGAAATTTGGATAGAGAAAATTTATTTAAAAAGGGAAGAGAGATAGTTTGGTGCAGCTAACCTATGGAGGTCTCTTTGCTCCTCTCTGCTTCTTTCAGTCTGCTCATAAAGTCTGTGTTAAACTGCAATCTAATAATCAGAGACTTGTCGCTACACTGAGCTCTCCTGAACCCATAACTATTGCCTAGGCTCAAGGTCTGCAGAAGTTAGCATTGCTTCAGTTTCCTTCACTTGTTTTCAAAATTTGTACCAACACCATGTTTACATATTGAAATGTGTCTTGCGAGGAGGATACAAAGAGGATTTAGATAAGACTAAGTGAATGGGAAGCATGTGCCATGTACTGTGGAAAAATATGAGTTGACCATAGAATCCCTACAGTATGGAAACAGGCCCTTCAGCCCAACAAGTCCGCACTGACTCTCTGAACAGTATACCACCAAAACCTATTCCCCAATGTTTACTCCTGACTAATGAACCTAACCTACATATCCCTAAACACTATGGGCAACTTAGCATGACCAATTCACCTAACCTGCACATCTTTGGATGGTGGGAGGAAACCAGAGGAAACCCAGGCACACACAGGGAAAACATGTATACTTCACACATACAGTTGCCCAATGCTGGAATCAAACCCAGGCCCCTGGTGCTGTGAGCCACCGTGCTGCCCACTTTGGTAAGCACAGCAGATCACCGTGCTGCCCACTTTGGTAAGCACAGCAGATTTGCAAGGTACTTCTGAAATGGTGAGAGATTCAGCAGGGTTAATGTTCACAGTGCTAGGTGTTCATGTTTATGAGGGACTAAAACCTAACATGTAGGTACAGCAAGCAACTGAGGAGATAAATTGTGCGTGAACCCGTACTGTAAAGGTGCTTGTGTGCATGAGTAAAGAGTTCTTGCTTACAAGGTGAGAGTTTACCTGGAGTATGGTTCAGAGTTTTGATTTCCTAGTCTAAGTGTTATATAAAGTGTTGGACCCCTTATTTAAGGAGGGCATTTCTTGCTTTGGAATGTAAAGTAGATTAGACATGTGCTCAGTTGAGTTTAGAAGAATAAGATTGCTCCTATTAATACACATGAGATTTTGAGATGGCTTGACAGGAGAGATTCAGAGAATATACTTCCCCTTCAGAGACTTGATAGAAGTCAGTGGCTGATTAAAAATTACTGCTATCTTACTTAAGATGGAGATGAGGATGAATGATTTCTTTCAGAGGTTTATTAGTCTTTAGCATTCTCTTCCATAGAGACCAGTGAAGTTTGTGGCTATAGCAGATATTCAAAACTAGGTTCTCCCTGTTCATGCTTGGTATTGGATGGACAGGTGAAATATTCACCTTCACTCGTCATCAGTTGAAGTCGATAATGTACTGAAATGAAGTGTTGTAAAGAACAATTACTCAATGACTCTGTTTGTTCATTGACTGGAACTAATATCAATGATTGGGCTCTCGGGGATTTCTCTCAAAGCTAAATAAGCAGTTCCACCCACTGTGTCACCTTAATGGGTTGCCTCTAGCACAAGGAGCATTGGTGTCATTCAAAGAAGGAAATCATGGTTTCGAGCACTGACCTTCAAACATTCTTTGAAAATATTCGGATAAGAAGATTGTTTAAATCTATACAACAGATTTACTATCCCATTCTCGCTGCTGTTAGTGTCCCTGGTAAGTTTCCATTCCTGTGATTAATTCTATAAATTATATTTCACTGTTATATTCTCTCCACTAACCTTGGCCATTAGTGAGGTTTTACATTTCACCTTGAGTCTGTGCGGATATATTGTTTTGGAAAAATATATGCACACTCTTGGTCCTGTTAGTATTCCTGATAACTCTCTATTTAAAGCCAAAAGTTCTCTAAATTGTATTTAAGTTATCTTTCTTATTCATTCATGGGATATGGGAATCACTGGCTAAGTATCATTTATGGATTCTCTTGAATTTCTCTGAAGGAAGTTAAGAGTCAGCCACAATGGGTCTGGATTCACTGTAGGTAAGACCAGATGCAGTACCGTTGGCAATGATCTTGTCATCTTCACTGTCAACGGGGGTGGTACCAGGGGACTGGAGAGTGGCGAATGTTGTGCCCCTGTTCAAAAAAGGGAATAGGGATAACCCCGGGAATTACAGGCCAGTTAGTCTTACTTTGGTGGTAGGCAAAGTAATGGAAAGGGTACTGAGGGATAGGATTTATGAGTATCTGGAAAGACACTGCTTGATTAGGGACAGCCAGCACGGATTTGTGAAGGGTAGGTCTTGCCTTACAAGTCTTATTGAATTCTTTGAGGAGGTGACCAAGCATGTGGATGAGGGTAGAGCAGTGGATGTAGTATACATGGATTTTAGTAAGGCATTTGATAAGGTTCCCCATGGTAGGCTTATGCGGAAAGTCAGGAGACATGGGATAGATGGAAATTTGGCCAATTGGATAGAAAACTGGCTAACCGGTCGAAGCCAGAGAGTGGTGGTAGATGGCAAATATTCAGCCTGGAGCCCAGTTACAAGTGGAGTTCCGCAGGGATCAGTTCTGGGTCCTCTGCTGTTTGTAATTTTTATTAATGACTTGGATGAGGGAGTCGAAGGGTGGGTCAGTAAATTTGCAGATGATACGAAGATTGGTGGAGTTGTGGATAGTGAGGAGGGCTGTTGTAGGCTGCAAAGAGACTTAGATATGATGCAGAGCTGGGCTGAGGAGTGGCAGATGGAGTTCAACCCTGCCAAGTGTGAGGTTGTCCATTTTGGAAAGACAAATAAGAATGCGGAATACAGAGTTAACGGTAGGGTTCTTAGTGAGGTGGAGGAACAGAGGGATCTTGGGGTCTATGTTCATAGATCTTTGAAAGTTGCCACTCAGGTGGATAGAGCTTGTAAGAAGGCCTATGGTGTATTAGCGTTCATTAGCAGAGGGATTGAATTCAAGAGTCGTGAAGTGATGTTGCAACTGTACAGGACTTTGGTTAGGCCACATTTGGAGTACTGTGTGCAGTTCTTGTCGCCTCACTTTAGGAAAGATGTGGAAGCTTTGGAGAGGGTGCAGAGAAGATTTACCAGGATGTTGCCTGGAATGGAGAATAGGTCGTACGAGGATAGGTTGAGAGTGCTAGGCCTTTTCTCATTGGAACGGCGAAGGATGAAGGGTGACTTGATAGAGGTTTATAAGATGATCAGAGGAATAGATAGAGTAGACAGTCAGAAACTTTTTCCCCAGGTGCAACAGAGTGTTACAAGGGGACATAAATTTAAGGTGAAGGGTGGAAGGTATAGGGGAAATGTCAGGGGTGGGTTCTTTACCCAGAGAGTGGTGGGGGCATGGAATGCGCTGCCTGTGGGAGTGGTAGAGTCAGAATCTTTGGTAACCTTTAAGCGGCAATTAGATAGGTACATGGATGGGTGCTTAAGCTAGGACAAATGTTCGGCACAACATCGTGGGCCGAAGGGCCTGTTCTGTGCTGTATTGTTCTATGTTCTATGTTCTATGTTCTATGTTCTGTGTTCTGTAAGGAGGGCATTCCATCCAATTCGCACAAATGTCAGGCCATTAATTCTGTGTGTGGTAAGTTGCTGCTTACTTTCAGGCTTTATCTCAAAATCAAGCCACAATATTGGGTATTTTTTAAATCAATCTGTTCAGAGATGTTACGACAAAACTCTGGAATGGGGTGGGACTTGAACCTAGGACAATACCATTGCACCACAAGAACCCCACGCTACTGGGTGAGTCTGTTCATTTTTCTGAATTTCTCTCTGCTATCTCAGCTGAATAACTGGAACAGGTTGATCCATTTTCCCACAGTCTAACAGATCTGAGATCTTCTCTGCAAAGTTACTTGCACAGAAACGTAGATCAAATAATGAACCTCCCTTTACCCCTTCAAAAAATAGGGAAAAAGTAGGGCAAGAAACGAGAGCCTGGTGAGCTTAACATTTGTCAAAGGAAAAACTTTGGAGTCTATCATTTAGCAAATTGTTGTCGGGCATTAATAAAGTAACAAGGTAATCAGGCAGAGTTAACAGTTTTGTGAAAGAGAAATCTTGTTTTGCTATCTTTTTAGAGTTTTTTTTTGTGCAAGTAACAGCAATGTGAATAGAGGGGAACCAAATGGACATGCTCTACTTTAAATTAGAGAAGACATTTGACAGGGTGCTGTTCCTAAATTTAGTGCAAATTAATTAAGAGTTCACATTGTGGATGGTAACATAGTGGTATAGATACAGGAATGATCTTGAACAGGCAGCAAAGGGAGGACATTAGGCTTTTGTGTTGGCAGACTGTGACAGGTGATATGTCACAGAGATCAGTACTAGGGCCTAGGGCCTCAATTATTTACAATTTGTATCAATGACATGAATAACATGTTGAAGTTGATATATACAGTTGAAGCACCTGAATGGAAACATGGAAAATTGCAGCAGGTCATTTGGCCTTTAGAACCTGCTCTGCCATTCAACATGGTCATGGCTGATCATCCAACTCAGTATCATGACCCTGTTATCTCCCCATACTCTTTGACCCTTTTAGTCCTACAAGCAATATCTAACTCCATCTTGAAAATTCAATAGTTTGGCCTTTCCCACTATCTGTGACGGAGAATTCCTCAGGTGCACTCTCCGAGTGACTAAATTTCTCCTGTCTTCAGTTCTAAATGCCTGAGACAGAATCCATAGAAAAGTGAAGGGGATGCTGCCGCTTATTGCAAGATAAATGGAATTGAAATGTCAGGATGTTTTACTGTAGCTGTGTAGAACTCTGATGTGACCATATCTGGAGTACTGTGTACGGTGTTGTAGTCTCCTTTATTTGAAACAAAATGTATTATTATGTTGGAGGCAGATCAGAGAAAACTTATTTCTGGGATGAGTAATGTGTAAAGACATTGTTTGTTTTCCTTTGTTTTGGGTGCGGATCAATTAATTATGAGTTGTTTTGTTGAAGCACTGGGGAATGAGATTGAAAACATAACTTGGTACTGGGGAAGCGGGGTATTAAGTGTGAGATTTTTCCAATGACAGGTTGGTGACTTTTTGGTTTTGGTTGCTAGAAGTCAACGCGGTGATGATAATTTTCTGATTTGCTTCTGGGGTGAACAGCTTATGTATTTACAATTCATGGGGAGAAACTTCCAGACAGCAGGAACGATGAAGTCTCTCCATCTCCCTGTCATGACATAGCCAAATTCTGGATGACAACCAGTCATTTTTTGCTCTTTCCATTGGCATAAGCTGAGGCCTCTTGGTGCAATCACTAATGTTTAGAAGAATTAGAGGCGTTTTTCCTTGAGGAGATTGGGTATGGTCTTGTAGGGGAGATTAAGACTCAAAGGTACAATTCACGAAAAAAGTGAAGATGGATGAGACCAATTACTTGCTCTCAGAGGGTCATCGAAAGTGGAATTCTCCTTTATAAATGAAGCTGGGTCGTTAAAGTTATTTAACCTGAGTTAGATATGTTTTTGAAAGGTGAGGGTGATGAGAGTTATGATAGTCAGACAGGGAAATGGAGCTGAGACTGTAATGAGATCAGCATGATCTAATTGAATAGGAGAGCTGTCTTAAAAGGCCAAATGGGCTGCTCCTGTTCCTATATTTATCTGTACAGGAAAGATTGGTGGGTTCTCAATTTGCTGATAATACAAAGATCGAGGAAAGTAAAGTGTGAAGAAATCATAAGAAGTTTGCAGCATGATCTAAATAGTTTGAGTGGATAGGCAGTTGGAATATAATGCAGAAAATGTGAACTTTTCCACTTTTTGTCAGGAAAAATAGAAAAGTTGCATATAATTTAAATTGAGAGAGATCGAAGAAGATTTGTGGTTAGCACTGCTGCCTCACAGTGCCAGAGACCCGGGCTCAATTCCCACCTCAGGCAATTGTCTGTGTGGAGTTTACACATTCTCCCCGTATCTGCGTGGGTTTCCTCCGGGTGCTCCGGTTTCCTCCCACACTCCAAAAATTTGCAGGGAATTGGCCATGCTAAAATTGTCCGTAGTGTTAGGGAAGGGGTAAATGTAGGAGAATAGGTCTGGGTGGGTTGCTCTTCAGAGGGTCGGTGTGGACTTGTTGGGCCGAAGGGTCTGTTTCCACACTGTAAATAATCTCATCTAATGTAACTCTGAAATGCACAGGAATCAGTATTTCCTGATAGATGAATCACAAAAGATTAGTAGGCAGTGACAATGAGTAAGTAAGAAGGCAAATGGAATGTTGTTTTTGAAAAGGGAATGGAATACAAGAATACTGACATTTCACACTGTCTGAATTGTTGAGACCACATCTATTTTATTGCCATTCTTGAGAAAGGATATATCTGAAATGGAGGTAGTTCTAAGAAGGTTCATTTACTGATAGCTGGGATGAGGATACCAGTTGCTGAAAAGATCGACCTTTGTCCATTACAGTCTAGAAGAATGTGTCTTATCCTGATACTGAGAGGAGGTTTCCCTTTGTGGTAGAGATTAGAATTCAGAAGATTAGTTTTGAAAATCATGATCATGCATTTAAAATGAAGCTGGAGAGGTTTCTCACAAAAAGATTTTGGAATTCTCCTCCCAAAGAGTAATGCAGGCAGGGTATTGAATGTTGACAGAGATATATAGATTCTTGACTAACAAGGGAACAAAGATTGTTGGGAGTTCACAAGAACGTGAAGATGAGGCCACAATCAGACCAGCCATGATCTTGATTAATGGTGGAGGAGACTCAAAGGACCTGAATAGTCTATTCCTGCTTCTAATTTGTATATTTGTAACACCCAGACAATCATACATACACTCCTGAACATTTGCAAGATTCATCAATCATTTTATCGTCTCCCAGTCTTTGCTTCTGATAGTTATACTTTTAAAAAATACACCATTTCACAATCATTCTGTTAGATTCTGAATATGGAGGGTAAAAGGTAGATTTTTGACAGAGCAAATATGAAAAGTTGCTCCCCCTGCAGGAAAGTCGAGTATCAGTGGACAAATCACAAAATAACGAATTGCTCTTTTAAGACAGATGAGGAGGATTTTGTTTCTCAAGAGGATAGTAAATTTGTGGATTTTCTTCAGTAAAAAGGGCTGTGGAGATTAAATTGTTAAGTTTATTCAAGATTAATATAAACCGGTTAATAAAGGATCAAAGGTTATGGGGAAATTATTGGAATGGATTTAAGGATTATCAGTCCAGCCACAATCTCATTGAATGGCAGAACAGACATTATGACCTGAATAGAAGATAGTGAGGACTGCAGATGCTGGAGATCAGAGCAGAAGAATGAATGATTCTAGCATAAGCCCTTCATCATTCCTGATGAAAGGCTTATGCTCAAAACATCAATGCTCCTGATCCTCGGATGCTGCCAGACCAGCACCACACTTTTCGACTATAATGGCCTGAATACCCTACTTCAGCTCTTATGTCTTCTGATTCTAATTTGGATGTTTGTATAAGTTTAAATTCAGTTATGCGTTGTCAATTTCATCCCCAAATCAATGAAGCTGCTACTTTTCTCTTAAGCTAATCTATTCTCTTTATTTCCCCTTCACACAGTGAACATAATGACAATTGTGATCTTGTCTCGAGGAAAATGTGGTCTCTCTAAATGTGTTACATGCTACCTTGTGGCCATGGCAGCAGCAGATCTACTGATTGTTATTTTCGATCTGATATTAAGACATATCCCAATTGTTTTTTGGGAGGAGTTTCCTTTTGTGGTATATATTCACATGTGCAATATTCACGCCATCCTCCTTTATGCAGTCACAGACTGTTCTGTTTGGTATACTGTCGCTTTCACTTTTGATAGATTTTTAGCCATTCATTGTCAGAAGTTGAAAAGTAAATATTGTACTGAGAAAACAGCATTTGTGGTTCTGGGAACAATAACTATTCTGAGCTGTTTAAAGAACATTTTTTGATATTTTATGTTTACAAGTAAATATGAACTTGATAATAACCCATGGTTTTGCACTGTCACACTTCAAGTGAGCTATTCACTTTTGTGGGCAGTAATCGAGCTACTTCATTATATTTTAACACCATGTATCCCATTCATTTTGATTTTGCTGCTCAATGTTTTAACCATTAAGCAAGTTATAGTGGCCAATAGAGCCCGAAGGAGACTCCAAGTTCACAGCAGTGGAGAGAGTTCCAGAGACCCAGCGATGATGAGTCGAAGAAGATCCATCATTTTACTTTTTGTTATCTCAGGAAATTTTATTTTCATGTGGTCAATGTTTATGGTGTATTCCATTGTGAAACGGTTGTGGTATTTTCTTTGTGACATTGGCTCTATTAATGGATCTGTACAGGAAACTGGTTACATGCTCCAACTTCTGAGCTGCTGCACAAACACTTGTATTTATGCTGTGACCCAGACTATGTTTCGAGAGCAGTTGAAGAATATGGTGAGGTACCCCTTTATTCTAATGTGTAAAATCTATAAATAAACAGAGTAGAGAGTAACATTTCTCAAAAAGAACTCAATTTTAGCTAGAATAGGGGCCATTAATTGCCAATTTGATTTTTAGTAGCTAAACATACATGAAATTCTTGTCCATAGAAATTATGATGTTAACTCCATCACTGATGGCTCTCATTGTGTAAAACCTCATGACAGAGTACCTGAAGATGCTCAGTTAACAGTCAGTGAGCATCAGAGCACTTAGCTAGGGCCAATTCTTTGTCTTACCTCATTTATGATAAGGGCAGCATGATGGCTTACTGGTTAGGGACCAACTGTGTGGAGTTTACATGTTCTTCTCCATGTCTGTATGGGTTTCTTTCAGATGCTCCAGTTTCCTCCCACAGCTTAAAGATGTGCAGGTTAGGTGGATTGGTCATGTTAAATGTGGGGTTATGGGCATATGGTAGGGGTCTGGGACTGGGTGGAACATTCTTCAGAGGGTTGGTGCAGACTCAATGAGCCAAATAATCTTTTTCCACACTGACAGGTTCTATAATTCTTATAGGGGCTTGAGGATACCTTCACCTCGCCTCAAATATTGCAGCCACAAGAGAATGTGACATAGTTTGTTAGGTTCAACCAGTGGGCGGCACGGTGGTACAGTGGTTAGCACTGTTGCCTCGCAGCGCCAGAGACCCGGGTTCAATTCCCGCCTCAGGCGACTGACTGTGTGGAGTTTGCACGTTCTCCCCGTGTCTGCGTGGGTTTCCTCCGGGTGCTCCGGTATCCTCCCACAATCCAAAGATGTGCAGGGCCAGGTGAATTGGCCATGCTAAATTGCCCGTAGTGTTAGGTAAGGGGTAAATGTAGGGGTATGGGTGGGTTCGCTTCGGCGGGTCGGTGTGGACTTGTTGGGCCGAAGGATCGGTGTGGACTTGTTTCTACACTGTAATGTAATCTAATCAGTACTGTTTCAGAAATTCCCGAAACTCTCAGTGAATGGTTGAGGTGGAGGGAATGGGAGGTGAGTAAACAGAGAAAATTAAGTTCTGTTAAATGCAATTCAGACAGTTTTTTTTAAGGTATGTACACTTGCACCTTCATACAACAAGTCCTGTTTCTATACCTTCAAAGCAATGGAAATGCAATGACCACAACATGCTTAATGTAAACAAATTAACAAAATTTTTGTTCTCAGATCTATTTTTTTACCAACTCCCTGCCTGTGACCAGCTGTTGATTTTCACTGCCTCCATGCGTCCATCCCTTGGGTGAATACATCCTGCTTGATTGCACCCTGACCTGACACATATTTAACTGCCCAGACTGGTAGAGCACAGACATTGCAAAATTTTTGGCTCTCGGCAACTGCTTTTTAATAGTTTCCTTCATGTGATAAGACTTGAAAACCCAAAAATGGGAAGAGTTACTATTTGTACTAAGCTTGTGAAATCCCTTGAACAATATGTTCAAATTCCAAACAAGTTACCAGTACCACAACCAGAAAGATCGAGACAGCTGAGATATCTGAGTAAAATCCAATTAGCCTTTGTAAGAGGCAACTCATAAACGTGTGACTGGAACGCCATTCATCCGATTAGTATCATGAAAGTATTTAAATGTTGCAACATGCAGGTTTGTCAGTGCTTGAAGGATTTGCTTGTAATCTTAATCAACTTTAATATCCCAGATGTACTTCCCTTTTTTCAGTACTTCCCTTTTAGCTTCTGAATCGTTTTTTTTTTATTGTGACATCTTTGCACTTGGTTCATGTGATTATGTAGCCTGTATGCAAATATTTCAATGTAACTCAGACTGTAATGTAGTCTTTGGGTTATGGTTATGATTTTGAATAAGACATTGTAATTTAAAAGATCAAACTCTGGAGAAACTCAGCAAGTCTGGCATGACCTATGAAGCAGAGTTTTGAGTCTTAACTTTTATTCTTAGCTGCTTACACACAATACATTAACTGGGTGCATCTAACAGTAATTGAGCACATATTCTTGGGAGAAAGTGAGTCACAATGCAAACTAAGAGAATGCAGGAGATATTTGTTTCCAACGTGAAGGATGTACAGGATGAATTAGATTAGATTACAGTGTAGAAACAGGCCCTTCGGCCCAACAAGTCCACACCGACCCGCCGAAGCGAAACCCACCCATACCCCTACATTTACCTAACACTACGGGCAATTTAGTATGGCCAATTCACCTGACCCTGCACATCTTTGTGATGTGGGAGGAAACCGGAGCACCCGGAGGAAACCCACGCAGACACGGGGAGAACGTGCAAACTCCACACAGTCAGTCGCCTGAGGCGGGAATTGAACCCGGGTCCCTGGCGCTGTGAGGCAGCAGTGCTAACCACTGTGCCACCGTGCCGCCCACAATTGCTGCGGAATGGAATGGTTTTACATCTCCCAACATTATCCAATGGACACTTCAGTTTCAGAAAGAACACCTTAGTTATCTCAATTCCTACATCATTGGGTATGGACTGGGGGAAGAACGCTGTGGCCCAGATGTAGAGTCTTACTGTTTGCCACGGATGATCTTTTATAACTTGCTCATTCTTGCGGAATTATCAGTAGTTGGAGGGTAGGAGATGGTGTCACCCCTGTCACGCTTCCCCATGGTGCACTGCTCTTGAAATCACAATCAAAGATCTATAAAACTTCAGATTGCTATCTTTCTGTCATTGCCCCCGTGATTATCTTTAAAATTTTGAAGTAATGGTAACAGGAAAGTGTTCACAGAAGTTTCATTCTGGTTCTAACCGTATGACTGTCTTTGGAGGAAATCACTAAATCGTGCAATATCTTTAACCTTAATTTAGACCTAGTCTCTATTTCTCAAGAGATAATCATATCTCCTGTCTCACTATCCTATAGCTAACCAGTTTCAAGTTAATAGAACCTGTTAACTCCATAACACATTATACCCTACTTCTGTTAAATATGCATGAGCCTCTCTAATGACGACACATTGAGATTTTTCTTTATTGCTTAATCTCAGGAACCCTAGTATTAAATTTGTATTCCTCGAGGGACTGAAGTTAGTTTATTTAACAGAAAACAGGCATCATTCCAACAGACTTTACTCTTGATCATCAGTAAACTGATGGAAGGGTTCATCAGCAGTGCTATCAAGCAGCACTTTTGTTTTCATTCATTCGTGGGAGGTGGGTGTTGTTGACTTTTCTTTCTCCCTGGCTTAACATTTTCCATCCCTTTGTCTGCCCATCTCCACCTATCATTTACTGCATTGCCCTGCACTCCCTGTCTTGATACACATAAACTATCTTCTTCATAGCTACTAACCAGTTCTGAAGATAGATCGCTAGATCAAAGCATTAACTCAGTTTTCTCTCTATGTTTGTTGCTGAGTTTCTCTAGAAATTTCTGTTTTATTTCAGATTTCCAGTTTCCACAGTCCTTTGTTTTAGTTTAGTTCCCTTGAATAGTTGCCCATTAACTAAGAAGGTTCAGAGATGTGATTGACACAGCTGAGACTGTCAGTCTGCAAAATAAGGGATATCAACAGGGGAAGTAGGGAGAGACGATCCAAGGGGACAAGCCACCAGCAGGCACCTTCCACTCTCAGTTGCAGCGAACTATCTGTCAGCAACTATTCTGTTCCTGATTACAATGAAACATCTTTTGATTCCCCAAGATGAATGCCTTCTTGCACCATGGTCATATTTAGTCTTCCTCCCTGCAGTCCATACAAGCTGCAATAAGGTCAAACCTGCTGAACAATTGCAAGGGCCAAAACTTTCCTCTTGCTACCTTTAGAGCATTCATACTTGGAGATTGTGAGAACTGCAGCTGCTGGAGAGCCAGAGTAGATAAAGAGTGGAGCTGGAAAAAGCACAGCAAGTCAAGCAGCATCAGAGGAGGAGGGCAGTTAATTTTTCAGGTCAGAACCTTTCATCAGAACTGGGGAGGGAAAGAGGGCTGCAAAACAAATAGGGGGTGGGGCTGGGGAAAGGTGGGTGTGATGGCAATGGGTGGATGCAGGTAGGAGGTGGCTGTGATTGGTCAGTGGGAAGGATGGAGTGGATAGGTGGGAAGGAAGATGGACAGGTAGGGGCAAATTAAGGGGATGGAGTGGAGAGGGAAGGCTAGGGCTAGGCATTAGGGATATTCGGAAGCTGATGAATTCTATGTTAGGGCTATGTCACTTAGCTCATTCTCAGTCACATGTCCTGACTATGGACCAAATCCTTGAGGAACAAAAAGTCCAGGTAGCCTTCCTCCTTCCTGATATATTGCAGAATTCTAGACTCAAACCTTGAACTCAATCAAATCTGAGCCAAAGCTCCTTACAAAGTAGATAATTACTGTAGATGTGGTTGCTGTGAATTATACGAGTCGCCAATATTTCCCACATGCTTCAGCTGCCATACCTCAGCTGCATTGACACGTTTATTGCATTTTATTTAACTAATTACATTCAGAGGTATTTCTTCAATGAACATCAAGTGCTTTAAAGCAAAGAACAAAGGAACAGGTCCTTCAGCTCATGAAGATAGAGCCAGCACATGAAGCATTTCTAAGTAAAAACCTCTTGCCTCTACACAGTCTGTATCCCTCTATTCCTTACCTATTCCAATATCTATCAAGATGCCTCTGAAACATTGCAGTTATATCTGCCTCCATCACCTCTTTCAGCAGCACATTCCCCTACCCCTTTTATCTTTAGCCAACATACTCCAGTATTGGATATTTCAGGGAAATAAAATCTGCAACTATCCATTCTATCCATGCCTCACCCAATTTAGTAAACTTTCACAGCTCATCCCTCAACCTTCGATGTTCAAGTGAAAACAAACCAAAACACTAACAAAAAACCCAAAAGAACTGCAGATGCTATATATCAGAAACAAGAAAAAGAAATTGCTGGAAAAGCTCAGTAGGTCTGGTAGCATCTGTGAAGAGAAATCAGAGCTAACATTTTGGGTCCAGTGACCCTTTCTCAGAACACCTCTGATTTCTCTCCACAGATGTTACGTCTGAGCTTTTCCAGCAATTTCTATTTTTGTTTCTGAAAACAAATCCATTTTCTCCAATTTCTCCTTGTCGCAAATAGTCTCAAACCAGGCAACATCCTAGTAAATCATTTCTGTACCATCACCAGAGCTTTCACATCCTTCTGGTAGCATGGCCTAAGGGACCTGGAGTGTTCCAATTGATCAAATAATCCAGATAATCAACAGGTCCACATAATCGATGTAAAAACACACACAGCGTAATAAAACTGTATTACAGGAGGTGTACACACCACTTATACTTTATTTGCAACATAAGTCACTTAAATGATATTGCAGTTTTGCCTTAAATAAAACCTAGCAACTGTCTATTCGAACATTGCAGTAAATTGTGTTAGTTGAGGAGAAATTGACTCAAACTTCAATCAACTGTTGATATATTGCGTGGGCATTCGATTGAATAAGTATATTTACAGTGAGGTAAATAATTTTTAAAAACTATAATAATTGCACAACAATAAACTTGGTGGTATTTGAGGTAAATAATTTTTGCTGGTTTATCAAGAGTGCCTGTTCATAAAGTGCAGTTAAACAAAGTTTGCTGTAAATCCTATCCTACAAATCTTCTCCAATAATTTCCCAACCAGGGACGTAAGGCTCACTGTCCTGTAATTTTCCAGATCATCTCCATTGCCTTCTTTAGACAAATCAATTATTCTCCAGACCTTCAGGACCTCGCCTGTGACCAAAGAGGATACAAAACATTCATACAAGGCCTCAGCAATTTTATAGTCTGCTCCTCTCAGTCTTCAGACATAGGTCCCTCATGTCCCAGGGCTTGTCTAATTTAATCCTTTTCAAAACACTCAACACTACCTTCTTTTTATACTGGCAATATCCTAGAATATCAACATACTCATCCCGAGATTCATTACTATGTCCTCCTTTGTGAATACCGACGCAAAGTATTCATTAGATTCTCACCCTGGCTCCATGCATAAATTCTCTCTGTCTCTGAGTACCTTTTCCCCAGCTAACCTCTTGCTCCTCATATATATTTAAAAAGCCTTGGGATTTTCCATAATCCCCGTAGCCACCAACTTTTCATGGCTACCCTAAGTCCTTATTTAAGTTCTATTCCACTATCTTTGTGTTCTTTGATGGCTCTGTTTTCAGTTTCTCAAACCTTACACATGCCTCCTTTTTGTTTTGATTAAGCTCTCAATTTCTCTTGTCATCCAAGATTCCTGGATCCTACCATTCTTATCCTTCATTATGACAGAATATGCTGGTGTTGAACTCCGGTCAACTAGCCTTTAAAAGATTCCCACATGTCAGATTTACCCTTAAACAGTTGCCCCTAGTCTACACTTCCCAGTTCCTGCCTAATATTGTGGTGGTTAGCCTTCCCCCAGTTTAGTACTTTCATCCAAGGACTAATCCGTAAGTCACTTAAAACTTACAGTTTATGGTCACTGTTCCTGAAATGTTCCCTCACTGAAACTTTGATCATCTGGTGAGGATTATTCCCCAATATCAGGTCTATTCTCTCATAGGATGATTTACATGTTGTTTATTAAAGCTATCCTGGACATACCTAACAAATTCCCCACCATCGAAACCCCTGGCACTGAATAAGGCCGAGTCAATATAGGGGAAGTTAAAATCACCAAGCAGAAGAATCCTGTTGTTTTTGCAACTTTCCATAAACTGCCCAGATCTGTCCTCTATCACCTACTGGCTCAGCTACAGCTACAAAAACGCTCTTCTTTGCCCCAACTACAGAGTTCCCTATCACTATAATTCGCAGATACTTCAACCCTCCCTGATGTACAACAGTCATGGTGCCACTTAGGAGACTCAAATTCAGGTCTAAGCTGCTCCAGAAGTGTGTAAAAACATTTCTGAGATGATTGATCAAAAGGTAGTGAGAACTGGCATTGACCAGCAGGCAGACTAATGTCTAGGCCAGCATTTCTCCACCATGTAAGAAGTCATTTTAAATTGCATCTCCTGGCCATTAACCTTATTAACCATTGTCCCATCACTAACCCTGGGATGAGTTCCTTGAAAGTGGCATTGTATGTAAACAGGGTGGTGAAGAGAGCATTTGGCATGCTTGTCTTCATTGGTCAGAGCATTGAGTATAGATTTGAGACGTCATGTTGCAGCTTTCCAAGACAATGGCGAGGTCACGTTTGAAATACTGCGTACAATTCTGTTCGCTCTACAATGGGAAGGATGTTTATAAACTGGAAAAAAATGCATAAAGTTTCCGGTAAGGTGGAAGTGGAGTAGGGTTGTGAGCCCAGGGCTCATCCACTCGATCTGCTTTTATTTTTGCTTCTTTTATTTTCCTTCTTTTTTTTTGATTTTATTTTTACTTACCTCTTGGTGAAGAGCTTGGTCACAGTGGGCATCAGCAACGGTGAGGGAGCCAAGCAGCGTGAACTTGTGGCAGTGGTGTTGGAGGCAAGTTTGGGTTCCCAATGATTCATGCATTGATGGTGCAGTTCTAGCGCTGGCTCATGGCTGCTTCTGCTGAGGTGAAGTTGGGTTCCTGGCAGTTCTAGCACAGATTCATGGTGGAGGCAGAGGCGAGTTTGGGCCCAGTATGAGACCCAATGGCATCAGCAGTGGCTGCATCAGCAAGTTTTGGCCCAAAGTGGACGTATAGTGGGGTTTGGTTTTGACCGATTTGGCACACGGCAGCATCGTTGCTGAGTATATTGATGAGATCGAGCAAGGATTCTTAGTGGCGGGGCGACGATGGAGACAAGGTGACACCCATGGGTGGCAAATTTCGATTGAATGGCATGGCAAGGGGAATTATGCCAGGCCACTGGGCCCTGACTCACGATGGAACATTTAACAAGGGGACTGTAAAGTTGGACACTCACTTCATTTCTTAATTTTTCTGCATTTATATTCTATCTTTTGGTTTATTTTTAAGATGGCGCGGTGGAGGCTGGCAACACCCTGCAATATTTCCACTGTATTTTGTAACAAGATACATGTGACAGTAAATAAATCAAATCAAATTTTTAAAATTACAAGAATGTTCCCAGGACTGGATGGTTTGGGGTATAAGGAGTGACTGGATAGACTGGGACTTTTTCTCCTGGAGCATCGGAGTCCGATAGGTGACCCTAAAGAGGTTTATAAAATCATCAAGGGCACAGATAAAGTGAATAGCCAAGGTCGTGTTTACCTGGGTAGGGGTGTCCAAAACTAGAGGGCATAGATTTAAAGTGAGAGGGGAAAGATTTAGATGGTCCTGAGGGGCAGCATTTTGATGATATGGAAATGCCATTGGTGGACTGGGTGTGGATGAAATCAAAAGTCACACGGCACCAAGTCATAGTCTAACAGGTTTATTTGAAATCAAAAGCTTCCGGAGCACTGACTTTACCTGATGAAGGAGCCATGCTCCAAAAGCTTATGATTTCAAATAAACCTGTTGGAGTAGAACCAGGTGCAAAGTTTTTACACAGCGGTTGTGATGGTGTCAGCTGCTGGATGAAGTAGTAGAGGTGGATACGTTTAAGATTTAGAAAAGATTTAGAGGGATATGGACTAAGTACATGCAGATGTGACTGGTTCAGTTTAGGATACATGGTGAGCATGGATGAGTTGGATCTATGGGTCCATTTCCATGCTATAGGACACTGACCTGGCTGTTGCTACTTTCCCCTGAAAGGCCATTAACCCTCTCCTCCAGCAGTGTACCTCTGGAAAGGGAATTGTCATAGGAGACTTCTGCATTGCCTGCCTATGCTTACTCGTCTTCCTGGTGGTCACCCAACCCTTTCTCTCTGTGTAGCCTTACTAGTGGCATGAACAGCTCACTAAATGTGCTATCCGCAACATTCCCAGCCTCATGGATGCTTTAATCATGGGCCCATCCTCAGGAAAGAGTTAACTCTCTGTTCTTTTGAAAGTAGGTGGATTAAAAGTTCACAGTCATTATGAGATTATCAACCCCTTTATTAAAAGAAGAATGAACAAAGGCATTCATTGATGGGATTTGAATAAAGGACATTTCCCAAATTGCTTAATTTTTTTATTTAAATACTCTTGGTCTTTTTTAGTTACTTTCTCAGATTTCTCTTTCGAGAAGACAATATTTTAGATTAGCATCTGATGTTTGCAAATCATTAAAGTAATACTTGAAAACCAAATCTGGCAAGGATTCAAATTTGACAAATCAGAATTAATTATCTTAAACAGAGACTTTTTATCAATAAAGCATGAAACACGATAAGCCAGCTTTTTAAAGGGGATTGAGGAAATAAATTTGCTGGAATGTTTCTTTCCTCAGTTTCATTTCAAGCCATCATAATGAAAAAACTGAAGAGAAAATTCATTCTCATGAATAAACCTTCAACATTATTGCTCCAAAGAATGTTGAACTTGCAGTGGAGCTGGAAAAAAACACAGCAGGTCAAGTAACATGAGAACAGCAGGCAAGTTGACATTTTGGGCAAAATTAGATTAGATTATTTACAGTGGTGATGGTGATGAGCGAGTGTAGCTGGATCAGTTCCATGGGAACCTCTACAGTAGGGAGCCGTGGTGAGGGATTAGATTCCCCATAATATGGAAACAGGCCCTTTGGCCCAACAAGTCCACACCAATCCTCCGAACAGCAACCCATCTAGACCCATTCCCCTACCTTTACCCCTTCACCTAAGACTAGGGGCAATTTAGCATGGCCAATTCACCTAACCTGCACATCTTTGGACTGTGGGAAGAAACCGGAGCACCCGGAGGAAACCCAGGCAGACACGGGGAGAATGTGCAAACGCCACACAGACAGTTGCCTGAGATGGGAATTGAACCCAGGTCCCTGGCACTGGGAGACAGCAATGCTAACCACTGTGCCACTGTGCCACCCATTGGGGAGAAATAAATGGGAGGGTGGGGTGGGTCGGGCTGGGGAAAAAGTAGGTGGATGTAGGTTGGAAGTGAATGAGATTGGCCAATGGGAGGCGTGAAGCGGTCAGGTGATAAAGAAGATGGGCAGGTTGGGTCAGATCAAGGAGGTGGGGTGGAGAGGGAGGGCTGGACCTGGGATGAGGGAGAGATTTGGAAACTGTGAATCCTGTGTTGAGGCCATAGGTTGCAAGCTCCTGAGGTGGAAGATGAGGTGTTCTTCCTTTACTTTGTGCGTGGCCTTATTTTGATGGTGGTGGAGGCCCAGAATGGAAGTGTTATTGGGGCAGTGGGTGAGTTGAAATGGCTAGCAACCAGGAGGTGGGGTTAATTGGAAACTGTGGACTATGGATGTTGCCTGAGTAGACTACATTAGGAGCAAATACTGCAGAGGTGGGAGCATTGGGAGCATAGAATTGTATTTTTGTAGGGGCAATGGGAGGAGGTGTAGTCAAAGTAACTGTGGGAATCAGTGAGCTTGAAATAGATGTCATTCTCTGGAGTGGTCATGTGTGTGGAAACAATCATGTGATCAGCAGTGACATCAGCGAAAGTGATATCATTGATTGCACGGCGGAGGTGATGTTGTTGATGTAGGCAGAAGTGACACTGTTGACATAGGTGGCTGTGTTGGTGATGGCGGCAGTGATGTTGTCCGCGGAGATGAAAGTGGCCTGATTGGCAGTGGCAGTCCCACAACCGACATCTATTTCAAACCCACCGACTCCCACAGCTACTTGACTATGCCACCTCCCAGTAACCCCTCCTGCAAAAATGTGATTCCATACTCCCAATTCCTCTGACTCCATGTATCTGCTCCCAGGATGAGCGATTCCACTCCAGGACATCTTAGATGTCTTCCTACTTCCAGGAATGGAATTTCTCCTCCCCCGTGATCAACAATGCCTTCAAATGTATCTCTTCCATCTCCTCTGCCCTCAAACCTCCATGCCCCCCCCCAACCACAACAAGAATAGAGTACCTCTGGTTCTCAAGTTCCACCCCACTAATCTCCAAATCCAACGTATCATCCTCTGTCATTTTCATCACCTGCAGTCTGACCCCATCACCAAAAAGATATTTCTTTCCGCACCTAGTTCC
The DNA here is from genome assembly GCF_037043375.1 of Chiloscyllium plagiosum. Taxonomy (NCBI): domain Eukaryota; kingdom Metazoa; phylum Chordata; class Chondrichthyes; order Orectolobiformes; family Hemiscylliidae; genus Chiloscyllium; species Chiloscyllium plagiosum. The sequence goes on along the minus strand of NW_028270149.1, from coordinate 88,903,837 downwards.
CTAGGTTGCTTACCTGGGGACCATTCTCTCCATCCTCGTTAGGTCTACCTTCCCCACCAACTTCTGGCACCTTTCTCTGTGGCTGCAGGAGATGTAACATCTGCTGCCACACTTCCCCTCTTACGTCCATTTAAGGCCTCAAAGAATCATTCCAAGTCTGGCAAGAATTACCTGCATTTTCTCTACCCCGATTTACTACATCCTTTGCGCCCGATGTGGTCTCCGCTACATTGGAGAGCCTGAGTGCAAACTCGGAGACCTGTTCAAGGAACATCTAGGGTTCGCATGCTCCAATCAACCGCACCTCCTGGTTGCCAGCCAACTCCCCGTCCCACTCTCCAAACAACATGCCCACCCTCAACTGACAAAATAAGGCCATATGCAAACTGGAGGAAGAACACCTCATCTTCTGCCTCAGGAGCTTACAACCTTATGGCCTCAACATAGAATTCACTAGTTTCCAAATCTCTGACCCCCCCCAATTCATTCCAGGTCCAGTCCTCCTTGTCCGCTCCACCCCCTTGATCTGACCTAACCTGTCCATCTTCGTTTTCACCTATCCAAATGACCAAGTTCATTCATCCCTGACCCGTTTCCACCTATCGCCAGCTCACCTATTTTCCCCCAGCCCCACCCTCCTCCCTCTATTTATTTTTCAGCTACCTTCCCCCTCCCTAGCGCTGATGCAGGATCCTGCCTGAAATATAAAGTCTTCTGCTTTTCTAGAACATAGAACATAGAGAACATAGAAGAATACAGCGCAGTACAGGCCCTTGGGCCCTCGATGTTGCGCCGATCCAAGCCCACCTAAACTACACTAACCCACTATCCTCCATATACCTATCCAATGCCCTCTTAAATGCCCATAAAGAGGGAGAGTCCACCACTGTTACTGGCAGGGCATTCCATGAACTAACGACTCGCTGAGTGAAGAACCTACCCCTAACATCAGTCCTATATCTACCCCCCCTTAATTTAAAGCTATGCCCCCTTGTAATACCCGACTCAATACGCGGGAAAAGGTTCATACTGTCGACCCTATCTAACCCCCTAATCATCTTGTACACCTCAATCAAGTCACCCCTAAACCTTCTTTTCTCTAGTGAAAACAGCCCCAAGTGCCTCAGTCTTTCCTCATACGATTTTCCTTCCATACCAGGCAACATCCTGGTAAACCTCCTCTGCACCCGTTCCAATGCCTCCACATCCTTCCTATAGTATGGCGACCAAAACTGCACACAATATTCCAGATGCGGCCGTACCAGAGTCTTATACAACTGCATCATGACCTCAGGACTCCGGAACTCAATTCCTCTACCAATAAAAGCCAGTACGCCATATGCCTTCCTCACCGCACTATTTACCTGGGTGGCAACTTTCAGAGATCTGTGTACATGGACACCAAGATCCCTCTGCTCATCCACACTACCAAGTATCCGACCATTAGCCCAGTACCCCATCTTTTTGTTATTCTTCCCAAAGTGAATCACCTCGCACTTAGCTACATTGAATTCCATCTGCCACCTTTCTGCCCAGCTCTGCAGCTTCTCTATATCCTGCTGTAACCTGCCACATGCTTCCTCACTGTCAACAACTCCTCCGACTTTCGTGTCATCCGCAAACTTGCTCACCCAACCTTCTAACCCCTCTTCCAGGTCATTTATAAAAATGACAAACAGCAATGGTCCCAAAACAGATCCTTGCGGAACACCGCTAGTGACGGCACTCCATGAAGAAACTTTGCCATCAACTACTACCCTCTGTCTTCTTCCATCCAGCCAATTCCTAATCCAAACCTCCAACTCACCCTCAATGCCATATCTCCGTATTTTCTGCAGTAGCCTACCATGGGGAACCTTATCAAACGCCTTACTAAAATCCATATATACCACATCTACCGCTTTCCCCTCATCAACCTCCTTCGTCACCTTTTCAAAGAATTCAATAAGGTTTGTGAGGCACGACTTGCCCTTCACAAAACCATGCTGACTATCCTTGATCACATTATTCCTATCTAGATGTGCATAAATCCTATCCCTTACAATTCTCTCTAAGACTTTGCCCACAACAGAAGTGAGACTCACCGGCCTATAGTTACTAGGGCTATCCCTACTCCCCTTTTTGAACAAGGGAACCACATTTGCTATCCTCCAGTCTTCTGGGACTACTCCTGTAGACAAAGAGGACATAAAAATCAAGGCCAATGGCTCTGCAATCTCCTCCCTTGCTTCCCAGAGAATCCTAGGATAAATGCCATCAGGCCCAGGGGACTTATCTATTTTCACCTTTTCCAGGATTTCCAACACCTCTTCTCTACATACCTCAAAGCCATCCATTCTACTTATTTGTGCCTCAGTATTCTCATCGACAACAATGCCCTGTTCCTGAGTGAATACTGAAGAAAAGTATTCATTCAGTGTCTCCCCAATCTCTTCCGCCTCCACACGCAACTTCCCCCTACTATCCTTGACTGGACCTATTCCTACCCTAGTCATTCTTTTATTCCTAACATACCTATAGAAAGCCTTAGGGTTTTCCCTAATCCTATCTACTAAGGACCTTTCATGTCCCCTCCTTGCTGCTTTTAGCTCTCTCTTCAGGTCCTTCCTGGCTACCCTATAACTCTCAATCGCCCCAATTGAACCTTCACGTCTCATCTTGAGATAGGCCGCCCTCTTCCATTTAACAAGGGATTCCAATTCCTTATTAAACCACGGCTCCCTCGCACGACCCTTTCCTACCTGCCTGACAGGTACATAATTATCAAGGACACTCAATAGTTGCCCCTTGAACAAGTTCCACATATCATTTACACTCTTGCCTTGGAGTCTACTTTTCCAAGCCACACATCCTAAGTCATGCCTCACCGCATCATAATTTCCCTTACCCCAGCTATAATTCTTGCCCTGTAGTACACACTTATCCCTCTCCATCACGAGTGTAAAAATCACCGAATTATGGTCACTATCCCCAAAGTGCTCACCTACCTCTAATTCTAACACCTGGCCTGGTTCGTTACCCAGAACCAAATCCAGTATGGCCTCACCTCTTGTTGGCCTGTCTACATATTGTGTCAGGAAACTCTCCTGCACACATTGAACAAACACTGACCCATCTAACGAACTTGAGCTATAGCTTTCCCAATCAATATCAGGAAAGTTAAAGTCCCCCATAACAACCACCCTATTACTGTCACTCATCTCCTGAATCACCTTCCCAATCCTTTCTGATGCTGCTTTGACCCAATGTGCTTTCTCCACTTCCACATTTTATCGATTCTGGGGTCAACAAGACACTCTACTTGGCTATCATTGTCAGGATCAACTTGCCGTGTGGCATAAGTGAGGGGCAAAAAGTGAAGTTGGGAGAAGACAATTCTGTCACAAAATTTGAAGATTTGGGTTCACAAAACAATCTTTTGTTTCTTCAATGATGCTTAAAAGTGAACTGCACAGCGAAATCAGTTCACTGGTTACTGAGTTGACGAAAGCATGTTTTTTATTGTCTTTGTGTTTTAGAATTTATTCTTTCATGTTTTCCAAAGATGTTTTTTCTGCTTATTAAAAGTAAAATCTTAGGGCAAGGAATCCCGAAAACTGTAAGATATAGGAGCAGAATTAGACCAGGCGGCCTGTTGAGTCTGTTGCCATCATTCAACCATGGTTGATATGTTTCTCAACCCAATTCTCCAGCCTTCTCCCCATAACGCTTGATCCCCTTACTAATCAAGAACCTATTTATCTATCTGTCTCACAAGCACTTGGTGCCCACAGCCTTCTGTGGCAATTAGTTCCACAGATTCGCCATCCTCTGGCTGAAACATAGCAACATAGAAAACAAGTGCAGGAGTAGGCCATTCAGCTCTTCAAGCCTGAACCACTAATCAATATGATCATGGCTGATCATGCAATCTCAGTATCCCAACCCGTGCTCACCCCATTTCCCTTGAACCCTTTAGCAGCGAGGCCACGTCCAGCTTCCTCTTGAATATATCGAATGAACTGGCCCCAAAAGCTTCCTGTGTGAGAGAATTCCACAGGTTCATACTCTGAGTGAAGAAATTCTTCCTCATCTCAGTCCTGAATGGCTTACCCCTCAGTCTCAGACTGTGGTCCTTAGTTCTGGACTTCCACAAAATTGGGAACATTCTTCCCACACCTTGCCTGTTCAGTCCCATCAGGATTTTATATGTTTCTATGAGATACCCCCCCACCCCACCCCGTCTTCCATATTCCAACGAATGGTAGCCCTGTGGATGCAGTCTTTCATCATGTCAGTCTTGCCGGCCCAGGAATCAGTCTGGTGAACCTTCGCTGGGCTCCCTCAATTGCAAAAACATCCTTTCTCAGACCAAAACTGCACACAATACTCAAGGTGTGGTCTCACCAAGGCTCTACGTAACTGCGGCAAGACACCCTTACTCTGTTACTGAAATCCTCTCACTATGAAGGAGAGCATGCTATTACATTACCTCACTGCCTGCTGCCCCTGCATGCCAACCTTCAGTGACTGTTCCACCATGACAGCCAGGTCTTGTTCCACCTCACCTTTTCCTAAACTGCCACCATCTGCCTTCCTGTTGTTATGACCAAAGTGGATAACCTCACATTTATCGACATTATATTTACCAAGTATTTGCCCACTCAGCCAGACTATCCAAGTGACCCTGTAGCCTCTTAGCATCCTCTGCACAGCACGCACTGCCACCCAGCTTAGTGTCATCTGCAAGTTTGGTGATATGACATTCAATTCCTTCATCCAAATCATCAATGTACATTCTGAACAGCTGAGGTCCCAGAACTGAGCCCTACGGCACTCCACCCATTTCTAACTCCACTGTGAAAAGGATCCATTTATTCCAACTCTCTGCTTCCTATTTGCCAACCAGTTTCCTATTCATGTCAATACATTACTTCTGATAACATGAGTTTTAATTTTTCTTCGAGAGAAAGTGAGGGCTGCAGATGCTGGAGATCAGAGCTGAAAATGTGTTGCTGGAAAAGTGCAGCAGGTCAGGCAGCATCCAAGGAACAGGAGAATCGACGTTTCGAGCATAAGATTCCTGAAGAAGGGCTTATGCCCGAAACGTCGATTCTCCTGTTCCTTGGATGCTGCCTGACCTGCTGCGCTTTTCCAGCAACACATTTTCAGTTTTAATTTTTCTTATTAATCTCTGGTGTGGAACTTCATCAAAAGTGTTTTGGAAGTCCAGATAAACAACATTTACTGATTCACCATTGTCTATTCAATTGGCCATATCTTCAAAAAGTTCCAGAAATCAAACACGATTTCCTTTTACAAAATCTGTGCTGAGACTTGGACCAATTCTATCACCACTTATCAAGTGCTCAGTTATTGCATCCTTAATGATTGACTCCAGCATTTTCCCCACCACTGATGTCAGGCTAACCAACGAAATATTCCCCATTTTCTCTCTCCCTCCTTTTTTTTAAAGAGTGGAGTTACATTAGCTACCTTCCAGTCCATTGGAACGCTTACAAAGTCTACAGAAAGCTGAAAAATTATTACCAATGCATCCATTACTCCAAGGCCACTTCCTGAAGTACTCTGGGATGCAGAGCATCAGGCCCTGGGACGTATCAGGTTTTGATCCCATCAATTTTTCCAATACCACTTCCTAACTAATAAGGATTTCACTCAGATCCTCTTTCATGCTTGATCCTTGATCCTCTAGCATTTCCGGAATTTGTATCTTCCTTACTGAAAACAATTGAAAAGTATTTGCTCAAGTAGTCTGCCATCTCTTTGTTGTCCAATATGAAATTATCTAATTCTAACTGTTAAGAGACCCAAATTTGTCATCTTCAGTTTTTTTTTCTGTTCAGTTGCAGTCAATTTTTATGTTTTCCACGAGCTTACTTTCAAATTCTATTTTCCCTTTCTGAATTAAACCCTTTGTCCTCTGCTGAATTTTAGATTTCTCCCAGTCCTCAGGTTTGCTGTTTTCTGGCCAATTTGGCTTTAATACTATTCCTGATTTCCCTTGTTAGCTATGGTTGAGCCATCCTCCCTGCTTTACTCTTACATCAGACAGAAATATACAATTGCTGAAGTTTATCTATCTGTTCTTTAAATGCCTGCCATTGCCTATATAACCTCTTAAATATCCTTGGCCAGTTTACCCTAGCAAATACATGCCTCATACCATCAAAATTAGCTTTCTCTAAGTTCAGGACCTTAGCTTCGGATCTAATTGTGTCACTCTCCACCTTTATGAAGAATTGTACCACATTCTGGTCACTCTTACCCAAAGGATCTTGTACCACATTATTACTAATTAATCCTCTCTTGTTACACAATACCCAGTCTAAGATGGTTTGTTCTCCAGTTGGTTCCTCAACATATTGGTCAAGGAAACCAACCGAGATATTTCAGGAAATCTTCTTCCATTGCATTGGTACCAGTTTGGTTAGTCCAATCAATATGTAGATTGAAGTCACTCATAATAACTGCTGTACCTTTTCTGAATACATCTCTAATTTCTTTTTTGATACAATCCCAACATCACAACTAGTGTTTGGTGGTCTGTACATAACTCCCACTAACATCTTTTTCCCTTGGGTGTTCTGCAGCTCCACCCATAGAGATTCCATATCATCTAAGCTAATGTTCTCCCATACTATTGTGTTAATCTGCTCCTTAACCAGAAATGCTACCCCAGCCCCCTTCTGTCTATCTTTTCTGAAAATTAACTAACCCTGGATGTTGAGTTCCCATCCTTGGTCATCCTGGAGTCAGGTCTCTCTGATCCTATTTATATCACATGCAGTAAAAACTGTTTGTGCAGTTAATTCATCTACCTTATTATAACTGCTCCTTGCAGTGAGACACAGATCCTTCGGGCTTATCATTTTGACATTTATTGCCCTTTTAGAATCATTCTGAAATGTGGCCCTTTTTGATTTTTATCTTTGGTTTCTCTGCCATCCACTTTAATTTTTCCCCTAACTGTCCTTCATTTCCATCTCCACTTTAATTCCCTCCGACTTCCTGCATTGTTCCCATTCCCACTACCATATTTAAACCTGCCCCAACAGCATGAGCAAATGCTCCCTTTAGGGCATTGGTTTCAGTCCTGCCCAGAATGCAGACCATCTGATTTGTCCTGGTCCTACCTCCCCCAGAACTGGTTCCAATGTTCAAGAAATTTGATTCTCTTCCTCTTGCACCATCCTTCCAGCCAAGTATTCATCTTAGCTATCCTGCCATTCCTACTCTGGCAAGCACATGGCACTGGTAGCACTGGTAGCAATCCCAAGATTAGTACCTTTGAGGTCCTACTTTTTAGTTTAACTCCTGACTCCTGACTCCCTACATTCAGCTTGTACACTCATCCCATTTTTACCTATATCGTTGGTGCCTTTCTGCACCACGATAGCTGTCTGTTCACCTTCCCCTCCCCCAAAATATTCCGAGGATGGGTCACCGGACCAGAAACATTAACTTTGATTTCTCTTCATAGATGTTGCCAGACCTGATGAGCTTTTCTAGCAACTTCTGTTTTTGCCCCTATCACTATAGCTCTGCCACTCTTCTTCCTGCTCTCTTGTGAAACAGAGCCAGCCAAGGTGCCATGAAACTGGCTGCTGTCACCTTCCCCCAATGAGCCATCTCCCCCAGCAGTATCCATAACAGTATTCCTGTTTTGGAGGGGGATGATCACAGGGGACCCCTGCACTGCATTCCTACTCTTCCTCTGTCTGGTGGTCACCCATTCTTTATCTTTCTCAGCAAATCTAAACTGCAGTGTGACCAACTTACTGAATATGCTATCCTTGATTCCCTCAGCCTCATGATTACTCCAAAGTGAATCCAAAGCATCCCAGAGCTGTCAAGCAGTCAGACAAAAGCTGCAGCTGGACACACTTCCTGCTCATGTAGGAGTCAAGGACATCAGAACTGTCCCTGAATTCCCACATTGCACAAGACGAGCATGACATGGGTCTGGGATTCCCTGCCATGACTTAGCCCTTAAGTTAACAACAGTAGTAAAGTGAAGAGAAAATAAGAGAGAAGAAAAGACTACTCACCAGTCACTCACTTACAGTCTGCCTTTGACTTCACAGTTAAACTTGCTTCTATTTCTCCTTTACCCTTGTGTTTTCAGCAGCTGCAGTTGTTCGTTCCTCCTCAAACTGCCGTACCTCTGGCTCTCATCCTTACATTCTTCCACGTCTTTCCTATAATGAAGTGACCAGAACTGAACACAATATTGCAGCTCTTAAAATCAATCCCCCTGCTAATGAAAGCCAATGCACCATTTGCCTTCTTAACAACCCTATCAATCTGGATGGCAACTTTTAGGGATCTATGGACATGGACCCCAAGATCCCTCTGTTCCTCCACACTGTCAAGAATCCTGCCTTTAACCCTGTATTTTGCATTCAAATTTGAACTTCCAAAGTAAATGACTTTACGTTTTTCCAGGTTGAACTCCATCTGCCACTTATCAGCCCAGTTCTGCATCCTGTCAATGTCACGTTGCAACTCACAACAGCCCTCCACACTATCCACAACTCCACCAACCATCGTGTCATCAGCCAACTTACTATCCCACCCTTCAACTTCCTCATCAAAGTCATTTATAAAACTCACAAAGAGCAGAGGTCCTAGAACAGATCACTGCAGAACACAACTGGTCACTGAGCTCCAGGCTAAATACTTGCCATCTACTATCGCCCTCTGTCTTGCATGAGCCAACCAATTCTGTATGCAGACGACCAGATTCCCTGTACCAGACAGCCAGATTCCCTGTATCCCATTCCTACTTACGTTTTGAATGAGCCTACCATGAGGAACCTTATCAAATACCTTTTTAAAATCCATATACAAGGAGAAAGTGAGGTCTGCAGATGCTGGAGATCAAAGTTGAAACTTTATTGCTGGAACAGCACAGCAGGTCAGGCAGCATCCAGGGAACAGGAGATTCGACGTTTCGGGCACAGGCCCTTCTTCAGGAATCATTCCTGAAGAAGGGCCTGTGCCCGAAACGTCGAATCTCCTGTTCCCTGGATGCTGCCTGACCTGCTGTGCTGTTCCAGCAATAAAGTTTCAACCAAAATCCATATACACCACATCCACTGTTCGACCTTCATCGATGTGTTTTGTCACATCCTCAAAGAATTCAATCAGGTTTGTGAGACATGACCTGCCCCTCACAAAGTCATGCTGACTATTTCTAATCAAACTATGGTTTTCCAAGTAATCATAAATCCTGTCTCTCAGAATCCTCTCCAATACTTTGCCCACCACTGACATAAGACTGACTGCTCTGTAATTCCCAGGGTTATCCCTATTCCCTTTTTTGAACAAGGGAATAACATTTCCTATCCTTCAACCATCTGGCACTACTCCAGAGGAAAGTGAGAATGCAAAGATAATCACCAAAGGAATAGCAATCTCTTCCCTTGGTTCCTATTGCAACCTAAGGTATATCTCACCTGATCCAGGAGATTTATCGATAATTATATTTTCCAACATTTTCAGCACATTCTCCTCCCTAACATCAACCTGTTCTTGCACGTCACTCTGTTTCATGCTGTCCTTAGAAACATCAAGCTCTCTCTCCGTCGTGAATTCTGAATCAAAGTGTTTATTATGGACCTCCCTACCACCTCTGACTCCAGGCACAAGTTCACTCCACTATCTCTGATCGGTCCTATCCTCACTCTGGCTATCTTCTTGTTCCTTACATAAGTGCAGAATGCCTTAGGGTTTCCCCAATCCTATCCATTAAAACTTTTTCATGCCCCCTTCTAGTTCTCCTAAGTCCATTTGTCATTTCCTTCCTGGCTATCTTGTAACCCTCTAAAGCCCTGTCTGATCCTTACCTCTTTAACCTGAAGTCAGCTTCCTTCTCCTTTTTAACTAGATGTTCCACATCCCTCACCAACCTTGGTTCTTTCAAACTACCATCCCTTCCTTGCCTCAGTGGGACAAACCTGTCCAGCACTATCAGCAGGTACTTCCTAAATAACCTCCACATTTCTGTCGTGCATTTCCCTGAGAAGATCTAATCCCAATTTAGGCATCCCTGTTCCTGCCTAATAGGATTTACTGTTCCTTGCCACCAACTGGATTCATTCCTCCCATTGACCAACCAGGTTGATGAGATTAGATTACTTACAGTGTGGAAACAGGCCCTTTGGCCCAACAAATCCATACCGACCTGCCAAAGTGCAACTCACCCAGACCCATTCCCCCACATTTATCCCTTCACCTAACACTACGGGCAATTTAGCATGGCCAATTCACCTAAGCTGCACATTTTTGGACTGTGGGAGGAAACCAGAGCACCTGGAGACATGGGGAGAATGTGCAAACTCCACACAGCCGGTCGCCTGAGGCGGGAATTGAACCTGGGTCTCTGGCGCTGTGAGGCAGCAGTGCTAACCACTGTGCCACCATACCCTCTACTTGTCTTCACCCATTCCCCCTTCACCACCCTGCCCCAGGCACCTCCTTTATCTGCAGCTCCCCCACAAATGTGCCATGTTTTCACACTGGTTTGATGAATTTACTCATGAAGAATTACTTGAGCGCCCTTGGAAAGAGGCTTATTACTTGCTTTAAATTAATTCTGACATCTGAGCTGCGCTCACTGTTCACTACTTTTATAATCACTGTGGCTCAGTGGGCACTAGTGCTGCCTCACAGTACCAGGGACCCAAGTTCGATTCCAGCCTCAGGCAACTATTTGTGTGGAGTTTGCACTATCTCCCTGTACCTCCCTGTGTGGGCTTCCTCCAGATGCTCCGGTTTCATCCCTCAGTGCAAACATGTGGCAGGTTAGGCAGGTTAGCCATGCTACATTGCCCATAATATCAGGATGAGAAGGTTAGATGGATTAGCCATGGGGAATGCAAGGCTGTAGGGACAGGGTTGGTCTGGATGGAATGTGGAATGCTCTTCAGAGTGTCAGTGTGGACTCGATGGGTTGAATGGCCTGCTTCCACACTGCAGGGGTTCTGCGATTCAATCTTCTGCATAGTATTTAGACAGCAGAATTCCATGACAGTCTCAAATTCAGCTGATAATCACATCTGGTTCGCCATTTCTGTTTTAAACAAAACTTTGGCTTTTCTGTATTGTAACAGTTCAGTCCATTGCTCCGAGTTATGATGCTTAATGTAAACGAACACGGGTTCCTTCAGTAAAACACAAACACTTTAAGCCAGTGATGTTTTAAGCTCTAGGTTAGTACCAAGGTTTCATATTTCCTCCTTTTTATTTCATTCAACTTAATTTAATTAATCTTAATTTCTGTTAACCCAGCAATTTTAGGTTAATATCTCTAAATTACATTTCACTGTGGTATTCCCCCACTAACCTTCATCAGAAATGAGATTTTAAGTTTCACCTTCTGTTTGTGTGAACATGTTGTTTTGTACACTCTGTCCTGTTAATATTCCTGATAAGTCTCTATTTACTGCCAGAGACCCCCTGAAGCCCCAGATACCTTCCCCTGCAACCAGAAAAGATGCAAAACCTGCCAATACACCACCCTCCTCACCTCCATCCAGGGCCACAAACAGTCCTTCCTGGTGAGACAAAGGTTCACCTACCTCTCTTCCAGCCTAGTTTACTGCATCAGGTGCTCCCGATGTCGTCTTCTCTATGTCAAGGAGACCAAATGTAAACTTAGGGAATGGTATACCGAGCAGCGCAGCCAGGCCTGCAGGGGCTGACTGGATCTCTTAGTTACCACCCATTTGAATTACCCTAACCTTTCCAACATGACCATCCTTCGCCTCCTCCATTGCCACAATGAGCCACACTACACATTTGAGGAACAACACCTCAAATGTGTAGTGGGCGGCACGGTGGCACAGTGGTTAGCACTGCTGCCTCGCAGCGCCAGAGACCCGGGTTCAATTCCCGCCTCAGGCGACTGACTGTGTGGAGTTTGCACGTTCTCCCCGTGTCTGCGTGGGTTTCCTCCGGGTGCTCCGGTTTCCTCCCACAATCCAAAGATGTGCAGGTCAGGTGAATTGGCCTTGCTAAATTGCCCGTAGTGTTAGGTAAGGGGCAAATGTAGGGGTATGGGTGGGTTGCGCTTCGGCGGGCCGGTGTGGACTTGTTGGGCCGAAGGGCCTGTTTCCATACTGTAATGTAATCTAATCTAATCATGTAATCTAATCTAATCTAATCAAACACCTCATCTTCCGCTGGGCAGCCTACAGCCTCCAGGGCTCAATACTCATTTCTCCAATTTCAAATAACTTACCTCCCCATCCCCCAACTCCCTTCCCAGCCCCTCCCCCTCCTATCCAATGCTCCCTGCCACCAACTGGATTCATTCCTCCCATCGCCTAGGTCGTACCCTCTACCTCTCTTCAGCTATCCTCACTTCACCACCCTGTCCCCTGCCACCCTCTTTATCTGCAGCTCCCACACCCACCTCCCGTCCTGAAGAAGGGTTACACTCGAAACGTCGACTTCTCCACCTCCTGATGCTGCCTGGCTTGCTGTGTTCTTCCAGATTAAGATTAGATTCCCTACAGTGTGAAAACAGGCCCCTCGGCCCAACAAGTCCACACCGACCTTCTGAAAAGCAACCCACCCATACCTATTCCCTGACATTTACCCCTGACTAATGTACCTAACACTATGGGCAATTTAGCATGGCCAATTCATCTAATCAGCCTCCTGCTTGTGTATTTTAGAAATTCTGTAAATCAAGACAGAGAAATCCCCTCCCCAGATAATCAGGGAATTTAATTGAAATAGTCAACCTGCATCTTATTTTTGCGATGATTACATTTGATCACCCAGGCCTATACACATCTCACATTACTCTGACATTAGAAGTTGCGGCTGTACAGGACATTGGTTAGGCCACTGTTGGAATATCGCATGCAATTCTGGTCTCCTTCCTATTGGAAAAATGTTGTGAAACTTGAAAGGGTTCAGGAAAGATTTACAAGGATGTTGCCTGGGTTGGAGGATTTGAGCTATAGGGAGAGGTTGAATAAGCTAGGGCTGTTTTCCCTGGAGTGTCGGAGGCTGAGGGGTCCCCTTATAGAGGTTTATAAAATCATGAGGGGAATGGATAGGATAAATAGACAAAGTCTTTTCCCTGGGGTAAGGGAGTCCAGAACTAGACGGCATAGGTTTAGGGTGAGAGGGGAAAGAAGGGTTAGAAGGAGTGAAAGTAGACGAGTCCCCTGGGCTGGATGGGATTTATCCAAGGATTCTCTGGGAAGCTAGGGAGGAGATAGCAGAGCCTTTGGCTTTGATATTTGAGTCGTCATTGTCTACAGGTTTAGCACCTGAGGACTGGAGGATTGCAAATGTTGTGCCCTTGTTCAAGAAGGGCAGCAGAGATGACCTGGGTACTTCTGTTGCAGGAAAGGTTTTGGAAAGGATTATAAGAGATGAGATTTATAATCATCTAGCAAGCAACAATTTGATTTCAGATAGTCAACATGGTTTCGTCAAGGGTAGGTCGTGTCGCACAAACCTCATTGAGTTTTTTGAGAAGGTGACCAAGCATGTAGATGAGGGTAGGGCAGTTAACGTGGTATAGATGGACTTCAGTAAAGCCAAGATTCCACATGATAGGCTGATGGAGAAAATGCAGAGGCATGGAATTGAGGGTGATTTAGTAGTTTAGATTAGAAATTGGCTTTCTGAAAGAAGGCAGCAAGTGCTGGTTGATGGAAAATATTCAGTCTGGAGTCCAGTTACTAGTGGTGTTCCACAAGGATCTGTTTTGGGAACCACTGCTGTTTGTCATTTTTATAAATGACTTAGACGCAGGCACAGGTGGATGGTTTAATAAATTTGCAGACGACACTAAAGTCGGTGGAGTAGTGGACAGTTTGGAAGAATGTTACAGGTTGCAGGCGAACTTGGATAAACTGCAGAATTGGGCTGAGAGGTGGCAAATGGAGTTCAATGCAGCTAAATGTGAGGTGATGCACTTTGGGAAGAATAACAGGAAGGTAGAGTACTGGGTCAAAGGAAAGATTCTTGGTAGTGTAGATGTGCAGAGGGATCTTGGAGTCCATGTGCAAAGATCCCTGACAGTTGCCACTCAGGTGGATAGTGCTGTTAAGAAGGCATACGGTGTGTTAGGTTTCATTTGTAGAGGGATTGAGTTCCAGAACCACAAAATCATGCTGCAACTATACAAAACGCTGGTGCGGCCACACTTGGAATATTGTGTACAGTTCTGGTCGGCCTATTACAGGAAGGATGTGGAAGCATTGGAAAAGGTGCAGAGGAGATTTACCAGGATGTTGCCTGGTCTGGAGGGAAGGTCTTATGAGGAAAGGCTGAGAGACTTGGGTCTGTTCTCATTGGAAAGAAAAAGACTTAGGGGGATTTAATAGAGACATACAAGATGATCAGAGGATTAGATAGGGTAGACAGTGAAAGACCTTTTCCTAGGATGATGACGTCAGTTTGTACAAGAGGGCATAACTACAAATTGAGGGGTTATAGATTTAAGACAGATGTCAGAGGCAGGTTCTTGGCGCAGAGTGTGGTAAGGGCGTGGAATACCCTATCTGCTAATGTAGTCAACTCAGCCACATTAGGGAAATTTAAACAATCCTTAGATAAGTACATGGATGATGATAGTGTAGGGGGATGAGCTGAGAATAGTTCACAGGTCAGTGTAATATCGAGGGCCGAAGGGCCTGTTCTGCGCTGTATTGTTCTATGTTCTATATGAAAGAGACCTACAGGGCAACTTTTTCACTCAGAGGGTGGTACGTCTGTGGAATGAGCTGCCAGAGGAAGTGGTGGAGGCTAGTACAATGGCAACATTTAAAAGGCATCTGGATGGGTATATAAATAGGAAGGGTTTAGAATGATATGGGCCAGGTGCTGGCAAGTGGGACTAGATTGGGTTGGGATATCTGGTCGGCATGGACAAGTTGGACCGAAGGGTCTGTTTCTGTGCTGTACATCTCTATGACTCTATGTTTATGTTCTTTCTTATTCATTCATAAGGTATGGGCATTACTGGCCGAACCATCATGCACTGATTCCCTCAAAGTTCCCAGAAGGTAATTAAAAGCCAGCCACATTGTCTCTGGAGTCACTGGAATGTCACTTGAAGGTGGCCAAAGAGGTGGATGAGGGTAGACGGTTGATGCAGTGTACATGACATTCAGTAAGGCATTTAATAAGGTTCCCCATGGTAGACTATTGCACAAAGTATGGAGGCATGGGATTGAGGGTGATTTGGCAGTTTGGATCAGAAATTGGCTAGCTAAAAGAAGACAGAGGGCGGCGGTTGATGGGAAATGTTCATCCTGGAGTTCAGTTACTCGTGATGTACCGCAATGATCTGTTTTGGGGCCACTGCTGTTTGTCATTTTTGTAAATGACTTGAATGAGGGCGTAGAAGAATTGGTTAGTAAATTTGTGGATGACACTATGGTTGATAGAGTTGTGGATGTTGCAGGTTACAGAGGGACACAGAAAAGCTGCAGAGCTGGGCTGAGAGGTGACAAATGGAGTTTAATGCGGATAAATGTGAAGTGGTTCACTTTGAAAACAACAGAAATAAAGCATACTGGGCTTATGGTAAGATTCTTGATAGTGTAGATGAGCAGAGAGATCTAGGTATCCAAGTACCTAGATCCCTGAAAGTTGCCACACAGCTTGATAGGGTTATTAAGAAGGCATACAGTGTGTTGGCTTTTATTGGTAGAGGGATTGAGTTTCAGTCATAAAGTCATATTGCCGCTGTGCAAAACTCTGGTGCGGCTGCACTTGGAATATTGCATACTGTCATCCCATTACAGGAAGGATGTGGAAGCATTGGAAAGGGTGCAGAGGAGATTTACCAGATTGTGCCTGATATGGAGGGATGGTCTTATGAGGAAAGGCTGAGGGACCTGAGGCTGTTTTCATTAGAGAGAAGAAGGTTGAGAGGTGACTTAAAAGAGATATAAAACAATGATCAGAGAATTAGATAAGGTGGACCATGAGAGCCTTTTTCCTAGGATGGTGATGGCTAGCACGAGAGGACATAGCTTTAAATTGAGAGGTGATTGATATAGGACAGATGTCAGAGGTAGTTTCTTTACTCAGAGAGTAGTAAGGGCGTGGAATGCCCTGCCTGTAACAGTAGTAGATTCATCAACTTTAAGGGCATTTAAATGGTCATTGGATAACAATAACGCGCTTTGGCGGGTCGGTGTGGACTTGTTGGGCCGAAGGGCCTGTTTCCACACTGTAATGTAATCTAATCTAAAAACATATGGATGAGAATGGAATAGTGTAGGTTAGATGGGCTTCCGATTGGTTTCACAGGTCAACGCAACATCAAAGGCTGAAGGGCCTGTACTACACTGTAATGTTCTATGTTCTTGGTAAGACCAGGTAAGGAAGGCAGATTTCCCTTCCTTAAAGGACATGAATGAACCATACAGAAGTCTATTGTTCCGTATGTCATCTCACTCAATTAATCTCAACTCAATTATTGGAGCAGATTGATTCAGTTCCCCATTGTGCAATTTTGAAGAGGATGCAAACAACCTTCAAGAGGACTTGGGCAGTCAAAATTAAACATGGTAGATGCAAAATCATATGAGAAGTGTGAAGATACTCACTTCAAAAGAAAAACAAAGGATAGAATAGCTCTCAAATGTTGAGTGTGAGAAATGTAGGTGTTTTGATCTAATCTGTGGGATATATAGGTATACAGAAGAACCTCGATTATCCGTCATTCAATTATCCAAATTTCAGATTATTCGGCAGGATCGCAAGGTCCTGATGCTTGGCTAAACTATGTTATCCGGCTTTCAATTATCCGGAATTCAAATAACCGACCAAAATACTCCCTGCTCGTGTTCTTCGGATAATCGAGGTTCCTCTGTAATTTTTAATATGACTTGTCATGAATTTGGGTTTCTGATTCTTGAGAGAGTAACTCATGATTTTCGCGTGTGTCTGAAATTAATGAGAGCCATTTAGCCCTTCCAGTTTGTTCTGCCATTCACTATGTTTATAGCTGATCATTCAACTCAGCACTCTGTTCCTGCTTTCTTCCCTTTAGCTCTAAGAACTAACTCCTTCGTGGAAGCATTCAAAGTTTTCTGTGGCAGAGAATTCCACATGCTCCCCACTCTCTAGGTGAAGACATTTCTCATTTTAGTCCAAAGTGGCTTGCTCTGTATCCTTAAACTGGAACCCCTAGTTCTGGATTCCCCAGTAACAAAGATCGAGTTATAGTCATAGACTCATAGAAATTGGCAGTACAAAGAAAGACCCTTCAGTCTTTCACGTCTGCATTTGTCAAAAACCAGCTCCTAACTCTTCTAATCCCATTTCTCAGCATGGTCAATAGAAACATCCTTCCAGCATTTATCCTGTCTATTGCCATTAGCATCTTATAGATTTCTATGCGATCTCCCACCCCTTCTTTCTTTTAAATGACAATGAATATAGTCCTGATTGATCCAGGCTCTCTTCATACATTGGTCCTGCAATCATCATAGTCAACATTTGTTGCATTCACTTCATAGGCAGAGCATCCTTCTTTGATAAGGAGATCAAAACTGTACACATCTGGGAATGGTCCCACCAAGGCCCTGTACAAGCAAGACATCCTTGCTCCTACATACAAATCCTCTCACTATGAAGCCCAATATACTATTTGCCTTCTTCACGCCCTGCTGCCCCTTCACACTTATTTTCAATGACTGGTGTACAAGGACAACCGGTCTTGTATACTTCCCCCTTTCCAATTCCTTGCCATTCAGTTTATAATCTGCCTTCCTATTTTTGCTACCAAAGTGGTTAACCTTATTTTTATTCACATTAAATGTCATCTGAGGTGCATTAGCTCATTTTGGGTGGCATGGATGCTGGTTAGCACTGCTAACTTACAGCGTCGAGACCTGGGTTTGGTTCCACCCTCAGGCGACTGTCTGTCTGGAGTTTGTACATTTTCCTGAGACTGTGTGGGTTTCCTCCGGGTGCTCCAGGTTCCTCCCACAGTCCTGTTTGATCTTCTCTTGGAACAGGAGAGGTAGTTGTGTACCACACTGTTGACAAGAAAAAGAAGGGCTGAAGTAGGGTTTATGCCCGAAACGTCGATTCTCCTGTTTCTTGGATGCTGCCTGACCTGCTGCGCTTTTCCAGCAACACATTTTCTGCTACCACACTGTTGACGTTGACCTGATTGAAGTCACCAGCTATGATGACTAAGGCCTCAGAGTATTCCATTTTAAGGCTATTTGTAGCGATGTATATTTCATCATGTTCACTCTTCGCTTCTGCATATGCTGTCAGGATAGCACAAGTGAAGTCCCACAGCAGGTAGTAGTGACAGTACTTTACTATTAGCTATTCTAGGTCCGGGGAGTAGCACCTTGCTAGGGTCATCACGTCTGAGCACCAAGAAGTGTTCATTAGCAGGCATACCCAACCATTCCTTGCCTTGCCCAGCAGGACAGACCAGCCAGTGAATTAATAAGCCCTCAGGTTAAAAGACAAAGTCAGGTGAAGCAGAATTGAGACAGGTCTCTGTAAAACAGAGCACATAGCAGCTTCTCAAATCTGTTTTGATAGGTGAGTTTATAGAATCATTGAATCCCCAGTGCAGGAACAGACTATTCACCCCAACAAGTCCACAGCTTCCCATTGAACAACATCCCACCAAGACCCATCCCCCTACACGAACCCTGTAACCCTGCATTTCCTGTGGCTAATGCACCTAATCCACACATCCCTGAACATTATGGGCAATTTAGCATGGTCAATTCACCTAACTTGCATATCTTTGGACTGTAAGAGGAAACTGGAGCACCATGAGGAAACTCACTCTCACATAGAGATAATGCGCAGGCAGTCACGCAAGATTAGAATTGAACGCGGGCCCCTGGTGCTGTGAGGTAGCAGTGCAAACCACTGAGTCACTGTGCCACCCTTTTCTATTCTTTTGTTCTTTCTTCATCCAGCTTGTTTTCAATAGCTTGTACATTTATCAGGCATATGCTAGAGAAGGGGAATTTGAAAGCATGATGTTTCAATCTCATCTGCAAGCTTCTGGTCAAGTCTGAAAGTCAGTGTGGGTAGTATGCTGTTCCAAAAGATGTAGCCTGCAAGGTCCTGGTACATAAATCCCACCTGTAAATGGTTAATGTTCAGCTTTATTGTGATATGAAGTGTTATATGAACAAGGGTTAATTGAACCTCTTTATTCAGAGACTGTGATTAATGTCAGTCTCCAAGGCTTCTGCTGGTGTCACCAGAGGATTTCCCTCTTCTATTAAAAATGGATTACTTTCAATATATTATCCCACAATATCAACAGGACTATCACCTCTGACTCTAACACAGCTTAGAAGCTCCAGAGAGAAGGAGAGGAGTGATTGGAATCTGAGAACAGAAGATTAAAACATTATATTAATGAGTCAAAATCAGACAGCAACACATGAGAATGCTACAACAATGAAATTATTAAACTGGAATCATTCATCAATTGACAGGAGCTTTTCCTGGGAACTGGACTATCTTTCCACATACAACACTTCAACTCCCCCTCCCATTCCACCAAGGACATGCAGGTCCTTGGACTCCTCCATTGCCAGACCATAGCAACACGACGGCTGGAGGAAGAGTGCCTCATCTTCCGCCCAGGAACCCTCCAACTATAAGGGATGAACTCAGATTTCTCCAGTTTCCTCATTTCCCCTCCCCCCACCTTGTCTCAGACCCAACCCCCGAACTCAGCACCACCTTCCTAACCTGCAATCTTCTTCCTGACCTCTCCGCCCCCACCCCCACTCCGGCCTATCACCCTCACCTTAACCTCCTTCCACCTATCGCATTTCCAATGCCCCTCCCCCAAGTTCCTCCTCCCTACCTTTTATCTTAGTCTGCTTGGCACACCTTCCTCATTCCTGAAGAAGGCCTCATGCCCGAAACGTCGATTCTCCTGCTTCTTGGATGCTGCCTGACCTGCTGCGCTTTTCCAGCAACACATTTTCAACTATGACGTTCTACCATTGGATAGAATCATAGCATCGCTAAGGGTGAAAACAGTCCGTTCGGCCCATCGAGTCCACACAACCCTCCACAGACCATCCCGCCCAGACGCACCCACCTACCCGATCCCTGTAATCCTGCATTTCCCATGGCTAACCCATCTAGCCTGCACATCCCTGAACACTATGAGCAATTTAGCATGGCCGATCCACTAACCTGCACATCTTTGGACTGTGTGAGGAAACCGAAGCACCTGGAGAAAACCCAGGCAGATATGGGAAGAATGGAGATAGAGTGTGGTGCTGGAAAAAAGCACAGCAGGCCAAGCAATGACCGAGAAGGGAAGTTGATGTTTTCACTGATGTTGCCAAGCACACTGCGCCTGTGACTGCTGGTGAGCATATTGCCTACCACGACACCCCCTCCAGCCACACCACTCCCACGATCGCAGCCGGCCACATTGCTTCTGCTGACGCCATCGAGCACACTGCTTCCATTGATACCACTGATCCTGTGGCCGCTGACATCACATGACCCACTCCAGAGAAAATCTCCACCCCAACTTCCGAATCCAGCTCAACAATAGGCCCCAGACCCAAGCCCTACTGGTATTTACCATCTCCCCAGATCTCCCATGCACTGAGGACGAATGGTCAGTCCTCAGCAAAGGAATCACCTTCAATCCACTATGCCCACATGCCAACAGATTTTGCGCATGCCAAGATGTCAAACTCTTTTTTTACACTGCCTCTGCCTCCACGCCTACTTCTTCGAACTTGAATCCTGCCCACCTTCTGAAGACTCCTTTTCCCGCCTTCAACAAAGTCCATGAGTCCTGATGAAAGATTCTGACCTAAAACGTCGATTCTCCTGCTCCTTTGATGCTGCTTGACCTACTGCGCTTTTTCCAGCTCCTCGTTTCATCAGCCCAGATTATGCCTATTTCTGTAACTGAAATGGTCCAGAGGCATCCCTGCCTCAACTCATCTACTACTGAAGCACTCATTCATGGCTTTGTTAAATCCAGAAATTTTAGAAAACTATTCTACCTAGTCACACAGTTACAAGCCTCAGTATATTCCCCTTCATTACGTTTTCCTTCAAGTATGCCTACTATGAAAGCTGATGTAATGTAGTTTTCAATACATTAGTTCTAGTAACCAACACGAAAGAGACAGGGCTCTTGTTGAGACCGAGATCTTGACTTTCATTAAAACCACTAACTAATTTTATGTTGATTGGTAGGTTTAGGGGAGATGTCAGAGGAAGGTTCTTTACACAGAGAGTGGAAAGCACTGGCAGTAGTGGTAGTAGAACGAGATACATTAGGGACATTTAAGCGACTCTTGGATAGGCATATGGATGGTATTAAAATGAAGGGAATGTAGGTTAATTTGATCTTAGAGTAGGATAAAATGTCAGTTCAACGGGTGCCAAAGGGGCTGTATTGTGCTTAACTGTTCTATGTTCTAATGGACATTATTTTGATATCTCAGACTTACATATGTAGTCTGGGTTCGATGTTAACTTTATAACTATTTCAGTATATGCGTAATGGTTTAACTGGCTAACCAAACTGTACTGCCTAGACTAACTAACACATCAATTCATTGACTCTACAGAGACCTTTTATACCAGAGTGTCGCACATTGTGATATTATCTAGCTGTCTTAAAGGCCTTTCTAATAAAACACAACAAAGATTATTTAATCTTTTTCTATCATTCCAATAGATAGTGCATTTCAAATTTTGACCATTCTTTGAAATGTATGTTCTCCAGCTAATGAACCTGGGGATTTGAACTGTTTCATTTACAGCCATCATTTCACTATAGAAGAAGTTATTTGGCCAATTGAGTCATTGTAGGTTCTCTGCAGAATAATTCTGATTCGTCCCATTCATCTGATATGAAATATTTATATCAAATTTAACTCCAGTCTCCTAACATAACCAATAAAACCTATCCCTAATATTATTCCAGTAAATTTCTACTGTATGCCATCTTTAGCATCTTTACACCTTCACACATTCTTGTATGAACTAAACAAGTATGCATCAAACATAGCAGGAGAAATTGAGAACTGCTGATTCCTGATGAAGGGCTTATGCCTGAAACGTCAATTTGCCTGGTCCTCAGATGCTGCCTGACCCGCTATGCTTTTCCAGCACTACACTCTCAACATTAAGCATAGCACCCTGACATTCATTCTTTATTTTGAAATCACACTCTGTTGCCTGTTTTCTAGCTCACTTTATCAATCCATATTAAAAAGCATTGGTCTGAGAACTTAATTCTGAGAAACATCACTGTATACCACTCACCATCCCAAAAACAGCCAAACATCAATTATTGACAAAGACCTCCTGAAGTCTCTTAATATCTTTCTTAATGTTGACTGGAGAGCTGATTTATTATAAACCTGCTATTCCTCAAATGTCATTTAATGCAATTATTATACATACTTCACAATGCACAGCACTTCTCACCTCTGACCTGCTCTTAAATGGATGGTCTAGTTCAGTGTCTGGTCAATGGAAACCCCGAGGATGTTGATAGTGGGAGATTCAATGAGAGTGAGGATCTAAAATTTGAATTTGGGCAACAAGTATATGTAGATTTTTATTAACCACAAAATGTTTTTTCAATTTAAAGGAATACGATAAAATGGCTGAGAATAGTGATTGATACCTGTGAACCTGTACTGCTGATTTGTAGAATTAAGCTGAAATTCAAAGACAAGAGGACTATAGAGTTTTCATAAAATGAATACTGACACATTAATTGACCACTTGAACTAACCTTGAACTGATATATTGCATGACAATTTACGTAAATAAGATTTCTTTTCCATTGGATTCCTGAAGGGCTAATGCCCGAAACGTCGATTCTCCTGTTCCCTAGATGCTGCCTGACCTGCTGCGCTTCTCCAGCAACACATTTCCATCTCTGACTCCAGCATCTGCAGACCTCATTTTCTCTTCAAAGATTTCCATTGGATTAGCCTGTTGTCAATCATGCCACCATACTACAGTTGATTGGACTTTTCTTGCAATTAAGGACCCTTTCGCAGGAAATATCATTGGATTAATTTGCTGTAAATCATGTCACCTTATTATATGTGATTGGTCTGTCTTGTAATTAAGGCTGTATTATCTCTTAAAAATATATATAAATAATGTGTAATTTTCAAATGCAATTGCACAATTTCACCACGGAACACAGAAGCTCTAACCTCTGCGTTGCTGTGTAGAATTGTGTCAAGGTACCTTAATTCAATAAACTAATGACCCTTGCTTTTTGAACAGACTGTATTCGTTGATTCTTTTGACCGATCTCGAACCAAAAGGCCCCTCTGAGGAGTCGGAGATCTTCAAGAGCAATGCCATTGAAAGTCAAAGGATGATTCTGCATGCTCTGCTGTCGGAAAGAAATATCACGGTGGCTCTGTGTTTAGCACTACATAGCGTCATAGCGTCAGGGGCCTGGGCTCGATTCCAGCCTCGGGCAACTGTGTGGAGTTTGCACATTCTCCCTGAGTCTGTATGGGTTTCTTCCAGATGTTCCAGCCTCCTCGCACAATCCACGATGTGCAGATTAGCTAAATTGCCCATAGTATTCAAGGGTGTGTAGATTAGGTGCATTAATAATAATGTAAAATAATAGCAAAATGGGTCTGATGGGTTACTCTTTGGAGGGTCTGTGTGGACTTGTTGGGCCAAATGGCCTGTTTCCACACTATAGGGATTCTATCTGATACTTGTGTGCCATGACTCAAGGACAAGATTAGCAGAAACATAGGAACACACCACCTGGACATTTCCCTCCAAGCCACCACCATCCTGATGCTGAAATATGCCTGTTCCTTCAGGGTCACTGGTTCAAAATCCTGTCTTCAGTTGTGGAAAGAATATTTCTTTTTTGCAAATTTTGATTAGTATGAAGTCTATTTTAAACATCACAAAGCAAACTATTTGATTTAATCAGAAGTATTATTTATTCACATGGTCAATCCTGTAAAGACTGACGCATTTTCATGTACACACTCTCATGTGTGCAGAAAAATACTAACTCATACAGACAGATACACACACCCACTTACACAAATGCTCACACTCACTCACCCAACCATACTATCTCAGATGCAGTTGTATTTACTCACACCATCACACAAACACACATGCACCCACTCTCACATGGACACAGATGCATATGGAAACACATTCAACCCACATACACACACTCTTACTCAGATTTACAAACTATCTCACATGCGTATACATGCAGATGCACATACACACATTCTTACACATATTCCCAAATACTCACTCATTCTCACATGCACTTGCAGGATGCAGGTTCTGAAGCTGCAACATCCAGGTAAATGTAGCTATTAACCTGGTCAGTGGAATCAGATTAAATTAACAAATCACAGTATATGATTGAAAGACTTTCAGTCACGTGATGCTGGTCATTCATAGATCATGGGTGGTCGTTAAAAGCGTTATTCAGGTTATTGCAGAAGTTTCCGATCCATTGATCGAAACACACCAAAATTCTGGTGTGTTTCGTTTAGTACCTCTGCACAAAGTGTTCGGAGAGTATTCACGGTGTTCTTTTGTACTGGACACAGGCTCAGATACTACTTAATTTTAATACTTAAAAATCACACAACACCAGGTTATAGTCCAACAGGTTTAATTGGAAGCACACTAGCTTTCGGAGTCACGCTCAAAGGAGCGTCGCTCCGAAAGCTAGTGTGCTTCAAATTAAACCTGTTGGACTATAACCTGGTGTGTGATTTTTAACTTTGTACACCCCAGTCCAACACCGGCATCTCCGAATCATAATTTTAATACTGTATTTGCAATATCGCCACACTAAAAGAGCCAATCAATTCAGCAAGTCTAGTCATGTTCCTTTGCAGTTCAGTGCTAGAAGCATTCAGCACATTGGAGAACTTGCACAGCAATTCAGGCAGCATCCGAGGACAGGCAAAATCGACGTTTCGGGCAAAAGCCTTTCATCAGGAATAAAGGCTCTCTGCCTTTATTCCTGATGAAGGGCTTTTGCCCGAAACGTCGATTTTGCCTGTCCTCGGATGCTGCCTGAATTGCTGTGCTCTTCCAGCACCACTGATCCAGAATCTGGTTTCCAGCATCTGCAGTCATTGTTTTTACCACATTGGAGAACTTGCAAGTCATGTGATCTGTGACGGTCATTTTTAAAGTTCAGCAAAGATTTTTTGGCTGCAGCATTTGCAGCCAACATCACTACGTGGAGAATCACTCAGGCATGCACAAAACTCAGGGTGTCGCATTTAGCCTCACATCCAGCAGAAATATGCCAAGCATTACAACTAAATGTAGGAACTGTCACCAGGGCTGAAGAAATTAAACTATGCTTGGGAGGAGCTCTTGGAAATCCATGTACTGAATGTATTAGAGTTTCGCATTGTTTTTCCCCTAAGGGTTTTAATAGATCCTTTGAACTTTACTGTAATTTGCCTAAATCTGATGTTCCTTCAGGGAATGTCCTTTTTATCCAGAATATATCCAATTACAGAACATTACTTTTAATTTTCTAACGAAGCACTATTTAAAGTCCAATAGCTTTTCAGAGATATATGAGAAAGAACAGCAAAACTAACTAATGGTTAACTATTGCTTAACATGAATCAATATTTTGAAAGTGTATCAAAAACTATACAGTCATGCCAATGTATTTTACCAGTTGTGTAATTGCAAAACTGCAGATGTATCGCAGCAGCCAATTTAGTGGCAGCACTCCTCCGCTGAAGTGTTTTTAACAAGTTATGTGGTGGCCATGGCAACAGCAGATCAATTGATTGTTGTTCTTGATTTGGTTTTGAGGTATATCACAATTCACTATCAGAAGAAATTTATTTTCCTGTTGATGCTCCCAGTGTGTAAAATGCATTCGTTGATAATTTATGCAGGCGCGTTAACCTTTGATCAATTTGTGGCCATTTGTTGCCAGAGGTTGAAAGCTAACTACTGCACTGAGAAAACAGCAGCTCTGGATCTGAGAAAACAGCAGCCCATTCCTGAAGAAGGGCTTATGCCCGAAACGTCGATTCTCCTGTTCCCTGGATGCTGCCTGACCTGCTGCGCTTTTCCAGCAACACATTTTCAGCTCTGATCTCCAGCATCTGCAAACCTCACTTTCTCCTCAGCTATGGAACGGTGATTGTATTGAGCTGTTTAAAGGCTGTCACCTGGTATTTAACGCATGAATATCAGTTTATGAATAACCCCAGTTTTGTGATAAGTCAGAAGACATTGCTACTTCACAGTTCTAGGCAGCAATTGCATCCCTTCATTATCGTCTAATTCCAGCAGTCCCTTTTTACATTAATTCTTCAGTTCAATGTTTTTAATTGCGAGGCACCAGCAGAAGTCCGTAGCAGGTTCCAGGTTCAAAATATTGGGAGAATCTGAGAGACAGAGATAATCAAAAGAATGTTACTGTTTGTTGTTTCAGCAAATTTAATTTTGTTATGGTCAATACATCTGCTGGATTCTCTATGGAGTTGAGTTTCAGCTTTGTTATATTATTTTGTTGGTAATCAGGTCTTTTTACCTAGTTACATGCAAGAATTTGGATTTGTGCTATAGCTCCTGCATTTTTGCACAAATACTGCCATTTATGCTATAAAACACACTAAGTTCAGAAAGCAGTTGAAGAAAATTACGAAATATCCCTGTGTGGGATATAGGTAAAGTAGTGTTACTTCTGCAATTATAATTACTTATGCCAGGTAAATGCACTCACACCAGTGTATAATTGTTTCAACCAAGAGCTGAGTCAACAAGAATGAAAACTATGTGGAGGAAATATATAATTGTTTTTGTATTAGCTAAAATGTGCATACAAGAATGAAACGTGCCTGCTAACAATGGTAGACAAATATGCTGTGAGGTGCTGTGAGGATGTAGGTTAAGCTAGATTTGCTTATACAAGCAGTAGTTATAAGCATCTGTTTCCCACTTTTGCAAACACACAAAAACAAACCCCAATTAAAAGGTCATAAGGATCAATATGGTTGGGGAAAGGAAGGAAATGCAACAGGTGGAGGAAGTAGATAATCATGAAGAAGGATATACCTAACAATGGGCCACAGCAGGATGTGGTGAAATGGCCAAGTAAAACTTGTACTTTGTTATGCACAAGGCCGGATAAGACAAGAGAGAAACAATAGTAATGGGCACCGGGTTTGGAGTAGTGAATCCTATATAAGATATGTACTTGCTAAACTCTGTGTGCCAATTCCAGGCACCACGCTTGCAAGCGTATAATAAACATACTGATTGCTTCAGATCTTGTCTCGGACTGAAATTATTGAAGTGAGTGAGCTTTGTTTCTCACACCTGTATTGGCATTGTAATGTTCATTAAATATTGAGAAGAACTGAAGATTTCACAGCATCAGAAATTACTCCTGCTTACAATTTATTTAATCAAATATTCCCAGGTAGCACGTGACATTGATCTCCTGTTATGCAGCCAGACTCTGTAGCATATACTGTGTCCCTGATTATATTGTGCAGCACTCAGCATAGTCAAATTCTGTAGCATGTCTCTCTATACTGTATGTAATCTGATTCACTGTCATGTAGATTTCTGTAGAGAAAATGAGGTCTGCAGATGCTGGAGATCAGAGATGGAAATGTGTTGCTGGAGAAGCGCAGCAGGTCAGGCAGCATCTAGGGAACAGGAGAATCGACGTTTCGGGCATTAGCCCTTCTTCAGAAGAAGGGCTAATGCCCGAAACGTCGATTCTCCTGTTCCCTAGATGCTGCCTGACCTGCTGCGCTTCTCCAGCAACACATTTCCACCATTGTAGATTTCTGTAACAAGTTTTCAATTGAAAGCGGAGTGTCTAGGTGCATAATGGCCTGGTATGGCAACTTCTCTGCCCAAGACCGTAAGCCACCCTTCCATCCATGGACTCCATTTACACAGCTTGCTGAAGCGGAAAGACTGCCAAAATCAAGACCCATTCCACCCCGGTAATGAACTCCTACAACTTCTTCTGTCAGGGAGAAGATACGGAAGCCTGAACATATGGACTATCAGGTTCATGAACAGCTTCTTTCTGGGCATTACTGTTAGACTGATGAATCGATTCTCTCGCCTCAAATAATGCTGGTCTCACTTTGCGCATGCCCTGTGCAATGTAATCTGTGCGGCTCTAACTCCTGATGTGTACATCCTTGCTTACTATGATTTGCCTGTACTGCTTATAAACAAAGATTTTCACTGAACCTCGGTACACATGACATAAATCAATAAGTCATGGTTGATGTTGTCTACATGGACTTCAGTAAAACCTTTGACAAGGTCCTTCATGGCAGACTAGTGAAAAAGGTGAAATCACGTAGTGTCAGGAATGAGCTGGCATAGAGTCATAGCATGGAAACAGACTATTCGATCTCACTTGTCCATGCTGACCAGATAGCCTAAATAAATCTGGTCCTATTTGCCAACGTTTGGCCCATATCCCTCTAAACCTTTCCTAGTCATTGATCCATCCATACTTTTTAATACAACACTTTTTAAATATTGTAATCGTACCAGCCTCCACCACTTCATGTCGCAGCTCATTCCATATATGCACCACCCTCTGAGTGAGAAAGTTGCCACTGAGATCCCTTTTATATATTTATCCTTTCACCTTAGCCCAGGGAAAAGACCTTTCCTATTTACCCTAACCATATCCCTCATGATTTTATGAACCTCTGTAAGGTCACCCCCTCAGCCTCTGACACTTCAGCAAAAATAGCCGCAGCCTATTCAGCCAACCCTATGGCTCAAATCCTCCAATCCTGACAATATCCTTGAAAATATTTTCTGAACCCCTCCTTGTTTCCCAACATCCTTCCAGTAGAAAGGAGACGAGAATTGCATGCACAAAAGTGGCTGAACTAATGTGCTGCACAGCCATAACATGACCTCCCAACTCTTTTACTCAATGCACTGACCAATAAAGGCAAGCACACCAAACACCTTCTTCATTATCCTATCTACTTGCAGCTCCACTTTCAATGAACTATGAATCTGCACTACAAGGTCTCTTTGTTCAGCAACACTCTCCAGGTCCTTACCATTAAGTGTATATGTCCTGCCCTGATCTGCTTTTCTAAAATGCAGCACCTCACATTTACCAAAGTTGAACTCCATCTGCCACTCCCTGGCCCATTGGCCCATCTGATCAAGATCACATTGTACTCTAATGTAACCTTCTTTGCCGTTAACTACAGCTCCAATTTCAGTATCATCAGCAAACTTACTAACCATATCTCCTATGTTCACATCCAAATCATATATATAAAAGATGAAAAGCAGTGGACCCAACATTGATCTTTGTGCCACATCACTGGTCTCAGGATTCCAATCTGAAAAGCAACCCTCTGTCTTCGATCTTTGGCCAGTTCTGTATCCAAACAGCTAGTCCTCCCTGTATTACATGGTTATCTCGCTAACCAATCTATTATGAGGAACATTGTTAAATGCACTAATGAAGTCCATATAGATTATGTTCAATGCTCTGCCCTCATCAATTCGCTTCATTACTTCTTCAAAGAACTCAGTCACATTAGTGACCATGTTGGACATGGAATTGGTTTAGTCATAGGAGAAAGAAGGTAGCAGTAGAAGGATACTTTTTGAAATGGAATGTTGAAACTAATGATTTTCCACAGGGATCAGTGCTGTTTGTGATCCACAGCACTGTGGATTTTGAGGAAAATGTGGTTGGTCTAATTAGTAAGTTTGCAGATGATACAAAGACAGATGGAGTTGTGGATAGTGAGAAGGATTACCCGAGGATACAGCAGGATACAGATTTCTGCATGGGTAGAAATTTGGCAGATGGAGTTTAATCTAGACAAATGTGAGGTGATGTATTTCAGAAGATCAAGTACAAACCTAATGACTAAGGAGGATCCCCACTTATCCAGCTAGGCGAAATCAAAGGAAATTATACAGTGACTGGCAGAACCTTTAACAGTATTGATACGCAGAGGGATGTGGGTGTGCAGTTCCACAGATGACTGAAGGTGGCAGCACAGGTAGATAAGGTAGCAAAAAAGGCCAATGGGATGCCTACCTTCATTGGAAGGGGCATTGAGTATAAGCACAGCTAAGTTGTGCTGCAGCTTTATAGATCTTTAGTTAGGTCACACTTAGAATATTATGTACAGTTCTGGTCACCACACAACAAGAGAGTGCTGATACTTTGGAGAGGATACAGAAAATGTTGACCAGGATGTTGCATGGTATATGGGATTTTAGCTATGATGAAATTTTGGATAGACTGTGTTTGTTTTGACTGAAATGCTGGAGGTTGAGCGGTGACCTGTTAGAAGTTGACAAGGTTGTGAATGGCATGGATAGAGTGGAAAATGAGGCCTTTTCCCGGGATGGAGGAGTCAGTTACTAGGGGGCACAGGTTCAAGGTATGGGGATTGAGGGTGCTGGGGACAGGGAGTAGATTAAAAGAGATGTGCAAGGCAAGTTTTTCACACAAAGGATGGTGAGTGCCTGGAATTCACTGCCAGATGAAATGGTGGAAGCAGGCACAATAGCAGCAATCAAGAAATACCTGGATGAATGCGTGAATGGGAAGGGAATAGAGGGATATGGATCCTGTAAGTGAAGGGCAAAATATGTCAGTGCAGCTTGGAGGGCCAAAGGGCCTGTTCCAGTGCTGCACAGCTCTTTGTTCTTTGTTTGCCTCCAAAGTGTTTGCCTCTCTTGATGTGTCAAGAAGATTACTTAGTCTGAGACTTCGAGTCTTGTTTCAAGAAGCTTTATTTTTCGTGAATTCATGGCGAGGCTGCCACTGTCTTCATTGTCCCACAGCACTCTTCTGAGCTGAACAGTTGGCCAGTATTAATACAATGATACAAACAACCTTTCTTATATTCTGCACTCAAGTGGCAGCATGGTGGCTCACTGGTTAGCACTGCTGCCTCACAGCACCAGGGTCCCAGGTTCAATTACAGCCCAGGGTGACTGTGTGAAGTTTGCACATTCTTGCTGAGTCTGCGTGGTTTCCTCCCACAGTCCAAACATGTGCAGCTCAGGTGAATTGGCCATGCTAAAAAAATTGCCCATAGTGTTAGATGCATTCGTCAGAGGGTTTTCTTTGGAGGATTGGTGTGGACTAGTTGGGCCAAAGGGTCTGTTTCCCCATTGTAGGGAATCTAATCCAATAATATTGAGTACAATAATTCAAGATAAAGATAAGCACAGTGCATACCCTCTTAGTTCTTTGATGTTATTCAAGGTCAGAGAAAATAACAAGATACACTCTCTATATTTCATCAAATTATAATTACACAACCTCAGTCTTTATCTCCAGCAATATTTTCTACTAAAGTGACCCATCATGCAGCAGTATGCCAAATTCTTACTACTTCTACAGTTTCCTCTTTGGTGATCTTCTAGATTAATACCTAGGTTTAGGATACTGGCTCATCCAAAAAGGGAGCGCATATTCTTCTGGAAAAAGGCACATACTCGTACATGCTTGCTCATCGTCGGTGGCATTATGGAGTACGGTCCAATAGATGATCACCAGTTTTGGAGAGGAAAATGGGTTAAGAATATACTGTACACAACAACAGCCACAAAGTATCTGGATTATTATAGAAAATGTGACAAACCCAATGACTAAGGAGGATCCCCACTTATCCAGCTAGGCGACATCAAAGGACCGCCCAGAATCAAAAGGGGAGCTCAATTTCTTAACTTCTGTGTGAATGTGGGTCACCAAATTGGAGACATTTTTAGAGTTGTCTGGTATTTAGGTACAGCATGCCTACCCAATAACAACACAAGTGCCACCCTCCTTGGATAATAGAAAATCCAAGACCAAGCTGTTCTGAAGAGCCACTGTTCTAACTGAGACTAGCTCAGCATTAATCTCAGTCAGGGCCTCAGCAGTATCATCAGTGACAGCTTCCAATACTAATTTTAATTTGCTCAATTCTTGGAAATCCAGATCGACTTCAGTAAAAGGAGAAGACATCCCAACCCAGGTGAGGAATCTGGTGAGGGATCTCTTGGGCTTCAGGGGTGAAGGTAACCCATCCAAGACTCAAATGTGATGTATGACATATCCCATGTAACACAGCCGTCTCCAGTCTGAGGGAAGCCAAGGATAGGCCTTAAGACCACAAAGAAAATAGGGACCATTGTAGGAGATTAATTTGGAATCTCTGCCCCTCCACAATTTGGGAGCCAGGTCTTTCCACAGGGAGCCTGATGTCTTATTAAGGACACTAGACCAATTAAACGAAAAGTAGCCTTGGCTCGTCGAATTTTGGGTAGGTTCAATCCAGGGGATATTAAAAGAACATTGTCTAGATCCCAGTAGAGACGTTCCCATGTCATGGTGTTGCTAATGGTGTTATTATGCTCAACAAGAAAAAGGGGCATATGGGATCTGTTACAATCAGTTTGGGACCAATCTGGGAATCGGGCCAGATTTATACCCTGCTGACATCCACTCCTATACGCCCTCAGAGTTATTGGGTTCAACTGAAGAGTTTTGGCATACTAGCCATTTGGCAACTTCAGGCCACCTAAAGGATACGGTCCACAAAGTGATACCTCCCTGTGAGGGATTGGTACATGGGCACATACCCAATAGTCAGTTTCTTTTCTTGCCATATGGGCGCTTTGAGAGGCCAAATACAAAAAACATTGTGGTGTCTGGCTCATCTTAGTCGCTTTATTCTCGTATCAGAGGGAAACCCATTTTTCTGAGCCATACTCTTTGGCACCTGAGGCTCCTTTAAAAGCCGAGCCCGAGACTCCAGGCACCAGTGCAAGGAGTTCTGCCAGGGTACTACACATAATAAATACACGCTGCCTCCGCGACCCCCGTATTGACAAACCCGGTATGTCACATGACAATTGTCGGTGATCTCGACATGGGATCAGGAGCAATTCAAATCACATCTCTGTCTGGCACATGCCTGCGACCTGCCTCCTCCTTTCACACACTTGTTAGAAACCCTTTTAGTTTCCATATCTTTCCCTGCGGCAGATTCCTTGCGAGTCATGGTCTCCCCTCATGTCCCTGAGAAGCGCAATAATGGAACCCTGGAAAATGCATCAGACAGCGGACGCTTAAATTACCACCAACATTGCAAAGTCTCTGATACACTTTTGGAGCCCTCACTGCAGTGGAGGAAAGATGGTTAACTCTCCTCAAACCCTGACCCATTCCTTGCATTTCTGACTAAAAATAGCATTACAGCATGATACACATTGTATTATGTCATCATTACATAACAGGTGAGTACTTTTGGCACACCCACCACAAGGCCATGCATATCTAGTTTCAATTGTTTGCAAGCTGAGGAGGACCAGGAATTGCATCCACAGGGTTCTCATCATTCACTTTAGTAGTTGCCGAGTTGGTTGGGTTATGTTATAGTTGGTCGTGTGCGCCCACTCCTTATGTTCTTCCAATTTTACTACAGCTCAGGAGGTCAGTAACACTTAATACAGTCCCTTCCATCTTGGAGAGAGAGAGAGCCTTTAAGAGACTTAACATACACTCAATTGCGAGGTCTAAAATGGTGTGTGTTAGATCCATGGGGTGTTGGCATGGCCTCTAATACCTTTGAATGATTGGCCCAGGCCCCTTCGCTCAGGGCTTGGGTGTATAGCAGGGTTTTCTCTTCCACCCCTATATCAGGGCTATTTCGGATGTAGAGAGAAGGGTTTAGGTGCCAGTAGTCATGGGTCTTCCCAGAAGAATTTTAAACGGGGTTCGACCAGTGGTTCTATTAACCTGGTTTTGGAGGGTGAACAGGGTAATAGGCAAGGCTTCAGGCCACTTTAGTCCAGTTTCCTTTGCAGGGATACTTTTTAGCATCCTGTTAGTTCATTCCATTATTCCCGAGGACTGGGGTTGATAGGGGATATGAACCTTCCACACAAATCCCAATACTGCACACAGTGCTGTTATTATTTTCACAGTAAAGTGGGTACCCCTGCCACTATCCATTTGACTCAGTATTCCAAAATGGGGAATTATATCTCTTGTAAGACATGTTACTACTGTTTGGGCACCATCCCTTCTGGTAGTAAATGCCTCTATCCATCTAGAGAACATATCTACTATGGACAATGTGCAGTCATATGGACAAAATCAATCTGCAAGTTCCCAAATGGATCAAAATATGCAAGTGTTCTTCCTCTATTGTACTGTTGGCAAATAATGCGTATTGAATAGGTTTACTGGATGAGAGTGTACTGAAGTCATGGACCACCCTAAAGGCATAATGGGAATCAGTATAAATGTTAATGGATTTCCCATGGTAAGGATCCATCCACGAGTAAGAGCACAATGTTCAGCAACCTGGACTGAAGTCCCGGACTGGAGAGCACATGCCTCTATTTCAAAGGAAGTAACAACTGCGTAAACGGCAAGGGAACAATGGTTGGAGGAACGTTTGGACGAGCCATCAGTGAAAAGCACAAGGTCAGAATTAGCAAAGGGTGTGGAGGATAAATCAGGGTGAGGAGAGGTAGGATTCCAAGTCAGAAGAAGTAGGAAGGAGGATTAACTGAAGAGGCACAGCAGAATGATAGATTTGGCTTGGACAACAGCATGACCTCATGCACAGTCCTGCGGGTTGCTGTGAAATGCTGAGTAACAGCCAAATCGAGAAGCAGCAAAACAGCATGAAGGGCCATAACAGAACAATGGCGATCTAGAACATTGGGGTTTGCCTTTTCCAGCATGATAGCTGTGGCAGCGACGATGCAGAGGCAGGTTGGTAGGCCATGAACCACTGGAGGTAACTGAGAGGAGTAATAGGCCACTGGGCGCTTCAGACCACCATAGGTTTGGATGAGGAGTGCGCTTGTGAAACCCTCTCGTATGTCAACATACAGGATGAAAGACTTACGATAATTGGGTAAGCCCAAGGCTGGGGCTTGTGTCAGAATAGTACAAAGTTCCTCAAATGCTCGCAGTTGGTTGGGAGTCCAATCAATTGAATGAGGCTGACTGTTAAGGGTAATCTGACGCAAAATTGTGTCCATGCACCGATATTCAGGCACCCATTGGTGACAATTGTTCACCATGCCGAGAAAAGACAGCATCTTCTGTTGTGTGGAGGGTCGCAGGGCAATGAGAATAGCAGCAACATGATCAGGACTCAGGTGATGGGTATCACACTCGAGGATGCGGTCTCGATATTGTACCGAGATCTGACATAATTGTAGCTTGGCAGGAGAAAGGCTGTGGGGCTCACAGGAGGCTGAGTGGATCAACAAGGTCACATAGTTCCACTGACAGTCAGTGTAGGACCGTGAGGCGACAAGGATGTCGTCAGCATATTGCAACACAGTGCTGCCACAGGCAGACAGAACTGAGACTGATCCCTTCGCACTGCCACAATATACACAGTTGGGTTTTCTGTGTTACCCTGAGGAAGACGAGTCCAGGTGGAGAACAATCAGTGGAGATAAACAGTGAGCGGAGTTCTATGACAGTGTAACAAGTTGAATTTGGTATCGGGGTGACCGGTGCCATGGGGATAACAATCTGATTTACAACATGCACAGCATCAATAACAGGCTGAAGGCCTATTTCAGCATCAGGAGATACTCTGTATTGATGGACACAACCAGGACCAACAGTAACATGGTGCAGCAGAGCAGAAAGCACCAACCCCACATGATTTTATGGAGTGCCCGCAGGGAAGAAGGGAGGGATGGCAGGAGCAGTGGGGACATATAGGGCGAGGGTGGCTGGTACTGGAGAAAAATTACCGGCCAATTGGCAGATAGGAGCAAGACACAACTGGCCTCGGGTCTTTGAGAAGAGAAGAAAATAGCTGGATCAAGGGACACGTGATGAAGAAAGCTTAAGCAGTGATTGGTATTTCCTTCTAGGTCCACTATCAGGGGCGCTAGAGAGGTTCAATAGGGTTGTTCTGTAGTTGCCAGCAATACAATAGACCTGTGTTGCAGTGTCAGAGTACTGCATCAGCAAACAGAGTGCTCAGGGAACTCCAAGAACAGGCCCTGATCAGAGGAGTGGTTTGAAGCACCATGTTTACACAGGGGTTGGCCACCCAACAGGCAAACAGGTGAATTCTTGGCAATGACAAATGACTGCTCTACCTGGAGCTGACCTATCTGAAGGGAAACAATTTGGGAGAGTGATTCCACCATGGAAATTCCGGCTATACCGATGGTGGAGACAGTTTCACGGAAGTTGCACGGAGGGATGTACAGATCAAATAGTCGCATCGGAGTCAACTAAAACCTTAAGATGCTTCCGTTGAACATCAAGTTCTGTCATTGAGTCTTCGAGGAGAGAAGAAAATAGCTGGATCAAGGGAGCCTGTACCAATAACACCTCGTGGAACCCCTATTGTGTCGTCTAAGGGGTCTGTGAATGTAACATTTGGGGCATGCACACAGTTGCAGGAGGAGCTACAGCCAACTGCACTCGACAAACTCTAGCCCAATGATCCGACCAACCACACCGACGGCAAATGTCACCATCCTTGGACCGTAGTGGCCACTACCACCATCTAACCGAGATGGGTAATATCTTAGGGACCTTTTGTTGTAAGATTGGTGATATTGGACAAATTGGCCCTTGAACCCTCAGACCGCTTATTGAATAGACCTTGTTGGTCCATTTTAGTGAGGGAGGTAACTACAGCACCCCAGTTCTGCTGTTGCCAGGTGAGATTGGTAAACTTGAAAGCCTGAGTTCTCTGGGGGTCAACACAATTTTAACAGTGTCTGTACCACCAAAGGGTCATTTCCTTTCAGAGGCACTCCCATGGATGGATTCCCACGTGTCCTTAAAATGGGTGACAAAATCAACAAGGGGTTCCCCTTTTTTCTGAAGACATGGAGTGACCCCTTGCCGAAGTCGTTATGCTGAGTTGAAGAGTGTGGTGCTGGAAAGCACAGCTGGTCAGGCAACCTCTGAGGAGCAAGAGAGTCGACATTTCGACCACAAGCTCTTCATCAGAAATGGGGGGGGGGGAAGGTAGCTGGGGAGGCGTGCAAGGGGTCTGAGAGATAAGTGGAGGGGGTGGGATTGGGGGGAAGGTAGCTGGGAATGTGATTGGTGGATGGAGGTGAGGGATGATGGTGATAGATTGGGAAGGAGAATGCAGCGGAGAGGTGCAAAGGAAGATGGACAGGTGGGACAGTTTGGAAGGTTAGGTGCCAGATTGGAAGGTTAGAGCTGGGATAAATGGGGGGAGGGGAAATGAGGAAACTGGTGAAATCTACATAGATCCCGTTTGGTTGGAGGGTCGCAAGGCGGAAGTTAAGGTGTTCTTCCTCCAGGCATCACGTGGCTAGAGTTTGACGGTGGAGGATGCCCAGGATGTTCAGCCACCGGGGCAGTGGGGTTGTTTAGTGCGTGTGTCCCAGAGATGTTATCTGAAACATTCTGCAAGTTAGCATCCTGTCTCCCCAATGCAGTGGATAACACACTTAGAGCAGTGGACACAGTAGATGACATGTGTGGACGTGCAGGCAAATCTCTGTCAGTGGGCGGCTCGGTGGCACAGTGGTTAGTGCTGCTGCCTCACAGCACCAGAGACCCGGGTTCAATTCCCGCCTCAGGCGACTCTCTGTGTGGAGTTTGCGCATTCTCCCCGTGTCTGCATGGGTTTCCGCCGGGTGCTCCAGTTTCCTCCCACAGTCCAAAAATGTGCAGGTTAGGTGAATTGGCCATGCTAAATTGCCCATTGTGTTAGGTGAAGGGGTAAATGTAGGAGTATGGGTCTGGGTGGTATACGCTTCGGCGGGTCGGTGTGGACTTGTTGGGCCAAAGGGCCTGTTTCCACACTGTAAGTAATCTAATCTAATCTAAATGTGAAAGGATCCTTTGGGGTCTTGGACGGAGGTGGGGGTTGGATGTGTGGGCGCAGGCTTTGCACTTCTTGCAGGGGAAGGTGCCAAGAGTGGGTTGGTGGCTTGGTGGGGGGATTGGACCTAACAAAGGAGTCAAGGAGGGAATGGTCTCTGTGGAACACAGATAGGGGCGGAGAGGGAAATAAAACTCTGGTGGTGGGATCTGTTTGTAGATGGTGGAAATGGCAGAGGATGATATGTTGTACCCGGAACTTGGTGTGGTGGAAGGGGAGGGGTCTCTGTCCTTGTTGCGATTGGAGGGGTGGGGTTTAAGGGCCGAAGTGTAGTAAGTGGAGGAGATGTGCTGGAATGCTCAAGGGCAGAGGTGCGAAAGTGGAGGAGATGCGCTGGAGGGTCAGCCCCCTCTGGCCACCCTGTCATTCCTGATAAAGAGCTCATGCTCGAAACATCGACCCTCCAACTCCTCGGATGCTGCCTGACTGGCTGTGTTTTTCCAGCACCACACATTTCGACTCTGATGTTCAGCATCTGTAGTCGTCACTTTCTCAGAGTGGCTATCTGGCCCCATATGAAATGGCCTGCAGAGCTTGGTTCTGGAGCCACTCATCCCAGGGGATATTTCCCTGACCCTGCTGCTCCTCTTTAGGTCCCTCTAACCAATCCCCATTTTCCCTGATTGGGAGTGAAAAAGAATCCTTAAAAGCCATCGAGAAGGTGCCACATACAACTTTATGTAGGAGAAGAACATCCCCAGGTAAGAGGTTATAAATTTGGCAGGTTTGGACCAGTCAGTTATGGAAGAAGATTGGCTTCTTCAGTGTGTTAAGGGCCTCATTGATCATGCTGCTAGCCTCAGTGAGGGACCAAGGCTTTGGGACAGCTATATCACCGACCATCAGTCAGGGCAGTTGGGTGAAGGGAGCAGTGGTGCTAGAAGGTTTATTTGCATCAGAGGTGGTGGAGAATGTCCCATATCTAAGTGACACATTTTAGTGTGACTGTGAGTCCGCATCATAGTGGGTTGGGTAGAATTAGGAGGGGCTGTAGGTAGGCCCGTAGTATGGACTAGAGCCTGGTAATGTGGAGGTTGAAGAGGCCGGAGATGCTGTTCTCACACAGCCAGGAGGATGTTGTCCATAACCGTATCCTCTTGAGATTCAAGCTGGGGATATAGTCGCAACGAGGCACTGGAGGGTGCACCAGCATCTTTCTTAGGTTTAGATTTGGGAGGTTCATGACGCTTAGCAACCTCTCACCATTTAACAAAACAATACATCATATAACATTTGTCCCAAGCGGGATCCCCACCTCCTTCCTCAGTAATTTCTTGCCATTCCTTAATTATACTTAAGACAAAAGAACCTCCATAGGGCCAATGGCCCTAGGACCATTTGTAAAGATCACTACAAAAAGGAATGATGTACCCAGAATCTCATGTTTCAGAGAGCACCGTATCTGCTGGTGACCCCAGTGTCTCCTACCTGTTGTCATGATCTTATCCTTACAATGTCTTTGTTTTGTTCACTTTTCCACTTTAGGACCGTCTTCTGGGTGCCTCACATCCGCATTCGTGGAGTGCCATTGACAGCTGGCTCCATTTCCCATTTCCATAATCTACAAAGAGACGTCAACTGCCAAGAAAGGAGAAGTAGAGAAAAAAAATTATGATTCGTGCCTGCATGCATTAATCTACTATAAGTGCTCACTGGTGTTTCTCTTCCATCTACAAGTCTCAAAGTCTTGAACCTATTTCAATTGGGTAGCTACCATTTCTTAGTCTCTCTCACCACACTGGTAAGTTTAGTTTTCTCTGTGATCTTTTGGTAGTCTTGGTTCAGCTGAAGTCACTGGCCAGACACCAGGCAGTCTCTACACTTGCCCACCCCTGTGAAGGG
Organism: Chiloscyllium plagiosum; assembly: GCF_037043375.1. Taxonomy (NCBI): domain Eukaryota; kingdom Metazoa; phylum Chordata; class Chondrichthyes; order Orectolobiformes; family Hemiscylliidae; genus Chiloscyllium; species Chiloscyllium plagiosum. The sequence goes on along the minus strand of NW_028270149.1, from coordinate 88,864,067 downwards.
AGCACTAGACCACTTTCAGCGAGGACTGTCCCGCCCACTATTTTCACTATTTCCTCCTTTACTTTTTTTGGATCCTGTATTAATTGGGATCCTGCCTGATATGCCTAATTCTGTCAAGGAAATTACTTAGTCTGAGACTTTCAGCCTTGTTTTCAGATGCGTTTTCTTCGTGAATTCATGGCGAGGCTGCCACAGTGTCCATTGTCCCGCAGCACACTCCCGAGCTGAACAGTTGCCCTATATTTTTACAATAATACAAACAACCTTACTTACATTCCACGCTCAAGTAATATTGAATGCAATAATTCAAGATAAGGATAAGCACAGTGCCTACTCCCTTTGTAATTTGATGTTGCTCAAAGGCAGAGAAAATAAGGAGTTCAAGATTTACTCCCTAAACTTCATCAAATTATAGTTACACAACCTCAGTCTTTATCTCTAGCAGTATTTTTCCACTAAAGCAAGGGGCTGAGAGCCAAGATACCTTTTACCTCGGTCAAGTATCCCATTATGCAGCAATATGCCAAGTTCTTACTACTTCCACATGATGTGACGTCAGATTCTTGAATGATATTATAAGACCATCCTATGGAGGTCTTGAATTCTATTGGAAGTATCCCTGCATACAATCCCTACACTTCTAGGAGAAAGTGAGGACTTGCAGATGCTGGAGATCAGAGCTGAAAATGTGTTGCTGGAAAAGCGCAGCAGGTCAGGCAGCATCCAAGGAGCAGGAGAATCGACGTTTCGGGCATGAGCCCTTCTTCATGAAAGGGCTCATTATTCCTGAAGAAGGGCTCATGCCCGAAACGTCGATTCTCCTGCTCTTTGGATGCTGCCTGACCTGCTGCGCTTTTCCAGCAACACATTTTCAGCTACAATGTGCTTCTGTCCAACTGTTCAGTCAGATATTGTGGACAACTGTACGTAATAACATGCAACTAAGAAGGGGATGACTCACAATATACAGAAAATACTCTTGGATACAACGTGCTTCTGTCTCATTGACGGGACAGATTTTGCAGCAACATCCCTGAATGTAATTTATGCTATCTCTGACATAAAGTCAAAATCTGGATCAAGTGTTCCAGTTATCTTAGTTTGAGCTCTGCAATAGCTATATTTGTGCATGATTTGGAGATGCCGGTGTTGGACTGGGGTGTACAAAGTTAAAAATCACCTGATGAAGGAGCGTCGCTCCGAAAGCTAGTGTGCTTCCAATTAACCTGGTGTTGGACTATAACCTGGTGTTGTGTGATTTTTAACTTTGTATTTGTGCATTGTTTATGTCTCTCTCAATGAAAAGTCAGACTCTGTAACAATGGCCCCCATATGCCAATGCACGTGCAGATTACTGAGGAATCTCACTCTCCAATAAATTTTCATAAATACAGTGTCTGCCCCCCTCATTGGGAGGTCTGATGATGTACAATTGACTTAGGATAAAGTGTCTCTCAACTTTTGTGCAATGGATGTATTGAAAAACAATCTTTCTTTATGAACTTTTCATAGAGAGGAAAACTGGTAGAACAGGACCAGTATGAGGCCAGTATTTGGTCCTGGCATCATACTAGTTTTGGTAATTCTGCAGCAGAAAAGTTTTATAATCTCCAATGCTATATTGCAGTTGCTGCCCTGAGAAATTCTCCATGTTTTGCTGGGCTTTTAAGATTATTAGAGGGGGGCAAAATGTTTTCATCCAGGAGTAGTGGGGATCTGGAATGCACTGCCTGGGAAGGTAGTAGAGGTAGAAAACTTCACAACCTTTAAAAACTACTTGGATGAGCACTAGAAATGTCAGAACATTCAAAGCTCTCAGTCTAATGTTGGAAAGTGATTTTAGATTTAGTATTTTTGGTAGTGCAGACTCGATGGGTTGAAGAGCCTCCCCTGTATTGCATAACTCAATGATCATCAAAGGAAAGTGCACATAAAAAATTATTGCAATAAATAAGGAAAGCAACTACTCCCACCTCCTGCACCCCACCACCAAACACGGCTTGTCCACTCGAGTTCCCTTGACTGGGTCTGTTCAGGTCCATTATTTTTACAAAAATATGTCAAACCCCTTCATCAGACATCCCCCTAGAGTGTAGATGATAGGCAAAGCAGCCGTGGGGAGTAAAGAGGAAAAAATAATTAGTGGATGTGTGCACAACAAAGTCATAAGGTGGGTGGAACATTCAGAGCTAAGATATTAATCGAAGATTTTGTAAAAAGAATCTAGGGCTGGTTAATGCATCATTGACTGTGATCAACTCATCTTCAAGAGCCCTCAGGTTAACTGGAGAAACTGCTGGTCCTAATGCCTTTGCACCTTGATGGTTCTGCTCTGCAGGCAGTGGGCATCTTCAGCCTCACCAGAGCTGTCCCAGATAGGCTGCTTTCTCAGTCTTCCACAAAATCCTTTAAGTTGTAGTTTCAAAGACGGTCTTAGGAGATGGGAATTACACAACAATTGTACGTGTTCTAGAAACAGCACAGACTAAAAAGCTTTGTGCGGACAAGCTCATCTCCATGTCTGTGAGCACAGTTTGCCTTTACTGCCACTTAGTGGAGGGGGTACTGTATTTCATTCATACCTTTTCCCTGCAAAAACTCGGGAGAGAGTTTCTGTTGCATCAGCAAACTGGGAATCCCCAATAGTAAAAGTAATTTGTTGTTCCATGTATTTATGAAAATTTAGTAAAATGTGTATAAGTGGTTGTAATTAATCCAGTATCATTTTAATTGCATAAATTATTTTTTTAAAATGCATACCAAGTTAAGACTAATTTCATTTTTTTGATCCAATCATGGCTTCTTGATTTCATAAGTGACTACAGGACAGCCCTTATCCCACAGCTGCCAAAGCTGTCCCTAAAGCCGCAACACCAAGGAGGAAATGCGCTGATACAGCCCCCCCCCCCCCCCCCCCCCGCTGCTGACCAGACCCTGAATGTCACCTCTGCCAAAAGCAGTCCCTGAGGCCACAACATCGAGGAGAAAGTACACTGAGGCAGCCCCTGCTCCCACTGACTGGATGTAAAATGGGGCTTCTCCCATAGCTACCTCATCACTGCCAATAATCCAACCACCACCATTGCTCAGAGATTGTCCCAACCTTCGAGGACCAGGACCCATTCTTAACTTTCGCAGACCAATGGGCCATCCAAATTAACTCCCAAAGGATTGAGAGATCATTCACTCTGCTGCCATTGAAACACCAAAGGAAAAGAAATTATCACAATCCATTGAAACTGGAACAGTTGCTCAAGTCGTGAACAGCATGACCACAAGGAATGGACCAGATCTGCCACTCATCAGCTCTCCGCAACCTCTCTCCACCATCGCAGCTGCAGAAAGAAGAAAAGAAAAGGATGTGGTCCGTCATGCAGCAGGGAGTGAACCTGACAGGAGCCCAAACATCTACTACCCTGTTGCCTCTGTCATCTTGAACAAAAGCTGTCCATCAAGCTCTGCAACTGTTTTCTTCAGGTGCTGTCTGCTCGTTTCATCTTGTCCAACAGAGAGAATTTTGTGGTTAGGTACTGAGATGAGTATACAGTACCAGAGACCATTGCTATTTGTACAGATTTAGAGTCATAGAGTCATAGAGATGTACAGCATGGAAACAGACCCTTCGGTCCAACCTGTCCATGCCGACCAGATATCCCAACCCAATCTAGTCCCACCTGTCAGCACCCGGCCAATATCCCTCCAAACCCTTCCTATTCATATACCCATCCAAATGCCTCTTAAATGTTACAATTGTACCAGCCTCCACCACATCCTCTGGCAGCTCATTCCATACACGTACCACCCTCTGTGTGAAAAAGTTGCCCTTTAGATCTCTTTTATATCTTTCCCCTCTCACTTTAAACCTATGCCCTCCAGTTCTGGACTCCCCGACCCCAGGGAAAAGATTTTGCCTATTTATCCTATCCATGCCCCTCATAATTTTGTCAACCTCTATAAGATCACCCCTCAGCATCCGACGCTCCAGGGAAAACAGTCCCAGCCTGTTCAGCCTCTCCCTGTACAGATCCTCCAACCCTGGCAACATCCTTGTAAATCTTTTCTGAACCCTTTCAAGTTTCACAACATCTTTCCAATAGGAAGGAGACCAGAATTGCACACAATATTCCAAAAGTGGCCTAACCAATGTCCTGTACAGCTGCAACATGACCTCCCAACTCCTGTACTCAATACTCTGACCAATAAAGGAAAGCATACCAAACGCCTTCTTCACTATCCTATCTACCTGCGACTCCACTTTCAAGGAGCTATGAACCTGCACTCCAAGGACTCTTTGTTCAGCAACATTCCCTAGGACCTTAACATTCAGTGTATAAGTCCTGCTAAGATTTGCTTTCCCAAAATGCAACACCTCACATTTATCTGAATTAAACTCCATCTGCCACTTCTCAGCCCATTGGTCCATCTGGTCCAGATCCTGTTGTAATCTGAGGTAACCCTCTTCGCTGTCCACCACATTTCCAATTTTGGTGTCATCTGCAAACTTACTAACAGTACCTCTTATGCTTGCATGCAAATCATTTATGTAAATGACAAAAAGTAGTCTGCAGTTGTCTGCAGTTTTGCAATATTGTACCTCAAATTTGTTAATATCTTCAAAACATCAAACACCAGTGTTGAGCACCTTCCTTGGTTGCTCTCGCAGCCTCTCATGTGCTCTTAAGCTGCAAACTCCTGCTCAGGCCAGAGGCATCATCAGTTCCTTGACTCTACACAGCTAACCCACACTTCAGTAACCTGTCCTTAGCCCTTTCTGACTTTCTCTTTTATGGGGACTTAATCTGGAAATGTGACGCACAAGATTCCAACAATGGTCTCATGATTGACTCACGCGAGGATGTTGAATGCCACTTTACCTGCAAGTAACATGATGTTTGAAGATTACTGGACTGTAAAGGATTATTTTGTCTCTCACCCTAATTTCACATCAGCACCCTTTTCATTGAAGAACACCCTACTGGTACAGGAAAAATCATAGTGTTAGGTACATTAGTCAGGGTAAATATAGGGAATGAGAATGGGGCTGAAAAATGTGTTTAGATTAGATTACTTACAGTGTGGAAACAGGCCCTTCGGCCCAACAAGTCCACACCGCCCCGCCGAAGCGCAACCCACCCATACCCCTACATTTACCCCTTACCTAACACTACGGGCAATTTAGCATGGCCAGTTCACCTGACCTGCACATCTTTGGACTGTGGGAGGAAACCGGAGCACCCAGAGGAAACCCACGCAGACACGGGGAGAATGTCAAACTCCACACAGTCAGTTGCCTGAGGCGGGAATTGAACCCGGGTCTCTGGCACTGTGAGGCAGCAGTGCTAACCACTGTGCCACCGTGCTGCCGTGTTGCTGGAAAAATGCAGCAGGTCAGGCAGCATCCAAGGAGCAGGAGAATCGACGTTTCGGATATAAGCCCTTCTTCAGGAATCTTCCGGAGTGCATGCGGGGTCAGTCGGTTCCATAGACAGGTGCTGAGGAAGGAGATGTGGCTGTGGTAGCGAGTTTGTTTGAGAACGTGGCTGAAGAGTTTCAGGGCAGAGGACATGACCTGGGGGGTGCAATGAGAGAGGGACTCACTGAAATCCTTGTAGAGGGAGGAAGAGAGCTTCTTCAAGGAAGGCATCCTTGCAAGAGGATTCGCAGTAGGTTAAAATCAACTAGGAGAAAGTGAGGACTGCAGATGCTGGAGGTCAGAGCAGAAAAATGTGTTGCTGGAAAAGCGCAGCAGGTCAGGCAGCATCCAAGGAGCAGGAGAATCGACGTTTCAGGCATAAGCCCTTCTTCAGGAATGAGAATGGGCTTGGATGGGTTACTCTTTGGAGGGTCAGTGTGGATTTGTTGGGCCGAAGGGCCTGTTTCCATATTATGGGGAATCTAATCCCTCACCACAGCTCCCTACTGTAGAGGTTCCCATGGAACTGATCCAGCTACACTCACTCATCACCATCATCACCACCCTTGTTATGGAGGTCCCAGGTGACTGTTCAAACTGCTCTCCCTCACCATCATAAGATGGTCATAGGATCTATGACCATCTGGAAGAGCGTGGCTTGATTAAATGCAGTTAACACGGCTTTGTGAGGGGCAGGTCATGCCTCACAAACCTTATCGAGTTCTTTGAGGTGTGACTAGAAAAGCTGATGAGGGTCGAGCTGTGGATGTGGTGTATATGGACTTCAGCAAGGCATTTGATAAGGTTCCCCATGGTAGGCTCATTCAGAAGGTCAGGAGGAATGGGATTCAGGGGAACATAGCTGTCTGGATACAGAATTGTCTGGCCAACAGAAGACAGCGAGTGGTAGTAGAAGGAAAATATTCTGCCTGGAAGTCTGTGGTGAGTGGTGTTCCACAGGGCTCTGTCCTTGGGCCACTATTGTTTGTAATTTTATTAATGACTTGGATGAGGGGATTGAAGGATGGGTTAGCAAGTATGCAGACGACACAAAGGTTGGAGGTGTCGTTGACAGTATAGAGGGCTGTTGTAGGCTGCAGCGGGACATTGACAGGATGCAGAGATGGGCTGAGAGGTGGCAGATGTAGTTCAACCTGGATAAATGCGAGGTGATGCATTTTGGAAGGTAGAATCTGAAAGCTGAGTACAGGATTAAGGATAAGATTCTTAGCAGTGTGAAGGGACAGAGGGATCTTGGTGTGCAGGTACAGAGATCCCTTAAAATGGCCACCCAAGTGAACAGAGTTCTTACGAAAGCATATAGTGTTTTGGCTTTCATTAACAGGGGGATTGAGTTTAAGAACCGTGAGATCTTGTTGCAGCTCTATAAAACTTTGGTTAGACCGCACTTGGAATACTGCGTCCAGTTCTGGTCACCCTATTATAGGAAAGATGTGGATGCTTTGGAGAGGGTTCAGAGGAGGTTTACCAGGATGCTGCCTGGACTGGAGGGATTATTTTATGAAGAGAGGTTGACTTTTTTCATTGGAGAAAAGGAGGAGGAGAGGGGACCTAATTGAGGTATACAAGATAGATAGAGTCGATAGCCAGAGACTATTTCCCAGGGCAGAAATGGCTAACACGAGGGGTCATAGTTTTAAGCTGGTTGGATGAAAGTATAGTGGGGAAGTCAGAGGCGGGTTCTTTACACAGAGAGTTGTGAGAGCATGGAATGCATTGCCAGCAGCAGTTGTGGAAGCAGGGTCATTGGGGACATTTAAGAGACTGCTAGATATGCATATGGTCACAGAAATTTGAGGGTGCATACATGAGGATCAATGGTCAGCACAACATCGTGGGCTGAAGGGCCTGTTCTGTGCTGTACTGTTCTATGTTCTATGTTCACCAATATCTCTTGCAGCAGAGGTCCCACAGGATTGCCTCAGCTGCCCTCCCTCACCAGTGCCGACTACTGTGGAGGCCCAAGGGGATTGCTTTTTAACTTTTGTGGGTGGCACAGTGTTTAGTACTGCTGCCTCATAGCGCCAGAGATCCAGGTTCAATTCCCGCCTCAAGCGACTGACTGTGTGGAGTTTGCACATTCTCCCCGTGTCTGCGTGGGCTTCCTGCGGGTGCTCTGATTTCCTCCCACCATCCAAAAAATGTGCAGGTTAGGTGAATTGGCCATGCTAAATTGCCCATAATGTTAGGTGTAGGGGAATGGGTCTGGGTGGGTTGCGCTTCAGCGGGTCGGTGTGGACTTGTTGGGCCGAAGGGCCTGTTTCCACACCGTAAGTAATCTAAACTTTTGCTCGGAACCCAACTCCTGATTGCATTGGACTTCAAGTGTTAACTCTGCTTCTTTCCACAGATGCTGCCAGACCTGCTGAGCTTCTCCAGCACTTTCTGTTTTTTATTTCAGAGCTCCAAAAATGCACAGTATTTTGCTTTTAATTTGTTGTGCTTGATGGGCAACCAAATGGACATAAACTGCCAAAAGATTCTGACAGACTTTGCCCAAAGTGAGGTGCAGGGCCAGAGAATGGTTTGGCTTTAATGATACAAAAACAGAAGCACAGCAGTGAAACCAGAGTTCACAATTCAGGTTCAGCAAATCTTCTTCAGAATTTCTTCAATCTTAGATGATAATGTACTCCATAAGCTGTTACCTACAATCCTAAACCATCAGACATGACCATACGTCAGTGGTGTCCCACTCCCACTTGAGCACTCTACCTAATAACGATGAACCAATTAATAACACAAAAACCCCAAAAGAAAATAGGTGCTGGGAATCGGAAAATAAAAACAGAGATTGCTGGAAAATCTCAAGAGATCTGGCAACATCCATGGAAAGAAATCAGAGTTAATGTTTAAAGTACACTAACCCTTCTTCAAAACCGATGGTAGCCAAGAAAAAGTTGGTTTTACTGCAGAAAATTGGGGGCGGGGTGGGTGGGAGTGTGGCATAAGGTACAAACAACAGATGGTGATAGAGTGCAAAGATAGAGAAAAGCAGTTTAACAGACATAGGAGTCAATAATGGCTAGCCTAGGAGAATGAATTTCTCCTAATCGGGACAATTAGTGGCTAACAATGGGTTGTGTGTAATAGTAATCTATGTGATGAACAAGGTGTGTGGGGCAATGAACAGCATGGAGAAACATGCTCAAGCCCTAAAATAGTTGAACTTGATATTGAGTCTAGAAAATTGGAGAGTTCCAATGTGGAAAATGAGTTGCTGTTCTTCCAACTTGTGCTGAACACTGTAGCAGGCCTGAGACAAAGATGTTGGCCAGTGAACAAGGCGGTATGTTGAAGTAGCAGGGAATTGAAAGCTCAGGGTATTTTTTGCGAACAGAATTTCGGTGTTCTGCGAAGTGATAGCCCAGTCTATGTATCTGGGGCCTGGAAGAAGGGAAAACAGGCAGGTGTTATACCTTCTGTGGTTGCAGGGGGAGGTGTATTGGGCTGTGAGAAGGTGTTGAGAATGAAGGAGGAGTGGACCATGGTATGCCAGAGGAAATGATCCATGTGGAAAGCTTGACAAGGAGGGGAAAATGTGTCTGCTTGTGGTATCCATTGGAGATGGCAGAAATGGTAGCTAATGATCTTCTGGATCTGGATGCTGTAGAATGGCAGGTGATGTCAAGGCAGAACCTATCATTGTTGTGGAAGGGAAGAGAATAGGTGAGGATTGAAGTGCAGGAGATGAGTCTAGCTTGACAGAAGGCCCTGTCACCTATGGTGCAAGGGAATCCTTGGTTGTGGGAAAAGGTGGACTTTTCGGAGACAAGGGATTGCATGGCCATGGTAAAGGGGATAAAGGGCTTTTGCCTGAAACGTCGATTTTGCCTGTCCTCGGATGCTGCCTGAATTGCTGTGCTCTTCCAGCACCACTGATCCAGAACATGGTAACGGGGAACCAGCTGGACCCCACAAACTGTAAATTCTAAAACTGACATAAAGCATCAAAGGGATCGCACATGTTAGTGGGAAGGGACCGGACAAGAGAACAAGAAAAATTGAGTCAAGGTAGCAAATGTTCAAGAGAATTTTCTTATTCAATATGTGGATGTACATACTAAAGAAAGAGCAAATCCCATGCTTCCTTTGGGGAATATGACAGGACAAGTGATTCAGGTGTTAGTGGGGCAGCACTTTGGGACCAGTGATCATAATTCTATTAGTTTTAAAATAGTTATGGGAAAGGAAAGACCTCATCTAAAAATTAAAATTCCAAATTGGCATGGGGTGGCAGAGTGCCTCAGTGGTTAACAATGCTGTCTTATAGCGTCAGGGACCGGGCTTTGATGCAACTTTCAGGTGGCTGTGTGGCGTTTGCACATTCTCTCCATGTCTCTGTGGGTTTCCTCTGGGTATTCCAGTTTTTTCCCACAGTCCAAAGATGTGCAGGTTAGGTGGATTGGCTGTGCTAAATTGGCCATAGTGTCCAGGAATATGCAGTCCAATTGGATTAACAATGGGGATATGGTAGGGCAGTGGGTCTGAGTGGGATGCTCTTCAGAGGGGTCAGTGTGGACTTGAAGGGCTGAATGGCGTACTTCCATACTGTAGGGGTTCTATTGATTCCATTTAAATTGGAGCAAAGCCAATTTTGTTTGTATTACACAAGGACTTCTGAATGTTGATCGGGGAGGCTGTTCGCACCTAAAGGGATGGCTGGCAAGTGAGAGGCTTTCAAAAATGAAACAATGAGAGTTCTGAGACAATATTTTCCTGTTAGTATGAAGGACAAGGCTGGTGGATGTTGGGAACACTCAATGACTAGAGATCTTGAGGCTCTGGTCAAGGAAAAAGAAGGAGGCATTTGTCAGATATAGACAGCTGGGATTGAGTGAAGCCATAAGACAACAAGACCATATAACCATAGGAATCTCTAGAAGGGTATAGGGGAGTAGGAGGTTACTTAGATTCATAGAGTCATGCAGTATGGAAATAGACCCTTTGGTCCAATTTGTCCGTGCTGACCAGGTATCCAAAACTGAATTAGTCCCATTGCCTGCATTTGACCCATATCCCTCTAAAACTTTACATTGAACAAAACAGAACCATGCTGATTATCAAACATCTATACATTCTAATCCCATTTCCAGCATTTTGCCCATAATCTTGTATGTTTCTACTGCTTACCTAAAGTGTTTTTAAATGTCTCGATGGTTTCTGACTCTTCCACAGTTGAACCTGGAGATGTGTTTGAATGATATCACTTAGAGAAAAGAAAATTTGGATAATCTGAACTTCATGAGATCTGCTCATTCTATATACAAAAAAGGATCGGTTAACTATCATTTAGTTTCACTGTTTTGTAGCCACTGCTCATAATGAACCCCTTGGTCTCTTTTACCAATGGGTTATTTTATGATTTCAGACAACTCCTATCAACTCTGGAAAGTTGCAAAATGTAGAGAAATTGCTATGAATGCTGGACTTATGAAGTGGGAATGTTTTGAAATCTATTTTTAACCCAGAGGAAACAGACAATCAGGGTGGAACTGAAAAAGAGGGGCTGATCGCTTTGATGGGATTGTATTATGGGCCCTACCCAAGCAATTTATCCTTAGTTCAGAGAGATGGCCCTGTAATCTGGTTGCCTGGGTAGAAAAATCAAACAGAAACTCACTGAGAGTGGGATGGCAATTTTAATATCTTGACAAAGTGTCACATAATGGACAAACCATTGCGCAAAATACAGTGACAAAGCAGGTACTGCTATGGAAATGTAGGTGGACTGTTTTGTATGAATGACCAAGCAAGATGCTGGTGCAAGTACCTTTTATTTCAGAAGAAGGGGAATATCATGGATAGAGGGCTCAAGATTTCAGGAATGGAGAATTAGCAATTTGTGCTTTGTTGGAGGTAACTCTTTCTGGAAGAACTCAGGTTGAGTAGAATGATTGACTAAGAGCAGTGGAAGTTTTGACCTGGTACGATAGAGAGAAATGAGCATTCTGGAAAGCCGGAAGTGAATGTGGTACCGTCTGCTCGAATGAGACTTGTTTCAAGTGTTCCATAAAATATATTTTGATTGCATTAGTTAATGCAAGAGTATTTTTTCCTTAGCTATTGATTCATGCCTGATCGACATGAACATGTTGCAGTAAATTTTTTTAAAAACTTGTCCTTTTGCTCCTTTCTTTCAGTTTCCAGAAAATATATTTATTTGAAAAGTTATTACTCTTTATAGGGATCATAATATCATCAAACAGTGTAACTCAAGTACAATTCAAAGACATCACTTTATACATTGGCCTTGAGTCAGTGTGAATTCATCACAACTTTTGTAGAGAGAATCACTTGTCATCATTAGTCAGTGGTTTGGAAAGAGCTATGATAGCAGCAACAAAGGTGCACTGAATCATGCATGTCTAGCATAAAATTCAACTAAAATAGAAACTATTTTGCTACATCTCCCTACAGAATGGGTAAAGAAGGTAGGTCTTATACAATTAATGGTAGGGCCTTGGGTAGTGTTGTAGAACAGAGGGATGCAGGTGTGCAGGTACATAATTCTTTAAAATTTGCATCACATATAGACAAGATGGTTAAAAAGATGTTTGGCATATTTGCCTTCATCCTTTATTCAGTCCTTTGAATAAAGGAGTTGGAATATTACGTTAAGGTTGTACAGGTGAGGCCTCTTCTGGAATAATGTATCCAGTCTGGGTGCCCAGTTGTAGGAAGAATATTGTCAAGTTGGAGAGGGTTCAGAAGAGATTCACTTGGACGTTGCTGGGTATAGAAGGTTTGAGTTATAAAGAAAGGCTGGATAGGATGGGACTTTTTTCACTGAGCATAGGAGGTTGAGAGGTGACCTGATAGAAGATTATAAAATAATTAGATGTATAGATGGCATGTATAGATGTGTAGATGTGTAGATGAGTTGATGGCAGTTATCTTTTTCCCAAGATGGGAAATTTTACACCTGGGGGCACATTTTTAAGGTGAGAGAAGAGAGATTTTAAAAAGCTGTAACAGGCAAATTATTTACACAGAGGGTGATTTGAGTTTGGAATGAATTTCCTGAGCAAATGGTGGATGTGGGTACAATTACAATGTTTAAAAGACATTTGAATGGATACATGAAGAGGAAAGGTTTGGAGAGTTATGGGCCAGGGGTAGGCAGGCGGGATTAGTTTTAGTTCAGGATTATGTTTGACATAGACTGGTTGGACTGAAGGGGCTGTTTCCACACTATATGACTCTATGGAGGCTGTGGTGATCCACAAAGATCTTTGTAATAAATATAAATGATTTTGATGAAAGGATCTGAGGTCTGATTAGTAAGTTTGCAGACAACATGAAATTGCTGAAGCTGTGGTTAGTGAGGAAGGTTATCACAGCGGGATACAGAACAGTTGGAAATTTGGACAAAGAAATGGCAAGTGCAGTTTAATGAGGCCAAGTGTGATCCAACTTGGGAGGTCAAATGCAAGAGAAAAGTATACAATAGCAGGACCCTTAGGAGCATTAATATACAGAGGGGTGATAGGGTACAAGTCCATAGCTCCGTGGAAGTCACAATATATTTGGGTACGGTGGTGAGGAAGGCTTATGGCATAGAACATAGAACATAGAACATAGAAGAATACAGCGCAGTACAGGCCCTTTGACCCTCGATGTTGCGCCGATCCAAGCCAACCTAACCTACACTAGCCCACTATCCTCCATATGCCTATCCAATGCCCGCTTAAATGCCCATAAAGAGGGAGAGTCCACCACTGCTACTGGCAGGGCATTCCATGAACTCACGACTTGCTGAGTAAAGAACCTACCTCTAACATCTGTCCTATACCTACCACCCCTTAATTTAAAGCTATGCCCCCTCATAATAGCTGACTCCATACGTGGAAAAAGGTTCTCACGGTCAACCCTATCTAAACCCCTAATCATCTTGTACACCTCTATCAAGTCACCCCTAAACCTTCTTTTCTCCAATGAAAACAACCCCAAGTGCCTCAGCCTTTCCTCATACGATCTTCCTACCATACCAGGCAACATCCTGGTAAACCTCCTCTGCACCCATTCCAGTGCCTCCACATCCTTCCTATAGTATGGCGATCAAAACTGCACACAATACTCCAGGTGCGGCTGCACCAGCGTCTTATACAACTGCAACATGACCTCAGGACTCCGGAACTCAATTCCTCTACCAATAAAAGCCAGTACGCCATATGCCTTCTTCACCGCACTATTTACCTGGGTAGCAACTTTCAAAGATCTGTGTACATGGACACCAAGATCCCTCTGCTCATCCACACTACCAAGTATCCGACCATTAGCCCAGTACCCCATCTTTTTGTTACTCTTACCAAAGTGAATCACCTCACACTTAGCTACATTGAACTCCATTTGCCACCTTTCTGCCCAGTTCTGCACCTTATCTATATCCCGCTGTAACCTGCCACATCGTTCCTCACTGTCAACAACTCCTCCGAGTTTCGTATCATCCGCAAACTTGCTCACCCAACCTTCTAGCCCCTCCTCCAGGTCATTTATAAAAATGACAAACAGCAAAGGTCCCAAAACAGATCCTTGCAGAATACCGCTAGTAACGGCACTCCAAGTTGAACCTTTACCATCAACTACTACCCTCTGTCTTCTTCCAGCCAGCCAATTCCTAATCCAAACCTCCAACTCACCCTCAATGCCATACCTCCGTATTTTTTGAAGTAGCCTACCATGAGGAACCTTATCAAACGCCTTACTAAAATCCATATACACCACATCTACCGCTTTCCCCTCATCCACCTCCTTAGTCACCTTCTCAAAGAATTCAATAAGGTTTATGAGGCACGACCTGCCCTTCACAAAATCATGCTGACTATCCTTGATTACATTATTCCTATCCAGATGTTCATAAATCCTATCCCTTACAATTCTCTCTAAGACTTTGCCCACAACAGAAGTGAGACTCACCGACCTATAGTTACTAGGGTTATCCCTACTCTCCTTCTTGAACAAGGGAACCACATTTGCTATCCTCCAGTCTTCTGGCACTACTCCTGTAGACAACGAGGACATAAAAATCAAGGCCAATGGCTCTGCAATCTCCTCCTTTGCTTCCCAGAGAATCCTAGGATAAATGCCATCAGGCCCAGGGGACTTATCTATTTTCACCATTTCCAGAATTTCCAACACCTCTTCCCTACATACCTCAAAGCCAATCATTCTACTTAATTGTGTCTCAGTATTCACATCGGCAACAATGTCCTGTTCCTGAGTGAATACTGACAAAAAGTATTCATTCAGTGTCTCCCCGATCTCTTCAGCCTCCACACGCAACTTCCCACTACTATCCTTGACTGGACCTATTCCTACCCTAGGCATGCTTACTTTTATCAGTTTGAAGCATTGAGTACAAAAATTAACAAGTCATGTTGCAGCTGTATAAAACTTAGGCCACATCTGTGTTCTGCTCACAACACTATTGGAAAGATAGGAAGGTTTTGAAGAGGGTGATGTTCCCTGGGTTGGAGTGTATTACCTTTAAAGAGAGATTGGATAAACTTGTATTGTTTTCACTGTAGCATCACAAGTTGATGGACAACCTGATAGAAGTATAAAATTATGAGGGGTATAGATAGGGTAAATAGACAGTCTTTTTTCCAGGGTGGAAATGTCAACTAGCATTAGTAGGGGAATGTTGAAAGGAGATGCACAGGGAAAGGCTTTTACACAGAGGTGTCTGGATAATACTGCCAGGAGAGGTGATAGAAGCAGATATTTAACCTTTAAGAGGCATTTAAACAGATGTATGAACAGGCATAATGGAGGAATACAATCCATATGCAGACAAATGGCATAATTGTCAGCACATGCATCCTGTTCTTAGGAAGGGTCACTCCACATTCATTCTAATTTCCCTCCACACATGCTGAGCTTTTCTGGCAATTACTGTTTTTGTTTCTGATTTAGAGCATCAGTTTCACTAAGTTCTGTGAACCTTCAGCTATCAAACTGGTCGTCATGGGCTTCTTGAGAAGGAACTAAATTTATATAATTTTACAGGGCAGTAGTCAGTTGACCCGTGATAGGTTGGCCACCCCAAGGCAGTTCTAATTGTTGAATAATAGAATTCCTACAGTGCAGATAGAGGGAATTTGGCCCATCAAACCCACACTGATCTTCTGAACAGCATTCCCACCCAAACCCACACCAATCACAATTACCCAGGGCAATTTTAGCACAGCTAATCCACCAAACCTGCACAACATTGGACTATGGGAGGAAACCGGAACACTTGTCAGAAACCAATGCACACTCAGGGAGAATGTGCAAACTCCACATAGACAATCACAAAGGGCATAAGCCATTCCTGAAGAAGGCTCACAACACTATTGGAAAGATACGATTCTCCTGTTCCCTGAATGCTGCCTGACCTGCTGCGCTTTTCTAGCAACACATTTTCAGCTTTGATCTCCAGCATCTGCAGTCCTCACTTTCTCCCCACATAGACAGTCACTCAAGGCTGTAATTGAAACCCAGTCTCTGGCACTGTGAGGCAGCAGTGTTAACCACTAAGCCACCATGTCTCCAAAAGAAAAATCAATGCAAGTAAATTCTGAATTATACGTGGCATAGCTGCACCTGGTCAATATAATATAATCAAGTGAAACCACTTTTTCCAACAGTGTGGTGAGCAGAGCTGCACATAATATTCCAGATGTGGCCTAAGTTTTACACAAGTGATCATGTGTTTAGTGCATGAACAGTGTGTGTGCAATATCTCAATTGGAAATCTGCCAAAGCTGTCCTATTGGTGACTAGGGGTCGTAATTAGTATTATCAGTTACAATAAGAATGAAATATCCAGCTTTTTTTTATAATTGAATCAGAAAGATCATGCCTCAGCCTAAGATTTTCCCTGCATATGCTTGATTAAAAAAAAAACCTAGAATGGATTCTCAAGAGGGCTCTGAGAGAATTGGATGGTGTTTGAAATCTGGTGAATATTCCACTTCAGAAGGATAATTGTAAACTGCAGGACCAATCTATGGACTGGTTAAGTGGACAAAGAAGTGAAGAATGAGAAATTTGTATAAAGTGGAGGTTGCACCCCCCACCCCCCACCGAGAATTAAAACCAAAACACTCAAAGAGACGCACCTCACCCTATAATCTCTAAAAGGAGTGTGAAAGGTGGTGTAACTTGCTTTTCAGCAACTTCAAGTGGTTAAGTTAAATAAATCCCTGACACTCACTTTAAAATCAACAAGTAACAATTTATTTATCTGACACTAACAGTGAACAAATTAACTAAACTGTTAACAAACCAGACAAATCTCTTCTATCTATTATTTCCCGAATAAAACAAGATTCAATGGACTTGTTGGGCCGAAGGGCCTGTTTCCACACTGTAAAGTAATCTAATCTAATGGTATGTTGTTCCAATGAATACAAGTCCCACTCATCTAACGAAAAATATAGAATCTGGTCTCTTGGTATTATAGCCAGGATACATATCTTCTGGAATGTTCTGTGCATTTCCATCGATTCTGCTGTTGGGAATGCCTTCTCCATCTTTGGTACTGTTGTTATTTAGGTAGTGCTTTCTTTAAGACTTAGATCTGCCTCTGGCAGATGGCAGTTAGCTCTGGGGTCTTTGTCCAACTGCTTCCTTTTTTTATACCCATGATGATAAATCAATATTTCTTACATAGGATTGGTCCTCTGTTGTCAAAACCATCCGATTTAAATTTAATAGGTTTTTATTAACTAGGTTCCTGGTTCAAATTGATTGGCTAAATCCAAATACCTGTCATCTTGGTTAATGCTACTGTCAGACCTGCTAACCGTACAGCCCTTCAATACCAGTCCACACTGACCCTCCGAAGAGTAACCCACACAGACCCATTTCCTTCCGACTATGCACCTAACACTATGGGCAATTTAGTATGGCCAATTCACCTAACCTGCACATCTTTGGATTGTGGGAGGAAACCGAAGCACCCAGAGGAAACCCACGCATACACGGGGAGAATGTGCAAACTCCACACAGTGACCCGAGGCTGGAATCGAACCTGGGACCCTAGTGCTGTGAGGCAGCAGTGCTAACCACTGAGCCACCATGCCACCCCACAGTTCCCTGACTGAGGCTGTTAACCTGGTCCAATCAAGGACTCGTGGCTGATAGACAGGAGTGTCAGGGGTTCTCTCACTCTAGGATCCAGCCTTGAGCTAGCTGGATCAGTGCTATGTACTCAACACGTGTACATAGGTTGACTTGGTGACAACATACTGGCATCTGTGGAGTTACTTCAGTGACAATGAACAAAAACATGCCCCTGAAGAGATTTGTTCACAACAGTCATCTTTGAGTTACCATAAGCCTTTCTGGCATCTTGATACAATTTAAGAAGTTTGACTCATTCGATCCTGCTGTCAAAGATTGGACCCAATATGTGGAAAGTATGTTTTTTTTCTGGGCAGATGATATTGGGGCAGGTTAGAAGCAATGAGTAATTCTCCTGACAGCTTGTGGATCTATAGCTTTCTCGGTTATTAGAAGCCGAACACTCCCTGAGGCACCAGATACTAAAAGCTTTCAAGCGTTGGCAGATTTAGCAAAGGAATATTATGACTCGAAGGCTCCTCTCATTCTAAGACACCATCGGTTTTACTCAGCAGTTCGAGAACTAGAGGAATCTGTATTGGGATTTTTGATGAGGTTAAGGCAACTGGCAGAGGCATGTGATTTTGGTTTAACACTGAAGTGAAGTGCTGAGAGACTGTTTGGTATGTGGGATTAATGATGTAACCATGCAAAAGTGCCTATTAGCTGAAGCCCAACTGGACTTCGAATAGGCACTGACACTGACTTTGTCATTAGAAAATGTGGCAAGTGGAGCTTATTAGTTACAGAGTATTACAATGGAAGTGAACACCCAGTTTGAAAGAGTTTGTGGAACACCACTTGAATGAAGACAATTATGCAACCACATGCAGAGGGACTGAACAGAGGGACTCACAGTAAGCCCCCACAGCAAAATTCCAAAACAAGGCCAAGTTTCAGCCAACTGGTTAAAATTTTAGGCCATTGTAGTTGCTGCCAGGATGCAGACTCGAGACAGAAAAAGAGACCCACAGGTACATGCATGAGCATGTTATGCCTGTCTCTTCTATGGGTATGTGGAATATTCCTTGTTCCAGTCCTATTCCAGCCTTCACCAACAACTCTTTCTCCAACATATCTATGATATCATCTTGCTGCTTCCCTTTCTCATCTGGAATTGGAAAAGTTTATTGATTTCGCTTCAATTTCTACCCTACCCTCATTTTCACATGGTCTATCCCTAAGTCTTCCTTTCCCTTCCTCAAAGCCTCTGTATCCATTTCTGGGGATAATCTGGCTACTAATATCCAACTCCCACAGCTACCTGGATTAAACATCCTTGCATCCTGTTTCCTGTAAAGATCTCCATCACATTCTCCCAGTTCCTTTGACTCCATTGCATATATTCTGATGAGACCAACTTCGACAAGGGAATCTCCAAAATGTCCACCTTCTTCCTCAACTGAGGACTTCCCAGCACTGTTGTTGACAGGGCTCCCAACCGGATCTGACACATCTCCCACAGTTCTGCCCTCACACCTCCTTTCACTCTTGCAATGTCAATAGGGTTCTCCTTGTTCTTATCTACCATCCCACCAGCATCCACATTCAGAGGATCATTAGCTACCATTTACCACCACCTCCAGTAGGATTCCATCACCAGACACGTATTCCCCTCCTATCCCTTGTCTGCTTTCTGCAGGGACTGTTCCTTCCAGGACACCCTGTTCCTCTCTTCCTCCACTCCCAACACCTCCCCACAGTCCCACAGCTCCTTGTTCTACAACTACATGAAGTGTAACATGTGCTCATTTACCTCCTCCCTCCTCAGTATCCAAGGACCCAAACATACCTTCCAGGTGAAACAGCACTTTACCAACACTTCACACATCTACTCTACTGCATTCACTGCTCATAGTGCAGTCTCCTCTATACTGGGAAAATGAAGCGTAGACAAGGTGACCGCTTTATATGCCCGCAAAAAAGATCCTGAGCTTCCAGTTACTTGCCACTTTAACACATCGCCCTGTTTCCTGGCTGTCTCTGTGTCAAGCTTGCGGCAGTGTTCCAGTAAAGCTCAACACAAGCTGGGAGAACAATGCCTCATTTTCCGCATGGGACCCTGCAGCCCTCCAGACTCAGTATCGATCAATCTTAGGGTCTGAACTTCCCATGTCCTAGCCCCCCAACCCACATACTAGGTATTGTTATCACATAACCTGCCATTACACACTACCTATAGTTAGCCACTTAGAGTCTCCATTAACAGCTATTCACTCTTCTAGCCAGATATTTATCCATTCTTTTGACTGTCCAACTGTTCTTCGCTCCCTTTGGGCTCTATCCCCACCTATTATTTACTCCTTATCACCTTCCCCCATCATAACTTTTGCATATAGACCAACATTTTCCTAGGTATCATCAGTTCTGAGAAAGGGTCACTGGACCCGAAACATTAACTTTGATTTCACTTCACCGACGCTGGTGGACCTGTTGAGCTTTTCCAGCAACTTCTGCTTTTGTTAAAGAGTCCCATTAGGTCTGAATTTACTGAAAGAACTCATAGGTTCATATCCAGGAGCATGCAGTCCCTGGAAAGTTCACATACAACTGGTTTGGAACAGTTAATTGTTTAGCAACATCCAAATCAGAACCAATCAAAATAGACATCTAGTTAAATGGTCTTCCAGCTCTAATTGGAGGTCATTACTGCCGTGGCTGTATCAGTGATTATGGAACCAGTGTTTACCAAAATTTGCTCTGGACCCTAACCTTAAATTTGTGTAAGACCTCGGCCAAGCTGAGGAACTCTTCCGGGGAACCCCTCAGATTACAACTTCATTTCTGGTCTCTTATGGGAAGCAGCTGGTTCAGTTACCACTAATTTTAGTAAAAGACTTCATCTAAGCTTGATGGGATGAAATTGAGAAAGATTCAACTTGATTGGCTGAACATTTATCAATTAGAAAATGGCTACCTGAGTGAAGTCCTAATTAAATATCCAGAAGTTATTCAGGCAGGTCCAGGGACTATCATAGTGACTGAGGCCACCTTACATGTTGATGAAGAAGCAATTTCACGATATTGCGAGGTCTGCCCAGTTCCATTTGCCTTACATGCAAAAGTACAGGCAAAAATAAGGTGGCTGGAAAGCAAAGGATTCACAAACCAGTACAGTTTGTGGAATGGACAGTATAGGTCAAATTGAATGAGAAGCCTGACAGGCTGGTTTACCTTTGTGGGAATTTCAAATAGATGGTAGACCACTTTTCACAGCTGGATAAATATTCAATCCCTCAAATTGAGGATTTATACGCAGAACTGGCATGGGTGTTCAGTCTTTCACAAAGCTGGACATGAGCCACGCCAACAACTATGATTGGATGAACATTCCCAGTAATATGCTATAATTAATACCCATAAGGGCTTGCACTAATATGCAAGACTGCGTTATGGGGTATCAACAGTGGCATTATCCAGTGGAGGATAGAGAACTTTTGACAAGGTCTACCCATTTTGCCATTTATTTGGATGGCATGCTAATCACCAGGAAGACCAATAAACTTGTTTTCAGGCACCCCAGTGGCCTACTTGGGCTACAGAGTCAACAAGACCGTGGCAAGGCCTACACAACACAGTGGACTATAAAGTGAAGTATAGTAGAGCAGAATAGCAGACAAAAATACATCCATCCCTGATGCACTGAATGTATTTTATGCTCGGTTCGAACAGAAGGTCAACAAAATGGTGTCACTGCCCCAATAGCCTTGGATGCACCTGTTCCCTCAGTCACCGCTGCAGATGCCATGTCAGCTTCTTTGAAAGTGAACCCATGGAGTCCCGAGCCGTGCACTCATATCCTGTGTGGACCAGCTGGTGGGAGTATTCGTTGATATCTTTAACCTCTCCTTGCTACAATCTGAAGTTCCCAGCTGCTTTGAAAAGACCACCATCATCCTTGTACGAAAGAAAACATAGCTGAAAATGGTTGCTGGAAAAGCGCAGCAGGTCAGGCAGCATCCAAGGAGCAGGAGAATCGACGTTTCGGGCATGAGCCCTTCTTCAGGAATGAGGAAGGTGTGCCAAGCAGGCTAAGATAAAAGGTAGGGAGGAGGGACTTGGGGAAGGGGAGTTGGAAATGCAATAGGTGAAAGGAGGTAAAGGTGAGGGTGATAGGCTGGAGTGGGGGTGGGGGCGGAGATGTCAGTAAGAAGATTGTAGGTTAGGAAGGTGGTTCTGAGTTCGAGGGTTGGGACTGAGACAAGGTGGGGGGAGGGAAATGAGGAAACTGGAGAAATCTGAGTTCATCCCTTGTGGTTGGAGGGTTCCTAGGCGGAAGATGAGGCGCTCTTCCTCCAGCCGTCGTGTTGCTATGGTGTGGCGATGGAGGAGTCCAAGGACCTGCATGTCCTTGGTGGAGTGGGAGGGGGAGTTGAAGTGTTGAGCCACGGGGTGGTTGGGTTGGTTGGTCTGGGTGTCCCAGAGGTGTTATCTGAAACGTTCCGCAAGTAGGTGGCCTGTCTCCCCAATATAGAGGAGGCCACATCGGGTGCAGCGGATGCAATAAATGATTTGTGTGGAGGTGCAGGTGAATTTGTGGTGGATATGGAAGTATCCCTTGGGGCCTTGGAGGGAAGTAAGGGGGGGAGGTGTGTGCGCAAGTTTTGCATTTCTTGCGGTTGCAGGGGAAGGTGGCAGGAGTGGAGGTTGGGTTGGTGGGGGGTGTGGACCTGACGAAGGAATCAGGGAGGGAGTGGTCTTTTCAGAACGCTGACAGGGGAGGGGAGGGAAATATATCCCTGGTGGTGCGGTCCGTTTGGAGGTGGCGGAAATGACGACGGATGATATGATGTATATGGAGGTTGGTGGGGTGGTAGGTGAGGACCAGTGGGGTTCTGTCCTGGTGGCGATTGGAGGGGCGGGGCTCAAGGGCGGAGGAGCGGGAAGTGGAGGAGATGCGGTGGAGAGCATCGTCGATCACGTCTGGGGGGAAATTGAGGAAATTGGGAAACTCCCCCCAGACGTGATCGACGATGCTCTCCACCTTCCTAACCTGCAATCTTCTTCCTGACCTCTTCGCCCCCCACCCCCACTCCGGCTTATCATCCTCACCTTTACCTTCTTCCACCTATCGCATTTCCAACACCCCTCCCCCAAGTCCCTCCTCCCTACCTTTTATCTTAGCCTGCTTGGCACACCCTCCTCATTCCTGAAGAAGGGCTCAATCACCAAGAATCTGTTCTGGAATCCACGTTGATGTGACAATCAAGAACTCACAATAAAGCCTTTTGTTCCTAAGGAGGCCATGGAAATTTGACACATCCATAAGGGCACTTGACAATTCTTATATCTGGATGCATCATGGCTTGGTACAGGAATTGCTCAGCTCAGAACTGTTCAAAACTACAGAAAGTTGTGAATGCAGCCGAATCATCATGCAAGCCAACCTTCCATCCATTACTTCATCTATGTTTCTCACTTGGAAAGGTAGATAACATCATCTAAGACACCTCCTACCCTGGTTATAATTTCTTCCAACCTCCTCCACCAGACAGAAGATAGAAAAGCTGAAATAAATGTACTGACAGGTTCAAGAACAGCTACCTCCTCGCTGTTTTGAGACTTCTGAATGGACCTCTCAAATTTCAAATCTAATGTTGATCTTGCTTTTTGTTCACCTACTCTTTGACTGTAACTGTATATTCCTTATTCTGTTCTGTCACTCTATGATCTTTGTGTGGCATGATCTGTACTGCATGCAAATCTTTTCACTGTACCTTGGTACATGTAATAAATCAAATTAAAAAAAGACCGACCACACCCATTGGAAGATAAAGTGATGGCCCTCACATCTGTACCGGAGCTTACATCATTCGTTGGGTTGGTGAATTATAATGGAAAATTCACGCGTTACCTGGCCTCCATCCAGGCACCCTGAAAAAGTGTTAGCCTCGGAAATGGTCTCATAGCCAAGATGTTGCCTTTAGGGAAGTGAAGGAGCAAGTATTGTTGTCTATGATCCAATGTGAAATGTGGTGTTGACATGTGATACATCCTCGTATGGTACTGATACATGTGATACATCCTCGTTTGGCTCATTGATGGTCCAGCAGAGAGGAACAGCTGATAATGTATGCTTCCTGGACTTTAGCTGATGCCGACTGAAGAAATGCCCATATATAGACAGAGGGTTTGGCTGTAATCTTTGGTGTGAGAATGTTCAAACAATACCTTTATGGACATAAATTTATAATAGTGACAGATCAAAACCCCTGCTCGGGCTACTTAAAGAATACAGGGCCGTGCTAATCTAATTTAGTAGTGGGGTCTCATTCTGAGTGTGTATTATTACAAGTTGGAACATCGTTTGGGAGGTCAAGTGGCAAATGCCTTGAGCTGCCTCCCACTGGTGGATACACTACCACTGGTGATGCCACCAAAAGAAACTGTTCTACTTTTCCACTTTCTGGGCACCAATCACCACTGAAAATATCTGACTGTGGACATAAAAAGATTCCATCCTGGCAAACTAAAACACCTAAAACAAGTGATGGGGCAAACAAAAGGGCCATCACAATCAGAATTTGAACATCGTGGGTGGCACGGTGGCACAGTGGTTAGCACTGCTGCCTCACAGCGCCAGAGACCTGGGTTCAATTCCCGCCTCAGGTGACTGACTGTGTGGAGTTTGCACGTTCTCCCCGTGTCTGCGTGGGTTTCCTTTGGGTGCTCCGGTTTCCTCCCACAGTCCAAAGATGTGCAGGTCAGGTGAATTGGCCATGCTAAATTGCCCGTAGTGTTAGGTAAGGGGTAAATGTAGGGGTATGGGTGGGTTGCGCTTCGGCGAGGCGGTGTGGACTTGTTGGGCCGAAGGGCCTGTTTCCACACTGTAAGTAATCTAATCTAATTTCTGTCACTGTGAGATCAGATCACCACAGAGGATGGTATATTATTATGGGGAGCAAGAGTGATTGCCCCAAGCAAAGGTCTCCACCAGATATTGGCTGAACTCCACCAGGGTCATCCAGGGTTTTCCAAAATGAAGATGTTGGTGAGAAGTTATGTCTGGTCACCAGGATTGGATGCCAACATGGCCAAGTTGGAGGGGCATTGCCCAGAGTGCCAACAAGGACAAAATGTACCGCCAGAAGCTCCCCCACATTCATGGGAATAGCCAGGTAAATCCTGGACTTGGTTACATGTCGACTGTGCTGATCCTTTCATGGGCTCTGTTTTTAATCATTGCAGATGATTATTCAAAGTGTTTGGACATGCTTAGAGTTCACTCATCAAACACAGGGATGATAATTGAAAAGTTGAGTGCATCTTTTGCAATACATGAACTTGCAGAGATGTTGGTCACAGACAGCAAGCCATCATTTACCAGCAGGGAATTTGAGTATTTCCTAAATTGATTGGGTTTGGCGTGTAAGGACAGCTCTATACAATCGTGTCAATCTAGCGGAAAAAGCAATCCAAACTTTGAAGGCAGGCTTAAAGGTATAGCCTACAGCTTCAATTGTCCCAGTTCCTGTTTGATTATAGCACCACCCCACAGGGACAGCACCAGCAGAGTTGCTAATGGGGAGAAGACTGTGCATCAGGTGAAACTTGATCTTCCCGGACCTGGGAGTGGGGAGGAAGGAGTGGTTGAATGATGAAATGGCATCAGGAATGCCAATTCTGGACACTAGACTCCTCTAAGCAAGAGAGGCAATTTACTCAGGGGAGGAGTTGTGTTGAAACCATGAGAATGGCCCTATATGGGTAAGAACGTGGTCAGATCCCATAGCATACAAAATTTGGGTGGGAGAGGCAGCCCTGAACCATGATGCAACATCACAAATGGGGCAAGAGCCCTTCAGAGCATCTGGGAAGGCTGTCAGAACACTTGGGTTCTCCCCCTCCATCTAGCATTGAAGAAACACTGAGGATGAGATGAACATAGCAGATGTTGCAGTCTTGATGCTGTTACTGCCAGAAGATTTCAACAGAGATACTCTGGGCGCAAGAAGTGGGCTACAGTCTGGTACACATTGCCAACATCTGAGGCAGAATCGGTTGAACTAGACCCCAGGAAAAGTGAACATAGGCTCCTTCGAGAATAAGGCGGGGAAGTAATAATGGGGGACCAGGAAATGGCAGAGGTGTTGAATAAGTACCTTGCATCTGTCTTCACAGTAGAAGATACTAATGTTCAAAGATTACTAAATATGGAAGGGGCAGCAGGAGGAGTGGAAGAGAAAACTTAAGAGGGAAAATAATGGAGCTAAAGACTTTAACAGTATATATATCTGGAAATTAAAAGAAGTAGCTACAAAGTTCATGGATGTACTGCGTAATAAACTTGCAGATTTCCTTAGATTCTGGGAATGATCCAGAGTATTAGAAAGAAGTCATCTAACACTGTATTTAAAAAGGAAAAGAGACAAAAAAAAGTCAGTCAGCTTAACAATGTTATGAGGAAAATGTTGCAAAATTATAATTACATTATAAAGGATGGAACAGCTGAACATTTAGAAACAATATTATGATCAAGGACGGTCAGCCTGGCTTCATGAAGGAGAAATCATGTTTATTAAAAGTCTTTGAGGAGGCAACAAGTAGGACAGATAAAGAAGAAGTAATGGATGTAATTGGATTGGTTGATTAATAGATGACTGCTTAATTGATAGAGTCATAGAATCACAGAGATATACAGCATGGAAACAACAGTTTGGTCTAACTCAACCATGTCAACCAGATATCCTAAATAAATCTAGTCCCATTTGTCAACATTTGGCCGACATCCCTCCAAACACTTCCTATTCATATAACCATCCAGATACCTTTTAAATGTTGTAATTATACTTGCCTCCACCAGTCCATACACACACCACCCTCTGCATTAAAAAATTACACTTTTAAACCTTTCCCCTCTCACTTTAAACCTATACCCTTTAGTTTTGGATTCCCCCACCCTGGGGAAAAGACCTTGTCTATTTACACTAACCTTCTTCCTGATGATTTTATAAACTTCTATAAGTTCAACCCTCAGCCTCCGAAGCACCAGGGCAAATAGTCTATTCAGCCACTCCCTGCAGCTCAAACCTTCCAACCCTGGCAACATCCTTGTAAATCTTTTCTGAACACTTTCAAGTTTCACAACATCCTTCCTATAGCAAGGAGATCAGAATTGCACACAGTATTCCAATAGTGGCCCAATCAATATCCTGTACAGCTGCAACATGACGTACTAACTCCTAGACTCAATGCACTGACAATAAATAGAAGACAGAAGACTGGAATAAAGGGCAAATTTTCCATATGACAACCTGAAACGGGTAGAGTGCTACAGTGATCAATGCTCGGGCACAAATCATTAGCGATATGTATGCATGATTTGGATGAGGGAAGGAAATATGAGATAGATAATTTTGTCGATGACAGTCAAAATGTGGGAAGACAAGAATGACAATGATTCTGCAAAGAGATATAAACAGAGTTAGTGAATGTGTAAACATTTGTCAGCTGGAATATAATGTGGAAAAATATGTGCATATGCAGTTTGGCAGGTAGAATAGAACAACTGAATATTATTTAAATAGAGAAAGACTGCAGATACCTGCAGCATGGAGGGGTTTCAGAAAACTCATGTCATCCAAGTACAGTAGGTCTTATGGAAGGCAAATAGAAGGCATTTAAAAAAAATGGAGGTTAAAATTTGTAAAGACTTGCTAAAAATATACAAGACACTAGTTAGACCACAGTAGATCAGGCAGCATCTGGGGAGCAGGAGATTCGACATTTCGAGCATAAGCCCTTCATCAGGAATCTGAGGCTGCTTGAATCTGATGAACTTGAAGTTCCAAGGCTGAATGTCCTGGTGTGCTGAAGGGGCAATTGCACAACAATCACCAGGCAAGGGCCTTCCCTCCCAGTCAGAAAACACTTCAGCAGTCTGGGAAATTCAACCTTGGCCCTTCAGGTGACCGTCCTCCAAGGCGGACTTCAGGACAAGCAACAATGGGTGGTACGGTGGCACAGTGGTTAGCACTGCTGCCTCACAGTGCCAGAGACCCGGGTTCAATACCCGCCTCAGGCAATTGTCTGCGTGGAGTTTGCACATTCTCCCCGTGTCTGCATGGGTTTCCTCCGGGTGCTCCAGTTTCCTTCCACAGTCCAAAAATGTGCAGGTTAGGTGAATTGGCCATGCTAAATTGCCCATAGTATTAGGTGAGAAGGTAAATGTTGGGGAATGGGTCTGGGTGGGTTGCTCTTCGGAGGGTCGGTGTGGACTTGTTGGGCCGAAGGGCATGTTTCCACACTGTAAGTAATATAATCTAATCTCTAATCTAAATGCAAAGTGGCTGAGCAGAGGCTGATAGCCAAGTTCGGTACTTATGAGAATGGCCTCAATTTGGACTTTCGGTTCATGTCACCCTACTGCACTAGTGTGCACACACACACTCCTACATACTCACACACTAACACAGACCCTCTCTCAGACACAAGCTCTCTCTTATACGCACACACATACATACACCCCTCCCACTCACACCCACGAACGCATCCACTCACAGGCTTATACCCCATCATACCCACATATATAATTTATCAAGCTTACACATACATGTACTCGCACCCACATGCAAGGACTCACATGCACCCACTCACTCTGTCTCTCCTGCATGCACACACGTATAAGTTTATGAGGTGAATTTGTATTTGCAGAATTGTACTTATTTTGCTCAAAAATGCATAATCTACAGTCAATCCATGTAAGATTCTATAAATCCCACTTTAGAAATAGAACCAGTCTGACTCAAGATTGGGACATAGACAGACTTTGACCTCACACCTTTAATGTATTGTCTGAGCTGAAATAATACCTTTGTTAGAAAACTTGAAGTTATCTTGGGAATGTGACTTAAAAGGAGTTCTATGATTTACATATTAGTAAACCAAAGCTAGCAAACCCATTCTAAAAGATGAGAGACTTAATCTAAGTTTGTTTAATATATTTCAGCCACATGTCACTGTACACTTTTGCTATAAATTGGTGTCTTATGGTCCTGCTTCATTACCACCTGATGAAGAAGCAACGCTTCAAAAGCTAGCGCTTCCAAATAAACCTGTTGGACTATAACATGATGTTGTGTGATTTTTAACTTTGTCCACCCCAGCCTAACACCGGCTCTGCTAAATCTGTATTTTAGAACATAGAACATAGAACGTAGAACAATACATAAAGAGTTATGTTGTGCTGGCCTTGTATCCCACTTTAAGATCAGGTTAACCTTCATACCCTTCAGGGTACTAACTTCCATGTGCCTATCCAAGATCGCTTAAATCTTTCTAATAGATTTGACTCTACGACCACTGCTGGTAGTGCATTCCATGCACCCACCACTCTCTGAGTAAAGAATTTACCTCTGACATCTCCCCTAAACCTTCCTCCAATTATCCTAAAATTATGCCCCGTCATGATCGACACTTTTGCCATGGGAATGTCTCACTATCCACTCTATCCATGCCTCTCAACACTTTGAACACCTCTATCAAGTGACTCTTATCCTTCTTTGCTCCAATGAGAAAAGCCCTCTCTCAGTCTTTCTTCATAAGACATGCCCTCCAGTCCATGCAGTATCCTGGTAAAATTCCTCTACACCTTCCACATCTTTCGTATAATAAGGCGACCAGAACTGAACACAGTATCCAAGTGTGGCTCAACCAAGACTCTATAGAGCTGCAGAATAACCTCGCGGCTCTTAAACTCAATCTCCCTACTAATGAAAGCCAATACACCATATGCCTTCTTAACAACACTATCAACCTGGGTGGCAACTTTGAGCGATCTATGGACATGGACCCCAAGATGTCTCTGTTCCATCGCACTGCCAACAATTCTGCCTTTAGTGAGTATTCTGCATTCATTAATTTCAGGGCCCAGTGTCCCAGCCTCCACCACACACACCAGGCCCTGCCACCACGCCATCCACCATCACAGACCTCCTACTGCCAGCCACCAACAATCTACATCAACAGCCACTCACCCTCCCAGCCAGATCACCACCGTCTCCCTTGTCTGTCCAACCGCTCCTCCCCCTGAATAGACCATACAAGCTTCTTATGGCAGCTGACAGTATAGATGTGGAAGGGCTGTCTCCCTGTGTAGGAAAGTTAAGAATCAAACAGCATAATCTCAGAATAAAGGGTTACCCATTAACGACGGAGAACAAGGGAGAATTCCTTCTCTCAGAGGGTAATGAATCTGTGGAATTCTTTACAACAGTGCAATGTCGAGTTTGGATGATTAAATATATTCAAGGCTGAGACAGACAAACTTTTAATTAGTCTGGGAATCAAGGGTTAAAGAGAGAAGACAGGAAAATGGAACTGAGAGTTATAAATCAACCATGATCTCATTGGCCCAGCTGGCTAAATGGCCTTCATCTACTCCTAAGTCTTTGGTCATATGGGCTAGAGGGATCAATAGCTATCAGGCATAGATCTAAGCTAACAAGAAAAAGGTTAAGAAATTAGTTGAGGGGAGTGTCTTTTTAAACTCAGAAAGTGGTGGGAGTCTAGTACTCACTGTCTGAAAGGGTTGTTGGTGGCACAGTGGTCAGCACTGCTGCCTCACAGCGCCAGAGACCCGGGTTCAATTCCCGCCTCAAGCAACTGACTGTGTGGAGTTTGCACGTTCTCCCCGTGTCTGCGTGGGTTTCCTCCCACAGTCCAAAGATGTGCAGGGTCAGGTGAATTGGCCATGCTAAATTGCCCGTAGTGTTAGGTAAGGGGTAAATGTAGGGGTATGGGTGGGTTGCGCTTCGGCGGGGCGGTGTGGACTTGTTGGGCCTAAGGGCCTGTTTCCACACTGTAACCAATGTTTAGATGTCCATTTATGTTCCTATGGGCTCAAGGAATATGGGATCAAAAGCTAAAAAAAAAGGATAAGAGTGGTCAGGTATTTGCTGATGAGCTTCAACATAATAGGCAAATACTGTCCTTCTGTTCTGTAATTCTCTATAATCTACTCACAATGCTTCAGTGTTCAGTGTGTGATCTTTGGGAATGTGATTACAAGATTTTTGGGAATAAGTTCTTATGCTTACTGGACAAACAACAGCAATGTCAGTTCTATTTATTGAATAACTTCCAGGAATGCATTATACCATGTATCTGCACCAATTGAAGAAAAAGACTTGCACCTACAGAGCACTTTTCATTATTGCCAGATCTCGCTTATAATAATAAATCAGCTGGAAATGTAATTTGTGAAGTGCAGTCAATATTGTGAGGTATGAAATCATGTCACAATGTGCATAGTTGCCTTAATTGATTTCTCTCATGCATATTGAGACTCTGACTGCATGGAGGACATTATTAGTCACTTTCAGAATATCCACGTTGACACAATATTAGATAACTCTGAGTTCCCTTTCACAAAAGTCCTCAGTTATTTTCATTATTTAATGATTTTGCACATTAGCATAAATGGGTAGTTCACCACATTCTTCAACTGCTCCCTAAACATAGTCTGGGTCACAGCATAAATACAAGTGTTTGTGCAACAGCTCAGCAGCTGAAGTATGTAACCAGTTTCTTGTACAATTGCATTAATAGATCCAACATTACCAAGAAAATACCACAGCCGGTTCCAGATGGAATATACCATAAACATTGACCATAACAATATGAAATTCCCTGAGATAACAAACAGTAAAATGATGGATTTCCTTCGATTCACCATTTCTGCATCTTTGGGGCTCTCCCCACCGCTGTAAGCCCGGAGTCTACTGCGGGCTCTGCTGGTCACGACAATGTGTCTAACAGTTAATGCATTAAGCAACAAAATCAGAATAAATGGAATACATGGGGTTAAGGTGTAATGAAGCAGTTCAAATACAGCCCACAGTTGTGAATCAGTATTTTCATCAGTTACATTGCAAAACCATGGACTGTTATCAAGTTCATACCTACTTGTATACATAAAATACCAAAAAAGGTTCTTTAAACAGCTCAGGGCACTCACTACTCCTAAAATCACAGTGGCAGTTTTCTCACTACAATATTTAGTTTTCAGCTTCTGGCAACAAATGGCCACAAAGCGATCAAAGGTGAAAGTGACTGTGAACCAGACAGAACAGTCTGTAGCTGCATAAAGCAGGACAGCGTGAATATTACACAGACGGATGTACCACACAAAATGAAACTGTTCCCAATAAACAATTGGAATGTGTCGCAATATCAAATCCAGAATCACAACGAGTAAATCTGCAGTTGCCATGGCCACCAGGTAGCATGTTACACACTTGGAGAGACCACAATTTCCTCGAGACAGGATCACAATTGTCACAAGGTTAACTGTGAAGAAAGAAAACAAACGGGGAAGTTACTCATCAGATTTTAGGTATGGGGAAGCATTCCCCAGGAAGTTGGGATAAAACTCACAATATTCAATGCTAACGTTAAAATCTTTAACCTGTGGATCCGAATATAAAACTTAGAACATACAACACTACAGCACAGGAACGGGCCCTTTGGCCCACATTGTTATGTCTACCATGCTGCTAAATTAAACTAATCCCTTCTGCCTGTCTTTGGTTCATATCCCTCCATTCTTTGCACATTCATGTGCTTGTGTAAAAGCTGCTATCGTACTTACATGTACCACTACCACAGCAGCATGATACAGACTCCTACCACTCTCTGTGTAAAATAAATCATCCCTCACACCTCGTTTGAACTTATCCGCTCTCACCTTAAATGCATGCCTCTTATTATTAGACATTTCAACTCTGAGAAAAATATTCTGACTATCAACTTTATGGATGCATCTAATAATTTTATAGACTTCTATCAAGTCTCCACTCAGCCTCCACCATTCCAGAGAAAACAACCTGAGATTTTCTAGCCTCTCCTTTTAGCTCATACCCTCTAATCCAGGCAGCATCCTGGTAAATCTCTTCTGCACCCTCTCCAAAACCTCCACATTCTTTCTGTAATGCAGTGACCAGAATTGAATTAAATATTCTGAGTGCTGCCTAAGTCTTATAAAGCTGCAACATGATATCCTGACTCTTGTACTCATTTCCCTGACCCATATAGACAAGCATCCTTACCACCCTATCTACTTGTGTGACCACTTTCAGGAAGCTATGGACTTGAACCCTAAAATCCCTCTGCACATCAATTCTGTTCATGATCCTGCCATTAACTGTTTACTTTTCCTTAACATTTGATCTCCCAAAATGAAGCTTACCTGGATTAAACTCCATCTCCTATTTCACTGCCCATATCTGCAACTGATCCATATCCCACTGCATTCCTGGACAACCTTCTACACTATCCACAATTCCACCAATCTTTATACCGTCTGCAAACTTACTAACCCATCCATCTACGTTTTCTTCCAAGTCATTTATGTATATCACAAACTGCAGACGTCCCACTACTGATCCTTGCGGAACACTGCCAGTCATAGACCTCCAGCCAGAAAAGCAGCCTTTCACCGCCACCGCTTTCTATAGGCGAGCCAATCCTGAATCCAAGCTGACAAGTCACCATGGATCCTTTGTATCTTAATCGTCAGGATGTGTCTACCATGCAGGACCTTATCGAAAGCCTTACTAAAAATCCAGATAGACAACTTCCACTAATCTACCCTCATCAAACACCTTTGTCACCTCCACGAAAAATTCAATTAAATTAATAAAATATGACCTGCCCAGCACAAAGCCATGCTGACTGTTCCTGCTTTTCCAAATGCGCGTAAATCTTATCCCTAAGAATTCCCTCTAAAAGCTTCCCAAACACCAATGTGCGACTCAATTTTGAATTATCCTTATTTTCCTCTGGAACAGTGCAACAACATATAAAATATGTATGCTTATATATATGTGAAACAGATAACATAAAAAATAATATATAAATCTTGGTGAACAAAAATGTCAAATCAATGCATGAATGTGAACAAATACAATAGTGAAGTAACAATGAGCTATGAGTTGGTTGAGCAGATTATAACATTGCAAATAACAACGGACAATGCATTTATGAGCAGAGTAGGGAAGGGGGATAGGAGAGAGACAAAGTTAACCATGATTTGCAGGAGCAATAGTTGGATGGTTATGGTCAGAGCCCACAGTCAGTGGTGAAGTAGGATCATTTGCCGATGATTTTGTGATGGCCTGTAATGCTGAAATGGTCATTGGCTGGAGCAGGACCTATCAGTCCTGTTTGTAGTGTCTCACAGGATTGTAACATCAATATCAGTAGAAGGGCTCCATGGTGCAGGGTATTCCCAGTGACCCTACATCCACATTGATGCCACAGCCTGAAGTGCTAAGATCTGTCTGTGGTCAGTCCAGTGAGAGCTATATGGTTCTTGACTCTGTGAAACTTTTCATTTGATGTCGGCAGTGTCACTGTGCATCGATTTAATTACCTCCTCCAGCATCCCACACAACCTTAACCAGTGTGGCTTCATCACTGCTTGGACCGTAAGCAATTTTACACTGCCTCTGACATCAATGTGACTGAGGCTGTAAGGTGGAAAGGTGGGGGAGTCACAGAGGTTGGGGACAGGTTTTTTTTAGATTAGATTAGATTACAGTGTGGAAACAGGCCCTTCGGCCCAACAAGTCCACACCGACCCGCCGAAGCGCAACCCACCCATACCCCTACATTTACCCCTTACCTAACACTACGGGCAATTCAGCATGGCCAATTCACCTGACCTGCAAGAGAAATATAAGGATAATTCAATCTTTGGATTGTGGGAGGAAACCAGAGCACCCGGAGGAAACCCACACGGACACGGGGAGAACGTGCAAACTCCACACAGACAGTCGCCCGAGGCGGGAATTGAACCCAGGTCGCTGGCGTTGTGAGGCAGCAGTGCTAACCACTGTGCCACTGTGCTGCCCACACGATTTGGGAAGGGGAAGGTGAAGCAAATCTGTGGTGCACTAGCCAGAGATGTCAGGGCATCTTAGAATCAAAGGGATAAAGCACAGAAAAATGGCCCTTCTATGCCAGTCAAAGACAACCACCGAACTGTTCTAATCCTATTTTCTAACACCTGTGGTATGCTTAATCTACTGGATAAGAATAAATTGGATGCTAGGTGTGTTTACAGTTTGGAACAACAGTGGGTGTAAAGATAGGAACCAGGGCATTAAAGGAGACAAAACATTATAGATTCAAGGGGTATTCAGTCAGTGTGCTGGATGGGGTCACATATAAGAAGTGTGGGCTGGGATTGAGAGAAGCTAACTCTGGGAGAAAGAAACTGGGACAGCTAGAGTTTTGGATGTTTAATACACTAATTTAAACTGAGATGCACCTGAATAGGTTTGCAGGGCAATCCTAAATAAAATCATCATGAAAACTAGCATAATCAAGCCATATAAATATTTTGGAGGCAACAAAAGTATGGGCTTTTGTGTAATCCACTGCAACTTCTGGATGTCAGTGTAGGGCAGTCCTCCAGATGTTCCCTTCAATAGTGACCAATCTCTCAGTGTTTGCTATATTTGCTGCCAAAAGATCTGGACCACAGACATTACAGAAAGTGCATAGTTAAGGACAGCAGCACTGATCTAGTTTAATGTGCCTCATGGAATGTACAATGCAGGAACAAATCTGCAAGAAAATCACAGAGATATTTAAGAATGAGCAAGTGATGATATTATGAATACCTCTTTTACTCAAATATCAATTGGGATAATGTCCAAATGAAGGGAAAGTAATTAGGGGAAGGAATTTCTGAAATGGGTTTAGGGAACTCCCTTGATCGCAATGTTCTCCTGCCAAACAGAAAGGATGTGGTGTTGGGAAATGAGGTGGGATAAGTGGGCCATTGTCCGTAGGGAGAACATTTGGTTAAGCGTGCTCTTTATAGATTAGCCTTAAATATGTAATGAGGAAAAGCACCGAACATTGTTCCAATTGATAGTTGAACAACTAAAATATTTGTTTCTTTTTAAGGATGAGACAGTTAAAGGGAATGGCTGGATATATTTCAACGAGTAATGAAAACCAAAGTCAGACATTCTTTTGATAATGAGGGGATGGAGATAATGATTAAGCTAAAAAGAAGAGCACACGTTGCATATGAGTAATAACTGGATTAAATATAACACGTTGAAAATGTCAGGTAACATGTAAAGGAACCTGAAAATATTGCGCTGGCATTTAAATAATAGTTAAACATGTTAAATCCTGTCAAGGAGAAAATTGGTCACATTTTTTAAGGAGCAAAGCAAGGCAAAAATGTATTATAAGCCTTTTGTTATTCATTCACAGAATGTTGGCAACATTCACGAAGCCATTGTTAATTGCCCAATGCAGCTATCCTGAAGAAGCTGGTGGTGAGCTGCCTTCTTGAACCAGTGCGGTCAGAGTGCTAGCTGCCCAAAGTGAAATGCTGAGAGTTGAGGTAAGTGTGGGAGTTTAGGGAAGTGGGAAGAGGGAGGCATTACTCTGTCTTGTTTCCAAACTATTTCCACAGGTCCATTGGGAACATGAACAGAGAAGATGTTACAGTTTAAAACGGACATTCCAACAGTGGCTGCACAGGCACCAGAAAGGAGGAACATGAGATTTGAAAAGGCTTAAAAAAAAGGTCCATTGGAGGCAAACAGTTGTTAGTTTCACTAGTGACAATCCAGGCAGCAAATAAAAGGTAAGCATAGAGTCATAGAGTCATGGAGATGTCCAGCACAGAAACAAACCCTTCTGTCCAACTTGTCCATGCTGACTAGATATGCTAACCTAATCTAGTCCCACCTGCTAGCACTTGGCCCATATCCCTCTAAATCCTTCCTATTCATATACCATCCAGATGCCTTTTAAATGCTGTAATTATACAAGCCTACACCACTTCCTCTGGCAGCTCACTCCATACACGTACCATCCTCGGCATGAAATAGTTGTCCCTTAGGTCTCTTTTCTATCTTTCTTCTCTCACCATAAACCTATGCCCACTAGTTCTGGACTTCCCCACCCCAGGGAAAATACTTTATCTATTTATCCTATCCATGCCCCTCATGATTTTATGAACCTCTATAAGGTCACCCTTCAACACCTGACGTTCCAGGGAAAACAGTCCCAGCCTGTTCAACCTCTCCCTATAGCTCAAATCCTCCAACCGTGGCAACATCCTTGTCAATATTTTCTGAATCCTTATAAGTTTCACAATATCCATCAAATAGGAAGGAGACCAGAATTGCACGTAATATTCCAAAATTGGCCTAACCAATCTCCTGTACTGCTGCAACATGACATCTGAACACCTATACTCAATGCTCTGACCAATAAAGGAAAGCATAACAAACGTCTTCTTCACTACCCTATCTATCTGCAACCCTACTTTCAAGGAGCTATGAACCTGCACTCCAAGGTCTCTTCATTCTGCAGCACTCCCCAGGACCATACCATTAAGTGTATAAGTCCTGCTCTGATTTGTTTTTCCAAAATTCAGCATCTCGCATTTATCTAAATTAAACTCCATCTGCCACTTCTCAGCCCATTGGCTCATCTGATCAAGATCCCATTGTACTCTGAGGTAACCTTCTTTGCTGTCCACTACAGCTCAATTTTGGTGTCATCTGTAAACTTACTAACTATATCTCCTATATTCACATCCAAATAATTTATATAAATGATAAAAAGTAGTGGAACCAGCGCTGATCCTTGTGGCATACCACTGGTCACAGGCCTCCAGTCTGAGACACAACCCTCCACCACCACCCTCTGTCTTCTACCTTTGAGCCAGTTCTGTATCCATATGGTTAGTTCTCCCTGAAATCTAACCTTGCTAACCAGTCTCCCATGGGGAACCTTGTTGAACGCCTTATTGAAGTACATATAGATCACATCTACCACTCTGCCCTCATCAATCCTCTTTGTTATTTCTTCAAAAAACTCAATCAAGTTCGTGAGACATCCAGCATCTCTTCCTCTGTAATATGGATCTTTATCAAGATGGCAGAGTAGCCATTTTTGAAGTGGCCATTTTTTGAGAGAGGCTGCTTTGCAGTCAAAGTGCTGCTGGGTAGGTCTAAGTGCAGACTTAAGTGAAAACTGGACTCTGTTGAGGAGTGTGAACAGCAACAAGGTGATGGCAAGTAAGATTTTATTTTCCTGAGTGTGCTAGTCATTAAAGGGGTAGAGAGGGCATCCAGTTATGTGACCTACTTCTCTGAGATGTGAGAGATCAGGGAGCAGTCGAGTGTCCCTGGCAATTATGTCTGCAGAAGGTGTGTCCAACTGCAGCTCCTCTCAGACTGCATAGATTGTTTGGAGCAACAGTTGGATGCATTGTGAAGCACAAAGGAGGCAGACAGTATGATGGACAGTAGCATCAGAGAGGTAGTCACACTGCCGGGATGGTCAGGTAGATGGTAGAGGGAGGCAGCTATTGAAGGATTCTCCTGTGGCTGTCGTCCTCTCAGACAAACATATCACTTTGGATACAGTTGTGGGGACGAGCCACTCAGTGGAAACTAACAGCAGCAGCAGCAGCAGCCAACTCTGTGGCAACATGACTCGCTCTGCTGTAAAGCAGAATATGGCAAAGTCCAAGTGAGCAATTGTGTTTGGCGACTTTCTCTTTTAGGGCACAGACAAATGTTTCTGCAGCCATGAACAAGGCTCCAAGAGCAGCCAGAGGACGTTGTACACGTTGGCACCAATGACATAGATAGAAAAAGGGATGAGTCCTGCAGAGTAAATATAGGAAGTTAGCCAAAGGTTAAAAAACAGAACCGCTAGGATAGTAATCTCGGAATTGCCCCCAGGGCCACACGCTAGTGAGAGTAGGATTAGGAGTACAGGGCAGATGATTGTGTGGGTGAGCAGGGATTCAGATTTTTGGATCATTGGGTTTCTTCTGGGGCAGGGGTGACCTGTACAATAGGAACGGGTTGCATCTGAACTGGAGGGGGGGGGCAATATTCTGGCTGGAAGATTTGCTGGAGATACCCAGGAGAGTTGAAACTCAGCTGGTGGGGCGGGGTTGGTAGAACAATCTTAAACAGCAGTGATACAAAAAGCAGGTTGAGGCTTGTACAGAAGTTAAAGAGACCGAGTGAAATGGACAGGACAGGCAAGTGCATGGCAGGGAATAAGGAAAGACTGTTGAATTAATCTGGATTTATTTCAATGCAAGAGACCTGATTGGTAAAGCAGATGAACTCAGGGCAAGGAAGGCGACATGGGATTAGGATATCATAGCTATTACAGAAACATGGCTGAGGAAGGGACAAGACTGGCCACTCAATGATCCAAGGTACAGATGCAATTGGATGGTTAGTCGGCAAGGCAAGAAAGGAGGGGGAGTGGTGCTTTCTATTGGGGAAAATATCATAGCAGTACTTAGAGAGGATATTTCTGATGGGTTGTCCAGTGGAACTGAGAAATAAGAAAGGGGTGATAAGTTTGATAGGACTGTCCTGTAGGCAGGAGAAAGTGAGGACTGCAGATGGTGGAGATCAGAATCAAAACCTGTGCCATTGGAAAAGCAGAGCCAGTCAGGCAGCATCCGAGGAGCTGTTTCGATTATATGCTCTTCATTGGGCAAAAGGTAGAACTAGGCAGCGCGGGGTTCCCGGACTGGGTACGAGGATTGAACTAGGCAGTGCGGGGTTCCCAGACTGGGTTAGGGGTAGAACTAGGCAGTGTGGGGTTCCCAGACTGGGTAAGAGGATCGAACTAGGCAGTGCGGAGTTCCCAGACTGGGTAAGAGGATCGAACTAGGCAGTGCGGGGTTCCCGGACTGAGAAAGTGGTAGAACCAGGCCGTGCAGGGTTCCCGGATTGGGTAAGGGATAGAACTAGGCAGTGCGGGGTCCCCGGACTGGGTAAGAGGTAGAACTAGGCAGTGTGGGGTTGCCGGACTGGGAAAGAGGGAGAACTATGCAGTGTGGCGTTGCCGGACTGGGTAAGAGATAGAACTAGGTTGAGCGGGGTTCCCGGGCTGGGTAAGAGATAGAACCAGGCAGTGTGGGTTTCCTGGACTGGGTAAGAGGTCGAACTAGGCAGTGTGGGGTTCCCAGACTGGGTGAGAGGTCGAACTAGGTTGTGCAGGGTTCCCGGACTGAGAAAGAGGTAGAACTAGGCAGTGTGGGGTCCCTGGACTGGGTAACAGGTAGAACCAGGCAGTGTAGGGTTCCCGGACTGGGTAAGAGGTAGAACCAGGCAGTGCGGGGTTCCCGGACTGAGAAAGAGGTAGAACTAGGCAGTGCAGAGTTCCCGGACTGGGTAAGAGGTAGAACTAGGCAGTGTGGGGTTCCCGGACTGAGAAAGAGGTAGAACCAGGCAGTGCGGGGTTCCCGGACTGGGTAAGTGGTAGAACTAGGCAGTGCGGGCTTCCCGGACTGAGAAATAGGTAGAACCAGGCAGTGCAGGGTTCCCGGACTGGGTAAGTGGTAGAACTAGGCAGTGCGGGGTTCCCGGACTGGGTAAGTGGTAGAACTAGGCAGTGCGGGCTTCCCGGACTGAGAAATAGGTAGAACCAGGCAGTGCAGGGTTCCCGGACTGGGTAAGTGGTAGAACTAGGCAGTGCGGGGTTCCCGGACTGGGTAAGTGGTAGAACTAGGCAGTGCGGGCTTCCCGGACTGAGAAACAGGTAGAACCAGGCAGTGCAGGGTTCCCGGACTGGGTAAGAGGTAGAACCAGGCAGTTCGTGGTCCCGGACTGGGTAAGAGGTAGAACCAGGCAGTGCGGGGTCCCCGGACTGAGAAATAGGTAGAACCAGGCAGTGCAGGGTTCCCGGACTGGGTAAGAGGTAGAACTCGGCAGTGTAAGGTTCCTGGACTGGGTAAGAGGTAGAACTAGGCAGTGTGGGGGTTCCTGGACTGGGTAAGAGATAGAACTAGGCAGTGCAGGGTTCCCGGACTGGGTAAGAACTAGAACTAGGCAGTGCGGGGTTCCCGGACTGGGTAAGAGGTAGAACCAGGCAGTGTGGGGTTCCTGGACTGGGTAAAAGGTAGAACTAGGCAGTGTGGGGTTCCTGGACTGGGTAAGAGGTTGAACCAGGCGGTGTGGGCTTCCCTGACTGGGTAAGAGGTAGAACCAGGCAGTGCAGGGTTCCCGTACTGGGTAAGAGGCAGAACTAGGCAGTGTGGGCTTCCCGGACTGGGTAAGTGGTAGAACCAGGCAGTGTGGGGTTCCCGGACAGGGTAAGAGGTAGAACTAGGCAGTGCGGGGTCCCTGGACTGGGTAAGAGATAGAACTAGGCAGTGCGGGGTTCCCGGACTGGGAAAGCGGTAGAACTGGGCAGTGTGGAGTTCCTGGACTGGGTTAGAGATAGAACTAGGCAGTGCGGGGTTCCCGGACTGGGTAAGAGATACAACCAGGCAGTGCGGGGTCCCTGGACAGGGTAAGAGGTAGAACTAGGCAGTGCGGGGTTACTGGACTGGGTAAGAGGTAGAACTAGGCAGTGTGGGGTCCCTGGACAGGGTTAGAGACAGAACTCGGCAGTGTGGGTTTCCCGTTCTGAGAAAGTGGTAGAACCAGGCAGTGCGGGGTCCCTGGATTGGGTAAGAGATAGAACTAGGCAGTGTGGGGTTCCCAGACTGGGTAAGAGATAGAACTAGGCAGTGTGGGGTCCCCGGACTGGGTAAGAGGTAGAACCAGGCAGTGTGGGGTCCCCGGACTGGGTAAGAGGTAGAACTAGGCAGTGTGGGGTTCCCGGACTGGGTAAGAGGTAGAACCAGGCAGTGTGGGGTCCCCGGACTGGGTAAGAGGTAGAACCAGGCAGTGTGGGGTCCCCGGACTGGGTAAGAGGTAGAACTAGGCAGTGTGGGGTTCCCGGACTGGGTAAGAAATAGAACTAGGCAGTGTGGGGTTTCCGGACTGGGTAAGAGGCAGAACTAGGCAGTGTTTGATTCCCGGACTGAGAAAGAGGTAGAACTAGGCAGTGCAGGGTTCCCGGACTGGGTAAGAGGTAGAACTAGGCAGTGTGGGGTTCCCGGACTGGGTAAGAGATAGAACCAGGCAGTGTGGGTTTCCCGGACTGGGTAAGAGGTAGAACAAGGCAGTGTAGGGTTCCCAGACTGGGTAAGAGGTAGAACCAGGCAGTGTGGGGCTCCCGGACTGTGAAAGAGATAGAACTAGGCAGTGTGGGGTCCCCGGACTGGGTAAGAGGTAGAACTAGGCAGTGCGTGGTCCCTGGATTGGGTAAGAGATAGAACTAGGCAGTGTGGGGTTCCCGGACTGGGAAAGAGAAGAAAGAGGCAGTGTGGGGTTCCCGGACTGGGTAAGAGATAGAACTAGGCAGTGTGGGGTTCCCGGACTGGGTAAGAGATAGAACTAGGCAGTGTGGGGTTCCCGGACTGGGTAAGAGGTAGAACTAGGCAGTGTTGGGTTCCCGGACTGGGTAAGAGGTAGAACCAGGCAGTGTAGGGTTCCCGGACTGGGTAAGAGGTAGAACCAGGCAGTGTTGGGTTCCCGGACTGGGTAAGAGGTAGAACTAGGCAGTGTGGGGTTCCCAGACTGGGTAAGAGATAGAACTAGGCAGTGTGGGGTTCCCGGACTGGGAAAGAGAAGAGGCAGTGTGGGGTTCCCGGACTGGGAAAGAGATAGAACTAGGCAGTGCAGAGTTCCCGGACTGGGTAAGAGGTAGAACTAGGCAGTGCAGGGTTCCCGGACTGGGAAAGAGGTAGAACTAGGCAGTGTGGGGTTCCCGGACTGGGTAAGAGATAGAACTAGGCAGTGCGGGGTTCCCGGACTGAGTAAGAGGTAGAACCAGGCAGTGTGGGGTTCCCGGACTGGGTAAGAGGTAGAACTAGGCAGTGTGGGGTTCCCGGACTGGGTAAGAGGTAGAACTAGGCAGTGTGGGGTTCCCAGACTGGGTATGAGGTAGAACCAGGCAGTGTGGGGTTCCCGGACTGGGTAAGAGGTAGAACTAGGCAGTGTGGGGTTCCCGGACTGGGTAAGAGGTAGAACCAGGCAGTGTGGGGTTCCCAGACTGGGTATGAGGTAGAACCAGGCAGTGTGGGGTTCCCAGACTGGGTAAGAGGTAGAACCAGGCAGTGTGGGGTTCCCGGACTGGGTAAGAGGTAGAACCAGGCAGTGTGGGGTTCCCGGACTGGGTAAGAGGTAGAACCAGGCAGTGTGGGGTTCCCAGACTGGGTATGAGGTAGAACCAGGCAGTGTGGGGTTCCCAGACTGGGTAAGAGATAGAACTAGGCAGTGCGGGGTTCCCGGACTGGGAAAGAGGTAGAACTGGGCAGTGTGGAGTTCCTGGACTGGGTTAGAGATAGAACTAGGCAGTGCGGGGTTCCCGGACTGGGTAAGAGATACAACCAGGCAGTGCGGGGTCCCTGGACTGGGTAAGAGGTAGAACCAGGCAGTGTTGGGTTCCCGGACTGGGTAAGAGGTAGAACCAGGCAGTGTGGGGTTCCCGGACTGGGTAAGAGGTAGAACTAGGCAGTGTGGGGTTCCCGGACTGGGTAAGAGGTAGAGCCAGGCAGTGTAGGGTTCCCGGACTGGGTAAGAGGTAGAACCAGGCAGTGTGGGGCTCCCGGACTGTGAAAGAGATAGAACTAGGCAGTGTGGGGTCCCCGGACTGGGTAAGAGGTAGAACTAGGCAGTGCGTGGTCCCCGGATTGGGTAAGAGATAGAACTAGACAGTGTGGGGTTCCCGGACTGGGAAAGAGAAGAAAGAGGCAGTGTGGGGTTCCCGGACTGGGAAAGAGATAGAACTAGGCAGTGCAGAGTTCCCGGACTGGGTAAGAGATAGAACTAGGCAGTGCAGGGTTCCCGGACTGGGAAAGAGATAGAACCAGGCAGTGCAGAGTTCCTGGACTGGGAAAGAGGTATAACCAGGCAGTGCGGTGTTCCCGGACTGGGAAAGAGGTAGAACTAGGCAGTGTGGGGTTCCCGGACTGGGTAAGAGGTAGAACCAGGCAGTGTGGGGTTCCCGGACTGGGTATGAGGTAGAACCAGGCAGTGTGGGGTTCCCAGACTGGGTAAGAGATAGAACTAGGCAGTGCGGGGTTCCCGGACTGGGAAAGAGGTAGAACTAGGCAGTGTGGAGTTCCTGGACTGGGTTAGAGATAGAACTAGGCAGTGCGGGGTTCCCGGACTGGGTAAGAGATACAACCAGGCAGTGCGGGGTCCCTGGACAGGGTAAGAGGTAGAACTAGGCAGTGTGGGGTTACTGGACTGGGTAAGAGGTAGAACTAGGCAGTGCGGGGTTCCTGGACTGGGAAAGA
The DNA here is from genome assembly GCF_037043375.1 of Chiloscyllium plagiosum. Taxonomy (NCBI): domain Eukaryota; kingdom Metazoa; phylum Chordata; class Chondrichthyes; order Orectolobiformes; family Hemiscylliidae; genus Chiloscyllium; species Chiloscyllium plagiosum. The sequence continues at coordinate 88,820,370 of NW_028270149.1, read as the reverse complement.
GGTAGAACCAGGCAGTGTGGGGTTCCCGGACTGTGTTAGAGGTAGAACTAGGCAGTGTGGGGTTCCCGGACTGGGTAAGAGGTAGAACCAGGCAGTGCGGGGTTCCCGGACTGGGTAAGAGGTCGAACTAGGCAGTGTGGGGTCCCTGGACTGGGTAAGTGGTAGAACTAGGCAGTGTGGGGTCCCTGGACTGGGTAAGAGGTAGAACCAGGCAGTGCGGGGTTCCCGGACTGGGAAAGAGTTAGAACCAGGCAGTGTGTGGTCCCCGGACTGAGAAATAGGAAGAACCAGGCAATGCAAGGTTCCTGGACTGGCTAAGAGGTAGAACCAGGCAGTGTGGGGTTCCCGGACTGGGTAAGAGGTAGAACCAGGCAGTGCAGGGTTCCCGGACTGGGTAAGAGTTAGAACTAGGCAGTGCAGGGTTCCCGGACTGGGTAAGAGTTAGAACTAGGCAGTGTGGGGTTCCCGGACTGGGTAAGAGGTAGAACTAGGCAGTGCGGGGTCCCTGGACTGGGTAAGAGATAGAACTAGGCAGTGCGGGGTTCCCGGACTGGGAAAGCGGTAGAACTGGGCAGTGTGGAGTTCCTGGACTGGGTTAGAGATAGAACTAGGCAGTGCGGGGTTCCCGGACTGGGTAAGAGATACAACCAGGCAGTGCGGGGTCCCTGGACAGGGTAAGAGGTAGAACTAGGCAGTGCGGGGTTACTGGACTGGGTAAGAGGTAGAACTAGGCAGTGTGGGGTCCCTGGACTGGGTTAGAGACAGAACTCGGCAGTGTGGGTTTCCCGTTCTGAGAAAGTGGTAGAACCAGGCAGTGCGGGGTCCCTGGATTGGGTAAGAGATAGAACTAGGCAGTGTGGGGTCCCCGGACTGGGTAAGAGGTAGAACCAGGCAGTGTGGGGTCCCCGGACTGGGTAAGAGGTAGAACCAGGCAGTGTGGGGTTCCCGGACTGGGTAAGAGGTAGAACTAGACAGTGTGGGGTTCCCGGACTGGGAAAGAGAAGAAAGAGGCAGTGTGGGGTTCCCGGACTGGGAAAGAGATAGAACTAGGCAGTGCAGAGTTCCCGGACTGGGTAAGTGGTAGAACCAGGCAGTGTTGGGTTCCCGGACTGGGTAAGAGGTAGAACCAGGCAGTGTTGGGTTCCCGGACTGGGTAAGAGGTAGAACCAGGCAGTGTGGGGTTCCCGGACTGGGTAAGAGGTAGAACTAGGCAGTGTGGGGTTCCCGGACTGGGTAAGAGGTAGAACTAGGCAGTGTGGGGTTCCCAGACTGGGTAAGAGATAGAACTAGGCAGTGTGGGGTTCCCAGACTGGGTAAGAGATAGAACTAGGCAGTGTGGGGTTCCCGGACTGGGTAAGAGATAGAACTAGGCAGTGTGGGGTTCCCAGACTGGGTAAGAGATAGAACTAGGCAGTGTGGGGTTCCCGGACTGGGTAAGAGGTAGAACCTGGCAGTGTGGGGCTCCCGGACTGTGAAAGAGATAGAACTAGGCAGTGTGGGGTCCCCGGACTGGGTAAGAGGTAGAACCAGGCAGTGTGGGGTCCCCGGACTGGGTAAGAGGTAGAACTAGGCAGTGCGTGGTCCCCGGATTGGGTAAGAGATAAAACTAGGCAGTGTGGGGTTCCCGGACTGGGAAAGAGAAGAAAGAGGCAGTGTGGGGTTCCCGGACTGGGAAAGAGAAGAAAGAGGCAGTGTGGGGTTCCCGGACTGTGAAAGAGATAGAACTAGGCAGTGTGGTGTTCCCGGACTGGGTAAGAGGTAGAACTAGGCAGTGTGGAGTTCCCAGACTGGGAAAGAGGTAGAACTGGGCAGTGTGGAGTTCCTGGACTGGGTTAGAGATAGAACTAGGCAGTGTGGAGTTCCTGGACTGGGTTAGAGATAGAACTAGGCAGTGCGGGGTTCCCGGACTGGGTAAGAGATACAACCAGGCAGTGCGGGGTCCCTGGACTGGGTAAGAGGTAGAACTAGGCAGTGTGGAGTTCCCAGACTGGGTAAGAGATAGAACTAGGCAGTGCGGGGTTCCCGGACTGGGAAAGAGGTAGAACTGGGCAGTGTGGAGTTCCTGGACTGGGTTAGAGATAGAACTAGGCAGTGCGGGGTTCCCGGACTGGGTAAGAGATACAACCAGGCAGTGTGGGGTTCCCGGACTGGGTAAGAGGTAGAACCAGGCAGTGTTGGGTTCCCGGACTGGGTAAGAGATAGAACTAGGCAGTGCGGGGTTCCCGGACTGGGTAAGAGATACAACCAGGCAGTGCGGGGTCCCTGGACAGGGTAAGAGGTAGAACTAGGCAGTGCGGGGTTCCCGGACTGGGTAAGAGATACAACCAGGCAGTGCGGGGTTCCTGGACTGGGTAAGAGGTAGAACCAGGCAGTGCGGGGTTCCCGGACTGGGTAAGAGATAGAACTAGGCAGTGTGGGGTTCCCGGACTGGGTAAGAGGTAGAACTAGGCAGTGTGGGGTTCCCAGACTGGGTAAGAGATAGAACTAGGCAGTGCGGGGTTCCCGGACTGGGTAAGAGATACAACCAGGCAGTGCGGGGTCCCTGGACAGGGTAAGAGGTAGAACTAGGCAGTGCGGGGTTACTGGACTGGGTAAGAGATAGAACTAGGCAGTGTGGGGTCCCTGGACTGGGTTAGAGACAGAACTCGGCAGTGTGGGTTTCCCGTTCTGAGAAAGTGGTAGAACCAGGCAGTGCGGGGTCCCTGGACTGGGTAAGAGATAGAACTAGGCAGTGTGGGGTCCCCGGACTGGGTAAGAGGTAGAACCAGGCAGTGAGGGGTCCCCGGACTGGGTAAGAGGTAGAACCAGGCAGTGTGGGGTCCCCGGACTGGGTAAGAGGTAGAACCAGGCAGTGAGGGGTCCCCGGACTGGGTAAGAGGTAGAACCAGGCAGTGTGGGGTTCCCGGACTGGGTAAGAGGTAGAACCAGGCAGTGTGGGGTTCCCGGACTGAGAAAGAGGTAGAACTAGGCAGTGCAGAGTTCCCGGACTGGGTAAGAGATAGAACTAGGCAGTGCGGTGTTCCCGGACTGGGTAAGACATAGAACTAGGCAGTGTGGGGTTCCCGGACTGGGTAAGAGATAGAACTAGGCAGTGTGGGGTCCCCGGACTGGGTAAGAGGTAGAACCAGGCAGTGTGGGGTCCCCGGACTGGGTAAGAGGTAGAACCAGGCAGTGTGGGGTTCCCGGACTGGGTAAGAGGTAGAACCAGGCAGTGTGGGGTTCCCGGACTGAGAAAGAGGTAGAACTAGGCAGTGCAGAGTTCCCGGACTGGGTAAGAGATAGAACCAGGCAGTGTGGGGTTCCCGGACTGGGTAAGACATAGAACTAGGCAGTGTGGGGTTCCCGGACTGGGTAAGAGATAGAACTAGGCAGTGTGGGGTTCCCGGACTGGGTAATAGATAGAACTAGGCAGTGCGCTGTTCCCGGACAGGGTAAGAGATAGAACTAGGCAGTGTGGGGTTCCCGGACTGGGTAAGAGATAGAACTAGGCAGTGTGGGGTTCCCGGACTGGGTAAGAGATAGAACTAGGCAGTGTGGGGTTCCCGGACTGGGAAAGAGGTAGAACTAGGCAGTGCGCTGTTCCCGGACTGGGTAAGAGATAGAACTAGGCAGTGTGGGGTTCCCGGACTGGGTAAGAGGTAGAACCAGGCAGTGTTGGGTTCCCGGACTGGGTAAGAGGTAGAACCAGGCAGTGCAGGGTTCCCGGACTGGGTAAGAGGTAGAACCAGGCAGTGTTGGGTTCCCAGACTGGGTAAGAGGTAGAACCAGGCAGTGTAGGGTTCCCGGACTGGGTAAGAGGTAGAACCAGGCAGTGTTGGGTTCCCGGACTGGGTAAGAGGTAGAACCAGGCAGTGTGGGGTTCCCGGACTGGGTAAGAGATAGAACAAGGCAGTGTGGGGTTCCCGGACTGGGTAAGAGATAGAACTAGGCAGTGTGGGGTTCCCGGACTGGGTAAGAGGTAGAACTAGGCAGTGTGGGGTTCCCGGACTGGGTAAGAGATAGAACTAGGCAGTGTGGGGTTCCCGGACTGGGTAAGAGGTAGAACCAGGCAGTGTGGGGTTCCCGGACTGGGCAAGAGGTAGAACCTGGCAGTGCAGGGTTCCCGGACTGGGTAAGAGGTAGAACCAGGCAGTGTGGGGTTCCCGGACTGGGTAAGAGATAGAACAAGGCAGTGTGGGGTTCCCGGACTGGGAAAGAGGTAGAACCAGGCAGTGGAGAGTTCCCGGACTGGGTAAGAGATAGAACTAGGCAGTGGAGAGTTCCCGGACTGGGAAAGAGGTAGAACCAGGCAGTGTGGGGTTCCCGGACTGGGTAAGAGGTAGAACCAGGCAGTGTGGGGTTCCCAGACTGGGTAAGAGATAGAACTAGGCAGTGCGGGGTTCCCGGACTGGGAAAGAGGTAGAACTGGGCAGTGTGGAGTTCCTGGACTGGGTTAGAGATAGAACTAGGCAGTGTGGGGTCCCTGGACTGGGTAAGAGGTAGAACCAGGCAGTGTGGGGTTCCCGGACTGGGTAAGAGGTAGAACCAGGCAGTGCAGGGTTCCCGGACTGGGTAAGAGGTAGAGCCAGGCAGTGTGGGGCTCCCGGACTGTGAAAGAGATAGAACTAGGCAGTGTGGGGTCCCCGGACTGGGTAAGAGGTAGAACTAGGCAGTGCGTGGTCCCCGGATTGGGTAAGAGATAGAACTAGGCAGTGTGGGGTTCCCGGACTGGGAAAGAGAAGAAAGAGGCAGTGTGGGGTTCCCGGACTGGGAAAGAGATAGAACTAGGCAGTGCAGAGTTCCCGGACTGGGTAAGAGATAGAACTAGGCAGTGCAGGGTTCCCGGACTGGGAAAGAGATAGAACCAGGCAGTGCAGAGTTCCCGGACTGGGTAAGAGATAGAACTAGGCAGTGTGGGGTTCCCGGACTGGGTAAGAGGTAGAACTAGGCAGTGTGGGGTTCCCGGACTGGGTAAGAGGTAGAACTAGGCAGTGTGGGGTTCCCGGACTGGGTAAGAGATAGAACTAGGCAGTGTGGGGTTCCCGGACTGGGTAAGAGGTAGAACCAGGCAGTGTGGGGTTCCCGGACTGGGCAAGAGGTAGAACCAGGCAGTGTGGGGTTCCCGGACTGGGTAAGAGATAGAACTAGGCAGTGTGGGGTCCCCGGACTGGGTAAGAGGTAGAACCAGGCAGTGTGGGGTTCCCGGACTGGGCAAGAGGTAGAACCTGGCAGTGTGGGGCTCCCGGACTGTGAAAGAGATAGAACTAGGCAGTGTGGGGTCCCCGGACTGGGTAAGAGATAGAACTAGGCAGTGTGGGGTTCCCGGACTGGGTAAGAGGTAGAACTAGGCAGTGCAGGGTTCCCGGACTGGGAAAGAGGTAGAACTAGGCAGTGCAGGGTTCCCGGACTGGGAAAGAGGTAGAACCAGGCAGTGGAGAGTTCCCGGACTGGGTAAGAGATAGAACTAGGCAGTGGAGAGTTCCCGGACTGGGAAAGAGGTAGAACCAGGCAGTGTGGGGTTCCCGGACTGGGTAAGAGGTAGAACCAGGCAGTGTGGGGTTCCCAGACTGGGTAAGAGATAGAACTAGGCAGTGCGGGGTTCCCGGACTGGGAAAGAGGTAGAACTGGGCAGTGTGGAGTACCTGGACTGGGTTAGAGATAGAACTAGGCACTGCGGGGTTCCCGGACTGGGTAAGAGATACAACCAGGCAGTGCGGGGTCCCTGGACAGGGTAAGAGGTAGAACTAGGCAGTGTGGGGTCCCTGGACTGGGTAAGAGATAGAACTAGGCAGTGTGGGGTCCCCGGACTGGGAAAGAGAAGAAAGAGGCAGTGTGGGGTTCCCGGACTGGGAAAGAGATAGAACTAGGCAGTGCAGAGTTCCCGGACTGGGAAAGAGGTAGAACCAGGCAGTGTGGGGTTCCCGGACTGGGTTAGAGATAGAACTAGGCAGTGCGGGGTCCGTGGACTGGGTAAGAGGTAGAACCAGGCAGTGCATGGATCCCGGACTGGGTATGAGGTAGAACCAGGCAGTGTGGGGTTCCCAGACTGGGTAAGAGATAGAACTAGGCAGTGCGGGGTTCCCGGACTGGGAAAGAGGTAGAACTGGGCAGTGTGGAGTTCCTGGACTGGGTTAGAGATAGAACTAGGCAGTGCGGGGTTCCCGGACTGGGTAAGAGATACAACCAGGCAGTGCGGGGTCCCTGGACAGGGTAAGAGGTAGAACTAGGCAGTGTGGGATTACTGGACTGGGTAAGAGGTAGAACTAGGCAGTGTGGGGTCCCTGGACTGGGTTAGAGACAGAACTAGGCAGTGTGGGTTTCCCGTTCTGAGAAAGTGGTAGAACCAGGCAGTGCGGGGTCCCTGGATTGGGTAAGAGATAGAACTAGGCAGTGTGGGGTCCCTGGACTGGGTAAGAGGTAGAACTAGGCAGTGTGGGGTCCCCGGACTGGGTAAGAGGTAGAACTAGGCAGTGTGGGGTCCCTGGACTGGGTAAGAGGTAGAACTAGGCAGTGTGGGGTCCCCGGACTGGGTAAGAGGTAGAACTAGGCAGTGCGGGGTTCCCGGACTGGGTAAGAGGTAGAACCAGGCAGTGTGGGGTTCCCGGACTGGGTAAGAGGTAGAACTAGGCAGTGTGGGGTTCCCGGACTGGGTAAGAGATAGAACTAGGCAGTGTGGGGTTCCCGGACTGGGAAAGAGGTAGAACCAGGCAGTGTTGGGTTCCCGGACTGGGTAAGAGGTAGAACTAGGCAGTGCGTGGTCCCTGGATTGGGTAAGAGATAGAACTAGGCAGTGTGGGATTCCCGGACTGGGAAAGAGAAGAGGCAGTGTGGGGTTCCCGGACTGGGAAAGAGATAGAACTAGGCAGTGCAGAGTTCCCGGACTGGGTAAGAGGTAGAACTAGGCAGTGTAGGGTTCCCGGACTGGGTAAGAGGTAGAACTAGGCAGTGTAGGGTTCCCGGACTGGGTAAGAGATAGAACTAGGCAGTGCAGGGTTCCCGGACTGGGAAAGAGGTTGAACCAGGCAGTGCAGAGTTCCCGGACTGGGTTAGAGACAGAACTAGGCAGTGTGGGTTTCCCGTTCTGAGAAAGTGGTAGAACCAGGCAGTGCGGGGTCCCTGGATTGGGAAAGAGATAGAACTAGGCAGTGTGGGGTCCCTGGACTGGGTAAGAGAAGAAAGAGGCAGTGTGGGGTTCCCGGACTGGGAAAGAGATAGAACTAGGCAGTGCAGAGTTCCCGGACTGGGTAAGAGGTAGAACTAGGCAGTGCAGGGTTCCCGGACTGGGTAAGAGGTAGAACCAGGCAGTGTGGGGTTCCCGGACTGGGTAAGAGGTAGAACTAGGCAGTGTGGGGTTCCGGACTGGGTAAGAGATAGAACTAGGCAGTGTGGGGTTCCCGGACTGGGTAAGAGGTAGAACTAGGCAGTGCAGGGTTCCCGGACTGGGTAAGAGGTAGAACCAGGCAGTGTGGGGTTCCCGGACTGGGTAAGAGATAGAACCAGGCAGTGCAGGGTTCCCGGACTGGGTAAGAGGTAGAACCAGGCAGTGTGGGGCTCCCGGACTGTGAAAGAGATAGAACCAGGCAGTGTGGGGTTCCCGGACTGGGTAAGAGGTAGAACTAGGCAGTGCAGGGTTCCCGGACTGGGTAAGAGGTAGAACCAGGCAGTGTGGGGTTCCCGGACTGGGTAAGAGATAGAACCAGGCAGTGCAGGGTTCCCGGACTGGGTAAGAGGTAGAACCAGGCAGTGTGGGGCTCCCGGACTGTGAAAGAGATAGAACTAGGCAGTGTGGGGTCCCCGGACTGGGAAAGAGGTAGAACTAGGCAGTGCGTGGTCCCTGGATTGGGTAAGAGATAGAACTAGGCAGTGTGGGGTTCCCGGACTGGGAAAGAGAAGAAAGAGGCAGTGTGGGGTTCCCGGACTGAGAAAGAGATAGAACTAGGCAGTGCAGAGTTCCCGGACTGGGTAAGAGGTAGAACTAGGCAGTGTGGGGTTCCCGGACTGGGAAAGAGAAGAAAGAGGCAGTGTGGGGTTCCCGGACTGGGTAAGAGGTAGAACCAGGCAGTGTTGGGTTCCCGGACTGGGTAAGAGGTAGAACCAGGCAGTGTGGGGTTCCCGGACTGGGTAAGAGGTCGAACCAGGCAGTGTGGGGTTCCCGGACTGGGTAAGAGATAGAACCAGGCAGTGTGGGGTTCCCAGACTGGGTCAGAGGTAGAACCAGGCAGTGTGGGGTTCCCGGACTGGGTAAGAGGTCGAACCAGGCAGTGTGGGGTTCCCGGACTGGGTAAGAGGTCGAACCAGGCAGTGTGGGGTTCCCAGACTGGGTCAGAGGTAGAACCAGGCAGTGTGGGGTTCCCGGACTGGGTAAGAGGTCGAACCAGGCAGTGTGGGGTTCCCGGACTGGGTATGAGGTAGAACCAGGCAGTGTGGGGTTCCCGGACTGGGTAAGAGGTAGAACTAGGCAGTGTGGGGTTCCCGGACTGGGTAAGAGTTAGAACTAGGTTGTGCGGGGTTCCCGGACTGGGAAAGAGGTAGATCTAAGCAGTGTGGGGTTCCCGGATTTTGTAAGAGATAGAACTAAGCAGTGCGGGTTACCCGGACCGGGTAAGAGCTAGAATTAGACAGTGCGGGATTCCGGACTGGGTAAGAGATAGAATTAAACAGTGCGGTGATCCCAGTCTATGAGGCTGGAGACTGTGGATGGGGGATGCCCTGAGGTGATGAGGTTTGGATGGTCTGGGAGATGATAGTTTGGTGATGGGAGGTGAGGTCATGGTCGAGGGGGCAGTAGGAGGAGGTTTCCATGAGTTTGGGTGAGAGTTAGAACCGAGAGGTGCACGATTCCCAGACTCGGTAAGAGGTAGTGCGGAGTTCCAAGATGAAGAGCTTATGCTCGAAACGTTGACTCTCCTGCCTCTTGTGCTATAGACATTGTATTAGTCAATAGGAAATTGAGGAGCAAATATATAGGGAGATTGCAGATAGCTGTGAGATATCAATAACCATGGGTGATGTGCCGGAAGACTGCAGGGTAGCTAATATTGTGCCATTATTTAAGAAAGGCTGCGAGAAAACCAGGTAACTACAAACCGGTGAGCTTAACATCAGTGGGGGTAAGTTGTTGGAGGGGAGTCTGAGAGACATGCATTTGGAAGGGCAAGGACTTATTAGAGATAATCGGTATGGCTTTGTGCATGGAAAATTGTATCTCACAAATTGTACTGAGATTTTTTTAAAGATGTGAACAAGATGATAAATGAGGGTAGAACGATGGAAATTTTCTGCATGGATTTTAGCCAGGCCTTTGACAAGGTACTGCATGATAGACTGCTTAATAAGGTTAGATCACATGGAATCCAGGGAGAGCGAGCTAACTGGATACAAAATTGGCTTGATGGTATGAGACAGAGGATGGTGAGAGAGGGTTGTTGTTCAGACTGAAGGCCTGTGACCAGCGACACATCACAAAGATCAGTGCTAGGTCCACAGTTGTTCATCATTTACAAATTTTTGATTTGGATTAGAACATAGGAAGTATGGTTAATAAGTTTGTGATTACACCAAAGTTGGTAGCATTGTGAGTAGTGAAGAAGGTCATCTATGAGGCAACAGGATCTTGATCAACTGGGCCAAAAAGTGAAGGAACGGCAGATGAGGATTAATGCAGATAAATGTGAGGTGTTGCATTTTGTGACAAGAAATCAGGGCAGGACTTTCACAGTTAATGGTAGCACCTTGGGGAGTGTTGTCAAACAGAGACTCTTGGGGGTGTAGGTACATAGTTCCTTGAAAATGGCGTCACAGATTGACAAGGTGGTGAAGAAGGCATTTGGTATTGACCTTTATTGGTCAGGGCATTGAGCACAGGTGTTGGGATGACATGTGCTTTTCAAGACATTGGCAAGACCACATTTGATGCACTGCATGCAAGATAAAAGGGTGCAAAAAAGATTTGCAAGGATGTAACCAAGACTGGACGGTTTGACTTATAAAGAGAGGCTGGATCGACTGAGATTTTTATTTTTTGAAGCAAAGGAGGCTGAAGAGTGACCAAACATAGAGGGCATGAGTTTAAGGTGACAGGGGAAGATTTAAAATGTACCTGGGAACAACATTTTCACACAGAGGATGGTCTATATATCATAGAATCCTTACAGTGTGGAAGCAGGCCATTCATCCCATCATGTCCACACCAACGTGCCAAAGAGCATTCCCCATGGCTAAGCCACTGAACCTATACATCCCTCGACACTACGGGCAATTTAACACAGCCATTCCACCTAACCAGCACTCCTTTGGACCAGAGGAGAAAACCAGAGCACCCAGAGGAAACTCACACAGACATGGGGAGAATGTGTAAATTCCACACAGGAATTCGCTGGTAGATGGAATCAATCCCAGGTCCCTGGTGCTGTGAGGCAGCAAGGCAAACCACAGAGCCACCATCCTGCTAGAGGAAGTAGTAGAGGCAGGTAAATACAACATATAAAAGACATTTGGACGGATGGTTGGATAGGAAAGGTTTTGAGAGATATGGGCCAAACACATTGGCCGATGAGTTGAGCCGAAGCGCCTGTTTCTGTACTGTATACCTCTATGACTCGATGACTCAGTGCACTTGGTGTAGCGTCATCAACCATACTTTAAGGGAGAGAGTTTCAGGATTTTGATCCAGCTACAGTGAAAAATGACAATGTATTTCCAAGTCAGAATGGTGAGTGACGTGGAGGGAAACTGTAGGTGAAGCAGGTAGGGGGAACCTGAGTTCAGGAGTGCAGGAGCCTCAGCCCTTGACCTTGTCCAACAGATATGAGATTCTTGCTCCCTGTACGGATGAGGAAAAGGGCTCTGGACAGGATGAGCCAGCTGACCACGGCAGCATGATGCAGACGGCCATTCAAGAGGGGGGAGCAAAAAGACAAGTAGTTGCTATAGGGGATTCTATAATTAGGGGGACAGATAGTATCCTATGCAAGCTGGATCGGGAGTCTCGCATGGTGTGTTGCCTGCCCGCTGCCAGGGTGCGGGACATCTCCGACCAGCTTGAAAGGATATTGGAGCGGGAGGGGGAGGATCCAGTTGTTGTGGTCCATGTTGGGACTAACAACATAGGCAAAGCTAGGGTGGAGGACCTGTTTGGCGATTATCGAGCACTAGGAAGAAAATTGAAGTACAGGTCCTCAAGGCTCATAATCTCCGGATCACTGCCTGAGCCACGTGCCAATTGGCATAGGGATAAGAAAGTTAGGGAAGTAAATATGTGGCTAAGGGATTGGTGTGGGAAAGAGGGATTCCATTTCATGGGGCATTGGCATCAGTTTTGGAACCAGGGGAATCTGTACCGTTGGGACGGTCTCCACCTGAACTGATCTGGTACCAATGTTCTAGCGAAGAGGATAAATAGGGTGGTCAGTAGGACTTTAAACTTCTGAGTTGGGGAGAAGGGAAAGTGAAAGCGACAGGGAGTATGGAGTTAAATGGAAAGATAAGCAGCAAGATAGCATGTATGCAGGTGGATTTAAGCTTGAGGCAGACTAGGAATGCAGCAAAAAGGAAGGATAACTTAGGACATCTTATGACTTCCAATATCTCTAATGGTAAGAAAGTTAGCATTAAGGCACTTTACCTGAATGCTCGTAGCATTCGTAACAAAGTAGATGAACTAACGGCACAGATCATCGTGAATGATTATGATGTGGTAGGCATCACAGAGATGTGGTTACAGAGGGTTCAGGACTGGCAGTTAAACATCCAAGGGTTTACAACTTATCGAAAAGACAGGGAGGTGGGCAGAGTGGGCAGGTTGCCTTGTTAGTTAAGAACAAAATTAAATCTATGGCACTGAATGACATAGTGTCGGATGATGTGGAGTCTTTGTGGGTGGAATTGAGGAACCACAAATGCAAAAAACCATAGTGGGAGTTATGTACAGACCTCCTAACAGTGGTCAGGATCAGAGGCGCAACATGTACCGGGAAATAGAGAAGGCATGTCAGAAAGGCAAGGTCACGGTGATCATGGGAGACTTCAATATGCAGGTGGACTGGGTAAATAATGTTGCCAGTGGATCCAAAGAAAGGGAATTCATGGAATGCTTCCAGGATGGCTTTTTGGAACAGCTTGTCATGGAGCCCACAAGGGAGCAGGCTATTCTGGACCTAGTGTTATGCAATGAACCAGACTTTATAAAAGATCTTAACATAAGGGAACACTTAGGAAGCAGCGATCATAATATGGTAGAGTTCAGTCTGCAGTTTGAAAGAGAGAAGGCAAAATCGGATGTAATGGTGTTACAGTTAAAATAAAGGTAATTATGAGGGCATGAGAGAGGCACTGATGAAAATCGACTGGAAGCAGAGCCTAGCAGGGAAGACAGTAGAGCAAAAATGGCAGGAGTTTGTGGGTAAAATTGAGGACACAGTACAGAGGTTCATCCCCAACAAAAGAAAGATTATCCGGGGAGGGATTAGACAGCCATGGCTGACAAAGGAAGTCAGGAAATGTATCAAAGAAAAAGAGAGATCCTATGAAGTGGCCAAGAGCACTGGGAAATCAGAAGATTGGGAAGGCTACAAAAACAAACAGAGGATAACAAAGAGAGAAATAAGGAAGGAGAGGATCAAATATGAAGGTAGGCTAGCCAGTAATATTAGAAATGATAGTAAAAGTTTCTTTCAATACATAAAAAACAAACAACAGGCAAAAGTAGACATTGGGCCACTTCAAACTGATGCTGGAAGGCTAGTGATGGGAGATAAGGAAATAGCTGGAGAACTTAATAAGTACTTTGCGTCAGACTTCACAGTGGAAGACATGAGTAATATCCCAACAATTAAAGGGAGTCAGGGGGCTGAGTTGAGTATGGTTGCCATTACAAAAGAGAAAGTGCTAGAAAAGCTAAAAGGTCTTAAAATTGATAAATCTCCTGGCCCCGATGGGCTATATCCTAGAGTTCTGAGGGAGGTGGCTGAAGAAATAGTGGAGGCGTTGGTTGAGATCTTTCAAAAGTCACTGGAGTCAGGGAAAGTCCCGGATGATTGGAAGATCGCTGTTGTAACCCCATTGTTCAAGAAAGGATCAAGGCAAAAGATGGAAAATTATAGGCCAATTAGCCTAACCTCGGTTGTTGGTAAAATTCTAGAATCCATCGTTAAGAATGAGGTTTCTAAATTCTTGGAAGAGCAGGGTCGGATTAGAACAAATCAACATGGATTTAGTAAGGGGAGGTCGTGCCTGACAAACCTGTTAGAATTCTTTGAAGAGGTGACAAGTAGGTTAGACCAGGGAAACCCAGTGGATGTGGTCTATCTAGACTTCCAAAAGTCCTTTGATAAGGTGCACACAGGAGGCTGCTGAGTAAGGTGAGGGCCCATGGTGTTCGAGGTGAGCTACTGGCATGGATTGAGGACTGGCTGTCTGACAGAAGGCAGAGAGTTGGGGTAAAAAGTTCTTTTTCGGAATGGCAGCCGGCAACAAGCGGTGTCCCGCAGGATTCAGTGTTGGGGCCGCAGCTGTTCACGTTATATATTAATAATCTGGATGAAGGGACTGGGAGCATTCTAGCAAAGTTTGCCAATGATACGAAGATAGATGGACAGGCAGGTAGTACTGAAGAAGTGGGGAGGCTGCAGAAGGATCTAGACAGTTTGGGAGAGTGGTCCAGGAAATGGCTGATGAAAATCAATGTGAGCAAATGCGAGGTCTTGCACTTCGGAAAAAAGAATACAAGCATGGACTACTTTCTAAACTATGAGAAAATTCATAAAGCCAAAGTACAAAGGGATCTGGGATTGCTAGTCGAGGATTCTCTGAAGGTAAACATGCAGGTTGAGTCTGTGATTAAGAAAGCGAATGCAATGTTGTCATTTATCTCAAGAAGGTTGGAATATAAAAGCAGCGATGTGCTACTGAGACTTTATAAAGCTCTGGTTCGGCCCCATTTGGAGTACTGTGTCCAGTTTTGGGCTCCACACCTCAGGAAGGACATACTGGCACTGGAGCGTGTCCAGCGGAGATTCACATGGATGATCCCTGGAATGGTAGGTCTAACATACGAGGAACGGGTGAGGGTCCCGGGATTGTATTCATTGGAGTTTAGAAGGTTAAGGGGAGATCTAATAGAAACTTACAAGATAATACATGGCTTGGAAAGGGTGGACGCTAGGAAATTGTTTCCGTTAGGCGAGGAGACTAGGACCCGTGGGCACAGCCTTAGAATTAGAGGGGGTCAATTCAGAACAGAAATGCGGAGACATTTCTTCAGCCAGAGAGTGGTGGGCCTGTGGAATTCATTGTCACAGAGTGCAGTGGAGGCCAGGACACTAAATGTCTTCAAGACAGAGATTGATAAATTCTTGATGTCACAAGGAATTAAGGGCTACGGGGAGAGTGCGGGTAAGTGAAGTTGAAATGCCCATCAGCCATGATTAAATGGCGGAGTGGACTCGATGGGCCGAATGACCTTAATTCCACTCCTAGGTCTAAACTTGAAAAGGTGGTGCATGCATTTGCATTTGCTTGTCCTTGTCCTTCTAGATGATGAAGATTATGGGATTGGAAGATACTGTCTCTTTCTTTCAGGAGTTATTACAATGCAACATGAGATGGCAGAGACTACTACGACCATGCTCTGAGTGAATGCTTAATGTGCTGAATTGGTTGCCAAAAGAACTGTCTATTTTGTCCTGGATGGTGTCAAGCTTCATGAGTGTTATTGGAGCTACATCCATCCAGGCAAGGGGGTAGTATTCCATCACACTCCTGACTTGTGACATGTAGATGGTGGACAGGCTTTAGGGAATCAGGAGGTGAGCTACTCGCCTCAGTATTCCTAGCTTCTGAATATATCTTCAAGCCACAGTATTTATATAGTTGGTCCAGTTCAGTTTCTGATTAATTGTGACCCTCAGATCATGACAAGGGTATTCAGTGATGATAATGCCACTGAATATTCTAGGACAATAGTTAGATTTTCTCCAATCAGAGACAGTCATTGTTTGGTACTTGCATGACACACTTGTCAGCCCAAGCCTAGATATTCCCAATGAAGGGCTTTTGCCTGAAATGTCGATCTCCTGCATCTGCAGTCCTCACTTTTGCCAAGTCTGGATATTGTCTACTTATTGCTGAATATGAAGCTAGACAGTGTCAATACCTGATACTAAACATTGTGCAGTCATCAGTAAATATTCCCATTTCTGAAAGAAAGGTCCTTGATGAAGCAGCTGAAGATGCTTAAACCCAGGACACTATCCTGAGGAACTCCTTCAGATGTCTAGGAGCTGAGATTATTGGCCTCAATAACTACAACAATCTAGACTCCATCCAGTGGAGAGCTTTCCCCCCAATTTCCACTGATTCCAGTTTCATAGTCCAACCAGTCATGGAGTCATAGAGTCATAAAGACGTACAGCACGGAAACAAACCCTTCGGTCCAACTTGTCCATGCCAACCCAATCTAGTTCCACCTGCCAGCACTCGGCCTATATCCCTCCAAACCCTTCCTATTCATATTCTGGATTATAAAATCCAGATTATAAATTAAAGCTTTATTCCTAATGAAGGGCTTTTGCCCGAAACGTTGATTTCGAAGCTCCTTGGATGCTGCCTGAACTGCTGTGCTCTTCCAGCACCACTAATCCAGAATCTGGTTTCCAGCATCTGCAGTCATTGTTATTACCTTCCTATTCATATACCAATCCAGATGCCTTTTAAATGTTGCAATTGTACCAGCCTCCACCATTTCCTCTGGCAGCTCATTCCATACACGTACCACTCACTGCGTGAAAAAGTTGCCCCTTAGGTCTCTTTTATATCTTTCCCCACTCACCCTAAACCTATGACCTCTAGTTCTAGATTCCCCCACCCCCAGAGAAAATAATTTGTCTATTTATCCTATCCATGCCCCTCATGATTTTATAAACCTCTATAAGGTCACCCCTCAATCTCCGACACTCCAGGGAAAACAGCCCTAGCCTATTCAATCTCTCCCTATTGCTAAAATCTTCCAACCCCTGGCAACATTCTTGTAAATCTTTTCTGAACCCTTTCATGTTACAGAACATCCTTCCTATAGGAAGGAGACCAGAATTGCACGCAATATTCCAACAGTGGCCTAATCAATGTCCTGTACAGCTGCAACATGACCTCCCAACTCCTGCACTCAATACTCTGACCAATAAAGGAAAGTATACCAAACACCTTCTTCGCTATCCTATCTACCTGTGATTCACTTTCAAGGAGCTATGAACCTTCACTCCAAGGTCTCTTTGTTCAGTCAAATGTGGCCTTGATGTCAAGGGCTGTCACTGTCACCTTGCCCTTGTTTGGCCAAGGCTGCATTTAGGTCAGGAGCCAAGTGAGCCTCACTGAGAAGTGAGCAGTTCATATCCCTAAATTTCACTTGGTAGCACTATCAACTACTGCTTCTATCCATTAGTTGAAGTTTGAGCATTGATTGATTGAGATAGGGATATTTGAGGATCCCCGTTCTCCTATTCACTGTTTGATTGCCCATCACCTTTCCTGATTGGATATGACAAGTGTTTCAGTTTCAATCCATCAGTTACAGGATCTCTCATTTTATTAGACTGATGGGAATTTAACTATGGCAAATATTGCAATAGGATTGCAGAGAAAAAAGTAAAAGACACAAAAAATGTCTAACCTGTATAAACACAGGTAAGATCTGAATTTATACTGTGGCCAGGGTTGGAGCAATGTGTGTAAAACAAATAAAAAGAACAGAATAGTGAGGACAAAGTGAGTAAGGACGGTGAATCGTGTGTGTCCATTGCTGCTGCTTCAGCTTTCCAAGGGAAATTGAGATCTCATTGAATCCCTACAGTGTGGAAACAAGCCTTTCAGCCCAACAAGTCCACACCAACCCTCCAAAGAGTAACTCATCCAAACCCATTCCCTTACCCTATATTTACCTCTGACTAATGCACCTAACCTGCACATCCCTAAATATGATGGGCAATTTAGCATGGCAATTTCATTCAACCCACACACTTTTGGATTGTGGGAAGAAACCAGAGTACCTGGAGGAAACCCTTGCAGACACAGGGCAAATGTGCAAACTCCGCACAAGGGTCACACAAGGCTGGAATCGAACCCAGGCCACTGGCACTGTGAGGCAGTAGTGTTAACCACTGGACCACTGCTGTCCTGGACTCTGTGAATAAAGATAACAACCATCAAGATTATTTATGATTTAACAAAGGCCTGTAGTGGCGTCTGTTTGTCTACAACTGTTATGAAGTTGAAGATGTGTACTGTACCTTTAAGAGAGAGTGAATGCTGTTTTGCGCTGAGAGCTTACAAGGACCTGTCATATGGCTAGCTAGCAGTCTCAGAGTATACTGAAAAATTGACAATATGCAACATTTGGTTGTGAGTTGGATACATGAGTTTTGGTTGCCGTTTTGACAACAATTTGAATGTAACCAATCGGTTTAAATTATGCCCCAGGATACTAAACCCAATCGAGTTTGAATTTATTGTTTTTTTTGCCAACCTTGAAGCAATAAGATGATTTGATGCTTGGGGTATAAAAAAGCAGACTTTTGAAAGTTAGACAGAGCGTAACTGCCATCAAGAGAGACTGCCACTCAAAACACTCCATATCATAGATACCTTTTTCCTATGAAACATCTTTGCAATAAAAGACAGAAGCCCACCTAGGGAAATCTTAAATCAAAAGATGAAGGACACTGGAGATGACAGCTGCTATGTGGTTTTGAAATTAAGCTGATGTAATTTTAATACAGGTTTTTATTGAAACAGTTTATTGTTATACAGTTGGAGGCCAATAACAAGCAGTTAACAGAAAGGGTGAGTGGTGAGTTGTGAACAATTGTTGTTTAATGTTCACTTTTAGAGTTAAGGAATAAATTGATAATATTTTTCTTTAAGTAGTGGAATTTGGGAATTCTCTGTCACTCATACTTTAACAGATTATGAGGCGAGGTGAGATTTTCTGGGTATTTGATTTAATTGGCAGAAGGGTTCATCACCATGTCGTAACCGAAATCTGGGATTTGTTTGTAGAATATAATTATAGTTATCATGACTTCAAGTATCAAATTGATTGAGGGGGCAATTGGGAGAACCAAAGAGTGTTGGAGATTGAATTAAAGAGCTTTGAAGGAAATAGTGGTTTAATAGTAATGTCACTGATCTAGTTATGCAAACCACAAAATCACAGAACTATTTTGGTGCAGAAGAACAAGTTTTATCTCACATCAAACTTGCTTCAGTTGCACTTCACCTTAAAAGGCCTAGTCTGGTATCCTGAAGATACAGCTTTTAATCCCATCAGAACAGTTAGTGAAATTTAAATTGAATTAATTCAGAAAATAGTCCTGGAACTAAAACCCGTCTCGGTCCTGGTGGCGTGAATCTATCTTCAACTGCGGTAAAATTTAATTTGTTTCTTTAATGTCTTCTCAGAAAGGAACTTTGCTATCTTTGCATCATCAGGCCCAAACATGACCCTAGACCTGCAGCAACACAGCTGACTTTTAACCACCCTCTGAAATGGCCTGGCAAATGGTTTAATTTACCAAATGCTATGGGTATAAATGCACCGGATGAACAGCAGTTAGAGATAGGCGAAAAACATGGGCTTTGCCAAGAATGATATGCCATAATTGTGGGAGGGAGCAATGGCTGGTGTCGGGGATGCTGATGAGTGTTATACAGACTTTTTAGAATGAAACTCATTTTATTTCAAATGAGATATAGTCATCACAGTTTCATTATACTGAGATATTTGGCAGTGGTTTTACCACGGAAGTCGCCATACCTCAGCAAGGAGAGAGGTTAAGAAGGAGAGTCCTTCATGGTAACTTCAGCCAGTGCAGCAATTGAACCCATGCTGTTGGTATCACAAACTAGCTGTCCAGCCAACTAAGCTAACTGACCCCTTTTTGTGGAGTACTGTTTGCCTTTAATTTATGATCATTTGATAGCACAGAACTCAAGTATTGCTAAAAAGGACACATTCATTGAATCTCTTGCACTCATTATGATAATTGCAAGGAATTCTGCGAAGAATTTGCAAGAAATATTAATTCAAGATAATTATACTCTATAATTAATGTTTATTTTCATTCTTTGCACGGTAAAGTTTTTAAAACAAATTAAACCTTATCCTTTAGTTATGAATTGATCTGGGTTGTTAAATTTAGTTTTAAAAGCAATCTCTTCATATGGTATTCAGGGTAATAAATATCAAGGTCAACAAATAACACATGAGGAAGTGACTTCCCATAGTCATACCACAGGTGTGGCTCATATTTAACATTATCTACACGTGTTGATTCTGTACTGTATTTGAAACCAGTTATATTTGAAGCCAATATGAAAAAGATAATTATAAAGTAATTAACTTTAATTAAGTTGTTATTAATGAATTGCTGTAAGTTCATAAGTGTGTTGGAAAGACCAAATGTTTATTTTAAAATAAATACTGAAAACAAATTGACTGTTTCTAGGAAAATAAAATTCAAAAAAGTCTTTCTAATTTTTGACAAGCTTCAGCAATTTGTTGGTTCTTAGATCTTAGGGTTCTCATTAATGTAGGGAATGTAATTTTAAATTTTTCAAGGGTCGGAGGATTTGAGCTCTAGGGAGAGGCTGAACAGGCTGGGGCTGTTTTCCCTGGAGCGTCGGAGGCTGAGGGGTGACCTTATGAAGGGTATGGATAAGGTAAATAGGCAAAGTCTTTTCCCTGTGGTCAGGGAGTCCAGAACTAGAGGGCATAGGTTTAGGGCGAGAGAGGAAAGATATAAAAGAGACCTAAGGGGCAACATTTTCATGCAGAGGGTGGTATGTGTATGGAATGAGCTGCCAGAGGAAGTGGTGGAGGCTGGTACAATTGCAACATTTAAGATGCATTTGGATGGGTATATGAATAGGAAGGGTTTGGATATGGGCCGGGTGCTGGCAGGTGGGACTAGATTGGGCTGGGATATCTGGTTGGCATGGACGGGTTGGACCGAAGGGTCTGTTTCCATGCTGTATAACTCTATGAATCTATGAGAATGACCTTTTAAACTTCTCATATGTGACATCTACATTAATGTTCAATGATCAAAGGTCAATATTATATCCAATCAAATCCTACCTAGATCTGCCCATGAAACCTCCCGAGGTTTTAGAATTCCTGCCCATAAGCTGCAGGGACTGCCACAAAAATACTGAAGATATGTTTTTTGATCATCTTATAATCTGCAGAAGCCTCGGAACATATTGCATAAACTTCATGAACTCTTCCAGTCAGCCTGTTCTATAGAAACAGCATCCAATTTCCTTTGTTTTGATACTTGCTCAAATCAAATGAAAAATGCTTCTTCATCTTTCACAAGTATCTGAACCAGCTCCATACTGGTGACTTCCCATAGTCATACCACAGATGTGGCTCATATTCAATGTTATCTACATGTACTAATTCTTCTTTTTTAGATTACTTACAGTGTGGGAACAGGCCCTTCAGCCCCAAATCCACATCGACCCCCCGAAGAGCAACCCATCCAGGCCCATTCCCCTACATCTAACACTACGGGAAATTTAGCTTGGCCAATTCATCTAACCTGCACATTTTTGGACTGTGGGAGGAAATCGGAGCACCCGGAGGAAACCCACACAGACACGGGGAGAATGTGCAAACTCCACACAGTTGCCTGAGGCAGGAATTGAACCCGGGTCTCTGGCACTGTGAGGCAGCAGTGCTAACCACTGCGCCACCGTGCTGTACACCGTACTATATTTGAAACCAGTTATATTTGAAACCAATATGAAAAAGATAATTATAAAGTAATTAACTTTAATTAAGTTGTTATTAATGAATTGATGTGAGTTCATAATTGTGTTGGAAAGACCAAATGTTTATTTTAAAATAAATACTGTAAAAAATTGGCAGTTTCATGAAACAGTCTCATGATCATATTCACTGAATTTGAGGGAATCCTCCTCATTCATTTCCAGCCATTGTAATTGGAATATAATTTCTGACTCCCTTTCTCTATCCTGCCTCTCTTTGAAATTCTCATTCTGGATTCTTCTTTTATTAATAATCTTTGCTGCCTCATTTGTGGGCGGCACGGTGGCACAGTGGTTAGCAGTGCTGCTTCACAGCGCCTGAGACCCTGGTTCAGTTCCCGCCTCAGGCGACTGACTGTGTGGAGTTTGCACGTTCTCCCCGTGTCTGTGTGGGTATCCTCCGGGTGCTCCGGTTTCCTCCCACTGTCCAAAGATGTGCATTTCAGGTGAATTGGCCATGCTAAATTGCCCGTAGTGTTAGGTAAAGGTGTAAATACAGGGGTTGCACTTCGGCGGGTCGGTGTGGGCCTGTTGGGCCGAAGGGCCTGTTTCCACACTGTAATGTCATGTAATCTAATCTAATTTACCTTCAATTCTATACATATCTTTTGTTCTCCAAATTCAAAACCCAGTTTATTGACCACCATTTTATGAAATTCTTGTCTATTGAATTTTACCTAAATTCTATCTTCATCTATACAAATTCTTCCATTGTCAGTAGACAATACCTTTAAAATGATAACATTTATCCTATTTGGCTATAAAAACATGTTTGCTTCGAAACTGGATATTTGGGTGTGACATTTGTTTAATAAGTCAGGGAAGCTTATAAATGTAAAGTAATCACTCAATGTCTCCTGCAAGTGAAAATATCCGGAGAACAAAGATTAAGAAGCAGTGTTCTGATCGGCAAAGGTATAATTTCCGCAAACTTGGTGAACAGGAACCACCGAATATCTTCACAGATATTCCCTCCAACTAAAACGCATGTTTTTGTGCGTATATGTGTGTGTGTGTGCACAAAGAAGAGGAGTTATTATCCTCCTATTGGAAGGATGTTGTGAAGCTTGAAAGGGTTCAGAAAAGATTTACAAGGATGTTGCCAGGGTTGGAGAGTTTGAGCTACAGGGAGAGGCTGAACAGGACTGGAGGGTCGGGTGCTGAGGGGTGACCTTATAGAGGTTTATAAAATCATAAGGAGCGTGGATAGGATAAATAGATAAAGTCTTTTCCCTGGGGTGGGGGAGTCCAGAACTAGAGGGCAAAGGTTTAGGGTGAGAGGGGAAAATTTAAAAAGGATCTGCAACTTTTCATGCAGGGGTGGTGCGTGTATGGAATGAGCTGCCAGAGGAAGTGTTAGAGGCTGGTACAATTACAACATTTAAAAGGCATCTGGGTGGGTAAATAAATAGGAAGGATTTAGAGGGATATGGGCCGGGTGCTGGCAAATGGGACTTGATTAATTTAGAATATCTGGTCAGTATGGACAACTGGACTGAAGGGTCTGTTTCTGTGCTGTACATCTCTGTCACTCTATGACTGCTAGTTTTAACTAGCAGGGTTACATGTCAATGGTTCATTATTGTTTCATAGAATTTATAGAACATTACAGCTCAATACAGCCCTTCAGCCCTCAATGTTGTGTCGCCCTGTGAAACCAATCTGAAATTCATCTAACCTATACTATTCCATTCTCATCCATATGTTATCCAATGAACATTTAAATGCCCTTAAAGTTGGCGAGTCTACTACTGTTGCAGCAGTGCATTCCACATCCCTACTATTCTCTGAGTAAAGAAGCTACCTCTGACATCTGTCCTATATCTATCACCCCTCAATTTAAAGCTATGTCCCCTTGTGCTAGCCATCACCATCTGAGGAAAAAGGCTCTCACTGTCCACCCTATCTAACCCTCTGATTATCTTATATGTCTCGATTAAGTCACTTCTCAACTTTCTTCTCTCTAACAAAAACAGCCTCAAGTCACTCAGCCTTTCTTCGTAACACCTTCCCTCTATACCAGGCAACATCCTGGTAAATCTCCTCTGAACCCTTTCCAAAGCTTCTAAATCCTTCCTATAATGCAGTGACTTGAACTGTATGCAATACTCCAAGTGCAGCTGTACCAGAGTTTTGTACAGCTGCAGCATGAGTTCATGGCTCCGAAACTCAATCCCTCTGTTAATAAAAGCTAACACAATGTACGCCTTCTTAACAACCCTATCCACCTGGGTTGCAACTTCCAGGGATCTGTGCGCATGGATGCTGATATCTCTCTGTTCATCTACACTACCAAGAATCTTACCATTAGCCCAGTACTCTTTGTTCCTGTTACTCCTTCCAAAGTCAATCACCTCACACTTTTCTGCATTAAACTCCATTTGCCACTTCTTAGTCTAGCTCTGCAGCTTACCTATATCCCTCTGTAACCAGCCACATCCTTTGGCACTATCAACAACACCACTGATCTTAGTATCATCTGCAAATGTACGAACCCATCCTTCCATGCCCTCAGCCAGGTCATTTATAAAAATGACAAACAGCAGTAGACCCAAAACAGATCCTTGCGGTACACCACTTTTAACGTAAGTCCAGGATGAACATTTCACCATCAATCACCATACTCTGTCTTCTTTCAGCTCTAATTTCTGATTCAAGCCACGAAATCACCCTAAATTCCATGCCTCCATATTTTGTGCAATAGCTACTGTGGGGAACCTTATCCAATGCCTTACTGAAATTCACATACACCACATCAACCACCTTACCCTCATCTACCTGTTTGGTCACCATCTCAAAGAAACCAATAAGGTTTGTGGGGCACGACCTACATTTCACAAAACTTTCTTGGCTATCCCTAATCAACTTATTCCTTTCTGGATGATTATAAATCTTTCTCATATCATCTTTTCCAACACTTTACCCACAACCGAAGTAAGGCTCACTGGTCTATAATTACCAAGGTTGCCTCTACTCCCCTTCTTGAACAAGAGAACAACATTTGCTATCCTCCAGTCTTCCAGCACTATTCCTGTGGACAATGACGACAAAAAGATCAAAGCCAAATCTCCTCCCGGGCTTCCCAGAGAATCCTATGCTAAAACCTATCTGGACCAGGTGACTTATCTATTTTCACATTTCCCAGAATTGCTAACACCTTTTCCTTGTCAACCTCAATCTCAACTATTATTATTGTTTTTAAAAATCTATTTATTTGTAATAAATAATACTTCTTGTTAATCCAGAAATGCGGTCCATGCTTTCTGTTAACCTGGGTTCACAAAACTGATATATTGGGGAATTCTGTGTACTTTCTAAAATCGTTAACTTTCATGAAAACTTTAGGAATAGCAGAGCTTGATCTCCACTGAGGTGCATCAAAATTTGTAGGGACTCACCCGGGAATAAATTGAAACAGGTAAAACAATGATTTGATGTGATGCGAGATGAAGGAAAATGCCAGGGTCTCTAGTGTTTTTATGACAGGATGCAGCAAAAGAATTTCTGTGGGTGGCAGAGTTGTCCCTGGCAATCTCAAGGTAACTTTTAAAACTCAGATTGATTGACTCAGTGGGAAAACTAGAAGTAGCATTGCCTTGCAGAGGTAGGAAAGCAGCCAGATTGAGGTACTAGGATGGCACCTGGTTTTCAAGGAAGAGAAAGACAGACTTTATTCTCTGAGGAGTGAAACAATGAAATCAGGTGATATTCAGATATGGTTAAAGATACTTGAGCAAGGAGAGAGTATTACGACATGAGGGATAGTGGGAAAAGACAAGTAAAGAGCAGAAGAAGATAAGAAAAGAGAAATAGCATTAAGAAGACAGGAAGTCAAACAGAAAGTAATGGAAATGAGAAAAGTAGAATTAGAATTGCAATGAGGAGAGAAAGCCAAGGAACATGAATATAAAGTTAAAAGGATGCCTTTTGAAACAAGAGACATCAGATACTGTTGAAGATTTTAGTGGGAAGAATGAGGATAAATTAAAAGAAGTGTTCGGCATGTTTCATTAATTGTGGCTCAGGAAGCAGATCCAGAGTTAACTGAAACAGAGACTGGTCACATTGAAGCTGAGGCTGAAGGAGCTCCAGAGCGTTGTTAATATAAAAAAAGAGTTTTGCTGAGGAAGTGCAAGTGAAGAATGGGCAATCATTCATTAAATAGTGGTACAGCCCAGATACCGAGTAGCATGTTCCTATGGATGGACATATAGGAAAAGGCAGACATTGATAAACAGATATTTTACACAGCAAGGACTTAATAGAGATATGATGCAATTCTGTAAAACATGTCTTACAGTCTGATGTAGAAAAACCCCAATGTCATCAGACCAGCATCTTTCACACACAAGCCAGTTTTTAAAGACTATTCAGTCAAATGATAATGGATTGTGTGGGAACATTACCAAAAATGAAAGTGGAATACTTATATATCCTTACGATTATGGATGTGATAACACGATTCCTAGAAACTATTCCTTGAGGGCAGTTATAACAAGAGTAGTCCTGGAGCTCAGTTTTTTTTTACTGGTTATGAACAAACAATTGAGGTACAATCTGGTCAGAATTCTAACTTCATATTAGATTAGATTTTTTTTTAGATTAGATTACATTAGATTACATTACAGTGTGGAAACAGGCTCTTCGGCCCAACAAGTCCACACCGACCCGCCGAAGCGCAACCCACCCATTCCCCTACATTTGCCCCTTACCTAACACTACGGGCAATTTAGCAAGGCCAATTCACCTGAATTGCACATCTTTGGATTGTGGGAGGAAACCGGAGCACCCGGAGGAAACCCACGCAGACACGGGGAGAACGTGCAAACTCCACACAGTCAGTCGCCTGAGGCGGGAATTGAACCCGGGTCTCTGGCGCTGCAAGGCAGCAGTGCTAACCAAAGGTTTCAAGGGAATCATTAGCAGGTTTCCATAAAAAACAACTGAAGTCAACTGTATATCATCCACGAGGTGAAAGCAGATGCTGGAGATCAGAATTCCTGGATTCCTGAAGAAGGGCTTATGCCCGAAACGTCGATTCTCCTGTTCCTTGGATGCTGCCTGACCTGCTGCACTTTTCCAGCAACATATTTTCAGCAGTGTATATCATCCACAAACACAGGGAGCTTTGAACATTATACCATCAGGCTCTCAAAAACATGATTAAGATGAACTGTCATAAATACATGTAGGATTGAGCCAAGGGATTAGATTTTGTACTAATTGCTGCCATGCTATACATATGACAATTTGAAGCACAGCACATAATTAAGAACGGAGCAAACAAAGGTAAATGCTGAGAACATTACAATGAAACATAATTTATATAATTACTCACAGGACTTAGATACGTACAAGGGACACTAACAGCAGCGAGAATGGGGTAGTAAATCTGTTGTATAGCATTAAATAATCTTCCTATCCGAATATTTTCAAAGAATACTTGAAGATCAATGCTTGAAACCATGATTTCCTTCTTTGAGAGATACAGATGCTCCTTGACTCTCTGGTTGTATAGGGTAGCACAGCAGAGGGAACTGCTTATTTAACTTTGACAGAAATCCCAGAGAGCCCCAGTCACTGCTATTAGTTCCAGTCAATAAACAAGCAGATTCAATGTGTTTTTTTATAACACTTCATTTAAGTATATTGTCCATGGGATTCAACTGACAATGAATGAAGGTGAATACTTCACCTACCCATACCATACTAAATATAGAACAGAGAGATTCTCTCCCTGAATATCAAAGCAGAGGTAGTATCATGAAAGGGAGAGAATTACTGAAGAAGAAACTGGTTACAAAAACCAGGATCCTCAATGTTTTTATAAACACTACATCAACCAGCTTCTATGATTTGTACATATACCCCTAAATCTTTCTTTTTTGAATACTCTCAGGAATTGCCCCTTTATTTTCCTACTCTCAATTTAATTTAGCAAAATCTATTATTTTAAATATCTCTGTTACATGTATTCTCCCACATCTCCATTCATCCATCAGTTTGTCTATGTTCTCAGTTGGGCCCTCTAAGTCACAATGGTTCCAAGTTTTGTCTAAAAATGTTCAACCTGGGTCTTGTAAATGTATTACAAAAGAGTGTAATAAGAAAGGAGAGGATCAAATATGAAGGTAGGCTAGCCAGTAATATTAGAAATAATAGTAAAAGTTTCTTTCAGTACATAAGAAACAAACGACAGGCAAAAGTAGACATTGGGCCACTTCAAACTGATGCAGGAAGCCTAGTGATGGGAGATAAGGAAGTAGCAGGAGAACTTAACAAGTACTTTGCGTCAGTCTTCACAGTGGAAGACATGAGTAATATCCCAAAAATTAAAGGTGTCACGGGGCTGAGTTGAGTATGGTTGCCATTACGAAAGAGATAGTGCTAGAAAAGTTAAAAAGTCTTAAAATTGATAAATCTCCTGGCCCCGATGGGATACACCCTAGAGTTCTGAGAGAGGTGGCTGAGGAAATAGCAGAGGCATTGGTTGAGATCTTTCAAGAGTCACTGGAGTCAGGAAAGGTCCCGGATGATTGGAAGATGGCTGTTGTAACCCCCTTGTTCAAGAAAGGATCAAGGCAAAAGATGGAAAATTATAGGCCAATCAGCTTAACCTCGGTTGTTGGTAAAATTCTAGAATCCATCATTAAGGATGAGGTTTCTAAATTCTTGGAAGAGCAGAGTCTGATTAGAACAAGTCAACATGGATTTAGTAAAGGGAGGTCATGCCTGACAAACCTGTTGGAATTTTTTGAAGAGGTAACAAGTAGGTTAGACCAGGGAAACCCAGTGGATGTGGTCTATCTCGACTTTCAAAAGGCCTTTGATAAGGTGCCACACGGGAGGCTGCTGAGCAAGGTGAGGGCCCATGGTGTTCGAGGTGAGCTGCTGGGATGGATTGAGGATTGGCTGTCTAACAGAAGGCAGAGAGTTGGGATAAAAGGTTCTTTTTCAGAATGGCAGCCGGTGACGAGCGGTGTCCCGCAGGGTTCGGTGCTGGGGCCACAGCTGTTCGCATTATATATTAACGATTTGGATGAGGGAACCGGGGGCATTCTCGCGAAGTTTGCCGATGATACGAAGTTAGGTGGACAGGCAGGTAGTACTGAGGAAGTGGGGAGGCTGCAGAAGGATCTTGACAGGTTGGGAGAGTGGTCCAGGAAATGGCTGATGGAATTTAACGTGAGCAAGTGCGAGGTCTTGCACTTTGGCAAAAAGAATAAAAGCATAGACTACTTTCTAAATGGTGAGAAAATTAATAAAGCCAAAGCACAAAGGGATCTGGGAGTGCTAGTCCAGGATTCTCTAAAGGTAAACATGCAGGTTGAGTCCGTGATTAAGAAAGCGAATGCAATGTTGTCTCTTATCTCAAGAGGGTTGGAATATAAAAGCAGAGATGTACTACTAAGACTTTATAAAGCTCTGGTTAGGCCCCATTTGGAGTACTGTGTCCAGTTTTGGTCCCCACACCTCAGGAAGGACATACTGGCACTGGAAAGTGTCCAGCGGAGATTCACACGGATGATCCCTGGAATGACAGGTCTAACATATGAGGAACGGCTGAGGATACTGGGATTGTATTCGTTGGAGTTTAGAAGATTAAGGGGAGACTTAATAGAGACGTACAAAATAATACATGGCTTGGAAAAGGTGGATGCTAGGAAATTGTTTCAGTTAAACGAGGAGACTAGGACCCGTGGACACAGCCTTAGAATTAGAGGGGGTCATTTCAGAACAGAAATGCGGAGGCATTTCTTCAGCCAGAGAGTGGTGGGCCTGTGGAATTCATTGCCACGGAGTGCAGTGGAAGCCGGGACGCTAAATGTCTTCAAGGCCGAGATTGATAGATTCTTGTTGTCTCGAGGAATTAAGGGCTACGGGGAGAACGCTGGTAAGTGGAGCTGAAATGCGCATCAGCCATGATTGAATGGCGGAGTGGACTTGATGGGCCGAATGGCCTTACTTCCACTCCTATGTCTTATGGTCTTATGGTCTTATGGTCTTATTATTGCAGATCAAGAAAAGCTGAAGTCTTTTTTTCAAGGGAAGGTAGATAGAACCTAAGTCAATGTGTTTATTGATGGACGTCATGATTTGGAGGTGCCGGTGTTGGACTGGGTGTACAAAGTTAAAAATCACACAACACCAGGTTATAGTCCAACAGGTTTAATTGGAAGCACACTAGCTTTCGGAGTGACGAACCTTCATCTGGTGATAGCGGAGGGCTCGATCGTAACACAGAATTTATAGCAAAAATTTACAGTGTGATGTAACTGAAATTATACATTGAAAAACTGATTGTCTGTTAAGTCTTTCATCTGTTAGAATACAGTGTTAGTTTCACTTCTTACATGTGTAAATCACAAAACCCTTTTTTTTAAAGTTGCATTCTCGGGTTAGCTGTTAACAATGGTGATAGCTAGACAATATGTTGAAGGTGTTAGCCCCCTGTGTTCTCTGTCTATGACCTGATGTTTAGATTGATTCTAATCTAAAAAGTGAGGTAACAGTTGCTCAAAAACTGCATAAATTCATGCAGTTTTTGAGCTCAGAGTTCTACATGAATGTATGCAGTTTTTGAGCAAAGTACAATGTAACTCTGCAAGTACAAATTCACCCCACAAAATATATGTGTGCATCTGAATCTTTGTCTGTCTGGGGTGGGGGTTGTGAGTGTGAGAAAGTGTGTGTGTGTAGTAAGTGCAGAGTGTCTTAAGTCTGTGAGGGAGTGCATGTGTGAGTGTGGGAGTGTGTGTTCTATAAGAGTGTGGGTATCTGTGTGTGCATCTGTGTGTACCTGTGTCCATGGGTATGTGAGAGTGTGTTTGTGTAGGAATATCTGTGTGTGTGTGTGTAGTGCAATGGTGATTACCTGTAATGTGACATGAATCCAAGGTCCCAGTTGAGGCCCTCCCTATGGGTACCGAACTTAGCTGTCAGCCTCTGCTCGGCCACTTTTCTCTGCTGCCTGTCCCGAATTCAACCTTGGAGGATGGTCACCCGAAGGTCTGAGGCTGAATGTCCTGGACCACTGAAATGTTCCCCAACTGGGAGAGAACCCTCCTATCTGTTGATTGTTGTGCGGTGCCCATTCATCTGTTGTCGTAGCCTTTGCTCGGTTTCCCCAATGTACCATGCCTCCGGGCATCCTTGCCTGCAACGTATAAGATAGACAACGTTGGCTGAGACACATGAGTACCTGCCATGTACAAGGTGGGAGGTGTTCCCACACGTAATAGTGGTATCTATGTCCACAATCTGACACGTCTTGCAACGTTCACCGTGACAGGGTTGTATGGAGTTGTCCTGAGAGCCGGGCAGTTTGCTACAATGATCTGTTTGAGGTTTGGCGGTTGTTTAAAGGCAAGTAGTGGCAGTGTGGGGAAGGTCTTGGTGAAGTGCTCATCCTCATTGATAATGTGTTGCAGGTCACGAAGAACATGGCGTAATTTTTCAGCCCCTCGGAGGTACTGAACAACGAAGAGTACCTTGTCAGTTGCAGCACGTGTCTGTCTCCTGAGGAGGTCATTACAGTTCCTTTATCTCACTTTTTACATTAGAATCAATCTAAACGTCATGGCATAGACAGAGAACACAGGGGGCCAACACCTTCAACATATTGTCTAGCTATCACCTAACCCGAGCTAATAGATAACCTGAGAATGCAACTTTTTTAAAAAAAGGTTTTGTGATTTACACATGAAAGAAGTGAAACTATCACTGTATTCTAACAGATGAAAGGCTTAACGGACAATCAATTTTTCAATGTATCATTTCAGTTACATCACACTGTAAATCTTTGCTATAAATTCTGTGTTTGGACTGAGCCCTCCACTATCACCTGATGAAGGAGCGTCGCTCCGAAAGCTTCCAATTAAACCTGTTGGACTATAACCTGGTGTTATGTGATTTTTAACTTTGAACATCTGGTCGGCATGGACAAGTTAGACTGAAGGGTTTGTTTCTGTGCTGTATATCTCTCTTTAAAAATAAAGAGAAAAGATACAAATTGGAGTGTCAGAGGTTCTGCTCGCTCTGACAGCTAGCTCTGAGGAGGTCGGGCCAGTCTCAAAAACTATGCAGATGTAAATAAAGGAGAGTTCATCACCCAATTACTTGTTGCCTGAAAAAGATTAATGGAATCATACAAATTCAAAGGGTTGCTCTAAGATGCCTTGTGGAATCATTTGGTTTGTAAACCTCTAACACAAAGCCATACAATGGCAGCCACTAACAAGGAGAGACCTGGATTTCAAGGCAAATTTCAAAATTGCTATTTCAATGGAGTTAGCCAACAACAAAGCAATGCAATTGGCTGACAATGGGTAGGTACATCAAATAATGGAAGCACGGCACAGTGTGGTATCAACTGCAGAATGCTGCCAGCATGGCATGAGTGGCCACAACCGAGTCAACGTGTTGGACTCAAGAAGCACAGTGCTGTGAGTGCAAGGGAGTGGGGCATATTGCCTGGAATTGCCGGGTACAACTCAAACAAGAGAAGGGAGGGTCACAAAGAAACAACCCCAAGGCCAAGAGATAAGGTAGATGTCACCAGCCAGGGAGTAGAGTGGGATCAGCCAGGTCTTGAGAGATTCAGAAGGCGCAGAGTCATCAGAGTTTTGGTTAAACATCCTACAGGCATGGGGTGAAGCTGATCATTTCTGGGTTCTTCCCAAAGTAGAGGGGAAGATGGTAAATATGGAAATCGATATGGGTGCAGCGGTATCCCTGATTCCTGAACCAGTCTACAGGAAGAAGTTGAGAGCACTACTATTGAAATCTGCCAAGATTAGACTACAGGTAGTTCTTGTATAAAGCGTATTTTGGCTGTAACGTTGCAAAGAATTACGGAATGATATTTTTGAGAATGCTTACCTCTAATCACAATAGCACGATTCCAGACATGATCGTTTGTATGTTTTGTTGTGTACGTGTTATGTCAGAAGTCTCTGTGCCATTCTGCGCATGCGCCGATATCAGCGCTGAAGTCTCTATGCAGTTCCGGTTGCTCCGATGGCAGCTGCCATCAGAGCATATGAGAGGTACAGTGCTATACATTGAGCAGCTTCATCTCAAAAATTGAACAAATGAATGTTTATTGCTTTCCCTCTGAGACAAGAATATTCTTGTATAATTTCAGTCTCAGCCCCTGTATAATTCTTGCAGGACTGCATTACTCTTATGCATACCATTATACATAGGCACCTGCATAGCCCACAATCTAAACCAACCCCCAAGAAGCAGTCAGAAGACAATCAACCACAGCCATCCACTTCTATTACCACAACTGCAGGTGACCATGATCACCCTCTGTCCCTGCATTAACAATATTTTTTCAAAATGTAATCTGTTAAATTTACTTTTGTTTCGTTAATAAATATGATTTAAACCTTCATTCGTAAGAACATAAGAACTAGCAGCAAGAGTGGCCATCTGGCCTTTCGAGCCTACTTTGCCATTCAATAAAATCACTTATCTGCCCTCTCACTATAACCCTGAATTCCTTTACTGTTCAAAAAATGATTTATCTTAGGTTTAAAAGCATTTACTCAGGAAGCCTCAACTACTTCACTGGGCAGGGAATTCCAGAGATTCACAACCCTCTGGGTGAAGAAGTTCCTTCTAATTCAGTCCGAAATCTGCTCCTCCTAATTTTGAGGCTGTGCCCTCTTGTCCTAGTTTCACCGGCCAGTGGAAACATTGTCTCTACTTTTAGATTACTTTTTTTTAAAAGATTACTTACAGTGTGGAAACAGGCCCTTCAGCCCAACAAGTCCACACCGACCCTCCGAAGAGCAACCCACCCAGACTCATTCCCCTACATTTACCCCTACACCTAACACCACGGGCAATCTAGCATGGCCAATTCACCTAACCTGCACATTTTTGGAGTGTGGGAGGTAACCGGAGCACCCGGAGGAAACCCACACAGACATGGGGAGAATGTGCAAACTCCACACAGACAGTCACCAGAGGCGGGAATTGAACCTGGATCTCTGGCGCTGTGAGGCAGCAGTGCTAACCAGTGTGCCACCGTGCCACCCACTTCTATCTTCTCCCTTCATAATTTTATATGTTTCTATAAGATCCCCCCATTCTTTTAAATTCCAATGAATATAATCCCAGTCTACTCAGTCTCTCCTCATAAGCCAACCCCCTCAACTCCAGAATCAAACTCGTCAACCTCCTTTGCACCCCCTCCCGTTCCAGTACATCATTTCTCAAGTAAGGAGACCACAGCTGTACAAAGTACACCAGGTGTGGCCTCACCAGCACCCTACACAGTTACAACATAACCTTCCTGCTTTTAAACTCAATCCATTTAGCAATGAAGGACAAAATTCCATTTGCCTTCTTAATTACCTGTTGCACATGCAGACCAACAGTGGCATCACATTTGCTGTTTTCCAATCTGCTGGAAATGCCCCAGAGTCCAGTGAATTATGGAAAATTACCACAAGTGCTTTTGCTATTTCTGCTGCTATCTCTTTTAGTACCTTAGGATGTATTCAATAAGGGCGAGGAGACTTATCTACCTTTAGCTCCATTAGCTTACCCAACACTACCTCTTCTGTGAAAATGATTGTTTCCAGGTCCTCACCTACCTTCGTCTCTTCGTCAATTACTGGCAGGTTATTCGTGTTTTCCATTGTGAAGACCAACATGAAATACCTGCTCAATGCCTTGGCCGTTTCCTCATATCCTATTACAAAATCCTCCTTCTCATCCTCTAAAGGACTAATGTTTACTTTAGCCACTTTTTTCATTTTATATATTTATAAAAACTTTTGCTATCTGTCTTTATATTCTGAGCTAGTTCATTCTCATGATCTATCTTACTTTGCTTTATAGCTTTTTTTGTGGTTTTCTGTTGACCTTTAAAGCTTTCCCACTGATCTTGGCCACTTTGTATGTCTTCTCTTTCAATTTGATAGCTTCCCTTATTTCCTTAGACACCCATGGCAAATTACCCTTTTTCCTGCAGTCCTTCCCTGTCACTAGTATATGCTTTTGCTGAGCGCTTTGGAAAATCCCTTTTAAAATCCTCCACAGTTCGTCAACTATCCCACCATAAAGTCTTTGCTTCCAGTCTACTTTAGCCAACTGCTCCCTCATCCTATTGTCGTCTCCTTTGTTTAAGCACAGGACCCTTGCATTGGATTTTATCTTCGCACTTTCCATATGTATTCTAAATTCAACCATACTGTGATCGCTCCTTCCAAGAGGATCCCTAACTATGAGGTCATTAATTATTCCTGTCTCATTACACAGGACCAGGTCTAGGACAGCTTGCTCCCTTGTCAGTTCCATTACATACTTTTCAAGAAAACTATCACGGGTATACTCAATGAACCCCTCCTCAAGGCTACCCTCACTGATCTGGTTTGACCAATCAAAATCCATTCAGGCTGTGCTATACTTCATGTGAGGCTTTTGGGTGATTTCTGAGTGTTTGTTTTTGCTGGTCTGTCCCAACCCCATTTTTCCCATAGGCCCCATTATGTGTATTAAACATAGAACATAGAACATAGAACAATACAGCACAGAACAGGCCCTTCGGCCCACGATGTTGTGCCGAACTTCTAACCTAGATTAAGTACCCATCCATGTACCTATCCAAATGCCGCTTAAAGGTCGCCAATGATTCCGACTCTACCACTCCCACGGGCAGCGCATTCCATGCCCCCACCACTCTCTGGGTAAAGAACCCACCCCTGACATCTCCCCTATACCTTCCACCCTTCACCTTAAATTTATGTCCCCTTGTAACACTCTGTTGTACCCGGGGAAAAAGTTTCTGACTGTCTACTCTATCTATTCCTCTGATCATCATATAAACCTCTATCAAGTCACCCCTCATCCTTCGCCGTTCCAACGAGAAAAGGCCGAGAACTCTCAACCTATCCTCGTACGACTTCCTCTCCATTCCAGGCAACATCCTGGTAAATCTTCTCTGCACCCTCTCCAAAGCTTCCACATCTTTCCTAAAGTGAGGCGACCAGAACTGCACACAGTACTCCAACTGTGGCCTAACCAAAGTCCTGTACAGCTGCAACATCACTTCACGACTCTTGAATTCAATCCCTCTGCTAATGAACGATAATACTCCATAGGCCTTCTTACAAACTCTATCCACCTGAGTGGCAACCTTCAAAGATCTATGTACATAGACCCCAAGATCCCTCTGTTCCTCCACCTGACTAAGAACCCTACCATTAACCCTGTATTCCGCATTCTTATTTGTTCTTCCAAAATGGACAACCTCACACTTGGCAGGGTTGAACTCCATCTGCCACTCCTCAGCCCAGCTCTGCATCATATCGAAGTCCCTCTGCAGCCGACAACTGCCCTCCTCACTGTCCACAACTCCACCTATCTTCGTATCATCTGCAAATTTACTGACCCACCCTTCGACTCCCTCATCTAAGTCATTAATAAAAATTACAAACAGCAGAGGACCCAGAACTGATCCCTGCGGAACTCCACTTGTAACTGGGCTCCAGGCTGAATATTTACCATCTACCACCACTCTCTGCCTTCGACCGGTTAGCCAGTTTTCTATCCAATTGGCCAAATTTCCCTCTATCCCATGCCTCCTGACTTTCCGCATAAGCCTACCATGGGGAACCTTATCAAATGCCTTACTAAAATCCATGTACACTACATCCACTGCTCTTCCCTCATCCACATGCTTGGTCACCTCCTCGAAGAATTCAATAAGACTTGTAAGGCAAGACCTACCCTTCACAAATCCGTGCTGGCTGTCCCTAATCAAGCAGTGTCTTTCCAGATACTCATAAATCCTATCCCTCAGTACCCTTTCCATTACTTTGCCTACCACAGAAGTAAGACTAACAGGCCTGTAATTCCCGGGGTTATCCCTATTCCCTTTTTTGAACAGGGGCACAACATTCGCTACTCTCCAGTCCCCTGGTACCACCCCCGTTGCCAGTGAAGACGAGAAGATCATTGCCAACGGTACTGCAATTTCCTCTCTTGCTTCCCACATAATCCTAGGATATATCCCGTCAGGCCCGGGGGACTTGTCTATCCTCAAGTTGTTCAAAATGTCCAACACATCTTCCTTCCTAACAGGTATCTCTTCTAGCTTACCAGTCCATTTCACACTCTCCTCTTCTACAATACGGTCCCTCTCGTTCGTAAATACTGAAGAGAAGTACTTGTTCAAGACCTCTCCTATCTCTTCCGACTCAATACACAGTCTCCCACTACTGTCCTTGATCGGACCTACCCTCGTTCTCGTCATTCTCAGGTTTCTCACATACGCATAAAATGCCTTGGGGTTATCCTTGATCCTATCCGCCAACGATTTTTCATGCCCTCTCTTAGCTCTCCTAATCCCTTTCTTCAGGTCCCTTCTGGCTATCCTGTATCCCTCCACTGCTCTGTCTGAATCCTGTTTCCTCAACCTTATGTAAGCCTCCTTCTTCCTCTTTACCAGACATTCAACCTCTCTCGTCAACCA
Organism: Chiloscyllium plagiosum; assembly: GCF_037043375.1. Classification (NCBI taxonomy): domain Eukaryota; kingdom Metazoa; phylum Chordata; class Chondrichthyes; order Orectolobiformes; family Hemiscylliidae; genus Chiloscyllium; species Chiloscyllium plagiosum. The sequence continues at coordinate 88,784,075 of NW_028270149.1, read as the reverse complement.
AGGCTCCCTCACACGACCATTTCTTTCCTGCCTGATAGGTACATACATATCATGGACACGTCGTATCTGCTCTTTGAAAAAGTTCCACATTTCCACCACATCCTTCCCTGACAGCCTATGCTCCCAACGTATGCTCCTCAAATCCTGCCTTACAGCATCGTAATTTCCCTTCCCCCAATTATAAAATCTACCTTGTTGTGCGCACCTATCTCTCTCCATAACCAAGGTGAAAGTCACAGAATTGTGGTCACCATCACCAAAATGTTCACCCACTAACAAGCCCACCACTTGTCCCGGTTCATTACCGAGTACCAAATCCAATATGGCCTCCCCTCTGGTTGGACAATCTACATACTGCGTTAGAAAAGCTTCCTGGACACACTGCACAAACACCGCCCCATCCAATCTACTTGATCTAAAGAGCTTCCATTTCTATTAAGCGAGGTTTCATGTGGCGCCACTTAAGGGCAATTGACTCGTGAAAATATAGTTGGGAATCGTGATCAAAATTGCCACTCTACATAGTAAGAAGTGAATACCCTGCATTATTCAGATGCTCCTTGTTATAAAAATTAAGGTTGAAGTGAGGCATGGTCAATTAGCTGGCAATCTCAAATATGAGTCTGCAAGCAATACCGGACAAATACAATGATCTCTTTAAAGAAATCCTGGGGGAAATGAAAGAAATCAAAATTAAATTAAATTAAATTAAGGGAAGGAGCCATATTGGACCTGGTACTGGGGAACGAGCCAGGACAGGTGGTAGAAGTTGCGGTGGGTGATTTCTTTGGGAACAGTGACCACAATTCTGTAAGTCTTAGAGTACTCGCAGATAAAGAAGAGAGTGGTCCTAAGGGAAGAGTACTAAACTAGGCCAAGGCCAATTATATCAAAATTAGGCAGGAGCTCGGAAATGTGGATTGGACACAGCTATTTGAAGGGAAGTCTATATTTGAGATGTGGCAGGCTTTCAAAGATAGGTTAAAGATAGTGCAGGATAGGCATGTCCCGTTGAAGGCAAAGGACAGGAAGGGCAAAATTCATGAACCGTGAATGACAGGAGAAATTGTACAACTAGCCAAGAGGAAAAGGGAAACATACATAAGGTCTAGGCAGCTAAGAACTGAACGGGCCCTGGAGGAATATCGGAAGAGTAGGACAAGTCTTAAATGAGGAATGAAGAGGGCTAAAAGGGGTCATGAAATAGTTTTAGTGAGCAGAATTAAGGAGAATCCCAAAGCCTTTTATTCTTATATAAGAAGCAAGCGGGTTACTAGAGAAAGGATTGGTCCACTAAAGGATAACGAAGGAAGGCTGTGTGTCAAACCTGAGAGAATGGGTGAGATTCTGAATGATTACTTTGCATCAGTGTTCAGTGAGGAGAGGAACATGATGAATATTGAGATTAGAGATAGAAGTTTGATTAGTCTGGATCACATTGACATAAGTAGGGAAGATGTGTTGGGTAGGCTGGAGGTTATTAAGGTGGACAAATCCCCAGGACCGGATAGGATCTATCCCAGGTTGCTGAGGGAGAAGAGAGAGGAAATAGCTGAGGCCCTGACAGATATCTTTGTGGCATCCTTAAACACCGGTGAGGTGTCGGAGGACCAGAGGGTTGCTCATGTTGTCCCCCTGTAGAAGAAGGGTAGTAGGGATATTCCAGGTAACTACAGACCAGTGAGCCTGATATCAGTGGTGGGAAAGTTGTGGGAGAAGGTACTGAGGGATAGGAGCTACTTATATTAGAAAAGAATGGGCTTATCAGTGATAGGAACATGGTTTTGTGCAGGAGAGATGGTGCCTTACGAACTTAATAGAGTTCTTCGAGGAAGTGACCAAGTTGATAAATGAAGGGAGGGCTGCTGATGTCATATACATAGACTTTAGTAAAGCATTTGATAAGGTTCCCCATTGTAGACTAATGGAGAAAGTCAAGTCACATGGTGTGCAGGGTGTTCTAGCTAGATGGATAAAGAACTGGTTGAGCAACAGGAGACAGAGAGTAATAGTTAAAGGGAGTTTCTCGAAATGGAGAAAGGTGACCAATGGTGTTCCACAGGGGTCAGTGTTGGGGCCACTGTTGTTTGTAATATACATAAATGATCTGGAAGAGGGCACTGCTGGTATGATCAGCAGGTTTGCACATGGGGCATGAAGATTGGTGGAGTAGCAGAAAGCAGAATATAGATAGACTGGAGAGTTGGGCGGAAAAGTGGCAGATGGTTTTCAATCTAGACAAATGTGAGGTGATGCATTTAGGCAAGACTAATTCTAGAGTGAATTATACAATGAACGGAAGAGGCTTGGGAAAAGTTGATGGGTAGAGAGATCTGGGAATGCGGGTCCATTGTACCCTGAAAGTTGCTGCACAGGTGGATAGAGTGGTCAAGAAGGCATATAGTGTGCTTGCCTTCATTGAAAGGGGTATTGAGTATAAGAGCTGGCAGGTTCTGTTAAAATTGTCCAAGACATTGGTTCAGCCGCATTTAGAATACTGTGTACAGTTCTGGTCGCCACATTACCAAAAGGATGTGGACGCTTTGGAGATGTTGCGTTGAAGATTTACGAGCATGTTGCCTGGTATGGAAGGTGCTAGCTATGAAGAAAGGTTGTGTAGGTTAGGTTTATTTTCATTAGAAAAAAGGAGATTGAGGGAGGACCTGATTGAGGTTTACAAAATCATGAAGGGTATAGACAAGGTGGATCAAGACAAGCTTTTTCCCAGGGTGAAGGATTCAATATCGAGAGGTCATTCTTTCAAGGTGAGAGGTGGAAGGTTTAAGGGGGTACAGGCTGCAAGTACTTCACACAGAGGGTGGTGGGCGTTTGGAATGCATTGCCAGCAGAGGTGATAGAGGCAGGCACGGTAGATTCATTTAAGATGCGTTTGGACAAATTCATGAGTAGGTGGGGAACAGAAGGATATAGAGGCTTAGGAATTGACTGACAGGTTTAGACAGTACATTTGGATTGGCCAGGCTTGGAGGGCTGAAAGGCCTGTTTCTGGGCTGTAAATTTTCTTTCTTTCTTTCTAAATAGCAGTAGACGCTCGAGGCTCTTCCTAGGAATTTGATGGACAGTAAGGTTTGTCCAGAGAAAAAGTGACACAACATTAAATGGAAATGGAATTGACTTAGAATAGAGGAGAATGGCTTTTATTGGAAGAGGGATTGAGTTTTGGAGCCACCAGGTCATGCTGCAGCTGTAACAAAACTCTGGTGCGGCCATGCTTGGAGTATTGCATTCAGTTCTGGTGTCCGCATTATAAGAAGAATGTGGAAACTTTGGAAAGGATTCAGAGGACATTTACTAGGATGTTGCCTGATATGGAGGGAAGGTCTTATGAGGAAAGGCTGAGGGACTTGAAGCTGTTTTAGTTAGAAGGTTGAGAGGTGACTTAATTAAGACATGAAAGATAATCAGAGGGATAGGGAGAGCCTTTTTCCTCGGATGATGATGGCTAGCATGAGGGGACATAGTGTTAAATTGAGGGGAGATAGACAAAGGACAGATGTCAGAGGTAGTTTTTTTACTCAGAGAGTAGTAGGGGCATGGAACGCACTGCCTGCAACAGTAGTAGACTCTCCAACTTTAAGGGTATTAAATGGTCATTGGTTAGACATTTGGATGACAATAGAATAGTGTAGATTAGATAAGCTTCAGATTGGTTTCACAGGTTTGCGCAACATCGAGGGCCTAAGAGGCTGTACTGTGCTATAATGTTCTATACTTATATAGAATCCCTACAGTGTGGAAACAGGCCATTTGGCCCAACACGTACATGCCGACCCTGTGGGAGGAAACCGGAGCACCCGGAGGAAACCCACGCAGATACAGGAAAAATATGTAAACTCCACACAGACAGTCGCTCGAAGCTGGAATTGAACCCGGGTCCCTGGTGCTGTGAGTGGGCCGAGAAATGGCTAATGGAGTTTAATATAAATAAGTATGAGGTCTTGTCTGTTGGAAAGTCAAATCAAGGTGAGAATTTCGTGGTGAATGGTAGAGCCTTAAGGAATGCAGTGGAACTGAGGAACCTTGGAGTTCAGGTGCACGGTTCTTTGAAAGTAGAGTCACAGGTAGACAGGACAATGAAGAAGGCATTTGGCACACTGGCCTTCACCAGTCAGGACATTGAGTAGAGAAGTTGGGAAGTTATGTTGCAGTTGTACAGGACATTGGTGAGGATACTTGCAGTATTGTGTTCAGTTTTGGTCACCTTGTTATATGAAGGATGTCATTAAACTGGAAAGTGCACAGAAGAAATTTAAGGACTCAACGGTGTAAGTTATAGGGAGAGGTTGGACAAGCTGTGACAGGCTGTGACAGTTGGACAGGCGACTGACTGTGTGGAGTTTGCACGTTCTCCCCGTGTCTGCGTGGGTTTCCTCCGGGTGCTCCGGTTTCCTCCCACAGTCCAAAGATGTGCAGGTCAGGTGAATTGGCCATGCTAAATTGCCCGTAGTGTTAGGTAAGGAGTAAATGTAGGGGTATGGGTGGGTTGCGCTTCGGCGGGACGGTGTGGACTTGTGGGGCCGAAGGGCCTGTTTCCACACTGTAAGTAATCTAATCTAATCTAATTTTTCTTTAGAATGTAGGAGACTGAGGCGGGGGGGGATCTTACAGAAGTGTATAAGATCATGAGAAGGTAGCCCTCCAAAGCATCTCATCCACATCCCGCACCTCCGCCCTCAAACCCCACCCCTCCAACCGTAACGAGGACCCTGGTCCTCACTTTCCACCCTACCAACCTTCGCATTAATCGCATCATCCACCGACATTTCCGCCACCTCCAAACGGACCCCACCACCGTTGCCCTCCCCACCCATTTCCACTTTCTGCAAGACCGTTCCCTCCGTGACTACCTGGTCAGGTCCACGCCCCCAAACAACCTACCCTCCTGTCCTGGCACCCTCCCCTGCCACCGCAGGAATTGTAAAACCTGCGCCCACACCTCCTCCTTCTCCTCCATCCAAGTCCCCAAAGGAGCCTTCCACATCCATCAAAATTTTATCTGCACATCCACCAACATCATTTATTGTATCCGTTGCTCCCGATGCGGTCTCCTCTACATTGGGGAGACTGGGTGCCTCCTAGCAGAGCACTTTAGGGAACATCTCCGGGACACCCGCACCAATCAACCCCACCTCCCCGGGGCCCAACATTTCAATTCCCCCTCCCACTCTGCCAAGGACATGGAGGTCCTGAGCCTCCTTCACCGCCGCTCCCTCACCACCCGACGCCTGGAGGAAGAATACCTCATCGTTTGCCTTGGAACACTTCAACCCCAGGGCATCAATGTGGACTTTACCAGTTTCCTCATTTCCCCTCCCCCCACCTTACCTCAGTTTCAACCTTCCAGCTCAGCACTGTCGTCATGATTTGTCCAACTTGCCAATCTTCCTTCCCACTTATCCAGTCCACCCTCCCCTCTGACCTTCATCCCCACCCCCATTCACCTATTGTACTCTTTGCTACCTTCTCCCAAGGCGCCCCCCCCCCATTTATCTCTCCACTCTGGAGGCTTCCTGCCTCTATTCCTGATGAAGGGCTTTTGCTCGAAACATTGATTTTCCTGCTCCTCGGATGCTGCCTGACCTGCTGTGCTTTTCCAGCACCACTCTGATCTAAACTCTGGTTTCCAGCATCTGCAGTCCTCACTTTTGCCTAGCAGAAGTGGTTGAGGCGGGCACATTAACAACATTTAAAAGGCATTTGGACAAATACATGGATAGGAAAGGTTTACAAGGATATGGGCCAAGTGCAGGGAAATGAGGTTGGAGTGGATGGACGCTTTGGTTGGCATGGAACAGTTTGGGCCAAAGGGCCTGTTTCTGTGCTATAGGACTCAATGACTCCATGACGCTAAGACTCATTTTGGATGTAGTTAAATGGAATATATCCAATAAAATTAAAGTGTAAATTAGAATTAGATACTTAACTGTTCTTTTCTTGGAGCTATGTGTGCCCTTGTTAAATTTTTTAAAGGAAACTGAATTGGGTGATTTCGTCACCATCCAGAACATCAGAACTAGGAGAAGGTGATATACAGGCACCCTACACTCACTTTTGTCCTTTCTAAACATTAGCTGAAAGTCAAGATTGTGTGCCTGATCTTTGGTTACCAATGTAAGCATGCAAAGTGATTGTTACATCTGAAGTAACAAACATGAGAGAATATATGCTGAAAATGCACTGAAGAACGAGTCGCAGACATATACTTACTGGACAAAATGGTTATTGTGGCCTGGAAGAGCACAAAAACAAACATAGTTTAAATTATAAGGCACTGACACACAATGCATACAGAAGCTTACTTTAAAACAATGAAAGTGGTATTAGTGAAAATGAGGTAAAACGAAATTAAAAGGGCAATTGACTTTTATGCCAAACTGTTACAGAGATGAAGGGACGTGATCTCTGGGGGCAGTTACAGTAGGCTGATTGGAAAGAACCCATCAGATGACATACAGTTACCCTATCTTCAGCAGTTGTATGGTACATGTACCCTAGTGTTCAAACCAATAGAGTCATAGAGATGTACAGCACAGAAACAGACACTTTGGTCCAACTACTCCATGCTGACTAGATATCCGAACCTAATCTAGTCCCATTTGCCTGCACTTGGCCCATATCCCTCTAAACCATGGGGCGGCATGGTGGCTCAGTGCTTAGCACTGCTGCCTCACAGTGCCAGAGTCCCAGGTTCAATTCCAGTCTTGGGCAACTGTCTGTGTAGAGTCTGCACATTCTCCCCGTGTCTGCGTGGGTTTCCTCTGGGTGCTCTGGTTTCCTCCCACATTCCAAAGATGTGCAGGTCAGGTGAATTGGCTATGCTAAATTGTCCATAGTGTTAGGTGCATTAGTCAGAGGGAAATGGTCTGGGTGGGTTACTCTTCGGAGGGTCGGTGTGGACTTGTTGGGCCGAAGGACCTGTTTCTACACTGTAGGGAATCTAATCTAATCTAAACCCTTCCTAATCATAAATCCATCCAGATGCCTTTTAAATGCTGCAATTGTACCAGCCTCCACAACTTCCTGTGGCAACTCATTCCATACATGCACAACCCTTTGCGTGAAAACGTTGCCCCTTAGGCCCCTTTTATATATTTCCCCTCTCACCCTAAACCTATGCCCTCTAGTTCTGACTACTGATGTAAAGTACTGACTTAGGACCTCGGCCACACCCTCTGCTTCCCAGTGCAAGTTCCCTGCTGTATCCTTGTTATCCTTTTTATTTTTAATGCATGTATAGTATGCATTGGGATTCCCTTTAACCCGACTTGCCCAGGTCATTTCATGGCCCCTTTTTGCTCTCCAATTTCCCTGCTTGAGTTCTTTCCTGCTCTCTTTATATTCCTCACAGGTCCTGTACAATTTTAGCTTCCTAAACCTTACATGTGCTTCCCTTTGACTAAATTTACAATATCCCTCGTTATCTGAGGGTCCCTTACCTTGCCATCCTTGTCCTTCCTCCTTACTGGAACATGCAGTCCTGAACTTTGATCAGCATGTCTTTAAACAGCTTCCACATTTCAAATGTGGACTTGCCCAGTAACAGTTCCTCTCAATTAACACTCCCTAGCTCCTGATTCAATTTGGCCTCCCCAATTTAGTGCCTTCCCACAAAGTCCTAGAGTCCTAGAAATGTACAGCACGGAAACAGATACTTCCATCCAATTCGTCCATGCCAATCAGATATCCTCAACTAATTTCATCCCATTTGCCAGCCCATATTCCTCTCAACTTTTCCTATTCATATACCCATCCAGATGCCTTTTAAATGTTGTAAGTGTACCAGTCTCCACCACTTCCTCTGGCAGTTCATTCCATACACACACAACACTCTGTGTGAAAACGTTGCCCCTTAGGTCTCTTTGATGTCTTTCCCCTCTTACCCTAAACCTATGCCCTTTAGTTCTGGACTCCCCCATCCCAGGGAAAAAGCCTTGTCTATTTACCTTATCCATGCCCCTCATGATTTTATAAACCTCTATATGGTCACCCCTCAACCTCTGATACTGCAGGGAAAACAGCCCCAGTCTATTCAGCCTCTCCCTATAGCTCAAGCTCTCCAACCCTGGCAATATCATTGTAAATCTTCTCGGAACCTTTTTAAGTTTCACAACATCCATCTGATAGCAGGGAGACCAAAATTGCATGCAATATTCCAAAAGTGGCCTAACCAATATACTGCACAGGCAAAACATGACCTCCCAACTCCTATACTCGACGCTCTGACCAATAAAGGAAAGCATACCAAACGCCTTCTTCACGATCCTATCAAGGAGCTATGAACCTACATTTCAAGGTCCCTTTGTTCAGCAATACACCCCATTACCTTTCCATTCAGTGCATAAGTCCTGCCCTGATTTGGTTTCCAAAATGCAACACCTCACATTAAACTCCATCTGCCACTCCTCGGCCCATTGGCCCATCTGGTCAAGATCCCGTTGTACTCTGAGGTAACCTTCTTTGTTGTCCACTACACTTCCAATTTTGGTGTCATCTACAAACTTTCTAAGTATACCTCCTATGTTCACATCCAAATTATTTATGTAAATGAGGAAAAGCAGTTGACCTAGCAATGATCTTTGGGTACACTCTTGGTCAGAAGGCCTCCAGTCCTAAGGGTTACCCACAACTGCGATCCTCTGTCTTCTAACTTTGAGCCAGTTCTGTATTCAACTAGCTAGTTCTCCCTGTATTCCATGTGATCTCACCTTGCTAACCAGTCTACCGTGAGGAACTTTGCCGAATGCCTTACTGAAGCCAATATAGATCACTCTGCCCTCATCAATCCTCTTTGTTATTTCTACAAAAAACAATTAACTTAGTGAGAAGTGATTTCCCACATATAAAGCCATGTTGACTATCCCTAATCAGTCTCTGCCTTTCCAAATAGATGCAAATCCTGTTCCTTCGGATTCTCCAACAATTTCTCCATCACCAATGTCTGGCTCATTCGTCTATGGTTCTCTGGCTTTTCCTTACCACCTTACTTAAATAGTGGAACCACATTAGCCAACCTCTTGTCTTTATGCACCTTACCTGTGACTATCAATGATCAGCAAGGGGCCCAGCAAACACTTCCCTAGCTTCCCACTGAGTACTAGGGCACATCTGATCAGGTCCGAGGGATTTATCCACCTTTCTGCGTTTTTAGACATTCATCACCTCCTACTCTGTAACACGGACATTTTCAAGATGTCACCATCTGTTTTCCCACTTTATATATCTTCCACGTCCTCCTCCACAGTAAACACTGATGCAAAATACTCAGGTAGTATCTCTCCCATCTCCTGTGGTTCCACACATAGGCTGCCTTGTTGATCTGTGAGGAGACCTATTCTCTCCCTCGTTACTCTTTTATCCTTCATGTATTTACAAAATCCCTTTGGGTTTGCCTGAACCCTATTTGCAAAGCTATCTCATGTCCCTTCTTAACTTATCTTTTCTCATAGCTATCTGAAAACTTCAGGAATTGTTATCACTGCCTGGCCAGCCTTATTAGCTAATACAGGGTCCAGTATGGCCCCTCCTCTAGTTGGTCTATACACATACTATATCAAGAAACTCTCTTGGATGCACTTAACAAATCTGCCCCATCTAAATCTTTTGCTCTAAGAGAGTCCAAGTCAATATTAGGGAAGTTAAAATCACCCACAATGACAACCCCGTTTTTATTGCATTCACTCGCTTTCTCGTTCTTGGGCACAATTTCTCATTCACTCACCCTCTCATTCTCGCACACAAACTCTCATTAATGCAATCTCTTGTTCACTAACTTGCACTCTCATTCTCTGTTAATCTCTCATTCATTCACTCACACTCTCATTCTCTGTTAATCCCTCATTCACTCACTCATGCTCTCATTCTCTGTTAATCTCTCATTCACTCACTCATGCTTGCATTCATTCACCACCCTCTGTTTCACCTACCTGCCCTCTCATTCACTCACTCGTTCTCTCTTTCACTTACCACCCTCTCATTCTGTCACTTGTGCTCTCATTCTTGTACATAATCTCTTATTCACTAACTCACCCTCTCTTTTACTCACTCATGCTCTCATTCTCATAAACAATCTCTCATTCAATTGCCCTCTCATTCACTCACTTGTTCTTTCAATCACTTACTCAACCACTCATTTACTCACTTGCTCTCACATTTTGACACGCAATATTTCATTCACTCACTCCCTTGCCCTCTCATTCTGATCCAGAATTTCTTATTCAATCACTCGCTCACTCATTCAGCCACTCTTTCATTCGCATACTCAATCTCTCATTCATTCACACTCTCATTCAATGACTCACCCTCGCATTTCACTCATTTGCTCTCTTATTCATTCACTTGCTCTCTCTTTCACTTAGTCATCCATCATTCACTCACTCACCCTTTCTTTCACATACCCACCCTTCTCAGTCACTTACTCTTTCTATCCTTTCATTCACTCACTCTTAGATTTCCACACATATCTCATTCACTCACTCCCTCAAGCTCTCATTCTGACACAGAATTTCTCATTCACTTACTCAGTCACACTCTCTCATTCTCATACACAATTTCTCATTCACTCACTCACTCATGCTCTTATTCAGTCACTCGCCCTCACATTCACTCACTCACCCTCTCATTCACACACACAACCCCTCATTCATTCACTGACCCTCATGTTCTCACACACAACCTTTCATTTACTCACTCATTGTAAACACACACAGTTTTTCAGTCACTCACTCATTCATTCGGCCTCTTATTCACTGCTCTCATTTATTCCATCACCATTTCATTCACACAAATTCTAAAAAGATCTATGTATATTTATAACATACGTAGGCACCTTACATAATACGTATACAGTAAAACAGTTTTCATTATACCTGCTTCTTTTGTCAACAGGTGTTACTTGTCACCCTTTCCAATTCTCTGATACCTCTCCCAGGTCCAAAGAGGATTGAAAAATCTGATAATTTGCCATTTCATCTCTCATCAACTCCATCAGGACTTCATAAATGTTTGACTTCAATATGATACAAAAACGCTTGGCTTATCAGGAGTTAACAGAGTCTGTTTGTTCAGTAAAGTATAATTAATATCAGTCAGCATCAACCTGAGGCATGTCATCTCTCTGCTCTTAATAAGTAGCTCATTTCACAATGTTAGCCAATAATCTCTGGGAAGTGTATTACATCCAACACAGATGCAAAAAACAGCCTTCAGGAGGAAGAGAGAAGTCAGCAAAATCTGAGAAAAAGCATTTTGGGTGTTAAGACAATGGGATGGAATCAGAGAGCAACAAATTGGAATTTCACCAGAACAGGAAGGAGTTTCTTCTGGGAGTTTGACTATCTTTCTGCATATTATGACAGATTATCCTTAACAGATCGGATAAAGTTGGCACTTTTGATTATTCAAAAGATTTACTATCCACTCCTTGCTTCTGTTGGTGTCCCTGGTAAGTCTTTACATAAACTGCCGAGAATTATCTGATCAACCTTACAATTTATTTCCAACTGTTCTTCTGGTCAGCCTCTGCTCCAAGGATGAATTCCACAATCCTTTGCCAACTGTATTACTGTTCTTTTATTTGTCATTTCATGTTCCAAACTATATTCCACAAAGGTATTCTTGTTTTTTTAATCTGTGGAAAATCACATTGACTAGCACTCACCCCTAACACTGATTCCGTTTACAATCCATCTCCTCCCCATCCCTCCCCCAAATGTCTGACCTTTCTTGACCAAAACTCTCCACAGTTGGAAACACCACCATCAAATTTCCTCTTCTCCTTTGGGAAAAACAACACCAATTTTCCAGTCTGCCCACATAACCTTGCCCATTAGATAGCTCGTACTCCTTCCAACGCCTTCACACTCTTCTTCAAGTTTGGAGTCCTGTATTGGACACAATACTCCAGGTGAGAATGGACTGGCATTGTGCAAAGGTGGAGGAGAGTTCTCATTTTGTGTAGCCAAGAACATATACTTCATGAACTGTTTAGTTAAACTGGCCCCATCATCTTCAAAGTTCAATGTACAAACAGTCTCTGTTTTTTTTAAGATTCCCTACAGTGTAGAAACAGGCCCTTCAGCCCAATAAGTCCACACCGACCCTCCGAAGAGCAGACCCATTCCCCTACATTTACCCCTGACTAATGTACCTAACATTACGGGCAATTTAGCACAGCCAAATCCTGGAACTCCTTCTGCAACAGCATTGCAGCTATGACTACACCCCAAAATCTGCAGTGATTCAAGAAGGCAGCTCACCATCACTTTCCCATGCTGAAAATGTGTTGCTGGAAAAGCGCAGCAGGTCAGGCAGCATCCAAGGAGCAGGAGAATCTACGTTTGATGCTGCCTGACCTGCTGCACTTTTCCAGCAACACATTTTCAGCTCTGATCTCCAGCGTCTGCAGTCCTCACTTTCTCAGTCGATCACTTTCCCATGGGCAATTAGAGATGGGCAATAAATGCTGGCTCAAATGATGGCATTCTCAGCTTATAATCTGTCTTAAAAAGTTGAAGGAAGGAAAGGAAAATTTGATAAAAGACAGATCAAAGTTGGAAGTCTTTGACACCATGATGCTTTCTTGGTTCAACTCACAGTTAAATTGTTTATTTTAAGTGAAACTAAGAAACCAATTATATGTTCTAACCAAAACCATCAGGCCAACGTTCTCGTTGATGAGACAGTTCATTTTCTGAAATGAGGACAAATACTTTTTTCAGAATTTGATGAGGACCACTGAGGTTCCAGAAACATCCTGAGCAACACGAAGAGAATGACGTAAATCCCACTAACCTTCTGACAGTAATAGATCTATTTTAAAGGAAGTCAGGCAGCATCCGAGGAGCAGGAATGTGGGAGGACTGTGGACTGTGGGAGGAAACCGGAGCACCCGAAGGAAACCCACGCAGACATGGGGAGAATGTGCATACTCCACACAGACAGTTGCCCAAGGTGGGAATTGAACTCAGGTCCCTGGTACTGTGAGGCAGCAGTGCTAACCACTGAGCCACCATGCCATTTTGCACTCTCAGTTTACTATCAAAAAATACCACTTTCTTTCCAAGTTCCATTCAATAGTTGATCTTGCCCTTAGCTTCATCAATCATTTTATTGCCCTTACTTACAGCAAACTCAATGATGACTCTGAGATCATTTTTTCCATTGATGCTTCCACTGATCTGTTTGAGTTCTTTGGTGCCTATCTCAGGAAAGAGAATCCCTCAATCAGTCCAACACTAAGTTACCTAGCATGACTTTCTCTGTTTGACAGCACGTGTGTCTTTTGATAATGATGTGAATTGTGAATTTCAGGTTAAAGTGTGATTTACAATATTCTCCATTAAGGATAGGAGAAAGTGAGGGCTGCAGATGCTGGAGATCAGAGTCAAGAGTATGGTGCTGGAAAAGCACAGCAGGTCAGGCAGCATCCGAGGAGCAGGAGAATCGATGTTTGGAGCGTTCCTGATGAAGGGCTTATGCCCAAAAGGTCAACATTCCTGCTCCTCGGATGCTGCCTGACTTCCTTTAAAATAGATCTATTACTGTCAGAAGGTTAGTGGGATTTACGTCATTCTCTTCGTGTTGCTCAGGATGTTTCTGGAACCTCAGTGGTCCTCATCAAATTCTGAAAAAAGTATTTGTCCTCATTTCAGAAAATGAACTGTCTCATCAACGAGAACGTTGGCCTGATGGTTTTGGTTAGAACATATAATTGGTTTCTTAGTTTCACTTAAAATAAACAATTTAACTGTGAGTTGAACCAAGAAAGCATCATGGTGTCAAAGACTTCCAACTTTGATCTGTCTTTTATCAAATTTTCCTTTCCTTCCTTCAACTTTTTAAGACAGATTATAAGCTGAGAATGCCATCATTTGAGCCAGCATTTATTGCCCATCTCTAATTGCCCATGGGAAAGTGATCGACTGAGAAAGTGAGGACTGCAGACGCTGGAGATCAGAGCTGAAAATGTGTTGCTGGAAAAGTGCAGCAGGTCAGGCAGCATCAAACGTAGATTCTCCTGCTCCTTGGATGCTGCCTGACCTGCTGCGCTTTTCCAGCAACACATTTTCAGCATGGGAAAGTGATGGTGAGCTGCCTTCTTGAATCACTGCAGATTTTGGGGTGTAGTCATAGCTGCAATGCTGTTGCAGAAGGAGTTCCAGGATTTTGCCCCAGTGACAGTAAAGTAACCATGATATATTTCCAAGCCAGGAAAGTGAGTGTCCGTGAGGGGAATGTGCTCTCATGCGTTTGCTGCCCTTGTCCTTCGAAAGTCATAGTTTTCTAAGGTGCTATCAAAGGAGCCCAGGTGAGTTGCAGCAGTGCATCTTGTAGATGGTAAACACTGCTGCTACTGAACACCAGTAGTGGAGGGAGAGGTTGTTGAAGGTAATTGAAGGTTTGCTAATCAAGCACACTTTTGAGAGTGTCAAGCTTCCTGATTGAAGTTGGAGCTGCACTCATCTTGGTAAGTGGGCAATATTCCTGATTTTAGATGGTGGGCAGGCTTTGAGGAAGTCAGGAGATGAGTTACTCACTTGTTGACTGCAATGCCCCTGCCAGCAATGGGTTTCTTCCTGGGAATATGAAAGGGTTTGATTCCATCTACACTTCCTTTACACCACTTAATTTTCTAAACCAGTTCCTGTTTTTTTTCTTAAGCATAGCTAGTGGTAGTATCAGGTAACATTAGCTACTTTTAAACCATATATGTTCAAACAATGGAGTCATATTTCTTCAGGTATATCAATTATAACATAATCGCCTGTATATAAGGTAAAACAGAGTAATAACTGACAACTTAAACCTACATTGCAATGAAATATTGAGCAGTGATCAGACATTATAGTTTATCAAATCCTTTTTTCAGTGTCACTGAGAATGGTCAGTAGCATGAATTTGGGCTGACCACTCCACACAAACTCAGTATTCTGGAACACAGTTTTACATTCTACAACTAAAAACTGTCCCAAGGTCTTTATTATTTGGCTCTCTTTACTACATTGAGAAATCTGATTACTTATAAATTGCTTCTTATCAGTGGATATTTCATCCTCAGTATGAATTCCTATATGAAAGTTTACTTCACTGAATTCTGTCTCCAGCAGCTAACTCTACCACAGGTACTGTAATTGGATATATCAAACATCAAATTTGAGTCGAACTAATAACTTTGCTCCTAGCACAATTTCTCATATTATTGTGTGTTTTCTTCCCTAACAGTTAACTTATTGACAATTGGAATTCTGTATCAGGGAAAGTGCGGTCTCTCCAAAAGTATTACCTACTACCTGGTGGCTATGGCTTTGGCAGATCTACTGGTCGTTATCCTTGACTTGATATTGAGGCACATTCCAATTATCTATTGGTATCAGTTTACATTCATGTATTCCATCTCGGTGTGCAATATTCATGCAGCCCTGCTTTATGCAGCCACTGACTGTTCTGTTTGGCTCACTGTTACTTTCACCTTTGATCGATTTATAGCAATTTGTTGCCAGAAGCTGAAGTCTAAATATTGCAGTGAAAAAACAGCAGCTGTGGTTCTAGGAACAGTGACAGTATTGAGTTGTTTGAAGAACATCACCTGGTATTTTACATATGCGGGTGAATATAGGCTTCTGAATTTCCCCTGGTTTTGTTATGTAGCAATCACTATTGGGCAATCACTGGGATGGGCAATAATTGAGTTGGTTCATTATCTAATAACACCAGGGATCTCATTTGTCCTGATTCTGTTGCTCAATGCTTTAACTGTCAGACACATTTTGTTGGCCAGTCGAGTCCGCAGCAGACTCAGGGTTCACAGCAGGGGAGATAAAACCAGAGATTCAGAAATTGAGAGTCGAAGGAAATCCATTATTTTACTGTTTGTTATCTCAGGAAATTTCATATCACTGTGGTCATTGTTTATGGTGAATTCTATTTGGTCACGAATGTGGGATTTGGGGTATGTATTTGTACGTCTCCCTGATTTTGTACAAGAAATTGGATTCATGTTGCAGCTCCTGAGTTGCTGTACAAACACTGTGATTTATGCTGTGACACAAACTAAGTTTCGACACCAGCTGAAGAATTTTGGACAATATCCCTTTACTGTTTTTGTAAAACTCATTAAACGATGACATCTGAACAACCAAGCACCAGAACCAAATCTAATCTCACATTCAATCCAATTTGCACTCTACCACAGGGTCAGTAACATGGCTTCATAGTAATAATTTCACTGTCACACTATGGCTCAGTGGCGATCATTTTCAGCATGGAAACAGACCTTTCAGGCCTCCTCATCCATGCCAACCAAATATCCTAAATGAATAGAGTCCTATTTGCCAATATCCCTCAAATCCCTTCCTATTCATACACCCACCTAGATGCCTTTTAAATGTTGTATTTGTACCAGTCTCCATCACTTCCTCTAGCAGTTCATTCCATACATGTACCACCCTCTGCATGAAAAAGTTGCCCTTTTGCTCACTTTTAAGTATTTCCCCTCTCAACTTAAATCTATGCCCTTAATTTTGGACCCTCTCACCCCAGGGAAACGACCTTGCCTATTTACCCTAACCATGTGCCTTGTGATTTTATAAACCTCTATCTAGGTTATCCTTCAGCTTCTGATGCTTCAAGGAAAATAGTCCCAGTGCATTTAGCCTCTCCCTATAGGTCAAATCCTCCAACCCTGCAATATCCTTGTAAATCTTTTCTGAACCCCTTCAAGTTTCACAACATTTTTCTCAGAGCAGGGAGATCAGAATTGCACACAGTATTCCAAAAGTGACCTAACCAATATCCTATACAGCTACAACATGACCTCCCAACTCCTATTCTCAATGCACTAAGAAAGGAAAGCATAAAAGCATACCAAACATCTCCTTGGCTACCCTATTTACTTATGTCTCCACTTTCAAGGAACTATGAACCTGCACTCCAAGGTCTCTTTTTTTCAGCAGAAAGTGAGGTCTGCAGATACTGGAGATCAGAGCTGAAAATGTGTTGCTGGAAAAGTGCAGCAGGTCAGGCAGCATCCAGGGAACAGGAGAATCAACGTTTCGAGCATAAGATTCCTGAAGAAGGGCTTATGCCCGAAACGTCGATTCTCCTGTTCCCTGGATGCTGCCTGACCTGCTGCGCTTTTCCAGCAACACATTTTCAGCTCTTTTTGTCAGCAACACTCCCCAGGACCCTACCATTCAGTGTCTAAGTCCGACCCTGATTTGCCTTTCCAAAATGCAGGAATTCACATTTATTTAAATTAAATTCCATCTGCCACTCCTCAGCCCATTGGTCCATCTGATCAGGATCCCATTGTACTGTGAGGTAACCTTCTTGGCTGTTCACTGCACCTCCAATTTTGGTGTCATCTGCAAACTAATTAACTATACCTCCTATGTTCACATCCAAATCATTTATGAAATTGACAAAAAGCAGTGGACTCAGCATTGATCCTTGTGTCACACCACTGGTCACAAGCCTCCAGCCTGAAAAGCAAGCCTACATTATCACCTTACGTCTTCTACCTCAGAGCTGGTTCTGTTTCCAAATGGCTGATTCTCCCTGTATTCCATGTGATCCAACTTTGCTAACGTCTACCATGAGGAATGCCTTACTGAAGTCCATATAGATCACGTCCACCACATTGCCTTCATTCATCTTCTTCATCATTTCTTCAAATTACTCTAGCGAGTGAGACACAGTTTCCCACATACAAAGCCATGTTGACTATCCCTAACAAACCTTGCCTTTCCAATACATGTAAATCCTATCCCTCAGTTCCCTGGCTTTTCCTTACCACTTTCTTAATTATTGGCATGTCATCCAACCTCCAGTGTTCCAGCACCTGACCTGTGGTCATTATGATACAAATATCTCAGCAAGGGCCCAGCTTCTCATAGCATTCCCTAGCTTCTTATAGCATTTGAGGCTACACCTGATCAGATCCTGGGGATTTATCCACCTTTATGCATTTTAAGCCATTCAGTACCTTCTCCTCTGAAATATGGACAGTTTTCAAGATGTAACTATTTATTTCTCCACGTTCTACATCTTCCGTATCCTTCTCCACGGTAAACATTGATGCAAAATACTCATTTAGCATCTCCCTCATTTCCTGCGGTTCCATACATAGGTGGCCTATTCCTCCCCTAATTACCTGTTGTCCATAATGTATTGATAAAATCCCTTTGGATTCTCCTGAACCCTATTTGCCAAAGCAATCTCATGTCCCCTTTTTGCCCTCCTGATTTCCCTCTTAAGTATACTTCTACTGTCTTTATACTCTTCTAAGGATTCATTTGATCTCTGCTGTCTTTACCTGACTTGCTTTGTTCTTTCTCTGGACCAAAACATCAATTGCTCGACTCATCCAGCATTCCCTACCAGCCTTGCCTTTCACTCAAATAGAAACATATTGTCTCTGGACTCTTGTTATCTCATGTTTGAAGGCTTCCCATTTTCCAGCCGTTCCTTTGCCTGCAAACATCTGACCCCAATCAACTTCTGACAGATCTTGCCTAATACCGTCAAAAATGGCCTTTCTCTAATTTAGAATTTTAACTTTTAGATCCGGTCTATCCTTTTCCATCACTATTTTAAAACTAATAGAATTATGGCTGCTGGCCCCAAAGTGCTCCCCCAATGGCACCTTACTCACCTGCCCTGCCTTATTTCTGAAGAGTAGGTCAAGTTTTGCACCTTCTCTAGTAGGTACATCCACATACTGAATCAGAAAATTTTCTTGTACACTTTTAACAAATTCCTCTCCATCTAAACCCTTAACAGTATGGCAGTCCCAGTCTATGTTTGGAATTATTCTTACAGGTTACTGAGATCTCCTTACAACTTTGCTTCTCAATTTCCCACTGACTATTGAGGGGTCCACAGTACAAACCCAATAAAATTAGATTAGATTAGATTACTTACAGTGTGGAAACAGGCCCTTCGGCCCAACAAGTCCACACCGACCCGCCGAAGCGCAACCCACCCAGACCCAATCCCCTACATTTACCCCTGCACCTAACACCTAGCAATTTAGCATGGCCAATTCACCTGACCTGCACATTTTTGGACTGTGGGAGGAAACCGGAGCACCCGGAGGAAACCCACACAGACACAGGGAGAATGTGCAAACTCCACACAGTCAGTCGCCCGAGGCTGGAATTGAACCCGGGTCTCTGGCGCTGTGAGGCAACAGTGTTAACCACTGTGCCACCGTGCCGCCCACAAAACGCAGGTTCGTCTGGGATCATCCCTTTCTTATTTCTGAATTCCACCCAAATAACTTCCCTGGATGCATTTCCAGGAATATCCTCCCTAAGTACAGTGTGGTATGAAGACAGTATTGCCCTGTCAGAAGTGTTTTCTTTCACATGAGATCTTGAAGAAAGCCACATCTTCCTTCCAAGTTGGATGTTGAAACTGTTTTGGTCAAAGTTAGGGTTAGGGTTAAGTTAGGTTACTATTTTGAGGAAGAGCTGGGGGATTTTCTCTAGTGTCATGGCCAAGATTTATCCCTGAGAAATGTGGGTGATTACATTGCTTTTTGTGGTCATAGAACATAGAACATAGAACAGTACAGCATAGTACAGGCCCTTTGGCACATGATTTTGTGCTGAGCATTTATCTTAATCTAAGATCAACCTAACCAACACACCCCTCAATTTACTGCCATCCATGTGCTTGTTTAGCAGTCTCTTAAATGTCCCTAATGTCTCTGACTCTATTACCACCATTGGCTGTTCATTCCATGCACCCACCACTTTCTGTGTAAAGCACCTCTCCCCTAAACCTTCTTCCAATCACCTTAAAACTATGACCCCTCATGACTGCCATTTCTGCCCTGGGGAAATGTCTCTGGCTATCTACTCTCTCTGTGCCTATCATTACCTTGTACACCTCTGTCAAGTCACCTCTCTTCCTTCGTCTCTCCAGTGTGAAAAGCTCGAGCTCACTCAACCTCTCTTCATAAGACAAGCCCTCCAATCCAGGCAACATCCTGATAAATCTCCTCTGCATCCTCTCTAAAGCATCTACATCCTTCCTATAATGAGGTGACCAGAATCACACACAATACTCCAAGTATGGTCTAAGCAGGGTTTTATAGAGTTGCAGCAAAACCTCGTGGCTCTTTAACTCAATCCCCTGATAATGAAAGCCGAAACACCATATGTCTTCTTAATAACCCTCTCAACTTGGGTGGCAACTTTGAGGGATTTAGGGATATGGACCCCAAGATCCTGCTGTTCCTCCACACTGCCAAGAATCCTATCTTTAATCCCGTATTCAGCATTCACCTTCCAAAATGAATCACTTCATAGTTATCCAGGTTGAACTTCATCTGCCACTTCTCTGCCCAGTTCTGCATCTTGTTAATGTCTTATTGTAGCCTGCAACAGCCCTCGACACTATCTACAACACCACTGACCTTTGTGTCATCAGCAAACATACTAACCCACCCTTCCACTTCTTCATGCAAGTCATTTAGAAAAAACTACAAAGAGCACAGGTCCCAGAACAGATCCCTGTGGGACACCACTGGTCACGACCTCCAAGCGGAATACTTTCCATCCACTACCACTCGCTGTCTTCTTTCGGCCAGCCAAATTTCCCTGTATCCCATACCTCCTAACTTTCTGAATGAGCCTACCATAGGGAACCTTATCAAATGCGTTATGAAATCCATATACACCACGTCCACTGCTCAACTTGTCTCATCACATCCTCAAAGAACTCAAGAAGGTTTGTGAAGCATGACCTGCCCCTCACAAAGCCATGCTGACTATCTTTAATCAAACTATGTTTTTCTAAATTGTCATAAATCCTATCTCTCAGAATCCTTTCCAGTACCTTGCTTACCACAGACGTAAGACTGGCTGGCTTGTAATTCCCAGGGATTTCCCTATTCCCCTTTTTGATCAGAGGAACAACACTCACCTCCGTGAAGATGCAAAGATCATTACCAGAGGTGAAGCAATCTCATTCCTCACTTCCCCTAGTAACCTTTGATATATCTGAGTACTTACCTATCTTCATTCTTCCCAGAATTTCCAGCCCATTCACCTTCTTAATATCAATCTGTTCAAGCCTATTAGCCTGGTCCACAGTGTTCTCACTATCAACAATGTCCCTCTCTCTGGTGAATACTGAAGCAACAAAACTCGTTTAGGACCTCCCCTACCTCTTCTGACTCCAGGCACGAGTTCCCTCCACTATCCCTGATTGGTCCGACTTTCTCTCAGATCATTCTCTTCTTCCTCACGTATGTGTAGAACACCTTTGGGTTTTAGATTAGATTCCTTACAGTGTGGAATCAAGTCCTTTGGCCCCACAAGTCCACACCAACCCTCTAAAGAGTAACCCACCCAGACCCATTTCCCTCGACTAATGCACCTAACATTATGGGCAATTTAGCATGGCCAATTTACCTAACCTGTACATCTTTGGATTGTGGGAGGAAACCAAAGCACCTGGAGGGAACCCACAAAGAAACGGGGGGAAGGCGCAAACTCTGCACGGACAGCCGCCCGAGGCTGGAATCAAACCCGGTCCCTGCCGCTGTGAGGCAGTAGTGCTAACCACTGAGCCACCATGCCACCCCAAATCCCTATCCTTCCCATCAATGCTTTATAGTGCCCCCTCCTCGCTCTCCTCAGTCCATTTTTGAGTTCTTTCCTAGCTACCCTGTAATCGTCTAAAGCTTTGCCAGATCCTTGTTTCCTCAACCTTCTTCCTTTCAATGAGAAGCTCCTCTCCTCTTGTCATCCAAGGCTCCTTCACATTACCATTCCTTGCCTCTCTCAGTGGGACAAAGCTATCTAACATTTGCACAAGTGCTCCTTAAACGGCCTCCACGTTTCTGTTGTGCATTTCCCGTAGAACAACTGTTCCCAATTTATACTCCACAGCTCCTGTCTAATAGCGGTATTATTTCCCCTCCCCCAATTAAATACCTTCCCATGCCATCTGCACCTATCCTTCTCCATGGCTATGGGAAAGCTGAGGCAGTTGTGGTCTCTGTCACCAAAATGCTCTCCCACTGAGAAATCTGACACCTGACCTGGTCATTGTGCATGTTTCCTGCATTACAATTACAAATGCACATCAAAAGCACTGCACTGGGACACCAAGAGGTGGGCAAGTTCATAAGACCATAGCATGATTATAACACAGATGGAGGTCATGGTGTTTGTCACATGTTTGACTCTAAAACAGCAAATCAGTCAATTCTATTCATTGCCTGTTCCCCACTTTGTAATGCTTCTCCTTTCAGATGTTTATTCAATTCCCCCTCAATTGAACCTGCTTCCATCACACTCTCAGGTAATGCATTCCATACTCTAACTACTTTAAAGTGGTGTTATCCAGCGCTGAAACCCTCTGCCAATGTGAACTATTCACTCTTTAGAGACCCTTCATAGTTTTGAACACTTTAATTAAAACTCTTCTCAATCTTCTCCTCCAATTAAAATACTCGTAAATTCTCCAATCTAATGCATATGGCTATTAGCGTATCATCTCTCCCACTGGTCAGATCCAGTCTTGTTCTACTAAAGTTGGCTCTCCCCCAGTTAATTTTTCTCACTCTGGATTGTCCATTATCCATTTTCACCATGATTCCAAACCTTACAGTACAATGATCACTTGATGTATTTGGCCTAACTCATTCCCATCAATCAAGTCTAGCAGTGACTTATTTCCCATTGGATTGAAAACATGCTGTAGAAATTTCTCCTGAACACACTTATTATCAATGGGCATCAATGTGGATTTCAACAGTTTCCTCATTTCCCCTTCCCCCACCTCATCCTAGCTTCTAACCTCCAGCAACTCGATCCCCTGACCTGTCCGGACTTGTCCGACCTGCCCAGCTCCTTTTCCACCTATCCACTCCACCCTCTCCTCCCTGACCTATCACCTTCATCTCCTTCCCCACTGACCTATTGTACTCTATGCCACTCTCTCCCCACCCCCACCCTCCTCTAGCTTATCTCTCCACGCTTCAGGCTCTCTGCCTTTATTCCTGATTAAGGGCTTTTGCCCGAAACGTCGATTTTGCCTGTCCTCGGATGCTGCCTGAATTGCTGTGCTCTTCCAGCACCACTGATCCAGAATCTGGTTTCCAGCATCTGCAGTCATTGTTTTTACCACACTTATTATTGCCCACCGTCGGAGAAATTAGCCCAATAAAGCAGAGATCACAAAACGCAGATCAAAGTGAAATTAACAATCGGTTTATTAACACAGCGATAGCGTGGAAGAGAAATTGACCAAGTTGAAACAGCACAGTCTGCCCAAGTAGCTGAAACTCTCTTCCCCAAGACGAGTATCAAGACAGTTTTTATAGGAATACAGTACAACGATGCTAATTAAAAATAGTGAAAATACAATGGTCTTGATAATCAAGTAATTACGTTGCGATGGTGATAATTGCAAAATAGTTATCAGAAGAATGTCCTGAACGTAGATACAATGCAGTGTCTGGCAGCATTAATCAGTGTTGATTAGGAGGGATCAGGAGACTCCAGCTCTCTTTGAGGGTAGGTGAGAGTATCCCTTTTCTTGGCAGCAGTAAGGTGTTTCCATTGTTGCTCTCCTGTGAGCAAGGTATTCTGATGCCTCTCTGTCTGACCTGTCCTTTGTGTGGCTTTGGTATCACTGGGGTACGAGATTGCCCTTAGGGCTTTGGGACAGCTATGTTTTTCGGGTCCAGGAAGCTTATTTTCAGGGGTTGCCTTGGGAAGTGTATTCCCTGGTCTGCAAGTGACGGTGATCATGTCTAGTTTCCCTTGTCAGCCTGTTTGGTCAATGCTGAGGCATTCTGGGTGTTTCTTGTATGGTTTGGACAGGCTTGATTTTCTGTGTTCTGTATTATGCTATGGGTAGGCAGGGTGGCAGATCTTTTCCCAGATCCACCTCTGTCCTTTACATCATTACTACCCATGTCTACATTTGGCTCTGCTCTAGGTCATTGTGGATGGGAGTGGTACCTGTCTATGTATGAGACATCTTGTATAACTAGCCCCATCTCAACTCATACACCTAATAGAACCATAGACTGACACAGCATAAAAGGTCACCATTGTGCCTGGGCCAGCCCTTTGTAAGAATTATCCCATGAGTCCCACTTCCTTGCACTTTTCCCTTTGCTAAGTCAAATGTTTCTGTGACAGCTACCCATTGAATCTGCGTATACCACCCTCTCCAGCAAATCAAAACACCTCATTGTGATTTTTGAGAAGGTCTGCAGCTCAGGTTGAGGTTCAAGCTGTAGGCTTGTGCGGTAGGTGTGTTCTCATACGTTTCATCACCATGATAGGTAACATCATCGCTGAGCCTCCAGTGAAGCACTGGAGTTCTGTCCTGCTTTCTATTTGTGTCTTGGTCTGTTACCTCAATGTGTGAAGAGTGCTCTTGTACTGTCACCAAGCACAGTGGTGCATGCATTGATCTTGGGGAGCTGTTAATCAAAGGTTGTGGGTTCATGTTCCGCCAGTGTCAAGTGTGGGGGTATGGTGGTTGTGGTTAGCACTACTACCTCACAGCATCAGGTTCGATTCAACTCTTGGACATCCGTATGTGTAGAGTTTGCATATTCTCTCTGTGTCTGTGTGGGTTTCCTCTGGGTGCTCTGGTTTCCTCCCATAGTCCAAAGATGTGCAGGTTAGGTGGATTGGCCATGAGAAATGCTGGATTACAAGGATAGGGTGGACTTAATGGCCCAAATGGCCCCCATTCCTGATGAAGGGCTTTTGCCCAAAACATCGATGTTCTTGCTCCTCGGATGCTGCCTGACCTGCTGTGTTTTTCCAGCTCCACTCAAATTTGATTCTAATCTCCAGCATCTGCAGTCCTCACATCTGCCTTAATGGCTTGAATGGCCTGCTTTCACACCATAAGGATTCTATGATTTGTTTTTTTTTTCTAATAGTTATGACTGTCTTGACCAACCTGCCACAAAATATTAGAATTAGAATCATTTAGTGTGGAAATAGGCCCTTTGGCTCAACAAGTTCACACTGATCCTGTGAAGAGTAACCCACCGAGACCCATTCCCCTACACTATATTTGTCCCTGACTAATGCACCTAACCAACACATCCCTGAACACTATGGACAATTTAGCATGGCCAATTCACCTAACCTGCACATCTTTGAATTGTGGGAGGAAACCAGAGCCCCCAGACGAAACCCACACAGACAGAGAAAGAATGCGTAAAGTCGTCACCCGAGGCTGCAATCGAACCTAGGTCCCTGGCACTGTGGGGCAGCAGTGCTAACTACTGAGCAACCATGCCACCCGATATAATTTATTTACCTCACCATAACTACTGCATTTTTGCATGGATCTCAGAAAGATAGTATAATTTGAAGACAGGTAGGTGATGACATGTAATGTCCCTGTATAGAGATCCTCATTGCATCTTCAACATTTTATCTGCCTCTTTCTGCCTCCCAGCACAATGGATGCAGTGTAGCTTGCAGTCAGCCAGGCAGAGTACTGCTGTCACTTAAGGTAGCTGTCAGAAACACAGAACTCAGACTATGTAGATATCTGAGATCTTCTAACAGTGTAAATAGTTAGTGTTAATAAACCTTAAGACATCTGTCTCACCAAGAACCCAGTCTCATTAGTATACAAAGGTTAACATTATAGGAACAGAACTCAGATCAAACCAGACTGGCAATAGCATAATCCAAACAAAAAAATCCTTTTGCTATTCTGAATATCTTAATAAAAGTTCTGCTCAATTTTCTCTACTCCAATAAGAACAATCCCAGGTACTCCTTCCATCGAATAGAAATCCCTCCTCTTCCATTATGCAATGTTGGTAAATTTTGTCTGTACCCACTCGAGAGGGTTCTGATATCTTTCCCAAACAGAGGTGCCTGGAATTCTCCAGTCAACCCTGAACTCATACTTCAGGTGAGTTCATTATGAACTTCCTTGCTTTTGGTCTCTGCTTCTATTTTTAAAACTTACATGCCCCACATGCCAGTGTAACAGTTCACTAGTTTATCACATTACATGTCACAATTTCTGTACCTGAATTCTGGTTTCTTTGATCCTGTACCACTTCTAAAATTCAACTGATCAGAGATAGACATGATGTAAATCTTTCTTCCCAAACTCCTCCATCCGGCCAAGTCCCTTTCGAAGCTCATCCAGGTTGAATATATTCCTGGTGCCCTCGAATTGCTCCTCTCTCATTCTGAACAACTTGAAGTGATGGCCGAGTGGCATTATCACTAGACTGTTAATCCAGAGACCCAGATGATGTTCTGGGGACCAGGGCTCAAAGCCCGCCATGGCAGATGGTGGAATTTGAATTCAATTTTAAAAAGCCTGGAATTTAAGAGTCTAATGATGACCATGACTCCATTGTTGATTGTTGGAAAATACCCAACTGGTTCACTAATGTCCTTTGGGGAAGGAAACTGCCATCCTTACCTGGTCTGGCCTACATGTGACTCCAGACCCACAGCAATGTGGTTGACTCTTAACTACTTTCTGGGCAATTAGGGATGGGCAATAAATGCTGCCGAGCCAGTGATGCCCTCACCCTGTGAATGAGTAATTTAAAAAAAAATTGTCTCGAGCAAAGGCGTCAGATTCATATTGTTATGCCACCACCTCGAAGTTTAGGATCACGCTGAGCTTATGCTCTTCTGTCACCTTTGTTGCCTCACTCTTATCTTCAGCCAAGAACCTTCCTCTCTTCTCTCACAGAGCAAATAAATTTCCAATTCCTAGTATTCTGCCTCCACCCGAGCCCCCTACTCTAGTCTCTTGTCCTCATGGAGTCATTGGCTATTAGTGTGGAAACCCATTGTGTCCATGATAGTCAGAATAACTATTAGTCTAACTAGTCTAATTAGACTAACTAGTCCAACACCATTTCTCAACTTTCCATTGTTCTTTTCATTGAAAGCTGCCTCAGAACGTTGGCTGCCCCAAAGACTACATCCTTTATATTCACTCACACACTCTGACTTCCTCCGCATGTTACAGACTCAGAATGATTACAGCATAGACGAAGGCAATTCAGCCCACTGAGTTTGCACGTACCATCCATAGTAGTTTTCATTGTGGTTGTCAAGGGCATCAATTGCCCATCCCTCATTGGCCTTCAACTAATCGACACTCCAGATTATTTCAGAGAGAACCACATTGCTGTGGCTACGGAATCACATATAGACCAGATTTCCCTAAAAGGGAATTAGGATTTTACGACAATCGACAATGGTTTCATCGTCATCATTAGACACTTCAGATTTTTTTTTAAAAAAGTTCAAATTCCACCATCTGCCATGGAAGCATTCAAACTCAAGACCACAGCACATTACACGGCTCTCTGAATTAACAGTCCAACAATATCGCTATGCCATTGCCTCTCGCCATTTGAGAAGATTGCAACTGATAAAAGAAGCAGTGACACATTGCAGTTCTAAGCAGCAGATTACAAAGTAAGTACAGGAAGTATGTTCCCAATAACCAGGGAGGCTAGAACCAGGGTCATATAAGGTGGGCCATGTTGGACTGAGTTAAGGAAAATGTTCTTCCCTTAGAAAGTGGTGAGCCTGTGGATTTTACCACATGATCTAGTTTTTAGGGGCTGAAAGTATTAAGGAGTATGGGGAGAAAGAAGGGACAGGGTACTGCAGTGGGAGACCAGCCACAATCATATTGTGGTCACTGAAAACTGAGGAAAAGTCTGAGTGAAATTTAAGAAATAAAATGTGAAACAAGGTGAGGGAATGTACAAAGATAAACTTAACAAAATGGTGAGAAATTTGGAAGATGAAAAAATATTGAGTGAAAAATGCAAGAAACACAAAGTGTTGGGTGAGGAAAAAAGTAAATGTCATACTGATGAGATAAAAGCTAAGTGAAAATATGGAAAACAAGAAATGCTGAGAAATGTGAAACAAAGGAGTGAAGAGTGAAAGATGTGAGAAACTACAGTGCATTCAGGAAAGTTAAGTAGTAGAGGGTCCCTCACCGAAAGGGACAAACTCAACCTACTCTTGGGAAATTGGGCAAGTCAGACGATGGAGGTCTTTGTGGGGGAGCACTTTGGGACCAGTGACCATAGTCCTATTAATTTCAAAATAATTATGGATAGTGACAACACTGGTCAACAGGTTCGAGTTCTAAATTGGGGCAAAGTGATTTTTGATGGAATTACTAAGGAGCCTGCAGGGGTTTATTGGAGTAGTATGTTTGCAGGCAAAGGTGATTCTGGCAATTGGGAGGTCTTTAAAAGTGAGATAGCTTGAATTCAAAGGTCTATATATTCCTGTGAGGGCGACAGCAAAAGTTGACAGGATTAGGGAACCCTGGATGACAAGACGTATTGAGGCTTTAACCACAAAAAAAAAGGTGTGGCTCAGGAACAGGGAGCTGGGATCAAGGGAATCCCTGGAGGTATACAGGGAATACAGGAATTTACTAAAGGAGGAAACCAGGAGGGCAAAAGAGGATACGAGATAGCCTTGGCTGAAAAGATTAGGGTGAATTCAAAGAGGTTAAGTACACTAAAGGAAAAAAAACTAGGGACAGAATAGGGCCCCCCAAGGACCAAGGTGGACATGTATGTGGAGAACGACAGGACAGAGGCGAGATTCTCAATGAATATTTCTCCGCTGTGGAGAAAGACATGAATACTAGGGAACTTGGGGAAGTTTGTGGTGATAGCTTGGTGGCAGTCCATATCATAGTAGATGAGGTGTTGGATATATTAGAATACATGAAGGTGGATAAATCTCCTGATCCTTACCAGATATAGCCAAGAACATTGCAAGAGGCCAATATTTTTTCAACATCGTTAGCCATTAGTGAGGTCCCTGAAGACAAGGTGGTAGCGAATATTGTGCCATTATTCAAGAAGAGTTGCAAAGAAAAGCCTGGGAATTACAGACCAGGAAGCTTAAAATCTGTGGTGTTTTAAGTTACTTGAGAAGATTCTGAGATAAGATATACATCCATTTGGAAAGACAGGGTTTGACTTGGAGTAGTCAGCATGGCTTTGAGAGTGGGAGGTCATGCCTCACAAATTTGTTAAGAGTTCTTTGATGAATTGACCAGGAAGGTTGACGAGGGCAGGGCAGATGTGTCTATACAGATTTCAGTAAGGCCTTTGATAAGGTTCCACATGATAGGCTGCTCTGAAAGGTTAGATCACATGGAATTCAGGGGTACCTCACAAAGTGGATACCCAATTGGCTTGATGGTAGGAATCAGAGGGTAATAGTGGTTGAGGCAGGTATATTAACAACAGTTAGAATAAAACATTTGGATAAATACATGGATAGGAAAGGTTTAGAAGGATATGGACCAAGTGCAGGGAAATGTGGTTAGCATGGATGGGACAATTTTGGTTGGCACGGACCAGTTTGGGCCAAAGGGCCTCTCTCCATGCTGCAGGACTCTTTGACTACAATAATTCAGCTAATGATATTTGAAAAATCAGCAGGAATTTTTAATCAACCCCTTCAGAGACGTTATGACAGACTTCTGGAACACATAGGTCTTGAACCCAAGCCTTCCGTGAGGGGGTAGGGACATTACCACTATGCCACAAGAATTCTAAACCTATTACACCTGGTATTACCGGCGGTCTCCCATCCAAGTACTATCCAGGTCTGAATCTGCTTAGCTTAGGAGTTTGGGTATTTCAAAGTAGTACAGCCATATAAAAATGATGAGAGAGAGAGTCAGCGTCTTCAGTGAGAACAGAAAGAGACAGAACCTTCACGGAAGAGACAGGCAGCACCTTCAGGAGAGACAGAGTGAGTCAGCACCCTCAGGGGGCAGTCCGTATTGTTAGTAAATCCTGTTAGATTAGCTGTCTCACAAGAAAGACTGGAAGAAATCTCATGACTCATCTCTTAATGAGTGGGGAAAGTGATAAGGTATCTGTCCCTCAACAAAGGAATGACATCGCAGGTGTGGAGCCGATTATAGGACACGTCCGATCTGATTATCTCTTCCCTGTCATTGGACAACTGAATGAATATAATTAAGGACATGATTGACATGACTATCTATCAGCCCCTTAAATGGACACTTAAAACAGGAGGGTTTGAAGGCAGAGGACAGCTCTCAAGTCAATCCATGCTCAGAGGGTGGAAGACATCATTGCTGAAGGCTAACAAAGATCAGACTTCTCTGCCATGTCATCTAAGCCAGGCCCTGTAAACTGCTCTCATCTGTTACATGTTGTGCATCCATGATGTCTTTCCTGGCTGACTTACAACTATCACTTCTCAACAACCACTTGTGAATTCTTAACCATTGTTAGCAATCTATAACCCTTGATCAAATATTACAGTAAATAAGAGAGGAAGCTAAGAAAAATCATTGCACAGCGTATATTTTATTTTCCATTTGAATGGTTTTGTGCAATAATCCAGAGGGGAACTGTGCAATGAACAGCTGAAAACATCTGAGAGTCCAGTGATATCCAATACGCATTGCTGATGAAATATTGAGATAAAGCAATAAGACTCAGCGCCAAAGTGATTGATGAACAATATCCCAGACCAATGTGCTGCTAATGTCTTAATCATAATTACTCGTGAAGAAACAAGAAATATTCTTTTCTGGTGTGTTCATGGCTCCCAGTCCCTTCAATTGTGTTCCCTCCCAGTTGGGGAACACTTCAGCGGTGCGGCACATTTGACCTCAGACCTTCGGGTGACAGTCCTCCAAGGCAGACTTCAGGACAGGCAACAACACAAAGTGGCCGAGCAGAGGCTGATAGCCAAGTTCGATACCCATAGGGAGGGCCTCAACCAGAACCTTGGGTTCATGTCATATTACAGGTGAGACCATTGCACTATACACACATACAGACATGGACTCTCCTACACACACACACACACCCGTACAGACCCATACACTCACACAGACCCTCTCTCATACACTCCCACACTCACTCTCTCACACAGACTTATACACCTTTACACTGATACGCACACATACACACTTTCTCACAGACACTCATAACCCCCGTCCCTACCCCCCCCCCCCCACATGCACAAGTTTGAGGTGTGAATTTGTACTTGCAGAATTACATTTGACTTTGCTTAAACATTGCATTAATCCATTTTTACATTAGAATCAGTCTGCACATTGTGGCACAGACAGCCTCACACAGGGCACCTCACACCTTCAATGCATTATCTGGGCCGACATGACACCAATTGTTGAAGTTCGCTTGAGAATGTAACTTTTAAAGAAGTTTTGCGATTTAGGTATGAAAGAACTGAAACCAACATGGTCGTTCTAAAAGATGAGAGACTTAACAAACAATCCAGGTCTTTTTCAACACAATTTCAGTTACATCACACTGTAAACTTTTGCTATAAATTCTGTGTCTTATGATCTTATACTCCAGAACCACCTGTGGAAGGAGCAGTGTGCCAAAAGCTAGAGCTTCCAAATAAACCTGTTGTACTATAACCTGGTGTTGTGTGATTTTTAACTTAGCCATATTTGAAGATCACTTAACCATTTTTTTCCACGCAAAGACTTTGGAAGAACTACAAATATATCATAAAGCATAGCTCTCAAATTAAAACTGAGATGTAAGAAAATAATTAAGATGTTGATGTAACAATCAGTTGCTCTGTCAGTGTTGGTTGTGAAGGAACATTATGTACCAGCTGCATGAGAAAGCCCTGGATTCATTATTTAATAACAAGAGGCAGAGACATAAGCAGGACAGCAAGGCGCTGATGTGTGAGAAGTCAGACTTTGAGAACAGGGCAATAGCATCCAACAATTCTGTATTGATATGATATTTAGGATGTTCAAAATTAAATGAAGTTGATCCACCAATGTACATAATTATAACATTCATTATTGTTATATTATTACATAAATACAAATCACACAGGGAGAGGTTTGCAAATCCCATTCTGTGTTCAAGCCCAAGCCCCAAAAAGCCTTGACAAACTCCAAGTATATACATACCAAAACTGATTAATTAAACAGGCATCCACACGGGACAACTCTCTCATCAGAGATTGTTCAACATTCTGTGTTACTTTGAAAAATTTGACAAGAGCTCAACCTGTTCAGCACCCAATGACTGGTCAGCACTAGCTTTCAGGCTCACATAAGGTAGAGAAACATTCGTGCTTTGTATTTCAAAATTAAATCTGACAATTCAATATATACTAGGTTATCTCACGAGGATTTCCCTACCCCTATGTTGAGTGTAATCTGAATAGGATCAAGGGACCACATTACACACATCTGCACCGCAGTAATACCTGATCTCGAAGTCACTAGCTCCCTCGAGACTTTAGTACTATCACCAACCTAAATGGGGAACATGGTCAAGACAGGCCACAGTGCCCATAGACAGGTATGAACAATGTCACTAACATGCAGTGTTAATAAAATCCATCCCTAAGGACAGCTTTGCTGCTTCCAATGGCATGTCATATTGGCCCAAAAATAAACCAGTAACCACAAATGTTTGCAGATTGTCTCAGATTTAGTTATTAACAGCTTAAAAATACTTTAACTTGAGTATCTCTTTTTTAAAATGATTTTTCCAAATTAAATTTAATACTGAAAGGATGCTGACATCTGATATGGAGGCAGTCATCAAATGATAAGTATTTGTTTTTCTCCAACAGGCAGTCCTAAAGGTTGACTATCAGAAGCTGTACATAATTCCTCTCTATGATCACATTGCAAGACAAAGGGAGACTATGTAATTTAAGCTCCTGTGATTTAGAGACAGCCCCTCAAAGCACTGGTGCATAACCAGCAAAACACCTCAAGCATGTAGAGAGGGTAAAAATAAAGATCTTTGTGGAGGAAAGCATTTGCAGACCATGCTGCAGGCTCATTTCCTAGTCCCAGGCTGCTCTGCATGAGAGTGAGAAGTGCCTGCCAACTGGAGTGACACTGTCAAAATCATCAGCATTTTGAACGGAGTGAGAAAGCAAGGTGGTTAAATTAATACATCACACTTTCAGCTAAAAAGCAGAATTAACTAGCTCAGCAAGCAAATTTATACCTTCAGGAATATGCAAAAGAAAATCAGACTGAAAATCTATTGCAAATTTGATTGACTCTTCTTCAGGAATCATTGTTTTTGAAAGTTGAGAACTTTCTGATGAGTGTTGTATGGTGACTGTATCTAACTGAAACTCAGTCCTGACATAACAATATCCAATGTACTTCAAATGCTCTTCCTCCAAACCAGTCAACTTTGTAAAATTTCTAGTTACAACTGGCATAAATACAGTTTCTGAGTTACTAATTGATTTGGCATTTCAACATTGTGTGAAATGTGGCCAAGGGTCCCAACATTCTGAAAACTACCCTCGACATTGTGCGCATTTGCTGAAGAACCTGAGCCACAGAATCTCACTTTTTATGTTGTGCGTAATGCATTCAAAGGTCTGCGCCCAAGATATCCCTACTTCTGCATTGTGCAAGACGAGGGGCCCAAGATCCAATAAATCATCTTTGAGTCTGCATCACTCTGCTCAGTTGACAACCAATGTGTTCTGAGCTGCCGGAATCACTGTTTTTGTATCACTGGTAGATAAATCCCGATTTAGGATCTTAATGAGCACACTCATTAATGAGAACATAAGCTGATATGTGGATCAGGGGCCACAGGCAAACATTTGAAGTCCAGAACATTCAAGTACAGGCAGCTTAAAGACAAGTTTGGCTTCAAGTGCAAAAGACCTCTTTATGAGTAACCCCCATATTCATGCACACTTTTCCACTGACAGATTCCCAGTTATGTGTTGAGCATGCATGTCCTCACAAATTCACATGCATTGTATGTGCAGCCTGACATTGGCAGTTGGGTTCCCCCCCCCCCACCCAACCCTGTTTCTATGAAGAGGTTTCCTATTTGACAGTATCACCATCATCAACTGGGACTGTAACTCATTGAATCTTCTCAATTGTTACCAGAAAATTAAAGTCATTGGTCTCTGTACGCGAGGCATCTGAATTCAAGTGCAGTAACATTCATGCAGCACCCTACAAGGGTGGAAGAAAAGGCAACGGGGTGAATGAAGGCTTCCCTCCTGTCAACAAACAAATGCCAGGCAGCAGTGCAAGCATGAAGAACAGTCCTGCAGAGACTAACAAGACATCATACAGGGATCTTTCTGAGCTGTTCATATGTAATGAAGAACTGAAAGGTACAGTTAAGGATACACAATATATTTGAGTTAATTATTGGTCAGCAAGCACAGTACAGAAATATGAAAATCTCTTATACACTTCTCAGTTGAATAACATTCATAATTTGTATCACTTTAACACTCAGCTCAGCCTCAACCAGCACTACCCCATCCAAGTTGTATTAGGAAGATTCTTTTATCGGATAGCTTCACTGGCAAATGCCCAACGTTGTATTGAGCTGCACAAGTCTGAAGGGCCCAGTTTGTGACCTGGATTCATATTACATTGGCTTACTGAGGATGGAACGAGCATGATTGGGGTACAGTGCAGTGTCCTTCCCACCTTGCTAATACTAAGGGAGGATGACTACTCTGCGAAGTTACTTCATTAATTGTTCCACATGTAAAGTCAAACCTTCCTTTCGCATACTGCAGATATTATCCTGACTTTCACACATTGCTTCTTCAAAAGTATTGACAAAATAATGCAGTATACGATGAGGATACTGACTGCATGACAATCATGACTTATCCTGATGTGGAAAGAAGTGGTGATGAAGATAACGAAGGGGCTTGTGCCTGGAGATACAATCTGCGATGACCTTGGCAGGATCCTGTGTTACATAAGAAAAATCCCAGCACACTGTTTAAAACAAAGTGAATGACAATCAAGTGAAGCAGAAAGGATACAATGATATTCCAAGGCCCCAGACGTAACCAATTGGGCCAGAATCCTTTGTACAGAGCCAAGAAACCTTCAGTCCTCCATGTCTGACAACACAAAGAGAAAATGTTACAACAGACATCCACACACCTCATTCTAACACTGCTCCAGTCTCTCACCTGTAGGAATTGCAGCAAGGTTCTGGGACATGTGAATGAGTTAGGCACTTCTCAAACCTATACTCATCTCCAGCAGTGTGAGGAGAAAAACTTCAAATTGGAGCAGCAATTGTGCATCAATGTCTGGTAGATTTTTAAATTGTTCTAAATGGGAATCTGTTAATGTTGGAATGCAAAATATTTTCAGTGAATGCAGCAATCTGGTCCAAACAAGCAGGGTGCATACTGCTGATCACATCCAGTCATCCTGCACAATACTGCATATGAAAGGACGATGAAAAGAAGTTCAGAGAATTTTCATACCGTTCCAATAGAATAGTCTGTCAACATTAAACAGAGATTCATACAGCTAAGAAAACACCCTGCGGCACAGTGAGTCTGCACTGACATAACTACCACTAAAGGTCCGCTCATCCCAATTCCCCACACCTGTCCCATATCCTTGAATGTTATGATATTTCAAGCACTCATCCAAATATTTTTTTCAAGATCGTAAGGCAGTGTATTCCAGATTCCCACCACTGAGTGAAAATGTTTTTTTCTCAAAACTCCTCTAATCACCTGCCCCTTACCCTGAAACTATGCCCTCTCGTGACTGACCTGTCAACCAAAGGAAATAGCTGCTCTTTATTCACCCTGTTCATACCAGTCGTATTCTGATACAACTCAATTACGTCCTCCTTCAGCCTTCTCTGCTCTAAAGATAACAATTCAAACCTATCCAGTCTCTCGTTATTGTTCAATTGTTCCATCCCAGGCAATATCCGGATGAACCTCCCCTAGTGCTATTCCATCCTGTCTGTAGTGAGGTGATCAGAACTGTACACCCTTTGTGGCCTGTTTATAAGCCAGTTTCTGATTCGTCTCACCCAGTTTCCTTGAATTCCATGTGCTTTTACTTTCTCAATCATTCTCTCACGTGGTACCTTGTCAAGAGCTTTACTAAAATCCATATAAACTACATAAACTGAACTGTCATCATGGGCAAAAAAAACGCATAAAACACACCAAATATGTACATGTGTGCATGTGCTAGCATCAGTACAAGAGCAAGTCTGTGTGCATGCATATGGGTCTGTTTGTGAGAGAGTGAGAGAGAGAGACACACACACACACACACACACACACACACACACACACACACACACACACACACACACAAAACAGCAAGAAAAGAGAGATAAGAGAGAACAAAGAGGAGATATAGTAAAGGAAAGAGAGTAAAAGGAGGGAGAGTAGAGAGAGGACAAGACAGTCGAGTGGTGAGAGGAAGAAAATATTGAGTGTAACTAGATATTAAACATTCAGGAACATGCTGTTTGTCAGTACACGGGTTACAAAGTCTCCCAGCAACTTCTTCCAAAGTGAGACAGGAATTACTAGAAAGATAACTAATCTATCCAATCATATGCTTGACTCTACTCAAGTCTCAGTCCACGAGTTGATATTCTTGGCTGTCATATAGCTCTGATGGACACGAATGAATCTTCCACTTCCATTTCCTGCCTACACTAATCTGTAAATCTATGAACAGTTCCTTACAATTGTTCAGCAGTTAATGAATCAATGTGCTCCCATTAGTGATACAACCCTAGTTTAGACTTACTTGTAGAAGACCATCCAGGGTCCCCTTGTAAATGACGTGAGTCCCTGAAAGCACTTTCTGGTTCATCATGCGAGTCCGCACTACATCAACGGGATTGGAGGCCAAGGCACCAGCTAAGCCGCAGGTAAAGCTTGATCTGCGTCAACAACAAATTTCAACATGACAAACTATTCCAGCAACCAAAGATAGCCAAGACATTTATTGAACACCTGAGAATCAGATTAATGTTGCAAGAGACAGACATAAAAATACAGTTGGGCAATTTAAAGAAACCTTTTTGCACAGGCCTCAGTAACAGAGACATCTGTGCCTCTGACTAAAGAGAGTCTCCATCAATCACTTGGAACCTGATACACACCTCAATACAGTAGAGCCAGTCACGGTAGCAGTAACTTGGTTGTCAGTGCTACATTCTCCTGACAGTCCACTGCCACCTACATTTTCCAAAACAGCATACTTGTTTGATATGGGGATAGCCACAGGAGACTTCTGCACTACCTGCCTATCTCTCCTAACCTTTCTAGAGGTGGCTCATTTACCTGACTGTATCTGGGGTTTTCCTACCTTCTTGAAACTGCCATCCTTCACACCTCAATAACTTTTCCTTTAACTCCTCCAAATCAAGGGGGTGGCCATGGACACCCACATGGGTGCCAGCTATAAGACCATAAGACATAGGAGCTGAAGTAAGGCCATTCGGCCCATCGAGTCCACTCCGCCATTCAATCATGGCTGATGGGCATTTCAACTCCACTTACCCGCATTCTCCCCGTAGCCCTTAATTCCTTGTGACAGCAAGAATTGATCAATTTCTGCCTTGAAGACATTTAGCGTCCCAGCCTCCACTGCACTCTGTGGCAATGAATTCCACAGGCCCACCACTCTCTGGCTGAAGAAATGTCTCCGCATTTCTGTTCTGAATTTACCCCCTCTAATTCTAAGGCTGTGTCCACGGGTCCTAGTCTCCTCGCCTAACGGAAACAATTTCCTAGCATCCACCCTCTCCAAGCCACGTATTATCTTGTAAGTTTCTATTAGATCTCCCCTTAATCTTCTAAACTCCAATGAATACAATCCCAGGATCCTCAGCCGTTCCTCATATGTTAGACCTACCATTCCAGGGATCATCCGTGTGAATCTCCGCTGGAAACGCTCCAGTGCCAGTATGTCCTTCCTGAGGTGCGGGGACCAAATCAGGACACAGTACTCCAAATGGGGCCTAACCAGAGCTTTATAAAGTCTCAGTAGCACAACAGTGCTTTTATATTCCAACCCTCAGATAATTGACAACATTGCATTCGCTTTCTTAATCATGGACTCAACCTGCATGTTTACCTTTAGAGAATCCTCAACTAGCACTCCCAGATCCCTCTGTACTTTG
This sequence comes from Chiloscyllium plagiosum, assembly GCF_037043375.1. Lineage (NCBI taxonomy): Eukaryota > Metazoa > Chordata > Chondrichthyes > Orectolobiformes > Hemiscylliidae > Chiloscyllium > Chiloscyllium plagiosum. The sequence goes on along the minus strand of NW_028270149.1, from coordinate 88,746,061 downwards.
GCTTTACGAATTTTCTCACCGTTTAGAAAGTAGTCCATGCTTGTATTCTTTTTTCCAAAGTGCAAGACCTCGCATTTGCTCACATTGAATTCCATCAGCCATTTCCTGGACCACTCTTCCAAACTGCCTAGATCCTTCTGCAGCCTCCCCACTTCCTCAGTACTACCTGCCTGTCTACCTAACTTTGTATCATCGGCAAACTTCGCTAGGATGCCCCCAGTCCCTTCATCCAGATCATTAATATATAATGTGAACAGCTGTGGCCCAACACTGAACCCTGCGGGACACCGCTTGTCACCAGCTGCCATTCCGAAAAAGAACCTTTTATCTCAACTCTCTGCCTTCTGTCAGACAGCCAATCCTCAATCCATACCAGTAGCTCACCTCGAACACCATGGGCCCTCACCTCACTTTGCTCAGCAGCCTCCCGTGTGGCATCTTATCAAAGGCCTTTTGGAAGTCTAGATAGATAACATCCAATGGGTTTCCCTGGTCTAACCTACTTGTCACCTCTTCAAAGAACTCCAACAGGTTTGTCAGGCACAACCTCCCCTTACTAAATCCATGTTGACTTGTTCTAATCCGACCCTGCTCTTCCAAGAACTTAGAAACCTCATCCTTAATGATGGATTCTAGAATTTAGTGGGCGGCATGGTGGCACAGTGGTTAGCACTGCTGCCTCACAGCGCCAGAGACCCGGGTTCAATTCCCGACTCAGGCAACTGACTGTGTGGAGTTTGCACGTTCTCCCCGTGTCTGCGTGGGTTTCCTCCGGGTGCTCCGGTTTCCTCCCACAGTCCAAAGATGTGCAGGTTAGATGAATTGGCCATGCTAAATTGCCCTTAGTGTTAGGTAATAAGGGGTAAATGTAGGGGTATGGGTGGGTTGCCCTTTGGCGGGTCGGTGTGGACTTGTTGGGCCGAAGGGCCTGTTTCCACACTGTAAGTAATCTAATCTAATCAAATTTTACCAACAACCGAGGTTAGGCTAATTGGCCTATAATTTTCCATCTTTTGCCTTGATCCTTTCTTGAACAAGGGGTTACAACAGCGATCTTCCAAACATTCAGGACTTTCCCTGACTCGTGACTTTTGAAAGATCTCAACCAACGCCTCCGCTATTTCCTCAGCCACCTCCCTCAGAACTCTAAGATGTAGCCCATCGGGGCCAGGAGATTTATCAATTTTAAGACCTTTTAGCTTTTCTAGCACTTTCTCTTTTGTAATGGCAACCATACTCAACTCAGCCCCCTGACTCCCTTTAATTGTTGGGATATTACTCATGTCTTCCACTGTGAAGACTGATGCAAAGTAATTATTAAGTTCTCCTGCTATTTCCTTATCTCCCATCACTAGGCTTCCAGCATCAGTTTGAAGTGACCCAATGTCTACTCTTGCCTGTCGTTTGTTTCTTATGTATTGAAAGAAACTTTTACTATCATTTCTAATATTACTGGCTAGCCTACCTTCATATTTGATCCTCTTCTTCCTTATTTCTCTCTTTGTTATCCTCTGTTTGTTTTTGTAGCCTTCCCAATCTTCTGATTTCCCAGTGCTCTTGGCCACTTTATAGGATCTCTCTTTTTCTTTGATACATTTCCTGACTTCCTTTGTCAGCCATGGCTGTCTCATCTCTCCCCGGATAATCTTTCTCTTCTTGGGGACGAACCTCTGTACTGTGTCCTCAATTTTACCCACAAACTCCTGCCATTTTTGCTCAACTGTCTTCCCTGCTAGGCTCTGCTTCCAGTCTATTTTCGTCAGTTCCTCTCTCATGCCCTCATAATTACCTTTATTTAACTGTAACACCATTACATCCGATTTTGCCTTCTCTCTTTCAAACTGCAGACTGAACTCTACCATATTATGATCGCTGCTTCCTAAGTGTTCCCTTACTTTAAGATCTTTTATAAAGTCTGGTTCATTACATAGCACTAGGTCCAGAATAGCCTGCTCCCTTGTGGGCTCCATGACAAGCTGTTCCAAAAAGCCATCCTGTAAGCATTCCATGAATTCCCTTTCTTTGGATCCACTGGCAACATTATTTACCCAGTCCACCTGCATATTGAAGTCTCCCATGATCACCGTGATCTTGCCTTTCTGACGTGCCTTCTCTATTTCCCGGTACATGTTGCGCCTCTGGTCCTGACCACTGTTAGGAGGTCTGTACATAACTCCCACTATGGTTTTTTGCCTTTGTGGTTCCTCAATCCCACCCACACAGACTCCACATCATCCGACGCGATGTCATTCAGTGCCATAGATTTAATTTACTTCTTAACTAACAAGGCAACCCCGCCCCCTCTGCCCACCTCCCTGTCTTTTCAATAAGTTGTAAACCCTTGGATGTTTAACTGCCAGTCCTGACCCCCCTGTAACCATGTCTCTGTGATGCCTACCACATCATAATCATTCATGATGATCTGTGCCATTAGTTCGTCTGCTTTGTTACGAATGCTACGAGTATTCAGGTAAAGTGCCTTAATGTTAACTTTCTTATCATTAGAGATATTGGAAGTCATAAGATGTACTTTTTGCTGTATTCCCAGTCTGTCTCAAGTTTAAATCTGCCTGCACATATGCTATCCTGCCGCTTATCTTTCCATTTAACTCCATACTCCCTGTCGCTTTCACTTTCCCTTCCCCCCAACTACACCTGCCTCTTTGTTGACTATATCAAACAGTCCCCCCTTAGTGCCTACACAGGCACTGTGCCCCAACTCTTTAGCCGTTACATCGATGACTGCATCAGTGCAGTGTCCTGCACCCATGCTGAACTGGAGCAGTTCATTGACTTTGCCCACAACTTCCACCCCACCCTCAAATTCACTTGGCCCATCTTGGACACTTACCTCCCCTTTCTTGATCTCAATTTCCATCTCCAGTGACAGTCTCCAGATGGATGTCTACAACAAACTTGCAGACTCCCATAACTACCTGGACTATATTTCCTCCCATGCAGTTTCCTGCAAGAACTCTAATGCATCCTCCCAATTCCTCTGCCTCCACCGCATCTGCTGGGAGGGGGAGACATTCCATTCACAAGCATTCCAGATGTCCACCTATTTTGAACAACATGCTTTTCCTCCCTCTGTCATCCAGACAGCCCTCTGCCACACCATCTCTATTCCCCGTTCCACTGGTCTGAACACCCCCTGCCAATGCAATAAAGACAGATCTCCCAGCCTCACCTACCACCCCACCAGTCTCCGCATCCAATGCATCATCCTTAAACACTTCTGCCAACTCTGAGGCCCCACCGCCAGGACTCAATATTGAGTTCTCCAATTTCAAATAACTTCCCTGTCCTTCCCAGACTCCCTTCCCATCCTTTCGATTGCTTCCTACCACTGACCGGATACATTCCTTCCAAAGTTTGGGAGAAGATTTGTAGTTCGGATGCTCGTTGTTGTGGTTCTGTTCGCCAAGCTGGGAATTTGTGTTGCAGATGTTTCGTCCCCTGTCTAGGTGACATCTTCAGTGCTTGGGAGCCTCCTGTGAAGCACTTCTGTGATGTTTCCTCCGGCATTTATAGTGATTTCTATCTGCCGCTTCCGGTTGTCAGTTCCAGCTGTCCGCTGCAGTGGCCGGTATATTGGGTCCAGGTCGATGTGCTTGTTGATTGAATCAGTGGATGAGTGCCATGCCTCTAGGAATTCCCTGGCTGTTCTCTATTTGGCTTGCCCTATAATAGTAGTGTTTTCCCAGTCAAACTCATGTTGCTTGTCATCCGCGTGTGTGGCTACTAAGGATAGCTGGTCGTGTCGTTTCGTGGCTAGTTGCTGTTCATGGATGCGGATTGTTAGCTGTCTTCCTGTTTATCCTATGTAGCGGTTTGTGCAGTCCTTGCATGGGATTTTGTACACTACATTGGTTTTGCTCATGTTGGGTATCGGGTCCTTCGTCCTCGTGAGTTGTTGTCTGAGAGTGGCTGTTGGTTTGTGTGCCATTATGAATCCTAGTGGTCGCAGTAGTCTGGCTGTCAGTTCAGAAATGTTTTTGATGTATGGTAGTGTGGCTAGTCCTTTGGGTTGTGGCATGTCCTCATTCCGTTGTCTTTCCCTTAGGCATCTGTTGATGAAATTGCGCGGGTATCCGTTTTTGGCGAATACATTGGAGAAGTGTTCTTCTTCCTCTTTTTGCAGTTCTGGTGTGCTGCAATGTGTTGTGGCCCTTTTGAACAGTGTCTTGATGCAACTTCTTTTGTGTGTGTTGGGGTGGTTGCTTTCGTAGTTTAGAACTTGGTCTGTGTGTGTGGCTTTCCTGTATACCTTTGTGGTGAATTCTCCGTTCGGTGTTTTCTGTACCATCACGTCTAGGAATGGGAGTTAGTTGTCCTTTTCTTCCTCTCTAGTGAATCGGATTCCTGTGAGCATGGCGTTGATGATCCTGTATGTGTTTTCTATTTCTGTGTTTTTAATGATTTCAAAGGTATCATCTACATATCTGACCCAGAGTTTGGGTTGAATTTGCGGTAAGACTGTTTGTTCTAATCTTTGCATTAACGCTTCTGCTAGGAGTCCAGAGATGGGTGAGCCCATGGGTGTGCCGTTGATTTGTTCACATATTTGGTTGTTGAATGTGAAGTGTGTTGTGAGGCACAGGTCCAGTAGTTTGACTATGCAGTCTTCGTTGATAGGTTCCCCGTCTTGTTGTCTGTTCTGTATGTCCAGCAGGTTGGCTATTGTTTCTCTGGCTAGGGTTTTCTCGGGTTCAATTCCTACCTCAGGCGACTGACTGTGTGGAGTTTGCACGTTCTCCCAGTGTCTGCGTAGGTTTCCTCCGGGTGTTCCGGTTTCCTCCCACAGTCACAAAGATGTGCAGGTCAGGTGAATTGGCCATGCTAAATTGCCCATAGTGTTAGGTAAGGAGTAAAGGTAGGGGTATGGGTGGGTTGTGCTTCGGCGGGTCGGTGTGGACTTGTTGGGCCGAAGGGCCTGTTTCCTCACTGTAATCTAATCTAATCTAATCTAAACACCTCTCCAATGTATTCGCCAAAAACGGATACCCCCGCAATTTCATCAACAGATGCCTAAGGGAAAGACAACGGAATGAGGACATGCCACAACCCAAAGGACTAGCCACACTACCATACATCAAAAACATTTCTGAACTGACAGCCAGACTACTGCGACCACTAGGACTCATAACAGCACACAAACCAACAGCCACTCTCAGGCAACAACTCACGAGGACGAAGGACCCAATACCCAACATGAGCAAAACCAATGTAGTGTACAAAATCCCGTGCAAGGACTGCACAAAACACTACATAGGACAAACATGAAGACAGCTAACGATCCGCATCCATGAACACCAACTAGCCACGAAACGACATGACCAGCTATCCTTAGTAGCCACACACTCAGATGACAAGCAACATGAGTTTGACTGGGAAAACACTACTATTATAGGAGAAGCCAAACAGAGAACAGCCAGGGAATTCCTAGAGGTATGGCACTCATCCACTAATTCAATCAACAAGCACATCGACCTGGACCCAATATACCGGCCACTGCAGCGGACAGCTGGAACTGACAACCGGAAGCGGCAAATACAAATCACTATAAATGCCGGAGGAAACATCACAGAAGTGCTTCACAGGATGTCACCTAGATAGGGGACGAAACGGCTGCAACACAAATTCCCAGCTCAGCGAACAGAACCACAGCATACATTACTCCCATTGACCAACCAGGTCATACCCTTTACCCGTCTTCACCGATCCCCACTTCATGACCTTGCCCCAGGCACCCCCTTTATGTGCAGCTCCCAGTCCTGAAGAAGGTTTTCACCCGAAACATCGACTTCTCTACCTCCTGATGCTGCCTGGCTTGCTGTGTTTTTTCAGCCTCCTGCCTGTCTATTATCTTTCACACCCCTGGCTCCTGTAAAATTCCTCCTTCCCTTGAACTGTGGCTTCAATCGATCCATGTGATCCAATAGGATTTGCAATGAAACACACTTCCTGCCAACATGTGGCCAGACAGGCCACCCAAAATAACAGATAAAATGATCATAAATTAAAGCATGCTGGGAAATGCAAACCAGCCAACTAAAGTGTGCCAATCACATGCTACAGAATCCAGATATGATGTCGTCCACAGTTTTGCAAAAAAATTTCATAGCTGCAGACGCTGCAATACACACTTGAAATTGGATTTGAATGGGACAATGCAAATTGTCCCTTTGGGACAATCGAATCATTCCATAGACACGGAGGCACCTAGCACCCTTATTTGGAGGAGGCTATGTGCACCCAGCATGTACTATAATGGATACTTAAGGGCCACCCTACCATCAACATGCCAACCGAGGTAGAGTCTGATCAATTAGGATAATCGAACCCGATCAATCCATTGGCAGATCCAAAGACCCTCCCAAAAGGGCACAAAGACTTTGAAGGATAAGAATTGCTGCAAAACCCTGCTCAGAGCGGTAACTCAAGAATAAGCACCGAAAGAGAAGACACCCAAGACCCTCAGGAGAAGACCAGATGACATCACGACATGGTGCCCGGCCAAGTTCTAGTGTGGAGGTGCCTGCTTATATAGCGTTAAGTTAAAGCCTAAAGTTGTTTGAAGTGTTTAGTTTATAGTACATTTAATTGTTCTCACATTAATTATGTCAAATAAACGAGTATTATTATGTATCCTTATTAAGAGCCGACTCTCAATTCTTTTGCTGAATATAAGAATTTAAACATGCTGTGTGGCTGGCTCAACAGACATAATTGTCAGAAATAATGAAATTCTCCCAAATCGACTGCAACCAAAACAAAGGGCATGTCACCATGATAATGGCCACCTCTGCACCCTAATCGACAGACTTAGAAAATAGCACCAGTCTTACTGCTCTAAAAACACTGCTCTAGAATAACTTAATATCTGTGTTTTATATTAAAAAAAAGTCAAGACAGATCTCAGCAAATCATTAAAAAAAAAACTACCCTCACCCTACTCACTATTACAGATTTACAAAAATAATTATGATTTATGAGTTTCCTAAGCCTTCAAAACAAACACGTAGCTGCTGACACTCCTATTTGTGAGTCATTCTGATAATTAGGTCTCTCAAAGATCAGCTGTGAACGTTACTGGTTTGTCTTCTTAGACGGAACTCTGATTTCCAAAGACGCTTGCACTTTCACAGTCAGTCAGCTGCGAAGTTTCACTTCTTGGTTTTTTGATGAACTCTGGAGCCATTCTCTAACTCCCATGTGGTTTCTCCCGAACCTCTGGCTCTCTCTCTGTCTCTTTCCTCTCATTTGAAGTATTGTTGTTTTTGATTTTTCTTAAAATGTCCCAAAAACAAAGCAAAAACTTAGAAAACCAGTAATTACTGCTCCAAGAAACTAAGGAAATCAGCTGCAGCATTGAAAAACCCTCAAAAACAAAGCTCTTACAGCACAATTCTCTCCCGATGTAGCAGTCACATAGGCCAGGCAGCTAAATGCTTGAGCGGCTGAATTCTATTAGATTAGATTACCTACAGTGTGGAAACAGGCCCTTCGACCCAACAAGTCCACACCGACCCACCAAAGACCAACCTACCCAGACCCATTCCCCTACATTTACCCCTGACTAATGCACCTAACACTATTGGCAATTCACCTAGCCTGCACATCCTTGGACTGTGGGAGGAAACCGGAGCACCCAGAGGAAACCCACGCAGACACGGGGAGAATGTGCAAACTCCATACAGACAGTTGCCCGAGGCGGGAATTGAACTTGTGTCCCTGGCGCTGTGGGGCAGCAGTGCTAACCACTGTGCCAGAGTCTTCAGTAGTTAGAATACCTAGTAACCTCAGTACCACTCAGAGTTGAGGAGACATAGCTGGCCTCACAGGCTACAAGATTAATCAAAATAACACCAAGCAGGCTCCAGAGAAGAGTTTAAGACAGTGTCTGGGAGATAGGGATGGTAGATTAAATCAGAGATACCAGATATCCTGCCTCTAAGAAATCTGTATTTTGATTAATGTAAACAGACCATAATGGAATTCAAGTAACATACTATTTAAGCGCTTTTCAATGTATGAATACCTGATGATTTCTTGGTTGGGCAGAGTCCTGATTCAGAATCTGAGGTAGAGCTCTCCCAATCCATTGGAAAAGAATAAATTATTATAACGTGCACCTGAGTTACTCCATAGACTAATTTAATGTAACATAGCAAAAAACATAAGAATTGACTGTAAAAATTTCTACAAATTACATAATGTGAAATCTTTGTGGATCCATTAAAAGTAGAATCAGGAATATTTATGTCATGGAATAGAGAAATGGTAGATATGCTATATGTGTCTGTTTTCCCTGAGGATCTCCCAGAATTAGAGAGTGAGGAAATGAAGAAAATCAGTATTAACAAGGAAGTTCTACATTAGAAATTAATGGGGGAGAAAGTTGGTAAGTCCCTACAAGTTGATAGTTTAAAACCCAGAGTACTGAAGAGGGCAGCAATAGAGATACTTGATGCATTGGTAATTGTTCCTACAGATTGGAAACTTGCAAATGCCATCCTACTGCTTAAGAAAGGAGCAAGGGAGATATGGACTCATCAACGTTATATCTGTTGTGGGGAAAATGTTTGAATTTATCATAAAGAGCATAAGACAGAGGAGCAGAACTAAGCCATTCAGCCAACTGAGTCTGCTCTGCTATTTGGTATGGCTGATATGTTTCCCAATCAGCATCAACTCGTGAATGGAAAGTCAGGTTTGTCAAACTTGTTGGAATTCTTTTGAAGATGTTGCTAACAAAATTGATAAACAGGAGTCAATTAATATAGCACAAGTTTTTGAAAAGGACCCTGCAGGAACAAATGTAATATCTCTAAATTTGTAGGTGATATAAAGGCAAGCAGGAGTGTCTGCTATGAGGAAAATGTAAAACATTTTCTGGAGGATTTTGACAGGTTTGGCGATGGGACAAGAATATGGCACATGGAATTAAAAGGTAGAAAATTCACTCTGGTAGGAAGAACCGATGTACAGATTATTTCTTAAATAGTGAGAAGTTGGAAAATATAGAAAATAAAGGAGCTTGGATGTCCATGTCAATAAGTTACTGAAGATGAATATGCAGGTGCAGTAAACTATTAAAGGTGAATGGAACGTTAATCTTTGTCACAAGAGGATTGGAGTACAGGAATAGTGAAACATTGGATGCATTTGTCCAGAAGGCATTCAAAAAAGTGCTGCACCAAAGACTGTTGCGTAAGATAACGATACACAGCATTAAGGATAATGTATTAGCATTGGTTTACTACCAGAAAGCAGACTGGGGGTAAATGGGTGTTTTTCTGGCTTGCGATCAGTGGCCAATGGTGTGCCTCATGGATTAGTGTTAGGACTGTTTACAATTTACACAGATGATTTGGACTTGGAACCATTGGAATATTGTCCTTCATTGCTGAAGGGATGGAGATTAAAAAGTAGGAGGTTATTCTGCAGCTATGGGGTGCTAGTGATGCATTTGAATACTGCATACTGTTTTGATCTCCTTACTTGAGAAAGGATGTACTGTGCTGGAGGGGGTGCAGCAGCACAGAACTGTACAGCGTTGGAACAGGCCCTTCGGCCTACGATGTTCTGCTGAACATGATGCCAAATGAAACAAATCCCTTCTGACTGCCCTTGGTCCATATCCCTCTAAGATTCACTAAGTTAATTCTGGAGTAGAGAGGGTTGGCTTATGAGAAGAGATCGATTAGACTGGGATTATACTCATTGGAATTTAGAAGAATGAGACAGGAATCTTATAAAAACATACAATTATGAAGGGAATAAATAAAATAGCAGGGAAGGCTGTTTCCACTGTCGAGTGAAATGTAAAGCTTCAAAATAAGGGAGAGCAGATTTATGACTGAATTGAGGAGGAATGTCTTCACTCAAACGGTCACAAATCTGCGGAATTCTCGGCACAGTGAAGCAGTTGAGGCTACATTATTGAATGTTTTTAAGACAAAGATAGATTTTTGAACAATAAAAAATATTCAGATTTATGGCAAACACCCGAATTAGAGGAGCCGAGTCCACAAGAAGGTTCTTATTGAATGGCAGAGCAGACTCAAGGGGCTAAATGGCCTACCTCTCTTTCTTATGTTCTTATCATTGGTAAGTTTGTGAATGTCATAACATTTGGTGGTATAGTAGACATGAAGAAGGCTATCAAAGTGTGAAAAGGGGTCTTATTCAACTGGGCCGGGGAGTGGCAAATGGGAGTTTAATATAGAAAAACGTGAAGTGTTGCATTTTGGTAAGATGATCAAGGGCAGGACGTACACGATGTTTGGTAGGGCCTTGGGTAGTATTGTCAGAGAGACCTAGGATTTCGGGTACATAGTTCCCTGAAATTTGTGTCACTGGTAGACAGGATGTTGAAGGCATGCTTGTGGTAGGATGTTGGTGAGGCCACTTTGGACTATGTACAATCCTGGTTGCCCTGCAAAAGGAAGGATATTATTAAATTGGAAAGTGTGTAAAAAAGATTTACAAGGATGTTAACAGAACTGGAAGGTTTGAATTATAAGGCAAGCTGGATAGACCTTTTTCACTTGAGTATATTATTATAAAATCATGAGTGGCATACATAAGGTGTACAGCACAGTACAGGCCCTTCGGCCCTCGATGTTGTGCCAACCTTTTATCCTACTCTAAAATCAGACTAACCTACGTACCCTTCATTTACTATCTTCCATGTGCCTACCCAAGAGTCACTTAAACCCGTCTCTAAACGTATCCAGCTCTGCTATCACTGCCGACAGTGCATTCCACACACCCACCACTCTCTGTGTAAAGAACCAACATCTGACATCCCCCCTAAACCTTCCTCCAATCACCTGAAAATTAGGCCCACTCATGACAGTCATTTCCACCCAGGGGAAAAGTCTCCGTCTATCCTCTCTATCTGTGCCTCACAACATCTTGTACATCTCTATCAGGTCACCTCTCATTCTTTTTCACTCCAATGAGAAGGGCCCTAGCTCCCTCAACCTTTCTTCATAAGACATGCCCTCCAGTCCAGGCAGAATCCTGGTAAATCTCCTCCGCACCCTCTCGAAAGCTTCAACATCCTTCCTATATTGAGGTGATTAGAACTAAACACAATATTCCAAGTGTGGTCTAACCAGGGCTCGACAGAGCTGCAGAATAACTTCAGGGCTCTCAAACTCAATCTCCCTACCACACTACCACGAAGCCTGCCTTTAACCCTGTATTCTGCATTCAAATTCGACCTTCCAAAGTGAATCACTTCACACTTTTCCAGGTTGAACTCCCATCTGCCACTTATCAGCCCATTTCTGCATTCTGTCAATGTCCCATTCTAACCTAAATAGCCTCCATACTATCCACAGCTCCACCATCCTTCATGTCGTGGGCAAACTTACTAACCCACCCTCCACTTCCTCATAAAGTCATTTATAAAAAACACAAAGAGCAGAGGTCTCAGAACCAATTCCTGCGGAATACCACTGGTCACAGAGGTCCAGGCTGAATACTTTCCATCTATCACCACATGATCTTCTATGGTCCAGCCAATTTAGTATCCTGACAGCCAGGTTTCCCTGTATCCCAGGCCTCCTTACTTTCTGAATGAGCCTACCATAGGGAACCTTATTGCTAAAATCCATGTACATCACATCCATGCTCTATCTTTATCAACATGGTTTGTCACATCCTCAAAGAATTCAATAAAGGTTTGAGACATGACCTGCCCCTCATAAAGGTCTCAAAGAAAAGGTCTCTTTCCTAGAGTAGGGGAGTTCAAAAACTAGAAGGCATAATTTTAAGTGAGAGGAGAAGAATTTAAAAGGGATTTGAGGGGCAACTTTTTCACACAAAAGTGAATAGTGTGAATATGTGGAATGAACTACCAGAGGAGGTGGTGGATGTAGGTACAGTTAGAACATTTAAAAAGATATTTGGATAGGCAAGATTTAGAGGGACACGGTCCAAACACAGGCAAATTGGACTAGTTTAGTTTGGGAAATCCGGTTGGCATGGACAAATTCGACCAAAGGGTCTTTTCCCCGTGCTGAATGACTGTCCCAACTGCATAGGAGCTTGGTTAGACGGCACCTAGAATTCTGCATACAGTCTTGGTCTCCTTATTTCAGAAAAGATATTCCCATTAAAAGAGTGCAGCAAAAGTTCACCAGACTTGCTCCCACAATAGATGGACTGTCCTCTGATGTAAGGTTCGCCAAAGATTGGGGAAGTGATGGTCTTGTGATGGTATCACGAGACTGTTAATCCAGAGACCCAGATTAACGTTCTGAGAATCTGGGTTCAAATCTCACCATAACAGATGGTGTAATTTGAATTCAATTTCAAAAAGGAAAAAAAAAAAAATCAGGAATTGGAAATCTACTGATGACCATGAAACCACTGCCAATTGCTGGAAAAATAACATCTGGTTCACTAAGGTCCTTCAGGAAAGGAAACCTTGCCCTTAATTGCTCTGACCTACATGTGACTCCAGACCCACAGAAATGCAATCACATCTTAACTGCCTTCTAGTTCATTAGCCAATGACATTCACAGCCCATGAATGAATGCACCTCAAGAAAACTTGGCCTGTGTCAGAGTTATCCAGTCACAGAGGTCTTCAGTACAGCCTACACTGAACAAAAACCACCACCTAACTAAGCTCATGTGATTTTTGAAGAGTGCCTGAGTAGCACAAGTGCTCATCAAAATACTTGTTAAATTTTATGAGCATTTCTGCTTCCTGTGCACGGTGGTACAGTGGTTAGCACTGCTGTCTCACAGCATCAGGGACCCGGGTTCAATTCTAGCCTTGGGCAACTATCTTTGTGGAGTTTACACATTCTTACAGTGTCTGCATGTGTTACCTCTAGGTGCTCCAGTTTCCCCCCACCAGTCCAAAGATGTGCAGGTTAGGTGAATTGGCCATGCTAAATTGCCCATAGTGTTCAGGGATGTGTAGGTTAGGTGCATTAGTCACGGGGTAAATATAAAGTAATGAACAATGGGTTTGGGTGGGAGACTCCTCGAAGGGTCAGTGTGAACTTGTTTGGCTGAAGGACCTGTTTTCACACTAAATTCTAAAACACCCTTACAGGGACTGAGTTCCATATTCCCACTACCCTCTTGTGGGATATAGGTGAATTAATGTTATTTCTGCAATTATAAGTTCTGATACAGAGTAAATGAATTCACATTAGTTTGGGATTGTTTCGGCCGAGAGCTGAATTAGCAAGAATGAGGAAATATATAATCCGTTAAAAATGATATGTCAGCATGAAACGTGATTACAAAACAATGGTAGAAATACAGGCACTAGATAAAATGCTGTGAAGAGAGGCCTGTATAAACAGTAGGTTTCCCACTTGTACAGAGACACAGGAACAAACCCCAATTAAAAGGGCTTAGTGATAAGATGCTGTGAAGGGCAGCGCGGATGGAGGGAGTAGATAATGGTAAGCAAAGGATGGGATGATGTCAAACAACCTTATGGGGGCCAGAGATAGGCATTTGTCACGGACAAGGCTGGATAAACAGAAGTTGTGGGATCAGTTTTAAGGAAATGAGTGACGTAAGCGGAGGAGGGGGCAAACAATGAAATAAGAAAAAAATATGGGGATTCAAATTGTATAAATTTCGAGAGTTTGTTGGATTTGATGTGTATTTGTCATTGCCTTACCTGGCATTAGACATTGCACCCACTTGCAAGTGTACAAATAAACGACACTACTGTTTCAGATTTTTGTCTCGGACTGAAATTATTGAAGTGAGTGAGCTTTGATTCTCACACTCTGGATAAAAAAATGTCCTCACTTCCCTCTAAACCCCATGACCCTTTTCTTAAATCTATATTCCCTGGTTGTTGATCCCTCTACCAAGGAGAAGAGTTCCTTCCTGTTTATCGTTATTATTAAACTCAATTACAGCCTCCCCTTGAAGGAAAACAACCCGTCTATCCAATCTCTCTTCGGAACTACAACTCTCAATCCGGGAAACATCAGAGTAATGTCTAGTGCAATTACATCCCTTCTATAATGTGCATTTTAGAACTGTACACAATACCTTAACTGCAGCCTAACCAACACTCCCAGCATAACCTCCCTGATATTAGACTGCATGTCTTGGCTCATAAAAGCATGCATTCCACATGCCTTTGTAAATAACTTTACCCAAGTTACCTGATAACTTAAGAAATCAGTGCACATGCACACCAAGATCCCTCTGATCCTCGTTACTTCCCAGGATCCTACAATTCAGTATGTATTCTGTTGCCTTGTTTGTCCCACCCAAGCACATCATTTGTCTGAATAGAATTCCATTTGCTACTGATTAGCTCACCGTGGGTGGCACGGTGGTTAGCATTGCTGCCTCACAGCGCCTGAGACCCAGCTTCAATTCACGACTCAGGTGACTAACTGTTTGCACATTCTCCCTGTGTCTGCGTGGGTTTCCTCCGGGTGCTCTGGTTTCCTCCCACAATCCAAAGATGTGCAGGTCAGGTGAATTGGCCATGCTAAATTGCCCGTAGTGTTAGGTAATGGGTAAATGTAGGGGTATGGGTGGGTTGCGCTTCGGCGGGTCGGTGTGGACTTGTTGGGCCGAAGGGCCTGTTTCCACACTGTAATGTAATCTAATTTAATCTAATCTAATCATGTAATCTAATCTAATCTAATCTAATCTAATCTGTATCCTATTATAATTTAAGGCTATCCTACTCACTATTTTCCACCCCTACTGACCCTCTTACATTTAAATGCACATCATTATGCATCCTGCAAACAGCAAGGGTTCTATCATTGATCCTTGCAGAACCTCACTAGACACAGGCTTCCAGTCACAAAACACCTATTGAGCGTCACACTCTACTTCTTGCCACTCAGCCAATTTTGGATCCAATTTGCTAAATTTCCTGGATCCCTGGGCTCTTACCTTTGCCAACAGTCTCCCACGCAAGACCTTATGAAAAGCCTTGCTGAAGTCCAAGTAAACTACATCAAATGCATTACATACCTGATCACCGCTTCAAAAAAGTTGGTTATGCATGATTTCCCTTTAACAAAACTATACTTGTTAATTCCTGACTCTTCAAGTGGAGATTCATCTATCCACCAGAATTGTTTCCAATAGTTTCCTCACCACTGATATTGGACTAGCTTGTCTGTCGTTTCCTGGTTTTAACCTTGCTCCCTTCTTGAATAACAGTACCACACTAGTTGTCCTCCAATCGTCTGGCACCTGTTCTGTGGCTGAAGAGGTATTGAAAATATTTGCAAGCATCTCTGCTTTTTCTCACCTTGCCTCACTCAACAAACTGAGAGCATTCAGCAGTGGTTTTTAATGAGAAGTGGCTGCACTGGATTTGAGAAGTCAGCTCAGTAACCACATCTATGAAGGGGGTCAAGGAGGGCTTGGTGCTCAAGCAAGAGCAAGAACATGAACATCCAACAGTGGGTACTAGTGAGAAGTGACTGCACTGCATTCTGGGAGAAATCAGCTCACTCACCATATCTGTGAAAGGGATTGAGGAAGGCTTAGAGAACAGCCAGCTGTCATGGTGCATATAGGAACTGATGATAATACATTTAAAAAAAGGATGAGGTCCTACAAGCTGAATTGTTACCAATACCACGTTTTAGTCTGAGTAAGAATGACAGAATAGCTACAGTTTAATAACAACTTGTGGAATCAGCAGCTTCCATTTTTGCAGCAGGAGCAGGAGAGGTAAGAGCAAGGACCAGGGGCTGCAGTTAGTCATTTTAACAACTCATCTCGTGAATAGGCAGAGCACATGCTGAGCAGGAGCAGACACGAGACCGTAAGTGAGGTAGTATACTTGGGCGGTTGCTTCACCTGAAACACTACTTATGTAGTGTCTCCCACCCATCCTCCTTCTCTAACCAAAAAAAGGTTCAGTGTGCTGATTTGGTAAGGTTACTTTGGGAATTCAGAACAGTATGTTAGGGCAGTTGCATGCTCCTCCTGTAGGATGTGGGAGGTAAGCGTCACCACTAGTGTCCCCACTGACTTCATGTGGGGAAAGTGCACCCAACTCCAGCTCCTCGGAAACAGAGTTAGGGAGCTGGATGAACTTTGGATCATTTGAGAGGTGGAGGGGGTAATAAAGAGGAGTTACAGAGAGGTAGTCTCACCTCAGATACAGGAAAAAGGTAGATGGGTTACAGAAGATGGAAAGGGAACAGGCAGAGAGTGCAGGGATTCCCCTGTGGCCATTCCCTTCAATAATAAGTATATCATTTTGGACACTGCTGAGGGGGATGGTTGGGGGGGGGTGGGAGGAGCAACGTACCAGGGGAAAGCCATAGTGGCCAAGTCTCTGGCACTGAGCCTGGCTCTGTGGCTCACAATAGAAAAGCACTGGTGGTAGGAGACTCAATAGTTAGAGGAATGGACTGGAGTTCTGTGGTCACTAACAGGACTCCAAGATATGCTGCCTCCCAGGTACCAGAGTTTGGGATATTTCTGAGCGAGTCTGCAAGATTCTGAAAGGGGACGGTGAGCAGCCAGAAGTCACGGTGCACATCGGCACCAATGACATAGCCAGGAAAAGTGATGAGGATCTAAAAAGTGATTTCAGTTAGTTAGGTTGGAAGCTAAAAAGCAGGACAAGCAGAGTAGTAATCTCAGGATTACTACCAGTGCTACGTGCTAGTGAGGCGAGGAATAGGGAGTGAGTGCAACTAAACATGTAGTGACAGGGCTGGAGCAGGAGGGAGGGCTTCAGTATGTAGATCTTTGGGGTACCTTCTGGGGAAGGTGGGACCTGTACATGAAGGACGCATTGCACTTCAACTGGAGGGGCACCAAAGTCCTGGGTGGGAGATTTGCTTGAGCATTTCAAGAGGGTTTAAACTCGTTTGGCAGGGGGATGGGAACCAGAGCTACAGATCAGAGGAGAGGGCAGTTGTTGAGCGGGCAGAAATAGAACGCAGAGAGTCTGTCAGGAAACATACACAGCTGATGGGGCAAAGGGATGAGTTAAAGCGTGTCTGTTTCAATGCAAGGGGTGTCAGGAATAAGACTGATGAAGTTAAGAGCATGGATCAGTACTTGGAACTATGAGGTGACCATAATGGAGACATGGATTTCACAAGGACAGGAATGGTTGCTGGATGTCCCAGAGTTTAGATCTTTTAAAAAAAATAGGGATTGAGTAAAAGAGCAGGGGGAGTAGCACTGTTAATTAGAGAGGTAAAAATGAGGACTGCAGATGCTGGAAACCAGAGTCAGGATTAGAGTGGTGCTGGAAAAGCAAAGCAGGTCAGGCAGCATCCAAGGAGCAGGAAACTCGATGTTTCGGGCAAAAGCCCTTCATCAGGAATTATCTAATTGTTAATTAGAGAGTGCATCACAGCTGCAGAAAAGGAGGTCGCTGAGGAGGGTTTGTCTACTGAGTGAGTATGGGTGGAAAGGAGCAATCACTTTATTGGGTGTTTTCTATCGACTCCCAATAGCAGCAGAGAGACGGAAGAACAGATTGGACAGCAGAGCTTGGAAAGGTGCAAATGTAACAGAGTTATTATTATGGGTGACTTCAACTTCCCAATATTGATTGGAAACTCCTTAGTGCAGATAGTCTGGATGGAGCTAATTATGTCTGGTGTGTCCAGGAAGGGTTCTTGACTCAATATGTAGATAGGCCGATTGGGGGGAGGCCATATTGTATTTGGTGCTAGGCAATGAGCGAGGCCAGGTGTCAGATCTTTCAGTGGGAGAACATTTCAGTGAAGTGACCACAACTGCCTTACCTTTACCATAGTCATTGAGAGGGATAGGAGAAGACAGTATGGGAAGGTATTTAATCGGGGGAGGGGAAATTATACTGTTATTAAACAGGAGCTGAGGAATATAAATTGGGAACAATTGTTCGACAGGAAATGCATAACAGAAATGTGAAGGCTGTTTAATGGGGACTTATTGCGAGTGTTGGATAATTTTGTCCCACTGAGACAGGCAAGGAGTGGTAAGGTGAAGGAGCCTTAAGAGGAGGTCCTCGTCAAGATGAAGAAGGAACCCAAGGTCTGGCACAGGTTTGACGATTACAGGGTAGCTAAGAAACTCAAAAACGGACTGAGGGGGGCTAGGAGAGAGCACAAAAAAGCCTTGGCAGGAAGGATCAGGGAAACCCCAAAGGCATTCTACACATACGTGAGGAATAAGAGAATGATCCGAGAGAGGGTAGGGTCGATCAGGGATAGTAGAGGAAATTTCTGTCTGGAGTCTGAAGAAACAAGCCTGAAAGCTCTGACTCAACACAAGGAGCCTTGCAATAAGGTGGACTGTGTGACTACACAGACAATTATTACTGCACACGATGCAAATGGGATCATATCCACAGAGTGACGAAGGATGGGACCAGTGTTAAGTGAAAAGGAGTTTGTAAGCGAAAGGGAGTTTGGGTAGCTTTGCTGGTTAAGGAGGAAATTAACACAATAATAACAAAGGACATTAGCCTTGACAATGTGGAATCTGTATGGGTGGAAGTGCGGAACACCAAAGAGTAAATTATCACAGTGGGATTTGTGTACAGACTACCAAACAGTAGCTCTGATTTGGGATGGCATCAAACAGGAAATCAGAGATGCATGCAGTAAGGATACAGCAGTTATTGTGAGTGACGTCACCCAGGGTTCTGAACTTAAAGAAAGCTAACATTGATGGAATGAGATATGCATCGGAAAGAATAACCTGGCAAAGACACTTAACGGGTTGACATTGGACAGCCAGCGGCAGACATTCAAAGAACACATGGATGAACTTTGACAATTGTGAGTCCCTGTCTGGCATAAGAGGAAAACCGAGAAGGTGGCTAACAAGGGAAATCAGGGATAGTGTTAAAGCCAAAGAAGAGGCAGATAAATTAGCCAGAAAAAGCAGCAAACCGGAGGACTGGGAAAAATTTACAATTTAGAAGATGACAAAGGGTTTAATTAGGAAGGGGAAAATAGAATACAGAGAGTAAAAGCTGTGGAAAACATAAAAGCTGACTGCAAAAGCTTCTAAAGATGTATGAAGAGAATAAAACTGAAGATGACATGAGAAAGCTTGTAGCCTTACATGTGACACATCTGCTACACACACCAGAACTATACAGGACATGCAGGAAAGTGCTTGACCACCGGGGGTGGGGACTTAAGGTTATCTGTTCTTCGTGTCAGTGGATTGGTGTAAATAAGGTGATAACATATGTTCACTTGAGGAATGTATGGCAACACTTCCTTTTGACCCTGGGGACTGGAAGCTGCGCATATTTTATAGCTGGATGTTGGATAACTGAATTTCTGATTTATATTGAAGACTTAACAACACACATACATACACACACATCTGTTCTTCATGTCAGGTCGAGTCAAATAGGGATTCCTTTAGCCATCTCAAATAGGTACTTTAACGGACAAATGTACATCCCTTAAAAGGTAGAATCAGGTGAAAGAGATGACAGACCAGCTGAACAAATACTTTGGATCTGTGTTCACTAAAGAGGACACAAATACCTTCTGGAAATGCCAGAGGACAGGAGGGTCAAGCTCAAAGGAGGGATTGAAGGAAATCCTTATTAATCAAGAAATGGTATTTGGGGAAATTGATGGGATTTAAACCCAATAAGTCCCCATGGCCTGATGCTGTGCATCCCAGAGTACTTAGTGAAATAGCTCTTGAAATAGTGGTGATCATTTTCCAACATTCTATAGACTTTGGAAAAGCTCCAAAGGGCTGGAGGGTAGCTAACATAACACCACTTGTTAAAAACGTAGAGAGCAACGGGTAATTATAGGCCATTTATCCTGACATCAGTGGTGGGGAAAATACTGGAGTGAGTTATTAAAGATATGATAACTGAGCATTTAGAAAGCAGTGAAAGGATTGATCCAAGTCAGCATGTATTCACTCAAGGGAAAGCTTGACAAATCTTCTGGGAATCTTTTTTGAGGACATGACCAGTAGAGTGGGCAAAGGTGAATCAATGGATATTGTGTACCTGGACTTTCAAAGGTTTTTGACAAGATCCCATAAAAGAGATTAGTTAGGAGAATTAAAGGTTATGGTTTCAGAGGTATTACATTGACGTGGATGGAGAACTCGCTGGCAGACAGGAAGCAAAGAGTTGTAATAAACAGGTCCTTTTCAGAGTGGTAGGCAGTGATGAGTGGGGTACTGCAGGATTCAGTACAGGGATGCCAGCTGTTCACAATATATATTAATGATTTGGACAAAGGAATTGGATGTAATATCTCCAAGTGTGCAGATGACACCAGGCTGGGTGGCGGTGTGTGTTGTGAGAAGGATGCTAAGAGGGTGTAGGGTTATTTGGATAGATTGGTGGAGTGAGCAAACACTTCTCAAATGCATTATTAATGTGGATAAATGTGAAGTTATCCACTTGCGGCAAAACAGGAAGGCAGATTATCTGAATGGTGGCAGTTTAGGAAAAAGTGAGGTGCAGCAAGACTGGAGTGTCATTGGTGCAACAGAAGCTGATGGTTGGCATGCAGGTGCAGCAGGCGATGAGGAAAGCTAATGGCACATTGGCCTTCATGAGAGTGTCCAAGTACAGGAGTAGGAAGGTCTTGCTGCAGTTATACAGGGCCTTGGTGAGGCCACACCCTGAGTATTGTGTTCAGTTTTGGTCTCCTAGTTTGAGGAAGAATATTCTTGCTATTGAGGGAATCCAACAAATGTTCACTAGACTGATACTCAGGATGGCAGGACGGATATATGAAGGAACATTGGATCGAAGGATTCAGGTACATAATTCTTTGAAGTTTGCGTCACATATTGACTGGGTGGTTAAAAAGGCGTTTAACATGCTTGCCTTCATTGCTCAGTCCTTAGAATTGAAATGTCATGTTGAGGTTGTAAATGACATTGGTGAGGGCTATTCTGGAGCACTGTGTCCAGTTCTGGTTGCCTAGTGATAGGAAGGATATTGTTAACTTGGAGAGGGTTCAGAAGAGATCTACCAGGATATAGCTGGATATTGAAGATTTGAGCCATAAAGAAAAGCTGGACAGGTGAGGATTTCTTTCCACTGGAGGTTGAGCGGTGACCTTGTAGAAGTTTATAAGATTATGAGGGGTATATATAAGGTTCATAGTACACAGAACAGCACATGAACTGGCCCTTTGGCCCATGATGTTGCATCGAACATGACACTAAATTAACCTAATCCCTTCTGCCTGCCCTTGGTCCACAGTCCTCCATCCCCTGCATATTCATGTGCTTATCTAAAAATCTCTTAAACGCTTCAACATGTTTTCAACTCCTAACACACACTGTTTAAAAATATTTGCCGCTCACATTTCCTTTGAACTTAGCCCTCTCCCCCTAGTACTAGACATTTTAACTCTAGGAAAAATATTCTGATCGTCAACCCTATCTATGCATCTCATAATTTTGTAGATTTCTATCAAATCTCCCCTCAGTCTCCGCCGTTCCAGGGAAAACAGCCCCAATTATTCTAGCGTATCCTTCTATCTCATACTCTCTAATCCAGGCAGCATCTGGGACTCCTCTTCTGCAACCTTTCCAAAGTTGGCCCATTCCTTCCTGTAATGCAGACAGCAGAATTGAAAGCCTGAGTTTTATAAAGATGCAACATAATATCCTGACTCTTGTACTCAGTTCCCCAACCAATAAAGCGAAGCATGCCATATGCCTTCTTTACTACCTTTTTGCTAGGGAGCTATGGATTTGAAATCCAAGATCATGCAGTATATCAATACTATTCAGGGTCCTGCCATTATCTGTACACTTTTCCTTAACATCGAACAGGTGTTAAACTGGAGCAGGGCCAATTTTGGGGCCATTTGGCAAGATGTAAGAGAAGTCAGTTGGGTGTGTCTGTTTGAAGGAAAAGGAACGACTGGCAAATGGGAGGCTTTGAAAAGTGTGATATCAAGAGTCCATGGACAGTATGTCCCTGTTAGGGAGAAAGGAAAAGCTGACAGATTCAGGGATCCCTGGCTGACGAGAGATATTAAGGCTCCGGTCAGGAAAAAGAAGGTATACATTGGGTTTAAGCTATCGAGCTCAAGTGAATCCCTAAAATACTATAAAAAGTGTAGGAGTACACTTAAAAGGGAAATCAGAAGAGCAAAAAGACGGTATGACATGGATCTGGCAGGAAAGGTTAAAAGATAATCCCAAGATGATATATAGCTATAATAAAAGGGTGGCTAGGAGAGAATAGGTCTCCTTAAAGACCAGCGTAGCCATCTGTGTGGAGCCACACATAATGGGGTAGATGATTAATGAATATTTCGCCTCAGTGCTTAATGAGGAAACAATCATGGATGCTAAGGAATTAAGGGAAACAGGTGGGGATGTTTTGGACCACATACATATTACCAGAGAGGAGGTGTTTGCAGCCTTAAGGCACATTAAAATGGATAAATCTCTTGGGCCTGATTGTGTGCACCCTTGGACACTGTGGAAGGCTAGGGAAGAAATTGCAGAGGCCCTTGCAGAGATTTTTGCTCTATCTTTAGCCACTGCTGAAGTTCCGAAAGACTGGAGGGTGGCTAATGTTGTTCCATTGTTTAAGTCGAAGGGTGTGGTGCTGTAAAAGCACAGCCAATCAGGTAGCATCCGAGGAGAGGAGTGCACGTTTCGGGCATATGCCCTTCTTCAGGAATGAGGATTGTGGGCCAAGGAGCTTGGAGATAAATGGGAGTCGGGCAGGGCTAGTGGAAGGTAGCTGGGAATGCGATGGGTAGATGGAGGTGGGAGTGAAAGTGATAGGTCCAAAAGGAGGGCGGAGTAGATAGGTGGGAAGGAAGATGGACAGGTAGGACTGTTCAAGATGGCGGTGCCAAGTTGAAAGGTTGAGGCTGGGATAAGGTGGGGAGAGGAGAAATGGGGAACTTGGTGAAATCCACATTGATCCTGTGTGGTTGGAGGGTCCTGGGCATAATTTAAACTAATTGGCTAAAGTCAAATTGTTGTCAAAACAACAATCAAAACTCAGGTATCCATTTAACAGTTAACTGTTACATGTACCTGTTTTGGAACAGCCCATCTCCCAGCCCTTCTATTTGGGCAGCTGAGCCTGCACTTTAAATTTACTTCAATATTCAGAAAACACTTTCCATTTTAAAGTGAACGTACTTTTGACTTTGTAACACACTCATGTAGGGCCTTCTTTGTACAGGCTGAAATAGAAATACATTCTGTATATTCTCTATACGTATACTCAAAGTTTCAAAGAATGAGAAGTGATTTCATTGAATAATGCAGAATACTTAAAGGGAAAGACAGGGGAGATGGAGGTAGGATGTTTCCCCAGTTGGGGAGTCTTGAATCAGGGGCACAATTTGAAAAAAGGGATGCCATTTAAGACAGAGATGAGAAGCAATGTTTTTACTTTGAGGATTATGAATCTTCAGAATTCATAAACTTAGGGGGCTGTGGAAACTCAGACTTGGGAGTATTTTTATGAGCTGGATTAATTTTTGATTATCAACGGTGTAAACCGTCATGGGAATAGTTAGGGTAAAAGGCATTGAAGTGTTTTATCAGCCTCCTTCTGTTCCTATGCAACAACAGACCGATATCTTTTGAAAGTTTTATGTTATCTGTATTTACTCTCTATCTTCATAATTGCATTTTCTCTAATAACTATATCATGTATAACTGTGTAACATCCAGGAATAATATACTGACTTTTGACCTTGTCTAAAAGAAGAGCTTTGATGTTGACTATTTTTCAAACTGGAACACTGAAAAGTCAAAGAAATCTGCTACATAATTTCACAGTTCATGGGTCACACTAAAAACACATCCAGTGTGGTTGTGATAGATTCCATTTTGAAGAATAATGATAAATGTGTTTCCACTACCCTACTGGGAACACAATTTTAAATTCAGGATATTTACAAAAAAAAAAATTTCCCCCCCATAGGTCACCTCTTGTAATTTTGCTGTATTTCTTGCCCAATTAAGTATGGGGAAACGTGTAAAGTGTAACGTTCTTTTTCTTATTAAGTTAACTAAACTTATATCATGAATAAAATCTAGATAAAACAAGCCAGAAAAATATACCATGCAGACTTTAGATAATATGGAGCCAAGAATGCATTCACTCACATGCTCATCAGTCTCTAACAGAACACAATTGTACAGCACAGGAACAGGCCCTTTGGCCCACGATGTTGTGCCAAACATGACACCAAATTAAACTAGTCCCTTCTGCCTGCCCTTGGTCCATATCGTGCCATTCTTTATGTATCCGTGTGTTTATCGAAAAGTCTCTTAAATGCCCTTTTTGGACCAGCCTCCACCACGACCCCAGCAGTGCGTTTCAGACTCCTACCACTCTGTGTAAAAGAGCTTGCCCCTCAAATGCCCAGGTTGAAAATATCAAATATGAGAGAGTATAAGCTTAAGGTGAGAGGGGAGAAATTACAAGGAAATGTGCAAGTTATTTTTAAACAGAGGATGGTAGATTCTGCAGCCAGGGGAGGTGGTTGAAGCAGATAAGTTAACAGAGTTTAAGAAATATTTAGGCAGGGATTAGCGGGATTCAAACCACATGCAGGCAGATGAAATCACAGATGACATAGATATGGTGGGCTGAAGGGTCTGCTCCTATGCTATATGTTCTATATTTACTGAAATTAGTAACTTTGCTTCTTTGGTTCAGGAGAGGGTACAAATTGTAGAAGTTGAGACAACAACAGGAAGTAGCTAACTTCTTGCTCAGCAAAAGCTGAGATAAATAGAATAGTCGAATGGCTCAGCACAGAAGTGGCCTATCGTGTCTGTGCTAGCTTTGCTGGAGAAGCGCGATAAGTCTCAGTTTCCCACGGTTTCCCCACAGCCCTGCAAATAGTTTTTCTTTAAATAATTCAACATGGCTTTGAAAGCTGTGATTATATTTGCCTCAACCACACCTAGGCAATGTATTCCAGGTCCTAACCATTCTATGTGAAAAGCCATCCCAATTGTTAAATTAAGGGCTATTTGTGGGGAAATATGAGGTCATGGACTTTGGCAGAAAGGATAAGAAGCTGAATATTATTTAAATGGAGAAAGACTGCTGAACATTGCAGTAGAGGAGGATTTGTGACCTCTTATACATAATAAGAACAGCTAGCATACAAGCTCAGCGGGTAATCAGGAAGGCACATGGAATGTTGGCCTGCATTTTAATTGGAACAAAATATAAAAATAGCAAGGTCTAGCTAAAATTAGAAACTAGTGAAACCGCTGAGGATTTTGAACATCTCAATCAAATCTCCTCTCAACCTTCTCTTCTCCAAGGGACATCATCTCCATTCAATTCTCATAAATGAAGTTCTTCATCCCTCTTTTTGCATCCTTCAGTGGTCTTCATGAACTGCATAGAGTATGGTGCTCGACACTGGTCACAACACTCCAATCAAAGCCCAAAATAGTTTTCTTTTTAAATCAAAGACCCAATATAACTTCCTTGCTCTTATACTCTTTCACTGTATTTAGGATCTTATTTCCTTTATGAACCCACTTTCTCAAACTGTCTGACAACTATCCATGATTTGTGAACCTGTACCCCAGTTCCCCATATCCCACCAACCCCTTTAGAATTCTACCCTTTATTTTATATTGCCTTTCCTCACACTTCCTCCCAAAATGCATCATTCAATACTTCTCTGCAATTAACGTTTATCTGTTATGTTTTCCTATTCCACTGCCTGTCTGTGTCTAAAGTTTCTCATTGTCCTCACCAGATCAGGAACTGTAGATCAAAAAAAACAATGATTCAAGTACAGGTCCCCTTAAAAAAAAGAACACTCACCAATATGCAATGTTTCCTAAGACTTATCCAACTAAATATGTTGGAAAACTCACTGAAGGTAACTTAGGCAACCCATAAGTGCAAGACAGCGGCAGTGTTCACATTAATTTATATGAACACATGACAGTAGATGGACTGGTCTAAGTGAATAAGTCCTTTCAGAAATACTGTCTTATTCTTAATTGGAGGAGTTCACAATTGTCAGCATGCCTCTACTCCTTCCTCTGTCAATCCTGAGGAAGAGTGCATAAGTCCATTTCAGCTCACAGGGGTTACTATTTTGCACAAGAGGATACTGGGCAACTTATTTTAAAACAATCATAGCTACTTAAAGGAGTGACAGACATCTTCCAATCAGAAAACAGAATTTCTAACAGCCCTTAATCTGGACCTTACTCATCATCACGATGACAGGTTTTTGTCGAGGTTTGTCACGAGCAGCTCCGTAAACCAGGACTGTGTTCCATGGGCTGTTCCCCGGGATGCACACTGAGACAAACACTGACTGTGTCTGAAAGATACTCTGGTCTGCCCAAACATTGATTACATTACATTACATTACAGTGTGGAAACAGGCCCTTCGGCCCAACAAGTCCACACCGACCTGCCGAAGCGCAACCCACCCATACCCCTACATTTACCCCCTACCTAACACTACGGGCAATTTAGCATGGCCAATTCACCTGACCTGCACATCTTTGTGACTGTGGGAGGAAACCGGAGCACCCGGAGGTAACCCACGCAGACACGGGGAGAACGTGCAAACTCCACACAGTCAGTCGCCTGAGGCGGGAATTGAAACCGGGTCTCTGGTGCTGTGAGGCAGCAGTGCTAACCACTGTGCCACCGTGCTGCCCACTGGTCTTCCAGAGCAAGGAGTTGGCCTTGACAGATTGTGGCATATAGGCACTGGAATATGTCAATTTAAACACTTTTCATAAGTGACAACAATTACTATTCCATTCTATTCTATTCCAAGGTCCAAGACTATGTGCTGATGGACGCACTAAAGCTTTGGGTAGTTGCTGCCAAGGGACAGTGAGGACAGATCACCATGTAAGGTCTTTCTGCTGAAGCCTTTTTTTAAATGAGGAAAGTATATCTTTGAAAAAAAACAATAGATTCAAAGCTCATATCTTCACTTAATTTTGTGGTTTCAGTCAACTCAACGTTTCGATGTGAAGTTCTTCACCCTCAATCTCACCTCATCTCTCCATTCTTTAGTGGTATATATTCACTTGAGGTCCACAGCTGCTGGTAGTTGGTCATTTCTGATTGGTGTAATAGCTTGTGTAATAGCACAACAGCCAATCAAGAAGAGCAGGCACCCAGTTCAGTTATCTTTATCTGAAGGTTACAGATGAATAATACATCAGGAGGCTTTGGATACCCTCCCCTAAGGTTTGACTTTTCTACCCTGCCAAAGCAATACCAACAACAGTGACAACTCTACTTAGTGTTTGCCCCACTGGAGTGTTTTTTTGAATAAAGCTAGAAGTCTACTTGCATACAACTTGTAAGAAGATCAACTACACTAAAGGTGTCTTTGCATGAAAGAGAAGAACTTCTGGAGTTTATTATTTACCTGGACATATTGCCTGGATTTCTCACCTGCCTCTTAGACATCAAATCCAAGATGTAGAAACAGGATTCATTACAAATTCATTGCTGAATTTAACGGCCTTAATGAACACAAGGTTTTCTGGCCTGTTTGAATTTGGCAGAAACTAAATTACTGACAGGATGTTTTTTGAGACAGCAATTCAAGTAACCAAGTCAATTGAATTCCCATAATTATTGAAGGTACAAATTTCCAATGGGAGACATTTTTAGGCAATTTCAATTATTTATAAAGGAACTTTTAATCAGATATAAATGGCATTTGTTTAAACTTTACTACTCAAAAAATTACTGATTAACTGAAATAATCAGCTTGCTTTCTATTCTGAAATGCAAACATAAAGAGTTGTTCTGAAAGAACTGCCCTGAAGAGTCAGAATGGGCTCAAAAGGTTAACTGTTTCTCTCTCCTCAGTTGCTGACTGACCTGCAAAGTCTTTCCAGCACTTTGTTTTTATCTCAGCCATCCGGTATTTATAATACTTTACTTTTGTTTTGCTTTCTACTGTTACCCAAATGCTTCTTTTTTAACTTGGGGTCAATTTTCCAGCACACACACAAAAGTGCTCTGGCATATTTATTCCATGTGAAGGATACAATATCAATGTAATCGATTGGTGATGTAGAAGCTTACAGAAAGTGTGTGTAGACTGTGTCTCCCATGAGGCCAGACAGGATGATGTGCTTTTTGGTGATATCGTAGACTGGCAACTCCACGCCAACCACAATGGCTGCTCGCTGAGCAGTGAGGCTCACTCCCTGTCAATCACAAAGAGAACGATATCTGAATAGGATATCCAGCACAGCTCGAAGCAAACAAACATATCACATTCATTTCAGCACCACTAAAGAAAATCATGGGTCTCTTATAAAGTTGTTATCCATCACAGACATCATCATTAAAAATTTTTAACTCATCTTTTCTGTAATGCTCTGGTGTTACAATGTACAGATGAGAAGTGTTAATCTGCAGGAGAATCTTTGGTTCTTCAGGAATAATAAATGTATGAGCACAAGTTAACATTTTAACTCCTCAAAAATTTAATTAAAATCCTGGTTAATGACCTATCTCAACACCATTTTCACACAGCATTCCAGGGAATAAAGCTCCAGGCTACACAATCTCTCTTCAAAACACATCTAGATCTCATTTTTGAAAATGTTTCTCAGCGATTCATTTCAGAAATGGGGCACTTGTGCTTCTATTTCCATAATGGCAAAGTCATTTCTTCAAATTCATAGAAATATTCTTACCTGCGATCAGAATATTATGTTACATTTATAAAAATCACTATTCATTCTCACTTTTGGCTTTCCCTGATTCAACATTCCAGGTTTATGTTTAAAAGAGATTAGTCTGGGCTGATTAGTGCTTTTATGTACCATCCGGTCTGGATTGCATAGCCAAATTTCAAGGATTAAACCCTCAGTGTTGCTGAAAAAGACACATTGTGGAAACAAAAACAGAATTTGCTGGAAAAGCTCAGCAAGTCTGGCAGTTTCTGAGGAGGGAAATTAGAGTTAACATTTCAGATTGAGTGATCCTTCCTTAGAACTCTTCAATATTTTGTCAAAGTTTTGTTTTACCTTGTATGCAACAGGATAATTTAAAAGAATACTTATATAAAGGGGAACAACATTCTATACTGTATGAGAGGGAACTACCGATTAATTGGAAGAGGCATTGCCACGGAAAATGCATCACTTAACTGCCAAGCTTTGTTCAAAATTAAACTAGGTGAACTGAATCATTTTGGTTAAGCCCTTGTCCTGAAGAATGAATCAGAGATTCACGTTTACCTATTTTGTTGAGCTAACCAAGCGCAGTGCCTGTACATTTTTTTTGTCTGAAAGAACAGGATATTGTACATCAATAAATATAGTTACAGTGCACCACTATTAGCTTGACTGATCACCTTAAATCGGCCATCAACATACTTTGTTGTATACTCAGAATTATTTTATAAAGATTATCCAATCATGGAATTGGACATAATACTGGACATTATGTTTTGAGTTTTGCAAGCATCAATTAGTTGGGTACAGTCAGTTCCCTGCTTCTTGCAAACAGCTGAAGTTGCAAATTTTTGATATGGTTCACCAATCTTGCAGCTACGTAAATCAATAAAAAAGAACTGAAATTAAATAACGTCTGTAAATAATTGCTGCCTATGTCACAGTAGCCCAATAGAAGTCACACCTAGAATCCCTACAGTGTGGAAACAGGCCCTTCGGCCCAACAAGTCCACACCGACCCGCCAAAGAATAACCTACCCATACCCATTCCCCTACACTATTACTCTACATTTACCCCCACTAATGCACATAACCTACATATCCCTAACATATCACCTAACCGGCACATCTTTGGATTGAGGGAGGAAACCCACACAGACATGGGGAGAATATGCAAACTCCACACAGATAGTTGCCTGAGGCTGGAATTGAACCCAGGTCGCTGGTGCTGTGAGGCAGCTGTGCTAACCACTGAACTACCATGCTGTTCTCAAGCATTTGGAGAGGATGACAGAAAAACTGGACTGAAAACAGTTTACCCTGATTTCAATACTGTTACCACACGAGATATTCAATACATACCCTCCATAATCCTCTGGTGCCCTCTTGCTGATAGATATTAATAAAATTCCCGATCATACTCCCCTGACACAGACCACTTTGAGCCTGCATCCGAATCTGAAAAGACAACAAAGTGAAGAATGAAGAATTCCACACTGTACCGACTGTTGGCCAAGAGAAGGAATGGAATTGAGGATTGTTCTTTTGTTCTTTCATGATTTCTTTTAGTGAGAATGCATAATTCATCCATAACAATAGAATAATCCCTCCTTGTGTGAAGTTCAACAGATTTGCAATGACATAGTGATTTATTGGAGCTGTTACTGTGCCTATACGTCAACTCTGTGTTCTTCCAGGGTTTTGGAGCTCAGCTCTAGGAGCTGCTCTTATGATCTGAGTTGTTGCTGTGGCTGAAGTTTACCTCTTGAAGATGTTACTGCACCTGTAGCTCAGGACTCCATTTTTGAGCAAATTAGCCTGCAGTTCAGCACTCAAAGCTCGGTGATAATGCACTGTATTTATTTTATTATAGTTTTCAAAGTTGAAAACAAACAGTTCAGCATTAAGCTGAGTGAATTTCTGGTATGAACAGCTTCCATTGTAATATCCATGAAAAACTTCAAAACACCTTAAGGACCAAAAAAAAAACTAGAATCTGTCAGAAGAAAATTCAAGTTTTACAGTATCTTTCATGTCCTCAGCATCTCCCAAAGCATTTTCGCTTGAAGTGTAGTTACAGTGATAACATAGTTAATCTGACAGCAATTTTGAGCACAAATACCAGTGAGAGAATTCACCCAATAAAACCAGTGTGATGAATGGTTGCCATGTGAAGTATTGGCTAGGATAGGGAGAATTCTCCTGCTCTTCAGCAGAAACTGGAGATTGTTACATTCACCCAAGAAAGCAGACTGACTCTCAGATTAACTGCTGAGTTAACCAACATCATGCTTGGCTGTGCTTCAATACTACAATCTGGATTATAGGTGAAGTCTGAGTGGGGTTCAAACCCACAACTTTCAACTCAAATGCAGCACTGAGCTCTGACAGGCAATTAAATCATCTGGGTCCAGTAATATATAAAATGTGGCGAGATGAGGAAGGAGGGGCAGGCAGTGCAGTGGATTACAGCATGAACAGAACATGAAGGAAGAAATGGGAACTTGTCAGAAAGGTACAACATTAATCATGGGGACCTTCCAAAATGAATCTCTTCACACTTTTCCAGGATGAACTCCACCTACCACTTCTCAGCCCAGCTCTGCATCCTGTCAATGTCCAGATGCAATCTACAACAGCCCTCCACACTGGGGCGGCACAGTGGCTAGAACTACTGCCTCACAGCGTCAGGACCTGGGTTCAATTCCTGCCTCGGGTGATTGTGTGGAGTTTGCACGTTCTCCCAGTGTCTGCGTGAGTTTCCTCCAGGTGTTCCGGTTTCCTTCCAAAGATGTGTTGGTTAGGTGAAATGGCCAAGCTAAATTGCCCATTCAGGGATGTGTAGGTTAGGTGCATTAGTCAGAGTAAATGTAGAGTAATAGGGTAGGGGAATGGGTCTGGGTGGGTTACTCTTCAGAGGGTCAGTGTGGACTGGTTGGGCAAAGGGCCTGCATCCACACTGTAGGGATTCTCTGATTCTATCCACAACTCCACCAACCTTGACATCAGCAAACTTACTAACCTACCCTTTCACTTCCTTATCCAAGTCATTTATAAAAATCACAAAGAGCAGAGGTTCCAGAATCCTCTCTAATAATTTGCCCACCATCAATGCAAGACTGACTGGTAGGTAATTCCCAGGATTATCTCTATTCCCTTTCTTGAACCTGGAAATAAGATTTGCCACCCTCCAGTCACCTGGTACAATTCCAGTGGACAGTGTGGACGTAAAGATCATAGCCCAAGGGGTAGCAATCCCTTCCCTCGGTTCCCATAGTAACTTTGGGTATATCCCATTTGGCCCAAGGGACGTAGCAATCCTTGTTTTAAATAATTTCCAGCACATCATCCTTCTTAACATCAACCAGCTCAAGTGTATCATTCTGATTCACACTGTAATCACAAATGACAAGTCCCTCTCAGTAGTGAATACTAAAGCAAAGTATTCATTAAGGACCTCCCCTAATACCTCCGATTCCAGGCGCATGTTCCCTCGACTTTCCCTGATCAGCCCTATCCTCACTCTGGCCATCCTCTTGTTCCTCACATAAGCATAGTATGCCTTTGGGTCTTCCTTAATTCTACTTGCTAAAGTTTTCTCATGCCCCCTTCTAGCTCTTCTTAGTCCATCCTTTAGTTCCTTCCCGGCTACCTTGTAACCCTCTAGAGTCCTGTCTGATCTTTGCTTCCTCAACCTTACCTGGCAAAGACGAGTTAACTTGCCTTCACCCAATTTGTCTTTTTCAGAGTGTGACGAGTAAACTCGTCCAAATCATATAATTTCAAAAACAGCCACAGACGAGTTTATA
Source organism: Chiloscyllium plagiosum (assembly GCF_037043375.1). NCBI lineage: Eukaryota > Metazoa > Chordata > Chondrichthyes > Orectolobiformes > Hemiscylliidae > Chiloscyllium > Chiloscyllium plagiosum. The sequence goes on along the minus strand of NW_028270149.1, from coordinate 88,713,614 downwards.
CGTCAATTTTCGGCATTTCTGGGCCCTTCTCAGCTAGAAACGAGTATACTCGGTGACTCATACGTCTGGTAGCTGTGTCTCTTCCGCCTCAGGCATTGCAAGAAGCGTCAACGCACCACTTTTGGGCACACACTGTCATTCGGTTTTTTGTTTTTTTTAACAAATTACGCCCAGATGTCGAGCTCAGAAGATGACAATGAGTATGAAGGCTTCTATTAGAAGCTTGGATACATCAGATGAGAGTGCAAGCATTAAAAATACTCCTTAATAAAAAAAGCAATTAAAAAATTCATCTGAAAATGAAACGTTTTCTCCAAATAAAAAGTCACCAGGGAAGGGGTTAAGTAAGCTTCCTTCTTCCTCTTGACTAGATGTTCACATCTCGTGTCATCCAAGGTTCCTTCACCCTACCATCCCTTTCTTGTCTTAGTGGGACAAACCTATTCAGCACTTGCAACAAACTCTGCACTTCCGAGAATATCTGTTCCCAATTTATGCTCCACAGTTCCTGCTTAATTGCATTATAATTCCCCCTCCCCAATTAAATACTGCCCTATGCCGTCTGCTCCTATCCCTCTCCATGACTACAGTCGAGGTAAGGGAATTGTGATCACTATCACCGAAATGCTTTCCTATCTGACACTTGATCTGGTTCGCACCAAATCCAAAATGGCCTCCTCTCTAGTCGATCTATCTACATATTGAGTCAGGAATCCTTTCTGGACACACGTGACAAAGTCTGCTCCATCCAAATTATTTGCACTAAGGATATTCTAATCAATATTAGGGAAGTTGAACTCACCCATGACAACAACCCTGTTACTTCTGCACCTTTCCAAAATCTGCCTTCCAATCTGCTCCTCCTCTGTTGCTACTGGGGGTCTCCAGAAAACTCTCAATAAAGTGACTGCTCCTTTCTGGTTTCTGACTTCCACCCAAAAGGACTCAGTAGACAAACCCTCAACGACCTCCCTTTCTGCAGTTTTTATGCCATCTCTGATTAGCAATGCCACTCTCCCACCTCTTTTACCTCCGTTCCTATTCCTTTTGAAACATCTAAACCCTGGAACATTACGTTAGAATAGATTCTCTACAGTGCGGAAACAGGCCCTTCGGCCCAACAAGTCCACACCACCCCTCCAAAGAGAAATCCACCCAAACCCATTCCCCTACCCTATATTTACCCCTGACTAACACACCTAACACTGTGGGTAATTTAGCATGGCCAGTTCACCTGATCTGCACATCTTTTGGATTGTGAGAGAAAACTGGAGCAACCGGAGGAAACCCACGCAGACACGGAGAATGTGCAAACTCCACACAGACAGGCAGGAATCGAATCCAGGACTCTGGTGCTGTGAGGCAGCAGTGCTAACCACTGAGCCACCGCGCCATCCAACAACCATTCCTGCCCCTTCGTTGTTCAAGTCTCCATAATAGCCATAACATCAGGGTGGCACGCTGGCAAAGTGATTAGCACTGCCACCTCTCAGCGCCAAGGCCCTAGGTTTGATTCCAGTCTCGGGTTACTGTCTGTGTGTCAGTTCATCAGGAAGTTAACAGCTTGCTTCTCTGTCATTAGTAACTACCTGTACCATTTCTGTCTCACTCCTTTCCTATGGAAAACATTCTGCTTGCTCCCCATGATGTCCTTTATCCTGATACCATGCAGAACTCATGAAACGGTCACAAATTTCTCCTTATCCATGAATTTCCTGTAATATCTATATTACTATGCATTGTCATTCTCTCCTAAATTGCCTGTTAACCTTTGGTGCTGTGGTCTGGACTGTAATTGCCAAGGCCTGTAGATTTAACATATAAACACATAGGCCATTCAGCCCTTCACGTCCACTCTGCCATTCAACTAGATCATGGCTGAATATCTAACGTAATGTAATTTCCTGTGCTATCGTCATATCCCTCACTGTTATCAGTAACTGGAAATCTACGGATTTTAGTCTCGAACATATTTGATGCTTGAGCATCCACAGCTGGCTGAGGTTGAGAATTCCAGAGTGAACAGAATCCTTCCCATTGTTATAAAATGGTTTATCATTTATTCTGAGACAGTGTCCCTTGGTTTGAAATCTCTGATCCAGTAAAAGCATCAACATGTGTTGAGAGTGGCACACACCCAAAAGGATCCTGCCCAGTCACCAATGAACAGTCACCTCTTACTGCCTGGGATGGGAGTAGAACAGAAATCATCTCCAGGAGTTTACAATCCAGGAAATTCTCAACTTCACGGATGCTAGGTGACTTCAACAGCCCCTCAACTGCAGAAGTCCTGAGATTGAGCTCAAGCATCAGGAAACACATTGTTTCTTAGACTCATTGTTCAATCCCTCTCACGCCCTCGTTCTACTTCCTCTCAGATTCTCTTCAGTTCTCTCTCGACTTTCACTCAGCTTCCTCTAGACACTCACTTATCCTCTCACTATTTTTGCAAAGCAGGACGAACAGAGTAGTGTTCTCTAGTTTACTACCGGCGCCACGAGATAGCGAGGCGTGGAACAGGGAGAGGGCACAGATTAATACGTGGCTGTGCAGCTGGTGTAGGAGGGAGGGCTTCAGATATGTAGATAATTGGGATGCCTTCTGGGGAAGGTGGGATCTGTACAAGAAGGACGGGTTGCATCTGAATTGGAAGGGGACCAATGTCCTGGGTGGAAGGTTTGCACGAGTAGTTCGAGAGGGTTTAAACTAGTATGGCAGGGGGGTGGGAACCTGAGCTGTATACCGGAGATAAGAATTGATGCAGATGAGGCAGTAGCAAGAGGTAGACCTGCTAGTGGGAAGGATTTTCCTGGCAAGGAACCAAGGTATCAGTTAAAGTGTGTTTGCTTTAACGCAAGGAGTATCAGGAATAAAAGTGACAAACTTAGAGCATGGATCAGTACCTGGTGCTATGATGTTGTAGCCATAACAGAGACATGGGTTTCTCAGGGGCAGGAATGGTTGCTGGATGTTCCAGGGTTTAGAGCATTTAAAAAGAATAGGGAGGGGGGAAAAAAGAGGAGGGGGTGCAGCACTACTAATCAGAGAGGGTATCACAGCTACAGAAGCTTCCATTGTCGAGGAAGATCTGCCTACCGAGTCAGTATGGGTGGAAATTAGGAACAGCAAGGGAGCAGTCACCTCTTTAGGGGTTTACTACAGGCCCCCCAATAGCAGCAGGGAGATGGAAGAAAGCATAGCTCGGCAGATTTTGGAAAAGTGTGGACGTAGTAGGGTTGTTGTAATGGGTGACTTTAACTTTCCCAATATTGATTGGAACCTCCTTCGAGCAGAAGATTTGAATGGAGCTGTTTTTGTAAGGTGTGTTCAGGAGGGTTTCCTAACTCAGTACGTTGACAGGCCAACGAGGGGAGAGCTGAAAACGTGTTGCTGGAAAAGCGCAGCAGGTCAGGCAGCATCCAGGGAACAGGAGAATCGACGTTTCGGGCATAAGCCCTTCTTCCTGAACCGATCCAGCAACACATTTTCAGCTCTGATCTCCAGCATCTGCAGACCTCAATTTCTCCTCAATGAGGGGAGAGGCCATTCTAGACTTGTGCTCGGCAATGAGCCGGGGCAGGTATCAGATCTTGTGGTGGGAGAGCATTTTGGTGATAGTGACCACAACTGCCTCACATTCTACATAGCTATGGAGAAGGAGAGGATTAGGCAAAATGGGAGGATATTTAATTGGGGAAGAGGAAACTATGCTGCGATTAGACATGAGTTAGGAAGCATGGATTGGGAGCAATTGTTCCATGGAAAAGGCACTATAGACATGTAAGAAACAGTTGTTGCAAGTGATGAATAAATCTGTCCCTCTGAGACAGGCAAGAAGTGGTAAGATAAAGGAACCTTGGATGACGAGAGCGGTAGAGCTTCTTGTCAAAAGGAAAAAGGTAGCTTACGTAAGGTGGAGGAAACTAGGGTCAAGCTCAGCTCTACAGGATTACAGGCAGGCAAGGAAGGAGCTTAAAAATGGTCTGAGGAGAGCCAGGAGGGGGCACGAGAAAGGCTTGGCAGAATGGATTAGGGAGAACACAAAGGCACTTTACACTTATGTGAGGAATAAGAGAATGGTCAAAGAAAGAGTAGGCCCGATCAGGGATAGCATAGGGAATTTGCGTGTGGAGTCTGAGGAGGTAGGGGAAGCCCTAAATGAGTTTTTTTGCTTCTGTCTTTACGAAAGAAACGAACTTTGTAGTGAATGAAACCTTTGAAGAGCAGGTGTGCATGCTGAAATGGATAGAGATACAGGAAGCTGATGTGCTGAAAATTTTGTCAAACATTAAGATTGACAAGTCGCCAGGCCCGAACCAGATTTGTCCTCGGCTGCTTTGAGAAACGAGAAATGCAATTGCTTCGCCACTTGCGAAGATCTTTTCATCCTCGCTCTCCACTGGAGTCGTACCTGAGGCAAATGTAATTCCTCTCTTCAAGAAAGAAAATAAGGAAATCCCCGGCAATTACAGACCAGTAAGTCTCACGTCTGTCGTCTGCAAGGTGTTAGAAAGGATTCCGAGGGATAGGATTTATGACCATCTGGAAGAGCATGGCTTGATTAAATGCAGTCAACACGGCTTTGTGAGGGGCAGGTCATGCCTCACAAACCTTATCGAGTTCTTTGAGGATGTGACTAGAAAGGTTGATGAGGGTCGAGCTGTGGATGTGGTGTATATGGACTTTTGCAAGGCATTTGATAAGGTTCCCCATGGTAGGCACATTCAGAAGGTCAGGAGGAATGGGATTCAGGGGAACATAGCTGTCTGGATACAGAATTGTCTGGCCAACAGAAGATAGCGAGTGGTAGTAGAAGGAAAATATTCTGCCTGGAAGTCTGTGGTGAGTGGTGTTCCACAGGGCTCTGTCCTTGGGCCTCTATTGTTTGTAATTTTTATTAATGACTTGGATGAGGGGATTGAAGGATGGGTCATCAAGTTTGCAGATGACACAAAGGTTGGAGGTGTCGTTGACAGGAGAGAGGGCTGTTGTAGGCTGCAGCAGGACATTGACAGGATGCAGAGATGGGCTGAGAGGTGGCAGATGGAGTTCAACCTGGATAAATGCGAGGTGATGCATTTTGGAAGGTCGAATTTGAAAGCTGAGTACAGGATTAAGGATAGGATTCTTGGTAGTGTGGAGGAACAGAGGGATCTTGGGGTGCAGGTACATAGATCCCTTAAAATGGCCACCCAAGTGGATAGGGTTGTTAATAAAGCATATGGTGTTTTGGCTTTCATTAACAGGGGTATTGAGTTTAAGAGTCGTGAGATCTTGTTGCAGCTCTATAAAACTTTGGTTAGACCGCACTTGGAATACTGCGTCCAGTTCTGGTCGCCCTATTATAAGAAAGATGTGGATGCTTTGGAGCGGGTTCAGAGGAGGTTTACCAGGATGCTGCCTGGACTGGAGGGCTTATCTTATGAAGAGAGGTTGACTGAGCTCGGACTTTTTTCATTGGAGAAAAGGAGGAGAAGAGGGGACCTAATTGAGGTATACAAGGTAATGAGATTAAAAATCACACAACACCAGGTTATAGTCCAACAGGTTTAATTGGAAGCACACTAGCTTTCGGAGCGACGCTCCTTCATCAGGTGATTGTGTCGCTCCGAAAGCTAGTGTGCTTCCAATTAAACCTGTTGGACTATAACCTGGTGTTGTGAGGTTTTTAACTTTGTACACCCCAGTCCAACACCGGCATCTCCGAATCAAGGTAATGAGAGGCATAGATAGAGTCGACAGCCAGAGACTATTTCCCAGGGCAGAAATGACTAACACGAGGGGTCATAGTTTTAAGCTGGTTGGAGGAAAGTATAGAAGGGATGTCAGAGGCGGGTTCTTTACACAGAGAGTTGTGAGAGCATGAAGTGCGTTGCCAGCAGCAGTTGTGGAGGCAGGGTCATTGGCGACATTTAAGAGACTCCTCAACATACATATGGTCACAGAAATTTGAGGGTGCATACAGGAAGATCAGTGATCGGCACAACATCGTGGGCTGAAGGGCCTGTTCTGTGCTGTACTGTTCTATGTTCTATTCCCAATCCTCAGCTTTATTACTTTTTGTTTTGAGAACTGTATAAGCTTTACTTGTTGATCCAGTACAGTATTAGCCTTGATTGGATTACCTTTTCTAGTGGGTTCAAGCCTCAAAACATTTGCTGCAAACAGAGTGTTAAGAAAACATTAGGCATTACTTAGCATCAGACCTTCTAATGTAGCTTCCCAAACCACCACAGCCAAATTACCCATTATGGTATTCTTTGTTTCGTTTTGACTCCAATTCCAGATTGCGCTACATCAGTTTCAAACCTAGTAGAAACCTTTCATTCATTGTCAAAGTCTTTTTCATGGGGTGCAAATATCAAATACTAAGGTGCATAGGTTTAAGATAAGAAGAGGATTTCTTTTTAAAAAAAGATATGTGACAGAAGTTTCTTTTTTACACAGTCTCAGAATAAAAGATAAACCATTTATGGCAGTAGGCAGGATTTTTTTCACTCTGGGATTCTCAACCGCAGCACTGCCAGGTGAGGTGTTCAAAGTAGATATATTAGCAAGATATTAGTAGATATACTTAAGCAGCATTTAGACATATACAGGGTATAGGCAGGGAATAGAGGGATATGGACCATATACAAGCAGATGAGATTAGTTTGGAATGGCATCATAATCGGCACAGGAATGAAGTGTCAAAGGGCTTGTTCCTGTGCTGTACTGTTCTATATTCTAACATAAAATTCTAACATTATGGTTATTCTTCCCTAAAGGCTCTCTGCAACAAGGGTATTTATGATCCTTTCTTCATTGCACTGAACTGGATCGAAAATAGCTTGTTCTCAGTTGGTTCAACATACTTATCCAGAAAATCAGTTTGTATACATTCTAGAGATTTTCACAATATAGTACTGATTAGGTTTTCCCAGTCTATGTGCAGATTGAAGTCCCTCATGATTAACTTTGTTATTATTGTTACATGCACCTCTTGTATGTACTGCACCCTATGTAACATATACTGCTTGGTGGTTGACAAATAATGCTCATAAATGTTTGCTGCTCCTTACAGTTTATTAGCTCCATCCAAACAGAGTCTACATCTTGATCCTCCCATCTAAAATTCCCTTTCACTAATGTATTGATCATGTCCTTTGTCAACAGCGCTACGTCATTACATGTTCTTGCCCATTCCTCCCAAGTTGCAAGTATCCTTAACTATCCCTGGTCATTCTGGAGCCATGTCTCTGCAATAGCAACTGGATGATGCCTATTTACTTCTATCTATACCATCAATTTACCAACCTTGCATTGAAAGCAATGGGCTTTCTGTTCGTGCTTTTGATTTTGCCTTTTTAATATTTTTCTGTTTTTCAAACCATGGGCTCAGTGGTTGGCACTACTGCCTCAGAGCACCAGGGACCTAGGTTTGATCCCAGCCTCAGCAACTGTCTGTGTGGAGTTTGCACATTCTCCTAGTGTCTGTGTGGGTTTCCTCCAGGTGCTCCTGTTTCCTTCCACAATCCAAAGATATGCAGTTTAGGTGAATTGGCCATGCTAAATTGCCCATAGTGTTCTAGGATATGTGGATTAGATGCATTAGTCAGGAGTAAATGTAGAGTAATACAGTCAGGGAATGGGTCAGGATGGTTTACTCTTTGGAGGATCTGTGTGGACATGTTGGGCCAAATGGCCTGTTTCCACGCTATACGGGTTCTATGATATGCAATGCCATCTCACTACGAAAGTAATTTAAATGCTCCCCAACAGCATTAACAAATCTCAGATATTGATCCTGATCCTGTTAAGATGTAACCTGTCTCCATTATACTGGTTCCACCTGAATGGCTCCGACCTTCTGCACCATCTCTCTAGCCATGCATTCAATTTGCCCTCTCTCTATTCTTATGCTCGCTAACATGAGCTACTAGGTAATCCTATCCTGAGATTACAGTTCAAGTCCCTTTACCAAACCTAAACAGTACTATCAGTACGTCAACTCTCTTTCCACCCACATACTTGAGAATAACAGACTACAACCTCTGGCTGATCATCCTTCCCCATAAAAAAAATAAGGAGACAGTCAGAGTCATAGAGAATGATGTTGCAGGGACAGTAGTGGGAACAAGGAAATGGCTGAGGAACTGAATAATTACTTCATTTCAGTCTTTACAGTGGAAGACACAAGTAATACCCCAAAAATTCAAGACAGTGAGGAGGCAGAGCTAAGTATGGTGACTATCAGCAAAGAGGAAGTGCGAGAAAGACTGAGTGGCCCAAAGGTGGATAAATTAGCTGGACAAGATGGACTACACCCAAGAGTTCAAAGGGAGATAGATAGATGAAGAGATAGTGGAGATGTTAGTAGTGATCTTTCAGGAATCTCTAGAATCAGGGAGGACTGCACAGGACTGGAAAATTGCTAATGTGACACCGTTTAAAAAAGGAGCAAGGCGAAAGATGGAAAATTTCAGACTGATTAGCCTAACCTCGATCGTGGATAAGATCCTGGAATCCATTGTGAAGGATGAGATTTCTGAATACTTGGAAGTGTATGGTAAAAGAAGGCAAAGTCATCATGGTTTCATCAAGGGGGCATCATCCCTGACAAATCTGCTAGATTTCTTTGAGGGAGTAACGAGCAGATTAGACTAAGGACAGCCAATGGATGTTATTCGCCTGGACTTTCAAGAAGACTTTTGACAAGGTGCCACACAGGAGGCTACCGAGTAAAAAAAAGAGCCCATGGTGCTAGAGGCAAGATGCTAACATGGAGAGAAGCTTGGCTGTCTGGCAGAAAGCAGAGAGCGGGGATTAAAGGTTCTTTCTCAGGATGGCAGCCTGTGGTGTTTGGCAAGGCTCAGTGTTGGGACCAAAATGTTTCACTTTATAAATTAATGATCTAGATGAAGGAGCTGAGGGCATTCTGGCTAAGTTTGCAGCATTGAGGAGGCAGGGAGGCTGCAAAGGATTTGAACAGGTTAGGAGAGTTGGCAAACAAGTAGCAAATGGAGTCAATGTGGGAAAAGGTGAAGTCACGCAGTTTGGTAGGAAGAATAGAAGCATGGACGTTTTTTGTAAATGGGGAGAAAATTCTGAAGTCTGAAGTGCAAAGAGACTTGAGAGTTCTCATCAAGGATTCTCTCAAGGTAAACTTGCATACTGAGTCAGTAGTTAAGAAGGCAAATGCAATGATGGCATTTATTTTGAGGGGAATTGAATATAAAACCAGCTCTAAAAGGCTCTGGTCAGACCACATTTGGAGTATTGTGTGCAGTTTTGGGTCCCACATCTCATGAAGGATGTACTAACCTTGGAGTGTAATCAGAGGAGGTTCACGAGAATGCTCCCAGGAATGAAAAGCTTAACATATGAGAAACATTTGAGGACCCTAGGTTTACACTTCATGTGAGTTTAGAAGCACGTGGCCAAGGGGGGGGGGGGGGTGTAGTTGGATCTAACTGAAGCATACAGAATACTCAATGGCCTGGACAGTGTAGATGTTGGGAAGATGTTTCCATTAGGACCTGAAGGCATAGACTTCGAATGAAGGGAAGACCTTTTAGAATGGAGATAAGGACAAACCTCTTCAGCCAGAGAGTGGTGAATCTATGGAATTCAATGCCACAGAAGGCTGTGGAGGCCAGGTCATTGAGTATATTTAAGACTGAGATGGATAGGTTCTTAAGTATCAAAAGGATCAACGGTCATGGGGAGAAAGCAGGAGAATGTGGTTGAAAAACTGATCAGCCATGATTGAACGGCAGAGCAGACCTGATGGGCTGAATGGCCTAACTTCTGCTCCTCAGTCTTACGGTCTTATTCTTTCCAAAGTCTGGAACTCTCATTTGTACATCAGGGCTACATTTCATGTACATGTGGTCGTCCAGCCCAAGGGAAACATTCTTGACATCCCACATGTCACAGGTGTGTTTTCTATGCAGCAGAACTGTCCTGCCATGGCTTAACTTTATTTAACGTTTGATTTATTATAAACTGGAGACTGGAAAATCGAATTTGCCTGGTTCCCTTATTTTTCTATCCAGAGAATTAATTGCTGTGGCTTCTGTTTCCACTCCCACACTGTTCCTTCTGATAGCTCCTTGGCAACCACATCAGCAACATTATTCAGAAACCCATCAGGTTGTCCTCTGATGACTTCCAGCTCCAGGTAACCACCACCACCTCTCAAACCCTCCACTGCCTCTGATATGCCATGCTGATGGATAAGCATAAATCACCTCCAAATAAGTAATGAAAAACTAAAGCTAACAACCTTAGCTGCTGCCACCAATTGTACCCTTCTCCCTGGGTATTGCCTGAAACAGAGATTTTTTAAAATAAACTTATTGTCCTTTTTTCACACTTATCTCCAACCTCCAATCCCCATATCATCCCAATCTCCAAAATGCATAGTTCCACATCTGCACCATCATCCACCTTCACCCACCTCAGATGAAGTACCACCACTGCTGAAATCCCATTCCGGCAACTCTGATATCTCAAAACACAACTATTTCCATTTTCTTCTGGTTACCCTCCCATCTAACCTCCACCCCACTAAGTGTGAATTCACCAAAAACGCAGCTTCCTGAAAGTTAGATATGACCAAGTTACAAAGTCACCTCTCTTTGCAGAGCTATGTCGGACCCCCACCTTGGGTGAAATTAGTCATTTTTAAAATTCTCAGTTGTCTATTTTAATCCATTCCTATATGACCCCATCACTTTCTCTGAAATACCCTCTAGTTTTACAAGCCTCAGACTGTGGTCTCTTGCACATTCCCTTTTTTAAAATCACCCTAACATTAGCAGTCTGTCTAATTTCTAAACTTGGGAATTGCCTCCCCAACCTTTCCATCTCTCCAAACTTACTCTCTTTTTGAGATACAGCTTTTGAAACTCTCTCTCTCTCCAGCCAAGCTTTCAGTCACTTGTTTGAATTTGAACCTTGCTTAATTTTATTTTCAAACCATATCTAAGAAACAATCCTGTGAAATGTCTTGGGATATTTAATCACATAAAAAGCATCAAAAAAATGCAGGTTGTTATTTTTGGGAGCATGTATGGGCCTGATGCAGAAACTGATACTGTGTCATGTGATGGATGGGCTTTTGCTCCCACCAACACACACCTCATCAAGCCATGGAATGGACTTGGCTTCCTACAGGTATGTATTAAAAGGAGCATACCATAATTCTGGAAATTATTCCACATACCTTTAATACATCTGTAGGGTTGGCAATAGACGACGAAACCACACCAGCAAGAATCCCACACAGAACATTTACAAGGAGCGTTTCATCTGTAAATTGAAAATAATGCACATTGGTGCAAAGCCAAATTAAGAATATATCACACATATCAAAAGGCACGAGAGATTTTACATTCCCAGGACCACCACACTGAAAAATCTTTTGCTTTTATTTACTCTCAGGATGTGGACATCACTGGCTAGGCCAGTTCTAATTGCCCAGAGGGCAGTTAAAAGTCAACCACATTGCTGTGGCTCTGGAGTCACATGTAGGCCAGACCCGAAAAGGATGAAAGATTTCTTTCCCTGAAGGATATTAATGAAACAGATGGGTTTTTCCAATAATCAATAATGGTCTCATTATCATCATTAGACACTCAATTCCAGGTTCTTTATTGAATTCAAATTCCACCACCTGCCATAGTGGGATCTGAAATGAGTCACCAGAACATTAGCTGCCTTTCTGGATTAATAGTCTGGAGATATACCACTAAGCCATTGCCTCCCCCTTTCCAACCAGCCTCTTTCTGAAGTATACTTGAAGTACTTTCAATTGGCACTTCCAACAGGCCTTATAGTAAATAACAAAACAGTTTCTTTAATCTTCATCCTCACCCTTCCTCATGAAATTCTCCCACACTGGAGATCAATCAGTAATGAAAATAAAAACAATGCCTTCCCATTCACAATCATGGGCAAGTATATCAGGCAGTATGATTCTAAAACTAATGGGCATAGTCTCAGAATTTGGGCCAGAACATTCAGGAGTGATGTTAGGGAGAACTTCTACACACAGGGAGTGGTACATGTTTGGAACTCTCTTCCACAAATGCTAATGGATGCAAGATCAGTCATTAATTTTAAATCCAAGATAGATAAATTAGTGTTAAGCAAAGGTATTGATAGAGAGTTATGAAACAAAAGCAGGTAAATGGAGTTAGGCCACAGATCAGCCATGATCTCACTCAACAATGGAACAGGTTTGAGGGGCTGAATGGCCTATTCATGTACCTATGTTCCTCTGTAACACAACAAAACACATGGCACCCAATCCCTTCATCATTTTAAAAGGCAGTGCCAAGACCAGAGTCACATTCCTGGTTTAAGTTTAAATAAGCTCAGCAGTTAACTGCCAGCCATCATCCAACTGGTACATTCTCCATGGCAACTCCACTATCAATCAGGGCTCTTCCTTATAGTTTAAAATGCTGCTGCCCTTTACAGTGGCATTCTTATGAATTTTCCTGATGAGTGTAAGATGAAAAAAATTGACAAATATGTATTTTTCAGCAATTCTCAAGGTCGATGCAACTGAACAATTATTAATATTGTTCTCTGATAAGGCACCAGCAATTCTCTTCTTTGATAAATAATTGATATCTTTAATGCGAACAATAATTTCTTGATCTGAATCAAACTAAAACTGATCATTTCAAACTGTTGCTTGTATCATCCTCAGATCACTGGACTGTACAGAATCAACAAGAGATTCACCCAAGCTAAGCAAGCAGCAGCAGAAAGTGCCATCTGGCTTGTTCACGTGGTAGAGTGCTCTTGGATTGTGATAAGCACAGTGCAATTAAATTGGAGAATCACACCAAATGTTTTAGTGTAAATTAGGTTTGGAAAAATAATCACCAAATATTTATTTGAAATGAAACAAACCTTGTGGACAGCTTACAAAAAGGCGCTTCAAACTTTGATAAGTTCCAATCTTGATGGTGCCATAGGATGCCTGACGCAGCAGAGCTGGACTGATGCTGTATCAGGAAATAAAGACATTACAATTGATCAGACCATATAACAAAACATCACTCCCCAGTGCAATGTTTAACATTCCAAGAATCATGTCATTTTCACCTTCATATGTAAGAATAACATGTTTCAGATTTATAGGATACTGGCAAGACCACAATTCGAATATGGTCTACAAAACTAATCAACTCACTTAAGGAAGAATACAAATACATTGGAGGCTGGTCAGGGGAGAATTATTGAATTGTTATCGAGAACTAGAGTTGCCTTGAGTATAGGTTAGACAGACCTATACTTGGTTCCAATGGAGTTTAAAAGAGTGAGGGGTGCCCCTTGAAAGAAATAACATCCTGAATGGTCTTGACAAGGCGGGCATGGAATGGATACTTCCTCTTTAGGGCGAGTTCAGAATTAGAGGACACTGTTTTCAAATGTAACGTTTTCCTTTCAAGAGAGGGATGAGGGGACTTTTCTTCTCCCCCCCCCCCCCCTCTCTCCAAGGATTTTGCAATTTTGAAACTGTCTGTCCAAAAAGGCAGTTGGGGCATGTGTGTGAACACTGTTAAGTAGACAGTCTTGTCAGCCAAGGGAATCAAATCTTATCAGGGTAGATGAGAATATGAAATTCTGAAGACGACTGATTAGCATGGTCTTAATCAACAGCAAGACAGGCTCAAATGGCTGACTGGAGCCATTCTGCTCCAATATTTTATGTCTGTGTGAGAAGCTCTTGTTTACAATCAATATTTAGCCCAATTCTTCTGCACTGTCAGGTCAGAGTCACTAAAACACATTAGAAAGTCACTCTGTCCATCAGCTCTAGATTGGATTGCCCTACACAATCAATCCATACAATAAAATTATACTTAAGAAGGAATCCAACCTGATGCAAGAACTTTTCCAATTCTTTTCAACTTTCCCATTTCCCAATCACTCACCTGCACATGTTCCATTGGACCTTGACATTTTTTCTGCTGCTCAATCTGCTTTTGGAGACTTGTAATCTCCAGTAAAGACTTAAATCCAACCAAATCAACCACTTACATTCAGCTATCATAGCTAGAAGACTAGAATCCCCAGAGTGTGGAAACAGTCCATTTGGCCCAATAAATCCACACCAATGTCTAAAGAGCATCCCACTCAGACTCACTCCTCTATCCTATCCCTGCAACTCTGCAGCTCCCATGGATAACCTACACATCCCTGGACACCATGGGCCATTTAGCATGGCCAATCTACCTTGGCAGGAAATCTTAGCACCAAGAGGAAACCCTCGCAGAAACAGGGAGCATGTGCAAAGTCCACACAGACAGCTGTCCAAGGCTGGAATCGAACGCAGGTCCCTGGCGCTGTGAGGCAGCAGTGCTGAGAAAACTGTCCATTGAGATAATGATCACAAATAGAGCTGAAGAAAGAAATGGGATGACTTAAACTTGGTCAAAGGGTAAAGAAAGATTTTAGATGGCACAGCAATTTACAAAGAGAAAGCCTTGGTGGATTTTCTTTTCAAAAAACAGTTGGTGGAGGCACTAATTTTGTAAAATGGAGGGACTAATGGGCCGAAGAGAACGATTTAGTACAGGAGCCATATGGCAGCCAGAACAGAAGGTTGGATAGTCAACAATTTAGTGGGAAAGGGTTAAGGGGTCAAGAGGAGGGCCTCACAGACACAATGAAATTGCAGAGGTTATAACAACACAGGGTGGAGAAAGTTCAACTTAGAGTGCAGGTGGGCAAATTTTCTATTACCAGATATAGAGCACCTTTTACAACCACCAGCCAACTCCAAAAATATTGTTGCTATTTGTGGTAGCTCATAGACAGTAGCTCCCACCAACTGCAATGTGGTAATCACCAAATAGTTGGTTTTCTTTTGGGATGCTGATTGAGGGACAAGTACTGGCTGAGACTCTGGGGAGAACTTGACTGCTTTGCATTAACTTTTACCATAGGATCTCGAATGCTCACTGGAGAGGACAGAAAGAACTTTGAGAAATAATACTGTTGGATAGTACTGGCATGCAGTTTCAGTCTGGATTTTTGTGAAGTTCTAGAATCAGACTGGAACCTTGTAACCCTGAACTCAAACATGAATGTTGAGTCACTATGGACAACATAATAATGGTTTCAGCCCTTGTGATGAGAGGAACTCATTGGCCTCTTCATTTGTTGGCTTTGAGAGCATCGGAATTGGAAAGACAGATTTCAGAAGGGAAACAGGAGGTTGTTTCTGGTATCCCTGAAAAGTTCTATCTGAATATACCAGGGCTCAATAATGTTTGATGTGTTGCAGTCAGATCCAGAACTGGATGATTTAAACAGTTATTTGCCAGATACATTCAAGATAGCGTTGGTTGGACTTCATGTCTCAAGATATTGGGATACCACCAGATGAAGAGTCAGGTAAAAGAACAATGGCTGCAACAAGGGGCAATGTCATCAAAGGTGAAAGTGACGAGAATGTAATAAAAAGCAGTAATGTTATATTGAGTGGAGACTTTTACAGGTGCAGTTGTGACTTGAGAACAATTTCACCAGTAATGAGGTGGCATAGGGAACAGGAAGGATAAAGTGATCGGGGAAGATTCAAGAATTCGTCAGAAATGGATAAAATTTTATCCATTTTAAGACCATGAGAGGAGAATGGCAGTATAAGGAGGAGAGATCAAGAATGTTTACACCTGTATGGCTTTGCCTGAATTTTAAAGTCCCTTGCTCTGAACTCCCACCAGTAGAAATAACTTTTCCAAATCGATCCTATTGCATCCATTAATCATTGCAAACAATTTAATCACCTCCAAACTCAAAGAGATAAAAAAAATCTTATGCAAATTCTAACTGCTAAATCCTATAAACCGCAACATCACTGACAATTCCATGTCACACCCTGTCCAAAGCAGAAATCACCAGGACACTGAACAGATTGAGCTGGAAGAACCATTCCCATTGAGGAGAACGGAGGATATCAGTTTAAGGTGTTTTGTCAAGCAAGCAGCAACAACAGGACGAAAAACGCTGACACACAGCGAGTGGTTAGGCCTATGGTACAAGCAAATCAAGGTTTTTAAAGAGACTTTGATCATTATGAAAAGAGAAAAATAGATTGGCCATTGGCAAATGTATGTGGGACTAGAATGTACTTGAAAAGACAAGATGGGCTGAACGGCTTCCTCCTGAGCTATAACCATCCCATTGTACATCATCTTTGTAGAGGTACAGTATCCAGAGCTGAACACAGCATTCCAGGAGGAAAATTTGAGATTTTGGTGAGAATTTGGTGCAGAAGGTGAAGAAAATAGATTTTTTTTAAACCTCCAATACATCTTGTGGAAGCTTCCAAAGTTTAACCATTTAAAATGTATGTTTGTTACTTTGTACAAGTTATATTAAAAAAAGGAGACAATTTGCAACAAATTAAAACCTATATAATTAATTCAGATTAAGATTTGATAGTTTATTTGATTAGTCAACAGTATGTTGCTGCGTGTAGACTACAAGAGCTTCCAAGTGAACAATATCCACGGGAGGTGTCCCCATCTTCAATTGCTCCTGCTCAAAATCATCTAGCTGAAGACAGTGGATAGGGTGCAATATCAGAACAGTTTCTTTCAGACTTCATGCACACCTTGCAGATAAGTGCCTGATTTAAGGAAGGATTTAATGCATTGGAAGCCGTCAGAGGAAGTTTACTATATTGCTACCTGGAATGAGGAGTCTGACTTATGAGGAGAGACTGGACATGCTGTGCTTGTATCCACCAGGGTTTAGAAGAATGAAGAGTGATTGAAGTGAATAAGATAGTTAGGTGGATATATTGTTAAGAACGTAGCACACTTACATGAGGGACCACATCTTTTTCACTGACAGGATTGCAACTTTTATTACAATACCTGGGAGAACGGGAAATTAAGAGGATACATCAGATTAAACAAAAAAAGCAGCAATTTAAGTGATTTGGGGATGAAGGCAACTCAATGCTGAAATTAAAAACTTACACGAACATACATCTGGAGGTTCTACAAGTACATTAAGGGCAAAAGAGTAACTAGGCAGAGAATAGGACCCCTTCAAGCTCAATGCGTTTGTCTATGCGTGGTACCGCAGGAGATAGGGAGATCCTAAATGAATATTTCTAATCAAGATTTACCATGGAAACAGACATGGAAGCCAGGAAACTCGGGCAGATAAGATGTGGTGTCTTGAAGAAGAGTTGACTTAAACAGGATGTGCCTTGTGGAGTAATGACTCTTTGGGTCACTAAGAGTTTTGTGGGGATGAAAGAAGTGACTTTGGGAGTTTTACAATAAGTGAGCAAGACAAAGCGTTCATAATCGGCAAACAAGCTGGAATTGGGGTTGCTTATGTTTACAGGAAAGGGGAGATTGTTGTGGCATTTGCACTGCATTGTAAACTTGCTGGAAATGCCATCAGAATCTTTGTAAAAGGCTGAAATTCAAATGCAAACTAAGCAGTTTGAATTAGAGGCAAAAGAAAAGAATAAACCTGGCAAAACAAAAAGAAAAATGAAGCAGTTTGCGTTATGACTAAAAGCCGGGGGGAAAAGAAGAGAGGAAGGCCCCAGCAGAAGAAAGACTGAAAAAGAGAAGAAAAGCAAAAAAAAGAGAGAATTTGAACTTCAGAAGTTGGCAATTAGAGAGGGAAGTCAACTTAAAAGGGCAGAGGTGAAGGTGGCCTCAGTGAGGAGGATTGTGGTAATGATCAAACCAATCGGAGCAAAGGCCTGATTTTCAGACATGGTCAGATCACCCCACAGATGTGAAAGCAAAGATTATTGGGGAGTTTCCCATACCATTGATGCAGAGGGCAGTACTATGAATGGGTTGTATTGGAAGTTCATACCGAATTTTAGCAGTGTGGTTGTTCCACTGACTAACTTACTCAAGAGGTGCAGAAAATTTCAGTGACATCAGACTGTCAGAAGGTATCTGACAGCCTAAAAACTGTGTTGACCACTGCTCAAGTGTTAGCCACACGTAATTATGCAAAGCCATTCAAGTTAGCTATCAACGTGAGTGATGTGGGTATTGGTACTATACTCTTATAAGACGACAAGAAAATATAAAGCCCTATTTGGTATTTTTCCAGAAAACCGTGTGATCATGAACCAAAATATCCCACAACTGAGAAGGAAACCTTGAGCCTGGCAATACAACATTTCACTGGCTCAAAACCAATTACATTTCTATTTTCCCTCAGTCCAGAAGGAGAGATATGGACTTAAAATGTCAATTATATTTCTCTTTTCTTTTGAGCTGCCTGACCTGCTGAGCGTTTCTAACACTTTTTATTTCAGGTCTCCGGCATCTACATTACCTTGTTTCAAGGTCTACAGGGAAGTATAGGAAAATTATGGAAGGGGAGGAATGTGCCTAAATGATTAAGGATGAAATCACCAGTGATAACTCAGGGAATAATGAGAACAGGGCAGTGGAAGTTTATGGGAACAAGTGAAAAAATATTTAAGATTGTAATAGTTGTCCATCAGGTTTCCTCACAAATGATGCAGTGGTGATCACAAAAAGCAGAAACAAAGTACTTGACAAACCAGTGGAGCAAAAAGCTGATAGATCTCCAGACCTGATGGGATGTATCCGAGAAGTAGCTCCAGAGATAGCAATTGCACTGGTAGTAATCTTCCAAGGATTCCTAAGATAATGTCCCAGAGGATTGGAAACTGCCGCTGACATATCACCGTGATTCAAAAGGGGAGAGAAAAGCAGGTTACTGCAGGCCAGTTAGCTTGACATTATTGGAAAAATGTTAAACAGTGCATTATAAAGGATTTAATAGCAGAGTTTAGAAAAAATATGGTATTTGGCTTCATGAAAGGGAAACCATACCTGACAAATGCTATCAGAGATCTTTAAAAGATAACAAGCAGGATAATAAAGGGGAACCAGCAGATTTAATATCTTTGGATTTCATTTGATAAGGTACTGCACCTCAAAAGCATTTGAAAAGATACATGTCTATGATAATGGTGGTAATATATGATCGTGAATAGAGGATTGGCTAACCAGCAGTAGGCAAAGAGTTAAGATAAGGAGGCATTTTCTGAATGACAACCTGTAACTAATGAATTGTTATCGGGATTAGTGCTTGGCTGCAATTATTTATTATACACCGTGACAATACTATGGCTTTATGAGGTGTATTTTGTCCTTTTCTTTCCAAGTTAAGGCTGAGACAGAGGTAGAAAGTGGTCTGCTAAAAGCCAATAAAGTAAACAGCTTGTGTGGCCTTGGGTTTTCTTTCACCCCAATTTGTTATGGACCAGACCAAACCCCCTCAAAAAATATGAAGAAGATAGCCTACATCCTAACTTTTTCTTATTTTAAAGATTACTGCAAGACATCCAGGTGAAATTCGCTTGGTCAAACTACTTGAGTTTAAGCAAAACACACTTCAATTTTAACACTGCAGTTAAAATACAACTAACTAACTGTTCCAATATAGTAACGTCTCAAATGGCAAATTCAATAAAACAGGTTGTCTTACATGCAATTCTAGTAGCAGCAGGAGAACCCCAACTTTTAGCTGTAACAGAGAGAGGAAGAAGAGGTACCACATCCAGCTTCAAGACCCCAGCAACTGCAGGTTTTGTGGGAGCTGGACACTGCCCATTTATTGTTCCAACTTCTATTGTTCCAACATTAGTTAAAATACAAGGCCTCACAAGCTATTTTCTTTATTGGCTTTGAGCAGACCACTTACCACCTCTGTCTCAACCTTTCTTCATTTAAAAAAACACCAAAATACACCTCGTAATGCCACTGCATCATCACAATATTTAAAAGGCAAGTTAGTGAAGTTGACAGATTCTCCAAAAGGATAGACAGGTTAATTGAGTAAGCAAAAGAGTAGAATAAGTAACAACAATGACTGCAGATGCTGGAAACCAGATTTTGGATTGGTGGTGCTGGAAGACCACAGCAGTTCAGGCAGCATCTGAGGAGCAGCAAAATCGACGTTTCGGGCAAAAGCCCTTCATCAGGAATAAAGGCAGAGAGCCTGAAGCGTGGAGAGATAAGCTAGAGGAGAGTGGGGGTGAGGAGAAAGTAGCATGGAGTACAATAGGTGAGTGGGGGAGGGGATGAAGGTGATAGGTCAGGGAGGAGGGTGGAGTGGATAGGTGGAAAAGAAGATAGGCAGGTAGAACAAGTCATGGGGACAGTGCTGAGCTGGAAGTTTGGAACTAGGTGAGGTGGGGGAAGGGGAAATGAGGAAACTGTTGAAGTCCACATTGATGCCCTGGGGTTGAAGTGTTTCGAGGCAGAAGACGGAGCGTTCTTCCTCCAGGCATCTGGTGGTGAGGGAGCGACGGTGAAGGAGGCCCAGGACCTCCATATCCTCGGCAGAGTGGGAGGGGGAGTTGAAATGTTGGGCCACAGGGCGGTGTGGTTGATTGTTGCGGGTGTCCCGGAGATGTTCCCTAAAGCGCTCTGCTAGGAGGCGTCCAGTCTCCCCAACGTAGAGGAGACTGCATCGGGAGCAACAGATGCAATAAATGATATTAGTGGATGTGCAGGTAAAACTTTGATGGATGTGGAAGGCTCCTTTTAGGGCCTTGGATGGCGGTGAGGGAGGAGGTGTGGGCGCAGGAATAGAATAGAATACTTACAGTGTGGGAACAGACCACTTAGCCCAACAAGTCCACACCGACTCTCCAAAGAGCATCCCACCCAAACTCAGCCCTTTATTCTAGCCCTATAACACTGCATTTCCCATGGATAATCCACCTATCCTGCACATCCCTGAAGACTATGGCAATTTAGTATGACCAATCCACGTAACCTGCACATATTTGGTCTGAGAGTGGTAACTGGAGTGCCCAGAGGTAACCCATGCAGACACAGGAAGAACGTGCAAACTCCACACAGACAGGCCAGAGGCTGGAATTGAACCCGGGTCCCTGGAGCAGTGAGTCAGCAGGGCTAACCACTGAACAACCAATACTATCCAAAAGCTGGCAAATGAAAAATGAGGTTATGTATGCAAACATTTTATTAACTGCCACTTGTGGGACCAGGAGTTTACCAGTTGATCAAAAAGTCCAGTTGATCAAGAGGTGCACATAAGCAATGTAAAAACACACAGTGTGTAATCAGTGTTATACTTTATTTACAGAATAACTCACTTAAATAATAATGGAACTTTGCCTGGAGTAAAACTTAGCGGCATAGAGTTTTCTCACTTCTCAACCAACCACTCCAACATCGCAGAAATTGCGATAATACAGTATTTCAGTATATAATTTGTTAGTTTATTGAGAATGCCAGTTAAAACAAAGTTTGTGTACTTTGACTGGATGAAAACAGGAGCTGAATATTATTTAAATGAGAAAAGATCATATAAACCTGTAACACAGAGGAATTCTTTGTCAATCATTCATTAAATGTACGCTTTGTGAGATGGACCAGCATTTATCGCCTATCCCTAATCATCCAAGGGCAATTAAAAATCAACCAAATTGCTATGGAGTCACACATAGACCAAATCAGATAAGGACAGCTTTCCCAGAAGGACATTAGTGAATTAGATGGTGTTTTTTTTTTACAAAAATCAGCATTGGCTACATGGTCGCCAATACGCTCATCTTTTAATTCCAGACTTTCTGTGAATTCAAATTTCATCATTTGCCATGGGTGATTCAAACCTATGTCCCCAAAACATTAACATATGGTATACAATTACTAGACCAGTAACATTCTAGGTAAACCACTGCAGAGGAATTGGGGGTCCTTGAAAATTAATCAAAAAAGTTCGCAAACAAACTGAGTGAGTAATCGGGAAGGCAAATGAACTGTTGACCTTTTTGCAAAGGAATGGAATTATTTATTTTGTTTGTTCATGAAACAGAGGAGTCACTGGCTGGCTAG
This sequence comes from Chiloscyllium plagiosum, assembly GCF_037043375.1. Taxonomy (NCBI): domain Eukaryota; kingdom Metazoa; phylum Chordata; class Chondrichthyes; order Orectolobiformes; family Hemiscylliidae; genus Chiloscyllium; species Chiloscyllium plagiosum. The sequence continues at coordinate 88,691,715 of NW_028270149.1, read as the reverse complement.
CATTTATTGCCTATCCCTAATTGCCCATGAAAAGGTGGTGGTGAGCTGCCTTCTTGTACAGTTGCAGTCCACATGCTGTGGTTTGATCAACAATTCCTTTATAAGGAGGGAATTCCAGGATGTCGACCCTATATATAAACAACATAATTTGACACAATATAAAAATGTTTAAAACTATTGCTATGAAGTTGAATGAATGTTGCCATCTGAAACACTCTCTATCAAAGGTATGAAACATATTTGCAGTAAAAGAGGGACAGTGACCCAGGGAGATTTTCAGCCGGAAGGAGTAGGACATCTGCTGTATGGTTTTGAAATTAAGTTGATGTAATTTTAATATGGTTTTTATTGGAACAGTATATTAGATTAGATTAGATTACTTACAGTGTGGAAACAGGCCCTTCGGGCCAACAAGGTCCACACCGACCCGCCGAAGCGCAACCCACCCATTCCCCTACATTTACCCCTTTACCTAACACTACGGGCATTTAGCATGGCCAATTTAGCATGGCCAATTCATCTGACCTGCACATCTTTGGACTGTGGGAGGAAACCGGAGCACCCGGAGGAAACCCACGCAGACACAGGGAGAATGTGCAAACTCCACACAGTCAGTCGCCTGAGTCGGGAATTGAACCCGGGTCTCTGGCGCTGTGAGGCAGCAGTGCTAACCACTGTGCCACCGTGCCGCCCACAAATATTATTATATGGTTGGAGGCAGATAATAAGCAGTTAAGAGAAAGGGGGCATAGAGTTGGGAATAATTGTTGTTTAATGTTCACATTGAGAGTTAAAGAATAAATTGAAACTACTTTCTTTAAATAGTGGAATTTGGGAGTTCTCTGTCATTCATATTTTAACAGATTACGAGGCGAGGTGAGCTGTTCTGGGTGCTTGATTTAATTAACAGAGGGGTCCACAGCCATGGCGCAATAGTTTGGGGCTTCAGGTCTGTGATTTGGACAGGTATAGACAGATCCAGTCTGCGATTTGGACAGATTTGGGGCACAAAAGATCCCAACAAATTTAAACACTTGCCAATCTTTAAATAAAACATAGGTGAGACAATTTGTTTAATTTCTTGTGGTTACTTGATTTAAAAGTGAGAGAATTGGTTCTTAAGACTGCCAAAACAGTTCTGGGTTTGAAGATGATTGCCAAATTTCCCAAGATAGTTTAGAAAGACAGAGAAAGGGCATACTTGTGGAATTAACAAATAGATTAGAATTGGGTCTAACCAGGGAAAAAGGAAAGCGAGTTAGTCAAGCACTTAGGTGTGTCAGAGGAACAGACAAGTGTAGTAGCGTTAGAAAAACTTAAAAAACAATTGAGGCCAATGGAGTTAGAAGGTAAAGAAAGGGAAGGAAGAGCCATGAGAGTTCAGACTAAGCTGGGAGGTAGAGCTAGTGAGGTATTTGCTGTGCTGTCAGATGAAGGCTCAAGAGATTATGCAGACATCAAACAGACAACCTGAGTGCTTAAGAATTGGTACCAGAAGCATATAAACAGTGGTTCAGAAACATAAAGCAGGAAGCAAGTTAGACTTCTGTTGAGTTCGAAAGATTTGAACAAAGTAATTTTGAGAGATAGTGCGAGCCTTAAAAATAGATAAGACCTATGAGGCTCTAAGAGAGATTATTCTGCTGGAGGACTTTAAAAACTCTCTTCCAGAGATGATAAGGATTCATGAGAATAAACAGAAAGTTCAAGAAGTGAGAAGAGCAGCAGAGACGGAAGATGAAAATGCATTAGTGCATAAGGCAAAATTTAGCTTCCGGCAAGAATTTCATCCCACAAGGGATAAAAATTGGGAGAAGGGGAGATCCTGCCCTACAAAACAAAGATTTAGAGTACACTGGTAATAGTTTACCACAGGTGGAAAAAGAAGCCCAAGAGGGTGGAAAGGAGGCGAAAGGTGTTTTCATTGCAATGGAGTGGGACACAGAAAATTACAATGCTGGTGGTTTAAGATAGACAGTGGGAAAAGGTGTTTTCACTGCCAGAAGGTGGGACATGTTAAGTCATTGTGCTGGTCATTGAGGAAAGACACTGTGGAAAATATGTGGTTAAAGAGGCTAAGCCAATGGTATTAGTGAAAGTAGTAAAGGAAATCCCAAGAAAAGTCAAAGAGCTGCAGGACAGTACACAGTGTAGGCAGGAGCTGGGTATGGAATTAGTGCCTGATCTCTATAAAGACTTCAGCTCTGTGGGTAAAGTTTATTCAGAAAGAACAAGGGGAGAAGGGAAAGAAATTTTACTTTTAAAGAGATACAGGATCTAATCAGTAAGACATGAACGTATTTACACTCTTTCTGACCTGTTACCTGAGAGTGTGGTAATTTGTGGCATTGATGGACAGAAATCTAGCTTGATCCTATGTAAGATCAGGTTAGAGTGCCAACTCAAGACTGGGGAAGTAACAGTGGGAGTGATTGACAGAACATCAGTTCCAGAAATACAGTTTGATCTTGGGAACGATTTAGCAGGATCCAAGGTAGTAGTGACAGCCCATGTTGTGGAGAAACCAAAGGAAAACCAGGGAACTGAGGAGTTAAAAAGAAAAATACCCTGGAATTTTTCCAGACTGTGCAGCAACAAGATCCCACTGTCATAATTCATAGCACGAAGCAAAAACAAAAGAGAAAGACGAAGGAGTTGAGGTTCAATTAGCGGACACCCTGTTTGATGTAACGGTGCAGGAAAAACCTGAACAGGCAGAGGGTCAGACAGAAGTGTTTAGTCCTGAAAGGCTAATGGACTTATAACAGTAAGACGAGACAATAAAAGATATATATTTTGATGCATACTCAGTAAAGGAGTCAGAATATATTCCTGAGGGTTATTATCTTAAAAATAGAATCCTAAGACGAAAATGGAGGCAGTTTAGTGCAGAGCAGAAATGGGCAGAAATGCACCAGATTGTATTGCCGGTAGTATACAGACAGAAATTGTTACAGGTAGCACATGAACTACCAGTAGGTGGTCACCGAGGTGTATGGAAGACTCAGGCTAAGGTACAAATGCATTTCTATTGGCCTGGACTACAAAAGGATATGGTTAAATTTTGCCGTACGTGTCACACATGCCAAATGGTAGGAAAGCCACAGGCAGTAATAAAACCAGCACCTTTGTTGTTAATTCCAGCATTCAAAGTACGTTTCACATGGACTATGATCAATTGTGTAGGTCCCCTTCCTAAAACTAAAAGTGGGAACCGGTACTTGCTCACCATAATGGATCTATCTACCAGATTTCCAGAGGCAATTCCATTTGGGAGTATTAAGGCAAAAAAAAAAGGGTGTTGGAGGAGTTAGTAGCTTTCTTCACGCGATGTGGGCAACCCAGAGAGATTCAGTGAGACCAAGGGCCTAATTTTGCTGCTAGGTTGCTTAAGAAAGTCATGGATAACTTAGTTAAAAATCACAACACCAGGTTATAGTCCAACAGGTTTAACTGGAAGCACACTAGTTTTCAAAGCACCGCTCCTTCATCAGGTGACCTGATGAAGGAGTGACGCTCTGAAAGCTAGTGTGCTTATAATTAAACCTGTTGGACTATAACCTGGTGTTGTGCGATTTTTAACTTTATACACCCCAGTCCAACACCGGCATCTCTAAATCATGGATAACTTAGGCATACAGCACTTCAATTCAAGTGCGTACCATTCTGAATCCCAGGGAGTTTTGGAAAGGTGGCATCAGACCCTGAAGACCATGTTAACAGCACACTGTTAGACTACCTGAATGATTCGGATAAAGGTATCCCTATGTATCGATAGACATTAGAGACGTCCCAAACAAATCAGTTTATTCCCTTTGAGTTAATATTCGGACAGGAAGTGAGAGGACCTTTGAAATTAAAGAGAAATTGACAGGAGCGAAGTCGAAGTTAGAGATCTCACACTTGGATTATGTATCTGAGGTGAGGGAGAGATTAAATTGGGTGGGTGAGTTAGCTAAACAGCATCTGAAGAGGGTACAGCATAGAATGAAGCAGGTGGCAGATAAAAATTCTGAAATTCGGACGTTTACCCATGGGGATAACGCATTAGTATTGTTACCAATGGTTGAAGGTCCCTTCAAAGCTAGGTTTAATGGACTCTATCAAATTGAAAAAAAATTAAGCAAGGTTAGCAAGGTAAAGATGCCAGATAGGAAAAAACTGTATCAGTTATGTCATTGAATATGACAGCGAGGACCAGAGGCCTGAGGGAAAGGTAAATTTAAAATATAAAAACTTACCTCATGTATAGGTGATGCGCACGCTGGCAGGAGCGGACACGGGACTACAGGGTAAGTGGGTGGTTGCTTGACACGAAACACTACACGGGCAGTGTGTTGAGGGAGAAGAACCCCGAAGTTGTGGTTCACATCGGCACCAATGACATAGGTAGGATGAGAGATGGGGATTTAAGGAAGAAATTCAGGGAGCTAGGGTGGAAGCTTAAAGCAAGAACAAACAGTTGTTATCGCAGGTTTGTTGCCCAGCCCATGCCACGTGCTAGCAAGGTGAGGAAAATGGAGAGAGAGGAGTTGAACACATGGCTACAGGAATGGTGCAGGAGGGAGGGTTTTGGATTCCTGGTTAATTGGGAATCTTTCTGGGGTAGGTGAGACCTCTACAAACAGGATGGTCTTTACCTGAAACACAAAAGGTACAAAGATCCTGGGGGAGAAATTTGCTAATGCTCTTCAGGAGGGTTTAAAACTAATTCAGCAGGGGGATGGGAACCTAAGTTGTAGTTCCAGTATACAGGAGGTTGAGAGTAGTGAGGTCAGAAATAAGGTTTCAAGGTCGCAAGAGTTCACTGGCAAGCAAGACGTTAGTTTGAAGCGTGCCTACCCCAACACCAGGAGCATTCGGAATAAGGTGGGTGAACTTGCAGCATGGGTTGGTACCTGCTTTTTCAATGTTGTGGTCATTTCGGAGACATGGGTAGAGCAGGGACAAATATAGTTATTGCGGATTCCAGGATTTAGATGTTTCTATAAGTACACAGAAGATAGTGGTTGGGTGGGGTGGGGGGAGGTGGGAGAGCAGAGGAGAAGAGTATTGTGGCGTTGTTAATCAAGGACAGTTTTACAGTGGCAGCATTGAGAAGTCATTTACTGATGGAGTATAGGCTGAGGTTAGAAACAGGAAGAGAGAGGTCACCCTGCTGGGAGTTTTCTATAGGCCTCCAAATAGTTCCAGAGAGGTAGAGGAAAGGATAGGAAAGATGATTCTCGATAGGACTGAGTGTGACAGGGTAGCTGTTATGGGGGACTTTAACTTGACTGGGAATACCATAGTTTAAGTACTTTAGATGAGTCAGTTTCTGTCCAATGTATGCAGGAGAGTTTTCTGACAGTATGTAGACAGGCCAACAAGGCGAGATGCCATATTGGATTTGATACTGGGTAATGAACCTGGCCATGTGTTAGAATTGGAGGTAGGTGAGCACTTTGGCAATAGTGATCACAATTTGATGATGTTTACTTTAGCGATAGAAAGGGATAGGTGTACACTGCAGGGTTACTTGGCAGGGGAAAGGCAATTATGATACAATTAGGCAAGATTCAGGATGGGGAAGGAAACTGCAGGGTCTGGGCACAATTGAAATGTGGAGCTTATTCAAGGAACAGCTACTGCGTGTCCTTGCTAAGTATATACATGTCAGGCAGAGAGGAAGTTGTTCAGTGAGGGAGGCATGATTTACTAAAGAAGTTGAAGCTCTTTTCAAGAGGAAGAAAGCAGCTGACTTTAGAATGAAAGATGAAAGCTCAGTTAGGGCACTCAAGAGTTATAAGTTAGCCAGGAAAGACCTAAAGGAAGAGCTATGAAGAGACAGGCAGAAGTCGTTGACGGATAGGATTAAGGAAAACCAGTGAGCCTTCTAATGTTATATCAGAATGACTAGAGTAAGATTAGGGCTAATCAAGGATTGTAGTGGGAAGTTGTGTGTGGAGTCAGAGGAGATAGTGGTAGAGCTAAATGAATATTTTTCGTCAATATCCACACTGGAAAAAGATAATGTTCTCGGAGAGAATACTGAGATACAGGCTACTGGACTAGATGGGATTGAGGTTCACAAGGAGGAGGTATTAGCAATTCTGCAAAGTGTGAAAATAGATAAGTCCTCTGAGCCGGATGGGATTTATCCTAGGATTCTCTGGGCAGCCAGGGAGGAGATTGCAGAGCCTTTGGCTTTGATCTTTATGTCATCATTGTCCACAGGAATAGTTCCAGAAGATTAGATTAGATTAGATTAGATTAGATTAGATTATTTACAGTGTGGAAACAGGCCCTTCGGCCCAACAAGTCCACACCGCCCCACCGAAGCGCAACCCACCCATTCCCCTACATTTACCCCTTACCTAACACTACGGGCAATTTAGCATGGCCAATTCACCTTACCTGCACATCTTTGGACTGTGGGAGGAAACCGGAGCACCCGGAGGAAACTCACACAGACACGGGGAGAACGTGCAAACTCCACACAGTCAGTCGCCTGAGGCGGGAATTGAACCCGGGTCTCTGGCGCTGTGAGGCAGCAGTGCTAACCACTGTGCCACCCAGAAGACTGGAGGATAGCAAAGTTATCCCCTTGTTCAAGAAGGGGAGTAGAGACATCCCTGGTAATTATAGACCAGTGAGCCTTACTTCGATTGTGGGTAAAGTGTTGGAAAAGGTTATAAGAGATAGGATTTATAATCATCTAGAAAGGAATAAGTTGATTAGGGATAGTCAACATGGTCTTGTGAAGGGTAGGTCATGTCTCACAAATCTTACTGAGTTACTTGAGAAGGTGACCAAACAGGTGGATGAGGGTAAAGCTGTTGATGTGGTGTATATGGATTTCAGTAAGGCATTTGATAAGGTTCCCCACAGTAGGCACTGCACAAAGTACGGAGGCATGGGATTGACTTTGAAGGTGATTTAGTAGTTTGGCTAGCTGAAAGAAGACAAAGGGTGGTGGTTGATGGGAACTGTTCATCGTGGAGTTCAGTTGCTCATGGTGTACAGCAAGGATCTGTTTTGGGGCCACTGCTGCAGGTCAGTTTTATAAATGACCAGGATGAGGGCGTGGAAGGATGGGATAGTAAATTTGCGGATGACACGAAGGTCGGTGGAGTGCCGAAGGATGTTGTAGGTTAGAGGGACACAGATAAGCTACAGAACTGTCTGAGAGGTGGCAAACGGAGTTTAATACAGAAAAGTGTGAAGTGTTTCACTTTGGAAGGAGCACCACAAATAAAGAGTATTGGACTAATGGTAAGATTCTTGGTAGTGTCAATGAACAGCGAGATCTTGAGTCCATGTACATAGATCCCTGAAAGTTGCCACCCAGGTTGATCGGGTTGCTCAGAAGGCTTACAATGTGTTACCTTTTATTGGTAGGTGACGACATTTCGAAGCCATGAGGTCATGCTGCAGCTGTGCAAAACTCTGGTGCGGTCGCGCTTGGAGAACTATGTACAGTTCTGGTCACTGCATTTATATGAAAGATGTGAAAGCTTTGGAAAGTGTTCAAAGGAGATTTATCAGATGTTGCCTGGTATAGATAGAAGGTCTAACGAGGAAAGGCTGAGGGTCTTAACTCTGTTTTCGTTAGAGAGAAGGTTGAGAGGTGGCTTAATTGAGACATTTAAGATAATCAGAGGGTTAGATAGGGTGGACATTGAGAGCCTTTTTCCGTGGATGGTGATGGCTAGCACGAGGGGACATAGCTTTAAATTGAGGGGTGATAGATACAGGACAGATATCAAAGGTAGTTCCTTTACTCAGAGTAGAAGGGGTGTGGAACACACTGCCTGCAACAGTAGTAGACTCACCAACTTTAAGGGAATTTAAATGGTCAATGGATAGACATATAGATGAAAAGGGAATACTTTAGGTTAGATGGGCTTCAGATTGTTGCACTGTCCTGTCAAACCATCGAGGGCCGAAGGTGAAAGTGAGCACTGCAGATGCTGGAAATCAGAGTCAAGATTAGAATTGTGCCAGAAAAGCACAGCAGGTCAGGCAGCATCCAAGGAACAGGAAAATCCATGTTTTGGGCAAAAGCCCGAAATGTCGATTTTCCTCCTCCTTGGCTGCTGTTTGACTCGCTGTTCTTTTCCAGCACCACTCTAATCAAGGGCCGAAGGGCCTGTATTGCACTGTAATTTTCTACATTCTACGTTGCAACCTTATTATAATAGACAGGGAACTGGAGAAACAGGTGTTAGTTACTGCCCCCGCAGAATGAGCAATCAAATCCAGATGCTGTGGAGTTTCATATGCCTCAAAATACGTTAAACAATGAGGTCCTTGAGGAGTGGGATAGGTTACTGAACTGTCTATGTCAGGAGCAAATAACTCAGTTGAATGGTTTGTTGAAGCAGTATAAGGACCTATGGAGGGATAAGATGGGGAGGACTAATACTATTGTGCATGAGGTGGGGATAGGGAATGCTGTTCTGATAAAATGATACACCTACAGGCTTGATCCTTCCAAAGCCACACAAGTCCAGAAGGAAGTGGATGCAATGCTCAACGAAGATATCATTGAATTCAGTCAGAGTGAGTGGAGTTCGCCGATCGTGTTAGTTCCCAAACCTGACGGTACTCAACGATTTTATGTGGACAATCAGAAGGTCAACACCGCAACAAAACTCATACCTAATACCAAGATTGGAGGACTGTATAGAGAAAGTTGGACATGCCAGTTAAATCACAAAGTTGGATTACTGCGTAAATATTGGCAGGTACCCTTATCAAAGAAAGCAAAAGAAGTTTCTGCGTTTGTAATCCCAAAATGGGCTATATCAATTCAAAGTGATGCCCTTTGGAATAAAAAACGTACTACCTATATTGCAAAGACTTATAAACAGAGTTGTGGCAGGGTTAACAAAGTGTGCAGTTTATTTGGATGATGTAGTGCTCTTTAGCAAGTTATGGAAAAATCACATGGTACAGTTGGCAGAGCTCTTTGAACAATTGCAAGAAGCAAAACTGGTAATAAACTTAAGGAAACAGAATTCACCAAGGTCGAGGTGACATTCCTGGGACACAACATTGATCACGGAAGGTTGACCCCAAGGAACACCAAGGCGATGGCCATTGAGGAATTTCCATGGCCAAACTCAAAGAAAGAGGTAATTCGATTTTTTGGGACTTCTACCAGAAGTGTGGTGTTGGAAAAGCATAGCAGGTCAGGCAGCAGCATCCAAGGAGCAGGAAAATCATGTTTCAGGCCAAAGCCCTTCATCTGGAATTCTACCGGAAGTTTATTCCAAACTTCAGCAGCGTGGTGGTAACGCTAACAGATTTATTGAAGAAAAACAAAATTTTGGTGGACAGAACAATGCCAGGAGGCATTTGAGAATTTAAAAGCAGTATTAACCACAGCACCCATTTTTTTTTTTTTAATTTGGAGGTGCTGGTGTTGGACTGGGGTGGACAAAGTTAAAAACCACACAACACCAGGTTAGAGTCCAACAGCCACTTGAAGATGCAGCGCTTTGAAAGTTCGTGCTTCCAAATAAACCTGTTGGACTGTAACCTGGTGTTGTGTGATTTTTAGTTTTGAAGGGTTTAAAAAAATTTCGTCAAAGTTGTGATCAATACTAGTGATATAGGAGTTGGAGCTGTACTGCTACAGGAAGATGCTGATGGAATTAAACGGCCAATTGGCTACTTTTCAAAGAAACTCAACACCAACCAGAGAAAATATTCTACCATCGAAAAGGAATTATTGAGTTTGGTGCTGACCTTACAACATTTTCATGTTTGTGTGATGAGCGATATGTCAGAGACTGTTGTGTGCACGGATCCTCTTACATTCTTGGAACAATTTAAGAACAAAAATATGAGCCTATTTCGTTGCAGTCTTATAATTTACAAAATGTACATGTTGTGGGTCGTAAAAATGTGATAGCAGATGCGCTATCACGGATTTAAAGGATAAAGTATACATAAGATTGAACAGACTCCAATGGTTTTATATATAATATAAATATGAACACATACACACATGCGTGCAGAAATTAATATGAATTTTAGATTAATGGCCTATATATTTCATTGTAATGAGATTAAGAATTAGAAATAAAAATGAAGCCACCTTTTCATTATGATGGTTCTTTTTTTTCTTAAGGGGGGAGATGTTATGACGTTGAAGGTGCGTACTGTATCTTTAAGAGAGAGTGAATGCTGTTTTACGGTGAGAGCTTACAAGCACCTGTCATATGACTAACCAGCAGTCTCAGAGTGTACTTGAAAATTGGCAATATGTCACATTTGGTTGTGAAATAGATACCAGAGTTGGTTGCTGTTTTGACAATTTGAATTTAACCAGTTTAAATTATGACCCAGGATACTAAAACCCAATCAAGTTTGAATTTATTACTTTTGCCAACATCAAACCAATGAGACGATGGTATAAAAAAGGCAGGCAGTTTGAAAGTCAGAGCAACTGCCATTTGAAACACTCTCTATCAAAGGTACCTTTTCATATGAAACATATTCGCTGTTAAAGATCTTTAGCTGGGAGAAGAAAGACACCACAGACAACACCTACTGTATGGTTTTGAAATTAAGTTGATGTAATTTTATTAAGTATTTAATTGGTACAGTATATTATTATACAGTTGGAGGCTGGTAATAAGCAGTTAAGAAAAAGGGGGCTTAGATTTGTGAATAGTTGTTGTTTAATATTCACTTCTTAAAAATAAATTGACATTATTTTCTTTAAATAGTGGAATTTGGAAGTTCTCTGTAGCTCATGTTTTAACAGATTACTAAGCGAGGTGAGCTTTTCTGGGTGTTTAATTAACAGAGGAGTTCATCGACGTGTTGTAACACTATACAAGATAGCAGTCAGACCACTGTAAATACTTTTGGTTCCCATATCTAAGGACATATATACTTTCACTGGAGTCCAGAAAAAGGTTCAACAGGTTGATTCCAGCCAAGGATGGATATTCTTATGAAGAAAGGTTGAGCAGGTTAGGCTGATACTCATGGGAAGTTAAAAAAATGTGAGGCAACCTTATTGGAACATACTTGATTCTGAGGGGGCTGAGAGGTTCTTTTCCCCTTGTGGGAGAGTCTAGATCGAGAGTATATGATGTCAGAATAGAGGTCCATTTAGAATAGAGATGAGGAAGAATTTCTTCACTTAGATAGTAGTCAATTATCGATGCCTCTAGAGTCTTCGTCATTCAGTATATTCAAAGCTCGGATGGAAATTTTATGGGCAGCAAGAGGATCAAGGATTAAGGGATATGGTAGGAAAGTGGAGTTGAGGTTTGTCAGATCAGCCATAATCTCATCGACTGGCAGAACAGAAGCTGCTCTGTGTACTGAATGCTCCTACATGTTATGGTAATGTTCATGTAGACCAAGATTATTTTAAACATAGCACAACTGGTGAATTTTGAGTGTAAACAAAGGATAATTTTCTACAAGGTATGCTTGATTCAACTAGGGGAGACCACGTTTGGTTTAATAATTACGGTAAGGCCAACAATGTAGGACTTCAAAAGGACTAAGATGGGTTGGTGGAATGGAGAGACAAGTGGCAGGGAAATTTAATGCAGCAAAGTGAGTGATTCATCTTTGATAAAACGCAGACGACAAAATAAACGGTAAAATTCTGAAGTGATACAAAGGCAGGGGAATAAGGGTGTACGTGTGTATAAATCATTGAAGGCGACATGATATCTTGTTTTACCAGACACAAGTTTCAGCAGCAGATATGTCAAGATGGGGCATGGTCAAGCAATGTGATAAGGTGAAAATAGATGGCTTGGCGATGGGACAGGTTTATGCATCAATATGTGAATGGAAAACCACCTCCAAGTCAGATTGTGAACATTCTGATTCAGCCTCATAGTTAGTATAGAGAATTAAGGCAACTAATTTTTAAATGAATACTGTGTTTTCCTGGATGGTGGAAGAGAGAACATTTCCATTCTTAACTCACATCCATGTTCACGGTTCTCCACATACTACAGTATAAACACATCCCTAGCTGGATCAGTCTCTCCAGGCATGACAGATCAAATGGTTACAGCATAGAAAATCTGTCCACATCTGATGAATCCCATTAATACAACAAGTGCAATTCACCTACCCGGAATAAAGAGCCCTCAATCCTTCCTCCTTACATATCTTGAGTAAGGCATGCAACATTCCTCTGTACTTAATCTCCTTGTAACGAGAGTCAATAAGCTGACCCTGAACCTGCAGCCGAGTTTTTGTCAGGTCAATTGGAAATGTCCCTAAGGGAAAGAGAAAGCAGCTTTTTACAACTCAAAAAAAGCACTACTTCTGCCGAGAAACAGCTCAAAATCCATAACATTTACCTGTGCTACTGTGGAAAGACATAGTAATGTTGTCTCTGCACTAGCAATCCAGAGACTCAGGTAGTTACCTGGAAGATGGGCTTAAATCCCACCATAACAGGTGGTGAAATTTGAATTCAATAAAAACCTGGAATTAAAAACGCAATGAAGACTGTCAATTCCTGTTTAAAAATAAACCTATCTACTTTAGAAATGTCCTTTAGGAAAGGAAAACGGTCTTACCTAAATAAAAACTCAAAAGTACTGCAGATGCTGTAAATGAGAAACAAACACAGAAGGTGCTGGACAAGTTCTGAACAGTTCTGAGGGAGGGTTGCCAGATCCGAAACGTTAACTCTGATTTCTCTTCACAGATGCTGCCAGACCTACTGAGTTGTTCCAACAACTTCTATTTTTGTTTTCTGCATTCTTACCTGTTCTGGTCTACATACAACCAACATTCACCCTAATGTGTCATTCCACGGAGTCGTCTTCTGAAATCAATGCATCGTATGCTGATTACCATGCATAATAATTCCGAGTGAGTGCACAGACATCCAATTTAAAGGAACACTGCGTATGATCCTGGACCTTAAACAATGTAACTTACTTTTAACTGTCTTCTGAAATGGTCTAGCAAGTCAAGCAGTGGCAGGCCACTAGGGATAAGCAACAAGTGCTGGCCCAGCTAGTGATACACATATTGCATGAATGAATAAACTATAAATTCATATCGAAGCACTCCATCTTACCAGTTACAAACTGAAGTATATTGGGCGAGGCATCCTGCAATTTCACACACAGGAGAATGAACACTAACCCAGAACAAAAACACTGCCTTGAATGCAAGCACTTCCAGAACCAATTCTTGTGGAAATCAACATCTTTTAGTGTCATTGATTTCTTTTTAATTGATATGAAGGAGTACACAACCTGAAGCTGAACTGATGATTTAATGTGATAGGTTCTCCCACAATCAAAATCTTTGACATGACTACACCTTTCAGTTTAGAGCAATGGTGGGTTATGCGTATGTTTCAGCATTTGCTGGAGGTAGCGACATCTTTACTGGAGCATTGGTTACATCCAATGAGCACAGATGACCCCACTGATCAAATAACACAATTATCATAGCAACAAAGGAACATGTCAGTTGTGAGTATCTTGTTAAAAGCATCCAGTCATTAACACCGAAGTTGAAAGAGGGACAGTGATTCTTTGTAGACTCTCTTTCAGCTTCTGGATAAAAATAGTTCATCCACAATATTATTGGAACAGAGCAGAGGTGACCTCTTGCCACATAAACATCAGCCATTTCAAGCATATTTCTTTTTAATGAATAGTATCAGTCACACAAGTTGCATATTTTTAATATGAGGAATGAACTTCAAAACATAGAACACACATTACAGCGCAGTACAGGCCCTTCAGCCCTCAATGTTGCGCCAACCTGTGAAACCTCTCCCAATTCCTTGGTCTCCATGCACAATTTCCCATTACTGTCCTTGACTGGCCCTGATCTTACTCGAGTAATTCTTTTATTCCTGACATATCTAGAGAAAAACTTTAGGGTTTACCTTGATCCTATCTGCAAACAACTTGTCATGTCCTCTCCTTGCTCTTCTTAGCTCTCTCTTTCGGCCCTTCCTGGTTAACTTGTAACTCTCAAGTACCATAACTGAGCCTTCACATCTCATCTATATACAAGCCTCTTTCTTCCTCTTTAGGAAGCCATGGTTCCCTCGCTCAACCCTGTCTTATCAAGGACACACAGTAGCAGTTCCTTCAACAAGCTCCACATTTCAGTTGTGCCCATCCCCTGTAGTTTCATTCCCCATCCTGCGCATCCTAAATCTTGCCTAATCGTATCATAATTGCCTTTCTCCCAGCTATACCTCTTGTCCTGTGGTATACACCTTTCCATCGCTGAAATAAACATAGCCGAATTGTGGTCACTATCACCAAAGTGCTAACTTACGTTCAAATCTAACATCTGGCCTGGTTCATTACCCAATACCAAATCCAATGTGGCCTTGCCTCATGTTAGCCTATCTACGTCTTGCACTCACTGGACAAAAACTGACTCATCTAAAGTACTCAAAATTTCCCATCAATATTTGTAAAGTTAAACTCCCCCATAACAACTAACCTGTTACTTTCGCTCCTATCCAGCATCATCTTTGCAACCCTTTCCACTACATCTCTGGAACAATTCGGAGGCCTATAGAAAACTCCCAACAGGGAGACCTCTCCTTTCCGGTTTCTAACCTCAGCCCATACTATCTCAGTAGACAAATCGACATCAATCGTCCTTTGTGCCACCATAACATTGTCTTTGACTAAGAATGTCACACCTCCCCTCTTTTATCACCTTCTCTGTTCTTAGTGAAACAAGCTAAACCCTGGAACCTGCAACAACCATTCCTGTCCCTGCTCCATCCATGTCTCCGAAACGGCCACAACTTCAAAGTCCCAGATACCAACCCATGGTGATAGGTCACCCACCTTTTTCTGGATGCTCCTGGCATTTAAGTAGACACACTTCAAACCATCTTCCTGCCTGCCGGTACACTCTTGCGACCATGAAACCTTATTTCTGACCTGACTACACTCAACCTCCTGTACACTGGAGCTACAATTCAGGTTCCCATCCCCCTACTGAGTTAAAAATATATCTTGGCTTTATATTGGAAGATAATTCATTCTATGCATTCAGGAAAATAATTCTGTGTTGATTCACAATTAGAATAGTCTTATAAGAATCATTTCAGTCTATCATTTGATATTTAAGTTGGATGCAGGCAGTAAAAGGTGGAATTGTTCATGGAGAAAATTCAAAATAATGTGAAGTATGAGGAACTTCAGTCACGTGGATGGACTGGAGAGGTTGGGACATTCACCTTCGTGAAGGGAGAGTGGAGAGGAGATTGACCAAGATGTTCAAAATCATGTGGGGTCTGGACAGAGCAGATAGACAGAAATTGTTCCCAGATCAGAAGCAGAGGAGACAGATTTAAGGTGATTGGCAAAAGTAACAATGGAGACATGAGGAGAACATTTTCATGTATTGAGTGGTTAAGATCTGATATGAAGTACCTAAGAATCATAGAATTTTACAGGAGGCCATTTGGCTCATTGTCTCTTTACTGGCTTCTGAAAGATCAACCCAGCTAGTCCCCATTCTCTAGACCTATCTCCATAGCCCTCCAAATTCATCACTTTCAAATATATACCCATGAGAGACTCAGCAAACAACCAAGGTATTTTTCAATGTATAATTTCAGTTACATCACACTAAAATTTTGCTATAAATTCTGTGTCTTACAATTGTGTACTCCACAACCACCTGATGAAGGAGCGGCGCTCCGAAAGCTTGTGCTTCCAATTAAACCCGTTGGACTATAACCTGCTGTTGTGTGATTCTTAACTTAAATATATACCCAGCTCTCATTTGCAACCTCTGACAGAATTCACTTCCACTCATGACCCCTAATGACTGACAATACCAACTAGTGGAAGCACAATGTCTTTCTTCACCCTGTTAAACTTATTTGTAAGAATGATGTGGAGGCTAATTCAATCAAATGTTTTAAAAGACAGCTGGGTAATTCTCTGAACAGGAATAATGCATAGGGTTATGGGAAGCATGTGCAATAATTGAACAAGGTGAATTGCACCCTCAGGCAGCCAGTCCAGATATGACGGGGTAATTGGCATCATTCCCTGTTGTAACATTACTGCGATTCTGGGATATTATAATTGTGGTCCCAAGTGTAAAACAATGTATTTTGCAGCTTCTGTTCATTGAGCATGACGATTTTCGAGTCCCTCTCAGGGACGCTGCCTGTCTTTTAACACTACCTGATCAATGCCTGGATCATAATTGACCCATACCGGGGCTTTCTGCTGTCAGGCGTAGCGGCTATCATCAGAGAATCACCGCTCAAGAATCCAGACCTCCACCATTGCAGGTTCAAGTGGCTGGAGGAGGAGAGAGCTGTGGCTGCGGGGGTGACCAGAGACAGGGACGTGCTGGGTGGCATAGGCCTGAGCTGAATGTTGCTGCAGGGATTCACAAACAGGTAAACATCCAGCTCGCAGTCAATGCCATCTGTCACCTGTGGTGTTCAGACCTGACGGCATGCACCAGTTGGAAGATGCTCAGGTATGTGGTGGATTCCTGTCTGCATGTACCCTTGCTCCAACAGAATTTCACATTGGCCCCAGGACACAGCAATTCCTTAAAATTGCAAATTGCGAAGATTCACAGACTCAAAGCCCAACTATTTACTGTACAGTGCTGTGGAGTCCATGGAATATATATATTGGTTGCGGGCAATTGTATCCCTTTTCAATCATTTGCAAAATGTTTGTTGTGCTTATGGTTGCACTTCAGAACTATGTTCCCATTCTTTGGGCTTCTGGTGCAGACAGATTGGGCAAGTCTGAGAACATCTTCATGGGTCCTCTCCTGGGTTTGAGCTTTAGGGAGAGGCTGAATAGGCTGGGGTTTTCTTCCCTGCAGCGGAGGCTGAGGGGTGACCTTACAGAGATCTATAAAGTCATCATGGGTATGGATAGGGTTACTAACGAAGGCCTTTTTCCCAGGAAAGGGGAGTCCAAAACTAGAGGGCATAGGTTTAAGGTAAGAGGGGCAAGATTTCACACAGTGTGTGGTATCTGTATGGAACGAACTGTCAGAGGAGGCGTAGGAGGCAGGTACAATAACAACATTTAAAAGGCATCTGAATGGGTACTTGAATAGGAAGGGTTGAGAGGGATATGGGCCAAATGCTGGCAAATGGGATTTGATCAGTTTAGGATATCTGGTCTGCACGGATGAGTTGGACTGAAGGTTCTGTTTCTGTGCTGTACGACTCTATGAGAGTTTAGCTGGACGGACTAACATTAATTGTTCATTCCTTATTGTTCTTGAAAGAGTAGGGAGCTGCCTGCTTCAACTACTACAGCCCATGGGTTTAGGTTAGGGAAAGAATTTGACTCAGCAACACTGAAGAAATGTCGGATGATGGTGATAATGTTACTGCATTAGTAATCCAGAAATTCTGGTTAATATTTTGGGCATGAGGGTTCAAATCAGATGTTGTAATTTGCATAAGCAAATCTGGAATGAAATGCTAACCTAATGGCAACCATGTCACCATCATACATTGTTGGAAAAACACTCCTGGTTCACTAATATCCATCAGGGGAGGAAATCTGCCATCATTATCTGGTCTGACCTTAGTGACTCTTGACCCACAGCAATGTGGTTGAAAAGTGTATTTTTGTATTTGAAAGAAGTGACGAAGACAGAACCACCAGAAATAAGTGAAAGTCAGGGCCAAAATAATAACATAATATACAAAGTCAAAATAGGATCAGGGAAAAAGTAAAAAGTAAAACAAACATAAGGAAAGTAAGTTTAAGACCAGAACTGGCAGGGGACCTCAGTCCACTCAAAACCTTCAGTACAAAGTTAAAAATTACACAACACCAGATTATAGTCCAACCGGTTTATTTGGAAGCAGTGGCTTTCGGAGTATTCCTTCATCGATGCTCCTGAGAAGGAGCAGCGCTACAAATGCCAGTGCTTCTAATTAAACCTGTTGGACTATAACCTGGTGTTGTGATTTTTAAATTTGTAATGTGATCACCATACACCTAAGGAATTGCAGTCAGAAGAAAGGTGATAGTCAGCAAGGTCTCAGAGCCCAAGACACTAAAGAACCGATTTCTGTGATGGAAAATATTGAGAAGGGTAATTCTTCTGGGAACATAGCCAGAGCCTAGCTGTAGAAGGTGGGAGGAGAAAGACAGGAGAACTATAGTGGCAGGAGACTCAAGACTCAATAGTGAGGGTTACAGGCTGGTGTTTCTGTAGCTGCAGACATGACTCCAGGATAATATGTTGCTTCCCTAGGACCAGGGTCTAAAATATCAATTAACAGCTACAGGGCATTCTGAAGGGAGAGGGCAAATGCACAGATACTGCAGTTCACATTGGGAACAATGACACACAGAAAGAGAAATGATGTCCTGTGAAAATAATATAGGAAGACTAATAGAAGATTGAAAAGCAAGACCTCAAAGGTTGCACTCCCAGTGCTAATGAGTACAAGAGAAGATGGATTGAACAAAGAGCAGAGAACATTACAGCCCAGTACACGCCCTTCAGCCCTCGATGTTGCGCCAACCTGTGGAACCAATCTGAAGTCCATCTAACATATACTATACTATTTTCATCCAATAACCATTTAAATGCCCCGAAAGTTGGCGAGTCTACAACTGTTGCAGGCAGTGTTTTCCATGCCCTACGACTCTCCAAGTAAAGGAAATACTACTGACATCTATCCTATATCTACGACCGCTCAATTTAAAGCTACAACCCCTCGCGCTAGCTGTCACCATCCAAAGGGAACTGTACACCCCATCTAACCCTCTGATTATTTTACATGTCTCAATTAAGTCACCTCTCAATCTTCTTCTCTCTAACAAAAACAGCCTCAAGTCCCTCAACCTTTCCTCATAAGACCTGCCCTCCATAACAGGCAACATCGTAGTAAGTCTCCTCAGAACCCTTTCCACATCCTTCCGATAATGCAATGAACCAGAACTGTACGCAATACTCCAAGTGCGGCTGCACCAGAGTTCTGTACAGTTGCAGCATGACCGCACGGCTCCAAAACTCAATCCCTCTACCAATAAAAGCTAACACACTGTATGCCTTTGTAACAAACCTATCAACCTGGGTGGCAACTTCCAGGGATCTATATACATGAACACAGAAATCTCTCTGCTCATCTACACTACCAAGAATCTTACTATTAGCCCAGCACTCTTCATTCCTGTTGCTCCTTCCAAAGTGAATCACCTCACACTTTTCTGCATTAAACTCCACTTGCCACCTCTCAGCCCAGCTCTGCAGCTTATCTATGTCGCTCTCTAACCTGCAATATCATTCAGCACTATCCACAAGTCCATTGACCTTAGTGTCATCTGCAAATTTACTAACCCATCCTTCTACACCCTCAGCTAGGTCATTTGTAAAAATGACAAACAGCTTTCCCCAAAACAGATCCTTGCAGTACGCCACGAGTAACTGAACTCCAGGATGAACATTTCCCATCAACCACCATCCTCAGTCTTCTTTCAGTGAGCAAACTTCTGATCTAAACCACTAAATCATCCTCAATCCCATGCCTCCATATTTTGTGCAATAGCCTACAGTGGGGAACCTTATCAAACGCCTTACTGAAACCCATATACACATCAACCTCTTTACCCTCATCAACCTGTTTGGTCACTTTCTCAAAAAACTCAAGGTTTGAGAGGCACAACCTACCCTTCACAAAACGGTGTTCAATATCCCTAATCAACTTATTCCTCTCTAGATGATTATAAGTCCTATCTCTTATAACCTTTTCTAACATTTTACCCATGACTGAAGTAAGGCTAATTGGGCTATAATTACCAGGGTTGTCTCTACTCCCCTTCTTGAAGAAGGAGACAACATTTTCTATCCTCCAGACTTCTGGTACAACATGAATATCAAAGCCAAAGACTCTGCAATCTCCTCCCTGGCTTCCCAGAGAATGCTAGGATAAATCCCATCCAGCCCAGGGGACTTATGGTAAAAGAGTTTGAGCAGGAGGAAGGGCTATGGATTCTTGGATCACTGTGTTTATTTCTGGGGATGGTGGGAGCTTTACAAGTCTGATTGACAATATCTGTGATGGAACAAAATCAATATCTTTCCTGCGGCAGAGGGGTTTTGCAAATGCAATTGGTGGGAGTTTAAGTTAATTTGGCAGGGGACTGGCATACAGAATGGAAATAGGCACAAAGTATAGAACAGCAATATCAGTTTAGGAAGTAATGCAAATATAATCAAGTTAAAGGCACAAAGAAGAGGATGGCATTTATTTTAATGCAAGGAGTCTGGAGAATAGGGCAAATAAGTTGAGAGTATTGACATGGAGACATGATTGAGGGAGGAGCATGACTAGCAGCTCAATATTCCATGGTACAGAATCTTTTAAACAGATGGGGGCAAGGTGTAAAAGAGGACGTGACAGTGCAATGTTGATCAGAGTCAATTAGTAAGGATGGACGTTATCTTAGAAGGTTGATCAAATGAGGCCAAAGGGTAGAACTTAAAAAGGGGATGAGTGCTTTGCTGGGGGTGTACTACAGGCCTTCAAGAAGTCAACAAGAAATAAAAAGATATGTGTAGGTCATTCTTAAAGATGTGTAAAAATATTAGGGGATTTCAACTTCCCTAGTAGTAACCGGGATAGACAAAATGTGAAAGACTTCGAAGGGGCGGATTTCTTAAAATGCATCCAGGAGAACTTTTTAAGCCAGCACATAGAAAGTCCAATAAGAAAGGGGGTTGTCCTGCACTTAATTTTAGATAACAAAGCGTGGTAACTGGTAGAAGTGTCATGAGGGAGTAGTTTGGTAACAGCGACCACATTTCTGTGATATTTAAGGTAATTATGGATAAGGAGTAAGATGGACTGGAAATAAAGCCTCGGACTTGGGTCAAGGCCAATTTTAACATAAGACAGGATCTGGCCAAAAGTAGACAGGCAGCAGGATTTTCAGGAAAGTCCACATCAGAAAAGTCATTATTCAGAAAGATAATAGTGAGAAAGCAGGCCAACATGTTCCCATAGAGGTGAAGTATGTGACCAACAAGTCCAGGGAATGGTGGGTGTTGAAAGACGTGCAGGATTGGACAAGGGAAAAAGGTTATGGCAGATACCAAGGGCTCAAAACAACAAGTGCCCTAGGGTAGCATAGAAAGTATGGTAATTACTTAGAGAAATCAGGAGATCAAAGATAGGACACGAAAAAACACTGGGGAATAATAGTAATAAAAAACTAGAAGTATTTTATAAGTACATTAAGTACAAGAAGTTAACCAGGGAAATGGCAGTACCCACTGGGGATCAAAAGGGACAATCTATGTGTGGAGCCAGAAGACAAAATTTACAAAGGAGAGCTGACAGACATAGTACTCAGATTTTGAGAAAGTCCCCGTACAGGAAGCTGGTTAGAAAATTGTCAGACATAAGATAGAAGGTAAAGTACTGGCATGAATTACTGATTGGTTAACAAAGTGAACAGAGAAAAGAAATAAATGGGTCTTTCTTGTGGTGGTAGGTTATGATTGTACCTGATTATATCACAATATATGCCAATGATTTGGAGTTAGTAACCAAATGTAATATGTGTATTTACAAATTTGCAGATGATACAAAGCTAAGTGCGATTAGGATGATGTAAAATGTATTCAGGTGAAATGGATGGGCTGTGAATGGGCAAGAATATAGCAGATGGTATTTAAAGCGATAGAATTTAGGAAGGCAATGGCCTAGTGGGACTGTCATTGGACTGTGAATCCAGAGACCCAGGTAAGGATTTGGGGACCCGGATTCGAATCCTGCCATAGCAGATTGGTGGAATTTGAGTTCAATGAAAACATAATCTGGGATTAATAGCCTAATGATAACCACAAATCCATTATCAATTGTTGGAAAAAAACACTTGGTTCACTAATTTCCATTAAGAAGGAAATTTGTCATCCTTACCTGAGCCAGCCTATATGATAACTCCAGACACACAGCAGTTTTAGATTAGATTAGATTAGATTACTTACAGTATGGAAACAAGCCCACACCAACCCTCCGAAGAGCAACCCACCCAGACCCATTCCCCTACGTTTATCCTTTCACTTAACACTACAGGCAATTTAGCATGGCCAATTCACCTAACCTGCACATTTTTGGACTGTGGGAGGAAACCGGAGCACCCGGAGGAAACCCACGCAGACACAGGGAGAATGTGCAAACCCCACACAGACAGTTGCCTGAGGCAGGAATTGAACCCGGGTCTCTGGCGCTGTGAGGCAGCAGTGTTAACCACTGTGCCACCATGCCGCCCATATAGTTAAGTCCAATGCCAGCCTAGTCTGCGCTGCCCTCGTACGTGAATGAATAAAAAAGGAAAACGCAGGTAAGATGTTTCCCTTGGTTGAGGATTCTAGAATCAGGGCAAATTTAAAAATAAGAGAGTGAAGTCCCCATCACTTAGATCCAAGATGAAGGGAAATGTTTTTACTCAGAAGCCTTTGGAATCCTTGACCACTGCTAATTGTAAATCTATACCTTAAGCATACTCAAACAGTGGGTCTCGACAGTGGTTCCTCCCACTATAGACTCAGTATGTTTAAGGTGTAGATTTTTGATCACTAGTGGCCTACAGAGCTAAGGGCTTGGATGGATAAAAGGTATTGAAGTATTCAATTAAACATCATTGTATTAAGAGATAAGTCCCCAGGGCATGAGGGAAACTACCCCAGGTTACCGAGAGAGGCGAGAGAGGAGATTGCTGGGCATTGACCAAGATCACTGTAGAGGTCCTAGAGAGCTAACGTGTAGCTAATCTTATTTCTCTGTTCAAGAAGGCAAATAGGGACAATCCAGGAAACTATAGACCAGTGAATCTCACATCAGTGGTTGAGAAGCTGTTGGAGAGAATTCTGCAGATTTACGCTCATTTGGAAAAACATACCTAATTAGGGACAGTCAGCATGGCTTTGTGCAGTGCAGTGCAGGTCATGTCTTACTAACTTGACTGAATTTTTAGATAAGGTGACAAAGATGATCAATGAGGGTAGAGTAGTGGATGCTGTCTACATGGATTTTATCTATGCGTTCAACAAAGATCACTCATGGTAGTCTCATCCAGAAGATTAAGATGCATAGGATCCACAGTAACTTGGCTGCATTGGTACAGAATTGACTTACTCACAGGAGGCAGAGGGTAGCAGTGGAAGCCTGTTTTTCTGGCTGGAGGTCTGTGACTAATTATGTTCTGCAGAGATTCATATTGATATCTCTGTTGTCTGTATATATATATAAATAACTTGGATGAAAATGTAGATGGGCGGGTTAGTAAATTGGTAGACGATACAAAGATTGGTGGAGCTGTGGATAGTGCAGGTTATCAAAGGATACAGCAGGATATAAATCAGTTGCAGATATAAGCAGTGAAATGGCAGATGGAGTTTAATCTGGGCAAGTGTGAGGTGCTGCACTTTGGGAGATCAAATGTTAAGGAAAAGTATGCAATTAATAGCAGGACCCTGAACAATGTTGACATATAGCACGATCTTGGGGTTCAAGTCAATAGTTCCTTGAAAGTGGCCACACAAGTAGAGAGTGGTAAAGACGGAGTATTGCATGCTTGCCTTTATTAGTTGGGGGACTGAGTACAAGAGACAAGATGTCATGTTGCAGCTCTGTAAGACTTCAGTTAGACCACATTTACGAGTATTGCACTCCTTTTTGCCACATTACAAGAACAACGTGGAGGTTTTGGAGAGGGTGCAAAAGAAGTTTAACACCATGGCAAAGGCTAAGGGGCAACTTGATAGAAGTCTATAAAATTACAAAATGCAATAGATAGGATGACGGTCAGAATCTTTTTCCCAGAGATGAAACGTCTCATACTAGATGGCAACCCCATTTGAGGTAAGTGGGCAAAAGTTACAAGGAGATGTGAGGGGCAAGGTTTTTTCCACAGAGTGGTAGGAATCTGGAACACGCAGCCAGGTGATAGAGAAGGCAGATGTGATAGGGGCATTTAATGGACATTTAGGCAAGCACATGAATGTGAAAGAATTGGAGGGTATGGACTAAGGGCAGGCAGAAGGGAATAGTTTAATTTGGCATCATGTTCAGCACAACCGTATTATTCTACATCCATTTATTGAATGGCAGACTAGAATAAATAGGCTTTTAGGCTTTTTCCTTGTGGTCCATACAAAATGAAGATGCCATCTTACATGTATTTCAGTAAGCAAGTGTCCCACCTGTGACCATGCCTGCATCTAATATCTCACTGTGACAGGCTGACTGGTTAGCAACTACGAACATAGAAGGCAGCTGAAGAATTGACTGTGAAAAGACTGTGAAAGTACACACTTACCAAACTCAGCAGTGACAGAAGCCAGGCCCCCATAGACAAAAGGTTTCCAGTTTAGGTTGGACATCTCCCGACCGTCGCCAGTTCTAACTGTGAAAGGAGCAAACGCCAATGAAATAATCAGAGAGCTCGCCAGCTGGGCAACGACAGGTTTGGGTGCAGTGTTTACCTGGCAGGCGCAACTCAGTGACCAGTCTCCTCAGGGCATTTTGCACTCAAGTCAGTTTTCGCAATGGGAATCCCAGAGATGCACTGGCTGCCACCCTGTGAGTGATGCAAATCTGAAACAGAAGTGCAACTTGAGAGGGGCCTTCCAGGACCGAGCTCTTTAACCTTCCCGCCGCCGGCCTTTTCTTTTTGTCTATTAGTCTCCGAGCGGAGGGTTTCCCTCAGGGGTGTGTGTTTGCGTGTTAGTGTCCGTCTGCGAAAGATCAATCTTTCCCTATCGGCACCTCCTGGGAAAGGAAGGGGACAATATGACCGTTCTCCGACGCATCTTACTCCACCGTCACTTCCGCATGACCCGGAAGCTGCCGTTACCGGGGCGACCAGGGCATCCGGACCGTCGAGCTCGTAGTTGTCGTTGGGAGCGACAGTAAATAGAGACTCCGAATAAATAGAGAGAGAGAGAGACACCCAGTTTAAGCTGAGAAAACCAGGGATATTACAGTAAACACACAGACCCAGAAATGACCACATTCAATTGAGAGACTCAGACATAGAGTCATACAGCATGGAAACAGACCCTTCGGCCCAACCCGTCCATGCTGACCCAGATATCCCAACCCAATCTAGTCCCACCTGCCAGCACCCGGCCCATATCCCTCCAAACCCTTCCTATTCATATACCCATCCAAATGCCAAATGTTGTAATTGTACCAGCCTCCACCACTTCCTCTGGTAGCTCATTCAATACACGCACCACCCTCTGTGTGAAAAGATTGCCCCATAGGTCTCTTTTCATAATGCACAATAATTAAACAGGCCCAGACAAAATGGAGACTAAGAGATGTCCGCATGAAATAGACCCGGAGAAGCCCACGGTAAACATACCCAGGGATACTTATAGTAAACAGAGAGATCCAGAGATACCTACAGTAAGTGAAGAGACTCGGCGAGACCCATGGCAAATCAGAGTCCAGAGAAACCCGGAGTAAATAACGAGACTTGTCAGGAACCAGAGAGACCCTCAGGTAGTTAGTGATAATCATATGTAAATAGAGTGGATCAGCGATAAGGGTATACAGAGTAAACCATGGCTGGAGATAGCCAGAGAAATGCAGGGAATCAGAACCTGAATTAATGAAAGGTAATCAGAGATAATCACCTGCAACTAGAGATAATATCAATAAAGATAACTGCAGATAACTAGAAATAACCATGAATAACCAGATACAACTAGAGGTAAGCACAGTAACTAGGGATAATCAGAATTAACTGCGGATAGCTTGAGCTGTTTGGTAACCAGGGATAAATAAAGGTAACCAGTTTTATCGCATAGTTGACAATAGAGTGCTTGGGTAGCTCTGAAGATTAGGCAGCCTATGTAGAAGGAGAGAGAGATAGATGTAAACCTTCACCATCAACCCCTCTCATCCATTCCCAAAGAAGACTAATAGTCCAGCACATCACAGGAACAGACCCTTCAGACCACCTGTCTGTGATACCGTGATGCCATTTTAAACTAATCCCACCTGCCAGTACATGGTCTGTTTCCTTACATTGCCTGCCTTTTCATGTGTTTGTCTCCATACCTCTTAGATATTGCTATCGTATCTGCTTCTCTCACCTCCCCAGGCATTATGTTTCAGGTACTTACCACCCTCCATTAAAAAAAAGCTTGCCTTGCATATTTCTTTTAAACATCACCTACTGTGACCCCTAGTATTTGACATTTCCACCCTTGGTAAAAGACTCCACTGTCCACCCTATCCATGCCTTTTATAATATTATACATTTCTATCTGGTCACCCCTCAGCCTCCAATGCTCCAGCAAAACCAAACCAAGTTTGCCCAACATCTCCTTGCAGCTAATACATTTCAATCGACACAACATCCTCATATGCATCATCTCCAAAGCCTCCACATCCTTCCTACAGTGTGGCCAGCAGAACTGCAAACAGTACTCCAAATGTAGCCATAACTAAAGTTTGTTCAGCTGGAACATGACTTGCCAACTTTATGCTCAGTGGCTGACTGATGAAGGCAAGCATGTTTGAAATGGCAATACCTTCGTTACCACTTTATTCAATTATATAGCTACTTTCAAGGATT
Source organism: Chiloscyllium plagiosum (assembly GCF_037043375.1). NCBI lineage: Eukaryota > Metazoa > Chordata > Chondrichthyes > Orectolobiformes > Hemiscylliidae > Chiloscyllium > Chiloscyllium plagiosum. The sequence continues at coordinate 88,665,133 of NW_028270149.1, read as the reverse complement.
TATGAACTTCTGTCCCAAGATTCCTCTGTATAAGGGTCCTGCAATTTACTGTGTACATTCCTCTAGTGTTTGACCTCCCAAAATGCGTCAGCTCACACTTGTTTAACATCCATGTGCCATTTCTTTGACCAACTTTCCAACTGACTGATATCCTGCTGTATCCTTTGACAACCTCTCTCAATATCCAGAACTCCACCAACTTTTGTGTTGTCTGCTAACTAATTAACTAGGAGAAAGTGAGGACTGCAGATGCTGGAGAGCAGAGCTGAAAAATGTGTTGCTGAAAAGCCTAAGGAAGAGCTTATGCCAGGGACGTCGATTCTCCTGCTCCTTTGATGCTGCCTGGCCTGCTGTGCTTTTCCAGCAACACATTTTTCAGCTGCTAACTAATTAATCAGACCACCTACATTTTCACCCATATCATTTACATAAATTACAAACAACAGAGGTGCCAGCATTGATCCTTGCAGAACACCACTGATCATAGACGTTCAGTTAGAAAAAGTCCTCTCCACCTCTTATATGGGCAAGCCAATTACCACCTCATGGACTACATGTGACTAAGTTCTGGACCAGTCTACCATGAGGGAACTGGTCATATGCTTTAATCAAATCCATGTAGACAATATTCACTGCCCTGCCCTCATAAGTTACCTTTGTCACTTCCTCAAAAACCTCAATCACATTTGTGAGGCAAGACCTGCCCTGTACAAAGCTATTTTCTGGATCAGTGGTGCTGGAAGAGCACAGCAATTCAGGCAGCATCCGAGGACAGGCAAAATCGACGTTTCGGGCAAAAGCCCTTAATCAGGAATAAAGGCAGAGAGCCTGAAGCGTGGAGAGATAAGCTAGAGGAGGGTGGGGGTGGGGAGAGAGTGGCATAGAGTACAATAGGTCAGTGGGGAAGGAGATGAAGGTGATAGGTCAGGGAGGAGAGGGTGGAGTGGATAGGTGGAAAAGGAGCTGGGCAGGTCGGACAAGTCCGGACAGGTCAGGGGATCGAGTTGCTGGAGGTTAGAAGCTAGGATGAGGTGGGGGAAGGGGAAATGAGGAAACTGTTGAAATCCACATTGATGCCCTGGGGTTGAAGTGTTCCGAGGCGGAAGATGAGGCGTTCTTCCTCCAGGCGTCTGGTGGTGAGGGAGCGGCGGTGGAGGAGGCCCAGCACCTCCATATCCTCGGCAGAGTGGGAGGGGGAGTTGAAATGTTGAGCCACTGGGCGATTTGGTTGATTGGTGCGGGTGTCTCGGAGATGTTCCCTAAAGCGCTCTGCTAGGAGGCGCCCAGTCTCCCCAATGTAGAGGAGACCGCATCGGGAGCAACGGATACAATAGATGATATTAGTGGATGTGCAGGTAAAACTTTGATGGATGTGGAAAGCTCCTTTGGGGCCTTGGATAGAGGTGAGGGAGGAGGTGTGGGCGCAGGTTTTACAGTTCCTGCGGTGGCAGGGGAAAGTGCCAGGATGGGAGGGTGGGTCGTAGGGGGGCGTGGACCTGACCAGGTAGTCACGGAGGGAACGGTCTTTGCGGAAGGCGGAGAGGGGTGGGGAGGGAAATATATCCCTGGTGGTGGGGTCTGTTTGGAGGTGGCGGAAATGTCGGCGGATGATTTGGTTTATGCGAAGGTTGGTAGGGTGGAAGGTGAGCACCAGGGGCGTTCTGTCCTTGTTGCGGTTGGAGGGGTTGGGTCTGAGGGCGGAGGTGCGGGATGTGGACGAGATGCGTTGGAGGGCATCTTTAACCACGTGGGAAGGGAAATTGCGGTCTCTAAAGAAGGAGGCCATCTGGTGTGTTCTATGGTGGAACCGCTCCTCCTGGGAGCAGATATGGCGGAGGCGGAGGAATTGGGAATACGGGATAGCATTTCTGCAAGAGGTAGGGTGGGAAGAGGTGTAATCCAGGTAGCTGTGGGAGTTGGTGGGTTTGTAGAAGATGTCAGTGTCAAGTCGGTCGTCACTGATGGAGATGGAGAGGTCCAGGAAGGGGAGGGAGGTGTCAGAGATGGTCCAGGTAAATTTAAGGTCAGGGTGGAATGTGTTGGTGAAGTTGATGAATTGCTCAACCTCCTCGCGGGAGCACGAGGTGGCGCCAATGCAGTCATCAATGTAGCGGAGGAAGAGGTGGGGAGTGGTGCCAGTGTAATTACGGAAGATCAACTGCTCTACGTAGCCAACAAAGAGACAGGCATAGCTGGGGCCCATAAGTGTGCCCATGGCTACCCCTTTGGTCTGGAGGAAGTGGGAGGATTCAAAGGAGAAATTGTTAAGGGTGAGGACCAGTTCAGCCAAACGAATGAGAGTGTCGGTGGAGGGGTACTGTTGGGGACGTCTGGAGAGGAAAAAACGGAGGGCTTGGAGGCCCTGGTCATGGCGGATGGAGGTGTAGAGGGATTGGATATCCATGGTGAAGATGAGGCGTTGGGGGCCGGGGAAACGGAAGTCTTGGAGGAGGTGGAGGGCGTGGGTGGTGTCCCAAACGTATGTGGGGAGTTCCTGGACTAGGGGGGATAGGACAGTGTCGAGGTAGGTAGAGATGAGTTCAGTGGGGCAGGAGCATGCTGAGACAATGGGTCGGCCAGGGTGGTCAGGCTTGTGGATCTTGGGAAGGAGGTAGAACCGGGCAGTGCGAGGTTCCTGGACTATGAGGTTGGAAGCTGTGGGTGGGAGATCTCCTGAGGTGATGAGGTTCTGTATGGTCTGGGAGATGATTGTTTGGTGATGGGGGGTGGGGTCATGGTCAAGGGGGCGGTAGGAAGAGGTGTCCTCGAGTTGGCGTTTGGCTTCAGCGATGTAGAGGTCAGTGCGCCAGACTACCACTGCGTCCCCTTTGTCCGCTGGCTTGATGGTGAGGTCAGGATTGGAGCAGAGGGATTGGAGGGCTGCGCGTTGTGAGGGTGAGAGGTTGGAGTGGGGGAGGGGGGTCGACAGGTTGAGGCGGTTAATGTCCCGGCGGCAGTTGGAAATGAAGAGGTCGAGGGCAGGTAATAGGCCAGCGCGGGGTGTCCAGGTGGATGCAGTGTGTTGGAGGTGGGCGAAGGGGTCCTCGGAAGGTGGGTGAGAGTCCTGATTATGAAAGTAAGCTCGGAGGCGGAGGCGACGGAAGAATTGTTCGATGTCACGGCGTGTATTAAATTCATTGATGCATGGACGGAGGGGGACGAAGGTGAGTCCTTTGCTGAGGACTGATCGTTCGTCCTCAGTGAGGGGGAGGTCTGGGGGGATGGTGAAAACTCGGCAGGGCTGGGAGCTGGGAGCTGGTGTGGGTGTAGAGCTGGGAGTGGGGTCGGAGCCAGTACCTGGAGTGGGTGTGATGGTGGGGGGAAAGGGGGTAGAGTCATGAGCAGGGGTAGTGTTCCCCTCGGGGTTCTGGGGGGGGGTGGGGATAGTGACAGTGGGGTCTGTGGGGGGCATGTCAGCAGAATGCAGGTGAGTGGCGCTGGTGGGGTCGGAAGTGGTGGCAGACACGGCAGTAGGGGTGGTGGAAGTCACTGAGCGTGTGGCATCAGCGATGATGTGAGGGCCGGAAGTGGCTGCAGTCATTGTTTTTACCTGTACAAAGCTATGCTGACTGTCCCCAATAATTCTACTCTTTTCCCAATACGAGTAAATCCTGTCCCTAAGAGTCTTCTCCAGTAATTTCCCTACTATGAATGTAAAGCTTAGTGGCCCATAGTTTCCTGGTTTATCCTTGTTGCCCTTCTTAAACAAGGGAAGAACATTGACTATTTTCCAATCTTCTGGAACCTCGCCTGTGGCAAAAGCGAATACAAAGATCTTTGCCAAGACCCAGCAATCTCCTTCCTTACCTTCATCGATATCCTGAGATAGATTCCATCAGGCTCTGGGGCCTATCTACCTTAATCTTTTCCAAGATACCGATCACCACCAACTACTTAATATCGATAAGCAAAGAATATCAATAAACCTCTCCCTAAAACTAACATCGTTCATGTCCTTCTCCTTGGTCAATACTGATGCAAAGTACTCATTGAGGACCTCACCCAATTCTCTGGCTCCATGCATAAATTGCCTCCTTTGTGCTTGTGTAGACCTGCTCTTTCCCCAGCTAACCCTTTGCTAATAATATCTGTACAAATGCTTTCGGATTCTCCTTAATCCAAGTTGCCGAGGACATTTCATGTTGCCTTTTAGCCCTCCTAATTCCTTGTTTAAGCTCTTGCCTGCTTTCTTTATACTCCTCAAGTGCCTTGCCCAATGCTTCCTTCTTTTTGACTAAACTTTCAATATCTCTTCTCATCCAGGATTCCATAATCTTGCCATCCTTATCTTTCTTCCTCGCAGGAACATGCTGGTCCTGAGCACTGATCAACTGGTCTTTGAAAGAATCCTACGTGTCAGATGTGAACTTCACCTCAAACATCTATTTGAGGTGAAGTCTATTTTCTCCAGTTCACATATTGTACTGGAAACGGTAATTCTCTTTCTTTCTCTACAGATGCTACAACCTAAATTTTCAACCAAATTGTAGAATCCCTACAGTGTGAGAACGGACCATTTGGCCCAACATGTCCACACCAACCTTCCAAAGAGTATCCAACCCAGACCCATTCCCTTATCCTATTTCTCTAACCTACACATCCCTGAACACTATGGGCAATTTAGCATCACCACTTCATCTAGCCTGCACATCTTTGGACTGTGGGAGGAAACCGGAGCACTTGGAGGAATCCCACACAGACACAGGGAGAATGTGCAAACTCCACACAGACAGTCGCCGAGGTTGGAATTGAACCTGGGTCCCTGGCACTGTGAGGCAGCAGTGCTAACCACTGAGCCACCATGCCACCCCAGCCCATCTTTATGAATCAAATCATTTAAATATGTTACAAACAATGCAGATCCACCATTGATTCTTGTGGAACACTACTGGTCACAGACCTTCAGTCAGAAAAGCTCCCTCCACCTCTGTCTTATATGACCAAGCCAATTACCACCTCGCCATAGGTCACATGTGAGTAAGTCTTCTGGACCAGTATACCATGATGGACTTGATCAAATGCTTCAGTCAAGTCCATGTAGACAATGTTCACTGCCTTACCCTTATAAACCACCTTTGTCATTTACTCAAAAATCTCAATCAAGACCTGCTGGGTTTCTCTAGTATTTTGCATATTTATTACTGATCTCCAGCTTATTTTGTCCAGATAGCTAGCAATGGATGGGAGTTGGCAGTAGGCATGGGCTGTATGAACCCTCCAGACAGATCCACCCATTAACAGTGGCCCCTCAACACTCAGCCTTGGAGAAATCCATAACTGGACAGCATCTGTTCAATGAGGCCAAGAATTCAAAATATTCAAAACCATTGAACAAAGACATTTCCCTTTGTCTCAGTCTGAAATGGCTGAACCTTTATGACGATTTTTAGCTTGTCCAGGAGTGACTATTTGGAGAGAGTTAGGGTGTGGGTGACTATGAAAGGGGTTGGTGTGATGTGGGTGATTGTGAGCTGTGGTGGGATTGCTATTAGGGAGGGAGCTCCAGGATTTTGACCCAATGGCACTGAAGAAACCTCTCTCCATGTCTCATGATGTGGAATTTGAGGAGAAACCTCTTTTCCATTATTGAAGATGCACTTCTTCAAGAAAGTAGGAGATAGTCTGTCACACTCCTGATTTATTCCTTGTAGATTGTGGACAGACTATGGGGAGTTTGGAGGTGAGTTACCTGTCACAGTACTCCAAGCCTCTGACCTGCTCTTGTAGCCAATAGTATTTATTTATATGGTTAGTCTAGTTTGTTTTTTGGTCTTTGGTGACCTCAGGGTTTTGATAATGGGGGATATGAACATCAAAATATGCTAACATTCTTGCTTGTTGAGTTGAGTCATTTTCTGGTACTTGTAAAATTGCCAGATACATACAGTATGTACCATGATACATACTGAAATAGCTGGCATAGGATCTGGCTAGTTCAGAGCACAAGTCTGCTAAACTGTTTTCAGAATTTTGTCAAGGCCATTAACCTTTACAGTATTCAATGCCTACAGCCATTTCTTAATACTATGTGGAGTAAATAAAATTGATTGAAGACCAATATCTGTGATTTTGGGAACCTCCAAAGGAATCATACAGTGACATTTGCAAAAAATCACATTTGTTACGACACAGCTGTGAACCGTTCTGTTAATTAAACCAAACATGCAGAAAAGCTTGCCTCGCCTCATAATCTGTTAAACTATGAGTGACAGAGAACTCCCAAATTCTACTACTTAAATACAGCACAGAAACAAACCCTTCGTTCCAACTAGTCCATGCTAACCGAGTTTTCCAAACTAGACTAGTCCCCAGTTGCCTGTGTTTGGCCCAAATGCCTATTTCCTTTTCATGTTCCTATCCAAATGTCTTTTAAATGTTTAAACTGTACCTGCCTCTACTACTTCCTCTGGCAGTCTGTTCCAAATATGATGTGTGAAAATGTTGCCCCATAGATCCCTGTTAGATCTTTCTCCTCTCACCTTAAAAATATGCGCCCTAGTTTTGAACTCAACCACCATATGGAAAAGACCTTTGCTGTTCACAATACCTGTGCCCCTCATGACTTTATAAACCTCTATAAGGTCACCCCTCAACCTCCTATGCTCCAATTAAAAAAACCCTAGACTCTCCATCCTATCTTGAGACCTTCCAATCCCGGCAATCCTCTCCAGTTTAATAATGTCCTTTCTCTAGCAGGGTGACCAGAACTATACACAGTACTCCAAAGGATCACCTAATCATCAATTCTGATTGAAATTGAATGCAAGACCTTCAGCTGCGTCTTTTGCATTGATGTCCTGGGCTCACAAATTGTTGTTCCAGTAATACCCCTTCCATACGTCTTTTTAAAATTAAAACAAGAACTGCCCCTTCGCTTATTTATTTACCACAGACTGCTTAAGTTCACCTGAATGTATTTAAAGAATTAGCACCCTCTATTACTTAATACTGATATTATCCCAGGTAACATCAAGATAATTGGCATCTCCAAGTCTTAGCTGAAAATGTGTTGCTGGAAAAGCGCAGCAGGTCAGCCAGCATCCAAGGAACAGGAGAATTGACGTTTCGGGCATAAGCCTTCTCCCTTCTTCCTTCTTCTCCAAGTCTTACTCAACAATTTGCCTGTGTTTTTGTTGTTCAATCTCCCTCTGACATTTCTGGGCCTGTGGTAGTTTTCCAACAATATGATTATCCCCCTTTTTTATGCCTCAGTTTAATTGCTATGGCTTAATTTGATGACCTGTCTGGCAGCTTATCTCTCCTCATGTTGTGATTGCTTCATTAACCACTAATGCAACATTACCCTCTTTTCTCATGACAATTTATCCCATGTTCGTCCAGTCTGAAAACACTTGTGCTGATGCTGTCATTTTAAAGAGATTATTTTGTCCTGAGTTCATTTGAAGAGAGGTTATAAAAGCAGAGGTATCAAAGAGTGTAGGGAGCTTTTTTTTTAACAGTTTAACAATGGAAGGGATGTGGCCAGTTCTCCCAGTTCCAGTTTTCTAGTTATTTTAGCTCCAGTGTTATGGCATGGGATAAACTCTTTTGCTAATTTAAACCAAACACACAGAAAAGTTCATCTTGCCTCATAATCTGTTAAATTATGAGTGACAGAACTATCCAAATTCCACTATTTCAAGAAAAAAATTAGCAATTTATTATTTAACTCCAAAAGAGAACATTAAACAACGACCATCTACAACTATAAGCCTCCTTTCTCTTAAAAATTGTTATCTACCTCCCACTCTATAACAATATACTGATCCGATAAAGCACCTATAAAATTTACAGCAAATCACTTTTCAAAACCAGTTGTCATCTTCAGGTGTTGAACGTCCTCTGTCTGTAGATTTCCCCTGGGTTGTCTCCAGTCTTCTGCTGCAAAGATGTTTCATATGAAAAAGGTACCTTTTAGAGGGAGGGTCTGCTGGCAGCCTATTGATGGCAGTAGGTGTTCTTTGTCTCTGGCTAACTGTCTAAAATGCCTGCTTTTAATACCCCAAAACATCGGATCGTCTCATTAGTTTGACATTGTCAAAACAGTAAAATTCAAATTCAATCAGGTTTTAGTATCTTGGTGCATAATTTAAACTGATTGGTTGAATTTGAATGGTTGTGAAGACAATTTATTTTCTGAGTTACAGCTCAAATGTTACATCTTCAAATTGTCCAGTACACTTTGAGTCTGCAGTCAGTCACATGACAGGCGTTTGCCAGCTTTTCAACTTGCACTCTCTCTTAAAAGTACAATACACGCCTTCAACTCCACAAGAGTAGCAGTCACAAGTTGTTGGAGTCCAGAAAGGTTGCAATCTTCAGTAAATGATTCCTAACTGGCTTTCTCTGAAATCTCTCTCTCTGGATGTTGTTCTATCCTGCCTTTAAGTTCCTGTGTTTGAATTTAGCTTTTTACCAAGGGGTGTGTTTATGGGATGTTACTATATTGGAACAGTTAATTAGTTAAGTTGCTGTATTGGGTCAGTTAAGTTTTCCAATAATTAAGTTATTTGAAATTCTACTTATTTTTGTTCATATTTCAACTATAGTGTTTAAATAAATTCTGTTTTGCTTAAAGCCAAGAGGTTTGACCAATTGCATCACACCTGGAACATCCACTTCACAATTACCTTTGAAATAAGAAAGAGTTAGGGTATAGGCTACCTTCTTGAAATATTTTGAGGGGGTCTAGCCTGGGCATAACACACTAACCAGAAATACTGAGCTATCACTCCTGCTCTGTTCTTGCCAGAATTCCATAGGCTCACCACTCACTGAGTGAAGAAATTTCTCCTCTTCTCAGTCAGTATTTGAAATGCTGCATACAGTTCTAGTTGGCACATTATCAAAAGGTTGCAGATGCTTTGGAGATGGTACAGAGGAGGTTCATCAGGGTGTAGGCTGGTATGCAGGGTGCTAGCTATGAATAGAGGTTGAGTAGATTAGAATTATTTTCATAAGAAAGATGGAGGTTGAGGAGGGACCTGATTGAGGTCTACAAAACCATGAGAGGTATAGACAGGATGGATAGCAAGAAGCTTTTTCCCACAGGTTATTCCTGTGCTGTAATTTTCTTTGTTCTTTGTACCTCAATTTCATTCTTCTTCAAGTAGCTGTCTGTGCTCTAAGCTCCTCCCATGTGTTCACCACACTGATTTAGATTTAGATTACATTACAGTGTGGAAACAGGCCCTTCAGCCCAACAAGTCCACACCGACCCGCCGAAGTGCAACCCACCCATACCCCTACATTTACCCCTTACCTAACACTACGGGCAATTTAGCATGGCCAATTCACCTGACCTGCACATCTTTGGACTGTGGGAGGAAACCGGAGCACCCGGAGGAAACCCACGCAGACACGGGGAGAATGTGCAAACTCCACACAGAGAGTCGCCTGAGGTGGGAACTGAACCCGGGTCTCTGGCACTGTGAGACAACTGTGCTCACCACTGTGCCACCGTGCCACCCACTGCTGAGATTGCCATACAAGTCACTTGTCAATGAGTGACTCCTTTACTGTCCAATTTCCAGCCTACTTTGTCTTTGCCTTCCATACTCATTCATTTACTTTCTGCCTTCAATTTGCAACTTTGCTTCTTTCTCTCTCTCTCTCTCTCTCTCTACCCCCCCTCCCCCTCCCCGCCCCACTCCCCTGAATCTGTACTTTGCCACATATTCAGCATGGCTGTACGATTTTGGGATTCACTCACATATGAAACTTGGAGTAATCCAGAGATGACTACGTTTGAGCTCCTACCTTTTATTTTATTTCTTAATTCCATTCTTCCTTGCAGGACCTCGTCCTTCTTTCTACCTAAGCCATTGGTGCAGATATGGAAGACAACCTTTGGTTCATCTTTCTCCCTGCTCAGGATGCTCTGTAGCTGCTCAGTGACATCTTTGACCCCAGTCAGGTAGCAACATACCAATAAGGATTCATATGTGCAGCTGCAGATATAACTGAATGTTCTTAATATTAAATCTGCTATTGTTTCCCCCTGATATTCTTTCCCATGCTCAACTTTTACACCTAAACTCCAGAGGATCAGTAACATGCATTCTTGGAACTTGGAATATCAATACTGGGCATTTCTGACCACAGGAGTGGTAGCATCAGAACTTCCCTCATTGTCAGAAAATTAATCGTCTGTGCTCTCTGAAACTTGACCATGTTAACATAGTGTTTTCTCAAATCAGGAGTGTTATTGCTGCACATTCTCTGAGAATGTTGCAATGTTCATTCATTGAAGCTGAGAGGGTTAGCACTGTGGACTCTCTGAATTTTGTAACATTAGTGTCATGCATTTGTCTGTATTCGATAGGATTTAGCACTGTTATGTCATGAACCCAGGATTGTTAGCTCTGTATGTTCTCTGAACATGAGCCTCAGCACAGACTAAACAGGATGGTGACAGCACTGCAATTCCTCTGAATACGATGGTGCCAAGAGCTGTATATTCTGTGAACACTGAAGTGTGAATTCTATGCATTCGGACATGATTTAAGATATATAAAATTATGAGGGTCATAGATACAGTAAGCAGGAACAAACCTTTCCCAATAATAGAGAATCAAGATCAAGCAGGGGGAATAAGATTTAGAGGACATGTAAGAAAAAGACCTTTTCACCCAGTGAGTGGTGGAAATCTGGAACTGTAAGGGTGGGAGAGGCAGAAACCTTCATAAAATATAAGAAATATTCTGATGTGCTCTTTTAATGCCAAAGTAAATAAGACTGTTACCAAGGGTTAGAAAATAGCATTAGGATAGAGCATAGAACAGTACAGTGCAGAACAGGCCCTTCAGCCCACAATTTTGCACCGTGAACTATTCTCAGCTCGTCCCCCTACACATCCTATCATCATCCATGTGCTTATCCAAGGATTGTTTAAACCTCCCTAATGTGGCTGAGTTAACTACATTGGCAGGTCGGGTATTCCATGCCCTTACCACTCTCTGAGTAAAGAACCTGCCTCTGACATCTGTCTTAAATCTATCACCCCTCAATTTGTAGTTATGTCCCCTAGTATAAGCTGATGTCATCATCCTAGGAAAAAGACTTTCACTATCTACCCTATCTAATCCTCTGATCATCTTGTATGTCTCTATTAAATCCCCTCTTAGCCTTCTTCTTTCCAATGATAAGAGACCCAAGTCTCTCAGTCTTCCCTCATAAGACCTTCACTCCAGACCAGTCAACATCCTGGTAAATCTCCTCTGCAGCTTTTCCAATGCTTCCACATCCTTCCCAAAATATGGCAACCAGAACTGTACACAATATTCCAAGTGTGGCTGCACTAGCATTTTGTATAGTTGCAGCATGATATTGCGGCTCTGGAACTCAATGAAGCCTAACACACCGTATGCCTTCTTAACAGCACTATCAATCTGGGTAGCAACTTTCAGGGATTTATGTACATGGACTGCAAGATTCCTCTGCACATCCACACTATCAAGAATCTCTCCATTGACCCAGTACTCTGCCTTCCTGTTATTCTTCCCAAAGTGCATCACCTCACGTTTAGAATAATGGTGGTTTTTGATGTGTTCAGACATGATGGGCTGAAGGGCCTTTTTCTATGCTATAGATGTCTATGATTAAAGTACTGGAGCTGTGCATCCTCTGACATGGGAAGGTTAATGCCATGTACTCTCTGAACACAGAAGTGTTAATGCTGTGCATTCTCTGAACACAGAAGTGTTAATGCTGTGCATTCTCTTAATGCGATGTGGAGGTGTCTGTGTTGGATTGGGTTGGACAAGATCAAAACTCACATGACACCAGGTTATAGTCTAAGCATTTATTTGAAAACACTAGCTTTCAGAGCACTACTCCTTTTTCAGGTGCTAGTGATGTTAATGTTGTGCATTCTTTATACCCGGGAGTGTTAATGCTGTGCATTCTCTGAACACAGGAATGTTTCAGCTTTGCATTCACTGAACATGGGAATGTTAGAGCTGTGCAAACTCTGATCATGGGAGTCTTGGTGCTATGCTTTCTCTGTACACAGGGTTGTTTTCTGCCTGGTGTGATATTTACTGGAATATTAACTAAGTTGAGTTTTTATGATACAGAAAAAGATGGACGAGAGGCAGATTCAGTTCAGAAGAAAAGGACTGTATGTGTAATTGTGCTGTTTAGTAGCCTTAAGTATTTGAGGAACCTATAACTGGAAAAAACCCAGGACGTTTTTCCTTAGCGTTCAGAGGAAATATCTTGAGAGTTAGCCTGAGTCTGTGTCTCCGCGAGATGGAGAGAATCACATCTAGTTAATGTGCAGGAAATCACTGAAAGGAAATCCTTACAACCTTGTCTGTTGTCTGAAGTCATTATTTCTGTGAATTATGATGGGAATAGTTCTTTTTGTTGTTTATGATCTTTCAAAATGTTCTTATATGTAGCTTTTGTTTCTTTTGTGTTACAAACCTTTAGTTCTGATCTTAAAAGTACATTGGCAGCCTTGTGAGAGGAGAAAAAGTAAAAAAAAAAATGGAAGAGTTGAGAATGGCGAGAAAAAAGCAATGGAAAGGTTAGGGGAAAGGAAAGGGGATACAGGGAGAGTGCGGGTAAGAGGTGTTGAAATGCCCATCAGCCATGACTCAGTGGTGGAGTGGACTTGATGGGCCGAATGGCCTTCCACTCCTTTGTCATATGGTCTGATGGAACTGAAAATTTGAATTGGAAAATGAGGAGGAACAAAAAGAAAGGAAATTGAAATTGAATTAAAATGTACTTTAATTCTAAAGAGAGTGACAATATGACCTAGAAGAAAGGAAGAATGAAAAGGTATGAGCTCCAGAATTATTGTTCCAATGAGGGATTTGACTTGAGTAGAAACTGCTTTTAGTGCTGAAATTTACAGAGGATGGTATTGAAAGATATTTCACTTCATTTCAAGATTACTGGAAAGTTAAATGCCAAAAACCATAATATTACAACGTGTTGATAGGTACAGCTATGAAAGTGGGCACAGGTTTATTAGAAAAATAATCTACAGACTGGTAAACGAACAATACCCAATCCTTACAAACTTCTACCTGACGTTTGTCAACTAAAACATTGGACTCTAAGAAAGAAACATAATCAGACATTTGTAGAACTAACAAGAGAAAAAAGATATGTTTGGGATCACAAATATTTAAAGCAATGATGAAAAGTTTGCAAATAAAATAAATTATATTCTCGGTTTAGCATTCATATCCTCAAGGAGCATTGGAAAGATGGCATCGAAAATACTGAGATTAGAGCTTATTATCAAAAATATCTTAATGATTTATATAAAAGGTGCCCTTACTACTATTTGCCATTTGGAATGCCCTTAATGAGTCAACAATGTTCAGACCTTATGACCTGATACATGGACATGAGGTGAGAGGCTGAATTGAATTAATTAAGGAAAAAATTGGAAACCAAAGTTCAGAAACAACATTTCTGACCTATGTGTTATGTTTCCAAGAAGTAAAAAACTAACCAAAGCTTGCATGTTGGGCAAAACATATTTGAAAAGTGTTCAGCAAACAAAGCTAGACCAGATAAAAGTCCAATTTTATTGCTGAAGACAAGGCATTAGTGTTGTTACCTGTCTTTGGGGAACTGTTAAAAGTAAAAAACTGAATATCGTCAAATCAAAAACTCAATAAAGTGACTTAAATAGTTAATACTCCAGACAGCAGGAAAAGTCAACAAACTAGTAAGGAAGATATAGAGGAATAAATTATTGGGAAATTATTGAGATGCAAAAACACTGTAGGATGGTGGAAATTTAACTTTACTGACCCAGTCTACATTTATTTGTTTCAGTATAGAGTAAAGGCAGAAGGCTGAGTGGATGGGGGAGTTTTGGAAAAATTTCTGATTTTTATCAGTAAAATAGTCTTGAACCAGATTATTGAGGAAAGATCTTTTGCTGAATCTGGTTCTAGGGAATGAAATGAGTGAAGTGTCAGTCATGATCATTTATGGAATATTGATCATAATTTTCAGGGACAGTGTCGAGAGAGAATTTGAGTATAGCAATGAAACTGCCTTGCTGTAGTTGCTGAGGAGACCAAGTCTGTATTTTCTGGAATTTAGAAAACTGAGAAGTGATCTGATCGAAACCTAAAAATTCTTAGAGGGTGTGACAGGGTGGATGCAGAAAGGATGTTTTCCCTGACTAGTGAGTCTAAAAGCAGGGGAAATGGTCTCAGAATAAAAGGCAAGCCATGTAGGAATGAAATGAAGAGAGAGTTCTTCACTCAAAGGTTAGTGAATCTTTGGAATTTTCTACTTCATAGAACTGTAGCGACTTATTGAACAGATTCATGACACAGATCGATAGATTTCAATACAGTAGTGACATCAAGGGATATGGGGATAGCATGAGAATGTGGTGTTGAGGTAGATGATCATGCATGATCTATAATGATGCGGGGTGCAGGATTGAGGAGCTGAATGGTCTACACCTGCTCCCATTTCTTAGAAGTTGTTCTTATTGGTGGAAAGATTGAGAATTAGGGCTTACCCAATATAAGGTGAGTGATGAAAGAACTAATGGTGATGTGAGGAAGGACATTTTATACAGAGAGAGGTTAGGCTCTGTAATACATCAGTTGAATAGCTTCTGGAGGCAGATTTAATCATTGCTTTCAAATGTAATGGACCGGAAGAGAGATCATTTTCAGGGAAAGGGCAAGAATGGATCTAATTGATCTGTTCATAGTATTTATAAGGTTAAAATGAACTAAGGAAAAGGACAAGGGACAATCTAGAATAAAATTTTTTAATTCAATAAGGCCAATTTCAGTGAGTTGAGAACAGATATGGCCACAGTAAATTAGAATCAAAACTGCATCTGGACAATGGGCTGCCTTTAAAGAAGACGTCAGTCAAGGTAAAATCCTACAAATCAAAACAAAAGTGCAAAGACAACCTCTCACCTTCTCCCAGTTCTGGCAATGGTGCCAGAGGACTACAGAATTGAAAATGCTACACTCTTGTTCAGCAACGATTATGAGAATAAATCCATTAACTACAGGCCAGTCTGCAGTGGGATTATGGGAATGCTTTGAAAATTTATCTTCTAAAACAGAAGTTCATAAACAATCACTTTGACAAGTGTGGTTTCATTAAGGAAAGGCTGTAGTGTTTAGCAAACTTGGTTGAGGTTTTTAATGAGGTAACTAATGATGTTGATGTGTTATACATGGAGTTCCAAAAGATGTTCGACAGAGTACCACATGACAGGCCTACTGCAGACCTAAAGCTTGTGGAATAAGAGGAGCAATGGCAACACAGAAATGGGGCTGATAATGACACAAACAGAGAGGGGTGGTGAACAGTTATTTTCCACATTGGAAGATGGCATAAAGTAGAGATTCCTGAGGTCAGTAAGAGGGTAACTTCTTTTCAAGATGGATATTAATCAAACCAGATTTGGGTGTACAGGGCACAATTTCAGATGACACAAAACTTAAAACTGTTGTGGATTGGAAAGGGAAGAGTGACAAACTTCAGGAGGACATGGACAGAAGGGTGAAAACTTTCAAGGCAGCAGACCAGGTTGAGAAAGTGTGGAAAGATGCAATGAAATCTTCGGCTGGGTGAAATCTAATGCAGGAAAATTTAACATGGTGCCTGTTAATAAGATGATCAAGGATAGAAAAGGATATATTTCCAAAATCTGTAGAAGAGAGAGGTACCTGGGATAGAGGTGAAGATTGGTGTATAATAGGGGTGATGGTGGTGTAGCAGTAATATCACTGGACTAGTGAACTAATACCATGAGGCCATAGGTTTGTAATGCCATCTCAGTAGCTGGTGGAATTTAAATTCAATGAATAAAATTGGAAACTAAAGTTAGGCACAGTGATGGGTCAAGGTGTATGATTGTGTTTAAAAAACATCTAGATCACTGATGTCATTTTGGAAAATAAATCTGCCACCCACATGGGCACAGTCCACAGGTCTAATGTGGAAGATGTAAATTATGTAAGAAAATATTGCGAAAAACTACTGAAACGCAAAGACTGTAAAGTAAACATTGGGAACTTACACTGTCCCAATCTATGTTAGCTTAATGATAGAGTACGGGCAGAGAGGGAGGAGAATTTCTGAATTTTCTTTTAAGGAGAATGTTATTGATCAGTGCAGGAGAGAGAGAGAACCTGCACAGTTACCGCCTTTGCTGTTTGAATTCGTGTATTGCTGGACATCGGAGTGCATCTGGGAAAATTAACAAACAGTGAAATTCACAACTAATCTTGGAGGAACTGTTGGGCGAAGTTCACAGCACAGAATCAGATAAGTTAATTGTTGTTTTAAGTCTGTCCAAGAATGTTATTGATCAGTATCTTTCCAGCCCACTGAGAAAAGAGCCTTCGCTGAATCCGGTTCGAGAGAATGAAACGGGCGAAGTGTCAGTCATGACCATTTTTGGAATATTGATCAGAATGATCAGGGACAAAGTAGAGAGAATTTGAGTACAGCAATGAAACTGTCTTGCTGAAGTTTTAAACAACATTGTTGAAAGCACAGCTGGAGTATTCTAAATAGCTTTGTTCCTCTTAACTAAGAAACAATACACTGGGTAATCCAAGATGGAGGACAGGAAAAATTTCTGGCTGTAAGAGCTGCTCCTTTTTTTGAGGTATTTTAGGTGTTGAAGGTGATTTCCTCGAATTCCAGGAGCAGCAATTACTGTTTTATATGCTGGAACTTGGGAGAAAAAAAAAGTCAAAACAACAGCAGTTTTAAAAGGGAGAAGAGCAGACAAAGGAAGCACATGGTGAGGACAGTGCAGGAGAGAGAGAGAGAACCTGCACAGTTACCGCCTTTGCTGTTTGAATTCGTGTATCGCTGGACATCGGAGTGCATCTGGGAAAATTAACTAACAGTGAAATTCACAACTAATCTTGGAGGAACTGTTGGGTGAAGTTCACAGCACAGAATCAGATAAGTTAATTGTTGTTTTAAGTCTGTCCAAGAGAAAGGCTGCAGTAGTGAGTATAGTGGATTCTTTCTTGATTATATGTTTTTGGAGATAAGTCTCTTGATTAAACTTAAAATATAAGCCATACCTATTAATTTAACCTGGGGCAGTGCTTGTAGAGGAATAAGACAGTGTTATTTTCTGGGTCTGTAGATTGTGAAGGAGCAAAAATGGCCTTTGCAGTGATATGTACTTCTTGTCAGATGTGGGAGTTTAAAGAGAGTTTAAGGGTTACTGCGGATTATATCTGCCATAAATGTTGTTGGATGCAAATCTTATCAGATTGAGTGGATCGGTTGGAGAGACAGATAGAAGCGATGAGGAATTTGCAACAGCAACAGTGTGTGATGGATGGCAGTTATAGGAAGGGGGAAAGTCTCAGATACAGTCACATAGATGGGTTAACTCCAGAAAGGGTAAGAGAGGTAGGCACCTAGGGCAGGAGTCTTTTGTGGATATACCCATTTCAAACAGGTATGCTGTTTTGGAAAATGTAGGGGATGATGGATTCTCAGGGGAACGTAGCATGAACAGCCAAGTTTCTGGTATTGAGACTGGCTCTAATGCAACGAGGGGTACGTCGGCTTCCAAGAGATCAATTGTGTTAGGGGATTCTGTAGCCTGAGGTATAGACAGACGTTTCTGTGGCCAGCAGAGAAAAAGCAGAATGGTGTGTTGTTTCCCATGTGCCAGGATCAAAGATGTCTCAGAGGGGGTGCAGAATGTTCTCACAGAGGAGAGCGGCCAGGTCCACATTGGAACCAACGACATAGGAAGGGAAAAGACTGAGATTCTGAAAGAAGATTACAAATAGTTAGGCAGAAATTTAAAAAGGAGGTCCTCAAGGGTAGTACTATCTGGATTACTCCCAGTGCTACGAGCTAGTGAAGGCAGGAATAGGAGGATAGAGCAGATGAATGCAGGCTGAGGAGCTGGTGTATGGGAGAAGGATTCACATTTTTGGATCATTGGAATCTCTTTTGGGGTAGAAGTGACCTGAACAAGAAGGACAGATTGCAGCTAAATTGGAAGGGGACTAATATACTGGCAGGGAAATTTGCTAGAACTGCCTGGGAGGATTTAAACAAGTAAGTGGGGGGGTGGGACCCAGGGAGATAGTGAGGAAAGAGATCGATCTGAGATGGGTACAGCTGAGAACAGAAGTGAGTCAAACAGTCAGGGAAGGCAGGGACAAGGTAGGACTAATAAATTAAACTGCATTTATTTCAATGCAAGGGGCCTAACAGGGAAGGCAGATGAACTCAGAGCATGGTTAGGTACATGGGACTGGGATATCATAGCAATTACAGAAACATGGCTCAGGGATGGGCAGGACTGGCAGCTTAATGTTTCAGGATACAAATGCGACAGGAAGGATAGAAAGGGAGGCAAGAGAGGAGGGGGAGTGTCATTTTTGATAAGGGATACATTGCAGCTGTGCTAAGGGAGGATATTCCCGGAAATACATCCAGGGAAGTTATTTGGGTGGAACTGAGTAATAAGAAAGGAATGATCAATTTATTGGGATTGTACTATAGACCCCCCCAATAGTCAGAGGGAAATTGAGAAACAAACTCGTAAGGAGATCTCAGCTATCTGTAAGAATAATAGGTTAGTTATGGTAGGGGATTTTAACTTTCCAAACATCGACTGGGTCTGCCATAGTGTTAAAGGTTTAGATGGAGAGGAATTTCTTAAGTGTGTACAAGACAATTTTCTGATTCAGTATGTGGATGTACCTACTAGGGAAGGTGCAAAGCTTGACCTCCTTTTGGGAAATAAGGCAGGGCAGGTGACTGAGGTGTCAGTGGAGGAGCACTCTGGGGCCAGCGACCATAATTCTATTCATTTTAAAATAGTGATGGAAAAGGATAGACCAGATCTAAAAGTTGAAGTTCTAAATTGGAGAAAGGCCAAGAACTTTCGAAAGCTGATTGGAGGCAGATGTTCGCAGGTAAAAGGACGGCTGGAAAATGGGAAGCCTTCAGAAATGAGATAACAAGAATCCAGAGAAAGTATATTTCTGTCAGGGTGAAAGGGAAGGCTGGTAGGTATATGGAATGCTGGATGACTAAAGAAATTGAGGGTTTGGTTAAGAAAAAGAAGGAAGCATATGTCAGGTATAGACAGGATAGATCGAGTGAATCCTTAGAAGAGTATAAAGGAAGTAGGAGTATACTTCAGAAGGAAATCAGGAGGGCAAAACGGGGACATGAGATAGTTTTGGAAAATAGAATTAAGGAGATTCCAAAGAGTTTTTACAAATATATTAAGGACAAAAGGGTAACTAGGGAGAGAATAGGGCCCCTCAAAGAACAGTAAGGCAGCCTTTGTGTGGAGCCACAGAAAATGGGGAAGATACTAAATGAATATTTTGCATCAGTATTTACTGTGGAAAAGGAGATGGAAGATATACACTGCAGGGAAATAGATGGTGACATCGTGCAAAATGTCCAGATTACAGAGGAGAAAGTTCAAATTTTGTGAGAAGATTTGTAGCTCGGGTGCTCGTTGTTATGGTTCTGTTCGCTGAGCTGGGAATTTGTGTTGCAGATGTTTCATCCCCTGTCTAGGTGACATCCTCAGTGCTTGGGAGCCTCCTGTGAAGCGCTTCTGTGCTGTTTCCTCCGGCATTTATAGTGGTTTGTCTCTGCCGCTTCCGGTTGTCAGTTCCAGCTGTCCGCTGCAGTGGCCGGTATATTGGGTCCAGGTCGATGTGTTTGTTGATAGAATTTGTGGATGAGTGCTATGCCTCTAGAAATTCTCTGGCTGTTTTCTGTTTGGCTTGTCCTGTAATAGTAGTGTTGTCCCAGTCGAACTCATGTTGCTTGTCATCCGCGTGTGTGGCTACTAAGGATAGCTGGTCGTGTTGTTTTGTGGCTAGTTGGTGTTCATGGATACGGATCATTAGCTGTCTTCCTGTTTGTCCAATGTAGTGTTTTGTGCAGTCCTTGCTTGGAATTTTGTACACTACATTGGTTTTGCTCATGCTGGGTGTTGGGTCCTTCGTTCAGGTGAGTTTTTGTCTGAGAGTGGCCGTTGGTTTGTGTGCTGTTATGAGTCCTAGTGATCGCAGTAGTCTGGCTGTCAGTTCAGAAATGTTCTTGATGTATGGTAACGTGGCTAGTCCTTTGGGTTGTGGCATGTCCTCATTCCGTTGTCTTTCCCTTAGGCATCTGTTGATGAAATTGTGCGGTTATCCGTTTTTGCCGAATACATTGGAGTGGTGTTCTTCTTCCTCTTTTTGCAGTTCTGGTGTACTGCAGTGTGTTGTGGCCCTTTTGAACAGTGTCTTGATGCAACTTCTTTTGTGTGTGTTAGGGTGGTTGCTTTCATAGTTCAGGGCTTGGTCTGTGTGTGTAGCTTTCCTGTATACCTTTGTGGTGAATTCTCCGTTCAGTGTTCTCTGTACCATCATGTCTAGGAAATGGAGTTGGTTGTCCTTTTCTTCCTCTCTAGTGAATCGGATTCCTGTGAGTGTGGCGTTGATGATCTGGTGTGTGTTTTCTATTTCTGTGTTTTTAATGATTACAAAGGTGTCATCTACATATCCGACCCAGAGTTTGGGTTGAATTTGCAGTAAGGCTGTTTGTTCTAATCTTTGCATTACAGCTTCTACTATGAGTCTAGAGATGGGTGAGCCCATGGGTGTGCCGTTGATTTGTTCATATGTTTGGCTGTTGAATGTGAAGTGTGTTGTAAGGCACAGGTCCAGAGTTTGAGTATGCAGTCTTCGTTGATAGGTTCCCCGTCTTGTTGTCTGTTCTGTATGTCCAGCAGGTTAGCTATTGTTTCTCTGGCTAGGGTTTCCTCGATAGAGGTGAACAGTGCCGTTACATCGAATGAGACCATAGTTTCTTCCTTGTCTATATGTATATTTCTGGTGATGTCCAAGAATTCCCGTGTTGACTGTATAGAGTGTCTGGATCCGCTGATCAGGTGTTTCAGTTTCTGTTGTACTTCTTTAGCCAGTTTGTGTGATGGTTTCCCTGGTAGCGATACTATGGGTCTGAGTGGGATGTCTGGTTTGTGCACTTTAGGTAGTCCATAGAATCTCGGGGTGTTGTTGCTTTCAGGTTTCATTCTCTGTAGGTCAAACCTGGTTATCTGTCTGTTTTTTTGCAGGTTCCTCAGTGTGTTGTTTATCCTATTGGTGAGCTGTGGGGTGGGATCAAACTCTCTCTTTTCGTAGGTGTTGGTATCTGCAAGTAGTTGTTGCGCTTTCTGGATGTACTCTGCTTTGTCCAGGATGACTATCATTCTGCCTTTGTCTGCTGGTAGTATGATTATGTTCTTATCATTTCTTAGTGTTTTTAGTGCATTTCTCTCCTTGGTGTTGAGGTTTTCCTTGTTATCAGAGGTACGATACTTTGTCTCACTGTTTGTTGTGCCTCTTCTGTCGGTCTATTGTTTCTGAATGTGCATTCTAGACCTAAGGGGCAACCTTTTCATGCAGAGAGTGGTACATGTATGGAATGAGCTGCCAGAGGATGTGGTGGAGGCTGGTACAATTGCAACACTTAAGAGGCATTTGGATGGGTATATGAATAGGAAGGGTTTGGAGGGATATCGGCCGGGCGCTGGCAGGTGGGACTAGATTGCGTTGGGATATCTGGTCAGCATGGACAGGTTGGACTGTAGGGTCTGTTTCCGTGCTGTACATCTCTATGACTGTAGAGGAAGTCCAATAAAGGTTCTCCAGACTGATTCCCTGAGATGGCAGGACTGCCTTCTGAGCAGAAATTAAGGAGATGGGAGCAAATGCCAGCCTTGCCAGCAACACCCACATCACTTGAAAGATGAAAGAAAAAGAAGCAGAGCAAGTTGGCAAAACTGTTACATAAAGCAGATGGTATCTTGGCAGTTATTAAAAGGATACAAAACTCAGAATGAAAAGTAATGTCCTGTGAATGGTAGAAATGAAATAGAAAATGCTAAAAAAGAAACTCATTATGAGAGGCAGCATCTGTATGGAGAGAGAATGTAGGGAGTGAGAAACTGAGTTCATTGGTAGAATGTTTGAGAACCATGAGGTACCCAATCTATGGTGAGTAATGAAAGAACTAGGAAGAACATGGGGGAAGCATTTTTACTCATCAAGTGTTAAGGAATGCACTGCCTGAAAGTATGGTGGAGGCACGTTCAATCAAGGCATTTCAAAAGAATTGAATAACTAATTAAGAAATAACAGGTTTAAGGGAAAAGACAGGGGAGTGCATCTAGCTGAACTGCCGAAACAGGCATAGACATGTCAGGTAAAATGGCCTTCTGTAAACATGCTGTGATTAGAGGAGACAAAGAGACCAGATTATAGAACAGCTTAATTTATTATATTGTATATGATCAACTTACAGATACGACTTAATAGCCCAGAGACAAAATAAAATCCCACTCATGTGACCCTGAACCACAATCTGTGGTTTGTGACCTCTCACAGTCTTTCAAGCAGCAGTAGGAGAAATTGTCCCTCAGCTTCGTTCCTAATGTTTCCCATTCCTCTGACGCCAAGCCAGTTCCCAAAAGGAAGTTGAGCTCCTCTTTCTTGAACTCACTGGTGAAGATAACATTGGATTCTGCAATTCTACTTAAGCAATCTGAGCCCAGTAATATCAGGTTACACCCTGATCGCACCACTAATGTAAACATAAATGACCCAGTCACAGGATTCTGGAAGAATGCAACGTGATGTACACCACAATACACGGGAAATTCAGTGTACCAGAATCTCACCACTGTTTGAGTTGCAGAATGCCACAATAATCTGTTTGAGATTCCATCACAGCTTTATTACAACATGTGAAACAGAGTGACCATTTCTGAACTTCACTTTCTCTTGGTCCTGGCCAGTGTCGAAGTGCTGTGGATTGTGTGGCTTAAAGGAATGATACCCCTGATGCCTCCAAATCCCAACCGCGCCCCCCCCCCTTGCTTGTTCCATGTCCCACTGAAAAATTTGCTTACTGGAGGTTGTCAATTATGTTGACGTATATTGCATCCAATGGAATGCTCACCTGATCAGTACGAGTTGTAGTCTTGCTTTCTGTCTTGCAAAAGTCAATACCCTGATGTGGTTTTGTTGTTCCCAGGGTGGCTTCTTAAACCCAGACTCAAGAGTATTGCATGGTCAATCCAAAGATGTGCAAGTTAGGTGAATTGGCCTTGCTAAATTGCCCGTAGTGTTCAGAGATGTGTAAGTTAGGTGCATTAGTCAGGGTAAATGTAGAGTGATAGGGTAGGGGAATGGGACTGGGTGGATTGCTCTTCAGTGGGTCATTGTGGATTTATTGGGCCTAATGGTCTGTTTCCACACTGTAGGGATTCTATGATACTCTACGAGACCCAACCTTTGTTTCAGGTGCACTGTATTTGTTCTGGGACTGAAGTTTTTGGAGCTGTTCAGGACTGAGCAGTTTCTTCAGCAAGCTGTTCTCCAGCTCCAGATTTGAGTTCTTCTCCACCAGTTCCTTGATTTGGTCCTTCAACATCCTGACTTCCTCCTGCACTGCAAACATTAGGTGAGTCTTCACCAGATCCTGCAATTTAATAATACCCTGTCACAACAAATGTTAATACACAAACCACGATAAATCGACCAAAACAACAGGAGGCAGCCATATTACCCTTGAGCCTGTTTGTACATTTAAAACATCATATCTGATCTCTGGCCTAATTCCAGCTACCGACGTTTTACCCCACATTCTTTAATACAGGAGTTCCCAAAGTAGGGGTCAGGACTGACAAGTGGGATCGCAAGCCATAACTTTCAGATTGCAAGATTCATTACTGTAATGGCCACCGTGGAGATCTAATGGGTTAGAGCAAAGGTGCACCTTAACAGTTAACCACTCTCATAACTTGCACAAAACTTCCCAAACTTTCTTAGGCCACTTGCTTATATTTCATGAATACAAGTGTCCCTTCACTCCCCGCCCAATGACACAAGTCTCCATCACCTTTCCACCAAGTGACACAGGTCTTTCCTCACTCCCCATCAACTCTCACAGGTTTCCCTTCAACACCAGCCCTTCTCTCGCCCCCACCTAATCCAGTGACACAGGTTTTCCCTCACTCTCTGCCCATAATTACAGATCTTACTGAGGGTTAACAACAATGTACAAGCTTGATAACGATGGGTTTTTTTGGGAAACTCTATGTTAATATCTTTAATTAATAAAAAGCAATCAGTCACAGATTGAAAATTGATAATTTATCTGGCAACTGATGTTTGCAGAAGAGTGCTCCAAAGTTCTCTCACACATTGTGTTGGGAAACATTTTTTAACTTGAGCCCAGAAAGGCCTGGTTCTCTTGCAAGGGGTATGGTCTCTCAGCTGATATTCTCCAAACAACTAAAATACATTGTACTTGCTCCCCCAATACCTTGAAAATTTCAATCAAATCATTCCTGAACCGTATCATTTTTATTTTATCAGTTTATGTAATAGAGTCATAGAAATGTACAGCATGGAAACAGACCCTTCGGTCCAACCCATCCATGCCGACCAGATATCCCACCCAATCTAGTCCCACCTGCCAGTACCTGGCCCATATCCCTCCAAAACCTTTCTATTCGTATACCCATCCAAATTGTACCAGCCTCCACCACTTCCTCCGGCAGCTCATTCCATACACGTACCACCCTCTGTGTGAAAGATTCCCCCTTAGGGCTCTTTTATATCTTTCCCCTCTGTGGTGTAAAATTATGTCCCAATACATGTGTGAATCATAATGTAACACATGTATTGGGCCAAGCAGTGGAATGTGGTGAAACGGTTAAAAATTATGTCCCAATACATGTGTGAATCTAACCGGAATGGAGGTGTTGCTTAGTCCCGTGTGAATCTTATTACACACCTCCCCGTGTGAATCTTCTTATCTGTATGTAACCAGAATGGAATGTGTTTTTTAGCCTTGCTCTGCTGTTCACATGAATGTTTATATCTGGAAAAGAGTATATCAGCTGGAAAAGTCTCCAGTTTGGTGAGTCTGCTCCGGGGTTACGTTTAACCGCCGAGCGTGGGTTGTTGGCAACCGCTCTACGAGAACTGACGGCTCCCAGTTCCGGTAACATGTAGAGTGAGTATAAGCCAGACCCGTTGTTTGGACCTGGTTGTGGCGACGCTGCGGGGAATAAAATGCCCATATTCTAGCAGACTCGCCTCTTGGTCGTTTGTTCTGTGTCAGACTACTCTCCTACGAACCTGACCTTGAGAATTTTTTAAAACATTTGGCGTAGTCGGCAGGATCAATCGCAATTGAGGAGAGATTTTGATACAGAACAATGTTTTGGAAAAAGACTAAGAAACCAGAAGAACAAACTGTGGAGGTCCCGACCGTCCCGGGATGGCATGGATGTGGGCATGTACGTGGCAGTTTGTTTGAGAGAGGATCCCAGTCCTGCCGAAGAACCCCTTGCCTGGGGTACAGCGGAGGATGTGGGCATGTCCAAAAAGCTGAAGCGGAGTTAACAGAATTGAATGGGATTGAACTGAACTGAACTGAGTGGAACTGAAGTGAATCAAATTGAACGGAACAAAATGGAACTGAGCTAAATTGAATTGAAATGGACGGAACTGAATTGAACACAATTGAATTGAACTGAACAGACCTGAACTGAGCTGAATTGAACTACACTGAATTGACTGAACTGAAATTAACTGAAACGAATTGAACTGAATTAAGCATAATGTAACACATGTATTGGGCCAAGCAGTGGAATGTGGTGAAACGGTTAAAAATTATGTCCCAATACATGTGTGAATCTAACCGGAATGGAGGTGTTGCTTAGTCCCGTGTGAATCTTATTACACACCTCCCCGTGTGAATCTTCTTATCTGTATGTAACCAGAATGGAATGTGTTTTTTAGCCTTGCTCTGCTGTTCACATGAATGTTTATATCTGGAAAAGAGTATATCAGCTGGAAAAGTCTCCAGTTCGGTGAGTCTGCTCCGGTTTAACCGCCGAGCGTGGGTTGTTGGCAACCGCTCTACGAGAACTGACGGCTCCCAGTTCCGGTAACATGTAGAGTGAGTATAAGCCAGACCCGTTGTTTGGACCTGGTTGTGGCGACGCTGCGGGGAATAAAATGCCCATATTCTAGCAGACTCGCCTCTTGGTCGTTTGTTCTGTGTCAGACTACTCTCCTACGAACCTGACCTTGAGAATTTTTTAAAACACCCTCTCACTCTAAACTTATGCCCTTGAGTTCTGGACTCCCCAACCCCAGGGAAAATACTTAGTCTATTTATCCTATCCATGCCCCTCATAATTTTGTAAACCTCTATGAGGTCACCCCTCAGCCTCCAACGCTCCAGGGAAAACAGCCCCAGCCTGTTCAGCCTCTCCCTATAGCTCAAATCTTCCAACCCTGTCAACATCCTTGTAAAGGAGAAGAAAGTGAGGACTGCAGATGCTGGAGACCAGAGTTGAAACATGTGGTGCTGGAAAAGTGCAGCAGGCCAGGCAGCATCCGAGGAGCAGGAGAATCGACGTTTCGGGCATAAGCCCTTCTTCAGGAATGAGGCTGGTGTGCTAAGTGGGCTGAGATAAAAGGTAGGCGGTGGAGGGGGGGAATTTGGGGGAGGGGTGGATTTGGGAGGGACGATCTATTGGGGCCTTTGAGGGAGGTGAGGGGGGAGGTGTGGGCGCACGTTTTGCACTTCTTGCGGTTGCAGGGGAAGGTGCCGGGAGTGGAGGTTGGGTTGGTGGGGGGTGTGGACCTGACGAGGGAGTCGCGGAGGGAGTGGTCTCTCCGGAACGCTGATAGGGGTGGGGAGGGAAATATATTCCTGGTGGTGGGGTCTGTTTGGAGGTGGCGGAAATGATGGAGGATGATACGATGTATCTGGAGGTTGGTGGGGTGGAAGGTGAGGACCAGTGGGGTTCTGTCCTGGTGGGGATTGGAGGGGCGGGGTTCAAGGGCGGAGGAGTGGGAAGTGGAGGAAATGCGGTGGAGAGCATCGTCAACCACATCTGGGGGGAAATTGCGGTCTTTGAAGAAGGAGGCCATTTGGGTTGTTCGGTATTGGAATTGGTCCTCCTGGGAGCAGATTTGGCGAAGGTGAAGGAATTGGGAATATGGGCTGGCATTTTTACAGGGGGCAGGATGGGAGGAGGTGTAGTCTAGGTAGCTGTGAGAGTCGGTCTGTTTGTAGTAAATTTCTGTGTTGAGTCAGTCGCCCGAGATAGACATGGAGAGGTGTAGGAAGGGGAGGGAGGAGTCTGAGACGGTCCAGGTGAATTTGAGGTCAGGGTGGAAGGTGTTGGTGAAGTGGATGAACTGTTCAACCTCCTGGTGGGAGCACGAGGTAGCGCCAATACTATCATCGATGTAGCGGAGGAAAAGGTGGGGGGGGGGGGTGCCAGTGTAGCTGCGGAAGATGGACTGTTCCACATATCCTACGAAGAGGCAGGCATAGCTGGGGCCCATGCGGGTGCCCATGGCTACTTCTTTGGTTTGGAGGAAGTGGGAGGATTGGAAGGAGAAGTTGTTAAGAGTGAGGACTGGTTCAGTCAGTCAAAGAAGGGTGTCAGTGGAAGGGTACTGGTTGGGTCGGTGGGAGAGGAAGAAGCGGAGGGCTTGGAGGCCTTCGTGATGGGGGATGGAGGTGTATAGGGACTGGATGTCCATGATGAACATAAGGTGTTGGGGGCCAGGGAAGCGAAAATCTTGGAGGAGGTGTAGGGCGTGGGTGGTGTCCCGAACGTAGGTGGGGAGTTCTTGGACTAAGGGGGACAGGACAGTGTCGAGGTATGCAGAGACGGGTTCGGTGGGGCAGGAGCAGGCTGAGACAATGGGTCGGCCGGGGCAGTCGGGGTTTGTGGATTTTGGTCAGGAGGTAGAAACGGGCGGTGCAGGGTTGTGGGACTATGAGGTTGGAGGCGGTGGATGGGAGATCCCCTGTGGTGATGAGGTTATGGATGGTCTGGGAGATGATAGTTTGGTGGTGGGAGGTGGGGTCAGAGCAGGAGAATCGACGTTTCGGGCATAAGCCCTCCTTCAGGAATGAGGCTGGTGTGCCAAACGGGCTGAGCGGACTTCGGGGGGGGGAATTTGGGGGAGGGGCACTGGGAACACGATAGGTGAAAGGAGGTGAGGGTGAGGGTGATAGACCGGAGAGGGGGTGGGGGTGGAGAGGTTGGGAAGAAGATTGCAGGTCAAGAGGGCGGTGCTGAATCCGGGGGTTGGGACTGAAATAAGGTGGGGGGAGGGGAAATGAGGAAGCTGGAGAAATCTACATTCATCCCGTGTGGTTGGAGGGTTCCTAGGCGGAAGATGAGGCACTCTTCCTCTAGGCGTCGTGTGGTCAGGGTCTGGCGATGTAGGAGGCCAAGGACCTGCATGTCCTTGGCGGAGTGGGAGGGGGAGTTAAAGTGTTCAGCCACGGGACGGATCCTTGCAAATCTTTTCTGAACACTTTCAAGTTTCACAACATCTTTCCAATAGGAAGGAGACCAGAATTGCACACAATATTCCAACAGTGGCCTAACCAATGTCCTGTACAGCCGCAAAATGACCTCACAACTCCTGTACTCAATAATCTGACCAATAAAAGAAAGCATACCAAACACCTTCTTGACTATCCTATCAACCTGCGACTCCACTTTCAAGAAGCTATGAACTTGCACTCTCTGCCATTAATCACACTCTTGGAGTTCAGATTAATCCTAATAAATTTACCTGGCATATCCTCCCAGCCGGAATATCTTTCCTATGATCTGGTAGTCGGAATTGAGTATAGTATTCCACAATATGCTGAACACAGTGTAGAGAGGGGCAGCAATTTTAAAAAGAACAAGGAGAATGGGGAGTAACTTCATTCTGAACACAGTGTGGAGGAAGAGGGCAACAAATATAAAATGCTAATGTCCATTATAAAAGATTTATTAGCAGATCACTTGGAAAGCAGTGACAGGATTGACCAAAGTCAACATGGAATTTCAAAAGGGAGACCATGCTGGAAACGTACTGGAATTCTTTGAGGTTGTAGCAAGTATAGTTAAGGGGCAGCAGTAGATTTAGTTTGCTTGCACTTTCAGAAGACTTTCAAGAAGGCGCCACATAAGAGATTAGCATGTAATATTAAAGTGTATAGGATTAAGAGTAGTGTACTGACATATATAGAGAAGTGGTTGGCAGACAAAAGCAAAGGGTAGGAATAAACTGAGTGGCTGCTGGTGACTAGTGGGGTACCAGGGGGTCATTGCTTAGACCCCAATCATTCATGATATATTAATAATTTCGATGAAGGAACTGATGCTTCAGTGTGATTTGGACAAGCTAAGTGGATGGCTAAATGCATGACAGATAAAATATGATGTGGGTAAATGTGAGGTTATCCACCTTGGTAGCAAAAACAGAAAGGCAGATTATTATATGAATGACGGTAGATTAGGAAAGGACAAGGTGCAATGAGACCTGGATGTCCTTATACACCAATCATTGAAAGTAAGCGTGCAGGTGCAGCAGGCAGTGAAGAAGGCGAATGATATTTTGGCCTTAATTGTAAGAGGAATCAAATGCAGGAGCAGGGACATCTTGCTGCAATTGCCCTTATTGAATCCACAGCTGAAGTATTGCATATAGTTTTGATCTCCTTATCTGAGGAAGGATATTCTGGCTTTGGAGGAAGTTCAGTGCAGGTTTACCAGACTGACACTGATTTCTGGAATGGTAGAACTGATGTATAAAGAGAGACTGGATCAGTTAGAGCTGTATTCACTGTAGTTTAGAACAATGAGGGCAGTCAGAGTCATAAAGATGTACAGCATGAAAACAGACCCTTCATTCCAATTCAGAGAAAGTGAGGACTGCAGATGCTGGAGATCAGAGAAGAGAGTGTGTTGCTGGGAAAGCACAGCAGGTCAGGCAGCATCTGAGGAGGAGGAGGAGAATCAACATTTCGAGAGTAAGCCCTTCAACAGGAAACTTCAGTCCTCCCCGTCCATACTGACCAGATGTCCGAACTTAGTCTAGCCCCATTTGCCACCACTTGGCCCATATCCCTCTAAACCTTTGCTATTCATACATCCCAGGATAAAGACCTTGTCTATTTACCCTATCCATGCCCCTCATAATTTTATAAACCTCTATTAGGTCACCCCTCAGCCTCCTATACTCTAGGGAAAATAGCCCCAGCCTATTTAGCCTTTCCTGAGAGCTCAAATCCCCCAACCCTGGCAACATCCTTGTAAACCTTTTCTGAACCCTTTCAAATTTCACAACATCCTTCCAATAGGAAAGACCAGAATTGCGCACAATATTCCAAAAGTGACCTAATCAATGACCTGTACAGCTGCAACATAACCTCCCAACTTCTATACTCTATCTACCACTCCTCAGACCTATCTGATCACGATGCCGCTGCACTCTGAGGTAACCTTCTTTGCTGTCCACTACACTTCCAATTTTGATGCCATCTGCAAACTTACTCACTATATCTACCACGTTCACATCCAAATCATTTATATAAATGACCCAGCACCGAATCTTCTGGCACACCACTGATCACAGGCCTCCAGTCTGAGAAGCAACCCTCCACCATTACTGTCTGTCTTTTACCTTTGAACCAGTTCTGTATCCAAATAGCTAGTTCTCCCTGTATTACATGAGATCTAACCTTGCTAACCAGTCGGCCATGAGGAAACTTGTCAAATGCCTTTCTGAAGTCCATATAGATCACGTCTACTGTTCTGACCTCATCAATCCTCTTCATTACTTCTTCAAAAAAACTCAAGTTAGTGAAACATGATTTCCCATGCACAAAGCCATATTGACTATGCCTAATCAGTCGTTGCCTTTCCAAATACATGTAAATCCTGTCCCTCAGGATTCCCTCCAACAACTTACCTGGCACTGATGTCAGCCTCACCAGTCTCCAGTTGCCTTTTCCTTACCACCTTTCTTAAATAGTCGAACCATATTATCCAAACTTCAATCTTCTGGCACCTCACCTGTGACTATCAGCGATACAAATATATCAGCAAGAGGCCCAGCAATCACTTCCCTAACTTCCCACGGAGTTCAAGTGTACACCTGATCAGATCCTGGGGATTTATCCACCTTTGTGCATTTTAAGACGTTCAGCACCTCCTCCTCTGTAATGTGGACATTTTTCAAGATGTCACCATCGGTTTCCCCACTTTCTATATCTTCCATGTCCTTCTCCACAGTAAACACTGATGCAAAATACTCATTTAGTATCTCCTCTATCTTCTGTGGTTCCATACATGGGCTGCCTTGCTGATCTTTGAGGGGCCTTATTCTCTCCCTAGTTACCCTTTTTTCCTGAATGTATTTACAAAAACCCTTTGGATTTAAAGTAAATGTGGTTTAATTCATCAGTCTTTCATTGTTCTCTGCTTTGTCCCTGCATGCCCTGACTGTTTGACTCGCTTCGTTTCTCAACTGTACTAGTCTCAGATTGAGCTCTTTCCTCACTGTCTCTCTGGGTCCCACCTACACCTTACTAGTTTAAATCTTCCTGAGCAGCTCTAGCAAATCTACCTGCCAATTCAGGTCCCCTTCCAATTCAGGTACAATTTGTCCTTCTTGTACTGGTCACTTCTACCCCAGAAGACATTACAATAATCCAAAATTGTGAACCCTTCTCCTATGCACCAGCTCCTCAGCCACACCTTCATCTGCTCTATCCTCCTATTCTTATCCTCACTAGCTCATAGCACCCAGACTAATCCAGACATTACTACCCTCAAGGACCTCCTTTTAAAATTCCTGCCTAACTTTCTATATTCTCCCTTCTGAATCTCACCCTTTTCCCTTCCTATGTCGTTAGTTCCAATGTGTTCAACCATCTCCTGCTGGTCCCTCTCCCCGTTGAGAACATTCTGCATCCTCTCCGAGAATCCTTGATCCTGGCACCAGGGAGGCAACACACCATTCTGATTTCTCTATGCCAGCTGTCTGTCTGTGCCTGTGACTGGAGAGTCCTCTATCACAATCGATTGCTTGGAAACTGATGTACCCCTTCTCAGTACCAGAAACTTGGCTGTTTGTACTACATTCCCCGAGAGTCCGTCATCCCTCCATTTTCCAAAACAGCATACTTATTTGAGATGGGGTTAGCCAAATGCGACTCCTGCATTACCTGCCTTCCTCTCCTACCATTCCTGGAGCTAACCCAATGACCTGGCTTTTCTCCCTTCCTTTAACTGCCATCCATCACACCCCCTAGCTCCCATAACTTCCTTATTGCCTCTAACTGCCACTCCAACTGATTCATGCAATCTGATAGGATTCGCAACCAAAGACACTTCCTGCAGACATAAACATCAGTAACATGAAAACTCTCCCTAAACTCCCACATCCGACAGGAAGAGCACATTACCCTACTAAAGGCCATCTTTGCTCCTTCACAATCCATAGACCCAGAAAATTGCTAAAATAAAATTGCTCCAGGATACTTAGTACTTATGTTTTATATTTTGAAAATTTAATCAAAAGACAGGTCTCAGTAACTATTACTCTACATTTACGCCTGATTAATGCACCTAACCTACACATCCCTGAACACTATGGGCAATTTAGCATGGTCAATTCACCTAACCTGTTCATCTTTAGATTGTGGGAGGAAACCAGAGCACTTGGAGGAAACCCACACAGACACAGGAAGAATGTGCAAACTCCACACAGACAGTCGCCTGAGGCGGGAATCGAACCCGGGTCCCTGGTACTCTGAGGCAGAAGTGCTAACTACTGAGCCACTGTGCCATCCCCAATCTTTTCCTGACCACTGCCTTTGTCTGTCTTCCTCCTTTTTAAAGTGCTGTTGCTTTGATCATTTCTTTCTCAAAGTTCCAAAACAATGCAAAAGCTTATAAAACAATAATTGCTGCTCCCGGAATTTGATGAAATCACCTCCAACACCTAAATTACATCAAAAAAGGAGCAGCTCTTATAGCCACATTTTTTCCCGTCCTCCATCTTGGATTACCCAGATCTCACAGAAATCTATAAAGTTCTAACAGGATTTGTAGAGTTGCTGATAGTGCTGACAGTTGTGAAAGGATACAACAGGATATCGATAAATTGGTGACTTGGACACAGAAATGGCTAATGGAGTTTAATTCATCCAAATGCATGGTGATGCATTTTGTAGGATCAAATTTAGGTGTGAGTTATACTGTAAATGGCAAACCCTTTGGAACATTAACATACAGACAGATTTGGGCGTGCAGGTCCACAGTTCCCTAAAAATGGCAACAAAGGTGGCCAATGTGATTAAGAAGGCATATGGCATGCTTGCCTTCATCAGCAAGGGCATGGAGTACAAGAATTGGCAAGCCATGTTGCAGCTATATAAAAGGAGAAAGTGAGGACTGCAGTTTCTGGTGAGTCAGAGTCAGAGTCTGCAGCTATATAAAACCCTTGTTATGGCTGCATTTGGAGTATTATTTGCAGTTTTGATCACCACACTATCAGAAAGACGTGGAAGCTTTGGATTGAGTGCAGAGAAGGCTCACGAGGATGTTGCCTTGTCTTAAGGGCGTTGTCTATGAGGAAAGGTGAAAAAGGCAAGGATTGTTTTCACTGGAAAGATGGCAGCTGAGAGGAGATCTGTTAGTGGGCTACAAAATCATGAGAGGCATAGATAGGGTAGATAGTGAAAGGCTTTTTCCCGGGGTTGAAGTTACCATTACAAGGGGGTACAGGTTCAAGATGAGAGAGGGAAAGTTTAAGAGAGATGTGCGGGGTAAATTTTTCACATGGACAGTGGGAGGGGCCTGAAACACACTGCCAGAAGAGGTGGTGGAAGCAGGCATTATGGTGACGTTTGAGAGGCATCTGGGTGGTTACTTGAATAGGGAGGGACGAGAGGGATACTTACCGAATAAGGGCAGAAGCTTTTTTTTAGTTTAGCTAGGGCATGATGATCAGCTCAGGCTTGGAGGGTCAAAGGACCTCTGCCTGTGTTGTTCTTCTCTTTGTTCTTTGATTAGATGGGATAAATGCATGAAGAATGTTTCCGATAACCAGGGAATCCACAATCAGGGGTCATAAATTTAAGGATATGAGGTAGGTCATTTAGGACTGAGATGAGAAGAAACTCCATTGTCCAGAGATTGGTGAGCCTGCGGAATTCTTTGCCACAGACAATGTTGAGGCCAAAATATTGAATATTTTCAAGAAGGAGGTGCCTTGAGGCGAAAGGGGTCAAAAGGTATTGGACGAAAATGGAAACAGGGTACTGAGTTGGATGATCATATTGAAAGGCAGAGCAGGCTCAAAGAACTCCTGCCTATTTTCCATGTTTCTATGAAGAGTGGTTTCATTCTGAACGGAGCACTGAGCGGAAGCAGCAAGTTTAAAAAGAGCAGGGAGTGCCTTCATTCTGAATACAGCACCGCGGGAACAGGCGGCAAGTTTAAAATGAGCGCAGAAAGTAAGGCGTGACTTCATTTTGAATACAGCACTGCGGAAGAGGCAGCAAATTTAAAATGGGCGCAGAGATCTATATGTAGCTTCATTCTGAATACAGCCCAGAGAGGAGACAGTGAGGTTAAAAAGAGAGCAGAGCGTGCGAAGTGGCTTTATTCTGAACACAGCAACCAGAGCAGAGGTGGTAAACTTTAAAAGAATGGGGAGTGTCTGCATTCTGAACAACACGTCCAGACCAGTAGCAGCAAGTTTTAAAAGTGCGCGTTAGGCACGAAGTGGCTTTATTTTGAACATAGCACCACGGGAGGAGGCAATAAGTTCATGGATCAGCAAATTTAAAAAGTGTGGTAGGGACGGAGGGGCTTTATTTTGAACACAGCACCAAAGGAGGAGGCAACAAGTTCAAAAAGAGAGTAGGGAGTAGCTGCATTTGGAGCAGAACACCCAGAACAGGGGCAGCGAATTTAAAAAGAGTGTGATGAATCGACAGTGCGACTTCATTCTGAACACAGCACCCAGAGAGGCTGAGTTTGAAAAAGAATATCTATCAGTGATGTCACGGGATATCTGTAATTTCCTTGGTGGTCAAAAATTGCTGTTTGGGAGTGAGTCCAAATAGCTTCGAATAAAATAAAGTAAGAATGCAATGTCATTTATAAAGAAGCAGCAGCTGGTTGGGCACTTTACGCCGCTTGTATACGATTGTGTAGTTTGTGCTGCCCATGTAACACCTTGGTCCTGGAGAACGGTGTCTTGTTTTTACTGTATCAGTCGTATATTGTAGAAAAGCGCAGCAGGTCAGGCAGCATCCAAGGAACAGGAGAATCGACGTTTCGGGCATAAGCCCTTCTTCAGGAATGAGGAAAGTGTGTCCAGCAGGCCAAGATAAAAGGTAGGGAGGAGGGACTTGGGGAGGGGCGTTGGAAATGCGATAGGTGGAGGGAGGTCAAGGTGAGGGTGATAGGTCGGAGTGGGGTGGGGGCGGAGAGGTCAGGAAGAAGATTGCAGGTTAGGAAGGCGGTACTGAGTTCGAGGGATTTGACTGAGACAAGGTGGGGAGAGGGGAAATGAGGAAACTGGATTTCCCAATGGAACCCCCAAGGAGGTAGTCGCTTGGCAGATTAGAAACATGAAGGCGGAGGTGAATTGGCCACGCTAAATTGCCCATAGTGTTAGGTGCATTAGTCAGAGGGAAATGGGTCTGAGTGGGTTACTCTTCGGAGGGTCAGTGTAGACTTGTTGGGCCGAAGGGCCTGTTTCCACACTGTAGAGAATCTAATCTAATCATAGAACAATACAGTACAGCATATACCTTTCGGACCTCGATGTTGTGCCAACCTTTTATCATACTCTAAGATCAAACTAACGTACATACCCTTCATTTTACTATCATTACGTGCCTACCCAAGAACCCCTAACACTACTAATTCTACTAACACTGCTGGCAGTGCATTTCAAGCACCCCCCACCCCCACTCCCGCATAAAGAACCAACTTCTAATTTCTCCACTAAATATTCCTCCAATTACATTAAAGTTATGCCCCCTCACAATAGCCATTTCCATCCAGAGTAAAAGTCTCTGGCTATGCCTGTCATCATTTTGTACACCTCTATCAAGTCACCTCTCATCCTTCTTCACTCTAATGAGAAAAACCCTAGCTCCCTCAACCTTTCTTCATAAAACATGCCCTCCAGTCCAGGCAGCATCTTGATAAATCTCCTCTGCACCCACTAAAGCTTCCACATCCTTCCTATAATGAGGCAACCAGAATGAACACACTGTTCCAAGTGTGGTCTAACGAGTGCTCTATAGAGCTGCAGCATAACCTCACAGCTGTTAAACTCAATCCCCCGCTTATGAAAGCCAACACACCATATGTCATCTTAACAACCCTATCAACTTGGATGGCAACTTTGAGGGATCTATGGACGTGGACATGGACCCCAAGATCCCTCTGTTCCTCCACATTGCCAAGAACCCTGCCTTTAATCCTATAATCTGCATTCAAATTCAATCTTCCAAAATAAATTACTTCACTCTTTTCCAGGTTGAACTCCATCTACCACTTCTCAGCCCAGCTCTGCATCCTGTTAGTGTCCCATTGCAACCTACAACGTCCCTCCACACTATCCACAACTCCACCAACCTTTGTGTCATGGGCAAGCTTATTAACCCAGCCTTCCACTTCCGCATCCAAGTCATTTACAAAAATCACAAAGAGCAGAAATGGGCGGCACAGTGGCTCAATGGTTAGCACTGCTGCCTCACAGCAGCCGGGTCCCAGGTTTGATCCCAGCTTCGGGCAACTGTCTGTGTAGTACATTCTCTCCATGTCTGCATGGGTTTGCTCCGGTTTCCTCCCACAGTCCAAAGATGTGCAAGTCAGATCAATTAGCCGTGCTAAATTGCCCATAGTGTTAGGTACATTAGTCAGAGAGAAATGGGTCTGGGTGCATTACTCTTTGGAGGGTCGGTTTGGACTTGTTGGGCCGAAGGGCCTGTTTCCATACTGTAGAGAATCTAATCTAATCAAACAGATCCCTGCGGAACACCATTGGTAACTGAGCTCCAGGCAAAATACTTTCCATCTACTACCACCCTCTGTCTTCGATGGACCAGCTAATTTTGTATCCAGACAGCCAAATTTCCCTGTATCCCATGTCTCCTTACATTCTGAATGAGTCTACAATGCGGAATCTTATCAAATGGCTGGCTAAAATCCATAGACACCACGTCCACTGCTCTACCTTCATCAAGGTGTTTTGTCACATCCTCATAGAATTCAGTAAGGCTTGTGAGGCATAACCTGCCCCTCACAAAGGCATGCTGACTATCTAATCAAACTATGCTTTTCCAAGTAATCATAAGTCATGTCTCTCGGAATTCCCTTCAATACTTTGCCCATCACTGACGTAAGACTTACTGGTCTCTAATTGCCAGGGTGATTGTATATGAGGATGTTGTCAATATGGGGACTGTAGATGAGGATGTATTGAAATAAAGAGAGAAAGTCTGGGAAATACTCAGAAGATTTGACTATGTCTGCTTGGGGAAAACGGTTACCAAATTTAGGCCAATGTGTCAAATCTCTGGAAGTATCTGGTGATGTATTAAATTTTAATTGAATCTAAAGGGGAGTATGGTTTGTATGAATGACAGAACCATGGATTGTGACTAAATGTCTGCAAACAAAATGAGGAGAAACCTAAATCAGCAAGAAAACATGGTAAAAAAACTTTGATAGAGGTTGTTGTCTGAAATTGTGCAACTGTTGAGACCTTTGCAATGTACCTGAATGATGGGAGGAGTACTGTTCCTTGAGCTTATATAGTGCTTCATTGGGAACGCTGCAGAAAATCGAAGCCAGAGAGAGAGAGATCAAAATGGGAACAAGTTGAAGATTTAAACCAAGAGGGTGCTCAGTTCATGCTCATGATGTTGTGCAAATTGGTTACCCTGTGTATCTATGATTTCCCCAACATAGTGGTAAATGAACTGTGATCAGGGAATATAGCATATTATTAATGAAGGAGCTGCAAGTGAGGACACTGTAGAAGATACATAGTCAACCTTCTCTGATAGTTGTATTCTCTATAGGTTGGTTGGTTATTTATTTATTTGGTGATTGAGTAATTACCCCATTCATTGGCTGAGTTTAAGGTGTTTAGCCCAACATTCATTCTGTAGAGGTGACACTCCTCAGTATTGTCTGTCTCCACAAGTACACAAAAGGTGATGCTTAGGCCTCTGTGTTGGGCATTGGCTAGGCAGGAGCTCAGGCTTCTCCTGAATCTGTTTAACACGGACAGTTCAAAACTGTCCATTCAACAGACAGATTTGTCACAAGGACCTTCTCAGTGACTTCCCATGTGTCTTGTTCCTTGATCCAATTGATGTCTCCTGGGAGATCTTGCTCAGGAAGGTTGATCAATATGGGTGCTGAGAGGGAAAGTGTGGTGAACAGGTCATCATGGAGTAAGTAAGTGACATGCAGCATGAATGATTTCAACCAGGTTGTGGGTTTTCCATTGGTGAGGACACAGTGTGAATTTAGAGCTAGAGATAAGGAAATGGTAGATGGGATTGACTTTTGTTACTTGGAACATTTGAGCAGCTGATAGCATCTATGGGGATATTGTGGAGCTAACATCGTCACTGAGAACAGAACAGAGCCAATACTCACTGGGGACAGTGCAGAGCTGGTACAGACTGGGGACAGTGTGGAGACAACACTCTCACTGGGGACAGTATGGAGCCAACAATGTCTGTTTTTATGAAGTTGAACTGTACCTTTCAGAGAAAATGAAAGCTGTTCTCCCCTGAGAGCTTGCAGGCACCTGTCATGTGACTAACTAGCAGTCTGAGCGTACTGGAAAATTGAAAATATGTAATATTTGGCTGTGAAACAAATACCTGAGTTTAAGTTGCCATGTTTACAGCAATTCAAATTGAACCAATCAGTTTAAATTATGCCCTAGGCTACTAAAAACCAATCAATTTTGAATTTATTGTTTTGCCAACTTGGAACCAATGAGACCATACGATGCCGGGGATAGACAGAAGCAGACATTTTGACAGTCAGACAGAGGGAGACCAACTGCCATCACCAGAGTAACTGCCAGCAAAATAGTCTCTATCAAAGGTACCTTTTTCACATGCAAAGTCTTTGCATCAAAAGACCGAAGACCGAAGACGACCCAGGGAGATCTACAGGCAGAGGGAGACAGACATGCGAGATGACGGCTGCTGTGTGGTTTTTAAATTAAATTGGTGTAATTTTAATATGGGTGGTTATTGGGAACATGATAATATCTTTAAGGTTGGAGGCAGATAACAAGCAATTAAGAGAAAGGAAGCTTAGAGTTGTAAATAGATGTTGTTTGGTGTTCACTTTTAGAGTTAAAGAATAAGTTGATTTTTTTTCTTTAAATAGTGCAGTTTGGGAGTTCTCTGTCACTCATACTTTAACAGATTACAAGGCAAGGTGAGCTTTCCTGGGTGTTTGGTTTACTTAGCAGAGGGGTTCACTGCTGTGTTGAGAACACTGTGGAGACTGTGCAGAGCCATTACTATCTGTGGGGACAGTGTGGGGCTGACACTGTGTCTGTGGACAATGCAAAGCTGACACCATCTATGGTGACAGTGCAGCTCTCTCACTGAGTGGATAGTGTGGAGCTAACACTGTCAGTGGGGATAGTACAGAATTGACCAGGCACCTGAGATCATTGGTCAGAGTTTATATTCAATAGGGAGTCTGGACTGTTGTTGATGGAAGCAGATGTTACAGAATCTCTTGATGTGGATAGTATGAAGTTAACCTTCCCTACTGTGGGAGTAACTCCATTGCCTTAGAGTAAAAGGAAGACTTTTTAGAACGGAGATAAGGAGAAACTTCTTCAGAGTGGTGAATCTATGGAATCCATTGCCACAGAAGGCCGTAGAGGCCAGGTCACTGAGTTATTTAAGCCTGAGATAGTTAGGTTCTTGAGTATGAATGGGATGAAGTGTTACAAGGAGAAAGTGGGAGATTGGGATGAGAAAATTATCAGCCATAGTAGAATTGCAGAGGAGACTCAATGGGCTGAATAGCTTAATTTCTGCTCCTATGTCTTATGGTCTTAAGGTCCTACGGCCTTGTCTGCAGCTTACCATTGCCTGCTCAATCCTGGTGTCGATGGCAACCAGACCAGCCCCTGAAGCTCTGCATCACAGAGACAGAAAAAAGAGAATTAATACATTGTTACAAGCAAAACCTCTGGTGAGATAATGTCAAGAGATACGACTTCTTCATAAAATGCAGAAACCCGTAAGGAATCTCGCTTAGACACGGAAAACTGTGTAGTTCTGGGCGCCATTCCATAATCAGGATATAGAGGTATTTGAGAGGTTGCAGAGATTAACAAGACAAGAATGTGAGAGCTTATATATTGGCCTCACCATTGCCTTTCTGTCTGATTCTCTCTCTCTTTATCCCTATATATGCATATGTGTGTGCCCCCTTTCAATAACCCCTCTCTCATTCTTCTTTTTCTTACCATTTCTCTCCATCTTCACACAATCTGTGTTTTCTCTCTGTCTGTCTCTCTCGCTGTCTGTCTGTCTCTGTCTCTCTCTGCCCCTCTCTGTCTGTCTCTCTGCCTCTCTCTGTCTCTCTCTCTGTCTCTCTCTCTGTCTCTCTCTCTGTCTCTCTCTCTGTCTCTCTCTCTGTCTCTCTCTGTCTCTCTCTGTCTCTCTCTGTCTCTCTCTGTCTCTCTCTGTCTCTCTGTCTCTCTCTCTCTCTGCTCTCTGTCTCACTCTCTGTCTCTCTCTGTCTCTGTCTCGCTCTCTCTCTCTCCCTCTCTCTGTCTGTCTCTCCCTCTCTCTCTCTCTCTCTCTGTCTCTCCCTCTCTCTCTCTGTCTCTCCCTCTCTCTGTCTGTCTCTCTGAAATCCCCCTCTCTGTCTCTCTGGTCTCCCCCACTCTGGTATCCCCCTCTCTCTCTGTCTCTGTCTCTCTTTCTCTCTCTCCTCCTCTCTGATCTCCCCCTCTCTGTGTCTCTCTTTGTCTGATCTTCCCCCTTTCTGTCTGTCTCTGTGTGTGTGTGTCTCTCTCTCTCATCTCCTCCTCTCTGTCGGTCCTCTCTGATCTCTCTCTGTCTGTCTCTCTCTCTCTGTCTGTCTGTTTTTCTCTGTCTGTCTATGTCTCTCTCTCTCTGTCTGTTTGTGTGTCTCTCTCTGTCTCTGTCTGTCTGTCTCTCTCTGATCTCCCCCCTCTGTCTATCACTCTCTCTGATCTCCCTGTCTCTGTCTCTCTCTCTCTCTCTCTGGTCTCTCTCTCTCTCTCTCTCTGGTCTGTCTCTCTCTCTCTGGTCTGTCTGTCTCTCTCTCTGTGTCTTATGACTCTGTGAATTTGAAATCTTTGGTTCCAAGCTGAATTCGTATGAGAAGTGTCACTAAATGAAGTGAGGCAGAAAGCCCATAGCCTGGAGAGGTTACTGCAAATTAGAGCTGAGTTCAGTTTCACACACCCATCAGCACAAAGCTCAAACAGCAAGTACAGACACTGGAATGAATTCTGTTGATATTTTGTGGAGAGTTATATTTCAGCTGGATGTTGCTGAGTGCTCCTGTTTGCCCCGTGTCTGTGAAGAGGAATCTCCTCATTGCATGAACAATGAGCTGGATCGTTCCCCATCAGAATTTACAAAGAGAGTTTTGTTAATACAACGTTACTGAGCTCCACAACAAGTAGCCCTCTGTCCCTTGGCTGGACTCAGAGGTTGGCTCAACTGTGGCATGGCACAATGGTTTGACCGCAATTGAATACTTTCCACTTTTTTAGATGTGTGCAGTCTGATCAGCATTTCACCCCTACCTTCAGCATTCACTCCCTCCGCCACCAGGTCTCTGTAGCACCAGTGTTTACCATCTACAAGACAAATGGTGGAAATTCACCATATTCATCTGGGACAGCACCAGCCAAACCATAACTTCTACCATCTAGAAGGACAAAGGCAGCAGATGCACAGGAACATCACCACCCGCAAATTCCCCTCCAAGCTAGTCATCATCCTGACTTGGAAATATATTGCCATTCCTTCAGTGTCATTAGATTCATATTCCTTTACATGTAAAGTGGGTGATAGAGAATGACAACTTTACATCTTTATTTCTTACTGTAAGTTGATAATGCTTTTATCCTTCAACTTCTTTGTGAACTCTCATTTAATCGTCCCTCGTAACTCATCGTTTTCTGCTGTCCCATTCTCCACCAAGCTCTCCCCCTATAGAATTTGACTTATATGCAAAGACAGCCACTCCTGAATTTGTTAATCATTGCAGGTTTAAGACCAGCTTCCATCTTTTCTCTACATAGCTGCACACTCCCTTTTCCTAC
Organism: Chiloscyllium plagiosum; assembly: GCF_037043375.1. Lineage (NCBI taxonomy): Eukaryota > Metazoa > Chordata > Chondrichthyes > Orectolobiformes > Hemiscylliidae > Chiloscyllium > Chiloscyllium plagiosum. The sequence continues at coordinate 88,622,888 of NW_028270149.1, read as the reverse complement.
CCAACCTTACAGCATGTACAATAAAAAACAAAACTCACTCTTCTTTAAATTTTCGAACTCCAACAATCTACTCATTCAACATAGTAGATAACTAATCAATTCAATTAAACTGTCACATCTGCTTTTTGATCAGTTAAAACCATTACGCCCTCTCACCCTGATCATTTCCCTGATATGATTCCGAACTCTATGCCTTCAGGGATGCAGATTGAACGTTTGTAGTTTAATCATTCATATCCAGATTCAGCTGGACAGTGTCAACCATAACTGATTCCTGTTCTTGGGGGAGGGGGATGAAAGTTCATTTCAGGATTGCCCTGAAGTCCCTGACTTCCCCTAGACTAAAAAAATCATCATCTTAAACCCCACCCCCACCCCCAACCTCCGTGCTCTTGTCACTGACAAATGCAAAGAGCTCATTGACTTCTTTCTGACAAAGATTGAAGCCATTCATTCTGTTGCCTCTGATACTTTTATGCTTTACCCTAGCTGGGATCAGTTAGCTTAGTTGGCTAGGTGGCTGCTTTGTGATGCCAACAGTCAATTCCTCATTGGAATTCCTTCCTTCTCAATATCTACCCTTGCCTGAGGTGACCTTCAGCTGAAACCACCACCTATGATTCAATAGGATTATGACAACTCTACTTGAGCCTGCCAGGCCAGGCCAATCTTCCTTTCAGGCCTGGGCTCAGTAGTGGAGACATTTTCCAAGGGATTCAGGGACCACAAATATATTTAAAATTTCCTGGTCAAGGATTATATACATGAACAGGTCAGAACTTCAGAAGGATCCTAGTGTGTAATTGCAGAGACTCTTTTACATCCACCACTGTTAACATTGAAAGACTTTTGCTTCAACAAACCCATTCATGAATTCTTTAATAGATTTCTCTGCTCTAAGCCGAACATCAGCCAAATTACTGAAATCCTGCATTCCTTTACTATTCTAGTAAATGTCCTCAGCATCCCGGCTAGCTTTTTATCCTTCTTCAACTGTATGTTCAGAACTGAACTTAGTACTCTAGTGAAAACTGAACCAGTATTTGAGAAAATAACATACTCATCAGGGTCATTAGGACAAATACTGGAGCAGTGTTTTGAATTCGGATCCTTGGGTAGCTCGACTGCACACGCTCCTTCAATCCAAAAAACAAATGTTAATCAATATTCTCAAATCTGTCAATTATCCAATTCTGCCTTCAATCTTATGACTTCCATTTTGCCAACAAAACAGTTATGTGATACTCTGTCAAATACCTTTCGAGAGAGAACGTCAACAGTGTAACCTTCATCAATTCTTTTAATCATCAAAGACCTTATTCGAGGCAGTCAAACAGGGTTGTAAACTCCAGCTAGTTTCTTAGTTATTATTTTGACACCATCCCCTTGATAACTTCCTATGATCTCTTAACCTTGACAAGTTTGATTTGTCTCTTGCACCATCTTATTTTTGATTTTTATTGTCTCTCTCTGCCTTAATTAATCGGATTATAGGTCATCCCTTCACTTGCTATTTGGCTGTTGACATTTTACTCACACCATTTGTACTATCTTTTGACACTCTTAATTATCTGGAATTATTTTGCAATGGTCTCTCTGCTATAAATTCTGTGCCTGTGCACTTCCCTCCACTTCACCTGACAAAAGACCAGCACTCTGAAAGCTTGTGATTTCAAATAAACCTGTTGGACTATAACCTGTTGTTATGTGATTTCTGACTTTGGCTACCCCAGTCCAACACTGGCACCTCCACATTATTATTTTGAAACACTAATTCATTTTGTTTCTGCTTATTTCTCTGGACCTGAACCATCTCTTTTTCTAAGTCATGTCATTGCTTAATTAATGTTTTGGTCACATTTCATTCCAATGTATCTCGAACAGATCCCTTTTTACTTTGCTGAAGTTAATCCTCCTCCAATTATGATTTGGAGGAACTGGGGTGGACAAAGTTAAAAATCATACAACACCAGGTTATAGTCCAACAGGTTTGTTTGGAAATAGCTTTCAAATGCTGCTTCTTCTTCAGCTGGTTGTGGAGTATAAGATCATGAGACACAATTTATAGCCAAATGAATGCAGTGTCATGGAGATATGATGATACATTAAACAATTTTAGATCAAGTCTTTCATCTTTTAGAATGGGATGTGTTGGTTTCTATTCTTTGATATCTAAATCCCAGAATTTCTTTTAAATTACATTCTCAAGAAAGGTCTACATTTTCTAACAATAGGTGCTACCTCAGCTCAGATAATACATAAAGGTGTGATGTCTGTCTGTGTCTTAATGTTGAGTTAGACTGGTTCTATTTCTAAAGTGCGATTTACAAAGATTTACATGGATTCATTAAGTTTTTGAGTAAAACAAAATGTAATTTTGCAAAAACAAATCTGTGCGCATGTAGGAGGGACAGTGAGTGTGTACATGTGATAGTGTGTGTATATGTATGTATGTAGGCTTGGTTAAGTGTGTGTGTGAGTGTGATGGGGTATACGCCTGTGAGAGGTGCGTGCGCGGGTGAGAGTTTGGGGAGTGCATGTATGTGCGTATGAGAGAGAGAGAGAGCTTGTATATGAGAGAGGGTCTGCGTGGGTGTGTAAGTATATAGGTATGTGTGTGTGCGTGTGAGGTGTGACTTGAACCGGAGTTTCCTGGCTCCGAGATAGGGATACTACCACTACCTCACAAGGTGATAATATTCTATTATATTTTGTGTTGTTTTATATCCAGAAATATGCTTACACATATTTTAACGTTAAAAATCACACAACACCAGGTTATAGTCCAACAGGTTTAATTGGAAGCACACTAGCTTTCGGAGCGATGCTCCTTCATCAGGTGACAATCAAACCTGTTGGACTATAACCTGGTGTTGTGTGATTTTTAACTTTGTTCACCCCAGTCCAACACCGGCATCTCCGAATCATGACATATTTTAACAGTTATTTTCCCCATCTCCAAATCACATTTTTTTCCATCTAGTAACCACCACTAGTAAATCACCCATGTTTTCCAACTGAGTAATTTATAGTCTATTAAGAGTAATGCAGACCATCGAAAGTGAGGGAAGAGGTGGAGAGAGGGACACGTGGTAGCATTCTAGATTATTTTGATCCAACATTGTAGACAATAGGAGAAAGTGAGGACTGCAGATGCTGGAGATCAGAGTCGAGAATGTGTTGCTGGAAAAGCACAGCAGGTCAGGCAGCGTTTGAGGAGCAGAAGAATCGACAATTTGGGCATAAGCCTTTCATCAGGATGAAAGACTTATGCTCGAAACGTCGATTTTTCTGCTCCTCAGATGCTGCCTGACCTGCTGTGCTTTTCCAGCAACATATTGTCAGCATTGTAGATATTGTCTGGTTAACCTGTTTTGAGATGTTATTACATTGCTCTGGAACAGGTGGAACTCGAGCCCAGGCCTTTTGTTTTGTATGTAAATATCTTACTGGAACATTTTCTGGGGGGACTGGTCATAATAACATCTATTAGCTTTGCTATTTATTTGCTGCCCTGTATATTAAATTTTTGCAATTCTTACACGGCAATGATGACTTCCTAACACTCCTTCCCCAACCAAATTAATTTAAACCCTTCCCTAGAAAAGTTTTAATCTTCCTGTTAGCATATTAGCTGCGGCATTATGGAGGTCGAGCCCCACACAACCCCCCCATGCTGATGCTGTTGCTCCTAGCACAGAAATGGTCTGAAGATCTCCCTCCTGTATCATTTGCAAATATGCATATTATCCTTATCTTGCTGTACACATTAGAGCCATGGAGTAATACAGCGCAGAAAAAGCCTTTTGGCCCATTGAGTCTACACCAACAATAACTACCAGAAAGGTGCATTAATCCCAATTTCTTGGACTTGTCCCACACTTTTGAATGTTATGTCATGTCAAATGCTCATTCAAATATTTTTTAAAGGTTGTAAGGTTTCTGGCCTCCACTACCTTCCCAGATTGTGCAGTCCAGCTTTCCACCACCCACTGAGGGGAAAAGGTTTTTCTCATCTCCCCACTGAATCTCCTCCTTATCCTAAAGCTATGCCCCTTCATGATTGACCCCCCTCAACCAAAGGAAATGGCCGCTGCCTACTCACCCTGTCCATACTCCTCTTAACCCTGTACACCTCAATCATGTCCCCTTAAGCCTTATCTGCTCTGAAGAAAACAATCCAAGTCTACCTGGTCTCTCCTGGTAGCTCAGTTACTGCATCCCAAGCAATATCCTGATGAATGTCCTCTGTACCCCCTCTTGTGCTATCACATCCTTTCTATAGTGAGGTGATGAGAACTGCACATATAGTACTCCAGCTGTGGCTCTTTACAACTGCAACGATACCTCCTTGCTTTCATAAGGTGCAAAATTTCATTTAAGACAGAGAAGACTGAAGTAGCAAAACTCTCCTTTGGCTTTTCACCTGAGTTCCCGTAATTCTGACCACAGGATCAGCCGTTCAGGTAATGAATGCATCTGAAGATGCACTTCTTCAAGTGATGAGCCATATAAGGAAAGCCCATAATAGATGATTGAGTGCAGTTTCTGGTCTTTGGAGGAAGATTAATTACGTGAGTACAGTGTTGAATAAATGAGTTATTGAGGGAGTTTAAATATGTAATTAGAGACCATGATAAATTATCACAAATGGTTATGTTACTGAATTATAGAGGCATGGACAAATGATCTGAAGAGATTAGTTCAATTCCCACCACAACAAATGCAGATATTACATTGAGTTAATTAAATGAAATTGTAATGAGAAACTAAATTCAGTAATAGTGACCTATTAACATCCTTTAGGGAAGAGAATTTGCTCACAGCTGGTCAGGCCTACATGTGACTCCCAACACACAACAGTGTGGTGCCAATTAACTCCACTCACAAATGGCCAAGGAAACCATGTTAACCATGTCTTCATTTTAGCCATCTCGATTAAATCTCCCCTCAATCTCTTCACTCCAACAGAACAACCCCAGCTTCCTCAAATGACTCTTGTCACTAAAATCCCTCATTCCTGGAACCATTCTGGTGAAATTCCTTTGCAACTTCTCCAGGTCTTCCACATCCTTCCTAAAGTATGGAGGCCAGAACTAGATGTCCTATTCCAACTGTGGCCTAACCAGGAATTGATAAAAATTCAGCATAACTTCTTATTTTACATCAATGCTTTTATTTATGAAGCCCAAGCTTACAAACCAATCTCTCAGTTTGGGAATGAAATGTATTTTCCCCCAACAGCTTAATAGCTTCCAACGTCAGATAAACATAGCACAAATATTACATCCACATGTACATAGCTACATAATTATTTTTCTACTTGGAATCTATAAAATGTTTTCTTTCATTCATTTATCTTTAATAAATGACACTTACTCCATTTTCAAAATGAAAATTTGAATTTCTTGGAGTGGACACAATACAATAAAACAAGAAAAACCAAAGATCTGCAGATGCTAGAAATCAAAAACAAAAAAAAAACAAATTGCTGGAGAACATCAACAGGTCTGGCAGTTTCTGGAGAAAAAGCAGAGTCAGAGCTGAAAATGTGTTGCTGGAAAAGCGCAGCAGGTCAGGCAGCATCCAAGGAGCAGGAGAATCGACGTTTCGGGCATAAGCCCTTCTTCAGGAACCTTCTGCTCCTTGGATGCTGCCTGACCTGCTGCGCTTTTCCAGCAACACATTTTCAGCTCTGATCTCCAGCATCTGCAGTCCTCACTTTCTCCTCCAAAAAGCAGAGTCAGCCTTTCAAGTCTAGTGACTCTTTTTCAATTAATTGTAGCTAGGTAAAGGTATTTATGCCGAAGACTGGGGTAGGGAGGGAACGAGGAAATGGAGTGCAGAGAGACACAAAAGCAATTGGGCAGACAAAGGAATGGATAATGGCAAGCTATGGAGAAATAGGGGCCTTCAGTGGGGGAAAATAGGTTGGCTGTGATGAGAGCAGCCCATGTGATGTCAAGGTCTGCGGTGTGGGGGTGGGTGAAGGTGCTCAGGCCCTAAAATTATTGACCTCAATATTGAGACATGAAGACTACAGGGTCCCCAAGCGTAAGTTAATGCTGCAGCACTTGAGTGCACTGTAAGGTAGCAAATTGATTAATTCACGTGTACTTCACTTTCCAAGATAATGCAATGATGATTTAACTGTAATGAGTCATACCTTAAATGGACCCAAAGAATTGTAATTGCAGTTCTTTGTCCCAACATTAAAACTTCTCACATGGAACTAGTTAGAAAAGTCAATATTTAATGGAATTGAAAACTAAAAGAATTCAAATAGAACACAGATCCAAGAAACCGCAGAGCTACAGTTTTCATGGAAGTATTGAAATCTGTGTTTTAAATGTGATTTTGTACGAATGCTACCATTGGGGCTCAGTGGTTAGCACTGCAGCCTCGCAGCACCAGCGTCCCAGGTTCGATTTCAACCTCAGGCGATTGTCTGTGTGGAGTTTGCACATTCTCCCCATGTCTGCGTGGGTTTCCCCCTGGTGCTCCGGTTTCCTCCCACAGTCCAAAGATGTGCAGGTCAGGTGAATTGTCCATAATGTTAGGTGCATTAGTCAGAGGGAAATGGGTCTGGGTGGGTTACTTTTCAGAGGGTCAGTGTGGACTGGTTGGACCGAAGGGCCTGTTTCCACACTCTAGGGAGTCGAAATGTTATACATTAATGAGGATTTCAGCCAAGTTCTCTCTTTTTCCTGGTAATCAAACATTCAAGGAAGCTCCTTTCTCCTCACCGTACACGCATTCCACCACACCCACTTGATTGTCAACACATCGCCCTAAACCCCGACTTAGGCATGAGCCAGATACCCCCTTCCCATGTCCGGCATGGAAGAAATTAAAGACATTGTGGTCAGATACTGTGCAAAGCAATGAGCATAGTTTTTTTATAAAGGGACAGACTGGTTCAAAAGTACAACAGGTAAATTCATGAGTTGTACGGTGTCTCAGTTTTATTCTAATCTTGATTTCTACTGGGAGGTGACTTTAAAGATGAGGCCTTGTTTTTCCACCTGGATTTGATGGGAGAATGGCGAGGCACCCTTACAGCCAGAACCTCTCAGCCTAACTAAAATGGAGACTACCACCTAGGGGCGCAGGTCATGTCTTACTAACCAGATTGAACCTTTCAAGGAGATGACAAAGGTGATTGATGAGGGTGGAGTAGTGGATGTTGTCTAAATGGATTTTAGTAAGGTTTTTGACAAGATCCCTCAGGTAGGCTGATCCAGAATATTAAGATGCGTGGGATCCATGGTGATGTGGCTGCTTGGATTCAGAATTGGCTTGTCTACAGAAAGCAGAAGGTAGAAGGAAGCGCGTTTTTCTGGCTGGAAGTCAATGTAAAGTGATATTCTGCAGGCATTTAGGCTGGGATCTCTGCTGTTTGTGACTTATATAAATGACTTGAATGAAAATGTAGATGGATAGGTTAGTAAGTTTGCAGATGACCCAAAGATTGGTGAATTTGTGGATGGTGTAGAAGGTTGTCAAAGGATTCAATAGGATATAGATCAGTGGCAAATATAATCCAGGCAAGTGTGAAGTGCTGCATTTTGGGAGATCAAATGTTAAAGTGTACAGTTAATGGCAGGACACTGAACAGCATTGATGTACAGAGGGATTTGGGGTTCAAGTCCATAGCTCCCTGAAAGTGGCCATGCAATTAATAGGATAAAGAAGACGTATTGCATGCTTGCTTTTACTGGTTGGGGAATTGAGTAAAGGAGTCAGGATGTTTTCTTGCAGATTTATAAGACTTTGGTTAGGCCGCACTTAGAGTATTGTATTCAATGTGGGTTGCAATATTGCAGGGCGGATATGGAGACTTTGTAGCTTATGCAGAAGGGATTTACTTGGATGATGCCTGGATTAGGTGTGTTCTATAAGGAGAGACTGGAAAAACTTGAACTGTTTTCTCAGGAGTAGCGGAGGCTGACGGGAGAGTTGATAAAAGTCAATAAAATTATGCAATGCATCGATTGGGTTGACAGTCATAATCTTGTCTCAGAGATGAAAGTCTGATACTAGGGGGCATGCATTTAAGGCGAGAGGGTGAAAGTTTAAAGAAGATGTGAGGGGTAACTTTTTTGCACAGAGTGTGGCAGGTGTCTGGAACTTGCTGCCTAACGTGGTGATGGAGGCAGATGTGTCAGGGCCATTTGTGATAGATAAGCACATGAATATGCGAGGAATGGAGGTATATGGACCAAGGACAGGCAGAATGGATTTGTTTAATTTGGCATCATGTTTGGCAGACTATATGGGCCGAAGAGTCCGTTCCTGTGCTGTACTCTTCTATGTTCTATGTACTAACAACTCCAACCCCACCTATGAGGCCAAGACTCAGGCTCAACATCCTGTAAAAGCACTTGTGGCCTGCTCTGGCCTTGTTTTCTGTGGCAATGCCGCCACTGCACGCACACCCGCCCCCCCCCCCCCCCAAACACACTCCATCTCTTCCACCATAGAACAGTACAGTACAGCCCATGATCTGATGCTTTCTCTTGATTGGCTGTAGGTAGAATCATAGGATTGTAAAGAATGGAAACAGACCTTTGGGCCAACTTGTCCATGCTGACCATATATCCTAAATTAATCCATTTCCATTTGCCAGCAATTGGCCCCTCTCTTCCAAAACTCTTCCTATTCATTTTCCCATCCAGAGGCCTTTAAATGTTGTAATAGTGCTAGCCTATCACTTCCTCTCTGGCAGCTCATTCCATACATGCACTGCCCTCTGTGAGAAAAAAATTGTCCTTTTATATCTTTCCCCTCACACTTTAAACCTATACCCTTTAGTTTTGTACTTCACCTACCCCAGAAAAAAGATCTTGGCTATTCATCCTATCCATTCTTATGATTTTCTAAACCTCTCTGTAAAATCACTCCTCAACCTCCGATGCTCCAGGGTAAAAAGCCTGTTCAGTGTCTTCCAATGCTCAATCCCGGCAACATCCATGTACATCTTTTCTGAACCTTTTGAAGTTTAATGAAGTCTTTCCTATAGTAGGGAAACCAGAGTTGAACGCGGTATTCGGAAAGTGGCCTGACCAATGTCTTGTACAGCTGCAGCATGACATCCCAAATCTCATTCTGAATGCACTGACCAACAAAGGCAAGTGTCAAATACCTTCTTCACTACCCCATCTATCTGTGACTCTACTTTCAAGGAACTATGAACCCCCACCCCAAGGTCTCTTTGTTCTGGATGGATAATGTGTTGTGATAGAGCAGTCAGAAGCCTCCATTGTATGGTAACTCTGGGACCAGCCAGATTTACACCTCCTTCCTGGCTTGCCATCCTACTCCTCAAATCATTGATTCTGTCCATTGAGGAGCTCCAAGAGTGTCAGAGAAAGAACCTCTGATTGGAGAAGGAACTCCCCACAGAATCCATCTCTCCCAAATGTGAGCGCACGTTTTCTCTCAATAGTTATGCCATGAATGAATATTTACAGCCTTTTTGGGATTTGGAGGGAAAATTTGCCTGTTGGTCCTTTTAGTCTTCCTCTTAAATTTGTCCTTCTAGATAGAAGGAGTCATGGATTTGAAAAGTGCTGTCTGAGAAGCTTTGGTGAATTTCTGCAGTTCATCTTGTAGATAGTACATGCTGCTACTGGTGAGCATCAGTGGCGGAGGTAATGAATGTTTGTGAGAATTGAGCTGCGCTATCTTCTCTTTTAAACTGAAATTAAACTGAATGTAAAGGTTCCTTGACACTATCCTTATCAAACACTCCTTGGACAGGTACAGCATGGGGTTAGGATTATTTAAAAGTTCCGCTACTCTTTTAAACTGGAAGTAAAGTTGTTCATCAAACACTCCCAGAATAGATACTGCACAGTTCTGAGGAAGTGTCACTTGACCCGAAATTAACTCTGATTTCTTTTCACAGATGCTTCCAGCCCTCCTGAGTTTTTCCAGTAATTTTTATTTTTGTCTCGAGATACCGACAGGGTTAGATACAGACGAATGCTTACTTTCAAATTTGTGAAACACTTCAGGACTTCCATTATCCTTAACAGTGAGACTTCTCACTTAGTAATTACACACTTAATAAAAATAGACTCTTACTGATAAACATAGTTAGTTTGTGTCGTATAGCTTTGGTAATCTTATTCCAGTTATATAATGTGTAGAATCACAATATTCCTTTGAGATTAAAACTGAGAAATGGCCACGAACTAATTAGTTCGAAAGCATTGACAGAAAAGTGTGAATGCCATTGAACCAACTCCCCAGTAACAGTAGCGTCAGCCAAGGCAACTTACCCATCTCTCCTGCGAAAAAGACTTGGGGAGTACGGAGGCCGGAAGGTCATGTTCATCCAGGGGAAGGCTGGTGCGAATTCTGCCTTTGGGAATTGTGAGAGATCACCAAGAGGAAGAATTCAAGAGAGAGGGAGGAGTGATGCCTGGTCTTTGGAGATGTGTTCAGAGGCTATGTTCTCTTGCAATTGCAGCTAAATTACTGGGTATTGTCTTCTGACAGCAGTGAAAAAACATGTGACTGAAAAAGATTGTAAATAAAAAGAGAGGAGGGAAAACAATGGCACCATTGTAGAGTGGCTCAGTTCCCAGTTTAAAGTAAACTTCACGGAGCACTCAACAAATAATCACATAATGGACAGACCAAGGGGTGACAGTGCCTGATAGATTACAGTATACACGCACACCACAGTGAACACACATACAAACAGTGAACACTCTCACACAGGACTCTACACACTCATAACAGTGAACATTCTTAGCAGCATCAAACATACTGACAGCACACTGCACACACACACACTTAGGCCAACAGTGAACACACTGACAATAAGACTGAGCAGACTCACACCAAAAATGAAAGCACTCACACCAACACTAAACGTACACACCAACAGTGAACTCACTCAAACCAATAGGAGAAAGTGAGGTCTGCAGATGCTGGAGATCAGAGATGGAAATGTGTTGCTGGAAAAGCGCAGCAGGTCAGGCAGCATCTAGGGAACAGGAGAATCGACGTTTCGGGCATTAGCCCTTCTTCAGGAAGAAGGGCTAATGCCCGAAACGTCGATTCTCCTGTTCCCTAGATGCTGCCTGACCTGCTGCGCTTTTCCAGCAACACATTTCCATCTCACTCAAACCAATAGTCAACACTGTCAAACCAAGACTGAACACGTTCAGACTAAGATTGAACACACTCACACCAACACTGAGCTCACTCAAGCCAAGACTGAACACACCCGCACCATCAGTGTACAATCTGCCTGTAAAGCATGCAAAAGGACACTTTTCACTGTATCTCAGTACATGTGACAATAATCAATCAATCACTGAGCACACTCAAAACTAACAGTTAAATGCACCCACAACAAGACTGAACACACTCAGACCAACACTGAGCACACCAAAGCTGAACATGCTCACACTGACACTGAACACACTCACGTCGATGTCGAATGCGCTGATACCAACGCTGAGCGCTCACACCGACACTGAGCACTTGTTGAGAGTGCTAGACAGGTTTGTCCCACTGAGGCAAAGAAGGGATGGTAGGGTAAAGGAACCTTGGATGACAAGAGATGTGTAACATCCAGTCAAGAATAAGAAGGAAGCCTGCTTGAAGTTGAAGAAGCTGCCTGGCCTGCTGTGTTTTTCCAGCACCACACTTTTCAACTTTGGTACTCCAGCATCTGCAGTCCTCACTTTCTCCTTAAGGTTGAAGAAGCAAGGATCAGACAGGGCTCCAGAGGGTTACGAGGTATCCAGGAAGGAACTGAAGAATGGACATAGGAGAGCTAGAAGGGGGCATGAAAAAGCCTTAGTGGGCAGGATTAAAGAAAACCCAAGGTATTCTGTACTTATGTGAGGAAACAATAGGCAGAGTGAGGGTAGGGTCGATCGGGGATTGTGGAGGGAACTTGTGTCTGGAGTAAGAGGAGGTAAGTGAGGTCTGTCATGAATACTTTGCTTCAGTATTCCCTACTGAGGGGGACCTTGTCATTTGTGAAGATAGTGTGAAACAGGCTGATATGCTGGAACAGGTTGATGTTAAGAAGGAGGATATGCTGGAAACTTTGAAAAGCATGAGGATAGATAAGTCACCTGGGCCAGATAGGATATGCCCAAAGTTACTGTGGGAAGCGAAGGAAGCTATTAGCTGCACCTTTGGTGATGATCTTCGCATCCTCACTGTCAACTGGAGTAGTACCAGATGACTGGAGGGTGGCAAATGTTATTCCCTTGTTCAAGAAAGGGAATAGGGATAACCCTGGAAATTACAGACCAATCAGTCTTCTGTGGTGTTGGGCAAATTATTGGAGGGAATTCTGAGAAAGAGAATTTATGATTATTTGGAAAAGCATAGTTTGATTAGAGTTGGTCAGCCTGGCTTCGAGAGGGGCACATCATGCTTCACAGGTCTTATTGAATTCTTTAAGGATATGACAAAACCCATTGATGAAGGTAGAACAGTGAATGTGGTGTATATGGAGTTTAACAAGGCATTTGATAAGGTTCCCCATGGTAGGCTTATTCAGAAAGTAAGGAGGCATGGAATACAGAGAAATTTGACTGTCTGGATATAGAATTAGCTGGCCCACAGAAGACAGAGGGTGATAGTAGATGGAAAGTATTCAGCATAGAGCTCAGTGACCAATGGTGTTTGCATGGATCTGTTCTGGGGCCTCTGCTCTTTGTGATTTTTATAAATGACTTGGATGCAGAAGTGGAAGGGTGGGTTAGTAAGTTTGCCCATGACACGAAGGTCGGTGGAGTTGTGAATAATGTCAAGGCCGTTTTAGGTTGCAATGGGACATTGACAGGATGCAAAGCTGGGCTGATAAGTGGCAGATGAAGTTCAACTTGGAAAAGTGTGAAATGACTCTTTACACACACACACACACTCCAAACTAAACACAAACCAATGATGAGCACACTCACACCAACAGTGACTATATATTGCAAGACTCAACACATTCACATCAAATCTGAGCACACTCACCAGTCCTGAACCCTCTCATAACGATGCTCTTGTGCACATTCACTTACACTTAGGATTTGCTGGTGTGAAAAAAATAGCTTCAACCTAATCAAAGGAAATCGAAATGAGATGTAATGAGACGGAACTGCTACATGAACACTTTCCAGGTAATTTTCCATCATATGTGATGATCAGAGCAATGACTAAACAAATTCCATCACCAAAAATCACAGTTACACTCTGTTAAACTGGCTGGAACTTTCTTTTAAAGATAGGGGATTTTCAAATTAAGTGTTTAATAGGCTGGAGAATTTCTGGAGTGTTATATTGAAAATAATCTTCTGATGGGGACGTAACGACAGTCCAGAGAAGATTCATTCGGCAAATGCTGGATATGGAAGGGCTTTCATAAGGATTTGAAGAAATTGTGGCAGTGAGCAAGCTTCAGATAAATATGATTTTTGATGAACAATAAACACAAGTTTCAGCTAAATAACAAGTTCAATCAATACGTTGATCCATTACAGATGTACAGGTTCGGTGAATTGGCTTTGTTATATTGCCCATAGTGTTCAGGGATGTGTAGGTTAGGTACATTTAGTCATGGAAAATGTACAGTAATAGGACAGGGGAATGGTTCTGGGTGAGTTAGTCTTCGGAGGGCAGTTTTTAAAAAATTCATTTGTGGGACTTGTGTCACTGGCTGACCAGCATTGATAGCCCATCCCCATTTAGATTAGATTCCCTACAGTGTGGAAACAGGCCCTTCATCCCAGCAAGTCCACACCGACCCTCCGAGGAGTAACCCACCCAGACCCATTTCCCTCTTACTAATGCACCTAACACTATGGGCAGTTTAGCATGGCCAATTCACCTGACCTACACATCTTTGGACTATGGGAGGAAACCGGAGCACCTGGAGGAAACCCACGCAGACACAGGGAGAATGTGCAAACTCCACACAGACAATCGCCCGAGGTTGGAATCGAACCCGGGACCCTGGAGCCAGCCACCGTGCCACCCTAATTTGCCCTTAAGAAGGTGGTGGTGAGCTGCCTTCTTGAATCGCTGTGGGTTGACTTACAATGCCATTAGTGAGGGATTTCGAGGATTTTGACCCAATGACTGTGAAGGAACAGGGATATATTTATAAGTCATGGTGGTGAGTGGTTTGGAGGGGAACTTACAGGTGTGGTGTTCCCAAGTACCTGCTGCCCTTGTCCTTCTTTGTGGATGTGGTCGTGGGTTTGGAAGTTGTCTAAGGATCCCTAGTGAATTGCTGCAGTGCATCTTGTAGGTAGATAGATAGTACACTCTGCTGCTACTGAACGCTGGTGGTGGAGGGATTGAATGGCACCACATCTACAAACAATCAAGTGGGCTGCTTTGTCCTGGATGGTGTCAAGCTTCCTGAGTGTTGTTGGAGAGGCACCCATCCAGGCCAATGGAGGATATTCCATCACACTCCTGACTTGTGCCTTGTAGATGGTGGATAGACCTTGGGGTGTCAGGAGGTGAGTTATTCGCTGCAGTATCCCAAGTCTCTGACCTGCTCTTGTAGCCACTGTGTTTGTGGTGAATCCAGTTGAGTTTCTGGTCAATGGTAACCCCAAGGATGTTGACAGTGGGGGATTCAGTGATGGTTATACCATTGAATGTCAATGGGACGGTGGTTAGAGTGAGTCTTATTGGTGATGCCATTGTCTGGCATTTGTGTGGTGTGAATGTTACTTGCTACTTGTCAGCTCAAGCCTGGATATTGTCCAGATCTTGTTGCATTTGAGCATGGACTGCTTCAGTATCTGAGGAGTCGCGAATGGTGCTGAACACTGTGCAATCATCGGCAAACATCCTGACTTCTGGCCTTATGACAGAGGGAAGGTCATTGATGAAGCAGCTGAAGATTGTTGAGCCAAGGACACTACCCTGAGGGACTCCTGCAGAGATGTCCTGGAGCTGATGACTGACCCTCCACAACCACAACCGTTTTCCTTGATGCCAAGTATGACTAACCACCGAGTGTTTACCTCCTGATACCCATTGATTCTGGTTTTGACAGGGCTCCTTCACTCAGTCAAATGTGGCCTTGATGTCAAGGGCTATCACTCTCACATCACCTCTGGAATTCAGCTCTTTTGCCCATGTTTGAACCAAGGCTGTAATGAAATCAGGAGCTGAGTGGCCCTGGAGAAGCCCAAACTGGGTGTCACTGAGCAGGTTGTTGCTGAGCAGGTGCTGCTTGGTAGCATTGTTGATGACCCCTTCCATCACTTTACAGCTGATGGAGAATAGACTGATTGGTCTGTAATTGGCCAAGTTGGACTTCTCCTGCTTTTTGTGTACAGGACATACCTGGGCAGTTTTCTACGTTGTTGGGTAGATGCCAGTGTTGTAACGGTTCTGGAAGAGTGTGGACTTCTGGGGCTAAATGTCCTGTTTCCACACTGTAGGGATTCTATGATTTAAAGAAGTAATGAAACTGTAAATCAGCGCTAACTAATATTTAGTGGCATTGTGGTTAAGTGGTTAGCACTGCTGTCTCACAGCACCAGGAATCCGGGTTTGATTCTACCCTTCGGTGATTATCTGTGTGGAGTTTGCACATTCTCCCTGTGTATGCATGGGTTTGCTCCAGGAGCTCTGGTTTTCTCCCAAAGATATGCAGGTTAGGCGGGATTGCCCATGGGAAATGTAGGGTTATAGGGATGGAGTGGGTCTGGGTGGGATGCTTTTCAGAGGATCGGTATGAACTGAATGGGCCAATTGGCCTGCTTCCATGTTGTAGGGATTCTATGATTTTTTTTTTCTTTCCTTTCAGCTCAGAAGCTATAGAGAGAGGGAATTGTTGCCAAGTCCTGGGTCAGGCTGAAGAATTCTGTTTAAGTAACAAAAAGAATGGATATTTCTAGAGGGATTCAGAGAGTCAAGCAGCATAAGAGCACAAGAACTAGGAGCAGGATTTGGCAGTTCAGCCCCTCAAGCCTGCTCCACTATTTAATCCAATTTGGCTGATCTCCTCTCAGCCTCAACTCCACTTTCCTGCCTCCTCTCCATAACACTTTAACCCGTTATTAATAAAAATCTTTATCCCCTCCTTCAATTCTATCAGTGACCCAGCATTCACTGCACTCTGGAGTAGTGAATTCCACAGATTCACGACCCTTTAAGAGAAGTAATTTATCCTTGAGTGAAGAGAAATCAAATCACCAGACCTGAAGTGTTAACTTTACTTTCTTTCCACAGATGCTGCCAGACTCAGAGCTTTTCCAGCAACCTCTGTTTTTGTTTCTGATTTACAGCATCCACAATTTTTTCCGTTTTTAATTTCTCCTTATCTCTGTTTTAAATCTGCTGTTCCTTAGCCTAAAACTATGACCTCTCATTCTAAATTGACCACATGAGGAAACATCCTCTCGACATCTGTTTTGTCAATCCCCTTCAGCATCTTATGTACCTTAATGGTAGGCTACTTCAAAAAATACGGAGGTATGGCATTGAGGGTGAGTTGGAGGTTTGGATTAGGAATTGGCTGGATGGAAGAAGACAGAGGGTAGTAGTTGATGGTAAAGGTTCATCTTGGAGTGCAGTTACTAGCGGTGTTCCGCAAGGATCTGTTTTGGGACCATTGCTGTTTGTCATTTTTATAAATGACCTGGAAGAGGGGTTAGAAGGTTGGGTGAGCAAGTTTGGGGATGATACGAAAGTCGGAGGAGTTGTTGACAGTGAGGAAGGATGTGGCAGGTTACAGCAGGATATAGAGAAGCTGCAGAGCTGGGCAGAAAGGTGGCAAATGGAATTCAATGTAGCTAAGTGTGAGGTGATTCACTTTGGGAAGAATAACAAAAAGATGGGGTACTGGGCTAATGGTCGGATACTTGGTAGTGTGGATGAGCAGAGGGATCTTGGTGTCCATGTACACAGATCTCTGAAAGTTGCCACCCAGGTAAATAGTGTGGTCAGGAAGACATATGGCGTACTGGCTTTTATTGGTAGAGGAATTGAGTTCCGGAGTCCTGAGGTCATGATGCAGTTGTATAAGACTCTGGTGCGGCCGCATCTGGAATATTGTGTGCAGTTTTGGTCACCATACTATAGGAAGGATGTGGAGGCACTGGAACGGGTGCAGAGGAGGTTTACCAGGATGTTGCCTGGTATGGAAGGAAGATCGTATGAGGAAAGACTGAGACACTTGGGGCTGTTTTCATTAGAGAAAAGAAGGTTTAGGGGTGACTTGATTGAGGTGTACAAGATGATTAGGGGGTTAGATAGGGTTGACAGTGTGAACCTTTTCCCGCGTATGGAGTCGGGTATTACAAGGGGGCATAGCTTTAAATTAAGGGGGGGTAGATATAGGACTGAAGTTAGGGGTAGGTTCTTCACTCAGCGAGTCGTAAGTTCATGGAATGCCCTGCCAGTAGCAGTGGTGGACTCTCCCTCTTTATGGGCATTTAAGCGGGCATTGGATAGGTATATGGAGGATAGTGGGTTAGTACAGGTTAGGTGGGCTTGGATCGGCGCAACATCGAGGGCCAAAGGGCATGTACTGCGCTGTATTCTTCTATGTTCTATGTTCTAATTAAAACGTAGAATCCTTACAGTGTGTCAACAGGCCCTATGGCCCAATATGTCCACACCAACTCTCTGAAGATCCACACCAACCCTCTGAAGAGTAACCCACCCAGACCCATTCCCCTACCTTATTACTCTACATTTACCCCTGACTAATGCACCTAACCTACACATCCTGAACACAATGAGCAATTTAGCATGGCCAATTCACCGAACCTGCATCTCCTTGGACTGGGGAAGGAAACCGGAGCACCCAGAGGAAACCAATGCAGACACGGGGGGAGAATATGTAAACTCCACACAGACACTCGCCTGAGGCTGGAATCAAACCTGGGTCCCCTGGTGCTGTGAGACAGCAGTGCTAACCACTGAGCCACTGTGCCATGCCTCATGCTTCTAAACTCCATAGACTATAGTCCTA
Source organism: Chiloscyllium plagiosum (assembly GCF_037043375.1). Classification (NCBI taxonomy): domain Eukaryota; kingdom Metazoa; phylum Chordata; class Chondrichthyes; order Orectolobiformes; family Hemiscylliidae; genus Chiloscyllium; species Chiloscyllium plagiosum. Next base: position 88,604,917 of record NW_028270149.1, on the reverse strand, counting down.
AATTGATCAATCTCTCTTCAGAGGGGGAAAATCCCTCGTCTCTGGAATCAATCTAGTGAATCTTCCGTAAACTGCCTTCAATTTAACTACAATCCTCCTTATGTATGGGGACCAAAACTGAATGCAATACTCCAATATAGACAGCAGAAGGCTGGAAGAACACAGCAAGCCAGGCAGCATCAGGAGGTGGAGAAGTTGATGTTTCGTGTGTAACCCTTCTTCAGGACTGGCAAACAACTTCTTCGAAGTGGGCATTCTTTGAAGGCATTTTTGCAGTGGATCAAACTTGGTTAGAGCCAAAAAACTGCAGATGCTGGAATCTAAAATAGACAGGCAGGAGGCTGGAAGAACACCGCAAGCCAGGCAGCATCAGAAGTCGAAGAAGTCAACGTTTTGGGTGTAACCATTCTTCACCTCCTGATGCTGCCTGGCTTGCTGTGTTCTTCTAGCCTCCTGCCTGTCTATTTTGGATTCTCGCATTTGCAGTTTTTTTGCAATACTCCAATTGCAGTCTCATTAATGCCTTGTTGCCACTTTTATACTCTACTCTTTTAGCAAGAAATGCCAAAATTTCATTTGTCTTCCTTATTACCTGCTGCACCTGCATACCAGTTTTCTGCGATTCAAACACCAATTCCATCTGCACTAAAGCACCCTGAAGTTTCTCTCCATTTAGATAATTAATTGCATTTCCATTCCTCTGATTAAAATGCATAACCTCCTACTTATCCACATTAAACTGCATTTGCTAGATTTTGGCCCATTCACCTTACCTATCCATATCCATTCTGACCAGTGGTGTTCTGTAGGGATCAATGATGGGACTCGATAAATGATTCAGAATAGATTGTATTGTCTGATGGGTAAATTTGCAGACAACAGTAAGATTGGGGGAGGTGCAAATAGTAAGGAGTGTTACCAGAAGATAGGCTAGAGACTTGGGTGGAGAAATGACAGATGGAGTTTAATCTGGGCAAATGAAAATGATGCATTTTGGAAAATCTAATGCAGGAGAGACGTATACTGTAAATGGCATAACCCTTAGAAGCATTAGGATAGAGGAACAGGTACAGAGTTCCCTGAAAGTGGTAACACAAGTAGTCAAGAAGGCAAATGGAATACTTGCATTCATTGATCAGGGCATAGAGTATATAAATTGACAAGTCATATTGCAGCTATATAGAAATTTAGTGCGACCTCATTTGGAATATTGCAGGCAGTTCTGATTGTAACACTACCAGAACCATGTGGAGGCTTTGGATAGGGTACGGAAAAGCTTTACCAGGACATTGTCAACTTTGGAGGGTGTTAGCTATGAAGAGAGATAGGAAAAACTCAGTTTGTTTTCACTTGAATGCTGGAAGTTAAGGGTCAATCTGATAGAAGTTTACAAAATTATGAGAGGCTTAGATAATTGGAGTATTTTTCTTAGAGTAGAAATATCAATGTCTAGGGGACATAGGTTTAAGGTAAAAGAGGGAAAGTTTAAAAGGCAAGATGTTTTTACACAGTGTGGTAAGTTCATGGATTGAGCTTCCATAGGAAGTAGTATAAGTAGATACAATACCAGTGTTTAAAAGGCACCTTGACAAATACACGAATAAGAAACAATAGAGGGAATTGAACCACATAGAGACAAAAAGCTTTTAGTTCAGAAATGTATCATGTGCTGGCGCAGTTCTCATGCGGTTCTGTTCTTTCTACTTAATTTCTTATTTCTTTGTTAAAATTTGGTTTTTCATGTTATCAACATGTACCTTTTATCCCCATTCCCAAGTCATCAAAATAAATTGTAAATTGTTAGGACCCGAGGACCAAACCCTATGGCATCCAACTAGTTACATCTTGCCACATTGTTACAACACTGTGGTGAAGCTTTCTGTTAATTAAACCAAACAACCAGAAAAGCTCACCTTGCCTTGTAATCTGTTAAAATATGAATGACAGAGAACTCCCAAATTTCATTATTTAAAGAAAATACATCAATTATTTTTACTCTAAAACTGAACATTAACAACAACTATTCACACGTCTAAGCCCTCCCCCTTCCCTTAACTGCTTATTACCTACCTCCAACTCTATAACAATATACTGTTCCAATAAAACACTTATTAAAATTACATCAATTTAATTTCAAAACCACAGAGCTACTGTCATCTTGGGTGTCTGTCATCTTCTGGCTGAAGAGCTCCCTGGGTTGTCATCTTTCTTTTTACTGCAAATATGTTTCTTTTGAAAAGGTAACTTTGTAGAGAGTGTTTCCTAATTTCTTGAATCTGTGTTGTTGGCAGTTGTTCTGTCCGATTTTAAAAATGCCTGCTTGTCAGCTCTCAGTTCAGAACAGTATTCACTCTCTCTTAAAGGTACAGTACATGTCTTCAACTTCATAACACACATAAAGACCCACTTGCCCTGACTCTCTGCTTTCAGTTGGTTAGCCAATCTTCTGTCTAAGCTAGTAAATTATCCAAGCCCATGTGATCTCACCTTGTGTATTAATCATTTTTTGTGGCACCTTATCAAACGCCAACTGAAAGTCCAGATATAAGACATCAACAGGATTTCCATTTTTCACATTGCTTGTTACACCCTCAAGGAACTCTAGCAAATTAGTTAAACATAATCTACCTTTCATAATCTACATACCATGCTTACTCTGATGGACTGCATTTTGACTTTCTAAATGCTTTGTGATGCCTTCCTTAAGAATGGATATGAACAATTACTCAACAATACATCATAAACTAACTCACTTGTACTTTCCAAATTTCTGTCACCCTCCCTTTTTGAATAAGGATGTTACATTAAATAGTAAGATACTAGGAAGCTTGGAAGAACAAAGGGATCTTGGAGCACTTGCCCACAGATATCTGAAGCCAGCAGGACAGGTTAATAGGGTAGTTACGCAGGCATACAGAGACACTAATCTTTATCAGTAGTGGCATAGATTATATGAGCAGAGAAGGCATGTTGGAGCTGTACAGAACTTTGGTTAGGTCACAGCTGGAATACTGTGTGTAGTTGTGGTCACTGCTAAAAGGAAGAACATAATTGGAAGGAGGAAGAAGGAGGAGATTCACCAGGATGTTGCCTGGGATGGAGCATTTCAGCTATGAAGAAAGGCTTTGAAAGCCTGAGTTGTTTGTTTTTGGAGCATAAAAAGTTGAGTGGGAATCTGATATAGATGTATAAGATGAACAAGGTGATAGAAAATAGCTGTTACCCTTGGTCAGAGTATCAATTACTGAGGGCATAACTTTAAAGTGAAAAGCAGGAGGTTTAGAGGCAATTTGAGGAAATGACTTTTCACCCAGTGCGTGATGGAGGTTTGGAATACACTGCATGAGAGGGTAGTTGAGGCATGATAACCTCACAACCTTTAACAATTACTCAGATGAGAACTTGAAGTGTCATAACATGTAAGATGATGATCCCTGTGTGGGGAAGTGGGAATGCAGATTACAGGGTTAAAGGCAGGATTCTTGGCAGTATGGAGGAACAGAGGGATCTTGGGGTCCATATCCATAAATCCCTCAACATTGCCACTCAAGTTGATAGGGCAATTTGAAGGCATGTGGTATGTTGGCTTTCAATAGCAGGGGGATTGAATTTAAGAGCCGCAAGGTTATGTTGCAACTCTGTATAGCCCTGGTTAGATCACACTTGGAATATTGTGTCTCACTATAGGAAGAATGTGGAAGCTTTAGAGTGTGTGCAGAGGGGATTTAACAGGATGCTGCCTGGACTGGAGGGCATGTCTTATTGAAGAAAGGTTGAGGGAGCTTTTCTTATTGGATCGAAGAAGAATGAGAGATGACTTGATAGAGGTGTACAGACTTCTTCCCATGACACAAATGTTTATCATGAGGAGGCATAATTTTCAGGTGATTGGAGGAAGGTTTAGAGGAAGGCCTTCTATAGGTACAGTAGGAATAAAAGAATGACTAGTGTAAGATTAGGGCCAATCAAAGATAGTAGTAGAAAGATGTGTGTGGAATCTGAGGACAGCGGGGAAGAGCTTAATGAATACTTTTTGTCAGTATTCACATTGGAAAAGGGCAATATTTGTGAGAATATGGAATATAGGCTACTAGATTTGATGTGATTGAGGTTTATAAAGAGGGGTTTTTAGCAATTTTGGAAGATCTGAAAATAGATAAGACCCCTGGGCTGGATGCGATTTATCCTCTGATTCTCTGGGAAGCCAGGGAGGAGATTGCAGAGCCTTTGGCTTTGATCTTTATGTCATCATTGTCGACAGGAATAGTGCCAGAAGACGGGAGGACAGCAAATGTTGTTCACTTGTTTAAGAAGGGGAGTTGGGACAACCCTGGTAATTATAGACCAGTGAGCCTTACTTCAGTTGTGGGTAAGGTGTTGGAGAAGGTTATAAGAGAGAGGATTTATAGTCATCTGGAAAGGAATAATTTGATTAGGGATAGTCAATACTGTTTTGTGAAGGGTAGGTCATGCCTCACTAAGCTTATTGAATTCTTCGAGAAGGTGACAAAACAGGTGGATGAAGGTAAACTGTTTTCTCAGCTGCTATCTGAAGAAGGGTCACTGATTCAAAATGTTAACATTTTCTCTCCACAGATGCTTATGGGGGAGTACAGAAATGCCAGAGTCAGTAAATCACTATTTTGCTTCAGTCTTTGCATTGGAAGGCACTAGTACAATCGTAATACTAACAGGTAATGCAGAGGTTATAGAAAGGGAGGAAAGTATCAGCAAAGATAGTGGATCCATTGATTATAACATTAAATTCCCTGGATGTGGCGTAAATGGATTTCAATAAGGTGTTTAATAAGATTCCACATGGTAGGCTATTGCCCAAAATATGGATTTTTGGTATTGAAGGTGATTCAGCGTTTTCGATCAGAAATTGACTAGCTGAAAGAAGACAGAGCATGGTGGTTGATGGGAAATGTTCATTCTGGAGGTCAGTTATCAGTGGTGTTTGTCGTTTTAATAAATGATCTGGAAGTGGGCGTAGAAGGATGGGTTAGTAAACTTATGGATGACACTAAGGTAGGCAGAGTTGTGGAATGTGCCGAAGGATGCAGAGGGACATAGATAAGATGCAGAACTGGGCTGAGAAGTGGCAAATGGAGTTTAATGCATAAAAGTGTGAGGTAGCTCACTTCGGAAGAAGTAACAGGAACGCGGAGTACTGGGCTAATGGTAAACTTCTTGACAGTGTAGATGAACAGAGAGATCTGTGTCCAGGTACATAGATCCCTGAAAGTTGCCACCCAGGTCGATAGGGTTATTAAGAAGACATATGGTGTGATAGCGTTTATTGGTAGGGGGATTGAGTTTCAGAGTCACGAGGTCATGCTGCAGCTGTACAGGACACTGGTATGGCCTCACCTGGAGTAATGCATGCAGTTCTGCTCACCGCATTATAGGAAGGATTGTGGAAGTATTGGAAAGGGTTCAGAGGAGATTTACTAGGATGTTGCCTGGTATGGAAGGAAGGTCTTACGAGGAAAGGCTGAGGGAACTGAGGCTGTTTTCGTTGGACAGAAGAAGGTTGAGAGATGACTTAATTGAGACGTGTAAGATAATCAGAGGGTTAGATAGGGTAGCCAGTGAGAGCCTTTTTCCTTGGATGGTGAAGGCTAACATGAGTGGACATAGTTAAAAATCACACAACACCAGGTTATTGTCCAACAGGCTTAATTGGAAGCACACTAGCTTTTGGAGCACCGCTCCTTCATCAGGTGGTTGTGGACCTGATGGCCTACAACCACCTGATGAAGGAGCGTCGCTCCGAGAGCTAGTGTGCTTCCAATTAAACCTGTTGGACTATAACCTGGTGTTGTATGATTTTTAACTTTGTACACCTCAGTCCAACACCAGCACCTCTGAATCACGAGTGGACATAGCTTTAAATTGAGGGGTGATAGATTTAGGACAGATATTAAGGGTAGTTTCTTCACTCAGAGTAGTAGGAGCCTGAAATGGTCTGCCTGCAACAGTAGTAGACATTAAGAGCATTTAAGTGGGATTAGACATACATAATATAAAAATATTATTATAATAATGGAATGGTGTAGGTTAGACGGGCATCAGATTATTTTCATAGGTCCCACAACATCGAGGGATGAAGGACCTGTACTGCGCTATAACATTCTATGTTCTATGGGAGATATCAAAGGTAGGTTCTTTACACAGAGAATGATGGGTGCATGGAATGTACTACCAGGAGTGGTAGAAGAATCAGATACATTAGGCACACTCAAGCACCTCTTGGATAGGCACCTGGAAGTTAGCACAGTGAAGGATATGTCAGTTAGTCTGATCTTAGAGTAGGATAAAGGTCTGGCACAACACCGAGGGCTGAAGGGCCTGTACTGTGCTGTACTTTTCTAGTGAAGGTAGTTGTCCATTTTAGGATACAGATTTGAAGGGCAAAAGACCCTTGCCTGTGCTGTATGATTCTATGTTCAGCATGCTTCCAATCCATGAACCTTTCCCTATCCAGGGAACTTTAATGTTATAATCAATGGATCCACTCGCTCTGCTGATATTTTCCTCTTTTTCTATAACTTCTGCATTACCTGTACGTATTGGGATTGTGCTAGTGTCTTCCAACACAAAAGCCGAAGCAAAATAGTGATTTAGTGGCTGGCATTTCTGTACTCCCCCACAAACATCTGTGGAGTGAAAACGTTAACATTTTGAATCAATGACCCTTCTTCAGGTGGTAGCTGGGAAAAGGTGGTATTTATGTTGATGACGGGAGGTGGGGGAGAAAAGGAGTGGAAATGGAGATCAGTGAGAGAGAGAATGTTTAGGTATACAAAGGGATTGTTAATAGTAAGTCAGGGAAGAAGAGAAGCTAGATAGGTGATAATGGGCACGATGAGTGGGTGAAAATGGGTTAGCTGTGCTGGAAGAAAAATCTGTCATGACATGGGGTGTAGGGTTGAGAAAAAAAAGACAAGGAAGGAGGAGCCAACTCCTTTTCAAACACTCTTGATCCTTTTGTCTATGTTTTCTCTCTCTCTCTCTCTCTCTCTCACTCACACATGTCCACTTATCTGCCCCCTTCTCCCCACCCCACCCTTTTAACACCTTTACCTAGCTGCTTTCAGTTTGGAAGAAGTGTCGCTGTTCTCAAAATGTTAACTCTGTGTTTTCTCTTCAGGGATGGTGTCATCTTGCTGAATTTCTCTAGCAATTTCTGTTTGTTTTAAATCCCGAACATTGATAGTCCTTTGTTTTATTTTTGTGTTTAAGTAACCTTGGGCTCACTTTTCCATGTCTGGCAATGCATATTCCATGATGAACTCGCACATCTCCCAGTGGATCTGTGGAGGGAGCAGGAGGATGGTGCAGTGTGCAAGGCTTTCAAGGTACACTGACAGTCTACTTTGTTCCTACACCCTCTCTCCCTTCTTCACACAGTCACTCTGTCTCCTGTATTCATGTACTCTCAACTTCTCTAACATTCATTCTCCTATCTTTCTTACTCTTACCCTCTCTCACTCTCCCTCCTTCACTACCTTCCTCCATCCCTCACTTACTGTGTCATTTTCTGTTTCACTCACACACTCTCTCTCTCCGGACTCTGCCTTCCTAACAACCTTCTGCTCCCTCACAGTCCCTCTGTCTCATGACGGTTTGATGAGTCAATCCTAATATTTGATGACACAAAGTAGCATTTTCTTTTGATGGAGAATGTTGTGACAGTGTTTGTTGTGGAGATGTCGAGTGACACTGATTAGCAGAAGCTAATGAGCAGTGTGAGACAGACACTATGGGAACAACAGTTGTTTACAGCTGAGAGACAACACAGGCACTGCTTAACCCCAGAGAGAACATTAATCATGGGGTAAATGAGCTGAAGAGCTTGCACTATGTAAGTTACATTGGTATTAAAATAAGTAACACCTGAATGGGTAAAATTCATGCGACAGGGCAATGTTTAATCTCAATTCATCTAGCAGCTGTTCAGAAATTGCAACAAGGACTTGTACATATGTTAATGCTCTGACTATACAACATGAGGATTTGATGTTTTCTGCATTTAGCATCACAATCAGATCTGAAATATGCAATCAGCTGAAAGGATATCCGCCAGGTCCTTATTAACATACCAATCAGCTCCGGCTCCTTCCTGACTTCAGTTTGTCATTTTAAACATCAGGGTGTTCAGACGTCAGCCGTGACAACAACACAGCCAGATTCTTCACAAACTTAGGTAACAGCAGTATATGGTCAGCACCTTTAATCCAATAAAAAATCCAATGAAAAAGCAGGATTAAACTAGAGGCACAGTGGTGGTTCCTAACTTGGAGTTAGAAGGCCTAGTTTAAAGTCCCACCTGTTCAGAGGTATGTAATAATATCTCTGAATAGGTTGATTTGAAAATACTTAAAAGAAAATATCACGCCCACAAGGTGACAATAAGGCAGATTGTTAAAAGCTTCACAAAGGATGGAGTCCTATGGAATGTCTTACAGAAGAAACATCAGAAGGTTTGAAAGAGGTGTGGGGCATTAAGCCCCTCAAGCCTGCTCTAACATTCTTGAAGACCATGCCTGATCAGCTCCAAGCCTGAACTGCTCTTTCATGCCAGCCACTGATCGCACTCAACTCCCCAATATTAATTTCTCTGTAATTATTTTCAGTGATCTAGCCTTCATCAATCTCTGGGCTTCAGAATTTCAGATATTGACTCTCCTCTGGGAGAAGAAATTCCTTCACGTCTCAGTTTTGGGGGTGGTATGGTGGCTCAGTGGTTAGCACTGCTACCGCACAGCGCCAGGGACCCGGGTTCAATTCCATCCTTGGGCGACTGCCTGTGTGGAGTTTGCACATTCTCCCGGTGTCTGTGTGGACATTGAGAGATTAAGCCCAGTGCAGGGGAGAGATTAAATGCTCATGGGGAAAGCCCAATGTGAAGTGTCTGCAGGCCTACGGCTAAAGAGGGACTGTAATTTGGAACTTTTAACTTTTTATCTTATAATAACAAGAGCTGTAAGATTGCACTTTTGACTTATTTATTTTTCTACTTTTTATCTAATATTTTGTATCTAGGTACCTTGTACCTAAGATGGTGACATTATAAACTTTTCACTGTACTCCCTTATCCCTGTACTTGAGAACATGTGACAATAAAACCAAATTCTAATTCTTATCTGTTCTAAGCATTTTTTGGAATGTTTATAATCGGTGAAGAGCGATGCAAAATATTGGGTTTAAGTTAACCATCATTTCTCTGATTCATGTTATCAACTCCCTAGTCACATCCATCAAGAGTCCACTAGCTTGTAGCAGTCTCTGTCTCCAGTGGGCAAGCTAATAGTACCCTAACATCCATTTGACAGTACCAGGGTGACAGGATCCTCTAATCAGTCTGGATCTGACAGAGCTTCACTTGCTCTAGGTTAACACACATAATTTCTGTGTGTTTACTAGCACAGACAAATCCAGAGTCAGATCAGTCTAGAATTTTTTATTGTTCTTTCAGTGCATGTGTGTATCGCTGGTAAGGCCAGAACATGTTGCCCATCCCTAATTGCCCTTGAACTGCGTGGCCCACCTGGCCCATTTCAGATGGAAGTGCAGAATCAACTACATTGTTGTGGATCTGGAGTCACAGTAGTATCCTTCCCTAAAGGATGAGTGAACTAGATGGATTTTATGCCCACCAATAGTGAGACTGGCTTACAATTCTTCATCGAATTCAAATTCCATCAGCTGGCATGATGGGATTTGAACCCAGGGCATTGTCTCCAGAGCATTAGCCCTGGGCATGTGGATATGAGTCCAGTGTCGGTACTACCAGCCACTATGAGCTACCCACAAAACTCCACAGGTTTGTCATTTCCAGCCTGTACTCCTCACTTTGAAATTCTTAGCATGAGTCATTATATCCCTAATGCCTCCATTTCTTCTTTACAGCAGGCACCTCAAAACACTGGAGAAGTACCACAGGTAGGCCCTTCACAAAATCCTTAAGAGGCAGTGACCTGGAAGCTGGTCCAGCAGCAGCGTCCTCTCCCAGATCAACTTGTCCAGCATCATGGACCGAATCACTCACTCACTCAGTGGGCGGGTTATGACGTTCACATTCCTGACTCCAGACGCCCAAAACAACTGCTTTGTATTCAGTCATGGGATCAGAATCCAAGCAGGAACACTGTCAGCATCCTAAACAAAATTCCTGAAGAGGCGAAACAGCCATGTGTACTCAGGGAGACAGTCAATCGAAATGGGGCTGCAAGGACAGACTGTGTTTATTTGGAGCTTCAAAGCAAAAGAGTATTTTTCAGGAGCAACGAGGAGAGAGGAATAGAGGAACAAGGTTTACCAGAGGTAAATTTCCCACTAAAAAGGGACTTACCTCAAGAATCCTGCCTCCATTTTTCAGGAGCAGTGAGGAGAGAGGGAGAGAGGCTGCCTGGAAGGTAAATCACTGCTTTTAAAACTTACTTTGTGAATAAGCAGAGCGCACGCTGAGCAGGACTGGGCATGGGTCTGCTGAATAAGTGAAGTAATATATTTGGGCGGTTGTGTTACCTGAAACACTCCCTAGGTAATGTCTCCCACCCATCCTCCTCCTCTAACCAAAAATAGGTTCTGTGCGCTGGATGGTAAGGTAACATTTTTTAAAATTCTTTATTTTTCAATAGTCTTTTTGGGAATTTAGAATAGTTAGGGCAGTTGAATGTTCAATCGGCAGAATGTGGGAGGTAAGGGTCACCACTAGTGTCCCTGCTGACTTCATCTGTTGGAAGTTCACCCAACTCCAGCTCCTCGAAAACCATGTTAGGGAACTGGAGCTGGAGCTGGATGAACTTCAGATCATTCAGGAGATGGGTGAGGTTATTGAGAGAAGTTACAGTGATGTAGTCATACCTTAGATACAAGAAATAGGCAGATGGTTACAGTCAGGGGATGGAAAGGGAACTGGCAGACAGTGCAGGAATCCCCTATGGCTGTTCCTCACCATAACAACTTTACCGTTTGGGATACTGTTGAGTGAGGACAACTTACCAGGGGTAAGCCTTGGGGTAAGGTCTCTGGCGCAGAGTCTGTCCCTGTTGCTCAGGAGGGAAGTGGGAGAGAAACAGAGCATTAGACATTGGGGACTCCATTGTTAGGGGGACAGATAGGAGGTTTTGTGGGAAGGAGAGAGACTCATGGTTGATGTGTTGCTTCTCAATTGCCAGGGTTCGTGATGTCTCTGATCATGTTTTTGGGATCCTTGAGGGGGAGGGGGAGCAGCTCCAAGCCGTGGTCCACATAGGTAGGAGAAGGGTTATGAATTTAAGGGAGAAATTCAGGGAGCTAGGGTGGAAGCTTGGAGCTAGAACAGACAGTTGTTATCTCTGGTTTGTTGCTTGTGCTACATGCTCGCGAGACTAGGAATAGGGAGCGAGATGAGTTGAATACGTGGCTACACGGATGGTGCAGAAGGGAGGGTTTCGGATACTGGGATAATTGGGGCTCAGTCTGGGGTAGGTGAGACCTCTACAAACAGGATGGTCTACACCTGAACTAGAGGGATACCAATATCCTCAGGGGAATTTGCTAATGCTCTTCTGGAAGGTTTAAACTATTTCAGCAGGGGGATGGGAACCTGAATTGTAGTTCCAGTGTCCAGGAGGTGGAGAGTAGTGAGGTAAGAAATATGGTTTCAAGGTTGCAAGAGTGCACCGGCAAGCAGGAAGGTGGTTTGAAATGTGTCGACTTTGACACCAGGAACATCTGGAATAAGGTGGGTGAACCTGCAGCATGGTTTGGTACCCGGGACTTCGATATGGTGGCCATTTCGGAGACATGGATAGAGCATGGGCGGGAATGGTTGTAACAGGTTCCTGGATTTAGATGTTTCAGTAAGAACAAAGGAGGTAAAAGAACAAAAGATGGTAGAAGAGGGGAGATGTCACATTGTTAGTTAAGGGTAGTGTAAGGTGGTGGAAAGGGCGTTGGAGGACTCATCTACTGAGGTAGTGTGGGCTGAGGTTAGAAACTGGAAAGGAGAGGTCACCTAGTTGGGAGTTTTCTATAAGCCTCTGAATAGTTCCAGACTTGTAGAGGAAAGGAGAACAAAGATGATTCTGGATAGGAGTGAGAGTAACAGGGTAGTTCCAAATATTGACTGGAAATACTATAGTTCGAATACTTTAGATTGGTCTATTTTTGTCCAATGTGTGCAGGAGGGTTTCCTGACACAGTATGCAGACAGGTCAACAAGGGGCGAGGCCACAATGGATTTGGTACTTGGTAATGAACCAGGCCAGCTGTTAGATTTGGATGTAAGGGAACACTTTGGTGATAGTTACCACAATTTGGTTAAGTTTACTTTAGTGATGAGAAAGGATAGGTATATACCACAGGGCAAGAGTTATATCTGGGGGAAAGGCAATTATGATGCGATTAGGCAAAGTTTAGGATGCATAGGATGGGGAAGGAAACTGCAGAGGATGGGCACAGTTGAAATATGGAGTTTATTCAAGGAACAGCTATTGTGGGTCCTTAATAAGTGTGTACCTCTCAGGCAGCGGGGAAGTGGTCAAGTGAGGGAGCTGTGGTTTACTAAAGAAGTTGAATCTTTTATCCAGAGGAAGAAGAAGGCTGATGCTAGGATGAGACGTGAAGGCTTAGTTAGGGTGCTTGAGAGTTACAAGCCAGCCAGTAAAGAGTGAAAGAGAGAGCTAAAAGAGCCTGGAGGGGACATGAGAAGTTGTTGGCTGATAGGATCAAGGAAAACTCAAAGCTTTCTATAGGTACATCAGGATGAAAAAAATGATGAGAGTAAGATTATGGCCAATCAAGGACAGTTGTGTGTAGAGTCTGAGGAGATAGGAGAAGTGCTAAATGAATATTATTCGTCGGTATTCACACTGGAAAAAGACAATGTTGTCGAGGAGAATACTGAGATAGCAGCTGTTAGACTAGACAGGATTGGCATTCGCAAGGAGGAGGTATTAGCAATTTTGGAAAGCGTGAAAATAGATAAGTCCCCTGGGCCGGATGGGATTTATCCTCTGATTCTCTGGGAAGCCAGGGAGGAGATTGCAGAGCCTTTGGCTTTGATTTTAATGTCGTCATTGTCTACAGGAATAGTGCCAGAAGACTGGACAATAGCAGATGTTGTCCCCTTGTTCAATAAGGGGAATAGACACAACTCTGGTAATTATAGACCAGTGAGCCTTACTTCGGATGAGGGTAAAGTGTTGGAAAAGGTTATAAGAGAAAGGATTTATAATAATCTAGAAAGGAATAAGTTGATTAGGAATAGTCAACACGGTTTTGTGAAGGGTAGGTCATGCCTCACAAACCTTATAGAATCCATTGAGAAGGTGACCAAACAGGTGGATGAGGGTAAAGCAGTTCATGTGGGGTATATAGATTTCAGTAAGGCGTTTGATAAGGTTCCCCACAGTAGGCTACTGCAAAAAATTCAGAGTCTTTGTTTTGAGGGTGATGTAGTGGTTTGGATCAGAAATTGGGTAGTTGAAAGAAGACATGGGGTGGTGGTTGATGGGAAATGTTCATTCATCCTGGAGTTCACTTACTAGTGATGTACAACAAGGATCTTGTTTGAGTCCACTGCTGTTTGTCATTTTTATAAATGACCTGGACAAGGGTGTGGAAGGATGGGTTAGTAAATTTGTGGATGACACTATGGTCAGTGGAGTTGTGGGTAGTGCCGAATGATGTTGCAGGTTACAGCATGACGTAGATAAGCTGCAGAGCTGGGCTGAGAGGTGGCAAATGGAGGCTAATGCAGAAAAGTGTGAGGTGATTCACTTTGGAAGGAGCAACAGGAACAGCAACAGGAGCAACTGGGCTATTGGTAAGATTCTTGGCAGTACAGATGATCAGAGAGATCTTGGTGTCCATGTACATAAGATCCCTGAAAGTTGCCACCCAGGTTGATAAGGTTGTTAAGAAGGCATACGATTTTATTGGTAGAAGGATTGAGTTTCGGAACCATGAGGTCATGTTGCAGCTGTACAAAACTCTGGTGCGGCTGCACTTGGAGTATTGCATACAGTTCTGGTCACCGCATTATAGGAAGGATGTGGAAGCTTTAGAAAGGGCTCAGAGGCGATTTACGAGGATGTTGCCTGGTATGGAGGGAAGGTGTTATGAGGAAAGGCTGAGGGACTTGAGGCTGTTTTCATTAGAGAGAAGAAGGTTGAGAGGTGACTTAATTGAGACATGTAAGATAATCAGAAGGTTAGATAGGGTGGACAATGAGAGCCTTTTTCCTCGAATGGTGATGACTAGCATGAGGGGGCATAGCTTTAAATTAAGGGGTGATTGATACAGGACAGATGTCAGAGGTAGTTTCTTTACTCAGAGTAGCAGGGGCATGGAACGCACTCCCTGCAACAATAATAGGCTCCCCAACTTTACAGGCATTTCAATGGTTCTTGGACAAACATATGGATGAAAATGGAATAGTGTAGGATAGATAGGCTTCAGATAGGTTTTACATCAAGGGCCTAAGGGCCTGTACTGGACTGTAATGTGCTATGTTCTCTGTTCTATGTTGTCAATATAACCTCTAATTGTCAGTGTAATGGTACACCTCAGACTGCCCCATACTGCACTGAAAGAAACTGAGTTGTACTACATTTTAGGTAAAGTCAGATTTGAACTCTTATGTAATGTAATTTTCTTAAATTTCATGCATAAATACATCTTCTGAAAAGAAATTAGATGTAGGTTCTGGAACCGGTTGAATCACAATTAACGCAACAGGTTTATGTCCTTCTCCTTTGGAAATGATGCTTGACCATCAAATAGACTGTGAAAACAGAGCAGAACCTATTCTCAGAGATGCATCTCAAACTGCTTTTCAGCCCTCATTTGAAATTCAAAGAGTGTAATAGGGAATGCAAAAGTGCTTTTATGTTTGCTTAATCCATGGCAACCAACTCAAAACATTAATAAGATACTGAACGTGAAACACAACCGGTTCCATCTCTAAACATCTTGTGCTACAGTAGAAGTGTCCTGACCTCTGGGATAAAAGGTCCACCAACTATAGAGATGAGTCATAACATGCCTGATCGTAGTTTGGAGATGCCGGTGTTGGATTGGGGTGTACAAAGTTAAAAGTCACACAACACCAGGTTATAGTCAAACAGGCTTATTTGGAAGCACTAGCTTTCAGAGCACTACTCCTTCATCAGGTGGTTGTGGTGTATTCCTGCTCAGGTCGATTTTAAAAAGTCTTGGTAAATCATAAGTCTTGGTTTTGCAATCATAAGGGTATTCCTGACACCTAGGGCAACAATGTGAGCATCTGGATGTGCATCACTGAAAGAATTGCGGATGCTGTAAATCAGAAACAAAAACAGAAATTGCTGGAGAAGCTCAGCAGATCTGGCAGCATCTGTGAAGAGAAATCAAAGTTAAAATTTCGGCTTGAGCGACCCTTCCTTGGGAGCTTTTCCAGCAATTTCTGTTTTTGTTGTTGATGTATATCACCTTCATAGTGTTCCTGCAGAAAAAGGAAAGGGTGAATCCTGTCACATGGTTCCCTGAGCAGACTGTCTCATCACCAGAACTCATCACCACAAGCACCAAGAAGTTTCTTGACTGGTGGTGAGAAGGGCACAACCTGTGAGATCCTGGATATACACCAGGTCAGTCTGTTTTCAGGTGGGGGGATTTGAGACTATCGCACATCTTCTGAATATGCCTTTGCCAAGGAAGTCTGGAGAAAGATGCAGTGGTTTTTGTCGGAGTTCAGCTGAGCAGTTCCTTGACGTGTGACTCTGTGCTCTATGGTCTGTTCCCTGGGGCACACACCGAGACAAGCATCAACTGTTCCTGGAGGACCATCAACTCACTGAAAGACACTTTTTGATCTGCCTGAAACTTGTTGGTCTTCCAGAACAAGGTAATGATCTTGACTGAGTGTTGCAGATTGGCACATTGCAAGGTCTAGGACTACATGCTGATGGATGCACTAAAGTTTGGGTCAGCTGCAGCCAAGACACAGTAATGAAAGACTCTATCTGAGGTCTTTCTGCTGAAGTTAAATGGGGGTCTGTTCAGAAATTGGACACACCTCCCAATGAATGTAAATATAGTCTTGTGTGTAAAAGATGTCTTTGGTTTGTTTGGACAGAGTTAAACTCCTATGTTTGTTTGTTTCTTTGATATGCTACTGTACAGAACCAAATTGCATTTATGACTATATATACAAAGATATTTTTATGAATAAAGCATATTTTTGAAATAAAAAAAGTATCACCTTCATTGAGTTCTTCTGGAACATTGTGAGGACAATCAGAACTCCTCCACCTTATTCTTGCCACAGATTTAACCCTCTGAGATGAGTAAGCTGGTCCAGAGAAACTACACCAGGACCATTCTGGACCCTGGCTGGTCGATATTATACTAACTCCAACATGCCCTATCTCCAGCATCAGCTATACATCATCACATCTGCTGGCTACACGGTTTTCATTGTGATCATATTGGTCACTTAACAATGGGGTTTCTGATAGGTGACATTAGCCATGTTTATATAAGACTTTGGATCTGAAAAGGCTAATGCTGAGGAATGCATCAAGCACCAGCCAATCTAATGATGTCATAAGGACTGGGATGGGGAAAAGGAGAACAGCCAGGGATGGGGAGAGGAGAGGGAGACAGGCTTACCTTCGATGTTTCCTCATAGTCTCAGTATCAATGCCTATCATGGACCAGCTGTCTGTGATTGCTCTCATGCAATAAACCACATCTTATTTCAGACATGAGCCTTGACTCAATGATCTCCCAAGTGAACTTCTTTTACCAACTCAGACCTAGCAGATTCCGGATATCCCAACATAAAAGGAGGATGGTGTCAGCAATTCTTCCTTCTGGTAGTCAATAAATTAGCAATACCTACAAAAAGGTGCCAGTGTGGTTGTCTGAAGGTTTAATTTAGCTGCAACATTGCAATGTGGACATCACGCTCAAGAGCTAAGTAGAGATTGATCATGCAACAATAAATCAGATTATTGGAAGGAGACATGTTTCAATAAGATTTATCATAGAGCTATGTAATCACTGATCATGTACACAGGTTGTAGATTGGCAAGAGTTCTTGGATACCAGTGTGTGGGTGCCAAAGTGGTGTGTCAGGTTGAAACTGACAAGAGATAGCTCTCTAGTGAGAAACGGAAGACCTCAGAAATGACAGCGAGAGAAAAGACCAGTTGTCTCAATGCATTCTGAGCTGAACTGGGAAACAAAACCTATGCTGGGTCACTAATGTCACTGCCTAGTTTTGACAGACATTATCTCTGTTATTTATTCAGCATTTCCTGAGGTTACAGCTATTGCCTGAATGGTTAAAGTATCAAATAAACAAATATATTTCCTGAGTGCAGGCTCATGGAATGGGAGCTAAATTGTGTTAAATGATGTATGGCAGCCACTGGTGATATTCAGTGATCAGGTCCACCAGCAAGCAGGTCTCCTGTGGCCCGTGGGTATTTGCCACAACCTGACATATCGGGCAGAGTCATCTGGGAGTTCAAGGAAATAAGGCTCTGGCCCAGACCCTCTGAAATCCAGATTGTCAGAAATTGGACATACCTCTCAAACGTCCCAACGCATTAACTCGGTGAGAATTACCTGGAAAGTTAAAAAATATGTGTGGTGTCTGAAACCCAACTGAAAATCCTCAACTCTAAGCTGGAGTCTGGCTCAAAATCATGGTACTCCCTCTCTTACTCTGTACAACTACCATAACACATGGACTGCAATGTTTCAAGAAAGTACCCCACCACCATCCTCTCAAGGGCAATTTTAAAAATTAATTCATGGGATGGGGATGTCGCTGGCTAGCCAGCATTTACTGTACTTGAGAAGGGGATGATGAGCTGCCGCCTTGAACCACTGCAGTCCGTATGCTGTTGCTGGGCAACAAGTGCTGGCCCAATCAGAAATTCCACATCTTGTGTGAGAATAAGAAGAATAGTTATCCTGGAAATGTTCAAGGAGTTAAACCTACTCCAACTCCAATATTGCCTGCATGGTATTTGGGATAGAAATGTAATACTGCAATTATGTGCCTCCTGGCCTGCCATAGTCATGTGTTCTCTGCCATGTTGCACCCATTGGCGGCGTCTTTCTAGTGTCTTGTTCAGTGAAGACAGAGTGCAAGTGTGCTGCACTTTGACCTTGTTTATGGGCTGTGAGACCCAGGGTTGAAGAGCTAGACAGAAGTGCAACTATTAAAGACAAATACAGGAATGTCCACAGCTGAAATAATATGTGGCTTCGGATTTTCCTTTTCCATTGCCAGTTGAAATGGAAAGTGATATGAAACAGAACGGGCAGTTTTTCCACTCTCAGTGGCAAAATTATGAAATTGCAACAAGCAAGCTAGACCAAGCCATGACCAACTACAGCTTTATAAGAGACTGCTACAACATGTACTCCACCCTAATTCTTTCCAAAGAACAAAAGAAAACAGGTTGCAGAAATTTGAAAAGCCTTCAAGGCTTGCCATGAACCTGAAGTGGTATCACACCAATGAAAAAAAGGCACATCCATTAAAGCAGTGTTCTCACTGCACTGACACTATGCATCAACATAAAGGATCAAAACAAAGCTCAATGGATATCATTCATGCCAATCATGGCAATAGATGCCAATCACCTAAAGAATTCTGCCACATCTTGGAAAGGCAAAAGTTTTGAGCAATCTAGATGCAAAAGATTGTAAGTGAAGCTGGATGAAGGCAGCAGCTCCCTAAGTACAATCTGGATACTGTTTAGGAGATACAGATACAAATGTGCTGTTTAGCATTTTCATGGCTCCAGAGGAGTATCAATGCAGACATAAGAAAGAGTTAGTGATCTTTCTTGAGTGAAAGTTGTTGTGGAAACATTGGGGAAGAAGCCATCACAGACCACAATTAAAACCTAGCATAACTGCTTGACAGATCTTGCTGAACCAGAAAAATTCCATTTAAAATGCCTGACATCAAGTACCTCAGTCATGTACTGACAGCATAAGGTCTTTGCCAGATTACCTAAAGGTGTTAACTGTAACAGTGATGGAATGTCCCAACGCATGTTGGATTTGTTAACTATTTGCCAACATTTGTGCCCAATCTGACACCAGAATATGAACTATTACACCAAATTACTGCCAGGAATGTGCGGTGGCTTTGGGGCATAGGACATGAAACCCCTTCATGAAAATCAAGCACCTAGTGACATCAGTGTCCATGCTGAAATACTACGATATAAATGATGGTAACCCTGCAATGTGAAGCCAGCAGGATCAGCATTTGGAGCAACCCTGAATTCAGCTACAAGTCCTTTCAGAGCATTTTCTTCAAGTCATTGCTATCTGCCCTGAAGCATCTTCAAAGAATATTACTCTGGTTTAGAGATATCATCTGGATATGACATACAATCGAAGGAAGCAGATGCAAATTGCAGACATGCTTTCAAGAGCAGCACTCTTAATGAAGAAAACAGAGGTTGCTACGACAGAGCATGAGATTTCCCAGGTTCAGTAAGAAGCAGCAGCTCATCATTCCCTGTAATGTAACAGAAAATACCTCGCTCAAATCTAGCAAAATACCTAACAAGATGCAAATCTCTAAGTGTTGCAGGAAGCAGTGTTAAAAAGAATGCTCTGAGAACATAGGGTGCACCTATTGCTGTAAAGCCTAATGGGAAAATAGAGTTAGCCAATGATGGCATATTGTACACAAGAAATAGAGTAATTATCCTGAAGGAGCTGGGAGGATAGATACTAAAGCACATCCATGCAAACTGCTAAGAAATAGACTCAAGCCTGAGAAAGGCAAGTGATCGCTCTACTCGGCAAAATGAGTAATGAAGCCAAACAGCACATCAGCCAATGCAGGGCTTATAATGAGTACCAAGCTAAGGTGCTAAATTTGGATTTGATTGGAAGTTTTGGGCCCATGTGTTGTGGGTAGTATCTCATCCAATTGCCCTATCTCCCCTCTCTCTTGCTGTTACCCTCCCCTCTCCAAAACTTCCCTCTCTTACACTCTCATCCCCTCTCTGGGCCTTCCCTTCCCTTTCACCCCTCCTGCTTTGCCCCTCTCCTCTCTTTGCTCCCCTCTTTCCCATTCCATTCTTCTTTCTCCTTTCCCCACCCTTCTTCACTCCCCTCTCCTTTCCTTTCTCCCCTCATCTTTCCTGTCTCTTCCCTCCCCTGTCACCTCTCATCTCTCCCCTCTCTGGTCCTGGTCTTTGAACAGCAGAGTGGCAGAGCTGATGCTGGTTATGGTTACCTTGTTCCCTACCTAAGGACCTCTCTACAGCTGTCAGATCTCTTTGGCTGTAGTGCTGAGCTAACTGATACATCTTCCTTCATTGCTGCTCTATACTCTTTCACCAGAAAGCCAGGCATGTGCCAGTCATTAGATGAAAGGGTCCTACCCGAAATATTGAATGTCTTGCTCCTTGGATGCTGTCTGACCTGCTGTGCCATGCTTTATCAACTCTGATTTCTCTAGTATCTGCAGTCCCCATTGTCTCTGAGAAGAAATAGCACCCTAATTAACTAATTAGCATAAGAAAATAAGCAGAACACCTCTTCCAAAAGGCTCCAGTGTTTGACAGTAGCCCTTTGGTTTTAACTCTCACTCCCTCAGTTCACAACACCCATGTCTTCACCTCGACTCAGAGACTCAGGTTTGACTCAGTCAAACACAGCTTTCACTTTTATCCTGAGATTGGTCCAGTCTCCAGTGGTTTTAATCAACTTCTGACTCACAGGCGTCGCATTCCCCAGATTGGGTTAAACAGCAACATAATAAGGGAGCTGAGAAAATTGACGAGAGAGAGAGAGAGAGAGAAAGAAAACAGATTACTCGCACATGGTGAATGAGCCTTTCCTGTCAGTGAATGAAGATACGGAGATTGAATTGTGGAACAGCTACAGAGTGCAGGTTAGAGACATCAGAAGAGACATCAGCTTCAGGACATATCTGGTAAGGAGGTGGGTTGTGGGGGAACAGTGAAACTGTAAGTGACCTATCAGCCTGCAAGGAAAGAGGTTTGAGACGTGCAGGTGTTGCTGAAAAGCACTGAGATTTGTAATTGATAAATACAATGTGAGGAGAGACTATACCTGAATGTTAATACTTTTATTATTCACCTGAGTAGCAGAGAGCGCATGACCGGACATTGTTAGCTGAATGTACTGTTGTATTCTGTTATACATGGAAAATTGTATAGATGGGCTAATTTATCCCTGGATATTCCAAGTTGCAACTATTCTCAGGGCTGGCCAGGTTACATTTTGGTCTGAAACATTAGTTTAATCTATATTTAATGCAAGGCTCCATCTTAGCTTTTACCTTTTTTTAGTGCCAGGAACGACTCTCCTGAGCACTCAAACAGTTAGATGCCATTTAAAATGCCCGTTTTCTCTCAATGATGAGGCTGCCCAGTAACTGGGGGAGGAATTCATCAAAACAAGTTCCCAACAGTGGCCAGCTAATTGGGAGTAAACACAGTGTTGCTGAGGATTTTCAGCATTATATAAAAGGTTCATTATCTCTGAGCATTGACGCACTGCTATGGTCGTAAAGGAATATGATGGGGAACTTTCTGGACACTTTGTCAGGAGTTCAACCATCATTCAATATTTATTTTGAAAATTCCCTAGAAAACACGATCTTGCTGGGAATCTTATAGGAGTTAGCAGTATAAACATGCTCGTGGCCATCTTGCTCAGTTGCTCTGGAGAAGAATGTGGAGAGGAAGCTAGGCTGAGAGGTATCAGGTCCTGCATAGATAATACAGTAGGATGAGGAAGATTTGATTCCCTCTTCCAATTTTAGGACATCTCCTCACCTCTTTTGGGACCTCCAATCCGGCCCAAGAACCTGTGCACACGCTTCCTCACTCTCTGAGCCATTTTGCAACATTTTATTGTGTGTTAGTCAGTAAACATCTCCTCAGCTATCTCCTTCAGAAGCCTGGGGTATAATCCACCTGGTCTGGGTGATTTATCCACCTTCAGACTTTTCAGCTTCCCTAGCACTTTCTCCTTCGTGATGGCCACTCTCTGCCCCTGTCAAGTTCAAATTATTTTATCAGCAATTAAAACTGTGTGCTGAAACCAGACTTTCAAATGCATCTGATTAGCACAAAACAGATTTAATCCCTGAAATAAGCCTCCTCACTGTCTCCAAAGGACAGGTTAAGGGTAAAAATCAAATACTGAATGGAAGTACAAACCTGAGACACCTGTTTGAGAGCTCGGTTTTAACACACAATATTCCAGCTAACTAATGATTGTCACTGTTTAAATGTGCCTGAAGGTTCCAAAACTGGCAAGTTTAACACTCCAGGACTGATTTGATAAAAGTTTCATCTCCACTCATGGAGTGGAGTCCAACACTATGGAGAGAAACCAGTGGGAAAGGATTACTCAGGAAATTGTCTGGACAAACTGGAACACTCACAGAAATTCAGCAGGTCTGGGGAGAGATAAAAACAGAATTAACATTTCGCCTCTGGTATGATTCTTCTTCAGAAGTGAAAAGGGCTGTGAAACAATGTTTTTTACACTGTGGACAAATGTTGAGAATGCCCAGATCAAAAGATAAATGGAAAGATAACAGCGGTGAAGTAGGGATAGAGATATAAAATAGAGGTAAATGGAAGTGAGAAAAGGAAAACTGCCCAAACCAAAGCCAACAAAGCATGGCTGGGGACTAGGGGACAGTGTTGGGTGTAGGTTGCGATCAAAATGGAAGACAGAGGCCATGTTCTGAAGTTGTTTCATTCAATGTTGAAACCTGAAGGCTATAAGATGCCTGAGTGCAAAATGAGGTACTGTTTATCAAGCTTACGTTATGATTTGTTGGAAGATATATAGCAGGCCCAGGACAAAAATGTTTGAATGAGCAACGTGGTTTATTAAACTGGCAAGCAATTGAAAGGTCAGGATCATTCATATCAACAGAATGGAAGTGCTCCACAAAGCTGTCATGATATATGATTAATCTACTTATACACTTAATGGTAAGGTCCTAGGGAGTGTTGCTGAACAAAGAGACCTTGGAGTGCACGTTCATAGTTCCTTGAAAGTGGAGTCACAGGTAGATAGGATAGTGAAGAAGGCATTTGGTATGCTTTCCTTTATTGGTCAGGGTATTGAGTACAGGAGTTGGGAGTTCAACCTACAGGAGTTGGGAGGTCATGTTGCGGCTGTACAAGACATTGGTTAGGCCACTGTTGGAATATTGTGTGCAATTCTGGTCTCCTTCCTATCAGAAAGATGTTGTGAAACTTGAAAGTGTTCAGAAAAGATTTACAAAAATATTGCCAGAGTTGGAGGATTTGCGCTACAGGGAGAGGCTGAACAGACTGGGGCTGTTTTCCCTGGACCGTCAGAGGCTGAGGGGTGACCTTATAGAGATTTACAAAATTATAAGGGGCATGGATAGGATAAATAGGCAAAGTCTTTTCCATGGGTCGGGGAGTCCAGAACTAGAGGGCATAGGTTTAGGGTGAGAGGGGAAAGATGTAAAAGAGACCTAAGGGGCAACTTTTTCATGCAGAGGGTGGTACGTGTATGGAATGAGCTGCCAGAGGATGTGGTGGAGGCTGGTACAATTGCAACATCTAAGAGGCATTTGTATGGGTATATGAATAGGAAGGGTTTGGAGGGATAGGGGCCGGGTTCTGGCAGGTGTGACTAGATTGGGTTGGGATATCTGGTCGGCATGGACAGGTTGGACCGAAGGGTCTGTTTCCATGCTGTACCTCTCTAGACTCTATGATTGTACTCTGTATGCTCTGTTCAATGATTGTTGAGTCAGGCCCACACTCCGACAATGCTCGTTGGCAGTAGATATCAGCAAAGGCCCTTGCTCACTGGTTAGCACTGCTGCCTCACAGCGCCAGAGATCCAGGTTCAATTCCAGCCTTGGGTGACTGTCTGTGTGGAGTTTGTACATTCTCCCCGTGTCTGCGTGGGTTTCCTCCAGGTGCTCTGGTTTCCTCCCATAGTCCAAAGATGCGCAGGTCAGGTGGAGCGGCCATGCTAAATTGCCCATAGTGTTAGCTGTATTAGTCAGGAGTAAATGTAGGGAAATGGGTTTGGGTGAGTTACTCTTCGGAGGGTCGGTGTGGACTTGTTGGGCCGAAGGGCCTGTTTCCACAATTTATGGAATCTAATCTAAATGGCTCACTGTGCAGTAATAAAGACTGCTTACAGGATTTGCACGTTGTACCTGTGAAAGGAGTGCATTAAACTGCACCTGAGACTGTGTCTGCAGTCAGAGAAATTCACACAGAAGATCATGAGGCAGAGGGAACAGAGGTGGCAAAAGTCAGGCCTAAGGTTGATTCTCCAACAGCATAGAGAGAGCATTTAACTATCCAATGTCGCTGTCAAGAGGTGAGCGTTTGGCAGTACACAGCAGGGCAGCAAGATCACTCACTCAACACCCACCCTACTCTCGAGACAGCTATCAGGGCAGTGTCTCAACTGAAAGGCAGGCCTTGCCCTGACTCATCCATTCTATTAGAAGCAGCGTTACTTTGTGGCATTGCTCAGGAGCATGTGGGACGTGGATACAAGACAGTGACGGCCGGTGTTCTCACTATGGCTCCCAGTTCAATGCTACAGGTTTACCAGCACACATCCTAACATTTTTTTCTCTGTTTTACCCAGATAGGTGGATTGTTCCACAAGTGGCCCAACAAATGAATAATCTGTCAGCACATCAGCTCTCAGTGAAAACTGCAATAGAGGAGGAAATCGAGAGATTGGAAAATGGAGTCAGCAGGTTCGTGCATTGTACACTGTAAACAGCAGGGACACATGATTCCAGGACAAACAATGCACAGGAAGGGTGGCAGTTAAGGAATTGCATACACACTAACTGGGGTATAATTCCCACACAGACTGATTCTCACTGGGATATGGGTCCCACACACTTTAACTTTCATTGGGATATAGATTCCACACACATCAACTCTCATTGGGTCCCACATAAACCTATCTCCACAGAGATAAGCCTACCACGCACACTGACTCTCACCAGAATATTGTTTCCACGCACACTGACTCTCACTGGGATATTTCTACAAAACACATCAATTCTGACTAGGTATGGGTCCCACGTACATTGACTCTCACTTTGGTCCAGTTCTTCAAACATAAAATCTGTGGACCAAACACAGAAATTCTGTGGATCTGGCAATGTGACAATATGGATCAAAACTGAGTTAACATTTCAAGTCCACTGGTGCTGCCAGACCTGCTGAGTTTCTAGAACAATTTCTGTTCTCTTTCCAGATTTTCATCATCCGCAGTTCCTTGTTTTTAAATTCCATGGAACCAGAGTGACTTATTGCCCCAAGCCTGTTCCACTATGCTATGATATCTGGCTCACCGCAGGTGACAGTCCTGCCCAGTTCCTATAATTATGCTGGAAGAAGCATAGAGTTTCTATATCAGAAATAAAATTAAGCATTAAGTGTGCACAATTTAGCACGTGGTAATAGAATGTTCCAAAATTCTACCAACTTGTAGGTGTAGAATTTTTTTTTTAAATTCTCCCCAGTTGTAGGGAATCTTCCACAGGACACTAAATTCTGGGAATTTGGTGACTTGGGGGAAGAGGTGCTGTTGTTCTGTTTAAAAAGGCAATTGGTGTTCTCGAAGGAGGATTGACAGAGGGCCAGGACGAGAGTATTTGTTCTAATTCCTGTTTAAGCAAGGGGCTAACTGGAAACTGGAAGAAAGAATAGAATTATTTCTCCTCAGGTTATCAAGTTACAGATGAGCTTGTTGATTTGGAATCTATAAATTTTATTGGGACATATTATAATGGGGCGCTTTAATTCTCCAATTATCACTGATGTTAGAAAAGAGATAAATGTAAAGAAAATGTTCCTGAGAAATGTTTGGGAGAACTTCCTTATTATTATAAAACAGGTTGACACCCCCTCTGAGGACCAAAACTGAAACACCCAAAAAGGAGTGCCTCACCTGATAATCTGTTAAAAGGAGTGTGAGAGGAGGTGTAATCTGTTTTGTTAGCAGGTTCTAGTAATTAAGTAAAACAAATCCCTGATGCTCACTTAACAATCCACAAGTAACAATTTATTTAACTAAGTCTAACCATGAAGAAATTATCTAAACTATTAACAAACCAAACAATTCTTTTTTAACTAACTATTTCTGAATAACACAAGATTCTAATGGTATGCTGTTCAAATAAACACAAATCCCACTTATATAACAAAACAATAGAATTTAGTCTCTCAAAATTACAGCCAGGTTACATGTCTTCTGGAACTTTGTGTCTTCTCCACCGATCCTTCTGTCAGAAATGTTTTCTCTGTAGATTCTTGCATTAGGAATTTAGATGGTGTGGCAGGGTAATGTGGTAAATAAGATGGTGCTTTCTCTTAGAGCTGAGAACTGTTATGTCTTAGCAAATGTCACTTAGCTCTGGGGCGTTTTCCAAATACCCCCTTCCTTTATACTCATAATGATAGATCAATAGCCTCACTGGCATGTGCTATCGGTAGCAATCCTGAGATTACTATTCTGCTTGGTCTGCTTTATAGATTCCACCCGAACTCCCTATATTCACTTTTCAGGTCCTCTTCCCTTTTCCTAGCTAAGAATCCTGTAGACTTCATCTGAGACATCCCTGACCCTGGTATTGGGAGGCAATATATCATCCAGAAGTCTAGTTCGCAACCACAGCATCTCCCAGCCTTTCCTCTAACCATTGAATCTCCTCTCACTATCGCTTTCCTATTCTCCCCCCTTCCCTTCTAAGCCACAGTGCCAGGCTCAGTGCCAGAGACCTGGACGCTGTGGCTTTCCCTTGGTAGGTCATCCCTGCAACAGTATCCAAAGCGGGATACTTACTATTGAGGGGAATGGCCATAGGGGTCCCTACACTGTGTGCCTATTTTTGTCCCACTCCTGACAGTCACCCAGTTACCTTTATCCTGTAACTTAGGTGTGACTACCTCCCTACAACCCCTATCTATCACCCTCTCAGCCTCCCGAATGATCCAAAGTTCATCCAGTTCCAGCTCCAGTTCTCTAATGCAGTCTGTGAGGAGCTGGAGTTGAGTGCACTTCTCACAGGGATACTAGTGATGACTCTTACCTCCCACATCCTGCAAAAGGAGCATGCAACTGCCCTAGCTTCCATCCCTTATGATTTAAGTTGCCAAAAGAGATTTAAAAAAACTTTATCTTACCAACTCGCCACACAGAGTGTAATTTGGTTTGTGGAGGAGGACAGGTGAGAAACACTGCGCGTGTAGTGTTTCGAGTTTAGCCACTTCCTGAATGTATTAGATCACTTACCCAACAGTTCCCCATGTCCGCTTCCACTCCTGCTCAGCCTTCACACCGCTGATTCATGAGGTAACTATTTTATATTCAAGTTTACCTTCCCAGCTGGCCCCTGGTTCATGCTCTCTCGCTGTTGAAATCGAGAGTTATAGAATCATAGTTATAGAGATGTACAGCACGGAAACAGACCCTTTGGTCCAACTCGTCCATGCCAACCAGATATCCCAACCCAATCCCTACCTGCTAACACCTGGCCCACATCCTTCCAAACCCTTGCTATTCATCTACCCATCCAGATGCTTTTAAATGTTGCAGTTGTACTATCCTCCACCATTTCTTCTGGCAGCCCATTCCACACGGCAGCCTGTGGCAGCCCTTATCATTAAGTGTGTAAGTCCTGCTAAGATTTGCTTTCCCAAAATGCAGCACCTTGCATTTATCTAAATTAAACTCCGTCTGCCACTCCTCAGCCCATTGGCCCATCTGATCAAGATCCCGTTGTAATCTGAGGTAATCTTCTTTGCTGTCCACTAGACCTCAAATTTTGGTGTCATCTGCAAACTTACTAACTATACCTGTTATGCTCACATCCAAATCATTTACATAAATGACGAAAAGTAGTGGATCCAGCACTGATCCTTGTGGCACTCCACTGGTCACAGGCCTCCAGTCTGTAAAACAACCCTCCACCACCACCCTCTGTCTTCTACCTTTGAGCCAGTTCTGTATCCAAATGGCTAGTTCTCCCTGTGTTCCATGAGATCTAACCTTGCTAACCAGTCTCCCATGGGGAACCTTGTTGAACGTCTTATTGAAGTCCACATAGATCACATCTACCATTCTGCCCTCATCAAACCCCTTTGTTACTGCTTCATAAAACTCAGTCAAGCTTGTGAGACATGATTTCCCACACACAAAGCCATGTTGACTATCCATAATCAGTTCTTGCCTTTCCAAATACATGTACATCCTGTCCTTCAGGATTCCCTCCAACAACTTGCCCACCACTGACATCAAACTCACCGGTCTATAGTTCACTGGAGTGTGTGGAATGAATTCCCAAAGGAAGTCGTAGATGGAGGTACAGTTAAAACATTTCAGAAACATTTGGATAGGTACATGAATAGGAAAGGTTTAGAGGGATATGGGCCAAATGCAGGCAAGTGAGACTAGCTTTGGGAAATTTGGACCAGTTGGACTGATTTCTTTTCTCGTGCTATGTGATTCTATAACAATGAAAACAATCTCTCAGCATCTCCCCTCTCAAGTACTCTAAGAATCTCATATGTTTCAATAAGGCACATTCTAAATTCCAACCAGTTCGGGTCCAAACTGCACAATCTCTCCTCGTAAAACAGTCCTTCCGTGGCTGGTTTCAACCTGGTGAACCTTTCTGGATTATATCCAATGCCAGTATATCTTTCCTTCAATAATGGGTCCAAAACTGTTCACAATAATCCAATCATGATCTGGCTTCTACTTTTATAGTCCTTTCGTTTGAAATAAAGGTCAGCATTCCATTTGTCTTCCCTATACTTGCTGAACTTGGATGTTTAATTTTTTTTGTGATTTGTGGACAAGGACTCAAATTCCCCTGTTTGTAGCTCTGCAGTTCTTGTCCATTTAAATAAAGTTCAGTTCCTTTATTCCTCCTGCCAAACTGTATAACCTCACATTTTTCCACATTGCATTCCATCAGCCAAGTTTTTGTCCATTCAGTTAACCTGTCTTGACCTCTTCACAGACTCTTTGTGTCAACCTTATCACTTGCCATCCCACTTATTTTTTATATTATCCACAAACATGATTCCAGTAAATTTACTTTCCTCATCCAAGTCATTAATGTTATCGTAAATAATTGTGGCCCCAGCAATGAACCCTGTGGGACACCACTAGTTATAGGTATCCATCCTGAAAATGCCTCCTCTTATCCAAACTCTCTACATTCTATGAGTTAGCCAATCCTCTATCAATGCTAATATTCTCCAACATCAGTTATCTTATTAAGTAACCTAACATGTAGTACCATAACAAAGGCCTTCTGAAAATCCAAATATACTACTTCCACAGCTTCTCCTTTATCTGTCCTGCTTTTGACTTCCTCAAG
Source organism: Chiloscyllium plagiosum (assembly GCF_037043375.1). Taxonomy (NCBI): domain Eukaryota; kingdom Metazoa; phylum Chordata; class Chondrichthyes; order Orectolobiformes; family Hemiscylliidae; genus Chiloscyllium; species Chiloscyllium plagiosum. The sequence continues at coordinate 88,575,489 of NW_028270149.1, read as the reverse complement.
AAATCTTTGTAAGGAATCATTTCCTTCAGGAGGTCATGCTGACATTCCTTGACCATATTATGTATTTCTAAATATTCTGCTATAATATCCTTTATAATAGTCTCTAACATTTTCCCAATAAAATATGTTAAGGTAACTGGCCCACAGTTATCTTTTTATCTAGGCAAAAGTGGGTACTGCAGATGCTGGAGATTAGAGTCAAGATTAGAGTGGTGCTGGAAAAGGACAGCAGGTCAGGCAGCATCTGAGGAGAAGGAAAATCGATGTTTTGGGCAAAGGCCCTTCATCTTTCTATCTCCTTCCCTTTCTAAATAAATGTGTTACATTGGCAGCTTTTCAATCCTCTGGGACTCTCCAGAATTTAAGAATTTTTAGAAGATGACAATCTGTGCATCCATTATCTCTGCAGCTACCTCCTTTAGTATCCCAGTATGTGTCCTATCAGGTCCAGGAAAGTTAATGATCTTTCACCCCATTATTTTCCCTAGCACACTTTTCTCTTCCTCTCCTTTTGCCCCTTGAATATTTAGTAGTTTTGGAACACTGTTTGTGTCTTCTACTGTGAAGACTGATGAGAAGTATTTATTCAACTCCTTGGTAATTTCTCAGATCCCATTACTATTTCCCCAGCTTCATTCTCTCAAGAGCCTGTGCTCATTTTAAGTTCTCACTTCCTTTTTTTACATTTAAAGAAGCTCTTGCTCTCCATCTTGATATTTCTTGCACGTTTGCCCTTAAAGTGTATTTTCTCCCTCTTTATTGTTTTTAGTCATCTTTTATTGGATTTAAAACTTTCCCAGTTTTCTGCTTGCTGATAATCTTTGCCACATTATATGTTTTTTGTTTTCTTTCAATCTGAAGCAATCCTTAACTTCCCCTGTTAACCAAAGTTAGCTATCCCCTTCCTTGAATCCTTCTTCCTCATTGGCTGTGAGTCGCACATTATTTTCTTACATGTTCTGCCATTGTTCCTCAACTGGGTTTGCTGCTAAATTCCTTTTCCAGTGCTGTTGAGCTTGCTCTTCCCTCGTTCCTTTGTAATTGCTAGGATTGGCAGATATTAGCAAAAATAAGGTTGGATAGACTTGGACTATTTTCGCTGGAGCATCAGAGGCTGAGGGTTTGAAGTACATAAAATTATGAGAGCATGGATAGAAAGATAGGGGTAAAGTTTAAAATGTGAGGCAATTTTTTTCATGCAAAAAGTGGTAGGTTCCTGGAATATGCTGTCGGGGAGGTGGTAGAAACAGATACAATAGCAAACTTTAAGAGGGACTTAGAAAGATACATGAACAGTAGGGAATAGAGGTATACAGACCATGTGCAGGCAGATGGGACTTGTTTAGAATAGCAACATAGATGGCAAAGACATGGTGGGCTGAAGGACCTGTTCCTGTGCTCTCGTCTTACCCTTAGATTAGATTAGATTCCCAACAGTATGGAAACAGGCCCTTTGGCCCAACCAGTCCACACCGACCCTCCGAAGAATAACCCACCCAGACCCATTTCCCTCTGACTAATGCACCTAACACTATGGACAATTTAGCATGGCCAATTCACCTGAACTGCACATTTTTGGACTGTGGGAGGAAACCGGAGCACCTGGAGGAAACCCACACAGACACGGGGAGACTGTGCAAACTCCACACAGACAGTCACCTGAGGCTGGAATTGAACATGGGACACTGGTGCTATGAGGCAGCAGTGCTAACCACTGAGCCACCGTACCGCCTTACTAAAACTTAGCACAGTTGTTTTCAACCCAATTTCCTGCCTCTCAAACTGAATACTAAATTCTACCATGTTATGGCTACTATTTCCGAGGGAATCTTTCACTCTGATTTATTAATCCTGGTTCATTACATGTCACCAGACCCAAAAGAGCCAAATTCCTGGTTAGAATTACCGCATTATGTTCTAGGAAACTCACCTGCACACACTCTCTGAATTCTTGCTCATGGCTAACTGCCAATCTGACTATCCGAATCGACATGAAGATTAAAGTCACTCATGATTAACATTCTGCTTTTGTTAAATACCCTCAATATTTCATTGAATACTGTCTGAATGATTTCTAAAGAAATGTTTGATAAAGTACCACATAAAGTTATAGAGGTCTACAGCACAGAAGAAAGGTCCTTCACCCATTGAGTCTGTGCTGGTCAAAAATAGGCATCCAACTGTTCTATCCCATTTTTCAGCAGTTGGCTCATAGCTTTGTATGCTGTGGAACTGCAAATGCAAATCTAAATGCTCCTTAAATGTTACGAAGGTTTCTGCTCTGACCACTCTCACAGGCATGAGTTCCAGATTCTCATCATCCTCTGGATAAAAAGATTTCCTCACATCTCCTTCAAACATTTTGCCTTATACCTTAAATCTATGCCTCCAGTAATAAGGATGTTAAGGATATGAATAATAGAACTGAGGCTTTCAGAATTGGAGGGTCAGTGTTGGATGAAAATTTAGTTTAAGGACAGGAAGCAGTGAATGATGGTCGTCAGCTGTCTTTCTGTTGTCTTTCTCTCAGAGCAGTGCTGGGACACTGCTTTTCTTGCTCAATTTAAATAACTTGAATATTGAGAGAAGAGTAATATTTTCATAATTGCTGATGATAAAATTATGGCAAACCGTAAGAACATTCAACAGCATAGGAGTGGGTCCTTCAACTCACAATGTTGTGCTGAACATGATGCTAAATTAAACTCATCTCTTCTGCCTGCCCTTGATCCATATCCCCCCATTCCTTACATATTCTTGTGCTTATCTAAAAGTCCTCTTAAATGCCCCTATTGCATTTGCCTCCACCACAACCCCTGGCAGTGCAGTCCAGACTCTTACCACTCTCTATGTAAAAAACTTGCCCCTCACAGCTCCCTTGAACTTTACTCCTCTTATGTTAAATGCATGCCCCCTACTTTTAGACATTTTAACTCTGGCAGAAAGATTCTGACAGTTAATCCTATCGAAGCAACTCATAATTTTATAGACTTCTATCAAGTCTTACCTCAGCCTCCGCCATTCCAGAGAAAAGAATCTGAGTTTTTCTAACCTCTCCTTTTAACTCATATCCTCTAATCAAGGCAGCATCCTGGTAAATCTCTTCTGCACACTCTCCAAAGCCTCTACATCCTTCCTATAATGGGGTGACCAGAACTGAATGCAATACTTATATGTGGCCTAACCAGAGTCTTATAAAAATGCAACATGACATCCTGACTCTTGTACTCGATTCCCCAACCAATAAAGACAAGCATGTCATGCAACTTCTTTACCACCCGATATACTTGCTTGGCCACTTTCAGGGAGCTATGGACTTGAACTTGAAGATCCCTCTGTACATCAATGCCGTTCAGAGTCCTGCTAATAACTTTTTCTTAACATTTGATATCTCAAAGTGCAGCACCTCACACCAACCTGGATTAAACTCTTTGTAATTTCTCTGCCCACATCTGCAACTGATCTATATCCTGCTGTATCCTCGGACAACCTTCTACACTATCCATAACTCCACCGAAATAAGGAGGGAGAAGATTAAATATGAGACTAAGCTAGCCAATAAAATAAAGGAAGACTGCAAGTGTTTCTTTAGATATATAAAAGGCAAGGAAACGGCTGAGGAACTGAATAATTACTTTGCGGCAGTCTTCAAAGTGGAAGACATGTGTAATATCCCAAAAATTCAAGACAGTGAGGGGGGCAGAGCTGAGTATGATGGCCATCACCAAGGAGAAGGTACTAAAAAAACTGAATGGCCTGAAGGTAGATAAATAACCTGGACCAGATGGACTACACCCCAGAGTTCATTGGGAGATAACTGAAGGGATAGTGGAAGCTTTAGTGGTGATCTTTCAGGAATCGCTAGAATCAGGGAAGGACTCAGGGGACTGGAAAATCACTAATGTGATCGGCCTGTTTAAAAAGGGAGTGAGGCAGACAATGGAAAATTACAGGCCAATTAGCCTAACCTCATGTTGTGGGTGAGATCTTTGAAACCATTGTGAAGGATGAGATTTCTGAATACTTGGAAGTGTATGGTAAAATAGGGCAAAGTCAGCATGGATTCATCAAGGGGAAGTCATGCCTGACAAATCTGTTAGAATTCTTTGAGGAAGTAACAGCAGGTTAGACCAAGAATGCCAATGGATGTTATCAAACTGGATTTCAAGAAGGCCTTTGACAAGGAACCAGACAGGAGGCTACTGAGTAAGATAAGGGCCAATAGTGTCAGAGGCAAGGTGCTAGCATTGATAGAAGCTTGGCTGGCTGAAAGCAGAGATTGGGGATAAGGGGGTCCTTCTCAGGATGGCAGCCTGTGACAAGTGGTGTTCCGCAAGGCTCAGTGCTGGGACCACAACTGTTCACTTGAGACATTAACGATCAAGATGAAGAAACTGAGAGCATTATGGCTAAGTTTGCAGATGATACAAAGATAGGTAGAGGGACAGGTAGCATTGAGGAGGTGGAGAGGCAGCAGAAGGATCTGGACTGGTGAGTAGTGTGGGCAAACAGGTGGGAGATGGAGTACAACGTTGTGAAGTGTGAGGTCATGCACTTTGATTGGAAGAATAGAGGCATGAACTATTTTCTAAAGGGGGAGAAAATTCAGAAGTCTGAAGTGCAAAACGACTTGGGAGTTCTAGTCCAGAAATCTCGCAAGGCAAACTTATAAGTGTGGTCAATAGTTAGGAAGACAAATACAATGATGGTATTTATTTTGAGAGGGCTTGTATATAAATGCAGGCATATATTTCTTAGGCTCTATAAGGCCGTGATTAGATCACATTTGAAGTATTGTGCACAGTTTTAGGTCCCATATCTCAGGAAGGATGTACTGACCCTGGAGCATGTTCAGAGGAGGTTTACGAGAATGGGCCCAAGAATGAAAAGCTTAACATATGAAGAATGTTTGAGGACTCTAGGTCTATGCTCGATGGAGCTTAGAAGGACGAAAGTGGATCTAATTGAAACATACAGAATACTGAATGTTCTGAACAGAGTAGATATTGGGAAGATGTTTCCATTGGTAGGACAGCACACTCTTAGAGTAAAGGAAAGACCTTTTAGAATGGAGATAAGGAGTAACTTCTTCAGGCAGATAATGATGAATCTTTGGACTTCATTGCTACAGAAGGCTCTGGAAGCCAGATCATTGAATATATTAAGACAGATATTCTGAGTTCCTGAGTATCAAGGGGCTCAAGGGTTATGTGGAGAAAGAGGGAGAATGGGGTTGAGAAACTTATCAGCCACGATTGAATGGCAGAGCTGACCTGATGGGTTGAATGGCCTAATTTCTGCTCCTATGTCTTATGGCCTAGACCTTTTCTTGTTAGAATTCTTTCTTTTAAGCTTTCTTCATTTTTCTATCTTTTTCCCACAAGAAAAGAGACTGTGAGAGATGCTTTCTGAAGCAGGTTGTGGCTGGTCAGGATTTACGACGAACTTCGATAAAATGGCCATAAATTAAAGCATGCTGGGAAATGGAAGCCAACCTTGAGTAAAGTGACATGCTGCATTATCTAGATAGGCTCCAGCTGCCCACAGTTTGCAAACAAACCTGATAGCTGCAGACCCTGCAATACACACTTGAAGTTGGATTTGAATGGGACAATGGAATGTTGCCGTCAGGATAATCAGGAGCATTCGCATCATTCACCAGACATTGAGGCACCTCGCACTCTTATTTGGAGGAGGATGCATGCACCCAGCACCTACCATAATGGATACCTAAGGGCCATCCTGCCATCAACGTGCCAGTGCTGGTTGGGTCTGATCAATCAGGGTAATAGAACCCGATCAATCCATTGGCAGATCCCGAGACCCTCCCAAAAGGGCACAAAGACTTTGAAGGATAAGAATCACTGCAAAACCCTGCTCAGAGCGGTAACTCGAGAATAACTACCGAAAGAGAAGACACCCCTGAGACCCTCGGGAGAAGACCAGACGACATCACCACGTGGAGCCTGGTTAAGTTCTAGTGTGGTGGTGGCTGATCATACAACGTTATTTTAATGCATAAAGTAGTTTGTAGTGTTTATCGTTAGTTTATAGTATACTTTATTATTCTAACATTAATTGTGTCAAATAAATGAGTATTATTGTGTATCATTATTAATAGTTGACTCACAGTCCTTTTCCTGAATATGAGAATTTATAACACGCTGTGACTCCATCAGAGCTCTCTTGTCAGGTAGAATTTGACTGAATCAAAAGACATTAGTAAGCCTCAAATTATCCGTCTCACTGCTTCTAAAAGCAACAATGCATTACATAGCTCCCGATTTGCAACACTGAATTTTTAATTTGCAAAACTCTCCTGGTAATTCAATTAGATCAGTCCAATTTGCATTTCAATTTATAGTTCCAATAAAAAAGGAATTCTGCTCCCTCTTACAATTCAATTGAAGAAACTAGGAGTGTTCTCCTTGAAGGGCAGATTTGGTTGGCAACAAGTTTATGATCGGGTTAGATAGGTTTGACATGGAAATACTCTAGCCATCAGCTGATTGTTTAGATTACTTACAGTGTGGAAACAGGCCCTTCGGCCCAACAAGTCCACACCGACCCTCCGAAGAGCAACCCACCCAGACCCATTCCCCTACACCTAACACTACAGGCAATTTAGCATGGCCAATTCACCTAACCTGCAAATTTTTGGACTGTGGGAGGAAACCCACACAGACACGGGGAGAATGTGCAAACTCCACACAGACAGTTGCCTGAGGCGGGAATTGAACCCGGGTCTCTGGCGCTGTGAGGCAGCAGTGCTAACTGTTGTGCTACCGTGCCGCCTGAAAATGATCGGGTTAGATAGGTTTGACATGGAAATACTCTAGCCATCAGCTGATTGTAGAAGGACTCATGGGCAGTTCTAAGGTTTTTGCCCTGCTCCTCGGATGCTGCCTGGCCTGCTCTGCTTTTCCAGCACTACTCTAATCTAGTTCTAAGGTTTTGTCCAAGAGATTTAAGAGGGTTATAAGGCAGTGAGCAACAATGGCATGAACCTCACTGCCCATATGGGACTGGAAAAAGATGAATTATTTCAAAAACAAATTGAATGTGGAATGCAGGATTTTGGGGATAGAGTGAAGGCTTGCAGCTAATTGGATTGCTTCACTGGGAACTGCATAGTTTGATGGATCGGCCTTTTTGACCCACATGGAATGAGTCAATCATGTTATGTTTCACTTTTGTTACAGAACAGCATCTGCCTCTGATGATACCAGCTCTGAGTTGCAGAGAGTATCTGCTCTAGATCCAGGAGGGCTGCTCTCCCAGAATTCATTCCGAGGACAAGGGGCACTGTCCAGGTAAAGAGAATAATCAAGTGCACAGGTCACTGAGCTACCAGTCTTCATGGACAACACCGCTGTCAATCACATTCAGGTCTTCACCCTCAGACTTTTAACTCAGTCACCCTTCAACCAATTGCCCTTGCCCCGCTCACCTTTGACACTTTTGAATTAGTCACCGTTGACCTGCTCAAGCTGTAATATAGTTCAGGCAATGGGGAAACCCTGTCTGATTGAAACCTTGCCATTGGGAAGGTGGAGGGGTAGGAACACTGACAGCCAGTCTCCTGTCCTTGGCTCCTATCACCCCCTTGACTCCTATTGTACCTTCACACACTTGTGTTGAAGGATCCAAAGGCTAATTCCTGGTTTTGTCCCTGAATCAACACCACCAGCAGCCACACATCCCAGGTGCATTGCTGACAATGGACAGCTGCCAAACTCTGTTGGCTGGAAGTATTTGCTGGATGGAATTTGGCATTATAGATAATAGACAATAGGTGCAGGAGTAGGCCCTTCAGCCCTTCGAGCCAGTATCACCATTCATCATGATCATGGCTGATCATACACAATCAGCATCCTATTCCTGCCTTATCCCCATAACCCTTGATTCCATTATCTTTAAGAGCTCTATCCATCTCTTTCTTGAAAGTATCCAGAGACTTGGCCTCCACTGCCTTCTGGAGCAGAGCATTCCATATGTCCACCACTCTCTGGGTGAAGAGGTTTCTCCTCAACTCTGTTCTAAATGGCCTACCCCTTATTTTTAAACTGTGTCCTCTGGTTCTGGACTCACCCATCAGCGGAAACGTGCTTCCTGCCTCCAGACTGTCCAATCCTTTAATAATCTTATATGTCTCAATCACTTCTCCTCCCATCCTTCTAAATTAGTGTATACAAGCCCAGTCGCTCCAATCTTTAAACATATGATAGTCCTGCCATTCTGGGAATTGACCTCGTGAACCTACACTGCACTCCCTCAATAGCCAGAATGTCCTTCCTCAAATTTGGAGACCAAAACTGCACACAATACTCCAGGTAGGGCCCTGTGCATCTGCAGAAGGACCTCTTTGCTCCTATACTCAATGCCTCTTTTTATGAAGGCCAGCATGCCATTGGCTTTCTTCACTGCCTGCTTGTACGTGCATGCTTGCTTTCATTGACCGATGTACAAGAATACCCAGATCTCATTGTACTTCCCTTTTACCTAACTTGACTACATTTAGATAGTAATCTGTCTTCCTGTTCTTACTACCAAAGTGGATAACCATACATTTATCCAGATTAAACTGCATCTGCCAAGTATCTGCCTACTCACCTAGCCTGTCCAGGTCACCCTGTATTCTCCTAATATCCTCCTCACATTTCACCCTGCCACCCAGCTTTGTGTCATCAACAAATTTGTGAATATTATCTTTAACGCCTTCATCCATATTGTTAATGTACATTGCAACAGCTGTGGTACCAGCACCGAACCTTGTGGTACCCCACTGGTCATTGCCTGTCATTCCAATAGGGACCTGTTTACCACTACTCTTTGCTTCCTTTTAGTCAGCCAATCCAAGTCAGTATTTTGCCCCCAATACCATATGCCCTAATTATCAAAAGCTTTCTGAAAGTCCTGGTATGCTACATCCACTGGCTCTCCCTTGTCCGTCTTCATAGTTACATCCTCAAAAAATTCCAGAAGATTAGTCAAGCACGATTTCCCCTGCATAACTCCATGCTGATTCTGACCCATCCTGTTACTGCTATATAAATGAGTCATAATTGGCTGTTATGTGCCTGAGTGGTACTTAATTTACTCAGCCTTCTTGACAAGCAATGGGGGTGGGGTCTTAGTTAAGACCTGCCACCTGCATTTGATGCAACTCTCTGTCTCTCATTCACACTCTTTGACTGATGTGGCATCCATCTGTGATCAGTCACCTTGTGGGAGCTCCACCTGACCAGAGATACATTCCTTACATAAAGCAGTTCAAAACTTGCTCCTTTATAAGCTTCACCTTGGCTGTAAACCTCCAGAATATTCACTCCCTCCCCTCCCCAACCCCAAAGCCTTCCCTAATTGCCTTGTCCCCCACCATTGCAGAGTCAAACACTCTCCATATCCCAGTACTGACTCCACTTCCATCGTGCCTGATTAATGATTGAGGAATGAGGAAAGTGGGGAACATGAAATGTTTGTTTGGAATTTAGGAAATCTTTAATTTTGGAACCACTTTGCAGAATGTGGAAACCTGAAGAGGAGCAGGAAACTCAGAGGCAGGTGTAATTGCGCAGACAGTTAAATTCACACAAGGTGTTTGAAGTGATTGTATGTAATGGTTGCCACAGACTGCACACAAAGGCAGAGCTGGATATCACACAACTACAAGAAGTTAGCTAGTACACTAACCGCAATTGCAATTCTCCATAAACATTATCAATTGCAGTTTCAAATTACCCAATAAACATGGTTCCAAAGTGATTATTTATTAGGAAAACAGTCTGTTAACTTTTGTCAGTACCACTTCCATCAGTCTCTGCACATGGATTTCATGCTAGTGTTAAAACATGCAGGTCTTCAAAAGATTTGCATCTGCATTGTCTTTGGCTATTTGTCTAGTATCTGCTCATTCCCAGGAAGTGTCATTCCTGTGGTGAGTACTGCTGCCATGGTAACTATTGATACTGATCCATTTTCATTGCTGAGTCTCTGAGACTGAAGGTTATTCCATACTTTACGCAGAGGTTGATATAACTTCTTACCGATAGGCTATGTGCAATGAAGATACAGCTTCTTTGGTTGTATATAAACGTATGAGGTTATTAGAAGAGTATCTGGTCATTCACCTCCGAGATTCGAGGTGACAATTATTTAACACCGGTCTTCGGTAGGCACATATGCTGACATTTGTTGAGAGTGTTTGTCGTGGATCACATAGTGTATCCAAATGATTCTTCACATTCAATTACATATAGTTAAGAGAAGACTCAACAACACAAATTTACTTAATATGGATATTTATTAAATAAATAAAAAGATGGAAAAAAACCAAGTCTCACGCCCTTCTGCCCATCAATCAATGTTCTGGAAGCTTAGTTTTGTTCCCAGCACCGTTCGCGATTCCAGTCTGAGGGGAAGTCCAATGATTCAGAATGAAAGTCTCTCTCTTATAAAATATAACAAACCGCAAGTACAGAGAAACAAATTGATTGTGCTGTCTTTGGCACATACAGAAATGTGAGTCACCCATCAAGAGACTTATTTAAGGTCATATAGCATTAACAATTCTAACCCATTCTATACAATCTACCCCTGATGATATTTATAGCGCATGTTACAGTTGCAGATGCTGGTGCAAATCAGTGATAGCCACACGAAGAACACATAATAAGAGTATGTAAACTACACCAGAAAATTAACTACAATGAAAATAACCAATATCAATATGACCAATACAACAATAGGGTGTATCATCAAATTAATGATCCCAATGGCCTTTGGGTCATTAAATCAATCCCACCAGTGATCTACGGTCAAGGCCATAATGGAATCAGTAAGTTGTGTTAACATTGTGTTCCCATTTCATCACGTGTTTGACAGCCTCTGATGGGATCAAAATTGAGAGGATCCCACAAAGGATTAACATCATCATGCTTACACTAACATCAGTAATATTCTTAATTGCAATCTGCGCAACTGCATCAAACATATATTAATCTATTCCAGCTCCTATCCTGGGGTCAAAGATCCCCTTCCTGTTTCCTTTTGGTGATCATGTGGTGAGGGCCTTTAGAACATGCAAGAGGGAGAGAGATAGAGAGAGGAAAGGGAGAGCCAGATCAGCTGGTTGTTCGTCAATTCCTTTCTGTTCTGATGTTTAGATCTTTCTGTGCGTTTTAATTTTAATTACTGCAGCCACCTAACTGTGGCAACCAGGATATCGTCTACATTTTTCCAGTTAATCTACTGACATACTTTGCTCTAAAATTCAGTATATTCCAGATTCAGGTTCCTTAATTTGTGTGTTTTTTTATTATCCTCCAGTTCCGAATCCACATATCACCCTGACCAATAACAGTAAAATAACATCATGCATCGACTCAAAATTTCTACAGCTCTCTTCATCAGTATTCATTGTGAGGATACCTCTTCAATATGTTTCCTTCCTTGCCAATTTCATGAATGAATGTATCATTGAGTGGTAACTACCTCCATGTGCAAATACCCCCTTTGAGCTACAGTATACATGCTATCAAACAATAGAGCTGTAACATTCATCTGGCTTTATCTTCAGCTTATGCTTCCTACCTTTTATTTTTCCTGGGGTTCCCTTACTACCAACTCCTACACCACCAGAGTCTGAGCTCAGCCTTCTTTCACATACACTAACTGTCCTAACACATTACAGTTTCACTTACTGGTTTAAACACTGCAGTACATGCATCATACAAACACTCAAGATGGGGTATCTGTTTGTCATCCGATGGACCCTTTCAGTCAGTCCACTATTACTCCTCCCAGAGTCCATATTCTTTCATTATAGTAACATTTTGACATAATAGCCAATCACACTTATTACTTTGATTTCAATTCGTTTTACAAGCCTTTCACTAATACTATTTTCATTGTTTTAAAGTCAGTTTCTTGATGGATTATGTGTCAGTGTCTTATCCTTTAAACTGTGTTATTGTGCTCTTCAAGGCCACACTATTCCGTTCCACAAATAGGTGTACATGTCTGAGACCCGTTCTTCAGTGCATGTTTTTCTAACTCATGTTTGTTACCTCCAAGGTAACATTCACTTTTACACGCTTACATCCGTATCTCAAGACCATGTCACATATTCTTGACTCCCATGTAATCTTAACAAATGATCTATGAGGTTTTACTTATCTCTCCACATATGGTCCTGATGCCTCAGGTAGTGACTTGATCTCAAATTCAGTCTTTCTTAACAAGAAAAAAAGGACACAAAGAGAAAGCTATCATAGAGTCAGAGAGATGTACAGCATGGAAACAGACCCAACCAGATATCCTAAATAAGTCTAGTCCCATTTGCCAGGCACTTGGTCAAAATCCCTCTAATCCCTTCCAATTTTCTGCCGAATCAGATGCCTTTTAAATGTTGTAATTGTATCAGCCTCCATCACTTCCTCTGGCAGCTCAATCCATACATGTATCAACCGCTGCGTGAAAACGATGCCACTTGGGTGTGTTTTAAACCTTTCTCTCCTCACCCTCTGGTTCCGGACTCTCCCAACCCAGGGAAAGGACTTTGTCTATTTACCCGATCCATGCCCCACATGATTTTTTAAACCTCTACAAGGTCACCCCTCAGCCTCCAATGCTCCAGGGAAAGCAGCCCCAGTCTTTTCAGCCTCCCCCTATAGCTCAAACTCTCCAACCCTGGCAACATCCTTGTGAATCTTTTCTAAATCCTTTCAAGTTTCACAACATCCTTCCTTTAGGAGGGAGACCAGAACTGCACACAATATTCCAAAATTAGCCTAACAAATGTCCTGTGCAGCTGCAACACCGACCTCCCATCTCCTATACTCAATGCTGTAATCAATAAAGGCAAGCATACCAAACACCTTCCTCACTATCCTATCTACCTGTGACTGCACTTTCAAGGAACTATGAACCTGCATTCCAAAGTCTCTTTGTTCAGCAACACTCCCTAGTTCCTTACCATTAAGTGTAGAAGTCCTGCCCTGATTTGCCTTTTCAAAATGTAGCACCTCTCATTTATCTAATTTAAAATCCATCTGCCACTCCTCAGCACATTGGCCTATCTGATCAAGATCCCATTGTACACTCAGGTAACCTTCTTCACTGTCCACTACACCTACAATTTTGGTGTCATCTGCAAATTTACTAACTATACCTCCTATGTTCAGATCCAAATCATTTATATAAATGATGAAAAGTAGTGGACCCAGCACTGATCCTTGTGGCACACCAGGTTCACAGTCACAGGCCTCCAGTCTGAGAATCAACCCTCCACCATCACCTCCTGTCTTCTACCTTCAAGCCAGTTCTTTGACATAGGATCCTTACAGTGTGGAAACAGGCCATTTGGCCCAACAAGTCCACACTAACCCACCGAAGCGTATCCCACCCAAACCCATACCCCTACCCTAAAACTTTACATTTCCCCTGACTAATGCACCTAACGTACACATCCCTGAACACTATGGGCAATTTAGATTAGATTACTTACAGATTACTTACAGTGTGGAAACAGGCCCTTCGGCCCAACAAGTCCACACCGACCCGCCGAAGCGCAACCACCCATACCCCTACACTTACACCTTCACCTAATACTACGGGCAATTTAGCATGGCCAATTCACCTGACCTGCACATCTTCGGACTGTGGCAGGAAACCAGAGCGCCTAGAGGAAACCCACGCAGACATGGCGAGAATGTGCAAACCTCACACAGGCAGTCGCCCGAGGCTGGAATCGAACCTGGGTCCCTAGCACTATGAAGCAGCAATGTGGGCAGCACAATGGCACAGTGGTTAGCACTGTTGCCTCACAGCGCCAGAGACTTGGGTTCAATTCCTGCCTCAGGCGACTGACTGTATGGAGTTTGCACATTCTCCCCGTGTCTGCGTGGGTTTCCTCCGGGTGCTCCGGTTTCCTCCCACAGTCCAAAGATGTGCAGGTCAGGTGAATTGGCCATGCTAAATTGTCCGCAGTGTTAGGTAAGGGGTAAATGTAGGGGTGTGGGTGGCTTGCGCTTCGGCGGGTCGGTGTGGACCTTGTTGGGCCGAAGGGCCTGTTTCCACACTATAAAGTAATCTAATCTAATCTAATCTAATCTAATCTAATCTAATCTAATCTAATCAATGCTCACCACTGAGCCACTGTGCTGTCCTCCACTGAGCTAACATGCCACCCTGTATCCAAATTCTTCCGTATTCCATGTGATCTAACCTTGCCAACTAGTCTACCTTGAGTAACCTTGTCAAACGCCATACTTAAGTCCACAGAGATCACATCCACCACTTTGCCCTCATCAATTCTTTTTTTTACTTCAAAAAACTCAATCAAGTTAGTGAGACATGATTTCCCATGCACAAAGCCATGCTGACTATTCCTTATATCAATCTTGTGCTCTCATCTAAACTTCCTTTTCACTAAAATGCATTTTACCCTCAACTGCTGTTTCAACTCATTATTCTAATCTTTGTCTTCTGCCATCAGTCTCCACCCTTAACCATTTTGCCTCATCCAATTTTGCAACTTAACTATTACTACCTATCTCATTCCAAAGATCTGGAGGGATTTGTAGTCCATGGAAGATAATCTTATACTACTTTAAAACTGAAGCCAATCATTTCTGTTGATTCAGGAAAAGCATACTTTGTTCTTTCTCGAAGATGATCCACATTTTTAAAAAAAATTACTTGATAACTCATTCAAGATACTTGATATATCCCTATGTGAATTTGTCCAAATTCAATATTCTGTTTACTCCCTTAAAGTAACTAACCTTATTTTAGGTATTGAAACCACTGAGACTGTATGCATGCACTTTATCATTTCCCAGAATCCCTTTAAATTTTCAGGTAACTATTCTATGTTTTAGAATATCAGGGCATGTGAATCTTAGTATAATTTTTGTCATGATATGCTTAATTGTACCCAGGCTCAGTAGTTTTGAGATTTCTGATACTCTATACGTTTAATGTTTTCACCGTAGTTCTCCAACTACTGAGATATGTTATTTAAGTTTGGCTTGATGGATTGAGGGTGCCTCATCCATCACTGTGTTGCAATGTCGAAAGTGTGCAAATAGTTAACCTTCAGTGCCTCCAGTTTCTAAAACAAAAACTTCCATCCATTCCACATGAAGCAGAATGGGTTAATTAGTATTAATCTAAAATGGATTCAAAAAAGGGGGTGGGGCCTAAACTCTTGCACATAATTATGTCATCCATTTTTCCTCTATCTTTAAGGAAATAAGTGTGTTATAATTAATAAAGGGGAAGCCTACCTCCTTTGTTAGACTGTAATTCCTCTATCTAGTTTCTTCACATTTTAGAATACACCATCAAATAATTTTGTTCAAAGAGAATTGCATTTCCAAAATTCCAGCCTCTGTTACTTGGATGCTTTCAACCCTCAATGCTCAAATCTTACCATCCTGAAGTAAAGATTCACTCATTTTAAAACAGTATTTGGAAGTTCACTCTGGCCAGAAATTGAAATTCCAAACAGAGTAATTTCTGAAATTAAAATTTACCTGAGATTCTTTCCTCAGTCCAGACACAAGGAGCCAATTCCAAAAGATAAATTTGTACTAAGCTTTGCAAACCAAATTTTTGACTCAACATTTTATCGCAGATTTTTGCTTTACACAACCACTTAAAAGGACATTACGTTAACCATATATGTTCCACACTGATACAGGCACAAACTTTAAATCACCATAGATTTCCAAAATGCAAACTGACATTAAAACATCCCTAGATCTAGAGGCCTAGGGAATAAAAACACACAAATTGCACAATTTCATTTCAGTGTTTTTCCTTCTCTTATATATTTTCATGAATCCCATCTTTGTCGTCAAACATTTCTTGGATCACAAAGTGTATGGAAATGATTCTTTGGATTAGATTAAAAGTAGTTAAGAGAAGACTCAACAACACAAATTTACTTAAATATAAACATTTATTAAGTAAATAAAAAGATGAAAAAGAAAGGAAATAAACAGTAAGTCTCATGCCCTTCTGCCTTTCTCAATTCTTCATGAAGTACTTGGAATTTTTTAGACATGAATAGAGTACCGTTGTCACTAATCACAATGCTTGTAGTACCTCACTAACTGCAGTATACTCTGAGGAATCACACTGACAGTCATTGATCCCAGCTAGTCTAACACCACACAATCTGAATTAGTCTGCAAATGACAAGATAATCAGTTAATCTCTCTATAATCCTCATTCTTTCTGTGTTAATCCCTGAATGACCCCTCACAGTCCTGGTGTTCATCTTTCTCAAATGCCTCATTCTCTGTGTTAATCTCTCTCTAACCTCAATCTCTTCCTATTAGTCTTTCTCTATCCAGCACTATCACTGTGTCAATCTCTCTCTAACCCCTCATTCACTCTGCTTTAATCTCTCACTAGCTCTTCACTTTCCAAATGTTAATCTCTCTCTAACCCCTCACACTGTCAATTTTAATCTCTAACTACTCACCATCTGTATTAATCTTTCTCTAACCCATCACTCTCTCTGTTAATTTGTCCCTAATCTCTCAGTCTCACTTTGTTAACTCCCTGTAGCCCCTCACTCTGTCTCTATGTTAATCACTTTAATCCACTCCCTCTGATTTCATCTCTCTCTCACTCTAATCCCTAAATTGCCCAGTGTAAATCTCTCCCTAACCCCTCACTATCTCTGTATCTCATTCTCAGGATTGTTCATCTGGTTGTTGTCCTGAGGGACTGGGCCCACAGGAGTCTACAGGAAAAGGAGCCGAGGCCTGACTCCTTCCTGGAGAGGTTTCGGGGACCCGAGTTGCGGACAGTGGTCAGCAGAGTGAGCAGCAACACTGCCCAGGAGGAGGGCCAACCCCGAAAGAAAAGGCAAGTAGCTCATGAAACCTGGGAAAGTAACATAACATATACCTCTGGCCAGTCAGATGGCTCCAGGTCTCTTGCAATGAGTATGATATTCACTGAGTGATACACAGTGTGAGGCAGGTACTGTACAGCGAGTTGCTAACCCCATCAACTAACTCCATGTTTATCTGGAAATGTGAATGGTGTGAATATTGGGCTGTTTCTGCTCACATGGAAAGGTCCTTCCACCTGTTTGATTCTGGGCTCCTGTTTATTTTGCAGAAAGCGGTCAGTGTTTGTGCTGGACCCGGCCAACAGTGTGTATTACCTCTGGTTGACTGTCATCACCTTACCTGTCATCTATAACTGGTGCTTCCTGGTGTGCAGGTAAGGATGACATTACTGAGCAATCATCCAGATACTCACACTGTAGCAATGGTGCTGACCAAGATTGGCACCTTCAGGCCCAGGTGAATTGTAGTGAAGTGGAACCCCATGGCAGAACAATACAGAGAGAGAGATATAGAGAGAGATTGAGAGAGACTGGCATCGGGCCTGTCGATTTTCCAACTACATGGGATTGAAATATTCAGACACAGTCAGGTGTTGGACCATTGTTTGCTTCAATATCCTAACTCATTTTCAGGTTGTAAATTGGAGCCAGCTCCCTCGTCTGAAAGACGACAAAAGTCAGGAAATTATGGTATGTATATGTGTCCACAAATGCCTCAGAGTGATGTTCAACCAAGGAATCAGTTTTCTGCAAGATGCTTGGCTACTTTTTGCAGAATCTCCCAAAACTGCAGCTGTACCACTGTCATTGTGACCCCGATTAATGATAGTACTGGGCAAGTCAGATCCCGGAATGAAACCTGTCTTTTGTTTTGTTAAGTTAATCACGATGGTGGTTAGTCACTGAAATACATTCACATGAGACAGCAGATTTTGCTTCAGGACAGTAAAGATGTTCATGACATAAAAGAAGAAGATTAAGAAAGAAAAAGTAAGAAAGAAAGAAAGATTTTAAGTCACGCAGCAAAACAAAATTTCAAAACATTTTTCCTGACACTATCCATCTGAGACTGACATCCAGAAAATTGATACCCCTACCTTTATTTTCCTATTTAACAGTTTCCTCACAGTTACTTTCATGTGGACTGTGAAATAATTTCATAAGTCCTTTCCAAATCTCCCGACATGAACATTAAACAAACCTGATATACAAAACTTCCTTAGCTCTAATAACTGAATAAGTCAAATGAAACTCCTTATTTGGAGATTCCTAAACTGAACCCTTCCACTGAGGTAGCTGGTTTCTTGAACTGCTCTGATCTTTTTTGAAGAGAAAAACTAAACTTGTTTCAAGGTTCAATACTGGTATTTTTTGAACTGAATTAAAAGAAAATCTGCTTAATCTTAGATTCCTAGAGTCATACAGTCATAGAGATGTACAGCACGGAAACAGGCCCTTCGATCCAACTTGTCCATGCCAACCAAATATCCTAAATTAGTCTTGTCCCATTTGCCAACATTTGGCCCAAATCCCTTAATACACTCATCCAGATGCCTTTTAAATATTGTAAATGTATCAGTCTCCATCACCTTCTCTGGCAGCTCAGTCCATATACACAACCTTCTGTGTGAAAATGTTGTCCCTTTTATATCCCTTTTAAATACTCCCCCTGTCACCTTAAACCTGTAATCTTGGTCTCCCCTACCCTGGCGAAAAGACCTTGGCTATCCACGATATTATAAACTTCTGTAAGGTCACACCTCAGCTTCCGTCACTCCAGGGAAAATTGCCCCAGCCAATTCAGCCTCTCCCTACAGCTCAAACCCTCCAACACTGGCAACATCTTTGTAAATCTTTTCTGAATTGCATCAGCACGTGGACTTTGTGATGAGAGGGGGTATCACATTAATGCATCCAGAGCAGAGCCCCAGCCCCACCTTGGCTCCTCAGACCACGTCGCTGCTATGTAAATCCCAGCATGCGGACCGCTCGTCAGATGTGTCAAACCGGTTCTGAAGCAAGTGAGAACCTGGCTGGCAGAAGCCATTTCTGCTCTTCAAGACTGCATTGAGCACACTGACTGACCCATGTTTAAAGAGGTGGCAACCGATGGCGATTCCATCAACTTAGAGGAGTACACGGTTCGGTGATTTGCTACATTAGCAAGTGCACTGATGATGTCACTGTGTCAAAGACCTCTCGCCCAAACCAGAAGCCATGGATGACCACAAAGGTGGTTAGTCACTGAAATGCATTCACATGAGACAGCACATTTTGCTTCAGGACAGTAAAGATGTTCATGACATAAAAGAAGAAGATTAAGAAAGAAAAAGTAAGAAAGAAAGAAAGATTTTAAGTCACGCAGCAAAACAAAATTTCAAAACATTTTTCCTGACACTATCCATCTGAGACTGACATCCAGAAAATTGATACCCCTACCTTTATTTTCCTATTTAACAGTCTCCTCACAGTAACTTTCATGTAGACTGTGAAATAATTTCATAAGTCCTTTCCAAATCTGCTGACATGAACATTAAACAAACCACTGCTGAGGCCCCGTGGTTCCGCCTTCAGAGTAGATGACAAGGCAGCCCTAACAACAGCGAGGGCCAACCTGACCCGGGCCATCAAAGAAGTAAAGTATGCACATGCACAGAGAATACACAGGCTTTTTCAAGGCAGCACTGATATGTGAAGCATGTGCAAGTGTATTCAAGCCATTACTAACCACAAAGCAGCATTGCCTGCTTGTGCTGTTGGTGCTTCCCACCCGGATGAGTTGAATAACTTGAGGCACAGTTTGAGGGACGAAATGACGTGGCAGCGAGGAAGAGCATCCCCCAATCCAATAACCATTTGTTGTGTCTTACCACGGCTGACGCAAGGAAAACCCTATGCAGAGTCAACCCACGTAAGGCTGCTGGATCAGATAACATCCCTAATAGAGTGCCCAGAGGATTCTCTGATGTGCTGGCGGATGTTCTCATGGGCATCTTTAAAATCTCCCTGAGTTGCACCATAGTTCCAGCGTGTTTCAAGGCCGCTATCATTGGCCCCGTGCTGAAGACATCTTCAGTGTCCTGCCTCAACGACTACCTCACCATTGCGAGAAGCTCATGATGAAGCATATTACGACATTGCTGCCCTCCTCACAGGACACTGCAGTTTGCGTATCGTCCCAACCACTCAACAGATGATGCCATCTCCACCACCCTCCATCTGGCCCTTGCCCGCCTGGAAAAGAAGGACACCTACATCAGACTATAGTTCATAGACTTCAGTTCTGCATTTAACACTATCATTCCTCAGTACCTGATTGGAAAACTGAGTCTGCTGGGCCTAAATAAATAAATGTAGCTGGATCCTGGACTTCCTGACTGGGAAAGCTCAGTTAGTCCGGATTGGGAACAGTGCCCCTAACACCATCACACTGAGCACGTGTCCACCCCACCCCAGGGCTGTGTGCTCAGTCCACCGCTGTTCACCTTGCTGATAGACAGAAAGCAATGCACAGCTCGAATCATATTATTAAGTTCGCTGATGACATGGCAGTAGTGGGTCTCATTAGCATGAACGACGAGTCAGCATACCAAGAGGAGGTGCAGTGGCTAATGGACTGATGCAGAGCAAACAACCTGTCTCTGAACATGGACAAGACGAAAGAGATGTCTGTTGACTTCTGGAAGGTATGGAGCGACCACTCTCTGCTGGACATTGACGGCTCCCCAGTGGAGGTAGTGAAAAGCACCAAATTTCTTGGCATCCACATGGCGGAGAATCTTACTTGTTCCCTCAACACCAGCTCCGTAGACAAGACAGTCCAGCAGCATCTCTACTTTCTGCGCAGGCTGAGGAAAGCCCACCTCCCATCCCCCATCCTCAGCACATTCTACAGAGGGCTCATTGAGTGTACCCTGAGCTGCTACATCACTGGCTGATTCAGGAATTGCACTGTCTCAGATTGTCAGACCTACAACGGATAGTGAGGACAGCTGAGAAGATCATCGGGGGCTCTCTTCCCTCCATTACAGACATTTACACCACTTGCTGCAAGTACAAGACTAACAGCATTGTGGGCAACACCATCATTCAAACATCCTTCATTCAAACTCTTCTCTCTCCTGCCATCTGACAGAAGATACTGGAGCATTCAGTCTCTCACAGCCACTCTGTGCAATAGTTTCTTCCCCCAAGCCATCAGGCTCCTTAATACTGTTTGATCACACTCTACTCCATTTGCAATTTTTGGACGAGTTTTTGAATTGCTGCTAAAACAATGTTTTATTAATGATCATTCATTGTTACATTTACTAACCCATCCTTCTACGCCCTCATTCAGGACATCTATAAAAATGACAAATAGCAGTGGCCCCAAAACAGATCCTTGCAGTATACCACTAGTAACTGAACGGAGTCTGGATTAGAGTGGTGCTGGAAAAGCACAGCAGGTCAGGCAGCATCTGAGGAGCAGGAAAATTGACATTTCGGGCAAAAGCCCTTCATCAGGAATGGAGGCAGGGAGCCTCCAGGGTGGAGAGATAAATGGGAGGGGTGGAGGGGGGAAGCTAGGGAGAAAATAGCAAAGAGTACAATGGGTGGATGGAGGAGGGAATGACTGAACTCCAGGATGAACATTTCCCATCAACCAACACCCTCTGTCTTCTTTCAGCTAGCCAATTTCTGATCCAAACCACTAAATCACCCTCACTTCCATGCCTCCATACCTCTGTGCAATAGTCTACCGTGGGAAGCCTTATCAAATACCTTACTGAAATCTGTATACACCACATCAACTGCTTTAACCTCATCCATCTGTTTGGTCACCTTCTCAAAGAAATCAATAAGGTTTGTGAGGCATGACCTACCCTTTGCAAAATCGTGTTAACTATCCTTAATCAACTTATTCCTCTCTAGATGATTATAAATCCTATCTCTTATAACCTTTTCCAACACTTTACCCACAACCGAAATAAGGCTGACAGGTCTATAATTAACAGGGTTGACTCTACTCCCCTTCTTGAACAAGTGAATAACATTTGCTATCCTCCAGTCTTCTGGCACTATTTCTGAAGACAATGATGACATAAAGATCAAAGCCAAAGGCTCTGCAATCTCTTCCCTGGTTTCCTCTTTCAAGGAGCTATGCACCTGCACACAAGATCTTTTAGTTTGGCAATATTCCCCAGAACATTACCATTAAGTGTATAAGGAGAAAGTCAGGACTGCAGATTCTGGAGATCAAAGTCGAGAGTGTAGTGCTGAAAAACCACAGCAGGTCAGGCAGCATCCGAGAAGCAGGACAATCAACGTTTCGGGCCTAAGCCCTTCATCTTGTTCAAGGAAAGAAATAGGAATAACCATGGGAATTACAGACCAGTCAGTCTTACGTCAGCGGTGGGCAAAATATTGAAGAGAATTCTGAGAGACAGGATTTATGATTACTTGGAAAACCAGAGTTTGATTAGCAGTAGTCAGTGTGGCTTTGTGAGGGGCAGGTCATGTTCATAAACCTTATTGAATTATTTGAGGATGTAACAAAACACATTGATGAAGGTAGAGCAGTGGATGTGGTGTACATGGATTTTACTAAGGCATTTGATATGGTTCTCCATGGTCAGAAAGTAAGGAGGCATGGGATACAGAGAGACCAGCCTGTCTGTTTACAGAATTGGCTGGCCCATAGAAGACAGAGGGTGGTGGTACTTGGAAAGTATTCAGCCTGGAGCACGGTGAGCAGGGATCGGTTTTGGGACCTCTGTTATTTGTCATTTTTACAAATGACTTGAATGAGGAAGTGGAAGCATGGGTTAGTAAGTTTGCCAATGACACAAAGGTTGGTGCAGGGGGATTGTAGTTTGCAACAGGACATTGACAGGATGCAGAACTGGGCTGACAAGTGGCAGATGGAGATCAATCTGGAAAAGTATGAAGTCATTCAGTTTGGAAGGTTGAATTTGAATGTAGAATACAGGGTTAAAGGCAGGATTCTTGGAAGTGGGAACTGAGGGATCTTGGAGTCCCTTTCCAGAGATCCCTCAAAGTTGCCATCCAGGTTGATCGGGTTGTTAAGAAGGTGTATAGTGAGTTGGCTTTCATTAGCAGGGGAATTGAGTTTAAAAGCCGCGAGGTTATGCTGCAGCTAGGGCGGCACGGTGGCACAGTGGTTAGCACTCTTGCCTCACAGTGCCGGAGACCCGGGTTCAATTCCCGCCTCAGGCGACTGACTGTGTGGAGTTTGCACGTTCTCCCCGTGTCTGCGTGGATTTCCTCCGGGTGCTCCGGTTTCCTCCCACAGTCCAAAGATGTGCAGGTCAGGTGAATTGGCCATGCTAAATTGCCCATAGTGTTAGGTTAGGGGTATGGGTGGGTTGCGCTTCGGCGGGTCGGTGTGGACTTGTTGGCCCGAAGGGCCTGTTTCCTCACTGTAATGTAATCTAAAAAAAAAGCTCTATAAAGCCCTGGTTACAACTGTGTTTAGTTCTGGTCGCCTCATTATAGGAAGGATGTGGAAGTTTTAGAGAGGGTGCAGAGGAGATTTACTAGGATGCTGCCTGGATTGGAGGGCATGTCTTATGACGATAAGTTGAGGAAGCTAGGGATTTTCTCATTGGAGCGAAGAAGGATGAGAGGTGACTTGATAGAGGTGATGAAAGGCATAGATAGAGTGGATAGCCAGAGACTTTTTCTTTGGTGGAAATGTCTATCAGGAGGGGGCACAGTTTTAAGGTAATTGGAGGAAAGTTTAGGAGAGATGTAAGAGGTAGGTTCTTTACACAGAGAGTGATCGGTGCGTGGAATGTACTACCAGGAGTGGTAGTAGAGTTACATACTGTAGAGACATTTAAGCGACTCTTGGATAGGCATATGGAAGAATGAAGGGTATGCAGGTTAATCTGATCTTTGAGTAGGATAAAAGGTCTGCTCAATATCGAGGGGCAAAGGGCTTGTACTGTGCTGTACTGTGTTCTATGTCCTATGTCACGTTGTACAGAGGGAACCTTTATTGCTGTTCACTATATTCACATTTAAACTATCTACATGAATGACAAAAAGCAGTGGACATGGCACCAATTCATGTGGCACACCATTGGTCACAATCTTCCAGTCCGAAAAAATAGTCTCCACCACCACTCTCTGTTTCCTATTTTGAGCCAATTTTGTATCCAAATTGCTAGCCTTTCTTGTATTCCATGTGATCTAACCTTGCTAACCAGTCCATGATGGGGAACCTTGGGTTGGCATGGTGGCTCAGTGGTTAGCACTGCTGCCTCACAGTGCCAGGGACCCAGATTCGATTCCAACCTCAAGTGATAAACGGGTCCCTTTCGGAATTGCAGGTAGTGACCAGTGGGGTACCACAAGGTTTGGTGCTGGGACCGCAGCTGTTTACAATATACATTAATGGTATAGATGAAGGCATTAAAAGTAATATTCACAAATTTGCTGATGACACAAAGCTGGGTGGCAGGGTGAAATGTGAGGAGGATGTTATGAGAATGCAGGGTGACTTGGACATGCTAGGTGAGTAGGCAGATGCATGGCAGATGCAGTTTAATCTGGACAAATGTTTGGTTATCCACTTTGGTAGCAAGAACAGGAAGGCAGATTACTATCTAAATGAAGTCAAGTTAGGTAAAGGAGAAGTACAACGAGATCTGGGTGTTCTTGTACATCAGTCAATGAAAGCAAGCATGCACGTACAAGCAGGCAGTGAAGAAAGCTAATGGCATGCTGGCCTTCATAAAAAGAGGCATTGAGTATAGGAGCAAAGAGGTCCTTCTGCAGATGCACAGGGGCCTAGTGAGACCGCACCTGGAGTATTGTGTGCAGTTTTGGTCTCCAAATTTGAGGAAGGACATTCTGGCTATTGAGAGAGTGCAGTGTAGGTTCACGAGGTCAATTCCTGGAATGGCAGGACTTTCATATGTTTAAAGATTGGAGAGACTGGGCTTGTATACACTAGTTTAGAAGGATGGGAGGAGAAATGATTGAGACATATAAGATTATTAAAGGATTGGACACTCTTGAGGCAGGAAGCACGTTTCCGCTGATGGGTGAGTCCAGAACCAGAGGACACAGTTTAAAAATAAGGGGTAGGCCATTTAGAACAGAGTTGAGGAGAAACCTCTTCACCCAGAGAGTGGTGGATATATGGAATGCTCTGCCCCAGAAGGCAGTGGAGGCCAAGTCTCTGGATACTTTCAAGAAAGAGATGGATAGAGCTCTTAAAGATAATGGTTATGGGGATAAGGCAGGAACAGGATGCTGATTGCGTATGATCAGCCATGATCATAATGAATGGTGATACTGGCTCGAAGGGCTGAATGGCCTACTCCTGCACCTATTGCCTGTTGTCTATTGACTGTCTGAAGAGTAGAAAGCTGAATATTATTTAAATGAAGAAAGACTGCAGAAAGCTATGCAACAGAGATCATAATGTCCTTTTCTTAAATCATAAAAAAGCTTGCATCCATTTTTAGTGGGTTAATAGGGAAGACAAAAAGGATGTTAGCCTTTATTTCAAAGGAATAGGATATCAGAGGGAGGTTCTGCTAACACTGTACAATGCACTAGTCAAACCACAGCTTGAATAGTGTGAACATTTTTGGGTTCTTTTCCCAGGCAAGGTATTGGAGGCAGTCTGAAGAAGGTTCGCGTGATGATAGCAGGTATGAAGTGACTGTTTTATGAGCAGAGCTTGAATAAGTTGGGCATGTTCCTGTTGGAGTTTAAAAGAATGAGAGATGAATGTATTGGAACATACAAGGTTCTAAGAGGACTTGACAGATTCGATGTGGAGAGGTTGTTTCCTCTTATGGGAGAGCCTTGAACCAGAGGCAATGATCTCAGAATAAGGGTCTCCACATTTAAGACAGAAATGAGGAGAAATTTCTTCTCAGAGGATATTGAATCTGAAATTCTTTACTACACTGAGGCTGGGCCATTAAGTGTGTTCAAGGCTGTGATAGACAGATTTTTAATCAATAGGGGAATCAAGGGTTATGGATAAAAGGCAAGAACGTGGAGTTGAGGAATATCAAATCAGCCATAATATAACTGAATGCAGAGCAATTCGATGGGCTCACTTGTCTACTTCTGCTTCTATATCTAATGGTTTCATTGCATGAATTGTGTGTCTATGCGTGTGTTTCCATGGTAACCCCCGAGTTGTTTGACAGGTGGATGGAAGAACCTATTTGGGAGGGAGGCAAACATTCAGTCCTCTGACGGGTTAAATGTTTGCTTTTACGTTCTCAGAACTTTTCAGCATTTTGGGCCAGTGCCTGTGAAGCAGCCACGCTGGCTGCCACCAGGCTGGAGTTGACTCAAGTGACTCTACAGAACAATTACAGATAAAGGTGTATTGGGGGTTAAGCTGAAAGGGCATCGTTTAGATTAGATTAGATTCCCCACAGTGTGGAAACAGGCCCTTCGGCCCAACCAGTCCACACTGACCCTCCAAAGAGTAACCCACCCAGACCCATTTCCGTCTGACTAATGCACCTAACACTACTGGCAATTTAGCGTGGCCAGTTCACCTGACCTGCACATCTTGGACTATGGGAGGAAACCGCAGCACCCGGAGGAAACCCACGCAGACACGGGGAGAATGTGCAAACTCCACACAGACAGTTGTCCAAGGCTGGAATCGAACCTGGGTTCCTGGTGCTGTGAGGCAGCAGTGCTAACCACTGAGCCACCGTGTTGGATTAATGCCAAAAAGATCCTGAGGAATACAGGTGGACAACTAGGAGGCTGGAGAAGAGTCACACTGATGGGGCAAGCGGCACCTTGAAGGAAGGAATTGCACACGAAGAGTTGGCAACACAATGGGATCATGAGGCAAGCTGGTGAAGGGGAAAGGCAGGACAGAGGACAGAATGGGAGAAGATGTAATGGCCAAGCTTCAGCCAGGGAAGTTCAGGAAGGTCAAGGGAAATGGTGAATGGGGTCCCAATGACTGGGGAGATTGAAACATGGTAGACGCGATACCAGAGGAAAGAATACCTTCTCCAGTGTTGGGAGAAAGAGTGTGGCTGAGAGGGGGAGGATTTAAGGATGAAGAAATTAGAAAGAAAAATAAATTCAAAGGAGGTTGTATCCATGCAGTGCCCTTGCAGCATTCTTGTCTTCTGGCAAATCCATATCGAGTCCCTCAGTGAGAATGTACAGCAGAAAGAGGAAGGGGCCTAAACTCTCTTTGCATAAGCTCATGCACAGCACTAAGCGCAACTATGTGTGAAGTGAGGAGAAACAAAACATAACACACTGCATGAGCGCTTAGTAAGGATTTCAGGCTGAAATGAAGCATTGACTGCAGTAAAATGGCTCCTATGCTGGGGTGGGAGAGAGAGAGAGAGAGAGAGAGAGAGAGAGAGTCGGGGGAGGGGGGGATGTACCAAAATGGGGTGATAAAGAGAGAGGGATGACACTTGGAGGGAATATCCCAAGAAGGGACATCACAAATGAACTATACTGAGAGGTGTTGTACCGACAAAGGACGTACTGAGAGAGGGTGTACTGAGAATGGGGTTTACGGGGAGAAGATGCACTTTGAAAGAGTATGTTTATGACATTGCAGCTCCCTGCAGATGTGTGTACTGCGGTGTTAGAGATATCTTCACATGACTCAGGACACCGTCACTACATCTGTCACCTCGTGCAGGCAGATTTACAATTGCTCAGCTTGGGAGGCAGCACGATGCCTGTGACACTGAAAATCACAGCAACAATGAACTGCCTCACCACTGACTCCTTTCAAACCACAGCTAGACAGCTGTGTGGTATCTCCTGATAGGGAGCTTACTGTGTACTCACTGAATTATAGGAATGCAGGACAGTTTGTCCAATTCACCATGGACTGAGCAGCCGAAAGAATCAGGCTTACAGTCATCCTGGGGGTCAGAGCACCTTAGCATCACCCAGATTCCTGATCAGGAAACGATTTCATTTCTCTGGCCCACATCTCATGAGTGAACAAAAGTAAAACTTGTTAATGTTGTATTTGATTCCCTCATCTGGGTCATTTTCACATATTGCAAATAGCTAAGATCCAAGCACGGGTCGTTCTGATAGCCCACCAGTCACGGCCTACCACCCAGAATGAGGCCTATTCATGGCCACTCTCGGTTTCCTGTCTGTCAACAAATTCTCAATCCATGTCAATATATTACTTCCTATTAACTTTGTCCACCATCCTCTTATGAGAAATTTTATCAAAAGCTTGCTGAAAATTCAAATACACCAGATTCACAGGTTCTCCTTTATCTTATTGCATCCTCAAATAAAAATTCTGGTAGATTTGTCAAGCATATTTTTTTTTGCCTTTCATAAGCCCATTTGTCCAATCCTGTTTATATTTTGCAAATGTTCTGTTATTGTTCTTTTATAATAGACTCATGCATTTTCCCCATTACTGACGTGGGGCTAACTGGTCGATACTTGTTTTCTTTCCTCTGTCCATCAACTTTTAAATAGTGAAGTTACATTTTTCATTCTCCAGTTTGTAAGAATTGCTCTAAAATTTATAGTACTCTGGAAAATGACCACTAATACATCCAGTATTTCCAGGGCCTCTTCCTTTGGTATTCTGGAATGCCTTGGGGATTTGTCAGCCTTTAACTTCCTTACTTTCCTCAGCACAATTTTCTTACTGATACTGATTTTTATTAATTGCACCTTCTCCACCCTTGTTTCCCTACAATTTCTGGGAGGCAATTTGTGCTCTCTGTTGTGAAGACAGAACCAAAGTTTGCCTGTACAGAGTATGGGTATGCGCCATCTGAGGCAATAAGGGTTCTGAAGGAGCAGTGTTTCTGTTTCATCAAAGTTAGTCAGTGAAGGACAATAGGTCATGATATATGTGTGACTGATATATCTGTGATACAAATGATTAACATGTCTTTCCCTATGTGCTTTTGTGTGTGATTAACATGTGTTTCTCAGTATGTTTTGGTGTGATTAATGTTTGGCGAATTTCCTAATCTGTGTGATTAACATGATTCTCAGTGTGTTTCTGTGCACAATTAGCACACATTAAAAACTGAAAGCACCAAGGTTGATGTAAATCAGAAACAAAAACAGAAGTTCAGCAGGTCCAGCAGCATCTTTAAAGAGAAATCAGAGTTAATGTTTCATGTCAGGTGACCCTTCCTCAAGTTCTAATTTCTCTTCACAGACGCAGACCTGCTATCCTTTTCCAGCAACTTTTTTTTATCACAGTTAGCGCATATTACCCAGGGTGTTTCTGTGATTTTAGGTTAAAGCACATGTTTTTCTTTTTCCCACAGGGCTTGCTTTGACTCTCTCCAGATGCAACATCTTACAATTTGGTTGACTATTGATTACATTTCAGATGTCATTTATATTATCGACGTCTTTGTCAGACTCAGAACAGGTTTGTGCCTGTAGTTTTGTACCACCAATCACTTCCTACACTCGTGTTGCTTTGTGGTGTCACACATTTCCATCAGTTAGAGCTGTCCACTATAAATACTGCTTAGTGAGTGGGGTACTATAGTGTTGAGAATAGCATTGAAGATACTGTAATACTGACAATATCCTCACAGTGACAGTGAGGATACAACAATGTCAACAATGACTGTTGGGATACTGCATTCAAACAGCAATGGTGGGAATACTGCAGTGTCCTCAATGACAGTGCGATACTTCAAAGTTGTCTGTAACGGTGTGATATTGCAGTGCCGTGAGTGACTGTGCAATATTGCAGTATCAACAGAGATAGTGGGACACTGCATTGTCGTCAGTGACATTGAGATACTGAAATATTATAAGTGACTGTGAGGACACTAGAGTGTCAAAGGTACAGTGATAGTCCAGTGTCAACAGTGACAGTGAGAATAATGGTGCTGAGGAAAGTACTGTTAGAATTCACTAGCAGTGAATTGAGGGGTGCATAGGTTAAGTCATTTTATTTTACATTAGGATTAATCTTCGGCACAACATCGTGAGCCAAAGGGCCTGTTCTGTGCTGTACTTTTCTATGTTCAAAGCTGACAAATCCCCCAGGCCTGATAATCTACATCCCAGAATACTAAAGGAAGAGGCCCTGAAAATATTGGATGCATAAGTGGTCATTTTCCAGAATTTTCTCGATTCACTCCAATCCAGGCAACATCTTGTTGAACCTCTTCTGCACCCTTTCCAAAACGTCCACATACTTCATATAGTGCAACAACCAGAATTGTATACAGTACTCCAAATGCGGCCTAACTAAAGTCTCATACAGTTGCAACATGACTTGGCATCTTTTATACACGATGCTCTAATTAATGAAGGCAAGTATGCCATATGCCTTCTTTACCATCTGTCGACAGTGACAGTAGAGATACTGTAGTGTTGATAATTGCAGGCTTCGAATTATAAATAGCAGAATCATGTATTTTGTTCTTTTTTAATGGGATGTGCATCATAGTTTAGGCCAGAATGTATTGCCCATCCCTAGGTGTCCCAGAGAAAGTGGTAATGAGCTGCCTTCTTAAACTACTACAATCCATGTTTTGTAGTTATTCCCACAATGTAATTCAAGTCAGAGTTCTAGGATCTTGCATCTATTGACAGTGATGGAACAACACTGGGCGGCACGGTGGCACAGTGGTTAGCACTGCTGCCTCACAGCGCCAGAGACCCGGGTTCAATTCCCGCCTCAGTCGACTCTCTGTGTGGAGTTTGCACATTCTCCCCATGTGTGCGTGGGTTTCCTCCGGGTGCTCCGGTTTCCTCCCACAATCCAAAAATGTGCAGGTTAGGTGAATTGACCATGCTAAATTGTCCGTAGTGTTAGGTATAGGGGTAAATGTAGGAGTATGGGTCTGGGAGGTATACGCTTCGGCGGGTCGGCGTGGACTTGTTGGGCCGAAGGGCCTGTTTCCACACTGTAAGTAATCTAATCTAATCTAACACGATATTTCTAAGTCAGGATGGTGAGTGGCTTTTCGGGAAACTTGCAGATAGTGGTGTTCCTATGTATCTTGCATCTTTCTAGATCAAAGTGATTGTGAGTTTGAAAGGTGCTGTCTAAGGATATTTGGTGACGTTCTGCAATGCACAGTGTGAATGGTCCGCCCTGCTGCTACTGTACTGGAATTTTAATCAAGAGACCAAGCTAATGTTATGGAGGCATGGGTTCAAATCCCTATTGTAGCAGCTGGTAGAATTTAAAATTTAATCCATAAAAACCCTTATTTGAAAGCTCAACTTGTTTGTAGTTACTACCGCTGATTATCATAAAAAAACCCATCTGATTCACTAATGCTCTCTAGGAAAGAAAATCTGCCATCTTTGCTTTTTTTGGCCTATGAATTCCAGGCTCACAACAATATGGGCTCATCAACCACTCTATACCAAACCACTGCAAAGTATATAAAAGAAAGAGATTGTGCTGGAACTTCATAAACCAATGGTCAGCAATCAGCTAGAGCATTTTCAATTATTTTGGAGAAGATGAAACTAGAGGAGATGTAACTAGTTAAGAAAGGTTACAGAGGAGATGTTCCCAAGATGTTGCTAGGGCTGAGGGCATTCTATTATGAGAACATAGGAACATGAGCACTCCGAAGAGTGAGCGGTGCAGAACATCAAACAGATGTTGGTGGAGTGGGCAGAGAGGCAGCAGGTAGACAAATGTGAGATTATTCACGTTGGTACAAATAACTGGAGAGTTAGTACAAAATAGAGGATACTATTCTAAAGGGAGTACAGGAACAGAGAAATCTTTTTACATAAATCATTAAAAGTAGAGTCAAGTAGAGAGAACTATTAATAAAACATACAGTATTCCAGGTATCATAAATATGGGCATAAAGTACATAGGTAGGGAGGCTATGATGAATTTAAATAAAAACAGAAGTACTGGAGAAACTCAGCAGGCCTGGCACCATCCATGAAGAGAGAAAGAAACAACTGAGACTCATCTCAAGAAGCTTCTGGCTGAAGTTTCAGTTTTCGAGTTTTGAATCTACCCAGGTGTTTCTGTGATGTGCAATGCTCCTCAGACATCACATTCTGAAATCCATTCTCAATGCCGTGTGTCGCCATATACACAAGCTGGACCTCAGTATCCATCAGTGCCGCCTTGTGCTGGCTCAGAGCTGCCCTGACTCCAGTTCCATTTCAATTTCCAGCTTTTTCGACACTCAAGCAAAAAAAAATCTTCCTTTCATGCATTAAGCAACACAAGCTTCGACAACTCAGAGATACCTAAGCCCATCTGGAACCTAACCCCGTCTCTCTGACTCCAGCCCCTCTCCTAACCTACCTCCTGTTAGATGTTTGCTATTCCCAATGACCTTCTGTTCTCTGATGCTGAACATTCTGTAAATCTTAGTTTTGTCTCTCTGCGCCCTCCACCTCAATGAATTTCAGCCACAACATGATGTTGAGCTATTCTTCGTACACCTTTGTGCCCATTTCTCTGGACAATGTAACACAAAACTATGTACCTGACCCTTGAGGTCTCTGTGTTTGACAACACTATTCTTCTTAAAATAATCTCTCAGTATCCAAACAAGTTCACATCCCCTGTTCCATCCTATGTTTCATTGTCACTGGTGATTAGAAGACAAAAAGCTCATTTCAGCCAGATTGAAATCCTGTATTACCCAGCAATTGTTCCTAGAGGTATTATTTATTATCCATTCAGTAATTTTATCACAGTGCCCAACATAAGAATGTGAATAGATCATTTAGCTCCTTGAATCAATCATGGTTCATCTGTAATCAGACACCATATATTCCCCTTTTCCCATTATGTCTCATGAACGTTAACTTGCCAAAGTCTATCAATTTTGGATCTAGGTAAGATTCGAGATACTGGGCTTGCTCTCCTTGGAGCAGAGAAGATTAAGAGGTGACCTTATTGAGGTGTTCAAAATTATGAACAATTTTGACAAGGTAAAGAAGAATATTCTATTTTCACAAATTAGTATGTCAGTAACATGAGGTCACAATTTCAAGTTTGTCAGCAAGAGAGCTATGGGATGAGGAGCAACATCTTTCAAGTTATTAGGTTTTGGAATATGCTGCCTGGAAGAATGGTGGGGGTAGATTCCATAGGAGGTTTCAAAAGGGAGCAGGTTATGGGCGGCACAGTGGTTAGCACTGCTGCCTCACAGCGCCAGAGACCTGGGTTCAATTCCCGCCTCAGGTGACTCTCTGTGTGGAGTTTGCACATTCTCCCCGTGTCTGCGTGGGTTTCCTCCGGGTGCTCCGGTTTCCTCCCACAATCCAAAAATGTGCAGGTTAGGTGAATTGGCCATGCTAAATTGCCCGTAGTGTTCAGTGAAGGGGTAAATGTAGGAGTATGGGTCTGGGTGGTATACGCTTCGGCGGGCCGGTGTGGACTTGTTGGGCCGAAGGGCGTGTTTCCACACTGTAAGTAATCTTATATCAATAGAATCCCTACAGTGTGGAAATAGGCCATTTGACCTGACAAGTCCAAACCAACTTGCCGAAGAGTATTCCACCTAGACCCATTTTCCTACCCTATTTCTTTACATCACCTTGACTAATGAACCTAACCTACACATCCTTGAACACTATGGGTAATTTAGCTTGGCCAATGCACCTAATGTGCACATCTTTGAACTGTGGGAAGAAACCAGATCAACCAGAGGAATCCCATGCAGACATGGGGAGAACGTGCAAACTCCACACAGACAGTATTCCAAGGCTGGAATCGAACCTGGGTCCCTGGCACTGGGAGGCAGCAGTACTAACCACTTAGTCACCGTGCATCCCATATATTTGAAAGGGATGAAGTTAAAGGGCTATGGAGATAAGGGTAGGGCGTGGGAATAGTGAGTAGCTCTTTAGGAAGCAGGTACAGACATGATGAGTCCAATGGTCTCCTTCTGTACTGTAAAATTCTACAATTCTATGACAAGAATCCACTCTCAACCCCACAAATCCTTTCAACAGTCTTCAACACTCTCCTTCCACATGGACTTCTACCTCTTCTATTTCTCGCACACTCGATATGTTAATTGAGAACTGTCAAGGTGACATCAGTTGCCTACATTTCTCTACCCCTCCCCCCACTCACCCATTCAACACGTCTCCCTTTGAACTGTGCTCTCAGATTCGACCCTGACTTTGTCTTCAAACCTGCTGCTATTGTCTTGCATACTTACCGCTACATTGAAGAGGCTGAGCGCCAGCTCTTGGACACCTCCTCCTATCTCCCCCAGACAATGACCCCACCATCGAATATCAGGCCACTGTGTCTACAATGGTTACTGATCTTTTCTTTTTTTCAGTATCTCACACCAACTGCCTCCCAGCTCATAGTTTCCCCAACCCTATCCAGCCCATATCCACAGACAGAACTGCCCAGGCAGATACATTGTTTCAGTCTGCTCCTACCTCACGGACCTTATTTTTGCTTATCGCGACTCAAATGTTTTTCTCCAGTTCCTTCCCACTTGCATCTGCAATTCTTCAGATGTTTTATGTCGGTTTCAAAATTTCTAGTTTGTGGGCTCCAGCCACCTCTTCTTCAGTCCTACTCAGCTCCCTCCCCATAACGCTTTCTCCAGTACATTGATGGCACCATTGGCGCTGCTTCTCTCTCTCATCCAGAATTGGAAAAGTTTACAAATTTTTCTTCCATGTTCAGCCCTGCTGTCACCTTCATCTGGTCCATCTCTGACTTCTCCCTTCCCTTCTTGGCTATCGCTGTTCCATTTCTAAGGATAGGTTGGTTACAAATATCCACCGTTAACCCACTGACTCCCTTAATTATCTTGACTATATATCCTCACACCTTGCTTCCCTTGAAGACTTGATATTGCACTCTCCCAGTTTCTCCATCTCCGTTGTATGTGTTCTGATTACATTACATTACAGTGTGGAAACAGGCCCTTCGGCCCAACAAGTCCACACCGACCCGCCGAAGCGCAACCCACCCATACCCCTACATTTACCCCTGCACCTAACACTACAGGCAATTTAGTGTGGCCAATTCACCTAACCTGCACATTTTTGGAGTATGGGAGGAAACCGGAGCACCCGGAGGAAACCCACGCAGACACGGGGAGAATGTGCAAACTCCACACAGTCAGTCGCCTGAGTCGGGAATTGAACCCGGGTCTCTGGCGCTGTGAGGCAGCAGTGCTAACCACTGTGCCACCGTGCCGCCCACAATGATGATGCCATCTTCCTCAGAACTGACCACCAGTCTTCCCAACCAAGGATTCCCCACCACCCTAACCCTGCAAAATAGTTGACAGGGCCCTCAGCTGTGCCCAATCATCTCCCGCATTTTTGCCCTCACTCCTTCTATTCTCTCCCACAACAATTCCCTCACCCTGTCCTGAATTACCATCCCACCAACATCCACATCTAAAGGACTATAAACCACCAATATTGCCACCTCCAGCGTGTTGTCACTACCACACACATACTCTCCTCCTCTCCTTTGTTAGAACTTCATAGGGACCATTCCCTCCAGGACACTCTGATCCACTCCTCCTCCATTCCTAAAATTACCCCATGGCACCTTCCCAAGTAATCGTAGAAGGTGTAACACTTGCCCATTTACTTCTTCAATCTGCTCTTTACAAGGCTCCAGACATACCTTCTAGGTGAAGTAGCAATTTACCTGTACTTCACTTGATCTAGCCTGCTGTATTCACTGCTCACAATATGGCATCTTTGACATTGGGGAGACAAAATGCAGACTGGATGACTGCTTTGCACAACACCTATGCTTGGTCTGTAAGAGTGACCCTGAGTGTACAGTTACCTGCCAATTCAATACATCACTCAACATTTTTGTCGCAGGTCTGCTGCATTGATTCAGCAAGCCTCAGCACAAGCTCAAAGAACAACATCTCACCTTCTACTTGGGTACCCTACAGCCACTAGTACTCAATATCGAGTCCAATAACTCTAGAACCTGATTCCATACTTCCATGTTCTTTTACTTACCTCAAACCCAGTCTTGTCATGGCATGGGTTGTTTTTAGCACAACCAACCCATTCTCTCCCACTCACAGCTCTCATTATCACTTATTCAGCTTCTCTTCTGTCCTGTTCTGCAAACAATAATCTCTTTGCCTGCCTACCTTTTTCATACTTCTCTCTCTCTCTCTCTCTGAGCTCTATTTCCATCTGTCTACTACTACCATATATACTACTTTTTCCTAGCTGCTAATGGTTCTGATGAAGACTCATGGGATTTAAACATTAACTCTGCTTTCTCTCCACTGATGTTGCCAGACCTGTAGAGTTTTGACAGCAATTTGTTTTTCAGATTTCCAGCATCTCCAATTCTTAGTTTTATTAAAGAGCTCCTCTTCAGAATTCTGAGGAGGAATCAGACCAGACTCAAAATGTTAACTCTGTTTCTCTCACCACAGATGCTGTCAGACCTGCTGAGTTTCTCCAGCATTCTTGTTTTAAGTTCAGATCTCCAACATTTGCACTATTTTGCTTTTCTGATTGTGCAGCACTTTAAGAGGTACAATAGAATCATGTAGCATGGTAACAGACCCTTCAGTCCAATTCATCCATGTAGACCAGACCTTTCCAATCTGGTGTAGTCCCCTGTGCATATCCCTCTAAGCCCTTCCTAGTCATATGCCCAACCAGATGCCTTCTAAATGTTGTATTTGAAACTGCCTCCTTCACTTTTTCTGGCAGCTCATTCCATACACGTACCACCTCTGCGTGAAAAAGTTACCCTTCAAGTCCTTCTTAAATCTTTCCCCTCTCTTCTTAAACCTATATCCTCTAATGGGTATCATGTATAGTCTGGAAGCCACACTGTGGGAGAGATGAGAATGCAGAAGAGGTTTATGATGAAGGCCCATAAAAGAGGAACTTCAGTTATGAAAGAAGATTGGAAAATTTTGGAACTTTAGCCTGAACGTCTTGATTAATATCTCAGTACAAGCCCTGTCAAGCCTTCCAGCCCAGTTGACCCTGCAAAGTTAAAATTGGGAGAGCTATCTCACATTTAAGCAACAACCTAACACAGTCATACTCACAGAATCATACCTTCTAGACAATATCCCAGATGAAATGTCAACTTTCCTGCTCCTTGGATGCTGCCTGGCTGCTGTGCATTTCCAGCACTACACTCTTCGACAGTATCCCAGACACCACCATCATCATTCTTAGATATGACCCATCTCATGGACAGATCCAGCAGTGGTGACAGCACAGTGGTGTACAATGGGGAGGGAATTGCCTAGGAGTCTTCAACATTGACTCCAGATCTCATGAAGTCTCAGGTTAAACATAGGTTAGAAAATCTCCTTGCTATTTACCACATAATGTACTCCCTCAACTGATGAATCAGTACTCCACCATTATAACCACATCTGGAGGGGGCAGTGAGGGTTCAAGTGTTCAAAATGTACTCTGTGTGGGTATTTCAATGTCCACCATCAAGACTGGCTCAATTGCAGCATTACTGATGGAGCTGGTGGAATCCTAAAGCTGCTAGACTGGGTCTGTGGCTGGTGATGAGAATACCAACAAGAGGGAAACACATACTTAACCTCATCCACACTAATCTGCTGGCTGCAAATACATCTGTTCATGACAGTATCAGTGAGAGTGATGACTGCACGGTCCTTGTGGAGATGAAATCATGCCTTCACTTTGAGAATATCATGCTGTGTGGCACTACCACTATGCCAAATGTGACTGACTTTGAATAGATCGAGCAACTCAAGACTAGGCTTCTATAAGACTCTGTGGGCCATCAACAGCTGTACCATCAAGCCAGGGTATCAACCCTGGTTCAATGGAGATTGTAGGAGGCCATGTCAGGAACAGCATCAGGCATACCTAAATCAAGTGTCAATCTGATAAATCTATCAAACAGGACTACATGTATGCCAAACAGCATAAGCAGCAAGTGATAGACAGAATTAAATGGTCCCACAACCAGTAGATCTGCAGTCTTGCCACATTCAATCATGAATGGTGGAGGTCAATTAAACAATTCACTGGTGGAGGGGGCTTTTAAAATACCCCCATTCTCAATGATGGAAGAAGTCAACACATTTTGCAAAAGATATAGCTGAAACATTTACATAAGCAGTGCCAAGTTGATGATCCATCTTCACTTCCTCAAGTGGTCCCCAGCATCACAGATACTAGTCTCCAGCCAATTTGATTCACTCCACGTGATATTAAGAAGCACTGGATATTGTAAGGTATGTGGGCATTCACATTCTGGCAATAGTCGACTGAGTGAGGTATCAAGGACCCTGGAAAAACTGAAATCAATGTGTATCGGGGCAACCTCTCTGCTGGTTAGAGTCATATATGACACATCGAAAAATGGTTGTGATTGTTGAAGGCCGGTCATTTCAGCTCCAGGACATCTCTGCAGGAGTTCCTCAGGGTAATGTCCTAGGCCCAACCATCTTCAGCTATTTCATCAATGACCTTCCCCCCATCATAAGGTCAGAGTGGGAATGTCCACTCATGAGTGCACAAAATTCAGCACCATTTGCAACTCCTCAGACATTGAAAAATCCATTGTCAAATCAAGTAAATCTGGACAATATCCAGATTTGGGCTGACAAGTGCCATCTCTAATAAGAGACAATCTAACCACCACCCCTTGATATTCAATAGATCACTGAATCCTGAACAATCAAAAGCCTGGCAGTTGCCATTGACCAGAAATTCAACTGGACTTGCCACATAAACATAGTGGTGAGAAGAGCAGGTTAGCAGCTAGGAATACTATGGTGAGTAACTCACTTCCTGATTCCCCAAAACCTGTCCAGCATCTACAATGTCAGGAGTGTGATGGAATACTCCCTACTTGGCTGAATGGGTGCAGCTCCACCAACTCTCAAGAAGCTTGACACCATCCAGGATAAGGCAGCCCGCTTGACTGGCATCACATCCATATCATCCACTCCCTCCACCACCAACGTTCAGTAGCAGCAGTGTGTACTATCTACATGATGCACAGCAGAAATTCACCAAAGACCCTTGGATAGCATCTTTGAAACCCATGGTCACTTTCATCTAGAAGGATAAGGGTAGTAGGTACCACCACTTGCAAGTTCCCTTTCAAGTCACTCACCATCTGACTTGAAAAATATAGCACAGTTCAGTATTCTTAGGTAAAATTCCTGGAACTCCCACTCTAACATCTCCCTGAAGAACTGCAGCTGTTCAAGAAAGCACTTTCTTTAGGGCAACTAGGAATGAACAATAAATGCTGGCAGGCCAGTGATGCCCTGACCCTATCAGTGAACTAAAGGAAGGTATGTTTGAATTGGTTTTGCTCTAATCAAATTATTAACACTGTCCTTTTATTTCTGGGCAGGATTTCTTGAACAGGGTCTGCTGGTTAAAGACTTGAAGAAGTTGCAAGACCATTGTATAAAAACTCTGCAGTTTAAGTTGGATATCATTGCAGTCTTACCCACCGACCTGGGTTACTTGGCAGTAGGATTCCATTACCCAGAGCTTCGATTCAATCGCCTGCTGAAATTGCCACGTGTGTTTGAGTTTTGTGATCGGACAGAGACCAGAACAAATTACCCAAATGTCTTTCGAATCGGCAACCTGTTGCTGTATCTGCTGATTATCATTCACTGGAATGCCTGCCTTTACTATGCCATCTCCAAAAACATTGGCTTTGGCTCAGATAGCTGGGTCTATCCCAACATCTCAGACCCTTACCATGGCTATCTGGCAAGAGAATATATTTACTGCCTGTATTGGTCGACTCTGACGCTCACCACCATAGGGGAAACCCCACCACCAGTCCTTGATGTGGAGTTCTTGTTTGTGGTGTTCGATTTCCTGGTGGGAGTGCTGATCTTTGCCACCATTGTGGGTAACGTAGGTTCAATGATATCCAACATGAATGCATCCCGTGCAGATTTCCAGGCCAAGGTTGATGCCATCAAGCACTACATGCAGTTCCGAAAGGTCAGCAAGGAGGTGGAGACCCGCGTTATTAAATGGTTCGACTATCTCTGGGCGAACAAGAAAACTGTTGACGAATCTGATGTGCTAAAAGGTCTGCCAGACAAACTGAAAGCAGAAATTGCCATAAATGTGCATCTGGACACCCTCAAGAAGGTGAGAATCTTTCAGGACTGTGAGGCTGGCTTCCTCGTGGAATTGGTGCTGAAGCTCAGACCCCAGGTTTTTAGCCCTGGGGATTACATCTGTCGCAAGGGGGACATTGGGAAAGAGATGTACATCATCAAGGAAGGAAAATTGGCAGTAGTGGCAGATGATGGGGTGACACAGTACGTCACCCTGACTGCAGGCAGCTGCTTCGGAGAGATCAGTATCTTAAACATCCAGGGCAGCAAAATGGGCAACAGAAGGACAGCAAATATCCGGAGCATTGGGTACTCTGATCTCTTCCGTCTTTCAAAAGATGACCTAATGGAAGCCTTGGTCGAGTTTCCAGAAGCTAAGAAGGTTCTCGAAGAGCGAGGCAAGGAGATTTTGCTAAAAGAAGGATTGTTGGATGAAGGGCATGTGGAGGTGGTCATGGGCGTGAAAGACATGGAGGAAAAAGTAGAAAGACTTGAATCAAACCTTGATTCCTTGCAGACACGGTTTGCCAGGCTGTTGAATGAATACGACTCAACTCAGCAGAAATTCAAACAGAGAATCACAAACATTGAAAAGAAACTAAAGCAGCTCGATATTGAGTATGTCTCTGATGGTTTGGACAGTGTGAGTGAGACTGAAGGAAGTAAAAATGAGAATGATAAGCACTGAAGAAGTTGCTGTGTCCACTTAAACATACTGAAGGCGGATACAACTCAGTTGACAGCTCAGCATACTGGGCTAGGAGACCAAGACAGTTATAAGCTGTCATCAAATATTGTCCCATTTCTCATTTGCCGACCGCTCAAAAGAATCTTCAGTGCTCAACTTAGAGTCAGTGCTGCATATTTCACTCCCCTCTCTACTGATTGCTTCTCTCTGTGTTGCTACCGCTCATCATCTTGCTGCTGCTGGTCACAGGTTTGGTGGAAAATGTGGGGTAATGACAGAGAAAAATAAAAACAAAGAAATAAATAAGGAGATGGTGACAGATGAAGTGAAGGATTTAAAAGGACATGGATGTAGGGAGATGATCTCTGCAATTTGCCTGGAAGGTTTTAGTTTTATTTTTCATGGAGTTTTGTTTCTCAAAGTAAATGATTTCAAATAAAGTGAGACTTAAAAGTGAACAGAAATATCAGGATAGATTCACATAATTTCCAAGTGATAGGTCAGACATGTTTCTCACTTTGTTAATTTCATTCACACAAGGGTATATTGAGCTTACTGTGCAACTTTATTGGAAAGCAAATGGAAATTACAAAAGGAAACTATCAAAAATAATTATCCAAATATTCTACAGACACATAAATGATTAAAAGAAATTGAGATAAGGATTGACCCTCATAGGAATTATACAACAATCTCTCGGGTGATGACAACGAATAGCAAAATAGGAAATTTCTGGGAAATTGATTGGGGGAGGGGGTAATGTTATTTAGAAGAGATCAAAAACAGTTATCACGATGTTTAAAAAGGAAAGACAATTGATAAATTAATCAAACAAAGATTCTAAAGTTCTGGACGGATTACATCTATATAGAATTAAAGGTTTGGGAAGGGAAACAAAGACAATAGTGTCACAGGGCCACTAATTTGCTATATAAATTTAGAAAAGGGAACTAGTCCAGACAACGGTCAATAACTAAACTTAACCTTGGTGAGAAGGTTATCATATCTTTACTCAAAGGTGGGATAGGGGAGGATACAAAAATGGAGATAGTATCATGTTTTTAGATAGCGAGTCAGTTAATGCAGTAAGAAGGGATGATATCTTGGCAGGATCATCAAATTAAGCTTTGTTAGTATAAGTTCGAAATAAAAACTGTGCAGTCACATGGTGATGAGTGCATTATAAATTCGCAGTCAGTAAGCAATTGAGGAGCAGATATTATTTCGCGGTTTGGATCAGAGATTGGCTAGCTGAAAGAAGACAGAGGGTGGTGGTTGATGGGAAATGTTCATCCTGGAGTTCAGTTACTAGTGGTGTACTGCAAGGATCTGTTTTGGGGCACTGTAATTTGTCATTTTATAAACGACCTGGGTGCGGGCATAGAAGATGGGTTAGTAAATTTGGGGATGACACTAAGGGTACAGTTGT
The DNA here is from genome assembly GCF_037043375.1 of Chiloscyllium plagiosum. Taxonomy (NCBI): domain Eukaryota; kingdom Metazoa; phylum Chordata; class Chondrichthyes; order Orectolobiformes; family Hemiscylliidae; genus Chiloscyllium; species Chiloscyllium plagiosum. The sequence continues at coordinate 88,533,445 of NW_028270149.1, read as the reverse complement.
AGATAGTGCCGAAAGGTGTTGTAGGTTACAGAGGGACATGGATAAGCTACAGAGCTGGGCTAAGAGGTGGCAAATGGAGTTTAATACTGAAAAGTGTGAGATGATTGACTGTGGAAGGAGAAACAGGAATGCAGAGTATTGGCTAATGGTAAGATTCTTGGTTGTGTAGATGAGCAGAGAGATCTTGGTGTCCATGTACATAGATTCCTCAAAGTTGCCACACAGGTTGATAGGGCTGTTAAGAAGGTTAGCTTTTATTGGTAGAGAGATTGAGCTTGGAACCACGAGGTCATGCTGCAGCTGTTCAAAACTCTGGTGCGGCCGCACTTGGAGTATTGCGTTCAGTTCTGGTCACCGCATTATAGGAAGGATGTGGAAGCTTTGGAAAGGGTTCAGAGGATATGTATGGAGGGAATTTCTTGCAAGGAAAGTTGAGGGACGTGAGGCTGTTTTCGTTACAGAGAAGAAGGTTGAGAGGTGACTTAATTGAGATATATAAGGTAATCAGTGGGTTAGATTGGGTGGGATGATCATAGTACAAAATGTATCAATGAACTTGTTGAAATGTATTCTGGAAAGCTTTCTTTGTCAACATATAGATGGTCCTACAAGTGACCTAATGCTGGACCTAATTCTGGGAAATAAGCCAGACAAATATTCAAGGTGACAGTGTGGGAGTGTTTTAATGATCATGACCACAACACTGAACATTTTAAGTTTATTATGGAAAAGGAGAGAGATCGTCTGTAAAAAAGGGTTTGGACTAAGGTAAAGCAGATTTTATTAAAATAGAACTATGGAATCATACAACACAGAAGCATACCTTTGATCCAACCTGTCCATGCTGTCCAGGTTTCCCAAACTAAACAAGCGCCATTTGCCTATATTTGGCCCATATTCCTCTACACCCTTCCAAATCATGTACCTGTCCAAATGTCTTTTAAATATTGTAGCTGCCATTTCATTATCATACCAACCCAATCTACAAATTTGCCGGTTTGTGAATAATGATGCAGAACTATGTATTATCAACAAGTATTATTTGCGAGCTAAGCACAGATGAGTTATTTCACAAGGAACACTTACATCTAAAATGAGGCATCCATCTCTTCTGTAGAAGTGTGGTGCTGGAAAAGCACAGCTAGTCAAGCAGCATCTAAGGAACAGGAGAGTCGATGTTTCGGGCATAAGCTCTTCGTCAAGAATGTGGGGTGGGGTGGGACAGGGGCGCTGAGAGATAAATGGAAGGGGGTCGGACTCGGGGGAAGGTAGCTGGGACTGTGATAGGTAGATGAAGGTGGGGGGATGATGGTGATAGGTTGGAGAGGAGGGTGGAGTGGATAGGAGGGAAGGAAGATGGACAGGTAGGACAGTTCAAGAGGGCGGTGCCAAGTTGGAAGGTTGGATCTGGAATAAGGTGGGGGGAGGGGAAATCAGAAATCGACATTGATCCCATTTGATTGGAGGGTCCGAAGGCAGAAATGAGGTGTTCTTCCTCCAGGCATTGGGTGGCTAGAATTTGGCGTTGGAGTAAGTCCAGGATTTGTTTGTCCTTGGCGGAGTGGAAGGGGAGTTGAAGAGTTCGGCCACAGGGCAGTGGGGTTGATTAGTACATGTGTCCTTGCTTCTGTATGCCTTCTAATTCAAATCTGAGAGTCGGAAAACTAATTCGGTGCAAGCTTCATTCCCAATTTTTTGAACATACATCAAAATCACAGCATCATTATTGCTTAAATATTAGTCTTTGTCAAGCTGTTTCACATTTTCGCAAAGCAAACAATAAAAATTTGCTGTACTACTGAAGTGGAGCATTACAGTCACAAGCCAGCGCTACTCGTGGTTTAAAACAATAATTCCCTCACCATTAATGCCCATAGGAATCCACTGAACTCCAATCACCAGAAACATCAAGACCAGTGTGAAATTTAACATTTGTTTTACTTTTACAAATTATGATTTTATTGCACGAAGCTAAAATGGTAATGGAATTCCTTTAATCCTATTTTTCTTCTAGAATGGGGAATATACATGGAACTGCCTCTTTTAAACCAACATGTTAAATATCGACAGACAGTGCTCGAATACACAAAGTATCTGACAACAATTTTAACTCAATTCTACTCCACTGAAAACTTCTCATCCTCATTACTTGGTTCAAGCAAAGTTAATGAAATCAAACTCCCTCTTCATAGTTAAGGTAACTTCCAGTGTCTGAGTGTCTGAGTTGAAACGCGCTTTTCCATTCTTACTATCGACTGGATGAGGCAGGTGCAATCCCAGTTTACTGCAAAACAATAGAGATAACTACAGTAAGATGGCAGACTGAGGACAGCTGTTTTATAAATCTATGAATGACTACTAATTTGAGATTATTGCCATCAGAGATGTCCCCCCTTTTCATTCTCTGGCAATGGATCTACCTTCCCTCACCTTGCTCTCTGTGATCAGAGACCTCTACTCCCATTTTTTGTGATCAGAAACCACCACCCCTCCTGCTCCATGCCTGCTGTCAAGTACAGGAGCAGGGATGTCTTGCTGCAACTGCATAGGGCCTTAGTGAATATGATGTGCAGATATGGAGGGAGGTTCACCAGATTCCTGGGATGGCAGGACTGACGTATGAATAGAGACTGATTCAATTAATACTGTATTCACCAGAGTTTAGGAAAATGAAGGGGACATCTCAAGAAAACATATAAAATTCTTAACAACTCGACAGGTTAAACAAAAACAGAAAATGTTCGAGAAACTCAGCAGGTGTATTAGCATCTATGGACAAAAGACATAATAAGATGATAAGTTATAGGTGCAGAATTAGGCCATTCAGGCCATTGAGTCTACTCCACCATTCGATCATGGCGGATATGTTTCTCAAACTCATTCTCCTGCCTTCTCCCTGTAACCCTTATTTGTCTGACTGAGGAAGAACAAATCCATCTCTGTCTTAAATATATTCAATGACTTGACCTCCACATGAGTTTCCACATATGAACCAGCCTCCAGCTGAAAAATTCCTCCTCATCTCAGTTTTAAAGAGTTGCCCCTTCAGTTGGAGGTTGTGCCTTCAGATTCGAGTGGAAACATCTTCTCAACGTGCACCTAATCCAGGCCTCTCAGTATTCTGTAAGCTTCAATGAGATTCCCCTTCATCCTTCTAAACTCCATTGGGTACAAAGCCCTCAACTACTGCTCATATGACGAGCCCTTACAGGATCATTCTTGTTAACCTTCTCTGTACCCCAAACTGCACACAATATTCCAAATGCATTCTGACTAGAACCTTATACAGCCTCTGTACTACATCTCTACTCTTGTAATAAATACAAACATTGCATTTGCCTTCCCAACTTCTTCATGCCACTCAATATCGAAAACTCCGAAGAAGATGGAATAATGAAGGGTGGAAAAGGCTAAGGACATGGTGCTCCTTGCTATCTAAAGTAAAGGACCTCAGTAGGATGTTCCTTTAGCCACCTTCTGGCTGGCCAGCTGGTCAGTGGATGGTAGGGGATTAATACTCGCAGAAGGGGGCTTTAGCCAGGAGAAGAAAGAAACTGGAGAGCTAAAGACTTTCAAGACAGTTATTACAAAAATGAGATTTAGCAAAAATGAGAAGGGATACAACAGAGGATTTAAAAGGATGGTTGACACTAAAAAAGATGAAGGCCCAGCAAAACTTATGCTATCAGTCTTGAATATAGATAGAAAGGAAAATGCATTTATACAATGCCTTCCACACCACTAAAACACTCAAAGCACTTTACAAACTATAAAGTACTTCAGGGTTGGTGGAATACACCTTCATCATTTGGGAATGCAATAGGCAATTTGTCTGCAGCAAATTCGTACAACCCTACTGTGATGCTTCAATCACAAGAAATCACCCAAATTCTCAACATTGCACTTTAGGAAGACCAGCTGCTTTACACTGGTAAGTTAATTTCCAATCAAACATTTGCAACAAACTGAGAACTGAGTATCTGAATGTGTTAAATTGACAAAGGGCTGGGTGGAATCGAGAGTGTGTAGCTGGAAAAGCACAGCAGGCAAGGCAGCATCCGAGGAGCTGGAGAATCGACATTTCGGGCATTAGCCCTTCATCAGGAACGAGACTTGTAGGCCGGGGGCAGAGAGATAAATGGGAGGGGGGTGGGGTTGGGGGGAAGGAGCTGGGAAAGCGATAGGTGGATGAAGGTGAGGGAGAAGGTGATAGGTCAAAGGGGGTAGTGATAGACAGATCGGGAGGGTGGCACCGAGTTGGAGGCTTGGGACTGGGATAATGTGGAGGGGAGGGGAAATGAGGAAGCTGTTGAAATCCACATTTATCCCTTGTGGTTGCAGTGTGCCAAAGTGAAATATGATGCGTTCTTCCTCCAGGCGCCGGGTGGTAACGGTTTGACAGAGGAGGAAGCCCAGGGCCTGCATGTCCTTGATGGAATGGGAGGGGGAGTTGAAGTGTTCAGCCACAGGGCGGTGGGGTTGGTGGGAGCGGGTGTCCCAGAGATGTTCTCTGAAATGATCCACAAGAAGGCGTCCTGTCTCCTTGATGTAGAGGAGACCACACAGAGTGCAACAGTTGCAGTAAATGACATAGGTAGAGGTAAATTTCTAACGGATGTGGAAGGATCCCTTAGGACCTTGGACAGAGGTGAGGGGAGTGATGTGGACACAGGTTTTGCACTTCCTGCGATGCAGGGAAAGGTGCCAGGAGTGGGGTGTGGACCTGACATGGGAGTCGTGGAGGAAATGGTCTTTTCGGAACGTGGATAGAGGTGGGGAGGGAAATATATCCCTAGTGGTGGGATCCGTTTGGAGGTGGCAGAAGTGGCAGCGGATGATGCGTTTTATGCAGAGGTTGGTGGGGTAAAAGGTGAGGACCCGGGTGGTTCTGCCCTTGTTGTGTTGGGAGGAGTGGGGTTCAAGGGCCGTGGTGCGTGAAGTGGAGGAGATGCGCTGGAGGGCATTGTCAACCACGTCGGAAGGGAAGTTGCAATTGTGGAAGAAGGCGGCCATCTGGGACTTTCTGAGGTGGAATTGGTCATCCTGGGAACAGATGCGGCGGAGGAAAAGGAATTTGAAATAAGGGTTGGTGTTTTTACAGGAGGTAGCATGGGAGGAGATGTCGTCTAGGTAGCTGTGGGAGTTGGTGTGCTTGGAGTATATGTCTGCAGTTTTTCAATCACCAGAGACTGCGATGGAGACATCCAAGAAGTGGCAGAAGGTTTCTGAGATGGTCCAGGTGAATTTGAGGTTGGGGTGGAAGGTGTTGGTAAAGTTGATGAACTGTTCAACCTCCTCATGGGAGCATGAGGCGGCACCGATGTAGTCATTGATGTCGCAGAGGAACAGGTTGTTGTGGGGGTGGGAGGTCGGTGCCGGTGTAACTGCAGAAGATGGACTGTTCCACATGTCCAACAAACAGGCAGGCATAGCTGGGTCCTATGTGGGTGCCCATGGCTACCCCTTTGGTTTAGAGGAAGTGGGAGGATTGGAAGGAGAAGTTGTTAAGGGTGAGGACCAGTTCAGCCAGGCAGATGAGTGTGTTGGTGGAAGGGTACTTGTTGGAACTGCATGAAAGGAAGAAACAGAGGACTTAGAGACCTTCGTTGTGGCGGATCGATGTGTACAGGGACTGGCTGTCCATGGTGAAGATGAGGCGTTGGGTGCTGGGGAAATGAAAATCTTGAAGGAGGGTAAAGGGTGGGGTGTTCCTGGACTAAGGGGGAACAGGACAGTGTCGAGTTAGGAAGAGTGGGACAGGCACAGGCTGAGAGAATGGGTTGGCCGGGGCAGTCTGGTTTCTGAATCTTAGGAAGGAGGTGGAATCGGGCAGTGCGGGGTTCACGGACAATGAGGTTGGAGGCTAGTGGAGACTATACCTCCTCCCACCCTACCTCCTGTAAAAATGCCATCCCTTATTCCCAATTTCTCCACCTCTGTTGCATTTGGTCCCAGGATGACCAATTCCACCTCAGAAAGTCCTGGATGGGCTCCTTCTTCCACAATTGCAACTTCCCTTCTCACATGGTTGACAGTGCCTTCCAGCGCATCCCCTCAACTTTGTGCATCATTGCCGTTGATCTCCACTTCCCACACCTCCAAACGGACCCCACCACCAGAGATATATTTCACTCCCCACCCCTTTCAGCATTCTGAAAAGACCATTCCCTCTGTGACTCCCTCGTCAGGTCCACATCCCCCACCAGCCCACACACCACTCCTGGCACCTTTCCCTGTCACCACAGGAAGTGCAAAACCTGCACCCACACCACTCCCCTCACCACCTTCCAAGGCCCCAAGGGATCCTTCCACATCAGTCAGAAATCTATCTGTACCTCTACCAATGTCATCTACTGCATCCATTGCATCCGGTGTGGTCTCCTCTACATTGGGGAGACAGGATGCTTTCTTGCGGATCGTGTCAGAGAACATCTCTGGGACACCCGCACCCACCAACCCCACCATCTTGTGGCTGAACACTTCAACTCTTCCTCCCGCTCCGTCAAGGACATGCAGGCCCTGAGTCTCCTCCACTGCCAAACCATTACCACCTGACGCATGGAGGAGGAACGTCTCATATTCCGCCTTGGGACTTTGCAACCACACGAGTTAAGTGTGGATTTCAACAGCTTCCTCATTTCCCCTCCCTCCACATTATCCCAGTCCCAAGCCTCCAATTTGGCACCATCCTCCGGACCCATCCATTACTCTTCCCTCTGACCTATCATCTTGTCCTTCACCTTCATCCACCTATCATTTTCCTAGCTACTTTCCTCCCAACAACACTTCTCTCCCATTTATCTCTCAGCCCCGACCATAAGTCTCATTCCTGATGAAGGATTTATGCCCGAAACGTTGATTCTCCTGTTCCTCGGATGCTGCCTGACCTGCTGTGCTTTTCATGCGCTTCACTCTCGACTTTGAGCTCCAGCATCTGCAGTCCTCACTTTCTCCAAGAGACTAGGTGGAACTTAGTAAGATTTGGGGTTTAGTTACCAGTGCAAGTTGAAAATGCAGGACTTGCCTTGTATCTCTTCACCCACAGCCTCAGGTGGACTTCCTGATGTTTCACAGGAAGACCTTACTTCAGCAAAGTCTTTCACTTACTAGTCTGGTGATCGAAGAGCAAGAAACCGTTCTTTAATGTCCAGAGTGACATCTGTTGGTTTGCAATCTGGCAGCTTGATTTTGATCTGAAAAACAGTTTTGAAAACAGCAATCAAAAGTTGTCTACAGTAGATTCAATGATTCAAAAAACTGAAATAATTTCAGTATTTTTGTTTCTATTTGCTTCTTTTATTCATCACAACCGTTCTCAAGACTCTTCACATCCAGCTCAGTAGTAATCTATATTCCACTATCACCGGTGCTAATGTCTCTTTCTTTGGCTCAAATGTAGGTGTAAAGGAAAATTTCCATTCTGACTTTGATAAGGTCCTTGCTCATCAAAAGAAAGAGAAGATCATCTTTATGGGGACTTTAATCCCAGAGTTGGCCATAACTCTGATGTCTGGGTAGGAATCATTGAGTAAAATAGTGCAGGAGGAGCCAATACTGCTGACAAAATATGCCTGGTGTGACATCATTATAACAAACATTCTTCTCTATCAGGAGGAGAAATACAAAATTACATGGAGATGTTTCACATCAAAGCACTGGCACTGCCTGCATCACGTGTCCTTCTACGATCCAAAACTCCAAGTGATGTTTGTATCACTGATTCATGAAAGGAACTGATGCCTGCTGCATAAATTGTCAAATCAGAGATGAGCATTCACCCAGCACCAAGACAGAAACAGTCCAGTGGAAGCAGATCAATGTCTCAGACCTAAAGCTGCCAGGACACGAATAGGAATTCCAAGTGCAATGCATATCCAAACCAGAAAGTCTTCAAACATTCAACTTAATTCCAGAATTCCAGAATAGTCTGAACAAATAAGGTTAGCTGTACTAGACCTTAGTGCCCAGATCTTTGGGATTGAGCATCATCGTTATCAGCATTAACTAGACGAAAACAGCGCTGAAATGTGTGCCCTCCTCAAACAAAGATGAGCAGCCCTCATTGACACATCAATCCAAGAACAAAGGTCTTGAAGGCAGCATTGCAACAGCACGAGACTGATATTCAAATATAGATCTAGAAAATAAAGCACGTGATAGGAAGAGAAATCCCGAAAGATCCAAATTATACTGATCAAAAGATGTGAAGCTTTTCTGAAGAAGTCTCCATTCACAGGTGATTCCCTAGTGCCTACAGGCAAACCGCTATTGATGGCAGAACTGCAACGATCAAACAAATGAAAAACAAGTCTGCGATCCTGGTAAGTGTCAGCTGAAGTCTGCAACGTTGGTGGACTTTTACTCACGTCAAGACTCTGCACACCCATCCTGCAGATTTGAGAGGTGGAGGGGCTCTCCCAACCCTGTCATCAGGAATATGACAATCTTCAAGAAGGGAGGTACATCACACTGTGGAAATTAACAATGTACTTCCCTCCTTTCCATAGCAGGGAAAATTCTGAAATCACATTCGCCTGAATTGCCTATTTCCTATGACTGAGGAAATTCTGTCACAGATACTGTGTAGCTTTAGACCTGCCAGAGGAACCTCTGATACTGTTGTTGTTGCCAGACAGATCCAAGAAAAAGGTGGAGAAGAGCACTAGGAACTCTTCAAAGCATTCATCAACTGAACAAAAGCTGGTTCACTTGGTGCTGGTGAGGGTCTGTGAATTGTGCTCCAGGAATTTGGATATTCAAGAAACCTTATCACAATCCTGCAAAGACTTCATAATGAGGTGACTGCAACTGTCTTGAATGGGAGATCTGAAGCAGATATCCACAAAATTGGGACCAGAGTTTAACAAGCTTGAGTGATAAATACTTTCTCATTTTAAATTCAAACTAAATAAGTTTATAAATCCTTGGCATTAAACAAATCCTAAAAAGGCAAAGTACTGCAGATGCTTTGGAGACAGGACATAATTATTCTTTCAGGGGCTTCTTTTTTTTTAATAACTCATTTATTAGGTGACATAATCACTTAGTAACAATACTTTCCATATTTGACTTGACAAAAGAAGTATTTTGCCTCACACAGCAGCAGAGTGAGAATAATCCATAATTAATTTTGTAAAGGGGAGACAGTGACGTAGTGGTAACATCACTGGACTAGTAATCCAAAATCCCAGACTAACGTTCTGGGGACATTTGTTTGAATCCCATCATGGAATAATAATCTGGAACAAAAAGCTAGCCTAAGGTGACCATTAGAGGGATATGTGTCAAATGCAGATAAATTTAACTTGGGAAACATGGCCAGCATAGATAAGTTGTTGCAAAGGGTCTGTTTCCTCGCTTTTTGACTCTAGGTAACTACTGTTGTTTGTCATAAAAACTTACCTGGTTCTCTAACGTTCTTGAGGGAAGGAAGTCTGCCATCCTTATCTGGTCTCATCTACACGTGGTTCCAGACTAACATTAATGTAGTTGACTCTTAACTACCCTGGGCAATAAATACTGGCCCAGCCAACAACATCCTACAAATTAATTTTTAATAAATTCTCACTCCTTGATTAAAAGTAAAGCTACTTAAGATGAGGAAAATGCTAATTTCTTATGCACAAAAAACCATCATCTGTTCACAAAACATGTTTTCTTTCAAAATAACTGAGACTGACTTCTACTGGCAGTCCCTAAGTTGTGAACAGGATCTGTCCTGAAATCCATTTGCAAATCAATTTGTGCGAAAGTTGGAGCACAATGCAGGAGTATTGGAAAGCCGCAATTCGTTAAGTATGGAAAATGTTTCTATGCCAAATATTTAAAGTTACACCCTCGTGTGGGACAGTGTTTATAAAGGAGAAAGTGAGAACTGCAGATGCTGGAGATCAGAGACGAAAAATATGGTGCTGGAAAAGCACAGCAGGTCAGGCAGCAACTGAGGAGCAGGAAAGTCGACGTTTCAGGCATAAGCCTTTCATCAGCGTTCATAAATCAAATGTTTGTAAGTTGGCACCTTCTGGACACACATGAAGCTATTACCTGAAACTCACCTTTCACTTTTAATTGAGGCATAACTTGTGGTTTCCATTGCATATACACAAAGCTGAAAGATTTTAATCAGGTAGTTGGTGTTCTTTTTCTAGCATTTCAAAAGGCAAACATTGGTTAACATCTAAGTTATAATCTGGATGTGGAATTATATCCCCTTAATTAGAAAAACGGACACTCACATACAACACAAAAATACAGCAGCCTCTTCAGTGTAGGTGCTTCAAAACTAAAGGCCAAAAGGTGAAAAATATCCCAGTTGGCCAAGAGTCACAAAACAAAGTATAGAATGTGATGACTTTGCATGGGTCCACCAGCTTTCCTGTTAACAAAGGCAAAGTACAGACAGTTATAGACTGATTTTAAAAAATCAAACCAATTTGAAATCAAGAAGTGGCCACAGTTCAGCTTTTCAGAGATTATGAGGCAGTCAGAATTACCAATATTTGGAAATTCTATCGGCTTCCCAAAAAACATCTACTGAGAGGATGGAGACTTACAGTCTCTGGGAACTAACTACTTAGGCCTGCAAAACAGAAAGTTAAGTCTCGAAAGTCCATGTAGATTTTTCCCATCAGGTTTTCCAGTAAATTAAAAGCCATAAAACCATTTTCTATCTCCTTGAAAGCTTTCTCCAAAGTCATTTGACTTTTGTGTACCCAGCAGATACTGCATTAAACAGTTGACCACATTTCTTCATAAAACCCTGTTTCATCAAGTGCATGTACAAATGATTCAGTCCTACAGTTTTCACATAGTTTTTACATATAAACGTATATTCCCAAAACTCACCACCATGTCTTCACAGCAGGCTGTGGAGCTATCCTTTCTGCTCAAGCCGAAAAACACATCCTCTGTACCAACTCGTTGTTTGAACAAAATCTCATATCTAAAGACAGTAGGAGCCAGTAACTCATATAAACACTGTTGTACATGAAAACAAAGTGCAGGATGCAAGAAAACTGAAATTATAAATCATTCTTCCAATAAATGTGACTGACCAAATGAAGTGAAGCATAATAATCAAAGACAAAAGACCACAATCTCAACATATAAAGAGGAAGGTTAATAAAACAAGTACTCTCATGGTAACAGATAAGTGGAATATCTGCCAAAAGCAACTAAATTAATGATGGCATTGAATGACAGACACAAATTGAATTCAGAGTATAGCATAGGGGAGGTGTTATTGACACACTGTTGCCACTTGGTGAGGACTGGAACTGAATATTGCAGATTCTTAAGTCAACAGAATCTTCGAGAAAAAATGGCCGAAGGGGAGGTTTAGTATTGCTGACTGAAAGTCAAATTACTGGTATCATAGAATCCCATAGTGTGAAATCAGGCCATTTGGCCTATCGAGTCCACACTAACCCTCTGGAGAGCAGCTCACCCAGACTCACCGTCCTACCCTATCCCTGTAACCCTGCATTTCTCCTGGCTAACCCATCTAGCCAAGACATCATTGGATTCAATGGGCAATTTAGTGTGGCCAATCCACCTGACCTCCACATCTTTGGACAGTGGGAGGAACCTGGAGCATCCGGAGGAAACCCACGTAGATACAGGGAAAATGTGCAAACTCCACATAGTCACCCAAGGGCGGACTCGAACCCAGGTCCCACGCACTGTGAGGTAGCTACGCTAACCACTGAACTATGATGCTATACTTAAATGATAAATGAGGATATAATAAGAGATAAGCAGATGGTGGATACTTTAACGAGTAATCAAGAACTAGAAGAAGACTTAAGATGGTAACAGGAGTTGGAGACCCACTGACATAAACTGTAAAATGGCAAGTTGCATAGGTATAGGAGCTAGACAATTATGTAATGGTTTTAAGGGTGTTTTCTACCTTTATATAGGCAACCAAGCAAATACCTGTATAATAGAAAATTTCTGTGTGCTACACGCCAGAGCTAGCTCAGGGCCAGGCCACATTAGATTTTATAGAAAGCAGAGAGTGGGGATAAAACAGTCTTTCACAGTATGGCAGCTGACGACAACTGGTGTTCCGCAAGGCGCAGTGTTCGGTTCAAAACCTTTCAATTTATACAATAACGATCTCAATAAAGGAACTGAGGGCATTCCGGCTACGTTTGCAGACAACACAAAGATAGATAGAAAGACAGGTAGCACTGAGGAGATGGGGAGGCTGCAGAAGGATTTGGACAAGTTAGGAGAGTTGACAAAGAAATGGCAGATGGAGTACAATGTGGGAAAGTGTGAGGTCATGCACGTTGATAGGAAGAATAGAGGCATGGACTATTTTCTAAACGGGGAGAAAATTCAGAAGTTTTAAGTGCGAAGAGACTTGGGAGTTCTAGTCCAGGATTCTCTCAAAGTAAACTTGCAGGCTTAGTCAGTTAGGAAGGCAAACACAATGATGGCATTTATTTTAAAAGGGCTTGAATATAAAGGCAGGAATATACTTCTGAGGCTATATAAGGCTCTGGTCAGACTACATTTGGAGTATTGTGCACAGTTTTGGGTCCCATATCTCAGGAAGGATGTACTGACCCTGAAGGGTGTTCAGAGCAAGTTCACGAGAATGGTGCCAGGAATGAAAAGCTTAACATATGAGGAACGTTTGAGGACTCTGGGCTTATACTCGATGGAGTTTAGAAGGATGGGGGGGGGATCTCCTTGAAACATACAGAATACTGAATGTCCTGGACAGAGTAGATATTGGGAAGATATCTACCTTTTACCTTAGAGTAAAAGGTAGACCTTTCAGAATGGAGATAATGAGAAACTTCTACAGCCAGAGAGTGGCGAATCTAAGGAATTCATTGCCATAGAGGAGGCAAGATCATTGAGTATATTTAAGACTGAAATAGATAGGTTCTTGAGTATCAAGGGGGTTCAAGGGTTACAGGGAAAAAGCAGAAGAATGGGGTTGAGAAACTTATCAGCCATGATTGAATGGCGGAGCAGACTTGATGGGCTGAATAGCCTTATGATTTTAAGGTCTAAATGCATAAGATCTCAATAAAATCCCAACTGGATCTCCAAAATGACTAGGTTGCTTGACTGACTATTACCCAGGACAATGTAATTCATGGTAGGCAAAAGTGAGGACTGCAGATGCTGGAGATTAGAGTCGAGAGTATGGTGTTGGAAAAGCACAGCAAGTCAGGAAGCATCTGAGGAGCAGGAGAATCGACGTTTTGGGCAAAAGCCCTTCTTCAGGAATGAGGCTGGGAGCCTCGGGGGTGGAGAGAGAAATGGGAGGGGGGTGGTGCTGGGAGGAAGATAGCTGGGAGTGCAAAAGGTGGATAGAGGTGGGTGTAATGGTGATAAGTCAGAGAGGAGGGTGGTGCGGATAGGTGGGAAGGAAAATGCACAGGTGGGACAGGTCATGATGATGATGGTGCTGAGCTGGAAGGCTGGAACTGGGATAAGGTGGGGAGAGGGGAAATGAGGAAACTGGTGAAATCCACATTGATGACATGGGGTTGGAGGGATCCGAGGCAGAAGATGAGGCGTTCTTCTTCCAGGTGTCGGAAACAGGACACCTACTCACAGAGTGCTTCAGAGAACATCTCTGGGACACCAGCACCAACTAATCTCACTGCCCCGTGGCCAAAAACTTCAACTTCCTCTCCCACTCTGCCGAGGAGATGCAGGTCCTCCTCCATCGCCATTCCCTTATCACCCAACGCTTGCAGGAAGAACACCTCATCTTCTGCCTCGGGACCCTCCAACCCCACGGCATCGATGTGTAATTCACGATAGGCTTTGTCAGTAGCAGCAAAAGAACTTTATTTATTGTAAACAATTAATCTGTAAACAATTAAACTAAACTCTCCCCCTTCAAAACTTCAAATGCTCTCATACTCAATGGGCAGCATGGTGCCTCAGTGAATTTGTTGGGCTGAATGGCCTGCTTCCACACTGTAGGGATTCTATTAATTCATACATGGTTAAAACAGACAAAAGACAGACATTTTAACAGAGATATGACAGATTGCAAAGGACTACAGGCAGAGTAAATAAAATACTGAGGATTAAAAGATCAGACCCTAAGTTGTAAAGTTATTTTTCTCATAGTTCTTTTGACTTTTACAGTGATGACACATTGTTGTCTGTAAGGTGATGATCATATTATAATCCTTTGCTTTATGCTTCCTTGGGTTTTCTGTTTTTCTTTTCACTAGGAGCAAGAGAGGCAGGGAATGGATGCTTTCAGTGTGCAGGCTTTTTCCTGACATTCATAACTTTTTAACATTCTGCAGCACAACTGAGCTGTTGTCAGGCGGAATTCCCCTTAACTGGAAAGATTCTGTATGCTGCCCAGTCTGGAATTCTCCCTCTTACTGCTTCCCTAAATCAATGTTGCATCACATAGCTCAACAATGTGGAGCACCTGGTTTCTTTAAGTTGCAAAGCAGTCTAACTTTCATGCCCATTTATATTCTCTCAAAAAATAACATGTGTGGTATATTAGAACAATAAATTGGACTGGTTATGAGGGATGGAAGGAATGGGATAGGGTTGGCATGGGAGTGAGATGGAATTAGTTAAAGATAGCAAACTAGTGGGGATAATGATTATTTGAAAAATATTATTTGTGCTAAAACTTCACTATATTGGAATGAAAAGGTTTTCAAAAAGCTGTCAGGTGAATTAAAAGCATACATTAGCATTGATTGCCGAGTTGAAGATGATAAGTGGATACCTTCCAGAGCTACTATATGGTATAATTACAATTATACATACCTAGACTGAAGAACAGTTATGATATTTGAAACTTTCACCTTTAATAAGGTACTTGTGGGAGAAAGGAAACCATTTTGATTGTGGAAGCCATGTTCCCTGACTAGAGGAGACATGTTAGCTAAATTGCTGACAGCTATTCACAGGAATTGACTGTGAGCACCATTTCCCTGACCGGAGGAAATACGTTAGTTAAATGGCCCGCTAATTGGATTCCTTTACTGACCATGCTGTTATACCTTCCCACCCACTGATAAGTCCCTCTGAGGGGTCTCTCTCTTCATGAGAGCTCCAGCTAAACAGTACCCCTGCAGACAAGATATCACCAAACAATTTAATATTGATAGTCACTGACCATTTACCACTATGAACAGGACGCTACTTGATCAGTTTCAATTGTTCAACTAATCCATGTTCTTAGACGAGTAACATTGTCAGCCTCCTGTTACCATTGTTCTATTAATCAATGTTGTTAGACCAGTAGTATTGTTAGCCTTTTATTATTGTTAAACTATCGATTGTAGTTAGACCTGTATTGTTCTATAATCAAGAATCAGCCATTTGTAACCTTTCATAAACTGTATACACCTGTAATTGAGCAGAGAGGTTATGACTCGTCAATACTGAGCGGCCATTCTGAGCTGAGCAGTCATTGACCTCTTAGATATCGTGAAATAAACAAACGTGTCAATTTCACAAGGTCTGTGTACGAGATTTATTGGAAATAGAACATTTCTCTCATAGTCTTTGTCATGAAACATGACTAGAGGTTAAGAAGCTTTATCTTCAATGATAGATTTAGACATTACAACCAGAGGATTTTAGGAAATCAGAGTGTTTATACTTCAAATAGCATTAAGCCCATCACACATAATCTTGACTTTTCAGCTCAGGAGATAAAATCCACAATTAGTCTTGATGTCCTATTAGGGTGCTGTGACTACCCATTCGAAGACACTCAGCACTGATCGAGCAACCTAGTATTCAGGAGGAGGAAGCTTGCTGAGAATGTCCTCAAGGCTAGACTCTTGAGAAAATTTGTATTTCAAATCGATTTTTATATATGGACAGCTTTATGTGGATTTTCCTAAACTGAGGAGTTTTGACTTTGTTGAAGCCTCGTTTTGTAGGTCATGCCTAATTTAGAAGATTAAGTGAAGATTACTTCAAAGTTTTCAAGTTATTAAATAGAATTAGCAGGACAGATAGAGATAAATTATTTTTGCTCGTTGAGGAGTGTAGGACAAAGAACAAAGAACAATACAGCTCAGGAGCAGACCCTTTGGCCTCCCAGCCTGTGCCAACAGTTTCCCCTTCTAAACCAAAACTGTCTTCACTTGCAGGATCCGTATCCCTCTATTCCCTTCCTATTCATGTATTTGTCCAGGTGTTTCTTAAATACTGCTTTTTTGTCTGCTTCCACCATCTCCTCTGGCACTGTGTTCCAGGCACTCACCACTCTTTGTGTGAAAAACCTGCCTTGCCCATCTCTTTCAAACCTCCAACCCCACACCTTGAATCCTTGTCTCCTAGTAATTGATCCCTCCACCCTGGGAAAAAGCTTCATACTCTATCTATGCCATTCGCAACCTTATAAACTTATATCAGGTCGTCCCTCAACTTCCTGCATTCCAGTGAAAACAAACCCAGTCTATCCCACTTTTCTTCATAGATAAATAAATGAGATGACATAGCTTACAAATTAGAGCCAAACACTTTTGGGAATTAAATTTGAAAACATTCAAATATGTGCAGAGTGAGAGAAGTTTGGAACTAACTGCTGTAATTAGCTGATGATACTGATAATGTTAAACATCACAGGATCATACAATTTTATTGGACAGAAGGAGGTCATCCCACCCATCACATCTGTAGCACCTCCTGAAAGAGCTACCCAGCTACTTCCACTCTCCAGCCCCATCTCTGTAGCTTCTAACTTCATCCCTTTCAAATATATATCTAGCTCTCTTTTGAAATCTCCTATGGATTCTGCCTCCACCACTCCCAGGCAATGCATTCCAAATTCGAATAACTCTCAAGAAGTTTCTCCCTAGCATTCCTAGGTCTCTTGCTGACAATCTTGAAATTGTGACCCCCTAGTTACTGACATATAACTACTGGAAATAGAATATCCTTCTTTACCCCGTCAAAATTGTTCATAATTTTGAATATTGCAATAAGGTCACCTCTTAACCTTCTCTACTCCTAGGAGAACAAGCCCAATCCCTCGAATCTTTTCTAAATCCAAAACTGATAGACGTTGGCAAGCTAAAAATGTTGAAAATATTGGGTTAACAAGGATACATGGTATCTGGTTACAGATGAGTCATGATTGGTTCAAGGAGCTCAATGGTGTTTTCACATACCTATGTTGGGCACTGTGATAAAATGGATAATATATAAGGCCTATAGGAACAGTTGCTACGTAATACAAGATTTTAATCTGGCTGAAATGAGCTTTTTGTCTTATAATCACCAGGTATAATATATTTATAGGCCAGAACTGTGAATATGAACTTCTATGGACACTCAGAGATTACTTTAAGGAAAAGAGTAGTGCTGTTGAACAGAGAGATCTCTGCATGATTAAAGGCTGATAAATTCCCAAGGTCTGATAACCTACATCCAAAAGCACTTCAACAAGTGGCCCTAGAAACAGTAGATGCATTGATGGTCACCTTTCAAGATTTGATAGACTCTGGAAAATTCCTACAAACTGAAAGGTAACTAATGTAACTCCACTACTTAAAAAGGAAGGTAGGGAGAAAACAGGGAATTATAAACCAGTGAATCTGACATTGCTAATAGGAAAGATACTAGAATTCATTATCAATAATTTTATCAGAGTGAACTTAGAAATCACCGTCACAGGGGGAAAGAGGCTTCAGCATACCTTGTCCATGCCACCCAGTATTCACAATTAATGTTGTGCCATGTGCGTACGCTTGGTCCATATGCCTCTATACCTATCCCATCCATGTACTTGTCTAAATCTTTCTTAAAAGACAACATCTTACTTGCCTTCAACACTGCAGCTCTTGTAGTACTTGCCACCGTCAGTGTGAAAAAAAATTGCCCCTCCGGACCCTTTTGTATCTCTTCCTTCTCACGTACCTCTAGTTTAGACTCCCCTACCATGGGAAAAGTTGTTGGAAATCTACCTTTTCTATGCCTTGCATTACTTTAGAGACTTCTATAAGGTCAGCCCTCAGACTCCTCAGCTCCAGGGAAAAAATCTCAGTCTATCCAGCCTCTCCTTATAACTCAAACCTTCCAGTCCAGGTAGCACCCTATTAAATCTTGTCTGCACTGTTTCTAGTTTAATAATATCCTTTCTGTAGTAAGGTGACCAGAACTGCATGCAGTGCTCCACATGTGGACTTACTTGTACAGCTGCAACAAGACATCCCAACTCCTATACTCAGTGTTCTGTTCAACTCAGTGTTCTTTCAGCAAGCATGCTGAAAGCCTTCCTCACCACTCTGTCTAAATGTGACTCCACTTTCAAGGATCTATGAAACTGTAACCCTTGATTTTTTTGTTCCACAACACTCAACTGGGCTCTGTCATTAACTGTGTACGTCGTGGGCGGCACGGTGGCACAGTGGTTAGCACTGCTGCCTCACAGCGTCAGAGACCCGGGTTCAATTCCCGCCTCAGGCGACTGACTGTGTGGAGTTTGCACGTTCTCCCCGTGTCTGTGTGGGTTTCCTCCGGGTGCTCCGGATTCCTCCCACAGTCACAAAGATGTGCAGGGTCAGGTGAATTGGCCATGCTAAATTGCCCGTAGTTTAGGTAAGGGGTAAATTTAGGGGTATGGGTGGGTTTCGCTTCGGCGGGTCGGTGTGGACTTGTTGGGCCGAAGGGCCTGTTTCCACACTGTAATCTAATCTAATCTGATGTACCAAAATACAACAACTTGCATTTATCTAAATTAAACTCCATCTGCCGTTTCTCGGCCGAATGGTCCAGTTGATCATGATCTCGCTGTAATCCCTGATAAACTATCCACTGTACCACTACAATACTGGTGTCATCCATAAAATTGCTAACCAGTCCTCCTGAATTCTCATCCAAATCATTTGTATAAATGATGAATAACAGTGCACGGGAGCACTGATCCCTGGCCATCTTAGCGAGAGGATTCAAGTAGAGGAACAAGGATTTTTTAGATTAGATTAGATTACTTACAGTGTGGAAACAGGCCCTTCAGCCCAACAAGTCCACACCGCCCCGCCGAAGCGCAACCCACCCATACCCCTACATTTACCCCTTACCTAACACTACGGGCAATTTAGTATGGCCAATTCACCTGACCTGCACATCTTTGGATTGTGGGAGGAAACCGGAGCACCCGGAGGAAACCCACGCAGACACGGGGAGAACGTGCAAACTCCACACAGTCAGTCGCCTGAGGCGGGAATTGAACCCGGGTCTCTGGCGCTGTGAGGCAGCAGTGCTAACCACTGTGCCACCGTGCCGCCCACAGATGTTTTACTGCAATTACGTAGAGTATTGGTGAGGCCCCATCTGGAATATTGTGTGCAGTTTTGGTCTCCTTATCTGAGAAAGGATACTCTGGCTATAAGACCAAGTACAGCAAAGGTTTACCAAATTGACTTCTGGGATGGCAGGACTGATGGATAAGGAGAGATTTAGTAGGTTAGGATTGTATTTAGAAGACTGAGGGGAATCTCATAGAAACATACAAAATTTGGACAGGATTAGACAGATTAGAAAAAGGAAAATTATTCCCAATGTTTGGGAGGTCCTGAACCAGAGGTCATTGTTTAAGGATAAGTGGTAAATCTTTTAGGAGTGAAATGAGAAGTTTCTTCACTCAGAGAGTAGTGAGCCTGTGGAATTCACTACTACATAAAGTGGCTGAGACCAAAACATTGTGTTTTCAAGAAGGTATGGTTCTTGTGGCTAAAGGGATGGAGGGGAGGGCAGGATTAGAATATTGAGCTCCTTGATCAACCATAATCATACTGAATGGTGGAGTAGGATCGAGGAGTTGAATAGCCTACTCCTGCTCATAACTTCTATTGTTCTATGTCAAAGGAATGTGAGGGAATGCTTTGAATGTTGGGTCTTAATATTGATATGTTATTGTATCACATGAAGCAAACTGTACGCTCTCTGTTATACAAAAGCCCACAGCTCAAATACCTCAATTACTTACTCAGGCTGTTTTCTTGGATCCCAGATATCCTCAAACTCTGACCCCTCAGGCACATCATCCTCTGACCAGATCCGTTTGGGGTCTGAAGGTTTTTCAGGCTTGAAATCTATTAAAGAGAGTGTGAAGACTATCAGATATTACATGGCTTTCTTTCTCCACCTTAACAGCTGAAGTTGGTTAATGTTGAGAATCTGTTACATTTAATTGTTCTGCATCTTTTAAATCTCCTCTCCTGAAAACATTGAAGCATTGCTGTTCCCAAATGTACATTACTCTCATGTCAGTTGAAGTTGTTGTGATTGGAATGAGGTCAGCCAGGTGCATCTCAGGAAATACGAGTTCCCTGATTGGGACTGTTAACCTATTCCAGTTAGGGAGTCACACCTGACAGATACAAACAGAAGCCAACTCTGTGCTAGCTGGGTCAATGCCATGTTCTATGCATGTGTAAATAAAGGGTGATTTAATGATGGGATACTGAACTTTGTGAAGTTATTTCAGAAGTGAATGTTGGCAATACAGCCCAAAGCTCAAATACCTCAATTACTTTATCCCACGCAACCTGTCCTCAATTGACACCTGCACTTACATTGTATCACTCAATGACTGGTCAATGATTGCTCCTCCCTATTGCAGGACATCCTTGCCATTGTTTTATTTAGAACACACTAAGGATCCAAACCTGCATTTGTACAACTCAAGCACTCGGTGGGTATTAGGGTTGCATCACGTAAGTGTAGATGATGAGTGATGGTAATTATGCATTCTTCCCATTGTATTAGTGTTGGAACTTAAAGCCCTGCAAGTCAATGACAGCATAATTCTGCCGCCACTCTTGTTTCTGAAAAAACCTATCACACTCCAATGCTACAAATCTGTGCACACTCCACATTGGGAAACCCATGCTTGTGGTTGTTAATTTAGCAACAGAAGCATGAAAGTTTGTTTCTGGTCATAGAGTTATATAGCATGGAAATAGACCCTTTCATCCAACCAATCCATGCCGGTCATGTTCCCAAATTAAATTAGTCCAACCTGTCTCAGCTTGGCCTATATCCCTTTCAATCTTTCCTATTCATGGATTTATCCAAATGTCTTTTAGACGTTGCAACTGTACTTGCATTCACCACTTTCTGTGATAGTACAGTCCACTCTCTGTGTAAAAAAGTTGCCCTGATGTCCTTTTTAAGTCTTATTCCTCTCACCTTGAAAATATGTGCCTTAGTTTTGAACTTCCTCCACCCCCGGGAAAAGACTCTTGCCATTCACCACATCTATGCCCCTCATGATTTTATAAACCTCAATAATGTCACCCCTCAACCTCCTACTCTCCAGTGCAAAAACTCCCAGCCTTACCAGTCTGCTTGTGTAGTTCAAACCCTACATTCCTTATAAAATTCTAGTAAATCTTTTCTGAACCCTCTTCAGTTTAATAATATCCCTCCTATAACAAGGTGATCAGAACTGCACACGGTACTCCAGAAAACGCCTCACCAACATCCTATACAATCTCAACATAGTATCCCAACTCCTGTAATCAAAAATCTGAACAATGAAAGCTTATATTCTAGCTTGATGCTCTCAGATGCTAGCTGTCTTTGTGGAGAGAAGGAGGGTGGGATTGAATATTGTATTGAGTTACGACCAGGATCCCTTGAAAGGAACAACTCTGTTCTGCTTAGAGCTAGAGGATAAAAGGGAAGTGAGGAGTGGTGTAAACAGGATGGTCTGAATTACAGAAGAAGTACTTTTGGGAGTCAACTTAAAGCTGGTGAAACTTTCAGAGAGTGACAGGGAGTTTGAGGAGGGGAATCTATCTTAGGTCAATGAATTTAAATATAATACACCTTGAGGCATTTCAAGCAAGTGAGAGTCAACAAAAAGATAGAGGAAAGGAGGCCAAGAGAGTTGAAGAGAGTTGAAGTAGGGCCAGTGTAGGGAAGGGTGCTGTTGTATTCTAAGTATATTCCATCTCGGATAATGCCAAAGTTTTCCAACTTGAAGACTTGTAACTCATTTTGGTTTAGCGTTAGGATCAGAATCCTCAGAGCCATCCCCATGGCCTTTCCTGGATCCCCTTAAGATTGTCATTAAACCTGTCAGTTGTTATAATTGGATTACTGGAGCATCTCTTCCCACAGAATAAGTGTTCTTTCTGCTCGGGACCTGTCCTTGCTTAGCCTCCTCAATGTTCTTGCTCAACTGTTTGATTATCCACTGGCCATTGATGCTACACTTGGTCCTAATCTGCTGCCTAATGTCATCATCTACCTTTCCCCAGATAATCTTTTTTATGGTCCTAACATGCCCTTCTACCACCATTACTAGATCTTGGTCGGTTTGATTTTCTTTTATTCTCCCCCTTGGCATCTTTGCAACTGTCCAAATAAATTTTATCCAAAGTCTATGGAACTTTCTTGGTTAAAAGTCTGAGCTTATTAGCCGAATGACCCAAATCAATGGTGTTGACTATGAACACTCCTGCTCTGTGAGCTGTTACCAAATCATTCAACGTATTTCTTTCACCAAGCCCCAGTTAGCTTGGGTCTGCCCACCCCTATTGTCCATCCATTTTCCATCCTAATAGCCAATGGCACAAATCCAATATAATTTCTGAAGTTAGTGAGGGCAGTATTCTGTCAGCTGGGTTCTGCATATATCTAACACCACTGGTAATACAATCAGTTCTTCTTTAAAGCAATGGTTGCATTCTTGTGCAACCCAGCATTGCAGAAAAATCGTGCTTTAGAAACAGCACTTAAAGTGTTGGAAATGTAATAGCAATACCGCAAACACACATTTTAAAACTTCGTGCTTAAGAAACAGCATCCCCAATTTGTCAATCGCGTTATAGTGAATTTGCATTGACTTCTGGTTTTGGTCCATTTCAAATTTCGCACAGAACATAATTTTCCCACATTACTATCCTCAGTCAGCATTGCCACATTTCCAGCCCTTCCTTTGATTAAATAGCCAAACAGCACATTTCTGTGTATCCTTTTGTGGAAAGACCCCACTAATCACTTGTGGCATCTGTGCTTAGGTAGCAATAAACTGAGCTCCATTTGTCTTTCTACACAATCCTCTGGTTGTTACACTGTAATGTCATGGATTTGTTGGGACCCACAAAATACCATCTTCACATCTGCCTGCATCCAGTGAGCAAACCACACATAGCAGGGATATGTGTACTCTTGCCTAATTAAGGCTTTCAATAATCGTATCCTGGCAATCTATCCCAAAATGAAGATGAATAGGCATCATCCTGGAGAGGAGATCAAGATGACATTGTTATTATCCTTATCTGTGCTGCGCTGGAAGAGCAAAGCAGGTCGGCCAGCATCCGAGGATCAGGACGGTCAACATTTCGGGCATAAGTTCTTAATCAGGGTAGAGGGTAGGGGGGGAGCTGAGAGATAAACAGGAGAGTGAGGGTGGGGGTGGGGGGTAGGGAGCTGGGAAGGAGATAGGTAGGTGCAGGTGGGGGTGGGGTGGTGGTGGTGGTGATACTGATAGGTCGGAGGGGTGGGCAGATATATAATATCTCTGACCCTTCTCCACTTGTGGAGACAATTTGTAACTCAGTCTAGTCTTGGCTGATGGTCAGTCAAAGGCGTCCCAAAGTATGCTTTGACTGAATTCTCCAAATTCCCCTTTTGCCAATCAATTGCATTGTGTCAATCCTCACCCAGGCCTGACATCTGTTAATCCAAAATGGGGGTTCAGAAGGGGGTTGGAGGTCCGGATGACTAATATTTAGACAATGAGATGAAAACAGCCAAATTATGAAAATGATGATGATGGGGGTGGAGGGGTATGCAAGTGTGTGTGTGTACATATACATGCATTTGGGTGTATGCACATGCATGCGAGTGCAAGTACGTGTGTGAATGAATTGGGTCACCTGCCCAGATGGGAGAGCTCTGGCTTCCGGGGACTTGCTCTTCCACCTTGACTTGGTAGAAACGTCAAAATGACTGCCTTCGTAATGGGGTTGTCTATGTCTCTGGAATACAACCGCCACCCAGGACAGTTTGTTGGGTGTACTGTCCCGAACCATTGTTTTCACTTCAGGGCTGTTACATGCAGAGTCCCTGCCTCTTCTGGCCAGAATTGTTGCGGCCAGCTATAGTTCAGTTCCTGAAAGTGAGGCCTCAGGAGGGTCAGTCTATAGGATTGGCCCAGCAATGGTAACTGGAGCTGGTCCTTGTTCAGGATTTAGGACTGGGTCTGAATCAATGACTGGTATGGGGCTCTGGATCAGGACTCAGGTTAAAGGCCACTTTCCCTAGTTAGCCTAGATGCGCATGGTGTTACTGGCTGTAGTTTTGGGCTGATTAATATGGTTCCAGTTTTTCCTTTATCCAGCAAAATTCTGAGCATGAAGAAGTTGGCCTTGTCCATCAGCAAGTGGGGACCTGAGTATCTGGAGGACAGGAATGTTCCTGGCTAGAAATTTGTGACATCACCTAATGCCCTACATCATACTCTACCAGGTTCAGCTTCTCATCAAATTACTCCTTGATCTACTTTTTCCTTTTTCCATTATGATGGTTGCTGCTTTATGTGCAGCTTGTACCTTTTTTAATACAATTTTCACAATTTTCTTGTGGCTCCGTCAAGTCCAGTCCTTAGTACAGGGTGAATCCAATTGAACTGGAAGGTGAATTCCTTATGAGCATGAGGTCAATGGGCAAAATTACTTTCCAAGTTGAATGCTTTACTGGACTTTCACAATATTCCTTCAAGGTTCCAATTTCTACAATCCTACTGGATTGACGATTGTAGTTGTTTTGGAACCTCTGGCTAACACCAAGTACATTCATCAGCTCCTGCATTTCCTAAGCTGTGAAATGGGTTTTCTGGTTCAAAACAATACTTCAGGGAAGACCTCATCTAGTAAAAACATGTTGAGTTACTATATCCGCTGCAACCCGATCGGTGTTCATTCGAAAGGGAAATACTCCTATCTATTTATTAAAAATGTCTACAATGATCAGGATACACTTATACATGATGGTAAGGAGCTGACATCATCTAATGGAACAACACAGTCTTCCAACTGTCCTAATATACCTTAACTCTCCTTTACTGGCATACTTGTCTGGATTGCAGATGAGACAATTTTCAACATAATGTTTTATGTCTTTTCCTCTATCTCACCCCAACACAATTCCTTAATTCTGTCAGTTGTAGCTTCCTTCCCTGATGATCCAGGGCATCGTGGCTTTGATATGTCACTTGATTTTCATCCAGAACCAGTTGAAACTTTATTGCTGGAACAGCACAGCAGGTCAGGCAGCATCCAGGGAACAGGAGATTCGACGTTTCGGGCACAGGCCCTTCTTCATTCCTGAAGAAGGGCCTGTGCCCGAAACGTCGAATCTCCTGTTCCCTGGATGCTGCCTGACCTGCTGTGCTGTTCCAGCAATAAAGTTTCAACTTTGATCTCCAGCATCTGCAGACCTCACTTTCTCCTCATCCAGAACCAGTGCCAAGTACCATCCATCTTTGAGAACATGTCTGTCCTGAGTGCTTAACCTGTCCCTCCCACTTGCTACAGGAGGCAGGCATCATTTCCTCCTGTACATGTTTTAACCCAGTGTTGCAGTCTGAGCCTGTACCATGGTTTGGCATCTATTTGTTCCGGAATGATGGGCTGCCATGGTTCTCTTTTGTGAGTATCTTGCTAGCCAATTAGTCTGCGATTATGTTCCCAGTGGGGAAGGCTCTAATCTTAATCATGAATTTGGGCAGTTTGGAAAATAAATTTGAGTAGACGTGCATATGGTCATGATTTCCTATCTGCAGAAAAGAATTCTCTAACTTTCTACATGGCAGGAATTCAGTTAAATTGGTGTAGACATACATGCAATCTGAGTGTATGTCTGCTAGTGGGAGAAAATTTTCAGAGTGACTGACCGCGTTAGCTAAGCTTCAGTGCTAATTCTATTAGAGGCACATCCTGTCTTTCGGTGTCCACCATAGAGGATCCATCTACAAATTTTCTTACTGGTGGTGATTTTTTTTGGGGGGAGGTTCTCTCTTCTGTTCCTCAGGGTCTTGAGGGTCGTATGAGGTATGAGGGACCTTATGATCTGTGTCTTCTTGGGGTTAACTTTTAGCCCCAGGGTGGTGAGGAGGGTTAACAGTTCATTTAACAAGGTCAAATGTTTGGCCCTTGTCGCTGTCTGCAGGAGGAGATCATCTACATACTGTAACAACAGTCAGTTGGATAGACATCTCTGGAACTTTAACTAGTCTCTAATGGATGGGGATTAAAGATGGTGGTGGCCCAGTAGATCTGCTTTGCTGAGCTCTGTATCAGAGCTCAAACAAAGTGGGCACTCACCCTCCCTTCACTGTCCAATTTGTTAAAAATAGTTATTTCCTGACCCTTGGAAAAACTTAGCACCAGTCCTGAACAATTGGTGCAACAGGGAGAACTAGCCATTTGGATACAGAACTGGCTCAAAGGTAGAAAACAGAGGGTGGTGGTGGAGAGTTGTTTTTCAGACTGGAGGCCTGTGACCAGTGGAGTGCCACCAGGATCAGTGCTGGGTCCTCTACTTTGTCATTTACATAAATGATTTGGATGCGAGCCTAAGAGGTACAGTTAGTAAGTTTGCAGGTGACACCAGAATTGGAGGTGTAGTGGACAGCGAAGTGGGTTACCTCAGATTACAACAGGATCTGGACCAGATGGGCCAAGTGGCAGATGGAGTTTAATTCAGATAAATGCTATGTGCTACATTTTGGGAAAGCAAATCTTTGCAGGACTTATACACTTAATGGTAAAGTCCTAGGGAGTGTTGCTGAACAAAGAGACATTGGAACGCAGGTTCATAGCTCCTTGAAAGTGGAGTTTCTGGTAGATAGGATGGTGAAGAAGGCCTTTGGTATGCTTTCCTTTATTGGTCAGAGTATTGAGTATAGGAGTTGGGAGGTCATGTTACAGCTGTACAGGACATTGGTTAGGCCACTGTTGGAATATTGTATGCAATTCTGGTCTCCTTCCTATCGGAAAGACATTGTGAAACTTGAAAGGATTCAGAAAGGATTTACAAGGATATTGCCAGGGTTGGAGGATTTGAGCTATGGGGAGAGGCTGAACAGGCTAGGGCTGTTTTCCCTGGAATGCCGGAGGCTGAGGGGTGACCTTATAGAGGTTTACAAAATTATGAGGGTCATGGATAGGATAAATAGACAAAGTTTTTTTCCCTGGGGTCGGGGAGTCCAGAAATAGAGGGCATAGGTTTAGGGTGAGAGGGGAAAGATATAAAAGAGACCTAAGGGGCAACATTTCCACACAGAGGGTGGTACGTGTATGGAATGAGCTGCCAGAGGAAGTGGCGGAGACTGGTACAATTGCAACATTTAAAAGGCATTTGGATGGTATATGAATAGGAAGGGTTTGGAGGGATATGGCCTGGGTGCTGGCAGGTGGGACGAGATTGGGTTGGGATATCTGGTCGGCATGGATGGGCTGGACCGAAGGGTCTGTTTCTGTGGTGTACATCTCTATGACTCTGTGACTCTGTAGTTTCTGTAGTCTGTGGAGTAGAGTAGTAGTTTATAATATAATGTCAATAATAGAAAACAAAGTTGTCATATTATTTTGTAATTTAATAAAATACCTAAAATCCTTTTTCAGTAAGTTTATTTATAGAAAAAATCTAGTCTCTAATGAAATATTGACGATGAATTGCAAAAACCCTGGAGAAAGCAGGTCCATATGATTTGCTGGCCCTGAAATGTGAAGGTCAATTTATATTGGCAGTGTCAGTGGAGTGGACCACAATCTATTATTATTGTCCAGTATGGTGAAATATTTTGACCATGAGGCCTGTCTCATCAAAGATTCAGAGTTAGTTGCTACTGTTGTTGCTGTGACTGGGGTGGTTTTATTTAGTTCCCTGTAACTGATTGTGAACTGCCAAGAGCTGTCTGGTTTCTTTAGCAGTCATATTAACTGGTGAGTTATTCACAGACATTACAGGGCATTGGACTCCTTGCTTTTACAAGCTGCTAATGACCTTGGCCACCTCTCACTCTGCTTGCTGGTGTAAGTCTATTGCTTTTGTGGCTTTGCGTCCAATCCTCTATCACTACCTCGCCCTCTATATGACCACAGTCGTGTGTGTGACTGGCAAATGTGCTTTTGTGCTCCATCAGAATTGCCTGTGCTGTTGGGTCCTTAGTCATTTTCACACGTCTAATCCACAATTTCTCCATGGTACAAATTGTGTACATGTGTCCATCATAATCTCTAATTGAGCTCGTGTGTTTGCCTTATAAGGTCTAAGCTTAAAATGTGCTCGATGTCTGTATGGAGAGTAATCAACACAGGTGGGTGATGGCAGACTATGTCTCCCAGTTTAACTTCTAAAGAGCTGTCTCTGTCCCCTCCTGTGTCCAATTAATTCACTAGGAATTTTCTATTGGTCCGCCAAGAATTATAAAGATCTCAGGATGTGTTCAGTGTTGTTCTGGATTTCTTCTGTATTCCATTACAACTCAACTGCACAGTATTCCACCTCACCATCTACCAGGGGCCATCCTACACTGTCACACTGAGGAGAGACGCACCTCTATCATGCTTCGGAGAGTATATCTAACTGAGGGTATAAGGAGTTAAATGGTGAGATTTCTTCCACTAAATTTGGCTGCATAATCTCACTCCTCACCAAATGAACTGCTGCTCATCTCTCTGACCCTTCCAGTAGCATGGACAGGGGTTTTAAGCCTGGCTCTGGTGCAGTGCTAATTGCCTATGTAGCCTGCAGTCCCTTGTGAAGCGAATTGTAGCATTCCCCTTACAATGGTGGTTCCTGCCTTGACCTCCATGCAGCTGATCCCTCTCTCACAGCAGGGGAAGGACATATGGCGGTGAATAGCTTCAATAATAACTCCCACTACTTTAGTCGTCCCTTTTATTCCTCCACACAGGACTAGAATTTGGGTCACTTATTGGGTGCATTTTTTCTTGTTTGATTTGGGGTACCTTCTGAGAAAGGCATTCACGTTCATGAATGTCTTTCTCCCAAGGCCAGGCCATCCTGCATATCACTGTTCTACTGGATACTCACAGACTTTTGGAGTCAGGGTTATGTGCTGCTGATAAACTGCTACGAACCTTATGCCAAATGCATTTGAATTGTAATCGAACAGTGGGATTTTTTCTGCTCCCGAACGGGTGTTGTCTAAGCGTGAATCAAAGTTTTTGCAGACTTTCCTCGCTGCCTCAGTGACATGTGTGACATTCAATTTAGGTCACTGAAAATCCTGAGGATTGTGTCCACAGGCACCTAGCAAACACAGTCGCATGCTCTCTCTTCGTTGCCTACATTTATTTAGTCGCTCCAAAGCGTCCCCTCTATCATATCCCACTGATGCTAGGATTGCCATTTTTGTGGCTTGCAACTTCCTTCCTCCCACATTCTGAAGATTGGGGATGGCAGAATGGATCATAGGGCTCAGGCACATCAACATTAATTTTACTTCCTCGACATAGACAACTCTTTGTTGCTGGATAGTATCAAAAACATGGGGGTCAGCTGTGATCTCAAACACGGGGATTATTTTTGCTGTCTCGGCCAATTGCACTATCGTAAATGGGATTGTATAATTAATTGAGATTACTTTTCTGACAGATTGTGGTCAGTGGCTTAGTTGAAGTAGGGTGAGAACCTGGGGTTGCTGAAGATACTACTCCCTCCAGAAAGGGTGCTGGTGGTAACAATTCTTTGTTACTCTCAGGTAGCAATGGGTTTGTTCTTCCATTTCCTTCTCGTCTTTCCCATAATTGCTGTCCCCGTCTGATTCTATTGTCCCGAAATGTGCACAGAAAGTTTTGCACAGAAAGTTGAGAAGTGAATGTTTCAATCTCGGCCGGCATTTCAAATAAGCCACAGTGCAGACTCTTTTCTCTCTGTCTGCCTTGTATAGGACAGTGCACGATCGGCAAGCTTTTGTGTTTCTCAGTCAGCTCAACCACAGCTTTTAGGGCTGCTTCCCTATCACTGACTGTGTGCTGTTCCTCCTATCTATGTATCTATCTATCACACTGGATCTAAAACTGTCCCAAGTAAACCATGTTCACCTGGTTCTTCCGCTCCTGCTCTGCTGCATTGACTCTTACTTTCTCCAGTTCCTGCTTCACTTCCTCCAGTTCATTACTTAATTTCACCTTCTCCAATTCTCTACCTCTCAGCTACTCCATGCATTATAGTCTTGCTGAAGTTTAAACCATGCTTCCCTTCAGCTTTCCACGCCACCTCCATCATTTCTGTCCTGTGGGTTCCGGATCCAATTTTTATTCACTGCAACGAACAACCTACCTGGGTCACTTCTTATTCTGGTACTTTCTTACCTCCCACTCTGGGCATTATGCCATTTCTCCTACTGTTTTCTTTTAATTTACTGCTCTCTCTTTCATGGGCCTTTGACCCTACATTGGCCGCTTTTTCATTTCTTTGAGACTCTGGATTCCCAAACCTTTTCAGTATCTCTTACCTCATGGATCCCTGACCCAACTCGAGCTTCTCTGCAACGCAGTGGCTTCAACCCCTTTATCTGGCTTTTTGCCTAGTGGATCCTCTGACCCTGTGTTTGGCTCCCTTGTCTTGGTTTTCTGCGGGATTCTAACCCTGTAATAGCCTATGTTAGGTTTCATTTTTTATGGTCCCCAACCCTGTACTAACTCTGGCTGTTTGTCCTCCTCACATTACAAGCACTTGGTTTAGGTCCAATCACTGGTCGCAAGGTTTCACCCTCTTTCAGCCACTTAAATCCTGGCTGTCAGGTGAGGCAGCAGTCCTCTTAAATCAGGCTCAGGCTGGATGTACAAGAGTTCCAAGTTGGTGAGGTTTGACTTCGGCTGTTGTACAAAAACTTTGAATCAAAAGCCACCCAGAAACACCAATGCTGTCTGTGTTTCAACCAGTTTATTTATTAAAAATACTTTACCCAAGTGCTCTTGTTAGTGAGGCAGGTGCAGAATTTGCAGTTCAACTTGATTTTATTAAAAAAAGTTCCTTCTTCAAACACTATATAAACATTTCCCAAATTCCCACAATAGTTGTGTTTTATCTGACCCTATCTGAGAAAGGATATTGGCTGCAAAGCTTTACATGATCAAGCAAGACCATTGGAATCCCTTTCCTCTTTGAAGTTAAAAATCACACAACACCAGGTTATAGTCCAACAGGTTTAATTGGAAGCACACTAGCTTTCGGAGCGACACTCCTTCATCAGGTGGTAGTGGAGGGGATTTCTCTTTGATGTAGGGTTGGCTGTCTTCCACAACGTTGGGTCTTGCAGCGGTCAGGGTGGATCTTCTCTCCCTCTCTCTTTTTAGTTGGTCGGAGTTCTGCTGCTGGACCAGTGTGAGTCTTCATTGTGGGAGTAGCTTCCAGATCTGCATTCTTGTCTCCCCTCACTCCTTTGGCCAATGCAGTCATGAGCTAGGTTAAAACCATCCAATGGGGCCGTACCAAAACTGTTGCCATGCCAGGAGGCGTAAACTGCACATACTCAGACAGTCAAGATGCCAGAATGTCTGAGCAACAGTTCTACATTGCTCAACCCTCAGGATGCTTGTAACGGGTTCCCTTTGAATCTTTGTTATCTCTTTGATCTTAGTTTCCTCTGTTCTCTGTAGCCATTTTCGGATGGCTGCTGTTTAATTTAGTTTGGCTCATTTTGTCTTGGGCCTGATTTTTCCAGCTGATGAGTCAATTTAGAATATCCAAGTTTTACCCCATCGTCACTTGACCACAGTACTTTAAATCTGACTGGTTTCTTGTCAGACAGGACAGTAAGAGAAAGTAAAACATGTCCACCTTTTTCACAGCAGTCTGTAATCATATTGAGTTAACCCTGTTTACAGCTCTGTGGAGGGGAAATTTGTAAGGAGAATCTGATATTAGAGTAGCAGGAGGATAGGGTGTCAAGGGGTAGGGTGTCATGTTTTAGGGCACCAGCTGGGTGGAGGTAGAGAAGGTCAGAATGAGTGGGAAAATTGACTCTGGTGGAGCAAGGGTGTTGGATTCCTTGGGAGTTATGGAGGGTGTGGGGTGGGGCACAAATTAGGCTCCGGTGGACAGACAGTGTCGGGTTCCAGTTGGGAGGAGTGGGGTTGTCAGCTATGAGTGAGTTGGGGGTGGGGGTCAGAGAAATGTTGGATACTGGGAGGAGAGTTGCAATCAGGTCATGAGGGAGGGAGGAAGGACAGTTTTGGGTTTGACACTTGGTGAGATACTTGCTTTTCTGGAGGAGGGGGGGGGTGTATGGTTACAGTTTATAGTGGAACTCCTCAGATTTAAATGAGTACCTTCCAGAGGATTCCAACTACTGGGGAACTGACCATTGGAACCTGTAATTTGCAGGGCAATTCCTTACATTCTGCTACAGAGTTTTTATAGTTTCCCCAATTACAACTCCCACCAATGCTGCAGAAATGGATTTTCCAATGGCTAGATAATCAAGTCCATGATTGATAAAAACGTGACCTCTGTTGATGTGCAAAGGACCTGGATCCTTGAGTTAGGGTGGTTGCAAAGCAATATTAAACAGCTACAATGAAAGGACTTTGGCATTTTCATTATGCAGCTACTCATGTTTGACTTAGCTATGGGATTTACTTTTAATTTAAAGCACACAATACATTCTCTGCTCGCTTCAAGGAGTTTGCATTACAGTACAAATCATTGCTCCTTTCTTTCCTACATCACAGCATGCAGTTATTTCAGTTAAAAAGATGGTTAATCAACAAAGAAAATTTCACACAGGAGGCAGCAATTTCAATGAAAACACATCAAATGCTCTTTACTCATATATTGCAGTTTGAACATTGCATTTCATCAAAACTCTAAAAGGTGATTGTCACACACAGGTCCTGATGTTATGGAGTTTGATATGTGAAATCCCTCCAAGTCTTGCCTCTGAGAGACTTACATTGCAAAATAATAAATTCCAGTGTATCATGATCCTCTTGGGACAACTTTTAATGCTTGTATCGGGATTTTTTTTGGATTGTTGTGAGAAAAACAGTAACAATCTGTTAAATGTGCTGCACATTTAGAGTTATAGAGTCAGAGAACATAGAAAGTATATGATCCCTTCTCTCCGAGGCAGGGTCCCTCGACCTGAAGTGTTAACTTTGATTTCTCTCCACACATGCTGCTAGACTTGCTGAGCTTTTCTAGCAATTTCTGTTTTTTGTAACAGCTTTCCTATAGCAGGAGGTATTGTAGTGTCTAAGTCATGAAGTTTTCAATGCTTTATCACATGGCTAAACGGCTGCTTTGCGAAACAGTTGGATTTAATTGCCACACTGGCTGAAATTACCATGAAGTTCTTGCCCTCTCAACCTCTTCCCTCATCTGAGTATTGGTGACTCTCAGGTTAAACTAATCATCTTTCTGTAATGAGAGCACAGCTCTACCGTCCTCAGGGACTTTGGTGGCTTTACCACCTCACTAAAAACACCGAGTTTCCAGTTGACAGATGATCATATCTGCTTCAGCTCAAAGCAAAACTAGATTCTCTTGTGTGTAGATTCTCTTGTCTTGTTAACAGTGATCCCTTTGTTGTCTTTAAGCCTCTATTAACATGTATAGAAATTCACCTTTATCGCGACATCAGATTAATGCAGGTGAGCCTGCCTGTACCAAACTATCATGCAACCAATACAGGTTGACTCTCTCCACAATTAAAACACACAATGCAGGTGATTTCGCAAAATGATTGCAAGTGACTGTACACTTTTTTTACTCCCCATGCAAGATTGCTATTTGAATGTTGTCAAGTTCAGCCAGTAATCAGAATGGGGGGGAGGGAGGTGGTTAGTCAAGTGGTTGAGAAGTAGGTGGGAGGTCAAGGGGGCAAGGAGGAGGGTGTCAGGCAGGCTGGAGGTCAAGGGGCAGGAGGGATTGAGGGGCAGGAGAGGGCGAAGGGCAGACAAGACGGCAAGGAACAGGCAAGAGGGCAGTGAGGGGCAGGAGAGGACAAGAAGCCAATGAGAGTAAAAAAGGATCAAGGGAGGTCAGGGGAAGATGGGAGGTCAAGAGGCAGATGGAAGGTCGAGGGGCAGATGGAGGGCGAGGGACAGGTGGGGGGGGGGAAAGAGTGCAAGGGTCAAGCATGTGTTTAAGAAAGTAATAGTGTTGGCAGAAGCGTAGAGATGTGGTCAGGAGTACAGACAGGTCGTTTTTGAGGTGGAGGGATAGTCTCTGCAGTTTGTGCGTGAGAGGGACTCCATGTTTGATGAATGTTGCATCCTGCACAACCTTGGACTTATGAGGATTAAGTAACTATCTCTTGGGAATCAGTGGTCAACATTCAGAGGTGAGAAAGCAGAAATCACAAAGATATTCAAGGAGTGAGAGGCACCAGAGTGAAAGATTACTTCAGTTGAAATTAACTACTCTGGCTCAACCTTGACCCAAACACAGCATCCACTTCAGATTCCCCAAGACATCACACAGCAAAAATCGACAATAAAAGCTCAACAACACTATAAGCACTGAAGACCATGCCTCATTTCCAGTGGATAAAGTGAACCACACCCTCGTTTCCAGTGGGCAGAATTTATCATACCTTTGTTTTCAGAGGGTAAAATGAATCATGCCTTGTTTCCAGTAACCACTTTGAATCAGATCACCCATGTACAAACTTTATGGTGAGAATGATTGTCAAGCCTTGTATGGCTCCCTGCAGATTCTTCAATCTGATTGGTTGAGCAGCTATTTTTTTGCATACTGTTTACAGTTATTCTGTGGCATGTGTCCACTGAACAGATCTCTCAAAACTATTACTTGTCCTTCAAAAGCCCACAAAGCATCAGGGGACAACTGTAAGTGTGAGGAATAATAAACTTACTTTATTTTCTGCAGGCTGCTGAATTCAGTTTAATGACATAAATCCTTATGCTGAGCTGCAGAAAGCTATGGAAACTCCAGGATGTGAACTTTGACAAGAGCATGAAAGTGAGATTTGGTGGAAGTCATCGAAGGATATAGCTGGCCATACACAAA
Source organism: Chiloscyllium plagiosum (assembly GCF_037043375.1). NCBI lineage: Eukaryota > Metazoa > Chordata > Chondrichthyes > Orectolobiformes > Hemiscylliidae > Chiloscyllium > Chiloscyllium plagiosum. The sequence goes on along the minus strand of NW_028270149.1, from coordinate 88,498,447 downwards.
AATTGACCATCATTTGCAATCATGTTGCCAGAGAACAGTTCATACATTGATGCTTGTATTATAATTATATATGGCGGTGCAGTCATACCAGAGTAAGTATCCATACAATATTGGTACAAGGAACTGAAGAATGCATAAAGTTGACTACATGTACTGTATTTCCACAAAGGCCACTCATCATCCAGTTATTTACCATGAGAAATAGTATTTTGTAAGGAAAGCACAAGACTAATAGTTTCTCTGTGATGTCACAGTAATTTCCCTGATGTCACACCAATTTTTTCCTTCGTATAATTAAACAACACTAAATGAAAAGCTTGAGCAAAAGCAAACCTTGCACAGTTCTACATCTCAATAACCACTGACTATTAGCATTCATTGCAAGGTAAGCAATTCCTTAAAACCATGGTTTATCACTGCTTTACCTTTACTAGTGAAGTGGGAAATGACACAGGGCATGCTGACACAGGAACACAGACACAAGATGGCCACTGAGCCATAAGTTGGTCACTTAGCACACAAGATGGCCGCTAAGCCATTGCGTGGAAAAATACAGTGAAACATACACAGATACTGCCTGAAACCAACAGAATACCAGCAAAATAGACAAAGAACATAGATAATTGGTTTAGGGCAGGTGGGGAAGAGAATGCACATCAGTAACGTCTACTGGCCGCTGAAGTGTCGGAGTCCAGCCACCACCTTCAATAGAAATGTTAACTACTTGAGACTGCTTGTATACAAGTGTTAATACCTTAGATTTTCAGTAATAGGAAATTATCTTCCTTCTCAGGAAGAATGATCACAACCAATTACTGCAACAATGGACTTCTGCGTAACTGCTGAAACTGACAATGTCATTTCTCTGAAACTGACATTGACTCTCTAATGTTTCCTGTAAACAAGCCATGCTGTACAAAGACTCGATATCTGGACCATTATACCATGAAATGTATAAAATACATGTGTTCCGAAGATGAGCGAAGGCTCACAGCTGACAGCCGTGCTCTATCTCCCCGGAGCTCCGGTTTCTTTGTACAATAAACTCTGTCGTTGAAGCCCGATTCTCACTCAGAGCCTGGTGATTTCCCCCACAACACTAGTGAAGCCCATTTTGTGTTTTGTAAACATTTCTGTGCATGTGCTGGCCTTGGTTGGAAGTCCACCATCCACAAGTAATACAGGCAACAAGACCAATGTTAAGATCAATTCATAAGTAGGGATTGAGAACAGCCATTCTTTCTCTTAAAATGCTTCATATAGAAGTTGTATTTGAAAAGGACACTGTACTATGTTGTGGTCTCCATAGTGTAGAAATGACATGAACTTTTTGGAGGGGTTCAGAGGTTGGCTAGGAGCTCATTCCTGAACTTTATGACTAAATCCAATTCTGACATCTTTCCTCTTTTTAATCCAGAAGACGTATCAAGGATACGTCCATGACACATATCATGGATGGGCTTCAGTACTATGCCCAAGATTGCCTGTGTTTGGATTGATTGCTGACAATCTCACATCTGAGCTCAACAATGATCAGAAGTGGGATTGCTATCTCCTCTGCATCTTCTCTTATTCACTCAACACTGGGGACCTGTTGTCATACACTTCTATGAGTTCAAACCAGAATGTTTTAATGTTTAAAAGGAGAAGAGCGGAATGCATTATAGTAATCTTGCGTTTAGAAGTTAATACGTTCATAAGGGTTTCCTTACAAACATTTAGTAAATGTTTACTAACATTTGGATTTAGTGAAATAGAAGTTGGCAAAAGCCAATTTCTTAACACATAAGTCTCGTTTCACTTCCATACGTTTACAAACTGCTTAATACTTCATATCCAGTTAATATCCACAAAAAAGAAATCAGATTTCAATAATCAGGATGATATTTTTCAAACGTTGGTACAAAGTAACTATATCTAAATCCTGCAGGCCATTGCAGTCCTTTCTCCGCCTTCAGTTGTGATGTGGATAGCATTGTGTGTCAGACTGTATACCACCATGAGTTGCAGTCAACCCATCAGACACAAAGTCACAATTGTGCACATTCCTGACTTTCTTCATCCTTCTCAACAATGGGAATTAAGAGCGTTTTGCTTCATAACCTCCTGGTGTTAGCATATAGAACATTACTGCCCTCGATGTTGCTCCGACCTGTGGAACCAATCTGAAGCCTATCCATCTTACATTATTCCATTTTCATCAATTGGTTTATCCAATGACCATTTAATCAAATCTTAGCAGGACTAATACACTTAATGGTAAGGTCCTAGGGAGTGTTGCTGAACAAAGAGACCTTGGAGTGCAGGTTCATAGCTCCTTGAAAGTGGAGTCACAGGTAGATAGGATAGTGAAGATGGCGTTTGGTATGCTTTCCTTTATTGGTCAGAGTATTGAGTACAGGAGTTGGGAGATCATGTTGCGGTTGTACAGGACATTGGTTAGGCCACTGTTGGAATATTGCGTGCAATCCTGGTCTCCTTCCTATTGGAAAGATGTTGCGAAACTTGAAAGGGTTCAGAGAGGATTTACAAGGATGTTGCCAGGGTTGGAGCATTTGAGCTATGGGGAGAGGTTGAATAGACTAGGGCCGTTTTTCCTGGAGCTGAGCAGTGGCCTTATAGAGGTTTACAAAATTATGAGGGGCATGGATAGGATAAATAGATAAAGTCTTTTCCCTGGGGCAGGGAAGTCCAGAACTAGAAGGCATAGGTTTAGGGTGAGAGGGGAAATATATAAAAGAGACCTAAGGGGCAACATTTTCACGCAGAGGGTGGCACGTGTATGGAATGAGGTGCCAGTGGAAGTGGTGGAGGCTGGTACAATTGCAACATTTAAAAGGCATCTGGATGGGTATATGAATAGGAAGGGCTTGGAGTATTTAGGGGCCAGGTGCTGGCAGGTGGCACTAGATTGGGTTAGGATATTTGGTCAGCATGGATGAATTGGACCGAAGGATCTGTTTCCAAGGACTCTATAAATGCCCTTAAAGTTGGCGAGTCTACTATTGTTGTAGGCAGTGTGTTCCACGCCCGTACAACTCTGAGTAAAGGAACTATCTCTGATAAATGTACTATGTCATCACCTCTCAAGTTAAAGCTACGTCCCCTTGTGCTAGTCATCACCAACCAAGGAAAAAGGCTCTCACCGTCCACCCTATCTAATTGTCTGATTATCTTTTATGTCTCAATTAAGTCACTTCCCGACCTCCTTTTCTCTAACAAAACCGTGATCTCTCTGCTCATCTACAGTACTTTGGGGCGGCACGATGACTCAGTGGTGAGCACTGCTGCCTCACAGCACCAGGGACCCGGGTTCAATTCCCACCTCAGGCAAGTGTGTGGAGTTTGCACATTCTCCCAGCTTCCGTGTGGATTTCCTCCGGGTGCTCCGGTTTGCTCCCACAGTCCAAAGATGTGTAGGTCAGGTGAATTGGCCGTGCTAAATTGCCCATTGTGTAAGGTGCATTCGTCAGGGGTAAATATAGGGTAGGGGAATGGGTCTGGGTGGGTTACTCTTCGGAGGGCCGGTGTGGACTTGTTGGGCCAAAGGGCCTGTTTCCATACTATAGGGAATCTAGTCTACCAAGAATCTTACCATTAGCCCAGTACTCTTTATTCCTATTGCTCCTTCCAAAGTGAATCACCTCACACTTATCCACATTAAACTCTATTTACCACCTCTCAGCCCAGCTCTGCAGCTTATCTATGTCCCTCTGTAACATCCCTCAGCACTATCTACAACTCCACTGACCTTAGCATCATTCGCAAATTTGCTAACCCATTCTTCTGCACTCTCATCTAGGTCATTTATAAAAATGACAAACTGCAGTGGACCCAAAACTGATCCTTGTGGTACACCACAAGCAACTGAACTCCAGGATGAACATTTCTCATCAACCACTACCCGGTCTTCTTTCAGCTAGCCAATTTCTGATCCAAACCGCTAAATCACTCTCAATCCCACGCCTCCGTATTTTATGCAATAGTCTACCGTGGAGAATCTTATCAAATGCCTTACTGAAATCCATATACACCACACAAACCACTTTACCCTCATCCGCCTGTTTGGTCACCATCTCAAAGAACTCAGTAAGGCTTGTGAGGAATGACCTACACTTCACAAAACGTGTTGACTATCCCTAATCAACTTATTCCTCTCCAGATTATTATAAATCCTATCTCTTATAACCCTTTTCCAATACTTTACCCACAACTGAGGTAACCCACTGGTCTATAATTACTAGGGTTGTCTCTACTCCCCTTCTTGAGCAAGGGGTCAATATTTGCTAACCTACCGTCTTCTGGCACTATTCTTGTAGACAATGACAACATAAAGCTTAAAGCCAAAGGCTCTGCAATCTACTCCCTGGCTTCCCAGAGAATCCCAGGATTGCTTACATGCCCTCCTTGTGAACCTCAATCCAATCTAGTCCAGTAGTCTGTATCTCAGTATTTTCCTCAACAACATTGTCTTTTTCCCAGTGTGAATACTGACGAAAAATAGTCATTTAGTGCGTCCCCATCTCCACGCACAACTTCCCACTACTGTCCCCGATTTGCCCTAATCTTGCTCTAGTCAATCATTTACTCCTTATATATCTATAGAACGCTTTAGGGTTTTTCCTTGATCCTACCTGCCAATGCCTTCTCATGTCCCCTCCTGGCTCTTCTTAGCTCTCTTTTTAGGTCTTTCCTGGTTAACTTGTAACTCTCAAGGGCCCTAACTGAGCCTTCTTGTCTCATTAAAATATAAGCCTTCCTCTTCCTCATGACAAACGATTCAACTTCTTTAGTAAACTACAGCTCCATCGCTCAACCTCTTCCTCCCTGCCTGATTGGTACATACTTATCAATGACACGCAGTAGCTGTTCCTTGAATAAGCTCCACATTTCAATTGTGCCCACCCCCTGCAGTTTCCTTCCACATCCTATGCATTCTAAATCTTGCCTTATCACCTTTCCCCAAGCAATAATTCTTCCCTTGCTTTATATACATATCCCTTTCCATTGCTAAAGTAAACATAACTGAATTGTGGTCATTATCACCAAAGTGCTCACTTACCTACAAATCTAATAGCTCGCCAGGTTCATTACCCAGTACCAAATCTAATGTGGCCTCACCCTTGTTGGCCTGTCTACTTTCTGCGTCAGGAAACCCTCCTGCACTCATTGGGCAAAAACTGACCCATCTAAAGTACTCCAACTATAGTATTTCCAGTCAGTATTTGGCATGTTAAAGCCCCCCACAACAACTACTCTGTTACACTTGCTCCTATCCAGAATGCCTAGATTCCTATAGGCATCTCTAGAACTATTTGGATGCCTATAGGAAACTCCCAACAGGGTGACCTCCTTTTTCCTGTTTCTAAACTTAGCCCATACTACCTCAGTAGACAAGTCCTCAAACATCCTATCTGCTACCGTAATACTGTCCTTATTGATCAATGCCACATCTCCTCCTCTTTTACCATCTTCTCTGTTCTTACTGAAACATCAAAATCCCAGAACTTGCAACAACCATTCCTGGCTCTGCTTTATCCATGTCTCTGAACTGGCTACAATATCCAAGTCCCGGGCACCATCCCATGCTACAAGTTCACCCACCTTATTCCGGATATTCCTGGCTTGAAGTAGACACACTTCAAACCACCTTCCTGCTTGCTGGTGAACTGTTGCGACCTTGAAACCTCATTTTTGACCTCACTACTCTCAATCTCCTGGACACTGGAACTAAAATTTAGGTTCCCATTCCCCTGCTGAATTAGTTTAAACCCTCCAAAAGAGCATTAGCAAATGTCCTCCCCAGGATATTGATACCCCTCTGGTTCAGGTGTAGACCATCCGGTTTGTCGAGGTCCCACCTATCCCAGAATGAGCCCCAATTATCCAGGTATCTGAAAGCTTCCCTCCTGCACCATCCCTGTAGCCACATGTTCAACTTCTCTCCCCCCCAGTTCCTTGCCTCGCCAGCACATGGCACAGGCAACAAACTAGAGATGACAACTCTGTTTGTTCTAGCACTAAGCTTCCACCCTAGCTCCCTGAATTTCTCCCTTAAATCCCCATCACTTCCCCTACCCATGCCGTTAGTACCTATGTGGACCATGACTTGCGGCTGCTCTCAAGGATCCCAAAAACACCATGCAAGACATCACAAATCCTGGCACCTGGGAGGAAGCACACCAACCATGAGTCTCTCTCATTCCCACAGATCCTCCTATCTGTCCCCCTCATTAGTCCCCATAGACTAATGCTCTGTTCATCTCCCCTCTTCCCTTCTGAGCAACAGGGGCAGACTCTGTGCCAGAGCCCTGACCCCATGGCTTACCCTGGTAAATCATCTCCCCCAAAGGTATCCAAAACGGTATATTGAGGGGAACAGTCACACGGGTTCCCTGCACTGCCTGCCAGTTCCCTTTCTATCACCTGACTATAACCCATCTGCCCTTTTCTTGCACCTGAGGTGTGACTACTCTCCTTGTAAATCCTCTTAATAACCCCCTCCGCCTCCTGAATGATCCGAAGTTCATCCAGCGGTTTTCAAGGAGCTGGAGTTGGGTGCACTTCCCACAGATGAAGTCAACAGGGACACTAGTGGTGACCCTTACCTCCCACATTCTGCAGAAGGAACATTCAACTGCCCTAACTGCCATTCTCACTATTCTAAATTTCCAAAGGGACTGTAAATAAAACTAGTTATCTCACTAATGCGACACACAGAATGGTTTTTTGATTAGAGGAGAAGGATGGGTGGAAGACACAACCTAATTAGTGTTTTGGATAATGTAACTCTCTGGTTTTTATTAGTAGAGAGTGTTGTAATTCTCTGGTTTTTATTGGTAGATCATAATTCTTTTTACTATTGATAATTCCAGATGGTGGCAACGTTAAAAAGAATGAGAAAAAGATCGGGAAGGATGGTGACATTCGTTAACAAAATAAAACAAACAATGCCTCTGGTCAAGGACACAGGCAAGCTGTTAGTCTGCATTGTCAAGAAAAAGCGGGTAACAGTATTTGTTGGAATGAGGAGATCCCAAGGCATGGCGGCGTTTGTAGGGATGAGGAAGCTGAGAAGGACTAAAAGGTTTCTGAAGAAGAAGGATCACCAGAAGATAGCAGCAATTGTTGGAACAAAGAGACAGAGGAGGAAAGCTTCTATGGTGAACAGAAACACAATGGCAGTTTGCTTCTGGAAGGATCAATCAGGTAGGACAATTGAGAATAGATAGCATACATACATACATACATAATGTCTTTTCAGAAATTAAAGATGTTACAAATTCTGAGATGAGTACAATATCTTTCCAGCATAATCACATTTGGCATTCACTGACAGAATAATGAATTGGTGAGAATAAACTGAACTTACTGTATATAACTTTCTCTGTGCTATGTTATTTTGTTGCAGGTGTTATGCACAAAATCTAGATTTGAAACTCTTAATAGTCCTCCTTTTTGCTTGTCACAGCTTTGACTACAGGAAATATTACAATTGGGCTCTTTATACTCAAGTCCATTTCATATATGAAAATATATGGCAAGAACAAAGTTCACCAACACTAAAATAACATTCTGTGATCTGTGCAACAGTCATTAACCCAAAATTTGTTTCCTGTTAATCTTTCTAACCCGACATATTCTCTTCCTCCACATGCTTGAATTTTCCAACGAGCATTAGTGAGAAATTTTCTTGAATACTTTCTAAAAATCCACACATCAACTGCATTCTCTTTATCCTTTGAGTTCCTTCTTCATATAAACCAAAAATTAGAATCATCAAGTACAACTTCTCCTTAATAAATCCATGCTTATGCAATTACTCAAAATTTGTAGCAGTAACTGGTTAATATCCGTAACTCTTCAATTTCTCCTGAATAAGGACGTTATAATCCTCCAGTCATATGACACATTGTATACATCCAAGCTAGATGGAAAAGTGGTGGTTGTTATCATTGATTAATGTCATTAATTTGCACAGCACTGATATTTCGAAACACAAGCAACAGCAGCTATAAGGCAGTTGCCTCTCATGCAAAATAACTTAGAGTGAACAGAAAAAGAAAACCAACTGTTAATGAGAAAAACAAAAGCTATGGCAGCACAGTGGCTCAGTGGTTAGCACTACTGCCTCACAGCACCAGGGTCCCAGGTTCGATTCCAGCCTCGGGCGACTGTCTGTGTGGAGTTTGCACATTCTCCCTGTGTCTGCGTGGGTTTCCTCCAGGTGTTCCGGTTTCCTCCCATACTCCAAAGATGTGCAAGCCAGGTGAATTGGCCATACTTAAATTGTCCATAGTGTTAGGTGCATTAGTCAGAGGGAAATAGGTTTGGGTGGGTTATTTTTTGGAGGGTCGGTGTGGACTGGTTGGGCCAAACGGCCTGTTTTCACACTGTAGGGAATCTAATCTAATAGACAACCAAAATCCAACCATGATTTAGAGGTGCTGGACTGGGGTGTACAAAGTTAAAAATCACACAACACCTAGTTATAGTCTAACAGGTTTATTTAGAAGCACTAGCTTTTGGTGTGCTGCTCCTTCACAACTCCCTGATGAAGGAGCAATGCTCTAAAAGCTAGTGCTTCCAAATAATCTGTTGAACTATAACAAAATCCAACCAAGACGAAGAGAGAATAAAAGAGTATTGAAAATCCAAGGGACTCAGGATGCCAAAGGAAAACAAATTATAGAATAGGCACTGTCTGCCAATCGGGAGAATCATGTTTGGGAATAGGACCTGTCTGCCAATCAAGAGACTTTGATCAGGAATAGGGCATCTCAGCCAATCAGGAGACCAGTGATTGATAATAGGCCTTATCTGCCAGTCAGAAGAATATTGACCGGGAATAGGTCCCTGACTGCCAATTTGGAGACTTGTGATCAGGAATTGGCACTATTACCAACTACGACACTAATGAGCAGAAATACACCCTGCCTGCCAATAAGGAGATTTGTGATCAAGAATAGACCCTGCCTGCTGGTGAGAAGCAGGAGATTAATGATACAGGTACAGGCACTGCCTGCCAATCAGAAGACTTGTGATCGGGAATTGGCATTGTCAGCCAATGAGGACACTCATGATCAGAGACAGACCCTGTATGCCAATCAGAAGACACAGAATTGGGAATAGGGTCTGCCTATCAATCAAGAAAACAGTGATTGGGACTCGGTTCTGTCTGTCAGCCAGGAAAATCATAAATTGGGAACAGATCATGTCTGCTATTTTAATTTTGGGTCTTGTGATCATGGATCAGATGTTGCCTGATGACTAGGAATGATGGGCTATACTTGGTAAATAAGAATAAGCCTTTGTTCAGTGATACTATAATGAAGGTAATTTCTTTATTATATGTTAATACTAATAGGTCAAACTCAAAAGAAATAAAGTGAAGATCTAAAACTTACTCCACTAGGAATTCCTAAGCTTTACATCACTATGTGATAGCTCATGTGATCCAGAACCACAGCAATTGATTTTTAACCGCCCTTTAAAATGGTTTTGGGGAATTCTGTTTGAATTTATCTTTAAAATCATGTATCATAGTGCTTCTGGCTGTAAAGTATTTTTACTTCTCAATCAATGTAGCTGTGGTGTCAGACTGGCTCAATACAATGTTTAGGGTCTATCTCTGATCATGAGTGTCCTCATTGGCTGACAATGCCAATTCCCAATCACAAGTCTCCTATTGGCAGGAAGTACGTATACCTGATCACAAGTCTTCTGATTGGCAGGCAATGCCTGTACCTGCATCATGATGCAAGAGGATTTTTTTGGTTTATTAACTCATGGGATTTGGTCATCACTGGGCTCGGCCAGCAGTTATTGCCCAAAAGTCAGTTTAGAGTCATTCACATTGCTGTGGATCTGGAGTCACGTGTATGCCAGACCAGGTAAGGTCAGCAGTTTCTTTCCCTAAAGGACATTAGTGAACTACCTGAGTTCTTTTTGACAATTGGCATAGTCATCATTAGATTCTTAACTCCAAATGTTTATTGAAATCAATTCCACTATTTGCGTTGGTGGGATTCAAACCTGGGTGCTTAGAACATTTCCCGAATTTCTAGATTAATCATCTAGTGATAATACCACTAGGCCATCACCTCCCCGGGTCAGACTGGGGTTCTGATAACGGAACAAAACCTGCAGGTCCAAGGAAACTATGAAGTGGGCTAAGTAACAGTCACACTCATTATAATATCCATAAATTTGACCATAAAGCCATGAGAAGTAGGCTATTTGACCTATTGAATCTGTTCATCATTTAATAAGGTCATTACTGACTTAATTATCCCTAACTCCAATTTGATGCCATTTTCCAATAGCCCTTGATTCCCTTACTAATTAAAAATCTATCTCGCCGCAGGTAGTGGAGTGCATCATTTCTCCCTCCAACTCTATTTTGATTTAGTCCCTACCCTCCCCTTCACTGTTCTTGATCACACAGCACTGCCCTTTGATGTGAAGGGCAGTGTTTGTCACTGGCCACCCGCGTGTTTTCCTATCTTCCTGGTGGTGGAAATTGAATAAAGATTTCTTTGTGTCTTCCACTGTGTCTCACACCTGCACACACACACACCATGGGTGCTGGGGATAAAATAAGCACTTAGGTGGTAGTGTGGGGGAAAAAAAAAAGAGAAACAAAAAATCTATCTCAGTCTTTGATACACTTATTGATTCACTCTGACAGCCTTCTGCGATAAAGAATTCCACAGAATTGCCATCTTATGGAAGAAAGAATTCCTGCTTACCATTACCTTAAACAGATGACTCATTCTACTCTGAGATTATATCCTTTGGTCTTAGGCTCCCACAAGGCATAAAAACCCCTCTGTATCTACCCTCAGGATTTTGTATGTTTCAATAAGGTTTCCTCTCATTCTTCCAACTCTGGGTACATGTTCAACCTACTCAAACTGTCCTCATTCCTCAATTCCTAGTATCAACCCAGTCAACCTCTCTTGACTGTTTGCAATGTCAGCATTTCTTTCTTTAGAAAACAGTACCAAAACAGTTCACAGTAATCCAGCAGTGGTCTGACTAGCGACTTGTATAGTGTTAGCAAGATTTTTGTATTTCAATACTACATTCTCTTTGAAAGAAAATCCAACATTCCATTTGCCTTCACTATTACCCACTGACTTTAGATGCAGGCATCTTGTGATTCATGCATGAGGACTCCCAAAGCTTTCTGCAGTCTTTTCTCATTTAATATGTTGCAAATAATTATGGTCCAGCACCGATCCCCATAATACACTACTTGTTGCAGGTTGCCATCCTGAATATGTCCCTTTATCCCAACTCTGTCTTCTATTAGAGGATTGACACCTAAGCTAATATACAATCCCCAAAACTGTGGGCTCATTTTATTAAGTAATTAGTATCTTATTGAGTCCCCTGGTTATCCAAGTATATTATATCTATTGACTCCTCTTTATCTCTCCTGCTTGTTACAAACTCAAAGGTCTGTAATAAACTTGCCAGGATTGATTTCCCCTTTGTGAAACTATGCTTGATTATATTGTGTATTTCTAAATGCTTTTGTAATAAACTCAACATTTTCCCAATGACAGATATTAAGTTAACTGGCCTTTTTCTTTGAATAAGGGTATTACACTGGCATTTTTCCAACCCTCTTGGACTTCTCCAGAACCTAGAAGAATGTGTTGAAGGCAATATGTTTTCTGTAAATTTTACATTCTAGTTTGTACACATCATAAAGTATGTAGTCAATGAAGAGCCAATGGAGTGCAACTCGTAGATTTTGTACTGTCCACCAAAAATTTCCAGTCCACAATTCTTAGACAGCCCATAGATAATGGTCATGTTACATGTTCTATACGGTCCATACAAGGGATTTGATTACATTAGCCTAGTTGAAGGAGTGGTGAGGAAGACTGGAGTTTCACTTCATGGCCTACTGGGACCAGTACTAGAGATGGAAACAGCTGTTAATTTGGAAATGATCCTTAAACTAGATCAGTATCCGTATCCTGGTGAACAAACTAGGACAGTGGACAGGATTTGAAACCAGAGAAAGGGATGCCGAGATGATTCAGGTCAGGATGTATTCAAAAGCAACAACTACTGTAGTTCTACAACAGAGAAGCATTTTGGGTAAAAACCCATGACCTCTGCCCCCTCGAAGAATAAAGGCAGCAGATCTTGGAAACATGAACCACCCTGCACTTGGAACTGTACTGCTGGATCCAAATCCTGCAACTTCCTCCCTATTGACACTGTACACGCCTTTATGCTCACACGGATTGCAGTGGTTCAAGAGGTAGCACATCATCACATTCAACAATGCAGTTAGGGATGGGCAAACAAATGCTGGGCTAGCCCAGGATACCCACATCCCATGGATGAATTAAAAAAAACTAAACAGAAACAGACTTCACTGATTTGCAAAGAAATGGCGAGGGAGTGAGACTGACCAAGTTTGTCTTATATTTGGCACTCACCCGATGGGCCAAATGGCCTCCATGAGTACACTCATCATTCTATAATCATCAATGTTACTAGTTGAGCTCATGTCCAGACCTGTAAATTACTGGTCCAGTAATATAACCACTACTCTACCATAGCCTGCTTTCATCAATATATCTAACGTGACCAGCTGTGCAAAACAAAGGTTTGTGACAACTCAGCTCTTTTTATTTGCTTAAACTGCACTCAACACTTATACTAAATCTCAACTTAACCTTCTCTGCATTAAGGAGAACAGTAACTTCTCCAGGCTGTCCACAGAACTTAAATTCTCCATCCCAAGGACCATTTAAGTAAATCTCTTGTACATTGTTGTAGTGCCCAGAATTGGCAAGCATACTCCAAATGAGGTCTAACTAATATTTGTAATGTCTAAAATAAAACTAAGTACTGAGGATATCAGAGATCTGAAGAAGTATCACTGGACCTAATATGTTATTTTTGTTTTAAGATTGTAAGCAATAGGAACAGGACTAGGCCATTTGGCCCTTCAAGCCTGCTCCACCATTCAATAGGTCATAGCTGATCCAACAATCCTTACATCAACGTTCTTGAATTTTCTTTGTAACCCTTGATTCCCCAATGATAAAGAGTCTAACTCACCCCTAATTATACAAAGGACTCTGGTAAGGAGATCTAAACACTCAACCCTCAGAAGAAATTCGTCCTCTTCTCAGTCTTAAATTGGCACATCTTTATTCTGAGACAAATGCCTTCTGATCCTGAACTCTCCAAGGAGAAACATGCTCTCAGCATTTACCCTGTCAAACCTCTTAGGAATCTGATACATTTCAATGATATAACCACTTATTCTTCTAAACCACAGTGAGTAGAATCCCAACTTGTTTAGCCTTTGCTCTTAAGACAATCTCTCCACATCAGGTATCATTTTAGTGGACATTCTCTGAACAGTCTCCAATGAAATGATATATTTCCTTAAATAAAGGACCAAGGTTGTTCACACTTTTCTCTCCACAGATGCTGCCAGACCTGCTTACCTTCTCCAGCAATTTCTGTTTTTGTATATTTCAATATTTATAAAGATTCAGCGTGACTCTTGTTGCTTTCAAATCTGATGATGAAAGCCAAATATTACATGTGTTCAAATTAAAACCAGGAACAGATGACTCGACCTCTCAAGCCTACTGTACCACTATCATGGCTTATCTGACTGTGGATTTATCTTACCACTTAACCCTCGCCTCCAGATCATCCCTCAGTGACACAGCCTTTGTGCTGTCTCTGGAAGAGAGTTTCAAATATTCAAGTTCCTCTGACAGAAGAAATAATTCCCCTTTTCCATCTGAAATAGGAGATCCTCTATTTCTAAGACTGACAGCTTGCTGCACCTCCATGAAACAGCATCTTTTATCATGCCATATAAAATGGTGTCACTTTTTCAAGTCTGTTTATTGCATTTTAGCTTTGATGAGTGTAAGAAAAAAGCCTTAACTTCTAGTCTGCTTTTAGCAATATTTAAATTTGTATCGACATTTTTCAGTTAATTTTGTCCTAATTCATTACTCTTAAAGTTTGGCCACATTGATGATTGATTGACTGGAGTCATAGAGATGTACAGCATGGAAACAGACCCTTTGGTCTAAGTCGTCCATCTCGACCAGATATCCTAAACTAATCTAGTCCCATTTGCCAGCACTTCACCCATATCCCTCCAAACCCTTCCTATTCATATACCCATCCAGATGCCTTTTAGATGCTGTTGTAATTGTACCAGCCTCCACCATTTCCTCTGGCAGCTCATTCCACACAGGCACCACTCTCTGCATGAAAAGGTTGCCCCTTCGGTTGCTTTTAAATCTTTCCTCTCTAATCCTAAACCTATGCCTTCTAGTTCTGGACTCCCCCACCCCAGGGAAAAGACCTTGTCTATTTACCCTATCCATGCCCCTTGTGATTTTATAAACCTCTATAAGGTCACCCCTCAGCCTCCGATGCTCCAGGGAAAACAGCCCCAGCCTATTCAACCTCTCCCTTTAGCTCAAATCCTCCAACCGTGGCAACATTTTTGTAAACCTTCTCTGAACCCTTTCAAGTTTCACAACATCCTTCTGATAAGAGGAAGACCAGAATTGAACACATTATTCCAAAAGTAGCCTAACCAATATCCTGTACAGCCGCAACATGATCTCCCAACTCCTATATTCAATGCTTTGACCAAGAAAGGAAAGCATACCAAATGTCATCTTCACTATCCTAACCACCTGCAACTCCACTTTCCAGGAACTTTGAATCATTACTCCAAGGTCTCTTTGTTCAGCAACACTCCCCAGGGCCTTACCATTAAGTGAATGAGTCCCGGCCTGATTTGTAGCACCTCACATTTATCTAACTTAAACTTCATCTGCCACTTCTTGGCTCATTCATCCATCTGATCAAGATCCTGTTGTACCCAAAGGTAACATTCTTCGTTGTTTACTACACCTACAATTTTGGTGTCATCTGCAAACTTACTAACTATACCTCTTATGTTCAAATCATGATGGGTGAACAGTCAATGAAATTTTTGTGAACAGTTAAAGTTCATTTGCTATTTCTACTTCCCCCACCAAATACCCATATTTAGTACTTGCCAGGTTTATCTCTTTCCAATATTTTGCACAGGAGTTTAATATTTACAAATCCTCTAGTCGTCTGGCACCACCCAGGGTTAGAGGACTGTATTCAGAACTTCCACTGTTTCGTCCATTTCTTCCCGTAATAATCCAAGATGCAAGGTGAGAGAATTGCAAGGAAAGAAAAAAAGGCAGACAGAAACAAAACAAGAGATGACAGAGCAGAACATTACATATGTCTCAAACTGATGAAGTTTAAAATCGCACAACACCAGGTCATAGTCCAACAGGTTTATTTGGGAACACAAGCTTTCGGAGTGCTGCTCTTTCGTCAGGTAGGTAGTGGGGCAGGATATTAGGAAACAGAATTTGTAGTAAAAGATCAAATTGTCATGAACTAATGTGATATATTGAACAAAGCTAGATTGTTGTTAAGTCTTTAATCACGTAGAATGGGGATACAGGTTTCGATTGATTAATATGTAAATCCCAGAACTTCTTTCAAGGGACCATCCCACGATAACTTAAGATTTCATTTTTTAAAAAAGTGACATCTCACCTCAGGTAATGCATTAGAGGTGCGAGGTTAGAGTCTGTCTATCTTGGGGATATGCAACAACACAGAGTCGCCGAGTAGAGGCTGATAGCCAAGTTCGGTAGTCATGAGGATGGCCTCAACTGAGATCTTGTGTTCATATCACACTAGAGGTGACCCAGCTTCACTATATACTCTCTCACATACGCATATATATATACACACACTTTTACACACATAGATGTTCTCGGACATACACACCTACCCGCATACCTTCCCACGTGGCATATACTCACGCGCATACGCTCTATGAAGCACACAAACTCTCACGCACACTCAACACTCTCTCCCTTTATCTCTCTCTCTCACTCACAGGCACACTCTCTGTCTCTTTATCTCTCACGTGCATGTACACACACATAAGTTTATGGGGTGAATTTGCATTCACAGATATACATTTGCTGATACATTCTATTTTGTTCAAAAAGCACACATAATCTGTAGGCAGTCAGTTCATGTGATATTTTATGAATTCCTACTTTGGAAACAGAACCAGTCTGACTCAAGGTTAGGATCCAGACAGACTCTAAACTCACCTTTAATGCATTGTCTGAGCTGAGATGTCACTTTTTTTTAAATATAAAACCTGACGTTATCTCAGGACTGTGACTTGAAAGATTTACATATTAATCAATTGAAACCTGCATCCCTATTCTAAGTGATTAAAGACTTAACTGCAATCTAGGTTTGTTCAATACATTACATCAGTTGCACGACAGTTTGATCTTTTACTATAAATTCTGTGACCTACGATCCTGCCCCACGAGCTACCTGACGAAGGAGCAGCACTCCAAAAGCTTGTACTTCCTAATAAACCTGTTGGACTATAACCTGGTGCTTGTAGTTGTGGATATGTTCGCTGAGCTGGGAGGTTGATTTGCAGAAGTTTTGTTCCCTAGCCAGGTGACATCTTCAGTGCTTTGGAGCCTCCTGTGAAGTGCAACTGTACTGTGTCTTCAGGAATTTATTTTGTTCTGTTTCTGCTGCTTCTGGTTCTGTTTGTTCATTGTAGTGGCTGGTAGATTGAGTCAAAGTCAATGCGCTTGTTGATGGAGTCCATGGATGAGTGCCATGCTTTTAGAAATTCTCTGGCTGTTCTGTGTTTGGCTTGTCCTATGTTCATTCTGTTGTCCCAGTCGAATTTGTGATCTGTGTCATCTGTCAGTGTCTGTGGCTATTAGGAACAGCTGTTTGTGGCTTTTAGTCGCTAATTGGTGTTCGTGAATGAGGGTTGCTAATTGTCTGCTGTTTGTCCTATATCGTGTTTCATATAGTCTTTGCATGGAATCTTGTAAATTACATTTGTCTTGCACATGTAGCTGGGTAACAGAGGTGGGAAGGGGAGGAAGCAGGCAGTGCAGGGATCACTGTGATTGTTCCCCTCAACAATAAGTATTTGGATACAGTTGGGGGGGGGGAAACGGCCTAGCAGGGGAAAGCTGCAGTGACCGGGTCTCTGGCACGAGGTCCGGCTCTGAGGCCCAGAAGGGAAAGGGGGAGAGGTGGAGAGCACTAGTTACAGGAGACTCTATAGTTAGAGGGACAGACAGGCAGTTCTGTGGACATGGGCGAGACTCTCGGATGGTTTGTTGCCTCCCGGGTGCCAGGGTCCAAGACGTCTCAGACCGGTTTGTCTTCAGAATCCTTAATGGGGAGGGTGTGCAGAGGTCGTGGTGCACATTGGCACCAACGACATAGGTAGGAAGAGAGGTGGGGAGGTCATTCAGGAGCTCAGGGAGTTAGGCTGGAAGCTAAAAGCTAGGACGGATAGAGTCGTCACCTCTGGGTTGTTGCTGGTGCCACGTGACAGTGAGGCAAGGAATAGGGAGAGAGTGCAGTTGAACACGAGGCTGCAAGGATGGTGTAGAAGGGAGGGCTTCAGGTATTTGGACAATTGGACTGCATTCTGGGGAAGGTGGGACCTGTACAAGCAGGACGGGTTGCACCTGAACCAGAAGGGCACCAATACCCAGGGAGGTAGGTTTGCTAGCACTCTTCGGGAAGGTTTAAACTAATTTGGCAGGGGGATGGGATCCGGACTTGTAATCCAGCAAGTAGGTTAGCTGTTTTTCAGGATGTCCAAGAATGTAGGGAGGCTGTGGAGAAGGTAGCACTGACAGGGAATACTTGCGGACACAGAGATGGGCTCAAGTGTGTATACTTCAACGCAAGGAGTATCAGAAGTAAGGTGGGTGAACTTAAGGCGTGGATTGGTACTTGGGACTACAATGTTGTGGCCAACACGCAAATGTGGATAGAAGAGGGACAGGAATAGTTGTTGGAGGTTCCTGTTTACAGATGTTTCAGTAAGATTAGGGGGGTGGTAAAAAAAGGAGGGGGGTGGCGTTGCTAATTAGAAATGGTATAACGGCTGCAGAAAGGCAGTTCGAGGGGATCTGCCTTTGGACGTAGTATGGGGTGAAGTCAGAAATAGGAAAGAAGCAGTCACCTTGTCCAATAGCAGCAGAGATGTGGAGAAACAGATTGGGAAACAGATTTTGGAAAGGTGCAGAAGCCACAGGGTAGTAGTCATGGGCGATTTCAACTTCCCAAACATTGACTGGAAGCTCTTTAGATCAAGTAGATTGGACGGGGCAGTGTTTGTGCAGTGTGTCCAGGAAGCTTTTCTAACTCAGTATGTAGATTGTCCGACCAGAGGGGAGGCCATATTGGATTTGGTACTTGGTAACGAACCGGGACAAGTGATGGGCTTGTTAGTGGGTGAACATTTTGGTGATGATGACCACAATTCTGTGACTTTCACCTTGGTTACGGAGAGAGATAGGTGCGTGCAACAGGGCAGGTTTTACAATTGGGGGAAGAGTAAATACGATGCTGCAAGACAGGATCTGAGGAGCATAAATGTCATTGAAGGATGTCGTTGAAATGTGGAACTTTTTCAAGGAACAGATATGACGTGTCCTTGATATGTATGTACCTGTCAGGCAGGAAAGAAATGGTAGTGTGAGGGAACCTTGGCTGACGAGGAAGGTTGAATGTCGTAAGGAGGAAGAAGGAGGCTTACGTAAGGTTGAGGAAACAAGGTTCAGACAGAGTGTTGGAAGGATACAGGATAGCCAGGAGGGAGCTGAAGAAAGGGATTAGGAGAGCTAAGAGAGGGCATGAAAAATCTTTGGTGGGTAGGATCAAGGATAACCCCAAGGCCTTTTATGTGTATGTGAGAAACATGAGAATGACGAGAATGAGGGTTGGTCCGATCAAGGACAGTAGTGGGAGACTGTGTATTGAGTCGGAAGAGATAGGAGAGGTCTTGAATGAGTACTTTTCTTCAGTATTTACAACTGAGAAGGACCGTATTGTTGAAGAGGAGAGTACGAAACGGACTGGTAAGCTAGAGGAGATACTTGTTGGAAAGGAAGAGGTGTTGGGCATTTTGAAAAACTTGAGGATAGACAAGTACCCCGGGCCTGACGGGATATATCCTAGGATTATGTGGGAAGCAAGAGAGGAAATTGCAGAACCGTTGGCAATGATCTTTTCGTCTTCACTGTCAATGGGGGTGGTGCCAGGGGACTGGAGAGTGGCGAATGTTGTGCCCCTGTTCAAAAAAGGGAATAGGGATAACTCCGGGAATTACAGGCCAGTTAGTCTTACTTTGGTGGTAGGTAAAGTAATGGAAAGGGTACTGAGGGATAGGATTTATGAGTATCTGGAAAGACACTGCTCGATTAGGGACAGTCAGCATGGATTTGTGAGGGGTAGGTCTTGCCTTACAAGTCTTATTGAATTCTTTGAGGAGGAGGTGACCAAGCATGTGGATGAGGGTAGAGCAGTGGATGTAGTGTACATGGATTTTAGTAAGGCATTTGATAAGGTTCCCCATGGTAGGCTTATGCGGAAAGTCAGAAGGCATGGGATAGTGGGAAGTTTGGCCAGTTGGAAAGAGAACTGGCTAACCGGTCGAAGTTAGAGAGTGGTGGTAGATGGTAAATATTCAGCCTGGAGCCCAGTTACAAGTGGAGTTCCGCAGGGATCAGTTCTGGGTCCTCTGCTGTTTGTAATTTTTATTAATGACTTGGAAGAGGGAGTCGAAGGGTGGGTCAGTAAATTTGCAGATGATACGAAGATTGGTGGAGTTGTGGATCGTGAGGAGGGCTGTTGTCAGCTGCAAAGGGACTTAGATATGATGCAGAGCTGGGCTGAGGAGTGGCAGATGGCGTTCAACCTTGCCAAGTGTGAGGTTGTCCATTTTGGAAGGACAAATAAGAATGCGGAATACAGGGTTAATGGTAGGGTTCTGCTATGAGCCCAGATGTGAATGAGCCCATGGGTATTCCATTGATCTGTTCATACATTTGGTTGTTGAATGTGAAGTGTGTCGTCAAGCACATGTCTAGTAGTTTGAGTAAGCAGTCCTTGTTGATAAGCAGTCGTGTTGTCTGTTGTCCATGTCCAAGAGGTTGGCTATTGTCTCTCTGGCTAGAGTTTTGTCAATTGAAGTGACAAATGAGACCATTGATTCATCCTTGTCTATGTTTATATTCTCAATGTTGCCTAGGAATTCCTGTGATGATTGTATGGAGTGTTTGGATCCATTAGTAAGATGTTTTAGTTTTTGTTGAAGTTCATTTGCTAGTTTATGCGATAGAATTTCAGGGAGTGCCACAATGGGTCTAATCTGGTTTGTGTACTTTGGGTAATCTGTAAAATCTTGGGGTGTTGTTGCTTTCTGGTTTCATCCTGGAGGTCAATCCTGGTTATTAGTTTGTTTTTTTGTAGGTTCTATAGTGTGTTGTTTATTGGTTAGCTGTGATGAGGAGTCACATTCCCTCTGTAGTTAGGTGTCGGTATCTGCAAGTAGTTTCTCTGATTTCTGAATATATTCAGTCTTGTCCATGATAACTGTCATCCTGCCATTGTCCGCTGGTACCATGACTCTGTTCTTGTCATTTGAGAGAGTGTTTTTAGGGCTTTTCTCTCTTAGGTTTTGAGGTTGCTCATTTGCTTGTTAGTAAGGGTACAATGATTTGTCTGACTGCTTGCTGTGTCTTTTCAGTTAGTTCTGAGCGTACATTCTAGTGCAGCTAGGAAGTCTGTTGTTTTTGTGTCCCTGTGGTTGTAGTGGAGTCCTTTAACCAGTATGGCTTTTTCTGTGTCTGTAGGGGTTTCTTACCCAGGTGTCTGTTGTGTTGTCTTCTCTACTGTTGGTAGCTTAGTCATTTTGTCTTGTAGTACCATTCTCTATGTGGTTCTGTTCTGTCCCATGGTGATTGCCTGTTCGATTGTCCACTTCTGATTGGTTGTTTTTGTACCAGCTGTGCCTTGTAGCCATAGGGAGAAAAGTGAGGACTGCAAATGCTGGAGATCAGAGTCAATAAGTGTGGCGCTGGAAAAGCACAACAGGACAGGTAGCATCCGAGGAGCAGCACCCTTTGACCTCCCCCACATACACAGATTCCTGATGGAGGGTTTACGTTCGAACCGTCAACTCTCATGCTTCTTGGATGCTGCCTGACCAGCTGTGCTTTCCCAGTGCCACACTTTTTATCTGTAGCCACACACACAGATGACAAAGACCACAAATTCAAATGGGACAACACAAAAATCATAGGACAAGCTAAACAAAGGACAGCTGAAGAATTTCTAGAAGCATGCACTCATCGATGGAATCCATTAGTAAGCACATAGACTTAGACCCAATATTCCGGCCACTACAACGAACAACTGGAACCGACAACCGGAAGCAGCAAGGAACAGAACCAAATAAATTTCAGAATACACAGTATAGCTGCACTTCACAGGAGGTTCCAAAGCACTGAATATGTCACCTAGACAGGGGACGAAATGTTTGCAATTCAACTTCCCGCTTGGTGAACATATCCACAACTATGACAACTGGCATCTGAATTACAAATCTTTAAGCAAAGCTTGAACCTGGTATTGTGTGATTTTTAAACTTTGTCCACTCCAGTCCAACACCAGCACCAGCACCCCCACATTAAACTGATGAAACTGCAAATGAGGTGAAATCCAACCCACACCGACCTGTGTCATCAGATCACCATCAGGAAGGATTTAGGGGATCACAAGTTCAAAATATCAACTATTTCACTTGACCTTGTGTTTACTGTAGCAAAGCTAATCCAATTCATCAAAGTCAAGTTTTTGGTGTTAGTTTTTACCTTCTTTAGCTGTGGGAGTCGATCGGTTTGTTGGCCCAATCTGCCCAGGATTCAGTTCAAAGCTTCCTGCGCAAGGCTGTAAACAGATACAGTGCCTTTCATTCATTGAATATTAAATGTGATCAACCTTCAACTTGCTTCACTGAGGCAATTCAATACTGGGTTTTGGTATTTTTGGGGGAGGGGAATAGAAATAGCAAATGAACTGTTATTCCTGGACATGTTTAACCATTCACAATAATTTCACTAAACTGAGCGCCCATCCAGATGTCAACACATGGACTATTTCTGAGACACACACACACAGTGCTGACTGTGTGTCTCTTTCTCTCTCCCATGAAAGTGCTCCCTCCCTCTCTTCTGATGGAGGTAAGTTTATCTATCTATCTATCTCTCTCTGCTCACACACCCCCCCCCCCCCACCCCAACTCCTCCCGTCATAAAGGTGTTGACTCTCTCCTTCTCTCTCCCCTGTTGTTGAAGCTACTGACTCTCTGTCTTCCCTCCCCTCCTTGAGAGATGGTGCAGGAAGGAGGGCTTCCGATTTTTGGGATATTGAGACCGGTTCTGGGGGATGTGGGACTATTACAAATTGGATGTCAATTTGTAATTGGATTACACCTTGGCCAGGCTGGAATCAATCTCCTTGGGGGTGCTTTTGCTAATGCTGTTGGGGAGAGTTTAAACTAATGTGGTAGGGGGGTGGGAACCAAATGAGGAGGTTAGTGGACAGTAAGGAGGTAGTAACTAAAGCCTGTAAGGCACTAGATAACGAAGTCAGCGTGACTAAGGATAAGAGTAGGCAGGGAGCAGATGGTGAATGCAAAGGGACTGGTGGTCTGAGCTGCATTTGTTTTAATGCAAGAAGTATAGAAAGTATGGCAGATGAACTTAGGGCTTGAATTAATACCTGGGAGTATGATGTTATTGCTATTACTGAGACTTGGTTAAGGGAAGGGCATGATTGGCAACTAAATATCCCAGGATATTATGGTCCTGTAAAAATGATGGATAGAAATGGCAAGATTAGGGAACCATGGATGACAGGTGAAATTGTGAAACTAGCTAAGAGGAAAAAGGAAGCATACATAAGGTCTAGGTGACTGAAAACAGATTAAGCTTTGGAAGAATATCGGGAATGTTGGACAAATCTGGAATGAGGAATTAAGAAGGCTAAAAGGAGTCATAAAATATCTTTAGCAAGCAGGGTTAAGGAAAATCCCAAAGCCTTTTATTCATAAATAAAGAGTAAGTGGGTAACTAGAGAAAGGGTTGGCCCACTCAAGGAGGAAAGTTATGCGTGGAGTCAGAAAAAATTGGTGAGATTCTTAATGAGCATTCACTGAGGGGGGGACATCTATCCCTTATTGAGATAAGGGATAGATGTTTCATTACTCTAGATCAAGTTTGCATAAGGAGGGAAGAAGTGTTGGGTATTCCAAAAGGCGTGAAGGTGGACAAGTCCCCAGGTCTGGATGGGACATATCCCAGGTTACTGAGGGAAGCAAGAGAGGAAATAGTCGAGGCTGAGAAAGAGATGTGACATATTTGCTGCAGAGAATGCCAGAAAGTGCTTGACCACGGGGAGAGGTCCTTTTGTTCAGAAGAATTTGGGACATCTGTTCTTGGTGTTGATGGGTCAGAGTAAATAAGGAGATAACATTTGTTCACTTGTGGAATGTGTGGCTGTACCTCCTCCTCACACCGGTGGCTCAAAGATTGTGCATATTTCACAATAGGATGTCAGATAACTAAATTGCTGGTTTTATATCAAAGAATCTTCACAAAACTCATACTCAATAGGAAAAAAAAACTTGTAATTTAATAAACTGAGTGGAATATGCAAGTAGTAGAACAAACCTGATACATTTTCATGTACACCACACTGAGCAGATTGAATCTATGAAGCTTAGTTCCCTCATCTTGACTGTTCTGGAATGTGAATGTCTACTCCCTGTTACAAGCTAGGAAAACACTAAGGCTGGAAGTGACATAGTAAGGAAGTTGTGTGAGTGAGAGAGAGAAAACATTCTTCTGTAAATTACATTTACTGATTGATGGGTTCAAGGGACACAGAGAGAGCGAGGAAGCTGGTAGAAAGTTTAACTCTTTATGGTCTGACTTGAATGAACACTGGCTTGTCATGGATTGAATGTTTGTGTGTTGTTCCCGGGAGTTCGAGATCCGGGAATGTTATGTATGTAATTTGCATTCTGGGAGTCGAAAATGATTTTAAAAGAAAATGCCTTTTTTTAAGACAATGATACTGGACATGTTAGCTGAGCGAGGTGACCCCATGACCTTTTCCACAGAGTTTAGCCTAATGCCTTGTTATGATGTACCTGTTAAAAGGGAAGGTTACCTAGCCAAAGTAATCGGCCATTTGGGCATGCCTGGATCAAGGTTTCCTCACTTTGATGTGCATGTAGCTTAATTAGTCAAGCATTCACAGTCAATGAAATCCTTTTCTTCTGCAAAATTTGGCCATTTTATTGCTGCTTATCTGATTAAGGACATGGCGTTTTCGTAATTTTAATACCAAAATTCTGTATAAAAACAGCTTGTTTGCAGCAATAGGGAGAGTAGCCCAAGAGAGCTCTTAGGGGTAAGAGCTGGCACCGCTACTCTGCTAATGTATTTAGAACCTTAGATACCTAGAAACCAGGCTTGAGCTATGTTATAGTGTAACATTGATGCCATTGGTAAATAACAGTAATAATTTAAACTAAAGAGTCTGTAAGAGTTTTATATTCCAGACTACCACAGAGTACGATCTCCGGGACAAACTAAGAGAGGCTTATAGGTTGAGTCCAACAGGGATTCCTTGAGCCAGCTCGAAAAGGTACTTTAATAGAGCATTAACAGATATCTGTACAGCAGCCTTGAAAATGGGTGAGGTCCCAGAGGACTGGAGAATTGCTGATATTGTCCCCTTGTTTAAGGGTAGCAGGGATAATCCAAGTAATTATGGACGGGTGAGCCTAATGTCAGTGAGGGGTAGGATGTATTCCCATTTGAAAGAAAATGGGCTTATCAGTGATAGGCAACATGGTCATGTCTTAATAGAATTCTTTAAAGAAGTGACAAAGTTGACTGATGAGGGAAGGGCTGCGGATGTCATATACATGGACTTCAGTAAGGCGTTTGATAAAGTTCCCCATGGCAGGTTGATGGAGAAACTTGCATGGGGCCCAGGGTGTACTAACTAGATGGATAAAGAACTGGCCGGGCAACAGGAGACAAAGGATAGTAGTGGAAGGGAATTTCTCAAAATGGAGAACTGTGACAGTGGTGTTCCACAGGGACCCGTGCTGGGACAACTGTTGTTTGTGATATACATAAATGATCAGGAGGAAGGTATAGGTGGTGTCATTAGTAAGTTTGCAGATGAACAAAGAATGGTGGAGTAGCAGATAATGAAGGGGACTGTCAAAGAATACAGCAGAATATAGATAGATTGGAGAGCTGAGCAGAGAAATTGCAGATGGATTTCAATCTGGGCAAATGCGAGGTGATGCAATTTGATGGATCCAATTCAAGAGTGAACTATATCGTAAATGAAAAAACTCTGGGGAAAATTGATGTACAAAGAGATCTGTGTGTTCAGGTGAATTGTACCCTGAAGGTGGCAACACAGGTCAATAGAGCAGTCAAGGAGGCATACAACATGCTTTCCTTCATCGGACGGAGTATTGAGTACAAGAGTTGGCAGGTCATGTTACCGTTGTATACAACTTTAGTTCGGCCACCTTTGGAATACTGCGTACAGTTCTGATCACTACATTCCCAAAAGGATGTGGCTGCTTTGGAGAGGGTGCAGAGGAGGTTCACTAGGATGTTGCCTGGTATGGAGGGTGCTGGCTATGAAGAGAGGTTGAGTAGATTAGGATTATTTTCATTAGAAAGATGGAGGTTGAGAGAGGACCTGATTGAGTTCTACAAAATCATGAGATGTATAGATAGGGTGGACAGCAAGAAGCTTTTACCCCAGAGTGGAAAACTCAGTTATTAGGGATCACAAGTTCAAAGTGAGAGGAGAAAAGTTTAGGGAGATATGGTGGTACGTTCTTTATGCAAAGGGTGTTGGGTGCCTGAATTGCGTTGCCAGCAGAGGTAGTAGAGGCAGGAACAATAGCGTCACTTAAGATGTATCTAGACAGATACATGAATAGCAGGGAACAAAGGTATATGGATCCTTCGAAAACAGGAGACAGGTTTAGATAGAGGATCTGGATCAGCACAGGCGTATGCTGTAATTGCCTTTGTTTTTTCTCTCTCCCCTCCCCCCCCCCCCCCCCCCACCTCTCCCACCCCCACCCTCAGAGGTTCTGACTCCCTCTCCCTGAAGGTGCTGATTTGCTCTCTCTCACTCTCTCTGTGTCACACCAGCAATGTTCTGACACTTACTCCGTCTCTACAAAAGATGCTAACTCTTTCTCGTCCCCCACCCTAAACATGCTGACTCACTCTCACTCTTTATCCCCACCGAAAATGCTGAGGCTCTCTGCCCTGAAGGTTCTCTGTCTGTCTGTCTCTCTCACTCACTCACTCATTCCCCCTTCCCCCCCCCCCCAACCTTCCTTGGGAAGGCTTTGATTTTTCCTTCCTTTCTACTGAAGATGCTGACCCTCTCTCAGCCCAGTATCCCAAATGTACTCAATCTCTCTCTCTGAAGAGGCTGACCTTCTCGGTCTTCCCTCCCCTTCTCCCTGTCCCATAAAGGTTCTGACTCCCTCTACCTGGAAGTGCTGACTTGCTCTCTCTTTCTCCCTCTTTCACACCGTGAAGGCCCTGATAATTCCTCTTTCTTACTTCCCCACACCGAATGTGTTGACTCTCTCTCTTCCCCCTCCTTGAATGTGCTGTCTCTCTCTCTCTCTCTCTCTCTGCCCCTCCCTTGAAGGCGTTGACTGTTCCTCTGTCTCCAATGAAAATGTTGACCCTCTCTCACCCAACAGCAAACGTAGAGTCTCTCTTTCTCCGCTAAGATACTGACTCCCTCTCTCATTCTCCTCTGTGGAGTTGTTGACTCTCTAATTGATTCGGGATAGTCAGCATGATCTTGCAAGAGGAAAATTGTGTTTCACAAAATTGACTGAGATTTTTTTGAGGAAGTTAACAAAAAGATTCATGACAGCAGAGGGGTAGACGTTGTATACTCAGTCTTAATAATAAAACTTTCAACAAGGTTCCACATGACAGACTAATTGGTAAAGTAAGATCACATGGGATTCAGGGTAGCCTTGCCAATTGGATACATAACTG
Organism: Chiloscyllium plagiosum; assembly: GCF_037043375.1. NCBI lineage: Eukaryota > Metazoa > Chordata > Chondrichthyes > Orectolobiformes > Hemiscylliidae > Chiloscyllium > Chiloscyllium plagiosum. Next base: position 88,471,382 of record NW_028270149.1, on the reverse strand, counting down.
GCTTCACGGCAGGAGACAGAGAATAGTGGTGGAGGAATGCTTTTTTCTCGAGGCCTGTCACCAGTGGTGTTCCACAGGGATCAGTTCTGGGTCTTCTTTTGTTTGTCATTTATAGGAGAAAGTGAGGACTGCAGATGCTGGAGATCAGAGCTGAAAATGTGTTGCTGGAAAAGCGCAGCAGGTCAGGCAGCATCCGAGGAGCAGGAGAATCGACGTTTCGGGCATAAGCCCTTCTTCAGCCTGACCTGCTGCGCTTTTCCAGCAACGCATTTTCAGCTTTGTCATTTATATAAATGATTTGGATGAAAACTTGGAAAGCACAGTTAGTAAACTTGCAGACGACATCAAAATTGGTGGTATGATGGACAGAGAAGAAGGTTTTCTAAGATTACAAAGGGATCTTGATCAAATCGGTCAATGGGCTGAAAAATGGTAGATGGAGTTCAATCTGGATAAATGCGAGGCATTGCATTTTGGTTCAACAAGCAAGGTAGGACTTATACAATTAACGGTAGGGCCTTGCGTAGTGTTTAGAACAGAAGGACCAAGGGTTTTACATACATCATCCTTTGAAGTTTGCATTACATATAGAAAGGGTGGTTTATATGGCGTTTGGCACACTTGCTTTCATTACTCAGTCGTTTGAGTGTAGGAATTAGGAAGTCATGTTGAGATTGTACAGGACATTGGTGAGGCCTCTTCTGGAGTACTATGTCCAGTTGTGGTTGCCCAGGTATAGGAAGGATATTGCTAAACTGGAAGATATTTCGCAAAGTGTTGCTGGGTATGGAAGCTTTGAATTATAAAGAAAGGCTTGGACCTTTTTGTACTAGAGTGTAGGAGGTTGAGAGGTGACCTTATACAATCATGTATAAAATCATGAGGGGTATAGATAGGGTTAATTATAGATAGGTGTCTTTTCCCTAGGATGGGAGACTTTGTGTGAATTTGTGGAGAGGTAGGTGATTCAGGAGTATGGTGGGAAAAGGCAGTGAGGTTGGTGATGCTGAGTAACTTATTCCTGTCATTAAAAATAATGAATTTTAAACAAACTGAGAAGGTTATTCAATTGAAATCATGATTTATTGGAAGATGAATGCGAACCAAATGGTACTTTAGACTGTCAACCAATTCAGTCAGATATAGATTTCAGGGCTAGGCTGAGCTGTTCCTCATCCTGACCTCGGTTCTTTGAGCACTGGCATAAAAAAAACAAATCCCCAAGTCCTGATCCAATCAAGAGACCTAAGATTGTGGGTCATGTTCAGAATTACCTCCTCATCCAATTCCGCCTCATCTCGATCTGAACAGGACAACAGTTTTGACAAAGCTTGCAGTTGGTCAGCTTGGAAGGTGAAATCCATCTTGTAATCCTGTCAGTGCTGAATAAACACCCCTATTTGCAACAGAAAGGATTCTCTTTTAGAACCAATTCATTCTTTCTTACCAACAGTTGTTAGTTTACCAGCAGATATATTGACAGTAAGTACACCCTGGCACTACAGACATCCACATACACATTTTGGGCGGCACGGTGGTACAGTGGTTAGCACTGCTGCCTCACAGCGCCAGAGACCCGGGTTCAATTCCCGCCTCAGGCGACTGACTGTGTGGAGTTTGCACGTTCTCCCCGTGTCTGCGTGGGTTTCCTCCGGGTGCTCCGGTTTCCTCCCACAATCCAAAGATGTGCAGGGTCAGGTGAATTGGCCATACTAAATTACCTGTAGTGTTAGGTAAGGGGTAAATGTAGGGGTATGGGTGGGTTTCACTTCGGCGGGGCGGTGTGGACTTGTTGGGCCGAAGGGCCTGTTTCCACACTGTAATCTAATCTAATCTAATCTAATTTTTGCTTTGGGCACAGAATGCTACACAATGCTATGTAGGCATGGGTCAAAGGAGAAGCTATGAGCTTTCTATACTGCTATTTGAGATGTGTAGCATCAAATCAAATAATGTGAAGGAAGTTGAGGGGTGAAACAAGGCAGTGGGGCAGGGGGAGACGAGCGAGAGGGGAAGAGAAAGAGAAAGGTGAAAAGGTGACAATAATATCTTTCTTGATGCAATCATGAGACATAAGTAGGATAGTACTTATTCTTCATTCCTAACTTCACTCAAACAACTTGTTTGACCATTTCAGAGTGAAATTCAGAGCCAACCATACTGTTGCGAGTCTGTAGCCAGACACGTTTATGACATCAGATTTCCTCTCTCAAATGATGTCTAAGAACCAGATCAGCTTTTATATTAATATAAATATTACCTGGTCATCATTACTGAGAGTTGCTTTTTAGTCCAGATTTATTAAATTAACTGAACTAAACTTCCCAGAGAGGTCTTGCGGCAAGGAAGATGGTGGTGAATGGGCAACTTTTACACCTTTTTGTTACCTATTCAAAATATTCCAGCAAGTTAAACATGATTTTCCTTTTAGGAATCTGTATTGACACTTCCTAATCAGCCCACCTTTTCCCATGTTACTCCTAATTTTATCCGAAATAATTGCTGGCAGAAGATTCCCCATCACTGAAGTTAATTAACAAGTCTGTAATTGCTGAGCTTACTCCTTCAATCTTTTTGAAACAGGTTGTAACGTTTACAATTCTTCAGTCTTCTGGCACCTCTCCTGAGTTTAGGGAAGACTGAAAGATTATGTGGCTCTTGCAATGTCCACTCTCACTTCCTTCCAAATTTTTTGGACGCATCTCATACAGTCCCAGTGCCTTGTCAACATCCAAGTACCAACTCTTTATCCAATACCTACTCCTTATCAATTTTGAACCTTCCCAGTGACAGAGTTTCCTCATTAGTCGCCCTGTCTGGGTTAGCAGCTCCCTCTTTAGTAAAGTATTCAAATACACTACTCTTTTACTTGTTTGCCTAGAGAAGATTTTGGGTGAACTCTTTTGTTGGCAAGTCAACTTTTGCTCATAATTCCTCTTTGCTTGTCTCCTTTGCTTCCCTTGTTTGCTTTTTCATCTCCCTACTGAACCTTTGACCACATCACCATAAGAAACGAATTATAAACTGTACAAAATATACCATCAGTCAAACATCACATTATTCCATCCGTCATCTCTCCTCGCCACCACACATTCCCAAGGCTCCTCGGATGCTGCCTGCCCCTGCGGTGCGTTTCCAGCACCACTCTAATCTGGACTCGGATCTCCAGCATCTGCAGTTCTCACTCTTAAACCCTCTCCGACTGTTGTCCTCTGTCAGGTCTACTCCACTGATGAACCTCTCAGACTCCCTCCGCATCCATTCACTCCCTATCCTCTTCGCTCGCTTAAATCTCTCTCCCTCACACGCCTTTTCTCACTTTACACTCACTCACTCACCCCTTATCCCCCTCTCTTACTTTTCCTCCCTTTCACACACTCACCGTTTCACCGATTCTTCTCGTCGCTATGGGAACGCTGAACATGGCGGCGAGCTTGAATTGACAGCCCCCCCCCCGGCACCAATGAACCGCCCGCGCCCAATCAGCAGCGGCGATACTGGGCCGTGGGGACGGGCCCGCGGTTTCGCCAATCGGAGCGGGCGAGCTTGGGAGGTGGGGGAGAACGGGGCCTTTCGTGCTGTGTGTGTGCGGGAGAGTGGGACGGCCCGGGGCCTGACACAGAAAGGGAGAGAAGCGGGACTGCCTAAGGCGGGAGAGACGGAGAGAGAGGCGGGACCCTTCTGAGACCGAGAGAGTCTATTTTCGCCGGGCCCGTGCTCTCAAAAGGGATCCTCAGTGGATTGACCCGGGACACCGGGACAGGTCAGAGGAGGAAGAACATCAGCCCGGCCCAAAGCGACAGACATCTCATCTGGAGAGATTTGGAGGAGTTTTCAGATTAGATTATTGTTAGATTCCCTACTGTATGGATACAAGCCCTTCGGCCCAACAAGTCCACGCCATTATAGAGAAAGGAGGAGGAGGGGAGGGGAGAGGAGAAGTGCGTGGAGGAGAGAGGGGGGGGAAATGCTTCTAGATGGGGGGGGGGGGGGGCGGGGAGAGGGAGGGGGACGGGAGAGGTGGGTGAGGGTTGGGGTTGGGGGGGGAGGTGGGGATGCGGGGGGTGAGGGAGAGGTGGGGATGCGGGGGGGTGAGGGAGAGGTGGGGATGCGGGGGGTGAGGGAGAGGTGGGGATGCGGGGGGTGAGGGAGAGGTGGGGATGCGGGGGGTGAGGGAGAGGTGGGGATGCGGGGGGTGAGGGAGAGGTGGGGATGCGGGGGGTGAGGGAGAGGTGGGGATGCGGGGGGTGAGGGAGAGGTGGGGATGCGGGGGGTGAGGGAGAGGTGGGGATGCGGGGGGTGAGGGAGAGGTGGGGATGCGGGGGGTGAGGGAGAGGTGGGGATGCGGGGGGTGAGGGAGAGGTGGGGATGCGGGGGGTGAGGGAGAGGTGGGGATGCGGGGGGTGAGGGAGAGGTGGGGATGCGGGGGGGTGAGGGAGAGGTGGGGATGCGGGGGGTGAGGGAGAGGTGGGGATGCGGGGGGTGAGGGAGAGGTGGGGATGCGGGGGGTGAGGGAGAGGTGGGGATGCGGGGGGTGAGGGGGAGGTGGGGATGCGGGGGGTGAGGGGGAGGTGGGGATGCGGGGGGTGAGGGGGAGGTGGGGATGCGGGGGGTGAGGGGGAGGTGGGGATGCGGGGGGTGGGGGGGAGGTGGGGAGGTGGGGATGCGGGGGGTGAGGGGGAGGTGGGGATGCGGGGGGTGAGGGGGAGGTGGGGATGCGGGGGGGTGAGGGGGAGGTGGGGATGTGGGGGGTGAGGGGGAGGTGGGGATGCGGGGGGTGAGGGGGAGGTGGGGATGCGGGGGGTGAGGGGGAGGTGGGGATGCGGGGGGTGAGGGGGAGGTGGGGATGCGGGGGGTGAGGGGGAGGTGGGGATGCGGGGGGTGAGGGGGAGGTGGGGATGCGGGGTTTGAGGGGGAGGTGGGGATGCGGGGGGTGAGGGGGAGGTGGGGATGCGGGGGGTGAGGGGGAGGTGGGGATGCGGGGGGTGAGGGGGAGGTGGGGATGCGGGGTTTGAGGGGAGTGGGTGGGTTTGAGGGGAGTGGGTGGGTTTGAGGGGAGTGGGTGGGTTTGAGGGGAGTGGGTGGGTTTGAGGGGAGTGGGTGGGTTTGAGGGGAGTGGGTGGGTTTGAGGGGAGTGGGTGGGTTTGAGGGGAGTGGGTGGGTTTGAGGGAGTGGGTGGGGTTGAGGGAGTGGGGTGAGTTGAGGGAGTGGGGTGAGTTGAGGGAGTGGGGTGAGTTGAAGGAGTGGGTGGGGTTGAGGGAGTGGGGTGAGTTGAGGGAGTGGGTGGGGTTGAGGGAGTGGGTGGGGTTGAGGGAGTGGGTGGGGTTGAGGGAGTGGGGTGAGTTGAGGGAGTGGGGTGGGTTGAGGGAGTGGGGTGGGTTGAGGGAGTGGGGTGGGTTGAGGGAGTGGGGTGGGTTGAGGGAGTGGGGTGGGTTGAGGGAGTGGGGTGAGTTGAGGGAGTGGGGTGAGTTGAGGGAGTGGGTGGGGTTGAGGGAGTGGGTGGGGTTGAGGGAGTGGGTGGGGTTGAGGGAGTGGGTGGGGTTGAGGGAGTGGGGTGAGTTGAGGGAGTGGGGTGAGTTGAGGGAGTGGGGTGAGTTGAGGGAGTGGGGTGGGTTGAGGGAGTGGGGTGGGTTGAGGGAGTGGGGTGGGTTGAGGGAGTGGGGTGGGTTGAGGGAGTGGGGTGGGTTGAGGGAGTGGGTGGGGTTGAGGGAGTGGGTGAGGTTGAGGGAGTGGGTGGGGTTGAGGGAGTGGGTGAGGTTGAGGGGGTGGGGTTGAGGGAGTGGGTGGGGTTGAGGGAGTGGGGTGAGGGAGGGGGGGGATGAGGAGGGGGGTGTGGGAGAGGGGGGGATGAGGAGGGGGGTGTGGGAGAGGGGGGGATGAGGAGGGGGGTGTGGGAGAGGGGGGGATGAGGAGGGGGGTGTGGGAGAGGGGGGGATGAGGAGGGGGGTGTGGGAGAGGGGGGGATGAGGAGGGGGGTGTGGGAGAGGGGGGGATGAGGAGGGGGGTGTGGGAGAGGGGGGGATGAGGAGGGGGGTGTGGGAGAGGGGGGGATGAGGAGGGGGGTGAGGGAGAGGGGGGGATGAGGAGGGGGGTGAGGGGAGAGGGGGGGATGAGGAGGGGGGTGAGGGAGAGGGGGGGGATGAGGAGGGGGGTGAGGGTGAGGGGGGTGGGGTGAGGGGGGGATGAGGAGGGGGTGAGGGAGAGGGGGGGGATGAGGAGGGGGGTGGGGTGAGGGTGAGGGGGGGTGGGGTGAGGGTGAGGGGGGTGAGGGTGAGGGGGGTGAGGAGGGGGGTGAGGAGGGGGGTGAGGGTGAGGGGGGGGGGATGAGGAGGGGGGTGAGGGTGAGGGGGGGGTGAGGATGAGGAGGGGGGTGAGGATGAGGAGGGGGGTGAGGATGAGGAGGGGGGTGAGGATGAGGAGGGGGGTGAGGGTGAGGGGGGGGTGAGGATGAGGAGGGGGGTGAGGGTGAGGGGGGTGAGGATGAGGAGGGGGGTGAGGGTGAGGAGGGGGGTGAGGGTGAGGGGGGTGAGGATGAGGAGGGGGGTGAGGGTGAGGGGGGATGAGGGTGAGGGGGGTGAGGATGAGGAGGGGGGTGAGGGTGAGGGGGGGATGAGGAGGGGGGTGAGGGTGAGGGGGGGATGAGGAGGGGGGTGAGGGTGAGGGGGGGGATGAGGAGGGGGGTGAGGGGGAGGATGAGGAGGGGGGTGAGGGGGAGGATGAGGAGGGGGTGAGGGGGAGGATGAGGAGGGGGGTGAGGGTGAGGGGGGGGATGAGGAGGGGGGTGAGGATGAGGAGGGGGGGATGAGGAGGGTGAGGAGGGGGGGGTGAGGAGGGGGGGATGAGGAGGGGGGTGAGGATGAGGAGGGGGGGGATGAGGAGGGGGGTGAGGGGGGGGATGAGGAGGGGGGTGAGGGGGGGGATGAGGAGGGGGGTGAGGGTGAGGGGGGGATGAGGAGGGGGGTGAGGGTGAGGGGGGGGGATGAGGAGGGGGGTGAGGGGGAGGATGAGGAGGGGGGTGAGGGGGAGGATGAGGAGGGGGGTGAGGGGGAGGATGAGGAGGGGGGTGAGGGTGAGGGGGGGGATGAGGAGGGGGGTGAGGATGAGGAGGGGGGGGATGAGGAGGGTGAGGAGGGGGGGGTGAGGAGGGGGGGGATGAGGAGGGGGGTGAGGATGAGGAGGGGGGGGATGAGGGGGGGGATGAGGAGGGGGGTGAGGATGATGAGGGGGGGGATGAGGAGGGGGGTGAGGGGGGGGATGAGGGGGGGGGATGAGGAGGGGGGTGAGGGGGGGGGTGAGGAGGGGGGTGAGGGGGGGGATGAGGAGGGGGGTGAGGGGGGGGGTGAGGGGGGGGGATGAGGAGGGGGGTGAGGGGGGGGGATGAGGAGGGGGGTGAGGGGGGGGATGAGGAGGGGGATGAGGAGGGGGGTGAGGGGGGGGATGAGGAGGGGGGTGAGGAGGGGGATGAGGGGGGTGAGGAGGGGGATGAGGGGGGGGATGAGGAGGGGGGTGAGGGGGGGGATGAGGAGGGGGGTGAGGGTGAGGGGGGGGATGAGGAGGGGGGTGAGGGTGAGGGGGGGGATGAGGAGGGGGGTGAGGGTGAGGGGGGGGATGAGGAGGGGGGTGAGGGTGAGGGGGGGGATGAGGAGGGGGGTGAGGGTGAGGGGGGGGATGAGGAGGGGGGTGAGGGTGAGGGGGGTGAGGGTGAGGGGGGGGATGTGGAGGGGGGTGAGGGTGAGGGGGGGATGAGGAGGGGGGTGAGGGTGAGGGGGGGATGAGGGGGGTGAGGGTGAGGGGGGGGATGAGGAGGGGGGTGAGGGTGAGGGGGGGGATGAGGAGGGGGGTGAGGGTGAGGGGGGGATGAGGAGGGGGGTGAGGGTGAGGGGGGGATGAGGAGGGGGGTGAGGGTGAGGGGGGGATGAGGAGGGGGGTGAGGGTGAGGGGGGGATGAGGAGGGGGGTGAGGGTGAGGGGTGGATGAGGAGGGGGGATGAGGGTGGGGGGGGATGAGGAGGGGGGGTGAGGGTGGGAGTGGGTGGGGGGGGCAGGTGAGGGAGAGGTGGGGGGTGAGGGAGGGAGTGGGTGGGGGGGAGGCGGGGGGGTGAAGGAGGGAGTGGGTGGGGGGGCAGGTGAGGGAGAGGTGGGGGGTGAGGGAGGGAGTGGGTGGGGGGGAGGCGGGGGGGTGAAGGAGGGAGTGGGTGGGGGTGAGGCGGGGGTTGAAGGAGAGGTGGGGATGTGGGGGGTGAGGCGGTGTGGGAGGGGTGAGGGTGTGGTGGCGAGGGTGAGGCGGGAGGGGTGAGGTGGGTGCGGTGGGGGGTGAGGGAGAGGCAGGTGGGGGGAGGTGAGGTGAGGCGGGGGGTGAGGGAGAGGCAGGTGGGGGGAGGTGAGGTGAGGCGGGGGGTGAGGGAGAGGCAGGTGGGGGGAGGTGAGGTGAGGCGGGGGGTGAGGGAGAGGCAGGTGGGGGGAGGTGAGGTGAGGCGGTTGAGTGAGAGGTTCGTAAGGTGGGGTGGTTGAGGGTGATGTGGGGGGGATGAGGGAGAGATGTGTGAGGGAATGAAACTTTTTTGCACATGAGAGCGCAAGGCAAGGAGGAGGTTGTGTTAAGTTCCTTGCTTGACAGCGCACATAGCATAACAGCCACAACCAGTAAATTGATTTCCATTTCCTTCCAGATTACAAAATGAGTTTCAACTTTGCGAATCCAGGTGGAGGCAGCAGCTTTTCCTTCACTGCTCCCAAGACTGGTGCAGGAACAGGGAGTGCCTTCTCTTTTGGCAGTACCACTGCAGCCTCCCAAGGACCCTTTGGCTTTGGAACACCACAGCAGGTCACAGCCACGGCAACTTCAGCACCCAGTGCTGGTCTGTTTTCATTCAGCACACCAACCACTGGAGTCACGTCATCCACTGGATTCTGCCTGCCGACACAGCCAGCAACAACCACCGCTACTGGAGGCTTCTCTCTTGGGTAGGTCACATATTAATATTCACAGTCCATAGACTGGACCTGGTGTGGCTAAATGGCCTGAAGGGAGTGGATATATGTGTTGAACTGAATAGAGAATGTTGGCAGGAAGAAAGAATAGAGATGATTTTCAGTCATTTGTTGTCGACGTATCCTACTTGGATGTGAGTGTTGCTTGTAAGTCCACCAATTTTTTGACCATTAGTTGAATTTAGTTAGATTACTTACAATGTGGAAACAGGCCCTTCGGCCCAACAAGTCCACACCCACCCTCCGAAGAGCAACCCCCCAGATCCATTCCCTACATCTAACACTACGGGCAATTTAGCATGGCCAATTCACCTAACCTGCACATTTTTGGACCGTGGGAGGAAACTGGAGCACCCGGAGGAAATCCACGCAGACATTGGGAGAATGTGCAAACTCCACATAGACAGTTGCCTGAGGTGGGAATTGAACCCGGGTCTCTGGTGCTGTAAGGCAGTAGTGCTAACCACTGTGCCGCCGTTTGGTGTTGAGCTGCCTTGAATCTTTGCAGTCCTTGGTGAGTTGGGCATCTATGATGCTGTTATGGAGTAAGTTCTAGGATTTCGATTCAGCAACAGTGAAGGAATGGCAATATATTTCTTAGACAAAATTCTGAGTGACTTGGAGGGAAACTGCAGGTGAAAGTGTTCGTATGTACCTGTTCCTCACTGTCCTTCTAGGATGTAGAAGTCGTAGGTTTGGAACTTGCTGTTAGAGGACCCTTTGTGACTTATTGCAGTGCATCTTACAGACTGCTGCCACTGTATGTCAATGGTGGAGGGCGTGTGTGTTTATGGTTGTGGTACCAGTCAAGCAGGTAGTTTCCTCTGGGATGCCATCAAGCTTCTTCAGTATTGTTGGAGCTGCAAACCTGTAGGCAAATGGGGAGGATTCAGTCACACTTCTGACTGCCTTGTGGATGATGGACAGGATTTGCGGAATTAGGAAGTGACCTGCTCTTGTAGCCTTGATTATCTGAATATCACTTAGCTGAAAATCGGATTATCCAAACAGAATCTGAAGGTCCTGTGAAACTGTTACAACAAAGTGATGTTACCGACAATGGTGTCACCATCAATACAATTTTGTTAACAATACAGGGTAAATTAGAGTTATCTGCACTGAAGGTCATCTACAAATGTTGCATCAAAGGGAGGTGTTAATGACACTGGTGCAACAATCTCAGTCAATTGTAGCAGTGTTAAAATAATTTTAACTGACAATGTTGGAACAATCGTGTCTTTCGTTTAACTGAGGAATAGAGGGAGGTACTTGCACTGAAGATGATGTACAAGTGTTGCAGCAAAGGTGGTAATGACACTGGTGCAACAATCTTACTCAGTCGTTTGTTGCAGTGTTGAAAGAATTTTAACACAAAAACGACTGACATGCTGAAGGATTTAAAGTGCATGACAAAATCAGTGGTGTCTCTATTCCCTCTACAACTTCTTTCTGAGTTTGTATCTGGTTGTGCTTGTACGTACTTACCATGTCTGTGAAGAGAAAGCGGACCACAGTGACAATTGAACAGAAGAGTGAGATTTTACAGCGTCTGGATCGTGGTGAAAAGGCATCAAAGATTGCACGGGAGTACAACAGTGTCCGATATCAGGAAAGCAAGACTGGAGATTGAGAAATTCATTATCCAAAATGACACAGCAAATGCTCTAAAAAGAAAATCCATGAAGCCAGCAAAGAATGACCAACTCAACCAAGTTGTATTTTTTGTGGTTTTCACAGCAGTGTGAAAAGGGAATTCCTGTATCTGGCCCGATGAAACTAGAAAAGGCTGTCCATTTCCATGAACGACTCCACACTGGTGAGTCTGATCACAGCATATCATTGGGCTGGTTACACATCGTCACAGCATTAGGCAGTTAGGCATTCTTGGAGAGCAAAGTATGAACCTGAGCAATTGTACAATGTTGATGAAAGTCGATTGTTTTGCAGTGCACTGCCGGATAAAATACTTGCATCCACCACGGAAAAGCAGGTGTCAGTTCAAAAAGTGCAGAAGGATCGCATCACGATTTTCCATTGTGTTAATGTCACCAGCACTCAAATTGCTGCTTGTCTGCATTTGGCAGTATGCTAATCCATGTTGCTTCAAGAACACAAGCAACGACATTGGAACAGGGACACTCGGCGACGATCACATCGTCAACATTGTCACAGAACAGCAGGAATGTACGGATGGCATGGGTACTCAGAAAAATCTGATACCAAAACCACCATCCTGTTAACGAAGCTATTGACAGTTTGCGACTTTTCATGGAGTGGTGCGAAGTACAAGATGAAGTTTATGCTGTTAAGTTGATGCATCTTTGGCAAATGTTATTGTTCGCAAAAAAAGAGACAGTAGCACCTCCAGCAACAGTGGCTGGGTCTTTTCTTCGGAAATAATAACCGGCCTCTACCTCAATTCTATTTACTGTACAGGTACAGAAAAACCTGATTTGTAAAATGTCATGAATTTTTAAGCACTACCTAGTGTTTGTACAAATTTTAGTGATTGAATGAAATAAAAACTCTGTAAACATGCTTTTTAATGCAGTTATGAGCAGTGCGGTTTTCTTTGTTTACGGTCAAATCAATTAACAGAATAATCAATTATCTGAATGAAAACCTGTCTGCCCATGGACTTCGGATAATTGAAGTACCTCTGTAAATAGTTATAACTGTGGGTTGTGTATTTCAGTTTCTAGTCATTGGAAACACCAGGATGTTGATGGAGCTTTCAGTGATGGTAATGCCATCATTGACATTGCAATGACAGAATCAAAATACAAGGTGGTCAAGCAAAGAAAGAGTCCCAAGAATAATCTCTGGAGAGTTCTTCCTCTTAGTCCAGACCAAAAATAACTTCCATTAAACATTATTCTGTTTCATGTCACTCAGTCAACTATCAATTGATTTGATAATCTAAAATTGGTTCAAAGCCCTGCTGAGTGGGCAAACACAACAGATGCAGGGCAACGGGGCTATATGTGAAGTTATATAACTGTGTGGAAAACAAAGGCACAGTATTATTAGGAAATGTGAATGTACAAAGGGATCTGGGTGCCCTTGCACACCGGTAGGTAGGTACAGTGAGCAATGAGGAAGAAAATCGTATTTTGGCCTTCACTGCAAGAGGATTTGAGCTTAGAAGCGGGGATGACTTCACTGTAGTTATACAGGGCCTTGGAAACCATATTTGGAGTGTTGTGTGAAGCATTGCCCTCTCTATCCAAGAATGGATATATGTGCCATGGAGGACATTAAATAGGCTGATAACAGGGAGAGTAGGACTGTCCTGTGAGGAGAGACTGATTTGACTGGGCCTGAATTCACAAGTTTCGAGGGATAGGAGAGGACTGATTGAAACAGACAAAACTATAATGGAGCTGGATTAGTATCCACGCAGGGAGATTGTTTTCCTTGGCTGGGGAGTCTAGAATCAGGCCACAATTTCAGAAGACAGAGTAGACTATTTAGATCTTAGATGGAAAAAATGTCTTCCTTTTGGAGGGTAGTGAATCTGGAATTCTCCAGTACAGACAGCTGCACAGGCCAAATCTGAGATGTTGGGGAAGTAAATGTTTAATAAAGCCCAGAGTTGTCTTGGTGACTTATTTGTCTGTGTTTACCATCAGCAAAGTTAAAATGACTAGCCTCCAGTTGTTGGGTTAAACCTTTTCGCCAAGATCATAATGTTTGCAATTCTCCAGTGAAACCTTAGGAAACGTTTTCCTAAGGTTTCACACACGAGATGTAATTCGCACGCACAAACTTGTGCAAACTATTAACGTTTATTAAAGCCTGTGCAAACTAGGTGACCCCATTGACCCTCTTCGCAGGTGTGTCAAGTCCAGTCAAAGAGGCTCCGAACAAAGCAAACACATCCCCTTTATAAGGTCAGTTGATAATGCTCACAGATACTCTGGCCACTTGCCCCCCCCCTCCAATAATCACGTTACCCCAGTACAATGGTAGAATGAGGTCATCCGTGGAGATAATGTAAATATAAATGCCCTAATCCTGGGGTATCATTATGCAAACAATTCCTGACTCGGTGGTTCCACAAGACAATATAGGTGTGTTATGTCTGAGCTTCTGAGGACGTGGCTATGAAAGCATTTCTGAATGGAAGGGACTGAATGAGAGTTTAATTTGATAAAGGCAGGAGAGTTTTAGTAAATCAGTGGGAGTTGTTGAATTCCTTCATGAATGTTATCCCCACCACTTCAGTTTCTGGAGGAAGACGGTGCAGTTTAACACTTTAATATTACGTTAGTCCAGTTTAATCTTTTAACCCGGGTTCAATTCCCGCCTCAGGCGACTGACTGTGTGGAGTTTGCACGTTCTCTCCGTGTCTGCGTGGGTTTCCTCCGGGTGCTCCGGTTTCCTCCCACAGTCCAAAGATGTGCAGGTCAGGTGAATTGGCCATGCTAAATTGCCCGTAGTGTTAGGTAAGGGGTAAATGTAGGGGTATTGGTGGGTTGCGCTTCGGCGGGGCAGTGTGGACTTGTTGGGCCGAAGGGCCTGTTTCCACACTATAAGTAATCTAATCTAATTACACCAGTCCTCTGACAGCACAGCACTCCTAAGTCTAGGAAAGACTGAAAGGTAATGTTCAGTGTCTCTGCAATTTCTGCACTTCTTTAGCATCCTTTGATGCCTGTCATCTGGTCCTGGTATCTTGACAAGTAGATGCAGCCTACCCTGTATCTATCTCCTTGTCAGTTTGTATTACTTCCATTGTCTGAATTGTCTTCACTTTCTCCTTGGCCTGGGTAGCATCTTTCTTGTTGATAAAGAAGGATGTAAAACATCACTTAATATTTCAGCAAAGCATAAATTCCCTTTTTGATCCCAAATTGCTTCTTAGATTTTGAGATTTCCTTCTGTGTTACTTACTATCTAACATCTGTCAGAAACCACATTGATTTTGTTTACCGTAGATCCAGGATAGGCAGAACAGGTTTATCAGTCAGTTTGGTGAGGCTGGGGTCTGAGAAAGTAATCAGTTCAAGTTCCACCATCTGTCATGAAGATTCAACCCCAGGTTGAAAACAACTGCTTTGGAAAATCTCTGGATTATTTTTCCATTGTCTAATACATCACAGGAGAGACAGGTCCAGGCTTATTTCTGGTTCATTGTATACTCCAAGATAGATTCAGCCTGCTTTATTCCTGGTTCAGTGCCTACTCCAGGATTGGCAGGGCCTGGTTTATTTATGGTGTGGGTTGGGTTTCACATAGGGATACCAGCCTTATAATTGAATTTTATATTTCCTCTGCAGAGCGAACAAGCCAAGTTTAGGGTTTGGTGGCACAGGATGCAATCCAGTCTCTGGCTTCTCCTTCGGTAATGCTCCTGCTACCAGCACCACCACAACTTGTCCATCCCTGTCCTCTGGATCGGTAGCGCAGACCACAGCACCTACAGGCTTCAGTTTCGGCACCAATCCAGCACAGCCAGCTGTGGGAGGTTTCGGCCTGGGTGCATGTACCACGCCTCAGTCAACATCATCTACTGGGTTTGGATTCACCTCTACCCTGGCTGCCCCAACCCAGACTACAGCAGCTGGTGGATTTACCTTCGGTGCTGCTACAAATGGAACGCCCACTCTTACTGGCTTTAGCTTTGGCACGCCAGCAACTACAGCAGCTCCCAAACCAGTGGCACCACTCTCTCTGGGTGCACAGTCTACAGGTGGGTGCACAATTAACCTGAAGCTTCTCCATTAGCTGTGCTGTGTCGATGCTCTTTGCTTCATACCAAAACGTGGCAGCAGCTCAAGTTCCCTGGGAAGGAGACAATAAGTTGTCTGTTGTTAGTTTTGTTTTTAAACAGCTGGATGTACCCAGTTGTTCAGACTGTGTTGTTCAGCAATGTTACAGCCTGAGGGGAAGTAGTTTCCTCACCCTTGCCTGACATCAGCTTGTGATTTGGTAGGTTAATGAAATCCCAAGTTATTGAGGTGAGATTTGAACTTGGGATTTTAGAGTTACTAGTCCAGACGTATGACAACCACATCAATAAACCTGAACTTAGCATAAGCATACATAAGTGACCGATGCCCTTGCTACTGAGTTGCAGCTTCCTGGTACCCTTTCTCCAGACACCATAGTCTGTTTATTTTTCTATCCGTATTTACACCATAGAACATAGAACAATACAGCACAGAACAGGCCCTTCGGCCCACGATGTTGTGCCGAACATTTGTCCTAGCTTAAGCACCCATCCATGTACCTATCCAATTGCCGCTTAAAGGTCACCAAAGATTCTGACTCTACCACTCCCACAGGCAGCGCATTCCATGCCCTCACCACTCTCTGGGTAAAGAACCCACCCCTGACATGTCCCCTATACCTTCCACCCTTCACCTTAAAATTATGTCCCCTTGTAACACTCTGTTGTACCCGGGGAAAAAGTTTCTGACTGTCTACTCTATCTATTCCTCTGATCATCTTATAAACCTCTGTCAAGTCACCCCTCATCCTTCGCCGTTCCAACGAGCAAAGGCCTAGCACTCTCAACCTATCCTCATACGACCTATTCTCCATTCCAGGCAACATCCTGGTAAATCTTCTCTGCACCCTCTCCAAAGCTTCCACATCTTTCCTAAAGTGAGGCGACCAGAACTGCACACAGTACTCCAAATATGGCCTAACCAAAGTCCTGTACAGTTGCAACATCACTTCACGACTCTTGAATTCAATCCCTCTGCTAATGAACGCTAATACACCATAGGCCTTCTTACAAGCTCTATCCACCTGAGTGGCAACTTTCAAAGATCTATGAACATAGACCCCAACATCCCTCTGTTCCTCCACCTCACTAAGAACCCTACCGTTAACCCTGTATTCCGTATTCTTATTTGTCTTTCCAAAATGGACAACCTCACACTTGGCAGGGTTGAACTCCATCTGCCACTCCTCAGCCCAGCTCTGCATCATATCTAAGTCCCTTTGCAGCCGACAACAGCCCTCCTCACTATCCACAACTCCACCAATCTTCGTATCGTCTGCAAATTTACTGACCCACCCTTCGACTCCCTCATCCAAGTCATTAATAAAAATTACAAACAGCAGAGGACCCAGAACTGATCCCTGCGGAACTCCACTTGTAACTGGGCACCAGGCTGAATATTTACCATCTACCACTACTTTCTGACTTCGACCGGTTAGCCAGTTTTCTATCCAATTGGCCAAATTTCCCTCTATCCCATGCCTCCTGACTTTCCACATAAGCCTATCATGGGGAACCTTATCAAATGCCTTACTAAAATCCATGTATACTACATCCACTGCTCTACCCTCATCCACATGCTTGGTCACCTCCTCAAAGAACTGAATCAGACTTGTAAGGCAAGACCTACCCTTCACAAATCCGTGCTGGCTGTCCCTAATCAAGCAGTGCCTTTCCAGATACTCATAAATCCTATCCCTCAGTACCCTTTCCATTACTTTACCTACCACCGAAGTAAGACTAACTGGCCTGTAATTCCTGGGGTTACTCATTCAAGACCTCTCCTATCTCTTCCGACTCAATACACAGTCTCCCACTACTGTCCTTGATTGGACCTACCCTCGTTCTCGTGTTTCTCACATACGCATAAAATGCCTTTGGGTTATCCTTGATCCTATCCGCCAAAGATTTTTCATGCCCTCTCTTAGCTCTCCTAATCCTTTTCTTCAGGTCCCTTCTGGCTATCCTGTATCCCTCCACTGCTCTGTCTGAACCCTGTTTCCTCAATCTTATGTAAGCCTCCTTCTTCCTCTTTACAAGACATTCAACCTCCCTCGTCAACCAAGGTTCCCTCACACGACCATTTCTTTCCTGCCTGACAGGTACATACATATCAAGGACACGTCATATCTGTTCCTTGAAAAAGTTCCACATTTCCACGACATCCTTCCCTGACAGCCTATGCTCCTAACTTATGCTCCTCAGATCCTGTCTTACAGCATCGTAATTACCCTTCCCCCAGTTGTAAAATCTACCCTGTTGCATGCACCTATCTCTCTCCATAACCAAGGTGAAAGTCATAGAATTGTGGTCACCATCACCAAAATGTTCACCCACTAACAAGCCCATCACTTGTCCCGGTTCATTACCGAGTACCAAATCCAAAATGGCCTCCCCTCTGGTCGGACAATCTACATACTGAGTTAGAAAAGCTTCCTGGACACACTGCACAAACACCGTCCCATCCAATCTACTTGATCTAAAGAGCTTCCAATCAATATTTGGGAAGTTGAAATCGCCCATGACTACTACCCAAAATCTGTTTCCCAATCTGTTTCTCCACATCTCTGCTGCTATTGGGGGGCCTATAGTAAACACCCAACAAGGTGACTGCACCTTTCCTATTTCTGACTTCAGCCCATACTACCTCTTAAGGCTGATCCCCCTCAAACTGCCTTTCTGCAGCCGTTATACCATTTCTAATTAGCAACGCCACACCCCCTCCTTTTTTACCACCCTCCCTAATCCTACTGAAACGTCTGTAACCAGGAACCTCCAACAACTATTCCTGTCCCTCTTCTATCCACGTTTCCGTGATGGCCACAACATCGTAGTCCCAGGTACTGATCCACGCCTTAAGTTCACCCACCTTATTTCTAATACTCCTTGCGTTGGAGTATACACACTTGAACCCATCTGTATTCCCTGTCAGTGCTACCTTCTCCACAGCCTCCCTACATTCTTGGACATCCTGACAAACAGCTAACCTACTTGCTGGACTACAAGTCCGGATCCCATCCCCTGCCAAATTAGTTTAAACCTCCCCGAAGAGTGCTAGCAAACCTACCTCCCAGGATATTGGTGCCCTTCTGGTTCAGGTGCAACCCGTCCTGCTTGTACAGGTCCCACCTTCCCCAGAATGCAGTCCAATTGTCCAAATGTCTGAAGCCCTCCCTTCTACACCATCCTTGCAGCTACGTGTTCAACTGCACTCTCTCCCTATTCCTTGCCTCACTGTCACGTGGCACAGGCAACAACCCAGAGATGACAACTCTGTCTGTCCTAGCTTTTAGCTTCCAGCCTAACTCCCTGAGCTCTTTTTTTAGATTAGATTACTTTACAGTATGGAAACAGGCCCTTCGGCCCAACAAGTCCACACCGACCCGCCGAAGCGTAACCCACCCATACCCCTACATTTACCTCTTACCTAACACTACGGGCAATTTAGCATGGCCAATTCACCTGACCTGCACATCTTTCGACTGTGGGAGGAAACCGGAGCACCCGGAGGAAACCCATGCAGACACGGGGAGAACGTGCAAACTCTACACAGTCAGTCGCCTGAGGCGGGAATTGAACCCGGGTCTCTGGCGCTGCGAGGCAGCAGTGCTAACCACTGTGCCACCGTGCCGCCCACTAATGACCTCCCCACCCCTCTTCCTACCTATGTCGTTGGTGCCAACGTGCACCACGACTTCTGGCTGCACACCCTCCCCCTTAAGGATTCTGAAGACACGGTCCGAGACGTCTCGGACCCTGGCACCCGGGAGGCAACAAACCACCCGAGAGTCTCGCCCATGCCCACAGAACCGCCTGTCCGTCCCTCTAACTAGAGTCTCCTATAACTAGCGCTCTCCTCCTCTCCCCCTTTCCCTTCTGAGTCTCAGAGCCAGACCTCACGCCACAGACCCGGTCACTGCAGCTTACCCCTGCTAGGCTTTCCCCCCCACCAGTATCCAAAGTGGCATACTTATTGTTTAGGGGAATGACCACAAGGGATCCCTGCACTGCCTGCTTCCTCCCCTTCCCACCTCTAACTGTTACCCAGCTACCTCTGTTCTCTGGCGTAACTATGTCCCTGTAGCTTCTATCTATCACCTTCTCAGCCTCTCGAATAATCCTCAGTTCATCCAACTCCAGTTCCAGTTCCCTAACTCGTTCTGTGAGGAGCAGGATCTGACTGCATTTCCTGCAGATGAAGTCGGCAGGAGTAGATACTGTTAAGTATTGGCATACTCAACATTTTAAATCCAAGTAGAATCCACTGCTGCCTTTTTGTCTTGCTTAGCATGTCGTACGAATGAGTGTTAGATACAGTTGCATTTAAAATGAATATAACTTTAGTGTTGTGAAATGGTTCTATTGCTCTGGTTGATTCATTGTCCCTATGGCAAAAATGAGGACTGCAGATGCTGGAAATCAGAGTCTAGATTAGAGGTGCTGGAAAAGCACAGCAGGTCAGGCAGCATCCGAGGAGTAGGAAAATTGACATTTCGGGCAAAAGCCCTTCATCAGTGTCCCTATTACCAGCTGAATGCCCATCCTGCATCCTTCTATTTGATCACTGAAATTGCTTTCTGCATTCCAGCCAAGTTTGGAAAGGTGAAGTGAGGTGTTTGTACTTGAGGATTTTCTGTACTTGAACGTAATAACATTTCCCATCACACCATTCTGATATAAAAACAGAAATTGCTGGAATAGCTCAGCAGGTTTGGCAGCATCTGTGGAGAGAAATCAGAGTTAACATTTCAGGTCAAATAACCCTTCATCAGAATTGATGGTAGCTTGGAAAATGTTGGTTTATATGTAAAAGATGCATTGCAGGGAAGGGAGTGGAATAAACGATAGATGGGGATAGAGCCCAAAGAGACAAAAAAACAATTGGACAGACATTTTGATGTCCTTGTGCTGACATCCTATCCAGCCTGCATGGTGGGCCGCATGGTGGCACAGTATTTAGAGCTGAAAATGTGTTGCTGGAAAAGCGCAGCAGGTCAGGCAGCATCCAGGGAACAGGAGAATCGACGTTTCGGGCATAAGCCCTTCTTCAGGAATGAGGAAAGTTTGTCCAGCAGGCTAAGATAAAAGGTAGGAGGAGGGACTTGGGGGAGGGGCGTCGGAAATGTGATAGGTGGAAAGAGGTCAAGGTGAGGGTGATGGGTCAGACTGGGGTGGGGGCGGAGAGGTCAGGAAGAAGGTTGCAGGTTGGGAAGGCGGTGCTGAATTCGATGGATTTGATTGAGACAAGGTGGGGGGAGGGGAAATGAGGAAACTGGTGAAATCCGAGTTCATCCCTTGTGGTTGGAGGGTTCCTAGGCGGAAGATGAGGTGCTCTTCCTTCAACCGTCGTGTTGTTGTGGTCTGGCGATGGAGGAGTCCAAAGACCTGCATATCCTTGGTGGAATGGGAGGGGGAGGGGCACAGTAGTTAGCACTGCTGCCTCATAGCTCCAGAGACTCTGGTTCAATTCCCATCTCAGACGACTGACTGTGTGGAGTTTGCACATTCTCCCCGTGTCTGCGTGGGTTTCCTCCGGGTGCTCCGGTTTCCTCCCACAGTCCAAAAATGTGCAGGTTAGGTGAATTGGCCATGTTAAATTGCCTGTAGTGTTAGGGGCAGGGGTGAATGTAGGGGAATGGGTCTGGGTGAATTCTGCTTCGGTGGGTCGGTGTGGACTTGTTGGGCCGAAGGGCCTGTTTCCACACTGTAAGTAATCTAAAATTTTGCTATAGTTGGCTGGACTGGTTGCAGAGTTGCTGTCTCTGCTATATAGCATGCTGTCTCAGAACTGCCCTTGACCCCAGTTCCACTTCATTCTTCGGCTTTTTCAACATTCTAACAATAAAATATTTTTCTTACACATTAAGGAACGCACACTTCAATGACTCAGTGGTACATATGCCCCTCTGGAACTCCCTCTTTCTCACTCCATCCTTTTTCCTAACCCCATGTCTTAACATATATGGTATCCGCTCTGACATTCCATTGTCTGATGTTGAACATTCTGTAATCAGTAAAGATCTTAGTTTTGTCCATCTGTGCCCCCACCTCCGCAAATTTCAGCCACGACATGATATTGAGCTCTTCTTCCTCTGCCTTTGTGCCATTTCTTTGGATAACCGAAAGCGCTCCATCCCACAGACCCCTTCAACTGCCTCCAACACTCTCACCTGCATCCCTCCCTGTTATATTTCTCCTGCACTTGAACTGTTCATTGAGAACTATTTGTGGCATCAGTGGCCTTTAAATGCCTCCACCCACCCACAACCATCCATTCCAACCTATCTCCCTCTGAACTGATTGCATGCCATGCTCTCAGATGCTCTTTGAATCGAAACTTACCATAAAGGTGATGCTGTTATCTGGTGTGCTGATCCTTATACTGTGGAGTCTGAAGGTTAGCTCTCAGACATCTCTTCCTATCTCTGCTGGACCGTGACCCCATCATCAAACACTAGGCTATTGTGTCCACAACGATTGCTAATCTCATTTCATCAGTTACTATCCTTCCACCATTGCCCCGAAGCTCATCATCCCATAGCCTCGCTACTTCTCCACCTTTGCAAAATCCACAACGGGACTGCCTATGCAGACCCATAGTTTCTGTGTGCTCCTGCCTCATATAACTCACTTCTTCCAACCTTGACTTAATTTTTTTCTCCTTGTCCAGTCCCTTCCAACTTAGATCTACAATTCTTCATATATCACTTCTTTATATCAGTTTGAGAATTTCTAGTTCGCGTGCAAGAAGCAGCTTCATCTTAACACAGACATGCTATCCCTTTACCCCCCCCCCCCCCACCCAAAAATCAGGATGGCCTCAGTGGTCTCTGTTGTTTTCTAGAAAGAAAGCCTGAACCATCAGCACCACCCTCTACTGGCTGAAATTGGCCTCATTTTGAACAACTTTTAACTCCTCTCACTTTCTTCAGGTCAGTGATGTGGCCACCGTGGATCCTGTTATTCCTGCCTCTTTGAGGGGAACATGGACTATTCCATATTCCAATCCTGCTTGGGCCCTTCTCACCAGTACATTGACGACATCATTGGATTTACTTCCCCCTCTTGACCAGAATTGGAAAAGGTTATCAATTTTCCTTCCAATTTCCACCCTGTTCTCACTTTCACTTGGTGCATCTCTAACTCCTTTCTGCCCTTTCTCAACATTTCTGTTTTCTGGGGATAAACAGGCCACCGACATTCACCACAAACCCACTGACTCCTATGGTTGACTATTATGCATCCTCAACCTGCTTCCTGTAGGATTCCATTCCATTCCATTCTCCCAGCTCCTCTGTCACTGTTGCATCTATTTTGATGGTGCCACCATCTTCAGGGAAGCATCAGAAATATCTGTTTTTTTCCTCCACTGAAGGTTCTCTGCATCTGTGGTCGATAAGGCTGTCAATTGTGTCCAACAATTTCTTGCATTTCTGTCCTTTTCTTTTCTCCTTTGCACAGCACCGATAATGTTCCCTTGGTCCTGAGTTCCCAACCTGCCAGAATCCTCTTCCAAAGGGTCACCTAGCCACCATTTCCAACACTTTCAGGGTGTACCATTACCAGACACATTTCCCTCCCCTCCCCCCCCCTCCCATTTCAGTCTTCCACAGGGGTCAATTTCTCTGGGAGACCTTGGTCCACTCCTCCGCTCCAAACACTTCCCCACACCTTCATGGCATCTTTCCATGCAATCATATCTGCCTGTTTAATTCCTCTCTCTTCGCTATCCAAGACTCCAGATTCATCTTCCAGGTGGAGCAGCAGTATACCTGTACTTCATTGGATCAAGTCTCATCTACCTTGGGTAGACAAAATGCAGAATGGGCGATCGCTGTGCAGAACACCTTCGTTCTGTCCGCACAAATTACCCCAAGCTTCTTGTTACCTTCCACTTCAACATACTATCGTGTTCCCTGGCCAACATCTTTGTCTTGGGCCTGCTGCAGTGCTCCAGCAAGGCTCAGCGCATGCTGGAAGAGCAGCATCACATTTTCTGCTTGGGGTACCCTGCAGCCTTTAGAACCTGAACAACTTCCTCTATGTTCTTTTCCCACCCTCCACCCTGGCCCTTCATGACATGGGCTACTTTTAGTACAGCATACCCATTTTTGGCTGCTTATTGTCCCTGTTATCAGTTTTTCTTTCTCCCTGTCTTAGCATTATCCATTTCTTTTGTCTGACTAACTTTCTGTCTGGGCTCTGTATCCATCCATTTACTTACCAACACCACACACTCTCATCTTGAGAATAATCTTCACCTTTTCCTAGCACTAATAGTTCTGAAGAAGGGTTACTGGATTCAAGATGTTAACGTTTTTTTTCTTTCTACAGTTGCTAGCAGACCTGAGTTTGTTTTTGTTCAGATTTCCAACTGCCATTCTTTATTTTGTTTTAATTATAATATGAAGTCTGTTTCTTTGTGAAGGTGGTGTTCTGATGAGGAATGCAAGCTATAAATCAATCTTGCATTTCCCTGCTATGAATGTCACAGGATCACTGTTCTTACACTGTGCTTTTTGCCTCTTTCAGGTTTTACTTTTGGCTCATCTACAGTGGCATCATGTGCCAACACAACAGCTTCCACAACGCAGGGCTTCTCATTTAATGCAAAGCCAGCAGGTGAGTGCAAAGTATGAACTCCTAGGCAATTGACAATACAGTGAACTGAATTATACGGCACCTTTTGCATCTACTCTATTCCCATTAACCTGCTGACTGAACACCAACATAGCTTGCTGGCTGTCATCTTATCAACCATTCGCTCTCCTCACTTTATGCTGCATTTCTTTGAATCAATCAAGTCATCACTCCTTTCTTTTAAAGAAAAGGAGTCCTTCCCCATTCTGCTTTTGTGAAGGGCAGGTCGTGCCTCACAAACCTTATTGAATTCTTTGAGAAGGTGACTAAGGAGGTGGACGAGGGGAAAGCAGTAGATGTGGTGTATATGGATTTTAGTAAGGCATTTGATAAGGTTCCCCATGGTAGACTACTGCAAAAAATACGAAGGTATGACATTGAGGGTGAGTTGGAGGTTTGGATTAGGAGTTGGCTGGCTGGAAGAAGACAGAGGGTAGTAGTTGATGGCAAAGGTTCATCTTGGAGTGCCGTCACTAGCGGTGTTCCGCAAGGATCTGTTTTGGGACCATTGCTGTTTGTCATTTTTATAAATGACCTGGAGGAGGGGTTAGAAGGTTGGGTGAGCAAGTTTGCGGATGATACGAAACTCGGATGAGTTGTAGACAGTGAGGAAGGATGTGGCAGGTTACAGCGGGATATAGATAAGCTGCAGAACTGGGCAGAAGGGTGGCAAATGGAGTTCAATGTAGCTAAGTGTGAGGTGATTCACTATGGTAAGAGTAACAAAAAGATGGGGTACTGGGCTAATGGTCGGATACTTGGTAGTGTGGATGAGCAGAGGGATCTTGGTGTCCATGTACACAGATCTTTGAAAGTTGCCACCCAGGTAAATAGTGCGGTGAAGAAGGAATATGGCGTACTGGCTTTTATTGGTAGAGGAATTGAGTTCCGGAGTCCTGAGATCATGTTGCAGTTGTATAAGACTCTGGTGCGGCCGCACCTGGAGTATTGTGTGCAGTTTTGGTCGCCATACTATAGGAAGGATGTGGAGGCACTGGAACGGGTGCAGAGGAGGTTTACCAGGATGTTGCCTGGTATGGTAGGAAGATCGTATGAGGAAAGGCTGAGGCACTTGGGGTTGTTTTCATTGGAGAAAAGAAGGTTTAGGGGTGACTTGATAGAGGTATACAAGATGATTAGTGGGGTTTAGATAGGGTCGACAGTGAGAATCTTTTTCCACGTATGGAGTCAGCTATTACAAGGGGGCATAGCTTTAAATTAAGGGGTGGTAGGTATAGGACAGATGTTAGGGGTAGGTTCTTTACTCAGCGAGTCGTGAGTTCATGGAATGCCCTGCCAGTATCAGTGGTGGACTCTTCCTCATTATGGGCATTTAAGCGGGCATTGGATAGGCATATGGAGGATAGTGGGCTAGTGTAGGTTAGGTGGACTTGGATCGGCGCAACATCGAGGGCCGAAGGGCTTGTACTGCGCTGTATTCTTCTATGTTCTATGCTCTTAAAGCTACAGGTGATCTCCAGTCCCCTTTTCCTCTTTTAAATGTTGTTGTCCGAGCCATGTGTCTCTCTTCCAGAACTCAATGTTTTAATCATTTTGGTTTGAAAGACACAACTGAAAGACTCTGTGATATCAGGTGTTACTGAGGACAAGTGATCCCTCTCACTCCTTGCTCCCTGCCATGCTTGACGATACCAAGCTTCTCCACCGTTCCTCCATGCTGTCCAGCGGGGTGAACTGCTCTCAGTGGGCTCCATTCTGATCTGTCCATGTCTGCCCTGAAAATCACCTATCATGGCTTCTTGTCCCATTACTGCTTTGGTCTCCAATGTGTGGTTCGTCATACTTTGTAACTTTGAATGGCTTTACTAAATCTCTTTAAAAGTATTTGCTGATTTGTATCCCTCCCTGTTGCAATAAAAGCTTGATTCATGAATTCCCATTCCACCACTGCCAAATATGGTAGATGCACTGATTTATCAATGTCCCAGTTTGCAGTGGAGCTCATTGCCAATATACTGCAGGAAAATAAAAAGAAAGGGAAGATATCGCCTCTTAAAAAGGCTATTCCCTCTTTCCCAATTGACATGTATTTTGAAGTCAGCATAGTATGTGGCGATCCAATTTAGCTGCTGCTCTTGTTTTTAGGACTGCCCATGATCGCAGGTTTGGAAGGTGTGATTAGTTCTACTTTGAGTTAGTTCAGCACATATATCTTGTAGATGGTGCATCCTGAGTGTTGATGCTAGAGGGACTGAATGTTTCAAGCAGACTGTTTTTGTCAGCAATTTACTTGGCCCCCCCCCCATACATAGAAATAGAAGTGGTCCATTTAGCCTGATTGAACGCTTCATGGCTTTTTACTTAGAGTCATAGAGATGTACAGCATGGAAACAGACCCTTCAGTCCACCTCGTCCATGCTACCCAGATATCTCAACCCAATCTAGTCCCACCTGCCAGCACCCGGCCCATATCCCTCCAAACCCCAACTATTCATATACCCATCCAGATGCCTTTTAAATGTTGCAATTGTACCAGCCTCCACCACTTCCTCTGGCAGCGCATTCCATACACGTACCATCCTCTGAGTGAAAAGGTTGCCTCTTGGGTCTCTTTTATATCTTTCCCCTCTCACCTTAAACCTATGACCTCTAGTTCTGGACTCCCCACCCCAGGGAAAAATACTTTGTCTATTTATTCTATCCATGCCCCTCTTGATTTTATAAACCTCTATAAGGTCACCCCTCAGCCTCCGACACTCCAGGAAAAACAACCCTAGCCTATTCAACCTCTCCCTATAGCTCAAATCCACCAACCTTGGCAACATCCTTGTAAATCTTTTCTGCACCCTTTCATGTTTTGTAACATCCGATAGGAAGAAGACCAGAATTGCATGCAATATTCTAACAGTGGCCTAACCAATGTCCTGTACAGCCCAACATGACCTCCCAATTCCTGTACTCAATACTCTGACCAATAAAGAAAAGCATACCAAACGCCGCCTTCACTATCCTATCTACCTGCGACTCCACTTTCAAGGAGCTATGAGCCTGCACTCCAAGGTCTCTTTGTTCAGCAATACTTCCTAGGACCTTACCATTAAGTGTATAAGTCCTGCTAAGATTTGCTATCTCAAAATGCAGCACCTCACATTTATTCTGAATTAAACTCCAGCTGCCACTTCTGAGCCCATTGGCCCATCTGATCAAGATCCTGTTATAATCTGAGGTAACCTTCTTCGCTGTCCACTATAAAGATAATCCAATGGGTGAATGTAGGTTTGCTTGCTGAGCTGGAAGGTTCATTTCCAGACATTTCGTCACCCTACAGATAACATCTTCAGTGGGCCTCTGGGTAAAGCACTGTTGATAATTCCTGTTTTCTGTTTGTTTGTGTTTCTTTGGGTTGATGATGTCATTTTCTGTTTTGACATCATTGCTGGTGATGACGTCATTTCCTATTCTTTTTCTCAGGGGGTCGTAGATGGGGTCTAACTCGATGTGTTTGTTGATAGAGTCCCGGTTGGAATGCCATGCTTCTAGGCATTCTCATGCATGTCTCTGTTTGGCTTGCCCTAGAATGGATGTGTTGTCCCAGTCGAAGTGGTGTCCTTCCTCGTCTGTATGTAAGGATACTAGTAAAAGAGGGTCATGTCATTTTGTGGCTAGTTGATGCCATCTGATGGGTTTTTACAAATACATTAAGGACAAAAGGGTAACTAGGGAGAGAATAGGGCCACTCAAAGATCAGCAAGGTGGCTTTTATGTGGAGCCGCAGCAGATGGGGCAGACACTAAATGAATATTTTGCATCATTATTAACTGTAGAAAAGGACATGGAAGATATAGAATGTAGGGAAATAGATGATGATATCTTGGAAAAAATGTCCATATTACAGACGAGGAAGGTTTGGATGCCTTGAAATGTATAAAAGTGGATAAATCCCCAGGACCTGATCCTGGGAACCCTCCAACCACAAGGGATGAACTCAGATTTCTCCATTTTCCCCATTTCCCCTCCCTCCACCTTGTCTCAGTGAAATCCCTCGAACTCAGCACCGCCTTCCTAACCTGCAATCTTCTTCCTGACCTCTCCGTCCCCCCACCCCACTCCGGCCTATCACCCTCACCTTGACCTTCTTCCAACTATCGCATTTCCAATGCCCCTCCCCCAAGTCCCTCCTCCCTACCTTTTATCTTAGCCTGCTGGACACACTTTCCTCATTCCTGAAGAAGGGCTCATGGCCGAAACGTCGATTCTCCTGTTCCTTGGATGCTGCCTGACCTGCGCTTTTCCAGCAACACATTTTCAGCCCTGAGCAGGTGTACCCTAGAACTCTGTGGGAAGCTAGAGAAGTGATTGCTGGGCCTCTTGCTGAGATATTTGTATCATCGATAGTCACAGGTGAGGTGCCGGAAGACTCGAGGTTGGCTAACGTGGTGCCACTGTTTAAGAAGTGTGGTAGGGACAAGCCAGGGAACTATAGACCAGTGAGCCTGGCGTTGGTGATGGACATGTTGTTGAAGGAAATCCTGAGGGACAGGATGTACATGTATTTGGAAAGGCAAGGACTGATTAGGGATAGTCAACATGGCTTTATGCGTGGGAAATCATGTCTCACAAACTTGATTGAGTTTTCAGACTGGAGGCCTGTGACCAGTGGAGTGCAACAAGGACTAGTGCTGGGTCCACTACATTTCATCATTTATAAAAAAATTATTTGGATGTTATCTTGAGGTACAGTTAGTAAGTTTGCTGATGCCACCAATTCTGCACCACTAATCAGGAAACTATCACTCTGTGTTAAACACACTCGAAGACCTAGCCTCCATGGCTATCTGGTAGAGAATTCGAAAGGTTCCTAACCATCTGAGTAAAATAATTTCTTATCTTGGACCTAAGTGGCATCCTTGTTACTTAAATTGTGCAGTTCTCAACTTCCCAGCTGGGGAACTACTTGCATCTACCCTGCCTGTCATGTTAAGATTTCAATGAGAGTGCCTCTCATTCTTCAAAACTCGAGAAAACGTTATGCAATCCTGAGCTTCCTTTGGCAACAGTTGACTGTGATTTTTTGAGACTTTGCATCTTTAAGGAAAATATAGTTGATGTAAACCATGTAGTAGTTGTTGAAAGAAAATTTACATACTGTCATTTCTTTTAATGTAATTGCAATCCATTTCAACCAATTCTTGCCTCAAACTTTTGTAATTTCATTTATTGAAATTTATCACGTTTGCTTCAGAATGAACTTACCTTACTTTGAAACGTAATGTGGAAAAAATAATGTTTTGGTCACTTATCCTTAAAGAATTTTTTTAACACCAGATTTAACAAGATTATTAAGTAGTCCTTTTTTTTTGTTGCATAATGCTGCATCTAAAATAGCACACTTTCTAGTTGGTTCCTCAACATACTGCTGTCAAAAACCATCCTTAAAACACACTTCAGAAACTTTTTCTCCATGGCTGTAGTGGTCAGTTTGTATCACTAGAAAAGGTTCCTCTTGAAAAACTGATTAAAGTACATTGCTCTGCAACATTAGTGTTAATGCAAAAGAATGTGTGAATCAGGAGCAGATGGATTGAGCCTGGTCCAAGATTCAGTGAGATCATGGATGATATGTTTGTTCCTTATTCCCAACACTGGCAGATTATCTTTCAATTCCTTGTTTATTCTGAATTATTTACATCTGAGTTGAAAAATGTTCAAGGAGTTCTTCTTTTGAGGAAGAGTTCCAAAAAAAGTCCTTGTTTCTGCCTTAAATGGGCAATTCTGATTTTAAATAGTGACCATAGCTCAAGATTCTTCTGTAGTCACCCTGTTAAGACTCCTCATATCACTTATGTTTTGACCAAGTCACCACCTACTCTAAGTCCCCATCTCTACTGCAGCCTCAATGCTTTCACGTTGTTCCTTAAACAGAGTGACTGCTACTGTACTCCATATACAATCCCAGCAGTGCCCTGTATAACCGAAGTGTATTCAGTTCACCTTGCAATAAGTAATACATTCTATTAGAATTCTGTTCTTGAGTATTTTTGACAATTCAAAAGATACCTAAATCTCCCTGCATCTCATAGTTCAACAGACTCTCACCTTTTAGGCTATATGTATTTTATTCTTACAAAATGGGCAATTTCATATTTTATCCCATTACACTCCATTTACCAGATCTTCGCTCGCTTGCTGAATCTATCCTTGTATCCAGTCTACAACTTATTTTCTTACCTATTTCTGTGTCATCAGCTAATATGACAACCATACCCTTTCTGTCATCTTCAGCCATTTATATAAATTTTAAAGAGTTGAGGTCACAGGACTGATCCCTGAGACACACCATTTGTTATACCTTGCCAAACAGAAAATAACCCATTTATGCCTACGAGTCATTTTCTGTTAGCCAGCTAATCATCTATCCATGACAATATACTACCCCTACACTGAGTTTTTTTTTCCTGCAATAACCTTTAATGTGGTGTCATATCAAACATCTCTGGAAATCGAGGTAAAATAGGGTAGGGGAATGGGTCTGGGTGGTTTACTCTTCAGAGAGTTGCTGTGGACTTGTTGGGCTGAAGGGCCTGTTTCCACACTAGGGAATCTAATCTAAATTACTTAAGCATGATTTTCCTCCACAATCCATATTGACGCTGCCTGATTACCTTAAATGTTTGTAAGTGCCCTGCTTTAGCTTCCTTCGTAACTTCTAACATTTACCCAATGACAGACAAGGAAGGTGATGGCATAATGATAATATTGCTTGGGTTAGTAGCCCCAGGCTCATGATATGAGGATATTGGTTTGAATTCCACAATGGCAAGTGGTAACGTTTTGAATTTAATAAAACAACTGGAATAAAATGTTAGTATAATGGCAGTAATGAAACTGCTAACAATCGTCATGAAATCTCATCTGGTTCACTAATGTCCTTCAGGGACAGAAATCTGCCATCTTTACCTGGCCTGACCCACATGTGGCAGAAGACCGACTTACTTCTAGGAAACAGGGATTGTCAATAAATGCCAGCTTAGCTAGCGAAACCATATTACATGAATAAATAAACAGAAAGATGTTTGGCCAAATGGCCTGTAGTTTTTACTTTGTTTCCCTTTTTGAACTACTTTCTGTTTGCTATTTTCCACTCTGGAAACTTCTTTAAATCAAAGGAGATTAGGTAAATTAAAACTAATGCATTGACAATCTCACTAGTCACTTCTTGAAGTCTGTTTAGATCTGACAGCAAGCAACTCAAACATTTTGCTCAGTATCACTTCTCTGCTGATTTGATTGATTGATTGTAATTTTAACTTTCTACTTCTCTTCCATTTCCCGATTTACAGATGTTTCTGGGAAGTTATTTATATCCCCTACAGTGAAAACTGATGCAAAATTCCCATTCAGTTTATCAGCCATCTCCTTATTTGTGATCATTAGTTGTACAGACTCTTAGCAGTGGGCCAATGCTCATTTTCATACACTTTTTGTTATTCAGACATGTGAGGCAAGACTTAAATATTTGTTTTTATATTTCTTGCTGGGTAGTTTCCAACAAGTTATTGTATAATGAGCAAAGACTGATGATTATCTGAGGCAGACCGAGTCCTGTAGTATGATCTGACTTGGAGGTGATGAAAATATGCCTTTCAGTACCAGAGCAATTGCAAATTCTGATTATGGTGCCATTATTGTGGAAGAAATTCGGTTTCATAACAGACAAGGAATAATTAATTCTTCGCCTGCAGGAACTTCGACTGGTACATCGACAGCTGGGCCGACTCTGTTTGCCTCCGTGGTGAGCTCAGTACCTCCTGCCACTTCAACGACAACTGGATTTACACGTAAGTCATCAACAGATTATCAAAGCAGAGAAATGTTTGAAATAAAATCAAACTGCTCAAAAACTTAGCAGGTCAGGCAGCATATGTGGAGAGAGAAACAGAGTCATCCCATCATGTTCCACATCCAAAAAATCATGCGCTCCTATTCTACCACCTCCAGCAGGATGCCACCACCAGACGCATATTCCCCTCCCCTCCCTTGTTAGCCTTATGCAGGGACCATTCCCTCCATGCAATCACAGAAGGTGTAGCAGCTGCCCATTTACTTCTCCCTCCTCACCATGCAAGGTCCCCGACACACCCTCCAGGTGAAGCAGCAATTTAGCTGCACTTCACTTACCCTAGTTTACTGCATTTGCTCATAATATGGTCTCCTACACGAATGCCGAAAGAATCTAATCCTTCCACAATGTGTCAGATACAGACCCAGTCAACAACCCACAAGCCAAGGAAACAGCCAAGCAGAATGGATTCAGGATGATCCAGGTAATGATCACAG
Source organism: Chiloscyllium plagiosum (assembly GCF_037043375.1). Lineage (NCBI taxonomy): Eukaryota > Metazoa > Chordata > Chondrichthyes > Orectolobiformes > Hemiscylliidae > Chiloscyllium > Chiloscyllium plagiosum. The sequence continues at coordinate 88,439,720 of NW_028270149.1, read as the reverse complement.
ACGCGCACAACAGACTCCACAAGTACAAACAAGAAATTGCGCGCCAAAAGTCGTTAATTTCAAAAACCACTAATCGTGAATGGACCCGGACCATAGAACAGGCTGTCACCGTAGGACAGAACAGGACCACACACCGCAAAAAAACGGCACTAAAAGAAAAAATGGCCAAACTAACACAACAAAGAGGACACTACAACACACACCTGGGTTAAAAACCTCTCCCACAGACAGCTCACAGACACAGAAAGAACAATACTGGCCAAGGGACTCAACTACAACCACAGGGACGCCAAGACAGCAGACTTCCTAGCAGCACTAGAATGCACACTCAGGAACAATGGACTGACAGAAGAGACACAACAAACAGTGAGATAAACTGTCGTGCCTATGATAATAAGGAAAAGACAAACACATAACCTCAACACCAAGGAGAGGGAAGCACTGAAATCACTAAGAAACGATAAGAACATAATCATACTACCAGCAGATAAAGGCAGAATGACGGTCATCCTAGATAAATCAGATTACATCCAAAAAGCACAACAACTGCTTGCAGATATCATCACCTACCAAATGAAGGAATTTGACCCCACACCACAACTCACCAATAGGATAAATAACACACTAAGGAATCTACAAAAAAACGGACAGATAACCAGAGCTGACCTACAAAGAATGAAACCGGAAAGCAACAACACCCCCAGATTCTATGGATTACCTAAAGTACACAAACCAGACATCCCACTCAGACCCATAGTATCACTACCAGGGACACCATCATACAAACTGGCCAAAGAACTACAACAGAAACTGAAACACCTGGTCAGCGGATCCAAACACTCCATACAATCAACACAGGAATTCTTGGACATCATCAGAAATATACACATAGACAAAGAAGAAACCATGATATCATTCGACGTGACGGCACTGTTCACTTCGATTGACAAAACCCGAGCCAGAGAAACAATAGCCAACCTACTGGACATACAGAACAGAAAACAGGACGTTGAACCTATCAACAAAGACGGCATACTTAAACTACTGGACTTGTACCTCACAACACACTTCACATTCAACAACCAGATATACGAACAAATCAACGGAACACCCATGGGATCACCAATCTCGGGACTCATAGCAGAGGCAGTTATGCAAAAGTTAGAACAAACAGTCCGACCACAAATTCAACCCAAACTCTGGGTCAGATACGTCGATGACACGTTTGTAATCATTAAAAACACGGAAATAGAAAAAACACACCGCATCATCAACGCCACACTCACAGGAATCCGATTCACGAGAGAAGAAGAAAAGGACAACCAACTCCCATTCCTAGATGTGATGGTACAGAGAACACCAGACGGAGAATTCACCACTAAGGTACACAGGAAAGCCACACACACAGACCAAGTCCTAAACTATGAAAGTAACCACCCCAACACACACAAACGAAGCTGCATCAGGACACTATTCAAAAGGGCCACAACACACTGCAGTACACCAGAACTGCAAAAAGAAGAGGAACACCTATACAAGGTATTCGCCAAAAACGGATACCCGCGCAACTTCATCAACAGATGCCTAAGAGAAAGACCACGGAACGAGGACATACCACAACCAAAAGGACTAGCCACACTACCATACATCAGGAGCATCTCAGAACTGACAGCCAGACTACTGCGACCCCTAGGACTCATAACGGCACACAAACCAACAGCCACGCTCAGACAACAACTCACTAGAACGAAGGACCCGATACCCAACATGAGCGAAACTAATGTAGTGTACAAAATACCATGCAAGGACTGCACAAAACACTATATAGGACAAACAGGAAGACGGCTAACAATCCGCATACATGAACATCAACTAGCCACGAAACGACACGACCAGCTATCCTTAGTAGCCACACACGCAGACAACAAGCAACATGAATTCGACTGGGACAACACTACTATCATAGGGCAAGCCAGACAGAGAACAGCCAGGGAATTCCTAGAGGCATGGCATTCATCCACAAACTCGCATCAACAAACACATCGACCTGGACCCAATATACCAACCACTACAGCGGACAGCTGAAACTGACAGCTGGAAGCGGCAGGGACAGACCACTATAAACACCGGAGGAAACATCAAAGAAGCGCTTCGCAGGAGGCTCCCAAGCACTGATGATGTCGCCTAGCCAGGGGACGAAACGTTTGCAACAAAACTTCCAGCTCGGCGAACAGAACCACAACAATGAGCACCCGAGCTACAAATCTTCGCACAAACTTTGAATATGGTCTCCCACCGACTAGTGGAGACTGGTCATTAATTTGCAGGACACCTGTGCACAGAAGTCACCCTGAGCTTCAGGCTATATGGTTGCCTGCCACTTAAGAACACCACCATGTTCCCTTGCCAGTGTGTCTGTCTGGCTAGCTGAAGTGTTCCAGCTGGGCTCAGTACAAGCTTGAAGAATAGCACATCATTTTCCACTTGGGAACCTTGCAGCCTCCAGACTATGTAGAGTTCAATGATTTTAGGTCTTGAGCACGTTCTCTGTTGTCTTTACTGCAACTCTGCATATCAGGCTTGTTACCGTATGGGCTACTACCACAAACAACCAATTGTCAGCTACTATTGGCCCCAGTGAGCAGTTATTCTCCCAGGCTGACCTTTACTCATTCCTTTGTCTGCCCAACTTTGCTCTCCCTCCCTGGACTTCATCTCCACCAATCATTTAGTCTTCCCCCACCCCATCTTCAGCATATGTACAAACCTTTTCCTAATGATAATCAGTTCTGCAGAGGGGTCTCTGGACCAGAAACGTTATGATTAGATTACTTAGTGTGGAAACAGGCCCTTCGGCCCAACAAGTCCCCGCCGAAGCGCAACCCACCCAGACCCATTCCCCTACATTTACCCCTTCACCTAACACTACGGACAATTTAGCTTGGCCACTCCACCTAACCTGCACATCTTTGGACTGTGGGAGGAAACCGGAGCACCCGGAGGAAACCCACGCAGATACTGGGAGAATGTGCAAACTCTACACAGTCAGTCGCCTGAGGTGGGAATTGAACCTGGGTCTCTGGTGCTGTGAGGCAATAGTGCTAACCACTGTGCCGCCTGTGCTGCCCTTTGTTTTTTGCTCTCCATATATATGTTGACAGACCTGCTAAGTTTTTCTAGCAATTTTTGGTTTGGTTTCAGATTTCCAGCATCCACTGTTCCCTCATTATGTTTGCAGAGAAATGTTTGTTGGCAATCAGTATAGAATCTGATACATTCAAGCTATGTATTTCTGTACTCTGGGCAGTATCTATTCAATGTACTATATCCTGCCCCCTTGAGTTACAGTACAATATCTGAGTTGTTTCATATTCTAATTTACTCCTTTGCTTCATGTGTGGGAGGATCATGACATTTGAGGTTCAGTCTGAACAATGCCTGTTTTAAACAGTATTGTTACTAAAGTCTATACCTGCATGTATTGTCAGAGATACTTATAAGTTAAACCAGTTAATTTAATGCCTTCCTTTTACTTTCTGGATTAACAAGATTGAATTTTGCTTGAGTGTGATAGTTTTTCAGCTGTTAGTGTTTTGTTCCAGCATGGAACTGAATGATTCCTTTGGACCATGCTGTATGTCCAAGTACACACTCTGACAAGTCGTGATTCTGATCAGTCAGTGCTTGCATAGAGGGTGGGAATGAGCTAATTGAAGAAGATTCCTGTGTCAGGCAGGCAGCCATTATCTGAGCAGCACAGATTGGAGGTAACCGTGTAAGTGGCACAATGACATGTATATAGAATTCTTTAAGCTGCTATGTCTTCAACATTGTTGAGACATGACTGACAATGATCATCCTCATTAGGATTTCAGTGACATTCAATGTGAAATTTTCCTAGTGTACAACTCAGGCATGAGAAACACCCGTAGGTTTCCTTTGACTGGATAGTGAAAGATATTCAATCGTTTGTCACCTTGAGTGCAGAATTTACATGGACCACTTCAGAAATCTTCAGCCAGCCTACGAAAAGCTCATACTTGATAGTTGTACATGCAACTGTTTAGTAAACAAACACTGTTTCTGTAATGGCTCTGAGTCTGTATGATTAGATTAGATTCCCTACAGTGTGGAAACAGGCCCTTTAGCCCAACCAGTCCACACCAACGCTCTGAGGAGTAACCCACCTCTGACTATTGCCCCTAACACTGTGGGCAATTTAGCATGGCCTATTCACCTGACCTGCACATCTTTGGACTGTGGGACGAAAGCGTAGCACCCGGAGGAAACCCACGCAGACATGGAGAGAACATGCAAACTCCACACAGATGGTCGCCCGAGGCTGGAATTGAACATGAGATCCTAGTGCTGTGAGGCAGCAGTGCTAACTAGTGAGCCACCTGTATATTTTTATTGAAGTAAATTTAACATTTCTCACTAACTTAGCCATAGAGTCATACAACATTTCTCTCTAAACACTTTCCATTCATATCCATCCAGGTGCCTTTTAAATGTCATAATTGTACCCATCCTCACCACTTTCTCTAGCAGCTTATTCCATACACGCATCACCCTCTGTGTGGAAAAAGTTATCCTTTGGGTCCTTTTTACCTCTTTATGCTCTAGTTTTGGACTTTCCCACCCAAGGAAAAAGGCCTTGGCTAGTCACCCGATGCTCCACATGATTTTATAAATCTCTATAAGGCCACCCCAAAAAGCCCTGGCCTATTCAGACTCTTCCTATAATTCAAACCCTCCAGTTCTAGCAACATTCTTGTAAATGTTTTCAGCACCTTCTCAAGTATGACAACATCCTTCCTATACAAAGGAGACCAGAATTGTATGCAGTGTTTTAAAAGTGGGCTGATCAATATCCTTTACAACTGCAACACCCTGTTGGAAGTAGATTTGATTGATACTGTTTTTTGTGTTTAGTCACCAGTGGTACGACTCCTACTCCTGCAGCTGCTACAACTTCTACTTCATTTGGATTTAAGCCAACCAGTACAGCCCTGCCCATCACCACAGCTGCAAGCCTGGGTATGTAATAGTGCTATTGTGGAATTTTTGAAGTCAATTTGTAATGGATATAATGGAACAAATGTAAACATTTGATCTTGGATACAGTGCAGGTCTTATAAAGTTGGTGAATTTTCCACCGTCAAATTCCATAGTCAGTAATCCTGAGGAGTCTGTGTATTAAGCTTCATTGCTTGCATATTAACATAAGTTTCTAGGTACAAACAGGTTAATATAATTCTTTAAATATTAGAGCCTGTCTTAATGTGCTGTTTGATGTCAAAGAGAAAGTGAGGACTGCAGATGCTGGAGTCAGAGTTGAAAAGGGCAGTGCTATCCTTCGCCATTTCTACCACCTACAGACAGACCCCACAATCAAGGATGTCTTTGCCTCCCCACGCCTATCTGCATTCTGCAGAGACCATTGCCTGTGCAAATCTCTTGTTAGGTCCATGTCTCCTACCAACCCACCCTCCATACCCAGCACCTTAGTTTGCCACTGCAAATGGTGTAAAACCCACACCTCCCCCCCAAGGCCCCAAAGGGTCTTTTCACATCTAGCAGATTTTCTTGCACATCACTCATGTCATCTTCTGCATCCGTTGTTCTCAATGTGGTCGTCTCTACATTGGGGAGACAGGATGCCAACCAGCGGAGCGTTTCAGGGAACATCTCTGGGGGACATGCACCAAACAACCCCACTGCCCTGTGGCCAACCACTTCAACTCCCCCTCCCACTCCCCCAAGGACGTGAGTCCTGGGCCGTCTCCACTGTTGAATCAAAGCCACCTACCAACTGGAGGAAGAACTCCTTGTCTTCTGCCTTGGGACTCTTCACCCACACAGCATCGACATCAACTTCACCAGTTTTCAAATCTCCCCTCCCCCCACCTCATCCCAGATTCAGCCCTTCAACTAGGCATCACCCTCTTCACCTGCCCATCTTCCTTACCACCTATCCATTCCACATTCCCCACTGACTCATGACAATTATTACTCACCTGCATCCACTCATTGCCTTCCCTCACAGTCACCGCCCTCTTAATTCTGAGTCTGTGCCCAGTGATCCTAGACTTCTGAAGGGAAACATCCTCTCAGCATTTACTGTGTCAAGTCACTTCAGGATTGTATGTGTTTAATGAGATACCTCTAATTCTTAAATCCAGTGAGTAGAGTACCAATCTGTTTAACGTTTGTTCAGAAGACAATCCCTCCATGAAGGAATTATCCTAGTAAACCTTTTCTGAACTGTACAAATGAAAGATCTTGCCTTAAGAACAGTACTCCAATAAGGTTCATGAGCACCTTGTACAGCTGCAGTCAGACTTCCCTACTGTTATGTTTCATCTGTGTATGTTCCACAGTGATGGGAAAAGATGTGGGGTTATTCTCTGTACAATATGCAGCATTATTAGCAAGTACTCATACTGAAGCAGTTCATGTCCATAAGCAACAAGACCTGGATAACATCCAGGCTTGGGTTAACAAGTGACAAATAATATTTGAACCACAAACTGTCAAGACAGTGACCAACTCCAAAAAGAGGAAATCTGATCATTGCCATTCTCCTGCTTTCTCCCTGTAACCCTTGATCCCCTTGACAGTCAAGAATCTATCTATCTCTGTCTTAATTATACTCAGTGACCTGACCTCCACAGCCTCCTGTGGCAATGAATTCCACAGAATTATCATTCTCTGGCGGAAGAAGTTTCTCCTCATCTCCATTCTTTAGAGCGAATTATACAATGAATGGAAGAGGCTTGGGAAAAGTTGATGGGCAGAGAGATCTGGGAGTGCAGGTCTATTGTACCCTGAAGGTTGCTGCACAGGTGGATAGAGTGGTCAAGAAGGCATGAAGAAGGCTGCTTGCCTTCATCAAACTGGGTATTGAGTATAAGAGCTGGCAAGTCATGTTAAAATTCTACAAGACATTGGTTCGGCCGCATTTAGAATATTGTGTACAGTTCTGGTTGCCACATTACCAAAGGATGTGTACGTTTTGGAGAGGGTGCAGAGAAGGTTTATGAGGATGTTGCCTGGTATGGAAGGTGCTAGCTATGAAGAGAGGTTGAGTAGATTAAGTTTATTTTCACTAGAAAAAAGGAGATTGAGGGGGGACCTGATTGAGGTTTACAAAATCATGAAGGGTATAGACAGGGTGGATAGAGACAAGCTTTTTCCCAGGGTGAAGGATTCAATAACGAGAGGTTATGCTTTCAGAGTGAGAGTGAAAAGTTTAAGGGGGTTACACGCGGTAACTACTTCACACAGGGTGGTGGGCGTTTGGAACACATTGCCAGCAGAGGTGGTAGAGGCAGGCACGGTAGATTCATTTAAGATGCGTCTGGACAGGTACATGAGTAGGTGGGGAGCAGAGGGATACAGATGCTTAGGAATTGACCGACAGGTTTAGACAGTACATTTGGATTGGCTCAGGCTTGGAGGGCTGAAGGGCCTGTTCCTGGGCTGTAAATTTTCTTTGTTCTTAAAGGGACTTCCCTTTACTCTAATGCTGTGCCCTCAGGTCCTAGTCTTTCCTGCCAGTGGAAATATCTTCCCAATGTCCACTCTCTCTAGGCTGATGAGTATTCAGTAAGTTTCAATTAGATCCTCTTTACCGCATGCACGCAGACGCACCTTTTAAATTGAGTTTGGCCCAGAGTATTGAAACGTTCCTCCTTTGGTAAACCTTTCGTTACTGGGTCCATTCTCGTGAACCTCCTCTGGACCCACTCCAGGGTCAGTACATCCTTCCTGAGGTATGAGACCCAAACTTGCTCATAGTACTCTAAATATGGTCTAACCAGAGCTAATAAAGCCTCAGAAATACATCTCTGCTTTTATATTCTAGTCTTGTCGAAGCAAGGCAAATACAATGCTGGCATTTACTAACTACCAACTCATCCTGCAAGTTTACCTGACTATAATCCTGGACTAGGACTCCAAAGTCTCTTTGCACTTCAGATTTCTAAATTTAGAAAATATTCTCTGTCTCTATTTTTCCTACCAAAGTGCATAACCTGACACTTTCCTCTGTTGTATTCCATCTGCCACTTCTTTACTCACTCTCCTTACCTGTCTAAATCCTTCCGGAGCCTCCCTGCGTCCTCATACTATCTGTCCCTCTGTCTGTCTTTGTATCATCTGCAAATTTGGCCAGAATGCCATCAGTTCCTTCAACGCTGACCCTTGTGGAACACCACCAGACACTGGCTTCCATCCTGAGAACATAGAACAGTAGAGGCCAGTACAGGCCCTTTGGCCCTCAATGTTGTGCTGGCCTTTTATCCTACTCTAAGATCAGACTAACCTACATACCCTTCATTGTACTAACTTCCAGGTGCCTATCCAAGAGTCATTTAAATGTCCCTAATGTATCTGATTCTACTCCCACTGCTGGCAGTGCATTCCACGCACTCATCACTCTGTGTAAAGAGAAAGTGAGGGCTGCAGATGCTGGAGATCAGAGCTGAAAATGTGTTGCTGGAAAAGCGCAGCAGGTCAGGCAGCATCCAAGGAACAGGAGAATCGACGTTTCGGGCATAAGCCCTTCTTCTGCAGCTACACCGGCACCCCCCCCCCCCCCCCCCCCCACCTTTTCCTCCGCTATATCAATGACTGTATCGGCGCTGCTTTGTGCTCCCACGAGGAGGTTCATCCACTTTACCAACACCTTCCACCCCGACCTCAAATTTACCTGGACCGTTTCAGACTCCTCCCTCCCCTTCCTAGACCCCTCCATTTCTATCTCGCGCGACCGAATCAACATGGACATTTACTGTAAACCGACCGACTCCCACAGCTACCTAGACTACACCTCTTCCCACCCTGCCCCCTGTAAAAATGCCATCCCATATTCCCAATTCCTTCGTCTCCGCTGCATCTGCTCCCAGGAGGACCAGTTCCAATACAGTACAACCCAGATGGCCTCCTTCAAAGACTGCAATTTCCCCCCAGATGTGATTGGTGATGCTCTCCACCGCATCTCCTCCACTTCCCGCTCCTCTGTCCTGGAGCCCCGCCCCTCCAATCGCCGCCAGGACAGAACCCCACTGGTCCTCACCTACCACCCCACCAACCTCCATATACATCGTACCATCCGTCGTCATTTCCGCCAACTCCAAACGGACCCCACCACCAGGGATATATTTCCCTCCCCTCCCCTATCAGCGTTCTGGAAAGACCACTCCCTCCGTGACTCCCTCGTCAGGTCCACACACCCCACCTACCCAACCTACTCCCGGTACCTTCCCCTGCAACTGCAAGAAATGCAAAACTTGCGCCCACACCTCCCCCCTTACTTCCCTCCAAGGCCCCAAGGGATCCTTCCATATCTGCCACAAATTCACCTGCATCTCCACACACATCATTTACTGCATCCGCTGCACCCGATGTGGGGAGACAGGCTGCCTACTTGCGGAACGTTTCAGAGAACACCCCTGGGACACCTGGACCAACCAACCCAACCACCCCGTGGCTCAACACTTCAACTCCCCCTCCCACTCCACCAAGGACATGCAGGTCCTTGGACTCCTCCATCGCCAGACCATAGCAACACAACGGCTGGAGGAAGAGTGCCTCATCTTCCACCTAGAAACCCTCCAACCACAAGGGATGAACTCAGATTTCTCCAGTTTCCTCATTTCCCCTCCCCCCCCACCTTGTCTCAGTCCCAACCCTTGAACTCAGTACCACCTTCCTAACCTGCAATCTTCTTCCTGACCTCTCCGGCCTATCACCCTCACCTTGACCTTCTTCCAACTATCGCATTTCCAACGCCCCTCCCCCAAGTCCCTCCTCCCTACCTTTTATCTTAGCCTGCTTGGCACACTTTCCTCATTTCTGAAGAAGGGCTCATGCCCAAAACGTTGATTCCCCTGCTCCTTGGATGCTTCCTGACCTGCTGTGCTTTTCCAGCAACACATTTTTGCTTAAACTCAACTTGCCTATTAATGAAAACCAACACCCCATACGCCTTCATAACAACCCTATCAACCTGGTTGGCAACTTTGAGGGATCTATGGACATGGAGTCAAAGATCCCTCTATTGTTCTTTACTGCCAGGAATCCTGCATTTTGCATTCAAATTCAACCTTCCAAAGTAAATCATTTCACAGTTTTCCAGGTTGAACTCTACCTGCCATTTCTCAGCCCAGTTCTGCATCCTGTCAATTGCAACCTACAACAGCCCTCCACACTTCCACAACTCCACCAACCTTCGAGTCATCATCAAACTTACAAACTCACCCTTCCTCATTCAAGTCATTTATAAAAATCACAAAGAACAGAGCTCCTGTAACAGATTCCTGCAGTACACCACTGGTCTCCAAGCTGAATACTTTCCGTCTACCACCACCCTCTGTGTTCTATGGGCCAAGCAATTTGTATCCAGACTGCCAGAATTCCCTGTATTCTATGCTGCCTTACATTCTGAATGAACCTACCATAAGGAGCCTACCATACCTTATCAAATGCCTTGCTAAAATTCATCTACATCACATCAAGTGCTCTACCTTCAATGTGTTTTGTCACACCCTCAAAGAATTCAGTAAGATTTGTGAGGCATGACCTGCCTCTCTCAAAGCCATGCTGACTCTCTCTAATTAAACTGGTTTTCCAAATAATCATAAATCCTGTCTCTCAGAATCCTTTCCAATAATTTGCCCACCACTGATGTAAGACTGGCTGGTCTGTAATTCCCAGGATTATCTCTGTTCCCTTTCTTGAACAAGGGAATAACATTTGCCACCCTCTAATCATCTGCCAGTACTCCAATGAGGACGCAAAGATCATCGCCAAAGCCGCTGCAATTTCTTCCCTCGCTTCCTGGCCTAACGTAGGGTATATCCTGTCTAACCCAGGCGCTTTATCTATCCTTGGGTTTCTCAAAATTTCAAGGACATCCTCCTTCCTAACATCAACCTGTTCTAGCGTATCAGTCTGTTTCACGCTGACCTCACAAACGTCAAGGTCCCCCTCAGAAGTGAATACTGAAGTAAAGGACCTCCCCTGCCACCACCGACTCCAGGCGTAAGTTCCCTGCACTAATCCTGATTAGCCCTATCCTCACTCTGATCATCCTCTTGTTCCTTGCGTAAGCCTTGGGGTTTTCCTTAATCCTTCCTGCTAGAGCTTTTACATGCCCCCTTCTCGCTCTTCTAAGTCCATTCTTCAGTTCCTCTCTGCTACCTTGTAGCCCTTTAGAGCCCTGACTGATCCTTTCCTCCTCAACCCTAAGTAAGCTTCCTTCTTCCTCTTAACTAGATGTTCCACTTGACCTGCGTTCAATCCTCTTGACTAGATGTTCCACATCCCTTGTTACCCAAAATTCCTTCACCCTACCATCCCTTCCTTGCCTCAGTGGGACAAACCTGTCCAGCACTATCAGCAGGTGCTTTCTGAACAATCTCCACATTTCTATCATGCATTTCCCTGAGAACGTCTGTTCCCAATTTATGCACCCCAGTTCCTGCCTTATAGCATTGTAATTCCTCCTCCCCCAATTAAATACTTCCCCATACCGTCTGCTCCTATCCCTCTCCATGAGTATAGTAAAGGTCAGGGAGTTGTGCCCCAGACCGCTCTCCCTGCAAAATAGAGGCCACTGATTCCATCTTCCTGGCAGCACCCCAGTCCTTACTCTCATCATTCCTGCTGCTACAAAATGGAGGCCACTTTTATCCCCACTCTGTTTTCTGGCCAGACAGCCAATCTTCTATCCATGCTAGCACCTTGCCTCTCACCATGCATCCTTACCTTACTCAGTAGCCTCCTGTGTGGCACCATGTCATAGGCTTTCTAGAAGTCCAGGTAGATAACGTCTTTGCTGAACTTGCTTGTTACCACCTCAAAGAATTGTAACAGATTTGTCAGGCATGACCTCCCCTTGAATAAAACATGCTGACCTTTCCTGTTTTACCAAGCACTTGTAAATGTTTAGAAATCTCATCCTTCATAATCGACTCTTAAATCTTACAAATGGCAATTAGCCTGTAATTTCCTGGCTTTTGCTTTACTCCCTTCTTAAACGGGATGACATGATTTTCCAGTCCTCTGGGACCTTCCCTGACTCCATTGATTCCTGAAAGATCGCCACTCATGCCTCCACTATCTCTTCAGCCAGCTTCAGAACTCTGGGGTGTAATCCATTTGGTCCAGGTGATTTACCCACCTTGAGACCTTTCAGTTTTTGTTTAGCACTTTCTCCTTGGTGATGGCCACCATACTCATCTCTGTCCCACCCTGTCCCAGATTCTCTTGAATTTTTGGGCTATTACTCATGTCTTCCACCGTTGAGACTGGCACAAAGTACTTGTTCAGTTCCTCTGCAATTTCTATGTTCTGCATTACTACTTCAGCGGTCCATTTTTGCCTCGCCTTTCCCCTTGATATATTTAAACATCCTGACTTGGAAATGTATTGCTGTTCCTTCAGTGTCACTGGCTCTCTAATATTATTATGGATGTCCTTACACCCCAAGGACTGCAGAGTATCTGTTTGCCCAATGGAGCAAGTGTTGGAAACAAAAACTGAAATTGCTGGGAAGGCTCAGCAAGTCTGGCAGCATGTGTGGAGGGAAATCGGAGTTAACGTTTCAAGCCCGATGATCTTTCCTTGGGCTCTAAACGTTAACTCTGTATTCTCTGGAACTAGAATATACAATTAAATTCATATCCATAACAATGACAGATTATCCATTGCTCACTGACTACCAGTTTTGGTCCACCAGGGCCACTCTGCTCCTGACCTCATTCCAAACTTGGTTCGAACATGGACAGAAGTGCTGAATTCCAGAGATGAGGTGACAGTGGCAGACCTTAACATTAGGACTGGATTCAGCGGAATCTGACATCAAGGAACCCCCAGCAAAACTGGAATCGATGGCAATCGGATGCATACTCCCTGCTGGTTGGAGTCATACCTGGCACATAAATGATTATGGTTGGTGGAGATCAGTCATCTCAGCTCCAGGACTTTTCTGCTGGGTAGTGTCCTCGATCCATCAATCTTCAGCTGCTTTATCAGTGATCTTCCCTCCACCATTAGGCAGAAGTAGGAATGTTCACTGCGCAACGTTCAGTGCCATTTGTGACTCCTCAGAAACTTAAGTGGGTTGTCTGTCCACCATCTAAAAGGCACAATCGGGAGTGTGATAGAGTACTCCCTATTTGCCTGTATGGTGCATCTCCAACAACACTGAGAAGCTTGCCATCTTCTTTGGCAAAGCAACCCATTTGATTGGCACCAAATCCATAAGCATCTACTCCCTCTAACACTGACGTTCATTAGCAGCAGTGTATATATTTACAAGGTACACTACAGAAATTTACCAACTATCCTGAGACAGTATCTCCAAACCCATGACCACTTCCATCTAGAAGCATGGGGACCCCATCACCTGCAAGATCCCCTACAAGCCACTCCCTATCCTGATGTGGAAATACATTACTGTTCCTGGGTCAAAATACTGGAAATTCCTCTCTAGGGCATTGCTGTAGGTCTACCTACAGCAAGTTCAGGAATCTCGAGGACAACTACTGACAGACAATGAATGCTAGCGAAGCCATGTCCCACCAGTGAATTAAGAAATGCAGGACATTGGTTTATCATTTAGGAGAAAGTGAGGACTGCAGATGCTGGAGATCAGAGTTTAAAAATGTGTTGCTGGAAAAGCGCAACAGGTCAGGCAGCATCAAAGGAGCAGGAGAATCGACGTTTTGGGTATAAGCCTGAAAGAAGGGCTTATGCCTGAAACGTAGATTCTCCTGCTCCTTTGATGCTGCCTGACTTGCGCTTTTCCAGCAATACATTTTTAAGCATTGGTTTATCATTTGTCCCTATATCCCTGTCCTGTGGTTGGAGATCAGTCATCTCAGCTCCTGTCCTGTCACTCCGCACTACCTTGCTCGTTCTGGCCTGCAGTACTCTGCTGCAGTGGCCATTCTGGCCTAGAGCAGTATTATCTCACTTCAAATGATATGTTTTGTTTGGTTTTTAATTTTCTAATTTAAGGGAATTGTTTGGCCCATCAGCTCCTTACCAGCTATTTGTAGAAAAATTTAATAAATTAAACCCATTCTGCTGAAACATCCTACAAGTTTATATTCCCCTTGTGTCTGTCCAATATTCTTCTGAAACAGTGGCCGTTTCCACCCCTCAACCCCATGCATTCAATCTTACACCTCACTAAAAAGGCAGGGAATACCAAGTTATGCTGACCTACCTGTCACTTGACACAGGCAGCTCTTCTGTCCTCCTGGATGCTCAACTGCTACTCCGCTGCCCCTCAAGCTCAGAAAACCCGAGTTCTGGCTGGAGCTACTGGAGTCACATCTCGCACATAGTCCCTCAGTATCCAGAAAATTTTATAAACTTACCAAGTGGCTCGAAAATTGCTGCAACCAGTCACAGCTGCCCATTGATTACCCAAAGAAAGAAGTCCCTTCTATCTTTTACAAATTAATTACTATTTTGATAAATTAACTTGAACTATCACCTCCAGAGCTGCTCTGTTAAATATAATTAATCTTAACTCAGTTGAAGTGTTATAATTTTTAATAATTGAGCTTAAATTTAGTTCTGTTTTTTGAGTCAGAGTCGTAGAGGTGTTCAGCACGGAAACAGACCCTTTGGTCCAACTTGTCCATGCCGACCAAATACCCCAACCCAATCTAGTCCCACCTGCCAGCACCCACCAGCCTATATCCCTCCAAACCCTTCCTATTCATATACCCATCCAGATACCTTTTAAATGTTGCAATGCTTTCTATTCCTAATTTAAGCCATTGCCTGGTTTTTTAAATACCTAACACTACCTGAACCATCATCTGTCTCTTTTTTTGATAACCTATTAATCTGGCCTGAATTGTATTCACTGCACAAGCAAATGGAGTTAGAATGGAAATCACTGTTGTCATGACAAGAGATAATAGCCTCTATTTTACTTTTGTAGCTTCCACCTCTGCGGCTGCAACCACCTGCAACACTGGCTTTTCTCTGGGACTGAAGACACCAGCAAGTTTCTCCCTCACACCAGGGCCTGCTGTGACAGCTGCCAGTGCGAGTGCCACAGCCACCACTGCTGTGGGCACTACTACTGCCACCATTACCACCACCACTATTGCTCCTGTGGCTAGTAGGTAAGTGAAGCCATCAGCCAGCCTGCAGAACAGGAAAGAATGAGTTTTCTATTGGATTTTCACTTCCCCTATGTTGGTGCACTATCTTTCCATCACTATGCCTGTGTGTGTCGGTGGCCCTGTAATAACGGGGGTGTCTGAGTGTGGTGTCAAACTTCTCGAATATTGTTAAAGTTGCATTCATCCAGGCAAGTGGGGAGTATTCCACCTCACTCCTGGCCTATGCCATGTAGATGGGGAGTCAGAAGGCAAGCCGTTCACGGCAGGGTTCCTAGTCTATAATCTGCTATTTTTCATCACAGTATTTGTAAGGCAAATCCAATTAAGTTCTGGTGAATGGTAACTCCAAAGATATTGATAGTGCAGGATTCAGTGACAAAAACACCTGTAGAATGTCAGGGGGCAATAGTTTGTCTGTCTTGTTGATGGTGGTCATTGTCTGGCATCTGTATAATTTGAATGTATGTGCCAGTTGTCTGTCCAGGCCTTGCTGAGACATCATAAATGATGCTGAACATTGTGCAGTAATCAACAAGTATCCCCATATTTGAGTTTATAATGGAGAGAAGGTCAGTGAAGCAGCTGACAATAAGATGGAAGTTTAGAGAGGTTCACAAACTTGATAGTTTTCTGCTTTCAGTGTAGTCCCGATGCTTATTCCTATCCCAATGCCTATTCCTGTTAGACATGTATTTACACAATCCAGTCACTTTTTCATCAATAGAAAAATGGTGAGGAACTGAGACTAATTTTGTTCAGTTCTGGTCGCCTCATTATCGGAAGGATGTGGAAGCTTTAGAGAGGGGTAGAGGAGATTTACCAGGATGTTTGTCTGGACTCGAGGGCATGTCTTATGAAGAAAAGTTGAGGGAGCTAGGGCTTTTCTGATTGGAGTGAAGAAGGATGAGATGTGACTTGATAGAGGTGTAGATGATGATGAGCATAGAGTGGATAGCCAGAGACTTTTTCCCAAGGCAGAAATGGCTATCACGAAGGTGCATAATTTCAGTGTTATTGGAGGAAGGTGTGGGGAGATGTCAGAGGTAGGTTCTTTACACAGAAAGTGGTATGCATGGAATGCACTGCCAACAGTGATAGTGGAGTCAGATACATTTGGGTCATTTAAGCGATTTTTGGATGGTCACCTGAAAAACAGCATAATGAAGGGTATATAGGTTAGTATGATCTTAGAGGAGGATAAAAGGTGGGCACAATATTGAGGGCTGAAGGGCCTGCACTCTGCTGTACTGTTCTGTGTTCTAACTAAAAGGTACATACCGTGGTCCAATTGCAGTAGCTGGAGAATGTTTGGGTACACTGCACTAAATTGTGTTTGATGGGGATTTGGTTTTAGGGGAGATGATCTAACTTGAAGCTGGTTTATGTTTTGCTGATAATTTCATTTGCAGTACTCCTCCAGTAATGTCGTATGCTCAACTGGAGAGTCTCATCAACAAGTGGAGTGTGGAGCTTGAGGACCAAGAGAAACAATTCCTTCACCAGGCCACCCAGGTCAATGCTTGGGACCGGATGCTAATCGAAAATGGAGAGAAGGTGAGCCAAATGCAGCCTGTTCGGCTGTACACGATAGAATTGATCAAGTTATTCAAATTTTCCCCAAGGAGGGGGGGCTATCTTGCCCTCATGGTTATTTCTCTCTGCCCCTGGCAACCTCTAATCTAATTTGAATTGCTAAGCATCTTAAGCTAAGGTAGTTAAAGGTTAATGAAGAAGTAACTAATTATTAGCAATTGAGCAAGGAATTCATGTCTTACCTTTGTCCAGAATCTTTTTTTGAGTTTCTGATCATTTCTGTATCTACCCTGAAACAACTGTAGAGGCTGGTATCCTGTCACCAAGTCACCCTTTATTTACTTTTGCACAGTAAACTGGCTTGGCCAGTAAGCTTGGAGTCAGACCCTGGAACTGAGGAGATTGTAAATCCCTCTTTGTATTTTTAATCTTTTTTTAGTTAATGTGTATTTGCTGCAAACTCCAAAAACTGGTCCTATTGGTTTAATTTTTTGAATTATATATTTTTTCCTTTTTATAAACTCCCACACTACCACCAAACAGCAGTAGTGTTTATTTTCCCCCAGCACCCATGCTGTGCATGTGCAGGTGTCGGACACAGTGAAGAAACGAGTGCAGAAACCTTTATTGACATTCCACCAGCAGGAAGAAAAGAAACGTTTGCATGACCAGTGACGAGCAGTGACCTTCCCATCACACGGCAATGCCTAAGTGAACAAAAAAGTGAAAGGGAGGGCAGGGATCAAATCAAAATAGAGTTGGAGGGGGAAATAAAACACTTCATGCCTTGCAGTGCCCACCTGTTCCTGAAAACTTCAAAGGTATTGGTAGACGCCACATGCTCCTTCTCCACGGACAGCTGGGCTTGAATGTAACTGGGGAAGAGGGGCAGGCAATCAGCCATAGCAACCCTCTCCATGGCCCGCTGCCTCGACCAGTTTATGGCCTGAGCAGGGGTTTGTGATTTGTTACTATGACACATTTCTGTCCGTAAAGGTACTGATAAAACTTCTTCACACCGAAGATGACTGCCAAACTACCCCTCTCTCTCTGGGCATACTTGCATTTGGCATCAGCCAAAATCTGGGAGGCATATGCAATCAGGCCTTCCTCTCTGTTGTGCCACCGGTGAGCCAACACTTCCCTGATATCATATAGGGAGGCATTACATGTCAGCCGTACTTCTTGCTTTGGATCATAGTGGGCCATAAGTGCTTTTTCATTTCCCTAAAAACTACTACTTGGCCATGCAACCATTTCCAAGGCTGACACTTTTTCAATAGCAGGTGTAAGTGCCAAGATGGAGGCTTGGTTACATATGAATTTTCTGTAATAACTTACTAGCCCAAGGAGAAACCTAAGCTCCAGTACAGACATGGGAGCTGGGAATCCTTTGATCTCCCCTGCTTTATCTTTCATCATGTGTAATTTGTCAACTCTGTAACCCAAGTAGGTCATTTGAAGTGCCTAGACCACATTTCTTTTTTCTTTCTGAAGCATAAACCCGCCTGGAGGAAATGTTTAAGCAATCTGTCCAAGTTCTCCCAAGTCCCTCTTTGTTTTGGTCTTTGTTATTAGTACATCAGATAAATGGAAACCTATTGTAGCCCTTGTAAAATGTTCTCTATAGTCTGCTGGAAAAGGGCGCAGGCTGGTGACCGGATCTCGGTGAATCTCTCTCAACCAATTCTGTCCTAGTAGGCTTGGGCCTGAGCTCCTTACTACCATCAGCAGTAATTGCACCAACTGCTTTTCGTAGGAGACCAGAACCGAAGTCATCCTTAATTTGCAGCGGTTCCCCAGCATATGTTCTCAGTCTGGCTGGGGTCTTGCGCAAACCTAAGGGCTGGAGGCCCGAGCAAATCTTGTTAAAGACTGGTTCTGCAACCACGGATACAGCTGCGTCGGTATTGGACCTCCATGACAACGGGGTGACCATTTAACCGAACATTAATTCTAATCCGTTCCAATTTGGGTGTCACTACACAATTTAGTTATTCCAACCCACGTGTAACGTGTAGGGGGACTTTCCAGGTTGTGCAATCTCCTGGGTATCGGTCTGAGGTTTCTTACTCAAGTAAAGCCTTGTAGGACTCTTTTGCTGTCCCGGGTCTGCATACCGGCAGCAACTACAATGGTTTGTTGGCCCAGATACTGAGAACTTTTTAGCCACTTGGCCAAGTCTTGACTTTGTTGTGGGGTTCTGCTGTGGATTGTCATGGGGTGCTTTTGCTCAGGATATGCTCTGTGAGTGCCTACACTCAAGTGGTGTTCCACAAACTCAGTTGGACAGGTGAAGGTGTCCACTTCCATTGGGATGCCCTGTAGTTCCCGTGCTCCATTTGCTGCATTTTCTAATGACAAAGCCAGTTGTTATACCTGCTAGAAGTCCAGTTGAGCTTTAGCTAGTAGGCGCTTCTGCATGGTCAAGTTATTAATCCCTCATATCAAGCGGTGTCTCAGTGTCTCATTCAGGGTTAACCCAAAATCACATGTCTCTGCCAGTCATCTTGACTTTGTCAAAATTCCCAACATGGGTTGTCCAGTTCTCTAACAGTCAAATAAAAACTATACCTTCTCAGGATTAGAGGAGATTTGGCTATTTTTTCTTAACCAACTCTTAGAAGGTTTTAGCATCTGAGAAAGTTAAGCTCCTTATAACTGGAAATGCTGCAGGTCCGCAAGCAGTCAAAAGGATTACTCATTACCTTTTACCTGCCCCAATATCATTAGCCAAGGAAAAATATTGCATTCTTTCCACATACTGGGCCCAGCCTTTGACAGCAAGATCAAATAAGTCAAGCTTTCCAAATAAAGGCGTGATGCCAGAAATGCTTACCTGAACTCGCAAGGTGACTGCGAGCAAATGTTCTTAAGGCATGTACTATTTTCTGCCATTGCCAATGAAATAACTACACCAGGCTGGTATCCCATCACCACGTCACCCTTTATTTGCTTGTGCACAGTACACTGGCCACGGCCAGCCAAATTGGAGTCAGTCCCTCACACTGAGGAGATTCTAAATCCCCTTTTTTTTTTTAGTTGATCTATTTTCCTTATCAGCCTGTTCAGAGGTATTATGCCACACTTCTGGACCAGGTGGGAATAAACCCGGGTTTCTTTGTTCTTGGGTAGAGACACCACCACTATACCAAGAGAGGGGCCCTGTCCCCTGTTTGTGTTTTTTAAATTTTATTAAACAGTACAAAATACAAACGAAACAGTTAACGTGAACAGTAGTGTACAAGAAATAGTAATTTACAGGGGAAAGGGGAGGCCAGGCCAGGCCCCCAAACCCCACCATACAACCAGTTTACAGGGGAACGAGCACAAACCTCAAATCCCACTTTACATTACCAAGAAAGAGACAGTGAATGCAATCCAATACAGTCTGATAAACTGAACAATGAACAGTGCATATCGCATAGACACCCCGGCAACCCAGCAAACTACCCCTCCCTCCCCTTTCCAGCCACTCAATGGCAGTCTATCCCAATGCCCCTTCTGGCTCTTAGAGATGGCCGAAGGTGTGTCAGGGCAGACCAAGACAGTCGTCCTGTCCACCCCCCCCCCCCCTCCCCCCCTCCCAAAAAGCAGGACAACAGCAGTCAGGATGGCCTACCCACCTTCCGGCTCATCCCTTCTTTGTATTTTTTTTGCTTTACTAACCAGTGCAAGTTACAAACACACGCGAACAGCCATATACAAGAAACAGCGATTTGCAGAGGAAAGGGGCAGAAAGGCTGGACCCTCCAAACACTACTGTACAGCCAGTTTTCAGGACAAAGCTCAAATTCCACTTTAAATCATCAAGGTAACAGTAACAGATACATACCAGGCAGTCCAATTAAATAGTAAACAGTGCATAGAATACAGACCCCCCCTCTGCCCAGCAAGCCACCCATCCCTCCCACCTTCCGTCCACTGAAAAGCAGCCCATCCATATGCCCCTTCCGGCATTCGGTCTGCCCTGACATACCTTATGGCCGCCTCTAGGGCAGCCCATCATGTCACCCGCTACCATCTGACCCCAACCACCCACCTTCTGGCTCATACCTTATTGTTTATATATGTTTTTATTTTATTAATCAGAACAGTTTACAAAACAATTAACATTAACAACTGTATGCAGAGAAATATATAGGGGAGGGGAGTGGCAAAGCCAGGCACCAAACGCCACCGTTCAACCAGTTTTCAGGGAAATGAGGATAAACCTCAAAACCCACTTTTAGTCATCACAAAACAATAACAAATACACATAAGACAGTCCAATTAGATAAAAAGCAGTGCATAGGATACGCACCCCCTCCCCAAGCAAGCCCACCTGTCCCTCCAACCTTCAGGGCACTCTAAGGCAGCCCGCCATGCGCCCATTCCAGCTTGCAGTCTGCACCATACCCCTTCCAGCTCTCGGTCTGTCCTGACACATCTTCCTGCCGTCTGTAGGACAGCCCATCCTGCTCCCACAACAAACCCCCCACCTCCCCCACCCAGAGTCCCCAGGACGACAGCGATCAGGATGGCCTACCCATCTTTTGGCTCATCCCTTGTTTATTTTTTAAAATATTTTTTCCTGGTTATATATTTTTTATTTTATTAAACAATTCACAGTTTACAAAACAATTAACATTAACAGCTGTATACAGATAAACAGCAATTTTACGAGAGAGGAATGGCAAAGCCATGCCCCAATCCCTACCGTTCAATCAGTTTTCAGGGAAATGAGGACAAACCTCAAATCCCACTTTGTTATCACAAAACAGTAACAGTGATAAATACGTACAGGACAGTCCAATTAGATAAGAAACAGTGCATAGAATACAGACTCTGCCAGCAAGCCACCCGTCCCTCCCATCTTCCGATCACTCTCAGGCACCCCCACCCCTGTCAAACCCCCCAAACGACAGCGATCAGGATGGCCGACCCACCTTCTGGCTCATCCATTGTTTAGTTTGGTCGGCAAGAGCTTCCTGATTGGCCTAGGTCAACAATCCCAATTAAGTACCTCAGAGTCAGCAAGGTCCAGCTAGGTTCAAATCATTACATACTCATGGTTCTTACACTGTTTTTGAACAAGGTCGGAGTTTTGAATTCTACACCTGACACTATCAGCACAAGAGTTGCAAGAAGAATGTGCAATCATGTCCACGTGCCAATGCAACCACACAGAAAATACACCCCCACCCCGTTCTAACCACTCTTAAAATGGGACTAATTTCTTCCAATCATGTTAAAATCCTTTAATGAAAATATCGTGGGGTGCTGGGGGAAGGATTGGTATTCGAAAGTCATAAATGGAGTGGACAAAGTTTAATAATCTCTCAAAACCATGCTATATAGTCCAACAGGTTTATTTGGAAGCACTAGCTTTCGGAGCAGTCTTCCTTCATCAGGTAGTGTCAGAGGAGCAGTGTTCTGAAAGCTTGTACTTCCAAGTAAACCTGTTGGAACTATAACCTGGTTTTTAACTTTGTCCACCCCAGTCCAACATCGACTCCTCCACATCATAGATGGGGTGGGTTAACTGGTCTCTTTTCATTTCCCGGCCTTAAATTCAAGAGATCAGCACTGGGTGTGAAGCATCTATGTTTCTGAATGCTGGCTGGAAATGTCTGTGCAATATCTTCCATCAATGTGAACACGGTTCTTCAGGGGCTTGAAACCTCTGCTTCATGTAGCCCTGAAAACTGAGTTCATGAGGATAAAAGCTGTGGGAGGTGGCAAAATAACTTGTTAATTGTCTGAGATGGAGGCTGACAAACTGGTATTTTCAACTACAATTCCACTCTGACCATTCAGGTGGAGTGTTTTCCCTTATCTGTCATCTTTAATACAGATGCTAGATCATAGGTTGCATTTTGGAATGAGCTCACCAAACATGCAGCCTAGAGGTGTCTGTTAAAGAGATTTTATAGTATGCTGTGAGGTGTATCTGGCATCCTTCCAGGGGGCCACCTTTATTCTGACTTGGCTATTTGCGCTTGCTATATAATCCTGTTAAAGGGAGTGGATCGGGCTGCAGCCATGTAATAATTCACTTCTTGCATTAAGGCATCTCCTGGTGCAGTAGGATGTTGAATGTCTTCTAGCCAACACTGTTCTGTTGCCTTTTCCTTAGATAACTGCCTTACACCGAGAAGCAGAGAAAGTGAAGCTGGACCAGAAGAGGTGAGTCTCATTATTTTGATGCAATATTGTAGCTTCTGTCTTCCCAATCCCAGCAATAACTATGTCCCAATGCTGTTCCTGTAGGTCAGCAGTCAAGTTAGATGCCTCCACAAACAGGATAGATGATCAGCTTTTGGTCGTGTTCAGATTTGAATGTTCATCAAGACGGTCGGAGAGTTGTCTGCTCCTTGTGAATGAATGTAAAGAGGGCCTTTCTTAACCAATGTACTGACCAAGAGAATTGTCAATCTGCTGAGACCATACCTGAATCAAGGGTCTTGCAGAAAGGATGACTTGGTGTACAATTTCTCACATTACAGTTTTAGACCCAACCATCTTCAACTGCTTTTCTTCAAAGGCCTTCCCTACATTCTGTTATTAAAAGAAGGATGTTACAGTATCCAGCAACATTTGCCACTGGTCAGGCACTGAAGTACTCCATATCCATATACATCAAAACTCGGGCAAATTAACATTAGCAACACAAGTGCCAGGCAATGATCAGTTCCGGCAAGACAATTTATTCATCTTCCTTTGTTGTTCAACAGTATTCTGTCACTGAATCCCATATGATATTACGTGAAACCTAACTGGAATTGCTTGTCGAGTGAAGGAACCAAGGAACATAATATCAAATAAGGGGTCATGCATGTAAGACCAAGATAAGGAGGAATTACTTCTGAGGGTAGTGAATCTATGACATTCTTTACACCAGAGGGCTGTTGAGGCAGTGCTGTTAAGTACATTCAAGGCTGAGATGGACAGATTTTTAATCCGTAAGGGAATCAGGAGTTATGGGGAAAAAAAGGCAGGCAAGTAGAGTTGAGGATTATCAGGTCAGCTGTGATCTCATTGATTGGCAGAGTAGATTGATGGGAGAAAGTGAGGACTGCAGATGCTGGAGGGCTTATGCCCGAAACGTCGATTCTCCTCCTTGGATGCTGCCTGACCTGCTGCGCTTTTCCAGAGTAGATTGATGGTCTACTTCTGCTATTAAGACTGATGGTCTTATGATCATGGCTATCACTTATTCGCATGGTGCTGACTGTGTCGTGAACCTTCTGGAAAATGTGCCCAAGTCTTGATCACCGTGTGGAAACAGACAATTTGGCCCAACAAGTCCACGTTGACCGTATGAAGAATAACCCGCCCGGATCCATTCCCCTACCCTATTTATTTTTTCACATTTACCTGGACCTAATCTACACATCCCTGAACACTATGGGCAATGTAGCATGGCCAGTTCAGCAAACCTGCACAACTTTGGATTGTGGGAGGAAACCGGAGCACCCGGAGGAAACCCACGCAGACATGGGGAGAATGTGCCCGAGGCTGGAATCGAACCCGGATCCCTGGTGCTGTGAAGCAACAGCATTAACTATTGAGCTGCCCTTAAGCAAGTAGAGAAAGGAAGAACTGCAATGCATTGGCCGGGAAACAAACCCGGACTTCCTGCATGGGAGGCGAGAATTCTATCACTAAATCACAATGCAACTCCAATCCATTGGTCCCAATTTGGGAAGCACTTGTGTTCCACTGTATAATACTTCGAAGGATTATACCTTGTACCTTAAGGTATAACAATTATACCTTATCTGCTATTGTAATTTTCTGTTTCATCCCTTCAAAGGCTGCATTGACTAAATTCAAAATCTTGGTATACAGTATGGCTGAAACCATATATACTATTCAGTCACATCACTTTTTGTTTGCTGTTCCCTGGCCATTGAATTGCTGACTCATTCCTCATCAGTAAGTTTAGGATGGCCTGTTCTGAGTTGTTTCAAGGATATTCTGTTTCAGAAAATACTCTCCTGTAAACTGTGTTATCTGTTTCTCCAAGTCTTTGCATAAAGGTGAGACTGAAGTCTGCAAAAGCTTTTATATAACGCAGGCAGAGGTCACTGTGCCCACTGTGACTTGTAGTTCATATTACTCCAATTAGTCCTATTTGCCCAGTTCTTCCTGTATCCCTGTGCAATTGTTTCCTTTTCAGCTATTTCTCCAATTGCCCTTTTGAAAGTTGATTTTGAATCTGCTTGCACTCACCTTGTAGACAGTCATCATAAACTCGCTCGATAAAAATGTTCTTGTCTTTCTTGTTCGTTAGATTCTTTCTTCAATGTGTGCACTCTGGTTATTGACCTTTCTGCCTGGAAAACAATTTATCCTGTATTTACTTCGTCAAAACTCTTAAGTTTTGAACATCTCATTGAGTTAGACCGATATACAGCACTGGAGGAGAGCATTCAGCTTGTCAAGTAAATGCTGTCATTTCATGGAACAGTCCAGTCAATCCCAACCCCTCCCCTACTTGACCCCCAGAACTTTGTAGGTTCATTTCCACCAAGAGTCCATCCAATGTGCCATTGCAATAATTGATTGTCTTCACCTGCCTCAGCTGAATGGGCACTACTTTCCGCATCATTACCAATTGCTGCTTAAAAAGTAAGTTTTTCTGGCATTCCATATCTCTTGCCCTACAAAATGTACGATATTCTAATGTGAAGGTGGGCTCTTGTCTCCAAGCACAGTGTGCAGTGGTCACTCTTACTGATACTGTCATGATTAGATTAGATTAGATTACATTAGATTAGATTAGATTACATTACAGTGTGGAAACAGGCCCTTCGGCCCAACAAGTCCACACCGACCCGCCGAAGCGCAACCCACCCATACCCCTATATTTACCCATTACCTAACTCTACGGGCAATTTAACATGGTCAATTCACCTAACCTGCACATCTTTGGGATTGTGGGAGGAAACCGGAGCACCCGGAGGAAACCCACGCAGACACGGGGAGAATGTGCAAACTCCACACAGTCAGTCGCCTGAGGCGGGAAATGAACCCGGGTCTCAGGCGCTGTGAGGCAGCAGTGCTAACCACTGTGCCACCATGCCGCCCACCCACCATGCCGTCATGGACAGATGCATCTGCCGCAGGCAGTTTGGTGATAGTATGATTTTCCTTTTCATTGGTTCCCTCACCACCTGATACAGGTCCAATCTAGCAACTTAATCAGATGGCACTTGACTAGCTTGGTTTATAGTGATGCTCCTGAGCAACTCTTGATGGACTTTGAAGTCCGTCACCCAGAGTATATCTTACATCCTACCCAACCTCAGTGCTCCCTCCAAGTGTTGCTCAACATGGAGGAGTACTGACTTATCAGTTGAGATTGGAGGTGAGGGCGGTGCGATGTGATATTCAGCAAAAGGTTGCCTTCCCCATCTTTGACTGCTTCCATGAGAGTTCATGGGTCCCATAGTTAATGTTAGGACTCCCAGAGCAACTCCTTCCTGACTGTATACACTCATTCCTGTTTGGTCTATCGTGCCAGTTAAAACCTGAATGCAAGAACAATTCTGTGCAAACTTCACAGCTTGGGAGACACCTGCTGCTGGATTCTGTTTCTGACCTCAGTGGTATGCATGTGTGATTGTGAGTGACTGACACTTTGTTCAGCACTATATTGTTTCTGCAAAAAAAAAGTTGCAGAATGAGGGAGTGGAAAAGATTTTCTCCTCATACCGCAGTGTGCGGTGCCTGCGTTTGGTTGAATTGTCTGTTCGAATGCACTGACATTCTCTGATGTAAACCAGGTGAGGAGCTTATCCCTGGTCTACATGATTTCAAACTTGTAAACAGCTTGAGATAATGATTTCATGTGATATCTCTGATAGACTGGATCAAGAGCTTGATTTCATCCTGTCACAGCAGAAGGAACTGGAAGATCTGCTGGAACCACTGGAGCAATCCGTCAGGGATCAACATGGCACCATTTACCTGCAGCATGCTGATGAAGAGCGAGAGCACACGTGAGTATCGGTTATTTATAGCAGAGTTTAAAAGCCAGGTGAATCTCTCGACACAGTGACGATGAAACACTCCCAGGACAAGTACTTCACGGGATTACAAAGTTAAAAATCACACAGCATCAAGTTATAGTCCAACAGGTTTAATTATAAGCACTAGCTTTCGGAGCGCTGCTCCTTCAGGTGGCTGTGGAGTACACAGTTGTAAGACACAGAATTTATTGTAAAAGTTTATGGTGTACTTTGATTGTTTGTTAAGTCTCTCATCTGTTAGAATGATCATGTTAGTTTCATTTCTTTCATACGTAAATTGCAAAGCTTTTTTAAAAAAAAGTTACATTCTCAAGTGAACTTTAACAACTGGTGTCAGCCCAGATAAAGTATTGAAGGTGTTAGCCCCCAGTGTGCTGCTGTCTGTGCCATAGTGTTTAGACTGATTCTAATCTTAAAATATAAATTAACAGAATCTTGCATGGATTCATGCAGTTTTTGAGCAAAGTACAATGTAACTCTGCAAGTACAAATTTACCCCACAAACGTGTGTGTGTGAGTGTAAGGGGGTCCAAGTTGTGAGAGGGTGCATGTGGGACACGCAACCTTGAGGTCCTGCTTTTCAACCTCTTTCCTAACCACCTGTACTCACTCTATAGTACCTCCGCTCTCTATCTGCTTGTGTCTTTGGTATCAATGTGCACAATGACCCCTGGCTGCTCACTCTCCCCCTTAAGAATTTCATGCAACCTCTGAGGTCTTTGAACCTGATACTAGGGAGACAACACACTATCCTGGAGTCTTGAAACAGCCGCAGAAACTCCTCTCTGTGCCCCTAGCCTGTGAGTCTCTCACCACTCTCGCTCACTTGGACTTCGCCCAAGGTGGAAAAGTATGCTTCAGTGAAGAAAGAAGAAACTTACAAATGGAAAGGTTAAGTGAATAGGCCAAAATTTGGCTGGTGAAGTTTAACACAGATAAGTATGAGGTTATTCATTTTCATGTGAGGAATAGAAAGGCAACTCATGTTCTCGGTGGAAAGAAACCTAATTGCTTTGATGCAGAGAGACTGGATGTTGTGCATGTATTACGGAAAGCTAGTACATAGGTACAAAAGGTAATTAGGAAGGCAAGTGGATTTTTGGAATTTGTTGCTAAAGGAATAGAAGTAGGAAAGTGTTGCTGCAGTTGTACAAAGCATTGGTGAGACTGCATTTTGAGTACTGCAGTTTCTGTCCCCTTAACTGAGCTACGTAATTGCATTGGAGGCAGTTTAAAGAAGGTTCACAATCGATGTCGGATGAAAGGCTCCTCTTAGGAAAGAATGAGAAGTTCACACCTCATTGGGGCTTTGAAAACTGAGAGACGATTTGAAAGATGTATAAGATGCGAATAGAGATTGACAAATTGAACTGAGCAGATGTTTTCTGTTGTGAGGCAATCTCGAGCAAAAGGTAATAGTTTTAGGATAAGGGCTAGTAGACTTAAAGCAGATCAGGCCAAACTCATTCGCTCAATGGGTCATGAGTCTGTAGAATTCACTACACCAGAGTGTGGTAAATGCTGGGAAATTGAGCAAATTAATGGAAGTGATAGATTTTAGTCAGTCATGAGTTATGGGGAGGAGGCAGGAAATAGTAGTTGAGGCTGAGATATGATCAACCATGCTCGCAATCAATAGTGGAATAGGCTTGGGGATGCGGAATTGCCTACTTATTCCTGTTTCTAGTTCTTGTGTTTTTATGTATTTCTGTTCTGTGTTGCTGTCCAGTTATAAGCTTGCAGAGAATATTGATGCTCAACTGAAGAGGATGGCCCAAGATCTGAAGGAAATTATTCAACATCTCAACAGCACCAGCAGTTCCTCTGAGATCAGTGATCCAGTAAGTAGATACAATGTCTAATCATAGAAAATCGATAATATAGGAGGCCATTCAGCTCATCAAACTTGGAACTGCTACCTGATCACTTGGAGGACACACTCCAATTTCATTATCCTGTCTGACACTGAACTTAGTGTCCAAGTCAGTAATATAAATAATTGATTGTAATGAATCCAGCACGAGGTTTGTGGAGTGGAACTCATACCAGTGTGCACTGTGTACCCTTGATTTTTAGGGTGCAACCCAACGATACTTGCACTAATATTAGGGCTTATTAGATTGTAGGCATAATGCTTTGCAGGTATTTTAAATGTGATTACATTATTGTAGCCGGATCAGACCTTCCAAAAAGAGTCTTTAAACAACAGAAACTCCAGTTAAGTTACCGTCCCCCTACATGAAATAAGTTTCCTGGAAGTCTCTCCAAAGCTCCCAACTTTGCTGTTGCCTAGGACTGTGGTGCGTTTGTATATGCAGTATTGACCTAGAACCACAAAGAATAGGAGTAGATCATTTGGCCCCTCAAATCTGCTGCACCATTGGTTTTCTAACTTGATACTCCCCATACTCTTTGATCCCTTTAACCCCCAGAATTATATCTAACCCCTTCTTGAAAATATGCATTCACAGAGTCACAGAGATATACAGCATGGAAACAGACCCTTAGGTCCAACTCAAATCCTCCAACCCTGACAACATCCTTGTAAAGCTTTTCTGAACCCTTTAAAGTGGTGAGTCTGTGGGATTATCTGCAACAGAAAGAGTTTGAGGCCAAAAGACTATCGGAAAGATGTTGTGAAACTTGAAAGGGTTCAGAAAAAATTTACAAGGATGTTGCAAGGGATGGAGGATTTGAGCTGTAGGGAGAGGCTGAATAGGCTGGGGCTGTTTTCCCTGGAGCTTCGGAGGTTGAGGGGTGACCGTATAGAGGCTTATAAAATTATGAGGGGCATGGATAAGATAAATAGACAAAGTCTCTTCCCTGGGGTGAGGAGTCCAGAACGAGAGGGCATAGGTTTAGGGTGAGGGGGGAAAGATACAAAAGAGACCTAAAGGGCAACTTTTTCATGCAGAGGGTGGTGCATGAATGGAATGAGCTGCAAGAGGAAGTGGTGGAGGCTGGTACAATTGCAGCATTTAAAAGGCGTCTGGATGGGTATATGAATAGGAAGGGTTTGGAGGGATATGGACCAGGTGCTGGCAGATGGGACTAGATTGGCTTAGCAGATCTGGTCGGCATGGACGGGTTGGACCGAAGGGTATGTTTGTGTTGTACATCTCTCCGACTCTATCTCGATGAAGAAGTTTCTCCTTGTCTCAGTTTTCACGACTGACACCAGGTTATATTCAAACAGATTTATTTAAAATCCCAAGCTTCTGGAATGCTGCTCCTTCATCAGGTGAAGTGATGAAGGAGCAGTGTTCCGAAAGCTTGTGATTTTAAATAAATCTGTTGGGCTATAACCTGCTATTGTGTGACTTCTGATTTTGTCCACCCCAATCCAACACTGGCATCTCCACATCATCTCAGTTTTAAATTGCCTACCCTGCATCCTTAAACCGTGATCTCTGGTTGTTGACTCTCCGCATATTGGGAATACTCTTCCTGTGTTTGTTCAATTCTGTTTGAATCTTATAGGAATCTATGTGATGCCCCCTACCTGAACTTCAGTGAATACAGTCTTAAATTCTCACATTTCAATCATCTAGATGCGAAACGTTAGCTTGCTTTCCATGGATGCTGCCTGACCCTCTGTGATCTGCAGGCATTTTTTGTTTCCAATATTTAAAATAATATGGTTTTAAGTATATAGAGCCTACTACAGAGACTCTCTGTGTTATAACTTTTAATCAGTCATTAAATTGCTTTACCTCTCACCTTTTCCCTTTCAGTTGCAACAGATTTGCAAGATTCTGAATGCCCACATGGATTCTCTCCAGTGGATTGATCAGAGCTCAGGTATGCATGACAGCTTCCTTTAAAAAGGCATCAAAGATAGGATACTTGAAAGCTAGGGGTTTGCCTCAGTGTTACAGATGGTGTGTCCTCAGAACTAGATGTGCTCTGAGATCCATCTGTTGTTCTTAATTTTCAAATTTCACCCCTTACTGGTATTACTTGTGAAGTCTCTATTAATATTGAATATTAATGTTGGTGCCACCTGGATAACATTGATTATCTTACGGGTACAGGTCCTACTGCAGTGATTTCAGTATGTTGAAGATGGTTGCCTGATGTAGCACTTCCCAAGTGCTATGATGCATGAGATTTTAAACACACTGGATGTAAAATTTCCCAAAGTGCTATTTTGAAGAGCAGGGGAGCTCTGCTAATGTCCTGCCCAATATCTATCACTCCAGCAACATCGAAAATCGATACAGCACAGGAACAGGCCCATCAGCCCTCCAAGCCTGTGCTGACACATTTTCCCTTTCCGTACTAAAATGGTCTTCACTTACAGGATCCATATCCCTCTATTCCCTTCCTATTCATGTATTCATCCAGGTGCTGCTTGAATGCAAATATTGTGTCTGTTTCCACCACCACCACCTCTGGCAACAAGTTCCAGGTGCTCAACACGCTTTGTGTGGAAATACTTGTCTCATGCATCTCTTTTAAACTTTCCCCCTCTCACCTTGAACCTGTGTCCCCTCGTAATTGACCTCTCCATCCTGGAAAATAGCTTTATACTTTTTCCGCTGTATCCATTGCCATTCACAATCTAATAAACTTCCATTAGGTTGTCCCTCAACCTCCTGTGTTCCAGTGAAAACAAACCCAGTCTATTCAACCTTTCATCATGTTTTCCTCCAAATTATTTATGTAAACCACGAAAAGCCGAGGTCCCAGCACTAAACCCTGTGGAACACTACTAGTCACAACCTTCCATTCCAAAAATCATCCTTCCATCGTTACCCTCTGTCTCCTATGACTAAGTCAGTTATGTATCCATCTTTCCAGCTCACCCCTAATACACGTGACTTCACCTTGTCTACCAGTCTGCCACGAGGAATGTTGTGAAAGGCTTTATTGAAGTCCATGTAGACAATATCGACCCTTTTTCCCCTCATCAATCATCTTTGGCACCTCTTCAAAAACTTATCAAGTTAGTGAGGCACAACCTCCCCCACACAAAACCAAAGAGATTAAGTTCTTATTATCGCTAATACGTCCATTTGATCACAGAATAGTACAGGCCCTTTGGCCCTCGATGTGCTAACCTTTTTCCTACTCTGATCAGACTAACCTATCTTCCATGTCCCATCCAAGAGTCGCTTAAATGTCCCTGATGTATTTGACTCTACTACCACAGCTGGCAGTGCATTCTACACACTTGCTACTCTGTGTAAAGAACCTACCTCTGACATCTCCCTTAAACCTTCCACCAGCCTATTGATAGCCATTTCAGCCCGGGGAAAAAAAATCTCTGGCTATCCACTCTATCTATGCCTCTCAGCATCTTGTACACCTCTATCAAGTCACACCTCATCTTCCTTCACTCCAATGAGAAAAGCCCTAACTCCCTCAACCTTACTTGATAAGACATGCCCTCCAGTCCAGGCTGCATCCTGGTAAATCTCCTCTGCACCCTCTCTAAAGCTTTCACATCTTTCCTATAATGAGGCGACCAGAACTGAACATAATCAGTTGGTCTCATTCCTCAGCAGTTGTCTGTCTATTGATGAGAAAGTGATTGGATTGTGTAAATGACTATCTAAGAGGAACAGGCAGAGGTACAGGAATAAGCGTCGGGGCTCCATTGAAAGCAGAAAACAGGAATGTCATACCATCAAGCATGTGAACCTGATAAATATCTTCTGCACCCTCTATAAAGCTTCTATTTCCTTCCTATAATGAGGCCACCAGAGCGAAACAATATTCCAAGTGTGGTCTAAGCAGGGCTCTATAGAGCTGCAAGGTAAAAACAAACAATGCAGATGCTGGAAACCAGATTCTGGATCAGTGGTGCTGGAAGAGCACAGCAATTCAGGCAGCATCCGACGAGCAGCAAAGTTGATGTTTCGGGCAAAAGCCCTTCATCAGGAAGCCTTCCTGATGAAGGGCTTTTGCCCGAAACATCGATTTTGCTGCTCGTCGGATGCTGCCTGAATTGCTGTGCTCTTCCAGCATCTATAGAGCTGCAGCATAACCTTGCAGCTCTTAAACTGAATTTGCTTCTAAATGTATATAAATCTTGTCCCTGAGAATTTTTTCCAGTAATTTCCCTGCCACTGATGTGAGGCTTACAAGCCTATAATTTCCAGATTATCCTAATGTGCTTGTTAAACAGGTTGGACAGCATTAGAAATTCTCCAGTCCTCTCGGACCTCACCTGCAGCCAAAGAGAATACAAAGATGTCTGTTGATGCTCCAGCAATTTGTTCAATTGCTTCCTTCAGTATTCTAGATTCACTCAGGTCTTGGGGACTGATCTACCATAATACTTAAGATGCACAGCTCCTCTTCCTTTGTAGTAGTAACTTGCGTTACAAATTCCACACTCCCTTCCCTGAAATCATCCTCTACCAATTCCTTCTGTTTGTGAATACCGAGTATTTGTTTAGGACCTAACATACTTCTGGCTCCACACATCAACTTCCTCCTGTGACTTGATGGGCCAGCTCTTTCCCCCAAATTTGATAACCTCTCCCAAGTTTGAACCTTCCCCCAAGGACTGCTGTGGTCCCTATCTAAGAGTATGTTAAAACTCATGTTATTTGGTCATGTTATTAGCATCAGTAAAATTCCATCTCTATTGTGTTGTTATGTCTGGGAGTTTACCAAGCACACACTTGTTGCCTTTCCTACCTTAGAATAAGCACTCTTTGAAAGTGCTTAATTGATTACGGAAAACTTTGAGCTGTCCTGACACTGTGAATAGATTAGATTAGTGTGGAAACAGGCCCTTCGGCCCAACAAGTCCACATCGACCTGCCGAAGCGCAACCCACCCAGACCCATTCCCCTACATTTACCCCTTCACGTTACACTACGGGCAATTTAGCATGGCCAATTCACCTGATCTGCACATCTTTGGACTGTGGGAAGAAACTGGAGCACCCGGAGGAAACCCACGCAGACACGGGGAGAATGTGCAAACTCCACAGTCAGTCACCTGAGGCAGGAATTGAACCTGGGTCTCAGGCGCTGTGAGGCAGCAGTGCTAACCAATGTGCCACTGTGCCGCCCACAAATGGTTACATTTAGGTTGCATTTTTTTCCTCTATTGTAGTGACCTAACACAACTGAAGTATTGGAGCTCTTGGATAAGCAAGCAGGCTTCAAATGTTTAGTCAGTCTAAAGTCTGGCTGCGCAATGCTATCAACTTTGTCCCCCACCTCACTCAATCATGCCAGGGCTGTTTTCAATGATTATTTTTGCTTCCCCTCGATGCATGTGTCCCTGTGTATTGCAGAACCAACAGAACCTGCCATAAGTTGTGTTTACAGAGTACTTAACAGTGCAGCACATGCTCTGGAGAATATCTTTGAAGTTGCTTTCTACATGATTTTCTGAAATGACAGGCATGGTGCCTTAAGCCCAGCGACAGCCTCTGTTGATTTCAACCTGGTGATCATGTTATAATTGTCCTAAATGTGGTTCAGGAAAGAATGAACAGAATTACCTTGATGACCACGAGACTACTCAACAGTAAGGTTATCAATATCCAGCCACAACACACTCAGGCTCCAGCAGAGCATGCTCTCTTGCAATACTGAGGAGATACCCCATTTTTTGTGGGCGGCACGGTGGCAGAGTTGTTAGCACTGCTGCCTCACAGCGCCAGAGACCCGGGTTCAACTCCCGCCTCAGGCGACTGACTGTGTGGAGTTTGCACGTTCTCACTGTGTCTGCGTGGGTTTCCTCCGGGTGCTCCGGTTTCCTCCCACAGTCCAAAGATGTGCAGGTCAGGTGAATTGGCCATGCTAAGTTGCCCGTAGCGTTCGGTAAAGGCTAAATGTAGGGGTATGGGTGGGTTGCGCTTCGGCGGGTCGGTGTAGACTTGTTGGGCCGAAGGGCTTGTTTCCACACTGTAATGTAATCTAATCTAATCTAAAACAACTTTTCTTTACATAGTGCCTTTACTGTAATAAACCAACCCAAGGTTCCTCACAGGAGTATTATCAAACACAGTCTGAAGCTGAGTTCCACACTAGCTAAGGCTTAGTCAAAATGATAGGTTTTATGGAGTGTCTTAAAGAAAGAAACTGAGATAGAGGGGTATGTGTCATTCATATCATTTTGCTTAGTGACTCCTAGTTATGAACCACAGAGCTCACCCACTTATTCCCCTCGTGAAATCACAATCTAATGCTGATCTTTTTACTTCCCTCAGTCTTGCTGCAGAAGAAAGTGGAGGATGTCTCAAAACAGTTTGAAATCCGTCGGAGAGAACAAGAGAGGAACTGCAGAATTACATTTGACTGAACCTGGCTGGGAATTAACTTGCACCATTCTTTTTTCCAATTAGTTTTCAATAAAGAATCTCATTATTGCTCAGTAACCGTAAGACTGGGTATAGTGTTGAGTCTAGATTTTTAAGCTGTAGACTCTTCATGGAATCCCTACATGTTTTAGGCTGTTTTGGCCCAACAAGTCCGCACTGACCCTCCAAAGAGTAACCTGCCCAGACCCTTTCCCCTACCCTAATACTCTACATTTACCTCTGACTAATGCACCTAATCTATACATTCCTGAACACTGAACAATTTAGTATAGTTAGTTCACCTAACCTGCACATCTTTGGACTGAGAGAGGAAACCGGAACTCGCCGAAGAAACCCACACAGGCATGGGAATGTGCAAACCTCACACAGACAGTCGCCTGAGGATGGAATCAAAGCCGGGTCCCTGGTGCTGTAAGGCAGCAGTGCTAACCACTGAGCTACCTGTTGCAGCAGATTGATTTAAGAGGTGGTAATGAAATCAACACGGTTCGAGTCTTTGTCGTAAAGATATTTGACTCAGAGGTTCCAGCTCTCTAGAGTGATCCAGTCAGTTTCAATCTTCCACTCTAGTCCTGTAGCCTTGCAAGTTTATTTCTATTAAGTGCTTGTCCACTTTTCTTTAAAGCATGTTTGTCTCCACTTCCCACTGCCCTCATCACACAATGCAAAGTGGTTCTGCCTCATTCATACAATGATATATGGCACAGAAGGTACCAAGTGAGCTCCAGCTCCCTGTACAGTGATAGAGCATAGCAGAAGAACATTGCAGCACAGTAAAGGCCCTTTGGCCCTCTGTTGTGCCGACCTGTGAATCTAATCTGAAGCCCATCTAACCTACATTATTCCATTTTCGTCCATATGTCTATCAAATGACCATTTAAATGCCCTTAATGTTGGTGAGTCTACTACTGTTGCAGACATGCATTCCACACCCTTACTACTGAGTAAAGAACCTACATCTATGTCCCCTCATACTAGCCATCACCATACAAGAAAAAAGGCTCTCACTATCCACGCTATATAGCCCTCTGATTATCTTATGTCTCAATTAAGTCACCTCTCAAGGCCTCATAAGACCTTCCTTCCATATTAGCCAGCATCCTAGAAAATATCTGAACCCTTTCTAATGCTTCCACATCCTTCCTATAATGCAGTGCCCAGAACTGTACGCAATACTCCAGATACAACGCACCAGAGTTCTGTACAGCTGCAGCATGACCACATGGTTCTGAAACTCAATCACTCTACTAATAAAAGGTAATGCACCGTATGCCTTTTTAACAAACCTATCAATCTGGCTGGCAACTTTCAGGGATTTATGTACATGGACACATCTCTATGCTCATCTACACTACCAACAATCTTACCTTTAGCCCAGTACTCTTTGTTCCTATTACTCCTTCCAAAGTGAATCACCTCACACTTTTCTGCATTAAACTGCATTTGCCACCCCTCAGCCCAGCACTGCAGCTTATCTATGTCCCTCTGTAACCTACAACATCCTTCAGCATTATCCACAACTCTACCAGCCTTAGTGATATCCGCAAATTTACTAGCCATCCTTCTACACCCTCATCCAGGTCATTTATAAAAATGATAAACAGCAGTGGCCCCCAAAACAGATTCTTGCGGTACATCACTAGTAACTGAACTCCAGGATGAACATTTCCTGTTAACTGCCGCCTTTCAACTAGTCAATTTCTGATCCAAACCGCTAAATCAACCTCAACCCATGCCTTTGTATTTTGTATCCCATGCCATAGCCTACCCCCTAGTGGGGAACTTTATCCAATGCCTTACTGAAATCCATATACACCAGAGCAATAGCTTTACCCTCATCCAGCTGTTTGGTCACCTCAAAGAACTCAATAAGGTTTGTGAGATACGACATACCCTTCACAAAACAGTGTTGACTGTCCCTAATCAACTTATACCTTTCTAGATGATTATAAATCCTATCTCATAACCTTTTTCAACTCCTTACCCACAACTGAAGTAAGGCTCACTGGTCTCTAAGAGTTGTCTCTACTCCCCTTGAATAAGGGGATAATTTTGCTATCGTCCAGTATTCTGGCACTATTCCTGTAGACAATGACAACATAAAGAGCAAAGGCTCAGCAATCTCGGTCCCACCGAGATATATTCGGTCCCACTAGGTCTCTGCAAACTTGAATCCCCATCCAATTTCCTTTTGAAATAGTTGATCATCCCTGCTTTCCTGTTCTCGTTCACTGGAGAGTTTGAGGCCATTGGGGGGTGTACGTGCCAGAACAAGAGTACGGATGTCTTGAGGACTGTGGGATTGGGAGAGAATAGAGAGCGGGAGTACTGAGCCATAGATGGATTTGAAAATCAGAATGAAAATTGGAGAATCATGGCATCCTTGACCATGAACTAGTGTAGGTCAGTGAGTGTGGGATGGTCGAGGAATGGGACCTGGTGTGAGCTAAGAAACTGGTAAAAACAGTGTGTATTTGCAGCATTTTCTTTTATTTAATTCTAAGCCGGGTGGCATTTATGGCAAGACAATTAGTAGAACAGGACAATTAGCCCATCAGAACTTTGTTACATTGGAGTTATGGGTGAACTGAATGCAATTTAGTAAAATCCTGCATAACAACCATTTACCGTGACCCATTCACCTAGATCAATGTCAATAATGTGTGCATCACTGTTGCCCATGCCAATTTCTGTGACCTGACCTCCTGTAGTTATTAGACAAGACCAAGCATCTCCGCTGCAGCCCATAATCTAAGGAAAATCAAAGTGGGCAAGGAAAGGACATGCTCTTGTTTTTATGATATTTAAGCAGTGGAATGGGAGCATTTGGTGGTGGGATAGAACATAGAAAAATACAGCGTAGTACAGGCCCTTTGGACCTCGATGTTGCGCCGATCCAAGCCCACCTAACCTATACTAGCCCACTATCCTCCATATGCCTACCCAATGCCCATAGAATGCCCTGCTACTGGCAGGGCATTCTATGAACTCACGACTCGCTGAGTAAAGAATCTACCCCTAACATCTGTCCTATACCTACCACCCCTTAATTTAAAGCTATGCCCCCTCGTAATAGCTGACTCCATACGTGGAAAAAGGTTCTCATGGTCAACCCTATCTAAACCCCTAATCATCTTGTACACCTCTATCAAGTCACCCCTAAACCTTCTTTTCTCCAATGAAAACAGCCCCAAGTGCCTCAGCCTTTCCTCATATGATCTTCCTACCATACCAGGCAACATCCTGGTAAACCGCCTCTGCACCCGTTCCAGTGCCTCCACATCCTTCCCAAAGTATGGTGACCAAAACTGCACACAATACTCCAGATGCGGCCGCACCAGAGTCTTATACAACTGCAACATGACCTCAGGGCTCCGGAACTCAATTCCTCTACCAATAAAAGCCCAGTACGCCATATGCCTTCTTCACCGCACTATTTACCTGGGTGGCAACTTTCAGAGATCTGTGTACACAGACACCAAGATCCCTCTGCTCATCCACACTACCAAGTATCCGACCATTAGCCCAGTACCCCGTCTTTTTGTTACTCTTACCAAAGTGAATCACCTCACACTTACCTACATTGAACTCCATTTGCCACCTTTCTGCCCAGCTCTGCAACTTATCTATATCCCGCTGTAGCCTGACACATCCTTCCTCACTGTCAACAACGCCACCGACTTTCATATCATCCGCAAACATGCTCACCCAACCTTCTAGCCCCTCCTTCAGGTCATTTATAAAAATGACAAACAGCAATGGTCCCAAAACAGATCCTTGCGGAACACCGCTAGTAACTGCACTTCACGATGAACCTTTACCATCAACTACTACCCTCTGTCTTCTTCCAGCCAGCCAATTCCTAATCCAAACCTCCAACTCACCCTCAATGCCATACCTCCGTATTTTTTGCAGTAGCCTACCATGAGGAACCTTATCAAACGCCTTACTAAAATCCATATACACCACATCTACCACTTTACCCTCGTCTACCTCCTTAGTCACCTTCTCAAAGAATTCAATAAGGTTTGTGAGGCACGACCTGCCCTTCACAAAACCATGCTGACTATCCTTGATCACATTATTCCTATCCAGATGTTCATAAATCCTACCCTTACAATTCTCTCTAAGACTTTGCCCACAACAGAAGTGAGACTCACCGGCCTATAGTTACTAGGGTTATCCCTACTCCCCTTCTTGAACAAGCGAACCACATTTGCTATCCTCCAGTCTACTGGCACTATTCCTGTAGACAACGAGGACATAAAAATCAAGGCCAATGGCTCTGCAATCTCCCCCCTTGCTTCCCAGAGAATCCTAGGATAAATGCCATCAGGCCCAGGGGACTTATCTATTTTCACCCTTCCCAGAATTTCCAACACCTCTTCCCTACATACCTCAAAGCCGTCCATTCTAATTAATTGTGACTCAATATTCACATCGACAACAATGTCCTGTTCCTGAGTGAATACTGACGAAAAGTATTCATTCAGTGTCTCCCCAACCTCTTCAGCCTCCACATGCAACTTCCCACTACTATCCTTGACTGGACCTATTCCTACACTAGTCATTCTTTTATTCCTGACATACCTATAGAAAGCCTTAGGGTTTTCCCTAATCCTACCAACTAAGGACTTTTCATGTCCCCTCCTTGCTGCTCTTAGCTCTCTCTTCAGATCATTCCTGGCTACCTCAATCGCCCCAATTGAACCTTCACGCCTCATCTTTACATAGGCCGTCCTCTTCCATTTAACAAGGGATTCCAATTCCTTATTAAACCACGGCTCCCTCACACGAGCCTTTCCTCCCTGCCTGACAGGTACATACTTATCAAGGACACTCAATAGTTGCTCCTTGAACAAGCTCCACATATCAATTGTGCCCATGCCTTGAAGCCTACTTTTCCAAGCCACACATCCTAGGTCGTGCCTCACCGCATCATAATTTCCCTGCCCCCAGCTATAACTCTTGCCCTGCAGTGCACACTTATCCCTCTCCATCATTAGAGTAAAAGTCAGCGAATTGTGGTCACTGTCCCCAAAGTGCTCACCTACCTCCAGTTCTAATACCTGACCTGGTTCGTTACCCAGAACCAAATCCAGTATGGCCTCACCTCTTGTTGGCCTGTCTACATATTGCGTCAGGAAACCCTCCTGCACACATTGGACAAACACCGACCCATCTAAAGAACTCGAGCTATAGCTTTCCCAGTCAATATCTGGAAAGTTAAAGTCCCCCATAACAACCACCCTATTACTTTCACTCTTCTCCTGAATCATCCTCGCAATCCTTTCTTTTACGTCTCTAGGACTATTAGGAGGCCTGTAGAAAACTCCTAGCAGGGTGACCTCACCTTTCCTATTCATAACCTCAGCCCAAACTACCTCAGATGGCGAGTCTTCATCCATCGTCCTTTCCACCGCTGTAATACTATCTTTGACAAGCAATGCCACACCTCCCCCTCTTTTACCCCCACCTCTGACCCTACTAAAACATTTAAACCCTGGAACCTGCAACAGCCAATCCTGTCCCTGTTCTACCCATGTCTCCGTAATAGCCACAACATCGAAATCCCAGGTACCAACCTACGCTGCAAGTTGACCTACCTTATTTCGTATACTTCTTGCATTGAAGTA
The DNA here is from genome assembly GCF_037043375.1 of Chiloscyllium plagiosum. Classification (NCBI taxonomy): domain Eukaryota; kingdom Metazoa; phylum Chordata; class Chondrichthyes; order Orectolobiformes; family Hemiscylliidae; genus Chiloscyllium; species Chiloscyllium plagiosum. The sequence goes on along the minus strand of NW_028270149.1, from coordinate 88,399,084 downwards.
TACACGCTTCAAGCCACTTTCCTGTTTACAGGCACCTTTCTTTGAGATTGATGCCATGTTCCTAACCTCCCTACACTCCAGGTCCTGCACCCTAAAGCTACAGTCTAGGTTCCCATGCCCCTGCAGAGTTAGTTTAAACCCCCCCGCAAGAGCACTAGCAAACCTCCCTCCAAGGATACTGGTGCCCCTCAGGTTCAGGTGTAGACCATCCTGTTTATAGACGTCCCATCTTCCCCAGAAAGAACCCCAGTTATCCAGATACCGGAATCCCTCCCTCCTGCACCATCCCTGTAGCCACGCATTTAACTGTTCTCTCTCCCTATTCCTCGACTCTCTATCATGTGGCACCAGTAACAAACTAGAGACAACAACTCTGTTTGTTCTAACTCCGAGCTTCCAACCTAGCTCCCTGAAAGCCTGCCTAACATCCTCAGCCCTCTTCCTACCTATGTCGTTGGTGCCAATGTGGACCACGACTTCGGGTTGCTCCCCCTCCCCCTTAAGGACCCAGAAAACCCGATCAGAGACGTCATGTACCCTTGCACCTGGGAGGCAACATACCAAATGTGAGTCTCTCTCGCCCCCACAGAACCGCCTATCTGTGCCCCGAACTATCGAGTCCCCAATAACTATTGCTCTGCTCTTCTCCACCCTTCCCTTCTGAGTAACGGGACAGGCTCCGTGCCAGAGGCCTGAACCCCATTGCTTACCCCTGGTAAGTCGTCCCCCCCACAAGTATTCAAAACGGTATACTTGTTCTTGAGGGGAACGGCCGCAGGGGGTCCCTGCACTGGCTGCTTCCTCCCAGTCCCCCTGGATAGGGGTCAAATGATGGGTTGCCTAGTAGTCACTAGGTGGAAGAAGAGTTCTCTGGGTGGATTTGTGGCTAAGCACTCAATGGGAGTTGGAGTCTCTGGTGGATGTAAAGGAATCGATGAGTAAGCCAACCAGTAGTGGGACAGGGGCTCTCTATTTGGGTGGTTGAACAATTGGTGGCAGAGGATGTCAAAAGGTAGGTGACTGAACAGTCACAGTTGGGAGAGAGGACCAACGTATGGTGAGAACAATCAGAGTGCAGTGTTTCCTGCTGGAAGGGTCAGGTGGTCTCCATTCTGGAGGGTGGCTTTGATTATGGTGTTGGTTCAATTACTGAACTCAATCTCAAGATTGAAAAGGTACTAAGCAATATGGCAATGTTTGGATAAGACTTAATTACAGGTATATGGACTTAGACAGCTCAGTGTCAAAGGCACTTCAAGAGAGTCCTGGAGAGTGCTAATAAGTCCATTGGACATTTAAGCCTCCCAGGGAATTGCAACTTGTGTGCCCACCAGAGCTTTGTCAGAGCCTAATTTACATTACCCAGCTTAAGTGCCAATTTAGATACAGATAGCAAGGGAGTTTGATGTTGTTTTGGGAAATTGTGCTAATGTTTTTAACACAATTGGACATTGACTCTCCTGTTCCACGAGTCTTGATTTAACGTGTTAACCCATTTATCAACCAATTATTTAAAGATTCATACAGACAGCATCACATTCCTTCTCTTGTACTTAAACAAACATCTCCACTAGTCTTCACTCCATTTAGTAATAGGGAATCAAAGCCATTGAATCATGTGACTTGCTGCTCTAAGAAAAGCCACCTTTTCCAGTAGGTATATATATTTAATCATTTGTTGCTCCAGCCATTATCTCTATCTTCCCTACTATTCTGTTTTGGCAGATGCTTCTTTCTTTTAAATTACTCCTAGAACAGGGCAGACCAGCACGAGAACACGCCTTTCGGCCCACCATGTTTGTGCCGAACATGCTGCCATTCAAACTAATCCTATCTGCCTGCACTTGGTCCTCTGTTTCTGTGCAAATGCCTCCTAAACATAGCGATTATATCTGCTTCTACCTTCTGCCTTAATAGCATGTTCCAGGCACCTAGCACCCTCTGTTTACTTTAAAAAAACCCTCACACAAATTTAAATTTTCATCCATCCACCTTAAACCAATGCTCCTGGTATTTGACATTTCCATGTTGGGAAAATGACTCCAACTATCAATTCTCTCTACTCCTTGTATAACTTTAAATATTTCTATTAGGTTGCTCCTCAGCCTCTGACTCTAGTGAAAGCTTGTACAACCTGTCCTTGTACCTAACACACTCTAATCGAAGCAACATCCTGGTAAACCTCTTTTGCCCTCTCTTTATACAGTTGCAACATGACTTGCCAAATTTTATAGTCAGTGCACTAATTGATGAAGCATGCCATAAGCTTTCTTTACAACCTTATCCACTTGTGTTGCCACTTTTCAGAGAGATATGGACTTGCACCCCAAAATCTCTCTGTATATCAATGCTCCTAGTATCCTGTCATTACTTTTCTCTTGCATTTATCCTCCCAAAATTCATCACTTCACACTTTTTTTAGATTAGATTACATTACAGTGTGGAAACAGGCCCTTCGGCCCAACAAGTCCACACTGACCCGCCGAAGCGCAACCCACCCATACCCCTACATTTACCCCTTACCTAACACTACGGGCAATTTAGCATGGCCAATTCACCTGACCTGCACATCTTTTGGACTATGGGAGGAAACCGGAGCACCCAGAGGAAACCCACGCAGACACGGGGAGAACGTGCAAACTCCACACAGACAGTCGCCTGAGGCGGGAATTGAACCCTTGTCTGGATTAAACTCCCATCAGCTATTTCTCTGTCCAACTGATCTATATTCTGCTTTATCCTTTGACAACCTTTCTTGCTATTCACAATTTTTGTGCCGTCTATATTTGTATATATTGCAAACAATACTGATTCTTGTGGAACACTGCTGGTCACAAACCTCCAGTCAGAAGAACACCCAAAACTACCCTTTCATCTTCTCTGACCAAACCGACTTTGTATCTAAAATTTACCAACTCACCATGGTTCACAAATGACTTAATCTTCTGGACTAACTGGCCATGAGGCAGCTTGTCAAATGCTTTAGCTCTGCAACATCCACTGCCCTACCCTTCTCAATCATCATTGTTGCTTCCTCAAAAAATCAAGCTTGAGACGAGACCACCCCCACGCAAAACCATGCTGACTATCCCTAAAGTTCTATTCTTTTCCAAATTCGAATAAATCCTGAACCTAAACATCTTCTAATAATTTCCCTACTACTAATGTAAGGCTAACTGCCCTATAGTTTCCTATACTATACCTGTTGCCCTTAAGCAAAGGAACAACATTGGCTAATCTCCAGTCCTTTAGAAGTTCTCCTTTGCCTAAATATCCCTATTAAGACCCCAGCAATCTCCTTCAGTATCCTGAAATAGATCCTATTTTTCAAGACCCCCCAACACCACCACTTCTAATATCAACTTGCTCTCGAATATCCACATACCCCTCCTTAATCTTACCTTCAGCCATGTCCTCCTTGGTGAATGCCAATGCAAAGTACTCATTACGAACCTCCCCCAATTCTGCTGTCTCCACGCATCAATTCCATTCTTTGTCCTTGAGTGGACCTGTCCTTTTCCTAGCAAAAGCTCCTGATACGCACATGAAGTGTCTTGAGATTCCCCTTAGTCCTTCTTCCCAAGGACATTTCACAGCCCCCTTTTAGCACTCCTCTAAGTCTTAGCTTAATTGTTTTTTTCAATATTCCTCAATGGCCTTGTCTGATTTCAGTTCCTAAACCTTCTATATGCGTCCTTTTCCTTTTTGACTAAACTTTCAATATCTATTGTTACCCAGGGTTGCTGAATCTTGCCATCCTTATCCTTCATCCTCACAGGAACATGTTGGACTTGAACTCTGTTTGACTGGTATTTAAGAGTCCCATATGTCAGGTATGGATTTACCCTCAAATAGCTGCCTCAATCCAATTTCACCAGTTCCTGCATAATAATGTTGAAATTAACCTTCCCATAATTTAGCACTTTAACCTGAGGACCAGTCTTATCTTTATCCATAATTATCTTAAAATTTCTGAAATTACAATCAAAATGTTCCCAAAATGTTCATCCACTGAAATTTGTTCATCTGACCACATTCGTTACCCAACTTATGGTCTAAAATGGTGCCATGCCTAGTTGGACTAAGTATTCCTTTAAGAATATGTCCTACATGTACCTAACAAATTCTGGCCCATCGAAGTCTCTGGCACTAAAGGAATTCCAGCCAATTTTGGGGCAAGTTAAAATCTCCGACTACAACAATCCAGTTGTTTTTACATCTTTTCATGATCTGCCTACATGTCTGTTCCTCTATCTCCCACTGGCTTTGAGAGGCCTATTGTATTACCCCATCATATTGATTGCACTTTTCTTATTCTAATTCTACCCATACGGTCTCCAAGATGTCTTCTCAATGAAACTATGACATTCTCCTTAATCAAAATTGCATCCACCTCTATCATACCTGTAAGATCTAAACTGTGGAACATTGAACCATCAGTCCCATCCTTCTCTCAACTATGTTTCTGTATTGGTTGCATGGTATCTGTATTGGAAGGCTCAGTGGTTAGCACTATTGCCTCACAGCACTGGGGGCCCAGGTTTGATTCCAACCTCGGGCAACTGTCTGTGTGGAGTTTGCACATTCTCCCTGTGTCTGTGTGCGTTTCCTCCCACAATCCAAGGATGTGCAGGTTAGGTGAATTTGCCATGCTAAGTTGCCCACTGTGTTCAGAAATGTGTAGTTTAGATGCATTAGTCTGGGTTGAATATAGAGTAATAGGGTAGGGGAACGGGTCTGGGTGGGTTACTGTTCGCAGGGTTGGTTTGGGCTTGTTGGGCCAAAATGGCCTGTTTCCACACTGTAGGGATTCTATGATTGTTCCATGTACCAGTCCAGTCTCTAATCTTATCTGCCTTTCCTGTTATACTCTTGCATTACCTTTGAAAGTTGCCACCCAGGTAAATAGTGCGGTGAAGAAGGCATATGGCGTACTGGCTTTTATTGGTAGAGGAATTGAGTTCCGGAGTCCTGAGATCATGTTGCAGTTGTATACGACTCTGGTGCGGCCGCATCTGGAGTATTGTGTGCAGTTTTGGTCGCCATACTATAGGAAGGATGTGGAGGCACTGGAACGGGTGCAGAGGAGGTTTACCAGGATGTTGCCTGGTGGGGTAGGAAGATCGTATGAGGAAAGGCTGAGACACTTGGGGTTGTTTTCATTGGAGAAAAGAAGGTTTAGGGGTGACTTGATAGAGGTGTACAAGATGATTAGGGGTTTAGATAGGGTTGACCGTGAGAACCTTTTTCCACGTATGGAGTCAGCTATTACGAGAGGGCATAGCTTTAAATTAAGGGGGGGTAGGTATAGGACAGATGTTAGGGGTCGGTTCTTTACTCAGCGAGTCGTGAGTTCATGGAATGCCCTGCCAGTAGCAGTGGTGGACTCTCCCTCTTTATGGGCACTTAAGCGGGCATTGGATAGGCATATGGAGGATAGTGGGCTAGTGTAGGTTAGGTGGGCATGGATCGGCGCAACATCGAGGGCCAAAGGGCCTGTACTGCGCTGTATTCTTCTTCTTCTATGTTCTAAATATAGCTCAGACCACTACACCTGCTAATCCTTGGGTACATTATAAAGAAATGAAGAAAAGAATAAGTTACATTAGAGCTATACACAGTATAGGTTTGCAGAATCACAATATAACCACAGGTCAGAAAAATCAAGCAGCAAAGTTAAACAGACAAACATCACAGTCTCTCTCTCTCCACAGGTTCCCCACAGTAGACCAACACAAGGCTGAAAATGTGTTGCTGGAAAAGCGCAGCAGGTCAGCCAGCATCCAAGGAGCAGGAGAATCGACATTTCGGGCATGAGCCCTTCTTCAGGAATGAGCCCTTCTTCATTCCTGAAGGATAACCCAGTGCAGGAGCGTGGCAGCGGCCTGGTGCGGAGCAGGAATAACCCAGTGCAGGAATGGGGCAGTGGCCCGGTGCGGAGCAGGGATAACCTGGTGCACACTCCTGCACTGGGTTATCCCTGCTCCGCACCGGGCCACTGCCCCATTCCTGCACTGGGTTATCCCTGCTCCGCACCAGGCCGCTGCCACGCTCCTGCACTGGGTTATTCCTGCTCCGCACCGGGCCACTGCCCCATTCCTGCACTGGGTTACCCCTGCTCCACACCGGGCCACTGCCCCATTCCTGCACTGGGTTATTCCTGCTCCGCACCGGGCTGCTGCCACGGTCTTGCACCGGGTTTACCTGTCCCGCTGGTTGCTAGCATCCCCGCTTTGCCCACTGATGTCCCTGTTTTCGAGGAGCTGGTCACTGGCATCCCCACTCCAGCCACTACTGACTGACTGCTGACCCTGCCTTGGAGGCTGGGGATTGGTGTCTGAAGTGAAGTGATGGGCGGAGAGAGGGGGGGCAGAAGAACAGGCTGAGCAGAGGAGCTGCGGCTGGAGCATCCCACTCCACTGCCACCTTCCCGGATAGTGATAGAGGCCCCAATCACTATTGCTTGCCCTAAATGTCGATTCTTCCTGATGTTCAACAGTGCCGATCATCGTGCCACTGATATGGCTGTGGCTGTTGTTTCGCTCCATTCAGCAGCAGTATCTGAAAGGGTATACCTGCTTGAGAAGGGAATGGCTATAGGGGACTCCTGCACTGCCTGCAATCTGGCTGAAACTTTGGTTGACCACATCTCTTCAAGTCTTTCTGCCTCCTATTGGGCCTTAAGGAGTGTAGTGGAACAGAAGGACCTGGGAGTTCAGGAGCACAGCTCTCTGAAAGAGGAGTCCCAGGTAGACAGGGCAGTAAAGAAAGCTTTTTGTACCCTGGACTTCATTAGTCAGGGCATTAAATATAGAGGTTGGGAAGTTATGTTGCAGTTGTACAGGGACATTGGTGAGGCCATACTCGGGGGTATTGTATTCAGTTTTGGATATCTTGCTATAGGAAGGATGTTATTAACCTAGAAATAGTGGAGACGAAATTTACAACAATGTTGCCAGGACTCAATGATCTGCGTTATAGGGAGAAATTGAATAAACTAGGATTTTCTTTAGAGTAAAGGAGACTAAGGAGGGATTTTAAAGAAGTGCATAAGATTATGAGTGACATGGATAGAGTAAATAAATTCAGTCTTTTTCTCAGGGTTGGAGAATCGAGGACTAGAGTTAAGGTTACAAGGGAAAGAATAAAAGGGAAACTGAGGGGCAAATGTTTTTACACAGAAGATGGTATGCGTATAGAATGAGCTGTGAATGAGTGTGATTGAGGTGGGTACATCAACAATATGTAGAGTCACAGAGATATACAGCATAGAAACAGACCCTTCGGTCCAATTCATCTGTGCTGATCAGATATCATAGAGTCATAGAAATGTACAGCACGAAAACAGACCCGTCAGTCAAACTTGTCCATGCCGACCAGATATCCCAACCCAATCTAGTCCCACCTGCCAGTACCTGGCCCATATCCCTCTAAACCCTTCCAATTCAAATCCCCATCCAGATTCCTATTCAATGTTGTAGTTGAACCAGCCTCCACCACATCCTTTGGCAGCTCATTCCATACACACACCACCCTTTGGGTGAAAAAGTTGCCCCTTAGGTCCCTTTTAAATCTTTCCCCCCTAACCCAAAACCTACGCCCTAGTTCTGGACTACCCGATCCCAGGGAAAAGGCTTTGTCTATTTATCCTATCCATACCCCTCATAATTGTATAAACCTCTATAAGGTCACCCCTCAGCCTCCGACGCTCCAAGGAAAACAGCTCCAGCCTGTTCAGCCTCTCCATATAGCTCAAATCCTCCAACCCTGGCAACATCCTTGTAAATCTTTCCTGAACCCTTTCAAGTTTCACAACACACTTCCCATTGTTAAAAATCACACAACTCCAGGTTATAGTCCAACAGGTTTAATTGGAAGCACACTAGCTTTCGGAGCTACGCTCCTTCATCAGGTGATTGTGGAGGGCTCGGTCGTAACACAGAATTTATAGCAAAAATTTGCAGTGTGATGTAACTGAAATTATACATTGAAGAATTGATTGTCTGTTAAGCCTTTCATCTGTTAGAATACAGTGATAGTTTCACTTCTTTCATGTGTAAAACTCACCATGGACTACTCTCGACTGTCTGTCTCATTCTTGGACACGTGCGTCTCCATCAAGGACGGACATCTCAGCACCACACTCTACCGCAAACCCACAGACAACCTCACTATGCTATACTTCTCCAGCTTCCACCCAAAACATATAAAAACAGCCATTCCCTATGGACAAGCCCTACGCATACACCGGATCTGCTCAGATGAGGAGGAACGTGACGGACACCTGGAAGTACTCAAGGATGCCCTCACAAGAACGGGGTACGATGTTCAACTCATCGACCGCCAGTCCCGACATGCCTCAGCAAGGAACTGTAATGACCTCCTCAGGAGACAGACATGGGCTGCAACTGACAGGGTACCCTTCGTTGTTCAGTACTTCCGAGGGGCTGAAAAATTACGCCATGTTTTTCGTGACCTGCAACACATTATCAATGAGGATGAGCACCTCACTAAGACCTTCCCCATATCTCCACTACTTGTCTTTAAACAACCGCCAAACCTCAAACAGATCATTGTTCTTGGCAAAATGCCCGGCTCTCAGGACAACTCCATACAACCCTGTCACAGTGGACTCTGCAAAACGTGTCAGATTGTGGACATAGATACCACTATTACGTGTGGGAACACCTCCCACCTTGTACATGGCAGGTACTCATGTGACTCAGCCAACATTGTCTATCTTATACGTTGCAGGCAGGGATGCCCGGAGGTATGGTACATTGGGGAAACCGAGCAAAGGCTATGACAACGGATGAATGGGCACCGCACAACAATCAACAGATAGGAGGGTTCCCTCCCAGTTGGGGAACATTTCAGTGGTCCAGGATATTCAGCCTTGGACCTTCGGGTGACCATCCTCCAAGGTGGACTTCGGGACAGGCAGCAGAGGAAAGTGGCCGAGCAGAGGCTGATAGCTAAGTTCGGTACCCATAGGGAGGGTCTCAACCAGGACCTTGGGTTCATGTCACATTACAGGTGATCACCATTGCACTACACACACACACACAGATATTCCTACACACACACACTCTCACATACACACGGACACAGATACACACAGACGCGCACATAGACACCCACACATGCACCCCCTCACAGATTTAAGACACTCTGCACTCACTACACACACACACTCACACACACACACACTTTCTCACACTCATAACCCCCACCCCAGACAGACACACACACAGACAGACAAAGACCCACATGCACACATATATTTTGTGTGGTGACTTTTTTTGGTACTTTCAGAGTTACATTGCACTTTGCTCAAAAACCACATACGTTCATGTAGAACTCTGAGCTCAAAAACTGCATGAATTTATGTAAAACTCTGTTATCTCACTTTTTAGATTGCAATCAATCTAAACATCAGGTCAGAGACAGAGAACACAGGGGGCTAACACCTTCAACATATTGTCTAGCTATCACCATTGTTAACAGCTAACCTGAGAATGCAATTTTTAAAAAAAGGGTTTTGTGATTTATACATGAAAGAAGTGAAACTATCACTGTATTCTAACAGATGAAAGGCTTAACAGACAATCAATTCTTCAATGTATAATTTCAGTTACATCACACTGCAAATTTTTGCTATAAATTCTGTGTTACGATCGAGCCCTTCACAATCACCTGATGAAGGAGCGTCGCTCCGAAAGCTAGTGTGCTTCCAATTAAACCTGTTGGACTATAACCTGGAGTTGTGTGATTTTTAACTTTGTACACCCCAGTCCAACACCGGCATCTCCGAATCACTTCCCATTGGAGTGAGACCAGAATTGCTCTCAGTATTCCAACAGTGGCCTTACCAATGTCGTGTACAGCTGCAACATGACCTCCCAACTCCTGTACTCAATACTCTGGCCAATAAAGGAAAGCATACTAAACTCCTTCACTATCCTATCTAACTGAGATTCCACTTTCAAGGAACTATGAACCTGCACTCCAAGGTCTCTTTATTCAGCAACACCCCCTAGGACCATACCATGAAGTGTATAAGTCCTGCTAAGATTTGCTTTCCCAAAATGCAGCACCTCGCATTTATCTGAATTAAACTCCATCTGCCACTTCTCTGCCCATTGGCCCATCTGATCAAAATCCCATTGTAATCTGCGGTAACCTTCTTCGCTGTCCATTACACCTCCAATTTTGGTGTCATCTGCAAACTTATAAACCCCTATGTTCACATCCAAATGACAAAAAGTAGAGGACCCAGCACTGATCCTTGTGGCACTCCACTGGTCACAGGCCTCCAGTCTGAAAAACAACCCTCCACCACCACCACCACCACCCTCTGTCTTCTACCTTTGAGCCAGTTTTGTATCCACATGGCTAGTTCACCCTGTATTCAATGTGATCTAATCAGTCTACCATGAGAAATCTTGTCGATCGCCTTACTGAAGTTCATATAGATCACATCTACCACTCTGCCCTCATCAATCCTCTTCATTACTTCTTCAAAAAATTTAATCAGGTTTGTGATTTCCCACGCCGAAAGCCATGTTGGCTATCCCTAATCAGTCCTTGCCTTTCCAAATACATGGAAATTGTGTCCCTCAGGATTCCCTCCAACTATCTGCCCACCACCGATGTCAGGCTCACTGGTCTATAGTTCTCTGGCTTGTCCTTACCACCTTTCTTAAATAGTGGCACCACATTAGCCAACCTCCAGTCTTCCGGCACCTCACCTGTGACTATTGATTAGATCACTTACAGTGTGGAAACAGGCCCTTAGGCCCAACAAGTCCACACCGACCCGCCGAAGCGCAACACACCCACACCCATTCCCCTACATTTACCCCTTCACCTAACACTACAGTCAATTTAGCATGGCCAACTCACCTAACCTGCACATTTTTGGATTGTGGGAGGAAACTGGAGCACCCGGAGGAAACCCACGCAGACACGGGGAGAATGTGCAAACTCCACATAGACAGTCCCCTGAGGCGGGAATTGAACCCGGGTCTCTGGCGTTGTGAGGCAGCAGTGCTAACCACTGTGCCACTGTGCTACCCAAATATCCAAATGATCCAAATATCTCAGCAAGGGGCCCAGCAATCACTTCTCTAGCTTCCCACAGAGTCTAGGGTACATCTGATCAGGTTCTGTGAAGTTTTCTACCTTTATGTGTTTCAAAACATCCAGCATCACCTCCTCTGTAATACATTAAAAAGCATTTGGACAAATACATGCATAGGAAAGGTTTAGCAGGATGGAGCAACATGGTAGCTCAGTGGTTAGCACTGTTGCCTCACAGTGCCAGGGACACAGGTTCAATTCCAGCATCGGATGACTGCCTGTGTGGAGTTTGCATATTTATCCAGTGTCTGCGTGGGTTTCCTCTGTGTGCTCCAGTTTCCTCCCACAGTCCAAAAATGTGCAGGTTAGATGGTTTGGCCATGCTAAATTGCTGATAGTGTTCAGGAATGTGTAGGTTAGGTGAATTAGTCAGGAGTAAATATAGGGTGGGGGAATGGGTCTGGGTGGGTTACTCTTCGGAGGGTTGGTGTGGGCTTGCTGGGCTGAAGGGCCTGTTTCCATACTGTAGGGAATCTATGAAGGATATCGGCCAAGTGCAGGGAAATGGGGTGAGCGTGGGCAGACATTTTGGTTGGCATGGACCATTTTGGGCCAAAGGGCCTGTCTCGGTGCTGCAGGACTCTGGCTCTGTGACTCTATGTGCTCTGCAGTGAGCCCAATTGCAATTCCAACTGCTCTAAGTATTATGAGAGAAACTGCATCTGGACACACTTCCTGCAGACATAGTTGTGAGGACATTTGACTTCTTTGTGATCTCCCACGTCTCACAAGGGGAGCATACCACTCTACTAACCGCTATCACTACCCCTCTCATAGCTATCAGAGTAAAAGAATAAGAAAGATAGTAACTTACATACCTTAACACTGCTCACCTTCCTCAGAGCTGTGTTGGATGCTCATTTTCCCTTCGAGAACCAGATTCTATGCGATCCCCTTCTCATTTTAAGTGTTCTGGCTTTGCACCCTAAGCATATGTGTCCCATTTTATGCCAAATATGCCACATCCACCTCATAACCACTTAACACAGTATTAGACACTGATTGAAGATTAATGGGTTTGTTTCTTGTTAACTGATAGTTTATACTTATACTCTGCCATTTTATTTTACTCTTCAGTTCCCTACATTCTATTGTATTTACCCTGATTCTCAGATAAGGGAACTCATGGCATGGAAGCTCATGGTAGATACCAAAACCAGCAGATTATCAAGAAGCGCATAGAAAGTGCAAGGGGTTACTGACAGAAACCAATGTCCTCTACAGCCGCAACATGACCTCCCAACTCCTGTAACTCAATACTCTGGCCAATAACAGAAAGCATACCAAACGCCTTCTTCACTATCCTATCTAACTGAGATTCCACTTCCAAGGAGCTATGAACCTGCGCTCCAAGGTCTCTTTGTTCAGCAACACTCCCTAGGACCTTAGTATATAAGTGTATAAGCTCTGCTAAGATTTGCTTTTCCAAAATGCAGCACTTTGCATTTATCTGAATTAAATTCCATCTGCCATTCCTCAGCCCATTGCCCATCTGAACACAGGAGAACAAAGAGGAGACATGAAAAAACACATGGAAGGTAACATTAACAAAAATCCAAAAGCATTCTCTAAATATATTTGGAACAAGCAAATAATCAGGAAAAGAGTAGTAATCAGAGACAATCTAGCAGTGGAACTAGAACACATAGATGAAGTTCTAAATTAACACTTTGCATCCGTATTTACCATTGAGAAGGATGATCTAAATCCAGAAATCAGTAAGGGGACTGTGATATAAACAATAAATTAGCATTGGAACAGCGGAAGTATTAGCAAGCTTGAAAGTAGACAAATCCCAAGATCAGCCTCTCTCCAGAAATGGAAACAGAGATGCTGGGGAGGTTAGGAAGGAGTCAGAGATGGACCAGGTGAAGAAGACAGCAGGATGGAAATTGAAAGCAAAATTGATAAACCTATCCAATTCTAGATTAGAGACATCATGGAGAAAGAGTTGCGGTTGGGTCTGGAATAGGATGAAACAAGGAACATTTCATATACCCCACGAAGAGACAGATATAATTGGGGCCCATGCCAGTTCCCATGGCCACACCTTCAGTCTGAAGAAAGTAAGAGGATCTGGATTTAGGTTTGTTTGCTGAGCTGGAAGTGAGCAAACCTACACCCAGAACCTCAGCCAAATTTTCTCAAAACTTGCTGAAATAAGAGGAGTTAAAGGAGAGGTTGTTCAGATTAGATTAGATTAGATTACAGTGTGGAAACAGGCCCTTCGGCCCAACAAGTCCATACCGACCCGCCGAAGCGAAACCCACCCATACCCCTACATTTAACCCTTACCTAACACTACGGGCAATTTAGTATGGCCAATTCACCTGACCCTGCACATCTTTGGACTGTGGGAGGAAACCGGAGCACCCGGAGGAAACCCACGCAGACACGGGGAGAACGTGCAAACTCCACACAGTCAGTCACCTGAGGCGGGAATTGAACCAGGCGCTGTGAGGGTCTCAGGCGCTGTGAGGCAGCAGTGCTAACCATTGTGCCACCGTGCCGCCCACTTCAGTGAGGACGATCTCAGCCAGATTGAGGGGGGATGGATAGTGGGGATGGTTCAAGCCTTTTTTTACCCCAGGAAGAAGCGGAGAGTCCAGGTACCATCCTGAGAGGGATGGATGTATATAGCGTTTGTATGTCATGGTGAAGAGGAGGTGGCTGGAGCCCATCAACTGGAAATTCTGAAACTGATGTAAAATATCATGAAAATCGCAAATGTAAGTGGGAAGGGATATGACAAAGTGATGAAAAAGTTGAGTCAAAGTAGAAAGATGAGTAGTATGAGGCAGGATGGGTCTGTTAGGGCAGTCCTGTTTGTGGATTTTGGCAAGGATAGAAACGCAGGCTGTGTGGGGTTGGCGAACTAAGAGCTTGGAGGCAATGGTGGGGAGATCACCAGATGAAATAAGATTAGTGACCATCAGTCAGTTTCAGAATTTCTAGTTCCAGTCTACTCGGGCTCCCACTGACAGCTTTTCTCCGCTATGCCGATGACATCATCAGGGCTCTCAGCTGGAACTGGAAGAGTTTGTTACTTTCGCTTCCAATTACGATCCTGCTTTCACCTTCACCTGGTCCATTTCTGACTCCTTGTTTCCTTTCTGGGGATAGACTGGCCACCAATATCCATGACCACACCTCCAACACCCACAGTTACCTTGACTATACCCTGCTTCCTTTAAAGATTCTGTTTCATTGTCCCAATTTCGCCATCTCCATTGCATCTTCTCTGATGATGTCAGCTTCTACAAGGGGACCTCAGAAATGTCCACCTTCTTCCTCAACAGACGATTCCCCACCCTCAACCCCCATCTCAAATACTTCGTCCCTCACGCCTTCTCTTCCCTCCCACAACAGTAATTGAGTCCCACTGGTCCTCACTTTCCCCACTCCTATCTATCCAAGGCCCCAGACACACTATCCATGTGAGGCAGCAGTTTACCTGCACTTCACTCAATCTAGCTTACTGGGTGGCACAGTGGTTAGCACTGCTGCCTCACAGCGCCAGAGACCTGGGTTCAATTCCCGCCTCAGGCGACTGTCTGTGTCTGTGTGGAGTTTGCACGTTCTCCCCGTGTCTGCGTGGGTTTCTTCTGGGTGCTCTGATTTCCTCCCACAGTCCTAAAAAAGTGCAGGTTAGGTGAATTGGCCATGCTAAATTGCCCGTAGAGTTAGGTGAAAGAGTAAATGTAGGGCAATGGGTCTGGATAGATTGCGCTTCGGCGGGTCAGTGTGGACTTGTTGGGCCAAAGGGCCCGTTTCCACACTGTAAGTAATCTAATCTAATCTAATACTGTGTTCACACTCACAAAACTTCCAAAGACTGATTGGAGTAAACTGTTCACAAATAAAGGGACATCAGATAAGGCTTTCAAAAGTGTGATAACGAGAGTTCAGGGTCATTATATTCCTGTTACAATAAAGAGTAAGGGTAGTAGGAATAGAGAACAATGGATGAATAAAGAGTCAATAATAGTTAAGAATAAAAAAGAATCGTATATTAGCTAAAAACAGCTGCACTCAAATGAATCACTTGAACAGTACAAAGAGTGCAGAGGCATTCTTAAGAGGGAAATCAGGAAGGCAAAGAGACAATATGAGATACCCTTGGCAAATAAGGTTAGGGATAATTGAAAGAGAATCTACAAGTACATTAAGAGCAAGAGAACAACTAGAGAAAGTAAAGGGCCCTTGAAGATCAAAGAGGTTGTCTTTGTGTCGAACCTCAGGAAATAGGAGAGATATGAAGTGAATACTTTGCATCAGTTTTTAGAGTGGAGAAAGAAATGGAGGCAGGAGAACTCAGAAATAGACATTGATGTTTTGAAAACAGTTCACATTACACAAGAGGAAGTACTGGAGGTTTTAGGAAATATAAAGGTGGATAAATTTCCAGGTCCTGATCTAGTAGATCCCAGGTCTTTGTAGGAGGTTATGGACTAAATTGCAGAGTCCCTTACAGAAATATTTGTGAGGTGCCAAATGACTGGACAGCAGCTAATGCTGTGCCTTTGTTTAAGAAGGAATTTAAGGAGAAGCCTGGCAACTGTAGACCCCATGATTCTGACTTCATTGGTGGGTAAGTTGGTTCAAGTGATTCTGAAAGATAGGATTTTTGATTAGATTCACTACAGTGTGGAAAGAGGCTCTTTGGCCCAACAAGTCCTCACCAACTCTCCAAAGAGTAACCCATCCAGTCCCTCTGACTAATGTCACTTAACACTAAGGGCAATTTAGCATGGCCAATTCACCCGGCCTGCACATCTTTGTGGGAGGAAACTGGAGCACCTGGAGTAAACCCGCGCAGACACGGGGAGAATGTGCAAACTCCACACAGACAGTAGCTGGAATCGAACCTGGGATCCTGGTGCTGAGAGGCAGCAGTGCTAACCAAATGTGCATTTGGAGAGGCAAGGAATGACTATGGATCATCAGCATTATTTTGTTAGAGGGAAACTGTGTCTCACAAACTTGATGAGTTTTTTGAGGAAGTAACCAAGAAGATTGAGGAGGGCAGAGCAGTGGACATTGTTTACTTGCACTTTAGTAAAGCCTTCAACAAGGTTCCATATGATTAAAGTTATATTACATAGGATTCAGGGTCAGCTGACCAACTGGATACAAAATTGGCTTAACGACAGGAGGCAGAGTGATGGTGGAGGGTTGTTTTTCGGGTTGGAGACCTGCGGTCAGCGGTGTTCCACAGGGGTCAGTGCTGGGTCAGCTTTTGTTTGTCATTTATACAAATGATTTAGATGAGAATATAGAAAGCATGGTTGGTAAGTTTGCAGATGACACCAAGATTAATGGTATAGTGGGCAATGAAGAAGCTTATGTAAGATTACAAAAAGATCTTGATTAGTTGGGTCAATGGGCTGAAAAGTAGAAAATTTGGATAAATGTGAGGTATTACGTTTTGGTAAAGCAATGAAAAACACTATTTATACAATTAATGGTAGGACCTTGACAGTGTTGTGGAACAGTGTTGTAGACCTGGCATTTCAGGTACATCATTCTTTGAAATTTGCATCGTACATAGATAAGGTGGTTAAGAAGGCATTTAGGATGAGGCTTTCATTGCTCGGACTTTTGACGACTGGAGTTGGGACAATATGTTAAGGTAGTACAGGACATTGGTGAGGTCTTTTCTGCAATAGTGTGTCCAGTTCTGGTTGCCCTGTAATATTAAGCTGGAGAGGGTTCAGAAGAGATTTCCCAGGATGTGCTGGGAATAGAGGATTTGAGTTATAAGGAGAGGTTAGATAGGCTGACACTGCTTTCACTGAAGCATAGGATGTTGAGAGCTGACCTTATAGAGGCTTATAAAGTAATGAGGTATATAGATAAGGTGAATGGCAGGTATCTTTTCCCTAGGATGCAGGATTTCAAGACTAGAGAACATATTTTTAAGGTGAGAGGAGAAAGATTTAAAAAAGACGTGGGAGGCAATATTTTACACAGAGAATGGTTTGTGTGTGGAATGAACTTCCAGAAGAAGTGGTGGGTGCAGCTCCAGTTATAATGTTTAAGACATTCAGGTAAATAGGAAATGTTTGGAAGGATATGGTCCAAGCTCAGGCAAGAGGAGTTAGTTTAGTTTGGGAATATGGTTGACATGGATTGGTTGGACCAAAGGGTCAGTTTCTGTGCTGTATAACTCTAGGACTCTATGATCCTATAACGTGGTCTGCTTTACATTGAGGAGACAAAGCACAGACTGAGTCACATGACACCTACGTTCTGACCAGGGAAAAGACCTTGAACATCCTGTCGCCTTCCACAGCAACGTATCACCATGTTCCCTGGCCAACATCTCTGCACCGGTTTGCTGCACTGCTCCAATAAGCTGGAAGAACAGTATCTCATTTTCTGTTTGGAGATCCTGTAGCCTTCCGGACTTTACATTGAGCTCAATTATTTTAGGGCCTGATCACCTTCTTCATGTCCTTTCCCCAACCCTCACTACACCAAACCTTGTCATCACATGGGCTGCTACCACAAAAAAAAATTATTGTCAGCCACTAACGGTCCCCATTTGCAGTTATTCATTCTCTCAGGCTTCCATTGTCTATCTAACTGCTGTTCTCTCTCTCTTCATCTCCACTTACTGTTTATTTCTCCCCATCTTCAACCTTTTCCCAGGTACTCTCAGTTCTGAAGAAGGGTCATCTGGACCCAAAATGCTAACTTTGCTTTTTTCTCTACAGATGTTGCCAGACCTACTATGTTTATTTTTGTATTTTTGCTATTTTTAGTTTTGGTTGTCAGCATCTGCAGTTCTTCAGTTGTTTTTTTTAACAGAGTAATCCTTTTGGATTTGAAAGTTAACTCTGTTTCTCTCTCTCTCCAGCAATGCAGCCAGTTCCTGCTGAATTTTTCTATCAGTTTCTGTTTTTAATTCAGTGTCTCAAGAACCTGAATATCTCCCTCATGCACCATGTCACAAGCCTTCTAATGTAATTCAAAGATTAAAGTCTCACTTTTTAATTTCCTCCCTAGATCTTGAAAATCTGACCACAGAAGCTGAATGTCTGTCATTATGAAATGCCATTCCTTCTCATTCTTTTTATACTGCAGAATATTCTGCACCCTCTTCATGATGTCCTTTGCCCTAGCATTCGGCGCACAACTCACCATATAGGATTAACAATGACAGATTTTCTCTTTGACCCGATAATGACTGCATTTCTACACTTTGCTGTTCCCTCCGATATGGTCCCTTGCCCACAGGAGCTATTGCTGGGACTGGACTCATGATGATAGATCAAAACCCTGAATTCTTTGTTGATAGACAGTTGTTTACTTTTAACATCAATCTGTGTTGATTTTAAAAGGAGTACTGTATTACAGAAAAATCAGTGTCCGAGATTCAGTGACTGACTGACAATATGCATGTTCATACTGTCAGGAAACCTCAAAAGAAGAGACTTAATAGGAAGAGATAATGGGAGGACGAGCTATCTGCCCTCTCTGCAGGAAGCCATTGGGTTGAAAAGCCAGTTTTTACCTCTACTGGAGGGCACTAGTGGGACTTAATAGTCTTGTGCATACCAAACTGTGTTCAAACTGTGATGTTCAAGCTGCATGCTGTGATGGTCACAATGGCAGAATTATCACCGAATTACCCCTATGTTGCAGGTAAGGACTTTCTATGAAAGTGTTGCAAACCAGTTAAATAAGAAATAGGAGTTTTGTAGGTAAGGCAGAGGAGTTTAGAGCCTGGATCAGTATGTGGGACAATGACTTTGTGGCTATTACAGAGTTGGGAGTGTGGTGCTGGAAAACCACAGCTAGTCAGGCAGCATCTGAGGAGCAGGAGAGTCGACGTTTCCAGCATGAGTTCTTCATCAGGAGTGAGTGGATGGCCCAAGGAGGCTGAGAGATAAATGGGGACTGGGTGTGCGGGGTAGGGCTGGGGGGAAAGGTAGCTGGGACTGTGATAGGTAGATGAAGGTGGGGGGTGATGTTGATAGGTCGGAGAGGAGGGTGGAGCGGATAGGTGGGAAGGAAGATGGATAGGTAGGACAGTTCAAGAGGGCGGTGCCAAGTTGGAAAGTTGGATCAGGGATGAGGTGTGGGAGGGGAAATGGGGAAGCTGGTGAAATCGACATTGATCCTGTGTGGTTGGACGGTCCCATAGCGGAAGATGAGGCGATCTTCCTCCAGGCGTTGGGTGGTTAGAGTTTGGCGGAGAAGGAGGCCCAGGTCCGCATGTCCTTGGCGGAGTGGGAGGGGAAGTTAAAGTGTTCAGCCACAGGGCTGTGGGGGTGTTTAGTGCGTGTGTTCTAGAGATGTCCTTTGAAATGTTCTGCAAATTGGCATCCTGTCTTCCCAATGTAGAGGAGGGACCCACAGAGATCAACGGACACAGTAGATGGTGTGTGTGGACGTACAGCTAAATCTCTGTCAGATGTGGAAGGATCCTTTGGGGCCTTGGATGGAGGTGAGGGGAACAGTGTGGGTGCAGGTTTTGCACCTCCTGCGGTGGCAAGGGAAAGGTGCCGAGACTGGAGGTCGGTTTGGTGGGGGGGGGGTGTGGACCTAACAAGGGAGTTGATGAGGAAATGGTACGTTTCAGAGAACATCTCTGAGAGAACGTTCTAGAGAATATCTCTGGGACACATGTACTAAACAATTCCATCACCCTGTGGCCGAACACTTTAACTCCCCCTCCCACCCTGTCAAGGACGTGCAAGTTCTGGGCATCCTCCCACTGCCAAACTCTTGCCACCTGATGCCTGGAGGAAGAATGCCTCATCTTCCACCTTGGGACCTCCAACCACATGGGATCAATGTTGATTTCACCAGTTTCCTCATTTCCCCTCCCCCCACCTTATCCCAGATCCAACCATCCAACTCAGCACCACTCTCAGGTCCTACCTGTCAAAGTTCCTTACCACCTATCAACTCCACTCTTCGCTCCGAGCTATCAACATCACCCCACACCTTCATCTACCTATCACATTCCCAGCTACCTTGCACCCCCCCAGCCCACCCTCCCCTTTATCTCTCAGCCCCCTTGGGCCACCCCCCTCATTCCTGATGAAGAGCTCATGCTTAAAATGTCGACTCTCCTGCTCCTAGGATGCTGCCTGACCAGCTGTGCTTTTCCACATTTTCAACTCTGATCTCCAGCATCTGCAATCCTCACTTTCTCCTGGATATTACAGAGACTTAGTTGAGAGACGGACAGGACTGACAGCTCAACATTTTGTTGTTTTGGATGACGTAGAGAGGAAGGTAAAAAGAGATGGAGGAGTTGCAATACTAATCAGGGAGAATGTCACACCTCCATTCAGAGAGGACATATTGGAGGGCTTATCTGCTGAGGCAACATGGGTCGAGCTCAAAAATAAAACAGGTGCAATCACTCTGATAGAATTATACTATGGGCCCCCAACAGCCACCACGACACTGAGGAACAAATATGCAGGCAGGTTATGGAAATATACAATAACAACAAGGTTGTCATATCAGTGGCTTTAACTTTCCCAATATTGACTGGGATTCTCTTATAGCAAGAGGCTTAGACGGGATGGAATTTGTTAAGTACATCCAAGAGGGTTTTGTTCAAATTGTAGTCCAATAGTCCAGTGGCCAGTCCAAATGAGAGGAGAGGCCATTCTGGACCCTGACGAGGTGTGCATTTTAGAAACAGTGATCAAATTTCCTTAAGTTTTAAGATAGCTGTGGTTAAGGATAAGTCAGGGCCTTGCAAGCGGGTACTGAATTGGAGGAGGGCAAATTATGTCAGTATTAGGCAGGAGCTGGGGAGTGTTAATTGAGAGGAGTTGTTATTAGGTAAGTCCACATTTGATGAGGGAATTGTTTAAAGACCTTCTGGGGAGAATTCAGGACCAACATGTTCCAGTAAGGAGGTAGGACAAGGATGGCCCACAAGGGACCCTTGGATAATGAGTGGGGTTGTGAATTTAGTCAAAAGGGAAAAATGAAAGATATATAAGGTTTAAAAAGTAAAATCAGACAGGACCCGTGAGAAATGTATAGAAAACAATAAAGAACTCAGGCAGGGAATTAAGTGAGCAAGAAGGGGCCATGAGATTACCTTGGCAAGTAAGGTTAAAGAGAATCCAAAGGCATTGTGTAAGTATGCTAAAAATAAGAAGATGTAGGACAATGTAGGACCACTCAAAGATAAAGGAAGGAACTTGTGCTTGGAGGCAGAGGATGTGAGTGAGATCCCAAATGAGTATTTTATGTTGGTATTCATTCAGGGGAAGGATATGGAGGGTAGTGGGATTAGTGTGGAGGGTGCTAATAGGCTAGGGCATTTTGGGATCAAGAAAGAAGTTGTGTTGGATCTCTTAAAGAGCATTAAGGTGGGTAAAACCCCAGTGCCTGATAGTATCTACCCCAAGTTACTGAGAGAGGCAAAGAGAGGAGATTGTTGGGGTCTTGGCCAAGATCTTTGTATCCTTGCTAACCACTGGGGAGGTCCCATGGATTAGTGAGTAGCTAATATTGTTCCTCTTTTCAAGAAGGGAAATAGGGATATTCTAGAAAATTATAAACCAGTGAATCTCACATTGGTGGTTGGGAAGCTATTGGAGAGAATTCTTACACACATTTCTTACATTCCTAATGAAATTCTTATATTCCTGATGAAGGACTTATCCCAAAATGTTGACTCTCCTGCTCCTCAGATGTTACCTTACCTGCTGTGCCTTTTCCAGTGCCACAATTTTCGACTCTCCAGCATCTGCAGTCCTCACTTTTTCTTTACGCGCATTTGGAAAATATGGCCTAATTCAGGAGAGTCCCTAATTAGGCCATGCTTTGTACAGGCTGGATCCTGCCTTACTAATTTGATTGAATTTTGAAGTGATGAAAATGATTGATAAGGGTAGAGCAGTTGATGTTGTCTAAATGGATCTTGGTAAGGCTTTCGACAAGGTCCCTCATGGTAGGCTCATCCAGAAGATTAAGACTCATGGGATCCACGGTGACTTGGTTGCTTGGATTCAGAATTAGCTTGCCCATAGAAGGCAGAGGGTAGTGGTGGATAGTGTTTTTTTCTGGCTGGAGGTCCGTGACTAGTGGGATCTGTACCGAGACCTCTGCTGTTTGTGATATATTTAAATGACTTGAATGAAAATGGGTAGGATAGTAAGTTTACAGATGATAGAAAGATCGGTGCAGTTGTGGATAGTGTAGAAGTTTGTCAAAGGATACAGCAGAATATATATCAGTTGCAGATACGGGCAGAGAAATGGCAGATGGAGTTTAATCTGGGTAAGTGTGAGGTCAAATGCTAAGGAAAAGTATGCAGTTAATGGCAGGATCCTGAACAGCATTGATGTACAGAGGGATCTTGGGTTCAAGTCTATAACTCTCCGAAAGTGGGCACGCTAGTAGATAGGTGGTAAAGAAGGTGTATGGCATGTTTGCCTTTATTGGTTGGGGAACTGAATATGAGAGTCAGGATGTCATGGTGCAGTTTTATAAGACTTTGGTGAGGCCACAGTTAGAGTACTGCATTCAATTCTGGTCATCACATTACAGGAAGGATGTGGAAGCTTTGGAGAGGGTGTCAAAAAGGTTTATCAGGATGCTGCCTGGATTAGAGGGTATGAGCTATTAAGAGAGGCTACAAAAACACGGGTTGTTTTCTCTGGAGTGGCAGATGCTAAGGGGAGACTTGAGCGAGGTCTATAAAATTATGAGATGCATAGATAGGGTTGACAGTCAGAATCTTTTTCCCAGAGTTGAAATGTCTAATACAAGGAGGCATGCATTTAAGGTGGAGGGGGCAAGTTCAAAGGAGATGTGAAAGGCAGATTTTTGTTACCACAGAGAGTGGTGGGAGTGTGGAAAACACTGGGAAGGGGAGGGCTGGTGTAGACATATAGATAAGTATATGAATATGCAAGGAATGGAGGGATATGGACAAAGGGCAGACAGAAGGGATTTGTTTAATTTGTCATCACGTTCGGTAAAACATCGTGGGCTAACAACTCATTCCTGTACCGTACAGTTCTCTGTTCTAGGAGAACAAAGGAATCCAATTTACCCTAAATGCAGAAATTTTGGAGTCACACACAGATTCGAAATAAGAAGTGTCATATTAATTCTTCTCATGGTTAGTGATAAATAAAATCATGATTTGTTAACTAAAGAATACCAGGTTAAATTGGCTCATTGTAAAACATTGAGGCTTCATTGAGGTCTGGGAAAAGCAGTATCCATAAGGGAAGGGATCGTTTCTCAGGTGCAACCAACTGAGTGGGTGGGTGAACCAATTCATCCCTGGAATTTAACAGTTTGGGAATCCTCGGGTTGTAGCAACTTATTCAAGGAGTCATGATTGCAGCAATCTCCAGAACTGAGAGAGGCAGTCGTTGTCAAAACACCCTGCCTCTTCCCAATCGACACCCATTGATGATCCTGACCTCCTGCTCCTTTGAGTGTTCATCTCTCAGAATGTGTGACCCGTACATTTGGCAGGAACCTTCACTGCTCCTCAAACTCTCCAGTCTTGAACCTGGGTTTGGGTTGGTGCTGATTCTAACTTGCCCATTCCTGCTCAAACACTCCACCAAACGTGGTCTCCCAGGCCCCTTCTCAAATGGAACTAATCTCAAATGGAAAAGCTTTATTTTTTCTCCTAGACTTTAATTAATACCTTGTTTAAACAATTAATTTTAATGAATGCCTCTAGCCTTGATCTGTATTGATAAGAGTTTATTAAATGGCTAAGAACTTTTTGTTTTATTTTCTGGTGTCCTAATTGAAACCTATGTGGTACTTTGAGAAAGAATTAGAGAGAGATCGTCAATAACCAAACAATTATTTTTCAGTGGATCTCTTACTTTGATTTATTATTCTTTTCCTGATTGTCAACAATCCTCTGTTGATTACCCGTGTTGCCCACACGATTCCATTTCCTCCTTCACTTGAGATACGTCTGCACCCCTCAATAGCTCCTCACATTATACACTTTATCCCCACACATCTCAATTTACCTCCCCTCCCCTTGATTTAGCTGCACACCCCTCAATTTAAACTCCCACCTCTTAATTTACCCCATACTCATCAGCTTACCCCCATATGAATTGATTTACTCCCCACACTACTCAATTTACCCATCCACTTGATTTACTCCACTTGATGTTACACAAATTTACACTTCCCCCAGATTTTATCGCCACTGCTCCATTTGATCCGTTCAGCACTTCTTGCACCATGGCACCATTTAACCTTCATGTACTTCTGCTTGGTTTAACTCCTCTCATTCCACACCCTCTGCACTTACCTGTACTTCACTTCCCTCCTCCATTTAAACCTCTGGTCCATTTAAGATGGTCTACTCCTACCTGCTCCATTAAGCCCATATTACACATTAATCATCACCTAACAGTTCCTTTATTCCAATCACTCTAATGATCTACAATGGCTCTAAATCCACACACAGATATCCCCAACTGGTCATATTATTGGTCTCTCCATGGTTACGCAGCCTCTGCCATTGCTCTACTTACTGACACAAAATTAGCTCCAGGATTCACTGACATTTGGTTCAGTCTCGGTGGTGGAGCATGGTTCAGTCTCGGTGATGGATTGTGGCTCAGTCTCAGTGGTGGGGCGTGGTTCAGTCTCGGTGATGGATTGTGGCTCAGTCTCGGTGGTGGGGCGTGGTTCAATCTCGGTGATGGATTGTGGCTCAGTCTCGGTGGTGGGGCGTGGTTCAGTCTCGGTGATGGATTGTGGCTCAGTCTCGGTGGTGGGGCGTGGTTCAGTCTCGGTGATGGATTGTGGCTCAGTCTCGGTGGTGGAGCATGTTTCAGTCTCAGTGGTGGATTGTGGTTCAGTCTCGGTGGTGGGGCGTGGTTCAGACTCGGTGATGGATTGTGGCTCAGTCTTGGTGGTGGATTGTGGTTCAGTCTCGGTGATGGAGTGTGGTTCAGTCTCGGTGGTGGGGCGTGGTTCAGTCTCGGTGGTGGAGTGTGGTTCAGTCTCGGTGGTGGGGCGTGGTTCAGTCTCGGTGATGGATTGTGGCTCAGTCTCGGAGGTGGATTGTGGTTCAGTCTCGGAGGTGGATTGTGGTTCAGTCTCGGTGGTGGAGTGTGGCTCAGTGTCGGAGGTGGAGTTGGCTCAGTCTCGGTGGTGGGGTGTGGTTCAGTCTCGGTGGTGGAGTGTGGTTCAGTCTCGGTGGTGGAGTTTGGCTCAGTCTCAGAGGTGGATTGTGGCTCAGTCTCGGTGGTGGAGTGTGGTTCAGTCTTGGTGGTGGGGTGTGGTTCAGTCTCGGTGGTGGAGTGTGGCTCAGTCTCGGTGGTGGGGTGTGGTTCGGTCTCGGTGATGGAGTGTGGCTCAGTCTCGGAGGTGGATTGTGGCTCAGTCTCGGTGGTGGATTGTGGCTCAGTCCCGGTGGTGGAGTGTGGTTCAGTCTCGGTGGTGGAGTGTGGCCCAGTCTCGGTGGTGGAGTGTAGCTCAGTCTCGGTGGTGGGGTGTGGTTCAGTCTCGGTGGTGGGGTGTGGTTCAGTCTCGGTGGTGGGGTGTGGTTCAGTATCGGTGGTGGAGTGTGGTTCAGTCTCGGTGGTGGGGTGTGGTTCAGTCTCGGTGGTGGGGTGTGGTTCAGTCTCGGTGGTGGAGTGTGGTTCAGTCTCGGTGGTGGGATGTGGTTCAGTCTCGGTGGTGGGGTGTGGTTCAGTTTCGGTGGTGGACTGTGGCTCAGTCTCAGTGGTGGGGTGTGGTTCAGTCTTGGTGGTGGAATGTGGCCCAGTCTCGGTGATGGACTGTGGTTGAGTCTTGGTGGAGTGTGGCTCAGTCTCAGTGGTGGAATGTGGTTTAGTCTCGGTAATGGAGTGTGGTTGAGTCTTGGTGGAGTGTGGTTCAGTCTCGGTGGTGGGGTGTGGTTCAGTCTCGGTGGTGGAATGTGGTTCAGTCTTGGTGAAGGAATGTGGCTCAGTCTCGGTGGTGGAGTGTGGTTCAGTCTTGGTGGTGGAGTGTGGCTCAGTCTCAGTGGTGGAGTGTTGCTCAGTCTCGGTGATGGACTGTGGCTTAGTCTCGGTGGTGGGGTGTGGTTCAGTCTCGATGGTGGAGTGTGGTTCAGTCTCGGTGGTGGAGTGTGGTTCAGTCTCGGTGGTGGAGTGTGGTTCAGTCTCGGTGGTGGAGTGTGGTTCAGTCTCAGTGGTGGGGTGTGGCTCAGTCTCGGTGGTCGGGTTTGGTTCAGTCTCGGTGATGGACTGTGGCTCAGTCTCGGTGATGGACTGTGGCTCAGTCTCGGTGGTGGAGTGTGGTTCAGTCTCAGTGGTGGGGTGTGGTTCAGTCTCGGTGGTGGAGTGTGGTTCAGTCTCGGTGGTGGGGTGTGGCTCAGTCTCGGTGGTCGGGTTTGGTTCAGTCTCGGTGATGGACTGTGGTTCAGTCTCGGTGATGGACTGTGGCTCAGTCTCGGTGGTGGAGTGAGGCTCAGTCTCGGTGGTGGAGTGTGGCTCAGTCTCGGTGGTGGAGTGTGGTTCAGTCTCGGTGGTGGAGTGTGGCTCAGTCTCGGTGGTGGAGTGAGGCTCAGTCTCGGTGGTGGGGTTTGGTTTAGTCTCGGTGGTGGAGTATGTTACAGTCTCAGTGGTGGGGTGTGGTTCAGTCTCGGTGGTGGAGTGTGGCTCAGTCTCAGTGGTGGGGTGTGGTTCAGTCTCGGTGGTGGAGTATGTTACAGTCTCAGTGGTGGGGTGTGGTTCAATCTCGGTGGTGGAGTGTGGTTGAGTCTTGGTGGAGTGTGGTTCAGTCTCGGGGGTGGAGTGTGGTTCAGTCTTGGTGGTGGAGTGTGGCTCAGTCTCGGTGGTGGGGTGTGGCTCACTCTCGGTGGTGGGGTGTGGTTCAGTCTCGGTGGTGGAGTGTGGCTCAGTCTCAGTGATGGAGTATGGTTCAGTCTAGGTGGTGGAGTGTGGCCCAGTCTCGGTGGTGGAGTATGGTTCAGTTTCGGTGATGGACTGTGGCTCAGTCTCAGTGGTGGGGTGTGATTCAGTCTCAGTGGTGGAGGGTGGTTCAGTCTCGGTGGTGGAGTGTGGCTCAGTCTCGGTGGTGGAGTATGGTTCAGTCTCGGTGCTGGACTGTGGCTCCGTCTCAGTGGAAGCCTGTAGTTTAGTGTTGTTGGGAAACATGGTGCAGCAGCATGAAAATGGGGACAGACAATACAATTATTCAGAATGTGCCTGTGCTGTAAAATTGACCTTGTCCTCATTGGCCAGTGTTAGCCAGATTAAGGCCACAGTGGTATCTACATCCCCAGTGAGACTGCATGCAAGAGCTGTGTGATATATGTTCTCCAGTTCGAATTGTATGTTCCATTGTTTTCATTGCTGAAATTATTTTGATGCTTTAAATTGCTTCCAGTTCTAAAACACAGAACACTGCACAGGGACAGACCCTTTGGTGGCACCATGCCCACAGCAATCTTGATGTCATTCTAAACTAATCCCAACTGCCTACACATAGTCTGCATCCCTCTAGTCCCTGCCTGTTCATGTGTCTGTCTAGCTGCCTTGCAAATATTGCTAACATAGCTGCTTCTGCCACCTCCCTTGTAGCACATTCCAGGCACCTACCACCCTCTGTGGAAAAAAAATTTGTTTTGCACATTTCATTTAAACTTTCTCTCTCTCACCATAAACCTATCCTCCCTAATATTTGATATTTCCACCCTCGAAGAAAGATTTCGACTATCTACCATCGACTATCCATGCTTCTCATAATTAAATGTACTTCTATCAAGTCACCCCTCGACCTTTGACGCTGTCACAAAAATATACCAAGTGTGTTCAACCTCTCCTTACAACTAATCGAGGCAACACCCTGGTAAAATTCTTTTGCTGCCATTTACTGCATAACTTCCTCTTGCACTTGACCTCCCAAAATGCTACACCTCACACTAGTCCAGATTAAACAACATCTGCCATTTCTCCATCCAACTTTCTAACTGATCTGTTTCTGCTGTATCCTTTGACAAGCTTCCTCCCTAGCCACAACTCCTCCAATTTTCATGTCATCTATCACCTACATTTGTATCCACATCATTTATCTATATTACAAACAACAAAGGTCCCAGCACTGATACTGGTGGAACATATAACAGACCTCCAGTCAGAAACAAACACTCCTCCACAACAACCCTCTGTGTTCTATGACCAAGCAAATTTTGCATCCAACTAACCAACATGTGACTTAATATTCTGGACCAGCCTACCATCAGTGATCACATCAAATGCATTAGTAAAGTTCACGGAGATAACATCCACTAAACTGTCCTCATCAATCACTTCCTCAAAAACATTCAATCAAATTGTGAGACAGGACCTCCCCCACATCAAGCCATGCTGACTATCCCTCATAATTCCATTCTTTTCCAAATACAAGTCAATCCTGAATGTAAGAATCTGCTCTAAAGATTTCCTTCCCACTGATGTATGGCTGACTGGCCTATAATTTCCTGGATTGTTGCCTTTGCCTTTCTCAGGTAAATGAATAGACATTGTTTATTTATCAGTCTTCTGGGACCTCTCCTGTGGCTAAAAGAATACAAAGGTCTCTGTCAAGGCCCCAGCAAACTCCATTGCTTCCTTCAGTATCCTGGGTTAGAACCTATTAAACCATGAGGACTTATCTACCTTAATGTTTTTCAAGACACCCAACCTCTCTTCCTTCTTAATATTGATATGCCTAGAACAAACCGCTCTCTAATCTTACTATCTTGCACGTCCTTCTTTTTGGTGCGAAATACTCATTAAGCACAACTTTTGAGAAGATTTGTAGCTCAGGTTGAGGTTCTAGATGTAGGTTTGCTCGCTGAGTTGGAAGGTTCATTTTCAGACGTTTCGTCACCATACTAGGTGACATCCGTCCGGTGGCTCACTGAAGATGTTACCTAGTATGGTGACAAAACATCTGAAAATGAATCTTCCAGCTCATTAAGGACCTCATATCCTCTGCCTCCACACATAAATTCCCTCCTTTATCTTTGAGTGGACTGACCATTTCCCGAGGTACCCTCTTGCTCATAACTGTAACTGTTTTGTAAATCCCCTGTCCCAGTGTTACACAAGGAGCATGCTGTGCTTTCTGCAAACTCTGCACTGTGGTCCACATGATTGTGCTGTTGGTTTGTAATTCAGAGCCACAATGGAGCTGGTTGACTGTTTGCTTGGAAAGTAGGTTGAGAGCAGCAGCAGTAACAACTTGTTCTTGCAGGCGCTAGGAGGAATGCAGATACCCAGGTGAATATGCATTGGTACACCAACGTACTTAACTCCTTGTAAAGCTGACATGGCATTCAGTTGGAGCTCAGATTGTTTCTTGGTTTTGGGTGGCAGCTAAGAATCAGGCATAACCACTATGGGTCTGGAGTCACGTGTGAGCCAGACCAGGACATTACTGAACCAAACAGGATTCACCAGTTTGACACAACTGAGCTAACTTTTTGTTTTAAATTTTAGATTTTCATTGAATTCAACTTCCATTTCCATTATGGTGGGATTTGAGCTCAAGATTATTAACCCAGGGTCTGGAGACTGAACCACCACATTAGCCCTGTGCCACTGCCTCCCCACATCTGGCTGTGTTGCATTAACCCTGTTAATAAGCTTTGTTTACAATCTGAACAAATGTCTGAGCTGTAAAAGGATCACTTTAAGGGAAAGTTCAAATTCACTTGAGAACAGTGTTTTCAAATTCCCATCCTCTATATGCCAGAGACATCACTAAGATTCAAATCTTTAGAGGGTTTGATTGTCTTGGTTGGGCCTTAGCAGCGGAGGGTGCTGAAAGCACCTTACAACATTTCACAGGATCCTTGAAGTTTTGAGGAAAATGTCTCAGGATTGTGATAATCTTGTATCTTGGGTTTGGGGAGCAGGTAGTCACTGCATCTGAGACCCCACAGAGTACTGGGGATGGAGGAGGCAGACACTGTACCCAGTGCTTCTCCCTGCAGCTAACTCTGGGCTTCAAACTGAACATTAGAATATTAGCAGTTAAACCACCAATACGTTTAACAAAACATTTGAATGTATTCACCTTTATTAGAGGCAGTAACTCATTTATTATGACCAGTGAATGGCTCCATTCACTCAGGAAGGAAAGCCATGCTTTACGTCAACATGAAGTGCACCCCAACACACACACACACACACACACACACACACACACACACACACACACACACACACACACACACACACACACACACACACACACACACACACACACACACACACACACACACACACACACACACACTCTCTCTCTCTCTTCCTGCATCTGCAACCTGAGTCCTACATGGAGTGGGTCAATTCACAGCGCAGCCTGCAGCATATCCACTCACTGCACTGAAATACAGTGCACTATCTCTTTGAGGCTTGCTGGTAAAAATCAGCCATATTCATTCTCCCAATGTTGTGGGAATTGCCTCACTGCCTACCTTTTTTGTTCGAGAATCTTTTTTTGAATGGACCATAAATACCAGCCCAAGAACAACAATCACAGAATTCAGTCAATCCAGGACTTTCATAAGTCTCAATTAGTCAGCTATATAGTCAGCTATATAGTTACTCCGGGTTCAACAAATGCTGCTTTTGTCCCCAGTGTACTGCTAACTCTCTCTGTCAGGGTTACCCACATGGCATGCATTTTTGAGTTAACCAGAAAAAGGTCTGTGTCACCTAGCAGTACTGAGATCCAGAGGCTTCTGAATGTGACTCAGCTCCTCATTCAGAGTGGCATTTCCTCTCTCCATAGAGCGAGAAAAACTGCACAGTCCCCTGTCTGACAGCTTCCTTTACCTTTCTTCAGATATGATGCAGCAATTTCCAGTCCTCAACTCCGACAAGAGTTGGGACTGGAAACCACAATCATTGGGACCACAATCAGCATCACCAGTATTCATATTTATATTAAAGAACTGTTTAAATTTGTTAAACTGGGGAGAAAATGGGTGAAGGAGATACAATGTCAAATTTCAAAAGGAAATTGGAAACATGTTTGAGAGGGTTTGGAGGGCTCTGAGGAGAGAGCAGGACAATGGGACAAGTTGAAATTGGCACTAGAGTCAACAAACACGAGATGGGCTGAGTGATCTCTGATGCTGCGAGAATTGCTGATACTGTGGTGCATGTTGACGGTGAAGGTTCTAGACCTTTGAAAGGGATAGTGTAATTATCAGACTGAGTCACAGACTCCAAGGGCACATGAAGGTGCATTGCCTGCACCTCGTGGAATAGTAACTATACACATGGCTGCCAATTCCCATCATTGTCTGTCTCGGGGGGTGAGGGAGGAGCACAATGAATGCTGCTGAAAGTTGGATTTTTCTGAAGTTAAACCATCTGCTGGAATTGTATCAACCTCCCCCCCCCCCCCCCCCCCCCCCCCCACCCCAAAGTGTTCCAGGAAAGGAAAACAGTCCAGGATTTTTGATTGTCGATCAGTGGTAGCAGAAATCCAGGGAGATTTGCATTGCTTTCCTCTTCGTGTCATGTGGAGGAATGCACATGTAGGCCAACAGAATATATTTTACATTGTCCCAGAAGAGGTGTAGCATGGAGTTAGATATAGAGCATAGCTTGCTCTCCACTGACCCCACCAAATATTCCCAGGACAGTTACGGCACACGGTTGTATACAGAGTAAAGATTCCTCTTCACTGTCCACATTAAACATTCCCAGGACAGGTACACATCAGATCATATACACAGTAAAGTACAGTACAGGGTTAGATATAGAGTAAAGCTTCCTGTACACTGTCCCCCATCAAACACTCCTAGGACAGGGACAGCACCAGGTTAGGTACAGAGTAAAGCTTCCTTTACACCATTAACATCGAACAATCCCAGGACAGGGACAGCATAGGATTAGATACCGAATGAAACTTCCGGTACTCTATCCTCACCAGACGCTCCCAGGACAGGTACAGCACAGGTAAAAATCTGGAATATAGTGAAATAAGCTCGGGTATTTAATTTTCAGAGAGACTGAACAAAGTAAAATGACGAAAGGAATGTTGGCAGTAAGCTGAGGAAGTGTATTTGGATCAGTGTGTCAGGGAGCAATTGGGGTTCAGACACGTTAAGCCTACTATCCTTATAAGCACTGTCTATAGTGCTCGGTGCAGCTGAAGACATGGCCAGCAATGGTAGGGCTCTAAACATCAGGCTGTTTCAAGAGCAAAGCTGCAATGCTGGGTCATCTTCTTCTTCAGAGGACTGTACTG
Source organism: Chiloscyllium plagiosum (assembly GCF_037043375.1). NCBI lineage: Eukaryota > Metazoa > Chordata > Chondrichthyes > Orectolobiformes > Hemiscylliidae > Chiloscyllium > Chiloscyllium plagiosum. The sequence continues at coordinate 88,366,717 of NW_028270149.1, read as the reverse complement.
AAGGAGATGACAGAAGTCAGGAGAGGCAAGGCCATGGAGTGATTTGAAATCGAGACTTTACTTGAGCTGGAGTCAAGGTCAGTCAGTGCGCACAGTGATGACAGAGTAATGGTGTCAAAAGACATGGCCAACAGAGTTTTACTGGAATGTGGAAGCCAGTCAGGAAAGGGTATGTTCAGGCAATGGATCACCAACGTACAATGTTCAAGACTTTGGAACATCCTGAGGGCATGAAAGTTTTTCCTTGCATCCCAGAAACTGTAACATTAAAACCATGAGTAGGCTTCTCAGCTCCTCAGAGAAACAGGAGGAGACCCTTTAAGCTCCTTGAGTTTGTTACATAAGGACCATGTTGAGACTAGTTTTGCATTAAATGTATGGGTTAAATGTTTGATACAGTAGGAAAATTACATCTGTTATAACCAATTCTGCATGGATGATTAATGAGTTCTTGTAATGTTAGTTGTCAGGAGAAGACTAATATTGGTCCAATTTCAATTAGCTACTTGTGAAACATTTTTCCCCCCATTATCCCCCTTATTCCCTCACCAGTTTCCATCATCCTCCCTCTGCATCTGCTCCCTTCCCTCTCCCCCACCTTCTGCATCATTTCCTCCTTTGTCTCCTTCATCCTGTTCCCTCCCACTATTCCCCTACACTCCTCCCATCATTCCTGACCCCACCCTCCCCTGTCACTTCCTTCCCCTTCACATCTCCTGCCCTTGATTCCCCCTTTCCCTGTATTATCCCTCCCCCATCACCAATTCCCATCTTTCCCCCCTTCCATCTCCCCCTCTTCTCCCTTCCCCACCTCCACCACCCCCCACACTTATTATTTTAGAAACTTGATCAGATGGTTCCCCAAATTCTCAAAATTCAAGGGGATACAGGTCACAATTATGAAACCTTTCTGAATAATTTGAATCTTCTCGGCCTGGTGTTATACTGCCAAACCTATGTGACTACAAGTTGTCAGTGGATTTAACAATGTATGTTAAGCAGGAAGTGTTTGGACATTTCCTGCTGGAAAAATACAGGCAACATTTTGCTTGAAGACTGAAATGAAATGTCCACCTCTCAGTCAGTGCCCAGGACTCATTCATTGGTAAAGAGAAGTCCAATGGACAAGTTTGTGTGCATAGTTGAGTCGGTCATTGGGTAAGTTGATTCAGGTTGGTTCATGTCTGGTCGGACAATGCAAAAGGAGCAACAACCAGCCACTGCTGACTGGGAGTGAAGGATCAGATGGAAGTGGATTAGTACATGGCGATAGACTGGACCTCAAAGGTCTCCTGTACGAGCAACAAACACGCATGTTTGACCAGTGGAGAATAGATCATAACCATGAGGCTATTCCACAGCTCGAATTCACTGAGCGCTCCTTGTAAATGGGTTAACAGCTACAAGCCTCCCTGCAGGGCTCTCTGCTCATCCTCCATGCAGCAGAGAACAAGCCACAGGAGCCAATCTTCATGGAGCTTTCCTGTCTGGGCTCATGGTTCAGAACAGCTAACTGCAAATTGCTTTCAGTTCTAACCTTCTCTCTTCCATCAATGACACCTCCTCCTTCTTGCACACTCCACCCCAATATTTTCTCTCAACTATGCTTTATGAATGAAGAGGGTTCAGTCATTCAAAATGATGGTTTGTCATGGGATGCAGCAGTCCATGAAAGCCATCTACAATAGAGTTTGTAATTTGTACAGGTTTAAAATGATCGTCATGCACCATTAACAGCAGAAATTTGGGAAGCCATGTTTGGATTTCAGGGGAAACAAAACAGCTGGCAATCGAAAGGTGACATAACATTCTCGATGGATGTTAAGACCTTTCCAAATTGTCCTTGTTTTTACATGTGTACAAAGTCCTGGTCACACGAAGATTGGCAGTTGATTTAAGATGACCATGTGACCTGTCCATCTCTCTTTCTCTCTCTTCGCCCTCTCAGTGCACATAGTGCAGCCAGTAAATCACATTGAACAAGCCAAACGTTATGGGAAACACCACCCGGGACCATTTATCGATGGCGCTAACATCCGTCAACTTTGGGATCTTCAGCTTGAGTTTGGAGGACCGGCGACGGAGGCGGCTCTTGGTGGGGTCACGGTCTATGTTTCGCTCTCTGGTGCTCAGCCCTAGACCATCTCTGGATCCGACTCGACGGAACTGGATCCCAGAGCTGTCAAAGGACATGACGGAATTGCGTGAATCGCTCACACTGCTAGCAACCTCTGATGGGAGGACTTCATCGTTCAGTTCCAACGTGCTCAGGAGGATATTTCCATGTGCATCAACCTATATGCAGAAAGAACACAGCTTCAGGGTTATTCATATCACACATCCCTTCATACCACTCGAGTCAAAAGCAACCATTCTCAGCTCTGCAGTGTGGAGTTGCAATCGAGGTTAGGTTCACTGCTGACTGGTACAGTATCATATTCACAACTCCTATTCATGATCTGAAGGCACAATCCTGCTACAATTAAAGCTGGATTCAAAAGTTACTTCCAGGAATGATGATCATCACTGAGAAAGCCCATTAGAATCATGAGAGTCAGGACAGCATAGAGTCAGAGATCCATTACACCACACACTGAGGCCATTTAGTTCACTGAGTCCATGCTGGCTCTCTGTATACTAAACTCTGAGTCTCTTTCTTCCACTCTATCCCCATACATTTGTTAGTGTATTCCCCATTCAGTAACTGAATTTAAATAATTGACTGTCTTCACTTCCTCAAAGGCAGTGAGTAACAGGTTATTATCACTCGCATTTTTTGTATATAATATTCCTCCTCACATTCTACACCTCCCCCACATCTCTGACTCAAAACCTATTACCCCTTATCCTTGTACCATCAGACAATGGGAACAATCTTTCCTTATCTATCATCTCCAAACCTTTCCTCATCTTGTCAACTTCAATCAAATCTCCCCTAAGTCTCTTTCACTCCATGGAGAACAATCAAGCCTTGTCACTAAACTCCTTCATCCCTGGAGCAATCTGGTAAATCTCCTCTGCATCAAAGGTCCCTCACATCCTTCCTGAAGTTTTGGGACCGGAACTGGACCCAATGTTCTAGTTGTGGCTGCCCTGATCTTTATAAAGGTTCAGCAAAACCTCTTTGCTTTAGTATCAAAAATCTCTATTAAGGAAACATCAATACATAGAAACACAGAAAATAGTTGTTGTAGATCATTTGGCCGCCCAACTATTCAATACAATCATGGCTGATCATGCAATCTCAGTATCCCAATCCTGCTCTCTCCCCATACCCTTTGATCCCTATTAACTGCAAGGGCTATATCCAGCTCCTTCTTGAAAATATCTGATGAACTGGCCCCAACAGTTTCCTGTGGGTGAGAATTCCACAGGTTCACAACTCTCTGAGGGAAGAAATTCTTCTTCATCTCAGTCCTGAATGGCTTCTCGCTTATTCTTAGACTGTGACCCTAGTTCTGGACCTCTTCAACATCGGGAACATTCTTCCCACATCTAGCCTGTCTTGTCACATCAGGATTTTATATGTTTCTATGCAATCACCACATATTTTTGTAAATTCCAGTGAGTACAAGCCCAGTCGATCCAATCTTTCTTCATATGTTAGTCATGTCATCTGGGAATCAGTTTGCAAGACTCCCTCAATAGCAAGAATATCCTTCCTCAGACTAGGAGACCAAAACTGTACTCAATACTCAAGGTGTCACCAAGGTCCTGTATAACTGCAGCAAGACTAGAATCATAGAGTCATAGAGATGTACTGCACGGAAACAGACCTTTCGGTGCAACTCGTCCATGCCGATCAGATATCCCAACTTAACCTAGTCCCATTTGCCAGCACTTGGCCCATATCCCTCTAAACCCTTCCTATTCATATAGCCATCCAGATGCCTTTTAAATGTTGCAATTGGCTCTTTCCTGATGAAAGGCTTTTGCCCGAAACATCGATTTTCCTCGGATGCTGCCTGACCTGCTATGCTTTTCCAGCACCACTCTAATCTAGACTCTCCTAGACTCAAATCCTCTTGCTCTGAAGGCCAGCCAGCATGCTACTAGCTTTCCTCACTGCCTGCTGCATCTGCATGTTAACCTACAGAGACTGTTCCACCATGACACCCAGGTCTCATTGCACCTCACCTCTTCCTAAACTGCCATCATTCAGATAATAAGCTGCCTTCCTGAATTTGCAACAAAAGTAGACAACCTCATATTTATCCACATTATTTTGCATTTTCCAAGTGTTTGCCCACTCAGCTAGCTTGTCCAAGTCACCCTGCAGCCTCTTAGCATCCTCTGCACAGCATACACTGCCACCCAGCTGAATGTCATCTGCAAATTTGGAGATATTAGTTAAATTCTTTTACCCAAATCATTGCTGTATATTGTGAAAAGGTGGGGGTCCCAGCACTGAACCTTGCAGTACCCCACTTGCCACTGCCTGCCACTCTGAAAAGGAGCCATTTATTCCAACTGTCTGCCAATGAGTTCTCTATTCGTATCAATACATTACCTCAGATATTAGGAGCTTTAATTTTTCTTACTAATCTCTTGCACAGAACCTTGTCAAAATTCTTTTGAAAGTCCAGATACACAACATCTACTGATTCACCCTTGTCCACTCTATTGGTCACACGCACCAAAAACGTTGAAGCACAGATACGATAGGATTAACTAATCACTTTTTCAATGTGTCCTATCAACTTCAATGATTGATGCCCATGATCCCTCAGGTCACTCTGTCACTGAAAACTCTTTCAAATTAGGATATTCATTCTATGTTTTCAAAATAAAAATTACTGCTGGCCACCATTTATTGCCCGTCCCTAGTTGCCCCTGAGAAGGTGGTAGTGAGCTGTCTTCTTGAACTGCTGTAGTCCACCAGTAGGTTGATCCATAATGCCCTTAGGGAGGGAATTCCAGGATTTTGACCCAACAACAGTGATGGAATACTGATATATTTCCAAGTCAGGATGGTGAGTGGTGTGGAGGGGAACTTGAAGGTGGTGGTTTTCTCATATATATGCTGCCCTTATGCTTCTGGATGGAAGTGGTTGTGGGTTTGTAAGATGCTGTCTGAGGTTCTTTGGTGAATTTCTGCAGTGCATCTTGTAGATCGTACACACTGTTGCTACTGAGCATCGGTTATGGAGGGAGTGGATGCTTGTGGATGTAATGCCAATCAAGCAATCTGTTTTGTCCTGGATAGTGTCAAATCTTTGAGTGTTGTTGGGACTGCACTCATCCAGGCAAGTGGGGTTTATTCAATCACACTCCTGACTTGTGTCTTGTAGACGGTGGACAGACTTTGGGAAGTAAGGAGGTGAGTTGCTAACCACAGTATTCCTAGCCTCTGACCTGCTCTTGCAGCTACTGTGTTCATTGGGTGAGTCCAGTTGAGCTTCAGGTCAATGATAACCCCAGTTGATAGTGTTGATCGAGGGGGATTCAGTGATGGTAACACCATTGAATGTCAAGGAGGGGTGGTTACATTGTCTCTTATTGGTGATGGGCATAGCCTGACATTTGTGTGGCAGAAATGTTATTTAACAGTTGTCAGCCCAAGCCTGGACATTGGCCAGATTTTGTTGCATTTGAACATAGACTGCTTCAGTATCTGAGGAGTCGTGAATGTTGCTGAAGATTGTGCAATCATTGGTGAATACTTCCACTTCTGACCTTATGATGGAGGGAAGGTCATTGATGAAGTTGCTGAAGATGGTTTGGCCTCAGACACTGCCCTGAGGAACTCTTGCAGAGATATTCTGGAGCTGAGATGACTGACCTCCAACAATCATGACCATCTTCTTATGTGTCAGGTCTGATTCCAACCACTGTTGACATCAATCAAATATTGACATTTCCTATGCCTTCTTTTAAAATGTATCTCCTGTATTAAATTCCATCTGCCTCTTGTTTGCCGATTCTGCTCATCTTTCTATGTCCTATTGAAGTTTGCCTCACTGTTTGCCACATCTCCACATTTGGTATCACCAGCAACTCTTGAAATTTTGTTCTATGTTCCAATGTCCTACTCATTAAATTGTAGCAAAAAAAAAGTAGTCCAGCACTGTCCCTTGGTGAACACCACAACCTACTATCCTGCAGTCTGACAACCAACCAGCTACTGTGACCTATCGTCTCCTTCCCTTCAGCCAATAATTTCATCCAAGCTACTGACACTGATTCCTACTGCATACGACTCAAATTTGTTAGCCAGCCTTTTCTGTGATACTTTGCTGATGGCTTTAAAATTCATATAAATAGCTTCCACTACATTCCCTTGATCAGCCTTCTCTAGCTCTTAGTTCATCAACAAATATATGGTCTATCTTTTACAAATGTCTTCAGCAACATGGTCTGTCTTTTACAAATGTCTTCATCAACATGGTGTGTATTTCACAAATCTGCTGTTAGATCTCCTAAATGAACTCAAATCTTTCCTAGCATCTGCTTACTTCAACAGAATAGATTTTGGAATTTTATAAGGATGCTGTATTGCACCAAATCACTAATGTATTTGTACTGTGCTGTGTATAAGAATGAGGCCAGATAAGATTCCTTGAATTACACATGATGACGGTTGGTTTTATTGCTAATCAGGGGAGGTGATAGACTTAATGCTAGAGACCCAGATAATATTTGGGGATTTGGGTTCAAATCCCAATTTTGAATTTGAGTTCAATAAACAATCCTGGAATTAAGAGTTTAATAATGACCATGAATTAATTCCTGAATATCAGAAAAGCACATCTAGTTCATTAATGTCCTTTCGGGAGGAAAATTGCCATCCTTATCATGTCTGGTCTACATATAACTCCCAACGACAGCAATATGGCCGACTCTTAAGTGCCCTTTAGGCAATTAGGGATGGGGTAATAATGCTGGCTTAGCCAGTGATGGCCTCATACCATGAATGAATTTTTAAAAAAGCCCATGCCAGCAAGGAAAATGCAACTTGCTGATGAAAAAAATATAGAAAAGTCCCTAAAGATTCACTGATAACATTTGCAGTTGAGAGTTGCTTTGAGGTTTTGAAAAGTATATTCCTTTTCCCCTGGGCAAGGCCTTTTAGTTGAGGTTCTATCCATTATAAGATTGTAGACCTACTTTTTTTCTCAGTAACTTTCAAAGCTTAGCTTGTTAATTAGAGAGAGATGGTCACTCCAGCAGCTTGTGTCTTCTCTGACTAACTTCACCCCTGCCATCTTCCATCAGGTTGCACCTGGCATTGTCTCCTTTTTCCTCACTTGATGATTTCCCACCTTATGGTAGATGGAACCCTCAGCCATGTCCGACCTATCTCCTGCACTTCAGTTCTTGCCCCTTCCCCTACCTCCCAGAACAATAATTGGGCTTCCCCTGCCCTCACCTGTCTCTGCATTCACTGCCACCTTTAGCATGACCATAGAATCACTACAATGTGGCAACAGACTCATGTTCTACCCTATTACTCTACATTGCAGCTGACTCATGCACCTAACCAACACATCCCTGAACACTATGGGTAGATTTAGCACGGTCAATTCCCCGAACCCGCACATCTTTGGATTGTGGGAGGAAACCTGAACACCCAGAGGGAACCCACACCAACATGGGGAGAATGTGAAAACTCCACACGATCGCCTGAGGGTGGATTTGAACCTGGGTCCCTTGCACTGTGAGGAAGCAGTGCTAACCATTGAGCCACTGTACCTCCCTCAAACACATCTTCCCTTCCCCTCAGCATTCTACAGGGACCATTCCCTCCATGATTCTCTGGTATCTCCTTCATCATTCCTTATGCTCCCTATCTCCCCCATGGCATCTTCCCATGCAATTGAGAAGGTGTAAAATTTGCTAATTCATGAAGGCCTCGAACACACCTTCCAAGTAAAGCAGCATTTCACTTTTATTTATTTCAATCAAGTCTACTGTATTTGCTGTTCACAGTGTGGTCTCTTTTACATGACCAGATTAAGTAACCGCTTTGTGGAATGCCTCCTCTGCATTGGTAGGAATGACCCCAACCTCCCAGATACTTAGTATTTCAATAAGCCAACTTACTTGGTCTCATCCAACATTTCTGTCTTGGGCCTGCTGCATTGTTCCAACAATGCACAACACAAACTCAAGGAACAACACTTCATTTTCTGCCTAGGAACTTTATAGCTCTCTAGAATCGATACTGAGTTCTACAAGGTGGAGTATGAACTTTGTCCTTCATTTTGATCCCACCACCCGCCTACTCTCTCAGTTGCATTTTGTTTGTGTGTTGAAGGCTTTGCTCACAGCAGAGTGGACCCTGTACTTCCTTTTCGTACTTACTGTTTAAAACCTATTTTACATTTCTATCTCTCCTTCACCACCATCAGTATTTTTGTTTGTCTTTTGCACTGGGCCCCCTCACCATCTGTTCCACTCACTCCTGCTCTGCCTCCGTCAAAAGTACCAAAACAAAAATTCCAACCCCTTTTAGTTCTGAAGAAGTCTTACCAGACTCAAAACGTTAACTCTGTTTCTCTCTCCAGAGATGCTGCATATTTCCTGAGTTTCTCCAGCACTTTGATTTTTTTCAATTTCAGATTTCCAGCATCTGCAATATTTTGCTTTTAATAAAATGACAACATATAACAACATTACAATATTTGGATACTTTTTCAGGATGGTTGTTTCTAAAACCTTACACCGCATCTGAAGTTAAACTGACCAGCCTAAAAAGCCTTTAACGTCCTTGGTATGCCACATCAACAGCATAACCTTCATTAGTCCTCTCTGTTGCCACTTTAATAAACTCCTCCAAATTAATTAAACATAATTTGTCCTTAAGAAGTCCAGGCTGGTTGTCTTTAGTTTTTAACTCATATTTGCCTAGCTGACTGTTAATTCTGTCCAATGCTAGTGTTTGTCAAAGCTTAAAATGTAGGGCAAATCCAACCTGGCCAATTACTGCCCCATCAATCTTCTCTTGATCAGAAGAAAACTGATAGAAGGTGTCATCAACAATGCTATCCAGCAACAACCTGCTCAGTCACACTCAGATGGGGTTCTTCCAGGGCCACTCAACCAGAAGTGGCAGATACAAATCACTACAAATGCTGGAGGAAACATCACAGAAGTGCTTCACAGGGGGCTCCCAAGCACTGAGGATGTCACCTAGACAGGGGACGAAACGTCTGCAACACAAATTCCCAGCTCGGCCAACAGAACCACAACAGGGCCACTCAGCTCCTGACCTCATTACAGCCTTGGTTTCAAAGCCTGACCACCATCTACAAGGCACAAGTCATGAGTGTGATAAAGTACTCTCCACTTGTCTGGGTGGGTGCAGCTCAAATAACATACAAAAAGCTTGACATAATCCAGGACAAAGCAGCCTGCTTGACTGGCACAACATTTACAAACATTCACATCTTCCACCACTAAAGCTCAGGAGCAGCAGTGTACCTACAGGCTTCACTGCAGATCTTTACCAGAGTTCCCTAGACAACAACTACCAAACCCATAGTCACTTCTATATAGAAGGACAAAGGCAGCAGATACATGAAAATACCACCATCCAAAAGTTCTCCTCCAAGCCATGCACCATCCTGACTTGGAAATACATCACTGTTTCTTCACTGTCGCTGGGTCAAAATCCTGGAACTCCCTCCCTAATGACGTTGCGGGTTTACCAACAGCACATGGATCGCAGCAGTTCAAAAAGATAGCTCACCCCCACCTTCTCAAGGGCAACTAGGAATGGGCAATAAATGCTGGCTCAAATAGTGATGCCCACATTCCCTGAAAAGACAAATATGAATCTGACCTGCACTGTAATTGGTGTACTTAGTCTAAGTGTAATTTGGTGCACTCTCAGATGCAGTCCAGAAGCTGCAATCTGATGCTATACACAGCAAATGTAATGCACCCAGTATGTAATCTGGCACTGTCTTGATCTGCCACATTCAGAGGCAGTCTGGAGGCACGGTGGCACAGTGGTTAGCACAGCTGCTTCACAGCGCCAGAGACCCGGGTTCAATTCCCGCCTCAGGTGACTGACTGTGTGGAGTTTGCACGTTCTCCCTGTATCTGCGTGGGTTTCCTCCGGGTGCTCCGGTTTCCTCCCACAGTCCAAAAATGTGCAGGTTAGGTGAGTTGGCCATGCTAAATTGTCCGTAGTGTTAGGTGAAGGGGTAAATGTAGGGGAATCGGTCTGGGTGGGTTGCGCTTCGGCAGGTTGGTGTGGACTTGTTGGGCCGAAGGGCCTGTTTCCATACTGTAAGTAATCTAATCTAAATATGTTAGTCCACAATTCAGTATCTCAGCTAGTTCACAAATAAATCAGGCAGCCTGCTATGAAGTACAGTCTGCACTCATGGTCTGTCTGATTTCAGGAAATATATTTAAACATCTGTATCTGTATCAAGAGTGTCATGCTGGAAGAGCACAGCCAGTCAGGCAGCATAAGCTATTCATCAGGAAGGAGGCTTGTTAGCCAAGGGGGCTGAGATAAATGGGAGGAGGATGGGGCTGGGGCAGTGGAGAGGTAGCTGGGAAAGCAATAGATAGATGAGGGTGGAGGAAAAGGTGATAGGTCGGAGAGGAGGATGGAGAGGATAGGTGGGAAGGAAGATGGACAGTTAGGACAGATCAAGAGAGCGGTGCCGAGTTTGAGGGTTGGATCTGGGAAAAGGTGGGGGAGGGGAAATGAAGAAACTAGTGAAATCCACATTGATCCCAAGGTGGAAGATGAGGCGTTCTTCCTCCAGGTGTTGGGTGGTGAGGTAGCGGCAAAGGGGGAGGCCCAGAACCTGCATGTCCTTGGGGGAGTGGGAGGGGGAGTTAAAGTGTTTGGCCACGGGCAATGGAGGAGGCCCCCAGATCCAGACCACATGGGACTGAATGCTCCTCCTGTCTCACAAGGCTTTTTGTTGCCATCTGACTCTTGTATGCTGTTGAACAGGGGTCGGTTTGAATTCCGTAAAACCAAAGCACTAAATGGTCTCAGGACTGGTCTGCGATTAACTCTGCCTTGCGTGGGTCAATATCTCCATCAGGTAATACCCAAAATGGTACAACCATTTGATTTGCTCTGTATTTCATTATAATCTCAAAGGATATAGGCTGTGGAATTATCTGTGTATATCATTACAATCTAGAATAATACAGACTTTGGATTAACTGTATTACAATCCATAAAGTGTTTCGTGTGAAGACTGCCCTCTCTTTGGAAGATATGGATGTGACAGAAGTTCGGTCAGCCAGAGGTGAATAGCAGCATTGCCTCCCCCTTTCCCTGTATCCCCACTCACTCTGGTGTTGCCAAGCCGTCCCCTCTCCGTGTTGCTTTTGCTGGTTTTCCCCATTGGCTTCTTTGGTTGGGCTGGGACTTTGCCGAAGAAGATGTAATTGACAAAGGCATACTCTAGCAAGGCGAGGAACACAAAGACAAAGCAGCCCATCAGGTAGATGTCAATGGCTTTCACGTAGGGGATCTTCGGGAGGGTTTCCCGTAGGTGGGTGTTGATGGTGGTCATGGTCAGCACAGTGGTAACACCTGGATCAGAGGCAAGGTGAAGCGTGGTTAAAGATTTCAGACAAACTTTGTGTTTACCCAGCTCCTTCCAACTGCAGTATTAACCCATTGCCCATCTGGTACAGACTTGTACAGATCAGCTTTCTCTGGGTTCAATCCCAGTGCCAGCACAGCAATCATTTGGTGCACTACAACTGATCATTGTTCCTTGGCCAAGGACAGGAAAGGAGCATTCAATAGCAACCTTTGAGACTGCTCAGTGGTTAGCATGTTGCCTCATAGTGCCAGGGACCTGGGTTCGAGTCCAATCATGGGTGACTGTCTGAATGGAGTTTGCACATTCTCCCCGTGTCTGTGTGGGTTTCCTCCGGGTGCTCCAGTTTCCTCCCACAGTCCACAGGTGTGCAGGTCAGGAGAATTGGCCATGCTAAATTGCCCATAGTTGTTAGGTGCGTTAGTCAGGGTAAATGCAGGGGAATGGTCTGGATGAGTTGCTCTTCAGAGGGTCGGTGTGGACTTGTTGGGCTGAAGGGCCTGTTCCATACTGTAGGGAATCTAATCTAATCAAAAAAACTTCAGATATGTCAGGGTGCTTTAGAGACAAAGGACCACTGTCCAAGTAGTGATCGACAGTTTGGATGTTGGAGAGTGACGTTACTAGGATACCCTTTGGCAAGCATTATTCAAGCCCTCAACCATGTGGGCGGCACGATGGCACAGTGGTTAGCACTGCTGCCTCACAGCGCCTGAGACCCGGGTTCAATTCCCGCCTCAGGCGACTGACTGTGTGGAGTTTGCACGTTCTCCCCGTGTCTGCGTGGGTTTCCTCCGGGTGCTCCGGTTTCCTCCCACAGTCCAAAGATGTGCAGGTCAGGTGAATTGGCCATGCTAAATTGCCCGTAGTGTTAGGTAAGGGGTAAATGTAAGGTGGATTGCGCTTCGGCGGGTTGGTGTGGACTTGTTGGGCCGAAGGGCCTGTTTCCACACTGTAATGTAATGTATGGTGGTGCAGAAACCAATGGTCTCCTTTTGTGCTTTAAGTATTCTGGGATTATGGGGTGGACAGAGACCAAGCAACAAGGGTATTATGGGATTTCCCTGAAGAATAGTCCATTCACTCCCTCTAACCCCCACCCCTGCATCCGATGATCCTGGTCATATGGGATGTGGGGATGATGCAGGTTTGATTGGTTGTAACTCACCAAGGGCCACTCGTGCAGCTGAAGCATCATAATTGATCCAGAAAGAGACCCAGGACAGGATGGTGATAAGGATCGATGGCATATAGGTCTGCAGAATAAAATAGCCAATGTTCCTCTTGATTCGAAAACTGAGTGACAAGCGAGGATATGAACCTGGCAGCAACAGAACATGAAATAATCAGGGGGCTGGTAAAGGTTAGATACAGAGTAAGCTCCCTCTACCCTGTCCCCATCAAAAACAACCAGGATAGGTACAGCACAGGGTTAGATATGGAGTACAGCTCTCTTTACATTGCCCCATGCAACACTCCCAGGACAGGGATAGTACAGGGTTAGATACAAAATAAAGCTCTCTCTCCACTGTCACCATCAAACGTTCCCAGAACAGGGACAGCACGGGGTAAGATAAATAATAAAGCTCCCTTATTTTAAAACTGTAAGTCAAGAGCTGTCTACACTGACACCAGCAATACTTAGAGACACAGGAGCTCAGATGGTATAAATAATAACATAAATCTTCCAACATATTACCTGTCGCAAAAACGACCTCCTTTGATAGCAAGCTCAGTTTGACAATTGTGAACTGAGGGAGTTCAAGGTTGTCTACCCCAGTCACGGCTGCATCATCACCTTCCCAGTGAAACACAATATCATCTGTCGTGTATCCATCTGCAAAGACAGTGTAGAAAGAGTCAGCCGACGACGTTCCTTGCTGGTAACAGGTCCAGTATGTGCAACGCAGCAGATATTAACCAGAGCCTGAACCTCAGCCTATAACAGTTTTTTATGTTAAATACCAAAAATGCTAATGACCTCGCCACGATTTTTCAAGCAGTAGATTCACATTGACATGAGAAAGATAGATGAAGGAGCTGTTTGAATAAGTTTGATCAGAATCCACAAGTCTTCATTCACAAGGTTAAGCCAGACTGCTGTCTATTAATGGGGTGAGCTAATAGGTGCCAGGTAAAGTTCAGTTCAAAGACATTTGACATCAGACTCATTGGTATAAAGATCATCAGTGACAGTGTAAAATAATGGCATCTATTTGAAAGGGTGTGCAGAGGACAGAAGTGGAAAAGTATAGAAGCTGTTAAAAATGTCAGGACAGTTTGTGAGCAGTTAATAAAACATAGTTTTCTAGTCTATATGAATAGGGGCATAGGGGAAAATAAGGAGGGAGTGTGGTAGGGAATATGGGAGGGAGTGTGGTAGGGAATATGGCAGGAAGTGTGGGAAGGTGTGCAGAAGGCAGTGCGGGAGGGTGTGAAGGAGGGAGTGTAGGAGGGTGTGAAGGAGGGAGTGCGGGAGGGAGTGTGCAGGAGGGAGTGCAGGAGGGAGTGCGGGATGAAGTGTGAGAGGGAGAGTAGGAGGGAATGTGGGAGGGAGTGTGGGAGGGAGTGCGGGAGAGAGTGCGGGAGGGAGTGTGGGAAGGAGTGCAGGAGGGAGAGTAGGAGGGAATGTAGGAGGGAGTCGAAGGAGGGAGAGTAGGAGGGAGTGCGGGAGGGAGTGCGTCGGAGAATGCGGGAGGGAGTGTGGGAGGGAGTGCAGGAGACAGTGCGAGAGGGAATGCGGGAGGGAATGCGGGAGGGAATGTTGGAAGGGACGTAGGAGGGAGTGCAGGAGGGAGTGCGGGAGGGAATGTAGGAGGGAGTGCAGAAGGGAATGTAGGAGGGAGTGCAGGAGGAAGTGTAGATTAGATTTCCTACAGTATGGAAACAGGGCCTTTGGCCCGACAAGTTCACACCGACCCTCCGAAGAGTAACCCACCCAGCCCCGTTCCCCTACCCTATATTTACCCTTGACTTACACTACGGGCAATTTAGCATGGCCAATTCACCTGACCTGCACATCTTTGGATTGTGGGAGGAAACCGGAGCACCCAGAGGAAACCCACACAGACATGGGGAGAATGTGCAAACTCCACACAGAGGTGGGAATTGAACTTGGGTCCCTGGTGCTGTGAGGCAGCAGTGCTAACCACTGAGCCACTGAAACTAGGTAGACCATCTGGCATCAATGTAGCCACCTGCAGTGACAGTGGTAAAAAACCTCCTCAGTAAAATCTGGAGGCTAGTGCTGTCTCACAGACTAGGCAGAAACAGCCTGACAGAGTCATACTCACAGAATTGTACCTTACAATGTCCCAGACATTACCATTACCATTCCTGGATATATCCTGTCTCACCGACAGGACAGTCCCAGCAGAGATGGTGGAACAGTGTATAGAACAACCTGATTATCCGAACATGACAGGCGAGGAGTATTTTGTTCGGATAACTGTGCGTTTGGATAACTGATTGTTCAGATAACAGATAACGGGACCTTGAGATCTCTGAAATTTGGACAATTGATGCTCAGATAACTGAGGTTGTTCTGTATACAGTTGGGAGGGAGTTGCCCTTCAAGACCTCAGCATTGACATGTAACCCCATGGTCAAATAAGTCTAAGGAAACCTCATGCTGATTACAACGCACTGTCCTCCCTTGGCCAATGAATCGGTAATCTTCCACATTGAACAACACTTGGAGCAAGCACTGAGGGTGGCAAGCACATAAAACGTCCTCTTGGATAAGGAATTTCAATGTCCATCACCATCAGCAGCAGTACTACTGATTGAGCTGGTTGGGTCGCCAAGGACATAGCTGCTAGACAGGGTCAACGGCAGGTGGTGAGATGACCAACTAGAGGGATAAATATGCAGTCAGGTCTTCTATAATATGATGGCTGTGTTTTTGTGCAACCACATGTTGTAGAAAAATCATGCTTTAAAACAGCGCTTAAAGTGTTGGCGCTGTAATTGCATTACTGCCAACATACATTTTAAAAGTTTGCGCTGTAGAAACAGCATCTGCAATTCGTCAATCGGGTTACAGCGAATGCGCATTGACGAATGCACGTTATAACATAACGACCTGTACTTGACCTCATCCTTGACGATTTGCCAGCTGCAGCTGCACTTACCACGACAGTATTGGTACAACCTTTACATTGAGATTTCCCTCCATCCTGTTACGTGAGACTATCACTGTGATCAATGGGACGGACATCGACAGATCTAACAATTCAAGACTAGGCATCTATGAGGTGTTATGGGCCAACAGCAGCAGAATTGGACTTCAGCACAATCTTCAACCTCATTGCCCAGCATATCCCCTACTCAACCATTACCAACAAGCCAAGGGGATCACCCCTGGTTCAATGGTGAGGGTATGCCAGGAGCAGCACCAGGCATACCTGAAAATGAGGTGTCAACCTTGTGATGCCACAAAACAGAACCACTTACATGTCAAATAGCATAAGCAGCAAGTTCTAGACAAAGCTAAGCAATCCCACAACCAACACCAGAGCTAAGTTCTGCTGTCCTGCGACATCCAGTCATGAATGGTGGTGGACAATTAAACAATTCACAGAGAAGGAGAGTCACAAGTATCTTCATCCTCAACAATGGAAGAGTCCAATGCAAATGAGAAGGCTGAAGCATTCACAGGAATATGCGGCCAAAAGTGTCGAGTGGATGATCTATTTTGGCCTCCTCTAGTGGTCACCAGATCACAGATACCAGTCTTGCCAATTTGATTCATTCCACATGTTATCAAGAAACAGTTGCAGGCACTGGACACTGCAAAGGCTATGGTCCTTGACAACATTTCAGCAATAGTACTGATGACTTGTACACCAGAACTATTCACACCTCTGGCCAAGCTCTTTCAGTACAATTACAACTCTGGAATCTCCCCGACAATGTGGAAATTTGCCCAGATATGTCCAGTGTACAGAAAGCAGGACAAATACCACCCAGCCAATTACTGCTCCAACAGCCTACTCTCGATCATCAGTAAAGTGATGGAAGGTGCCACCAAGCTGCACCTGCTCAACAATAACCAGCTCAGTGACACCCAGTTTGGGTTCCACTAGGGTCACTCAGCTCCTGACCTCATTACAGCCTTGGTTCAAACATGGGCAAAAAGGAGCTGAATTCCAGAAGGGAGGGGAGACTGACAGCCCTTGACATCAAGGCTACATTTGACAGAGTGTGGTATCAAAAGGCCCTCGAAAAATTGAGGTTAATTAGAATCAGAGGGAAAACTCTCCCCTGCTAGACTTATATCTGGCACAAAAGAAGACATTTCTGCAGGAGTTCCTCAGGGTAGTGTCCTAGACCCATTTCCAGCTGCTTCATCAATGACCTTTACTCCATTGTAAGGTTAGTAGTGAGAATGTTTGCTGATGATTGCACTATGTTCAGCTTCGTTCACAACTCCTTAGAAACTGAAGCAGTTTCCCTTGGTGGAGTGATTAATGATGAAGATTACAATGATGGAAATTTAAGGGGAGAAGGTTTAGAGGAAATGTGAAGAAAAATCTTTTCATGCAGAGAATAATGGGAATTTGGAACTCACTGTCTGTAAGGGTGGTTGAGGCAAAAACCCTCATTACATTTAACAATTATTTAGATGTATACTTACGATGCCAAGGCTTGGGGCTGGAAAATGGGATTAAAAGCTTTCTTTTAACCAGTAAAGATACAAAGGGCCAAAAGGTTTTTCTCCGTGCTGTAGACCTCTGACTGTCTGACTCGATATCTTTGCACGCAGAACAGCCTGAACAATATCCAGGTTTGGGCTGAAAAGTGACAAGTAACATTCGCAACACACAATCATGAGGCAATGATCATCTCTAACAATGAAGAGTCTAACAATTGCCCCCGATCTTCAAAGGTATTGCCATCATTAAATCCCCCACACTTAACATCTTTGAGGTTATCATTGATCTAAACTTGAACTGGACTCACCATATAAATACACTGGCAATAGGACCTGGTCAATGGCGAGGAATCCTGCAGTGAGTAAATCTCTGCCTGACTTTCCAAAGCCTGTCCACCATCTACAAGGCACAAGTTAGAAGCGTGGTGGAATACTCCCCACTTGCCTGGATGAGTGCAGCTCCAACAACACTCAAGAAGCTTGACACTGTCCAAGACAGAGAAGCCCCTTGATTGGCAAACCATCCACCAACATTCATTCTCTCCATCACCAATGCTCAGTAGCAGCTCTATGTGCTAGTTACAAGAATCACTGCAGAAATTCACCAAGGCTCCTTAGACAGCACCTTCAAAACCCATGACCACTTCCATCGAGAAGAACAAGGATGGCAGATCCATGGCAACACCACTATCTGAAAGTTTCTCTTCAAGTCACTCACCATCCTAACTTGGAAATACATCTCTGTTCCTTCACTGTTGCTGGGTAAAAAGTTTGGGATTCCGTCCCTAACATCACTCTATGTGTCCCTTCACCAAATGAACTGTAACAGTTCAAGAGGCAGCTCAGCACCAGTTTTTCAGGGCAATTCAGGAGGAGAAATAAATGTTGTCACAGCCAGCATCCCCCAAGCACTTTAATGAATGAAAAAAGTACAGATTTATAACAGTGATTCCAAGGATAAGAAATTCCAATTAAGGTGATAGATTGGAGAATTTAGTGCTGTTTTCAATGTCAAGGAGGAGACTGAGAAAAGATATGATTGAAGCTATCAAAATCATCTGACATCCAGTCAGACGAAACAGGGAGCAACTGTTCCCATTTGCAAAAATATCAAGAATGAGAGGGCACATAGATAATTTGTAAAAAAAAAAGTACATGTGATTTGAGAAAAATCTTTTCCCACACAGGAAAGTAGTTAAGGTCTGGAATGTACTGCCTGCCTGTGTATTGGAGACAGTATCAGCTGAGGGTTTTTATTGGATGATTATTTCAATAAAAACAATGTACATTATACTTTACATTAGATTACATTACAGTGTGGAAACAGGCCCTTCGGCCCAACAAGTCCACACCGACCCACCGAAGCGCAACCCACCCATACCCCTACATTTACCCCTTACCTAACACTACGGGCAATTTAGCATGGCCAATTCACTGACCTGCACATCCATACAACCTCCAAATTTGGAGATGCCGGTGTTAACTTTACAAAGTTAAAAGTCACACAACGCCAGGTTATAGTCCAACTGGTTTATTTGGAAGCACGAGCTTTCAGAGCGCTGCTCCTTCATCAATATCCATAATACCAAGTGAGAATCCCAAGGTAACTACCCAGAGGGCTTACTGGAAATACTTTTCAGACACTGACTTTCATTTTGAACCTGTGCTGGAAACTCATTTGAGAGAGAAATGTGTATTAAGTGACAAGTAACATGTGCTAAGCAATATGTCTAAGCATGAGTTTAAAATAATAAACCAATTTTAGATAAAGAAGTTACCATTATTTCCAGACTGAGTGCTGGGATACAGTTATTGGAATAAAAGTGGAGTTAAGTGCTTTTGAAGATATTTAAAATAAGAAAATGTATTAAAGCTATTTCAGGAATAGTTTCAAACTGGAAGAAAACTAACATCAGCAGCATAATAATTAAGCAAGAACTAACTATAGTTCTGGAAGGGAAGTTGAAATTTTAATTAGTTCAAGCCCATCAAAGTCTCTCTCTGACCACCCGCCCCCCCCTACCCCGGAGATGAACTAGACTGGATTTTGCTGGAGACACAGTGCGAGATGCTCTTAGAATTGCATCAATGTTTATAACCTGTACCAGGATGTACTGGTTCTGATATAAAGCTGTTGTTTCTGTTTAATCTATAAAGGTGGCTTGACTCATTCCTACTGCGCGTTTAAAAATATGTCTTACAAGGGAATAGAGTTTTCTCTGTTGTTTATCTTCACTTCTGTCATTTATACACTTAATACTAAAACAAAAGCTGCAACATTGTGTGTTTGTGCTTCAGTAAAGTAATCACTAATAACAAAAACCTAAATCAAAGTTATCCAGTCCTATCTATTCTCCTGTTAAAACTCTGTCTTATCAGATATTAAGATCACTGGGCACTAACCCCATAACAAATATGGTCTCGATTCCAATACTGTTTATAATGTGTGTGTTTGTGTATATCTCTGTATATCAGAGTGTGTTGGTGGATCTGTGTCAGTGTGAGGATGTGGATCCATATGTGTGTTTGTGTTTTGAGTATTGATATGTCTGTGTACACATATTACCATCCATGTGCAGAAATCTGTGTAGGTGTGTGTTGCTTTGTGGGCCTGTTTGTTTGGACATGTGGCTATGCTTGTGTGTGGTTTGGACATAGGGTCTCTGTGGACCAAGCCAGAGGGGTGAGAGTGACTCTGAGAGAGAGTGAATATGTATGTGAGTCTGTGTGTTTGTGGATGGGTGTGGGCATCTGTATGGGCATTGTATGTGGTTCCACCTCTGAGCCTGTGTGTTTGCAATGATATCTGTGAAACTGTCTGTAATGAGATTGTACATATGTGTGTACGTCTGTCTATTTGTGGTTTTTTTTTGTCAGTGTGTGGGTCTGTGTATCACATTATTCCCCTTGATATTTACTGTGCTGTTGTCCACTAAGTTCTTGAGCACTGGGTGAAGTCCCCAATGATAGAATACCTTTGAGATGGAGGGGAGGGGAAGGAAAAGAAATTGAATCCTTGTGATCCCGAATGACTGCATGCTGAAACCCTTGGCTCAGTGTGAATGGTTGATAAAACCCTGAATGAGATAGTAATTCCTTGAGTCGAACTTACAGCTCTCTATTTCCAAAGTACAGTTCTGCTCATCTAGGGGGTATCTGCGCAAGTCCATCATACAAGCTGCTGTGGTGGTGATCCTAAAAATAAGAAAACCAGAAACAACAGTTAGTGTGGGCTCTCATCAGGCCAGTCAGAATCCCAACTAGTCACACCTCAGCTGTTCATACTGAGCCTTAAATCCCATCACTGCGTTCTAAAGACACCAACACGGAATCTTCCTATGGTCCTGACTCTACCTCACAGCTGTTGTTCCATTAACTGGCAAATTTGAGGGAGCTCTGATGGCGCATCAGAGTAAAGGTATTGCCAGTTGGTCACATGTGCTGCAGAATAGCTATTATTGAGAATATGGTGCTGGAAAAGCACAGCAGGTCAGGCAGCATCCGAGGAGCAGGAGAATCAACGTTTCGGGCACAAGCCCTACATCAGGAATAAAAGGTTTATGCCTGAAACGTTGATTCTCCTGCTCCTTGGATGCTGCCCTATCTGCTGTGATTTTCCAGCACTACACTCTCAACTCTGATCTCCAGCATCTGCAGTCCTCACATTCTCCTAGCAGAATAACCATTGCCCAATATATAACCAGAATGTTCTTTGCTCCTTTCTGATTTCCATCTCTACCAAGGGGCGAACCTGAGTCTGTGTGTAACATCTCACCTGAAAGACAGATAGGCACTCTCATTGATTTTGATTGTCCTCCTTATCAGTTAGTCTAGACAATGTCAGGGAGGGTCTGCAAGGGGACCGACCACTGTCGGGTTGATAATGGAAAATACTCAGATTTGGGGAAGGAGTTTGCTTTGGGTTTTTCAATTTTGTTTTAACAAAGTTCCATTTATCAAAATACTCAAGATTTGTCTAGCTCATCAGATCTCTCAAGCACATCCCACCAGATTATTCAACAAACCTCTTGAGATATTTAGTCTAATCTCACCAGATCCCTCAAACATATCTCACCAAATGGATCAACACAACCTCACTTGATGCTTCAAACGTATCTCACTAGATCTCTCAAACATTTCTCACTAGACCATATACAACCACTTTCTCAAGACCAATGAGGAATAGGCAATAAATGTTCTCTTGCCTGTGACAACCATATCCAAGAAAGAATAAAGAACAATGTATTGGAAGGCTGGGACTGTTTAAGTGTGGATAATTCACATGGTCAAGATGGCTTGGTACCTCAGCTTTTTAAAAGATATGTGTTGGAGACAGCAGAGGGTCCAATTTTCCTGGGGTACAGAGGGATAGGAGTGCCAGAGGATTGAGGTTGACAAATGATTGCCAAATATTCAAGAAAGCATACAAGGACATTTTTAGTAACTACAGGCGAGTCAGTTTAACATCAGAGGTGTTTAAGCTTTTAGACACAATAATGAAGGAAGACACCCCAGCACTCAGAGAGGATTGAGTGAATGGAGGAGAGCCAGCATTGGTTAGGAAAAGACAGATGGTTTTTCAACAAATCTTGTTGAATATTTTGAAGAAGTAAAAATTCAGATTCTGCTGGAGTCAGGCCCCTAAAGCCACCCAGCAAAGGGAGAAATTTTTTTGTGGGCGGCACGGTGGCACTGTGGTTAGCACTGCTGCCTCACAGCGCCAGAGACCCGGGTTCAATTCCCGCCTCAGGCAACTGTCTGTGTGGAGTTTGCACATTCTCCCTGTGTCTGTGTGGGTTTCCCACAGTACATAAATGTGCAGGTTAGGTGAATTTGCCATGCTAAATTGCCCGTAGTGTTAGGCGAAGGGGTAAATGTTGGGCAATGGGTCTGGATGGGTTGCTCTTTGGAGGGTCGGTGTGAATTTGTTGGGCCGAAGGGCCTGTTTCCACACTGTAGGTAATCTAATCAATGTTGATGAAGGGAATGTGGTGGATGTTGTCTATGTGGATTTTAAGAAATTGTATGACTAAGTATCACACAAAAGATGATTGATAACATTGAGAACTATGGAATAGGATCATTAATGCTCAACTGGAAACTAACTGGCTTAAGAACAGGAAACAGAGAGTTATAGTAAATGTTGTTCAAACTGCAGGATAATAGGTAGAGGTGTTCACCAAGGGGCAGTGCTGAGATCTAGGCTTCTTTTCCTACAATTAATTGATTTGGAAATTGGAATACAGAACAGAATCTTACAATCTACTGATGATAACAAACATGTGGCAAACAGCAAAGCTGATACTAATCAACTCCAACAAGATATAGATTGGCACAACGGGAAGACAAGAGGCAGATAGAGTTTAACACAGTGAATTATGAAGTGATGTAGTTTTGGTGGAACATGTAGGGAGAGGAAATACAGAATGAATGGCCAATCTCTAAGTAATTTGCAGGGACAGAGGATGTACGTTGATCATTAAAGATTTTCAGACAGTGTTTAGCAAATCCTATGGGACTCTGGGTTTCATAAATCGAGATATTGATACAAAACCTGAACCTTTATAAAGATCTGGTTCATCCACAACTACAGCAGTGCATTCAGTTTTGGTCTTGATACTTTAGGAAGGACATGAGGGACCTTGAGAGGTTGCAGGAAGATTTACCAGAATGTTTGAGAGATCAGAAATGTTAATGACAAGGAGAAAGTTGGAGAAGGTGAGGTTGTTCTCTGTGGAGTGAAGGAGATTGTGGGGGAGATTTGAATAAGGTGGACAAAATAAAGACAGGTTGGGCCTCCAGGAAACATGGCAAAACTTGCCATTTGGCCCCATTGAGCCTTAAAGTGCTAAATGGACACCCTGTTATTCTGAGACTGTCTCCTGTTAAACGTTGATCATTAAACGTTTATTAAACCTCAAACACCAAAAATCAAAGAAAAGATATTCCCACTGGCTGACAGTACACTCCGCAAGAAATTTAAGGTTTTGGACAAAAGATTCGGGGGGGAATGTAAGGAAGAACACTTTGCAGACATACAAATCAGAAGAATGAATTTACCATTCAGTCCCTCAAGCTTGCTTAACCATTCAATAAGGTCACGGCTGATCTGATTGTACCTGTAATCTTAACCACATTCCTGATAACCCAAGATAATCTTTCATTCCCTTCTATTCCTCTGCCTTAAAAATATCAAGGGCTCTGTTTCCACAGCCTTTTGAGGGAGAGATCAAAGTCTCATGAGTTTGAGAAAAGCTGTGCCTCATCTCTATTCTAAATGGGGATAATAATTGAGCCTCCATTCTACATTCTCTCAAAAGAGGAGACATTCTCCACACATCCACCCTGTCACTACCTCTCAAGGTGTTGTAATTTTCAGGCAAGTCATCTCTTACTCTTCTGAACCCTGATGGATACAAGCCAATCCTGTCAAACCTTTCATCACAAGACAAATTGCCCATTCCAGGTATGAGTCTAATCAACCTTCTTTGAGTTGCTATACTGCCTCTAACACATTTACATCCTTCCTTGAATATGGCGTCTAGTGCTGTACACAACACTCCACATGCAGTGTCACCTGTGCCCTGCATCACTGAAGCATAATCTGTTACTTTTATATTTAATTTTTCCTTAAGTTACATTTGCCCAAAACATCAATTTTCCTGCTTCTTGGATGCTGCCTGGCCTGCTGTGCTTTTCCAGCACCACTCTAATCTAGACAGCCGATAGCTTTCATAATTACGTGTCTTACCTTCATAATGACCATTTGCATTTCAGCAAGTTTAGTTACCTTATCTAGGTTTGTTACATCTTGCTAACCAAAAAAACAACTCATTAATTCATACTCTCTGCTTCTTATCAGCCAGTCAATCTTCTATCCAAGCCAATATGTTACCCTTAACACCACAAACTTTTATTTTCAACAGCAGCAAATTCCTTCCGGAAGTCGAAATACAATATATCAACTGGTTCCTCTTTATCGGCTGTCTAGATTAGAGTGGTGCTGGAAAAGCACAGCAGGCCAGGCAGCATCCGAGGAGCAGGAAAATTGATGTTTTGGGCAAATGTAACTTAAGGAAAAATTAAATATAAAAGTAACAGATTATGCTTCAGTGATGCAGGGCACAGGTGACACTGCATGTGGAGTGTTGTGTACAGCACTAGACGCCATATTCAAGGAAGGATGTAAATGCCCTTCATCAGGAATGAAGGCAGGGAGGCTCCAGCATGGAGAGATAAATGGGGTGTGGGGGGTGGGGGGTGGGGCTGGGGAAAAGGTAGCAAAGAGTACAATAGGTGAATGGGGGTGGGCATGGAGGTGATAGGTCAGAGAGGAGGGTGGGGGGAGTAGCAAAGAGTACAATGGGTGGATGGAGGTGCAGATGAAGGTGATAGGTCAGAGGGGAGGGTGGAGTGGATAGGTGGGAAGGGAGATTGGCAGCTGGGTCAGATCATGAAGACAGTGCTAAGCTGGAAGGTTGGAACTGGGGTAAGGTTGGTATCAACAACATAGGAACAGAAAGAGATGAGGATCTGAGCAGAGAATATAGGAAATTAGGTATGAGGTTAACAAGTAGGTCCTCAAGGATGGTAATATCTGGAACACTCCTGGTGCCACGTGCTAGAATAAGAATAGGAGGATAGAGCAGATGAAGGTGTGGCTGAGCAGCTGATGCAGGGGGGGTAGGGATTCACATTTCTGGATCATTGGAATGTCTTTGGAATAGAGAAGGATGGTTGGCACCTGACTTCAAAGGGGACTAATATCCTGGAGGGGAAATTTGGAAGAGCTACTTGGGAGGATTTAAACTAGTAAGGGGGGAGGGATCCTAAAGAAATAGTGAAAAAATAGATAAGTCTGAGGCTGGTACAGTTGAGAAGAGGCGTAAGTCAGTCAAGGCAGGCAGGAGCAAGGCAGAGAACATGGTAGGACTGATATATTGAATTGCATTTATTTCGATGCAAGAGGCCTAACAAGTAATGCAGATCAACTAGGGCAACATTGGGAACATGTGACTGGGATATCATAGCTGTTACAGAAAAGTGGCTCAGGGATGAATATAGATATGACAGGAAGGATAGAAAGAAGAGGTAGGCAAGAGAAGAGGTGGAGTGCCGCTCTTAGTTAGGAAAAAATATATGGCTGTACTTTGGGAGGATATTCCTGGGAGTATTTGGGTGGAACTGAGCAACAAAAGAGGGATGATCATCTTCTTGGAATTGTACTATAGGCCCCCCAGTGGTCAGTGGGAAATTGAGAAGCAAATTTGTAAGGAAATCTCAGATGTCTATAAGAATGATATGGTTGTAATGGTAGAGAATTTTAACTTTTCAAACATAAACTGGGACTGACATAGTGTTAAGGGCTTGGATTAAAATTTTCTTATTCAATATAGAACATTACAGTGCAATGCAAGCCCTTTGGCCCTCAATGTGGAAAAACTCTGAAGCCCATCTAACCTACACCATTCCACTTTATATGTTTATCCAATGACCATTTAAATGCCTTTAAAGTTGGTGAATCTATGACAGTTGCAGGCAGGGCATTCCATGCCCTTACTACTCTCTGACATCTGTCCTATGTCTATCTCCCCTCAATTTAAAGCGATGTCCCCTCATGCTAGCCATCACCATCTGAGGAAAAAGGCTCTCACTGTCCACCCTATCTAACCTGACAGAAGCTGACAGGTGACCTCTGTAAAATCATGAGAGGCATGGATATGTTGACTAAGGTCTTTTTCCCAGGGCAGGGGAATCCAAAACTAAAGGATTTCGAGTGGCAGGGGAAAGATATAAAATGGATCTAAGGGCCAAACTTTTCATGCAGAGGGTGGTGCATAGAGTGTGCTGCCAGAAAATGGCACGATGGCACGGTGGTTAGCACTACTACCTCACAGCGCCAGAGACCTGGGTTCAATTCCCGCCTCAGGCGACTGTCTGTGTGGAGTTTGCACATTCTCCCCATGTCTGTGTGGGTTTCCTCCGGGTGCTTCAGTTTCCTCCCACATTCCAAAAATGTGCAGAGTAGGTGAATTGGCCATGCTAAATTGCCTGTAGTTTTAGGTGAAGGGGTAAATGTAGGGGAATGGGTGTGGGTGGGTTGCGCTTCGGCGGGTCAGTGTGGACTTGTTGGGCCGAAGGGCCTGTTTCCACACTGTAAGTAATCTAATCTAAGACATGATGAAGGCTAGTACCATTACTACATTTAAAAGACATCTGGATGAGTATCTGAATAGGAATGGTTTAGAGGGATATGGGCCAAATCAAGACAAATGGGGCTAGAGTAATTCAGGATATCTGGTCTGATGAGTTGGAGTAAAAGGGTCTGTTTGTATACTGTGTGACTCCCAACTACCTTCTATTCGCTTCCTCACACCCTGCTTGCTGCAAGGACTCCATTCCATTCTGCTACTTTCTCTATATCCATCACAGAATCGTCATAGAATCCTTCCAGTATGGAAACAGGCCATTTGGCCCATCGAGCCCACACCGACCCTCCGAAGAGTATCCCACCCAGGTCCATTTCCCTTCCCTATTACTTTATATTTTCCCCTTACTAACGCACCTAACCTACACATCCCGGAACACTATGGGCAATTGAGCATGGCCAAATCAGCTGACCTGCACATCTTTGGACTGTGGGAGGAAACCGGAGCACCTGGAGGAAACCCACGCAGACACAGGGAGAATGTGCCTGATGGTCCCTAGTGCTGTGAGGCCACTGTGCCACCATATCTGTTCTGATGAATCAAAAAGTTCTGAAGAAGAATTACTGGACTTGAAACATCAGGTGACAACCACCTGATGAAGGAGCAGCGCTCTGAAAGCTAATGCTTTCAAATAAACCTGTTGGACCAAAACCTGGCGTTGAGTTTTTTAACTCTGTACACCCCAGTCCAACACCGGCGTCTCCAAATCATTTGCTTCTAAAGAGACTGTAGATATCAGTCATTGAGAAAATGCTGCAGTTTAGTATTCTGGAGCTTTAACAATGTCTTGAACATATCACAGTGTAATCAAATAGAGGCAGCACAGTTTTAAAATGAGGGAAATGCATTTGTTTAATTAGGCGAGACCACTCTCTTTCATCTTGTAATCCAAGTCCAGGTAGCATTCAGACTGATTAAGCACCAATTGGAATTGTCCATCGTTCAGCTTTATGTTTACCTCTGCCGCTGCCCATCACACAGAAATGAAACTTGCCTTACAGAAAGATTCTCAAATTAACAAGAGAATTCAATCTTGTCAGAGGATTTTATAGTGCGGGATGTGACCATTTGGCCTAGTGAGCCTGTGCTGTCTTCAGACTGCACTCTCAGACTAGTCCCTTGCAACCCATCCAACCCCAATAGCCCCAATAGATTTTCCTGGTGATCGTATGAATGATATAACTAATATTTGACAGTTATTATTGAATCTGCTACCATTATCCTTTTAGGTAGCCTGTTCCACATTGCACTGACTCACTATCATAAAAGATCTTTTCAGTTCAACTCTGGCTTTTATGCCCATGTATTTACCTTTTAGTTACGGAGCCTACTTTTGATGTTAGCCACCCAGTTAATTAATGGATAGAGGTACGTTAAGCTGGAGGATGCATGAACTGCCATAGCACCTACCTGAGTCCGTACAAGACAGTGCCATCAGGGTGCAGGCGGATCATACGGTTTTTCACGGTCACCCCGTGGAGAAAGGATTTCTTGTCGTTCAGGAAGTACGTGTCTGGGAGCCACAGCTGATCAGCCACCCGATTGTCCAGGGTGAGATTGAGCGGGAGAGCCGTATATGACAAACGCTTGTCCCTCCAACCTTGTTGGAAATACATGGTAATAGTATAATCCTGCAAAACAAAAACATCGGTCAATTATACCTGCCTTGCTGATCAAACCCAAATATTAAAAGGAGCATTTTTTAATCACTGTCTCGGTTAAACATGCACAACACTTGCTGTTCTGTGTTTTGCTGTGGGTAGCTTGTTTTTCGCGACATTGCTCACCCAATGTTTTCGGGAGTGAACACATGGTGTCTGCTGATACGCCTGGTGCAGTGCCGAGGGTGTGCTACACAGCCGAACCTACTGAGGAATTAAACCAAAGACCTGACTGCCCCCTCAGTCAAATGTAATAGACCCTCGTATATTTATCCATTTTTCCACAGTATCTATCCCCCAAGCAATATCACAAAACAGATGACCTGCCCACTATCATGCTGCTGCACATAAGTGCATATTACAAAACAATTTGAAAACACTTAATACAAAGTAGTCTTTTGGCTGGAGAGCATTATGTGACATCTGGAGCAAGTGCTGTATCAATGCAAATTTTCTTTTCTCATTTTAATGGCTGTGAAGGATTGGGACATGCTGTAGTGGTGGACTGTAAAAAGTTATGAATAACAGCACTGACTATTTTCAGAGAAAGAAAACACAAAACGTCCATCAGCAACTGCAGATAAGCCCATGTTAGTACGACAGGAAAGACCTCCACATATTATACTATTGAGCAGTTTTAAACAAAAGCTTTAATAAACACAGACTAGTGACAGTATGTTCTTACATAACAGACAAAGAGTATTACAACATTAAAAGACAAGCAATTTGTACGAGAATCATCTTCTTAGTTTTGACTCTTTAAAAGCTGTGGACGACAATAACAAGAACATTTTTCAAAATGGATTTACCAGGATATCTGCATAATTTTGTAGCAAGGAGTTTTGGTACCTGTTGCAATCTCTTTTTGGCTGTTGATTCCTGTAATGTGCCGTCTACCAGGAACAGAAAGTTTGAAGTGAAGCTGGTTCATTCTCAAGTAACTAAGCAGGTTAGAATTGGAGACAAATTACAAACACGTAGACACAGAAAGAGAGTAAGACACTGGAAGGTGTGTTACTGCTCTCCACAGCAGAAGCTGTTTGTTCTCTTCAGTAAAAAGAGACAGTTAAACATCGCGATAACCACTTCCATTTCCTGCAGCAGTTGCTATGAGCTGTGAATTTTTGAACTAGTAAGTAAGAAACACTTTCCAAGTGAATCAGTTGCTCTGTACTAGCTGCAGAAAGCTTTCCATCCCTAAAGCTTTCCCAAGGTATATCAGGAAAAAAAAAAGAATGGCTAGAGTAAGATTAGGGCCAATGAAGGGCAGTAGTGGGAAGTTGTGCGTAGAGTCCGAGGAGATATGAGAAGCAATAAATTAATAGTTTTCGTCAATATTCACACTGGAAAAAACAGAATACTGAGATGCAGGCTACTGGACAAGACGGGATTGAGGTTCACAACAAGGAGGTGTTAGCAATTCTGGAGAGTGTGAAAATAGATAACTCCTCTGGGCTGCATTAGTTCCCTGGGAAGCCAGGGAGGAGATTACAGAGCCTTTGCCTTTGATCTTTATGCCGTCATTGTCTATAGGAATAGTGCCAGAAGGCTGGAGGCTAGCAAATGTTGTCCCCTTGTTCAAGAAGGGGAGTAGAGACAACCTTGTTAATTATCGACCAGTGAGCTTCAGTTGTGGGTAAAGTGTTGGAAAAGGTTAAAAGAGATAGGATTTATATTCATTGACAAAGGAATAAGTTGATTAGGGATAGTCAACACAGTTTTGTGAAGGGTAGGTCGTGCCTCACAAACATTACTGAGTTCTTTGAGAAGGTGACCAAACAGGTGGATAGGGTAAAGCAGTTGTTGTGGTGTATATGGATTTCAGTAAGGCATTTGATAAGGTTCCCCATGGTAGGCTATTGCACAAAATATGGAGAAATGGAATTGAGGGTGGTATTGAGGGTGGTCTTCATAGATCCCTGAAAGTTGCAACCCTGGTTGATAGGGTTGCTAAGAAGGCATACGGTGTGTTGGCTTTTATTGGTAGAGGGATTGAGGTTTGGAGCCATGAGGTCATGCTGCAGCTGTTCAAACCTCTGGTGCGGCCACACTTGGAGTATCGCATACAGTTCTGGTCACCACATTATAGGAAGAATGTGGAAGATCTGGAAAGGGTTCAGAGGCAATTTATTCAGATGTTGCCTGGTATGGAGGGAAGGTCTTGTGAGGAAACGCTGAGGAACTTGAGGCTGTTTTCCGAAGAGAGAAGGTTGAGAGGTGATTTAATTGAGTGAATTAATTCATGAACATCATCTATCAACAAAAAGCCTTGACCCACTCTCACGAGTATCCTCACATACAGGTGAGGAAGGACACCACTATGACTGGGACAATACATCAATCCTAGGACAAGCCAAACAGAGACATGCACGAGAATTCCTAGAAGCATGGCATTCCAATTGGAACTCTATCAACAAACACATTGACTTGGATCCCATTTACCATCTCTTGAGAACAAGAACAGGAAATGACATCACCAACCCAAGGAAACCTAAACACATAAATAGAAAGCGGGCCATACCACCAGTGCTTCACTGGAGGCTCACTGCTGATGGTACCTAGTATAGGGATGAAACGTCTGGAAACTAACCTTCCAGCTCAGTGATCAAACCTACATCCAGAACCTCAACCTGAGCTCCAAGTCTTGCTAATCAGTAGCTTTAGTTTAATTAGTACAGTTTTTCTTTAGTACAGAAACCTGGTCCATGCTTTCTATTGACTTTGAATTGAAGGTGAGATAAATTGGGATACAGTGCATTTATGAAAAATAATTACGTTTACTATTTGTTATAACTACATGAACATGTCAGTGATGAGCTGGTGTGGCATGGTGTCAGTGATGACCCGGTTTGGAGAGTGTTTAGATGACGAGATAGCATGGGATGGGTTGGGTGATTAGCTGGTGTGGAGGAGGCATGGGTGTCGAGGCAGCTTTGGAGGGGGGGTGGGGTTGGTCAGTGATGAGGTGGAGTGGAAGGAACATGTTGGTGATGAGGTGGCGTGGAGGAGGTGTTGCTGAGCATGGGCACACCAAGTAGTCATTTCTTGCAATCTCCAAATTAAAAGTAATCTTTTACACTCTCTCTCTCTCTTTTCTGGTTTCATTTGTTTATAAAGGTCTAAATGGGTTGTCTATGTTTGGATTCCTCTTTGTCTATCACAGGGCAAAATGCAGAATGCTATGGCATGTAATGCTGTTGTAATGCTTGCTCAGAGGCATGCAGCCACTGAATACAAATTGTTTAAACACCAAGAGGGTAATGTAATGCGTGTCCTGTGATGCTGAGTGGAAATGTGAGATGCCTGCCCCCTGTAACTGGTGTTAGTGGACAGCTTGACATGATGGGTTTCATTGCCTGTGGTTCCTGGCCATCATTGCTCTGTGGGTCATCCCTTATGTTTCAGTATTGGTAGTTTGACTCATTGAATCCACCCTCTCCAAGACAGGTCAGGTCTCAGTGTCTCAGCTATTGTTTCGGTGGTGAACTGTTGCTTTTCTCCTTCATCATGGGTTGCATTCAGCTGCAGGAATACTAGTTCCCACAATTATCTATGCTTCTTTTTGAGCTTTTTGAGTCTTTTTGAGTGTGAAAGCCACTGTTACTGATGACTTAATTCATCTAATAGAGCATGGTGGTGTCACAACTCATGTCACATGGGAAATGCACTCGCTCCGAGAGATTCTGAAAGGAGTTAAGCACACATTACATTATCTTCTTGGTGTTTAAACAATCTGTATTCAGTGGCTGCATGCCTCTGAGCAAGCATTACGACAGCATTACATGCCATAGCATTCTGTATTTTGCCCTGTGATTGACATTTTGTACTGAATTCCTTTAAAATCAGCCTCAACAGTATTTGAATCAATAATCAATTTGTCCCTATAGTTTGAGTGTACAACATCATCACAATGATCTTCCTCATCTTCACCAGCTTCATCGCTGTCATCAGTTGTACCAGTCAATTCAGGATCCTAATTCCACAACGTATCATCATCAGTGCCATCACGCACATTAGCTATTCCACATTTTAGAAGTTTCTTTTGTCATTATTTGAGTCAAGTTCATTCCAAGATTCTTTGAGCTATTGGCATAATGTTGGTCATGAGGGTGCTCAAGTATTTCTACCTTTGCTGATACTTTTTTCACTGTCACCGTCAAGATCATGGATGCAAAATGTTGACTCTGTTTCTCTGTCCACAGTCACTTACAGACCTGCTGAGTTTCTCCAGCAATTTCTGTTTTCATTTTAGATTTCCAACACTGCAGTTCATTGATTTTTATGGTTTAGTTCATCATGTCTACTTGTCTCATCATCTATTGGACAGTGTTCTTGAGAGGGTTATTAATAAGGTTGAATAATACTCATAAGAGAACCACCAGAATAACAACTGTGTCAGTATTGGCTGATCCTCATCATGGTCTACATGACTGGGGTATGAAATGCCCAGGATGAACAAACTTGTTTCTCTGCATCGTCCTCTTGGTCTCAAACGCCTCATGCTTATGATCATGCAAACATCTTTCTCCTTTCCGGTGAACAATGCCTTTGTGCAATTTCTTTTTTGGGAGAATTTTGTGCATGAATATCGCCCAATGACTTTAATTTTGTGTCATCTGCCTTAAAAGGTAAACCCATTGTGAGCCAAGTCATCTTGGGGCCAGTCATCATTACAAGAGTGGTTTTCTCACCAGTCTTGGTCACAGTCTTGTTTGCTGGCACGTGGAAGTTCATCCACGTTTCCATTGCAGACTAATTGATTCTCGACTTGGAGATGCCGGTGTTGGACTGGGGTGTACAAAGTTAAAAATCACACAACACCAGGTTATAGTCCAACAGGTTTAGATTAGATTAGATTACTTACAGCGTGGAAACAGGTCCTTCGGCCCAACAAGTCCACACCGACCCGCCGAAGCGCAACCCACCCATACCCCTTTTTACCTAACACTGCAGGCAATTTAGCATGGCCAATTCACCTTACCTGCCCATCTTTGGACTGTGGGAGGAAACCGGAGCACCCGGAGGAAACCCACGCAGACACGGGGAGAATGTGCAAACTCCATACAGTCTGTTGCCTGAGTCGGGAATTGAACCCGGGTCTCTGGCGCTGTGAGGCAGCAGTGCTAACCACTGTGCCACCGTGCCGCCCACTAATTGGAAGCACACTAGCTTTCGGAGCGTCACTTCTTCATCAGGTGGTAGTGGAGGGCTCAATCCTAAAACACAGAATTTATAGCAAAAATTTACAGTGTGAAGTAACTGAAATTATACATTGAAAAATTGATTGTCTGTTGAGTCTTTCATCTGTTTGAATACCATGATAGTTTCACTTCTTTCATGTGTAAATCACAAAACCTTTTTTTAAAAAGTTGCATTCTCAGGTTAGCTGTTAACAATGGTGATAGCTAGACAATATCTTGAAGGTGTTGGCCCCCTGTGTTCTCTGTCTATGCCATGATGTTTAGATTGATACTAATCTAAAAAGTGAGATAATGGAGTTTTACATGAATTCATGCAGTTTTTGAGTTCAGAGTTCTACATGAATGCATGCAGTTTTTGAGCAAAATACAATGTAACCCTGCAAATACAAATTCACCCCACAAAATATATGTGTGCATGTGGGTCATTGTCTGTCTGTGTGTGTGTGTCTGTCTAGGTTGGGGGTTGTGAGCATGAGAAAGTGTATGTGTGTGTGTAGTGAGTGTGGGAGTGTCTTAAGTCTGTGAGGGGGTGCATGTGTGAGTGTGGGAGTGTGTGTGTCTGTAAGGGTGTGTTTGGGTGTCTGTGTGCGTGTCTGTGTACATGTGTGTCCGTGCGTTAGTGTGTATAGGAGTGCCTGTGTGTATGAGTGAGAGAGTGTGTGTGTGTAGGAGTATCTATGTATGTGTATAGTGCAATGGTGGTCACCTGTAATGTGACATGAACCCAAGGTCCCGGTTGAAGCCCTCCCTATGGGTATCGGACTTAGCTATCAGCCTCTGCTCGGCCACTTTTTGCTGCTGCCTGTCCCGAAGTCCACCTTGGAGCATGGTCACCCGAAGGTCCAAGGCTGAATGTCCTGGACCACTGAAGTGTTCCCCAACTGGGAGGGAACCCTCCTGTCTGTTGATTGTTGTGCGGTGCCCATTCATCCATTGTCGTAGCCTTTGCTCAGTTTCCCCAATGTACCATGCCTCAAGGCATCCTTGCCTGTAATGTATAAGATAGACAACGTTGGCTGAGTCACATGAGTACCTGCCATGTACAAGGTGGGAGGTGTCCCCATGCGTAATGGTGGTATCTATGTCCACACTCTGACACGTCTTCAGCGCCTACCGTGACAGGGTTGTATGGAGTTGTCCTGAGAGCCGGGCAGCTTGCTACGAACAATGATCTGTTTGAGGTTTGGCGGTTGTTTAAAGGCAAGTAGTGGAGGTGTGGGGAATGTCTTGGTGAGGTGCTCATCCTCATTGATAATGTGTTGCAGGTCACGAAGAACATTAGTTTTTCAGCTCCTGGGAAATACTGAACAACGAAGGGTACCCTGTCAGTTGCAGCACATGTCTGTCTCCTGAGGAGGTCATTACAGTTCCTTGCTGTGACACGTCGGAACTGGCAGTTGATGAGTTGGGCATTGTACCCTGTTCTTGTGAGGCCATCCCTGAGTACTTCCAGATGTCCCAGTCTTCTTCTAAGGTTGGGTGATGAAGCAATGAAATTAAATGGTTTTATTATCAAGTTCAGAAGGCAGATTCTGTCAAACATCTGTTTCCTGGTGGAGTACTGAATTGTGTCTTTCTCTAAATCTTACACACTACCTGGCATTAGCCTTGAACCCCAAACTGCCATCATTCTTCACTTCCCTTAGGGCATGGAGCCAATGTTTTGTGGCTGATATTGTGACATGTTTCTGATGTTTGTTTACCTGTTCAGTCACGTTTTCCTGCAGTTTTACATTGAGCTTAATCCTTGTTACCCTTTCTTAAGGACACTGTGACAGGTCATGTGATTAGATTAGATTAGATTAGATTACATTACATTACAGTGTGGAAACAGGCCCTTCGGCCCAACAAGTCCACACCGACCCGCCGAAGCGCAACCCAACCATACCCCTACATTTACCCCATACCTAACACTACGGGCAATTTTAGCACGGCCAATTCACCTGACCTGCACATCTTTGTGACTGTGGGAGGAAACCACGCAGACACGGGGAGAACATGCAAACTCCAGTCAGTCGCCTGAGGCAGGAATTGAACCTGGGTCTCTGGCGCTGTGAGGCAGCAGTGCTGTGCCGCCGTGGTGCACATTAATCTTGTCAATTGGTTGGAGGCTGTCACTTCATCTGGTGGAGAGAATATCTAAATGTTCTGTGTGCCTTTAAATGAATGAAGTCATCAAATCGGAGTAACTTCCCCAAAGTATTGACTATTGAAAAGACTACATGTCAATTATATTACAAGACTGACTTATACACAGGTCATGATTTGGAGATGCCGGTGTTGGACTGGGGTGTACAAAGTTAAAAATCACACAACACCAGGTTATAGTCCAACAGGAGTGACGCTCCTTCATCTGATCAGGCAATCACTTGATGAGGGAGCGTCGCTCCAAAAGCTAGTGTGCTTCCAATTAAACCTGTTGGACTATAACCTGGTGTTGTGTGATTTTTAACTTTATACACAGGTGATAGACATTTTTGATTAAAAAAAAGCATGGCTATTTATTTACTGGCTAAAAATTACTGAGTTTTAAAAGACTGAGAGCATATTATACTGACTTGAATCAGCAGTTTCTAAGATGGCAGATGTGGGTACTTAAGAGATTAGAGTCAAGATTAGAGTGGTGCTAGGGAAATCGACGTTTTGGGCAAAAGCCCTTTTTCAGGGCTTTTCTGATTTATTTCTGATGAAGGGCTTTTGTCCGAAATGTCTATTTTTCTGCTCCTCGGATGCTGCCTGACCTGCTGTGCTTTTCCAGCACAACTTTAATATAGTTTCCAAGAACATTTACATCACTCAATTTTACTAATACCAAAGCCAATAAAATGGAATCAACCTGTTTCCAGGGGTCCATTAAAGATAATCAGCCAAGGGGAATATAAATGTGAAATACCTTCTGACCCAGTTACAGAACATCCAGACAAAATCAGGATGGTGAAGAAGCCAATAAATGTGAAAAGAAGATGAGTTCTGCAACACGGTAATTTACCCACCCATAATCTAATCCGGTCAAAATGAAGCAATTGCAATCCACTATATTTAGATCATTGGTAAGATGGATCATATGACAAAGGCATGAACTCTCTCGTCTTTCAGAAACTTTTCTCCAGTCAACAAGGACAAAAGCTGAAGAGAACACTGGAGAAGCAGCACCCGTAACTGGATGTTATTCTCTCTCCACACCCTTGTAATGAAGAATAGGTATAAATCATCTGAGGCATGGTTGCATAATGGAGGGCGGCACGGTGGCCCAGTGGTTAGCACTGCTGCCTCACAGCGCCAGAGACCCAGGTTCAATTCCCGCCTCAGGTGACTGACTGTGTGGAGTTTGCCCATTCTCCCCGTGTCTGCGTGGGTTTCCTCCGGGTGCTCTGGTTTCCTCCCACCGTCCAAAGAAAAATATGCAGGTCAGGTGAATTGGCCATGCTAAATTGCCTGTAGTGTTAGGTGAAGGGGTAAATGTAGGGGAATGGGTCTGGGTGGGTTGCTCTTCAGTGGGTCGATGTGGACTTGTTGGGCCGAAGGGCCTGTTTCCACACTGTAAGTAATCTAATTATATAGTTAAGTCATCTCAATGCCCATTCGAGAGGTTTATTGCGTTCACCTTGACGCCATCCCAGTCATCAGTTTACCTTGAACATTTATGGGGCTACATACGAGAGCACCCACTCTGTAGCTGGTCCTTGAGTGTGTGAGTTTGCAGTTACAGCATTTTAGCTATTTTTTACTAGACTTAATTAAGCAAAAAAAAATGCATCTCTTCAGCAAAGTGTATGTGTGTGTGTGAGACAGATCTCTGCATCAGATCGAAGGTACATGTCAATGCAAAGTTTATAAAATCAGCTTTAGTCTTCAGCTGCTCCCAGGACTGTCTCAATGTTGGTGGGAATGCAAGGAGCTGGTTCCAGCAGCTTCTCCTCTCTCTGAAATCTATTTGAACTCTTCAGATCTGGATGCAGGATTTGGGTTGGGTGTGGCAGCTTCCAAAATCTTTTTTGTCCATTTAGACTGAGCTGTTCAATCAACTTACAGCCAGTGTGGTAATGGATTAGTATCTTCCAGATTGTGGCCCCATTCTCTTGGCTTTAGGATGGTAGTGATTCGAGAATGATGCCTTGAAGGACTGCCTTGAACATAGAACATAGAAAAGTACAGCACAGAACAGGCCCTTTGGCCCATGATGTTGTGCCAAGATTTAATCCTAATGTAAAATGTAGTAACTTAACCTACGCACCCCTCAACTCACTGCTATCCATGTGCATGTCCAGCAGTCACTTAAATGTCCCCAATGACTCTGCTTCCACCACCACGGCTGGCAACGCATTCTATGCATTCACAACTTTTAGATTTTGTCGCTTGATACTAAACTCTCCAATGAGGGAACAGTTTCTCTCTCTCTCCCCCTATTTGTTTTCAATGAAATTACCTTGAAACCTTTCAAATTCCAAGGAACACGACCTTTGTCTGCAGAATCCTGTTTCTCAATTTGAGTTCTGGTAAGTATACACTGGACACACTCCAAACAACTATAATCTACATAAATATGTATACTTCCCACTTTCCTGGATTGGTGCAGCTCCAACAGCACTCAAGTAGCTTTACATCATCAAGGAAAAAGGAGCATGCTTGCATCACATCCATCGCTACCAACACTCAGTAACAACAGTATACACTACCTAGAGAATTCACTGCAGAAATTCACCAAGGCTTCTCAATCAGCACTTGCCAAACCCATGACCACTTTCATCTAGAAAGACATGGGCAGCAGGTACATGGGTACATGGGTTCCTGATGAAGGGCTTTTGCCCGAAACGTCGATTTTGCTGAAGCTCCTCGATGCTGCCTGAATTGCTGTGCTCTTCCAGCACCATTGATCCAGAATCTAGTTTCCAGCATCTGCAGTCATTGTTTTTACCACATGGGTACACCACCGTGTGCAAGTTCCACTCAAAACCACTCACTATCCTGGCTTGGAAATATATCACTGTTCCCTCAGTGACATTGGATCAAAATCCTGGAACTCCCTTCCTAATGGGACTATGGGTCTACGTACAGCACTTGGGTTGCAGCTGTTCGAAGAGGTAGCTCACCACCAATGTTTTCAGGGCAACCAGGCAGTAAATGCTGGCCCAGCCAGTAACACCCATGACTCATGAATAAATTTACAAAAAAACACATTGCATATAGGACTTGCTATCCCATTGTCAATTATTCATCGATATAATAAATGCTTGCTGTCTCCTACCACTCAGCCAATTTTCTAATCCTTCAGAAACACTGAGATAACTAGCAAAAAAAAATAAAAGTTAAGTTTATGAAAATATCTGTGCATTGCAAACTGTATATAAATGCATAAAGCAATTGCAAGTGACAGACAAATTAATGGGAGGGAGAGTGACAAATGGGTTTGACTGAATCGCTACAGCAGAGATCCAGCTGCATGGCAACTGATGATGGGAGCCAAATATTCAGGGTGCTTGATCTTAAAAAGTCAGCCATTGTGATCCGATTGGGGTGGGTAATAATATAAAGAGTGACAAAAGACCAGCACTGAGGAAGCACCTAGAATCATGAGGCCAAGAAATAAAACTATTTTGAATGAAGATAAGAAATACAATGAACATAAAATGCTGGTGAAAACAGTCTATTCACACATTCAAACTATTAATACATTAATCATGAAATATGAATAGCTTTTAACAAATGTAACACAATGATCATAGGGCACTTGCATCTATATATTGGTTCAACAATTAGCTCCCTCCTACCTCACCTCCAAGTTGTCCTCCACCCTCAAGGAGGTATCCTAAATCCTTGCATCAGGAACAGCCTTTGCGACTCCCACTCATAGCTGCACAGAACAGTATCTATTGCCCTAATTTACTGTCTCTTACCACTACTATATTTCCTATTTCCTCACCGACTTGAACGCTACTCTATACAAGTGGTCAGTTTGCTTATGCTCCCTGCAGTCCTCAGTCTTGTCCAAACAGCTTGTAAGAACCTTGGAAGTGTTGGACAATTGTAAGGGCTGAGGCTCCTCGATTGTAACCCCTCCGTCCTCAAATCTGCCTGACCAGCACTCACTCACTTCCGTCCCTGATCACAGATCAATTTTGAATCAGTGTGCAGGGTGTGACTGCCTGGAGCATAATTACGAGGTAATTTTTGAGAGGATGTTACCAACTTATGGGAAGTGATTCACATTTTCCAGACCTCCTCTCTGATTTTAATTGATGCGGCTGGGACAGTAGGTGGGAACATTTTAAGAGGAGGGACGTTTATTCTCTGGGTGTTTAATGAAATGCCCAGTTTCTCATCCTGACAAGTCACCAACGAATTGGGGGAACCTCAGTTTCTGAGTGAGTGAGCACGCACACACACTGGTATCAGCTGCTTGCTGACCCTGTGTAACAAAAAATGATATAATTATCTTAGTGAAAATTGAATTGAGAGAAAACAATAGGTGGTAGTTTGAGGTGTAATATAGATGACCTGTGCCCTGATACACAAGAAGCATCACTGTACATCAGCCTCTTAGTTCAGAGGCTGATGTACAGTGATTTGACCACAGCTATTACACATGTTGGGGTCCTCTCATATCTCTTTACTCCTACCTACATTTATCCCCTGGATCCATCATTTTCTTAATGCTAACTCAATGCCAGCTAATGCCTCTAAATCCCAACAAATTCCATGCTAACTCATCCCATATACCATTCATCTCATGGACACACTCAGAAACCATGTGCAAGAAAAACAATTCTAACCATCTATTACTGTTCTTACTGCACAGATCTGGTAGTGAAAAGAGGAATGGAGGAATCAAAACTTTTTAAATATCACGTGGTTTATTTTGTACTGAAGCACACTTTGATCCATGCCCTTAGCACTTCACTAGCCTCTTTAATATGTTAGTCAAACTGTGACCATAAAACTGCCTGCTCATAAATTGGAGTTATTAAAGCTTTTGAACATCAGCCCGGCATTCATAACCCCGAGGGAAATGCCAACAAAAAAGGCTCTATTCAAACTTCTTGAACAGATGCTCCACCAGCCAACCTGTCCAGCAAAGCAATTCAGAAAAGTTTTTTTAATAAACAATTATTGACAACTGTAGCAAGCTATTTATTCATAAATTCATAACATCAACTCTATGCATAATTCTAAGGTTGTTTTTGAGTTCTCGGTTTATATTTCTATTGACAATATCCCTAAAGGCTTTGCAGCTTCTGAGGTAATGGTTAAAAATGTGGAACTGAGAATTAAAAGAGCAACTGTGAATGTGCCAAAGAAGCACGGCGCAAATGGACTCCAGTAGCGTCAGGGCATCAGACAATCAAAATTTGTGTTTTTGTAGTACTGGTCAATAGAGTTTGTGTATTAAACAGTGTGATAAAGCATGCTTAAAGAGGGATAAGCAGTATATTATTAAATGAAGCACCTCTACTCTGCTTTGTTCTTAAAAAAACTGTATAGAAACCTTTGTTTCAGAAATAAATTTATTCATCACTTGATTTTGTAACTTGTGCTGAAATTTAGATTAGATTACATTACCGTGTGGAAACAGGCCCTTCGGCCCAACAAGTCCACACCGCCCCGCCGAAGCGCAACACACCCATATCCCTACATTTACCCCTAACCTAACACTACGGGCAATTTAGCATGGCTAATTCACCTAACCTGCACATCTTTTGACTGTGGGAGGAAACCGGAGCACCCGGAGGAAACCCATGCAGACACGGGGAGAATGTGCAAACTCCACACAGTCAGTTGCCTGAGGCGGGAATTGAACCCAGGTCTCTGGCGCTGTGAGGCAGCAGTGCTAACCACCGTGCCACCGTGCCGCCCATTTAGAGTAGATAAGGGAGAGAACTTATTTCCAATGATGAATTTAAATACAACTCTGTTAATATTGTCAGAGTCTGCACACCCACTGAGTCTTTTGACATAATTAGACAATGGATTGTTGCTGATTGGAGATCTGTGCATGTGCCACATTTCATGTCTAGGTAAGCCACCTGAAGACTGAAGAAATAAATCCAGCCCTGGGTCAAATCCAGCAGCACATTGCTCAGAGCTTAACTTTTATTCCATGGGAGAGAACGTCCCTTCTGCACACTGCTGAAATGGAGTTTCACCGTTTCCTACTTTATAGGGCCACACCACCCCCTCCAGTCCAGCTAGTCTTGTCAGAGAAATGAAAATTCTAATTAGTTTCAAAAATCAGCGCTTCATGGAGTTATATTTCCTCTCCCAGCCTAACAATCACCTGCTCATATCTGAAGCAACACATTTTCTTGCTGTGGCAGTGACACTGGACACAGAGGGTGCAAACTGACAACTGTTCCATCAGATCTTATCACACTAATCTTAACTGTCAACACAAAACTCTCACTTCCTTTAAGGTTTTTACTTAATAGGCTCCAAACCATTCTGGGGCACCATGAAGTGGTAAGAGTTGCTGCATCTCTCCTATGCAAGTCATTAATGCAGGTATTATTGACCTTTGTACAAATACTTTGCCTGAATACTTTGTAGAACTGGAATCACATTTCAGGAGGAATCCTTCAGTGGCTGCACCTTCTTCTGTCATAGTTATAGGTGTTCTATACATAAAATATGTATAGAGTCACATTGTCATGGTCTATCCCGATGACTGCTATGATGTCCTGGACTCTAAAACTGCACACCCTCGCATGTTCAAAAGCATAACTCCAGCTCTTCACACACAGTTACCTTCACTAAGCTAAAGCTAACCTTGCCCCCACACCCCCTATCCTGAGTTCCAATCTTGCTCAATTGTTGGAAGCAACTGCTATTTTTGAGTTTTTCAACCTCACTGTACTGGCTACACCGATGTATTAATTGATGCAGACTTTTAAAAAACATTTCACAGCTTCCCCAGACACAGAACCAGTAACCTCCCTATTTTCTCATCTCCTGAGTACCTCTTGGGAGTCCTGACTCAAATTGTTAGCTATCTATTAATTTCTCAAACTTCTTCTGGAGTCCCAACAGCATAAACCCATTTAGTGGCTCTTGATTGCTCCTGGAGTCTCCTGTACAGTCTGTGTAGTAGCTGTCCCCTCAGCAGCACAGCTGACTTCATCACTGCTTCTGTGTCTCTCATTTCATCACAGCCTGTAACCTTTGAACTCCTCTTCATCGCTCCCTGATTTGTCCTCAGTGCCCTATCATGAATTTTGCAAAATTCCAGGTCAAATGGAATATTACTTACATTTTGAAATTGTCAAGTCATGCCCTCCTTAGAACTGAGTGTATCTGGAATTTTACTTTCCCACAGGATGCTGGAAATGGATATCATTATTTGGGCGGCACGGTGGCACAGTGGTTAGCACTGCTGCCTCACAGCGCCAGAGACCCGGGTTCAATTCCCGACTCAGGCGACTGACTGTGTGGAGTTTGCACGTTCTCCCCGTGTCTGCGTGGGTTTCCTCCGGGTGCTCCGGTTTCCTCCCACAGTCTAAAAGATGTGCAGGGTCAGGTGAATTGGCCATGCTAAATTGCCCGTAGTGTTAGGTAAGGGGTAAATGTAGGGGTATGGGTGGGTTGCGCTTCGGCGGGTCGGTGTGGACTTGTTGGGCCGAAGGGCCTGTTTCCACACTGTAAGAAATCTAATCTAATCTAATCTAATCTAATCTCATTACACCACGAAATAGTATGATGGAATTCATTATATGCACCTGAAGTCAGGAAGGGCCTTGGTGTAATATCCCATTCTCTCCACTGGAGAGCACTCCATTCACACTGTCTTAGAGTAGAAGCCAACTTAGACTGTCAAATGTCTGGAGTTGTAAGGAGCCCTCACCTAGCACCAATCAAGTTAAAGACTCCCTCTACTGCTGAAAACTCCAATGACTTCTCAGCTTTCAATTTTTACAGTTTAGTTGTTACCATGGTTGCTCAAGAATGAAAAAAAATAGCATTTTAAATACGAATATAGTGTGACGATGCTGTGGCAACCTTTATTCTGGACAATATGAAAGCTCTCAGTAAACACATTCAGGGATACAGTAACGATGACTATTAATGCCTTTCAATTGGGCTATTTGCTTAACTAAAATCACAGGGTGAGGAGCGTTACACAAGCACACCTTTGAATGAACATCAGTTATAATGGGGTCTGAAATCTCTCCTGTGGCTCTTTACAATGTTCTTACAGTCTAATTAACTTAAATCATAAACCTCTCAAACTAATAATGCTGACATTTTTATTTGATGCACAGATGGTGGTGTCCTATCAGCAAGTTGTGTTCTGGAATCAAGGCAGCTAAACGAAAGTGATGACGAACAGAGTGAACTCCAGCTGTTAGAATGAAGCCTCCCCCAAAGCACAGTTTTTAGCTATGATGAAAGGCCATTCAGATAAATGTCTCAATACATGTAACAATCAAAAAATATTTGAAACGTATTCACTTGTAATGTAGGAAATGTGGCTGCCAGTTAGGCAACACAATTCCACAAACAGAAATTTGATAAGAGTGGATAATCTGTTTGAAAACTCCTTGACCTGCAATGTTTTATTCTATTGGTACCTGAGATTTCCTCACTATTCTCCTCTACTCCACATGTCTTCCTACAGGTATTGCAAGTCGTGTTGACATTTCTTCGCATTTTCCATTTCTTTCTCAAATTTGTTTTGTTGGCATTGGCGGAGGGATAAATATTGATTGACACCAGAGAATTTGCCTGCTTTTCTTTGAAATTGAATGGATTTTCATGTGATATTGTCCCTCCCTTATCTAGATGTAAATCTCTCCCCAATAACATTGTATGAGTTTGCCTGGTAATTTACTGTTTTAAATTGATGAGGTGAAAGAAAATGAGTTACTGTATGCACTCAAGTAA
Organism: Chiloscyllium plagiosum; assembly: GCF_037043375.1. NCBI lineage: Eukaryota > Metazoa > Chordata > Chondrichthyes > Orectolobiformes > Hemiscylliidae > Chiloscyllium > Chiloscyllium plagiosum. The sequence goes on along the minus strand of NW_028270149.1, from coordinate 88,322,590 downwards.
AAGTCGATCTCTTGTAAAGGTCGACCCCCCCTATTTTTGGCCAAAATGTCTGGAATTTTCCATACATCCCGTGTAAAATTCGACTCCAGTTCTTTGCAGATAACAGATCAACATTTATGAGCCAAGGTCTAATCCTGTACATAAATGTTACGGCTATAATAATCAGTGAGACTGTATGAGAGTCAAATGTAACTTTTTTAAAATCAGAAACAATAGTTTAAAAATATTAGTTTGAAAAACTAAAACAACTGCAGATGAGAGAAAATGGAGGGAAATAGAAGAAACTTTAAGACGGATCAGGTCAGAGTCAGAGGCATGTGGCTCAGCTGAGCTCAGTTTCCCTGTAATGCTCATGGAATACAGTCATATACCTAGTTGAGGTTTTGAAATTTCTTCATCGTTTTATGTAAAAATGACCTCCAGAAAAAGCAAAAAACATACAGCAGCATTTAAACTGTAAGTTACTGAAATTGCAAAGAAAACAAGTAACTGTGTAGGAGCAATTACTGTAACTTGTGTGTTTTTTATTCATTTAGAGATCAGTTGGGCTTCTGCTAACGATACGGTATTTTGAATTATAGCATGAATTTCAGACCCCCCATGTAATAGTCAACCTCAAATTTAACCTTAAAGAAAAGTCTTAAAAATGTGACTTTTACACGGGTATACATGGTAAATGAATATCTAATTTTTAACACCGATAATGTTTGCATTGCTTATCCATCCACTGCACCCAGTGCCACTCATCTGTAAACTCTAATGGCTCTATAGGGTCCATCATGATTCCCTTACAGATGACATTGTGTCCCAAGAACTGAACTTATTAATTAAAGTGTGTGGATAAGCTTGGTTAAGTGTGTGTGTGAGTGCGAAAGGGTGTGTGTGTGTTGGTGTGAATGCAGGGGTATATGTATGTGCATATGAAAGAGAGCTTGTGTGTGAGGGAGGGTCTGCGTGAGTGTGTCAGTATGTAGAAGTGTGTGTGTGTGTCTCAGAGAGACCGAGAGAGAGAGAGAGACTGCATCATGCAGTGGAGTCACCTGTAATGTGACATGAACCCAAGGTCCCGGTTGAGGCCATCCTTATGGGTACGTAACTTGGCTATCAGCCTCTGCTCAGCCACTTTGCACTGCTGCCTGTCACAAAGTCCACCTTGGAGGATAGTCACCTGGAGTTCCGAGGCTGAACACACATGCACACACACGCACACAGACCCTCCCTCACACACAAGCTCTCTCTCTCATATGCACACACATATCCCACTTCATGCTCACACCAACACATACCCCATCACACTCACACACTTAACCAAGCTTACATGCGCACATATATATACTACCACGTACACACTCAATCTGTCGCTCCTGCATGTGCACACATATAAGCTTATGGGTGAATTTGGTTTTGCAGAGTTATATTTTATTTTGCTCAAAAACTGCACGAATCCATGTAAAACTCTGTAAAACTATACAGAGAGTTTGTCAGTCTGACAGAGCATTGGGACACAGACAGACTTCACACCTATTGTCCAAAAAGCTGTGCTATCTTGAAAATGAAATTGAAGAGAAGTTTTGGGATTTACATACCAAAGAACAGAAACCAGAATATCCCATTATAAAAGATGAAAGTTTTAATCCAACATTGTTTACTGCATCACATCTACATGACACTGCATTCTTTTGGCTATAAATTCTGTGAGCATGATCTTAACCTTTATAATCATCTGATGACGGAGTGGCGCTTTGAAACCTAGTGCTTCCAAATAAACCTGTTGGACTATAACCTGGTGTTGTGTGATTTTTAACTCTTTCAGAATTGTAATAGTTCTGAGATTAAAGTGATTTGTAAAAGACTTTCAGCACATGTTCAAAAGTATCTGTTGGTTGTTTTATCTCTTGGGAAAGTACAATGTCATTAGTTACACTCCCATTTATGTACAGATGTGTATTTACTTATTCATCTTCTGATTTAGTAGCCATTTTAGAAATTTTTTTGTAGTGCAGAAATTATTTTCTGCAAGATCTCGAATTCTGTGTTCACTTTTGACCCTGTATCAAATTAAGCCTTCCAAGCAATGTTTTTTCTAATGCCATGTTTACCAAATGTGATCTCATATATATTTCTCACTTAGAAGACTCCCAGTTTGCAGTGAAAACTGTTATGCTGTCCTGCTATTGTAATGGTTGGTTATTCTGCATTTTTGACTAAAACGCAGTATTCTTGCCCTTCATGGGAAAAGTAGAGAATTCCTGCATTTTAGTATGAATCCCACTCTTTGTAGCTTTAATTAATGATTCCCGCTTTAATTAGTTTTATTGAATGCGTCCTGCCTCTCATGATATCAGTAAATTATTCTTACATTTATTGCAGCTGTTATAAAGGATCTTCCTGCCTGAATAAAGTTTCCCAAACTTCCTGTCCCTTTTACACAAGGTCTACTTAGACCTTCAATTTTCCTGACATTATCCTGATAATTACTGGTTTTGTCATTTAGACCTTAGACAAATATTTCTCTGTGGTCTTCCATTTGTGTAGCTGTGCCTCATGGTGCCTGCTTGTTATGGCAGTGATGCTTGACCTGAGCTGTAAATAATTTTTAAAATACCTGATTCCTGAATCACTTCCACAAGCTAGCAGCTCGTGGTGCATCTGCATTTGCTTTGGAATTGCTAGTTTTCCTTCTCGAGGGAGTTCCAAACTCTTTTCATTGTAGTACATCTCTTTTCAGGTCACTGTTCAGGATTGCCATTCGGGTAATTCTGCAGAGGTCTCAAAATCTTCAGCTCCTTCCTGACTGTACAATATGAACAGGCAGCTGCAAGCTGAGTCTGACAATCTCAAACCACCACCCATGAAAAGTCAAATCAAATCCATACCACTGTCACCATGTTGTATAGACAAGTTAGCTAATGATATTGTATGAACTGCTGCTCAGGTTGAATGTTGCTGTCCCTATAATCCTTAAGTGTAGGAAAATATAAGCTTATTTCAGAGGAAAACCAGTGCCAGGTCAAACAACAAAAACATATTGTGTATTAATGAGATATTGCATTTTATAACTAGATTTAGGTTATATTGCTATGACAGACTTTGGTACAGGAACTTTGAGGTGATTGAGATGTTGCGACTCACTCTTACCATTCAGCCCACCTGTACATATGAAATTATCACACTGCGTACTGCCTATGGCACTCTGCATTCTTACCCCTTTTAAACCTATATGCAATAGGCCCGACACTTCAATCCAGGCTGAACTGCTGTCTTATGTAGATTTTACTTAACCTCCTTGCTTTTGTACTCGACACAATGATAATGGAACTTAGGATTCTTCATGCCTCATTAACCACATCCTCAACCTGATCTGCCACATCCAACAGATTTTGCACATGTACATACAAGTGCACCCGCTACTTATGCACTCGCTTTAAAATTATGCCCTTTCTTTTCCACAGGCATTGTGCATTTTTCATAGCAAAACGAATTGCTTTACATTGCCGTGTTAACGTTCATCAGTTATTTGTCACCCATTCCACTTGTATGTCTGCTCCCTTTACAAGCACTACATGCTCCTCCTCCTTAAGGTTCACAGTCATTACTTGAAAGTACACAAAGGTCTAAGTCATTAATAAATGACAGGAAGATCAAGAGTCCCGATAATCACCTCTTGTGGACTCTGCTGAAAAACCGTCCTCAAGCCCAAAGAACAAATAAAAACCACAACAATACTAAAAGCAAAAAAACTGAGATGCTGGAAATGTGAAATGAAAGCAAAAAAACTCAGCAGGCATAATGGACTTGACATGTTAGCAGTGTTTCTCTCTGCTGTGATGCTGCTGGAGCTGTTGAGTCTCTCCTGCATTTTCTGTTTTCATTTGATTAATCACTACTCCCTATTTCCAATTACTCAACTATTTCTTTATCCATATTGTTAGTATCCCTTTCATTTTATACCAATATTTGTTCACAAGTGTGTTGTGTTTCATTGAATCAAACACATTTTGGAAGTCCATGTACACTACATCAACAGTGTTATCGTCATCATCCCTCTTTGTCTCTTCAGAAAACTCCATTTAAATAACATCACTGTATTTTACTGTACTGTTCATTGTAGAGGAGGACTGATGAGAAATCATTCATCCAAATACAGACAAATTGTCCTCAACAAATCCATGTTAGATTTCCTTTATTATGCTGAATCTGCCTAGTTGTGACTAGAAATTTTCCCGTGAACTGCTCTTTCTAAAAGATTGCCAACCAGTCGAAGGGAAATGGTTGCTGGGTTTATCTTTAATCCATATTGTGACAAAGGGTGTAACGTCCTGGAATCACATTGAGTTAAAGGAAAACTGAAAGATTGTGACCAGTAACTGCACAATTTCCACTCTCACTTTCCTCAAATTCCTTGGATGCATCTGGGGTCTCGCCCTAGTGCCTTGTCAACTTTAAGTGTTGACTATTCACCCAACTCATCTACTTGAACAATTTTAAATCCTCCAAGTACCTGATGTATCTCTTCTTTCATCATGACTTGAGTAGCATCTTTCTTGTTGTGGACAGATGCAAAGTGTTCACCTAATATCTCAATTGTGTCCCCTGCCTCTATGTCTAAGTCTTTTATTAGTCTCTATTGACCCCATTCCCCCTTTTATTACCCTTTACCATGTATATATCTGCACAAGACTTTGGGATTTATGTTAACTACCAATCTCTTTTGTGAAGAACAATGTGTAACATTAACTTTAATTTATATTTTTATATTTACCAGTTCAGAAGGGTTGGTTTTGTTTAAAGTTTCATTCGTGAGCCTGGGGCCTTGGCACTGAGGAGTCTGGATTGGACAGGCAGAGGGCTGGAAGAACACAGCAAGCCAAGCAGCATGAAGAGGTGGAGAAGTCGATGTTTTGGTTATAACCCTTCTTCAGGACTGGGGGTGGGTGTGGGGGAAGCTGCAGATAAAAAGGGTGGCAGGGGCACGATGGTGAAGTGGGGATAGGTGAGGACAAGTAGAGGGTACAACCTGGTTGGTCAATGGGAGGAATGGAGCTGAGGGACATCATGTGGCTGTGGTAGCGAGTTTGTTGCATCGTGCGGTCAAAGAGCTGGAGGGCTGAGGACGTTACGGCATGTGGCAGTGAGAAAGGAACTCACTGAGTGGACGTCTGAGGGAGGCAGAGAATTTTGGAAGGATATTTCTGGGTAAAAGAAATAGTATGGCTTTTTAGAACATAGAAACATAAGAACTAGGAGCAGAAGCAGGAGCAGGCCGTCCGGCCCTTCGAGTCTGCCCCACCACTCAATAGGATCATGGCTTCTCTTTTCGTGGATTTAGCTTCACTTACCTGAGTTTTCACCATATCCCATAATTACTTTATTTTCAAAAAATAGCTTTAAAAAAGCTATTACTGAGCTTGCATCAACTATATCCCTGGGCAAGCAATTCCAGAGATTAATAACCCTCTGGGTGAAGAAGTTCCTTCTCAGTTCAGCTTTAAACCTGCTTCCTCTAATCTTGAGGCCGTGCCCTTTTGTCCTAGTTTCACCTACCAGTGGAAACATCCTCTCTACTTCTATTTTATCAATTCCCTTAATAATTTTATATGTTTCTATAAAATACCCCTCATTCTTCTAAATTCCTGTTAATATAATCCCAATCTACTCAGCCTTCCCTCATAAACCAATCCCCTCAACTTTGGAATCAACCTAGTGAGCCTCTTCTGCACCCCCTACAGTGCCAGTACATCCTTTTAGATTAGATTAGATTAGATTAGATTACTTACAGTTTGGAAACAGGCCCTTCGGCCCAACAAGTCCACACCGACCCGCCGAAGCGCAACCCACCCATACCCCTACATTTACCCCTTTAACCTAACACTACGGGCAATTTAGCATAGCCAATTCACCTGACCCGCACATCTTTGTGACTGTGGGAGGAAACCGGAGCACCCGGAGGAAACCCGCGCAGACATGGGGAGAATGTGCAAACTCCACACAGTCAGTCGCCTGAGTCGGGAATTGAACCCGGGTCTCTGGCGCTGTGAGGCAGCAGTGCTAACCACTACGCCACCGTGCCGCCCAGTAAGGAGACCAAATCTGCACACAGTACTCCAGGTGTGGCCTCACTAACACCTTGTACAGCTATAGCTTTACCTCTCTGCTTTTAAACTCAATCCCTTTAGCAATGAAGGACAAAATTTCATTTGCCTTCCTAATTACTTGTTGCACCTGCAGACCAACCTTCTGCGATTTATGCACAAGGACATCCAGGTCCCTCTGCACAGCAGCATGCTGCAACTTTTTAACCATTCAAGTAATAATCTATTTTGCTGTTACTCCTACCAAAATGGATGATTCACATTTACTAACATTGGTTGTATTCCAACCGCCAGACCTTTGCCCACTCACTCAGTGAATCTGCAAAGTTTCACAGTCCTCTGCACACTTTGCTCTGCCATTTGTCTTATTGTCATCGGCAAATTTTGACACTGTACACGTGGTCTCCAACTCCAAATCATCTACATATATTGTAAATAATTGTGGTCCCAACACCGATCCCTGAGGCACACCACTAGTCACTGATTGCCAGCCAGAATAGCACTCATTTATCCCCACTCTTTGCTTCCTGGCAATCAACCAATCCTCTATCCATGCTAATACTCTACCCCTAACACCATGTAGCAGCCTCATGTGCAGCAACTTGTCAAAGGCCTTTTGGAAATCTAGGTACACCACATCTACTGGATCCCCTTTGTCCACTTAGCTTGAAATGTTTTCATAGAATTCCAGAAGATTTATGAAGCATGACATGTCCCTCATGAACCCATGCTGAGTCTGCACAATTTCTTTCAAGATACCCTGCTATTTCTTCCTTGATAATAGACTTTTAAGTATCTTCCCCACTACAGAGGTGATGCTCACTGGTCTATAATTCCCCATATTTTTTCTTCTTCCCTTTTTAAACAGTGGCGTCACATTTGTTATTTTCCAATCTGCTGGGACTGCCCCAGAGTCCAACAAATTTTGGAAGATTACCGCCAGTCCACCTGCTATTGCTCCTGCCATCTCTTTAAGTACCCTGGGATGCATTCCATCAGGGCCAGGCTCTTCTATCCTTGGTTCCATTAGCTTACCCAACACTAACTCTTCTGTAATAATAATTGTTTCCTGGTCCTCATTTATCTTCGTCCCTTTGTCACTTACTGGCATGTTATTAGCATCTTTCACTGTGAAGACCAATGCAAAGTACCTGTTCAATGCCTCAACCATTTCATCATATCCCATAATTAACTGCCCCTTCTGAACCTCTAAAGGACTAACATTTACATTAGTCACTCTTGTTTGTTTTCTTGTTTCTGCAATTAAATCTTTCAAACCTTTTTATCTAGTATAATGAAGATCTTTCTTTTCCTTTTTCTTAAGAAAAAGACTTTATTTTGTGTTAAATGTACACTGGTAGCCTCCTGGGAATATGTGCAGTGACCGACCTTCATGCTTCAAACATAAGTTAAAATCTAACAAGTCAAGTTTCACCCTGGCATCTCAATTGGTCAAGAATCACTGAGGTCAGAACAAAATGGATACCCTTGAAGAATGAAAAGTGGGATTGGTGCAACTTTAACGAAACATGTATACAGAGATACTGGACACAAGAACAGGAGGCACAGTTATTATTACACAGGTTGGAATTTTAAAATAGTTTTGACTATTACTAAGACCTTTCTGTGAGAGGAAGATGTAACAGTGGATTATTTAAAATCTTTGAATAAGACTAAACTAAGAATGAGCAGACAATTTGATGGTAGAGATGAAAGCAAGATCTTGCAGGAATGATATGATTAAAGTGATTTCCTGGCATCTTGAGTTAAATAGAGTACTTGAATGATAAAAGATGAAAAGAATAGTGAAAAAAGGAGAGGAAAAATGGAAACAATAAAGCTTGAACTGGCAAAATGGGAGATGGGCAGTGTGACAAGCAACAACATTTTAAAAATATACAACAACCTGACTCCACGAGTAAAAGAAGAGAGAAGAGTCGTTGCTCAGAGGATGAATCCGAGGCTTGCACTAAGGCATTTGAGTCAAGTAAAGGCTTTCATTAAAGGCATACATTTATAGAGGACAAAGTTGAAAGATATTTCATTTGGAATAAAAATGCTGTGAGATTGAAGCAGCCGAAGGATGCCTGCACTTTATACAGCATCTTGATAAATACGGCTATGAATATGTGACTAGATCTTGGGTCCACAGAATTAGACAGGGAAAGAAAGAATTAACCCCAGAAGGAGACAGATGATATGGAAATTCAACCATTGACACAGTGCTTGAGGTGTCAGTAAAAAGGATGAAGGTAAAAACAATAAAGCTAATACCTTCTCGTTAATGGAATGCAACAAATGCATCTTGATTTAAGACAGCATTATTAAATCAGGGCAAAATGTGTGTCTGCATCTGCGAGTGTATGTTTGCGTGTGTGAGTGTGTTTGTAGATGGTTGTATGAGTGAATGTGTTTGTCTGTCTAATGGAATGTAAAGGTATGAGAATGCATGCACGAAGGTGCATCAGTCCTTTCCAGGATTGAATGTGTGAATAAATAATACTTTTCATTAAATCAGAGAGAATCGGCTTTGTGATTTTTAAAATGGCTTTCAAATAAGGTTTAAGCTATAGGAAGAGGCTGAATAGGCTGGGACTATTTTCCCTGGAGCGTCAGAGGCTGAGGAATGACCTTATAGAGGTTTATAAAGTCACGAGGGACATGGATAGGGTGAATAGCCAAGACATTTTCCCCAGGATAGGGTGAGGCCAAAACAAGAAGGGATAGGTTTAGGATGAGGGAAAAGAATTAAAAGGGACTGGAGAGGCAACTTTTTCTCAGAGGGTGGTGCATGAACAGAGCAAGCTGTCAGATGAGATGGTGGAGGCTGGTACCATTACAACATTTTAAAGGCATCTGTAAGGGTGTATGAATAGGAAGGGTTTAGTGGGAAATGGGCCAAGTCAGTTTAGGATATCTGGTTGGCAGAGATGAGTGCAGCATAGGGTCTATTTCCATGCTTTGTAACTCTGATTCTAAGTGCTAGTATTTAAAAGACATAAAGTCTTAATGAGGAAATGGAGACCACCTCAAATACCACTCAATGAGGCCCTTCACGTGGTAGTTCCATCTGTGTGACTCAGCAAGTCTGGTGGCATCAGTGGAGTGAGATACCTTTATACAGCCAATGGATCTGGACCACATCTATTCCACTCCATTACCTATCTAATTATTAGTTCTGATGAAAACTCATCAACCTTAAATATTTAACTCTCTTTCTCTTACCACAGATAATGCCTGACACATTGACCATTTATAGACTTGTTTGGATTTATTTGTGAAAGTTTAATGATATTCAACTAACCAAAATGAAGTCGTCTTCTGTTATCAATCCTATGGGAGAACCATAAACCAAAAGAATTAGACACATCAAATGATGCCCAAATGAAAATTTATCAATGTTTCACTTTATATAACTTTTACTTCCCCAGAATAGAGTCAATGTAAATTAACATGAATTACAATTAGTATGAACTATGTGTGGAATCAGTATTTACTGTGGTGAAAGACATAGAAGCTACGTAACTCGGGGAAGTAAATAGTCAGAGTCAAAGAGATGGGCAGCACAGAAACAGATCCTTTGGTCCATCTCGTCCATGTCATCCAGATATCCAAAACTAATCTAGGCCCATTTGTCAGAACTTGGTCCATATTCCTCTGAACCTTTCCTATTCATATACCCATCCAGATGTGTTTTAAATGTTGTAATGTATCAGCCTCCACTATTTCCTCTGGCAGCTCATTCCATACACACACCACTGCCTGCGTGAAAAAGTTGCCCATTAGATCCTTTTTAAATCTTTCCCCTCTCACCCTAAACCTCTAGTTCTGAATTCCTCCACCCTAGGGAAAAGACCTTGTCTATTAAACCTATCCATGCTCCTCACGATTTTATAAACCTCTATAATGTCACCCCTCAGCCCCAGCCTATTCGGCCTCTCCCTATAGCTCAAACCCCACCAACCCTGCCAACATCCCTGTAAATCTTTTCTGAACCCTTTCAAGTTTCACAACTTCTTCCTATAAGAGGGAGACCAGTCTGCACACAACATTCCAAAGGTGGACCAGCAATGTTTTGTACAGCCACAACATGACCTCCTAAATTCGATACTCGATGCTCTGACCAATAAAGGAAAGCATACTAAACGCCTTCTTCACTATCCTATCTACCTGCGACTCTACTTTCAAGGAATTATGAACTGCACTCCAAGGTCTCCTTATTTAGCAATACTCCTAAGGACCTTACCATTAAGATTAAATTAGATTAGATTCCCTACAGTGTGGAAACAGGCCCTTCGGCCCAACAAGTCCACACCGACCCTCCGAAGAGTAACTCACCCTGTCCCATTTTCCCTCTGACTAATGCACCTAACACTATGGGCAATTTAGCATGGCCAATTCACTTGACCTGCACATCTTTGGACTGTGGGAGGAAACCGGAGCACCCGGAGGAAATCCACGCAGACACACGGAGAATGTGCAAACTCCACACAGATAGTCACCTGAGGCTGGAATAAGTCCTGCCCTGATTTGCTTTTCCAAAATGCAGCACCTCACATTTATTTAAATGAAACTCCATCTGCCACTCCTCAGCCCACTGGCCCATCTGATCAAGATCCCGTTGTATTCTTTGCTGACCACTACACCTCCAAATTTGGTGCCATCTGCAAACTTACTAACCATACCCACTATGTTCACATCCAAATCATTTATATAAATGACAAAAAGCAGTGGACCCAGCACCAATCCTTTTGGCACACCACTGGTCACAAGTCTCCAGTCTGAAAAGCAACCATCCACTGCCACCCTTTGTCCTTTACCTTCAAATGTCTTGAAAACAGTCCACATTACAGAAGAGGAAATGCTGGTGGTGTTAAAAGGCATAAAGGTAGATAAATCTCCAGAGCCTGATCGAGTGCACTGGAGGACATTGTGGGAAGCTAAGGAAGAAATTGCAGGGCCACTTTTAAATCTTTCTTCTCTCACCGTAAACCTATGCCTTCTAGTTCTGGACTCACCCACGTCAGGGAAAAGACCTTTCCTTCACAGCCACGGGTGAGGTGCCAGAAGACTGGAGGGTGGCTGATGTGCCTTTATGAAAAAAAACAGCTGCAAGGAAAAGTCTGGGAACTATAGACCAGTAATCTGACATCAGTGGTTGGGCCCTGAGGAGTATTATCACTCTGAGGGTTCAGGTATACAGTTCATTGAAATTTGCATCACAGACTCGGTAGTAAAGAAGGCATTTAGCACGCCTGCCTTCACTGCTCAGACCATTGACTATAGGAGTTAGGGTATCTTGTTACGGTTGTAAAGAATGTTGATGAGGTCACTTTTGAAGTACAGTGTTCAGTTCTGGTCATCCTGCTATAGGATATTACTAAACTGGAGAGTCATAGAGTTCTACAGCACGGAGACAGGCCCTTTGGCCCAAACTGGTCCACGCCAACCAAAATGTCCGTCAACGCCAACTCCAACTCCCTGCATCTGGCCCAGAATCTTCTAAATCTTTCCTATTCATGTATTTGTCCAAATGCCTTTTAGGTGTTGTTAATGTACCACCTCAACCACTTGTGCTGGCAGCTCATTCCATGTGCGTACCATCCTCTGTGTAAAAAAGTCATCCCTCAGGTTCCCTTTTATTCTTTCCCCTCTAACTTTAAACTGATGTCCTCGAGTCCATGATTCCCCATCCCTGGGAAAAAGACTGAGTACATTCACCCTATCCATACCTCTCATGGTCTTATACACTTCTATAAGATTCCCCTCTGAGTCTCCTACGATCTAAAGAAAAATGCCCTAGCTTGGGGCGGCATTGTGGCTCAGTGGTTAGCACTGTTGCCTCACAGCGTCAGGGACCAGGTTCGATTTCCACCTCGGGCAACTGTCTGTGTGGAGTTTGTACATTCTCCCCGTGTCTGCGTGGGTTTCCTCCGGGTACTCCGGTTTCCTCCCACAGTCCAAAAATGTGCAGGTCAGGTGAATTGGCCATGCTAAATTGCCCGTAGTGTTAGGTGCATTAGGCAGGGGTAAATGTAGGAGAATGGGTCTGGGTGGGTTGCTCTTCAGAGGGTTGGTGTGGACTTGTTGGGCTGAAGGGCCTGTTTCCAAACTGTAGGTAATCTAATCTAATCTGATCTTGTCCAACCTCTCCGTATAATTCAGACTATTCAGTCCAGACACCATCCTTGTAAATTTCTCCTGCGCTCTTTCTAGTTTAATAATATCCTTCCTATGGCAAGGTGACCAAAACTGCACACAATACAACAAGTGTGGTCTCACCAACATCCTGTACAACTGCAATATACACTTCCAAACTTCTATACTCAATGCCCTGACTAATGAAGGCCGGTGTGCCATAAGTCTTCTTCACTGTCCTGCCTACCTGTGACTCCCCTTTCAGAGAACCATGCACCTGAATTCCAAGGTCCCTCTGTTTCACTACACTCCTTAAGATCCTACCATGAAACTCTTAACTTGATTTGACTTTCTAAAATGCAAGACCTCACACTGATCTATATTAAACTCCATTTGCCATTGCTTGGCCCACTTCCCCAGCTGATCAAGGTCCTGCTGCAATTTCTGATAACCTGCCCCCCTGTCCACGATACCACCTATTTTAGTGTCATCTGCAACCTTACTAATCATGCCTTGTACATTCTCATCCAAACCATTAATATAGATTAAACAACAACAATGGGCCCTGCACCGACCCCTGAGGCACTCCACTAGTCACAGGCCTCCAGTCCAACAAGTATCCTTCCACAATTACCCTCTGCTTCCTACCTTCAAGCCAACTGTGTATCCAATTTGACAGATCCCCCTAGATTCCATGCAAGTTAACCTTTCAGAGCAGCCTACCACATTGAACCTTATCAAAAGCCTTACTGAAGTCCGTATAGATTACATCTACTGCCCTGCTCTCGTCAACCTTCCTAGTCACTTCATCAAAGAACTCCAACAAATTTGTGAGGCATAATCCCCCATGCACAAAGCTGACTATTCCAAATCAAATTCTGTCTTTCCAATTGCATGTAAATTTTATCTTTCAGAACCTTCTTAAGTAACTTACCTACCACTGGTCTATAGTTCCCAGGATTTTCTTTGCATTCACTACCCTTCAGTCTTCCAGGACATCACCCATGGCTAACAATGATGCAAAAATATCAGCCAGGACTTCTGCAATTTCTTCAGTAGCCTCTTGCAGTGTTCTTGGATATGTCAGGTCAGGACAAGGAGATGTATCCATCTTCATACGTTCCAATACATCCAACACCTCCTCTACTGTGATATGGGCTGTCCCCAAGATATCACCACTGACTTTCCCAAGTCTTCATGTCTTTCTTCATGGTAAACACAGAGGAAAAATATTCATTGAGGACCTCGACCATTTGCTGCAGTTCGATACATAATTGTCCACTTTGGTCCTTGAGGGGTCCTATTCTCTCTCTAGTTATTCTCCTTCCTTTAATATACTTAAATGATCTCTTTGGATTCACCCTAATCCTCTCAGCCAAGGCCATCTCATGCCTCCTTTTCACCCTTCTGATTTCCTTCTTTAGTAAACTCCTTATCCCCTAAAGGATATCCTTAGACTAAAGAGAAGACCTCTTATAACAGAGATAAGGAGAACCATCTTCAGCCAGAAAGTGGTGAATCTATGAAATTCTCTGCCACAGAAGGCTGTGGAGGCCAGGCCATTGAGTATATTTAAGACTGAGATAGATAGGTTTTTGAATATCAAGGGAATCGGGGTTACGGGGAGAAAGCGGCAGAATGGGGTTGAGAAACTTATCAGCCATGATTGAATGGCAGAGCAGACTGGATGGGTGGAATGGCCTAATTTCTGCTCCTAAGTTTTCTAATCTGTGGTCTTATGATTGTATACCTCCAGGGATTCCCTTGATTCCAGCTGTCTGCATATGTGCTATACATCCTTTTTATCTGGTTAAAGCCCCTGTACCTCTTGTCATCCAGGGTTCCATATTCCTGTCAACCTTGCCTTTCACCCTCACAGGAACATAAAGATCTTATAGTCTAGCTATCTTACTTTTAGAGGCCTCCCACTTGCCAGAAGACCCTTTGCCTGCAAACAACCCATTGCAAGCTCCTGTTTAATTCCATCAAATTTAACCTTGCCTCAGTTTAGAACTTGAATCTGTGGACCAGTTCTGTCCCACTCCGTAACCATTTTAAAATTAATAGAACTATGGTCACTGGTTCCAAAGTTTACCCCCACTGTCACGTCTGGCACCTACTCTGTCCTATTTCCCAAGGGTAGGTTGAGGTTTGATCCTTCCCGAGTTGGACCCTGTATATACTGTTTGAGAAAACTTTCCTGAACATACTTAATAAATTCCACCCCATCAAAGCTCTGGCAGTCCCAGTCCATGTTAGGAAAATTAAAATGCCCCACAATGACAACCCTATTGTTCCTGCAAGTCTCCCCAGTCTCCCTGCATATTTGTTCCTCTAATTCCTGTTGACTAATTGGGGGCCATAGTACAAGAGTTGAAAAATGTCGTGCTGGAAAAGCACAGCAGGTCAGGCAGCATCTGAGGAGCTGGAGAATCGACATTTTGGGTATAAGCCCTTCATCAGGAAATTGGTTCGGGGGATGGGGCGGGGGGGAATGGTGCTGAGACAAATAGGAGGATGTGGGTGGGGATAGTAGCTGGGAAGGCAATAGGTAGATGGAGGTAGGGGTGTGATAGGTCGGAGGGGAGAGTGGAACAGATAGTTGGGAAGGAAGATGGAGAAGTAGGACAGTTCAAGAGGGCAGTACCAAGTTGGAGGGTTGGATCTGGGATGAGGTAGAGGGAGGGGAGATGAGGAAACTGGTAAAATTGACATTGATGCCGTGTGGTTGGAGAGTGCCAAGGCAGAAGATGAAGTGTTCTTCCTCCAGGCATAGGGTAGCTTGGATTTTGTGGTGGAGGAGGCCCAGGACTTGTGGAGTGGGAGGGAGAGTTGAAGGGGTCGGCCACAGGGCGGTGGGGTTGCAGGGTGCATGTGTCCCAGAGACGTTCCCTGAAATGTTCCGTGTTGGGGCACAGATTTTAAAAATTGGCAAGTTTTATAGAACTTTAGTTAATCCACATTTGGAATATTGTGAACCTGTCTCACTAATGTGCCTTTAATACAACCATCACCATCCCCTTCTTAGTTCTTAGCTCCACAAGGCCTCACTGGATGATTCTTCAATTACTTCATCTGTGATTAGAATCATAGAATCCCCGCAGTGTGGAAATAGGCCATTTGGCCCCACAAGTCCACACCAACCCTCCCAAGTGTAACCCACCAAGACCCGTTCCCCTACCCTATTACTCTGCATTTACCCCTAACTAATGCACCTAACCTACACATCCCTGATCATTATGGGCAATTTAGCACAGCCAATTCACCTAACCTGCACATCTTCGGATTGTGGGAGGAAACCGGCACCCGGAGGAAACACATACACATATGGAGAATGTGCAAACTCCACACAGACAGTCGCTCAAGGCTGGAATTGAACCTGGTTTGCTGGCACTGTGAGGCAGCAATGCTAACCATCGAGCCACCGTGCCGCCCCTACTGAGTCACTGATTACTGTTGTGATACTCACCTTCATCAAAAATGCTACTCCCCCTCCTTTCTTTCCACCACCTCTGTCCCGCCTAAAGCACCTGTACCCTGGTACATTAAGCTGTCCCTCCCTTAGCCATGTTTCTGTAATGGTTATAATATCCCAGTCCCACATACCTCTCCACACCCTGAGTTCATTGGCCTTCCCTGTAAGCCTTCTGCACTGAAATAGATGCAATTTAACCTAGCGGGCATTCCTTGCTCCTTGTCATGTTCCAGCCTGACCTGTCTCTTCAGCTTACTATTTCTGATTACTGTAGCTCCTTTCAGCCTGGGAATTGCCTCCCTGTTGTTGAGAATCCCACCCCCTGCCAATCTAGTTTCAACCCTCCCGAGTAGCACTAGCAAACCTGGCCACCAAGTTATTGGTCCCCATCTCACACGTCTCTCTTGAACAGGTCACCTCTGCCTCAGAAAAGATCCCGATAATCTAAAAATCTGAATCTCTGTCCCTTGCACCAATTCTTTAGCCATGCATTCATCTGCCTTTCCTCCTGTTCTTACTCTCACTAGCACATGGCACTAGAAGTAATCCGGAGATTATCACTGATGGGTTCTTGCTTTTAACTATTTTCCTAGCTCTCTATAATCGCTCTGCAGGAATACATCCCTATTTCTATGTATATCATTTGTGCCCCAGCGTGCATAATGACTTCTGGCTGCTCACCTTCCCCCTTCAGAACATTCTGAAGCTGCTTCGAGACATCCTGGATGGATAGGTGCAGAAAGAATTTGCAATGATGTTGCTGGGATTGGAGGGTTGAGTTATAAGGAGAGGCTGTGTAGGCTGGGACGTTTTTCACTAAAGCATAGGAAGTTGAGGGGTGACACTATACATGTTTATAAAATCATGAGAGGCATAGGTAAGGTGAATAGCAAAGGTCTTTTCCCCAGGGAGCAGAGACCAGAAGTAGAGGGCATAACTTTAAGGTGAGAGCAGAAAGATTTAAAAGGGACCTGAGAGGCAATACAGAGGATGGTTTGTATGTGGAATGAACTGCCAGAGGAAGTGGTAGATGCAGGTACAGTTATAATATTTAAAAAAAAACATTTGGACAGGTACATGAATGTGGAAGGTTTAGTGGAATATGGGCCAAACGCAGGCAAATGGGGCTAGTTTAGTATGGAGAGCTTGGTTGGCATGGGCAAGTTGGACCAAAGGGTCTGCTTCCAAGATGTATGACTCCATCACTCTGTAAAATACCCATGGTAAAGTAGAAAGGAACAGAGAATATCTCTAAAGATTACAAGCATTCTCCTCACAGTAATGTTGTACAATGTACGATTTAACAATTATTCAAATTCAGCCTCCAGAACATAGGATGTTTATTTTTCTCCTTCAATAGATTTGGTGTTTGAATCACTTGCAACAACTGCCACACTTCATTTGAGCTCCCTAGAAACAGTCATCATCCAAATGGTACATTGTTGCACAACCACTTTTGTTAAGTTCATGATGGTCTTGATTCTTCAGAAGTCTGCTCATAAACCTTGTTAAGTGGTCAGATCAGCTATGGCAAAACTGAAGGATAGTAGTGGGCTTGTCAAATTCACAATTCCTGTCCTTACTCTGTCTTGAGCTTTCTGTCCCTCTGCTTTTAGATTAGATTAGGTTCCATACAGTGGGGGAACAGGCCCTTTGGGCCAAGCTCCCATGTGTTCTCCCTTCAGCGTAGCTTCTTTGACATTGGTCACGTGACACCTGTACCTTAGTTTCCTTTCTATTGGTAGTGATACCACGTGCAATTTCATAATTTCCAATTGGCAGTGCTTCCAGCTTTTTCCAGGTCACATGGAAAGTTTTGATCATGACTTGGATAGAGTGGGGGTAATGTTGGAGGTAGCTCTTAAAATTTCTTCAAATACTCTTGCAAACAGTTACAGAGTCCCCGACATTTTAAAGAATTTACAAATTTATTTTCTGTATTAACACAGAGAATGCTGGCAGCATCAGTGGAGAGAGAAACAGTTAACGTTTCGGGTCTGGAATGACTCTCCTTCAGACATGAAGAGGGACTCGAAAACATTTCTCCTGTTCCTCTTTCTACACAGACTGCCAGAGCTACTGAGTCTCTCCAACACTCTTTTGCTTGCTTCCAATTTCCAACATCCTCAGTGTTTTGTCTTTTTTCTTTTCTGTATTATTGTGATTACACTTCAGAGTGTCAGCTGAGGCTCATTTGGCAGCATCTCACCTTTGAGCCATAAACATTGGGTTCTAAGCAATCTAAAGACTTGAGCGCAAAATCCAGTCTCTAGTGCAGGGAGATGGAATCTACACTTTCAGGCAGAACCCAAATAATGTTTGATAGATATTTTGAGTGAAGATAGGAATTCTCCCAGGTGTTCTAGTCACTATTTTAATGAGACCGTATCATAAGAACAGATCATGTAGACATTATCACACTGCTGTTTGTGGGAACTCGCTTTCTGCAAAATTGGCTGCCACATTTCCTGTTACAACTGTGATTCTATTTCAAAAATATGGCTGTAAAGTATTTTGTGATATCCTGAGGCTGTGAAAGGTGCTATAAAAATACAAGTTATTCATTTATTTCTTCTTGCTAACCCCAGAATTATGAATAGCCACGTGGTAGTCCTTTGAATCAGTGTAGCAATTCTCAGTTTGTGAACTCAGATTTCAGGCAGTTCTGTTCAGGCAGGAATCAATGGATGAATAACTGGAGGATTCAATAGGCCTTGTAAATTCTTTCAAAAAGTAGTCCCATGAAACAACAAATCCTCCAAACATCATTGAATAAACATAATAAATCTCAATCTTGAATCAAAATGGCCATGGAGGAAATGGTACCACAGAATAGTGTCAACGGTCAAGTGATCCAAAGGCCCAGTCCTTTGTGATGCAGGAAACAAGAAATTCTGGAGATCACAATGGGTCAGGTAGCATCCATGGAAAGACAGCAAGCTAATGTTTCGAGTCCAGATGGCTGTTCATCACAGCTGAAGTGAAATGTGGAGGGGACAGCATTTATGCTATAGTTTGGGGTGGGGGGAACATGGATGGATGTGGAGGTAGTGGGTGTAGGATGCTGCTGGAGAAAAGATGTTGATAGTTCGGATTAAGTGATCAAGATGTGAGAATGGCAGAACAATGGCGTGTCTCCTACCAGACCTGAAAGGACAGTAACTGGGATGGGGCGATGGGAGGACAATGACAAGCTAAAAGAAAGGGAAGAAATGGTTCACAATTTGAAGGTGTTGAACTCAACATTAATTCCAGAAGTTTGTAAAGGGCCTCATCTGAAGATGAGATGTTGTTCCTCCAATTTATGCTGTGATTCACTGGACCACTGCAGCATGCCAAGGACAGACAAGTGGGCATGCAAGCAGGACACTGTGTTAAAATTACCGGCTATGGGAAAGTTGGGGTCATGCCTTGCACAGACCAGAGGTGTTCCGCAAAGTGGTCAGTCAGTCTGCATTTGGTTTCTCCAAAGTAGAGTAGGCCACATTAGGTGCAGTGAGTACAATACACAAGATTGGAGGAGGTACGGGTGAAATACTGCTTCACCTGGAAAGACTGTTTCGACCCTTCGATTGTGAGCAGGGAGGATGTGAAAGGAGGGGTGTTGCACCTTCTGCGATTACATGGGAAGGTGCCATGGAGCTGGGGGGTGGGTAGTGCTGGTTGTGGAATGAATGAGGGTATCCCAGAGGGAATGATCCCTGTGAAATGCAGATGGCGGATTGAGGGGAAGATGTGTTTGGTGATGGCGTTTTGCTGGAGTTGTCTGAAATTGCAGAGAATGATCCTTTGAATGGCTAGTGGAATGAAAAGTGAGGATAAGGGGAACCTGATCACGCTGTTGTGAGTGACAGGAAAGGGCAAGGGTGGAAGCACGGGTGATAGATCGGTTGTGTTGAGGGCCCTTTCAATCACAGTGGACGGGAAAACACGGTCATGGAAGAAGCAAGTTATATTGGCAGCCCTGCTTTGGAAGGTGGCACCATACAAACAGATGCAATGTAGGCAAAGGAACTGGGAAAATGGGATGGAGTCCTTTCAAGATGTGGTGTGTGATGAGCTGTAGTTACACCCCACGTCCTGTAAGGATCCATCCCATTCTCCTACTTTCTTTGCCTACATCATATCTGTTTGGATGATGCCTCCTTCCAAAACAGTTCTGCTAACATGGCTTGCTTCTTCTGTGACCATGGTTCCCCATCCACCACAGTTGACAAGGCCCTGCAACTTATCATCTGTGCTTCCACTCTTGCCCCTTCCCATCCCTCACAACAGCATGATTGGGTTCCCCTTGTCCTCAGTTTTCATCCCACCACCTCTGCATTCAAAGGATCGTTCTCTGCCATCTTAGACATCTCCAGTAGAACACCACCACCAAACACATCTTTCCCTCACTCCCCTTGTCTGCATCTCACAGGGATCATTCCCTCTAGGATACCCTAGTCCATTCTACAAACACTAACACCATCCCCCATCCTGCTCTCCATGACACCTTCCCATGTAACCTCAAAAGGTGCAACACCTGCCCCTTCACCTCGTTCCTGCTCACCATCCAAGGGCCTCAACAATCTTTCTAGTTGAAGCAGCATTTCACCTGTACCTTCTCCAATCTTGGGTGTTGTATCTTTGCACCGGTGTGGCCTACTCTACATTGGAGAAACCAAACGCAGACTGGGTGACCACTTTGTGGAAGATCTCCAGTCTGTGGGCAAGCAGTGCCCCTGACCTTCCCATAGCCGGCAATTTTAACACAGTGTCCTGCTCGCGTGCCCACTTGTCTGTCCTTGACACGCTGCAGTGGTCCAATGAGTCACAGCGGAAACTGGAGGAACAACATCTCACCTTCAGAGTAGCCACTTTACAACCTTCTGGAGTCAATATTGAGTTCAACACCTTCTAATTGTGAACCATTTCTTCTCTTTCTTTTAGCTTGTCATGTCCTCCCCTCTCCCATCCCAGTTACTGTCCTTTCAGGTCTGGTTGGAGATACATCATTGTCCTGCCATTCTCACATTCTGATCACTTAATCTGAACTATCAACATCTTTTCTCCATGAGCACCCTACAGCCACTACCCCCACATCCATATCACCCTCCACCCTCCACCTCTCCCCACAAAACAATAGCATAAATGCTGTCCCCTCCACACTTTACTCCAGCCCTGATGGAGAGTTATCTGACCTCGAAACATTAGCTTGCTCTCTCTTCATGGATGCTGCCTGACCCGCTGTGATCTCCAGCATTTGTTGTTTTCAGTACAGATTCCAACAACTGTAGTCATTTGTTTCTCCCCTTGCTATGTGGACAAGTGTTCAAACCTAAACCCAGCAGTTACATAGAATTTATATTCAATCAATAAAATCTGGAATTGAAAGCTTGATGGTGGTGATGAAACTATTGTCAATTGTTCAAAAAACCCATCTGTTTCATGAATGTCCTTGAGGGAAGGAAATCTGCCACCCACTCCCCACTCAACCTGGCCTATATGAGACTCCAGACCCACAGCAATGTGGCTGACTCTCAAGCACTCTCCGATATGGCTCAACAAACCAACAGTTCAAGGGCAATTAGGAATGACACTTCAGATTCAAAAAAGAGAAATATAATCCCTCCAGTCAAGAAAGCGGAGGCAGAGAATAGGGAATGAGAGACCTGCTATTTTGACATCAGTCATGGAGAGCATTTCGCAATTGATCATTAAAGAGTTAATGACTGTGTACTTGGAAAAACTCTAGGTAATCGAGAAATATCAGCTTGGTTAGTCAAAGCAAATTTAGATTTAACCCAATTAGAGTAACAAGTGCAACAAATAAAGGGGAATGTGGAGATACACTCTACTTAGTTTTGCATAAAACATTAGATGGAGTGACACATTAGAGCAAATTGTGGAAAATAAAAGTTCACGCAGGGGACAGTGTCTCAGCATGGATAGACAATTGGCTGGCTGGTAGGAAATGGAGAGCACATTTAAATGGGTCTAAATGGTGTACTGGTCACAAAAATTAAAGATACAGGTGTATCATGTTGTCAGGAAGACTAATGGGATGGTGTAATTTATTGTGAGAGGAACTGAAAAGACAAGAATACTATGCTTCAATTATACATTGCACTAATGCCACTATGTAGAATCGTAAAGATCTACAGACAGAAAAAACCTTTCGGCCCATCGAGTCAGCATAGGTCATAAACAACTACCTAACTATTCTAATTCCGTTTTCTAGCACTTGACATGTAGCCAAAATGCCTTGGCATTACACATCTAAATACCATTTAAAGGTATGAAGGTTTCTGTCTCTACCACTCTTATAGACAGTGAGTTCCAGATTCCCACCACACTCTGGAAGAAAAACCTTTTCCTCACATCTCTTCTAAACCTTTTGTCTCTCACCTTAAATCTATGCTCCCTGGTCATTTGATCCTCCAGAGGGAAATGTGTCTTTTTATCTACCCTTTCTGTGCCCCCACCATTTTGTATATCTCGCGCATGTTCCCTAACAACCTCTTTCGCTCTAAGGAAAACAATCCCAGTCTGTTCAATCTCTTAGCATAACTGAAACTCTCCAGCCCAGGCAACATTCTGATAAATCTCCTCTGCATCCTCTCCAGTGCTATCACATCCCTCTAATAATGTGGATTCCAGAGCTACATACAATGTTCTAGCTATGGCCTAACCAACATTTTATATAATTCCAGCATAACCTCCCTGCTCTTAAACACCATGCCTCTGTTGGAAGGTCAGTACTGAGGGAATGCCACACTGTCAGAGGCATTGAGGTCTACAGCACAGAAAAATCTCCCGTGGCCCATCATATCTGTGCCGGTCAAAAACAACCTCCTCATTACTCTAACCCCATTTGTAGCAATTGGCACATAGCCATTTAGGCCCTGGCATTACAAAATGCACATCTAAATACTTCTTAAATATTGAGAGAGGTTCTGTCTCTACCATCCTGACAGTTCCTGATTCTCAGACTCTGGGTGAAAAAGTGTCTCCTCATATCTCTTCTAAACCTTCTGACCCATGATCATTGATTCCTATATCAAGGAGAAAAGTCTCTTCCTGTCTACCCTTCATAATTTTATACATCTCAATCATATCCCTTCTCAATCTCCTCTGCTCTAAGGTAAACAATCCCAGTCTGTCCGATCTCACTTCATAACTGAAATGCTCCAGCCCAGACACCATTCTGGTAAATCTTCTCTACATCCTCTTCAGTGCTGTTCCGACTCTCCTAAAATATGGATTCCACAACTGTATTACTCCAGCTATGGTCTAACCAACATTATATACAACTCCAGCATAATCTCCCTGTTCTTGAACTCGATGCTTCAACTAATAATGGCAAGTATCCCATATGTCGGTTTGACCACTTCATCCACCTGCCCGATACCTTGAAACGGCCTCGGTGTACATACACACAAGGTCCTTTTGATTCCTGGTGTTTCTCAGAGTCCCACTGTTCATCATGTATTCCATTGCCTGTTGGTCCTGCCCAATTGCATCATCTCTCATTTATCTGGATTGAATTCTATTTGCCATCGATCAGTCCATCTAATCAGCCTGACTACACCCTCCTGTAATCTCAGGCTATCCTTGTCCCATATAGTGTGTTTGCTGAGTAAACCACTGGCACATGGTGCTGGTGTGAAATTGACATAGCACAGTACTGTTTAACAACACGTTCAGTCTGTTGATTGCTGACCACCATGACAATCTGCCTGGCTTTGTGTCTGAAAGGCAAGACAGACATACTGAGAGCCTGGCTGAGGGGGTGAAGCACTGAAACATAAGCAATGACAAGGATGGGATGCCGTGAGCATCCTGACAGGTGTAAAGTGAGTAAGCGTGAAGAGAACGTGTGAGCAGTCTGGTGAAGACTGGTGACACTTTTGCACACTTGTTGCGGTAGTATTCCATTGATAGTTGCCAGTATACTGCAAAGTGCATCATTAAAGTGCAGAGATGTACTATAAGTGGATTGGAAATGTGCCATGATGATGTGGAGAGGGTGGCATGTGCCAGATAGCCAACATCCCACTGTCCACACAGTGTGCTCTGAAATGATGGTGCGTAGTTTCGAAGATGGCTGTCCGGAGAAGCAAGTGGTGACCTGTAGTGACCAGGTACACACTCAGACTTTCATGTTGGAAATTCTTAGCATCTAGTTTCTATCTTGCAGGTGTGGAGTAGGAGCTTTATATTTGTCAGGTGAGATGAGGGAGTAATGAGCAATAATCCTTGATAAGAGACCGCTTGCCGTTCATAAGCAATAATCTCATCTTGGTGTTTTGGAACTTGATTGGAAAATGTGACTTGTCAATCTCAGCATCAAGAAAGCCATCACTCGGTACCACACAAGATTCTCCCAAGCCTCTTTGCTCGGCCAATTTGAATTGTCTGGTAGTGACGTCAGTTGGGATCACTGTACTTTCAGAAGGTCAGTGCTGAGGGAGCAGTGCCATATAAGATCCCTATTGGATGAGGTATTACATTGAAGTCCCATCTGCTCTCTCCTTTGGATGACAGAAGATTCCATGTCACCAGTTGCAATGCAGGGCAATGTCCTGGGAAATCTTTATCCTAAAAACATCAGAAAACTCAATGATCTCATTTGTATCTGTGGCAGCTTGCTGTGCATATGTTGGCTGCGATCTTCAGTTGGTGGCATGGTAGCACAGTGGTTAGCACTGTTGCCTCACAGCGCCAGAGACCCGCGTTCAATTCCGGCCTCAGGCAACTGTCTGTGTCTGCGTAGGTTTCCTCCGGGTGCTCCGGTTTCCTCCCACAGTCCAAAGATGTGAAGGTCAGGTGAATTGGCCATGCTAAATTGTCCGTAGTGTTAGGTGAAGGGGTAAATGTAGGGGAATGGGTCTGAGTGGGTTGCTCTTCGGAGGGTCGGTGTGGACTTATTGGGCCGAAGGGCCTGTTTCCATACTGTAAGTAATCTAATCTACAATTATAGTGAGTACACATCAACAGGTACATCACTGGCTGTGAGTTGCTTTGTGAGATCATTGAGAATGCTGTGGAAATACAAAGACTTTTTTCCTTTCTGGAATAAAAACTTGGAAAAACTGACTATCCAACAGGCATTGGTTTGGATGAATAGCTGCTGAATCATGTTAGATTGGGCCTAGTAAATGAGGCGAGCACTTCTCCCTTCCATTTCATCTTACCTGTCTCATGGTTATATTATATTATTGAAATGTAACCATGTCTCAGTGACAACCTACATCCTGACTTGTTGAAGGTAGAGACACAGTCCTCAACATTTATTTCACTTTCATTGGCCTAAATACACTTTGAGTCAGTTCCTTGACTGTAGGTGCCATTCCTTTGCAGTGCCTGTCCCTAACCAGTCTGTTAATCCGAACTAACCCATTAGAAGGACTCTAGTTTATCACTTCTACCATTTGCCTCAAGAAGTCTCAAAACAGTGTTTGAACTATGTCAAAATCCTTGGCCAACATCTGTGCACCCTGAGATTTAAGATGGAGGCCAGCCCTCCTAAAGTGCTTACCTTGCTGCTGTACTTTTCCCCAGTTGTCTATGAAAGCAAGTCTCTCCCATTTAAACAGGTCCATGAGCCCCAGGTCGGGTCTGATGATTCTGCTGACCCCGCAGGACAGGAGATGACCACCATTGTCCTTTGTCTTTCAGTGAGTGAACCAACTTCCTGCAAGAAAAAGGACTTCAGATCCATCACAACGTTAGTTCCCACACCTAATGCCACGATGCTTCCAAACCTCGCAACTATTATTAGGCCATCCACTCTGTCACATCGAACTCTTTGGTGCTAGTTCGTGGCAACGTACCAGTGTGGGACACAACCTTAATTTGACACAGTGTGGGTTCAATATTTCTAGATTCTTGTCTGCAATCATTCCACAGTGCACCTCAGGAGGAGACCACTTAGCCTGCACCAACTCTTTAGAACAACAATCCAGTTAAGTAACATTCCTGCACTTGTTGCACACTGGAGATTTTCTTCGTTGACTCAAGGAATCGATAGCAGAAGAGAGAGTTTGATCCAATGTATTCATGCTGTCACTTTGTAAGAATACATCACCTAACCCCACTCCCTGCTCATTGCTCCTCCCACTATAAGCTCTGCAAAAACATTCCCCTTCAAATAATAACCTAATTCCCTCAGATTCACCCTGCTCCCACCCCAACTCTCAGGCAGACCATTTCAGACCCGAAGCATTCATTACATGGAACAATGCTTGCTCCTTGTTGATTTGTCTATCACGTTAAATCACTGCTCTCTTAGTTTCAAATCTCCCACCAATGGCAACAGATTCTGCCTACCTATATAGTCCAATCCTACCATGATTTTGCATACTTTGCTACCTTTCACTCTCTTCCTAGCCCACACTATTCTCCTTGTGCCTCTTACCAACTCTGAGGTGAAGGTTTTCTTCTTGAATACTGCTTTCACCCATGAGCACTGCTGACTGTTGGTTTATGTATTTCGCTACTGACTAACTGTCCATGACTTCTTAAAGTAGTAATGTTCTTTCATTGGTAAACTCTTTTTGTTTATTTTTTTTATTCTCCAGAGTTAAATGTTTTCTCTCTACTGTTATTATTTTCTGATACTTCAGCAAAGATGCCCACTGCTGATCACCATGTCATATTGGGACATTGGATAAAAATCACCGAAGAATCACGGCTGGTATAGTTCATTGCCATTAATCCTCCTTGCTAAGCTGAGTGAAAAGGCCTGCTGAATTATCAATGATAGAAGATAAACCATGAGAGAATCTTAATAAGCAGAGGCTCTTTTCTTACCTAATAATGTATTGTTTATAGGTAGAATTAATATTGACTAGTTAGGCCTAAGAAATGGGAAACCTCCATCATGGTTGTAGAAGGTGAGAACCCCCAGAAAGCAAGAAAAGAACCCAAGAAGCAACAGTACAGAGATGCAACATTGCCATTTAACACAAATTAAAACTTGAAAGAAGGAGCACAATGCAGTTTTGCTAATTAACTGATTTTAAGCTTTATTGGAAAAACATCATACAGTATTGTCATAATTCATATTTAAAATCTGTAGACAAAATACTGCAAAATTGCTCTCAGGAATCTGAAGAAACTTTATGACAGCATTTAAATAGCATTGATTTAATACAGGAATACAAACTCAAAGATTCCATATGACATTGAGCTGCTATAGGTTTAAAACAACTATAATGGAATAAGAAGAAACAAACACGTTAAGAAGAAATGGAATGAGAAGTAATAGAGTCAAAGAGTCATTTCCCCAAGAAGATTCTATGACAGAGATGGGCTGAATGGAGCTCAGAATTGCCATCTCGAAGAAGAAAATTCTTAAGGTACAGAAATTACTCCATGACTAAACACTAAATTTTAAGCTGAACACATAAGTGCACTGCTATATTCCACAGAAAATATTGTAAACCTCCAAAATATCAGAGAAGGCACAGCTAGTTTTGATGAAGTTTTAAAATGTGATGGAAAGTGCAGGTGGCCTTTTTAAAGGTCAGGTTTATGGAACTGGGATTTCTTTCACATCTTCAGACCTAACCCTTGAGAAAAACTGAGAGTTTTCAAACCAGCACCTCAGAACAACAAAGCCACAAAGGCAGTACACAACTGTAACAAAGGAATGCTACATCTAGGTCACTCTGCTGATGACTGTCTATACACCCTTTATGATTTTTTTTTACAATTTAAAAAATCTGTGGAGTCAGATGGGGGAGAAAAACAAACTTCCAAAACTTGCATTAAAGACAACATTACTCTTCTTGAAATTCTCTCTTGGTTGAAGCATCTGGGAACTGGACAAAGATACAATTTCATGGTATCTTAACTACCTTACAAATCCTGTAAATTTGAATTGTGATGGTAATATCATAAGACATAGTCGAACAGTGTGGCACTGTAAAGCTCTTCGTCAGATGTCCGAAATGTTGACTCTCCTGCTCTTCAGTTGCTGCCTGACCGGCTGAGCTTTTCTAGCGGCACACTTTTTGACTCTGACTCTCCAGCATCTGCAGTCCTCACTTTCCTCCAGATCATAAGACATAGGAGGAGAAGTAAGCCATTCTGCCCATCAAGTCTGCTGGGTCATTCAATGACATCATAGCTGATCTGATAAACGTCCACTTCACTTTGCTGTTTTTTCTTCATAACCCTTGATTCTTTTGCTGACGACAAATCTATCTCAATCTTGAAGATACTGAATGACCGAGTCTCGACTATTCTGGTAAAGAATTTCATAGTTTCACTACCCTCTGAGATTCCTCTTCATCTCTGTTTTAATTGGGCAACTCTTATTCTGAAATTATGTCCCCGGTCCTAGGCTCTTTCGAAAGGGGAAACAACTTTTTTTATGTTACCCCTGTCACAACTCCTAAGAATCCTAAAGGTTTGATTCTTCTTAACTCCAATGAGGTAAAGGCCAAACCTGTTTGGCTGCTCCTCATAAGACCTGCTCCACCATGCCTGAAATCAGCTAGTGAACTTTCTCTAGATTGCTTCCAATGCTAGTATATCTTTCCTTAGCTAAGGGGCCCAGGACTGGACACACTATTCCAATTGTAGTCTGACCAGTGCCTTATTGAGTTTTAATAAGACATCGCTATTTTTATGCTCTACTCCCTTTGATGTAAAATCCAACATTTCATTTGTCTTCCTTATTACTTGCTGAACTTGAATGCTCACTTTTTTGTTTTATGTATGATGACTCTTAAATCCCCTTGTGCTGCAGTTTTCCAAAACCTTCCTCCAAGTAAATAAAGTTCCCCTCCTCTATTTGTCCTGCCAAAGGTTGTGACCTCATATTTTCCCACATTCTATTCCAAATTTTTGCCAATCACTTAACTCATCTCTATCCCTCTGCAGACTCTTTGTGTCATACTCACCACTTGCCTTTCCACCTAATTTTTAAGTTATCTACAAACTTGGCATATCTCCAATCCTCCAGCACTTTTCAGAACCTAAGGATTCTTGAAAGATTACTATCACTATTTCTGTAGCTACTTCTTCGAATATCCTAGGATGCAGAATACATTCCATCAATTCCAGGGGACTTATTGTTTTTTCCCCCATTAGTTTTTTTTTTGCACCATTTCTAGTGATAATTATTGCATTTATTTGCTCTTCTCCTTTTGTTCTTTGAATATTTAGTATTTTTGGAATACCATTAAGATCTTCTTCTGTTTAGACCATTTATAGAGGGAAGCAAACTGGTCATTTTGATTACTCAATCAAACCACTTATCCAATACTGCTACCTGTGGAGTAGTGAGCTTGGTTACCAACACATTTTTCCCTCTAAATGCCAGCTGTCACATTGGGCATCCTATTAATTTCACTTTGATACAGTTTTGAGTGTCACTATCACATTGCATCAAATACCACAGCTGCAGAAGAGTGGCAGGATGTGACCAGTGTTGCCCCACAAGAACCAATGTTAGGGCCTAAATTATTCATACTATTTATTAACAATGTGGGTAATGACATAGCCAGCCATTTATTGAAGTTTGCAAATGATCCAGTTAGGTAGCATTGTAGACAACGTAGATGGCAGCATAAAATTACAAAGGGATATCGATAGACTTTGTAAATTGGCAAAAATGTGGCAGATAGAGTTCAATGTAAGCAATTGTGAAGTTATCAATAGGGTACTTTATAGTTAGTATGCAGTTAAATATAGTAGATATCCAAAAAGACTTGGGGAATTCAGATGTATAGATCCTTAAAACGTCACAAGTAGGTGCAGAAAATAATCAAGAAGGCTAATGGAATGGTGGTTTAAATATCTAGAAGACTGGAGTTCAAGGATGCAGAAGTGATGTTGCAGTTAGGCAAAATTCTGGTTAGACGTCACTTGGAGTACTGTGAACAGATCTGGGTACAGCACCTTAGAAAGGATATACTGGTCTTGGAGGGAGTGTATCATAAGTTTACAAGAATGATACCTGGACTTCAGGGATAGATTATACAAATTAGGCCAGTTTTCTCTCGCATTTAGAAGGTTATGAGGTTATATGATCAATGTCTCCAAGATAATAACAGGAGAAAACAGGGCAGATAAAAATAAACTATTTCCACTGGTTAGGGATTCTAAAATTTGGGGCTTGGAGAATTAATGCCAGACTGTTCAGGAGGGATGTTATGAAGCACTTCTATCCTCAAAGGGTGGTAAATATTTTAAATACTCTTCCACAAATGGCAGTAGATGCTGAATCAATTGCTAATTTTAAAATCTGACATTTAGAAAGTTTGCTAAGCAAAGGTATTAAGGGATACGGGCCAATGAGTTAGGCCATAAATTAGACATGATGCCATTGAATGGTAGACTAAGCATGAGGGACTGAATGGCCTGTTCCTGTGTTCTTAGGAAGTTAAAGCCTGTATAGATGAGACTTCATGGAGCACATGAAAACTCTCAACAGGATGGGTATGCTAGAA
Source organism: Chiloscyllium plagiosum (assembly GCF_037043375.1). NCBI lineage: Eukaryota > Metazoa > Chordata > Chondrichthyes > Orectolobiformes > Hemiscylliidae > Chiloscyllium > Chiloscyllium plagiosum. The sequence goes on along the minus strand of NW_028270149.1, from coordinate 88,292,441 downwards.
GTAACACTGCAACACAAAGAGGAGAAGGGAGTAAAAACATTTACATGATTCAGTTAGCAAACCTCACATTTGAACCTAAATGTCTTGGCCTGAACATCATTATAGTAGCAAAAAGAGTTTGACTCATTCCCTGATAACAACTGACCCAGAAATGGACCCTTAGGTGCCTACTGATGATGGAACAGCTGGTTGAAAACTTCATTGGGTTTCTTTGAATCAGGACAGCGCCGAGACAGAAAGGTTACCAAAATTGATCTCAACTTAATATTAATGAGAGAATTGTATCAAACTGTTAGCAGGAAGGAAATTACAGAATTTACTGTGATGAAACTGCTTTTTGTCTCCACCATCACTGAAGAACACTGTAATCATTTGTCTTACAGATCAAAATGATCAGTGCCAGTGTCAAAGATCATGGTGAGTGAACAACAGTCCTCAAGTAACGTGATGGAGAACGGAGAAATGTCTTGTTCACAGAGGATGAATTAATACACCCCAATCTAATCAGCAGGTTCAAATAGAGAGACCTAAAATCTTCAAATCAGATACATGAGACTGAGAGCAAAGATTTGCTTGTACAAAGTGCAACCCCATCTGAGCCTGACCAATGTCCATAGATTTGAGAAATGATCAAAACAAGAAACTGCTTGGTATTAGCATCCAGGATATTGAAAAAAAGAAGCTACCTGTCCAAAACAAAACTACTACTAGGTCCTGAAATGCAAGAATATGTCACAAAGAAAGTAGTTGTAACAGTGCAGCACAGGCTATGTGGCAATTCCTTGAATCAGCAACGGAGAGTTCAACACAGGAAATTCCATTGATAAAAGGTCCTCTTGGTAGGTAATGAATCAATTCCACGGTCAAGTACGAATACCATCCTTTATAAAGGTCCTCCCGCAGATCAATCAAGGCCAAGATCAGTGTGCAAGTAATAAGAACTTAGCATACTGTTGCATGATGGGACATTTGACCAAGGTAAAAGGTATCTTGGAGGAGAAAGTGAGGTCTGCAGATGCTGGAGATCAAAGTTGAAACTTTATTGCTGGAACAGCACAGCAGGTCAGGCAGCATCCAGGGAACAGGAGATTCGACGTTTCGGGCACAGGCCCTTCTTCAGGAATGAGCAGAGAGTGTTCAGCAGGAGAAGATACTCCTGCTGAACACTCTCTGCTCATTCCTGAAGAAGGGCCTGTGCCCGAAACGTCGAATCTCCTGTTCCCTGGATGCTGCCTGACCTGCTGTGCTGTTCCAGCAATAAAGTTTCAAAAAAGGTATCTTGGCTCTTGGGCTCACAGCTTTGGTGGAAAAATAATACTTGAGATAAAGACTGAGGCTGTGTAATTATAGTTTGATAAAATATAGGGAGTGTATCTTAAGCTCGTTAGAGGGAAGTGCATCTTTAGCATATTAGTTTCTCTGTCCTTGAGCAACATCAAAAATCAAAGGTGATAGCTGTACTGTGCTTATCTTTTTCTTCGATAATTGTAAAGTGTGGAATGCAAGCAAAGTTGTTTGTATCATTGTATAAGTATAGGCTGACTATTCAGCTTGAGAGAGTGCTGTGAGACAGTGACGATAGTAGCAGCCTCTCCGTGAATTCACGAAAAACAAAGCTTCTTGAAACAAAATTCCGAGTCTCAGACTAAGTAATTTCCTCGAAAATCACAATCAAGATCAACAACCCTCAAGCCTATCAACCTTTCAGACTCAGATAAGAACATCTGCCTTTGTGAAGTAAGAGTCCTGAATGGAGATGGGCTATAGTAAATGTAAAAGTAGTTACACACCTGAACATGTAAACATTAACTATGGGGAGTGGGGGCGGGGGGAAGAGGAGAAGGCGTGGCAGAGTGGAGGGAGAATGTTGTATGAAGTAATGATTCTGAAAGCACCAATGTTGATGTGGCATTTGCTACATTCAATCTGGTGCTGTAACCGAGGACTGAACCTTGTGCTTTTTCTGGCTGTGTTGTGTTGGGTTCTGTAGAAGGATTGTTGCTGTTGGACCTACTAAGTTTTCTCTCCATCTTACTCAATTTACCTCATTAATGACCTATCATTTAGGATAGCTGGTTGGCATGGACGAGTTGGACTGAAGATAAGTAGCTGAACAATATCAATTTTTAGGGGACTCAGTGAGAAGTCAAAAGCAGTTGGATGACTATTGTCAGAACTAAGGATGAAGTAATAAACAGCTAAGTGTGACCATAACATGATATGGTTCAAATTTGTTCCGAACAAGGAAAAGATGGCTTTGGATTGGGTGAGGCAGATTTTATGAGAATAAAGCTGGATCTGACCACTGTAGACAGACAGCAGCTCCTTGGGTGTAAGTCTACAGCAAAGCATTGTCTGGGGACAAGTTGGGGAAAGTACAGGTCCAACATGTACTCTTTAGGGGCAGATGTAGGAGCAATAAGTTCAGAGAATCCAGGAATGTCCAGGTCAATCCAGGACTAGATAAAGAAGGTTAGGACTTCTAGCAAGTCCAAATGGAGAAATTCAGCTGTGTCTTGAGAGGAATACAGGAAGTGTGGGGGGATCTAAAGAAATCATTTAGAAGATCAAAATGGGCGCATTAAAAGGACTTGCAAACTGGATTAAGGAGAATCCTAAGATATTTTATAAGTACATTAAAAGGAAGACATTAATCAGGGCAAGAGTAGGGACCAAGTGAGTGAGTGAAGCAGTAGGAAATAGGAATGGTGTTGAATGGATACTTCAGTCTTCACTCAGGAAAAGGAGAACGTATATTCAGAATTCAGGACTGTGCACAGTTTGATATAGGAAATTGGAAGGTATTGGAGGCTCCACCAGACTTAAAGAAGACAAATCCCTGGCCAAGGCAAATTGTTTCCCAGGCTGCTGTGGGAGGTGAGGCATGAAATTGCTGGGACTCCGACACAATTTTAAAATTCCTCTCTGGCCACAGCAGAAGTGCCAGAGGACTGGAGAATGGCTAATATGGTTCAGCGGGTCAGTGTGGACTTGTTGGGCCGAAGGGCCTGTTTCCACACTGTGAGTAATCTAATCTAATCTAATCTAATATGAACCAGGAATTTACAACCAGTGAGTCTCATGTCAGTGGTTGGGAAACTATTAGTGAAAATTCTGAAGGAGCAAATTAATACTCATTTGGAAAGGCATGGGTTAATTAGGGGTAGTCAGCATGACTTTGTCACAGGGAAGTCATGCTTAACAAATTTATTAGATTTTTTAACATGTGATGAGCTACGTTTAGTTGATGTAGTTTGTATGGAGTTTAATAAAGCTTTTGACACATTGGAGACTGACTGAGAGGGTCAAAGCATGTGGAATTAAGAGAAACCTAGAGATATGGATCAGAAACTGGGCTTAGCGTTAGGACACAAAGGGTAGTGGTAGAAGCCTGTTCAAGTGACTGGAGGCTGGTGTCCAGTAGTGTACAACAAGGATCAGTACTGGTACACTTATTGTTTGTTATATACATAAATGTTATAGATGAAAATGTTGGGGCAATGTTGAGCAAATTTGCAGATGACAGAAAGATTGGCGGAATGGTTAATACTGAAAAAAATGGTTGTAGGTAACAGGAAGATACACATGGGTTGGTCAGATGGGCAGAGCAGTGGCAGATGGTATTTAACCCTGATAAGTGCAAACTGATGCACTTTGGAAGAAGAAACAAGATGAGGAAGTACTTAAAGAATGGCAGGACACTGGGTTGCTTAGAGGACCAGAGGGATCTTGGGGTAAGTATTCTCAGATCCCTGAAATTAGTAGAGCACAAGAACATGATACATAGTTAAGAAGGCATATGGGATACTTGTTTTTAACAGTTGTGGCAAAGAGTATAAGAGCAAAGAGGAAATGTTGGAGTTTTACAGAGTGTTCATCAGACCACAACTGGAGTTCTGTGTGCAGATCTGGTTGTCTCACTTGAGGAAGGATGTGATGGCGGCATGGTGGCTCAGTGGTTAGCGCTGCAGCCTCACAGCACCAGGGACCCAGGTTAAATTCCAGCCTCGAGCATCTGTCTGTGTGGCGTTTACATATTCTCCCCGTGTCGGTGTGGGTTTCCTCCGGGTGCTCCGGTTTCCTCCCATAATCCAAAGAAGTGCAGGTCAGATGAATTAGCATGATAAATTGCCCATAGCGTTAGGTGCATTAGTCAGGGGGAAATGGATCTGGGTGGGTTACTCTTCGGAGGGTCGGTGTGGACTTGTTGGGCCGAAGGGCCTGTTTCCACACTGAAGGGAATCTAATCTAAAAACACTAGAGGAGATACAGAAGAGGTTCAACAGGATGTTGCCTGGGGTGGAGAAATTGAGCTGCAAGAGGGAATAGACAGGCTTGGATTGTTTTCTTTAGAGCAGAGAAGATTGAGTGAGAACATGACTGAGGTGCATCAGGCTATAAGGGGTATGGACAGGGTGAATGGAGAACAGCTACTCCCCGTGGTTGAGGGGTTGTGTAAGAGGTTGGAGATTCTGAGGGGATTTCACTAAAGCAGGTAGCATGAATCTGGAATGCACTGCCTAGAAAGGTAGTGGAAGCTGGAAACCTTACAATCTTTTAAAAAATATTTGGATGAGTACTTCAAAGATCAGAACATTCAAGGGTCTGGGACAAGTGCAGGAAACTGGGATTAGTGCACTTTCAGTGGTAGTGATGTCAGTGCAGTCTTGATGGGCCCTAAAACCTTTTCTGTGCTGTATGAATCTATGAAAGTGCAATTAAGGTTCAGAAGAAGCTCTCAGGAAATGATTTGGAGATGCCGGTGTTGATTAGGGTGTACAAAGTTCAAAATCACACAAAATCAGATTATAGTCCAACAGGTTTAATTGGAAGCAGAAGCTTTCGGAGCATACCTGATGAAGGAGCAGCACTCCAAAAGCTAGTGCTTCCAATTAAACCTGTTGGACTATAACCTGGTGTTGTGTGATTTTTAACTCTCAGGAAATGGCTGCAATGGGAAAAGTGCTGAGGAACTCAGATGAAGTCTGTGAGCATTAATACTTCAGTGCGGCTGAAAGAGGAGGCAGTGAAAAACCCACAAGCAGTATTTTTGCTTGACATGACTGAGCTAGGGTAAAAACCAAGGGTGGGCTTTGCTTGGTGACACTTACTGTCAGTGAAGAGATTAAGTTATGCACGTTAATGATACTGGAGTGTACTGTCAGTGTCTAGGGAAGCTTCACCTCAGGTAAGGAAGGTGATCAACCAGAGGAGGAATAGTAGTGAGTCCATGATGAAGCCTTTCTTGAGGGAGAGTTACAAAGCAAGATCAGTAAAAGTGAAGAATTGTAACCACTTGTGAAGTTTAATGAGATTTGATGACACACCAAGTCATTAACATTTGACAAGAGTTTTGTTGAGAAAACCAGGGATCTATCTTGATCACATTTGCCATTTGATATGTTTTGTGGGATATTCAATTATAGTCTGTTACCCATACTAACCTTATATTAACTCTGGGTGTTAGAGTGTTGTACATGTATTATCATTTGTATTACTGTTCAAACATTGTAAATGTTTATTATTTTTTGTTCATGGAATCTTGTGACCTTAGTGCAAGCAGTTTAGATTACTTACAGTACAGAAACAGGCCCTTCGGCCCAACAAGTCCACACCAATGCGCAACCCACCCAGACCCATTCTCCTACAGTTACCCCTTCACCTAACGCTACGGGTAATTTAGCATGGCCAATTTACCTAACCTGCACATTTTTAGACTGTGGGAGGAAACCGGAGCAAGCCCATGCAGACATGGGGAGAATGTGCAAACTCCACACAGTCAGTCACCTGAGATGGGAATTGAACCCAGGTCTCTGGCGCTGTGAGGCAGCAGTGCTAACCACTGTGCCACCGTACCAAGGGAATTTACAGAAATTTGATAATAAACTTAGAGATTTTATCTAATGTACACAGCATTCAGAATAAGGCAGATGAACTGACAGTGCAAATCAAGAACAAGATTGCAAGGACCTTAAACTAACTGTAGGAGGGAAACGTGCTCAGGTGAAGCCTTAAAGTTTCCGTAACAAGTAATGACAAGGACATAAGAGTATGGAGAGGCTCAGGAATGTAACTTAAGGCACAGCAGATAAGGGGACAAGTGAAACTGCCCTCCAATATCATTCACAGGCAGCAAGCTTCACCAAGCGAAACGGGGGAGGGGGGCAATATAGGACTGAGGGATTCCTGCTTAAACACACAATGTAAATGAGCTAATTGCATAGATTGAAAATGGCAGATATGATGTCGTGGGCATCACAGAGATGTGGCTGCAAGGGGATCAAGGCTGGTGTAACGATGCTGTGGCGTAGAGAGACTATTTTGTTTTTTTGTTTAAGAGAGATATTTTAAGACAGAGGTGTCAAGTTGCCTACTTGAAAAGCCAGTAAACAGCTTGTGAGGCCTTGGGTTGTTTTTTTTCAAATTCGGACAATAGGCGCAGCCTAGATCAGTGTAAACAGCTCTCACAGACCAGGATTTGTAGTCTTTTTAGTTTTTGGGTTTAGCTTTAAGCAGTAAAATGTTGGAACGTCAACAGGGCAGAAGCTGCTGGAGTTTTTGAAGAAGTCGAGTCTGTCTCTTCTCCCTCTCAGTTACAGCTAAAATAGTTTCTCTCTGCTGCTGGGCTACTTGTAAGACAATCCATTTTTCTGAATTAGCCTTTTTTGCCAGGGAGTGTATTTATGGGATGTTACTAGAATGGAACAGTTAATTAGTAATAGTTACTGTATCTGTTATTTGGTCAAGCTTTCATATAGAGTTAAGTTATTCTAAATTCCTCTTTCCTTTACTGTATTTTAACTATAATGTTTAAATAAATTTGGTTAACATTGAGTGGTTTGACCTGTTGCATTATATCTGGAACATGGCACTTTATGTTTGCCTTTAAAATAAGAAAAGGTTAGGGTCCAGGACACCCCTCTTAAAATATCTTGAGGGGTCTGGTCTGATCCATACCATGGTAACTAAATATCCAAAGATACGCATTCTCTCAAAAGTACAGGCAGATGGACAGATAAAGCAGGGCTGTCTTGTGTGTAAGAAATGAAATTAAATTGATTGCCCAGAAGTGATATAAAGTCAGAAGGTGTAGATTCTAGATGGGTACAGTTCAGGAATCACAAAGGAAAAAATACCCTGATAGAACTTATGTACAGGCCTTCCAGCAGTAGTCAGGAGGTGGCAGAAAATAAAAGGCCTGTATCCATACTGGGGATCCTATGAAAGGAAGTTGCAGAATGTTTGAGATATCCTTTATGGCAGCTTGCAGTTCTTGCCACTAGGAAACCAGCAATTCTGGATTTGGTGATGTGTAATGAGGCAGACATCATTAGGGGGCTTCAGGTGAAGGAACCCTGAAGGAGCAGTGACCATAACATGATAGAATTTACCCTGCAGTTTGAGAGGGAGAAGCTGGAATCAGATGGAACGTTACTAAAATTGAGTAGTGGTACTACAAAGAAATGAGAGAGGAGTTGGCCAGACGTATAGACTCATAGAGTTCTACAGCACCGAGATAGGTCTTTTGACCAAAACTGGCCCATGTCTATCAAAATGTCCATCCACACTAACACCATTTCCCTGCACTTGGCCCATATCCTTCTAAACTTTTCCTATCCATGTATTTGTCCAAATGCTTTTTAAATATTGTTAATGTACCTACCTCAACCATTTCCACTAGCAGCTCATTCCATATGCGTACCACCTTCTATGAGAAAAAGTTGCTACTTGGGTTCCCTTTCATTCTTTCCCCTCTAACCTTAAACTGATGCCTACCAGTCCTCAATTCCCCAACCCTGGGACAAAAACTGAACGTATTCACCCTATCCATGCCTCTCATGATTTTATACAGTTCTGGAAGAACCCCCCTCATTCAACTACGCTCAAAAGAAAACTTCCTAGCTTATCCAACCTTTCCCTATAACTTAGACTGTTGAGTCCTGGCAAAATCTTTGTAAATTTCTTCTTCCCAGTTTAGTAATATCTTTCCCATAACAAGGTGATCAAAACTGAACACATTACTCCCAAGTGCGGCCTCACCAACGTCCTGTGCAATTGCAACATAACTTCCCAACTTCTATACTCAGTGCCCTGACTGATGAAGGCCAGTGTGCCAAAAGTCTTCTTCACTGCCCTGTCTACCTGTGTCTCCACTTTCAGAGAACCGTGCACCCAAACTCCAAGGTCCCTCTGTTCCACTCCACTCCTTAATGCCCTAACATTCACCATGAAACTCCTACCTTGATTTGACTTTCCAAGATGCAAGACCTCACACTTATCTACATTAAATAATCTTGGTTAAATGGGGCTCTTTCTGGGGTAGGTGGGACCTCTACAAACAGGATAGTCTTCACCTGAATCAGAGGGGTACCAAGATCCTGGGTGGGACATTTGCTATTGCTCTTCGGTGGAGATTTAAACTAGTGCTGCAGGGTGATGGGAACTTGAATTGTGGTTCCACTCTCCAGGAGATTGAAGGTAGTGAGGTCAGGGATAGGTTTACAAGGTCGCGAGAGGGCACTGGCAATCAGGGTGTTAGTTTGAAATGGGTGTACTTCAATGACAGGAGTATCCGGAATAAGGTGGGTGAACTTGCAGCATGGGTTGGTACCTGGGATTTCGATGTTGTGGCCATTTCAGAGACATGGCTAGATCAGGGACAGGCATAGTTGTTGCGCTCCAGGATTTAGATGTTTCAGCAAGAACAGAGAAGCTGGTAGAAGGGGTGTGCTGTGGCATTGTTAATCAAGGGTAATATTACAGCAGCTGAGAGAACGTTTGAGGACTCATCCACTGAGGTAGTTTGGGCTGAGATTAGAAACAGGAAAGGAGAGATCACCCTGTTGAGAGTTTTCTATCGGCCTCCAAATCGTTTCAGGGATGTAGAGGAAATGATAGCAAAGATGAATCTCAATAGGAGCGAGAGTTACAGGGTAGTTGTTAAGAGGGACTTTAACTTCCCCAATATTGACTGGGAATACTATAGTTCAATTAGTTTAGATGGGTCAGCTTTTGTCCATTGTGTGCAGGAGGGTTTTCTGACACAGTATATAGACAGGCCAACAGGGGGTGATGCCATATTGGATTTGGTACTGGGGAATGAACCTGGCCAGGTGTTAGATTTGGTGGTAGGTGAGCACTTTGGTGATAGTGACCATAATTCGGTTATGTTTACAATAGCAATGGGCATGGATAGGTATGTACCACAGGGTAAGAGGCATAACTGGGGGAAAGGCAATTATGATGCAAGTAGGCAAGGTTTAGGATGCAAAAGATGGGAAGGAAACTGCAGGGGATTGACACACTTGAAATGTGGAGCTTATTCAAGGAACAGCTACTGCGGGTCCTTGATAAATATGTACCTATCAGGCAGGGATGTACTTGTCGAGAGTGGGAGCTATGGTTTACTAAAGAAATTAAAGCTCATGTCAAGGGGAAGAAGGCGGCTTATGTGCAGATGTGGTGTTAAGGCTCAGTTAGGGGGCTTGAGAGTTATAAGTTAGCCATTAAAGATCTAAAGAGAGGGCTAAGAAAAGCCAGGAGGGGACAAGAGAAGTTGTTGGCGGATAGGATCAAGGAAAACCCTAAGGCCTTCTATAGGTAAATCAGGAATAAAAGAATGATGAGAGTAAGATTCGGGCCAATCAAAGAAAGTAGTGAAAAGTTGTGTGTGGAATCTGATGATATAGGGTAAGCGCTTAATGAATACTTTTCGTCAGCATTCACATTGGAGAAGGGCAATGTTTATGAGAATATGGAGATACGGGCTACGAGATTTGATGGGATTGCGGTTGACAACGAGGAGGTTTTAGCAATTTTGGAAGATTTGAAAATAGATAAGACCCCTGAGCTGGATGAGATTCATCCTCGGATTCTCTGGAAGCCATGGAGGAGATTGCAGAGCCTTTGGCTTTGATCTTTATGTCATCATTCCCGACAGGAGTAGTGCCAGAAGACTGAAGGACAGCAAATGTTGTTCACTTGTTAAAAAGGGGAGTCGAGACAACCTGGTAATTATAGACCAGTGAGCCTTACTTCAGTTGTGGGTAAGGTGTTGGAGAAGGTTATCAGAGAAAGGATTTATAATCATCTGGAAAGGAATAATTTGATTAGGGATAGTCAACATGGTTTTGTGAAGGGTAGGTCGTGCCTCACTAACCTTATTGAGTTCTTTGAGAAGGTGACAAAACAGGTGGATGAGGGTAAAGCGGTTGATGTGGTGTATATGGATTTCAGTAAGGCACTTGATAAGGTTCCCTACAGTAGGCTATTGCACAAAATACGGAGTTTCGGGATTGAAGGTGATTTAGCGAATTGGATCAGAGATTGGCTAACTGAAAGAAGGTGGTGGTTGATGGGAGATGTTCATCCCTGGGAAATGTTATCAGTGCTGTGCCGCAAGGATCTGCTTTGGGGCCACTCCTGTTTGTTATTTTTATAAATGATCCGGGCATAGAAGGATGGGTTAGTAAGTTTGCGGATGACACTAAGACAGACAGAGTTGTGGATACTGCCGAAGGATGTTGTGAGTTACAGAGGGGCATAAATAAGATGCAGAGCTTATGAGAAGTGGCAAATGGAGTTTAATGCAGAAAAGTGTGAGGTAGTTCACTTCGGAAGAAATAATTTAATAATATTTTAATGTCATCTGCAAACTTATTAATCACACCTTGGACATTCTCATCCAAATCAGTGATATAGATAACAAACAGCAATGGGGCCAGCACCGACGACTAGTCACAGAGTTCCAGTCCGACAAGCATCTTTCCACTATTACACCCTGCTTCTTACTGTCAAGCCAGTTGTGTATCCAATTTGCAAGCTCCCCCAGATTCCATGCAATCTAACCTTCTAGAGCAGACTACCGTGTGGAAACTTATCAAAGGCCTTACTGAAGTCCATGTAGGCTATATCTACCACCCACCCCTTGTCAACCTTCCTGGTCACTTCACCAAAGAACTCTAACAAATTTGTGAGACATGATCTCCCACACACAAAGCTATGCTGACTATTCCTACGTAATCCTGTTTTCCAAATGCATGAATATTTTATTTCTCAGAATCTTTTTAAGTAACTTACCCACCACAGATTAGATTACTTACAGTGTGGAAACAGGCCCTTCGGCCCAACAAGTCCACACCAACCCGCCGAAATGCACTCACCCAGGCCTATTCCCCTACATTTACCCCTGCACCTAACACTACGGGCAATTTAGCATGGCCAATTCACTTAACCTGCACATTTTTGGACTGTGGGAGGAAACCGGAGCACCCAGAGGAAACCCACGCAGACATGAGGAGAATGTGCAAACTCCACACAGTCAGTCACCTGAGGCGGGAATTAAACGCAGGTCTCCGGCACTGTGAGGCAGCAGTGCTAACCACTGTGCCACCGTGCCGTGTTAAATTTACTGGTCTATAGTTCCCAAGTTTTACTTTGCAGTCCTTCTTGAATAAGGGCACAACATTCACAACTCTCCAGTGTTTTGGGACCTCACCCCTTGCCTAACAATGCAAGAGTATCACCTCGGGCCCCTGCAATTTTTTCTCTCACCTGTTGCAGTGTTCTTGGATAAATCTAGTCAGGAGCAGGAGATTTATCCACCTTCCTGCACTCTAATACACCCAATACCTCATCTACTACGATATGAATTGTCCCCAAGATATTACCACTAACTTCCCTGAGTTCCCAAGTCTTCATGTTTTTCTCACAGTAAACACAGAGGAGAAATATTAATTGAGGAACTCGCCCATCTCCTTCAGTTCTACACATATATGTCCACTTTGGTCTTTGATGGGCCATATGCTCTCTCTAGTTATTCTTTTTCCTTTAATATTCTTAAAGAACCTCTTTGGATTCACCCCAATCTTCTCCGCCAAGGCTATCTTGTGCCCTCTTTTGGCCCTCCTGATTTCCTTCTTCAGTAAACTCCTGTATTTCCTGTTTACCCCCAGGGATTCCCTTGATCCCAGCTGCTTGTGCCTGAGTCATACCTCATTTTTTCTGGTCAAATACTCAATATTTCTTGTCATCCAAGGTTCCCTATTCCTGTCAATCTTGCCTTTCACCCTCATAGAACATATAGACCTTGTGACAACCACCTGATGAAGGAGCAGCGCTCCGAAAGCTAGTGCTTCCAAATATGCCTGTTGGTCTATAACCTGCTGTTGTGTGATTTTTAACTTTAAACCCTCCCTTGTAGCACTAGCAAACCTGGCCGCCAAAATATTGGATTCCCCTCCAGGTCAGATGCAACCTATCCCTCTTAAGCACGTTACCTCTGCCTCAGCAAAGGTCCCAATGATCTAAAAATCTGAATTCCTGCCCCCATTCTTTAGTTGATTAAAAGGGGAGCCTAGCAGGGAAGATGGTAGAGCAGCAACGGCAGGAGTTTCTGGGGGTAATTCAGAAGACACAGCAAAACTTCCCACCAAGGGAAAAAGAAACATACCAAGGGGAGGCCAAGACGACCATGGCTGGCAAGGCAAATCAGGAACAACGTAAAAGCAGACGAAAAAGCATACAATATTGTACAGATTCGTGGGAAGCCAGTGGATTCAGAAGCCTTTAAAAAAACAGCAGAAGATAACTCAAAATAACAACATGGGCGGAGAAGATGAAATATGAGGGTAAGCTAGCAAGTAATATAAAATAAAATTGCAAGAGTTCTTAAATGTATATAAGGTAATAGTGGACATTGGACTGCTGGAAAATGAAGCTGGAGAAGTAATAATAGGGAACAAAGAAATGATAGAGGAAGTTGGTAGATACTTTGTGTCAGGCTTCATGGTTGAATACTCCAGTTGCATACCAGAACTTCAAGAGAGTTCACAGGATTAGGAGTCCTAGTTCAGGATTCTCTTAAGGTTAACATAGGTTTAACTGGCAGTTCAGAAGACAAATGTAATTTTAGCATTCATTTCAAGAAGGATAGAATACAAGAGCGGGGATGTCCTGCTGAAGATGTTTATGGCTCTGGTCAGACCACATTTAGAATTTTAAGAGCAGTTTTCTGCCCTGTATCGAAGGATGGATGTTCTGGAGTTGGAAGGGATCCAGAGGAGGTTTAGAAGAATAATCCCAGTGATGAAGAGCTTGTCATATGAGCAGTTGAGGACTCTGGATCTGTACTTGGTAGAGTTTAAAACGATGAGGGGAATTTCATTGAAACTTACAGAATATTGAGAGAGCTGGATAGAGTGGGTGTGGAGAAGGTATTTCCAGTAGTAAGAAAGACTAGGACCTGAGGCCACTACCTCAGAGTGAAAGGGCAACTCTTTTGAATTGAGGACGACGATGCATTTTTTTCAGCAAGATGGTGATGAATCAATGGAACTCATTGCCGCAAAAGGCTATGGAGGTCAAGTCGTTGAGTGTGTTTAAAATAAAGATTAGATTACTTACAGTGTGGAAACAGGCCCTTCGGCCCAACAAGTCCACAGCGCCCCGCCGAAACGCAACACACCCATACCCCTACATTTACCCCTTACCTAACACTACGGGCAATTTAGCATGGCCAATTCACCTGACCTGCACATCTTTGGACTGTGGGAGGAAACCGGAGCACCCGGAGGAAACCCACGCAGACACGGGGAGAATGTGCAAACTCCACACAGTCGGTCGCCTGAGGCGGGAATTGAACCCGGGTCTCTGGCGCTGTGAGGCAGCAGTGCTAACCACTGTGCCACCGTGCCGCCCACTTTTTTTTTAAAGATTGGTTCTTGATTGTAAGGTGATCAAGGGTTACAGGACAAAGGCAGGAAAAGGGGGTTATGAAACCCATCAGCTCTGATCGAATGGTGCAGCAGACTCAATGGACCAAATAATCTAATGCTGCTCCAAACATCTTATGGGTTTATGTTAAAAATCACACAACACCAGGTTATAGTCCAACAGGTTTAAGTGGAAACACACTAGCTTTCGGAGCGACGCTCCTTCATCGGGTTTATGTTAGCAATTCCACTCTACTCTCATTTTATCTATTTAATGGTAAAGTTACTGCTGCCTAGTCAGATTGTAACATTAATTTGGCAGTCATCTCTGGGATCCCAACAGGTTACAAGTGCTGCTATCTATATGGGTATAGACACTGGTACAGGAGTGGGCACAGATTCTGATACCTGAATGGAGACAGATGCAGCTCAATGTATTGTCCAGATGCTGCTACCTGTGTAAGTACAGATGCCAGACCCCAGTACTGACACAATTTCTGGAACCGGAATAAGTAGATGTTGTATGGTATTTTGATGCTAATAATTGAATGAGTACTGATACTGATGTTCTTGTAGGTACAGGTGCTATGATCTATATCAATAGATGCTGTTCCTGGAGGGTTTGCAAAGAAACCCTCTATTTCAAGTAATCAAGCAAAATCAACAAAGGTTTGTAAAACAGAAATCATGTTTAACCCATCTATTGGAGTTACTGGAGGAAGTTACAAATGCTGCTGATAAAGATGAACTAACAGATGTATTTAGAATTTCAGAAGGCATTTGATAACCTACCACATCAAAAGTATTGCAGAAAGTAAAATCTCATGGTATTGGGAAGAGCATGTTGGCATGGATAAAAGAGTAGCTGGCTTTCAGGAAGCAGAGTGGAGTTTTTCAGCTTGAAAACATATAATGAACGATGTTGGGACCTCAACTGTTAATAATTGATCTGAATGACTTGGATGAAGGGCCAGGAAGCACAGTTGCCAAATATGAAATACAACACACCTGGCCTGGCTTGTTGCCAAACATCAAATCCAAAATGGCCTCCCTTTAGTTGGCCTATTTATATAGTTTGTGCATCTTGCAGACCACAAGTTATTGGAAATCTGCAGGTGATTTGAAGCAGAGGATACCTAACCTCTTAGGTTTGTGAGTCATTTGTGAGAGTCCACAGTTCATGTTACAAAGAGTCCACATTTGAGTGTCTCTTTACATAGTTACAGATTTAGCATCCACATTTGAAAGAGAAGTGATTACTTTTCATTTTGACAAAAAAAGCATTTATATCTCTTGTCTGCCTTTGTCAATTCTCCTACATTTCCAGCACCATTATCTCCAATCTCAAAGTTGCAGTTAAAATTGCAGTAATATTTCCCTTCTGAGTTCCTTTCTCGGAATTATTCTTATTATCTCCAATAAATCCCATAGGCTTCCATTGTGACTACCAGCATTTGGAACATAAGAGTCCCTCTTGTTTTTTTGATCACTCATGGAATGTGGGTGTCTCAGGCTGGGCCAGCATTTGTTGCCCAATGTAGTTGTCCTTGAGGTGGTACCTTCTTGAACTGATGCAATTTATTTAGTATACATACACCCACAGTGCTGTTCGATAGCGAGTTCCAGGATTAGTAACAGTGAAAGAGTGAGGATATATTTCTAAGTCAAGATTTATTACAAAGGAAAGACTTTGACCTTTGATCTTCACCTCCACCCTCATAGAACATAGAACATAGAACAATACAGCGCAGAACAGGCCCTTCGGCCCTCGATGTTGCGCCGATCTGTGAACTATTCTCAGCTCGTCCCCCTACACTATCCCAAAATCATCCATGTGCTTGTCCAAGGATTGTTTAAATCTTCCTCATGTGTCTGAGTTGACTACCTTAGCAGGTAGGACATCCCACGCCCTTACCATTCTCTGCGTAAAGAACCTGCCTCTGACATCGTCTTAAATCTATCACCCCTCAATTTGTAGTTATGCCCTCTTGTACAAGCTGACATCATCATCATAGGAAATTGTCTTTCTCTGTCTACCCTATCTAATCCTCTGATCATCTTGTATGTCTCTATCAAATCCCCCCAAGCCTTCTTCTTTCCAATGAGAACAGACCCAAATTTCCAACATCCTGGTAAATCTCCTTTGCACCTTTTCCAATGCTTCCACATCCTTTCTGTAATGGGGCGACCAGAACTGTACACAATATTCCAAGTGTGGCCGCACCAATGTTTTGTATTTTTGCAGCATGATATTGCGGCTCCGGAACTCAATCCCTCTACCAATGAAACCTAACACACCGTATGCCTTCTTAACAGCACTATCCACCTGAGTGGCAACTTTCAGGGATCTATGCACATGGACTCCAAGATCCCTCTGCACATCTACACTACCTGTAGACAATGACGACTCAAATATCAAAGCCAAAGGCTCTGCTATCTCCTTCCTAGCTTCCCAGAGAATCCTTGGATAAATCCTATCCAGCCCAGGGGACTTGTCTACTTTCACTCTTTCTAGAACTGATAACACCTGTGTGTAACTAACCTCGATCTTTTCTAGTCTAATATCTCATACCTCATTCTTCTCCTCTACAATATTCTCCTTTTCCTGAGTGAACACCGATGAGAAATGTTCATTTAGCAACCCTACAATCTCTACAGGGTCCATACTCAACTTCCCACTTCTGTCTTTGACTGGCCTTATTTCTACCCTAATAATCCTTTTATTCCTCACATACCGAGAGAAAGCTTTCGGGTTCTCCTTTATTCTATTTGCTAAAGACTGCTCGTGTCCTCTCTTTCCTCTTCTTAACTCTCTCTTTAAATCCTTCCTAGCTGATCTGTAACACTCCATCGCCTCATCTGTACTATCTTGGCTCATCAACACATAAGCCTCCTCCTTCTTCTTAACAAGGGATGCACTTTCTATAAACCACGGTTCCCTTATCTTATCACTTCCTCCCTGCCTGACAGGGACATACCTATCAAGAACACGCAATATCTGTTCCTTAAACCAGCTCTACATTTCGATTGTCTGCATCCCCTGCATTTTGCTACCCTATTCTATGCATCCTAATTCTTGCCTAATCACATTATAATTGTCCTTGCCCCATCGATAACTCTTGACCTGTGGCATGTACCTATCCCTTTCCATTGCTCAACTAAACGTAACTGAATTATGGTCACTCTCTCCAAAGTGCTCACCTACAACTAAATCAAACACCTGGCCTGGGTCATTACCAAGTACCAGATCCAGTGTGGCCTCCCCTCTTGTCGGCCCTTCGATATACTGTGTCAGGAAACCCTCCTCTACACTTTGACAAGAGCTGATCCATCCGACATACTAGAGTTATAACATTTCCAGTCAAGTTGGGGAAGTTAAAGTCCCCATAATGACCACCCTGTTCCTTTCACTCCTACCCAGAATAATTTTGCTAATCCTTTCTTCCACCTCCCTGGAACTCTGTGGAGGCCTATAAAAAACTTCAAGAAGTGTGACCTCTCCTCTCCTGTTTCTAACCTCAGCTCACACTACCTCAGTAGACGAGTCCTCATCAAAAGTTCCCTCAGGCCGCGCCTCCCCCTCTTTTACTGCCTTGCTGATTTTTAATGAAAGATCTAAACCCTGGAACCTGTAACATCCATTCCTCACCCTGCTCTATCCATGTCTCTGAAATGACCACAACATCGAAGTCCCAGGTACCTATCCATGCTGCAAGCTCACATACTTTATTTCTGATACTTCTGGCATTGAAGTAGACACACTTCAAACCAGTTTGCTGTCTGCCGGCACATTCCTGTGACCCTGAAATCCTGTCCCTGTCCTTCCTACTCTCATCCTCCTGTGCACTGCAGCTACACCTCCGGTTCCCATACCCCTGCTGAGCTAGTTTATACCCATCCGAATAGCACCAGCAAATGTCCCAACCAGGATACTAGTACCCTTCTGGTTCAAGTGAAGACCGTCCTGTTTGTACAGGTCCCACCTTCCTCAGAATGAGCCCCAATTATCCAAAAACCTGAAACCCTCCCTCCTGCACTATCCTTGCAGCCACATGTTTAGCTGATAGCTCTCCCTATTCCTTGCCTTGCTATCACATGGCATGAGTAACAATCCAGAGATAACAATTCTGTTTGTTCTAGTTCTCAGCTTCCACCCTAGCTCCCTGAAATCCTGCCTTACATCCCTATCCCTCTTTCTCCCTGTGTTGTTGGTACCTACATGGACAACGACTTGAGGCTGGTCACCCTCTCCCTTCAGGACCCCAAAGATACGATCCGAGACATCACGGACCCTGGCACCTGGGAGGCAACATACCAACCGTGAGTCTCGTTCATTCCCTACAAACCTCCTATCTGAGCCTTTAACTATTGAGTCCCCAGTGACTAACACTCTCCTCCTTTCCCTCCTTCCCTTCTGTTCAACAAGGACAGGCTCTGTGCCAGAGACCTGAGCCCTACTGCATACCCCTGGTAAGTTGTCCCCCTCAACAGTATACATGTTTTTCAGGGGAACGACCACAGGGGATTCCTCCATTGACTGTTTTTTCCCCCTTTCAAACAGTCACCCAGCTTTCTTCTTGCCTCGGAGTAACTACTTCCCTGTAACTCCTACCTATCACAGCCTCTGCCTCCCGAATGATCCCTAACACGGTCTTGGAGGAGAGAGAGTTGGGTGCACTTCCTACAGATGTACTTGGATGGGACACTATTGGCGTCCCTGACCTCAAACATCATGCAGGAGGAACATTGCTCTCCCTGTACTGCAATCCCTGCTAGTCCCCTAGTCACAAAGTAATTCTCATTTTCAGTATTCTCATTTTTCACCTACGAGTACAGGGTGTGGGGTTGTGGTCGTTGAGCCATTCCTAGCTAGTACTTACCAGCTTCTTCCCTCCCTTTTATTCTCCCAGGTTTTATACGACTTGGGTTCTGTGGCTGACTGAGAAGCTTTAGTTTCATGAATCAGTTTGTAGCAATTATTACCAGCTGGTCTTCAACAGGAGTTCTGACTATGCAAGTTTTTAAATTCTTCTAAATTAATAACTTTTGTGAGAGCTTCATACATGGCATTTCATCCTAATGTTCCTATCCACCTGCAAAAATGCTTTTCCTTTACCTTTTCAAATTCAATCAAGATTTTCTTCACACGTTGCTTCCTCAAATTTCTGAACTTTTTCCTTCAAGAACTGTCTCAAACTGTCCAAGATAGTCTCCCACAGCATCATAATCCATTGAATCCTCCTCTGACAGTGAATCATAAATCTCATGTACTGTACCTGCCAACTTTCTCTATGGGAAATGTCTGCTTTTCCTTAAGTCACTTGCTTTATTTCATTCTCAAGTGAAAGAATAAAGAATGTCTTCACATTCTTCTCCTCAAACCATGGTATGCTCTGTACCGATAAACATTTTTTTTGAGAATTATGGCTCAGACTGACCTGCATTGGCATCTGATGTCTTTTTTAAGGGGCTGATATTAAGCACTATTTTAAGCTTATAGTTTTGTTCTCTCTATCTCATCTTTCCCTTCACAATTTTAATTCTGATTTTCATTTGTATATCCATCCTTTTCAATAACAATGTTCTTTCTTTCTCTGTCTCAAGCAACATTTTTTTTTCATCATGATCAGACTGCCTTAACTGTAACCCAATCACAGCTGACTCCAGTGTGCATCTACTCGCACTTCCTGTTGTCTCAAGCGTAAATACTGTGCTCGTCCTTTACATTTCTCTCCCTTCTTCAACCTGACAGGCATTTCCACTTCTAGTTTATTTGCCAATTTAATCAGCAACATCTTTTCGACCTGCAGAAAGGTTTCAGCAGCTTTTAATGCCATTTTATTTAGAACATAGAACATAGAACAGTACAGCACAGAACAGGCCCTTCAGCCCACGATCCTCATGTATGCACCCTCAAATTTCTGTGACCATATGTATGTCGAGGAGTCTCTTAAATGTCCCCAATGACCCTGCCTCCACAACTGCTGCTGGCAATGCATATCCATGCTCTCACAACTCTCTGTGTAAAGAACCCGCCTCTGACATCCCCTCTATACTTTCCTCCAACCAGCTTAAAACTATGACCCCTCGCGTTAGTCATTTCTGCCCTGGGAAATAGTCTCTGGCTATCGACTCTATCTATGCCTCTCATTACCTTGTATACCTCAATTAGGTCCCCTCTTTCCTCCTTTTCTCCAATGGAAAATGTCCGAGCTCAGTTAACCTCTCCTTATAAGATAAGCCCTCCAGTCCAGGCAGCATCCTGGTAAACCTCCTCTGAACCCGCTCCAAAGCATCCACATCTTTCTTATAATAGGGCGACCAGAACTGGACGCAGTATTCCAAGTGCGGTCTAACCAAAGTTTTATAGAGCTGCAACAAGATCTCATGACTCTTAAACTCAATACCCCTGTTAATGAAAGCCAAAACACCATATGCTTTCTTAACAACCCTGTCCACTTGAGTGGCCATTTTAAGGGATCTATGTACCTGCACCCCAAGATCCCTCTGTTCCTCCACACTACCAAGAATCCTATCCTTAATCCTGTACTCAGCTTTCAAATTCGGACTTTCCAAAATGCATCACCTCGCATTTATCCACATTGAACTCCACCTGCCACCTCCCAGCCCATCTCTACATCCTGTCAATGTCCCGCTGCAGCCTACAACAGCCCTCTATACTGTCAACGACACCTCCAACCTTTGTGTCGTCTGCAAACTTGCTGACCCATCCTTCAATCCCCTCCTCCAAGTCATTAATAAAATTACAAACAATAGAGGCCCAAAGACAGAGCCCTGTGGAACACCACTCACCACAGACTTCCAGGCAGAATATTTTCCTTCTACTACCACTCGCTGTCTTCTGTTGGCCAGCCAATTCTGTATCAAGACAGCTAAGTTCCCCTGAATCCTATTCCTCCTGACCTTCTGAATGAGCCTACCATGGGGAACCTTATCAAATGCCTTGCTAAAGTCCATATACACCACATCCACAGCTCGACCCTCATCAACTTTTCTAGTCACATTCTCAAAGAACTCGATAAGGTTTGTGAGGCATGACTTGTCCCTCACAAAGCCATGTTGACTGCATTTAATCAAGCCATGCTCTTCCAGATGGTCATAAATCCTATCCCTCAGAATCCTTTCTAACACCTTACAGATGACAGACGTGAGACTTACTGGTCTGTAATTGCCGGGGATTTCCCTATTTCCTTTCTTGAAGAGAGGAATTACATTTGCCTCTCTCCAGTCCTCAGGTACGACTCAGTGGAGAGCGAGGATGAAAAGATCTTCGCAAGTGGCGAAGCAATTGCATTTCTCGTTTCCCAAAGCAGCCGAGGACAAATCTGGTTCGGGCCTGGAGACTTGTCAATCTTAATGTTTGACAAAATTTTCAGCACATCAGCTTCCTCTATCTCTATCCATTTCAGCATGCACACCTGCTCTTCAAAGGTTTCATTCACTACAAAGTTTGTTTCTTTCGTAAAGACAGAAGCAAAAAACTCATTTAGGGCTTCCCCTACCTCCTCAGACGCCACACACAAATTCCCTATGCTATCCCTGATCGGGCCTAGTCTTTCTTTGACCATTCTCTTATTCCTCACATAAGTGTAAAATGCCTTTGTGTTCTCCCTAATCCGTTCTGCCAAGCCTTTCTCGTGTCCCCCCCCGGCTCTCCTCAGACCATTTTTAAGCTCCTTCCTTGCCTGCCTGTAATCCTGTAGAGCTGAGCTTGACCCTAGTTTCCTCCACCTTACGTAATCTACCTTTGTCCTTTTGACAAGAAGCTCTACCGCCCTCATCATCCAAGGTTCCTTTATCTTACCACTTCTTACCTGTCTCAGAGGGACAGATTTATTCATCACTTGCAACAACTGTTCCTTAAACAGTCTCCACATGTCTATAGTGCCTTTACCATGGAACAATTGCTCCCAATCCATGCTTCCTAACTCATGTCTAATTGAATCATAGTTTCCTCTTCCTCAATTAAATATCCTCCCATTTTGCCTAATCCTCTCCGTTTCCATAGCTATGTAGAATGTGAGGCAGACACTTGTAAAGGTGTGATTGCAAACACTGGTAAAGGTGTGAGTGTGCAAATATTGGTACATGTGTGGGTACAGACACAAGTTAGGGGTCAGATACTGGGCTGGTGTGAGTACAGTTACTGCCACAAGTGTGAGTGCAGATACTGATAGAGGTGTCGGTGCTGATGCTGGTGCAAGAGTGAATACAGACAGGCAAATATACTTGTGCAAGTATTGGCCTAGATTCTTGTGCAGTTATGGGCACTGACCTTTATGTAGGAATTGGTCAACCCAGGTGGCCTCCTTCTTCAAAGACCGCAAGTTCCCCTCAGACGTGGTTGACGATGCTCTCCACCGCATCTCCTCCACTTCCCGCTCCTATGCCCTTGAACCCCGCCCCTCCAATCGCCATCAGGACAGAACCCTACTGGTCCGCACCTACCACCCCACCAACCCCCACCTACATCGTATCATCTTTCGTTATTTCCGCCACCTCCAAACAGACCCCACCACCAAGGATATATTTCCCTTCCCTCCTCTATCAGCGTTATGGAAAGACCACTCCCTCCGCGACTCCCTCGTCAGGTCCACACCCCCCACCAACCCAACCTCCACTCCCGGCACCTTGCCCTGCAACCGCAAGAAATGCAAAACTTGCACCCACACCTTCCCCCTTACTTCCCTTTAAGGCCCCAAGGGATCGTTCCATATCCGTCACAAATTCACCTGCACCTCCACACATATCATTTACTGCATCTGCTGCACCCAATGTGCCCTCCTCTACATTGGGGAGATAGGCCGCCTACTTGCAGAACGTTTCAGAGAACACCTCTGGGACACCCCACCAACCAATCCAACTCCCCCTCCCACTCTGCCAAGGACATGCAGGTCCTTGGCCTCCTCCATCGCCAGACCATGGCAACACGACGCCTGGAGGAAGAGCGCCTCATCTTCCGCCTAGGAACCCTCCAACCACAAGGGATGAATGCAGATTTCTCCAGCTTCCTCATTTCCCCTACCCCCACCTTATCTCATTCCCAACCCTTGGAGTCAGCACCACCTTCTTGACCTGCAATCTTCTTCCCGACCTCTCCGCCCCCACCTCCTCTCCGGCCTATCACTCTCACCTTAACCTCCTTCCACCTATCGCATTCCCAACGCCCCTCCCCCAAGTCCCTCCTCCCTACCTTTTATCTTAGCCTGCTTGGCTCACCCTCCTCATTCCTGAAGAAGGGCTTCTGCCCGAAACGTTGATTCTCCTGCTCCTTGGATGCTGCCTGACCTGCTGCGCTTTTCCAGCAACACATTTTTTCAGCTCTGATCTCCAGCATCTGCAATCCTCATGTTTTCCCTTTGGTAATTGTACTCAACCTCTTTACCTTTCTCTTTGATTACTCCTCCTGCTCCAACCTGTGACTTTGTGATCTTGCTGTCCCACAGTTAGGAAAAATCCCAAGATATACTTCCTGTAAAAACTCAGTTGCCTGATTTCCCACTGGCCTGTTAACCCCAGTAGGTAGCACTCCCACCTATAATCCAGTTATACCGTTACCAAGGACAAATAGTATTCCCAGAAGTGAGAGCTCAAACCATCATTTCTCCACTTTTCACCGGACACTCCAACCTCACTTTACATAATGGTTTACTTCTCATCTCACCATGAATTCCACATATTGCCACAGTTCCTGGCAATAGTCCTTCTTAATTAAATATTACCTCATCTTTCAACATCCAATATTGATGTGCTCCTGTATTTCTTAAAATTGTAATTTTTTTACCTGCTCCTCCTGGCATATGCGAGTAAACCTTATCTTCGTGAGTAAATGGGAGAGTATCTCGGACTTTCTTCTCAACCAACCTGACTTGGTTGTACATCTTGGTCCAGCTTTTTAGCTTTCACTGTGCTTTCCTTTCCGACTTCATCACAATTCACTGGCTTATCCTGTTTTCTCACATCTGTCTTCCCATTACTTTTTTTTAAACCACCAATACTGCTACTTCATCTGACCTACTTTATTGCAGTGAAAACACCTGAGGTGTTTCCTTCTCTTTTTCCCCCATGGGTTTCCTTTCTATCCTGTGATAAACTTTCGTTATTATCTTCAGTGAGATCTCCATTCCCCTTAACACCTGAGGATTTCTCTTTCCCCAGTTATTATCCCTCACAGATTGAAATTGATGTCAGAAGCCAAACTTTGATTTAAGAAACAACTCATAATCATCTGCCATTTCAGCTGCTAATCGTGCTGTTTAACTCTGCTCTTCCACTACCTCAGGAAGTGAATTTTTGAACTTCTTCAAAATGATTGTTTCTCTAAGAGTTCGCATATTTGATCTACTTTCAATTTCCACCTCTAAAAATTATTTTGTTTGATCCTTTCAAACTCAATGTACATTTGACCAGGATCCCTTCAGAGATTCCTGAAAGGTTTTTGTGGGCTCCTGGCATAACGATGCAAATACCTCACTAGTCTGCCTGCCAATTTTCTTTGGATTAACAAAACCCACATCATCACCAACCACTTCATTTGTTTAGACACTTGCCCGAATGAAATGAAAAGGGCTTCCAAATCCTCCTTGTTGAATTTAGGCAATGCTTGGACATATTTATATAGTTCCCCACCAGGCATTTGGCTACAATGTGTTTGCTCATCACCACTATCCTTCTACCTTCACCTTCACCCTTTTCAGTTGAGTTTTCTCTCTCATTTCCAACTTCTGAAGTTCAAATTCTCTCTCCTTTCTGCTCTTCTTCTCTCTCTTTTTTTCTTCTGCTAGGGCCTTCACCTCTTTTTCGTTTTCCTCTGCTTTTAATAATAAATGTATCTATTTAATTTCCTTTTCTCCTTCTTTTCATTCTGCCAGGGGTATTCCTTTTCTTTTGCCTCTAATTCAAACAGTTTCTTTTGCAATTGAATTTTAGCCATTTCCAAAGATTCCGATGACATTTCTGGCAATAATTGCCACAACTATCTCCCCTTTCCTTTCTGCTCAGCGAGCAAACCTACATCCAGAACCTCAACCTGAACTACAAATCATCTCAAAACTCGCTAACCCCTTTCCTTGTAGACCCAGTCAACCCCAACTCCAGCTTGTTGGCCAATTCTGAAAGCTTTGCCTTGCTCACTTATCGTAAAACTCCCAAAGTCACTTATTCCATCCCCAGAAAACACTTAGTGACTACGCAGAACCATTACTACACAAAGCAACCAAATTTAACACCCGAAACAAAAGATACTAACACTTACCACTTGCAGCCTTAGGGTCAAGATTAGAGTGGTGCTGGAAAAGCACAGCAGGACAGCAGGATCCGAGGTGCAGGAAAATCAACGTTTGGGGAAGAACCCTTCATCAGGAATGATGAAGGGCTTTTGCCCGAAATGTCAATTTTCCTGCTCTTTGGATGCTGCCTGACTTGCTGTGCTTTTCCAGCACCACCCTCATTTGTTATGGGCCAGACAAGACCCCCTCGAAATATTGTAAGAAGGTGGCCCTGACTCTAACTATTTCTTATTTTAAAGGCAGATGTGAAGTGGGTGCCCAGTTGCAATGCGACTGGTCAAACTACTTGATATTAAGAAAACACAATTTATTTAAACACCATCGTTAAAATGCAAACAAAAGAAAGAGGAATTCAGAATAACTCAAGTATTGGAAAACGTGATCAAATAATAGATACAGTGGCTATTACTAATTAACTGTTCCAATATATAGTAACATCCCATAAACACACCCCTTGGCAAAGAGGCGAATTCAGAAACAGATTCTCACATGCATTCCTCCAATCCAGGAGGAAATATCTTCAAGAGAAAATTCAGACCATCTAGCAGCGAAGAGACATTTACTGAACTCTTTAGAGACCCCAAAGGCTTCTTATACTACTGAAAAAAACAAAACCCAGATATCTGTATCTGTGAGAGCTGACCGCACATTCAGGCTGTTTTTTAACAAAAAAATATAAGGCCTCCCAAGCTATTTACTCAAGTTGTCTTCAGTAGTCAGTTCTGTACCTCTGCCTTATAATCTCTGTTCAAAAAAGGACAAAATCACCTCTTGTCACAGTACAATATAAGTACAGAGCCTATCATAGGGTCGATACGGATAATGATGCAATAATGAGAAACAGTACACTAAGTACAGAAGTTAGTATAGTGTGGATACTGATTCTGGCACAGGTTTGAATAATGAATACTGGTACAGGGCCATAATTAGATTGGGAATGGGTGGAATACAAATGCTAGTGCAGGTCTGAGTGTAGATGCACACTGATTGATGCTGGCACTGTGTGTGTATGAACCCTACTGCTGGTTTGAAGCTAAGTTAAATTCACCATGATTCTACCATACCATAGGCTACTCTCTCATTGTTCAGAGAGGTGGTAATTTAACCTGAGGGTCACCACACCTCAGGCGACAGAGAGGCTGAGAAGGACAGCCCTTTTATGGTAACCTCAACCAGTGCAGGAATAGAATTCAGGCACCAGATTGGGTAGATTCTGCTACAGTTATGAGTATGGATACTGATACAGATGTGAATACAGATACTATTACTGTTGTGGTTGCACATACTGGTACGGGTTTGAATGCTGGTACGGGTTTGAATGCTGGTACGGGTTTGAATGCTGGTACGGTTGAGTCCTCACACTGGCATAGATTTAAGTACGGTTTCTTCCACATCTGGTCTGATTGCATTCACACTGGTGTGGGTAGCAATACGGGTACAAGTGGGGGCATAATACTGACGTAGGTGTGGGTACAGATGCTTGTTTACGTGCAGGATCAGACACTTGGACAGGGTATTGGTACACATACTTGGACAGAGTCTGGGTACAGGCACTTGGACAGAGTATGGGTATACACACACTTGGACAGGGTATGGGTATGCACGCACTTGGACAGAGTATGGGTATACATGCACTTGGACAGAGTATGGGTACAGGCACTTGGACAGGGTATGGGTATACACACATTTGGGCAAGGTATGGGTATGCACGCAATTGGACAGGGTATGAGTATACACACTCTTGGACAGGGTATGAGTATACACATGCCTGGACAGGGTATGGGTATACACACGTCTGGACAGGGTATGGGTATACAGGCACTTGGACAGAGTATGGGAATATACACACTTGGACAGGGTATGGGTATGCACGCATTTGGACAGGGTATGGGTATACACACACTTGGATAGGGTATGGGTATACACACGCCTGAACAGGGTATGGGTATACACACACTTAGATAGGGTATGGGTATACATACGCCTGGACAGGGTATGGGTATACAAACACTAAGCCAGCATATGGGTATACACATGCCTGGACAGGGTATGGGTATACACACGCCTGGACAGGGTATGGGTATACACACACTTGGACAGCGTATGGGTATACACACGCCTGGACAGAGTATTGGTATACACACGCCTGGACAGGGTATGGGTATACACACGCCTGGACAGGGTATGGGTATACACACACTTGGACAGCGTATGGGTATACACACGCCTGGACAGCGTATTGGTATACACATGCCTGGACAGGGTATGGGTATACACACACTTGGACAGCGTATAGGTATACACACGCCTGGACAAGCGTATGGGTATACACACGCCTGGACAGGGTATGGGTATACACACACTTGGACAGTGTATGGGTATACACACGCCTGGACAGCGTATGGGTATGCACGCACTTGGACAGGGTATGAGTATACACACGCCTGGACAGGGTATGGGTATACACACGCTTGGACAAGGTATGGGTATACACATACTTGGACAGAGTATGGGTATACACACACTTGGGCAGGATATGGGTATACACACACATGGACAAGGTATGGGTATACACACACTTGGACAGTGTATGGGTATACACACGCCTGGAAGGGTATGGGTATACACATGCCTGGACAGGGTCTGGGTATACACACACTTGGACAGGGTATGGGTATACACACGCCTGGACAGGGTATGGGTATACACACACTTGGACAGGATATGGGTATACACACACCTGGACAGGGTATGGGTATACACACGAGGAGAATGTGAGGACTGCAGATGCTGGAGATCAGAGCTGAAAATGTGTTGCTGGAAAAGTGCAGCAGGTCAGCCAGCATCCAAGGAGCAGGAGAATTGACGTTTTGGGCATGAGCCCTTCTTCAGGACGGGCTCATGCCCGAAACGTCGATTCTCCTGCTCCTTGGATGCTGCCTGACCTGCTGTGCTTTTCCAGCAACACATTTTCAGCTATGGGTATACACACGCCTGGACAGGGTATGGGTATACACACGCCTGGACAGGGTATGGGTATACACACGCCTGGACAGGGTATGGGTATACACACACCTGGACAGGGTATGGGTATACACACACCTGGACAGGGTATAGGTATACACACACCTGGACAGGGTATGGGTATACACACGCCTGGACAGGGTATGGGTATACACACCTGGACAGGGTATGGGTATACATACACTTGGACAGGGTATGAGTATACACATGCCTGGACAGGGTATGGGTATACACATGGAGAAAGTGAGGTCTGCAGATGCTGGAGATCAAAGTTGAAACTTTATTGCTGGAACAGCACAGCAGGTCAGGCAGCATCCAGGGAACAGGAGATTCGACGTTTCGGGCACAGGCCTGAAGAAGGGCCTGTGCCCGAAACGTCGAATCTCCTGTTCCCTGGATGCTGCCTGACCTGCTGTGCTGTTCCAGCAATAAAGTTTCAACTATGGATATACACATGCCTGGACAGGGTACGGGTACACACACTTGGACAGGGTTTGGGTGCACACACTTGGACAGGGTATGGGTACATGCACTTGGACAGGGTATGGGTATACACACACTTGGACAGGGTATGAGTATACACACGCCTGGACAGGGTATGGGTATACACACACTTGGACAGTGTATGGGTATACACACGCCTGGACAGCGTATGGGTATGCACGCACTTGGACAGGGTATGAGTGTACACACGCCTGGACAGGGTATGGGTATACACACGCTTGGACAAGGTATGGGTATACACACACTTGGGCAGGATATGGGTATACACACACATGGACAAGGTATGGGTATACACACACTTGGACAGTGTATGGGTATACACACGCCTGGAAGGGTATGGGTATACACATGCCTGGACAGGGTCTGGGTATACACACACTTGGACAGGGTATGGGTATACACACGCCTGGACAGGGTATGGGTATACACACACTTGGACAGGGTATGGGTATACACACACCTGGACAGGGTATGGGTATACACACGAGGAGAATGTGAGGACTGCAGATGCTGGAGATCAGAGCTGAAAATGTGTTGCTGGAAAAGTGCAGCAGGTCAGGCAGCATCCAAGGAGCAGGAGAATTGACGTTTTGGGCATGAGCCCTTCTTCAGGACGGGCTCATGCCCGAAACGTCGATTCTCCTGCTCCTTGGATGCTGCCTGACCTGCTGTGCTTTTCCAGCAACACATTTTCAGCTATGGGTATACACACGCCTGGACAGGGTATGGGTATACACACACTTAGACAGGGTATGGGTATACACACGCCTGGACAGGGTATGGGTATACACACGCCTGGACAGGGTATGGGTATACACACACTTAGACAGGGTATGGGTATACACACGCCTGGACAGGGTATGGGTATACACACGCCTGGACAGGGTATGGGTATACACACACCTGGACAGGGTATGGGTATACACACACCTGGACAGGGTATAGGTATACACACACCTGGACAGGGTATGGGTATACACACCTGGACAGGGTATGGGTATACATACACTTGGACAGGGTATGAGTATACACACGCCTGGACAGGGTATGGGTATACACATGGAGAAAGTGAGGTCTGCAGATGCTGGAGATCAAAGTTGAAACTTTATTGCTGGAACAGCACAGCAGGTCAGGCAGCATCCAGGGAACAGGAGATTCGACGTTTCGGGCACAGGCCTGAAGAAGGGCCTGTGCCCGAAACGTCGAATCTCCTGTTCCTTGGATGCTGCCTGACCTGCTGTGCTGTTCCAGCAATAAAGTTTCAACTATGGGTATACACATGCCTGGACAGGGTACGGGTACACACACTTGGACAGGGTTTGGGTGCACACACTTGGACAGGGTATGAGTATACACACACTTGGACAGGGTATGGGTACACGCACTTGGACAGGGTATGAGTATACACACACTTGGACAGGGTATGGGTACACGCACTTGGACAGGGTATGAGTATACACACTTGGACAGGGTATGGGTACACGCACTTGGACAGGGTATGAGTATACACACTTGGACAGGGTATGGGTACATGCATTTGGACAGGATATGGGTATACACACACTTGAATAGGGCATGGGTACAGACTCTGATGAGTTGTGAGAACAGATTTTTATGTAGGAATGGACACTTTACTAGTAAATGTGTGATTATAAACTGTGGTGATGGTGGGAGCGTATACAGTGGTACAGGTTTGGGGACAGGCACTGGGCTGTCGTGAGTACAGATACTGGGCTGGCGTGAGTACAGATACTGGGCTGGCGTGAGTACAGATATTGGGCTGGCGTGAGTACAGATATTGGTACAATTGCAGGCAAAGATACTTGTGCAGGTGTGGGCACTGATTGTGACATAGGTGCAGGCATAGGTACTCGTATATGTGTGGCTACAGACTGTTGTAGAAGTAGGTGAAGTTCATGATACAAGTGTGGGTATAGATTCCTGTGCAGGTCTGGGTACAGATACGGCAATAGGTGTGAGTACAGATACTGATTCATGTGTGGGTGCAGATACAGGTAGGGATTTGAGTAGAGATTCTCATGCAAGTGTGGGTGCAGGAATAGTTAGTGGTTCTCGTTTGAAAACCAATACATGCATATGTGTGGGCAACAGTGCTGATACCAGTGTGGACGCAGATTATTTTACAGGTGAATGCACTGCTATTGGGAAAGGTATGAGTACAGCTATTGGAACAGATATAGACACAGCTACTAGGATGCATATGAGTGCAGACACTGGGTACAGACACTGGTACATGTATGGGTGCCAGTACCTATGTAGACACGGGTATAGATTCTTAGACAGGTGTGGGTACTGATAACAGGGTCACGTAAGGGTACAGATACTGGCATTGGTGCAGGTACAACTACTGGAATCGATGTTGCTGAAGATACCGGTACAGGTGAGGGTACCACTATTCGTACAAGTGTGGGTATATATACTGTGTACTAGTGTGCCTATATATTTTGGTATTGGTGTGGGTGCTGAGACTGGTACTGACATGGGTACACAGGCTTGTATTTGCATAGGTACACAGGCTTATGTAGGTATGGGTGCAGATCATTATATCAGACTGGACATAGATTATGGTACAGGTGTGGGTACAGACACTTGTAAAGGTGTGATTGCAAACACTGGTAAAGGTGTGAGTGCAAATATTGGTACATGTGTGGGTACAGACACAAGTTAGGGGTCAGATACTGGGCTGGTGTGAGTACAGTTACTGCCACAAGTGTGAGTGCAGATACTGATAGAGGTATCGGTGCTGATGCTGGTGCAAGAGTGAATACAGACAGGCAAATATACTTGTGCAAGTATGGGCCTAGATTCTTGTGCAGTTATGGGCACTGAATTTTATGTAGGTGCAGGCACAGGTTCTTGTGTGGAAAGATATTCTTGTACAAATATTGGCGCAGCTAGTGTTACAGGGCTGGGTGCAGATGCTGGTACCAGTGTGGGTACAGAAATCGGCACCGGTGTGAATACTGATTCTTGCGTGAGTGTGGGCAATGATGCTGATACAGATGTTGGCACAGATTCGTGTATAGGTGTGGGAACAGCTACTGGAACAGGTGTATAGAGGTGTAGATACTAGCACATGTGTGGGTGCAGATACTGGAATAGGTGCAGATGCACCTAGATACTAGTGTGAGTACAGATTCTCGTACAAGTGTGGGTGCAGGTACTGGTTACTGGCGTGAATACAGATTAATGCATATGTGTGGGCAGCAATGCTGATCCTGGTGTGGATCCTGATTCTTGTGTAGGTGTGGGTGCAGGTGAGTGCACAACTACTGGTAAAGGTATGAGCACAGATAATATCAAAGGTGTGGATACAGTTACTAGAAGAGGTGCAGACACAGCTATTGGAACAAGTATGAGCGCAGACACTGGTACAGCCAAGCATACAGACACTGATAGTGGTGTGGATACAGACACTGGTACAGGTATAGGTACAACTATTGCAACAGGTGTCAGTGAAGATACTTGTATGGGTGTGGATGCCAATACTGGTACAAGTGAAGGTGTCGATACTGATACTTTTTTTAACGTGACTTGATTTATTATTGTCACATTTACTGAAGTACAGTGAAATGTTCTATCTTGCATGCAGATCATAACATAGAAAGACACAATGATCCAAGGGTGATTGAACAGAGCAAGGAATATGCAGTTACAGCTGGAAGGTGTACAAAAAGAGAGATCAACATTAGATTTGAACTTTGAGAGGTCCATTCAGAAGTGTAATTACAATAGAGAAGAAGTTGTTCTAGAACCTATTGGTGTGTGTTTAAGCTTTTGTATCTTCCTTATGGAAGAGGTTATATGGGGGTGGCACAGTGGTTAGCACTGCTGCCTCACAGCGCCAGAGACCTGGGTTCAATTCCTACCTCAGGCAACTGTCTGTGTGGAGTTTGCACATTCTCCCCGTGTCTGTGTGGGTTTCCTCCGGGTGCTCGGGTTTCCTCCCACAGTCCAAAAATGTGCAGGTTAGGTGAATTGGCCATGCTAAATTGCCCGTAGTGTTAGGTGAAGGGGTAAATGTAGGGGAATGGGTCTGGGTGGGTTGCTCTTCGGAGGGTCAGTGTGGACTTGTTGGGCCGAAGGGCCTGTTTCTACACGGTAAGTAATCTAATTAAAATCTGGGCTGAGAGTGATCTTTGATGATGTTAGAGTCATAGAGTCCTACAGCATGGAGACAGGCCCTTTGACCCAAACTGGTCCACGCTAACCAAAATGTCCATCCATGCTAATCCCATTTTCCTGCTCTGGGCCCATATCCTTCTAATCCTTTCCTATCCACATATTTGTCCAAATGTTTTTTATAATTTTGTTAATGTACCTGCCATAACCACTTCCGCTGGCAGCTCACTCCATATGCGTATCACCTTCTGTGTAAAGAAGTTGCACTTCAGGTTCCCTTTTATTCTTTTCCCTATAACACAAAACTGATTAGACCTCTATATCCCAACCCTAGGAAAAAGACTGAGTGCATTTAACCTATCAATGTCTCTCATGATCTTGTACAGCTCTAAAGTCCCCCCTCAGTCTCCTATGCTCTAAAGAAAAAAAGTCCTAACTTGTCCAACCTCTCCCTATATCTCAGACCATTGAGTCCAAGCAAAATCCTTGTTGGCTGCCTTCCCATGACAATGTGAGGTGTAGATGGAGTCAAGAGATGGAAGATTGGCTTGCTTGATGGTTAGGGCCATGTCTGTCTCTTTGCTTCCTGAAGTTGATGATCAACTCTTTAATTTTGCTGACATTATTGGAGAGATTGTTATCTTTGCACCATGGCACCAAACATTCTATCTTGTTATTGTTTGATATGTGGCCTACGATGATGGTGTTGTTAGCGAACTTGTAGATGGAGTTTGGATGAAATTTGGCCAGAGCATCATGAGTGTACAGGGAGTACAGTAGGGGGCTGAGTACACATCCTTGTGGCGAACCATTGTTGAGGATTTTCATGGAGGAGATGCTGTTGCCTATTCTCACTGATTGTAGTCTATGGCTCAGGAAGTTGAGGATCCAGTTGCAGATACCTAAGTCTTGGAGTTTGGGGATTAGTTTGGTTTGGGATTATAGTGTTGAAGGTGGAGCTGTAGTCAATACGTAGAAGCCTAGTTTAGGTATCCTTATTAATCAGATGTTCCAGGGATATGGGTTGGGCTAGGAAAATGGCATCTGCCATGTATCTGTTGCGCCAATAGGCAAATTGCAGGCTGGGAGGCTCGGGTTGATGTGAGCCATGACTAACCGCGTGAAGCACCTTCATAATTATGGAGATCAGAGCCATTAGGTGGTAGTCGTTGAAGCACATTGCTTGTGGTTTCTTTAGTACCAGGATGATGGTGGCCACCTTGAAGCAGATGGGGACTTCAGATTGTAGCAAGGAGAGGTTCAAGATATCAGCGAATACTTCTGCCAGCTGGTCCGCACAGGATCCAAGTGCACAGCCAGGGACTCCATTTGGGCCAATAGCTTACTGTGGGTCCACTCTCAAGAAGGCCGATCTGACGTCAGCAGCAGTGACTGTAGGAACAGATGTGTCAGGGGCTATCGGCACAGGTGATACCATTATACTGACCTTTTGCTTGAACTGAGTATAAAAAGCTCAGTATAAGTACAGGTGCTTGAATTGGCGTGGATGCAGATTCTCGGATGTGTGTGGTTACAGATATTTGGAAAGGTGTTAGCATAGACTCTTGGGTAAAAATTCCAATACAAGGGTATGTACGGCTGATGGAAGAGGGGTGGATATAGCTAGTGTTGAGGTGTGGGTACAGACACCAGGACAGCAGCTGTGGGTGCCAATTCTGGTACCAATACAAATACTGGCAGTGGAGCAGTTATATTGCCTGTAGAGGTGTGGGCACAGATTCTTGGACAGGTGTGGGTACAGATACAGGTAAAGGTAGGAGTACAGATTCATGCACAGGTCTACGTAGAGATACTGGAATAGGTGTGGGTACAGATACTGGTTCAGGTCACAGTACAGATACTGGTTCAGGTGTGGATGCAGATACTGATACAGGTGTGAATATGGATTCTCAAACAAGTGTGGGTGCAGGTACTGGTACAGGTGTGGGTACAGATAACGGCACTAGTGTGAATACAGACTTTTGCATAGGTCTGGGCAATGATGTAGATACTTGTGTAGGCACAGATTCTTATATATATGTGGATATATAGATTCGTGTGAAGGTGAGTGCACAACTATTGGTAAAGGAATGACTACAGCTATTGGGACAGGTGTACACACAGTTAATGGAACAAGTATGAGTGCAGACACTGGCACTGGTGTGGCTGCAGTTAAAGGTACTGATGTGGCTACAGATACATGTGTGGGAAAGGGTTCTTGTGCAAGTCTTGTACAGATAATGGAAGAGGTGTGGATAGAGCTATTGTTACAGATAATGAGTACAGACACTAGTACAGTTGAATACAGACAGTACCATAGGTGCGGTTTGCAATACTGACATAGGTATGGGTTCAGATACTGATACAGTTGTGTGTACATATTCTGGTACAAGTATGGATACATATACTGACATGAGCATAAGCACAGCTGCTGATATAGGGATTGGTGCAGATACTGGAACCAGCATGGATATAAATGCTGGTAGGGCTGTGAATTAATTGCCTGTTGTGGGCACAGATTTCTGTGCAGGACTGGATACAGATTCTTGCACTGGTGACTGCACAGCTATTTGTAAATGTATAAATACAGCTACTGGAACAGGTGTAAATACAGACACTGGAACAGATATGGGTACAGACACTGGCGGTGTTCCGGGTACAGATACTGCTACAGGTATGAGTCCAGTAAGTGGAAAAGGTGTGAGTACGGACATTGGAACAGACATGGGTATGGTCAATGGAACAAACGTGGGTGCCAATAATGGTGCATGTATGGATTCAGATACTGATATGAGTGTGTATACATTTTTTGTGTAGTTATGGGTATAGGTACTGAAATGGGTGTGAGTACAGATGCTGATACAGTTACTGGTATCAGTGTGAGTACATTGCCTGTAGGGGTATGGCTACAGATTCTTGGACAGGTACAGTTCTGATTAAAGATACTGGTGTAGGTGAGGGTACAGGTGTCATTGCAGATGTTGGTACAAGTAGAGGTGCAGGTACTGATACTGGTGTGCGTTCAGATTCTTGTGTATGTGTAGGTACAGCTACTGATAAAGGTATGAATCCAGCTAGTGGAAGATTCAGCTCTGTTACAGTGTGAGTACTGATAGTGGGACAGATGTGAGTCCAGATATTGGTGTAGGGTGTAAGTATGGAACAGGTATGGGTGCAGATTCTGATACGGGTGTGGGTGCAGGTACTGGAATAGGTGTCAGTGAAGATACTGGTACAGGTGTGTGTGCCAGTATCTTCACTGACAGCTATTCCAGTGTGTGTGTGTGTGTGTGTGTGTGTACTGGAACAGTTGTGAGTGCAGGCCCTCGGGCAAGTGTGAGTGCAACAAATGGAAAAGGATTTGGTATAGTGCTATTAGATCTGAGTACAGACACTGAGACAGTTTTAGTACAGACAGTGGTACAGGCATGGGTGCCAATAATGATGCAAATACAGATACGAGTGTATATACATAATGCTTGTATAGGTGTAGGTACAGACACTGAAAAGGGTGTGTTTCCATGGGTGGTTGTAGTTACTGCTACCAGTGTCGATACAAGTACTGTCAGTGGGGTGGATACATTAGCTGTAGTGGTGTAGCCATAAGATTCCTCAACAGGTACAGCTACAGATGCTGGGAACAGAATGTGATGCATGTTTCAGTACAGCTTCTTGTAGACGTGTGAGTGCAGGTACTGGCTACTGAAACAGCTCCCATGAAGATACTGGTACAGGTGTGGGTGTCAAAGTATGGTAATCTGTGGGTCCCATTACTGGTGAAGGTGTGGGGACAGACGCTTGTGTAGTTGAGGGTACAGAGGCTGGTGCAAATGTGTGTACAGATTCTGAATGCAGTGTGAGTACAGTTTTTTGTACAAGTGTGAGTGCATATATTGATACAAGTGTGGGTACAGATTCTCGGATAGGTGGGGGTACATATTTTCAGACAGGTATGGGTATAGATTCTTGTAAAAGGGTGGCCACTGATACTGGTACAGGTTTGGATATTAATATTTGAACAGGCACGGGTCCGTCTGTGTGTACAGGCACGGGTCCAGCCACTGGTACAGATATGAGCACAGTTTCTTATGAAGGAGCAACGCAGACTATTGTACGGTCATGGACTCAGATCCTGGTATGGGGTGGGTTTCCCGCTACTGATACAAGTGAAAGGTACTTATCTCTGTGTACTGATACTGGCATAGGTGTGGGTGCAGATACTGGTACAGGTTATGTGTTTTTACTGGAATAGATGTTGGTGACGATACTGGGTACAAGTATGGGTGCAAGTTAGATTTTAAATTTTAATGTCACATGTATGCAAGTAGAGGAGTACAGTGAAAAATGTATAATGTTGCCAGACAAGACGCATCTTGTACAAAAACCTTAGGTACAAAGTAGTAAGTTAAAAAGTTAAGCATTACTTCATAGAATGAGTAGAAAGTAAATAAATAGGGTAATAATTAACATTAAAGCCTTTCTTAATTTTAGCTAAGAAAATAAAGGAATAAGTTGTGGGTGCTAATGCTAGAATAGATATTGGTGTGGATACCAGAACGGGTGTGGGTGCGGATTCTTGTACAAGTGTGGATGCAGATATTGGTGCAGATGTGAATACAGGTTCGTATATAGGTGTCGGCAAAGATTCTTATGTCTGAGTTGGTATTGGTGTGGGTTCAGATCCTGGTACATTTATGGGTTCAGATCCTGGTAAAGGTGTGGGTACAGATCCTAGTACATGTGTTAGTGCAAATTACTGATAAAGATGTGGGTACAGACACTGTTATAGATTAGGGGACAAGTACTAGTCTGGAATAAGTGCAGACACTGG
This sequence comes from Chiloscyllium plagiosum, assembly GCF_037043375.1. Classification (NCBI taxonomy): domain Eukaryota; kingdom Metazoa; phylum Chordata; class Chondrichthyes; order Orectolobiformes; family Hemiscylliidae; genus Chiloscyllium; species Chiloscyllium plagiosum. Next base: position 88,254,918 of record NW_028270149.1, on the reverse strand, counting down.
TGGAGGTATGGATTCAGATGCTGATATGAGTGTGTCTACAGATTCTTGTTGAAGTATGTGCACAGATCCTGATATGGATGTGAGTACAGATTCTAGTAAAAGTGTGGCTCCAGACATTGATAGAGGTCTGGCTACAGGTGTGGCTACTGATATAGGTGCGGGTATGGATTCTGATACGGGTATGAGAATGGGTCCTTGAACAAGTGTTGGTGCAGATATAGGTCCAGGTGCAAGTACAGGTTCTCATACAGGTGTGGGACAGATTCATGTACAGGTACGGGTACAGAATTATGTACAGCCACTTATACCCAGAAGACCATAAGACATAGGAGCAGAAATTAGGCCATTCAGCCTATTGAGTCTGCTTTGCCATTCGATCATGGCTAATAAGTTTCTTAACCCCTTTCTCCCACTTTCTCCTCATAATCGTTGATTCCCTTAATACTCAAGAACCTATGTACCTCAGTCTTAAATATAGTCAATGACCTGGCCTGGCCTCCACAGCATTCTGTGGTAATGAACTCCATAGGTTCACCACTCTCTGGCTGAAGACGTTTCTCCTTATCTCCATTCTGAAAGGTCAACTTTACTCTAAGGCTGTGCTCTCGGGTCCTAGTCTCTCCTACAAATGGAAACATCTTCCCAGCATCTACTCTGTCCAGGACATCTAGTATTCTGTATGTTTCAATTAGATTCACCTTCATCCTTCTAAACTTCATCAAGTATACACCCAGAGTCCTCAAACACTCCTCCTATGTTAAGGTTTTCATTCTTGGGACTATTCTTGTGAACCTCCTCTGAACACACTCCAGGGTCAGTACATCCTTCCTGAGATATAGGGCCCAAAACTGCGCACAATACTCCAAATGTGGTGTGGCCAGAGCCTTATAGAGCCTCAGAAGTACATCCCTGCTTTTATATTCAAGTCCTCTCAAAATAAATGTCACCATTATATTTGCCTTCCTAACTACTGACTCAAACTGCAAGATTACCTTGAGAGAATCCTAGACAAGAACTCCCAAGTGTCTCTGCATTTCAGACTTCTGAATTTTCTCCCCATTTGGAAAATAGTCCATGCCTCTATTCTTCCTACCATAGTGCATGACCCCATTCTTCCCCACATTGTACTCCAGCTGCCACTTCTTCGCCCACTCACTTTCTGTCCAAATCCTTCTGCAGCCTCCCCATCTCCTCAATGCTACCTGTCCCTCTATCTGGCTTTGTATCATCTGCAATGCCCTCAGTGAAATGTTGTGGTGCCAACACTGAGCCTTGTCATCAACTGCCATGCTGAGAAGGAACCTTTTATCTTCACTCCCTGCTTTCTACCAGACAGCCAAGCTTTTATCCATGCTAGCACCTTGCCTCCAACACCATGGGCCCTTATCTTACTCAGCAGCCTCCTGTGTGGCACCTTGTCAAAGGCCTTCTTGAAGTCAAGGTTGATATCATCCATTGGCTCTCCTTGGTCTAACCTGCTTGTTACTTCTCAAAGAGTTAGATTAGATTAGATTTCCTACAGTATGGAAACAGGCAGTTCAGCCCAACAAGCCCACACTGACCCTCCAAACAGTAACTCACCAGATCCGTTCCCCTACATTCACCCCTGACTAATGCACTAAACCTATAGATCCCTAAACACCATGGACAATTTAGCATGGCCAATTCACATAACCAGCACATCTTTTGGATTGTGGGGGGAAACCAGAGCATCCAGAGGAAACCCACACAGACACGAGGAGAATGTGCAAACTCCACACAGACAGTTGCCCGAGGTGGGAATCGAACCTGGGTCCCTGGAGCTGTGAGGCAGCAGTGCTAACCACTGAGCCACTGTGCAACCCCCAATTCTAGCAGATTTGTCAGGTATGACCTCCCCTTGAATCCATGCTGACTTTCCCCTATTTTACCATACACTTCCAAGAAATCTCATCCTTCACAATGATTCCAGGATCTTGCTAACGACAGAGGTTAGCTACTTGTACTCCTCTGGGTGCAGCTACTGATACCCCTCTGGGTGCAGCTACTGATACCCCCTGGTGCAGCTACTAGTGCAGATGTGGCAACAGATACTAGCAGTGGTGTCGGTGCAGATATTGGCAAAAGTGTAGCTGCAGATGCATGTGGAAGTGTGAGTGCAGGTGCACTTGTACAGATGTGGGTACAGATACTTTCACTGGTGTGAATACAGATTCTTGTATGACTGTGGGCAACGGTTCTTATGTAGGAGTAGAGACAGGTATTGGCACAGGTGTTGGTTCAGATCCTGATACATGTGGGAACAGATACTGGTAAAGGTGTGAGTGCAATTACTGGTAAGGGTCCAGCTACTGGTCCAGTTGGGCGATAGATACTGGGCTGGTGTAAGTACAGATACTGATGGAGGAGTGGGTGCAAATGCTGGTACAAGAGTGAATACAGATGCTTGTACGGGGGGGTGGGAAAAGATTGTTTTGCAGACGTGGGCACTGATGTTTACATTGGTGCAGGCACGGATTCTTATATACATGTAGGCAGAGATTCTTCTACAAGTGGGTACAGCTAGTTATAAGGTGTAGGTACAAATTCTGGTGCAGGGCCCGGGTACAGATTCTGGTGCAGGGCCTGGATACAGATCCTGATGCAGATCCCAGGTACAGATTCTGGTGCAAGACCTGGTTACAGATTCTGGTGCAGGATTTGGTACAGATTCTAGTGCAGGGCCTGGATACAGATCCTGATGCAGATCCCAGGTACAGATTCTGGTGCAGGACCTGGTTACAGATTCTGGTGCAGGATTTGGTACAGATTCTGGTGCAGGGCCTGGATACAGATCCTGATGCAGATCCTGGGTATAGATTCTGGTGCAGGGCCCGGGTACAGATTCTGGCACAGGGCTAGAGAACAGATTTTGACACAGTACTGGTTGCAGATTCTGGTGCAGGACCTGGGTATAGATTCTGGTCCAGGGCCCGGGTACAGATTCTGGCACAGGGCTAGAGAACAGATTTTGACACAGGGCTGGTTGCAGATTCTGGTGCAGGGCCCGGGTACAGATTCTGGTCCAGGGCCCGGGTACAGATTCTGGTGCAGGGTCCGGGTAGTGATTCTGGTACATTCGAGGTACAGATCCTGGCGCAGGGCCCGGGGACATGTCCTGATACATTAGAACATAGAAAAGTACAGCACAGAGCAGGCCCTTTGGCCCACAATGTCGTGCCAAGGTTTAATCCTAATGTAAAATATAATAACTTAACCTATGCACCCCTCAGCTCACTGCTGTCCATGTGCCTGCCCGGTAGTCACTTAAATGTCCCCAATGACTCTGCTTCTACCACCACCGCTGGCAACGAATTCCATGCATTCACAACTCTCTGCGTAAAGAACCTACCTCAGACATCTCCTCTATACCTTTCCCCTAATACCTTTAAACTATGACCCCTCGTACCCTTCAATCTTGCCCTGGGTACAGATTCTGGTGTAGGGCCCAGGTACAGATTCTGGTGAAGAGCCCGGGTACAGATTCTGGCGCAAGGCCCGGGTACAGATTCTGGCGCAAGGCCCAGGTACAGATTCTGGTGCAGGGCCCGGGTACAGATTCTGGTGTAGGGCCCGGGTACAGATTCTGTTACAGTGAGAGCAAAGATATTGGTACGGGTGTGGGTGCAAATGGTGAAGCAGGAGTGGGTACAGCCATTGGCACAGGTATGAGTACAGATTCTTGTACCAGGGTGGGTATCGATACTTGCCTGAGTACGGATTCTTGCACAGATGTGAGTACAGATGTTGCATGTTCCAGGGTTTAGATCTTTCATTAAGGTCAGCGAAGGTGGTAAAAGAGGGGGCATTGTGGCTTTGTTAGTCAAGGACAATATAACAGTGGCTGAAAGATTTTTTGACAATTAGTCATCTACTGAGGTGGTATGGGCTGAGGTTAGACACAGGTGAGGAGAGGTCACATTGCTGGGAGTTTTTAATAGGCCTCCACAGAGTTCCAGGGATGTGGAAGAGAGGATTGGCAAAACGACTCTGGGTAGGAGTGAAAGGAACAGGGTGGTCATTAGGGGGGACTTTAACTTCCCCAACATTGACTCGAAATTCTATAACTCTAGTACATTGGATGGATCAGTTTTTGTCCAATGTGTACAGGAGAGTTTCCTGACACAATATATCGAAGGGCTGACAAGAGGGGAGGCCACACTGGATCTCGTACTTGGTAATGAACCAGGCCTAGTGTTTGACTTAATTGTAGGTGAGCACTTTGGACAGAATGATCATAATTTGGTTACATTTAGTTTAGCGATGGAAAGGGATAAATACATGCCACAGGGTAAGAGCTTTAGATGGGGAAAGGCAATTATAATGTGGTTAGGCAAGAATTAGGATGCATAGAATTGGGTAGCAAAATGCAGGGAATAGGGACAATCAAAATTGTGGAGCTGGTTTAAGGAACAGATATTGCATGTCCTTGATTGGTACCTTTTCACTTCCTCCCCACTCCCCCGTTGATGGAAAATACTCAGCCTGGAGTCCGGTTACGAGTGGTGTGCCACAAGGATCTGTTTTGGGACCACTGCTGTTTGTCATTTTTATAAACAACTTGGACGCAGGCATAGGTGGGTTAGTAAGTTTGCAGATGACACTAAAATTGGTGGAGTGGTGGACAGTGTGGTAGAATGTTGCAGGTTGTTGGGGGATTTGGATAAACTGCAGAATTGGGCTGAGAGGTGGCAAATGGAGTTCAAAGCAGATAAATGTGAGGTAATGCACTTAGGGAAGGATAACAGGATGGCAGAATACTGGGTCAATGGAAAAATTCTTGGTAGTGTGGATGTGCAGAGGGATCTTGGAGTCCATGTACGTAGATTCCTGAAAGTTGCCACCCATGTTGATAGTGCTGTTAAGAAGGCACATGGTGTGTTAGGTTTCATTGGTACAGGATTGAGTTCCGGAGCCGCAATATCATGCTGCAACTATACAAAATGCTAGTGTGGCCACACTTGGAATATTGTGTACAGTTCTGATCGGAGCTGAAAAATATGTTGCTGGAAAAGCGCAGTAGGTCAGGCAGCATCCAAGGAGCAGGAGAATCAACGTTTTGGGCATAAGCCCTTCTTCAGGAATGAGGAGGGTGTGCCAAGCAGGCTAAGATAAAAGGTAGGGAGGAGGGACTTGGGGGAGGGGCGTTGGGAATGCGACAGGTGGAAGGAGGTTAAGGTGAGGGTGATAGGCCGGAGAGGGGGTGGGGGCGGAGAGGTCGAGAAGAAGATTGCAGGTCAAGAAGGCGGTGCTGAGTCCGAGGGTTGGGACTGAGATAGGGTGGGGGGAGGGGAAATGAGGAAGCTGGAGAAATCTGCATTCATCCCTTGTGGTTGGAGAGTTCCTAGGTGGAAGGTGAGGCGCTCTTCCTCCAGGCGTCGTGTTGCCATGGTCTGGCGATGGAGGAGGCCAAGGACCTGCATGTCCTTGGCGGAGTGGGAGGGGGAGTTAAAGTGTTCAGCCACAGGGCGGTTGGGTTGGTTTTTGCGGGTGTCCCAGAGGTGTTCTCCGAAACTTTCCCCAAGTAGGCGGCCTGTCTCCCCAATGTTCTGATCGCCCCATTACAGGAAGGATGTGGAAGCATTGGAAAAGGTGCAGAGGAGATTTACCAAGATGTTGCCTGGTCTGGAGTGAAGGTCTTATGAGGAAAGGCTGAGGGTCTTTGGTCTGTTCTTATTGGAGAGAAGAAGGCTAAGAGGGGATTTAATAGAGACATACAAGATGATCAGAGGATTAGATAGGGTGGGCAGTGAGAGTCTTTCTCCTAGGATGATGACATCAGCTTGTACGAAGGGACATAACTACAAATTGAGGGGTGATAGATTTAACAGAGATGTCAGAGGCAGGTTCTTTACTCAGAGAGTGGTAAGGGCATGGAATGCCCTGCCTGCCAATGTAGTTAACACAGCCACATTAGGGGCATTTAAATAGTCCTTGGATAAGCACATGGATTATGATAGGATACTGTAGGGGGATGGGTTTAGATTAGTTCACAGGTTGGTGCAACATCGAGGGCCAAAAGGCCTGTTCTGTGCTGCATTGTTCTATGTACAGATTCTTATACAGGTCTGGGTGCAGTTATTGATACCAGTGGTAGCCACAGGTACTGGAACATGTGTGAGTACAGCAGATACTTGCAGGTATAGATAGATACTGGAACAAGTGTGGATGCAGCCACTGGAAGACGTGTGAGTACAGAATCTGGTACAGGTGTGGTTACAGCTTTGAAACAGGTGTAGGTGCACAAACTGGAACAGTTGTGAGTACAGGTGTGGATACAAAAACTAGAACAGGTGTGGGTGCAAAAACTGATGAATATGTAGATAGGAACTGGAAGGTGTAGTGACAATTACTGAAACAAGTGTGCTTATAGATCCTGGTACAAGTGAGGGTACAGATCTTGATACAGGTGAGGGGACAGATTAGGGGACAGATACTGAGCTGGTGTAAGTGCAGATACTGGCATAGGTGTGGGTGCAGATACTGATGCAAATATGATCAAAGATGCTTATACAGGTAGGGGCACAGATTTTGTGTAGGTGTGTGCACTGATTGTTTTGTAGTTGCAGGCACAGATTCTTCTACAGGTATGGATTGAGATTCTTGTACAAATTTGGTACAGCTAATGACAAAGATTTGGGGAAAGATTCTTGTACAGATCTGGGTACAAAGTGGTGGTTCAGATTTAGATACAGGTACTGGTTTAGGTACAGGTACTGGTTCAGGTGTGGATGCAGGTACGGGCACATGTGCGCAGACGGTTGTGAGTACAGATTCTTGCATACGTATGGGTAGGGATGCTGATACTGTGTGGGCATGGGGTCTTGTGTAGGTGTGAGTACAGATTCTTGTGCGAGTGAGTGCACAGCTACTGGAACAGATATGGGTGCATACACTGATAGTGCTGGTACAGCTGTAGATACAGACACTGGTATAGGCATGGGTACAGTGACTGGTGCACACTGCTTACACCTGCACATTGGTACAGGTATATGCTCACGTGCACAAGTAGCTGCACCCAAGGCTGTACCAGAGTCTGTAGTCTTACCTGTACCAGTAGTTGTATCACTGTACCAGTCGCTGGACCCACATCTACATAGGAGTCTGTTCTCATGCCAATATCAATATCTGTACACACACCTGTACCAGAATCTGTACCTCCAGCTAGATAAGAATCTGTAGGCACACCTGTACTAGTATCTGTACCTACATGTGTAGAAGCATCTGTACCCATAGATGGACAAGAATCTGTACCACACCTGTACCAGTATCTATCCCCACAGCTAGACTAGAGTCTCTACTCTTACCTGTGCCAAGAAACATGAGAATCTGTACCCACACAAGTACTAGTTTCTGTACTATATACCAGCATCATCATCTGAACCCAAACCTGTGAAAGAATGTGTTCACATCAGTACCAGTATCTGTGCATGTATCTGCAGCCACACCAAGGAGGCTTTTGGCACACTGGCCTTCATTCATCAGGGCACTGAGTATAGATGTTGGGAAGTTATGTTACCATTATACAAGGCGTTGGTGAAGCCACACTTGGAGTATTGAGTTCTATTCTGGTCACCTTGTTGTAGGAAGGATGTTATTAAATTAGAAAGAGTGCAGAAGAAATTTACAAGGACGTTGCCTGGACTCAATGGTTTGAGTTATAGGGGAGAGGTTGAACAAACTTGGACTTTTTTCTTTCGAGTACAGGAGACTGAGGAGGAACTTTATAGAGGTGTATAAGATCATGAGAGGCATGGATAGGGTGAATGTACTCAACCTTTAATCCCCAGGGATGGGGAATCAAGGACTAGAGGGCATCAGTTTAAGGTGAGTGGGGAAAGAATAAAAGGGAATCTGAGGGGCAACTTTTTTACACAGAGGGTGGTATGCATAAGGAATGAGCTTCAAGCTGAAGTGGTTGAGGCCGGTACATTGATAACATTTAAAAGGCATTTGGACAAATACATGGATAGGAAAAAAGGATATGGGCCAAGTTCAGGGAAATGGGGTTAGCATGGATGGACATTTTGATTGGCATGGACTAGTCTGAGCCAAAAGGCCAGTCTCCATGCTGTAGGACTCTGTGACTCTATGAAAGAGTATCTACTCTCACACCTGCACCATTATCTGTACCCATACTTGAACCAGTACCTGCACACATTTACAAGAGTCAGAAAACACACATATTAATATCAATACCCACACCTACATCGGTACTAGTGCCTCTACTGATACCTGTACAAATAGTGGTATACGCACCTATTCCAGTAACTATACCTATAGTCCACCAGTATCTGTACCCACAACTGGACAAGAATCTGTACCACACCTGTACCAGTAACTGAACTCTCACCATTTCCATACATCTGTACTCATACTGGTACCTGTACCCAAACCCACATAGGAATCTTTGCCCACACATGAGCAAGATCTGCACTCAGACCAGTGCCAGTAACTGTATCAAACCTGTACCAGTTCCTGCACCCATATCTGTTCCAGTATCCATAGCTGCACCTCTACAAACCTGTACCAGTGTATGTACTCTCACATGTATGAGTATTTGCACCCACACTTGCATCAGTATCTGAAGGAACATATGTTCCAGTATCTCCCAGCACACGTGTACGAGCATTTGCACCCACACCTGTACCAGTATCTGCACCCACACTGTTCCAGTAGCCGTACCAACCACTGTACCAGTCATAGTCATCACATATGTATAAGAATCTTTACACCAACATTAGTATATTACTCTCACCTGTACCAGTACCTGCATTAACACTAGTAACAGGAACAGCACCTACTCCTTGTACAACAATCTGTACTCATATCGGTATCCATATCTATACCCTCATCTGTACTAGCGTCTATCCCCATGCCCCTACCACTCTTACGCAAGAATCTTTACACTCCTATACAAGAATCTACAGTCACACCTGTGCCAGTATCTGCACCTACACCTGTACCAGTGTATATCCACATACCTGAACTAGAATCTGTACAGACACCTGGACCAGTAGCTGAATCCACTCCTGCACCAGTAGCTGCACCCACACCTATTCAGTATTTATACTTACACTTGAATCAGCATCTGCACTCGCATCTGTACAAGAATCTGTACACACACATAGTGGATTTACTAATACCTCTTCTCAGTGTCTGCGTGGGTTTCCTCCGGGTGCTCCGGTTTCCTCCCACAGTCCAAAGATGTGCAGGGTCAGGTGAATTGGCCATACTAAATTGCCCGTAGTGTTAGGTAAGGGGTAAATGTAGGGGTATGGGTGGGTTTCGCTTTGGCGGGTCGGTGTGGAATTGTTGGGCCGAAGGGCCTGTTTCCACACTGTAATCTAATCTAATCTAAATGTCTGTATTTGAAAAGCAACCCTCTACCCTCGGTCTTCTACTGTATCCAATTGATTTGCTTTCCCTGGATCCCATGAGATTTAACCTTAATCAATCTATTACGGACTACCTTGTCAAAGGCCTTGCTAACGTTGACAGTGCCTGCTGCATCTCATCTACTTTCTTAGTCACACTCTCAAAAAACTGAACCAAAATTTGTGAGACATAATTTCCCATGCATAAAGCCATGCTAACTATCCTAAATGAGTCCTTGTCTCTCCAAACGCCTGTAGATCCCATCTCTGAATCCCCTCTAACCGTTTACCTACCACGGACATTAGGTTTGGAGTTCCCAGGCATTTCCCTGCAGTCTTTCTTAAATAATGGCACAACATTAGCATTGCCCAATCTTGAGGCACTTCACCTGTGACTGTCAATGAAACAAATATCTCCACTAGGGGTCCCGCACATTCCTCCCTAGCCTCCCACACAGTCCTGAGATACGCTTCATCAGGTCCCAGGGATTTATCTACCGTAATGCGATATAAAAATTCCAGTACTATTTCTTCTCTAATGTGAACACTCGTCAAGACATCACTGTTTTCCCAAGTTTCCTAGCATCCATATCTTCCTCTATGGTAAATACAGATGAGAAGTATTCATTTAGGATCTCATCTATTTCTTGTGGCTCTGCACATGGATGACCTTGTTGATCTTTAGGAGGCTGTATTATCTCCCTAGTTACTCTTTTGCCCTTTAATTACTTGTAGAATCTCTCTGGATTCTCCTTAACCTTATCTACTAATGCCATCTCATGTTGCCTTTAAGCCCTCCTGATTTCTCTCTTAAATGTTCACCAACACCGTTTAAGGAATGTACAGGTGTGGGTACAGATACTGGTACATGTGTGGCTACAAAAACTGATATATGTTAAGATAGCAAGTTTTGGAGAAGGATATTTAGGATATTGATGTTTGTAAGCAATGATACCAATACTGGTATGGGCAAAGATTCTTGTAGGGGTGTTGCTTCATGTGTGAGTATAGAAACTGGAACCATGGTGGTATATCTGCTGGAACAAGTGTGAGTACAGAAATTCATTCAGATGTGGGTATACATATGGGTGTAGATATTAGGACAAGTGAGAGTTCTGCTACAGGCATAAACACAGGGACAGGTGTTAGAGTAGTTGTGGCTGCTGGATCAGCTACAGCTACTGGAGCAGTTACAGCATCTGGAACAGGGGTAGGTACAGAAACAGGGACAGCTGTGGGTACAGCTGATGGTCCAGGTATAAGTAGAGTTGCTGGTAAAGGTGTGGGTACAGAAACTGGGACAATTATAAGCACAAATACTGGTACAGATGTGGGTACAGTTCTTGGTACAGTGCGGATATAGTTACTGGTACAGGCATGGTGCAGAAACTGGTACAGTTTTTAATATAGCTATTGGAACATGGGTGGGTACCGATACTGGTGCAGGCGAGGGTATGGGTATTGGTTCAGGTATTGTACGAAAACTGGATCAGTTGTTCATATAGCCATTGGAACATGTGTGAGTACGGATACTTGTACAGGTGTGGTTACAGATACTGGAACATATGTGGGTTTAGCTACTGGAAGAGGTGTGAGTACAGAAGCTGGAGCAGGTGTGAGTACAGCAGTTGGAACAGTTGCTGGAACAAGTATGGGGACAGAAACTGGTTCAGGTGTGGGTGTAGATCCGGGTGCAGATATTAGTACAGATGAGAGTTCCATACTAAGTACAGATACTGGAACATCTGTGGGTACTGGTGAAGATACAGCTAGTAGAACAGGTGTATATGCAGAAACTGGGACAGCTGTCAGTACATTTACAGGAACAGGTCAGGGATGCAGCTGATGGTCCAGGTATAGGTACAGATGCTGGCCAAGGTGTGGGTACAGAAACTGGGACAATGCTGAGAACTACTGGTACAGGTGTGGGTACAGTTAGTGGAATGGTTGTGCTGATAATGGTACAGGTGTGGGAACAGATGGTGATAAAAGTGTGGGTACATCTGTTGGAAAAGTTGTGGGTACCTCTACTGTAATAGGTGTGGGTACAGAATTTAGAACAGTTGTGGGTATAGCTACTGGTACAGCTATTGGCACAGATGGTGTTTCAGATGTAGGTAGAGATCAGAGTGCAGAAATTGGTATAGGTACAGATATTGATACAGCTGCTGGAACAGGTCCGGATACTGGTGCAGATACAGCTACTGGTACAGGCGTGGGTAAAGAAACTGGTTCAGCTGTACTTTCAGTGGTGGAAACAGTGTAGGTACAGAAATTGGTGCAGGTGCGTGTAAAGCTATTGGTACTGATAAAGGTATGGATGTTGGTGAGAATGAGGGTACAGCGACTTGACCAGGAGTGGGTACAGAAACTATTCCAGGTGTAGGTACATGGAGGAACAGGTGTGGGTACTGATGCTGGAACAGATGTGGGTATTGATGCTGGAACATGTGTGGCTACAGATGCTGGAACAGGTGTGGGTGCAGATGCTGGATTAGGTGTGGGTACAGATGCTAGAACACGTGTGGATACGAATGCTGGAACAGGTTTGGGAACTGATGCTGGAACAGGTTTGGGAACTGATGCTGGAATAGGCGTGGGTGCGGATGCTGGAAAAGGTGTGGGTGCAGATGCTGGAACAGGTGTGGCTACTGATGCTGGAACAGGTGTGGGTACAGATGCTGGAATTAGTGCAGTTATAGATGCTGGAACAGGTGGGTACAGATGCTGGAACAGGTGTAGGAACAGATGCTGGAACAGGTGTGGGTGCGAATGCTGGAACAGGTGTATGTACAGATGCTGGAACAGGTGTGAGTACTGATGCTGGAACAGGAGTGGGTACAGAAACTATTCCAGGTGTAGGTACATGTACTGGTAGAGGTGTGGCTACAGGTTCTTGTACAACTGGAGCTACAGCTAGGATATGGTATGGCTACAAATACTCAAACAGTTGTGAGTACAACCACAGGAATAGGTGTAGGTTCAGCACCTGGGATGGCTGTGAGTAACTGGAAGAGCTGTGGGTCTAACTGCTGGAACAGAATAGACGCAGATAATAGTACTGGTGTAGGTAAAGAAACAGGAACAGATGTTAGTAAAGAATATAAAACAGCTGTTGGTACAGCTACATGAAGTAGTGTACGTCCAGATAATGATATAGGTGTAGGTAAGGCTACTGATACAGCTGTGGGTGTGGGTACAGACGTTGGAACAGATTTGGGTGCAGATGCTGGAACAGGTATGGGTACCGATGCTGGAACAGGTGTGTCTACAGATGCTGGAACACATTGGGTACGAATGCTGGAACAGGTGTGGGAACAGATGCTGGAACAGGTATGGGAACAGATGCTGGAAATGGTGTAGGAATGGATGCTGGAACAGGTGTGGGTGCGGATGCTGGAACAGGTGTATGTACTGATGCTGGAACAGGTGTGGGAACAGATGCTGGAAATGGTGTAGGAACGGATGCTGAAACAGGTGTGGGTGCGGATGCTGGAACAGATGTATGTACTGATGCTGGAACAGGTGCAGGTACAGATGCTGGAACAGGTGTAGGAACAGATGCTGTAACAGGTGTGGGTGCGGATGCTGCAACAGGTGTGGGTGCAGATGCTGGAACAGGTGTGGATACTGATGCTGGAACAGGTGTGGGTATTGATGCTGGAACATGTGTGGCTACAGATGCTGGAACAGGTGTGGGTGCAGATGCTGGATTAGGTGTGGCTACAGATGCTGGAACACGTGTGGGTACGAATGCTGGAACAGGTTTGGGAACTGATGCTGGAACAGGTTTGGGAACTGATGCTGGAATAGGCGTGGGTGCGGATGCTGGAAAAGGTGTGGGTGCAGATGCTGGAACAGGTGTGGCTACTGATGCTGGAACAGGTGTGGGTACAGATGCTGGAATTAGTGCAGTTATAGATGCTGGAACAGGTGGGTACAGATGCTGGAACAGGTGTAGGTACAGATGCTGGAACAGGTGTAGGAACAGATGCTGGAACAGGTGTGGGTACAGATGCTGGAATTAGTGCAGTTATAGATGCTGGAATAGGTGTAGGTACAGATGCTGGAACAGGTGTAGGAACAGATGCTGGAACAGGTGTGGGTGCGAATGCTGGAACAGGTGTATGTACAGATGCTGGAACAGGTGTGGGTACTGATGCTGGAACAGGAGTGGGTACAGAAACTATTCCAGGTGTAGGTACATGTACTGGTAGAGGTGTGGCTACAGGTTCTTGTACAACTGGAGCTACAGCTAGGATATGGTATGGCTACAAATACTCAAACAGTTGTGAGTACAACCACAGGAATAGGTGTAGGTTCAGCACCTGGGATGGCTGTGAGTAACTGGAAGAGCTGTGGGTCTAACTGCTGGAACAGAATAGACGCAGATAATAGTACTGGTGTAGGTAAAGAAACAGGAACAGATGTTAGTAAAGAATATAAAACAGCTGTTGGTACAGCTACATGAAGTAGTGTACGTCCAGATAATGATATAGGTGTAGGTAAGGCTACTGATACAGCTGTGGGTGTGGGTACAGACGTTGGAACAGATTTGGGTGCAGATGCTGGAACAGGAGTAGGTACAAATGCTGAAACAGGAGTAGGTACAGATGCTGGAACAGGTGTGGGTGCGGATGCTGGAACAGGTGTAGGTACAAATGCTGGAACAGGTGTGGATACAGATGCTCGAACAGGTGTGGGTGCGGATGCTGGAACAGTGTCGATACAGATGCTGGAAAAGGTGTGGGTGCAGATGCTGGAACAGGGATAGGTACTGATGCTGGAACAGGTGTAGATACGGATGCTGAAACAGGTGTGGGTACAGATGTGGGAAGAGGTGTGGGTACAGATGCTGGAACAAGTGTGGGTACTGACACTGGAACATGTGTGGGTACAGATGCTGGAACACGTGCGGGTGCGGATGCTGCAACAGGTGTGGGTGCAGATGCTGGAACAGGTGTAGATACGGATGCTGAAACAGGTGTGGGTACAGATGTGGGAAGAGGTGTGGGTGCAGATGCGAGAACAGGTGTGAGAACAGATGCTGGAACAGGTGAGGGTGCAGATGCTGGAGCAGGTGTAGGTACAGATGCTGGAACAGGTGAGGGTGCGGATGCTGGAACAGGTGCAGATACGGATGCTGAAACAGGTGTGGGTACAGATGCTGGAAAAGGTGTGGGTACAGATGTAGGAGCAGGTGTAGGTGCGAGGCTGGAAAAGGTGTGGGAATAGATGCTGGAACAGGTGTAGGTACAGATGCTGGAACAGGTGTAGGAACAGATGCTGGAACAGGTGTGGGTACCGATGCTGGAACAGGTGTGGCTACACATGCTGGAACACATGTGGGTACGAATGCTAGAACAGGTGTGGGAACAGATGCTGGAACAGGTGTGGGAACAGATGCTGGAAATGGTGTAGGAACGGATGCTGGAACAGGTGTAGGTACAGATGCTGGAACAGGTGTAGGAACAGATGCTGGAACTGGTGTGGGTGCGGATGCTGGAACAGGTGTGGATGCGGATGCTGGAACAGGTGTGGATGCGGATGCTGGAACAGGTGTAGGAACAGATGCTTGAACAGGTGTGGGTACCGATGCTGAAACAGGTGTGGCTACAGATGCTGGAACACATTGGGTACGAATGCTGGAACAGGTGTGGGAACAGATGCTGGAACAGGTGTCGGAACAGATGCTGGAAATGGTGTAGGAATGGATGCTGGAACAGGTGTGGGTGCGGATGCTGGAACAGGTGTATGTACTGATGCTGGAACAGGTGTGCGAACAGATGCTGGAAATGGTGTAGGAACGGATGCTGGAACAGGTGTGGGTGCGGATGCTGGAACAGATGTATGTACTGATGCTGGAACAGGTGTAGGTACAGATGCTGGAACAGGTGTAGGAACAGATGCTGTAATAGGTGTGGGTGCGGATGCTGGAACAGGTGTATATACAGATGCTGGTACAGGTGTGGATACTGATGCTGGAACAGGTGTGGGTATTGATGCTGGAACATGTGTGGCTATAGATGCTGGAACAGGTGTGGGTGCAGATGCTGGATTAGGTGTGGCTACAGATGCTGGAACACGTGTGGGTACGAATGCTGGAACAGGTTTGGGAACTGATGCTGGAACAGGTTTGGAAACTGATGCTGGAATAGGCGTGGGTGCGGATGCTGGAAAAGGTGTGGGCGCAGATGCTGGAACAGGTGTGGCTACTGATGCTGGAACAGGTGTGGGTACAGATGCTGGAATTAGTGCAGTTATAGATGCTGGAACAGGTGGGTACAGATGCTGGAACAGGTGTAGGTACAGATGCTGGAACAGGTGTAGGAACAGATGCTGGAACAGGTGTGGGTGCGAATGCTGGAACAGGTGTACGTACAGATGCTGGAACAGGTGTGGGTACTGATGCTGGAACAGGTGTGGGTATTGATGCTGGAACATGTGTGGCTACAGATGCTGGAACAGGTGTGGGTGCAGATGCTGGAACAGGTGTGGCTACAGATGCTGGAACACGTGTGGGTACGAATGCTGGAACAGGTGTGGGTACAGATGCTGGAACACGTGTGGGTGTGGATGCTGGAACAGGTGTAGATACGGATGCTGAAACAGGTGTGGGTACAGATGCTGAAACAGATGTGGGTATAGATGGAGGAAGAGGTGTGGGTGTGGATGCGAGAATAGGTGTAAATACGGATGCTGCAACAGGTATGGGTACAGATGTGGGAAGAGGTGTGGGTGCAGATGCGAGAACAGGTGTGGGTACAGATGCTGGAACATGAGTGGGTACTGACATTGGAACATGTATAGGTACTGATGCTGGAACATGTGTGGGTTCAGATGCTGGAACAGGTGTGGGTACAGATTCTGGAACAGGTGTGGGTACAGATGCTGGAACAGGTGTAGGTACAGATGCTGTAAAAGGTGAGGGTACAGATGCTGGAAGGTGTAGTTACAGATGCTGGAATATGTGTATTTACAGATGTTGGAACAGGTGTGGGTGCGGATGCTGGAACAGGTGTGTGTACAGATGCTGGATCAGGTGTGTGTACAGATGCTGCAACAGGTGTAGGTACAGATGCTGTAAAACGTGAGGGTACAGATGCTGGTAGGTGTAGTTACAGATGCTGGAATATGTGTATTTACAGATGTTGGAACAGGTGTGGGTGCGGATGCTGGAACAGGTGTAGGTTCAGATGCTGGAACACCTGTGGGTGCTGATGTTGGAACAGGTGTGGGAACAGATGCTGGAACAGGTGTAGGAACACATGCTGGAACAGGTGCAGGAACAGATGCTGGAACAGGTGTGGGTACAGATGCTGGAACAGGTGTAGGTACAGATGCTGGAACAGGTGTAGGTACTGATGCTGGA
The DNA here is from genome assembly GCF_037043375.1 of Chiloscyllium plagiosum. Lineage (NCBI taxonomy): Eukaryota > Metazoa > Chordata > Chondrichthyes > Orectolobiformes > Hemiscylliidae > Chiloscyllium > Chiloscyllium plagiosum. The sequence continues at coordinate 88,238,151 of NW_028270149.1, read as the reverse complement.
ACCCGTGTAGGTACAGATGCTGGAACAGGTGTGGGTGCAGATGCTGGAACTGGTGTAGGTACGGATGCTAGACTAGGTGTGTGTACAGATGCTGGAACAGGTGTGGGTACAACTGCTGGAACAGTTGTGCGAACCGATGCTGGAACAGGTGTAGGAACAGATGCTGGAACAGGTGTAGGAACAGATGCTGGAACAGGTGTGGGTACTGATGCTGGAACCCGTGTAGGTAAAGATGCTGGAAAAGGTGTGGGTGCAGATGCTGCAACTGGTGTAGGTACGGATGCTGGAACAGGTGTGGGTACAGATGCTGGAACACGTGTGGGTGTGGATGCTGGAACAGGTGTAGGAACAGATGCTGGAACAGGTGTGGGTACTGATGCTGGAACAGGTGTGGAAACAGATGCTGGAACAGATGTAGGAACACATGCTGGAACATGTGGGGGTACTGATGCTGGAACAGGTGTGGATGCCGATGCTGGAACAGTTGTGCGTACCGATGCTGGAACAGGTGCAGGAACAGATGCTGGAACAGGTGTGGGTACTGATGCTGGAACTGGTGTGGGAACAGATGCTGGAACAGGTGTGGGAACAGAAGCTGGAACAGGTGCGGGTACAGATGCTGGAACACGTGCGGGTGCAGATGCTGGAAAAGTTGTAGTTACAGATGCTGGAATAGGTGTAGTTATAGATGCTGGAACAGGTGTGGGTACAGATGCTGGAACACATGTGGGGGCGGATGCTGGAACAGGTGTAGGAACAGATGCTGGAACAGTTTGGGTACAGCTGCTGGAACAGTTGTGCATACTGATGCTGGAATTGGTGTAGGAACAGATTCTGGAACAGGTGTGGGTACTGATGCTGGAACAGGTGTAGGTACGGATGCTGCAACCGGTGTGGGTGTGGATGCTGGTACAGGTGTGAGTGCAAATGCTGGAACATGTGTCGTTACAGATGCTGAAAATGGTATGGGTACGAATGCTGGAACAGGTGTGGGTACAGATGCTGGAACAGGTGTGTGTGTGGATGCTGGTACTGGTGTAGGCACAGATGCTGGAACAGGTGTGGGTACTGATGCTGGAAAAGGTGTGTGTACAGATGCTGGAACAGGTGTAGGTACAGATGCTGTAAAAGGTGAGGGTTCAGATGCTGGAACACCTGTGGGTGCGGCTGCTGGAACAGGTGTAGGAACAGATGCTGGAACAGGTGTGGGTACAGGTGTAGGTACTGATGCTGGAACAGGTGCGGGTACTGATGCTGGAACAGGTGTGGGTACAGCTGCAGGAACAGTTGTGCATACTGATGCTGGAATAGGTGTGGGTACAGCTGCTGGAACAGTTGTGGGTACTGATGCTGGAACAGGTGAAGGAACAGATGCTGGAAGAGATGTGGGTACTGATGTCAGAACAGGTATGGGTACAGATGCCAGAACAGATGTGGGAAAAGATGCTGGAACAGGTGTGGGTACAGATGCTGGAACAGGTGTAGGTACAGATGCTGGAACAGGTGTGGGTACAGATGCTGGAACAGGTGTAGGTACTGACGCAGGAACTCGTGTAGGTACAGATGCTGGAAAAGGTGTGGGTACAGATGCTGGAACACATGTGGGGGCGGATGCTGGAACAGGTGTAGGAACAGATGCTGGAACAGTTTGGGTACAGCTGCTGGAACAGTTGTGCATACTGATGCTGGAACTGGTGTAGGAACAGATTCTGGAACAGGTGTGGGTACTGATGCTAGAACAGGTGTAGGTACGGATGCTGCAACCGGTGTGGGTGTGGATGCTGGTACAGGTGTGAGTGCAAATGCTGGAACATGTGTCGTTACAGATGCTGAAAATGGTATGGGTACGAATGCTGGAACAGGTGTGGGTACAGATGCTGGAACAGGTGTGTGTGTGGATGCTGGTACTGGTGTAGGCACAGATGCTGGAACAGGTGTGGGTACTGATGCTGGAACAGGTGTGTGTACAGATGCTGGAACAGGTGTAGGTACAGATGCTGTAAAAGGTGAGGGTACAGATGCTGGAGCAGGTGTGGGTTCAGATGCTGGAACACCTGTGGGTGCGGCTGCTGGAACAGGTGTAGGAACAGATGCTGGAACAGGTGTGGGTACAGGTGTAGGTACTGATGCTGGAACAGGTGCGGGTACTGATGCTGGAACAGGTGTGGGTACAGCTGCAGGAACAGTTGTGCATACTGATGCTGGAATAGGTGTGGGTACAGCTGCTGGAACAGTTGTGGGTACTGATGCTGGAACAGGTGAAGGAACAGATGCTGGAAGAGATGTGGGTACTGATGTCAGAACAGGTATGGGTACAGATGCCAGAACAGATGTGGGAAAAGATGCTGGAACAGGTGTGGGTACAGATGCTGGAACAGGTGTAGGTACAGATGCTGGAACAGGTGTGGGTACAGATGCTGGAACAGGTGTAGGTACTGACGCAGGAACTCGTGTAGGTACAGATGCTGGAAAAGGTGTGGGTACAGATGCTGGAACACATGTGGGGGCGGATGCTGGAACAGGTGTAGGAACAGTTTGGGTACAGCTGCTGGAACAGTTGTGCATACTGATGCTGGAACTGGTGTAGGAACAGATTCTGGAACAGGTGTGGGTACTGATGCTAGAACAGGTGTAGGTACAGATGCTGGAACAGGTGTGGGTACAGATGCTGGAACAGGTGTAGGTACTGACGCAGGAACTCGTGTAGGTACAGATGCTGGAAAAGGTGTAGGTACAGATGCTGTAAAAGGTGAGGGTACAGATGCTGGAACAGGTGTGTGTGTGGATGCTGGTACTGGTGTAGGCACAGATGCTGGAACAGGTGTGGGTACTGATGCCGGAACAGGTGTGTGTACAGATGCTGGAACAGGTGTAGGTACAGATGCTGTAAAAGGTGAGGGTACAGATGCTGGAACAGGTGTGGGTTCAGATGCTGGAACACCTGTGGGTGCGGCTGCTGGAACAGGTGTAGGAACAGATGCTGGAACAGGTGTGGGTACAGGTGTAGGTACTGATGCTGGAACAGGTGCGGGTACTGATGCTGGAACAGGTGTGGGTACAGCTGCAGGAACAGTTGTGCATACTGATGCTGGAATAGGTGTGGATACAGCTGCTGGAACAGTTGTGGGTACTGATGCTGGAACAGGTGAAGGAACAGATGCTGGAAGAGATGTGGGTACTGATGTCAGAACAGGTGTGGGTACAGATGCCAGAAGAGATGTGGGTACTGATGTCAGAACAGGTGTGGGTACAGATGCCAGAACAGATGTGGGAAAAGATGCTGGAACAGGTGTGGGTACAGATGCTGGAACAGGTGTAGGTACAGATGCTGGAACAGGTGTGGGTACAGATGCTGGAACAGGTGTAGGTACTGACACAGGAACTCGTGTACGTACAAATGCTGGAAAAGGTGTGGGTACTGATGCTGGAACAGGTGTGCTTACGGATGCTGGAACAGGTGTAGGTACAGATGCTGGAACAGGTGTGGGTACTGATGCTGGAACTGGTGTAGGTACTGATGCTGGAATAGGTGTGGGTGCAGATGCTGGAACAGGTGTGGGTACTGATGCTGGAACAGGTATGTGTACAGATGCTGGAACAGGTGTAGGTACAGATGTTGTAAAAGGTGAGGGTACAGATGCTGGAAGGTGTAGTTACAGATGCTGGAATATGTGTATTTACAGATGTTGGAACAGGTGTGGGTGCGGATGCTGGAACAGGTGTGGGTACTGATGCTGGAACAGGTGTGTGTACAGATGCTGGAACAGGTGTAGGTACAAATGCTGTAAAAGGTGAGAGTACAGATGCTGGAACAGGTGTGGGTTCAGATGCTGGAACACCTGTGGGTGCGGAAGCTGGAACAGGTGTAGGAACAGATGCTGGAACAGGTGTGGGTACAGATGCTGGAACACGTGTGGGTGCGGATGCTGGAACAGGTGTGGGTACAGCTGCTGGAACAGTTGTGCGTACTGATGCTGGAACAGGTGTGGGTACAGATGCTGGAACACGTGTGGGTGCGGATGCTGGAACAGATGTGGGAACAGATGCTGGAACAGGTGTAGGAACAGATGTTGGAACAGGTGTAGGAACAGATGCTGGAACAGGTGCGGATACTGATGCCGGAACAGGTGTGGGTACAGCTGCTGGAACAGTTGTGCGTACTGATTCTGGAAAAGGTGTGGGTGCAGATGCTGGAACTGGTATAGGTCCTGATGCTGGAACAGGTGTAGGTACGGATGCTGGAACAGGTGTGTGTACAGATGCTGGAACAGGTGCGGGTGCAACTGCTGGAACAGATGTGCGTACCGATGCTGGAACAGGTGTAGGAACAGATGCTGGAACAGTTGTGGGTACAGATGCTGGAAAAGGTGTGGGTGCGGATGCTGGAACTGGTGTAGGTACTGAAGCTGGAACAGGTGCCAGTATTGATGCTGGAATAGGTGTGGGTACTGATGCTGGAACTGGTGTAGGTTCTGATGCTGGAACAGATGTGGGTACAGATGCTGGAACAGGTGTGGGTACAGATGCTGGAACACGTATAGGTACAGATGCTGGAAACGTTGTAGTTACAGATGCTGGAATAGGTGTAGTTATAGATGCTGGAACAGGTGTGGGTACAGATGCTGGAACACATGTGGGTGAGGATGCTGGAAGAGGTGTAGGAACAGATGCTGGAACAGGTGTGGGTACTGATGCTGGAACAGGTGTAGGAACAGATGCTGGAACAGGTGTGGGTACAGATGCTGGAAAAGATGTGGGTGTAGATGCTGGAACAAGTGTGGCTACGAATGCTGGAACTGGTGTACGTACAGCTGCTGGAACAGGTGTGGGTACAGATGCTGGAACAGGTGCGGGTACTGATGCTGGAACAGGTGTGGGTACAGCTGCTGGAACAGTTGTGAGTACTGATGCTGGAACAGGTGTAGAAACAGATGCTGGAACAGGTGTGGGTACACATGCTGGAACAGGTGTGGGTGCAGATGCTGGAACTGGTGTAGGAACAGATGCTGGAACAGGTGTAGGAACAGATGCTGGAAAAGGTGTGGGTACTGATGCTGGAACCCGTGTAGCTATAGATGCTGGAAAAGGTGTAGGTGCGGATGCTGGAACTGGTGTAGGTACTGATGCAGGAACAGGTGTGGGTACAGATGCTGGAACAGGTGTGGGTACAGATGCTGGAAATGGTGAGGGTGCGGATGTTGGAACAGTTGTAGGTACTGATGCTGCAACAGCTGTCGGTACGGATGCTGGAACTGGTGTAGGTACTGATGCTGGAAGTCGTGCACGTACAGATGCTGGAAAAGGTGTGGGTGCGGATGCTGGAACTTGTGTAGGTACTGATGCTGGAACAGGTGTAGGTACGGATGCTGCAACCGGTGTTGGTGCGGATGTTGGCACAGGTGTGTGTGCAAATGCTGGAACATGTGTTGTTACAGATGCAGGAAATTTTATGGGTACGAATGCTGGAACAGGTGTGGGTATGGATGCTGGAACAGGTGTGGGTGCGGATGCTGGTACTGGTGTAGGAACAGATGCTGGAACAGGTTTGGGTTCTGATGCTGGAACACATGTGGGTACAGCTGCTGGAACAGGTGTGGTACAGATGCTGGAACATGTGTAGTTACAGATGCTGGAACAGGTGTAGTTATAGATGCTGGAACAGGTGTGGTACAGATGCTGGAACAGGTGTAGTTACAGATTCTGGAACAGGTGTAGGTACTGATGCTGGAACAGGTGTGGGTACTGATGTTGGAACAGGTGTAGGTACTGATGCTGCAACAGATGTGAGTACAGATGCTGGAACAGGTGTAGTTCCAGATGCTGGAATATGTGTAGTTACAGATGCCGGAACAGGTGTGGGCACAGATGCTGGAACAGGTGCGGATGCTGGTACTGTTGTAGGAACAGATGCTGGAACAGGTGTGGGTACTGATGCTGGAACAGTTTGGGTACAGATGCTGAAACAGTTGTGGGTATTGATGCTGAAACAGGTGTTGGAGCAGATGCTGGAACACGTGCAGATACTGATGCTGGACCTCGTGTAGGTACTGATGCTGGAAAAGGTGTGAATGCAGTTGCTGGAAAGGTGTAGGTACAGATGCTGGAACAGGTGTACGTACTGATGTTGGAACAGGTGTGGGTATGGATGCGGGAACATGTGTGGGTACTGATGCTGGAACAGGGTGTGTGTATAGATGCTGGAACAGGTGTGGGTACAGATGCTGTAAAAGGTGTGGGTACAGATGCTGGAACAGGTGTAGGTACTGATGCTGGAACTGGTGTAGGGACAAATGCTGGAACAGGTGTGGGTACAGATGCTGGAACAGGTGTAGTTACAGATGCTGGAATATGTGTAGTTATAGATGCTGGAACAGGTGTGGGTGTGGATGCTGGAACAGGTGTAGGAACAGATGCTGGAACTGGTGTGGGTACTGATGCTGGAACAGGTGTAGTTACAGATGCTGGAACAGAGTGGGTATGAATGCTGAAACATGTGCAGGTACGGATGCTGCAACAGGTGTGGGTGCGGATGGTGGTACAGGTGTGTGTGCAAAGGCTGGAAAATGTGTCGTTCCAGATTCTGGAAATGGTATGGGTACGAATGCTGGAACAGGTGTTGGTATGGATGCTAGAACAGGTGTGGGTGCTGATGCTGGTACTGTTGTAGGAACAGATGCTGGAACAGGTGTGAGAACAGATGCTGGATAGCTGTGGGTACAGATGCCGGAACAGGAGTGGGTACAGATGCCGGAACAAGTGTGGGTACAGATGCTGGAACAGGTGTGGGTACAGATGCTGGCACAGGTGTAGGTACAGATGCTGGAAAAGGTGTGGGTACAGGTGCTGTAACAGGTGTAGGTACTGAAGCTGGAACAGGTGTAGGTACGGATGCTGAAAAAGGTGTGAGTGCGGATGCTGAAACAGGTGTCAGTATGATGCTGGAACAGGTGTGGGTACTGATGCTGGAACTGGTGTAGGTTCTGATGCTGGAACTGGTGTGGGTACAGATGCTGGAACACGTGTGGGTGCGGATGCTGGAACAGGTGTAGTTACAGATGCTGGAATATGTATAGTTATAGATGCTGGAACAGGTGTGGGTACAAATGCTGGAACAGGTGTAGGTACTGATGCTGGAACAGGTGTGGGTACGGATGCTGGAACTGGTGTAGGTTCTGATGCTGGAACAGGTGTGGGTACAGATGCTGGAACACGTGTGGGTACAGATGTTGGAACAGGTGTAGGAATAGATGTTGGAACAGGTGCGGGTACTGATGCTGGAACATATGCGGGTACAGCTGCTGGAACAGTTGTGCATACTGATGCTGGAACAGGTGTGGGTACAGATGCTGGAACTGGTGTAGGTACGAATGCTGGAACAGGTGTGGGTACTGATGCTGGAACAGGTGTGGGTACAGATGCTGGAACAGATGTAGTTACGGATGCCAGAATATGTGTAGGTACTGATGCTGGAACAGTTGTGCGTACTGATGCTGAAACAGGTGTGGGTACAGATGCTGGAACAGATGTAGTTACGGATGCCGGAATATGTGTAGGTACTGATGCTGGAACAGTTGTGCGTACTGATGCTGAAACAGGTGTGGGTACAGATGCTGGAACTGGTGTAGGTACGAATGCTGGAACAGGTATGGGTGCAGATGCTGGAACAGGTGTGGGTGCAGATGCTGGAACTGGTGTGGGTACAGATGTTGGAAAAGGTGTAGGTACAGATGCTGGAACAGGTGTGCGTACAGATGCTGGAACAGGTGTAGGTACAGATGCTGTAACAGGTGTAGATACCGATGCTGGAAGAGGTGTAGGGACAAAGGCTGGAAAAGGTGTGGGTACAGATGCTGGAACAGGTGTGGTTACAGATGCTGGAACAGGTTTAGTTACAAATGCTGGAACAGGTGTGGGTACTGATGCTGGAACAGGTGTAGTTACGGATGCCGGAATATGTGTAGTTACAGGTGCTGGAACAGGTGTGGGTACGGATGCTGGAACAGGTGTAGGAACAAATGCTGGAACAGGTGTGGGAATTGATGCTGGAACAGGTGTGGGAATTGATGCTGGAACAGGTGTGGGTACAGATGCTGGAACAGGTGTGGGTATTGATGCTGGAACAGGTGTTGGAACAGATTCTGGAACAGGTGTGGGTACAGATGCTCGAACAGGTATCGGCACTGACGCTGGAACTCGTGTACGTACAGATGCTGGAACAGGTGTGAGTGCGGACGCTGGAACTGGTGTAGGTACTGGTGCTGGAACAGGTGTGCGTACGGATGCTGGAACAGGTGTGGATACAGATGCTGGCACAACTGTTGGTACAGATGCTGGAACAGGTGTAGGTACAGATGCTGGAACAGGTGTGGGTACAGATACTGGTACAGGTGTGGGTACAGATGCTGGAACAGGTGTTGGTACAGATGCTGGAACAGGTGTGGGTACAAATGGTGGAACAGGTGTGGGTGCGGATGCTGGAATAGGTGTGGGTACAGCTATTGAAGATTGTGAATACACAAACTGGAACAGATGTGGGCATAGATTTTGGTGCAGGTGAAGGTTAAATAAATGGAGAAAGGTGTAGGTACAGAAACTGGTGAAGTTGTAGATAGGTACGGGAGCAGGTGTGGGTCCAGGTGCCAATAGTTGTGCAGGTGTGGGTGCAGATACTGAAATATGTATAGGTAATGATACTGGTGCAGTTGTTGGTACAGCTATTGGAACTGGTGTGGATGCCAACAGTGATACAGTTGTGGATGCAGATACGTGCGCAGAGTTAGTTCGATACTCGATGAAGTGTGCGTATAGATCCGTGAACAGGTGTGGGTACTGATACTGGTGCAGGTGCAGACAGATACTGGAAGAAGTATGGGTATAGTTACTGGAGCAGGTATGAATGCAAATACTGGAACAAGTATGACTAATGGTGCAAGTTTCATTATGGAAATTATTACAGATATGAAAGCACATATTGCTATCAGCATGGATACAGGAATCTGTACCTTTGGGCACAAATACTGGTACATTCGTGTGTACATATAGCCATAGAGGTTTGAGTACAGAGACTGGTATGGGTGTGCTTATGGATAATGTTGCCAGTATGAATACAAGTACTTTGTACAGGTATGGGAATATGTACTAGTTAGATACACACCCAGGGAAGAGTGCAGGAACTAGTACATACGTGGGCATAGAATTGGTACAGTCCTGGGTATGGATTCTGAAATGTGTGCAAGTCCAGCTAATTATGCAGGTGTGAGTACAGATATAGATAGAAATAGTTGTGCTGGTGATCACAGATACAAGTTTAGTTGCGGGTACGGATTCTGATATTTATCTGGATGGGAACACTGGTACAAATGGGGATACAAATACTGCTACTGATGCAAGTATGGATACTAGTTTAGGCAAAGTTATGAGGAATATTACAGATGTGGACAAGCATACAGAATGGAATGGAAACTGGCAGAGGTGTGGGTAGGGATACGTATACTACTGTGGTTACAGTTAGTGTCAGAGGTGTGGTAATATTACCAATACAGGTTTGGGTACATGTGCAAGAAAGAACACTGCTACAAGAATACAAATAAAGGTCTGGGTATGGATTCTGGTGCAATTTGTGGGTAGAAATATTGCTGCAAGTGAGCATATAGAGACCAGTACAGGTATGGGTACAGGAATTGGTACTGGTGTGTACATAGAACTGGTACGGATACTGGTTCAGGTATGGTGCAGATACCAGTACAGATGTGGGTACACACATAAGGACAGGTGTGGTTAGGGATACTGGTATAGGTGTGGGTACAGATACTTTTAAAGGTATGAGTACATATATTGACATTGTTGTGAGTGCAGATGCTGGTACAGATATGTGTATGTTTGATGGTTGGCTTAACGTAGCAATAAAGATTTTATTTTGCTTTTCCTCACGGGCAGGCCTGCATTTATGATCCATCATTAACAGTCCTGGAACAGATGGTGCTGAGTTGCCTTCTTAAACTACTGCAGTGCTTGAGGCACAAGGTGTCCGGGAGAAAGTTTGAGGACTTTGAGCCAGCAACAGTGAAGGTTCGGCAATATATTTCCAAATCAGAATGGTGAGTGGCTTGGAGGAGAGCTTGCAGATGGTGGTTATAATCATCGAGGTCATTGCTCAGAGAAAGGTCCTTGGTCCATCATGTCTGCGCCTGTCAGAAGCAGGGCAAAAGTGAGGACTGCAGATGCTGGACGAAGGGCTTTTGCCTGAAATATCGATTTTCCTGCTCCTCGGATGCTGCCTGACCTGCTGTGCTTTTCCTGCACCACTCTAATCTGTCAGATGCAACCAACTCCGTATTCTGACCCCATTTTCCAGTGCTTGTCCTACACCTTTGTATGCCTTGGCATCACAAACACACATCTCAATATTGCTTAAACATTTTGAGCATTTGACTTACAGGCAGTGAGTTCTAGATTCCCACCTGGATTGGGTGAAAAAGCTTTTCCTCACGTCTCCTCTAAACCTACTGCATCATCCCTTAAATCAATGCCCCTACTCATTGATCTCTCCATTCAAGGGAAAAGGGAAATTCTGCCCCTCATAGTTTACACCCCTAAATCATCCCCCTTCAATCTTCTACATTCAAAGAAAAATCCTGATAAATCTCCTCTGCATCCTCTCCAATACCATAACAGCTCTCCTATAATATGTTCACACATACCTGGTGCCCTTGACCTTCTATATGGCAGAGTTTACCAGTTTATAAAGTGCTGTCAGAGATGCTCTGGAAGTGCTGCTGCAATGCAACTTGTAGATAGTACCCATTGCTGTGGCTGAGCATTAGTGGTGAAGGGAGTAAATGTTGAAAATGGTGCATGTGCAGATCAAGTAAGCTGCTTGGTCCTGGATGGTGTCGAGTTTCTTCAGTATTGCTGAGATGTACTTAACCAAGCAAATCGAGAATATTCCTAACTAATGCTTGTTAGATGGTGGGACAGGTGTTGGGAAGTCAGGAGCTGAATTAAATCTAATTAAGTTTCAAATCAACGGATGTTGTTAATGGAGGATTCAGCGATGGTAATGCGATTCAATGTCATGGGGAAATGGTTAGATTCTATTGTTTTGGAAGTGGTCATTGCCTGGTAATTATGTGATGTGAGTATTCTTTGCCATGTTTTGGCCCATGCCTGGATGTTGTACTAGTCTTGTTTGTGAATGGCGCTGGACATTGTGTGATCATCAGCAAACATCCCCACTTCTGACCTTGCACTGGAGGGAAATGTCTTTGATGAAGCAGCTGAAGGTCAGTGCAGAGTCAATGGACCGCGGAACCTCTACCTGCACTGTACGGATTCTAAGAAGTTTGGGCCTAGGCAACTACTCAGAGGAACTCCTGCAGAAATGGGCTTACTATCATTTGTCCTATTCACTTAGGCTCATCGCAGCATTAGCAGCTTAATTCTCCACAACCGATAACTGGATATGACAGGATTCCAAAGATTTGATCTGATTTGATGTGGGATCGTTTAGTTTGAATGAAGTCTGCTGTATTTGCTGCTTTGAATGCATGCAGCCTGGGTGTAGTAGCTGTTCAAGTGGTGCAGGATTTGCCTTCCAGACATGCCCTCCAACAAGTGGTGAGATAATCAACAATAGGCAAAAAGCTCACCAACCTACTTGTTAGATAGGAATGATAATTATAGTGATCACTGCACAGTTCTGTGGCGATGGAGCAGCAGAATTGTATTCAGTCACAATCTGCAACTTCATGGCCTGGCTTATCCCCACTCAACCATTACCATCAGGTCAGGAGATCAAACCTGGCGCAACGGTGAGTGCAGGAGGGCATGCCAGGAACTGTACCAGGCATACCTAAAAATGAGGTGTCAACCTGCTGAAGCTACCAAATAGGACTACTTGCATGCCAAACAATATTAGCAACAAATTGTAGAGCTATGTGATCCCACAGCCAATAGATCACTAATGTGATCTGCAGTCCTGTCACATCCAGTCATAAAAACTTAAACAACTCAGTGGAAGAGGTGGGTCCACAAATCCCCCTGTTCTCAATTGTGGAAGTACCCAACACATCAAGGGAGAGGATAAGGCTGAAGCATTCAAAACAATGTTCAGCCAGAAGTGCTGAGTGAATGATCCATGTTGGCCTCCAGAGGTGAGAGAAAGTAAGGACTGCAGATGCTGGAGATCAGAGTCGAGAGTATGATACTGGAAAAGCACAGCAGGTCAAGCAGCATCCGAGGAGCAGAGAATCAACATTTCAGGCATAAGCTCTTTGTCAGGCATGAGGGGCTCATTCCTGATGATGGGCTTATGCCTGAAATGTCAATTCTCCTGGTCCTCAGATGCTGGCTGACATGCTGTGCTTTTCCAGCACCACACTCTCAACTCCTCCACAGGAGACCCACATGACGGTTAACAGCTTTCAGTAAGTTCAATTCGCTCCATGTGATATTAAGAAATGGTTGAAGGCACCGGATACTGCAAAGGCCCTGACAACATGCCGGCAGCAACATGGAAAACAACAAAAGGTGCTGGAATAAGTCAGCAGGTCTGGAAGCAATTATGGAGAGTGAAACTGAGTTAATGTTTTGATTTCAGTATGACTCTTCCTCAGAACTGAAGGATTCATGAAGACACGTGCTCCACATATTGCTACACCCCTGGCCAAGTTCTTCCTAGCGCAGCTACAGCACTGGTATCTACCCGACAAATTGGAAAATTACCCAGGTATGACCAATACACAAAGCAGACAAATTCAACCCAAACAATTACCAAGTGATCAGTCTGTTAAAGCCCTGACAGCTCAACAGTCAAAGAAGCAACCATAAATCAATCTTTCCTCAGTTTTCAATTCATTCGCAATGTGAAACAAGATAAACGTAGAGCTTCTAATCCTCCGATTCATCCTTTGTGTTGGTTAGTGTCTTATTATCCAATGAGTGTTGTGATATATAAACTATCTGATTTAAAATTTTTTTTGAAATATTAGGGTTTTTTTGTCTGTAGTTAATAATTAACTTTAAGTATTTCTTTAGCCATGGTGATTTATTTCAAAACAGTTTTTGGGAATTACTTTGACAGCATAATGATTTCTTAGTTACTTTTGGATATTGAATTAGCAAGATAGACAACTGTACTTCAAGATTTCTGTCAGAAATTTCTGGGCTGTGAGAGAGAAATGCCCCTAGCTTCGAAGGAGAGTTTTTGTTTTACTGTTTTGGGTGGTCCTGTGAAGTTCCTGAATGGAGGTGATTGTATAGAGCAGTGGTCCTGAGAAGGGAAGAATATGGTAAAACTAGATTACCTTGGAATGTGGAGTTTGTGATAGTGGAGTGTTGGAATAAAACTCTGAAGAGGTCTTGAAGCTGAGATTGTTTGAAATCAGGTGTAATACAACTCTATGAGTAACCCATTGGAGTTCCAGTCGAGAAGTTCAAATCACAGTGACCTTAAAGCTTTTGAGGAGTTAGAAAAAAGAATTCTGCTGTGAGTGCAAGGACTGCAATTGGATTTTGTACAAGTATATTTTTGTTTTGAAATTAGTAAAGCAGTGTTTCGGGATGTGTAGAATAATATTTTTACTGTGTGTTAAAACTCTTTAAATTTATAAGTGATAGGATGGTTTATTCTGTTATCTCCAATTCTTTTGTTTAATACATTTCTGTTTCACTATTAAACAAAATGTGCAACACTGCGTTCATAAGTTTCAGTTAGAGACTACCTTGTTAAAACCAAAACAAAACAAAACACAATATCTAACAACTCAGATTTTGATCTGTGATCTGACCGGTTCTGTAATAACATCAGCAAGGATCATAACAGTGTTCCTCATCATGTATACTTAGGCCTAAATTTATTCAATAAACACATACTATCCACAATATTCAGCAGTGATGGAAGGGGTCATAAACAGAGCTGTCAAGCAGCACTAATGCAGCAATAACCCGCTCACTAACACCAGCTCCACTCAGCTCTTCACCCCATTATTAGCTTGCTGTAATGATGCACAAAAGAGCAGAATCTCAGAGGTGAGGTAAGAGTGACCTTAAGGAAGCATAATGTGGCAGAAAGGAGCTTGAGCAAAACTGGAATTGATGGGAATAGAGGAAAACTCTCCATTAGTTAAAGTCATACTATCACAAAGGTTTCGTTGTTGGAGGTCAGTCATTTCAGTCCCAGGACATTGCTGCAGGAGTTTGTCAGGGTAGTGTCCCAGGCCCAACCATCTTCAGTTGCTTCATCACTGACATTTCCTCTATCATAAGGTCAAAAGTAGGGATGTTCACTGATGATTGTCCAATGTTCAGCACTATTTATGACTCTGAAGTAGTCTATGTCTACGTGCAGCAAGGTCCCCAAAGTATGTCCAACATCTATGAGATACAAGTCGGAAATGTGATGGAATACTCCCCACTTGCCTGGGTGTGTGCAGTTCCTACAGCACTTCAAGGTTCAACATTATCCAGGACAAAGTAGCCCACTTGATCAGCACCTTAACCATCACCTTCAACATTCACTCCTTTCACCAGTTATGCAATATTGTGTACTATCTACAAGATATATGGCAGCAACTCACCAAGGTTCTTTGACATCACCTTCTAACTCCAACACCACTTCCATCTAGAAAGACAAGGACAGTAGAAACATAGGAATAACACCAACGTTTCCCTCCAAGCCACTCACCATCCTGCCTTGGAAATATATCACCACTCCTTCATCATTGTTTGATTTAGCTCCTGGAACTCCCTTTCTCCCATGATTGTGGATGTACCTGCACCAGATTGACACTAGTGACCCCAAACAATGCTTTCTTGAAGGCAATTAGGAATGTTCAATAAATTCTGGCCCTGCCAGTGATGCATCACACAAATTAAGTTTTAGAAAATTAAATGTTGTTTCTGGAATGGGACAAAGTGTTGGCAGATGGATGTGTACATAAACCTGTACCAGTGTAGATACTGATACCATTGTAACCATTGCACTTCCTTTACCCTTACGAATAGTGATACTATTACCTCTAGAATAAATTCGGAAACAGTATTTCTACCAGTACCAGTAAAATTAAAGTGCATGGGATTGGGCTAATTATATTGAGATAGATATAAAATTGGTTAGCAGACAGGAAACAAAGAGTAGGAATGCATGGATCTTTTTCTGAATGGCAGGCAGTGACTCATGTGGTACCATAGGGTACCTAGGACCTCACCTATTCACAATATATGTTAATGATTTAGATGACGGAACTAAAGTAATTTTTCAAAATTTGCAGATGACACAAAGCTGGCTGGAAGGGTGAGTTGTGAGAATGATGGAGAGATGTTGCAGTGTGGTTGGGACAGGCTGAGCGAGTGAACAAATGCATGGCAGATGCACTATAACGTGGATAAATGTGAGGTCATCCATTTTGGCAGCAAAAATAGGAAGGTAGATTATTGTTCGACTGGTTGTAAATTGAGAGTGTGGAATATTCAACAAGACCATAAGACATAGGAGCAGAATTTAGGCCATTCAGCCCATCATTCAACCATGGCTGATAAGCTTCTCAACTCCATTCTCCTGCTTTCTCCCCATTGCCCTTCATCCCCTTTACAATCAAGAACCTATCTATCACAAACTCAATGACTTGGCCTCCACAGCATTCTATGGCAGTGAATTCCATAGATTCCCCACTCTCTGGCTGAAGATGTTGCTCCTTATCTTCGTTATAAAAGGTCTTCCCTTTACTCTAAGATTGTAGTGTCTTCTACCAAAGAAAACCTCTTCCCAACATCCACTCTGTCCAGGCCATTCAGTATTTTGTAAGTTTCAATTACATCCCTCTGCCCCCCCTGCCCCCTCCCCCCCAAATCTTTCTAAACTCCATTGAGTATAGACCCAGAATTCTCAAATGGGTTCAGAAAAGATTTACCAGGGTGTTGCCAGGACTGGAGGGTTTGAGATATAAAAATACTGGAAATACTGGGATTCTTTTTCCCCCACTGGAGCATAGGAGGTTGACTGGTGACCTTATTGGGTTTACAAAATCATTAGAGGCATAGATAAGGTGAATGACCAGGGTCTTTTCCCTAGGGTGGGGGAATTCAAAACTAGGGGGCATATTTTTACGGTGAAAGGAAAAACTTTTAAAAAGGGCAAGAGGAGCAACTTTTTACACAGAGAAAGTGTGATGAACACAAGTACAGTTAGGACATTTAAACAATATTTGGATAAGTCTGTGAATAAGAAATGTTCAGACGGTTTTCGGCCAAGTTCAGGCAGGTGGGACTAGTCTGCATGTCGACATGGACTGGTTGGACCGAAGGGTCTGTTTTCATGCTGTATGGCTCTATGGCTCTATGTTAAACTTTTCATTCCTGGGTCCATTCTCACAAATCTCCTCTGAACACACTCCAGGGCCTTCTATCTTCCTGACATATCGGGCCCAAAACTGCATACAATGTTACAAATGTGGTCTGACCAGAACCTTAATGAACCTCAAATGTATATCCCTGCTTTTATATTCAAGTCCTCTCAAAATGAATGCCAACATTGCATTTGCTTTCCTAACTACTGACCCAACCTGTAAGTTTATCTTGAGAGAATTCCTAGACTAGAATGCCCAGGTCTCGTTGCACTTCAGATTTCTGAATTTTCTCCCCATTTAGAAAATAATCCATGCTTCTATTCTTTCTATCAAAAGTGCATGACCTCACACTTTCCCACACTGTATTCCATCTGCCACTTCTTTGCCCACTCTCCTAACTTGTCCAAATCCTTCTGCAGCTTCACCTTCTCAATGCTACCTGTCTCTCTACCAATCTTTGTATTGTCTGCAAACCTACCCAGAATACCCTCAGTTCCTTCATCGAGATTCATTAATGTATAAAGTGAAAAGTTGTGATCCTAACACTGAGCCTTGCGGAACACCACTTGTTACCGGTTACCACCCTGAGAAAGAACCTTTAATCCCTGCTCTCTGCTTTCTGCCAGACAGCCAAGCTTCTATCCAGGCTAGCATCTTGCCTCTACACAATGGGCCCTTATCTTACTCAGCAGCCTCCTGTGTGGCACCATGACAAAGGCCTCTTGAAGTCCAGGTAAATGATATCCATTGGCTAGCCTGAGCCTGACCTGTCTGTTACTTTCTCAAAGACTTCTAGCTGATTTAACAGGCATGACCTCCCCTTGATGAATCCATGCTGACTTTGCCCTATTTTACCATACACTTCCAAGTGTTTGGAAATCTCATCCTTCAAAGTGGGCTTCAAAATCTTACCCACGGCCGAGGTTAGGCTAATCAGGCTGTAATTTTCCATCTTTTGCCTTACTCCCTTTTGAAAGGGGTGTCACTTTAGTGATGTTCTATGTTCTCTGGGACCCTCCCTGAGTCCAGTGATTCCTGAAAGATCGCAACTAACTCCTCCACTATCTCCTTTTTACTCTGGGATGTAGTCCATCTGGTCCAAGTGATGTATCCACCTTCAGGCCATTCAGTTTTTCTGGCACCTTCTCCTGGGTGCTGGCTACCATACTCAGCTCTGCTCCCTGACTCTCGAATTTTTGGAATATTACCTGTGTCTTCCACTATGAAGACTGTTGCAAAGTAATTATTTAGCTCCTCAGCCGTTTCCTTGCTCCCCACTACTATCACTCCAGTGTCATTTTTCAGTGGTTCAATGTTCACTTTTGCCTCTCTTTTGCTTTTTATATATTTAAAGACACTCTTACAGTCTTCCTTAAAATTACTGGCTAGTTTGCCCTCATATTTAATCTTGTCCCTCCATTTTTTTTGTGGTCTTCTGTTAGTCTTTATTAGCTTCCCAATCCTCTGGTTTCCCACTGCCCTTCACCACATTATATGCTTTCTCTTTTGCTAGTCAGCCATGGTTGCCTCATCCTCCCTGTACTATGCTTCTTTTTCCTAGGAATGAATTTTTGTTGTATCTCCTGAATCACTTCCAGAAACTCCTGTTCCACTGTCTTTCCTACTAGGCTCCTCTCCCAGTCAATTCAACCCATCTCCTCCCTCATGCCTCTGTGATTGCCTTTATTCAGCTATAATACCGTTACCTCTGATTCAATCCTCTCCCTCTCAAATTAAGTCCTATCATTATTATCACTGCCTCCTAAGGGTTCCTTCACCTTAAGCTCCCTTATCAAGTCTGCCTCATTGCACAACACTAAATCCAGAATTGCCTGTTCCCTAGTGGGCTCCACCACAAGGTGCTCCAAAAAGCTATCTCATAGACATTCCACAAATTCCTTTTCTTGCAATCCATCACCAACCTGATTTTCCCAGTCCACCTGCATATTGAAATCCTCCATCATCACTTTAACTTTGTCTTTTCTACACACCTTTTCTCTCTCCTGATGTATCTTGTGCCCCAGCTCCTGACTACTGTTTGGAGGCATGTACATAACTCCAACTGTGCTTTTTTCACCTTTGCAATTCCTCAATTCAACCCACACAGATTCTACACCATCTTTGTTTCTTACAATTGATTTAATTTCATTTCTTACTAATAGGGCAAAGCAACTCCCTTTGCCCACCTGCCTACCTTTTCAATAGAACATCGATCCCTGGACATTTAGCTCCCAATCCTGAATTCCTTGCAGCCACGTCTTCGTGATGCCCACCACGTCACACCTACCAATTTGGATCTGCGCCACAAGCTCATTTACCCTATTCCTTATACAGGTTGTGCACCAGTTGTTGAAAGTAAGTGTGCAGGTGTAGCAGGCAGTAAAGGAGTAACTGTTTGCTGGCTTTCACGGCAAGAGGATTTGAGTACAGGAACAAGGATACAGGAATAGTAATACAGGGCACTGATGAGGCTACACCTGAAATGTTGTGTGCGGTTTTGGTCTTCCTATCTGAGGACGGGTGCTCTCGTTATAGAGGGAGTCCAGCAAAAGTTTATCAAATTAATTTTTGGTATGGTAGGACTCATGTATGAGAAGGAATGGAGTCATTTAGGATTGTATTCACTGGTGTTTACGAGAATGAGGAGGCACCTCATAGAAACCTTTAAAATTTTATCAGGTCTAGATAAGTTAGATGCAGGAAGAATATTCCCAATGGTAGTGGGCGGTGGTGAAGGGTGGGCAAGTCCAGAATCCCCAGGATCATTGTTTAACGATAGGGATAAACCTGTTAGGACAGAGATGAGGAAAAATTTCTTTATCTAGAGAGTGGTGAGCCTGTGGAATTCACTACCTCAGAAAGTGGTTGAGGTCAAGACACTGGTGCATTATAGGAAGGATGTGGAAGCTTTGGAAAGGATTCAGAGGAAATTTACTAGGATGTTGCCTCGTATGGAAGCAAGGTCGTATGAAAGGCTGAGGTACTTGAGGCTGTTTTCGTTCGAAAGAAGAATGTTTAGAGGTGACTTAATTGAGACATATAAGATAATCAGAGAGTTAGATAGGGTGGACAGTGAGAGCCTTTTTCCTTGAATATTGATGGCTAGCATGGTGGGACATAGCTTTAAATTGAGGGGTGATAGATATAGGACAGATGTCTGAGGTAGTTTCTTTACTCAGAGAGTAGTAGGGGCATGGAATGCACTGCCTGCAAAATAGTAGACTCGCCAACTTTAAGGGCATTTAAATGGTCATTGGATAGACATAAGGACAAAAATGGAATAGTGTAGGTGAGATGGGCTTTAGATCAGTTTCACAGGTTGCCGCAACATCAAAGGCCAAAGTGCCTGCACTGCGCTGTAATGTTTAATGTTCTATTGTGTTTTCAGAAAGAAAGTAGATACATCTCTTGTAGCCAAAGGGATCAAGGGATATGGGGGGGAGGAGGAATGAGGGCATTGAGCTTGATGATCAGCCACAATCAGAAAGTCACACAACATGGAAACAGACCTTTCAGTCCAACCAGTCCATGATGACTAAACTAGTCCCACATGCCTGTGCTTGGCTCATATCCCTCCAAATATTTCTTATTCATGCACTTAACCAAATGTCTTTTAAATGTTGTAACTCTACTCGCATCCACCACTTCCTCTGGAAGCTTAATCCACACAAGAACACTCTCTGTGCCTCTAGTTTTTTTTAAATCTTTCTCCTCTCACCTTGAAAAAGTATGTCCCCTAGTCTTGAAATCCCCCGCCCTTTGGAAGCACATCTGCCATTCACCTTATCTATATCTGAGAAATTCACCCAACAATCTCCTACACTCCTGTGAAAAAGTCCAGCCTCTCCTTGTGACTCAAACCCTCCATTCCCAGAAACATACTGGTAAATCTCTTCTGAACTACCTCCAGCTTAATAATAGGCCATTGAGGGTTTGAATGGCCTATTCTTGCTCATATCTTTTATCTAGTTATATACTGGCATCTATACCAGTGCTGGTATCTGAACTGGGAAGATATGAGGTACATTTATGTTATGTTTGAATCATAGAATCCCTACAAGTGTGGAAACAGGCCATTTGGCCCAACAAGTCCACACCAACTCATCCAGACCCATTCCCCTAACTAATGCAAATAACCTACACATCCCTGAACACTATGGGCAATTTAGAATGGCTAATTCACCTAACCTGCAAATCTTTAGATTGTGGAAGGAAACTGGAGCACCCAGAGGAAACCCACGCAGACACGGGAAGAATGTGCAAACTCCACACAGACAGTCGTCCGAGGCTGGAATCGAACCCAGGTCCCTGGCACTGTGAGGCAGCAGTGCTACCACTGAGCCACCGTGCCGCCCAAAGAAGCTGATTACCACAAATGTAGGTACAGTGAATGGAAATCGAATGGGTACAGATTCTGTTTCAGGCATGAGTACAGTTGTTGAAATCTGAATCAATGCTGATTTTGGTACAGGTATGGCTGAATCAGTCT
Source organism: Chiloscyllium plagiosum (assembly GCF_037043375.1). NCBI lineage: Eukaryota > Metazoa > Chordata > Chondrichthyes > Orectolobiformes > Hemiscylliidae > Chiloscyllium > Chiloscyllium plagiosum. The sequence goes on along the minus strand of NW_028270149.1, from coordinate 88,217,319 downwards.
AAATACTATTGCTGTAATTGTTACAGTTGTGAATTCAGATCTGAGTGCAGGACTTGGTCCCAGTAGAGGTATAGATTTCAGTACAAGCACAAATACAAATGCTGGGACTAATTTTGACACAGGTACGGTTATAGTTTTGTGTTCGGATGCCAGTTGAGGTGTCAGTACAGAAGCCGGTGGAGATATTTGAATACAGTAGACATACAGATGCTGGTATAGGTGTATTGAGGCATCACTAGGGAAGTTTTGTATCAGTATGACTACAGATGCATTGTTGGTATTGGTGATAATGGTGATAGTGTGGGTAACAGTCTCTTATGTAGTAGCAGAGGGAAGAAGCCGCTCAGCTTCGCAGATTACCACAACTGGACGCAAGAGGCAAGTATGGCTCATCTAAGAAAAACATCCTGCAATCATCTGAGGATCCTGGGAGATTTGTTCTGACAGTAAAAATCACTGGGAGAGGGTTTACCACTGGGAGTTCTCTGAAAATGAAGGCAAGTAACTGAAGATGGTCATTTGAAACATCCCTAAGTGTGAATTTTAACCCCCACCACCTCCCACCCCCCCATCTCCCCACCCCCCGCGCCCCCCCACCCCCCCTCCATTGGAAGCTGAGAATGACAGTATGTAACTCCATGGAGAGTGTGATGGATGAAAATTGAAAAGGAGAATATTCCTTTCTGTGGTTTAAATTATACATTTTCTACAAAAAAAGTGTCTAGTCAACAGTAGTTCTTTTAGTCATTTTTTAATGGTAAAATGGGAAATCTTGTCATCTTTTCAGCAATTTACTGGAAGTTCCAGTTCCTTTTTAAATATTGCTGGTTGCTATGGAGACTGCAGCAGAATGGATATAGGTACTGATACTGTAAAACTGAGGCCTGGATTGCTTTGAACAGGTAACGTATGGGTTGACTATCCAGTATAGTTACAGGTACAGATACCAGTACTGGAGATGCTGATACAAACATCGAGACCAATAGTGGGGCCACTATGGATACAAAATGCTTGTACTGATATATAACAGAATATTACAGCACAGTACAGGCCCTTCGGCCCTCGATGTTTTGCCGACATTTTATCCTACTCTAAGATCAAACCAACCCCCATATCCTTCATTTTACTATCATCCATGTGCCTACCGATGTGTCACTTAAATGTCCCTAATGTATCTGACTCTATTATCACTGCCGGCAGTGCATTCCACGCACCCACCACTCTGTGTAAAATATGATCATAGATACTGGATGGTGTCAGCATTTCTGAAAAACCCGGTACTGATTTTGGTCCTATAATTTGTGCAGAGAAAAGTACAAATGCTGGTAATGGTTTGGACACAGATTCTGGTAACACAGTTGGTGCACTTGTTGGCATCTGTACTAGTAACGGAATGGTTCAAGATCCGTATAAATTTGGGTACAGCTTTGGATTCAGAAGCTGGCAACAGTATGGTTGCGAATGTTGCTACTAAAATCAGGATGGAGAGAGCTATCAATCTAGATGTTGATACCACAGTGGACACCGATGTAAGTTCCAGCTAGTGTAGAATGCTTATCTAAGTATGTGCATAGATCTTGATAAAAGAATCAGCAATCATGGTGACGCCACAAACGATACAGAAGCTGTTTTAGGGAACGATATAAATGTGAGTGCTTGTATCAATACAAGTACAAGTACAAATGGTGGAAATGGTTTAGACAGGATACTGCTTTCGGTGTGGGGCCAAGTGTTTGTTTAGGTTTCATTACAAGACGGTACAGATATGGGTACCAATGCTGGATCTAGTATAGATACAGGGTGCTGTTATTAGAATTGATTACTACTCGCAAACCTCCCACCCAGAATATTGGTGCCCCTCCATTTCAGGTGCAACCCATCATTCTAGTACAGGTCCCACCTTTCCCAGAAGGTATCCCAACGATCCACATATCTGAAGCCCTCACTCCTACACCAGCCCTGCAGCCACCTGTTCATCTGCACCTGCTCTCTATTTAGTACTTGCTGCTAGTAGAATCAGTATTTTTGCTAGTAGTTGTAACACTGGTATGGGAACTGTTGCTGGTACAGATATTGATACTTCTGATATAGATCAGAACTAGATCTGGTGGTACAGTGGCTCTGTGGTCAGCACTGCTGCCTCACAGCACCAGGGACACAGGTTTGGTTCCATTCTTGTACGTTTTCCTCGTGTCTGTATGGCTTACTTTCGCTTTCCTCCCACAGTCCAAGGATGTGATAGGAGATTTAATTGTGAGAGGAACAGACAGGAGATTCTGTGGTTGTGAACAAGACTCCCGGATGGTTTGTTGCCTCCCAGGTGCCAGGGTCAGGGATGTCTCAGATCGAGTCTGTAGGATTCATACAAGGGAGTGAGAGCAGCTAGAAGTCGTGGTACACATCAATACCAAAGACATAAGTAGAGAAAGGGTGGAGGACCTGAAAAGAGAATACAGTAAAACCTCGATGTTGTGAACAAGACGGACGGGGAGTATTTTGTTTGGATAACTGATCAGACAGAACTCTAGAGGGTTACAAGGTAGCCAGGAAGGAACTGAAGATTGGACTTAGAAGAGCTATAAGGGGGCATAGAAAAGCTTTAGCAGGATAGGATTAAGGAAAACCCTAAGGCATTATACACTTATGTGAGGAACAAGAGGATGGCCAGAGTGAGGGCAGGGCTTATCAGGAATAGTGGAGGGAACTTGCGCCTGGAATTGGAGGTGGTAGGAGAGGTCCTTAATGAATACTTTGCTTCAGTATTCACAACTGAGAGGGACCTTGACATTTCTGAGGATGGCGTGAAACAGAATGATATACTCAAATAGGTTGATGTTGAGGAGGATGTGCTGAAAAGTTTGAAAAACATAAGGATCGATAAATCCCTTGGGCCAGACAGGATATATCCAAGGTTACTACAAGAAGCAAGGGAAGAGATTGCTGCGCCTTTGGCGATGATCTTTGCATCCTCACTGTCCACTAGAATAGTGCCAGATGATTAGAGGGTGGCAAATGTTCAAGAAAGGGGATAGGGATAATCCTGGGAATTATAGACCAGCCAGTCTTACGTCAGTGGTGGGCAAAGTATTGGACAGGATTTATTATTACTTGGAAAACTATAGTTTGATTACACATAGTCAGCATGGCTTTGTGAGGGACAGGTCATGCCTCACAAACCTTACTGAATTCTTTGAGGATGTGATGAAGGTAGAGCAATGAATGTGGTGTATTTTGATTTTAGCAAGGCGTTTGATAAGGTTCCCCATGGTAGGCTCACCCAGAAAGCAAGGAGGCATGGGATAAAGGGAAATCTGCCTGTCTGGTGGTAGTAAATGGAAAGCATTCAGCCTGGAGCTTGGTGACCTCTGGTGTTTGCAGAGATTCGTTCTGAGACCTTTGCTCTTTATGATTTTTATAAATGACTTGGATAAGTAAGTGGAAGGATGGGTTAGTAAGTTTGCCAATGGCACAAAGGTTGTTGGAGTTGTGGAAAATGTGGAGGGCTCTTGTAGATTGCAACAAGATATTGACAGGATGCAGAACTGGGCTGAGAAGTGACAGATGGAGTTCAACCTGGAAAAGTGTGAAGTGATTCATTTTGGAAGGTCAAATTTGAATGCAGAATACAGGGTTAAAGGCATGATTCTTGACAGTGTGGAGGAACAGAGGGATCTTGGGGTCCATATCAATAGATCCCTCAAAGTTGCCACCCAATTTGATATGGCTGTTGAATTTGAATAGAACAGGTAAACAGCAGCAAAAACAAAAACACAGGCACATGTGAATGTTAAGAGTTCATGAATCCATTCAGTATTCTAACAACAGTAGGGTAGAAACTGTTATGAAACCTGCTGGTGCGTGTGTTCAGGCTTCTGTACCTTCTCCCTGATGTAGAGGTTGTAGAAAAGCATTGCCAGGATGGGATGGATCTTTGAGAATGCTGGCGGCCTTTCCTTGACAGCGGGAATGGTAGATGGATTCTATAAATGGGAGGTTGGTCTTTGTGATTGTCCGGGTCAAGTTCACCGCTCTTTGTCACTGTCTCTGATCAAGAATGGTACAGCTGCCAAACCAGGTAGTGATACATCCAGACAGAATGCTCTCGAGGGCGCACCTATAAAAGTTGGCAAGGGTATCCACTGTGATGCCAAATTTCCTCAGCTGCCTGAGGAAGAAGAGATGTTGTTGGGCCTTTGTAACCAGTGCATCCACATGAAGAGTCCAAGAAAGATTGTTGTGGATGACCACTTCCAGGAGCTTGACAGTCTCCACTCATTCTACCTCTGTGCTGATAATGTGCCGGGGGCCATGAGTAACATCTCACTGAAAATCAATAATGAGTTCTTTGATTTTGCCGGCATTGAGAGCAAGGTTGTTCTCAGTGCACCATTTTTTCCAGGTTTGCCACTCCCGTCTGCAATCTGTTTCGTCGCCATCTGAGATTTGACCAACTGTGGTGGTGCCACCAGCGAACTTTTAAATGGCATTAGTCTGGTATTTGGTGACGCAGCCATGGGTATACAGTGAGTAAAGTAGGGGGCTGAGTATGCACCCCTGGGGGGCTCCAGTGTTGAATGTTAGTAATAGCGGCTGTTAAGAAGGCACATGGTGTGTTGGCTTTTACTGGCCAGGGAATTTAGTTTAAGAGCCGCGAGGTTATGCTGCAGCTCTACAGAGTCCTGGTTAGACTACACTTGGAATATTGTGTTTAGTTCTGGTCACCTTATTATAGGGAGGATGTTGAAGCTTTAGAGAGGGTGCTGAGGAGATTTACCAGGATGCTGCCTGGACTGGAGGGCATGTCTTATGAAGAAAGGTTGATGGTGCTGGGCTTTTCTTATTGGAGCGAAGAAGGATGAGAAGTGACTTGACAGAGGAATACAAGATGTTGAGAGGCATAGATAGAGTGGATAGTAAAAGACTTTTTCCCAGGGTGGAAATGGCTATCAGGAAGGGGCATAACTTTAAGGTGATTGGAGGAAGGTTTTGGGAAGATGTCAGAGGAAGGTTCTTTACACAGAGAGTGGTGGATGTGTGGAATGCACTGCCAGCAGTGGTAGTAGAGTCAGATACATTAGCCATATTTAAGCAACTCTTGGATTGGCACATGAGAAGATAGTACAATGTAGGTTAGTCTGATCTTAGAGTAGGATAAAAGGTCGGCACAACATTAAGGGCTGAAGGGCCTGTACTGTTCTATGTTCTATGTTCTTTTTGCAGGTTAGGTGGATTGGCCTTGTCAAATTGCCCATTGTGTTCAGGAACGTGCAAGCAAAGTGGATTTGCCATAGGAAATGCATGGTTGCAGAGACAGGGTGGGGAGGGGTTGGTCTGGATGGGATACTCTTTGGAGGTTCAGTCTGGACTCAATGGATTGAATGGCCTGCCTCCACAGTGTAGTAATTCTATGGTTCTCAGATGCTTAGATTATAACTGGTACAGATGTTAGTATGAGTCTGGATGCTAAAGCTGGAATCAGTTGTGGCACAGAAGGTTGCCTTGGTGTGGGTACAGGTATTATTACAGGAAGTGTCAAAAAAAGGTGGCACTGGAAAAGCACAGAAGGTTAGGCAGCATCCGAGGAGCAGGAGAGTTGACGTTTCCGGTATAAGCCCTTCATCAGGAATGTGAGGGGGAAGGGATGTGAGAGAGAAACTGAGGTGTGCGGGTGGGGCTGGGGCAAGCTAGGTGGGAAGGCAATAGATGGATGCAGGTGGTGGTGGGGGGGCTAATTGTGATAGATCGGTGGGGAGGGTGGAACGGATAGGAGGCAAGGAAGATGGACAGGTCAAGAGGGTGGTGCCGAGTTGGAGGGTTGGATATGGGGTGAGGTGGGGGGTGGGGAGATTTGGAAACTAGTGAAGTTGCTGTTGATGTCGTGTGGCTTTAAGGTCCCGAGGCAGAAGATGAGGTGGAAGTTGGCGGGTGGCTTGGTTTTGGCAGTAGACGCTGCCCAGGACTTGCATGTCCTTGGGGGAGTGGGAGGGGGAGTAAAAGTAAAAGCGCGGTAGGGTTGTTTGGTGCGTGTCCTCCAGAGATGTTCCCTGAAACACTCCGCTGGTTGACATCCTGTCCCCCCGATGTAGCGGTGACCACATCGAGAGCAATGGATGCAGTGGATGTGCCAGATGTGAAAAGATCTATTGGGGTCTTCGAAATAGGTGTGGGCCCGGGTTTTACACATCTTGCCGTGAGGGAGGGTACTGTGTATGGAGGGTGGGTTGGTGGGGGGTGAACGTAGACCTAACAAGGGAATTGCGATGGGAATGGTCTCTGCGGAATGCAGATAGGAGGTGGAGAGGGACATACATCCTTGGTGGTGGCGTTTGACTATAGGTGGTAGAAATGTCACAGGACAATGCTCTGGATCTGGAGATTAGTGTGGTGGAAAGTGAGGACCCGGAGGGATGGGTTTTATTCTTGTTGCAGTTGGATGGGTGGGGTTCAAGGGTAGTGGTACGGGATGTGGAGGGGATGAGCTGGAGGGCATTGTTGATCATGTGGGAGGGGTAATTGCAGTCCCTGAAACAGAAGCCCACCTGTGATGTCCTGGAGTGGAATTGCTCATCCTGGGAGCAGATGCAGCTGAGGCGGAGAAATTGGGAGTAAGGGATCACATTTGTACGGGAGGTGGTGTAGTCAAAGTAGCTGCGGGAGTTGGTGGGTTTGAAACAGATGTCCATGTTGAGTCGGTCACCGGAGATGGAGAGGTCTAGGAAGGGGACGGAGGTGTCGGAGATGGTCCAGGTGAACTTGAGGTCAGGGCGGAATGTGTTGGTGAATTTGATGAACTAAATTCAACCTCCTCATGAGAGCACGAGGTGGCGCTGATACAGTCATCGATGTAGCAGAGGAAAAGGTGGGGGATGGTGCCGGTGTAGCTGTGGAAGATGGACTGTTCCACGTACCCAACGAAGAGACAGGTATAGGTGGGGCTCATGCGGGTGGTATGATGGTTTGATGGAAGTGGGAGGATTTGAAGGAGAAGTGTTACAGGAAGTGGTATAGAAGTTGAGTCCAGTGCAGATGCTGGTTCAACTGTGGATACAGACTCTGATATCACCATCAGTACAAAGCTAGTAACTATATGTACCTGAGTCTATGACTGAGGATGGTTACAAAATGTTAATGTAAAAATTATTACAGGCTCTGGTATTTTTAAAAAATTTACTCACAGAACATGGGCATTGCTGGCTGGGCCAGCATTGATTGTTCATCCCGGGTTACCCTGAAGGGTGTGGTGGTAAGCTGCCTTCTTCAACCACTGCAGTCCCTGTGGTGAAGGGACACCAACAATGCTATGAGTGAGGGAGTTCTAGGATTTTGACCCAGTGACCGTGAAGGAACAGATGCTAGTACTGTTGAAGGTAGAGACGCTGGTATCGCTAGTGTCAGTATGTGTTCACAATCATAGAGATGTACAGCCTTTCCTCCAACGCATCCATGCCGACCAGATATCCTAAATTAATCTAGTCCCATTTGCCAATACTTAGCCCATATCTCTCCAAACCCTTCCTAATCATATACCCATCCAGATGCCTTTTAAATGTTGTAATGGTACCAGCCTCCACTACTTCCTCTGGCAACTCAATCCAAACAAGTACAACCCTCTGCATGAAAACGTTGCCTCTTAGGTCCCTTTTATATCTTTCCCCTCTCACACTAAACCAATGCCCTCTAGTTCTGGATTCCCCCACCCCAGGGAAAAGACCTTGTCTATTTACCCTATCCATGCCCCTCATGATTTTATAAACCTCTATAAGGTCACCTCCTTAGCCTTTGACGCTCCAGGGAAAACGGCCTCAGTCTATTCAGCCTCTCCCTATAGCTCAAATACTCCAACCCTGGCAACATCTCTAATTTTTTTCTGAACTCTTTCAAGTTTCACAACATCCTTCCAATAGGAGCGAGACCAGAATTGCCGCAACATGACCTCCCAACTTCTATACTCAATGCTCTGACCAATAAAGGAAAGCATACCCAATGCCTTCTTCACTATCCTATCGAACTGCAACTTCACTGTGAAGGAGCTATGAACCTGCACTCCAAGGTCTTTTTGTTCAGCAACACTCCCAAGGACCTTACTGTGAAGTGTATAAGTCCTGCCCTGATTTGCCTTTCCAAAATGCAGCACCTCATCGTCTTCAGTGTAGCTGTTTGTACTGAATTGGAACAAACATGGGTACTACTACAGGTGGAGATATGAGATTCAAAATGCTTATGCTGATTTGATTACCGCTATGGATACTGGTGCCAGTATTGTTGCTAGTGACTGTTTTGGAGCTGATGTTGATACTGAAATCTGTACACGTTATTACTTCTGCAGTAACAGCTTTGTTCTGACATCATATCTGAATAAGAATCCGGACTGAAACCAGAAACTGTATCTGAGCCATATCAGTATCTCTGCCATAACCTTTCAAACTTCTGTGCTGATACCAGTAATAACGTCTGCATCAATATCTGTACTGATGTGAACATTGGTGAATTTCTGTAGTGCATCTTGTAGATTGTACACACAGGGATACTGATGATTGGCAGGATCCCATGAAGCATCGAGGATCAGAGACACCTTGGTGTGTATGTTCCTAAGGTATCAGGATAGATGGATAAAGTGGTTAAGAAGACATATGGGACACTGGCATTTAGTAGCTGAGGCATAGAGTTTAAGAGCAGGAAGATAATCCCGGAACTGTACAAAATATTAGTTCGGCCACAGCTGGAGTATTATGTGCAATTCTGGAATCCATATTATACTGGATTTGACTTGACAAGACTAGAGAGGGTGCAGAGGAGATTTCCCAGGATGTTGCCTGGGCTGGAGAGTTTCAGTTATGAAGAGAGGTTGGACAGTTAAGGGTTGTTTTCCTTAGAGCAGAGGAGATTGAGATGAGACATGATTGAGATGTATAAAACTTTGCTAGACATAGGATAGACAGGAAGAAACATTTCCCCTTGATCAAGGGGAAATGTTTCTTCCTTTCTACCCAAAATCTGTACCCTTGCCTTTATGAGTACAGTAGTTGCAATCATTTTAATATATCCGTTCTTCTGACCCAGCGTTGAACAACAAGCAAGGGCCCAACACGGACCCCTGTGAAACCTTACTGGCCAGTCTTCCACTCAGAAAAACACCCCTCAACCGTCACCCTCTGCTTCCTGCCACTCACCCAATTGTGGACCTAATTTACCAAATTACCTTGGATCCCATCAGCTCTTTACTGTCATTCACCCAAAAGATGAATACTGCAGAAAAAGATAGATTGGAGAGTTGGGTAGAGAAAGGGCAGAAGGAGTTCAATCCGGGCAAATGCGAGGCAATGCATTTTGGAAGACCCAATTCAAGTGCGAACTATACATCGGTATTTACCAAGGACAGGGACACGATGGATGTTGAGGTTAGGAATAATTGTTTGATTACTCAAGATCAAGTCGATGTAAGGAGGCAGGAAGTGTTGGCTATTCTAAAAGGCATTCAGGTGGACAAGTCTCCAGGTCTGGATGGGATCTATCCGAGCTTAAAAATGTGTTGCTGGAAAAGCACAGCAGGTCAGGCAGCATTCAAGGAGAAGGAGAATCGACGTTTCGGGCATAAGCCCTTCTTCAGGAATGAGGAGGGTGTGCCCAGCAGGCTAAGATAAAAGGTAGGGAGGAGGGACTGGGGGGAGGGGCGTTGGGAATGTGATAGGTGGAAGGAGGTTAAGGTGAGGGTGATAGGCCGGAGAGGGGGTGGGGGCGGAGAGGTCGGAAGAAGATTGCAGGTCAAGAAGGCGGTGCTGAGTCTGAGGGCTGGGACTGAGAAAAGGTGGGGGGAGGGGAAATGAGAAAGCTGGAGAAATCCGCATTCATCCCCTGTGGCTGGAGGGTTCCTAGGCGGAAGATGAGTCGCTCTTCTTCCAGGCGTCGTGTTGCCATGGTCTGGCGATAGAGGAGGCCAAGGACCTGCATGTCCTTGGCGGAGTGGGAGGGGGAGTTAAAGTGTTCAGCCATGGGGTGGTTGGGTTGGTTGGTGGGGTGTCCCAGAGGTGTTCTCTGAAACGTTCCGCAAGTAGGCGGCCTGTCTCTCCAATGTAGAGGAGACCACATCAGGTGCAGTGGATGCAGTAAATGATGTGTGTGGAGGTGCAGGTGAATTTCTGATGGATATTGAAGGATCCCTTGGGGCCTTGAAGGGAAGTGAGGGGGGAGGTGTGGGCGCAAGTTTTGCATTTTTTGCGGTTGCAGGGGAAGGTGCCGGGAGTGGAGTTTGGGTTGGAGGAGAGTCTGGATCTGACAAGGGAGTCGCGGAGGGAGTGGTCTTTCCGGAACGCTGATAGGGGTGGGGAGGGAAATATATCCCTGGTGGTGGGGTCTGTTTGGAGGTGGCGGAAATGACGAAGGGTGATCCGATGTATCTGGAGGTTGGTGGGATGGTAGGTGAGGACTAGTGGGGTTCTGTCCTAGTGGCGATTAGAGGGGCGGGGTTCAAGGGCGGAGGAGCGGGAAGTGGAGGAGATGCAATGGAGAGCATCGTCAACCATGTCTGAGGGGAAATTGAAGAAGGAGGCCATCTGGGTTGTTCGGTATTGGAATTGGTCCTCCTGGGAGCAGACGTGGTGAAGGCGAAGGAATTGGGAATATGGGATGGCGTTTTTACAGGGGGCAGGGTGGGAAGAGGTGTAATCTAGGTAGCTGTGGGAGTCCGTCGGTTTATAGTATACGTCCGTGTTGATTCGGTCGTCCGAGATAGAGATGGAGAGGTCTAGGAAGGGGAGGGAGGAATCTGAGACGGTCCAGGTAAATTTGAGGTCGGGGTGGACGGTGTTAGTAAAGTGGATGAACTGTTCAACCTCCTATCCCAGGTTGCGAGGGAAGCGAGGGAGGAAATAACCAGGGCCTTAACAGATATCTTTGCAGCATCCTTGAACATGAGCGGCATGGTGGCACAGTGGTTAGCACTGCTGCCTCACAGCGCCAGAGACCTGGGTTCAATTCCTGCCTCAGGAGACTGACTGTGTGGAGTTTGCACATTCTCCCCGTGTCTGCGTGGGTTTCCTCCGGGTGCTCCGGTTTCCTCCCACAGTCACAAAGATGTGCAGGTCAGGTGAATCGGCCATGCTAAATTGCCCGTAGTGTTAGGTAAGGGGTAAATGTAGGGGTATGGGTGGGTTGCACTTCGGCGGGGCGGTGTGGACTTGTTGGGCCGAAGGGCCTGTTTCCACACTGTAAGTAATCTAATCTAAAAAAAGGGTGAAGCTGCGGAGGACTGGAAAATTGCAAAAGTTGTCTCCTTGTTTAAGAAGGGTAGCCAAGATAATCCAGGTAATTATAGACTGGTAAGCCTGACGTCAGTGGTAGGGAATCTGCTGGAGAAGATACTGAGGGATAGGATCTATTCCCATTTGGAAGAAAATGGGCGGCAACATGGTTTTGTGCAGGGAAGGTCATGTCTTACTGACTTAATAGAATTCTTTAAAGAAGTGACAAACCTGATTGATGGGGGAAGGGCTGTGCTTGTCATGTACATAGAGTTCAGTAAGGTTTTGACAAGGTTCCCCATGGTCGGCTGATGAAGACGGTGAAGTCACATGGGGTCTTAGTTATATGGATAGAGAATAGGCTGGGCAGCAGGAGACAGAGTAGTAGTGGAAGGGAATTTCTCAAAATGGAGACCTGTGACCAGTGGTGTTCTACAGGGATCCGTGCTGGGACCACTGTTGTTTGTGATATACATAAATGATCTGGAGGAAGGTACAGGTGATCTGATTAGCAAGGCTGCAGATGACGCCAAGATTGGTGGAGTAGCAGATGGTGAAGGGGACTGTCAGAGAATACAGCAGAATATAGATAGATTGGAGAGTTGGGTAGAGAAATAGCAGATGGAGTTCCATCCGGGCAAATGCGAGGTGATGCATTTTGGAAGATCCAATTCAAGAGCGAACTATACAGTAAATGGAAAAGTCCTGGGGAAAATTGATGTACAGAGAGATGTGAGTGTTTAGGTCCATTGTTCCCTGAAGGTGGCACCACAGGTCAATAGAGTGGTCAAGGAGGCATACGGCCAATAGAGTGGTCAAGGAGGCATACGGCACGCTTTCCTTCATCGAATGGGGTATTGAGTACAAAGTTGGCAGGTCATGTTACAGTTGTATAAGACTTTGGTTTGGCCACATTTGGAATAAAGCATACAGTTCTGATTGCCACATTATCAAAGGGATGTGGATGCTTTGGGAGGGTGCAGAGGACATTCAACAAGATATTGCCTAGTATGGAGGGTGCTAGCTACAGAGAGGTTCAGTAGGTTAGGATTATTTTCATTAGAAGACGAAGGTTGGGGGGGATCTGATCGAGGTCGACAAAATCATGAGGGTATAGAGGGGGTACAGAATGGGGGACTCAATTATGAGGGGTCATGAGTTCAAAGTGAGAGGGGAAAAGTTTAGATTAGATTAGATTAGATTACCTAAAGTAGGGAAGCAGGCCCTTCGGCCTAACAAGTCCACACCGACCCTCTGAAAAGTAAGCGACCCAGACCCTATATTTACCCCTGATTAATGTATCTAATGCTACAGGTAATTTAGCATCGCTAATTCAGCTGACTTGCACATCTTTGGGTTCTGGGAGGAAAGTGGAGCACCCAGAGGAAACCCACGCAGACATGGGGAGAATGTGCAAACTCCACACAGACAGTCACCTGAGGTGGGAATCAAACCCGGGTCCCTGGTCACTGGGAGGCAGCAGTGCTAACCACTGAACCACCGTGCTATGAACATGCATGGAAAGTTCTTTACGCAGAGGGTGGTAGAGGTGGGCATGATAACGTCATTTTAGATGTATCTAGATAAATACAAGAATGGGCAGGGAGCAAAGGAATACAGACCCTTACAAAATAGGCAAGAGGTTTAGATCGAGAATCTGGATTGGTGCAGGCTTGGAGGACCAAAGGGCTTGTTCATGTGCTGGAATTTTCTTTATTATTTGGACTTTGTCCTTGCTCTTGGGATGGCACGGTGGCCCAGTGGTTAGCACTGCTGCCTCACAGCATCAAGGACCCAGCTTCGATTCCTACCTCAGATGACTGTGTGGAGTTTGCACATTCTCCCTGTGTCTACGTGAGTTTTGTCCGGGTGCTCCAGTTTTCTCTCACAATCCAAAGATGTGCACGTCAGGTAAATTGACCATGTTAAACTGCCATTAGTGCCAGGTGCATTAGATTAGATTAGATTAGATTACAGTGTGGAAACAGGCCATTCGGCCCAACAAGTCCACACCGACCCGCCAAAGCGAAACCCACCCATACCCCTACATTTACCCCTTACCTAACACTATGGGCAATTTAGTATGGCCAATTCACCTGACCCTGCACATCTTTGGACTGTGGGAGGAAACCGGAGCACCCGGAGGAAACCCACGCAGACACGGGGAGAACGTGCAAACTCCACACAGTCAGTCGCCTGAGGCGGGAATTGAACCCTGGTCTCTGGCGCTGTGAGGCAGCAGTGCTAACCACTGTGCCACCGTGCCGCCCACTAATTACCCCATTAGTCAGCGGTAAATACAGTGTAGGGTAATGGATCTAGGTGGGTCACTCTTCGGAGGGTCAGTGTGGACTTGTTGGGTCAAAGGGCCTGTTTCCATGCTGTAGGGAATCTAATATAAACTCCAGATGCTATGGCCATTTCAGAGACATGGACAGAGGAGGGACTGGGGTTTATATGTTTCAGTAAGAACAGGGAAGGTGGTAAAAGTGGGGGAGGTGTGGCATTGTTAATCAAAGACAGTAATACGGTGACACAAAGGATGTTTGAGGACTCGTCTACTGAGGTCGTATGGGCTGAGGTTAGAAACAGGAAAGGAGAGGTCATTCTGTTGGGAGTTTTCTATAGGCCTCAGAAAAGTTCCAGAGATGTAGTGGAAAGATAGCAAAGATGATTCTGGATAGGAGCGAGAGTAACAGGGTAGATGTTACGTGGTACTTTAACTTTCCAAATATTGACTGGAAATGCTATAGTTTGAGTACTTTAGATGGGTCAGTTTTTGTCCCATGTGTGTAGGATGGTTTCCTGACAGTATATAAACAGGACACCAAGGGGTGAGGCCACACTAGATTTGGTACCAGCTACTGCACCAGGCCAGGTATTAAATTTGGAGGGAGATGAGTGCTTTGGTGATAGTGACCACAATTCAGTCGTGTTTACTTTAGCGGTGAAAAGGGCTAGGTATATACTGCAGGGCAAGAGTTATAACTGGGGGAAAGGCAATTATGATGCGATTAGGCACGATTAAGGATGCATAGGGTGGAGAAGGAAACTGCAGGGGATGGGCTCAATTGAAATGTGGAACTTATTCAAGGAACAGTTACTGTGTTTTCTTTATAAGTATGTACCTGTCAGGCAGGTCGAGCGAGGGATCCGTGGTTTACTAAAGAAGTTGAATCTCTTGTCAAGAGGAGAAGGAGGCTTATGTAAGGATGAGACGTAAGAGTTACAAGTTATCCAGGAAAGACCGAAAGAGAGAACTAAGAAGAGCCAGGAGGGGACATGAGAAGTCATTGGCAGGTAGGATCAAGAAAACCCCAAAAGTTTTCTGTAGGTAAGTCAGGAATAAAAGAATGACTAGAATAAGATTAGGACTAATCAAGGACAATAGTGGGAAGTTGTGCATGGAGTCTGAGGAGATAGGAGAGGCACTAAATGAATATTTTTCATCAGTATTCACTCTGGAAAAAGACAATATTGTTGAGGAGAATAGACTGGATTGAGGTATACGAGGAGGAGTGTTAGCAATTCTGGAAAGTGTGAAAATAATTAAGTCACCTAGGCTGGATAGGATTTACCCTAGGATTCTCTGGGATGCCAGGGAAGAGATTGCAGAGCCTTTGGCTTTGACCTTTATGTCATCATTGTCTACTGAAATAGTGCCAGAAGACTGGAGGATAGCAAATGTTGTCCCCTTGTTCAAGAAGGCGAGTAGAGATAACTCTGGTAATTATAGATCAGTGAGCCTTACTTCAGTTGTGGGTAAAGTGTTGGAAAGGATTATAAGAGATAGGATTTATAATAATCTGGAGAGGAACAAGTTTATTAGGGATAGTCAACACAGTTTTGTGAAGGGAAGGTCATGCCTCTCAAACCTTACTAAGTTCTTTGAGAAGGTGACCAAACAGGTGGATGAGGATAAATCGGTTGATGTGGTGTATACGGATTTCAGTAAGGTATTTGATAAGGTTCCCCACGGTAGGCTATTGCAGAAAATACGGAGGCATGGGACTGAGGGTGATTTGGCGGTTTGATTCAGAAATTGGCTAGCTGAAAGAAGACAATTTCTGATCCAAACTGGCTAGCTGAAAGAAGACAGAGGGTGGTGGTTGATGAGAAATGTTCATCCTGGAGTTCAGTTACAAGTGGTGTAACACAAGGATCTGTTTTGGGCCCACTGCTGTTTGTCATTTTTATAAATGTCCAGGATGAGAGCTTAGAGGGATGGGTTAGTAAATTTGCAGATGACATGAAGGTCAGTGGAGTTGTGGATAGTGCGAAGGATGTTGCAAGTTACAGAGGGACATAGATAAGCTGCAGAGCTGGGCTGAGAGGTGGCAAAAAGAGGTTAATGCGGAAAAGTGTGAGGTGATTCACTTTGGAAGGAGCAACAGGAATAAAGAGTACTGGGCTAATGGCAAGATTCTTGGTTGTGTAGATGAGCAGAGAGATCTTGGTGTCCAGGTAAATAGATCCTTGAAAGTTGCCACCGAGGTTGATAGGGTTATTAGGAAGGCATACAGTGTGTTAGATTTTATTGGTAGAGGGATTGAGTTTCGAAGTCATGAGGTCATGCTGCAGCTGTACAAAACTCTGATGTGGCCGCACTTGGGAGCATTGCGTACAGTTCTGGTCACCACATTGTAGGAAGGATGTGGAAGCTTTGGAAAGGGTACAGAGGAGATTTACCAGGATGTTGCCTGATATGGAGGGCAGGCCTAATGAGGAAGGCTGAGGGACTGAGGCTGGTTTTGTTCAAGAGAAGAAGGTCGAGCGGTGAACAAGTTGAGACATATAAAATAATCAGAGGATTAGACAGTGAGAGTCTTTTTCCTCAGATAGTGATGGGTAGCATGAAGGGACATAGCTTTAAATTGAGGGGTGACGGATATAAGACAGATGTTAGACGTAGTTTCTTTCCTCAGAGAGTAGTAAGGGTATGGAATGCTCTGCCTGTAACAGTAGTAGACTCGCCAAATTTAAGGGCATTAAATGGTCATTGGATAAACATATAGATGAAAATGAAATAATGTAGGTTAGAATGGCTTCAGATTGGTTTCACAGGTCAGTGCGGCACCAAGGGCTGAAGGGCCTGTACTGTGCTGTAATGTTCTATGTTCTAATTTACATCAAAAGCATTGCCTTCATCTACACACCTGGTCACCTATACAAAAATTTCAAACAAATTGGTCAGATATATGGCCTCCCTTTAACAAAACCTTGCGAACTGTTCTTGATTTAGACCTCCTCTCCAAATGCAGATTAATTCTGGCCGTCAGAATTGCTTGCAGTAGTTTTCATTCCTGATGAAGGGCTTATGCCCGAAATTCTCCTGCTCTTCTGGTGCGTCCTGACCTGCTGTGTTTTTCCAGCACCACACTCTCGACTCTGATCTCCAGCATCTGCAGTCCTCATTTTCTCAGTTTTGTCACTACCAAGTCTGGACTGGTCAGCCTATAGTTTCCTGGTTTATTCCTTGCTACCTTATACAATAATCATACCGCATTGGCTTCAGTTCTCTCCTGAGATCAGAGAGGATTTGAACATTTTTGCAAGTACTTCTGTTATTTCCTCCTTTGCCTAACTCAACAGCCTGGGATACCAGTCCTGGTAATTTATGTACTTTTAATCCTGCCAGAAACTAAAAATCTGCATGTGGTAATTTCTTTAATTACATCACAGACTTCTCCCTGATGTCTGCACCTATATCATTCCTCTCACTGGTGGACACAGCTTTCAGGTCCATTCTTGTGATTTGAAACCCAAGATCAGCTAATGATCAGATTGGGTGGTACAGCAGGTTGAAAGGACAGAGTCGTCTATTTCTATTCTTTGTGTTCTTATGGCATGGGGAGGGATGCTGATGCCAACATGTTGACAAAAATGTGGGTGCAGGAAAAGGTGATGGTATAGGTACTGAATTTCAAACCAGTTGCAGCACAGATACATTGTTGTTATAAACATAATATGGAGGTGCCAGTGTTGGACTGGGGTGGACAAGGTCAGAAGTCAGACGACACCAAGTAATAGTCCAATAGGCTTATTAGAAATCACGCCTGATGAAGGACCAACACTCCGAAAGCTTGTGATTTCAAATAAGCCTGTTGGACTATAAACTGGTGTCATCTGACTTCTGACATAATAGACATAAGTACAGAGGTTGTGTATGGGTATATTAATGTGCTTCAGATATGGCTCAAGATTCTGATAAAGAAACTAGCACATGGATTATTTGACGTACCAGTGGAGCTACTGATCTTGGCAATTAACCTGATCAGATACTGGCATAGGTGCAGAATGCAGTATCATTATGAAAACTGCTTCTGGAACTAGAATCAGAACTGGTATTGGTACAGCTTCTGGAACCAGTAACTGCACCAATGTTGATGCTGATAAGGGTAGAGATTTTGGAAGATATGTGTGCAGATTCTAAAACAAGTATTGATACAGTTGGTGGTGGATGTTGATGCATAAGCTGGTATAGATATTAGCATTAATGTTCACACCAGTGTTGGTATAGGAATAGCTACAAATTCTGGCTATTAATATTAAAAGGAGGAATGTTCTGGGTGCTGCCACCATCACTGGTATAAGTGCTGGTACAGAGATGTGCACAGATGCTGGTATTTTGCTGAATGCTATAAAGATGTTTGCCGGAAACTAAATACCATGCTTAAACCGTACTTAAGCATGACTTCAATTCTACTTTCCAGTGTTTTAAATTCTTTGGTATAAAATCCTGGAGTGATCCAGCCTGCTTTTGATCCACAAACTCTTGCAGCAGATGGGACTAAATGCTTTCTTCTGTTAATGTCATTTACAAATTAGACTCACACTGCACTAGAGCTGGAACCTGTTATGGTTGTCCCAGAAGTAAAATCTTGATTCAGTCAGTGAATGTCATTATACTAAATTGGATCAGCCATAATTAAAGGCACAACTCAGAATTGTTATAGAGTATCCTCCACTTGCTGTATCAACACTCAGGAAGCTCAACATCATCTAGGACAAAGCAGCCCACTTAATTGGTACTATGCTTACTCCCTCCACCACCAATGCAGCAGTGTGTATTATCTATAAGATGCATTGCAGTACCTCTTGGTTCCATGGACAGCATCTTCCAAATCAACAACTTCTAGCTCTCAAAAGACAAGGGAAACAGACACATGGGAACATCACCAACAGCAAGATCCCATAGAAGACACACATCAGTGCTGATTATGTCATTGTTCATCACTGTCTCTGAGTCAAAATCCTGGAACTCCCTTTCTAATACTCCTACACTATGTGTTACTTCTATGTCAATGTTTAGCCCTAATCTCTCACCTGAATAACTGCAACACTGAAACTCTTACACAGGCTCTCTCAGCATCCATTCAATCCCAGAACAAGCTATTCTCTTAAACACAAATCCTGAAGTGCTTCCGATTCAATCAAACACAAAATCATGTTCTCTGACCAGCGTGATCCTTAACAGTGAGGCTGAGCTGGGCCTAGGAGTGAACTCCCTTTTTCAGATTTTGCACAGAATGAAATGTAATCTTGATTATACTGAATCCTGATTACAAATCTATTGAAGTTTTAATTTGATTCTGATTTTTCCAAATCCTGCTGTAGATCTGTTGAGCATATTAATAGATCACAATCCTGAAGGAAAATCAACAAATGGGAAATGTTTTTGCCCATACAAAGGCGAGAATTGTATTTGGACTACCCCAGTGTTCCTGTCCTCAATTTCCAATTTAACTTAATGTACTTATGTTCCCTGTAAAAGTGGATACTTCTTAGTTCCACAATAAATTCCTTCTGCGTCAATGTCACTTTCCCATTTCTATTCACAGCTATAATACACCAAATCCAGCAATGGCATTGGTGCAATGTTTAGTACAGTTCTTATGATACAGGGCTCACTTGATAAAATATTGCTATAAGGACAGTCCATGGATGAGTCCTGGTTTTATCTAGCTCAAGGCTCACTCAACATCTTTTACGGGAGCTGGATTTCGATAATGATATTCCACATCCAGCCAACTCCTATTCCACATCCATACATATGAATTTCTAAGTTTAAAACCCACCTTGATGCTCATTCCTTCCTGACTCAGAATTATAGCAACAATAAAAATGCAGTTGGACAAAATGTAGATCAATGGTTTGGTGCAAAACATACAAAATTCCTGATGAATAAATACCATATTCATTCATAAAAGCAGAAAGAATTTGCATTGATACAGCACCTTACACAACATCAAGATGTCTCAAAGTGTCTTCCAGCCATGAAGTATTTTTGAGATGTAATGTAGGAAACACTTTTGTAATGTCGGAAACACCGCAGAAAATGTGTACACAGCAAGCTCCCTGAAACAGCAATGTGACGTTTGGCCAAAAACCTGCTTTGGTGATTTTAGGCCAGTGTTAAATACTAGCTAGGATACAGTGGGAACTCTCCTGTTCTTCTAATAATGCTATGGGATCTTCTTTGCTCAACAGAGAGGTCAAACAGAGCCTTAAATTAGCATCTCATCAGATGACACCCTGAAACAGCTGGATTCAGACCTAAAGTTTACATACTGGAGAGATCACTATCAAGTGACATGGATTGACCAACTTCACTTGCAGATGGCTTACCCAGTATTTCAATCTCAATTGCCACCAACAGCTGCCAGCAAAAGTTCACTCATGCCAGGCTACCTCCACGTAACCTCTTGACCACAGTCGAATCCACATTTGATTGAATTTTAACCAACTTAATCACAACAGCAAAATCAAACCCTTTGCTCAGACTTACCATATTAACTTCCGAGATCATGTCTATGCTGGCTATATGAATACTCATCCCCACTGTAACTGGAGACCCTGGTAACAGAAGAGAAAGTACAAACAGTGTTTCATTGGGTTCACATTTTCTCCTTGCAATCCCTCCTTAAATACATATAATAAAGGTGCTCTCTTTAAACTGCTTCCACTCTGAAGGTAGACACCCACTTTAAACCGTCCAAATGATGAGACTCTTCCACAGTAGTTCATGGGGAAGAAAGCAATTCTACTAAAGGAAACCCAACCCAAACAAAACACATGAGTGAGAGATCTGAAGTTTCCACTTGAAACTTTCTGTAGGAGAGTGAAGTCCTCATGACAAGTGAGGAGCAACATTTTGAGTGACATAGGTGGAGCTATAATATTAGACACTGATGCTAGTTTAGAACATAGAACAAGAGCAAGGCACTCATTCTCTCAAGCCTGTACCATTATTCAATTCAATTGTTTTTGAGCTGTATCCATCCCACAACCTTATCTTATCTCACAAAATTTAACAAGCAGTGTTGAAATTTTCAATTGACCTCCAGCCTCAATGGTTTGCTGGGGAAAAGTAGTTTAGATGTGTGCACGACCCTTTGGCTGGAAAACTACTTCTTGAGGGGTTGGATCTGAATTATAAGATTCTGCCCCCATTCACAACTCCATCCCTCAATACTTTGAATTTTCCCACCAGCAGAGATTGTCTCCATCAAGTTCTTTAAACTTCTCAATCAGGTCACCAGTCAATCTTCAATATCTTCTCAAGCACAAGCCTGTTTCATGCAATCTGTTCTCAGAATATTCAGTGCAGCTATTCAACCTTTGACAATATATTGTTCCTGTAATAATATTAATTAATAATATTTAGTTTTGAGAACAATGTGAAATACCTCCGAAATCAGGTCTAAGGCGAATATCATATCCTCTGAGCAATCTGTCAACTGTTCTTTTAACCAGGGAAATGTTGCCGAGTCCATTGACACTGAGAGAGAAATAGAGGCAGGTATCAGTATGTACAGGTCTAAACATTGACAGTCCATTGACACTGAGAGAAGCAGAGGCAGGTATCAGTCTGTACAGGTCTAAACATTGACAGTCCATTGACACTGAGAAAAGCAGAGGCAGGTATCAGTATGTACAGGCCTAGATATTTGGAAGTGCCTAAATTCAAGCCCCTGACCCTCACACACCAGCAGCCCCGTGCTCAAATGGGGAGGTCCTGGAACAGAGGGTGAGAGGGGGGAGGTACTTGGAGTCTTGGACCTTGATATCCTATGATTCGTGGTATGGCTGGTTCGGGTGCCAATGTGCAGGTAGGAGATTGGGCAAGGTTGTGGCGCCTGGAAGAGGAGATTCACTGGGCCTCCAGCAAAACCATGCAGCCCCATGGCCCAACTGTGTGCATCTGAAGATGGCATTTAGAGTATCAAAAGGCACCCAACACCCCTCAAACATAACCAGCTTTTCCAATGGTCAAATGAATGCACTGTGATTATATAGTCATAGCATCAAACAGCACGGAACATTTAGCCCAAAACGACCTCCCCAGCCCTATCAAACAAGAGCACAGACCACTGTGCACACACCTACCTGACAATGCGTGAATGCACTATGAGTGGTGTAAACAGAATGCAATGATTCAGCCCCAGTTTATTGAGCAGTGTAGACGCACACCGATAGTTAATATGTGTCTGTGTGTCTTCCTCTTGCATTATGTCTCCCCTTATATAAAAGCAGCCCTGCGAGTGACTGCTGAAGACTGAATATGTCAAACGCATCTGAATTCCAGATCGAGAAGGAAAGAGCATTTGGACATGGTAGAGATGAATGGAAGCAGATCCATCCATCTGTGCTTTCGGTCTAAGGTGCTATCTGGAGAGACAGGACTGAAAACGTGCTCTCCTGAACCCTGACAGGACCCAGCAAATACATTATCAAATCACGTTTGCCCAGAGAAGCCTATCCTGTATTCAGAGAGAGAGACTAAAAATCCTTACCTTTGTAGCCAGCACATGACAGACAGTCCTGTGAGAAAGGAGCAAAAACTAGACATTCGCTCTTCGTGGAGTCTCCACATTTTAGGGTCTCCGGGTTCAGTTCATTTACACGGTGACCTCCGGCTCGCAGCCACGGATGGGCGAAGCACACACACTCACACACACAATTTCACAACAAGCCCTGCAGTCCGACCGGCAGCTGCCCGTGGCAGGCCAGGAGGGACAGTGGCCGCGGCCCGGGCATGCAGCCGGACTGTGTGACTGGAAGATGGTTCATGGGACGAGCTGCGATGGGAGTTTGCTGCTGTTGCTGCTGCCGCCGCCGCTGCAGTGCTCTCTCGCTCTCTCTCTCTTTCTAGACTGAAAGCTGCAGCTCCTGCATTCTTCCAGATCAGCTGGCTCTTCGAATTCTTCCCGTTCGCTCCCGCCCCCCTTTTCCTTTTCCCACCACCGCCCCCTCCCCACTACACTCAGGGACAACTGATGTGGACGAAGGATTTTTCTTCTGGAGCTTGTGTCCAAGGGTAGGTGGCAGGCTTGGCTGGAGATGGGAGGGAGAGAGGAAGGAAGGGGAGGCGGGGTGGGGGGGAATTCCTAATCCCATGGAAAGACATTTGTCAAAGACTGTTCCTGACGTCAGAATTGCCTTCCCTGCCAACCACCATAGAGAGGGCTGGGAGCAGGTGTGTTCAAATGTGACCTAAAGATATGGACAGCACCATCCCGCCCAGCAGACTGATACTCACCCCCCACCCTGGATGCCCAGCTTGGAGCAAGCCAGGTACAGAATGCTTGCTGTGTGTTTTACAGTATGTCCACAGTCTCTGCACTGATCCACAATGAAGAGAATAAAGTCACTCCTACAGACACAGCAGATGTGGCAATAAAGAACACATTATGTAATATCAGGAGCCGATTTGAAAGATGTCACTGTGTGTCTGGACTACATGCCCCTCCCCTCCAATCCCACCGCCTAACATTTGAAAATGTGTCAACACGACATCACGGGTGTACGACTACTTTGAAATGTTTATCAGAGAGGAGAACCCATCGAGAGAGAGAGAGACTGTGTCACAGGGCCCTCTCTTCCACTGACACTGACACACTCAAGTCATCTAATAGTTACAGCCCAGTCAGCCCACCATCTCTGTGTCTGCTCTCTGCAAGATCCAATTCACCTCATCCCATTCCCTCCCTTCTCCTTTTAGCTCTGGATTTTTCTTTCACTTCAGATTATTATCCAAATCTTCCCTTTTGAAAACCTCAATTGAAACGGCTCCCACCTCATCCTTGAGTAGTGCATACCAGATCGTAACCACTCACTGTGTGAAAATATTTCTCCTAGTATCTCCATTGCTTCTCTTGTCAATCATTGCAAATCTGTCTCATCCGGTCTCATTGCAAATCTGTCTCATACTGATTCCTTCACCAGTAGGAACAGTGTCTCTCTATCCATTCCCTCCAGAACCCCACATGATTTTGAACACCTCGATAAAATCTTCTCTCAACCTTCCCTTCTCTAAGAAGAGAAGTCCTACTTTCTCCAATTTATCTCTAACAGAATGTCCGCATCCCCGGAATCATTCTTGTGAGCCTACATCCTCTCTACTGTCTTCTCATCCATCCTAAAGTGTTATGTCTAGAACAATACTCTAGTATTTTGTACAGGTTAACCAGAACTTCCTTGCTTTTGTAGTCTCTGCCCTGACTGCTAAATCTGAGGGTCCTATGTGCTTTATTAATGGCTTTTCTCAACGTGTCCTTCACCTTCAATAATTTCTGTATTAAATTTTATTTGCCACCTCAAATTTTATTTGCCCATTTCACAAAATTGTTGAAGTTGAGGACAAGCCGAGTGATGGGTAAATGCATGGCAGATGAAGTATGATGTGGATAAATCCACTTTAGTAGCAAAAACAGACTATTATCTGAATGGAGATAGATTGGGAAAGGGGGGGAATTGCAATGAAACCTGTTGTCCTTGTGCACCAGTCACTGAAAGTAAGCATGCAGATGCAGCAGGTAGTAAAGACCTTTAATATTATGTTGTCCTTCTTAGCCAGATAATTCAGGTAAAAGAACAGGATTGCCATGCTGCAACTGTAGAGGGTCTTGATGAGACCACTAAAATAAAACAAAGAATTCTGTTTGCTGGAGATCTGAATCAATCAAAAATTGCTGGAGAAAGTCAGCAGATCTGACAGCATCTGCGAAGATAGAATAGTGCTAAAAAATTCGAGTCCAGTGACCGCCGTGTCAGCAGTGTTCAAGAATGTGATCAAATGAGCAAAACTTCCCAAATACAGATTGTACAGTCTGAAGTCAGGCCCACAAAGCCTGAAGTTAGTTGACATCATCTTCCAAAGCCATTGACAGTCTTCCTTGGTGAGTGCCAGCAACCTTCCACCAGCAATACTGCAGTCAGTGGTTTAATTTACTATGAGGAGGCTACAGAGGGGCTGCAAAGAGATAGAGTCAGCTTCAGTAAATTGGAAGACAAGATAACAGATAGAGTATTTTGGGACTGTGTGGTCACAAGATTAGTGTGGGTGGCATGGTGGTTCAGTGGGTGGCACTGCTGCCTCATAGCACCAGGGACACTTGTTCGATACCCACCTTAGGCAACTGTCTGTGTGGAGTTTGCACATTCTCCCTGTGTCTGTGTGGGTTTCCTCCCCACAAACCAAAGATGTGCAGGTCAGGTGAATTGGGCCATGCTAAATTGCCCATAGTGTTAGGTGCATTAGTCAGGGGTAAATATAGAGTAGGGGTCTGTGTGGGTTACTCTTTGGCGGGTCGGTGTGGACTTGTTGGGCTGAAGGGCCTGGTTATATACTGTAGGGAATCTAATCTAATCATTAGAAAAGAAGAATATTTTTAAAATGTGTGATCAAGCAAGGTCACTGGGGACATTTAAGAGACTGCTGGACATGCATATGGTCACAGAAATTTGAGGGTGCATACTTGAGGATCAATGCTCAGCACAACATCGTGGGCTGAAGGGCCTGTTCTGTGCTGTACTGTCCTATGTTCTATGAAACTTGTAAATGTTGATATTCAAGCTTTTGGGTGGGCTTGTTCAGGGTGAGGAGAAAGTTAGCATCAATGTGAAACAAGAAATTTGAAAGGTAATTGGCTTTTGTCTTTATTGCTAGGGGGTTGACAAACAGGGATGGAGAGGTCTTGCTACAATTGTACAGGCCTTTAGTGAGACTACATCTGGAATACTGAGCATAGTTTTGGTCTCCATATTTCTGGAAGCCATGGAGAAATTATTAGAAAGCTTCACTTGATTAGTCCCTGGGATGTGTGATAGTTAGTGATATCTGTCCTCCCCAATATGTAGGGTGGGTGATCATGTCACTGAGCAACCATCCTCAGGCTCAACATGGTGATAGATGGTCTTAACTAGTGCAAGGTTTTTAAAAGCATTGTGACTGCTGGTGAGATAACAGGAATTCATCAATATGATAGTCTAAGAGCAGTCATACACTAACTGAGTGTTGAAAAGTGTAACCTGTCATGATTCTCTGTTTTAAGGTCCAGTCCGCACAAAACCACATGTGCACATGGCTCCATGGGGATGGTTACTACTTTGACAATGTCAGGAGTCCACTCCTCCTGACCTTCTCTAGTTAGAGAGAAGATAAAGTAGTCTCCTGTCCTGAACAGGACCTTAGTGAGCTCCCAGATCCAATGACATGTGGGGAACTGAGAAATGTAGGTGATGTTGCTGTCTGCAGCTTAATAAGTATCCTGATGTATAATTGAAGGACACTGATAGTCTCTGACAGTGTTCTAGTTAATACTGCTTCTGTCATCCTTCTTCCTGAGGAAATAAGTAAGAGGAATGCTCTCTGAATTCAATTGAGAGCTATCCCACTCCTCCCTCTGAGTACAGTTTCCCCCTCACCGCAACTTCTCACCTGTCCCCATGTCATTCTGCAGGTCAATGTGAGCTGCAAATATATGCCCTGTGACTGGTGTAGGTTTGTCCTCATTGCAGTTTAGAAAAATAAGAGGTGATCTTAATGAAACATATAAGATTCTAAGGGGGCTTGACAGGATAGGTGAGGAGAGGTTATTTCCTCTGTGGGGGAAATCTAAGACCAGAGGGGGTAATCTCAGAACAGGGGGTTGTCCATTTAAAACTGGGATGAGAGGACATTTCTTCTTTCAGAGGGGAGTGAATCTGTTGAATCCTTTATGAGTGAAGCCTGTCAAGGCTGGGTTGTTAAGTATATTTGAGGCTGAGACAGACAGATGTTTAATCAGGAGGGGAATCAAGGGCTATGGGGAAAAGGCAGGAAAGTCCAGATGTGGATTATCAGATCAGCCATTATCTGAGTGAATGGCAGGGCACACCCAATGGGCTGAAGGACCTACTGCTGCTTCTACATTTTATGGTATCACCTTTGCTCTTGTCTATTTCGAAAATAATACGTGGTTCTGAAAGAATTAATGTTGAAGACTGCATTAATCTCCAGAGTTGAAAAATGTGATGCTGGATAAACAGAGCAGGCCAGGCAGCATCCGAGGAGCAAGAGAATCGACGTTTCGGGCATAAGCCCTTCCTGAAGAAAGGCTTATGCCTGAAACGTCGATTCGCCTGCTCCTCGGATGCTGCCTGGTCTGCTGTGTTTTTTCAGCATCACATTTTTCAACTCTGGTCTCCAGTATTCGCAGTCCTTACTTTCTCCCGCATTAATCTCCATACAAGCTATTGCTGTTCTATGAACTTGGACGGTGAAAGGAGAACTGTCATGGAGGCATAGGGAGAAGGGGCTACTACCATTGAGGTCTCCCTCAGTCTCAATAACAACATCTATTATATCAATGTTCAACAAAAATCCATTTAGAATTTTCTGATGACCTCCAGACTTAAGAGTATTCCAGATTGCATCACCCTTTCAATGATGATCTCTGGCCAACTAGAGGAGATTTTTCTTTAGTGATTTTTAGTGATTTCTGCATTGAGATCCATTAATCTATTTAGTCCTCTACATTCCCCGTGTCTGTGTGGGTTTCCTTTGGGTGCTCCAGTTTCCTCCCACAGTCCAAAGATGTGCAGGTTAGGTGACTTGGCCGTGGTAAATTGCCCGTAGTGTTAGGTGAAGGGGTAAATGTAGGGGAATGGGTCTGGGTGGGTTGATCTTCGGAGGGTTGGTGTGGACTTGTTGGGCCGAAGGGCCTGTTTCCACACTGTAAGTAATCTAATTTAATCATTCCCAAATTCCACACCATTTGGGAAATATTCTGATTTGTTTTTAGTCCAGTGTGAATGAAATCACATTTAACACATTGAGACATTTGAGATAAATCCTGGCTGAGCAGTTACTTCAACACCAAGATTTCATCCTTTCTTTACATCCAATCATTGCTTTCATATTGAAAAACTTATCAATCTCTTTCATGAATATTATCGATGATGAAACAGCCACAAATTGTCTGGGTTAGAAAATGAAGAAGATTGTCAAATATCTCCTTATTTGCATCTTAATGAAGACTCTGAGATCTCAGCTTTCTAACAGGGGAACAAATTGCCCTATTGAACTCTGAATGAAATTTATAGATTTCACTGAGATCAATCTCATTCTTCTAAAATCAGGAGAACTTAAGCTAATTTCACACCATCTATCCTCAAAATATGTAACCCTCCCTTTACAGTAAGCTTACTTTTCTCATTAATGGTGCAAAACTAGACACATGATCTTGCCAAAACCCAAATACCTGCAGGAAGACTTCATTATTTGTATCCTCCAACAGCTTTACCATGAAATTGAACATACCCTGTTTCCACGGTTTCTAAATTGCAGCTATGAGGAAAGACTGGAGAGATTGTGGTTGTTTACTTGAGACCAGAGGAAGCAGAGATAACTTAATTGTGGTGCTCACATAACGAGAGGCTTGGATAGGATTGGACAAGTAACTCCTCGTGGAGAGGTCAATTACCAAGTGACACAAATTTAAAGTGATTGGTTGAATGATTAGAGGGGACATGAAGAAAAACATTTTCATTCCCAGAGGATGGTGGGTGTCTGGAATTCATTGCCCAGTTTGGTGGTTGAGGTGCAAACCCTCAACTCATTGAAAAGGAACGTTGATCTGCGTCTGAAACACTGGAACCCGCAAGGTTATAAACCAGGTGTTAGAAAGTGGGATTAGAATTGGTGGCTAGTCTGACCAGCAGATGCAGACATAATGGGCTGAATGGCCTCCTTCTGCAACACAACGTCTTGTGTTCTCTTTGTTTCCTACTTGTGGGTTATATCAACATGAATTTCCTGTGTTTTGAGTACAATGACTTTGAAATCCCACAAAATGTCACATATTGTAATTCTCAAACATAGTGAAAATATAAAATATAGAAAGAAGATTCTAGAAACACTCGGCAGGTTTGGTTATTTTGTGCAGGGAGAAACAGAGTCTGCGCTGGAATCTTTCTGACCTGCTCCAATCTTTGGGAAGGGTAAGTGGAGGAACCAAACTGGGTAGATGGCAAAAATGTTCTTTCGCAATGGCTGGTTTAAAGTAGTGATATTAAGTTCTCAGAAGCTTCATTGTTGCAAACCTGTTTTACATTCATTAGCATGTCATAAACACTCATTAACACCTCAGCCTGCTGGAGTATCGTTCACAGGCACAGACGTGTTAGGCAAAATGAGAAGAAGGTGTGTTTACAAACCCAGCTCTAGACAACAGGCATGTACCTAGCCGCACCATCCCTCCCATCAGTGCAGCACTCCCTCAGTACTGACCCTCTAACAGTGCAGCATCCCTGCAGCCCTAACACTGTTCCTGAGCAGCACGCTGTCAGATCTGAAACTCTGAAAATGCATCATTCCTGAGTAATAAAACCCCACCAGTATTGCACTCTCTAAACTTGACCCCCTGGTTAGAGTGGGTGTACCAAGTAGTGGCACACCAAGAGCAGGTGTATCAAGAGGTTATCTGAGAGAGGGCGGACTGTGCGAGGGTGTACTGAGAGGGGTGTGAATGGAGAGTGAGTGTACTGAATAAGGGTATACTGAGAAGTTGTGTACTGAGGGGATCATACTGAGTTGTGGAAAGCTGAAATACTGAGAGAGGTTATACTGAGAGAGTGTGTAGTAGAAGGGGTGTACTGAGAAGGGGATGTATTAAGAGGGAGAATAGGGGGAGTGAGGGTGTGCACAGAGAGGAGGCATGTAGAGAGGAAGTATACAGGGAGAGGCTGTACTTACAAGGGTGAGAAGGGGGTTTACGGCAGAGACTGTATTTGTGACATTGTAGCTCCTTCCAGATGTGTGTACTATGATGTTGGAGGTACCTTCACTTGACTCAAGACACCATCACAACATCTGCCACCTTGTACAGATGGATTTACAGCTGGTCGGCTTGGGAGGCAACACGATGCCTATGTGTTGAAAAATCACAGCAACAATGAACGTCTTCACTACTGACTTCTTTCAAACCACAGCTAGAAAGTTGTGTGGTATCTCCTGATCGGGAGATCACTGCGTACTTATTGAATTCATAGAATATAGAACATTACAGTGTACTACATGCCCTTCAACTCTCGATGTTGCACCAACCTGTGAAATTAATCTAATGCCCATCTAATGTACACCATTCCATTATTACCCATATGTATGCCCATTTAAATGCCCTTAACGTCAGCAAGTCCACTACTGTTGCAGGCAAGCCAATCCACATCCCGACTACTCCCTGAGTAACGAAGCTACCCCAATACCTGTCCTAAATCTATCACCCCTCAATTTAAAGTTATGTCCCCTCATGTTAGCCTTCACCATCCGAGGAAAAAGGCTGTCACTGTCCACCCTTATCTAACTCTCTGATTATCTTATACTTCTTGATTAAGTCACCTCTCAACCTTCTTCTCTCCAACAAAAACAGCCTCAATTCCCTCAGCCTTTCCTCATAAGACCTTTCTCCCATATCAAGCAACATCCTAGTAAATCTTCTCTGAACTCTTTCCAATGCTTCCACATTCTTCCTATAATGCGGTGACCAGAACTGCACGCATTACTCCAGGTGTGGTCTTACCAGTGTCTTGTACAGCTGCAGCATGGCCTCGTGGCTCTGAAACTCAATCCCCCTACCAATAAACGCCAACACAGCATATGCCTTCTTAACAACCCTATCAACCTGGGTGGCAACGTTCAGGAATTTATGCATCTAGACACTGAGATCTCTCTGTTCATCTACACTGCCAAGAATTTTACCATTAGCTCAGGATTCAGCATTCCTGTGACTTCTTCCGAAGTGAACTACCTCACACTTTTCCGCATTAAACTCCATTTGCCACTTCTCAGCTCAGCTCTGCATCTTATCTATGTCCCTCTGTAACCACAACATCCTTTGGCACTATTCACAGCTCTGCCTACCTTAGTGTCACCTGAAAATTTACTAACCCATCCTTCTACGCCTACATTCAGATCATTTATAAAAATGACAAACAGCAGTGGCCCCAAAACAGATCATTGCGGCACACCACTAGTAACTGAGATCCAGGATGAACATTTGCCATCACCCACCACCTTCAGCTAGCCTTCAGCTAGCCAATTCTGATCCAAACTGTAAAATCACCTTCAATCCCGAAATTCCATATTTTGTGCAATACCCTACCATGTGGAACCTTATCAAATACCTTACTGAAGTCCATATACACCACATAAACCGCTTCACTTTCATCCACCTGTTTTGTCACCTTCTCGAAGAACTCGATAAGGTTAGTGAGGCACGACCTACCCTTTCACAAAACCGTGTTGATTATCACTAATCAAGTTATTCCTTTCCAGATGATTATAAATCCTATCTCTTATAACCTTTTCCAACACCTTACCCACAACTGAAGTAAGGCTCACTGGCCTAAAATTATCACAGTTGTCCCCACTCCCCTTCTTAAACAAGGGAACAACATTTGCTATCCTCCCGTCTTCTGGCACTACTCCTGTCGAGAATGATGACATAAACATCAGAGCTAAAGGCTCTGCAATCTCCTCCCTGGCTTCCCAGGGAATCTGAGGATAAATCCCATCTGGCCCAGGGATCTTATCTATTTTCAGATCTTCCAAAATTGCTAAAACTTCTTCTTTGTCAACCTCAATCCCATCTAATCTAGTAGCCTGTATCTCCGTATTCTCACTGGCATTGCCCTTTTCCAATGTGAATACTGATGAAAAGTATTCATTAAGCATTTCTCCTATGTCCTCAGATTCCACACACAACTTCCCACTGCTGTCTTTGATTGGCCTTAATGTTACTTTAGTCATTCTTTTACTCCTGATATACCTATAGAAGGCCTTAGGGTTTTCCTTGATCCTATCCACCAACAAGTTCTCATGTCCTCTCCTGGGTCCTCTTAGTCTTCTCTTTAGATCATTTCTGGCCAACTTATAACTCTCAAGCCCCCTAATTGAGCCTTCACGCTTCATCTGCACATAATCCACCTTCTTCTTCTTGACAAGAGCTTCAACCTTTTTAGATTAGATTAGATTACTCACAGTGTGGAAACAGGCCCTTCGGCCCAAAAAGTCCACACTGCCCCGCCGAAGCGCAACCCACCCATACCCCTACATGTACCCCTTACCTAACACTACGGGCAATTTAGCATAGCCAATTCACCTGACCTGCACATCTTTGGACTGTGGGAGGAAACCGGAGCACCCGAAGGAAACCCACGCAGACACGGGGAGAACGTGCAAACTCCACACAGTCAGTCGCCTGAGGCGGGAATTGAACCCGGGTCTCTGGCGCTGCGAGGCAGCAGTGCTAACCACTGTGCCACATGCCTCTTTAGTAAGAGGCACGGTGGCTCAGTGGTTAGCACTGCTGCCTCACAGTACTAGGGTCCCAGGTTCGATTCCAGCCTGAGGTGACTGCCTGTGTGGAATTTGCACATTCTCCCCGTGTCTGCGTGGATTTCCTCCGAGCGCTCCGGTTTCCTCCCACAGTCCAAAGATGTGCAGGTTAGGTGAATTGGCCATGCTAAATTGCCCATAGTATTAGGTGCATTAGTCAGAGGGAAATGGGTCTGGGTGGGTTACTCTTCGGAGGGTTGGTGTGGACTGGTTGGGCTGAAGGCCCTGTTTCCACACTGTAGGGAATTTAATCTAAACCCATGGCTCCCTCTCTCGACAACTACCTCCCTGCCTGATAGGTATACACCTATTAAGGGCACACAGTTGCTGTTCCTTGAATAAGCTCCACATTTCAAGTGTGTCCATCCCCTGCAGTTTCCTTCCCATCATCATACCCTTTACAGGAATGCAGGGCAATTTGTCTAGTTCACCACGAACTGAACTGCCCGAAGCATCAGGTTTACAGTCATCCTGGGGGACAGGGGGCCAGCCGTAGCCCACATAATGCTCAGAGTTACCTGGCATCATCCACCCATGTTGCTGAACAGGGTCAGATTTCTCTCCTCAATCTTCAGCTCATGTGTGAACACAGGCAGCAATCCTGAAGGTGGGTTGCCACTCTCCAGGGAGCTGTGACAGTTTACATTCTGCACTCCTCCCAAGTTGCTTCATTTGTTATGCCTCCCCCACCATCATCGTCATCATCAACATTGGCTTGCGGCTGACAAGGGTCAACCCCAGAAGACATGACTAGTGACCCCAGTGTGAGACCCTCTGATTGATGGCAAACCATGGAACAATGCTTGAGCCATTGAACATTGGCTTTTCTGAAGATTTGCTTCTATTACCTGGACCACTTAGGAACACTCCTGTTTCCTCACTGGACAGTGTCTCCAGAACAATGATTGTTCACTGCAGCCTTCACACCAGAGCTCAATAATAGAGGGACAATTTTGAAGAGCAAGACATGGATTGATCAACTACTTTCCATGATGAGGGAGTAGGGGAATCTAATAGAGATACTGACGGAGCTGAGGAATCCAGGGCAGTGGTGAGATGAGGCAGACAGGCTCAAGAGAACCTGAGAGCAGTTCAATTTGAGGATGAATGACTTTCAATGAGAGGCAATTATGACGCAGAAGCATTCCTGCCCTCTAAGGAATGCTTGATTTATGTTTTTTAAATA
The DNA here is from genome assembly GCF_037043375.1 of Chiloscyllium plagiosum. Taxonomy (NCBI): domain Eukaryota; kingdom Metazoa; phylum Chordata; class Chondrichthyes; order Orectolobiformes; family Hemiscylliidae; genus Chiloscyllium; species Chiloscyllium plagiosum. Next base: position 88,184,237 of record NW_028270149.1, on the reverse strand, counting down.
TTAACATAGAAGAATACAGCGCAGTACAGGCCCTTTGGCCCTCGATGTTGCGCCGATCCAAGCCCACCTAACCTATACTAACCCACTATCCTCCATATACCTATCCAATGCCCGCTTAAATGCCCATAAAGAGGGAGAGTTCACCACTGCTACTGGCAGGGCATTCCATGAATTTACGACTCGCTGAGTGAAGAACCTACCCCTAACTTCAGTCCTATATCTACCCCCCCTTAATTTAAAGCTATGCCCCCTTGTAATACCCGACTCCATACGCGGGAAAAGGTTCACACTGTCAACCCTATCTAACCCCCTAATCATCTTGTACACCTCAATCAAGTCACCCCTAAACGTTCTTTTCTCTAATGAAAACAGCCCCAAGTGTCTCAGTCTTTCCTCATACGATCTTCCTTCCATAGAACATAGAACATAGAAGAATACAGCGCAGTACAGGCCCTTTGGCCCTCGATGTTGCGCCGATCCAAGCCCACCTAACCTATACTAACCCACTATCCTCCATATACCTATCCAATGCCCGCTTAAATGCCCATAAAGAGGGAGAGTTCACCACTGCTACTGGCAGGGCATTCCATGAACTTACGACTCGCTGAGTGAAGAACCTACCCCTAACTTCAGTCCTATATCTACCCCCCCTTAATTTAAAGCTATGCCCCCTTGTAATACCCGACTCCATACGTGGGAAAAGGTTCACACTGTCAACCCTATCTAACCCCCTAATCATCTTGTACACCTCAATCAAGTCACCCCTAAACCTTCTTTTCTCCAATGAAAACAGCCCCAAGTGTCTCAGTCTTTCCTCATACGATCTTCCTTCCATACCAGGCAACATCCTGGTAAACCTCCTCTGCACCCGTTCCAGTGCCTCCACATCCTTCCTATAGTATGGCGAACAAAACTGCACACAATATTCCAGATGCGGCCGCACCAGAGTCTTATACAACTGCATCATGACCTCAGGACTCCGGAACTCAATTCCTCTACCAATAAAAGCCAATACGCCATATGCCTTCCTCACCGCACTATTTACCTGGGTGGCAACTTTCAGAGATCTGTGTACATGGACACCAAGATCCCTCTGCTCTTCCACACTACCAAGTATCCGACCATTAGCCCAGTACCCCATCTTTTTGTTATTCTTCCCAAAGTGAATCACCTCACACTTAGCTACATTGAATTCCATTTGCCAACTTTCTGCCCAGCTCTGCAGCTTCTCTATATCCTGCTGTAACCTGCCACATTCTTCCTCACTGTCAACAACTCCTCCGACTTTCGTATCATCCGCAAACTTGCTCACCCAACCTTCTAACCCCTCTTCCAGGTCATTTATAAAAATGACAAACAGCAATGGTCCCAAAACAGATCCTTGCGGAACACCGCTAGTGACGGCACTCCATGAAGAAACTTTGCCATCAACTACTACCCTCTGTCTTCTTCCATCCAGCCAATTCCTAATCCAAACCTCCAACTCACCCTCAATGCCATATCTCCGTATTTTCTGCAGTAGCCTACCATGGGGAACCTTATCAAACGCCTTACTAAAATCCATATATACCACATCTACCGCTTTCCCCTCATCAACCTCCTTCATCACCTTTTCAAAGAATTCAATAAGGTTTGTGAGGCACGACCTGCCCTTCACAAAACCATGCTGACTATCCTTGATCACATTATTCCTATCCAGATGTGCATAAATCCTATCCCTTACAATTCTCTCTAAGACTTTGCCCACAACAGAAGTGAGACTCACCGGCCTATAGTTACTGGGGTTATCCCTACTCCCCTTTTTGAACAATGGAACCACATTTGCTATCCTCCAATCTTCTGGCACTACTCCTGTAGACAAAGAGGACATAAAAATCAAGGCCAATGGCTCTGCAATCTCCTCCCTTGCTTCCCAGAGAATCCTAGGATAAATGCCATCAGGCCCAGGGGACTTATCTATTTTCACCTTTTCCAGGATTTCCAACACCTCTTCTCTACATACCTCAAAGCCATCCATTCTACTTATTTGTGACTCAGTATTCACATCGACGACAATGCCCTGTTCCTGAGTAAATACTGAAGAAAAGTATTCATTCAGCGTCTCCCCAATCTCTTCCGCCTCCACACGCAACTTGACTGGACCTATTCCTACCCTAGTCATTCTTTTATTCCTAACATACCTATAGAAAGCCTTAGGGTTTTCCCTAATCCTACCGACTAAGGACCTTTCATGTCCCCTCCTTGCTGCTCTTAGCTCTCTCTTCAGCTCCTTCCTGGCTACCCTATATCTCACAATCGCCCCAATTGAACCTTCACGTCTCATCTTGAGATAGGCCGCCCTCTTCCATTTAACAAGGGATTCCAATTCCTTATTAAACCACGGCTCCCTCGCACGACCCTTTCCTCCCTGCCTGACAGGTACATAATTATCAAGGACACTCAATAGTTGCTCGTTGAATCAAGCTCCACATATCATTTACTGGTAAAACTCCTCTGCACCCGTTCCAGTGCCTCCACATCCTTCCTATAGTATGGCGACCAAAACTGCACACAATATTCCAGATGCGGCCGCACCAGAGTCTTATACAACTGCATCATGACCTCAGGACTCTGGAACTCAATTCCTCTACCAATATAAGCCAATACGCCATATGCCTTCCTCACCGCACTATTGACCTGGGTGGCAACTTTCAGAGATCTGTGTACATGGACACCAAGATCCCTCTGCTCATCCACACTACCAAGTATCCGACCATTAGCCCAGTACCCCATCTTTTTGTTATTCTTCCCAAAGTGAATCACCTCACATTTAGCTACATTGAATTCCATTTGCCACCTTTCTGCCCAGCTCTGCAGCTTCTCTATATCCTGCTGTAACCTGCCACATCCTTCCTCACTGTCAACAACTCCTCCGACTTTCGTATCATCCGCAAACTTGCTCACCCAACCTTCTAACCCCTCTTCCAGGTCATTTATAAAAATGACAAACAGCAATGGTCCCAAAACAGATCCTTGCGGAACACCATGAAGAAACTTTGCCATCAACTACTACCCTCTGTCTTCTTCCATCCAGCCAATTCCTAATCCAAACCTCCAACTCACCCTCAATGCCATATCTCCGTATTTTCTGCAGTAGCCTACCATGGGGAACCTTATCAAATGCCTTACTAAAATCCATATATACCACATCTACCGCTTTCCCCTCATCAACCTCCTTCGTCACCTTTTCAAAGAATTCAATAAGGTTTGTGAGGCACGACCTGCCCTTCACAAAACCATGCTGACTATCCTTGATCACATTATTCCTATCCAGATGTGCATAAATCCTATCCCTTACAATTCTCTCTAAGACTTTGCCCACAACAGAAGTGAGACTCACCGGCCTATAGTTACTGGGGTTATCCCTACTCCCCTTTTTGAACAAGGGAACCACATTTGCTATCCTCCAATCTTCTGGCACTACTCCTGTAGACAAAGAGGACATAAAAATCAAGGCCAATGGCTCTGCAATCTCCTCCCTTGCTTCCCAGAGAATCCTAGGATAAATGCCATCAGGCCCAGGGGACTTATCTATTTTCACCTTTTCCAGGATTTCCAACACCTCTTCTCTACATTCCTCAAAGCCATCCATTCTACTTATTTGTGACTCAGTATTCACATCGACGACAATGCCCTGTTCCTGAGTAAATAATGAAGAAAAGTATTCATTCAGTGTCTCCCCAATCTCTTCCGCCTCCACACGCAACTTCCCACTACTATCCTTGACTGGACCTATTCCTACCCTAGTCATTCTTTTATTCCTAACATACCTATAGAAAGCCTTAGGGTTTTCCCTAATCCTACCGACTAAGGACCTTTCATGTCCCCTCTTGCTGCTCTTAGCTCTCTCTTCAGGTCCTTCCTGGCTACCCTATAACTCTCAATCGCCCCAATTGAACCTTCACGTCTCATCTTGAGATAGGCCGCCCTCTTCCATTTAACAAGGGATTCCAATTCCTTATTAAACCACGGCTCCCTCGCACGACCCTTTCCTCCCTGCCTGACAGGTACATAATTATCAAGGACACTCAATAGTTTCTCCTTGAACAAGCTCCACATATCATTTACTGGTAAAACTCCTCTGCACCCGTTCCAGTGCCTCCACATCCTTCCTATAGTATGGCGACCAAAACTGCACACAATATTCCAGATGCGGCCGCACCAGAGTCTTATACAACTGCATCATGACCTCAGGACTCCGGAACTCAATTCCTCTACCAATAAAAGCCAGTACGCCATATGCCTTCCTCACCGCACTATTGACCTGGGTGGCAACTTTCAGAGATCTGTGTACATGGACACCAAGATCCCTCTGCTCATCCACACTACCAAGTATCCGACCATTAGCCCAGTACCCCATCTTTTTGTTATTCTTCCCAAAGTGAATCACCTCACACTTAGCTACATTGAATTCCATTTGCCACCTTTCTGCCCAGCTCTGCAGCTTCTCTATATCCTGCTGTAACCTGCCACATCCTTCCTCACTGTCAACAACTCCTCCGACTTTCGTATCATCCGCAAACTTGCTCACCCAACCTTCTAACCCCTCTTCCAGGTCATTTATAAAAATGACAAACAGCAATGGTCCCAAAACAGATCCTTGCAGAACACCATGAAGAAACTTTGCCATCAACTACTACCCTCTGTCTTCTTCCTTCCAGCCAATTCCTAATCCAAACCTCCAACTCACCCTCAATGCCATATCTCCATATTTTCTGCAGTAGCCTACCATGGGGAACCTTATCAAACGCCTTACTAAAATCCATATATACCACATCTACCGCTTTCCCCTCATCAACCTCCTTCGTCACCTTTTCAAAGAATTCAATAAAGTTTGTGAGGCACGACCTGCCCTTCACAAAACCATGCTGACTATCCTTGATCACATTATTCCTATCCAGATGTGCATAAATCCTATCCCTTACAATTCTCTCTAAGACTTTGCCCACAACAGAAGTGAGACTCACCGGCCTATAGTTACTGGGGTTATCCCTACTCCCCTTTTTGAACAATGGAACCACATTTGCTATCCTCCAATCTTCTGGCACTACTCCTGTAGACAAAGAGGACATAAAAATCAAGGCCAATGGCTCTGCAATCTCCTCCCTTGCTTCCCAGAGAATCCTAGGATAAATGCCATCAGGCCCAGGGGACTTATCTATTTTCACCTTTTCCAGGATTTCCAACACCTCTTCTCTACATACCTCAAAGCCATCCATTCTACTTATTTGTGACTCAGTATTCACATCGACGACAATGCCCTGTTCCTGAGTAAATACTGAAGAAAAGTATTCATTCAGCGTCTCCCCAATCTCTTCCGCCTCCACACGCAACTTGACTGGACCTATTCCTACCCTAGTCATTCTTTTATTCCTAACATACCTATAGAAAGCCTTAGGGTTTTCCCTAATCCTACCGACTAAGGACCTTTCATGTCCCCTCCTTGCTGCTCTTAGCTCTCTCTTCAGCTCCTTCCTGGCTACCCTATAACTCTCAATCGCCCCAATTGAACCTTCACGTCTCATCTTGAGATAGGCCGCCCTCTTCCATTTAACAAGGGATTCCAATTCCTTATTAAACCACGGCTCCCTCGCACGACCCTTTCCTCCCTGCCTGACAGGTACATAATTATCAAGGACACTCAATAGTTGCTCGTTGAATCAAGCTCCACATATCATTTACTGGTAAAACTCCTCTGCACCCGTTCCAGTGCCTCCACATCCTTCCTATAGTATGGCGACCAAAACTGCACACAATATTCCAGATGCGGCCGCACCAGAGTCTTATACAACTGCATCATGACCTCAGGACTCTGGAACTCAATTCCTCTACCAATATAAGCCAATACGCCATATGCCTTCCTCACCACACTATTTACCTGGGTGGCAACTTTCAGAGATCTGTGTACATGGACACCAAGATCCCTCTGCTCATCCACACTACCAAGTATCCGACCATTAGCCCAGTACCCCATCTTTTTGTTATTCTTCCCAAAGTGAATCACCTCACACTTAGCTACATTGAATTCCATTTGCCACCTTTCTGCCCAGCTCTGCAGCTTCTCTATATCCTGCTGTAACTTGCCACATCCTTCCTCACTGTCAACAACTCCTCCGACTTTCGTATCATCCGCAAACTTGCTCACCCAACCTTCTAACCCCTCTTCCAGGTCATTTATAAAAATGACAAACAGCAATGGTCCCAAAACAGATCCTTGCGGAACACCATGAAGAAACTTTGCCATCAACTACTACCCTCTGTCTTCTTCCATCCAGCCAATTCCTAATCCAAACCTCCAACTCACCCTCAATGCCATATCTCCGTATTTTCTGCAGTAGCCTACCATGGGGAACCTTATCAAATGCCTTACTAAAATCCATATATACCACATCTACCGCTTTCCCCTCATCAACCTCCTTCGTCACCTTTTCAAAGAATTCAATAAGGTTTGTGAGGCACGACCTGCCCTTCACAAAACCATGCTGACTATCCTTGATCACATTATTCCTATCCAGATGTGCATAAATCCTATCCCTTACAATTCTCTCTAAGACTTTGCCCACAACAGAAGTGAGACTCACCGGCCTATAGTTACTGGGGTTATCCCTACTCCCCTTTTTGAACAAGGGAACCACATTTGCTATCCTCCAATCTTCTGGCACTACTCCTGTAGACAAAGAGGACATAAAAATCAAGGCCAATGGCTCTGCAATCTCCTCCCTTGCTTCCCAGAGAATCCTAGGATAAATGCCATCAGGCCCAGGGGACTTATCTATTTTCACCTTTTCCAGGATTTCCAACACCTCTTCTCTACATACCTCAAAGCCATCCATTCTACTTATTTGTGACTCAGTATTCACATCGACGACAATGCCCTGTTCCTGAGTAAATAATGAAGAAAAGTATTCATTCAGTGTCTCCCCAATCTCTTCCGCCTCCACACGCAACTTCCCACTACTATCCTTGACTGGACCTATTCCTACCCTAGTCATTCTTTTATTCCTAACATACCTATAGAAAGCCTTAGGGTTTTCCCTAATCCTACCGACTAAGGACCTTTCATGTCCCCTCTTGCTGCTCTTAGCTCTCTCTTCAGGTCCTTCCTGGCTACCCTATAACTCTCAATCGCCCCAATTGAACCTTCACGTCTCATCTTGAGTTAGGCCGCCCTCTTCCATTTAACAAGGGATTCCAATTCCTTATTAAACCACGGCTCCCTCGCACGACCCTTTCCTCCCTGCCTGACAGGTACATAATTATCAAGGACACTCAATAGTTTCTCCTTGAACAAGCTCCACATATCATTTACTGGTAAAACTCCTCTGCACCCGTTCCAGTGCCTCCACATCCTTCCTATAGTATGGCGACCAAAACTGCACACAATATTCCAGATGCGGCCGCACCAGAGTCTTATACAACTGCATCATGACCTCAGGACTCCGGAACTCAATTCCTCTACCAATAAAAGCCAGTACGCCATATGCCTTCCTCACCGCACTATTGACCTGGGTGGCAACTTTCAGAGATCTGTGTACATGGACACCAAGATCCCTCTGCTCATCCACACTACCAAGTATCCGACCATTAGCCCAGTACCCCATCTTTTTGTTATTCTTCCCAAAGTGAATCACCTCACACTTAGCTACATTGAATTCCATTTGCCACCTTTCTGCCCAGCTCTGCAGCTTCTCTATATCCTGCTGTAACCTGCCACATCCTTCCTCACTGTCAACAACTCCTCCGACTTTCGTATCATCCGCAAACTTGCTCACCCAACCTTCTAACCCCTCTTCCAGGTCATTTATAAAAATGACAAACAGCAATGGTCCCAAAACAGATCCTTGCGGAACACCATGAAGAAACTTTGCCATCAACTACTACCCTCTGTCTTCTTCCATCCAGCCAATTCCTAATCCAAACCTCCAACTCACCCTCAATGCCATATCTCCATATTTTCTGCAGTAGCCTACCATGGGGAACCTTATCAAATGCCTTACTAAAATCCATATATACCACATCTACCGCTTTCCCCTCATCAACCTCCTTCGTCACCTTTTCAAAGAATTCAATAAAGTTTGTGAGGCACGACCTGCCCTTCACAAAACCATGCTGACTATCCTTGATCACATTATTCCTATCCAGATGTGCATAAATCCTATCCCTTACAATTCTCTCTAAGACTTTGCCCACAACAGAAGTGAGACTCACCGGCCTATAGTTACTAGGGTTATCCCTACTCCCCTTTTTGAACAAGGGAACCACATTTGCTATCCTCCAGTCTTCTGGCACTACTCCTGTAGACAAAGAGGACATAAAAATCAAGGTCAATGGCTCTGCAATCTCCTCCCTTGCTTCCCAGAGAATCCTAGGATAAATGCCATCAGGCCCAGGGGACTTATCTATTTTCACCTTTTCCAGGATTTCCAACACCTCTTCTCTACATACCTCAAAGCCATCCATTCTACTTATTTGTGACTCAGTATTCACATCGACGACAATGCCCTGTTCCTGAGTAAATACTGAAGAAAAGTATTCATTCAGTGTCTCCCCAATCTCTTCCGCCTCCACACGCAACTTCCCACTACTATCCTTGACTGGACCTATTCCTACCCTAGTCATTCTTTTATTCCTAACATACCTATAGAAAGCCTTAGGGTTTTCCCTAATCCTACCGACTAAGGACCTTTCATGTCCCCTCCTTGCTGCTCTTAGCTCTCTCTTCAGGTCCTTCCTGGCTACCCTATAACTCTCAATCGCCCCAATTGAACCTTCACGTCTCATCTTGAGATAGGCCGCCCTCTTCCATTTCACAAGGGATTCCAATTCCTTATTAAACCACGGCTCCCTCGCACGACCCTTTCCTCCCTGCCTGACAGGTACATAATTATCAAGGACACTCAATAGTTGCTCCTTGAACAAGCTCCACATATCATTTACACTCTTGCCTTGGAGTCTACTTTTCCAAGCCACACATCCTAAGTCATGCCTCACCGCATCATAATTTCCCTAACCCCAGCTATAACTCTTGCCCTGTAGTACACACTTATCCCTCTCCATCACGAGAGTAAAAATCACCGAATTATGGTCACTATCCCCAAAGTGCTCACCTACCTCTAATTCTAACACCTGTCCTGGTTCGTTACCCAGAACCAAATCCAGTATGGCCTCACCTCTTGTTGGCCTGTCTACATATTGTGTCAGGAAACTCTCCTGCACACATTGAACAAACACTGACCCATCTAACGAACTTGAGCTATAGCTTTCCCAATCAATATCAGGAAAGTTAAAGTCCCCCATAACAACCACCCTATTACTGTCACTCATCTCCTGAATCACCTTCCCTATCCTTTCTTCAATGATTTGGTTTCAGTGGTTTTTTTCTGCCATTAATTATCAGTTAATGTGTTCCCTTTGAACAATAACCTCCCTTTCAATTTCCTGGTCAGAACATCAGAATGGAGTTAAGCATATTTACAGTGGACTGTGTTTATATGACTCCTGACTGGTTTGCAAGGACCATTCATCTCTCAGTGAGGTGCAGAGAGGTGACACTGTGCTGATTAACTCCTGAAACCCAATCATCATTCCTGTTTTCCAGAGTTGACATTCATCCCAGTGGATAATAGAGAATCACAACCTCTATTATAAAAAAGCTGAATATGTAAAAAACATAAATCAGGCATTCCTTAGAGGACAGGAATGCTTCTGCGTCATAATTGCCTCTCATTGAAAGTCTGTCATTGAAAGTCATTCATCCTCAAATTGAACTGCCCTAATGGAGGCTCTTGCCTCCATAATTATGAAGTGCTTCAAAAGGTTGGTAATGGCTCACCTCAACTCCAGCCTTGATCCTTTGCAATTTGTCTACTGGCACAACAGGTCCATGGCAAATGCCATCTCCCTGGCCCTATACTCATCCCTGGAACATCTGGACAACAAGGATACCTAGAACAGGCTCCTACTTATTGACTACAACTCCGCCTTCAACATCATAATTCCAGTCAAACCCATCTCCAAACTCCACGGTCTAGGTCTCTGCTCACCACTCTGTAATCGGATTCTAGACTTAATGACCATCAGACTACTGTCAATAAGGATGATTCGGAGATGCCGGTGTTGGACTGGGGTGTACAAAGTTAAAAATCACACAACACCAGGTTATAGTCCAGCAGGTTTAATTGGAAGCACACTAGCTTTCGGAGCGACGCTCCTTCATCAATAAGGATAGGTGACAACACCTCCTCAAAAATAATCTTCAACACCGATGCCCCACAAGGCTGCGTACTGAGCCCCCTAATTGTGCTCCTGAGACCCACACAACTGTGTGTCAAATTCACATGAACACCATTTACAAGTTTGCTGACAACACCACCGTTGTTGGTCACATCTCAAACAATAATGAGATGGAGTACAAGAAGGAGATAGAGTGCACAAAGGCATGCTGTAAAGCCAACAATCTCTCCATCAACATCAGCAAAATCAAGGAGCTGGTCACTGACTTCAGGAAATGGAATGGAGGGCACAGCCATGTCTGTGTCAATGGTGCTGAGGTGAAGTCGAGAGCATCAAGTTCCTGGGAGTGACAATCACCAACAAATTTGTCCTGGCCCATCCTTGTCCTAAACAAGCCCAAATTTTTTGTGGCAGTGTCAACATGGATTTATAGATAGGGATTATGACCCTTAGGTTTGTTCCACAAACCCTGGTCTTCATATTACAATTCTTGAAATAAACCTACAGCAAAAACTTTCACGATGAAATCAAAGATAGTGGTTATTAACAAAACATTCAAAACACAGGTAATTGTATCGGATATGTGCTCAGGAAGTTTGGGAAGTCAGGACAGAAATTGAAATAGTTTATAATTACACACTTTAGATAAATACACCTATATTAAAAATGGGTGCATATGAGTTCCAACTTCCTGGAAGTCAGTGTCCAATATTAGTTTCCTGGGTGTGCTGGATCCACTGGTTTCTCCTTGCAGGAGAGTCCTAAGGTAGGCTGCCAACTCAGTTTGGAGTCCTGCTGTCCTCCTGGAAGTCAAATCACTGACATAGAATCCATGAATTGTGCTTTCACACAACCAGCTCTGATTTCAGTCCTGTGAGAAGGCCAGGTATTTCAGACAATGATAAGGTTATTAGGCTAACAGTGTAGTTTACCTCCCCCATTAGTGTTTGCATTACAAAGTGACAAGGTAACTGTAAAACCATTAATGCCCATTTCAACGTTATAGGTCTTAGAATAAACACAGAATAATACAGCAGATCCTTTGGCCCTCCAAGCTTGTGCTGACACATTCTGCCCTTCCATACTAAAACTGTCTTCACTTACAGGATCCATATTCCTCTATTCCCTTCCTATTCATGTGTTCATCCAGATGCCTCTTGCTATTTGGTCTGCTTCCAACAACTCCTCTGTCAGCACATTCCAGGCACTCACCACCTTTAGTGTGAAAAGTGTGCCTTGCACATCTTTTTTAAACATCCCCCTGCATCTTGAAGCTGTGTCCCTTAGTAATTGACATCTCCACTGTGTGCAAAAGGCTTCACACTTTCCAATCTATCTATACCATTCACAATCTTATAAACTTCTATCAGGTTGTCCCTCAAACCCCTGCTTTCCAGTGAAAACAAACCTAGTTTATCCAACCTTTCATAGAGCATGTAAATAGACACTGTGGTCCAAGTCGTCCATGCCAACCAGATATCCTAATTAAATTTAGACCCTTTTACCAGCATTTGGGCAATATCCCTCTAAACCCTTTCTATACAAACACCCATCTAGAGGTCTTGTAAATTTTGTAATCGTACCAGCCTCCATCACTTCATCTGGCAGCTCATTCATCGCTGCATGAAAATATTGTCCCTTTAGTCCCTTCTAAATATTTCTCCTCTTACCTTAAACCCAGGCCATCGAGTTTTGGACTCCCCCAGCCCAGGGAAAAGACCTTGTCTATTAACCCTCCCGATCCCCCTCATGATTTTATAAACTTCTATAAAATCACGCTCAGCCTCCAAAACACCAGAAAAAGTAGTCCCAGTCTATTCAGCCTCACCCTTTAGCTCAAGCCCAAAAACCTCAGCAACATCCTTGTACATCTTATCTGAGCTGTTTCAGGAGCCACATCTTTCCTATAGCAAGGAGAACAAAATTATATGCAGTATTTCCACAGTGACCTAACCAATGTCCTGTACAGCCACAGCATGACTTCCCAACTCCTTATTCAATGCACTGACCACTAAAGGCAAGCATACCAAACTCCTCTTTTCACTATCCTATCTACCTGTAACTCAGCTTTCAAGGCACTATGAACTTGCATTCCAAGCTTTCTTTAGAACATAGAACATAGAACAATACAGCACAGTACAAGCCCTTTGGCTCTTGATGTTGTACCAACCTTTTTATCAGATTCAAAGATCAAACAAACCTACATACCCTTGTACATGTACCTATTCAAGATTGAATGTCCCTCATGTAATCTGACTCTACTATCACTACTGGCAGTGCATTCCACATACCCACCACTCTCTGTGAAAAGGACCTATCTCTGACATCTCCCTTAAACCTTCCTCCAATCACTTTAAAATTATGCCCTCTTGTGATAGCCATTTCCACCCTGGGAAAACGTCTCTGGCTATCCCCTCTATCTATGCCTCTCATCATTTTGTACACCTCTATGAAGTCACCCCTCATCCTTCTTCAATCTAATGAGAAAAGTCCGAGCTCCCTCAAACGTTCTTCATTAGACATGCCCTCCAGTCCAGGCAGCATCCTGGTAAATCTCGTCTGCTTCCACATCCTTCCTAGAATGAGGTGACAAGGAATGTAGAGCTGCAGCAATAACCTCACGGCTCTTAAATTCAGTCTCCCTGTTAATAAAGCCAACACACCATACACCTTCTTGACAACCCCATCAATTTGGGTTGCAACTTTGAGGGATCTATGGTCATGGATCCCAAGGTACTTCTGTTCCTCCACACCACCAAGACCTCTGCCTTTAATCCTGTATTCTGCATTCAAATTCAATCTTCCAAAATTGAGTCATTTCAAATTTTCCAGATTGAACTCCATCTGCCATTTATCAGCCCAGTTCTGCATCTTGTCAATGTCTTGTTGCAAACTACAACAGCTCTCCACACTATCCACAACTCCCCAACTTTTGTGTTGTCAGCAAACATACTAACTCACCCTTCCACTGCCTCATCCAAGTCATTTATAAACATCACGGCATGGTGGCACAGTGGTTAGCACTGCTGCCTCACATCGTCAGAGACCCGGGTTCAATTCCTGCCTCAGGCATCTGTGTGGAGTTTGCACATTCTCCCCGTGTCTGCGTGGGTTTCCTCCGGGTGCTCTGGTTTCCTCCCAAGTCCAAATATGTGCAGGTTAGGTGAATTGGCCATGCTAAATTGCCTGTAGTGTTAGGGAGGGGGTAAATGTAGGGGAGTGGGTCTGGGTGGGTTGCTCTTCGGAGGGTCGGTGTGGACTTGTTGTGCCGAAGGGCCTGTTTCCACACTAAGTAATCTAATCTAAATCACAAAGAACAGAGGTCCCAAAACCGATCCCTGCAGAAGACCACTGGTCACCGAGCTCCAGGCTGAATTCTTTCCATCTACCACCACCCTCTGTCTTCTATGGGCAAACCAATTCTGTATCCAGACAGCCAGATTTCCCCGTATCCCAAGCCTCCTTATTTTCTGAATGAGACTTCCATTTGACCTTATCAAATGCCTTGCTAAAATCTATGCACACCACATCCACTGCTGTACCTTCATCGATGTGTTTTTTCACATCCTCAAAGAATTCAATAAGGTTTATGAGGCATGACCTGCCCCTCACAAAGCCATGCTGACTATCTCTAATCAAACTATGGTTTTCCAAGTAATCATAAATCCTGTGTCTCAGAATCCTGTCCAATACTTTAACCACCACTGAAGTGAGACAGACTGATCTGTAGTTCCCAGGATTATCTCAGTTCCATTTCTTGAACAAGGTGAACAATTGTCATCCTCCAAACATCTGGCACTACTCCAATAGACAGTGAGGACACAAAGATCATCAGCAAAGGCAAAGCAATCTCTTCCCTCGCTTCCCGTGGCAACCTACATAGAACATAGAACATAGAACAATACAGCACAGAACAGGCCCTTCGGCCCACGATGTTGTGCCGAACATTTGTCCTAGCTTAAGCACCCATCCATGTACCTATCCAATTGCCACTTAAAGTTCGCCAATGATTCTGACTCTGCCACTCCCACAGGCAGCGCATTCCATGCCCCCACCACTCTCTGGGTAAAGAACCTACCCCTGACATCCCCCCTATACCTTCCACCCTTCACCTTAAATTTATGTCCCCTTGTAACACTCTGTTGTACCCAGGGAAAAAGTTTCTGATTGTCTACTCTATCTATTCCCCTGATCATCTTATAAACTGCTATCAAGTCACCCCTCATCCTTCTCCGTTCAATGAGAAAAGGCCTAGCACACTCAACCTATCCTCGTACGACCTATTCTCCATTCCAGGCAACATCCTGGTAAATCTTCTCTGCACCCTCTCCAAAGCTTCCACATCTTTCCTAAAGTGATGCGACCAGAACTGCACACAGTACTCCAAATGTGGCCTAACCAAAGTCCTGTACAGCTGTAACATCACTTCACAACTCTTGAATTCAATCCCTCTGCTAATGAACGCTAATACACCATAGGCCTTCTTACAAGCTCTATCCACCTAAGTGGCAACTTTCAAAGATCTATGAACATAGACCCCAAGATCGCTCTGCTCCTCCACCTTACCGAGGGGATTTATCTATCCTCATCATTTTCAAAATTTTCAGTGCATCCTCCTTTTTAATATCAACCTGTTCAAGCATATCAGTCTGTTTCACACTGTCCTTAGAAATGACAACGTCCCTCTCAGTAGTGAATACTGAAGCAAAGTATTCATTAAGGACCTCCCCCTACCTCCTCCGACTCCAGGCACTTGTTCCTTCCACTATCCCTGATCAGTCCTACCCTCACTCTGGCCACCCTCTTGTTTCTCACATAAGTGTAGAATGCCTTGGGGTTTTCCTTAATCCTACCCGCTAAGACTTTTCATGCCCCTTCTAGCTCTCCTAAGTCCATTTTCCAGTTCATTCCTGGCTACCTTGTAACCCATCGAGAGCCTCGTCTGATCCTTGCATCCTCAACCTTAAGTAAGCTTCCTTCTTCCTCTTGACTAGATGTTCCACATCCCTTGTCACCCAAAGTTCTTTCAACCTACCATCCCTTCCTTGTCTCAGTGTGGGACAAACCTGTCCAGCACTTTCAGCTTCTTAAACAACCTCTACATTTCTGTTGTGCATTTCCCTGAGAACGGTGGCTCAGTGGTTAGCACTGCTGCCTCACAATGCTATGGACCCAGGTTCGATTTCAGCCTTGGGTGACTGTCTGTGTGGAATTTGCACATTCTCCCTGTGTCTGCGTGCGTTTCCTCCGGGTGCTCCGGTTTCCTCCCACAGTCCAAAGATGTGCAGGTCAGGTGAATTGGCCATGCTAAATTGCCCATAGTGTTAGGTGAAGGGGTAAATGGTCTGGGTGGGTTGCGCTTCTTAGGGTCGGTGTGGACTTGTTGGGCTGAAGGGCCTGTTTCCACACTGTAAATAATTTAATTTAATCTAATCTAACCTAATCTAATCTGTTGGAAATGTGTTGCTGGAAAAGCGCAGCAGGTCTAATCTAATCTGTTCCCAATTTAGGCACCCCAGTTCCTGCCTAATAGCATTGTAAGCAACACATCCCAGGACCTTACCATTAAGTGTATAAGTCCTGCTCTGATTTGTCTTTTCAAAATGCAGCACCTCACATCTATCTAAATTCAACTTCATCTGCAACTCCTTGGTCTATTGGTCCATCTGATCAAGATCCCATTATACTCAGAGGTAATGTGCTTCGTTGTGCACTACACCATCAATTTTGGGCTCATCTGCGAACTTTCTAACCATAACTCTTATGTTCAGATCCAAACTATTTATATTGATGACAAGGATCCAGCACTGATCCTTGTGGACCATTGCCTCCAGTTCGAAAAGCAGCCCTCCGCCTCCACCACCACACTCTGTCTTCTACCTTCAAGCCAGTTCTGTATTCACATAACTATTTCTCCCTGTATTCCATGTGATTTAATCTTGCTAATCAGTCTTCAACGAGAAACCTTGTCAAACAATTTACTGAAGACCATATAGATCATGCCTACCTCTTTACCCTCATTAATTCTTTTTGTTACTTTTTCAAAAATTCAATCAAGCTCAGGAGACAAAATTTCCAAGCACAAAGTCACATTTACTATGCCTAATCAGTCCTTGCCTTTCCAAATGCATGTAAATTCTGTCCCTTAGGATTCCCTCCAACAACTTGTCTACCACCAATGTCAGGCGAACTGATCAGGCTTGCTAATCCCTAAAGAGGCGCTATTCCCTAGTTGCCATTTTGTCCTTGATGTATTTGTGGAACCCCTTTGGGTTCCCCTTAACCCTATTTGCAAAAGACATCTTATGTCCCTTTTTGCCCTCCTGATTTTCCCCTTATGTATATTTATACAGACTTTATGCCTTTCTCGGGAATCACTTGATTTCTGCTGTCTATACCTGATATATGCTTCCGTCTTTTTCTTGATCAAACCCTCAATTTCTCTGGTCATCCAGCATTTCCCACACCTACTAGCTTTGCCCTTCACCCTAACAGGGACATACTATCTCTGGACTCTCGTTATCTCATTTTTGAAGGCTTCCCATTTTCCAGCCATCCTGATACCTGTGAACATCTGGCCCCAATCAGTTTTTGAATGTTCTTGCCTTTCAAAATTGGCCTTCCTCCAACTTAGAACTTTAAATTTTAGATGCAGTTTATCCTTTTCCATCGCTTTTTAAAAACAAATAAAATTA
Source organism: Chiloscyllium plagiosum (assembly GCF_037043375.1). Classification (NCBI taxonomy): domain Eukaryota; kingdom Metazoa; phylum Chordata; class Chondrichthyes; order Orectolobiformes; family Hemiscylliidae; genus Chiloscyllium; species Chiloscyllium plagiosum. Next base: position 88,167,270 of record NW_028270149.1, on the reverse strand, counting down.
TGGCCATTGATCCTAAAGATCTCCCTGACTGAGTCACCCTACCTCAGTCACCTGCTCTGCCTTATTTACCAAGAGTAGTTCAATAGACAATAGATGCAGGAGTAGGCCATTCTGCCCTTCGAGCCTGCACCACCATTCAGTATGATCATGGCTGATCATCCTTAATCAGTATCCTGTTCTTGCCTTATCTCCATAACCCTTGATTCCACATTCCTTGAGAGCTCTATCCAACTCTTTCTTAAATGAATCCAGAGACTGGGCCTCCACTGCCCTCTGGGGCAGAGCACTCCAGGTCAAGTTTTGCAACTTCTCTAGTCGGTACATCCACATACTGAATCAGAAAATTTTCTTCTACACAGTTAATGAATTCCTCTCCATCCAAGCCCTTAACACTATGGCAGTCCCAGTCTATGTTTGGAAAGTTAAAATCCTCAACCATATCACCTTATTATTCTCACAGATAAATGAGATCTCCTTTCAAAATTGTTTCTCAATTTCCTGCTGATTATTGGGGAGTCTATAATTCAATCTCAGTAAGGTGCTCATCCCTTTCTTATTTCTCAGTTCCACCCAAATAACATCCCTATACGTATTCCCAGGAATATCGTCCCAAAGTACAGCAGTAATGCTATCCTTAATCAAACACACCACTGTTTCTCCTCTCTTGCCTCCCTTTCTATCCTTCTTGTCGCATTTGTATCCTGGAACATGAAGCTGCCAGTCCTGCCCATCCCTGACCCAGGTCTCTGTAATTGCTAAGATACCAATCCCATATTCCTAACCATGCTCCGAGTTCATGTGCCTTGCCTGTTAAGCCTCTTGCATTGAAATCAATGCAGTTTAATTAATCAGTCCTACCTCATCCACTACTTTGTTCCTGCCTGCTCTGACAATTTGACCTGCTCCTCCTGAAGTCTTTCCTCACTGTCTCCCTGGGTCCTAACCAACCCCAATCCCCACCCCTACTAATTTAAATCCTCTCAAGCAGCTGTAGCAAATCTCCCCACTAGTTTATTAGTCCCCTTTCAATCTTTCTTATACAGGTAACATCTACCCCAGGAGACATTCCAATCATTCATAAAAGTGAAACCTGCTCCCCTGCACCAGCAACTCAGCCAGACATTTATCTGCTCTATCCGTCTATTTCTCCCCTAACTTGCTCATGGATCTGAGAGTAATCCAGATATTACTACCCTTGAGGACCTACTTTTAAAATTTCTGCTCATATCTAAAATCCCCCTTTATCAGGTAACATTCTGGTAAACATTTTCTGTACTGTCTCCAAAGCATTCACATCTTTCTGGTAGTGTAGTGACCAGAACTGTACGTAATATTCCAAGTGTGGTTGAACTAAAGTTTTAGAGTTATGTAGACCTTCTTTTGTCCAGAGCAATTTTGAAGCAGAAAACTCATCTGAGTCCTTTGTGAGTTTCACAAGCTTCAGGAAATATGATCATGTGATCAGCCTGAATCATTTTATAAGTCCAACAAAGTTTTCCATCTTAAAAAGAACCCGAATTTAAATTTGAAAGTATGGACGAGGATACAAGTTTCTTTGTATCCTCTTCATATAGTCTGGCATTGACAAGAGACTGAAGGAATTGATTTCATTTCCCTTAGAGCAGAGAGGATTCTAGTAAAGATTAACCAGAGATGTTTAAAATTAGGAGCTGCTTTGGTAAAGTAAGGAAGGACAAACTTTGTAACTGGAGCACCAGATTTAGGATACATCAGAAAAGAACCAACAGAGATGGCGTGGAGATGTTTTTGATCCAGTCAGCTGCTGGTCTGGAATGCAACATTTGAGAGGGAGCTTGGAGCGGACTCAGTAGAAATTTTCCAAAGGGAATTGAATAATTTTGAGAGTGAGGAGTGGGAGGGAATGCAGGGCTAAATGAAAACAGTAGGTAGTGTGGAATTAATTGGAGAACCTTTTCAAGTGGAATCAAAATAGGTAGAATGGCCTTCCCTTGTGCTGTGCCATTTATTGACGCAAACTCAAGATTGTGTGTGCATTGATTTTCGATTATATGTCCAGATTCCATGCCTGTGAGAGGTGTGGGCGTGTGTCGAATTGTGTGTTTAAAATTTGATGTTCATAAATTACTCTTAGAGTTTGACAGACAGGGAACAAGACCGTGATTACATTACCTCTTGTACATTTGGTGTTGAAAGTATTTCTAACCTCTCCTTGTTTATTCTTGCCCCTGGGGCTAAGAGAGCATTGTATTCTCCTGCTTTAGTTTAATTGTATTCACTGTGCTCATTTTCAGATGGAGTTTCTCCCCCTACAGCTCGGGCTTTGTGTTGAAAAATGTGCTTTTAATCAAAGAAAAAAATTACACTGGCTTCAATCACAATGCAATGTTGCCAAGCAACAGGATCTAGTAAGTCACACTAGGCTAGCTAGCAGCTTTCTAATATGCTGATCCCATCCTTGCCTAATCCTTCATCTTTCTCCTGAGTTAGTCTGTGACAGAGTATGGTCCCAGGACTGAGATATCAATCACATTCCCTAAATCCCTGTGTCCCCAAATCTACAATTATTCTGTGCAATCTTGGCGACTTGATTTTGAAAGGTTTGGGGGACAGAGGTTATCTCAATGCAAGCTTATTTAACCTGTAGTCTTTAACCACAACAGCTGACTGCAGAGAGTTACCAGTGACACAAAGGCCTCATTGGAACAGTATCTCTCTGTGGTGTCACATTGAACCCTATTTGAGGATCATGAGGTGTCACTCATGCAGGTTCTCTCTTTGTTACCTTGTATAAATAATACAGGAGCAGCAGGTCTGAGGAGTATGGTTCCCAAGTACAAAATCTAAAGCCAGCACATATTGACCATCTCCAGAAATAAGTTTCTGTAGGTCAATGTTTAAGCACAGGAATAATCTAACATTCTAAACAAGTAACAATCCATTCTTTACAGGTTTTCTGCATGCTGTATAAGTTCTGAGGTACCACGATAATATCCGCTTTCAGAAGTAGTCCAAGCATCTTATGTCTGTATGACCCATTATCAACCCAAGTTGTAGAATAATCTCAACAGAATCCTATTGTGAATGACCATGAAAAACTTGGTGTAGAATTTCATTTGTGTTTCCCCAATAAATTTTGTAACCTTCAGCTCATTCAAACTATTGCTAGCCATGTCCTACCTTCCACCAAGTCCGATCTACTCATTACCCCAGGCTCGTTGCTGTTCCACGCTGACTTTGGATCCAGCTTCACCCTCATTTCAAAATTTCCACCTTTGTTTTGAAATCTTTCCTTAGTCCTGTCCCTCCCCAACTTCTGTAATCTTCTCCAATCATTTGCACCCTGCACAATCTCTGCACTTCCCTGACTCTAGTTTCTTGTACAGTCTGATTAGATTAGGTTACATTACAGTGTGGAAACAGGCCCTTCGGCCCAACAAGTCCACACCGACCCGCCACCCACCCATTCCCTACATTTACCCCTTTACCTAACACTACGGGCAATTTAGCATGGCCAATTCACCTGACCTGCACATCTTTGGACTGTGGGAGGAAACCGGAGGAAACCCACGCAGACACGGGGAGAATGTGCAAACTCCACACAGTCAGTCGCCTGAGGCGGGAATTGAACCCAGGTCTCTGGCGCTGTGAGGCAGCAGTGCTAACCACTGTGCCACCGTGCCGCCCATAATTTTAACTCATTTTAACTGCTATACCGTGGGCGACTATGGCCTAAACTGTTGAGGCCCCAAGCTCTGGACTTTCTTTGTACACACCCAAACCTCTTTCCCTTGCTTTCTTCTGTTATAAGAATCTGAAAGGGTTAATGCTGAAGAGTAAAGAACATCCCACATGATGATGACAGACTGGGGAGAACTGCCCTAGATCATGAGGGAGATGGACTCTGTCTCTGTCATGGTCTCAGTTCCAATGTCTCTCTGATCAATGTAATCTGATCATTAACTTGCAATAAACTACATCAGATTGGACTACCAAGTGGTTTTCCTGCACAACACCAGACCAACTGGGCCCTGGAGATCCCAACCAGGAAAGGGAGGGTGGCAGCAAGTTTACCAGATGGATATTACACTGTGATGGGCAGTGTTGAGGATTCATCTTATAACATCCTCCTTTCAGATAGTCTTTAAAACCTACCATTTTGGCCAAAATTCTGTCACTTCCCCCCAACATCTCTTCACATGTTTCATCTCAAATTTTATCCAATCATTCTTCGGTAAAGAGATGTTTTACTGCCTTAAAGATGATTCGGAGATGCCGGTGTTGGACTGGGGTGTACAAAGTTAAAAATCACACAACACCAGGTTATAGTCCAACAGGTTTAAACCTGTTGGATTATAACCTGGTGTTGTGTGATTTTTAACTTTGCCTTAAAGATGTTATTATAATGCAGATAAAAGCAAAATACTGCAGATGCTGGAAATTTGAAATAACTATATTTAAATACATTTCTTATATAAATGCAAGTTGTTGGAGCAGACTGTTTTGTTGGTCAGTGGCCAATTTTCCTCTTAAGTTACTTTGGGAGATGAGGGATCCCTTGAAGAAAGTCTACTGAAATGTTGACACTCAATCTCAAAATGGATCCTGGCCACTTTAGACTAATGGATTTTGATGGAACATTGGCTTTGAGTTGGGACTCTCAACCTGCCTTGCTTGGTTTTATAAATATCCTCAATGTCTGTTTTGTTTTTCAACAGAATTAAAGCACAACCTCTTTCTGTTTGAAAATTCAAGATTGAAACAGAGCATTGTAAATCCTTCATGGAGAGATGAAAAATCTTATATTGTGCCTTTTGACTCAGAATCCAGCATCATACGTCTTTTTTCAAAAATTGTGGATGGAGAGGGGTGGAAAATATCAAATAAATGTTTTGTACTCCCACGACTGCTGGGACCTACTATGGCTGGCTGAATGACCATGAAATGCACGGTGGCTCAGTGATTAGGACTGCTGCCTTACAGCATCAGGTTCCTGGGTTCAATTCCAGTTTTGGGCAACTGTCTGTGTGGAGTTTGCATAGTCTCCCTGTGATAGCATGTGTTTCTTTCAGGTGCTCCTGTTTCCTCCCTCAGCCCAAACAAAATCTGGTCTCCTTCCTATCGGAAGGATGTTGTGAAACTTGAAAAGGTTCAGAAAAGATTTACAAGGACATTGGAGGGTTTGAGCTATACGGAGAGGTTGAATAGGTTGGGGCTGTTTTCCCTGGAGCCTCGGAGGCTGAGAGGTTTACAGAGGTTTATAAAATCATGAGAGGTGTGAATAGGATAAATAGACAAAGTCTCTTCCCTGGGATGGGGTAGTCCTGAACTAGAGGGCATAGGTTTAACGTGAGAGGGGAAAGATATACAAGAGACCTAAGGGGCAACATTTTCACACAGACGGTGGTAAGTGTATGGAATGAGCTGTCAGGGGAAGTGGTGGAAGCTAGTACAATTGCAACATTTAAAAGGTATCTGGATGTGTATATGAATAGGAAGGGTTTGGAGGGATATGGGCCGGGTGCTGGCAGGTTGGACTAGATTGGGTTGGGATATCTGGTCGGCACGGATGAGTTGGACCAAAGGATCTGTTTCCGTGCTGTACATCACTTTGACTCTATGACTCTATGAGCAGGTTAGATGGATTGTCCAAGGTAAATGTGGGGTTACAGAGATGCTTTTTGGAGGTTCAGTGCAGACTCAATGGGCCAAATGGCCTCTGTCTGCACTCAATGGATTGTATGGTTCTATGCCATCTTTGCTTTATTGTGGCAACGCTTGTCTGCAAATGGTTCTATGACATCCAATTAGGCAAAGGGTCACTCTTTCCGGTGTTCCCATAAATTCTTCATAGTTACTGGTGATTTCCAAAAGAAGCCTGAGTTGATGGTACAATTTCCTGATCTGATGTGCAGGAACAGAAAATGGATTAAACTCACAACAGCTGTAGTATTTGGGCAACAGTCAGAGGAATGGAAGACTTCAAAAAGACTCCAGATTTACAGGATTACAGGGTACCTCAGAAAGAACTCAAAAATGGACTGAGGAGAGCTAGGAAAGGGCACAAAAAGCCTTGGCAGGAAGGATTAGGGAAAACCCAAAGGTGTTCTACACTTACATGAGGAATAAGAGAATGATTAGAGAGAGGATAGGGCTGATCAGGGATAGTGGAGGGAACCTGTGCCTGGAGTCTGAAGAGGTAGGGGAGGCCCTAAATGAGTTTTTTGCTTCAGTATTCATGAAAGGGAGAGAGAGACCTTGTTGATAGTGAGAACACTGTGGACCAGGTTAATAGGTTTGAACAGATTGATATTAAAGAAAGTGGACATGCTGGAAATTCTGGGAAGCATCAAGACAGATGAGCCCCCACGGCTGGACCAGATATATCCAAGGTTACTACAGGAAGTGAGGAATGAGATTTCTGCACCTCTGGCGATGATCTTTGCATCCTCACTCTCCACGAGAGAGGTACTGGATGATTGGAGGGAGGTGAGTGTTGTTCCTCTGTTCAAGAAAGGGAATAGGGAAATCCCGAGGATTTACAGACCAGTCAGTCTTATGCCTGTGGTAAGCCAGGTACTGGAAAGGATTCTGAGAGATCGGATTTATGACGATTTAGAAAAACATAGTTTGATTAAAGATGGTCAGCATGGCTTTGTGAGGGGCAGGTCATGCCTCACAATCCTTATTGAGTTCTTTGAGGATGTGATGAGGCAAGTTGATGAAGGTCGTGCACTGGATGTGGTGTATGTGGATTTCAGTAAGGCATTTGATAAGGTTGCCCATGTTAGGTTCATTCAGAAAGTTAGGAGGCATGGGATACAGGGAAATTTGGCTGTCTGGATACAGAATTGGCTGGCTGAAAGAAGACAACAAATGGTAGTGGATGGAAAGTATTCGGCCTGGTGGTCAATGACCAGTGGTGTCCTGCAGGGATCTGTGCTTGGGCCTCTGCTCTTAGTAGTTTGGATAAATGACTTGGATGAAGAAGTGGAAGGGTAGAATAGTAAGTTTGTGATGACACAAAGGTCGCTGGTGCTGTAGATAGTGTCAAGGGTTGTTGCAGGCTACAACAAGACATTGACAGGATGCAGAGCTGGGCTGAGAAGTGGCAGATGGAGTTCAGCCTGAATAAATGTGAAGTGATTCATTTTGGAAGGTCACATTTGGATGTTGAATACAGGATTAAAAGACAGGATTCTTTACAGTATGGAGGAACAGCTGGATCTTGGGGTTCATGTACATAGATCCCTCAAAGTTGCCACCCAAGTTGTTAGAGTTTTTAAGAAGGCGTACGGTGTTTTGGCTTTCATTAACAGCAGGATTGAGTTTAAGAGCTGCAAGGTTTTGCTGCAACTCTATAAAACCCTGGTTAGACCACACTTGGAATATTGTGTCCAGTTCTGGTTGCTTCATTATAGGAAGGCTGTAGGTGCTTTTGAGAGGGTGCAGAGGAGATTTACCAGGATGCTGTCTGGATTGGAGGGTTTGTCTTATGAAGAGAGGTTGAGTGAGCTGGGGCTTTTCACACTGGAGAGAAGAAGGAAGAGAGGTGACTTGATAAAGGTGTACAAGGGAATGAGAGGCACAGAGAGAGTAGATAGCCTTGAGACTTTTCCCCAGGGCAGAATCAGCTATCATAAGGGGTCATAATTTTAAGGTAACTGGAAGAAAATTAAGGGGAGATGTCAGAGGTAGGTTCTTTACACACAGAGTGGTGGGTGTGTGGAATGCATGGCAGTGGTAGTAGAGTCAGAGACATTGGGTTCTGGATTAGTGGTGCTGGAAGAGCACAGCCGTTCAGGCATCATCCAAGGAGCTTCGAAATCGATGAGGGCTTTTGCCCGAAACGCTGATTTTGAAGCTCCTCGGATGATGCCTGAACGGCTGTGCTCTTCCAGCACCACTAATCCAGAATCTGGATTCCAGCATCTGCAGTCATTGTTTTTACCTCAGAGACATTGGGGACATTTAAGCGACTGCTGGACAAGCACATGGATAGCAGTAAATTGAGGGCGGTGTAGTTTAGGTTGATCTTTGATTAAGATAAATGTTCAGCCCAATATCGTAGGCCGAAGGGCCTATACTGTGCTATACTGTTCTCTGTTCTGTAATGCAGCACACAATCCTGGAGCTAACACTCTTCCTCAGGTAATGACTCCTGAATCAAGTTTCCAATGGCTTGCTTTCCTGCTCAGGAATTCCAGTGATGGAAGCACATTGGATGGCTGCATTTTCCAGGTCAATGAGCATGTAACTGGCTGACCTCCTGGTTGATCGCACCACTGGAAGAAGCTTTGGTACCTTGCCACATCTAGTCACCACAAGAATGCAATTCAGTCACCCCAGTACAACACTGAACTTTCTGAATGTCCACCTAGGTGGACTCAACCTGCACCAATATCCTGTAACGATGCTGCTCCTTTAACAAGGTTCTATTGTCCTTGTGTTTTTTTTCAGAGGGGTTGTAAAGTCAGACATTCCAATATGTTTGGATTTATCTACTTGAGAATGCTTTTCTGTCTTTCTTTTAGAACATTTGTCACACATGACAATAACCATGTTGCTTCTACACCTTTCCAAAATCTACCTCCCAATCATCTCCTCCGTGTCTCTGTTGCTATTGGGGGGCCTGTAGAAAACTCCCAATAAAGTGACTGTTCCTTTCCTGTTTCTGACTTGGACCCATACTGACTCTGTAGACAAACCCTCCTCGATGACCTCCCTTTCTGCAGATGTGACATTATCCCTGATTAGCAATGCCACTCTCCCACCTCTTTTACCGCCCTCCCTTTTCCTTTTGAAACATCCAACAACCATTCCTGTCCCTGTGATATCTAAGTCTCTGTAATGGCCACAGCATCATAGTTCCAAGTTCTGATCCATGCTCTGAATTCTTCCTCTTATTCCTGATATTTCTTGCATTAAAATAGATGCAATTCAACCCATCACAGTGGCTGCACCTTTGTCGTATCAAGTGCCTATCCCTCCTCACAGTCTCTCTGCACACTGTGTCTGGCTGTTTACTACCTACCCCATCTTCTGATCCATACTCAGGTTCATACAACCCAACCACCCTCCCTCCCCCTCCGCCGCCAATCTAGTTTATGTTATTGTAAATTTTGTTTTCTTTTGTCCATGTATAAATTAATTCTGTTTTATTTAAACCTGAGTGGTTGGGCCAGCTGCATACCCTCCTGGAATATCCACTGTACATCTGCTCAAAATGACTAGAAAAGTTAGGACATGGGTTATCTTCTTGAAATGTTTTGAGAGGTCTGGCCTGGTCCATAACAATCCTGTTCACCCAATACTCTATTCCCTATTCTGCACACTGAATTATTATGGTGCAGAAGGAGACCATTTGGCCCATCATGTTTGTATGATGTTTATGATGACAGTGCCTTTCCCTTGGCCTTTCCCCATAACCTTGTACATTGTTTCTATTTAAATAACTATTGAATGGCCTTTTGAATGCTTCAGCACTCAGGACTTAAAGGCAGTGAAATGGTGACACCCCACAATAGTATCCTTGCATCAGGAGCAGCAACATTGTAGCATGCAGTCACAGTTAGATAGGATAGTGAAGAAGGTGTTTGGTACACTTGCCTTTATTGGTCAGTGCACTGGGAGATCATGTTGCAACTGTACAGGATATTGGTTAGGCCACTATTGGAATACTGCTTTCAATTCTGCTCTCCCTGCTATAGGAAAGACTTGCAAAACTTGAAAGGTACAGAAAAGATGAACAATGATGTTGTCAGGGTTGGAGTATTTGAGCTACAGGGAGAGGCTGAACAGGCTGGGGCTGTTTTCTCTGGAGCGTCGGAGGCTGAGAGGTGACCTTATAGAGGTTTACAAAATTATGAGGGACATGGATAGGATAAATAGGCAAAGTCTTTTCCCTAGGGATGGGGAGTCCAGAACTAGAGGGCATAGGTTTAGGGTGAGAGGGGAAAGATATAAAAGGGACCTAAGGGGCAATATTTTCACACAGCGGGTGGTACGTGTATGGAATGAGCTGCCAGAGGAAGTGGTGGAGGCTAATACAATTGCAACATTTAAAAGGCATTTGGATGGGTATATAAATAGGAAGGGTTTGGAGGAATATGGGTCATGTGCTGGCAGGTGGGACTAGATTAGGTTGGGATATCTGGCCCGCATGGACGGGTTGGACTGATGGGTCTGTTTCCGTGCTGTCCATCTCTATGACTCTATGGCTGATGTGACATAATCACTTTGTAATGATTGTAAAGAGGTCAGTCAGCTGGGTTTCACAGAGTTATGAGTTCTCTTAAAAGGGTTGTTAATCTGGTTCAGTCAGGCAGCCCTGACTGACAGATAAAAATGCTGAGTGTCAGAGATACTGACACTCTGGTGCCTGACCCTGTATGATGCAACACTTACTTCAAGGACTGTACATGTGTAAATAAAGAGTAATTTGGGAGTGGGATCTCACCCTCTGTGAAGTTGTTTTGCACATTACCTTCACTTTTCTGTCAGGCCTCCATTGTCATTAAAAATCTAACTTAGCCTTGAATATATTGAATGAGCCAGCATCTGCTGCTCTCTGGGGAAGACAATTTCTTAGAGTAATGACATTTTGAGAGAAGAAATTGCACCTCATTTCCATCTCAAATATGAGAACCCTTATTATGAAATTATATTCCCCAGTTCTAGATTCCCACATGAGGGGCAACATCCTTTCAGCAGCAAAATTGAACCAGAGGATACTGTTACAGGGGATTAATTCAAATGTAGCGGAGACAGTAATTCAGAGTGAGTGGCCAGTCTATGGAACGGACTCTCTTGGGAGAGAACAGGTGCTACTCAACTGATTTCGAGCTTGAGAATTTGGAAAACAATTTGAAAGTAATTTTGAGACAAAAATGTTAAGGTTCTGGAAATTAGCAGATAAAACCGCTCTATTCAGGAAGGGAGGGAACATAGTTAGTGTGGGACTTCAGCAATGTGAGATGAAGACCAAGTGAATTGCTGATTGATTACTTTTGGAACTTAATTCAAAGTGTAAACTCAACTGTATGTCCTTTCCATGTTTAGTTTGTAGAAGTGAAATTAGATTAGATAAGTATGTAAAATAGCTGAGTTAAAAGAAGTACTTGCTGTCTGTTTAAGAATTCAAGCACTTTTGTCTAAAACAGATATTGATTAAAGTAGCTAAGCAGGTTCTCTGAACAGACCTTCATATGAGAGAGAAGGCACCCTGTGGTTTACAAAGAGCACAGTTAGTGTTGGAACTGCAGCAGTGTGGGATCTTAGTAGAGTGGTATGAAGAACAAGCAAGTTACAGAATGACTGACTGACGACTGCTGGAAATTTCCTTCAAAGTGGAAATTTGGTGCAACCCGTGGACAGAAATGTTTTAACTAGGATTTACTGCAGGAAGTAAATGGTCCAGAGCAAGAGATGAGTGGGCGAGGATAAAAGGTTTGGATCGAGAGGCCTTCCTGCAGTGAAACCAATGACAAAGAGATGGCACAAACTGTAATGTGACTGAATGTGAGAAAAGAAGCCGATTGGTTAGTAGGACTAGTGAATGTTTCTAGTCTTTAAAGTAAAAATAAGGTCTTTAGTTTGTGATTGGGTCTCCAGTGTTTTCTTCTTTTCTAAAAATAACTGCTTAAATATTAGATTGATACTGGTGATTTTTTTGTGTTCTCCTTTTAGTTTATAAAAATGAAATATGATTACAGCGAATTACAAAGAGCAGGGAATCTGGAATAACTCAGAAATCAAATATGTTTGTGATGGCAGGTTAGGTGATGCATTGCTGCTGAATCATGTGGAAGTTTCTGGAAACCAATGTGATCCAGAGTGAAGGCATATCTAGTAAGTGTTTGCAAATCAAGGTGTTACAGTTGAGAAGCCTCAGTCCCTGCAGTTGTCTAGCAAGTACAGGATTCTTGTGAGCTGTGTGGAGGAGCATGAAGATTACAGGGAGCATAAGCAAACTGATCACAGCACCTTAGTACAGGAAGCTATTCAAGGGGGAGGGAGGAAGGAAATAGTAATGTAGTATTGGCAGGGGACAGTACAATTAGGGGACAGATGCTGTTCTCTGAAGCCATGAGTGGGAGGCCTGATGACTATGTTGTGAGCTCAGTGCCAGGGTTAAGGACATCTCCTCAACACTGGAGAAAAAACTTGGGGAGTTGTCATTGTCTACAGTTGTACCATCAGGGCTGGAAATGAGGTTCTTCTGAATAATTTTGAACAGTTAGGAGCAAAATTAGAAAGCAGAACCTTCCAGGTAGTAATATCTGGATTACTACCTGAGCTATGGGAAAACTGGCATGGGGTAAATAAAGTTAAGAAATAAAATGTATATCTCAAAGATTGATGTGGGTGAAATGGATTTTAATTCATGGGGAAGTTGACACCAGTACTGAGGTAAAAGGGAACTGATTTAGCGGGATACTTTGTATTAGTCCTCACAATAAAAGACACTACTACAATACAAAATTATTAAGTATTCAAGGGGTAAATGTATAAAATAATAAGAGAAAAAATATGAAGGAAACTAATGGAACTAAAGATCAATACGTGCCCTGGTCCTGGTGGGATGTTTACTAAGGTATTAAAAGAAGTAGCTACAGTGATAGAGGATGCACTGGCAGTAATCTTCCAGGAATCCTTAGATTCTGGAAAAGTCCTGGAGGATTGGAAAATTGCCAACGTAACACTTCCATTTAAGAAAGGAGGGAGACAATAAAAAAGGTAATTATAGGCCAGTTAGCTTAACATCTATTATTGGGAAAATGTTGAAGATTCTATTATAAATAACGTAACAACAGACTATTTAGAAATACATCAAATACCACGCGAGCTCTGTTTCATTATATTAAGTTGGTATAAAGTAATGTATTCATAATGTTACATCCTGATGAAGGGCTTATGCCCAAAACGTCAATTTTCCTGCTCCTCGGATGCTGCCTGACCTGCTGTACTTTTCCAGCACCACCAAAATACTTGTTATTTGTCAGTAAGCATGCATTCATGAATATTCATCTTGAACAATACTATATAATGCAATCAATATAGTAATACAATACAGCACAGCACAGAAACAAGCTCTTTGGCCCACCAAGCCTGCTCTAATTCCTAATCTTTATTTAGATCTGTTACATATTGCCCATCCACAGTTCCTATCCCTCTGTTTGCTTCCCATTAAGTGTCTTCCAGTATATGCCTTAAACTTTGCGAAGATGCCTGCTTCCACCATCTCTACTGGCAGTGCATTCCAGATCCCCAACACCCTCTGGAAATCAAAGAGGAGGCTAGAAGGACACCTGAAACTTCTCCACCTCCTGACTTGCTGTGTTCTTCCAGCCTCCTGTTTGTCTGTTTTGGATTCCAGCATTTGAAGTTTTTTAAAAATTCTACTCTCTGGAAATCATCAGGACAACTCCCAAGAATACCAATTTAAGGAGAGAACTAGCAATTATACTGCATGAGAGGAGAGTGTAGACTGATTGGCAGGTACAAGTGGCATTCATAGTGAATGTGAAACAGTAACTCTGTTTCTCTCCCTACAGAGCTGCTCTGAGTCATGGAAGGTTAATGTGCAGGTACAGCAGGTAATCAGAAAAGTTCTTCAAACGTATTAAGAGCAAGGGATTAGTGAAGGATAGAGTGAGGCCCCTAAGGAACAAGCAGAGTAAACTGCTCACTGAAGCAAAGGATATGGCAGAGGTACTAAATGAAAATTTTGCTTCTGTTTTTGCCAAATCAGAAAATTAGTGACAATGGCTTACGTGGGTGTTAAGTAGCTGACATTACAGTGATAGACAAAGAAGGGATGCTAAAAGCGCTAGTTGCGTTCCTGATAGAGAAGTCATCAGGTCTGGATGGGATGAATCCAGGTTGCTGAGAAAGGTATAGGACAAAATTGCAGATCTGCAGAAAGGAATTTTCCAGTCCTCCCTGAACACAGAATTAGTGCCAGGGATTAGGATTGGAGCATTGCAAATGTGAACCATTTATTAAGAAAGGGGCAAATGATAACCCAGGAAACTACCAACTTGACATCGACAGTGGGAAAATGAATGAAGGCCACAATACACGATAAGTTAAATATACGCTTAGATAAGAATAAGTTTACAATAGACAGTCAAAGTGGCTGTAGAACATAGAACAGTATGGCATATTACAGGCCCAGCAGCCCTCAATGTTGTGCCGATATTTTATTCTACTCTCAGACTAACCTACATACCCTTCACTGTGTTGTTGTGGTTCTGTTCGCCGAGCTGGAAGTTTTTGTTGCAAACGTTTCGTCCCCTGGCTAGGCGACATCATCAGTGCTTGGGAGCCTCCTGCGAAGCACTTCTTTGATGTTTCCTCCGGTGTTTATAGTGGTCTGTCCCTGCCGCTTCCGGTTGTCAGTTTCAGCTGTCCGCTGTAGTGGTTGGTATATTGGGTCCAGGTCGATGTGTTTGTTGATGGAGTTTGTGGATGAATCCCATGCCTCTAGGAATTCCCTGGCTGTTCTCTGTCTGGCTTGCCCTATGATAGTAGTGTTGTCCCAGTCAAATTCATGTTGTTTGTTGTCTGCGTGTGTGGCTACCCTTCACTGTACTAACTTCCATGTACCTATCCAAGAGTTGCTTAAATGTCCCTAATGTTCCACGCACCCACCACTCTCTGAGTAAAGTACCTACCTCTGACATCTCCCTTATACCTTCCTCCAATTATCTTAAAATTATGGCCTCTCTTGGTAGACATTTCCACCCTGGGTAAAAGTCTCTGGCAATCCACTCTATCTATGCCTCTCAACATCTTGTCTACATCCATCAAAACACCTCTCACCCTTCTTTGCTCCATTGAGAAAAGCCCGGGCTCACTCAACCTTTCTTCACAAGACATACCCTCCAGTCCAGGCAGCATCCTGGTAAATCTCCTCTACATTAGATTAGATTAGATTAGATTACTTACAGTGTGGAAACAGGCCCTTCGGCCCAACAAGTTCACACCGCCCCGCCGAAGCGCAACCCACCCACACTCCTACATCTACCCCTTACCTAACACTACGGGCAATTTAGCATGGCCAATTCACCTGACCTGCACATCTTTTGGACTGTGGGAGGAAACCGGAGCACCTGGAGGAAACCCACGCAGACACGGGGAGAATGTGCAAACTCCACACAGTCAGTCGCCTGAGGCGGGAAATGAACCCGAGTCTCTGGCGCTGTGAGGCAGCAGTGCTAACCACTGTGCCACCGTGCCGCCCATCCTTTCTAAAACTTCCACGTCTTTCCTATAATGAGGTGACCAGGACTGAACACAATATTCCAAGTGTGGTCTAATCAGGACTCTGTAATGGTGCAGCATAACCTTGTGGCTCTTAAACTCAGTCCCCCTGCTAATGAAAACTAACACACCATTTACCTTCTTAACAGCCCTAACAACTTGGGTGGCTACTTTGAGGGATCTATGGAGATGGACTCCAAGATCCCTCTGTTCCTTCAGACTGCTAAGAATCCTGCCTTTAACCCTGTATTGTGCATTGAAATTCAACCTTCCAAAGTGAATCACTTCACACTTTTCCAGGTTGAACTCCATCTGAACACTATCTGACAGCTCTGCATCCTGTCAACGTCCCGCTGCAACCTATAACAGCCTTCCACACTATCCACAACTCCACCAACCTTTGTCTCATTGGCAAACTTACTCAGGCAACAGTAAGGACTGCAGATGCTCGAGATTAGAGTTGAGAGTGTGGTGCTGGAAAAGCACAGCAGGTCAGGCAATATCTGAGGAGCAGAAAAATTGACTTTTCAGGCAAAAGCCCTTCATCAGGAATCAAAACATTGATTTTCCTGCTCCTCAGATGCTGCCTGACCTGCTGTGCTTTTCCAGCACCACATTCTCGGCAAACTTACTAACCCACACTTCCACTTCCTCATCCAAGCCATCTATAAAAATCACAAAAAGCAGAGATCCCAGAACCAATCCTTACGGAACACCACTGGTCAAGCTAAATACTTCCCATCTACCACCATATTCTGTCTTCCATGGGCCAGCTGAATGAGCCTACAATGGGGAACCTTATCAAATGCCTTGCAAAAATCCATGCACACCACATCCACTGCTCTACCTTCATCAATGTGTTTTGTCACATCCTCAAAGAATTCAATAAGGCTTGTGAGGCATGATCTGCCCCTTACAAAGCTATGCTGACTATCCACAATCAAACTACAGTTTTCCAAGTAATCATAAACCCTGTCTCTCAGAATCCTCTCCAATACATTGCCCACCACTGACATATTTCTTGAATAAGAGAATAACATTTGCCACCCTCCAATCATCTGGTACTACTCCAGTGGACAGTGAGAATGCAAAGATCATCACCAAAGCTGCAGCAATCCCTTTCCTTGCTTCCTGTAGTAACCTTGGGTATATCCTGTCTGGCCTAGGGGATTTAGCTATCCTTATACTTTTCAAATTTTCAGCACATCCACCTTCCTAACATCAACCAGTATTAGCATATCACTCTGTTTCATGCTGTCCACAGAAACGTCAAGGTCTCCCTCAGTAATACGTACTGAAGCAAAGTATTAATTAAGGACCTCCCCTACCTCCTCCGAGCCTAGGAGCAAGTTCCCTCTACTATCCCTCATCAGCCCTACCCATACGCTGGCCACCTTCTTGTTCCTCACATAAGCATAGAATGCCTTCAGGTTTTCCATAATCCTACCCACCAAGGCTTTTTCATGTCACCTTCTAGCTCTCCCCAGTCCATTCTTCAGTTCCTTTGTGGCTATCTTGTAACCCTCTAGGGCGGCACGGTGGCTCAGTGGTTAGCACTGCTGCCTCACAGCACTAGGGACTGGCTTCGATTCCAGCCTCGGGTGACTGTCGGTGAGGAGTTTGCACATTCTCCCAGTGTCTGCGTGGGTTTCCTCCGAGTACTCCAGTTTCCACCCACAATCCAAAGCTGTGCAGGTCAGGTGAATTGGCCATGCTAAATTGCCCATAGTGTTAGGTGCATTAGTAAGGGGTAAATGTAGGGTTGGGGAATGGGTCTGGGTAGGTTACTCTTCGGAGGTTCGGTGTGGACTTGTTGGGTTGAAGGGCCTATATCCATACTGTAGGGAATCTAATTTAATCTAGAGCCCTGTCTGATCCTTGCCTCTTCAACCTTAAGTAAACTTCTTTCTTCCTCGTGGGCGGCACGGTGGCACAGTGGTTAGCACTGCTGCCTCACAGCGCCAGAGACCCGGGTTCAATTCCTGCCTCAGGCGACTGATTATGTGGAGTTTGCACGTTCTCCCCGTGTCTGCGTGAGTTTCCTCCGGGTGCTCCGGTTTCCTCCCAGAGTCCAAAGATGTGCAGGTCAGGTGAATTGGCCATGCTAAATTGCCCGTAGTGTTAGGTAAGGGGTAAATGTAGGGGTATGGGTGGGTTGCGCTTTGGCGGGTCGGTGTGGAGTTGTTGGGCCGAAGGGCCTGTTTCCACACTGTAATGTAATGTAATGTAATCTAATCTAATCTAATCTTGACTTGATGTTCCATATCCCTTATCAGAGCTGAAAATGTGTTGCTGGAAAAGCGCAGCAGGTCAGGCAGCATCCAGGGAACAGGAGAATCGACGTTTCGGGCATAAGCCCTTCTTCAGGAATGAGGAAAGTTTGTCCAGCAGGCTAAGATAAAAGGTAGGGAGGAGGGACTTGGGGGAGGGGCGTTGGAAATGTGATAGGTGGAAAGAGGTCAAGGTGAGGGTGATAGGTCAGACTGGGGTGGGGGCGGAGAGGTCGGGAAGAAGATTGCAGGTTAGGAAGGCGGTGCTGAATTCGATGGATTAGACTGAGACAAGGTGGGGGGAGGGGAAATGAGGAAACTGGTGAAATCCGAGTTCATCCCTTGTGGTTGGAGGGTTCCTAGGCGGAAGATGAGGCGCTCTTCCTCCAACCGTCGTTTTGTTGTGGTCTGGCGATGGAGGAGTCCAAAGACCTGCATATCCTTGGTGGAGTGGGAGGGGGAATTGAAATGTTGAGCCACAGGGTGGTTGGGTTGGTTGGTCCGGGTGTCCCAGAGGTGTTCTCTGAAATGCTCCGCAAGTAGCCGGCCTGTCTCCCCAATATAGAGGAGGCCACATCAGGTGCAGAGGATGCAATAGATGATATGTGTGGAGGTGCAGGTGAATCTGTGGCGGATATGGAAGTTTCCTTTGGGGCCTTGGAGGGAGGTGAGGGGGGAGGTGTGGACGCAAGTCTTGCACCTCCTGCGGTTGCAAGGGAAGGTGCCGGGAGTGGAGGTTGGGTTGGTGGGGGGTGTGGACCTGACGAGGGAGTCACGGAGGGAGTGGTCTTTACGGAATGCTGATAGGAGAGGGGAGGGAAATATATCCTTGGTGGCGCGGTCCGTTTGGAGGTGGCGGAAATGACGGCGGATGATGCGCTGAACATGAAGATTGGTGGGGTGGTAGGTGAGGACCAGTGGGGTTCTGTCCTGGTGGCGGTTGGAGGGGTGGGGCTCAAGGGCGGAGGAGCGGGAAGTGGAAGAGATGCGGTGGAGGGCATCGTCGACCACGTTGGTGGGGAAATTGCGGTCCTTGAAGAAGGAGGCCATCTGGGTTGTGCGTTTTTGGAACTGGTCCTCCTGGGAGCAGATGCGGCGGAGTCGAAGGAATGGGAGAATGGGATGGCGTTTTTACAGGGGGCAGGATGGGAGGAGGTGTAGTCCAGGTAGCTGTGGGAGTCGGTCGGTTTGTAGTAGATGTCCGTGTTGATTCGGTCGCCTGAGATAGAAATAGAAAGGTCGAGGAAGAAAAGGGAGGAATCTGAGACTGTCCAGGTGAATTTGAGGTCGGGGTGGAAGGTGTTGGTGAAGTGGATGAACTGTTCAACCTCCTCGTGGGAGCACGAGGCGGCGCCGATACAGTCATCGATGTAGCGGAGGAAAAGGTGGGGGGTGGAGCCAGTGTAGTTGCGGAAGATGGATTGTTCCACATATCCTACGAAGAGGCAGGCATAGCTGGGGCCCATGCGGGTGCCCATGGCTACTCCTTTCGTTTGGAGGAAGTGGGAGGATTGGAAAGAGAAGTTGTTCAGGGTGAGGACCATTTCAGTCAGTCGAAGGAGGGTGTCAGTGGAAGGGTACTGGTCGGTACGGCGGGAAAGAAAGAAGCGGAGGGCTTTGAGTCCTTCGTGATGGGGGATGGAGGTGTACAGGGACTGGATGTCCATGGTGAAAATAAGGCGCTGGGGACCGGGGAAGCGAAAATCATGGAGCAGGTGGAGGGCATGGGTGGTGTCCCGAACGTAGGTGGGGAGTTCTTGGACTAAGGGGGACAGGACGGTGTCAAGGTACGCAGAGATGAGTTCGGTGGGGCAGGAGCAGGCGGAGACAATGGGTCGGCCGGGGCAGTCAGGTTTGTGGAATTTGGGCAGGAGGTAGAAGCGGGCGGTGCGGGGTTGTGGGACTATGAGGTTGGAGGCGGTGGATGGGAGATCCCCTGAGGTGATGAGGTTATGGACGGTCTGGGAGATGATGGTTTGGTGGTGGGGGGTGGGGTCATGGTCAAGGGGGCAGTAGGAGGAGGTGTCTGCGAGGTGGCGTTTAGCCTCAGCGGTGTAGAGGTCGGTACGCCAAACTACTATCGCGCCTCCCTTGTCTGCTGGTTTGATAGTAAGGTTGGGGTTGGAACGGATATCCCTTATCACTCAAGGTTCTTTCAACCTACCATCCCTTCCTTGCCTCAGTGGGACAAACCGATGCAGCATGATGGGCCCAGTACAGGCCCTTATGTACTCACACCAAGTTGTATACCAGTTGTTCCGAAAAGCCAGACTGTTGTAGCTATATATAGGATAATTCTGAGAATATTTCTGACCTCACCATTCATATTCAAGCCCAGGTGGTGCAAAATGGGAAGTTGGCCACTTGCTGAGGCAGCCCCATGGTTTTGGGGGCCCAATAGACTGGCTTAAAGCCACTTGAAGCTCAATTGCTCAGTGGTGTATTGGGGGTACTCTTCTTGATCATGATGGTCTTGATCCTGATAGAATGCGTTGGAGCCGTTTGTACCAGTTGTGTAAAAGAAAACTACGGCCAGCATCACGATCCAGCAGGCAGTCATACTAGAGAATAAGAATGTAAAATTCCAGAGATTGGTACAGATTGACTTCTGAGGTAGTCCTTTAAGGTTGAGTCTCTCGCATTGCGAGTAATAAAGGCACTGTGTGTGTGACAGGAATACTAACGTCTGCCTGAAAATTGTATTCTCGACAGAAGGACCCTTCACCAGGACCGGAGAAGGGAAAGGGGGCTGAGAAATAAATAGCGGGGGTGGGGCTGGGGCTGGGGGGAAGGTAATTGGGATGTCAATAGGTGGATGCATGGGTAGGAAGTGATTGTGATAGGTCAGTAGGAAGGGTGGAGTGGATAGGTGGGAAAGTAGATGGACAGTTAGGTCAGGGCAAGAGGACGGTGCTGAGTTGGAGGATTCAAAAAGGGGCCAGCACATGAAAGTAGGTCACCTAAGGTATTCAAGAGCAGAAATGTAAAATACGCAGCTAAACACATGGACAAGGTAGGTTAATCAAACCTGGTTACACTTAAGCAAAGAAGTTTGTAGCCAAACATGTACACAAGCTAAGCTAGCTTACTGTAACTTGTCCCAATTCAACGAGACAACAGGAAGTTAAACCACATTCAACCTGTGATGCAGGAGCTTGAGGTAAATAATCTAATGGTAAGTGCCATGTACCCAAAGCACAATGTGATTGGTCTACTATGTAAACAATGCTTGACAATTTTATGAAGGTGTAGAGGCATATTGTACCTATAAGAGAGTTGAAGGACTTAGCAAGCACACAGGGTACTGGAAAATTTAAAATGTAACTTTTGGTCCAGCAGTTAGCGGTACCTCAATTGCTACAAGACAAAAACAAATCAAATTTGGCCCATCAGTTTAAATTATGCCCCAAGATACCAAACTCCAATCAAGTTTGAATTTAGCACTTTGACAATATTAAAATCAATGAAATGGTCTCATGCTTTGGGGTATAAAACCAAAAAAAAATTGAACAGTTGGCGGAGAACTGCCAAGCCACCAACATAAAAACACTCCCCATAGAATAGCACTCTTAAATGTATTTTTATCTATCAACAAACTGTGAAACAGAAACTGGATTAGTGGTGCTGGAAGAGCACAGCAGTTCAGGCAGCATCCAAGGATCAGTGAAATCGACGTTTTGGGCAAAAGCCCTTCATCAGGAATAAAGGCAGTGAGCCTGAAGCGTGAAGAGATAAGCTAGAGGAGGGTGGGGGTGGGGAGAAAGTAGCATAGAGTAAGAGCTTCAGGGCAGAGGAAATGACCTGGAAGTTGCAGTGGGAGAGGGACTCCCTGAGATTCTTGTAGAGAGAGGAGGAAAACTTCTTCAAGGCAGGCATCCTTGCAAGAGGATTCGCAGTGGGGTTAAAATCAATGAGGTAAAAACAATGACTTCTGGATTAGTGGTGCTGGAAGAACACAGCAGTTCAGGCAGCATCCAAGGAGCAGCAAAATCAACATTTTGGGCAAAAGCCCTTCATCAGGAATAAAGAAACCCTGAAAAGAAGAAAAGAAGACAGAGGAAGATACAAAGGAAGACAGCTGGCTGGTTTTGAAATTTAATTTTTTTGGTAAATTTTAATTGGGGATTTTATTGGACCAGTATTATTGAAGGGAAAGTAAAAGATAAGTTAGCGAAAGGAGTTGTAAATAGTTGTTAGTTAATTATTCTCTGTTAGTCTTTAAAAATATGTTAATTTTTACTTTAAATAGTGACTTTTGGGTTAGTTCTTGACCTCTCAAGTTTTCACAGATTACTGCACAGGATAAATCTTTCCTGTGTTGCTGGTTTAAATTTGTTGGGGGGGGGGGGGGTTACCCCGTGTTTGTAACGCATTCAATATATAATTGGTGAGTAAGAGGTAACCGATACATGATTGACGTGGATTTGTGTATAAAAACACGATTGTAACCATCAAAAGGCAGACTCTCCGGGTAAGGGTGACTGTTGTCCCTTTAAGGTTGAGTCTCTCGCATTGCGAGTAATAAAGGCACTGTGTGTGTGACAGG
The DNA here is from genome assembly GCF_037043375.1 of Chiloscyllium plagiosum. Lineage (NCBI taxonomy): Eukaryota > Metazoa > Chordata > Chondrichthyes > Orectolobiformes > Hemiscylliidae > Chiloscyllium > Chiloscyllium plagiosum. The sequence continues at coordinate 88,145,208 of NW_028270149.1, read as the reverse complement.
AATACTAACGTCTGCCTGAAAATTGTAATCTCGACAGAAGGACCCTTCACCAGGACCGGAGAAGGGAAAGGGGGCTGAGAAATACATAGGGGGGTTGGGGATGAGGCTGGGGAGAAGGTAGTTGGGATGTCAATAGGTGGATGCATGGGTAGGAGGTGATTGTGATAGGTCAGTAGGAAGGGTGGAGTGGATAGATGGGAAAGTAGATGGACAGTTAGGTCTAGGACAGTGCCGAGTTGGAGGATTGGATCTGGGATGGGGTGGGAGTTGGGGAGATTTAGAAACTAGTGAGTTCAATGTTGAGGTTGTGTGGTTTAGGCTCCCGAGGCGGAAGATGAGGTTTTCTTCCTCCAGTTTGTGGGTGGCCTTGTTTCGGCAATGGAGGAGGCCCAGAATGGACACATCATCGTGGGAGGGGGAGTTGAAATGGTTGGACACCGGAAGGTGTGGTTGCTTGGTGCATATGGACCGGAGGTGTTCCCTTGACTGTTCTGTGAGTTTGCAAACTCCGATGTAAAGGAGACCACGTTGAGAGCAATGGGCGAAGTAAATGAGGTTCGGGGATATGCAAGTAAATCGCTGCCGGATTTGGAATGATTCTTTGGGGACTTGGACGGAGATGAGGGGATTGGTGTGGACACAGATTTCGCACCTCTTGCAGCGGCCCGGGTATGTGCCAAGTGCAGAGGTGAGGAGCATGGACCTAACGAGGGATTCGCAGACGGAACAGTCCCTACGGAATGCAGATAGGGGTGGGGAGTGGAATATATTTTTGGTGGTGGGGTCTGTCTGTAGGTGGCAAAAATGGCGGAGGATGACGAGTTGGATTTGGAGATTAGTGGGGTGGAATGTGATGCCCCAGGGATTCTATCCTTGTTGTGGTTGGGGGGGGTTGCTGTTGTGAGGGCGGTGGTGTGAGAAATGGAGGAGATGTGATTGAGAGGACTGTTGATCATGGAGGAGGGAAAGTTACAGCCCTTGAAGTATGAGGACATCTGGGACGTTCTGGAGTGGAATCGTTCATTCTAGGAGCAGATATGCCAGAGGAATTAGGAGTAGTCCTCTCTATCTCCTAAAAAAGATAGGAAACTCAGCATAGGTATTAATGTGCATTTCCCAGATTAGAGACAAACTGAAAATGGTGTTTCGCAGTAATCTATTAGGACCCTTGCTTTTTCTGATTTTATTTAAAAGATTTGGAGCTGGATGTTGAGGGAAAATTCTCTACATTTTCAAATAATACTAAGCGAGGGAAGAACAGTGAATTGTGAGGATGTTGCTGAGTGACTTTAGTGGGACATTGAGAAATTGGTGAAACAGGCAGACACCTGGCAGATGAAATTTAATACAGAGAAAGGTGTGGCAATGCATTTTGGTCGAAGAAGCACAGAGACAACACAAGCTCAAAGGTACATCTTTGAGGGAAGTGCATAAGCAGAGGGACCTCGGGATTCATATTACATAATTCTCTGAAGGCAAGTTGAAATATCTGTTAAGAACACTTATAGCATCCTTGGTATTATAAGTAGTGTATAAAAGCAAAGAGGTGAAGCTGTATCTTTATAATTCATTGGCCAGTTCACATTTGGAGTACTGTATTATGTTCTGTTCTAGGTGGCTTTCAGGAGAAAGTGAGGTCTGCAGATGCTGGAGATCAGAGCTGAAAATGTGTTGCTGGAAAAGCGCAACAGGTCAGGCAGCATCCAGGGAACAGGAGAATCGACATTTCGGGCATAAGCCCTTCTTCAGGGCTCCTGAAGAAGGGCTTATGCCCGAAACTTCGATTCTCCTGTTCCCTGGATGTTGCCTGACCTGCTGCGCTTTTCCAGCAACACATTTTCAGCTCTAGGTGGCTTTATACAAGGAAGGGTGGTAAAGCTTTGGAGATAGTGTAAAGGAGATTTACTCGGAATGATACCAGGAAGGAGGGATTTCAGGCACAAGGAAAGATGAGAGAAATTGGGCTTATTCGCCTTGGAACAGAGAAGAATAAAATGTGACCTCAGTGAAGTGTTCAAAATTATGAATTATTTTGGGAAGGTAAAGAAGGATATTCTATTTCCACAAGTCAGTATGTCAGTTACTAGGGGTCATAATTTTAAGACTGAAGAAGGGCTAATGCCCGAAACGTCGATTCTCCTGTTCCCTGGATGCTGCCTGACCTGCTGCGCTTTTCCAGCAACACATTTCCATCTCTGATCTCCAGCATCTGCAGACCTCACTTTCTCGTCATAATTTTAAGACTGTCAGCAACAGATCGAGAAGTGAGATGAGGAGAAATCTCTCGACTCAGAGAGTTATTAGGATTTGGAATGCACAGCATGGGAGAGCGGTGGAGGCAGATTCTAGGAGTTTTCAAAAAGAGAGCTAGGTATATATTTGAAAGGGATGAATTTAAAGGCTACGGAGATAGGGCTGGAGAATGGGACTAGCTGGGTTGCTCTTTCAAGAACTGGAACAGACACAATGGGCCTCCTTATGTATTGTGAAGTTCTATGATTCTAATAGCATGTTCAATTCTATTGCAAGAGGAATTGAAAATGCAAGAGTAGGAAAGTTATGCTTCAATTGTACAGGATATTGGTGAGACCACATCTGGTTTAGTACTGATCACCATACTTACAGAAGGATGTTAATGTGTTGGAAGTAGTTTAGAGAAGGCTTACCTGATTAATATCTAGAACAAGAGTTGAAATGTGTGGCGCTGGAAAAGCATAGCAGGTCAGGCAGCATCTGAGGAGCAGGAGAGTCGATGTTTCGGGCATAAGTAATGTCTGATTCCTGATGCAGGGTGTACCGAGGGGCTAACCAGGAATGTAGAGTTGAGGTCAAAATCTGATCAGTTATGATCTTATTGAATGGCGGAACAGGCTTGAAGGGCCGAATGGCGTACTCTTGTTCCTTGTTTGTATGCTGAATTTCTCCAGCGTTCTGTGTTTGTATCAGATTTTCAGATCCACAGTGTTTTGCTCTGATGTGAAATGAGACATATCTGATAACTTCATTTCAAATTCTAAGCTGTGCAGAAAGAAAAACTGAAAGGCTTTGCACTGAATGATGATAAATATTTGTTCAGGAAGTATACAAGCGTTTAAGTACATGCAACTGGATTGTGTGTATGACACTTTTCATTAATTCACTGAAAACAGCTTCACTGCTGGCGAGTCAATGATATTGGTACATTGGTGGTGCGTAGCACCCTGTCACTTGGACATTGATTGGTTCAAATCCCAGTCTGAGGACTTCAACACTACACTCCGAGCTGACACTCATGACTATGAGGGTGCTGCTTCGTTGGGGCTGCTATTTCCTGAGGCTGATGTATACGATCCCAGAAACTCTTCTGAGAAAGATTGGGGGATGGGAGTGGTTATGGGTGTTATTTATAATCTTCTGACCAATATTTATCCTCCAGCCAATAGCACTAAATAGGTACAGAAGCAAAATACTGCTGAAGCTTGAAATCTGAAATAGAAGCAGAAAATTCTGCAGAAACTCAGCAGAAATACAAAAGCTCATCGATCTCAAGAGTACATTCTGTCTATTTTCTCTCTCTCTCTCTCTCTCTCTCTTTCTCTGTCCTTTGCGGATGTTGCAAGAGCCTGCTGAATATTTCCACGCTTTCTGTTTCTCTCACTAAATAACTAACCAGGGCCATTATCATGTTACTGCATCCAAATGGCTGTCACATTGTCAACAAAATGGTTCACACTTTCCTGAGGCAGGGAATCATATAAGGTCTGCCCTTAGTTGGACTTTCCTTGGCATATCTTTGTTTTCATTAATGTGGCAAATTGCTGACAATGCAACCTGGCAGGTCAATAAGACATGAAGGAGATCAAAAGCAATTGTTTAAATCAAACTTTACCACTCCAGCTGTTCAAAAACAAAACTCTGCGAGCAAGAAAACATGGCTGCCACCAATCACGTGCTGCAAGTTGAGCACAATTCTGGAAAGTTCCAAAAGTTATTACAAGGATGGAGCTTCAACATAATCCTTTACATCATTGTGTTGCAGTCAAAAAAGCACATTGCTGGTCGCGATTGGAAAATCATTACACCCTATACTACTAGCAGTGTTAATAATCCTGGAATCTCAGAATTAATACAGCACAGAAAGGGGAGGCGATGGCCTAGTGGTATTATCGCTAGACTATTAATCCAGAAATTCAGCTAATGTTCTGGGTATGGCGGATGGTGGAATTTGAATTCAATAAAAAAAATCTGGAATTAAAATTTGATTATATGAAATCTTTGTCGAATGTCGGAAAACCCCATCTGACTCATTAATATCTTTCAGGGAAGGAAATCTTCCATCCTCATCTGGTCTGGCCTACGTGTGACTCCAGACCTACAACAACATGGCTGACTCTTAATTCTCTTCTGGAATGGCCTAGCAAGCCATTCAGTTGTGTCAACTGTTACAAAGTCTAAAAGAAATGAAGTAGATGCATCAATCTGGACAAAAGCAGAAAAAGCCCTGTCAACCCTGCAGGGTCTCCTTTCTAACATCTGGAGGCGAGTGCTAAAATTGGGAGAGCTGTCCTACAAACTAGTTAAGCAACAGCCTGACATAGTCATATTTATGGAATCGGAGAGGAGAAAGTGAGGACTGCAGATGCTGGAGATCAGAGTCAAAAAGTGAGGAGCAGGAGAACCCATTTCTGATGAAGAGTTTACGCTCGAAACGTTAACTCTCCTGCTCATTGGAATCTGCCTGACTGGCTGTGCTTTTTCAGCGCCACACTTTTTGACCCTTACTCATGGAATCATACCATACAGACAATGACCTGGACTCTGCCATCACCATCCCTGGATATGTCCTGTCCCATTGGCAGGAAAGACCCAGCAGAGGTAGCAGCACAGCGGTATACATTCAGGAGGGAGTTGCTCTGGGAGCCCTCAACACTGGACCCCATGAAGTCTCATTACTTCAGGTTAAATGTGGGCAAGGAAACCTCCTGCTGATTACTACGTACTGTCCTCCCTCAGCTGATGAATCCAGAATTCTCCATGTTGAACATTACTTAGAGGGTGTTCTGAGGATGGCAAGGCCAGAAATGTACTCTGGATGGGGGATTTCAATGTCTGCCACCAAGAGTAGCTCAACAAGAGTACCGTTCAAGCTGGTTGGGTCTGAAAGGACATAGTTACTATACTGTGTCAGCAGCAGCGAGTGAGGAACCAACAAGAGGGAAAATCATACTTGACCTCATCCTTACCAATCTGCTAGCTGCAGATCTGTCTATGATGATTTCAGTAAGAGCGATCTCAGCACAGTCCTTGTGGAGAATCAATCCTGACTTCACATTGAGAATAATCTCCATTGCGTCTGGCACCATCACTGTGTGAAATGGGACAGACTTCGAACAGATCCAGTAGCTCAAGAGTGAGCCATGGCTATAGGCCATTAAAAACAGCAGAATTGTACTCCAGCATAACTTGTAACATCATGGCCCGGCATATCCCCTACTCAACCATTACCATCAAGCCAGGGGATCAACCCTGGTACAGTGGAGAGCAAGACAGGAGCAGCACCAGGCATATCTGAAGATGAGCTGTCAGCCTGGCAAAGTCACCAAACAGGCCTACTTGCATGTTAAATGAACAGCAAGTGATAGGCAGAGCTAAGCGATCCCACAACTCACTGGAGGAGGAGGCTCTAAAGGTACGCCCATCCTGAATGATGGAACAGGCCAGCACGTCAGTTGTAAAAGATAAGGCTGAAGCTCTTGCAGAAATCTTCCTCCAGAAGTGCCAAGTGAATGATCCATCTTGGCTTCTTCCAGTGGTCCACAGCATGACAGTTACCAGTCTTCATTACAGCTCCTGACCTCATTACAGCCTTGGTTCAAACATGGACAGAAGAACTATATTCCAGAGCACCTTGAGGAAACCCACGCAGACACAGGGATAATGTGTATACTCTGCATAGACAGTCACTGGAGGCTGGAGTTGAACTTGGGTCCCTGGTGCTGTGAGGGTCAGTGCTAAATCACTCCATCACCAATTTGATTCATTCCATGTTATATCAAGAAACGGTTGCAGGTACTGGAGACTGCAAAGGCTATGGGTTCTGATATCTTTCTGGCAATAGTATTAAAGAGTTGTGCTCCAGAACTTGCAACTCCCCAAGCCAAACTGTTCCAGTACAATTACAACTCTGGCATCTACCCAACGGTGTGGGAACATTGCCGAGATATGTCCTGTACACAAAAAGCAAGGCAAATGCAACCTGGTCAATAATTACCCCATCAGTCTACTCTCCATCAGCAATAAAGTGATGGAAGGTGCCACCAACAGTGCTATCAAGCAGCACCTGCTCAGCAATAACCTAGTCAGTGACACCCAGTTTGGGTTCCACCAGGGCCACTTAGCTCCTGACCTCATTACAGCCTTGGTTCAAACATGGACAGAAGAACTATATTCCAGAGGTGAAGTGAAAGTTACAGCCCTTGATATCAAGGCTGCTTTGACTGACTGTGCCATCAAGGAGCCCTACAAATACTGGAATCAATAGGTATGAGTGGACAAACTCTCTGCTAGTTGGAGTCATTCTTAACTCATAGAAAGATGGTCGTGGTTGTCAGAAGTCAGTGATCTCAGCTCCAGGACATCTCTGCAGGAGTTCCTCAGGGTAGTGTTCTAGGCCCTACTATCTTCAGCTGTTACATCAATGACTTCCACCTTAAAGTGTGAAGGGATGTTCACCAATGATTGCACAATGCTCAGTATCATTCGCGACTCCTCAGACACTGAAGCAGTCCATTTTCAAATGCACCAAGATCCGGATAGTATCCAGGCTTGGGTTGACAAGTGGCAAGTAACATTCTTGCTACACAAATGCCAGGTTATCACCATGGCCAATAAGTGACAATCTAACCACCACCCCTTGATCAACTTCTTGGAGGTTATCACTGACCCGAAATTCAATTGGACTCATCATATAAACACAGCGACTACAACAGCCAGTCTGTTAGGAAAAGCCTGTCCATCATCTGCAATACACAATGTCAGGAGTGTGATGGAATACTCCCCACTTGCCTGGATGGATGCAACTCCAACCACACTCAAGATGCTTGACAATATCGAGGACAAAGCAGCGCACTTGATTGGCACTGCATCTCCAAGAGTGGAATAGAGTAGAATTCCTACAGTATGGAAACAGGTCCTTTGGCCCATCGAATCCACACCAGCCTTCCAAGAAGCATCCTGCCCAGAACCATCTCTTTACTCTATCCCTGCAACCCTGCATTGCCCATATCTAATCCACCTTTCCTGCACATCCCTGGACAATATGGGCAACTTAGTATGACCAGGTAAAAACAAGGACTGCAGATGCTGGAAACTAGAGTCTAGATTAGAGTGGTGCTGGAAAAGCACAGCAGGTCAGGCAGCATCCGAGGAGCAGGAAAATCAACTTTTCAGGCAAAAGCCCTTCATCCTAACTTAGTATGGCCAGTCCACCTAATCTGTACGTCTTTGGACAAAGTTAAAAATCACACAACACCAGGTTATGGTTCAACTGGTTTGTTTGGAAGCACAATTTTTCGAAGCACGCTCCTTCACCAGGTGGTTGTGGAGTATAAGATCGTAAGACAGAGAATTTATAGCAAAAGTTTTCAGTGTGGTATAACTGAAATTATATATTGAAAAAGACCCGGATTGTTTGTTAAGTCTCTCATCTTTTAGAATGAGCGTGTTGGTTTCAGTTCTTTCATATGTAAATCACAGAATGTTTTTAAAAGTTGCATTCTGAAGTGAACTTTAACAATTGTTGTCATGTCGGACCAGATCTTATCTCGGTCTTATGATCTTATACTCCACAACCACCTGATGAAGGAACACCACTCTGAAAGCTAGTGCTTCTAAATAAATGGGTAGGACTATAGCTGGTGTTGTGTGATTTTTAACTTTATACACTCCAGTCCAACACCGGCATCTCCAAAACATCTTTGGACCGTGGGAGGAAACCAGAGCACCTTGAGGAAACCCATGCAGACACAGGGATAATGTGTAAACTCTGCATAGACAGTCACTGGAGGCTGGAGTTGAACCTGGGTCCCTGGTGCTGTGAGGGTCAGTGCTAAATCACTCCACCACCAATGATGAGTAGCAGCAGTGCGTACTCTTGACAAGATGCATTGCAGAAATTAACCAAGAATCCTCAGACAGCACCTTCTAAACCAATGACCATTCCCACCTAGAAGAACAAGGGCAGCAGATATTTGAGAACACGACCATTATCAAGTTGTTCTCCAAGCCATTCACCTTCCTGACATGGAAATATATCACCGATCTTTCACTATTGCTTGATCAAAATCCTGGAATTCCCTCCTTAATGGCATTGTGGACTGCAGTCGTTCAAGAAAGTAGCTCACCATCACTTTCTCAAGGGCAACTAAGGACAAGCAATAAATGCTGGCCAGTCAGCAATGCCTACATCCCACATCTGAATTATAAAAAAGGGGAATGTTCAGCCAACTGTGCCTGCAGCCATTCCCCTACATCCATGCATTCTATTTCTATCCAAATATACCCTTTTGAATGCTTCAATTGATCCTACCTGCACCACATTTTCAGGCAGAGCATTCCATTCCATATCCTAACCACTCACTGTATGGAAAAACATTTTTTAGAATAGAATCCCTACAGTGTGGAAACAGGCCCTTCGGCCCAACAAATCCACACTGACCCTCCGAAGAGTAACTACTCTACATTTACCCCTGACTAATGCACCTAGCATACATATCGCTGAACACTATGGGCAATTTAGCATGGCCAATTCACCTAACTTGCACATCTTTGGATTGTGGGCAGAAACTGGAGCAGCCAGAGAAAACCCACATAGACATGGGGAAAATGTGCAAACTCCACACAGACAACCACCTGAGGCGGGTATTGAACCCGGGTCCCCGGTACTGTGAGGCAACAATGCTAACCACTGAACCACTGTTCCGCTCTAATTCTCTTACATCACTCTTGTTTCTTTTGCAGATCACATCAAATGTATGCCCCTTTGCTCTTGTTCCTTTTACGAATGGAAACATCTTTTCCCAGTCTACTCTATTCAGCCTGCTCATGATTTTGTAAACTTTAATCTGTCATAGAAACATAGAAACACAGAAACATAGAAACATAGAAACATATGTCCTCACCTCAGTCTTCTTCGCTAAAAGGAGATCCATCCTAACTTCTTCAATCTACCCTCATAACTGAAGTTTCTCATTCTTGGAACTATTTTTGTAAATTGCACTCACTCCAATGCATTCACATCTTTCCTGGGCACAATACTCCCGCTCAGGTCTAACAAGTGTCTTGAAACTTGTTGAAAACCCCTTTTTTTTTTCTTGTATTCTATGCCTCTATAAATAAGGCTGAGAACATTGTTTGTTCCTGAGGAAGAACTCATGCTCGAAACAGCAACTCTCCTGCCCCTCGGATGCTGCCTGACCGGCTGTGCTTCTCCAGTGCCACACTTTTCAATTGAGAACATTGTATACTTTACATACTGCTCTCTCCATCTATCAAGCCATCTTCTGTGTACATATATACGCCCCAAGTCCTTCTGATGCTCCCAATCCCTTTAGAATTGTGCCCCCTATTTTATATTCTTCCAATGTTCTTCAGTGTCCAGTAGTAACTTCATTGTGCCCTATAGTGAACAATGGCCAGAGAAATAAAAACTAACTGAGAAATTGAAAGTGAATCCTTCATGGCACTCTGGCCTTTGCATACTTTCACTCCCTGCACTTCTCTGGATCCCAGGCAGCCTGCTTTGAATGTCAGAAGAGAATACAGCAAGTCGACCTCCAGGCTCTTACTAAATCCTGCCTCAAGTCTTCAAGACCTCTCAAGTCCTGATTTCCAGAGAGATTCTGGTATTTGCCTGAAAACACAGCTTGTTCCTAGTCCACAAAAAAAAATCTTGCTGTATCATCATGAACTTTAAAGGAATTATAAAGCACATTAACATCAACTATGTGGACACAAATGAAATTTAACACTGATCTGAAGGAAACCTTGATGAACTCTAAGACAGGTACGTGTGTCATTGTGAAGTCTACTCCGCGTCTGAATCTGAATAAATAATACTCATTGTTTAAAATTCAGAGAGCTTGCTGCATCTCATGTTAACTTGATCTTTAGAAGGGGTTTGGAAATATTCCACAGCTTATTGAAATTAAACCATGGCACTTATGGACAGAAGACAAAGAGAATGACAGAACTTCTATCTGTTTGTCAGTCTGTCTCTTTCTCTCCTCTGACTGTAACAACAGCTGATAACAACTTTGTGGGAGAAATAGAGCATATTGGAACTGAGAAAGGTGGGATCACCTTAACAAATGGGGACTACAGGACTGCGTTACTAACAGCGCAAAAACTGAGAAGGATGTGTAACTTAGAGGGTAAATTCAGTGGTCCAAAAATTACTGTCAAAACAATGGTTTACTAATGAGTATTATCTGTTCGTCATTTGGAAATGTTGCAGAAACTTCAGGGGAGGACAGATGTGTGATTAAAGATGGAAATCAAAATATTGTTCAGGTTTGCCACTGCATGGTTATCTTCACAAAAACACTATCTTGCTGACTGCCTCATCATTGACATACAACAAATGGAGTGAGCTTGCTGCACTACTGTAATAGGTAGAAATTAAACTCATTGAGGAAAGTTAAATTCAATCACTTCAGGTGTAAGTACCTAATAATGTCATGAAAAATGTTAGTTCTTGCCAGCCAAACTCCCTGATGCTGGAAATGAACTAGTGCAAATGCAGACTCTCATTCCTTCAATTCTTACGTTTTGGAGGTTTTTTTTCAAAACACCTTCCCCTTTCTTCCATTTCCTTCTTTAGATTAGATTAGATTCCCTACAGTGTGGAAACAGGCCCTTCGGCTCAACAAGTCCATACCGACCCTCCGAAGAGTTACCCATCCCGACAAACGCACCTAACAACTATGGACAATTGAGCATGGCCAATTCACCCAACCTGCACATCTGTGGAATGTGGGAGGAAACTGGAGCACCCAGAGGAAACCCATGCAGACATGGGGAGAATGTGCAACCTTCTTAATTACATTAATTCCTGGCTTTCTTTCTCTCACTTTCTATGCCTGGGTTGGCACTGAATTCACTCATTCTAACTTAGACTCCGTTCACAGTCCTTCTGAGAATTTCACTATCCTTCAATCTATTTAATAGTCAGATTTTAGATGCCCTGTCAAGGTGCTGAGTCTGTATCTTTTCCATCTCAAGCTTCCAGAGCAAAAATATAAGGAATCAGGAGAAACACTTCACTGGTTGGAGTCAACCATGGCCAAAATGAAGATGGTTGTGGTTTGAAAGTCAGTAATCTCAACTCCAGGATGTCTCTGCAGAAGTCCTTAGGGCAGTATCCTAGGTCCAACTATCTTCAAGGTGAAGGTGAGGACTGCAGATGCTGGAGATTAGAGTTAAGAGTGCGGTGCTGGAAAAGCGCAGCAGGTCAGGCAGCATCTGAGAAGCAGGAAAATCGACGTTTTGGGCAAAACCATCAGGCCAACCATCTTCAGCTGCTTCATCAATGACCTTCCCTTTTTAGAAGGTCAAAAGTGGGAATTGCCATGTACAGAAGGTGGACATCTAGAATCCTGAGTCCCTAGGTTTTTGTTGAGCAACTCTGTCAGTCCCATGCCAATGCTCTCTTTATATAATCTAGCAAGTTTACTTCTCTCAAAAGTCTGTCTTTTTTTGTTATGAAAGTGTTGATCATTTCTACTTCACGTATGGTTCATTGCTCAACATATAGTATTCAATTCAAGTGGATTGGAGAGGTGTGCATCCTTGGTCTTGACATGATGTCCAGGATACATTCCTGGGAAGAGCTCATGTTTAGACAAAATGTTACAAAGTTGGAATAGGTGGATGTTTAGTCTTCCATTCTATGGACTGATTTAATGCTTGGGGCATTGTTTGAAAGGAAATAGCTTTAAATAATTCAGGATACTGTTTAAAAACAGCTGCAGAAATTACCTTACCTACAAGAGAGCCTAAGTTTCCAAAAACCCCTGAAGTGGATTAAGAGGAGACATGTCTACACAGACCTACCTGCAGAATCTCACAACTACCATTGTAAGCAAAAGACATCTCAACTGTGGAAGCTGCTGGAGACAAAGGATGTCTACCAAAATCCATTATGCAAAAGGGTGCTGAGGTCTACCATATCTGTTTCAATGGCACCTTAATAGCTTTGACAGTGGGGGATTGCAACTTCATTAACGAGGATTATCCCCATCATGTGCCTATAGCCAGCTAACACATTTGAAACATAATTGAAGAACTAAATCTATTGAGATTGTCTGAGGCTGTAACATCAAAAAAGCCTGTAGTATGGAGCAGTAACATCTGCTCTCTCTCTGTCTTTCTCTCAACAGTTTCTTTCAAGTTTGGACCTTACTTCTGCTATGTTTTGGAATACATTACAGGAAATAGAGAATTTTAATTAAAGTAACTCCAAGAGCATCAGCTCCCACTTTGAACAAGGACAGAGATTACAGCTTTAGATAGACTGTCTCCAGTGTTATGGATCAGACCAGACCCCCTCAATATATTTAAGAAACTTTTATGGACCCTAACTTTTTCTTAGTTTAAAGGTCAACGTGAAGTGTGTGTTCCAGATGTGATGCAATTGGTCAAACCACTTGAAGTTAAGCAATGTATTTAATGCTATATATAAAACACAAATAAAAGGAATTGGAATTTAGAATAACTTACAGTTGGACAACTTAACTGAATACAGTATCTATTACTAATTAACTGTTCCAGTATAGTAACATCCCATAAACATGCTCCTTGGCAGAAAGGTAAATGCAGATACAGATTTTTACGCGCAGTTTCCTAATCAAGGAGGGAACAAGATCAAGAGATATTTCAGAGAAAGTTACAGTTAGGAATCATTGACTGAGGCTTGTAACCCTTCTGGGACGTAAACAGTTTCCAACTACGACACCTAAAAAAATTAGAAAGCCAAATCTGGGAGAACAGGTCATTCCCTTTCATTTTTTACATCTGTTTTAAAAAAAAACCCAAAAGGTCTCTTGAATTATTAATTTAGACTGTCAACAACAGACACTTCGGCACCTCTGCCGTTACAAACTCTCTTCAAAAAACCCAGGACAAATAACATTTTTAAAGTGACAGCTTTGTGACAATTCCCCCCTTTAATAAAAAATAAAGTATCAATATACAAAGATGGCTTCATTTTAAAACCTTTAGTCTTATTCTATAAGTACACTGAAATGCATACACACTAAATTGACTCTAAGCATAGAAACCTTCACTATTACATTCTAGTTCAGCTTGTTTACTTCTGCCACCGAACACCTTTGTCTTTTTTCATCCAAGTCACAACAACCCTTCAGTAATGCAATATGTAAAATTTTCAAATTGAATGGCTGTAATAATAAGTTCCATTTAAGCAGTGTGGAATTTTTGTCCATAACTTTCTCCAAAAGCTTTAATACGTTATGATCAGTATACACGGTTGTCTTAGATGCTCTGGGAAACTCCCCGATGACCTTTGTTTTCATATTTCTTGGGGCCACCTACCTATATCTGATAACATGGCCCAGGAACATGACTTGGGCTTTTGCAAATTCACTCAGCCAGGTTTCTCACAAAACCTGCTTCCCAAAGATGTATGACTGAAAAAGATCAGATAGTTGATTTACATTACTCAACTAGGTAATGTAGGAAAGAGTTTATGGGTTAGTCTTTGAAATGTGGCTGGCACAGTTTTCATACCAAATGGCATGAATTTAAATCAGTACAGTTCATTCAGTGTCATGAAAGCTGAAATTATCTTTGCTCTTTCAGATACCTGCTAGTATCCTCTGAAGTCTAACTTGGAAATATAAATTATTTGTCCCACATTCTCAGTACAGTCTTCCAAACATGGAATAGGATATGATTCAGACTTTGCAACTTCTTGGGTACCATTTTGGCACTGTTATCATGGGTGAGCTCCAGGTCACTGCAACTCACTTCAATTATATTCTTTTTGAGAATGCATTTAATCTCTTTTTGAACCTATGCCAAATTTAAAAGGTTAAATCTATAAGGATGTTGCTTAATTGGAACAACATTTCTTATATCTACATCATGCATCATCAGATTCGTACTTCCCACCTCATTCCCTCATAATAACTCTTCATGACATTTCAATATTCCTCTGGAAAGTAACTTAATAATTTATCCCAATTTTTGGGAACTTCCTCATTGTCCAAGGAAATTTGAGGAATGTCCAATTCAGAGTCCTCTGAATTTTGTTCTACATTCTGTGTTGTAACCAGTAACACCTCCTCTTACTTTCCTCAAAATAACTTTTGAGCATGTTCAAAATGCTCACACTCTGTGAGCTTTCTTTCTTTCTGGAGTTCTTATCAAATAATTCACCTCATTCAATCTCCTTTCAATTTGATAAGGTCTACCGAACCTTGCTTTTAAATGTTCACCTATCACTGGAAGTGGGGCTATCTCCTGAGCCAACTTCCCCATTCTATTTAAGTGTTCTCTAAAATCTGACACATAGTCCAAGCATGTGGTTTCTGAACTCTGACTCACCAATTTCTCCTTTATTAATTTTAGTGGTCCTTTCACCTTTTGCCCAAAAATAATTCAAATGGACTTGATTTGGTAGATTCATTTGGGGTGCGTCCATAACTGCAAAACGTACAAATGATATTCCTTTATCCTAATCCTCTGCATAGTCTTGACTATAAGCCCTTAACATGATCTTTAAAGTTTGATGCCACCATTCTAATGCTCTCTGCAATTCAGAATTAGATTACTTACAGTGAGGAAACAGGTCCTTCGGCCCAACAAGTCCACACCGGCCCTCCAAAGCACAACCCACCCAGACCCATTCCCCTAACACTACGGGTAATTTAGCATGGCCAATTCACCTAACCTGCACATTTTTAGACTGTGGGAGGAAACAGGAGCACCTGGAGGAAACCCACGGGGAGAATGTGCAAACTCTACACAGACAGTTGCTTGAGTCGGGAATTGAACCCGGATCTCTAGCGCTGTGAGGCAGCAGTGCTAATTGCTGTGCCACCGTGCCACCTACACAGTGGACTTGAGTTGTTTTGTCCCTAAGCTATTCATAACTTCCCTGAATAATTTTGAAGTAAAGTTTGACCCTTGATCTGATTGTATCTCTGTGGGTAGTCCGTATCCAATAAAAAATTTGAACAACTCTTCTGCAATCATTTTAGCTGTGATAACGTGTAATGAAATGCTCCTGGAAATCTAGTTGACACATCCATTATTGTCAATAAGTACTGATTCCCACTTTTTGTTTTAGGTAAGAGTCCTGCATAATGAATTAACACCCTCGTAAAAGGTTCCTCAAATGCTGGAATGGGTATTAAAGGTATTGGTTTTATCACTGCCTGAGGTTTGCCAATTACCTAACACCAATGACATGCCTAACAAAATTCAACTCCATCCTTTTGCAGTCCAGGCCAGTAAAAATGTATTTGTATTTTGGCTTGAGATTTCCTTACCTCTAAATGACCTCCTGCTGGTAATTCATGTGCTACCAGCAACACCTGTATTCCATGACCAACTGGTAACACAACTTAATGAACTTCTGTCCATTTCTCATCTGCCCGAATACGTGATGGTTTCCATTCCCTCATCGGCATCTCCAACTCATCAAGGCATTACTTTTAAGATCAAAACATTCTGGAATGCCCTCAGATTCTCTTCTGTCTATGCTTTTTGATACAATTGCTTCAGTTTTTCATCTTTCTGTTGTGGGTCAGTTAATTTCTCTGAACTAAAAATATCCAATTTGTCCTCCACCTGTTCTTGTTTTATTTCAACTATTCGATCAAACATGGGCTCTGATAATTCTACTTCAACTTCCTTATTCTTTGTTTCCTCCTCCTGCTTTGTCGCCTTGTTATCAGACAGTCAGGAAAAATCCTAGGATGTACTTCCTACAATACTTCAGTTGTCTGAATTTCCACTAGCTTTTCAACCACAGTAGGCAGCACTCCTACTTGTGATCCAGCTATATCCTTACCAAGGACAAATTATATTCCCGGAGCCAAGAGTTTCTCTAGTACTCCTAACACTACTTCTCCAATTTTCGCCAGATACTCCAACCTCACTTTACATAATGGAGCACTGTGCATTTCTCCATGAATTCCATGTATTAAATCTTATTCTGGCAATAGTTCTTCTAAATTACATATCTCTTTTTCGCTCAACATCAAAGATTGGCATGATCCCGTAGCTCCTAATATTGTAACTTCTTTATTGTAAATTCTGGCATATGCAAGTAAATGGTTTAAGTAGATCTGGCACTTTCTTCTCCACCAACCACCCAACCAGGCTGTACATTCTGGTGCGGCTTTTTAGCCTCCACTGTGCTTTCCTTTACCACTTCAACAACATTCACTTATCCTGTTTTCCTACATCCATCTTCCCAGTGCTTTTCCTCAACCACCAACACTGTGACTTCATATGATTTACTTTATTGCAGTGAAAACACCTGAGCTTTTCTCCTTCTCTTTCCCCTTCATGGGTTTCCTTTTTACCCTGTGGTAAACTATCTTTATTATCTTCACTGAGATCTACTTTTCCCTTACCAAGTGAGGATTTCTCTTTTCCCCAATTTCTATCCCTCACAGATTGAAATTGATGTCAGAAATCAACTCCACCAAAATAATCATCCGTCCAAGAGCGTCCTATGTCTGACCTATTTTTGATGCCCTTATCCACATTTGAAAATTACTTGGTTTGATCCTTTCTAACTCAATGTATGTTTGACCAGGATACCTCCTTAGAATCCTGAAATGTTATCGGTAGGCTTGTGGCACTAGCTCATATACACTTAGGATGGCTTTCTTCACTTCTTCATACTCCCCGGACGCCTCCCCTGATAGTGATGCAAATACCTAACTAGCTCTGATAAACAATTTTCTTTGGATCAACAAAAACCACATGGTCACCTCTCACTTCATTTGTTAAGCTACTTTCTCAAATGAAATGAAAACATTTCTACATCCTTCTCATCAAATTTATGCAATGCTTGGACATATTTAAATAAATCCCCACCAGGCCTTTGGCTCCGATGGGTTTGTTCACGCTTCAGCCTTTATTCCTGATGAAGGGCTTTTGCCCGAAATGTCAATTTCGCTGCTCCTTGGATGCTGCCTGAACTGCTGTGCTCTTCCAGCACCACTAATCCAGAATCTCTTCACTAATTGCCATATGCTCCCTCTTTCTGCTTTTCTTCTGCTAGGGCCTTCCTCTCATTTTCTTTTTGTCCTGCCAGAGTGATTGTTTGCTTTTCTCTTTCCTCTGCTTTTAACTGTATTTCAACCTGTTTCAGTTCCTTTTCATGTTCAAGCTGCTTCACCTGCAATTGAATTCTAGCCATTTCCAAAGGTTTTGATGGCATTTCCAGCAAAGTTAAATGTTGAGCTATTGCAGTAATTACCTCCCCTTTTCTCACAGGCAGAGGTAAATCCAACTCTCGCTTGTCTGCCAAGTCCAACAGCTTTGTCTTGCTCACTGTTTGTAAAATTCACAAAGTCGCTTCTTGCAACCTCAGAAAACTCTTAGTGACTGAAAGAGTCTTTACTGCATAAAGCACACCCTATTTAAACGAACCGAATTCAACACCAGAAAAAAAAGACACTAACACCCACCATTCGCAGCCTTTGAGTCCAACAACCCTAAACCCAAATTGTAATTATCAAATTATATCCTGGCCAATTTGTCATGGAGCTGAAAATGTGTTGTTGGAAAAGCACAGCAGGTCAGGCAGCATCCCAGGAGCAGGAGAATCAATGTTTCGGGCATGAGCCCTTCTTCAGGAATTTGTCATGGACCAGACAAGACCCTCTCAAAATATTTTAAGAAGGTAGTCTAGACCTTAGCCTTTTCTTATTTTGAAGGTAGATGTGAAGTGTCGTGCTCCAGATGTGATGTGAATGGTCAATCCTTTCGGCATTAAGCAAGCACAATTTATTTAAACACAATAGCTAAAATACAAAGAAAAGATAGAAGAATTTTGAATAACTTAACCTTTGGAAAACTTAACCGAATAATGGATATATTACTCATTATTAATTTACTTTTCCAAAAAAGTAACAACCCATAAACACACCAATTGGCAAAAAAGTAAATGCAAACACAAATTTTTACGTGTAGGTTCCCAGTCAAGGAGGGAACACCATCAAGAAATATTTAAGAGAAAGTCACAGTTGGGAATCATTTATTGAAGCTTGTAACCCTTTTGGGACCCAAACAGCTTCCAACTGCTACACCGAAAGCAATTAGAAAGCCTGATCTGGGAGAACAGGCCATTCCCCTTCCATTGTTACATGTGTTTAAAAAAAACTAAGGGTCTCTTAAATTATTGATTTAGGCTGTCCTCAATAGACACTATGGCAAATCTGCATTTACAACCAAAAAATTCAGGACAAAATAATCTTTTTAAAGTGACAGCATTATCACACCAGAAGAAGAACTAGCTGACATCTGCCATAGCACCATTGAGATTTCAACATCACCAACAAAGTGGTGATGTTGAAATCTCACAGACTAACTTTTCAATCAAGCACACACCTGCCCCACACTGTAACTCATTCAGTGTTTGCAAAGTAGGGTGTTCAGGTCTCTCAGACATTTTTTGGGACTGGTATTCCCTATGAAGTTTTACACTTGACTGTGTTTTACATTAAAGCCAACTCCTCGGGCAGAATATCACCAAACTCTGAGTGACAAGGCCTCCAACAAGATAAGCAGAAGAATCGAGTGACATTGTTGCCTTGATAATGAGGTCATCTTGTCTCAACTTCCCTGGTTTTCTCAATAGGTGTGGAGAGATTCTCAACAGGGAATGGTGATACGCTTTATTTCTTGTTAAACTCCTTGTTAACTGTCTTATCCGTCATTGGTTGTGATCTTAGCAAACTCCCCTAAAAATATAATTGCGAAAGCATGACATGGAACCCAGAGTGGGTTAAACTCACTGCCCACTCTGAAAAACCTCCATGTTGAACACCGGACACCACTATCTCAGTGCTCCATCAGCATTGATGATGTGCAACCCACATCCACAAACATTGGCAACAATATGTGCCAGCCTCCATAAACTCTCACAAATCCACTTACAGGACACTTCTGCAACTCAGTGCTACACATCAGGCCCCACCAGCAGCTAGTATTGTAATGCTGTAACAAGGACACTGTGCTTTGGGACACACACCCGGCTTCTCCAGACTGTTTGTTTGCTCTCATAGCACTCACTCACTCTGAGCCTACCTGGATGGTCAGAGCATACCTGTCTTGCATTGCTTCCCTTTTCCTATTGCACTTTTCCCCCTCAGCCAGAGATATCAGGCTCATAGAATACTGTCTTGCCATGCCATTTAGTGCAGATACAAACCCAGGAATTATCTCATTGTTGTCAGCAGGCCTTAGTCAAGTCAAAGGGGCTAGCCTTTACTTATGAAGACCCAGCAGAGTAAGTCAAGGGCAGCCTTAGATATCAGAGCTGAAAAATGTGTTGCTGGAAAAGCGCAGCAGGTCAGGCAGCATCCAAGGAGCAGGAGAATCGACGTTTCGGGCATAAGCCCTTCTTCTACTGCTCCTTGGATGCTGCCTGACCTGCTGCGCTTTTCCAGCAACACATTTTTCAGCTCTGATCTCCAGCATCTGCAGTCCTCACTTTCTCCTAGCCTTAGATATCAGTCCAGGAATTTGGCACAGGGCAGTCTGACTCAGCATCCTCTTCATAATGTCAGGCACCGCGTCACCTGCCTTGACTGCTTTCGTCCTGTTGTAGGCTGTTGTTTTCCCAGAATGAGAGAGAGAGAGGCAGCTAATAAGGGAGATGAAAGTGGGCAATGTGGTTACGTTTGGTGCTATTTTGGAGGTGTTCCAAACGAATGAGTAGGCAGTACAGAAGACTTGCAGGATTAATCATATCTCAGTTTGGTGTGAGGGCAAGTGGGAGGATGTTGTATACCAGAGCGAGGGTGGAAGAGCATGAGCCTTAGTAGGAAGTGGGTACATTAGCAGAGATGGGGTGAGTGTGGAAAATGGGAGAAAAGATGGTGGCACTTAAACTGGCAGAGTGGAGAAAGACATTGACCTTTTCCCTATAGTGCTGGGCAATCCTCTGGATGGCTGAGACTGCTGTAACCTGGGTGGCAACCTTAAAGCAAGGTGGGCAGGCTCTGGTGTCATGGCCTCCACTGCTGGTCCTGGGGAAAGAGGAAGTCCAACCTGTTCATCACCCCATGCAGGAAGTCCTTTAGGACCATGCTCAAAAAGCAGGGCGCTGATTTCCCACAGTCCTCCATGTCCAGGACGAATGCCAGGAACGGTACAGGGCAGCTCCAGACTTGCAGTGTCTACCTGGGTGCACAACTGGCTTTTCAAGATGGTACAGGTACAAGAGATACTGATCAATTTCAGAATAACCAGTGAATGGTGAATTATTCCAGGAATGATGTGTGAGGTAAGATGGGTTGGAAATGGGGTGTGATTCTCGCTTTGAGGTCAAACAGCAATTAAAGCAGCAAGTTTGTTGGGAAGATTCATTCGGTTTCATAGCAAGAATCAAACTCAATATGATACATACTTAAGCCACCCCTTGTATTTTGGGATATGGCTAGCTTGCTTCTTCATAGTTTTACATGGTCAAGTTCATAGTGAATCCGAGAAATAATCGCATCTTTTTAAAATTTCAAACCTCAGCCATTTACAAGTGCAACATTTAAAAGGGTGTATGAATAGGAAGAATTTAGATGGAAATCGGCCAAATGGTGACAAATGGGACTAGATTTATTTCGGATATCTAGTCGGCATAGACAAGTTCGACTGAAGGATCTGTTTCTGTACTGTATATCCCTATGACTCGAAAATCAATCTCAGTGAAAAGAGGAATTTATTCCTCCACACTTAGCTATACTTGTATAAATGATGTGGATGTGAACACAGGAGGTATGGTTAGTAAGTTTGCAGATGACCCCAAACTTGATGGTGTAGTGAACAGTGAAGAAGGTTACCTCAAAGTATAATGGAACTTTGATTAGATGGGCCAATGGGCCGAGGAGTGGCAGATGGAGTTTAATTTAGATAAATGTGACATGCTGCATTTTGAAAAGGCATTTCAGGCCAGGACTTATACACTTAATGGTAATGTCCTAGAGAGTTTAGCTGAACAAAGACACCTTGGAGTGCAGGTTCATAATTCCTTGAAATTGGAGTCCCAGGTAGACAGGATAGTGAAGAAGATGTTTGGTATGCTTGCCTTTATTGGTCAGTGTATTGAGTGTAGGAGTTGGGAGGTCATGTTGTGGCTGTACAGAACATTGGTTAGGCCACTTTTTGAATACTGCATGCAATTCTGGTCTCCCTGCTATAGGAATGATGTTGTGAAAATTAAAAGGTTCAGAAAAGATTTACAAGAGTTGGCAGAGGTCTTGAGCTATACGGAGAGGATGACCAGACTGGGACTATTTTCCCTGCAGTGTTGGAGGCTGAAGGATGACCTTAAAGATGTTTATAAAATCATGAGGGGCATGGATAGCATGAAGTGCCAAGTTCTTTTCCTTTATGTAAGGGAGTCCAAAAGTAGAGGGCATAGTTTTAGGGCGAGAGGGGAAATATTTAAAAGGGAACCTGAGGGGCAACTTTTTCATACAGAGGGTGGTGTGTGTATGGAATGAGCTGCTAGAGTAAGTGGTGAAGGCTGATACAATTACAACATTTAAAAGGTGTCTGGTTGGGTATATGAATGGGAAGGGTTTTGAGGGATATGGGCCAAATGCTGTGAAATGGGACAAAATTAATTTAGAATATCTGATCGGCATGGATGATTTGGACCGAATGGTCTGTTTTCATGCTGTATAAATCTATGACTCTATATAGACAGGATTTGGCCAATTGTGATAGCCCACCTAGTTGAATATTTGTCTAATGCCCTGTCCATTGAGAACACCAAATATTGAGAGACAGTTCTGGAACACTTTAAATAGGGAAGGAACATAAAGTGGCTGTTCTGAGCAGCTCAAACATTGCTGACCTCTGGTGGTCTAGTTCAGGTTGTCCCTAAATTGTTAAAGCTGGCTTCTGCAGGAGGACTGAAATATCCACAGCTTTGTTCCAACACGAGAGGCTGCCTTTTAAACTTTATTAACTGTAAAATAACCTGAATAATGCAGTCGCTCCCTGTCAGTCAGGGTTTGTGTTTGGAAATGGGGGAGAAACTAATTATTAAGTATGAGTCAATGCAGAAACAGGCCAGTCTGAACTCTGTGAAGATCATAGGCACAACCTTGGGTGGGGTGAGGGTTTGAGTGATTTGGGGAAGGAAAGAGAGGTAGAATGCAAGAGAAGGATGGAGAGAAAGTAAGAGAGAAGGAAAGAGAGGATGATAAAGGAGAATAGTGAAGAAAGGGAGGTGAAATGGAGGTCTATTAGAACCATCGAACAGGTACAAATTAAAAGGAGACCGTTCTGTTGAGCCTGGATCTTTAAGTATTTCAAGGCTAAGATAGACAAATTTTAATCTGTGAGGAATCAAGGATTATGGGGAAAGGCAAGAAAGTGGAGATGGGGTTTATCAGATCAACCATGATCTCATTGAATAGTGGAGCTGACTAGCTTACTTCTGCTTTGACATCAATGTCCACCTGTGTGCCCCATAATTTAGGAAGTGTTTGCAGGCATTAGCAAGAGTAAAGATTAATTCAAATGATATTGGTGATGAGGAGATTCAGTGATGTGGATAGATTGGAGAACCTGGGACTGTTCTCTTTGGAGAAAAGAAGATCGAGAGATTTGTTTTGTTCAAAATCGTGAGGGGTTTCAACGGAGTATACCAATTGAGACCCAATAAGTGTTCCATCAAGTTCTTCATCATGAAATTCCTTCTGTATTCTCTGCCTCTACTAGTTTTCAAATGCCTTTTTAACCATCATTTCAGTGGTTGGTGCACATACATTGCCAGATCTCCCTGGTTCTGCACTCAATTTTGCCATTTGTTTCATATTGCCTCTCCTTGATTTTCAAATCTAAATGCACTATTAAATTGGAAGGGTGGTGGTTTAATGGTAATATCATTGTATTCCAGAATCCTAGATTAATATTCTGGGGACGTGGTTTTGAATCCCAGCATGTCAGATGATAAAGTTTGAATCCAAATAAAACAAACTGCAATAGAAAGCTGACCTAATGATGACTATATAACCAACCTGGTTTACTAATGGCCCTTTAGGGAACAGAGTCTGCCTCCTTTACCTGTTTTGGCCTCCATATGGTCAAATTGGTTGACTGTTTTTTTAGATTACATTACAGTGTAGAAACAGGCCCTTCGGCCCAACAAGTCCACACCGACCCGCCGAAGCGAAACCCACCCATACCCCCACATTTACCCCCTACCTAACACTACGGGCAATTTAGCATGGCCAATTCACCTGACCCTGCACATCTTTTTGGACTGTGGGAGGAAACCGGAGCACCCGGAGGAAACCCACGCAGACACGGGGAGAACGTGCAAACTCCACACAGTCAGTCGCCTGAGGCGGGAATTGAACCCGGGTCTCAGGCGCTGTGAGGCAGCAGTGCTAACCACTGTTGCAGACCTAACCAGTGATCCCCATATCCTATGAATGAATATGAAAAAAAATTGCAGTCCAGATTTTCACCTCATCGATGAGCAGCTCCAACATGCCAGAAATGGTCCAAAATTGTGAGACCTGCCCCTCAAAAGCAGCACGTCCAAATTTCATTGGGATTGGAATGTGTTGGTTTGGACTTCACACCTACATTGCCCCTGAAGAAAGCTGACTGTTTAAATGCCAACTGCTTGCATGTCAGTCCCATCTTGATTATCCCACTGTATGGAACCCACTGTATACATTTCATTTGTATACACCTTTGGACCTGGGCAGGTGCGTCTGTGGTTCGGGTAATAAGGACAAGTTTGTCTGAAGGTCATTTTGGGGGGAAGAGGCCAGCTACCCTTTGATGAGTAGATGGCATCAGGTATCCTTTGAGCTAGCAATGCTTTTTGGGATGGTTAACTTCAGAGAAGATTGTGTCAAGGAGGTACATGTCCCCCTTGGAAATGTCAAACCTGTCAAGAACTATCAAGCCATGCAAAAAAGTGCCAAAGCTGACAAAACCTATTAAAAAGTACTTTTTTTTAATGAATGAGAGTGTTTTTTTCCTGTAGAATGCAGACACCAATATAGACTTTATCTTAATTCCTGTTTTCATGAGTCTGTGTGGATATGTGGTAAATTGGTATGGTGGGTGGAAGTTAGTTGACATGGGGCTGTTGGAAGTGGTGAAGGCCAGACGAATAGTTTATACTTTATTCATTTATTTTATTTTTTATCTTGAGGCAGTCTTTCCACTCTGCCCATCTGGCTCCCACCTTAACCTTTCCCAGATCACTCGACCCAACTCTCAATTCAGCCTGAGCCCTCAGACCAAAAATGGGAAGTGCAGATGGCTGTCTTTAAAGGTTGGATTTGCTGAGCTGAGATTTCTTATGCCTTTGCGAATCTGACCCAGGAATGAAAACTGGAGCCTTCATCTTCCAAGCAGCTGACCATTCTGACATCATGACTATGTCAGCACAAATATGACTGGCTGAATGGCCTTCTTCTGCGCGGTAAGCATGCTACATTTCCAAAGAACAAACAGCAAAGAAAATTACAGCACAGGAGCAGACCCTTCGGCCCTCCAAGCCTGCGCCAATCCAGATCCTCTATTTGAACCTGTCTCCTGTTTCTAAGGATCTGCATCCCTTTGCTTGCTGCTCATTTCCACGAATATCTCTCTTCAACTTTTCCCCTCTCACCTTGAACTCATGACCCCTAGTAATTAATCCCCCACTCTGGGAAAAAGCTTCTTGCTATCCACCCTGTCTATACCTCTCATGATTTTGTACACCTCAATCAGGCTCCCACTCAACCTTCATCTTTCTAATGAAAATAATCCATATGTACTCAACCTCTCTTCATATTTAGTGCCCTCCATACCAAGTAACATCCTGCTGAACCTCTTCTGCACTCTCTCCAAAGCGTCCACATCCTTTTGGCGACCAGACCTGTATACAGTGTTCCAAATGGGGTCGAACCAAAGTCCGATACAACTGTAACATGACCTGCCAACTCTTCTGCTTAAGATCCCATCCGATAAGTAGAGCATGCTTTCTTGTCCACTCAATCAACCTGCGTTGCCACCTTCAGGGCAAAATGGACCTGAACACCCAGATCTTCCTGTACATCCTTTGAAGTCTAACTGCTACTTCCCTTACAGTTCACAATATTTCCATGTTTAGTGTCATCTGTGAATTTTGTAATGTGTACTGAGTAACATTAATATACATTAAGTTAAACAGTATTAAATCCTGGGGAACCCCTCAAAAAACCTGCCTGTTTGAAAAGTAACCATTCACTCTTCCCTTCCTGTCAATCTACCAATTTGTTTCATCGCTTTCAGGAATTGCTGACAAGTCTGTAATGAGACATGGTGAGAGTGCAGACAACAGGAAAGGAGGAAAGACAGGCACAGTGCGGAGAACAAAAAGAGGAACGGAGGAGGAAGGAGGTAGGAGCCAGATTACTAAATAAATTAAAAGATTTATTTTTCTCCATCTATCTTGCCCTTTATATCTGGTTCCTCAGATTCAAGTTTCGCAGATTAAAAGCTGCATATGGAGGACAACTGGTTTGGTCATCCAAATGTCTGCTCTGCTCAGTCTGTTTAAACCAACGTTGGGGCCTGCTCTTCTTGCTAAAACGGTTCATTATTCCAGGATCATCCTGGAATTCAGTGATAACCTTTGGCTTTTTTGGTCAACTATAAACTTATTAAATCACTCTCCTGTTTCTCCTCCACTCTTACCTTCAACAACAGATCTGAAACGTTTGTCATTAACACTTAGACAAACCCACTGACTGTTCAGTCAGGTCCAGTGTTGTGTCTTATTGAATCTGGAAGACTTCACACTCTGTCTTACCGTTCCACCTTTCATCATAGGGAGCACTGCTTTCAACAGAACATTGGCAATGTACATCTCTTCACCTTGCTTGTATGGCAGCTCCAGACAATATCTCAGCAAATCAAGTCAGATTCTTTGCAGAAGCTTTGGAGTTGATAGAAGTGGTTTGAGGAAAACATTTTTGCAGTAGTTGGATTCCATTGTCACTTTATTTCTCCCAAAACAGAATTAATGAAAATGCTGAAGTTACGTGACACCAGGTTATAGTCCAACAGGTTTATTTGAAATCACAAGCTTTCAGAGCGCTGCTCCTTCTTCAGGTGAAGTGGAGGACAGCCCACAGGCATAGAATTTATAGGCAGAGAGATCATTGCAAGATAATTCTAAATAATTAAGAGTGTAAAAAAGAAGTACAAATGATGTGAATGGAATGTTGACGGGTTGAATAAGAAGTCTTTGCAGGTGTACAGAAGTGCCAAACAGTGTGGGTAAAGCTGGACATTTTGCCTCTGATCTTTGGGTAAACATCCTCCAAGGAGGCCTTCATGACATACAACAACGCAGAATTGTCGAGCAGAAACTGATACTCAACCCATGAAGACAGCCTCAACCATGACCTTGGATCAGGTCACACTAGATGTAACCGCACCATATTCTTCTCTGTTTGTAAAATCTTCCTTACTGTTCTGTTATGGCACCATCATCTTGATAACTTGTTATGGCAAAATCACTGGAGTCAGGGAAAGTCCCAGATGATTGGAAAATCACTGTTGTAACCCCCTTGTTCAAGAAAGATCAAGACAAAAGATGGGAAATTATAGACTGGTTAGCCTAATCTCAGTTGTATGTAAAATTCTAGAATCTATCGTTAAGGATGAGATTTCTAAAATCTTGGAAGTGCAGGGTCAGATTAGAACAAGCCAGCATGGATTTAGTAAGGGGAGATCGTGCCTGACAAACCTGTTAGAATTCTTTGAAGAGGTAAGAAGTAGGTTAGACAAGGGAAACCCAGTGGATGTTATCTATCTGGACTTCCAAAAGGTCTTTGATAAGATGCCTCATGGGAGACTCCTGAGTAAGGTGAGGGCCCATGGTGTTCGAGGTGAACTACTAGCATGGATTGGACTTTGGTTGTCTGACAGAAGGCAGAGATTTGGGATAAAAAGTTCTTTTTCGGAATGGCAGCTGGGGACAAGTTCAGTGTTGGCACCACAGCTGTTCACTTTATATATTAATGATCTGGATGAAATCTGGGGGCATTCTGGTGAAGTTTGCTGAAGATACAAAGTTAGGCGGACAGGCAGGTAGTACTGAGGAGGTGGGGAGGCTGCAGAAAGATTTAGACAGTTTAGGAGAGTGGTCCAGGAAATGGCGGATGAAATTCAATCTGAGCAAGTGCGAGGTCTTGCAATTTGGAGAAAAGATTACAGGCATGGACTATTTTTTAAATGGTGAGAAAATTCATAAAGCCAAAGTACAAAGGGATCTGGGAGTGCTAGTCCAGGATTCTGTGAAGGCTGATTTGCGGGTTGAGTCCGTGATTAAGATAGCAAATGTAATGTTGTTATTTATCTCAAGAGGGTTGGAATATAAAAGCAGCGACGTGCTTATGAGACTTTATAAAGCTCTAGTTAGGTCCCATTTAGAATACTGTGTCCAGTTTCAGGCCCCACACCTCAGGAAGGACATACTGGCACTGGAGCGTGTCCAGCGGAGATTCACATGGACGATCACTGGAATGGTAGGCCTAACATATGATGATCGGCTGAGGATCCTGGGATTGTATTCATTAGAGTTTAGATGGTTGAGGGGAGATCTAATAGAAACTTACAAGATAATGCATGACTTAGAAAGGATGGATGCTGGGAAGTTGTTTCTGTTTGGCAGGGAGACTAGGACCCATGGGCACAGCCTTAGAATTAGCAGGGGTCAATTTAAAAGGGAAATGTGGGGACATTTCTTCAGCCAGAGAGTGGTGGGTCTGTGGAATTCATTGCCACGGAGCGCAGGGGAGGCCAGGATGTTAAATGTCTTCAAGGCAGAGATTAATAAATTTTTCATTTCGCAAGGCATTAAAGGCTAAGGGAAGAGTGCGGGTAAGTGGAATTGAAACGCCCATCAGCCTAGATTAAATGGCAGAATGGGCTCGATGGGCTGAATGGCCATCTTTCTACCTTAATTACTTTGTATAGTTTTATATTACTTGTTACTTTGGTTAGACCTTTGTCATGCATCTCTTACACCTATCATGTTATTCCAGCCATTTGGTTTTTCTCTGGCACCATTTTATTTTTGATTTTTTCTGTAATAATCTCTCTGCCTTAATTAATCAGATCATAGGTCACTTGCTATTCAGCTGTTGATACTTTAATAACACCGTATGACACTTTTGATCACCTACACCTTATTCAATCTGTAGACACTCCACTCACACCATTAGTGCTATCTTTTGACATTCTTAATGACCTAGAATTATCTTACAATGATCTCTCCGCCTATAAATTCAGCACCTGTGCGCTTCCTTCCACTTCACTTGATGAAGGAGCAGCGCTCCAAAAGCTTGTGGTTTCAAATAAACCTGTTGGACTCAAATCTGCTTTTCATGTGACCTCTGACTTTATCCCTCCACATCAATTAAAATGCTGATCATTAAACACAATAGTTAGATGTTCTTTCTCAATCTCAGCACAGCATCATTCATAGAACATAGAACATACCCTGCAGCACAGGGTAAGGCCCTTCGGTGCTGTGCTGACCTTTTATCCTACTCTAAGATCAAACTAACCTATATACCCTACATTTTACTTTCATTCATGTGCCTATTCAAGAGTTGCTTAAATGTCCCTAGTTTGTCTGAGGGGAAAGTGAGGATTGCAGATGCTGGAATCAGAGTTGAAAGTATGTTGCTGGAAAATCACAGTAGATCAGGCAGCGTTCGAGGAGCAGGAGAATAAATGTTTTGGACATAAATCCTTCATCAGGAAGCCCTTCCTGATGAACGGCTTATGTCCAAAATGTCAATTCTCCTGCTCCTCGGATGCTGCCTGACCTGCTAAGCTTTTCCAGCAACACACTCTTGACCCTAATGTATCTGACTCTACTACCACATTCCATGCACCTACCACTTTCTGAATAAAGAACCTACCTCTGAAATCTCCCCTGAACCTTCCTCCAATCACCTTAAGATTATGACCCTTTGTGATAGCCATTTCTGCCCTGGGAAAAAAGGTCTCTGATTATTCACTCTATCCATGCTCCTCCTCATCTTGTACACCTCTATCAAGTCATGTCTCATCCTTCTTCTCTCCAATGAGAAAAACCCTAGCTCCCTCAACCTTTCTTCATAAGACATGCCCTCCAATCCAGGCAGCATCCTGGTAAATCTCCTCTGCACCCTCTCTAAAGCCTCCACATCCTTCCTATAATGAGGCGACCAGAACTGAACACAATATTCCAGTGTGGTCTAACCAAGGCTCTATAGAGCTGCATTAATGCCCTGAATGTAAATGCATCTTCTTCCTTGATACTTGAAAATTGCTCCAAATCTTATCTCATTGTCAGCATGCTGCAAGGTGACTTCAGCATAAATGTTGTAAAACCTCAGCACCAGCACTGTCATCACTAGTTGTTTAATTTGAGCAAAAGCTGGTGCTTCTTGTGTCCCAACCCTGCTGCATGTTCTCTGCAATGAGTTTGTGTTGATGTGCATACACTGACAACCAATTGGACAAGACATCCAACAAAGCACATCATCTGGTTACTGTGACTCTGCTGCAGCTCTCTCTCTGGGTGAAGTCCTGTCCCTGTCAGTGCATGACCATGACTTAAGTCATTTTCAATTGCATTTTATTTTGTTGTTCAACTTCAGTTGAACTAGAGAGCTCTCCCTAACAGTTGCACTAGATTCTAATCGTGGTCTGCTGTGGTTTTGTCCATTACTTCTCCAACATTGATAGATCAGAAAATCATTCACTGTGACCTCTCTTTTGGGAAGATCACTGATGATTCTGTGACCATGTTGAAACGTTTACAGAGCAGTAGGGATGTCAAACATCAGGCACAACCATCTATGTTCTGAATGACTTTGAGGATGTAATTAGAAAGTTGCTGCTTCCATTCAGCTTTACTTGCCAGTTGTTATCCATCACAAGGATAGTAAAGACCTTTGCCTTGGCGATTGGTGGCAACATTTCTTCAGTGGTTGGCTTGGCATAGCAAGACCTCTTCAAAGCTTCAATTGATAAATTAAATCATAAATTGATTATTCAATCTCTGTACACTCTCAATTTTCCAGGTTGTTTCTCTGCTGTCTCACTGCTAATCTAATCTGTGGGAGTTTCCACTTTCTTGATTACTCCTTCTGTTCCAATCCCCTGTCTTTTCTTTCAGACTGGCCTTGGGAGCAGTTGGAACTCTCCTCAGCAGATTGGGCTCACTTTCTTATCCATGTCCGGATGACGTAAAGACTACTCAAGATTTTTGTAATTGTCAATGGCTTAGTGCTCTGTGAAATGCTGTCTCTTTTGGCAAGCATCAGTTTTTTAAAAAAAAATCAATCTGTCCAGAGCTGTGATTGCACACCTCTGGAGCAGGTGGGATGTGAACCCAGGCCTCCTGGTATAGAGAAAAGCGCAGCAGGTCAGGCAGCATCCAAGGAACAGGAGAATCAACATTTCGGGCATAAGCCCTTCTTCCTGAAGAAGGGCTTATGCCTGAAATGTCGATTCTCCTGCTTCTTGGATGCTGCCTGACCTGCTGCGCTTTTCCAGCAACACATTTTTCAGCTCTGATCTCCAGCATCTGCAGTGCTCACTTTCTCCTCCTGGTATAGGGGCAAGGACACTACCATTGAACTGCAAAAGCCATGTCAGTTTCATTTTTCCTATACATTTAACATATGTTTCTAACCTACCTTGTTGGTTAATCTACACCTCTGGAGTAGGTGGGACTTGAACCTGAGTCTCACAGTCCAGGGGTGGGAACACTATCACGTCAGTTTATTATTGCAAACATGAGACTTGCTTTAGCTGTAGGGAGTAGAGTTTACTTAACATTTTCTTAATATGTGGAGCTCTAAGTCTTCATTCTTGCCTTTACATTTAGCTCTCAGCTTCATTTGCACTTTGTGGGTGAGAATCATTCTATCATATCCTCGGTCTCACAATGGGGACTTCATCTTCAGATCATTTTCTGGAGCTACCTTGCCCAGATTGCTGAAGTTCAGCATATTGCATGAAGTACCAGTGTCTATCTGACACTTGCCATTCATTAGGTATTCTCCTTCTATAATTATCAATTGAACAGTCGCGTACCATTGGACCTAACAATTCTTTTGAATGATATGGAATGATGAATCAGAATCATCCTCCTACATCTCTTCAGCACCATATTTAAAGCCTTGCTTTCCTGCTAAATACTTGTGTCTAAAGTGATGCAGTTGCTTGCAGTTAGAACACTGCTTTCCCCATTTTGGACATTCTCTCTTTTCCTTTGTGTGATGCCCTCTACAATATTTAAATACCGTCCTCTGACCTTAATCTTCCTGCTGGCTCTTCCTTTCAATTCCAATCTATTCTTTCTAATCATTCAGCAAATAAGAGTGGAGGAAATTCCATTTCTGTTTGCTGTCTCCTTTTTTGCCCACAGCAGCATGGAGTGGAAAATAGACACTATTTACTCACTCAGTAATTCAAAGTTGCAGACAGCTTTTTATTTTTAAAAAAATTCTCAACCTTCCTTTTTTTTTCCCCAGTAGCTGGCTCAATTATGGCTCAGAAAACCTACGCATTTCCAGTAGCATCACTCCTGATGTCATGTTTGAAGTGATACACAAAGAGGCACTGACAGCAAAGGCGGCACGGTGGCACAGTGGTTAGCACTGCTGCCTCACAGCGCCAGAGACCCGGGTTCAATTCCTGACTCAGGCGACTGACTGTGTGGAGTTTGCACGTTCTCCCCGTGTCTGCGTGGGTTTCCTCCGGGTGCTCCGGTTTCCTCCCACCATCCAAAGATGTGCAGGATCAGGTGAATTGGCCATACTAAATTTCCTGTAATGTTAGGTAAGGGGTAAATGTAGGGGTATGGGTGGGTTTCGGGTCGGTGTGAACTTGTTGGGCCGAAGGGCCTGTTCCACACTGTAATCTAATCTAAATCTAAATCTAAATCAAAGGTGAAGGTCACCCAACTGTGGCATGTCAGCCAGTACACTAAATGCAATGACTGAGTTGCAGCATTTCTCAAGGTAAGTCAAAATGTCTTTAAAGCTCTCCCTTGCCCAAGGCCTGACCAGACATAATTCTCTGTTTTTATTTGCATCACTCCTCATGTCCTCACCCTGCTCACCTTGTCGCAGTATCACAGAATTGTTATGGCACAGAAAGAGGCCACGCCAAAATGTTTCTATAACCTCGTGCCAAACACCTGCCTTTCCTCATCTCCCTGTACACTATTTCCATGTGGATAACCATCCAATGCCCTCTTGTCTACCTCAACGAAACCTGCCTCCACCGCATTTTCAAGCAGTGAATTCCATGCCCTAACTACTCTTCATATTCAGAATTCACATGACACCAGGTTATAGTCCAAAAGGTTTATTTGAAATCACAGGCTTTCAGAGAGCTGCTTCTCTGTCAGGTGACTTCACCTGACGAAGGAGCAATGCTCCAAAAGCTTGTGATTTCAAATAAACCTGCTGGACTATAACCTGGTGAGGTGTGACTTTGGAACTTGTCCCAGTCCAACACCGGCACTTTCACATCATGAATACTCGTCATGTGAAAATGTTTTTTCTTACATCATCTTGCTTCATTTGCACATCACTTTAAACCTGTCATTCGTTTTCTACTTTAATGAGCAGAAATAGCTCATAAGACTCTGGTGCGGCCGCATCTGGAGTATTGTGTGCAGTTTTGGTCGCCATACTATAGGAAGGATGTGGAGGCACTGGAACGGGTGCAGAGGAGGTTTACCAGGATGTTGCCTGGTATGGAAGGAAAATCGTATGAGGAAAGGCTGAGGCACTTGGGGTTGTTTTCATTGGAAAAAAGAAGGTTTAGGGGTGACTTGATAGAGGTGTACAAGATGATTGGGGGTTTAGATAGGGTCGACAGTGAGAATCTTTTTCCACGTATGGAGTCAGTTATTACAAGGGGGCATAGCTTTAAATTAAGGGGGGGTAGGTATAGGACAGATGTTAGGGGTAGGTTCTTTACTCAGCGAGTTGTGAGTTCATGGAATGCCCTGCCAGTAGCAGTGGTGGACTCTCCCTCATTATGGGCATTTAAGCAGGCATTGGATAGGCATATGGAGGATAGTGGGCTAGTGTAGGTTAGGTGGGCTTGGATCGGCGCAACATCGAGGGCCGAAGGGCCTGTACTGCACTGTATTCTTCTATGTTCTATATTCTATGTTCTCCCTATCTACTTTATCCAACCCTTTACAGATTTTGAAAACTCCTATCAAATCTCCTCTCAGACTTCTTCGCTCCAGGGACAGCAGTCCCAATGTCTTCAATATATCATCATAAATGAAGTTTCTCATTTCTGGACCCAGTCTTGTAAATTGCTTCTGCTCTCTCTCTCTCTCTCTCTCTCACACACACACACTCTCACTCTCACTCTCACTCTCCCTCTCTCTCTCTCTCTCCTGGTCTCCATGTTAACTGACATTAGAAACAATTTTCTCTCTTCAGGTTTAGACCTGCTATCCTTTGGATCTGATCCTAACCCTAACTCTAACCCTGCCACCACCACCACCGGTCCCACCCCATAAAAAGAATTGTCCTTGCCGTTGCAAAGTACTGTACAATCTTGAACTCAGTTTCCTCCACTTGTTAAATTCTCAGACCGTTTCTTTAACATCAAGCACTGGATAAGCAGAAATCTTCTCCAATCCAATATTGGGAAGTCTGAAGCCATAGTTTTTGGCCGCTGGTCCAACATCCATTCCACAGCTACCAAAACCATTGTAATTGTCTGTTTGCAATTTTAGTGTTATACTAAAATGACAAATCCGCTTCTCCTGGTACACCTGGTCCAAGTTAGTAAGTTTGCCGATGACGCAAAGGTCGGTGGTATTATTAATAGTGTTGAGGGCTGTTGCAGGCTACAACAAGATATTGACAGGATGCAGAGCTGGGCTGAGAAGTGGCCCATGGAGTTTAATCTGCATAAATGCAAAGTGATTCATTTTGGAAGGTCGACTTTGAATGCTGAATACAGGGTTAAAGACAGGATTGTTGGCAGTGTGGAGGAACAGCGGGATCTTGGGGTCCATGTACATAGATCCCTCAATGTTGCCACCCAAGTTGATCAGGTTGTTAAGAAGGGATATGGTGTTTTGACTTTCATTAACAGGGGAATTGAGTTTAAGAGCCACAAGGTTTCGCTGCAGCTCTATAAAAACCTGGTTAGATCACACTTGGAATATTGTGTCCAGTTCTGGTTGCCTCATTATAGGAAGGATGTAGATGCTTTAGAGAGAGTGCAGAGGATATTTACCGGGATGCTGTCTGGATTAGAGGGCTTGTCTTATGAAGTGAGCTGGGCTTTTCACACTGGAGAGAAGAAGGAAGAGAGGTGACTGGATAGAGGTGTACAAGGGAATGAGAGGCATACAGTACATAGGCAGAGACTTTTCTCCAGGGCAGAAATGGCTGTCACGAGGAACCATAATTTTAAGGTGATTGGAGGAAGGTATAGGGGAGATGTCAGAGGTAGGTTCTTTACGCAGAGAGTGGTGGGTGTGTGGAATGCACTGCCAGCAGTGGTAGCAGAGTCAGCGACATTAGGGACATTTAAATGACTGCTGGACAAGCACATGGATGGTAGTAAATTGAGGGATGTGTAGGTTAGATTGATCTAAGATTAAGATAAATGCTCAGCACAACATTGTGCACTGAAGGGCCTGTACTGTGCTATATTGTTCTATGTTCTATGTTCGCATCTCACTTTTGTGCCTTCACAATGACCACTCATCTACCTCAAAGTATCTGCTGCCTAATCCCTCATCTGTGCCTTTGTTACAAAGTTGACTTGACTTCTAGCTTTTATCTTCCCCTGTGGCTCATTCCCATACTTTCTCCAATAATGCTTCTGTCAAATGACTTGGATAGTGTCTCTAATGCAATGGGCTATTCCAAGTTGTTGTCATCAATACATGCCTAGGTTGTGTTGTCTGTTATATAATTGAATCCATTAAGCCACATTATTGTTCTGTGTCACACTCTCTTCAACATAGCTGAAAACAGAAATGTTTTTATGGTTAATTGAAAGATACATTTGTTCAGGAGGGTAAATGTATAATGTCCCATTTGGAAGCCCCAATCCTTCCTTGACCACTTCACAAACAGGGACATTGTACTGTTCAGAGATAGGCTTACAATCAAGTCTCACTATTTCTCTAATCCTTCGAACATGCTGATCTGTGGAAGACAGTGAGATTCCTCATAGGAATATCCCCCAAATATTCAGGACAATATTTATCCTTCAGTCTGAAAAGTGAATGTATTTTCTAACTTTGCTATTACAGTAGGCCGTGCACAAACATTCCCATAGTGATGATATTACAAAAGTATTTAGTATTTGTAATTTGTTGTAGGTTATCCTGAGGTGTTAAATACAGTGATCTGTTCTGTGTGTACAGAGCTGGGAGTAGGGGATGGGAATTCCATGTGAAAGAGAATGGAGTTGTTAATTGTTTTGGACAAAGAGGTGATAATAAATGGATAAATTATTGGATCAATTCAAACGGGAATAGTAGCTGAGGGTAACGCGACCAAGCCAATACTCAGCTCTAATGAAAAATCATACACAGCTTAAAATATGAATTCTCTGTCTGTCTCCATGGATGATGTCAGACTTCAAGAGTCAAGGATCAAGAGTAGTTTTATTTGTCATTTCTACCATATACGACTGATACAGTTAAAACAAGACAATGTTCCTCAAGTGCTGAAAGTGTGTTGCTGGAAAAGCGCAGCAGGTCAGGCAGCATCCAAGGAGCAGGAGAATCGACGTTTCGGGCATGAGCCCTTCTTCAGGATTCTCCTGCTCCTTGGATACTGCCTGACCTGCTGTGCTTTTCTAGCAACACATTTTCAGCTCTGATCTCCAGCAGCCGCAGTCCTCACTTTCTCCTCAATGTTCCTCCAGTAGCAAGATGCTACATGAATAACAACAATAACACAAACTACAATGTAATAATGAATGAACATTAATAAAAAAAACATTGTTTTACCAGTAACTCGAAAAGTCTTGCAACGAATTTCAGATGGAATAAGTGTGATCACACAGTTTTCAGGAGCCTGATGACTTGGGTGGAAGAAACTGTTGCACAGTCTGACCGTGAGAGACTAAATGCTCCGGTATCTTCTGCCAGATGGCAGGAGGGAGAAGAGTTTGAGTGAGGGATGTGTGGAGTCTTTCACAATGCTCTCAGCCTTGCGGATGCAGCGTGTGGTATAAATGCCTGTGAATGAGGGAAGTTTCTCAGCACTTTCTGTGTTTATTTCAAATCTCCAGCATCCACAGAACTTTCCTTTTACAATACCCCAGAGACCGTGGCTCCAGAGATTGACTACAATTCTCATCTCAGCAACCAGGAGAATTAAATGCAACTAATTCGGAACTGTGGAATTAAAAACAAAAGTGATTTGCATTAATAATTATGACAAAATTCCCAGATTGACTGACAGATATATTCACAAAATAATTCCTTACATCCAATCTCCCAGATTCCTTTGCCACCAGTGGTGATAAGAGGTGAACTGTCAGGAGAGAGGCCCTGGGAGATCCAACAGTGTCAGTTAATCATTTCCAGCCTCCACTACCCAGGGTTAGCTGCTGAATCAATACTTATCTATCCTGAGCACCACCTGACTGAGTATAGTAAGGGCACAGAACCTATTCTGCAACAGACTACTCTAGCTACCAAATGTAGCTCATGACCACCCCTAACAACTGAGTTGGCCGAGTTCTGAAAGACATAACTGCTAGATTGGGTTTTTGGCTGATGGTGAAGGAACAATTCGAAAAGATAAACTGATTTGACCTCAATTTCACCAATTTACCTCTCACAGCTGTTAGGAGGCATTAGCACAGTGGTTAAAATCAATTAGGTAAAAACAGTGACTGCAGATGCTGGAAACCAGAGTCTAGATTAGAGTGGTGCTAGAAAAGCACAGCAGGTCAGGCAGCATCCGAGGAGCAGTAAAATCGACGTTTCAGGCAAAAGCCCTTCATCAGGAATATTCCTGATGAAGGGCTTTTGCCTGAAACGTCGATTTTACTGCCCCTCGGATGCTGCCTGAACTGCTGTGTTTTTCCAGCACGACTCTAATCTAGGCATTAGCACAGTGCCTCAATCATGTTAAAATAGATTTCTCACAGATCTAGCAACTCAAGACTGGGTATCCTTGAGGATTTGTGGGCCATCAAAAGCAGCAGAATTATACTCAAACACAATCTGCAAACTCATAGTCCAGCATATTCCCCCTTTCTGCTATTGGCATCAAAGCAGTGCAGCAACCCTCATTCAGTGGTGAGTGCAGGAGGGAAGGAAACTGCTGTCTTTACCTGGGTTGGCCAATATGTGACTCCAGGCCCACAACAATATGGTTGACTCTTATCTGCCCTCTGAGCAATTAGTGATGGGCAATAAATGCTGACCTGGCCAGTAATGCCCAATTCCTGTGGATGAATTAAAAAAATACTTTAACTAAACATGGGAAAAGTCTGCACCTTGTCTTTGTAATGGTGACTGTGAAAATGTGACCATGAAACTTCCAAATTGTGTTAAGTACTCATCGGATGTCTGTTGCCTTTAGGGAAGAATCTCTGTCATCCTTCCCTGGTCGAGCCTACATATAACTCCAGATCAACAGCAATGTGGTTGACTCTTCACTGCCCTCTGAAAGCCACTCAATTGAACAGAAAAATCATAGAAGGATAAAGCTAGCTGACTAACTTGTATCAACCAAGACAATAGAAATGAAGGGCTTTTGTCCGAAACATCGATTTTCATGCTCCTCGGATGCTGTCTGACCTGCTGTGCTTTTCCAGCACCACTGTAATCGAGACTCTAATCTCCAGCATCTGCAGTACTCACTTTCGCCTAATAGAAAAGAGCTACTTTGCAGAATTCTAACAACTAACTTCCTATTTATGCATTTTGGAATTTGGAGTGTCTCTGGCTGAAAGCTCCTGAAATGATGGTGGTAAGCTGCCCCCTTGAACTACTGCAGTTTAAGAATCAAGAGAATGTCCACACTGCTGTTAGGAGGGGAATTCCAGGATTTTGATCCGGCGAAAGTGAAGGAACAGTGATATATTTCCAAGTCAGCATACTGAGTGACTTGGAGGGGAAGTTGGTGGTGGTGGTGTTTCCTTGTATCTGCTGCCTCTGTCCTTTTTTGTGATAGTAGTCATGGGATTGAAGGGTTCAAGTAGTTGATAGGATATCAGTTGAGTGGGCTGCTTCATCCTGGATGGTGTCAAGCTTCCTGACTGTTGTTAGAGTGTTGTTAGAGCAACATAGTACCTCAGTGGTTAGCACTGCTGCCTCACAGTAGTAGGGACTTGGATTCAATTCCAGCCTTGGGCAACTGTGTGGAGTTTGTGCATTCTCCTTGCGTCTGCGTGGATTTCCTCCAGGTGCTCCCGTTTACTCCCACAGTCCAAAGATGTCCAGATTTGTTGGATTGGCCATGGGAAATGCAGGGTTGGGTGGATCTGGGATGCTCTTCAGAGGGTCAGTGTGGACTCGATAGGCCAAATGGCCTGCTTCCACACTGTAGGGATTCTATGTGTACTCAGTGCCATTCACCAGTGGGTGATTTTTTGATTTTTGTAAGTCAGGGCTGCTTGAGTGCAATCTCTGCTCTGCCTAATATAAGCAACAGGGAACTGAGCTGTTGGATTCTGTCGGCCAGAGTTGGGAAATATGGGTAACAAACAAACTATGGCCAAATAATGCTCAGAATGCATCAAACTGCAGATGTGATCAAGACCGGTGCCACAGATTTCTCAGCAATCTGCTCCCAAACATAAGTGAAACTGCAGGCCACCAAATCTCATGAAAACTTGAGACAACCTTCATTGTTGAAGACTTGGCCTTTGAAACTCCCTGAAAGGTTAGTCTCAGCATGAGCTGCCACAGTGGCTATTCTCATTCTGGTGTAGGCAAACAGGAGGCTGAAAGAACACAGCAAGCCAGGCAGCAATAGGAAGGTGGAGAAGTCAACGTATCGAGTATAACCCTTCTTCATGACACCTGAGGAAAGGTTATACTGAAACGTTGGCTTCTTCACCTCCTGAAGCTGTCTGGTATACTACACTCTTCCAGCACCCTGTTTGTCTACTTTGGATTTCAGTATCTGCAGTTTTTATTTTATCTTTAACTCACACACTGGAAGTTTACCTTCCTTTCTTGGGGCTGGGTTTTCCTGCATTCTGAAAATTGCACTCGGGCACTTGCTCACATATACGACTCCAGCTTTTCACCAACAATGAACTTCACCTGCTACCCCAGGAATTTTCTTGTCCTGTTCTCTTATCTTGTCCAGTTACATAAAGCAAACGCTATTTGTGGGTTTCCTCCAGTCTTCCTCACAAACATTCTCAGCCATTAGTACTACCCAGCTTCTTCAGAGCTTGCGCAAGTCCTAGAATGCTTCCTAAGCCATGAATTAGCTTTGTTCTAATGTCCTGAGCTGTTTCTTCATTTCTAACAGCATAGAAGGAGAAAGTGAAGACTGCAGATGCTGGATATCAGAGTCAAAAAGTGCAGCTCTGGAAAAAGCACATCAAGTGGGCGGCACGGTGGCACAGTGGTTAGCACTGCTGCCTCGCAGCGCCAGAGACCCGGGTTCAATTCCCGACTCAGGCGACTGACTGTGTGGAGTTTGCACGTTCTCCCCGTGTCGGCGTGGGTTTCCTCCGGGTGCTCCGGTTTCCTCCCACACTCCAAAGATGTGCAGGTCAGGTGAATTGGCCATGCTAAATTGCCCGTAGTGTTAGGTATAGGGGTAAATGTAGGGGTATGGGTGGGTTGCGCTTCGGCGGGTCGGTGTGGACTTGTTGGGCCAAAGGGCCTGTTTCCATACTGTAATGTAATCTAATCTAATCTAAGTCAGGCAGCACCTGAGGAGCAGGAGAATCGATGTTTTGGTCATAAGCCCTTCATCACATTTCTGATGAAAGGCGTACGCCCGAAATGTCAACTTGCCCACTCCTTGAATGCTGCCTGACCTGCTGTTCTTTGCCAGTGCCATACTTTTCAATTCTAACAGCATAGAGTCAACCAACTACTATCGACTTTTCACTGATGCCCCAATGACACGAAGTTAAAAATCACGCAACACCAACAGGTTTGTTTGGAAGCACTAGATTTCGGAGCGCTGCTCCTTCATCAGGTGATTGAGGAGAATTATCCACAACCACCTGATGAAGGAGCAGTGCTCCGAAATCTAGTACTTCCAATTAAACCTGTTGGACTATAACCTGGTGTTGTGTGATTTTTAACTTTGTATACCCCAGTTCAACACCGCCCTCTCCAAATCAATGACGCAAATGTACAACAATGCAGTTGACATTCAGCAGTACAGTTTGAGTTATTTTCTGCATGGGCTTTCTTCTGCCTTTCCCTGAATTCTTCAATTAACTTTAACCCTGTAACTGCTTTCAGTGATGGTTATATTATCTGAGGGTTGTACATGAAAATAGATAGAAGGATGAGGGTGAGTTGGGATTTGAGAAAGTGCATGATGCAAGGATAGACCATCAGTTTCCTGGCTTAAGTGAAGCTCACTGGTAATTGTTCCAGTCATTCTCAGAAATACAGTCATGCCTTCTCTTCCCACTCCACCTCCTTCGTTACTGGTTTACTGCTTCTCCTGTCTCCTTGCCCTGCAAGAGAGGGAGAAGTGTGCCAATGAGTGTAATGAAAATATGTTTGGGTAATGTGCCTGTCGCAGTTAGCAGCTGGCAGTGTGTGCAAATCGTGGGATGTAAACATGAAGCTGATGCCAGGGCTAAGTGTGTGTGGATGAGAGGAAGTATTGGTTTAAATTGTAGCTGGTGCAGATTGTTAGTTGGTGAGTGAGAGTGGTGAATCAAATTTCTGTGAAGATTGTGGTGTTGTTGGTGGAACGTGTACTGTAAGTCTGTGTTCAATTACCTTGACCGTGTATAAAATTCTACCAGGACTTGACAGACTAGATGCTGGAGGATGTTTCCCCTATTGGTGAATCCAGAACAAAGGGGACTCAGTCTTGGGATATGGGATAGACCTTGTAAGACAGTCAGAGTAGTGATGACAAGAGTGGAGCTGAATCCAGAGGCAAAGTTCTAGAGGTGACACTCAAAAAGTGACGCAGGCTTGCTCAATTCTAGAGACAGTGTGAGTAGTGTCTGGAGGGAGTTAGAGTATAATGTATTTATTTTTGTCATTGTTGGTTTGTTAGGAATACAGAGCAAGAATGAGAAACCTGATTCAGTGAGGAGTGAGTAAGGCTGTGCAATTGGTTTCTACTTTATTGTTTGCGGTTGCTAAGATTCACAATGCCAGGAGAACTCAGCCCAGAGAATGCTCCTCCTGCAATATGTAGGAAATCAAGGCCACTTTTAGTCTCCATGGTGACTGTATATGCAGGAAGCGTGGCCAGCTGCAGCTTCTGATTTGCTGCATGGAGTGCCTGGAGATGTGGAATGCAGTTGAATGTGTTTGTCAAGAGGTGGTGAAGGAGGGAGAGCTGCAGATATTTGGATCATTGTGATCTTTTACAGGGCAGGAGGGAGCTGTACAAGAAGAATGGGTTGCACCTAAACTCCAGGGGCACCAATATCCTTGCAGGAAACACTGAAGAAATGTCATTGGACCCAAAATCTTAAATCTGCTTTCACTCCACAGATGCTGCCTGACCTGCTGAGTTGCTCCAACAATTACTATTTTCCTGACCTTGCAGGGAGGTTTGCTAGTGCCAATCGGGAGGGATTAAACACTGAGGTAGGGAGATAGGAACAAGAGCAATCTACTACTATGTGGAGTAATTGATGGGAAGGCAGAGGATAAACTAAGTAAATCTAATTAGGTCAGAAGTCACATGACACAGGCTTATAGCCCAACAGGTTTATTTGAAATCAAAAGCTTTTGAAGAGCTGGCCCTTCAAGTGAAAGGGCAACACTCTGAAAATTTGCGATTTCAAAACACCTGTTAACAGTATCCTGGTGTCACGTGATTTCTGACCTTGTCCACCCCAGTCCAACACTGGCACCTCCACACTAAGTCTAATGAGGAAGAACAGGGAAGACCAGATTAATGCACACAGTGGGCATGTTGGTCTGAAGTGTATTTATTTCAATGTAAGAATTATAGCAGTTAAGGCTCAGAGCGTGGATTAGGACATGGGACTCTGATGTTGTAGCCATTACAGAAACTTTGTTGAGAGAAGGGTAGAATTGGCAGCTCAATGTTCCAGGGTTTCAATGTTTCAGTTGGGACAAAAATGATCTAAAAAGGGGTGGAAGTTTGCACTACTGATTGAGGAGATTGTCAAAACTGTACTAAGACACCTTGGAGGGCCTATCCAGCAAGGCCATATGGGTAGAACTCAGGAATAAGAAAGGTGCAATTGCTCTGGTAGTTTATACAGGTCCCAATAGTCAACAAAAATTAGAGGAATAGATAAATAAGCAGATCATGGAAAGATGTAAAAACAACAGAGTTGTTGCAGTGTTTTTTTTAAACTTTCCCAACGTGACTGGACTTAGTGCCAGATGCATGGATGGTGCAGAATTTGACAGATGTGTCCAGGAGGGTTTCTTGAAACAATGTATAGATACCCCAACTAAGAAAGACCGATTAGGCCTTGTAGTTAGGGAAGGAACCTGGCCAGGGTATCAAAGTTTCAGTGGGGGAGTATTTTGGTAACAAGTGATCAAAATTCCATAAGTTTTAAGATAATTATTAAGGATAAGATTGGACCTTAAGTGAAAGTGTGAAACTGGGGAAGGCTAGTACTAGGCTAGAACTGGACAAATTAGATTGGCTCATGGCTGTTTGAGGAAAAATCCACATCTGATACATGGAACTATTTGACCAAGGTTCAGGACCAGCATATTCCTGTGAAGAGCAATGACAAGGATGGCAAGATTTGGGAATTTCTGTTGATAAGAGAAATTGAAAGTTTAGGCAAAAAGGAAAAGATAGCATATGTGAGATTTCAGAAGCTGAAATCAAACAAGGCACTTGAGGAATATAAAGGAAGCAGAATAGAACTTAAACATAAGATTATGAGAGTTACAAGGGACCGCGAAGTCCTTTGCAAGTAGGATCAAGAGAATCCCAAGGCATTTTATAAACCTTCAAGGAACGATGAACTTGCACTTCATGGCACAGTGTTAAGAGTTTAGATGGAGATGTTAAGTGTGTACAAGAAAATTTTCTGTTTCATATGTGGATGTACTTACTGGAGAAGGTGCAAAACCTGACCTACTCTTGGGAAATAAGGCAGGGCAGGTGACTGAGGTGTCAGTAGGGGAGCATTTTGGGGCCAGTGACCATAATTCTATTAGTTTAAAATAGTGAGGGAAAATGCCAGACCTACTGTTGAAGTCTAAAGTTGAAGTTCTAATTGGAGGAAGGCTAATTTTGATTGTATTAGGCAAGAACTTTCAAAGTTGATTGGGGACAGATGTTCACAGGCAAAGGGACGGCTTGAAAATTAGGAAGCCTTGAAAAATAAGATAATTAGAGTCCAGAGACAGCATTTTCCTGTTAGGGTGAAAGAAAAGGCTGGTAGATGCAGGGAATTCTAGATGACTATAGAAATTGAGGGTTTGGTCAAGAAAAAGAAGGAAGCATATGCCAGATGTAGACAGCAGAGATTGAGTGAATCCTAAGAAGGGTATAAAGACAGAAAGAGTATACTTAAGAGGGAAATCAGGAGGGCAAAAAGGGGATATGAGATAGCTTTGGCAAATAGGGTGAAGGAAAATCTAAAGGGATTTTATCAATATATTAAGAACAAAAGAGTAACTATGGAGAGAATAGGGCGCCTCAAAGATCAGCAAGGTGGCCTTTGTGTAGAACCACAGAGGTTGGGGAGATAATAAACAAATATTTTGCATCAATGTTTACTGTGGAGAAGGACATGGAAGATGGAGGATATGGAGAAATAGATGGTGACTTTTTGAAAAATGTCCATATTACAAAGGAGAAGGTGCTGAATG
This sequence comes from Chiloscyllium plagiosum, assembly GCF_037043375.1. Taxonomy (NCBI): domain Eukaryota; kingdom Metazoa; phylum Chordata; class Chondrichthyes; order Orectolobiformes; family Hemiscylliidae; genus Chiloscyllium; species Chiloscyllium plagiosum. Next base: position 88,100,951 of record NW_028270149.1, on the reverse strand, counting down.
TCTTAAAATGCATAAAGGTGGATAAATCCCCAGGATCTGATCAGATGCACACTTGAACATAGAACATAGAACATAGAAGAATACAGCGCAGTACAGGCCCTTCGGCCCTCGATGTTGCGCTGATCCAAGCCCACCTAACCTACACTAGCCCACTATCCTCCATATGCCTATCCAATGCCCGCTTAAATGCCCATAATGAGGGAGAGTCCACCACTGCTACTGGCAGGGCATTCCATGAACTCACGACTCGCTGAGTAAAGAACCTACCCCTAACATCTGTCCTATACCTACCCCCCCTTAATTTAAAGCTATGCCCCCTTGTAATAGCTGACTCCATACGTGGAAAAAGATTCTCACTGTCGACCCTATCTAAACCCCTAATCATCTTATACACCTCTATCAAGTCACCCCTAAACCTTCTTTTCTCCAATGAAAACAACCCCAAGTGCCTCAGCCTTTCCTCATACGATCTTTCTACCATACCAGGCAACATCCTGGTAAACCTCCTCTGCACCCGTTCCAGTGCCTCCACATCCTTCCTATAGTATGGCGACCAAAACTGCACACAATACTCCAGATGCGGCCGCACCAGAGTCTTATACAACTGCAACATGATCTCAGTACTCCGGAACTCAACTCCTCTACCAATAAAAGCCAGTACGCCATATGCCTTCTTCACCGCACTATTTACCTGGGTGGCAACTTTCAAAGATTTGTGTACATGGACACCAAGATCCCTCTGCTCATCCACACTACTAAGTATCCGACCGTTAGCCCAGTACCCCATCTTTTTATTACTCTTACCAAAGTGAATCACCTCACACTTAGCTACATTGAACTCCATTTGCCACTTAGCTACATTGAACTCTGTGGGAAGCTAGGGAAGTGTTTGCTGGGCCCTTTGCTGAGATATTTGTATCATCGATAGTCACAGGTGAGGTGCCGGAAGATTGGAGGTTGGATAATATAGTTAAGAAAGATGGTAAGGACAAGCCAGGGAAGTATAGACCAGTGAGCTTGCCATCGAAGGTGGGCAAGTTGTTGGAGGGAATCCTGAGGGATAGGATTTACATGTATTTGGAAAGCGAAGGACTGATTAGGGATAGCCAACATGGCTTCGTGTGCAGAAAATCATGTCTCACAAACTTGATTGAGTTTTTTGAAGAAGTACCAAAGAGGATTGATGAGGGAAGAGCTTTGGACATGATCTATATGGACTTCAGTAAGGTGTTCGACAAGGTTCCTCATGGGAGACTGGTTTGCAAGGTTAGATCTCATGGAAAACAGGGAAAACTAGCCATTTGGATACAGAACTGGCTCAAAGGTAGAAGACACAGGTGGAGGTTTGCTTTTCAGACTGGAGAACTGTGACCAGTGGTGTGCTGGGTCCACTACTTTTCGTCACTTATACAAATGATTTGGATGTGAACATTGGAGGTACAGTTAGTAAGTTTACAGATGACACCAAAATTAGAGGTAAAGTGAAGAAGTTTACCTTAGATTACAATGGCATCTTGATGTTATGACCCGGGTAAACCCTCCTACTTAATTTAAACTGGCAACACAGAAAAAAACTATCCCATGCAGTAATCTGTGAAAATTCGAAAGGCCAAGAACTATTTAAAGTAAAAATTAACAACTTTATTTCTTAAAGTATAACAGCAAATAATAAACTAACAACTATTAGCAACATTTTCCTCTGATCTATCTTTTACTTTCCCTTCTATAACACCCGTCCAATAAAACCCCTGATCAAGATTTACCCAAAATTTAAATTTCGAAACCAGGCAGTTGTCGAATCTTTCCTTTGCATCTTCCTGTGTAGATTTTCTTCTTCTTAGGAATTTCTGTTTCACAGATCGTTTAAGAGATCTGTGTTTTGTGCAGTCTCTACATGTTGGTGGCTTGGCAGTTCAAAAAAAAAACACTGCAGTTAAAAAAAACACTGCAACAACTTTGTTGTTTTTACATCTTTCCATGATCTGCTTATTTATCTATTCCTCTAATTTCTGTTGACTATTGGGACTTGTATAAACTACCAGAGCAATTGCACCTTTCTTGTTCAATTTTCCCTAGTCTTATACCCCAAAGCATTGGATTGTTTCATAGGGTTTTTTAAAAATTTGTCAATATACTAACTTCAAATTTGATTGGAGGTTAGTTCCTTGAGGTATAATTTAAACAGATTGGCCGAATTCAAATTTGTTTTTGTCTCATAACAACTCAGCCAGTGTTAGGAGCTGGACCAAATGCTACATTGTAAATTCTCGAACACTCTGTGTGTTTGCTAAGTCCTTCACTCTCTTAAAGGTACAGTACACTTCCATGGGCTGGGGAGTGGCAGATGGAGTTTAATTCAGATAAATGCATTTTGGAAAGGCAAATCAAAGCAGGACTTATGCGCTTAACGATAAGGTCTTGGGGAGTGTTGCTGAACAAAGAGACCTTGGAATGCAAGTTCATAATTCCTTGCAAGTGGAGTCGTGGGTAGATAGGATAGTGAAGGAAGCATTTAGTATACTTGCCTTTATTCGCCAGTGCATTAAGTATTGGAGGTGGGAGGTCATTTTGCGGCTGTGCCGGACATTGGTTAGGTCACTTTTGGGATACACTTCTGGTCTCCCTGCTGTAGGAAGGAAGTTGTGAAAATTGAAAGGGTTCAGAAAAGATTTACAAGGATGTTGCCAGGGTTGGAGGGTCTGAGTTATAAGGCGAGGCTGAAGAGACTGGGACTATCTTTCCTGGAGCATTGGAGGCTGAGGAGTAACCTTATAGAGATTAATAAAATTATGAGGAGCACAGATAGGGTAAATAGAGAAGGTGGATGGAAATGTGTTGCTGGAAAAGCGCAGCAGGTCAGGCAGCATCTAGGGAACAGGAGAATCGACGTTTCGGGCATTAGTCCTTCTTCAGGAAAAAGCCCTTCCTGAAGAAGGGCTAATGCCCGAAACGTCGATTCTTCCTGAAGAAGGGCTAATGCCCGAAACGTTGATTCTCCTGTTCCCTAGATGCTGCCTGACCTGCTGCGCTTTTTCAGCAACACATTTCCATCTCTGATCTCCAGCATCTGCAGACCTCACTTTCTCCCTAAATAGAGAAGGTCTTTTCCCTGGGGTGCAGGACTCCAAAACTAAGGTGAGATGGAAAGATTTAAAAGGGACCTCAGGGGCAGCTTTTGCACACAGAGAGTGGTGTATGTATGGAATGAGCTATCAGAGGAAGTGGTCAAAGCTGGTACAATTACAATATTTAAAAGGCACCTGGATGGTATATGAATAGGAATGGTTAAGAGAAGTTTGGACCAGACACTGGCAAATGAGACTAGATTAATTTAGGATGTCTGGTCAGCATGGATGAGTTGGACTGAAAGGTCTGTTTCTATGCTGTATACCTCAATGACTTGTTCCTGACTACCCTGACTGTTTGACTTGCACCTTTGCCTAACTGCGCCAGTCTCAGAGTGATCTCTTTCCTTACTATCTCTTTGGGTCCTACCTCTCCCCACTCCCATCCCCTTACTAGTTTAAATCCTCCCGAGCAGCTTTCGCAAATCTCCCTGCCAGAATATTAGTCCCCTTCCAATTCAGATGCAAGCCGTCTTCTTATGCAGGTCATTTCTGCCCCAGAAGAAATCCCAATGATCCATAAATGTGAATCCTTCCCCTCACATCAGCTCCTCAGACACACATTCATCTGCTTTCTCCTCTTATTCCTCCCCTCACTTGCTCATGGTACCAGGAGTATTCAAAATATTACTACCCTTGAGGACCTCCTTTTTAGATTCCTGCCCAACTTCCTATATTCTCTCCTCAGAATTTTGTCCTTTTCTCTTCCTACACTGTTAGTTCCAATGTGTCCAATGACTGGCCCCTCTTTCCTTTGGGAGTATTCTGCACCCTGTCTTAGATATCCTTGATCCTAGCACCGGGGAGGCGATGCACCATTCTGATATCTTATTATTGGCTACCAAAATGTCTGTCGGTGCCTCTGACTAGAGAGTCCCATATCACAATTGATTGCTTGGAACCTGACATACCCCTCATTGCATTAGAACCAGCCTTGGTATCAGAAACCTGGCTGTCAGTGCTATATTCCCCTGAGAGTCCATCACCCCTCCAGTTTCCAAAACAGCATACTTGTTTGAGGTGGGAATAACCACAGGACTACCTGCTTACCCCTCCTACCTTTTCTGGAGGACCATCTACCAAACGGTATCTGTGGTTTTTCGCCCTTCCTGAAACTGGCATCCATCACCCCTCTTGGCTCCTGTAAATTCCTCAATGCCTCTAACTACCGGTCCAACCAATCCATGCAATCAAATAAGATTCACAATCCAACACACTTCCTGCACAGAGTCGAACCATGTGACACTGGAAAAGCACAGCAGGTCAAGCAGCATCCAAGAAGCAGGAGAGTCAATACTTCGGGCATAAGCCTTTCATCAGGAATGTGGAGAGGAAAGGGGGCTGAGACATAAATGGGGCAATGGGGTGGGGCTGGGAGGAAGATAGCTGGGAGGATGATAAATGGATGCAGGTGGGGGGAAACTGTGATAGGTCAATGGGGAGAGTGGAGCAGATGAGGGGGGATGGAAGGTAGACAGGTAGGACAGGTCAAGAGGGCAGTGTCAAATTGGAGGGTTGGATCTGAAATGAGGTGGGGGGAGGGGAGATTTGGAAACTAGTGAAGTCGCTGTTGATGACGTGTGGTTGAAGGGTTCCAAATTGGAAGATGAGGCGTTCTTTCTCCAGTTGTTGGGTTACTTGGATTTGATGGTTGAGGAGGCCCAGGACTGGCCCCCTTCCCCCTTCACATTCCTGTGCCTGAAACATGGGCATAGATTTAAGGTGAGAGGAGAAAGATTTAAAAGGGACATAAAAGAATTTGACACTGAACTGATGTTTGGGCAGACAACTGAAATTAGTGATGGTTCATAACCCTTCACAAAAGTCAATATTTTGAATATTGAAGTGTGAATATAATTCTTGACGCTGCTTGTTTCAGTTTATGATTGTGTACTCTGAATTGGGAAAGACTTTATGATTTAAATGTGGCACTAAAGAGGCTAATGTGGATTGATTTTGATTAGAATCTATTGTGTAACTATAAAAGCAGAGGGAAACATTCAAAAAGGAAGATTCAGCCCTGAAATTGTCGTTGCTATGGTGCCTGGCAGTTAATTTGAATTTTTCTAAGTACTTTGATATGATTTGGTTTGTGATGTTAATTTTATCTTCAGGTTAGATTAAAAATTTTTTTTCAGTTTTCTGGCAAAATGCCTGAAGAAAGCACTAAAAGAATTACAACACAATTTATTGCATTTTCTAAAGTACATGCTGTTTTGATTATCATATCTGTCCACTATCGGGGTGTTTAGTTAAGCAAAAAGTGGGTTCAAATTTAGAATGGAATTATAGGGGCCAAATAATTGATAATGTTGTGAAAGTATAACTTTCATTGTCACCACAATGAAATTCTGATTATTGGAAATTCTGTGGAAATCTCAAATTTGAATCATGAAATTATTTTATAGCCATTGGCAGATTTGAATTTCTTCAACATATAATGACTTGAAATAAAAATTGCTTTCTCTATGATTAAACCCTGTAATGGGTCTGCATTGAATAACAAAATGGTTAATTCTTAAGGAGGTTTTAAATGTTTCAAATGGCAAGTTGATAGCACTGTCGGGATCATGAAACACCATTAACCCCTACCAATTTGTAATTTATTCCGTGTGAGATTTGCCGATCTCTCACTGCCCGTTCACTTTAATAATTTCCACATGCAGTAAGCACTCCTCGTGCTGCTCATTGGTTGCACTTGTCAACATGGGCCCAATAGCATTGATAACAGGCGTTACTTGAAGTTAGCCTCCAGCTTGTGATGCATTGTGGCTGGAGCAAGGAATGATTTTTAATCCGAATCTAGCTTGGAAAATAATGGGGATGGTTGACTATGGAACAGCTGAGGATCCCTTGGCTTTTGGATATTGTACTAGTGGAGGAGTGGTAAGGAGAAACAAAATCTACTGCATCTACGGGGGTGCGGGTGGCGGCGGTTTGTGGTGGTGCCAGGAAAGTCTCCAGACACCCAGTCAGAAAGGCAATATGACCAGATACCTGGGCAGGACAACATCTCAAGTCAAGCCGCAAACCATTTGCTACAGATGATGTCACTGGAATGGTCAAGGTCAGTTAGTGCACCTTCAAGTATCTTGACTACCCCACTAGCTTCACACACTGCTCGATGCACCACACCCTCATCATTGATGTACCAACATTCTTTTTGGATACAAACTTATATGGCCCTGAAAGAGTTAATACTGAGGAGTGCCTTGATGGTATCATGTGGACTGGTGGAAACAGCTGTCCAAGATCATGAAGGAGTAAGATCTACAATTTGGATCTTCTTCCCAGTCATCGTGACAAATGCATTCCATTATTATAACTTGTTCCTGATTGCTCTCATGCAATGATCTGTGTCCTGCTTAAGACAAGAGCTCCCTCTGATTAGACTGCCATGTAGTTTTCCTCAAGCACATCTGTCCAGGCAGGTCCAGAAGATTCCAAGAGGAGGGAGGCAGCAAACCTACCAGATGGACCTTACACGGTGGTGAGCAAGGCTGAAGATTCATCGACAGCATACTTCACATCCATAGGCTTCAGCTCAAAGTCACAGCCTTAGCACTGCTGCAATTGGCACATTCACACAATGCAGCACATACTACTCTCAGCTATTCAACCATGATAGTTAGAATACCGAAACAGAATGAGCGACAGTAACTGATGTGCCTCTCTCTCTCTCTCTTTGCTGGAGAAGATGATGCAAAACCAGAAGCAGCAGGGACTAACAACCAGCCTGGACATGTTTATTTCTATCCTTGCAGGGTAAATGGGTATTCTCAGCATTTGCTGCCAATTTGCAGTTGTCCCTGAACTGAATGGCTCACTAAGAGGGCAATAAAGATTCAACCACAGTCCTGTAGGTCTGAAATCATAGATAAACCAGACATAGTGAGGACAGTAGGTGTCCTTTCCTCAATAACATAGTGAATTCCATGAGTTTTTAGTGACAATTCATTCTTGGTTATCATTAGGCATACATTTTTTTAACACCAGATTTATTAGTTGAACTCAAAATGTAATTTCTGCCATGGTAGGATTTGAACCTATGTCCCCATACTATTAGTCTGTGTCTCTGGAATTGCTGATGTCGTACAATACTATGTCCCCTAGCCACCAGATCTAATATCAGCAGGACAGAGACTCCAGAAGTGGCAACACATTGATTTGGCCGAAGCCACAAATAGTCTCCAGTTCAACAATCAGAATGTGATCAGGACACACAGCCTTTTCAGCATCAATGTTATTGGGTATTTTCTGATATCATGGAATGAATCAAATTGGCTGAAGACCGTCATATGGTGGAAGCTGAGAAAGGTCCTCTGGAGGAGGCTAAGATGGATCATCCACACATCATGTTTGGCTGAAAATGTTTTTAATACAGTAGTCTATAAGGTGCTATAAGTCACAGAAGTTATCCCAAGAGTCCTCAACATTGACTTGATACCCCATGAACTCATATGGCATCAGATCAAAAATAGGCAAGAAAACCCCATAATAATTAGCCATTTCCCCTTTCCCCACTCTCACTGACCCCACAAAGCTCTTCGCTGATGAATCAGTACTCTGTTATTGAACACAAATTAGAAGCAGCACTGAGGGTAGCAAGGGCACAGACTGTTCTCTGAGTGGAGATGGGTATCTTAAATGTTCATCAACAAGAGTGGCTGAGCTGTGCTACAGCTGACTGGGTTGGTCAGGTCCTAAAGGACAGACCTGCTAGACTGAGTCTGCAGCAGATGGTGAGGGAATCAACAAGAGGGAAAAACAGGCTTAACCTCATCCTCACCAATCAATAAGTGAGGTGCCATCCTCACCAATCAATAAGGGCCATCAGCAGCAGCAGAATCATACGCCAACACAATCTGAAACCTTCTGGTCCAGCATATCCCCCACTCAACCATGACCATCAGCCAGAGAATCAACCCTGGTTCAATGGAGAATGCAGGAGGGAAAGCTAGGAGCAACACCAGGCATACATGAAAATTAGATGTCAACCTGCTGAAGCTGCAATAGGACTACATATAAACCAAAATGTAAAAACAATTTCATAACCTATCAAAGTTCAGTCATCCTGCCACAGGCAGTTATGAATAACCGTGGCTTATAACACATTATAGGCTAATGTATTTATAGGAGAAAGTGAGGACTGCAGATGCTGGAGATCAGAGCTGAAAATGTGTTGCTGGAAAAGCGCAGCAGGTCAGGCAGCATCCAAGGAACAGGAGAATCGACGTTTCGGGCATAAGCCCTTCTTCAGGAATGAGGAAAGTGTGTCCAGCAGGCTAAGATAAAAGATAGGGAGGAGGGACTTGGGGAGGGGCGTTGGAAATGCGATAGGTGGAAGGAGGTCAAGGTGAGGGTGATAGGCCGGAGTGGGGTGGGGGCGGAGAGGTCAGGAAGAAGATTGCAGGTTAGGAAGGCGGTGCTAAGTTCGAGGGATTTGACTGAGACAAGGTGGGGGGAGGGGAAATGAGGAAACTGGAGAAATCTGAGTTCATCCCTTGTGGTTGGAGGGTTCCTAGGCGGAAGATGAGGCGCTCTTCCTCCAACACCTTCCGCCTAGGAACCCTCCAACCACAAGGGATGAACTCAGATTTCTCCAGTTTCCTCATTTCCCCTCCCCCCACCTTGTCTCAGTCAAATCCCTCGAACTTAGCACCACCTTCCTAACCTGCAATCTTCTTCCTGACCTCTCCGCCCCCACCCCACTCCAGCCTATTACCCTCACCTTGACCTCCTTCCACCTATCGCATTTCCAACGCCCCTCCCCCAAGTCCCTCCTCCCTATCTTTTATCTTAGCCTGCTGGACACACTTTCCTCATTCCTGAAGAAGGGCTTATGCCCGAAACATTGATTCTCCTATTCCTTGGATGCTGCCTGACCTGCTGCGCTTTTCCAGCAACACATTTTCAGCTCTAATATATTTATAGCCAAACATGATGTGTGGATGATTCATCTTGGCCTCCTCCAGAGGGCCCTTCTTGATCTCTTCCAGATGACGGTGTTCAGCCAATTTGATTCATTCTGCGATATCAAAAAATGCCCAATAACATTGATATTGAAAATCTGGGTGCCCTGATCACATTCTGGTTGTTGAACTGGAGACTATTCATAGCTTAGATCAAATTGTTCCAGTACAACCCTGGAGTCTACATAACAATGTTCAAATTTGCTTAGGATGGCCTGTTCACAAAATGCAGAACAAATCAAATCCAATTTATTACTGCCCATTGGTCTACTGTATATTAGTGAGGTGATTCACCTTGGAAGGAGTAACAGGAATACAAAGTATTGAGCCAATGGTAGTTTTTCTCACTTAAAAAGGGACTTACCTTGAGAGCCGGGCCTCCATTTTGAACAGAGCAGCGAGGAGAGAGGGCGGAGAGAAACAAAGGCTGCGGGAAGTTTTTAAACTGGTGTGATCTAAACACAAGACCCTACACCGTAGACCTCCCTGCCACCCACCTCCTCTAGCCTTACTAAGAGTTTGTAAACTTGGTAAGTTTTCAGGTTTTCTTATTTTTTTTCTTTTCTTCTCTTCATTTGTTTAGAACATAGAACATAGAACATAGAACAATACAGCACAGAACAGGCCCTTCGGCCCACGATGTTGTGCCGAACATTTGTCCTAGCTTAAGCACCCATCCATGTACCTATCCAATTGCCGCTTAAAGGTCACCAATGATTCTGACTCTACCACTCCCACAGGCAGCGCATTCCATTTAGTCCTGTGTGGGCTTTCAGATTAGCAGGGTATGGCTGATAGGGCAGTTGCATGTTCCTCCTGCAGAAAGTGGCAGGTGAGAGACATGACACATGCCTCTGCTGATCACATCCGCAGGAAGTGCACCCAACTCCAGCTCCTCGAAAACCGAGTTGGGGATTATCCGGGAGGCTGAGAGAGAAATTGAGAGGATGTACAGGGAGGTCGTCACTCAGACATTGGATAAGGACAGCTGGGTTACAGTCAGGGGGAGGAAAGGGAACCAACAGGTACAGCAGGAATCCCCTGTGGGTGTTCCCCTCAGCAATAAGTATACTGTTTTGAATACTGTTGGTGGGGACAGCCTACCAAGGGGAAAGCCACAGTTGTTAGATCTCTGGCACTGAGCCTGGCACTGTGGCTCAGAAGGGAAGGGGGTAGAATAGAGAAGTGCTAGTGGTAGGAGACTTAATAGTTAGACGATTGACAGGAGATTTTGTGGTCGGAACGGGACGCCCGGAAGGTATGTTGCCTCCCTGGTGCCAGGGTCCGAGACGCCTGGAAGGTATGTTGCCTCCCTGGTGCCAGGGTCCGGGATGTCGTCGATTGGGTTTACAGGATTCTGAAGGGGGAGGGTGAGCAGCCAGAAATCGTGGTACATATTGGCACCAATAATATAGCCAGGAAAGGGATTTAGGATCTGAAAAGTGCCTACAGAGAGTTAGGTTGGAAACTGAAGAGCAGGACGAGTAGAGTAGTGATCTCAGGTTTGCTACCAGTACCACGAGACAGTGAGGTGAGGAACAGTCAGCGAGTGCAGCTTAACATATGGCTGCGAGGCTGGTGCAGGAGGAAGGGCTTCAGATACCTAGACCATTGGGATACCTTCTGGGGAAGATGGGACGGACTGCACCTGACCTGGAGGGGCACAAATGTGGGAGATTTATTTGTGTTGTTCGGAAGGATTTAAACTAGTTTGGCAAGGGGGTGGAAACCAGAGCTACATATTTGAGAGGGGGATAGTTATAGATGGGGCACTGACAGTATGTAATGTATCTATTGGGAAGGTTTTCACGTGATGAAACAAAGGGATTAGTTAAAGTGTATCTGCTTTAACTCAAGGAGTGTCAGAAATAAGAATGATGAACTTAGAGCATGGATCAGTACTTGGGACTATGATGTTGTGGCCATAACGGAGATGTAGATATCACAGGGGCAGGAGTGGTTGCAGGGAGGAACATTTAAAAAGGACAGGGAGGGTGGACAAAGAGGAGGGGGTGTGGCATTGCTAATCAGAGAGTACATCACAGCTACAGAAACGAAGGTTGTTGAGGAAGGTTTGTCTACTGAGTCAGTATGGGTGGAAATTAGGAACAGTAAGGGAGCAACCATCTCATTGGGGGTTTTCTACAGACCCCCTAATAGAAGTAGACAGATTGAAGAACTCATGGGCTGGCAGAGTTTGGAAAAATGCAGATGTGGCAGGGTTGTTGTCATGGGTGACTTCAACTTTCCCAATATTGACTGGAATGTCCTTAGTGCAGATGGTTTGGATGGAGCTGTTTTTGTCAGGTGTGTTCAAGAGGGTTTTCTTATGTAGACAGATTGATGAGGGAGAGGCCATTTGGATTCGGTGCTCAGCAAAGAGCCAGGAGAGATGTCAGATCTCGCGGTGGGAGAACACTTTGGTGACAGTGACCACAACTGCCTTACATTTACCATAGCCTTGGAGAGGGAAAGGAGCATTTACCGAAGGAAGATATTTAATTGGGGAAAAGGAAATTATCATGCGATTAGACAAGAGTTGGGAAGTACAGATTGGGAGCAATTGTTCCACAGAAAGGGCACAGCAAACATGTGGAAACTATTCAAGGAGCAGTTGTTGTGAGTGATGCATAACTTTGTTCCTCTGAGACAGGTAAGAAGGGGTAAGATGAAGGAGCCTTGGATGACAAGAACAGAGGAGCTTCTCGTCAGCTTATGTAAGAAGGCAGCTTATGTAAGGTGGAGGAAGCAAGGATCTAGCACAGCTTTAGAGGATTACAGGCTTGCTAGAAAGGAGCTCAGAAATGGACTGAGGAGAGCCAGGAGGGGGCACAAAAAGACTTGGCAGGAAGGATTAGGGAGAACTCAAAGGCATTTTACTCATGCATGAGGAATAAGACAATGATCAGGGAGAAGGTAGGGCCAGTCAGGGATAGCGTAGGGAACTTGTGCGTGGAGTCTGAGCAGATAGGGGATGCCCTAAATGAGTTTTTTTGCTTCGGTTTTCACGAAGGAAATGGACTTTGTTGAGAACCTTGAGGAGCTGGGAAAAAGGCTTCAACAGATCAAAATTGATAAAGTTGATGTGCTGGAAATTTTAAGAAACATTAAGATTGGTAAATCCCTAGGGCCAAACCAGATTTATCCTAGGTTGCTCCGGGAAGCAAGAAAGGAGGTTGCTAAGCCACTGGCGAAGATATTTGCTTCCTCACTCTTCATGGGAGTCATACCGGAGGATTGGAAGGAGGCGAAAGTTGTTCCTCTTTTCAAGAAGGGGAATAGGAAAATCCCTGGCAATTACAGACCAGTCAGTCTTACGTCTGTGGTTAGCAAGGTTTTGGAAAGAAATCTGAGGGATAGGATTTATGACTATTTGAAAAAGCATCACATGATTAAAGGCAGTCAGCATGGCCTTCTAAGGGGCAGGTTATGCCTCACAAACCTTATTGAGTTCTTTGAGGAGATGACAAAACAGATCGACGAAGGTCGAGGAGTGGATGTGGTGTAAATGGATTTCAGCAAAGCATTTGATAGGGTTCTTCATCATAGCTCATTCATAAAGTCAGGAAGTATGGGATACAGGGAGGTTTGGCTATCTGGATTCAAAATTGGCTGGCTAACAGAAGCCAGAGAGTGGGTGTAGATGGAAAATATTCTGTCCGGAGGTCAGTAGTGAATGGTGTCCCACAGGGCTCTGTACTTGAGCCTCTGCTCTTTGTAGTTTTTATAAATAATGAGAGGCATGGATCGAGTCAATAGCCAGAGACTTTTCCCTAGGGCAGGATTGACTGGCACGAGGGGTCATAGTTTTAAGGTATTAGGAGGAAGGTATAGACAAGAGGTCAGAAGTAGGTCCTTTACGCAGAGAGTTGTGAACGCATGGAATGCGTTGCTAGCGGTGTTGGAAGCAGAGTCATGGGGACTGCTGGACATGCACATAGAGAGCAGTGAGTTGAGGGGTGAGTAGGTTAGATTACTCTATTTTAAATTAGGAATAATCCTCGGTATAACATCATGGGCCGAAGGGCCTGTTCTGTGCTGTACTTTTCTATGTTCGATGTTCTATGGTAAGAGTCTTGGTAGTGTGGATGAGAGGAGTCCACATACGTAGATCCCTGAAAGTTGCCACGCAGGTTGATAGGGTTGTTAAGAAAGCATATGGTGCATTAGCTTTTATTAGCAAAGGGACTGAGTTTTGGAGCCATGAAATCATGCTGCAGCTGTACGAAACTCTGGTATGGCCGCACAGTTCTGGTGACCGCATTATAGGAAGGATGTGGGAGCACTGGAAAGGGCGCAGAAGAGATTTACCAGGATGTTGCCTCATATAGAGGGAAGGTCTTCTGAAGAAAGGCTGAGGGACTTGTGGCTGTTTTAAAACACAGAACATTACAGCGCAGTACAGACCCTTCAACCCTCGATGTTGCAACGACCTGTGGAACCAATCTGAAGCCTATCTATCCAACACTCTTCCATAATCATCCATACGTTTATCCAATGATCATTTAAATTTTCATTGGAGAGAAGAAGGTTAAGAGGTCACTTAATAGAGACATATAAGATGATCAGAGGATTAGATAGGGTGGATAGTGAGAGCCATTTTCCTTGGATGGTGATGACTAGCACAAGGGGACATAGCTTTAAATTGAAGGGTGATGGATTCATGTCAGAGGTAAATTCTTTAGTCAGAGAGTAGTAAGGGTGTGGAATGCCCTGCCTGCAACTGTATGCCAATATTAAGGGCATTTAAATGGTCATTGGATAAACATATGGATGATAATGGAATAGTGTAGGGTAGATGGGCTTCAGATTGGTTTCACAGGTCGGCGCAACATCGAGAGCTGTCATGCTCTATGTTCTAATCTCAATCATCTATAGACTGATGGAAGATATTATTAACAGTGCTATCAAACAGCATCTGCGCAGCAATAACTTGCTCAGTTTGGGTATCCCCAGGGCCACTCAACTCCTGACCTCATTACAGCCTTGGTTTTTTTTAACATTACATTACTTACAGTGTGGAAACAGGCCCTTCGGCCCAACAAGTCCACACCGACCCTCCAAAGAGCAACCCACCCAGACCCATTCCCCTACATTTACCCCTTCACCTAACACTATAGGCAATTTAAAATGGCCAATTCACCTAACCTGCATATCTTTGGATTGTGGGAGGAAACCAGAGCACCCAGAGGAAACCCTCGCAAACACGGGGAGAATGTGCAAACTCTACACAGACAGTTGCCTGAGGCGGGAATTGAACCCGGGTCTCTAGCGCTGTGAGGCAGCAGTGCTAACCACTGTGCCACCGTGCCGTCCATTTCCATGGGTTGAAAGGTCTGTTTCTGTGCTGTACATCTCTATGACTCTATGACTATGACAAAGAGCTGAATTCCAGAGGCGAAGTGAGAGTGATTGTCCTCGATATGAGGCTGCCTTTGACTGTGTGTAGCATGAAGGAGCCCTAGAAAAACTGGATACAATGGGAATCAGGGAGAAGCTCTCTACTAGTTGGAGTTATACCTGACACAAAAGAAGATGGTTTTAGTTGTTGGAGGTCAATCACCCCAGCTCCAGAACATTTCTGCAGGAGTTCCTCAGGGTCTTTTTTAAAATGAATCTATTTTTCTCATCAACCTGTTCAGAGATGTTATTACAAAATCCTGGAGTATGTGGACCACCCAGCCTAAGGATAGGGACAGCATCACTGTGCCATAAGAGGACCCAACAATATGATGTGCTGCTGACTGAACTACTCAAGCTCCATGGGAATACCTCAGCATAGTGTCAGAGGCCTAACATCCTTCAGCTGCTTCATTATTGACTCCATCATAAGGTGAGACATGGGAATGTTAGCTGTGGTTGCACAATGTTCAGCACCATTTGTGACTCCTCAGATACTGAAGCAGTCCATGCTCAAGTGCAACAAGACCTGGACAGCTTTAGATTGTTAAGTAACATTTGAGGTGAGCAAGTGCAACTCAAGGGCAATTAGGGATGTGCAATAAGTGCTGACCAACCAGTGATGCTCGCATTCTGTGAGAGAATAAGGAAGAAGTGCTGGGCACTGACTTCTCTAACAAGAGAGGATGTATTTCCCTTAACATTCAATGGCACTACTATCACTGAATGCCCCAGTATGAATAGGGAAATAAGAAGCAGCCTCTACTGGATGTGTGGCTGCTTGTTCTGTAAAATGATCATCCGTTTGTGAAATGGGAACTGATCAAGATAAATTGATATGAGATGTTTTCTCAAGCATTTGAGAAGGGAACATTTATTTGAAGTTCAAGGAGATAATCAAAATTTCATTTAAGAAAAATAGTAGAAGGCAATCTAATAGGTTTGCAGTATTTGACAGTAACATCCCTCGAGGGCAAATGGTTGGGATTGAATGGTAAAATAATGGAATGTGTACAATTGAATGAGATCATACAATGGAGGATGTAAGATAGAAACAGGAAAATTACACCAGCAAATGGACTTTTCAAAAATCTAGTTAAAGTTAGGGAGATATGTGGGAATAATTAATGGGTAGATTTCTAAAGAGATCACAGAAGGCGAAAAAAAATTAATTGGAATGGTTGAATCAACTGTTAATTAGTGTGTGTGTGACTAGTTGGATACAGTATTATCTGGTTACTCACCAGCTATGTCTTGTCCTGGTCAGAAACCAATTGCATTGGTTATGACCAGTCAGTAATTGCCTGTTGTAAACAGTTGACACTGAACCTTATCTCTAACAGTGAACAGGTAGGAGCCTGGAAGAAACCTATGCAGCATCAGAAGGTGGAGAAGTCGATGTTTCAGATGTAACCCTTCTTTAGGACTGGGGGTGGGTGTAGGGGGAGCTGCAGATAAAGGGGATAGTGGGGGCAGGGTGGTGAAGTGGGGGTCGATGAAGAAAGGTAGAGTTGGACCTGATCAATGGGAGGAATGAATCAAGTTGGTGGCTGGGAGGAGTGGAAGGGAGGAGTAGGGGCTGGGAAGGGAGTGGGAGATGGGAAGGGCGGTTATTTGAAATTGGAGAACTCAATGTTGAGTCCTCCGGGCTCAGGCAGAAGATAACTACCAAGTTTTGGTTTGGTTTATTGTAGCAATGGAGGAGACCAAGGATGGTCATGTTGGAATGGGAGTGGGAAGAAGAATTGAAATGGGCCCAGCTGTGATGATTGGCAAACCGTTCCCTAATTTTACGTTCGGTCTCCCTGATGTAGACAAAACCACATCAGGAGCACCTGATGCAGTAAACTTGGTTGGAAGAGAGGCAGGTCTGACCTGGAAGGACAATTTGGGGTCCTGGATAGAGGTGAAGGAGGTGATGTACTGGCAGTTTTTGCATCTTTTCTGTTTTCAGGGGAAGGCAACTGGGGGTTCAGGAGGGTTGATGGGCTCAGTGGCGCACACCAAGGATTGACGAAGAGAACGACAGGTGGTGGGGTCAAGTTGGAGTTGGAAGTGTAATTCCCCTTCCCATTGCCTTTCCAACATGACCATCCTTGGCCTCCTCCATTGCCACAACAAACCAAACCGCAAATTGGAGGAACAACACCCCATCTTCCTCCTGGGCAGCCTACAGCCCAGAGGACTCAACATTAAGTTCTCTAATTTCAAATGACCTCCCTTTCCATCCCCCAACTCCCTTCCCAGCACCACCCCTTTGCTTCCACTCATTCTTACCACCAACCGGATTCATTCCTCCCATTGACCAACCAGGTCATATCCTCTACCTGTCTTCACCTATCCCCAAATCACCATCTGTCCCTGCCATCCCCTTTATCTGCAGCTCCCCCCACCTCCAGTCCTGAAGAAGGGTTACACCCGAAACATTGACTTCTCCACCTCCTGATGCTGCCTGGCTTGCTGTGTTCTTCCAACCTCTTGCCTATCTACTTTGGATTCCAGCACTGTCTCTAACAGTGAACAGCAGGCAGTTAAATGTTTCTTTCTGAGTGAATGGCATAACATATGAACACACAAACTTATGATCAAGAGTAGGCTGCTTGGCCCTTCAGGTTTCCAGTGCCATTCAATAAAATCATGGCTGATTTGATTTTAACCTCAGCACTACATTTCTGCATGTTCTGATAATTTTTCACCCCCTTGATAATCAATTATCTATCTTCCTCTGTCTTAAAATATTTTAAGTTTCTCTATCCACTGCCTTTTTGAGCAAGGGAACACTTAAAGGCTCACAATCTTCTGAGACAATTTTTTTCCCTTATCTCTACTTTAAATGTGACCCCTGATTTTTTATACTATGACATCTCGTTCTAGATTCTCCCATAAAAGGAAATATCCTTTCCACATCCTCCTGATCAAGCTCCCTCTGGGTCTTAAAGGTTCATTTCAGGCACCACTCAGTCTTCTAAACTCTAAAGCATACAGGCCTAGCCTGTCTAGTCTTTCATTATAAGGCAATCCACTCATTCCAGGTATTAGACTAGAAAACCTTCTCTGAACTGCTTCCAATGCATTAGCATTCTTCTGTAAGTATGGAGACTAGTACTGTACACAGTAATCCAGATATGGTCTCTTCCGTATTACTGAAGCTTCACCTCAGTTTTTGCATTCAGTTCCCTTGCAATAAAACATAACATTCTACTCACTTTCCTGATTACTTGCTGTACCTGGACACCTTTGTAAAGTGAAAGGTGGGCAAATGTACCTTGACTAGTTTGCAGTAACTAAATTTACAACTCAGGTGATTTTATGCTGTGAGGTAGACAAAAGAGACAACAGTCAAAGGAAGGTCCAACACAACTTTAATGAACACTTGATCAAGGAAACACCATATTTATCAGACTCTACTATTGTACTTCAATCAAACTCAATCAACATCAGCCTAGGACTCTTGAGTAAATGACCTTAAATTTCTAAGTAAACAGTCTCAAATCCTTACTTGTTATTTAGTTCTAACATATGCTTTGTAAATTTGCTACACCTTATCCATGGGTTCCTATCATTGTATTTGAACTGGTTTTCTGAAAGGGCTGGTTTTCTGAAAGGTCATTTCAATATGACTGGGACAGGCTGGTCCTTGGTCTTTGATTGTTGGCTGATGGTTCAGCATCTGCAGTTGTGAATTTGGGTTTCCTGTCTAGTCTAGTGGTGATTCTGATCTTTGGATTATCTCACCCAGGTGGTCTTCTGGGTCTGGTCAGCCTGACGATGCTCACTATGAGTTATGAAGAGCTGGAGATGCTGACTAGCTCGCCTGCCAGTTGAAGGTGCTCCCTGGAGGTGCCATTGAAGAAGGTGCAGAAGCAGAGTGATTTGGGACTCCATGTTGCCCCTTTTATCCCTGTCTGTGCTTCCTTCTTTAAGATTCTGTGACTTGTATCCAAACTAGTATCGGGCAGGTGCAGAAAGATCCAGTGAGATGAATAATTTCCAGATTTGAACCTGGCTTTGAACCTTCAACTGTCAAGTGCTGTCCCTGTCAAGCTGTGCCTCTGGCTTCCTGCTAGACAGGGTGCCACCCAGTCTTAGTAACATTTTTCCAACAAAGTAGCTTCACCTAAAATGTAAGCAATGGTTCATTTCAATACAAAATGGTAGTTTGCACTTGTTCAGGTAGTTTCATGCCTGTCTCATTTCAGAGGGAAGTTTATTGTCCAAGGCCTAGCTACATGAATATTGTCCATTTCAGCTCTGCAGTTTGTGAATTGCTGAGTCTGGCCAGGTTTAAATTTGGCTTCCACGTTTTGAGCTTTT
The DNA here is from genome assembly GCF_037043375.1 of Chiloscyllium plagiosum. Taxonomy (NCBI): domain Eukaryota; kingdom Metazoa; phylum Chordata; class Chondrichthyes; order Orectolobiformes; family Hemiscylliidae; genus Chiloscyllium; species Chiloscyllium plagiosum. The sequence continues at coordinate 88,082,140 of NW_028270149.1, read as the reverse complement.
ATTGATGATCATGAAAAAATATCAATACTTCTGTAACAATCCTCGAGGCCATGCACCACCTGACTGCATTTCCTCCCGTTGATTGGGCGAGCATTATATGATTTGGATCACAGCACTGCCCAAGCAATTGCACAGGTAACTACTAGGTTTCCAAGCAAAGGATCCAAATACCGAACAGTAACTCACATTATCTTATTATAATACTGCTAATAAAATAGAAATAGAGAAACAAAAGAACAGTGAAGAAAAACATCCATTAGTTGGTTCTGAAATATTGTACAAATAACTAAGTACATGGTAAAATAGGATCTGCACAGCAATGGTGATCAACCTGTTTACAAGCTGTCTGACAACTTATACGTGATAAGTCACAGTAACCGATGTTGGCTGAACAGGGCTCTCTGCTCAACACTGTTACTATATGCAGGAATTCAGTGAATTCCCTTTTCTACCTAAAAACTTTAACTGCTAGGTCACTCACATACATTGAAGCAAGTAGAATGAACAATAGAGCAATGGGTGATAGGAGGTGGATTTGCAATTTTGTGCCCCTGTTCCAAAAGTCATCTCACCAGCTCATGGCTTCAATTCCATTAATATCTTTTTGTATCTGTTTCGCCTGTTGGACTACAGTCGAGAGAATGTTATATCTGTTAGCCAATTGTTTCCAGGCTGACGTAATTTTTCTAGTATGAGTTGTATTTTGCCAAATAATCTCTTAATTTTTTTTCGGAGCTCATCATTGACACTTACAAAGACCTCACTTCTCTTGTGAATGTCTGTGAGTTCAACTAGACTGACCCTGCCTGGTGTGTAGGGTCTTATGCCAAAGGTGGCGTTGTGGATGTCACAGGTGAAGGTTGTGTATTGAGAATGTTTCTCTATATATAGCGAAGTTGTGACGCAATATTCTTCCTCCCTTCTGTCTGCTATTCGGGTGATGTCAATGTCCATGCTCTTGTTTGCAATGGTGCTTGCCCAAAAACCAAAAAAAAGCATGAATACATGGGATTAGGGCATGCAGTTACTTGTTTGCTGACATTTATCCAGAGTAGCACCTACAAGCCTTCCCCCTTTTTCAACAGCTTACAGTAGGGTCCCATCATATTCTAGCCACATGACCTCTGGGATAATGCCAGTATTTTCAAGCTCAACGACTTTTAATCTATTTGTGTTTGGCATTACGATTGGTATCCACAATAACATGCCGAAGGCCTTTCCTGGGGTTCCTTGCAGTCATTATTAATCCAGACCTTGGTTATTGTGACTGGCAATTTGAAATATTGGGGTCTTCCTTTTCACAGAACAAGTGCTCTATTTGCTCATTACCGATCCAAGACCCCTTGGGCCCTTGGCCCCTCACCACCTCCTAACATTCCTGATGAAGGGCTTATGTCTGAAACATTGACTCTCCTGTTCCTTGGATGCTGCCTGACTGGCACTGCTTTTCCAGCACCATGCTGATCCAAGACCAGTCCAGTCTTGATTAGTTTGCTCAATGTTCTCCCTCAACCATTCAATCATCCACTGGCCATGGAAACTACACAGGACTCCATTCTGCTGCCTGCTAAGGTCATTATTTTGCTATGGATGAATTCCTGGTGTACCCTTCTAGCACCATTACCAAGTGTTGGCTAGCCTGATTCTCCTTTTATTCCTCTTAGACATTCTTGCCAATTATTTTGATTGATCTTATCCAAGGCTTGTGTCATTTGTTTGGATAAAATCCTGAGGTTGTTGTCCAAATGAGTCAAATTGAAGCATTGACTGTAGATACTCCTGCTCCATAAACTTCTGCCAAATCATTAATTATGCTTCTTTTACTGTGACCCGGTGATCTGGGTCTAACCTTGCCCATATCAATTCTCGTTTTCTGTCCAAGTAATCTATGTGTTACTTCAGTTTCTAAGCTGGGGAGGGCACCAAGGCAGCTGAGTTCTGCATATGTATAATACCACAGTTACAAATTTGTGATCATACAGGACTTCACCAGTGTATTTTAAAACTAACCTATTTTGTGGTCCTGCATAGTTCTCAGACAAGTACGGAGAGGACCACTTATATCTGGATTTGGTCTGTTCCTTATTTCAAATACTAAGTATGTACTGTCTATGAGTTTTCAGGGGCATCTTTGACTGAGTCCCAATCCTTTATCTTATCAATGGCTAAATATCCCAGTTCAGTGCACCTGTTGGTGGAGAATCTCCATCAGTCATTCATGGGTTCAACTCGTACATAACAATGGCCAGAACTCCCATTCTTTCTCATAACCTTCTCTCGCTGATTGTTAGATCCATATGTTACTGTGTGGTCTCGATGGACCCAAAGAATACCATCATTGCACTCGGCCACTATGGCAGGAGAGAATCACATGTAGCCAGGATAATTCTCCTGGTCTCCCCAAGGTGAAGTAGACGGTGACAAGAAAGAAATGGAGGCGAGAGAATTCAGGGAAATAAATATTGATGTTTTGAAAACAGTTCACAAAATAGAAAAAGAAATACTGGAGGCCTTAGAAAGCATAAAGGTAGATAAGTCTTCAGGACGTGATCAATTGTATCCCAGAATATTGTGAGAGGCCCGTAGCAGAAATATTTGTATAATTTATAACCACAGGTGAGGTGCTGGAGGGTAGCTAATGTTATACCTTTGTTGAAGAAAGGCTGTAAGGAGAAGCTCGAGAGTCTGGCATCCATGGTGGATAAGCTGTTGGAGGTAATTCTGGAAGGTAGGCTTTACAGGCGTTTGGAGAAGCAAGGAGTGATCAGGGATAGACAGCATGGTTTTGTGTGAGGGAAATTGTGTCTCACAAACATGATTGCATTTATTGAGGAAGTAAGTAAAGTGATTGCTGAGGGTAGAACAGTAGATGTTGTTTACTTGCATTTTAGTAAATCCTTTGATACGATTCTGTATGGTTGATGAACTAGAAAAGTTAGATCACATGGGATTCAGGGTGAGCTTGTAAATTAGACACAAAATTGGCTTTATGGTAGGAGACAGAAGGTGGTGTTGGTGGAGGGTTTGTTTTTCAGATTGGAGGCCTATGACCAGCCTATGATAGGGATCGGTACTGGGTCCACTTTTGTTTGTCATTTATATAAATGATTTGGATGAGATTATGGGAGGCATGGTTAGCAAGTTTGTGAGGACACCAAAATTGGTGGTATAGTGTATAGAGAAGAAGGCTAATCTAAGATTACAAAGAGACCTTGATCAATGGAGTCAATGGACTGAGGAGTGGCAGATGGAGTTTATGTTGAATAAATGTGAGGTATTGCATTTTTGTAAATCAAACAAGGGCATGACTTATACAAATAATGTTAGGGCCTTGGATTGTGTTATAGAATGGGGAAACCTAGGGGTTCAGGTATGTAATTCTTTGAAAGCTGTGTCACGGGCAGACAGGGTGGTTAAGAAGGCATTTAGCGCTCCTGTCTTCATTGGGCAACATGGTGGCTGAGTGGTTAGCACTGCTACCTCACAATGCCAGGGACCCAGGTTTAATTCCACTCTTGACTGACTATCTATGTGGAGTTTGCACATTCTTCCCATGTCTGTGTGGGTTTCCTTTGGGTGCTCCGGTTTCCTCCAAGTCCAAACATGTGCAGGTTGGGTAGATTGACCATGCTCAATTGCTCATAGTACCAAGAGGTGTGCAGGATAGATGGATTAGTCATGGAAAATGCAGGGTTACAGGAATGGGGGAGGAGGTGGTGGCTCTGGGTGCAATGCTTTTTGGAGGGTTGGTGTGGGTTGAATGGCCTGCTTCCACACTGTTGGGATTCTATAATCCATTGCTCAGACCCTTGAATAAAGGAGTTGGGCATCACATTGAGCTTGTATAGGAAATTGGTGAGTCCTCTTCTGGAGAACTGGTTTGCCATTCAATAATTCCCCTTCTGATCACCCTGTTGTAAGAAGGATATTATTAAACTGGAGAGCGTTCAGAAAAGATTTACCAGGATGTTTCCAGGCATGGAGGGTTTGCGGCAAGGTGGCACAGTGGTTAGCACTGCTGCCTCACAGCACCAGAGACCCGGGTTCAATTCCCGCCTCAGGCGACTGACTGTGTGGAGTTTGCACATTCTCCCTGTGTCTGCGTGGGTTTCCTCCGGGTGCTCTAGTTTCCTCCCACAGTCCAAAAAAAAAATGTGCAGGTTAGGTGAATTGGCCACGCTAAATTGCCCGTAGTGTTAGGTGAAGGGATAAATGTAGGGGAATGGGTCTGGGTCGGTTGCGCTTCAGTGGGTCGGTGTGGACTTGTTGGGCGGAAGGGCCTGTTTCCACACTGTAAGTAATCTAAATAGGCTGGGACTTTTTTCGCTGGAATGTAGGAAGTTGAGGGGTGACATTATAGAAGTTTCTAAAATCATGAGGGGCTTGGGTAAGGTTAGAAAAGGTCTTTTGCCTAAGGGAGGAGAGTTCAAAACTAGTGAGCTCTTTTTAAGGTGAGAGAAGAAAGATTTAAAAATGACCAGAGAGGCAACATTTTTACACAGAGTGGTTAGTGTGTGGAATGAACTGCCAGAGGAAGTGGTGGATGCAGGTACAGTTGCAACATTTAAACGTCTTTAGGATAATTACATGAATAGGAAAGATTTGGAGAGATATCATCCAAATCCAAACAGGTGGGATTAGTTTAATTTGGGAACATGGTCAGCATTGACTAGTTGGACTAAAGCATGTGTTTCCATGCTGTATGACCCTTTGATTGTAATACGGATTGTTTGCTGTTTTCTACTTGACTTCTGAAAGAGGTCAATGTAGCATCTGTCACGATCTTATTTAATACCTGTACGCTTTACCATCTACACAGTACTCCCATCCATGGAGACGCGTCAATTGTACAGTTGACCCGTGCTCCTCGATCAAATCTTTTCCACACTGTTTTAATTTTGATCCTTAAAAACTGGTTCCTTCTAATTCCCCTTTTTATTCTGGAATTGCCAATTTTGGTCAGGTACCAATTTCTCCTGATTAGCTTGACCCAAAGTTTGAAGTTGGAATGGGTTGGTGCTCATTGTTTATTGAATGAAAATTGATTGCCATGGGAATAATAATAATAATAATAATAAAGTGATCAAAATGTTAAAAATTCAATGAATCCCACAGACACTAGACTGCATTGTGAGGTTATAAATTTGAAAGATGATGGCAGAGAACCTCAGACTTCAGAAGAGTTTGGGGTAATGATGGTTACCAAACAAGCTGCATCTTAGTGTGGCTTGCTGATTACATACACCAATCATAGTGGGGTGTATGATTGTGGGGTATGACAGCAGGAATCCATGCTCCTGTGTGATCAAGTTGGATACCTGTCATGGGTATGTGGTTGTTAAAAATGGACATGAGATGAAGGGTAGGTGGGGTAGTTGAGGGTGTGCTGACATCAGGGCGAGGTCAGTGGCCGAACATGTGCTCAGGGAGGCTCCCTGCCTCAGTGGGAGGGCTCTGACAACCGAGGACTTATTCCTGTATGACATCATGGCTGGAGTGCCAGAGTGAATGCCTCAGCAAAGGCATAGTCTCTTTCTTGGCTACAACATTGCACTGGACACTTTCTCAAGGGGACTATTTTCTGTCCAACCTCTTTCATGTCAAGGCTGCTGTGCACTAAGGCATTACTCTCCTGGCTGGGGTGGGTGGGATCGGTTGTGTGTTGGGTCCTGAGGTCAATGCCTCAGAAAGGACAGTCCTCAGGGTTAGGGCCTGGATCAGTGACTGGGACTTGCTGGGGATCAGGATCAGGATTGGAAATATTGACTAGGACAAGCACTGGGTCAGGATCCAGAACTGCGACTGGGGCTTACTCGGGATCAGGATTGTGAACGGTGACTTTTGCTTGCACTGGATCAGGATTGGGAACAATAAATAGGGGCATACGCAGGATCAGGAACAGTGGAGCTCCAGTCACTGGAGCTTTCCCGGTATCAAGATTGGGATCAGTGACTGGGACTTGCCTTGGATCAGCAACAGTGACTGGGACTACTATTGAATCAGGATTGGAAACAGTGACTGGGCCTTGTCTGGGTTCAGGATCGGGATGGGCACTGAATCAAGATTGGGATCAGTGACTGGGATGGGCACCAAATCAAGATTGGGATCAGATTACTTGCAGTGTGGAAACAGGCCCTTTGGCCCAACAAGTTCACACTGACCCTCCGAAGAGGAGCAACCCACCCAGACACATTCCCCTACGTTTACCCCGAGTAATGCACCTGACACTTCGGGCAATTATAGCATGGCCAATTCAACTAACCTACACATTTGTGGACTGCGGGAGGACACCGGAGCACCCGGAGGAAACCCACACAGACACAGGGAGAATGTGCAAACTCCACACAGACAGTTGCCTGAGGTGGGAATTGAACCCAAGTCTCTGGTGCTGTGAGGCAGCAGTGCTAACCACTGTGGCACCGTGTTGCCCTTAGGATTGGGATCAGTGACTGGGATAGGCACTAAATCAAGATTTGGATCAGTGACTGGGCCTTGTCCGGGATCAGGATTGGGGTGAATGATTAGGATTGACACTGGATCAGCAGGACACACAGGATTAGGATTGGGATCTGCTTCTTCCAATCCCTCTAAATATAAGTGGGACTGTTGGCTATTGCTCTGGGCTCCCTGTGCCCAGACTCTATAAAATTTCATACATTGACACACTTGTCTTTTCCACGATGAAATAGGGCCCGGAGTATGTGGAGGACAGGAATGTTTCTGGCTGAACTTCCTGCAGCATGACCCACTGCCCTGCTTTGTATTGTACTGGGTTCACTTTCTCATCAAAATAAGCCTTAATCTGCTTCGCTCCCTTCACTATTTTGATGGCTGCTGCCTTCTGTGCATTGTTGTGTTGGTTTTTACAGTTTTCTCATGGCTAAGAGCTCTGACCCCAGGAGCTGTCATGTCCAATCCTAGTAAGGGTTTAATACCTTTTATGGGTGGGGGGGGGGGTCTTGTCAATAAAACATGGGAGCAAATCCCATTGAGTTGTGCGTGACTTCCATAGGATCAAGAGGACAAGGGGTAAGACTATGTTCCAGGTCGAGTTGTTTTATTGGACTATCTTTCTCAGCATCCCTTCAAGACAGCAGTTCATCCACTCTGCAATTCTGCTGGATTGAGGATGGTAGACAATATGAAACCTTTCGTTCATGCCAAATGTATTTATCACCACATGTATTACCTGTTCTGTGAAGTAGGTATTCTGTTCAGATTCTGTATGACAGGGAGGACTCCAGCTGGTGAAAATTTGTTGTATTAAAAACTCCACTGTAACTTGAGTCCCTCCGTGACTACCTGGTCAGGTCCACGCCCCCACTACAATCCACCCTCCCATCCTGGCACTTTCCCCTGCCACCGCAGGAACTGTAAAACCTGTACCCACACCTCCTCCCTCACCTCTATCCAAGGCCCTAAAGGAGCCTTCCACATCCATCAAAGTTTTACTTGCACATCCATTGATATCATTTATTGTATCCGTTGCTCCCGATGCGGTCTCCTTTACATTGGGGAGACTGGGCGCCTCCTAGCAGAGCGCTTTAGGGAACATCTCCGGGACACCAGCACCAATCAACCACACCACCCCGTGGCCCAACATTTCAACTCTCTCTCCCACTCTGCCGAGGACATGGAGGTCCTGGGCCTCCTTCACCGCCGCTCCCTCACCACCAGACGCCTGGAGGAAGAACGCCTCATCTTCCGCCTCAGAACACTTCAACCCCAGGGCATCAATGTGGACTTCAACAGTTTCCTCATTTCCCTTTCCCCCACCTCACCCTAGTTCTCAACTTCCAGCTCAGCACTGTCCCCATGACTTGTCTGGACTTGTCCTACCTGCCTATCTCCTTTTCCACCTATCCACTCAACCCTCTCCTCCCTGACCTATCACCTTCATCCCTTCCCCCACTCACCTATTGTACTCTATGCTACTTTCTCCCCACCCCCACCCTCCTTTAGCTTATCTCTCCATGCTTCAGGCTCACTGCCTTTATTCCTGATGAAGGGATTTTGCCCAAAACGTCAATTTTGAAGCTCCTTGGATGCTGCCTGAACTGCTGTGCTCTTCCAGCACCACTGATCCAGAATCTGGTTTCCAGCATCTGTAGTCATTGTTTTTACCTTTGTGGAGCATTAGTCCAGTATGGGAATACTTCTACCCACTTTCTACAAATGTTCATGATAACCAAGATGTATTTGTACTCCCCCTTTACAGAGTGAAAAGGGGCTGACATAATCTACCTGGAGGTCAGTACGTAGTCCTGCTACTGTCCCAGTGTGTCTTAATATTCCTTTGTTGGCATTGTTGTTCTGGTCACAGATAATGCAATTTTCAACATAATGTTTCATGTCTTTACTCATTCCTGGCTGCCAATACAGTCCCTTAATTCTCTCTCTAGTGTCATCTATTCCCTGATGGCTTGGACAGCATAACATTGATAAATTATCTGGGTATTGGTCTTGGAGCACTACCACGTACCGTCTGTCTTTCAGGACACATCTGTCCTTGATGGTCAGGTTGTCCTTCCTATTACTGTGCAAGGGTGATGTGTGTTCCCTCCTATATTTGCTCTAAATTGTCATTGCTACTCTGAACCCATATAAGACCCTTGAATTTAATTTGGCCCACAGAGAAAAACATCTATCTGTTCTGGGATAGGAGGTTGTCGTGGTTCTTCCCCATGGGTGCTCTGCTTGGCCAATTCATCTGCCCTTATGTTCCCATTTAAGGAAATTCTATGATGGACCATAACTTTAATTTTGTCATAATCATGGCCTTGGGCTGTCTGGAAAATACATTTAAGCAGTGGTATGCAGTATAAAGGTGTTCCATCTAAGAGGACATATCTTCCCACAGTAGCACAAAGTCAGTTACCTTTTTCTATTCAATCGTGGGATCTGGCTAGGCCAATATTTATTGCCTGTCCTTAGTTACTCTTGAGAAGCTGGTGGTGAGCTGGTGCCTTAACCGCTGTAGACCAAAGACTGTAGGTTAACCTACAATGCCCACTTAGGGAGGCAATTCCAGCATTTTGACCCATCGGTGGCACTGGGTCAGGAATGGGAACAGTGACTGGGGCTTACCCAGGCTCAGTATCTACCTTAGGGAACAATGACTGGGATTGGCATGAGATCAGGTTTGGGAACATTGACTAGGTCCTACCAGGGACCAGGATTGTGATCAGTAACTGGCGTTGGTATTGGATCAGGTTCAGGAATAGTGACTGGGGCTGGCACTGGATCAGCAGGGGCTACAGGATTAGATCTTGGATATGCTTTTTCCAAGTTCTCTAAAACAGGTGGAACAGATGGAACACTGAAGGAGTAGTTGGGGTGGTGAGTGACTTGGTGGTGAACCTGCAGGTGGTGGTGTTCCAGCATATCTGCTGTCCATGTCCTTCCAGATGGAACTGGCCATGAGTTTGAAAATACAGTCTAACGATCTTTTGTAAATTTCTACAGTGCATCTTGTCAATAATACACACTGCCATTACTGAGCATTGGTGGTGGAGGGAGTAGGCTGCTTTGTCATGTTCCTTGGATGTTGTTAGAACTGCGCCCATCCAAGCAAGGGGGGAGTATTCCATCACACTCCCAACTTGTGCCTTGTAGATGATGTACAGGCTTTGGGGAATCAGCAGGTGAGTTGCTCGCCACAGGATTCCTAGCCTCTGATCTGCTCTTGTAGCTGCAGTGTTTATATGACAAGTCCAGTTGAGTTTCTGGTCAATGGTAACCCCCCCAGGACATCAATAGTGAGGGATTCAGTTATGGTAAAACCATTGAATGTTAAGGGGTGGTGATTAGATTGTCTCTTATTGGAGATGTCATTGTCTGGCATTTGTGTGGCATGAATTTTACTTTCTACTTGTCAGCCCAAGCTTGGATACTGTCCAGGTCTTGTTGCATTTGAACGTGGGCTACTTCAGTATCCGAGGAGTCACAATAGTATTGTATATCATGCAATCATTGGTGAACTTCCGCACTTTTGACCTTATTAGATTACTTACAGTGTGGAAACAGGCCCTTCGGCCCAACAAGTCCACACCGACCCGCCGAAGCGCAACCCATTCCCCTACATTTACCCCGTCACCTATGGGCAATTTAGCATGGCCAATTCACCTAACCTGCACATTTTTGGACTGTGGGAGGAAACCGGAGCACCCGGAGGAAACCCACGCAGACACGGGGAGAATGTGCAAACTCCACACAGTCAGTCGCCTGAGGCCGGAATTGAACCACAGTACCACTGTGCCACTGTGCCGACCTTATGATTGAGGGAAGGTCTTTAATGAAGCAGTTAAAGATAGTTGTGCCTAGGACACTACCCTGACGAACTCTTACAGAGATATCCTGGAACTGAGATGACTGACCTCCAACAACCACAACCATCTTCCTATGTGCCAGGTAAATAACTCCAACAAATGGAGAGTTTGCCTGATTCCATTTTTGCTGGGGCTCCTTGATGTGATTCTCGGACAAATGCAGCCTTGATGTCAGGGGCTCTCACTCTCACCTCCCCCTGCAATTCAGTTCTCTTCTCCATGTTTGAACCAAGGCTATAATGAGGTCAGGAGCTGAGTGGCCCTGGTGGAACCCAAACTGGGTGTCACTCAGCAAATTATTGCTGAGCAGGTGCTGCTTGATAGCACTGTGGATGAAGTTTTCCATCGTTTTACAGATGAATGAGAGTAGACTGATAGGATGGTAATTGGCTGGGCTACGTTTTGTGTGCAGGAATGCCTGGGTAATTTCCAACATTGTCAGGGAGATGCCAGTGCACTGGAACAGCTTGACTAGGGGAGCAGCAATTTCTGGAGTACAAGTCCTCAGTACTATTGCCAGAATGTTGTTAGGATGCTTTATGGGTGGAGCTAAGAAATGAGAAGGTGGAAGTGACATTGTTGGTGTTGTACTATAGGCCCCCACATAGTCAACAGGAATTAGAAGAACAAATATACAGGGAGATTGTGGAGACTTGTAGGAGCAATAGGGTTGTTGTAGTAGGGTATTTTAATTTTCCTAAAATGGACTGGGACTGCCAAAGCGTTAAGGGCTTGGATGGGGTGGAATTTGTTAAGTGCATTCAGGAAAGTTTCTTCCAGCAGTATATAGAGGTAGCTACTCAGGAAGGGGCAAAACCTGACCTGTTCTGGGCAAATAGGACAGGATAAGTGCTAGGTGATACATAGGGAGCACTTTGGGAGCAGTGACCATAGTTCTATTAATTTTAAAATAGCTATGGAAGGGACAAACTGGTCCACAGTTCAATTCTACATTGGGGCAAGATTCATTTTGATGGAATTAGACAGCAGCTTGCAGGAGTTGGTTGGAGTAGTTTGTTTACAGGCAAAGGGACCTCTGGCAATTGGGAGGCCTTTAAAAATGAGATAGCTAGAGTTCAAAGTCTATATGTTCCTGTGAGCATGATGGGCAAGGTTGGCAGAAATAGGGAACCCTGGATGACAAGAAATATTGAGGCTTTGACCAGAAGCAAGAAGGAAGCGTGGCTCAGGTACAGGCAGCTGGGATCAAGGGAACCCCTGGTGGTAACAGGGAATGCAAGAGTTTACTGAAGGAGGAAATCAGGATGGTGAAAAGGGGGCATGAGATAGACTTGGCTGTTAAGATTGGGGTGAATTCAAAGAGGTTCTTTAAGTATAATAAAGGAAAAAGAATAACTAGAGAGAGAATAGGGACCCTCAAGGACCAAAGTAGACGTGTGTGTGGAAATGAAGGAGATGGTCGAGGTCCTCAATGACTATTTCTCCTCTGTGCTTACCATGGAGAAAGACATGAAGACTTGGGAACTTGGGGAAGTTAGTGGGCGGCACGGTGGCACAGTGGTTAGCACTACTGCCTCACAGCGCCAGGGACCAGGGTTCAATTCCTGCCTCAGGCAACTGTCTGTGAGGAGTTTGTACATTCTTCCCATGTCTGCGTGGGTTTCCTCCGGGTGTTCCAGTTTCCTCCCACAGTCCAAAAACATGCAGGTTAGGTGAATTGGTCATGCTAAATTGCCTGTAGTGTTAGGTGTAGAGGAATTGGTCTAGGTGGATTGCGCTTCGGTGGGTCGGTGTGGACTTGTTGGGCCGAAGGGCCTGTTTCCACACTGTAAGTAATCTAATCTAATCATATCTTGAGGGCAGTCGATATCACAGTAGAGGAGGTGTGGGACATATTGTATGAAGGGTGGATAAATCTCCTGGTGCTGACCAGATATACCCAAAAACACTGCAAGCGGCTATGGGGCCCTGGTTGATACTTTTGCATCATCATTCGCCATGGCTAAGGTCCCAGAAGACTAGAGGATAGTGAAGATTGTGCCCTTATTCAAGAAGGGTTGCAAAGAAAAACCTGGGAACTATAGACCAGTAAGCTTAACATCGTCGGTAGGTAAGTTACTTGAGAAGATTCTGAGGGATAAGATATACATGCATTACATGGCTTTGTGAGTAGGAGGTCAAGCCTTACAAATTTGTTGGAGTTCTTTGATGAAATGACCAGGAAGGTTGACGAGGGCAGTGCAGTAGATGTAAAGCCTTTGGTAAGATTGCACATAGTAGGCTGCTCTGGAAGGTTAGATTGCGTGAAATTCAGGGGGAGCTGGCAAATTGGATTGGACACAATGGGCTTGATGGTAGGAAGCAGAGGGTAACAGTGGAAGGATGCTTGTCAGTCTGGAGACCTGTGGCTAGTGGAGTGCCTCAGGTATCAGTGCTGGACCCATTGCTGTTTGTTGACTAATGATTTGGATGAGAATGTATGAGGCGTGATTAGTAAGTTTGCAGATGACATTAAAATAAGAGGTATTGTGGACAGTGAGGAAGGTTTTCAGAAATTGCAGCAGGATCTTCATCAGCTGGGAAAGTGGGTCGAGAATTGGCAAATGGAGTTTAATATAGATAAGTGTGAGGTCTTGTATTTTGGAAAGTTAAATCAAGAGAAGTTATGTTGCAGTTGTACAGGATGTTGGTGAGGGTGCATTTGGAGTATTGTGTTCACTTTTGGTAACCTTGCTAATAGGAAGGATTGTTATTAAACTGGAAAGAGTACAGAAGAGATTTGTAAGGATGTTGCTCGGTTTCAGCAATCTGAGTTATAGGGAGAGATTAGAAAAACCAGGACTTTTTTCTTTATTGTGTAGGAGACTGAGGAGGGACTGTTATCAGCAGTACTGTGATCTGTTGCAGATGTTCATGTTGTCTGAGTGTACGTGTGCTGGTGGGAGGAGCCTGTCTGGGTGGCTGACCATGTGGGCTACAGCTGCTAGTTAGCAGCTTGAGTGCCTGTTTTAACGGGGAGCTTTAGTGCTAATGCTCCAGAGATTCACTTCTATGTTCTCGATATGTGCCACGTCCAATCTTTCAGTGTCCATCCTCTGCCCATAGAGGATCAATCTACAAATATTTTTACAATTCTCTGTACTCCCTAGGTGTCCTTGTGTCATCTCCCATGTTTTGTTTTGGCACAAATGGTCATTTGGGATCATTTGTTGCCACTTTCTGACACTCACCAGATTCCACTCCATAGCTTCTGCTGTTGCCCAGGAAGCTTGGCAGCTTGGTACATTTGCCTGTAAAGTCATGGCCCTACAGAATTCGGGTCCAGTGTGCTTTGCAGGTTTTGGCCGAATGCATCATCTATATTTCCAACAAAAGTTGGATGGGTTGGTGTTCTGTGAGGACTGCAAAGGGATTCAGGCCAATGATATGGGCAAAGTGGTTCACCGTCGAGAACAAGACTAACAAATGCTTCTCTCTCTCTCTCTCTCTCAAACACACACACACACACATGCACGCACCTGCACACACCTGCTCATGTGCACAAATACACACATACAAACACACACACACAATCACACACACAAAAACACACACACACAGCCTGCTCTACTGGGGAAAGGCATAAAATACCAGTCTGTGTCTGTTATGACAGTCTTGGAGGAGCGTGGCTGTGAGTGGCATCCATGGCTGAAACCTCGAAGGCAAAGGGAAGCTCTGAGTTCAGACAGTTCCAGCTTGGTGGGTCTTCACCAGGGCCCACTTCATTTCAGAGGCAGCTTCCGTGTACTACTCAGCTCACTCTCACGGGGCATTCTTTTTCAGGGAGTCAGACAGAGAGTCAGCTTTAGTGACAAATCCATCAACGTGGCAATATCCCACTAAGCCCAGGAAAGAACACAGTTAGCTCATATCTTGGGGAGGGCCAATGGGCTACGGTCTCGATGCACATGCTTCCCCGGGCTATCACAGTTTCCAAGTCTAAGACCTGTGGCCTCATGATTCATGCTTTTTTTGGGTGGACCTTTAATCCTCAGGTGGTAAGGAAGGTTAACAGTTTCTTAGTAATTTTACATGTTCGGTTTTCATGTCAGTCAGTAAGAGAAGGCTGTCTACATTTTGTATTAAGCAGTCCAGTCAGAGAAACGCTTCCAGTTCATCAGTCACTCTCTGGTGAAAGGTAGAGGGGAAGTTGTGGAAACTGTGGGGCAAGCCATGTATATGCCTGACTCTGGAATATAAGCCAATTTATACTGGCATTGGAAACAAAAATGCTGGAGATCACAGCGGGTCAGGCAGCATCCATGGTTTTGAGTCTAGATGACTCTCTATCAGAGCTGGTGAAGAGTGGAGGGAACAGCATTTATGTGATAGTTGATGAGGGATTGATTTGAGTGCTGGGGGAGAAAGGACATTAATAGTTCAGATTAAGTGATCAGAATGTGAGAATGGCAGAATAATGGTTTGTCTAACTAGATGCAAAGGGGCAGGTGTTGCATCTTCTGTGGTTACATTGGAAATTGCCATGGGAAAGTGGGTAGCGTTGGTGGTCAAGGAATGGACTAGGATATCCAGGAGGGAATGATCCCTGCAAAATGCAGACATGGGGAGTGAGGGGAAGATGTGTTTGGTGGTGGCATTCTACTAGAGTTGTCAGAAATGGTGGAGAATGATCCTTTGAATGTGGAGGCTGGTGGGATGAAAAGTAAGAACAAGGGGGATCCGATCACGCTATTGTGATGGGAAGGGGCAAGGGTGAAAGCATGAGTGATAGGTTAAATGTGGTTGAGGGCTCTGTCAACCATATTGGGCGGGAAACTACAATGATGGAAGAAGGAAGCCATGTCAACAGTTCTGTTTTGGAAGGTGACATCATCCAAACAGATATGTAGGTGAAGGAATTGGAGGATGGGATGGAATCCTTGAGGATTTAGGGTGAGAAGAGCTGTAGTGAAGGTACCAAACAGGGTTAAGGAAAATCCCAAAGCCTTTTATTCATATATAAGGAGCAAGAGGGTAACTAGAGAAGTGGTTGTCCCACTCAAGGACAAAGTATGCCTGGAGTCAGAGAAAATAGGTGATATTCTTAATGAGTACTTTGTATCGGTATTCACTGAGGAGAGGGACATGACGGATCTTGAGGTTAGGGAAAGCTGTTTGATTACTCTAGGTCAAGTCAGCATAAGGAGGGAGGAAGTGTTGGGTATTCTAAAAGGCATTACAGTAGACAAGTCCCCAGGTCTGATGGGATCTATCCCAGGTTACTGGAAGAAGTGAGAGATGAAATAGCTGGGGCCTTAACAGATATCTTGCAGCATGCTTGAAAATGGGTGGCATCCTGGAGAACTGCAGAATTGCTAATATTGTCCCCTTGTTTGAGAAGGATAGCAGGGATAATCCAGGTAATTATAGACTGATGACTCTGATCCTAGGACAAGCCAAACAGAGACATGCATGAGAATTCCTAGAAGCATGACATTCCAACAGGAACTCTATCAACAAACACATTGACTTGGATCCCATTTATCGACCCCTGAGAAAAAGAACAGGAAATGACATCACAATAGGAAATGACATCACAACAGCAAATGACATCACCAACCCAAGAAAACCCAAACATATAAATAGAAAGCAGGAAACACCAGCAGTGCTTTGTCCAGAGGCTCATTGAAAGTGTTACCTAGTATGGTGGCAAAACGTCTGAAAGTGAACCTTCCAGCTCAGTGAGCAAATCTACATCCAGAACCTAAACCTGAGCTACAAATCTTCTCAAATCTTGCTAATAGCCTTAAATCTCTAAGTAAACAGTCTCAAATCTACACTACTTCTGACACGCGCGTCTGAGGATTTGCTACATCCAAGCCACAAGTCCCTACTGCTGTGTTTGAACTGTTCATCTAAAATGACTGGTAATGCCTATTAAATGCATTTGGATAGAGTGTTCCTTGGTCTTTGAGTGTTGGCTGATGTTTCAGGATCTGCACTTGTTGATTTGGGTTTCCCGTCTCTTCTAGGTCTGGTTCTGGTCTTCAGCTGATTTCACCACAGTGGGCTGTCTGGGTTTGACCTGTCTAATGATGCTCACCATGAGTACAAGAAGCTAGAGATACTGAGTAGCTCTGTATGCCATTGATGAAGGTGCAAAAGCAGACAAAGCTGGGACTCCGGATAATCCCTTGCTTGCCCTCTTCCCAAAACTTCTGTGGCCTATATCCATTACTAGCATTGGGTAGGGACAAGAAGATCTGGGCAGATGGCGCCTTTCCATGTTTGAAGGTCACAGGGCTTGTCAAGTGCTGGTCTTATTGGGCTATAGCTCTGTCCTCCTCCTGAACTGGGTGCCACCAAGTCTACATAATCTAACAAATCAAGTTTTACTGGATGTGTAAACAATGGTTCCTTCTGAAACAATATGGCCATTAGTGCCTTGCCAGGCAGTTCCAGATTTGATTTCAACAGGAAGTTGATTGTTCGAAGCCTGGCTGGCATGAATACTGTATTGTCTGTTTCCGCTCTGCAGTTTGTGAATTCGTTTCTCCAGCTAAGTTTAAACTTAGGTTCCACACTTTCCGTTCTTATTGATGATCATGAAAACAAAAATCAATATTCCTTAACCACTTGGTGGCACCCAGCTCAGTAGGAGGACAGAGGTATAGCCGAATAGGACCAGCACTTGAGAAATCCTGTGACCTTCAAATATGAAAAGTAGTCACCTGCCCACATCTTCCTGGAGACTGTGTGTCAACTGAAGACAATACTAACTTTTTGCACTTTATGCACCAATTGAAAGCTCAGTCTCTGAACAGCAGACAGTTTGAAACTTGTCTCTCTGTATTGTGATGAAACAGTGAGTTTTTAGATATGTATTTCAATATTATTTACTGTAAGCTTGCGTTCTTAGAATTCAAAGTTAAACAAATAGTTTTGTCTGTGTCTTCGGAGTTAACAAATAGCTTTTAAAAACTATAATGCCCATAATTCCAAGCAAGAGAAAGTGATGAGAGTTTCTAGGGAAGTACCCAGAGGGTTTGGTAGACTTTTCAAGTCTGATTGGGTAAGTTGGTTGAGGGCGAAGCATGCATCAAGGTCTTTTGATGGAGTAACCACTGTTAAGTGATATTCCAAAGAATATACATATATACATTTTATAATGATCATATCTGAGAATAAAATTTTGTTTTAATAGCAGAACAGAGAGTTAGGTTACAATCAGTTGAAAAGAAGTAAAGATGATTTTTGAATTTCTTAATGAAATAGAATTGAGGCTGCACCAGGGCTAGCTCAGCTAAGAAGGAGATGAAGCCAAAATCACAATAGATAACTGTTTGTTGTTTATCATTATAGTTCCAGCAGATGGCTTGAAATGTTAATTACTTCAAGATCATCAACTTATTAAATATGAAAAGTCTCTTTCTGCTTTGGAAATCAACTGGTCTTGTTCTTGCTGGAGGTGCAGCACTTGATGTTCACAATTGCACAATATTTGTGAGCTGTGGATTTGCTCTGATACAAAAGAGTTGTTTCTATTCAATCTATGAGGAATGCTTGCATTATTCCTACTATGTGTTTAAATATCTTTGAATCTCTTTTACAAGTAGAGTTCTTTTTTAAAAACTGTGTTTATCCTCAGTTCTGTTATTAAACTTGTGATTATTTGCATTATTATTTTCCAATATAATATCACTTAGGTAACAAAAATATTTAACAAATCAAGTTCATTATCCCACAACAATTGTGGCCATTAGATCAGAATAGAATAAACAGAAGAGAGCGTTGGTTGCATGTCTTTATATTAACAGCAAACAGGCTGAAACCTGTGCCACTGTATAAACAGCAGACTACTTCACGTTTGTCCCTTTGTGAACAGGAGATGGTTTGAATCTTGAATCTGCCAAAGCAACAGATTCTTTATGAATCACTTCTACGTATGATCAGCAGATAATTTGCTTCATGTTCCTCTGTTTGAGGAGCAACCAGCTTTAATTATGTCTGTGTGAAAAGCAGACGGTTTGAAAGTTGTGAATGTGAACATTGGACAGTTTAATACTTGTAGCTCTTTATGAACAGCAGACAGGTTGAAATTTGTCACTGTGTATGAATGCAGCAGTGGGTTTGAATGTCATCTGTGTGAACAGCAGACTGTTTGGATCATGTCCCTCTTTCTGAACAGGAGACCCTTTAAAACAATTCTCCTTGTGAGAATCGAAAATTGTTTAAAATGTGATCCCACCATGAACTGCAGACTGTTAAAGTCTTGCCTCTGCGAATGGCAAATGGTTTGAAACGTGACTTTCAGTGTGAACAGCAATTTGAATCATCTGTCTCTATTAAAAACAGACAGATTGAATTGTGTGTCTGTGTGAACAGCAGTTTGAATCGTGCCTGTGAATATGTGTTTGGATGTATCTCCATATGTGGACAATGGAGTGCTTGAAAGTTGTGTCTCCAAAAGTGAACAGTACAGTGTTTGTGTCTCCATGTGAGAAAACACGACAGTTTATAATTTGTCCTTCTGTCGGTTGGCAGACCAAATGAAACATGTCTCTCAGTTGTTCATACAGGGAGACAAGTTTCATACTGTCTGCAGGTCATATAGAAGTTCAAGTTTCATTTTGTCTGCTAGTCACACAGAGAAACAGGTTTCACACAGTTTGCTATTCACGCACACAGACAAGTTTCAAACTGTTTGCCATTCACGTGCAGAAATGTTCAGACAAATGTCTCTCTGTGAATGGCAGACAGTAGGAAACGTGTCTCTCTGTGTGAACAACAATTTGAAATGTCTTTCTGTGTAAACCAGAGACAGTAAGTACCTTGTCTGTCTGTGTGAATGATAGGTAGTCTGAAACTTGTCTCTGAGCAGCAGAAAGTATGAAACTTGTCTCTCTATATGAGTACCAGACAGTATGAAACTTAATTCTCAGTGTGAGTGGCAATCCATACAAAACTTGTGTTTCTGTTTGAATGACAGGTAGTACAAAGCTTCTCTCTCTCTCTTTCTGAACAGCAGACAGTATAAAACTTGTCTCTCTGTGTGAATATCAGATATATAAAACTTCTCTCACTGTGTCAGCAGCAGACAGTATGAGCTTATCTGAATTACAGGCAGCATGATCTTGTGTCTCTGTGTGAACAGCAGACAATATGAATCTTCTCTCCCTGTGTAAACAACAGACAATTTGAATTTGACTTTGTGTTTACAGCAAAAGGCATGACACTGGTCTCTCTGTGTGAATGGCACACAGTAAGAAACTTATCATTCTGTGTCAACAATAAGACAGTGTGAAACAAGTCTCTGTGTGTGAACAACATTTGAAACATGTCTTTCTGTGATAACAGTAAATGGCATGATACTTGTCTGTCTTTGTGAATGGCAGACTGTGTAAAATTTGTCTTTTTGTAAACAACGGATAATTTAAAACTTGTGTTTCAGCAAATCATATGAAATCTCTCTCACTATGTGAACCAGAAGCAGTATGATACTTGTCTCTCTGTGTGGGTAGAACATAGTATGCAACGTGTATGTCTTTGTGAACAGCAGACAGTATGAATGTTATCTCTCTGTGTAAGTAGAACATAGTATGTAACTTTTATATCTTTGTGAACAGGAAACAGTATGCAACTTGTCTCTCGGTGTGAATGGCAAACATTGAGAAATTTGTCTCACAGTGTCAGCATCAGACAGTATGAAACTTGCCTCACTGTCTGAATGGCACATACTGAAACTTGATTCTCTGTGTGAATGGCAAACATTATAAAACTTATCTTCCTGTGAGAACAACAGACAGTATGAAACTTGTTCATGTGAATGGTTGACAGTATGAAATTGTCTCTGTGTGAATGGATGACTGTATGACAGACTACTCTGGTCCCTGGGCAGCATGGTAGCCCACAAACCTACCACCACACTGAAACAGCTCCTGATGAATTTAAAGGACCCTGTACCAACAGCCAGCAGAATGAACTTCATGTACAAAATAATCTACAAGGACTGCAACAATCGTTACATTAGACAGATGGGCGGGAAGCTAGCCACCAGGATACATGAGCACCAACTAGCCACCAAAAAACTTGACCAATTGTCACTGATATCCATACATACGGGTAAAGAGAGAGACACCAGTTCGACTCTGACAACACATGGGAATTCCTAGAGGCCTGGCATTCAAAGCAGAACTCCATTAAAATAACACATAGATTTGAATCCATACATCCATAGAACATGACACACAGTAGAGGCCCTTCGGCCCTCGATGTTACGCTGACCTGTGGAACCAATCTGAAGCCCATCTAACCTATACTATTCCATTATTATCCATATGCTTATCCAATTCCCAGTTAAATGCCCTTAAAGTTGGCGAGTCTATTACTATTGCACGCCCCTTCTACTCTCTGAGTAAAGAAACTACCTCTGACATCTGTCCCTTCAATTTAAAGTTATGTCCCCTCATGCTAGCTATCGCCATCTGAGGAAAAAGGTTCTCACTGTCTACCCAATCTAATCCTCTGATTACCTTATATGTCTCAATTAAGTCACCTCTCAACCTTCTTTTCTCTAACGAAAACAGCCTCAAGTCCTTCAACCTTTCCTCATAACACCTTCCCTCCACACCAGACAACCGAGTAAATCTCCTCTGAACCCTTTCCAAAGCTTCCACATCCTTCCTATAATGCGGTGACCAGAACTGTACGCAATATTCCAAGTGCCGCCAAACCAGAGTTTTGTCCAGCTGCAACATGACCTCAAGGTTCTGAAACTTAATCTCTCTACCAATAAAAGCTAACACACCGTATGCCTTCTTAACAACCCTGTCAACCTGGGTGTCAACTTTCAAGGATCTATTTACCTGGACACCAAGACCTCTCCACTCATCTACACTACCAAGAACATGACCATTAGCCCAGTACTCTGCAGTCCTGTTACACCTTCCAAAGTGAATTACCTCATACTTTTCTGAATTAAACTCCATTTCCACCTCTCAGCCCAGCTTTGCAGTCTCTCTGTGACCTACAACATCCTTTGTCACTATCCAAAACTCCACTGACCTGAGTGTCATCTGCAAATTTACTAACCCATCCTTCTACGCCCTCATCCAGGTCATTTATATAAATGACAAATAACAGTGGACCCAAAACAGATCCTTTTGGTACCCCACTAGTAACTGAACTCCAGGATGAATTTTTCCCATCAACTACCACCCTATGTCTTCTTTCAGCTAGCCAATTTCTGATCCAAACCACTAAGTCACCCTCAATCCTACACCTCTGCATTTTGTGCAATAGCCTACAGGGGGGAACCTTATCAAACCCCTTTCTTACATCCATATACATCAGATCAACCACTTTACCTTCATCCACCTGTTTGGTCACCTTCTCAAAGAACTCAATAAGGTTTGTGAGGCATGACCTACCCTTCAAAAAACCATGTTGACTATCCCTAATCAGCTTATTCCTCTCTAGATGATTATAAATCCTTTCTCTTATAATCCTTTCTAACACTTTACCCACAACTGAACTAAGGCTCATGGGTCTATAATTACCACAGTTGCCTCTACTTCCCTTCTTGAACAAGGGGACAACATTTGCTATTCTCCAGTCTTATGGCACTATTCCTATAGACAATGACAACATAAAGATCAAAGCCAAAGGCTGAGCAATCTCCTCCCTGCCTTCCCAGTAAATTCTAGGAAAAATCCCATCTGGCCCAGTGTACATATCTATTTTTACACTTTCCAGAATTGCTAATATCTCCTCCTTATGCACCACAATCCCATCTAGTCTAGCAGCCAGTATCTCATTAAAAATCACACATCACCAGGTTATAATCCAAGAGGTTTATTTGGAAGCACTAGTTTTCTGAGTGCTGCTCCTTCATCAGGTGGTTGTGGAGAATAAGATTGTAAGACACAGAATTTATAGCAAAGCTTTACAGTGTGATGTAACTGAAAGTATATATTGAAAAAGACCCGGATTATTTGTTAAGTCTCTCATCTTTTAGAATGACCATGTTGATTTCAGTTCTTTCATATGTAAATTGCAAAACTTTTTTCAAAAGTTACATTCTCAAGTGAATTTTAACAATTGGTGTCATGTCGACCCAGATAATGTATTGAAGGTGTGAGGTGCCATGTGTGAGGCTGTCTGTGCCACAATGGTCAGACTGATTCTAATCTAAAAATGGGATTTACAGAATCCTATATGGATTCATGCAGTTTTTGAGCAAAATAAAATGTAACTCTGCAAGTACAAATTCACCCCACAAACTTATATGTGTATGTGTGCATGTGGGTGTGTGTGTGTAGTGGTGGTGGTGGGGAGGTGGTGTGGTGTTATGAGTGTGTGAGAGAGGGCGTGTGTGTGAGTCTGAGTGTAAAAGGGTATAAGTCTGTGAGAGGGTGTGTGTGGGAATGTATGTGCGAGTGTATGAGAGAGAGAGAGTCTGCCTGTGTTTTTGAAGAAAAGAGGTGCTGGAGGTCATAAAATGCATAAAGGTAGATAAATCCCCAAGATCTGATTAAGTGTATCTCAGGAAATTGTGGGAAGCTAGAGAAGAAATTGCAGGGCCCACAGTAGAGATATTTGTATTGTTAATAAACTCAGGTGAGGTGTCAGAAAACTGGAGGATGATTAATGTTACACTATTTTTTAAGAAAGGCTGCAAGGAAGTACAGGCCAGTGAGCCTGACGTCGGTGGTGGGTACATTGCCAGAGGCAAGTCTGAGAGACAGGATCTATGTGCATTTGGAAAGTCAAGAAGTGATTTTGGATAGTCAGCATGGCTTTGCTTGTAGGAAATCATGTCTCTCAAATTTTAATGAGTCATTTTGAAGAGTTGACCAAGAAGGAAGAGTGTTAGATATTGTCTACATTGATTTTGGCAAAGACTTCAGCAAGGTACTGGATAGTAGATTGATCAGTAAGGTTAGATCATATGGGATCCAGGGAGGGCTGGCCAATTGGATGCAAAATTGGCTTGATGGTATGCAACAGAGGGTGGTGTTAGAGGATTGTTTATCGGACTGGAAGTTTTTGACCAACAGTGTGCTGCAAGGATCGGGTCCACTGTTGTTTGTTATTTATATAAATGATTTGGATGAGAATATATCAGGCATGGTTAGTAAATTTGCGGATGACACTAAAATTGGTCATATAATGAACAGTGAAGAAAGTTGTCTCAGAGTACAATGGGATCAAATGGGCCAAGACATGGCAAATAAAGTTCAGATTATATTAGATTTCCTACAGTATGGAAACAGGCCCTTCAGCCCAACAAATCCACACCGACCCTCCGAAGAGTAACCCACCCAGACCCATTCTTCTACATTTACCCCTGACTAACACAACTACCACTATGGGCAATTTAGCATGGTCAATTCACCTAACTTGCACATCTTTGGACTGTGGGAGGAAACCAAAACACCCAGACAAAACCCACGCAGACACAAGGAGAATATGCAAACTCCACACAGACAGTCGCCTGAGGCTAGAATTGAACCCAGGTCTCTGATGCAGTGGGGCAGCAGTGCGAACCCCTGAGCCAACATGCCGCTCACAGTGGAGTTTAATGCAGATAAATGCAAGGTGTTGCACTTCAGTAACAGGGCAGACTTGTACAGTTAATGTTAGGTTCCTGGGGAGTTTTGTTGAACAGACTACAATGGGGTGCAGACACATAGTTCCTTGAAAGTGGCATTGCAAGTAGGCAGAGTGGTGAAGAAGGCATTTGGCAAATTTGCCTTCATCCGTCTGAGCATTGATGCAGGTATTAGGACATCCTGACGTGGACAGTCAGGACGTGGAACAGATGGACGTGGAATAGTCCATCTTCCGCAGTCACACTGACACGACCCTCCCACCTGTTCCTGCATTACATCGATGACTACCTCGTGCTCCCAGCAAGAGCTTAAACAGTTCATCAACCTCACTAACAACCTTCACCCTGACCTCAAATCCACCTGGTTCATCTCGGACCCCTGCCTCCCCTTCCCGGACCTCTCCATCTCCATCTCCGGTGACCGATTAATCACAGACATCCAATGCAAACCCACTGACTCCTGGACTACGCCTCCTCACACCCTACCCCCTGTAAAAATGGCATCCCTTATTCCTAACTCCTCTGCCTCTGTGACATCTGTTCCTTGGATGACCAATTCCACCTCAGAAAGTCCCAGATAGTCTCCTTCTTCAAAGACTGTAATTTCCCCTCCCACGTGGTTGATGATGCCCTCCAGCGCATCTTCTCCACTTCACGCATCACCGCCCTTGAACCCCACCCCTCCTAACACAACAAGGACAGAACCCACCCCCGCCCCCCCACCCGTGTCCTCAGCTTCCATCCCACCAACCTCTGCAAACACTGGATCATCCTTCACCAATTCTGCCACCTACAAACAGAACTGACCACTCGGGTTATATTGGCCCCCCTGCCCCGCATCTGCATTTCAGAAAGACCATTCCCTCTGCAACTCCCTTGTTAGGTCCACCCCCCCCCCCCCCACCAGCACCCCACAACCCTGCCCTCCAATCCACTTTCCCCTCCCTGCACCTTCCCCTGCCAACGCAAAAATTGCAAAATCTACGCCCACATCTCTCCCGTCATGTCCAACCAAGGCCCTAAAAAGGATCCTTCCACATCCGACAGAAATGTACGTGTACCCCCACCAGTGTCACCTATTGTATCCGTTGCACCCGATGTGGTCTCCTGTACATGGGGGAGACAGAACGCCAACTTGCGGATTGTTTCAGAGAACATCTCTGGAACACCCTCACCAACCAACCCCACCGCCCTGTGGCTGGACACTCCAACTCCCCCTCCCACTCCACCAAGGACATGCAGGTCCTGGACCTCCTCCAACACCAAACCCTTACCTCCCGACACCTGGAGGAAGACCGCCTCAAATTCCGCTCTCAAACCCTGCAACCACACGGGGTAAATGTAGATTTCACCAGTTTCATCATTTCCCCTCCCCCTACCTTATCCCAGTCCCAAGCCTCCAACTTGTTACCACCCTCTTGACCTGTCCATCGTCTTTGCCATCTATCTGTTCCATCCTCCTCTCTGACCGAACACCTTCTCCCCCGCCTTCATCTACCTATTGCACTCTCAGCTGCCTTCCCCCCAGCCCCACCTCCCTCCCATTGATCTCTCAGCTCCCTGGCCCACAAGCCATATTCCTGATGAAGGGCTTCTCCTGCTCCTCGGATGCTGCCTGACCTGCTGCACTTTTCCAGCACCAAACTCTCAGCTCTGATCTCCAGCATCTGCAGTCTTCACTTTCTCCTCCCTGTCTCTTATGACATTCAGTTTACTGCCTGTACTGTCTCCTGTTATAGTCAATCCACTGGTTGTATTGTGTTCTGTGACAGTCAGTGCATTGGCTGCATTGCCTCCTGTGGGAATTCATGCACTGAGTGATTTGTCTCCTGTTGTCAAGGTGGGGTCACATATAGTTCTTAGGGCTGAAGGGATCAAAGTGCATGTGGAGAAAACAAAAACAGGGTACTGAGTTGGATGATCAACTGTGATCATATTGAATCGTCGAACAGGCTTGATGGGTTGAATGGCCTTCTGCACCTATGTTCCTTAGTTGGCGATTATTGTAATTTGAAAGGTATAATCTTTAGAGAATTGGTCTTCGTGCTACGGTGGAACATTAATTGAAAAATCTAAAATTTGAATGTTCCAGCACGCTCGAAGAATCTTTCATTTTGCTCAGACTGTGTTTTCGAGTCAGACTGTTAGCATTTTCCCTTCTCAAAACACCCTGAAGAATTGAATTTTGTCTGATTGGTTGAGCCCCTTCAATGATTGCTGGATCTCAGCGAGCCCTTGGCAGCCATTACTGTGCATTTTGAAGGGTAGTCGCTGTCACAATATGGGAAACATGGCAGACAATTTTGCACACAGCAAGCTCATGGAGATTATCACAGCATGAAATTAAATGACAGCGTAACCTGTTTCAGCAGCATTTGGAGCAGAGGATTGTGTTTGCCAAGATACTGCAGATAGTTAGTTCTGTTGAGCAATGAACAGTGTCATTGAATCACCAACATTCACCTGATCTGGCAGGTGGCCGTTCAGTTTACAGTTTCATTTGAAATATAGCTGTGTCAGCACCCCGGTCAGTCCAACACTGGGCATCTGAGGAGCCTGGGCAAATTTCTGGAGTACATCTTGTGGATGGTGCACACTGCTGCGACTGAATATTTGTTCTGGATGGTGTCAAGCTTCTTAAATGTTGTTGGAGCTGCACTGAGCCAGATAAGTGGGGAGTATTCTATCACCCTCCTGATTGAGCCCTCTTGATGGAAAACAAGTTCTGGGGAATCAGGAGATAAGTTACTCACGATAGAAATTTACTGATTCAGAATAGAGCCGTGAGGTGGTTTGGACTTTTTGTGTACAGGACACACCTGTGCAATTGTCCACATTGTTTGGTAAGATGCCAGTATTGTAGTTGTACTGAAAGGGGTGTTGAAAGTCTGGGAGCTCAGGTTTTCAGTACTATTGCTGGAATAATAGGATTCAGGACCCAAATCCTTTGCAGTATCCAGTGCCTCTAACCATTTCTTGATAACATGTGGAGTGAATGGAGTGGGGTAAAGACGAATCTGTGATGCTGGGGGCCACTGGAGGAGCTAGGGATGGATCATCTACTCGGCAGTTCTGGCTGAAGATTGTGACAGGTTTATCTCTTACACTGATGTGCTGGGCTCCATAATCATTGAGGATGGGAATCTTTGTTGAGCCGAGAATATAGTGCTGGAAAAGCACAGCAGGTCAGGCAGCATCTGAGGAGCAGGAGATTCCAGATTTTAGGCAAAAGCCCTTCATCATTCCTGATGAAGGGCTTATGCCTGAAACATCGTCAGTGATACACTGAGCATCAGGGAGAGACATCCATCAGTAATACACTGGGCATCAGGGAGAGACATCCATCAGTGATACACTGAGCATCAGGGAGAGACCTCCATCAGTGATACACTGAGCATCAGGGAGAGACGTCCATCAGTGATACACTGGGCATCAGGGAGAGACCTCCATCAGTGATACACTGAACATCAGGGAGAGACTTCCATCAGTGATACACCGAGCATCAGGGAGAGACCTCCATCAGTGATGCACTGAGCATCAGGGAGAGACCTCCATCAGTGATGCACTGAGCATCAGGGAGAGACCTCCATCCGTGATACACTGAGCATCAGGGAGAGACCTCCATCAGTGATGCACTGAGCATCAGGGAGAGACCTCCATCCGTGATACACTGAGCATCAGGGAGAGACCTCCATCAGTGATACACTGAACATCACGGAGAGCACTCCATCAGTGATACACTGGGCATCAGGGAGAGACCTCCATTAGTGATACACTGGGCATCAAGGAGAGACCTCCATCAGTGATACACTGAACATCAGGGAGAGACCTCCATCAGTGATGCACTGAGCATCAGGGAGAGACGTCCATCAGTGATACACTGGGCATCAAGGAGAGACCTCCATCAGTGATGTACTGAGCATCAGGGAGAGACCTCCATGAGTGATGCACTGGGCATCAGGGAGAGCACCCCATCAGTGATACACTGGGCATCAGGGAGAGTCGTCCATCTGTGATACACGGAGCATCTGGAAGAGACATCCATCAGTGATACACTGAACATCAGGGAGAGACCTCCATCTGTGATACACTGAGCATCAGGGAGAGACCTCCATCAGTGATGCACTGGGCATCAGGGAGAGCACCCCATCAGTGATACACTGGGCATCAGGGAGAGACCTCCATCAGTAATACACTGAACATCAGGGAGAGATGTCCATCAGTGATACACTGAACATCAGGGAGAGATGTCCATCAGTGATACACTGAGCATCTGGGAGAGACCTCCATCAGTGATACAGTCAGCATCAGGGAGAGCACTACATCAGTGATACACTGAGAATCACGGAAAGCAATCCATCAGGAATACACTTAGCATCAGGGAGAGACCTCCATCAGTGATATACTGGGCATCAGGGAGAGACCTCCATGAGTGATGCACTGGGCATCAGGGAGAGCACCCCATCAGTGATACACTGGGCATCAGGGAGAGTCGTCCATCTGTGATACACAGAGCATCTGGAAGAGACATCCATCAATGATACACTGAACATCAGGGAGAGACGTCCATCAGTGATACACTGGGCATCAGGGAGAGACATCCATCAGTGATACACTGATCATCAGGGAGAGACGTGCATCAGTGATGTACTGAGCATCAGGGAGAGACCTCCATCAGTGATACACTGAACATCAGGGAGAGTCCTCCATCAGTGATACACTGGGCATCAGGGAGAGACCTCCATCAGTGATACACTGAACATCAGGGAGAGATGTCCATCAGTGATACAGTGGTCATCAGGGAGAGTCCTCCATCAGTGATACACTGAACATCAGGGAGAGATGTCCATCAGTGATACACTGGGCATCAGGGAGAGACCTCCATCAGTGATACACTGAACATCAGGGAGAGATGTCCACCAGTGATACACTAGGCATCAGGGAGAGTCCTCCATCAGTGATACACTGAACATCAGGGAGAGATGTCCATCAGTGATACACTGAGCATCTGGGAGAGACCTCCATCTGTGATACACTGAGCATCAGGGAGAGACCTCCATCAGTGATGCACTGGGCATCAGGGAGAGCACCCCATCAGTGATACACTGGGCATCAGGGAGAGACCTCCATCAGTAATACACTGAACATCAGGGAGAGATGTCCATCAGTGATACACTGGGCATCAGGGAGAGTCCTCCATCAGTGATACACTGAACTTCAGGGAGAGATGTCCATCAGTGATACACTGAACATCAGGGAGAGATGTCCATCAGTGATACACTGAGCATCCTGGAGAGACCTCCATCAGTGATACATTCAGCATCAGGGAGAGCACTACATCAGTGATACACTGAGAATCACGGAGAGCAATCCATCAGGAATACACTTAGCATCAGGGAGAGACCTCCATCAGTGATATACTGGGCATCAGGGAGAGACCTCCATCAGTGATACATTGAGCATCAGGGAGAGGCCCCCATCAGTGATACACTGAGCATCAGGGAGAGATATCCATCAGTGATACACGGAGCATCAGGGAGAGA
Organism: Chiloscyllium plagiosum; assembly: GCF_037043375.1. Lineage (NCBI taxonomy): Eukaryota > Metazoa > Chordata > Chondrichthyes > Orectolobiformes > Hemiscylliidae > Chiloscyllium > Chiloscyllium plagiosum. Next base: position 88,052,717 of record NW_028270149.1, on the reverse strand, counting down.
CATCCATAGTGATACACTGAGCATCAGGGAGAGATGTCCATCAGTGATACACTGGGCATCAGGGAGAGACCTCCATCAGTGATACACTGAACATCAGGGAGAGTCCTCCATCAGTGATACACTGAACATCAGGGAGAGACCTCCATCAGTGATACACTGGGCATCAGGGAGAGACCTCCATCAGTGATATACTGGGCATCAAAGAGAGACATCCATCAGTGATACACTGGGCATCAGGAAGATACCTCCATCAGTGATACACTGGGCATCAGGGAGAGACCTCCATCAGTGATACATTGGGCATCAGGGAGAGATGTCCATCAGTGATACACTGAGCATCAGGGAGAGACGTCCATCAGTGATACACGGAGCATCAGGGAGAGACATCCATCAGTGATACACTGAGCATCAGGGAGAGACCTCCATCAGTGATACACTGGGCATCAGGGAGGGACATCCATCAGTGATACACTGAACATCAGGGAGAGACCGCCATCAGTGATACACTGGGCATCAGGGAGAGACTGCCATCAGTGATACGCCGGGCATCACGGGGAGCACTTCCTCAGTGATACACTGGGGACAGGTGTTGTTCCATGAAACAATTGGGATCATTGTCAGCTATCCCTCTGTGGAATCTCCCAAGTGTCAGTCTTGGTGACCTTGCTGTTTGTTGTATATATAAATGTTTAAGACTAGACCATAGAATGGTTAACAGTCAGTTTTTGGAAGTTATGAACATTGGTGAGATGAAAAACAGTGAGAATAGTCTGAGATTATTAGATTATAGGAGGACTGATCAGGTGACCTGATGATTGACAGTGGAATTCTATCTGGATAAATGTGAGGTAATACACTTACACAGGACCACAAGGCAGGATCGTGGGAAGTATCAAATGGATTTTTGTGTGCATATACAATTCTTCTTTAAGGTATCAGAATATTTAGATAAAGTGGTTAAGATTCATAAATTTGGAGGTGCTGTTGTTGCCCGGGGTGGACAAAGTTAAAAATCACACAGCACCACTGAATTGTCTGCTCTGAAAGCTTCGACATCCAAATAAACCTGTTGGACTTTAACTTGGTGTTGTGTTATTTTTAAAAAGGTTCATAGAGTCATAGAAATGTACAGCATGGAAACACACTCTATGGTCCAACCTGTCCATGCCGACCAAGTAACCTAAATAAATCTCGCCCCATTTGCCAGCACTTGGCCCATATCCCCCTAAACCCTTCCTATTCATACACTCATCCAGATGCCTTTTAAATGTTGTAATTGTACCAGTCTCCACCATTTCCTCTGGCACCTCATTCCATACATGGACCACCCTCCATGTGAAAAGGTTGCTCCTTGGATCCCTTTTAAATCTTTCTCATTGTAACTTAAAACCTATACTTTCTAGTTTTGTATTTCCCCACACCGGGATGGGTGGGGGGAGGGGTGGGGAAGGGATAGACCTTTTCTATTTATCCTATCCAAGTCCCTCATGCTTTTCCAAACTTCAATAAGGTCAGCCGTCAGCCTCTGAAGCATCAGGTAAAATAGCCCCAGCCTGTTCAGCCTCTCCCTATAGCTCAAACCCACCAACCCTGGCAACATCCTTTGTAAATCTTTTCTGAAACCTTTCAAGTTTCACATCCTTCCTATAGCAGGGAAACCAGAATTGCATGCAGTATTCCAAAAGTAGCCGAACCAATGTCCAGTGCAGCTGCAACATGACTTCCCAATTCCTATACTCGATGCACTGGCCAATAAAGACAAGCTTACACACTATCCTGTCTATCTGGGACTCAACTTTTCAGGAACTATGGATCTGCACTCCAAGGTCTCTTTTTTTCAGCAACACTCCTTAGGACCCTTTACATGTATATATCCTGCCCTAATTTGCTTTACCAAAATATAGCATCTCACATTTATCTAAATTAAACTCCATTTGCCACTCCTTGGCCCATCTGATCAAGATCCCATTGCCGTCTGAGGTAACCTCTTTCACTGTCCACTACACCTCCAATTGTGGTCACATTTCCAAACTGACTAACCACATCTCCAATGTTCACATCCAAATTATTTATATAAATGACAAAAACCAGTGGAGCCAATGCCAATACTTGTGGTACACCGCTGGTCACAGGCTCTCGTCTGAAAAGCAATCCTCTACCATCACCTTCTGTCTCCTATCTTTGAGTCAGTTCTGAATCCAAATGGCTAGTTCTTCTTATATTCCATGTGATCTAACCTTACTAACCAGTTACCATGAGAAATGTTGTGGAATGCCTTACTGAAATCCATATAGGTCACATCCACCGCACTGCCCTTTTCAATCCTCTTCGATACTTCCTCAAAACACTTCCTCAAAAATCTCAATTGAATTAGTGAGACATGATTTTCCACACACAAAACAATGTTGACTATCCTTAATCAGTCATTGCCTTTCCAAATACATATAAATCCTGTCACACAAGGTTCCCTCCAAGAACGGGATGGCCCAGTGACTCAGTGGTTCACACTGTGGCCTCATAGCAGCAGGGACCCGGGTTCAATTCCAGCCTTGGGCTGTGTGGAGTTTGCATATTCTCCTTGTGTCTGCATGGGTTTTGTCTGGTGCTCCAGTTTCCTCCCACAGTCACGGTGTGATTAGCCATGGAAAATGCAGGGTTACAGGGATAGAGCAGGAAGGTGAGTCTGGGTGTAATGCTCTTCGGAGAGTCGGTGTGGACTTGTTGGGCCGAATGGCCTGTTTCCACACCAGAGTGATTCTATGATTCTAATACGCCCACCACCGATGTCAGGCTCACCGGTCTATAGTTCTCTAGATTTTCCTTACCACCTTTCTTAAATAATGATATCACATTAGCCAATCTCCAATCTTCTGGCACCTCACATGTGGCTTTCGCTGATACAAGGATCTCAGCAAGGGGCCCAACAACCACTTCTCAAACTTCCACAGAGTTGTAGGATACACTTGATCAGGTCCCAGGGATTTATTCACCTTTATGTATTTTAAGATATCCAACGCTATCTTTTCATGTGTTTTAAGATGTTTAGAACCACATTTTTCAAGATGCCGCTATTAATTGCCCCACATTCTCTATCTTCCATATCCTTCTCCACAGTAAACATTGATGCAAAATACTCATTGAGTATCTCCCCCCTCTCCCATGGTTCCACACATAGGAGGATATATGGTGTGCTTGGCTTTATTTACCAAGGCATATAGTTTAAGAGCAGGGAGATAATACTGGAGCTGTATGAAATGTTGGTTAAGCCATAGCTGGAATATTGTGTGCAGTTCTGGAATTCACATTTTTGGAGGGATGTCATAACACTGGACAGGATTCAGAGAAAATTTACCAGGACATTGCCTGGGCTGGAATGTTTCAGTTATGAAGAGAGATTGGTCAGACCGGGGCTGTTTTCCTTAGACATTGAGAGGGGACGCGATTGAAGTATGTAAAGTTATGAGGGGCATGCATAGGATAGAAGGTGGAAGGTTTTGTCCTTGATGGAGAGATTAATAATCAGGTCAAGGCCAGAAGGTTTACAGAAGATGCGAGGAAAAGCTTTCTTACCCAGAGATTGGTGGGAATCTTGATCTCACTGCTTGTAAGGGTGAAAAAGGCATAAACTCTCATAATGTTTAAAACATTTTTAGATGTTTACTTGTGATGCTAAGGTGTACAACAATTTTGGGCAAATGCTAGAAAATAAGATTAGAGCAGTTGGGAAGATGCATCTGACCAGCTCAAGTTCATTGGGCTGAAGGGCCTTTTCCTGAGCTGCAGACATCTTTGACTCATTGACAGATCTCCTTCAGTGATTCACTAGACATCATTGACAGCTCTCCCTCACTGATACTCTGGGGATCACTGACAGATCTCCTTCAGTAATACACTATGGATCACTGACAGATCTCCCTCAAGGATGCACAAGGGTTCAGGGGCAGCCGTCCCTCAGTGATACACTAGGGACAATCAACAGCTCTACCTCAGTGATGTACTGGACATCACTGGCAGCTCTCCTGTTCTGATACACTCAGCTATTCGAAGTGGGAGTCAAACTAGGCTGAGAGTGTAGCTGACCTGATGATCTTCAACTCCACTTTCCTGCTTTTAGCCTCAGCACCTTGATTCCCTTTCTGAATAAAATCTATCTCAGCTTTGACAGCTCTCTGCAGTAAGGAACTCTTTGGACTCATCGCCCTCCGAAAGAAGAAATTCTCTCTGTCTAAAATGTTTCATCCTTAATCTGATGTTATGCTGTCTGATCCTAGACTCTCTCACAAGAGAAATAACCTTTCTGCATCTACCCTGGCCAGTCCCTTAAATCTTAAATATTCCAATAAGATCACCTCTCATTCATCTAAATTTAAATGAATCTAGCTACAACCTACTCAACCTCTCCTCATAAGACAGTCTCTCCATGCCTGCTACCAGCCTGGTGAATCTTCTCTCGGCTGCCTCCAGTGCCAATATACCTTTCCTTTTATGATGGGCCCAAAACTATTCACAGTATTCCAGCGGTGGTCTGATGTGTGTCATGTACAGTTTTAGCAAAACCTTGTTAGCTTTATACTGCATTCGCTTTGAAATAAAGTTCAAAGTCCGCTTGCATTCCCTGTCATCCACTGAACTTAGGAGTGAGTCTTTTATTATTATTAATTAACCAGGATCCCCAAATCACTCTGTTCTGAGTTTTCTGCAGATTTTCTCCATTTAAATCATCAACTCCTCTACTCTACCTGACAAAGTGCATAATCTCACATTTTCCCACATTAAGTTTAATCTGCCATGTTTTTACACACTTACTTGATTTATCTATCTCCCTCTGGAGACTCTTCATGTTACCCTCACCTCTTGCCCTCCCATTGATTTTTGTGTCATTTGCAAACTTGACTACAGCACAATTAGTTTCCTTATTCAAATCATTAATACATATTGTGAATAATTGTGGCACACCGCTATCGGCAATCACTCACTAATGAATATGATTGTCCATCGAGGGAATTGCATGTCACTGCTCATGGGTTCTATAGATCCTCATGCGGATGAGCCTGATCCTAGAATCAGGTCTCAGACCCGCACAGTTGGCAGGTGTCTCCGGGAGGTGGAATTGGTTCTAGGCCTCAAAATTGCTGGCATTACTTTCTCTGGTTCCTTTTCCATATGTCCTCTTGCTGACGGGTTTTCTCAAAGAATTGTGTCTTTTCATACAGGGAGTTCCTCCAAGCCAGATTCTTCTGGATGAGGGTCTTCCATCTGTTGAGATCCATGTTGAATTTGTTGAGGAAAGCCAACAGGGAGTCTTGAAGTACTTCCTTGGTCCTGCTTGTGCAAAAAGGATTTGCTTTGGCAGTCAGAATTCAGAAGAACATGACACAACAGGTTGCCATCCTGAAAATACCTCCTTTGCCTCAACTCTGTCCCTTTTAATTAGTCAATCCTCTATCCATGCTAGAAAATTACCTCCAATGCATATCTTACTATGTAGCCTGATTTATGAAACCTGAGCAAAATGCCTTCCGAAAATCCAGACATATTACATCCACTGCTTCCCCTTTATCTATCCTGCTTGTTACCTCCTCAAAGATTTGTAATAAGTTTGTCAGGCATGATCTCTCTTTAATGAAGCCATGTTGACTCTGCTTGAGGAACCTCGATTATCCAGCATTCGATTATCTGAATTTCGGATTATCCGACAAGATCGCAAGGTCCCGATACTTGGATAAACTATATTACCGGCATTCGATTATTCGGAATTCAGTTAATCAAATGAAATACTCCCCTGCTGTGTCCTTTGGATAATCGAGGTTCCACTGTTCTGGGGAAGTGGGGAGCTGTTTTGATGGTATGTGCTCCACTTGAATCATGCTGAGACCAGAGAGCTGGCGAATTCATAACTAGGGCCATGGATAGGGCTTTAAGCAAAATAGTTGAGTTCAGTTGCATGGAAAATTATGAACAAAGTTTGGGGAGGGGCACAGGTGGGGGGTGTGGTGAAGGAGAATATTGTTGGTTTGGGGCATGGCTTAGTAGGAGTTATTACAATTTCCACAATAAGTAATAGGACAGAGTCAGGAATCTAACTTCAGGCACAGCAGACAGGTAATAGAACTACGAGAGGTGGGACAGTCAATGCAGGACTGAGGGTGCTGTACTTAAATGAATGCAGACTACAAAACAAGATAAATGAGCTTGCAATGCAGATCGAAATTGGCAAATGGTAGTGCTAAACTTATAAATTTAGTTTTTACTTTATTGTTTCTGTAATTAATATTTCGTTGTAGGTACCTCCTACTGAAGATGACACCGTATGGTGACATTGTACACTTATCACTGTATTCTTACACCCCGTACTTGAGTACACGTGACAGCAATATTTAAAATAAAAAATATAAAAAGTACGACGTGCATGCAAGGAGATCAGAGCTGGGAACTAAATCTCCAATGATACACGTCCTATCGAAAAGATAGGCTAATGGGCAGAGGGGGTGGAGTGGTCTTGTTAGTAAGAAACAAAATGCAATCGATAGCAAGAAGTGATATAGAGTCAGAAGGTGTTGAATCGATGTGGGTAGAGTTGAGGAGCCACAAAGGGAAAATAGACCCTGATGGGACTATTGTCCCAGCAATAGTCAGGATGTCAGATTAGATTTAGATTAGATTACAGTGTGGAAACAGGCCCTTCGGCCCAACAAGTCCACACCGACCCGCCGAAGCGCCACCCACCCATACCCCTACATTTACCCCTTACCTAACACTATGGACAATTTAGCATGGCCAATTCACCTGACCTGCACATCTTTGGATTGTGGGAGGAAACCGGAGCACCCGGAGGAAACCCACGCAGACACAGGGAGAACATGCAAACTCCACACAGCCTGAGACGGGAATTGAACCCGGGTCTCTGGCGCTGTGAGGTAGCAGTGCTAAGCACTGTGCCACCGTGCCGCCCACTAGGAAGGAAATAAATCAGGAGTTAGAAAAGGCACATAAGGAAGACACTATAACAATAATCATGGGGACTTCAATGTGCAGGTGGACTGGGAAATCAAGTTGATAGCCGATCCCAAGGACAGGAATTTGTGGAATGTCTACGAGATGGTCATTTTTAGCGCAACTTGTGATAGAGCTTACGATGAAACAGGCAGTTCTGAATTTGGTGATGTTTAATGAGCAGACTTGATTAGGGAGCTTCAAATGAATGAGCCAGTAAGGGCCAGTGACCATAATATGGAAGAACTCATCAGTCTGAGAATGAGAAGCTGGAATCAGATATAACAGTATAACAGAATTCCTGATGAAGGGCTTTTGCCCAAAATGTTGAATGTCCCGCTCCTCAGATGCTGCCTGACCTGCTGTGATTTTCCAGCACCACTCTGATCTATAACAGTATTACAATTGAGTAAAGGCAACTATAAAACACATGGGAGAAGCTGGCTCGAGTTGGAAGGGGAGCCTGGGAGAGAAGATGGCGAAACAGTAATGGCAGGAGTTTCTGGGAGTAATTCGGGAGGCACAGCAGAAATTCATTCCAACAAATAAGATACATACAGGTATTTCTAGTATAACACAGAAATTGGTGAATTGGCTATAATGCGATTGACATATAGTGAACCCTGTTTGGATAGCACAAACTTTCTACTGCACAGGTATAGCGATTTTTTGTAGCAATCTTCTACAGTGCGATTTTCTATAGTGCAAGGTTGCACAGGAACACAACTATCGCGCTATACCAGAAATACCTGTACTAGGGGGAGGGCGAGGCAACTATCGCTGACAAGGGAAGTCAGGAACAGCATAAAAGTCAAAGAGAAAGCATACAATATCGTGAAGATTAGTGGGAAGCCAGATGTTTGGGAAGCCTTTAAAAACCAGCAGATGGTGGTTATAAAAAACAATAAGGGGAAGAAAATGAAATAAGAGGGTAAGCTAGTAAGTAATATTAAAGCATGAGGTTTTTTGATACATGAATGGTAAGAGGTAGGCAGGAGTGGCCATTAGACTGACCTGATTCATTGCCAAGTAACAGATCCAATATGGCCTCCCCTCTAGTCAGCCTATCTACATATTGAGTCACCCCTGACAAAATCTGTTCCATCCAGACTATTTGCACAGGGGAGGGTCCAATCAATATTAGGGAATTTAAAGTCACCCGCGACAACAACCCTGTTACTTCTGCACCTTTCCAAAATCTGCTTCCCAATCTGCTCATCCGTGTCTCTGTTGCTATTGGAGGGGTCCACAGAAAACTCCCAATAAAGTCACTGCTGCTTTCTTGGTTCTGACTTCCACCTATACTGACTCTGTAGACAAACCTTCCTCGGCGACCTCCCTTTCTGCAGCTGTGATACTATCCCTGATCAGCAATGTCACTCATCCACCTCTTTCACCTCCCTTTTGAAATAACTAAACCCCGGAACATCCAGTAACCATTCCAGCCCCTGTGATTCCAAGTCTCCGTAATGGCCACAACATTGTAGCTCCAAGTACTGATCCATGCTCTAAATTCATCACCCTTATTCCTGACAATTCTTGCTTTAAAATACACACACTGACTGCAAACTCATCACACTGACTGCAACTTTCTCTATCAACTGTCTAACCTTGCTCACAGATTCTCTGCACAATGTGTCTGCCTGTTCACCAGCTACCACATCCTCTGATCTGTAGCTCCAAGTCCCATCCCTCTGCTGGACTAGTTTAAACCCTCCTGAAGAGTTCTAGCAAACCTTCTGCTCAGGATATTCATGCCCCTCCAGTGCAGGTGCAACTCGTCCACCTTGTACAGGTCGCATCTTCCCCAGAAGGTATCCCAGTGTTCCACATACCTGAAGCCCTCCCGCCTACATCAGGTCTACAGCCATGTGTTCAGCTACACTCGCTCTGTGTTACTAGACTCTGTATCGGTACCAAGCCTGAGATTTGTACTCTGCTCATCCTGCCTTTTATCTTCCAACTTAATTCCCTATATTCACTTTTCAGGTCTTCATTCCTTTTTCTAGTCATGTTAATGCTACCAATGTGTACCACACCTTCTGGCTGCTCACACTCCCTCTTATGAATCCTGTAGATTCAATCTGAGAGATCCCTGGCACCCGGGAGGCAACATCCGGGAGCCTCGTTTGTGAATCTCCTGTCTGTTCCTCAGACCATTGAATCTCCTATCCCTATCACTCTCCTATTCTCCTCCCCTTCCTTCTGAGCCACAGAGCCATTACTGTGTCCCTCCCAGTATGTGTTCCTTTTCAACCTGGTATTCCAAACCTTGGCAAGGGGCAGAAACACTGGTGCCTGGAGGAAACAGTTCAATCCACTATACTTACAGACAATTCATGCCGTTTTCTCCCCTCATTTGTGAGTTACCTCAACCACCTTGCAGACAAGCTGAAAGAATCTCAAACCTGTTTGAAATTGCAAAAACACTCCAGCTCTTTAGGCCCCCTTACCTGCCTCACTTGACACTGAATTGACAGACCAGGGCAAATCAGAAGACGAATTGAAGAGGAGTGACTAACTCCTGGTACAAATAATCCAGGTAACATTGCTTCACCCTGAGGTACTATAGTTGGGCCTCTAGTTCATAATCTCCAAGCCAGGTCTCCTCTGGCTACAAACATGTGCTGGAGGTCTGTTTGCCTTTGATTACACTAGCAGCTAGGAGGTCCCACATGATGAAGCTGTGACACATCACCTGTCCCGCCTTCATTAATGTGTTTTAAATAGCTACTTAATTATGTTATTAATTTGTTTTTCTTTTTGATAAAGAATATGAACAGTACAGAACAGGAAGAGACCCTTCGGCCCATCATATTTGTGCCGACCTAGATGCCATTCTAAACTAATACTATCTGCCTGTCCATATCTCTCTATTCCCTGCCTGTTCATGCATTTGTCCAAACACGTCTTAAATGTTGCTCTTGTATTTGCTTCTTGCACCTCCACTTGCAGTACATTCCAGGCACCACCCCCTGTGTAAAAAAAGACTTGCCTTGATTAACCCCTTCTCATCTTAAATATATGCCTCCAAGTGTTTGAGAATTCCATTCTGGTAAAAAGACTCTGACTTCCACCCTATCCATGTTTTTAATGATTATATATACTTCTTTCATTTTGTCTTTCAGCCTGTAGTGAAAACAACACACGGTGGCTCAGTGGTTAGCAGTGCTGCCTCACAGTGCCAGGGACCCAGGCTCGATTCCAGCCTTGGGTGACTGTCTGTGTGGAGTTTGCACATTCTACCCGTGTCTGCGTGGGTTTCCTCCCACAGTCCAAAGATGTGCAGGTCAGATGAATTGGCCACGCTAAATTACCCATAGTGTTCAGTGCATTAGTCAGAGGGAAATGGGTCTGGGTGAATTATTCTTCGGAGGGTCAGTGTGGACTTGTTGGGCCAAAGGGCCTATTTCCACACTGTAGGGAATCTAATCAATACAGTTTTATCCAACCTCTCTGTACAGCTAATACACTCCAATCCAGGCAAGGTCATGGTAAAGCTCATTTCCACCCTTTCAAAAGCCTTCACTTCCTTCCAACAGTGTGGTGACCAGAACTGTACACAGTACTCCAAATGTGACCTAACTGAAAGTTTTAAACAGCTGCAGCATTATTTGCAAATTTTTACACTCAACTGATGAAGACAAGCATATTGTACACCGTCATCATCTTATCACTTATGTTACCACTTTCAGGGAGCTTGTTTCCCAAGATCCCTCTGTCTATCAATGCTGCTAAGGTATATGAATATATTTTGTTCATCTTACTATTTCAAATCTTAGAAACAGATACTCACTGACCTCTGAGCTTCTTCCCGTGAAGTGGAGAAAGGACTAATTCCTCTGGCAAAACATTTAGAATCTGCTAAAGCAATGGAGCACTTCCTTCCTTTCCTCACGTCACTTCACTAGTCACCAAACTCCCAGCACTCGTCACTCCCACCTCTCTCTCTTCTTCCATGTCTACATTCTCCTTCCCCTCTGTACAGCTATCATCCATTCACCAAGACCAAACCTTGACCTCCAGCCCTTAGCTGTGTTGCTGACTGTACTTCAAATTTGAAATCTGTCCTGAAGTAGCCTTGGTATCATCTGTGTGTATGTGTGTGCATGTGAGAGAGACAGCCTGTGTGTTTGTGCAATAACTGTAATTCAATCTTTTTTAAGAAAAAAGTGCCTCATTGGTGAGCATAACTGCCTCGAAATGCCAGCGACTTGAGTTTGACTCTACTCTCGGGCGGCTGTTTGCCTGGAGTTTATATATCCCCCCGTGTCTGCTTGGATTTCCTCCGGGTGCTCTGGTTTCCTCCAACAATCCAAAGCTGTGCAGGTTAGGTGAATTGGCCATGCTCAATTGCTCATAGTGTACAGGGATGTGCAGGCTAGGTGAATTAGCCTTTGGAATGAGGGTTGCAGGGTTAGGGGAGAGGGTGTGGGTCTGGCTGGGTTGCTCATCGGAGGGTCAATGTGGACTCATTGTGTCAAATGGTCTGCTTCCACACTGTAGGGATTCTATGATCTATGAACTGTACAAATCCGTCTCTCTGAACCCATAGTCACCAAGCTGATTCCCAGAGGGAGATGAGCTAGCAGCTGGGAGCACTGAGGCTTTTTCTCGCGTGACCTTTTGTGGTACTGTAAAATTGACCCACTCTAAAATTCCAGACAGGACACTTCAGTTTCAGGAAGCAGTGGAAGCCTCCAAGTGTTTGTGATTGACCTCTCCAGGTGCAGCTACACATACACTACGGTTAACCTGCATGTAGCTGCATTCACTGTTGTTTGGGGTTTTACATTTTTGCTACTTCAGACACGGCAGTCAGATGTAGATTGTGGGCAGGTTGAGGCGCAGGCCCAGTGTTAGTGAATAAACATCAATGTGTGGAAACGAGATGTGGCTTGGGTTTATGATGGAAGGGGTTGATGTTTTCAGAGCTGAGACAAGAGGAGTCTGGATTCAGAAGTGGGGATGAAGGTGGAGGTGGAATATGAAGCAATCATTGCGGAGTGGGGATACCTTTTGGGGGCAGGCTACTGCAGCATTGTTCCTTCACTACACCAACTGCATGGCAATGTATATTGCCATAGAGATAGAGAAACACTGAATCTGTAACTAAGCAGCTGTAGCCAATAGCTGCTGACATCGGGCTACATTTCTATCAAATGAAAAGCTGCACATCACCCAATTCCAATGACAAGGCTCCTGGGACAGCCTGAGCTCATTATACATGGGGGTAGAGCTCACACAGAGAGCACTTCAACAACAAACAGCCCCAACCACACCCATACCCACACCCACACCAGGCCGCTCCCCACTGAAGGTGCTGACTCTCTCTCTCTCTCTCTTTCTCTCTTTCTCCTCTCTCCTCTCTCCTCTGAATGTTTTGTCTCTCTCGCTTTCTCTCTTTCTTTCCCTTGAAGTATCGACTCTATCTCCTGAAAGTGCTGATTCACTCACCCTGTTGTCCCTGACAGCTCTGACTCGCTGCTTTCCTGAGAGTGCTGACTCTATTCTGTCTCCCTTGAACATGCTGAGTCTGTCTCTTTCCCCAAAGGTGACGATTCTGTCTCTGTCTGCCCTGAAGGTGTTAACTCTCTCCTTTCCTCCTCTGAGTTGCTGCCTCTCTCTTGCCTGAAGTTAATTGATTTCATAGAATCCCTACAGTGTGGAAATGCTATTCAGCCCAACAAGTCTACACCCACTCTCCAAAAGGCATCCCATCCAGACTCACTACCTCTGCCAGACACAGAACAACCACTCCCCCTTCTCCCCCATCCTCACCTCTCCCGACCTTATCCCTGTAACCTTGCATTTTCCATGACTAATCCAACTAATTTACATATCCCTGGAGACTATGGGCAACTTAGTATGGCCAAACTACCTAACCATTGATTGATTTATTGTCACGGTGAAAAGCTTAGTTTACGAGCAGTACAGGCAGATCACAGTAAACAAGGATGTACAGACCAAAATATTTCAATGAGGCATGCAGGTAACATTGTACAGGGCGTACAAGAGAGATCAATGTTAGCAAGATCAACATTATTGGAGGCTGGAGAGTCCATTCAGCAGTCTAATGACCGTCAGGAAGAAACCGCCCCTGAACGTGTGAGGTTGGAGGAGATTATGGCCGGGGTGCAAAGGATCTTTGATGATGTTGACAGTCTCTCCGCAGCTGTGAGTAGTGTAAATGGAGTCCATGAATGGAAGGTTGGCTTCTGTGATGGCTTGGGCTATGCACACCACCCTCTGTGGGCAGACCAGTTGCCACACCAGGCCGTTATGCACCTGGAGAGTATGCTTTCAGTGGTGAATCTGTAGAAGTTGGTGAGGGCCCTTGTGGGAATACCAAATTTCCTGAGCTGCCCAAGGAAGAAGAGGCATTGTTGTGCCTTCTTGACCATCACAACTACATGGGAAGACCAGGACATGTTGCCGGTTATCATCAGTCCGAAGAACTTTCCACTTTCCACCCTCTCGACCTCAGTTTCATTGATGTAGACAGGGGCATCTTATATTCCCTACTAAAGTCAGTGGTCAGTCCTTTTGTTTTGCTGATATTGAGAGAGAGAGAGAGATTGTTCTTATTGCATCATGTCACCAAACCCTTCATCTCCTGACTGTATTTTGACTTCTTGTTGTTAGATATGCATCCTACAATGGTGGTGTCATCAGCGAATTTGTGGATGGCATTCATTCAGAATTTGGCAACACATCTGTGGGTGTACAGGGAGTACAATACAGGCCTAAGGATGCCTCCTCCGCGGGGTCCAGTATTGAGTGTTATTGTGGAGGAGGTGCTGTTGTCTATCTTCACTGATTGTGGTCAGAAAACTGAGGATCCAGTTGCAGAGGGTGAGGCTGAGACCAAGATTACGGAGTTTTGAAATCAGTCTGGAGGGACTAAAAATGTTGAAGGCGGTGCTGTAGTTGATCAGCAGAAATCTGCCATTGATGTCCTTGTTGTCCAGGTGCTCCAGGGATGGGCCCAGGGCTAAGGATATGGCATTGCTGTGGGCCTGTCATGCTCGTAGGCAAATTCGGCTGGGAGACTAGACTGATGTGGGACATGTCCAGCATTGAGAAGTACTTCATGATTATTGAGCTCAGAGCCACTAGGCGGGAGTCATTAAAACAAATTGCATGTGCTTCCTTAGGTACGGGGATGATGATGGTCTTCTTAAAGCAGGTGCGGACTACGACTTGTAGGGGGGAAAGGTTGAATATCTCTGCCAGTTGGTCTGCACAGGATCTGAGTTCTGAACTGGGGCCACCGAGCCCATTGCTCTCCTTGGATTGACTCCCAGGAAGACCGATCTGACGTCTGCAGCAGTGACCAAGAGAACAGATGTGTCCAGGGCTGTCAATGGAGGAATCACCGCACCATTTGCTTTCTGCTCAAACTGAGCATAGAGCGTATCAGAGACGGATGTGTCTTTGCTATCTTGCAGTGCTTCATTTTGTATCCCATAATGTTGTTTTTGGCCTTGCCACAGGTGGCGAGAGCCTGGTGGGTATGGGCCTCTAACCTGGTCTGGTACTGCCTCTTGGCATCCCTGATGGCTTTGCAGAGGTCATATCTGGTTTTCTCATTTGATCTTGGTCTGACTTGAATGCTGACTCTCCCTCTATCTCTACTCTGAAGGTAGTAATACTCCCTCGCTCTCTCCCGTGAAGTTGTTGTTTCATCCTACCCCTTCTCCCTGTACTCTGAGGGCAATCAGCAATAAGGGCAATTCAGATGTCCAATTCACTTAACCTGCACGTCTTTGGATTGTGGGAGGAAACCGAAGTACCTGGAGGAATACCACGCAGACAGGGGGAGGACGTGCAAACACAGACAGTTGCCCAAGGCAGGAATCAAACCTGGGTCCCTGGCGCTGTGGTGCAGCAGTGTTAACCACTGAGCCACCGTGCCACCCGTTCAGGGTGTTATTCCTTCAGGGTGTCAGATGTTCACCCATCCAATGAAAACTGGGCTAGGGATATTGGAGAAATGTATAAATGTGGACAAACTTGGTGATAGTGCAACAGGAGAAGAAATAAAGATGGTTAAGTAAAAGGGTGTTAATCATGTGGAATACCCTCTATTACCAAAGCTCTGAATGTAACAATGAATCCTTGACCCAGGATTGTGGAGCCTGTAACAGCAGCACCGTGCACTGACTGACACCAAGCCATCAGACAGTAATCATTCCTAAATACGACAGGAGCAGAATGAGGGAAACAATGGCAGAAAGTCCCCAGCCTCTGAACAATGCAGCATTGACAGGAGAGTTGGTAAAATCAGATGAGCTGGGCAATGAGGAGCTATTTGATACTGAAAGTAAGAAATTGCATTTTCTTGAACAGTGAGGTGTTACTTTCCCAGGTGAGCATTGAGAGGCCTGTTTACAAGTAGTAGCATACAATAATTTCTCATGAATCTTGTGAAATTTGCCTCATTGAAAAAAATGCAAATCTTTCTCCTACCTAGTTAGATGGTTACAATTCCTGATGTGAAAATCAAAAAGGAGAGATTGAGTGTGATGAACAGAATGAGGTTGTTGTATATGAGAGAACAGGTAGGGTAAAGGTGATGAGGTATCCTGAATGAGTAGGCAGTGCAGACTCCATGCAGGGTTAGTCATGCAGGGGTTGGATGGATGAGATTGTGATGGAAGATGTTGCAGATTCATAGTTCCAAGAAAGTGGAATCGCAGGTAGATAGGACAGTGAAGAAGATACGCTTGCCTTTATTGGTCAGTGCATTGAATATTGGGTTGGGAGATCATGTTGTGGCTATAAATTGATTAGGCCACTTTTGGAATACTGTATTGAATTCTGGTCTCCATGAAAGATGATCTGAAACTTGAAAGGGTTCAGAAAAGTTTTACAAGGATGTTGCCAAGGTTGGACGGTTTGAGCTGTAGGGTGAGGCCGAAAAGGCTGGGATTCTTTTCCCTGGAGAGTCAGAAGCTGAGAACTGACCCTATAAAAGTTTATAAAATCATGAGGCGCATGGATAGGGTGAAAAGCCAAGATCTTTTCCCCAGGATAGGGGAGTCCAAAACTAGAGGGCATAGATTTAAGATGAGAGGGGAAAGATGTAAAAGGGACCTAAGGACATGCGGAGGGTGATGCATGTATCAGTTGAGCTGCCAGAGGAGATGGTGGAGGCTGGTACAATTACAACATTTAAGAAGCATCTGAATGGGTACCTGAATAGGAAGGGTTCAGAAGGACATAGACCAAATGCTGGAAAATGGGATTAGATTAATTTAAGCAAGTGTGGACAAGTTAGACCTAAGGATCTGTTTGCATACTGTATAACTCTGAGTCATTAGGAGTGGCAGAGCTTTAGCTTTGGTGGGTTGTTTGTCAGAGATTGTGTGTGTGTGTGTGTGTGTGTGTGTGTGTAGAAGCAGAGAGAAGCACAGCGTTTACCATTGTGGAGCTTACGTTGATGTGGCATTCCTCCTGATCACCGATATTACTCTGAGCCAGCTGGCAGCCACAGACCAAGCTGGCAGAGTCTGGTGGCATGACCACTTCTGCCAAAGCTGAGAGAAGAGAACAGTCCAACTTTGCAAATGCAAATGTGAAATGATGCATTTTGGAAGATCTAGTTCAAGAGCGAACTATACCGTAAATGGAAAACCCCTGGGGAAAGTTGATGGGTGTTCAGGCCCATTGCCCTGAAGGTGGCAACACAGGTCTTTAGTGTGATCAAAAAGGCATACGGCATGCTTTCCTTCATCGGACAAGGTATTGACTACAAGAGTTGGTAGGTCATGTTACAGTTGTATCGGAATTTGGTTTGGCCACATTTGGAATACTGCAGAGGTATACAGGTCCTTAGAAAATAGGCTTCCAGCACCACTGATCCAGAATCTGGTTTCCAGCATCTGCAGTTATTGTTTTTACCCCTTAGAAAATAGGTGACAGGTTTAGAAAGAGGATCTGTTCTGTACCAACCTATATTGTATACCCAGGAGCAGCACTCATATCAGTAAAACAGGGTACCAATTTCCTTTTATTTAACATGCCTGGAGAAATTGCAGGGACTGTGCAGGGAAGCTCCAGACTGACAGAACTTGACTTGATACATCAATATATTTTAAATGTGTCACTGGAATTGATAATCTAGGGAGGTTCCTCAGTAGGGTTGGGTGTTATGTCCTGTGGAAAGAGGGAGAAAACAATAAGCTGGATGTCATAGGGGTCGGTGCAAAGGCAATAAGGCAAGTTTGGAAAGGTAACAGAGAGGAACCATCCATGAAACTTGACAAAATTAACACTTAACCAATTTTTGGTAGATTCAGGTCTTCAGATTAAGATCAAGTGGCCCCTATTGCTATGGGTGGTAAAGTTAATGTGTCCATTCCCTCCATCACCAATGCTCATTACCAGCAGTGTGTATTATCTACAAGATAGCCTGCAGAATTTCACCAAAATCCTTAGATAGCACCTTCCAAACCCACAGCCACTTCTATTTAGAAGAACAAGGGCGGAAGATACATATGAGCAACAACACCTGCAAGTTGCCCTCCATGCCACTCATCATCCTGACTGAGACATATATCACCATTGCTTCACTGTCACTGGGTCCAAATTGAGGAATTCTCTCCCTAATGGCATTGTGGGTCAACGTACAGCAGGTGGACGGCTGTGGTTCAGGAAGACAGCTCACCACCACCTTCCAAAGGACAATGAGAAATGGGGAATAAATGCTGGCCAGCCAGTGACACCCACATCGCATGTGAGAATGACAAGAAAACCTCTGGTGTAGAGTAACAGATGAAGCTGATTGTTTCATGCTGTTACTGTGCAGCAGCAGCGCAAATGTTGTTCACCATTAACAGGATGCTGCTGTCAGCTAGATGATTACATGAAAAAAAAAGCCTGAGAGTTGTAGGAGTCGAATGCATTGCCAGGGTGGTTGTGAAGGCAGATACGATAATGGTGTTCAAGGGTCTTTTAGATAAGCACATGAATGCGCAAGAAATGGAGAGATATGGACCAAGGACAGGCTGAAGGGATTAGTTTAATTTGGCATGAGGGTTCGGAACAACTTCGTGGGCCAAAAGGCCCGTTCCTGTGCGGTTTGTTCTAACTCTGCAGGAGTTCCTCAGGGTTGTGTCCTTGGCCCAACCCTCTTCAGCTGCTTCAAAGACCTTCCCTCCAGTATAACATCTATGGTGCGGTTTACAAGGCAAAAGACACATAGAAGGAAAGAAAGGGGCATTTGATACATGAGCAGGTCCCAGTTGGAGAGATTCAAATCTGGAATTTTGGGAAAGATTAACACAGATTTGTTCAGTGAAATGCTTAAGGTTTTCTCAGGAAAAGAGGTTTGGTGATGGAACGGCACTTTGCAAAGGTGGAGGAGTTGTGTTGTTTTGGATGAAGAAAGTAGTAACAGTGGCAGATTTGAATGAGGTAGGGTCTTCATTATTGAACAGTGTCAAGAATTGGGCATGACTTTGGGAGGTGATGACCTGTAAACTTAGGAATCAGGAAGGGAAGCTGGATGGTCCGTGTTTTAGTGGCAGTAGGGACAAGGGAACAGGCGGCAAAGTAAAAGAGAAACTAGAGAAAGATTTCAGTTTAGGATTGGACCAGGGAACACCTCCCAGGAATGTATACCTTGTGAAATAGGGGAAGAGGGGACATGCCAGATTTAAGTCTAGATTAGAATGGTGCTGGAAAAGCACAGCAGGTCAGGCAGCATCTGAGGAGCAGGAAAATCGACGTTTCAGGCAAAAGCCCTTCATCCCTATTCCTGCACCACTCTAATCTAGACTCTGGTTTCAGCATCTGCAGTCCTTGTTTTTACCTATGCCAAATTTAAGTGATGACCTAACTCCACTTGAGATGCAACTTCCTATTAAAAGGACTGATAGTTAAACCCAGTCAATTATCTGAGGAAGGAATCAACTGATAACCCACATCAAGTTCGCACCTTGTGGGATTTATTTGTTTGGAAAATTTAGTTTCAGGCTTGTACTTCAATTCTGCGTTCCATTCATTTCAGTTTAGCTTATATAAAGTTTTCAGGTTAGTTTTGAAGTGGAAGGGAGAAGTAGCTCATCTCAGGAAACTCAATTGACAGCCAGATGATGATGGTGTGATTTACAAGTCCAGTTATTGTGTCAGAATGCCTGTCTCATGTCAGAGTGATAGTTCAGCTTGTAATTACTGAACACCTATTGTGTTCCTTTGCTTCAATTTGACAATCCAATTACTGGTTAATAAACCTGTCGAACAGTTTATAGCCTCAGCCATGCTCTCATGATGTGTTTACTCAGCTTGTATCTGAAGTAAGAGAGAATCATGAGAAGCTTTAAGATCAATCAGGGCCTGGAGCATAACATGAGGTGTTAGTTGTTGATCTCTGTGTGCCCTATACGTTCTGCAACTAATCGCAAGGGTGCGTAATAGGGAATGAGGGTCCAACTGCAAAAATACAGTGAGCTCAAAAGAAAAAATGCACCTGCATAAAAATCTAGCGATATCACTCATCTTGGAGTTCATTGGGAGATTAGCAATACCAAACAAAAGTATGACAGTCTGTGTAACAAACCATGTGAACGACTGTGTTTCAGACAATATTACACAGTGTAATAGACCGTGTGGCAGATAGGCATGAGAAATCATATGACATGTAAGTATGCCATATAGGTGTGCCAGATCTTGTGGCTATAGTAACTGTAATACGGTCATCCAGGTGGACCTCAGAGAATGAGTTCCCTGTTTGGGGCTGGCTCTGAGGGAGCTGGATCAGTGTCAAGGACTCTCCACATGTAAATAAAGGGTGATTTGGTGACAGGATGGTGGTCTCTTTGGAGTTATTTCAGTGGCAGAATAACATAATCAGAAGTAAATGCATAAATATAGCTAGCAGAATTTCTATGTCATTGCTAATAATGAGTCTGAGAGCATGATTAATAGTCAGTGGATGTATATAAACGAATAGTACATTAACAATATATTGGTATTGCAATGACATAGTTAATTCTGCCCCAAACTGATCAGACACACAGAAGGGATAGACCTGAGAAAGGGATAGCAAATGCTTTGTTTTGCCTGTCCCCCATGCTTTTTTTCCAGAGGAATGGAACAAAGGATGGCCTGCAGATGAGTCTCAGTGCCTCCTGGGAGAGAGTGCACTTTCTGCTCTATAACAGTTTCAGCAGTAGGGGGAGGCCATGAGCCGATGCATTGTCCAGAAACACCCATCGCCAGCAACTCCCATAACCGGGGTGGGGTGAAATGGTGGGGGGGGGGGGGGGTGTGCGGAATGTGCCTGTGAGGGATAAAAACTAACCTACAAATTCCACTAAAACACACTTATGACAACAACAGCAATTTACATTTATACAGCACCTTGAACAGAGTAAAATGTCCATTGGTGCTTCACATGAATGTTATAAAATTAAACGATACCGAGCCATGTAAGGAGATTTAGGTTGGATGAGAATATTTTAAAATACTTTCATGGGATTATTTTCCCAAACTTTTGCATCGAATCTTCGGAATAATTTGCCAAATGTGGATGTTTAATGCCGAGATAGATAGGATTGAGTTAGACAGCAGAAGACTGATTGTATTCACTTTATTACCTTTAGTAACATGGTGCTGACTTTGTGGTCCTACCAATCAAGCTTGATCAATTGCCTAAGATAGTCAAAGAGTATGAGGCAACCAAAAGGAGCCCAAGCACTGGATATAAATTGTAAATTCTATACCTCTGTCACCATGTAGTCAGAGATGTGCTCAGGACATACCGATGTGATTTTCTTTCAGTCGGTATGCTTGAGGTCCTCCTGCTGAAGGTTAATGAGAGTCCGTTCAGTTATCAGACCCTCCTAGTGCCTCAAATATATGTAATTATTACTATTTTCTGTTTAAGAAAGGTTTTTGGGTGGAGTCGAAGTCTTGGTTTGTTTATTTACTTGATATGCAACTGCACAGAACCAAACTACTTTTGTGACAATGTATATGTGCAGAAATGTTTATGAATAAAGTTTATGTTTGAAATAAAAAAAATTCTGTCACCAATTTGTCTTGTTAGTGTAAGTCCAGGGATTTATTTTAAATGGTGAGGAATGACAATACAGAAGACTTGGCAGAGGAGATACACTCTTGAGTAAGATTACATAGCAGGATAGCAAGTTACAGCAATACCAGGCTAAGTTTTATTGTTGTTTACAGTTGGCTAACAGATTGGAACAATTAAAACTGACCAGACTAAAGCTAAATGGAATAAACTAGCTGCTTCAAAGATTGTCTGTTTGCATATGGTTGGGTAGAGTTATACAAAAGCTTTAGATTTAACCCTTTCATGCTTTGGAGATGTCGGTGTTGGACTGGGGTGTACAAAGATAAAAATCACACAACACCAGGTCATAGTCCAACAGGTTTATTTGGAAGCGCTAGTTTTCGAAGCGCTGTTCCTTCATCAGGCTCCTTCATCAACCACCTGATGAAGGAGCAGCGCTCTGAAAGCTAGTGCTTCCAATTAAACTCTTTCATGCTAGCATCTATCGCCACAGTATTGTATATACATATTCTTCTGACACCCCACACACCCCACACCCAAATTCTCTGACTTTATAAATTCAACCTGGAGGCTTGAGGATTCTCCCAGACTGTATATGTATTGAATTCAGAGGATTGGTGTGTCACTGGCCTGAGGATGGTGGATTCAAATATTGATCCTGGCACAAATCTAAGGAATTTCTTATCTGAGAGTTAAGTGTCTTTGGAACACCTTGCCACAGGGAATATAGGGGCAGAGTCCTTGTCTATGTTTAAGGCTGAGATAGATTTTTGATCAGTAGGGGACTCAAGGGTTATGGGGAAAAAGGCAAGAAAATGGATATGAGGTATGTCTGATCAGCCATGACTGTATTGGATGGTGGAACAGGCTTGAGGTACTGAACAGCCTACTCCTGTTCCTATTTCTTATGATTTTATGTCTCTTACTTCAATGTAAAACTTCTTGTTCAAGAAGGGGACCGGAGACGTTGTTCAAGAAGGGCAGTAGAGACAACCCTAGTATTTATAGACCAGTGAGCCTTACTTTGGTTGTGGGTAAAGTGTTGGAAAGATTATAAGAGATAGGATTTATCATCATCTAGAGAGGAATAAGTTGATTAGGGATAGTCAATACGGTTTTGTGAAGGATAGGTCATGCCTCACGAACCTTATTGCGTTCTTTGAGAAGGTAACTGAACAGGTGGATGAGGATAAAGTGGTTGATGTGGTGTATATGGATTTCAATAAGGTGTTTTGTAAAGTTTCCCACAGTAGGCTATTGCACAAAATATGGAGGCATGGGATTGAGGTTGATTCAGCAGTTTGGATCAAAAATTGGCTAGCTGAAAGAAGACAGAGGGTGGTGGTTGATGGGAAATGTTCATCCTGGAGTTCAGTTACTAGTGGGGTACTGCAAGGATCTGTTTTGGGTCCACTGCTATTTGTCATTTTTCTAAATGTCCTCGAGTGTAGAAGGATGGGTAAGTAAATTTGAGGATGAGACTTAGGTTGCTGGAGTTGTGGATAGTGCTGAAGGCTGTTGCAGATTACAGAGGGACATAGATAAGCTTAAGAGGTGGCAAATGGATTTTAATGCAGAAAAGTGTGGGATGATTCACTTTGGAAGGAGCAATAGGAATAAACAGTATGGCTAATGGTAAGATTCTTGGTAGTGTAGATGAGCAGAGAGATCTCAGTGTCCATGTACATAGATCCCTGAATGTTACCACCCAGGTTGGTAAGTTGTTAAGAGGCATAGCTTTTATTGGTAGGGGGGGTTGAGTTTCAGAGCCACAAGGTTATGCTGCAGCTGTATAAAACTCTGGTGTGGCTGCACTTGGAGTATTGTGTACAGTTCTGATCACCATATTATAGGAAGGATGTGGAAGCATTGGAAACGATTCAGAGGAGACTTACTAGGATGTTGCCTGGTATGGAGTGAAGTACTTATGAGGAAAGGCTGAGGGACTTGAGGCTGTTTTTGTTAGAGAGAAGAAGGTTGAGAGGTAACTTAATTGAGACATATAAGATAATCAGAGGTTTAGGGGCAGCATGGTGGCTCAGTGGTTAGCATTGCTGGCTCACAGCACCAGGGATCTGGCAAGTGTTTACGTGGAGTTTGCACATTCTCCCCGTGTCTGCGTGGGTTTCCTCCGGGTGTTCTGCTTTCCTCCCACAATCCTATGGCCCATAGTGTGCAGGGATGTGTAGGTTAGGTGTGTTAGGGGTAAATGTCGAGTAATAAGGTAGGGGTAATGGGTCTGGGTGGGATACTCTTCAGAGAATTGGTGTGGACTTGTTGGGCCAAAGGGCCTGTTACTACACTGTAGGGATTCTATGTCATTCTATATCAGAGAGTGAGAGCCTCACTGTCTGATATAGAATGACATAGATGGTGATGTCTAATACGAGGGGATATTGCTTTAAATTGAGGGGTAATAGCTATAGGACAGATGTCTGAGGTAGTTTCTTTACTCAGAGAGTAGGGGCATGGAACATACTGCCTGCAACAGAAGTAGACTCGCCCACTTTAAGGGCATTTAAATGGATAAACATATAAAAGATAATTGATGGGCTTCAGATTGGTTCCACAGGTCTGCATAACATTGAGGGCTAAATGGCCTTTACTGCGTTGTAATGTTCTACGTTAAAAACAATACTCTGGATGCATTATATATTACCTTCCTTCGTGTTTTGCAACTTCATATTCATCGAAGAGTATGGTTTCTGGAAAAGCACAGTCGGTCAGGCAGCATCCAAGGAGCAGGAGAGTCGACGTTTCAAGTATAAGCCCTTCATCAATTCTCCTGCTCCTTGGATGCTGCCTCACCGGCTGTGCTTTTCCAGCAATACACTCTTCGACTCTGATCTCCAGCATCTATGTCCTCACTTTCTCCAAAGTCATATTTATATCAAACTTAAATTGAGTTAGAAATTCAGGGACATAGACACGATCCATCATGTGTGGCTCAGATAGGTCACAGAATAGCTGTGATGTTTCTTCTATAGGAACTAAGCAATCATCTAAAGATAAGTTCAAATAGAAGTATATTTTGGGTAACAGTATCTGATTCGGGAGGGTTTAAGCTAGTTTGGCAGGGGAGTGGGTATCAGAGCCACATATCTATTACAGATGGGGTAGTGACAGGATGTAGTGAATCTATTGGCAAGGTTTCTCACGCGATGAAACAAAGGGATCGGTAAAAGTGTGTCTGCTTTAACGCAAGGAGTGTCATAAATAAGAGTGACAAACTTAGAGCATGGATCAGTACTTGGGGCTACAATGTTATGGCTTAACGGAGATGTGGGTTTCACAGGGGTAGGATTGGTTGCTTAATGTTCCCGGGTTTAGAACATTTAAAAAAACAGGGAGGGTGGAAAAAGAGGAGGGGGTGTAGCATTGCTAATCAGAGAGTGCATCACAGCTACAGAAACGAAGGTTGTTGAGGAAGGTTTGTCTACTGAGTCAGTATGGGTGGAAATTAGGAACAGCAAGGGAACAGCCACCACATTGGGGGTTTTCTACAGACCTCCTAATAGCAGTAGAGAGATTGAAGAACTCATAGGCGGGCAGATTCTGGAAAATGCAGATATAGCAGGGTTGTTGTTATGGGTGATTTCAACGTTCCCAATATCGAACCTCCTAACTGCAGATAGTTTGGATGGAGTTGTTTTTGCCATGTGTGTTCAGGAGGGTTTCCTTACTCAGTATGTAGACAGACTGATGAGGGGAGAGGCCATTTTGGATTTGGTGCTCGGCACTGAGCCAAGATAGGTGTCAGATCTCGCGTTGGTAGAACACTTTGGTGACAGTGATCACAACTGCCTCACATTTATCATAGCCTTGGAGAGGGAAAGGAGCAGTTACCAAGGGAAGATATTTAAGTGGTGAAAAGGAAATTATGACACTATCAGACAGGAGTTGGGAAGTACAAAAGGGAGCAATTGTTCCACAGAAAGGGCACAGCAGACATGTGGAGACTGTTTAAGGAGCAGCTGTTGCGAGTGATGCACAAATTTGTTCCTCTGAGGCAGGTAAGAAGGGGTAAGATTAAGGAACCTTAGATGACTAGAACAGAGGAGCTTCCTGTCAAAAGGAAGAAGGCAGCTTATGAAAGGTGGAGGAAGCAAGGATCTAGCACAGCTTTAGAGGATTACAGGCTTGCTAGAAAGGAGCTCCGAAATGGACCGAGGAGAGCCAGGAGGGAGCACGGAAAAGGCTTGGCAAGAAAGATTGGGGAGAATTCAAAGGCATTTTATTCATATGTGAGAAATAAGAGAATGATCAAGGAGAAGATAGGGCTGATCAGGGATAACGGAGGGAACTTGTGCATGGGAAGCCCTAAATGAGTTTTTTGCTTTGGTTTTCACGAAGGAAAGGGACTTTGTTGTGAATGAGAACCTTGAGGAGCTGGGAAACAGGCTTGACCAGATCAAGATTGATGAAGTTGATGTGCAGGGAATTTTGGAAAACATTAAGATTGATAAGACACCAGGGCCAGACCAGATTTATCCTAGATTGCTCCGGGAAGCGAGAAAGGAGGTTGCTAATCCGCTGGTGAGGATCTTTGCCCCTCACTCTCCATGGGAGTCGTACCGGAGGATTGGAAGGAGGCAAATGTTGTTCCTCTTTTCAAGAAGGGTAATAGGGAAATCCCTGGCAGTTCCATACCAGCCAGTCTTATGTCTGTGGTCAGCAAAGTTTTGGAAAGAATTCTGAGGGATAGGATTTATGACTATTTGGAAAAGTGTACCATGAGTAAAGGCAGTCAGCATGGCTTTGTGAGGGGCAGGTCATGCCTTACAAGATTAGATTAGATTACTTACAGTGTGGAAACAGGCCCTTCGGCCCAACAAGTCCACACCGCCCTGCCGAAGCGCAACCCACCCATACCCCTACATTTACCCCTTACCTAACACTACGGGCAATTTAGCATTGCCAATTCACCTGACCTGCACATCTTTGGACTGTGGGAGGAAACCGGAGCACCCGGAGGAAACCCACACAGACACGGGGAGAACGTGCAAACTCCACACAGTCAGTCGCCTGAGGCGGGAATTGAACCCGGGTCTCTGGTGCTGTGAGGCAGCAGTGCTAAGAACAAATCTTATTGAGTTCTTTGAGGAGGTGACATGACAGGTTGACAAAGGTCGAGCAGTGGATGTGGTGTATATGAATTTCAGCAAGGCATATGATAAGGTTCCCCATGTAGGCTCATTCATAAAGTCAGGAAGTATGAGATACAGGGAGATTTGGCTATCTGGATTCAGAATTGGCTGGCTGATAGAAGGCAGAGAGTGGTTATAGATGGAAAGTATTCTGCCTGGAGGTCAGTGTTGAGTGGTGTTCCACAGGGCTCTGTTTGTAGGCCTCTGCTCTTTGTAGTTTTTATAAATGACTTGGATGAGGCGGTTGAGGGGTGGGTTAGTAAATTTGCTGATGACACAAAGGTTGGAGGTATTGTCAATAGCATAGAGGGGGCTACTGCAAGCTGCAGCGCAACATAGACAGGATGCAGAGCTGGGCTGAGAAATGGCAGATGGATTTCAACCTGGATAAATGTGAAGTGATGCATTTTGGAAGGTTGAAATTGAGTGTTGAATGTAGGATTAAAGACAGGATTCTTGGCAGTGTGGAGGAACAGAGGGATCTGGGTGTGTAAGTACATAGATCCCTCAAAACTGCCACCCAAGTGAATAGAGTTGTTAAGAAAGCATATGGTGTTTTGTCTTTCATTAACAGGGGGATAGAGTTTAAGAACTGTGAGGTTTTGCTACAAGTCCCTGGTGAGACCACACTTGGAATATTGTGTCCAGTTCTGGTTGCCCTACTATAGGAAAGATACAGAGGCTTTGGAGAGGGTACAGAGAAGGTTTACCAGGATGCTGCCTGGACTGGGGGGCTTACCTTATGAAAAAAGGTTGAATAAGCTCAGACTTTTCTGTTTGGAGAGAAGGAGGAAGAGAGGAGACCGGATCAAGGTATAAAAGATAATGAAAGGAATAGATAGAGTCAATAGCCAGAGACTTTTCCCCAGGGCAGGATTGACTGGTACGAGGAGTCATAGTTTGAAAATATTAGGAGAAAGAGGGGACATCAGAGGAAGTTTCTTTACACAGAGAGTTGTGAATTCATGGAATGCGTTGCCAGCTGTGGTTAGGGACATTTAAGGGACTGCTGGACATGCACATGGAGAGCAGTGAGTTGAGGGATGCATAGGTTAAGTTATTATATTTTACATTAGGATGAAATCTCGGCACAATATCGTGGGCCAAAGGGCCTGTTCTGTGCTGTACCTTTCTATGTTTTATGGTCTATGTTCAGCATTTCTTTCTCATGGTAGAGAGTCATACTGAATTCGAAACATAAATTGTGTTTCTTTCACCACAGGTGCTGCTGGACCTGTTGTGGCTCAGTGGTTAGCACTACTGTCTCATAGTGCCAGGGACCCGGGTTCAATCCAACCCTCGGGTGACTGTGTAGAGTTTGCACATTCTCCCCATATTTGTGTGCTCTGGTTTCCTCCCACAGTCCAAAGAACTGCAGATTAGGTGAATTGGCTATGCTAAGTTGCCAATATCATTTAAGGATGTCTGGATTGGGTGCCTTGGTCAGGGGAAATCTAGAGTATTAGGGTAGGGGATTAGATTTGGGTGAGTTGCTCTTCTGAGGGTTGGTGTGGACTTGTTAGGCCAAATAGCCTGTTTCCATGCTCTAGGGATTCTATGATTCTCCAGGATTCTGTGTGTTTGGTTCTGTCTGATGGTGCTTGATGTTGTTTAAGATTTGTTTCTGACTTTTACACTTTTTTAAAAAACATGTCTCTTGCAAAGGTGACTTTCTTGTGATGGAGCTAGACACTTTTTTTTGCGTGGGGCTTTTTGCTCTATTTGTTGGGTAGTGATTCCTTGCATCAAAAAAAAAGAATTCTCTTTATGTGTGTTTATTTTGTGACTGCTTAGAGTGTTAGAGACCAGGCCAGACCCCCTCAGAATATTTTAAGAAGATAGCCTAGATCCCAACTTTTCTGATTTAAAAGACAGATGTGAGATGGATATGAACAAAAGAGAGTGGAGGTTAGGATAACTTAACTATTGGAAAATTTAACCGACCTGATACAGCAACTTAACTAAGGAACTGTTCCAATGCAGTAACATCCCACAAACACACCCCTTGACAAAAGCATAAATTAAAACACAGATTCTTACAGGCAGGAGGGAACAACACCCAAAGAGATTTCAGAAAGAAAGTCAGTCAGAAATCAGCATCTTGTGACTGCCACAGCTAAACTGAACTGGAGAACAAACCTGAACTGAGAGAACTAGCTGCTCCCCTGCCATTGGTAAACTAGAGTGTTCCTGGACTCCTCGGCGCCTCTGCTTTTACGACCTCTCTTAAAAAATATTCAAGGACAAAATAACCTTGTAAAAGTGACAGCATCATCTCAAGCGGGTTTGCACCTCATGAAGTTCTGATAGTTTTAGAGTTAACTTTCCTTCTGTTCCCCAAATTGTTCACATTTTTTCTCCCGCCAAAGTCTGAGATTCTAACACAATCTGAATGATCTTTTCTTCTGGGCCATCCTCCCTCGACTGTAGTAGATCTAAGAGATGAATCAGAAATTTTGATGACAATTCTGTTTTTAATTTGTTCTTGTTGTAATGCTCCATATTCACTTGACTGAAACAAATACGAACATGAGAAGTAGGAGGAGGAGTAGGCAATTCAGGTCCTGAAGTTTGTTCCATCATCGAAGCCTCAATTCCATTTTCTGCTCCCTTCCCATAATCCTTCAACCCATGCTAATTAAAAAGTATCTGTCTCCTCAAATTTATTCAGTGTCTCAGCGTTCATCACATTGTGGGCTAGTGAATTCCACAGATTTACGAGCCCTTCAGAGAAGTAATTCCTCCTCATTTCTATTTTACATTCACCATCCATTAATCGAGAAGATCTCTCATTCTAGATTACCCACAAGGGAAAACATCTCCAGTTCTACTCTGGCAATCCCCTTTAGCATCCTGTTTACTTCAAGTAGCTCTACTCTCATTCTTCTAAACTCTCGAGAGTAGAGGACTAAACTGCTCAACTGGTCTTCATAAGACACGCCTTGCATCTCTCGAGTTAAATCTAATGAACCTTCCCTGAACTGTTTTCAATGCAACTGTATCCTTTTTCAGCTAAGGAACCTAAACATGTATACTCAGTGATTCATGTGTAAAGGTAATTTTCAACAACTTTTTTATTAAACTTTGTTTTTTAGATAAATGATAGGTTCTTAAATTTTTTGTCATATGCTTTCAAGACATGATCATTATTCTATCTTTAACTTTTTTCTCAGTTCATAATATGGTTGGCTGATGGCCCAACTGAATAATGTAATGTATTAACTTGTCCTGGTTGTCATTTGGTATGTAGGAAGCAACTCTGTATCTCCCATAATGGTTTCTTCCATGTTGACCAGTTAATTTTCTGTTCTGAAGTATCTATAATCATGAATTTGCCTAGAAGTGTAATGACTTGCTCATTTCTTTGTTTAAATTAAAATTCCTACTTTAATTTCTGAAAGTTTTCTTAACAAATTGAAAATCTGCAGTATCTTCCATGTACCTATCGGTTTGAAATGGGCTTTCAATTCAATTACTAAAAAGTTTGAGAGAGAATTTCCATGTATAAAAAGTTTTGAAAGTATAATTGAATTTTAATTGTTAATAATTAGGAAAAATCTCTTCAAAATCTCCTTTTTAAAATAAAGTTTCCTTCCTTAAATTCTTCCTCTTGAATTTTTTTCTACACTTAAGTTGTTGAAGGTTTGAAGATGTGAAGACTTTTTTAGAAGTTATTGTAAGTCATTTGAAGACTGTAAAAGAGTCTTCAAATTTAAGACTGATATAAAAGAAATGTTTTACCATTCAAATAATTGGGTTTCTCGCCCTTTTCAAACATTTCAGACCATTTTCAAATGTTGCACTATTTCTGCTTCTTCTTCAACTCACTTACACCCCTTCAATTCTCAAAAAATAATCGCATTTGGAGTGGAGCATACAGTAGAAATTCAAATGAAGTTAAGAATAATTATTTTTGATAGATTTGTCATCTGACTTCAAAGTCTACACTGTAATGAGATGAATTACGTTATTAATTTATAGAATCTGTGAGATAAGTGCACAGAGGCCAGGTCCCATCACCAAGTCACCCTTTATTTAATAGTGAACAGTACTGCCAGCCAGCTCAGAGTCAATTCTACACTGAGGAAATTCTAATCTCCGAGCTATATAAATTTTTGTTTTTTAAACGGTGGAGATTCTAATCTCCTGGTTGTGTTGGTCAGCCAAGGCTTTCCTGATTGGGGTTAACCTTGGCCAACCTGATCCCAATCACTACACTCTTTCTCCATTCCCCCCTCCCCCCAGCCTGGGGATGTAGGCCTGGTCTGCCGCTAGAACCTTCTCTTGAGATGCTTTCGCTGTGCTTCACCCAACCCAGACACAGGTGGCATGTACTGTACTGGTGGCCCGGCTCTTGCATCTGGAAAGTCTTGGAAAGGTCTCCCCTTCTTCCAGCGGCAACAGTATCAAGGCGGAATCTGAGGTTTCCTCGACTCTAGACAGAGGGGAAGCACCTGTGGTTTCTACTGGGCCTTTGGGCTGTTCTGAGGGGCCCGGTATGCTTTGCGCCTGCTCCATTTGCAATGGCATTCAGATGATCCACGTGTTTGTTCTAGACTGTATCACCTACCCAAACTTGGTAAGTCTCAGGATCTGACCTTGCATCAGCCGCACACCCATACAGGACCATTTCCATGGTTCTGGCACAAAACTTCATCCCTGATTTAAAATTGTCTCCATCACTTAGGGGAGGTATTTGAACAGTATTGGCATTCCTGCTGCCATGTCACCCTGCTCCCCCGCCCCATGTCTAGGAATATCAGGTTTAACCTGGAGTCTTCTCCCGATCAGCAACTCAACTGGAGCATTCCCTATAGTTGTATGTTGGGTGGTCCCATAATTTAACAGGAACCAGGACATTTTGGTCTCGATTGATGCCTCTTTAAGCCTTACTTGGACTACTCTTTCCACCAGACCATTGGATGATGAATGGTATGGAGCTGTCCTTATGTGCCAAGTGCCAGTGGACATTAAGAAATATTCAAATACCTTTCCAGTAAATGCTGTTCCATTGTCCATGACCAACACTTCTGGGAGTTCAGAGTATCACAAATGATGCTCGCAGCTTCTCAATCCTCAGAGTTTGCTGTATGAACTTTCTGCACATCCAACAACTTTCAATGGGTGTCCACAATGACCAGGAACATTGAGCCCATGAAAGGAATGGCAGGGTTGACTTGTAACTGAGTCCAGAGTTTACCCGGTTTTCTCATGAATGTGGGGGTGCTGCCAATGGCAATATTTGCTCTTGTTCACACTTGGGACACTGCCCCACCAGCACAGAGACATCAGCATCCATTCCTGGCCACCAGATAGCTTCTTGCCAGCGTCTTCATCTTGGAAACTCCTGGATGACGTTGGTGGAGTTTGGTCAGTATCTTGTAGCGACCTGAACTGAGGACCATCGCCCTTGTTCCCCACAGTACTATACCAGCCTGTACAGTGATCTGGTCTTGCGAAGTGCTGAAAGGTCCTGTCTAGCCCATTACAACCATCTGTTTCAGTTTTGCTAGGACAGGATCTATGAGTCCACAATCAGATGTTATCCGCAAAGATTGGAAAGGTGTCCAGAAAGCTTAAAACCAAAACGGATTCTTCCAGGGAGGTGCCACCAGGGGAGTATCCAGTGGGAAGCGGCTCAGAGCATCTGCATTAGCCACCTGATTTCCTGGATGGTGTATGTGTTGAGAATAAGGGCCCAGTGCTGAATTTGGAGAAAGTGAGGACTGCAGATGCTGGAGATCAGAGTTGAGAGTGTGGTGTTGGAAAATCACAGCAGATCAGGCAGCATCCAAGGAGCAGGAGATTTGATGTTTCAGGCATAATCCCTTCATCAGAAATAAGGCAGGATCTCTGATAACAGTTCACTCTGGTGACAGGTGAGTAACCGGATTCCATTGATCAATTCTGTTTGAGATTGAGTATCTTTGTGACATTTTGAGAAGAACAGGTTTTCCTCATTTTTTAGACACAATAATTGAATGGGTGTCCTTCACGTCTTCCTTCAGTAGCCCTAGCAGAGGTTGGCAATCTGTTATGGGAACAAATTCTGGTCCGCAAAAGGTACTGGTGGAACTTGCTCACATCAAAGGTGACCACCAAACCTTCCTTCTCGATCTGGGAATACTTGTGTTTGGCATTAGCCAAAGTCCAGGAAGCAAACACTATCAGGTGTTTCTCTCCATTAAGCCACCTTTGAGCCAAGACTACCCTGATACCATGTGGTGAGGCATCACGTCAGCACTACTTTTCATTCAGGATCGTAGTAGACCAGCACCTTCGGTGATTGCAGCTACTTCTTCACTTCCCTAAAGGCTGCTTCTTGTCTTCGCAACCAGTTCCAAAGCTGACCCTTTTTCAGTAGGTGTAAGGATGCCAAGGTGGAGGCCAGGTTACATATGAATTTTCTGTAATAATTCACTAACCCAAGGAAAGACCTCAGCTCCTGTACAGATGTGGGAACTGGGGCTCCTTTGATTACCCTCACTTTCTCTTCAAACAAGTGTAACCTTGTTGTCCACTGTGTAACCCAAGTAGGGGCACCTGGAACACACATTTTTCCCATGTAAGCTCACCTGGGAGAAATGTTGAAGCATTATGTCCGAAGTTCTCCAAGTGCTCTTTATTGGGCTTCCCTGTTATTAGTACGTCATCGAGATTAATGGCAACCTGGGGTAGGCCTTGTAGAATGATCTGCATGGTCTGCTTGGAAAAGAGAGCAGGCTGATGATATCCCAAATGGCAGTCTTGTGTATTGGTACCTTATGGGTATTCAATCTTAGCATAGTTCTGGGACCCCTCATCCAGTCACGTTTGCAGATAGACCTAGCTCATGTCCAGCTTTGTAAAGAACAGCCATTGTCACCAATTTTGCACTCAAGTCCTCTATGCAAGGGATTGGGTATATATCCAGCAGTGAGAAGCAGATTACAGAACTTGTTGTTAACAATTCCCACAAAGGTGATCTGGGCCATCAGGTTTCACACTCAATATCACTGGTGCCCAGGCAAAAGTGAGGACTGCAGATGCTGGAGATTAGAGTCAAGATTAGAGTGGTGCTGGTAAAGCACAGCAGGTCAGGCAGCATCCGAAGAGCAGGAAAATTGAAGTTTTGGGCAGGAGCCCTTAATCAGAAATGAGGCTAGAAGCCTCGGAGATGGAGAGATAAATGGGAGGTGGTGGGGCTGAGGAGAAGGTAGCTGCAGTTCATTAGTTGAATGGAAAAGGGATAAAGGGGATAGGTCGGAGAGGAGGGTGTAGCGGATGGGTGGGAAGGAAGATTGACAGGTGGGACAGGTCATGACGATGGTGTTGAGCTGGAAGTTTGGATCTAGGGTAAGGTGGGGGGAGGGGAAATGACAAAACTGGTGAAGTCCACATTGATGTCCTTGGGTTGAAGGGTTGCGAGGCAGAAGATGAGGCACTCTTCCTCCAGGCGCCGGGCAGTGAGGGAGTGGTGGTGGAGGATGCACAGCACCTGCATGTCCTGGGCAGAATGATGTGGGAGTTGAAATGTTCGGCCACGGGATGGTGGGGTTGATTGGTGTGGGTGTCCCAGAGATGTTCTCAAAAGCCCTCTGCAAGAAGGCGACCAGTCTCCCCAATGTAAAGGAGACTGCATCGGCAGCAACGGATACAATAAATGACATTGTGGAAGTGCTGGTGAAACTTTGATAGATGTGGAAGACTCCTTTGGGGCCTTGGATGGAGGTGAGTGGGGAGGTTGGAGGGTGGGTTGTTGGCTGGTGTGGACCTAACCAGGTAGTCACGGAGGGGACGGTCTTTGCGGAAGGCAGACAGGGGTCGGGAGGGAAATATATCCCTGGTGGTCGGGTCCATTTGTAGGTGGCGGAAATGTCAGTGGATGATGCAGTTGATGCAGAGGTTGGTGCCCACGCTCCCCATCCTGGCACCTTCCCCTGCCACCGCAGAAATTGCAAAACCTGCGCCCACACCTCCTCCCTCACCTCTATCAAAGGCCCCAAAGGAGTCTTCCACATCCATCAAAGTTTCACCTGCATATCCACAAATGTCATTTATTGTATCTGTTGCTCCCGATGCAGTCTCCTCTACATTGGGGAGACTGGACGCCTCCTCGCAGTGTGCTTCAGGGAACCTCTCTGGGACACCTGACCAATCAACTCCACCACCCCGTGGCCGAACATTTCAAATCCCCCTCCCACTCTGCCAAGGACATGCAGGTCCTGGGCCTCCTCCACCGCCGCTCCCTCACCACCCGACGCCTGGAGGAAGAATGCCTCATCTTCCGCCTTGGAACACTTCAACACCAGGGCATCAATGTGGACTTCACCAGTTTCATCATTTCCTCTCCTCCCACCTTACCCCAGTTCCAAACTTCCAGCTCAGCACCATCCTCATGAAATGTCCCACTTGTCAATCTTCCTTCCCACCTGTCAATCTTCCTTCCCACCTATCTGCTCCACCTTCTTTCCGACCTATTATCTTTACCCCTTCCTCTATCCACCTATTGCACTCTCAGCTACCTTTTCCCCAACCCCAACCCCCTCCCATTTATCTCTCCATCAGCATCATTCCTGATAACTGGTGCCTGCCTGTTCCCCAAACTGATGATTCCTTCACTCTCCAGCCTGATTTCCACCTCTATTTTTGCCTGTAAGGCAAATGGCACTGGGCAGACCTTGCAAAATCTCTGAATTGCACTCTGGTCAACATGTAAAGTGGCTTTAGCTCCTTTGATATTCCCAAGCCCTTCCTGAAATACTACTGGGTATTTCACTAGGACTTCACTGACGCTGCCATTTTCCAACCAAAAAAAATTGAATCAAACTTTCTCAACCAATTCCACCCCAATGGACTTGGGCCCAAGCTTTTTGCTACCATCAGTGGTAACTGCACCAACTGCTTCTCATAGGAGACCAGAAATGAAGTCATGCCCTTAATTTGTAACGGTTCCCCAGTGTATGTTCTCAGCCTGGCTGTGGTTTTGCACAAGCTAAAAGGTTGAAGTGAATCTCATTAAAGACAGATTCTGCAACCACAGGTACAGCTATGCTGGTGTCAACCTCCATGGGAACTGGGTGACCACTTGCCAAACATTAATTATAATTCCCAGTTCTGAGGAAGGGTCACCGGAACGTTAACTCAGATTTTTCTTCACAGATATTACCAGATCTGCTGAGCTTTGCCAGCGATTTCTGGTTTTGTTTCTGATTAATTGTAATTGGCTCAGGTTTAAGTATCACTAAGCAATTCAAATTATTCCAACCCACATGTAGGGGAAGTTTCCAAGGTGTGCACTCTCCTGGGTACTGGCCTACATGTTTTCCTACTCGAGTCAGGCCTTTGCTGTCTACAGGCGGAAGTGGGTACTGCAATGCTGGAGATTAGAGTCAAGATTAGAGTAGTGCTGGAAAAGCACAGCAGGTCAGGCAGTATCCGAGGAGCAGGAAAATCAATGTTTCAGGCAAAAGCCCTTCCTCAGAATGATGCTGTCTACAGTCTGCATACAGACAGCAAGGACAATGGCTCACCGGCTCAGATCCTGAAAGACTGTTTAGCCACTTGGCCGAGGCTCGGCTTTGTCATGCATTCTGTTGTGGGCTGGCCTAGGGTCCCTCTACTCCGGACATGTCCTGTGTGAGGCTCTGCGATTGTCTACACTCAAGTGGTGTTCCCCAAGCTCAGTGAGGGTCTCCACTTCTACTGGGATCAGGATTAGAGTGGTGCTGGAAAGGCACTGCAAGTCAGGCAGCATCTGAGGAGCAGGAAAATTGATGTTTCGAGCATAAGCCCTTCATCAGGACTGAGGCTGGGAGCCTCTGGGGTGGAGAGATAAATAGCAGAGGGGTGGGGCTGAGGAGAAGGTAGCTGAGAGTGCAATAGATGGATGGAGGTGGGGTAAAGGTGATAGGTCAGAGAGGAGGCTGGAGTAGATAGGTGGGAAGGAGATTGGCAGGTCATGATGATGGTGCTGAGCTGGAAGGTTGGAACTGGGGCAAGGTGGGGGGATGGGAAATGACAAAACTAGTGAAGTCCACATCGATGCCCTGGGTTTGAAGGGTTCCGAGGCAGAAGATGAGGCATTCTTCCTCCAGGCGTCGGGTGGTGAGGGAGGTCCGTTTGTAGGTGGCGGAAATGTCGGCGGATGGTGAGGTTTACTTGGAGGTTTGTGGGGTGGAAGGTGACAACTGGGGGGTTCCATCCTTGTTGCGGTTGGAGGGTGGGGTTTGAGGGTGGAGGTGCGGGACATGGATGGGATGTGTTGGAAGGCATCTTCAACCACGTGGGAAGGGAGATTATGGTCTTGAAATAAAAAGGCCATCTGGTGTGTTCTGTGGTGGAACTGGTCTTCCTGGGAGCAGATATGGTGGAGGCAGAGGAATTGGAAATACAGGATAGCATTTTTGCAGGAAGTAGGGTGTGAGGAGGTGTAAACCAGGTAGCTGTGGGAGTCGGTAGGTTTGTAAAAAATGTCAGTGTTGAGTTGGTCATCGCTGATGGAGATGAAGAGATTCAGGAAAGGCAGGGAGGTGTCAGAGATGGTCCAGGTGAATTTAAGGTCAGGTGGAATGTGTTGGTGAAGTTGATGAACTGTTCAACCTCCTCGTGAGAGGAGGTGGTGCCGATGCAGTCATCAATGTAGCGGAGGAAGAGCTGGGGAGTGGTGCTGGTGTAACTACAGAAGATGGACATTTCAACTTCTACTGGGATGTCCTGTAGTTCACATGCTTCACTTGCTGCATTTTCTAATGTTTGATGTCCAGTTTGGATTCTGTCAGTAGGCACTTCCGCATGGTTACAATCATTAATCCCACATACAAACAGTCTCTCAGCATCTCATTCATGGTTAACCCTCACATGCCTCTCTGGTCATTGTAACCTCATCAAAAGTCCTGATATGGATTCCCCTGCTTCTCTAACAGCCAAATAAAACCTTAGGATGAGAAGAGATTTAGGAACATAATATTCCCTAACCAACCCTGTCAACTCTTGGAAGGTTTTGGTGTCTGGTGCCTCTAGACAAGTTGTTTGGGAAAGTTGCTGGGAAAGGGTGCCCCCTAGAAGCAAAAAGGCTGCAGGTCCACACACAGTCAGAAGGATTACTCATTGCTTTTCATCTGCCCTAATGTCATTTGCCCAGAAAAAAAATCACATTCTTTCAACACAGTCTTTGACAGCAGTGTCAAAAGAGTCAAGCTTCCCAAATTCAGGATGATGTCAGAATTGCCTACTCCAACTCAAAGATACAGTTGCAAGCAAACGTTCTTCAGGAAGGGCCTACTTTCTTCCCATTGCCACTGAAAAAAACTGCACAGAGGTCAGTCCCATCACTAAGACATCCTTTATATAACTAGGGCACAGTACCCTGACTGTGACCAGCCTGCTCAGAGTCGATTCTCCATTGAGGAGATGCCAGTCTCCTGTTTATTTTTTCTCTCCTGGTTATTTTGTTTCACTCCAGCTGGGCCCAGGTTAACAACCCCAACCAATCACTTTGTAGTTGACGAGATCAACCTGATCCCAATCATTACATTCCCTTTAAAAAACGATCCTGTTTTAGAATAATGTTTCTGCAGTTATCATAGTTTTAGAAATGAAAATGTTGAATAAAACATGCTTAAACTTTCTTTATGAGGTAAGAATTTTCTCAAAGGAACTGAACTTATTTCAGGAGTCTGATATTGTCCATTTTTGTCCTGAATTGCAAGTCAGTTTTTCCCCTTCCAACATTAGTGAGACATTTCTGATCTACACAAGCATTTAAAGACTTTGAGTCCCTGTTTCTTGCTGAAAACTGGTTCAGAAAGATTTGCTGTTGCAACAGCTTTCCTTGTTCTGTGCATCTAGCTAGTACAGGCGCAGAGGCTGACTGGGTCTATGCTTCTTTTTGGAAGCTCTTGTTGTTGGCTGGTGATGGATCCTTTGCACTAATAATGACTTCTTTACTTTAGGTAATAGTGGTCCGTCACTGCCACCAATACTGTAAGGTGGCTTGATGAAATCCACACCACCGCTACCACGTTCTCAGTGATGTTTTCAGCTCTGGCTGGATCTTGTTTGGGAAGACATGCTGCCACTAATCCCCCCTTTATTACAAGTCTTTAAGTTGAAAGATGATCATATGTAATTCTCAACAAAGAGGAACTTCTTGAAGAGCAGGAAA
The DNA here is from genome assembly GCF_037043375.1 of Chiloscyllium plagiosum. Taxonomy (NCBI): domain Eukaryota; kingdom Metazoa; phylum Chordata; class Chondrichthyes; order Orectolobiformes; family Hemiscylliidae; genus Chiloscyllium; species Chiloscyllium plagiosum. The sequence goes on along the minus strand of NW_028270149.1, from coordinate 88,014,388 downwards.
GGTTTGTCACATAGTAATACGGTAGAACCATACAGTACAGCAAGTTAAGAGGTACCAGGCTAACCTGAGTTACATGGTTTTTAATAATAGAGGTTGCGATTATTAAATCACTACACCTATAACTGAACTGATGCGAACTGAAATAGCTCCTCAGAGAGTCACTTATCTCCTGGTAGATGGAGCTATACAGAAGTTTTAAAGTTAACCCATTCAGGCCAAGTGCCTTATATAACACTGGAAAATATCAGGAATAGTTGAAATTCTTAACTAAAAATAATTATTCACCTATGGGAGGTGAGTAGCATGTCTACCATTTCTTGCCCATCTCCAAATTCCTTTGAGAAGGTGGGGATGATCTGCCTTCTTGAACTCCTGCAACCTTTTGGAGTATATACACCCTCCAATACCATGAGCAAGGGAGCACCAGCAACACTGAAGGAATGGCAAGTACATTTCCAAGTCAGGATGGTGAGTGGCTTGAAGGGGAACTTGCAGTTGGTGGTGTTCCTATGTATCTGCTGCCCTTGTCCTTCTGGATGGAAGTGCTCATGGGTTTGGAAGGTAATATGGAAGTCACAGATAGCTTAACATTGATTTGGGGAAATTATTGAAGTATATAATTAAGGATACTGATCACCTTGAAAACCTTCTGTTAATCGGGATGAATCAGCATGGATTCATGAAGATTGAATCATGCCTGACAAACATCATAGAGGGGCAAAAGTTGATGGATTTTGTTTTCTTGGATTTCTAGAAGAGTTTTGATAAAACACTCGAGACTGTTAGCTAAGGTGGAAGTCCACGGAATTGAGGGCAATCTATTGACATGAATAGGAAATTGGTTGAAAGCAGAGAAAGGATAAGTACTCAAATTGGAAGCACATGGCTAGTGGTATCCCATAGGGATCTGTGTTTGGGTCTCCATTATTCACAATATTCATTAACAACTTGGGTAAGGTATAAAAAGTCAATTATGCAAATTTGCTGACAATAAAGAGTGATAAGGCGAAGGTGGGTATTGCAAATGCTGGAGATTAGAGTCAAGATTAGAGTAGGGCTTTTGCCCAAAACTTCAATTTTTCTGTGACTCGGATGCTGCCTGACCTGCTGTGCTTTTCCAGCACTACTCTAACCTTAACACAAAATGGTAGCATTGTAGACAGTTTTGAGGATAGCACAAAATTGCAACAGAATATTGATGGATTAGGTACAAAGGCAAAGCTGTGCAGATGGACTTTAAAAGAAGCAAGTGTAATGTTATCCATTTTGGACTGTGAAAGGATGGATTAGGTTATCTTTTGGAAGGAACATAGTTAAATACAGTGGATGTCCAACGAGATGTGGGTGTTTGTGTGCTTGGCTGTTTAGAATACCACAAACAGGTGCAGAAAATAGTCAAGAAGGCTATGCAAAACTGGCCCTCATACCGAGAGGACTGGACTGTCGTGATGCTGGTGTCATGCTGCAATTATACAAAGCTGTAGTTAGTCCCCACTTAGAGTACAGTGAACAGATAAAAATAAACTATTTCCACTGCTTCCACGAGACATAGTCTGAGAATTAGGATCAGGCTATTCAGGAGAGATGTGAGAAAGTACTTCGACACGCAAAAAGCAGTTGAGGTTTAGAACTTTCTTCCCCAAATGACAGTCAATGCTCATTCAAATGTTAATTTAAACTAAGACAATTTTTTTATTAAGCAAGGGTATCACAGTCTATGGTCTGAAGGAGGGCATATTGAGTTAGGCCACAAATGAGCCATGATCTTATTGAGGCTGGAGGAGCAGGCTGAAGGGGCTGAATGTCTTACTCCTGTTCTTATGCCCCTCTGACCCTTGGTGAAATTCTGCAGTGTATCTTAAAAATGGTATACATTGCTGTTACTGAGCTGCAACTGTGCAGGGTGTAAATGTTTAAAATAGAGGATGGGGTGCCAGTCAAAGGAACTGCTTTAATCCGGATAGTCCTGACCTGACTTTTTTAAGTGTTGTTACAGCCGCACTCACCCAGCCAAGCCAGGAGTATGCCATTCCATACTTATGAATATAAAGACAAACAAACAAATCACAAGCAGAATGAGGTCATTCAGTCCCTCAAGCCTGTTTGGACATTCAATGTAAATAAATCATTCTGCTTATTCCACATTCCTGTTTTTCCCTATAACATTTTACCTTCTTATGATGATGATCAAGAATCGATCATTTTCCGACTCAAAAATATTCAAGGACTCTACATTATTGCCTTTTCAGGAAGAAAGGCTCACAGCCCTGTTGGAACCTCTTCTCATCTCTGTTTTAAATGGTTCCTTGATTAATATCATCACTATTTCATCGTCACTAACACTCAAGATTGAAGCCCCTGAGGGGTGCATACTCAGCCCCCTATTGTACTCACTGTATACCCACGACTGCGTTGCCAAATACCAGACTAATGCCATTTACAAGTTTGCAGTTGACACCACCATAGTCAGTCAAATCTCAGATAGCGATGAAACAGATTACAGACAGGCGGTGGAAGACCTGGAAAAATGGTGCACTGAGAGCAACCAAGGAACTCATTATTGACTTTCAGCCAGATGTTACTCATGCCCCCCTACACATTAACAGCACAGAGGTGGAACGAGTGGAGAGTGTCAATTTCCTTGGAGTGGTCATCGACAACAAGCTTTCTTGGACTCTTCATGTGGACTCTTCATGTGGTTACAAAGGTCCAACAACATCTCTCTATACGGGTGTGCAGGTGAGGAAATTTGGCATGATGGCGAATACCCTTGCCAACTTTTATAAGTGTGCCCTCGAGACCATTCTGTCTGGATGTATCATTACCTGGTTTGCCAACTGTACCATTCCAGATCGGAGATGGTTACAGAGAGTGGTGAACTCACAAAGGCCAAGCTCCCCTCTATAGAATCCGTCTACCAGGCCCGCTGAAGGAAAGGCTGCCAGCATTCTTAAAGATCCATCCCACAACCTCTACCACTGGGGAGAAGGTACAGAAGCCTGAACATACGCACCAGCTGGTTTCACAACAGTTTCTACCCTACTGGTTTTAGAATACTGAATGGACTCACAAACTCTTAACATTTGCCTGTACCTGTGTTTTTGTTTTTGCCACTGCTTACCTATTATTTACGATCTATGCTACTTAACCCTGTGATCTGCTTGTATTCCTCGCAAGACAAAGCTTTTCACTATGCCTTGGTACACGTGACAATAAATTCAATTCAATTCAATTATTAAACACTGACATTGATTCTCCCACAAGAGGGATAAAAGGCTCCATGGATATAGATAAGTTAGGAGAGTGGGCCAAAATGTGGATAAGTGTGAGGTCATGCATTTTGGTCATAAAAATGGTAAGGCAACCTGTTATCTTTATAGGGAGAGGCATCAAGGTGTTACAGTACAAGAGGGATCATCTTTCCCACATACACCCAATAAGATATGGGAGCAGAATTAGGCCATTCTGCCCATCGAGTCTGCTTCACCATTCGATCATGGCTGATGTGCTCCACAGAGCTTAAAAATGTGTTGCTGGAAAAGCGCAGCAGGTCAGGCAGCATCAAAGGAGAAGGAGAATCAACGTTTCGGGCATAAGCCCTTCTTCGGGAATTCCTGAAGAAGGGCTTATGCCCGAAACGTCGATTCTCCTTCTCCTTTGATGCTGCCTGACCTGCTGCGCTTTTCCAGCAACACATTTTTAAGCTCTAATCCCCAGCATCTGCGGTCCTCACTTTCTCCCTGATGTGCTCCTCAGCCCCATTTTCCTGCCTTCTCCCTATAACCCTTCAACCCATTACCAGTTAAACATCTGTCTAACTCACTGTCCCAGCATCCACCGTACTTTGGGGGAGTGAATTCCACAGATTCACAATCCTTTGGAGAAGTAGTTTCTCCTCACCTCTGTTTTAAATTTGTCCTTATCCTAAGACTGTCTATCAACCAGTCACCGATCCAAACTAACAACTTACCTCTGATCTCATATAATCCAATTTTGGCAACTGCCCTTTTGTACGGCACTTTGTCAAACTCCTTCTAAAAGTTCAGATATGTTCCATCTACAGGATTCCATCTACTTTACTTGTTACATCTTTGAAGAACTCTTAGCAAATTAGTCAAATGTGATTTGCCCTTCATAAAACCATGGCATTTTGACTTTCCAAATGTCCTGATATTGTTTTCTTGCTAATTAATTCTAACACTTCCCCAACAACAAATGATAAACTAACTGGTCTGTAATTTCCCACAAATTGCCTCCCTCCATTTTTTAATAAGGGCACTACATTGGCATTTTCCAATTATGTTTCAGTTGAGTCACCTCTTATTCTTCTAAATTCCAGTGGATATAAGCCGAGCTTGTCCAACCTTTGCTCATTAGGCAACCTTCCTGAACATTTTTCCTTCTTCCTGTGAGAACATCTTGTGCACAATACTCCACATATGATATTTCCACTGACATATGTAACTGTGAACATAACCTCTCTACGTTTATATTCAACTCCTTTCACAACAACACAAAACATTCTGTTAACTTTCATGATTACTTGCTGTACCTCCCTAATAACCTTCAGTGATTCATGTCATAGGACACCCAGATCACTCTGAAACCTCTTACTGTTAAAATAATATGCTATTTTATTCTTCCTGCCAAATGGACAATTTCACATTTTCCATGTTACACTCTATTTGCCAGATCTTTGCCCACTCATTTATTATATTCCTTTGCAGCCTCCTTATCTTTTTTCAAAAAGTATTTTTTATCTTTTCCTAATGAACCAGAGATTTCGCAACCATACCTTTACTCCCTTCAAACAAGTAATGTATATAAATTTTAAGAAGTTGAGGCACCAGCACTGATCTCTGTCATTAGGTCTTGCCAATCAGAAAATGTCTCATTTATTCTTACTGTTGGCTTACTGTAGCCAGTCAATCTTCCATCCATGCAATATCCATCCTCCTACAACTTTTAATTTCTCCAATAACCTCTGATGTGACATTGCATTAAATGCCTCTTGGCAATCAAAGTACAGCACGCCCAGTGATTCTTTGTCCACGGCATATGTTACTACCTCAAAGAAGTCCAAGAAATTTCTTGAATGTAATCTCCCTTCTCAAAACCAGGATGACTCTGCCTGAATACCTGGACTTTTGCAATTAATGCCCTTTAATAATAGCTGCAAATAATTTTGCTCTGACAGACACAAAGGTATCTAACTTGTGGTTTCCTGCTTTCTGACTCCCTGTTTTCAAATAATAGAGTGACATCCACAATTTTCTAATCTAATGGAAACTTATTTTAATCCAGGGAAATTTGGAAAAGTAAATTCAACTTGTCTACTTTCTCATTTCACTGCTTCTTGTAAGACACAAGGAGGAAGTCCATCTGGACCAAGGGGCATGCCAGCTGCCATGTGGTTGCTGCAACAATGATCAGTATCACTTCTTCATTGATAGTAATATTTGTCTGTTTCTCTTTTCCTCCCATTTGCTGATTTACAGCTATTTCTGAGATGTTATTTATATCCTTGAAGTAAAGGCAAATGCAAAACTGCTGTTTATTTCATCTGCTATCCCCATATTTTCTATTAACAATTCTACAGATATGCATCATAAATGAGCCACATTCACTTTAACTTTGTCTTTAAAAAAATCTAGAGGAGCTCTTATTATTGGTTTTTATATATCTAGTTAGCTTTCTCTCATAGAATCAATCATGGAAAGCATGGAAACAGACCCTTCAGTCCAACCATCCATGCCGACCAGATATCCCAATCCAATCTAGTCCTAACTGTCAGCACCCGGCCCACATCCCTCCAAACCCTTCCTATTCATATACCCATCCAAATGTCTTTTAAATGTTGCAGTTGTACCAGCCTCCATCACTTCCTCTGGCAGCTCATTCCATACATGTACCACCCTCTGTGTAAAAAAGTTGCCTCTTAGGTCTCTTTTATATCTTTTCCCTCTCACCCTAAACCCAATCCCTCAAGTTCTGGACTCCCCGGCCACAGGGAGAAGACCTTGTCTATTTATCCTATCCATACCCCTCATAATTTTGTAAACCTCTATAAGATCACCTCTCAATCTCCGACTCTCCAGGGAAAACAGCCCCAGCCTGTTTAGCCTCTCCCTATAGCTCAAATCCTCCAACCCTGGCAACATCCTTGTAAATCTTTTCTGAACCCTTTCAAGTTTCACAACATCTTTCTGATAGGAAGGAGACCAGAATTGCATGCAATATTCCAACAGTGGCCTAACTGATGTCCTGTACAGCCGCAACATGACCTCCCAACTCCTGTACTCAATACTTTGACCAATAAAAGAAAGCATACCAAACACCTTCATCACTATCCTATCTACCTGCGACTTCACTTTCAAGGAGCGATGAACCTGCACTCCAAGGTCTCTTTGTTCAGCAACACTCCTTAGGACCTTACCATTTAATATATAAGTCCTGCTAAGATTTGCTTTCCCAAAATGCAGCATCTCACGTTTATCTGAATTAAACTCCATCTGCCACTTCTGAACCCATTGGCCCATCTGCTCAAGATCCTATTGTGATCTGAGGTAACCTTCTTCGCTGTCCACTACGCCTCCAATTTTGGTGTCATCTGCAAACTTACTAACGATACCACTTATGCTCGCATCCAAATCATTTATGTAAATGACAAAAATTAGTGGACCCAGCACCGATCCTTGTGGCACTCCACTGGTCACAGGCCTCCAGTCTGAAAAACAACCCTCCCCCACTACCCCCTGTCTTCTACCTTTGAGCCAGTTCTGTATCCAAATGGCTAGTTCTCCCTGTATTCCATGAGATCGAACCTTGCTAATCAGTCTCCCATGGGGAACCTTGTTGAATGCCTTATTGGAGTCCGTGTAGATCACATCTACTGCTCTGCCCTTATCAAACCTCTTTGTTACTTCTTCAAAGTCTCAATCAAGTTTGTGAGACAAGATTTCCCACGCACATAGCCATATTGACTATCCCTAATCAGTCCTTGCCTTTCCAAATACATGTACATCCTGTTCCTCAGGATTCCCTCCAACAACTTGCCCACCACCGACATCAGGCTCACCAGTCCATAGTTCCCTGGCTTGTCTTTACCGCCCTTCTTAAACAGCGGCACCACGTTTGCCAACCTCCATTCTTCTGGCACCTCACCTGTGACTATCGATGATACAAATATCTCAGCAAGAGGCCCAGCAATCACTTCTCTAGCTTCCCACAGGGTACACCTGATCAGGTCCTGGGAATTTATCCACCTTTATGCATTTCATGACATCCAGCACTTCCTCCTCTGTAATCTGGACATTTTGCAATGTGTCACCTTCTATTTCCCTACATTCTATACCTTCCATATCCTTTTCCACAGTAAATACTGATGCAAAATACCCGTTTAGTATCTCCCCCATTTTCTGTGGCTCCACACAAAGGCCGCCTTGCTGATCTTTAAGGGGCCCTATTCTCTCCCTAGTCACCCTTCTGTCCTTAAAGTATTTGTAAAAACCCTTTGGATTCTCCTTAATTCTATTTGCTAAAGCTATCTCATGTCCCCTTTTTGCCCTCCTGATTTCCCTCTTAAGTATACTCCTACTTCCTTTATACTCTTCTAAAGATTCACTCGATCTATCCTGTCTATACCTTACGTATGCTTCCTTCTTTTTCTTACCCAAACCTTCAATTTCTTTAGTCATCATACTCTTTTTAAAACCTTTTAACATTTTTAAAAAAATTAACGCTGACTAACTTGTCTAACCAATGCTGACTAACTAACAGATGGCAAGTCCTACCCTTGGAACTTTTCTTTCTCATTGAAAAATATCTCTTCTAAGCATTCAGAATATTCCTGAAAATAATCTGGCACTGTATTCGATTATGACGTAGTCTTTAAATTTATTATCAATTCACTTTCATCAGCTCTGCATTCATTCAGTCCTAGCTGTACCAAAACAAGGATGACCAAGCTTTGATGAGGCAGGAGATGAGTTACTCACTGCAGAACTGTAAATACAGCAAAGTTTGTTTTAACCAGCACTTTATAAACAGGCAATCTCAATAAACAGTCAAACATTACATACCTCAAATATGGCAATGTTTACTGTTTTATTCTGTTCAGTTGTTATAGTTTTAAAGATTTATTTACCTCAGTATAAAATACTTGTTGTTCAATTGAATGGCCGCACAAAGTACCAACTATTGATTCAATTTCAAGTCAATTTCTCCTCAAATACTGAGATGTCCAAGTAGGCAGTGGAGGATGTGACTGAGAAAGTTTTTTTTAAGATTAGATTACATTACAGTGTGGAAACAGGCCCTTCGGCCCAACAAGTCCACACCGACCCGCCGAAACGCAACCCACCCATACCCCTACGTTTACCCCTTACCTAAGGCTACGGGGAATTTAGCATGGCCAATTCACCTGACCTGCACATCTTTGGACTGTGGGAGGAAACCGGAGCACCCGGAGGAAACCCACGCAGCCACGGGGAGAACGTGCAAACTCCACGGGAATTGAACCCGGGTCTCTGGCGCTGTGAGGTAGCAGTGCTAACCACTGTGCCACCGTGCCACCCAAAGTTCTCTGCTGGTAAGTTTTATTTCAGGCAAAGTTGCAATTTTATATAAGTGGTTTATGCTGTAAATAAACCTCTGTATTACATTTTTATTACTTAATGTGTGCTATATTTATATGTATTTCTTGATTGTCTGGAATATTTGATCCACCGACGCAGTATTGGTTGCATGGGTGCTGGTTAATAAAACATTTGCTGTATTGTTGGTGAGGAGTTGCTGTTTGGTGGAGGGAGGATGGTGTATGCCCCTCTGATACATAGGGGCTTTACAGAATTAATGCATTCAGTTTTTCCAATGATCTGAAGTACCTGAAGATGAGCTCATGGAACATAGAACATTACAGCGCAGTACAAGCCCTTCGGCCCTTGACGTTGCGCCGACCTGTGGAACCAATCTGATGCCCATCTAACCTACACAATTCAATTCTCACCCATATGCCTATCCAATGACCATTTAAATGCCCTTAAGTTTGGTGAGTCTACTACTGTTGTAGGCAGTGTGTTCAATGCCCTGACTACTCTCTGAGTAAAGAAACTACCTCTGACATCTGTCCTGTATCTATCACTCCTCAGTTTAAAGCTATGTCCTCTCGTGCTACCCATTGCCATCCTAGGAAAAAGGATCTCACTGTCCACCCTATCTAACCCTCTGACTATCTTATATGTCTCCATTAAGTCACCTCTCAACCTTCTCTCTAATGAAAACAGCCTCAAGTCCCTCAGTCTTGCCTCATAAGACCTTCCCACCATACCAGGCGGCATCCTAATAAATCTCCTCTGAATCCTTTCCAAAGTTTCCACATCCTTCCTCTAATGTGGTGATCAGAACTGTACGCAATACTCCAAGTACGGCCGCATCAGAGTTTTGTACAGCTGCAGCATGACCTCGTGGCTCCGAAACTCAACCCCTCTATCAATGAAAGCGAACACACGGTATGCCTTCTTAACAACCCTATCAACCTGGGTGGCAACATTCAACGATCTATGTACATGAACATCAAGATCTCTCTGCTCATCTACACTATCAAGAATCTTACCATTAGCCCAGTACTCTTTATTCCTGTTGCTCCTTCCAAAGTGAATAACGTCACACTTTTCTGCATTGAACTCCATTTGCCACCTCTCAGCCCAGCTCTGCAGCCTATCTATGTCCCTCTGTAACCTGCAACAGCCTTCAGCACTATCCACATTTTTACCAACCATAGTGTCATCCGCAAATGTACTCATCCATTCTTCTACACCCTCATCGAGGTCATTCATAAAAATGACAAACAGCAGTGGACCCAAAACAGATCCTTGCAGTACCCACTAGTAACTGAACTCCAGAATGAATATTTCCCATCAACCACCACACTCTATCTTCTTTCAGCTAGCCAATTTCTGATCCAAACTGCTAAATCACCCTCAATCCCATGCCTCCATATTTTGTGCAATAGCTTATCATGGACACCCATACCAAACACCTTACTGAAATCCATATACACCACATCAACTGCTTTACCTTCATCCACCTGTTTGGTCACCATCTCAAAGAACTCAATAAGGTTTGTGAGGCATGACCTACCCTTCACAAAATCATGTTCACTATCCCTAATCAACTTATTCCTTTCTAGGTCATTATAAATCCTATCTCTTATACCTTTTTCCAACACTTTACTCACAACTGAAGTAAGGTTCACTTGTCTATAATTATCAGGGTTGTCTCTACCCCCCCCCCCCCCCCCCCCCCCCCCCCCACTCTTGAACAAGAGGACAACATTTGCTATCCTCCAGTCTTTGGTACTATTCTTGTAGACATTGACAATATAAAGATCAAAGCCAAAGGCTCTGCAATCTCCTCCCAGGCTTCCCAGAGAATCCTAGGATAAATTCCATCTAGCTCAGAGGACTTCTATATTTTCATACTTTCCAGAATTGCTAACACCTCCTCCTTGTGAACCTCAATCTCATCTAGTCTAGTAGCCTGTATCTCAGTATTCTCCTCAACAACATTGTCTTTTTCCAGTGTCTCCAGCACCACTGACCTTTGTGTCACCGGTAAACATACTAACCCACCCTTCCACTTCTTCATCAAAGTCATTTATAAAAACTACAAACAGTAGAGACCTAAGAACAGTTCCTTGCATGCTACTTGTAAAAACAATTAATCTCTGGTTTTAAGTAATATCTTTAACAGACTGTTAGAGTGAAGGGTAAGGCTGGAAAGATTAAGGAACAATAGCTGCGTAAAGGTATTGAGGTTCTCGTCAAGAATAAAAGGGTATCTTATTTTAGTTATAGACAACTTATTTCATTGAATCCCTTAATTACTATAAAGAGTGTACGGGCATTCTTAAGAGAGAAATCAGGAAGGCAAAGAGGGAATATATGATAGCATTGGCAGATAAGGTTAAGGATAATTCAAAGAGATTCTACAAATGCATCAAAAGCAAGAGGGTAACTATAGCGAGAGTATGGCCTCTTAAAGGTCAAGGAAAGCATCTTCGTGTTGAATCCCAGGAGATGGGAGAGATACTAAATGAATAGATTGTGTCAGTTTTTACTGTGAAGAAAAAAATGGAGCCTAGAGAATGCATTGAAATAAACTTTGATGTTTTAAAAACAGTTCAGGAAGCTCAGGAGGTCCTAGAGAATACAAAAATGAATGAATCTCCAGGAACTGATCTAATGTTCCTGAGAATGCTATGGGCAGCAAGAAAGGAAATTACAAGACTCTTTGCAGAAATATTTGCATCAATCATAACTACGGGTGAGGTGCCTGAGAACTGAAGGGTGGCTACTGTTGTACCTTTGTTTAAGAAAGTTTGTAAGGAGAAACCGGGGAACTATGAACCTGTGAGTCTGATGTCGGTTGTGGCAAATTGTTGGAGGTGTTTAGAAAAGATAGGATTCATGGATATTTAGAGAGGCAAAAAATGATTAAGAATAGTCAGCGTGGTTTTATGTGAGGAAAATTGTGTCTCACAAGCTTGATTGAGTTTTTGAGGAAGTTACCAATAAGATTGATGATGACAGAGCAGTAGACATTGTTTATTTGGATTGTAGTAAAGCCTTTGACAAGGTTCCACATAGTAGACTAATTAGTAAATTTAGTTTACATGAGATTCAGGGTGAGTTTGCCAATTGGATACATAATTTGCTTGATGGCAGGAGACAGTCAGTAATGGTGGAGGGTTGCTTTTCAGAATGGAAGCCTGTGACCAGTGGTGTTTCACAGGGATCAGTTCTGGGTCTTCTTTTGTTTGTCATTTATATAAATGATTTGGATGAGAGTATGGAAGCCATCGTTAGTAAGTTTGCGGACAGCACCACAATTGGTGGCCTTTTGGACAGTAAAGTGGTTTTCTAAGATTACAAAGGGATCTTAATCAAATAGGTCAATGGGCTGAAAAATGGCAGATGGAGTTCAATCTGGATAAATGCGAGGTATTGCATTTTGGTACAACATTAGGAGGCGACACGGTGGCTCAGTGGTTAGCACTGCTCAGTGGTGAGCACTGCTCAGTGGTGGCTCAGTGGTTAGCCTCACAGCACCAGGGACCCGGGTTCAATTCCAACCTTTGGCAACAGTCTGTGTGGAGTTTACACATTCTCCCCATGTCTGCGTGGGATTCTTCCAGGTACTCTGGTTTCTCCCCACAGTCCAAAGATGTGCAGGTCAGATGAATTGGCTATGCTAAATTGCCCATAATATTAGGTACATTCATCAAAGGGAAGTGGGTCTGGGTGGGTTACTATTCAGAAGGTTGGTGTGGACTTGTTGGGCTGAAGGGTCTGTTTCCACACTCTAGGGAATCTAATCTAATCAAACAAAGGTAGGGCTTATACAATTAATGGTAGGGTCTTGGGTAGTGTTGTAGAACAGAGGGACCGTGAGTGCAGGTACATAATTTGTTAAAGCCTGTGTCACATATAGACAAGGAGGTTAAAAAAGCGATTGACACACTTGCCTTCATTGCTCAGACCTTTCAGTCTCGGAGTTGGGATGTATGTTGAGGTTGTACAGGACATTGTTGCAGCCTCTTTTGGAATACTATTTCCAGTTCTGGACACCCAGTTATAGGAAGGATGTTATCAAGCTGGAGAGGGTTCAGAAGAGATTTACCAGGATGTTGCCGGGTATGCAAGGTTTGAGTTATGAAGAAAGAATGGATAGGGTGGGACTTTTTCACTGGCAAATAGGAGATTGAAAAGCAATCTGATAGAAGTTTATAAAATAATGAGAGGTATAGGTAGTGTTAATGGTAGTTGGTTTTCCCCTAGGATGGGGGATTTCAAGACCAGGAACATGTTTTTAAGTTGAGAGGAGAGAGATTTAAAAAAGACATAAGAGTCAAACATTTTGTGCAGAGGATGGTTTGCGTGTGGAATGGATTTCCTGAGAAAGTGGTGGTTGTGGGTACAATCCCAACATTTAAAAGACATTTGGATAGATACATGAGTAGGAAAGGTTTGGAGGGATATGGGCCAGGAGCAGGTAGGTGGGACTAGTTTAGTTTGGGATTGTGTTTGGCATGGACTGGTTGGAGATGGGGGTCTGTTTCCGTACTGTGTGACTTTATGATTCTATGATGTCCCAACTATGGAGCTCAGTGCAACCGCTAGAGAAACTTTCACAAGAAACAAAAGTTTTTCAGCAGATGCAAGGAATTTCATTTTCCTAAATTAAGTGAATAAATCTCTGTGACTGTTGAGTTTGCTATTCTGCCAGTCTTGGATAGGGAGGATGTGCCTGGTCTGTTTGAGGTCTCCGTGGTTCATTCATCCATTGATTTCCCAGTTAATTAGCTAGTGAGACTGAAGCATGAACTGCACCTTCCAAAACCCAACAATTGATAAACTGTTCAACGAACTGAATGTCAAGAGATGCTTACCACAGCAAATCTCCCAACACTGTCCATTTCTCTTTTAAACAAAGTCTTTATTAAATTCACAACGTTTTTGGTTTCAATAGAGTCTGCTCAGCGGGAATTTGGGAAATGTGTCATTATACCTGCAAATGCAAGTGTGCAGGTTGGAAAAGACTAAATAGCTAAACGACTTCAGTCCTCACTTTATGATGGCTGAAGTACTGAATGTATAATGACCCTTCCCCTGCACTGAAATAACCTATCTGAGAGTCCCCTGCCCCCGGATTCCAACTTGCCACAGATGGTCCCTGTTTCAGACTTGTCCTGCCTGGAAATCCTCTGTGCAGCTACCTCTTCCCCTGTCACCCTCAACCCTTGTTCCCTCTGCCCCATGGTAATCCAATCCTAATGTCCTACTGCCCCAGATGCCCCTTATTCCAGATACTCTCAACTCTAGATGCTCCCTGCTACAGACATTCCATGTTCCAGACTCCCTTTTTGCCAGACTCCCACAGTCATCTGCAATCCAATCCCAGGCTCTGTCTGACTCTGACAGCCCTTTTTTTAGAACCCCCACCCCAGACCCCACCCTCTCAAGATTCCCTCCATTTCCCCAGACTCTCCCTGTTCCACATTCTCCCCACTCCAGAATCTCCCGACTTCAGGCAATCTTTGCCCAGACTACCTTTATTCGTGACACACTCTGCTCCAGAATCCCTCTTCCAAATTTCCCTAACATAAACAACTTCTTGTCCTTGCAAGCATATTGCCAAACTCTTACCGTGAACTCTACGGAAACTGGCACTCAGCCCAAACTATCTGGAAGTCAGTGTGTTGCCAAGAAAACCCCATGTACATCTATGAGTGCAAAAGCAAAATATTACAGATGCTGGAAATCTGTAAGATGTACTGACTTGTGACCTGTAGGTGCTGGACAGGTTTTTGAGGGTCAAGAGGTCGGTTACTTACTGCATGATTTCTAATCTCTCAGCTGGTCGTGTAGCCACTGTGTTGATGGTTAGTCAAGTTCAGTTTCTCAACAATCCAGTGACGGTAATGTCATCAAAGGGTAATGGTTAGATTCTGTTTTAGTGAAGATGGTCATTCCTGGCATTTGTGTTATTTGCCACTTTTCCTGGATATTGTCCATATCTTGTTACATTTGAACCTGGACTACTTCAGTTTCTGAGGAATCGTGAATGGTGTTGAACACTGTGCAATCATGGTGTACATCCTGACTTCTGACCTTATAATGGAGGGAACATCATTGATGAAACAGCTGAAAATGAGTGAGCCGCAGACACTACCTTAGGGAGCTCCTGTAGACATGCCCTGGAACTGAGATGACCTCCAACAATCACACCCATCTTCCTGTGTGCCAGATAATACTCCAACCAGTGGAGAATTCTCCCTGGATGCCCATTTACTTCAGCTTTGTAGGGCTTCTTGATGCCACACTCAGTCAGGTGTGGCCTTGATGTCAAAGGCTACCATTCTCACTTCCCCTCTAGAATTCAGCTCTCTTGTCCATGTTTGAACCAAAGTTAATATGAGGTCAGGAGCTAAATGGCCCTAACGAAACCTAAACTGGGCATCACCGAGCAGGTTATTGCTGAGCAGATGCTGCTTGACAGCACTGTTGATGACACCTTCCATCACTTTACTGATGATCGGGAGTAGATGGATGGGGCAGTAATTGGCTAGGTTGGATTTGTCTTGATTTTTATGTGCAGGGCATACCTGGGCAACTTTCCACATTGTCAGGTAAATGCCTGTGCTGTGATTGTACTGGAACAGTTTGGTCAGGGGTGTGACAGGTTCTGGAGCACAAGTCGTCATTGCTATTGCCAGAATGTTGTGAAGTCCCATATTCTTTACATATGCCTCCTTCCTTAATATCACATGGAGTCAATTGAATTGGCTGAAGACTGGCATCTGTGATGCTCAGGATCCACTGAAGGAGACCAAGATGCTTCATTGAACCAGGGTTGATCCCTTGGCTTAATGGTAATGGTAGAGTGGGGGATGTGCTGGGTCATGAGATTACAGATTGTGCACTTGTTCAGTTCTGCTGCTGTCGATGCCCCTCAGTACCTCTTGAATGCTTAGTCCTGAGTTGCCTGATCTGTTTGAAGTCTGGCCCATTTTTCACAGTAATAGGGACATGCAGTAGTAGAGATTCTCAATGTGATGATGAGACTTCATCTCCGTAAGGACTGGACGGTTGTCAATCTTACTGATATTGCCACAGACAGATGCATCTGTAAAAGCAGATTGACGAGAATGAGGTCAAATATGTTCTTCCCTCTTGTTGGTTCGCTCACCATCTGCCAGAGAACCAATCTAGCAGTTACATTCTCTAGGACTTGACCATCCTGATTGGTAATGCTGCTACCATGCCATTCTTGGTGGTAGACTTTAAAATACCCCACCCAAAGCACATTTTGCACCCTGTCACCCTCAGTAATTCCACCAAGTCTTGTTCAACATGAAGGAGTACTGATTCATCAATTGAGGGAAGACGGTACATTGTAATCAGTACGAGGTTTCCTTGCGCGATTAACTTCAGGGTGTCCAGAGTTGACGTTGAGGACTCTTTGGGCAGCTCCCTCCCAATTGTATACCACTTTATTGCCTCCTCTGGTGGGTCTATCCTGCTGGTAGGACAGGACAGATCCACAGATGATGATAGTATTGACTGGAACATTGTCTGTAAGATGTGATTCTGGAAGTAATGACTATGCTACGATGTTGCTTGACTAATCTGTGAGACAGATGTCCCAATAATGGCACTAGCCCCCTGATGTTGGCAGGATTATGTGGGAAGCAAGAGAGGAAATTGCAGAGCCGTTGGCAATGATCTTTTCGTCTTCACTGTCAACAGGGGTGGTACCAGGGGACTGGAGAGTGGCGAATGTTGTGCTCCTGTTCAAAAAAGGGAATAGGGATAACCCCGGGAATTACAGGCCAGTTAGTCTTACTTCGGTGGTAGGCAAAGTAATGGAAAGGGTACTGAGGGATAGGATTTATGAGTATCTGGAAAGACACTGCTTGATTAGGGACAGCCAGCACGGATTTGTGAAGGGTAGGACTTGCCTTACAAGTCTTATTGAATTCTTTGAGGAGGTGACCAAGCATGTGGATGAGGGTAGAGCAGTTGGATGTAGTATACATGGATTTTAGTAAGGCATTTGATAAGGTTTCCCATGGTAGGCTTATGCGGAAAGTCAGGAGGCATGGGATAGAGGGAAATTTGGCCAATTGGATAGAAAATTGGCTAACCGGTCGAAGTCAGAGAATGGTGGTAGATGGCAAATATTCAGCCTGGAGCCCAGTTACAAGTGGAGTTCTGCAGGGATCAGTTCTGGGTCCTCTGCTGTTTGTAATTTTTATTAATGACTTGGATGAGGGAGTCGAAGGGTGGGTCAGTAAATTTGGGTCAGTAAGGGTAGGTTCTTTACCCAGAGAGTGGTGGGGGCATGGAATGCGCTGCCTGTGGGAGTGGTAGAGTCAGAATCTTTGGTGACCTTTAAGCGGCAATTGGATAGTTACATGGATGGGTGCTTAAGCTAGGACAAATGTTCGGCACAACATCGTGGCCGAAGGGCCTGTTCTGTGCTGTATTGTTCTATGTTCTATGTTCTATCTATGTCAGTGTAGTCAGTTGGCAAAGTGCAGGCTTAGGTGAAAACTGGGCCTCAGTGAGGAAGGCGAGTAAAGTTAAGGCAAAGTAAGATTCTTTTATCTTTTATAGTGGATAGGGACAGAGATGACAGGGCAGTGATGTCCTCCTCCTGCCAGATGTGGGAGATTAAGGAGCAGTCTAGTGTCCATGATGTCTAAATGTTCCAGGATATATATGCTTCAGACAGGACAGGGAGGGAAGTTAAAGGAGGGGGGTGGGGGGGTGGAGTTGCACTGCTGGTCATGGCTGTGCTAAAGGAGGATACTATGGGGGTCTTGGGTAGTGAAGCATTGTGGGTGGAGCTGAAAAATAAGAAGGGTGCAGTTACATTGTTGGGGCTGTATTACAGAGGCCTCCCAACGGTGAGCGTGAGGCAGAAGAACAAATAGGTAAACAGATTATGGAAAGATGTAAAGTCAATTGACTAGTGGTGATGGGAGATTTTAATTTTCCCAACATTGACTAGGATACACTTAGCGTCAGAGGTCTGGATGGGGTAGAATTTGTAAGAAGCGTCCAGGAGAGTTTTCTGGAGCAGTATGTCAATAGTTCAACAAAGGAAGGGACCATATTGGACCTGGTACTGGGGAACGAGCCAGGCCAGGTGGTAGAAGTTGCGGTGGAGGATTTCTTTGGGAAAAGTGACCACAATTCTGTAAGTTTTAGAATAATCGTAGATAAAGATGAGAGTGGTCCGAAGGGAACAGTCTAAACTGGGCCAAGACCAATAATATCAAAATTATGCAGGAGCTTGGAAATGTGGATTGGACACAGTTATTTGAAGGGAAGTCCACATTTTATATGTGGGAGGCTTTCAAAGATAGGTTAAAGGTAGTGCAGGATAGGCATGTCCCATTGAAGGCAAAAGATATGAAGGGCAAGATTCGTGAACCGTGGATGACAGGAGGAAAAGGGAAGCGTACATAAGGTCTAGGCAGCTAAAAACAGAACAGGCCCTGGAGGAATATCGGAAGAGTAGGACAAGTCTTAAACAAGGAATCAAGCAGGCTAAAAGGGTCATGAAATAGCTTTAGCGAGCAGAATTAAGGAGAATCCCAAAGCATTTTATTCTTATATAAGAAGCAAGCGGGTAACTAGAGAAAGGATTGGCCCACTAAAGGATAATGAAGGAAGGCTGTGTGTCGAACCTAAGAGAATGGGTGAGATTCTGAATGATTACTTTGCATCAGTGTTCATGGAGGAGAGGAACATGATGAATGTTGAGATTAGAGACAGAAGTTTGATTAGTCTATATCATGTTGACATAAGTAGGGAAGATGTGTTGGGTCGGTTAGAGGTTATTAAGGTGGACAAATCCCCAGGACCGGATAGGATCTATCCCAGGTTGCTGAGGGAGAAGAGAGAGGAAATAGCTGAGGCCCTGACAGATATCTTTGTGGCAACCTTAAACACAGGTGAGGTGCCGGAGGACTGGAAGGTTGCTCATGTTGTCCCCCTTTACAAGAAGGGTAGTGGGGATATTCTGGGTAACTACAGACCAATGAGCCTGACATTGGTGGTGGGAAGGTTGCTAGAGAAGGCACTGAGGGATAGGATCTATTTATATTTGGAAAAGAATGGGCTTATCAGTGATAGGCAACATGGTTTTATGCGGGGGAGATTGTGCCTTACCAACTTAATAGAGTTCTTCGAGGAAGTGACCAGGTTGATAGATGAAGGAAGGGCTGTTGATGTCATATACATGGACTTTAGTAAGGCTTCCCCATGATAGACTAATGGAGAAAGTCAAGTCACATGGTGTGCAGGGTGTTTGAGCTAGGTGGATAAAGAACTGGTTGAGCAACAGGAGACAGAGAGTAGTAGTTGAAGGGAGTTTCTCGAAATAGAGAAAGGTGACCAGTGATGTTCCACAGGGATCAGTGCTGGGGCCACTGTTGTTTGTGATATATGTAAATGATCTGGAAGAGGGCACTGTTGGTATGATCAGCAAGTTTGCAGATGACACAAAGATTGGTGGAGTAGCAGAAAGCATAAGGGACTGTCAAAGTATACAGGAGGATATAGATAGACTGGAGAGTTGGGCAGAAAAGTGGCAGATGGATTTCAATCCAGACAAATGTGAGGTGATGCATTTGGGCAAGACTAATTCTAGAGCGAATTATGCAATAAACGGAAGAGCCTTGGGAAACGTTGATGGGCAGAGAGATCTGGGAGTGCAGGTCCATTGTACCCTGAAGGTTACTGCACAGGTGGGTAGAGTGGTCAAGAAGGCATATAGTATGCCTGCCTTCATTGGACAGGGTATTGAGTATAAGAGCTGGCAAGTCATGTTAAAATTGTACAAGACATTGGTTTGGCCACATTTAGAATACTGTGTACAGTCAGATAGATGGGTGACCACCAGAGAGGCAAACAGGTGGTTCAGAAGTCTCCTGTGATATACCGTTTTGGATACTGTTGTAGGGGCATAGCCTCTTAGGGGATATAACAGCAGCAGCCAGACCTGTGGCACCACAACTACCTCTGCTGTAGAGCAGGAACAAGCGAAGTCCAAGAGCATTCAAGGCTCCAGGATGGGGTATTGTCTCCTGGTGCCAGGGCCAAAGATGTGTCTGAGTGGTTGCACGAAATTCTTAAGGGGGAGGGTGAACAGCCAGAGGTGCACATTTGTACCAATGACAGAGGTAGAATGAAGGATGAGGTCCTGCAGAATGAGTACAAGGAACTTGGAAAGAGGCTAAAGAGCAGCACCTCGAGGGTAGTAACCTCGAGGTTATTTTCAACACCACGTGCTAGTAAAGTAAACAACAGAAAGGCAGGGTGTATGTATGCACAGCTAAAGAGCTGTTGCAGTGGTCAGGGTTTTAGATTCTTGGATCATCGGGACCTCTTCTGGGACAGGGTGACTTGTCCAAGACGGATGGGTTGCACCTAATCTGGAGGGGAATCATTAAGATTGCATGAAGGTTCACTTGTGTAACTCAGGGGGGTTTAAACTAAAGTGGCAGGGTGCTGGGAACCTGAGCAGTGGGTCAGCAAGAGGATGGATTGGGGGGAAATTAGACATTAAGACCAGTAAATCAGAAAGAAAGGACAGGCAGAGACAGGTAAATAAACACAATGACACTAATGGGCTGAAGTGTGTTTATTTCAATGCAAGGATTATTATAGGTAAGACAGATGAGCTTAGCTACTGAATCTGTGGCCATTACAGAGGCTTGGTTGAGAGAGAAAGAGGATTGGCTGCTCAACGTTCCAGGCTTTCATTGTTTTAGATGAGTTAGAGAAGAAGGTAAAAGAGTTGGATGAGTTGGATTACAAATCAAGGAGAATGTTATATTGGCACTCAGAGAGGATATACTGGTGGGCTTATCCACTGAGGCAATGTGGGTGGAGCTTAAAAATAAGGTGGGTGCATCACTCTGATAAGATTATACGTACGCCCCCAGACATTGAGGAACAAATATGTAGGCAGATTATGGAAAGGTGCAGTAAAAACAGAGTTTTCATAGTGGGTGACTTTAACTTCTCCAATATTGACTGGAACTCCCTTACAGCAAGAGGCATATTCAGGTTGGAATTTGTTAAGTGCATCTTCAAATAGTATGTGGATAGTTCAATTCGAGGAGCGGCCACACTGGACTTTTTTTTTAGATTCCCTCCAGTGTGGAAACAAGCCCTTTGGCCCAACAAATCCACACTGACCCTCTGAAGAGTAACCCATCCAGACGCATTCCTTTATGCTATATTTACTCCTGACTAATCACCTACACTATGGGTAATTCAGCATGGCCATTTCGCCTAACCTGCACACCTTTGGACTGTGGGAGGAAACCGGAGCACCCAGAGGAAATCCACGTAGACACAGGGAGAATCTGCAAACTCCATACAGTCGCCCGAAGCTGGAATCAAACCCGGGTCCCTGAGCCACCGTACCGACCTTGTATTGGCGAATGAGCCTGACTGGGTGACTGTCCTTTTTTTAGGAGACCATTTTTGAAACAGCAATCACAACTCATTAGCTTTAAGATAGCTATGAACAAAGGATAAATCAGGGCCTTGTGGGAAGGTACTGAATTGGGCAATAGCTACTGGCCTACTTAGTGAAGTCCACACCTTCAGAATAAATAAAGAAAATTGCCAATAGAATACTCCCATCTCCTCACTACTCCCTGACTTCACAAATTCAGGTGGTTTATTGTTTTCACAGTTCCTCTCAATTCTTTCAGAATGTATTTTCTTCTGAAATGGAAGATTGGTACAGCTTTATCTTGAGGTCTTTATGTTGAGCTTGATTCTGATCTTCTGTAAATCATTTCTCTGCTGAAGAGATTTCATATCTCTTGGGTTTTCTTTGTAGAGGGTGCAACTCATGCTAAGCGTGGTAGTTGATCTTATGTAAACAACCTTTTAATATCCTGAATTTTCTTCCCAGAGGAATTCATCTCTAGTAATGTAGATAGTTTTACCAAAACCTCATCCTGAGTACTTTTAATGGCTTGAAATCCATCATGGAAGATGTTGACATAAGTACTTGCTTCCCTGCAGTATCTTGGATATTTTGACGAAGTTATTTCTTCTTAACTAGATCTTGAACTTGTACAGAAACAAATTACTGCAGTTGTTTCAATTTGTACTGAAAAGAAAAATGCTGGAAATCTCAGTGTGTCAGGCAGCATCTGTGGATCTACCTTTTCAGTGACTCTTCATCAGAGCGAATATGAAGGGTGGAGGAAGCAGCATTCACACAATGGTATGCAATTGGAGTGCTAGGGGAGAATGGGTGCTGATAATGCAGATTACATGATCGGAATGTGAGAATGGCAGAAGAATATTGTGTCCAACTGCTAAAATGGAAAGAACAAAATGGAGTGGTGGGGAGAAGAGAGAGGACATGGTGACTGAGGACGCAAAAAGTAAAGCTAAAAGAAATGGAAGAAATTGGAGTGAATTTACAATCTGAAGGTGTTGAACTCAATGGTAAGTCCAGAAGGTTGTTAAGTGCCCAGTCTGAAGATGCAAGTTGTCCCTCCAGTTTGCACTATGATTCACTGGAGCACTGCAGCATGCTGAGGTCAGCGGGCAAGTGAGCAGGAAGCTGTGTAAAAATGACCAGCTACGGGAAGGTCAGGGTCATGTTTGCACATGGAGTGGAGGTATACTGCAATATGGTCACTCAGGCTGGGTTTGGTTTCTCTCCAATATAGAGCAGGCCAAATTGGTTGCAGCGAATGCAGTAGCCCAGATCAGAGGAAGTGTATGTGAAATACTGTGGAAAGACTGTTTAGGCTCTTGTATGGTGAGCAGAAAACTAGTGAAGAGGCAGATGTTACACCTTCTGCGATTATGTGGGAAGGAGGGATGGTGTTGATGGTCATCGAGGAATGGATGACGGTGTCCTGGAGCAAAATGCAGACAGGGAGGGTGAGGAGCAGATGTGTTTGGTGGTGGCATTCTGCAGGAGTTGTCTGAAATGGTGAAAGATGATCCTTTGAAAGCGGGGCTGGTGGGATGAAAAGTGAGAACAAGGGGAACCCGATCACGCTGTTGTGAGGGATGGTAAAGGGCAACGGCAAAAACATGGGTGATAGGTCGGATACAGCTGAGGCCCTGTATCCACGGTGGGAAGCCATGGCTTTGGAAGAAAGAAGCCATGTCAGCAGCACCACTGAAGGTGGCATCATCCAAACAGATGAAATGTAGGCAAAAGAGAGTTAGGAGAATTAGATGGAATCCTTTGGGACATGGCATGGTAAGCAGAGGAGAGTGGTAGTAGACTGATATTGTTCAGGTTTGTGTTCGAGGAAGAAGCTGAGTTCTCTCAGACTATCCTGGTAGGGAATGGAGGTACAGAAGGATTGGATATCCATGGTGAAGAACAGGCGGTTAGGACTCGGCAACTGGAAATTGTTAAGATGGCGGAGGGCAGAAAAGGAATCACAGATGTAGACAGCCAAGGTTTCAACAAGCAGAGAGAGGATGGAGTCAAGATAGGAGGAAATGAGCTCAGTGGGGCAGGAATAGGCTGATACAATGGACCTACTGGGACAGTCTGGTTTGTGGACTTCGGTTAGGAGGTTGAAGTGGCCTATCCAGCGTTCCAAGACCAAAAGGTTGGAGGCAGTGAGGGCAAGAACTCCGAAGGTAATGAGGTTGGTGACAGTCCTGGCAATGGTGGCTTGATATTCAGATGTGGGGGTCATGGTCTAGGGGGAGGTAGGAAGAGATGTCCAAGAGTTTGCATTGCATCACTGCAAGGTAAAGATCAGTGCTCCCGACAACAATGGCATCATCCTTGTTGGTGGGTTTGATGACAAAGTTAGGGTTGAACCTGAGAGAGTGAAGTGCGGTGATTTTAGAAGGGGACAGGTTAGGGTGGGTGAGAGGAGCAGAGAAATTGGGACAGCCAATGTCACTCTGACAGCTTTCAATGAAAAGATCGAGGGCAGGTAAGAGGCCAGACCTAGTGGAGGGAGAAAATTGGAGGCAGGTGAAAGGATCAGTGGGACAGGGATTGGCGAGGGAGTGGGGGTGGGTGGATTCCTGCATAGAGTCAGAGGTGGCAGGAAAACAGTTCAACATCACGGTGAACCCAAAATACATTTAAGGTGGAGACATAAGTGAACGAAGCTGAGTCCTTTGCCAAAGACAGTATGTTCAGTTTCAGAGAGGGGAGGGTCAGGGAATATGGTGGAAACACAGCAAAAGCTGAGCCTGTGGATAGTGACCTCTGGGAACAGAAAGGGACAGCATCTGAGGGCTGGGAAGGGGTGGGTGCTAAGGGGCCATAAGGGATCGGCTTTGAGTGATGGTAGGGATTTGGTTTAACTCCCATGGAGTCACATGCAGCTCCTCTCCATTTTGTTCAAGTGAATCCTTCCTGTCCATCTTCTGATACATCAAGCATATGAATTGGGTGGGTTGGGTGTCTTTGTTCATCCTCTATGATTGGTGAACTAGACACTTTCACATCCACAATCATGTTACTGGAAGATTGCTACTCACAATATTATCTCTGTCACTGGTTCTTTGAAAGATACAAGATTGAAGAGTTGCCCTTGAGCCTGTGCCAGTTCATCATCCAGCATCAAAGTCAAATCTTCCATTTCAATTTGTTCAGTGGGCTGTTTTGCTACCTGAAGAACTTCAGCACTCATAATCAGTTCAAGTGGATTGTACTGCTCATTAATGTTTGCAGTATTGGCTTGTTCTAGCAAACTTTGCTAATTTTCCTGATCTGAACTTTTTTCAGTGATGATAAGGGTTGAAAACCATTCCAATAAAATTGCATATTTCCTTCCAATGGATAGTATGCAATAATTTTCTGATGACAAAGCTAGTAATCTCACCAGATTCCTTCCTGTCTATAAAATCAAATGATATCTTCTATTGTCTGTGCCTTAACTGTTTGAACAATAAGTTTGTTCCTTAACTATGTTGTTCTTTAGTTATTTCAACTTCTTGACTTTATTTACCCTATGCCAGTTTGCCCATGAATCAGATAGTAATTAAATTAGATTCCCTACAGTGTGGAAACAGGCCCTTCGGCCCAACAAATCCACACTGACTCTCCGAAGAGTAGCCCACCCAGACCCATTCCCCTATCCTATACTTACCCCTGAGTAATGCACCTAATACTATGGGCAATTTAGCTTGACCAATTCACCTCACCTGCACATCTTTGGATTTGGGGAGGAAACCCACACAGGCACAGGGAGAATGTACAAACTCCACACAGGTAGTCACCCAAGATGGGAATCGAGCCCGAGTCCCTAGCACTGTGAGGCAGCCGTACTACCTCACTGAGCCACTGAGCAACCATGCCACCCAATAATCCAGAGATTATTATGTTAGAGGTGCTGCTTTTTAATTTAGCTCCTAACTGTTCAAATTCTTTAAGCAGAACTTAGTTTAACATGTCATTGGTACCAAGATGGATTATGAAAATTAATCCCTTCCCTTCATCTTCATCTTCTTCTCCAGCCCTGAAGGGATGTCCTTAATCCTGGCACCCGGCATGCAACAAAACCCATTCATGGTTACTGAGAACAGTATCTTTCACCCCACCTTTACTGTCCCCCACCGCTACTATGTTCCTATTTCCTTCCCTAACTGAATACCACAGTGCTCAAGATACTGTGGTCATTTTGCTCAAACCCTCTGCAGTCCTCAATCTAATCTGCCCACTCACAAGAACCCTGTAAATGTTGGGCAATTGCAGGCGCTGAGACTCTTCACCTGTAACTCTCGGGTTCTCATGCTTGCTTCACCATCAGTCACACCCTCCTGTCCCTGATCAAAACCAATTTTGTATGAGCTAGTGTGAGGTATGGTATCACCCTTCGGAGCAATTGTGTCCAGGTAACTTTCCCACTCTCTGTTGTGTCCCAGTGTCTGCAGCTCATAATCCAGCTCCTCAACTCGGATCTGGAGTTCCTTGAGCTGCAAATGTTTACTACAGATGTGTTCACTTCAGATCACATTAGTGTCCAGCAATTTCCCTTTCTAATGCTACTTACACTACTTTGCCAATGGAGTTTTGAATTGAAGATAGGCTAAACAGATGGTGCCGTTCAAGGGTCCATCTGGGCCACCTCAGAGGCTGTTCAACAGTGAAGATGCCTACAGAACATTCACCACTGAATCACTGTCAGTGAATGCCCAGCAATGCTAGAAATGTGTTCCAAATGATTTTAATAATTGCTCCCTTCATGGGACTGAGTCTTGTGAACAAAAAATATTACATGCTTGAGATGATTTTAGTTTAGAAACTTCCAGTCAGGCTATCTTGAGGATTGCTACATTCTCAATGCCAATATGATGCTAGCCTGACGTATGAAACAAGATTTACTGCCTCAGTGAAAACTTTGGGGCAATCTACTTCAGAAGAGTTATATTGAGTTGCAAGCATCATGCGGTTCGATAAATGCTGCACGAGACAGTTTTCAGATATAGGAGAAAGTGAGGACTGCACATGCTGGAGATCAGAGCTGAAAATGTGTTGCTAGAAAAGCGCAGCAGGTCAGGCAGCATCCAAGGAGCAGGAGAATTGACGTTTCGGGCATGAGCCCTTCTTCAGGAATGAGAAGAGTGTGCCAAGCAGGCTAAGATAAAAGGTAGGGAGGAGGGACTTGGGGGAGGGGCATTGGAAATGCGATAGGTGGAAGGAGGTCAAGGTGAGGGTGATAGGCCGGAGTGGGGGTGGGGGCAGAGAGGTCAGGAAGAAGATTGCAGGTTAGGAATGTGGTGCTGATTTCGAGGGTTGGGACTGCAATAAGGTGGGGGGAGGGGAAATGAGGAAGCTGGAGAAATCTGAGTTTATCCCTTGTGGTTGGAGGAGGATTCCTAGGCGGAAGATGAGGCGCTCTTCCTCCAGCCGTCGTGTTGCTATGGTCTGGCGATGGAGGAGTCCAAGGACCTGCATGTCCTTGGTGGAGTGGGAGGGGGAGTTGAAGTGTTGAGCCACGGGGTGGTTGGGTTGGTTGGTCAGGGTGTCCCAGAGGTGTTCTATGAAACATTCCGCAAGTAGGTGGCCTGTCTCCCCAATATAGAGGAGGCCACATTGGGTGCTGAAAAGACCACTCCCTCCGTGACTCCCTTGTCAGGTCCACACCCCCCACCAATCCAACCTCCACTCCCGGAACCTTCCCCTGCAACTGCAAGAAATGCAAAACTTGCGCCCACACCTCCCCCCTTAGTTCCCTCCAAGGCCCCAAGGGATCCTTCCATATCCGCCACAAATTCACCTGCACCTCCACACACATCATTTACTGCATCCGCTGCACCCGATGTGGCCTCCTCTATATTGGAGAGACAGGCTGCCTACTTGCAGAACGTTTCAGAGAACACCTCTGGGATACCCGGACCAACCAACCCAACCACCCCATGGCTCAACACTTCAACTCCCCCTCCCACTCCACCAAGGACATGCAGGTCCTTGGACTCCTCCATCGCCAGACCATAGCAACACGACGGCTGGAGGAAGAGCGCCTCTTCTTCCGCCTAGGAACCCTCCAACCACAAGGGATGAACTCAGATTTCTCCAGTTTCCTCATTTCCCCTCCCCCCACCTTACCTCAGTCCCAACCCTCGAACTCAGCACCACCTTCCTAACCTGCAGTCTTCTTCCTGACCTCTGCGCCCCCACCCCCTCCGGCCTATCACCCTCACCATAACCTTCTTCTACCTATCGCATTTCCGTGGCCCCTCCCCCAAATCCCTCTTCCCTACCTTTTATCTTAGCCTGCTTGGCACACTCTCCTCATTCCTGAAGAAGGGCTCATGCCCAAAACGTCGATTCCCCTACTCCTTGGATGCTGCCTGACCTGCTGCGCTTTTCCAGCAACACATTTTCAGTTTTCAGATATACCCAGAGAGGATGTGTCTCAGCTTGTGAGTGTCTCTGAAGTCAGGTAATGTTGAGGCACAGTGAGCTGGTGATGAAGATACCTATCAAACCCAACAGTGAAGGTTGAATCAACTTAGTGCTATATACTGAGTTAAAGCAACTCCTGAACATCTATCAGGGGGTCCTGGAGACATTGATAGGAATGGTGATAGTTTGATGCTCTGACCCAGATAACAAGTCAATGTATGTCAGTATATCATCGAGTCCCATAGACACAGCAGGACAAAGGCCATTCAATCCAGTGATACCAATGTCTTATCATAGAAATCATAGGCGGAGACATTGTGAGCAGTAGGTTGAAGATAATGAACCTCATGGTGTGAGAGTTTGATCAAATAAATCACCTGAGGGTGGATGTGATCACAGTATGCTGCCTGGTGCATCAGTGAAAACTTCACTTTTGTCTACCCAACTACATCGAAGAGGCATTCATCGTAAATTCAACAATAAACCTGTCCTTGAGCTATCCACAGAAACTTCAAGTGAGACTGAGTATCAAAGGAAATTACTATTAAGGAAACTGGAGTTTGTAATATTAGGAACAAAAACAGAAATTGCTGGAGAAATTCAGGTTCCTCTGGGGAGAAGAGCAATTAACTTTTCAAGATGTGGAGTTGCCGGTGTTGGACTGGGGTGTACAAAGTTAAAAAAATTACACAACACCAGGTTATAGTCCAACAGGTTTATTTGGAAGCACTACCATTTGGACCGCTTCTCCTTCGCCAGGTCGCCAGTGGGCCAGGATCATAAGACACAGAATTTATAGCACAAGATCATAGTGTCATTCAACTGAAATGATATATTGAACAAACCTAGATTGCTGTTAAGTCTTTCATCTTTTAGAATAGGTTGCAGGTTTCGATTCCTGTTAATAAAAAAAAAGTGACAGTTCAGTTCAGACAATGCATTAAAGGTGGAGATTAGAGTCTGTATGTATTCCAACCTTGATTCAGACTGGTTCTACTTCCAAAGTAGGAATTTATAAAATGTCGAATGGATTGATGCCTGCATTGACTGCCTGCAGATTGTGCATATTTTGAGCAAAATAGAACATATCTGCAAATGCAAATTCACCTTATAGACTTATATGTGTGCGCATGTATGTGAGGTAGAAAGAGAGAGTGTGTGTGGGAGAGATTGTGAGTGTGTGTGTGTTTGTGTATACAGTGCATGAATACAGTTTGACATGAATCCCAGCTTCTGATTGAGGCCATCCTTATAGGTATCCAACCAAGTGTGAGCATGTGCCAGTTTGAGTGTATGCAAGTGTGAGAATGGCCTCAACCGAGACCTGAGGTTTATATCGCACGATAGGTGACCCCACTACACTATACACTCTCACACACAAGCACACATACACTTACACCCTGACATATTCACACACTCATGCAGACCCTCTCATAGGCTTATTCTCCATCACACTCACGCACAGACTCTACCAAGCACGTATGCACACGCATGCACACGAACGCGTATGCACACGCACATGCATGCATGGATACGCATGCACACGCGCGCAAGCACACACTCACACTTGCACAGACTCACACTCGCATGCACTCACACTCGCACTATCTCCCACACACACATACACACACACAGACACGAACACACAATCTCTCTCCCTCACATGCACGCACACGTGCGTACACACATACACACACGCACAAATATGTCTTTGGGGTGAATTTGCATTTTAAGAATTGCATTTGCAGACACATTCTATTTTGTTCGGAATGTGCACAGTCTGCTGGCAATCAATCCACGTGACATATTATAAATTCCTACTTAGGAAATAGAACCAGTCTGACTCAAGGTTGGAATACAGCCAGGAATAACCTCACACGGTGGCACAGTGGTTAGCACTGCTGCCTTACAGTGCCAGAGATCTGCCGCAGGTGACTGACTGTATGGAGTTTGCACATTCTCCCCGTGTCTGCGTGGGTTTCCTCCCACAGTCCAAAAATGTGCAGGTTAGGTGAATTGCCCGTAGTGTTAGGTGAAGGGGTAAATGTAGGGGAATATGTCTGGGTGGGTTGTGGGTCAGTGTGGACTTGTTGGGCCGAAGGGCCTGTTTCCATACTGTAAGTAATCTAATATAATTTAGTGCATTGTCTGAGCTGAGATGTCACTTTTTTTGATGAAACCTTAAGTTATCTTGAAAATGTGACTTGAAAGGAGTTCTGGGATTAACGTAATAATGAAGTGAAACCTGCAACCCATTCTAAAAGATGAAACCCTTAACAGTAACCTAGGTTTGTTCAATATACCATATTACTTGCATGATACTATGATCTTGACCTATAAATTTTGTGTCTTATGAGCCTGCTCCACTGGCTAACTGATGAGGGCACAGCACTCTGAAAGCTAGTACTTCCAAGTAAACATATGACTATAACCTAATTTTTCAAGTCCAGTGATGCTTCTTCAAAACAATAATACATCTATACAAATATAGATGAAGAATGCATTGTTATGGGAGTCATATCCTGAATACTAAATATGCTTGTTGCACCCCAAAATAGTTAAAAGTCATGAAACCTATTGAGTCATAGAGATATACAGCACAGAAATAGACGCTTCAGACGAACTTGTCCATGCCGACCAGATATTCCAACCTAATCTAGTCCCACCTGCCAGCACCTGGCCCATATCCCTCCAAACCCTTCCTATTCATATACCCATCCAAATGCCTTTTTAATGTTGTAATTATATCAGCCTCCACCACATCCTCTAGCAGCTCATTCCACACACACACCACAAACATTACCCCTTCAGTCTGTTTTATATCTTTCCTGTCTCACCCTCTAGTTCTGGACTCCCCCACCCCAGGGAAAATACTTTGTCTATTTATCCTGTCCATGCCCCTTATGATTTTATAAACCTCTATAAGGTCACCCCTCAGACTCCGACGCTCCAGAGAAAATAGTCCCAACATATACAGCCTCTCCCTAAAAGCTCAAATCCTCCAACCCTGGTAATATCCTTGTAAATCTTTTCTGAACCCTTTCAAGTTTCACAACATCTTTCCGATAGGAAGGAGCCGAGAATTACATACAATATTCCAAAATTGGCTTAACCAATGTCCTGTACAGCCGCAACATAACCTCCCAACTCCTGTCCTCAATACTCTGACCAATAAAGGAAAGCAGACCAAACGCTTCTTCACTATCCTATCTACCTGCAACTTTACTTTCAAGGAGCTATGAACCTGCACTCCAAGGTCTCTTTGTTCAGCAACACTCCCTAGGACCTTACCATTAAGTGTATAAGTCCTGCTAAGATTTGCTTTCCCAAAATGAAGCACCTTGCATTTATCTAAATCAAACTGCATCTGCCACTTCTCAGCCCATTGGCCCATCTGGTGAAGAACCCGTTGTAATCTGAGGTAACCTTCTTCATTGTCTACTACACTTCCAATTTTGGTGTCATTAGCAAACTTACTAAGTATACGTCTTATGTTCCACATCCAAATCATTTACATAAATGACAAAAAGTAGTGGACCCAGCACTGATCCTTGTGGCACTCCACTGGTCACAGGCCTCCAGTCTGAAAAACAAATCTACACCACCACCCTCTGTCTTCTACCTTTGAGCCAGTTCTGTATCCAAATGGCTAGTTCTCCCTGTATTCCACAAGATCAAACCTTGCTAATCAGTTTCCCATGGGGAACCTTGTAGAATGCCTTACTGAAGTCCATATAGATCACATCTACTGCTCTGCCCTCATCAATCTTCTTTGTTACTTCTTCAAAAAGCTCAATCAAGTTCATGAGACATGATTTCCCACACACTAAGCTATGTTGACTATCCCTAATCAGTCCTCGCCTTTCCAAAAACATGTATATCCTGTCCCTCAGGATTCCCTCCAACAACTTGCCCACCACAAACGTCAGGGTTGCAAGAGTCGCAGATAGATAGGATAGTGATAAAGGCATTTGGTATGCTTTCCTTTATTGGTCAGAGTTTTCAGGACAGGAGTTGGGAGGTCATGATGCGTCTGTACAGGACATTGGTTAGGCCATTTTTGGAATATTGCGTGTATGATTCCTGGCTTGTCTTTACCACCTTTCTTAAATAGTGACACCACGTTAGCCAACCTCCCGTCTTCCAACACCTCACCTGTGACTATCGATGATATAAATATCTCAGCAAGGGGCCCAGCAATCACTTCCCTACCCTCCCACAGAATTTTGGGGTACACTTGATCAGACCCTGGGGATTTATCCACCTTTATGCTTTTCAATAAATCTTGCACTTCCTCCTTTATGGACATTTTTCATGATGTCACCATCTATTTCCCTACAATCTATATCTTCCATGTCCTTCTCCACAGTAAACACTTATGCAAAATACTCATTTATTATCTCCCTCAACTTCTGCAGTTCCACACAATGGTCACATTGCTGATCTTTGAGTGGACCTATTCTCCCTTGTTACCCTTTTGTTCTTAAAAACTCTTTGGATTCTCCTTAGCCGCACTTGCCAAAGCTATCTCATGTCCCCTTTTCGCCCACCTGATTTTCTTCTTAAGTGTACTCCTACTGCCTTTGTACTCTTCTAAGAATTCACTCAATCTATCCTGTCTGTACCTAACATATGCTTCCTTCTTTTTCTTAACGAAACCCTCAATTTCTTGAGTCACCCAGCATCCCCTATACCTGCCACCCTTTCCTTTCACCCTGCCAGGAATATACTGTCTCTGGACTCTCGTTCTCTCATTTCGGAAGGCTTCCCATTTTCCAGCTGTCCCTTTACCTGCAAACATCTCCCCAGTCAGCTTTTGAAAGTTCTTGCCTAATACCGTCAAAATTAGTCTTCCTCCAATTTAGAACTTAAACTTTTAGATCTGGTCTATCCTGTTCCATCACTATTTTAAAACTAAATAGAATTATGGTCTCTGGCCCCAAAGTGCTTCCCCACTGACACCTCAGTCACCTGCCCTGCCTTATTTCCCAAGAGTAGGTCAGGTTTTGCAGCTTCCCCAGTAGATACATCCACATACTGAATCAGAAAATTGTCTTGTACACACTTAACAAATTCCTCTCCATCTAAACCCTTAACACTGTGGCAGTCCCAGTCTATGTTTGGAAAGTTAAAATCCCCTACCATAACCACCCTATTATTCTTACAGATAACTGAAATCTCCTGATAAATGTGTTTTTCAATTTCCCGCTGACTATTAAGGGGTCGATAATACAATCCAAATAAGGTGATCATCCCTTTCCTATTTCTCAGTTCCACCCAAATAACATCACTGGATGTATTATCCTCCCTCTGTACAGCTGTAATGCTATCCCTTATCAAAAACACCACTCCCCCTCCTCTCTTGCCTCCCTTTTTAACCTTCCTGTAGCATTTGTATCCTGGAACATTAAGCTGCCAGTCCTGCCCATCCCTGAGCCATGTTTCTGTAATTGCTATGATATCCCAGTCCCATGTTCCTAACCATGCCCTGAGTTCATCTGCCTTTCCTGTAAGGCCTCTTGTATTGAAATAAATGCAGTTTAATTTATCAGTCCTACCTTGTTCCCTGCTTTGTCCCTGCCTGCCCTGGCTGTTTGACTCGCTTCTTTTATCAACTGTACCAGTCTCAGATTGATCTCTTTCCTCCGTGTCTACCTGTGTTATCCCCTCCCCCCCAACCCCCCTCCACCTTACTAGTATAAATCCTCCTGAGCACCTCCAGCAAATCTCCTTGCCAGTATATTAGTCCCCTTCCAATTCAGGTGCAATTCATCCTCCTTGTACTTCTACCCCAGAAGATATTCCAATGATCCACAAATGTGAATCCTTCTCCCATACACCAGCTCCTCAGCCATGCATTCATCTGCTCTATCCTCCTATTCCTTCCCTCACTCGCTCGCAATCTAAATATTACTACTCTCGAGGACCTCCTTTTTAATTTTTTTGCCTAACTCTCTGTAATCTCCCTTCAGAATCTCATCCTTTTCCCTTCCTATGTCAGAGATGGGTTCAAGTGTGTATACTTCAACGCAAGGAGTATCAGAAGTAAGGTGGGTGAACTTAAGGCGTGGATTGGTACTTGGGACTACAATGTTGTGGCCATCACGGAAATGTGGATAGAAGAGGGACAGGAATGGTTGTTGGAGGTTCCTGGTTACAGATGTTTCAGTAAGATTAGGGAGGGTGGTAAAAAAGGAGGGGGTGTGGCGTTGCTAATTAGAAATGGTATAACGGCTGCAGAAAGGCAGTTCGAGGGGGATCTGCCTTTGGAGGTAGTATGGGCTGAAGTCAGAAATAGGAAAGGAGCAGTCACCTTGTTGGGTGTTTACTATAGGCCCCCCAATAGCAGCAGAGATGTGAAGAAACAGATTGGGAAACAGATTTTGGAAAGGCGCAGAAGCCACAGGATAGTAGTCATGGGTGACTTCAACTTCCCAAACATTGATTGGAAGCTCTTTAGATCAAGTAGATTGGATGGGGCGGTGTTTGTGCAGTGTGTCCAGGAAGCTTTTCTAACTCAGTATGTAGATTGTCCGACCAGAGGGGAGGCCATATTGGATTTGGTACTCGGTAACGAACCAGGACAAGTGATAGGCTTGTTAGTGGGTGAACATTTTGGTGATGATGACCACAATTCTGTGACTTTCACCTTGGTTATGAAGAGAGATAGGCGCATGCAACAGGGTAGGTTTTACAATTGGGGGAAGGATAAATATGATGCTGCAAGACAGGATCTGAGGAGCATAAGTTGGGAGCATAGGCTGTCAGGGAAGGATGTCATTGAAATGTGGAACTTTTTCAAGGAACAGATACGACGTGTCCTTGATATGTATGTACCTGTCAGGCAGGAAAGAAATGGTCGTGTGAGGGAACCTTGGTTGACGAGGGAGGTTGAATATCTAGTAAAGAGGAAGAATGAGGCTTACATAAGGCTGAGGAAACAGGGTTCAGACAGAGCGTTGGAGGGATACAGGATAGCCAGGAGGGAGCTGAAGAAAGGGATTAGGAGAGCTAAGAGAGGGCATGAAAAATCTTTGGCGGATAGGATCAAGGATAACCCTTGATCAAGGCCTTTTATGCGTATGTGAGAAGCATGAGAATGACGAGAACGAGGGTAGGTCCAATCAAGGACAGCAGTGGGAGGCTGTGTATTGAGTCAGAAGAGATAGGAGAGGTCTTGAATGAGTACTTTTCTTCAGTATTTACAAATGAGAGGGACCGTATTGTTGAAGAGGAGAGTATGAAACGGACTGGTAAGCTAGAGGAGATACTTGTTAGGAAGGAAGATATATTGGGCATTTTGAAAAACTTGAGGATAGACAGGTCCCCCGGGCCTGACGGGATATATCCTAGGATTATGTGGGAAGCATGAGAGGAAATTGCAGAGTCATTGGCAATGATCTTTTCATCTTCACTGTCAACGGGGGTGGTACCAGGGGACTGGAGAGTGGCGAATGTTGTGCCCCTGTTCAAAAAAGGGAATAGGGATAACCCCTGGAATTACAGGCCAGTTAGTCTTACTTCGGTGGTAGGCAAAGTAATGGAAAGGGGTACTGAGGGATAGGATTTATGAGTATCTGGAAAGACACTGCTTGAGTAGGGACAGCCAGCATGGATTTGTGAGGGGTAGGTCTTGCCTTACAAGTCTTATTGAATTCTTCGAGGAGGTGACCAAGCATGTGGATGAGGGTAGAGCAGTTGGATGTAGTATACATGGATTTTAGTAAGGCATTTGATAAGGTTCCCCATGGTAGGCTTATGCGGAAAGTCAGGAGGCATGGGATAGAGGGAAATTTGGCCAGTTGTATAGAGAACTGGCTAACCGGTCGAAGTCAGAGAGTGGTGGTAGATGATAAATATTCAGCCTGGAGCCCAGTTACAAGTGGAGTTCCGCAGGGATCAGTTCTGGGTCCTCTGCTGTTTGTAATTTTTATTAATGACTTGGAAGAGGGAGTCGAAGGGTGGGTCAGTAAATTTGCAGACGATACGAAGATTGGTGGAGTTGTCGATAGTGAGGAGGGCTGTTGTCGGCTGCAAAGAGACTTAGATATGATGCAGAGTTGGGCTGAGGAGTGGCAGATGGAGTTCAACCCTGTTAAGTGTCAGGTTGTCCATTTTGGAAGGATAAATAAGAATGCGGAATACAGGGTTAATGGTAGGGTTCTTAGTAAGGTGGACGAGCGGAGAGATCTTGGGGTCTATGTTTATAGATCTTTGAAAGTTGCCACTCAGGTGGATAGAGCTTGTAAGAAGGCCTATTGTGTATTAGCGTTCATTAGCAGAGGGATTGAATTCAAGAGTCGTGAGGTGATGTTGCACTGTACAGGACCTTGGTAAGGCCACATTTGGAGTACTGTGTGCAGTTCTGGTCGCCTCACTTTAGGAAAGATGTGGAAGCTGTGGAGAGGGTGCAGAGGAGATTTACCAGGATGTTGCCTGGAATGGAGAATAGGTCATACGAGGATAGGTTGAGATTGCTAGGCCTTTTCTCATTGGGACGGCGAAGGATGAAGGGTGACTTGATAGAGGTTTATAAGATGATCAGGGGAATAGATAGAATAGACAGTCAGAGACTTTTTCCCCGGGTACAACAGAGTGTTACAAGGGGACATAAATTTAAGGTGAAGGGTGGAAGGTATAGGGGGGATATCAGGGGTAGGTTCTTTACCCAGAGAGTGGTGGGGGCATGGAATGCGCTGCCTGTGGGAGTGGCAGAGTCAGAATCATTGGTGACCTTTAAGCGGCAATTGGATAGATACATGGATGGGTGCTTAAGCTAGGACAAATGTTCGGCACAACATCGTGGGCCGAAGGGCCTGTTCTGTGCTGTATTGTTCTATGTTCTATGTTGTTGGTTCTAATGTGTACAATGACCTCCTGCTGGGCCCTCTCCTCTTGAGAGCATTCTGCACCCTCTCTGAGGCATCCTTGATCCTGGCACCAGGGAGGCAACAAACCATTCTGATTTTTCGCTACTGGCCACAGAAATGTCTGGTTGTTCCTCGGACTAGAAAGTCCCCTAACAAAACCGATCTCCTGGAACCTGACGTACCCCTCATCGCATTAGAGCCAGTCTCGATACCAAAAACCTGGCTGTTCGTGCTACAGTCCCCTGAGAATTCATCATCCCTTACATTTTCCAAATCAGCATACTTTTTTGAAATGGGGATAGCCACAGAAGACTCCTGCACTACCTGCATACTTGTCCTACCTTTCCTGGAGTTAACCCATCTACTTGACTGTATCTGCCAAAAGAATTTTAAGCAGACCACCAGAATATCAAGAAAGGGAAAAAATAATCCAAATCATACACCAGGGAAACATCAGTTGATATCAGACACCCAAAATAAGTTAAGGAAGGTCAGAAATTCTCACATTCAAATGAAGTTCCAGGCTGAGAAATTAATAGAATGCTTCAGCTTTTTATTTAGTAAAAATAAATCATTGTTCTAAATGTTTAGAATTGTCAGGAAAGCTGCAGAAAAACCTTGAGAAAAGTATACTCATTAAGATAATTGCTAGATCTGTGGTATAATTTGACTAATTAGGGTGTAGAAGCTGAGGACAGAAGAAGAATTTGTTAAACATCATTGTTTTGATGTTTAAACAATTTTTTTGTTGTGTAGCTGAAAATAATCTTCAAGATACCAAATTTTACAATTTAAGAAGGTGCAATTTTTTTGGGAAGGTGATTGGCTGCTGGTATTATTGCTCAACTATTCATCCAAAGACCCAGATAATGCTTTGGGGATCCAGGTTCAAATCCTACCATGACAGATGGTGGAATTTAAATTCAATAAAAAAAATCTGAAATTAAGAATCTACTGATGACCATGAAGTCATTGTCGATTGTTGGAAAAACCCATCTGGTTCACTAATGTTATTTAGGGACATTCTCACCTGGTCTGGCCTTAATGTGACTCCAGACCCACAGCAGTGTGGTTGACTCTCAATTGCCTTCTGAAATGGCCTAGCAAGCCACTCTGTTCTTCCAATCACTCCAAAGTCTCAAAGAAATGAAACCGGATGAATCATCTGGCTTTGAGCTAGGGTCCGGAAAAGACTAACAGCAGAAACAGCCCTGTCAATGATGCAAAGTCCTCCTCACTAACATCTGGGGGCCAGTGCCAAAATTGTGACAGCAGTCTTACAGAGAGGGAGGGACTTCCTCTGGAAGTCCTCAACATTGAATCTGGAGACCACGAAGTCTCATGGCTTCAGGTTAAACATAGGCAAGGAAACCCCCTTCTGATACGAAAGTCGGAGGAGTTGTTGACAGTGAGGAAGGATGTGGCAGGTTACAGCAGGATATAGAGAAGCTGCAGAGCTGGGCAGAAAGGTGGCAAATGGAATTCAATGTAGCTAAATGTGAGGTGATTCACTTTGGGAAGAATAACAAAAAGATGGGGTACTGGGCTAATGGTCGGATACTTGGTAGTGTGGATGAGCAGAGGGATCTTGGTGTCCATGTACACAGATCTCTGAAAGTTGCCACCCAGGTAAATAGTGCGGTGAGGAAGGCATATGGCGTACTGGCTTTTATTGGTAGAGGAATTGAGTTCCGGAGTCCTGAGGTCATGATGCAGTTGTATAAAACTCTGGTGCGGCAGCATCTGGAATATTGTGTGCAGTTTTGGTCGCCATACTATAGGAAGGATGTGGAGGCACTGGAACGGGTGCAGAGGAGGTTTACCAGGATGTTGCCTGGTATGGAAGGAAGATCGTATGAGGATAGACTGAGACACTTGGGACTGTTTTCATTAGAGAAAAGAAGGTTTAGGGGTGACTTGATTGAGGTGTACAAGATGATTAGGGGGTTAGATAGGGTTGACAGTGTGAACCTTTTCCCGCGTATGGAGTCGGGTATTACAAGGGGGCATAGCTTTAAATTAAGGGGGGGTAGATATAGGACTGAAGTTAGGGGTAGGTTCTTCACTCAGCGAGTCGTAAGTTCATGGAATGCCCTGCCAGCAGCAGTGGTGGACTCTCCCTCTTTATGGGCATTTAAGCGGGCATTGGATAGGTATATGGAGGATAGTGGGTTAGTATAGGTTAGGTGGGCTTGGATCGGCGCAACATCGAGGGCCAAAGGGCCTGTACTGCGCTGTATTCTTCTATGTTCTATGATACTGTCCTCTCTCAGCAGATGAATCGGTACTTCTCCATGTTGAACAACACCTAGAGATTAGATTAGATTAGATTAGATTAGATTACATTAGATTAGATTAGATTACATTACAGTGTGGAAACAGGCCCTTCGGCCCAACAAGTCCACACCGACCCGCCGAAGCAAAACCCACCCATACCCCTACATTTACCCCTTACCTAACACTACGGGCAATTTAGCATGGCCAATTCACCTGACCCTGCACATCTTTTGGACTGTGGGAGGAAACCGGAGCACCCGGAGGAAACCCACGCAGACACGGGGAGAACGTGCAAACTCCACACAGTCAGTCGCCTGAGGCGGGAATTGAACCCGGGTCTCAGGCGCTGTGAGGCAGCAGTGCTAACCACTGTGCCACCGTGCCGCCCACAGGTGGCACAGAGGTGGCACTGAGGATGGCCAGGCACAAAATATACACTGGGGTGGGGGATTTCAATGTCCATCATCAAGAATGGCTCGGCAGAAGTACTACTGATCGACTGGTTGGATCTTAAAGGACATAGGTGCCAAACTGGGTCTGCAGCTGGGTGGTGAGGGAATCAACAAGAGGGAAAAAACATACAGCACATTATCATTACCAGCCTGCCTGATGCAGATGTATCTGTCCATGACAGTATTGGTAAGAGTGACCACCACACAGTCCTTGTGGAGATGAAGTTCTGCCTTCATATTGAGAATAACCTCCATCATGTTGTGTGGCAATATAACCGTGCTAAATGAGACAGACTTCAAACAGATCTAGCAACTCAAAATTGGGCATCCATGAGATGCTGTGGGCCATCAACAGCAGCAGAGTTGTACTCCAACACAATCTGTAACCTCATGGTCCAGCATAAACTTTACTCAAGCATTACCATCAAGCCAGGGGATCAACCCTATTATAATGGAAAGTGGAGGAGAGAAAGCATAGAACAACATCAAGCATACCTGAAGTTGAGGTGTCATTTGGTGAAGCCACTAAACGGGCCTACTTGCATGCCAAACAGCATAAACAGTAAGTGATAAACAGCAAGTGATAAACAGAGCGTTGCCACAACTAACGGATCAGATCTCAGCTCTGCAGTCCTGCTACATTCAGTCAGGAATGATGGTGGTCAATTAAACAACTCATTGGAGGAAGAGGTTCCACAAATATCCCCATCGTCAATGAAGGATGAACCCAGCTTATCGGTGCAAAAGATAAGGCTGAAGCTTTCACAGCAATCTTCAGCCAGTAGTGCTGAGTGGATGATTCACCTCGGCCTCCTCCAGTGGTCCACAGTATTACAGGTACCAGTCTTCAGTCAATTTGAGTCACTCCACATGATATCACGAAATGGTTGGAGGCACTGGATATTCCAAAAGCTACAGACCCTGACAACATTCCAGCAACAGTATTGAAGACTTGTGCTCCAGAACTTGCCACTCCCCTAGCCAAGCTGTTTCAGTATAGTTATAACAGTGGCATCTACTCGACAACGTGAAAAATTGCCCAGAGATGTCCCAGACATAAGAAGCAGGACAAGTCCAACTCGACCGATCACCGACCCATCAGTCTAGATTAGATTTAGATTACATTACAGTGTAGAAACAGGCCCTTCGGCCCAACAAGTCCACACCAACCCGCCGAAGCGAAACCCACCCATACCCCTACATTTACCCCTTACCTAACACTACGGGCAATTTAGCATGGCCAATTCACCTGACCCTGCACATCTTTTGGACTGTGGGAGGAAACCGGAGCACCCGGAGGAAACCCACGCAGACACGGGGAGAATGTGCAAACTCCACACAGTCAGTCGCCTGAGGCGGGAATTGAACCCGGGTCTCAGGCGCTGTGAGGCAGCAGTGCTATCCACTGTGCCACCGTGCCGCCCACCAACTGTTGATCATCAATAAAGTGATGGAAGGTGTCATCAACAGTGCTATCAAGCAGCACCTGCTCAGCAATAACGTGCTCACTGACACCCAGACTGGGGTCCGCCAGGGCTGATCAGCTCCTGACCCCATTACAACCTTGGTTCAAACATGAAGAAGAGAGTTGAATTCCAGAAGGGAGGTGAGAGTGACAGCCCTTGACATCAAGGATGTATTTGACCAAATGTTGAATCAAGGAGCCCTGGGAAAACTGGAATCAATGGATATCAGGGGGAAAACTCTCTGGTAGTTAGAGTCATACCTGTCACATAGAAAGATGATTGTGGTTGCTGGAGGTTAGTCCTCAGCGTAGTGTCCTAGGCCCAACCATCTTCAACTGCTTCATTAATGACCTTCCCTTCATTATAAAGTCAGAAGTGGGGATGTTCAATGATAATTTCACAACGTTCAGCACCATTTGCGACTCCTCAGACACTGAAGCAATCCGTGTCCAAATGCAACGAGATCTGGACAATATCGAGTCTTGGGCTAACAAGTGGCAAGTAACATTCGTGCCACACAAATGCCAGGTTATGACTGTCATCAATAAGAGACAATCTATCCATCACCCTTTGATACTCAATGGTGTTACCGTCACTGAATCACCCGCTATCAACATCCTGGGAGTTATCATTGTTCAGAAATTCAACTGGACCCACCGTGTAAACGCAATGGCTACAAGAGCAGGTCAGAAGCTAGGAATACAGTGGCAAGTATCTCACCTCCTGACCCCTGAAAGCCTGCCACCATCTACAAGGCACATGTCAGGAGTGTGAAGGAATACTCCCCACTTGCCTAGATGAGTATAGTCCCTACCACACTCAAGATGCTTGACACCATCCAGGACAAAGCAGCGGGCTTGATTCATATTGCATCCACAGCATCCACTCCTTCCACCTCCAGCGCTTTTAAACAGCAATGTTTACTATTGATAAGATACACTGCAGAAATTCACCAAAAACCCTCAGACACACTTTACAAACTCACAACCACTTCCATTTAGAAGGACAAAGGCAGCAGATATATGGGAATAATATCACCTCCAAGGCACTCCAAGCCACT
The DNA here is from genome assembly GCF_037043375.1 of Chiloscyllium plagiosum. Lineage (NCBI taxonomy): Eukaryota > Metazoa > Chordata > Chondrichthyes > Orectolobiformes > Hemiscylliidae > Chiloscyllium > Chiloscyllium plagiosum. The sequence continues at coordinate 87,972,816 of NW_028270149.1, read as the reverse complement.
CAACATCCTAAATTGGAAGTATATTGTTGTTCCTACACTGTCGCTGGGTAAAATTCCTGGAATTCCCTCCCAAAGGTATTGTGAGTCAATCCACAGCAGGTGGGAGAAAATGAGGACTGCAGATGCTGGAGATCAGAGTCGAGGGTGTGGTGCTGGAAAGCACAGCAAGTCAGGCAGCATCCGAGGAGCAGGAGAATTGACATTTCAGGCATAAGTCCTTCATTAGGAAGGCCACAGTTTCAAACCCACAGCAGGTGGACTGCAGTGGGTCAGGAAGGCAGCTCTGCACCACCTCAAGGGCAACTATGGACAGACAATGGATGCTGGCAAGCCAGCAGCACCCACATCCTACAAAATAAGTCTTTAAAAAATCTCAAGGACAAAGAGCAGAAAGAGTGTGCATCATCTGTTTTGTTCAAAAAGCTATTAAACTTATCATGGAGAAAAGAAACTGGAAAAATAAAAAGAGTCCTTCCTTCCATCTTTTCTCTGATTTTCAATAAATAAAAACACGGTATTTTTTTCATTATAAAATACTTCACCAATCATTGAAAATTTGAAAATATTCTTTTCAGCATAGGTAGAAGGTTAATTCTGAATGATTTCTGAAGTTTTTCAGACTTAATTAACAGAAATTAAAGAACATTACTGATACGGAAAATAAGAAGATAGAATTTAAATATCTTCATTAAAACAACAAAGCTTCTTAATGACAAAATTTCAAGTAATCCGTCTTCATTAACCATTAATTAAAGAAAATTAGTGCAATATTCTTTTATTAAATGCTGAAGAAGAAAACATTTAATGCAACTGAAGTGATAAACATTGAATGGCAATTCCAGCTACATCTACAAAATAATTACAGATTTCCAGTGAAACATTTAAATAAATAAAGTAACACAGAAGCCTACAGTGACAATGCATCAATATATTACACCTCTAACAGATTTAAGTTTGCAGATAGTTTTGATTTCCTTTTATTCAGAGGATGTGGGCATCACTGTTTGAGCCAGTATTTATTGCTTTTCCCTAGTTGCTGGGTACTTTCCACCTACTACTACCCTCTGCCTTCTACAGGCACAGTTATGGATAGGACCAATCAGGGATAGTGGAGGGAACTTGTGCCTGGAGTTGGGGGAGTTAGGGAAGGTCCTTAATGAATACTTTGCTTCAGTATTCACTTGTGAGAGGGACCTTGTCATTTGTGAGGACAGTGTGAAACAGGCTGATATGCTGGAACAGGTTGATGTTAAAAAGGAGGATGTGCTGGAGATGTTGAAAAATATGAGGATAGATGAGTCCTCTGGGCCAGGTGGGATACACCCAAAGTTACTACAGGAAGTAAGGGAAGAGATTGCTGTGTCTTTGGTGATGATCTTTGCGTCTTCACTGTCCACTGGAGTAGTACCAGATGATTGGAGGGTGGCAAATGTTATTCCCTTGTTCAAGAAAGGGAATAGAGATAACCCTGGGAATTACAGACCAGTCAGTCTTATGTCATGGTGGTCAAAGTACTGGAGAGAATTCTGAGAGTGAGGATTTATGATTATTTGCAAAACTATAGTTTGATTACAGATTGTCAGAATGGTTTTATGAGGGGCAGGTCATGCCTTACCACCTTATTGAACTCTTTGAGGATGTGATAAAATACATTGATGAAAGTAAAGCAGTGGATGTGGTGAATTTGGATTTTAGTAAGGTGTTTAATAAGGTTCCCCATGGCAGGTTCATTCAGAAAGTAAGGAGGCATGGGATACAATTGGCTGGCATAGAAGACCGGGGTGATGGTAGATGGAAAGTATTCAGCCTGGAGCTCGGTGAACAGTGGTGTTCCTAGGGGATTTGTTCTGGGACCTCTGCTCTTGGGTGATTTTTATAAATAAGTTGGATGAGGAAATGGAAGGGTGGATTAGTAAGTTTGCCAGTAACATGAAGATTGGTGGAATGTGGAGGACTGTTGTAGGTTGCAATGGGATATTGACAGGATGCAGAGCTGGGCTGAGAAGAGTAGATGGAGTTCAATCTGGAAAAAATTAAAGAGATTCATTTTGGAAGGTTGAATTTGAATGAAGATTACAGGGTTAAAGGCAGGATTCTTGGCAGTGTGGAGGAACAGAGGGATCTTCGTGTCCACATCCACAAATCACTCAAAGTTGCCACCCAGATTGACAAGGTTGTTAAGAAGTTGTATGGTGTTTTGGTTTTCATTAGCAGGGGGATTGATTTTAAGAGCTGTGAGGTTCTGCTGCAGCTCTAAAAAAAACTTGGTTAGATGACTCATGGAATATTGTGTTCAGTTCTGGTCGCCTCATTATATGAAAGATGTGGAAGCTTTAGAGAGGGTGCAGAGGAGATTTACCAGGATTCTCCCCGTACTGGAGGGCATGTCATATGAAGAAAGGTTGAGGGAGCTAGGGCTTTTCTCATGGGAGTGAAGAAGGATGAGAGGTGACCTGATAGAGGTGTACAAGTCTTAGATAGAGTGGATAGCCAGAAACCTTTTCCCATGAGGGGGCATAATTTTAAGGTGATTGGAAGAAGGTTTAGGGGAGATGTCAGAGGTAGATCCTTTACACAGAGAGTAATGAGTGCATGGAATGCACTGCCAGCAGTGGGAGTAGAATCAGATATATTAGAGACATTTAAGCGACTCTTGGATAGGCTCGTGGATGATAGTAAAAATGAAGCGTATGCAGGTTGGTTCTATCTTAGAGTAGCATAAAAGTTTCGTACAACATAGAGGGCCGAAGGGTCTGTACTGTACTGTGCTGTACTGTTCAATGTTTGATGCTCTAGTTGCCCTTGAGAAGGTGATGATGAGCTGTTTTCTTGAACTGCAACATTCTGTAGGTAGACCCACAATGCCATCATGGAGGGCGTTCCAGGAATTTGACCCAATAACAGTGAAGGAATGGCGATATCTTTCCAAGTCAGAATGGTGAATGGTTTGGAGGGGAACTTGCAGGTGGTGATAGTCCCATGTATCTGCTGCCCTTGTCCTTCTAGATGCTTGTGGTCGCGAGTTTAGAAGGTGCAGTCTAAGTAGCTTTGAAGGATTTCTGCGGTGCATCTCGTTGATGGTACCCACTGCTGCTGCTCAGCATCAGTGATGGAGAGAGTGGATGTTTGTGGATGTGGTGTCAATCATGCAGACTGCTTTGTCCTGGATGGTGTCAAACTTTTTGAGTATTGTTGTAGCTGTATTTGTCCACATAAGTGGGGAGCATTCCATCACACTCCAAACCTGTGCCCTGGAAATGGTGGACAGGGAGTCAGGAGGTGAGCTACTCACCACAGTCTTCCTCGCTTCTGACACGCTCTTGTGGCTACAGTGTTTATGTCACAAGCCCAATTCAGTTCTGGTCAATGGTAATCCCTGGGCTTTTGGTAGTCAGGGATTCAATAATAGTAACATTATTAAATGCTAAGGTATAGTGGGTAAATTGTATGCTCCATCAAATACAATGTTGAGACATGGAATGGAACTGATTTTTGTGGAAGAGTCAGTGTACAAAATACAGAATTTTTCAGAATTATAGAAGAATTTCAGTGAAGAAGTAAAGCTATTTAGGCCCTTGATCTTGTTTTAAAATCTTAGAATATAAGAGAAGAGATAAATATGTTTTATGATATCATAAAACCATTTGGCAATTAAAGAACACTAAACACTAATCATTGAGTGGAGAGAACACCATTTAGTGAAAGAATACATCTTCCTGTTAACACTGTTACTAATGATCAATATACACTGTCAGAATATTGTGATTTTACAAATTTGCAGCTAATGGGCGACAGAATTATGATTGGAATTTCTGACGTTTTTCTTTCAGATATATTACAACCAAAAGAGCGTTTTGTTGGGGAAGAGTTTTCCAGATGGTGGGAAAACTGCACAGCAGGTCAGGGAGCATCCGAGGAGCAGGAGAATCGACGTTTCGGACATACGCCCTTCATCAGTGACCAGATGGTGGGAGAAGCTGGATCCATAACAGCTCAAAGGAATGATGGGAATAGAAAGTCAAGTTCTATGAATTGGATCTGACATCAATTTTCTAAAGTATAATTACGCCAAAATATCTTCATAAGTTGACACAACATGTCTTTAGATTCTAGACACTAGAAATGACTGTTCCAGATGTAGGTTTAAAATACCACACAACCTGCTTTAACATGCCAATGTAATCTTTGTAAGAAAGTGGGACATTTACAGAAAAGTGTAAAGAACCTTTGAACCTCAGAACTAATAATGTCTACTTGGACAAAAAGATGATCATCTCACAGCAAGCATCTTTGGAAGAAATTCCCAGACTACAAAAATATTGCTTCATTGGAACTTCTTCTATCTAAGATGTGAGGAGAAAGTGAGGGCTGCAGATGCTGGAGATCAGAGTTGAAAATGTGTTGCTGGAAAAGCGCAGCAGGTCAGGCAGCATCCAAGGAACAGGAGAATCGACGTTTCGGGCATAAGCCCTTCCTCAGGAATCCCTGAAATCCTTTTAAATCAAAGCGATATTAAAAAATAATCTTAAAAGACCGATCCCAGATGGAACAGGTGTACATTGCTGAAAAAAAACACTTCATTTCTGAAAAGAAACTTAAAATTCACTGGTAAAATTTGACAGTGTATTACAGATGTCACTCAGCTCAGAAGCCATAAACAATGACCAATGTAACTTTATTAAAATAGAGGAAAACTTTGCAGTTCTCAGAAGACTGCTTCCTGAATGGAAAACAACAGTACACGACATGCCTTAAGTTAGTTGATACAGCACATTATCCCCTGCCATTTTCACCACCTACAATCAGACCCCAACACCAGAGATATATTTCTCTCCCCAACCCTAACAGCATTCGGCAGAGACCATTCCTTCTACGACTCCCTTGTTAGGTCCATACACCCCCACCCTCCACTCCCAGTACCTTCCCTCGCTGCCACAAGAGGTGTAAAACCTGCACCCACAACTCCCCTCCTCATCTCCATCCAAAGCCTCAAAAGATCCTTCGACATCCAGCAGAAATTTTCCTGCACATCCAAATACCTCATCTACTGTGTCCGTTGCTCTCGATGTGATCTTCTCGACATTGGGGAGACAGGACTCCAACTCCCGGAACGTTTCAGGCAACAACTCTGGAACACAGGCACCAAATAATCCCACTGCCGAACACTTCAACTCCCCCCGCTCACTCGGCCATGGACATGCAAGTCCTGGGCCTCCTCCACTGCTAAATCCAAGCCACCCGATGCCTAGAGGAAGAACACCTCATCTTCCACTTGGGCACCTCCCAGCATCAATGTCGGCTTCACCAGTTTCCACATCTCCCCTCCCCCCACCTCATCCCAGATCCAACCCCCCAACCGGGCACTGTCCTCTTGGACTGTCCTACCTGTCCAGCTTCCTTCCCACCTATCTGGTCCACCCTCCACGCTGACCGATCACAATCACCCCCCACCCACATTTATCTATTGCCTTCGCAAACACCTCACCCCCACCCCCATTCATTATCCTCCTATTTATCTCTCAGCCCCCTTCCCCCCAACCTGATGAAGGGCTTATGCCCAAAACATTGATTCTCCTGCTCCTCGGATACTGCCTGACCTGCTGTGCTCTTCCAGCACCACACTCTTGACTCTAATCTCCAGCATCTGCAGTACTCACTTATCCTGTAACTCAGATATAATGCAACTAGCAATAAGTTAATATATAAAAATGTACTGTTTATCAAGACTTGTGCTGAAGATGTCAGGTGGGCATCCATCCTTACTTGGTAACAGCAACTCAGAACATTACCATTAAGAAGGAATTATAACAGTAGCTCCACCCTAGGCATCCCAGATGGCTCAAGTGGTTACAACCATGGGAGCAGATACCTTGCCAGCAAAGATCGCATCTGAAAATATACCACATTGACAGTGATTGCTTGTCCCAGATCTCACTTATAGAATGATATCAGTGCCTACTGCAATCAAAACCCATCTCTCCTTTTAAGAGATACAGGGTTACATTAACCACTTATGATATTTGGCCCTCGGATGTCACACCAATTGCTGAACAACATGCGGACGACTGTGTGTTCACAGAAATTAAGTTAGTCAACTGAAATGTGCTGTCTTGCTTTTCCAAATTGTAAAGGAATGGATCAATCACTATGCTTGTGGTTATATTGGTGGGGGAAATTAACTAATTTAACTTGTGAAATGTTATCATATAACATTTCAAAAGGGCTTCACTACACATGAGCCAATTGAAGAAGAAATGAGTGAATCATTTAAAAGGAATAATGAATGATAAATCATATCAAATAATGGAAGGGATGGAGGGAAAGGAGAAGGCAATTGGATGAGGACAGATAGCTTGAATTAATGATTTAATTCCATTAAACCCAAAAGAGGATGTAGTGTCATAGTGTTAATGTCACTAAACTGATAATTCAGACACCCAGGACGCGGGAACTTCGAAGTTCACAGTTTCAAATTAAATGTGTTTAGTAAATTTAGAATTAAAAGCTACTATTGGTATTGGTAATGGGGCTATGGCTAATATAATTGTTGTTTAAAAGTCCATCTGTTTCCCTGACGTCCCTTTAGGGAAGGAAATTGATTGGAAACTCCTTTGTTTAAATAGTTTGGATGGAGCAGTTTTTGTCAGGTGTGCCCAGGAAAGATTTCTGACTCAATATGTAGATAGGTTGAATAGAGGGGAGGCCATATTGGATTTGGTGCTTGACAATGAACTAGGTCAGGTATCCGATCTCTCAGTGGAAGAGTATTTCAGTGATAGTGATCAGAGCTCCCTGACCTTTACAATAGCCATGGAGTGAGATAGGAGCAGGCGGTATGGGAAAGTAGTTAATTGGGGAGGGGGAATTATGATGCTATTAGGCAGGAATGGTGGAGCATAAATTGGGAACAGATATTCTCAGGGAAATGCATGACAGTAATTTGAAGGTTTTATAAGGAGTACTTGTTGCTAGTACTGGATAGGTTTGTCCCACTGAGGCAAGGAAGGGATCATAGGATGAAGGAAACGTGGGTAACGAAGGATGTAGGACATCTAGTCAAGAGGAAGAAGGAGGCTTACTTAAGGTTGAGGAGGCAAGGATCATACAGAACTCTAGATGGTTACAAGGTAGCCAGGAAGGAACTAAAGAATGGACTTAGGAGACTGAGAAGGGGGCATGAAAAAGCTTTAGTGGGGAGGATTAAAGAAAACCCTACATTACTGTGAGGAACAAGAGGATGGCCATAGTGCAGGTAGGGCCAATCAGGGATAGTGGAGGAAACTTGTGTCTGGAGTCAGAGGAGGCAGGCAAGGCTCTTAATTAAAACTTTGCTTCAGTATTCACTACTGAGAGGGACCTTGACATTTCTGAGATCAGCATGAAACAGACTGATATACTTGAACAGGTTGATGTTGAGGAGGAGGATGTGCTGGAAATTTTGAAAAAACATTATTATAGATAAGCCCCCTGGCCAGATGGGAAGTGTGGGAAGAGATTACTGCACCTTTGGCAATGATCTTTGCGTCCTCACTGTCTGCTGGAGTATTGCCAGATGATTGGATGGTGGCAAATGTTATTCCCTTGTTCAAAAAAGGGAATGGGGATAATCCTGGGAATTACAGACCAGTCAGTCTTATGTTGCTGGTGGGCAGATTATTGGAGAGGATTCTGAGACAGAGGATCTATGATTATTTGGAAAGCTATAGTTTGATGAGAGATAGCCAGCATGGCTTTGTGAGGGGCAGGCCATGCTTTACAAGCTTATTGAATTCTTTGAGGATGTGACAAAACACATTGATGAAGATAGAGCAGTGAATGTGGTGTATATGGATTTTAGCAAGGAATCTGATAAGGTTCCCCATGTTAGGCTCATTCAGAAAGTAAGGAGGCATGGTTTACAGGATTGGCCCATCCATAGAAGACCAGAGGGTGGTGGTAGATGGAACATATTCGGCCGAGAGCTCAGTGACCAGTGGTGTTCCACAGGGATCAGTTCTGGGACCTCTGTGCTTGTAATTTTTATTGGTGGAGTTGTGGGTAGTGTGGAGGGCTGTTGTAGATTGCAACAGGACAGTGACAGGACGCAGTACTGGGCTGAGAAGTGGCATATAGAGTTCAACCCAGAAAAGTGTGAAGTGATTCATTTGGAAGGTTGAATTTGAATGCAGATTACAGGGTTAAATGCAGGATTCCTGGCAGTGTGGAGGAATAGAGGGATCTTTGGGTCCTTGTCCATAGATCCCTCAAAGTCACCACCCAAGTTGATAGGGTTATTAAGAAGGTATATGGTATGCTGGCTTTCATTAGTAGGAGAGCTTAAGAGCTACGTGGTTCTGCTGCAGTTCTATGAAGCCCTGGTTAGACCACACTTGGAATATTGTGTTCAGTTCTGGTCATCTCATTTTAGGAAGGACGTGGAAGCTTTAGAGAGGGTGCAGAGAAGATTTACCAGGATGCTGCCTAGACTGGAAGGCATGTGTTATGAAGAAAGGTTGAGGGAGCTAAGGCTTTTCTCATTGGAGCGAAGAAGGTGAGAGGTGTCTTGATAGAGGTGTACAAGATGATGATTGGCATAGATAGAGTGAATAGTTAAGAGACTTTTTCCCAGGGTGGAAATGGCTGTCAAGAGGGAGCATAATTTTAAGGTGATTGGAGGAAGGTTTTAGGGAGATGTCAGAGGTCAGTTCTTCACACAGAGAGTGATGGGTGTGTGGAATGCACTGCCGGCAGTGGTAGTAGAGTCAGATACATTAGGGACATTTAAGCTACTCTTGGATAGGCACCTGGATGATAGTAAAATGAAGGCTATGTAGGTTTGTTTGATCATGGAGTAGGATACAAGGTCAGCACAACATCGGGGGCCAAAGGGCCTGTACTGTGCTGTACTGTTCTACGTTCTATAAAACACACTGTCTTTACTCAGTCTGGTCTACATGTGACTCTGGACCCAAAGCAATGTGGCTGACTCTTAACTGCCCCTTAAAGTGGTGCAGAAAGCCACTTAGTTCAAGAATAATTATGGATGGCCAGCAAAGATTGTCTTTAATAGTTATGCCTACGTACTATAAAAGAGCGAATTCGGGCGAAACCAGTCTTTACCTTGCATATTCTAACCTATATTTATTATCTCTGGTCATAGTTTTCAGTTGGAGTTCATCATGATAATCTACATTGTCTTTTTGATCCCAAATCGATCTTTGCACATGATCCCTGCACTCTCGTAGCAATGATAACTTGAAACAACTTTAAATCAGTGGTCATGGCTGTCTCACTAGCTTCATTTTATTTTTTGTGTAATATCTTCTAAAATGTAATTAAGTGTATTGCTTTTATACTTTTAGAGTTAAAATCTGAGTGATTTTATTTCAGGAGTGTAATGTGTTCGTGATGATAAGATCAGTACATTTGCCTGCAGGGATTCCCTGAATTTGAACACAGCTCGAGCAATTAGGAGTTCATTTTCCCATAACCTATTGCAGCAGATTTTCCTGTATTGTTAAACAGAGTGGCACACTCAACATGACAGACAACTCACAGGGGATGATAAATGTTCACAGTATGGAACTCACAGCTCTATGCCCACGAAACATGCATCTACTCAACATCCTGCACAAATGCAAATCAGTTTATTTAATTTTGCATGGTGTCACTTATCACAGCTAACTTAATTAAAAAAACAAAAAAGTCTTTTTTTAAATGTCCTATTTGCCTTGCTCCTGTGCAGCTTTTTAGATTTGTCGCTGATCCTTTCTTGCTTGGTACTCAGCTGTCCTCCAGCTGAGGTGTCTGCCCTGGGGCCTTGACTTTGCAATGTGTTAACAGCATCAGGACTCACTTGTTTCCACTCAGAGACTGGAACACTGCCCCTTCCATAATTCAGAGAATCAGGCAAGGTGGCTACTGGTCAGAAACATGCAGTCAACTGATTTCAATGCTCCTTTGCCCAGTGGACAATGGTGGCACCCCACCTGTGACCAGTGCAGCAGCCCTAGCAAGGGTCAGAGATGACTGGGTATTCAGGTCTCCTATATGAACTGTGGCTCTCCATTTCACAAACTTTTCCAGAGGGAGTAAAAAAAGGCAGAAATACAGGAATGCTTGGAAATGAAGGCATGTGTCATACTGGAACTCCATTTGGAAGTGGGTACAAGATGTGTCCAAACACAAAAAATCTAAAGCGTCTGAAAGATACTGACATCTGCTTTCATTCATCACTTTCTTCCAATGATGGTCACCACTTGCAAAGGTTAGGAATTACCTTGAGCAGCCAGAGTCAGACTTGGGTAATTAGACCCCACAGTCAGACTGGCAAGTCAGGACTTAATCTTTCAGCTGATGATTCAACAAATCTGATCCCAGCAATAATCAGGTCTCCATTCAGGTGTTTGCCAGACACTACCTGAGCAGGAGAAAGTGAGGACTGCAGATGCTGGAGATCAGAGTCGAGAGTGTGGTGCTGGAAAAGCACAGCAGGTCAGGCAGCATCCGAGGAGCAGGAGAATCGACGTTTTGGGTATCAGGAATCTGCTTCAAGATGTGGCTGAAGAGCTTCAGGGCAGAGGAGATGACCTGGGGTTGCGGTTAGAGAGAGACTCACTGAGATCCTTATAGAGAGAGGAGAAGAACTTATCAGGAGTTATCAGGATGAAGGGCTTATGCCCAAAACATCGATTCTCCCTATCCTCGGATGCTGCCTGACCTGCCGTGCCTTTCCAGCACCACACTCTTGACACTACCTGAGCACAGTGAAATATTAAAATAAATAAAGTGAGCTCCTAGCCAATCTTGGGGCTGGTTTTGACAAATTATGGCTTGGCATAGCAATCATGCCGAAATAGGATAGCGTGAAATTGATGAGCAGCCAATGCTTTCTAAGGAAAAGTTGCATTGGACTCAAAGCATTAACTATGTTTCTCTGTCTACAGATGCTGCCAGAGCTGCTGAATGTCTGCATCACTTTCTGTTTCTAGGTCAGTTCTCCAGCATCTGCAGTATTTGCTTTTATTTTGCTAATTATTGGCTGTTTGGGCTTGGAATTGGATTGAACGCTCACTAATGCAACTGGGAGACTTTGGTATCCATTAGAAGTTGCTATTCAGAAAATCTCGATGGCTGGGATTGATAAAAGAACAGGACTTGATTCACAATGTGAACATGGAGAAAGAATGCACACAACTGCCTCCTGTGAAGAGCAGAGTGCATGGTCATCATTGGTTCCCGAATACTCAAGAACCTATCCATCTCAGTCTTAAACATACTCAGTGACTTGGCCTCCACAGCCTTCTGTGGCAGTGAATTCAATAGATCTGGCTGAAGAAATGTCTCATTATCTCCCTTCTAAAAGGTCTTCCCTTTACTCTAAGGTTATGCCTTCAGGTGCTAATCTCTCCTACCAGTGGAAACATCTTCCCAACATCTACTCTGTCCAGGTCATTCAATATTCTATATATTTCAATTAGATCTCCCCTCATTCTTCTAGACTCCATCGAGTATAAACCCAGAGTCCTCAAATGCTCCAGAGCCAGTACATCCTTCCTGAGTTATGAGGCCCAAAACTGCGCATAATTCTCCAAATGTGATCTGACCAGAGCCGTACAATGCCTCAGACAAACATCCCTGCTTTTATATTCAAGTCCTCTCAAAATAAATGCCACCATTGCATTTGCCTTCCTCAGAATGCCCTCAGTTTCTTCATCTTGATCATTAATGTATAAAGTGAAAAGTTGTAGTCCCAACACTGAGCCTTGCAGAATACCACTTGTCACTGGCTACCATCCTGAGAAGGACCCTTTCATCCCCTTTCATCCCCACTCTCTGCTTCCTGTCAGACAGCCAAGCTTCTATCTATGCTTGTCTCTGACACCATGTGCCTTTATCTTACTCAGTAGCTTTGCCCTATTTTACTATAAACTTCCAAGTATTCAAAACTCTCATCCCTCACAATGGATTCCAAGATCTTACCCACGACCGAGGTTTGATTTATCCATCTGTAATTTTCCACCTCTGCCTTACTCCCTTTCTAAACAGTGGTATCATGTTAGCGATTTTCCAATCCTCTGGGACCTTCCCTGATTCTAGCAATTCCTGAAATATCATCAATAACACCTCCACTATCTCTTCAGCTATCTGCCTGAGAACTCTGGGGTGTAGTCCATTTGATCCAGCTGATTTATCCACCTTCAGGCCATTCAGTTTTTCTAGCACCTTTTCCTTGGTGATGGGTACCATACTCAGCTCTGCCTCTTCACTGTCTTGAATTTTTGAGATATAACTCATGTCTTGCACCATGAAGATTAATGTGAAGTAATTCAGTTACTCAGCCATTTCCTTGTTCCCCATTACTAGCTCTCCAGCGTCATTTCTTTTGCCCTTTATATATCTAAAGAAACTCTTACAGTCTTCCTTTGTATTACTAGCTTGCTTATTTAATCTTCCCCCTCCTTATTCCTGGGGATTGTTGCTGAACAAAGGTTCATAGTTCGTTGAAAGTGGAGTCGCAGGTGGACTGGATAATGAAGAAGACTTTTGGTATGCTTGCCTTTATTGGTCAATGAATTGAATATAAGAGTTAGGAGGTCATGTAACGGCTATACAGGAGATTGGTTTGGTCATTTTTGGAATACTGCATCCAATTCTGAAACCCTGCTATAGGAAGGATGCTGTGAAACTTGAAAGGTTCAGAAAAGACTTACAAGGATATTGCCAGGGTTGGAGGGTTTGAACTATAGAGAGAGGCTGAATAGGCTGGGGCTGTTTTCTATGGAGTGTCAGAAACTGAGGGGTGACATAACAGAGTTTATAAAATCATGAGAGGCATGGATATGCTAAATAGACAACTTCTTTTTCCTGAGATTGGGGACACCAATATTAGAGGGCTTAGGTTTAAGGTGAAAGGGGCAAGAATTAAAAGGGACCTGTGGGGCAACGTTTTCACACAGAGGGTGGTGTATGTATGGAATGAGTTACCAGAGGAAGTGGTGGAAGCTGGTATAATTACAATATTTAAAAGACATCTGAATGGGTCTATGAATAGGAAAGGTCGAGAGGGATAAGGGCCAAAGGCTGGCCCTCTCACCTGGACTAGATTTATTTAGGATATCTGGTCAGCATGGACACATTGGACCAAAGAGTCTGTTTTCGTGCTATACATCTGTACGACTCTGTGTTTATAAACTCCAACTTTAAATAGATAGGAAATGAGAGGTGAACTCAGTGACAAATTGGTTATTCAGTTTTATTATTGAGTGAAAGGTGAGACAAGTTGGTAATGAAGAATATTAACCAACAAAGTTATCAGTGTTCACTTGCTTCAGGGCCTTGCTTTGCTGTAGATTTCCAGTGCGCAAGATAAGTTATGTCAGATTTGGCAAGTTGGATACAAGGAAAAATTATCACTGGAAACAAACCTTATGACTGAATGTACTGTTAATTGGCAGAGAAATCTAATTAATCCCATTCTCCAGCCCTTTCTGCTGAGCCCTGTCATTATTTTTTTCCTGCCAGGTATTTATCAAACTCTCTTTTGAACGTCACTCTCGAAGCTGTCTCCGTCACCCTTTCAGATGGTGTTTACTAGATAACAACTCTGACTGCAAGGAAAGAAAACTCCTAATCTCCTCTCAGGCTCTTTACCCAATTACTTTAAACTTGTATTCTTTTGCCACTGGGAACAATTCCTTTTTATTTATTCCATCAACAAAGCTCCTCTGTTAAATCACCTCTAACCTTCTCTGCTCAAAGAAGCTGTTTCCCTGTTTCTTCACTGAACTGATATACCTCATAGCATGTGAGAAAACCTCTTCCTCAGCCTTTCTTCATGCCTCATATCATTCCAAAAGTGTTGTATCCTTACCTGTACTTTTCTGTCTGTCCTCCATAATGGTGTCCTCCTTGTCAATCAAAATCTGTCTGGCCAGCCTCAAGTATATTTGTCCACTACTTCCTTAAGAATTCCAAAGACTCACGACCCTTTTAAGAGAAAAAAATTTCTCAGCTGCGTCTTAATTGGAAAATCCTTTATTTTAAAACCATGTTCCCTGTTTCTTGATTCCCCCGCAAGATGAAACAACCTTTCAGCGTGCTCTCTCTTTAGCCCCTTCAGAATCTTCTTGGTTTGTGGGATTGCAAAAATTGTGAAGCAATCTCTCTCAGTGAAACTCAGGAGTGTACAGTGAAAATGGACCTCACTGCATTGAGTGATGCTTATGCACATCAATATGCTGGTAGTTAACATTGTCCAGAAATCAATCTGAGCTATCCATATGAATACAATAGCTACAAGATCAGCTCAGAGGCTAGGAATCCAGGAACAAATAACTCACTTCCTGACTCTCCAGTGATTTCCAAAGGAAGAGTTGACCACGGGTGAAAAAACTACAGAGGCCAGTATCCCATCACCAAGTCACCCTTTATTTATTTGTGGCGAGTCCTGGACATTGTGCCAGCTCTCAGAGCGAACAGGATGATTGACACTACTGTTTATTTTTTGTTCTTTTTTTTCTTTTCTGTTTATCTTTTTTTTTTAAAACCCCCACACTACCACCTAACTGTGGTAGTGCTTATTTTTTCCCCAGCACCCATGTGTGTGTGCAGGTGTGAGACACAGTGAAAGACACAAGGTGCACAAATCTTTATTCAAATTTCCACCACCAGGAAGAAAGGAAACAACCGAGTGGCCAGTGACAAGCAGACACTACTGTTTATAGCTGTCAGCCAGGGCTCCCTGATTGGTCTAGATTAAAAACCCCAATCAGGGAACTCATTTTCTCTGAGGTACACCTGGCTGATATCTTTGCATTCGCTATGGCAGGAAAAGGTGATCATTGGAAGGAGCATTCAGGAGTATGTGCTCATTATGGGAGCGGTGAGTTCTCAGGAGGACAGGGGGACATCAGTCAGGATGGTGTGTATTAGATAACAACCACTGACCGCAAGAAAAAAATGCCCAAATCATGTCAGGTTCTTTACTCAATTTAATTTAATTTAAACTTGTGTTATTTTGCAAATGGGAACAATTCTTTCTTATTTACTACAAAAATGCAGATCTTCTACTAAGGCGCCTCTTAACCTTCTCTGTTCAAAGATGTAATATGCCTGTTCTCATTATGGAAGGGGTGATCACTCAGGAGGACATGATCATGTGGGGAGTTTTGATCACAAGGAAGGGTTAATCACTAGAGTTTGGCAGCAAGGAGAAATCAAATCATTTCTGCATCTCGCTTGAAATCTTTGTCAAGAAATGCTGCTTTAGTCAGTGACACCTAAATTCCATCAACGAATAAAAAGAGAACTTGCTTGTGGTAAGAAAATGAAACACAAAGAGAGCAATATCAGTCAAGCGCTTGATCAAAAAACTGACAGTTATTGGGGATGTTAAAAGTGATGGAGGAGGTAAGGAAGAAGTGAATTCCAGAGGTTCTGGGTTCTCGTCCAAGGTGTGGATGAGGTACTTTTAACTCACATACTTGTATGCTCATGTGGGTGTTTACTGCAATGCCATTTGCTCTTTCTTGTCCGGCAGTTGTTTAGAAAGATAATTGCAGAGCATGTGTTTCAAAAAGTGTGAGAGATTCTGAGTGTCAGCAAGCGTAAACCCAGGGAAGACAAACAATTAGTCCCTTCTGAAGGGGAGAAGCCTCTTCATTATTTATAAGAGAGCAAGAACACTAGCAGTGACAGGAGACTGCAGCCATCATTGCAAGGTGTTGTCATGGTGACCAAATGGCTCCTGTTTCAGACATCAGGTTTGTATGATTTTGCATGATTTGGAGGGTGTGGTAGAAGGTGCATTAGATGCATGAGAAAGAAGCCTGTCCCACAGCCATAACACAAGTCTTTGGCAAAAATAGGCAGAGAAGGTGTCTCCTTCTATGAGTGGAAGGAAGTTATGCCTTCAAGCGCTGCTGGGCTCGTAGTGAATGACCACCAGCTACTGTAGCAGCACCAGAGCTCAGTAACGGACATTGTCTGGACTGTGAGGAAGATAAGGATGATGTGTGTTGCCCACCAAAACCAGATATGTTGCATGCTCTTAGAGCAGGGGGGAATCTGAGGGCCCAGGAAGGGTGGAGAGGGGACTGGGATTTGGAGGGCATTCTCAGAGATATGAAAGGGAATGGAGGGGGGTGACACCTGGGGAAGGTGACCTAGATACACTCAGATGTCCCCAGATTCAATCATGTCCTTTCTCTGCCTGGCCTCGACGATCGGTCTGCCAACTGCCATCTACATACCCATGCCAATGCTGTCATGATGTAGTCAGCACAGAATCCCACGCAATTAATTAACTTGGTGACAAGTTTGATTTTGTTTACATCCAGAGATGCCATCTGAAACCTACAAAAGTCTGACCATCACCTTACGGTAGTGGGTGGGGGATTGAAGGGGATGGCATGGACAGCTGTCTTACTGTATTTGCCTCTTCACCTTAAACATGAGCAATGGGGGTGGCCATAAAATCCATCACAATGATTTAGATCCAGTCCGACCCCAGGCCATAACAATGAAGAACACTTTGAGATCAGAGGAAAACTGTCTGGTAAAACCCAAACATCCAGACCTGAAGAATATCATCGATTCACAAATTTATGGGAAGTCCATGAATTGCACTTGGATTTAGACACAGGAGTTGGGAGGAGAAAGTGAGGTCTGCAGATGCTGGAGATCAGAGCTGAAAATGTGTTGCTGGAACAGTGCAGCAGGTCAGGCAGCATCCAGGGAACAGGAAAATTGACGTTTCGGGCATAAGCCATTCCTCAGGAGTTGGGAGGTCATGTTGTGGCTGTACAGGACATTGGTTAGGCTACTGTTGGAATATCGCGTGCAATTCTGGTCTCCTTCCTATCGGAAAGATGTTGTGAAACTTGAAAAGGTTTAGAATGATTTACAAGGATGTTGCCAGGGTTGGAGGATCTGAGCTACAGGGAGAGGCTGAACAGGCTGGGGCTGTTTTCCCTGGAGCGTCAGAGGCTGAGGGGTGACCTTATGGAGGTTTACAAAATTATGAGGTAAAAAATCACACAACACCGGGTTATAGTCCAACAGGTTTAATTGGAAGCACACTAGCTTTTGGAGCGACGCTCCTTCATCAGGTGATTGTGGAGGGCTAGATCGTAACACAGAATTTATAGCCATAAATTTATAGCTGGATTAGATTACATTACAGCGTGGAAACAGGCCCTTCGGCCCAACAAGTCCACACCGACCCGCCGAAGCGCGACCCACCCATGCCCCTACATTTACCCCTTAACTAACACTACGGGCAATTTAGCATGGCCAATTCACCTGATCTGCACATCTTTGGACTGTGGGAGGAAACCGGAGCACCCGGAGGAAACCCACGCAGACACGGGGAGAACGTGCAAACTCCACACAGTCAGTCGCCTGAGGTGGGAATTGAACCCGGATCTCAGGCGCTGTGAGGCAGCAGTGCTAACCACTGTGCCACAGTGCTGCCCACAGCTATAAATTCTGTGTTACGATCGAGCCCTCCACAATCACCTGATGAAGGAGCGTCGCTCCGAAAGCTAGTGTGCTTCCAATTAAACCTGTTGGACTATAACCTGATGTTGTGTGATTTTTAACTTTGTACACCCCAGTCCAACACCGGCATCTCCAAATCAAAATTATGAGGGGCATGGATAGGATAAATAGACAAAGTCTTTTCCCTGGGGTCAGGGAGTCCAGAACTAGAGGGTATAGGTTTAGGGTGAGAGGGGAAATATATAAAAGAGATCTAAGGGGCAACATTTTCACGCAGAGGGTAGTACGTGTATGGAATGAGCTGCCAGAGGATGTGGTGGAGGCTGGTACAATTGCAACATTTAAGAGGCATTTGGATGGGTATATGAATAGGAAGGGTTTGGAGGGATATGGGCCGGGTGCTGGCAGGTGGGACTAGATTGGGTTGGGATATCTGGTCGGCATGGATGGGTTGGACTGAAGGGTCTGTTTTCATGCTGTACATCTCTGTGACTCTATGACTCTATAAGTAAGCAATGTGAAACTATATTAATGGTAGACAAGAAGAAAGATGAAGGGAATGAGAGCAGTAAATCAATTCCATATACGGGAGAGCAGGATGAATATTGACCAAGTGTGTCAATGGTGAAATCCACATTGATCCCATGTGGTTGGAGGATCCCAAGGCGGTAGATGAGGTGTTCTTCTGCTCCCTCCGCTCCAACCCCCAACCTCATGATCAAACCAGCGGACAAGGGGTACGTTTAGTAGTTGGGCGCACTGACTGCTACACCACTGAAGCCAGGCATCTACTCATGGATACCTCCTCCTACTGCCTCCTTGACCATGACCTCACCTCCCATCACCAAACCATCATCTCTTAGACCATACAAACCCTCATCACCTCGGGGGATCTCCCACCCACAGCCTCCAACCTCATCGTCCTGGAACCCCGTACCACCCATTTCTACCTCTTACCCAAAATTCACAAATCTGACTGCCCTGATCAACCCATCATCTCTGCCTGTTCCTGCCCCACCAAACTTATCTCCTCATATCTTGACACCATCCTATCGTCCTTGGTCCAGGATCTCCCCTTATACATCGGGACACCACACACGTCCACCTCCTCCATGACTTTCATTTCCCCAGCCCCCAATGCCTCATCTTCACCATGGACATCCAGTCCATATACACATCTATCTGCCATGATGAAGGCCTCCAAGCCCTCTGTTTCTTCCTCTCCCATTGTCACCAACAGTACCCTTCCACTGACACTCTCATTTGTTTGGCTGAACTGGTCCTCACCTCAATAATTTCTCCTTTGAATCCTCCCACTTCTTCCAGCCCAAAGGGGTAGCCATGGGCACCTGTAAGAGCCCCAGCTATGCTTGTCTCTTCGTCCAGTACATGGAAAAGTCCAACATCTGCAGCTACACTGGCACCTTTTCCTCCATTACATCGATGACTGTATTGGTGCCACGTCGTGCTCCTACGAGGAGATTGAACAGTTCATCAACTTCACCAACACTTCCACCCTGACCTCAAGTTCACCTGGACCAAATCGGACACCTTCCTTTCCTTCCTGGACCTCTCCATCTCCACCAACGATGACGACTCAACATGGAAATCTTGTACAAAACCACTGACCCCCACAGCTACCTGGATTACAATCTCCTCCTATTCTGCCTCCTGTAAAAATGCTATCCCTGAATTCCAATTCCTCTGCCTCCACCGCATCTGCTCTCAGAAGGACCATTTCCACCATAGAACACACCAGGTGGCCTCCTTCTTCAAAGACCACAATTTCCTTTCCACGACATCTCCTCTATTTGCCACACCTCCACCATTGAACCGCACCCCTCCAACCCCACCAACCTCCGGATGCATCGCATCATTCTCCGCCATTTCCGCCACCTACAAACAGACCACACCACCCTCCCTACCCCACTTGCATTCCGTAAAGACCATTCTCTCCGTGACTCTCTTGTCAGGTCCACACCCCTCAACAACCCACCCTCCCCTCCTAGCACTTCACCTGCCACTGAAAGAATTGCAAAACTTGTGCCCACACCTCCCCTCTCTCCTCCATCCAAGGCCCCAAAGGAGCCTTCCACATCCGTCAGAAGATTTAACTGCACTTCCACACATGTCATTTACTGTATTCATTGCTCCCGATGCAGTCTCCTCTACACTGGGGAGATAGGATGCCAACTTGCGGATCGCTTCAGAACCATGCAACATCCTAGTAAATCTGCTCTGAACCCTTTCCAAAGCTTTCACATCCTTCCTATAATGCGGTGACCAGAACTGTACACAATACTCCAAGTGTGGCCACACCAGACTTTTGTACAGCTGCAGCATGACCTCATGGTTCCGAAACTCGATTTCTCTACTAATAAAAGCTGACACATCGTATGCCTTCTTAACAACCCTATCAACCTGGGTGGCAACTTTCAGGGATCTATGTACATGAACACAGAGATCTCTCTGCTCATCTGCACTGCCAAGAATCTTACCATTCACCCAGTACTCTGCATTCCTGTTACTGCTTCCAAAGTGAATCACCTCACACTTTTCCACATTAAACTCCATTTGTCACCTGTCAGCCCAGCTCTGCAGCTTATCTATATCCTACTCTAACCTCTAACATCCTTCGGCACTATCCACAACTGTACCGACCTTAGTGTTATCCGCAAATGCATAAAATACTGTGAAGAGGTTTGGGCCCCTTATCTAAGGAAAGATATACTGGAATTGGAGGCAGTCCAAAGGAGGTTCACTAGACTGATAGCAATTATGGAGGGTCTGTCTTATGAGGAAAGCTTGAGTAGATTAAGCTTGAACTCATTGAAGTTGACAACTATGAGAGGCGGCCTTGTTGAAGCATACAGAATTCTTTGGGGATTGACAGGGTAGAAGCAGAGAGGTTGTTTCCCTTATGCAACAGTTTAGGACCAGATGGTATCATCTCAGCAGATGAGTCATGGAGTCATAGAAATGTACAGCACAGAAACAGACCCTTCGGTCCAATTCGTCCCTGCTGACCAGATATCCTAAGTTAATCTAGTCCCATTTGCCAGCACTTGGCCCATATCCCTCCAAACCCTTCCTATTCATATACCTACCCAGATGCCTTTTAAATCCTGTAATTGTATCAGCGTCCACCACTTCCTCTGGCAGCTCATTCCATACACGTACTACCCTCTGCATGAAAATGTTGCCCCTTAGGTCTCTTTTATATCCTTCCCCTCTCACCCTAAACCTGTGCCCTCTAGTTCTGGACTCCCCCACCCCAGGGAAAAGACTTTGTCTATTTACCTGCCCCTCATGGTTTTGTAAGGTCACCCCTCAGACTTCGACGCTCTCGGGAAAACAGCTCCAGCCTATTCAGCTTCTCCCTCTAGCTCCAATCCACCAACCCTGGCAACATCCTTGTAAATCTTTTCCAAACTCTTTCAAGTTTCACAAAATCCTTCTGATTGGAGGGAAACGAGAACATGGATGCAATATTCCAAAATGACCAAACCAATGTCCTGTACAGCTGCAATATGACCTTCCAACTCCTGTACTCAATACTCTGACCAGTAAAGGAAAGCATACCAAATGCCGCCTTCATTATCCTACCTAACTGCGACTCTACTTTCAAGGAACTATGAACCTGCACACCAAGATCTCTTTGTTCAGCAATACTCCCCAGGACCTTACCATTAAGTGTATAAGTCCTGCTCTGATTTGCTTTTCCAAAATGCAGCACCTCACAATTATCTAAATTGTACTCCATTTACCACTCCTCGGCCCATTGGCCCATCTGATCAAGATCCTGTTGTAATCAGAGGTAACCTTCTTTGTTGTCCACTACAGCTCCAATTTTGGTGTCATCTGCAAACTTACTAATTATACTATCTATGGTCATATATAAATCATTTATATAAATGATGAAAAGTAGTGGGTCCAGCACCAATCATTGTGGCACTCCACTGGTCACAGGCCTCCAGTCTGAAAAACAACCCTCCACCACCACCCTCTGTCTTCTACCTTTGAGCCAGTTCTGTATCCGAATGGTTAGTACTCCATGTATTCCATGAAATCTAACCTTGCCAACCAGTCTACCATGAGGAACATTGCCGAACATCTTACTGAGGTCCATTTTGCTCATGTCCACATCTCTGTCCTCCTCAATCTTCTCCTTTACTTCAAAAACCTCAATCAAGTTCATGAGACATTATTTCCCACGCACAAAGCCATGTTGACTAGCCCTAATCAGTTCTTGACTTTCCAAATGTATGTAAATCCTGACCCTCAGGATTCCTCCCAACACCTTCGGGTGGCATGGTAGCTCAGTGGTTTGCACGGCTGCCTCATAGCACCAGGGATCCCGGTTCAATTCCAACCTTTGGCGACTGTCTGTGTGGAGATTGCACATTCTTCATGGGTTTCCTCCCATGATCCAAAGATGTGCAGGTTAGGTGAATTGGCCATGCTAAATTGCCCATAATGTTCAGGGCTGTGTAGATTAGGTGCATTATTCAGGGGTAAATGTAGAGTAATAGGAGTGGAGGATGGGTCTGGGTGGGTTGCTCTTCAGAGGATGAGTGTTGACTTGTTGGGCCAAAGAGTCTGTCTCCACATTGTAGGGATTCTTGTGTAGTAACTTGCTGACCACCAATGCCAGGCTTACTGGTCTATAAGTTCCCTGGCTTTTCCTTACTTCTTATGATAAATAGTGGCACCATATTAGCCAAACGCCAGTCTTCTGGCACTTCACCTGTGATTGTTGATGATATAAATATCTCAGCAAAAGGGCCAACAATCACTTCCCTAGCTTCCCACAGAGTTCTAGGATAGACCTGATCAGGTCCTGGGGATTTACCTACTTTAATGTGTTTTAAGACATCCAGCACTTCCTCCTCCATGATATGGACATTTTTCAAGATGTCTCCATCTAATTCCCCACATTCTATATCATCCACATCCTTCTCCACAGTAAACACTGATGCAAAATAGGTTGCACATTAATGACAGAATTGAAGGTAATGAATCTGTGTAATTACTTACTACAGATGGCATCAAGTCTGAGTCATTGAGTACATTCAAGACAGACAGATTTTTAATCATTAAGCGAATCAAGGGTTAGGAGAAAAAGATTTGAAGGTGGAGTTCAGAACCACCAGGTCTGCCATGATCTCATTGTTAGTGGAACAGTTCCAAATTCTTAGACTCTACATTGAAAAATAAACTCATTGACTTACTTCTGCTCAATGTCTTATGGTCTCATCCATCTCTTCTTTCCATGTTCATTGCCTGCATCTGTTTTTCCCTCTGTGTCTCCCTCTCTGCTCATTTGTACTCTATCTGAAATCCATCCTTCCACTCATCCAGTGAGGCAGATTCCCAACTGTAGGACACACATGTTTCAGCCACTCATTTCTTGGATTATTTCAGACTGGATCTGTTTCACCAATGCTTCATCTGATCCCCAGCAGAGAGCACTACAGCACACTGTATTAATTCTAACTCAATAAGCCAGTGTACATGAATCAAATTCCATACACCCAACCTACACGTTTACATCCTCATGGAGTTATGACAAGTTGACTGGAAGTAATGTGTGACTTGGATAATGTAATCAGTCACAAAGTCAGAACAAAACAACTGCTATATTTATCACACTGGTGAGAATGCTCAATTGCGTTGTCTGTCTCATTGGTTAGTTACATTATGTTGCTGGTTAGTGATGTTGCCTTGCAGGTTAGTGAGATTGCCTCACTGTTCGGAGATGCTGTTTTACAGGTTGGTGATGTTGTGTTAATCATTAGTAATATTGTCTCTTTGCTGAGTTATATCACATCATGTAGTGAGGTTGCCTCCTCAGTTAGTGAGGTTGCCTCACTGGTTAGTGATGTTACCTCATCGGTTAATGATGTTGCCTTGGTCATTGGTGATGTCATCGGTCAGTAATGTTGACTCACCAATTAGTAATGTCTCACTGGTTAGTGATGTTGACTCAGTAGTTAGTGATGTTACCTTACTGGTTAGTGATATTTTCTTCCTGGTTAGAGATATTGTCTTACTGATCAGTAATATTGCCTCACCATTTAGTGGTGCTAACTTGTCAGTTAGTGATGTCATGCCAGTTAGTGACATTACCTCGCCGAGTAATTTTGTTGACTTACCAATTAGTGATGTAGCCATGCTAGTTAGTGATGTCTCACCAGGTAGTGATGTTTCCATGCAGATCACTGATGTTGTCTTGCTGGTTAGTGATGTTAACTTAAACATTAGTGATGTTGTCATGATGGTTAATGATTTTGCTTGTATTGCTGATCATATTTCCGACTTTCCAGCTTGCCTTGGATTGAACATAAACCTTATTCCTTCTCATTTGCTTTTTGGTCTTAATAATGTCTAAGGATGAAGTCTCTGTTGCACCAGTACCTTTCACCGGGCTTCCAATTTCCAATATAAATCATGTACATTTACAGGTAGTCCTTTCAGACTCTCAGATGGGGGTTTGCCATTGGCTTGTCCAAGTGTTGATCTCCTTCTTCCTGAGCTCCTTGTGGTCTGACTTACTTACTCCAAGTGAGCAAGTGTATCATGCAAGACAGAGTTGTTTTGTGTCTTTTTCCATCCTACTTCTCTGCAGGTGGTTTTATGTCAGTCCCTGAGGGGTGTAATCAGACTGACAATGAGGCAATGTTGGGATCGTCCCTTGCCCTTTGGCTTTTCCTTAAAGTCTATGGAGGTGAACTGGATTATCACATCTTATTCTTTCAAGAATCCCTCATTCACTGAATATAGCTTATATTGCTGAGATAATAATCAAAACATTCACCTTTCAGCTAGAAGGAAGCATTGAGCATTCTGTGACTTTGAGAAATCATTCCTTATTACATGTTACTAAATCAACTGGCAAATGAATCATGGTCTGAAGGGAGTACTTCAGTGACTGCCATCATTACCTTCTGCTGTGTGCTTCTCCACTCCTCACATACATTATATATGGGTCCCATTCTTTTGCTGCCCTTGTTAAAGCCAATCCTATACACAACTGATCTGGCTCTGCATTGACATTTCTCCATTCCCTTGTGGCTTTCCTGCATGATCTGTATAATCTTGCTGCATTGCTGTAGACTATAAGAAGCAGGAACACAGGAGTAGGCCATTCAGCCCTTTGAGTCTATTTTGCCCTTCAATGGGATAGTGGCTGATTCATGGATTTAGCCGTGGATTATTCTGGATCTGGATAGCTGAACCATATCTTCAAACAAAATGTCAACTTTGATAGACTATACTACTGTATGTTGGTGGAGTTTGCTGTATCCTATCAACACACCCTTGGGCCACTTGCTGAAAAGCATCTAACTTTTCAGTTTTGCTCCTCTCATCTCTGATTTAATGGCATTACATTCACCAGATGGTGATTTTTTAATACTGCAGTTTCCATTTTGTGTTTCTGCTCTGCTTATCACTAATCATTTCTTTTACTTCTGACTGAAATCATAGCCATGAATGCTCAAGGATCTACAGACTTGTCGTTATTGCATTTGCAAATGGGCTGCTTCAGTATCTGAGGAGTCACAAATTGTGCAATCATCAGTGAACATCCCCACTTCTAACCTTCTGATGGAATGAAGGTATGATGAAGCAGCTAAAGATGGTTGGACCTAACATTAACCTGAGGATCTAATGCTGAGATGTCTTGGAGCTGAGATAACTGACCTCCAACAACTATCACCATCTTCCTTTGTTCAAATATAAACCAAACCAATTGGAAAATTTTCCCCAAATTCCATTGACACCAGTTTTGGTAGGGGTCTTTGATGCCACACTTGGTCAGATGAGGCCAGATGAGAGTCACTGAGAAGGTTATTGCTGAGCAGGTGCTGCACAATAGCTCAGTTGAACCACAATTGTTCCCTTGGCTTGAGGGTGATGGTTGAGTGAGAGATATGCCAGGCCATGAGATTCTAGATTGTGATGGAGTACACTTCTGCTGCTGCTGATAGCTTACAGCACACCATGGATGCCCAGGCTAGATCTGTTTGAAGTCTGATTCATTTAGTACTGTGACAGTGTCACACAACATGTTGGAAGGTATTCTCAAAGTAAAAGTGGAACTTTGTCTTCACAAAGACTGTGGTAGTCACTCTTACAAATAATTTGAAGGACAGATGCATCTACAGCAGCTTGATTGGTTGAGAATGAGTTCAAGAAGGGTTTTCCTAATTACCTGTTCCCTCAGCACCAATTGCAGGACCACTCTACCAGCTGTGTCCTGCAGGGGTTCTGCATTGCATGGAGTTAGGGAGTTAACTTTGCAAAGTCACCAGGCACATGTAGGCTTCAGCCATGTTAGGGTGAAGTATGGCATGTCTGCAGGCACCCTGAAAGATGATATTGCAACCATGTTCCATTGCAGAAGCTGAGCTGAGAGCATTGCTGGGCTGCTGTATATGCTCACACGTGAATTCACTCCCACATGAAATCAGTGATGTACCTGAATTGATGCCAGCTCCAGCCAGCAGATTCCATTTTGCACCAAAAGTCTCAGCCCCTTGTCAGCGCCATCGTTGCCCTGCATACAGTTTCAGTCTGATCGGAAGAGCTGGTAAATCTCTGAGACCTCCATCTTGGTTAGTAGTCACTGTCTTAAACATTGTTCCTGGTTCTGCTGAAGGGGGGATCAGGTACAAAGCCACTCACATTTGATGTGTGTTTTGCCTCCCTCAGGGTATTTTACTAGATGTGACAATGCTTATGTTATCCCTCATAACATGAGAAGCTGGGCATAGCTAACATGGTTTCTAAGGATCCAACATATATTTATTACCATTGGTTGTGATATGCAATGATTACATTTGTGCTAATATGAGCATATAGCAGATGTGCGTGCTTCAGGTGATCCTCAATATGACTGAGCCTGAGATCTTTATGCCCTCAGGTCACATGTTTTGCTACGGTATTGAAATTGTCAGCATGCCTTTTAGGTGTATACTGACTGTAGACCATGTCGACCTGCTGTACAATTTGGGTGGCCCTGATTCCTGACTGGATGACAAGCCACAGATAATAATTTGGTAATGATCTCTGCATTGTATAGTTTGACCTGGTGTCAGGCATGATCCAAGCTATTGAAAGCTGCGAGACTGCACCATAAGACCAGTCTGGAGAGCATACAAATCCTGTCTGAATAGTGATATGGCAGAATGTAATTATGCTGTTAGATTGATGAAGATTCTCATATCTCCTGTTCTGCAATTGTAATTATCACTGTGTTTGGCTGCTGATATAAAGGATTTTATGCTCCAATTAGTGGGTTCATTACTTCAGAGAAGTTTTATTTTGTCTGTTGAAAATGATAAAAGTTTCTAAATTCAGAAAGAAAGGACCAGGGTCAGCTTGGAGACAGGAATGCTAATTAAAATAGTGAATGTAACACAAGAAGTTCAAATAATCAATGACCTCTGGATTTCTGAGTGACTGCAGTACAAAGAGAATAAAGATTTGCCCATGAAAAAAAACAGTGCGGAACACAGTTATGTGTGCGTGGGATATTGGTGTACATTGCATGTGAGTGTGTGTGGGATTTGGATGAGTGGGGAGGGTGCTGGTGTGTGTGAGGTGTTAGTTTATGTGGGATATGTATAGGTGGGTGTGCCTTACAGGTGTATGTGTGTGGAGTAAGAGAGTGTGTATGGGGGATGTGTGTGTATGGGATAGGGGTATGTGAAATCTGTGTCTGTGTGAGTGTGGATGTGTGTAGAGGACAGGTGTGTATGGGATAGGTGTAGATATATATGAGGGACAGATGTGTGTGAGGGGTATGGCTGTGCTTACATATTCCACACATGTCTACAGACCTTTTGATAGTCAATGCAGAACATTGTGGATCTCTCAGCTTGTGCGTGAGCACAACTAGAGAGCTCCAGCTGCTACTAGGCTTTATGAATTATGCTCCAGCATGTAGTTAATATCCTCCCAAACATGGGCCAGCTTTTCTGAGCTTCATCAATAAAAACGTTGTCATGGGCAATTTAACATGGCCAATCCTACTAACCTGCACATCTTTGGACTGTGGGAGCAAACCAGAACACTCAGAGGAAACCCTCAAGGAAAATGTGCAAACACCACACAGGTAGTCAGCCAAAAGTGGAATTAAGCCAAGATCCCTGTTGCAATGAGGCAGCAGTGCTAACCACAGAATCACCATGCTGCCTGTACTTGTCCCCTTCTTGATGGCTGTATTGCTTTATCATATCATGTGTTATTATGATTTTCCAATCTGAGCTCTCAATTTCACTTCGCCAAACTTCTTGCTTATTCTCTCTGGACCTCTGAACCAGGTGTTTAAGGGTTCACCTGATGTTAATAAGAGAATTAATACATGGTCTACTGGCTGAATGCTCTAGGTCCTGGAATGTTAGTCTGCTTTTTGGTTAATCACTATTTGGGATATATTCAAGTGTTTCTGGGTCACTTCACAGGCTTACCACAGTCGGTCTCAGAACCCTACAGTCAACATAGAGCCTTCTGCTATTCTATGGATTTCTCCTTAATTTCAGAGGCTCTCACACTTGGTGCCCACAAATTGTTTCAGATAGAATAAACCGGATAGACTCATTGGGTGAGCCCCTCTTGATGAACAGAAGAAAACCTAATGTTTCATCCTAATCAGGGAGAAACCAGTGGCAGTAAGCTCTGATTATTGTTTTAAGGGTCTGTGCTTCTGTTGGCCTCTGCAATGGTGAGTGATACACTGAAGACTACCACTGGGTCATGCTGATGTTGTCCATGAATTTCTGGAATTTGATCCATAGTCTAGTTGGTTTACTATGTACAGATCATTCCATATGAAGAATAACATCAACTCCATCCCTCACTGTTTTGACAGATATGATTCTCAGGGAAATAGCCTCTGGAAAGTAGATACCTACATCCATGATGGTGAGGATATACTTGGGGGTGGTGGGGTCAACCCCTTCTGTTTAATCACCTATGGATACATTAAACATTAATTCCAACATGGCTTATTTTAAAGAAAGGAATGATGCAGCCAGAGTAACATTCAGCCTGATAGCCTGAGGCTGACAGTTTAGATTAAGTGAATCTGAGTTGTCAACATCCTTTCTCCACTCCATCTTTCCCCACTTCCCCACCCCCTGCCAGGTACTACATAAATGCTGTCCCCCTCCACAATTCATATCAGCTCTGATGAAGAGTCATCTCAACTTAAAACGTTAGCTTGCTTTCTCTCTATGGATGCTGCCTGACCCACTGTGGTCTCAAGCATTTTTTGTTTTCAGTACAGATTCCATCATCTGTAGTAATTTGTTCCTCAACCCAAATGTAATCTTAGGAAGTTAGTTCAGACCGTGAACATGATGTGAGAAACAGACAGCAGTCTGAGTGAGAGACATGTTTTGTTTCTTTGTCTTTCAAGAATACTCAAGAACAGGGGTTAAAAGCTAGTTTAACCCTTGTCTGTATGTATTAGTGGAGGAAGGTGACCACATGCCAATGGGCTGAGGTATACATTGTAGTGATTGTAGTGAGGTCAGCCAAGTGGACTTCATAGAATATGAATCCGGATTATCCAAAGGGATTAGTTTTCTGTTGAGAAGTGTAGTTGACCTCTTAACTGTCTCTGTTTCCCTGATACCATACAGATGAGACATTCTAGGAACACAACATGCAGCTACTGAACATCTACCCAGAACCATACTTTGATTATGCGCTCTTTTTAAACAAGTACACACTGCAATTAATCATCCAGTACATCTGTAAGTAATTCAGGGTTCTGATCCATTGTCATAGAGTCATAGAGATCTACATCATGGAGAAAGGCCCTTCAGCCTATTGCATCTGCACCAGTCAAAAACAACCACTTAAATATTCTAATCCTATTTAGCAGGACTGTTGTGACAAGCTCTATTCATGTTAATCTTCCATGACCGTAGGCATTGTTAACATTTGTTGCACATACCTAGTTGTCCTTGAATTTACTGACAAAGCCATTTCAAGCAGTTCGGAGTCAACCACATTGCTGTGCATCTGGAATGTGTGGGCCAGACTGGGTAAGGGTAGCAGACTTTGTTTCTGAAAGGGTGTTCGTGAACTCGATGGCTCTTTAACGATAATTGTATGACCACTGTCAATTTTCGATTCCAGATTTATTAACTGCGTTTAAATTCCGCTAAGTGTCATGGTAGAATTTGAGTGCACATCCCCAGAGCATGGGTTGAGGCCTGTGGATTAATAATGTAGTGATATTGCCATGATGCTTCTGGCTCCCTTACTCCAGGGGCTGATGTGCTAGGCTGTCTGAATCTGGGCAGAGAAAACAATAAATCATGCAACATGGCTACATCCAGGAAAATCCTCATGGGGAGTGAGGAGCTGGAATGGAGTAAAATCTTGCTGAAATGAGGTGGGTCAAACTGCTACAAAAACCTCTGAGAAGTTAGAAAGTGATATTTTGCCTGAGGCTGCCAAGTTAACATCAAAGCTTTCATACATTCAACTGCTTCAAACAGGTTCTATATAAAAAAAAACCTGGGTTCAACACTTGAGCCATAAAGGAGAAAGAACAATGCTTAGAAGAGAAGGCAACAGTTAAAATTGTTGTGAGATGGAAAGAGGTTAAGAGTTTTCAGCATTCTCAGTATTTTTATTTGAAATGGAAAAGGCTGTGGATTTCTTCAGGTATGTGAATGTGTGTGTGTGTGTTTCAGATGCAGGAAGATAGCTGTGGATGGTAAACTTAGAAGCTCTAAGCATGTTCATAGAATCCCTACAGTGTGGAATAGGACCTTCGGCCAAACATGTCCACGCCAACCCTCTGAAGAGCAACACACCCAGACCCATTCTCCAACCCTATTATCGTACATTTACCCCTAACTAATGCACCTAATCTAAACATCCCTGAACATGGCCAATTCACCTAATCTGCACACCTTTGGACTGTGGGAAGGAACCCACACAGTTACGGGGAGAATGTGTAAACTCCATACAGACAATCGCCCAAGGCTGGGATTGAACCCAGGTCCCTGGCGCCGTGAGGCAGCAGTGCTAGCCACTGAGCCACCATGCATTTTTGGATTTGAAATACAGCAGAATTTCAGAGTTCATGAGCAAGAATCAATATTTCTATTGCACACAAAAATGTGAATATGATTATTGAACACGTTCATTTTGATTTAAGATTTGGCTCTCAAAAAGCTGAAGAGAAACGACTGACATATCGGGAAAGTGTACGAAAAATGAGTTTGGATTTTCATTGTGGAAACTTTCAGGACATGGTTTCAATTCAATTTAAATTTAAATAATAAATATGAATTGTACAATAATGGTGATCATGATAACTACCATTGATGTTTGTCCAAGCCTGTCTGGTTCACACATGGCCTTTAGGGAAGGAAATCTGCCATTCTTACCTGGCCCGGCCCACATGTGACTCCAGACCCACAGCAATGTGGGCAACTCTCAACTGTCCCTTGAGATGACACAGTAAACCATTTGGTTCAAGGGCAGTTTGGGAATGGGCAGCAAGTGTTGGCCTGGCTGTTGACACCCACAGGCCATGGAACAAGAAAAAAAACACATTTTACCTAAAATATCATACTTCAATGCACAAAGCGGCTTTGTAAGTTTAACCCCTTATTCAATGACCAAGGACCAAAAGGGTAAGGGAGTAGATGAGCAAGATACATTGGTCAAGTTGAACACAGGAAGAACAAAATCACGATACTTAATAGAGGATGTGGTACACTGTGTCATCACTTGGTCAATGGTTCTTGCTGCATGACTGACTGTGGTGCACGTTTCTCCATGATGTTCTGCTGATTGAAGATCTCTCTGGTCAATCTGCTTCTACTCCCAAAGGTGTGTGCTGAATGTTCTTGTCTTCATTTAAGCTGTCCTTCCCTACTCTTGTTTACCTTATTTGGTCATTGTCTATGTGGTTACTACCATGTCCCTTATCTAGGTGTTGTCCTATTAACCAAAAGTCATGTGCAAGCAACATGATTGTGTTAAATTACCCTCATGTACATCTGTAGTCACTTTGTAGGTCACACATTCCTTCTGTTTCTTTTAAACAAATATTTCTGGCCTCTGCCCAAACTACTGATGCTTCAGCTGGTGATTTCACGAGGTGAGAGTAACAGTTTACAGGACAGCTTATTGCATCTTTTAATTTTCAGCTAAACATTAGCTGCCTTGTATTTTGTATGTTAACATGCATTTTTAAGAAACATATTCTGAACAATCATTGATCAAGTAAAAGATTTAAGATCCAGCAAAATATGAATATTACAGGACAAATGAAATTAACAATCGTGTTTTATTTATCATTCAACTTATCATATTATACCTCAAATCAATTGGTTTAACATTTCTTGGTTTACCCCTACAACCTTGCTTTAAATAAAGCAAATTGAATGTTTGGAGAGCTAGGTGTAGACAGTATTATTGTGTAAGAAACAGAATGCTGGAGAAACTTAGCAGGTCTTGTAGCATCTGTGAAGAGAGAAGCAGAGTTAAAATCTTGAATTCAGTATGACCCTCAGAATACAAAGTTGAGGACCATTCTGAAGAAGATGGTTCTGAAGAAGGGGCGGTACAGTGGCTCAGTGCTTACCACTGCTGTCTCACAGCGCCAGGGATTTTAGATTAGATGATTAGATTACTTACAGTGTGGAAACAGGCCCTTCGGCCCAACAAGTCCACACTGACCCTCCGAAGAGCAACCCACCCAGACCCATTCCCCTACATTTACCCCTTCACCTAACACTGGGTTCTGGGTTTGATTCCAGCCTTGGGTGTGGAGTTTGCACATTCTCCCCATGTCTGCATGGGATTCCTCCCACAATGCAAAGATGTGCAGGTTAGGTGAATTGGCTATGCCTTGAAGAAGTTTTCCTCCTCTCTCTACAAGACTCTGACCTATCACCTCCATTCCCACCCCAATTCATCTATTGCATTCTATGCTACTTTCTCCCCACCCCACCACTCCCCCCCCCATTTATCTCTCCACTCTGCACGCACCCTGCTTCTATTCCTGATGAAGGGCTTTTGCCCGAAACGTTAATTTTCCTGCTCCTGGGATGCTGCCTGACCTGCTGTGCTTTTCCAGCACCACTCTAATCGAGACTCTGGTTTCCAGCATCTGCAGTCCTTGTTTTGACCTATGCTAAATTGTCCATTGTGTTAGGTGCATTAGTCGGGGTAAATATAGGGGTGGGGTGGGTTACTCTTCGGAGGGTCAGTGTGGACTTGTTGGGCTGAAGGGCCTGTTTCCATACTGAAGGAATCTAATCTAATCTAAACGAATTATACTGGACTCAGAACATTATATACTGCCAGACCTGCTGAGTTTCTCTAACATTCTCCGTATTTGTTCAGATTTCATGTATCCACAGTATT
This sequence comes from Chiloscyllium plagiosum, assembly GCF_037043375.1. NCBI lineage: Eukaryota > Metazoa > Chordata > Chondrichthyes > Orectolobiformes > Hemiscylliidae > Chiloscyllium > Chiloscyllium plagiosum. The sequence goes on along the minus strand of NW_028270149.1, from coordinate 87,939,927 downwards.
TTGCCCTTATTAAACAATTATTGTGTGACTGATTCCACCCACAACCTCTACGTATCTCACAAACAAGAATTAATTAACTCCCATGTCTTTCTGTCAGATTGTAAGACTGGATATAAGAAATGATGCATTAGTCCTGTTGAAGCATCATTTATAAGATGCAAAACAATACCCTCATGCCAGTGTCCACATGAACAACCAAACACTCATTTAACCAGCCAGTGCTTGCAAGTCTCAGAATAAGTATTTCCACAATTGCATGTGATTCTGGAAATCACTTATTAGATTATCTGGACAAAGTTATAGTGGAAACAAATTTAAGTTAATCAGTTAGGCTCACAGTGTGATGCATTCATCCATGCTCAAAGCCATATATTGAAATAAACAGTATCAGGTAAGATGTGATTTATACATGTTATAATATTACTTATTTTAGATTTATTAAAACTTTGAACTAGTGCACCTGAAGTTGTGTAACAGTTAATTCAGTACATAATTCAGTAGCCATAGTGATTTTTTTTAAAACAACTGAGAGAGATATTCATAGAGGCTAACGGGAATTTCTTCACTTTGGGAATTTATGAGCATTGTATATAACTGTGCACTAGGTTTTCAGTTTAGAAGGTCAGCTATTGACTTTTTTTCCTGAAGAATTGTCACTGGACTCAAAATGTTAATATTATTTTCTCCTCAGGGATGCTGCCAGACCTGTTAAATTTCTCCAGTAGTCTCTGGTTTGTTTGTTTCAGCTCTTCAGCATCCGCAGTTCTTTGGTTTTACTGATTTTTTTTTTCTTTTTCTTTGTGGAAATACTAATAGTTTGAAAAAAAATTATCGACATTACTTAGAGTTGAGGCAGTCTGTATAAGTCTTGGCTGCATCTGTCTGTGTAAAACTGTGGCTCCTAAGAAAGAGAGGTTGTTGGAACTGTTAAGAAAGAAGTTAGCTCAGTGGAAGGAGTTGATTTGAAACGTTTCAGATCAGAAGTGTTTGGCTAAAACCCTATCTCATTATGTGAAGCTGAGAAAATCTAAGCTCATGTTGATGAATCAAGGAAGAGGCTATCAGAATCTATAACAAGTCATTAAAATACATATGTGAGATGAAGAAAGGACTTTCTGAAGTTTCAGAACTGTTGAGATTAATTTAAAAATCACACAATACCAGGTTATAGTCCAAAGGTTTATTTGGCAGCACTAGTTTTCGGAATGCTGCTCCTTCATCAAGCGCATCTCTGAAGGTAAGTGCTTCCAATTAAACCTGTTGGACTATAACCTGGTGTTGTGGGAGTTTTAACTTTGTCCACCCCAGTCCATCAGCTCCTTCACATCATGGTTGAGATTAATGTGATTGTATTTTTACTGTGTGCTTCTAAATATTTACATTTGTGTAAGAAGTGCAGGTGTGTGTGTGTGGTGTTTGGGTCTTCACTAACAAGATAGACCTGCTGGCAGTTTCCATTTCCACCGTTGTAACTCTGGAAGGTTTATACCAGTGAGAGTATTTGGACACCAAAATACTTGGCTACATTTTAGAAGCTGATTGATCAGATTGTAGCAGTCTTGTCTAATTGTATCCAGAAAACCTTCAGAGTCTTTGCAAGGCAAACTATTTTACCCAAATATCACTGTAATCTTCTAGCTGGACTATTGGGTAGGAGTTGGTTTGTCTCATGATCCACAAGCCTGACCACCCTGGCCGACACATTGTCTCAGCATGCTCCTGCCCCACTGAACTCATCTCTACCTACCTTGATACTGTCCTATCCCCACTAGTCCAGGAACTCCCCACATATGTTCGAGACACCAGCCATGCCCTCCACCTCCTCCAAGACTTCTGTTTCCCCGGCCCCCAACGCCTCATCTTCACCATGGATATCCAATCCCTCTACACCTCCAAGCCCTCCGTTTTTACCTCTCCCGACGTCCCCAACAGTACCCTTCCACCGACACTCTAATTTGTTTGGCCGAACTGGTCCTCACCCTTAACAATTTCTCCATCGAATCCTCCCACTTCCTCCAGACCAAAGGGGTAGCCATGGGCACACATATGGGCTCCAGCTATGCCTGTCTCTTTGTTGGCTACGTAGAGCAGTTGATCTTCCGTAATTACACCGGCACCACTCCCCACCTCTTCCTCCCCTACATTGATGACTGCATTGGCGCCACCTCATGCTCCCGCGAGGAGGTTGAGCAATTCATCAAATTCATCAACACATTCCATCCTGACCTTAAATTTACCTGGACCATCCCTGACACCTTCCTCCCCTTTCTGGACCTCTCCATCTCCATTAATGATGACCGACTTGACACCGACATTTTTTACAAACCCACCGACTCCCACAGCTACCTGGATTACACCTCTTCCCAACCTACCTCCTGCAAAAATGCCATCCCGTATTCCCAATTCCTCCACCTCTGCCGTATCTGCTCTCAAGAGAACCAGTTCCACCACAGAACACACCAGATGGCCTCCTTCTTTAGAAACCGCAATTTCCCTTCCCACGTGGTTAAAGATGCCCTCCAACGCATCTCGTCCACATCCCGCATCTCCGCCCTCAAACCCCACCCCTCCAACCAGAACAAGGACAGAACGCCCCGGTGCTTACCTTCCACCCTACCAACCTTCGCATAAACCAAATCATCCGCCGACATTTTCGCCACCTCCAAAAAGACCCCACCACCAGGGATATATTTCCCTCCCCACCCCTCTCCGCCTTCCGCAAAGACCGTTCCCTCCGTGACTACCTGGTCAGGTCCACGCCCCGCTACAACCCACCTTCCCCTGCCACCGCAGGAACTGCAAAACCTTCGCCCACACCTTCTCCCTCACCTCCATCCAAGGCCCTAAAGGAGCCTTCCACATCCATCAAAGTTTTACTTGCACATCCACTAATATCATTTATTGTATCCGTTGCTCCCGATGCGGTCTCCTCTACATTGGGGAGACTGGACGCCTCCTAGCAGAGCACTTTAGGGAACATCTCCGGGACACCCGCACCAATCAACCACACCGCCCTGTGGCCCAACATTTCAACTCCCCCTCCCACTCTGCCAAGGACATGGAGGTCTTGGGCCTCCTTCACCGCCGCTCCCTCACTACCAGACGCCTGGAGGAAGAATGCCTCATCTTCCGCCTCAGAACACTTCAACCCCAGGGCATCAATGTGGACTTCAACAGTTTCCTCATTTCCCCTTCCCCCACCTCACCCTAGTTCCAAACTTCCAGCTCAGCACTGTCCCCATGACTTGTCCTACCTGCCTATCTTCTTTTCCACCTACCCACTCCATCCACCTCCCAGACCTATCACCTTCATCCCTCTCCCCCACTCACCTATTGTACTCCATTCTACTTTCTCCCCACCCCCACCCTCCTCTCGCTTATCTCCCCACGCTTCAGGCTCACTGCCTTTATTCCTGATGAAGGGCTTTTGTCGATTTTGCTGCTACTCGGATGCTCCTTGAACTGCTGTGCTCTTCCAGCACCACTAATCCAAAATCTGGTTTCCAGCATCTGCAGTCATTGTATTTATCTATTAACTTTTCAACACTCATTGCAGATTCTTGTGGAATTATTAGGCTTGTGCACCAGTGAAATGTACTAGGGGCAGTTAAAAGCCCTCTTCAGGAAAGTACAATCAGCTAACCTAGTGGTCAATATCACAAAGAGTGAGTTTTCCATGGCATGAGTGAGCTGTCTAGATCACATAGTGGGTCAAGAAAGAGCACTGCCAAGGGATCGAAAGATAGAAGCAGGAGTACAATTACCAATTCCCACAACAAAATGAAAGGTCATGCGGTTCTTTGGAATGTGTTGGTACTGTCAGCACATTAGCTGCCTCCTCGATAGATACACTAAAGGCAAAGTTAACATGCACCAACGTCAGAAAGCTTTGGAAAAGCTGAAGCCATTCAAATTAGTGAATCAGTACTGACAGCTCTGAACTCTAATTAAATAGCCATTGACATTATGGTAGGAGCTGTCCTCCGTCAGAGCTGAATCATAGAATCATAGAATCCCTATAGTGTGGAAGCAGGCCATTTGGCCGATCAAATCCAGACCCAGACCAAATCCAAGCCCCCACCCTATCCCTCTAACTCTGCATTTCCCACGGCTAATCCGCCTAACCTGCATATCCCTGAACTCTATGGGCAATTTAGCATGGCCAATCCACCTAATCCGCATATCTTTAAACTGTGGGAAGAAACTGGAACAGGCAGAGGAAACCCATGGTGGAATTAAACCTGGGTCTCTGGCACTGAGATCTAAGATAGAGTGACCAATTGAGTATTTTTCAAAACAAAATGAAAACTCAACAAGCATCAGAGATGGCACTTCACAGCAGGCAAAGAAACCCTTGGCTTATTATCTGAAATGGGTATCGGAAAACCACAGCCTGGCAAATTGTCATGACAGTGGATTTGAACCCTGAATTGCAAATGTACATATTGCACTTTTAATTCTGCCTTATGTCTTCTTTTTTTAAGAGGATAGGCAGTCACTAGATGAATGCAGATGTAAGCTCAGTCGCTATCTGATAAGTCCCTGTTGAAATCCATTGAATGTCACACCTGTAGAGTTTCAAAATAAAATCAAGCAGCGATGATGAGAATCTGACTTCCCACTCTTCATAAAATATCATCTCCTGTAGATCATGACCTAAACTCTAAATATCTTTGTATTATAACCTCCCAGGAATATACAAGTAAAAAGGTTAAAAAAAAAATTCCAAACCCTGGTCTCTGTGTGGTAGTGCGGTAGCATGGGCGAGTGTGCTGTGAAATTTACAGTTGGAGGACAGCTATTAGATGCCTAAGCAAAACAGGTAAAGTGTGACTGTTTCTCACTCTGTGTATTCAAATCCAGGCAAGTCTTTGAAGGCACGACTGAAAAGGAAACAGGATAAAAACCTGTCAGCTAATTTGCAGAGCCAAGAATCCCCAAATCAACTGCTGACTATCAACGCCAGAATTACCAATATCACACAACTTAATGGCCATAAAACTCCACTATCTACTCTTCACAGACACAGAGAGTGAGTTGCATAAAATACTTTTAAAGCATAAACGCACTTGGATTGGGAAAATGTCTTCGTATGGGAAAGAGTCTTGTTTTAAAAATACCCCAGTTGTGACTAATTAATAGATGGATTAAAGAAAGAGAGGGAACTAATTCATGCTTCCTCACCCAGGCACATAAATATTTGGGGGTATCCCATTTGGAATCATAATGTATTTGTAGACACTCAATGAAGGACTGGTCAGAGAAAGCCAAGAAATAACAAAAGGCAGAAAAAAAATCAGTGGAGTAAGAGTCCTAACAGCATCCACCTTGCGTCAGATGGAAGTTAGAACAACAGGTAACAAGGGAAATGCAATAATTGTGGAAGATTTAATCTCCAGACAGAAAATCAGAGAAGCCAAATTAATAAAAGTTACTAGGAGGATGACTATATAGAATGCTCTGAAGACAGTTTTCCGGCCCAAAATATTGTAGAACTACCTGGGAACAAGAAACCTAGGACTATCTTAGATCAAGTACTGTGTAATGAGTATTGTTCTCAGAGGGACAGATCGACTGGGGAGGAGTAAGCATAATAAAAGAGATTTTCAGAATTAAATCTGTGATAGGGCTACATTTATGGTTGTGGTGTTGTGGTGTTGAGAAATAATCAAGTGTCCTAATTTTAAACAAGATAATTTCAGAGGAATGGAAGGTCGATTTGCAGAGGCGATTGAAAAATTAGATTTAAAATATACTGAAGATAACCAACAATGAGCATTTACATAAATATTTCATTATTCTAAATTATTGTCTAAATTCCCTTAAAGAATAAAAACTTCATTGAAGGGGTGCTGAAATCATAGCTAACTGGAGAAATCAAGGATATTATTAGATTAAAAGAATAGGCTGACAATGATGTTAAGCCAATATTTTATACCCGATCTACAGTAAATGTTAGAAGGAGCATTTCCAGGGAAGTAAGGGCCTAATAAGAATTAGAACCTTATAGTAATTAATATTAATCAAAAAAAATTGCAGGAGAAATTAATTGGCCACCACAGTTCCAGGGTCACTATCAACATTCTCACATACATTCATCCTGACACATGTGCTCCTTTTTTACAACAGAGGGTGGCAGGAGCTGGGTAGAAGTGAGGGTGGAGCAGAGACGCTGTTGGAAAGCAAGTGATTGCTATTCAAGTAGGTGTGTTCTAAGCTCCAGGTCCTACACAGTAGGGCCTTCCTCCCACCCTCCTTCTCTAATCTAAATAAGAATCCACAGATTCGTAGCAGGAAGAGCAGGAGCATCGATGAGGGGGCATACAGGGAAGGTGAATCCCCACTTTAAGGTTTCAAAAAAACTTACCTCGACTGGCAGAGCCCTCTATTTCTGTTTAAGCCGCAGGAAGAACGGGAGCTCTAACCAAGAAGGACTCTTGTGTGTTGTTAAGGTAAGGCTTTCCAATTTATATTTCTTGTGTATCGTGTGATTGATTAAACATTTAATTGGCTAATTGAATAAGACTATTGCAGAGAGTACTAGAAATTATCTAATACATGAATTGTAAAAGTTAATTAAATAAGTAGATCTGGCGGGACAGGTGATGTGCTGTAGCTGTATGATGTGGGAGCTGGCTGAGCCCATTGTGAATGGCAGTGACCACATCTGCAGCAAGTGTTGGTTGCTGGGAGAACTCCGGATCAGAATTGATGATCTGGAATCTGAGCTTCAAACACTGCGGCACATCCGGGACGAGGAGAGTTACCTGGACACTTTGTTTCAGGAGGCACCCGGTAGATTAAGTAATTCAAACTCAGTTAATGATCAGGGACAACAGGGTGTGACTGTAAGTGAGGCAGGTAGGGGGATTCTGAGTTCAGGAGTGGAGGACCCTCAGCCCTTGACCTTGTCCAACAGGTGTGAGATTCTTGTTCCCTGTACAGGTGAGGAAAAGGGCTCTGGACAGGATGCACCAGCTGACCAAGGCACCATGGTGCAGAAGGCCATTCAAGAGTGGGGAGCAAAAAGACAAGTAGTTGCTATAGGGGATTCTATAATTGGGGGTCAGATGGTATCCTATACAAGCCGGACCGGGAGTCTTGCAAGGTGATTTGCCTTCCTGGTGCCAGGGTGCAGGACATCTCCAACCGATTTGAAAGGATATTGGAGCGTGTAGGGGAGGATCCAGTTTTTGTGGTCCACATTGACACTAACAACATAGGCAAAGCTAGGGTGGAGAACCTGCTTGGGGATTATCAAGCACTAGGAAGGAAATTGTAGAACAGGTCCTCAAGTGTCATAATCTCTGGATTATTACCCGAGCCATGTGCCAATTGGCATAAGGATAAGAAAATTAGGGAAGTAAACATGTGGCTAAGGATTGGTGTGGGAAAGAAGGATTCCATTTCATTGGACATTGGCATCAGTTTTGGAACCGTGGGGATCTGTATCGTTGGAATGGTCTCCACCTGAACCAATGTGGAACCAGTGTTCTGGTGAAAAGCATAACTAGGATGGTCAGTAGGGCCTTAAACTTCAGAGTCAGGTGGAAGGGAAAGCAAAAGCGACAGGGAGTATGGAGTTAAATGGAAAGATAAGCAGCAGGATAACATGTCTGCAGGTGGGTTTAAGCTCGAGGCAGACTAGTAATGCATTAGGACATCTTATTCTTTCCAATATCTCTAATAATGAGAAGAAAGTTAGCATTAAGGCACTTTACCTGAATGCTTGTAGTATTCGTAACAAAGCAGATGAATTAATTGCACAAATCATCGTAAATGAATATGATGTGGTAGGCATCACAGAGATGTGATTGCAGGGGGTTTAGGACTGGCAGTTAGACATCCAAGGGTTTGCAACTTATCGAAAGGACAGGGAGGTGGGCAGAGGGGGTGAGGTTGCCTTGTTAGTTAAGTATGAAATTAAATCTATGGCACTGAATGGCATAGCGTCAGATGATGTGGAGTCTGTGTGGGTGGAGTTGAGGAACCACAAGGCAAAAGAAAACCCATAATGAGAGTTATGTACAGATCTACTAACACTGGTCAGGACCAGGGATGCAAGATGTACTGGGAAATCGATAGGGCATGTCAGAAAGGCAAGGTCACAGTGATCATGGGGGACTTCAATATGCAGGTGGACTGGGTGAATAAGGTGGCCAGTGGATCCAAAGAAAGGGAATTAATGGAATGCTTATTGGATTACTTTTTGGAACAGCTTGTGATGGAGCCCACAAAGGAACAGGCTATTCTGGACTTAGTGCTATGCAATGAGCCAGGCTTTATAAAAGATCTTAAAGTAAGGGGACACTTAGGAGACAGCAATCATAATATGGTAGAGTTAAATAAAGGTAATTACAGGGGCATAAGCGAGGAGCTGACGAAAATTGACAGGGGAAGATAGTTCAGTACCAATGCCAGGAGTTTCTGGGTATAATCGAGGACACAGTACAGAGGTTCATCCCAAAGAAAAGAAGGCCAGGGGCGAGTTAGACAGCCATGGCTGACAAAAGAAGTCAGGACATGCATCAAAGAAAAAGAGAAAGCCAAGAAAGTGGCCAAGAGCACTGGGAAACCAGAAGATTGGGAAGACTACAAAAACAAACAGAGGGTAACATAGAGAGAAGTAAGGAAGGAAAGGATCAAATATGAAGGTAGGCTAGCTAGTAATATTAGAAATGATAGTAAAAGTTTCTTTCAATACATAAGAAACAAACGAGAGGCAAAAATAGATATTGGGCTATTCCAAATTGATGCTGGAAGGCTACTGATGGGAGATAAGGAAATAGTTGAATAACTTATTAAGTACATGAGTAATGTTCCAACAATTAAGGAGAGTCAAAGGGCAGAGTTGGGTATTATAGCCATTATAAAAGAGAAAGTGCTAGAACAGCTAAAAGGTCTAAAAATTGATCAATCTCCAGGCCCCAACGGGCTACATCCTAGAGTTCTGAGGGAAGTGGCTGAAGAAATAGTGGAGGCATTGATTGTGATCTTTTGAAAGTCACTGGAGCCAGGAAAAGTCCCAGATGATTGGAAAATCACTGTTGTAACCCCCTTGTTCAAGAAAGGATTAAGCAAAAGATGGAAAATTATAGGCCGATTAGCCTAACCTCGGTTGTAAGTAAAATTTTAGAATCCATCGTGAAGGATGAGAATTCTAAATTTTTAGAAGTGCAGGGTCAGATTAGAACAAGTTATCACGGGTTTAGTAAGGGGAGGCTGTGCCTGACAAACCTGTTACAATTCTTTGAAGAGGTAACAAGTAGGATAGACCGGGGAAACCCAATGGATGTTAACTATTTAGACTTCCAAAAGGCCTTTGATAATGTGCCGCATGGGAGGCTGCTGAGTAAGGTGAGGGCTCATGCTGTTTGAGGTGAGCTACTGGCATGGATTGAGGATTGGCTGTCTAACTCCTCGGATGCTGCCTGAACTGCTGTGCTCTTCTAGCAACCACTAGACAGAAGGCAGAGCGTTGTGGTAAAAGGTTCTTTTTCGGAATGGCAGCCAGTGACAAGTAATATCCTGCAGGGTTCAGTGTTGGGGCTGCAGCTGTTCACTTATATATTAATGATCTGGATGAAGGGACTGGCGGCATTCTGGTGAAGTTTGCTAATGATACAAAGTTAGGTGGACAGTACTGAGGAGGTGGGGAGGCTGCAGAAAGATTTAAATCTTTGAGGAGAAAGTGAGGTCTGCAGATGCTGGAGATCAGAGCTGAAAATGTGTTGCTGGAAAAGCGCAGCAGGTCAGGCAGCATCCAGGGAACAGGAGAATCGACGTTTCGGGCATAAGCCCTTCTTCAGGAATGAGGAAAGTTTCCTCATTGTGGGCGGCACGGTGGCACAGTGGTTAGCACTGCTGCCTCACAGCGCCGGAGACCCGGGTTCAATTCCCGACTCAGGCGACTGACTGTGTGGAGTTTGCACGTTCTCCCCGTGTCTGCGTGGGTTTCCTCCGGGTGCTCCGGTTTCCTCCCACAGTCCAAAAAATGTGCAGATCAGGTGAATTGGCCATGCTAAATTGCCCGTAGTGTTAGGTAAAAGGGGTAAATGTAGGGTAATGGGTGGGTTGCGCTTCGGCGGGTCGGTGTGGACTTGTTGGGCCGAAGGGCATTACTTACAGATTACTGTAAGTAATCTAATCTAATTTTCTAAAAGATGAGAAAATTCATAAAGCCAAAGTACAAAGGGAGTGCTAGTCCAAGATTCTGTGAAGGTTGATTTGCGGGTTGAGTCCGTGATTAAGAAAGCAAATGTAATGTTGTCACTTATCTCAAGAGGATTGGAATATAAATGCAGTGACACGCTTTTGAGACTTTATAAAGCTCTAGTTAGGCCTCATTTCGAATGCTGTGTCCAACTTTGGGTCCCATACCTCAGGAAGGATATACTGGCACTGGAGCATGTCCAGCGGAAATCCCTGGAATGGTAGGCCTAGCACACAATTAACAACTGAGGATCCTGGGATTGTATTCATTCAAGTTTAGAAAGTTGAGGGAGATCTAATAGAAACTTACAAGGTAATACATGGCTTGAAAGGGTAGAAGCTGGAACGTTGTTTCCGTCAGGCAGGGAGACTAGGATCCGTGGACACAGCCTTAGGATTAGAGGGGGACAATTTAGAACGGAAATGAGGAGACATTTCTTCAGCCAGAGAGTGGTGGGCCTGTGAAATTCACTGCCATGGAGGACATTAACTGTCTTCAAGGCAGAGATTGATAAATTCTTAATCTTGTAAAGAATTTAGGGATACGGGGAGAGTGCGGGTAAGTGGGGTTGAAATGCTCAACAGCCGTGATTAAATGGCGGAGTGGGCTCGATGGCCTGAATGGCCTTACTTCCACTCCTATGTCTTATGGTTTTATGCTCTTATATATACACAGTCAGTATACGCATAAGCATACATACACGTTCTCACATGTCCACACAGTACACTATGTATGGGCACAATCATATACACTCATACACAAACAAGCACATATCACACATGTATTTCATACACCCACAAACTTTCACTCCTAAACACTTTTACACATCCACACTTTCACTCATTCACTCAAACACATTTATAGGCACAATCAGACAGACACAAACTTTTACACACACACACACACACACACACACACACACACACACACACACACACACACACACACACACACACACACACACACACACACACACACACACACACACTCATCCTGTAGAGCCTGCCCGATTACTTCCCCCATCACACACACTCCACAACTCACATGCACCTGCACTCTCATTGATACATATGTACACTCACACACACATTCACTTTCAAACGTACACTCCTACACACACAGACATGTGCACACATGCATGTACACACATGCAGAACTATGAACAAAGAACAATACAGCACAGGAACAGGTTATGTGGCCCGCCAACACATGGTGCCTTATCCCACATGAATATTCTCACCACGTGTAGCCTGCTCCAATATTCCCTATCATAATTATACAATCATTGACAGACTAACACACATGTGGACATTCCCTTTCCCTTTCTCTCTCTCTCTCTCTCCTCTCTCATACACACACGCATACACACTCTTACTCACAATATGCAGCCAGTGTGCAAACAGTAAAAAGTCTTTATATTGTTATGCACAGAATGGCCACCATGATGCTATTGTCCCAGGTGAAGCCAAACTGCACACCTAGAATCTGAGATACTGGACGGCTGCTTGTAGTGATTGTAATAAGTTCAGCCACGTGGTCCTCAGAGAATATGGGTTCCCTGTTTGGGGCTGTTAATCCGGTCTGATCAGAGAGCCCTAGATGACAGATATGAACAGAGGGGTCAGAAATCCAGTTCACTTACAGCTGGCTCTGATTGAGCTTGATTAATGGACCTGGAAAAGCACTGCAGTTCAGGCAGCATCCGAGGAGCAGTAAAATCGATGTTTCGGGCAAAAGCCCTTCATCAGGAATACAGGCAGAGAGCCTGAAGCGTGGAGAGATAAGCGAGAGGAGGGTGGGGGTGGGGAGAAAGTAGCATAGAGTACAATAGGTGAGTGGGGGAGGGGATGAAGGTGATAGGTTAGGGAGGAGGGTGGAGTGGATAGGTGGAAAAGAAGATAGGCAGGTAGGACAAGTCATGGGGACAGTGCTGAGCTGGAAGTTTGGAACTGGGGTGAGGTGGGGGAAGGGGAAATGAGGAAACTGTTGAAGTCCACATTGATGCCCTGGGGATGAAGTGTTCCAAGGCGGAAGATGAAGCGTTCTTCCTCCAGGCGTCGGGTTGTGAGGGAGCGGCGATGAAGGAGGCCCAAGACCTCCATGTCCTCGGCAGAGTGGGAGGGGAGTTAAAATGTTGGGCCACAGGACGGTGTGATTGATTGGTGTGGGTATCCCAGAGATGTTCCCTAAAGCGCTCTGCTAGGAGGCGTCCAGTCTCCCCAATGTAGAGGAGACCGCATCGGGAGCAATGGATACAATAAATGATATTAGTGGATGTGCAGGTAAAACTTTGATGGATGTGGAAGGCTCCTTTAGGGCCTTGGATGGAGGTGAGGGAGGAGGTATGGGCGCAGGTTTTGAAGTTCCTGCGATGGCAGGGGAAGGTGCCAGGATGGGAGGGTGGGTTGTAGGGGGGCATGGACCTGACCAGGTAGTCATGGAGAGAACGGTCTTTGCGGAAGGCGGAGAGGGGTGGGGAGGGAAATATATCTCTGGTGGTGGGGTCTTTTTGGAGGTGGCGGAAATGTCAGCGGATGATTTGGTTTATGCGAAGGTCGGTAGGGTAGAAGGTGACCACCAGGGGCGTTCTGTCCTTGTTATGGTTGGAGGGGTGGGGTCTGAGGGCGGAGATGCAGTATGTGGACGAGATGCATTGGAGGGCATCTTTAACCACGTGGGAAGGGAAATTGCGGTCTCTAAAGAAGGAGGCCATCTGGTGTGTTCTGTGGTGGAACTGGTTCTCCTGAGAACAGATACGGCGGAGGCGGAAGAATTGGGAATACGGGATGGCATTTTTGCAGGAAGTAGGTTGGGAAGAGGTGTAATCCAGGTAGCTGTGGGAGTCGGTGGGTTTGTAAAAAATGTCGGTGTCAAGTCGGTCGTCATTAATGGAGATGGAGAGGTCCAGAAAGGGGAGGAAGGTGTCAGAGATGGTCCAGGTAAATTTAAGGTCAGGGTGGAATGTGTTGATGAAGTTGATGAATTGCTCAACCTCCTCGCGGGAGCATGAGATGGCACCAATGCAGTCATCAATGTAGCGGAGGAAGAGGTGGGGAGTGGTGCCGGTGTAATTACGGAAGATGGACTCCTCTATGAGCGAGCTGGATCAGTGTCAAAGACTCTGCATATGTAAGTAAATGATGCCTTGGTGATGGAAACTGGCCTCTGTGGAGTTATTTCACTGCTCAGAGACAGGAGACACAAACCTCTTACTGATGATTGCTCTCAGAAGGTTGAGGAATGCAGCGCAGAACAATTAGAGTGCGTGCCATGTAACTGTCCTGACTAGACATGTATGTGATTGACGAGATGAGTGCAGAGGTCCAAGGTAAATTTTCAGCTGGGAGGAAGGCAAAAAACAGTGTTATTCATAGCTTACACGAATTGGATGGAGGCATGAATAAACATGAGATTTGTTGAAGATACTAAACTCAGGAGTGTAGCTAAGACTCCGAAAAGGAAAGCCAATGCAATACAAGAAATTGTTGGAAATCTTTTAAACTAGGCACTTAAATAGCAAATTAACTTCAACTTTGACAAATGTGAGCTGCTGCCCCTTGCTTCCAATAAAAAAGAGAAACAAGCTTACACCATGGAAATGAAGAATCTGAACAGGGTGGCAGAGTAATGGCATCTCAGGGTGCAAGTGAACAAATCATCAAAGGTAACGTTGCAGGTCAACAGAGCAAATAAAACCACTAGCATCGACTGCAATTTATTTCTATGTGAATAGAATTCCGAAGTAGTGCAGTTCTATTAAGGATTCTAATCAGGGACACTAAAAGCAGTGTGTATGGTTCTGGTCTCCATTGTATAAATAGGATAGAGGAACACTGGCAGAGATGTGACAGTAATTTGGAAGTGGAGCTGAGAGACTGAACGGTTCAGAGACTATGACAGAACAGAATCCCTACAACATGGAAATGTGCCCTTGGCCCAAACAAGACCATATCAATCCTCTGAAGAGTACCCCACCCAGACCCATTCCCCTACCCTATTAGTCTACATTTCCCCTGACTAATGCACCTAACTTACACATCCCTGAACACTGTGAGCAATTTAGCATGGTCAATTAACCTGACCTGCACATCTTTGGACTGTGGGAGGAAACCAGAGCTCCCAGAGGAAACTCACACAGACACGGGGAGAATGTGCAAACTCCACACAGACAGTTGCCCAAGGCAACTGTCAAACCCAGGTCCCTGGCGCTGTGAGGCATCAGTGCTAACCACTGAGCCACCATGCCACCCTTTTCAGATTACCTGAGCCACACATACAGTGCAGCAGACAATTCAACACAGCTAGTCTGAGCTGATGTTCATAATCCGCACAAATTTCCTTTAATCTCGATCTTTCAGTTTATCTTCATATTCTCTTTTATTGTTAGTGCCTGTCCAGTTTCCTTCTGAAAATATATCAGCCACATGTCTCAACTACTTGTAGATTATTGGCCCAGTGACAATGAAGGATACATGTTGACACAACGTTTTCACTTGTTGGAGAACACTAGACTCAAGGACAATAAATATGTGTCAGGGAAATAGGTTGTTATAACGGTGAAGTTGGCCGCAATCTCTTTAGTCAGGGAGTGTGTAGAGCTCACAACTCAAGAAGTAGTTGAGGCATGTGGCTGATATATTTTCAGAAGGAAACTGGACAGGCACTTACAATAAAACAGGCGACTGACTGTGTGGAGTTTGCACGTTCTCCCCGTGTCTGCGTGGGTTTCCTCCGGGTGCTCCGGTTTCCTCCCACAGTCCAAAGATGTGCACGTCAGGTGAATTGGCCATGCTAAATTGCCTGTAGTGTTAGGTAAGGGGTAAATGTAGGGGTATGGGTGGGTTGCGCTTCGGCGGGTCAGTGTGGACTTGTTGGGCCGAAGGGTCTGTTTCCACACTGTAATGTAATCTAGTCTAATAAAAGAGAATATGAAGATAAACTGAAAGATTGAGATTGAAGGAAATTTGTGCGAATTGTAAACATCAGCTCAGACTAGCTGTGTTGAATTGTCTGCTGCACTGTATGTGTGGTTCATGTAATCTGAAAGGAATGTTTCCAACATTTGATATGACATTAATTTATAGGTCTAAATTTATAAGTCTACAGCTCATAGACAGAGAAAGAATAGGGTAAAGGATACAATGGAATGTTCCCAAGGTATAAGGTCAGTTGGAGTATGTACAAAGTATGGGCATGCAAGGGCAGATGGTTAACTTGGTTATTAATTGGATAAGTGATTGCAAGGCACAAAAATAGACTAATTATTCGTCATAGGTTGAAGGGGCAGTTAGAATATAAATAGAATGCAGAGTTAGTTGTGATATAAACAAAATGGAAAGGATTATTTAGGAAACTGATGTAATAAGTGAGCTGATCATTTCCATCTTATGAGGCTGACCTTGGGAAAATATGAACATGTTCAAGAGGTCATGTCTCGAACCCTGAATGTTTGTTCTGTCGACATCAACCAAATATGGTTGACAGGAAATTGCTCGTTAGATCACAAATATGCCAACTACCTTATTGAATCAAGCTTCTCTTATGCTCTTTAACTTCCACCAGATCAAACTCACTTAATGAATAACTCGTTCAAATTAGGCTTAGGCTTTGGAAGAAACCTGGATGATATTGGCCTGCTTGGTGCCTAACTCACTGTGTGCTTCACTGTGGAGGCTTCACTTGTGGTATTATTAATCTAACTGTCAAACCAGACACCCAGATAATGTTCTGGGGACCCAGATTCAAATTCCACTGTGAAAGATAATGGGATTTGAATTCAGTAAAAAAAAATCTGGAATTAAGAGTTGAATGATGACCATGAATCCATTGTAAATTATTAATGGGCTGGATTGAATTTGCTCTTTTTGTGTACAGTACATATCTGGGCAATTTTCCACATTGCTCAACAGATGCCAGTGTTGTACCTGTATTGGCACAGCTTGGTGTGGCAAATTCAGGAGCACAAATCTTTAGAGCTATTGTTGCAATGTTGACAAGGCCTATAGCCTTTGCAGTATTGAGAGCCTCCAACCATTTCTTGATGTCATGATCTCATGGTGCTCATTGGTTAGCATTACCACCTCACAGCACCAGGGACCCAGTCTCAATTCCACCCTCAGGCGACTGTCTGTGTGTAGTTTGCACATTCTCCTTGTGTCTGCTTGAGTTTCCTCCGACAGTCCAAAAATGTGTAGGTTAGGTGGATTGACCATGCTAAATTGTCCATAGTGTCCAGGGATGTGCAAATTTGGTGGAATAGCCATGGGAAATACAGGGTTAAAGGAATAGGGTAAGGGGGTGAGTCTGGGCGGGAAGCTCTTTGGAGAGTTGGTGTGGACTTGTTGGGCTGAATGACCAGTTTCCGCACTAGAGCGATGATATATTCTATATATTGATTCAATGCTGGGGACACAGTCCTTTGGCTGCAGATGATTCAAATCCTTGGCTTTGTGTTTTGTAGTGTTGTACTTGGGTGTCCGCCATCACTGGGGGTGGAATATTTGTAGTGCTTCCTGCTCTGGGTTACAGTCTGATGCTTTCAAGTGTTCTGACTCACCTACTGAGTTCAGTACCTGGAAAGCTTAGAGAGATTAAAACATGCACAAGTTCTTATACAAGTAAAAATACTGACTCCCTTGAATCACCAGGACTCTCCTCCATGCCCTTCTCAAACTCCACCCAAACTGACTCTGTCATAACTCACCCTACCACTTTACACCACTTACCTTATACTTATATCTTCTTCGCATCGTTTTCCAAACTGGCTTCAGAATGGTTAAACTCTTCACATACCAGAATGGTATTAATGCTGTTAAAAGAGTGCATGGCTTGTTCTCCCCCATTGATTCTACACTGAGATAATTCGGCTGGGTTAAAGATACACTGCATAATTTTGAAGGCTGTGGCATAGCAATCTAGGCCCATAAGTTCAGAGTATGGGTGCAGTGTAAGAAAGTAGGTTTGGGTGTCACAATCAGATCCAGGATACAATGCTGTGGCTAATACAGACACTTGTCTCAAAGAAAATCAGGACTGAATACCAGGTTTTCAGGAAAGACAGGAATGGAAGAAAAGAAGGAAGGCTGGCAGTGTTGGTTAAGGAGATGATTCCTGAAGAAGGGCACATGCCCAAAACGTCGATTCTCCTGCTCCTTGGATGCTGCCTGACCTGCTGCGCTTTTCCAGCAACACACTTTCAGCTAAGGAGATGATTGCAATGCTAAAGAGATAGGATGTCCCAGAGGGGTCAAGACAGTGTTATTAAGTTAGGGCTAAGGAACAAAGATAACAGCTGCATGCTTGATGTTGTCTAGAGGCTGTCAACTATTAAGAAAGACAGAAAGGGAATGTTTGCAGGGACATTACAAAGTGAAGCAAATGTTGAGTATTTATGACAGAGAGCTCTAATTAGAGTCATAGAGCCATAGGGATGGAAACAGCATGGAAACAGACCCTTTGGTCTAACGCATCCATGCCGACCAGATATCCTAAATAAATCTAGTCCCATTTGCCAGCATTTGGCCCATATTCCTCTGAACCCTTCCTATTCATAAACCTATCCAGATGCCTTTCAAATGTAATTGCACCAGCCTCCATCACTCCCTCTGGCAGTTCATTCCATACACACACCACCCTCTGCATGAAAAAGTTGCCCCTTAGGTCTCTCTTAAATCTTTCCCCTCTCATCTATGCCCTCCAGGTTTGACCTTCCTCACCTTGTCTATTACCCTATCCATGCCCCCTATGATTTTATAAACCTTTATAAGGTCACCCGTCAGCCTCCGACTCTCCAGGGAAAACAGCTTCTCCCTATTTCATCTCCCGTAGATGAAACCCTCCAACCCTGGCAACATCCTTGTAAATCTTTTCTGAGCCCTTTCAAGTTTCACAACATCCTTCCTATAGGAGGGAGACCAGAACTGGATGCAGTATTCCAAAAGTTGCCTAACCAACGTGCAGACATAGTCTGGAAAAAGAGGGGCAAGAGCTCCTAGGGAGTGTTTGGAAGAATTTTCTACAGCAGTGTGTTCGAATCCAGTATGAAAGGAGGCATTGTTAGACCTGGCTCTTGGGATTGAGATAGCCTAAGCAGATCAGGTGATGAGGGAATATTTAAGATACATTGATCATCATACCTTAAAGTACAGGTTGTTGTTATACAAGAACAAGGGACAATCCCGACTAAGAATAATTAGTTATGGGAAGGTCAACCACAATGTTGACATATCTATATCTGATCACCTTTCAACAAGCATAAATATAGAGAATTCAGAAAGGAAGAAATAGAAGGAAAGGAGATAAGCAAAGAGAGAGAGAGCGTATGCAAAGTGATTGGCAGCTAACATTAATAGAAATCCCAAAAGTCCTTTACAGGAAAATAAATCAGAAAAGGTGATAAAAAGAAGAGTGATGTAGATCAGGAAACAAAATGGGGAATTGCACATAGAGGCAGAGATATGGCTGAGGCATTAAACAAATTACTTACATGTGCATTTATCAAGCAGTAAGATGCTACCCATGTCATGAACGAAGAGACAATCAGGCAGTTGAAGGGTTTAAAGTTGATATGGGGGAGGTAGTGGATTGGCTATCTATAGAGAAAGTTGTTCAGGAACCAGACCAGATGAGATGCAATGAAGGATATGGAGGGAAATGAGTTTGGAAATTGCAGAGTAACTGGCCATAATCTTTCGGTCTTCCTTAGAGTTAGATGGTGCCAGGAGACAGAGGAATTATAACACTACAACCTTACTCAAAAGGGAATGTAAGGACAAGCCCAGTGCTTTGGATGGGCTGAAGGGTTAAAATTGTTGATGATATTCGACAGCTGCATGACTTTGAATGAGTCCTGTAAACATTCTTGTACGTGCACAATCAATGTGTTTTTCTGTAAATGTTTGGTTGTTTGTTATACTGTATTAGAGAGAGGGTTTCATTCCAAGTCGCTGGAGTTCACCTCGTACTGGGATTGCATATGGTGCTAGGAGCAACCTCAGTTTCGAGACCAGCTGTCGACTGAGGAATCCCAACGGGCAAAAAGGCAAGAAAATTACTTTTTGTTTCCTCTCCTTTTCATTATCTTTTATTTAATTAATAAATGTTCCTTTCTTTTATCATCTTTTATTATTATTCAATAAATGTTCATATTTAAGCAAATTGTTGTTGTCAAGAGTTCTCTTAACGACATTTGACTGAAGCCAAAAAGAGCTACTTGGATACATTCTGTTTTCCAAGACCCCCAACAACTACAATCGATTCAGCTCAATCTTAATCGTGGGAAAACCTCTACTGACAACGATTCCAAACAACGTTAATAGCCACTTGGTTGAATTTAAGGAATCGAGCTGAAAATGTGTTGCTGGAAAAGCGCAGCAGGTCAGGCAGCATCCAAGGACCAGGAGAAACATCAATTCTCCTGCTCCTTGGATGCTGCCTGACCTGCTGCGCTTTTCCAGCAACACATTTTCAGCTCTGATCTCCAGCATCTGTAGTCCTCACTTTCTCCTCGATGAATTTAAGGAAAGCCAGCACAGCTTTTTAAAATGCAAACTGTGTTTTAGTTAACTTGTTGGAGTCTTTTGAAGAAGTAACAGAGGCAGATGATGTGGTGCACATAGACTTCCAAAAGGCATTACCTGCCGCATAAAGGAATGGCCAGAAGAGCTAGAAAAGGTCATGGAATAACAGGGATGGGAAGTAATATGGATTTTGTGTTGGCTGACAGTCAAGATTTCCATGTTCAATACAAATGTTAGCTATTTGACTACTGGTTGTTTTTTCAGACTGGTAGAAAGCTTTGCAGTGAGAATCCTCAGTGCTCATTGTTGGGCCTCTTGTCCTTCCTGACATTTCTTAGTGACCTGGAGCTTCATACACACAGCACCTTTTCAACACCTGCAGATCATACAAACTGAGAAGCATCACAAACAGTATGCAGGAGAACGTGGAGCTTCAAAAGGACATATATTGTTGAAATTGGCGGACCAGTGGCAGATGAAAATTAATGAAGAGAGGGGTGAAATATTTCATTTTGGTGAGAAGCAAGATGATAGACAATACAAAATTATGACTGAAATCCTAAAGTGAAAACAGGAGCAGAGAGATCCTATGTCTCATATGATGGAATACGCGATTTCAAAGCTTTATATATTGTATTCATTCATAGGCTGCGAGTGTCACTGGTTGGACTAACATTTATTGCCCATCACTAATTGTCCTGGAGATGGTGTTGGTGAGCTTCCCTTGTTGAACCACTGCAGAACATATTGCGTGGGACAGTGGGAAAAGCATAAAATGAAAAAAAAAAGAAATCAAGATAGGACACAGAACTCTCAGTTTTTAAGGAGAATAATTCTGAACCTGAAATAGGAAGGCAAATCGTCTGGGAGACGGGAACCGGTTGAACAATGTGAAAGTGACACAAATGTACCTGAGCTCAGATAATGATTCTCGTGATACAACACAAGCAGGCTGAAGAAGGCGGAGGCTAGATTCAAAACCTGAGGACACAGTTGCTGCAGCAGTTTCTGTGACTTAAAGGTAACATTCATGGACATACAGCACTCAGACTAACACAAACAGAGATTGGGGTTGTTGTGCTGATGTGTACTGTTTTTAGCGAAGACTACATCTGTAGAGCTTGGTTTGGTTGTGCACTGCTGTCAGTTGAGCATTGTATTAACCTTTGAAGAATAGAAACTGATTTTTTTTGTGAGGAAGACAGGGTGCTGAGGGACTTTGTGACTGGAGTTGATGGTATATATCCTGCTGGACTGCCAGAATAATTGGTGAACTCTCTCTTAAGTGGCTATCTTTAGTTCTTGTTTTGTTTGCCTTTTGTTTGGTGAAATCATTTTTTAAAAAAAATCATTATGTCTTGCGGATTTATTTTTCTGGTAATTGTTGAGGTTTTGAAATTCTTTTCTTTGAATAAAAAGTTTCTGATCTCAACTGAGACCATAATATCTTCAAAAATAATAGAAGGTATCAGGACAGGTTGAGAGAATAGGCAATAAACTTTATAGAATCTTAGTCTTTATGAATAGGACCACAGAGAATAATAGCAAGGAGGTTATATTAAACTTGTGATAGAACCTTGGTTCAACCTCAACTGAAATGTTATTTTAACTTTGGGAATCAAACTTTAGAAAGAATGTGAAAGCATGAGAGAGAGAGAGAGAGAGAGTGTGCAGAGAAGATTCCCAAGCTTCTAAGCATGAGGAATTGTCGTTATGTGGATAGATTGGAGAAGTCAATGTTGTTTTCAGTGGAAAACAGAAGTTTGAGACAGATTTGCTCAATGTGCACAAAATCTCGAGATGTGTGGACAAATATAATTTATAAATTTGACACACACCAACAGGAGGATAAAGCAGCAGAATGGGATACGGGATAAAGCACTCAGAGTGAGATCTGGGATAATGTAGTGGAAAAGTGAGCTAAAAGTAATAAAATGGGAATGGGAGCTGGTTATACAATGGGAATGAGAATGATGATATTCCTGTGGGAATGGGAGCTGGGAAAATATAGCAGGAATAAAAACTGAGAAAATATAATAGAAATGGGAGCTAGGATAAGGTAGTGAGAATGGTAACTGAGAATGGTAACATGTGAATGAGAACTGAGACAATGCAGGGACTGGGAATTGAGATAATAAGCGGGATTGGGAACTGGAATAATATAGTGTGGGAATTAGAACTGAGATAATGCAGTGAGAATGGGAACTGGGATAATACTGTGGGGAGGGGAACTGGGATTATTCTGTGGAAATGAGAACAATGAAAATGCAGTGGGAATGAGAACTGGGATAATGTCTTGGGTATTGGAGCTGGGACAATGTAATGTGAATAGGAATTGAGATACTGCAGTGGGAATTAAATCTGGGTTGATGTAGTGAGAGAGGGAGCTTGGAAAATGTCATGGGATTAAGAACTGGGATAATACAATGGGAATGAGAACTAGGATAATCCAATGGGAATGGTTGCTGGGAAAATGTAGTGGGAATGAAATCTGCGATTATACAATTGGAATGAGGGCTTGTATATTGTAGTGAATCTGGTAGCTGGGATAATCTATTGGGAATGAAAACTCGAATAACATAATTGGAATTGGGATAGTGCAATAGGAATTGGAGCTGATCTATTGCAATCCGAATGAGAATGAAGATAATACAATGAGAATGGGAGCTGTGAAAATTTAGTGGAAATTAAAACTTGGAAAATACAATGCAAATGGGAGCTGGGATAATGTTGTGAGAATCAAAACCGGGATAATGTAGTGGGAATGAAAACTGGAATAGTATCGTGGGAATGAGAACTGGGATAATGCAGAGAGGCTGGGAACTGAGGTAATGCAGTCGGAATTAGAACTATGAAAATGCAATGGGAATTGGAGCTGGAATAATACAGTGAGAATGGAAGCTGGGATAATGTTGTGGGATTGGTAACTGAGAGAATAGTGTGGGAATGGGAACTGAGAATGATGCAGTGAAGGTGAGAACTGGAATAATGCAGTGGGAGTGGGAACTGGGATAATACAATGAGAATTGTAACTGGAAAATGCAGTGGAAATTGGAACTAGGAAGATGAAGTGGGTATGAAAACTGAGATGATGCAGTGGGAATTGGAGCTGGGATAATGTAGTGCGAATGGGAAGACACAATGGGAATTGGAACTAGGAAGATGACGTAGGAATGAGAACTGAGATAATGAACTAGGAAAAGGAGCTGGGATAATGTGGGAATGAGAACTGGGATTCAACTGTGGGAATTGGAGTTGAGATAATACAGTGAGAATGGGAGCTGGGATAATATAGTGGGATTGGTAACTGCAGTAATGTAGTGGGAATGAGAACTGAGATAATGCGGTGAGAGCTGGGATAATGTAACAGGAATGAGAACTGGGGTAATGAAGTTTAAACTGGAGCTGGAAAAATGCAGTAAAATTGGGAGCTGGGATAATGCGCTGTGACTGAAAACTAGGATAATGTTGTGGGAATTAGAACTGGGTTAATGCAGTGGGAATCAGAACTGTGACAGTGCAGTGGGAATTGAGCTGGGATAATTCAGTGAGATTATGAACTGGGATTATGAAATGCAAATTGGAGCTGGGATAATGGCATGGGAATGTGAATTGGAGTACTGTCGTGGAATGGGATCTAGGATAATGTAATAGGAATTTGAGCTGAGATAATGCATTGAGAATGGGAGCTGGGAAAATATAGTGGGAATTATAACTGGGATTGTATTGTGGAGATGAGAACTGGGGTAATGCGGTAAGAGTGGAAGCTGAGATAATTTAGTGGGAACAGGAAGAGGGATTATGCTAAGGGAATGAGAACTGGGATAATGCAATGTGAACTTTTCTATTTTGATGTTAAAATGTACTTGTTTGGTTATAAGCTGATTTGAAATGTTTGATTGTCATGGGCAAGTGATAATTCATGTGTTTTCCAAACCACATGCCAATTCCTTATTTTAGGCCCTTATTTCTATTTATCTCCAGTGTCATTCCCATTGCCAAGTTGTACGGTTTCTGATTTTACTGTGGCCTCACTCTCTCACTATCTGCTTCTGTTAATTAGTCACACTGACTGTCTGCCTCTGTTAAGTTGCTCATGTTGACTGCCTCTGTTAAATCACTCACTCTAGGGTGGCATGGTGGCTCAGTGGTTAGCACTGCTGCCTCACAGTGCCAGTGACCCAGATTCAATTCCAGCCTCGGGTGACTGTATGTGGAGTTTACACATTCTCCCTGTGTTTGTGTGGGTTCCCTCCGGGTGCTCTGGTTTTTTACCACAATTCAAAGATGTGCTGGTCAGGTGAATTGGCTGTGCTAAATTGCCCATAGTGTTAGGTGCATTAGTCAGGGGTACATAATGGGGAATGTTTCTGATTGGGTTACTCTTTGGAGGGTTAGTGTGGACTTTTTGGGTGAAATGACCTATTTCCACAGTGTAGAGAATTTAATCTAATCTCTCACTGTCGGCCTGTGTCAAATTACTCATCCTGTCTGACTGGCTGTATCAATTAATTAAGAGAAAGTGAGGACTGTTAATGTTGGGGATCAGAGTCAAAAGGTCTGGTGCTGGAAAAGCACAGCAAGTCAGGCAGCATCCGAGGAGCAGGAGAGTCGACATTTCGAGCATAAACTCTTCATCAGGATAGATATTTTCTGAAACGTTCCACAAGTTCCGCTGGGTTGGGAGGGTGGATTGGTTGGGGGCTTGGACCTAATGAGGCCACAGGGCGGTGGGGTTGATTGGTGCATGTATCCCAGAGATTCTATCTGACAGTTCAAACCCACTGACTCTCACAGCCACCTGGGCTACACCTCCTCCCACCCTTAAAACTGCTATCCCTTACTCCCAATTCCTCTGCCTCTGCCATATCTGCTCCCAGAAGGACCAATTTCACTCCAGAACATCCCAGATGGTTTCCTACTTCAAGCACCACATTTCCCCTACCCCTTGGTTAACAATGCCCTCCAGCGTATCTCCTCCACTTCCCACACCTCTGCCCTTGAACCCTCCAATCACAACAAAGGTAGAACCCTCCTGGGTCCCATCTTCCACCCCACCAATCTCCAGATATAACACATCATCCTCCACTATTCCAGCCACCTACAGTCAGATCACACCACCAGTGATGTATTTCCTCCCCACCCATTCCAGCTTTCCGCAGACACCAGTCCTTCTGTGACTCCCTCATTAGGTTTACGACCCTCACCAACACACCCTCCACTCTCGGCACCTTCCCTTGCCACCAGAAGAGGTGTAAAACCAGCACCCACACCTTCCCTCTCACCTCCAGCCAAAGCCCCAAAAGGATCCTTCCACATTCAGCAGAGATATCCCTGCACAGCCAGACACCCCATCAACTGTGTCGATTGTTCTCGATGTGGTCCCTTCTACACTGTCTAGATCAGAGTGGTGCTGGAAAAGCACAGCAGGCCATGCAGCATCTGTGGAGCAGGAAAATTGATGTTTCAGGCAAAAGCCCTTCATCAGGAATGGAGGCAGGGAGTCTCTGGGGTGGAGAGGGGATGGGGCTGGGGAGAAGGTAGCAAAGAGTGGATGGGGATGGGGATGAAGGTGATAGGTCAGAGAGGAGGGTGGAGCGAATAGTTGGGAAGGAAGATAGGCAGGTAGGACAAGTCATGAGGACAGTGCTGAGCTGGAAGGTTGGAACTGGGGTAAGGTGGGAGGAGGGGAAATGAGGAAACTGGTGAAGTCCACATTGATGCCCTGGGGTTGAAGCGCCTGCTCCTCGAATGCTGCCTGACCTGCTGTGCTTTTCCAGCACCACTCTAATCTAGACTCTGATTTCCAGCATCTGCAGTCCTCACTTTTGCCTAGTCTCTTCTACACTGGAAACACAGGACGCCAACTTGCGGAACATTTCAGAGAACAGCTGCGGGATACATACACTAAACAACCCCACCACCCCGTGACCGACCATTTCAACTCCCCCTTCCACTCCACCAGGGACATGCAAGTCTTGGGCCTCCTTCAACGCCAAATCCAAACTACCTGATGCCTGAATGAAGAACGCCTCATCTTCTGCCTTGGGACCCTCCAACCACATGGGATCAATGTTAATTCCTCCAGTTTCCTCATCTCCCCTCTCCCCACCTCATCTTAGATCAAACCCTCTAACTCAGCACCACCCTCTTGAACTGTCCTACCTGGCCATCTTCCTCCCCACCTATCAACTTCTCCCCCACCTTCATCTACCTATCGCATTCTCAGCTATCCTCCCCCCAGCCTCAAACACCTCCATTTATCTTTCAGCACCCTTGGGCATCCCCACTTTCCTGATGAAGAGCTTATGTTCGAAATGTCGACTCTCCTGCTCCTCAGATGCTAATCCACTGTCTGCCTGTGTCGAGTTGTATACTGTTTCAGTGTGTCTGTGTCGAGTATTTACTCTGTGCTGTCACTTTTACTCTCACTGCCTGCCAGTGTAGAGTAAATCATTACCTCACTGATGTCATGTGCTAATATCTTCCCTGTCCGTCTGTGCTGAGTAACTCACTATCTCCTTGTCTACCCATGCTGAGTTGCATAAACACTCAGTGTCTGTCTGTCACATTGCTCATTTCTTAGTCTTTCTCTCCCTTCTCTTTCCCTTTCGGATGCAGTTGTTGCTGGTAGTTCTGCCATCATGCTTTCACACCCTCTAGACACATTTTTGATCTCCTGTTTCTCAATAATCATTGCTTTTTGTTTTGCACAATCACAATCACATATTTTATCACCGTGTCGCAGACACACCTTTTTGAACTCTCCTCTGGTTTTCCCAGCCTGATTAAAAACAGCAGCTTTCATTGTGACAAAGAATTCCCAGCCTGAAATATCAAGTTGAGACATTCTGCGTTTCACCTCTTAGCTGTGAGCCAATGTGAGACCTACGTTGCCACATTTCAGGAAGCTCTACCAAACCAAACGTCAATGACAAGCTACCACCATCAAACAAAAAAGAAAAGGTGGTGAAATGGCATTGCTGATTAAAGAGAAAATTAACACTCAGAGTACACCGGGATAGAGTTCAGAAATACCAAGTATGAAAGGAAGCTTGCAGGGAACATAAAGACTGACACTAAGAGTTTCCACAGGGACGTGAAGAGAAAGAGATTGGTGAAGATCCCCTACAGGCAGAAACAGGGGAATGTATAATCGGGATGAGAAAATGGCTGAGCAACTGAATACGTACTTTGGTTCTCTCTTCAAAAAAGATGACACAAATCAGATACCAGAAATGTTGGAGAATGCAAGATTTAGTGAAATGGAAAACTCAGGGAGATCAATATTAGTAGAGAAACTATGCTGGGAAAATTGATGGAGTTGAAGGTGGATAACTCCTCAAGCCTTGATACTCTACATCCCAGAATACTTAAGGAAGTGGCTCTAGAAGTAGAGGATGCGTTGGTGGTCATCTTCCAGGATTCTACAGAACAGTCTCTGCAGATTTGAGGGTAGCTAATGTCACTCCAATATTCAAAAAGAGAGGTAGAAAGAAACCAGGGAATTATAGATCTACAGTTCTGATTTTTAAAAAAATATAAGTTCAATATTCTCTAAAGATAGAAAAATCTACTGATGGAATGCCAATGAGTAGTTAAAGGTGTTATCATTGGGCCAACAGAACTGAACAGTTACTCGTAGACAGCATTTTTGTGGCTGACTGATATATTCTAAGTCTAAGTAAGTCTAACATTGGTCATGGGGAAAATTCTTGAATCCATTATAGTGGACATTATAGTGGAGCTTTTAGAAAGCAGTGGCAGGATCAAACAGAGTCAAGCATGGACGTATGAAGGGGAAATCATGCTTAACAAATTTGTTGGAATTCTATGAATATGTAACTAGTAGAGTTGACAAGGGGGAGCCAGTCAATGTGGTATATTTGGAATTTCAGAAAGTGTTTGACAAAGCCCCATATAAGAGATTAATGTGCAAGTTTAAAGC
This sequence comes from Chiloscyllium plagiosum, assembly GCF_037043375.1. NCBI lineage: Eukaryota > Metazoa > Chordata > Chondrichthyes > Orectolobiformes > Hemiscylliidae > Chiloscyllium > Chiloscyllium plagiosum. Next base: position 87,912,248 of record NW_028270149.1, on the reverse strand, counting down.
ATATGTGATTGGAGGAAGTGCATTGAGATGGAGTGAAAACTGGTTGGTAGAGAGGAAACAAATTGTCAGGCAGTAAGTAGTGGGGTGCCACAGGGATTGGTGCTGGGACCCCAGCTATTCACAATGTATATTAATTATTTAGATGAGGGAACAAAATGTAACATCTCAAAATTTGTAGTTGGGTGGGAGGGTGAACAGTGATGAAGATGCAGAAATCCTTCAGCATGATCTGGACAGGTTGGCTGAGTATGGCAGATCCAGTATAATTTGGATAAATATGAGGTTATTCACTTTGGAAGCAACAATAAGAAGGCAGATTACTACCTGAATAGCTGTACATTGGAAAGGGGTGTGTGCAGTGGGATCTGGGTGTCCTTGTTCACCAGTTGCTGAAGGTGAACATGCAGGCAGTAAAGAAGGCAAATGGTCAGTTGGCCTTCATTGCAAGTCCAGGAGCAGGGATGTGTTGTTGCAATTATACAGGGCCTTGGTGAGGCCACACCTAGGATAACGTGGAAACAAGGTTCAGACAGAGCGTTGGAGGGATACAGGATAGCCAGGAGGGAGCTGAAGAAAGGGATTAGGAGAGCTAAGAGAGGGCATGAAAAATCTTTGGCGGGTAGGATCAAGGATAACCCCAAGGCCATTTATGTGTATGTGAGAAACATGAGAATGACGAGAACGAGGGTAGGTCCGATCAAGGACAGTAGTGGGAGACTGTGTATTGAGTCGGAAGAGATAGGAGAGGTCCTGAATGAGTACTTTTCTTCAGTATTTACAAATGAGAGGGACCGTATTGTTGAAGAGGAGAGTACAAAACGGACTGGTAAGCTAGAGGAGATACTTGTTAGGAAGGAAGATGTGTTGGGCATTTTGAAAAACTTGAGGATAGACACGTCCCCCGGGCCTGACGGGGTATATCCTAAGATCATGTGGGAAGCAAGAGAGGAAATTGCAGAGCCGTTGGCAATGATCTTTTCGTCTTCACTGTCAACAGGGGTGGTACCAGGGGACTGGAGAGTGGCGAATGTTGTGCCCCTGTTCGAAAAAGGGAATAGGGATAACCCCTGGAATTACAGGCCAGTTAGTCTTACTTCGGTGGTAGGCAAAGTAATGGAAAGGGTACTGAGGGATAGGATTTATGAGTATCTGGAAAGACACTACTTGAGTAGGGACAGCCAGCACGGATTTGTGAGGGGTAGGTCTTGCCTTACAAGTCTTATTGAATTCTTTGAGGAGGTGACCAAGCATGTGGATGAGGGTAGAGCAGTGGATGTATTGTACATGGATTTTAGTAAGGCATTTGATAAGGTTCCCCATGGTAGGCTTATGCGGAAAGTCAGGAGGCATGGGATAGAGGGAAATTTGGCCAGTTGTATAGAGAACTGGCTAACTGGTCAAAGTCATAGAGTGGTGGTAGATGGTAAATATTCAGCCTGGAGCCCAGTTACAAGTGGAGTTCCGCAGGGATCAGTTCTGGGTCCTCTGCTGTTTGTAATTTTTATTAATGACTTGGAAGAGGGAGTCAAAGGGTGGGTCAGTAAATTTGCAGACGATACGAAGATTGGTGGAGTTGTGGATAGTGAGGAGGGCTGTTGTCGGCTGCAAAGGGACATAGATATGATGCAGAGCTGGGCTGAGGAGTGGCAGATGGAGTTCAATCCTGTCAAGTGTGAGCTTGTCCATTTTGGAAGGACAAATAAGAATGCGGAATGCAGGGATAACGGTACGGTTCTTAGTAAGGTGGAGGAGCAGAGGGATCTTGGGGTCTATGATCATAGCTCTTTGAAAGTTGCCACTTAGGTGGATAGAGCTTGTAAGAAGGCCTATGGTGTATTAGCGTTCATTAGCAGAGGGATTGAATTCAAGAGTCGTGAGGTGATGTTGCAGCTGTATAGGACCTTGGTAAGGCCACATTTGGAGTACTGTGTGCAGTTCTGGTCGCCTCATTTTAGGAAATATGTGGAAGCTTTGGAGAGGGTGCAGAGAAGATTTACCAGGATGTTGCCTGGAATGGAGAATAGGTCATACGAGGATAGGTTGAGAGTGCTCGGCCTTTTCTCATTGGAACAGCGAAGGATGAGGGGTGACTTGATAGCAGTTTATAAGATGACCAGGGGAATAGATAGACAGTCAGAGACTTTTTCCCCGGGTACAACAGAGTGTTACAAGGGGACATAAATTTAAGGTGAAGGGTGGAAGGTATAGGGGGGATGTCAGGGGTAGGTTCTTTACCCAGAGAGTGGTGGGGGCATGGAATGCGCTGCCTGTGGGAGTGGCAGAGTCAGAATCATTGGTGACCTTTAAGCGGCAATTGGATAGGTACATGGATGGGTGCTTAAGCTAGGACAAATGTTCGGCACAACATCGTGGGCCGAAGGGCCTGTTCTGTGCTGTATTGTTCCATGTTCTATGTTCTAATGTGGTCTTGCTCTTGCTCTCGAGGGAGTGTAGTAAAGGCTTATTAGGCTGCTTCCAGGATGGCTGGACTGACATATGAGGAAAGATTGACTGGGATTGTTTTCACTGGTGTTCAAATGAAGGAGGGGGCATCTCATAGAGACTTACAAAATTCTAACAGGGTAGATGCAGGAAGGATGTTCCCAATGGTGACTGCGCTCAGAACCAGGGAATACGGTCTGAGGAAACGGGTTGGATCATTTAGGATGAAGATGAGGAGACATTTCTTCACCTAGAGAGTGGTAAGCCTGTGGAATTCATTACCACAAGAAGTAGCTGATTCCAAAACATCGAATGTATTCAAGAGGCAGCTGGATATAGCACTTGGGGTAAATGGGATCAAAGGTTATAAGAAGAAAGCAGGGTTAAGACCATAAGACCATAAGAAATGGCCCATGGAGTCACTCTGCCATTCAATCATGGCTGATGGGCATTACAACTCCATTTACTCGCACTCTCCTTGTATCCCTTAATTTCTTGTGAGATTCAGAATTTATCAACCTCTGCCTTGAAGACATTTATTATCCCGGCCTGCACTGTGCTCCGTCGCAGTGAATTCCACAGGCCCACCACTCTCTGGCTGAAGGAATGTCTCCTCATTTCCATTCTAAATTGACCCCCTCTAATTCTAAGGCTGTGCCCACGAGTCTTAGTATTCCCACCTGATGGAAACAACTTCCCAGCATCCATCTTTTCTAAGCCATGCATTATCTTTTAAGTTTCTGTTAGCTCTCCCCTCAACCTTCTGAACTCTAACGAATACAATCTCAGGATCCTTGGCTGTACATAGTATGTTAGGCTTACCATTCCAGGGATCATCTGTGTGAATTTCCGCTGGACATGCTCCAGTGCCAGTATGTCCTTCCTGAGGTATGGGGACCAAAACTGGACACGGTAATCTAAATGGGGTCTAACCAGAGCTTTATAAAGTCTTAGTAGCTTTCTTACCTTCCAACTGTCTTGAAATAAATGACAACATTACATTTGCTTTCTTAATTACGGACTCAATCTGCAAGTCAACCTTTAGAGAATTCTGTACTAGCACTCCCAGATCTCTTTGTACTTTGGCATTATGAATTTTCTCACTGTTTAGAAAATAGCCCTTGCCTGTGTTCTTTTTTCCAAAATGCAAGACCTCGCATTTGCTCACATTGAATTTCATCAGCCATATCTTGGACCATTCTCCTGAACTGTCTAAATCTCTCTGCAGCCTCCCCACTTCCTCAGAACTACCTGCATCTCCAGCTGACTTCGTACCATTGGCGAACTTTGCCAGAATGCTCCCAGTCTCTTTATCCAGATCATTTATATAAAAAGTGACCAGCTGTGGCCCCAACACTGAACCCTGCGGGACACCACTTGACACCAGCTGCCATTCCGAAAAAGAACCTTTTATCCCAACTCTCTGCCTTCTGTCAGACAGCCAATCCTCAATCCATGCCAGTAACTAACCCCAAAACCATGGGCCCTCACCTTACTCAGCAGCCTCCCGTGAGGTAGCTTATCAAAGGCCTTTTGGAAGTATAGATAGATAACATGCACTGGGTTTCACTGGCCTAACCTACTTGTTACCTCTTCAAAGAATTTTAACAAGTTTGTCAGGCATGACCTCCCCTTACTAAATCTGTGTGACTTGTTCTAATTCGACCCTGCACTTCTAAGAATTTAGAAATCTCATCCTTAACAATGGATTCTAGAATTTTACCTACAGCTGAAGTTAGGCTAATCAGCATATAATTTTCCATCTTTTGTCTTGATCCCTTCTTGAACAAGGGGGTTACAACAGTGATTTTCCAATCAGGGACTTTCCCTGACTCCAGTGATTTTTGAAAGATTACAACCAATGCCTCCACTATTTCTTCAGCCACCTCTCTCAGAACTCTAGGATATAGCCCATTGGGACTTGGAGATTTATCAGTTTTTAGACCTTTTAGCTTATCAAGTACTTTCTCCTTTTTAGTGGCTACCATACTCAGCTCTGTCCCTTAACTCTCCTTAATTGTTGGGATATTACCCACATCTTCCACTGTGAAGATTGACACAAAGTACTTATTAAGTTCTTCAGCTAATTCCTTATTTCCCATCGCTAGCCTTCCAGCATCAACTTGGAGCAGTATACTTTTGCCTCTTGTTTGTTTCTTATGTATTGAAAGAAACTTTTACTATCATTTCTAATGTTACTGGCTAGCTTACCTTCATATTTGCTCCTCTCCTTTCTTATTTCTCTCTTTGTTATCCTCTGTTTGTTTTTGTAGTCTTCCTAATCTTCTGATTTCCCAGTGCTCTTAGCCACTTTATTGGCTCTTGCTTTTTCTGTGATACATTTCCTGAGTTCTTTCGTCAGCCATGGTTGGCTAATTCCTCCCCCTGGGTAATCTTTCTTTTCTTTGGGATGTACCTCTGGACTGTGTCCTCAATTACACCCAGAAACTCCTGCCATTGTTGCTCTACCGTCGTCCCCACGAGGCTCTGTTTTTAGTCAATTTTCATCAGTTCCTCTCTCGTGCCTCTGTAATCACCCTGTAATGGCCTCCTCCTGATCCTAACTTCTATGTTTTACCAGGACTTCAATAGAATCAAGACTCCAGGGGTCAGTCCTCATCTACCAACTGCTAATGACCAATCAGAGACTGTTGTGTTCAGTAGTGCCACTCATAGAGCGATCCAGTCTGGGAAGAGTGTACAGCAAGTCAGTATCACAGGGAAGCAAACTGTGTGCGTTAAGTCTGGAGTCTATTCTGATTTGAAGGGGAGCCAGATGGAGTGGAGCAATCCTGGAGTGAGCAGCTACATGGGGATTGCTGATAACAGTCTAATGAGCAAGGCACAGATCACAGTCAGCATTACACCCCAACAGAAATCCCACTAGAATTCAAAAAAGCTGATGAAAGTCACATCACTGTTTGCCAATAGGTAGGTCATGAGTATGTTGCTTTTGTCCACTTTAAAACTACATTAAGGAGACATGGCAGGGAGGTAGTCAGGAAACCTCCAAGGTGCAGTACACTCAAGAACAGATTTTCTGTGTTAGAAAATAGTAATAAGAACAGCTTGTCTTGGGAGCACACCCTGAGCCCAGCTGTAGAAGGTGGGAGGAGAAAGAGAGGAGAACTATAGTGGCAGGAGACTCAATAATGAGGAATACAGGCTGATGTTTCTGCAGCCAATAACAATGACTCCAGGATAATGCATTACCTCCCTAGGGCAAGGGTCGGAGATGTCCCTGAACATCTACAATGCATTCTGAAGGGGAGAGCAAACGGTTCAGATATTGTGGCTCACATTGGAACCAATGACATGAGTAGAAAGAGGATTGAGGTCCTACAACAATAATTTCGGGAGATTGAAAAGCAGGATCTCAAAGGTTGCACTCTCAGTGCCACAGGCTAATGAGTATAAGACAGATTCAACATAGAATCCCTACAGTATGGGAAAAAGTCATTCAGCTCATCAGGTTTGCACCAAGTCTTTCAGGGGCCACCCTATGGCCCAGTGGTTAGCACTGCTGCCTTACAGCGCCAGAGACCCGGGTTCAATTCCCGCCTCAGGCGACTGACTGTGTGGAGTTTGCACGTTCTCCCCGTGTCTGCGTGGGTTTCCTCCGGGTGCTCCGGTTTCCTCCCACAGTCCAAAGATGTGCAGGTCAGGTGAATTGGCCATACTAAATTGCCCGTAGTGTTCGGTAAGGGGTAAATGTAGGGGTATGGGTGGGTTGCGCTTCGGCGGGTCGGTGTGGACTTGTTGGGTCGAAGGGCCTGTTTCCACACTGTAATGTAATCTAGTAACCCCACATTTACCATGGCCAATCCATCTAGCCTGTACATCCCCAGACACTATGGGAAGTTTAGCTTTGCCAATCCACCTAACCTGCACATCTTTAGAGTGTGGGAGGAAACCAGAGCACCCAGTAGAAGCTTACACAGACATGGAGAGAACATGCAAATTCCACATACAGTTGGCTGTGGGTGGAATTGAACCTGGATCTGTGGCACTGTGAGGTGTTGGTGCTAACCACTGAGCCACTCTTCTACCCAACAAAGGGTAGAATAGACAAGCACGTGGCTAAAGAGTTGGAGTACTAGAGAGGGCTTAAGATTCTCAGATCACGGGGCTAGTTCTGGAGATGGTGAGTTGCTGGGGCCTGTACAAATCTGATAGACTGTTTTTGAATCATGATAGAACTGATATCCTTGCTAGTGTGGTTTGGAGGATGGTGTGGTGGTGGGATTGCGAATGCAGTTGATGGATGCTTAAACTAATTTGGTAGGGGATTGAGTTACAGTGGGAAGCTTGGGGGGTGATGAAAAGCCAACTCGGACTGGCAGGCAGAGTGCAAATAGTCAAGTTAGCACATGAGGAAGCTCAGCAAGATTGTATAGGATTTATTTTTAATGCAAGGAGTCTTCTGAGTATGGCAGCTGAGCTGAGAGTGGGGTATTATAAGAGAATGCGATGTCATTGCTCTCATGGAGACATGATTAAGGTAGAGGACAGGCTGGCAGTTCAATATTCCAGGGTACCGAATCTTTACAAGAGTCAGGGATGAGTGTAAAACAGGAGCTGGTGTCACAGTGTCTATCCCGAAGTGAATTATTTCGATAATGAGGGATGATATCTTAAAAGGTCCTCAATTAGTTATGGAAATGATGGCTTGATGATATTATTGTAGCTTCATAATCCAGAAAACTAGGTTCAAATTACACCATGGTAGATAGTGGAAATTGAATCCAATAAAAGTCTGGAACTATGAATCTAATGATAACCATGAAACTGTGGTTGATTGTCTAGAAAAATTTATCTGGTTCACTAATGTTGTTTAAGGAAGGAAATTTGCTGTCCTTACCTGTTCTGGCTAGCATGTAACTGCAGACCCATACCAACGTGGGTGACTCTTAATGGCAATTAGAGGCGGGCAGTAAAATTCAAACCATATGGCGAGAATTTGTTGGGAGTTTTCTTTTTATGCATTCACATGATTAGGGCTAGGCCAGTGTTTATTGTCCATCCTTACCACATGAATGTGGGTCTGAACTTACATGTAGGCTAGACCAGGTAAGGATGGCAGTTTCCTTCCTTAAAGGACTTCCATGAACCAGATGGGTTTTTCCAATAATTGATTATGGATTCATGGTCATCATCTTACTTTTAATTCCATATATTTACTGAATTCAAATTCCACCATTTGCTATGACAGGATTCAAACTCAAGTCCCCAGATCATTACCTGGGTCTCTGGATTAACAGTTAAGCGATAATACCACTAGGCCATGCCTCCCCCAGAAGGGTATACTATAGACTCACAAATGGCTAGGGAGAGATAGAAAGACAGACATGTCGAGCAAATCTCAGGGAAATGTGAAAATAATAGGATAACAATAGCAGATGATTTCAACTTCCCCAAATATGTACAGGAGAGTTTTATAAGCTCTATAGAACATCCTACAAAAGAAGTGCTTCAGCTAATTTTAGAAAATTAAGCTGGGTATGTGGTAGATATGGCAGTGGGGGAGCATTTTGGTCATAGTGAGTAAGTTTTAGGCTGTGCCTGGAAAAGACAAGGATGGACCAGAAATAATTGGAGGAAGGCTAATTTTAATATGATAAGGCAGACATATGGTTAAAATGGACTCAGAACAATGACTTGTAGGAAATTCTCCATCGGAGCAATGGGAGTTTTCAAAAAGAAATCATGCAAGGCCAACATGTTCCTGTAAAGATGAAGAACAGGAGCAAACATTCCACAGAATCCTGGTTATTGAGGAATGTGGAGGATTTAATAAGGAATAAAATGGTAAATACCGAGAATTAGGAGAGCAAAGAAGGAACATGAGAGAACACTACTGAGCAATACTAGGAAAATTCTTAGTACTTATACTAAGGTGTCTCCTTAGTATATTAGTGGCAAAAGAATAGTCAGGGAAGGAGAGGGGCCATTAGCAATCAAAGTGGTCAATGTTGACATTGAACGTTCAATTCAGTACTGTACTTTATATCTGTATTCATTATGAAGAACACCAATATAGGTAAAATCAAAGGGGAGGATTCTGAGATAGTTAAATGTATTCACAATTGAGAAGAAGGAGGTATTGGCAGTTTTGGATGCTCAAAATTGAATCCATTCCCAGGACCAGATGAGGTGAATCCCAGGCTGCTGTGGAATTAAAGAGTTATATAGAATAGAAGCAGACCCTTTAATCCAACTGGTCCATGCTGATCAGGTATCCTAAACTGCCTGCAGCTGGCTCATATCCCTCTAAACCTTCCCTTTCCATGTATCTGACCGAATGTCCTTTAAATGTTGTAATTGTACCAGACTTGACCACTTTCTCTGGCAAAGGAGGAGATTGCAGGGGCTCTCATGCTAATTTTCAAATTCTTTCTGGACAGATGGGAGGTCCGAAAGGACTGGAGGAAAGTTAATTTGGTACCGTTATTAATGAATGGTGGTTGGTATAAAGCAGGAAGTTACACGCCTGTGAACTTAACATCTGTGGTAGAAAGACTCCATGTCTTGCCCCCAAGGGGTGACAAACTCACCGCCCAGTTTTAATTGCAGCGCAACACTGTGGAGAGACAGGTCCACCTGATGTGGGATTAATCCAAGCAGCAATGGCATTATACCCTGTGGTGGTGATTATTAAAGAGTTAACATTTCAATTCCAGCACAGCACAGGCAAGAAAGGAGATCCCCCAAAACCTTTTCCGACAAAGACGTACCCCCTTCCTGCCTAATTACGTGCCCTCTCTATCTTCAGGTTTGTTACCAGAGTGGAAGGTTTTACCCGTTAACTCTGTTTCCCTTACACAGATACCCCCAAGGGAGCCTAGTGTTCCCACATGTTTTGTTTTTATGTCTGATCTTCAGCCTTCACTATGTTTTGCTGGGGAAGTGTCACATTTCATTTGCCGCCACTCCTATAAATCACCCCAGGTCATTTTTGGATGTTAAAGACACTGAAACATTTTATTTTGATTTTGCTCTTGATTTGAAACGAGGCTGTGAATCTCAAATTGAAACTGAATAAAGCAGTAACAATTTTCAGCAGTGATGCAATTAAATCCAAGTGTTTTGAAGGTGTTCACATGTATGCACAGCTACACACCATAGCAACTGTTCATTGTCATACTTCAAGGCTGAATCTCATTTTTTGTAAGTTATGTGAGTAAATTTTAGTCAATATGTATTCATGCAAACATTTTCAACCTAAAATGTGCATCCATAAATATTTTCCAGTAGGGTGCACAATCTTACATTAAGATGAATACATTGAACAACCATACCCACACTTCTACGCAGCTTAAGTATCAGTGAATGGAGTTTTAATCAGTGAGGTGCAATCTTTTTATGTGACATTCCCACATCACAAGATGAACCATCAGTCTTCCAATTTAAATCAAAAGCATAACACAATGTATATCAAAAATAATTTGCATGTATACTGTGTATGCCTTGAGAGAAGAAAACAATTTACAACTGTTCACACTTCTCGAAAGGCTTAAAATATTGCATATATCAAAGGCAAGATGACTGGAGGCTTAAATTGCTTTTCAAGTCATCGAGTCATACAGTTGTACAGCACAGAAACAGACCCTTCTCTCCATGCCAACCAGATATCCTAACCTAATCTAGTCCCATTTGGTCCATACTCCTCTAAGCTCTTCTTGTTCATGTACCCAGTCAGATGCATTCTAACTGCTTTAATTTTACCAGCCTTCACCACTTCCTCTGGCAGCTCATGTGATACACGCAAGATTGTCTACATGAAAGTATTGCCCCGCAGGTCCCTTTTAAATCTTTTCCTCTCACCTTAAGCCTATGTCCTGTAACTCTGAACCCCTCCCCTCAACAAGGAAAAAGACCTTATCTATTTACCCTACCCATGCCTCTCATTTTACAAGGTCTACAAGATCACCCCTCAGCCTCTGACTCTCCAGGGAAAATAGCCCCAGCCTATTCAGCCTCTCCTTATAGCTCAAACTGTCCTGCTCCAGCAACATCCTGTAAATCTTTCTTGCACCCTTTCAAGTGTAACAACATCTTTCTTGTAGCAAGGAGAACAGAATTAAACTTAGTATTCCAAAAGTGGCCTAACCAATGTCCTGTACAGCTGCAACATGATGTCCCAACTCCTATACTCAATGCACTGACCAATAAAGGCAAGCATGCCTTCATTATCCTATCTGCCTGTGGCTCCACCTTTAAGGAACTATGAACCTGCACCCCAAGGCCTCTTTGCTTGGCAACATTCTTCAGTGCCCCACCATTAAGTGTATAAGTCAAACCAAAATGTGTATTTATCTAAATTAAATTCCAACTGCCACTTCTCGGCCCATCTGCCTACCTGATCACAGTCTCATTGTACTCTGAAATAGCCTTCTTCACTGTCCAGTACACTACCAATTTTGGTGTCACCTGCAACATGACTAACCATTCCTCCTATAGGCACATCTAAATCATTTACAAAAGTAACAAAAAGCATTGGACCCAGCACTGATCCTTGCAGCACACCATAGGTCATAGTTCTCCAGTAAAGGAAAACCTCTCCCTCTGTCCCTTACTTTCAAGCCAATTTTGTATCCAAATGGATAACCAAATCTTCCTGGATTCCATGTGATCTAACATTGCTAACCAGTCTACCATGTGAAACCTTGTCGAACGCCTTACTGAAGTCCATGTAGATACTCATTCTGTCTTCATCAACTTCTTTGTCACTTTTTCAAAAAACCTCAATCAAGTCAATGAGATGTGATTTTGCACACACAAAGCCATGTTGATTAACCCTAATCCATCCTTTATTTTCCAAATGCATGTAATTCCTGTCCTTCAGAATCCCCTCCAATAACTTACCCATTACTGACATCAGGCTCACTTATTTATACTCCCCTGGCTTTTCCTTACCACCTTTCTTAAGTAATGGCACCATGTTCTCCAGTGACAGTCTTCTAGCAGCTCACCATCACTGTTGACGATACAAATTTCTCTTCAAGGTGCCCACCAGTCACTTCCCTAGCTTCCCACAAAGTTCTGGGATACTCCTGATCCGGTCCTGATTAGGTTTTAGCTCTGCTATTCTTTTCTAATTCAGCAACTTAACAAGCATTCACCGTGTCATGTTAATAAGTCCAATGTCATTTCCTCCTTTATTTTTACAAATTGTATTAGTCTCATTACTGCTTGAGGAGCTTCGTGTATGTCAGGAGTAATGGTACTATCCCTACTTGGCCTAAATTCATATCCTAAATTTTGGCACAGAGCAGTTTATACTTGGGTGGAACTAAGTTTAGTTTAGGGATCAGTGGTGCTGGAAGAGCACAGCAATTCAGGCAGCATCCGAAAAGCTGAAGTTTAGTTTAGGACAACGTGTCCATAGGAAGTGGACCAGCTCACAACATGATCACTTGGATTTGGTTCTGGTTGGTCTTGTAATGTTTGAAGGCAAGGTTCGATTTAGCTCTGACTAAAGTTTCTCGTTCAGAGTAATCGTCATCATATCACTGAACGAGAGCCCAAAAATACTGGTCGTGTTTAATAAATCATCAGCTGGGGAGTCCAGCCACATCCTGAGCAGTGCAGCTATATCAGGGTTAATATCACTGGATTATAGGGTTATTAATAGTTACAGGGAGGATAAATGAAGGGAATATATAACACTACTGTCCTATTAGTTATTAAGTTACCACAAGGAAAAAACAAGTGGGCGGCACGGTGGCACAGTGGTTAGCACTGCTGCCTCACAGCGCCAGAGACCCGGGTTCAATTCCCGCCTCAGGCGACTGACTGTGTGGAGTTTGCACGTTCTCCCCGTGTCTGCGTGGGTTTCCTCCGGGTGCTCCGGTTTCCTCCCACCATCCAAAGATGTGCAGGGTCAGGTGAATTGGCCATACTAAATTGCCCGTAGTGTTAGGTAAATGTAGGGGTATGGGTGGGTTTCGCTTCGGCGGGTCGATGTGGACTTGTTGGGCCGAAGGGCCTGTTTCCACACTGTAATCTAATCTAATCTAACTGCCCCCAGCAGACTATCGGTATATTTCCAACTGGTTATTAAAAATCTCAGATTTTTTTTTAGATTAGATTAGATTAGATTAGATTACTTACAGTGTGGAAACAGGCCCTTCGGCCCAACAAGTCCACACCGCCCCGCCGAAGCGCAACCCACCCATACCCCTACATTTACCCCTTACCTAACACTACGGGCAATTTAGCATGGCCAATTCACCTGACCTGCACATCTTTGGACTGTGGGAGGAAACCGGAGCACCCGGAGGAAACCCACGCAGTCACGGGGAGAATGTGCAAACTCCACACAGTCAGTCGCCTGAGTCGGGAATTGAACCCGGGTCTCTGGCGCTGTGAGGCAGCAGTGCTAACCACTGTGCCACCGTGCCGCCCACTGTGCCACCGTGCCGCCCATGTTCATGTACCCTTTTAAGGGACTGTCATTCTTAAACTTGGTTAATTAAGTTTGATCCTTTTCTTTAAATGTGTAGTTTGAAAGGATATAAAGAGACATATACTGCAACTGTGGCGTAGTTGAGGTCAGAGGTACATGCCAGTAATACAGCTTTCTGCAAATAAATGTAAGACTGAGCAAAGATTGACTCCAGTATCATCCTTTATCAATTGGCTTCCATGATTAAAACACCCTTTGGGCTGAAAATAACCTACTGCTGGAGCTAACATTGTGCTGTGTCTGTTTTCTGCACTAACTGAGGGTTTTAACTTTTGATACAATCACTCTCAGTTCAGAAGCTTTGGTTGAGTCGAATTTGTAGCCTCTGGCTGTGATGTCTGTCTGCTACTAATTGTGTTTTTATTTTAATAATTTGCTGTTCTTACAAGAGCACAGTCACAGCATTACAATTTTCCAGTTTAAAATGCAACTCAATGCTTAGCATTTTAACCTCCTTCCGAGCTGGTTGATAGTTTTAGCCTGTTTAAATTTTATGGATTCTAATCTCTTATGGGCTGTGGTCATCACTGGCAAGGTTAACATTTGTTATTTATCCCTAATTGTACTGGTTATGGTGGTTTGATCTGGGGGCCGCAACACCTTAGGTGAGGGGAAAGGTTGAGAAGGCAGGATTTTCATAGTAATCTCAGCCAGTGTGTGAATTGAGCCTGCACTCTGCATGATAAATCATCTGGTTAGCCAAATGAGCTAACCAACTCCACGATTTCATTAACCATTGATTAATAACAGGAATGGTCTTGTAGCATTCTTCTCATAGAGTCACAGAGGATGCTGTTTCTTCCATCAAATCCATAGTGGTCCTTAAATCCAGTCAGTCTCACCACATTGTCTTTCAGGGTTATTTATGCCAGTGTCCATCCAATTGCCTTTGAAACTGTGGATCTATTTTGGTTGGAACCATCCCTCCCGCTACCCCACCCCACCACCTCAAGCCCACCCAGTTATATCTTTACAGGATTACAGATCATGCAAATTCACACATCCCACTTTCTCCACATGCTCCAAGCAGATTAAATTTGCATGTTTTAGATTAGATTAGATTAGATTAGATTAGATTAGATTAGATTAGATTACTTACAGTGTGGAAACAGGCCCTTCGGCCCAACAAGTCCACACCGACCCGCCGAAGCGTATACCACCCAGACCCATACTCCTACATGTTTGTGTGTTACTTTAAGCTTCAAGTGTTCTAACTGTGAGAGCTCTAACCTTTGGAGAGGGTAAAGTTTATATTTAGGTTGAAACTTTATTGCTGGAACAGCACAGCAGGTCAGGCAGCATCCAGGGAACAGGAGATTCGACGTTTCGGGCACAGGCCCTTCTTCAGGAATGAGCAGAGAGTGTTCAGCAGGAGAAGATAAAAGGTAGGGAGGAGGGACTTGGAGGAGGGGCGTTGGAAATGTGATAGGTGGAAAGAGGTCAAGGTGAGGGTGATAGGTCGGAGTAGGATGGAGGCGGAGAGGTCAAGAAGAAGACTGCAGGTCAGGAAGGCGGTGCCGGGCTGGAGGGATCCGGCTGAGACAAGGTGGGGGGAGGGGGGATGAAGAAACTGGTGAAGTCCAAGTTCATCCCCTGCGGTTGGAGGGTTCCCAGTCGGAAGATAAGACGCTCCTCCTCCGACCGTCGGGTTGTTGTGGTTTGGCGGTGGATGAGTCCAATGACCTGCATATCCTCGGTGGAGTGGGAGGAGGAGTTGAAATGCTGTGCTACAGGTTGGTTGGGTTGGTTCGTCCGGGTGGCCCAGAGGTGCTCTCTGAATCGCTCCGCAAGTAGGCGGCCTGTCTCCCCAATATAGAGGAGGCCACACCGGCTGCAGCGGATGCAGTAGATGATGTGGGTGGAGGTGCAGGTGAATCTGTGGCGGATATGGAAGTTTCCTTTGGGGCCTTGGAGAGAAGTGAGGGGGGAGGTGTGGGCGCAAGTGTTGCACCTCCTGCGGTTGCAAGGGAAGGTGCCGGGAGTGGAGGTTGGGTCGGTGGGGGGTGTGGATCTGACAAGGGAGTCGCGGAGGGAGTGGTCTCTACAGAAAGCTGATAGGGGAGGGGAGGGAAATATATCCTTGGTGCTGGGGTCTGTTTGGAGGTGGCGGAAGTGACGGCGGATGATGCGCTGTACATGGAGATTGGTGGGGTGGTAGGTGAGGACCAGTGGGGTTCTGTCCTGGTGGCGGTTGGAGGGGCGGGGCTCAAGGGCGGAGGAGCGGGAAGTGGAGGAGATGTGGTGGAGGGCACCGTCGACCACGTCGGGGGGGAAATTGCGGTCCTTGAAAAAGGAGGCCATCTGTGTTGTACGTATTTTGAACTGGTCCTCCTGGGAGCAGATGCGGCGGAGACGAAGGAATTGGGAGAATGGGATGGCATTTTTACAGGGGGCAGGATGGGAGGAGGTGTAGTCCAGGTAGCTATACTTGCGGAGTGATTCAGAGAGCACCTCTGGGCCACCCGGACGAACCAACCCAACCAACCTGTAGCACAGCATTTCAACTCCCCCTCCCACTCCACCGAGGATATGCAGGTCATTGGACTCATCCACCGCCAAACCACAACAACCCGACGGTCGGAGGAGGAGCGTCTTATCTTCCGACTGGGAACCCTCCAACCACAGGGGATGAACTTGGACTTCACCAGTTTCTTCATCCCCCCTCCCCCCACCTTGTCTCAGCCGGATCCCTCCAGCCCGGCACCGCCTTCCTGACCTGCAGTCTTCTTCTTGACCTCTCCGCCTCCATCCTACTCCGACCTATCACCCTCACCTTGACCTCTTTCCACCTATCACATTTCCAACGCCCCTCCTCCAAGTCCCTCCTCCCTACCTTTTATCTTCTCCTGCTGAACACTCTCTGCTCATTCCTGAAGAAGGGCCTGTGCCCGAAACGTCGAATCTCCTGCTCCCTGGATGCTGCCTGACCTGCTGTGCTGTTCCAGCAATAAAGTTTCAACTTTGATCTCCAGCATCTGCAGACCTCACTTTCTCCTTAAAGTTTATATTTATGCTACTCAAGAATCTGGGGCAGGAGGCAATCATGAAAATATATTCAGTATTCTGTTCTATTACCCTGATGTACCTGATAAGTTATGATTTGCCTGGATAGCATGCAAAATTACACTTTTCACTCTATTTTGGTACGCATCACATTAAGTGGCATGTAAACTCAGTGGTCAACACTGCTGCCTCACAGCACCAGGGTCCCAGGTTTGATTCCAGCCTTGGGTCACTGTCTGTGTGGAGTTTGCACATTTTCCCCGTGTCTGTGTGGGTTTCCTCTCGCAGTCCAAAGATGTGCAGATCAGGTGAATTGGCCATTCTAAATTGCCGATAGTGTTAGGTGCATTAGTCAGAGGGAAATGGGTATGGGTGGGTTACTATTCAGAGGGTTGGTGTGGACTTGTTGAGTTGAAGGGCCTGTTTCCACACTATAGGGAATCTAGTCTAATCAATAACCAACAAATTGACACAATATAGAGCATTCCCTCACAATGTCTCCTTCTTTAAAAAAATGTTGCGCACAGCCTATTCATTTCATTGTCTTCAAATATTTTATATTGTTGCTAAAGACGGATGACTAATGTACAGATTGTATGTTAACTTATGGATTGTTGGGTCTCTGAAATAGAACATTGATCCTAAGCTCTCCACCTCGGTCCTGCATGTCTTTCTTGTCTCTCTATTTTCCTGTAAAGGTCTAGCTCTTTTATCCAGTATTAGAATACCAGCCCACTTATGGCCTTGCAAGTTAGATATATGGTCTCCTAGCAACTAGATGGATTGAATGGAGCAAATCTTGACCTATGTGCTTCCCACCATTATGTCTTTGAGCTTCTGAAACAATATTCACCTTATCCTTCTCCCATCAACATTTATTTTCTACATTTTCTCTGTGATTTTAATGCTGGAGCAACGCATGCTGGCTTACCTTAATCATTAGTGTCACAGTAAAATACTGTAAAACCTGCCAAGTTCTTTCATCTCTGTTCTGAAAAGTATATGTTATACATTATTATAATTTTCTCAGCTTTATCTACAAACCAGGTCTGTCACATCGAGTATTTTATGTATATATTGCAACACCAATCATTCAATGTATGCCTCACACATTTTTACATCAGCCTTACTGTTCAACCTAATTCTGCTACATCCATCATTCTGTGTAAGTTTATGACAGGTATTATTCTAAATAGTACTCTCACATCCATCTACGTTGTTCTTACACCTATCATTCTACCTTATGCCAATACCTATCATTCTACCAAACTATCACATCTATTCCTTAACCTGATCTCCTCACATTTATTGTTCTAATTAACTGTCAAACCCATCATTTTATGTAATTCTTATACCATACTTCTGCCTTACACTGACAAGATTATCATTCAACCAAAGTAAACCAGACCTTAGCACTGGAAATAGCAAATGTGGATCCAACTCTGTGACATTCTCTTCATCAAAGACCAAAATTGGGAATACTGTCCCATAGATTAGTTATGAAATAGCCCGATTGAATTAATACAACCAATGCCCCATTGATCATTCCTGGATATATATTGTGTGGCAAAACTGTGGTATACAGTTTGGAGGAAGTTACCTTTGGAGTCCTCAACACTGACTAAGGCTTCTGTTAAGGTCCACACGTGGACAAACAAACTCTTGCTGATTCCCACGTACTGACCTGTGGGAAGTGATGGATCAGTGCTTCTGCATGATGACCACTACTCGAGGTGGAAACGAAACTGAGGGTATTCTGGTGGGAGAAATGAATGGGTTGGTTACAGCAAAGGCTATAAATACCAACCACTGAAGAACTGGCCAGGTTCTAGCCAATATGATTTAATGCAGCTATAACACTGGCATTAACCAGCAAAGTGGAAAATTGCCATGTTGACAAAAAAAGCTGGACAAATCCCAGCACCACTGTTATCAAGCAATGCACACTCACCAATTACCTATACAGCAACCCTCAGTTTATCTTCTTCCATGACCACTCAGCCAGATCACATTACAACCTTGGTTCAACTATGGACAAATGATCAAAATTCCAATGATGAAATGAGACATCCTGACATCAGCAGCATTTGACCCCCATACATTGCAAAGGAGTCCGAGCAAAGTGAGAGTCAATGGGATTCAAGGAAAAAACTCTGATGGTTGAATCGTACCAAACACAAAGGAAGATGGCTGTGAATGTTGGAGGTCAGTCATCTCAGCTCAAGGACATCGCTGCAGGAGTTCCTCAGTGTAGTGTACTAAGTCTAACCATCTTCATCTGCTTCATCAATGACAATCCCTCTAACATAAGGTCAGAAGTAGGGACGTTTACTGATGATTGAACATAGTTCAGCACCATTTGCAACTCTACTGAGACTGAAGCAGTTCATGAACAAATGCAGCAAGACATGAGCAATATCCAGTCCTTGGCTGATAAGCAGCAAGATATATTAGTGCAATAAAAAAAGACTGAATCTAACCATTACCTCTTTGAACTGCTTAGCGTTATAATTACTGAATCCCCCAGCCTCAACATTCTCAAGGTTACTACTGACCAGAAACCTAGCCAACTGGATAAATATTTTACAAGAGCAGGTCAGAAGCCAGGAAATTCACAACAAGTAGGCACCTTCAGATTCCCCAAAGCTTGTCCAAGGAACAAGTCAGAGGTTTGATGGAACACTTCTCACTTGCCTGGATGAGTGCAGCTTCAACAACACTAGTTGACACTATCTAGGATAAAGCAGTCAGGTTGATTGGCAACATATCCAACACCTTAAATATTCACTCCCTCCACTATCAATGCACATTGGCAGCAGTACGTACCATTAACAAAATGCATTGCCATAACTCACCAAGACTCCTTCAACAGCACTTTCTAAACTTGTATTTTTAACCACCTTGAAGGATAGGGCAGGAGCTGCATGGGAACACCATCAAGTCATACAAGTTCCTCTCGAAGCTGTACAGTCATTTGGAACGATGTTGCTGTTCCTTTACTGTCATTGGGTCAAAATCCTGAAATGCTGTTTTGCACCTGCTCGAAATGGACTGCAGTTGTTTAAAAATGCAGTTTGCCATCATGATTTCAAGAGCACAAGAATGGACATAGGTTCTGGCCTTGTTAATGGTACATGTGTCCCATGAACAGAAAGATGTATGTAACACCCTTTGCTGTAGCATAATGCATATCATTATGTCAAACCTTGTCACACCTAAAACTATATCTAGTTCTGTCATGGCTAAAATCTTACCTGACTCCAGTATATATTCTTGTCCTTATTGAGCATTATTGTCTGTCCCTGGGGGCTCTATCTGGCACCTACTCGGGCATACCCCAGTTGGTTCTGATTTTGCCCTCTCAGTTTGTAGTGTCACTCTTTTGTATTGATGTTTCTGCTTATTCAAAAATGAGGGTTGTCAAAGAACAGCTTCTCAGTCACTGTAAATAAGCTGCAAATGTATGATGACAGACATTGTGCAATCTCCAGTCTAATTGCAGGTCAAAGATATACTGTCCATTTTTCCATTAATTACTGTTTGTCAAACACAGACTGGATGAAAGTGAAGCTCTATGCTTAGTACTTCAGTGTATTGATTATCAGAGTTACACAGACTCTTTGGGTAGTGACAGGAGAGATATGTAGGATAACAAAGAGCAACACAGCAAAAGATAGGATTGGAATAAAAAGAGTGGGAGAAAACTTAAGAATTAGCAAGCAGCCAGAGATAAAAAGAAAAGGATGGTAGAAATTAAAAGAGAAGGATGAAGACAAGATGATAGATGCCAGATGGAAATAAAACAAAGTGAAAAGAAAAAGAAGAAAGATGTGGAAGATGTTTCATCAACCTTACCTCGGTTACCATAGTGATGGAAAATCCCTCTTTATAATTCCTCAGTGGGTATTAAGTGCACCAGATAAACAGGATTGGGCCTGATGAATGTAAATAGAATTGAAACAGGGAGTCACAGTGATATTTCCAAAATAATATGTCTAGACTGTGTTTGTTTGCTCCTGAATGTATGTATTTGTGTGTGTAATATATTTTATGTATATGGGGGAAGGGGATATTTGTGCAGTGTGTGTGTGTGGATATACAGGTCACGGGGAAAGCATATTTGCAGTGTATGTATGTGTGTGTGTGTACGAGTGGGAAGGTGCGTGTATATGTGAATGTGAGTGTGGTTGCATCCGAAGTTATATGAGAGTTGGTGGATTTGAGACTACGTATCTGCATCTGGGTGAATATAGGTATGTGTGTAGGCATGAGAGAGAGAGACATCTGTGCATATGCTTTGAGATATGAATGCTTTCTAACTATTGTATGTAGGGGTGTGTTTCTATGTCAACATGCATGTGTGGGGTGTGAGAGAAAGCATGTGTGTGTGTGATTTTGTGTGCCTTTGAGTATGTATGCATGTATTTTGTTCTGTTTGTCTGTCTGCGTCTATGTGTGTGTTTCTGTCCAAGTGTGTGTCCGTATTTTTGTCAATGTGCATTTGGTGATTTTAACAGACATCACTGATTCCACCTCCAGGGGGAATCTGGTCTGCCACTGACAGTGGGGAAGATATAAAGCAGCGAGTACACATAATCGTTTCTTTCCAGAAACAACATCTCGCAGACACACTGTGGGATATTAGTAAGACTGCACCAACACGAGGATATGCATTTAAAAAAAAAATCCGACACTGGTAAGAGCTGAGCGATTGCTTATTGTGTAGTCTGCTTGCAGTGCTAGTCTAGCTTGCTGTTTGAGCTGAATGCAGTGCATTCTATCAGAGGAGAGGAGAGATGTTTGAATTTGTGAATCCAATTCCAGACAAAATAATAATCAAGGATTGTCTGAAAAAGTCAGCATCTCCAAACGTCAGCATCCAGCTGGCTGGAAGAGTCTGAGTGCAGTGACCATGGATCCGAAAATGTGTTAATGCATGGGGTTTGAATTGCAGCATGTCGGACTCCAGACTGAATCAGTTTATTTGAAAAAAATACGCTCTGAGGGTGAAGTGCAGAAGGGGACGGCTCCACAAATATGTTTTAGCAATCTAGCTTCAGAGAATGAAGAGAGAGGGAGAGAGAGAGAAAGAGGAATGCAGGATGGATGAAACAAAGTAATTGCTTCCCGTTATCCAAAGGGTGTTGAGAATATAAATCATTTTGAAAGGTGAGCAGTAATATGTATCAGTTGTTTTTTTAAAATCTCTTTTGTGTTTGAAAATGTTGTAAAACAGGGAGTTAAACTATGGGGCAAACTTAGAGCCCGAAGGGGAGCATAATGTTGCTTGTATTCTGAGAATGTGTCTTTAACGTGAATCGTCCCTCACTAAACAAAAATTCAACGTTTAAGTATGCTGAGTTCGTTTCTGACTCTTCACTGAGGAACAGTGCGTCCAGCAAAACACCCTGTTTAAAATTTAAGTTCAAAAAGAAAAAAAAAGTACATGTTTTTGTTTGTGTTGGGGAGTGTGGACATTGAAGCTGAATGGAATAAAAGAAAAAAAAAATTGTTCTAAATTGTGATCAACTTCTTCCAGCTGGGGGGAATGTCATGGAGCCACAAGCAGAGAGACTGGATTTGAAAGGTACAGCTGTAGTAAGCACTGATCCAAGTGACTGTTTACTGTATAAAGAAATGTAAATCGTTTCTATTGTTGTAGGCTTCTGTTGCTGTAATCAGTACTGGATTCACTTCTGCAGTTTCCCCATAAATACAAGATATAGCAGAGTGCCAACTCTGCTTGACATTTCATTGTGCTCTCCATGTTAGGATATTGATGCAAACATGCAGTAAAAAAAATGGTACGGGACTACAAGAATGGAGCCAAGTGTTTGTGGCATGTGCATTTGCAGAAGAGATAGATGTTGTGGCTGTAGGATTTGAAGGTTGGCTCAGTTTGGAGTGTTTCAGGAAGACAAGGGTTCCCTTTCCCTTTTGCTGCTGTGCCCGTGTTGTACACATCTGTATCCTGTTGTATTTTGTCATTGCTAGCAGCTCAAATGGGTTCATCTGATTTCCTCGTAGTCATGGTGCAAGCTCTGAATACAGCACCTGTCAAAAACATCCTAGCCCCCCGAGTTCACAAAAAAGTGGCCTCGAATTTCACACAATGAAGGGTCCGACAGTTTGTGTGTACGGACCTTATTTACACCCTGACATTATACAATTTGTCTTCATTTTGTTTCCGACAACAAAATAAACAACTGACATGATTTACTTTCTAAATGTCTTTGATTTATTTCTTAAAACTGGAAGCATTGACTACACAATAAGCATAACTCGTATCGTTCCCACGCACCGTTGACAATCATCAAAAAGGGACAACAAACCAGATGTTTACTTGAGATGCAAAACCCCTTCACCATAAAAATTCGGGAACTGCTGTTCTGCAGGAGAGATGATTATCCTTTCATTGGCTTGTTCATAACCATCTGGACATTTACAACAAATCTAAAGCTGCTTGGTGTAATAAGGAGTTTTGAAAACACGGTTTAACATAGACCCAACAAAAGAAGCCCACACACATTAATGTCCCGCGGGGTTAATACATCACCAGCTTCAGGAATATTTATTGTGCCAATCTGATGTTGCTAATGCCACATGTCACTGGTGTCACATGGCTCTGATGTCATGGCTTTAAGCTAAATAGTTGGAGGAAAGCATTATGTGAGATATGATGTGGTTTCTCAAAGGGATACATTAAAGTAATATAGCAGGGTGGTGGTTCTGCAAATTATCACCAAAGTGTAGCAAGGAGGTACACCAGTTACAAACTCAAAAATGTACCAGCAGATAAGGCCAAAGATTGAAAAGAGGGTAAAAAGATAAAGTCAGAATTCTGCACACAGCATTGGTAACAAAATGGTTGAATTGGTCACAGAGATATATATTTATATGAACTGATAGTCATTGTACACAGGGTTACAGGGTGACTAAGGCTGGGGCTTGAATATTAAAGGGCATTTGATATTTCAGAAAGTTAGGTACATAGGAAAAGATGGTGGACTAGCTCTGTTAATTAAGAATGTCATTAGTACAGCACTGAGAGATGAACTTAGCTTGAAAGGGCAAGCAATATAATCAGTTCAGAAGGAGATAAGCAATACTAATGGTAAAAGGTCATTTGGGGGGAGTAGTTTTTAGACCTCCTAAAAGCAATTACACATAGAACAGAGTACGCAGGGGAAAGTGCGGGTCTCAGACTACTGTTTTAAACCTGAATAAAAATGATTATAATCGTATGAAGGCAGAGCTAGTTAACATAAATGGGAAGCCTAGGTTAGAATGTTGAACTGAAGCAATTCAGTTGTAGACACTTAAAAAAAAGATTTAACTCAGCAAAGATTTATTCCCAATGAGGAAGAAAGACTCACTGAGGAGTATACACCATCTGTGGCCACATAAAGATGTTCAGGACTTTATTAGATTGAAAGAAACATGATGTAATCTGTAAAATTTGGTAGTGTGTCAGAAGATTACATGTGAAATTAGGTTTTTTTGGAAAGAGAAAGTAGAATATGTGAATGAGTGAGTGAGTTGGACATAAAAAAGGTAGATAGAGTTTCCATATAAACTAATTGGAAAGGCATTAACTAAAGCTAGTGCTGATCTTCTGGAGAATGAGTTTGGAATTTGATTGTAGAATACAAAAACTGCAGAGGCTTTGAATTTGTGGTAGAAAATTTAGAAAATTTCTCGAACACAATTGAAAATCATGAGATGGATAACTGGGAGGAATTTAAAACAATTAACAAGGAAAGGATGTTGGGCACACTGTTGTACCTAAAAGGCTAACATATCCCCATAACAACAACGCAGTTGACTTTTAGTGAACCTCGAGGCGATTCAGGATGGGCAATAAATGCTTGCCTGGCCAGTGATGTCCACATCCTGTGAAGGAATAAGATAAAAAGAGACCAGATAGTCAACACCCTAAGGTCTTAAAAATAGTGGCTGCAGAGATAGCAAATGCATTTGTTCTAATTTTCTAAAGTTCTTTCAATTCTAGAATGGTACACTTATATTGGAAAGTAGCCAATGTAACATCTTTATTCAAGAAAAGAGGAAGACAAAAAGGTGGAAAGTTATAAACTATGGGCGATTTAACCTAACATCTGTCATTTTGAAATTGTTCGAATCCTTTAACAAGAAGATTGTGCCAGGATACTTAGAAAATTGCAATGTGATCAGACAGTGTCAATATGGTCTGGTGAAATTTTTAACTAGTTTATTAAAATAATGGTGGATCCACAAGATTGATAAGGTGAGACAGGTAGATGCGGTAAATGTAGATTTCCAAAAAGCACATTAAAGGCTGGTGCACAGGATACCAGCACTTGGTGTAAGGAGAGATTAGCATGGACAATTATTGGCGGACAAACAGCAAGTTGGGAATAGATAAGGCTGCTTGGCAAGATGGAACAATTTGAGTGTCACAGGGATCAGTAATGTGGCCTCAATTATTTACAACCGATATCAAAGACATGAATGCAGGTAACAAAGATATGGTGCATTAATGGTGTCAACTTAAGTAAGAAAGTAATTTTGTCAAACATTTTTCAGAATGAAGTAGAGGATAAAGAATCCAGACAGATGTTTTGATTGGGCAAAAAATTGGCAGGTGGAGCAAAATGTAGCAAAATATGAGATTGTTCACTTCAGCAGCAAAAATAAAAAAGCAGCTATCTGTGTAAATGGAGAGAGATTACAGAACTCCATGTTATAGAAGGATCTTGGTGTCTTGTTATGTGAATCTCATTGAGATAGAATACATAGATTAGGAAAGTAACAGGCTGTTGATAATATGAAAATGTAATGTAAAATTAGGAAGTTTTTTTATAGTTGTACTAAGCAATGGGGAGATCACATCTCGTGTACTATGTACAAGTTTGGATTACTTTTTTTAAAAAGTATGTTAAATCCAGTGTGGAAGCAGACCATTCAACTCATCAAGTCCACACCATCCCTCTGAAGAGCATCTCACCCAGACCCACCCCCTACCCTATCCCTGTAGCCCTGAAATCCCCTGGCTAATCCACCTAGCCTGCACATCCCTGGACTGTGGGAAGAAACCAGAGCACCTGAAGTAAACCCATTCAGACACAGGGGGAAGGTGCAAACTCCACCCAGTCACCCGAGGATGGAATTGAACCCGGTTCCCTCGTGCCACGAGGCATCACTAATTACTGAGCCTTAGAAGCAGCTCAGAGAACAGTCTATTAACTCATGCCTGGGATGAGGTATTCTTCTATGTAGAAATGTTGAATAGGTTAGGCCTTTACCAAATGAAGTTTTGAAGATTGAGAGGCGATCTCACTGATAAGATCCTGAGAGGAATTGACTGGATAAGAGCTGAGGAAATGTTTCCTTTTTGAGAGGTGACTACAACTAGGAGGACAAAATGAAAGATTGAGACGAAGAAAAATGTCTTCTCTCAAAGGGTTGTTAGACTGCAGAATTCTCATCCCCAGAATGTAGAGGCTTAGTCAGAGAATTTCCTCAAGCAGAGAGAGTTTTAAAAAAATCAAGACTTCTTGAAGGTGAGACAGTAAAGTTAGATTGAGACCAGAGCAAAAGGATCAATAATCTTATTTGAATGCCTCAGCACATTGAAGGGCTGAATTGCCTATGTTTTGTTATGACATAAAGTTGTGATGTCACTGATGACCCATAGATGTGATGTCACATTGCCACAATGTCACTGATAACCCATAGTCATAATGTCATGGATGACCCAAGCTCATGATAATACACATGATATATCAGATTACATTTGGCTGCATTTTCATTTTAAAATCAATGTTATGTTCCACCAACTTCATCTTGTGGCTGTAGTGTCACTGATGACACGGGCTTAATGAAATGTTGATGAGTTGTTAGTGATGGAACATGGTTGGAATATCAGTTTTTGATTAATGTCTTTGATGTCACTCATTATGCTAAACTGTGAATTTGACTTTACTAACATTAAACATGGAAGCTAATTCAGATGATAACTGATAGAATGGGAATATGATATTATTGACAAGCCATGACATTTCATGGCACTGAATACACATTATTATAGGGCATCATTGACGGTACATTGATGCAATGTCATAAAGGGTATGCAGATGCAATCTCATTGAGGGGATGCAGCTATTGTCATTAATGATTATTGATTATAATGTTACCAATGATAAATGGCTGAAACCCCATTGATGACCTTACTTCTTGATTTCCCTGATGGCACTTTCCATTAATTCCATTGATGATACTTGTCTGAATATCATCAGTAATTTTGACTGTAATGTCACTGATGTGGCATCATGTAATTTCATTGATGATACATGGTTTTAATTTCTTTGCTGACACATGGATATCATTTAATTGGTGAATATCATGGGTGGTGCATGGATATGAAGTCATTGACGATGCATGAATATAATTTCGTTGATGCATGAATGTAATTTCATTGATAATACATGGATATAATTTCATTGATGATGTATGGATGTAATTTCTCTGATAATGCATGAATGTAATTTCATTGATAACACATGAATGTAATTTCAATGATAAATGCATGTAATTTAATTGATGAAAACAAATTGCTGTAATTCCATTGATGGCACCTTGGTGTGATTTTGGTGGTAGTGCCACTGATGACACATCTTATAATTTAATTGACAGTACGTGGATGTACTTTAACTGAGACAATCATGTTATGATTTCAGACCAAGACCACCACATTATTAACAATATGGCTAAGGACCAGTAGCTTCCTGTTTAACATAGATGAAATGTAAGATCCCAGGTATTTACAGGAGGATAAAGGCACAAGATTCAATACTTTTGGACAAGCAACAATAAATGTTACGAAAGAATTTTAGAAAAGTAAAATCATCTGCATATCTATAGAATTTATCTTATAATATCTTGATTTAAAATTAGGTAAATATGGGTAACAGACAAACCTGGTCAGTGAAGACCAAACAAATTTCTCAACTGTCTCCAGACAGTAATGACACTGCAGGCCATCAAATCTCCTTAAAAGTTTTCAAGGAATCTCCTTTTTTTTTCTCTGTTGAAGACCTAGCTTAGAATTTGCTCAAAAGTGTTACATGAAAATCTTTGACTGTCCTGTCCTACGTGCCTATTGAATGGCATCAAAATTGAGGGGAACCCACAGAGAATTTAATTACAATTACTACGCATCCACATAACATGTTCAGAACATAGAATGAAGAAATGTACAGCACAGTACAGGCTCTTTGACCCATGATATTATGCCAACCTTTTATCCTACTGTAAGATCAAACTAACCTACATACCCTTCATTTTACTAGCAACCATGGTCCCTATCCAAGAGTTGCTTAAATGTCTCCAATGTATCTGACTCCATCTGCTGGCAGTGCATTCCACACACCCACGACTGTCTGTGTAAAAACCCTACCTCTGATATTTCCCCTAAATCTTCCTCCAATCACCTTAAAATTATGTCCCCTTGTGATAGCCAGTTCTGCCCTGGGAAAAGATCTCTGGCTATCCACTCTATTTATGTCTCTCTTCATCTTGTACATCTTTATCAAGTCATCTCTTATCCTTCTTCACTCCAATGAGAAAAGCCCCAACTCCTTCAACTTTTCTTCATAAGACATGCCCTACCAGTCCAGGCAAGCATCCTGGTAAATCTCCTCTGTACCCTCTCTAAAGCATCCACATCTTTCCTATAATGAGGCAACCAGAACTGAACATAATATTCCAAGTATGGTCTATCCAGGGCTTTATAGACCTGCAGCACAACCTTGTGGCTCTTAAACTCAATGCTCCTGCTAATGAATGTCAACACAGCATTCACCTTCTCAACAATCCTATCAACTTGGGTGGTAACTTTGAACTATCTATGGACGTGGACCCTTCACATTGTCAAGAATCCCACCATTAACCCTGTAATCTGCATTCAAATTCAACTTCCAAAGTGAATCACTTCACACTTTTCCAGGTTGAACTCCATCTGCCACTTATCAGCCCAGCTCTGCATCTTGTCAATATCGCACTGCAACCTACACAGCCCTCATACTATCCATAACACCCCCAACCTTCATATTATTGGCAAACTTACTAACCCACCCTTCCACTTTATTATCTAAATCATTTATAAAAATCACAAAGAACAGAGGTCCCAGAACTGATCCCTGCAGGACGCCACTGGTTACTGAGCTCCAGGATGCATACTTTTCATCTACCACCACCTTTTCTCTTCTATGAGCCAGCCAATTCTGTATCTAGATAGACAGGTTTGCCTGAATCCCAAGTCTCCTTACTTTCTGAATGAGTGTACCATGGGGAACCTTATCAAATGCCTTGCATGTACACCACATCCACTGCTCTACCTTCATCAATGTGTTTTGTCACATCCTCAAAGAATTCAATAAGGCTTGTGAGGCATGGCCTGCCCCTCACAGAGCCATGCTGATTATTTCTAATCAAGCTATGGTTTTTCAATTAATCATAAACTGTATCTCTCAAAATCTTCTCCAACATTTTGTCCACCACTAACATAAGACTGACTGATCTGTAACTTCCAGGATTATCTCTATTCCCTTTCTAGAACAAGAAAGTAACATTTGCCTCCCTCCAATCATCTGGTACTGTGAGGATGAAAAGATCATTGCCAAAGGCACAGCAATCTCTTCCCTCACTTCCCGTCGTTACCTTGCATATATCCTGTCTGGCCCAGGGATTTATCTATCCTCATGTATTTCAAAAATTCCAGCACATCCTTCTTCTTGGCATCAGCCTGTTTTACACTGCCCTCACAAATGACAATGTCCCTCTCACTGGTGAATACTGAAGCAAAGTATTCATTAAAGATCTCCCCTACCTCCACCGACTCCAGACACAGGTTCCCTCCAATATCCCTGATCGGCTGTACCCTCACTCTGGCCATCCTCTTGTCCCTCACATCCGTGTAGAATGCCTTAAGATTTTCCTTAATCCTGCCCGCTCAGGCTTTTTTATGCCCCTTCTAGCTCTCCTAAGTCCCTTCTTCAGTTCCTTCCTGGCTACCTTGTAACCCTCTAGAGCCCTGTCTGATTTTTGCTATCTCAACCTTAAGTAAGCTTCCTTCTTCCTCCTGACTAGATATTCCACACACCTCTTGTCATCCAAGGTTCCTTCATCCTACTATCCCTTCCTTGCCTCAGTGGGATAAACCTATTCAGCATCTGCAGCAAGTGCTCCCGAAACAACCTCCAAATTTCTGTTGTGCATTACCCTGAGAATATCAGTTCCCAATTTATGCTCCACAGTTCCTGCCTAACAGCATTGTAATCCACCCACCCCAATTAAAATACTTTCCCATACCATCTGCTCCTCTCCCTCTCCATAACTATAATAAAGGTCAGGGAGTTCTGATCATAACCACTGAAATGCTCTTTCACCAAGAGATATGACACCTGACCTGATTTGTTGCTATGCACCTAATCCGAATAGCCTCCTGTCTAGTCGATCTATCTACATATTGAGTCAGGAATCCTTCCTGGACACACCTGACAAAATCTGCTCCATCCAGACTCTTTACACTAAGGGATTTCCAATTAATATTAGAGAAGTTGAAGTCATCCATGAGAACAACCTTGTTACTTCTGCACATTTCCAAATCTGCCTCCCAATCTGCTCTTCCATGTCTCTGTTGCTGTTGGGCATCCATAGAAAAACTATTCCACTATGGACTGCTCATGGTCTGGCACTTCACCCTCCTTTCCTGGGACTCTGCTCCCTTGGATTCTTGAAACTGTATTGTAATCATGACTCTAGCTTTTTCACAGTCAGCCAGTTTCACCGAGCTAGAACTACCCCAGGTTTCTCTGAATTCTAATGCTCATCAGCTGCACAAAGCTTGTGGGCTTCCTTCACTCTGAATCTTAGCTGCTCTGAACTATAAATGACATACACCTTCTATCAAAAGCAAACAGCATTCACATTTTGTTATGAGCCCTAACCTCAATACTGTCTCTATGTCAAAGGGCTTCTCCTGAATTCTACATGCTGAAACAGGATTGAACTCTCATCTTTTTCCATCAGTAGCTCACTGACCAGCAGTTTCCTTTGACTACTGACTTCCTCTCCAATGACTAAACCTTTAAACTATTCTAAATGACTTACTGAATATCTCAGAACAAACCATGCATTTGTTCTGTGGTGGGATTGAATGCAGCAACCATTGGAACAGTTGAACATAGCAACCACTAGAACACCCATTCCTTGAATGTTGCAATATCCACAGATTTCTGGCATATTTCAATAGATAGAGTTAAAAATCACACAACACCAGGATATAGTCCAACAGGTTTAATTGGAAGCACACTAGCTTTCGGAGCGATGCTCCCTCAACAGGACAATCACCTGATGAAGGAGCGTCGCTCCGAAAGCTAGTGTGCTTCCAATTAAACCTGTTGGACTATAACCTGGTGTTGTGTGATTTTTAACTTTGCACACCCAGTCCAACACCGGCATCTCCAAATAATCAATAGATAGAGTGAGTCAAAAAGGATAATATAGCTGGTGACACATTATGGCATGTCATTGGTAATACATGATTATAATTTCACTAATGGCTGTAATTTTATTGATGATGCATGATTGTAGTATCAATTTCACTGGCAACACGAGGGTGCAGTTTAGTTGATTACACATGGTTGTGATAATACTAATGACACATGGTTTTAAACCCATTGGTGAGATATGTGTGCAATTGCATTGATGGCATTTCATTGAAAGCTTCTGCATGTAAGTATGCTCTTCATTTTCACATGGCAGTAACATTATGATGCACTGAGTCTGTATTTCTCATGCTAGATGAATAGCCCTTCTATTGGTCAGAGTGATGCTTGTAGTCATCACTGCCACCATGTAGAATGTCTAGGCTCCATGAATGAACATTAACAACTTTTATTGAACATAACCATACATAGAGGATGGAAAGAGAGAGAGGGAAGCCCCCCAGAATGCAGTGCTAGTTCTGTCTGATTTGAAATCACTATGACATAAGTAATTATAGATAAGCTCAGTTGTTTGTTTTTTTCGATAAATAGTTAACCCTTTTCTTCACAAAGGGATCCATCCTTAATGATAAAATGTTTGTTATCAATTTTGATGAGCATCTTTATTATGGTTCAGAACTGATCTAACATTCATAATTTTGATCAGCTGTTTTGTTTACTCGGTGGGTGTGAGTTTTGGTGATAAATTCAGCTGTGTAAATCCTTGAGAAGGTGATGATGAGCCACCGTATGGAGCTGTTGTAGTCTCTGTGGTATAGATTCACCCACAGGAATGTTATGGAGAAAGTTCCAGGGTTTTTGACCTTGTGAAAGTGAAGGAATGGTAATATATTCCCAAGTTAGGTTGATGACTGGCTTGAGGGGAAATTCCTTCAATGAGCTTCTGATCATCTTAGCTACAACTCGTTCTGAAGAAATGTCACTGGATCCAAAATGTTAACTCTGCTTTCTTTCCATAGATGCTGTCAGGCCTGCTGAGTTTTTCCAGTAATGTCTCTCCAAACCAATGTATCACCAACTACACCATAAGGTCTTGATGGTTGCACCTTATAAAATGTCTTCTGGAAATCTAAGAATACTACATCTACCAGTTCCCCTTTCTCTATTGCACATGTTACTTCAAAGAACTCTGAAAAACTTTTAAATAGGAATTTTCTTTCACAAAAGCATATTGACTCTTCATGATTACTTTGAACTTGTCCAAGTTCCCAAGTATAACACCTTTAATAATAGCTTCTAATATTTTCCTTATACCAAATGTTCAGTCAACTGACCTTGAGCTTCATGCTTTGTGCTTTTCTCCTTTCTGAATAGAGTTACATTTGTTTTCTTCATAATCTAATAGAAATTTCCCCACAACAAGGGAATTTTCAAAAATTAGAGCCAATGCATCAACTATCTAACAAGCTATTTCTTTAAATATTCTAGAATGAAGTTCATCAGGAGACATGAACTTGTCAGCCCACAGTTCCAACTATTTGCTCAGTACCTAGAGATTTCAATTTTTCTGTATTCCTCTATTCCTTCCATTTCCTGATTCGCACCTATTTCTGGGATGTTAGTTGCATCTTCCATAGTGAACCTGTTCAATTCATCTGCCATCTCTTTATTTTCCATTACTAATTCCCCAGTCACACCTTCTGTAGGAACAATGTTTACTTAGTTAACTTTTCTTTGAAATATGTATTGATACTTCTAACTAACTTTATCGCATACTCTGTTTTGCTTTCATATTAATCTTTTACTTTTTTTTTACATTCTGTCAAATCTGTCAAAGAACTGTGGACTGTCTTTAGCTTCTTTAGTTAACCACAGATGTTAGTTCCTCCCTTGGAATTTTTATTTCTATTTGGATATATCTATTCTGTATATTGTCTAATACCCCTTTAAATGCCACCTACTGCATCTCTATTGATTTATCCTTTAATTTAGTTTGTCAGCTGACTTTAGTGAACTCTGCTTTCATGCCTTCATAAGTCTCAATCAAAACGTGTGGTGCTGGAAAAGCACAACTGGTCAGACAGCATCTGAGAAGCAGGAGAGTCAATGTTTCGGGCATAAGCTCTTCATCGGGAATGTGAGGGCCCCCTCATTCTTGATGAAAAGCTTATGCCTGAAATGCCGACTCTCCTGTTCCTCAGATGCTGCCTGACCGGCTGTGCTTTTCCAGCACCACACTCTTCGACTCTGATCTCCGGCATCTGCAGCATCGGCAGTCTTCACTTTCTCCCTCATAAGTCTGCCTATTTTACTTTAAGTGCTATTCTTGGACCCACTCTTGCCTTCCTCAAACTTAATAAAAAGTGAATAATATTATATTTGCTGTTATTGAGGGGTGCTTTCATATGAGGTCTTTAATTATTCATATCTCTTTACATAAATTCAGATTGAGTCTAGCCTTCCCTCTGGCTGGCTACAGAATGTGTTGTTCTGACAAACAATCTCACAAACATTTTATGAACTCCTCATTTACTTTTGTTCATCTGATTGTTCCAATCTAAATGTAGGTTAAAATCACTCTTGAAAATCACTGTCCCTTTCTCACAAGATCCCATTATTTCTTCCTTTATTTTCCATCCAAACATGTGACTACTCTTAGGAGATCTTCCACTAGAGATTTTTTGCCTTTATGATTTCTCATGTCTTTCAAAACCACTTTTATATCCTGTTTCAGAACTTCAGTCATCTGCTCTATTCTGCCAATACTATCATAAATTAACAGTTCAAACCCAACATTTGTT
Organism: Chiloscyllium plagiosum; assembly: GCF_037043375.1. Classification (NCBI taxonomy): domain Eukaryota; kingdom Metazoa; phylum Chordata; class Chondrichthyes; order Orectolobiformes; family Hemiscylliidae; genus Chiloscyllium; species Chiloscyllium plagiosum. The sequence continues at coordinate 87,879,045 of NW_028270149.1, read as the reverse complement.
TCCTGGTTTCTTGTCCTTCTTAAAGACTCACAACCCTCAATATTCAACCTATGTCATCCTGCAGCTACGTTTCTATAATGGCTACCAAATTGTACTTAATTATTTCTGTTTACATGCTCAGTTTATCAGTTTGTTTGGTGTGGTACATGACAAAAAATCATTAGCAATTCTTTCAACAATTCTCTGACTTGAGTCATTATTGTTGCATTCCTCCACTAAGCTTGGAGGGATCATTAATGAAATCATTTATTGTTTTTTTCCTAGATGCTAAACTTTTTTGTTAAATCTTGCTCATTCAAGAATTTTATTAGTTTTAAAGTAATTATAAAAAGTTTTCAATATCCCTTCGAAAGTATCTGTTGCTTCTTTTAGCCCTTGGCAACCATAACATCATCAGTTACATGAGGCAGTAGCTAGGGCCCTGGACCAGGGCTTTGACAATCGGCTAGAGGTCCAATGCATGGCAATGCCTGGGGACTTGGATTGGTGCTTTGATAGTTGGAGATTGAGCCCAATGCAGGGAGATTGAGCTCAATATGGCAGTGAGGGAGCCCCCCCCCCCACCCGGTATCTGCGGTGACAGTGAAAGTAGACAGCCCGAGGTCTCCCAGAGAGCGGGCCAAATTTGAGGAGATCTAAGCACTTAAGAAAGAGTACTGAAATTTTATTTCTTTATTTTTCTACTTTATACTAAGAAAGACTGCAATGTTTAACTTATAACTTTATTTATTTTTCTATTTGGTACTTAAGATGGCTCTAGAAATGGTGACATTGTACACTTTTCATTGTGCTCCTGTATCTGAATACACGTGACAATAAAATCTACTTCTAATTTTGTTTCTAATTGTCATGGAGTCATTCTAATTATTACATTTTTGAGGCCTTGTCTTCAACGGAAAATTGGTACATTTGACAGACTGAGGTGGGATAGATATTATTTTGTAATTTAATATTTACTAAAAAGACATGTTAGATGTTTTTTAAGGAAAATTATTGAAAGTCACATGTCTTATGCAATGGAAAAGAATATTTTTGAGAATCTGACCAGGGCTCCTTCACAAATACAGTGTCATCCTTCCATTCTGACATTTCACACTCAGACACACTCTCACAGGGCCACACACACTCATATACCTATTCAAAAAACAACACCTGATGAAGGAGCAGAACTCCGAAAGCTAGTGCTTCAGAATAAACCTGTTGGACTATAACCTGGTATTGTGTGATTTTTAACTTTGTCCGCCCCAGTCCAATACCAGCTCCTCCTCGTCATATTCAAAGAGGTATAGACACATTGAAATAACTCCACAGAAGCTGGTATCCCATCACCAAGTCACCCTTTGTTTACATGTGGAAAGTCCTTGCCACAGATTCAGTTCCCTCAGAGCCAGCTCTCAGACAGGGTGATTGACACTCCTGTTTTTAATCTGTCACCCAGAGGTCCCTGAGTGAACCAGATTAACAGCCCCAATAAGGGAGCTCAGTTCTATTAGGTCCACTTGGCTGACCTCATTACAATCACTACACACATAAATATACATATACACTCACACATTCTCACATAAATACACGTACACCCACACATTCACATATATACACACATACACTATCACACACTACGTGCTCATACAAGAAATCACAGACACATGTCCATGCACAGACACAGCCACGTGCACACACCATGTTTGTATATCCACACTACTTCAGACAGACACAACCAAACATATACCTGCTAGCATGCATGCACATACAAACACACACATAATTAACACCACACTCCAAAATATGTATACACAGACACACCAAATCACACAGCCATGCACTACAACACAGGCACACACAAACACATACATAATAACACCCAATCCCACAAAAACACACCCACACTCAGATACACATGGAAACACACATAAACACATGTACACACACCCATGAAGTAAAGAATTATTGGGTCTGCCACTGAGATTGTAATTCACAAGCAGGAAATCCGCTGGCAAAACAACATTTAGATTTCCCTCTTTTGCTCAGGATGATCAGAGGCTGCTTGTCTCCAGTTAAAGTATAGACCAGTTAAAGATGGCAACAGTTAACAGCTCTCAGGCAAAGTGTCGGGATAAGCTGTAATTATGTTGAGCATGCTTTACTTTAAGGGAAATGACAGTCGGCAATCTCACTGTTGGAGGTCAATCGAAGCTCCAGGACATCTCTGCAGGAGTTCCGCAGGCTCGTGTGCTCGGCCCAACTGTCTCCAGTCGTTTCACCAATGCCCTTCACTTCATGATAAGGTCAGAAGTGAGGATGTTCGCCGATGATCACACAATTTTCAGTACCAATAACAACTCCTTAGATACTGAAGCAGTCCATGACTAAACACAGCAAGACCTGGATAATATTCAGGCTTGGCCTTTCAAATGGCAAGCAAAATGCCAGGCAATCACCATCTCCAACAAAATAGAATCTAACCATCACACCTCAATATTTAATGGGAACACCAACACTGAATCCCTCTCTATCGACATCCTGTGAGTTGATATTGACCCAAATCTGAACTGGACCACCTTTATAAATAACTTTTTTTATTCATTCACAGTACATGGGCATCACTGACTAGGCCAGCATTTATTGCCCATCCCTGGTTCCCCAGAAGGCTGTCATCGACATTGCTGTGGGTATAGCGTCACATATAGTATAGACCAGTTAACGATGGTAATTTCCTTTCCAAAAGGACTTCAGTGAACCAGATGGGATTTTCTGACAGTTAAAATGGTTTCATAGTTATCATTACACTTTTAATCTCAGATTTTTATTAATTAAAAATTCCACAATCTGCCATGGCAGGATTTGAACCCAGGTCCCTAGAACATTGTCTGAGTCTCTGGATGAATAGTCTAACAGTGATGCCACAAAGCCATCATCTTCCCAAAGCCTGTCCGTCATCTACACAGTCCAAATCAGGAGTATGTTGAAATACTCCCCACTTGCCTGGATGAGTGCAACTCTAGCAACACTCAAGAAGCTTGACAGCATCCAGAACAGGGATTAGGCGCTGAGATTTGGCTCAGTGGTGCAGTGAACATCATATTTACCCATTGAGACATCAGGAAATGTCTGTCTAACTTTGAATAGATACCCTGCAGACCCATACTTCAACCATATGGGAAATCATGTCTATTTCTCCAGAAAACCATTTAAATCATATTGGTGTCTCTTTGATGAGCATATAATAACCTTGCAATGACAGAGATTCATAACTGTCATGTGTAAACTTATATATAATTACAATTATCAGCAGCCTGTCTGCCCCAAGTCACTGACTATACAAGTTCAGGTAGTCTGAAGGTGTCCCTCTTTTTCTAGAAGGTGTTTGTTTTGGGTTTGGAAGATTGGTAAGTCTTAACTCAAGGGCCATGAACCTAGGTTTTGGTTTTGATCAAGTGATTAGATTAGATTAGATTAGATTAGATAACAGTGTGGAAACAGGCCCTTCGGCCCAACAAGTCCACACCGACCCGCCGAAGCGCAACCCACCCATACCCCTACATTTACCCCTATATCTAACACTACGGGCAATTTAGCATGACCAATTCACCTGACCTGCACATCTTTGGACTGTGGGAGGAAACCGGAGCACCCGGAGGAAACCCACGCAGACACGGGGAGAACGTGCAAACTCCACACAGTCAGTCGCCTGAGGCGGGAATTGAACCCGGGTCTCTGGCGTTGTGAGGCAACAGTGCTAACCACTGTGCCACCGTGAGGTCTGTAAGTCCATTTAAATTGGACTATCTTTTATTTCTTGGATACTCACTGCAGAGGATGTTGCTATTTTTGATGCAGGGAATTGATTAATTACATCATCTGGAAGATACAGAACCTCGTGGATTTCCTCCTCAGAGGAATTCTTCTTCGTTGAATCAGATAACTACTCCTTTGCATCATCTGTGGTACCTTTTAACTCTTCAGTGTCCTTCACAGGTGGCTGTTCTGTTAAAACAGTAATTTATTTCTTTGCAATATCTTGGTCTCTGAATCAAGTAATTTATTCTTGACTGTGTTCTGAATCTGTGATCATTGGACATCAGATGTTCCTGCTGGCTTTCATCAAGACTTATGCATTTAATCTGTGTGAGCAAATCTTTATTCTTAATCCATTGCCAAAGTGGGAATATGAATTGTATGCTCTCTATGGTTGTTTTATTGGTGAACCCAATGTGTTCACTCCCTCAGTTGTGTTTCTTGAAGATTACTGCTTGATCCGTGTCACTGGCAATGGCAATTCCTCCTTGCAAAATTATAAATGGAAATGTTCCTCTTGGATTTGTGGCATCTCATCATCTGACATTATGCTCAAATCTGACACAATAATTTGTTCATTAGGCTGTGCTACTGTCTGAATCAGTTAAAGATTCATGAAGGAGATTAAATGGGTCATCCCGCTCATTATTTTAATTAAAACAATATACTGTAGATGCTGGAAATCTGAAGAAGAGACATAGTGGGTTAAAAATATTAACTGTTTCTCTCTTAACATACATAATTTCAAAGTATTCCCTTACATTATGAGTCCAATGAAATCATCCAGAGATGTCATTTGGTTGTTTGACAACTAACCTTTCCTTGACCTGTAGTTCCACGACTGGCTGACTGACCCTGGACCAATTGTTGTTTGACTGGTATCTCTTTGAACGGACATGACATAACTGGTTGTTTGTTGACTTAGTTGCAGTCAGTTGTAACTAAATGAACTCTTTCTGCAATTTGAATAAAACAGAAGTCAAGACAAACATTCAGTCTCAATATTGACAATTCTTGATTGAAAGTACATATACATTCTCTACTTTCTGACAGCTTTTGAGCAACACAGTTTCTTGGAGGATAACATAAATACTGTTGCATCGGATAAAACCTACTGGAAGAGGCAAACTCCCACAATGTAATAGTTTAGGTCACCTACTAAAGATACCAACAGTTGAATGGACGATATTTAGAAAGCTAATTGAAGACCAGGTAAGGCAACATTGCTGGATAATACAGAACTCAAACAAAGGGGCAGTTTCTCTCCTTGTGAGTCAGAGAGAACATAGATTCATTGATAGGACATTGTCCACCAACAAGACAGAGCTAATTTCTCTTCAATTATTTAAACATAAAAATGGTTGAAGTTACAAATATGATCAAAACCAAGAGTTATAACAATGCTATGAAGCACAATGTGTACTCTACCACTACCTCTCAAAAATAAAGGGAAGGCTGCTGATCCAATTTAAAAATAAATGATAGTTAAGTAGACCTGAAAGCTCAAAAACATGACCAGAAAAAAAAATAGATTAAAAACCAAGGCTTACCTGTTACCAGATGTTAGTTGATTCCACTATTTTCTAACTCCAAATTTGCATAAATGTTTTAAAAAAAGCCCCACATAATTCCATCATTTGTTTTCTGATGGGAATGCCTTGTAAAGCTGGAAAATGTATTAGAAGCAGCAATTCTTGAGTCGTTTGAAGGGAAGTAAGGCCAGTGGTACAGCAGTTTCAATTGACACATATCTTAAAGTTGAACATTGCAAACTTCTAAAGATGGGCTAACAGGCTCTAACTTAAGTCCTGCAGACAGACGAATCTCCAGACAATTGACCAATGCAGTTGACAGATGCTGCAGCAAGGTCATTGTGTGTGACTTTCTCAAAGAAGAGCTGCCAGAGAGGTTCATTCACCTCTGCACCAATTAAAATTTGCAACAACAATCAGAGTCACTGCTTAGGTGTTCCCTGCTGGTCACTAGACAATGATCACTCTTATTGAAGGGATTTGTCATTGGTCAAGGTTGGTTATAATCCTTCACACAGTTGATTAGCCAATGCACATTCATATAACATAAACAGCACTACTTGCGTGTGATTAGACTGAACTATCAGAGCCAGAGAGTGAGACCAAAGCAAGAATGGGTAGTTCTAGAAGAAGGGGGAGAAAGAGAGAGCTGGAGCAGCTGACAAATATTCATTAGATGTGAAAAAAAATACAAGAGGATTGTTCTACTGTCAAGGTGAAGGTCACTTGTAGGAAGGTGAAATAGCTCCTAATGTCTTGGTGTCAGATTTTTCTCCAGAAGGATGGATGTGGGAGCTGAGATATTTCCTGAATCAGTGATTGTGTCTCCATTCCGGGGAAGCTGGCCCAATCTATTTTAATGTCAAGAGGTGGCCTGAGGTCACTCCTGAGGCTTGCTCGAGGAGACAGAGAGGTAGCAAGACCTGCAGGTCAATATGCTTACCTCCAACATTGGAATCTAGAGCCAGTTGTGTTCATAGTCTTTAAGGCCTCTTTCTTTCATCTCCTTATCCCTTGACCCACAACTCAAACTCATGCTTCCCCCCTTCCCCTTGCTGTCTTAATGTGCCAAACCTGAGAAGTCAACCTGTAAGGGATCTTGCCATTTCTGTAGTGAGAGGGAGAAGGAGTTGGCAAAGTCTGTTTGTCAAAGAAACCCAGTGATGGAATGAGAAATTGGACATTGGCCTGCACACTGTCTACTGAGAAGCACCCTCTATCCCAGGTTTCAAACCCAATCCTCTCTCCCACAGCCTCCCAAAATGACATTCCTTCCACTATCCCTCACAACATCCACCTCCTCCACAAATCATTTACGTTACTCCTAGGTCCTCTGCAATCCAGGCCCTCCCTGATTGGCCCAAGGTCTGGAATCTAGGTGAAGGTGACCTCAGTAATGCCCAATATGAAACGAGAACAAAGATTGCTGGAGAAACTCTGCAGGTGTGGCAGCATATGCGGAGACAGAAAGCAGAGTTAACGTCTCGAGTCTAGTGATCCTTTGTTAGAACAGAATGCCAAAGTTGAAGTTCAATTGGGTGGGCCAGAGACAGTCCAGGTTTTTCACTTGCTCTTCATAAACTTACTGCCGTCTTGACAAAATTCTGCCAATCATCTTCAACAATTGAGCATTCGCACATACTGCCATGGTCAGTCTGAAGTGTACACTCAATTGTTTAGAGTGGAGCACAAGCCCATCAGTCTCTGATTTCTGGACAAGGGAGCTAACAACTAAACTACAGCTGTCTCTGTAAGAGAATAAATGCAATCAGAGTAAGCACATTAGAATCTGAATTCAGCACAATGAAGACTTGGTTGAAAGGAATCGTGAGGGATAGTGTAATTGGTGTTCTTGGGAAACAAGCTCAGAGGAGCACTGAACATCACCTTGTGGATCAGGCGAAGAGAAGAATGATGTACAAGTGCAAAGATAAACTGGTTGAAGCCAGAGGTGAATCAGAGAATGTGGGTGTGAGAGTTTGAGGGTGTGGTGTAAGAGTGTGAGTGTACGGGTAAAGGTGTGAGAGTGTGGGAGTGAGAGTGTGGGTGTGAGACAGTGAGTGTGAGAGTGTGATGCTGTAGGTGTGAGAGTATGAGGGTATGGGTCTGAGAGTATGGGTGTGAGAGTGCGGGTGAGGGTGTCAGGATGCAGGTATGAGAGTGTGGGTATGAGAGCATAAGGATATGGATGTGATTGTATGAGAGTTTGGCTGTGGGCATGAGAGTGTGGACGTGAGTACAGATGTGAGAGGGCAAGTGTGAGAGTGCGGGTGTGAAGGTGCGGGTGTGTGGGTTAAAGAGTGTGGGTGTGAGAGTACAGTTGTGAGAGTACGAGTGTGAGTGCGAGAGTGGTGATGTCTATAAGTGAGGATACTTTTGTGTTTTGCCCAGTAACATGGAGATGTTATAATATTCACTGAAGGTAGTTTAAGACCTGATCAATATTGTGTAAAATAAATGCACATTGTCATCTCATGTCATAATGTTCATGGATCACAATGCAAATGGATTATTGATGTGGATGAGCTAAAGGAATGGTTCCATTAATGTTCCCATGGACCCAATAAAGTTAGACTCTCGAAGGTCATAAATGACCATGCCGTCGCATCAAATAGTTGTTTTACTCTTGATGTCAATTGATGTGGCTCATGGTGAAGATGAGTGCTGAACCTAGCAAAGTCCAGCAGTACTATTCCATCCCACTGAAGGGTAACTCTGACATGAAGGAGTTAGCTTTTTTGTTAGCTTTTTTGCTTGCACGGTGTGTGGGTTGAGAAATGTGCTAAGTGGAGAACAAAGGCAGTAACAAATTGAAAGGCAGCCATCCATGAGCCTAAACAAACCTAAATTAAAAATTAACAATTCATAAAAAGCAGTAATGTCAATGATGAGAGTAACATTTCCAAACAATTAACTACCCAGAGATCCAAATCTAGAGAGAAAGGTTCAGTCAAAAGGAGAATGTGTATTGACTTATCTATCCTGAACTGAAAGTTATTCTGACTTTGACTCTCTGCAGATCACCATCTCATGTGAGTGCGCTGATACAGGGGACAGATTCAGGACATGGCTGAACAAGTTTTGGGATTCTTCGTACTCTATAGCTTCCTTGTGATAGCCCTTCTTTCCAAGAGCAGCCTCACTGTGCACGGGTAAGTGCCTGCACCAAGCATTTCACAGTCATATAAATGTTACTCAGGAGTTGGCTGGCAAATTGGATTCACATTCAGTGTGCAAGAAAGACAGCAGAGGGACTCAGGAGCCTTAAATGTGGGGCTTTCTGATGTGTGATGTTAGGTCTCTGTAATCTCTTTGTTTCTTTTCTTCCACTTGTTTCTTTTATTTTTCAGCTTGGGGCAGTATTGACACCTTTGGGTAGGCAACATGTGCCAGTGATTCAAACATGTCAGACACATTCTGGGTGATATATGTCTTCACAGCTTTTAGCCAGTTGGCAGCCCTGGAAAGGTGAGGAAATTCAAGCAGTTTTGCCTCCAATTCAATGCCCTCAGCCTGGGTGGAGAGTGTCTCCTCTCGATCCCCATGAGATTTAGTTTACAAATAGCTGCCTGTCAACCCAGAAATCAGAGGCTAGGGTTTCCTGCTTTGAAGTCGCAGCTGGTTCTTTGAGGTAAAACAGTCATTAGAATCAATGGATGTTGTCCAAGGCCTGGATACAAAGAGTTTGCAGATTAAGGGAAAGATGACAGGCATCATTCTGCTGTACAGCCATCTTTGCTTGTTGTTGATTGCTCAGAGCCAGTCTAAATCTCACCAAGGACAGTGCAGTTTTGTTTTATTTGTTCATGAGGTGTGAATATTACTGGTCCAGCATTTATAGCCCATCCCTAATTATCCAGAGAGCAGTTAAGAGTTCATCCCACTGCTGCGGGTCAGGAGTCATATGTAGACCTAAAGAACATCGGTGAACCAATGAGACCTTTTTACAAAGACCAACATTAGATCTGTTTCTCAATTTGATAATTCTTTTCATTAAGGGCGTTTGTCACTGTGGAGTTTGAACTCACATGACCAGAACATTAGCCCAGGATACAAGATGCCTAGTCCAATGATGCTTCCATTGTGCCACCACTTTCCCACAAACTGGGGAGCTCAAATCTGATCATATTATGTGCTATATTCTCAAATGGATATGCTGACCCCGACACCACACATTGACTGGAATCATAGTGGGTCAGCAATAACTGTCCTCCAGTAACAGAGCAGAAACATGAACACTAGAATTGAGGCCCATCTGCCTCTAGTAAAAAATTTTAAATCTGAATGAACAAACTATCAAGCTGATAAGAAGCTATTTTTTGGGAATTCTTTATGGCACACTAAATTTGTGAGACCCAGACTTTTGGGAATATATTTGGCGAATGATTCTGAGGCAGCATACAGGCTTTGATACCGGGACCAGGGCTGAACATCATGACAAATTTTGCAGGGGAAAGGTGTGTTTTTTTTTCCAAACTTGTTTTCTAATGTTTTGAAGTGAGCGTAAGAGTCAAAGAGTCATAAAGCTGTACAGCATGAAAACAGAATCCTCGGTCCAACTCGTCCATGCCAACCAGATATCCTAAATAACTCAAGTCCTATTTGCCAGCATTTGGCCCATATCCCTCCAAACCCTTCCTATTCATATACCCATCTGAATGCCTCTTAAATGTTGTAATTGTACCAACCTCCACCACTTCCTCTGGCAGCTCATTCTATACACGCACCATTCTCTGCGTGAAAAGATTGCCCCATTGGTTCTTTTAAAATCTTTCCCCTCTCATCTTAAACCTATGCCCTCTACGTTTGGACTCCCTCACCCCAGGGAAAAGGCCTTGGTGATTCACCCTATCCATGTCCATCATGATTTTATAACCTCTATAAGATCACCTCTCAGCCTCCAATGCTTCAGGGAAAGTAGCCCCAGCCTATTCAACCTCCAACCCTGGCAACATCCTTGACATCTTTTTTGAACCCTTTCAAGTTTCACAACATTCTTTGTGTAGGAGGGAGTCCCGAATAGAACACAGTGTTTCAAAAGTGGCATAACTTAGGTCCTGTACAACTGCAACATAACCTCCCAACTCCTATATTCTTTTGACTGACCAATAAAGACAAGCATACCAAACACCTTCTTCACTATCCTGTATACCTGCAACTCCACTTTCAATGACCTTTGAACCTGCACTCCAAGATCTCTTTGTTTAGCAACACTCCCCAGGATCTTGCTATTAAGTATACAAGTCCTGCCATGATTTGCTTTTCCAAAAAGCAGCGCCTCATATTTGCCTAAATTGAACTCCAAGTATCACTCCTCAGCCCATTGGCCCATCTGCTCACGATCCTGTTGTACTCTGAGGTAACCTTCTTCTCTGTCCACTACATCGTCAATTTTGGTGTCATCTGTAAACTTACTAACCATACTTCTGATGTTCTCGTCCAAGGCATTTACATAAATGACAAAAAGTAGTGGACCCAGCACCAATCCTGTCGCACACTACTGGTCACAGGCCTCCAGTCTGAAAAGTAACCCTCCACCACCACCCTCTGTCTTCTAACTTCAAGCCAGTTCTGTATCCAAATGGCTAGTTCTCCCTGTATTCCATGAGATCTAACCTTGCTAACCAGTCTTCCATGGGGAACCTTGTTGAACGCCTTACTGAAGTCCATATAAATTACATCTATCGCTCTGCCCTCATCAATCATCTTTGTTAATTCTTCAAAAAAACTCAGTCAAGTTTGTGAGACATGATTTCCCACGCATAAAGCTATGTTGACTATCCCTAATCAGTCCTTGCCTTTCCAAATACATGTACATCCTATCCCTCCAACAACTTGCCACCACTGATGTCAGGATCATTGGTCTATAGTTCCTCGGCTTTTCCTTACCACATTTTTTAAATAGCGGCACCATGTTAGCCAACCTCCAGTCTTTGGGCTCCTCACCTGCAGCTATCGATGATGCAAATATGTGTCAGAAAGGGGCCCAGCAATCACTTCCCTAGCTTCCCACAAAGTCTATGGCACACCTGATCAGGTCCTGGGGATTTATCCACTTTTATGTGTTTTAAAATGTTCAGCACCTCCTCTTCTTGACTATTTTTCAAGATGGATATTTTTCAAGATGTCACTATTTATTTCCCTATGTTCTCTATCTTCCATATCCTTTTCTAACATAAATGCTGAATGAAAAATACACATTTAGTATCTTATCCATCTGCTACAATTCCACACATAGGCAGACTTGCTGATCTCTATGGGGCCCTATTCTCTCCCTAGTTACTTTTTTTATCCTTAATGTATTTGTAAAATCCCTTTGGATTCTCCTTAACCCTATTTGCCAAATATGTCCCCTTTTTGCTCCCTTGATTTCCCTCTTAAGTGTACTCCTACTGTCTTTATACTCTTCCAAGGATTCACTAGTTCTCTCCTGTTTCTACATTCCTGATGAAGGGCTTTTGCCTGAAATGTCGATTTTCTTGCTCCTCAGATGCTGCCCGACATGGTGTGCTTTTCCAACACCACTCTAATCTTGCCTGTACATACACTTCCTTCTTATTCTTGACCAAAATCTCAATTTCTCTTATCCTTCAGCATTCCCTACAAATACCAGCAATGGTCTTCACCCTAACAGGAACATGTTGTCCCTGAACTCTCGGTATCTCATTTTTGAAAGCTTCCCATTTTCCACCGTCCCTTTAGATGAGAACATCGCCCCCAATAAACTTTTGAAAGGTCTTGCCGAATACTGTCAAAATTGGCCTTCCTCCAATTTAGAACTTCAACTTTTAGATTTAGTTTCTCCTTTTCCATCACTATTTTAAAACTAATAGAATTATAGTCACTGGCCCCAAAGTTCTCTCCCATTGACACCTTTGTCATCTGCCCTGCCTTGTTTCCCAAGATTCAATCAAGTTTTGAACCTTCTTTAGTAGGTGCATCCAAATACTATATCAGAAAATTTCCGTGTACATACGTAACAAATTCCTCACATCTAAACCCTTAACACTATGGCAGTCCCAGTCTATGTTTGGAAAGTTAAAATCCCCTACCATAACCATCCTATTATTCTTGCAGATAACTGGGATCTCCTTACAAATTTGTTTCTCAATTTCCCTTTGACTACTGGGGAAACCTAAAAGAGATTTGGCAAGCACAGGGCCTTCACAATTCTAGTGCCAACTGCCTTCCTGATTGTAGCATCAGCTCTCTGCCTGCTGATCGGCTTTATTTGTAGCACTGATTGTGCAAGCATACACCTCTGGCACCATAAATTAACATTTTGGTTGCTGGCATCCACTAATTGATCCATCTGAGCCTTGATTGAGATGCTGAGATGTCAGAGGCTGAAGTGCCCAGGGGGATAAAATAGTCAAAATAAAACACCAAGACTTGGAAATAAAACTCCTGGTCATGGGGATGTTTCATTTTAGGAGTACACAAGATGGATTAGATCAATATATGTTAATCATAAGTTCACTGGCATATCTTTCTGGGTGAGCAGAGCACTCAGTCTCGATTTCTGCAGGCTAAATGGCCCCTGTCCGCTCCCACGTTTTATTCTGCCTCACTCAGCCTGCCCTGAAATGTAAAACCAAGCCTGTGAGGTTTTAATTTCAACAATGAAAGTAACAATCAAGATCTGGTATTTCCCCAGGTTTGTGCTCAGTGACACTGGTAACCAATTGGCCCAAACCACTTTAGTGGCAAAAATGATTCTTGAGGTTTTTGGAGTGTGAAAGGGATATATGTCAATACAGTATGCCAAATCTCCTCAATTTGTTATTTCCATCCAACACTCATTCAGTCTAAATGAGGCCTCTGCTGGAAAACAACTAGTCTCTCACCCCAGTCCAACCTGACTCATTCAAATACTGGCATCCTGTCAATGTTACAACCAGACTTTCAGGTAATAAAGATACTTCCCATGATTTTCTGGTTGTAACGGTTGAGCTTTCATTTTATATTCTCCTCACTGAGTGCGGCTGTTTCTGTATTCTTTGAAATGGATTTTCATGGCAAGTTTTCACTCCCAATGAAAACTTTAAAATCTCTGAAAGGTTCCGGGCCTTCAGTTAAAGCAACACTACCCCACCTCCACGCTGCTCACCAGCCTGACTTGGAAATCTATCACCTTTCCTTAATTGTCACTGGGTTAGAATCCTGGAATTCCCTCCTAACAGAACTGTGGGTATACCTACAACAATGGACAGCAGTAGTTCACAAGTAGCTAATCAAGAGCAACTCAGGATGGACACTAGCCTGTGTCCCATGAATGAATAAAAGAAAATACAATCTTATAATTGACTTAGAAGAAGAGACAAAGAGTAACGGATCTCAGTTTGCTGACAGTACAAAGAAGGTGGGAGGGAAGCTGTGGCAAGAACACAATAAGACACATTAAATGAGTGGGCAACAGTGGCAGGTGCAGGAAAATGTTAGGAATTATGAGATTATTCTATTATGAATATATAACTCAGATTTATATGGTTTAGGAAAATAGCATTTAGTTTGTGGATTTAAAACTTTAAATGTAAGATAAATGAAAGCAGCTGGTTTGAGAAGGAAGTAACCAGCCCTGGAGTAATTACAAATCAAATTGAAAAATAGTGACCATTATATGATAGGATTTCACATTAAGTTTGAATGTGATTTATTTGTTTCATAGTGTCATAGTGGGAATAAGTTTCTTGTGAAGGTGCCTTTGGGAAATAGTCACCCCAATATGATAGAATTTCATACTAAGTTCAAATGCGATACATTTCATTATAAAATGAATGTGTTAAATCTGAACAAAGCAAACTATGAAGGTATGAGGGGCAAGTTGTCTATGGTGGATTGGGAAAATATATGAAAAGTTTGAATGGTCAATAGCAAACATTTAAAGGAATACTACAGATGTTCAATATTGTAAAAATCCTCGAGCTTCCAGTTGCCTGCCTCTTCAACACATCACCATGTTCCCATGCCAACATTTCTGTGTCATGTTCAGGTGTCTGTAGTGCTCCAGCAAGGTTGAATGCAACTTGGAGGAACAACACCTCGCCTTCTGTTGAGATACCTAAAGCCTTCAGCAATCAACATTAAGTTTAACAATTCCAAAAGGTGGACACTCCTCCATATTTGTTACCCTCCTTCTGCATCCTTAGATCCTACATTGATGGGTTACCCCAGCATTGCCAACCATTTTAAACTATTTCCACTTCTCATTGACACCCTACTCTATATATCTCTCCGCTTACAATCAGAAATCCCTTTGTTTACCTCGCCCTTCTTTCTCTCGGTCTCTCTCTGAGCACCATTTCCATATACTCTCTTCACTCCCCCCACCATCAATTAGTTTAATTCTGATGAAGGGTCAGTGGACTTGAATCATTAACTCTGTTTTTCTCTCTACAGACATTGTCAGACCTGCTGAGTTTCTTCAGCACTTTGTTTTTGATTCAGATTTCCAGCAACTACCGTTCTTTGTTTTTATTTCAACATACATTCTTTGCTCTTCAACACTAAGACCCATTCTTACAAAAGGTGAATCAACCATGACTAACAAATGGTGTCAAAGATTGCATTAAATAAAGTGGCTTTTAAAGATGCTAGAAAATGGGGTAAGCCTGAGTAGTGGGAGAAATTTAGAAACCAGCAAGGGTTGACTAGGAAATTGAGAATGAAAGAAAATGTAGAAAATAAATATGAGCTAGGACGAACCACAAGGTGGGCTATAAACGCTTCTTTAAGTAGGTGTCAGGAAAATAACAGCTGGGACAAATGTGGGGATTAAAGAGATTGTAGTGGAGAACTGAGAAATAGAGGAGAACTAAACAGTCACTTTGTATTTATTTTCACAAAAAAGAGAAAATCTTGTAAAATTATTAGGCAAATGTGGGAATTATGAATCTGAGGAACTCAAAAATACTAGTAAAAAGGTAGTCTTGAAAAATTGACAGGTTTGAAGATTGATAAATTATGTCCTTGGGCCAAGTGACTCTCCCCGGTACCAAAGAAAGCACATGCAATGTGCCTTAATGACTACCATCTAATGGCTCTTACCTTCATAATTTTGAAATGCTTCAAAGGCTGGTCATGGCCCATGCCAACTCTAACCTCCTAGCCTGCCTCAATCCCTCACAATTTGCCTACCAATGAAACAGGACTACAGGGGACACCATTTCCCTAGCCCTAAACTCATCCCTGGAACATCTTGATAACTTCTACTCATTGACTGCAGTTCCGCCTTCAACACTATAATTCCACCAGACTCAGGCGGCACAGTGGCACAGTGGTTAACACTGCAGCCTCACAACGCCAGGGACTCAGGTTCGATTCCAGCCTCAGGTGACTGTCTGTGTGGGGTTTGCACATTCTCTCTGTGTCTACGTGGGTTTCCTCCAGATGCTCCGATTTCCTCCCACAGTCCAAAGATGTGCAGGTCAGGTAGATTGGCCATACTAAATTGCCCATAGTGTTAGGTGCATTAGTCAGAGGGAAATAGGTCTGGGTGGGTTACTCTTCGGAGGGTCGGTGTGGACTTGTTGGGCCAAAGGGCCTGTTTCCATATTGTAGGGAATCTAATCTAACATAATCTAATCTCAAACTCTGAGACCTAGGTCTTGGTTCTGCCCTTGCACCTGGATCCTCAGCTTCCTAACCCACAGACTGCAATTGGTGAAGATAGACAACTGCATCTCCTCCATGATAACCCTCAACACTGGAGCCCCCCCCAAATGATGTGTTCTCAGACTCCTACTGTACCATCTGTATGCCCACGACTGTGTAGCCAAATTCTGAATGAACCCCATCTACAAGTTTGCTGATGACACTTCTACAGTAGGATGGATATCCAATAATGATGAGTCAGAACACAGGAGGAGATAGAGGGCTTGAAGCCTTCTGCTAATTACCATCTACCCCTGACCCTATCCCACTACCCTCAGCTGAAGAATCAATCTCCTCCATGCTGAACATCGACTGAAAGAAGCAGTAAGGGTGGCAAAAGTAGAGAATTTTCTCTGGGTTGAGAATTTCATAGAAGGCAAACAAGTCTGCTGTATTGTGAATGTGATATATTGTGTAACACTTCACTACATTTGTTACTATTAGCATTATATGTCCGAAGAAAAGTGACAAACGCTCAGTCATAGCTAAAGTCAACACGTGAATAAATACCTCACTGGTCGGAATCCTGAAAGATATGCAACTGGATCATTGGAAGTTAATTATATAACCTACGACAACTAAGTAAAGTGCAATATAATGGATCTCTTATTCCTTATATTTGCACATTGACATTACATTGCTTCTACAACAAGTCTGCACAGAAACCATTAGTATTTGACCCCGGTTGACACAGAAACCGCTGATAGCAGGGTTACTAGCATGCACTGATCCTGTGACCATATATGGCAGGTACCTATACCCCCACAGTAAAATCGGATCTACACTTTGAGTGAACATGAATATGACTGTATATGAGACATAGTAAGAAACACTCAGAGTCAAGTTCCATGTGATCTAACATCAGTATGACACAGATTCTTTTTTACATGCTTAGATTAAAGCTACAATTAACTCTTGATTTTGCATTTTCCACAAGTTCATTTACTATTCCCATTTTAATTATTGATGTTTGACTATGAAAATTTAACTTTTTATTCCCACTTCTTACTTGTGATGTAGCTGTGAGATTTATTTATATATATATATATATATATATATATATATATGCATTTTAATATTATTTCCTTTAAATTTTCATCTTTTGAAATTCAAGTTAACCATATGAGTTGAGGGGGTGAACTCAGAGTTAACAATTAGCTTTATTCTAAAAAAATTACATTACTCATAATTCTGAAAGAGGAAGTTACCCAGAGTTCCAGTCAATTATCCAGAGGCCTTAGGGGGAGAACTTTCTAAGTTCATGCAGTATGTGTTGAGAATTATTCAAAGAGATCAATGAGCAGGAAGTATAGATTTAAGATAAGGAGCAGAAAGTTTAGAGGGGATGCGAGAAAAAAAAATCAACCAGAGTGTGGTGGGAATCTGGAACTCGTTGTTTGTAAGAGTGGTAGAGACAGAAACATTCATAACATTTAAGAATTATTTAGATGCACACTTATGATGTTAAGGTATAGAAGACTATGGGCCAAGTGATTGAAAATGGGATTAGAATAGATAGGTAGTTGTTTTTGACCAGTGTGACTTAAGTGAAAGGGCCTTTTTTTCTCTGCTATACATTTGTATGACTCTATGAGAAAGATTTGTATCAACTGACCAAAATGCTGAAAGGCTTGTGATGAAGTAACGTGTTAAGCAATGTTCTGAAGAAAAGGAATTTGTAAGAACTAAATTACCTTAGAATAATAATCTTACCAGTGTTCTCAGGCTGGAGTACTGGGGATAGAGTTGGTAGAAAAAAAGTGAACCATCACTTTTGAAGCTTTTAAATAAAAGGGTAAAAGGAATTGGGGTTGTAGGAAGGAATCTAAGACAGGAGCATAACATCAGAATTAAGGACAAGTTATCTGCACTTCCATCAGGTGAGTTGAAATTTTAATTATTTGAAGTCCATCAAAATATTTTGAAAAATTTCTGTCTTGGAAATGAACTGGATTGGTCCTGTTAGAGATATAGTATTAGATGTTCTCAGAGTTGTAATAATGTTGGTAAGTTGCCTTACAATAGAAAGGATATTTTTAACCTAGAAAGATTGCAGAAAAGATTAACTAGACTGCTAGGTGGACTGAATGAGGCAGGGATTCTTTTCCCTGAAGCATAGGAGACTGAGGGATGACCTTATAGAGGACTATAAACTCATGAAAGGTAGGTAGCTAACAGTTTTTCCCCTTGGGAGGCAAGTCAAAAACAAGACAGCATTGGTTTAAGGTGAGAAGGGAAAGACACAAAAGGGTTTAGAGAGGCAATTTTTCACACACAGGGTGGTGAATACCTGGAATGGGCTGCCAAAGATAATGCAGATTGTTCTCTCAGATCAGCCTAGACCCCATCCTACTGCATGATGGTAATAGTGACTCTGCATATGGAACAAAGGAGCGACTAAAGTTAAGTCCAGAAACAGTGCAATGCTGTAGGTGAAGGTGAAGACATGCCTAGTGATTGAACCCACAAGGGAAGAAGAGCTCAGTGGTGTCAGGAGGCACTGAGTAAGGCCTATCTAGGGACAGCACCAAATCGTGGACAGAAAGAGCATCCACAACAATTGGAGAAACACTAAAACAAGAAGAAAATTAGTCAGCTACAGTGAATAAAAGTTTACAGTGAATCAAAGGTGTTTGCACAAATAGGAAAGAAATGAGCAAATACAATTTTGTCATTTAAGAAACATTTGGACAGGTACATGGATGAGATAGATATGGAGGGATATGAGCTGGAAATGTGTTGCTGGAAAAGCGCAGCAGGTCAGGCAGCATCCAGAGAACAGGAGAATCGACGTTTCGGGCATAAGCCCTTCTTCCTGAAGAAGGGCTTATGCCCGAAACGTCGATTCTCCTGTTCCCTGGATGCTGCCTGACCTGCTGCGCTTTTCCAGCAACACATTTCCAGCTCTGATCTCCAGCATCTGCAGACCTCACTTTCTCCATGGAGGGATATGAACCAAATGCAGGTAAATGGTACTCGATTAATTGTGGAAACTGTGCAGCATGGACAAGTTAGGCTGAAGGGCCTGCTTCCCTGTTGCAAACCTCTTTAACTCCAAGTTGTACCAGAGTGCACTGATTCCATATGGATTTTTTTCTATTGTGTTTGAATCTATGTTATAAGGGAATAGATGACTTTTCCATTTTTATCATTGTTTCTATTGTTGAGAAACATTTTGTGGTATTGTTGAAACAATGACTGCAACATTGTGTGCTTATGTTCTAGTAAAGAAATCACTTTGCTTAAAAATTTAAAAAGAAAATTGTGATTTACTTAGCCAAGTTCCTGTTATCTATCTGGCACGTTTAGTACAACAGTTAGGCATTCGTAAACAACAATAAAGGCCTTACAATCTCACCATCCCAACGTAAGTTTCACAACAGTGTCATCAGCTCTGAGGGCACCTGAAAGGCTGCCCCTTCTAAAGTTGGCAGGGTTGAGTTCCAGTGGTTGAGCTTCCTTCATGGCATGGACTAGGCCTGGTGATGCATATGCCTGTCTCTGGTGCATTTTCGGAGTGCTCATTTCTTTCCTATTTGTGCAAATACCTTTGATTCACTGTAAACTTTTATTCACTGTAGCTGACTAATTTTCTTCTTGTTTTAGTGTTTCTCCAATTGTTGTGGATGCTCTTTCTGTCCACGATTTGGTGCTGTCCCTAGATAGGCCTTACTCAGTGCCTCCTGACACCACTGAGCTCTTCTTCCCTTGTGGGTTCAATCACTAGGCATGTCTTCGCCTTCACCTACAGCATTGCACTGTTTCTGGACTTAACTTTAGTCGCTCCTTTGTTCCATATGCAGAGTCACTATTACCATCATGCAGTAGGATGGGGTCTAGGCTGATCTGAGAGAACAATCTGCATTAAATGTTATTGTATAGAAATGATGATAAAAAGGGATGTCTTTCCAGACCCTTGCATTTTCAGGTTTTACATCCATGTGATCTGGCATCCCTGTGACAGTGAGAAAGCAGCATGGCTATTCTTAGAGGAAAACTATAACACCTTCATGAGCTTCCATCACTTCCCTGATTTGAAGTTGTGACAAATTTATTTTCTCCAAGGCATTAATTATGAGGTCATGAGTCAGTTAACAGTCTGACACAGCTGAAAATGTGTTGCTGGAAAAGCGCAGCAGGTCAGGCAGCATCCAAGGAACAGGAGAATCGACGTTTCGGGCATAAGCCCTTCTTCAGGAACACATTTTCAGCTCTGATCTCCAGCATCTGCAGCCCTCACTTTATCTCAACAGTCTGACACAGTCAACCTCACTGAAGGATACCTTCCAGTCAACATCATGGACCCCCCCACCCCCCCATTAGGTGGGAACCAAGTCTAGTATAAACCTCTGTGGCCAATAAACAGTCCTCACAATTTGATGGAAGTGATAATACAATGTTCCCATATCCCACTCTAACTGATTATCAGATCTCTCTACACCACTCCTTATTATTGGACCTGTTTTTTACAGATTTCATCTGAGAATCCCCAAACCGTATAGCCACTATCTCAATGTATTTGGTTTGCCTCACTTCTTATTCAATAAACCTCCACCAAGTCACTCATGTTACTAATTAACTTAGTAAATTGTGTGCATTACTCACCAGGGCAGACTAGCTTACTTCATCAGACTCATAATTGACTTTGATCACCCATTCTGAAATCTCTGGGACAGGAGGGCAAATTGAGAAGACAGAGGGAGAGGCGATGATAGTAATGAGCAGTCGGTGTGGTTGACTAGAGTTTCTACAGTTTTAAAAATGTAGACCAGACAAAGAAAGATGAGTAAATTTAAAGATAGACTCTCTGCAGTCCATGAAATTACCCATGCCAGAATTCTTGGTTTTCTTCTGTAATTACACATAGACAACATGGCACAGTTTATTGGTTTGTAAATAATGAATAGTATGTCTTACCAGTTCAACTGAAATTGTAAGCGAGATGAAATGATTGAATTTCTGTCTATTTTATTGCTCATTTAAATGAAGAATGGAATTAAACCAACGGAGCTGAAAATGTGATAACTGAGCAAAGCTTGCCTTTAGCTGACACCTGAAAGAGGCTGAATTATGCTGGTTATAGCTGATGGGATTGCTGGAGATATAGTTACAGGTGACTTGGTGCTTGTTTAAATTTTACTGGAGTCAAAAAGATATTCCAAGGAGTTAAGTTCCCTTTCCCAGGTACCCTCAATGCTGAAAGAGGAGGCGAGAGCAACAAATCTAAAACATTTGAAAGGCCTCTCTATTGCTGATATTGTAAATAATAAGGCTCTCTGCTAGTATTTTAGACGGTTTCCCAACAATTGACAATGCTTTAATTTCTGAATCTTATTGAATTCAAATTCCATTTTCTGCCATAGTGAGATTCAGACTGGTATCCCAGAATGTTATCTGACATCTCTGGGTTAATAGTTGCGCAATAATACCATTAGGCCATCGCTCCCCCTAGACTATGCTCTCTCGGCTGGTATTCTCAACAGGATTTTATTTGTATCTGTATTATAGACTAATTTTTCTTTCAGCTGATATTACATACAAGGCTCTCTTTGCTGATATTATAGTCAGGGTATATTTTCTTGGTATTAAAGGTCATGCCCTCACTCTTTGGGCAAGACTCTGCTGCTTTATATAGGCTACTATCTGCTGGTATTAAAGACAATGCTGTTTCTGCCCTCTCTCTGCTGGTTTTATGGATGGTACATTCTCTGATATTAGAGGTAGTGCTCTCTCTGCTGGTATTATGAACTGGCTTCTCTCTGGTGTAATAGGCAACATTCTGCTGGTTTTACCCAAAGTGCTTTCTCTGATATTATGGAGAGTACACTCTCTGGTAGTGTTATGAGCAGGGTGTTATGAAGAGGAGGCATACACAGAGCCTCCTCTGCTATTATTAGATATAGGGCTGTCTCTGCCTATACTATATTCAGAGCTGTTTCTCCTGGTTTTACAGGTAGGGACACTCTCTGCCTAGTATTGTAGATATGGCTCTTTCTGTTGGATTTACAGTGTCTTCTCTGCTGATATCATAAACAGTGCTCTTTTTTTCTGCTGTTGATATGGCATTCTCTGCTGGAATTATAGACAGAGTTTCTTCAGCAATTATAGCCAGTATTTACTTTGAACTGGTATTATATGTAGCTGGAAAAGCGCAGCAGGTCAGGCAGCATCTAAGTAACAGGAGAATCGACGTTTCGGGCATAAGCGCTTCTTCAGGAATGCCCGAAACATTGATTCTCCTGTTCCTTGGATGCTTCCTGACCTGCTGCGCTTTTCCAGCTACACATTTTCAGCTCTGATCTCCAGCATCTGCAGTCCTCACTTTCTCCTGGTATTATATGTAGTCCCCTCTCTACTGGTATAGTATATTCAAATCTCTCTTTGGTATGATATGATGTTCTTTCTGTTGGGATCTTAGATAATGCTTTGGTATTACATATAGTAACCTCTGCTGGTATCACAGACAGGCCCTGGATCACTGAGCATTCCGACATTCTCCTGTCTTTTCCCTCTGTACACACCGTTTCTATTTAATCATCCGATGTTATCTTGAATGCCTTAATCAACTCTGCCTCCACCACATTTCCAGGCACTGTTCCTATCCTACGCACTACTTGCTGTGTGAACGTTTTTGTCTGACATCGTCCTTGCTTTGTTTGCACATCACTTTAAACCTACGCTCTCTTATTCTTTTCTTTTATGAGTAGGAACAGCTTCTCTTACCTACACTATCAAACCCCACTCATGATTTTGAAAAAGTCTCTTTTCACCAAGGTAAACTGTCCAAATTCTCAATCTTTTTGTATAATTGTAAACAAATTTTGTATCATTTTCAAATGTTGAAATTGACTGCTGCACACCAAGAACCAGATTATTAATATCGATCAGGAAAAACAAGGCTTCCAGAACCTATCCCTGGGGAAATCCACGACAAACCTTCCTCCGTCCAGCCTGAAAAGTATCCATTGATGATTACACTGTTTCTTATCACTCAACCAATTTTGGAGCCATGTCACCACTCTCTATTTTATACCAAGGCCTATCACATCCATCACATGTCTGTTGTGTGGTACTGTATCAGCTGCCTTTTGTAAGTCCATTGATATCGCATCAACAGTGTTATCCTCATTGAACCTTTCTGTTACCTCTACACAAGATTCCATGTTAGTTAAACACAATTTCCTCTTTCGAAATCCATGCTGGATCTTCCCAAACAATGCAACTTTTTTTCCATGTGGCTACTAATTCTATCTTAAGTAATTCTTTCTAGAAATTCCCCCATAGCTGGAGTTGAACTGTAATTGCTGAGGTGATGCTTTCAAAATGTTTTGAACATGAGCAAATGATGTCTAATTCTCCATTCTTCTGACACCTCTCCATAGTCTCAGAAAGAATGAGGGATTATGTCCAATGCCCATACAATTTCCACTTCCTTCAATATCCTTGCATGCATCTCATCAAGCTCTGCTGTCTTGTGACAGAGCCTCTTTCTCAATCACCATGTCCTGGGTAGCAACTCCATCTTTGGTAAAGACAGTTGCAAAGTATTCATGTAAAATTTCAGTAGTGTACTGCATTTGTGTGTAAATCCCTTTTGTGGTCCTGAATTGACTCAACTCTTCCTTTAAACACTTTTTAAATATTTAAATGCCTAGAGAAGATTTTGGGACAACCTTTATGTTTTTTTTCCTCATAATTCCTCTTTGCTTCTCTTTACTTTTTCATCTCCCCTCTGCAGAACCAATGTGGGACTGGCCACTTTAATTGCCATGCCACCTAATTGAGAGAGATAAAGAAAGCGTCCACCTCTGCAACCTCAAACTTAGGAATTAAATGAGCAAATTGAGTTACCAGTAGCCTCCAGTTTGTGCCAGTGGCGTATTCCTGCGACAGAAGAGGCTTCCTTATCCTCAACTCCATCTTAGTTCAAACTCCTTTTCCTGAAACAATTGCTCCCTCTCTCTTTTGGTTTCAAGGCTCCTTGTTTTTTCCTTAATTCTAAATTCTGCTGTTCCAATTTTAATCTCCCTACCTCAACTCTGTATTTCCTGTCACACTCTGGTTAAAATAAACCTTTTCATTACTATGCATTATTATCTTGTTCTTCGTCTTTAACATTCCAAAGCTCCCTTTACATGAACCTGTCCTGAAGTATTCAGTTTAAAGTTCTCTCTAGAGATTCACAATACCCCAAGAGTCTGGTTCCAGTGCATTGCAAGTGAAGGGGTCCTGATCGACACCTCCCCTTTTCCCCAGTATCAGCACTGATTCCCTATAATTGAAACGCGTCCCAGTCTTTGAGCCTCTCATTCTATTCACTGATCCAATCTATCCTAAACCATTTCTCATTGTGATTCGGACAGTAATCCAGAGATTGACCTCTGTGTTTCTGGTTTTTAATTCCACCCCAAGCTGCTCAGCAAAACATCTTGCTTAGTTCTATCTATGCCTTTTATATCCACGTGGGCTATGACGACTGGAATCTTCATCTCTCGTTTAAAATTCCTCTCCTTCACCCGAACATATCTTTAACCCTTGCATCAGGCAGACACTGCAATATGCTGACATACAGGATACAGGGTCTATCCCCTAATGAGACTGTTACCTTTTGACACCCAGCCCTAAATGGAATAGTTTCCCTGCACCACAGTGGTTATGGTCAGTTTGCTCATCCTCCCTGCAGCCACCCGCTCTCACCTACAGGCACTGCAAGCACATCGAGCAATTGAAAGGCTGATGCTTCCCCATTGTTACCTTCTGGGATGTTTAAATCTATATCTCCTACACTCATGTCCTCCTGTTCCTGATACCTGAGTAAATCAAAATCCAAAGGGATGTGACTGTCTTCTGGATCAAACTGTCCATGCCTGAGGGAAATGTGCATAATCATATCCCTTATTGCCTGATGCTGCTCAGAGGAACAGGGAATGTAATGACTCATTATGCCTTCCCTCACTAATACCAGTAAGTTTCATGCTGTGCAGCTGATAGACTGTCTGCCAAAGCAACTGTTTCTTGCATCAAGTTTGGTATTTGAGAACCAATTTAGTAAATGCAGTGCTGAACCTGTTAAAATCAGTTCCTTCCTAAGTGTGAAATATTACCATGTCCATTAAACTCTACCTTCTCCATCTTAAAATTTGAATGATTTGATTTGTATGATTTTATTGTTGTGTATTTTACAGTAAGAATACAGTAAAATAGTGAAAAGCTTTCATTTGTCACCACGATTGAGCACCGTTGAGTGATTTAAGAATAAGGAACAAAAAAGGAAAGATATAGCTTGAAGAGAGTTGATCGGTCCTGAGCTAGTTCGTCACGAGTAAGGACACCTATGCCGCCATCCTTCCTTCACCAGTGCACACTGGACCAACCAATGATGAAATCGCTGATCCTCAGTTGCCATCTATTGCCTCTACCATTATAACAACTGCCAATTCAGGTACCAGGTTTTGTGCTTCCCTCTGGAAAGTGAGGCCCACTCTCCTCCATGCGTTGGGCCTGTGTGAGCTTGCTCAGTTTGCCAATGCTGTCTGAGCTCAGGACAAAATGTAGGTAAAGGTATAGAGAGGGAGGAAAAAAGGAAATAGAGAAAAAAATTGTGAGTGGACAAGCTGCAGCTCAGGAGCCCTACTCCACCATCTTGTTCAGTATATTTGCTCTGTGTTAGTCACCACATGGAGATGTCAAGTGGTTTCCGCCTTCATGATTCAAGCTGCTCTGTATTGTCCCCAGCTGATCTGAACTATGAGTACACATTAGACAAAGAGACAAAAGTAATAAGTACTCATCAGAACAACCAGGAAATGTTGTGTGTAGAAAACTCAAGGATTGGATGAGGTCATTTTATCCTCTTGGGATCCTCGAATAAATTATGTGCACCTTAACTCCCATTAGTGTGCATCATTCCATTTTCCTTGATTAACAAAAGGCTGCCAATGTCAAAGTTGCAAACAGTTTGGCATTCTCCATGTTTCAGACTCTCAATGTGAAGGCAGGATTTCATCTCCACAAGGTCGCTCTTACCGATACTGTCATGAACAGATGCAACTGCAGCAGACAGATTGGCGAGGATGAGGTCAGATATGTTTTCCCTTGCGTTGGGTCTGCTGCAGGTGATTAGTATAGTAGCAACCGCCTTTAGGACCCGACTAGCGTCGAACAGTAGTGTTGCTGCCGGTGGACATTGAAATCCCCACCCAGAGTATATTATGCACCCTTGACAGCCTCAGTTCCTCTTCCAATTGTTGTTCAATATGGAGGAGTACTGATTCATCAACTGAGGTAGGACAGTATAACTCTGCAGGAATTGTTACAATTTGATTGGTTCATGGGCCATCACCACCACTCCATCAGTGCATTCCAAACTCCTACCACTGTTTTTAAAAAAAAAACTTGCCTTTCACACCTCCTTTGAACTTTACGCCCCTCACCTTAAATGCATGTTCCCTTTATATTAGACCTTTCAACTCTAGGAAAAAGATTCTGACCGTCAACCCTAACTATGCATTTCATAATTTTATAGACTTTGGTCAAGTCTCTCCTCAGCCTCCACCACTCGAGAGAAAACAACCCGGGCTTTTCTAGTCTCCTTATCGCTCAGACCCTTGAATCCAAGCAACATGGGTCCAAACACATCACCAGGTCAGAGTAATTGGATACTCCAGAGTTGCACACAATGATTTCCTGCAATAGGATTAGCGTTAGGCCATTCAGCCCATCAAGACTGTGTCTGCTGTCTGTGGAGCAGGAGAATGGAGCAGATTAGATTGTTCTATCTCCAAGACCACATAAGGTTATGTTCCTCATGCCCCCATTAATTTCCTTCTGAAAGTATTTAACATCTCCACATTCACCCATGTTATGAGTAAGGTGAACCATGTCAGTACCACTTGAGATGTAAAAAAACTGTTTTCCACATGTTCCCCTCTGACATCTTCTGACTGAACCTCTAAATCTTTGTCCCGAAGTCCTTGCGCCATCAACTGATAGGGATAGTTTTACTTTGTCTACCTTTATCTAATTTCATTTCACCTCTTTCACTCCACAGTCCCAGGTTCTCCAACGAAACCTTGTCACTCATCCCGGGAACATTCTGGTGAATCTCCTCTGCACCTTCTCAAATTCCCTCACAACCTTCCTAAAGTCATGATCCCAGATTTGGGGACACTGTCCTAGTTGTGGCCAAATCCGATCTCTCAGCATAAGTTCCTTGCTTTTGCATCTATATCTCTATTAATGAAACTCAGGTTTCCATAGGATTAATTAATCACTCTCTCAATGTGTCCTGTTACCTTCAATAATTGATGCATATGATCCCCAGATCACCTGACACTGCAAACTCTTTAGAACTGGACAATTCCATCTATGTTGTCTTTTCCTATCCCTCCGCCAAAATGCACCACTTCCCACCTCACTGTGTTAAACTCTATGTACCTCTTGTCTGCCCACACTGCTTATCTATCTGGTACAGGTGATTCATATTGTCTATGCTATATGCATCCAAACATTCTCCAAATTGTGCAATATGAATGGCAAGTTTTGAAATTGACTCTGTATTCCAATATCTAAGTCATAATAGGTAACAAAAGCACTGATCCCAGTCCTGTGCCTTAGGGATATCACTGTCTACTGTACTGTAATCTGGGAAACAGCCAGCTATCCTGAGTCCTTTCCTTGAGGTAATTTTTATCTAATTTGACACTGACCCTCCTCTTCCATGAGACTCAATTTAACCTCCATTTAGTTAACTTGTCTTTTGTGTGGTACCTTGTCAAATACTTTCTTAAAAGCCCTGTAGACAACATTTGCTGCATTCTTTTCATCAGTTATCTAATTTAGCTTAGTAGGAAACTGAATGAGAGCAGTCAAATAGAATTGGCCTTTTACAAATCCTGCTGGTTTTCCTTTATTAACGTAAGCCTCTCCGAATGCCTGTTGACTTTTTTTTTAAAACCCTCATTATGAATTCCAACACTGATGTTGAACTAACTGGCCTGCAGTTGCTAGGGGCATCTTTTGTTTTTGAAAAAAAGACATCTCCTTTGAACTGTCCAATCCTTTAGTATGTTTTCTGTATCTGAGGAAGATAGGAAAATTAAGGCAAGCCCTTCCTCTTTATCCAGAACTTATTGGATGTAAGTTGAATCAGGAGCTGAAATTGGCCTGTCGTAAAGATGTTACTACAGTTGTTATGGGGGATTTTAACATGCAGGTAGACTGGGAGAATCAGGATGGTATTGGACCTCAAGAAAGAGACTTTGTGGAGTGCCTCAGAGATGGATTCTTAGAGCAGCTGGTGCTGGAGTCGACCAGGGAGAAGGCAATGCTGGATCTGGTATTGTGTAATGAACCAGAATTGGTCAGAGACCTCGAAGTGAAGGAGCCATTGGGAAGTAGTGACCATAATACATTAAGCTTCAATTTGCAATTTGAGAGGGAGAGGGTACAGTCAGAAGTGACAGTACTTCTGTTGAATAAAGGGAACTATGGAGCTATGAGGGAGGAGCTGGCCAAAGTTCAATGGTGCAATACCTTAGCAGGGATGACAGCAGAGGAACAATGGGTATAATGCAGAAGTTGCAGGATCAGTTCATTCCTAAAAGGAAGAAAGATCCCAAGAGGAGGCATGAGCGGCCGTGGCTGACGAGGGAAGTTAAGAAACATATCAAGTTAAAAGAGAAAAAGTATAACATAGCAAAGATAAGTGGGAAAACTGAGGACTGGGAAGCTTTTAAAGAGCAACAGAGGATTACTAAGAAGTAAATACGCAGAGGAAAAATGAGGTACGAAGGTAAACTGGCCAATAATATAAAGGAGGATAGTAAAAGCTTTTTTAGGTATGTGCAAGGCAAAAAAATGGTTAGGACTAAAATTGGGCCCTTGAAGACAGAAACAGGGGAATATATTACAAGGAACAAAGAGATGGCAGAGGAATTAATTGGGTACTTCAGATCTGTGTTCACTGGGGAAGACACAAGCAATCTCCCTGAGGTAACAGTGGCTGAAGGACCTGAACTTAAGGGCATTTATATTTGCCAGGATTTGGTGTTGGAGAGACTGTTAGGTCTGAAGGTCGATAAGTCTCCGGGGCCTGATGGTCTGCATCCCAGGGTACTGAAGGAGGTGGCTTGGGAAATCGTGGATGCATTGGTGATTATTTTCCAGAGTTCGATAGATTCGGGGTCGGTTCCTGAGGATTAGAGGGTGGCTCATATTATACCACTTTTTAAGAAAGGTGGGAGAGAGAAAGCAGGAAATTGTAGACCAGTTAGTCTGACCTCAGTGGTGGGAAAGATGCTGGAGTCTATTATAAAGGATAAAATTACGGCACACCTGGATAGTAGTAACAGGATAGGACAGAGTCAGCATAGATTTATGAAGGGGAAATCATGCTTGACTAATCTTCTTGAATTTTTTGAGGATGTAACTCTGAAGATGGACGAGGGAGATTCAGTAGATGTAGTGTACCTGGACTTTCAGAAAGCTTTTGATAAAGTCCCACACATGAGGTTAGTGAGTAAAATTAGGGCGCATGGTACTGGGGGAAAAGTACTAGAGTGGATTGAAAATTGGTTGGCTGATAGGAAACAAAGGATAGTGATAAACTGCCCCATTTCGGAATGGCAGGCAGTGTCCAGTGGGGTACCACAGGGATCCGTGCTGGGACTGCAGCTTTTTACAATATATGTTAATGATATAGAAGATGGTATCAGCAATAACATTAGCAAATTTGCTGATGATACAAAGCTGGGTGGCAGGGTGAAATGTGATGAGGATGTTAGGAGATTACAGGATGAGCTGGACAAGTTAGGTGAGTGGGCAGATGCATGGCAGATACAGTTTAATGTGGATACATGTATGGTTATCCACTTTGGTGGCAAGAACAGGAAGGCAAATTACTACCTCAATGGAATCAATTTAGGTAAAGGGGCAGTACAGAGAGATCTGGATGTTCTTGTACACCAGTCAATGAAGGCAAGCATGCAGGTACAGCAGGTAGTGAAGAAGGCTAATAGCTTGCTGGCCTTCATAACAAGAGGGATTGAGTATAGAAGCAAAGAGGTTCTTCTGCAGCTGTACAGGGTCCTGGTGAGGCCACACCTGGAGTACTGTGTGCAGTTCTGGTCTCCAAATTTGAGGAAAGACATTCTGGCTATTGAGGGAGTGCAGCATAGGTTCACGAGGTTGGCGGGATTACCTTACACTGAAAGACTGAAGCGACTGGGCTTGTATACCCTTGAGTTTAGAAGACTGAGAGGGGATTTGATTGAGACATATAAGATTATGAAAGGATTGGAGACTCTGGCAGCAGGAAACATATTTCCGCTGATGGGTGAGTGCCGAACCAGAGGACACAGCTTAAAAATACGGGGTAGACCATTTAGGACAAAGCTGAGGAGAAACTTCTTCACCCAGAGAGTGGTGGCTGTGTGGAATGCTCTGCCCTAGAAATGAATGCTCTGGATTCATTTAAGAAAGAGTTGGATAGAGCTCTCAAAGATCGTGGAATCAAGGGTTATGGAGATAAGGTAGGAACAGGAATGGTCAGCCATGATCATATTGAATGGCGGTGCAGACTCGAAGGGCTGAATGGTCTACTCCTGCACCTATTGTCTATTGTCTATCTATTGTCTATAACTTCCTCCAGCAACTGGCATTTGATTCATTTGGACCAGGTGATATATCTACGCCTTTTTAATTTTCACACTAATTTTGCTGCTGCCATCCCTGATTTTGTTGATATTTTGTCAGATTCCTCCTCAGTAAACAATGATAGTAAGTGTACATTAATTACTCTAACATTGCTCTGTGCTTTGTTCCTAATAGGATCCACCTCTTACTGTCCACCTCTTATTCATAGGCTAGTAAATGATTTTCAGCTTCACTTTTAAGTTGGTTGCCATTTTTGTCAAGTGATTATACTTGACCTTTCTCACTCAAAGAATTCTCCTGGCTTGCATCGTGTACCTTCCATGTTTGACATTTGTTTTGGATCCATTGACTCCAGTACTTGTTACACTCAAACACCTAACTGAGACCTCTCTGGTGAATGTTCTCATCTGTGCCAGCAGCATCTGAGCACTGATTTATTAAATGCTCTCCTCACAGGTCATCATTGGTCACTACTGTGCGCATTTTGAGGACAAAAATGGACTCAAATTCTCTGCTGATCCATACCCTTTCATCACCCAATAAATTAGCTTTCAGGTCCTTGCCTTCCAATCAAGCTACGCTTTGGTCTTAGCCTGAGCCCCTGTACACTCCCTTCTTGACTGTCTTACAGAGCTATTTCAGTCAGGTATTCATTTTTGTCTTTAGAAAGTGCTTTCAAACAGTACCTTGCTGTTCCTCCCTTGTTCTCTTTACATAAAACAGCTTGTTCATAAGGAAAGTGTAGTTCTGGGAATTCTGCTGTATAACAAGGAAATGCAAATCCTGTCTATATCCTTGTTCAATAGGTAGGTGAATACCCAATCATGCTTACACTCATGCCCACCCTTCTAAACACACACCGGGTATGCTGGACAGATAACTTGGTACTCAGATACTCAGGCAGTTAGATACCAAGATGCATGAGTAACTAGAAATCTGGATTGTTATACTTCTGCAGGGGGAGTGGATGGATAATTAAGTCCCACAACTCCATGAGCAATACTAAAGGTGTACATGTTTTATTGAATCATCAAAATAGTCACTTTGTCTCTCTTTTATATGACTATCTGGAGTAAAAGAAATGTCCTCTGGCTTCTTTAATGAATGCAAATATAACCCGTTTATATTAAGCAAGACTTGTTCTTTAGCAAGTGTTGTTAGTTAACAATTAAGCTACAATTCAGAATTAAACTGTATCCTGTTATTCTCAACAACTTGCATCCATACGTAAACAAGACTCTGCAGAGATATTACGGGTTTGGTAAAATAGGTTTATAGGTAAGAATTCAGAAGCAATGAAAAACCTTTTTGCAGTTCCTTTTTGTTTTAAGTTAAAAATCACACAACACCAGATTATAGTCCAACAGGTTTAATTGGAAGCACACTAGCTTTTGGAGCATCACTCCTTCATCAGGTGATAGTGGAGCTCAATCCTAACACACAGAATTTATAGCAAAAATTTACAGTGTGATGTAACTGAAATTATACATTGAAAAATTGATTGTCTGTTAAGCCTTTCATCTGTTTGAATACCATGATAGTTTCACTTCTGTCATGTGTAAATCACAAAATCTTTTTTTAAAAAGTTGCATTCTCGGGTTAGCTGTTAACAATGATGATAGCTAGACAATATGTTGAAGGTGTTAACCCCCTGTGTTCTCTGTCTATGCCATGATGTTTAGATTGATTCTAATCTAAAAAGTGAGATAACGGAATGTAACCCCACAACGTGTGTGTGTGTGTCTGGGTTGGAGGTTGTGTGCAGAGTGTCTTAAGTGTGTGTGCATGCTTACATGCGTGCGTACGCAGTGTGCAATGTGCAATGGTGGTCACCTGTAATGTAACATGAACCCAAGGTCCCAGTTGAGGCCCTCCCTACGGGTACTGAACTTAGCTATCAGCCTCTGCTCGGCCACTTTTCGCTGCTGCCTGTCCCGAAGGTCCGAGGTCGAATATCCTGGACCACTGAAGTATTCCCCAACTGGGAGGGAACACTCCTGTCTGTTGATTGTTGTGCGGTGCCCATTCATCCGTTGTCGTAGCCTTTGCTCGGTTTCCCCAGTGTACCATGCCTCCGGGCATCCTTGCCTGCAACGTACAAGATAGACAACGTTGGCTGAGTCACATGAGTGCCTGCCACGTACATGGTGGGAGGTGTCCCCACGTGTAATGGTGGTATCTATGTCCACGTCTTGCAGCACCTACTGTGACAGGGTTGTATGGAGTTGTCCTGAAAGTCGGGCAGCTTGCTACGAACAATGATCTGTTTGAGGTTTGGTGGTTGTTTAAAGGGAAGTAGTGGAGGTGTGGGGAAGGTCTTGGTGAGGTGCTCATCCTCATTGATAATGTGTTACAGTCACGAAGAACATGACGTAATTTTTCAGCTCCTGGGAAATACTGAACTACGAAGGGTACCATGTCAGTTGCAGCACGTGTCTGTCTCCTGAGGAGGTCATTACGGTTCCTTGCTGTGGCATGTCGGAACTGGCGGTCAATGAGTTGGGCATTATACCCCATTCTTGTGAGGGCATCCCTGAGTACTTCCAGGTGTCCATTACGTTCCTCCTCATCTGAGCAGATTTGGTGTACACGCAGGGCTTGTCCATAGGGGATGGCTGTTTTAATATGTTTTGAGTGGAAGCTGGAGAAGTATAGCATTGTGAGGTTGTCTGTGGGTTTGCGGTAGAGTGTGGTGCTGAGGTGTCCATCCTTGATGGAGATGCATGTGTCCAAGAATGAGACAGACAGTCGAGAGTAGTCCATGGTGAGTTTGATGGTGGAATGAACTTGTTGATGTCACTGTGTAGTTTTATCAGTGACTCCTCGCCATGGGTCCAGAGGAAGAAAATGTCGTAATGTACCTGGTGTATAATGTTGGTTGGAGATCCTGCATAGAGAAAAAGTCTTGTTCTAACCTGTGCATAAAAATGTTGGCATATTGGGGTGCAAATTTGGTCCCCATGGCTGTTCCGTGTATCCGGATGAAGAACTGGTTGTCAAAGGTGATCAAGGATAAAGCGGATGAGTTGTAGGATGGTGTTTGGAGATTGGCAGTTGAGTACTGGTGTTGGTGTTGTTTTAGTTTATTAGATTCAATTGCCAACAGTTGCAGAATGAAGGAATATCTTTAGACCTGATTTTAGTTTCAGCTATGAGTTCTGATAATTGAAAATGTTATCAGATTTTTCAAATCCTTTATTGAGACCTTTAAGCCTGTTTTACTCTGTCTCTTACTGATTTAAAAGTGAGAGAGGTATTTTCCTTTTCCCTTGCAAGCTTCTCCAACAACAACTGTAAAAACACACACCCAACTTCAGGCCAGAGGCTGCTGCTCATCAACAAGCAGCACAGATCCTAGTCTCTTTATCAAGCAATTAAAGGCTATAAAATTCATCACTTTGTCACCCTCCATTTAACTACTACTTCTGAAAGACAACATCCAGAGGACAGGATAGAGTGTCAGCCTTGATTTTTGCACTCAAACACTAAAGCACGATATATCCAGAACATTGCGATTCAGAGGCAAAAAAGTACTGCAAGTTGAGCCATAATTCCATGCCCAGACACTTGAACATCTTGTATCTTTTGACAGCCAAATATCTTGATAGCTGAATACTTGGTAACTTAGTACTTGAACAGCTGGATACACTGAGCATTAACTCAGTGCACAGATGCAGCTTCAAAGAGAATACGGTAGGGGTATGGGTCTGGGTGGGTTACTCTTCAGAGGGTCATTGTGGATTTGTTGGGCCGTAGGGCCTGTTTCCACACTGTAGGGATTCTTAAAGAAAAAGATTCAGACAGAGATGCAGAGAGGAAAAGTAGCAAATCACTTCTGGTAAAGATCAATGCTTTTGTTTGGCAGTAAAATTCATTTATATGAGTCTAAAACTAGGTAAGTGCTCAGAGATGCTAAAGAGCTGCATGTTTTCCCAGCATTGAATGAACTGGGGTGGGGGGGTAGTGTAGTTCTTGATTGAAATGGAACTCTGGAAAACCACATAAACAGAACTGTCATGATCTAATGGAGAGAGGTTTTCTAGACATGCGTCTTGCCATTGTTTATTATACGTGAAACTCAGTTGGAAGCTGGCATTGGTTAGGACTCCTGATCTACCTGGGTGAAAACGGAACAATACATTGTGAATCTTTGGAACAAGATAGAGCCAAATGTTTGTGAAGAGTGAAGTGAAAACCTCCAGTTGTTTAAGACATTAAATTATGGTATCACCTATTGAAAGTGAAATTTGCTCTTTTATTTAAGCTATCCATTGCCTGTTAATTTGTATTTCTTTTATCTTGGCTCTGATGTTAAAGTAAAAACTCTAAAAGGTTATGGTAACTTCTTTGTATTAGGGGTCTTTCAGAAAATTTGGTAATTTTGCTTAATGGCTTCCCCACAGGGTTCATAATGAGATCAATTTTACTTTATATTTACTCCCAGCTTCCTAACTGCTCCTGGCAAGAATGGAGATATTGACAGGCCTTGATTTGACACCAGCAGAAGTATTCATGTTTGAATCTCAATCTCCTGAATAATAATGAAAGGTTTGACCAGTGTATGTGGGCAGCATTTAACTTCACTGATCATACAGATGTAAACAATTGCTTGTAAAATTTGATTTAAAAATGTCACAAAACTTGATCAGCTTTCTGCTTGGTATGGGTCTTTGTTGAAAGTCCAACCTCAATTACACAGGAAGGAAATACCTTTCAGATTGAACATTGAGTTGAGATCTTGCTGACCTCATCCTGCTTATTTGTTGATACAGAAGGAGTGGGATTTGGGAATAGGTTCGCTTTGCTCAGACCCCACAAGAGGCATGGCAAGAAAGCCAATGTTCTGGGTCTGTTGTCTAATCCATGGAGGCAGAGGATCCATTACATGGGCTATACCATAAACAAGGCTGAAAATGTGTTGCTGGAAAAGCGCAGCAGGTCAGGCAGCATCCAGGGAACAGGAGAATCGACGTTTCGGGCATAAGCCCTTCTTCAGGAATGAGGAAAGTTTGTCTAGCAGGCTAAGATAAAAGGTAGGGAGGAGGGACTTGGGGGAGGGGCATCGGAAATGTGATAGGTGGAAAGAGGTCAAGGTGAGGGTGATAGGTCAGACTGGGGTGGGGGCGGAGAGGTCAGGAAGAAGATTGCAGGTTAGGAAGGCGGTGCTGAATTCGATGGATTTGACTGAGACAAGGTGGGGGGAGGGGAAATGAGGAAACTGGTGAAATCCGAGTTCATCCCTTGTGGTTGGAGGGTTCCTAGGCGGAAGATGAGGCGCTCTTCCTCCAACCGTCGTGTTGTTGTGGTCTGGCGATGGAGGAGTCCAAAGACCTGCATATCCTTGGTGGAATGGGAGGGGGAGTTGAAGTGTTGAGCCACAGGGTGGTTGGGTTGGTTGGTCCGGGTGTCCCAGAGGTGTTCTCTGAAACGCTCCGCAAGTAGCCGGCCTGTCTCCCCATAAACAACCACAACCACAGTAAATGTCTTAACTTGTTCTGTCGTAAAAAGATACAGACAGCATGAGGGCCCCTCTAAACTATTTTACCATTCAGGACTGACCTGTATCTTAAATCCATTTTTCCATCTTGCTCTGTATTCTTTAATGCCATTCCCTTACAAAATTATTTTAATTTCTTTTTAAGTGAAATCCGAAAGGAGAATATTCCAGTTATCCACCTTTCTTTTATATGAACTCGCTTCCTGATATCACCCCATAATGATGTAGCTCTAGTTTTGAGGTTTGTCCTCTTATTCTGGTTTGTTTATCAACTGCCTTATCAACTTCTTTAACCAGCAACTGCATGACCATACTAGTCAGGTTCATAAAAGCTTTGCTAATGATTTAACTATTTTATTCCCATCTCGTTTTCAGTGAACCTACACTGCACCCCTAACATGCTTTTTCTGAGGTGCCTTGGCTCGCAACCAAATGTCCTGCACCACTGAAGCATAAGCTCCCTACTTTGGTACTGAATACCCCTCACAATAATGATAACATTGTATTTGTTTTCATAATTGTTCATGCACTAGGATACCTAGGCCTGTCTGCATGTCAGAGCTCTGCAACCACTCATCATTTAAATGCCATACTTCGTTTATTGTTCCTGTCAAATAGACCGTTTCGTATTCTCCCACATTATACTCCATTTGCCAGATCTTTGCCCATTCACTTAACCTATTAATATCCATTTGTAGCTTCTTTGTGTCTCCTTTGCAATTTACTTTTCTACCGATCTTTGAATGCTAAATTTGCTGATGACTCAAACCTTCAGTCCCCTCAACAAAGTAACTAATATAAAATGCTGAGGCACCAACATTTGATCCCTCTAGCATGCAACTCATTATATCATGCTATCCAGAAAATGACCAACTTATGTCCATTCTCTCTCTTTTCTTTCAGCTAACTAATCTTCTATACACAGGAATATGTAACACCCTCCCCAGTCCCCATGCAAAACAGCTTCTATTTTGTGAAAGGACATTTATTGGGAGAGAAGATGGTCTAGTGATATTATTGTTGGACTATTTGATCCAAAGACCCAAATAACGTCTTTGAGATCAGAGTTTAAATCCCACCACAGCAGATGGTGAAATTTGAACTCCATTAGAAATCTGTAATTAAGAGTCTAATGATGAGCATGAAACTATTGCTGATTGTTGGAAATAAAAACCCATCTGGGTCACAAATTTCCTTTTAAGGAAGGAAATCTGCTGTCCTTACCTGGTCTGGCTACATGTGACTCCAGACCCATGGCAATGTGGTTGACTTTTAACTGCCCTCTGGGTAATTAGTGGTGGGTGATAATTGCTGAAGGCCACATACTGTGAATTTCTTTTTAAAAAAACGCCCTCTAGAAATCCAAGACCAATGATACAATAGTACCCTTTATTCAACACCCAAATTACATTCTCAAAGAACTTCAACAAATTGATTCAACGTGATTTCCTTTTCACAAAACCATGTTGACTCTGCCTGGAAGGAACTGGAAAATGGACTTAGAAGATCAAGAAGGGGGCAAGAAAAAGCCTTGGTGGGTAGGAATAAGGAAAATCGCAAGGCGTTCTACACTGAGGAATAAGAAGATGGCCAGAGTGAGGGTAGGGCAGGTCAAGGGTAATGGAGGGAACTTGTGCCTGGAATCGGAGGAGGTAGGGGAGTTCTTGAATGAATACATTGCTTCAGTATTCACTATTGAGAGGGATCTTGTCGTCTGTGGAGACAGTGTGAAACAGACTGAGATGCTCAAACAGGTTGATGTTAAGAAGGAGGATGTGCTGGAAAGTTTGGAAAAACATGAGGATAGATAAGTCCCATGGACCAGATGGGATACACCCAAGGTTGCTACAGGAAGTGAGGGAAGCAATTGCTGACCTTTGGCAATGATATTTGCATCCTCACTGTCTACTGGAGTAGTACCAGATGTTTGGAGGGTGGCAAATATTATTCTCTTGTTCAAGAAAGGGAATAGGGATGATCCTGGAAATTACAGGCCAGTCAGTCTTATGTCAGTGGTCGGCAAATTATTGGGGAAGATTCTGAGAGACAGAATTAATAAGTATTTCGAATAGCATAGCTTGATGAGGGGTAGGTCATGCCTTACAAGCCTTATTGAATTCTTTGAGGATGTGACAAAACACATTGATGTAAGTAGCGCAGTGGATATGGTGTACATTAAATTTAGCAAAGAGTTTGATAAGGTTAGCACAGTAAAGAGGCATGGGATACAGGGAAACCTTTCTGTCTGGATACAGAATTGGCTGGCCCATAGAAGACAGAAGATGTAGTAGATGGAAAATATTTACCTGGAGCTCGGTGGTCAGTGGTGTTCTGCAGGGATCGGTTCTGGCATCTCTGCTCTTTGGGATTTTTGTAAATGACTTGGATGAGGAAGTGGGAGAGTGGGTCACTGATGACACAAAGGTTGATGGAGTGTGGATAGTGTGGAGGACTGTTATAGGTTGCAAGGGGACATTGACAGAATGCAGAGTTAACCTGAAAAAGTGTGAAGTGATTCATTTTGGAAGGTCAAATTTGAATGCAGATTACAAGGTTAAAGGCAGGAATCTTGGCAGTATGGAGGAACAGTGGGATTTTGGTGTCCATGTTCATATTTCCCTCAAAGTTGCCACCAAAGTTGATAGGGTTGTTAAGGTGCATGGTGTGTTGGCTTTCATTAGCAGAGGGATTGAGTTTAAGAGCTGTGAGGTGATGCTGCAGCTCTATAGAGCCCTTGTTAGACTACACTTGGAATATTGTGTTCAGTTCTGGTTGTCTCATTTTAGGAAGGATGTGGAAGCTCTCAACGGAGTGCATAGGAGATTTACCAGGATGCTGGTAAATTGAGAAAGATTGAGGGAGCTAGGGATTTTCTCATTGGAGTGAACAAGTATGAGAGGTGACTTGATAGAGGTGTACAAGATAAGAGGCCTAGAAAGAGTGGATAGCCAGAGACTTTTTTTCCCAGAGCAGAAATGGCTATCATGAGGGATCATAATTTTAAGGTGATTGGAGGAAGGTTTAGGGTAGAAGTCAGAGATAGGTTCTTTACAGAGAGTGTGGTGGGTGCGTAGAATGCACTGCCAGCAGTGGTAGTGGAATCAGATATATTAGGGACTTTTAAGTGAAACTTGGATAGGCACATGGAAGACAGGAAAATAAAGGTATATAGGTTACTTTGATAAACTGTCAGCACACCATCAAGGGCTTGTACTGTTCTATTTTCTAAAATACCTGTTTAATTCATCTACTGTTTCCTTATTTTCCAATATTAATTTCGCAAACTCATTTTTTCTGGGACCAACACTCACTTTGTTAACTGTTTTCATTTTTAGTTAACTGCAGAAACTCTTACTATCTGAT
Source organism: Chiloscyllium plagiosum (assembly GCF_037043375.1). Taxonomy (NCBI): domain Eukaryota; kingdom Metazoa; phylum Chordata; class Chondrichthyes; order Orectolobiformes; family Hemiscylliidae; genus Chiloscyllium; species Chiloscyllium plagiosum. Next base: position 87,839,550 of record NW_028270149.1, on the reverse strand, counting down.
TTAAAGATTTCTAGCTAGTTTTCTGGTGTACTGTATTTTTTTCTTCATAGCTTTTTTAGTGATTTTTGCTGTTTATGAATTCTGTCCAAGATTTTGATTTGCTGCCCATCTTTGCACAATTATATATTTTTCTTTCAGCTAGATGCTATCTTTAATGTTTTAGCCAGCTATAATCATAAGACCATAAGATGGTGGAGCAGAATTGGGTCATTTGGGTTATCAAGTCTGCTCCAGGATTTGATCTTAACTGTTATTTCTCAATCCCATTTCCCTGCATCCCTTGATCCACTTGGTAATCAAGAATTTACTTATCCATGTCTTAAATTTGCGTAAGGAATTGGCCTCCATAGCCTTCTGTGCCAATGAATTCCACAAATTCGCCACCCACAAAGGTCTTTTTTGTTTCACTGAAGAGCATTAGTGAATCAGATGGATTTTTACTACAATTGTTGTATGAACATTGTTAGGCTAGCTTTTAATTACAGATTTTTAAATTGAAATCAAAATTCACCACCTGCTGTGCTGAGATTTGAAACTATAGCACAAGAACATTAACTAGGGCCTCTGGATTACTATACCAATGATACTACCACTAGACACTGCCTGCCCTGAGATGATGGGTCTCCCCCTAAAATTTTCCTTCCTTATTGGAATGCATTTATTCTGTGCATTCTAACACCATCCCCTTAAATGTTTGCACTGACCTATCCCTGTATCTAATTTTAGCTGGCTCTGCTTTCATGCCTTCATAATTAAGCCACTGTCTTCTCCCTCAAACTGAATGCTAAATTCAATCATGTTATGGTTGCTGCTACCTAGGGGTGTGTTCATTTTGGGGTCATTAATTTGGCTTTGCACAATACTAGATCTAGTTTTGCTTGTTCTCTAGTTGACCCCAGAAAGTTCAAATAATCAACTCCATTTCTGTGAAAACATTCTTTAACCACGTCTTCTTGGCTATATTTGGTTCATCTGATTTTTCCATTTATATAGGTAGTTCAGAATTCCCCATTGTTATTGCTGTACCTTTCCAACAAATATACCTAATTTCACCTTTATTTCAGCATATCACGAGATGACCATTAGGGAGGTTGTACGACAATTTCAGAAATGACGTTTTGCCTTTATCATTTAGCTTCTCTACCCAAAATGCTTCTACATCTTGATTACCTGAACTTGTGTCTTTGAAGTCTATTATGCTAATACCATCATTAATTAACATAACCACCTCTGCACTTTTTCCAGGTCCCTAACCTTCTTGAATCTTTTGTATCCTTCAGTATTCAAGTCCAAATCTTTGTCTTTCTGCAGCCATCTCATACATGTACAATCTATCAGATCAAACTTAGTCATTTTTATTGACGCTGACAGTTCCCAGATAACTTCCTGCCTGATGCAGTCCACGTTTGGTCAGGGTGAATCAGTAACCCCACAGCAAACCTGAGCGTGTGGTTAATGACCCTGGACAGAGGTTTGTAGGCTACATTCAGCAATGAGTTTGCTGTGTGCTCTTAGGTAGGGAGTTCCAGGATATTGCCCCAGGGTCACTGAAGGAACAGAGATAGATTTCCAAATCAGGATGGTGAGTGGCTTGGAAAGGAACTTGCAGCTGGTGGCGTTCCCATGTATCTGTTGCCCATGCCCTTCCAGATGGAAATGGTCATGGGTTTGGAAGGTGCTGCCTCAGAATCTGTGGTGAATTTCTCCAATGCATCTTGTAGATATTAATACCACTACAACTGAGAGCTGGTGAACTGGTGTAGATGTGGTGCCAATCAAGTGGGCTGCTTTGTCCTGGATGGTGTCAGGCGTCTTGAGTGTTGTTGGAGCTGCACCCATTCAGAAAATCCAGACCTGATGTGTGCTTTGTAGGTAGTGAACAGGCTGTAGTCACAACATCTTACAGTCAAAATGTTGTAGAGTCAACAGCATGGAAACAGACCTTTCGGTCCAACTAGTCCACACCAACTGTGTTCTCAAACTAAACTAGTCCCAAATCTCTGTATTTGACCTATGTCCCTCCAAACCTTTCCTATTCATGTGCTTGACCAAAGGGCTTATGCCCGAAACGTTGATTCTCCTGTTCCTTTGATGCTGCCTGACCTGCTGCGCTTTTCCAGCAACACATTTTTAAACACTACCCAGAGCCCAACTATTAATTGCATAAGTCCCGCCCTTATTTGTTTTACCAAAATGCAATCCCTCTCATCTATCCAAATGAAACTCCATCTATCACTCCTCAGCTCATTGACACAGTTGATCAAGATCTATTTGTAATCTTAGATGACTATGTTCGCTGTCCACTATACTACCAATTTTGGTGTCATCTGCAAACTTACTAACTATGTCCTTATTCAAATAGTTTGTATAAATGATAAACAGAAGTGGTCCCACTACCGATCCCTGTGGATTACCACTGATAACAGGCCTCCAGTCCAAAAACAACCCTTCACCACCACCCTCTCCTACCATAAACCCAATTTTGCATCCAATTGGCAAGCTTGCCCTTAATCTCACATGATCTAACTTTACTCATAGTCTACCATCAGCAACTTTATCAAAGGCTTTACTAAAGTCCAACTAAACAACATCTATGGCTTTGCCCTCATCAACTCTTTTGGTTACTTTGTCAAAACCTCAATCAAGTTTGTGAGACACAACCCTGGCAGATGGAGTACATTGTTGGTAAATGCGAGGTTATTCACTTTGGAAATAAAAAATAGTAGGTCAGGTTATTATTTAATTGGTGAAAGATTGCAGCACACTGTTGGGAAAAGTGACTTAGGAGTGCTCATTCATGAATTGCTACAAGTTGATTTGCAGGTACAACAGATAATCAGGAAGACAAACAGAATATTAGCTTTCATCACAAGAGGGATTGAATTTAAAAGCAGGCAGGTTCTGCTGCAATTGTACAAGGTGTTGGTGAGGCTGCACCTGGAGTATTGGGTGAAGGTCTGGTCTTCTTACTTGAGGAAGGATATATTGGCTTTGGAGGCGGTGCACAGAAGGTTCACTAAGTTGATTCCTGAGATGAGGGGTTACCCTATGAGGAGAGGTTGAACCACCTGGGACTATACTCACTTGAATTTGGAAGAATGAGAGGAGATCTTATAGAAACATATAAAATTATGAAAAGGATTGACAAGATACAGGCAGACAAGTTGTTCCCGCTAATGGGTGAGACAAAGACTGGGGGACATGGCCTCAAGATTAGGGGGAGTATATTTAGGACAGAGATAAGGACAAACTGCTTTTCCCAGAGAGTAGTGAATCTGTGGAATTCTCTGAGCAAAGAAGCAGTCAAGGCAGCATCATTAAATATACTCAAGACACAATTGTATGGGATTTTGCATGGTAGGGATTTAAGGGTTATGGGGATAATGCAGGTGGGAGGAGCTGAGACATTGGATAGATCAGCCACAATCTTAATGAATGGTAGAGCAGGCTCGATGGCTCAAATGGCCTACTCCTCCTTCTATTACTGTGAAACTATGAATTTCCCTTGTACAAAACCATACTAACTATCTGTAATCATTCCTTGACTCTTGAAATGTTACCTTGCAGAATCACCTCCAACATCTCATCCACCATCGATGTTAGACTCCCTGGTCCATAGTTCCCAGATTTCTCCTTTCAGCCTTTCCTTAAATAAATGCACAACTTTAACCACCCTCCAGTCCTCCAGCACCTTGCCTGTGGTTATGGATGACACAAATGTTTCTGCTAGGGGTCCAGCAATTTCCTCCCTAATTTCCCACAACAACATAGGATATACTCGATGATATCCTGGAGATTTATCCACCTTTATCTTTTCTAAGACATCCAACACCACCTCTTCTGTAATGTGAACTTTTTATAAAACATTAATGTTTATTTTGCTGAGTTCTACACCTCCATTTCTCTCCATAGCCAAAACTGATGCACAATATTCATTTAATGTCTCTCCTGTCTCCCAAGGTTCAACACAAATGATTGATCATAAAATAAAACAAACCAATCATAATCCTTAGGATTTCAATAGTGGGTCATTCACTGATGATCATGTCATTAAATGCCAGGGGTTGATGATTAGAATATGTTGTTTGCAAATGATCAATGCATGGCATTTATGTGGCACGAATGTTATTTGCCACTTATGGCCCCAAATTTGGATATTGTCTAGGTCTTACTGCTTTTGGCTATAGGCTACTTCAATATTTGAGGAGTCACAATGATACTGAACAATATGCAATCATTAGTGAACATCCCTGCATCTGACTTTATGATGGAAGAATGGTGATTGATAAAGCTACTGAAGATGATTGGGCCTAAGGCAGTACTCCAAGAAATTCCTGCAGTGATGTCTTGGAGCTGAGATGACCGACCTCCAGCCACAACCATCTTCCTATGTGTCAGGTATCACTCCAAATAGCAGAAAGTTTGCCCCGATACCAATTGATTTCAGTTTTACCAGGGTTCCTTGATGCCACACTTGGTCAAATGTGACCTTGATTTCAAGGGCTGTCACACTAACCTCACTTCCTAAATTCTTTTGCCCACGTTTGAACCAAGGCTGGACTTCACTAAGCAGGTTATTGCTTTGCAAGTGCCACTTGAAGTGTTGTCAATGACCCCTTTCATGACTTTTACTGATGATCGAGTGTAGAGTGATGGGGTCACAATGGATTGAATTTGTCCTTTTTTTTATAATGTACAGGAAATACTGAAGCAATTTCCCAAATTTTCAGATAGGTGTAAGTGTTGTAACTGTACTGGAAGAGCTTGGCTGGAGTTGCGGCCAATTCTGGGGTAAAGCTCTTCAGTGCTGTTGCCACAATGTTACCAAACCCATAGCCTTTACAGTATCCAGTGCCTCCAACATGGAGTGGGTTGAAGACTAAGACTAGCACCTGTAATGTTAGGGACCTCTGGAGGAATCTGAGATGGATCATACACTCGGCATTTCTGGTTGTGAATGCCACAGCCTTATCTTTTGTACTGATGTCCTGGGCTCTTCGAGGTTGAATGTAGGACTATTTGTGGAGTGTCCTCTTTCAGTGAGTTATTTAATTGTCCACTGCCATTCATGATAGGATGTGGCAGAACTGCAGAGCTTGGTCTGATCTGTGAGTCCTAAAGAAGTGTCCTGCTTGAAATGTCGACTCTCCTGCTCCTCGGATGCTGCCTGACCTGCTATGCTTTTTCTGGTGCCATGTTTTCTCAACACTTAGTTCTGTCTATCACATTTTTTACCTTGTTTAGCATGCAAGTATTCCTGTTTGGTAGCTTCAGCAGATTGGTGCTCTTCCTGGCATGCCCTCCTGCACTCTACATTGAATCAGGGTTGATTCCCTGGCTTGATGGTAAAAGTTGAGTAAGGGGTATGTCGACCCAATGAGGTTACAGATTGTGCTTGAGTATGATTCTGCTGCTATTGATGATCCACAGCACCTCATGGATTCACGAACTTCACCTCCACGAGGACTGTGCTATTATCTCTGTGATTCATCAATCGAGATATAATAGAGGAAGGTACATGGTAACCCTTAGAAAATTCTTGTCCATGTTTGACCCAATGTCAGGAGATTCCACAAGGTCCAGAGTCGTGGTTGAGGACTCCCAGGCAACTCCTTCCTGACATATACCACTGTGCCGTCACCTCAACTGAGTCTGTCTTGCTGGTGGGACAGGCCATACCCAAGGATGGTGGTGTCTGGGACATAGAATTGTACCTTACAGACAAAGTATGACAATGTTGGCTGTTGCTTAACTAGGCTGTGAGACATCTTTCCCAGCTTTGGCATAAGCCACCTGACATTGCAGGTTGATAGTGCAGAGTTTACTGTAATTATTTCTCAGCCACCCCGGAATATTGTATTGTTCAGATTTTTTAGTAATTTGATACAACTGATTAAGTTGCTAGCCTGTTTCAGAGGGTAGACAACAGCATTGCTGACTGCAGCATTCACTCAACACTGATCTTCTGCCAGTGCAGGGCACCCTCGGTACCAGCAGTCTGCCAGTGCAGGGCCCATCTGTACTGACCGTCTGCCAGTGCAGGGCAACCTTATTATTTCATACATGTGACTTATTCAGCCATGGTCCATCTGGGGATCTGACCTGTCCAGATGTGCAATGAACTGGGATAATTGCACAGATAAGAATGCGGAATACAGGGTTAACGGTAGGGTTCTTAGTAAGGTGGAGGAGCAGAGGGATCTTGGGGTCTATGTTCATAGATCTTTGAAAGTTGCCACTCAGGTGGATAGAGCTTGTAAGAAGGCCTATGGTGTATTAGCGTTCATTAGCAGAGGGATTGAATTCAAGAGTCATGAGGTGATGTTGCAACTGTATAGGACCTTGGTAAGGCCACATTTGGAGTACCGTGTGCAATTCTGGTCGCCTCATTTTAGGAAAGATGTGAAAGCTTTGGAGAGGGTGCAGAGGAGATTTACCAGGATGTTGCCTGGAATGGAGAATAGGTTGTACAAGGATAGGTTGAGAGTGCTAGGCCTTTTCTCATTGGAACGGAGAAGGATGAGGGGTGACTTGATAGCAGTTTATAAGATGATCGGGGAATAGATAGAGTAGACAGTCAGAGACTTTTTCCCCAGGTACAACAGAGTGTTACAAGGGGACATAAATTTAAGGTGAAGGGTGGAAGGTATAGGGGGGATGTCAGGGGTAGGTTCTTTACCCAGAGAGTGGTGGGGGCATGGAATGCGCTGCCTGTGGGAGTGGCAGAGTCAGAATCATTGGTGACCTTTAAGCGGCAATTGGATAGGTACATGGATAGGTGCTTAAGCTAGGACAAATGTTCGGCACAACATCGTGGGCCGAAGGGCCTGTTCTGTGCTGTATTGTTCTATGACAATGTTTGTAGTTCTTTGTACAAATCCTAGTTGCTGTATTTTCGAACAAGTATAGAAACACTGGACAACACAGGAAAAAATGCAAGCATGGTAACAGAACTGTAAAGTTTTATTCTGTGGTAAACAGCAAATGTAGAAAAGTACAGTCCAGGATAATCACCAGAAAAATGAAGTCGCAAACTCAGACAAAGTTTCCTGAGCCAGAGAGTGGAGAGAATGAAGCTTCAAGAAGTCATCAAGGCAAATAGTAGATAAAGGTTTGTAGGAGCAGCTAGATAAGCACATGATGGGGAGGATATTGAATTCCAATGATAGGTTTAGATGAAGAAAGATGAGAGTTCGCCCAAGTGGGGTGTGAATTCTGGCAGTGAATCATTACTTGTCTATTAATTATATAGGTGGTCAGCATTAAGTAGGAACTGACTTAAGCCCCTATAAATAGACACAAATTAAACTTAAAATTGAAACTGCTGTGTTGGAAGCAGTGTGCTATAATGAGTAATCGTGTAAATAAATAGAAAAGATTGTTCCCAGTATGATTGTTCAACGACTAGTTTTCTGGAATAGAACCATGTTGGATTGTCCATTTGTACACATTCATATTCTGGGTAATTCTGTGTGTACGTTTTAGAATGAGACTTGTTGATTGTAGTTAAATAGAGAACATTACTTGTTTTGGTCCATTATGTAAAAAGAGTGAATGATGCATTCAGTTGAGCATGATTGAGGAGCCAGAGCAATCCCCACCTCAGTACCCTTTTCAATCATAGTTAAAAATCGTACCACACCAGGTTATAGTCCAACAGGTTTAATTGGAAGCACTAGCTTTCGGAGCACTGCTCCTTCATCAAGTGGTTGTGGAACCACCTGATAAAGTAGCAGTGCTCCAAACGCTAGTGCAGAACTATAACCTGGTGTTGTGTGATTTTTAACTTTATACACCCCAGTCCAACACCGACATCTCCAAATCATGACTTTTCAGTCATGAGTGTTAACAGCAACATCAACTTAAATATATATGATGCTTTCAACATAATAGTCCTCAAACTTCCTTAGGATGCTTCATTCTAAGATATGATGGAAAACTTGGTCAAAGAGAGAGATTCGCAACAGCTGAAAGGAAGAAAAGAAGATAAAGGTGTAGAAAAGAGAATTCCAGAACCTGGGACCAAGGCAGTTGATAACACAACTGGTTATTGGAGCAGATATATTTCAGAACATGCAAGAGAATTGGAGGAAATGATTGTGGAGATGGGGAGGGGGAAGACCATGAGGGTTTTGAAAACAAGGAGGAGAATTTTAAAATAAAGACACTGTTTAACCAATTGCCAATTGTTTGACCACTAACCTAATTGACAGGGGAACAAGACTCTCTGTGAGATGAAACATGTGTTATTAAATACTTTCTTACCTTTCAGATCACATCCTAAAGTTAGAGCTAGGCTATTTAGGAGACCAAAGGAGAGAAGTAGTTTGGAACTTCTAACGTACCCGCCTACAATCACCACCATCACTAAAACAGAATGGATGCTTTTAGTTATTATCCAACACTGAGACTGCTAGATTTATCTTGGATAAGATTTGGAACAGAACCAGATAAATGAAGGTCAGATACACAGCAAACATGAGTTTTCCCTAACGGAAGAATCTAGGACTGGAGAGTATAATCTCAGAATAAGGGCTTGCACATTAAAGAGATAAGAAGGAATTTCTGTTCTGAGAGGGGAGTGAACTAGCGGAATTCTTCAGCACAGAGCGCATTTGAGGCTAGATCACGTAAGTACATTTGAGGGTGAGATAGACAGATTTTTAATCAGGAGGAGGATCAAGAATTATGGGGAAAAGGCAGGAAAGTGGAGTTGAAGATTATCAGATCAGCTATGATCTCATTGAATGGTGGAGGCAGACTTGATGGCTGAATGACCTACTTCTGCTATGACTTGTGATCTAATTGAATGGTGGATCAACTTTGAGTGGAATGGTCTCCTGTTCCAATGTCAGCATCCTTTGTCAAAATATCGAAAATATTTGGGAATATAATTGTTTTATTTGTCTTTTGTTTGTAGATTTTCAAAAAAACATGCTCGACCAGCACCAACAGAGGGGAAGGACAACATTACCATCTTCACCCGAATCCTGGATCGCCTGTTGGATGGATATGACAATAGGCTGCGGCCTGGTCTTGGAGGTAAGACTCACCATTTTACTTTTGGCCAGTTTAGAAACATTTACATAATCTGATGTACAATCCAACTATCTGTTGCATGTTTTCCTGAATAGAATTCAAATTGTTCAGAGTGATGAAGAGTTCAAAACCCAAAAGATACAAGTTGAAAGATAAAGTCAGGAATCAGAAGAGATCAGTCCGAATGTTTGCAACTAACAATGAGTCAAACTTCTAGCAAAGTCCATTGAAGCAACGGTGAATGTGCATGTCCCTAGAAACTACCACATCACCCGCAGCAATTTAAGGAGCCCATCATCATTACTCCTCAAGGGCAATTAGTGATGGGCCAGCAATGCTGCTCCTGCTTGTAGCAACTACATTCCAGAAATGAACTTAAAAAGCAAAACCTGAGAGTAAATACATGCCTGGACATAGGGTTTAGTGATTAGCTGAAGGGACACAGGTGAGGTTAATTCATGAGATCAAAGCTCCCAGTGAGCAGATGTGCTTACGGTTCACAGGGTCAGATACGCTTCAGGGTCACTTGGTGGTCAGTTGTTTTGAGGGCTCATGGGGGTGTCAGAAGTGTTGAGGGTCACTGTGGGGAGAGGTCAGATGTGCTGAGGTGTTCACGTGAGGTCAGATGTGCTGTGGGGTCACAGAGGGGTCAGAGGTGCTGCAGGATCATGGGTCAGATACACTGAGGGAATCACGAGCCGTGGGTCAGCTGTGCTGAGGGATCCACGGGTTTGGGGGGTGGGTAGATGGGGTTGAAACAAAGATGGGAAAGTGAAATAGAAAATGATGGTTGCTGGGGTATTTTAGCGTGTGGCAAGTAAAGGTACCAATTCTATCCCTGAATCCATGTGCTGCAGTGTCATGTGCTGCACTGGTGAAAGTGCAATCTTTCACACAGCTAAAGCTCTAGCTGTCTTCCTAGCTGGTTGTAAAAGACCCCATGTCACAATCTTGAATTACTGGATTGAAAAATTGCAAATGTTATCAAATTATTTAGAAATGATATGAGAAAGACACCAGGCAATAAGTGGCCTACTAATCGATGTCACTTGTAGGGAGCTCACTTGAATCTGTTATTTGGTACAGAGTGTCACAGCATTAAGATAAATATGAGCGGATCAGTGAGAAGACATAACCATTTGCTGTTATTAGGTCAGGTCCAACTGACACAGTTGAATTTTATACAGTCATTGGTAGACACTTATGGATATTAATTATATGGAGGGGTAGGAAATTGATAAAGAGGTAGGAAACAGGCATTAACAAATAAGAACTACATGCTTTAAGTGACGGTATGTGAACAGTGGTTTGCCTTTGGGAACTGTCCAAAGTATTTGTTTTCACTAAATTTATAAATGACGAGGAGGAAAGAAGAGGGAATGATATATTCCAAATGTTTTAAGTTGACTAAGTTATATGATTCTTGATGGTATAAGAGTTTGAGCGGTGCTGAACAAAAAAGTCATTTTGTCAAAGTTTTTTTTTGTTTTCATCAAAACAATTCGGGGGGAAGCAACATTATACTACATTTGAGGAGATTGCTGATTGGTTAACAACTAGCCACTAATTGGTAGAGGCATGACAATTGGCAATTAGCTACCAGGCTTTATGATTGCAAACCAGACAAGTTGACCCTGATTGGTCAGGCCATTGTGCTGAGAAACAAAGCAGTGAATGGCTGTAACTTTTGTTCCCTCTTCTTTCCTCCTCGTCATTTATAAATTTAGTGAAAACAAATACTTTGGACAGTTCCCAAAGGCAAACCACTGTTCACATGCCGTCACTTAAAGCATGTAGTTCTTATTTGTTAATGCCTGTTTCCTACCTCTTTATCAATTCCCTACCCCTCCATATAATTAATATCCACAAGTGACAGAGGGGGTATGCTGTTTGATAATAATATTGTTTCTGTCTCAAAAGGACAGGAGTTTGTATATTAATTATGTAGCTTCCAGTACACACAAGTGCGCCATACTGTGAGGAAAACTAACAATCCTAAATTGCTTGTTAGTGGAATTTTTCACAAACTTTGGAATTATCCAGCAAATGTTATCCAATTGCAGAAATGTGTTAATTCTTGGATGCTGTGTTGTGAGTATTGCAAGTGCAGGCGAGTTCGTTATGTCAGCAACTTGTTTGCTTCAAGTGACAGAGGGGGTATGCTGTTTGATAATAATCTTTGGGATATTTGGCCTACATACCTGACTTCACACTGACAGTGAATTCATTGGCCAATTGAGTGTATCTTTGGCCTGACATCAGCATCTAATAATGGTAAAGACCATTATCTAAATCTGCACAGTAGCTGTGTGAAACAGCTAGCTTCACCAACTGTTAAGATACATTATGCTTCCAGGGGGTGAGCTGAGTTAATCTTGGCACACTCTCTGGACTGAGAGTGATTGCCTTAGGCCTGCTGAAAGGTCTGCATGATGTACAGTGATAAGTTATCTGATCAGAGTAGCTGTGATTCTGCCGAATAGTTTTGATGTGCTCTGTTTCAAGTTTGGTGAACAAATGGCTTGGGCTCAACCCCTTGCCAACCAAGCAGCATTCTCCTATCACATAGTATAAATATTGATTTTTCCTTTTTATTGGTGTCCTGATAAGAGCAAGATAAAAATGTTTTGACAAAATGTCTTTTTGTCCAATGCTGAGATTACACTGTAAGTAATGTTGGGAGCACGTAAACTAATTAACAGTTATAGAGAAATCTGGTTAAACCCAAAGTGGGAAGGTTGGCACAGTTCTGAGCACCTTTAAAGAGGATATAGTGGCTTCATAGAATAGATTCACAAAAATGAAACTCAAGTTGAAAAGATTACATCATACACATAAGTTGCATCGACGAGCCATATATTTTATTGAGTGTAGAAGATAGAGATGATGTAATTGAGGTGTTCAAGGTCATTATAAAAGATTTGATTGAGTAGACATTGAAGAATTGTAAAGGTCACTCCATTATTAAAGAGAGGATTGAGGGAAAACTAAGGAAATTATACATGCTCAGTTTACAGTGAGTCATAAGGAAGTTACTATAATGTATCATCAGGGAAACTGGATTGGATTTGCAACAGAAGGTGGAAAAAGGGGGGTGGAGGTGATCTGAAATTTGCATTCCCAGAAGGTGGATCTGGACCTGATGCCTGTGGGATATTTTACAAAAGTCCTGCAGGCGGTGAAAGTGAGAAACTGACTCACAACCAATTAAAATCCTTTTGAGGCTGTTTGGGGCATGTCAGGAACAGAATAAGATCTTCATTTTGTTTTTGATGAAAGTAATGAGTGCATTATAATGCACTGGTATTGGATCATTGTAGGACACGGAAAGTTGCTTCCATTTGTCTTTTTATGAAATGTGGAGGATCAACCAGAGCTTGCCCATGCATCATTGTGAGAATTGGCATCAAAGCCACCTTGTGACATTTTCTCCTTCCGTTCATGAGCTGTATGCTCTTGTGGTGGTAGCAGTCCTCAACATGGCTACTACCTCCACTTCCTTGATGTACTCAAAAAATCGCAATGACATTGAGTTTGTTTTTAGGTCATTTCTGTTTAAAAATCTCTTCGTGAATGTGATGCTATTGATGCCAAGAGTATCAAAGCATTTAGGAGGAGAAAGTGAGGTCTGCAGATGCTGGAGATCAAAGTTGAAACTTTATTGCTGGAACAGCACAGCAGGTCAGGCAGCATCCAGGGAACAGGAGATTCGACGTTTCGGGCACAGGCCCTTCTTCAGGAATGAGCAGAGAGTGTTCAGCAGGAGAAGATAAAAGGTAGGGAGGAGGGACTTGGAGGAGGGGCGTTGGAAATGTGATAGGTGGAAAGAGGTCAAGGTGAGGGTGATAGGTCGGAGTAAGATGGAGGCGGAGAGGTCAAGAAGAAGACTGCAGGTCAGGAAGGCGGTGCCGGGCTGGAGGGATTCAGCTGAGACAAGGTGGGGGGAGGGGGGATGAAAAAACTGGTGAAGTCCAAGTTCATCCCCTGTGGTTGGAGGGTTCCCAGTCGGAAGATAAGACGCTCCTCCTCCGACCGTCGGGTTAAGAAGAACCCGACGGTCGGAGGAGGAGCGTCTTATCTTCCGACTGGGAACCCTCCAACCGCAGGGGATGAACTTGGACTTCACCAGTTTCTTCATCCCCCCTCCCCCCACCTTGTCTCAGCCGGATCCCTCCAGCCCGGCACCGCCTTCCTGACCTGCAGTCTTCTTCTTGACCTCTCCGCCTCCATCCTACTCCGACCTATCACCCTCACCTTGACCTCTTTCCACCTATCACATTTCCAACGCCCCTCCTCCAAGTCCCTCCTCCCTACCTTTTATCTTCTCCTGCTGAACACTCTCTGCTCATTCCTGAAGAAGGGCCTGTGCCCGAAACGTCAAATCTCCTGTTCCCTGGATGCTGCCTGATCTGCTGTGCTGTTCCAGCAATAAAGTTTCAACTATCAAAGCATTTAAACAGCTGAGCTGATTGAAAAAATTAACATTGACTAGCAAAGATCGGGGTGGGTCTGACAGTCCTGTAGCATATTTTTGAGGAGTCCTGGCATGGTAGATCATGTAAGAATGGACTTTCAACACAGGTGTGTGATAAAATTCCTTACAAGAAATTACAACCAAAAATTATGAATCATTAAAATGGTGGTAGCCTTGCTTAAAGTAATTGTTTGGGAAATAAGAGATGGGAAGAAAATCCTGCATTTATACATCACTTTTTATGACCATGGGAAATCTTTAAGTGCTTTACAAACTTTGAATTACTTTTGAAGCATAACCATTATTGTATTTTGAAAAACAAAGTCATCAATTTGCGCAAGAGAGTGAATGGTAATGGACATGGATATGGTGCCAATTAAGAGGGCTGCTTTGATCTGCATGGTGTCATGCTTTTTGAGTGTTGTTGGAACTGTACCCATCCAGACAAGTGGGAAATATTCCATCATGCTCTTGACCTGTGCCTTTTGGGGTGGATGTGCTTTTGGGGAATTAGGAATTGAGATACTCATTGCAGTATTCATAGAATCCCTACAGTGTGGAAACAGACCATTTGGCCCAACAAGTCCACACCAACCCTCCGAATAGTAATCCACCCAGACCCATTCCCATACCCTATTACTCTACATTTACCCCTGACTAATGCACCTAACCTGCACATTCCTGAAACTATGGGCAGTTTAGCATGGTCAATTCATCTAACTTGCACATCTTTGGATTGTGGGAGGAAACCCGCACAGACTTTGGGAGAATGTGCAAACGTTCAAGGCTAGAACCAAACCTGGGTCTCTGGGGCTGTAAGACAACAGTGCTAACCACTGAGCCACCGCGCCACCCTCATGTGTTATCTGCTCATACGCCGCTGAATTTATATGGCTAGTCCAATTCAGTTTCTGGTCAATAGTAATTCACCAAAGCCTGTTGATAGTTGGGGAATTCAGGGATGGTAATGCCATTGAATGTCAATGGCAGTATTAAATGGCCTCTTATTAGAGATGGCCATTCCCTGGCATTAATGTAGCATACATATTACTTGTTACCAATCGGCCCAAACCTGTATGATGTCCTGGTCTTGCTGTATAAGGACACAGACTTCTTCAATAATTGAACATTGGTGAACATCCCTACATCTAATATTTTGATGGAGAAAAAGTCATTGATGAAACAGCTGAAGATGGTTGGTCCTAGTACACTACTCTGAGGAACTGCAGAAGTATCCTGGAACTGAACTGACTGATCTCCAGCAAACACAATCACCTTGTTTTGCACTATGTTCCCTCTGACTACCATTGATTCCAGTTTTGCTGGGGCTCTTTCACGTCACACTCAGTCAAATGATGCCTTGACCTCAAGGGCAGTCAGTCTCAGTCTCACCTCCCCTCTGGAATTCAGCTTGTTTGTCCATGTTTGAACCAAGACTGTATTGGGATCAGGAGCTGAGTGGCCCTGACAGAATCCAAACTGGGCCTCACTGAGCAGGTTCGTGCTGAGCAGATGCTGCTTGATAGCACACAATGACAATTTTGTAGACCCTGTGTCTTCTCTGAGATATCATTCCATCATTTTATCATCACTTATCACCTTCCTGGCCACTTTACTGATGATCAGGGGTAGTCTGATGGGGTGATATTTAGCCAGGTTGGATTTATCCTGCTTTTTGCATCCAGGACATACTTGGCCATTTTCTACTTTGTTGACTAGATTCAGTTTTCCAGCTTCGCTGGGTTTAGATGTCAAGATACTGTTATTCATTTTGTGATATATTAGGCCAGTGATGAGATTATTGTCTCTGTAACATAGTTTATTGTAAACATTGCAGAATCGTTAATAGTTTGATGCAGTCATTGTCAGTTCCAGCGCGGCCTTTGTTAATTTCAGCGTGGTCGTTTTCAGTTTCAATGTCTGCGCAGAGTCCATTGCAGTAGTACTGGGTGCTCATTGCTCTTCCTGAGAAGGATGATTACAGCAGCCCTGGCTATTAGCACTTTGTATTGATACCACATCAAACAGTTAGCATTTCAATCCAAGGTGTTGGTTGGACTCAGACACTTTGGCGGGCAGTGTATGCTACTCATTTGTATTCTCTTCCCCCACCTGTCTTAAACTAATCAACTAGTTTATGAGTGCTAGGTAAAAAGATTTTGACTATTCACCCTATCCATACCCCCCTGATTTTAAAAATCTAAATAAGGTCACCAGCAAACCCCATCCCCCCACCCCAGCCTTTCCCAATTCCTAACTCTCCAGGGAAACGTGCCGCAGCCTATTCAGCCTCTCCCTATTGCTGAAACCCTCCAATCCCGGCAACATCTTTGTAAATCTTTTCAGAACCCATTCAAGTTTAATAGTATCCTTCCTATAATGTAGAGGCCATTTATCTGGCATTCACAGAATTTTGATTTAATTCAAGGAAGGGGAAGTCTGGGTGTTAAATATTCCTGGTTACAAGATGTTCAGAAAAGATAGAAATGGGAGGGGGGTGAGGAGGTGTAAAAGAGGAAGGTGGCATTTTAGGTTACAGAATGTTACAGTTTTCAGGAAAGAGGATATTTAAGAGGGTTCAAAGATAGCGTCAATTTAGACCTAAAAGGGTACAACGTTTGATGTATTCTATAGATCAGCTAAGAATAATAGAGAAACAAATCTCCAATGAATGCTTATCCTTTTCTGTAGCTATCTCAACTGAGAAAATGGATAACGGCAGTCCCAATTATAACTATGGTCTGGTTAGTAAGTTTGTAGATGATATGAAAATTGGTGGAGTTGCTGATAGTGCTGACGATTGTGAAAGGATACAACAGGAGCTGTTAACATCAAAGAACACAGGAGTATACCACAGGAAAAGGCCCTTCAGCTCTCCAAGCCTCTGCTGATCGTCATGCCCTAACTAAACGGAAAAACAAACCTTCTGCCCTATTCAGTCCAGATCTGTCTATTCCCTCCAGATGCCTCTTAAATGTTGCCAATGTGACTGCTTCCACCACCTCTTCTGGCAGGGCGCTGCAGGTTTCTACCACTCTGTGTGAAAAACCTCCCTTGCATGTCTCCCTTTAACCACCCCCCCCCCCCCCACCTTGAACCCCCCTTGTAATTGAAACTTCAACCCTGGAACAAGCATCTGACTGTCCAACCTATCTTTGCCTCGTAATTTTGCTGACTTTTATCAGGTCTCCTCTCAGGGTCTCCATTGAAAACAGTCAGAGTCTTTTTAACCTTTCCTCATTACCAATGCCCTTGAGACCAGGCAACATCCTGGTGAATCTTCCCTGCATGGTCTCAGTAGCTTCCACATCTTTCTGGGTAGTGTGGTGACCAAACCTGCACACAGTACTCCAAAGGAGGCCTAACAAGGCTTTATGTAGCTGCAAAATGGTTTGCCAACTCTTGTACTGCATGTCCTGGCTGATGAAGGCCAGCATGCTATATGCCTTCTTAATCACTTTGGCCACCTCTGTTGCCACTTTTAGGGAACTGTGGAGTTGTAGCCCAGATCCATCTTTATGTTAATGTTCCTAAGGGTTCTGCCATTTACAGCATAATTCACGCCGAAATTTGATCTTCCAAAATGCATCGCTGTGCCATTTGTCTGGATTAAACTCCATCTGCCCTTCCTGTGCCCAAGTCACCAATCTATCTGTATCCTGTTGTATCCTTTTCACAATCACTAACTGCATCCGCAAACTTACTAATCAGACTGTAGCTATAATTGGGACTGTAGTTATCCATGAGTTGGTTGGGATAATGTTTGTAATGGATAAGCATTTCTAGATTGTATTCAAGAGAATTCTCTACAGCAGTATGTGTCCAGTCCAACAAGAACTAAAGCACTGATTGTTGGGCAAATGATAATGAGTGAACAGTTGGGGAACAGTATGCTTTTCTATCCTATAGTTCATAGGGATGGTGGTGAACAGCCCAGGTCAATCTAGAGTATGAAAAACCAACCAACAAAATGGCAACTACAATGGGTCAAGAACAGCTGAGGAGGACAGACTGAAATGAAAATTTAGAGGGAGAAATTGCCGCTAAAGAATGGGCTACCTTCGAAAAGAAAATAGGTCAAATGGAAATGTGAGACAAATAAATCCAGAGCTCTCTGGGCAAAAAGAGAGATTAAAATTAACTTAAGAAAAAGTGTGGTTATGGAGGTGTCAGGTAATAAGTACGGAGAGAGAAACTGAGTTCAGAAAGTTTGGAAGGGAGGTGGAAAAGTCAATATGAGAAACAAAAAAGGATTATGAAACATGACTGGCAGCTAACACAAAGGGAAATCCTAATGTCTTCTATAAAAGTTGGTAGTACTGTTGCCTCACAGCACCAGGGACCCAGGTTTGATTCCAGCCTCGGGCAACTGTCTGTGTGGAGTTTGCACATTCTCACTGTGTCCGCGTGGGTTTCCTCCGGGTGCTCCGATCTCCTCCCACAGTCCATAGATGTGCAGATCAGGTGAATTGGCCATGCTAAATTGCCCATAGTGTTAGATGCATTAGTCAGAGGGAAATGGGTCTGGATATGTTACTCTTTGGAGGGTCAGTGTGGACTGGTTGGTCCCAAGAGCCTGTTTCGACACAGTAGGGAATCTAATCTAATCTATAAGTCAATAGTAAAAGAGAGCTGAAAGGATGAGTACGGATAATAGGGATGATAAATTTGTATTTAAAACCAAGGAGTGTAACTGTGATATTAAATGAGTACTTGTAATTTCCCTTTACCTAAAAGGGAAATTTTGTTAGCAATTGGAGAGGCAATGGCAATAAGCTTTCAGTCTTCCTTAGATTCGGGGCGATGCTGGAGAACTGGGGAATCACACAAATTCTGACCTTCAAGAAGAAAATTATAAAAAAAGCCCAGCAATTAGAGATGAATCGGCTTAACTTCAATGATGGTTAACATTCCAGAAACAGTCATTCAGGAGAGGATTAATAGTCACGTGGAAACATGTGTTGCTTTGGAAGATTCGGCATTAATTTGTTAAAGGAAAATCATTCCTAAATATCTGACAGGAGTGTTATCAAGTGGAAATGGAGAAGATTGATGAGGACAAGGCTGTTACATAGTGAATGTGGACTTTCAGAAGGTGTTTGAGACAGTCCCATACAACAAACTTCAAAGAAAAGTGATAAGTTATGGAA
Source organism: Chiloscyllium plagiosum (assembly GCF_037043375.1). Lineage (NCBI taxonomy): Eukaryota > Metazoa > Chordata > Chondrichthyes > Orectolobiformes > Hemiscylliidae > Chiloscyllium > Chiloscyllium plagiosum. Next base: position 87,820,887 of record NW_028270149.1, on the reverse strand, counting down.
TAAAAGGGAGAGTAGCAACATGGGTACAAAGTTAGTTGAGGGAGAAAACAAAACAGAGTAATGGTTAATGGATGTTTTTAGGCCTGGACAGTCAGTTTTTGAACCCTGTTTCCTGATCTGTTTTAATGATCTCGTTCTCTGTGTGCAGAGACAGTTTCAAAGTTTACAAACATCACAAAGTTTGGAAGAATAGTAAACTGTGAGGAGGGTAGTGTGGAACTTTGAAAGGACATTGATAAGTTGGAGTGTACGGGTAGGTGGTTGATGAGGTTTTAATGTGGCAAGGAATGGAGTGACAAATGTTGGTAGGAATAACAAGGAGAAACTGTAGCAGGAGCTCAGACATAGTCGAATGCAGTGGGGAGATCTTAATGGGCTGGGGGTTATTAACTAAAGTTCATCTCAGCTAAGGGACCTTGTGACACTATCCTTACATTTAGGTCAGGAGGCTTGGGTTCAGGTGCTAGCATCTCCAGAGGTATGCGAACAGGTTCATCTCACAATATCAGTGTGTCAGCTCTGCTTCAGCTGCAGTCCCACCTGAAGCGTTCAACCTCAGACTCTGATGATCAGTCAGGCTGTCTCATTAAATATGGAACAAAGGAAATCCCTCGTTGGTCAAAGAATTGCAGGACATTCCCATAAAATATGCAAGTCACCTGCAGCTAAGCATTTAAAACTTGCAAAAGGGAATATCTGGAAAATTAATTTATCCACTCCATTCACAGTGATACCACAGATAAATGAAAATGTATGTGTAATGTGGACAGTGAAATGTAACATGCCTGCATTGTGTTGTAAACTTCAAATCTTCTTGTGATATAGAATAATAATACAAGTTATTGAAAGAAGAACCAAACACACATTGAGGCGGTGGGGGGGTGGGGAGGGGGCAGGGGTTTGTGGAGGGATGAAATGACACTTAATGTGCAGAAATGTGAAATTGGAGCAAATCATCAAAACCCTGAACTTGAGATTCATTTTCATTTGCACCATGATTTTTTTTTTCACAGATTTTTATCTAAGAACTGGGATTTTCTCAGATGTTGTTCATTTTCTTTCTAGCTGTTAGTTTCCTCCCTAGGTCAGATGAAACATGTAAGAGAAAAGGTTTCCGCTTAAAATTAACATTGGACTTGTCAAATAAGTGACAAAGATCACACAGCAAGGCGATCATTTGGAGATATAAGATTCTCAATGCTACTTACAATAAAATAGCCTTCCCTTCCCTCATCAAACCCTCTCTCTCAGGTGCTAACAGCTAAAGACGTGAAGGCTAATAAATTTGCCCTCATTCCACGCTCCCTCTGTTATCTCACTATCTTTCACTATCTTATGGCAGTTTACCCGAAAGTAAAATCAAGGCCACACTTGGTATATTACCAATTGAGATTAACTGCAAACTGTAATTTAGCTGTCGAGTCTCTCTGAATGACCAGTCATTAATAGCATAGGTTAGTCTAAGACAACTGTCATAACGAGCATCATGCTTTGCTGAAACCAGTATTGAATACCAAATGTTTTGAAAATTAATTCTAAAAGTCATCGACTTGCTGCCATTTGCCATGTAAAACTGCTTCTTGGTGTCCTGATGGCTTTCTGATTTATAGAAGGAAGAGAAGGGTACTTGGGAGATCAGCAAGCATCATGTAGCTGAGTTGGAGTAGAAAGTGACCATTTCTGGGAAGGCAGGGAAGAAGGAAGTATGGGTGACCTACACAAGACAGGATGTTCAGTCATTGTTCCCCTATTGTACTTCCATGTTAATTTCCTCTGGGATTACACCACTACGAAGCAACTTGCAATGTTTTACGACATGAAGAGAATATGTAAACGTTGTTGTTTACCAACTAAGCTCAGTAATCAGGACTAAACTTATCCCTGCTGTTTGAGAAAGTTTATTGTGTTTGCTTATTGTTCGAATCTGGTCATAAATCGTTCAATGATGCTTGAGTAAAGTTATGACTGCGTTGAATTGTACATGAGCTGGGGAAAAATTGGCCAGTGACAAAGCTGCTCTGGTCTCCCTGGATCTTCTGTAAATTGAGGGAGTAGACAACATTGAATCGAGGCTCCCTGTGTAACATCCAGTCACTGAGCTATTCCAATTGTTACAAATAACTGTCCTTACAAAGAGATGCATCCAGTAGCTGTAGTGAATTATCTTACAATCTTCAATATTCTATTACTCTGTTTGCAAACATTGTTACATTTTGCTAGTTTTTCGTAGCGGCTGAATATTTTCAACAGAATCATTTGGGTTCAGACTGTAATTTTATTTTTGCCACTCAACAGAACAAGCAGGATAAGGGAGTTTACACAGATCCAGCTGATTGCAGAGCTTCCAACCTTCCCAGACAAGGCAAACATCACCAAGATCCTACTGCCCACTCGACGGAACCCTCCCTTACTAAACCCCACCCCTACCCAGCTCTCCAATGTCCAGCCCTGTCCATCCACCCCCTCCACCCTCTGACTGCTGCGAAGCGGCCTTGCCTACACTGCTGGGAGGCTGGCACAGCAGGGGCTCTATGTGACATTGCCAACATTGACAGACGGTGTGAAAGGTGCCAATAATTCAATAATTCACTCAGCAACCTAATTGGCATCCTGCTGCGAGTGAGTGGGCTGCCAGCACAGAACAGCATGCCATAAGAAAGCAGGCATGATGCTCTTGGTCAGAATTTACTTGGTCCTGGCACCCCGTTCTTCACATTTCCCATCCCTCACCCCGTTGCGACAAAGGGCAGGGGGAATTGAATGCAAAGATTATCTCCTCTTGCCTATTTTCACTGGTCAGGCAGCCTAGCACCAAGCATGTCTTTAAAAACTGGAGCCAGACCTTTCAGCGTATCATTAAGAAACACACCTACAGTGGTAATAATTTGGACCTCCGTTCTGTAAAAGGCATTTGATGTTAAATCATTTGTAAATTTTCAGTGTGAATAAGTTAATGTTAAACAAAGCTATTCAGGGATATTATGTAAAGCTGGCTCTATGGATTAAAGAACAAAGTACAGTACAGCATAGGAACTGACCCTTTGACCCACCAAGATTGCATCAATACATGATGCCCTTTCTAAACTTACATGCCTACGTGATGTGTATCCCTCTATTCCTTGCGTATTCATATATCTGTCAACATGCTTCATAAATGTTGCTTTTGTACCTACCTCCACTGGTTCATCTTGCAGCTCATTACAGGCACTTACAACCCTCTGTGGTTTGCCTCTTAGATCTCCTTTACATTTTCCCCCTTTCACCTCAAACTTATGTCCCCTAGTAATTAACATTTCTACCCTGGGAAAAAGACTCTGATGGTTCATGCCTCTCATAATTTTATGAACTTCTATCAGGTTGCCACCTCCCCACCCCATCCTTCACCATTCTGGTATAAACAAATCAATTTCTCCTCATAACTATTATCCTCCAAACCAGACAACGTCTTGTTAAACTCTTCCTGTACCCTCTGAAATACCTCCGTACCCTTCCTGTAACCTGGCGACAAGAACTGGACACAATATTCCAAATGGGGCCAACTAAATATCTAGATAGCTGCAAAATGACTTGCCAATTCTCATATCCTATGCTCCAAGTAATGAAAGCAACATGCCATATGCCTTCCTGATTACCTTAGACACTTGTGTTGCCACTTGCTGGGAACTGTGGGCCTATACTCTAGATCCCTTTGTATGTTGATACTAAGTCAGAGATCAATCAAGCTCTTAGAAACCTCACATGCGAATGATTTCCCATGTAAATATCTAGGAAATCTCCTGCTACAGGTGTGCCACATCTCATTGCAGGATTGGTTCTAAAAATCCCATATCAGTAACGACAAAATTGACCAGCTTTACATGAACAATCTATTCATTGTAGGAAAAGAGGTAACAATTTGAAGATGTGTTACAATCTAAAAAGCACACCCAAGCAACATAGAGTCATAGAGATGTACAGCATGGAAACAGACCCTTCAGTCCAACCTGTCCATGCCGACCAGATATCCCAACCCAATCTTGTCCCACCTGCCAGCACCCGGCCCATGTCCCTCCAAACCCTTCCTATTCACATACCTATCCAAATGCCTCTTAAATGTTGCAATTGTACCAGCCTCCACCACTTCCTCTGGCAGCTCATTCCATACACGTACCGCCCTCTGAGTGAAAAAGTTGCTCCATCGGTCTCTTTGATATCTTTCCCCTCTCACCCTAAACCTATGCCTTCTAGTTCTGGATTCCCCCACACCCGGGAAAAGATTTTGTCTATTTATCCTATCCATGCCCCTCATGATTTTATGTACCTCTCTCAGGTATATCAAACTCCAACGCTCCAGAGAAAACAGCCCCAGCCCATTCAACCCCTCCATATAGCTCAAATCCTACAACCCTGGCAACATCCTTGTAAATCATTTCTTAACCTTTTCAAGTTTCACAACATCTTTTTGATAGGAAGGAGACCAGAACTGCACGCAATATTCCAACAGTGGCCTAACCAATGTCCTGTATAACCACAACATGACCTCCCAACTCCTATACTCAGTACTCTGACCAATAAAGGAAAGCATACCAAACACCACCTTCACTATCCTATCTACCTGTGACTCCACTTTCAAGGAGCTATGAACCTGCACTCCAAGGTCTCTTTGTTCAGCAACTCTCTGTAGGACCTTACCACTAAGTGTATGAGTCCTGCTAAGATTTGCTTTCCCAAAATGCAACACCTTACATTTATCTAAATTAAACTCCATCTGCCACTTCTCAGCCCATTGGCCCATCTGATCAAGATCCTATTATAATCTGAGGTAACCTTCTGTGCTGTCTTGTACATCTCCAATTTTGGTGTCTTCAGCAAACTTACTAACTATACCTCTTATGCTCGCATCCAATCATTTATATAAATGACGAAATGTAGTGGACACAGCACTGATCCTTGTGGCACTCCACTTGTCACAGACCTCCAGTCTGAAAAACAACCCTTCACCACCACCCTCTGTCTTCTACATTTGAGCCAGTTCTGTGTCCAAATGGCTAGTTCTCCCTACATTCCATGAGATCTAACCTTGCTAACCAGTATCCCTGGGGAACCTTGTCGAACACCTTACTGAAGTCACATCTATCGTTCTGCCCTCATTAATCTTTTTTGTTACTTCTTCAAAAAGCTCAATCAAGTTTGTGAGATATGATTTCCCACGCACAAAGCCATGCTGACTATCCCTAATCAGTCCTTGCCTTTCCAAATACACGTACATCCTGTCCCTCAGGATTCCCTCCAACAACTTGCCCACCACCGACGTCAGGCTCACTGGTCTTTAGTTCCCTGGCTTGTCCTTACCACCTTTCTTAAACAGTGGCACCACGTTAGCCAACCTCCAGTCTTCCGGCACCTCACCCATGACTATCAATGATACAAATATCTCCGCAAAAGGGCCAGCAATCACTTTTCTAGCTTCCCACAGAGTTCTAGGGTGCACCTCATCAGGTCCTGGGGATTTAACCACTTTTATGCATTAAGACATCCTGCACTTCCTCCTCTGTAATATGGGCATTTTTCAAGATGTCACCATCGATTTCCCTACATTCTATATCTTGGTCGAATTTGAAAGCTGAGTACAGGATTAAGGATAGGATTCTTGGCATTGTGGAAGAACAGAGGGATCTTGGGGTGCAGGTACATAGATCCCTTAAAATGGCCACCCAAGTGGACAGGGTTGTTAAGAAAGCATATGGCGTTTTGACTTTCATTAACAGGGGTATTGAGTTTAAGAGTCGTGAGATCTTGTTGCAGCTCTATAAAATTTTAGTTAGACCGCACTTGGAATACTGCATCCAGTTCTGGTCGCCCTATTATAAGAAAGATGTGGATGCTTTGGAGCGGGTTCAGAGGAGGTTTGTCAGGATGCTGCCTGGACTGGAGGGCTTATCTTATGAAGAGAGGTTGACTGAGCTCGGACTTTTTTCATTGGAGAAAAGGAGGAGAAGAGGGGACCTAATTGAGGCATACAAGGTAATGAGAAGCATAGATAGTCTCTGGCTATCGACTCTATTTCCCAGGGCAGAAATGACTAACACGAGGGGTCATAGTTTTAAGCTGGTTGGAGGAAAGTATCGAGGGGATGTCAGAGGCAGGTTCTTTACACAGAGTTGTGAGAGCATGGAATGCGTTGCCAGCAGCAGTTGTGGAAGCGAGGTCACTGGGGATATTTAAGAGACTACTGGACATGCATATGGTCACAGAAATTTGAGGGTGCATACATGAGGATCAGTGGTCGGCACAACATCGTGGGCTGAAGGGCCTGTTCTGTGCTGTACTGTTCTATGTTCTATGTTCTATAACCTTTTCCACAGTAAATACTGATGCAAAATACTTGTTTAGTATCTGCCCCATCTCCTGCGGCTCCACCCAAAGGCCGCCTTGCTGATCTTTGAGGGGCCCTATTTTCTCCCTAGTTACCCTTTTGTTCTTCATGTATTTCTAAAAACCCTTTGGATTCTCCTTACCTCTACTTGCCAACAAACTGAACCATTCACAAACCAACTTAGATATTCAACTCTCGGAGGAGATTCTTGAACATCAAATCAATATTATAGTGGAAGAGGTTCTTAACTTTAGGTAAACCCTATCATCTGAAGCAGATTCTAATGACAAGAAAGAAGAAACAACCCAATGTGCCCATACATTCCTGCAGTTACATTAAGTTCAGCCACTTTAGCAAGCTCTGCCAATCTAATGGAAGCAACAGAGAAAGAGAAAGCTCGGCAACTTTACTTTTAAGCGTTTTTATACCTTGTCTATCCATGACCAGACTGACCCACCTACAACACAGATCAAGTCCTAGATTCGGGGTGGAGTAGGACATAAAAAGTAAAGACAAAATCAAAGTAAATGCAATTTTAAAAAAAAATCTCAGCAATTTATCTGAGAATGTGACAGTTTTATGAAGGGTATAAAAAAGATTGCGCAAGTGATGTTGTGTAAGGACTTGCAGAAGCTAGAATAATCTTATATCGCAGAGCTGCACCACAGTGGGTATAAATAGAACAGTACGGGTAAGATTGCAAGAAGTTATTGATTGAAATAGTTGATTGGCTTCACCCATGTGAGAGATTGAGACAGACAGAAATATACATTGATGTGAATGGAATAGACAAACTAGCATTAGATGTTAGTTTACGGAGTTGTCGTTTAATAGTATAACAGCAAAATTAGAATTGATTACTCAGATTTAATATGTAATAAACAGTGTTAGAAAGAAACCCATGCCTGAAGATAGCTCTTGACCTTGCCTTCTCTTCAATCAGTTTATGTTGAACACAAACGTATGGTTTTGGGTATAAAACTACACGATGAAATAAATCTCCCACTATCAACGTCCTGCGGTTACTTTTAACCTAAAACTCAACTGGGCCAGCCATATAAATACTATGCGGAAGTAGGTACTGCAGATGCTGGAGATTAGAGGGGTGCTGGAAAAGCACAGCAGGTCAGGCAGCATCCAAGGGGCAGGAAAATTGACGTTTTGGGCAAAAGTCCTTCATCAGAAGTGAGGTTGGGAACCTCTGGGGTGGAGAGATAAATGGGAGGGGGGTGGGGCTGGGGAGAAGATATCTGTGAGTGCAATAAGTGGATGAAGGTGGGGGTAAAGGTGATAGTCGGAGAGGGGGGTGGAGCGGATAGGTGGGAAAGATGATTGGCAGATAAGTTTATGAGGACGGTGCTGAGCTGGAAGGTTGGCATGGCATCAATATGGACTTTGCCAGTTTTCTCATATCCCTTCCCCCCCCCCCCCCCCCCCAACATTATCCCAGTTCCAACCTTCCAGCTCAGCACCATCCTCATGACCTGTCCCCCCTGTCAATCTTCCTTGATGGGATGCACTTGCCTGGATGATTACAACTCAAATCATATTGACGAGGCTTCACACCATCTAAGGCCATTTGATTTATCATCCACGACATTCAACATCCACTCCTTCCACCATTGACGCTCAGCAGTAGCAGCAGTGTCTACTATCTACAAAGTGCACTGCAGCAATTCATCAAGACGACTTAGACAGCACCTTCCAATCTTGCAGTTGCTACCACCTAGAAGGACAAGAGCAGCAGATGCATTGCAATACCAACACATGCAAAACACTCACATCCTGACTTGGGAACATATTACCATTTCTTCAATGTCACTGGGTCAAAATCCCAGAACTCCCTTTCAAATAGCATTGTGGGTATGAACTACATTCTCAAGGGCAATTATGGATGGCAAATAAATTAACCTTACCAGTGAAGTTGAATTTATAAAAATCTTTGTTTTTGCACAAAGATTTCTTAGGGCGCTAAGATAGAGGAGCTGGGATAAACCAACCCTCAAGATTGTCCATTCTATAAGATCATGACTGATCTGCTCCTGTTCTCAACAGCTCTTTCATTCCAGGTTATCATAGACCTCAATTCTTGCAATATTTCAAAAATCTATGTACCCACCTCTTGCTGAGATATTTGTATCATCGAAAGTGACAGGTGAGTTGCTGGAAGACTGGAGGTTGGCTAACGTGGTGTCACTGTTTAAGAAAGGTGGTAAGGACAAGCCAGGGAACTATAGACTGGTGAGCCTGACGTCAGTAGTGGGCAAGTTGTTGGAGGGAATCCTGAGGGCCAGAGTATACATGTATTTGGAAAGACAAGGACTGATTAAGGATAGTCAGCATGGCTTTGTGCGTGGGAAATCATATCTCACAAACTTGAGCTTTTTGAAGAAGTAACAAAAAAGATTAATGAGGGCAGAACGGTAGATGTGATCTATATGGGCTTCAGTAAGTTGTTCGACAAGGTTCCCCATGGGAGACTGGTTAGCAAGGTTAGATCTCATGGAATGCAAGGAGAACTAGCCATTTGGATACAGAATTAGCTCCAAGGTAGAAAACAGAGGGTGGTGGTGGAGGGTTGTTTTTCAGACTGGAGGTCTGTGACCAGTGGAGTGCCACAAGGATCGCTTATGGGTCCTTTACTTTTGTCCTTTACATAAATGATTTGGATGTGAGCGTAAGAGGTACAGTTAGTAGGTTTGCTGATAACACCAAAATTGGAGGTGTAGTGGACAGCGAAGAGGGTTACCTCAGATTACAACAGGATCTTGACCAGGTGGGCCAATGGGCTGAGAAGTGGCAGATGGAGTTTAATTCAGATAAATGCGAGGTGCTGCATTTTGGGAAAGCAAATCTTAGCAGGACGTATACACTTATTGGTAAGGTCCTACGGAGAGTTGCTGAACAAAGACACCTTGGAGTGCAGGTTCATAGCTCCTTGAAAGTGGAGTCACAGGTAAATAGGGTAAAGAAGAAGGCATTTGGTTTGCTTTATTTATTAGTCAGAGTATTGAGTACAGGAGTTGGGAGGTCATGTTGTGGCTGTACAGGACATTGGTTAGGCCACTGTTGGAATATTGTGTGCAATTCTGGTCTCCTTCCTATTGGAAAGATGTAGTGAAACTTGAAAGGGTTAAGAAATGATTTACAAGGATGTTGCCAGGGTTGTAGGATTTGAGCTATAGGGAGAGGTTGAACAGGCTGGGGCTGTTTTCTCTGGAGCGTCAGAGGCTGGGGGCTGAGCTTATAGGGGCTTACAAAATTGAGAGGCATGGATAGGATAAATAGAGAAAGTCTTTTCCCTGCGGTTGGGGAGTCCAGAACTCGAGGGCATAGGTTTAGGGTGAGAGGGGAAAGATATAAAAGAGACCTAAGGGGCAACCTTTTCACACAGAGGGCGGTATGTGTATGGAATGAGCTGCCAGACGAAATGGTGGAGGCTGGTACAATAGCAACATTTAAGAGGTATTTGGATGGGTATATGAATAGGAAGCGTTTGGAGGGATATGGGCTGGGTGCTGGCAGGTGGGACTAGATTGGGTTGGGATATCTGATCGGCATGGACGGGTTGGTCTGTTTGCATGCTGTACATCTCTATGACTCTAGAGGACACTGTGCATAATAACAGGGATCTATTGATGAATTGTTCAATCCACCCTGTACTTTCAGTTGGATGTTCTGCTGTCAGGCAAAACCCGTTCATCTTCTTTCTGCTTTTCTGCCCTGGACTGTGTTGGAAGTTTAAATGACTCATCAAGACTGATATTTTTAATGTTAAAGAAGAGTATGTTCCAGTCACTTTTACTTTCAAAATGTTCCTCCTTTCTTTTCCCTCACAGAAAGCGTGACTGAAGTTAAAACAGACATCTACGTTACAAGTTTTGGGCCAGTGTCTGACACAGACATGGTGAGTTTGTGAGAAAATAGACTCTGGTGTCTCTGAATGGTAGACTGGGAAGTGAAAAGATGGGAGTATGCGCCCCTCCGACAAAACAGGGTGGGAATGAGAGGATGGAATTGTGCATCTCGCAGATCGAGTGAGAGTGCGATTGGAGTGAAAGATGGTGATGTGAGAATCCGTACACGTTTGGGAGACATATACAATGATGGATACTGACTGAGGGGGGTGTGATTGTGCATTCTAGTGGGCTCTGGATTGTAGTCACATCCTGGCATTTCTCTGGTTCTCAGAACACTCGCCCGGTTTCCTGTGTGTGGACGACCAGCCTGCACCAGGTTTCCTGTGTCCTGACAATGAGGCTAACCCAGATTTCCTGTTGGATGGGCTGGTCTTTGTTGTGAATGTTATAGATTTGATAGTGTAAGTCACTGGTTAAAAAGTTAATGCTCAGGTTTGATTCAGAGAGGATTTGTTTATTTTCATCCAATGGTGAGAATTATTTTCGAATACAAAATATTCCAAAAAAGCATTGTGCCAAAAATTGTGTGAATCAAAATCTACAAATTACTAATAGTAACATAAAAACTGAGTAAGACAATTTTACAGTTACACAACTAGAGTTTGTTCTGAATGGACCAGTTATTACATTAAGAGTTCTTCAGAAGAATTGGAGGCTGCAACATTTCAAGCAGCTTGCTGTCTAGAGGAATAAATGGAACAGATTTCAGAGGCTGTTTTATAAAGATAAGAATGGGAATATGGAAAAGATTTTACTTCCATCCAGAAAATTATTACCTGAAATATTTCTTTAAGCAATTATTTTAAGGTAAATGACTCATTGTATTCCCATAAATTCATCTTTCTCAAAGGTAATACTCTCACCATGAAAAGTGTTGTACATGGGTTCTTCAAGGTGAAAACATCTTTCCTTGAATCCACCCCCAAACCTTCTGAACTTTGCTTTAATTCTGTACCCCTTGGTTATTAAGCCCACCACTAAGAGGAAAGAATATTTCTATTCATCTCTGCCCCTAACTATTTTGTACATCACAATCATATCCTCCTCTCAATCAACTCTGCTCTTGGGGGAACAGCTCCGGCTTATCTATTGAATAAAAGTAAAATACTGAAAATGCTGGAAATCTGAAACAAACACAAAAAATGCTCGAGAAACTCAGCAGGTCTGGCAGTATCTTTGGACAGAGAAGCAGTTAATATTTTGTCTCATCTTCAGATCAATTCTGAAGATGCAAACTAATCTCAACTGTGTTCAGGTCCACACACAGTCTACTTCTGTCCCTAATTGACACTACTTGTTCCCTAGTTATCCTCTTTATCTCTAATATTCTTACAAATTTCCTTTCAATTCTCCTTTATTTTCCTCACCTGTGTATTTTCAGGGCCTCTGTTTGGAATCCTACTTAATTTTTTAAGTAGCCCCCTGCACTTCCTCTGTGTATCTAACACAAGCTTCCCTTTATTTCCCCCCTTATCAATCCTCTACATTCCTCTAATATTCAGGATTTTCTGGAATTTTTTTGTCTCATTATTCAATGCGGCTCAGTGGTTAGCACTGCTACCTCACAGCACCAGAGCTGTGGGTTCAATTCCAGCCCCAGGCAACTGTCTGTGTGGAGTTTGCACATTCTTCCTGTATCTGGTTTCCTCCAGGTGCTCCTACAGTCCAAAGATGTGCAGGGTAGGTGAATTGACCATGCTAAATTTTCCATAGCATCCAGGGATGTACAGGCTTGGTGGATTAGTCATAGAAAATGTAGGGTTATAGGGATGGGTTTGGGTCTGGTGGAATGCTCTTTGGAGGGTTGGTATGGACTTGATGGACTGAATGGCCTGTTTCCACGCTGAAGCAGTTCTGTGATCTATGATTTGAAACGTAATGGGAACTTGTTGGCCCTCCATTTTCACTGTTTCCTGCCTGAACGACTTTAACTACTCTGCAGATTTTCCTACAAGTAGCTGCTCACTGTCATTTTATTAAATCAGATTAGATTCCCTACAGTGTGGGAACAGGCCCTTCGGCCCAACAAGTCCACACCAACACTCCGAAGAGTAACCCACCCAGACCCATTTCCCTCAGGGAATGCACCTAACACTCTGGGCAATTGAGCATGGTCAATTCACCTGACCTGCACATCTTTGGACTGTGGGAGGAAACCGGAGCACCCAGAGGAAACCCACACAGACACGGGGAGAATGTGTAAACTCCACACAGACGGTCACCCAAGGCTGGAATCAAACCCAGGTCCCTGGCACTATGAGGCAGCAGTGCTAACCACTGAGCCACCGTGCTGCCCAAATATAAATTGGACTCCCCCCTCAATTCAAAACTTTACATTCTTTCCAAGTTTGTCCTTTTCTGTGTCCGGTAATTGATGTCTTGAACAATAATGTGACACTACCTCGTCATTTATACCACTCCTGTCTCATCTAATGTTTTTATACCCTGGAATATTGAGCTGGCTGTCCTGCCACTCCCTTAACCATGTCTCTGTGAGAGTGATGATATCACATTCCCATGTGTTAATCAACACCCGCAACTCATCTGCCTTACTCGCAAGACTTTCATTCTAATCTGTGACATCCAGCCTTGACATCTTCTTATGTGCCTTAACATGACTATGTGCACTTTGCTTTCCAGGCTGACTTGTTTTATCTTCTACGTTTTATGTTGGTACATTACTCCCTATTGCACCTCCATTCCCTAGTTTGTCCTACTCCCAAATTTGTTCAACCCTCCACCATTCATTCACCTTCTGAGATCGGTGAACAAGAACTTCACAATCCCCTGTTCCTTTGCACGTCTCCAAATTCTGTTTGTTGTCTGTTCCCTCACCTTGTTCTTGTTCCCCAGTACATTACCTCAATTCTCTGAAAGGGATTCTGTCCCATTCCTGTCCATTTGACCAGTTCATTCAATTCTTCCTGCAGTCTGCAACATTCCACCTTGCTATCACCCACACAACCACTTTACCTCTTTCCTGCAAACCTATTCAATCATATCCCCTATTTAACTCCAAATCTTTAACATATGAGGTAAATTGCTGCTTGTAGTATGTTTAACTTTTTGAACCCCACTGGAAATAGCTGACCAGCCGCAAAGTCAACCATTACCCATTGTCCGCCAAGCTATTGAAATATTTTAGATCCACCTTCACACTTGCCCTTGGCTTCATGAGCTTTTCATTTTCTGACCTCCTTACCAATTGGGGATTGGCCTGAAAGCCTTGCTCAAAGAAATATTCCCTAATTCTAACACCGTACCCTCATTATTTCTTCTGTTATAGAATCCCGACAGTTTAGAAGGAGGCCATTTGGCCCATCAAATCCACACCACCCCTCCAAACAGCATCCCACTCAGACCAACTCCCCTATTCCATCCCTGTAATCCTGCATTTCCCATGGCCAACTGACCTAGCCTACACACCTCTGAACACTATGGGCAATTTACCATAGCCAGTCCACCTAACCTGCACATCTTTAAACTGTGGGGGGAAACCAGAGCACCTGGAGGAAACTCTCACAGACACTGAAAGAACATGTAAGCTCCACATAGACACTAGTCCAAGACTGGAATCGAACCCAGATCCCTGCTGCTTTGAGGCAGCAGTGCTGACCGCTGAGCTATGGTGTCTTGAATATTCTGTGATGTATCACACAAGTGATGTACCTCAGGGGTCGGTGCTCGGCCCATTGTTGTTTGTTATGTATATCGATGATTTGGACAAGAATGTGTAAGACATGATTAGTAAGTTTGCAGATGACACTAAAACAGGTAGTGTTGTGAACAGTAAGGAAGCTTATCAGGAATTGCAGCAGGAACTTGATCAGATGAGGAAGTGGGCCGAGAAATAGCAATTGATGTCTAATATAGATAAGTGTGAGGTGTTGAATTTAGGAATGTCAAATCAAGGTAAAAGTTTCATGGTGAATGGTAGGGCCTTAAGGAGTGTCGTGGAACAGGGGGACCTTGGAGTTCAGGTGCACAGTTCTCTGAAAGTAGAGTCGCAGGTAGACAGGGCAGTGAAGAAGGCTTTTGGCACACTGGCCTTCATCAGTCAGGACATTGAGTATAGAAGTTGGGAGGTTATGATGCAGTTGTACAGGATGTTAATAAGGCTGCACTTTGAATATTGTGTTCGGTTTTGGTCACCTTGCTATAGGAAGGATGTTATTAAACTGGAAAGAGTACAGAAGAAATTTGCAAGGATGTTGCCAGGAATCAAGGGTCTGAATTATAGGGGAGAGATTGGACAAGCTAGGGCTTCTTTCTTTGGACCGTAGGAGACTGAGGGGGAATTTTATAGAAGGGCATAAGATCATGAGAGGCATGGATAGGGTGAATGCACTCAAGTCTTTTTGCCAGGGTTGGGGAATTGAGGACTAATGTGCAATGGTTTAAGGTGAGAGGGGAAAGAATAAAAGGGAACCCAAGGGGTAACCTTTTTACACGGAGGATGGTACACATATGGAATGAGCTGCCAATGGAAGTGGTTGACGCGGGTACATTAACAACACTTAAAAGGCATTTGGACAAATACATGGATAGGAAAGGTTTAGAAGGATATGGCCAAGTGTAGGGAAATGGGGTTAGTGTGGATGGACATTTTGGTCAGAATGGACCAGTTTGGGCTGAAGGACCTGTCTTTGTGCTGTAGGACTCTATGACTCGATGATCCTAAGATGTTCACTTTCAGTCCATCGGTTGGCTGTATTTACTATCCAGTCGACGAAGACTCTCGGGTCTCCGTAGAGAATTCAGTGCTCGTCATAAATTTATTTATTTTTATGAAATTACAGCTGTCACATTTTAAGATCTTGGGAAGGGTTTTTGGGAGTGACTTAGATTTACAGATTTTGTATTAAAGCTACACAAGGTTAAGAGAGAGGCTGCTAACTGATGGACTGGATGGATTGAATTTAATTGGATTACAATGGGTCTGATTGTAACGCAACAGTATTGTGCTTTTATCTAATTAATTGTTGGGCATCACAGTCAAAAGGAGGACGTAAAACCCTCAGGCTCATTAGTGGAGAGCATGCAAGAATATATCTGAAGTGGATTCAAAATCTGTCAGCTGATAAATAATTCATTGAAGCTTCGCTGCAACATGATGTAGTGGGACTAAGGCAATGAGGGTCTTGGACTGTGCAGGACATGACAGAAATCAGAGTGAGTAGGGCATGGTGGCTGAAGCTCTGAACAACATATTATTATTGGAAAACGTTTAGGGCACTGAGCCAGGATAGTATATGGGCAATCAGGCTGGTAGTTGGCATCTCAGACACAAATTTGAAGAAGGATACAGGTGGGAAGTTATTGCATTTAGTTTTAGTCACTCTGTCTCTTCATCCGTCCATGTAATGTTGTTTCCATAATGACAGTGTGTATCTGAGACATAGCATGATCACACATACACATTGACTCCAATTCCATGTATTTGTCAACATAACAACCATGATAAACCACTTCTGCTTCCAGCCCATCACACAAATGAAGCCTTTCTTCATTTTCACTTGTAGAGATCCAATATCTTGGGTAATAATCAGGTTATCAAACAGATTTATTTTCACTGTTCAGCATAGCTATGGCACAAAAATCACAGAAGTTTCTAAAATGAATTATTCCAAATGACACTTCATGGAATTTCATTCAACCGTACACAATACCAGATTTATATCTTCTGATAAGTCATCCAGAATGAGTTGTGCTACTTGGGAATCAAAATCTTTGTCTAACCCCTTAGAATTGGCTTCTGAAACATACCTAGAATCACTTAGAAGGGCAATGGTCTTAAACCCCGTTTGATCTTGTTTTGATTCCCATTTTTACTTGATCTTTTCACCATTTAACTTTTAAAAACTTATCACATTGCCATTTTATTTCTTCATAAGCCCAGGGCTACTTTATTGTTGAATATCATTAATCCTTCAGTTGGAGATTATAAGATGCCATTTCATGCCAATTAATGCCTGGGTCCATTTGAACTTGTCAAGATTACTCCACTTATAGAAGGCGTCCAGTTTGCATGATGAGTAGTGGTATTTACTTCTAACACAACAAGTCTCCCATCTTCCTCCAGTCCTGAACACCAGCAATAGCTGTGGTTGGGCTGGTAAGACTTGTCTGTTTTTAATATGGTTCCCCTGGAAAAAGGCATGATGAACAGCTTGGACAGGACTGTTTTGAAAAATACAATGTGATTATCACTTCTGGAGTGCTTGAACAGGCAGTCACATCAATTTATATTTCAATTTCAGCATCAGGATAAAAATAATATCCGGGTTTGACATTGTCCATTGAATGAGAAATGTTTGTAGTCCATTTCAGAGTACAATATACCTCTCCCAATCAAGTACTCTGACTCGGATGATAATTAATGAGACTCCATGGATTGGAAACCAAGCCCTCCAGCCTCGCTATGCTGTCCTCCAGTTTGTTATTATGCTGCGATATTTCATGATTCTGAAGTGCGCTGGGGCTCCTACTTGCAAATAAAAAAATGCTCTCATGCCATCTATTTCATCTCCATCTTCCTCTCGCTCTCAATATTCCTGCAGTATTGCCATTGATCCAATCCAAATGACCGGTGACACCTGTTCTTACAAATAAAAAATCACCAGTTGAGAAAACCTCTTTCTGAGAGCCCAGTGGGTTAATTACTTAACATATGCTTTTAATTCTAATTACCTTCTGTCACGGTTCAGAAATTGATAAATGAATAGTGCCCGATCTAAATTTATTTTCAGCACTATCAAAGTTATTGCTCTGTGAATATGTGAGCAGGATTACTCTCATCCCTGAAACGTTGAGATCCACAGTCTATGGAAGGACTGCACGAAGTGGGGATAAGGCTCCCAAGTGGGATACTGAGTTACAGGCCACTTCAGTGGTTGGCCCACTTTCTGGAAGAAGTGAGGAGAAAGTGAGGGCTGCAGATGCTGGAGATCAGAGCTGAAAATGTGTTGCTGGAAAAGCGCAGGAAGAAGGGCTTATGCCCGAAACGTTGATTCTCCTGTTCCTTGGATGCTGCCTGACCTGCTGCGCTTTTCCAGCAACACATTTTCAGTTTTGGCCCACTTTCTCCCTGCTCTACTCTGGTATGTTCTCCTCCTCCACTTGCTAAATGGTCACTGGATTTTAAGCTTCAATAAGGGATCACAGTGGAAAAGATTTGGAAACATTGGCTTATCTTTTTAATGTCAAACTGGCCTGCATTAGCCTGGAATGAACTGGGCCTGCTCACGTTGTCAGTACATTATCCAATAATTCCACTGCTTTAAAATAGAATTAAAGAATCTTGATCAAATGGCAAAGAATTAAAGCCATTTCTTTTTTTTTCCCCTAACATCCTTGTGCATTTTACAGTGACTCTAGGAATTTATTAAATCTGCTGCCATCAATTTTCTTTGAAAGTACACAATGATGCTCCGGTCGTAAATCATGGCCAATACATTTAAGCTCCAGTTCAACTTACAATTTTCTGCTCGAGCCATGGAGGCAGAAACATTTTACCAGCATTTTTTAAGGAAATGAAGATCTGTTTAAAACAAGCAGAAATTGTCAGCAATATGACATTTTATACCAGGGGACATCAGAATTTCAAATTCCTCATCTCATTTTAAAAAAGAAGACATTTCTTATCCTTGCATTTAATCTAAATATGCCTCTCAATTTTTGTTAAATCGTTTATTCCTGTTTTGTAGCTGAGAGCTGTCAAATATTTCTTGCATTATGAACCCTTTGGCCTGTCTCTGGAATGTTGCTATAGAGATAGCACTAAATCTTTGGATCAATTTTACTCCTCTCAGTTTTCCTAGCTGCTCAGTCAATCACACGATCAAAGGGTACTGTCACCTTAACAACAAACAGATTCCAGTACAACCAAAATCCCGTGTACTGATTTAATCAGTTTAGATCGGAAACATAGCACCACTTCAGTTGGATTAATTACACTCAATGTTGGGTTTTCCTTAACATCCCAAACTCCTATCCATTATTGAAGATTGTTCACGTAATTTATCAAAATATGAACTTCATTATGACCACGTTAAGAGCTTAGTTTCCACAATCTAATGCATTAGTTAATCCATAGAATGCAAATGTTAGCTTAAACTATCTCAATACAGTGCAAATATAATTACCCAAATGGCAAGTGGTTACAAAAAAATGCCAGTATTCCGTTTTCTTCTTGCTGCTTTCCTGCCTATGTCTAAAACATTCTGGCACGTAATTGTAGAAAAATGTAGGTGTCACTGATGAAGGAAACGTTTTGAGCTGCAGCTTACATTCTTTTGGGTAAGTGTGCATTACACCAAGTTTTATCAAGGGTTCCTCACAGCGAGGCCAAGTGAGTTTTCTCGGTATTGAGAGTGTGGTGCTGGAAAAGCACAGCAGGTCAGGCAGCCCTTATTCCTGATGATAGGCTTATGCCCGAAACATTGACTCGCCTGCTCCTTGGACGCTGCCTGACCTGCTGTGCTTTTCCAGTGCCACACTTTCGACTCTGATCTCCAGTACCTGCAGTCCTCAGTTTTGCTGCGTTTTCTCAGTATTTCTTATCAAAATGCCCACTTTAACTACTTAGCCTATTCCGATGGCACCTCACGTATCCAATATTAGCCCCATAATTTCATAAACCGCTTACTACCCAGCATTCCTGGCAGCCGCACCATCTTTAAAAGTTTGCTTTGTGCCAGGATGAGCACCGGCAATCCGAAATTTCCTCACTCACTCGAGGATGTGTCAGAGAATGGGAAGATGGCACCGTATTCCTCTGACAAAACATGGTCGAGGGGCTGATGCAAAAGATAGGAATCCTCTTCCCAGAGGACCAGGATGTGGAGGTGCCGGGTTGGACAAAGTCAAAAGTCATGCAACGCCAGGTTATTGTCCAACAGATTTATTTAAAATCACAAGCTCTTAAAACACTTCTCCTTTATCTGAGAGCTTGCGATTTGAAATAAGTAGAAGGTCATAGAATCCCTACAGTGTGGAAACAGGCCATTTGGCCCAACTAGTCCACACCAACCCTCCAAAGTGTAACCCACCCAGACCCATTCCCCTACCCTAATACACTGCATTTACCCCTGACTAATGCACCGAACCTACGCATCCCTGAATATTATGGGCAATTTAGCATGGCCAATCCACCTGACCTGCACATCTTTGGACTGTGGGAGGAAACCAGAGCACTGAGGAAACCCACAGAGACTCTGGGAGAATGTGCAAATTCCACACAGCCTAAGGTTGGAATTGAACCTGGGTCCCTGGCGCTGTGAGGCAGCAGTGCTAACCACTGAGTGACCCCCATTTTAATAACCAAATGCTACTCCCTATAATTATTTAGTCAGCTGATTACCTATATTTCAGACCATAGAGTCCCTGTTGGACTATAACTGTATATCATGTGACTTTTCACAGAGGACCAGCAGAAGAGCTTGGAGCATCAGACCTGTCAGCTTGGTCTGAGATTGCCATTCAAGTGAGTACAGTCGCCATAGTCCAAAGGAATGGCCAGGAAAAGGTTAATGACCCTTTTCCACTCCAGCAGGATAAATGTCTCTGCTATCTGACACTCATTCCTTTTCTCTACTACACTCACCTCTCACCATGGCTCATGCTCTATCACTCTTACAGTAACCTGCAGCATCTTCATTCATTCTTACACTGACATGCTCATGCCCCCTCCCCAGCCTCTGACATCATTAACTTTGCAGTGCCGCTTCAATCCTTTTAAAATATTCACTCATGGGATATGGGTGTCTCTTGGCAGAGAATAATACCTTATCTTCTGGCTGGGCAGCCTACAGCCCAGAGGACTCAGTATTGAGTTCTCCAATTTCAAATAGCCTTTCCACCCATCCCCTGCCTCCCTTTCCAGCCCTGCCATCTCCTTTCCATTCCACCTACCAACCCTTCCCTTCTGCTACCAACTGGATCTATCTCTCCCATCGACCAACCAGGTCGTACCCACCACTTGTGTTCACCTATCACTACCTTACCATTCTGCCCCTCTTTCCCCATCCAAACTCTCCCCTCCTTTCTGCAGCTCCCCATAACCTCACCTCATTCCTGAAGGAGGGTGAAATGTTGACTTCTCCACCTCCTGATGCTGCCTGGTTTTCTGTGTTCTATTAGCTTTCTCCTTGACCACTTTGACTTCTAGCATCTGCAGTTTTTTTTGTTTGTCTCATCTCTCATGCCCGGAGGGCTGTTAGAAGTAAACTACATGCTGTGGGTCAGGAGTCACATGCACGCCAGACCAGATAAGGATGAAAGACTTCCTTCTTTAAATGACATTAGTGAACAAGATGGGTTTTTCCTGACAATTGACAATGGATTCGTGCATGTGATTGGACACTTAATTCTATATTAAATTCAAATTCCACCATCTGCAATAGCAGGATTTGAATGCTGGTTCCCAGAACATTAGTGGAGTTTCTGGATTAATAATCTGCCAATAATATTGGTAGGCGATTACCTCCATAATGTTCCATTGTCTCCCTCATTTGGAGGAGAGGACCAGGCCTGCTCCTATGGGGATAGTGAGACATCTATGTCTTATCAAACAGCTTTCACATTCAACTCTTCATTTCTCTGCAACTGTCACAGTAACCTCGTTGTCAATCTCATCTATTAAACACTGTTTCTAATCATTGGCCATAGCAACTTCTGTCTCATATGCCCTGCATGTACTGTTAGCATCTCCTAACATCTCCCAGAGGTAGTCAGCTTCCCCAGATGCCCCACCTTGACCCCTGAGAATGATAGTACCAAGGTGTATCAGAGAAAGCATTGGTAAGATTGCCTCCTGCATCCCCACCAGCCCAGATACTGGCACCTTGGTGGAAACGTTAGCCGTCGATAGTTTTGGAGCACATCTTGGTGAGCACCTTGCTGCGATAGCTCCATAGTTGATCAAGGAAGCAATGTGCCAGGCCACTGACACTCAGTGGACTGTCTGAGACCAGGCACCTGCTTGGCTCCAGGCAAGAGAAGACCCTGTGGTGTTGACGCTCAGGCACATTGTCCGCATGCACAGGGAGGGACAGGGGCAGCAGGCAGGTATGTGGGAGGCAATGGCCCTCATTGTCCAGAAGCTGCAGGAATGCATCAAATCCTGCAATGTAGACCTTCTGCCTATCTCTATGTGTAGGTTGGCACCTGCCATGGAGAGAGAGGCCCAGCACCCTCTATCTGCTGGAGAAGAATGCACATCTACATTCAAGTGACCCAGCCACTGATCCCCTGGATTGAAGCCATAGTGAAGGGACACAGGGAATCTGGCACATACTCCAGGAGAAAATTATCTCCAGTTCTATGATATGACCAGCAATTTGAGCAGTCTCTGAAGAAACAGATGGTTCTGCACAAAGGCAGACATAAGAAAGTTCAATTATTGAAGGCCCTACCACCAGGACTCTTTCAAACACTTCTCTCCTCTTTCCTCACCCAGCAGCAATGCCTCAAGTCCAACAAGGAAGCTGACACTGAACTGCCAGACTCTTCCTCGTTACTCATCTCTTCTGAATGAAGTCATTTTGCTTGTATCTGGACACTGGTAAAATTCTATCCAATCTTTCAGTCCAGAAAATCCATGTGGTTCAGTGACAGCCTTATATCTGCCTGCCTTTTACCCTGCACCATTTTATCTCAACATCCTCTAGTCCTCTGACAATAAGATGCTTTCTCTTTTGACAAATAATCTTTTATATTAATCAGGAATGGATTACTGAAAGAGAAGTAATAGATTAGATTCCCTATAGTGTTGGAACAGGCCTTTCAGCCCAACAAGTCCACACCGACCCATTTCCCGCTGACTCATGCACCTAACATGATGGCAATTTGGCATAGCCACTTCACCTGACCTGCACATCATTGGACTGTGGGAGGAAACCAGAGCACCCAGAGGAAACCCACGCAGACACGAAGAGAATATGCAAACTCCACACAGACAGTCACCTAAGGCTGGAATCGAACCTGGGTCCCTGGTGCTGTGTGGCAGCAGTGCTAACCACTGAACCACTGTGCCACCCCACAGGCTAAAGCAAGGAACTAAAAGTCTAAACTAAAACTTGAAATACCTATCAAGACATTTTAACCACTTAATTTCAAATAAATCTCCTATAGAGATTTTCCTAATCAATCTACTCTGATATTGTGATACAGCTCTACAGCAGATGGGAATTGACCCTGGATATCCCAGCTCTAGGTAGGTACACCACCCCTGTGCCACAAAACTCCTCAACAAATCTTTTATGTTCCATTGACTAATCTGAGGTGTATATGCACTAGAACAGTTCACCTTTTTAGGCATCAATTAACGGTGATTCACTCCCTTAACTCCAATCAAAGGACTAGTATTTGTCTGTGTAGCAGTTACAAGTTCCATCTTCCTCTGGCCTACATCTGGTTCATGCCTTTTGTCTAAGACTTCTCACTGTGCTGTAAAATTAATTTCTTCACACATGCATTCACAACTCTTAGTAAGACTTAATGCTCCATTTGGTCATACACTTCGGACTGAAGACAGCTTTAAGGCAAATCTCAGTGTGTTGTGCTTCACTTCATTTGCTTCCAGATCTGTTTAATCTTGCCCCTGACTGTAGATTCTCAGTGATATTTCAGATTAACTGGGCTGTCACTGCATTTCAGGTAGCATCTACAACTGCTTCTGCTAATTGTTAATTATTCTGCTACGCTGTCCTGAGCAATAACGACCCCTTAGCTGATAACTTCAGAAATGCTTAACTCTTCCATATGATGGCAATTGGGATCTTGCTGACAAGAAACAGTGAGTATTTTTCAAAAGCAGTTTCTAGCTGCAAAGTCTTTTGGAAAGATTTGAGGGTGTAGGTTGTGTTTGGTGTCAACGTAGACCCACTCTTCCTCTATCTTTGTTATGCTTTTAATCTCTTTCCTAGGGACTTCAAAGTATGATATTTCTCCCTTTCCTCAGGCTTCCTCATCATCCAATGGTGTTTTTAACTAATTTGAGATGATGAAATCATGCATTTCAGAAAACTTATTTCAGAAGATGCCGTCATTCTACCCCAAACCAGGCCTCATGCCTGGGAGAGTTAGTCACCTGTAATTGAAAGCTAGTCTTAGTAACAGTAACTGTGCAACTAACAACACATTGGGTCCAATAATGTCCTTTACAGAAGGAAATCTGCTGTCCCCACTCAGTCTGGCCTACATATGACTCCAGATTCTCAGCCATGTGGTTAGTTCTTAACTGCCTCCTGAAACGGTGCAACAAACCTTTCAAGAACAATTAGAGATGGGCAATCAATGTTGTCCCTGCCCATATACTCCAAGAGAAATTTAAAAAATCACTGCTGGGAGTTCCTGCCACGCATGCATCAATTAATACTTGTACAGCAGAAACAAAAACCGATGTTGCTAGGAAAGTTCAGCAGGTCTGGCAACATCTATGAAGAGAAATCAAAGTTAACGTTTCAGGTCCGGTGACGCTTTCTTCAGAATTTTTTCTGGCAACTCCTGTTTTGTTTCTGATTTACAGCATCCACAGTTCTTTCAGTTTTTATATTTGTATAGGAGCTTTAAAGCAATGCAACATCCCGTGGTACTTCAGAAGAAATTAGGAAACAAAGGAATGACACCAGCTAAATAGTCAGCTATGAGGTCAAATGGTCAAAGAGGTAGATTCCCTGACAGGTCCTAAAGTGGGAAAGTCGCTCAGGGAGGTGGAAAGGCTGAGGGAGGGTTTTCAAAATGCTGCAACAATTGTTATTTTAAAACAAAGGTTCATTTGCTTTTTGCACTCCAGAGATACGATGTGTCCAGTTGGTATTTGAACCAGCCAGGACCTCTTTGAATGGCATAGAAAAAGGACCAGGAATAACCCCTCAGGTGTGCCCTACTGAAAGACTGCTGCTGATGTGTTCCAGGCCTCATCTTCTCATTTATGCCAATCCCTCAATATTTCAAAAATCTATCCACCTCCTCTTTAAGTGATCCAGCCTCCACAACGCTCTGGATTAGTGAGTTCCAGACATCCATTAGCAGCTGGGGGAAGAAATTCCTTCATGGTTTCAGTTTTAAATGACTGTCCCCTGGTTTGAGACATCCCCATGAGTCGAACCAAAGTAAACAGACAGGTTCAAGGCTAACTGCTGCCTGCCCCTGCATAACTATGGGAAGAAAGCGAACTTTGAGGGGAAGAGAATGGAACTTTCTGCATAATGTACCAGTTCTGAAAGAGTTAATGTTGAAGCTCAATCCACTCTGATAGCGCACACTGTCTCTGGGCAAAGAGAGAGTGAAGAAGAGCCAGGAGGGGACATGAGAAGTCTTTGATAGGTAGGATCAAGGAAAACCCTAAGGCTTTCTTTAGGCATGTCAGGAAAAAAAGAATGACGAGAGTAAGATTAGGGCCGGCCAAGGACAATAGTGGGAAGTTGCGTGTGGAGGGTGAGGAGATAGAAGAGGTGCTGAATGAATATTTTTTGTTGGTATTCACACAAAAAAAAGACAATGTTGTCAAGGAGAATATTGAGATACAGGCTGTTAGACTAGATGGGATTGAGGTTCATAACAAGGAAGTGTTAGCAATTTTGGAAAATGTGAATATGTAAGTCCTCTGGGCCGGATGGGATTTATCCTTGGATTCTCTGGGAAGCTGGGGAGGAGATTACTAGCCTTTGGCTTTGATTTTTATGACATCATTGTCAATAGGAATAGTGCCAGGAGACTGGAGGGTAGCAAATGTTGTTCCCTCGTTCAAGAAGGGGAGTGGAGACAACCCTGGTAATTATAGACCAATGAGCCTTACTTCAGTCATGGGTAAAGTGTTGATAAGGATTAGAAGAGAGAGGATTTATAATCATCTAGAAAGGAATAAGTTGATTCGGGATAGTCAACACAGTTTTGTGAAGGGTAGGTTGTGCCTCACTAACTTTTATTGATTTATTTGAGAAGGTGACCAAACAGGTGGATGTGTAAAGTGGTTGATGTGGTTTATATGGATTTCAGTAAGGTGTTTGATAAGGTTCCCCACAATAGGCTATTGCAGAAAATACATAAATATGGTATTGAGGGTGATTTATTGGTTTGGATCAGAAATTGGCTAGTTGAAAGAAGACAGAGGATGGTCATTGATGGGAAATATTCATCCTGGAGTTCAGTTACTAGTGGGGTAACACAAGGATCTGCTTCAGGGCCACTGCTGTTTGTCATTTTTATAAATGATCGGGATGAGGGCGTAGAAGGATGGGTTAGTAAATTTACGGGTGACACTAAGGTCGGTGGAGTTGTGGATAGTGTTGAAGGATGTTGCAGGTTGCAGTGGGACATAAGCTGCCGAGGTAGGCAGGGAGGTGGCAAATGGAGTTCTGGTCACCACGTTATAGGAAGGGTGTGAACACATTGGAAAGGGTGGAGGAGATTTACCAGGATGTTGCCTCATATGGAGGGAAGGTTTTATGCAGACAGGTGGAAGGATTTGAGACTTTTTTAATGAGAGAAGAAGAAGGTTAAGAGGTGACTTAATAGAGGCATACAAGACGATCAGAGGATTAGATAGGCCCTCACTGTCCATCCTTTCTCCTCTGGTGATGGCTAGCATGAGAGGATATAGCTTTAAATTGAGGGGTGATAGATGTAGGACAGATGTCAGAGGTAGGTTCTTTACTCAGAGTAGTAAGGGTGTGGAATGCCCTGCCTGCAACAGCAGTGGACTCACCAACTTTATGGGCATTTAAATGGTCATTTAGGCACAGACGGGCGTTTCTGAGGCCAGCGGGGAAAAAAAATCAGTATGGTGTGTTGCTTCCCTGGTACCAGGATCAAGGATGTCTCCGAGAGGCTACAGAATATTCTCAAAGGGGAGAGGGACCAGCAGGAGGTCATTGTACAAATTGGTACAGACGACATAGGAAGGGAAAAGGATGAGATTCTGAAAGAAGAATACAGAAAGTTAGGCAGGAATTTAAAAAGGAGGTCCTTGAGGAGGGTAGTAATATCTGACTTACTCCTGGTGCTATGAGCTAGTGAGGGCAGGAATATGTGGATAGAGTAGATGAACATGTGGCTGAGGAGCTGGTGTATGGGAGAAGGATTTGCATTTGTGGATCATTGAAATCTCTTTTGGGGTAGAAGTGACCTGTACAAGAAGGATGGATTGCACCTATATAGGAAGGGGACTAAGACACTGGCAGGGAGTTTTACTAGAGCTGCTCAGGAGGATTTAAACTAGTAAGGGGGTGGGACCCAGGGAGATAGTGAGGAAAGAGATCATTCTGAGACTGGTACAGTTGAGAACAGAAGCAAGTCAAACAGTCAGGGCAGGCATGAAAAATGCAGAGAACAATGTAGGACTGATAAATTAAACTGCAATTATTTCAATGCAAGAGGTCTAACAGGGAAGGTAGATTAACTCAGGGCATGGTTAGGAACATGGGACCCTAGTCCTATGATATCCTAATATCATAACAATTACACAAAAGTAGCTCTGGGATGATTAGGACTGGCAGCTTAATGTTCCAGGATACAAATGCTGCAGGAAGACAGAAAGGGAGGCAAGAGAGGAGGGGGAGTGATATTTTTGAGAAGGGATAGCATTACAGCTGTGCTGAGGGAGGATATTCTCAGAAATACATCCAGGGAAGTTACTTGGGTGGAACTGAGAAATACAATGATCACCTTATTGGGATTGTATTATAGACCCCCTAATAGTCAGCAGGAAATTGAGAAACAAACTTGTAAGATCTCAGCTATCTGTAAGAATAATAGCGTGGTTATGTTAGGGGATTTTAACTTTCCAAACATAGACTGGGACTGCCATAGTATTAAGGGTTTAGCTGGAGAGGAATTTGTTAAGAGTGTACAAGAATATTTCCTGATTCAGTATGTGGATGTACAAACTAGAGAAGCTGCAAAACTTGACCTACTCTTGGGAAATAAGGCAAGGGAAGGTGACGGAGGTGTTAGTGGCGGAGCACTTTGGGGCCAGCAATCATAGTTCTATTAGTTTTAAAATGGCGATGGAAAAGGATAGACAGGATCTAACAGTTGAAGTTCTAAATTGGAGGAACGTCAATTTTGAAGGTATTAGGCAAGAACTTTCAAAAGTTAATTGGGTGCAGAAGTTCGCAAGTAAAGGGATGGCTGGAAAGTGCCTTCAGAAATGAGATAACAAGAATCCAGGGACAATATATTCCTGTTAGAGTGAAAGGGAAGGCTGGTAGGTTTAGGGAATGCTGGATGTCAAGAGAAATTCAGGGTTTGGTTAAGAAAAAGAAGAAAGCATATGTCAGGTATAGACAGGATGGATTGAGTGGATCCTTCGAGTATAAAGCCAGTAGGAGTATACGTAAGAGGGAAATCAAGAGAGCAAAAAGCGGACATGAGATAGCTTTAGCAAATAGGGTAAAGGAGAATCCAAAGGGATTTTATAAATACATTCAAGGACAAAGGGAGAGAATAGGGCCCCTCAAAGATTAGCAAGGCAGCCTTTCTGTGGAGCCACAGGAGATGGGGGGGGGAGATACTAAATGAATATTTTGCATCAGTGTTTACTGTGGAGAAAGACATTGAAGATATAGAATGTAGGGAAATGGATGGTGACATCTTGAAATTGTCTATATTGCAGAGGAACAAGTGCTGGATGTCTTGAAACGCATAAAGGTGGATAAATCCCCAGCACCGGATCTAGTTTACCCTAGAACTCTGTGGGAAGCAAGGGAAGTGATTGCTGGGCCTCTTGATGAGATATTTGTATCATCGATAGTCACAGGTGAGGTGCCAGAAGACTGGAGGTTGGATAACATTGTGCCGTTATTTAAGAAACATGGTAAAGACAAGCCAGGGAACCATAGACTGGTGAGCCTGACATCAGTGATGGGCAGGTTGTTGGAGGGAGTCCTGAGGGACAAGATTTATTTGGAAAGACAAGGACTGATTAGGGATAGTCAACATGGCTTTGTGCGTGGGAAATCATGTCTCACGAGCTTGATTGAGTTTTTTGAAAATGTGACTAAGGGGGTTGATGAGGGTAGAGCAGTGGACACAATCTATGTGGACTTCATTAAGGCATTCGACAAGTATCCCCATGGGACACTAGTTAGCAAGGTTCGATCTCATGGAATACAGGCAGAGCTAGCCATTTGGATACAGAACTGGCTTGAAGGTAAAAGACAGAGGGTGGTGGTGGAGGGTTGTTTTTCAGACTGGAGGCCTGTGACCAGTGGAGTGCCACAAGGATCAGTGCTGGGTCCACTACATTTTGTCATTTATATACATAATTTGGTTATGAACATAGGAGGTATAGTTAGTAAGTTTGCAGATGATACCAAGATTGGAGGTGTAGTGGACAGCAAAGAAGGTCACATTATAATGGGACTTTGATCAATTGGGCAAATGGGCTGTGGAGTGGCAGATGGAGTTTAATTTAGATAAATGTGAGGTGCTGCATTTTGAGAAAGCAAATCTTAGCAGGACTTATATACTTAATGGTAATGTCCTAGGGAGTGTTGCTGAAAAAGAAAACATCAGTCCATAGCTCCGTGAAAGTAGAGTTGCAGGTCGATAGGATAGTGAAGAAGGTGTTTGATATGCTTTCCTTTATTGGTCAGAGCATAGAATATATTAATTGGGAGGTCATGTTGTGGCTGTACAGGACATTGGCTTGGCTACATTTGGAATATTGCGTGCAATTTTGGTCTCCTTTCTATCAGAAGGATATTGTGAAATTTGAAAGGGTTCAGAAAAGATTTGCAAGGATGTTGCCAGGGTTGGAGGATTTGAGCTATCAGGAGAGGCTGAATAGGCTGGGTCTGTTTTCCCTGGAGCATCGATGGCTGAGCAGTGACCTCATAGAGGTTTGTAAAATCATGAGGGGTATGGATAGGATAAACAGACAAAGTTTTTTTTTTCCCTTGGGTGGGGAAGTCCAGAATTAGAAGGCATCTGTGTAGGATGAGAGAGGAAAGATTTAAGAGGGACCTAAGAGGCAACATTGTCACACAGAGGGTGGTACGTGTGTGGAATGAGCTGCCAGAGGAAGTGGTGCAGGCTGGTCCAATTACAACATTTAAAAGGCATCTGGCTGGGTATATGAATAGGAAGGGTTTGGAGGGATTTGGGCCATGTGCTGGCAGGTGGGACTAGATTGGGTTGGGATATCTGGTCGACATGGACAGGTTGGACCGAAGGGTGCTGTACATCTCTATAACTCTGGAAACATATGAATGATAATGAAATAGTGTCGGTTAGGTGGGCTTCAGATTAGTTTCACAGGTTGGCACAACATCGAGGGCCAAAGGACCTGTGCTGCTCTGTAATGTTCTATGTAAAAGTGGGATTTTTTTCATTAGCTTTCATACAAGCAATAGTGAAAACTATTAAGCTGTTACTAATAGAACATACTTCTAGTATTCTTCTAAAAATGAGCTAGTATTCTACAGATACTTAAATAACAAATGTCCGATCAAAATAGAGATAATTTAATGCATAGGATACAGCCATGAGGAGACAGATAAATTGCAATTATTTCATCTCAATATTTAGCTGTAAGATCAGCAAGGTGCACATGCCATTAGAAGAACTCAGTTCTGGTGTTAAGTATTTTAAAGGATCCCAAGGGGACCAAGGTTCCTACGTCTTTTTTTTCAAAAGTGAGGTAGAACAATGCAGTCCTGAGAGGAGTTCATCCACTGAGTCCATATGGGTAGAACGGAGACCTAGAAATAGTGAGATTGCTTTGATAGCATTGTACTAATGGACTTTAGCAAGGCCTTTTGCAAGTACAGGTGGTGCTTTCTGGAAAGGAAAGTAGCAAATGGGTTCGAGATACGGAGAGGTCGGGGCTACAGATACACAGCTCCCTGAAAATAGTGTCAAAGGACAATAAGGAACCACTCGAGTTAGACACATAGAACATTGTTTAATTGTAAAAACTGGGTGGCATGGACAAGTTGGGCCAAGGTGGCTGTTTTTATGCTGTAGAACTCTTTGACAAGCCCAGGAAGCTTAATGTCAATGATAGAAAAACTCATGGAACACCCAAAGCATGTGGCAAAGGTAGAACAATGAATTATGGCCAGCTACAAAAACAGAAATCAGAGAGACTATGTTACATTGGTCACTTAAATGTTGGGCAGTCATGTTCCATCATGATCAACACTTTGTTCAACAAAGATTTAGGTACAAGAATTCGATGTACTGTGTTCAAATTTGGAGATGACCATCTAGTTGTTGGGCATGGTTAATGTCGAGCAAGGCTGAGTTGAAATACACTTGACATTAACAAACGTCTGGAAGGGGTGTGTAAATGGCAGACTAGTTTTGTAAAGACAAATACAGGTGGTGCTTTCTGGAGGGGTAAGTATTAAATGGGTTTGAGGTGTGGAGAGATCTGGGGCTACAGATACACAGCTCCCTGAAAATAGTGTCAAAGGACAATAAGGTCACGTAACACAACGGAAACGCTGGAGTTAGAACATTGAACAGTACGCAGAGAAACAGGTCCTTCAGCTCATGATGTTGTGCCGAACATGATGCCAAATTAAACAAATCCCTTCTGCTCCTGCCCTTGGACCATTATCCCTCCATTCCTAGTAAATTCCTGTGCTTATTTCAAGCTCTCTTAAACGCCCCTACCGTGTCTGCCTCCACAACCACCCCTGGCAGCACATCCCAAGCTGCTATCCCTCTCTGTAAAAAAAAAACTTGCCCCTCACATCTCCTTTCCCCCTCTCACCTTGAATGCATGTATCCTAGTTTAGACATTTCAACTCTGAGGGAAAAAAAGATTCTGTCTGCCCATTATGTCTATGCATCCCATAATTTGATAGACTTCTATCAAGTCTCCTCTCAGCCTCCACTGTTCCAGAGAAAACAACCCTAGTTAGTCTCGCCTATTCTAATAACTCATACCCTCTAATCCAAACCTTTTCTCCACCCTCTCCAAAACCTCCACATCCTTCCTGTAATGTGGCAACCAGAATTGAGCGCAGTACTTTAAATGTGGCCCTACCAAAGTCTTTTAAAACTGCAACATTACATCCTGACTCTTGTACTCAATACCCCTACCAAAAAAGGCAAGCATGCCAGATACCGCCTTTAACACCCTGCCTAATTGCATGGCCACTTTCTGGGAGCTATGGACTTGAACCCCAAGATCTCTACATCAATGCTGTTAAGGGTCCTGCCATTTAACTCTATATTTTTCCTTGACATTTGATCTCCCGAAGTACGAGAATTCTAGTGAGATAATATTGCAAAGCTGCAAAATCATTTAAATCACCTAAACTTGGATCAAAACTTGGTGAGACCACAGTTAAAGTTCTGTGAATAGCTCTAGTCATCAGTTTTGAGAAGGATACAAAGGCCCTGGAGAAGGTAAAGCAAAGGTACACAAGGATGTCTGAGAACTGAAAGTTTGTAATCATCGCCGGTGCTTATTATATTTGTGTAGTTGTATCAGATAAGAGTCTTATGGTGACATGCTGCTGTAATATCTCTGAACTCTGCAGAAAAATGCCACCGGATATCCTCGAGGATTCTTTCAAAGGGATTACCTTGTCGCTTACACTGTTTCTCACAGTGAAAAAGGAATAAATAAGACATCAGATTGAAATTTGCACAGAAAGCCAAATGCTCAGCAGACAAGGGAATGGTGTTCTGTCTGTGTACCCTGGAGCTGCAGATCAGCAGCAGTGCAAGAACTATTGGAGAGAGAACAGGGTCAGGCTCCCTTTACTTCACTGAGCCTGAGAGTGAAGCATTCAGCACAATCCATATGTCCAAAGCTTCAGTGGTTCCCAGTCTGATATTGTGAGAGCTCTCTCTGAGCTGACGACTTTCATCTTACTGCTGTGCAGTCGGGACTGGCGTTACTGATTAACGTTTTTGCAAATGTCACTTCACTAAAAATGATCTTACATGAAATCAAATCTCAGAAGTGCTCCAGCACTCTGTGCTACACTGGAACATTGCGTTACCAAGCAGTTTTTATCAGAAATGTATTTGACTCAGCATGCCGCCTTTTGCTTTCTTATACTGAACACCAGGAGGGGGAAAAGGGAAACATCAGCTCTGGTGATGGTCCAGACAGAGAGCAGTACAGCACAGTGTCGGTCCTTCGGCCCATTTTGTTGTGCTGAACATTTATCTTAATCTAAAATCTTAATCTAAACTACACAGCCCTCAATTTACTGCTGTCCATGTGCTTGGTCAGCAGTCACTTAAATGTCCCCAATGTCTCTGACCTACTACCACCACTCTCTGCGTAAAGAACCTACCTCTGACATCTCCCCTAAACCTTCCTCCGATCACCTCAAAACTATGACCCCCTCATGACATCCATTTCTGCTCCGGGGAAAAGTCTCTGGCTATCTACTCTATCTATGCCTCTCATTACCTGGTACACCTCTATCAAGTCACCTCTCTTCCCCTTCTCTTCA
The DNA here is from genome assembly GCF_037043375.1 of Chiloscyllium plagiosum. Taxonomy (NCBI): domain Eukaryota; kingdom Metazoa; phylum Chordata; class Chondrichthyes; order Orectolobiformes; family Hemiscylliidae; genus Chiloscyllium; species Chiloscyllium plagiosum. The sequence continues at coordinate 87,788,182 of NW_028270149.1, read as the reverse complement.
GTGTGAAAAGCCCCAGCTCACTCAACCTCTCTTCATAAGACATGCCCTCCAATCCAGGCAGCATCTTAGTAAATCTCCTCTGCACCCTCTCTAAACCATCTACGTCCTTCCTATAATGAGGCATTCAGAACTGGACACAATATTCCAGGGATAGTCTAACCAGGGTTTTACAGAACTGCAGCAAAACCTCACGGCTCTTAAACCCAATCTCCCTGTTAATGAAAGCCAAAACACCCTACACCTTCTTAACAACCCTATCAACTTGTGTGGCAACTTTGCGGGATTATTTTATTTAGATTCCATATAGTTTGGAAATAGGCCATTTGGCCCAAAAGTCTACACCAACCCTCTGATGCATCTGACATAATGGGCAATTTAGCATGGCCAATTCAGCTAATCTGCACATCTTTGGATTGTGGGAGGAAACTGGAGCACCTGGAGGAAACCCACGCAGACGGGGAGAATGTGCAAACTGCACACAGACAGTCGCCCGAGCTGGAATCGAACCCAGAGCCAGCGTGCCGCCCAATAAGGCTTCTGAGGCATGACCTGTCCCTCACAAGACCATGCTGACTATCTTTAATCAAACAATGTTTTTCCAAATAGTCATAAATCCTATCTCTCAGAATCCTTTCCAGTAACTTGCTTACCATAGATGTAGGGTTGACTTGGTTTGTTATTCCCAGGGATTTCCCTATTCCCTTTCTTGATCTGTGTGCATGGTCCCCAAGATCCCGCTGTTCCTCCACACTGCCAGGAATCCTGTCTTTAACCCTGTATGCACTTCGCATTTATCCAGGTTGAACTCCATCTGCCACTTCTCAGCCCAGCTCGGCATCCTGTCAATGTCTTGTAGTCTATAAAAGCCCTTGACACTATCTACAGTACCATCGACCTTTGTGTCATTAGCAAACTTACTAACCCACCCTTCTACTTCTTCATCCAAGTCATTTGTAAAAGCTACAAAGAGCAGTGGCCCAGGAACAGATCTCTGCGAGACACCACTGGTCACCGACCTCCAGGCGGAATACTTTCCATCCACTTTCAGTCCGCCAATTCTGTATCCAGACAGCCAAATTTCCCCGTGTCCTATACCTCCTTACTTTCTGAATGAGCCCACCATAGGGAACCTTATCAAATGCCTTACCGAAATCTATATACACCACATCCGCTGCTTGACCTTCATCAACTTATCTCATCACGTCTTCAAAGAACTCAAGGAGGCTAGTGAGGCATGACCTGCCCCTCACAAGGCCATGCTGACAATCTCTAACCAAAGAATGTTTTTCCAAATAGTCATAGATCCTATTTTTCAGACTCCTTTCCAGTACCTTGTGGGCGGCAAGGTGGCACAGTGGTTAATACTGCTGCCTCACAGCGCCAGAGACCCGGGTTCAGTTCCCACCTCAGGCAACTGACTGTGTGGAGTTTGCACATTCTCCCCGTGTCTGCGTGGGTTTCCTCCGGGTGCTCCGGTTTCCTCCCACAATCCAAAAAATGTGTAGGTCAGGTGGATTGGCCATGCTAAATTGCCCACAGTGTTAGGTGAAGGGGTAAATGTAGGGGAATGGATGGCACAGTGGCACAGTGGTTAGCACTGCTGCCTCACAGCGCCAGAGACCCGGGTTCAATTCCCGCGTCAGACGACTGACTGTGTGGAGTTTGCACATTCTCCCTGTGTCTGCGTGGGTTTCCTCCGGGTGCTCCGGTTTCCTCCCCCAGTCCAAAGATGTGCAGGTCAGGTGAATTGGTCATGCTAAATTGCCCGTAGTGTTAGGTAAGGGGTAAATGTAGGGGTATGGATGGGTTGCGCTTCGGCGGGTCGGTGTGGACTTGTTGGGCCGAAGGGCCTGTTTCCACACTGTAAGTAATCTAATCTAAGTAATCTAAAAAAAAAGCAGGATCTGGGTGGATTGCGCTTCCTGTTCGCTCAATAGGCTACTTACAGACTGGAAATGGGAAAATTGCTTAATCTTGAAAATTGTCATTATTGCAAGGCCTGATTTGGAATGAAGTACCTCTTATCATGCAAGCACCAACCAAGCACAACTCAATGGCTCACAATAAAAAGGAAGTTGCAATACCTTATGTCTGAGAATGTTCAGACGACTGCACACTTGAAACGTCAACTCTCCTCTTCTCTGCGCAGATGCTGTGTTACCTGCTGAGAATTCCAACACGTTCTGTTTTTATTCCAGGTTTCTGGAGTCCCCAGTATTTTACACCTTTACAGGAGTGATAATGATTATCAGTGACTCCTTTACTTCTTCCAGCTGTTGCTCAGTTGTTATATGTTTACCTCTGTATCAGACGCTTTTCAGATAGCTAAGCACACAATCTCAATTGACACTTCAGATCAAATCAGAGTGAGTGCTGTTAGAAGATGGTGTATTAAACATAGGTCCTGGTTACTCTTTCTGTTGCTTGTCTTGATCAGTGGCAATTAACATTCATGCCACACAAGTTCTAGGCACTAACTATTTTCAACAAAAGAGAATCTAACCCATTGTTCCCTTGACATCCATATCTTACTTTGAACATCCAGAGGATCACCACTGATAGAAACTGAATAGGTCATTTAAATACTGTGGCTAGAAGAATAGGTCAGAGACGAAGAATCTTAAAGCAAGTATTTCATTCTTTGACTCCAAAACCATCTAGAAAGTCTAAGTCAGAAGATGCAATGCTCCCCACTTGCTTGGATGAGTGCAGTTCCAACAATAACCTTGATGCCATCCAGAACAAAGTGGTCCAATTGCTTGCCACCACATTCACAAACTTGCACTCCCTTCACCACCAAGACTCAGTAGCAGCAGTGCATATGATCCACCAGTTATATTGCAGAAATTCACCAAAGCTTCCTGACAGCACTTTCCAAACCTACAACTGCTACCATACTGTCAGCCGGCCATAGGCAGCTCTCTCATTGCACAGAGACAGGTGGTAGTGAATTTAACATGAGGGTAAGAAGGCATGGTCTCTAGGGTGACCTCATGCAGGAATTGAACTGATGCAATTGTATTACTCTACATCACAAACCAGCTGTCCAGCAAACTGAGCCACCTGCCACATAGAAGGACAGGGGCAGTAAATACATTGGAACATTACTACTTGAATGTTCTCCTCCAAGCCACTCACCATCCTGACTTTGAAATATATCTCTGTTACTCCACTGACAGTATTTTGGAACTCCCTCCCTAACAACACCCTGCACCCTGAAGACTGAAGTGGTCCAGGAAGGTAGATCCCAATGCCTTTTCCAGACCAATAAGAGATGGATAATAAATGCTGGCCAGACCAGTGATGTCCACATTCCCCTGAATGAATGAAAAAACAAAATCTTTTTCACTTTTGGAAGAAACGCAATAGTGTTGTCCCTGCTGTCCTTATTTATTCTCAAATAATGCCAACATCCAAATTGTCTTTCATTATTATAGTGACATTGATGGGATCTTGCTGTGTGCAAAAAGGCTGCTGCACTTTCTACGTTAAATCAGTAATTGTACATCAAAATTAGCTACAAAGTGTTTTGTGATGTGCTGAGTTTATGTTGAGGAGCATAGTACTCTGTAAATTAAGTGCTGTGCTCAGGAACTTAGAATGGAATGGTTGCTGCTGAATATCAGAAGACAGGAAAAGATTGTTTGGTAGCTGCATCAAGTTGGAGGTGGTAAGGTAGTGGAGCATTGTTTGTGAAGGCTGGTGGAGGGGAAATTGAGGACAAGAGGCAATCTTATCATGTTTTGGTGGGGCTGGGTTGGGGGGGGTGGGGTTTGTGGTGGAGGATGTGAGAGCTGAAATGCAGCAAATTGTTTGACACAGTTGAGGACCTTGGCCAGCCATATTGGGGGAGCAGAAAAATATCTTTTGTTGAGGCAAATGGGAATACATATCAGCTATGCTAGTTTGGAAGATTTAATTGTCAGCTTGAATTGTTATGTTTGGAAACTGGAAGAGCATCTGAAAATGGTGTAAGCATAGGGAGCTGAAGGAGTTTGTGGGTTTCGTAATGAATGTTAATTCAAATTAATACTGCATCAGTGAATATGTTCCTTGCAAAGAATAGATTAAAGTTCTTTATCACAATGTGAGAAATACCCATTATAAGTTAGATGAGTTAAGTTGGTAGAGTTAAGATCTGTTCACTATTGTCAAGCAATGATTACAAAATGATTAATATTGAAAAATAAATACTGCAGGGTGAAGAAGACAGAATAGAAGGGGTGAGGAGTAAACTCGATAGCAAAGGATGACTGAAGAACAGCAGTGAGAAATAGCATCAGGTTCAGAACATCAGAAACAGTCATTTCTGTTGGAGGTTATGAATAGCAAGATTCTGAAATGCTGTAGGGAGTAGATTATTGGCTGCCTCACTGTAATTCTATATTTGGAGGAACCGGTGTTGGGCTGGGGTGGACAAAGTTAAAAATCACACAACACCAGGTTATAATCCACAGGTTTATTTGAAAGCACTAGCTTTTAAAGCACTGCTCCTTCATCAGGTGCTTGTGGAGTATAAGATCATAAGACACAGAATTTATAGCAAAAGGGTTACAGTGTCATGGAGCTGTAACATGCACGCATGCACACTCCTACATACTCTCACCCTCACACAGACTCTCTCTCATATGCACACATATGCACTCCCTGCATGCACACCCACACATGCACCCTCTCGCAGGTGCATACCCCATCACACTCTCACAATTACTTGACCAAGCTTATACACACACACTTTCACATGCACTCACATCCACACATAGACACTCACATGCACACACTCTGTCTCTCCTGCATGCGCACCTAAGTTTATGGGGTGAATTTGAATTTGCAGAATTACATTTTATTTTGCTCAAAAACAGCATAAATCCATGTAAGATCCTGTAAGTCCCACTTTAGAAATAGAACCAGTCTGACTCACATTGGGACACAGACAGATTTTAACTTCACACCTTTTAAGACATTGTCTGAGCTGAGGTGGCACTTATTGTTCGAAAAGCTAAAGTTATCTTGAGAATGTAACTTAAAAAGAGTTCTGGGATTTGCATATTAAAGAATGAAACTAGCATATCCGATTATAAAAGATGAAAGACAATCTAAATTTGTTTAATATATCATTACAGCTCCATGATACTGTAATCCTTTTGCTATAAATTCTGTGTCTTATGATCCTATACTCCACAACCACCTGATGAAGGAGCAGTGCTTCGAAAGCTAGTGCTTCCAAATAAACCTGTTGGACTATAACCTGGTATTTTGTGATTTTTAACTTTGTAATTCTATAATCAGACTCAGCAAAAATAAAAGTGAAGTTAGCAACAAAGACAATGTGATAATTGTTGGGGGACTTCAATTTTCATATGAGCTAGACCAATAAAATTTGCAAATGGTGTCGGGAAGATAGGTTTGTAAAATACTTTTCTGATAGTTCCATGGAGCAAAATGTTAAAGAATCAACTAAGGACACAGCTATCTCAGATCTAGTGTTGTGTAATAAAGTAGGATATATTAATTTCACATTAAAAGATCCACTGACAAATAGCAATTGTAATATAATACAATTCAATGTTGAATGAGAAATCTCAGTCACAAGCAACCTCTTAAACAAAGCATATTACAAAGCCATTCTCCCAGGTACTAATAATGTAATGGAGTGAAATTGTTGGACTTCTGTAACAGCGTGTATTCACCTGGTATCCACAGCTATGCTGATTGGAATCTAAGTTTGCATGTCTGCAAGTTGACCCTCCGCTCGGTTAATGTTGGCTTCTGCCAGTAGTGCAATGGAAGTGCAGATATCAGCCATCAAATGCTCTGTCTTCACTGTGGCCATAAATGGCACCATTGAGTGAGCCAGCAATTCCATCCTGGGATGAATGGCCTGTAAACTCTGTATGAAATTCTTCTGAAATCCTCCATCTTCCAAAGATCGTAATGTTAAGCAAATATGAATGAAAGGAGAACTGGCTAACGTTGATTGGGTCAGTGGACAGAATGTTAAATTGAAAGTTGCATGTAAAATCATAAAGTCAAAGGTAGTGGGAAGGGTAGAACTGCTGGTTAGTGATGGGGCTGATTCTGACCAGAAAGTACTGGAAGGGACAAAGTGTGCCAATCTCATAAAATTGTAGAGCGGCACGGTGGCACAGTGGTTAGCACTGCTGCCTCACAGCGCCAGAGACCCGGGTTCAATTCCCACCTCAGGCGATTGACTGTGCGGAGTTTGCACATTCTCCCCGTGTCTGCATGGGTTTCCTCCGGTTTCCTCCCACAGTCCAAAGATGTGCAGGTCAGGTGAATTGGCCATGCTAAATTGCCCGTAGTGTTCGGTAAGGGGTAGATGTAGATGTAGGGGTATGGGTGGGTTGCGCTTCGGTGGGGCGGTGTGGACTTGTTGGGCCGAGGGGCCTGTTTCCATACTGTAATGTAATGTAATCTAATCTAATCTAAATGCTCAAAATATTCGGAATAAGATAGATGAATTGACTGTACAAATTGTTGGAAATGTATATTATTTCATAGCCACTACAGAAACATAGTCACAAGGAGATCAAAACTGGGCACTTATTTAGGGAGATTTGACTTTTCGGAGAGACAGGAAAGATGGAAAAGGTGTGGAAATAATAAGGAATAGAATGAGAGAGATGCTCTGGGCTCAGATGATATAGAATCCATTGGGTGGAGGTAAGAAATAGCAAGGGAAAGAAGACTTCAGTCGGAGTAGGGTACAGATTCCCATTCTGCAGGGAAAGGTATGCGTCAATAAATGATAATGGGGGACTTCAATTTTCATGTTAATTGTGTATCACATTGGAAAGGATAGCTATGGCAACAAATTCAATCAGATTAGTTTTCAAGAGAAATAGCAAAGAAAAATGGGTGGCACGATACTCAGTGGTTAGCACTGCTGCCTCACAGTGCCAGGGACCCAGGTTCAATTCCAGCATCATGTGACTGCATGGAGTTTTCACATTCTCCCCGTGTCTGCGTGGGTTTCCTTCAGGTGCTCCTGTTTCCTCCCACAGTCCAAAGATGTGCATGTTAGGTTAATTGGCCATGCTAAATTGTCCATATTGTTCAGGGATGTGTAGGTTATGTGCATTAGTCAGGAGTAAATATAGGATAATAGGGTATGGGATTGGGTCTGGCTGAGTTACCCTTTGGAGGGCTGGTATGGACGTGTTGGGTCAAAAAGCCTGTTTCCACACTATAGGGATTCTTTGATTCTATGTCATGGAGCCAACAAAGGAGCAGGCTACCTTAGATCTGGTAATAGGAAGTAGTGATCAAAACATGATATAATTTAATATTCAACCAAGAATGAGAAAGTTAGGTCAGAAAGTAACTGTATTTAATTTAAACAAAGCGAATTACAGTGAAATGAGAATAGAGTTAGCTAAAATGAACTGGGTAGATTGCTTCGCATGAATGACTGTAAGCAAATGGTTCTATCATTTAAGGATGATAGAACTCTGTGGGTAGCTACAGAAGTGTTTCCTGGGACCCTTGCTGAGATATTTGTATCATCAATTGTCGCAGGAGAGGGGCCAGAAGACTGGAGGTTGGCTAACGTGGTGCCACTATTTAAGACAGCTGGTAAGGAAAAGCCAGGGGACTGACATCAGTGGTGGGCTAGTTGTTGGAGGGAATCCTGAGTGACAGGATTTACATGTATTTGGAAAGGCAAGGAATGTTCAGGGACAGTCAGCATGGCTTTGTGTGGAAAATCATGTTTCATGAACTGGATTTGTGTTTTCTGAGGGAGTAACAAAGAGGGCAGAGCGGTAGACATGATCTATATGAACTTCAGTAAGGAATTTGACAAAGTTCTTCATGGGAGACTGATTAGCAAGGTTCAGTCTCATGGAATACAGGGAGATCTAGCCATTTGGATATAGAACTGACTTGAAGGTTGAAGACAAAGGGTTGTGGTGGAGGGTTGCTTTTCAGAATGGAGGCCTGTGACCAGTGGTGTGCCATAAGGATTGGTGCTGGGTCCACTACTTTTTGTCATTTATATAAATGATTTGGATGTGAACATGGGAGGTATAGTTAGTAAGTTTGCAGATGACTCCAAAATTGGAGGTGTAGTGGACAGTGAAGAAGGTTACCTTAGAGAGATCTTGATGAGATAGGCCAATGGGCTGAGGAGTGGCAGGTTGAGTTTAAATTCAATATGTGTGGTGCTGCATTTTGGAAAAGGAAATCTTAGCAGGACTTATACACTTAATGGTAAAGTCCTGGGGTGTGTTACTGAATAAAGAGACCCTAGAGTGCAGATTCATTGTTCCTTGAAGTGGAGTCATAGGAAGACAGGATAGTGAAGAAGGCGTTTGATATGCTTTCCTTTATTGGTCAGAACATTGAGTGTAAGAATTGGGAGGTCATGTTGTGACTGTACAGTACATTGGTTAGGCCATTTTGGAATATTGTGTGCAATTCTGGTCTCCTTCCTATTGGCAGGATATTGTGAAACTTCGAAGGGTTCAGATGTTGCCAGAGTTGGATCTATTTGAGCTATAGGGAGAGGCTGAATAGGCTGGGGCTGTTTTCCCTGGAGCATCGGATACTGAGGGGTGACCTTAGAGATTTATAAAATCATGAGGGGCATGGATAGGATAAATAGACTAAGTGTTTTCCCTGAGGTAGGGGAGTTGAGAACTAGAGGGCTTAGGTTTAGGGTGAAAGGGGAAAAGATATAAAACAGATCTAAGGGGCAACCTTTTCATGCAGAAGATAGTACGCGTATGGAATGAGCTGCCAGAAGAAGTGGTGGAGGCTGGTACAATTGCAGCACTTAAAAGGCATCTGGATTGGTATATAAATAGGAAGAGTTTAGAGGGATATGGGCCAAGTGCTGGCAAATGGCACTAGATTAGGTTGGGATAACTGGTTGGTATGGTCAAGTTGGATCGAAGGGTCTGTTTCCATGCAGAACGTCTCTGTGACTCTATGATATAATTCATGTCTCCTAGTAAGTAGGATAAATCAACCAAGCAAGTTAAAGAGACTGCTAAGTTGAAAGAAAAATGACATAAGAAGGCTAAAGTCAGTGATAGCCCCGAAGACTGCAATAAATTCAGAATCCAGCATGGGATGACTAGAAAAGATAATAAAGTCAGAGAAAATACACTATGAGAGCCAGCTAACAAGAATGATAAAAACTGACAATAAGACCTTTTAATATACAAAAAGGGAGAGAGAAGTCAAAGTTAACTTAGGCCCCTTAACTAATGAATCTAGGGAGATTATTTTGGGAACAAGAATGCAGAAGAGTTAAATAGATATTTTGCATTATCAAGTCATATCGCATAGAAACAGGCCCTTGGGCCCAAACTGGTCCATACTGATCATGGTGCCCCCTCAGCTGGTTCCAGTTGCCCACATTTGGTCCATATCTCTCTCAGCCCTTCTCATCCATGTCCCTATCCAATTTTTAAAAAAAATTATTACTATTGTACCTGCTTCAACCACGTGCTCTGGCAGGCAGAAGTGAGTACTGCAGATGCTGGAGATCAGAGACAAGATCAGAGTGGTGCTGGGAAAGCACAGCACGTCAGGCAGCATCCGAGGAGTAGGAAAATCGACGTTTCGGGCAAAAGCCCATTGTCAGTAAGGCCATCCCTAATTCTCCTGTGTTCCGAGGAATAAAGTCCTATCCTGGCCAACCTCTCCCTATAACTCTGACCTACTAGTCCTGGCAACATCCTCGAAAATTTTCTTTGCACTCTTTCCATTTTAATCAAGGATGCACAGTGGATAGGGAGGCATAGTAGCTCAGTGGTTAGCACTGCTGCCTCACAGAACCAGGGACCCAGTTTCGATTCCAGCCTTGGGTGACTCTCTATGTGAAGATTGCACTTTCTCCCTGTGTCTGCGTGGGTTTCCTCCGGGTGCTCCGGTTTTCCCCCTCAATTCAAAAGTTGTGCAGCTAAGGTGAATTAGTCATGCTAAATTTCCCACAGGGTTACGTACATTAGTCAGGGGTAAATATAGGATAATAGGATAGGGGAATGGGTCTGGGTAGGTTACTCTTTGGAGAGTCGGTGTGGACCCAAGTTTGGCTTCAGTAATGACTTATACAACTGTTAAAAATCACACAGCACCAGGTTATAGTCCAACAGGTTTATCTGGAAGCACTAGCTTTTGGAGCGCTGCTCCTTCTCCAGGTAGTTGTAATCTGGTGTTGTGTGATTTTTAATTTTGTCCACCCCAGTCCAACACCGGCTCTTCCACATCATTATACAACTGTAACATAATGTCCCAACTCCTATACTCACTGTTTTGACTGATGAAGGCCAGCATGCTAAATGCCTTCTTCACCACCTCGTCTACCTGTGATGCGGCTTTCAAAGAAATATATACTTGAAATCCTAGGTCTGTCTGTTCGACAACACCCCTCAGAACCTTACCATTCACTGTATAAGTCCTGCCTGGGTTTGACTTTCCAAAATGCAACACCTTATACTTATTTGTATTGAATTGCATTTACCATCTCTCAGCACACTTCGTCATCTGATCAGGATCACTTTGTAAGTTTTGATAACCTTCCCCTCTATGAGTGATACCTCCTAATTTTATATCATTCACAAACTTACTAATTATTCCTTGTACATTCACATCCAGATCATTTATGTAAATAACAAATCGGTCTTTATACTTCAAATGTCCCATTAATAGTTGAAGAATATGGGGGAGGAATTAAGTACCATCATTATCACTAGAGAAGTAGTATTGGGTAAACTAAGGCAAGGCAAAGAAGCTACAGACATAGTGCATGCATTGATTGTCATTTTCCAAAAAACTGTTAGATTCTTAAAAAGTACTGGAGGACTGGAAAAGCACTACTGTGACATCATTGTGTGAGGGAGGCAAAACAGGTTAACTATAGGCCGATTAGCCTAACATCTATTGTTGGAAAAATGTTGGAATCAATTATTAAGGAGGTAATAGGAGAACACCCACCCCATATCTTGAACCTGTGTCACCTAGTAATTGACCCTCCATCCTGAGAAAACAGCCTCATACTTCCCACTCTATCCATGGCCAATCATAATCTTATAGACTTCTATCAGGTCATCCCCTCGACCTCCTGCATTCCAGTGAAAACAAACCCAGTCTATCCAACCTTTCTCTATAACTAGGACCAGAGGTCAAACTCTCTCAATGAAGGGGCACCAACTTATGATTGAGAGGAGAAGAAAGAAGACTGAGAACTAGAAGGGGGCATTAAAATGCTTTAGCGGATAGGATTATGGAAAACCGTAAGACATCCTACACTTAAGTAAGGAGAAGAGGATATCCAGAGTGAGGATAGGGCTGATCAGGGATAGTGGAGGGAACTTATGCCTGGAGTCAGAGGAGGTTCTTAATGAATACTTTGCTTCAGTATTCACTGCTGAGAGGGACCTTGTCTTTTGTGAGGACAGCGTGAAACAGGCTGATATGTTCAAACAAGTTAATGTTAAGAAGGAGGATGTACTGAAAAATTTGCAAAACCTGAGGATAGATACGTCCTCTAGGGCAAAGGGGATAAATCCAAGGTTACTATGGGAAGTGAGGGAAGAGATTGCTGCACCTTTGGCAATGATCTTTGCATTTTTACTGTCCACTGGAGTAGTACCAGATGATTGGAGGGTGGCAAAAGTTACTCCCTTGTTCAAGAACGGGTATAGGGATAACCCTGGGAATTACAGACCAGTCAGTCTTCCGTCAGTGGTGGGCAAATTATTGGAGAGGATTCTGAAATACAGGATTAATGAGTATTTAGAATAGCACAGCTTGATTAGAGATAATCAGAATGGCTTTGAGGGGCAGGTCATGCCTCACAAACCTTATTGGATTATTTGAGGATGTGACAAATCACATCGATGAATGTGGAGTACATGGATTTTAGCAAGGCGAATGTGGAGTACATGGATTTGATAAGGTTCCCCATGGTAGGTGCATTCAGAAAGTAAGGAGGCATGGGATACAGGGAAATCTGGCTGGCTGGCTGAATATAGAATTGGCTGACCCAGAGAAGACAGAGGGTGGTAGTTGATGGAAAGTATTCAGCCTGGAGCTCGATGACCAGTGGTGTTCCGCAGGCATCTGTTATGGGATTTCTGCTCTTTGTGATTTATAGGATCACAGTGGCTAAGTGTTCAGACTGCTGCCTCACAGCGCCAGGGACCCAGGTTTGATTCCCACCTCAAACAACTGTCTGTGTGGAGTTTGCACATTCTCCCAGTGTCTGCGTGGGTTTCCTTTGGGTGCTCCGGTTTCCTTCCACTAATCCAAGGATGTGCAGTCCAGGTGAATTGGACATGTTAAATTGCCCAGTGTTCAGGGACATGTAGGTTAATTGCATTTCAGGGGTAAATTTAGGGAAATAGAGTAGGACAATGGGTCTGGGTAGGTTAATCTTCAGAGGGTCGATGTGGACTTGTTGGGCCAAGAGGCCTATTTCCACACTATAGAGAAATGACTTGGATGAGGAAGTGGAAGTGTGAGTTAGTGAGTTTATCGATGACACGAAGGTTGGGAGTGGTGGACAATGTGGAGGGCTGCAACGTGATATTGACAGGATTCCGAACTGGGCTGATAAGTGGCAGATGGAGTTTGACCTGGAAAAGTGTGAAGTGATTCATTTTGGTAGGTCAAATTTGATTACAGATGTAAAGGCAAGATTCTTGGCAGACTGGAGGAACAGTGGGATTTTGGGGTCCATGTTCATATTTCCCTCAAAGTTGCCACCCAAGTTGATAGGGTTGTTAAGAAGGCTCATGGTGTGTTGGCTTTCATTAGCAGAAGGATTGAGTTTAAGAGTTGCGAGGTTATGCTGCAGCTCTATTAATCCCTGGTTAGACCACACTTGGAATATTGTGTTCAGTTCTAGTCACCTCATTATAGGAAGAGTGTGAAAGCTTTAGAGAGGGTGCAGCGAAGATTTACCAGGATGCTGCCTGGACTGGAAGGCATGTCTTATGAAGAAAGGTGTGGGACTTTTCTCATTGGACTGAAGAAGGACAAGAGGTGGCTTGACAGAGGTGTATAAGATGATAAGAGGCATCGATCGAGTGAATAATCAGATACTTTTTCCCAGGGCAGAATTTTAAGGTAATTGGAGGAAGGTTTAGGGGAGATGTCAGAGGTCGGTTTTTTACATAGAGAGTGATGGGTGCATAGAATGCTCTGCCAGCAGTGGCAGTAGAGTCCGAGACATTAGGGATATTTAAGCAACTCTTGGATAGGCGCATGGATGATAGTAAAATGTAGGGTATGGAGGTTAGTTTGATCTTAGAGGAAGATAAAAGGTTGGCACAACATCAAGGGCTGAAGGGCCTGTACTGTGCTGTACTGTTTGATGTTCTATGTTGAGATGAGGAGGAATTTCTTCTGCCAGAACGTTGTGAATTTTTGAAACTTCTTGCTACAGAGAGCTGTGGGGATAAAGTCCTTGTGGAAATTTAAGGCTGAGATAGATAGATTCTTGATCAGTTGGGGAATCAAGGGTTGTGGAGAAATGGCAGTAAACTGGATGTGAGGAATGTTAGATCAGTTCCAATGCGACTGAATGGTGGAGCAGGCTGTGGGTTAGAACATTCTATTCTTATTTGTCATGGCCTTATGATCTTACAGCAATAATAAGCAATGCAACATTTAGAAACTGTTCAACAAAAATGCATTCCATTTAAAAAAAACAAAATACTTAGCAAGAAATGTCTACCTGTGGCTCGCAAAGCTGTTAAGAATTAAAAAGTTAAAAATCACACAACACCAGGTTATAGTCCAACAGGTTTAATTGGAAGCACACTAGCTTTCGGAGCGACACTCCTTCATCAGGTGATTGTGGAGCGTCGCTCCAAAAGCTAGTGTGCTTCCAATTAAACCTGTTGGACTATAACCTGGTGTTGTGTGATTTTTAACTTTGTACACCCCAGTCCAACACCGGCATCTCCGAATCATAAGAATTAAGAAGAGAGATGTGAGTGATGCAAAAGAAAATCTGTGAATTAAAAGTATTTTCAGAGGGCTACAAGAATTTTATAGCATGGAGCATAAATGAATATGAAAATAAAATAGCCACAAATGTAAGCTCAGATTGTGAGAGCTCTTTAAGATGCAGAGAAGTGACTGATGTAAACTGATGAATGACTGATGAATCTCTCTGAGGCAGAGGCAGGAGAAATCAGGAGAATGAGGAAATGGCATGAAAGAAATATTTTGTGCATGTCTTCACAGCAGCAGACAGATTACATATCAAAAATAGAAGGTAACTAAGGAGCTGTTAAGAATGAGGAATGTCAGATAATTAGCAGATATTAGCAGAGAAACCATATGGAGGAACATAAGAGACTAAAGGCTAACAAAAGCTGCAGGACCTATGGGCTTGCATTCTAGGATTCTTAAAAGAACGTTAGACATGTTGCTTATTATTTTCCAATAGCAAATCTTAGCAGGACTTATACACTTAATGATAAGGTCCTAGGGAGTGTTGCTGAACAAAGTTGCTTATTATTGCTGAACAACCTTGGAGTGCAGGTTCATAGCTCCTTGAAAGTGGAGTCGCAGGTAGATAGGATAGTGAAGAAGGTGTTTGGTATGCTTTCCTTTATTGGTCAGAGTATTGAGTACAGGAGTTGGGAGGTCATGTTGCGGCTGTGCAGGACATTGGTTAGGCCACTGTTGGAATATTGCGTGCAATTCTGGTCTCCTTCCTTTTGGAAAGATGTTGTGAAACTTGAAAGGGTTCAGAAAAGATTTACAAGGATGTTGCCAGGGTTGGAGGATTTGAGCTACAGGGAGAGACTGAACAAGCTGGGGCTGTTTTCCCTGGAGCGTGGGAAGCTGAGGGGTGACCTTATAGAGGTTTACAAAATTATGAGGGGCATGGATAGGATAAATAGAGAAGGTCTTTTCCCTGGGGTGGGAGAGTCCAGAACTAGAGGGCATAGGTTTAGGGTGAGAGGGAAAAGATATAAAAGAGACCTAAGGGGCAACCTTTTCACACAGAGGGTGGTACGTGTATGGAATGAGCTGCCAGAGGAAGTAGTAGAGGTTGGTACAATTGCAACATTTAAAAGACGTTTTGATGGGTATATGAATAGGAAGGGTTTGGAGGGATATGGGCCAAGTGCTGGCAGGTGGGACCAGATTGGGTTGGGATATCTGGTCGGCATGGATGGGTTGAACCAAAGGGTCTGTTTCTGTGCTGTACATCTCTATGACTCTATGACTAAATGTAATCATCAAAAAAAAAAGGAAAAACAGCAACCTTTATGTTGGTTAGCTTGGCATCAGTCATTAGAAAAATGCTGGCATTTATTATCATAGAACTCTTAACAAAGCACTCAGAAATGTGTATTATTAGACAAAGTCAGACTGGCTTTATATGAAAAAAATGAATTTTATTTGATTTTTTAGAGTCTGAAAGGAACATACTCGTCGGCAAGTGGGTTCTGATTGGCGAAGCCGTTAACATGGAGAACATAACAGTTAATGACAATTAGCAATTAACTGCCAGTCTTTGATAGATTTTAAAGCAGGCAGGTTGACTTTGATTGGTAAGGGCATTTCCAAGAAATATACGAACAAATGGCTGTCACCTATTTTCTTGTGTTGAAACAGATGCATTACGTGAAAAATAAATTGTCTATCCATAAAGAGCAGGACTCTGTAAATTAACATATGTAACTTCTAGTACACTGCAAATGTGCCACACTGCCAGGCCAGCTAACAACCCTCAATTGGTTGTCAGTGTAATTCCTTGAGCATTCAGCATTATTCAGAATGACAGTGAGTATTTGACACCTGTACCAATCAACCCCACCGCCCTGTGGCCCAACATTTCAACTCCCCCTCCCACTCTGCTAAGGACATGCAGGTCATTGGCCTCCTCCACTGCCACTCCCTCACCACCCAATGCCTGGAGGAAAAACGCCTCATCTTCTGCCTCGGAACCCAGGGCATCAATTTGGACTTCACCAGTTCCTCACTTCCCCTCCCCCCATCTTACCCCAGTTCCAACCTTCCAGCTCAACATGATCTGTCCTACCTGCCAATCCTCCTTCCCACCTATCTGCTCCACCCTCCTCTCTGACCTATCACCTTCATCCCCAGCCCAATCCACCTATTGTACTCTTGGCTACTTTCTCCCCAGCCCCACATTCCCCCCCCCCTCCCATTTATCTCTCCATCCCAGAGGTTCCCTGCCTCATTCCTGATGAAGGACTTCTGCCCAAAATGTCGATTTTCCTGGTCCTCGGATGCTGTCTGACCTGCTGTGCTTTTCCAGCACCACTCTAATCTAGACTCTGATTTCCAGCATCTGCAGTCCATTTGCCATTGAATATTTGACACTAAGTTTGGTAATTATGGACTGGTTGGGTGTGATCCAACCCTTGCGTGTTGTGAACAGCCAGAGAGAAAATGCTGTTTGATATAGAATAGCAGTCTACATACCAACAATGCAATTCATATACCACGCTACTCATTTGTGTGATCGGCAGAATGTCTTTTGTGCTTGACAACAGCATCTTCATTGCGGATGAGCCAGAAATAAAGGCTCTCAATTGGGTGAAGACTGATTTCAACACAATAAGTCAGAATCTCGCCAAACTGGATTGGGAACAGTTGCTTGCAGGGAAATCCACATGGCTCAAAGGTCAGGGCCAATATGTTGCCATAAAAGTGAAAAGGAGAACCAACAAGTCCAGAGAACCTGGAATGTCCAGAAATGTGCAGGATAAAAGAAAAAAGAAGCAGCTTATGTTAGACACCAAATGCTCAAACTAATGATAGCCTGGAGGACTGTGGAAAGACTACTTAAAAAGAGAGTTAGGAGAGTAGAGAGGGAGCAGAATGAAGCACTGGTGGACATTGTTATGTAAAATCCAAAGGTGTTTTTAAAAACTGTTAGGCACAAGAGAATAAATAGGAAAGAAAGTAGTGTCATGTGAGAAAGTGGATAAGGGGTGGTCCTCTGTCTCGTCAAGTGTAGGTGGTTGCTGTCGATCAGGGGGGTTATGGTGCCATTAGTTATGGGCATGGTCTGCATACCATCCAGGGGCTAGGCCATGGACATTTGCCCACTTGAGCTGGTCACAGTCAGAGAATCTGTCTAACTCTGATCCAGGGAGCAGGCAGTCATCAGTCCTGCAGATGCAGCAGCAGCATTCAGGGGCAGTAGTTGGGGAGCTGAAAGGACTAGTGGTCAGGGCTCTGATCAGTCATTTCCAGGGCTGCTCATCAATGTCAGTGAGATGAACGGGACCAATTGAGTCCCAAGATCCATGCATCAACCATTGCAGAGGGCTTAAGAAGGGTTGGGCAAAGGGGTATCCTTATCAAAAGGGATGGGAGTTAAGGTTTGGGGGTGCAGTGAGAGCAGTGGCATGTGTTGAGTTGGGTACAAGCATAGTGATGCAAGGGATTGGGTGGTATTATACAGATGGAGTGGTAGCTTCTGAGAGGGGATTGTTATTGGCAGTGACTATCACTGTGGCCTCCACAGAGGGAATGTAGAGGAGTAGAATGGGTAATAGGGTAATTAAGGTGTGATGTTGGTGTTCAGGGGGCAGGGAGGACAGTTGGAGATGTGAAGTTCAATGTGGTGGCTATTCACATTGGGAAGGGATGGGTGGGAATGGGCTGTTGAGGTCACGCGAGATAAAAGAGGACATGGAAGCTTTGGGGGCTATCTAGTGACCAGGAGGAACCCAATGTTCTTGATGCCCACTGCAAGCAGTATTCCCTGCCATCACTTGCCCTTTTCTTTGGTGAAATGCTGTTGAAAAATGCTGAGGATGAAGGCAGTGTTAGTTTGATGGGTGAAAGTGTGGGATTCCCGTTGGCTGGACACTAGGACATTGAAGAGGCAAATACATGAAGCATGCATTTGTAAACTGCAACCACATTTCATTTGCAGTTGTTTTGTCATCCATTTGCATTGTGTGCAGAGTGAATATGCTGAGACTTCATTTGCTGGTCACAGGCAATTTGGACATTGCCATGTTACTTGCTCCAGGAACTGAGATTGGGAGCAGTTTTCTGAGGAGAAGGACGACAAGGGACACTGGGGAAAAGGGAACCCTCCTAATCCGTGTCAGCTCAACTGTGTCAGGAACTGCAGGACCTCATTAATGCCTATCCCAGTGGATGAGAGCTGGCTGCCACAGAACATCATGAAATTAAACTAAAGGTTGATAATGATGCTAACACTCAGTTTGCATTGTGGGGCAGACCTGCAGCAACCACACATTTTATTTGTGTGTGTTTTTGGTGACTGTAAACAGAAGCTCATCTGTTTCATTTTCTGATTTCTTGCCTGTATGTGATGTTCCCCAACTAGACGTAGGTCTCCAGCAGACATTGGTGTCAGGATCGCAGTGATTTAGAGAGGGTGTTTAAATGGGATGTAGCTTGGGACAGGTAAACTGTGTGGCCCTGTTGCTTAAAGAGTGACTGGGATGAGAGAATAAGATAATAAGTATGAGAAGGTTTTAGCCTTGCCAGCTGTGAGCCATGTGGCTTTGTAACTGAGAAGGAGCAGCATCAGGTTGTCAATACTTGCCTGGCTGCACAGTGACCATTTCTACATGGCATGGTGTTATGGTCCAGTTCAGACCCGCTCAAAATATAGCATGGACCTTAAAGGTCGATACGTTCTAGATGCAATGTGACTGGTTCAATTATTTGACATTAAGTAAAACACAATTTATTGAAACACAACAGTTAAAATACAAACAAAAGAAAGAGGAATTTAGAATAACAACTATTGGAAAATCTAACCAATTCCAATTATTAATTAATTCTTCCAATGTAGTAATATCACATAAACACACCCCTTGGCAAAAAGGAGATCTCTAGTCCAGGAGGAAAAGAAATCGAGAAAGTTCAAAGGAAATAATAGCTAGGATTCACTGATGCTTCTAACTCTTTTGAGACCCCAAAGGCTCCTGGTTAAAACTAAACCTAAACAAATGAAAATAAAGAGTCTGGTCTCTGAGAGCTGGCCACACCCAGGCTGCTTCCATTGTTCCAAATTTTAAAAAAAAACCTAAGGCTTCACAAATTGTTTACTTTCTTAGAGACAGCTTCCTATCTCTACCTTACAACCTCTCTTCCAAACGAAAGGACAAAATAACATCTTAAAGTGACAACATAATCACAATGATCACAAGGGATACCAGGTAGAAAGTGAGGACTGCAGATGCTGGAGAGGCAGACTTGAAAAGGGTGGCGCTGGAAAAGCGCAGTCGGTCAGGCAGCAGTAGAGTTGACGTTTCAGGCAAAGGCCCTTCCTCAGGAATGTCTGCCTTTTGGTAAATATTCACTGGGTGGTGAGCTGTTTCAGAAATGGCGTGTGCTAAGACGGGACCAGAATCAAACAGGGGCTTATCATAGGACTGAGATAGATAATTAATGAGGTGAATTTGGTTTGATACGACAAATGATCTTGTTGAGACATGCAGCAAGAAACCCTCCCAAAAAACTCCATGAGACTGGCACTTAGCAAAACAAAAGCTGAAAGAGACAATTCAGAGATGTGCAGGTTAGGTGAATTGGCCATGCTAAAATTGCCCGTAGTGTTAGGTAAGGGGTAAATGTAGAGGTATGGGTGGGTTGCGCTTCGGCGGGGCGGTGTGGACTTGTTGGGCCGAAGGGCCTGTTTCCACACTGTAAGTAATCTAATCTAATCTAATCTAATCTAATCTAATCTAATCTAAATATAGAAGGTTAAATGCGTGGGCAGCAAGTTGTTGATGTGAAGTTATTCAGTGTTGAGAATAGTAGAGCAGCATATTTTTAAAAAGGTATGAAACTTGTATTTACTCATACAAAGGATGCAGAAAATTAGCACTTGAATTCAGCAAGTATTGAGGAAAACACATTTGGATGTTAGCTTTTATTGCAAGATGAATAGATAAGGAAGACCTACTACAGGGCTTTGGTGAAACTACATCTGGAATATTGCATGCAATTTTGGTCTTCATTTCGAAGAGAGTTACACTTACCCTGGGGACAGTACAGTGAATGTTCATGAGGTTGTTCAGTGGGATGAGGACATTGTTCTACGATGAGAGGTTGCATAAATTGGGCTGATATTCTCAGGAGGTTAAAAGAATGAGAGGGAGGGCTGTTGTAATGCAGTGGCAGTGTCCCTACCTCTGAACCCAGAGACCTGGATTCAAGTCCCACCTGCTCAAAAGTATGTAATAACATGTCTGAACAGCTAGATTAGAAAATATCTCAAAAAATGAGAGGTGATCTCATTAAATCATAGAGAATTCCAAATGACAGGGTAGATATTCAATGATGATTTCCCATCGTGTGAACTAATTTGTGGAGGCGCGATCTCGTGATAACAAATTGAGAATTTAGGATTGAGATGAGAAGTCTTTTCACTCAAAGGCTTGTGAATGTTTGGAATTTTGTATTGTATAGACTTAAGTTCTATAAATTTATAAATTCTATACATTTAAGGCTGGGATAAACAGATTGGCCTCGCCATGCATCAAAGGAATAGATAGGATAGTGGAATTGAAGCTCACGATTACATTTGATTGTATTGGGAATAATGGAACAGAATCAAGAGGCTGAATGGTCTGCTCTTGTTCCTATATATTATGTCCTTCAGTATGAATTAGTTACTTGCTTTTGGCAATTTTCAAATCACGGAATTGGGGTGAATGCCCAGTTGCCTGAGTGCAAACTAGTATGATCTTTACAATGGGTGGAAAAGGGAGATGTGAAGCAATGTCAGGAGTGCACTTCACTCAGCATTGATTCCCAACGTCTGTGTTAACAGTTCTGCTTATCCTCAATCCTTTCCTGGGACTTTGTGCAAAGCCTGATATTCGATTTATATGTGTTCTGTTTCCACGTCTTTTGAAGACTTACCTGCAAAACATAAACACTCCAACATCAGAGATAAGTTTGAATATTGCCCCTACTCATAAATCACTGGGATTAATGACAATGAATAACTTGGTAACTGGTTTGCAAGATAAAGATATTCCAGAATAATGAGGTTCAGGCTTAACAAAAAGGCCTTAAATACATAAGCAAGTAAATTTAATGTGGAACAAAAAAAAACCCCGTACAACTCCTGTCAAGACACAGCTAAGGAGCACTTTGGGACCAAAAAAGGAAATGCAAGTATGAGCTAAAAAGACAGAGATTCAGGCCAATTACAGCAGCTCGGGCTGGAGAGAAGAATGAGAAAACCATCTGTAAAATGAGCTCAAGGGGAAATGGGGCAGTTAAGTGTACCCAAAACTGAACCTCGAATATGACCACTGATGCCACAAAGAAACAAAAGGACAAGGGTTGAAAGGGATGAAGGAAACTTTTAAGACAAATATGAGAAAATTCTTTTTCATATGGTGACAATCAGCAGTTGTGATTAATTCAGAGATTAAACATCAAAACTAATGCCTGGAATCATATAAACGTCAATTCAATACAGTGGGGGGGGGAGGCAGGGAGATGGTTGGGATTCCTCAAATGCAAATGAGTTTACAGATCAATCTGTAAAATGCACAGAGACAGAAATTCAAGGCTTTGGCTGGCATCCCACTATCATCATCTTAGATACTCCAGACTACAAAGGGAGAAAAAAATAGTTAGGTTCCTGACATTTGTTCACTGACCCCTGCCATCATGTGTTCATTGATGATTACTAGTTGAGTAAGGTCGCCAGCTCGAGTTGCACAAATTTCTGGAGCTTTCATCACAGGATCTCCCCTCTCTTAAGCACTTTATTCCCATTCTGCTGTCGTTGGTTACATGGTCACCCCACAGACAAACCTGTTCAGTAGACTGCCTTCAGATGTGGTCTCTCCATTGACCTGCACAGTTACAGCAGAACCTCCATACATTTATATTCCATTCACTGTGTAATGAATGACAGAATTGCTAATCACTTTCTGTCCCTGTTACAAACTATTTGTGAATCATGTACTGGGACATGCAGGTCTCTCGGTTCCTCCAAGTTCTGAATTGGAACTTAGGAAATAGGAGTAAGAGAAGGTCATTTGGCCTATCGAGTGTGCTCCACCACTCTAATTGATCATGATTATCTGCCTCAACACCACTTTTTCTCATCTTTCCATATCCTTTGATAGCTTCTCATATTTATATAAATGTGTTGATCAGTGTCTTGAACATACTTAGTGACTAAGTTTGCACAGCTCTCTGGGATACCGATTTAGCACCCTCTGGGTAAAGAAACTCCTGCTCATCTTAGTCTTAAATGGCCTACCCCTTAACCTGAGGCAGTGATTAGATTCACCAGGCAGTGAAAACATCCTATTGTTATGGCTGAGATTGGAGGACTAAACCATATCTCTGTCGAGTCCAGCTATATCACTGGTCGCAACATCAATTTAATTGCTTTACCCAGTTATAGATATGGTCATTTATCTACTTTCTCTTTATTAAAATTAAAATAATGAAACAAAACCAGATTTTATGAGAAACAACAAAATTATTGATTTATTGTGAGAACAGGACTTATTCAGCAAAGAAATAAAGCTAATTCACATCATTTGAAGGAGGAAATTATAAATATTTATAATTCAAAATGATCCCCATATATATACAAACACTAACTAAAAGTAAACAAAATCTGCTGAGATTAATTTTGCTATAAAAGAAACACTTTGATCAATATTTCTTTGTTCTTGACAGACAAAAGGGACAATGTTTGAAATGTTTAAGGTGGTTTTCAGTCTGTGCGTGGCCCATGTAGAAGGGTGTCATTGAACACAAGTTGTCAGTAGGCCATTTACAGATGCAGTTCATTTTAAGAATCATTGAAAATTCAGAGATTTTTCAGGAGAACAGCCTCATTGGCTGCTCCTTCCTCAAGGTTAGGTTGCCCTATGGGTCATAAACATATAGATTCCAATGTGTCTGGTTTGTATGGGTTTTAGGGCCAACTTGATTACAGCTAACAGATTCTGCATCAGGCAAAGGCTTTCAAGTTTTCTTAAAAGCAACATTTGTGCAATGAAGGAGCAGTGGTCAGTCCTCCGAGCTCAGCTTTTAGAATCAGAGTTCAAGAGATGTACAGCACGGAAACAGACCTTTCATTCCAACTCGTCCATGCGGATCAGGTATCCTAACTTAATCTAGTCCCATTTGCCAGAACTTGGCCTATATCGCTCTAAACCCTTCCTATTGGGCGGCATGGTGGCTCAGTGGTTAGCACTGTTGCCTCACAGTGCCAGGTTCTGGATTAGTGGTGCTGGAAGAGCACAGCAGTTCAGGCAGCATCCAAGGAGCAGCGAAATCGGCGTTTCGGGCAAAAGCCCTTCATCAGGAATAAAGGTAGTAAGCCTGAAACGTGGAGAGATAAGCTAGAGGAGGGTGGGGGTGGGGAGAAAGTAGCATAGAGTACAATAGGTGAGTGATGGAGGGGATGAAGGTGATAGGTCAGGGAGGAGAGGGTGGAGTGGATAGGTGGAAAAGGAGATAGGCAGGTGGGACAAGTCCAGACAAGTCATGGGGACAGTGCTGAGCTGGAAGTTTAGAACTAGGGTGAGGTGGGGGAAGGGGAAATGAGGAAACTGTTGAAGTCCACATTGATGCCCTGGGGTTGAAGTGTTCCAAGGCGGAAGATGAGGCGTTCTTCCTCCAGGCATCTGGTGGTGAGGGAGCAGCGGTGAAGGAGGCCCAGGACCTCCATGTCCTCGGCAGAGTGGGAGAGGGAATTGAAATGTTGGGCCACGGAGCGGTGTGGTTGATTGGTGCGGGTGTCCCGGAGATGTTCCCTAAAGCGCTCTGCTAGGAGGCGCCCAGTCTCCCCAATGTAGAGGAGACCGCATCGGGAGCAACGGATACAATAAATGATATTAATGGATGTGCAAGTAAAACTTTGATGGATGTGGAAGGCTCCTTTAGGGCCTTGGATAGAGGTGAGGGAGGAGGTGTGGGCGCAGGTTTTACAGTTCCTGCGGTGGCAGGGGAAAGTGCCAGGATGGGGGGGCTGGGTTGTAGGGGGGTGTGGATCTGACCTCACAGTGCCAGGGACCTGGGTTTGATTCTAGCCTTGGGGCATCTGTCTGTGTGGATTTTGCACATTCTCCCCGTGTCTGCATGAGCTTCCTCCGGGTACTCTGGTTTCCTCCTGCAATCACAAAGGTGTGCTGGTTAGGGTGAATTGGCTGTGCTAAATTGTTCATAGTGTTCAGGGATGTGTAGGCTAGGTGCATTAGTAAGGGCTAAAAATAGGGTAGGGAAATGGGTCTGGGTGTGTTACTTTTCAGAGGATAGGTGTGGACTTGTTGGGCCTGTTTTCACACTGTAGGGATTCAAATTCTAATTCTAATTCTAATTCCAATTCTATTCATAATACTCATCCAAGTGCCTTTTTAAATGTAATTGTACCAGCATCCACCACTTCCTCTGGCAGCTTATTCCGTGCATGCACCACCTTCTGTATGAAAACGATGCCCCTTAGGCCCCTCTTAAATCTTTCCCCTTTCACCCTAAACCTATGCCCTCTAGTTCTGGACTCCCCCCCCACCCCAGAGAAAAGACCTTGTCTATTTATCCTAACCATGCCCCTCATGATTTTATAAACCTCTACAAGGTCACCCCTCAGCCTCTAATTCTCTCAGGGAAAACAGCCCCAGCCATTTCAGCCTCTCCCGATAGCTCAAATTCTCCAACCCTGGCAACATCCTTGTAGATCTTTTCTGAACCCTTTTAAGTTTCCCAACATCCTGATTTGTTTTGGTTTTAGCAGTCTGGCTGTTCAGAGCCACTGGTCAGTTTTCTGATCCTCTCTCTCTCTCTGATATCTCTCCTGTAAGAAACTGTATTTGACTTTACCTTTTTTGCCAAGGGGGTGTTCATAGGGGCATTGCAAATATTTGGAACAGCATCATTAAGTTGCGATAGAGTCGGTTAGGTTTTCAGACAGGTTGATATTCTGTATTCTGTTCTTTTTTGTCTGTGTTTCATTTGGTAAAATGATTTTTTTTTAAACTGAGGGCTTTTGATCAGCTGCATCACTTCTAGAATATCCACTATATACCTGCTTAAAATAACCAGGAAATGGGTATGGGCTACCTTCTTGACATGTTTTAAGGAGAGATTAGGAATGATAAAGGGCTTTGCCCGAAACGTCGATTTTCCTGCTCCTCGGATGCTGCCTGACCTGCTGTGCTTTTCCAGTACCATTCTAATCTTGACTCTAACCTCCAGCATCTGGAGTACCCACTTCTGCCTATGTTTTGAGGAGGTATGGCCTGGTCCATAACAGCTGTCATACTGGACCCTGGACAAATATTTTTCCAGAAAGGCACAGCTGTGCTGGGTAACTTCTTTCTCAGCAAATTGTGTCCCAGCTGAACTGCACACAACAGCCATAAACCTAGAGGAGAAATGTCAACCTTTTTGAAAGTTTGGGACTAATCTGTGATGTTCATTATTTCAACAACCTGTTCAGACATTCTGTAACAGACTTCGAGCGCAGGTGGGATTTCAGTGCAGGTCTTCAAGCCGAGAGATAGGGTCACCACCACAATGCCGCAAGAGCCTTTTGGTTAAACAGG
This sequence comes from Chiloscyllium plagiosum, assembly GCF_037043375.1. Classification (NCBI taxonomy): domain Eukaryota; kingdom Metazoa; phylum Chordata; class Chondrichthyes; order Orectolobiformes; family Hemiscylliidae; genus Chiloscyllium; species Chiloscyllium plagiosum. The sequence goes on along the minus strand of NW_028270149.1, from coordinate 87,762,632 downwards.
GCTGATACAAGGATTGGCATCTGATGTTCCTGGCTGTTTGATCTGATTATGTGTTACCCAATCAGGTTACTTTGTCCTTTTGTTTCCTTATTCTCTCATGTCACTGGCAAGACTAGCACTTGTCGGCTATCCCTGAACTGAATGGTCTGCTGGGTTCTTATAGAGGGCAGTTCAGAAGCAATCACTTGCTGTGAAGTGTCATGTGTAATATCTGCTGGTTAGCTTGTCAATGTTGCTGCATTATTACCCCACAGTTAGAATGCATCCTGTACAAGCAGATAATGTACACAACAGGTAGTTCAATCATAGTTTAATTATAATTTCAGATTTTAACTCAAAGGGTTAATTACACATGAGGCTGGCAGCGGAGATAACAGAATTCTCTTTCAAAATTAGATGATCCGTCTCTAATACATCAGTGTCTACAATTTCAAACCTATGCTTTTCTTTTTGGCATTTTGAGCAGGATTGAAATGCTTCAGAATTATTTTCATCAGTGAGAGGACAGACTGAATGTGACTGCAGGTGGGTCAGATCTCTGCTCACAAACATTTGCATTTATGCAGCACCTTTCCCATAATGCACTGTTTGAACTGTCATTACTGTTGCAATGTAGGAAACATGAAACCTAATGTAGTCGCAGTGAGCTCTCACAAACTGCAAAGTGATAATGACCAGTAAAACTGCTTCTGGAGTTGGTTGAGAATTGAATTTTAGCCCGGATATGAGGGATAGGTCTGCTGTACATATTCAAATAGCACCACTGCAGGTACCATCCATTCTGGGGGTCATATGGAGATTCAGTTTAACATCTTGTATGGGAAAACAGCACAAGTGAGCATCCAGCACTCCTTCAGTACTGTATTCACTTCTTTATTTACCCAAAACTTCGAACTGAAACTTGAGTACAATCAGTTGAACCACATCAAAGGCTGCAGAAATGCTATATTTTGGACCAGGGCATCTTAAACATAAGGAATCTTTCTATAATGGATGTAATAACTAATGCAATCATTTAACTACTTTTTCTCTTTTTATTAATTCATTAAGATCTAATTGTCTGTATAAAAAGGAAAAAAAAACGCAGACCTCCTGATGGATCTTACCACTGCTCTGCTTGTTGTCAGAGAACATACATGCTGCAGAGACAGGCAGGTGGGGTTGGCTTCAGTACTGCTCTCTGTGCCGTTAGGTCACTCCAGCCTTTTCCCTCCAAACCCCAACTTGCAAATCCTCAGCTTCTGATACATCTGAGTATAGGAGATAGTGAAATGTGAGGCACATTGATGGCCATCAATGTTTAAGAGTCCTTTTGTTTGCAGATAATTAAAATGTAGGGCACAAGTACAAACACTAATCAAAAACACCAAGACAATGTTAACCTTTAGAACAAGAGGTTTAGAGTGAGAAGAAATTTTGTTACAGCTACACAAAACCCTGAACCGGACACATTTGGAGAGATGACTACATTTTTGGACAATGCCTTAGAAATGATATTGTGAATTTGATTAGAGTGTAACACAGGTGCAAATCAATCAAGGTCTTACACAAACTCAAAGGAGTTTAGTGGCAATGCCTTGTAACAATACAACAAAGTTAAAGGACTGAATAGTAGATCCATCCTGTGTGACAAGCAGAACAACTGAGTGCCCAGCTATTGTTTCCATTGAATAGGCTCAGCTGGCTCAACAGCGTTCAGTTAATGATCAGAGGAGCTAAATGGCTTCCTCCTGTTTCTGTGGATGTGTAGCATCGGTGGAACATATAGAGGAAGTGGATTGCGATTGTCCAACCTATTTCACAGGGCTAGATGTAACTCTATAAGAAATTTGCTTGTCTTTGAGGTATAAACAATGTGGATATAACATAGAAACTTAATTAACTTTAGTAAATATTTTTGGCATATTTTGTCATAGAAATCATAAAGATGGGGTTTATTTATCACTGATGAAAAATAATATATCACTTGACAGGATTCACAGCCAATTTTCTTGCTAAGCTGTTTTCTCATCTTTTCTGACTCACTGTTTCTTCATCTTCTAAGGATTTCTGGGCTGTCTGGGACTTTCCTCTGGTATTATGAGATTCTCTGATTCCAACATTTTCCCTCTTGCTGATATCCACTGCCAAGTTTCTGAAATTAATTTTCACAACATTCTCTCTGTATATTTGGCTTTGCCAATGGGAGGTGGGAGTCACTAGTAAGGCTTTTTGCCCATATCCATCCAGCTAGTGTCTGTATTTTCTGAAACATCGCCGTGTGCCAATCCACCTTCAACCTCTCTGTTCCACTGAAACAGGAAGAGATCCTTGATCTTTTCAAGTCATTTGTGTAGGAACAGGAAAAGGCCACTCAGCCCCTCAAACCTGCAACACTCAGAACAGGAGGAGATCATTCAATGCTTTTAATCTGCTACATTGAGTACAGTGTGGAACCATTTAAGCCCTGCAATTCTGTTGTACCATTAGGTTAGATCCATTTCAATGGATAACTCAATTTCTTCCATATCTCTTGTTAAAGTTGCTTAATATAAATCTATTAATCTCATCGTGGAAGATCTAGCTGACCACCTGTACTCACAGAAATTTGAGGGAAGAGTTTCATCCTCCATGGTATTTTGAGTGAAAAGATTTTTCATGGTTTTCCTCCTGAACATCTTGGATCCATTTATAAGATTACACCTCTTGTTGTAGACTCCACCCTCTTCATGACCCTGTTACCTTAGGTGATGGTCAGTATGTCGATATACCTTTAAGAGACATGCCCATGACATTATTACCATGTCACAGCATGTGACCTGAAGATACAAAGCTCTTAGACTCCATGTTATTCAGGGCCATGTGCAGCAAGACACACTGAAAGGACCATGCCAAATAGATTGCTATCAGTCCAGACTCTGATGTGTCTGTGAAAGTAGTATTTGTGAATATTAGTGAGGCATAACAAAGGTTTGTTGGATCTTTCAATATTACCCAGTTTCTCATGTTACATGATATAACAGAAATATTTCCACAATTGTTCTTATAACTGGAGCTGGCCATAGTGTGTGTGTGTGTGCGTGTGTGTGTGAGAGAGAGAGAGAGAGAGAGAGAGAAAGTGGCATTTTGCTCTTGCTAGTTTTCTGGCATTTCTTTCTTAACACATTGACAGTAACCCTGGCACAGAGACAGTGTAAGAGCATAAGCAGCGAGGCAGTGTTAGGATGAGATCCTGGGACACAATGCAGGGGTGCTGCAACTCCCATTGCCTATTACAGTGTGATGTTTAACAAAGACTGAAGAAGAGCAGATATAAAACATCGTTTCTGTGTGTTTGAATGTAATGGTTCCCTGGTAACATGATAAGTGTGCCACATTACCTCTGAGGATAAGGAAATATTTTTCGATGTGAGTTGCTTCATTGATAAAGCCTTGGCCTCCCCCCACTACTCACCTCGTAATCACTGTTTTGCTGTCATGACAACACTTCACATCACTTTGTAATTCTCGCATGGGGGTCACATAGCATTTCCATGGCAACTTCCTTAGAAAATCACTTCTGTAAATACAACCTTATCCTCATACAGAACATTCCCACCAATTCGCAGGGAGATTACCACACTGGGAAACTTCGGCCGGCCTAGCCTTTGTTCTTGTTTAAAAGCTAGGATGAAGTGAGGAATCACATCAGAATTTGGAGACGCACCGTGTGGCACAAATCGCTAACTTAGTTTTTTTTTCCATATACAAGAATTCTGTTTCAGTAGGATATTTGAATGCATAGAAATTAAGAGCACAGAATAAGGCTATTCACTCCATTGTGGCTCTGCTGACTCCTTAACAGATGTCTTAATAAATTTTACACTGCTCCATGTTTTCCTTATTGCCCTATATCAATCATAAGTAAATCCCATTGCCCTACCTTTTCCTCATCCCCTCCTATCAATCCCAAATGAATCCCTCTTCTCCACAATCACTCCATAGCCCTATTCCATGGCTCAAAGTGCATGGAGACAGATGGCAGCTTTGCTCCCAAGAGACTATGGAAACACACAGATCAATTCCATCGTGTCAACCAATCAAATAAATTTTATCTGTAAGTCAAAAGGACAGAATCTCTGAAGAGCTGCTCCTCTAATCACAGCAGCCTTTCTTCTGTGCAAGTTACAGTAATTATGGGAGGGTGTGGTGGTGGGTGGTGGGGCAAGGGGAGAAACAGCCTGTTCTTGGAGGAGCACCAAATACATGGCAACGCAAGTGGCAGCAGTAAGGGAGTTACTGGGAGTCCAGGAGCTGCCTTTGTACCTGACTTCAGGGTTTTTGTTTCCCCTGAGAGTTAAGCCTCACGGTTTCTTTTTGCCAAAGGATGCACCTTTTGCCAAGTGCAGTAAGGCAGGAAACTGCAAGAGGAAAGGCTTCAGAGTGCTAGGGGTGGGGGAAGGCTGGAAATGGTGTGAGCGGAGAGGGAAGTTGGAAATGAGAGAGAAAACAATTTTAGACCAGTAAACAAAAAAATATGCAGCCAGGAAAAGCTGCAATTATTGAGGTAATGAATTATGAGCAATTCCATGTGAAATGTACATTTCAGGGTGGATTAGTTCAGGTGCTATTATATGGGAAATATGTAACAGGTATTATTGTGATGAACACTATATATACTTACATTTTAAATCTGGGATTGAAATTTATGATGCAGGAAAAACAGTGGTGCCTGCTGAAAATCCTCCAGCTTTATGGAAATGTGATGAAAATGCATGTGCTGTTGTCTTGTACCAGTTTAAGTACCATGGTGTCAAGGGAATAAATTACTTTGTTGTTTATTGCAGCTTTAAATTTAATTAAGGATCTCCTTCGCTCTGTCTTAAGTCTTTCCCCAGTACAACAATGTCTCTCCATAACCTTGTATTGAACCTAAAACTAGTTGCACTGACCCATTCTCTCCCCGTAGCGCTGTGTCAAACCCAAATCAATTTATCTATTTATTGTCACATGCATTTTGTTTCAAGATACTGATAATAGTGTTGTACAGTGTCGCCAGTCTCCAGCGCATCTTAAATCACAGAAAAGTAAACCAAAACATAGAACACACAGGCAGGAAAATACAGAAGTAAAGAAATAGTGTTCAGTTTTACAGTCCTTCTTGTTAAGTGCTCTGTCATCAGCATGGTGACCAGCCACGAGTCCTCGTCACTGCGCCACAACAGCTTTGGTGTCATCTTGCCTTCACCTCTGCTCTTGCCATTATCAGATCTCACTCAACCTTGCCAATGTAGCAAAAGTGAGGACTGCAGATGCGGGAGATCAGAGCCTAGATTAGAGTGGTGCTGGAAAAGCACAGCAGCTCAGGCAGCATCCGAGGAGAGGGAGAATTGATGTTTTGGGCAAAAGCCCTTCATCTGGAAGGAAGGCAGGGAGCCCTCCGGGGTGGAGAGATAAATGGGCAGTGAGAGGGGCTGGGGAGAAGGTAGCATAGAGTACAATAGGTGGATGGGGGTGGGGATGAAGGTGATAGGTCAGAGAGGAGGGTGGAGCAGATACGTGGGAAGGGAGATTAGCAGGTAGGACAGGTCATGAGGATGGTGCTGAGCTGGAAGGTTGGAACTGGGGTGAGGTGGGGGAGGGGAAATGAGGAAACTGATGAAGTCCACATTGATGCCCTGGGGTTGAAGGGTTCCGAGGCGAAGATGAGGCGTTCTTCCTCCAGGCGTTGGGTGGTAAGGGAGCAGTGATGGAGGAGGCGCAGGACCTGCGTGTCCTCAGCAGAGTGGGAGGGGGAGTTGAAATGTTGGGCCACAGGGCGATGGGGTTGATTGGTGCGGGTGTATTGGGGATGTTCCCTAAAGCCTTCTGCAAGGTGGCGTCCAGTCTCCCCAATATAAAGGAGACCTCATCTGGAGCAATGGATACAATAAATGACATTTGTGGATGTGCAGGTAAAACCTTGGATGTGGAAGGCTCCTTTGGGGCCTTGGATGGAGGTGAGGGGGGAGGTGTGGGCGCAGGTCTTGCAATTCCTGCGGTGGCAGGAGAAGGTGCCAGGACGGGAGGGTGGGTTGTTGGGGGGTATGGACCTGACCAGGTAGTCCCGGAGGGAAAGGAGTGGGCAAGGAAATATATCCCTGTTTGTGGGCTCCGTTTGTAGATGGCAGAAATGTCGGCGGATGATGCGATGTATACGGAGGTTGGTGGGGTGGAAGGTGAGGACCAGGGGAGTTCTCTCCTTGTTGCGGTTGAATGGGTGGCATTTAAGGGCTGAGGTGCGGGACATGGATGAGATGCATTGGAGGGCATCTTCAACCATGTGAGAAGGGAAGTTATGATCTTTAAAGAAGGAGGCCATCTGGTGTTCTGTGGTGGAAATGGTCCTCCTGGAGCAGATATGGCAGAGGAATTGGGAATACGGGATAGCATTTTTGCAGGATGTAGGTTGGGAAGAGGTGTAATCCAGGTAGCTGTGGGAGTCAGTGGGTTTGTAAAAAAAAAAGTCAGTGTCAAGTCGGTTGTCATTTTTGGAGATGGAGAGGTCCAGAAAGGGGAGGGAGGTGTCAGAGATGGTCCAAGTGAATTAAGGTCAGAGTGGAATGTGTTAGTGAAGCTGATGAAGTGCTCAACCTCCTCATGAGAGCACAAAGTGGCACCGATGCAGTCATCAATGTAGCAGAGGAAGAGCTGGGGAGTGGTGCCGGTGTAACTACGGAAGATGGACTGTTCTACATAGCCGACAAAGAGACAGGCATAGCTGGGGCCCATACGGGTGCCCATGGCTACCTCTTTTGTCTGGAGGAAGTGGGAGGATTCGAAGGAGAACTTGTTAAGGGTGAGGACCATTTCAGCCAAACGAATGAGTGAGTCAGTTGAAGGGTACTAATGGGGACATCAGGAGAGGAAACAACGGAGGGCTTGGAGGCCCTGGTCATGGCGGACAGAGGTGTAGAGGGATTGGATATCCATGGTGAAGATGAGGCAATGGGGGCCAGGGAAATGGAGGTCTTGCAGGAGGTGGAGGGCATGGATGCCTGGACATCCTGGACTAGGGGGGATAGGACAGTATCAAGGTGGGTGGAGATGAGTTCGGTGGGGCAGAAGCAGGCTGAGACAATGGGTCAGCCGGGGTGGTCAGGCTTGTGGATCTTGGGGAGGAGGTAGAATCAGGCAGTGCGGTGTTCCTGGACTATGAGGTTGAAGCTGTGGATGGGAGATCTGCTGAGGTGATGAGGTTCTGTATGGTCTGGGAGATGATGGTTTGGTGATAGGGGGGGTGAGGTCATGGTCGAGGGGGAGTTCGGAGGAGGTGTCTTTGAGTTGGCATCTGGCTTCAGTGGTGTAGAGGTCAGTGCGCCAGACTACCACTGCATCCCCTTTAACTGCTGGTTTGACGGTGAGGTTGGGATTGGAGCAGAGGGATTGGAGGGCTGCGCATTGTGAGGGTGAGAGGTTGGAGTGGGGGAGGGAGGTAGACAGGTTGAGGCAGTTAATGTCTGGCGGCAGTTGGAAATGAAGAGATCGAGGGCAAGTAATAGGTCAGTGCGGGGTGTCCAGCTGGATGGAGTGTTTGGAGATGAGTGAAGGGTTCCTCAGAAGGTAGGTGGGAGTCCTGATTGAGAAAGTAAGCTCTGAGGCGGCGGAAGAAGTGTTGAATCATGACGCATATTGAATTCATTGATACATGGATGGAGGGGAATAAAGGTAAGGCCTTTGCTGAGGACTGATTGTTTGTCCTCAGTGAGGGGAAGGTCTGGGGGGATGGCAGGGCTGGGAGCTAGGACCTGGTGTCGGTGTGGAGCTGGGAGTGGGGTGGAGTTCACCCAGTTTCCTCATTTCCCCTCCCCCTTACCCCAGTTCCAACCTTCTAGCTCAGCACCATCCTCTTGACCTGTCCTACCTGCCAATCATCCTTCCCACCTATCTGCTCCACCCTCCACTCAGACCTATCACCTTCATCCCACCCCCATCCACCTATTGTACTCTTGGCTACCTTCTCCCCAGCCCCACATCCCTCCCATTTATCTCTCCACCCCAGGGGCTCCCTGCCTTCATTCCTGATGAAGGGCTTTTGCCCAAAACGTCGATTCTCCTGCTCCTCAGATGCTGCCTGACCGACTGTGCTTTTCCAGCACCACTCTAATCTTGCCAATGTAGCTGTACCGATGCCTCTGGATACTGCACCAGCTCAAACTCGATTCCACTGGCACCATGAGTCCACTTCGGGCCTACCTTACTGATGTAGCAACTGCTGATGCTGCCAGTCTTGTACTGGGCACACACTTGCTTCCACCACTGCATCCATGAATCTACATTGGATATAGTTGCCGCCTGGAACCCCCCCCCCCCCCCCCCCCCAAACTTACCACCACCACCACCAACTCTGCAGGTGCGAGTCAATGCTAGGACTGCCGTTCGATTCAGGGTCCACTGACTGACTCTGGGTCACTCGCCACAGCCAATGCCATTGATCTCTTCAACAAAAGGCAACTAAAGGAAAAAGAAACAAGAAAAGAGCAAAGAAAGGTAAGCTAAAATAAAAGTAGATCGAGCAGACGAGCACCTCCGTTTTACCAGAGTTCTGCTGTTCCAATTCTACCATTCCACTGTTTCCTCATTGCCCTGTATCAATCCCATAATTGTAATACCTCCCTGTACCCCAAAGCACTGAACCCATTTATCCCCATCATGCTTTCTTAGTACCACTGACCCTGCTCTCTAACTGTGGTTCATTTTTCCCATAATCCTTGATTTGCTTTCTGTACCAGGTGAATGTTTCTGTCATCTGTTCTTCAAGCACACCCTGTCAGAAAGAATTCCCAGAGTCAATTACCCACTCTCATACCTCTTTCCCTCCCCCGCCCTGCTCCACTTACCTTTCTCAACTGGTAACTGCATTAAACCATCACAGCTCATCAGTCACTCCCAATCAGACAATATTTTTTTTCTTTGTGCTCTATTATACACTTCAGTCTACGGAATATTTTACAAAGTTCCCAATAATCTCGTATAACATTGGGAAGTAGGATAAAATGTTTGTGCATCACTTTTTATTACCTTATGTTCTTTGTTGGTGGTTAATCAATAAACTCTGAACCTAGAGTTCACTCAACTCCTGATTCCTTGAACGTGAGATTTAATAGTGAGTATCAATAGGCTTTACTTCACTGAAAGGCTTCATGACCATTCACTCGACGTTGTCTTCTACCCTAGTCTCTCAGCATTGAGGGTGACTTGCTTCAATCCCAGTTCGATGGGTCCCAAAATGACTGATAAACCTAATGTGTGATCTATAGACATTACTACAGAGGAACCTCAATTATCCAAATGACATAGGCAGGAAGTATTTTTTTCAGACGATTGAATGTTCGGATAATCGAATGCCTGACAACACAGTTTATCCAAGCATCGGCATCTTGCGATCTTATTCGGATAATCCGAAATTTGGATAATCGACGTTCCTCTGTATATGGGAGGTGAAAGGTCGGGTAAGTGAAGTGGTCAGAGGTTTCTGTGCTCTCTTTGCCACCTTGACTTCTGCAATTCTCTTCGTTTGGTGCTTTCAGTAACTTCCTGGGTGAACATTCTCCATTGTGATTGGTCACTCACGGTCAGGCTCTCCCATTAATGGGAATGTTTTAACCTCTTCAGGGACACCCTTAAACCTTTCCCAATGGCATCCTCGGAGTCTCCCACTACAGCTGAGTTCCAAGTAGAGCAAATGCTTCAGGAATATGAGCGTCCTCCCACAGAACTAACAACGAAAGTTATTAGCATCTCAAAGCCTTGGGAGAGGACACTGCGGTTGGAATGGTTTTCTTTCCAAAGGCTTTGGCAGGTCTTGTGAACACCTTGGTGGTGGGATTCCCCAAGTGCGATGAGTTGTCTGCTGAAGGTTATCAAAATCTGAAGCCTATAAGAGGATGGGGGTCACTGCTGCACTGTAAACCCGACCTTTGACTCATGTTTTGAGATCCTGGTCCACAAATACTCTTTCTTCAGTTGGAGACAATCTGAGCTGCCACATTGTGGAGGTAATGATGGATGTTGTCGCCCTTATAGAGAGGAAACTCCCAAGGCACAGGAGTTGAATCACATTTTCCAGGATCACACCATTGACCTGAATCATCAGGGTGGGAGGGGATATTGTTTGTGGGCCGTTTGGAAGAGGATCTTAGTTTTCCTTAGGTTTCCTTGTAAGCCTTTAATGAAAGGCTCATTTGCCCATGTGCTTTAGAGGAGGAGTCGAGAATAACTTGGAATTCAGTTTCTGATTGGATACACACGCAAGTGTGTATTCCTGAAGAAGGGCTAATGCCCGAAACGTCGATTCTCCTGTTCCCTAGATGCTGCCTGACCTGCTGCGCTTCTCCAGCAACACATTTCCATCTCTGATCTCCAGCATCTGCAGACCTCATTTTCTCTACACACGCAAGTGTCTGCAGTACAAAAGTAGGGAACTTTTGCTAAAATTGTACACGTTATATGTCAGAGCACAGCAAGAATACTGTAAACCATTTTGGACCCCTAAGGGAAGATGTACTGGCATTGGAGGCAGTCCAGAGAAGGTTCGCTATGTTGATCCCAGGTTTTGACTTTTTTTTAAAAGAGAAGTTGCGTAGGTTCGGCCTGTACATGTTGGAGTATAGAAGAATGAGAGGCAACCTTATTGTAACATACAAAACTCTTAGGGGATTGACAGGCTAGATGCAGAGAGGTTGTTTCCCCTTGTGGGATTAAGTATATTCAAGATTGAGACATTTTTAATCAGTAAGAAAATCAACAGTTATGGATAAAAGAAAAGATGGAGATGGTGAGGACTGCAGATGCTGGAAAGTCAGTCGATAAAATTATGGAGCTGGTAAAAAAACACAGCAGGTCAAGCAGCATCAGAGGAGCAGGGGAGTCGATGTTTCAGGTTGGATCCTTGCATCAAGACTGGGGAGGGGGAAGGGGGCTGAGAAATAAATAGAGGGAGGGGATGGGGCTGGGGTAAAGATAAGTGGGATGGTGCTAAGGGATGGAGGTAAATGAGGTTGGGAAGGGTGGAGCAGATTGGTGGGAAGGAAGATGGACAGGTTAGGTCAGGTCAAGGAGGTGGGTGGAGAAGGAGGGTTGGATGTGGGATGAGGTCGGAGGTGGGGAGAATTGGAAGTTAGTGAATTCTATGTTGAGGCCATAAGGTTCCAAGGCAAAAGATAAGGTGTTCTTCTTACAGTTTGCGTGGGGCTTTATTTTGTTGGTGGAAGAGGCCCAGGAGGGACATGTCATTGGGAGAGTTGAAATGGCTGGCAACTGGGAGGTGGGGTTGCGACTGGCCAATAGTGGGTGCCAATGACCAACATATCCTCTTAACCTTGGCACTGCCAACACAAATGATCATGTTCTGCCACTTTCTTCAATCCAATGCGATCTCCACCTCTCACTGTTCCCTTTGACTACTGTTTTTGGATTGTACAAAAATGTACATTTGCAGCAAATGATCCGTTCATTCTTTGAATGCTAACCATTACTGGGCTACCATGGTGCAGAGAAAGTTGACCAGGTTGATTCTGGAGATGACAGGATTACCCTATGAGGAGAGGTTGAGTCGCCTCACTAGAATTTAGAAGAATGAGAGGGGATCTTGGAGAAACATATAAAATTATGGAACGGATAGATAAGATAGAGGCGGGCAAGTTGTTCCCACTGGTGGGCATGATGAGGACTAGGGCACTTGGCCTCAAGATTAGGGGGAGTATATTTAGGATAGGGATGAGGAGGAACTGCTTTTCCCAGAGAGTAATGAATCTGTGGAATTTTCTGCCCAAGGAAGCAATAGAAGTAGCTTCATTACATATATTAAAGATACAGTTGGATGGGATTTTTGCATAGTCGGGGAATTAAGGATTATGGGGATAATATACATAGGAGGAGCTGTGATGATGGATAGATCAGCTATTATCTTAATGAATGGCAGAGCAGGCTCAACGTGCCAAATGGCCTACTCCTGCTTCTATTACTGTGATGCTATAATACATTAACCAACATCCGTGTTCTTCCCTGCATAGTTTTCTTCATTTATATATAAGAATTCAGAAAGCTTGAAGAAAAGGGAATGAGTTGTACTGGATAAACACATCACTGAACTCCAGATTATCTGAGACATTATCACTTTTTGCGATCTAGCTGTATACAAAATGGCTCTTGCATTTCCTGCAAAACAGTACAACAGTCACTACACTTCACAAGTAAAAGTTAAACACTGTGTTTGACTGAAATCTGAAATAAAAATATAGTTGTTTTTTGCAAGGTTTGTGAAGGTTTGTATCTCAGGTTGATATTTACAGTGTAGGTTTGCTCGCTGAGCTGTAGGTTTGATATCCAGACATTTCATTACCTGGCTAGGTAACATCATCATTGGCGACCTCCAAGTGAAGTGAAGCTATTGTCTCCTGCTTTCTATTTATATCTTTCTCCTGGATCGGGTTCCTGGGGTTTGTGGTGATGTTATTTCCTGTTTGTTTACTGGAGGGGTTGATAGATGGCATCTAGATCTGTGTGTTTGTTTATGGCATTGTGGTTGGAGTGCCAGGCCTCTAGGAATTCTCTGGCATGTCTTTGCTTAGCCTGTCCCAGGATAGATGTGTTGTCCCAGTCGAATTGGTGTTTTTTTTTCATCCGTGTGTAGGACTACGAGGGAGAGAGGGTCTTGTCTTTTTGTGGCTAGCTGGTGTTTGTGTATCCTGGTGGCTAACTTTCTTCCTGTTGGTCCTACGTAGTGTTTGTGGCAGTCCTTGCATGGAATTTTGTAGATGATGTTGGTTTTGTCCATGGGTTGTACTGGGTCTTTGAAGTTTGTTAGTTTTTGTTTGAGAGTGTTGGTGGGTTTGTGTGCTACTAGGATTCCAAGGGGTCTTAGTAGTCTGGCTGTCTGCCACAAACTCTACGTAGGACAAACAGGAAGAAAGTTAGACATCAGGATACACGAAGCTGAAAATGTGTTGCTGGAAAATCGCAGCAGGTCAGGCAGCATCCATGGAACAGGAGAATTGACGTTTCGGGCATAAGCCTTCTCTGGTGTGTTACCCGTGCCACGTGATAAAGATTCGAGGAATAGGGGAAAGAGAACAGTTAAATGCGTGGCTACAGGGATGGTGCAGGAAGGAGGGATTCCGGTTTTTGGATAACTGGGGTTCTTTCTGGGGACGGTGGGACCTCTATAAACAGGATGGTCTACACCTGAACCTGAGGGGCACCAGTATCCTTGGGGGGAGGTTTGCTAGTGCTCTTGGGGGGGGTTTAAACCAACTCTGCAGGGGCATGGGAACCCAGATTGTAGCTTCAGGGTGCAGGGCCTGGAGTGTAGGGAGGTTAGGAACATGGCATCAATTTCCAAGGAGGGTGCCTGTAAACAGGAAAGTGGCTTGAAGTGTGTATACTTCAATGCAAGAAGTATACGAAATAAGGTAGGTGAACTTGCAGCGTGGGTTGGTACCTGGGACTTCGATGTTGTGGCTATTACGGAGACATGGCTAGAACAGGGACAGGATTGGCTGTTGCAGGTTCCAGGATTTAAATGTTTTAGTAGGGTCAGAGGTGGGGGTAAAAGAGGGGGAGGTGTGGCATTGCTTGTCAAAGATAGTATTACAGTGGTGGAAAGGACGATGGATGAGGACTTGCCATCTGAGGTAGTTTGGGCTGAGGTTAGGAATAGGAAAGGTGAGGTCACCCTGTTAGGAGTCTTTTACAGGCCTCCTAATAGTCCTAGAATCATTGAAGAACGGATAGGGAAGGTGATTCAGGAGATGAGTGACAGTAATAGGGTGGTTGTTATGGGGGACTTTAACTTTCCTGATATTGATTGGGAAAGCTATAGCTCAAGTTCGTTAGATGGGTCAGTGTTTGTTCAATGTGTGCAGGAGAGTTTCCTGACACAATATGTAGACAGGCCAACAAGAGGTGAGGCCATACTGGATTTGGTTCTGGGTAACGAACCAGGCCAGGTGTTAGAATTAGAGATAGGTGAGCACTTTGGGGATAGTGACCATAATTCGATGATTTTTACTCTCGTGATGGAGAGGGATAAGTGTGTACTACAGGGCAAGAGTTATAGCTGGGGTCAGGGAAATTATGATGCGGTGAGGCATGACTTAGGATGTGTGGCTTGGAAAAGTAGACTCCAAGGCAAGAGTGTAAATGATATGTGGAGCTTGTTCAAGGAGCAACTATTGAGTGTCCTTGATAATTATGTACCTGTCAGGCAGGGAGGAAAGGGTCGTGCGAGGGAGCCGTGGTTTAATAAGGAATTGGAATCCCTTGTTAAATGGAAGAGGGCGGCCTATCTCAAGATGAGACGTGAAGGTTCAATTGGGGCGATTGAGAGTTATAGGGTAGCCAGGAAGGACCTGAAGAGAGAGCTAAGAGCAGCAAGGAGGGGACATGAAAGATCCTTAGTCGGTAGGATTAGGGAAAACCCTAAGGCTTTCTATAGGTATGTTAGGAATAAAAGAATGACTAGGGTAGGAATAGGTCCAGTCAAGGATAGTAGTGGGAAGTTGCGTGTGGAGGCGGAAGAGATTGGGGAGACACTGAATGAATACTTTTCTTCAGTATTTACTCAGGAACAGGGCATTGTCGTCGATGTGAATACTGAGTCATAAATAAGTAGAATGGATGGCTTTGAGGTATGTAGAGAAGAGGTGTTGGAAATCCTGGAAAAGGTGAAAATAGATAAGTCCCCTGGGCCTGATGGCATTTATCCTAGGATTCTCTGGGAAGCAAGGGAGGAGATTGCAGAGCCATTGGCCTTGATTTTTATGTCCTCTTTGTCTACAGGAGTAGTGCCAGAAGACTGGAGGATAGCAAATGTGGTTCCCTTGTTCAAAAAGGGGAGTAGGGATAACCCTAGTAACTATAGGCCGGTGAGTCTCACTTCTGTTGTGGGCAAAGTCTTAGAGAGAATTGTAAGGGATAGGATTTATGCACATCTGGATAGGAATAATGTGATCAAGGATAGTCAGCATGGTTTTGTGAAGGGCAGGTCGTGCCTCACAAACCTTATTGAATTCTTTGAAAAGGTGACGAAGGAAAAGCGGTAGATGTGGTATATATGGATTTTAGTAAGGCGTTTGATAAGGTTCCCCATGGTAGGCTACTGCAGAAAATACGGAGATATGGCATTGAGAGTGAGTTGGAGGTTTGGATTAGAAATTGGCTGGATGGAAGAAGACAGAGGGTAGTAGTTGATGGCAAAGTTTCTTCATGGAGTGCCGTTACTAGCGGTGTTCCGCAAGGATCTGTTTTGGGACCATTGCTGTTTGTCATTTTTATAAATGACCTGGAAGAGGGGTTAGAAGGTTGGGTGAGTAAGTTTGCGGATGATACGAAAGTCGGAGGAGTTGTTGACAGTGAGGAAGGATGTGGCAGGTTACAGCAGGATATAGAGAAGCTGCAGAGCTGGGCAGAAAGGTGGCAAATGGAATTCAATGTAGCTAAGTGTGAGGTGATTCACTTTGGGAAGAATAACAAAAAGATGGGGTACTGGGCTAATGGTCGGATACTTGGTAGTGTGGATGAGCAGAGGGATCTTGGTGTCCATGTACACAGATCTCTGAAAGTTGCCACCCAGGTAAATAGTGCGGTGAGGAAGGCATATGGCGTACTGGCTTTTATTGGTAGAGGAATTGAGTTCCGGAGTCCTGAGGTCATGATGCAGTTGTATAAGACTCTGGTGCGGCCGCATCTGGAATATTGTGTGCAGTTTTGGTCGCCATACTATAGGAAGGATGTGGAGGCACTGGAACGGGTGCAGAGGAGGTTTACCAGGATGTTGCCTGGTATGGAAGGAAGATCGTATGAGGAAAGACTGAGACACTTGGGGTTGTTTTCATTAGAGAAAAGAAGGTTTAGGGGTGACTTGATCGAGGTGTACAAGATGATTAGGGGGTTAGATAGGGTTGACAGTGTGAACCTTTTCCCGCGTATGGAGTCGGGTATTACAAGGGGGCATAGCTTTAAATTAAGGGGGGGTAGATATAGGACTGAAGTTAGGGGTAGGTTCTTCACTCAGCGAGTCGTAAGTTCATGGAATGCCCTGCCAGTAGCAGTGGTGGACTCTCCCTCTTTATGGGCATTTAAGCGGGCATTGGATAGGTATATGGAGGATAGTGGGTTAGTATAGGTTAGGTGGGCTTGGATCGGCGCAACATCGAGGGCCAAAGGGCCTGTACTGCGCTGTATTCTTCTATGTTCTATGTTCTATGATACACGAACACCAGCTAGCCACAAAAAGACACGACTCTCTCTCCCTTGTAGCCCTACACGCGGATGAAAGAAAACACCAATTCAACTGGGACAGGCTAAGCAAAGACATGCCAGAGAATTCCTATAGGCCTGGCACTCCAACCACAACACCATAAACAAACATACAGATCTAGATACCACCTATCAACCCCTCAGAAGACGAACAGGAAATGAAATCACCACAAACCCCACAAACCCCATCCAGGAGAAAGATATAAATAGAGAGCAGGAGACAACAGCTTCGCTTCACTTGGAGGTCGCCACTGATGATGTTACTTAGCCAGGTAATGAAATGTGTGGATATCAAACCTACAGCTCAGCGAGCAAACCTACACCCCATAAAAATACAGTGGCTGAGAGAGAACCACTGCTAATGTTTTGAGTAGAATATACAATTCTTCTTCTAGGGCAGCACGATGGCTCATTGGTTAGCACTGCTGCCTCCCAGCACCAGGGAGCCAGGTTCAATTCCAATTTGGGTAATTGTCTGTGTGGAATTTGCACATTTTCCCAGTGTCTGGGTGCTCCAGTTTCCCTCCCACAGTCCAAATATGTGCAGGCTATGTGGATTGGCCATGCTGATTTGCCTATACTGTTCAGGGATGTGTCGGTTAGGAAAATGCAGGGCTACAGGAAAAGAAGAGGAGGCTGGGTCTGGGTGAGATGCTCTTTGGAGAGTCAGTGTGGACTTGCTGGGCCAAATGGCCAATTTCCACACTGCATGAAGATGTTGCAAAACTCAAAGCTGCTCACTGGCTGTAAAGCAATGTTTGTCCAAGGTGCTATGTAAAGGTTACTCTTTCTTCACTGCACCTTCAGCAAATGTTCCATTTCTGAGATTCCATCCTGTACGCTGTCACCAACCACTATTAGTATCCTGTCTGGAAGCGTGTCATGTGATCAGATAAAGAGAAGCTTACAATGTTCTGGCCCTGAGCCAGTCCTGCCTGACAGGAGATGGAGACATTGCTTCTGATGGGGTCTAGACAAGACCTTAAGGTTTCTCATAGCAGTGTTCATCAATTCATTCTGCTCAAGCTGTAACCTAACTGCTCAGCTAGGACAACTCACCTTCGCCTATCAATAGAACATTTATCCTGTGTCATAAATCACCCAATGACACTAACAGAGCATTCTGTCTGTATGCATCCCTGTGAAGCACGTTCCTCAACATGCCAGCTCTTGGTGGTATTGAGTATTTGCTCTGATACTGCAGGATCTGTTATCTTTTGTAAATCTCCACTGTTTCAGTTCTGTCCCTACCACTCCTGAAGCTCTTAACTCCTTCCAATAGTACTAGCAATGGGCATTGGCTAACTGTTCACCAAGAACATTCCAGAACATGAGAACATTCCAGAAATTGATGGACTGTAAATTGGAGCTGACTTTGATGGCCACAACACCACCATGGTGAGCAGCACTGGGCAAGGAAGGATCAATTCTGGGCCTTTCTCAACAGCACACTGCCATTTACACTGCATTCCTTCCTGATGCTGAATCACTGGGAGCATAGCTGGATTGTCATATAATTACATGAAATTACTTCTGTATCCAATCAGTGCTCATCTAATCAGAACTAGATGAGATACAATTGAGGATGCTGAACGTAGACACACTGGCTATGATTTTGCGGTCGTCCTTTGATGCAGCCATAGTGTTGGAGGCTGACATCAATACAAGATTCAATTTCTCCTCCAATCGTGAGTGTCATCTTTGGGCATCTAAGGATAAGAATCTTCAATGACTGTGACATCTGTGTTGACAGCAACATCCCTGTCTCTATGGCAGTTACCCTTTCAGCTTTTCTATATGGCTTCAAAACTATAATTACATTTAGAGACCCGTATGAAGTACCATCAATGCTGTTTGAGACAAATTCTCGGTATCAGCTGGGAGAAAGCCTGATAAACATCATATTGATGCAGCCAATAGCACCATCATTGAGACCATGATCATCCAAAACCAACTGCACTGAGCTGGCCTCATGCTTAGGATGCATCAGTTCTGACTACCAAACCAAACTATCTTCCAGGAAGGCACATAAATGAGTGAAGAACAAAGAAAGAGATTTTTAAGTACTCCTTGAGGGCTTTCCTCCAGAAATGCAGCATAGATGTCAATGGATGAAGGTTTTCTCACTGAGCTGGAAGATTCATTTTCAGAAGCTTCGTCCGGAGGCTCACTGATGATGTTACCTAGTATGGTGACGAAATGACTGAAAATGAACCTTCCAGCTCAGCAAGCGAACCTACATCCAGAACCTTAACCTGAGCTGCAAATCTTCTCAAACATTAGATGTCAATGTATGGGAGACCCCCATTCAGAAGAACCTTACTTGAAGGCACCTCCTTTTGAAGGGACACAACTCTTTTGAGAAAAAATATCAGGAAGAAAAAGTACAGAAAAAGAAGCAGAGAAAGGAATGCCAGTGGTTTGGGGGCCAGTGGCCAATTCCACCTCCCGGAAGCACCTGCAAACATGTGGTCAGAGATGTGGCTCTAGGGTGGGGCCCATCAGCCAGGCATGGACACGCAGAACCCATCAGCAGTGACACAAAAGTTCCTAGGGGAACCATCTTGCTCATTAGCGAATGATTGTGGATGACTGACTGTGTCAGAAGACTGGAGAATTGCAAATGTTACATCTCTGCTCAAAGAAGAGTGTAAAGATAAAACCAGCAAATCAGGGACAATCAATTTACCCTCCATGCGGGGAAACATTTAAAACACTAATTTCATGACAAAATGAATATAACTTTGAGCAAAAGCAAGATATCTAAAAGAAGGCTGTGCTTATTATCAACAGTGACTGAGCCCATGCAGAGATACAGCACCTGCCAGGGTCAAAGGTGGGGATGCCTCAGTGGGCACACTGCAGGATTGGTTATTGGGGAGATGGGGGAATCCGCCTCAAAGCGATTGGAAGAGAGGGACTATTTTATTTACTGGATACATTGAGGTGCCTAGCCCCAGTCTGAGTAGCTTCAGGCTTTAAGGAGTCTGTTCCATTTCAGGCCCTGTTGGAGTACAATATTAGACTATTTGAACCATGCTGATCCCCTCCCACATTGAACCGTGTGAGAGACAGGGGAACACTGACCCCCTCCCACATTGAACCGTGTGTGTGAGACAGGAGAACACTGACTCCCTCCCACACTGAACCGTGTGCATGAGACAGGGGAACATTGACCCCCTCCCACATTGAACCGTGTGTGTGACAGGAGAACACTGACCTCCTCCCACATTGAACTGTGTGCGTGAGACAGGGGAAACATTGACCCCCCCCCCCCCCACATTGAACCATGTGTGAGACAGGGAAACACTGACCCATCCCACATTGAACCATGTGGGGGCTAGGAGAGTGCTGACCCCCTCTAATTATGAACCATTTGGGGGGGGGGGGAATAGGGGAACACTGACCCCCTCCCACATTGAGCCATATGGGGGCCTAGGGGAGTGCTGACCCCCTCCAATTATGAACTGTTTGGCAGGGGATAGGGGGACAGTTATTTCCCACCCACCCCCATTGAACCATGTGTGTGACGGGGGAACGCTGACTCCCACATTGAACTGTGTATGTTTTAGCATTCCTATGTTCCTCCATGTCAGACAGACTCTGAGATTGTTTAATTTTCATTCTGAGAGCTTTCTCTATGATCTGGATTTAATAGTAAAGCCTCATCTTCTAATAACATACGAATTATCTCAGTGCAACTATTCCAATTCTGGTTCCACTTCATCCTTTGTATTCATCCTTCTTGACACAATGGTTGGCATCTTGTGCCACATTGAATATCAAGATGCCCCTATCAACTGGGCATGGGCACACTTCAGTTCCTTATTTAAACAACAGCTTGTAACACACGTGCACGGAGTGCTGTGATTCAAGGCAGGAACATGTCCTCTTCGATGCAGTAGATCATTCTTGCGTCCATGGGTCTGTCGCAGTGACATGACATTGCCATTGCTACATGCAGAGGGGTGGTGGCCATCTTTGCTGCTCACCTTGCTCTTGGTATAGTACATGCTCTGACAAAAGGAAGCCAGGCTAGATTTGCTAAGGGAAAATTGTGTTTGAATAACTTACTGGAGGCTTAGTAAAGGTTACTAGGATGTATTCATGTTTTTCTTATATACATTTGATCTGTTTAGGAGTAAGTATTCTATGAATTGTAGCTTTCAGATAACTTGGTGTTCGACTATTAGTTACTTCGCATTAGTTCTGATTTCTCTCCACAGATGTTGCCAGACCTGCTGTGTTCTCCAGCAATTTTTGTTTTTGTTAATTACATTCAATTTTTCCTGTGAACGAGGGCAGGGCTTGTTCCAAGGTTTTAAATAGGGCGTCCCAGAGCAGTTCAAGGGTTTCAGAACAGTCAATTTATTCACTTGGATGGAGGCAGTCAGAGGAGAAGATTGACTACAGCCAAATCATAACGATCGGGTGCTTAGGAGCAGAGAGAATAGACTCCATCTTGAAAACATGTATCTGAACCTTTAACGCTCAAGAGAAGCCTTTGAAGACAGGAGGGTCAGTTAAGTTGACGTTGGGACTCAGGACAAGTCACGTGAATGTGAAGAACCTTTGTGGCAATATTAGTTAATGCGGCAGAGAGCTAAATTGAGGGAAACCACGTATTTGTTTTGAACAGTTGAGAACACTTAAAACTCAGAGAAAGTTGGGGTAGTACTAGCTTCGTGAAGCTAACTGTCTGTGAAGTAATAGGAGTTATGCCTATGAGCAGGTGCTGGAGTGCAGTTGCAGGATTCAAGAACACAGTCCCAGAAAGAGGGTGAACCATCTGAATGTGAGCAGTCATTGAGGCAGTGCATGATGGAATGGCTTTTGAAGGACCTCTGAGGCTAAGTCTTGTAAGAATCCCATTTGATGACTTAAATTCTGAGTAACATCTGTGCTTTACAGGGTGTTTGATCAAAATTCATGGTGGTACAGTGGTTAGCACTGCTGCCTCACAGCGCCAGGGACCTGGGTTCAATTCCCGCCTCAGGCGACTGACTGTGTGGAGTTTGCACATTCTCCCCGTGTCTGCGTGGGTTTCCTCTGGGTGCTCCGATTTCCTCCCACAGTCCAAAAATGTGCAGGTCAGGTGAATTGGTCATGTTAAATTGCCCATAGTGTTAGGTACATTAGTCAGGGGTATATATAGGGTAGAGGAATGGGCCTGGATGGGTTACTCTTTGGAGGGTCAGTGTGGACCTGTTGAACCAAAGGGCTTGTTTCCATACTGTTGGGAATCTAATCTAAAAAAATTCATTTACCCATATTTACGTCAAGTGAATTTTGGATGATAGAATATAAATTGTTTTACTTTTCTAACTTTGTGTGATAAAGTTTATTGTAGTTTTTCTTAAAGAGCAAAGTAGAATTTTGCGACTTTTTTTCATTTGTAATTATCTGGGATCACAGAGTTCCAAAAGAAAATGACCCACCATAAATTTGATGCGTCTAGTTCGGGATCATAACAGGACAATTGATGTGGTGTACATGAACTTCGGAAGAGATTTCATATTCTGTAATGCTGTACAGGAGACTATAGCTCATGGAATAAAAGTGATCTAGCATTATGAAAAACAAAACTTGAATAAAGGTTTCTGAATTTTTTTTTTAGACAGGAGGCAGCATCATGATGTTCCCCAGGGATTGGTGATTTGTTTTTCTTGGTAAATATTAATGGGCTAGATTTTGGTGTACATACTTGCAGATGACATGCAACCTGGAAGTATTGTACACTGTAAAGATGACAGTGTAGAACTGCAGTGGGGCTTTACAGTTAGGTGTGTTGTGCAGACAAATGGCAGGTCAAATTAATCATAAAGGGAGTGTAGGGTGATTTGTTTTAGCAGGAAGAATGGCGAGACGCAATGTAAAATAAATGGGATAGTTATAAAGAAGGTGCAAAAGTAGAGTGTATGTGTGTGTAAATTATTGAAATGATTAATAGCAACCTAAACTTCCATTATAGTTATGGAATACAAAAGCAAGGAGGTTATTGTAAACTTGTATAACACATTGATTTGATCTCAGCTGGAGTATTGTAACCAGTTTTCGTGCCATACTTTATGTAGCAAGGATGCGAAGGCATTAAAGAGGATGCAGAAAAGTTTCACATTATTGAATTTTCTCATTCCTGGGATCACTAATGTCGATTGATCAAAGAGATTAAAGATGTGTTGAAAATACTGAGGACTCTGGACAGAAGTGATGGGGAAAAAGTTGGTCCCGTAGGTGGAAAGATTGAGACTCAAAGGATCTAAATTGAAGGTAACTTGCAAAGAATCGATGGTGATATGAGGGAAACCAATTTCACACATTGTGTGGTTTGGATCTGGAATATACTGCAGTAGTATGATTGAAGCTGGTTCAAGAATGACTTTCAGAATTATGTGGATCATTATCTGGAGAGGGAATTATTTTTAATCGCTGTAGGTGAAAAGGCAGGATGTGGTTCGAGATGAACTGCTTCTATTAAGAGATCGCTTTTTGCAAATGTACAAGGCCTTGGTGAGACCACACATACTGTATCTGTTTTCAGTTTTGGTCTCCTTAACTCAGGATGGATGTCCTGGCTATGGAAGGATTATAACAAAGGTTTTCCAGACTCATTAGAGGGAGAGAGAAAGACTGGATCAGTTAGGACTGTATTCACTGAAATTGACGAGAATGAGCAGAATCTCATAGAAACCTATAAAATTTAAACAGGATCAGACACAGTAAACACTGAAAGGAAGTTCCCAATAACCAGAGAGTCTAGATCACTTCAGTTGACTAAAGGACCACAATCTATGGGGTAGGCCATTTACAACTAATGTGAGAAATATCTTCACCCAGAGAGTGGCGATCTTAAGAATTCAGTGCCACGGAAAACAGTTGAGGCCTAAACATTGAACGTTTTTGAGAAGGAGTTAGATATAGTTCATTGGGCTAAAGGGATCAAAGGGTATAGGGAGAAAGTGGGAACAGGGTACTGAGTTGGATGTTCAGCTGTGATCGTATTGAATGACAGAGTAGGCTTGAGGGACCGAATGGACTTCTACTGCTCTTATTATCTATGTTTCTATGATGAGGGGCTGAATGGCCTTCTCTGCTGAAACCTAGCCATGACCCTCTATTGCCTTTTCCCTCCTTGCTTCCCCTTAACTTCCTCTGTAATATCCAGTATGACAATTTTTATTTGAATGACTGAATAAGACCATCACAGCCTAGAAAATCAGTGAAAGAGAGGTGCTCACAGATGCACAAAATAGGCACAAAGCATATCAAAATAACAGTGGACATTCTGAAGTTGGTCTGCACTGCAGATGGCTTTGTCACCAAATTTGTGTGGACCTTTAA
Source organism: Chiloscyllium plagiosum (assembly GCF_037043375.1). Lineage (NCBI taxonomy): Eukaryota > Metazoa > Chordata > Chondrichthyes > Orectolobiformes > Hemiscylliidae > Chiloscyllium > Chiloscyllium plagiosum. Next base: position 87,739,034 of record NW_028270149.1, on the reverse strand, counting down.
GATGCTTAATTCACATGTTAAGCTCTTGTCAAAGTGTGTTAATGCCTAATGTGTGTTGAAGGACCACATTGATACATTGAGTTAGCTCTGAGTTGGTCAGGTGATCGTTCCCAGCAGTGTTAGATTAGCTTAGATTACTTTACAGTGTGGAAACAGGCCACATGTTTTTTTGCTGAAATCATTCTGTTTCTATTCTTTAGAATGTTAGAGACTGAACCATTAACTGTGGCCCAGGTGCAATGGTTTAGTTGTACCAGGACACCTCTGAACAGCAGGTACAAGCTTCGGGGACACATTAAGAAGACAAACTGAGCTCCTAACCATCCTTATTTTTCTTCTTGAATCCAGGAGTACACCGTCGATGTATTCTTCCGACAGAGCTGGAAGGATGAACGGCTCAAATTTAAAGGACCCATGCGCATATTGCCGCTGAACAACCTGCTGGCCAGCAAAATATGGACTCCAGACACATTCTTCCACAATGGCAAGAAATCGGTGGCACACAACATGACCACTCCCAACAAGTTGCTGAGGCTGGTGGATAACGGCACCCTGTTGTACACCATGAGGTAAACAATCACCCAATCTTTCTGCCATTCAAACTCAAACCACTCTGCATTCAATTGCAAATCCAGAAGTTGCGTCCAGGCCTGCTGACCTCCTGCTGCAAAATCCACCTCTTGCTAAGAATTCCAAAACTCTGATTGATTGAGTTTCACCCATTCATTCATCCATTTCATGATGTAAGGCTCACCAATATTTATTGCACCAACCTGATTGCATTTGAGAACGTGGGGGTGTTGATGAGCCATCTTGAACCACTGGTACCATTTCAAGATACAACTGAGAGGCTTCCTAGGCCATTTCAAAGGGCAATTATGACTCAACCACATTGCTCTGGTCTGCAGTCATGTGAAACCCAGACCAGGTGAGGATGGCAGATTTCCCTCCTAAAAGGATATCAGTGAACCTGAGATGAGCTTTTTCTGACAATCTGACAGTGTCATGCTCACTTGAACTGAGAAAGTTTTATTTATGGATTAAAAAGAAATGAATTCTGATTCTCAATTTGGTAGATACCTGGTCGAGTACAATACCAACACCCAATCCAACTGGCAATGCACCCATTTAATGGCCAGGATTGTTGGCGAATGATGGGGAAGGTGGGCTTGCTGGCGAGTGGAAGAAATGGGCAGGAGCTTGGCAGCAAGAATAGTGTGGCTCTCAGCAGCTTACCTCCTCCTGCATGGGTGAATACCAGCAACATGGCTATTCTGCAGGCCCTACTTTAGGGGTGAGATGGTGCTATCCATGACATTTCCCATCCTGGATTTAATTGAGGCAGAGATTGGAAAGTGACATAGCACACAGTCCTCACCCTCTGCCCAAATAAATCGCCTTATGTCACCAAACTCAATTGAGGGGAAGATGCTAAATTAACACCTTGTGCCTGCAGATCTGTGTTTGAAAATGTGAATCAGAAATACCTTTTTGTGTTGATAGTGATGTCTTTGAATGTGCACAGCGATATAAGTTTGGAAGTGATTCTGTGTGTATTTGTCTCTGAGTATGTGTGTGCACAACTGTATCTTGTGTGTCTATGTATATATGTGTTATTATGTGCCTGTATGCATTTACATTTGTGTGTGTATTTATGTGAATATTAATATATACGTGTGTACATGTGTGTGTGAGCGGGTTATGAATGTGTATATGTGTGGTTTTTTTTTATTCATTTGTGGGACTTGAGCGTCACCGCCTGGCCAGCATTGATAGCCCATTCTTATGTGCCCTTGAGAAGGTGATGGTGAGCTGCCCTCTTGAATCGCTGCACTCCACCTGCTGTGGGTTGACCACAATGCCGGTAGGGAGGGAATTCCAGGATATTGACCCAATGACTATGAAGGAACAGCAGTATATTTCCAAGTCAGGGTGGTGAGTGGCTTGGAGGGGAACTTGCGGGTGGTGGTGTTCAAGTATCTGCTGCCCTTGTCCTTCTATGTGGAAATGGTTGTGCATTTGGAAGGTGATATCTAAGGATTTCTGCAGTGTATCTTGTACATAGTACACACGGTTGCTACTGAACGCCGGTGGTGGAGGGATTGAATGTTGTGTAGATGTGGTGCCAATAAAGCTGGATGCTTTGTCCTGGAAGGTGTCAAGCCTCTTGAGTGTTGGTGGAGCTGCACCCATCCAGGCAAGTTGGGAGTATTCCATCACACCCCTGAACTGTGCCTTGTAGATGGTGGATAGAATTTGGGGTGTCAGGAGTTGAGTTACTCGCTGCAGTATCCCTAGTCTCTGACCTGATCTTATAGCCACTGTTTATGTGGTGAGTCCAGTTAAGTTTCTGGTCAATGGTAACCACAAGGATGTTGACAGTGGGGGATTCCGTGATGGTAATACCATCATGTGGACATATTTGTATCCATGGCATAAGGTGTTAAATTCCTTGCTCCTGAACTTTCCCCGGGCTGGAGGAAAAAAAGAAGAATGTCAGGAATTGTGTCCTCTTGGATCAGGAACACCTGCCCTCGACAACAATCTTCCAATCAGAGGCTGCAGTTCTCCAGCACTTTGGAAATGTGACATTGATTATTTGGGCAGATCTTACCAGGTGCCAAGCCAGCAGATCCCAGCAAGTAGGGAGGTGTTTGGTGAGTGGCTTGGTTGGGCTGTGATAGATCATGGGAGCAGGAGAAGGGAGCAGCCTGACTGGAGGAAAATCTCGGAGTTGAGGGGTGGGGAAGTGGAATCCAGCAGATTACTTTGGCAGTACCCTTCTTCTGAATCCATAATCAGCCTATTGTAAGGAAGCTGCAGCCTGCACCCTTATTAAGGTCTCTCCCTCTTGCCATTTAGTTCTTGTAATGATGGCATGAGGACTTTAATTGTGTCATTAATGTCCAGTGTATTTACACCAGTTGGTCCACTGTAATGGAACTGATGTGCCCCCACCTCCAAATCCATTGACAGGTCACTGTCAAACTCAGCCCGAGCATTTTGCTTTGCCCACATATTTGCATTGCAATTGTGTGCACTTGCATGTTAGTAACAGCTGTTAATGTACATGTTTGTGTAATCCTGTGAGCACATATTTATAACCATTTTAGTTTACTGTTGTGGGGAAAATCACCAGCCTTGGAGTCAGAGTCGAGATTCAATGACAGAGTTTATTGTATCAAGGAAATACCGGAGCTCTGGGGAGAGAGAGAGACACCAACAGCACAGTGGTCAGCTGCGAGTCTTCTCTCAACCCGGGGCACATGTCAAGATACTTTTATACATTTTGTGATATAATAGATCAGTGATGAGGTTATCATTTCTGTAGCATAGTTTGTCTGTTGTAAGCATTGCAGATTCGTTGATAGTTTCGATGCAGTCATTGTTAGTTTCAATGTAGTAATGGGCGCTAATCGTTCTTCTTGAGAAGGACGATTACTGCAGCCCTGGCTATTGAGTCCGTATCAAACTGCTAGCATTTCAATCAAAGGTGTTGGCTGGACCCAGACTCTTTAGCGAGCAATGTTCATTGCCTGTGTATTCTCTTCCCACACCTGCCTTAAACTAATTGATTGGGTTGTGAGTGCATTGTGCTGGCATCCTGGTGATCTCAGGCAGTATCTGAGTTTGCTCTGCTGTCTCTCTCCATATTGTGGTCCGACGGCCATTTTGTGTGTCAAGTGGCCAACTAATAGTCAGCGGCCATTCCGTGTGCCTAGTGTCACCCTGTCCTGTGCCATCTCCCACTTGACTCCTCCCTTTGTGGTCAAAAAGGTGACTTCGAAGATCTCCCGCATACCACCCAATTTACATGTAGAGGTAGGTCAACTCTAGGAGCACCACCTCCCGAGGGGTATCACAGAGTGCCAATTTCATTGGGGGCTCTTCCGTGGTGACACTCGCTGCCGGCACAGTTCTCATCAGTAGCGCCTTACAGCAGAGCTTTAAACATTCGAGGCCCACACAGAATACCAGCATGAGTGCAATGAGGAGAACTATCCTATTTGCCAAACAGGGTCCCCAAGATTTACCTAGCAACAAATTTAGCCAGCTGAGTGTAATTGTGGCTCCCTGTTGAAAAGAATCTAGCTGGTCTCAGATATTCGTGATGGCTTCTGTAATGTTACAAGAGACATCAATAACATGGGTAGTACAATTTGTGGGCGGCACGGTGGCACAGTGGTTAGCACTGCTGCCTCACAGTGCCAGAGACCCGGGTTCAATTCCCGCCTCAGGCGACTCTCTGTGTGGAGTTTGCACATTCTCCCCGTGTCTGCGTGGGTTTCCTCCCACAATCCAAAAATGTGCAGGTTAGGTGAATTGTCCATGCTAAATTGTCCGTAGTGTTAGGTGAAGGGGTAAATGTAGGGGTGTGGGTGGGTTGCGCTTCGGCGGGTCGGTGTGGACTTGTTGGGCCGAAGGGCCTGTTTCCACACTGTAAGTAATCTAATCCAAGTAATCTAACCTAATTGTACAAACTGTCCCTTGCTGTGCTATTTGATAATCTACCGCATAACATGTCTGCTGTGTGTAGAGTCTGAGTTCAGCCAACTTTGTATTAATTGCTTCCAGAGGTATTATTGCCTAAGATAGTTAGGCCACATACAAGGCAATTCCGGTTTTTAGTGCTGACGACACCTGCACCTCCCAAAGATAGAGATCCCAAGAATCCATATCCCAGTGATGACCCCAAAGTGGTGGGGGGCTTGCCAGTCAGCACAGAACCCCTGACTGATGGAGCGGGTCACTATCCATCTTCGAACATGCCCCCCCCGCTGGGGCATGGGACAGTAAGGGGTGCAATTGTCCCTACTGCGAACAGGTTTGGGAGGTCTGGGGTGTCTGTCTCATAGGTCCCCTTAAATAGAAAAACAAATCCCTTTGCTGCAAGGTAACATACATTATCCTGTCCTCCTTCCTGTCTGTCCACCCATGTCGCCCTGATCCCCCAGGTGCCCCCTCCCAGCTGTCAAACGGGTATGTCCATGTGGCTGAGCTGACATGGGTGCCATTGCACTGACTACACATGAATTGTCTGCCCGCAGTCACATTCAAGCATGCCTGCTTGCTGCAGGTGCAGATAAACTGTCCCTGGTGACTGTACAGTGCTGATAAGTGCACTGTCTGGACACGTGAGTTGTATTTGGGAACCAGGGCATAAACGCATACCCACCCCTGCCCTATGAAGCAGAGTGGGTAATTACTGGGTTTTTAATGGATCTTCCCTTCCCTAGGCACCTGGCCAGTGGTCCTGCCCAGCTGCACACGTCTACCCTGGAGTCCCCGTTTGTATTTTCCTATCTGCCCCTTACATGGCACTCCCGAGGTGTCCACTGTATACAGGTTGCGAGGTGTCCACACCGGAGTGGCCACAAATAGGGATTCCACTGATCGCACCAGTGGGCAGTTCCCATGCAAGCTTAGGTGGGTTTCATAGAAGAGGTTATCCTCAAATCCTGACATAATCCTGATAATTGTAACCCTTAAACACAGTAAAATACCTACGGGTATATACATTTTGCAGTTAAAATAAAGTTATCAGTCAAAGTCATTATTCCCGTTAGGAGATGCAGTCGTGCTCCTGTGTGGTTTGTTCTGTTGTGTTTTCGGTACTCCCCCCAAGGATGACTGTCTTGTCCGCTGTTCATGTCTGTGCCTGGGGAATGGTCAATGATATTATTTTGGTCACAGGACTCTTTAAACAGTTTCAGTTGAATCCAGTACTTCCCTTTAATATCTATGCAGGCACAGGTTTCCCTCCCACCCTGGTTTTTAATTCATATGGTGTTAGCCCAGTTGCCTGATTTGTGGTGGCTCTTAATTTCATTAGTATGGCTGGCAGCACAGGTTCTGCCTGAGGTTTGCATTGCCTTAGCTAAAGTATTTTTGAGCGTTCTATTCACTCTGTCTACCATCCCTGAGCTCTGGTAGTGATAGGGCACGTGAACCTTTTGTCTCATGCTGAGTAATTGGCATACAGTCTTCATGACCTTGCTTGTAAAATGCATCCCTTGGTCAGAGTCAATCTGGAGGGGCACCCCCCACCTCGGGATCACCTCCTCCGCTAACATTCTGGCTACAGTGGTTGCAGTACAGCCTTTGGTTGGGAATGTTCTACCCACCGGGTGAGTTGGCCGATGATGACCAGGCAGTACATTTTCCCACCGGAGGGTGGTAGTGGCCCTGTAAAATCTATTTGAAGGTGTTCCCAGGGTCCCCTCGATCTGGGTTTGTATCCCATCTTAGCGTTTATGGGTCTCCCTGGGTTATGTTGAGCACAAACCGTGCACAAACCATGCACCTGCAGCAGAACTTGGCCACGTCTCTTCCCATTCCCTTCCACCACCACTATCTCCCTAGGCTTGTTATTATGGCCTCGCTACGTGTATGGGAGAACCTGTGGTGCAGTTCGAGCAATGTGTTCTGTATACATGCTGGTGCTACCACCTTGTCTGCTCACCTCCAGATACCATCTCCCCTTTGAATACCCCCTGCAGTTTCCATTGCTCTCTCTCTTCCTGCCGGGTGTCCTTCTGTAGCTGCTGAATTTGGATAGCATCTTTTGCTAATTCAATAATGGCTATTGCAACCTCATCGGTAGCTTCATGCTCTAGGGCTTTCTGAGCTGCTCGGTCTGCTGCCTTGTTTCCTTTGAATTTTAGCCAACCTGGACACTCTTTTGCTGGCTCCTTTTGATGGGCTTTTATTTTTATTACTGCAGCCTCTTTTGGCTGTTCACTGGCACACAATAGTGCCTGGATTCTTAACTGGTGCCTGATAGGGGCTCCCCCCCATAGTGGCAAATCCTCTTTTACCCCATGCCATCATGTAGTCATGGACTACACCGAACGCATATTGACTGTCTGTATATATATTCACGGCTTTTCCTTTTGCTAGTTCCAATGTTTTGGTGAGTGCTACCAGTTCTGCTACCTGTGTGGACTGACTTCCATCAATCCTTCTGGACATAACTGTTTCTAAGCTATCATTTAGCGCAGCCAATCCTGTTCAGGGCGACCCTGCTACGCATTTTCGTGACCCGTCCATGAAAAGGGTCTCCTTGGCTGTGTCTCGGGGGGTATTATTTACTCTTCCCCCTATCGTCATCCCCATCTATATCCCCACAGTTGTGCAGTTCCCCTGCGTCTAGAATTCCCCCAGCTGGGTTTTCTCCCACATCCCTAACTATTACCACGGACTGATTTGGGGATAAAATAACTACCTCTAGCTTTGCCCTTCTCATATTGGAAACAGCCCTCAGTTTCCCTGTGTTTAGCATCCCTATTAGGGTGTATTTGATGTACAGGATGACATTCTATGGGCTCGCTAACCTAAACGGACCAAGCAGCATAGTCTAAGGCTGCTGTGCACCTGGGCAACCCAGTGGAGGGGCCTGCTATAATGAGGTGCAATTTGGTGATGACCTTATTTAGTCCTGTATAATCAGTGATGAGCCTGTAGCTCCCATTAGGCTTTATTACTGGCCACGTCGGGGAATTAGTTGTACTTGTGGTTGTTTTCAGGATTCCTGTCTCAGTAGTCCTTTCACTATCTCCACAACTGCTTTTTCTGCTTCGGATTGGGTATTGCCGGTGGGGTTTATGCTCTGGTCCGGGAACCTTCTCGGATCTATGTTAACTTTGTTCCTGCCCATGCTCTGAGGATGGAGGCGCAGATGGCTCTGAATCCCCCCTTTTCGAGGCTTCAGTCCCTGCTGGTGACTGTAGCCACTTTTTGTTAGTTTCAAGATGACTTGAAAGTTTCCCAGTCTATCTTTCAACTGTCCTGTTTGGGCCAAATCAATTTCCCTTTTGCGCAATTGATTAGAACATTATATTATCTCATAAAATCATTGTCCGTTATGGTGCCTCATTATTTTGGCGTACATAGAATTTCATGGGGATATATATATTGTTTATTTCTACAAGGGTAGTTTTGCTTAGGTAAGCTGGTGTTTTATCCCCTCCTACCCCAGTCAAGTGAATCATTTTATTTGTGTGGGGTAAGGGTAAGTTTGTGATGGATACAGAGGTTCCTGTATCCACTAACATTTCACATTTCCTCCATCCTATTACAGCGGGTACGTACATTCTCCCCTCTCCCTTAGCCTGACGAATGGGGCCAGCTGGTTGTCAGCTCTGCCGACCTCGGGATCCCTGCGTGTGTTCCGGGTGGTGTTTGGGGGTGCCCCATGCTTTTCCCAGCACACTGCTTCTGTGTGTCCTATTCTATTGCAGTGGCTGCAGTATTTTACATTGTTCACTGCTCGTGGGGCCCTACATTTTCTAGCAAAGTGTCCCTGTCGGCCTCAGTTGTGACAGGATAGTTTTATTCTACCCTCGCCTCCATTCTGGTTTGTCGGGTCTTTCCTTTATCACAGGAGCTTCTGCACCCTGCTAGCCCACTCAATTACATCATCATATTCCTGAGGCATTATTACTCCCATTTTCAGGATGGCTTGGTGGGTGCTAGAGACCCCATCTCTAAAAGCTTGGATGAATGCCCGGTTCCCCTCGATCTGGCTTTGCTTGCCCTGACTCTTCCTGATAGACCCTTAATAATCTTTCCCCATACTTGGAGGCTCCTTCCCCTTTAAGTTGCTTAGTGGTTGTGATCTTGCTCCAGTTTGTGGGAGCATTTCCTAGCACCCTCTGGATTTCCTCTTTAAAATTGATGAAGGGGGCATTTATCAAAGCTGTAAGGGCGTCAGCATGTGTCCATCGTCCTCCCCTAAAGTCTCGGGCTGCTGTGGCGTCGGGTCCACAGGTACCTGCCTCCACTTGGCTGCTGGGCAAGCTGCCCGGACCAGCTTGGTCCCTCAGGTGTAGTTGGTGCTGTACCCATACACTATCCAGCTCTTCCCAGAACCGGGTGTTTGTGCTCGGACTATAATTTGCCCAGGGAGGCCATACATTGTTGCCTCTCCCCTGGGGTGAAGGATTTATAATTCGCTTTGGGCTGAGTCTATGCCTCCTCTAGTAACCAGCACTAAGTTTTACTTTTGTACAGTTCATCCAACAATTGGTTCCTACTGAACAGTTTCGTAGGAGGGGAGAGTATTAATCTCCCTTTCCCCCTCTTAACAACTGGTTTAAGGCAGGGCTTTTGAGGCAGGTACTACCTTGCCCTCTGGCTGTTTTGGCTCAAGCAGCAGGTTCTTACAACAGTTAATACAGTTAAACACTTATTCTCCACAGACATGCATTTAATTTTTTTTAAACTCCGTACTGTAGCAAGTTAGACGTTACAATCAGTATACCTTTTAAACTGTGCCTTTGGCCCATTTGCAGGTACAAATTGGTTCTTACCCCGGCTCCCCAATCATGACCTTCGACCAGGGCACCAGTAATAAGAATCCTGCTCACAGCGACAACTGTTGTGGGAAAAATCGCCAGCCTCGGAGTCAGAGTCGGGGTTCAATGACAGAGTTTATTGTACAAGGAAATACCGGAGCTCTGGGGTGAGAAAGACACCAATAGCACAGTGGTCAGCTGCGAGTCTTCTCTCAATCTGGAGCACATGTCAAGACACTTTTTGTAATATAATAGGTCAGTGATGAGGTTATTGTCTCTGTAACGTAGTGTGTTCGTTGTAAACATCGCAGAATCGTTGATAGTTTTGATGCGGTCGTTGTCAGTTCCAGCGCAGCCTTTGTTAATTTCAACTCAGTCATTGTCAGTTTCAGTGCAGACATTGTCAGTTTCAATGTCTGCGCAGGAGTCCATTGCTGCAGTAATGGGCACAAATCACCCATCCTGAGAAGGACGATTACTGCAGCCCTGGCTATTAGCCCTTTGTATTGAGTCCATATCAAATAGTATTTCAATCAAAGGTGTTGGCTGGACCCAGACACTTCGGCGGGCAGTGTTTCTATTAATGTGTATTCTCCTCCCCCATCTGCCTTAAACTAATCAACTAGGTTGAGTGCATTGTGCTGGCGTCCAGGTGGCCCCAGGCAGTATCTGAGCTTGCTCTCCACATTGTGGTCCAGCGGCCATCTTGTGTGTCAAGTGGCTAACTTATGGCTCAGCGGCCATCTTGTGTGTCGGTGTGCCTCATGTCACCCTGCCCCATGCCATCTCCCACTTCATTACATTCTTGCTGGTGGTTATGCTAGCTGTATTGGGTGGACTTCAACTAGCTCCTGATGAAGGAGCAGTGCTCCAAAAGCTAGTGTTTCAAATAAACTTGTGGGACTATAACCTGGTGTTGTGTGATTTTTGACCTTTAAATTAGTTTGACAGGGGGATGGAAACCTAAGGGGAGGCTCTGAGTTGGCTAAAGTGAGTGAGGGCTGAAGGAAAAAGAAAAACAAGATAGGAAGTAAAAAGCAAGAAGCAGCTGAGCAGTGTAGCACTAAGATGAATGGAAACCAGGCAGTGACAGAAAAAGAGAGAATGTTTGAAACCAAAGGTTTTTCTGGTAGAAGTCTTGGGATTCAAAAAGAAGGTATAAAAACTAGCATAAGATCACTTTTTATCTGAATGCTCATAGCATTCGAAACAAGATAAACAAGACAGCACAAAATCATCATGAGTGTGTATGAATCAGCAGCCATTACCTGGTTGGAGTGTGGTCAGAACTGGGAGTTATATATCCAGGGGTATCTGACTATTCGGAAGGAAAGGGAGATGGCTTACCTCTAATACTTACTGATGACATCAAGGTGGTGGTGAGAGATGATATAGGTTCTATAGGCACCACGGTGACACAGTGGTTAGCACTGTTGCCTCACAGCGCCTGAGACCCGGGTTCAATTCCCGCCTCAGGCGACTGACTGTGTGGCGTTTGCACGTTCTCCCCATGTCTGCGTGGGTTTCCTCCAGGTGCTCCGGTTTCCTCCCACCATCCAAAGATGTGCAGGGTCAGGTGAATTGGCCATACTAAATTGCCCGTAGTGTTAGGTAAGGGGTAAATGTAGGGGTATGGGTGGGTTCGCTTTGGCGGGTCGGTGTGGACTTGTTGGGCTGAAGGGCCTGTTTCCACACTGTAATGTAATCTAATCTAACAAAAAAATATAGAGAGAAAAGTTGATCGATGTGGAAACTAGAAATAGTAAGGAGAAAAAGTCACTGATAGGTGTCCCACCAAATAACTACATCACAATGGGATAGGCAATATACAAAGAAATAACTGATGCATGTAAAAATGGTATGGCAATTATCATGGGGGATTTTAATCTCCATATTGATTGTGGGCGGCACAGTGGCTGGGTGGTTAGCATTGCTGCCTCACAGTGCCAGGGACCTGGTTCAATTCCACACTTGGGCTGTGTGGAGTTTCCATGTTCTTCCCGTGACTGCATGGGTTTCCTCCCACAATCCAATGATGTGCAGGCTAGGTGGATTGGCCATGCTAAATTACCATTGGTGTTCAGGGATGTGTAGGTTAGGTGCATTAGACATGGGCTGAAAATGTGTTGCTGGAAAAGAGCAGCAGGTCAGGCAGCATCCAAGGAACAGGAGAATCGACGTTTCGGGCATAGCCCTTCTTCAGGACATGGGAAAACCAGGTTACAGGGTTAGGGTAGGGAGATGGATCTGGGTAGGATGCTCATCGGAGGGTCAGTGTCGATTTGCTGTCCAAATGGCCTGTTTCCACATTGTCTGGGTTCTATGGATTGGTCAAACCAAGTTGGTCAAGACACCGTTGAGGAAGAGTTCATACAATGTATCCGCAATCATTTCCTCGAAGATTATGTAATGGAACTCACGAGGGAGCAAGCTAGCCTAGATCTAGTCCTGAGTAATGAGCCAGGAATAATCAATTATTTCATAGTTAGGGATCCTGTTGGAAGAGCAATCACAGTTTGGTTAAATTTAACATACAGGTGGAGTGTGAGAAAATCAAATCCAACAATAATGTCGTCTACTTAAACAAAGGAGATGACAATGGGATGAGGAAAGAATTGGCTAAGGTAGATTGGGAGCAAAGAATATATGGTGGGACAAATGATGAACAGTGGAGAACTTCAAAAGCAATTTTTTTACAGTGCTCAGCAAAACTATATCCCAATGAAAAGGAAGGACTATCGGAAAAGAGATAATCAGCCATGGGTAACTAAGGAAGTAAAGGAGGGTACCAAACTGAAAGCAAATGTATATACAGTACCAAAGATTAGTGGGAAACTAGGGGATTAGGAAATCTTTAAAGATCAACAGAGAGCCATGAGAAATGCCATTAAGAAAAGTAAGATAGAATAGAATCATAGCATCCCTAAGTGTGAAACCAGGCCCTTTGGCCCAACCAGTCCACACTGACCCTCTGAAGACTAACCCACTCAGGCACATTGCCCCCACCCTACATTTACCTCTGACTAATGCACCTAATCTAAACATCCCTGAATATTATAGGCAATTTAGCATGGCCAATCCACCTGACCTGCACATCTTTGGACGATGGGAGGAAACTGGAGCATCCGAAGGAAACCCACGCAGATACGGGGAGAACGTGCAAACTCCACATGGACAGTCACCCGAGACTGGAATTGAACCTGGGTCCCTGATGCTGTGAGGCAGGAGTGATAACCACTGAGCCATCGTGCCACCCAAAGGTTTCTTTATAGACAGTGTGGAAGCAGGCTATTCAGCCTACCAAATCCACGCCGACTCTCTGAAGGACATCCCATACACCCTCCGTTTCCTATGGCTAATCCACCTAGCCTGCACATCTCTGGGTACTATTGGCAATTTGGCATGGTCAATCCAGCTAACCTGCACATATTTGGACAGTGGGAGGAAACCAGAGCACCCGGAGGAAACCCACGTAAACACTGGGGCGAATGTGCAATCTCCACACAGACAGTTGCCAAAGGCTGGAATCGAACCTGTGACCCTGTGGCACTGTGAGACAGCAGTGCTAACCACTGAGCCACTGTGGATTATGAGAGTAAATTAGCTCAGGATATAAAAACAGAGCAGAAGTTTCTACATGTATATAAAACAAAAAAGATTGGCTAAGTTAAACATCAGTCCTTTACAGGATGAGAAGAGGGATTTAATAATGGGAGATGAACAAATGGCTGAAGTGTTGAATAGGTATTTTGTATGAAAGCAAATTACTGCAGATTCTGGAATCTGAAACCAAAAGAGAAAATGCTGGAAAATTTCAGCAGGTCTGGCAGCATCTGTAAGGAGAGAAAAGAGCTGATGTTTCGAGTCTAACTGACCCTTTGTCAAAGCATAACGTGCCAATAACTGCTGACAAGGAGGCTATGGCAGGTGAGGACCTAGAAATGACCATTATCATTAAAGAGGTAGTGTTGAGTGAGCTAATGGGGCTAAAGACAGACAAGTCTCCTGGTCCTGGTGAATAGCAAATGAACTCATGGTAAGTTACCAAAATTTGCTGGACTCTGAAGCGTTTCTGGCAGATTGGAAAACAGCAAGTGTGATGCCACTGTTTAAAAAAAGGAGATTGATAAAAGCTTAATTTCTGCATTGGAGAAAATGCTTGAATCCAGAGTGAAGGAATAAATAGAGAGACGTATGGATAGAAAATATTCCATCCGGCAGACGCAGTATGGGTGCCTGAAAGGCAGGCCATGATTAACTAATTTATTGGAATGCTGTGAAGATATTACGAGTGTGGTAGACAGTGGTAAACCGGTGGATGTGGTGAATCTGGATTTTCAGAAGGCATACAACAAGGTGCTGCACAAAAGTTTGCTGCATAAGATAAAGGTGTACAGTGTTACAAGTAATGTATTAGCATGGACAGAAGATCGGTAAACTAACAGAAAGCAAAGAGTTGGGATAACTGGCTGTTTTCCTCTTTGGTGATCAATGGCTAATGGTGTGACTCAGGGACTGCAATTGTTTACAATTTACATAGATGATTTAGAGTTGGGGTTCAAGTCAAAGTTCACAGATGACAGTAAAATGAGTGGTAGAATAAAGTATGCAAGGACACAAAGTCTGCAGAGGGATATAAATAGGTTTAGTGAGTGGGCAAGGGTGTGGCAGTTGGAGTACGGTGGTAGTAAATGTGAGGTCATCAACCTTGATAGGAATAACAAACAAAAAGACTATTATTTAAATGGTGAAACATTGCACCGTTCTGCTGTGCAGAGGCACCTGGTGTCCTTGTGCATGATTTACAAAATGTTGGTTTGCAGGTGCAGCAGGTTATTAAGAAGGCAAGTGCACTGCTGAAGGGATGGAGTTTAAAAACAGGGAGGTTATACTGCAGCTGCCGAGGGCGTTGGTAAGGCCGAGAGTACTGTCTACAGTTTTGGTCTCCTTACTTGAGAAGGGATGTATTAGCACCGGAGGGAGTGTGGAGGGTGTTCACTAGGTTGATTTCAGAATTGAGAGGGTTGTATTATGAGGAGAGATTGAGTTGACTCATGCGATACTTATTAGAATTTAGAAGAGTTGTAGTGGGGGAGGGATTCTTAAAAGATTATGAAGGGAACAGATAAGATAGAAGCAGGGAGGTTGCTTCCACTGGTGGGTGAAACTAGAACTGGGACACACAGCCTCAACATTAGCGGGAGTAGGTTTAGGATTGATTTGAGGAAGAACTTATTCACCTGAAGTGTTGTGAATCTGTGGAATACTCTGCCCAGTGAAGCAGTTTAAGCTGCCTCATTGAATATTTTTAAGGCAAAGATAAATTTTTGAACAGTAAAGAAATTAAAGGTTGTGGTAAGTGAGCAGGTAAGTAGAGCTGAATCCACAAAAGGATCAGCCATGATCTTATTGAATGGCAGAGCAAGCTCGAAGGGCCAGATGGCCTATTCCTGCTCCTAGTTCCTATATCCTTATGTATGTGACTGTAACCACATGTTTATAACTCAGTTTAAATGTGTGTATTTCCGAATACATCTGCGCATGGGGTAGATTGTGACCCTGTTTGCACATGTGAAATCATGTCTGCACATGGATATGTTTATCACTTTATGTACAACTGTCTGTGTGTGTGTGTGAGAGAGATTTGTAATCATATAGGTATGCCTGCATGTTTACACATGCTTATTTGTTTGTAAATTTGTACTTGGGTAAACATGTGTCATATGTAGTTATAAATGCTTGTCCCTGTAAGTGTGTGTAAATAAAGGTATATCTGTTCCTATTTATTTGTATATGGGTGTCTGTAATGGCACGTGCACATTTATGTGTATGTATTACACATTTGTCACCATATACAGACATGTCTATGTTGGAAATGTGTGTTTAAGGCCACACATACTTGTGTGTCCACATTATGTGATTATTGTGTTTATTTTAACAATATGTACCATGTTCTAGGAATCAGATAACTAGGGTTCTAGATATAGCATTAAACTAATTAGTTGGGGGAGGGGGTGCAATTCAAGTGAAGGTAAACTCAAAAAATCAAAAACAAATGAGAGAGGGTGCAGAGTAATGAAGAGGCAAACAATAATTAAAGTGTGACAGGAAAAAGCAGAACATATGCACAGAAAAGTGCAATAGAATTTAGAAGCAGAAAGAGTAATAGTGATAACAAGTCAAAGCTTAAGGCTTTTTAATGAGAATGTATTGCAGCATTTGTATTCAAGGTGGAATAAGTTGACAGCCAAATAGAAATAAATGTAAATGATTTGATAACTATTATGGAGACATGGTTGCAAGGTGACTAAGACTGGGAACTCAACATTCAAATGTATTTGATGTTCCAGAACAAAAGGCAAAAATGAAAACCGGATAAGATAGCTTTGTTAATAAAAAAAAAGATATCAATGCAGTGGTGAAGAGTGAAATTGGTGCAATAGATCATGATTTGGAATCAGTTTGGGTGGAAATAAGGAATGGCAAAGGAAATAATTCATGCATGGGAGTTGTCTGTAGCCTCCTGAAAGGTTGCCTCACTGTCAGAACAAGTATAAATCAGGAAATAATGGAGGCATGTAAAAAAGGTACCACAATTTCTTAGACCATAAGACAAAGAAGTATAGAAGTGGAAGTAAAGCCATTTGGCCCATTGAGTCCACTCTGCCATTTAATCATGGCTGATGGGCATTACAATTCCACTTACCCACACCCCCCACCCACCCCACCCCACACCCCCATAGCCCTTAATTCCTTGCGAGATCAAGGATTCATCAATCTCTGCCTTGAAGACATTTAATGTCCCGGCCTTCGCTGTGCTCCGTGGCAGTGAATTCCACAGGTTCACCACTCTCTGGCTGAAGGAATGTCTCCTCATTTCCATTCTAAATTGACCCTCTCTAGTTCTAAGGCTGTGCCCACAAATCCTAGTCTTCCCGTCTAACGGAAACAAATTCTCAGCATTCACCCTTTCAAAGCCATTATCTTAGGTATTTTTAATCTGCATATTGACTGGACAAATCGGATGGATAAGGGTGACATGGATGATGAATTTCTACAGTATATTGCAAGTTGTTTCTTGGAGCATAGATCAAGTAACATTTAATGAGGTAGGATTAATAAGACATCTCATAGTTAAGTTTCCTCGAGAGAATAATGACTACAAAATAGTCACATTTCAAATTCAGTGTAAGTTCAGAAAACATTCAATAAGGTGCCCTACAAAATAACTGCAGTGCAGAGGAATCTGAGTATCTCTATGTACGGAACACAAGAAGTTAGCATGCAGGTACATCAAGTAATTAAGAAAGCAAATGGCCTTTATTGCTAGGGGACTCGAGCTTAAAAACAGGGAAGACTTGTTACAACAATATTAGGTGTTAGTGAGAGCACACCTGGAATACTGTGTACAGTTTTTTGTCCCCATGTTTAAGAAAGAATACACTGGTGTTGGAGATAGGCTCATGATTCTCTTATGAATGCCACTTTCCTGGACTGAAGGCATTGATCTTTCAAGAATAACTAAACAGATTGAACTTTTATTCTTTAGAGTTTAGAATAATGAGTAGTGATCTTATTGAAACATAAAAGATTCTGAGGGGATTGTCAGGATAGATGCTGTGAAGGTGTTTCTACTGGTGGGAGAATCTTGACCAAGGAGACATAGTTACAAAATAAGAAGACACTCATATAAAATGGAGGTGTGAGACAATTTTTTCTCCAAGATGGTTGTGAATGTTTGGAATTCTCTACCACAGGAAGTTGTGGAGGCTAGATCCCAAAATACTAAAAGATAGATAGATAGATTTCTTAAAATATCAGGGAGTTCCTGGCTATGCTGAGCTGGCACAAAATAAAAGTTGAAAGAAGAGATCAGCCATGATCCCATTAAATGATGGGGCAGACTTAAGGGGCCGAATGGACTACTGTTGCTCCTATCTTTTAGCTTCTTAGGCGTATGTTTTTAAACAAGTGTATTAGAAACTATGACCAACAGTTTCCGTTGGCAACATAATTGTTTCTGAAGTGTAGTTAGGAATAGTACATGAGCGCTTTTCAGAATTATTATTGTCGCATACTCCAAATGAATCATCCAGGAAACTGAAGATTCTGATGAGTAGCTCCCTGATATCTGAAGCCTTTTAAATGTATCCATCTAATTTGAAGAATTGAGATGGTTTCTCAGCATTTAAGTAAACTGTTCCTCAGGAAAAGTTGATAATTAAAAACCAAGTCTAACTCCTGAGTGACAATTAAACAGATCCCAGTGTACACATTCCCAACTACATCTACCCTAACCGTTTACACGGGTCATACTGCACCTTACAAGAAACCCCACACCCTCAAAAAAAAAACTCAAAAGCATCCACTGCCTCCACCACTGACTTGACATCCCCCACTCCCCAGGATGCAACCTTACTCCCCCAACTGCCTGACCTGATCCACTCACTTCAGCCCAACCCAATATGACCCAACCAGAGACACTTAGCTTGCCACCTTGCACCCTATGGCACTCTACTTATTGGCATTCTATTGATATTACACTCTATCTCCTGGCATCATACCTCTACCCATCTGTCTCTCTACCTACTTGGCACCCTACTTACCCGACATCTTAATTACCTTGAACCCTACCCCTAAATGCCCTACCTTTTAGCTACTTGGAATCTTGCCCACATGGCACCCTGTTTACCTGGCATCAAGTTTCCTGGCGCCCTACTCAGCTGGCACTCTTAGCTCACACTTACATTAAGTCCTTACCCTTTGACAGGAACTGTCAGTGTGGATTTCTATGATTCTGGAACTTTACATTACAGAATAAGCCAACTGACTTGCGAAAAAAGGAACATGGTTTGCAAACTGCTGGCTAGTCTACACTACAAGGGACCAGTCAGAATGGAAGTACAGCTTTGTATTTCTGAAGGAGCCTAGTCAGATTCTGTTCTCAGAAATGTGGAACTATACTGTGGCACAAAATGAGGAGTGAGGTGGTGATCTGAATGTGATTGTTGCTCCTCAGAAAATCTGGCCCAAAGTTACATGTGTGTTTGTGACCATTTATATGTATATGTCTTTGCGCTCATCTTTTACATATGCATTTTCAACAGTGTTTACTTGTATTTGTGGTCATATACGTGTTTGTAACCATCAGTGTACTTGGGTGCATTTGCAATTATGTTTAAACATATAGGAGAAAGTGAGGTCTGCAGATGCTGGAGATCAGAGATGGAAATGTGTTGCTGGAAAAGCGCAGCAGGTCAGGCAGCATCTAGGGAACAGGAGAATCGACGTTTCGGGCATAAGCCCTTCTTCAGGAATGAGGAAAGTTGGTCCAGCAGGCTAAGATAAAAGATAGGGAGGAGGGACTTGGGGGAGGGGCGTCGGAAATGTGATAGGTGGAAAGAGGTCAAGGTGAGGGTGATAGGTCAGACTGGGGTGGGGGCGGAGAGGTCGGGAAGAAGATTGCAGGTTAGGAAGGCGGTGCTGAATTTGATGGATTTGACTGAGACAGGCTGGGGGGAGGGGAAATGAGGAAACTGGTGAAATCCGAGTTCATCCCTTGTGGTTGGAGAGTTCCTAGCCGGAAGATGAGGCGTTCTTCCTCCAACCGTCGTTTCGCTGTGGTCTGACGATGGAGGAGTCCAAAGACCTGCATATCCTTGGTGGAGTGGGAGGGGGAATTGAAATGTTGAGCTACAGGGTGGTTGGGTTGGTTGGTCCGGGTGTCCCAGAGGTGTTCTCTGAAACGCTCCGCAAGTAGGCGGCCTGTCTCCCCAATATAGAGGAGGCCACATCGGGTGCAAAGGATGCAATAGATGATATGTGTGGAGGTACAGGTGAATCTGTGGTGGATATGGAAGTTTCCTTTGGGGCCTTGGAGGGAGGTGAGGGGGGAGGTGTGGGCGCAAGTCTTGCACCTCCTGCGGTTGCAGGGGAAGGTGCCGGGAGTGGAGTTTGGGTTGGTGGGGGGTGTGGATCTGACGAGGGAGTCACGGAGGGAGTGGTCTTTACGGAATGCTGATAGGGGAGGGGAGGGAAATATATCCTTGGTGGTGGGGTGATGCGCTGTATCCGTTTGGAGGTGGCGGAAATGACCTCCAAACGGACCCCACCACCAAGGATATATTTCCCTCCCCTCCCCTATCAGCATTCCGTAAAGACCACTCCCTCCGTGACTCCCATCAGATCCACACCCCCCACCAACCCAACCTCCACTCCCGGCACCTTCCTCTGCAACCGCAGGAGGTGCAAGACTTGCGCCCACACCTCCCCCCTCACCTCCCTCCAAGGCCCCAAAGGAAACTTCCATATCCACCACAGATTCACCTGTACCTCCACACATATCATCTATTGCATCCTTTGCACCCGATGTGGCCTCCTCTATATTGGGGAGACAGGCCGCCTACTTGCTGAGCGTTTCAGAGAACACCTCTGGGACACCCGGACCAACCAACCCAACCACCCTGTAGCTCAATATTTCAATTCCCCCTCCCACTCCACCAAGGATATGCAGGTCTTTGGACTCCTCCATCGTCAGACCACAGCGAAACGACAGTTGGAGGAAGAACACCTCATCTTCCGGCTAGGAACCCTCCAACCACAAGGGATGAACTCGGATTTCACCAGTTTCCTCATTTCCCCTCCCCCCAGCCTGTCTCAGTCAAATCCATCAAATTCAGCACCGCCTTCCTAACCGACCTCTCCGCCCCCACCCCAGTCTGACCTATCACCCTCACCTTGACCTCTTTCCACCTATCACATTTCCGACGCCCCTCCCCCAAGTCCCTCCTCCCTATCTTTTATCTTAGCCTGCTGGACCAACTTTCCTCATTCCTGAAGAAGGGCTAATGCCCGAAACGTCGATTCTCCTGTTCCCTAGATGCTGCCTGACCTGCTGCGCTTTTCCAGCAACACATTTCCATGTTTAAACATATAGCCTATGTCTGTGTGTTTAGATGTGTGTACATGCAGCCATGTTTATAATGCATGTGTGTTCCTCTGTGTTTGAAAAAAATTTGCATATATCTGTTGTGTATTGTGTATTTTGAAACTGTGTGCGTACCTGTGAATTTGTAATCATGTGTGTCAATATTTGTGCTTATATCTTAGCTGCCTCATAAGATTGTTCTTTGTCATTAGATTTTTGAATTTGTAAGGGAGTGTATGCATGTGTCTGCCAACAACTGTTGACATAGAACAGTACAATAACCATATCAACTTGGTAGCAACTTTAAGGGATCTGTGGACATGGACCCCCAAGATCTCTCTGTTCTTCCACGCTGCCAATAATACTGCCTTTAAACCTTCTATTCTGCATTCAAATTCAGTCATCCAAAGTGAATGACTTCACATTTTTCCAGGCTGAACTCCATCTGCCACTTATCAGCCCAGTTCTGCATCCTGTCCATGTCTCGTTGCAACTTAAAACAGCCCTCCACACTATCCACAACTCCACAAACCTTCATGTCATCGGCAAAATTACTCACCCACCCTTCTACTTCCCCATCCAAGTCGTTAATAAAAATTACAAAGAGCAGAGATCCCAGAAACGATTCCTGCGGAACACCACTAGTCACTAGGCTGAATGCTTTCTATCTACCACCACGCTCTGTCTTCTATGGGCCAGCCAATTCTGTATCCAGACAGCCAGATGTCCCTGTATCCCATGCCACCTTCCTTTCTGAATGAGCCTATCAGGGGGAACCTTATTAAATGCCTTGTTAAAATCCATATACACCACATCCATGCTCTATGTTCATCGATGTGCTTTGTCGCATCCTCAAAGAATTCAGTAAGGTTTATGAGGCATGACCTGTCCCTCACATTTACATCTCTGTTTGTAACTGTCTGCATATTTGTGTGTTGCGTATGCTTTTAATCATTTGTGTATGTGTGTTTGAACAGTGCCACATGTATATGTTTCCAACTGCATGTGCACATGTTTTGGAAGCAGTATGCATGCAAGTGTTTGTTAACAACTATATGTTTAGTACTGTTTATATACATGTATACTTGTATCTAATATATGGATATGTACTTGTGACCATGCTTTGAAGTGTTTGTGACTGTGTGTACATGTGCATGTATTTTTTTGACTATGCGTGTTTACGGCCATGGGCGGGCATGAGTGTCTTTGAAATCAAGTAGTGGTGGCATGGTGTCTTAGTGATTAGCACTGTCACCTCACAGCGCCAGGGAGCTGGGTTCAATTCCAGCCTCGGCTGACAGCCTGTGTGGAGTTTGAATATTCTCCCCATGTCTGCGTGGGTTTCCTCCGGGTGCTCCAGTTTCCTCCCACAATCCAAAGATGTGCAGGTTAGGTGAATTGGCCATGCTAAGTTGCCCATAGTGATCAGGGATGTAGGTTAGGTGCATTAGTCAGGGATAAGTGTAGAGTAATAGGGTCAGGGAATGAGTTTGGATGGGATACTCTTTGGAGGGTCGGTGTAGACTTGTTGGGCCAAAGGGTCTGTTTCTACACTGTAGGGATTCAATTATTCTATGAATTCTACATGCGTGTGGAGATCAGTTAGCTTGGATGCCTGGCTTGCAATACAGAGTGATGCCAATAGTGCGGATTCATTCCTGCTTGGCTGAGATTACCTTAAGGGCTCTCCTTCTCAACTTCTCCCCTTGCCTGAGGCATAGTGACTCTCAGGTTAAACCATCACCAGTCCTGTAGTTCTAATGCGAGAGTAGCCTCACGGTCTCTCAAGACTATGGTGATGTCACCTCTATTTTACATGTGTGTTTTTGTAACTATTTGTGTGGTTATCTATGCTTGACACATTAGAACATAGAAGAATACAGCGCAGTACAGGCCCTTTGGCCCTCGATGTTGCGCCGATCCAAGCCCACCTAACCTATGCTAACCCACTATCCTCCATATACCTATCCAATACCCGCTTAAATGCCCATAAAGAGGGAGAGTCCACCACTGCTACTGGCAGGGCATTCCATGAACTTACAACTCGCTGAGAGAAGAACCTACCCCTAACTTCAGTCCTATATCTACCCCCCCTTAATTTAAAACTATGCCCCCTTGTAATACCCGACTCCATACGCGGGAAAAGGTTCACACTGTCAACCCTATCTAACCCCCTAATCATCTTGTACACCTCAATCAAGTCACCCCTAAACCTTCTTTTCTCTAATGAAAACAGCCCTAAGTGTCTCAGTCTTTCCTCATACGATCTTCCTTCCATACCAGGCAACATCCTGGTAAACCTCCTCTGCACCCGTTCCAGTGCCTCCACATCCTTCCTATAGTATGGCGACCAAAACTGCACACAATATTCCAGATGCGGCCGCACCAGAGTCTTATACAACTGCATCATGACCTCAGGACTCCGGAACTCAATTCCTCTACCAATAAAAGCCAGTACGCCATATGCCTTCCTCACCGCACTATTTACCTGGGTGGCAACTTTCAGAGATCTGTGTACATGGACACCAAGATCCCTCTGCTCATCCACACTACCAAGTATCCGACCATTAGCCCAGTACCCCATCTTTTTGTTATTCTTCCCAAAGTGAATCACCTCACACTTAGCTACATTGAATTCCATTTGCCACTTTTCTGCCCAGCTCTGCAGCTTCTCTATATCCTGCTGTAACCTGCCACATCCTTCCTCACTGTCAACAACTCCTCCGACTTTCGTATCATCCGCAAACTTGCTCACCCAACCTTCTAACCCCTCTTCCAGGTCATTTATAAAAATGACAAACAGCAATGGTCCCAAAACAGATCCTTGCGGAACACCGCTAGTGACGGCACTCCATGAAGAAACTTTGCCATCAACTCTGTCTTCTTCCATCCAGCCAATTCCTAATCCAAACCTCCAACTCACTCTCAATGCCATATCTCCGTATTTTCTGCAGTAGCCTACCGTGGGGAACCTTATCAAATGCCTTACTAAAATCCATATATACCACATCTACCGCTTTCCCCTCATCAACCTCCTTCGTCACCTTTTCAAAGAATTCAATAAGGTTTGTGAGGCACGACCTGCCCTTCACAAAACCATGCTGACTATCCTTGATCACATTATTCCTATCCAGATGTGCATAGATCCTATCCCTTACAATTCTCTCTAAGACTTTGCCCACAACAGAAGTGAGACTCACCGGCCTATAGTTACTAGGGTTATCCCTACTCCCCTTTTTGAACAAGGGAACCACATTTGCTATCCTCCAGTCTTCTGGCACTACTCCTGTAGACAAAGAGGACATAAAAATCAAGGCCAATGGCTCTGCAATCTCCTCCCTTGCTTCCCAGAGAATCCTAGGATAAATGCCATCAGGCCCAGGGGACTTATCTATTTTCACCTTTTCGAGGATTTCCAACACCTCTTCTCTACATACCTCAAAGCCATCCATTCTACTTATTTGTGACTCAGTATTCACATCGACGACAATGCCCTGTTCCTGAGTAAATACTGAAGAAAAGTATTCATTCAGTGTCTCCCCAATCTCTTCCGCCTCCACACGCAACTTCCCACTACTATCCTTGACTGGACCTATTCCTACCCTAGTCATTCTTTTATTCCTAACATACCTATAGAAAGCCTTAGGGTTTTCCCTAATCCTACTGACTAAGGACCTTTCATGTCCCCTCCTTGCTGCTCTTAGCTCTCTCTTCAGGTCCTTCCTGGCTACCCTATACCTCTCAATCGCCACAATTGAACCTTCACGTCTCATCTTGAGATAGGCCACCCTCTTCCATTTAACAAGGGATTCCAATTCCTTATTAAACCACGGCTCCCTCGCACGACCCTTTCCTCCCTGCCTGACAGGTACATAATTATCAAGGACACTCAATAGTTGCTCCTTGAACAAGCTCCACATATCATTTACACTCTTGCCTTGGAGTCTACTTTTCCAAGCCACACATCCTAAGTCATGCCTCACTGCATCATAATTTCCCTGACCCCAGCTATAACTCTTGCCCTGTAGTACACACTTATCCCTCTCCATCACGAGAGTAAAAATCACCGAATTATGGTCACTATCCCCAAAGTGCTCACCTACCTCTAATTCTAACACCTGGCCTGGTTCGTTACCCAGAACCAAATCCAGTATGGCCTCACCTCTTGTTGGCCTGTCTACATATTGTGTCAGGAAACTCTCCTGCACACATTGAACAAACACTGACCCATCTAACGAACTTGAGCTATAGCTTTCCCAATCAATATCAGGAAAGTTAAAGTCCCCCATAACAACCACCCTATTACTGTCACTCATCTCCTGAATCACCTTCCCTATCCTTTCTTCAATGATTCTAGGATTATTAGGAGGCCTGTAAAAGACTCCTAACAGGGTGACCTCACCTTTCCTATTCCTAACCTCAGCCCAAACTACCTCAGATGGCAAGTCCTCATCCATCGTCCTTTCCACCACTGTAATACTATCTTTGACAAGCAATGCCACACCTCCCCCTCTTTTACCCCCACCTCTGACCCTACTAAAACATTTAAATCCTGCATGCATCTAAAATGTTCTTTCTTAAATCCTGTTTATAAATGTACATTTATAAATTTTTTTTTAAAAAGAGTTCTTTGTAGATGCGATGTGGGTATTCCGGGTAAGACCAGCTTCTGTTGCCTATTCCTAATTGCCCTTGAACTGAATGGCTTGTTTGTCCCTTTCAGAGGGCACCTAATATTGAACCGTTTTGCTTTGGGTCTGGAATCATGGAGGCCAGACCTGGTAAGGATAACAGATTTCCCTCCATAAAAAAAATAAATTAATGACATGCTTTTTATTTTATACAACAAATAGTATTAACTTCACAGTCATGAGCTTTCAACTTCAGATTTATGAATACCACCCTCTGCCATGGTGAGATTTGAATCCAAATCTGCAGAGCATTAGCTTGGTCCAGTGACATTACCATTAGGCCACAACATCCCCTCATATTTTTACAGATCTGCTTTGAACCATATCTATATATGTGCATTTGTAATCAAGTGTTTATATGCATATTTTTAACCCTATGATGAATATGAGTTTGTAACAATATGTGATTTTGTAACAATATGTGAGTTTGTAACTATATGTGGTGAGATTGGAACTGCTGCATGGTTGTTACTGTACGTTCACACATGTTTCTATAATGCTCTCCATAAACAGTTATGTCCCAACTGTGTGTGTGTAGGTATTTTGTTTACAACCATGAGCGTTCATGCGTGTTTCTAAACAGGTGTGTACATGGGTTTGTTTGTAACCTTGTTCATCCAAAAGTATGTTCATGACTTGTGTTTTACATGGTTATACATGAATATATTTGTGATCATGGCTATTCTTCTTTGTTTTTTTTTAATGAGTGTTTGTATCCAGGTTACTACATGCCTGTGTTTATAATTATATAAGTACATGGAACATAGAAAAGTACAGCACATGATGTTGTGCCGAGATTTCATCCTAATGTAAAATATAATAACTTAACCTACACACCCCTCAACTCACTGCTATCCATGTGCATGTCCAGCAGTCACTTAAATGTCCCAAATGACTCTGCTTCCACCACCACAGCTGGCAATGCATTCCATGCATTCACAACTCTCTGCGTAAAGAACCTATCTCTGACGTCTCCTTTGTACCTTCCTCCTAATATCTTCAACTATGACTCCTCGTACCAGTCAATCCAGCCCTGGGGAAAAGTCTCTGGTTATTGACTCTATCTATTCCACTCATTATTTTGTACACCTCGATCCGGTCTCCTCTCTTCCTCCTTCTCTCCAGAGAGAAAAGTCCGAGCTTATTCAACCTTTCTTCATAAGGCAAGCCCTCCAGTCCAGGCAGCATCCTGGTAAACCTTCTTTGCACCCTCTTCAAAGCCTCTGTATCTTTCCTATAGTAGGGCAACCAGAACTGGACACAATATTCCAAGTGCGGTCTCACCAGGGACTTGTAGAGCTGCAGCAAAATGTCACGGCCCTTAAACTCGATCCCCCTGTTAATGAAAGCCAAAACACCATATGCTTTCTTAACAACCCTATCCACTTGGGTGGCAACTTTGAGGGATCTATGTACTTACACACCCAGATCCCTGTGTTCCTCCACACTGCCAAGAATCCTGTCTTTAATCCTATATTCAGCATTCAAGTTCGACCTTCCAAAATGCATCACTTCGCATTTATCCAGGTTGAACTCCATCTGCCATTTCTCAGCCCAGCTCTACATCCTGTCTATGTTGTGCTGCAGCCTGATGTAGCCCCCTCTATGCTATTGACGACACCTCTGACTTTGTGTCATCTGCAAATTTACTAACCCACCCCTCAACCTCCTCATCCAAGTCATTTATAAAAAACTACAAAGAGCAGAGGCCCACGTACAGAGCCCTGCAGGACCCCACTCAACACTGTCCTCCAGGCAGAATACTTTCCATCTACAACCACTCTCTGCTTTCTGTCAGCCAGCCAATTATGAATCCAGATAGCCAAATCTCCCTGTATCCCATACTTCCTGACTTTATGAATAGGCCGGCCATGGGGAACCTTATCAAATGCCTTGCTGAATTCCATATACACCACATCCACTGCTTGACCGTCGTCGACCTGTCTTGACACCTCCTCAAAGAACTCAATAAGATTTGTGAGGCATGACCTGCCCCTCACAAAGCCATGTTGACTGATTTTAATCACACTATGCTTTGCCAAATAGTCATAAATCCTATCCCTCAGAATTCTTTCCAAAACCTTGCTGACCACAGATGTAAGACTGACTGGTCTGTAATTGTCAGGGATTTCCCTATTACCCTTCTTGAAAAGTGGAACAACATTCGCCTCCTTCCAATCCTCCGGTATGACTCCTGTGGAGAGTGAGGAGGCAAATATCCTCGCCAGCGGCTTAACCTCCTTTCTCGCTTCCCGGAGCAGCCTAGCATAAATCTGGTGTGGCCCTGGGGACTTATCAATCTTAATGTTTTCAAAAATTTCTAGCACATTAACTACATGTGTGTTTTTCATAGTGTGAGTACATGTGCATGTTTATGACCATGTCCACATGTGTAGGTTTATAACCAGGTGTTCAAATGTCTGAATTTGTGTCCTTGTATGTATCTGTATAGGTTTACCATCAATTGTGTACTTGTGGGCGTGTTTGCAGTTGTATTGATACAGGAGTATATTTGTGATAGCGTGTTTTCCTCTGTATCTCCAGTTATGCATGTACATGTTTGTGACTGTGAATGGAAGGGCATTGTTGACTATGGATGCAATTAATTGAGGGAATTGGTGGCTTAACACCTTCCATCAAAATTAATGATTCTGTCCCAACATGATCTCTGGTATGAAATCACTAATTGGCAGTGGGAATGCAGGTTCACAGGAGAGAAGAGGAACAGGAGCTCTTTGCTGAATGTTCCTCTGTAAATGCCACACCAGAGAACACCTCTGCTGGCCATAGAAGACCCCTTCCCCCTACTGGATAACCAATAGGAGCAGTGCCTGCTATCCTTCACAGACTCTGGCTTCCAGCAGGGACTATCTTTGGAGTTCTGGACATAAGAAAGGAAGACTGGATGGGGATCCCAGGAAGGGTCACCCCAGGAGGAACAGGGGCAGGGAGAAAGAGGTTAACAGGCAAGGACGACTCTCAGCAGACAGCACACCCTACCCCCTCCGCGGTCCACGGCCACATTTATTCTGTTGTGCTCTCTCCACGTGGTGAGTGCCATGTCCATCACTGGGCTCAGTACCATCATTGGTGGCTTCAATGCCCACATACAGGCCTCAACTGGCATGCATGTGGAAAGGACAGATCAAAGCCTTCCTGTCTCAGACCTAACGGGTAGGAAGTGGGTAGGCAGAAGGGTCCCCATCCTCATCCCCTTGGTCAAGCAAATAGCACCCCCAACCCCATTGCCCCCCTCATCCCCCACTCACCATGGAGCGCAGAAAGAAAAGTCAGTGATACTGGGAATGAATGTGCTCCTCATACTGAGTGTCCATTTTGCGTTATACAAGATGGAGCAGACCAGAATGTCTCATTTGCTGGTTTTACTGTTGTTTTCTGGATCAGTAAAACCTGCCGTGTGTATGTGTGTGTGTTTTTCACCATGTTTGTATATGTATGTATTTATACATGTGTATAATGACTATTTATATACATACTATTCGAATAGATTCCCTACAGAGTGGAAACAGGCCTTTCGGCCCAACAAGTCCACACCGACCATCCAAAGAGTAACCCACCCAGACCCATTTCCCTCTGACTAATGCACCAAACACTATAGGCAATTTAGCTTGGCCAATTCATTTGACCTGCACATCTTTGGACTATGGGAGGAAACCGGAGCTCCTGGAGAAATCCCACACAGACACTGGGGGGAGCGTGCAAACTCCACACAGACAGTCGCCTGAGGCTGGAATCAAATTTAGGTCCCTGGCGCTGTGAGGCTGCAGTGCTAACCACTGAGCCACTGTGCCGCCCTTACATTTGTAACTGTGTGCATATGTATATTTGTAACCCGCTGGGTACTTCCGTTTGTAATTTTGGAAGATATGTGACTTGGTTATTCAGTATATGTGTGCTTGT
This sequence comes from Chiloscyllium plagiosum, assembly GCF_037043375.1. Lineage (NCBI taxonomy): Eukaryota > Metazoa > Chordata > Chondrichthyes > Orectolobiformes > Hemiscylliidae > Chiloscyllium > Chiloscyllium plagiosum. The sequence continues at coordinate 87,710,199 of NW_028270149.1, read as the reverse complement.
AAATGGATATTTCTGTATGTTAATTGTCATGCATGCATGTCCATTTTGTAACGTGTCTCTATGTCTCTGTCTTTGTGCATGCATATATACTCTGTGACTATTTACATAGCATTGTTTCAACTGAGTGGGTGCACGTTTGCTGCACAGGTCTCTATAGCCGTGTTTGTGCATATGAGTTTTTAACCATGGGCTTGCTTTAACTCCAATAATTTGTTGTGTGTATGCCTGTAACCTTGTGTTTACATGCGTGTCAGTTCCCATGTGCAAAATTGTATGTGTGTGTTCATGTCTGTGCTTTGTGTGAGTCGGGGAGTGTGGCCGAGTGGTCTAAGGCGCTGGATTTTAAGCTTCAGTCTCTATTAAATCGTGGGTTTGAATCCCAGCGCTACCAAGATGGCGGCGGGTCTATTGCAGGCAGTTGAACATAGCCGAACCGGTGCAGGTCCTATACGTTTTGTGGGCGGCATGGTGGCACAGTGGTTAGCACTGTTGCCGCACAGCGCCAGAGACCCGGGTTCAATTCCCGCCTCAGGTGACTGACTGTGTGGAGTTTGCACATTCTCCCCGTGTCTGCGTGGGTTTCCTCTGGGTGCTCCGGTTTCCTCCCACAGTCCAAAAATGTACAGGTCAGGTGAATTGGCCATGCTAAATTGCCCGTAGTGTTAGGTGCAGGGGTAAATGTAGGGGAATGGGTCTGGGTGAGTTGCGCTTCGGCGGGTTGGTGTGGACTTGTTGGGCCGAAGGGCCTGTTTCCACACTGTAAGTAATCTAAATGGGGCACGTGGAGGATAGCTGTAAGCGCTAGAATGATTTAGAAGGGTTGGTGGAGTGGGCAGGAAAATGACAGATGAAGTTCTGATCAGTGTAAGGAGGCAACACAGTAAAATGAAGTGCAGGAACAAATTACTGCAGACGCTGGAACCTGTACTGAGAATGACAAATGCTGGAGATCACAGCTGATCAGGCAGCATCCATGGAGAGAGAGCAAGCCAACGGTTTGAGTGCAGCTGAAGAAGAGTTATCTAGGCTAAAAATGTTAGCTTGCTCTCTCTCCATGGATGCTGCCTGACCCGCTGTGACCTCAGCGTTTGTTGTTTTCAGTAAAAGGAAATACACAGTAAATAGGAATACACTGAGAGGGGTAGATGAAGTGAGAGATCTTGGGTCCCTAAAGGTAGTAGTGGAGGGAGATAAGATTGTAAAGCAGGCATATGGAATGCTTTCCTTCACTGGCAGAGGCATAGAATATAAAAGCAGGGATATAATGATGAAACTGTATGAGGCCTTAACTGGAAGATTGTGCACAGTTCTGGTCACTGCATTATAGGAAGGATGTAATTGCTCTGGAGAGAACACAGAAGATTTACCAGAATTTTGCCACAGCTGGAGAATTGTAACTACAGGGAGAGATTGCAGGAGTTGGGGTTGATTTCCTAGAAATAGAGAAGACTGAGAGGTGGTATGATTGAGTTGCACAAAGTTGTGAAGGGTAGAGATAGACAGGAGGAACCTGCTTCCATTGGCAGAGTTCAAAGACTAGGGGTCATCGATTCAATTAAGTGACAGAGGGGCCATAGTACCAGGGACCAGGTTTGATTCCAATCCATGGGTGACTATCTGTGTGGAGCTTGCACATTTTCTCTGTGTGGGTTTCCTCCAGGTGCTCCGGTTTCCTCCCACTGTCCAAAGATGTGCAGGTTGGGTGGATTCCAGCATCTGCAGTCATTGTTTTTACCTAGGTTGGGTGGATTGGCCATTCTAAATTGCCTGTAGTGTCTAAGGGAATGCAGGTTAGGTGGGCAGGTCATTGGTAATGCTGGGTTACAGGGGTAGGAAAGTTGGGGCGGGTCTGAGTGGGATGCTGTTCAGAGGGTCAGTGTGGACTCGATGGATCTAATGGCCTGCTTCCACATTGAAGGGATTCTAGGAGGAAAACTTTTTTTTTTGCACAGAGGGTGGTGGGTGTTTGGGACTCACTGCCTGAGTTGGTGGTGGAGGCAGAGACTCAAAACTCTTTTTAAAAATACCTAAAACAAGTGCTGTCAGCCTCAAGGATATGGGCCATGTTCTGGAAGTTGGGATTAGCAAGTAGAGTCTCAGTCGACAGGATAGTGAAGACAACGTTTGGTATGCTTGCCTTTATTGGTCAGCGCATTGTATGTAGGTGTTGGGAGGTCATGTTGCAGTTGTACAGGATGTTGGTTAGGGCATTTTTGAAATACTGTGTCCAATTCTGGTCACCCTGTTACAGGAAAAATGTTATGAAACTTGAAAGGGCTCAGAAAAGATTTACAAGGATATTGCCCGGGTTGAAGAGTTTCAGCTATAGGGAGAGGCTTTTCCCTGGAGTGTTGGAGGCTGAGACCTTTATAGAGATTTATAAAATCATGAGGGACATGGATAGGGTGAATAACCAAGGTAGTTTTCCCAGGATGGAGGAGTCCAAAGCTAGAGGGCATAGGTTTAAGATGACAGGGGAAAGATTAAAAAGGGACCCGAGGGACTACTTTTTTCACAGAGTGTGTTGTACGTATGAAATGAGCTGCCAGAGGAAGTGTTGGTACAATTACAACATTTAAAAGGCATCTGGATGGGGACATGAGTAGGAAGGGTTTAGATAGATATGGGTCAAATGCTGGCAAATGGGACTAGATTAATATACGATATCTGGTTGGCATGGACAAGTTGGAATGAAGGGTCTGTTACAGGGCTGTATAGTTCTCTGACTTTAGAAAGGGCATCTCGTTATCTTTGGATTGGCCTGGACAAACCAGGTTGATGGTCCCCTTCTGTGCTGTGTCATTACTATGGTTTTACATTTTCAACAGGGAGTGGGCTTTGGGGCATGTTAAAGGAGAGCAAATGTCCAGCCCAATACCGCACTCCACCCAAGCTGACCTTGGTCATAAATCAATAAATAAGGACTAGTCAAGCTTGTTAAAAGCTTGATTCACCCCACTACCCTGCTCACATTAAAATACAGCTGATGTGGGCAGGTAGCCAGGAGTTGCAGGTAGAGGTGGGGTTACCATCTTTGAATAACATTTTAGACATTGAGGGCACCTCCTTTTTCCTGAAGATTCCTGAAGAAGGGCCTGTGCCCGAAACGTCGAATCTCCTGTTCCCTGGATGCTGCCTGACCTGCTGTGCTGTTCCAGCAATAAAGTTTCAACCACCTCCTTTTTCTGTCTTCCCGATCCGAACTTTAAAACCCAATGCTCCGCCCAAGTCAGGCCCTCTCCCTGAGCTAGGTAACACCTCCCTGCCCAATGTCCCCTGGCTCATGCGTCTGGAGTTCCACTGGGCCATGTTCTGGGATTGACTGCAACCCCAACAATGCTCACTTCCATGCTCCAACAAAACCTGGACTGAAAACTGGAGCTATCAACTAATTCAGATCCATCTGAGAAGAGGGGTTCTCACTGTGAATCACTTGTTATGTGGGATTGGGAAGCAGAGTAAGGCTTCCCAGCAATCTGTCAGCATGCTGCTGGCCTTCCTTCCTGGAAGGACATCCACTGCATTCCCATCGCTCTTTAAAATTGTATCCCATGCGCGTGTAACATAAGCTTTTCACAATCGGACATATCATGCCCATGTGTGAGATCAATTGATTGTGTATATATGGTTTTATATGTCTGGGTTTAGCAGTGTCTGTGATGTAAACATGTCCAGAAATGTATATCTAACTGGGCAGTGAGAGCCTTTTTCAGAGGACAGTGATGGCTAGCACAAGGGGGCATAGCTTCAAGTTTAGGGGTGATAGATATGGGACAGATGTCAAAAAGGTAGTCTTTTTACTCAGAGTAGTAGGGGTGTGGAACGCCCTGCATGCAACAGTTGTAGACTCGCCAGTTTTAAGGGCATTTAAATGGTCATATGGATGAGAATAGAACAATGTGGGTTAGATGGGCTTCAGATTGGTTTCACAGGTCAGCACAACATTCGGGTCGAAAGGTCTGGACTGCGCTGTCATGTTCTATGTTCTAACCACACACATTTAGATAACACATATGTTCATAACATTTGCATGTTGGTTACTAGATGTTCAGACACATACATTTGTAACCAGGATTGTATATGGACATGTTTGAAACTGTCTGTGTATTTAAGTGTGCTCGTATTTGTGCAGGTATATAACTGTGACCCAGTATGTTAATGCCATTGAGAGTGACATGGGATTGGTTGAGGGGGACAACTCAAGGGTGAGGGATTCAGGCTGCTGAGGGGGTACTCGAGGGTGAGGCGGGTTCAGGGTGCTGGGGGAATACTCGAGGGTGAGGGGTTTCAGGGTGCTGATGGTGTACTCGAGGGTGAGGGGTTTCAGGGTGCTGAGGGAGTATTTAAGGGGGTTCAGGGTGCTGGGAGAGTACTCTCGCGTGAGGGGTTTCAGGGTGCTGGGGGAGTACTCGAGGGTGGGGGGGGTTCAGGGTGCTGGGGGTGTACTCGAGGGTGAGGGGTTTCAGGTTGCTGGGGGAGTTTTCGAGGATGAGGGGGTTCAGGGTGCTGGGGGTGTACTCGAGGGTGATGGGGTTCAGGGTGCTGGGGCAATACTTGTGGGTGAGGGGGTTTAGCGTGCTGGGGGTCTACTCAAGGGTGATGGGGTTCAGGGTGCTGGGGAATACTTGAGGGTGAGGGGGTTCAGGTTGCTGGGGGAGTACTCAAGGGTGTGGGGATTCAGGGTGCTGAGGAGTAATTGGGGGTGCAGGGTGCTGGATGAGTGCTTGAAGGTGAGGAAGTTTCTGACTTGTGACCTGGTGCAGGAAGGTGGAATTCAGGTTCTTACGACACTGGGACTCATCCTGGAGCAGGAGGTACTTATTCAACAGTGATGGGCTATGCCTCAAAGAACTAGATTAACGTCCTCGTGGTGATCACTGGTTGTGGAGAGTTTGAACTAATTTGGCAGTAGAGTGGGCGACATTATATAGAAGCAGAAAAGAGGAATAAGGTACCTAAAGGAGTGAGAATGTTGGACAGTTTTCGGGAAGGCTTTTATTCCAATATTAGATAGAATCAAAATACGAAGGATGACAAGGAATATAAGGACTGGATTGCAATGCCTATATATAATCTCACAAAGTGTAGTAGATAACATGGGTGAGATATAATCACAGATAGCTTATGGTGTAACAGCAGTTACAGAGACATGGCTTAAAAATAGTGATGACTGGACATTTTCATATTCCTGAATGCTGGGAGCTCAGGTGATCGAGGTGAAGCAGAAAGGAAAGTGGAGGTAATTCTGTTTAGGGAAGAGAATGTGGGTGTTTGAAAGAAAGGATGGTCTCTAACAGGAGGAGGACAGGATACATTTGCTTATAATTGAGAAGAAATTGAGGAACTGAGATCAATAAAATCACAGGTGAAAATTGAAAATTCTAGAGAAAATCAGCAAGTCTGGCAGTGAAACACCCCAGTAATCTGCTTTTCGATAAACCTGCTGAATTTCGCTGTATTTTCTATTTTCATTTCAGATTTCCAGCATCTGCAGTATTTTATTTTCATAAGATTACTTTATTTTGATAAAATCGCAGATGTACAAGAACTATAGTGTTGAAATGCTCTGGGACTTTCATCACCAGGTACTGACCGAGCTAAGGTTTGAGTCAATGTTAAGAAGTGGGAAGTAGATTCTCAGGAAATGGGAGAGATCTTCAAGATTTGAGCAACAGGTGAAGCTGGTCGTTTCGTGCTATGTCTGTGCAGCAGCATTGCATGTGGTGTTCACCACTACAGGATACTGCTGTCCAGCCAAACAGACATTCTGCCTATCACACAAATGGTGGGAGTCTGGAATGCACTACTTGAGAGGATAGTTGAGACAGGTAACCTCATGACCTTTAAAACGTACTTGGCTGAACACTTGGAGTGTCATGGCATTCAGGCTATGGGCCTAGTGTGGAAAGATGGAACTAATGTAGGTAGTAGTGTACATTTTGGCAGAGACACAAATGGGCCTCCTCTGTACTGTTATATGATTCTGTGAGTAACATGATGTATGAGTTTTGATGTCTGTGTGATTCCAGCTATATAGGCCTCGCATCCCAAAGACAAGTGGGTTGTATCTAACAGCATTTCTTGCCCTTGGCTATTAGCAACATGAAAGCATACCCAACCAATCCACATTTGAAAAACTCACAACAGTGTCCAATATTGTTCACGATACTGTAATTGGACAACATTTACTCAATAATCCTGAGTGTGTGAAAAATTATACTGACAATCCATCTAGGGCTGCCAGTCAAGCTCACGGACTTGCATTTACTGAAAACTATATCTATTAAGAAAAAGGACTCTGCTCTTTTCAGATAGAAATAATATATTCATGTATTGCAACCAGTTTAATATAGCAGAAAAAGTGAATATTCGTATACTACGAATGTTAATTGCTTGGCAAGTGGGTTCTGATTGGTCGAATTTGCTGTTTCAACCTGTCTGATTTAAATGTAAACAGTGCTTGGCAATTAACTGTGAATCAGTACGAATAGGTGCATTCTCTATGACTGAGCTTCGACCAATCAGAACCCACTTGCCAAGCAATTAACATTCGTAGTATACATGTTGATTTCACCCCTATATTGGTATTCTTGCAAAACTTCCTGATGAGTTCAAGACTAAATGTCTCCACAAACTGTCACCTTTCAGTGATACTCAATTTCTGAAATGTTCAGGCGAATATTCTTGATGAGAATGTTTCACTTCAGATAGGAGGTATTGCTGGGTCTGGTGCTAGGTAATGAAGGGGACTAAACCGCCTCAGTGTCTGTGGAGGGGCACTTGGATAAGAGTGAACGTTGATAATATGGTTTTGAGGACAGAAGACAAGCAGAGAAGATCAATGAGCAACCTCGGTTGAAACAATTTGAACAGGGATTTTTTTTAAATGGGGTGAGATGGGATCCGGCCAGAGTAAAATGGAACTAGAAGTTGACAGGGAAAACTTGTAACAGAACAATAGGTGATGCTTAAAGAGCAGATGTTTCAGGTACACTTTCAAGAGTGACAGGAAAGAGAACCAAACACAGGACTCCTTAGATGATGTATGATAAAAATTATGTAAAACAACAAAAGCGAGTGTGTGATGTTTTCTGGTAAAATCTTCAAGTGGGAAGCAAGCCAGAACTAAGTTGAGAAGGAATGAGAAGAGGAAAATAACTGGCAGAGAGAGAGAGCATGAAAATGGAATGGCAGTCAACATAAAAGGATATCCCATTAGTAGTAAAGTAGATAATAGGAGCACAGTGGGTTTCATTATGGAAAAGTGGGTGATATATGCTAAAAAACCTTCTTCACTGTCCCACCATACCTCCAACTTTGGTGTCACTCTATGTGCACATGGATGTTTTAAATGGGCGTATTTATTGTTTTGGATGAGGGTTGGAATTTAATGATCCTTGGGTCTATTCATTGGTCAGACATGCCATGATAGCCTCATTGTTGCCATTTCAGGGCCCCCATCCCAAACTGAACCAATACCAATAAGGTACCATCTCCTCCTGACCCCAACCCCTGCCAGCCCCACGCCTCAACCTGATTTAACACCATTAAGATACTGACCTCAAACCTGATTTATTGCCATTAAGGTACCATCCCCCACTGCCAACCTTAATGTCATAGAGTCATATTTATAGAAATGTACAACATGGAAACCCTTGCCACCCCCACACCTCAACCTGATTTAACACCATTAAGATACTGACCTCAAACCATTAAGATACCATCCCCCACCCCCAACCTTAATGTCATATTCATACAAATGTACAGTATGGAAACCGATCCACCCTGCCCATGCTGACCAGATATCCTAAATTAATTGAGTCCCATTTGCCAGCACTTGTCCCATATCTCCCTAAATCCTTCCTATTCAGGCATTCATCCACCGTGGGGTGGCACGGCACAGTAACTCAGTGGTTAGCACTGTTGTCTCACAGCACCAGGGTCCCAGGTTCAATTCCAGCCTTGGGTGACTGTCTGTGTGGAGTTTGCACATTCTCCCCGTGTCTGCGTGGGTTTCCTCCGGGTGCTCCGGTTTCCTCCCACAGTCCAAAGATGTGCAGGTCAGGTGAATTGGCCACACTCAATTGTCCAGAGTGTTAGGTGTGTTAGTCAGAGGGAAATGGATCTGGGTGGGTTACTCTTTGGAGGGTCAGTGTGGACTTGTTGGGCCAAAGTGCCTGTTCCTACACTGTAGGGAATCTAATCTAATCTAATCAAATGTTGTAATTGTACCAGCCTCCATCAGTCAGAAACTTTTCCATAGAGTAGACAGTCAGAAACTTTTTCCCCGGGTACAACAGAGTGTTACAAGGGGGCATAAATTTAAGGTGAAGGGTGGAAGGTATAGAGGGGATGTCAGGGGTAGGTTCTTTACTCAGAGAGTGGTGGGGGCATGGAATGCGTTGCCTGTGGGAGTGGCAGAGTCAGAATCATTGGCGACCTTTAAGCGACAATTGGATAGGTACATGGATAGGTGCTTAAGCTAGGACAAATGTTCGGCACAACATCGTGGGCCGAAGGGCCTGTTCTGTGCTGTATTGTTCTATGTTCTATGTTCTATCACTTCATCTAGCAGCTTATTCCATACACGCACCGATCTTTGGTGTGAAAAGTTGCCCCTTAGGTCCCTTTTAAGTCCTTCCCCTCTGATCCTAAACCTATACCCTCTAGATCTGGACTCCCCCCCATCTCACCCCACCCCACCCCACCCCAGGGAAAAGGCCTTGTCTGTTTACACTATTCATGCCCCTCATGATTTTGTAAACCTCTATGAGGTCACCTCTCAAACTCTGATGCTCCAGAGAAAACAGCCCCAGCCTATTCAGCCTCTCCCTGTTGCTCAAGCCCTCCAACTCTGGCAACATACCTGTAATCATTGAGGTACCTATCCTGCCAGGTAACCAGTCCTCAGAGCTTTCCAGAAGATGACCTAGCTTTGAGAGTACTGTAGTTGGCTAATGAATGGCTGATGGCTCTCCAGCACTCCTGAGAGTAGTGGTCAGAGCAGGTATTGCAATAAGCCCAAGCTGAAGATCAATCCTGCAGGAGAGGTAGCTAAGGCAGAATCACATAGAACCATTATGGACCAGTAATTTGAGGAAGAGGTTGGAGGGAGGTGATAAGAATGTTAGCTTAAAGGATAAGTCAGGTGGTCGCCCTTAGTGACCCCAGCCCTTCCACCCTCTATTTATTTAGAATAGGCCAGAAATGTGTGAGACTCTATACCGCATCTTCCTGCTCCATTATCTGCTGACTCTATTTCTCACAGCCTCCACAGAGGGTAGCATCCTCCACTCTGTGTATGTACATGTGTGTTTGTAATATATGTGTTTAGGTTTGAGGTAGTGTCATTGTGTTTATGATTGTGCCCCTTTATATCTGGTTCGTTAGAAATACCTGTCACGTTTATAACTAAAGATAGAAACTTGTAAAGGTGACATGGGTCTCAGCTGCCTCAGATCAGGGAGGGGAATGGCTGAGAGAACTTGGTGACAATGGCATGGAGTTGGCTCTCAGCAGGTGCAGGGTCCCTCATCCTGCACTGAGTGCCTTTGACTGAGGGGATCTCCTTGGGAGCCCACATGTTGTACTCGCTGCATGGCAAGCCCCTCACCTGTTGCTGGATTAATACCACTGGCAATAGAATGTGGCCCTAAATTGGGATGTCCCACTGCTGACCATAAGACACAGGAGCTGAACTTAGGCCATTCAGTCTATTGAGTCTGCGTGGCCGATAGATTTTTTAACCCCATTTTCCCACTTTCTCCCCATAACCTTTCATCCCCTTGACAATCAAGAACTCATCTATCTTGGTTTTAAATATACTCAATGACCTGGCCTCCACAGCCTTCTGTGACAATGAATTCCACAGATTCACCACTCTCTGGCTGAAGAAGTTTCTCCTTATCTCTGTTCTAAAGGGTCTTCCCTTTGCCCTAAGTCTGTGCTCTCGGGTCCTCATCTCTCCTGTCAATGGAAACATCTTCCCAATGTCTACTCTGTCCAGGCCATTCAGTATTCTGTAGGTTTCAAACCGATTCCCCCCTCATCCTTCTAAACTCCATTGAGTATAGTCCAAGAGTCCTCAAATATTCCTCATATGTTAAGACTTTCATTCCTGGGAGCATTCTTGTGAACCTTAGGGTTGAAGTAAGATCCCCACCCACCACTTTCCCTGCCCAATTAAATGCCCCCATCAACAGAATCCATCAGAAGGGAGAGAACCAGATTAGGACCCTTGACTGTAAATATTTGTATAATCATATCTATCTATTTTCATGATGGTAACATACAAACAGCAGGAGTGGATCATTTCGCCACTCAAACCTACTCTGCCGTTTAATAAGATCATGGTTGATCTGGTCATCCTACATTCCTCTGTATCCCCTGATAACTTTTCATCGCCCTGCTTTAATAAGAGCTGAAAAATGTGTTGCTGGAAAAGCGCAGCAGGTCAGGCAGCATCCAAGGAGCAGGAGAATCAACGTTTTGGGCATACGCCCTTCTTCAGGAATGAGGAAAGCGTGTCCAGCAGGCCAAGATAAAAGGTAGGGAGGAGGGACTTGGGGGAGGGGCGTTGGGAATGCGATAGGTGGAAGGAGGTAAAGGTGAGGGTGGTAGGCTGGAGTGGGGGTGGGGGCGGAGAGGTCAGGAAGAAGATTGCAGGTCAAGAAGGCGGTGCTGAGTCCGAGGGTTGGGAACTGAGATAAGGTGGGGGGAGGGGAAATGAGGAAGCTGGAGAAATCTGCATTCATCCCTTGTGGTTGGAGGGTTCCAAGGCGGAAGATGAGGCGCTCTTCCTCCAGGCGTTGTGTTGCCATGGTCTGGCGATGGAGGAGGCCAAGGACCTGCATGTCCTTGGCGGAGTGGGAGGGGGAGTTAAAGTGTTCAGCCATGGGGCGGTTGGGTTGGTTGGTCCGGGTGTCCCAGAAGTGTTCTCTGAAACGTTCCGCAAGTAGGCGGCCTGTCTCCCCAATATAGAGGAGGCCACATCGGGTGCAGCGGATGCAGTAAATGATATGTGTGGAGGTGCAGATGAATTTGTGACGGATATGGAAGGATCCCTTGGGGCCTTGGAGGGAAGCGAGGGGGGAGGTGTGGGCGTAAGTTTTGTATTTCTTGCGGTTGCAGGGCAAGGTGCCGGGAGTGGAGGTTGGGTTGGTGGGGGTTGTGGACCTGATGAGGGAGTCGTGGAAGCAGTGGTCTTTCTGGAACACTGATAGGGGAGGGGAGGGGAGGGAAATATATCCTTGGTGGTGGGTCTGTTTGGAGGTGGCGGAAATGACGAAGGATGATACGATGTATCTGGAGGTTGGTGGGATGGTAGGTGAGGACCAGTGGGGTTCTGTCCTGGTGGCGATTGGAGGGATGGGGTTCAAGGGCGGAGGAGAAGGAAGTGGAGGAGATGCGGTGGAGAGCATCGTCAACCATGTCGGAGGGGAAATTGTGGTCTTTGAAGAAGGAGGCCATCTGGGTTGTACGGTATTGGAATTGGTCCTCCTGGGAGCAGATGCAGCAGAGATGAAGGAATTGGGAATATGGGATGGTGTTTTTACAGGGGGCAGGGTGGGAGGAGGTGTAATCTCGGTAGCTGTGGGAGTCGGTCGGTTTATAGTAAATGTCCGCGTTGATTCGGTCGCCCGAGATAGAAATGGAGAGGTCTAGGAAGGGGAGGGAGGAGTATGAGACAGTCCAGGTAAATTTAAAATCGTGCTGGAAGGTGTTAGTAAAGTGGATGAACTGTTCAACCTCCTCGTGGGAGCATGAGGTAGTGCCGATACAGTTATCGATGTAGCGGAGGAAAAGGTGAGGGATGGTGCCAGTGTAGCTGCAGAAGATGGACTGTTCCACATATCCTATGAAGAGGCAGACATAGCTGGGGCCCATGAGGGTGCCCATGGCTACTTCTTTGGTTTGGAGGAGACGTTGTTCAGAGTGAGGACCAGTTCAGTCAGTCGAAGGAGGGTGTCAGTGGAAGGGTACTGGTTGGTTTGGCGGGAAAGGAAGAAGCGGAGGGCTTTGTGGCCTTCGTGATGGGGGATGGAGGTGTACAGGGACTGGATGTCCATGGTGAAGATAAGGTGTTTGGGATGATGGTTTGGTGGTGGGAGGTGGGGTCATGGTCAAGGGGGCAGTAGGAGGAGGTATCCGCGAGCTCGCGTTTAGCCTCAGCAATGTAAAGACAAATTTTTACCATTCCCATAAAGTTTAATTTCCCAGTTTCATCCTCCAACTTTTACTTTAGCTTCTCTCTTCCTTTCATAGAATTGTAGAAGCGTGTATTTCTTTTTCCTTTACTCTGACCCAAATGCTAATCTGACCCAAATTATTATTTTACCGTCATTTTCTGCTTCAGCCTTTCCGATCGCTACTGCTAATCTTCATAGCATTTCATGTCTTTTTTTCATTTTGATACCATCTCTAGCTAATACAGATTTAAATGCACAACATAGTTTACACCAGTTTATTATAAGAGTCAGACTCCACATTCCAGAGAGGGGAAAGATGAGACAGAGCAGGAAGGACAGTGCAGGAGGCAGGTGGGGTAAGAGGAGCGAAAGAAAGGGAATAAATATTAAAGGGAGATGAAAGAGGGAAGAGGCTGAGAGAAAAGAAAGACAGCACGGAGGACTGTAGGAAGATGAGAAGGAGTGATGAGTGGGCGAAGAACAAAGAGCAGGTGAAGGAGGAGGAAAGGAAAGGGGGAGGCAGGACTACTGGGCTAAGACATGTACCTTATAATAAAAGAGAAGAAATGCTGCCTGTAGGATATTAGAGTGAGAATGGGAATGTCTGCAGAGGTCAAGGAGTGGAGCAGCCGGTGGGGAGGATTAGATTAGCCCTGCAGTGTGGAAACAGGCCCTTCGGCTCACCGATCCTCCGAAGAGCAACCCACCCAGCCCCATCCCCCTACATTTACCCCTGACCGATGCACCCAACACTTACGGGCAATTTAGCATGGCCAATTCACCTAACCTGCAAATCTTTGGACTGTTGGAGAAACTGGAGCACCCAGAGGAAACCCACACAGACACAGGGAGAATGTGCAAATTCTACACAGACAGTTGCCCGAGGTGAGAATTGAGCCCAGGTCTCTGGCGCTGTGAGGCAACAGTGCTAACCACTGAGCCACCGTGCCACCTATTGTGGGTGTCAAAGAGCATAGGACCATGAGTTTGACAAACAGAGGTACATGGGAACTTGGAGGAAATGTGTGGTGACACAACACTATTTCAATTTTGTACCAGCCTGCCATGAGGGACCTTGTCAAATGCTTTACTGAAGTCCACGTGCACAGTATCATTTGCTTTTCCCTCAATTATCTTCATCACCTCCTGAAATTAAGGGCTACAGGGAGAATGCGGGTAAGTGGAGTTGAAATGCCCATCAGCCATGATTGAATGGCGGAGTGGACTCGATGGGCCAAATGGCCTTACTTCTGCTCCTATGTCTTATGGTCTTATGAGAGGTGAGGGATATGTGATGGCTATTGTCTGTCAGAATAATTAGCTTCAGCAAAACATCCATCGAAACAGCACAAGGCAGTGAATGTCATGGATTTCTGATCACTAAAAGGTAATGGACTTACTTAGACGGGTTATCTTAATACTAAATGTTGGGTAGAATGGCCTGACATAAATCTGTTGCTAGTATTCAGGATTTGACTTAGAGAAGCACGTAGTCACTTGCATCAGCTTTGATTCCAATTACTGTGACACCATTGTTATGGGAACAGCCATGAACAGTGACACCTACGGGTCTACCTGGTACTGCATGTTCGGTAAACACTTACAACTGAGAAGCTCATGAATCACAATGGTGCCTTACTTCACTTCAGGATGTCCTAAAGCACCTTGCACTATTTCAGAGTGTTATGTGGACAATCAAACTCTTACTGCTGCCTGCTAATTTTCTGCCGACTGCCTAGAATCTGAACCAGCCCCAGGGTTTTGTTTTGCAAGATTTCAAAGCTCAGCTGTGAAAATGCAGTTTGACTCAGTGTTCAGGCCCTCCATGATCTTGCAGATGGCAGAATTTATTTTCAATTAATAAATCTGGAATCTCAGAATTGTTACAGGAGACTTTTAGCCCATTGTTTGCTCCCAGCTCCCCAAATGAGCATTTCCTTTATTTCCATTCTCTTTGTGTCAGCAACTTCCATTAGCTCTGGACTCACTTCTCGCTTCCAAAGACCCAGAGTATTCTAAGACACAATAATAACAGCCATACTTTAAGCTGATTAAGCCCAGGTACAAAACATCTCCAGCTCCATAAATCTCTGTTCAAAACCAAGCCCTTCCCCTAATCCCCCGTCATAATCTTTTTTTTGTTATGATGTCTGTTCCCTTTATATTTCTGTGAACCTTTTTCTGCACATCAACAGCACTCTATAATTTGAGAATATTAAAGGTGGCACTGATATTACCTTAGTTAGTGTAGATATGTGGGAGCAGTACACCCAGTGTGGAACTCACGCCCAGTGCAGAGTTCACACTCAGTGCATCACTTACGATCAATGCAGAATTTATATCCTGTGCAACGTTTCCACTTTGCAAGTGTTAACACCCAGTTTAGGGCTCAACCATGCTTAGCTCTGTAATCTCCTCTAGTCCCACAACCTCTAAGATATCTGTACTCTTCTCATTCCAGTCTCTCAAACATTCCCAATTTGAAATATAGCAGCAAAGGGTGGAGCGGTGATTATGTTGCTGAAAGAGTGATCCAGAAGTCCAGACTCTGGAAATAAGGGTTCAAATGACAACTGGTAGTTTATTTTCAATTAATAAATGTGGCATCTTGGAATTGTTATAAGAGGGCAATTGGCCCATTTTTCTGTCCCAGTTCCCCAAATTAGCATCTCCTTTGGTTCCATTCTTCCTATAAACTGCATTTTCTTCCTTTCCAAATAACCTCTTCATTTTACTTTCTCAAGCCATGCATTCCAGACACAGATTTTTCCTCCTATCATTTTTGGTTTATTTTTACTACTTTCTTGAAATTTGTGCTGTCTTCTTTTCCATTCTTTCAGAAATGGGAATATTTTCTCCCTATCTATGCTGTCTAAGGCTCTCATGATACTGAATGCTTCTGTCAAATACTTCTGCCAGTTTATCAGGCTCAGCTCTGTAATTGAGCTATCAAGCAAGTATCGATTGTCATAAAAATCCGTCTGGTTCACTAATATCCTCCAGGGAAGGAAATCTGCTGTCCTTACTTGGTCTGGCCTGCACGTGACTCCAGAACCACAGCAATGTGGCTGCCTTTAGCTTCCCTCTGTAATGTTCCAACAAGCCACTTCAGGGAAAACAAGCCGTGGGCAGCAACTGTTGCCCACACACACTCGTAAGAAAAAAACGAAGACTGAAATGAGATCAGATTGAGGTATTCAAAACCATAAGTGGGCTGGGCAGTATACACAAGATGAAGCATTTTACACTTGTAAATGAAATGGCTTTGTGCGTGGAAAATCATGTCTCACAAACCTGATTGAGTTTTTTGAAGAAGTAACAAAGAAGATTGATGAGGGCAGAGCAGTAGATGTGAATCTATCTGGACTTCAGTAAGGCGTTCAACAAGGTTCCCCATGTGAGACTGATTAGCAATGTTAGATCTCACGGAATACAAGGAGAACTAGCCATTTGGATACAGAACTGGCTCAAAGGTAGAAGACAGAGTGTAGTGGAGGTTTGTTTTTCAGACTGGATGTCTGTGACCAGTGGAGTGCCACAAGGATCGGTGCTGGTCCTCTACTTTTTGTCACTTAAATAAATGATTTGGATGCGAGCATAAGAGGTGTAGATAGTAAGTTTGCAGATGACACCAAAATTGGAGGTGTAGTGGACAGCGAAGAAGGTTACCTCAGATTACAACAGGATCTTGATCAGATGAGTCAGTGGGCTGAGAAGTGGTAGATGGAGTTTAATTCAGATAAATGCAAGGTGCTGCATTTTGCGAAAGCAAATCTTAGCAGGACTTATACACTTAATGGTAAGGTCCTAGGGAGTGTTGCGGAACAAAGAGACCTTGGCGTGCAGGTTCATAGCTCCTTGAAAGTGGAGTCGCAAGTAGATAGGCTAGTGAAGAAGGCGTTTAGTATGCTTTCCTTTATTGGTCAAATTATTGAGTACAGGAGTTGGGAGGTCATGTTGCGGCTGTACAGGACATTGGTTAGGCCACTGTTGGAATACTGTGTGCAATTCTGGTCTCTTTCCTATCGGAAAGATGTTGTGAAACGTGAAAGGGTTCAGAAAAAATTTACAAAAATGTTGCCAGGGTTGGAGGATCTGAGATATAGGGAGAGGCTGAACATGCTGGGACTTTTTTCCCTGGAGTGCCGGAGGCTGAGGGGTGACCTTATAGAGGTTAACAAAATTATGAGGAGCATGGATAGGATAAGTAGACAGAGTCTTTTCCCTAGGGTCGGGGAGAAAATGAGGAAAGAGATCAATCTGAGACTGGTACAGTTGAGAACAGAAGCAAGTCAAACAGTCAGGGCAGGCAGGGCCAAGGTAGGACTAATAAATTAAACTGCATTTGTTGCAATGCAAGAGGTCTAACAGGGAAGGCAGATAAACTCAAGGCATGGTTAGGAACATGGGAGTGGGATATCATAGCAAATACAGAAACATGATTCAGGGATGGGCAGGACTGGCAGCTTAATGTTCCAGGATACAAATGCTACAGGAAGGATAGAAAGGGAGGCAAGAGAGGAGGGGGAGTGGTGTTTTTGATAAGGGATAACGGCTGTGCTGAGGGAGGATATTCCTGGAAATACATCCAGGGAAGGTATTTGGGTGGAATTGAGAAATAAGAAAGGGATGATCACCTTATTGGGATTGTATTATAGACCCCCTAATAGTCAGAGGGAAATTGAGAAACAAACTTGTAAGGAGATCTCAGCTATCTGCGAGAATAATAATAGTGTGGTTATGGTCGGGGATTTTAACTTTCCAAACATTGACTGGGATTGCCATTGTGTTAAGGGTTTAGATGGAGAGGAATTTGTTAAGTGTGTACAAGAAAATTTTCTGATTCAGTATGTAGATGTACCTACTAGAGAAGGTGCAAAACTTTACCAACTCTTAGGAAATAAGGCAGGGCAGGTGACTGAGGTGTCAGTGGGGGAGCACTTTGGGGCCAGCAACTATAATTCTATTAGATTTAACATAGTGATGGAAAAGGATAGGCCATATCTAAAAGTTGAAGTTCTAAATTGGAGGAAGGCCAATTTTGACGGTATTAGGCAAGAAAGTTCAAAAGCTGATTGGGGGCAGAGGTTCATCAGCATTTTCTCAGTTACTTTCTATTTCTTCTGGTCTTAAAATTATAGCCAAGTTTTTTCCTATGATCATGATTATCTATCAGGAAAGTTACTTTATTAATACTCCCAACAAGTTTGAATGTACAACTGACTTGCATTTTCAGAGGCTCATCTTAGAAGTCAGCAATGCCAACACTTATCTCTCACCTAAAACATTATGGTTGCTGAATGTTTGCCTATTCTTTCGCTTTTGCCAGTGACTCTTTCAAATGTTCTTGTGCCCCCTTACATGCTCCTGAAGTCTTTGTAAAAACACGGACATGTAATCCAGTATTGACGATTCATCATTTTGGTTCAAGAGCTTCTCCTGGATAAGTTTTGACGGACCATTAATCTCATGTCCATAAAATAATTCAAATGGGCTAAGTTTTTTTTTTATTGATGGGATGAGGGCAGTGTTGGCCAGGCCAGCATTTATTGCCCATCCCTAATTGCCCAGAGGGCAGTTCAGAGTCAACCACATCGCTGTGGGTCTGGGGTCATGCATTGGCCAAACCGGGTAAGGATTAATCCAGAGACTTAGGAAATGTTCCAGGAATCTAGGTTTGAATCCCTGCCATGTTAGATGGGAGAATTTAAAACCAGTAGAAGTCAGGAATTAAGAATTTAATGATGATCATAAGACCATTGCTGATTTCCAGGAAAACCCCATTGAGTTCAGTAATACTCTTTAGTAAAAGGTATTAAACTGTTGTCCTCACTTGACTTACATGTGACTCCACATGCACAGGGAGATAGCGAGGACTGCAGATGCTGAAAAGTCAGCATAAAGGGTAGCACTGGAAAAGACACAGTAGGTCAGACAGCATCTGAGGAGCAAGAGAGTCAACATTTCGGGCATAACCATTCATTGGGACTGGGGAGGGGGAATGGGGCTGAGAAATATGGGAGGTGGGGTAGGGTTAAGGGAAAGGTAAGTGGGGTGGCAATAGGTGGGTGAAAGTAGGAGGTGATTGTGATGGGTCGGTGGGAAGGAAGATGGACTGCTAACCTATCCCATTGCCCTATCATAATCACCTCCGACCATAACCCACCTGCCTTTCCCCTAGCCACACCCCGCCTCCCCCTACTTATTTCTCAGCCCCCTTCCCCCTCCCCACTTCTGGTGAAGGGTTCTGCCTGAAATGTTACCTCTCTTGCTCCTCAGATGCTGCCTGACCTGCGGTGCCTTTTCCAGGGCCACCCTTCATTGACCCCACATGCACAGCAATGAGGTTAACTCTTATGCTGACTAGGAAATTAAGGATGGACAACAAATATTGCCTTAGCCAGTGACACCGAGATCCGATGAATGATTTTTTTCCTGAAAATCAGGTTGCCATATCAATAATTGTAAGGATATACTGTGATGTCCTGCTTTCATTTTTGTTAACAAGCCTATATAGTTTATTAACACTGGACTGAATGGTCTTTTAAAGATGCTAGTCTGATTACGTGATGAGATTTTCCTGCTATTGAACATAGAAGACATGTTTTACGTAAATGCAGTATATCTTTATGAAGTTGTAAAATGCTTAGCAATGCCTAGGTTTTCCACATTCCTTTATGCCCTGCCTAGAAATTTCATGTGCAACTTATAATATCTCCTTCTGCTATCTGGGTAGTATCACTATTTGATGAATGCCTGTCCACTTGCAGGTCTATGAGAACATCTTCTTTTCCTCAGCAGAACACTTTTTAATATAACAGTACTCGGGAGTTCCTTGAGCCTTCAGAATGAGCTGTCTCTGTCTCAATTGACTCTGGATCTGCTTCTTATAACTCAATGATAGAGACATAGAGTCATAGAGATGTAGAGCACGGAAACAGACTCTTCAGTCCAACCCGTCCATGCCGACCAGATATCCCAACTTAATCTGGTCCCACTTGCCAGCACCCGGCCCACATCCCTCCAAACCCTTCCTCTTCATATACCCATCCAGATCCTTTTAAATGTTGCAATTGTACCAGCCTCCACCACTTCCTCTGATAGCTCATTCCATACACCACCCTCTGCGTGAAAAAGTTACCCCTTAGGTCTCTTTTATGTCTTTCTCCTCTCACCCTAAACCTATGCCCTTTAGTTCTGGACTCACTCCACCCCAGGGAAAATACTTTGTCTATTTGTCCTATCCATGCCCCTCATAATTTTGTAAACCTCTATAAGGTCACCCCTCGGCCTTCGATGCTCCAGGGAAACAGCCCCAACCTGTTCAGCCTCTCCCTATAGCTCAAATCCTCCAACCCTGGCAACATCCTTGTAAATCTTTTCTGAACCCTTTCAAGTTTCACAACATCCTTCTGATAGGAAAGAGATCAGAATTGCACGTAATATTCCAAAAGTGGACTAACCAATGCCTTGTTCAGCCGCAACATGACCTTCCAACTTCTGTACTCAATACTCTGACCATTAAAGGAAAGCATACCAAATGCCTTCTTCACTATCCTATCTACCTGCGACTCCACTTTCAAGGAACTATGAACCTGCACTCCAAAGTCTCTTTGTTCAGCAACACTCCCTGGGAATTTATCATTCAGCGTACAAGTCCTGCTAAGATTTGCTTTGCCAAAATGCAACACCTTACATTTATCTGAATTAAATTCCATCTGCCACTTCTCAGTCCATTGGCCCATCTGGTCCAGATCCTGTTGTAATCTGAGGTAACCCTCTTCACTAACCACTACACCTCCAATTTTGGTGTCATTTGTAAACTTACTAACTGTACCTCTTATGCTCGCATCCAAATCATTTATATAAATGACGAAAAGTAGTGGACCCAGCACAGATCTTTGTGGCACTCTACTGGTCATGAAGATACGCCAATATTCTTTAAACCTATCTTCATTCTTAAATACAGGATAGCTGCCCTAACATTTGATGTGGATTTCTGTGATGTCTGTTGATGAGTTTTGTTAAGCTATTGTTCTGGTCACTACACACAGTAGATTAGGACCCAGAACATGTTCCTCCAATTGTTCCATCTCTTTAATCTTAACTTGACTTTCCATGATTATAGGCAAAGCTATGACTCTCACCCCTGCAAAATCATTCTCCAGAAATAAATCAACTTCATCCACAGATGGTTTAACTACTCTGACCATTGCTAGTCCAGACAACAGGTCACACTCCTATTGGACTTTGTACAATGGAGCTGGGATATTCTCTCCACTTATCTCGGTTACCAACACTGTGACTTTAATTGAACTGTCTGAGGGAAAACTAAGTCCTTCTCCAGTTGGATAATGTGAATAGTCTCCTGTATCCCTTAATATTATTAGGAGTTTAGATGCATCCTATTAAGATTAAATAATTTGCAGCAAGCAAAATAAATGCTTTCAATATTAGCTACGTTTATAAACACAGATTTTAAAAAAACTACATTATCAAGCCCAAACTTTTACAGGTAGTAGCCTGTGCTACATTTTTAAAATGTTCAACATCATCTCGTTACAAGTATTCCTTGAACTTATGTACCCTGGTATTGTGGAATCACAGTGCACGATGGCTCAGTGGTTAGCACTGCTGCCTCACAGCAACAGGGACTGAGGTTTGATTCCCGCCTTGGGTGACTGTCTGTGTGGAGTTTGCATATTCTCCCCGTCTCTGCTCTGGTTTCCCCCCACAGTCCAAAGATGTGCAGATCAGATGAACTGGCCATGCTAACTGCCCAGTGTTAGGTGCATTAGTCAAGGGTAAATATAGGCTAGGGGAATGGGTCTGGGTAGGTTGCTCTTCGAAGGGTCTGTGTGGACTTGTTGGGCCGAAGGGCCTGTTTCCATACTGTAGGGAATCTAAGATAAAAGGGTTACTTTTCCCTTTCACATCTCTCATTTACCGTCTGTGATTTATCTGCACCCGCAGCAGAGTTTACCTTTAGTCTCTTAGTTGTACTTAAAGCTACAATTTGATCCATGACCTTTTCCATATGAGTTTTATTTTCAGACTTGCTCTTATAAAATTCAGTAAGTACCATGGGCTTCCAGCGTTCGAAACAAACGTTTCCCACCTTGTTACAATGAAACATCTCAGCTCTGATTTTCATCACCACCCTCAGTACTTTCCTTTTTGACCTGAGGAGGAGAACTTGGTCACTCCCAGCTGTCAATTCTTTACCCTGGCCAATGCCTTCCATTCACTCGCCCAATTCTTTGGGGTTGATGGGAAGTTTAGTTTTATGAATTAACATCATCTTCAGCCATTATTGATGCCTGCCTAGCACTATCAATACTTTGCTCCTCATGAGTTCTTATCATGGAAGGTCATGAGTTTTTAAAATTCTGTCAAGAAAATCATTTCCCTAAGAGCTCCTTCATGGTTTCAGCATCTAATGCTAATATTCACTTGGCAAAATTAATTTCAAATTTGTTTTTGGTTTGCCCAGAATATTTTCTTAAATTCTGAACATTTGCCCATTTACCTCTGGCAATGACTCTCCTATACTGCTCATGGTTTTCCTTACAGCATTATAATCCCAAGAGAAAGGGCCCTGAGGAATATCATAGAACAAAGAGATATAGGGGTACAGGTTCATAGCTTCTTGAAAGTGAAGTGAAAGGTAGATAGGGTGGTGAAGAAGGCTTTTGGCATGCTTGCTTTTTATCAGTCAGAGCATTGAGTATCAGAGTTGAGACATCTTGTTGCAGCTGTACAATGGTGAGATCACATTTGGAGGATTGCTTACAGTTCTGGTCACCCTACTGTGGAAAGGATATTGGTGAACTAGAAAGAGTGAAGAAAAGATTTACTAGGATGCTATCTAGACTGGAAAGCTTGAGTTATAAGGAGTGGTTGGATAGGCTGAGACTTTTACCTCTGGAGTGTAGAAGACTGAGGGGTGGCCTTGTACAGGTTTATAAAATTATGAGAGGCATAGATAAGATAGATTGCCCATGGTAGGGGTGTCTGAAACCAGAGGGCACAGGGTTAGGCGAGAGGGAAGAGATACAAAAGGGTTCAGAGAAGCATGTTTTTTTACACACAGGGGAGTTAGTATCTGGAACAGGCTGCTCGAGGTAGTGGTGGAGGTGAGTACAATTTTGTCATTTGAGAAACATTTAGACGGGTACATGGATGAGATAATTATGGAGGGATATGAAACAAATGCAGGCAAATGGGACTAGTTTAATTGTGAAAACTACATGGAACGGGAAAATTAGACTGAAGTGTCTGTTTCCATGATTTCTGTGACTCCATGGCTGTGAATATCTTTAACAGTTCAGCATAAACTTCCTGCACTTTACCTGTCAAATTTCTCTGCAACAACGATGCTCAAACTGTTTTTTTGCTTAGTTCATTTGTCTAGTCATTTCTTGAAATGATGTGAAGAATATTTCCTTATCCTTTTCCTGAAATTTTGATAGGATCTGTGCAAATGTAAACACTTATTTAATGGATTTACAGTATGACTCAAATTCTTCCCACTAACAACTGCATCAATACCTGATGTCTCCTGTTTCAACTGTATTGTCTTAAGCTTAAATTCATATTCTTAGCTTTATCTTCTCTTTGCACTTCTTATTATAGCTTTCCCATATTTATTTCCTGCGTTTTCATGTCAACCTCTAGTTTTTTGATTTTCTCCTTATATGAGGGTGGCACAGTGGCTCAGTGGTTAGCACTGCTGCCTCACAGCATCCGGGCCCCGGGTTCAATTCCAGCCTCAAGCGACTGTCTGTGTGGAGTCTGCACATTCTCCCTGTATCTGCGTGGGTTTCCTCCAACACCTCACCCTGAACAACTTCTTTTTCCAATCCTTCCACTTCCTCCAAACCAAAGGAGTAGCCATGGGCACCCGCATGGGCCCCAGCTATGCCTGCCTCTTCATAGGATATGTGGAACAGTCCATCTTCCGCAGCTACACTGGCACCACCCCCCACCTTTTCCTCCGCTACATCGATGACTATATCAGTGCTGCCTCGTGCTCCCACGAGGCGGTTGAACAGTTCATCCACTTTACCAACACCTTCCACCCTGACCCCAAATTTACCTGGACCGTCTCAGACTCCTCCCTCCCCTTCCTAGACCTCTCCATTTCTATCTCGGGCGACTGAATCAACACGGACATCTACTATAAACCGACCGACTCCCACAGCTACCTAGATTACACCTCCTCCCACCCTGACCCCTGTTAAAACACCATCCCATATTCCCAATTCCTTCGTCTCCGCCGCATCTACTCCCAGGAGGACCAGTTCCAATACCGTACAACCCAGATGGCCTCCTTCTTCAAAGACCGCAATTTCCCCCCAGACGTGATCGATGATGCTCTCCACCACATCTCCTCCACTTCCCACTTCTCTGTCCTTAAGCCCCGCCCCTCCAATCACCACCAGGACAGAACCCCACTGGTCCTCACCTACCACCCCACCAACCTCCATATACATCGTACCATCCGTCGTCATTTCCGCCACCTCCAAACGGACCCCACCACCAGGGATATATTTTTTCCCTCCCCTCCCCTATCAGCGTTCCGAAAAGACCACTCCCTCCGTGACTCCCTCGTCAGGTCCACACCCCCCACCAACCCAACCTCCACTCCCGGCACCTTCCCCTGCAACCGCAAGAAATGCAAATCTTGCGCCCACACCTCTCCCCTCACTTCCCTCCAAGGCCCCAAGGGATACTTCCATATCCATCACAAATTCATCTGCACCTCCACACACATCATTTACTGCATCTGCTGCATCCAATGTGGCCTCCTCTATATTGGGGAGACAGGCCGCCTACTTGCGGAACGTTTCAGAGAACACCTCTGGGACACCCGGACCAACCAACCCAACCACCCCGTGGCTCAACACTTTAACTCCCCCTCCCACTCCACCAAGGACATGCAGGTCCTTGGACTCCTCCATCGCCAGACCATAGCAACACGACGGCTGGAGGAAGAGTGCCTCATCTTCCGCCTAGGAACCCTCCAACCACAAGGGATGAACTCAGATTTCTCCAGTTTCCTCATTTCCCCTCCCCCCACCTTGTCTCAGTCCCAACCCTCGAACTCAGCACCACCTTCCTAACCTGCAATCTTCTTCCTGACCTCTCCGCCCCCACCCCCACTCCGGCCTAACATCCTCACCTTAACCTCCTTCCAACGCCCCTGCCCCAAGTCCCTCCTCCCTACCTTTTATCTTAACTTGCTGGACACATTTTCCTCATTCCTGAAGAAGGGCTCATGCCCGAAACGTCGATTCTCCTGCTCCTTGGACCAGGTGCGCTTTTCCAGCAACACATTTTCAGCTCTTTCCTCCAACAATCCAAAGATGTGCAGGTTAGGTGAATTGGGCATACTAAATTGCCCGTAATGTTCAGGGATGAGTAGGTTAGGTGCATTAGTCAGGGGTAAATATAGGATAATAGGGTAGAGGAATGCTTCTGAGTTGGTTACTCTTCGGAGGATCAGTCTGGCCTTGTTGGGCTGTAGGGCCTGTTTCTATACTGCGGGGATTCTATGACTCCCTGAGCTGCTTCAATTGTAACTGAATACCACCTGATTCTGATGCTTCACCACCTAAAGCACCCAGCAGGTCTTATATTCCATCTAATCCAAGCGCCATGCTATTACCTCAATTATTTCTGCATACCTAGCTCTGTAAGGCAATGCTGCCTCCAGCTTACCCACCAATTCAATTAATGTGATCATTGAAATTTCCCTTGAGACTTCCATGGTCAGCTTTACCATGTTCAGAAAGTTGTTTGTTTTCTTCAGCATCGTCTCTTAAACTGGGAAGTTCCTTCACATGGGTTCTTTATCAATTCCACACCCAAATCACGATTACTTCATTTCAAGTCTGATCCAGACACGTCCCTAGACTTTGTTATGGTTCACTGAGGTATTACACTGGAAATCAAACCCCACTATTCCTAAAGTCTCCACAAAAGTTAATTTCTTTTTTAAGTATGCAAAGATTCCATAATTTACCTTTGTTTCAATCCAGATTAACAGAAAACTCAGACCAGGTTTCTGTAAATAATAAAATTACTATTTATTGCAAGTAATTATACTGTAGCTTTAAGTAATCAATTATGAACCATCAGTATATAACCCTACGAGTAACTCCAATCCCTTTGAGTTCCCCATTATATATACATACATACATACAGACAGAGGAACTATCACCTGTGTTATGGAGGGAGGGGACACTGAATAAGCAGTTCAGAGTTTTCTGTTCACATGGGTTGCTAAGGAGATTGTTGTGCTATTCAGAATATCATTTCTCAGTTTTCCTTCTTTGGATGCTTCCAGCAGTTTGCAAGAGGAACAGGGTAGTTGGTTCATTTATAAAAGATTCCTGACTTATCAGTTAAAAGTCACAGCTTAAAGCAACTGCTGCACAGACTTAAAAAGGCTTATTTTAGAGAACAGAGAGAGACCTCCTAAACTTGGGGTGGTCCAAAAGCTTCTCTGTCTCTCTCATTCAGAGCCTCAACTGCCTGAGAATTAATCACGTAGTTGTTGGCAAATGGAAGTCATTTATCATTGATAATTGGTCACTCGCCCACAGACCAATCAGTTGCTTATTGCTAACGAAAGCTTCAACTGCAAACTAAACTTCAGTTACTGCTTGAACAAGCAACTGTATAAATGATGTTTGTGATGAACGTCAGGCTGCTTGCTTTCAAACATGAAGCAATCCTCATTTTTTAGAACACTTCTTACTTCAGCTCAAAATTAATCGTACAGAGAAATAAAGAGACATGGTATGTATAGCAAGAAAGCCTTGGATTTATCAAAGACAGTCAGCAAGAACTTTTGAAGGAAAGCGAAGTTGCCTGATCTGAGTTGGGTTTCAGTTGAGATGATAAGGAGAGTCGATGAGGGTGGCATACTTAATGTAGTCTCCAAGTTTCAGACAAGGTCCCTGCTGGCAGACTGAAAATTTAAAACTCATAGCATCCAAGAGAAAGTGAAATAGGATGGAAAATTTGCTCAGTGGCAGGAGACAAAAGGAAATAGTTGATGACTGTTTTTTGTGACTGGAAATCTGCTTCCAGTGGTGTTCCACAGGGCTCGCCACTGGGTTCCTTAATGGTCTACATCAGTTGCTTAGGCACAAGAAAGAAATTTGCAGATGATACATAAATTGGTTATGTTTTTCATAGTGAGCACCTCTGGAGCCTCCATAGGGAGTCACAGATGATGCTACACATTACGAAGAGCGTTGCTGGTCGGAATAAGGAGTGAACTCATCACCCTGAACTCACCAAATGAGGAGGTGTTTGCTTAGCTCCAGGATTGGCGTTCACAAAATAAATAACAGTAGAACTGTATAAACTACAATCCAGATTATAACTCAAATCCTGATTACACTGGTGAGGACACAAAGATTTATGCGGCTGCTGCCGGGAATAAGGGTTATCACTGTGGAATTATCAGGGAGGTTTTTGTTGTTTACTTTGAAATGGAGGAGGCTATGAGGGAAAATTAGTTGAGTTAAATGAAATGATGAGATGCCCACACAAGAATAGATATGAAAGACCTAATCCCCTGAGCAGATAAGTCCATAACGAGGGACAGAGATTTAAAGTAACTCTGGAAGAATGATGGGGAGAACTATTTTTACCCAAAGAATGATGGGGGTCTGGGATTTGCTGCTTGAAATGTTAGAAGAAGCAGAAATCCTGGTCACCTTTAGGAAATACTGCAAAGTGGTTATGAGTTGTCATGCAGTAACTGATTCTTTCCTTTTTCCTGTGTCCGCAGGCTTACAATTAATGCAGAGTGCCCCATGCATCTGGAGGACTTCCCCATGGATACACACGCCTGCCCACTGAAATTCGGCAGCTGTAAGTCTGGCTAGTCAAATGCGCCACCAATTCACTTACACCATCTCCGATGTAATTGGTTCTTGCAACATTGGGAAGAGGCTGGTGACCCTGCAAATTGATTCCACAATGAGTGGTCAAATTTAATGTAGTCTGCAAATTTCAGCAAAATTTCAGACAAGGTCCCTCATGGTATCCAAGAGGAAGTGGAATTAGGATGGAAAATTTGCTCAGTGGCAGGAGACAAAGGGAAATGGTTGATGAGTGTTTTTTGTGACTGGAAAACTGCTTCCAGTGGTGTTCCACAGGGTTCACAACCTTCTGACATAAAGCTGCTTCCAAACCTCCAACAATAGTCCATCATGTTAAAGGAGAAGCTCATTTATCTGACTTGGCAGATTAAAGGAGTAGGCCCGATATCTCATACTATAACGATCAGATATCCTTTTGCCATGCGGGGGAGCAGAGCAGACCAGGACATTACACAGAATGCTGACTCCGGTTCCTTGTTTCCATAGATGCCTATACCAGGTCTGAAGTGGTCTACGTCTGGACCCATGGTCAAAAGGAATCAGTAGTTGTTGCTGAGGATGGATCCAGATTGAACCAATATGATCTGTTGGGACAGACCGTCGGGATGGAGATTATTCAATCAAATACAGGTAGGTGGCTTCAGAGGCAGAGCCAGCACATCCTCACACATCACTTCTTTAGTCAAATTAATTTGAGGATACAGAGACCAACGATTTTAGAGAAGGCCAGAAAAAAAAAACAGGTTGATTCTTGATTCTTCCATGTCACACCAGTGGCCCCGTAATCTTGCAAACTCCTTGTACGATGAAAATGTAGGCCTTGACATGAACAATACTGAGAGTGAAGGAAAGTTCTGATGTCAACTTCTTGATCTATCCATCCTGTCGCAGACACTAATCTTTTGTTACCGGGGGAGAAATATTTCAGGGGTTTAGAGAATGATGTTAGAAATCAATCTAAACTGAGTAGCTGGGAGTCCAAAGGCTCAAAGGCAAAACAGTGTTTACTGATTAGAGATGATGCAGAGGCATTTAAAGATGAACATTTTATATTGTACAAACATACTTCATTTGGCAACTGAAAGGAAACTGCAGAAACGGTAAAGATCAGGCAAGCATTTGAACACTAATGAAGTCTTCCAAGTACTCTGCAATTGGAAAGTATTTATTATTCTCCATTATCTGCTCTCCTTACAGAAGGCCGAAGTGGAGTTTCATAGTTAGGGCAAACAACTGAAGACCTAAACATATTCCATTTCTCATCTGCTGCAGTGGTGATCCTCTTAAAGTAACACAACCCACATGACAAAGAGATATAAGTAGGAGTAGACCATTCAGCTCATCAAGCCTGTCCTGCCGTTCAATGGCTGATCTTGAGATTTAAATCCATTTTTCTACTCACTTCTTTTATCCTTTAAATCCCTGGCTATCAAACATTTGTCTCTTCCAGCCTTAAATATATTCAATAAATGCCCACCTCAAATCTCTGGGGGTAAAGAACTCTGAAATTTCACAATATCTCTGAAGTAATTTCTCGTCAGCATGATGCTCAATGGCAGTCCCCTCATCCTGAGATTGTGTTCCTCTGACTTAGATTCACGAAACAGCAGGAACCTTCTCTCAATGCCCACTCTGTCATGCCCCTTCAGTATCTTGCATATTTCAATGAAATCACCGCTCATTCCACTAAATATGCAGTTTTGGTCACATTACAGGAAGGATGTGGTTGCACCTTGGGAGGTGCAGAGGAGATTCACCAGGAATGCTGCCTGAGTGGAAAATTTAAGTTATGAGGAGAGGTCGGATAGTCTTGAGTTGTTTTCGTTGGAGCCAAGAAGGCTAAAGGACGAGGTGATTCAGGAGTACAAAATTATGAGGGTAATGGACAGAGTGGATAAGGAGCAGCTATTCCCCTTAGTTGAAGGATCAGTCAAGAAGGGATACAGGTTCAAGGTGAGGAGAGATTTGAGGAAAAGCTTTTTTATGCAGTGGAGGGTGATAGTGTGAAATGGGCCGCCTGGGAGGGTGGTAGAGGCAAGTTGTCTCACAGCCTTGAAAAAGTACCGAGACAAGCATTCATTGCGTGATAACAGTCAAAGGCTATGGGCCAAGTGCTGGTAAATGGGATTAGGTTGAAGATCAGATGCTTCTCGAGCGTCCTCTTCTGCACTGTCTGATTCAATAATTCTAAATCCCAGACAATGTAGATCCAATTTGCTGAACCTTCCATCATGGTACAACCCTTTCAACCCCCAGAAATCTTTAAGGAATCTTTGCTGAACCACCTCCAATACAAGCATACCCTTAATTAAGTACAAAGGTCAAGATTGCTAAGTTTGACCAAGACTGTATTCCAGATGTTGTCTCACCAAAGCCCTCCACAATTGCAGCAAGATCTTTCTATCCCTGTCTTTCAATCCCCCTGACCACAAAGGACAATATGCCAGTTGCCTTCCTAATTTCGTGTAGCCCCTTCATGCTAATTTTCTGTGCACCCTGTACAGGCATATCCAAGATTCTTGAAGATCAACATTTGCAAGTTTTATGTCTTTTAAAAATGTTCTTTTTTTTGGCAAAAGTAAATAACTTAACATTGCTCTACATTTTACTCCACCTGTCATCTTGTCTCCCATTTACTGACCCTATTCTATATTTCTTTGCAGCCCCTCTCTGCCCTCCTCACAGCTTATCTTCCCATTCAGCTTTGTATCACCAACATTGCTCTCTGTCACTTCACCTGAGTCATTAATATAGATTAGATTACTTACAGTGTGGAAACAGGCCCTTCGGCCCAACAAGTACACACCGACCCGCCAAAGCGCAACCCACCCAGACCCGTTCCCCTACATTTACCCCTTCATCTAACACTACGGACAATTTAGCGTGGCTAATTCACCTGATCTGCACATTTTTGGATTGTGGGAGGAAACTAGGGCACCCGGAGGAAACCCACGCAGACACGGGGAGAATGTGCAAACTCCACACAGAGTCGCCTGAGGTGGGAATTAAACCTGGGTCTCTGGCACTGTGAGGCACTGTGCTACTGAACTGCCCAATATAGTTTGTAAATAATTGTAGACCCAACACTGACTCTTGCAACGCTCCCCTACTTACTGCCTGCCAACTTGTACACCCACCCTCTGCTGCCTTTCCATGAACCAATTCTCTGTCGTTGCGAATATACTACCCCTAACTCCGTGAGTCCTTATCTTGTCTATAAACTTTGATTGGCACCTTATGGAATGTATTTTGGAAAATCTGCTGATTCTTCTTTATCAACCCTATTGAATACATTCTTATAACACAGATAATGTCTGTCAACATGATTTCCCTTTCATAAAGCTATGTTGACTTGTTATTGTAATACTATACTTTTCTAATTACACTCTGAAGACTTCCTTAATAATAGACTCCAACATTTCCCAATGACTGACGCCAGACTCACTGACCTATGGTGCCCTGTATCATCTCTCCTTCCTTTTTTCAATAACATTTAATTTGCTGTCCTCTAATCTGACGGGCTATTCCCATTTACAGGGAATTTTGGAAAAGTATAGCTGGTACATCCACACTCTCTGCAAACACCTATTTTGGATGCCCATCAAATCTCAAAGCTCTGTCAGATTTTAGTCTCTTAGTTTTTTTTCTGATTTTCTTTCTCTGTTGGTATTAATTACATTTAACTCCGCATTCCTTTTAGCCTCTGACTCACCTACTACTGCTGCTATGCAATTTGCATCTTCTATTGTAAGAATAGATACAAATATTTGATCAAGCCCCTATTATTACTTCATTTTCCATCATAATTTCTCCATTTGCTGCTTTTAAGTGTCTAACATTTACTTGAAGTATTCTCTTCCTTTTTATGTATTTATAAAAGATCCTACAATGTGATTTTGCATTCCTTGCTAGTTTACTCTCATTTTGTTTGTTCCCTTTTTTATCACCTTGGAAGCTCTTTGTTGATTCCTACAGCACTTTCAATCCTCAGACTTTACTGTCCTTTACATATTAGAAAGTTCTTCTTTTAATCTTATAACATACATAACATTCTGAGAAACCACAGGTCTGTCTTACTGTGTTTGTTTTTTCAGTGAAATTCATTTTGTTGAATATTTTGAATGGTTTGTTTATGAGTGTTATACTTTTCATTTACAGCAAAATTTGTTGTCTATTTACCCAATTAACTTGAACCCATAAAAATGGCTTTGTTTAAATAATACTTCCATTTGTAAGTGGAGTATTTAACTTTCAAACATAACATGACACTCCGTGGCATTTAGATGATTATTTTAGATGCTTTTATGTCATCCTTTACAATCAGAGCTATCCCTCCTCCTTTACCATTCCATTGTCTTCCCAATATATTGTGTACACCACAATATTTAATTTCCAAACCTGAACACCCTGTAATCATGTCTCTCTAAGTGTGATTAAATCTAAACCTTTATTGCTATTTGTGCCACTGGTTCAGATATCTTCGTGTATTCTGGTAAAGAAATTTTATATTTGTCCTTCTATGGCATACGTTGACTGTATTTACAGATGTATAGTTTTTGCTAAACTCTTCATTCATGTTCTGCCTATCTTTACCCATTGTCACTGTACTGTTCTGATGCTTCAATATTTCTCTTTGAATTTCTAATCTCTCTTCACTCAAAGCCCCTCTTAATTTAAAGTCCTGTTCTACAGTTGATCAGAATATTAGTCTAACTCTACATTATGTATCAGTTTATAACCCAGTCCACTAGAATATCTTCTCTCTGTGAGTCCCTTTATTCAGGAGCAATGTTGACACATGTTCAGTGTATTATTTATACCTGCACTCTCCATAAGTCTGAGAACATACAACATAGAACAGTACAGGCCCTTCAGCCCATAATGTTGTGCCGAATATTTGTCTTAATTTAAGATCAACCTAAACTACACCGCCCTCAATTTCATGCCGTCCATGTGCTTGTCCAGCAGTCGCTTAAATGTCCCTAATGTCTCTGACTCTACTACCACTGCTGGCAGTGCATTCCACGCACTCACCACTCTCTGTGTAAAGAACCTACCTCTGACATCTCCCCTATACCCTCCTCCAATCACTTTAAAATTATACCCCCTCATGACAGCCATTTCTGCCCTGGAGAAAAGTCTCTGGCTATCTACACTATCTGTGACTCTCATTACTTTGTACACCTCTATCAAGTCACTTCTCTTCTTCCACCTCTCCAGTGTGAAAAATCCCAGCTCACTCAACCTCCCTTCATAAGACAAGCCCTCCAATCCAGACAGCATCCTCATAAAGCTCCTCTGCACCCTCTCTAAAGCATCTTCACCCTTCCTATAATGAAGTGACCAGAATTGGACATGATATTCCAAGTATGGTCTAACTAGGGTTTTATAGAGCTGCAGCAAAAACTTGTGGCTCCTAAACTCAATCTCTGTTAATGAAAGCCAAAAAAAGCCTTCTTAATAACCTTATCAACTTGGGTGGCAACTTTGAGAAGGAGGCACGTATACCCCAAGGTCCCGCTGTTCCTCCACACTGCCAAGAATCCTGTCTTTAACCCCGTATTCAGCATTCAAATTTGACCTGCCAAAATGAATTACTTCACATTTTTCCAGGTTGAACTCTATCTACCACTTCTCAGCCCAACTCTGTATCCTGTCAATGTCCTATTGTAGCCTTCAACAGCCCTCAACACTACCTACAACACCATCGACCTTTGTGTCATCGGCAAACGTACTAACCCATCCTTCTACTACTTCATCCAAGTCATATATAAAAGCTACAAACAGCAGAGGCCCAAGAACAGATCCCTGCGGGACACCACCGGTCACTGACCTCCAGGCGGAATACTTTCCATCCTCTACCACTCGCTGTCTTCGTTCAGCCAGCCAATTCTGTATCCAGACAGCCAAATTTCCCTGTATCGAATACCTCCTAACTTTCTGAAAGAACCTACCTTGGGGAACCTTATGGAATGCTTTACTGAAATCTATATACCCCAGGTCCAGTGCTCGACCTTCGTAAGCTTGTTTCATCACATCCTCAAAGAACTCAATAAGGATTGTGAGGCATGACCTGCCCCTCACAAAGCCATGCTGACTATCTTTAATCAAGCTATGTTTTCCAAATAGTCATAAATCCTATCTCTCAGAATCTTTTCCAGTACCTTGCTTACCACAGATATAAGGCTGACAGGTCTGTAATTCCCAGGGATTTCTGTATTCCCTTTCTTGAACAGAGGAGCAACATTTGCCTCCCTTCAATCATCCAATACTACTCCCATGGAGAATGAGGATGCAAAGATCATTGCCAGAGGTGCAGCAATCTCATTCCTTGCTTCCCGTAGTAACCTTAGATTTATCTGGTCCAGCCCTGGGGACCTATTTATCTTGATGCTTCCTAGAATTTCCAGCACATCCATCCACTTCTTTAATTTCAATCTGTTGAAGCCTATTAACCTGGTCCACAGTGTTCTCATTATCAGGAGAAAGTGAGGACTGCAGATGCTGGAGATCAGAGTAGAAAGTGTAATGCTGGAAAAGCACAGCAGGTCAGGCAGCATGTGAGGTGCAGGAAAATTGATGTTTCAGGCATAAGCCTGAAGGGTTCCTTTTTGATGAAGGGCTTCTCCTGCTCCTCGCATGCTGCCTGACCAGCTGTGCTTTTCCAGCACCACACTCTCGACTCTGTTCACACTATCAACAAGATTCCTCTCTCCAGTGAATACTGAAGCAAACAAAGTCATTTAGGGCCTCCCCTACCTCTTCAGACTCCAGGCACACATTTTCTCCTCTATCCCTGATCAGCCCTACCCTCTCTCTGACTGCTCTTTTATTCCTAATACACATATTGAATGCCTTTGTGTTTTCCCTAATCCTTCCCATCAAGGCATTTTCGTGCCCCCTCCTTACGCTCCTCAATCTATTTTTGAGTTCTTTCCTACCGACCCTATAATCCTCTAAAGCTGTGCCAGAGTCTTGCTTCCTCTTCCTTTAGATGAGAAGCTCCTCTTCTCTTGTCATCCAAGGCTCCTTCACATTACCATTCCTTGCCTGTCTTAGTGAGACAACGTTATCCAACACTCGCAACAAGTGCTCCTTAAACAGCCCCCACATTTCTGTTGTGCATTTCCCATAGAACAATTGTTCCCAATTTAAACTCCAGAGCTCCTGTCTAATAACAGTATAATTTCCACTCCCCCAATGAAATACCTTGTCATATTATCTACTCCTATCCCTCTCCATGGCAACGGTAAAGGTGAGGGAATTGTGGTCACTGTCACTGACTGCTCTCCAACCTAGAGATCTGACACCTGGCCTGGCTCATTGCCTCGCACCAAATCCAATATGGCCTGCCCCCAATCGGTTTATCAACATATTGAGTCAGGAATCCCTCCTGGAGACACCTGACAAAATTGGCTCCATTCAGACTATCTGCACTAAGGAGGTTCCGATCAATATTGAGGAAGTTGAAGACCCCCATAATAACAACTCTGTTACATCTGCACCTTTCCAAGCTCTGCTGTCCAATTTGTTCTTCCATTTCCCCCCACCCCCCCGCCCCACTGCTATTGGAGGGTTGATAGAAAACACCCAATAAACTGTCCACTTCTTTCCTGTTACTGACTTCCACCCATACTGACTCAGTAGACAAACCCTCCTCAGCGACCTCCTTTTCTGCAGCTGTGATGCACTCTCTAGTTAACAATGCTACAGCCCCTCCTCTTTTACCCAATCCCTGTTCTTTTTAAAAGATCTAAACCCTGGAACATCCAGCAACCATGCCTGCCCCTGTGAAATCCATGTCTCCGTTATGGCCACAACATCGTAGTTCCAAGTACTGATCCATGTTCTAAGTTCATCAGTCTTATTCCTGACACTCCTTGCACTGAAACAGACACGCTTTAACTCATGCCTTTGTCCTATCAGCTGTGCATGTTTCCTGACAGACTGTCTGCATGCTATTTCTGCCCATTGAACAACTGTCGTCTCCTCTGATCTGTAGATGAGACGACAGGGGTTTCCATCCCCCTGCCAAATTAGATTAAACCCTAGTTTGTGCATGACCAAATTTCCTGCCCAGGACAGTGGTTCCCTTCCAGTTTAAGTCCAACCAGTGCAACAGGTCCAACCTTTCCCTGAAGATACCCCAATGATCTATATATCTGAAGCTCTTCCCTTGTTCCAGCCCTGTAGTCACATGTTTAGCTGCACTCGCTCCCTGTTCCTCACCTCACTAGCACGTGGCACTGGCCGTAATCTTGAGATTACTACTCTGCTTCTCAGCTTCCACCTAACAGCCTGAAATCACTTTTTAGATCCTCGTCCCTTTTCCTGGCTATGTCATTGGTGCCAATGTGCACCATGACTTCAGGCTGCTCACCCTCCCCCTTCAGAATCTTGTAGATTCGATCAGAGACATCCTGGACCCTGTCATCTGGGAGGCAACATATCTCCCGGGAGTCCCATTCGTGACCACAGAATCTCCTGTCTCTACCACTAGTGCTTTTCTATTCTACCCTCCTTCCCTTCTGAGCTACAGAGCTAGGCTCAGTGCCAGAGACCTGGCCACAACGGCTTCCCCCAGTTGTTTGTTCCCCCTAGCAGTATCCAAAACGGTATGCTTATTATTGAGGGGAACGGCCACAAGGGATCCCTGCACTGTCTGCCTGTTCCCTTTCCATCCCCTGACTATAATCCATTTATCTTTTTCCTATACCTGAGGTGAGACTACCTCCCTATAACTCTTCAAGTCTTGTTGGATGAAAATTAGAACCATTGTTCACTCTTCTACAACCCAGGAGCCCTCTGACCTCATAAAAAAGAGCTTGCATTTACAAAGGAGCTTTCATAACCCAGTTAATCCCAAAACACTCCTTCAATGTTTACTAAAACACTTCTTCATAGTGCCCAAAAGCATCTCTTGCACAATATTCACACCAGAGTGTTTATTTTCCTAATACCGAGATATAATAATATTTTAATTGTATTGAAAAGTACTTCCAAGGCAATGAAGTCTATTTTATGTACAGTCATTGTTGCACTGAATACAGCAATCAATTTATGCACAACGAGATCTCATAACAATCATGCAATAAATGACAAGATTACTGTTTTTGATGGTTATGTGAATGATAAACATTGTCCAAATGACAGTGGAAAAACATGCCTGCTCTTTTTTTGACATCATCTGCATGTCAATATCCACAAATTGATTTCACAACAGGGTGAAGCCTCACTTGCTGTCTCACAAGACTGCTCAGAAAATAATTTTAACTTTTTGTTAGTTCTTCTCTGTACTGTTATGATCCCACCTGAGGTTATTTCTGAAAAGGTCGAATTCAAGACTGATATCTGGCTTGATAGACCAAATCTTTTTTGGTCTGGTTCTAAATAAAGGTGATCTCTCACTGAAGCAAAGGCACATAATGTGACAGATATTAACAAGAAAACAGAATTTATTAAGCAAATGAAATGGAAATATTATCAATAGATCAAACTACAGTTAACATTTTGGGTCAAATGGCTCTTCCTCAGAGGAGTTCTAGGAGGGTTCATTCGAACCAACACATTAACTCTGATTTCTCTCCACAGTTGCTGCCAAACTTGCTGAGTTTTTCCAGCAATTTCTGGATTTTTTTCCTGTTTTACAGCATCCACAGTTCTTTTCCATATGTTGCATCTTCTTTAAAGATTTTGTAATACATGGTGGAAAAATAACCCAATTAATCCCAAAACACTCCTTCACTGTTTACAAAAACACCTCTTCACCGTGTCCAAAAGCGTCCCTTACACAATATTCACACCAGAGAAATGTTTTTAATACCAAGATAGATTTAAATTAACCATGACTCCAACTCCCAGTCTGGAAAATTGAATAGGCTTTTCCTAGAGCTGTCATATTCCTGAGTTTAAAAATTCTCAGCTTCAAATAACCTCTTCAGTGTTAGAACAAAGAACATAGAACAATACAGCACAGAACAGTCCCTTCGGCCCACGATGTTGTGCCGAACATTTGTCCTAGCATAAACACCCATCCATGTACCTATCCAATTGCCACTTAAAGTCCGCCAATGATTCTGACTCTGCCACTCCCACAGGCAGCGCATTCCATGCCCCCACCACTCTCTGGGTAAAGAACCTACTCCTGACATCTCCCCTATACCTTCCACATCACTTCACGACTCTTGAATTCAATCCCCTCTGCTAATGAATGCTAATACACCATAGGCTTTCTTACAAGCTCTATCCACCTGAGTGGCAACTTTCAAAGATCTATGAACATAGACCCCAAGATCTCTCTGCTCCT
The DNA here is from genome assembly GCF_037043375.1 of Chiloscyllium plagiosum. Classification (NCBI taxonomy): domain Eukaryota; kingdom Metazoa; phylum Chordata; class Chondrichthyes; order Orectolobiformes; family Hemiscylliidae; genus Chiloscyllium; species Chiloscyllium plagiosum. The sequence continues at coordinate 87,672,802 of NW_028270149.1, read as the reverse complement.
TCACCTTACTAAGAACCCTACGTTAACCCTGTATTCCGCATTCTTATTTGTCCTTCCAAAATGGACAACCTCACACTTGGCAGGGTTGAACTCCATCTGCCACTCCTTAGCCCAGCTCGGCATCATATCTAAGTCCCTTTGCAGCCGACAACAGCCCTCCTCACTATCCACAACTCCACCAATCTTCGTATCGTCTGCAAATTTACTGACCCACCCTTCGATTCCCTCTTCCAAGTCATTAATAAAAATTACAAACAGCAGAGGACCCAGAACTGATCCCTGTGGAGCTCCACTTGTAACTGGGCTCCAGGCTGAATATTTACCATCTACCACCACTCTCTGACTTCGACGAGTTAGCCAGTTTTCTATCCAACTGGCCAAATCTCCCTCTATCCCATGCCTCCTGACTTTCCGCATAAGCCTACCATGGGGAACCTTATCAAATGCCTTACTAAAATCCATGTATACTACATCCAATGCTCTACCCTCATCCACATGCTTGGTCACCTCCTCAAAGAATTCAATAAGACTTGTAAGGCAAGACCTACCCCTCACAAATCCGTGCTGGCTGTCCCTAATCAAGCAGTGTCTTTCCAGATACTCATAAATCCTATCCCTCAGTACCCTTTCCATTACTTTGCCTACCACCGAAGTAAGACTAACTGGCCTGTAATTCCCGGGGTTATCCCTATTCCCTTTTTTGATCAGGGGGCACAACATTCGCCACTCTCCAGTCCCCTGGCACCACCCCCATTGACAGTGAAGATGAAAAGATCATTGCCAACGGCTCTGCAATTTCCTCTCTTGCTTCCCACATAATCCTAGGATATATCCCGTCAGGCCCGGGGGACTTGTCTATCCTCAAGTTATTCAAAATGTCCACCACATCTTCCTTCCTAACAAGTATCTCCTCTAGCTTACCAGTCCATTTCACACTCTCCTCTTCAACAATACGGTCCCTCTCGTTTGTAAATACTGAAGAAAAATACTCATTCAAGACCTCACTTATCTCTTCCGACTCAATACACAGTCTCCCACTACTGTCCTTGATCGGACCTACCCTCGTTCTTGTCATTCTCATGTTTCTCACATACGCATAAAAGGCCTTGGGGTTATCCTTGATCCTATCCGCCAAAGATTTTTCATGCCCTCTCTTAGCTCTCCTAATCCCTTTCTTCAGGTCCTTCCTGGCTATCCTGTATCCCTCCACTGCTCTGTCTGAATCTTGTTTCCTCAACCTTATGTAAGCCTCCTTCTTCCTCCTTACAAGACATTCAACCTCCCTCGTCAACCAAGGTTGCCTCACACGACCATCTCTTTCCTGCCTGACAGGTACATACATATCAAGGACACGTCGTATCTGTTCCTTGAAAAAGTTCCACATTTCAACGACATCCTTCCCTGATAGCCTATGCTCCCAACTTATGCTCCTCAGATCCTGTCTTACAGCTTCGTATTTACCCTTCCCCCAATTGTAAAACCTACCCTGTTGCATGCACCTATCTCTCTCCATAACCAAGGTGAAAGTCACAGAATTGTGGTCACCATCACCAAAATGTTCACCCACTAACAAGCTCATTACTTGTCCTGGTTCGTTACCAAGTACCAAATCCAATATGGCCTCCCCTCTGGTCGGGCAATCTACATACTGAGTTAGAAAAGCTTCCTGGACACACTGCACAAACACCGCCCCATCCAATCTACTTGATCTAAAGAGCTTCCCAATCAATGTTTGGGAAGTTGAAGTCACCCATGACTACTATCCTGTGGCTTCTGCACCTTTCCAAAATCTGTTTCCCAATCTGTTTCTCCACATCTCTGCTGCTATTGGGGGGCCTATAGTAAACACCCAACAAGGTGACTGCACCTTTCCTATTTCTGACTTCAGCCCATACTACCTCCAAAGGCAGATCCCCCTCGAACTGCCTTTCTGCAGCCGTTATACCATTTCTAATTAGCAACACCACCGCCCCTCCTTTTTTACCACCCTCCCTAATCTTACTGAAACATCTGTAACCAGGAACCTCCAACAACCATTCCTGTCCCTCTTCTATCCACGTTTCCGTGATGGCCACAACATCGTAGTCCCAGGTACCGATCCACGCCTTAAGTTCACCCACCTTATTTCTGATATTCCTTGCATTGAATTATACACACTTGAGCCCATCTCTGTGTCCGCAAGTACTCCCTGTCAGTGCTACCTTCTCCACAGCCTCCCTACATTCTTGGACATCCTGACAAACAGCTAGCCTACTTGCTGGACTACAAGTCCGATCCCATCCCCCTGCCAAATTAGTTCAAACCTCCCCGAAGAGTGCTAGCAAACCTACCTCCCAGGGTATTGGTGCCCTTCTGGTTCAGGTGCAACCCATCCTGCTTGTACAGGTCCCACCTTCCCCAGAATGCAGTCCAATTGTCCAAATACCTGAAGCCCTTCCTCCTACACCATCCTTGCAGCCACGTGTTCAACTGCGCTCTCTCCCTATTCCTTGCCTCACTGTCACGTGGCACCGGCAACAACCCAGAGATGGCGACTCTGTCCGTCCTAGCTTTTAGCTTCCAGCCTAACTCCGTGAGCTCCTGAATGACCTCCCCACCTCTCTTCCTACCTATGTCGTTGGTGCCAACGTGCACCACGCCTTCTGGCTGCACACCCTCCCCCTTAAGGATTTATCCAACTGTTTCTGTTGGGACTACCTCTGAGCATCTTACTCTAGGATAATCTAGTTTTACTGTTTTCTCCTGTTCTCAGGGGCACTGCTTGAACACCTATTTTCATGCAAAAACTTCTGCAGACCTGTCCCAAATTTAAAACCAAAAGCATTTATTTAATTCACCAAGCTATGGGTATTTCACTTCAGCTTATTAAAAGAAAAAGACAATTTGAGAATTTTATAACATAAAATGGTGGCATGGTGGCTCAGTGGTTGGCACTGTTGCCTCACAGTGCCTGGGACCCGGGTTCAATTCCAACCTCGGGCAACTGTCTGTGCTGACTTTGCACATTCTCCCCATGTCTGCAGGGGTTTCCTCCCCCAAACCAAAAGATGTGCAGGTTAGGTGAATTGGCCATGCTAAATTGCCCATAGTGTACAGGGATATGTAGGTTAGGTGCATTAGTCAGGGGTAAATGTAGAGTAATAGGGGAATGGATCTGGGTGTTTTATTCTTCGGAGGGTCAGTGTGGACTTGCTGGGCCGAAGGGCCTGTTTCCACACTGTAGGAATTCTTAAAAGAAAGAAACTTGGCTGCACAATTGTTTACCTTGTTTTGTCATAAATCCTTGTGAGATTAATAATAACTGATAAGTTCTGAAAGCTACTCCCTCAATCTGTTTAAAAAGAAAGTGCCACGGGTACAAAGTTAGCTATAAATTCATCATTTAAACTCTTCAGACACACAAAAAAAGAACAAATGCCACAAATTGAAAAATCCAAATTAAAAAAAATGATGTTAAACACGGTGTTTGTAATAGTAAGCCTTTGATTGCAAGTATACATCAAATTGGTTGCTACAGAGGAAGCAAAAGTGGGGTCTGTTGCAGTGCAACGTGTTGCTGAGTGAAGCTGAGCTACCTAATCAGCCTCTGATAGAGACTGATTCATATGACACATGAAGCCGCTTGAAGTATCTGGGACCAGGGGTCTGAAATTGTAGTATTTGGTAGTAGTGGAAGTTGCTTAGACCTTGGTCCTTTTGACTATGCTGGGTGAGGGAGTTAATACAACTTTGTAAAGTTGTAGGTTGCTGCTTTACTTGCTAACCCCAACAGGAATTTATAGTGTTCCCAATTTAAACTTATCATTCTAAGTGGTGGAGTGATTGTTGTTTTAATCACAGTGCTAGTTTGTGAGTTTAAATTTTGTTGCTTGTTAACCTCAATAGTAATTTTCAAGATCCATTTATGGAATGTTGGCCTGGTCTGTTTTTTTTGCTCATCCCTACGTTCTGTTTCAGGGTAGTTAAGAGTTAAACACATCACTGTAGGTCTGCTGTGACATGTAGGCCGGACTGGGTGCAAGTATTAGATTTTTCTCCCTCTAGGACATGAGGGAACCGGATAGGTTTTTACAGCAATAGTTTTATGGCTGCTATTACTGAGACTAGTAATATTACTGAGACTTCTTTTGATTCATTAACTAACTTAATTTTTCAATACAGTTTGTAAATTTTCCCAGCTGCTGTGGTGGTGTTTGAACGCGCATCCTTAGACCATTAGTTTGTGCTCTGGATTATTAGTTCAGTGATGTTACTACCATTTTCTTGTAAAGCTGATAACAGATACTCGGATAGTTGGTGAGTTGTGTGCTTGCAATTTGTCATGTTGTAGATGAGTCGATCATGAATTAATTGTTGCTTTTATCATAGTAGTGATTTGTGTCTTCCTAGAATTTGCACAACCATGACTCAGGCTTCAGGCATAGGTAAGGCAGTGTGTTTCTGCAGGCTCCTACTGCAATTACCTCAGCAGTCTGCTCTCAAGTGTCTATTTGTATGTGCAGGCACAACCAGGAAGCGCACATGTGCATAACAAGTGTTGTGCCTTGCAAGCAATTTCTCGATCTAGCTTTAGGAAGCTTTCGGATACAGAGACTTAGACTTCTTCAGAATATCTTGTTTGTCTTATTCACCTACTCCTCAATCAGAGTTACCAGAGTTGTAAATGTGATCCTCTAACTGTTAAGACAGAATAACAGATAAGATTTTAAAGTGTGTTGTAAAGCACTTTCCACGACCAGCAAATACTACAATTTCAGGCCCCTGGTCCCAGATACTTCATATGATTCATATGATTCAGTCTCCAGCCGAGACACATCAGGTAGCTCAGCCTCACTTGGCAATGCATTGCACTGAAACAGACCCCATCTTTCAGTATGTGCAACAAAAACAAAATTGCTGGTACGCAATTCCTGTTTTTATTTAACATTTCCAACATTGGCCATATCTTATTAATGTTCAGATGCAGTCAATCACATTTTCTGAACAGTTGTTTGTTTATGACTTCAGCTCCGATCTTTTAACTTTAAATAAGTTATTAATGATGTTTATAACTAACTGTATATCTAATTTAGTTAATGATATGAAACAAATAATAAGAGTGTTGATGAGATAGTGGGTTTGGCAAGTCTGGAAAAATGCTATGGGATCTTTTACATTCATCTGATAGGACAGAACTTGCCTTGCTTTGACTTCTCATCTGAAAGATAGTACCTCTGTCTGACTCTGACCATTCTCTCAGATAAAAGATACTCACACCAGACAAAAAACAAAGAAAAACTTCCTTATTATAATAAAATTATCCTCTAACATGTGCCATAACAGGTTATTAATTACTAAAATGCAAACTTAAACTGGACACCCTTTATATCCAAACACACAGACATTCATTCACACATGAAGTGTTCACAACTGAAATGACAAACTGATCTTGTAGGTATATCATGGGTATAAAGTAAAGATAAAACAGCACAATGTCTGTGGATCAGATTCTAAGCCACAAAAGGGAAGTGAAGAGATTTTTCTCAAAATTTAATTTTTGCATTTTGTTGATGGTATATTATTCCCCACTGCAACAGTCCTCAATGTAGTAGTTGGTTAGTTGGATCTAAGTCTTGGCTTGAGCAAGCAGTTGTTTCTTCTTGGGAAGTCTTTATATATTACTTTCTTTCCCACTCAGCTACAGAGAGGGGGGAGGGGAGAGAGACCTTGCTTGTTGTCAGGCCTTATATAGATCTGAGTTCTAACTCTCCCTCTTTTCTCTCAAACTACTGAAACTAGTCCACAAGATGTTGCTGAATGATTACTGTTTTTGCCTCAAAGATACCTTGTGCCAACTTGCCTCATAAAAATATCAAACCCATTTCCAGCAAAAATGGCATACAGTTCCACTGGTCCTTCTAGATGTGTAGAAGTGTGAATAATCCAAAGTCCCAGTTTCCAGTTTATATTACTATATAAAATACATGCAGTCATTTACACAGTCAACAGAGCACTGATCAGGAATGGAGCAGACAGTCATACTGTTCCAGGAGATCTGCTGTCCATCTGGACTATTTAATTCAGCGGTATTCCTCAACCTCCTGCCGTTGTTCTGGAATCTGATCAGCCTGCCTCATATGCTTTGGGTGTAGTTGTTGCCATTCTGCCTTTGAAATAGATCAGTCACAGCTTGATTGAGCAGTTTGGAAGTTTTGGAAATGAAGGCAGCATTATCATCCATTAGCTGCTCATTCATTTGCAGCTGTCAAATTTCACTCTTCCTTAATTGACGGTATCATTCACCTTTGGAACAATAATGACTAAAATTAAAAAAGTATGTATTAAATCGTGAAGAATTTTGGAACATCCTCAGGTCTTATAGGAGAACAGAGAACATAACAGCTCAGTACAGGCCCTTCAGCGCTCAATGTTACGCCAATCTGTGGAACCAATCCTACACTATTCCATTTTCATCCATATGTTTATCCAATGACCATTTGAATGCCCTTAAAGTTAGCGAGTCTACTACTGCTGCAGGGAATGCATTCCACCCACCTAGTATTCTCTGAGTAAAAAACTACCTCTGACATCTGTCCTATATCTATCACCCCTAAATTTAAAGCTGTGTCCTCTCGTGCTAGCCATTACCATTCAAGGAAAATCTTTAATGTGTTCTCTAAAGATGCATTAAGGCCAACAAGGTACCAAATAGATGCTGATTCACACAGAATCCTGATGTGATCTAAATCTCTGCTGCCTATGTTGTTCTTTGCAGTGCTGCCATTCACCTATCATAATTGTGTTCATGAAGCTACATTGGCTGTTGGTTAAGTAATACCCGAACCTTGATATTACAATTTAGCAGTCTTCCCTGATATCACCAATCTATGTGACTTGGCCTCAAATGTTTCTTCACAATGCTTCTGTGAAATGCCTCAGGACATTTCTGAAATATGACACATTTATCAAAGCTTTTTATTCTGCACTCACGAGGACAATTTGTAAGAATACCAATATAAAAAAAGGACAATGTTTGACATTCCCCTTTATATTGGTATTTCTTGAGTTTTTCCCTGATGAGCAATGATGAAAAGCTTCCACAAATTGTATCAGGACTCAAGTTATATCAAACAACATTTTATTTTATTAAAGATTCTTGAAAGTTGTTGATATGGGAATATTTATAGGGAGTCCCTATGACTCAATGCCGACAGGGAAGTCCCATGAATGTGATAATATATGCTCATCACAGATAATGGGGCTTGTCATTGTGTGTCACAGTTTTTCAGATGATGGCTTACTGCATGTGTGATTTTACTACCTTTGCCTAATTCTTTACTTTTCATGTCCCTTCAGGTGAATACATTATCATGACAACCCACTTCCATCTGAAGAGGAAGATTGGTTACTTTGTGATCCAGACGTATCTGCCCTGCATTATGACTGTGATTCTCTCCCAGGTCTCCTTCTGGCTGAACAGGGAATCCGTCCCTGCACGCACTGTGTTTGGTGAGTAAACTGTCATTTCCATCTGCACACTGGGCACAGCACATAATCACTTCTCTTTATTCTAATGCACTTCCACATTCCCAAAAACTTTGTCATTGAAAACTCTGCTGCCTGTGTTTTAACCCTGTTAGAGGTAGAAAAAAACTGCAGATGCTTGAATCCAAGGTAGACAAGCAGGAGGCTGGACGAACACCGCAAGCAGGAGTCCTGAAGAAGGGTTACTTTCGAAACGTCAACTTTTCCACCTCCTGATGCTGCCTGGCTTGCTGTGTTTTTCCAGCCGCCTGCTTGTCTTTGTGTGTTTTAACTCTGACAAAGTCCTGTTACCCAATAACCCTTGTGTTCAGTGACCTACATTTGCTCCAGGTTAAGAAATTTCTTTATTTTAAAATAATCATCCCTGTTTTCAAACCCATCTATGACCTCCTTCTCCCCTTTCTTGTTAACTCCTCTAGCCTTGCAGCACTCTGAAAGAAATGCACTCCTCTAATCATAGCCTTTTCAATATCCCAACTATAATTGCTTCATCATTGCATAAGTACATAAATGGTGCCTCGTACATCGTTGGTGTTTTCTCCTTAACCTCAAGCTCTGGCTTTCCTTCCCCAGTACCTCTCCACCTCTCCACCTTTAAGACACAAAGTAAAACCCATCACTTCCACTAAGCCTTTGTTCACCGGAACAAGCCTTTCCTGATGTGGCTTGGAGTAATGTTTCATTTTATAATGGTCCTGTGAAGCACTTTGGGATGTCTCGTTACATTAAAAGTACTATACAAATATAAATGGTTGTTTGTGTGTGTATTTTGTGAACGTAATGGCCTTTTCAAAGCCAGTCATTTGTAGCCAGATGTAAAGGAGGGGAAGGCGGACTCAGTTTGGAAATCCACTTGTGTTTGCCTTTGATTTCAACTGCAGTTTTTCTCATGCCTGGTGTATTTTGGCTGGAGTCAGCAGGGAGGCTAGTCTAATTAACCCACTTCCAATACCCTGGCAATTAGCTTTGTGCTATGTTGAGCAGCAGATTCTGGTTCAAGGGAACTGAAGCTAATATTACCAATCAATATTCAGAGGCAATAATCTATCTCCAAACTAATCACAACACAGATGTAGAGACACTGCTGTCCATTCATCTGTCATGTACAACTGCTCCAAAAAGAAAACTTTTGTTTCTTCATTCTTTGATGCAGTGCTAATTTCACTATCTCTGACCCAGAAGATTCAAGTGCCAGGTCAGGCATTACACCTATATCAGATGTCTTAACACATCCTAACAGTTTGGTGAAAGTAAACATTTCTTTACTGCAACTAATACCACTCCCTTTGCCTTTTTGTACCGTGAAATCTTTTAATATGTAACCTCACCCTACCATGGACCTTCCCAATTAGTCTTTCTTTCCCCTCCTGATCTCCCCACTTGCTCAAAGTCTGTTACATTTCTATTTTCTGTCAGTTCTGAGGAAAGGTCTTTGGCCTAATACTTTAACTCTGATTCCCTCTCCACGAATGCTGCCTGACCTGCTAAATATTTCCAGCACTTACCATTTTTATTTTAAGTTTTCAGCAGGCATAGTCTTGTGCATTTTTCTGTCAAATCTTTCCCCTAACTTTCTGTTTGTCACTGTTTTCTGTTTCCTGCCGCTCAGTTGATGTTGCGCCCATGTCATCATTGTTACTTTCACTCGAGGTGTCACAACAGTGTTGATAAGTTTGTTATGTGATATTTTATTGGAACCAAGGCCATAATAAGGTCAGGAGCTGAATGGCCCTGGTGGAACCCACACTGGGTGACACTGAGCAAGTTATTGCTGAGCAGGTGCTGCTTGATAGCACTGTTGATGACACTTTGCATCACTTTACTGATGATCGAGAGTAGATTGAAGGGGAGGTAATTGGCTGGGTTAGATTTGTCCTGCTTTTTATAAACAGGACATAACTTTCTACATTGCCAGGTAGATGTCAACATTGCAACTGTACTGGAACAGCTTGGCTGGGATATGGCAAGTTCTGTGCACAAGCCATCAGTAATATTGCCAGAATATTGGCAGGGTCCATAGCCTTTGCTGTATCCAATGGCTTCAACCATTTCTTGACATCGCGAATTGGCTGCTATCTGTAATGCTGGGGACCTCCAGATGAGGCTGATATGGATGGCATTCAGCACTCTGGCTGAAGATTGCTGCGAATGCTTCAGCCTTATCTTTTTCACTGATGTTTTGGGTCCTTCTATCAGTGAGTTTGGGGATATTTGAGGATTCTCCTCCTCCAGTGAGTTGCTGAACTGTCCACCACCATTTACAATTGGATGTGACAGGACGGTGGAACTTAAATCAGATAATTCAATTGTGGAATTTCTTAGTTCTATCACTTGTTGATTTAATTACAACAGTGGTTACATGATCATCATTAGACAAGATGTTAATTCCAGATGTTTGTTTCATTCAAATGTCAACATTGGTGGTGAGATTTGTATCCATGTCCAAGAAGATCAGTCTGGTGTTTTTGGTGACTAACTACACATTACAAAGCTACTTGATGTTACCACCACACTAAGGAAAATCCCAAAGCCTTTTATTCACATATAAGGAGCAAGAGGGTAACTAGAAAAAGGGCTAGCCCACCCAAGGACAAAAGAGGGAAGTTATGCGTGGAGTCAGAGAAAATGGGTGAGATTCTTAATGAGTACTTTGCGTCGGTATTCACCGAGGAGAGGGACATGACGGATGTTGACAGATCGCTGACATCTGTCCTATATCTATCACTCTTCAATTTAAAGTTATGTCCCCTCGTGCTAACCATCACTATCCGAGGAAAAAGGCTCTCACTGTCCAACCTATCCAACCCTCTGATTATTTTATATGTCTCAACTAAGTCACCTCTCAACCTACTTCTCTTTAATGAAAACAGCCTCAAGTCCCTCAGCTTTTCCACATAAGACCCTCCCTCCAAAGCAGGCAACATCCTAGTAAATCTCCTCGGCATCCTTTCCAAAGCTTCCACATCCTTCCGATGTGGCCTTACCAGAGTTTTGTACAGCTGCAGGCATGACTTTGTGGCTCTGAAACTCAATCTCTCTACCAATGCCGTTATGCCTTCTTAACAACCTTATCAACCTGCCTGGCAACCTTTAGGGATCTATTTACATGGACACCGAGATCTCTCTGCTCATCTACACTACCATTAGCCCAGTACTCTTTATTCCTGTTGCTCCTTCCAAAGTGAATCACCTCACATTTTTCTGCATTAAACTCCATTTGCCATCTCTCAGCCCAGCTCTGCAGCTTATCTATGTCTCTCTGTAACCTACAACATCCTTCAGCACCATCCACAACTCCACTGACCTTAATATCATCCATAAATTTACTAATCCATCCTTCTACGCCCTTATCCAAGTCATTGATAAAAATGACAAGCAGCAGTGGCACTGAAACAGATCCTTGAAGTACACCACTAGTAACTGAACTCCAGGATAAACATTTCCCATCAACCACCACCTCTGTCTTCTTTCAGCTAGACCAAACCATTTGATCCAAACCATTAAGTCACCCTCAATCCCTTGGCACTGTATTTTCTGCAATAGTCTACCATGGGGAACCTTATCAAACACCTTACTGAAATTCATACACACCACATCCACTGCTTTACCCTCATCCACCTGGTAGGCCACCTTCTCAAAAACCTTAAGGTTTGTGAGGCACGACCTACCCTTCACAAGACCGTGTTGATTATCCCTAATCAAATTATTCCTCTGTGGATGATTATAAATCCCATGTTTGAAAACCTTTTCGAACACTTTACCCACAACTGAATTGGTCTACAATTACCAGGGTTGTCTCTACCCCCCCTCTTGAATAAGGGAACAACAGTCTTCTGGCACTATTCCGGTAGACAATGATGACATAAAGATCAAAGTCAAAGGTGAAGCCAATCTCCTCCTTGGCTTCCCAGAGAATCCTAGGGTAAATCCCATCTGCCCCAGGGGATTTATCTATTTTCACATTTTCTAGAATTGCTAACTCTTCCTCCTTGTAAACCTCAATCCCATCTTTAGTAGCCTATATCTCAGTAATCTCCTCGACAACATTGTCTTTTTCCAATGTGAATACCGATGAATAATATTCATTTCACGCTCCCCCATCTCCTCAGATTCCACGCACAACTTGCCACTACTATCATTGATTGGCCCTAATCTTTCTCTAGTTATTCTTTTATTCCTGATATACTGACAGAAAGCCTGAGGGCTTTCCTTGATCCTACTTGCCAACAACATCTCATGTCCCCTCCTGGCTCTTCTTAGCTCTCTCTTTAGGTCTTTCCTGGCTAACTTGTAACTCACAAGTGCCCTAACTCAGCCTTTATGTCACATCCTTACAGAAGCTGCCTTCTTCCTCTTGACAAGAGATTCAACTTCTTTAGTAAATGATGGCTCTCTTGCTCGACCACTTCCTCCCTGCCTGACAAGTACATGCTTATCAAGGACACTATATATAGTTTGGGCTGAGGTTAGGAACAGGAAAGGTGAGGTCACCCTATTAGGAGTCTTTTACAGGCCTCCTAATAGTCCTAGAATCATTGAAGAAAGGATTGGGAAGGTGATTCAGGAGATGAGTGACAGTAATAGGGTGGTTGTTATGGGGGACTTTAACTTTCCTGATATTGATTGGGAAAGCTATAGCTCAAGTTCGTTAGATGGGTCAGTGTTTGTTCAATGTGTGCAGGAGAGTTTCCTGACACAATATGTAGACAGGCCAATAAGAGGTGAGGCCATACTGGATTTGGTTCTGGGTAACGAACCAGGCCAGGTGTTAGAATTAGAGGTAGGTGAGCACTTTGGGGATAGTGACCATAATTCGGTGATTTTTACACTCGTGATGGAGAGGGATAAGTGTGTACTACAGGGCAAGAATTATAGCTGGGGTAAGGGAAATTATGATGCGGTGAGGCATGACTTAGGATGTGTGGCTTGGAAAAGTAGACTCCAAGGCAAGAGTGTAAATGATATGTGGAACTTGTTCAAGGGGCAACTATTGAGTGTCCTTGATAATTATGTACCTGTCAGGCAGGAAGGAAAGGGTCGTGCGAGGGAGCCGTGGTTTAATAAGGAATTGGAATCCCTTGTTAAATGGAAGAGGGCGGCCTATCTCAAGATGAGACGTGAAGGTTCAATTGGGGCGATTGAGAGTTATAGGGTAGCCAGGAAGGACCTGAAGAGAGAGCTAAAAGCAGCAAGGAGGGGACATGAAAGGTCCTTAGTCGATAGGATTAGGGAAAACCCTAAGGCTTTCTATAGGTATGTTAGGAATAAAAGAATGACTAGGGTAGGAATAGGTCCAGTCAAGGATAGTAGGGGGAAGTTGCGTGTGGAGGCGGAAGAGATTGGGGAGACACTGAATGAATACTTTTCTTCAGTATTTACTCAGGAACAGGGCATTGTTGTCGATGAGAATACTGAGTCACAAATAAGTAGAATGGATGGCTTTGAGGTATGTAGAGAAGAGGTGTTGGAAATCCTGGAAAAGGTGAAAATAGATAAGTCCCCTGGGCCTGATGGCATTTATCCTAGGATTCTCTGGGAAGCAAGGGAGGAGATTGCAGAGCCATTGGCCTTGATTTTTATGTCCTCTTTGTCTACAGGAGTAGTCCCAGAAGACTGGAGGATAGCAAATGTGGTTCCCTTGTTCAAAAAGGGGAGTAGGGATAGCCCTAGTAACTATAGGCCGGTGAGTCTCACTTCTGTTGTGGGCAAAGTCTTAGAGAGAATTGTAAGGGATAGGATTTATGCACATCTGGATAGGAATAATGTGATCAAGGATAGTCAGCATGGTTTTGTGAAGGGCAAGTCGTGCCTCACAAACCTTATTGAATTCTTTGAAAAGGTGACGAAGGAGGTTGATGAGGGGAAAGCGGTAGATGTGGTATATATGGATTTTAGTAAGGCGTTTGATAAGGTTCCCCATGGTAGGCTACTGCAGAAAATACGGAGATATGGCATTGAGGGTGAGTTGGAGGTTTGGATTAGGAATTGGCTGGATGGAAGAAGACAGAGGGTAGTAGTTGATGGCAAAGTTTCTTCATGGAGTGCCGTCACTAGCGGTGTTCCGCAAGGATCTGTTTTGGGACCATTGCTGTTTGTCATTTTTATAAATGACCTGGAAGAGGGGTTAGAAGGTTGGGTGAGCAAGTTTGCGGATGATACGAAAGTCGGAGGAGTTGTCGACAGTGAGGAAGCATGTGGCAGGTTACAGCAGGATATAGAGAAGCTGCAGAGCTGGGCAGAAAGGTGGCAGATGGAATTCAATGTAGCTAAGTGCGAGGTGATTCACTTTGGGAAGAATAACAAAAAGATGGGGTACTGGGCTAATGGTCGGATACTTGGTAGTGTGGATGAGCAGAGGGATCTTGGTGTCCATGTACACAGATCTCTGAAAGTTGCCACCCAGGTAAATAGTGCGGTGAGGAAGGCATATGGCGTACTGGCTTTTATTGGTCGAGGAATTGAGTTCCGGAGTCCTGAGGTCATGATGCAGTTGTATAAGACTCTGGTACGGCCGCATCTGGAATATTGTGTGCAGTTTTGGTCGCCATACTATAGGAAGGATGTGGAGGCATTGGAACGGGTGCAGAGGAGGTTTACCAGGATGTTGCCTGGTATGGAAGGAAAATCGTATGAGGAAAGACTGAGGCACTTGGGGCTGTTTTCACTAGAGAAAAGAAGGTTTAGGGGTGACTTGATTGAGGTGTACAAGATGATTAGGGGGTTAGATAGGGTCGACAGTATGAACCTTTTCCCGCGTATTGAGTCGGGTATTACAAGGGGGCATAGCTTTAAATTAAGGGGGGGTAGATATAGGACGGATGTTAGGGGTAGGTTCTTCACTCAGCGAGTCGTTAGTTCATGGAATGCCCTGCCAGTAACAGTGGTGGACTCTCCCTCTTTATGGGCATTTAAGAGGGCATTGGATAGGTATATGGAGGATAGTGGGTTAGTGTAGTTTAGGTGGGCTTGGATCGGCGCAACATCGAGGGCCCAAGGGCCTGTACTGCGCTGTATTCTTCTATGTTCTATGTTCTATGTTCTATGACACGCAGTAGCTGTTCCTTGAATAAGCTCAGCATTTCAATTGTACCCATCCCCTGCAGTTTCCTTCCCCATCCTGTGCAATCTTGCCTACTCGCATCATAATTGCCTTTGTGCAGGGAAATTACCAACTTAATACAATCCTTTGAGGAAGTGACAAAGTTGATTGATGAGGGAAGGGCTGTAGATGTCATAGACATGGACTTCAGTAAGGTGTTTGAGAAGGTTCCCTTAATAGGATGATGGAGAAAGTGAAATCGCATGGGGTCCAGGGGGTACTACATAGATGGATAGAGAACCAGCTGGGCAACAGGAGACAGAGAGTAGTAGTGGAAGGGAGTTTTTCAAAATGGAGAACTGTGACCAGTGACGTTTCACAGGGATCTGTGCTGGGACCATTGTTGTTTGTGATATACATAAACAATCTGGAGAAAGGTATAGGAGATCTGATTAGCAAGTTTGCAGATGACACTAAGATTCATGGAGTAGCAGACAGTGAAGGGGACTGTCAGAGAATACAGCAGAATATAGATAGGTTGGAGAATTGGGTGGAGAAATGGCAGATGGAGTTCAATCCGGGCAAATGCGAGGTGATGCAGTTTGGAAGATCCAATTCAATAGTGAACTATACGGGAAATTGAAAGGCCCTGGGGAAAATTGATGCACAGAGAGATCTGGGTGTTCAGGTCCATTGTACCCTGAAGGTGGCAATGCAGGTCAATAGAGTGGTCCAGAAAGCATACAGCGTGTATTGAGTACAATAGTTGGCAGGTCATATTACAGCTGTATCGGACTTTGGTTCGGCCACGTTTGGAATAGTGCATGCAGTTCTGGTCGCCACGTTATCAGAAGGATGTGGGTGCTTTGGAGTGGGTGCAGAGGAGGTTCACCAGGATGTTGCTTGGTATAGAGGGTGTAGCTATGGAGACGGGTTCAGTAGATTAGGATTGTTTTCATTAGAAAGACTGAGGTTGAGTGGGGACCTGATTGAGGTGTACAAAATCATGAGAGGTCTAGACAGGGTGGAGAGTAAGAAGCTTTTTCCCAGAGTAAAGGACTCAATTACTAAGGGTCACGTGTTCCAGCTGAGAGGGGTAAAATTTAAGGGAGATATGCATGGAAAGTTCTTCACGCAGAGGGTGGTGGGTGCCTGCAACATGTTGCCAGCAGAGATGGTAGAGGTGGGCACGATAGCATAGTTTAAGATGTATCGAGACAGATACATGAATGAGCAGGGAGCAAAGGGATACAAACCCTTAGAAAATAGGCAATAAGTTTAGATAGAGGATCTGGATAACCTAGATTAAACCTAGATTAAACAGGTTTGGAAGGCTGAAGGGCCTGTTCCTGTACTGTAAAGATTTTTGTTCTGTGTTCTTCGTACTGCCTCTCCTTGATTAGGAGTGGGTTTAATCTAGGTTAACGAACCTTGTCAATTGTTTTCAGGAAGTATAGAGAACGTGCTCTGAGTGCTGCTGTGGTTATACAGAATGTCAAGTGGGAGTTCGGTGTATTTTGACGGAATTGGATGAAGAATGTCCTTTCTTCCTCAACTGTTTCATGCTCCTGGAACTGGCACTCACTTTGGTGCAGGAGGAAGGAGCTGATTGATCTGTAGATGTGCGAGGTTATCCATTTGGAGAGAGCAAATAAAGCAAAGCCATATACAATTAACAAGAGGGTATTGCAACGGCGAGAGGAGGTGAGACACATTGGAGTACAAGTAGATGAAGTGGTAACAAAGGCATTTGGTGAAATATTGAAGCAGGGATGTAGTGCTGAAGTAGTATAAGATACTAAATTTAATTAATTTTATTGTCACTTGCTTTCAAATGAGAGCAGTCAAACATTTGCAGGGTCACTTAGGTTTAAGATACCTAGGCGCAGATATTTAAGCACAGGTACACAATACTTTATCTGCAACAGAATCCAGTCCGGGACACACCTCCCCGCGCCAGAATCCAGACTGGGACACACCTCCCCGCGCCAGAATCCAGTCCGGGACAGACCTCCCCGTGCCAGAATCCAGTCTGGGACAGATCTCCCCGTGCCAGAATCCAGTCTGGGACAGACCTCCCCGTGCCAGAATCCAGTCCGGGACACACCTCCCTGCGCCAGAATCCAGTCTGGGACAGACCTCCCCGCGCCAGAATCCAGTCTGGGACAGACCTCCCCGCGCCAGAATCCAGTCCGGGACAGACCTCCCCGCGCCAGGCTCCAGTCCGGGACAGACCTCCCCGCGCCAGAATCCAGTCTGGGACACACATCCCTGCTCCAGAATTGAGTCTGGGACACACTTCCCCATGCCAGAATCCAGTCCGTTACACACCGCCCTGCGCCACAATCCAGTCTGGAACACACCTCCCCCTGCCAGATTCCAGACCGGGACACACCTCCCCGCGCCAGAATCCAGTCTGGGACACACTTATCCGCTCCAGAATCGAGTCTGGGACACACCTCCCCGTGACAGATCAGTCCGGGACAGACCTCCCTGTGCCAGAATCCAGTCCGGGACACACCTCCCTGCGCCAGAATCCAGACTGGGACACACCTCCCCGCGCCAGAATCCAGACTGGGACACACCTCCCCGCGCCAGAATCCAGTCCGGGACACACCTCCCTGCGCCAGAATCCAGTCCGGGACACACCTCCCTGCGCCAGAATCCAGTCCGGGACACACCTCCCTGCGCCAGAATCCAGTCCGGGACACACCGTCCCGCGCCAGGATCCAGTCTGGGACTGGCCACCCCGCGCCATACACCAATCTGGGACACACTGCCCTGTGCCAGAATCCCTTCCGGGACACACAACCCCGCTCCAGAATCCAGCCCGGGACGCACCGTCCCGCACCAGAATCCAATCTGGGACTCGTCTACCCGCGCCAGACACCAATCCGGGACACACTGCTCTGTGCCAGAATCCAGACCGGGACACACCTCCCTGCGCCAGAATCCAGTCCGGGACACACCTCCCCGCGCCAGAATCCATTCCGGGACACATAACCCCGCTCCAGAATCTGTCCGGGACACACAACCCCACTCCAGAATCCAGTCCAGGACAGACATCCCCGCGCCAGAATACAGTCTGGGACTGGCCACCCCGCGCCAGACATCAATCCGGGACACACCTCCCCGCGCCAGAATCCATTCCGAGACATACATCCCCGCTCCAGAATCGGGTCTGAGACACACCTCCCCGCGCCAGACACCAATCCGGGACACACTGCCCTGTGCCAGAATCCATTCTGGGACACACCTCCCCGCTCCAGAATTGAGTCTGGGACAGACCTCCCCGCGCTAGAATCCATTCCGGGACACACATCCCCGCTCCACAATCCATTCTGGGACACACTTATCCGCGCCACACTACAATCTGGGACACTCCTCCCCGCACCAGACTCCAATCCGGAACACGCCTCCCTGTGCCAGAATCCAGTCCGGGACAAACCTCCCCCACCAGAATCCAATCTGGGACTCGCATCCCCGTGCCAGACACCAATCCGGGACACACTGCCCTATGCCAGATTCCATTCCGGGACACACAACCCCGCTCCAGAATCGGGTCAGGGACACACCTCCCCGCTCCAGAATCCAGACCGGGACAGACCTCCCAGCGCCAGAATCCAGACCGGGAAAAGACCTCCCCGTGCCAGAATCCAGTCCGGGACACACCTCCCTGCGCCAGAATCCATCCGGGACACACTTATCCGTGCCAGAGTCCAGACTGGGACACACCTCCCCGCGCCAGGCTCCTGTCTGGGACACACCTCCCCGCGCCAGGCTCCTGTCTGGGACACACCTCCCCGCGCCAGGCTCCTGTCTGGGACACACCTCCCCGCGCCAGGCTCCTGTCTGGGACACACCTCCCCGCGCCAGGCTCCTGTCTGGGACACACCTCCCCGCGCCAGGCTCCTGTCTGGGACACACCTCCCCGCTCCAGAATCCAGTCTGGGACAGACCTCCCCGCTCCAGACACCAATCCGGGACAGACCTCCCCGTGCCAGAATCCAATCTGGGACACACCTCCCCGTGCCAGAATCCAATCTGGGACACACCTCCCCGTGCCAGAATCCAATCTGGTACACACCTCCCCGTGCCAGAATCCAATCTGGGACACACCTCCCTGCGCCAGAATCCAGTCCGGGACACACCTCCCTGCGCCAGAATCCAGTCCGGGACACACCTCCCCGTGCCAAGCTCCTGACTGGGACACACCGTCCCGCGCCAGGATCCAGTCTGGGACTGGCCACCCCGCGCCATACACCAATCTGGGACACACTGCCCTGTGCCAGAATCCCTTCCGGGACACACAACCCCGCTCCAGAATCCAGCCCGGGACGCACCGTCCCGCACCAGAATCCAATCTGGGACTCGTCTACCCGTGCCAGACACCAATCCGGGACACACTGCCCTGTGCCAGAATCCAGACCGGGACACACCTCCCTGCGCCAGAATCCAGTCCGGGACACACAACCCCGCTCCAGAATCCAGACCGGGACACACCTCCCCGCGCCAGAATCCATTCCGGGACACATAACCCCGCTCCAGAATCTGTCCGGGACACACAACCCCACTCCAGAATCCAGTCCAGGACAGACATCCCCGCGCCAGAATACAGTCTGGGACTGGCCACCCCGCGCCAGACATCAATCCGGGACACACCTCCCCGCGCCAGAATCCATTCCGAGACATACATCCCCGCTCCAGAATCGGGTCTGAGACACACCTCCCCGCGCCAGACACCAATCCGGGACACACTGCCCTGTGCCAGAATCCATTCTGGGACACACCTCCCCGCTCCAGAATTGAGTCTGGGACAGACCTCCCCGCGCTAGAATCCAGACCGGGACACACCTCCCCACACCAGAATCCATTCCGGGACACACATCCCCGCTCCACAATCCATTCTGGGACACACTTATCCGCGCCACACTACAATCTGGGACACTCCTCCCCGCACCAGACTCCAATCCGGAACACGCCTCCCTGTGCCAGAATCCAGTCCGGGACAAACCTCCCCCACCAGAATCCAATCTGGGACTCGCATCCCCGTGCCAGACACCAATCCGGGACACACTGCCCTATGCCAGATTCCATTCCGGGACACACAACCCCGCTCCAGAATCGGGTCAGGGACACACCTCCCCGCTCCAGAATCCAGACCGGGACAGACCTCCCAGCGCCAGAATCCAGACCGGGAAAAGACCTCCCCGTGCCAGAATCCAGTCCGGGACACACCTCCCTGCGCCAGAATCCAGTCCGGGACACACCTCCCTGCGCCAGAATCCATCCGGGACACACTTATCCGTGCCAGAGTCCAGACTGGGACACACCTCCCCGCGCCAGGCTCCTGTCTGGGACACACCTCCCCGCGCCAGAATCCAGTTTGGGACACACATCCCCGCTCCAGAATCGAGTCTGGGACACACGTCCCCGCTCCAGAATCCAGACCGGGACACACATCCCCGCTCCAGAATCGAGTCTGGGACACACCTCCCCGCTCCAGAATCCAGTTTGGGACACACATCCCCGCTCCAGAATCGAGTCTGGGACACACGTCCCCGCTCCAGAATCCAGACCGGGACACACATCCCCGCTCCAGAATCGAGTCTGGGACACACCTCCCCGCTCCAGAATCCAGTTTGGGACACACATCCCCGCTCCAGAATCGAGTCTGGGACACACCTCACCGCGCCAGAATCCAGACCGGGACGGACCTTCCCGCTCCAGACTCCAGACCGGGACACACCTCCCCACTCCAGAATCGAGTCTGGGACACACGTCCCCGCTCCAGAATCCAGACCGGGACACACATCCCCGCTCCAGAATCAAGTCTGGGACACACCTCCCCGCTCCAGAATCCAGTTTGGGACACACATCCCCGCTCCAGAATCGAGTCTGGGACACATCTCCCTGCGCCAGAATCCAGTCCAGGACACACCTCCCCGCGCCAGAATCCAGACCGGGACACACTGCCCTGTGCCAGAATCCAGTCCGGGACACACTGCCCTGTGCCAGAATCCATTCTGGGACACACATCCCCGCTCCAGAATCCATTCTGGGACACACATCCCCGCTCCAGAATCGAGTCTGGGACAGACCTCCCCGCGCCAGAGTCCAGACCGGGACAGACCTCCCAGCGCCAGAATCCAGACTGGGACTCACCTCCCCGCACCATACACCAATCCGGGACACACTGCCCTGTGCCAGAATCCATTCCGGGACACACATCCCCGCTCCAGAATCGGGTCTGGGACGCACATCCCCGCTCCAGAATTCAGTCTGGGACACACCTTCCAGTGCCAGAATCCAGTCCGGGACAGACCTTCCCGCGCCAGATTCCAGTCCGGGACAGACCTTCCCGCGCCAGAATCCAGTCCGGAACACACATCCCTGCGCCAGAATCCAGTCCGGGACAATCCTCCCCGCGCCAGAATCCAGTCCGGGACAATCCTCCCCGCGCCAGAATCCAATCTGGGACTCGCCTCCCCGCGGCAGACACCAATCTGGGGCACACTGCCCTGTGCCAGAATCCATTCCGGGACACACATCCCCGCTCCAGAATCAAGTCTGGGATACACCTCCCCGAGGCAGAATCCAGTCCGGGACACTCCTCCCCACGCCAGAATCCAATCCAGGACATAACTCCCCGCGCCAGGCTCCATTGTGGGACACACCTTCCCGCGCCAGAGTCCAGTCCGAGACATACATCCCCGCACCAGAATCCAGTCTGGGACACACACCCTTCCCAGAATCCAATCCGGGACGCACCTCCCCGCACCAGGATCTAGTCCGGGACACACTTGCCCGCGCCAGAATCCAATCTGGGACTCGCCTACCCGCGCCAGACACCAATTCGGGACACACTGCCCTGTGCCAGAATCCATTCCGGGACACACCTCCCCGCTCCAGAATCGAGTCTGGGACACACCTCCCCGCTCCAGAATCCATTCCGGGACACACCTCCCTGCTCCAGAATCCATTCCGGGACACACCTCCCCGCTCCAGAATCCATTCCGGGACACACCTCCCTGCTCCAGAATCCATTCCGGGACACACCTCCCCGCTCCAGAATCCATTCTGGGACACACCTCCCCGCTCCAGAATCGAGTCTGGGACACACCTCCCCGCTCCAGAATCCATTCTGGGACACACCTCCCCGCTCCAGAATCGAGTCTGGGACACACCTCCCCGCTCCAGAATCCAGTCCGGGACACACCTCCCCGCTCCAGAATCCAATCTGGGACTCGCCTCCCCGCGCCAGACACCAATTCGGGACACACTGCCCTGTGCCAGAATCCATTCCAGGACACACCTCCGCGCTCCAGAATACAATCTGGGACACACCTCCCCGCTCCAGAATCCAATCCGGGACACACCTCCCCGCGCCAGAATCCAGTCCGGGACAGACCTCCCTGTGCCAGAGTCCAGTCCGGGACACACCTCCCTGCGCCACAATCCAGTCTGGGAATCGCTTCCCCACGCCAGACACCAATCCGGGACACACTGCCCTGTGCCAGAATCCATTCTGGGACACACATCCCCGCTCCAGAATCCAGTCTGGGACAGACTTCCCCGTGCCAGAATCCAGTCCGGGACAGACCTTCCCGCGCCAGAATCCAGTCTGGGACATACCTTCCCGTGCCAAGCTCCTGACTGGGACACACCGTCCCGCGCCAGGATCCAGTCTGGGACTTGCCTCCCCGCGCCAGACACCAATCCGGGACACTCCTCCCCGTGCCAGAATCCATTCCGGGATACACTTCACCGCGCCAGGCTCCAGTCTGGGACACACCTCCTCGTGCCAGAATCCAGACTGGGACGGACCTTCCCGCTCCAGAATCGAGTCTGGGACACACGTCCCTGCTCCAGAATCCAGACCGGGACACACATCCCCGCTCCAGAATCAAGTCTGGGACACACCTCCCCGCTCCAGAATCCAGTTTGGGACACACATCCCCGCTCCAGAATCGAGTCTGGGACACACCTCCCCGCGCCAGAATCCAGTCCAGGACACACCTCCCCGCGCCAGACACCAATCCGGGACACACTGCCCTGTGCCAGAATCCATTCTGGGACACACATCCCCGCTCCAGAATCGAGTCTGGGACACACATCCCCACTCCAGAATCCAGTCTGGGACACACTTATCAGCGCCACACTACAATCTGGGACATACCTCCCCGCACCAGACTCCAATCCGGAAAACACCTCCCCGTGCCAGAATCCAGTCCAGGAGAAACCTCCCTGCACAAGAATCCAATCTGGGACTCGTCTCCCCGCGCCATACACCAATCCGGGACACACTGCCCTGTGCCAGAATCCATTCTGGGACACACATCCCCGCTGCAGAATCGGGTCTGGGACGCACATCCCCGCTCCAGAATCCATTCTGGGACACACATCCCCGCTCCAGAATCGAGTCTGGGACACACCTCCCTGTGCCAGAATCCAATCCAGGACACAACTCCCCGCGCCAGGCTCCATTGTGGGACACACCTTCCCGCACCAGAGTCCAGTCCGGGACAGACCTCCCAGCGCCAGAATCCAGTCTGGGACATACACACCCTTCCCAGAATCCAATCTGGGACGCACCTCCCCGCACCAGGATCTAGTCCGGGACACACTTCCCCGCGCCAGAATCCAATCTGGGACTCGCATCCCCGCGCCAGACACCAATTCGGGACACACTGCCCTGTGCCAGAATCCATTCCGGGACACACATCCCCGCTCCAGAATACAATCCGGGACACACATCCCCGCTCCAGAATACAATCTGGGACACACCTCCCTGTGCCAGAATCCAGTCCGGGACACACCTCCCCGCGCCAGAATCCAGACCGCGTAACACCCCCCCCGTGCCAGAGTCCAGTCCGGGACACACCTCCCTGCGCCACAATCCAGTCTGGGAATCGCTTCCCCATGCCAGACACCAATCCGGGACACACTGCCCTGTGCCAGAATCCATTCTGGGACACACATCCCCGCTCCAGAATCCAGTCTGGGACAGACTTCCCCGTGCCAGAATCCAGTCCGGGACAGACCTTCCCGCGCCAGAATCCAGTCTGGGACATACCTTCCCGTGCCAAGCTCCTGACTGGGACACACCGTCCCGCGCCAGGATCCAGTCTGGGACTTGCCTCCCCGCGCCAGACACCAATCCGGGACACTCCTCCCCGTGCCAGAATCCATTCCGGGATACACTTCACCGCGCCAGGCTCCAGTCTGGGACACACCTCCTCGTGCCAGAATCCAGACTGGGACGGACCTTCCCGCTCCAGAATCGAGTCTGGGACACACGTCCCTGCTCCAGAATCCAGACCGGGACACACATCCCCGCTCCAGAATCAAGTCTGGGACACACCTCCCCGCTCCAGAATCCAGTTTGGGACACACATCCCCGCTCCAGAATCGAGTCTGGGACACACCTCCCCGCGCCAGAATCCAGTCCAGGACACACCTCCCCGCGCCAGACACCAATCCGGGACACACTGCCCTGTGCCAGAATCCATTCTGGGACACACATCCCCGCTCCAGAATCGAGTCTGGGACACACATCCCCACTCCAGAATCCAGTCTGGGACACACTTATCAGCGCCACACTACAATCTGGGACATACCTCCCCGCACCAGACTCCAATCCGGAAAACACCTCCCCGTGCCAGAATCCAGTCCAGGAGAAACCTCCCTGCACAAGAATCCAATCTGGGACTCGTCTCCCCGCGCCATACACCAATCCGGGACACACTGCCCTGTGCCAGAATCCATTCTGGGACACACATCCCCGCTGCAGAATCGGGTCTGGGACGCACATCCCCGCTCCAGAATCCATTCTGGGACACACATCCCCGCTCCAGAATACAATCCGGGACACACATCCCCGCTCCAGAATACAATCTGGGACACACCTCCCTGTGCCAGAATCCAATCCAGGACACAACTCCCCGCGCCAGGCTCCATTGTGGGACACACCTTCCCGCATCAGAGTCCAGTCCGGGACAGACCTCCCAGCGCCAGAATCCAGTCTGGGACATACACACCCTTCCCAGAATCCAATCTGGGACGCACCTCCCCGCACCAGGATCTAGTCCGGGACACACCTCCCCGCGCCAGAATCCAATCTGGGACTCGCATCCCCGCGCCAGACACCAATTCGGGACACACTGCCCTGTGCCAGAATCCATTCCGGGACACACATCCCCGCTCCAGAATACAATCTGGGACACACCTCCCTGTGCCAGAATCCAGTCCGGGACACACCTCCCCGCGCCAGAATCCAGACCGCGTAACACCCCCCCCCGTGCCAGAGTCCAGTCCGGGACACACCTCCCTGTGCCACAATCCAATCTGGGACTCGCATCCCCGCGCCAGACACCAATCCGGGACACACTGCCCTGTGCCAGAATCCATTCTGAGACACACATCCCCGCTCCAGAATCCAGTCCGGGACAGACCTCCTCGCGCCAGAATCCAGTCTGGGACACACTTATCCGCGCCACACTACAATCTGGGACACACCTCCCCGCGCCAGGCTCCAGACCGGGACTGACCTCCCCGCGCCAGAATCCAGACCGGGACTGACCTCCCAGCGCCAGAATCCAGTCCGGGACAGACCTCCCCGTGCCAGAGTCCAGTCTGGGACACACCTCCCCGCGCCAGAATCCAGACTGGGACACACCTCCCTGCGCCAGAATCCAGACTGGGACACACCTCCCCGTGCCAGAATCCAGTCTGGGACACACCTCCCCGTGCCAGAATCCAGTCTGGGACACACCTCCCTGCGCCAGAATCCAGACTGGGACACACTCCCCGCGCCAGAATCCAGACTGGGACACACCTCCCCGCGCCAGAATCCAGACTGGGACAGACCTCCCCGCGCCAGAATCCAGACTGGGACACACCTCCCTGCGCCAGAATCCAGACTGGGACACACTCCCCGCGCTAGAATCCAGACTGGGACACACTCCCCGCGCCAGAATCCAGACTGGGACACACCTCCCCGCGCCAGAATCCAGACTGGGACACACCTCCCCGCGCCAGAATCCAGACTGGGACACACCTCCCTGCGCCAGAATCCAGACTGGGACACACCTCCCCGCGCCAGAATCCAGACTGGGACACACCTCCCTGCGCCAGAATCCAGACTGGGACACACTCCCCGCGCTAGAATCCAGACTGGGACACACTCCCCGCGCCAGAATCCAGACCGGGACACACCTCCCCGCGCCAGAATCCAATCTGGTACACACCTCCCCGCGCCAGAATCCAGTCCGGGACATACCTCCCCGTGCCAGAATCCAATCTGGGACACACCTCCCTGCGCCAGAATCCAGACTGGGACACACTCCCCGCGCCAGAATCCAGACTGGGACACACCTCCCCGCGCCAGAATCCAGACTGGGACACACTCCCCGCGCCAGAATCCAGACCGGGACACACCTCCCCGCGCCAGAATCCAGACCGGGACACACCTCCCCGCGCCAGAATCCAATCTGGGACACACCTCCCCGTGCCAGAATCCAGTCTGGGACAGACCTCCCCGTGCCAGAATCCAGTCTGGGACAGACCTCCCCGTGCCAGAATCCAGTCTGGAACTGGCCACCCCGCGCCAGCATCCAGACCGGGACTCGATTAGATTCGATTACTTACAGTGTGGAAACAGGCCCTTCGGCCCAACAAGTCCACACCGATCCGCCGAAACGCAACCCACCTAAACCCCTACATTTACCCCTTACCTAACACTACGGGCAATTTAGCATGGCCAATTCACCTGACCTGCACATTTTTGGACTGTGGGAGGAAACCGGAGCACCCGGAGGAAACCCACGCAGACACGGGGAGAATGTGCAAACTCCACACAGACAGTCGCCTGAGGCGGGAATTGAACCCGGGTCTCTGGCGCTGTGAGGCAGCAGTGCTAACCACTGTGCCACCGTGCCGCCCTTAAACTGTGCCACCGTGCCGCCCTGGCATGGGGACACACCTCCCCACGCCAGAATCCATTCTGGGACAGACCTCCCCGCTCCAGAATCCAGTCTGGGACAGACCTCCCCGCTCCAGAATCCAGTCTGGGACACATCTCCCAGCGCCAGAATCCAGACCGGGACACACCACCCCGTGCCAGAATCCAGTCTGGGACACACCTTCCGCACCAGACTCCAGACTGGGACACACCGTCCTGTGCCAGGATCCAGTCTGGGACTGGCCACCCCGCACCAGAATCCAATTTGGGACTCGCCTACCCGCGCCAAACACCAATCCGGGACACACTGCCCTGTGCCAGAATCCATTCCGGGACATACATCCCCACTCCAGAATCGAGTCTGGGACACACCTCCCTGTGCCAGAATCCAATCCAGGACATAACTCCCCGCGCCAGGCTCCATTGTGGGACACACCTTCCCGCGCCAGAGTCCAGTCTGGGACAGACCTCCCAGCGCCAGAATCCAGTCTGGGACACACACACCCTTCCCAGAATCCAATCCGGGACGCACCTCCCCGCACCAGGATCTAGTCCGGGACACACCTCCCCGCGCCAGAATCCAATCTGGGACTCGCTTCCCCGCGCCAGACACCAATTCGGGACACACTGCCCTGTGCCAGAATCCATTCCGGGACACACATCCCCGCTCCAGAATCGGGTCTGGGACACACCTCCCCGCTCCAGAATACAATCTGGGACACACCTCCCCGCGCCAGAATCCAGTCCAGGACAGACCTTCCTGCGCCAGAATCCAGTCCAGGACAGACCTCCCCGTGCCAGACACCAATCCGGGACACACTGCCCTGTGCCAGAATCCATTCTGGGACACACTTCCCCGCTCCAGAATCGAATCTGGGACAGACCTCCCCATGCCAGAGTCCAGTCCGGGACAGACCTCCCCGCGCCAGAATCGAGTCTGGGACTGGCCACCCCGCGCCAGAATCCATTCCGGGACACACCTCCCCGTGCCAGAATTCAGTCCGGGACACACTTATCCGCGCCACACTACAATCTGGGACACCCCTCCCCGCGCCAGACTCCAATCCAGAACACGCCTCCCTGTGCCAGAATCCAGTCCGGGACAAACCTCCCCGCACCAGAATCCAAACTGGGACTCGCCTCCCTGTGCCAGACACCAATCCGGGACACACTGCCCTGTGCCAGAATCCCTTCCAGGACATACAACCCCGCTCCAGAATCCTGTCTGGGACACACCTTCCCGCGCCAGAATCGAATCCGGGATAGACCTTCCCGCGCCAGAGTCCAGTCCGGGACAGAACTTCCCGTGCCAGAATCCAGTCCGGGACGCACCGTTCCGTGCCAGGATCCAGTCTGGGACTGGCCACCCCGCACCAGGCTCCAATCTGGGACTCGCCTCCCCGCGCCAGACACCAATCCGGGACACACTGCCCTGTGCCAGAATCCACTCTGGGACACACATCCCCGCTCCAGAATCCAGTCCGGGACAGACATCCCCGTGCCAGAATCCATTCTGGGACACACCTCCCTGCGCCAGAATCCATTCTGGGACACACCTCCCCGCGCCAGACACCAATCCGGGACACACTGCCCTGTGCCAGAATCCACTCTGGGACACACATCCCCGCTCCAGAATCCAGTCCGGGACAGACATCCCCGTGCCAGAATCCATTCTGGGACACACCTCCCTGCGCCAGAATCCAGTCTGGGACACACCTCCCTGCGCCAGAATCCAGACCGGGACATACCTCCCCACGCCAGGCTCCAGCCTGGGACTTGTCTCCCTGTGCTAGGATCCAGTCCGGGACACACCTGCCCGAGGCAGCTTCAAGTCCAGGATACATCTCTGGGAATGGTGTCCCCATGACAAGCCTCTCTTGCTAGCCTGATCTGGGACTTGCCTCTGATGGCCTCTGGTCTTGGAGTTGACTTCTCCATTCCTCTCCAGATAAGTTTAAGAAGGTAAATGTTTGAAAAAAAAGACATTCCAGAAAAGATTAGAAAAGAGAGAAAGAAAACTACCGGAGGAGCAGAGGAGCTCCAGCTGAAGCGTTCTTCTCGGTCGCCATCTTGCCTTCACCCTGGCTAGACCACAGCTGGAGTTTTGTGTACATTGAACATTGAACAGTACAGCACAGTACAGGCCCTTCGTGCCTCCATGTTATGCCGACCTTTTATCCTACTCTAAGATCAAATTAACTTACACGTCCTACATTTTACTTTCATCCATTTGCCTATTCAAGTGTCACTTAAATATCCCTAATGTATCTGACTCTACTACCATTGCTGGAAATGCATTCCATGCACCCAACACTCTCTGTGTAAAGAACCTACCTCTGAAATCTCCCCGAAACCTTCCTCTAATTACATTAAAGTCATGCCCCCTCATGATAGCCATTTCCTCCCTGGGAAAAAGTCTTTGGCTATCCACTCTGTTTATGCCCCTCATCATAGTGTACACCTCAATCAAGTCACCTCTCATCCTTCTTCACTCCAGTGAGAAAACCCTTAGCTCCCTCAACCTTTCTTCATAAGACATGAACTCCAGTCCAGGCAGAATCCTGTACCCGTTCTAAAGTTTCCACATTCTTCCTATACTCTAATGAGATAACCAAAATGGAACACAATATTCTAAGTGTGGTCTGACTAGGGCAGCATAACCTTGTGGCTCTTAAACTCAATCTCCCTGCTAATAAAAGCAAACACACCATACACCTTCGTAACAACCCTGTCAACATGGGTGGCAATTTTGAGGGATCTATGGACATGGAACCTTCTGTTCCTCCACACTGCCAAGACCTCTGCCTTTAACTCTGTAATCTGCATTCAAATTTGACCTCCAAAATAAATCACTACACACTTTTCCCAATTGAACTCCATCTGTCATTTCTCAGCCCAGCTCTACATCCTTTCAATGTCAATCCTACCACAACCCTCTTTACTGTCCACAACTCCACCAACCATCATGTCATCAGAAACTTACTAACTCCCCCTTCCATCTTCTTATCCAAATCATTTATAAAAATCATCAAGAGCAGAGGTCCCAGAACAGATCCCTGTGCACACCACTGGTCACCGAGCTCCAGGCTGAACACTTTCCATCTACTACCATCCTCTGTCTTCTATGGGCCAGTCAATTCTGTGTCCAGACAGCCAAATATCCCTGTATCCCATGCCTCCTTACTGTCTGAATGAGGGCGGCACAGTGGCTCAGTGGTTAGCATTGCTGCCTCACAGCACCAGGGTCCCGGGTTCGATTCCAACCTCAGATAACTGCCTGTGTAGAGTTTGCACATTCTCCCCGTGTCTGCGTGGGTTTCCTTTGGGTGCTCTGGTTTCCTCCCACAGTCCAAAGATGTGCAGGTCAGGTGAATTGGCCATGCTAAATTGCCCGTAGTGTTAGGTGCATTAGTCAGAGGGAAATGGGTCTGGGTGGGTTACTCTTCGGAGGGTCGGTGTGGACTAGTTGGGCCAAAGTGCCTGTTTCCACACTGTAGGGAATCTAATCTGATCTAATCTACAATGGAGAACCTTATCAAACACCTTGCTAAAATCCATGTACATCACATCCACTGCTGTACTTTCATCAATGTGTTTTGTCACATCCTCAAAGAACTCAAAAAGGCTTGTGAGGCAATACCTGCCCCTCACAAAGCCATGCTGACTATCTCTAATCAAGCTATGCTTTTCCAAATAATCATACAACCTGTCTCTCAGAATCCTCGCCAATACTTTGCCCACCATCAGCATAAGACTGACTTCTCTGTAATTCCCAGGATTATCCATATTCCCTTTCTTGAACAAGGGAATAACATTTGCCACCTTCTAGTCATCTGGCACTACTCCAGTGGACAGTGAGGATGCAAAGATCATCGCCAAAGGTGCAGCAATCTCTTCCCTCACTTACCATAGTAACCTTGGGTATATCCCGTCTGGCCCGGGGGATGTATCTATCCTTATGGTTTTCAAAATTTTCAGCAAATCCTCCTTCTTAACATCAACCTGTTTGAGCATATCAGCCTGTTTCACATTGTCCTCCCAAATGACAATGTCCCTCTCACTAGTGAATACTGAAGCAAAGTATTCATTAAGGACCTCCCCTACTTCTTCCTACTCCAGGCACAACTTTCCTCCACTATCCTAATTGGCCTTACCCTCACTCTGGGAGAAAGTGAAGACTGCAGATACTGGAGATCAGAGCTGAAAATGTGTTGCTGGAAAAGCGCAGCAGGTCAGGCAGCATCCAAAGAGTAGGAGAATCGACGTTTCGGGCATGAGCCCTTCTTCAGGAATCATTCCTGATTTGTAACCCTGTAGAGCCCTGTCTGATCCTTGTTTCCTCAACCTTGAGTTAACATCCTTCTTCCTCTTGACTAGATGTTCCATATCTCTTGTCATCCAAGATTCCTTCACCCTACCATCCTTATTTTGCTTCAGTGGGACAAATATATCCAGTACTCTCAGCAAGTGCTCCCTTAACCACCTCCACATTTCTGTTGTGCATTTCTCTGAGAATATCTGTTCCCAACATATACTCCACAGTTCCTGTCTAGTTGCATTGTAATTCCCCCTCCCCCAATTAACTACTTTCCTATACTGTCTGCTCCTATCCCTTTCCATGATTATAGTAAAGGTGAGGGAGCTGTGATAACTATCACCAAAAAGCCCTCCTACTGAGTGATCTGAGACCCGGTTCATTGCCAATCACCAAATCCAATATGGCCTCCACTTTAGTCAACCTATCTGGCCCTGGTTACCATGTTACAGGAAGGAAATTATTGTTCAAGCAAGAGTACAGAGAAGATTGATAAGAATGTGGCCAGTGCTTGAAGAATGCAGCTATGAGGAAAGATTGAAAAGGCTAGGATTTACTTGGAAGGCAGGCTTAGAGTCATAGAGTCATGGACTCCTACAGCATGGAAACAGGCCCTTTGGCCCAAACTAGTCCATACTGACCAAAATGTCTATCAACGCTAATCCCATTTCCCTGCACTTGGCCCATATCCTTCTCCACCTTTCCTATCCATGTTTCAAAATGACTTTCAAATGTTGTTGGGTACCTGCCTCAACCACTTCTGCTGGCAGCTCATTCCATATGTGTACCACCCTCTGTGTAAAAATGTTGCCCCACAGGTTCCTTTTTATTCTTTCCCCTCTAACTTTAAACTGATGCCCTCTCGTCCTCAATTCCCCAACTTTGAGAAAAAGACTGAGTGCAGTCACTCTATTCATGCCTCACATGGTCTTATACACGTCAATAAGATCCTTCCTCAGTCTCCTGTGCTGTAAAGAAAAAAAGTCCTAGCTTGTCCAACCTCTCCCTATAACTCAGACCCTTGAGTCCTGGCAACATCCTTGTAACTTTCTTCTGCACTCTTTCCAGCTTAGTAACAACACCTATAGCAAGGTGACCAAACTGAACATGGTATTCGAAGTGTGCCCTCACCAATGTCCTGTGCAACTGCAAAATAACTTCCCAGCTTCTATATTCACTGGCCTGGCTGAAGGTCAGTGTGTCAAAGCCTTCTTCACTAGCCACACTGGTATCTGATGAGAGTAGGTAAACTGGTAGGTGAGGGAAGACCTTCTTAAGAAGAGGTATCTTGAGTGGTCTGAGGGCAAGTGATCAGCCAACACTGTTGTTTGTTTACACCTAAACTCCATTCAATCCAGGAAAATCACACTCCTATACCAGACATTCAGAATCCATCAGTTACCTAATACCTCCTTCTGTGACACTGCTGGCAGATGAAAATCAACTCTTATTTCACATGTGCAATTTATGAGAACAAGACTTATTTTTTACGACTTTGGGCTTAGCGATGCACAGGTACTACACCTGAAAAGCTTACTCTGATGTTGACTGAGTTCCACTTCATAATATATTATGACTACTGTTATTACTAAGACTTTGGTTAGGCCATACTTAGAGTATTGCACTCAATTCTGGTCATCACATTATAGGAAGGATGTAGAGACTTTGTAGAGGGTGCACAAGAGATCTATCAGAATGTTGCCTGGATTGAGAGTATGAGCTATAAGGAGACACTGGAAAAACACAGGTTGTTCTCTCTGGAGCAGCAGAGATTGAGGGGAAACTTGATCGAGGTCAATAAAATTATGAGATGCATAGATGGGGTTGACGGTTAGAATCTTTTTCCCAGAGTTGAAACGTCTAATACTAGGGGGCATGAAAGGGGGAAAAGTTCAAAGGAGATGTGAAGGGCAAAGGTGGTCAGAGTCTGGAATGCGCTGCCAAGGTTGGTGGTGGAGACAGATACAATAGGGGCGTTTAAAGGACATTTAAATAAACACATGATTATGCAAGGAGTGGAGGGATATGAACCAAGGGTAGACATAAAAGGTTAGTTTAAATTGGCATCATGTTTGGCACAACATTGTGGGCTGAAGGGCCTGTATGTGTGCTGTACTGTTCTGTGTTCTATGTTGAGATTTAAACCGGTGGCTTCAACTTCACAAGGAATTATCACAGATTTACAACGAACCATGGGTTTGCTCAAAGCTCCACCTGCAATCTGGCTAGAAATCAAAGAGGAGAACTGTCACATTAAAATGTTTGAACTTGACCTAAGCCACATATAAGGGGCAGCTCAAATATTTTTGTCTTTTTGTAAAAGATCATCTGATAAACCTGTAACCCATGAGTTGTAACCTTAAGTCTCACCATAGTAAATTACATAATTGAGTTCAATTAAATGGAAGATTAGAGTTATGTTTTTACTACTCACATCCTGGAGAGCAAATTATTTGTCATTGGTGGAAAATAAGAGCCACATAGATAGCTGGTTGAGCTCATCATATGGATATGCCTGTAACTAGCTGTAGTTGCTATCAACAGTCTCAACTGCTCCAAAAATGAAGTGGAAGTGAATACTGCAGATGCTGGAGATCAGAGTCAAAATTAGAGTGGTGCTGGAAAAGCACAGCAGGTCAGGCAGCATCCGAGGAGCAGGAAAATCATTGTTTCGGGCAAAAGCCCTTCACCAAGATTCCAGATGAAGGATTTTGCCTGAAATGTCAGTTTTCTTGCTCCTCGGATGCTGCCTGACCTGCTGTGCTTTTCCAGCACCACTCTAATCTCTTCTCCAAAAATGAGTCTTACTGGTCGGATCTCTTCCGTCCTGCTGACCAATTTATTGAACAGGTTCACAAACCCCCATAGGAAAGGCAAGTCCTGCCCAGTTATGGTGTTATTCACAGTCTGGGGAGATTAGTCCTCTTCTCTTGGAGTTTCCAGGACAATTAGGACTCGTTTGAATCCTGAAATCGTTTTTCAGCTTCTCACCCAACAACCTTTGTACGAAGTCTGAGAGATAGAAGAAAATGGCTTCATGTTTGTTCGTGCTGCCAATCATATTTTCTAAGTTTGAGGATTCTTTAGTGTAGCTTAAATCTAAATGTGTGGTTTCTTCAGGGGCTTATGTGATTGAGTGAATCTGAGGGTAATCACTTCCTGGTCAAACAAGGCAAGGATTGCAGAGTAAACAACATGTTTTGCATCTCTGCACTATTTTAATGCTGTAAGAATAGGCTGTACAGTGTGTCAAAGACTTTGGAAAAGTGTTGCTGTGGTAGTGTCCAAGTCATTGAACCAGGTGGGCCTGGGTTCAAGCCCCACCTGCCCCAGATGTCTGTATTAATATTTCTGAACAGGTTGGTTAGAAAACGTTTTCAAAGTCTGTTGGAAGGACCTTGCCTCAAGTTTGACTCTCACAAGGTTCTATTTTACCCTTTCAAGAGGTCCTCATGACAGAATGCGTGCTGTTTATTGCACTCAATCAAATATTAACCCTCTCAGATTCATATGCAAAACTTCACAGGGGCAGAATCCAAACGAAAATAGAAGCCAGGCCAGATTTGAAAGGCTGATCAATCAGATGGGCATTGAGAAGATTTTAATGGATAAGAGGGAAATGAAATGGTCTCAAGAGAATATAGCTACAGAAGATGGTGTGTTACGGGAGACTGGTACAGTCTGAGAGGAATGGAGAGTCCCAGAGGGTGCTCTCGGAATGGAGCACTCGAGAGAGCACTGTCAGGCTGATGGTGGTGCCTGTGACACTATGCCAATCTTTCAAAGATGAGCTTTAGCTGTGGTTCAAGGAATTGACCCTTTCAATCATTCAGCATGCTAACAAATTTCATAACTTCTTGAAAGTTGTTGAATGATTGTAAGAGTGAATATAACCCAACTCTCCTTTAACATTTTTGGTGTAGGAACAAATATGAGAGAAGAGGAAATCTTAATCTTGCCTCTGCAACTGAACAATGGACAGTTTTAAAAAGCAAAGCAAAAAGAAGTTTTATCCTTCAGGGTCCAAAGAACTTTTTGTGTGATAAGCAAAGCCTGTATCACAGAGGGAATAACTCAGAAATTATTTGTGTTCTGCAAGTAACATTTCTTTTATCAGTTTAAGAGATGAGGGTGGTCTGGCTGGGTCAGCGTTTATTACCCAATGCATCTCCCTCATTGCCCAGGAGAGGTGGTGGTGAGCTGCGTTTTGAACCACTGCAGCGCATGTGATGTAATTTCACCGACAGTGGTGTTAGGGAGGGATTAAGAGAGTGCATCCACAATTTTGTAGAATTACTCCAGAATTGAGAATCTTTAGCCATGAGGATAAATTGAAGAAGTTGGGAATCTTCTCCCTGGAGAGAAGGCTGAGAAGAGACTTGGTAAGGGTTTTCCAAATTGTTAGCAGGCTAGTTAAGAGTAGACAAAAGGAAATTGTTCCCAATCATGGAAATACCAAGTCAATGAGGGAAAAGCTTTAAAGCAAGAGTGAAATGAGGATTATTTTTTCACACATCAAGTAATTTGGGTCTGGAATGCACTGTCTGGAAATGTGATCGAGGCAAGTTCAATTAAGTATTCAAAAGGGCATTGAATGATTATTTGGAGAGTAAATATGTGCAGGGACATGGGGAAATGAAGATTGGCATGAGGCGATGATGTTCATTTGAAAAGTGGATGCGGTCACAATGGAACGAATGGCCTCCTTCTGTGCTGTAACAATTTTGTGATTCTGTGATTGTGAATATTTGCATGTTATTTCATATAAATGGAAGATCAAATTAATAATTTTAATGAGTTTGTTGTTATCAAAACCACTCAGACATGAATCACAAATGAAGTTCTTATCACCATGGTAATTATTAAGGAATCCACTTGAGTCATAGAGATGTACAGCACGGAAAGAGATCCTTCGGTCCAAGTCGTCCATTCCTATCCCAACCCAATCTGGTCCCACTTGCCAACACACAGCCCATATCCCTCCAAACCCTCCCTATTCATATACCCATCCAGATGCCTTCGATTCAACAGGTCTTATGAAAGTGTTTTATTTTACAGGAGTCACCACAGTGCTGACCATGACAACCCTGAGTATCAGTGCCAGGAACTCCTTACCCAAGGTTGCCTATGCAACAGCCATGGATTGGTTTATTGCCGTCTGCTACGCATTTGTATTCTCGGCACTGATTGAATTTGCGACCGTGAACTACTTTACCAAGCGGAGCTGGCCATGGGATGGCAGAAAAGCCATGGAAGTTCAGGAGCTGAAGGTGAGCCTCATAACACTCCGTTGAACTTCATTGGGTGAGTTCCCATAAACCTCAATTTTACGGGTATAGTTTTATGTGTACATTTGTGGCAAGGCAAGGAGAGGGAAACATTAAGCCTCTATAAATATGCAAAGAGAGAAAGATTAAGGAGACAAATGTAGGTCCCTTCAGTTAAAATCAGGTGATTTCATGATAGACAACAAAGAGATGGTAGACCAATTGAACAACTATTTTGGATGCATGTCCTCTAAGGAGGACACAAATAACTTTCCAGAAATGCTAGTGGGCAGAGGGTCAAGCTTGAAGGAGGCACTGAAGGGAATCTTTATTCATCAGGAAATGGGACTGGGGACACTGATGGAATTAAAACCTGATAAATCTCCAGGGCCTGATGCTCTGCATCCCAGACTACTTAAGGAGATGACCCTAGAAATGGCAAATGCATTGGTATCATTTTCCAGCATTCTGTTGATTCTGTACGAGTTTAAATGGACTGGAGGATAGCTAATATAACCCCACTCTTTAAAAAAGGAGGAAGAGAGAAAATAGGGAATTAAAGATCATTTAGTCTGACATCGGTGGGGGTGGGGGAGGAATGCTGGAGTCAATTATTATGGATGTAATAGCTAAGTGTTTGGAAAGCAGTGACAGAGTTGGTCCTAGTCAGCATGGATTCACTAAAACGAAATCATGTTTGACAAATCTTCTGGAATATTTTGAGGATGTGACCAGTAGAGTTGGCAAGGGTGATTCAGGAGATGTCATGTATCTGGACTTTCAAAAGGATTTTGACAAGGTTCCACATAACAGATTAGTAAAGAAAAGTTAAGTTCATAGTATTGAGGTAATATATTGACGTGGGTAGAGAACTGCTTGACAGACTGGAAGCAGAGAGTTGGAATAAATGGGTCCTTTTCTAAGTGGCAGGCAGTAATGAGTGGGGTACTGCAGAGTTCAGAGCTGAGACCCCATCTGTTTACAATAGACATTCATGATTTGGACAAAGGAATGGCACTAAGCTGGTGGCAGTGTGTATTGTGAGGATGGTGCCAAGAGGTTTGAAAAGTGACTTGAACAGACTGCCTGGGAGGGCACATACTTGGCAAATGTAATATAATGTGGATAAATGTGAGGTTATCCACTTTGGTGGCAAAAGCAGGGAAGCAGATTACCATCTGAATGGTGGCAGTTCAGGAAAAGGCGAGATGCAGCAAGATCGGGCTGCCATGGTGGAACAGTCACTGAAGGTGCTGCAGAATGTAGGTGCCACAGGCAGTGAGGAAAACTAGTCATAGAGTCCTACATCATGGAGACATGCCCTTTGGCCCAAACTGGTCCACGCCTACCAAAATGACATTCTCGCTAACTCCATTTCCCTGCACTTAGCCCATATCCTTCTAATCCTTTCGTATCCATGTGTTTGTCCAAATGCCCTAAATGTTGTTAATGTACTCACCTCAACCACTTCCGCTGGCAGCTCATTCCATACGTGTGCCAACCTTTTGTGTAAAAGATTTGCCCTTCAGATTCCCTTTTATTCTTTCCCCTCTAACCTTAAACTGATGCCCTCTAGTCTTCAATTCACCAACCCTAGGAAAAAGACTGAGTTCATTCACCCTGTCCAGGCCTCTCATGATTGTATACACTCTTTCCCCCCCCCCCCCCCCAGCCTCCTATGCTTGAAAGAAAAAAGCCCTAGCTTGTCCAACCTCTTCCTATAGCTCAGACCATTGAGTTCTGGCAACATCTTTGTAAATTTCCTCTGCACTCTTTCCAGTTTAATAATATCTTTCCTATAGCAAGGTGACCAAAACTGAACACAATAATACTCCAATGGCCTCACAAACATCGCATACAACTGCAACATAACTTCCCAATTTTGGTGCTCAATATCCTGACTGATGAAGGCCAGTGTGCCAAAAGCCTCCATCACTACCCTGTCTACCTGTAACTCCAATTTCAGTGAACTGTGCACCTGTACTCTAAGGTCCCTCTGTTCCACTACACTAATGTCCTAATATTCACCATAAAACTCCTACCTTAATTTGACTTTCCAAAATGCAAGACCTCACATGACATGTGGTCTTCATAGTGAGAGGATTTGAGTATCAGAGTAAGGATGACTTGCTGCGGTTATACAGGGCCTTGGTGAGGCCACACCTTGAGTATTGTGTGCAGGTTTGGTCTCCTAGTCTGAGAAATAACATTCTTGCTACTGAGGGAGTCCAGCCAAGCTTCACCAGACTGATTCCTAGGGTAGCAGGACTGACATATGAGGAAAGACTGGATTGACTGGGCTTGTATCTGCTGGAATTTAGAAGGATGAGGGGGAATCTAATAGAAACATACAAAATTCTGATGGTACTGGACAGGTTAGATGTGGGAAGAATGTTCCCAATGTTGTCAAAGTCCAGAACTAGCGGCCAC
The DNA here is from genome assembly GCF_037043375.1 of Chiloscyllium plagiosum. Lineage (NCBI taxonomy): Eukaryota > Metazoa > Chordata > Chondrichthyes > Orectolobiformes > Hemiscylliidae > Chiloscyllium > Chiloscyllium plagiosum. Next base: position 87,634,265 of record NW_028270149.1, on the reverse strand, counting down.
AGTCTAAGAATAAGGTGTAAGGCATTCAGGACTGAGATGAGGAAGAATTTCTTCACTCAGAAAGATGTGAACCTGTGGAATTCTCTCACGCAGGAAGCTTTTAGGGCCAGCTCGTTAGATATTTTCAAGAGGGAGCTGGATATGGCCCTCGCTGTTAAAGGAATCAAGGGATATAGTGAGGCGCCGGGAATGCGATACTGAGATTGCATAATCATATTGATCAGTGGTTCAGGCTTGAAGAGCTGAATGGCCTATTTCTGCACTTGTTTTCTGTCTTTCTATGTTTAAGAGCTGTCTGTTAGCATGCTAGTTGTATTGTGTTAATACTAAATACTCTTACATATGGTAATCTGTCATATACCAGGCTCTGACTGTTGTATTGCTGGACAGTTCTGTTTATATATTTCTGTCTTCTAACCATCATGCTACTCTATTCCTACCTATTGGATTCTTATCTATTCCATTCCAAACATTCCTAACTAACAACTCGATTGGCATCATCACAATGTTGCTCCAGGATCCTAAAGTCCTTACACAACACAAGGTGAGAAGCCCAAGAATGTAATTTCCATCCTGGTCATTTCCCATGAATGTTTTGCTGCAGTATTTGTGGTTTTGTCAAACTTGCCTCGTCCCTGTTCAATTTGAAACCTTGAGCAGAATAGTGAATTAGTGTACTTCTGGTGGAGAGCACTGACTTAGCTAAGTCGCAGGAATGTGCTATGTGGTTTCGGTTGCATTTCTGGGACCCACATTCAGTGCTGTCAAGGATGGCTTTGTTCCCTTGCCATGAGTGCCCAATGCCCAGCTCAATACTGGATCTTAATCTTTATTAACACCTTGTGCCCAAGCTTGATACACCTCCACAAGTGACTTCATCAATGACCTCCATCATAGAGTCAGATGATCACTGGTGAATATACCCTGTTCAGCACCATTTGCGACTCCTCAGATATTGAAGCAACAAGAACTAGGTAATGCCTGATTTGGGCTGACAAATGGAAAATAATATACATGCCACACAAATGCCATCTCCAACAAGAGAGAATCAATCCATCACAACCTGATGAGCCATTTGAATACTGTGAACACAAGAGCAGCTCAGAGTTTAGGAGTACTGTACCAAGTTACTCACCTCCTAAATCCTCAATGCCTGTTGAACATCTACACAGCACCAGTCAGGAATGTAATAGAATACTCCTCACTTACTGGATGGGTGGAGCTCCAAAATCACTCAAGAAGCTTTACACCATTCACGACAAAGCAGCCCAATTTATTGGCATGACATCCATATACTTTCATACCCTCCAACCACTGACGTTCAGTAGCTGCAGTGTGTACCATCTACACGATGCACAGCAGAAATTCACCAAAGCTCTTTAGGCAGCATCTTCCAAATCCATGCCCACTTCTGTCTAGAAGGGCAAGGGCAGCATATACAGGGGAACACCACCATCTGCAAGATCCCCTTCAAGTCACTCACCATGCTGACTGGGAAATATACCACTATTCCTTCATTGTCATTGGGTCAAAATCCTGGTTCTCCCTCCCTAACAGCATTGTGGATCGACCTGCAGAACATGGGCGGCTGCATTTCAAGAAGGTAGCTCATCACCAACTTCTCCAGGTCAACGAGGAATGGATAATAAATAGTGACCAGGCACTGACGCCATGTTCCTGAATGAATGAAAGAAAAATAAATTGTCTTATCCACTTGAGGATTATAAATATTTGTGCCACTTGTTTTATGTTAGAAGTGAGTGTGTGTTTGTGAGAGAGTGATAGCTGTGCATTCTTGGTCGTCTTTCCTTGGATTTATTGCACAAAATATGGAGGCATGGAATTGAGGGTGATTTAGTGGTTTGAATAGGAAATTGGCTAATAAAGACAGAAGGTGGTGGGTGATGGGAAATATTCATCCTGGAGTTCAGTTACTGGTGGTGTACTGCAAGGATCTGTTTTATGTCCACTGCTGTTTGTCATTTATATAAATGACCTGAATGAGGCCATAGAAGGATGGGTTAGTAAATTTGCAGACGACACTAAGGTCAGTACAGTTGTGGGTAGTGTCGAAGGGTGTTGTAGGTTACAAAGGGACATAGATAAGCTGCAGAGCTGGGCTGAGATGTGCCAAATGGAGTTTAATGTGGAAAAGTGTGAGGTGATTCACTTTGGAAGGAGTAACAGGAATGCAGACTACTGGGCGAATGGTAAGATTCTTGGTAGTGTAGATGAGCAGAGAGATCTCTCTGTCCAGGTACATAGATCCTTGAAAGTTGTCACCCAGGTTGATAGGGTTATTAAGGAGGCATACAGTGTGTTAGCTTTCATTGGTAGATGGATTGAGTTTAAGAACCATGAGGTCATGCTGCAGCTGTACAAAACGTTGGTATAGCCGCACTTGGAGTATTGTGTACAGTTCTGGTCACTGCATTATCGGAAGGATGTGGAAGCTTTGGAAAGGGTTCAGAGAAAATTTACTAGGATGTTGCATGGCATAGAGGGAAGGTCTTTCGAAGAAAGGCTGTGAGGGACTTGAGGCTGTTTTCGTTAGAGAGAAGAAGGTTGAGAGGTGACTTAATTGAGACATATAAGATGATCAGAAGGTTAGGTATGGTGGACAGTGAGAGCCTTTTTCCTCAAATGGCGATGGCTAGCACAAGGGGACATAGCTTTAAATTGAGGGGTGATTGATACAGGACAGATGCCAGAGGTAGATTAGATTAGATTAGATTAGATTACTTACAGTGTGGAAACAAGTCCACACCGACCCGCCGAAGCGCACCCACCCAGACCCATTCCCCTACATTTACCCCTGCACCTAACACTACAGGCAATTTAGCATGGCCAATTCACCTAACCTGCACATTTTTGGAGTGTGGGAGGAAACCGGAGCACCCGGAGGAAACCCACGCAGACACGGGGAGAACGTGCAAACTCCACACAGTCGGTCGCCTGAGGCGGGAATTGAACCCGGGTCTCTGGCGCTGTGAGGCAGCAGTGCTAACCACTGTGCCACCGTGCCGCCCAAGGTAGTTTCTTTACTCAGAATAGTAGGGGCATAGAACGCACTGCCCGCAACAGTCGTAGACTCGCCAACTTTAAGGGCATTTAAATGGTCATTGGATAAACATATGGATGATAATGGAATAGTGTAGGTTAGATGGGCTTGAGATTGGCTTCGCAGGTCAGCGCAAAATCGAAGGCCAAAGGGCCTGTACTGCGCTGTAATGTTCTATGTTCTATTTATAGAAAGGCTCATTTTGAACTTTGCTTGTTTTGATGGCTGCTACTTAGGATGCTTAAGAATGCTGAATGAAATGACACACGATCTGCCATGTTCATCAGAATTGAGAATCTATGGATGACCTGAAGCAGATGTTGAGACACTGATTTATCTACTAAAAGTATTAAAAGGGATATGTGATATTGCATACTTTGATTTGTACTCTTTTAAATGTAAGAGCAGCTTTCAAAATGAGACAAGAAAGAAATTGGTGCGAGAGATGGACAGAGATAATTTCTGAGGCAAAAGTGAGGACTGCAGATGTGGAGATTAGAGTCAAGAGTGTGGCGCTGGAAAAGCACAGCAGGTCAGGCAGCATCCGTGGAGCAGGAAAATTAACATTTCGGGCAAAAGCCCTTCGTTAGGAATCTTTTAAAATTTCTTTAATAGTGAAGGGGCCAAGGGAAAGGACACAACTTTCGAGATTATTGCTTCACTACTCAGGTTTGATGTCAGGAGACACACCTTCACACAGATGTTGGTAGAAATATGGATCTCCTTCAAAAGAAATTGTCAAACATCTTCTGGAAATCCAAGTATACCACACTGATTGGTTCCCCTTCATCTTCAAAAAAAAACTCTAATAAATAATTTAAACACAATTTCCCTGTCAATGAACCATGCTGACTTTGTCTGATTCCATTATAATTTTCCAAATATCCAGTTGTAACCTCTTTAATTGTGGATTCTGCCACTTTCCCTGGCTAGGCTCATTGGAGTCTAGTTTCCAACTTTCTGCCTTTCTCCTTTCTTGAAAAAAGCAGTAATATTTTCAATTTTACTGGGAAAATTTGCTTGGAAACTTCCACAATCTAAAGAAGTTTGGAAGATTCTAACCAATGTCTTTGACATTTCTGCTATATTTTCTCTGTTATATATTTTAAGACTCTAGGATGAAGGCCATCAGATCCCTGGGACTTATCAGTTTTTGGAGCTAATAATTTTTTCTTGTCATGGTGATTGTTAAAATTTCATTTTATTTTCAAGTATTGTAGAGACGTTTACTTCATTGCTTTTAAAGTGTCACAGGTTGCTGCAGTTCAAACAACGAAAGTACTCGCCTAAAATGTGGACATCTACACATACATGCACATACATCCCTCACACCAACACACATGCACACAAAACCCCCGCACCGACAGACACAAACCCAAGTCCACACATTCCCTCATAGCCATACCCTCCACAAATGCTCCTATACACAGTCTACATACACTCTCACATAACATGGATCCCATGCACACGCGCACACACACATGCGAGTTAATATATTAGGAGAATGAAAAATGTAAAACTGGTGGGGGTTTGGAAGCATTTTAAAATAATGGTTATCTTATTAAAGATGGTAGTGACGAGGAAATTCTTGTATCAGATCGTTATATATGTTTGGAATTCTCCTCCAAAGAGTAGTGAAGGCTAACTCATTGAGTCTCTGCAAGGCTGAGAGAAATAGATTTCTGATAGACAAGGGAATCAAGGAATGTAGACAACAAAATGGAGCCAGCCCACAATCAGATCAAAGATGTTCTTTTTGAATGGCAGAGCAGGTTTGAGGGACTGAATTTCCTCATCCTGCTCTTAGATCCAATATTCTGTCAAAGGTTTGTCAGTTTCCTCTAATCATACAATATAGTAAATTCCCCTTGGCCCAGCAAATCTGTACCATAAACTCCTCCTTGGGTTAAAGAACAAAATTCTGTCATGTGTTCTATTTATACCCAATGAATCCGGAAGAGCAGGGTCCAATTTCTGTCCCACAATGATTAAATATACCTGGTCACCTGCTTTTATACCCACAGCCATATCTCCTGCCTGCCAGTACGTGAGGTATATGTCCCTATTTTATATCATTCATTTCAGAATGGTCTTCTTTTTGACAATCTGGCTGTTCTAAACTCTTAAATTGGACAATTTCCAAATCGGAGACTTCTTGAAATGTTCTGGCTCCAGAGTAATTTGATACCATGCCAATATAAGAAGAAATTGTAATGTTGAAATAGTGATTTTTGTGGCATTAGATTAGTTTGTGTGAAGTATTGAGTGTTTTACTGGGCTCACAGTGATCGGGGGCTCAGATTTCATTCCAGTGAAACATATAACCAATAACGAAAACTCTCCCAATCAAATGTCATCATAACAACTAATCAAGTGATGGTCTGAAGGGTCTTTTTCTGTGCTGCAGATCTCAATGACTCAAGAAATCAAAGCGATTGACTTTATTTTATATTCATTCTTGGACACTGATATCACTGGCTGGGCCAGAATTTATTGCTTGTCCTTAGTTGCCCGGACAAGATAGTGGTGATCTGCCTTCATGAACCACTACAGTCCTTGATATGCTGTTAGGGAGGCACTCCAAGGATTTTGACTCAGCGACATTGAAGGAATGACAAAATATTTCCAAGTCAGGATGGTGTGCGACTTAAAGGAAAACTTGCAGATGACGGCGCTCCCATTTATGTACAGTCCTTGTTCTTCTAGATGGTAGTGATGATGGTTTTGCGAGGTGCTTCTGATGAAGTGCATCTAGTGGATAGTATATACTGAGTGCTGGTGATGGAGGGACTGAATGTTTGTGGATGTGATACCAATCAACCAAGCTGCTTTCTCCTGGATGGACCTGCACCTCATTCAGGCAAGACGGGAATACTTTTCCCTCTGGACAGGCTTTGGGGAGTTAGGAAGTGACTTACTTACCAAAGAGTATTTTAGTCTTTGATCAGTTCCTGTAGCTACACTGTTCAGCACCTGAATGAGGCAAGCATTTAGAAAGTCATACTGTATTTTGGCTTTTACGCTATGGGGATTTCAGCATAATATTCCTGCCACAGTTGTCGAGAGATTTTGTGACTTTACCTGGAGTATTGTGTACACTTTTACTCTCTGTATCTAAGGAAGGATATACCTGTTAGAGAGGGAGTGCAACAGAGGTTCACCAGACTCATCCATGGGCTGGTGGGATTGTCTTATTATTGAGGATATGCAATCTGTATTTGCTGGGCTTTGAAGAATGAACTGGGACCTCATTGAGATTTCTTACAGGACGTGGCAGTGTGGATGGGGATAGATCGTTGCCCTTGGCTGGTGAGTCAGGAACCTGGGGACGTAATCGCAGGAAAAGGGGCAGGTCATTTAAGACTGAGATAAGGAGGAATTTCTTCACTCGTGGGATGTGAATGTCTAGAACTCTCTACCCCAGAAGGTTATGGAAGTTCAGTTATTGAAGGCAGAATTCAATAGATTTTTGGCAACTATTAACATACAGGGATTTTGGGAAAGTGGCATTGAAGTAGATGTCCAGCATCTGCAGTCCTTGTTTTTACCTAGATGTCAGCTATGACCTAATTGAAAAGCAGAGCAGTCTCAGTGGTCTGAATGGAGAAAGTGAGGTCTGCAGATGCTGGAGATCAGAGCTGAAAATGTGTTGCTGGAAAAGCGCAGCAGGTCAGGCAGCATCCAGGGAACAGGAGAATCGACGTTTCGGGCATAAGCCCTTCTTCAGGAAGAAGGGCTTATGCCCGAAACGTCGATTCTCCTGTTCCCTGGATGCTGCCTGATCTGCTGCCCGGTTCCAGCAACACATTTTCAGCTCAGTAGTCTGAATGGCCTACTGTTTTCCACCTGGGTTCAATTCTCACTCCAGAAACAGAGCTTCTGATTCAGAGGCACTGACACAACCAACTGCCCCACAAATCTCCAATGCAGTTAGTTGTTTTCAACATTTCTTTAATTAGCCAAAACAAATGGTTCACATTGAGACAACTTTCAGGAGGTGTTACCATTTGAGAGGCTCAGACATCCTTCATTTGTTCAGGATGAAATATAGGCAGATGGAATCCTGTCAAAAAAATGACAGTAACAAACAAGGTGAGCATCCTCCCCCCTCCATCACCAGCACCATTGAGTCTGACCTTCATTCTCCCTCCCCCAGCCTGTACCAAGTCTGACTTTCATTGTCCCGTAATCTGACAGTTCATTGCCTCTTCTACTGCATTGCCCTCCTACAGTATGGCCTACATCAATCAGTCTGCTGTGTCATCACTTCTTTATCTTTAACAAACATACCCATTCTGACAGAAGAGACCCATCTCCCTTCCTTTGCTCTCCCAAGTCTGAGACCATACACGGTAGGTAGAATTTGAGGATATAGACCACCTCTCTCTCCCATTTCTTATTAAAAGACATATTGAATTTCCCGTCAGATGATTCTGTTTGCGTTTCCAATCAGACTGAGACTGGAGTAGCATGAAGCAACCTGAGCAGATGTGAAAAGACGTTAGTAAATTGTTTCAACATTACTGACCATCTTAGTTACCAATAGTTTGTACTAAATCAATCAGCCTTGCTAGAAAAATAATCTAAAATATCAAAAGCAGTGTATTCTCCCATAGCTGCTGCCAGACCTGCTCAGCTTCTGCAGCACTTTCTAATTTTATTCCATTTATCTTTCTCTTGTCATATTGTCTGATTGCAGCCCCACATTCCCCTTTCACTTGCAAATCCCAGCCTGTTTGCTCTTTTGCTGTCTAAATCCACATTCTCCATTCTAGAAACGGGAACCGGTCACCCTGGCCAAGAAAACCAACAACACGTACAACATCGTAGGGACAACGTACACTCTGAACATCACCAAGGATCCCAGTCTGGCCACCATCTCGAAGAGCGCAGGGACGCACGCTCACACCAAGCTGGCCAAAGTGGAGGAGAAACTGCTCGAGAGCAGGAAGACATACAACAGTGTCAGCAAAGTCGACAAAATGTCCCGAATTGTATTTCCTGTTCTCTTTGTCATTTTTAACCTGGTTTATTGGGCCACATATGTCAGCAGGGAGCCAGTCATTGAAGGTATGATTCCACAGAAAAAGACTCCACTTAAGGCTTGATCTCAGGTGGTTTCTTTAGTCAGTGTTTTCTAAAGAAAGCTGTTTGATGTGTTTGAAAGAATGTGCCTGTTCATCGTATCAGTCTTACTGAAGTTGTACTTCACCATTTGCATGCCATAGAATCAGAGGCATGTTCTTACAGAACTGGTTACCTTAAGCTGATGGCCAGGAGGGTATTTTTGCCACTGTGAGTGCCTGATTTTCTTCGATGTTGATGTAAAGGTGGACACCATCTCCCCTACGCTGGACACTGACAGAGTATCTGTCACAATAGATGCTGCTCATGTATTCAATACAGCTGACATTTTCAGGCCAGCATCTATTGCCCATCTCTAAGAGTCAGCCATGTTGCTGTGGGTCTGGGGTCACATGTAGGCCAGACCAGGTAAGGATGGCAAATTTCCTTCCATAAAGGACATTAGTAAATCAGATGAGTTTATCCCAACAATTGGAAATGGATCATCATTAAACTCTTAATTACAGATTTTTAAAATTGAATTCAAATTTAATCATCTGCTATGGTGAGATTTGAACTTGTATTCCACAGAACATGACCTGGTTCTCTGGATTAATCAACTAGCCATAATACCACAAGGCTATTGTCTCCCCCTATTCAGCTACTGGCTGACTGGTGGAACATATGCTGTTACTTTTGATCCAATTGAAAAATGAATTTCCATCCTCTCTTTACATTGGGTACCCAATGAACGAATAAAGCTAATTGCTTCAGGTCTTGGACTCCATACATCCTGCACACACACACTTGTCCACACACATCCGTGTCTTTACACACTCTGACCCACATGCTAGGCCTCTTCCCCCAGCGTGAATGTACACACCCTCTAAACACACACACATCATTTCAAGCATACACACCTTTGCATCAGGATACACACATGCGCACCCCCCCCCCCCCCCCCACACACACACACCCATGCACACACACACCACACAACTTCTCAACTTCTCAACAAGGCACTAAATAGTGATCAGGAGCAGAAGCCTGTGACTGATACTAAACTGCCTCCCTTTTCAACCCAATTACAATGAAAATCCTCATTGTAATCAGTGAACTCAACACAAAGTAAGAATTGATTCTGTGAGCTCATTGGCTTTGACCAGCTCAGTGTCACACTGGTGACCATATTCACTGATAGTTACTAGCTCTGACCAGCTCAGTGTCACACTGGGAGCTGTATTCACTAGCTGGGACAGTGGCTCTGACAAGCTCAGTGTCACACTAGGAGCTGTATCCATTGGCTGGAACACTGGGACTGACCAGCTCGGTGTCACACTGGGGGCTGTATTCACTGCTGGGACACTAGGACCGACCAGCTTGGTGTCACACTGGGGGCTGTATTCACTGCTGGGACACTAGGACCGACCAGTTTGGTGTCACACTGGGGGCTGTAGTCACTGGCTGGGACACTAAGACTGACCAGCTTGGTGTCACACTGGGGGCTGTAGTCACTGGCTAGGACACTAGGACTGACCAGTTCGCTGTCACACTGGGGGCTGTATCCACTGGCTGGGACACTGGGACTGGCCAGCTCACTGTCACACTGGGGCTGTATCCACTGGCTGGGACATTGGGACTGACCAGCTCACTGTCACACTGGGGGCTGTATCCACTGGCTGGGACACTGGGACTGACCAGCTCAGTGTCACACTGGGGGCTGTATCCACTGGCTGGGACACTGGGACTGACCAGCTCACTGTCACACTGGGGGCTGTATCCACTGGCTGGGACATTGGGACTGACCAGCTCACTGTCACACTGGGGGCTGTATCCACTGGCTGGGACACTGGGACTGACCAGCTCAGTGTCACACTGGGGGCTGTATCCACTGGCTGGGACATTGGGACTGACCAGCTCACTGTCACACTGGGGGCTGTATCCACTGGCTGGGCCACTGGGACTGACCAGCTCAGTGTCACACTGGGGACTGTATCCACTGGCTGGGACACTGGGACTGACCAGCTCACTGTCACACTGGGAGCTGTATCCACTGGCTGGGACACTGGGACTGACCAGCTCACTGTCACACTTGGGGCTGTATCCACTGGCTGGGACATTAGCAGTGATACTCCTCTCCTTTTTGATAAATGTGATATTAAAAATGTGATTATTAAATGGAATATTTGGGTTGATCATCAGTAATAAAGCAGGGCTAGCATTGCAATCAGGAAAGCCATGCATGCTTCAACCGTTAGCTAATGATCAAGTGTTGAGTTATAGCCTGGTGATGAGGTAACCAGTGTGTCTGACACATGCCTCACCATTTCATGTAATGCTGTAGACATTCACAGTCTATAATAGAACTGATCTATTGCGTTATTAATAATGATTTGATATTTACATAAAAATACTGTTGAATTAAGGTAGCTCAGGACAAAAGGGCCCGTTCCTAGCCCAATACCATAAGCAACTGAAATACCAGGCTAAGTTCTAGTTACTTTAGATAAGGGCTCATCGATCTTCTGTCTCCATGTACTTTCAAGACTCTGTCTCAATCCAGAGTGTCACAGTCTGGTGGTATTCTTCTGGAATGTTGGAACACCATCCACTGGGTCTCATTTCTACTCAATGATGTGCAGCTCCATGGTATCATCACAAGGTTACTCCAGGGTCCACCAGTGAGATCAAACTGAAAATTGCACCTTATTATCAAGCATGCAGGCCCTGTGCACCGAGTGCTGCAAGTGTCCAGGTACAATGCCTTGTAATATTGCATTGCCTCTCAGTACTGGAAGAGGACTTTGCATCCAAGTGTCAAAATATGACATCAGAGAGAACTTGCATTTATCTAGCACTTTTAATACAACAAAACATCCCTGATAGTATACATAGGATATGGAAGAAGCAGGATTTTGTATGGCCTCAAGTTGACAGAGGGTTAACCACGTGTGTAGTGAAGTTCTCCATTCTAGTGGCATCACAGATATTGATGAAGGTTTCAGCAGCAGATAAGCTGCTACACAGGTAGAGACAGATGTAGTTAAGGAGGTGAGAATACCAGTCCTCATGCAGATGTGGATATATGTTCACAAGTTCATCTCAGAATCAAATACAATACTGATTCTGTCAATACTCAGACAGTTGTCAGGGAGAGAGATGGGCTGTGACATAGCATGGAACTGCAACAGGAGTCAGAAACATATGGCTTCATTTCCTCAATATTTACAGAGTCATAGAGATGTACAGCTTGGAAATAGACTCTTTGCTCTAACTCATCCATGCCAACCAGATATCATTGATATAAGTGATGAAAGGTAGTGGACCCAGCACCAATCTTTATGGCACTCCACTAGTCACAGGCCTCCAGTCTGAAAAACAACCATCCATCACCACCCTCTGTCTTCTACCTTTGAGCCAAATGGCTAGTTCTCCCTGTATTCCATGAGATGTAACCTTGCTAACTAGTCTGCCATGGAGAACCTTGTCGAACGCCTTATTGAAGCCCATAGAGATCATGTGCACCACTTTGCTCTCATCAATCCTCTTTGTTACTTCTTCAAAAAACTCAAATTTAATTGGCAAACATTTTTTTTTCATTATATTCTGTGTGTCAAAAAGAAGTTAGATCATTTTGAGAGAGTGGAGGAGTTGGAAGAAGTGATGGTAAGGTAAAGCTGGACATAATCAGCACATAGATATGATCAGTTGAATGGCCTCCTCTGATAGATGTAGAACCTGATGCTGTATTTTTGGACAACATCACTCAGGAACAACATGTCAGTGAGTATTAGGAGGGGGATGGAAGACACTCGGGATACTGAAGGTCATGGTGTAGGACCAAGAAGAGAAACCATTGGAGGTGATTTGTGTGGTTGCCATTAGTTAGATAGTAATAGACCTGGGCGAAGGTAGTGCTCCCAGCTGGACCACAGTGCAGAGGCACTTGAGGAGGTCAACCATTTTGAACATTTCAGACAGATCCAGAAGGACAAGGAAGGAATGTTTATCAGTTATAAATGTCAAATGTGGCCTTAAACAAAATTCATCTGGGCCTATTCCAGGAGCAGAAATTGGAAGAATTTGTAGGTGGAGTGTCAGGGAAAAATAGGAATGCATTCAAGACACAGCAACTTGTTAGGGAATTTGGAGGGGAAAGAGGATTGGAACTGGTCTAGTAGAGTATGAGGATGGGAAATTATAGAGTTTTTTAAAAAAAGAGATTGATGAAGACAAAATCAAACTTCCTGGACACCAATCAAACTTCAGCCATGTTTTAACAATGGCCTGATTGAGAATGGTGTAAAGAGCCCTGGGAGCATTTTGGTAAATGAAGAGACCTAAATAAGGTCCTATAAGAAATTTTACATCCTCTCCTGGCCTGGATTCCCCTCACGCCTATGCCCAGGTTCCTGATTGGTAGCTGGTGTCAGTGTAACACTGAGCTGTAGCCACACACTACAACCCAGGTGCTGAACTCCAGCTCAGTGGCAGCTACAGTTCTCTCTCCCCGAAAAACCTGTTAAGAAGGGACAGTCAATTGAAAACTGGCAAAGTAATAGATTTTTATTCAGTAAGGACGTTAAGGGTTATGGATTGAAGTTGGGGGGTAAAGCATGTTAATACACAGATTTTCCATGATCAATTTGATCAGCAGAGCAAGTTTGATGGGGTGAATGGAACAATGATAAGCTAAAACCCCAATTATCAAAAATAAAAATAAAATGTACTGGAGAAAGTTAACATTTCTACCAGCACCTGTGGAGAGAGAGAGAGAGACAGAGTCTAGTATTATTCCAGTTTGGAACTGTCCAAGTGATCAATGACCATGACGACAGGAGTACACTACCTCACAGCATCAGGTTTATGAATCTCACAGCTGGGACCATCCACATGAATGGATAAAAGAGTGAACAATTCCAGCAAGTTATTCAATGACCATGTAGACAGCTGTGTGAGAGAAGGGCAGAGACGTGAGGGAAGGTAAAGCACAGTGGGAGTCATAATGGTGTGAATCCAGCCCTCTCTTCCCACACAGCTGTCTTTAAGTGATGTTGAAGGGAGCATCAGCAATTCCTGATCCAGTGACCTCCAGGAAGTCCAAAGTGACTAATTTGTTGCAGTGAAATTCCTGTGGGTGTGGATGTACATTTACTCTGTCTGTCACATTGAAGGAAACGTGGGAAAAGAGCCATAGTAGAAAGTAAACATCTTCAAATTATCGATGAAAATAAAGAGCTGTTCCCTTTGTAGCCCACTTCACTGTTGTACACCCTTCTCAGTCTGCTCGTGAGGAGACGTTTCAAACTGAGACTTCTCCAAATGCTCTCCATCAGTTCATCAAATATAAGTGCACTTGACATGCTGCAGCCTCCTCCAGCTGAGAAACCTTGTTTCAGTAACTCCTCCAATTGAAAAATAACAGATTTAAAAGGCACATTCACCTTAAAGGCATGTGCCCACCTACACTTCTACTTAGAGATGTTCTCCAGAACTATACTCTTCTGTATTTAGAGACAGTTGCCGCTCTTCTCCATTTGATAAAACATTTATGAATTATTTCTCATCTCCTCAACTGCTTTCCAGTGGGTTCTCTGCTGAATGTCAAGACTGAAGGAGATTGTTGCTTATTAGAAATGCAAGACTCAATTATCAAATGAATGACGGAAAGCAAACAATGGAATGCAAATTTCAAAGAAGGCAGAGGCACTTATCCCATGGAGTATCCAATCTTGAAGTAATCCATAACAAATTGGTTCTTTGTCTGTAGAACATAAAATCATCAGATAATAGAATAGTAAAGAGCACAGAGGAGGCTCACTGGGTTGCAAATTCCAACAAAGCGTTTTAACAGCTTTGCTAATCTGCCCTACTGGCATTTAAGATTTGTTCTCAAGCTTCATCTTTTATTGTCTCTCCTCATTCTACTAACCAAGGCATTTCCGCTCAATTTTCATTTGTCATGTCTCTGCCTATTAGCCAATCCTGCCTCCAGCTTCATGAAGTTTACATCAAAAACTCAACTTAGTCAAACGTGATTTGCCCTTCAGAAATCTGTTAGTTCTCCATCCTTAGTCTATGCTTTTCCCAGTGACTGTCAGTGTTCTCCTGGCTTATTGTTTCCGACAGCTTCCCCTGCAACATTGTTAAACTGACTGCGCTATAATTGCCAGGTTTCCTTTGCCCCATTTTGAACAAGGGTGTAATATTTGCAATCCTCCAGGTTTCTAACTCAGCCCATGTTTCAAAAAGGGGTTGGAAGAGGTGATAGCACATCCGTGGTTTCTATCCATACATCCCTCAGGAGCCTTGGATACATTCCATCTAGATCTGGAGACTTGTTCACTAAAACTACCACCAAACATTCTGGTGCCACTCTTTTACCTATGTTTATCTTATCTTGTGATATCAACAACCTGTTTGTTATGACCTTACCAAAGTATGTATTCAGTACCTTGGCCTAGCATCCTGCCTCCAGTAGTAGGTGTCCATATTGAATTGCCTTCACCTGCCCATTTCTTGTGATTATACCTTTGCGAGTCTTCGAGGTCCCTTTTAAAAGATAGCTACTAGTCTGTTCTCATCTGCTTCTTTGCTGCTTTATTTCTTATTGAATTTGTCCTCTGTACTGTTTTATATATATTTGATTCCTTTGAGTCTGATATGTCATGTACCTTCTTTTTTTACTTCGTCTTACTCTCCAACTCCTTTATTGTCTAGGAGTTCTTTTTTTCAAATTTCATTTGTGGGATGTGGGCATTGCTGGCTGGCCAGCATTTATTGCCCGTCCCTAGTAACTCTTGAGTAGGTGGTGATGAGCTACCTTGTTGAACAGTTGCAGTCCACCGTAGGTTGACCCACGATGCCATTTGGAATGGAATTCCAGGATTTTGATCCAGCAACTGTGAAGAAGCAACGATATATTTCCTAGTCAGGATGGTGAGTGACTTGGAGGGGAACTTGGAAGGTGGTGATTTCCCATGTATCTGCTTTCACTTCCCCCTTATAGGAATGTACTGGACTCTTCTGCCTAAACCATGGAGGACAAAGTGAGGACTGCAGATGCTGGCGATCAGAGTCGAAGTGTGGTGTGGGAAAAACACAGCCTGTCAGGCAGCATCTGAGGAGCAGGTAAAGGCTTATGCTCGAAACGTCGATTCTCCTGCTCCTTGGATGCTGCCTGACCGGCTGTGCTTTTCCAGCACCATACTCTTCGATTCTAATGAAACCATATCTCTTTTTACAGTCAACCCATTGATTTGGGCAGCAAGGTGGCTCAGTGGTTAGCACTGCTGCCTCACAGCACCAGGGACCTGGGCTCGACTCCCACCTCAGGCGACTGCCTGTGTGGGGTTTGCACATTCTCCCTGTGTCTGCGTGGGTTTCCTCCCACAATCCAAAGATGTGCAGGTCAGGTGAATTGGCCATGCTAAATTGCCCATAGTGTTAGGTGCATTAGCCAGGGGTAAATATAGGGTAGGGGAATGGGTTTGGGTGGGCTACTTTTCGGAGGGTCGGTGTGGACTTGTTGGGCCGAAGGGCCTGTTTCCATACTGTAGAGAATCTAATCTAATAATTTATATCATTTCTGCCTGCCAGTCTTTAGCTTGACTGTACTTGGAACAATCTCTCCACAGCTCAGTAAACTATCACTCCTCTTGGTAAATATTACTACTTTAGTTGCTCCTTGTTGTTCTTATTGACTAACTTAAACTCAGTGATGCCACGATCACTGTTCCCCACTGTGAGACTCTCCACTGAACCAATTTTATTCTCTCAGGCTAGATTTCAGCAATGCCTCTCTCTAATTGGGTAGGAAATAGACTAATCAAGAAAATTCTTCTGAATATTCTTCAGAACATCCTTACTCTCCTGGCTCCTATCACAATCACTATCTTTAAGACATCTCATTTTTACTGTTCTCTCATTCTTGGAACTTGCAGAAATTTCACTGAAAATCTGCTCCTATACCTCATCTCTCAATTTGTTGATCGGAGTGTAATAACTTCCCAATTATTTCTCTTCTCCATCCATCTTTGAGACCTTAAGGACATTCTTTCCAGCACTGTATCATTTTCTTTCAAAACTGCTGCCCTTCTTCCTTTCTTTCCTTCTCCATCTTTTCCGAATAACTTGTAGTCAAGACTAATAAGTATCCAATCCTTCACTTTTTTAGAAATAGATATAATTTCATGAATGCATGTGACTGTTCGTGCCTGAAACCTAACAACTTTATTAACCACATTTTGTGCATTCAGACACATGGGCACTCTAAACTTAATTTAGATCACTTTTAATTATCTAGGGATGGGCGCTTGTGCAGTGGTAATGTTCCTACTCCTACATCTAGGTGATCTGGGTTCAAGTCCTGTCTGTTCCAGGAGAGTAATGAAGTATGTTTGAACTGCTTGAATAAAGATGTCTACATTTTCTATAATTTCAACTAATTATGTATATTTTACAACTCTATTTGTTTCTTGCAGCACTCGGTGTACAATAAAGCTTTGCATAATGACATCTTGGCTCCCAACCAAGGCTTTGTGGAATTACTTTAAAGCTTCCCCAATAGTAACATAGCCCTGAGCTACCTGCATTCTGTACTAGTTACTGTCTTGGTATTAATGCTACATTATCAATTGTGTATTTGTGCATTGAGCTTATTCTCAATTGTCTTTGTCTCAAATAATCAAAAGTACTTTAAATAACTCCAACGCATCAGGTAATGCATCTCTCACTGTATCCAACCTACGTATGTAAATAACAACTGTGAGATGCTCAACAGCAGTTTTACCATATGGACATATATAATCTTGAAAATGCTGTAACTTAACCTATGCTAATGTTATACAATGTACTTGATGATTAAAATGCTGGAATGCAAGACCTGGCTTAATACAAAATTGGTCTTTGGTTTTTTTCAAGGTAGTACAATATGCAAGTGACACTGTGTGAAATAGATGAATTATCATGCTGCATCAAGTTTTGTACGTCAGTATCATGGATATTAGATTGTTTTACGTAAATGGGGGAGACACAAATTCATACTGAAACCATTCCAATATTCCAATCCCCAAACTGCATGCAAACTGCACAAAAAAAACAAAACATTTCATTGGAATATAGAAATCAGATAATTGATTCCATTTTTCATCTTAATAATTATAAAGTCATTCCTACCCAATGTTATCTTTCTGTGACAAACCCCAAAAAAACTAACATCTATGTAAAGTCAATCAGGAATGAACAACAAATGCTGGCCTGGCTAGTGACAGTCATATTCCACGAACTGATACAAAAGAAATTGCTTGAAACTATCCAATCTGTCTCCATTTAAATAACATGATGCAAATCAACTCATAAAAATCCCAACCTGATTCAATCCAACCCAATCAAAAACAGTTAAGTGAATTCATCATTCAGTGGAATACAATTGGATCCCATTAGTTTCATTTTAACTTCAATTTTCGATTAGATTCCCTACAGTGTGGAAACACGCCCTTCGGCCCAACACGTCCACACTGACCCGCCGAAGCGTAACCCACCCAGACCCATACTTCTACATTTACCCCTTCACGTAACACTCCAGGCAATTTAACGTGGCCAATTCACCTGACCTGCACATTTTTGGAGTGTGGGAGGAAACCGGAGCTCCCGGAGGAAACCCACGCAGACACGGGGAGAATGTGCAAACCCCACACAGAGAGTCGCCTGAGGCGGGAATTGAACCTGGTCTCTGGCGCTGCGAGGCAGCAGTGCTAACCACTGTGCCACCGTGCCGCCGTGCCGCCCATCAATTGTTAACGGAAGAATAACTCCACAAGATTAATTTTTAATCAAAAATACTATTCTAGAATGAAACAAAGTAAGTCCAACCTAGTTAATACCATTTACAAAAAGGCTTCTGTTTTTAAATGTGAAAATATTGACAGACCTTTTCGCATACTGCTTTTAATTCCAGTCAAGAGTGCCAGAATCTTGAACATTCCTTCAGCTATCCTGAGACCAAAGCAGGGTGTGCCACAGCTTTCAGGAATTCACTTTGATTCTGCTCTGTGTTCCTCTATTCTCCAAAGTTTGAGATTTCTTGGGGTCTTTCCATCGGCATCAAGCTAGGTAGCCCTCTAATTTTTGTTTGAGCACCTTAAGATTGTGGAAACTATAGATCAGGCCTGGATTTGACTGCTTACTTGCCTACTAGTCTGAGGCTAATTGCTACTTACCCTTTTTGTTTGTTGCTAAGATGTTCTAGTTCAACGCATAAACTGTTGCACCCATCTTCCAGCAGCCTATGCCTACTGCACCATTGGATGTGCCATTCAGAGATCCAGACATACCATGCATAATTCCCAAACTTGTTTCTGATCTGAAAAGTATACGGATTCTTTAAGAACATCCCTTGTTTGCCATTGCTTTACAATTTTGTTTAACCAGGAATTATATGAATAATTCATATCTCTAACAGAGTCACAACAATTCTCCTAGCTAAAGGTTTCTACCTAATTTATGGATCTTTCCTTTCTAACACTGACTTTTTAAATGCATACAGAACAAAGTGATATGCAAAAACCCTACAAATACAAAGTTAAAAATCATACAACATCAGGTTGTGGAGAATAAGACCATAAGACACAGAATTTATTGCATAAGATTATTGAAATGATATATTAAACAAACCTGGATTGTTATTAAGTCTTTCATCTTTTAGAATGAGTTGCAGGTTTCAGTTTATATAACATGGCTACAATTACAAAGTTAATAGCACCAAAACTAAAAATTACATTCCTACAACATACAGGTCATGAAATTAGACATTTTCACAACAGTACATCTACATAGAATTTAGCAACCAGGGTAACAAGAATATTACATTCCAGCTATCTCATATCTTTCCTTATTTAAATCTAACTTGTTAGGATAACCTTTTATTCATCTAGTCCTCATATAAGACCATAAAAATTGGAACAAGAGTAAGCTATTTAGCTTCTCAGGCCTGCTCTGGCATTCAATAGGGTCATTGGCTGATCCAACATTTTTCACAACCACTTTCCTTCATTTTCTTCATAATTCTTAATTTAATTTCTGATTAAGAATCTATCTAGCCCAGTCTTATATGTATGCAAGGATTCTACTCCCACTAGCACCATGTTTCAAAGAGTCACAACCCTCAGAGAAGAAAACTTCCTTTGGTCAGTCTTATTCTGGGACTATGCCCTCTTGCTCCTCTCAGCATTAACACTGCCAAGACACTTTATAATCCTATATATTTCAGTGAGATTACCTCTCGTTCTTCTAAACTCTAGTGAGCAGATTCCCAACCTATTTCGCCTTTACACAAGACAATCCCTCCATATCAGGGATCATACTTGTGAACCTCTGAACTGCTTTTAATGAAATGGTGTCTTTCAATAACGGGACCAAAATTATTTACAGTATTCTAGATTTGCTCGCACCAGAAATCTGTACATTTGCAGTAAGACTTCCTTACTCTTATACTCCAGCCCACTCAAAATAAGGGCAATGCTCCATTAGCCTTCTTGATTACCTGTAGCACCTGTGTGCTAGCTTTCTGCAGTTTTTAGCCTTTTAAATAATATTCTGTTCTTTTGTTTTCCCTTCCAAATGAGCAACTTCACATTTTCCCACATTATACTCATCTTGCCCACTTTTTGCCCTTACTTCATCTCTCAATATTTCTCTGTAAACGGTTTGCATCCCTCTTGCAACTTATTTTGCATTTATTTTTGTGTCGTCTGCAAATTTGACTACGGAGCATTCACTTTCTTCCTTCAAGTCATTACAGAGGAACCTCGATTATCCAAATACCAATTATCCGAAAATCGGACTATCCGAATGAGATCTTGAGGCCCCAATGCAAACATGACATCAAAGACGTGTTTCCAACAGTGATCGCGTCTTTTGTTTATAGTGATTAAACAGGCACAGTCTCCAAATGACTGTCTGCCCGCCCTCTCTCTTGCCCCACACTTCCCCTGGAGTTCTGCACAGGCGTGTACCCTAAACTCCACACCCCTGCCCCCCCGCCACTATCCCGAGATAATCTTTCCAACGTTGTCCTGTACAGGGCAAAGGTGGAACCTGTCAAGAAGTTGCAGTAAGGAGATGTGTGTGTGTGTTTGTGTATACGTGCGCAAGCGAGCGATTTGGAGACTTACCCACAAAGGCAGCTGCAGCAGTCTTGGTGTCTAGTCCAGCTGCCCCAGAGAGTGGGCAGGGTGGGGGACAGTTTTGGATGGAGTTTGGGGGCGGGGGTCAGTGTTGCACGGGGTTGGGGGCAGGGGGCGGGGTCTCACGCACTGTCCAGCTGCAGTCTCCTGAACGGGGAGCAGACTTTAAAAACTCCGAGCCCCAGAGGAAAGGCGTTTAATCGATTAACCGAATAATCGATTATCCAAATGAAATAGTGCCCGCCCATCTCGTTCGGGTAATCGTGGTTCCCCGTAATATATTTTTTTAAATAACTGTGGTTCCAGCATTGATTCCTGTGGAGCCTCACTGGTTACAGATCACCAACCTGAAAAAGAGTCCCTAATTCCCCATTTGTTTCCTACCCATTAGCCAATATTCTATACATGCCAATATATTACTGCCAAAACCATTGGCTCTTATTTTATGACTTAAACTTTTGTGAGGTACCTTGTTGAATGCCTTCTGGAATTTCAAATACAACACTGGGTCTCTTAGTTTTCCTTCATCCCCTCTGATTGAGACTTTCCTCAAAGAAAACTCTCATAAATTACTCAGACACAATTTCCCCTTCATGAAGCCATGTCAACTCTGCTTGATTTGATTGTGATTTTTCAAATGTTCTATTACTTCCTTAACAACTGATTCTAATAGTTTTCCAACAGTAGGTGTTGGCCTGTAGTTACCTGCTTTTTGGATCCCTCCCTTTTTGACCAAGGATGTCACATTAGCACTTTTCCAATCCTCTAGTACTTCTCCAGAATCCAAGAAATTTTGGAAAACCACAGCTAATGCATCCACTCTCTCTATTGCAACCTCTTCTAGGATCCTAGGATGCAAGCCATCAAGGACAAAGGCATACCAGCCTTACGTCCCATTGGTTTGTCTAATATGTCTCTAGGGATGATGATGGCACTTAATTCCTCTCCAGTATTCATTTGTTGTTTGAGATATTTTTCACCATAAATACTGTTGCAAAAGAGTTGTTTTACTTCTCTGCTATTTACTTGTCCCAAATAGCATCTGCCCAAATTCATTTTCTAATGAGCCTATGTTCAGCTTTACTCTCTCTCCCTTCTTGTATATTTAAAGAAGGTTTTATTGTCATTTTTTATATTTCTCACTAGGTTGCCTCATAGTTTACTTTTTCTGTCTTTATTATCCTTTTAGTCCTCCGTTGCTGGATTCTGAATTTAGCCCAGTCTTTGGGGCTATC
Organism: Chiloscyllium plagiosum; assembly: GCF_037043375.1. Taxonomy (NCBI): domain Eukaryota; kingdom Metazoa; phylum Chordata; class Chondrichthyes; order Orectolobiformes; family Hemiscylliidae; genus Chiloscyllium; species Chiloscyllium plagiosum. Next base: position 87,612,720 of record NW_028270149.1, on the reverse strand, counting down.
ACTGACTTTTGCCTCCTTATATGCTTTTTCTTTCAGCATGGTATTGTCCTGAACTTTCTTGGTTAGCCATGGTTGGCTTATCCTATTTACTGGGATATCTTTTTACTGAGAGTCATGAATTACCTCCTGAAATGTCTGCCACTGCTTGCATATTGTCATTCCCGTTAATCTTTCCAACCAGTTCACTTTAGCTAACTCTATCCGTATTTCATTGTAATTCCCCTTATTTAATTTAAAAACAGTTGTTTGCAACACACATTTCTCACTCTTGAGCTGAATATTACATGTTATGATCACTACATCCTAGGGGGGATCTTTTATATTGAGATCATTATTAAACCTGCTTCATTATCAATTATCTAAAAACCTTGGTTAGATCCATGATATAGTGCTTTAGGAAATTATCCCCACTAAACTCTGTGAATTTATTATCATAGCTGTCCTTTCCAATTTGATACTCAATCAGCATGAAGGTTAAAGTCACCCATCATCATTGGTCGATTCCTTTTACATGTTTCTATTAATTGCTGATGTTTAGCCTTTGCCAAAGTGGCTACAGTTTGGGAGTCTGTCCATTACTCTTACCAATGTCTTCTTTCCCTTGTTGTTTATCTATCTCTGCCTAAATGGACTCTATATCGTCCAAGTCTAGAACATCTCATGCAACTGTCCTCATTTGATTTCTTAATAACAGTGCTACTCCACCACCTTTTCCATCTCTCCTGTGTCTCCAAAAATCAAATTTCTCTGAATGTCAAGTTCCCAGTTTTGGTCTCCTTGTGTTTTAAAAAATTCTCAAGGTCAAGGACCAGGCTCGCAGGAAAGTAGTCTGACACAGAACAAACAGCCAAGAGGCGAGTCTGCTAGAATATAAGTGTTTTATTCCCCGCAGTGTCCCCACAACCAGTCTCGTACTTACAACGGGTCTGGCTTATACTCACTCTACATGTTACCAAAACTGGGAGCCGTCAGTTCTCGTAGAGCGGTTGCCAACAACCCACGCTCGGCGGTTAAACGTAACCCCGGAGCAGACTCTACCGAACTGGAGACTTCTCCAGCTGATATACCCTTTTCCAGATATAAACATTCATGTGAACAGCAGAGCAAGGCTAAAAAACACATTCCATTCTGGTTACATACAGATAAGAAGATTCACACGGGAAGGTGTATAACAAGATTCACACGGGACTAAGCGACACCTTCCATTTTCGGTTAGATTCACACATGTATTGGGACACAATTTTAACCCTTTCACCACATTCCACTGCTTGGCCCAATACATGTGTTGCATAATGATTCACACATGTATTGGGACATAATTTTACACCACATTCCACTGCTTGACCCAATACATGTGTTACATTATGCCCATATGTATTCTTTCTAACAAGCGCCTACGTACACGCCAAATATACAAGCAAGTCAGGACATTACAGCATGTTAAAATCACCAGGACCGCTACCAGGATCGACAAGGGTGGGAACAGGAATGTCCCCGCAGTGGAGGACATACCACTCAATATGTCCCACCAATGATGAGCTGACTCCACGTCCACTACACGGGCAGCATGTACTACCTCCTGTCCATGTATAAAGGTAGACACCGTAACCTTGGTGACATTGGTTTGATGCTTTCGTAATATCTGCTTAAGCTCCTCGGATCGGTCCAATGCCCGCTTAAACCGATCCAGGGAAATGTTCCAGGGATTCCTCAGCACTTTCCACTGCACCTTGGTAAAGTGGCGAGCACTGCTATAAGTGGTCAACAAATAGGTGTGATTCTGCCAGTGCCACTGATAGACATTTGAGAGGCATCCCGAGAACGGTGCTGAGGGAAGCATAGGATGTGGATTATTGGTAGCCACACAGAGCGTGTGTGGCCCAATCTGCCACATCATGTCCCTTGGAGTCTCAACAGTCCATTCGCACAGGGCCGTTCCCTTAGTCAAGCAAGGGTCCCGATACCTGTCCATCAGTAGGCAAGTTTTCCCCTGATCAGTCTGTTCACAAGCGGACAGATCATAGGTAATATTGGTATCTGGGCTAAACCACTGTCCCCTTGTCTTCAGAAAATAATATCCAGAAGATGTAATCACTGGTAATACATAATATCGACAGACCGTAACAGTGTGGGTTACATTCATGGTAACAAAGTATCCGTTACACATAGTTGCGTTACACCATGTTCGCTCTGGATGGGTTATCATCCACAATTTCTCAGATACATTCCATAGTCCCCTCCACGCCTGTACATTGGGGGATGTTACCACACGCAAAAAGCGTTCTTTCTGTATTTGAGCATGCAACATTTGAATATGACAGGCAGTCCAATTTAACTGAGCCGTAATGTTCTCAAACAGTTCCTGAGTGGCGCCCCAGACATCCAGTTCCCATTGCAGAGATCGTATCATTATTTCAGCTGTCTCTCCTTGAGTCATCATTACGGATGGCATCCACCTTCCAATAGTATGTAGTCCTTGTGAGGTGGCCTGTCCCGTGTTAGATAATTTAGTACGGGTTACCTCAGAGTCAATGGCATTCGAGATACCCATAACAGTTCCTGCGCCTCCCAGCAGGGTGTCGTACCACGCTCGTCGCCGCCTCTTGGTATGACACTCGGGTATGAGGGGCAACTGTACCCGCCAATGAACATCAGTGTGCAGTACCGCCCGGGCCATCTGTTGACAAGTTGACATAATAGGGGCCAACTGTGTTCGATGCGACCGCACGCCCCCCGTGGCACCCCTCTTCGGTGCTGGCCCGCCCCGCGTGGGGTTTAATAACGCCTCAGACGGGGCGTTCGTCGAGGGCAGTACCATTATTAACCACATGAATCGATGACGATTCCGAATATCGGTGGCATTGCGCAGCCACAGATCTTCCCCCCGAGCTGTGACGCTCCAATGAGTCCCCGTTGTCCCGCATGTCTGGGTGCGTCGGTCCCACAAACACGTCTTGACTTGGGCATTTACCACCAGGGTGCAATTAGGCGGTATGAACGATATGTCATATTTTTCCCCATCCCGGCGCATGTAGCACTGTGCACACGTGTACAATTGACAGTCGCTGGTGAGAGTCAGAACAACGCACTGCTGACCGGGTTCACATGTAAAGTCGTCCTGCGTCCGTCGCTGGCTACTGGCCTCCCACCGCACCTCATGGCGGGCGACCGGTACCAGCGTCCAGGCCGTGATACCGATGCCCTGGAGTGGCCATCCGATCGCGAACATCGCCAATAGGAGTCGCAATCCCCATGACCACCCCATGTTCAAGGCGGAGGGTCAGCCTGCGGGTGCATAGCAATTACAACATTATTTAGGTCTCACGTAAGTAGCACTGGTTCGCCGGGACGTTTGCCCAGGTCGGGTCTCCGGGGTACATAATGGTGACCAGACTGTCCTTCCCCTGTGCTATGATTTCGGCCGGCCTGGGGGGGCCGGTCGTCTGGCGCACCCATACCTTGGCCCCCTTAGTGTCAGTAGACCCAAATCCCCCCGTCCCACGCTCAGTAACCGTAACGGGAGCTCCCATCTCTTCCACCGTTGTAAGGTTACATGGCTTAATGACCAATTGCGCTATTCTGTCCCCCTTCTGTATCACGTAAGGTTCAGCGGTGATGTTGACCAGGATCACCCCCAACTCCCCTTGGTAGTCTGCGTCAATTACGCCTGCCATCACATCAATCCCCTTTAGTGACAGTCCCGACCGCGGGAGGATATGCCCATAGGTTCCAGGGGGACAAATCAACCCTAACCCGGTCTTAATCACCGTAGGTTTCTGTTGGATCAAAGTCTGGGCAGTTAGTGCTCGTAGGTCCAGTCCAGCCGAAGCCGGCGTGGCCCTTACGGGAATATCAGCTTCCTCAGCGAACTTCCACATTTTAATAGGCTGAGTCTTTGGGGTATCACATACTCGTATCATCCTATTCAAGGGTGTTACCCCATTTCCTAATGGGCGGTTATTAATTTGTTTCACCACCCGAATTAGTTGCTTCCTCCAACCCGTTAAGTCATTGCAACCTCCTGCTTTTCGTAGTGAGGACTTCAGAAGCCCATTCATTCGTTCTATAAGTCCCGCAGCTTGTGGGTGATAGGGTACATGATAAACCCATTCCACGTGGTTATCGTGACACCACTGCTTTACCGCCCTTCCTGTGAAATGGGAGCCATTGTCACTCTGGACCTGTATGGGCAATCCATAAAATTGTTCAATCAAATCTAAACATCGCAAGGTAGCCTGTTGATTGTTGTGACGACAGGGATGGGCTACCAAAACCCCAGACATAGTGTCCACAGCTGTACATATGTGGTTACATCCTTGTGAGGAGGGTAAGGGACCCACAAAGTCCATTTGCCAGCTCTGTCCCGGACCATCCCCCCGATGGATATGTCCCATCATGTGTTGGGGCACTCCCTGCCGCTGATGTTGACACTGCTCACACTGGTTTACTGCAGTCTTAACATCATCTACCATAAGATCTATTCCTCGGTCTCGAGCCCAGTGCAAGGTTCCTTGCACTCCCCAGTGCCCAGCCTTAAGGTGTGCCCATCTAGCTAGGTCCACTGAGGTGCCCCTTTGCACCATCATGGTTCGGACGATACCATCCACATATCGGTTATGTAGAGCTTCCACATCATTTCGAGAGGTATGGGCATCTACGTGGGTGATGTATATGACCAGGTATTGAGCTTTCTCCCATATATCCTCCCATAACTGTTTACCCCACACTTCCCTATTCTGGATCATCCACTGATTGGCCTGCCAAGTTGGCATCCATTGTGTCATGCCGTTAACCACTGACCACGAGTCAGAGAACAAACAAACTCCCATGACCCCTGCTTGCATGACTACCATATGCACTGCCTTTAATTCTGCCCACTGACTACTTTTTCCCTCCCCTAATTCTTCTAGGGTAGTGCCTTGTTTTGGGTTAAAGGCGGCAGCTTTCCATCTACGCTGTCCCGCTTTCCATTGGGCTGACCCATCTACGAACCAAGCCGTGGCTTGTTCATCCGGGGTCAGTTCATCATACCGTTTTCCCATCTTAACGGGTGATTCCTTGTATTCAATCACCTCAAACCGCTTTTCCCCTTCCTCAGGGGCCTCCGCCACTTGCTCATGTAGGACTGACACTCCTTTCTGTCCAGTCCGCACTCTCTCCGACACATACCATTTCCATTTAATGATGCTGCTCTCTTGGGCAGTTCCTATTCGGTGGGTAGTGGGGTCACTAAGTACCCACGGAAGAATAGGGATAGCTGTTCTCATGATCACTTCATGTCCAATGGTCAGGGCTTCGGTTTCCACCAAGCCCCAGTAGCATGCTAATAACTGTTTCTCAAAGGGGGTATACCGTTCCCCTGCCGGGGGTAATTTTCGGGACCAAAATCCCAGTGGCTTACGGGTCCTTTCCTGTTTTTGCCATAAGCTCCAATTGGCATAATCCCCCTGTGCTGAGACTTGCAGTTCTACAGGTCCTGACTGTATCTTTCCCAAGGATACAGCTTGCTGTATCGCTTGCTTGGCCATTTCAAATGCAGTTTGATGGACCTCCGTCCATTCGAACGCTGCCTTTTTCCTCGTAACTCGATACAAAGGTTTTAAAATTTGTCCTAAATGGGGAATATGCTGTCTCCAGAATCCGAATAACCCAATAAATTGCTGCACGTCCTTCTGGGTGTGAGGGACGGCAAAGACCTGAATCTTATTTTTAGCTTTCGCAGTGATTTCCCTTTCCCCCTTGTTCCACACGATTCCTAAGAATTTTACCGTTTGTGAGGGACCCTGGATTTTGGCTGGGTTGATCTCCCACCCATATCCTCGCATATGTTGAACCAGTTGGTCCAGCAATTCCTGAACCTGCTTCTGACTTGTCCCCTGTATCATCATATCGTCAATATAGTGCGAGATCATCACTTCGTCAGGCACTTTAAAGGCAGCCAAGTGTTCTGCAACTATCCGGTGGCAGATAGTAGGGCTATGCAGATATCCTTGGGGCAATCGCGTGAACGTGAATTGTCTACCCTCCCAAGTGAATGCGAACTGTTCCTGCCTATCTTCGGGAATAGGAATTGTGAAGAAGGCATTAGCCAAATCAATTACTCCGTACCACACCCCTGGATGATGTTGGATTCGTCCTATAATAGTGACGGCATCCGGGACCGCTGCCGTCAAGGCCGGAGTGTGACGGTTTAGTTGCCGATAATCTACCGTCATCCGCCATGACCCATCGGCTTTATGTACGGGCCATAAGGGGTTATTCCACGCCGTGGTGCATGTCCTAAGCACTCCCGCTTCCAAATAATCCTTAATTGTGGCGGATATTTCTTTATGTCCGCCGGGAATCCTATACTGTCTAAGACTTATTACGCGATCGGCGATCGGGATGGGGAAGGGGTCCATCTTAACCTTTCCCACTAACACCGTCCTACAGCGCAAAGCCATTTTCGTGATTCCAAATTCAAACTTCCCTTGTTGGAGGTGAAGTGTTAAACCGGCCAGAATGTCCATTCCCAGGATCCATTCTCTAACCGGTGTAATGATAATTGAATAAGTTTTAATGGGCATTGTACCTATCTTTAGGGGCAATTGTACTGTTCTTCCTTCAATCAGATTACCTCCCAGCCCAACCAGCGTGACTGGGGTTCCTTTAAACTTATGGGGCGTCCCATAGATTAAGGTGGCCTCCGCCCCTGTGTCCACTAGAGCCATAACGGTTTGGACGGATTTGCGCCAATAGATAGTCAATGATACATGAGGTCGAATGTCGTCTGCTGACCATTGGCTCGTTCGTGGGCAAACCCTTGGGGCTTGGCCCGATTCCTATTGTTCCTCCCATTCATCTTCCCCAGACAGCACTGGGTAAAGACGTTTGCCTCGCCCTTCTTTGTTCTTGCCTTTCTTACTAGGTTTCCGGCCACGCCTATCCACTTTATAACACTCTCGGAGGGGAGGCCGTACCTCCTCCTCCTCCTCGTCCTCCGAGGATTCCCACCGCTGGGAAGTGGAAGTTCTACCCCTTCGAGGCTCATTAACAACCGGACCCCGTGTCTGACATTTTTGTGTTAGTAATTCCACTAGGTCTTCCATAGTGGGTCGGGACTCCGTCTCTACCCGGGACACCTTCAGTCCCTTTCGTCTGCATAAGTCTTTTAATTCCGGTGTAGGTAGGCCATCAATCTCCGATGCTGGGACCTGCGCCCGTATCAAAGCTTGCCACAAAGCACGCCGTGAGGGGCCTTGGTTACTTCCTTGATTAGGGTTTACTTTTCCCCCTGCTCGAGCCTCAGGGCGACGCCCCTCCGTGCCCCCCTGAGAAGCACGGGTTGTGGGTCCCCAATCCCCCAAACCACCCATCTCCCTCATCATACTACGGGCATCTCCTAGGGTTTCTCCCCGTCCACTCAACATTATGGTTAATAACAGTGGTTTATAATGGGGGGGGGCAGTCTTCACTAGATGGTCTCTAGTCTGTCTACTAACATTTGTGTTATCTACCTCGTCCAGCACTCCCAGCAACAGGGCATCCCTCACACACAAACGGGTTAGCCTCTGAACCCCTTCCTTAATCGTTGTCCAAGTTCCTTCCAAGGGGGGCCAATCGGACGGGAAGGGATACTGTTCGGCCACTGCCCTGGCATACATCCCAAATAGGGTCCCCATACTGCGATCTATTACCATATCCTTGGCTTGGTTGCGGTACCCCAGGTCTATGGCAGCATCCTTTGCTAATCCACCAAACTTGGGAGCATCCTGATAGTCTACCTGCACTTGTTGCCCCCCTTCCTCGAGGAGCCGAATTAGCCATAGCTCTAACGGCTCCCCAGGATTACGTCGGGTTTTCTGGGTGATAAACAGCACCTCATCGGTAGTGAAGTCTTCCGTTAATTCAGAGAATTCTGCGGGAGGCTGAGCCCGCGGTAATTCATGCATAATTGCCTCCCCTTGTTCATTCCGTATAGGGTTTCCTTTCTCATCTAACATTACCTCCCGTTGCACTGGGAGACGTCTCTGAACCTGCTTTCTCCTAACCACTGGTTTAGCTTGGAGTACGGGTGGGTCCTCTTCGTACTGATCATCTAAATCTCCCCAAATGTTCCCATCCCAATGATCGATATCCCACCGATCCCCGTTATTTAACTGGGCTACAAACGCCCGTACTTGTACCGGGTCCGGGGTTCGAGGGACCTTCCTTTTCTCTTTCCGTTTCTTAGCAGACAAATACATAATAGTTCGTCCTGCTAGTTCAGTTAATGCTGTCAATTCAGCTTTTAACTTCATAATTTCCTGCCTCAACATAGAGGCATCTCCCGAACTGAGTCCCTGCTCATGTTTCAGGAGGGCTAATTCTGCTTCAGCTTTTTGGCGCTTGTCTGACTGTTGTCTACAAGCCGCCGCACAGGCCCACATCCTCCGCTGTACCCCAGGCAATGGGTTCTTCGGCAGGACTGGGATCCTCTCAAGGGTGGACAGCAGCGACCCTGGGGTTCCTACGCCCTCGGCCTCCCAGTCCTCCGGTCGCCCCCCACCATTTCTCAAACAAACTGCCACGCCATGCCACGGCCCATGCCATCCCGGGACGGTCAGGAACTCCACAGTTTGTTCCTCTGGTTTCTTAGCCTTTTTCCAAAACATTGTTCTGTATCAAAATCTTTCCTCAATTGCGATTGATCCTGCCGGCTACGCCAAAATGTTTTAAAAAATTCTCAAGGTCAAGGACCAGGCTCGCAGGAAAGTAGTCTGACACAGAACAAACAGCCAAGAGGCGAGTCTGCTAGAATATAAGTGTTTTATTCCCCGCAGTGTCCCCACAACCAGTCTCGTACTTACAATGGGTCTGGCTTATACTCACTCTACATGTTACCAAAACTGGGAGCCGTCAGTTCTCGTAGAGCGGTTGCCAACAACCCACGCTCAGCGGTTAAACGTAACCCCGGAGCAGACTCTACCGAACTGGAGACTTCTCCAGCTGATATACCCTTTTCCAGATATAAACATTCATGTGAACAGCAGAGCAAGGCTAAAAAACACATTCCATTCTGGTTACATACAGATAAGAAGATTCACACGGGAAGGTGTATAACAAGATTCACACGGGACTAAGCGACACCTTCCATTTTCGGTTAGATTCACACATGTATTGGGACACAATTTTAACCCTTTCACCACACCTTGTAACTATTTTTCTGTAACATTTATGAAATTCATATTCATTTACCTCAACTTGCACTGTCAGTTCATCCAGCTAACTCCAAATGGTTTGTGTATTAAGGTAAAAAGCTTTTAAGTTCATTCTTATCAACTTTCCCTCCATTTTCATGGTTCTTGGTACAATAACATTCACACATTCTGTCTCTTCCTTTTATTTCCTGGTATCAATCAGCTCCATTCAATAAACTGCAATGCTACCTCACGTTCACCTTTGATTTTTATCATTTTCCATGCAAATGAAACCATCCACAACTACTTAGTTTAAACGCTATCCACAGCCTTAGTTATGTGATTCACTAGGACTCTTGTCCCAGTTTGATTCAGGTAGAGCCCATCCCATCAGAACCACTCCCACCTTCCTTTGTACTGGTGACTATTTCCCATGACTTTGAACCCAGTTCTCCTACATTAAATGTTGAGCAATGCATTTACCTCTTTAATCTTGTTGACCCTATGCCAATTAGCTTGTTGTTCAAGTTGTAATCTGGATACTACTATCATTTTGGTTTTACTTTTGAATTTAACCACTAGCTGCTCAAATTCCCTTAGCAAAACCCCTTTTCCTCCTTCTGTGGTTGGTATCTATATGGACAACAACTGAATCTTCTCCTTTCCAGCCCAGGTTCTTCTGCAGACAACACAACCTTTGGGAGTCTTGATCGAGGCCATAGAGAACAATGTGTATTCCCCTGACTATACCATCCCTGATTACAAACACATTTCTATGGATGTAAGTTTGCTCGCTGAGCTGGAAGGTTCATTTTCAGACTTTTCGTCATTGGGTGACATTAACAGTGAGCCTCCATCCCGGTGGTATGGCCCGCTTTTTATTTATGTGCCTTGGTTTGTTGATGCAATTTCCTGTGGTGATGTCATTTTCTGTGGTTTTTCTCGGGGGTGGTAATTGGGATTCAAGTCAATGTATTTGTTGATAGAGTTCCAGTTGGAGTGCCATGCTTCTAGGAATTCTCGTGGGTGTCTCTGCATCATGTGAGTGCAACACATCGCAGGGTCCTGCATCTCCATTTTATTTACTTAGTTCTTGATTTGATTTTTACAATATCCTACTGGTGTTTTAGTTTTTAATTTGTAAATAATTTTCCTATTTACCTTCAATCTGGAAATAACCTATTACCAATGTAACTATTATCAACCAATGAAGTTATAGTTTCCTGTGATGTCACACTTTCTTTTGTGCTGAGTCCCCAATCCTGGGCTTCAGTGTATCCTTTCTTAAAAAAAACCTTACAAATTAAGAGCCAAAAAGCAAGCAAATAGCACCAAATTCCCACATTGCCTCCAAAATCTCTAAAATATATTCTCACTCATGCTTTGCTTCACTCACCATGTGATCTCTCCTTGCTGATGTGTGAAGCTTATTGGTTTATATATACAACTCACAACAACTTTACTCTTTGAGAACGGGTTCCACATTCTCACCTCATCTTGCATAAAAAGAGGTGTTTGATTGATTTTTTGATGTTATTTCAATCTGACAGCATTTAGTCTTGCTGTTCCCACAATTAAAAGCACCTTTCCTTTCACCCTATTAAGTCACTGCACATAATTATATTTCTAAAAGTAAATTGATCCAGTTTATTTCTCCTTTCCTGTTTGGTACAGGAAGAGCTGGGAAAAAGATGAAAGAAGACACATATATGATCCTCCAGCTACTGGTCAAACTCTTGTTGATTGTATTCTTCATAAACTGATCAATTTCCTGGTGATGGCAATGATTTTGAAATCTATTTTTTAAGACGAGCAGCATTTAGAATTTACAGTAAAATTCACCTTAAACTACAACGTGGCACCTAATTTATGTTTAGAGTCTATTCTGTCATTGTACATCTGTTTTAAACTCTATTCTGTAATTTTGCAAATTTTTTAATATTAATGTCAGCACATACAATGGCCTGAGAGCCCGTGAGTGTTGTCAACAGCATGTATTCAGTTCCTGCATCGATCCTATAGTGACTTGGCTTTACCAGCATATACACTAATTTCCTTTCTTGGTCACACATATTTCAGGTCAACAAGATCAGTTTAAGAAGTCTTTCAAATTACTGATTTCTCAGGGGTTGTTGCTGGGCCAATTAAAAAAAGAGGCCATGTGACAAAGCATATTCAAAATGCCATGATTTCTTGGGCAGTAAGCTCTTCTGCATTTCAAAAGAAAATAAACTCTGACATCTTCAATCCAAGTCACTTTTGTGTCCCATTCAGCAACCCTCAAAATACTCTGTGGATCACAGAAAGCATTCAAATTAATGCATTTTAACCATATTCCATCACGTCTGTTTTTTATTAATCTTAAGTGGTTGCATTTTACAGCTATTCAGGACACACCTACATCTCCCTGTTCTTTTTGTGGTTTACAGTTATAAAGTTTCACCTGAATTACACAGCTTTGTTTTTGCTAGTTTCAAGCTGGTTTTATGACTTCTGTCCTCTTGCTCAACATTGACCATCTTTGAAAATGTTATTTTCTATAATTAATTTGTTTAGTGAGTTTACAAAAAAAAAGGGACAGCATTCATTAGGAAGCTTTATAGTACTAACATGCCGATATTGTAATGCATGCCATTCAGATTTGGTCAGTTTCTGTATACCTGGTTATAGCAGGTATTCTGCATTTCTTCTAAATAATGTTACAACATGGGGTAAACTCTCCTGCTTAACTTAAAACCAGTAACACAGAAAAGATTTATTCCATGCAGTAATCTGTAAAAATTTGAGTAGCCAAGAATTATGTAAAGTAAAAATTAACAACTTTATTTCTTAAAATAAAACAGAGAATAGTTAACCAACCACTATTTACAATTTCTTTCCCTAACCTATATGTTACCTTCCCTTCTATAATACTAGTCCAATAAAACTCCCAATTAAGATTGACAAAACAACACTTCTTATCTCAAAACCAGACAGCTTTCGGTTCTTGTTTTCAGATCTTCCTGTGTTTTCTTTTCTTCTGGTTAGGATTTTCTGCCTTACAGGTTACTGATCGAAAAGGTACTTTTAAGAGAGAGCTACTTTCAAGCAGTCTGCTTACATGCTGGGCCATGGCAGTACTCCTCTCGACTGTTCAATTTTTCCCGGTCTTATACTCCAGCGCATCGGATTATGTCATTGGCGTTTAACATTGTCAATGTATTCATTTCAATCTTGATTGGAGTTTGATATGTTTCAGGTATAATTTAAACTGATTGGCCAAATTCGAATTTGTTTTTGTCTCCAAGTAACAAACTAATTGAGTGGTTCAACCCAGTGTTACGTTGTTACCATTTTTGAGTACACTTGGTGCCGAGTCTAGTAGTTCTGCTGCTTTTAACTCTCTTAAACTCATCTTCATAACAATTATCAATGCTCCCCCTAATTCCAAATGACCTTTTGAAAAATTATGAATGGATTCATAAAGAGTCTTGTTGAGTGGCACTGCTTGACAATAAATTGCTCATTGATGGTCAAGTTGGATTTCCCCAGGACCATTCAGCACTTGATCTCGTTTGTCCAAACATGCACAAAAAGATTGAAATCCAGAGGTGACAGTGACTTTCTTGACATCACTGCTACATTTGACTGAGTGTGGCATCAAGGAGTGCTGGACAAACAGAGGTCCATGGGAATCGGGGGAAAGCTCTCCACTGATTGGAATCATACCTGACACATAGGAGAATGATTTATTTGTTGGAGGTTAATCACCTCAGGACATTCAGGGCATCTCTGCATGAAATTCTCAGGGAAGTCTCCTAGGCCCAAACATGTCAGCTGCTTCATCAATGACCCGCCTTCCACCTCTAATGTCAGATCTGTGAGAATGTGCAGTCATCACCAAACAATGTTCAGCACCATTCACAACTCCTCAGATAGTGCATCCATGTTCAAATGCAACAATGCCTGGGTAACATCCGCGCTCATTCTGATAAGTGACATTTACATCACACAAGCACCAGGCAATGACTATCTTAAGCAAAAGAAAATCTAAACAGGGCGGCACAGTGGCTCAGTGGTTAGTACTGCTGCCGCTCAGTGCCAGAGACCCAGGTTCAATTCCAGTCTTGGTGACTGTCTACGTGGAGTTTGCATATTCTCCCCATGTCTGCGTGGGTTTGCTCCGGTTTCCTCCCACAATACAAAGATGTGCAGGTCAGGTGAATTGGCCATGCTAAATTGCCCATAGTGATAGGTGCATTAGTCAGGGGTAAAAATAGGCTAGGGGAATGGGTCTGACTGGGTTACTGTTCAGAGGGTTGGTGTGGACTTGTTGGGCTGAAGAGCCGGTTTCCATACTATAGGGATTCTAATCTAATCCAAACACCTCCAATTGATATTCAGAAGCAATCTCCCACTACATTGGACATTAGAACACAAGAACTAGGAGCAGGAATAGGCTGTCTGACCTTTTGGGCCCACTGCACCAATAATTACCTTCAATAAGATCATGGCTGACCTTTTCATGGCCTCAGCTCCACTTACCCACCCTCTCTCCATAACCCTTAATTCCTTTACTGTTCAAAAAGTATCTAACTTGGCTTTAAAAACATTTACGGAGGAAGCCTCAACTACTTCACTGTGCAGCGAATTCCACAGATTCACAGCCCCTTGGGTGAAGAAGTTCCTTCTCAATTCAGTCCTAAATTTGCTCTCCCTAATTTGAGTATATGCTCTCTTGTCCTAGTTTCACCCGCCAGTGGAAACATCCTCTCTACCTCCAGCCTATCCATTCCCTTCATAATTTTATGTGTTTCTATAAAAGCTCCCCTCATTCTACGAAATTCCAATGAATATAATCCCATTCTACTCAGTAAATTCTTATAAGCCAACTCCCTCAAGTCCAGAATGAATGTAGTGAACCTCTTCTGCATCCTCTCTTGTGTCAGTATTCCAGGTGTGGCCTCACCAACACCTTATACAGCTGCAACATAACCTCCCTGCTTTTAAACTCAATCCATTTAGCAATGAAGGAAAAAATTCTATTTGCCTTCGTAATTACCTGTTGCACCTGCAGACCAACCTTCTGCGATTCATGCTCAAGGACACCCAGGTCCCTCTGCACAGCAGCATACAATTTTTTTTACCATTCATATAATAGTCCATTTTACTGTTATTCCTACCAGAATGGATCACTTCACATTTATTAATATTGTACTCCATCCGCCAGACCTTTGCCCACTCATTTAAAGTAGCTCTGTCCCTCTGTCAAGTTTCACAGTCCTCAGCACACTCATTACAGTGTCATCTGCAAACTTGGGGAAGACACAAGCAATCTCCCTGAGGTAACAGTGGCTGAAGGACCTGAACTTAAGGGAATTTATATTTGCCAGGATTTGGTGTTGGAGAGACTGTTAGGTCTGAAGGTCAATAAGTCCCCGGGGCCTGATTGTCTACATCCCAGGGTACTGAAGGAGGTGGCTCGGGAAATCGTGGATGCGTTGGTGATTATTTTCCAGAGTTCGATAGATTTGGGATCAGTTCCTGCAGATTGGAGAGTGGCTAATATTGTACCACTTTTTAAGAAAGGTGGGAGAGAGAAAGCAGGAAATTATAGACCAGTTAGTCTGACCTCAGTGGTGGGAAAGATGCTGGAGTCAATTATAAAGGATGAAATTACAACACATCTGGATAGTAGTAACAGGATAGGTCAGAGTCAGCATGAATTTATGAAGGGGAAATCATGCTTGACTAATCTTCTTGAATTTTAACTTGGATTGAAAGTTGGTTGGCTGATAGGAAACAAAGAGTAGTGATAAACGGCTCCATTTTGGAATGGCAGGCAGTGACCAGTGGGATACCGCAGGGATCAGTGCTGGGACCGCAGCTTTTTACAATATATGTTAATGATATAGAAGATGGCATTAGTAATAACATTAGCAAATTTGCTGATGATACTAAGCTGGGTGGCAGGGTGAAATGTGAGAAGGATGTTAGGAGATTACAGGGTGACCTGGACAGGTTAGGTGAGTGGTCAGATGCATGGCAGATGCAGTTTAATGTGGATAAATGTATGGTTATCCACTTATGGCAAGAACAGGAAGGCAGATTACTACCTAAATGGAATCAATTTAGGTAAAGGGGCAGTACAAAGAGATCTGGGTGTTCTTGTACACCAGTCAATGAAGGTAAGCATGTAGGTACAGCAGGTAGTGAAGAAGGCTAATAGTATGCTGGCCTTCATAACAAGAGGGATTGAGTATAGAAGCAAAGAGGTTCTTCTGCAGCTGTACAGGGCCCTGGTGAGACCACACCTTGAGTACTGTGTGCAGTTCTGGTCTCCAAATTGGAGGAAAGACATTCTGGCTATTGAGGGAGTGCAGCGTAGGTTCACGAGGTCAATTCCTGGAATGGCGGGACTACCTTATGCTGAAATACTGGAGCGACTGGCTTGTATACCCTTGAGTTTAGAAGACTAAGAGGAGATCTGATTGAGACATATAAGATTATTAAAGGATTGGACACTCTGGAGGCAGGAAACATGTTTCCGCTGATGGGTGAGTGCCGAATCAGAGGACACAGCTTAAAAATACAGGGTAGATAATTTAGGACAGAAGTGTGGAGAAACCTCTTCACCCAGAGAGTGGTGGCTGTGTGGAATGCTCTGCCGCAGAGGGCAGTGAAGGCCCAGACTCTGGATTCATTTAAGAAAAAGTTGGATAGAGCTCTCAAGGGTAGTGGAATCAAGGGTTATGGAGATAAGGTAGGAACAGGATACTGATTAAGGATGATCAGCCATGATCATATTGAATGGTGGTGCAGGCTCGAAGGGCAGAATGGCCTACTCCTGCATCTATTGTCTATTATCTATTGTCTATTGATACCCTACACGTAGATTCCTACTCCAAATCATCGATGCAAATTGTGAATAATTGCGGATCCCAACACTGATCCTTGAGGCACACCACTAGTCACCAATTGTCAACCAGAAAAGCACTCATTTACTCCTACTCTTTGCTTTCTGTTAGTTAACGAATCCTCTATCCATACTAATACAGTTCTCATAATACCATGCACCTTATGCAGCAGTCTTTTGTGCGACACATTCTTGAATGCTTTTTTGAAATCTCGATACGCCACATCTGCTGGGTCCCCATTGTCCACTATGCTCATAATGTGTTCATCAAATTCCAGTAGATTAGTTAAGCATGACCAGCCTTTCATAAACCCATGCTGCTTCTGCCGAACAGGACAATTTTTATCAAGATTTCTTGCTATTTCTTCCTTGTTAGTGGATTCAAACATTTTCCCTACTACAGAAGTTGTTAGCATTGACCACAAACTGACCTGGACCAGTTATGTAGATCCTGTGGCTACGAAAGGGTCCAAGGGACTTTTTCTGTTCTGTCGACCTCTATGATTCCAAACGTACAAGAGGTCAAAAGGATTCTGTGCAACTAACTTCTTAGCTCCTGAAAACCTATCCACCAGCTACAAGTCACATGTGAAGGAATATGCTCCATTCATCTGGATGAGCATGAGGAAAGGCTGAGGGACTTGAGACTGTTTTCATTAGAGAGAAGGTGGTTGAGAGGTGACTTATTTGAGACATATAAGAAAATCAGAGAGTTAGATAGGGGTGGACAGTGAGAGCCATTTTCCTCAGATGGCGATGGGTAGCACAAGGGGACATAACATTAAATTGAAGGGTGATAGATATAGGACAGACTTTATCAGCAAGTGTGTGGAGGAATGCTGACCGAGGAAGTCAATCTAGGGGTTCCCCAACCTGGCTTCAACCCTGGATGAATCAGGACATATAGAACCTGCTAAAAACAAGGCATGAGGCCTTCAGATCAGGAGACCCACTCAAATATAAGGAATCCAAATATGACCTTCGTAGAACCATTAAGACAGCCAAGGACCAATACAAACTAGAGACCCAGACAGACACCTGGCGACTATGGCAAGGACTGAATGACATCACAGGTTCTAAAAAGAGACTGTGCAAGATAGCAGACGATGACACATCCCTCTCAGATCATCTCAACGTCTTCTTTGCTCACTTTGAGCAGAATTTCGCCGGAGAGGTAACACTTATCCTGATGAACCTATCACAACAGTCACTGCATCAGAGGTCAGATCAGTTTTCCTTCATGTGATTGCAAAGAAAGTGATGGGACTAGACAGAATACCAGGCCATGCACTCAGAGCATGCGCAAATGAACAGGCCTTCGCGGACATCTTCAACCTCTCCCTGCGGCAGGCCTCTGTCCCTGCCTGTTTCAAGAAAGCCAAGGTCATCCTGTGCCTAAGAAGGCTCATGTAACATGTCTCAATGACTATCGCCCAGTTGCCCTAACTTCGGTGATCATGAAGAGCTTTGAAAGGCTGATCATGACATTAATCAACTCCAGCCTCCCCACTACTCTTGACCCACTCCAATTTGCCTATCAGACCAACAGATCCACGCCAGATGCAAGATCCCTGACCCTTCGCTCCTTCCTAGAACATCTTGACACCAAAAACAGCTATGTAAGAATCCTACCCATTGACTACAGTTCAGCCTTCAACCCTATTATCCCCTCGAGACTGAGTACTAGAATTAGTGATCTCAGACTAAGCCCCACTCTCTGCAACTGGATTCTCAGTTTCCTGACCCACAGGCAACGATCAATGAAGATTGGGGACAATATTTCATTGTCACTAACACTCAACACTGGAGCCTCCCAGGGTGTGTACTCAGTATCCTACTGTACTCACTGTATACCCATGACTGCATTGGCAAATACCAGATTGATGCCATTTACAAGTTCACTTTTAACACCACCATAGTCGGTCGAATCTCAGATGGCAACAAAACAGACTACAGACAGGAGGTGGAAGACCTGGAAAAAATGAGAACAACCTAGCTATCAATGCTGGCAAAACGAATTAACTTTTTATTGACTTTCAGCAGGAAGTTACTCATGCCTCCCCCCTACACATTAACAGCACAGAGGTGGAAAGAGTGGAGAGTGTCAAGCTCCTGGGAGTGGTCATCCACAACAAGCTTTCTTGGACTCTTCACGTGGACTCACTGGTTACAAATGCCCAACAATGTCTCTTCTTTCTCAGGCAGCTGAGGAAATTTGGCATCACAGTGATACCCTTGCCAACTTTTATAGGTGTGCCATCGAGAGCATTCTGTCTCGATGTACGATATGTTCATGGTATGGCAACTGCACCTTTCAAGATCGGAGACGGTTACAGAGAGTGGTGAACTTGGCCCGGACAATCACACAAAGGCCTACCTCCCATTTATAGAATCCATCTACCAGGCCCGCTGTCAAGGAAAGGCCGCCAGCATTCTCAAAGATCCATTCCAGCCTGGCAATGTTTTTCTACAACCTCTACCATCAGGGAAGAGTTACAGAAACCAGAACACATGCACCAGCCGGTTTCAAAACAGTTTCTACTCTACTGTCAGAATACTGAATGGACTCACAAACTTTTAATATTCGCCTGTACCTGTGTTTTTAACTCTGTGATCTGCCTGTATTGCTTGCAAGACAAAGCTTTTCACTGTGCCTCGGTACATGTGACAATAAATTCAATTCAATTCAGTTCAGTTCAGATGTCAGAGTGCTTCTTTACTCAGAAAGTAGTAGGGATGTGGAATGCACTGCCTGCAACAGTAGTAGACTCACCAACTTTAAGATTATTTAAATGGTTATTGGATAGACATAGTGATGAGATGGGCTTTGGATTGGTTCCACATTCGACACAACATTGAGGGCCAAAGGGCCTGTACTGTGCTGTAATGTTCTATGTTCTAGTGCAGCTCCAACAACACTTTTAGAAAGCTTGGCACTATTCAGGACATTTGATTTTCTCCTATCTATTAACTTGAACATTCACTTTCTTCACACTGAGGCATAACAGCAGCAATGTATTCTATCGACAACATGCACTGCAGGAACACATTGAGACACTTTTAATAGCACCTTCCGAGCCTGTAACCTTTACAATTGAAAAGAACAAGGACAACAGATACTCAGAAATATCACCACTGTAAACTTCCCTTCAAGCCACTCACCATCCTGATTTGGAAATGTCACAGGATGAATAATGCTGCAATTGCTCGTCTACCTATACCACATGGACAGCAACAGTTCAAGAAGGCAGCTCAAGGGCAACTAGAGACAGGCAATAGATGTTGGCCTATACAATAAAATCTACATTCCATGAATGTTTTGTTTTAAATTCCATCTACAAATATCACATAAAGCATGGTTAAGCAAGTAGGAAAATGTTACAGTCATTTGAAAGATTGCTGAGAGGGATACCACCTTACCTAGGGCACAACTGGTTTCTTAAAATAAATAAACCAAGGATGATATGAGTATTTGTGAAAGGAAACATTTAACAAAATGTGCTGGCTATAAGACTATTAAAATACACTAGAATGGCAAATACAATGAGGTCAAAACATTGAAATCCATTGAAAGTTTGTTATCCCAATATCCCCAGTATCAGTTTGCAAAGCTGAGAATTAAAATACTTGAAGTGAATGTGGTAGTGGGAGATGAGCAACATGGATGAGAGGGTTCTTCATGGCAACAACATTTCTCAAGGCTAGAAAAAGCAAACTGTCTCGCCAAAACACAATGGGAGGCACTCAAATTGAAACCTAAAAATAAAGTGAATGATGAGTTCTTTACACAATGCTGCAACTTGGCAAAACGTTTTTTTTTTGCTTGTGGGAAGTAACATATTCAAGCTGTTACGAGAAAATAATTACAATCGGTTGCCTTCGGAAGTAGAATTGAAGTCTCTGCAGCGCTGGCTGTTAACAGGCAGGAGTTAGTCACAATAGATTTACCGTCTGTTTGCACATTAAAAGTAACAGTACAGTACACTGAAAAACTTAAGTTGGTGTAAATTTTCTCTCCCCTTCCTCTAACTATACCTAACAACAACAAAAAATTGTCAATTTCTGTGATGACTTTCACCACCTTATGACATGCTAAAGAACTTTGATTGCAAAGAAATGCTGTCAAAATGTGATCACCTTTGCAATGCAGGAGACACAGCAGCAGCCAGTTTGTGCACAGCAAGTTTCCACAATCAAGATAATGAGCAAATAATTTATTGCATCTTAATCTTTGTGTGTTTAATGGTCATATAAAGTATTTATAAACTTTTACAATCAACTTAATGGAAAATAAACTTGCACCATAACATCACTGGTCTAATTCTGATAATCAAGTGTATATATTTTGTGCCAATTGCATTTCAACCTAGGTGGATCATTCAGTCATGAAAACCCATCTTTAATTTTTAATATGATCCATTATTGAACAAAATGTACCTGGACTTCTAACATTTTCCTCTTAAGCATCAGGAGTGAAATCAAAACAGAGCATGCTGAAAATACTCAGCAGGTCAGACAGCATCTGAGAAGGGAGTTAAAAAGAGTGATCTTTATCAGAACTGGCAAAAGATAAGCAACAAGTGTCAAGCAACAACAGCTAGGAAAAAGGAAGGAGAGAAGAACAAAAGAGAAGGTCCTTGATGTGGTAGAAGGCAGAGAAAATTCAATGCGAAAAGAGATAATGGTGGAAACCTAAAGGAAATGACAGCATGGCAAATGAAGGAAGATAGGACGTGTCTGAGGGAGGGATAAATGGCAAAAGCCAAATCATTGGCAACAACTGCTATTGAAAAACAACAACAATAAATGGAAACAGTGACTATGATCTGAAGCTGTGGAACTCAATGTTGGATGTGGAAGGCTAAAATGTCCAATCAAAACACAAGGGACTGTTTTTCAAGTTTGCCTTAAGCATAATTGGCACAATGTAATAGGCTTTGCCCAAGTAAGTCAGAGGTCTTGGGATCACAGTTACAGACTGAATGGAGGTGGTCCTCAAACAAATCACTGAATCTACAGCTGGTCTCCCCACTGTGAGAGACTGCAAAATGAGCAGTGAACATAGAAATGCAATTGACGTTTTTGCCATATCTGTTATGATTCCTCCATCACACGCACTTTTGTCCCCTCACTTTCTAAAATCCCAAAGTGGTTGTTTTCTCCATGAGGCCTTAGTCTATTCTTCAATCTGATCCAACAACTTCTTCATGCTTGTGAGACTTTCCCATGTAAGAGTTTTGAACCTCCTCCCATTTTGCATTCCAAGGCTCCAAACACTCCATCCACGTGATATACCCATTTAAATAATTTTCTTTTGACTGAGACCAAATGCAGATTTGTTGGCTGTTTCACTGAACACACCTCCATTCAGTCTGTCCGTGGGACTTGGTGTTTCTACTCTTTGACCATTTTAATTCGCTGCCCTGCTCACACACTGACCTCCCTCACTGTTCCACTGAACTTCTGTGGAGACTTCAGAAATTCCTCATATTGGCACCTTGCAGCATCGTATTCTCACTGTTCAGTTCAACAATTTCAAATTACATCATCCTCACCATTTTCTGTCATTTTCTATGTAGTTTTTTTTGTTCCACGTAGCAGTTGTGGACAATAATTCTACTTTTACCATTCACCTCCCTCTAGATCCATTCTGTGTACCTTCACCTTCATTTGCCTTTCATCACCATCACTTTTTATATTGGCCTCCCATCCCTTTACACAAGTCTCTAATGTCCTCCTTGCCCTTTGATTGATTCTGCACTCTCTCTGAGCCTATCAAGATTCCTAATGCTTCCCAGTTTAGACGAAAGGCCACTGACCTGAAACATCTCTCCACAGATGCTGCTGGAGCTGTTGAGTATTTGCAACATGCTTTATTTTTCTTTTCCAATGCCATGTAATTTGTCCAGTCACTCAGTCTGCAGTTTCAGGGTGAGTGAATATCACGTGGTGCTCACTTGAGTGAAATTTCAGTTTACATACCCAATGCATTGAAAATAGAATTGAAAATCTCACTGACTGAATGTCCAGCTCCTTGAGATGTTAGAAGTTTAATCCAAAATCTTGTCACTGACATAATCGCACAACCAACAGCACAATGGAGCTGCTTGAAGAGCTGATTTTTGGCTGAAATCAGCAGGCCTGTGTACTTTCTGAAGTGCCTGAAATAGCTGAAATGCTAAACACATTGTAAACCATACCCCCTTGATTGGCTCCTCTGACAATAGCAAATGGTCAGCTCCATTTAAATAACACAAAGAACTGTGGATGTTGGAAATCTGAAACAAAAACCGAAGTTGCTGCAGAAACTCAGCTGTCAAGACAAAACAGTTAACATTTTCAGGTCTAGTGACCCTTTTCCTGAACGAAGATCACCGGACCCGAAACATTAACTCTGCTTTCTCTCCACCGATGCTGCCAGACCTGCTAAGCTTCTCCAGCAATTTCTCTTTGGATCAGTTCCATTTGCCTGGTGGGCACAGCAGCTTGTGATAAACAGGAATGCTATGTGGTGCACTGTTGAGGTCTCCAGAGCTACTTAATAAAATGTCTCAACAGGTTCATAGAAAATACCTACTAATGCCTAAGTGCTAAGGCTGGGGCTAAGGGATCATATGGTACTCTGATAGTGACCCTGCCTCTGAGCTTCAAATCACATCTGCTCCAGATGTAATAAATCTCTAAGCATAGAACATAGAGCATAGAACATAGAACATAGAACATAGAACATAGAAGAATACAGCGCAGTACAGGCCCTTTGGCCCTCGATGTTGCACTGATCCAAGCCCACCTAACCTACACTAGCCCACTATCCTCCATATGCCTATCCAATGCCCGCTTAAACGCCCATAAAGAGGGAGAGTCCACCACTGCTACTGGCAGGGCATTCCATGAACTCACGACTCGCTGAGTAAAGAACCTACCCCTAACATCTGTCCTATACCTACCACCCCTTAATTTAAAGCTATGCAGTTAATTAGAAACTATCCATGCTGATTTCTTTAGGAGCTATGACAAAGCTTCCATTCTACGGTATTCCACCTTCATTTCCACCAATTGATAACGGTCAGTTGATGGATGTTCAAGTGATTCACCCTGTTTGATATTGCCTCATCTTCAATTGTGCTTGAATGTAGGTACAGACTAAAGATAAAATGGTCAGCTCCATTTGCCTGATGTACACAGAAGCTTGTGATAAACCAAGGTTTTGTGGGGAAATGAGGTGAGGGCTCTTGTGGTGCAGTGGTGTGGTCCTACTTCTGAACTAGGAAGCAGGGTTCAAGTCACACCTGCTCCAGCAGTGTGTAACAACATCTTAAAACAGTTTTGTTTGGGAAATATCTAGACTGCAGCAGTTTAAGAAGACAGCTCATCACCACCATTTCAAGGTCAATCAGGGGTGGAAAAGAAATGCTGGCCTTGTCCACAACCATTAACCCAGAAGTAGCACAGGAAGAACATGACTTATGCCATGGACAGGTCTCTTGAGAATCAGTGGGTAATGTCTTTATCTCTGATCCAGGAGGCCCTGGTTCACGTCCCACCTGCTCCAGAGGTATGTAATACAGTAACATCTATGAACAGGTTGATTTAGGAAATGGCTAAGTGATGCGGGCTGTACGTCAAACCAGACCAAAAATTGGAGGGATTCACAGTGTAATACATATGTTTAGTGAGGACATTGTATATTTACACAGGGCAAAAGTGAGGACTGCAGATGCTGGAACCCAGAGTTTAGATTAGAGTGGTGCTGGAAAAGCATAGCAGGTCAGGCAGCATCCGAGGAGCAGGAAAAATCGACGTTTCAGGCAAAAACCACAGCCAACAGGTTCCAAGTGATCCTCACCTAGTTTCTTTAGTACGTCTTGATGATAACTTTAAACCCATGGATTTAAATACACCGACATGACAAGGTCAAATATTGGAAGATTTGTCACAATGTTAAGTGAAGGTCTTGAAAGAGAGAGAGACTGTGAACAAGACATACTGCTGAACTCTGTCCGGACCACGGAATAATTTCACAACACAACCGCACACCCCCTTCTCCTAAATGCTGGAGCAGTTTGGGAACTTTACCAATGGGTCTGAAATGATGGATCTGCGACTATGATGTGATACTGTTCTCTCCTTCCTGTCAGTGGAGTCTATGAAGTTATGGTAAGTTTGTCATTGTCAAACCCATAAACTAGGTTCACTGACCCAATGTTGTATCCTACAAATAAAATAAATGCTAACAAGTAAAGAGAACCTAATCGAGGAGATCCAACGTTTCAGGTGTAAATCTCTAAAACCTTAATTTTCCCAGATTAAATGTAAGTTTTATATCTTTACTTGACTGCATGTTCTTAATCTAAGTGCCCTGATAAGGCATGCAGTAACTCCTCAAAACACATGAAGCAGCAATGGTTACACAGAAGACACATTGAGAGTCAGTTGTTACTTCAGTTTCAAGCAGGGGGAGATGGGTAGGTGAAGGTCGAGTGATCTGTAGCCCCCTGTCTGAGTCTGGGGTGAGGTGGAGGACAGAAGGAAGGGGTCTCAGGTGGGTTTCAAGAGACAGAAAGGGGGGCTAGTCTGGGTAGGTGAGGCTGTGATTTTCATAAGCAGAATGCAATGGAACACTGCAGCTTCTCTGAACTTGAAAGATTCTGATTGATCGAAAGGGTGTAAGGCAACTTGCTCCTTCTTAGTGGGAAAGCCATAACCATCCAACTCATGATTCACTGAAGCCATTGTATAACCCTGATTAGCAAAGTTTAATCCCAAGCTCTCAGCTTCCAGCACTCACTCCTTTGGCATTACCAAAATCAGTGGCATCAACAAGTCGCAGAGAAATGTAGTCAATCCATTTGAACGTCTCATCTGGGGCAGTTGTGTTCAATGTGATGAACATTTCCTTATAGTCTCCATTGAATAGTTCCAGTAACTCAGAGGGAAATCCATGAGTCTTCCTTCAGTGGCAGCCCTGGCTTGAAGGGAATCAGTCTCTGACCTCGGAGTCAGTGGTTAAAGGTTCAAGGCCCAATTCAGAATCCGGAGGATAAAATCTCAGCAGATACTGCAGTGCAGTGTTGAAGGAACGTGCCACCTTTAGAGGCACTGTCCATTCTAGGAGCTGCCAGTCTGAGTCCCTGCTGTCCTCTGATGGTGTCTGGCATGCTGATTGAAGATTCACCCTCAGTGAAGACCAACAAACTGTATGAAGTATATACACAAGATGGTGAGAGAGACAAGGTTCAGACGTCACTATTAAATAGCCCTGTATGCACATACTCCTTAGTAAAGACATCGTTAACCCTTTATCTTCCACAACTTCCTTCAAGTCTTTATCCCCATTTATTATTTACACTGTTGCACATCTTTCTACACTTTTCTGCCTAGACCTTCATTGCTACTCAAGGAAAATCTATGGATGTTTTCACCAGTCTCTGAATGTGAACAGAGTTCCTTTGAAGATTGGGGAGGGTCAGTGCAGTCCAACCACTATCTTTGAGCAGCGACATCTGTTCTGGCTCTGTTGTCACAGGTTCAGTGCTTGCAGGTCAGTCAGCCACTAACTTCTTGTCCAGTGAATTCTTGTTATTTGAGCAATGCCATTTGACATTCGGAAGGTACAATGCCAATGTTGGCACCTTGCAATCATGGTGTCTTCTTACTGTGCACAATGTGGACAAGTTAGAGCCACATTACAGACTTATTCTGCACCCAAAGTTTGTGATTCTTAACATTTGTTTCTGGGAAAGAGAGGGAAGTTGTTCTTTCAGCCTGCAATGCTTTAGTATGCTAATTGAGTCAGGTTAAATGAAAATCTTTATTTCTCCCAGGAAACGTTTTAAGGTGAATTGCCCCTCATCCAACCTCACTATTAGTTTGAGTGTACCTCAATGAGTTTGTAATGTGACAACCCTGTATAAAGCTGCAAAGAATTTGAACACTCATTGGTGAATTGTGATGAATTGTTGAAGATGACTATATTTGGGATTCCATAAGTATAAATATCCTCTTCAAAGAAATGATAACAGTTTCTAAGTTGAGTTGGTTTGAACTTCCGAACCTCAATCTTAAAATGAGAAACACCATCTTCTTAAATTTAAATTGATGCAAGTATTTTTTTAAAGTTGTGTCTTAGAATTTTTCCAAGGGCCACCTTTTTGCTTTTAGGTATTACGTTTCCATTTTCACTCACTCATTTATTGTGTGATACAGTCATATTTCCATAGTACCTTCTGTATTTGAGTTGATAGATGGATTTGGAATCACACAGAAACAGAATTAGAAGAACTGATCAATATCGTCAATTATCGTTATTAAATTTAAAACTGCAAAACACAAGGAAATGGCCATTAAGCAAAACATTAATTTCTCCGACATATGGTATTTAAACTGATAGAAAACCATAGAGGTAAGTTAGCAACATTATTTCCCCAAAATAAATGACTTACACTTCTAAATATAAAAGGCCATCACATTAAATGTATTTTCCGAAGACTGGCGAGGTCATAGTTAATGCTTTGCTGTCATGTGCACAAAACTGGAAAATTGTAAATGATTTAATACCCTAATTACTGCAACTGAAACCTCAAGCTCATGTGTTAGTTTAACAATTGTCAATGGCATTCCTTTCCCAAGTATAGTCACTCCTGAACTTGATATAGCTTTAAGCTAGGGATTCCATATTCATTTGTAAGTGAGTAACTGCCTCAGTGAGTTCAAGATTCATTTAGATTCTCATTAGCTGAGTGTACCTTTGACGATAGGTTTAAAATTTGAATCCCTATTTTGTAACTTCCTTCCTCTTCTATCCCCCTGCAGCCTCCTGCTGCTCCCTGCCCCCCACCCCCCACCCCTACCCATCAACCTGATCTTGTAACATCAAACCAATTTTATACCTGCCTCCTCCTCACACTTTCTCTGCCAGACAGTCCTTTCCTTGTCAGCTGAAACTCTTGGATGCAGAGGAAAGCACCTCCCAGACTTGGTCCCTGGTAGACACACCCATGGTAACTCCCTCACTGCCAACACTTACTTTCCTAACTGCTCTTGCAGTCACAGGTTGATTTTCTCCTGTCTATCTTGCGTCACCCTCATGTATCCACTGTCCTTTCATCTGAAACTGCTCTGTGACATCCATCGTCTGAGTACATAGGTTGTTCCTCCCTCTGCTGCCCTGCACTTCATCCCTTCACACAGAACTTTTCAGCTCTGATCAAATGGCCAAAGCATTGACTTTTTCTTTTCTGATGAACATTTTAGAGTTCCTTTAGCTTCTTGCAATTTCAAGCACCTGTTTGTCTTTTAATCTGTACGTGGAATTTTTGGCATATTTCATAGAATCCACGACTTTAAAAGTCTTTTTATGTTCTCTAGATCTTTGCTTCTTATCCTAATTTCTAAGGGCTTCAATGTTTTCCTTATAACCATCTTGAGTTTTCTTGTTTTAGCTCCTCATTTATCTTTACAAAATTATGTCTGGCTATCTCTATTCTTGTTCTAACTTCTGCATTACATCTGCTGCTTTCTATTATCAGTTGTCCTTAATAGACAAACTTATCAACTCATTGCAGTGCCACACCTTCCATTTCAATCCTCATTCTCAGTGCTACCTTCTCACTATCGCCATTTGTATCTTTGTGGTGTTCATACTCATTCTGTATTCTGAACTTTTTGATGCTACTTCTTCAGTGATAGTTCACAGGGCCTCCCTGTGATTTCGCAGGTCAGTCTGTGTCATCAGAAAGTCTTTGAGGTCCAGAGAAACGAAAGGCCCTTTGGCCCATCAAGCCTGCACTGGTCAAAAACAAGCACCTAACTGTTAGAGTGTTATTTTCCAGCACTTTGCCTTGGTATCACAGGCTCATGTGTTCAATGTACATTCTGGCCACCAATTTTTTCTGCTGGAATGAGATCTAATTCTCTGAATATTTGTTTTGGGCAAATTAAATAATTTTGGTGACACTACACAGTCTTGTTATTCTCCTTTTTTAATTAGAAACTCATTTGATAGTCCCTCTCCTAGCCCAATGCTCACTGTTTGGTGCAGTACAGGTTCTGGCTATGTCTCAAATCTTCACTGTCAGTGTCAGAGTTCAGCAATGCATCAAGTACCATTGGATGATAAACACAATCAAGCACTTTGTTACAGTTTATGAAGCACCTATAAATGAACTGGTTAACTTCAAAGTCTGCTCTCAGGTTAAATATTCCATCTTTCATTCTTATTGCAGATCTAAATCTAGATATTTCTTCTCCAATCTCGGCTTTCAGGATGTTATTATTTCTTTCTATTATCATTTTCAAGACAGTTTTAATGAGATGACTCATTAAGCTTTCATTGTAAAATGATTGCTTTAGTATTCGCTGGTAAATGAACAAATAATGAATGTCTCAAGTCACTTGCAAGTCTCCTTTGGTTTCTATTTGATCACAAGCTTCTACTTCTGTTTCTCCAAGGGAAATTAAAGAAGTTGTTGCTTCCTCATCGGTGTCTGGAACTTATCCTGTCTCATCAGTTTTACAGCAGCCTTTACTTCTGATATCCTCCATCATTTACCACCATGCCTTGAGAATTCCCTCAGTTTGGAAGGAATTATATGGTATATCCATATATTTTCTATATGTTATGTATGTATATTATATAGAAAAAGAATAGATAGCCAGACATAATTTTGTAAAGATGAAAGATGAGATAAAACAAGAAAACTCAAGATGGTTACAAGGAAAACATTGAATATATGTATTATATTATGTAAATTCTGTCCACATTTTCTGCCAAATACTCTTTCAAATGGTTGCAAAGACAAGTATATGTCTCCAGGCCAATATTCATCTGTTAATGAAGACCATTTAAGGAGATTACTTGGTTATGATCACATGGATGCTAGATCTTGCTGTGCACAACCAGACTGCATTAAAGCAGCAACTACAAATAAAAGCACTTCATTGGCTGTAAAACACTTGGCTGTGCAGAGGTTGTGAAAGGTGCTACAGAGATGCAAGTCTTTTCTATTCCCCCTTTTCACACAGTCCATATGATCTGAGCTTTCAGATCCTGCTTTGTATGAGGGAAGCATGGTCAGAAATCTTCCCCAATTCTGCTGCTAATCACTTTCAAAACTGCAGCAATAACAGCTCCCCTAACTTTCCATCGCTGCACATCAAAGTGCTTACCACAGACATTCCATACAATCAGGAGTACACTCAGAACGGCCACTTCAGTATTGAGAGTGGATCATGTGTCTAACCTGAACTCCCATTGACACTGAACCCTCACAGCAATCAAACTTCACTCACTTCAAAAGTGCAAATGCTCATTTGAATGTTAAAATGCATCTACCCAAACTCCAAGTTCTACTGCCAGGCATGAGTGTATGCCACTATCTACTGGTTTCCCTTCCCATTATTTCTCACAGCCTGATCTCTCTGCCCATCATGCTGATATTGTGCCAGGAAAGAGTTTCAAGCTTGGTTGTTGTGAGAGACGATTTCGGTACAAACAATTGAGATGTGCATGACCCCAAAGTCTAAGGGGAATAGAGCCATAGGGGTAGGGTAAAACATGCTTCTCTATAATAAAGGACGAGACATCTGCTGCTACGGATTGATAAGACCACTCACATTGACAGAGTAGAAAAACAAGTCCTTGATTGATAAGACCACTAACTCTGACAGAGAAGAATAAGTCCTTGACTGATAAGACTACAGGGTAGAAAAACAACTCGGGAGACATCGGCTGCAGACTTTACGATAAGGGTGCAGAATGGAAAAATACTGAACGGTTTAGAATGTGAATCTCGTGACTCTTTAGAGCCAAAGAGGGGAGGGACTTGTCCTGTATTTAATCAGAAACATTGTTAGCCTCGGCGCGCTTTTCTCAGAAGGGTGCCCAACTCTGCAGACTTGCTAATAAAACTTTGTTTTCCTGAATTTGTCTAAAGCGATTATTGAGAAGCGATTTTCGTTTCTAACAAACTTGGGGGCTCGTCCGATCAACACTCCGGCCACGAGGGGGGCTGAGGAAGGACATCGGAGAAGGTGCACCCTGCCGAGTTCGGCAGTCCCTGATTCCTTGCTTGTCGCCCCGCGCGGCTTGAGCGAGTGATATCCGGAAGGCTCAGGAGAACAAAGGAGGGGTGTGGCCGAGGCAGTGGGGACGGTTAACGATCGAATAATTTCGGTGCACCGAACCCAGGTAAGAACAGACTTGCGGGAACCATCTTTCCGGAGAACTGGGGACCTGCGGAGTGCCTGTAGATTTTTCTACAGAGACGTGGGACTCAGGAATCTAGAGACCGGGGCTCGTCTGTGCGAGATTTTGCAGAGACCGTGTTTGCAGAGGAACGTGGACCTACGGGGTGCCTGTAGATTTTTCTACAGAGACGTGGGACACAGGAATCCAAAGACCGGGGGTGCCTGCAAAGGGACCTGGGCGATCACGGGACTGAAGGTCCGGGAATTGGCTAAATAGTGATAGATTATCACGGGATAATACAGGAATCTCCGATTTTACAAAGTCCCCGGCAATGGGAAATAAGGGATCCAAGGCGAATAAGGGACAGGTAGGCTTGAGCGTAGACAATGAAAAATACCCCGGGGTACCTGACGATAGTCCGTTAGGAATGATGTTAAATAATTGGGGTCAGGGTAGGGAAAAAGGAAAATCTAGAAAGAAGATGGTGAGATACTGTCAAACGTGGTCCCAAAAACCTATTCAGGGAGACTCAGTGTGGTGGCCTAAATTCGGCACTGATGAAGACTGGGTCCGGCAAGCTCTAATTTTATATGTCAATTTGAAACCTAATGTTACTCGGGAGGAAAGTGATTACGCCCTTTGTTGGCTACCAGTCACACTATCTTGCAAAATGAAGGTAACCAATGAAGACTCGAAAGGGCAGAAAGAATGGGAACCTTTAGATCACTTACCGCCGCCCTACGTGACCCCGTCTGGCCCGCAAAATAGTCCTTCGGGTGGCGACGATTCAGGGGAAGGGGAAGAAAGCGGGGAGGGACCACCCGGTGCCTCAGGAGTACAGACTAGATCTCAAGCTGAAAAGAGTCACAGACAAAACTCTGTCCTGATTGCAAGAAAGAATCCACTCCGGGAAGTGCCCATGGGAGGCGCGGAAGGAGGGACGGGATATGTGAACGTCCCCTTAACGAGTACTGAAGTACGGAATTACAAGAGGGAGATGAAGGGCCTACTGGAGGACCCCATGGGCCTGGCTGAACAATTAGATCAGTTCCTGGGGCCAAATACTTACACGTGGGATGAGATGTATTCCATCATGGGAACATTGTTCTCTAGCCAGGAGCGACAGATGATACGACAAGCTGCGCTGTTGGTCTGGGAGAGAGAGGGAGGAACAGGAGGGGAGCAGAAATTTCCCCTCACCGACCCTGGGTGGGATAAGCAAACGGAAGAAGGACGACGCAACATGAGGCACATGCGGGAATATTGGATAAAAGGAATAAGGCAGGCAGCCCCGAAGGGGCACAATTTTACCAGGGCCTTTGGGAATCATCAAAACCCGGAGGAAACCCCTACAGACTTCCTAGACAGAATTAGGAAGAACTTGCAGCAGTTCGCTGGGGTGGACCCTGAGACGGAAGTGGGACAACAACTCATACGGGTAGAGTTTGTATCAAAAGCCTGGCCGGACATACGAAAGAAGTTAGAGAAAATGGATGATTGGGATAGTAAACCTCTGAGTGAACTACTACGGGAGGCGCAAAAGGTGTTTGTGAGAAAGGACGATGAGAAGCAAAAGAAGGCGACAAAGATAATGATGCAGACAGTGCAACAAGTGACAGCTGGAAGGAGGGAAAAGGGGGAGCCGTGGCAGGAACTGGAAAGGGGAGAGTCGTGGCAAGAGCAGAGGAAAAGAGGACCGGGGCCGGAACAAAGGAAGGGTGGAGGAACTCGAGGCCGCGACAGGGAAACGAGGAGGATACTCAGATGTTACTACTGTAATGAAGAGGGACATTTTAAGCGAGAGTGCCCCCGCTACAAGCGGGAAGTGCGGTCTGATGGAGGAAGATTAGGGAGGTAGGGGGTTCCTACCCTTGGGGCAAAAGGACTATCGACAGGAACCCCTGGTAAACTTGAAAGTAGGGCCCCAAGGGTCGGAGATCACATTTATGGTGGACTCGGGAGCCGAAAGATCAAGTATAATCCAAATACCCCCCGGCGCCCGAGCAAGAAGAACAGTTATGGGGGTATCTGGCATTGGAGGAAAGACATTGCAAGTCCCAGTAGTGGAGGACGTGGAAATTGGGTATGAAAACAGAACTACTAAATGAGACCTCCTTCTACTGCCATCGGCGGGGTTTAATTTGTTAGGAAGAGACTTGCAGGTCAAACTAGGGATCGGAACGGTACCAAGTAACGGGGAAATTGTGGTAAGGTTGTTCGCCCTCACCGAAGAAGATGATCAACAAATAGACCCGGGAGTTTGGTACCGAGAGGGGAACAGAGGGGGTCTAAACATCAAACCTCTCCAAATCACCATGTTACCAGGAAGAGGCCCGGTAAGAAGGAAACAATACCCGATTGCTATGGAAGGACGGGAAGGGTTACAACCTGTGATAGAAAGATTAATCACAGATGGACTACTGGAGGAATGTATGTCCCCTTTCAATACTCCAATACTCCCTGTGAGGAAGCCGGACGGGACATATAGGCTGGTGCAAGACTTGCGGGGGTTGAATGAAGTAGTCCAGGCTAGATACCCGGTGGTACCCAATCCCTACACGTTAATGAGTAAAATTCCCCCGAACATGAATGGTTCAGTGTAATAGATCTGAAGGATGCCTTCTGGAGTTGCCCCCTTGACGAAGAAAGTCGGAACCTTTTTGCATTTGAATGGGAGAATCCCTTCACAGGACAAAAGCGACAGTTAAGATGGACAGTCTTGCCGCAGGGATTCACGGAGTCACCCAAATTGTTTGGACAAATACTGGAGCAGATCTTAGGAGGATTTCGGTGTAACACGGAGAATCAATTGCTCCAATATGTCGATGATCTCTTACTCTCAGGACCAAGAGAAGAGGAGGTACGAGCAGACACCGTTGCCCTGCTGAACTTCCTGGGGAAACAGGACCTACGCGTCTCCAGGACAAAACTCCAGTTTGTGGAGCAAGAAGATAGATATCTGGGCCATCAGGTCAGTAAGGGGCATCGCCGTATCACACCAGAACGAATATCGGGGATTACGGGTATGCCAATACCCAGGACGAAGAAGGAAATCAGACAATTCCTGGGGCTAGTAGGGTATTGCCGGATATGGATTGAAAGTTACACCACTCTAGTAAAGTTTTTGTACGACAAACTGGGACAAGAAGGACAAAAGGTGGACTGGTCAGATGAGGAGGAGCAGCGATTTAATATTATTAAAAGTAAACTGATCCGAGCTCCGGTATTGGCTTTACCCACCCTGAAGGAACTGTTCCAGTTATATGTTAATAGCGCCGGCGGAATTGCCCAAGATGTGCTTACCCAGCTGCGGGCAGGGAAACGTCAGCCGGTTGCATTTTTGTCAAAGATGTTAGACCCTGTGTCATGTGGATGGCCGACCTGTATACAGGCAGTGGCAGCTACGGCAATGTTAGTAGAAGAGGCCCGGAAACTTACCTTTGGAGGAAGAATCACAGTATACTCCCCACATTCGGTTAGTACCATACTGGCTCAAAAGGCTCACCGCTGGATAACAGACTCTCGCATCCTGAAGTATGAGACGATTTTGATGACCGGAGACGATCTCAATTTTGCAAAAGATCTCAGTTGCAACCCTGCCCAGTTTCTATACAGACATCCTGCAGATGGGGAACAGGAGCATGATTGTGTGGAATTTGTAGACTTACAGACCAAAAGCTGAGAGGACCTGCAAGAGGCCCCGCTGGGTGAAGGACAGGAACTGTACATCGACGGGTCCTCCCGGTGCATCAGTGGGGTACGGTACAGTGGCTATGCTGTCGTAGATGGCGCAACGAAACGGACGATCGAGTCCGGACGACTGCCCGGGAAGTGGTCAGCCCAATCCTGTGAGTTGTACGCCCTCCAGAGGGCCCTGAAGTTATTGGAAGGGAAAGTGGGGACCATATATACTGACTCAAAGTATGCATACGGAATCGTTCATACTTTCGGGAAAATCTGGAAAAAGCAAGGATTGATAACTTCCCGGGGAAAATAATTAGCTCACGAACAAATGATCAGCCTAACGTTGGAAGCCCTGGCGTTGCCTACAGAACTCGCAGTAGTCCATGTACCCGGTCACCAGAAGGGGTCGACACCGGAAGCGGTGGGAAACCGGCTGGCAGATGAGGAAGCCAAGCGGGCAGCGGTCGAAAAAGCCGTCCAATTATTAACATTAATACCATTGAGGGAAGGGCTCGCTAAACAACCCGTCTTCACCCAGGGGGAGATTGATAAAATGGATCAATTGGGTGCCCGGCTAGAAACTAACGGGAAGTGGACGGTTCCTGATGGGAGACAAGTACTGAACAAACAGATCACCCGGAGTATTCTGCACTGATTACACCATCAGACCCACTGGGGGGTGCAAGCCATGTGTGACACGGTCTTGAGAGACTATGTATGTAGGGGGATATACACGTTAGCCCAACAAGAAATAGTCGGATGCCCCACTTGTCAACATATTAACAAGAAAACCATGCGTTCTATGCCAGCTGGTGGTCAGCCCCTCGCAATTAGGCCATTCCAGAGGATCCAAATTGACTTTACAGACTTACCCCCAGTACAGAAATGGAAGTATCTGCTAGTAATAGTAGACCATTTCACTCACTGGGCAGAGGCTTTCCCAACCGCCAAAGCCGATGCACCAACCGTGGCCCGACTATTGTTAGAGAACATAATCCCGAGATATGGCATAATGGAATCTACCGACTCAGACTGCGGGACACATTTTGCTTCTAGGCTACACCATTTGATCTGTACTGCCCTGGGTATCCAATGGAAATTCCATGCACCCTGGCATCCCCAGAGCTCGGGTCGAGCTGAGAGAATGAATGGCACACTCAAGACCCAATTGACTAAGCTGATGTTAGAAACTAAGTTACCCTGGCCAAAGTGCCTTCCCATTGCCCTATTGAGGATACGTACAGCACCTCGCCGGGATATCGGGGTCTCCCCCTATGAGATGCTGTTCGGATTACCATATTGGAGTAAGGTTGATGGGTGTCCCACTCTACAAGGGGGAGATGTATTTGTCAGAGACTATTTACTGGCCTTATCCCTTTCTTTTGCAGAACTCCGGAGGAAGGGTCTCCTGGCTCAGACTCCGCTGCTCGACTTCCTCTTGCATAAGGTGGAGCCCGGAGATTGGGTACTTGTAAAGATCTGGAAGGCCGAAAAGCTCCAGCCACAGTGGGAAGGACCGTTCCTGGTCCTGTTAACAACTGAAGCCGCTGTTCAGACGAAAGAAAAAGGGTGGGCCCACGCATCGAGGATAAAGGGGCCTATTCCGCCAGAAGGAGAGAGCACTTGGACATGCGGGCCAGGGGACAAGCCGTTGGTGGTAAAGCTGAAAAGACAGCGACAATGAACTCTACCTGGACTGTATTGGTGGGGATATTGATCGGTTTACTCCTGTATGTGGGGGAGGGCGAGGGGAGATGTGACAAATGTCGGACTACGGTGAGACTTGGGAGTCAGATCTACTCGGGATCATTTGTGTCTCACTCCCATGTGAACGATCGGTGTTACGATGTGAATGCACGGCAAGAATGTTGGGAGGATGGAAAACCCTATTATCAGGTGTATAATAAAGGGTACGGTGGCAAAGCCCATGGATGCCCTAACAATGACCGCTGGGTGTGTGTTAACAAAGCTGGGCAGTGGGGCCTACCCTCTGTGTTGCTCAAAGAACATGTGGACAGAGTCAAGGAGACAATAGTACAGAACATTGAACGGAAGTTAGAGAAAGAGCGCAACAGTCAAAGGACGGTCGTTGTCTCCAAGGTGCCGTCTATATACAAGGAGGTAGAAGAAAAGATCAAACTCCCCGATGTAACACAGAACCTGTTTATTGATCTTACGTCGAGGATAGCCACCGTGTTAAATATTAGCAATTGCTGGGTTTGTGGGGGGCCACATATGACTGAACAATGGCCGTGGTCTGGTCAAAGCTTAGATATATGGGAGTTGCTTCAGTATAATTGGACACATGTCAATGAAAGGAAAGGGCAGGTGTGGAGACTGACTAACAGCCCGGAAGGCCAGTTCTGTGTTGAAGGGAAAGGGAAGGTTGAGGTAGGTATCAGCCCCTGTCAGAGTGTGTTGAATGCAACCACACAAGTCTGGTGGCCTGAGGATATCACATGGTACATTGCGAAACAGGAGAACCGCAATTGTGTGAGGCTGAGTGATGACTCTCTGTTTTGGAATTGTAGCGGCTCCGGCCCTTATGAGGGCATCCCTGGGATAAAAGAGGTGTGGAACGAAGTTGCGAAACAGGGGGGCCCTGCCCCAGATGGCCTATTCTGGATATGCGGTAATCAGGCATATGCCAAGTTGCCCATAGGATGGGCTGGGGTATGCTTCCTGGGTCTAATTAGACCAGAGTTCTTCTTATTACCCCGGGAGGAGGGCCACGACTTGGGGGTTAAACTATTTGACTCCCTGCGGAGGCCAACAAGGGATATCCAAGTTGGTGATTAGGGGGATGAATGGCCACCGGCCCGTATTATTGAATACTACGGGCCTGCTACATGGGCACAGGACGGATCATGGGGATACCGTACTCCTATCTATATGTTAAATCGAATTATCAGGCTCCAAGCAGTCGTAGAGGTCATTACTAATCAGACCGCCCTGGCCCTGGAGTTGCTGGCTAAGCAGCAGAATCAGATGAGGGCTGCTATATACCAAAACCGGCTTGCCTTGGATTATCTGTTGGCCTTGGAAGGGGGCGTGTGCGGGAAGTTTAACCTGACTAACTGCTGTCTGAAAATTGACGATAATGGTAAAGCGGTTTTGAAGATTTCCGATAAAATCCGGAAATTGGCCCATGTGCCGGTACAATCCTGGCGTCCTCTTGGTGGCATCGGATGGTGGGATGGTCTCTTAGGTGGTAGTTGGTGGCTGGGGGGGGGCGTAATGCTTTTACTCATCTTACCCTGCCTGACCCCCTGTGTTCAATCTTTAATCCAGAAAAATATTTCCCAACTCCAGGCAGTGGCGGTACCCCAACATGGAACGCAGGAACTTAAGGTGCTGTTGCTGCGAAAGACCAAGGATTTCCCGGGCCCTTGATGGGAGGAGGCTTATCTTTGTCATGCACATCTTAAAAAAAAAGGGTGGAATTGTGAGAGACGATTTCGGTACAAACAATTGAGATGTGCATGACCCCAGAGTCTAAGGGGAATAGAGCCATAGGGGTAGGGTAAAACATGCTTCTCTATAATAAAGGACGAGACATCTGCTGCTACGGATTGATAAGACCACTCACATTGACAGAGTAGAAAAACAAGTCCTTGATTGATAAGACCACTAACTCTGACAGAGAAGAATAAGTCCTTGACTGATAAGACTACAGGGTAGAAAAACAACTCGGGAGACATCGGCTGCAGACTTTACGATAAGGGTGCAGAATGGAAAATACTGAACGGTTTAGAATGTGAACCTCGTGACTCTTTAGAGCCAAAGAGGGGAGGGACTTGTCCTGTATTTAATCAGAAACATTGTTAGCCTCGGCGCGCTTTTCTCAGAAGGGTGCCCAACTCTGCAGACTTGCTAATAAAACTTTGTTTTCCTGAATTTGTCTAGAGCGATTATTGAGAAGCGATTTTCATTTCTAACAGTTGTCAATGCCTTTGTTGATGAATATTG
Source organism: Chiloscyllium plagiosum (assembly GCF_037043375.1). Lineage (NCBI taxonomy): Eukaryota > Metazoa > Chordata > Chondrichthyes > Orectolobiformes > Hemiscylliidae > Chiloscyllium > Chiloscyllium plagiosum. Next base: position 87,574,826 of record NW_028270149.1, on the reverse strand, counting down.
TCATTACATTCATTGATAAGATCTGAAGCATTGCTATGGCTTTGGTGTGTTGGAAGGTCCACATTTCACCACAGGGCACAATGCTGTATCCCTCCCCCCTCCACAAAATAAGGGAAGACAATATATTGGAAAGAGAGTGTGAAAACCAGGAACATCTTTCACTCATCATGAAGGACAGAGTCACTGCAGTAAGGCAGGTCAACTCATCCGCAAGAGTTTATCCCTGAATTCGGGGGTGGGGTGGGGGGGGGGGTGCTCAGTGAGAGCAATGTGACACTCGATGCATGGGTGTAAGGTACCTTGTCATGCCCTTTGTGACAAAGTATTTGCAGTTCAGAACACAAGTCAGTAGCGTTGATGATCAAACACAGTGTCTGCTTTTCATCATTTGTCTGAGCATGGATCCAAGACCCAGATTCATTGATCCTCAGACACGGCTTCAATGACTTGGATGAATGTTTAATGAGACATTCTCAGAGGGACACCGAGAAAGAATTTTGCTACTCTGTGAAAGAATAAACTCTGATAATAATGCCTGATATTTCACTTGCCTGCCAATCTGAGAGGGGTCTTTCTGAAGCAGCTCAGGATCAATAAAAGAAACGGTGGCCAGGGGATTGAGAATTCATCTTTACAAATTAAAGATTCTTTACAAGATGTTTCAAGCTGCTGACTCATGCTGGGAGACAGTTTCCAACAGCGTTGTCCAACTCTGCAATCTTCCCATATTCTTTCAATGCGAGTTCAGCCGAACAACGTTGAGTGGTAGTTTGACTGCAGGGGCATCACCCAATCCTTTCCTCGTTTTCATCACTGCATGGTCCAGCAATGGACAGTAATAAGGAACAGGATTTCTGACTGATCTCTCACCTTTAAAGGCAAGATAGCACACAGCACAGAAACAGGTTACTCAGCTCATTGAGATTGTTGAGCCAAATCTTTTGAAGAATATTTGGAAAATACTTTAAATTACTTGCTTCCCAACCTCTCAAGAAACTGACCTACAACAACAACTTAGGCACCTAAACAAACTCAGCTTAGAAGTCACCTAGTTTTCATTCAGACTAAATCATCATAGAACCAGAGAAATTCTGATATGCTTGGCTCAGGATTACACCAGATTGTGAAGGGAGATGGATGTTTTTGAATGAGTGATGTTGTTGCTATGGTGACTCAGGAGGAGACATGTGATTGCCGATGTGACAATGAGAATATTTAGTTCTTAACCTCAATTAAGTGTCAACTTGAGTCAGGGAAAGCCACATTTTACATTAATGAGATGGTAAATTAGCAGGATCCACAGATCACTCGAGAATGCAGGCAGGAATTATTAATCACTCCTAATTAAATCCAGTCCAGGCTAAAATTACTGCCAACATATAGGATCATACATTGTCAAATGCAATAACGAGCAAAATAGCAAAGGGAAATAGACATTTTGTTTAACTTGCATGTATAACATTTAGTGAGAATCAATTGGACGTCTCTCTCTCGGGTTCAGTGGCAAGGGAATGTTTCTCTCTCTGTCTCTCAGGGACAGTGAGCAGGACACTCTCTCAGGGTCAATGAGGGGCAACGCTCTCTCTCTCTCTCTCTCTCTCTCCCCCCCCCTCCCTCTCTCTCTCTCCCCCAGGGTCAGTCAGTGGGAACCATCTCTCTTTTCATGCCAGAAAAGCAGTAGGAGCTTTTCTGTAATTTCCTTTCAAGCATTCGTGAATTGTTCATTTTTACCAGGTTTATCCTGTGAGAACAAAACCTCAGTCCCATCAATCTTGACTTCTCTCTTCAATATGCACTAACTAATTCTCTTTTTTTTTATTAGTAATGTAAGAATCACAGCTAAATATATTTTGAGCTGAACCTGATGTTGTGGATCTTATTCCAGTTCCTGGTGGTGATTGAGAGATGTATGATGGCTGAGTGATTTCTTTCAAGTTTTGAAGACTGTGAATCAGCGTTCGCCTTTGCTCTGTGCTCAGCTCTAGTCCCTTCTCTGTGCTTTGGAGTGAGGGCTTGGATTAATCACAGGATTAATCATTCAGAACCACTGGGGAGACAAGTTCGAAATCTGAATTCAACAAGAATCTGGAATTAAAAGTTTATCCCAATGGTGACCATGTAAACCAATTTTGATTGTTGACTCCCATCTGGGTCACTCATGTCTTTTATGGAAATAAATCTGCCATCCTTACCTGGGCTGGCCTATATGTGACTCCAGACCCACATTAATTTGGTTAACTTTTAACTGCCCTCTGGGCATTTAGGGATGGGCAATGAACATTTACATAGCTGGTGACATCCACACTCCATGAATAAGTTTTTAAAATGAGACTTTTCAGTTGGAATGCATTTAAATACATATATTATAGAGGTATAGGCTGTGATGCCAACCAATACTAGCTTGTGATTGGGGTAGTTTGTTGCCACCATTCTCGTTGTTTGACTGTACCAAAGATCTACTTGTCTTACACTGGTCGAGAAAATCCACTGGCCAATCTTAATAAGAAGAGGATTTTGTTGTAAATGAGCAGGAGTTTATTTATGATAGCACTCAGGTACAGATTACGGCAGCAAGTTAAAACATCCTTACTAAGGTTGGGAGAGACGATCCAAATATAATTCTGCCTTGCATCATGCAGGATCTTATAACATCTTTGGATTCATATGGAGCTTAATCTAGTCTCCATCATTAACGCTTGAAGAATCATGTTATATAACGACAGGGGCTTGTAGTTGTGTTTGACTGCAAGTGTCTCTTCCTTAGATAAGGCAATCATTCCAAAGGGTTTGGGCAGGTTTAATCAAAAAACCAACACAGGTTGAGGAGAATCACCTGAATGATTGAATTGGTACAGCCAGCTACCTGGACAGAAAGGGCACATTTGAAGACCACAGGCCAGATCTTGGTGCTTTCACCTCCTGTCCATGATTGTGGATTGACAGAGAGGATTCCTTCCTCCTCTATAGTGCTGCTATGGCCCACTGTGCACCATTGGGCATCGAATAACACTGTGAGCAAACCATATACAAGTTTCCTTAAGAAAACTGCAGTCTCTACAATTCTGAGGGATAGGATTGATCTGCACTTGAAGAGGTAGGGATTAATCAAGGACAGTCAGCATGGGGAGGTCATTTTAAGGGGAGGTCATGTCTGACCAACTTGAATTCCTTGACTAACCTAACTAACTTGCTCTAGTACAAACGCTCTCATGTAAAAGACCTCCGTCTTATGCTTGTGGGTCCACAAAGAAAAAAAATCACATCTATCAACTTTACTAGAGTCATAGAGTTATAGAGATGTACAGCATGGAAACAGACCCTTTGGTCCAACCCGTCCATGCCGACCAGATATCCCAACCCAATCTATCCCCACCTGCCAGCACCCAGTCCATATCTCTCCAAACCCTTCCTATTCATATACCTATCCAAATGCCTTATAGATGTTGTAATTGTACCAGGCTCCACCAATTCCTCTGGCAGCTCATTCCATACATGTACCACCCGCTGTGTGAAAAAGTTGCCCGTTAGATCTCTTTTATATCTTTCACCTCTCACCCTAAACCTACGCCCTTTAGTCCTGGACTCCCCAACCCCAGGGAAAAGACTTTTACCAATTTACCCTTTCCATGTCCCTCATAATTTTGTAAAACTCTATAAGATCACCCCTCAGCCTCCGACGCTCCAGGGAAAACAGCCCCAGCCTGTTCAGCCTCTGCCTGTAGCTCAAATCCTCCAACCCTGGCAACATCCTTGTAAATCTTTTCTTGAGTCCCTTCAAGTTTCACAACATCTTTCCGATTGGAAGGAGACCAGAATTCTTTGAGGAGGTAACCGCAGGATAAAGGGGAACCAATGGATATAATATTTAAATTTCTAAAAGGTACCACACATTAGGCTATTTAAGATCAGAGACCGTTGTGTTGGAGCTAATATATTAGCATGGATAAAGGAAGAGCAAACTGAGAGAAAATGGGGAGTTGGAATAAAGGACATTTTCTGGATGGTGACCTGTAATTGTGGGGTGCTGCAGAAATCAGTGCCAGGACCACAGCTACTTTCTGCAACTTGATTAATGCAAGTAAATGTACTATTGCAAAATTGGTGGGAAAAATAGGCGGGAAGGCAAGTGGTGAAGTAAACATAGAGTCTTCAAGGGATACATTCAAGTTAAATGAATGGGAAAAGTGTGGCAGATGCGATAGAATATCAGAAGAGGAGAGGTTATGGACTTTGATAGGATGAAGAGAGGAGTTGAACATTATTTAAATAGAGAAACGCCTCAAAAAGCTACAGCACAGAGGGTTTTAGAAGGTCATGCATAAATCACAAAAAGCAAGAATCCAAGTTTAGCAGATAATAGGGAAGTAGGCCTAAATGGAATGTTGGCCTTTATTTTGAAGAGAATTGAGTATTAATATGGGGAAGTCTTGTTAAAGTTATGGAACACATTAACTAAATCACACCACAATACTGTGATTTGGAGATGCCGGTGTTGGACTGGGGTGTACAAAGTTAAAAATCACACAACACCAGGTTATAGTCCAACAATACTGTGAACAGTTTAGTCCCCTTATTTAGCCTTATCAGTTTATCACAATTATGAGCAGCAAGATGGAAGAAGTTGCTAAAAGTGCTACTGGTCAGTATTTATTTACCAATAAAGTTCTCACTGTTGCTTAGTTTAGGTTCTTACAGGGCCTCTCAGCCTCTGAAATCAATACAGCATTGGTCGAAATTGAAGCTGGCCAATTACCATCCCTTCAGTCTGTTCTTTCTCATCAGCAAAATGATGGAAGGCGTCATCAACCATGCTATCAAGCAGCACTTGCAAAAGAATAACCTGCTCACTGATGCAGAATGGCCTACTCCTGCACCTATTCTCTATTGTCTATTGATGCTCACTTCCGATTCTGCCAGGTCTACTTAGTTCTGGATCTCATTACAATCTTGGACAAAACAGCTGAAATGCAGAAGTGAGGTGAGAGTATATGCCCTTGACACAAGGCCGCATTTAACAGCATATGGTATCAAAGCTAGCATCAATGGGAATCATTCGGAAACTCTGGTGGAAGTTATACATGGCACACAGGAAGCTGGTTGTAGTGATTGGAGATCAGTCATCTCAACTCTAGGATATCTCTGCAGGGGTTCCTCAAGATAGTGTCCTAAACCTAATCATCTTCAGCTACTTCATTAATGACCTTCCCTCCATCATAAGGTCAGCACTATTCTCGACTCCTGATACTGAAGTACTTCATGTCCAAATACAACAAGACCTGGACAATATCGAAGATTGGACTAACAAGTGGCAAGTAACATTTATGCTGAAAATGTGTTGCTGGAAAAGCGCAGCAGGTCAGGCAGCATCCAAGGAGCAGGAGAATCGACGTTTCGGGCATGAGCCCTTCTTCAGGAATGAGGAAAGTGTGCCAAGGGGGCTAAGATAAAAGGTAGGGAGGAGGGACTTGGGGGAGGGGCGTTGGAAATGCGATAGGTGGAAGGAGGTCAAGTTGAGGGTGATAGGCTGGGGTGGGGGGTGAAGAAGTCAGGAAGAAGGCGGTTAGGAGGGCGGTGCTGAGTTCAAGGGATTTGACTGAGACAAGGTGGGGGGAGGGGAAATGAGGAAACTGGAGAAAACTGAGTTCATCCCTTGTGGTTGGAGGGTTCCTAGGCGAAAGATGAGGCACTCTTCCTCCAACTGTCGTGTTGCTATGGTCTGGCGATGGAGGAGGCCAAGGACCTGCATGTCCTTGGTGGAGTGGGAGGGGGAGTTGAAGTGTTGACCCACGGGGTGGTTGGGTTGGTTGGTCTGGGTGTTCCAGAGGTGTTCTCTGAAACGTTCTGCAAGTAGGCGGCCTGTCTCCCCAATGTATAGGAGGCCACATCGGGTGCAGAGGATGCAATAAATGATGTGTGTGGAGGTGCAGGTGAATTTGTGGTGGATATGGAAGGATCCCTTGGGGCCTTGGAGGGAAGTAAGGGGGGAGGTGTGGGCACAAGTTTTGCATTTCTTGTGGTTGCAGGGGAAGGTGCCGGGAGTGGAGGTTGGTGGGGGGTGTGGACCTGACGAGGGAGTCACGGAGGGAGTGGTCTTTTCGGAACACTGATAGGGGAGGGGAGGGAAATATATCCCTGGTGGTGGGGTCCATTTGGAGGTGGCGGAAATGACGACGGATGATACGCTGTATATAGAGGTTGGTGGGGTGGTAGGTGAGGACCAGTGGGGTTCTGTCCTGGTAGCGATTGGAGGGGCGGGGCTCAAGGGCAGAGGAGCGGGAAGTGGAGGAGATGCGGTGGAGGGCATCGTCGATCACGTCTGGGGGGAAATTGCGGTCTTTGAAGGAGGCGGCCATCTGGGCTGTACGGTATTGGAACTGGTCCTCCTGGGAGCAGATGTGGCGGGTAACATTTATGCCACACAGATGCCAGGAAATGATTATCTCCGACAAGAGAGAATCTAACCATCATCTCTTGATATTCAATGCCATCACACTATCATTGAATTCCCCACTATCAACAACCTGGGAATGATGACCAGATAATGAACTGGACTCACCATATAAATACAGTGGCTACAAGAGTAGGTCAGAAGCTAGGAATACTGCAATGCGTAGCTCATCTTCTGATTCCCCAAAGCCTGTCCACAAATGACAGATGTACGATGAAGTTATTGTGACACAATGCATTTGACAACTTGCATTTCTGGCAGAACACTTTAGTGAAGTGCCATCATGTCAGGTTATCAAACAGCGAGTCAAATTTCAGTATGCTTGGACTGATCACGGGTATCTTGATCAAACAGTCATGTCAAAGGAGGGGAGATGGAGGAATAGATATTTCAAGAATTTGGAGCATGGTAGCTGAAAGCACAGCCGTCAATGCTGAATCCATTAAAATCAGGGATGTGCATGAGGCCAGAATTGGAGGGACACAGAGAGACATAAGAATTTGAGCTAGTGCTCTGGAAGTGAACACTTGAACGAGCACTGTTCAGTGAAGCAGTTTGGAATTGTGAGAACAAACGCCAATTCATTCACATTGACCTATTCAATGACCCAGTATTTTTGGTGGTAAACACAGGATTAAAACATAAAATGCACAAAGGTTGCACAGCAATCCTTCATTAGTCTGGTTTCAAGTCCGTGAGCAAGTTCTTGAGAAACTTAAAGAAGTGAATGTTTTACAATGCACATTCCAGGCACACCAGAAAACCATTGAGATCAGGGCTCTTAACCTGGAAGCAGCCAGGTAGCAGAGCTAGTTATAAACCAGTGGGAGCAGTGATCCTTATACCCAGAAGAAGTGACAATTACAGATTACAGGAAATAAGGAGAATGCTTGTGGCATTCTGAAGGCTAGTTCTTACATACAAACAGAGGACAAAAATAGACTGATCTGATTTTAACCCAACTCTACATTCCTGCACAGCCCCCCAGTCATCTTCACCTCCTTGGCAATCAAGAATCTATCTGGCTCTGCCTTAACCTTTCTTTATTCATGGCCTTTTGACTCACAACCTCAGAAAGTTTTGTCCACATCTGTCTTAAATGGGTAACCCCGTACTGTACACAATACTCTAGATTTGGTCTCACCAATGTCCAGCATATCATCTCTAATCTTGCATTCAATTCCATTCACAATAAATGCAGTTTTTCTGAAATGCATAAACCAGCCTTTGTTCTGTTCTGTCTCATGGTCAGTATGTTAACGTAACTTTCAAGATCTTGCTCATGATACTTTTACTGCATCATAATATTGTGGGGTATAAAGGTCTCAGACTCCATCCTAACCACAACCTCCTGAAACATTATTGGAAGCATATGATTCTTTGTAATTTAATACCAGCACTGGCATTAATGTGTCTGTAAATGTAGGGATGGAAAGTGTCTGCTGTACTCTTCAATCCTCATTATCAAGTTATTTATTAAATTACCGGCGATAACAAAACTATTGCTGCATCAAGTAAAATATGCTCCTAAAGCCAAAAATATGTATCACCCTTCCCTTCCTCAGCATGGGGCTACTCAGACTCATGCGAAGTGCTGTTGCATTGAGAGCTGGTACAGCTTTATGCTTGCCCCAATTTCCCTCATGGTTTCTCCAGACATCATGAGAGTCTTTGGGTTGCTTTATTCACAGCTCTTGCTTCCACTGTGCTACAGCTCACTATTCTACAGCTTCTGCTTCTATCTGCCAACTGCTGATTTGTGTCTCACTCCTTCCTTGGAGCTTCGGCCTCTTCTCCACGCTTCAGCCCACACTCAGGGCTCATAGACCCTCCTCTTAGAGGACATCGTTGCTCCCCCATTACCACTGCTGGTGGATGTCTGGCCAACGGCAGACTGCAACCATAGAGAATGCCCTACAGCAAACATAAGGTCTGTAGGCAGACCCTCACCATAGACTGGAGTCAGGAGTCAGGACACCAAATGACCTCTAACCTCTTCTCTGTTACCCAAACCCTTCTCAGCCAGTCAAGAGTGTGGTGCTGGAAAAGCACAGCAGCTCAGGCAGCATCCGAGGAGCAGGACAATCGACGTTTCAGGCATAAGTCCTTCTCATCCAGTGTAAAATTCTGATCAATCAAAATGAGACTGAGCTGAGTGATGTAACCAGGCATGACCTCGTTTCTTGACATCAGTCATTCCTTCTCAATTATTCCTCTTTTGAATTAGTGTCTCTCATTTCCACTCTGGGGGCTTTTCCACTCATTAAGCAAAACTCTTCAGAAGAAGGAGACTGTGAAAGTCGAAGGTACAAAACACATGACAGACTGAATATTTTACATATTGGAAAGATGTTTCCTCGCAAGTTAATCCAAGTGGGAATGACAATCCATTGATTAGTACTTTGAAGTTGCTAGTCTGGGTCCCAGCCAACACTTTCGGAAATGATTCCATCGTTGAAAGAATGAAGCCAATAAAAATGTTGCAGGATTATACAAAACGCATAGGGCAGTGGGAGCAATACAAAAGTGGAATATGAGGGATACTGGAAATAATAACCGTTAATGCAAGGAATATTCAGCACACCAGGCTGAATTGAAGGACACAGAGACAGGGTCAATAACACACAAAATTACAAAATAAGATCAGAAGTAGGCCCATTCTGCCCATCAAACCTGCTTTATCATTCAGTAAGATCTCATATGATATGTTTGTGTTTCAAATTCCACATTCCTATGTACCGCAGATAATCCTTTGCTTCCCTTGCCTGAAACAATCTGTCCACCTTCGTCTTAAAAAATATTCAATGACCCACCTTCACCGCCTCATGAAGCAGAGTCACAAACCACTGAAAGAAAATAAAATTCTCTCACCTGTGTCCCGAAAGGGCAACCGTTAATTTGTAAACATGGTTTATTTCCAGGTCAAAACTGCACGCAGAATCCATCAATGCCCTCCATAACATCTGCACTCTTATGCTCAGTTCCTCTGATAGTAAAGGATAGCATTCTATTTGTCTTCCTAATTACGTGCTGTACCTGTTTCTAACCTTTTGTAACTCAAGCATCAGACACTTCGGTCCCTCTTCAACTCAGAATTCCACAGTCAGTCATTCTCCATTTAAGTAACAGCCTGCTCCTTTATTCCAGTTGACAAATTAAACAACCTCGCAGTTTCCCACATTACACTCCATTTGCTGGATTTTTGCTCTCTCATTTCACCTATCTATATCAATCTGCATCCTTGTTGAGTCATGTTCACAACCTACTTGCCTAACTATATTTATGTCATTTGCAAATTTAGCAACCACCCCTTCAATCTCCTCACCTAAGCCATTGATATAAACTGTGAAAAGTTGAGGGTCCAGCACAGAACCCTACAGGAGCTCACTTATCACATGCTGCCAATCAGAGACTCATTTACATAATCACAGTTTTCTAATACACAGTGCTTGTGGTGTTGAGTTTGAACTGGGAGAGGGGTGACACATTAAGGTGAGGTGCACCCTCAGCCCTCATATTAAAAGAATGCTCAAACGAAAACAAGCGATTCCAAAAATGATCACAAAAGTTAATCACGATTTCAGAATAAATGGAAAATTATATTTGAAATAAAAACAGAATGTACTGGTGAACCTCAGCAGGTCAGACAGAATCTGTGGAAAAAGAAACAGAGTTAATGTTTTGAATCCACAGAAGCTTTTTTTTGGAACTGAAGTGATATCTAAATCTTGTCAGTCTTCAGTTACGTGAACCTGGTCCTTCCCAGCATTTTGTCACAAGGCTATTAATTAATTTTGTGAAATAATTGTCTGCTGTTTATCACCAAATGATTGTTGCGTATTCCTCGAATAACAGTTAGGGAATGTGGTCCATATTATGTTGTTGTGGATAGTAGTATTATCCTGGATTAATAATCTGGAATCTGACATAAATACTACAAAGACATTAATTTAAATATAATCAGAACAAGTGCAGAATTCAAATCAGTTAAATTAAACACATCTGGTATAAGGAGTGAATATCAGTTATGATGACCTTGAGAACTGTCAGGCTATCAAAAAATATCATCTGGCTCATTATTATACTATAGCGAATGAAATCTTCTGCACTAACATCGTATTTCTTTATGTTTGTTCTTTAATAGGATGTGTGCCATTGTTGGTAAGACCAGCATTTGGTGACCATCCCTAATTGCCCTCAAACTGAGCAGTTTGCTCATGGCCAATTCAGGGGGCAATTATCAGGTGGCATGTATCCTGCCACGATGGCTGGTGAAACTTAGAAATGAAGTTATCTGGAATTAAAAGCTAGTTTCAGGAACAGTAACCATGGAACAATAATTGATTATAACAAAAGCTCATCTGGTTCTGAGCTAATATTATTCGGGGACAAAACTTCCATTCTTACCCGCTCTGCCCTACTTGTGATTCCAGACCCCTAATAATGTGGTTGACTCTTTTCTGCCCTCTGAGGTAATAGAGGAACAAAGTATCTGAATCACGATTTGCAGTGGCTCATTATTCGAAGTAGCAGGCTTCTGATTTTACTCCTGTGCATGTACCTTTGAAGTGAAAATCTGGTTTACTTGTCGTAAAGGCTAGGCCCAATTTACTGCTAGCTGGTTAATGCTAGGCAGGGCTCTTCTCTCTGGTCAACTGACACTGATACTGCTAACAGAATGTGTGTTGGTAAATGGTCCTTATCACAATCTGGATTCTGTATGGCTGCTTTACCATTTTCCACCCCAATGGTCTTTAGTATCTTTGGTGTTGCTTCATGATTATGTTTGAATTTCATCATTTACACTTGCTTGAGATAAAATAGGTTTCTCCTCTAACCCATTTTTTTCATGGAATTCTGTTTTACAATTCTGCAAACCCATTTTGAATAAGTTTCATGTGGTTACTTGCAAAATTGTATCTACTAACTCCATAGAAAAGATCTGTTGCATTTCAATGTCTTCACAATGGTGTGTTCAGAAAGGTTATTTGTATTTTATTGCATTTTAATGTACTGACTAGCTAGGTTTGCTAACATCTGGTCTTATGTAGTTGCATGTTTAATAGTAGGAATGAAGAGGTAATCTACCCTCTCAAATCTGTTTTGTAGCAAGACTTGGAGATGCTGGTGTTGCACCGGGGTGTACAAAGTTAAAAATCACACAACACCAGGTTATAGTCCACCAGGTTTATTTGGAAGCGTTAGCTTTTGGAGCGCTGTTCCTTCGCCAGCCATCTGACGAAGAAGCAGCACGTCGAAAGCTAGTACTTTCAAATAAACCTGTTGGACTATAACCTGGTGTTGTGTGATTTTTAACTTTGTAACAACAGATTATTAATCCCCTTTTTGTTGTTAAAAGTAATGTCTATTCTCCATAAATCCTTGATGTGGAGATGCCAGTGTTGGATGGGGCTGGACAAAGTCAGAAGCCACACACCAGGTTATAGTCCAACAGGTTTATTTGAAATCACAAGCTTTCAGAGTACTGCTCCTTCGTCACTTCACCTGATTTCATAAATCCTTGGACATAACTGTGAATGCTGGAAATTACATATAATAACCTTATCGTTTCCAAGCATGTTAATGGAATATTATAGGGACATTAAAGTTATAGTTGCCTTACACTTTTATAAAAATAACTCCTATATCAGCTGCTGGGCCTGAAAAACACAAGATGTTAAAATGTGTTATCTCTGCTAAGGACATGACTCAAGTGTAGGCACTTAAAATAGAAATGACTAATTCTAATAAAAGGTGCTGTTATGGGGATAGTTGTGGGGTGGAATGGGAGTGACTCATATTTCTGAAGGTTAAACAGGGCATCCAAGCAAGTGATGAGCCAAATGATGACTTAATGGGAAGGAGGAGGAATGACCTTGAATATCTGTCTTTTGACCATGGGGTGATCAAATAAATGATAGACTTAAAATTTCCAGAATTAAAATGAATAACAAGCTCCTGAGAGGGAAAGTATAACTCTCTTCTGGCGTAAGAAAGCTTCTTGAGTTTGGAGCAACATTAACTCCACTCTGACAGCTCAAGAACTGAGGGCAAGGAAGAGTTAAATTTCTCAATGATCAAAGTGGTCGATCTTCTTTAGATAGATGAAGATTGGGGAGAGAGCTTCCTGGCATTGTGGTTAGGTTGGTAAGAAAGGAAATAAAAGAGAAGAAGGCTGTGAATAGACAAGATACTATAATCTTTCCTGACGAAGGGCCTTTGCCCGAAATGTCGATTTTCCTGCTCTCAGATGCTGCCTGACCGGTTGTGCTTTTCCAGCACCACACTCTTTGACTCTCTATTGTACAGGAGTTTGGTTAGACCACACCTGGAGTACTGTGTGCAGTTTTGGTCTCTTCATCTCAGCAAAGATATTATTGCATAGAGGGAGTGCAATGAATGCTCACCAGGCTTGTTCCTGGGATCACAGGACTGTCCTATGAAATTAGATTGGACAAATTGGACCTGAACCTTCTTGAATTTCGAACAATGAGAGGTGATCTCTTCGAGACTTAAAAAGTACTTAAAGGCTAGTTGCAGATAGGATGTTTTCCCTTGTTGGAAGTATACAACCATGGCCATCTTTATAAATCATGGGGATGTCATTTCAGTCAAAGATGAGGAGAAATTATTTTACTCAGAGAATTGTTAGTCTTTGGAATTCTTAGGCTTTGAGTCTATTTAAGGTAACAATTTATAGATTTCTAATTACAAATGGTGTGCAGGATGGAGATGGGGTATTTATAAGGATTTGTACTGTTCAATCAGCCACCATAGTATTAATTGGAGAGGTGATGACCTGGTGGTATTACCGCTGTACTGCTAATCCTGCTCATGGTAGATGGTGGAACCTGAATTCAAAATAAATCTGGAATCAAGGGACTAATTATAACCATAAATCCATTATCAATTGTTGGGAAAAACCTACCTGGTTCACTAATATCCTTTAGGGAAGGAAACTGCCACCCTTACCTGGTCATAATCCAGAACAATTTGGATGACTCTTAACTGTCCAGTTAGGCAATAAATACTGGTGATGCCAGTGATGCCCTCATCCCATGAAAGAATTAAATAAATTAAATAGTGTCCTCTCCTGTTCCTAAGAGCAGTTGTTAGACAAAGCGATTCCACAACCAATGAGTTAAATCACAGTCCATCCATATCCAGTTGTGAATAGTATAGGCAATTAATAAACTAACAGGAAGCTCCTCAACAGGAAGCTCCTCGATAATACAAGATTACAAGATGTCATAGTTGATTATTAATGGCTGTATCTACACCTGTTGTACCTCACTGGATGGATTGTGTACTATGCACTTATGGATAGATGGTGGGAGTAGTGTTTGAGACCCGACATGTTAAATACCTACACCAACTTTGTTGTATATAGTGTTAATGGTGTTATGAAGGGATGTGAACACACATAAAGATATCTCAAACTTTGAAACAAAGGACATTTTGCATCAGCAGCAATGTTGTACTTACAGGGAGTGCAGAGATCAGATGGTGTCATATATTCTGGAGGAGCTCGTGTGTGAAATAAGGCTATTGAGTGGTTTAACTCTCAGTGAAAAAGAAAATTTGGGAAAACCTATGATGTTTTTTTTAACTGTTATTGGGCCTAAAGTTAACACTCTGCAAATTTAACCCTTTCTTAGTTTTCTACCCAGACTTGAATGTATGTGTTAGTTTGTTTTTACAGTGAGGCAGACATACATTTTCTTAATCCAGCTGTTTGCCAATATTTTTATTTGTTCACAGGATCTGGGTGTTGCTGGCTAGGCCAGTATTTATTGCTGATTTCTACTTACCTTTGAGAATGTGGTGGTGAGCTGAATTCTTGAACCACTGCAGTTCATGTGGTGTCAGGAAACTCACAATGCTTTTAGGGAGAGAAGTCCAGGATTTTAACTTGAAGGAATGGGGATATATTTGTAAGTCAGAGTGGCATGTAGCTGGAGGGGTCTTTCAAATGGTGGTATTCTTACACTCTTTCCTTTGAGATTGCAAACAAAGAGACCTTAGGGTGCAGGTGTATAGTTACATAAATTGGAGTCGCAGGTGAACAGGGTAGTGTAGAAGGCATTTGGTAAGTTTGCCCTTATTGGTCATAACATTGTGTATAGGAGTTGGAATGTCATGTCGCAGCTGTACAGGACATTGGTAAAACCACTTTTAGAATATTGCACACAATTCTGGTCACCCTTCTATAGGAAAGGTGTTATTAAACTTGAGAGGGTGCAGACAAAATTTACAAGTATATCATGGTGAGTGGAGGATTTGAGCTATAGGGAGAGGCTAATAGGCTGGGGCTATTTCCTCTGGAGTGTCGGAGATTGAGTGATGACCTTACAGAGGTTTATAAAATCATGAGGGCCATAGTTAGTGTGAATAGCCAAGGTTTTTGTCCAAGAGTGGGGGAGTCCAAAACTAGAGGATATAGGTTTAAGGTGAGAGGGGAGAGATTTAAAAAGGACCTGACGTGTTAACTTTTCACACAAAAAGATGGTATTTTTATGGAATGGGCTGCCAGAGGAAGTGGTAGAGGCTGGTACAATTACAGCAATTAAAGTCACCTGGATGAGAATATGAATAGGAAGGGTTTAGAGAGATGTGAACCAAATGCTGACAAATAGGACTAGGTCAGATTAGGATGTCTAGTCGGTGCAGATGAGTTGGACCGAAGGGTCTGTTTCCGTACAGTATGACTCTATGATTCCATGATTCTATGGCAGAGCAAATGATTTTACAAGGTGCTATTCAAGCATCTTTGACTAATTGATGGATACCATCTTGTAGCTTGTACACACTGCTGCCACAATGTGCCAGAGGAAGTGGAGTGAATGTTGAAAGTGGTGGATCTGGTGCCAATCAAGCAAGCTGCTTTGTCTCGGATGGTGTCAAGCTTTTTCAGTGTTGTTGGAGATGCCCCCATCCAGGCAAGTGGGGAGAACTCCATCAAACCCCTGACTTGCTTGTTGACGAAAGAAGGCATGAATCTGGAACTCACTGCCTGTAAGGGTGGTGAGGCAGAAACCTCATAACATGGAAGAATGATATGGAGGAGCTGGTGTTGGACTGAGGTGGACAAAGTTAAAAATCACACAACACCAGGTTATAGTCCAACAGGTTTATTTGGAAGCACTAGCTTTCAGAGTGCTGCTTCTTCATCAGGTGGTTATGAAGCAGGACCATAAGACACAGAATTTATTACAAAAGGTTACAGTGTCATGCAAGTAAAATTATATATTTAACAAACCTAGATTGTTATTAAATCTTTCATCTTTTAGAATGGGTTACAAGTTTCAGTTCATTAATATGTAAATCCCAGAACTTCTTTTAAGTCACATTCTCAAAGTAACTTAAGGTTTTATTTTTAAAAGTTGACATCTCAGTTCAGACAATGAATTAAAGGTACGAGGTTAAAGTCTGTCTCTGTCCCAATCTTGAGTTAGATTGGTTCTGTTTCTAAAGTGGAATTTACAACATATTATATGGATTGACTGTCTACATTGACTACATACAGGTTGTGCATTTTTTGAGCAAAATAGAACGTATCTGCAAATATAATTCTGCAAATACAAATTCACTCCATTGACTTACATGTGTATGCACATGCAGTAGACAGAGAGAGAATGTGTGCATGTGAGTGTGTGTTTGCAAGTGTGCAAGCTTGATAAAGTGTGCATGAGTGTGATGGGGAATAAGCCTGTGAGAGGATGCATGTGTGGGTGTGACTGTGGGGAGTGTATGTATGTGCATATGAGAGCATGTGTATGACAGAGGGTTAACATGAGTGTGTGAGTGTGTAAAAGTGTGTGTGAGAGAGTGTATAGTGTAGTGTGGCATGAACCAAGGTCCAGGTTGGGGCCACCTTCCAGGTGGATCTTCAGGTTACCATCCTCCAGGGCGGACTTCAGGACAGGCAACAATGCAAAGTGGCTGAGCAGAGGCTGATAGCCAAATCCAATACCCATGAGGATGGCCTCAACTGGGACCTTGGGTTCATGTCACACTACAGGTGACCCCACTACATTACACACACACACCAAACACACACTCTCACTGGCTTATCACACTCACACACATACTTTACTGAGCTTGCACACACTGCAAACACATACTCTGTCAGGTGCACTCACAGTCACACACACACACTCACGTGCATACACTTACTCACTCTCTCTCCTGCACATGCACACACACATAAGTCTATGGGGTGAATTTGTATTTGCAAACTTATATTTGAAGATACATTCTATTTTGCTCAAAAAATGCACAACCTGTAGGCAGTCAATGCAGGCAGTCAATCCATATAACATTTTGTAAATTCCACTTTGGAAATAGTACCAGTCTGACTCAAGATTGGGACATAGACAGACTCTAACCTCACACCTTTAATGCACTGTCTGAGCTGAGATGTCACCTTTTTTTTATAAAACCTTAAGTTATCTTGAGAATGCGACTTAAAAGAAGTTCTGGGATTTACATATTAATGAACTGAAACTTGTAACCCATTCTAAAAAATGAAAGATTTAACAACAATATAGTTTTGTTAAATATATCATTTTACTTGCATGACACTCTAACCTTTTGCTATAAATTCTGTGTCTTATGGTCCTGATTCACAACCACCCAGTGCTTCCAAATAAACCTGTTGGACTATAATTTAGTGTTGTGTGATTTCTAACATTGAATAAACGTTAAGATGTGCACTTGTGGTGCAATGCATACAAGGCTACAGGTCGTAATGGAAACAGGATTCGAGTAGTTAGGTGGTTGTCTTTAACTGGCACAGACTCAATGGGCTGAAGGGTCTTTTTCTGTTTCTGAGGCCCACAACCTCTGAGTGTAAATGCTTTTCTTCACATCTCCTCTTAACCCTCTACCCCATACCTTAAATCTATGTTCTTGGTAAATGATCCCTCCAGCAAGGGGAAAGCTTTCTTCCTATCTATGCCCCTCATAATTTTTTACATTTTAATAATGTCTTCTCTCAATGTACTCTGCTCTAATGAATACAACCCCAATTGATCCAAATTCTCTTCATCTAAATTCTCCAGCCACCGGCAACATCTGTTAAATCTCCTTTGCATTCTCTGCATCAATGCCAGATTTCCCTCTTCTTAACTCGAAATGGTGGTAACAACTTTAACCAGCTCACCCTTATGAGAACCTGCTTTAATTTATACCTTCAACTAATCCACTAACTCTCTTAGCGTAGCCTTAGACAACTATTTCAACACTTTTTGATCCCAGAAAAAAGTCCCCACTTATAAAAAAACCCAGCTTACATTAATTTTGCACAATTCGCACTCCAAAGTAGAACCCAGCTTGAATGTACATAAGTTTTAGATTAGATTACCTACAGTGTAGAAACAGGCCCTTCAGCCCAAACTGACCCTCCAAAGAGTGACCCACTCAGACCTATTTCCCTCTGACTAATGCACCTGCACACTATGGGCAATTTAGTGTGGCCAATTCACTTGACCTGTGGGAGGAAACCAGGGCAGACACAGGGAGAACATGCAAACTCCACACAGACAGTCGCCCGAAGCTGGAATCAAACCTGGGACCCTGGTGTTGAAAGGCAGCAGTGCTAACCACTGAGCCACCATGCCTCTATGTTTTACTTAGTTTTTACATTCATTTTTACATTCCTGCCTTTTTATTTTTACGTTTACCAACAGAATGTAAAATGTTGCTGCATGCTGAGGGAAAAATAAATATTAATTATTTTAAAATATATAATATCTATTTCTATTCCAAATATCAGAAATAGAGATTCAACCTTTTTAATGTTAACAACAACCTTACAGATATACAAACCTCAGTGAGAGGTCACCCCATCTACACTTTGGAGTTCTTTACTTAATTGGAACAACTGTTATTGCTTTTTTCTTACTTTTCAAATGCTTTCAGAATCAGCAATTTGGTTTTCCATATAGTTTTATCAGTATCAATTTTTGACCAGTCTTCATATTAGCTTAGTATGTCAATTTTATTATCTAATTTCCACAGACACAGTCTCACTGATTTTCTTGATGGATTTCTCTTAAGTCATGCAAAACATTTCGCACAGCCCTGACAGTTTTAGAGACTGCTAAATGAGCAGCAAGTTTTTGATATGACTGAACCAGGTATTAACAAATTTCTGTTTCTCCCTATTTTCCTGAATACATTGAACTGTTAACTTTAAACTCAACTCCAGAGCTATAAACAAATTTCAGACAGCCCTCAACCACTGACAGAACAAATCTAAAATTAAACAGAAATAATCCCTCCTTTTCATAACCATCACAATATGGAAGTACAAATCAAGCTTAAA
This sequence comes from Chiloscyllium plagiosum, assembly GCF_037043375.1. Lineage (NCBI taxonomy): Eukaryota > Metazoa > Chordata > Chondrichthyes > Orectolobiformes > Hemiscylliidae > Chiloscyllium > Chiloscyllium plagiosum. The sequence goes on along the minus strand of NW_028270149.1, from coordinate 87,556,050 downwards.
GTTCTTTGTTCTTTAATCGTAGCACATAAGTTTCCAAATAACTGCAATAAAGCCTACAAAAGCATTATCTGGTGTAACACACAGCATCTACGAATGGAACTGAAATTTGTGTCTCACAGATATGTTCAAGGACATTTCTTTTTTTTAATCAATCTTTTCAGCTGTGTTTATGTTACATAACTGAAGCAGGTAGGACTTGAATCTAGGCCTTCTGACTCAGAGACAAGGCCATTACCAATGTGCCACCAGAACCCTCTGGAGCATTTGAGAAAGACTTCTAATAAAAAGTGACCAGATGTAAATAGTTGATCTGCATTATTTCACAACCCATGGATGAACAGAACCACGGTTATGATTAGTCTCAGTTCAGTGCATACAATTTGTCTTGGGGTTAGAATGCAAAATGACAAGCAAGCCAGACATTGGTGGTCTTCTTAACTGATTTAAACAGATTACTTCCTAAATACTTCTCTGAACCTGGCCGCAACTTCGCCTTGCAGATTTCCTCTTTAACCTGCTGACTGACTTAAATTTGAATGCACATTGCTTTCAGAGCCAAAATGAAAGGCCTGATGGATAAACACAACTGCCAATTGAAGATCAAAAATTACTCAAAACATCTGATGATAATCTTTCCTATTTCCAAGGGAAGATAAGTCTCAAGCCTGCCTCAATCCCTTGCAAATTTCCTACCAGTGAAACATGTCCACAGGGGACACCATTTCCCTAGCCCTACACTCATCCCTGGAACATATAAATAGTAAGGATCTTAGTTATCGACAAAAACTCTGCCTTCAATATCGTAATCCCAAACAAACTCATCACAAAACTCTGAGACCCAGGTGTTGGCTCCACCCTCTGCAACTGCATCCTCAGTTTCCTGACCTCCAGACTGCAATCAGTGCATATAGGCACCCACCTCCCCCACAATAATCCTCAACAATGGCAGCCTACGAGGATGCATACTTAGCCCGCTGCTGTACACCCTGTACACTCATGACTATGTGGCCAAATTTCGTACAAATGACATCTGCAAGCTCACTGACGACACCACCATTGTAGGCCAGATAACAAACAAAGATGAGTCGGAGTACAGGAAGGAGACAGAATACTTGTTATCATGGTGCAATGATAACAATCGCTCCCTCAATGTCAGCCAAACTAAAGAACTGATTATTGATTTTGGGAAGAAAGGAGGACACACCCCTATCTACATCACTCTGTCCTGGACCTCCCATGGAGTTACAATGGTCAAGGAGTCACAACAACGCTTCTTCTTCCCCAGGTGGCTTAGAAAATTCAGCATATCCAAAAGGACACTCACCAATTTTTACAGAGGAACTACAGACAGCATTCTATCTGGGTGCATAATGGCTTGGTATGGCAACTGCTCTGTCCAGGACTTTATGAAACTACAGAAAGTTGTGTACGCAGCCCAGACCATCAGGAAAGTCAACTTTTCATTCTTGGACTCCATCTACACTTCTCGTTACCATGGAAAGGCTGCCAACATCATCAAAGACCCCTGCCACCCTAGGAATACTCTCTTCCATCAGGCAGAAGACACAGAGCTTAAACTCACATACCAAAAAGTTCACAAACAGCTTCTTCCTTGCTGTTATTAGGCTGCTGAATGAACCTTTCTAATTCCAAATCTAATATTGACCTTGCTTTTGTGCACTTCCTGTGCAGCTATAACCTAATATGCCTTACTCTGTCTAAACACCCTAGTATCTGTATGTTAAGATGTGCCTGTACTGCTCGCAAAATGAAACTTTTCACTCTACATAGGTACAAGTGACAACAATAAATCAAATCAAGTCAAAATCAAATTTGCAATGAAAATAGTAAGTGCAAGTGAGACTTGGTACATTTGCATCTGCAGAGAGAGAAGCAAAGTTAATGTTAAAACACAATTACTTCTTTAGAACTTCAAATTTCCAATGTTCATATGTTCAATCTTTTAATCTTGTGTAAATACGCTTTTCTATAAAATTTCATTTAAATGCAACTATTTTTTCCAAATCCCTTCTTGGAAAATGTGGTCAACAAATCTCCAAGCATGAAGACTTCTCAGCGAACTGTCTAAAAATACATCGAAGCATTCCTAATGCTCTCTTTCTAATTTTTGATTTTCATAGTATCTAAAATCATCTCCGATTGAAGATGTTTAATTAATAGTTTTATCTTCCAATCACAGTACAAGTGTTAATGCCGGAGAAAATAACACTTGATATTGCAGATAAATGCTTGTAAACGTTTTGCAAGCACATTATAAATGCATCTTAAATGTATAAATCTAGGAATTATGCAGTTTTTCAGAACATTGTAGAATATATTATGAAATATTCTGAAACGTATACTTCTGATATAAATTCTTCATATAAATATTGTAAATTTGTTAGAGATATAAATGAATTGCAAATATATTGAAAATATATGCCAACTTTATCATTTGGATTACAAATACATGCTAATGCATTATGAATATTTATTTGTTGTACTTTCTAAATGTGCTATCTGTTCATTACTGGGTTCTTTTGTCAGTAATTGATCGGAAAATGGGGTGCTGTGCTAATCTGATACCCTGGCTTAAAATTTTACTCAAGCACACAATTTTGGTTTTAATTGCTAATAAAATCATTTGAACTTGCCGTTAAATGTTAAAAAACAAAACTTGCAAGTTTGCACTTGGGAAGTGATTAAATGTGATATTCATGGAGCTTCTCACATCCGTTTCCACTGAAGATGTAATGAATATTTTTGTTTTCATGGGATATGGGTGTTGCTGACTGGGCCAGCTGCTTTCTTGACTTGCTGCAGTCCGTGTGCTGTAGGTAGACCCACCATGCCTTTAGGAAGGAAATTCCAAGATTTTGACCCAACAGTGTAGAAATAATGGAACTGCAGTAGCTCACGATGCTCTGCCTGGACCCGTTCTTCATCCCATCAACCATTTTTCTCTACTTCCATGTCCAGACCAACGATGACCAGAACTAAGCAATCTCCTCTGCTGCTAACTCCTATAGGCTTCCCAGCAAGGTGGAGCGACATAGCATTCACTGTTTTTAAGATAAACTACAGGATTTTATGGAATAAACTCTCCGTGCATTATCCATCAAGAAAAGATTATACTCAAAGTCGCTGAAGTGTCATGCTATCTCATCCATTAGCAAACTGGAAATTATTTGCAGCTGACACTGCTTCTTTACTGAGATGTCTTTGAACATTCATGGCTGGACCATGCCCACTGTGAAATTAATTAACAACAGGAAATGTGCTCTCCAACCTGGAGATCTAATGGAACATCCAATGGACCAGATTGATAGCTGGTCCATTGTTCTTGTATTGAATACTGGCTAAACTAGTTTTTGTACTCAAGACACCAGTTTGGCCACTTCATGGGATCCTTCGTGCTCAAGCACAGTACCACAAATGCTGCCAAAGTATTCATTTCTCACATTGTGATCTTCCACACAGTGTTACAACAAGGAGAAGAGGGAGAGTTGGAACCTTTCATTCTAAGTAGCACTTGGTTAGTCATAACAAATATTTACTATTGATAAAAGGCCACTTGCATATTCCTGAGTCTGCACATTGTTTTTACAAGCTGAATACTTTACAGACAACCTTTCATCTCAAGTTAAAACTTCCAAAAAGTATAATTCAATCTGAAGATGCAGATTGGAGTTTCAATGCCCCTTTTCAGTCATCAATTTTAGCCCAGCCTGATCCTTGCATATTGATAGGTTCATGATCTTGGCTCAGCCTGGTCACAGCAACCATAGTTTATCCATTTATCCATTTTCAAACACTTTTATGATATCAAAACTCTCAGGTATTGAAATCAGGTTTGGATATCAGTAAATCAATTTTTGTTACATGTGTAATATGCCCCTCATTGGATATACAATGGAAACGCCACAAATGAGAATTCTCCTAGAAATGTCACACCAACACAGAGAAATAGGGTAAGCTATTATCCATAAGGTTGAGGCACCAGGCTTAGTGTCCAATGAGGATCATGACCGTAAACATCAGATGGCATGCTCACTGTGAAATTAACAACAATAAATGTGCTCTCCAACCTGGAGATCCAATGGAGCACCCATGATTCAGAAAAAAACTAGGAGAGAAGCTCAAGCATAAGGCAATCTGTGGCTGTGGCTGTGAGCAGGCAGGAACAGTCTCAATACTTGCTTGGAGCAGTGGCTTATCTCAGTTTTTCATAACTCAGCTATAGTCCTGGCACTGGGTACTGTAGATTGTAGCAGTGTGGTATAACACTGAGGGCTGTATATTAAAGCAGTGCAATCTAAAACTGGATGTTGTATACCTAAGCAGTGTGATAAATCACAGTGTGATAAATCACATTTCAGCAGTGTTGATGTCAAAGAGAGAGAGATGCATATCGATGCTGTGTGATACTACACTAAGTGTTGTATATTTAAGAAGTGTGGTATAACAGAGGGTTTTATAATGAAACAGAGTGATGACAGTATTATATATTGATGCAGCATGAAGTAATACAGTGTTGAATATTGAAGTAGCTTGATCTGACAATGTGTTTTAGTTTTAAGCAGTGTGAAATAACATTGAGTGTTGTATATTGATGCAAAGTGATAAGCGAGCGTTGTATATTAAAGTATTATGATATTACTGAATTTTATATATTGTGGGAGTGTGATATAATAGAGTTTTGCATATTCACAAAACTGTGATGTAACAGAGTATTTTGCATTGAAGCAGCGAGAGTGAATAGTATTAGATACTGAAGCATGACATAACACAATATTGAATATTGAAGTACATTGATATGACACCATGTTGTACCTTGAAGCAGTGTTATATAATACAGAGTATATTAAAAGAGGATGATTTAACAGTATTGTATGTTACTACAAACTGATATAATGTGTTTTACCTTTAAAAAGCATGAAATAAGTTGTATTGTGTATTGAAGCAGTGTGATATAACACTGAATATTGTATATTGAAACAGAGTGCTTTAATATAGTGTTGTATATTGAAGCACTGTGATATCAGAGAATTCTATATTGAAACACTAATATAAATCCATGTTTTATGTTGAAGGAGTTTTAAATAACAGTGCTGTACTTTGACACTGCATGATATAACACAGCATTGAATATTTTAGTAATGTGATATGACGATAATTGTTTACGTTGAAGCAATGTGAGTGTTCTATGTTGAAGATGTGTGAGTTAACATTGAATGTTGTATATTCAAGAAGTCTGATATAACTGAAGGTTGTATATTGAAGAAGGGTGATATAACAGTGTTGCATATTGAAGTGGTTCGATATGTGTTTTAACTTGTAGGAGTGTGAAATAACATTAAATGCCATATATTGAAGCTGTGTGATATTATATTGAGTGTTGTAGATTGGGTAGTATGATATAACACTGAGTGGTAGTTTGAAGCAATGTGATTATACTGTATATCATACATTGAAGTATATATGAAAGCAATATGATATGAGAAAAGTGTATGTTGAAGCAGCATGATATAACAGGGTTGGTTCTTGAAGCATTATGACGTAACACTGAAAGTTGTACATTAAAGAGGTGTGATACAACAATGTGTTGTATATTGAAGATTTGTCTTATAACATGGTTTATTATCATAGAATCCATACAATGTGAAAACAAGCAATTTAGCCCAACAAGTCCACACTAACCCTCCGAAAAATATCCCACCCAGATCCATTCCCCTACCCTATTACTTTACATATACGGGTGGTTGGTGACGGTAGAGCAGTGGAGATGGAGTATATGGATTTTAGCAAGACATTTGATAAGGTTCTCCATGGTAGACTCATTCAGAAAGTAAGGAGGCATGGGATATAGGGAAATTTTGCTGTCTTGATACAGAATTGGCTGACCCATAGAAGACAGACAGTGGTAATTGATGCAATGTATTCAGTCTGAAGCTCAGTGACCAGTAGTGTTCCACAAGGATCTGTTCTGGGACCTCTGCTCTTTATCATTTTTTATAAATGATTTGAATGAGGAAGTGGAGGTGGGTTAGTAAAGTTTGCTGATGACATGAAGGTTGGGGGAGTTCTGAATAGTATGAGGGCTGTCGTAGGTTGCGATGGGACATTCACAGGATTGACAGGATAGAAACCGGTCTGGTAAGTGGCAGATGGTGTTCAACCTGGAAGGTCAAATTTGAAGGTAGAATACAGGGCTAAAGGCAGGATTTTTGGCAGTGTGGAGGTACAGAGGGATCTTGGGGTCCACGTCTTTAGATCTCTAAAGTTGTCACCCAAGTTAATAGGGTTTTTAAGAAGGCATATCGTGTGTTCGCTTTCTTTAGCAGGGTGATTGAGTTTAGGAGCCACAAGGTTATGCTGCAGCTCTATAAAATCCTGGTTAGACCACACTTGTAATATTATAATCAGTTCGGGTCACCTCATTATAGGAAGGACGTGGAAGCTTTAGAGAGGGTGCAGAGGAGATTTGTCAGGATGCTGCCTGGACTGGAGGGCATGTCTTATGAAGAAAGGTTGAGGGAGCTAGGGCTTTTTGCATTGGAGAGAAGAAGGATGAGAGGTGACTTGATAAAGGTATACAAGTTGATAAGAGGCATAGATAGAGTGGATAGCCAGAGATTGATTTTCCCTAAGGCAGAACTGGCTATCATGAGGGGGCATAATTTTCAGGTAGTTGGCGGAAGGTCTAGGGGAAATGTTAGAGGTAGGCGAGTGGGAGAGTGGTGGGTGCGTGGAATGCACTGCCAGCAGAGTCAGATACATTAGAGATGTGTAAGTAACTCTTGGACAGGCTCAAGAATGATAGTAAAATGTAGAGTATGTAGGTTAGTTTGATCTTAGAGTAGGATAAAAGGTCGGCACAACGCTGAGGGCTGAGGGCCTGTACTGTGCTGTGCTGTTCTATGTTCTGTATAACACTATTATATCATACCACAACAATATATAACACTCAGTGTTATTTCATACTGCAACAATGTAAATCACATTATCATATCAAACTACTTCAATATTCAACACTTACATCACACTATCAATAAATAGCACTGTTATGTCACACTGCTTCAATATAAACTTTGTTACATCACACTCGTTGAATGTAAAGCAATCACATTTCCTCAATATACAATATCATGGTATATTAAACCGCTTCAATCTACATCACTCAATGTTGTATAATACTGCTTCAACCTTCAGTGTTAAATCATACTAGTTCAACAGAAAACATTCAGTTACATCACACTGCTTCAGTATACAACTTTACATATCACATTCCTTCAAGATACACACTATTTTACAATACTGTGCTTTAACAAACAATACACAGTGTTATATCACATAATTTGGAGACACCGGTGTTGGACTGGGGTGTACAAAGTTAAAAATCACATAACACCAAGTTATAGTCCAATAGGTTTATTTGGAAACACCAGCTTTCAGAGCGCTGCTCCTTCATCACAACCACCTGATGAAGGAGCAACGCTCCAAAAGCTAGTGCTTCCAATTAAACCTGTTGGACTATAACCTGGTGTTGTGTGATTTTTAACTTTATATCACATAGCCTCAATATACTACACTCAATGTCATTTCACACTGCTTCAACATAAAACTGTTATATCACACTTCTTGAATGTACAACACTTAATTATATACAGAACAGCGAACGATGACTTGCTTCAATATGTAATAATCAATGTATATCATATAGCTACAATATACAACTCTTGTATCGCACTACTTCAATATACAATTCATAATGTTATGTCACACTGCTTGAATACACCACACTATTAAATTACTTCAAAATATAACACTGTTGTATTTGATTGCTTCAACATACAACATACATTGATATACAGCACAATGAACGATGCTATTTTTCAATATATAATAATAAATGTTATATCACATTGCTTCAATAGACAGTATCCTGTTTTATCAGTGTTTCAATTGTCAACATGCAGTGTTACTTCACACTGCTTCAATACACAACACTTTGATGTCTTACATTGCTTCAATACACAGTGCTGTTACTTCACACTACCTCAACTTACAACTGTATGTAATATCACACTTCTTGAATATACAACACTATTATACAACATTTCTACAATGTAGAACACTCAGTGTAATATTACTTTGCTTCAATATACAATACTCTGTTATATCACAATGGTACACTATACAACACATCATTATATCACATCTTCTCAATATACAACATTGTGTTATATCAAACTACTTCAATCTACACCATGCCAGGTTATATCACTCTGTTTCAATATACAATCATGTTACACTGTTTTAATATAAAACACTCAGTATTAAATTACACTACTTAAATAGAAAACTTTTTTTTAATCAGAGTTGAGAGTGGGGTGCTGGAAAAGCACAGCAGGTCAGGCAGCATCCGAAGAGCAGGAGAACACTATCCCCTGCACCCTGCCTCCTTTAAAAACTCTTTTGAATCCTCCCACTTTGTCCAGACTAAAAGGGGTAGCCATGGGCACCCACATGGGCCCCAGCTATTCCTGTGTCTTTTTCAGTTACGTGAAACAGTCCATGTTCCACAGTTACACTGGTGCCATTCTCCACCCTTTCCTCAGCTACATTGATGACTTTATCAACACCATCTCATGCTCCCACAAGGAGTTCATCAACTTCACCAACATGTTCCACCCCATCCTCAAGTTCACCTGGACCATCTCAGACACCTCCCTCCCCTTCCTGGACCTCTCCATCTCCATCAACAGTGACCAACTCAACATGGACATCTTCTACAAACCCACCGACTCCCACAGCTATCCCACCCTCTTCCTATAAAAACGCTATATCTCCTCATCCCTTTTTATCCCACTGCTTCAAGGTAAAACGTATTGTTAGATCAAACTACATAAATATTAAACACTATGTTATATTACCCTGCATCATATATGACACTGCTACAATATACAACACTGTGTAATATCACAATGTCTCAATACATAACACTCTGATTATATCACACTTCCTCAATATACTACACTATATTACATCAAAATGCTTCAATGAGCAACATACAATGTTATGTTACATAGATTCAAAGTACAACACTCAGTATCATATCACTACTTTAACACACAACTCTACATTATTTCACACTATTTCAATATACAATATTCTGTTATATTACAGTGCTTCAAATGACAACAGAGTTTTATTTCACACGACTTTAATATAAAACACACTTAGATCAAACTGCATCAAAATTCAATATTGTTATATCACACTTCATCAATATTCAAAACTATGTTACATGACTCACCTTAAATATATAACTCACTGTTATATTACAATGCTTTAATCTTAAGAACTCTGTTATTTCTCTGCTTTAGCATTAAAAAAACTGTTATATCACAGTTTCAGTACACAACACTGATATATCATTAATTCAATGGGCAACATGTTGTTATGTACTTGTTTCAGTTAGACTCAGTGGTGATGCCTCACAGCACCAGGGACCCAGGTTCAATTCCAGCCTTGGGCGACTGTCTGTGTGGAATTTGCACATTCTCCCCATGCTGGCGGGTGTTCCGGTTTTCTCACACAGTCCAAAGGTATGCAGGTTAGGTGAATTGACCATGCTAAATTGCCCTTAGAGTTCAGGGATGTGTAGGTGGGGTGCATTAGTCAGAAGAAATGATTACTTACAATGTGGAAACAGGCCCTTCAGCCCAACAAGTCAACACCGACACTCCGAGAAGCAAACCACCCAGACCCATTCCCCTACACCTAACATTATGGGCTATTCAGCATGGCCAATTCACCAAATCTGCACTTTTTTTTTGGACTGTGGGAGGAAACCGGAACACCCGGAGGAAACCCATGCAGACACGGGGAGAATGTGCAAACTCCACACAGACAGTTACCTGAGGCGGGAATTGAACCCGGATCTCTGGCGCTGTGATGGGGAGTTGAAATGTTGGGCCTTGGGGTGGTGGGGTTGATTGGTGCGGGTGTCCCAGAGATGTTCCCTAAAGCGCCTTGGAACACTTAACACTAGGGCATCAATGTGGACTTCACCAGTTTCCTCATTGGCTACCTTCTCCCCAGCCCCACCCCACTCCCATTTATCTCTCCACCACTGAGGCTCCCTGTCTTCATTCCTGATGAAGGGCTTTTGCCTGAAACATCGATTTTCCTGCTCCTCAGATGCTGCCTGACTTGCTGTGCTTTTTCAGCACCACTCTAATCCAGACTCTGAGCGTATCAGCCTGTTTCACACTGTCCTCACAAATGGCAAGGACCCTCTTATTTATGAATACTGAAGCAAAGTATTCATTAAGGACATTCCCTACCTCCTCCAACTCCAGGCACAAGTTCCCTCCACTATCCCTGATCAGCCTTATCCTCAATCAGATCTGCTTGTGGTTTTCCTGCTAAGGCTTCTTCATGCCCCCTGCTAGCTCTTCTAAGTCTATTCTTCAGTTCCTTCCTGGCTACCTTTTAACCGTCTATAGGCCTGTGTGATCCTTGCTTCCTCACCTTAAGTAAGCTTCCTCTTCCTCTTGACTAGATGTTCCACATCTCTTGTCATCCAAGATTTGATCACCCTATTATGCCTTCCTTGTCTCAGTGGACAAACCTATCCAGCACTTGCAACAAGTGCTCCCCTAACAACTTCCAAATTCCCTGAGAATATGTGTCTCCAATTTATGCTCCACAGTTCCTGCCTAATAGCATTGTAATTCCCCCTCCCCCAATTAAATATTTTCCCATACCGTCTGCTCCTATCCCTCTACATGACTATAGTAAAGGTCAGGGAGTTGTGATCACTATCATCTAATGCTCTCCCACTTAGAGATCTGACACCAGACCTGGTTCGTTGCCAATCACCAAATCCAACATGGCCTCCCCTTTAGTCAGCCTATCTACATATTGAGTCAGGAATCCTTCCTGGACCCACCTGACAAAATCTGCTCCATCCAAAGTATTTGCACTGAGGAGGTTCCAATCAATATTAGGAAGTTGAAGTCACCCACGACAACAACCCTGTTACTTCTATACCTTTCCAAAATCTGCCTTCCGATCTGCTCCTCCATGTCTCTGTTGCTATTGTGTGTTTGTGTATGTGTATGGGGGTGGGGGGGGGAGTTCTATGAAAAGCTCACAATAAAGTGACTGTTTCTTTCCTGTTTCTGACTTCCACCCATAAGAACTCAGTAGACAAAACCTCCTCGACAACCTCCCTTTTTTGCAGCTGTGATACTATCCCTGATCAGCAATGCCACTCCCCTACCCCTTTTACTTCCCTCCCTATTCCTTTTGAAACATTTAAACCCCGGAACATCCAGTAGCTATTCTTGTCCCTATGATAGCCAAGTCTCCATAATGGCCACACAACATCGTAGCTCCAAGTACTGATCCATGCTCTAAATTCATCACCCTTATTCCTGACACTTCTTGCGTTAAAATAGACACACTTCATCGCATCACACTGGCTGTAACTTTGTCCTTTCACTGTCTATCCTTCCTCGCACACTCTTTGCACACTGTATTTTCCTGTTTACCAGCTACCCCATCCTCTGATCCATAGCTGTGGTTCCCATGCCCCTGCCAAACTACTTTAAACCTTCCCAAAGAGCTCAGGCAAACCTCCTGCCCACGATATTGATGCCCCTCAGTTCAGGTGCAACCCATCCCCCCTGTACAGGTCCCACCTTCCGGAGAAGGTATCCCAATGATCCACATATCTGAAGCCCTCCCTCCTACATCAGCCTTGCAGCCACGTGTTCAGCTGCACTCACTCTCTATCTCTAGCTTCACTAGCACGTAGCACCAGTACAAATCCTAAGATTACTATTCTGCACGTCTTGCCTTTTAGCTTCCAATCTAACTCCCTATATTCACTTTCAGGTCCTCATCACTTGTCCTATCTATGTCATTGATACTGATACGTATTCCTGGCTGCTCCCCCTCTCTCTTAAGAATCCTGTAGACTCGATCTGAGGCACCCGGGAGGCAACTTACCATCCAGAAATCTCGTTCACAACCACAGAATCTCCTATCGGTTCCTCTAACAATTGAATCTTCGATATGTTGAAGCCATTTGATGTAACACTGTTGTGTATTGATGCAGTGTGATGTAACAGAGTTACATGCTGCAAATGGAACAGATGAAATATACCTTTTTTTAATTGAAGTAGTGTGATGAAATGGTGTGTTGCATGTTATAGCAGTGTTATCTACCAGAGTCTAAAATAGAAATTACTGGAAAAGCTCAGCAGGTCTGGGAACACCTGTGGAGAGAAATCAGAATTAACGTTTTGGGTCCAGTGACACTTTGTCAAAACTGATTATGTGTCAGAGTATTGTATATACAGTTTGATATGCCTTCCATTTTTTATTATATAAAATCAGCATGATATTACATTGTGCTAATTTGTTGAAGCAATATGTTGTATTAATATAAACTGTGTGAATTATTCTTGTTACCACGAAAAAGGCTGATATGAGTGCTACCTGTGTGTGATATGAGACATTGTTATTGCATAAGAGAGTTCTCATCTTGAAGCCCTGTAGAAGAAATGAGGTGATTTTTTTTTGTTTAATATAAAAGACCATTCTCACATTGCTGGCTTGACAATGAATGCTCTCCCAGGAGGGAATCTCGCCCACTTGAACATCTATTTGGAAATGTGTTTGCCTCGTGGTCCACGATTTGCTGGCTATTTTTGTTTAAATAATGTTCAGATAACATAACTTCAGCGGACACGCTGAGGGCTGCGGCGTGAGTCTCCCACTGAGCAGAGCTGGGCAGTCCTGGCTCGGACACTCCACGCGGAAGGGTTTTGGTTGAAGGGATTATTTCAGCAGGCAAATAGTCACAGCGAAGCCGCAAAATGCACCTGAAAGAGACAGTGTCAGGAGCCTGTAGCTCCGGGAGCCGAGCTGCAGCTCAGAGAGAGGCTACACTCCAGGACAGGCTTCACCCACCCAAAAAAAACATGAACCCTCTGAATTTTCTGGAAGCATCTCAGTGACGGGATCGCGACATTTAAAAAAAAAACGTATACACACCAGACAACGTCAGGCGGAGAAATGCAGAGAACGGAGAGGCGTGGAGCCTTGGGTCCTCATATAGAAAGGGGGGGACAGAGTGAGCTGGGGATTAGAAGTGGGAAGTACCTGGGATCAAGGCAAGAATTAAGGGCAACTGGGAATTCAGAAAAAAAAATGACATTATTTGAAGTGTGACACTGAGATTCCAACATTTCAAAGCCGAGCGGCATCTGTGACTCTAAGTGATGTTTGCAGGAAGAAATCCCACATTGCTGCTTCTGCTACTGAGGGAAACCTGTTTTCTCTGGTGAATACTGAAGGGTGAGCAGTGCTGTGGCAGGGACTGTGGTGGCTGGCATCTCCAGGTGTTGTCTGCTCTGAACTTGGAGCTGCCCCCAGGCTCCTCTCACTTGTTGAGACTCCAAGGAATGCGTGCCGGCCCGTGGACCAGGTCAGAGATGTCCTCGAAACTTTTCGTCCTCCTTTTCCTCCAGTCGGCCATCCACGCGAGGTGAGTTATCCTGGTGCATGTGCAAGGTGTCCGTCAGTCTTATCCTGTTCCCTGATCCCCTTCCCATTCGTCGAACTTTCCCTGAATATTGTGATCGTGTCTTGAGTCTCCAAGCCTCATTCCCCCCTCTCTCTCTCTCTGGGTGCCACGTTCCTGTGTGATTTCCCGGAATCTAATGTCGAAGAACCTTCATAGAGGCGGCGGGCTGCTCCACTTCAAGGGATGGAGCTCTTAAAGGTGCAGGCACCTCTACAGGGTCAGCCGAGGGTCGGTGGAGTGCAGGTTGAAGTCTGCAGACCTGCGCTGTCTGCCCTCCCTTCAGCAATGTTGAGCTCTTCACTTAAATGGAGCAATAAAACCCAGCCAATAATTTAATGGCTCTGGAGCGACTAAACTCTAATTTGAATCCTTGAGCCTAGCTGAGGTGTGATTATAATGGCCGTGTCAACCAATTTCAGGAACTTCAGGACGTCTATGCTTCTTGGCTGTGAGAATCTGGAGGAAGATAAAATCATAGAAAAGTGCTAAATCAAGAATGTGGCAGTGATTTGTCTTCGAAAGAGCTACCCAATTGGTCACACTACACCTGCCCTTCCTCCATTTCCCTGCAATTCTTTCCCTTTCAATGAGATATCCAGTTCCTTTTTCATCATTACTATTGAATCTGCCCTCTCAGGCAGTGTATTCCACATTATAACAACTCACTCGATATCAAATGCTACCAATCTGCCCTCTAGATTTGTTATTTAGCACCTACTGTCTGTGCCCTTTGTCTTCTGCCGTGGGAATAGGCTCTCATCATTCACTGTCAAAAACACCTCTCAGTTTTGAACATCTCCAGTAAATCCCTCCTTAACCACTTCCACTCAGAAATCATCCCTCAATTTATCAGTGATGTGATGTACCTATTATAAAGTGTAGTCTGCTCGCAGTGTGAGCTCACCAGCTTGTGTTCCCTCATTCATCACTCTGCAGCTTAAAGCTTAATGAGTGTCAGGTTTGAATGATTTTGGACAAAGAATGACTTACATTCAGGGATTTCTCTTAATCTTTCATGGAATGTGAACATAGTTGGCAAGATCAGGATTTGTTATCCATCCCTAATTGCCCTTGGATTGAGTAGCTTATTAGGTCATTTCAGAGATCAGCTAAGATTCAATCACATTGCTGAGGGTCTGAGGTCACTCTTATAGGCCAGACCAAGAAAGACGGCAGATTTCCTTCCCAAAGTGACATTAATGAACCAGATCAGTTTTTCTGATGATGGTTTCATGGTGATCATCAATGAAGTTAGCTTTATATTCCAGATTTATTAGTTGGATTCAAAATTCAACACGCTGCCATGGAACAGCACTAGGGCTCGAAACTAATCCAGTGACACCTGAATTCCTGGAATCATTTGAATACTTTGTGATCAGAACTCATTGATAACACAAGAGAGAGATGCTTATGATCAATGATGATGGGAGATCTCTTGTGATCAGGGCTCCGTAATGTTAGGATAGTGGAGGACTCTGATGATTCAAGTTGTTTTACTAAACAATCTTAAATGGCATGTGTGTGAGAGAGAGATGCAAGTGTGTGTGCATGTGATGCGAGTGTGTGCGCATGTGATGCGAGTGTGTGTGCATGTGATGCGAGTGTGTGTGCATGTGATGCGAGTGTGTGTGCATGTGGTGCGAGTGTGTGAGTGTGTATATATGCATGTGTATGCACGTGATAGAATAAAGAATACAGCACAGGAACAGGCCATTCAGACCTCCAAGCCTTGAGCTGAAACATTTTAAAATGCTCTTCCATGTTAAAATTGTCTTCACTTACAGGATCTGTATCTCTTTTTTTCCTTTCTATTCATGTATTTGGTGAGGTGTTTCTTGTTAGTGTATGACTGTGTGTGATGTGTGTGTATGATGTGAGCATTAGTGTTTGACTACATGTTTGTGTGTGTATGTATATATGTGTGCAAGTGTAAGTATCCATGCATGTGCTTGTGTATATTGTACATGCAAGTGTATGTGTGTGTGTCTGGGCGGAGGCACTGCAAATGGAATTAAGCATTTATTTTGAAATAGTTACTGAGCAAAACGTAAGGACCTGTGTCATGGTGACATCAGATGACCTGGAACTAAGCCTGGTTCCAGATAATGGCCTCTCTTAAAATTCTTTACACTCAATTATCTTTGATAAAGCCTATTGATGTTCACTCACCTCAGTGTAGACCTTATCTTACTACATGGTGGGAACGGTGGCGAGACCCATAAAGCTGTTGCCCAGTGATCCCGGTAAAGAAGGAGCTCAGATCTGATTGCAGAAAGGCTGAGGACTCTTGAAGTGGACCCAGAAACAGGACAAGGCAATGGGCAAAGACCTATGATACAAGATCTGCTTAGGCAGCCCACTGCAGACAGGTAAATCCTGCGCAGTGCTGTGAAAGTGTTGGAAAAGCCAACAGCAGGGGACTCAGCAAGCTGCAAGAAAATCAGTCACCCAAGGTGAGCAATAAATTTCTGTAGATTGGCACCTTACAGAGATGGGAAAAGAAGGAGCATTCAGAATGTCTGCCAGCAGAATGTGCACGATGAAACAGGATGCAGCCAATGCCAGGGAGCTCTGCTTTAGTATTCTTGATAGACAAGCAGGAGGCTGGAAGAACATAACAAGCCAGGCAGCATTAGGAGGTGGCCAAGTCAATGTTTCGGTGTAACCCTCCTTTAGGACTGGTATCCTTGAGACATAAGTGCCAAGAAAGGGATCATTTCAGTGCTGGATCAGTGGCATAGAAAATTCCAAACAGATGACAGTGATCTGCAAGTGGTCAAGCTTTAGAAGATGCTAAGGAGCTGGTCAGAGGCTAGGATTACTGCGGCAAGTAACTCAAGTCCTGATTCTCCAAAGCTTGCCCACTGTTTACAAGCAGCAAGTCAGGAATGTGATGGAATACTTTCCCAATTGCTTGGATGGGTGCAGCTCCAACTACAGCCAAGAGACTTGATACCATTCAGGACAAAACAGCCCACTTGCACAGCACCATATCCGCAAGTTTTCACTCTCTCCATTATCAATGCTCATTAGGTAGAAGCTAGAATTAGTAATCTAGAGACTAAAGATCTAGAATTAAGAGTCTAATGATGACCACAAAACCTTGTCAATTGTCAGAAAAACCCATCTGCTTCACTAATATCCTTTATGGAAGGAAACTCGCATCCTAACCTAAAGCAATATCAGAGAATCCCTACAGTGTGGAAGCAGGCCATTTGGTCCAACAAGTCCACACCGAACCACTGAAGAGTGACTCACATAAACCCAGTCCCCTACTCTATTACTCTATATTTCCCCTGATTAATGCACCTAACCTACACACCCCTGAACACGATGGGCAATTTAGCATGGCCAATTCACCTAACTTGCACATCTTCAGATTGTGGGAGGAAACCAGATCACCTGGCGAAAACCAACACAGACCCATGGAGGATGTGCAAACTCTACTGACAGTCGCCCAAGGCTGAAATTGAACCCAGGTCTCTGGCGCTGTGAGGCAGCAGTGCGAACCACTGAACCAGCGTGCCATCAGTATGGTTGACTGTTAACTGCCTGTGAGGTAATAATTAATGGGTGATAAATGTTGGCCCAACCAGTGACACCCCCATCCTTCAAGTGTATAAACAAAGGATGACTTCATGTTGCGAGATCTGCACAGCAGGATTTAAGCTGTCCTGACTTGTCAGACCCACAAGGTATGTTCCAGTAAGCAGGTACCATGGTTAATGGCAAGAAATCTTTTGGAGGCAGTGCCATGGTTCAGACCATAAGATATCAGACTACCTTTCATGCTACTTTGAAGCAGTGGAAGTGTTAAAATCGGAGAGAGTGCACACATGGTACACAAAGAAATTACAAATGAACATATTAGAGAAGGCTACCAGAATATAAAACACAGATAGTAAGACCTTCTTTAAATATTTGATGAATAAATAAACTAAACAAAGTAAACTTTAATATAAGTGTCAGACTGGATAATTATTGGAAAATAAGGAAATAGTAGATGAACCATTTTGTACCAATATATACTTTAGGGTCTATAAGGACCATTCAGGAAATGGAAGAGATAGAGGAACATGAGAAAATCAAAGTCACCAGTGAAGTGGTACTAATAAATTGTTGGAGCTATGTGTTGACGATTTGCTGGGGTTCCTGGTGGATTTCATCCTTCATCCTTAAAAGAAGTGACTGAACATAGAATATAGAACAATACAGCACAGAACAGGCCCTTCGGCCCACGATGTTGTGCCGAACATTTGTCCTAGCTTAAGCACCCATCCATGTACCTATCCAATTGCCGCTTAAAGGTCACCAATGATTCTGACTCTGCCACTCCCACAGGCAGTGCATTCCATGCCCCCACCACTCTCTGGGTAAAGAACCTACCCCTGACATCCCCCCTATACCTTCCACCCTTCACCTTAAATTTATGTCCCCTTGTAACACTCTGTTGTACCCGGGGAAAAAGTCTCTGACTGTCTACTCTATCTATACCCCTGATCATCTTATAAACCTCTATCAAGTCACCCTTCATCCTTCGCCGTCCCAATGAGAAAAGGCCTAGCAATCTCAACCTATCCTCGTACGACCTATTCTCCATTCCAGGGAACATCCTGGTAAATCTCCTCTGCACCCTCTCCAAAGCTTCCACATCTTTCCTAAAGTGAGGCGACCAGAACTGCACACAGTACTCCAAATGTGGCCTTACCAAGGTCCTGTACAGCTGCAACATCACCTCACGACTCTTGAATTCAATTCCTCTGCTAATGAACGCTAATACACCATAGGCCTTCTTACAAGCTCTATCCACCTGAGTGGCAACTTTCAAAGATCTATGAACATAGACCCCAAGATCCCTTTGCTCCTCCACCTTACTAAGAACCCTACCGTTAACCCTGTATTCCGCATTCTTATTTGTCCTTCCAAAATGGACAACCTCACACTTGACAGGGTTGAACTCCATCTGCCACTCCTCAGCCCAGCTCTGCATCATATCTAAGTTTCTTTGCAGCCGACAACAGCCCTCCTCACTATCCACAACTCCACCAATCTTCGTATCGTCTGCAAATTTACTGACCCACCCTTCGACTCCCTCTTCCAAGTCATTAATAAAAATTATAAACAGCAGAGGACCCAGAACTGATCCCTGCGGAACTCCACTTGTAACAAGGATCCAGGCTGAATATTTACCATCTACCACCACTCTCTGACTTCGACCGGTTAGCCGGTTCTCTATACAACTGGCTAAATTTCCCACTATCCCATGCCTCCTGACTTTCCGCATAAGCCTACCATGGGGAACCTTAACAAATGGCTTACTAAAATCCATGTACACTACATCCACTGCTCTACCCTCATCCACATGCTTGGTCACCTCCTCGAAGAATTCAATAAGACTTGTAAGGCAAGACCTACCCCTCACAAATCCATGCTGGCTATCCCTACTCAAGCAGTGTCTTTCCAGATACTCATAAATCCTATCCCTCAGTACCCTTTCCATTACTTTGCCTGCCACCGAAGTAAGACTAACTGGCTTGTAATTCCAGGGGTTATCCCTATTCCCTTTTTTGAACAGGGGCACAACATTCGCCACTCTCCAGTCTCCTGGTACCACCCCCGTTGACAGTGAAGACGAAAAGATCATTGCCAACGGTACTGCAATTTCCTCTCTTGCTTCCCACATAATCCTAGGATATATCCCGTCAGGCCCGGGGTACTTGTCTATCCTCAAGTTTTTCAAAATGCCCAACACATCTTCCTTCCTAACAAGTCTCTCCTCTAGCTTACCAGTCCGTTTCATACTCTCCTCTTCAACAATATGGTCCCTCTCATTTGTAAATACTGAAGAGAAGTACTTGTTGAAGACCTCTCCTATCTCTTCTGACTCAATACACAGTCTCCCACTACTGTCCTTGATCGGACCTACCCTCGTTCTCATCATTCTCATGTTTCTCACATACGCATAAAGATTTTTGATCCTACCGGCAAAGATTTTTCATGCCCTCTCTTAGCTCTCCTAATCCCTTTCTTCAGCTCCCTCCTGGCTATCCTGTATCCCTCCAATGCTCTGTCTGAACCTTGTTTCCTCAACCTTATGTAAGCCTCCTTCTTCCTCCTTACAAGACATTCAACCTCCCTCATCAACCAAGGTTCCCTCACACGACCATCTCTTTCCTGCCTGACAGGAACATCCATATCAAGGACACATCGTATCTGTTCCTTGAAAAAGTTCCACATTTCAACGACATCCTTTCCTGACAGCCTGTGCTCCCAGTTTATGCTCCTCAGATCCTGTCTTACAGCATTGTATTTACCCTTCTCCCAATTGTAAAACCTGCCCTGTTGCACACACCCATCTCTCTCCATAAACAAGGTGAAAGTCACAGAATTATGGTCACCATCACCAAAATGCTCACCCACTAACAAGCCCATCACTTATCCCGGTTCGTTACCAAGTACCAAATCCAATATGGCCTCCCCTCTGGTCAGACAATCTACATACTGAGTTAGAAAAGCTTCCTGGACACACTGCACAAACACTGCCCCTTCCAATCAATCAGCCAACAAGGTGACTGCTCCTTTCCTATTTCTGACTTCAGCCCATACTACCTCCAAAGGCAGATCCCCCTCGAACTGCCTTACTGCAGCCGTTATACCATTTCTAATTAACAAAGCCACCCCTCCTCCTTTTTTACCACCCCCCCAATCTTACTGAAACATCTGTAACCAGGAACTTCCAACAACCATTCCTGCCCCTCTTCTATCCACGTTTCCGTGATGGCCACAACATCGTAGTCCCAAGTACCGATCCACGCCTTAAGTTCACCCACCTTATTTCTGATACTCCTTGCGTTGAAGTATACACACTTGAGCCCATCTCTGACTGTGATGAAATGAGACCTTTAAGAGGTGTATTTTGTCCTGGTATGTTTTATGAAGAAAGGTTGAGACAGTCTGCACAAAGCCAATAAACAGCTTGTAAGGCCTTGGTTTTTTTTTAAAAGTTGGAACAATAGAAGCAGCCTGAATGGGTGCGGTCAAACTCCCAAAGAGCAAGGATTTTGAGTTTTAGCTTTCTGCAGTTGCTGTGGTCTTGAAGCTGGATGTGAAACCTCTTAATCTTCTCTCTCTGTTACAGCTAAAAGCTGGGGCTCTCTTCCTGGTGCTCGATTGCATGTGATCTAATCTATTTTACTGAATCTGCTTTTGCCAATTATGTGTTTATGGTTTGTTACTATATTGGAACAGTTAATCAGTAATACTTAATGATATACAATTCTCTTAAGCATTTCGATAGAGTAACAGTCAAGCTAATTCTTTTTTTTGCCTGTATTTTAACTGTGGCGTAAAAATAAAGTGTGCTTTGATTAAAATTGAGTAGTTTGACCAATTGAATTGCAGCTGGAACATAACACCATACACTTACCTTTGATATAAGAAAAAGTTACAGTCTTCATAATATATATTGAGGGGTATGGTCTGGTCCATAACAGTGACCAGTCAGACATTTGATATATTGGTTTTTGATTTTCCAATATTCTTTGCTTTGGGACATTCTCATTAGATTGACACAGATAGAGAATGTAACTCCATGATGCAAGAAGAAAGGGAGACAGATGGCAATAATCTATAGCAGTTAGCCTAACATCTGGCAGAGGGAAGAGGCGAGACGACATAATGAAAGAACTGAAAGCTTGGCACCTGGAAAATTTCAAGGCAATCAGGCAAAGTTAACATTATCTTGTGAAAGGGAAATCATGTTCAAACGCTCAATTGGAGTACTTTGAGGAGGTAATACATGCTACTGATAAAGGGGAACTTTATTGAGATTTCCAGGAGACATTTGATAAGGTTCTCCATGAAAGGTTATTGCAGAAAATAAAGATCATGGTGTAGGGAGTAATGTAATGGCATGGATAGACGATTAGCTGGATAACAGGATGCAGAGTGTAGGAAAAAATTAATTTTTTTTGGCTGACATGATTCTTTGTGATGTCATGATTCGTATGTCACAGGATTTGGTGCTGAGAGATCAACTGTTTATTATTCGTCTAATGTTTTAGATGAAAGGAGCAGAAAGTGTGGTAGCCAAATTTCCTGGTGATGAAACAGACAGGTAGAAAATTGGGTTGCAAAAAGGACATATTGAGGTGGCAAAAAGCTTTATTTAGGTCAAGTGTATGGTCAAACTTGTAAGAAATGGAGCTTAATGTGGAAAGATGTGAAATTTTCTATGTTGGCAGGAAGAATTTTTTAAAAAGCATATTATCTCTATTGTGAGAGGTTTCAGGCCACTAAGATGCAGAGGTATCTGCATATGTTGATGCATGATCACAAAAGGTTAGCATGGAGGCACAGCAAGTAATTAAGAAAGCTAATAGCATATTATCATGCATTGCGAGGGGAATTGAAAACAAAAGTGGGGTAGTTGTTCCTCAGCTGTACAGGGCGTTGGGAAGAATTGCTGTGCACAGTATTGGTCATCTTATTTAAGAAAAGTTGCAACTAGCTTGCAGGCAGTTCAGAGAATGTTGACAAGACAGATACCTGGAAAAGAGGTAATGAGGCAAGATTGAACTAGTTCAGCTTGTATCTATTTAAGGTTAGAAGATTAAGAGATGCCTTTACTGCCACATGTAAAATCCTGAGACATCCCAATAGGCTGATGTGGACACAATGTTTCTCCTATAGGAGAATCTAAAACTGGCGGGGGTGCGAGGTGTTGCATTTTAACACGTCATTTGTCATCCATTTAATACAGCGATTAGGTGCTTCTTTTTTTTCCTCAAAAGATGATCATAAGACTTTGGAAATCTCTTCTGGAAAAGATGTTGGAAGCAGAGTCGTTGAATATTTTTAGGCAGCTGTAGATAAATTCTTGTGAAGTAAAGAGGTGAAAGGCTATAAGGGGTAGGCAGGCATAACATTTTGAGATTGCAATCAGGCCAACAATGATCTTATTGAATGGCAGACCAGGCTTGAGGGACTGAATGGCTTTTTCCGGTTCATAATTCATATGTTTGTATGTACACTTTGACTCAATGGAAATGAGATCACAGAAACTTTGTAAGTCATTCCTCATCATCACTTCCCTTTATTAACTGCAAGTGGTGTTGTGACTTTCAATATTCTTCATCTAGCAGTCACATCCATCTGACAATAGGACCCTTCACTCCTCTCAAAAAAGAGGTAGCAACTGGTAGGAAATAAAAGGCATCAAAGACAAAGATGACCAGCCAACAAAAGAGCATTCTAGACCTTCATCTGTTCTTTCAGCCCATAGAGGCAGAGAATAACCTACTGATTTAATGGAAGTAGAAGTCCTTGACCTCCCTGTATGCTTCAGATGGCACTCATTGTGAAGTTTCTACTGTCCCTTTTGAGGCTAATCAACAGCTGCTGTAGGCTGCATCTCTGCCCCCATGAGAGATGAATGGGAACTTGGCAAAGTTGCGGGCTACATAGCTAAGGGTAAAGGAGCTGCCAGTGTTGCCAGTGGTCGATTAAAAACACTTGAAGGGCCCACAGCTGAAGAAGTGTTGATACTAGTTCAATCACAAATAAACACAATGGAGTTTTTGTGGACCAGACCAGACGCCCTCAAAATATTTTAAAATGATCGCCTAGACCCTAACTTCTCTGATTTTAAAGTCAGATGTGAAGAGAATATTCCAGGTGTGTTGCAAATGGTCAAACCACTCAGCTTTAAGCAAAACAGAATTTATTTAAACAGTTGAAACACGAACAAAAGAAAACTGAACTTAGAATAACTTAACTATTGGAAGCTTTAACCGACCCGATACAGCAACTTAACTAAAGAACTGTTCCAATCCAGTAACATCCCATAAACACACCCCTTGGCAAAAAGGTAAATGAAAACACAGATTCTTACACGCAGGATGGAACAACATTCTAAGAGATTTCAGAGAGAAAGTCGGTAAGGAATCACTTTCTGAAGCTTCCTGTATTCCAGCCCCTTGTGACTGCCGCAACTAAGCCAAACTAGAAAAAAAAACTGAAGTGGGAGAATTAGTCATTGCCCTGCCATTGTTAAACTAGGCTCTTTCTAACCACCACCCCCCAGCACCTCTTTATCACCTCTTAAAAAAAGCCCAAAGGCAAAATAACATTGTTATAGTAACAGCATTGTCACAAGTTTCAGTATTACCTCCAGCCAGCTACAGTTTTGGACATATATTGAATTAGAGACCTAGAAAGGGAACCACAAGCATGCATTGATGTGTTCTTGGGGTTTTGACATAGATCCATGAAGACTGAAGCTTCAGGCAAGCTGGATAGTTCACCATCTTTATTCGCAGAAGGCAACAGTATGTGACCACTTATGATGACCATATGTGAGGAATGCCAACACAAACCTGACCCATTTAAGTCCCAGAAACCATCAGCCCATCAAGCAATAAGTCAACAATTAGAAGTAGCGAATATAAACCTATCAATGGCAAAGGATAAAGTTCAAATGGGCTCTATCCAACAAGCAATGTTGGTGGCACGGTGGCTCAGTGGTTAGCACTGCTGCCTGACAGTGCCAGGGACCTGGGTTCGATTCCAGCCTGGAGCGACTGAGTGGAGTTTGCACATTCTCCCCTGTCTGCATTGGTTTCCTCCCACAATCCAAAGGGCAACTTCTATGATAGGTGGGACCTCCACAAATACGATGGCCTTCACCTGAACCAGAGGGGTTACCAGTATCCTGGTGGGGGGGGCGGGGGGGGAGACACTTGCTAATGCTTTTCGGGTGTGTTTAAACTAATTCAGCAGGGTGATGGGAACCCAAATTGTAGTTCAAGTATATAAGATGTTGAGAGTAGTGAGGTCCGAAATAGAGTTTCAAAGTCACAAGAGGGCACTGGCAAACAAGAAGTTGGTTTGAAGTGTGTCTAATTCAATGCCAGGAGCATCCAGAATAAGGTGGGTGAACTTGCAGCATGGGTTGGTACCTGGCATTTCATGTTGTGACCATTTCGGAGACATAGATAAACAAGGGACAGGAATAGTTGTTGCAGGTTCCAGGATTTAGAAGTATCAGTAAGAACAGAGAAGATAGGGTGTGGGATTGTTAGTGAAGGTCAGTACTAGGGTTGCAGAAAGGACCTTTGAAGACTCATCTACTGAGGTAGTATGGACTGAGGTTAGAAAAAGGAAAAGAGTGATCACCCTGTTGGGAGTTTCTTATAGGCTTCCGAATAGTTCCAGAGATGTAGAGAAAAGAAAGCAAAGATGATTCGCGATAGGAGCAAAAGTAACAGGGTAGTTGTTACGGGGGACTTTAACTTTCCAAACATTGACTGGGAATACTACAATTCAAATATTTCAGATGGGTCAGTTTTTGTCCAATGTGTTCAGGATGATTTCCTGACACAGTATGTAGACAGGCCAACATAAAGGGCGAGACCACTTTAGATTTGGTACTGGGTAATGAACCCGGCCAGGTGTTAAATTTGGAGGTAGGTGAGCACTTTGGTGATAGTGACCACAATTTGGTTAAATTTACTTTAACGATGGAAAGGGATAGGTATATATTGCAGGGCAAGTGTTATAGCTGGGGGAAAGGCAATTATGATGCAATTAGTAAAGAGTTAGGATGCATAGGATGCGGAAAGTAAATGCAGGGATGGACACAATTGAAATGTGGAGCTTATTCAAGGAATAGCTACTGCGTGCCCTTGATGAGTCTGTACTGGTCAGGCAGGGAGGAAGTTGTCAAGCGTGGGAGCCATTGTTTACAAAGGAAGTTAAATCTCTTGTCAAGACGAAGAAGAAGGCTTATGTTAGGATGAGATGTGAAGGTTCAGTTAGGGCACTTGAGAGTTACAGGTTAGCCAGGAAAGACCGAAAGAGAGAGCTAAGAAGAGCCAGAAGGGGACATGAGAAGCCATTGGAGGATAGGATCAAGGAAAACACTAAAGTTTTCTCTAGGTATATCAGTAATAAATGATTGGCTAGCATAAGTTAGGGCCAATCAAGGATAGTAGTGGGAAGTTGTGCGTGGAGTCAGAGGAAGCACTAAATGAATATTTTTCATCAGTATTCACACTGGAAAAAGAGATACAGGCTATTAGACTAGAAGGAATTGAGATTCACAAGGAGGCGATGTTAGCAATTCTGGAAAGTGTGAAAATAGATAAGTCCCCTCGGCTGAATGGGATTTATCCTAGGATTCTCTTGGAAGCCAGGAAGCGGATTGACGAGCCTATGGCTTTGATCTTTATGTCGTCACTGTCTACAGGAGTAGTGCCAGAAGGCTGGAGGATAGCAAATGTTGTTCCCTTGTTCAAAAAGGGGAGTAGAGACCACTGTGGTAATTATAGACCAGTGAGCCTTAGTTTGCTTGTTGGTAAAGTGTTGGAAAATGTTATACAAGATAGGATTTATAATGATCTAGAAAGGAATAAGTTGATTAGGGATAGTCAACACGGTTTTGTGAAGGGTAGGTTGAGCCTCACAAACCTTATGGAGTTCTTTGAGAAGGTGCTTAAACAGGTGGATGAGGGTAAAGTGGTTGATGTGGTGTATATGGATTTCAATAAGGCATTTGATAAGGTTCCCCACGGTAGGCTATTGCACAAAATATGGAGGCATGGGATTGAGGGTGATTCAGCGGTTTGGATCAGAAATTGGCTAGCTGAAGGAAGACAGAGGATGATGGTTGATGGGAAATATTCATCCTGGAGTTCAGTTACTGGTGGTGTACCACAAGGATCTGTCTTGGGTCCACGCTGTTTGTCATTTTTATAAATGACCTGGATGAGGGCATAAAAGGATTTGCAGATTTGTGGATGACGCTAAGGTTGGTTGAGTTGTAAATAGTACAGAAGGATGTTGCAGGTTACAGAGGGACATAGATAAGCTGCAGAACTTGGCTGAGAGTTGGCAAATGGACTTTAATGTAGAAAAGTCTGAGGTGATTCACTTTTGAAGGAGTAACAGGAATGCAGATTGCTGGGCTAGTGGTAAGATTCTTGGTAGGGTAGATGAGCAGAGACATCTCGGTGTCCATGTGCATAGATCCCTGAAAGTTGCCACCCAGGTTGATAGGGTTGTTAAGAAGGCATCCAGTGTGATAGCTTTTATTGGTAGAGGGATTGAGTTTCGGAAACCATGAGGTCATGCTGCAGCTGTACAAATCTCTGGTGCGGCTGCACTTGGAGTATTGCTTCCACTTGTCCCGGCAATATTGGAAGGATTTGGAAAGCTTTGGAAAGGGTTCAGAGGAGATTTACTAGGATGTTGCCTGGTAAGGAGGGAAGGTCTTACGAGGAAAGGCTGAGGGACTTGAGGCTGTTTTCATTGGAGAGAAGAAGGTTGAGAGGTGACTTAATAGAGACATATAAGAAAATCAGAGGGTTAGATAGGGTGGACAGTGAGAGCTTTTTCCTCGGATGCTGATGGTTAGTTCGAGGGGACATAGCTTTACATTGAGGGGTAATAGATATAGGACAAATGCATCTTATTTTGTTAATAAACAAATAAAACTCCAAACTATGGAGTTTCCAGAGATATGGACAACCTTGGAGAAGTATCTAAAAGGGCTGATATCAAGAACAACAATAACATTTGTTTGAAAGTCCGTCCATTGAACCTGGATGTGGCAGAGACTTTGTTGGTGGAATTTCTCCAGTGGTTTTCTGTATCACTGATGTATAGTCCAGGTCTCACTGCAGTACAGAAATGTGGTGACAACAACTGCTCCATACATTCAGACGTGTGCTGATTTGTGGAAATTTCTGTTGCCAAACATTGATTATCTCAGTTTGTGGAAGGATGAGCTAGTGCAACTAATCCACTGTTTGATCTCCTCATCATTGATGGTCTTTTGAGAAAGATAATTGCCAAGTTTTCACATATTCCAAGGTCTCTCTATCAATATGTATGGGAGATGGACTATTTGTATTAACAGTTCTCTGTTGATGTATGAAGTTTGTTTCAACAATGTTCGAGGACATGCCAAGGTCTTGCATTTAGAATTGATGCATATTGAGTAATGACACTGCAGTCTCTTGCAAAGTCAGTTTGCTTTCAACTTGAAGGGGATTGACGTTACATTGATGGCCAGATGGCAGGCCACAGTGCCACTCAAGGGTGTCCCAATGATGCTGGTAAGTTTGCTTCCATGATACGAGGTGACTGTCTGATGGAGTCCATGAGATTTTCTTGTCTGTAGATGAGTGGCCTCGCACTGAGTCAAGTGAGCAACTGATACTATCATCTTTGTTAGGAGAAAATTCCCACCCATCAGAATTGGGGAATCCCTCATTCTCTGATCTCCAGATCTGTCTTCGGACTGGACTTCATTTTTCCTTTCTTATCCACCAGATTCATTCCCAGTTCAGAATGAGCCACAGATGGATGGGAGATGGAGAATTTCCACTCATCATTTTTGGGGAGTTGTGAGAGTCCCAGTGCTGCAGTGTTACCTCATTAGCATTTGGGACAGCATGGTGGGTCAGTGGTTAGCACTGCTGCCTCTTAGCACCAGGGCCCAGGGTTTCATTCCCACCTTGGGTGACTGTCTTGTGTGGTGTTTGTGCATTCTCCCCATATCTGCGTGGGCTTCTTCCGGGTGCTCTGGTTTCCTCCCACAATCCAAAGATGTGTAAGTCAGGTGGACTGGCCATACTAAATTGCGCGTAGTGTTAGGTGCATTAGTCAGAGGGAAATAGGTCTGGGTGGGTGACTCTTCAGTGGACTTGTTGGGCCAAAATGGCCTGTTTCCACACTATAGGGAATCTAATCTGCTGTTCAACCCCAGGAGCTCGCTGTGACAAGCAGCTGCCATCCCAGTCTACATATTGCAATCGCGTTCAAGGATGATGATAAAGGAGCTCACAACTCATACAATTCCTCAAAGAGAGAGCTGAGAATACTGTTAGAGATGAATGTCTCAAGCGAAAGAGACTTGCAGGTTCCGCACTGGGAGGGTGTCAGGGTGGTGGTGGCTGTGTGCGCGAAATGTGCAAGTGAACCGTTGCTTAATTTGGCATTGAAGCAAGGTACAGTGAAAGATCTTGGTGGAGATGTGGAATAAAGGGTCAAAAAGTGTGGCACTGGAAACAGTTGGTCAGGCAGCATCCGAGGAACAGGAGAATCAATGATTCGAGCATAAACGAAGAGTTTCAGCTCAAAACATCGACTCTCCTGCTCCTTGGATGCTGCCTGACTGGCTGTGCTTTTCCAGCACCACACTCATCGACTCTGATCTCCAGCGTCTGCAGTCCTCACTTTCTCCATGTGGAAGTAAAGGGAATCAAGAGTGAGCATATACCTAAGGAGCTATACCACTGTGACATCTGATTCCATGAATCTGGAGCCTGAATATGTGGAGTGTCAGAGAGGTGTCTTTTACTATCATTTGTATATTGTTATATTCAATCAAGCCTGCTCATGTTCACTTACACCATTATAGAGCTGATCTTCGTACATTGTATGGATATGTTTGTGTGTAGTTACATATCATACTGTGACCAGACCTCTGTAATCTGGAAAGATGCGTGATCAAGGAGTTGTAAAGGCACAAGTCCACTTGTGTTCGACTGAGAGTTTTAATCAAGGTTCTGTAATGGAACAAGCCACTTGCTGTCAGGGCTTTTTGATGGTGGGAGAAGCTTGTAATCAGAGCGCCGTAACGATGCGATCAGAGCTCTGTAATGGTGCAAGCCTGATTAATGACAGGATCACTGATGGGGCAAGATCATTAATGAGCAGTGATTTGTGAATGGTCTGTGGTGCTTGTGATGACTGCTCAGTGAATAGAAATAGAGTTCAGTTTGAATTGGGTTTTATGATGGTCCAAGACCCCAAGTAATCAGTATTGTAGCAATATGTGAGATTTTTGTCAATCTGTGAATGATATGAACCTTAGTGGACAGGTTATTCTCTTCTTGCTTCATGTGATAAGGTTCAGCTGTGAATGTGTAGGACAAGTGCATTCTGTCCCACGTGACGAAAACAACCAATTCACTCATAACTCATAAAGTCACAGACTATTCAACGTTAATCCTCCAGGCATTCCTTAGCTATTGGGTCAGGTCCAGCTCCGACTCAGCATCTGACATTATGTAGAAATATTACAGCCTATTTTAGCCCATTGCAAAACCACTGTGCAGCAATCTTTATATTGATTTGTCATCAAGATTGAGAGTGATCAGTGTGAGGTGTTTAAAATGTTAATATAAGTTTAAGTAGATTGAGATTAGCTTTGGTACAGAACCAAAAGCAAAAAAAAAAGCCTTAAAGTTAAGGCCTCATCATTCAGGACCATTTAGAAGAGATTTACTCCAAGTATTGCCATGATAGAGTTGTCACTTCAGACAGCAGATTATCTATGGGAAAGGAAATCTCTGACTGGTGACCAGTTACGCCCAAAACTATGTTCTCTCCCTCCCCACCATCCTCCACTCTTCAGCTCATCCAAGTCGGTATTCCTCCACATTGTGCAGCAATTGGAGGAAGTGCTGAGTGTGGCAAGGGTGCAAAACATACTCTGGATGGGGGATTTCAAAGTCCATCATCAACAGTAGCTCATCAGCATCACTACTGATTGAGCTGGTCAGGTCCTAAAGGGCATAGCTGCTAGACCAGATTTGCAGCAGGTCATGAGGGAACTAACACAGAAAAGAAAAAAAAAATGACCCGATCCTCACCAGACACCTGTTGCAGATGCACTTAACAGTGACACTGTTGGTAGAAGTGACCATCTCACTGTTCTTGTGGAGACCAAGTCTAATCTTCAGTAATAAAAACAGAAAATGCTGGAGAAATACAGTAGGCCTAGCAACATCTGGGGAGACAGAAACAGAGTTACCATTTTGGAGTCTAATCTGACCGTTCAAAACTGAAAGGGGCTAGAAAAGTGTGTTTTTTTTATGTTGAAAGAAAGAGGGGGACGAGCAAGTGGAATCGATTGTGAATGTACTCAGAGCAAGAGACAAAAAGAGAGATGATGGTGGTAAAGGTCAATAAGGATGAAAACTGCATGTAAACAATGATGTGGAAAAGTGAAAATGGGTCCACTCTACTGAGAGCAAAGCAAACAAGACAAAACAAAGCACAAGCCATAGCTGGGGAAGATTGATGGGTGGAAACAAAATGGAGGACAAAGGTTGTGGAGCTCAATATTGAGTCCATGAAAATGTCAAGTGCCTAAGTGGAAAATGAGGTGTCATTCCTCGAGCTTGTGTAGTGCTTCATTGGAACAATGCAGTAGGCCCAGGACAGATATATTATAGCGTGAGACCAAGGTGGTTTATTGAAATGGCAAGTAACTGGGAGGTTGGGGACATTTCTACAGACAGACCGGAGGTGTTCCACAAAGCGGTTTCTGAGTTTAGTAATGTAAAGGACACCGCATTATGAGCAGCAAATATAATGGACAGGATTGAATCAAGTACAAATGAAGCACGACTTCACCTGGAGGGTACAGTTGGGGCCTTGGACAGTCAGAGTGGAGGAGGTGAATGGGCAAGTGTGAGAAATTCTGCATTATAAGGTGACATGCGGGAGTGAGGAGGCATTAGAGTGATGGAGAAGTGGACCAGGGTGTCATGGAAGGAATTGTTCTGCGGAAAACCAACAGTTGAGTGAAGGGGAAGATGTGTTTGGTGGTGATACCTTCCTGGAGGTGACAAAAATGGCAGAGGAAGACTGGTGGAGTGGATAATGATGGCAAGGGAACCCTACCATTGTTTTAGGAGGGAGGTGAAAGATGAGGGCAGAAGTGCAGAGATTAATCAAACTTATCTTCATGTAGAAGATACCCTCTATAGTGTTGTGTGGCATTGTCATTGTGATAAATAGGACAGACTTTGAACAGATCTAACAACCCAAGACTGGGCATCCATGAGGCACTGTGGGCTATCAACAGCAGCAGAATTGTACTCCAACACAATCTACAACCTCATAGCTTGGCATATTCCCCACTCTACCTGCTCATTGACACCAAGTTTGGATTCAAACAGGATCACTCAGCTCCTGATTTCATTACAACTTGGGTCCAAACATGACCTTCAGAAGTGGGGTGTGAATAGCTGCTTGTGATATTAAGGCAACATTTAACTGAAGAGCCTTAGAAAAACTAGTCAATGGTGATGAAAAAAAAATCTCCAGTGCTTGAAAGTTACACTTGGCACATTGTAAAATGGTTGTGCCGGTTGGAGGTCAGTCATCTCAGCTCTGGAGAAGTGCCCCAGATTCAATCATCTTCAGCTGCTTCATCAGTGATCTTCTCTCCATCATAACTTCAGAAGTTGGGATGTTAGCTAATGATTGCACAATGTTCAAATGTAGTCAGCACCATCTGTGACTCTTAGATACTGAAGAAGTCCATGTTGCAACTATACAAAATGCTGGTGCAGCCAGACTTGGAATATTGTGTACAGTTCTCGTCCCCGTATTTCGGGAAGGATGTGGAAGCATTGGTAAAAGGTGCAGAGGAGATTTACCAGGATGTTGCCTGGTCTGAAAGGAAGGTCTTATGAGGAAAGACTGAGAGACTTGGGTCTGTTCTCATTGGAAAGAAGAAGGCTAAGGGGGGATTTGATAGAGACATGCAAGATGATCAGAGGATTACATAGGGTGGACAGTCTTTCCTAGGATGATGACGTCAGCTTGTACGAGGGGGCATAACTACAAATTGAGGGGTGATAGATTTCAGACAGATGTCAGAGACAGGTTCTTTACTCAGAGAGTGATAAGGGTGTGGAATGCCCTACCTGCTAATGTAGTCAACTCAGCCACATTAGGGGAATTTAAACAATCTTTAGATAAGCACATGGATGATTTTGGGATAGTGTAGGAGGACAAGCTGAGAATAGTTCACAGGTCGGCACAACATCCAGGGCCAAAGGGCGTGTTCTGCGCTGTATTGTTCTATGTTCTATGTTCAAATGCAACAAGATCTGGACATCATTTGGGGATTGGGCTGTAAATGGCAAGCGACATTTGCACCTCCATAGTGTGATTCAATTACCATTTCCAACAAGAGAGAATCTAACCATCATCTCTCAACATTTGGTGGCATTACCAACTCTGAACTTCCTGAGAGTTTCTATTGTACTTTGCAGCAGCCATATAATTACAGTGATAACAAGAGAAGGTCAGAGGCTTGGAATCCTACAGTAGTCCCGATTACCCCCTATCTTTCCAAAGTCTGTCCACCATCTACAAGGCACAAGTCATTCAAAGAACAAAGAACAGTACAGCACAGAATAGGCCCTTCAGCCCTCCAAAACTGAGCCAACGCATAATTCCTTTCTAAACTAAAAACCTTTTGCCTCATTGCAGCCATAACCCTGTATTCCCTGACTATTGATATATCTGTCAAGATGTCTCTAAACGTTGCTGTTGTATCCACCTCCACCACCTTCTCTGGCAGCGCATTCCAGGAACTTACTACTCTCTGTATATAGAAAACTTGCCTCTCATATCTCCTTTAAACTTTCCCCCTTTTGCCTTAAATCAATGTCCCCTGGTAATTGACATTTCTAATCTGGGAAAAAAGATTCCAACTATCCATTTTATCCATGCCTCTCATTATTTTGCAAATCTCTATCTGAGTCACCCCTCAGCCTCTGATAGTCAAGTAAAAACAAATCCAAGTTTGTCCAATCACTCCTGATAACCAATACCCTTTAACCCAGGCAAGCCTCTTCGATATCCTCTCCAAAGCTTCCACCTTCTTCTGGTAGTATGACAATGAGAACTGTATTCCAAATGTAGGCAAATGGATACAGTTATAACATGACTTGCCAATTTTTATGCTCTATGCCACAACCGATGAAAGCAAGCATGCCATATGCCTTCTTGACCACCTTATCCATATGTGTTGCCACTTTCAGGGAACTGTGGACCTGTACACCTAGATCCTTCTGTATGTTATTTCTTAATTGGGTACTGCTATTTACTGTGTACTTCCCTCCTTCATTAGACCTTCCAAAATGTATCACCTCTAATTTGGCTGGATTAAATTCCATCTGTCATTTCTTTGACCCCAAGGCTCCACCTATTTATATCTTGCTCTACCTTCTGGCAATCCTTCTCACTATCTGCAGATTCCCCAGTCTTTGTGTCATCGACAAATGTACTCGTCATTCCTATGAAGGAATACTCTCCACTTTGAAGGCAGCACCAACTATACTCCATCCAGAACTAAGCTTGGCTTGATAGGCATTCCAGCCACCATCATGTTCCCCATTATTGATGCACAGTGACAACCGTGTGTCCCATCTACAAGAAACAGCCTCTTTCTACAGCACCATGCAAACAAACAGCATCTATCGCACCAAAGCACAAGTACAGTAGATACATGTTGTTGTGGTTCTGTTCGCCAAGCTGGAAATTTTTGTTGCAAATGTTTCGTCCCCTGTCTAGGTGACATCCTCAGTGCTTGGGAGCCTCCTGTGAAGCGCTTCTGTGATGTTTCCTCCGGCATTTATAGTGGCCTGTCCCTGCCGCTTCCGGTTTGCAACAAAAATTTCCAGCTCGGCGAACAGAACCACAACAACGAGCACCCAAGCTACAAATCTTCACCCAAACTTTGAACAGTAGATACATGGATACACCATCACCCACACTTACCCTCCAAGTCACTCACCATACCATCTTGACTTAGTAATATATTGCCATTCCTTCAGTGTCACTGAGTCAAAATGCCGAAACTCCCTCCCTAATGACTCTGTGGATCTCCCTACATTCCCCAAACTGAACCCATTCAAGAAGACAGCGCACCATCATCTTCTCTATGGCAAGTAGCAATGGGCAATATATGCTTACTACTCAGTGACAGCCATTTAATGAAAGACAATTCATTGGCACAAATAGAGATAAATTGTTTCATCCAATAGCCATTAAAGAGACATTTTTGCAATCTGACTAAATGTTGGAAACAAGAGGGAGTCATTGAGATGTACAGCACAGCAACAGACCCTTCAGTCCAACTCATCCATGCCAACCAGATATCTCAAATAGATCCAGTCCCATTGTTCAGCAAATCGGCTCATATCCCTGTAAACCCTTCCAATTCCTATACCCAAATAGAAGCCTTTTAAATGTTGTAATTGTACTAACCTTCACCACTTCCTCTGGCTGCTCATTCCATACAGTCACCATCCTCTGCATGAAAAGGTTGCCCCTTAGTTCCCTTTTAAATCTTTCCTCTCTCAGGTATTTGTTATTTCAGAAATGTAAGCAGAATAAAAAAAGAGGAGAGAGATAATTAATAAAAAATTGCAAAGGATAATAGCAAGTTGGAAATATCAAAAAACTGTGGATGTTGAAAACAAAAACAGAAATTTCTGGAAAAGGTCAGCAGGTCTGGTAGCATCTATGGAGAGAATACAGATACACATTTTGTATCCAGTGAACTTTCTTCAGAAACTGCTTCAGTTCTGAAGAAAGGTCACTGGACCCAAAACATTAACTACAGTAAGCCATAATCCTGGGCCAGAAGATCAGGAGATTGAATAATTATGAGTGTAGCTGGGGAAACAGTGATAGTTTACTATCTAGGCACATAATCCAGTCAAAGACTTGAGCTGACACAATGGTTGTGATGCCATCAGGTATCAATCTCTCAGAGTAGGGGTTCAGTGGGTGGGTGAGGGTCTGTGTTTGATAGCAACAGTCACAATATGAGCTGCTCTTCAAGTCCTACTGGTAGAACAACTGACCACATCGTTCATGGACCAAGAAGGGAAATAGGGATAATCCAGGAAACTATATCAGTTTCAAATCCAGTATCACATCGGTTGTTGGGAAGCCATTGGAGAGAATTCTTAGGGATAGAGTTTACACACATTTGGAAAAGCATAGCCTAATTAGGGACAACCAGCATGGCCTCATTGAATTTTTTGAGGAGGTGTCAAAGGTAATCGATCAGAGTAGAGCAATGGATGTTGTCCACGTGGATTTAAGTAAGGCTTTTGATAAGGTCACCTGTGATAACATAACCCAGAAGGTTAAGATGCATGTGATCCATGGGGACTTGGCCACACGGATTCAAAATTGGCTTGCTCATTGAAGGCAGAGGGTAGTGGTGGAGTGTGTGTTTTTCTGGCTTCTTTCATGGTGGTGTTCTGTAGGGGTCCATAATGGACCCTCTGCTGTTTGTGATATATATATAAATGATTTGGATGAAAATGTAGATGTGTCGGTTAGTAAGTTTGCAAACAATACAAAGATAGGTGTGGATAATGTAGAAGGCTGTCAAAGGATACAATAGAATATAGATCAGTTGCAGATATGTGATAGCTTGAAAGTGGCCACTCAAGGAGATAGGATGGTAAAGAAGGCGTATGGCATGCTTGAGGAATCCTGTACAGGATTCAGGGTGCCATGTTGCAGTTTTATAAGACTTTGGTTAGGTCACAATGAGAGTATTGCGTTCATTCTGATCACCACACTACAGGAAGGGTGTGGAGGCTTTGGAAAGGGTGCAAAAGAGGGTTATCAGGATGCTGCCTGGATTAGAGGGTTTGAGCTATAAGGAGAGGTTAGAAAAACTTGGGTTGTTTTCTCTAGAGCGGCAGAGATTGAGAGGAGACTTGATAGAAGTCTACAAAATTATGAGGTGAATAGATACGATAGACAGTCAGCATCTCTTTCTCAGTGTTAAAATGTCTAATACTGGGGGCTATACATTTAAAGTGAGGGGGAGAAGTCCAAAGGAAATGTGAGGGGGCGTGGTTTTTACAGAGAGTGGTAGCAATCTGGAATGCACTGACAGGAATGGTGGTGAAGGCAGATACGTTATAGAACAGTACAGCACAATACAGGCCCTTTGGCCCTTGATGTTGTGCAGGCCTTCTATCCTGCTACTAACCTTCATACCCTTCATTGTACTATCTTGCATGTGCCTATCCAAGAGTCGCTTAAATGTCCCTAATGTCTCTGACACTGCCACTACTACTGGCAGTGCATTCCATGCACCCACCACTCTCTGAGTAAACAACCTACTTCAGACATCTCCCATAAATCTTCCACCAATTGCCTTAAAATTATGCCCATTCATGATAGACACTTCCACCATGGGAAAATGTCATTTAGGTAACACATGAATATAAAGAATGGAGGTTAAAAATCACACAACACCAGGCTATAGTCCAACAGGTTTATTTGGAAGCACTAGCTTTCGGAGCACTGTTACTTCATCAGGTGGTTATGAAGCAGGATTGTCAGGCACGGAATTTATGGCAGCAATTTACAGTGTGATGTAACTGAAATTATATATTGAAAAAGACCTGGATTGTTTGTTAAGTCTCTTATCTTTTAGAATGACCATGGTGGTTTCAGTTCTTTCATACGTAAATCTCAAAACGTTTTTAAAAGTTACATTGTCAAATGAACTTCAACAATTGGTGTCATGTCGGCCCAGATAATGCATTGAAGGTGTGAGGTGCCCTGTGTGAGGCTGTCTGTGCCACAATGGGCAGACTGATTCTAATGTAAAAAACGGATTTACAGAATCTCACATGGATTCATGCAGTTTTTGACCAAAGTAAAATGTAATTCTGCAAGTACAAATTCACCCCACAAACTTATATGTGTGTGTATGCCGAGAGGGGGCCGGGGGGCAGGGTGGTTATGAGTGTCTGTGAGAGAGTTTGTATATGTGTGTGAGTGTGAGTGTAAAGGGGTATAAGTCTGTGGAGTGTGCGTGTGGGAGTGTATGTTTCTGTAGGAGAGTGTGTGTGTGTTTGTGTGCATCTATCTGTGTGTATGCATAGTGCAATGAGGGTCACCTATAGTGTGACATGAACCCAAGTTCCCAGAATAGAGGGATATGGACCAAGGGCAGGCAGAAGAGAAATGTTTAATTTGGCTCCATGTTCGACACACTGTTGGGGCCGAAGGATCCGTTCCTGCACTGTATAGTTCTATGCTCGAAGTTGGAACTTAGGATTTCACCACTGAGGTCAGTCACTTGTGTTTGGTTAGTGATGCTTGCATCCAGCCAGGAATTAAGCCATCATAATTTGTGGCTGGTGCTAGCCAATAGAATGTAGAATATGTTCGGACTGTGGCTACAGGATTTTTAGTTTTAACAAAGCCCTGTGTCAGCATGAGTGCGATGAAACTGTGAAATATCTTATGATTTGGAGGTGCTAATGTTGGACTGGAGTGAACAAAGTTAAAAATCATACGGCACCAGGTTATAGTCCATCATGTTTATTTGGAAGCACTAGCTTTCGGAGTGCTGTTCCTTCATCAGGTGGTTGTGGCTGTGATTTTTAACTATGAAATATCTATGTTTTTATATGTTAAATTTATATACATAATATATATAGTTTTGTATAGGTTGCTGTAATTTTGGATTCCAGGCATTATAAATTATTTGGGTTTGGTTACATGTTTGGAATTAACAATTAGCTGTTACGTATCACAATACCCATAATTCCAAATGAGTGGAAGTTACCTAGAGTTCCTAGGGAGCCTTGCAAGTTTAGAGGATGATCTTTCCAGAATTGAACTTTTTACTTTTACTCTGTGTTGGTAAGATATTTGAGAAAGAAGTACAGGTCAAGTTCTAAAATGCTTACAAGTCATTTAATAGGGTAATGTGTATGAAGCAGCATTCCCAAGAAAAGAAGATTAAAGATAAAAAATTATTTCAGAATAAGAAGTTATTATTTACCCTATTCACGTATTGGTGCGTAGTCAACTGAAAAGAAGTGAAGTTATGTTTTTCAGGTTTATTTTCTAAATGATGGAATTGATGCTTCTATCAAGGATAGCATAGCACTGGAATTAAGCAAATTCAGGAGCTAATAATAAATAGTAATTTTCGACAGTTTCAGTAGATTGTTGAAACCTTAATTACTTAAAAACTATTAAACTATTGAAAAAGCAAAGTTTTTCTCTCCCCTGCAAATGAAATGGACTGTGTCTTTCCAGTGGCACAGCACAATATGTTCTGAGGTATATGTCAGATGTAGACAGGAGAGATTGAGAGAATCCTCAGAAGAGTATAAAGGCAGTAGGAATATATTTAAGAGGGAAATCAGGAGGGCAAAAAGGGGACATGAGATAGCTTTGGCAAATAGGGTTAAGGATAATCTAAAGGGTTTTTTATAAATACATTAAGGACAAAAAGGTAACTAGGGAGAGATTAGGGCCCCTCAAAGATCAGCAAGGTGGCCTTTGTGTGGAGGCGCAGGAGATGGGGAGATACTAAATGAGTATTTTGTATCAGTGTTTATTGTGGAGAAGGACATGGAAGCTAGAGAATGTAGGGAAATAGATGGTGACATTTTGAAAAATGTCCATATTACAGAGGAGGAGGTGCTGGATGTCTTGAAACGTGAAAAAGTGGATAAATCACCCGGACCTGATCAGGCGTACTCGAGAACTCTGTGGGAAGCTAGGAAAGTGATTGCTGGGCCACTTGCTGAGACACTGTATCATTGATAGTCACAGGTGAGGTGCCAGAAGACTGGAGGTTGAAGGTATAGGTTTGCTCGCTGAGCTGTAGGTTTGATATCCAGACGTTTCATTACCTGGCGAGGTAACATCATCAGTGGTGACCTCCAAGTGAAGTGAAGCTGTTGTCTCCTGCTTTCTATTTATATGTTTGTCCTGGATGGGGTTCCTGGGGTTTGTGGTCAGGTCATTTCCTGTTCGTTTTCTGAGGGGTTGATAGATGGTATCTAGATCTATGTGTTTGTTTATGGCGTTGTGGTTGGAGTGCCAGACCTCTAGGAATTCTCTGGCATGTCTTTGCTTAGCCTGTCCCAGGATAGATGTGCTGTCCCAGTCAAATTGGTGGATTTTTTTTTTCATCCGTGGTAGGGCTACGAGGGAGAGGGTCGTGTCTTTTTGTGGCTAGCTGGTGTTCGTGTATCCTGGTGGCAAACTTTCTCCCTGTTTGTCCTACATAGTGTTTGTGGCAGTCCTTGCATGGAATTTTGTAGATGACGTTGGTTTTATCCATGGGTTGTACTGGGTCTTTTAAGTTTGTTAGTTTTTGTTTGAGAGTGTTGGTGGGTTTGTGTGCTACTAGGATTCTGAGGGGTCTTAGTAGTCTGGCTGTCATTTCTGAAATTTCTTTGATGTATGGTAAGGTGGTTAGGGTTTCTGGCTGTGTTTGGTCTGCTTGTCGTGGTTTGTTCTTGAGGAATCTGCGGACTGTATTTTTTGAGTATCCGTTCTTCTCAAATATGTTGTATAGGTGGTTCTCCAAAGTTTGTCTGTGCTGCAGTGTGTGGTGGCTCGTTGGAATAGTGTTCTGATACAGCTTCTGATGCAACTGGAGGTTGGCTAATGTGATACCACTATTTAAGAAAGCTGGTAAGGAAAAGCAGAGAACTATAGACCGGTGAGCCTGACATCAGTAGTGGCAAGTTGTTGGAGGGAATCATGAGGGATAGGATGCACATGTATTTGGAAAGGCAAGGACTGGTTAGGGATAGTCAACATGGCTTTGTCTGTGGGAAATCATATCTTACTTGTTTGAAAAAGTAACAAAGAGAATTGATGAGGGCAGAGCGGTAGACGTGATCTATATGGACTTCAGTAAGGTGTTCTACAAGGTTCCCCTTGGGAAATTGGTTAACGAGGTTAGATCACATGGTATACAGGGAGAACTAGCCATTTGGATACAGAGCTGGCTCAAAGGTAGAAGACTAAGGGTGGTGGTGGAGAGTTGCTTTCAGACTGGAGACCTGTGACTGAGGAGTGGCAGATGGACTTTAAATAAATGTGAGGTGCTGCATTTTGGAAAAGCAAATCATGGCAGGACTTATACACTTAATGGTAAGGTCCTAGGGAGTGTTGCTGAACAAAGAGACCTTGGAGTGCAAGTTCATAGTTCCTTGAAAGTGGAGCCGCAGGTAGATAGGATAGTGAAGAAGGCGTTTGGTATGCTTTCCTTTATTGGTCAGAGTATTGAATACAGGAGCTGGGAGGTCATATTGTGGCTGTATAAAACATTGGTTAGGCTACTGTTGGAATATTGCATGCAATTCTGGTCTCCTTCCTATCAAAAAGATGTTGTGAAACTTGAAAGGGTTCAGAAAAGATTTACAAGGATGTTGCCAGGGTTGTAGGATTTGAGCTATAGGGAGGGGCTGAACAGGCTGGGGCTGTTTTCCCTGAAGCGTCGAAGGCTGAGGGGTGACTTTTGTAGAGGTTATAAAATTGTGAGGGGCATCGATAGGATAAATAGAGAAAGTCTTTTCCCTGGGGTGGGGGAGTCCAGAACTAGTGGGCATAGGTTTAGGGTGAGAGGGGAAAGATATTAAAGAGACCTAAGGGGGAACTTTTTCTCAAAGAAGATGGTGCGTGTATGGAATGAGCTGCCAGAGGAAGTGGTACAATTACAACATTTAAAAGGCATCTGGATGGGTATATGAAGAGGAAGGGTTTGGAGAGATATGGGCTGGGTGCAGGCAAGTTGGATTAGATTGCGTCCGGACAAGCTGGACTGAAGGGTCTGTTTCCATGCTATACAATTCTATGACTCTATAAGGATGTTTAAGGTGTGCTAATACAGGAAGCTACTTAAGCTGTTATTCTCAACACTTCAGAAATTATCTTTCTAGTTTCCAGGAGGTGGATATATGGCCCATCTCTTGGCTCCTAGGTCTGGTTAATCAGTGGTGTTGGTATGGCTGGATCAAAGGAAGCAAGTGTTCCTCTGCTCCCCCAGGATATGAGATTTGCATTCTCTTTAACTTTAGCTCAAGCATTGTAGAGGTGTTGCTGGTAGTTCAATGAATGGTCACGATGGATACCAGAGTCACTTAGTGTTATATTATGAGTGAGTAGTCAGTAACAAAACCAGATATGAATCTCCTCCCTGGCTTTCAAGATTTTCAGGCTAAAATTAGATTGGGCATTGCCAAGGTGAAGTCTCAATTTTGTAAAGTACATTTCTACAGAACACAGTCCTTGAGTGAATGCTTTCCCAAATTTCAG
The DNA here is from genome assembly GCF_037043375.1 of Chiloscyllium plagiosum. NCBI lineage: Eukaryota > Metazoa > Chordata > Chondrichthyes > Orectolobiformes > Hemiscylliidae > Chiloscyllium > Chiloscyllium plagiosum. The sequence continues at coordinate 87,514,517 of NW_028270149.1, read as the reverse complement.
GAAGAGCCAAGGCTGAGTCATTCATGAATGTGTAGAGTGGGAAGGAGGTCATTGGTAAACAAGCCAAGGAGAGTCAGTGTGAGGACTGATGGTCAGTTTACACTGAGTTGGTGGGTGAATCCATCCTCGACAGTCCCCCAAATCAGCTCAAACATTTCAATCACTGAACCGCCAATCAGAGGAAACTACCTCTCCCATAAATAAAATGGAAGAAACCAGTTGATGAGCTGCTACTCCTTTCATAGACGTGTTCTCAGCCAGGCCTATTACTGTTAGGTTGCTTGTCTCACCAGGAAGCCTGTTAAATGGCAGAGAAGTGGGCACTTACGGACATCAATGATAGCAGTGAGAGAACCAGCAGGAATCCCTAGCTAATGCTAGGACCAGGGCTATCCTTTTGTAGGAATGGGACAACTATCTGCCTGGTCTGAGGTGAGGTCATCTACTGTGATGGGTATGGGAGGAGGTGGCGGAAGAGGGCTGCATATAGATATAAGGGGAGAAGGTGCTGTAGGTTGGGGGATAAGAGAACTGCACAATGGGTGTGACTGGAGAAGGGGACTGCACGAAAGATGTAGGGGAGAAGGTGTTGTAAGATGGGTGTGAGGGGTAAAGGGGGGGTGAGGTACAATGAAAAGAGAACAACTTTAAACCTGCAAACAGAGGAATACTCAGCTAACCACGACAAAAGGAAAACTGTAACCCATTGCAATCATGTAGTTTTTGCAAAGAAATGGAATCTCAAGGAATCTCAAATTTAAGACTGGAAGATTAGGAGTGACTGTACTTAGAAAGAATGCAGCAAAAAAGTATACACTAATGAACACTGTAAAGACTGTTAATTGTTAAGTTTGAATCTGAGATGTAGAACTGAAAGGCAATATAAAGAGTAAAATACTACCTCACTGAAATGTTTCAGCTTTGTGCCTGTGTGATGGAAACGCATTAGCTATGTATATTTGCAGCGATACCTTTATCTGTAGAAATGTGTTTAAGTTATTTTGAATGCACCTTTGTTATTAATCCATACCTGTTGTCCAGTATTAATTTAACAACTGTTGTGTCAGGAAATTCAAGCTTGCCTCATATGTTGTGAATTTGAGTTCAGTGGAAAATTGATTATTATTGAGGGTACTGATTTCTTCGAGTTCTGTTTCTATGGCAGTCTAATTACCACTCGCATAAACATAGACATAGAAGGCAATGGAACTGCATGACTGCATCACTTAGTGAATGAGTTACTGAGGATGAAATAAAGGAGCCCCTGAAAACTGAAAAGGAAAATGAAAATAAAACCCTTGAGAAAACCTAAAGAGGATTCCAAGGGAAGGAAAAAAAGACCTCTGTTTCTTAGTAAAGAAATCATAGCAGGAACATTGGGAAACAAATGGATTAGTGCAAGTGTGGTACATCAAATAATTAATATCCATGAAGGGAATATACTAGAGAATGCAATGGAACTAAAGACTGATAACCCCACAGTACAATGGCTTATGTTTGATTGTTCTCGAAGAGATAGATGCTGAGATAGTGGAAACATTGACAACAATTTTCCAAATTTTGAAAATGATCTCAGTGTAATGCAAGTTCCAAAATTATGTTCAAGAAAGGAGGCAAAGCAAAATAAATGAATTATAGGCCAGGAGACAGTAAGGACTGCAGATGCTGGAAGCCAGAATAAATAGATGTGAAGCTGAAAAACACAACAGGTCAGACAGCATCCGAGGAGCAGGAATGTCAGTGTTTCGGGCCTAAATGCTTCAACAGGACTGGGGAGGGGGAGGAAGCCCAGGAGTATATTGGGAGGGGTGGGCTTGTGTGGAGGGTGCTGCTGGGGAAAGAGTAGGTAGAATGGTGATAGGTGGATGCAGATAGGGAGTTGTTTTGATTGGTCTTTGGGAAGGATGAAGTGAATGGGAATATAAATAAGGGGAAAGTGGAGCCACCCTTACTGCCTGATGGTTAATTGAGTCTCTTCAATTGAAAATAATGGCTACTTTACAACCTTATTCCACTGCCATTGGGTGCCCTGTGTCCTGTGAGGAGCCCACCCAGTAAAAGCTAGAGGCTGGGCACAGTGGGAGTTGAAGGAGTTGAGCGGGTATCTTCTGAGCAGGTACCCAGCGCTCCTTAGAGAGCCCCTGCATCCCTTACTGTCAAGGAATACCCTTGGTGAGCAACAAATGCCCACCCTTCATTTTGAAACCACCTTCACAGACCCAGCTGCAGTTGCGGCAGCATCCATTTTTCCCAGCGGTGATGGGGCAGAATCCACAATGCTAGGCTGTTCTGAAAATGGCCATCACAGGACTACTCCTGGCAAGTGGATGCGGACACCATCGTTATCGTTACATTCAGTTTGGACAGAAGAAAGAGAGACTGGTGGAAACCCAACAGCCAGGCAGATCGCCAACGGTCAGCCAGAAGCCTCCCGAAGGATCAGGGTGGACTAACTCTTTTGGACATGTTCTGAATGTCGCCGCAACATTGGGGAGAGGCTCTGGCTGCAGAGCCTCAGCACTGTGTCTGAGCACAGTACTGAAACAGTTAATGGGTATGAGAATGGAGAATCAGCGAAGAGGCTGTAAAACCTGACATCTATTATTAATGATACAAATCACTGTTCTGAGCCCATGCATTTTTATGACTTGGAACCTTAATAAACAGCAACAATGACAAAACAAATTAATGTATGAGATACACAATGACAATCGTTATTAAAAAAACTTTCATTTATGTTGAGCCCAGTGAGTGTTACTCTTAATAAAGCCTGACAACTTGATCAACAACCCAAAATTTTGAAACCAGTTTTATTTTTTATTTCCAAGCTGTGGCGCACAAAGCTGTGCAGGAAGTGCTTTTGACACCTACAGCCAGATCCCAGCTGGCAACTGATTTCCTATTCTTTTGCCTTGTTTGTTGCTTCATTTGAGAATGAATTGCAGAGGCGAGACACCGAGATACAGGCAACAGGAGAGCCGTGTCACCGTGAGTTATTGTCACGGTGTCATTTGTGATCACAGACAGGTTCCCCATTCGAGTTCAGAACCTAAGATTCTGAACAGCCACTGGTTTGTGATGAGGCATTTGCAGCCTCTGTGGCAGCTCTCATTCTCTCGATTGATTCTGACTGTCCTGTTTTTGCGATGCAGCTCAATGGCAGGAGGGTGGACCGCAAATTCAGGAGGGCATCTCTTGCACCCATGCATGTTTCAACATCAGTTCCAGATTTTGTGTGAGCAAGTCCTGCCACCATTGAGGTGCCAAGCATGATAGAAACGATCTCCTTGTATTTTTCAGTGATTTCTCTTGGAGTTGGGAGTTACATCAACTGACCAAGCCCTCATCATTCTGCAGGCTTAGTCTATCCGCTATAATGTTCAAGGTTGCCTGTTTAATACAGTGATTTTATCAATGATCATTCCATGTTTCTCATTAGTTTCTGGGAATGGCTTCTGAGGTTCTTTTTATTTCAGTTTTGGCTTTAGACTCCTTTTTTTCCTTTTGCACATCTATAACTTCCCTCAGCCTTACAGCTCTCTAAGATCGTTATGTCAGTCCAAACTTACAAATCTCATTCACTTGTAGTCACCATTAACTCAGTGGAATCTTTCACATTGTAAAGCTTCCTCTTTGGCTTTCTTTAAACATCCCCTAGTCCACGATGTTATCCAGCATCTGATGTTCCTTCTTCCGCTTCTACCTTGACCTCACTTTCTCCTTCTCCCTGTAATACGCAGAGAGCTATCACCTTCAGGACTGTACATCTCACCACCTATTGTGACAAACGAAAGAACTTAAATTTATGTAGTGCCTTTTTAACCCTAAAAATAACCTTTCTCCAATTTTTGAAGCATAGTCTCTGATGTACCTTCCAATTTGTTCCCTGAAGCCTCTCATGTGGAACAATGAGTCCATAAGCTGCTCGAAGAGATGGTCATTGAGGGATAACTATAGCCAGGATAACACAGAGAATATCCTTCCTTTTCTTTGAATGGTGTCACTTGGAAAGCAGATCGGGCCTTGAGTCTGTAAGACTACCTGTGACAGTGCTGTTGTCTATTAGTAGTACTGTGGAGGATCCATCTGGACCATGTACTGTAATGTCCACTTTTATTTTCAACCATGGATTAAAAATGGGAAAAGTGCTGCTTTGAATTCAAGGAAACTGTGTCAAGGTGCCATAGTCCTAACAGACAACAGGGCTCCTCTCTCATTTGACGGAGATGACTGGTGGTGGTTTAACCTGAGTGTCACCAGACCTCAGGTGAGGGGAGAGGTTGAGAAGGAGAGTTCTCCATGGTAATGTCAGCCCCTGTGGGAATTGAGCCCAACTGTTGGTATCACTCTGTATCGCAATGCAGCCGTCCAGCTATTGGAGGAAAGAAAATGTTTGTAGTTTGAAAAATAAGTTACTGGAGCATATTGTAAGTTATATTTTCAAAGTTACCTTATTGAAGCAGAGAGGGTGAGATCCAGAAAAATTGACACTGTACGTCTGTTTGTATTCAAGGTAATTCTGCCCAGACGTTAATTGGCTTTTCAATTGGCCCCAGTTGTTTTGGGTTCAGGTGAATGTAACATGATAACAGCCTCTTGACTGGTTCCTGGATAGGTGGCTATATCCTTGTTTGTGAACAATATAGCAAAAGCATCTGTATCTCTCTTTTCTTTTTGTGTGGAGAAGTTAAAGACAATCTCGAGCAGCTAGCTTTTCTCTGTGAGCTACTCCATCTGTAAATCCCCTATTTAAAGGAGAAAGATACTTTGAAAGGGCAGATTCTCAACCAGTGAACGAAAGACTGAGAATTGGTGTAACTTCTGTCATCAGCAGGAATTGAAAGGAACCAAAATCAAACAACTCATCGCAGTCTACAATCTAAAGTGGTGCTATTAAAATGTGATTCTCTGGTTATTTACTTTTGTCAATATTCATGTGTTGTTGTTCATCTTTGTGTCTGTCTGCATATGTGAATGAGAATTTTTAAAAGTTTAATGTATACAGTTATACATTATTAATTCAATTTGTTGACCTTTTGCCTTGATTAAAACGTTTGATTATTTTCTTGTTAATGGGCAGAAAGAAAACCTGGTATGTATATCCATTTAACTGAGTTAGACAGTCAGGTAGAATTGGGCAATTTGGTGATTTAATTGGGTTTTTCAGATTTGTGATCACATGCAGTTTGATTTGCAGCGCACTATCCCCTGTGAGTCATGATGGTATTCAAAACCTCTGGAGTGGAATCTGAATTCACAAGTTCCAAAGTGCGAGGCAAGACTGTTTCCACTGAAGCAGGGTTGAAATAATCTTGTTTGCTTTTATCATATGAGACTATTAAGAGAGAGGGAGAGAGAGAAAATGGGTCTGAGCCTGTTCCCAAGCAGTACATTCCAAACACTTGGATTAAAAGCGCATACCAGGAATCCCTCAGTGGACCTGCAAAGTGAGATGGCATTATATGTTGAGTTTGTAGGTTAATCCAACATGACCAGTGTTGAAACTTTATTGCTGGAACAGCACAGCAGGTCAGGCAGCATCCAGGGAACAGGAGATTCGACGTTTCGGGCACAGGCCCTTCTTCAGGAAATCCAACATGAGCAACCTACCAGTCAGCTTGAATTGAGATCAACTCATTTTTTTGAACATCCCTGGCAAGTAGTTGGATGTGGCATTGTATTTCCATCACTTCATTCAAAATAATTAAAGCTTGACGTGATTCAGCATCATCTCACAAGCAAAATAAAAAAATTGCTAAATTATTCACTGTTAATTCACACAGAACAAGGACTGGTTTCCCTTCCTTTTCTTAAAGGTCTCATGCTTTCACATTTCTCCTCCTGTTTCTTGCAGCAATTGGAGAAAATTTCATTCAAGGAGGAGTGTTTTGTAGACAATATCAAAAGCTCATTGATGTTTAAAAAAAATTAATTCATGGGATGTGAGCATTGCTGATTTAAAAGTAGTCCAGTTATCATTTATTACCCATTCCCAATCTCCCCTAAAATCACTGCAGTCCCTGTGCTCGAGATAGGCAAGTATGTTAGAGAGGAAATTCCAGGATTTTCACCCAGTGATAGTGAAGGCACAGTGATATATTTCCAGGTCAGGGTGGTGAATGGCTTAGAGGGAAACTTGCTGATGGTGGTGTTCCTATGTATCTGAGGCCCATTTATTTTTTGGTGGCACATGTTGTTTAAGGAATAAAAGATTTACAAGGATGTTGCCAGGGTTAGAGGATTTGAGCTATAATGAGAGGCTGAACAGGCTGGGGCTGTTTTCCCTGGAGTGTCAGAGGCTGAGGGGTGACCTTATAGAGGTTTACAAAATTATGAGGGGCATTGATAGGGTAAATAGGCAAAGTCTTTTCCCTAGGGCGGGGAGTCCAGAACTAGAGGGCATAGGTTAGTGTGAGAGGGGAAAGATATAAAAGACCTACAGGGCAACTTTTTCACACAGAGGGTGGTACGTGTATGGAATGAGCTGCCAGAGGAAGTGGTGGAGGCTGGTACAATTGCAACATTTAAGAGCATTTGGATGGGTATATGAATAGGAAGGGTTTGGAAGGATATGGACCAGGTGCTGGCAGGTGGGACTAGATTGGGTTGGGATATCTGGTCAGCATGGACGGGTTGGACCGAAGGGTCTGTTTCCATGCTGTACATCTCTATGACCCCATGACTGTATGAGTAAATTTCTGCAGTGCATGTTAAGGATGGTGCACACTGTTGTTACTGAGCATTGGTAGTGGAAGGACTGAATGTTTAAGATGGTGAATAGGCTGCCAATTTAGAGGCTGATTTATCCTGGATGCTGTCAATGTTTTTCAGGTCATTCAACATTCTTCTGCCCATGATTGAACATGTAGTCAGTACAGTTGTGCTATTGCCTCTGTGCTTACTGAACTACGTTGACCCCCGGTCAAGCATTCCAAGATTCTCCTCTTTGTTTTCAAATTGCTGCATGGCCTCACACCTTCCTGTCTTTGTCATTTCCTCCTGTCACCCAACCCTGTGACATACCTGTGATTCTCAAATTCTAGTCTCTTCTCAAGTTTTAATCACTGCACCATCATTGACCATGCTTTCCACTGCCTGAATCTCAGGCTCTAGAATCTATTCTCTTCTTTTCATAGAATCCTACAGTGCAAATAAAGGCCATTCAGCCTGTCAAGTCTGTACTGAACCTCAGAACAGCATCCCACACAAACCGGGCATCACTGAGCAGTTTGTTGCCGAGCAGGTTCTGCTTGACAGCACTGTTGATGTCACCTTCCATCATGTTACTGATGACCGAGAGTAGACTGGTGGGCGATAATTGGCTAGGTTGAATTTGTCCTGCTTTCTGTGTATAAGACATACCTGGCAATTTTTCACATTATCAGGTAGATGCCAGTGCTGTACTAGAACAACTTTCTTGTACAAGTCTTGACTAGACTTGCAGTACAAGTCTTCAATACAAATGCTGGATGTTGTGTGGGCCCAAAGCCTTTGAAGAATCTAGTTCCTCCAACCATTTCTTAATATAGTGTGATGTGAACCGAGTTAGCTGGAGATTGACATTTGAGACGGTGGGGAATTCTTGAAGAATTGGAGATAGATCATCCACTCGTTACTTCTGGCTGACTTCCTGTCTTCAATAGCACCCGAACAGTCAAGCGTCCTTTGATTTCATGGACAATATTTGCATGAACAGTTCAGTTTGCAAAGTCCATGAAATAAACATCCAATTTTTCCCAGACCATAAAACTGTATTTTCCTATTGCTTTGTCCTAAAGGTTATTGCTAGTGTTTTCAATGCCCAGGACCACACTAGAGCTTTGGCAACTCCACTGAAATACAGTGTTTCTGTGTCTTGTCCAATTCTCTTGAAATCTAATAACGGCAATTTAGCATGGCCAATTCACCTAACCTGCCCATCTTTGGATTATGGGAGGAAACTGGAGCACCCGGAGAAAACCCACGCAGACACAGAGAGAATGTGCAAACTCCACACAGAGGGTTGCCCGAGGCTGGAATGGAACACGGGTCCCTGGCTCTGTGAGGCAGCACTGGTAACCACTGAGCCTCAAGTGTTTGAGAGTTGAAGTTCAACTTTTGCAGGATTGAGGTTAATGTGGAAGACTGTATCCCCCACACTCTGCACTCCCCACTCTTCACTTCCAACTCAGCACTCACCCTTTGTCATCAGTGTAATGACTAGAAGGTACAGAGGGAAAACTACACTTTTAATTTTGTGGTAATCTTTTCTAAGTAATCTAATCTAAAGTAATCTAATCTATTAGTCCTGTGAAATCACTTTGTGTAAAACTGGAAACTTTGTTGAAAGGTGGCAGCTATAATCACGTGTCTGGAAGTAGCCAGAGCCCTCCAGCACCTTCTGCATGACAATGACGGCTTGACCACTAATACCACCTTTAACTCCTGGAGACCTAGCCCCCTTCCATATTGTGAATATAAGCTGCCTCAAAACATCCTGACTCCCATGAAGACCATGTCACAAAGGATCAATGAATAATGTTGACTTCTGACTTCAGTTGCTGTTTGTCATTGAAAGAAGTTCAATTCCAAAGCTTAGTAGTTAGAAGCTGTGCTCTCTCTCTCTCTCTCATTTAAAAAAAATACATTCATAATGAGAAACTTCCTTCCATCCCTTACTCTTTCCATCTGCCTTGTATGCTTTTGAGTGTGAATGAAGAAGTGAAGCAATTCCTAGCAGTTTGAATGTTGTGTCAATTGACCGTGTCTTTGGTATCATTTTAAAGTATTTGGCTGTATGTTTATTTCTAAGATTGAAAGACAAGGCAAAACAGGGTTTGGGTAATATACCTCAATCTACTTAAGTAAAGGATGTGATAGAAAAGGGAAAATTACATCAAACAATATACTGCTTTCCTGGCTGAAGAGGGCAAATCAATCATAATTTAAAATTCACCCCCATCCTCCACTTTGTCCATCATGGCAGGTTTGTTGACAGTCTTACTGTTTGTCGAGAGAACGAAAGACCGTTCGGAGCAGGTTATGGCAAGTGACGAAAACAGAAATTGAGACAGATGATCGTTGTCAATGAAAAAACACAAAGCAGATAAAACACAAAAATGGTCCACTGTGTATATGTGTGGAGAGGGTGAGGGTGGGAGGTGGGGTGTGGGCACAGGAATGGCTGGCGTAAGAGTTCAGTACGGAAACTAAAGTGAAAAAAAGATGGCATGGTGGTGCGGTGGTTAGCACTTCTGCCTCACAGTGCCAGGGATTCAAGTTCAATTCCTACCTCAATTGACTGTCTGTGTTGAGTTTGCAAGTTCTCTCTGTGTCTTTTTGGGTTTCTGCTGAGTGCTGTGGCTTCCTTCCACAGTCAAAAGATGTGCAAGCTAGGTGGATTAGCCATGGGAAATGCTAGCGTTATGGAGATAGGGTCAGGGGCTAGGTCTGTGTAGGATGCTCTTTGGATGGTTGGTGCAGACTCAATAGGCAAAATGGCGTCCTTCCTCACTGTAGGGATTCTATGATTCTAAGTTCAGGATCACACCAAACCCAATGCAAATTGAGGAGGAGTTATGCCAGAATGGAGCTTAGGTACTTGCTGTGGGCAACTCATTCAGAGTGAGACAGGAGTAACTCTCAGGGGATTGTAAATATACACAGCAAGGGCTGAGCTTTTAAAGAGGGATAAGGCCAGAAGGAAAAATTGGGGAAGAGGAATCTAGAGGTGCATTTGGGTCCATAAGTTGTTGGAGTTTGTGATCCTGCCACATAGGGAAAGGAGATAAAGTGTGGAATGAGATAAGGGATGCAACAGAGGACCCTACAGGAAAGCTCAGAGATAGACGGAGTCGGTTTGGCTTATCGGAGAGTTTGAGAACATGCATGACACAGTGCATGTAGATCTCTGCATGCTGTAAGACTGCACTTTGAGAAAGAAAATACCTTTAGGAAATGTCAATGATTTTAAATCGATTGAGAAGATAAAGGCTGGATTCCTCATGGGATGGGTCGGAATCCGTTACTGAGGATGAAACTTTCACTGTGGAGTAGTTCGGGAGACACCAGATTAAATACTTGTAAGGAAGTCAAAAGAAATAAAGACCGAGCAGGGTAAGGGAGAAGGGCAGAACGTTTTCAAGGTGAACATTTCTGAGGTCTGTGAATTAAACACCAATGCAAAATGAAAATGCTGCGGATGGTGGAAATTTGAATTAAAAAGAGAAAATGCTGGAAGTAATCAAACATGTCAGGTCAATGATCTTTCGTTGGAACACAGAAATGTTATAAAATGTAATAGCTTTTAAGTAGGTCGAATGGGGGAGGATGGCGAAAGAACAAAAGAAATGATCTGTGTCGGGAAAAAGAAATGAGCTAGTAACTGACCAAACAGCAAAGAGAGAAGACAATGTTCAAAAGAGGTGACACGATGGTGAAGAGTTTCCATTCAAAACAGCAACTTAAATTTATAGAGAGCCTTTATTGTTACAAACCATTCCAAGGTACTCAACAGGAGCATTATAAAACAAAATATGACACCAATTTAGCCATATTAGGAGATATTTAGTGACCAAAAGTTTCACCAAAGAGACAAGTTTTATGCAGCCTGTTAAAGGTGGAAGGTGAGGTGGGAAAGCAGAAGGAGAGTTAGAGTGAATTCCAGAGCTTGGGGCCTTTGCAACTGAATATTGAGCGATTAAAATCAGGGGGGTTTGAGCGAACAGAATTGGAGGAGTATAGGTATTCCAAAGGGTTGTGGGGCTGGAGAAGATGATAGGGAAGGTGATGCGATGGGGAGATTAGTTGCATTGCAAAGATCCAAGGTAAGTCAATGAGGGCAAAGAGGGGAACATGAATCAGTGCAGGTCAAGTTACTAATGGAAGAGTTTTGAATGCTCCTTAAGCTTACAGAGGTATATAGAAGGCCAGCAGCTAAAATAGTCAAGTCCAGAAGTAACCAAGTCATGAATGAAGATCTCAAACTGGCTGAGACGGGCTGAAGATGGATGATGTTACAGAACTGCAAATTAGGGCGGCACCATGGTTAGCACTGCTGCCTCACAGCGCCAGAGACCCGGGTTCAATTCCTGCCTCAGGCAACTGTCTGTGTGGAGTTTGCACATTCTCCCTGTGTCTGTGTGGGTTTCTTCCAGGTGCTTCGGTTTCCTCCCACAGTCCAAACATGTGCAGGTTAGGTGAATTGGCCATGCTAAATTGCCCGTAGTGTTAAGCAAAGGGGGAAATGTAGGGGAATGGGTCTGGGTGGGTTGCTCTTTGGAGGGTCAGTGTGGACTTGTTGGGCCGAAGGGCCTGTTTCCACACTGTAAGTAATCTAATCAAAGTGGGCTTAGTGATGGTTTATAAATGAGCTCAGAAGCTTATCTTGGGATCTAGCATAACACCAAGGTTGTAAACGGACTGGTTTAATCTCAGACTGCTGCCAGAGAGGAGGATAAGGTCATTAGCTAGGCAATGGAGCTTTGAGCACACACCAAAAACAATGGATTTAGTCTTTTTGATAATTTATCAGAGAAAATGTTTGCTGCATGCAGTATGGAATGTTGATAATTTAGCAACAGTGGGGTCAAGCGAGAGAAGTTCTGGCGAGGTAGGGGTGGGAGTCATTCATATCCATTTGTAAATAAGTAACACCTTTTCAGATGATATTGTTAAGTGAAAGTGAGTAAGTGAGAAATAGGAGGGGCCCAAGAATAGATCCTTGGGAGACACAAACAGCAGCATTGTTAAAACAAGAGAAAATCTAGAGTGAAACGGAAACCTGCAAAGGAAAAGGAATGTAACTGAAATGGTTGAACTCACAATTGAATGCAGAAGGTTGTGAAGTGCCTAGTCAGGAGCTCTGACCCAAACTTTCCAATTGGACACTGCAGGAGACTCAGCACAGACCGGTCAGTGTTACAGCAAACTGGGGAATTAAACCGACAGGTGACAAGAAGCACAGGGAGATATTTCAGGAGCTGATCTAAAAAATCAGTCATCCAGTCTTAATTCAGTCACCCCAGCAGACTACATTCTGAGCAGTGAAAACAGTAGATAAAATTGACAAAGTACACGTTAATCGCTGCTTCGCCTGGAAGGGGTTTGTCGGGCTTTGGATGGTGACAAAGGAGAAGATACATTTACTGTGCTTGCATAGCAAAATGCCATGGCTAGAGGAACTGGGAGTTGAAGGTGACTGAGGAATGGATTAGAGTGTTGCTCCATTGGAATACTGACAGGGGAGGGAAGGGAGGATGTGTTTGGTGACATCATTACACTGGAGGTCTCATAAACGGCGGAAGTTCATGCACTGAATATGGAGATCATGGGGTAGAAGGTGAGGGTGGAGGGAATACCATGGCTGTGGGAGGGATGGGAAGGGGTGAATGCAGAAAAGTGAAAATTAGTACACTCAAGATTGGGAGGCATGCAATTATGGGGCTGGGGGCAACAGCTTGAAATAACAAAAAAGGAGACATACAGAGATGCTGCTGTCGGCAATGCCATCATCGCAAAAGTTGCAATGGAAACAGAGTAACTGGCAGAATGGAATGGTATCCTGACAGAAAGAAGTGGGAGAAAGCGTGATGAAGGATAACAGGGGAAATCAGTGAGGTCATCGTAAATATAGCCTGAGAGGTTGAGGAAAGACTGGGTAGCAGGTCTTGTGCAGGTGATGCAGTAAGATTAGTTTGGAGTTGACAGAGAGTGATGGGATGAAAGTGTGCTATTAGATTAATTTGGAAACTGCAGAGTTTTGCAGAGAGATAAGTGCAGTGAGTTTAGTCTGAGGTTGCTCTCACAACAAGTCAGTACACGTGGGGGAGGGGGTGGCCCTAGTGGTATTATTGCCAGCTATTAATTCAGAGACTCAGGTAATATTTTGCGGACCTAAGTTCAAATCCCACCACTCCGTATGGTGGAATATGAATTAAATACAAATCTGAGGAAATAAGAGTCTAAAGCTGTTGCCGATTATTGCAAAAACCCATCTGGTTCACAAATGGTCTTTAGGGAAGGAAACTGCTGTCTTTACCTGGTCTAGCCTACGTGTGACTCCAGACCCACAGTAATGTGTTTGACTCACAGTTACCCACTCGGCATTTAGGGATAGGCAATCAATGCTGGCCTAGCCTGCGATGCCCGCATCCCATGAATAAATAAGAAAAAAAACACCTTGGGTCCCCTCCTTCTGAAATATCCAATCTTTTAAGGATGAACTTTCTTTTGCCCAAGAGTTTTCAGTGTCAATCTTGATCATATAGTTTACTTCCAATTTGCAGTGGGTGTTTTAGCAACTGAAGGTGTGACAGTCTAATTTAGACGCCAGTGTGAACTAGGAACAAACTCTTCATCTTGAATCTACGTTTATAAATCCTAGGAGCAGCAGCTGCTGCCTCAGTGGGGAGCTCAGAGTGTGGGTCTGTCAATCCAATAAAGTGTGGCTTAATGAATATTCTATAACTTGACAGCACAAAATGTCATTTGTTGAATGAAAAAGCACAGCAGCGGAAGCGGATTCAATAATAAGCCAAGAGGAGACTGGAACAAAGTTGAAGGAGAGAAAGTTTACAGGGCCATAGGGAAATAGCAGATGAGTTAAGTTATAGGATAGCTCAGTTAGTATGATGGAAGGTGTGGCATCCTGTAATATAAGATTCTCGAACCTATAAATCAGATGATAACCAGTGTGACTGTGATCAGTTCCTGTGTAACCCCTGTATTCACTCAGCACAGCTTGGGTTAATCCTACTGCTCCTTGAATTATACAGTGGGATCTGGTTGCATATTTTAGCACTCATCTGGAGAGAGAGATGCTAGTAAGTATTAGTAGTGGCTCAAGTGGTGTCACACCCTTCTCAAGTCTCACCCAAAAGCCCTGACCACAAAATATAGGCAGGCAATTTGACGCAGTGTTGAGGGAAGGTGACACAGTCAGGGGTCATGGTTTTCTGATGAGACTTTAGACAGAGATCTGACCTGTTCTCTCTCTGATGGATATCAAAGTTCTTTCACCACTAGTTGAAGAGGAGCATGGAGATCTGCTTGGCATCCTGGCTAATATTTATTCCTCGACGAGTATCACTGAGCAGATTGTATGGTTATTTATTTTGTTGCTGTGTGAGGGAGCCTGATGTGTTTAAGTTGGTTACTGCTTTCTGCATATTACAACAGTAACTACTGCTCATTTTCCAGTGTGACCAGAATTTAGACAGAATTGTTCAGCTGGGTCAAAGATAAATTGGTCCAGATTAATTGTTGAAAAGAATTCCTGATTAAACAGCATTGGAAGATAAGCCCCAGAGATGGAGCATGTGATAGTTAAATAATATCACTGATAAATAGAGAGATTGGAAGAAAAATACAATTGATACAATAAATTTGACACATATGGAGAAACTGAGTAATAGAGAGGAAAAGAAACAGAAGAGATGTAAACTATGGAGGGTGTAATTCAGTGTTATTGATTCAGTGATCATGAATATGCAAATGTAGTCTATATCCAACCTGGAGTAACATACCCTGAAGGTTCTTAGTTACTCTATCAAAACCCTTCCTGAATTTAGGCAAAGCTATATAACCTTAACTCTCTCCACTAGGGAGATAATAACCTAGTTTTTTGTTTTGTTTCAGTCTCTGCAACTAAATGGAGCTTCTATTATCATTTTAGTAAGTTTCCGCTCATGCTCCCTAATGCCTTGACATCAACCTTGAAGAGTAGTTCCCAGAATTGGATATAAGAATTCCAACTGGGACCTAGCCAGGATTTCCAAAATTTTTAATGTATTAATTCTTCTCTTATGAATTCAGTGCTTCAATATGAAAAGCTCAGGTGCATTTTTTTCTTAAAGCTGCTTTATCAATTTCTCTCCTCACCTTCAAACACTTTATATATACACCCTGGTCTCTATTCCTGCACTTTGTTATAAAATTATGCCATTTATTTAATATCTTTATTCTTCTCATTCTTCTTCCTATTTCTCACTGTCTCAGATTCCAATTATCACATGTTTTCTTCTATGATCAGTCAATAACCTCCTGAAGCCTATTGCTGTCTGCCTCCATTTCCACTGTGTTTCTGCATTTAGTCTCATCTGCAAACTTTGAATGATCCCCTGTATACCCAGTCCCCAGGTCCAGGTCATTAACATTATCAAAGTCCAATATTGATCTCTAGGAAACAGATGCAACCCTTCCCTTCCATTCATCAAACAACTACTCACCATTACCCTTTGCTTCTTGTCCCTTCACCAATTTTAGATCACTGCTACCACTATCCCTCTAGCTTCAGGGATTTCTATTTTGTTAACAAGTCTATAATGTAATACTTTTACCAAATGCCATTGCAAGTCCATATGCACATGAAACATAGTACCTTTGTATTAGCCAAACCCAATTTGTTGTTAATATATTCATACTGACTTTCAATTTTGCTTCTGAACGGGCCTCACTCTTTATTAATCTATGATGGGCCATATGACTATTAAATTACTAATCTGTTTCCTCCAATAACACCTTCATTCCTCACTCACTCCAGCCCCTCAGAATCATTCCATCACCCCCACATCAGGCTCCTACTTTTTTGACTTTCATGCCTCCACCTTTCAGTCACTTCACTTGCTCCATCACCCTCCCCCCGGCCCCCAAAGACCTCCAACTAATCATAAGCTCAACCCTTTATCCTTAACATTCCCCAGTTTATCCTTTATCATCCTGACATATTTAGTCACTCACTTGCTTCCTTTTTCAATACCTCACTCATTCAGTTTGTCCATCATTCCTTGATCATACACCAGTTGTTGTGAAGAACTGGGTAAGGGTTATTTGAGATAATTCTTTGCTGCTAGTCCTTCTCTCTCTTGGGTATACCTAATGATTAGTGGCAGAAGGTACACCTGTATAGAGCATCTGTAAAAGAAACTGTTGTTTGATAACAAGAAGGTTTATTGCATGATAGGAATAGGTAAAGGCAAAGTCACCATACTCCTACTGGACGTTAGGGTTACTGATCTCACAGAATACAGGGAGAACTATCCATTTGGATACAGAACTGGCTCAAAGGTAGAAGACAGAAGGTGGTGGTGGAGGGTTGTTTTTCAGACTGGAGACCTGTGACCAGTGGAGTGCCACAGGGATCGGTGCTGGGCCCTCTACTTTTTGTCATTTACATAAATGATTTGGATGCGAGCGTAAGAGGTACAGTTAGTAAGTTTGCAGATGACACCAAAATTGGAGGTGTAGTGAACAGCGAAGAGGGTTACCTAAGATTACAACAGGATCTGGACCAAATGGGCCAATGGGCTGAGAAGTGGCAGATGGAGTTTAATTCAGACAATTGCGAGGTGCTGCACTTTGGGAAAGCAAATCTTAGCAGGACTTATACACTTATTGGTTGTTGAACAAAGAGACCTTGGACTGCAGGTTCTTGAAAGTGCAGTCGCAGGTAGATAGGATAGTGAAGAAAGTGTTTGGTCTGCTTTCCTTTATTGGTCAGAGTATTGAGTACAGGAGTTGGGAGGTCATGTTGCAGCTGAACAGGGCATTGGTTAGGCCACTGTTGTAATATTGCATGCAATTCTGGTCTCCTTCCTATCGGAAAGATGTTGTGAAACTTGAAAGGGTTCAGAAAAGATTTACAAGGATGCTGCCAGGGTTGGAGGATTTGAGCTATAGGAAGAGGCTGAGGCTGGGGCTGTTTTCTCTGGAGTGTCAGAGGCTGAAGGGTGACCTTATAGAGGTTTAAAAAATGATGAAGGGCATGGATAGGATAAATAGACAAAGTCTTTTCCCTGGGGTCGGGAGTCCAGAACTAGAGGGCATAGGTTTAGGGTGAGAGGGGAAAGATATAAAAGGGACCTAAGGGGCAACTTTTGCACACAGAGGGGTATGAGCTGCCAGAGGAAGTGGTGGAGGCTGGTACAATTGCAACATTTAAAGGGCATTTGGATGGGTATATGAATAGGAAAGGTATGGAGGGATATGGGCCGGGTGCTGGCAGGTAGGACTAGATTGGGTTGAGATATCTGGTCAGCATGGATGGGTTGGACCGAAGGGTCTGTTTCCATGCTATACATCTCTATGACTCTATGACTCTACAGAGACAACTGGAGATGGTTTAACCTGAACATCACCACACCATAGGCAAGGAGGAAGGTTTAGAAGGAGGGTTCTTTATGGTATTCTCAGTCAGCACAGGAAGTGAATCCAAGCTGGTGAGATCACCTTACATTACAAGCCAGTCACACAGCCCACTGAGCTAACCAAACATGTGGCCTCAACTCATGCACTGGCTGAGGTTTGATTGAAAGATGATAATGCTGAGCACTGCTGCCCCACAGCGCTAGGGACCTGTTTTCGATTCCAGACTTGAGCGATTGTCTGTGTAAAGTTTGCACGTTCTCCCTATGTCTATGCAGGTTTCCTCCCACAGCCCAAAGATGTGCAAGTAACGTGGATTGTCCATGCTAAATTGTCTGTAGTGTCCAGAAATATCTAGGTTGGATGGGTTTGCTCTGGTAGATGCTGGATTATGGAGATCATAGATCATGGATCATTGAATCCCTATAGTGTGAAAACAGGCCCCTCAGCCCAACAAAATCCAAACCGACCCTCTGAAGAGTAACCTACCCAGACCCATTTCCCTATCCTATTACTTTACATTTACCCTGACTAATGCACCTAACCTACATGTCCCTGAACACTATGGGCAACTTAGCATGGCCAACTAACCTGCACAACTTTGCACTGGGAGAAAACCCACGCAGACACTGGGAGAATGTACAAACTCCACACAGACAGTAGTCTGAGGCTGGTATCGAACATGGGTCCCTGGCGCTGTGAGGCAGCAGTTCTACCCATTCTACTGATGCCACACCCAACTTTCGATTTCTATCTGTACCAGTTCCTTACTGGTACAGTTCCATATGGGCACCGTGCTGCCCATATGGTTGGGGTCTGGGTCTTGGTGGGATGGTCATCAGAGAATCAGTGCAGACTCAATAGGTTAAATGGCCTTCTTTCTGCACTGTAGGGATTCTGTAACACTCCTTGTCAACGTCTTCCCCTGACCTGAGGTGTGGTGATTCTCCGGTTAAATTCACTACTTGCCATCTCTCTCTAATGAGAGAGAGATCCCTAATGAGAGAGAGATCCAATAAGACTGTGGCAGCTTTACCCTTTAGCAATATGTACAACTACATTGGGTTGGGTTTATTTACTAGGACCTTAAGGAACTGGTACAGATAGAAATCGAGAGTAGGGCGTGGCATCAGTAGAATGGGTAGAACCCATATAACAAGGACATTAACCCCTTTAGGACCATTACTTTACATAAATAGAAAGCGCAAGACCCAGAGGGTACAGATTTAAGGTGATTAGCAAGGTGACCATTGCCAATATGCGGAAAGGCTCTCTCCTGCAGGGAACGGCAAGGATTTGTAACACACAAGATGTAAATGCAGCTAAATCACAGATTCAATCATAGCTTTCAAAGGAGAATCGGGTAATTATCAGAAGGGAGAGAATTGACAGGGCTTCAGGGAGAAGACAAAGGAACGGGGATGAGCTGAGTTGCCCATAGAGGGTTGACCTGGATAAAACAAATATGAATTAGGAGAAGCAGTAGGCCATTCAGCCCCTTGAGACTGTTTTCCCATTCAATAAGATCATAGTTGATCTAATTACTCTGCGTTCTTGCCTAACTCCCCTTCTCTCAAACCTTTCACCTCTGGCTTATCAAGAATCTATCCATTTCATAAAGATATTCAAATGTACTGCTTCCACCACATTTTGAGGAAAGGAATACCAAATATTCAAGATTATCCCTGTGAAAACAATTGTCCTCAGCAACAAGCTTCTGCTCTGGAACAGTCCAGATTCTGGGAAATTAATACTTGGAGTCTGCCTTAAAATTGTTCCAGTCAATTAGGCAAAAGTAAAAAAAATTAACTGAAGCAATAGGGCTGCTCTCAACCTGAAGCTGTGACAGTCAGCAGGTATTTACACTGCGAAAGCTCTTCAATTTCCAAAGAATGATTAGCTATAGTATTAAATTGAATTTCTTTTCACAGCAGCAGAATTGAGGATGAAGATGATGATGATGTTGGTCTGAATAAGACATGGGTTCTCGCTCCCAAGTCTCAAGATGCGGATGCGACACACATACTGAATTCACTGTTGAGCGGCTACGACAACAAATTGAGGCCAGACGTTGGAAGTAAGTGTCAGATTTGTTAGAAGAGATGATCAGGTTTTAATTGTATGTGAATTCTCCAGTGTGACGAGGAGCAGTATTTATACTGAGAGACTGGGACCATTGAAGCATTTGATTGTCTTTAGTCAGATTTGACAGCAATTTATAGGCATGTTGTTCGGAGCTTCTCGGAGCTCAAGACCTACAAGGACTGAACACAAGGGGTGTGTAACCTGTACACATTTATTGTCTGAAAGCTATATACAGAAGGCTGCAGCTGCTGACATCCAGGAACAAGTGCATTATCATCATAATCACTGATTTAAATAGAGTATGGGTAAACCTATACAGTTGGTTCTGCGATAATGCATGTTTCTTCAATGCGAGTTGGCTTTAACGCAATTGAAGAATTTAGGCAGTTATTTGTAGAGCATGAACGTTCCTTACCTGTATTGGCTAAACGTGATTTTGGCTCCATTAGTTTAAATGGCGCGACTATTGCGTGATGAGATCACATGATAACGGAACTATCATAACCAAATGTATGTTAAAGAATGTCAAAGATTCAACACTCTCCAAAAGAAGAAAATCCTCCTCCTCACCTCTGTCTTAAGAGGCCATCCCTTTCCTCTGATATCATACCTGTTGGTATTAGACCATCACACACAGGGAAACAACTTCACCACATCTACCTTGTCAAGCCCCAAGAGTCTTATATTGTTCAATCAGGTCGCTTTTTCTTCCTTGAAATTCCAATGAGTATAAGATCTAATCACTCATGCCTCCTCATAAGACAGTCATAGAGTCATAGAGATGCACAGCATGGAAACAGACCCTTTGGTCCAACCCATCCATGCTGACCAGATATCCCAACCCAATCTAGTCCCACCTGCCAGGACCCGGTCTATATCCCTCCAAACCCTTCCTATTCATATACCCATCCAAATGCCTCTTAAATGTTGCAATTGTACCAGCTTCCATCACTTCCTCTGGCAGCTCATTCCATACACGTACCACCCTCTGCGTGAAAATGTTGCCCCTTAGGTCTCTTTTATATCTTTCCCCTCTCACCCTAAACCTATGCCTTCTAGTTCTGGACCCCCCACCCCTCCCCCACCCCAGGGAAAAGACTTTGTCTATTTATCCTATCCATGCCCCTCATAATTTTGTAAACCTCTATAAGGTCACCCCTCAGCCTCCGACGCTCCAGGGAAAACAGCCCCAGCCTGTTCAGCCTCTTCCTATAGCTCAAATCCTCCAACCCTGGCAACACCCTTGTAAATCCTTTCTGAACTCTTTCAAGTTTCACAACATCTTTCTGATAGCCCTTCCAAACCTGGTTTCAGACTACTCACCCTTCTCTGGACTGCCTCCGATGCCAATGTATCCATCCTTAAATAAAGGACCTGAAACTGTTCGCACTGTTCCAGCTGTGGTGTGACTAGTGCTTTATGTAGTTTTTATAAGACCTCCATATTTTTATACTTCATTCCCTTTGAAGACTATATGACTATTAGATGTAAGAACAGAAGTAGACCATTCAGCCCGTCGATGTTGCTTTGTCATTCAATGACATGGCTGATCTGGTAATCTTCAACTCCACTTTCATGCCTTTTTCTCCATAAATTTTGAAATAAAAGCCAGCATTCTATTTTGCCTTCCCCAGCTGAATGTGGACGTGAGCTTTTATGCACGTGGTCCCCAAGCCCTTCTGTGGTGCAGCTTTCTGCAGTCTTTCTCCATTTAAATATCCATGTTAAATATAATTCAGCTCCTCCATTCTTCCTGCTGAAGTACATAAACCGAATATGTTGTCACATTGTATTCCACCTGCCAAATTTGCTGCTGCTAACTTAACCTCTCTATATCCCTCTGCAGATCCTTTTTACCTATTTTTGTGTCATGAACAAACTTGGTAATAATACATTCACTTTCCTCTTCCAAATTATTCATATATATTCTAAATAATTGTGGCTCCAGCACTGATTACTGTGCCACTCCACTAGTCACAGGTTCTGCCCAAAAAAATGCCGCCATGTCCCAACGCCATTAGTTAGCCAGTTAGTATTGGTACAATTCATTCTTTACATCTCCCATCAAGATCTCTTCTCCCATAAACTGATAACCTGATAAACTCATTACAATTTCTACCTACTCCTCTGCAATATTTTATTTCACAAGATGCCTCAGTGTCTGGTTCTCTTCCTGGTTTTCTGGCAGAGTATGTAGTCTTTCTATGCTCCCTGATCACTTCCGTGTTGGAGTGGGATTGCAGTTTCAGAGTACAGCTCATTCCTGGGCTGTGACACTCCTGATGTCCTGACTGATCTGCATTGCCACTGCAATCAAGGGAAAGCTGGTTCAAGAGACCAGCCTCCAGATCCTGAACCGTCACCCCCTCCTTGAAGAGAAGGACAACCATCTGAAATTCTCATCCTCACCTTCTCCTGCATTACACTCTGAGGCAAGGTTAAAGCACTGAGTTGCCAAAATGAGGGTAGGACTTTCTCTTTATGTAGGTGGTGCCCCATTCACTCTCTTCAGCTCGAGGTTGTTACACTGTAGGTAATGACAGCTCGGGTTATCTCCATCAGAGAGCAGGAGTACACCTTCTTCAACAATGGAATAAACTTGAAGATTCGAGGAAGTTACATCCACGTATTTGTCTGCATTAGGGTTGTGGTCAAGAGGAAGTTCCTGCTCTTTACTCTGATCTCCAGACTTGCTTCAAAACTAGCATCAGGCATTTCCTAAAAAAAAGGCTCATTGATAATTGAAAGGACAGCTAGTGTCAGTACCTTTTCAGGAATTTACTTTGTAGTCAACTCTTTTATCTGATGGTCTTTCGAATTGTTTTAGATGCAGTTGTTACACTCCTGTACTGTCACAAGTTCACTTAGACTTTTATACTTATTGTGGTGCCATTTGAAATGGCTGCTTTGCCCTGGATGGTGTCAAGCTTCCTAAGTGTTGTTGGAGCTGCACCCATCTGGGCAAGTGCAGAGTATTCCACCACACTCCTGATTTGGGCCTTGTAGATGAGTGGACATACTTTGGGAAGTCAGGAGGTGAGTTACTCACCACAGAAATCCCAGCCCTTGCAGGCACATGTTTCCTGTTACAGTACACAATTCGAAGTTATGCTCGGTGCAAATATGAATAGAGCAGGAGTAATTTCAAATTGTGAGTGAGTTATGAGAATTAGAGATTCTGTTTATTGAAATTGGTTCAGGACTGAACTGAGAGAGATCACCCAAGCTGCCAAGGATTATGATCAGGTAGTCAGTGAAAGCATGTGTAGACGTTGCTAATGGGCACAAATTATGCATTATCACAAAGAAACATTAGAGAGGAAGTGAGAATGAGTTAGGTTATACAGAAAGTGATTGTGATGTAGCATTCATATTAATAAGCAGCTTCTTATGGGGAGACTGTAAAAGAAAATTAGATAATCACATAGAAAAGAAGAATCGAGAAAAATGAGAGTGTGATTACATTAGGTGGTATTAGTATGTGGGAAGCATAACAAAGAATGGTGTTAGACTGGGTGGGGTGTTAAAGGGTGCAGGGAGAGATGGGAGAGTGGGATTAGACTAGGTGGAATATTAAAGGGTGTAGAGTGATGGGTTAGTGGAATTACACCGTGTGGGCTGTTAAAGAGTGCAGGAGTGAGAGGACAGTGGGATGAGGCTAGTTGGGATATTAACGTGCGCAGAGATTGAGGGGATGAGTGTGATTAGACTGGTTGAGATATTAAAAGATGCAGGAGAGTGTTTGTACTGCAAGATTCACATAGCAAAAACTTGTCAGTTTGGATAAAGTGGATTTAATCATACAATTCCTCATTCCCTGTTTTGGTCATAAGCTCATGTGGCCAGAGATAATCATTACACTTTACTGGAAGAAACAAATGAGTAACCCCCACCCCACCCAACCTCGTACATTAGGCAGACTAAGATATTTCACTCTGGGGGGATAAGTAAATCAGTCCTGCGGAAGCTCATTTTATTTAAACCACAAGCATGTTTCTTATTAAATTCAAGTTGTACACACAATGGCTAGGGATTTGTCTAAGGTTCATTTTCAGACTAAGAAACTAACTACTCATTCTTAACTCTGCCACATTTTATTTAGAGTGACATCTAAATTGTGTTGCTCACATTTTGTGACATGTGGAGAGTTCTGCTGGGAATTGTCTTGAGGGTTCTCCCAATCAGCTGCTGTGACATTGACAGACGCATGATAATGGCTTTGAGTGACATTCTGGAAAGCGATTGATCGGTCTATCAAGGAAACCCCTTGGCTTTCCCTGAGCAGCATGTCACACTCCAAACCAGAACTGTATGTTTGGAGGTGTATTCTCTACAGTGTCCTGTTCAACTAATGTAGAAAACAGATGGTCAGGAATTATAGCGTCCGTGTTTATGGGATCTTGCTTTGTCCAAATTTGACCCCACAGTTTCAAACCTTGCAGCACTGACTGGACGTCAAAAGAAATTATTGATTGTGAAGCACTTTGTGACTCCCTGCGGATGTGAAGGGCAATACAGTAAGGGATGTCTTGCTATCTGTTTTTGGCTATTGCTTCATTTATTTATTCCTAGAAAATGCTTTTTCAACTGCTCTTGTGAGTGATCACTGCTCCTTCTGTGTCAGTCACAATGAATGCGGACCATCCCATTTCACAAACATAAGTTTTAGTGTGATAAATGTATGCTCTTATTTGCTCCTTCAGTTCTTTGGGAACACATTAATCAGTCGACACTCGATATCAATAAAAGATGGAAGGTGTCATCAACAGTGCTATCGAGCAGCACCTGCTCAGCAATACCCTGTTCAGTGATGCCCAGGTCAGGTTCCACTGGGCCCACTCCCCTCCTGACCTCATTACAGCCTTGATTCAAACCTGAACAAAAGAACTGAATTCCAGAAGTGAGGCGAGACTGGCAGCCCTTGACATCAAGACTGTATTCGACCGAGTGTAGCATCAACAATATCCAGGTTTGGGCTGACAAGTCGCAAGTAACATTTGAATCACACAAATGCCAGGCAATAACCATCTCCATCTATCCACTGCCCCTTGTCACTTAACGGTATTACTGTCTCTGAATAACCCAGTAACAACATCCTTAGTGTTAAAAATGGCCAGACACCCAAGTAGACTTGCTACATAAAGACAGTGGCTACAAAGGTAGGTCAAAGGTTAAGAATACTGCAGTAAAAACTCATCTACTGACTCTCCAAAGCCTGTCTACCACCTACACTGCCCAAGTCAGAAATGTCATGGAATGCTGCCCACTTGCCTGGATTGATGCAGCTCCAACAACACTCAAGAAGCTTGACACCATCCAGGACAAAGCAGCCCGCTTAACTGGCACTATTTCCACAGTCCCTCTACCACCAATGCTCAGTAGCAGCAGTGTGTACTATCCACAAGATACATTGCAGAAATTCACCAAGGCTCCTTGAGTAGCAGCTTCTCAAGGGCAATAAATGCTGGGCAACCAGTGATACCCTCGTGCCGCGAACAAATAAACTTAAAGTAAAGCTGACTTTTGACAATAGATGTTGTAGTGGACAGTTTATTGTGATGAATTGCTTGCCCAATTCTCAACATGTATATTGGACTCTTGTAGTGTGCGTATCCAATTCCACATCATTTTGAAACAGAGATGTGTTATGATCCGAGCTGATCATAGACTCCCTACAGTGTGAAAAAAGGCCATTTGGCCCAACAAGTCCATACCAACGCTCTGAAGAGTAAACCACCCAGATCCATTTCCCTACCCTATTACTCTACTTTTACTCCTGACTAATGCACCTAATGTACACATCCCTGAACACTATGGGCAATTTAGCATAGGCCAATTCACCTAACCTGCACATATCATAGAATCCCTACACTGTGGCAATAGGCCCTTCAGCCCAACAAATCCACACTAACTCTCCGAAGAGTAACCCACGCAGACCCATTCCCCTAACCTATTATCCTATATTTACCCTGACTAATGCACCTAACCTACATATTCCTGAACACTATGGGAAATTTAGCATGGCCAATTCACCTTGCACATCTTTGAATTATGGGAGGAAACTGGAACACCTGGAGGAAACCTGAGCAGACACAGGGAGAATGTGCAAACTCCACACAAACAGTTGCTCAAGGCTGGAATCGAACCTGGATCCCTGGCGCTGTGAGGCAGCAGTGCTAAGCACTGAATCCTCTGATGTTAACACTGGTCAAGTTAATCCCATATTGATAACTGTGTTGATAAATCTTAACCTTCTTTAACCATGGAGGTCAGTTCCTGAACACATTCATGTGTGTAGACATGTTTACTTTAACCACTCAGAATAAAAGATTTACTAAATAATATTCCACTAAACAAAAAGACTGGAAAAATTTCATTATAAACACCAGAAGGTGAACCAAACTCTCATTATTCCTTTTATCCCAACAATATCCGCACAAGAACCAAATTACAGCACTGTTTTGCTGCTATATCTCAGTAGTGCATCTAGCTTAGCCTGGCAAAGCTGCTACAGGTTCTGTCCATTGAATTTCTGTAAATTCACTTGACGCTTTCTTCTTCAGCTGGTAGCTCTCCTTGAGAATCCCTAAAACAAACTACAAACCAAACTCACTGTTAGTTTAACTTCAGAGCAATGATATGAGTTCCCCGAATTCCTTTTTCAGCAATCATCTCTGGAACACACCAACTGACTAACCCATTGATCTCTGGATCCTTTTACATTAGATTTAAAACTGCTAACCCTCATCTGTTTTGTCAGATCATCCAAGGAGGCAAATAGCATAGCAAGATCGGGAATGAAACAACCGCAGTATCATAGCCAACTCTAGACTGCCTGCACCTTTATAGGATCCACACTGTTTGCAAAAACCTCAACTTTCCATTTCATACTCCTTCACAACTGAATACATGACTGAACAATTTGATTCTAATCAAACTGAACAATTTGATTCTGATTGAACTGAACAATTTGATTCTGATCGAACCGAACAAGTACTTGTTGCTATATGTTGTTATCATGTTTGTAACAGCAATCATAGAATCATTCAGTGTAGAAGAGGCCAATCAGCCCATCGAGTCTGTACTCCCAAAATTATGCCATCTACACCAGTCTTACATTCCCACAGTAGACCCATAGCCTTGAATGTTATGACACATCCTTATGTGGAAACTGATGGGGGTATCACATTTTCCAGAAACCTCATAAGTTCCAGCATTTGCTTGAGTGTCTGTAAGTCACATTGCATTCAAAAATCCTAAGACCTTTCAATACTTCACTACTGCTGTAAGGAAAAGCATTTGCAAAGAATGTCATGATCCTAAGATTTGAATAATGTTTTGTTTCCTGTTTTTATGTGAAGATTTACTGACAAACTGCCAGGTTTCAAAATTTATTTGTTCATGCGGGCATCACCTGCTAGGCCAGCATTTATTATCCATCCCTAATTGCCCAGAGGGCAGTTAAGAGTCAATCACATTGCTGTGGCTTCACATTTAGATCAGATCACGTAGAGATAACAGATTATCTTCCCTAGAGGACCTTAGTGAGCCAGATAGGTCTGTGTGACAACCGACTGATTACATCGTCATATTTAATTTTAATTTCAGGCCTTTACCAAATTTAAATTTCCCCAATGTTGGCACACGTGGCTGGTTTTGGTGTCTGAAGTCACAAATTAATATATTCAGTCATCTGCCTTTATGTTGAGTACATTCTGTCATCCTTTTGCTGTGACACAAGCATTACAGCCTTCTGGTGGTACTTAGTAATTATGATCAAAGTGATTGAGTTGTCCACTCACTTTACATTGTTTGCCTGCAGCATTGACCTTTTGTTTGGTGTTGATAACCAGTGGAAACATGCTTTGCATAAGTTTGATTAGATTAGATTCCCTACAGTGTAGAAACAGGCCCTTCAGCTCAACCAGTCCACACCGACCCTCCGAAGAGTAACCCACTCCCCTCTGACTAATGCACCAAGCGCTATGGGCAATTTAGCATGGCCAATTCATCTGACCTGCCCATCTTTGGGCTGTCGGAGGAAACCAGAGCACTCGGAGTAAACCCGCACAGACACGGGGAGAATGAGACAGTCGCCGGAGGTGGAATCGAACCTGGGACCCTGGTGCCGTGAGGCAGCAGTGCTAACCGTTGACCCACCGTGCTGCCCCAACACATTCACAGTGGTGTGTGGTGAGGGATTGCTGTTACATTAGTTCCTGGAACTTCCTCCTTAACAGCGCACTGGGTCTGCTTACTCCAGATGTTCTGCTCTGAACTCTGAATGTAACAATAGATTTTACTAACTCCAACTGCTCTGTTGGTTTTCTGTCATTCTCGACTGCCTTTTGCATAACTTACTGGAGAGACAACCTTCAATTGTCTGTGTATTAATTTTCCTTTTGACCTGTTCAACATCACCAAAGTCACATTGGATTGCTAATAACCTGAAATACATGAATGTTTGGGGAGTCCTTTTATCTGGTTCTTGCTTAGCCAATGAAAGAATCATAGAGTTCCTACAGTGTGCAAACAGACCATTTGACCCAACAAGTCCACCCCAACCTTCCAAAGAGTAATCCATCCAGACACATACCCTTACCCTATTACTCTACATTTACCCCTGACTCATGCCCCTAACCTATACATCCCTGAACACTACGGGCAATTTAGGATGGCCAATTCACCTAAACTGCACATCTTTGGATTATGAGAGGTAACCAGAGCACCTGGAGGAAACCTGCCCAGGCATGGGGAGAATGTGCAAACTCCACGCAGACAGTCGCCAGGGTCTGGATCGAACCCATGTCTCTGGCACTGTGAGGCAGCAGGATTAACCACTGAGCCAACGTGCTGTTGTTTTTTTTCATTTATTGTGGAAAGCGAACGTCACTGTCTGGGCCAGCATTTATTGCCCGTCCACAGTTGCCCTTGGGAAGGTGATAGTGACATTTCTTTGTTGACACTTTGTAGTGATTATTACAACTCAGGAGCTTGCTAGGTCATTTCAGAGGACATTTGAGAGTCAACCACATTGCTGTGGCTCTGGGGTCACATATAGTTTGAATGTTCAAACCCCTACAGTGTGCAAACAGGTCAACTGGCCCAACACTGACCTATTCCCCTACCCTATTGCACTGTGTTTATACTAGGTAAGGATGGCACATTCCCTCAGGACACTAGTGAACAAAATAGGTTTTTCCAATGATTAGCTTTTGTTTCATTTTCATGAGATTCTTAACTCCAGAATTGACATTTTGGTACACTGCATTTTCTTTAGCTGTGAAATAGCTTGTCAGTGCATTTTTTTATTCATTGATTAGTTCTCAAAAATCTCTTTAAAAGTCACACAACACCAGGTTGTAATCCAACAGGTTTATTTGGAAGCACTAGCTTCAGGTGATGAAGAGACAACGCTTCAAAAGCTGGTGCTTCCAAATAAACCTGTTGGACTATAGCCTGGTGTTGTGTGATTTTTAACTTTGTCCACACCAGTCCAACACAGGTACCTTGAAGTCAAAAGCATCTTCTAATTGGTTATCTATCTAGTGGATAATTAAAGCCTTTCATCTTTTGTCATCTGTTGTGAAACCTGCTGCTGCTCACTATGCAGTACTTTCCCGAGTCATTTGGCTTTCTGATTGGAGGAGAAAGTGAGGACTGCAGATGCTGGAGATCAGAGCTGAAAATGTGTTTCTGGAAAAGTGCAGCAGGTCAGGCAGCATCCAAGGAACAGGAGAATCGACGTTTCGGGCATAAGCCCTTCTTCAGGAATGGAAACCATTCCTGAAGAAGGGCTTATGCCCGAAACGTTGATTCTCCTGTTCCTTGGATGCTGCCTGACCTGCTGCGCTTTTCCAGCAACACATTTTCAGCAGCGGCTTTCTGATTGGTTTGCATTCTGGGTACTAATGAGGATCTTGGTTCCTGAGAAGAGTGTAGAGAAAGGAATGTCCATGGTATTGCAGGTGGTTCAGCTGTACAGCAGAGGAGGAAGAAGCAAGGAAGTACAGTCATGACAAAGCATCTGTTTGTTAGGGGAGCAGATCAGCATCCCTGTGGTCATAGACACGACTCCAAGATCATATATACCAAGGCCAAGGTGTCACAGAGTTGCTACAGAACATCCTCTTGGGAGTGTGAGGCAAATGTCATGGCCCATGTTGGTACCGATTACTTGGATAGGAAGGGAGATGTGGTTCTGCAATCAGAATTGAAACAGGTTGTTGAAAAGTTAGCACCAAGACCTCAAAGGTGCAGGTGAAAGTATAGAGTGGCTGGAAAGATGATGCAGGAGGGGAGGGGGTTTAGATTCTTGGGTTGCTGAGACTGGCTCTGGGGAAGATGACACATGAACAAGTTTAGATGAGTTTGCACCTGAATAGAGCCGGGCTGAGGTCTCTGTGGAGCATTTTGCCAGTGCTGTTGGGGAGTGTTTAAATTGAATCAGTAGTATTGTGGCACACAGGAAGGAATATTAGAGAATAACATCACAATGCACAAAACACCAGAAGAGCCATACGTCATCAAAACAGGGAACAGTGAGTTAATTGGTAGAGTCAGAACGGGAGATATTAAAACATTCTAAAGCAGAAGACTGTGCATGTACATGAATCCATGTACAGCAAACAAGGTTGGGGGGTTACTGGTGCAGTATGCCATTTTAGATTAGATTACATGATTAGATTACATTACAGTGTAGAAACAGGCCCTTCGGCCCAACAAGTCCACACCGACCCGCCGAAGCGCAACCCACCCATACCCCTACATTTACCCCTATACCTAACACTACGGGCAATTTAGCATGGCCAATTCAGCTGACCTGCACATCTTTGGACTGTGGGAGGAAACTGGAGCACCCGGAGGAAACCCACGCAGACACGGGGAGAATGTGCAAACTCCACACAGACAGTCGCCTGAGGCGGGTCTCTGGCGCTGTGAGGCAGCGGTGCTAACCACTGTGCCACCGTGCCGCCCACGTGGAACTATGACGCTATGGCAATAATCGAGAGCTGGCTCAAGCAATAGACTCAGTCCAAAGAGAAGAGATGGGAAAGGAAGATAAGGAGGTGGGGTGGCAGTATCTTTTAGGAATGGCATTGCAGCATGATGAGGAGTTAACATCCCAAAAGGTTTGACAATGGAATCGATTTGGCTAGAAGTGAGGACTAAAAAAGGTGCAGTTACATTGCTCAGTGTAGTCCTTGGTCCAGCAACTAGTGAGGGCGATGTAGAGGAATAAATATGCAAGGACATTGCAGAGAGATACTGGCATTATAGCATAGTTATAATGGGGGACTTCAATTACCCAAATCTAGACTAGGGTACTGGTAGTGTAAGGGGCAAAAGGGAGTAGATGTTCCTGGATTGTGTGCAGGAGAGTTTCCTACAGCAGCATATGACCAGTCCAACAAGAAAGGATACATTGTTAGACCTGGTCCTTGGCAATGATATGGATCAAGTAGATCAGGTATCAGTGGAGGAACATTTAGGAGACAGAGGTAATTGTATTGTAAGGTTCAGGATGGTGGTTGAAAGGGATAATGAACAAATCACACCTGGAGGAGATTGGACCTCAGTGGGGCAAGAATAGAGTTGGGATGGCTAGACTGGAGCCAAAGGTTGGTGAGAAAAACAGTAAAAGGAGGTAAAAGTGGTAAAAAGAGGCTTCCTTCAAAGAAGAGATGGTTTGGCTACTGTCAATATACTCCCTCAAAAGAGAAGTTTAGGGCCAACAAATCTAGAGCTCCCTAGATGACAAAGGAGACAGAAATTAAGTTAAAGAAAAGAATGTATTTAACTGTACGTAGCAGTTGAGAACTAAGAGGAATACAGAAGGTTTGGAAGGGAGATGAAAAGTCCAATATGAAATGCAAAGAGCGTTAGGGAAATAAAATCTCAAAATGTTAATCATGGTAAAAGGAGGGTTTGGACTGACTGGGAGACTAAAAAGGGGATTTACACATGGGGACAAGAGGTACAATTGAGGTGTCAAGTGAACCTCTGTCTCACATCTGTCTTTTTCAAGGAAGCTGATTGAAAAGAGGAACACCTATTCATAGAATCTCTACAGTTTGGAAAGAGGCCAATCAGCCCATCGGGTCTGCACCAACTTTTGGAGCATCCCACCCAGACCCAGCATGCCCTTCCATCCCTGTAACCCCACATTCACCATGGCTAATCCACCTAGCCTGTACGTCCCTGGATACTGCAGACAATGTACTATGACCGATCCACCTAACCTCCACATCTTTGGACTATGGTAGGAAACCAGAGCACCCAGAGGAAACCCACACAGATATTGGATGGATGTGCAAACAACACATAGACAATTGCCGGAGGCTGGAATAGAGCCCGGGTCCCTGGTGCTGTGAGGCAGGAGTGCTGACCACTGAACCACCAATTTAGATTTGATAAAATGCTGGTATTACTAGTTAACAAGGACCAGGACTGGAGGAGGTGCATCCGCGGATGTTAAAAGAAGTGAAAGTGGAATTTGCAGAAGTACTAACAACAATCTTACAGTCTTCGCTAAGTTTAGGGAGATGACAGAGGACTGGAGAATTACAGAAACTATGTCCTTGTTTAAAAAAAAGGTTGTTAGGATAACTTCCATAATTATAGATCAATCACTTCTGTGGTGGGAAAGATCCCAGAAACACAAACTCTGGATATAATTACTGGTACATGGGCAAATTAATTAAAGAGAATCAGCATAGGTTTCCTAAGGGAAAACAATGTCTAATTAATTTGCTGAGTAACAGTAATGTTTAATGAGGAGAATGCTGTTAATTTCGACACAAAGAGTTGCCGTGAGTTGTAGAAAGTATGGGTACTGCTGAAATCTGTCATTCAATTCATAAAAAGTGTGGAATATAAACTAATATAATCTCATTAATGGTGACCAATATTGTAGCATCACAATTGGTGCATTAATATCCTGGAGGGAATGGCCTGGCATACCTACAACTCCAGACACACAACAATGTGGTTGACCTTTAACAACCTTCTGAGGTGGCCTCACAAGCCACTCAGTCAAGTGCATGTGAGGACAGACAAGAAATTATCACCTTGTCAGTGATGCACACATCCCGTGAAGGGATAAAAAGGTGTTGAATTGCCATGATGGAACTTAACGAAGGTGAAAGTTAAACCAGGTCAGAGAGAGCTGTTATCTTTCGGATGCAATGCAAAGCATTTTAAAATATATTATTTTCATGGTAATTGCAAAAACAAAATGAGTTTAGATGCAAGCTACTTGAATAGAGCTTTGGGGAGCTCTAACCTAGTTGTGACTTTGGATTTTCAAACCTAATTAGGTTTGACGTCTTCAAATAAGAATCATCTCTTGAAGTAGATGCTGATATATGGAGGGCGAGTTGTTTCTGAACCTTTAATATCCGAATGGCTCCAAGCCTCAAATCCTTTTCATTCAGTCCTTGAAGTTTGAAATGATGCACACTTCCGTGGAAGCATCTTTATCCTGCTCTTAACTGTACAGTCCTGAGGTGTTGGATGTTATGCTTGACAGCTTGCCACAGCTATAATGATGAATAAATGTCAAACAAGACATCTCCCTGTAGCCAGCCCTCATTAGGTTGGAGCAGGGTTTTGCCTCAGAGTCACGGATGTGAGCATCTGGTTTCCAGTCGAGCCATGTAGAAGGAAAAGGCCTCCCTCTCATACTGATGTTAAATAAACCACTGCAAATGAATGGCTCAGCAAAGGCTAACAAGTAAGAAATCAAACTGAGTATTGTGACCACGGAAATAAAACTATAGTGATCAAAGAGAGAACGGTACTGACGCACACATCTGCTTTGACCAAAGTACATTATCAAATTGACATCCTTACTTCATACAACTTGAACAGGAGAAAATAGGAACATGAAGAAAAACGGACAATAGCTGTAAGAATGGGAACATAGAAGATTATATTTAGAATCTATCCACCAAGCAGAAACATCAGTACTTAATAGAAACAAGAGAAATTTCACAAATGACAATGTAGTATTAAATAATTACGTAATGCTCAAGGAGTGTTGAATCCAGGGGTTTTTTTTAAACCAAGATTGGTTGAATATTGAAACAGATTAATATATAATGCACTCCCTCTGATATGCTTTATCTACAACTTGCCTTAATACACATTGACTGCTTTAACAATATTTATTGTTCCTCCTTCATGTCAAATAGTGACAGATTACAATATTAAAAAAAACACACTTGTTGTGGTGTGTTGAATTTCATCCCAATGAGAAAGCGGTTTTGCTGATACATAACAGCAACTCATCAAACCTCCTTTGACATCACTGTCCAAATCTAAGACTGTCACCACCTCGAAGGACAAGGTGTCAATCAACAGGCAGCTCCTTTGTGAATGGTATCGATCTTCTCGGGTGTATTTGGAGCTGCACCCATCCAGGCAAATATGGATAATCCTGACCTGTTCCTTGTAGATAGTGGATGGAATTTGTGGAGTCAGGAAGTGAGATGCTCTCTGCAGAACTTGTAGCCTGTGACCTGTTCTTGTATTCAATATATTTTGCAGACCTTAGATCGTAGAACCCCCACAGCTTGGAAGCAGGCCATATGGCCTATCAGTCCACACTGACTCGACTCTATGAAAAGCATCTCACCCAGACCTATCCCTGTAACCCCACATTTCCCATGGCTAATGGGGTGGCACAGTGGCTCAGTGCTAACTCACAGCACCAGGGACCCAGGTTCGATTCCAGCCTTTGATGACTGTCTGTCTGGAGTTTTGCACATTCTCCCCGTGTCTGCTCCGGATGTTATGGTTTCCTCCCACAATCTAAAGATGTGCAGGTCAGGTGAATTGGCCAGGCTAAATTGTCCATAGTGTGAGGTGCATTAGTCAGAGGGAAATGGGCCTGGGTGGGTTACTCTTCGGAGGGTCAGTGTGGACTGGTTGGGCCAAAGGGCCTGTTTCCACACTGTAGGGAAGCTAAACTAATCCACCTCGCCGACACATTCATGGACCCTAGGGGCGACTTAGCATGGCCAATTCACTTTACCTGCAACTCTTTGGACTGTGGGAGGAAACTCACATGGCCATGGAGAGAATGTGCATCCTTCCAACTGCAGATGGTTTAGATGGAGCTGTTTTTGTCAGGTGTGTTCAGGAGGGTTTCCTTACTCAGTATGTAGACAGACCGATGAGGGGAGAGGCCATTTTGGATTTGGTGCTTGGCAACGAGCCAGGACAGGTGTCAGATCCTGTGGTGGTAGAACACTTTGGTGACAGTGATCGCAACTGCCTCACACTTAGCATAGCCTTGGAGAGGGAAAGGAGCAGTTACCGAGGGAAGATATTTAACTGGGGAAAAGGTAATTATGACACTATCAGATGGGAGTTGGGAAGTACAAAATGGGAGCAATTGTTCCACAGAAAGGGCACAGCAGACATGTGGAGACTATTTAAGGAGCAGTTGTTGCGAGTGATGCACGAATTTGTCCCTCTGAGACAGTAAGAAGACAGTAAGATTAAGGAACCTTGGATGACGAGAACACAGGAACTTCTCGTCAAAAGGAAGAAGGCAACTTATGTAAGGTGGAGGAAGCAAGTATCTAGCACAGCTTTAGAGGATTACAGGCTTGCTAGAACGGAGCTCAGGAATGGACTGAGGAGAGCCAGGAGGGGGGCACGGAAAAGGCTTGGCAAGAAGGATTATGGAGAACCCAAAGGCATTTTACTTATACATGAGGAATAAGAGAATGATCAGAGAGAAGTTAGGGCCGATCAGAAATAGCGGAGGGAACTTGTGTGTGGAGCCTGAGCAGATAGGGGAAGCCCTAAATGAGTTTTTTGCTTCGGTTTTCACCAAGGAAAGGGAACTTGTTGTAAATGAAAACTTAGTGAGCTGGGATACAGTCTTGACCAGATCAAGATTGATGACGTTGATGTGCTAGAGATTTTTGAAAACATTAAGATTGATAAGTCTCCAGGGCCAGACCAGATTTATCCGAGGCTGCTCCAGAAAGTGAGAAAGGAGGTTGCTAAGCTGCTGTCGAGGATATTTGCCTCTTCACTCTCCACAGGAGTCATACCGGAGGATTGGAAGGAGGCGAATGTTGTTCCTCTTTTCAAGAAGGGTAATAGGGAAATCCCTGGCAATTACAGACCAGTCAGTCTGATGTCTGTGATCAGCAAAGTTTTGGAAAGAATTCTGAGGGATAGGATTTATGACTATTTGGCAAAGCATAGTGTGATTAAAGGCAGTCAGCATGGCTTTGCGAGGGGCAGTTAATGCCTCAGAAATCTTATTGAGTTCTTTGAGGAGGTGTCAAGACGGGTCGACGATGGTTGAGCAATGGATGTGGTGTATATGAATTTCAGCAAGGCATATGATAAGGTTCCCCATGTAGGCTCATTCATAAAGTTAGGAAGTATGGGATACAGAGAGATTTGGCTATCTGGATTCAGAATTGGCTGGCTGACAGAAGGAAGAGAGTGGTTGTAGATGGAAAGTATTCTGCCTGGAGGTCAGTGTTGAGTGGTGTCCCACAGGGCTCTGGCCGTAGGCCTCTGCTCTTTGTAGGTTTTATAAATGACTTGGATGAGGAGGTTGAGGGGTGGGTTAGTAAATTTGCCGATGACACAAAGGTTGGAGGTGATATCGATAGTATAGAGGGCTACTGCAGGCTGCAGCATGACATAGACAGGATGCAGAGCTGGGCTGAGAAATGGCTGAATAAATGCGAAGTGATGCATTTTGGAAGGTCAAACTCGAATGCTGAATATAGGATTAAAGACAGGATTCTTGGCAGTGTGGAGGAACAGAGGGATCTGGTTATGTAAGTACATAGATCCCTCAAAGTTGCCACCCAAGTGGATAGGGTTGTTAAGAAAGCATATGGTGTTTTGGCTTTCATTAACAGGGGGATCGAGTTTAAGAGCCATGAGGTTTTGCGACAGCTCGACAAGTCCCTGGTGAGACCATACTTGGAATATTGTGTCCAGTTCTGGTCGCCCTACTATAGGAAAGATACAGAGGCTTTGGAGAGGGTGCAGAGAAGGTTTACCAGGATGCTGCCTGGGACTGGAGGGCTTGCCTTATGAAAAAAGGTTGAATAAACTCGGACTTTTCTCTCTGGAGAGAAGGAGGAAGAAGAGAGGAGACCTGATCGAGGTGCACAAAATAATAAGTGGAATAGATAGAGTCAATAGCCAGAGACTTTTCCCAAGGGCAGGATTGACTGGTGCGAGAGTCATAGTTGAAGATATTAGGAGGAAGGTATAAAGGAGACATCAGAGATAGGTTCTTTACACAGAGAGTTGTGAATGCATGGAAGACGTTGCCAGCTGTGGTGGTGGAAGCAGAGTCATTGGGGCTATTTAAGCAACTGTGAGACATGCACATGGATAGCAGTGAGTTGAGGGGTGCGTAGGTTAAGTTACTATATTTTACATTAGGATTAACTCTCGGCACAGCATCATGGGCCAAAGGGCCTGTTCTGTGCTGTACTTTTATATGTTAGACCATAAGGCCATAAGACATAGGAGCGGACGTAAGGCCATTCGGCCCATCGAGTCCACTTCGCCATTCAATCATGGCTGATGGGCATTTCAACTCCACTTACCCACATTCTCCCCGTAGCCCTTAATTCCTTGTGACATCAAGAATTTATCAATTTCTGCCTTGAAGACATTTAGCATCCCAGCCTCCACTGCACTCTGCGGCAATGAATTCCACAGGCCCACCACTCTCTGGCTGAAGAAATGTCTCCTCATTTCTGTTCTGAATTTACCCCCTCTAATTCTAAGGCTGTGTCCACGGGTCCTAGTCTCCTCGCCTTACAGAAACAATTTCCTAGCGTCCACCCTCTCCAAGCCATGTATTATCTTGTAAGTTTCTATTAGATCTCTCCTTAATCTTCTAAACTCCAATGAATACAATTCCAGGATCCTCAGCCGTTCCTCATATTAGACCTACCATTACAGGGATCATCCGTGTGAATCTCCGCTGGACACGCTCCAGTGTCAGTATGTCCTTCCTGAGGTGTGGGGACCAAAACTGGACACAGTACTCCAAATGGGGCCTAACCAGAGCTTTATAAAGTCTCAGTAGCACAACGGTGCTTTTATATTCCAACCCTCTTGAGATAATTGACAACATTGCATTCGCTTTCTTAATCACGGACTCAACCTGCATGTTTACCTTTAGAGAATCCTCAACTAGCACTCCCAGATCCTTCTGTACTTTGGCTTTACGAATTTTCTCACCGTTTAGAAAGTAATCCATGCTTCTATACTTTTTTCCAAAGTGCAAGACCTCGCATTTGCTCACATTGAATTCCATCAGCCATTTCCTGGACCACTCCTCCAAACTGTCTAGATCCTTCCGCAGCCTCCCCACTTCTTCAGTACGACCTGCCTGTCCACCTAACTTTGTATCATCGGCAAACTTCGCTAGAATGCCCCCAGTCCCTTCATCCAGATCATTAATATATAATGTGAACAGCGGCGGCCCCCACACTGAATCCTGCGGGACACCGCTTGTCACCGGCTGCCATTCCGAAAAAGAACCTTTTATCCCAACTCTCTGCCTTCTGTCAGACAGCCAATCCTCAATCCATACCAGTAGCTCACCTCGAACACCATGGGCCCTCACCTTACTCAGCAGCCTCCCGTGTGGCACCTTATCAAAGGCCTTTTGGAAGTCTAGGTAGACGACATCCACTGGGTTTCCCTGGTCTAACCTACTTGTCACCTCTTCAAAGAACTCCAACAGGTTTGTCAGGCACAACCTCCCCTTACTAAATCCATGTTGACATGTTCTAATCTGACCCTGCTCTTCCAAGAATTTAGAAACCTCATCCTTAATGGTGGATTCTAGAATTTTACCAACAACCGAGGTTATAATTTTCCATCTTTTGCCTTGATCCTTTCTTGAACAAGGCGGTTACAAAGCGATCTTCTAATCATCTGCGACTTTCCCTGACTCCAGTGACTTTTGAAAGATCTCAACCAACGCCTCCGCTATTTCCTCAGCCACCTCCCTCAGAACTCTAGGATGTAACCCATCAGGGCCAGGAGATTTATCAATTTTAAGACCTTTTAGCTTTTCTAGCACTTTCTCTTTTGTAATGGCAACCAAACTCAACTCAGCCCCCTGACTCCCTTTAATTGTTGGGATATTACTCATGTCTTCCACTGTGAAGACTGATGCAAAGTACTTATTAAGTTCTCCTGCTATTTCCTTATCTCCCATCACTAGGCTTCCAGCATCAGTTTGAAGTGGCCCAATGTCTACTTTTGCCTGTCGTTTGTTTCTTACATATTGAAAGAAACTTTTACTATCATTTCTAATATTACTGGCTAGCCTACCTTCATATTTGATCCTCTCCTTCCTTATTTCTCTCTTTGTTATCCTCTGTTTGTTTTTGTAGCCTTCCCAATCTTCTGATTTCCCAGTGCTCTTGGCCACTTTATAGGCTCTCTCTTTTTCTTTGATAGATTTCCTGACTTCCTTTGTCAGCCATGGCTGTCTAATCGTTTGCCGGATAATCTTTCTCTTCTTGGGGATGAACCTCTGTACAGTGTCCTCAATTTTACCCACAAACTCCTGCCATTTTTGCTCTACTGTCTTCCCTGCTAGGCTCTGCTTCCAGTCTATTTTCGTCAGTTCCTCTCTCATGCCCTCATAATTACCTTCATTTAACTGTAACACCATTACATCCGATTTTGCCTTCTCTCTTTCAAACTGCAGACTGAACGCTACCATATTATGATCACTGCTTCCTAAGTGTTCCCTTACTTTAAGATCTTTTATAAAGTCTGGTTCATTACATAGCACGAGGTCCAGAATAGCCTGCTCCCTTGTGGGCTCCATGACAAGCTGTTCCAAAAAGCCATCCTGTAAGCATTCCATGAATTCCCTTTCTTTGGATCCACTGGCAACATTATTTACCCAGTCCACCTGCATATTGAAGTCTCCCATGATCACCGTGACCTTGCCTTTCTGACATGCCTTCTCTATTTCCCGGTACATGTTGCGCCCCTGGTCCTGACCACTGTTAGGAGGTCTGTACATAACTCCCACTATGGTTTTTTTGCCTTTGTGGTTCCTCAATTCCACCCACACAGATTCCATGTCATCCGACGCTATGTCATTCAGCACCATAGATTTAATTTTGTTCTTAACTAACAAGACAACCCCAA
Source organism: Chiloscyllium plagiosum (assembly GCF_037043375.1). Classification (NCBI taxonomy): domain Eukaryota; kingdom Metazoa; phylum Chordata; class Chondrichthyes; order Orectolobiformes; family Hemiscylliidae; genus Chiloscyllium; species Chiloscyllium plagiosum. The sequence continues at coordinate 87,475,127 of NW_028270149.1, read as the reverse complement.
CCCCTCTGCCCATCTCCCTGAAAAAACTTTTCAGCTTTTCGATAAGTTGAAAACCCTTGGATGTTTAACTGCCAGTCCTGACCCCCCTGTAACCACGTCTCCATGATGCCTACCACATCATAATCATTCACGATGATCTGTGCCATTAGTTCATCTGCTTTGTTATGAATGCTACAAGCATTCAGGTATTGAATGCTTGTAGCATTCATTTATGACTTCCAATATCATTAGAGATATTGGAAGTCATAAGATGTCCTAAGTTGTCCTTCCTTTTTGGTGCATTCCCAGTCTGTCTCAAGTTTAAATCTGCCTGCACATATGCTATCCTGCCGCTTATCTTTCCATTTAACTCCATACTCCCTGTCGCTTTCACTTTCCCTTCCTCCCAACTCAGAAGTTTAAAGTCCTACTGACCAGCCGATTTATCCTCTTCGCTAGAACATTGGTACCTGATCGGTTCAGGTGGAGACCGTCCCAACGGTACAGATCCCCCCAGTTCCAAAACTGATGCTAATGCCCCATGAAGTGGAATCCCTCTTTCCCACACCAATCCCTTAGCCACGTATTTACTTCCCTAATTTTCTTATCCCTATGCCAATTGGCACATGGCTCGGGCAGTAATCCGGAGATTATGACCCTTGAGGACCTGTACTTCATTTTCCTCCCTAGTGTTCAATAATCCCCAAACAGGTCCTCCACCCTAGCTTTGCCTATATTGTTGGTCCCAACGTGGACCACAACAACTGAATCCTCCCCCTCCCGCTCCAATATCCTTTCAAGCCGGTCAGAGATGTCCTGAACACTGGCACCGGGTAGGCAACACACCATGTGAGACTCCCGATCCGGCTTGCAAAGGATACTATCTGTCCCCTTCCTGATTTATATACTCACTGCTTTCCTTCCCGGCTGCCCCTCTGGTCGTCCTCACTTCCCCCTGCTGCTCCCGCTCTTTCTGTGAAGAGAAAAAAAAACACTGCTACCCGCTACCGGTATGTAATTTTAAAACAAACTGTCTTACCTTAGCTGTAGCCTTCCGGTTTCGTTTAAACTCAGCTGCTGCTCGCACTCAAAATGACCGTTGGCGTCGAAGGGTGAGTATTTATACTCACTGCTTTCCTTCCCGGCTGCCCCTCTGGTTGTCGTCACTTCCCCCTGTTCTATGTCCACACAAAAGTCCCGAGGCTGGGACTAAACCCAGGTCCGTAAGGCTGTAAGGCAGCAGTGCTAACCACTGAGCCACCATATTTCTTTGGCTAGACCACTTCAGCTTATAATCAATGGGTGAAAATGTTGATAGTGGAGGGTCCACTGATCACAATTCTATTGAATGTCAAGAGGAAATGATTGCTGAAGATAGTCATTGCTTGGCATTTGTGTTGGAGTGACTGTTACTTGTCACTCATCAGCCCAAGGTTTCATAGAAACATTGGAACGGGAATAAATCACTCATCCCTCAAGCCTGTTGCACCTTTTACTCAGATCATGGCTTGGTCTGTGATTTTGGGTGAGAAGTTTGTGTAATGGTTTAAAAAAAATAAGAATCAGTCAAGTTTACTCATTGGCCACCCCTCCAACCGCCACCAGGACAGAACCCCACTGGTCCTCACCTACCACCCCACCAATCTCCATGTACAGCGCATCATCCGCCGTCACTTCCGCCACCTCCAAACGGACCCCACCACCAAGGATATATTTCCCTCCCCTCCTCTATCAGCTTTCCGTAGAGACCACTCCCTCCGCGACTCCCTTGTCAGATCCATACCCCCCACCAACCCAACCTCCACTCCCGGCACCTTCCCTTGCAACCGCAGGAGGTGCAACACTTGCGCCCACACCTCCCCCCTCACTTCTCTCCAAGGCCCCAAAGGAAACTTCCATATCCGCCACAGATTCACCTGCACCTCCACCCACATTATCTACTGCATCCGCTGCAGCCGGTGTGGCCTCCTCTATATTGGGGAGACAGGCCGCCTACTTGCGGAGCGATTCAGAGAGCACCTCTGGGCCACCCGGACGAACCAACCCAATCACCCTGTAGCACAGCATTTCAACTCCCCCTCCCACTCCACCGAGGATATGCAGGTCATTGGACTCATCCACCGCCAAACCACAACAACGCGACGGTCGGAGGAGGAGCGTCTTATCTTCCGACTGGGAACCCTCCAACCACAGGGAATGAACTTGGACTTCACCAGTTTCTTCATCCCCCCTCCCCCCACCTTGTCTCAGCCGAATCCCTCCAGCCCGGCACCGCCTTCCTGACCTGCAGTCTTCTTCTTGACCTCTCTGCCTCCACCCTACTCCGACCTATCACCCTCACCTTGACCTCTTTCCACCTATCACATTTCCAACGCCCCTCCTCCAAGTCCCTCCTCCCTACCTTTTATCTTCTCCTGCTGAACACTCTCTGCTCATTCCTGAAGAAGGGCATGTGCCCGAAACGTCGAATCTTCTGTTCCCTAGATGCTGCCTGACCTGCTGTGCTGTTCCAGCAATAAAGTTTCACCCAGTGATGTAACCAGCTTATTTTGTAAATGTTGAATATCAGTTTACCAGACCAAACAAAACAAAAGATCTATTCTCAGATGGGAAAGGTCACCACAAAACAGAAACATCTGTCCATCTAATAATAAAGATAAAGCATTGAGAATGGAAGTTACCCAAGGTGGGTCAAAAAGTGTGAAGTTAAAAGTCCACTGACTGTTATATGTCACTGTATTCTCAATAACTGCACTTCTGTTCTCTGAAAAATCTCAATGAAGAGATTGCCTTCCTCTGCTCAAATTGTGGAGCTAAGTATTTAATCACCTGGATGTAGATGAAAGTCTCTCTGGTCAGCGATTTAAAATGGCAAGTAGCTTAGATTTGCATACGTTCTTGCCCATGGGGATAAAATAATGAATCACATTATTATCATTTTCTTTAGATAGCAATTTGTCACTTTTGACCCCACATTTTAATTTCAACAAATACTGTTCACTCAGAATTCTCTGCTTCCTCTATTTATCAGACCATATTCTTGAAATAGATTTAATGATGGGAGACATTTCAGGCTGAGGATGGATATGTTGGCTGCCAAGAACACTGCTCTCCTACCTTCTATCCCCCAAATACCCTCAGCATTTCAAAGCTTTAATGAATAGAATGATAGTTAGTTCAGTCACTGCTAGACAAAGATAACACTATGCGAGCTCTGGAAATCTGAAACAAATGCAGAAAATCCTCCAACTAATCGAGTTTATTTTGAAGGCATTCATGGGATATTGGCTTCATTGGCTGGGCAAACATTTATTGCCAGTGCCTAATTGCCCTTCAGAAAGTGCTTGTGTGTGGTTTGGAGGGGAACTGGCAGTCAAAGTTGTTCCCATGCATCAGTTACCTTGACCTTCTAGCCAGTAGAGGTGTGGCAAGTGCTGCTATAGGAGTCATAGAGTCCTATAGTACAGAGATGGCCCTTTGGCCCAAACTATCCATCCTCACTAACCCATTTCTTTGCACTTTGCCCATATCCTTCTAAACCTTTCCATCCATGTATTTGACCAAATGCTTTTTAAATGTTGTTAATGTACCCACCTCAACCACTTCTGCTGGCAGCTCATTCCAAATGCATGGCACGGTGGCACAGTGGTTAGCACTGCTGCCTCACAGCGCCAGAGACCCGGGTTCATTTCCAGCCTCAGGCGACTGACTGTGTGGAGTTTGCACGTTCTCCCCATGTCTGCGTGGGTTTCCTCCCGGTGCTCCGGTTTCCTCCCACAGTCCAAAGATGTGCAGGTCAGGTGAATTGGCCATGCTAAATTGCCCGTAGTGTGAGGTAAGGGGGAAATGTAGGGGTATGGGTGGGTTGCGCTTTGGCGGGGCGGTGTGGACTTGTTGGGCCGAAGGGCCTGTTTCCACACTGTAAGTAATCTAATCTAAAAAAAAACCATCCTCGTGTGTAAAAACATTGCCCCTCAGGTTCCCTTTTATTCTTTCCCCTCTAACTTTAAACTTATGCCCTCTAGCCCTCAATTCCCCAACCCTTTGAAATAGACTGAGTTCATTCAGCCTATCCATAACTCTTATGATCTTATACACTTCTATCAGATCCCCTTCAGTCTCATACGTTCGAAAGAAAACAGTCCTAGCTTGTCCAACCTCTCCCTATAACTCAGACCCTGGGGTCCAGGCAACATCCTTGTAAATTTTTTCTGCTTCCAGTTTAGTAACATCATTCCTATAACATGGTGACTAATACTGAACACAATAATTCAAATGTGGCCTCACCTATGTCTTGTACAACTACAAATAACTTCTCAACTTCTACACTCAGTGCCCTGACTGATGAAGGTCAGTGTGCCAAAGCCTTCTTCACTGCCCTGTCTAACTGTGGCTCTACTTTCAGAGAACCGTGCACCTGGACTCCAAGGACCCTCTGTTCCACTACACTCCTTAAGGCCCCATGAAAATCCTATCTTGATTTGACTTTCCAAAATGCAAGACTTCACACTTATCTATATTAAATTCCATTTGCTATTTCTCGGCCCACTTCCTCAGTTGATCAAGGTCCTGCTGCAATTTCGGATAACCTTCCTCATTGTCCATTAAGTTTCACCCTACTTTAGTGTCACCAAAAAACTTAATAATCATGCCTTGTACATTTTCATCCAAATTATTGATATAGATGACAAACAGTAATAGGCCCAGCATCAACCCCTGAGGCACTCCACTAGTCACACGTCTCCGGTCCAACAAGCATCCTTCCATTATTACCCTCTGCTTCCTACCATCAAGCCCATTGTGTATCCAGTTTGCCAGTTCTCCCTGGATTCTATGCAATCCAACCTTCCAGAGCAACCTACCATGTGCAATCTTATCAAAGGCCTTACTGAAATCCATGTAGACTACTTCTACTGCCCTGCCCTCATCAATCTTCCTGGTCACTGCATCAAAGAATTCTAACAAATTTGTGAGGCATGATCTGCCATTCACAAAGCCAGTGATACTCGCCTTAATCAAAAATGCAACTCCCCCTCCCTTCTTTCCGCCATTCCTGTCCCACCTGAAGCATCTCCCCTGGTTCATTAAGCTGCCAGTCCTGTTCCTCCCTTAGCCATGTTTCTGTAATGGCTATAATATCTCAGTCCCATGTGACTTCCGACACCCTGAGTTCATTGACCTTCCCTGTCAGCCTTCTGCATTGAAATAGATGCAATTTAATCCAGCAGGCATTCCTTGCTCCCTATCGCATTCCAGCCTGGCCTGTCTCTTCACTTTACTATTTCTGATTACTGTATTTCCTCCCAGCCACGCACTTGCGTTCCTGCTGTTGAGAATCCCACCCTCCTGCCAATCTAGTTTAAACCCTCCCTTGTAGCACTAGTAAACCTAGCCGCCAAGATATTGGTCCCCCTCCAGTTCAGATGCAACCCATCCCTCTCAAACAGGTCACCACTGCCCCAGAAAAGATCCCAATGAGCTTGGGTAAGTTACTGCAGTGCACCTTGTAGATGGTACGCACTGCTGGCACTGTACCAGCCCTGAATGGAGAGTGAATAAAGTAATGTTAAAGGTGGTGGATGGAGGAGTGCTAATGACTGCTTTTTCCTGGATGGTGCTGACCTACCTGATGGTGTTGTTGAAGCAGCACCCATCCAGGTAAATTGAGTGTATTCCATCACATCCTGACATTTTGCCTGGAGCATAGGAGTTCGAGGAGTGACCTTATCGAGGTTTATAAAATCATGAGGGGCATGGATAGGATAAACAGCCAAAGTTTTTCCCTCGGGGTAATGGAGTCCAAAACTAGAGGGCATAGGTTTAAGGTGAGAAGAGAAAGATTTAAAAAAGACAACTTTTTCACAGAGAGGGTGGTGTGTATATGAAACGAGCGACCAGAGGAACTGGTAAGGGCGAGTACAATTACAAAATGTAAAAGACATTTGGAAAGTTAGATGGATAGGAAATGTTTAGAGAGATATGGGCCAAACACAGGCAAATAGGACTAGTTCGGTTTAGGAAATCTGGTCAGCATGGACAAGTTGAGTCATAGGATCTATTTCTGTGCTGTATGACTCTATGACTTGAGCCTTCTAGATGATGGAATAGTATTGGGGAGTCAGGTGAGAGTGATTCACGACAGAGTTTCCAGCCTCTTTACTGACTTTGCCTCTTGTAGCCATAGTCTTTGGATGGTTGATCCAGTTCAATTTGTGCTCACGTGTAACACTCAAGAAATCAACAGTGGGTGATTCTGCAAAGGTAATTCCATTACATTTCAAAAGTTAGATTTTCTCTTGTTTGAGATAGTCATCACCTGGTACTGATACTTTGCCATTTATCTGCCCAAGCCTGGATGTTATACAAAGCTTTCTGCATTTGAACAGAAGATGCTTCAACATCTGAGGAGTTGTGAATGGTGCTGAACATTGTGCAAACATTGGCAAACATCCTCACTTGTGATCTTATGATGGACGAAAGATCATGGATGAAGCAGATGAACATGATTGGGCCTAGGACACCGCCTTGAGGAACTCCTGCAGAGACCTTGACAAGGTCTTTTTATTCTCTTTAGTCACAGCAAGGTCCCAGAAGACTGGAGAATTGCCAGAAGTATACCTTTGTTTAAGAAGAGTAACAGGGATAATCCAGGAAATTACAGGCTGGTAAGCCTTACATAAAGAAAGTATGAGAGAAGATTCTTAGGGACAAGATTTACTCGTATTTGGAAAAGAATGGGCTCATTAAAGGTAGTCAGCATTGCTTTGTGCATGGAGGTCTTGTCTCACAAATTTGATTGAGTGTTTTGTTGAAGTGACAAAAAATGATTGATGAGGGTAGGGCAGTGGATGTTGTCTACATGGACTTTACTAAGCATTTGATAGTAGGCTGATCTAGAAGGTTATGCCACATGGGAACTGGTAAGTTGGATACAAAATTGCCCTGGTCATAGAAGACAGAGCGCAATTGTGGAGGGGTGTTTCTCTGACAAGAGGTGTGTGATCAGTGCTGTTCATCAAGAATTAGTGCTGGGACCTGTGTTGTTTGCAATTTATATAAATGATTTGGGTGAAAATGTAGGTGGTTGCAGATGACAGGAACTTGATGGAGTTGTGGATAGTGAGGAGGGTTAAAGAGAAGTTGGAAAGTTGGGCGGAGAAGTGGCAGATGGAGATTAATCTGGACAAATGTGAGCTGTTGTATTTGGGCGGTCAAATGCAATAGAAAAATATGCAGTAAATGGGAGGACCCTAAGAAGCATTGATACACAGAGGGATCTTGGGGTTCATGTCCATAGCTCCCTGAAAGTGGCAACACAAGTGGATAAGATGGTGAAGAAGGTATACAGCAAACTTGCCTTCATCGGTCAGGACATTGAGTATGAAAGTTGGCAATTTGTGTTTCAAGCATAAAGAACTTTAGTTTGGCCACATTTGGAATATTTTGTGCAGTTCTGGCCGCCACACCATAGAAAAATGTGGAGGTTCTGAAGAGGGTGCAAAAGAGGTTTACCAAGATGTTGCTTGGATTGGAGTACATTAGCTGTAAGTAGAGGTTGGACAAACTTGGTTTTACTTAGAGTATTGGAGGCTGAAGGGTGACCTGATGTAATGATATAAAATTATGAGGGGCATGGATAGGGTGGTTAGTAGGAGTCTTTTTTTCTCAGGGTGGAAATGTCAAATACTATTGGGCATTATTTTAAGGTGAGAATGAAAAAATTTAAAGGAGATGTGCAAGGAAAGAAATTTACACAGAGGGTGCAAGGTTCCTAGAACATGCTGTCAGGGGAGATGTTAGAAGCAATACAATAGCAACATTGAAGAGGCATTTAGATAGACACATGAACAAGTGGAGAATAGAGGGATACAGATCATGTGTAGGCAGGTAGGATTAGTTTAGAATGGAATCATGGTCAGCACAGACATAGTGCGTTGTATTGTTCTATGTTCTGAATTCTATGGAACCGAAATGATTCACTTCCAACAACCACAACCATCGTCTTATGTGCCCAATATGACTCTGACTAGCGGAGAGATTTCTCCCTGATTCCCATCAACTCTAGTTTTACTAGGTCATCTTGATGTTATACCCAGTGAAAAACAGCCTTGATGTCAAGAGCAACCACTCTCACATAATTGTTTGAGTTCAACTCTTGTTCCATGTTCTAACCAAGACTGGAAAAATGAGCACCAGTCTCAGGTTATTGCTGAGCGAGTATCCCTTAATAACATTGTCATCAACTCCTTTCATCACCACTGATGCTTATGAGTTGATTGATATGGTAGTAATTGATCACTTTGGATTTATCGTTCTTTAGATGGATATAACACACATGATATGTTGCTGGAGAGATTTGAAACCATTTATGCAGAACAATAGCATGGGCAGATAGACACTATCAGGGGAGAGAGAAATACTTAATGGGCAGAGTAGTCTGCTATTTCCTATGCCATACTTAGAGGGAGGGAGGACAATTAATGAAGTTGGATAGTGGTAAACTTGAACCCTGGTCACCTTCCCATCTCTGCCGGAATGAAATTAGGGATGGGAAGGTCATGCATGCGATTTCCTGCCCCACTATTAACGAGGTCCTTAAGTGGTTAGTTCATGGAAGGAGCTGCGGAGTATAAATTGGGAACAATTATTTTACAGGAAATGCACAACAGAAATGTGGAGGCTGTTGAAAGGTCACTTGTGCAAGTGTTGGATAACTTTGTCCCACTGAGACAGGCAAGGAATGGTAACGTGAAGGAACCTTGGATGACAAGAGAAGAGGAGCCTCTCATTAAGAGGAAGAAGAAAGCTTACTTAAGGTTGAGGAAGCAACCTGTGGCACCGTTTTAGAAGGATTACAGGATAGCGAGGAAAGAACTCAAAAATGGATTAAGGAGAGCTAGGAGGGGGCATGAAAAAGTCTTGGCGGGCAGGATGAGGAAAAACTCAAAGGCATTCTACACTTACATGAGGAATAAGACAATGGTCAGAGAGAGGGTTGGGCCAATGCTGGAGGAAATTTGTGCTTGGAGTCTGAAAAGGGGTACGTCAAGTTCCAAGTGATCAATTGTGTCAGGGGACTCTCTAGTTTGAGGCACAGGCAGATGTTTCTGTGACCAGCAGCAAAACATCAGAATGGTGTGTTGCCTCCCTGGTGCCAGGATCAAGGATATACTGGAGAGGGTGCAGAATTTTCTCAAAGGGGAGAGGGCCCAGCAGGAAGTCATTGTATACATTGGAACCAATGATCTGGAAGGGAAAAGGATGGGATTCTGAAGGGAGAATATAGAAAGCTAGGTAGGAATTTAAAAAGGGGGTCCTCAAGAGCATTAATATCTGGATAACTCCCGGTACTACGAGCTAGTGAGGATAGGAATAGGACGATAGAGTAGATGAATGTGTGGCTGAGGAGCAGGTGTATGGGAGAAGGATTCACATTTTTGGATCATTGGAATCTCTTCTAGAGTAGAGGTGACCTGTACAAGAAGGACAGATTGCACCTGAATTGGAAGGGGACTAATATACTGGCAGGGAGTTTTGCTGGAGCTACTTGGGAGGATTTAAACTAGTAAGGTGGGAAGAGTGGGACCCAAGGAGATAGTGAGGAAAGAGATCAATCTGAGTCTGGTACAGCTGGGAAAATGAGCGAGTCAAACAGTCAGGGCTGGCAGAGACAAAGCAGAAAACAAGGTAGGACTGATAAATTAAAGAGCAATTACTTCAATACAAGAGGCCTAATAGAGAAGGCAGATGAACTCAGGGCACGGTTTACAACGTGGGACTGGGATATAATGACAATTACAGAAATGTGGTTCAGGGATGGACAGGACTGGCAGCTGAATGTTTCAGGACACAAATGCTACAGGAAGGATAGAAAGAGGGGAGTGGCATTTTTGATAAGGAATAGTATTTCTGCTGTACTTAATTGTTCCCCATGGTAGGCTCATTCAGGAAGTTAGGAGGTATGCGATACAGGGAAATTTGGCTGTCAGGATACAGAATTGGCTGGCTGAAAGAAGACAGCAAGTGGTAGTGGATGGAAAGCATTCCACCTGGAGCTCAGTGACCAGTGATGTCCCACAGGGATCTGTTCTTGGAGCTCTGCTCTTTGTAGCTTTTCTAAATGACTTGGATGAAGAAGTAGAAGAGTGGGTTCATAAGTTTGCCAATGACATAAAGGTCGATGATGCTGTAGATAGTGTCGAGGGCTGTTACGGATTTCAACAAGACATTGATAGGATGCAGAGCTGGGCTGAGAAGTGGAAGATGGAGTTCAACCTGGATAAATGTGAATTGATTCATTTTGGAAGGTTGCATTTGGATGCTGAACACAGAATTAAAGACAGGATTCTTGGCAGTGTGGGGAAACAGTGGGATCTTGGGATCCACGTACATAGATCCCTCAAAGTTGCCACCCAAGTTGATAGGGTTGTTAAGAAGGCATATGGTGTTTTGACTTTCCTTAACAGAGGGACTGAGTTTAAGAGCCGCGAGGTTTCACTGCAGCTCTATTAAAAACCTGGTTAGACCACACTTGCAATATTGTGTCCAGTTCTGGTTACCTCATTATAGGAAGTGTGTAGATGGGTTAGAGAGGGTCCACAGGACATTTATCAGGATGCTGCTTGGATTGGAGGTCTTGTGAAGAAAGGTTGAATGAACTAGAGCTTTTTACATTGGAGAGAAGGGATAGAGGTGGCTTGATAGAGGTGTACAAGGTAAAGAGAGGCACAGGTAGAGTAAGTAGCCAGAGACTTTTCCCCAGGGCAGGAATGGCTGTCACGTGGAGTCATAATTTTAAGATGATTGGAAGAAGATTTAGGGGAGATGTCAGAGGTAGGTTCTTTACACACAGAGTGGTGAGTGCTTGGAATGCACTGCCAGCAGTAGTAGTAGAGTCAGAGACATTAGGGACATTTAAGCAACTGCTGGACAAGCACATGGACTGCATTAAATTGAAGGTTAGGTTGATCTTAGATTAAGATAAATGCTCGGCACGACATCGTGGGCCAAAGGGCCTGTACTGTGCTGTACTGTTCTTTGTTCTAAATCATTGACTTAATTTAGTGGCTTCATTTTACCATCACTGGGTTGGTGGGCCTGTCACTGTGGTGTGTGCATGGTAGGTAAAAGTGTGGCCAGCACCACGGGGAAAGGGTGAGGTGAGGTGGTGGAGCACTCCGTTGGCCCAAGGTACTCAGTGTCTGTTCAAAAAGGGGGCATTTGGTGAGAACCACCTCTTCATTGATATTTCCACAGCCAGAACGCCTCTGAAATCAGGTCTCATTCCCTTGAGACTACCTTGCATGATACAATTTTCCTTCTTCTATGCTCAGATTCTATACTGTTTCCTTCCCAAAATCATAGAGCAGAAATAGACCCCCTCATGTCATTCCTCCCATCTTCTAAAGCCTACAAGCTGTAAATATTGTATATTTGAAAACATTTTAATTTATATATCAAGTGACCTTATTGCATCTCTTACTTACTGTGACCTTGTTGCAATATCAAATGTGGTCATTGACAATGTTTTGGAGTTGAAAAGGAACTGTTCTAGCAAAATCTATGTCGTGGGAATATCAATGTAGGACAATTCTTCAACAACACATATCCTTTCCAACAGGGATGGCTATTGCTCCAAAGTCCTTCAATACTTCCTGAGCCATCGTCAGACCGATCTGATTCTGTCAGTGTGGGTACTCTTTGGTAGTAAGCCTGTGTTAATCTGTTTGTCCTCTTCTTTGAGATCTTTTATAACAGTGTAAAGAAAATCAGAATTCAGCTCTGAAAATAGATTGTAAACTGGAACAAAGTTTCCCAAACTAGGATGATTTTGATGTTTCATGAAAGTTTCAGAAGAGGGCGATGAGTATGAATGCTACTTTCTTTCAAAATAAAACCTCAGCTGCCTTGATAATTTGAGGAGCTGAACTTATATCGTTCAGATATAACGTTAGAGCATTTTAACTAAGGTTTTAAAACAATGATGGCACTAGGTTGTGATCACATTACTAATTATTTCAGGTTGAAACCTAATGGAGCATTCTCCTCAGGTTAGTTGTTCAGTTGTCCACCACCATTCGCAGTTGGAGGAGGCAGGGTTGTGGAGCATTAACCTGTTCCATTGGTCCTAAAATCACTTAGTTCCAACTGCTGCGTGCTTCCATTTCAGTGTACCTTCACCAGGTTGATACCTCTGTCTTAAGAATGCCTGGTGCTCTTCCTGACATGCCCTCCAGCAATCTTCATTGAGGCAGGGATGGTTATCTCAACCATTCCATGGCCATGGTTGTCATGGTCATGTGGAAAAAATGTCATGGATGAAGCTTAACCATTGTGGTGGAACACAATCCAGCTCCAGCTGAGGGCATCCCAATGACCTAGAAAAGGCTAGATTGTCCAGCTGGTTTCCCCATCACCAACACGTTGGTACAAATCCCTTGTTTCAGATAACAGAGTGAACAATGAATTCTAAGCCAGTTGCAACACTTTCTCTATTCTATCCAGTTTCACTCATCAGTAATATAGCAAACAATGCCAAAAATTGGTGGGGCAATAAAAAGTGAAGATGATAGCATTAGACTACAAGAGGATATAGGCGGGCTCATCAGATGTGCTGAACTGTGGCAAAAAGAAGTGAATCCAGATAAGTGCGAGGTGATGCACTTGGACTAGACAAATAAGGTAAGGGAATACATGATAAATATTAGGCCCCTGGGAAACACCGAAGATCAGAAGGACCTTTTTAACCAGTCCCTTAAGATATCAAGACAAGTGGATAAAGTGGTTAAGAAGACATATTAATTGAAGAACAGAGTTTAGGAGCAGGGAGGTTATACTGGAACTGTGTAAAATTTTAGTGAGGTCACAGCTGGAATATAGTGTACAATTCTGAATCCATATTATAGGAGGGTGTGACAGTGCAGGAAAGGGTGCATAGATGATTTATCAGCATGTTGTCGAGGCTGGAGAGTTTCGGTAATGAAGAGAGATTGGACAGACTAGGATTGTTTTCCTTCCAGCAGAGGAGATTGAGATGGGACGAAATTGAGATATATAAAATTATGAGGGGCACATATAAGATGGACAGGAAGAAATCTTCTCTCTCGATGAATGATCAATGACCAGGGACATAGATTTAAAGTAAGGGGCAGAAGATTTAGAGGTTTTTCATCCAGTGTGGTGGGAATCTGGAATTTGCAACCTGTCAGAGTGGTAGAAGATGAAACCATCATAACATTTAAGAAATATTTAGAAGTGCACTTGCAGTGCCAAGGCATATAAGGCTATGGGCCAAGAGTATGGAAATAGAATTGAATTAGGTAATTGTTTTTGACTAGTGGAAACGTGATGGACCAAACAGCCTTTTCCTGTGCTGTAGACCTCTATGCCTGGAAATGCTTGTTTTACATGGCTTCATCAGTTGAGTTGAGCTCAGATCAGACCTACAAGTTTCCTCAACCATATCAGTGATTAAACAGTGACCATCTCTGCCAATCATCACTCAAGTTCCAACCTTTAAGCAGAATCTCTACCTCAACATACTGAGTCAATTAGATTAGATTAGAACATAGAACAATACAGCGCAGTACAGGCCCTTTGGCCCTCGATATTGCGCCGATCCAAGCCCACCTAACCTATACTAACCCACTATCCTCCATATACCTATCCAATGCCCGCTTAAATGCCCATAAAGAGGGAGAGTCCACCACTGCTACTGGCAGGGCATTCCATGAACTTACAACTCGCTGAGTGAAGAACCTACCCCTAACTTCAGTCCTATATCTACCACCCCTTAATTTAAAGCTATGCCCCCTTGTAATACCCGACTCCATACGCGGGAAAAGGTTCACACTGTCAACCCTATCTAACCCCCTAATCATCTTGTACACCTCAATCAAGTCACCCCTAAACCTTCTTTTCTCTAATGAAAACAGCCCCAAGTGTCTCAGTCTTTCCTCATACGATCTTCCTTCCATACCAGGCAACATCCTCCTCTGCACCCGTTCCAGTGCCTCCACATCCTTCCTATAGTATGGCGACCAAAACTGCACACAATATTCCAGATGCGGCCGCACCAGAGTCTTATACAACTGCATCATGACCTCAGGACTCCGGAACTCAATTCCTCTACCAATAAAAGCCAGTACGCCATATGCCTTCCTCACCGCACTATTTACCTGGGTGGCAACTTTCAGAGATCTGTGTACATGGACACCAAGACCCCTCTGCTCATCCACACTACCAAGTATCCGACCATTAGCCCAGTACCCCATCTTTTTGTTATTCTTCCCAAAGTGAATCACCTCACACTTAGCTACATTGAATTCCATTTGCCACCTTTCTGCCCAGCTCTGCAGCTTCTCTATATCCTGCTGTAACCTGCCACATCCTTCCTCACTGTCAACAACTCCTCCGACTTTCGTATCATCCGCAAACTTGCTCACCCAACCTTCTAACCCCTCTTCCAGGTCATTTATAAAAATGACAAACAGCAATGGTCCCAAAACAGATCCTTGCGGAACACCGCTAGTGACGGCACTCCATGAAGAAACTTTGCCATCAACTACTACCCTCTGTCTTCTTCCATCCAGCCAATTCCTAATCCAAACCTCCAACTCACCCTCAATGCCATATCTCCGTATTTTCTGCAGTAGCCTACCATGGGGAACCTTATCAAACGCCTTACTAAAATCCATATATACCACATCTACCGCTTTCCCCTCATCAACCTCCTTCGTCACCTTTTCAAAGAATTCAATAAGGTTTGTGAGGCACGACCTGCCCTTCACAAAACCATGCTGACTATCCTTGATCACATTATTCCTATCCAGATGTGCATAGATCCTATCCCTTACAATTCTCTCTAAGACTTTGCCCACAACAGAAGTGAGACTCACCGGCCTATAGTTACTAGGGTTATCCTTACTCCCCTTTTTGAACAAGGGAACCACATTTGCTATCCTCCAGTCTTCTGGCACTATTCCTGTAGACAAAGAGGACATAAAAATCAAGGCCAATGGCTCTGCAATCTCCTCCCTTGCTTCCCAGAGAATCCTAGGATAAATGCCATCAGGCCCAGGGGACTTATCTATTTTCACCTTTTCCAGGATTTCCAATACCTCTTCTCTACATACCTCAAAGCCATCCATTCTACTTATTTGTGACTCAGTATTCACATCGACGACAATGCCCTGTTCCTGAGTAAATACTGAAGAAAAGTATTCATTCAGTGTCTCCCCAATCTCTTCCGCCTCCACACGCAACTTCCCACTACTATCCTTGACTGGACCTATTCCTACCCTAGTCATTCTTTTATTCCTAACATACCTATAGAAAGCCTTAGGGTTTTCCCTAATCCTACCGACTAAGGACCTTTCATGTCCCCTCCTTGCTGCTCTTAGCTCTCTCTTCAGGTCCTTCCTGGCTACCCTATACCTCTCAATCGCCACAATTGAACCTTCACGTCTCATCTTGAGATAGGCCACCCTCTTCCATTTAACAAGGGATTCCAATTCCTTATTAAACCACGGTTCCCTCGCACGACCCTTTCCTTCCTGCCTGACAGGTACATAATTATCAAGGACACTCAATAGTTGCTCCTTGAACAAGCTCCACATATCATTTACACTCTTGCCTTGGAGTCTACTTTTCCAAGCCACACATCCTAAGTCATGCCTCACCGCATCATAATTTCCCTGACCCCAGCTATAACTCTTGCCCTGTAGTACACACTTATCCCTCTCCATCACGAGAGTAAAAATCACCGAATTATGGTCACTATCCCCAAAGTGCTCACCTACCTCTAATTCTAACACCTGGCCTGGTTCGTTACCCAGAACCAAATCCAGTATGGTCTCACCTCTTGTTGGCCTGTTTACATATTGTGTCAGGAAACTCTCCTGCACACATTGAACAAACACTGACCCATCTAACGAACTTGAGCTATAGCTTTCCCAATCAATATCAGGAAAGTTAAAGTCCCCCATAACAACCACCCTATTACTGTCACTCATCTCCTGATTCACCTTCCCTATCCTTTCTTCAATGATTCTAGGACTATTAGGAGGCCTGTAAAAGACTCCTAACAGGGTGACCTCACCTTTCCTATTCCTAACCTCAGCCCAAACTACCTCAGATGGCAAGTGCTCATCCATCGTCCTTTCCACCACTGTAATACTATCTTTGACAAGCAATGCCACACCTCCCCCTCTTTTACCCCCACCTCTGACCCTACTAAAACATTTAAATCCTGGAACCTGCAACAGCCAATCCTGTCCCTGTTCTAGCCATGTCTCCGTAATAGCCACAACATCAAAGTCCCAGGTACCAACCCACGCTGCAAGTTCACCTACCTTATTTCGTATACTTCTTGCATTGAAGTATACACTCTTCAAGCCACTTTCCTGTTTACAGGCACCCTCCTTGGAAATTGATGCCATGTTCCTAACCTCCCTACACTCCAGGCCCTGCACCCTGAAGCTACAATCTGGGTTCCCATGCCCCTGCAGAGTTAGTTTAAACCCCCCCCAAGAGCACTAGCAAACCTCCCCCCAAGGGAGATTAGATTAGATTACAGTGTGGAAACAGGCCCTTCGGCCCAACAAGTCCACACCGACCCGCCGAAGCGCAACCCACCCATACCCCGACATTTACCCCTTACCCAACACTACGGGCAATTTAGCGTGGCCAATTTACCTGACCTGCACATCTTTGGACTGTGGGAGGAAACCGGAGCACCCGGAGGAAACCCACGCAGACACGGGGAGAACGTGCAAACTCCACACAGTCAGTCGCCTGAGGCGGGAATTGAACCCGGGTCTCTGGTACTGTGAGGCAGCAGTGCTAACCACTGTGCCACCGTGCCACCGTGCCGCCCAATGTTTCATTATAACACACATCAACCACTCACCTGCTTGTTCATTAAAGCTTATTTCTGCAGTTTCTCAGAATAACTTCCAATATTGATTAGTTGGATGTTTGAATGATGATTCTGCTGCATTTTCAGTATATTTTCATTTAATGGAATGGGAGTAGGTCTGAAAATACTCACAGCCGCCATTCCTACTTCCAGATAGTGATAATAACCGTGTTGGGCAATAATAATATCAGTTTCATCTGGATAGATAACACTGTTTTTCAGAAACTGGGACAAAGGGTCTTCAAAAATGCATCAGTATTTCCAGGAAATTCCAATGCTGAGTTTTCCATTCATGGATAAATACGTTTGGAGTGTTTCCTAACTGAACTAATACTTTGGGAGGGTCCCATGGGTGTATTATACTTGGGACAGAAAGATTAGGCCTTAAACTCTGTTACTGTCTCCACAAATCCTACCAGAGCTGTTGAGTTTCTGTAGCACTTTGTTTTTATTTTGAGCATTACTTCCTGCCAAGTGAACCCTGGTTCCTCCCCAGTACCAAATCCAATGTGGTTTCGCCTCTTGTTGGTCGATCTATATGCTGTATCAGGAAACCCTCCTGCACTCATTGGACAAAAGCTGATTCATCTAAGGCACTTGAACTATAGCATTTTCAGTCAATATTAGGAAAGTTAAAGTCCTCATAACAATTACCCTGTTACTTTCACTCCTATCCAGAATCACCTTCGCTATCCTTTCCTCTACATCTCTGGAACAATTCGGAGGCCTATTGAAAACTCCCAACAGGGTGACCTCTCCTTTCCTGTTTCTAACTCAGCCCATACTACCTCAGTAGATGAGTCCTCATGAAAAGTCCTTTCTGCCACCGTAATACTATCCTTGACTAACAATGTTCACCCCCCTTATTCCAGATGCTCCTGGCATTGAAGCAGACACACTTCAAACCACTGTCCTGCCTGTTGGTACACTCCTGCGACCTTGAAACCTTATTCATGACCTCACTACTCTCCACCTCCTGGACACTGGAGCTACAATTCAGGTTCCCATCACCTTGCTGAATTAGTTTCAACCCTCCCAAAGAGAATTAGCAAACCTTCCACCTCCCCGACCCCCCACCCCGCTCCCCCTGCAGGATATTAGTACCCCTCTGGTTCAGGTGAAGACCATCCTGTTTGTAGAGGTCACACCTACCCCAGAAAGATCCCCAATTATCCAGGAATCCAAAACCCTCCCTCCTGCACCATCCCTGTAGCCATATGTTCAGTTCCTCTCTCTCCACATTCCTCGCCTCTCTAGTATGTGGCACAGGCAACAAACCAGAGACAACAACTCTGTTTGTCCTAGCTCTAAGCTTCCACCCTAGCTCCTTGAATTTCTGCCTTAAATCCCCATCTCTCTCCCTCCCTATGTCATTGGTGCCTTTGTGGACCACTTTGGGGCTGCTCCCTCTCCCCCTCAAGGATCCTGTAAACAAGATCTGAGGCATCACAACCCCTGGTACCTAGGAGGCAACACACCAATCATGAGTCTCTCTTGTTCCCACAGAATCTCCTATCTGTCCCCCTATCTATTTGAGTCCCCAATGACTATTGCTCTGCTCCTCTTCCCCCTTCCCGTATGAGCAACAGGGACAGGCTTTGTGCCAGAGACCTGTACCCCCATGGCTTACCCCTGGTAAGTCGTTTCTCCTCAACAGCATCCAGTATATTTGTTGTTCAGGGGAACGGCCATAGGGGATCCCTGTACTGCCTGCTCGTACCCTTTCTGTCCCCTCACTGCAACCCATCTAATTTCTTCCTGTACCTGAGACATGACTACCTCCCTGTAACTCCTCTCAGTTACCTCCTCAGCCTCCTGAATGTTCTGAAGGTCATTCAGTTCCAGCTCCAGTTCCATAACACGGATTCTGAGGAGCTGGGGTTTGGTGCATTTCCTGCAGTTGAAGTCAGCAGGATCACTCATGGTGACTGGTGACCATTGCCTCCCACATTCTACAGGAGGAGCATTCAAAAGGAGGATGCCCTAACATCCATTCTGACTGTTCTGAATTCCCAAAGAGACTATTGGAAAAAAAAACTAGTAACGTTACTAAAACAGTGCACAGAATTTATTTTCGGTTAGAGGAGGAGGATGGGTGGGAGACATTACGTACACGTGGTGTTTCAGGTAAAACAACAGCCCAAATATATAACCTCACTTAATCAGCAGTCCTGTGTCTGCTACTGCTCAGCATGCGCTCCACGAAATAAGCTTTTTATACGATTAATTTACCTTCCTGGCATCCCCCTGGTCCTTGCTCTCACTGCTCCCGTTCCCGCTGCAAGAATGGAGCAGGGCTATGCTATTTACCTTACCAGTGTCCCTCATGATTTTATAAATCTCTATAAGGTTATGCCTCAACCTTCTACACTCCAGTGAATACAGTCCCATTATATCCAGCTCTCCTTATAACTCAAACCCTCCATTCCCAGCATCATCCTAGTAAATCTCTTCTGAACTTTCTCCAGCTCCCTATAACAGGGTAAGCAGAATTGGACACAGTACTCCAGAACAGGCCTCACCAGTGTCCTATACTACCTCAATATGACTTCCCAACGCCTGTACTCAAAGGACTAAGCAATGAAGGCAAGCATGTTAAAGCCTTTTTAACCACCCTGTCTCTATATAACGCAAATTCCAAACATGTTCCTGAACCAATAGGTCCTTCTGCTCTACAACCCTGTCCAAGGCACTACCATTAACTGTGGAAATCATGCCTTTGTTTGTCTTACCAAAATACAACACCTCACATTTATCTAAATTAAGCTCCACCTGTCACTCCTTGGTTCAATGGCCCAGCTGATCAAGATTCCATTGTACTCTGAGATAATCTTCTTCACTGTCCAGTCGGCAAGTTCCACTGAATGACCACTCAGTGCACAAAAAACTTCTTCCTCAGATTTCCTCTTGTCTAAAACTCATAAATCCGCGTCTCTTGGCCCTTATACCATTAAACAATGTGAATAGTTTTATTTGTCTACCTTATCTGAACTTGTCCAAATTGTGTACACATCTACCAAATCTCTCTTCAACTTCTCAACACCAGCATCTTGAATGTCACTAAACCCCTCATCACTAAAATCATTCTGCTAAATCTCCTCTGTGTCCTCTCAAGAATCCTCACATCATTCCCTGAGTGCAGTAACCAGAACGGGACACAATCCTTTAGTCAAGGTGTAACCAGAGCTTTAGATATTGTTATGATCCAATATTGGCAAATCAGATTTCAGAGTGAAACCAGACTTTATAGACCCTAAATTTGTTTTCAGTTTTGTTTTTATTTTAGTCATGCTGGTCAGTTACTGAAGAGTTTCTCAAGAATCTTCCAATGTACTTTGAACAAAGAAAAGTGTATCCAATAAGAAAGAAAATATGAACCATATGACACTAGACAAAATATGGCAATAATTTTATTACAAACACCAGGAAAGGATTTAAACTCACTAATTCCTTTTTTTATCTCAGCAGTATCTTACAAAGAGCAAAGCCTCAAAGGATTGTAAAGGAAGCTAATGTACATTCTGCACCCATGTCTCATGCATTCTGACCCTGCATTCTCCAGCTTCCATGTTCCTGCCACCTCTTATGTGTCTTTCTGGTGTTATGTGTCTTTCAAGTAGACGAGTTACTGGTAACAACTGGGTGATAACCGAGACATGGCAGATGATCCCATGTAGGTGTATCTGCGTATTCAATTTCCAATTCCACAGTTCCTTTCACCAGTGGTATTTATTTATCTAACATCATCACCCAATGATTTGGCTTGTTGCTGCATGGCATCATTCATGCTTCATCTTTAAGGTGTTCAGGCAGTTGTGAGATTACATGCTAGAACTGGTCAGATAGTGTCAGGTTTTCCATATTATCTCCCCTGAAAATTTCCACTAGTTCTACTTTACCCACCTGGGAGTACAGACATACCATATAACTATAAAGCTGAAAATGTGTTGCTGGAAAAGTGCAGCAGGTCAGGCAGCATCCAAGGAGTAGGAGAATCGACGTTTCGGGCATGAGCCCTTCTTCAGGAATGTCCTTGGTGGAGTGGGAGGGGAAGTTGAAGTGTTGAGCCACGGGGTGGTTGGGTTGGTTGGTCCGGGTGTCCCAGAGGTGTTCTCTAAAGCGTTTCAGAGAACGTTTCCCACTCTTTCAAGGACATGCAGATCCTTGGACTCCTCCATCGCCAGACCATAGCAACACGACAGCTGGAAGAAGAGCGCCTCATCTTCCGCCTGGGAACCCTCCAACCACAAGGGATGAACTCAGATTTCTCCAGTTTCCTCATTTCCCCTCCCCCTACCTTGTCTCAGTCTCAACCCTCGAACTCAGCACCACCTTCGTAACCTACAATCTTCTTCCTGACCTCTCCGTCCCCACCCCCACTCTGACCTATCACCCTCACCTTAACCTCCTTCCACCTATTGCATTTCCAATGCCCCTCCCCCAAGTCACCCCTCCCTACCTTCTATCTTAGCTTGCTTGGCACACTTT
This sequence comes from Chiloscyllium plagiosum, assembly GCF_037043375.1. Taxonomy (NCBI): domain Eukaryota; kingdom Metazoa; phylum Chordata; class Chondrichthyes; order Orectolobiformes; family Hemiscylliidae; genus Chiloscyllium; species Chiloscyllium plagiosum. The sequence goes on along the minus strand of NW_028270149.1, from coordinate 87,453,742 downwards.
CCTCATTCCTGAAGAAGAGCTCATCCCCGAAATGTCGATTCTTCTGCTCCTTGGATGCTGCCTGACCTGCTGCGCTTTTCCAGCAACACATTTTCAGCTCTGATCTCCAGCATCTACAGTCCTCACTTTCTCATATAACGATAAAGGACAGGGTTGATTGTTCCTATATCGCTACACCTTTTGTGCCATTGCAATACAAAATCTCCCTGTAGCTAGATGCGAAATGTGGCTTGTTTCCATTGCAGCCCGTATAATTCCCATTGTATAGCTAACATATGCATTAAATCAGCACCATGCTTCTACATATCAGATATTGAATGTGTACAATTTACTGAAAAATCTTCTGCACTACATTTATCTAAAATCATGCTTATTGTATCTCCTCCTCTCTCTATTGTGTATTGTGATATATTATCCCACCCATTGCCCTGATATTCTCTACTCTACGTGATGTCTCAGTGGGTGTAAAACTGGGATTGCCAGAACAGTGCTGATTAAAATTTTATCATGTATAACATATTCTGCATCTGTTTTATAACCATGTGTTAAACCCATGAGCTGGCAGCTGGAGAGGTTGTGCCCCTCGTGCCATGACAGATAAAACAAGTGAACATCAATTATCCACTGAGATACCTCATCCTTATGAATGTGTCTTAGGTCTGTCCCTCATTAGCTTGGGTATCCATGACCCACGGGTACTGCAGACATAATTTCTGATTACATATTTGAGAGATTTTCCTGCACAATGATCAATTTGTGAATGACTGTCCAGTACTGTAGCCTAGCTCTGAATTACCTGTGTCAGATCTCGACCCATACTGAGCTGTATGAACTTGACCCTCGTCCCTTTTCCAAAGTTTACTTAAATTGAGAGCTTAAAATCTGAATGTTTCAGTCCATTGCCGGTGAATCAGTTGACTTTATTCCTGTAATCTCTGTGTTGAATACAATGATTATATAATTAATTGTGTTTCAGTCAGCCATTTTCCTGGACTATAGGTACAGCCAGTCGCCTTCCTCCAATATTAATCCACATCACCTGTGTTATCTGTTTTACGTTGCATGTGTCCTCCACTAACATCACAAACCAATATTGGAGGTGTTTCAAAACACATGTAGGAAAGTTTATAATCCTGGAGTCCTTACCAACCCCTGGTTGTATTATGCATTGTTGTTGCCACAGTTGAGGTAAATTTGTTGCAGACTGACCACTCCCTTTATCATTCCCAGTGTTGTTGATCTTACCCCTGGGCCACTTTAGCATGAAGCTCATTTTCAGACTCAGTGCCAAAGTGGTTCTGCCCAGTTGTAGATGACTATGGTGGCAGTGCAGACAAACTGTACACAATTACGTGTTGATGTCATAATTTTAAACATATCACACAACTTCACTGCTTATCCCTTGCATAGCACTGAGAAAATTATCACAAGTCATGCATAATAAGTGATGATTCATTGTTAGATCCTTACCCTTGCTCCAGGCAGTGAGTTTTTCCACTGTACATATAGCCATCCATTTGTTTATGGGTCCTCAGGAAATACATAGAAAGCAGTTTACCCACAAGACATGTCACTACCATGTTAGCATGGTTCAACTACTCCTGTAAACTAATTATTCTGGAATGCAAATCAGTTAATGACCTTACAGGTGCACCTTGTAAATTATGGTCACTCATAATGCAAATTGTAATGCAAATTCTAGCTCCTCCAACATGACCTTTGCCATGACCATATCTCCGACACTTAACGTGTTCCAATCCTGCCTCTACTTCCCTGTGGAATATGACCAACTGATTCTGAACTTCTGGTCTCAGCCCATTCAGCCTCTTGCACAGCTTTCTCACAATTTGCTTATCTCTTCCACTTCTCCCTACTTCCTCATGTCCAATCACCAAATCTCCAGGCGATCTCATTATCCTTCCAAACACTAACTCTTCTGGAAATAATCCAGTTGATCTATTTCATATAGCCCGAAGTTCCATCAATACCTTAAGCAACAGATCAGCACATTGCTGTGCTGCCTACTGGATGGATTTAGATAGCTTTCTCTTTAATGTCCTATTGATTCACTCCACTATGCCTGAGCTCAGCTGGTGGTACAGGATGTGAAAATTTTGGTGGATTCCCTACAACTTATAAGCTTCACGAGAACATGGAAAATAGGAGCAGTTGTAGACCATTCAGACCTTCAAGACTTCCCAAGACCTCAACTCCTCAATTTTTCAAAAAAACTATCTGCTGCCTGTTTGAGTACTTGCAGTGATGTCGCCTTCACAATCTCTGGGTTAGAGAATTCCAGGCATTCACCTTCCTCTGGGAGAAGAAATTCTTTCACATCTCAGTTTTAAGTGAGTGTCATCTTATTAAACATAGAAACACAGAAAATAGTAGCAGGAGTAGGCCATTCAGCCCTTCAAGCCTGCTCCACCTTTCAATATGATCATGGCTGATCATGCAATTTCAGTATCCTCCTCCAGCTTTCTCTCCATATCCCTTGATCCCTTTAACTGCAACAGCCATACCCAACTCCTCTTGAAAACATCTATCGAACTGGATCGTGTTCAGAACTGCCACATGGAGTTTGCATGGGCCTCATGTCCCCACCACATGGCTTTGGCTTTCCTGGTCTGTTAGCAACCCCTGATGGGTCTGACTTCTTTGTGCGGATTTTAATCTGTCTCCTCCCACTCACCTGCCTGTACGATTCTGTTTCCTCTCGCAGTGCCTCCTGTATTGAGTCCTCCTTCATGTTCTTTGGATCAAATCTACATCAACTGGTATGGCTCAGTTCATAATTGTTATCCTGTTACTGTGTCCCCTCATTCGAGTCCTGTCACCTGCCCCCCAGTAGATGAAACATCACCTTAACATCTTTCATGTCGTCACCTCAGAATCCTGCATGTTTCAATAGATGACCCTTCAATTTTCAGTAATGAACAAGGCCTAACCTGTTAATTGTTCATGATAAATTAACCCATCAGCTCAGGAATCAGCCTAATAATCTCTTTTGAACAGCTTCCAATGCCCTATGTCCTTTTCTGAAAATACAGGACGATAACTATACACAGCACTCCAGATGTAGCCTCAACGCCATCCTCCATTGGTTTAACAAGGCATCCCACAGTTCTAACCTCCCTAGAGGCCAAATTTCCACATGCCTACTGTTTACGTAATTGTTAGCCTGTTGGGTACATTATTACATTGTGTACTAATCTGTACCCAACATTTCAACTTTCTTTCAAAGTTCTCTTTCCCTTGAACTGTATCCAGCATTTGGATATTCTTTATTATTTCTATTTTAGTTCACAAACTTTTAATTGTTCTAATCCAAAGTATATCTTTTATTACCAACTGACTATGCTAGATTCGGTTATCGTACAACTTGATAAGTTGATAGAGGACTCAGAACTCAGGCAAAAGATTGTTTATATTCATGTGTATGTAAGAAGAACTAGTCCCCACCATGAAGTATCAAACCAATTCTGCTGGGTTACAGACACCCCAAGCTTTATATGAAACATTGCAATATGCATATTAAAACTCCCATTTTCCTTTGTCCGTGCCTACTGCTTTTCCACAGTTTTCACAGGCATTGTCATATTTTACTCAAGGCCAATGCTATCTCGATGATAGGATGGCTCCTACACTTCCAACTGTCTGTCTGAGATTTCCATTTCTTCCAACAGTATGACTGAAAATTTAAGCCCTTAACAGCATTGTAGCTCAGTGGTTAGCACTGCTACCTCAGTGCCAGGTGCGATTCCAGCCTTGGGTGACTGTCTGTGGAGTTTGCACATTCTCCCCGTGTCTGCGTGGATTTCCTCCGGGTGCTCTGGTTTTCTCCCACAGTCCAAAGATGTGCAGGTCAGGTGAATTGACCATGCTAAATTGCACATTGTGTTAAGGAATGTGTAGGTTAAATACATTAGTCAGACGTAAATGTAGGGGAATGGCTTTGGGTGGGTTAATCTTCAGAGAGTCAGTGTTGCCTTGTTGGGCCAAAGGGCCTGTTTCCACACTGTAGGAATTCTAATTCTAAAAAAGAAATTCAAGCCTTTCACCCTAATTTTAGTTTTCAGAAGTCTTGCAGGATTTCCTCCTTGAGAATTTAACATTCCTGCCACTATTCTCTGGCACACACACACACAGGTTGACTCCCTTCTAGAGTTTTACGTGTCTCTGTGTCCCTGGCCCTTGTCATGAGAAAATGCATTTATTTTTTAGTTTTTTTTTAATGAGCTAAACTATTAACCACCAGCTTTTCACTTCAAGGCTTGTAAAACCTAATTTAAAATTCATGTTTACAAACAGGCCCTCAGACATTTTGACGTCCAAGAACATCTCAAAAATGAAACTAAAATCATGTCTCCTCCTCCTTGATGTAGAAAATACACCAACTAGCCATTGAACGCCATGATCAGCTGTCCCTCGTAGCCACACACAGGTAACAAGGACCACAAATTCGACTGGGACAACAACAATCAGGACAAGCTAAACAGAGGACAGCCAGAGAACTTCTAGAAGCATGGCACTCGTCCACTGACTCCATCAACAAACACATACACCTAGACCCAATATACCGACCACGACAACGAGCTGTCAGAACAGGCATCAGAAGCAGCAGGGAAGGAACCAAATAAATTCTGGAAGACACAGTACAGCAACTCTTCACAGGAGGACTCAAAGCACTGAAGATGTCACTTAGACAAGGGGCAAAATGTCTGCAAATCAACCTCCCAGCTCAGTGAGCATACCCACAACTACAGCAACCGGCACCCAAGCTACAAATCTTCACCAGGGTGCCAGGGTCAGGGATGTCTTGGATTGAGCCTACAGGATTCTTAAGGGGAAGGGACAGCAGCCAGAAGTTGTGGTACACATCGGTACCAGTGACATAGGTAGAGAAAGGGAGGAGGACCTGAGAAGAGAGTACATAGATTTAGATTGGGAGCTAGGAGGCAGGATGAGCAGAGTAGTAACCTCAGGATTGCTACCAGTGCCATGTGCTAGTGAGGCGAGGAATAGGGAGTGAGTGCAGATGAACACATGGCTACAGGGCTGGTGTAGGGGGGAAGGCTTCAGATATGTGGATCATTGGGATGCCTTCTGGGGAAGGTGGGACCTGTCCATGAACTTTATTAATTTTTTTTTCCCTCTCTCCTGCACTGACCTCACCATGTGCTGCCTTTGTCTGTTTAAAAGGAAGAGGGCCTTAGAAGACAGAGGATGGTGGTAAATGGAAATTATTCAGCCTGGAGCTTGGTGACAAGTGGTGTTCTGCAGGGGTCAGTTCTGGAACCACTGCTCTTTGTGATTTTTATAAATGACTTGGATGAGGAAGTGAAAAGGTGGGTTAGTAAGTTTGCCAATGACACAAAAATTGGTGGAGTTGTGGATAGTGTGGAAGGCTTTTGTAGTTGCAATGCATCATTGACAGGATGCAGAGCTGGGCTGGTAAGTGGCAGATGGAGTTCAACCTGGAAAAGTGTGAAGTGATTCACTTTGGAAGGTCGAATTTGAATGCTGAATACATGCAGGATTCTTGGCAATGTCGAAGAGCAGAAGGATCTTGAAGTCCACGTACATAGATCCCACAAAGTTGCCACCCAAGTTGATAGGGTTGTTGAGAAGGTGTATAGTGTGTTGGCTTTCATTAACAGGGGGATTGGGTTTTGCTGGGAGAGGTTATGCTGCAGCTCTATAGAGCCCTGGTTAGACCACAATTGGCATATTGTGGTCACCTCATTATAGGAAAAATGTGGACGCTTTAGAGAGGGTGCAGAGGAGATTTACCAGGATGCTGCCTGGACTGGAGGGCATGTCTTATGAAGAAAAGTTGAGGGAGCTAGGGCTTTTCTCACTGGAGCGAAGAAGAATGAGAGGTGACCTGATAGAGGTGTACAAGATGATGATAGGCAAAGAGTGGATAAGCCAGAGACTTTCTCCCAGGGTGAAAATGGCTATCATGAAGGGGCTTAATTTTAAGGTAATTGGAGGAAGGTTTAGGGGAGATGTCAGAGGTAGGTTCTTTACACAGAGAGTGGTGGGTATATGGAATGCACTTCCAGTGGTGATAGTAGAGTCAAATACATTAGGGACATTTAAGCGACTCTTGGATAGGCACATGGATGATAATACAATGAAGGGTATGAAGGTTAGTCTGATCTTAGAGTAGGATAAAAGACTGGTACAACATCAAGGCATGAAGGGCTTATCTTGTGCTGTACTGTTCTATGTTTTTACACAAACCTTGTACAAAATACAAAATGAAATTAAACTTATGCATTGTTCCTAATATTGTTAATTATCAGAAAATTCTGTTTGATTAGTCAGTGAAATGTGCTTTTTAAAACAGATGTTAAACAGATTGGTGGGCGGCACGGTGGCACAGTGGTTAGCACTGCTGCCTCACAGCACCAGAGACCCGGGTTCAATTCCCGCCTCAGGTGACTGACTGTGTGGAGTTTGCACGTTCTCCCCGTGTCTGCGTATGTTTCCGCTGGGTGCTCCGGTTTCCTCCCACAGTCCAAAGATGTGCAGGTCAGGTGAATTGGTCATGCTAAATTGCCCGTAGTGTTAGGTAAGGGGTAAATGTAGGGGTATGGGTGGGTTGCGCTTCGGCGGGTCGGTGTGGACTTGTTGGGCCGAAGGGCCTGTTTCCACACTAATGTAATGTAATCTAAAAAAGATCACCCTGTAGTTACAAGGAATGTCTTCACACTACTTCCTGCACAAACATATCATATTTAAAACTCACCAAGGCTCCAGCACCTTTCCTGTTACTCAGGAAGATTGAAATGTTGGTCTGGTGTCTCTAATTGCTGAATAGTTTTACTATCATGAGGATGGGGGCTGCACATGAGGACCCTGTAGAATCCCCATTGTAACAGACTCAAAGGGAAATTGCCCAGGAAACTGAAGCTTCCAGTGAGCAATTCCCGATACTCCAAGAGTATCCCTTGAAATCCAAGAATTCATAGGGTTCTGTCGCAGTTAATAGTTACCCAGGAAAGGTTAGATATTTAGAAACCTAGTCTAACACCTGGGAAACTACAAAACTGACCCAAATGCTTACCAAACATACCCCCAACTACACCTCTGCCAGATCCCTTACACCACAGACTCTGAACCCACCTACACCATTCTCTTCCACAAACCAAACATTCACCTATCGCAACGCCCCCAGTACACCCCTCCCCAGACTCAGACCCAGCACGTGCTCTCTCAGGCAGGAGCTGACACTCACCTTCCCCCTGAGATTGTCACCCTCGCCTCCTGACAGGTCTCAAAACCTCTCTGTAAACCTATATCCCCTCTCCCTATCCCAGCGCTTGATTCCACATCCCTCTTCCTCCAGGCTGGATGCTACCCCAGCCCAACCTGCCCTAAATACTGCACGATTTACCTGGCACCCTTCCCACCTGGCACTCAGGAAACTGCCTACCTGAAACCTATTCACTTGCACCCTACCATCATATTTAACCCTCAAGAGTTTCCCTTTCACAGGACCTATCAAAGTGTCTGTGCTGTTAGTCATTTATCTCAGAATATTACAAGGGGCACACGTTGCCTTCTTCTGGCCACCTTGCACAACAAGGACACAGTTGAATTTTTTGGATCCTTTGCATTTCTCAAATTGCTGCTATCAGAACATCTTGCCAGAAATTAGGAGATCTTTCTGAATGAAAAATAACAGGATTGGAGTGCCAATCTGACTGTGATTTCCACTCCTTAGAAAATTGGCCCGTAATTGACAAATCCTTCCTCTGCTTCTATCATCTTAGCTTCATAGTAATAGAAGCAGGAATAGACCATTTGGCCCATCAAGCTTTCTCTGCCATTCTTTGAGATCATGGCTGTCTATCCATTGTCTCAGCTCCTCCTACCTATCCCCATTACCCCCTTACATGCAAAAATCTGGAATATATTTAATGAAGCTGCCTCAACTACTTCTTTGGGCAGACAATTCCATAGATTCACTAGTCTCTGGGAAAAGCCGTTCCTCCTTATCCAGGTCCTAAATTTAATGCCTCTAATCTTGAGGACATGTCCCCTAGTCCTACTCTCATTCACCAGTGGAAACAACTTGCCTACCTCTATTTTATCGATCCCTTCTATAATTCTATGTGTTTCTGACAAGATTACATTCCCACCCAGATACATTTCCCTCTGACTAATGCACCTAGCACTATGGATAATTTAGGATGGCAAAATCAGCTGACCTGCACATCCTTGGACTGTGGGAGGACACGGAGAGAATGTGCAAACTCCACACAGACAGTCGCCCGAGGCTGGAATCAAACCCGGGTCCCTGGAGCTGTGAGGCAACGGTGCTAACCACTGAGCAACTGTGCCACGCCAAATCCCCTCACATTCTGCTAAATTCAAGTGAATGCAGTCCCAGGCGGCTCAACCTCTCCTCATAGGATAACCCCGTCATCTCTGGATCTGGTGAACCTCCTCTGCACCACCTCCAAAGCCAATATATCCTTCCTCAAGTAAGGAGACCAGACCTTCACACAATACTCCAGGTGCGGCCTCACCAACACCTTGTACACTTGCAGCAGAACCTCCCTGCTCTTAAATTCAATCCCTCGAGCAATGAAAGCCAATATTCCATATGCCTTCTTGATTACCTGGTACGCCTGCAAAGCAACTTTTAGTGATTCATGTACGAGCACTCCTAAGTCCCTCTGCACAACAGCATGCTTCAATCTTTCACTATTTCAATAATACTCTGACCTACTATTTTTACCTTCAAAGTGGATAACTTCATATTTGCAAACATCTGTCAGCCCCTTGCCCACTCACTTAACCTATCTGAATCTCTCTACAGACCCTCCACATCCTCTGCACAGTTTGCCTTTCCACTCAGTTTAATGTCATGATCAAACTTGGATATGTTACACTCAGTCTCCTCTTCCATTCATTTATATATATCATGAACAGTTGCGGGCCCAACACTGACCCCTACCGCACCCCACTCACCACTGATCTCCAACCAGAGAAATACTCATTTATTCCAACTCTCTGCTTTCTATTGGTTAACCAGTCCTCTATCCATGCTAATACATTCCCCCCAACTCCATGCATTCTTACCTTATGGATGAGTCTTTTATGCAACACCTTATCGAACGCCTTCTGAACCTCCAAGTGTAGAGCATCCACCTGCTCCCCTCCATCCACCGAGCATGTTACATCCTCAAAGAGCTCCAGTGAGTTTGTCAAACACGACCTGCCTTTCTAGAATCCATGCTGCATCAGTCTGAAGGAACCCTTTCCATCCAGATGTCTCACTATTTCTTCTTTAATGATAGCCTCCAGCGTTTTCCTGACGACAGATGTTAAGCTAACCGGTCTATAGTTACCTGCCTTTGGCCTACACCTTTTTTTAAACTGTAGCATGACATACACTGTCTTTCAGTCCACCTGGACCTAACCGGAGTCCAATGAATTTAGTAAATTACCACTGATGGGTCTACTGTAATTTCCAGCACCCTGGGACGCATTCCATCAGGACCAGGGGACTTATCTACCTTCAGACCCTCATGTTTACTCAACACTACCCCTTTAGTAATAACAATTGAATTGACTTCCCTTGACTTTCCTTAACACCCAAGCCACCCAGAACAGGTGACATATCTAACCTAAGTACAGCCAACCTTTCTGGTACCTCTTCTCTTTCAGTTTTGACCCCATGCACCATTTCTTCTGTCTCAACGTTTACTGACATTTTGCCAAACTCCAACCTCTAGTCCAATAAAAAGATCCTCATGTTGTAACCTTGTCCTGTTCACACGTCTGGAGAAAAATAACTTGCACTCCTAACCATCGAATATCCTGAAATTCCATTCAACCAATGAGAAACATCTGAAGTATAGTTACTATTGTCATGTAGGAAGCAAGGCAATGATTTGCACACAGTAAGATCCCACATACAGTGAATGTGATCATATCATTTGATGAATGCGACAAGGCTCGAGGGATAAATGTCAGCCTGGACCCACTTGTGCGGTAGGATCTACTGCATTCACCTGAGAGGAGACACAAAGATTCTTTGTGTAGATTTTCATTCTGAAGATCGGATCTCAGATAGTGCAGCATTCTGTCGTTGTCAGTCTGGATAATGTATTCAATGTATTAATGTATACATGAGAACTCATGACCTGCTGTTACACTGTTGCAGAGAGCACGATGATATTCCCCAGCAATCAGCCTCACAAATGAGTAAAACACCATTCCATTCCACTGGTGGTCAACAGTGGCAACTTAGCAAGAGCAGTGTTGCTGCAAAGATTTAATTGATGTACCTGCACCATTACAATAGACTACAGTTATCATAGAATCCCTACAATGTTAAAATAGGCCATTCGGCCCAACAAGTCCACACCGACCCTCTGAAGAATATCCTACCCAGACCCATTCCTCTACCCTATTACTCTACATTTCCCCTTACTAATGCACCTAATCTACACACCCCTGAACATGATGGGCAATTTACCTAACCTGCACATCTTTGGACTGTAGGAGGAAACGTGAGCACCCGGAGGAAACACAAGCAGACACAGGGAGAATGTGCAAACTCCACACAGTCGCCTGAGGGTGGGATCAAACCTGGGTCCCTGGCGCTATGAGGCAGCAGTGCTAACCACTGAGCCACTGTGCCGTACTTGCAGTGCTGAGATATTGAGGATCACCCAGTCCATGTTGGTTTATTTGTTAAACTGAGTGGTGGTAGTCATCGACATGACACGAATTACAAGATGTGCAAGGGTCTCTGTATACCATAGTGCCACAAAATGTGAGTAGATTAAACTATCAGATTCAGACACCAAGGTTCACTCCCTCATAGCCTACTGCATGGCCTTCGAAATGTCTCACACCAAATAAGCAGTGTAGGACACACCCAACAGTCAGAATATAAGTCCTCATGGAACAAGAGGAGGAGGAGAGTCAAAGGGCCAGTAAGGGATCAGAATGAGGGTGGTGGTCAGAGAAAAGGGAGGTTGAGGGTCAGAGTAGGGATGGGGGTCAGAATGGGGGTGGGTTGAGGGGGGTCAGAATGAGCGTGAGGATTGCCATGAAGATGAGTGGAGGTCAGGGTGAGGATGAGGGGTGTCGGGGTGAGGGTGAGGTTCCTGAGGTAGAAGACCAAATCATTGGACTCAAAACTCTGGACAGCCGGAAGACTACTTGGTAAAGGTGAGGGCTGCTGAGGCAGGAGGAAACTGTGAGGGTGTCTTAAAGTGGCTGCACTCTGAACCTATCGGGAATCTTCAAAATGAGAAATGGCCACTGCCAACAGGCCAGGGTTGTGCTGATGAAGCCATTCTGTAGGATTGGATGTATCTGGGCTATGGGCATCAACAAAGGAAATTTACCCCCCACCTTCTGTCACTGGGAGATCACTGCCAGGTACCTGCTGGCTTCTGGCTTCAATGAGAGGATGTCAGGAAATTTCTAGTGGCAGTAGCATCTTGCTTGCAGTTAGTTTCCTGAGCAACCATAATTATTCTTACTTGATGGGTGTTATCTGCAGTTGAGCATTCAACTCTAGCAAGCTGTCAGGTTTTAGGGAACTATCTTCTGCATCAAAATCCAAACACTCCATTGCTCATGAAGTGAGTGTCTCAAAGCAAGGTTGATTGAAAAATATTCATTTGATAAAACTGGCAAATGAGGTAATGTGGGAAAATGTAAAATTGTTTATTTAGGCAGGAATAAAATAAGAAAGTGTATTGTCTAAATTGTGGAAAGATCACAGACCTATGAGATGTAAACAGTTCTGGGTGCCGTAGTACATGGTTCACAGAAGGTTAGCATGCAGGCACAGCAAGTAATCAGGAAAGTACCAGAATGTTATCTTTTATCACAATGGCATTTCAGATGAAAGCAAGGAGTTTATACTTCAGTTATACAGGATGCTCATAAGACAACATCTGGAGTACAGTGTACAATATTAGCTTCCTTATTTAAGGAAGGATATTATGCTTTGGAAGTAGTTCAGAGACTTCATTAGTCTAATATCCAGAATGAGCAGGTTATCTTCTGAAGAGCTCTTGGATTAATTAGCCCTGTATCCACTGGAGCTTAGAAGAGTAAGAGGTGACTTGATTGAAACATATAAAATTCCTGAGAGGTATTTCTTTTAATATATTCAATCATGGGATGAGAACATTGCTGGCAAGGCCAATATTTATTGCTCATATCTAACTGTTAAGAGCCAACCACATTGCTGTGGACCTGGAGTCACATGTAGGCCATACCAGCTGAAGGTCGCTCCCCTAAAGGGGCTTAGTAAACCAGATGTTTTTTTTTCCCCCTGACAATCGATTCATGGTCATCATTAGGTTCTTAATTCCAGATTCCATCATCGTCTTGTTGCAGGATTTGAATTCAGAACACAGCCTGGGTTTTGGGATTAACTGTGCAGTGATAATACCACTAGGCTATCACCTCCTACTGTAGGGAGAGAAGATAGGTGACAGGTTAGGTGTGAAAAAGATGTTTCTCATTTAAAACTCAGGGATTGCCCATTTACGACAGAGATGAGGAGAATTATCTTTTCCTCACATTTAACCCAGCACATCAATGCATCAGACAAGCCATTAGTGCCAAATGGACAAGCAGACCAGTTAGACATCATCAACTCTCCTTTCAACAATTGGTTGCATCTGCCTAAGGTAGATATGGCTTTGATTTAATATTGCGACTGAAAATTTAATCAGACATGATTTCCTTGCACTTTTCTAGAATGGATGTGTGGCAGAATTTTGAAATACAATCTTCATTTTTACTAATTGTAATAATGTGCTTTTGTTTATTTTTCAGTAAAGCCAATTGTTATTGACGTGGACATCTATGTGAACAGCATTGGCCCAGTATCAGTTATCCAGATGGTAAGTAATTCATGGAAAGGTGTCAGGAGGTTATTTATGAAAGAATGCCCCTGTGCTCAGACTGGCTCACTGTGGATCAGAGCTGAAAATGTGTTGCTGGAAAAGCGCAGCAGGTCAGGCAGCATCCAAGGAACAGGAGAATCGACGTTTCGGGCATAAGTCCTTCTTCAGGAATGAGGAAAGTGGGACACAGTTTCCTCATTCCTGAAGAAGGGCTTATGCCCGAAACGTCGATTCTCCTGGTCCTTGGATGCTGCCTGACCTGCTGCGCTTTTCCAGCAACACATTTCCAGCTCTGATCTCCAGCATCTGCAGTCCTCACTTTCTCTCACTGTGGATCAGATAGTCCACAGTGTCTGCTCTGGTACACAGTGGATCAGACTTTGCACAGTGTCCTCTCTTCTCAGTGTGCATCAATCAGTGTCCAGTGTCTGCTCTGTGTCAGTGTGGATCAGTCAGTGTCCAGTGTCTGCTCTGTATCAGTGTGGATCAGTCAGTGTCCAGCGTCTGCTCTGTATCAGTGTAGAAGAGACAGCATCCAGCATCTATTCTGTACTTAGTGTGGATCATACAATTTGCTCAGTATTAGTGTGGATCAGTCAGTGTCCAGTGTCTGCTCTGTATCAGTGTAGATCAGTCAGTGTCCAGTGTCTGCTCTGTATCAGTGTAGATCAGTCAGTGTCCAGTGTCTGCTCTGTATCAGTGTGGATCAGTCAGTGTCCAGCGTCTGCTTGTATCAGTGTGGATCAGACAGCATTCAGCATCTGCTCTGCTCTCTGTATAGATCTGACAGTGTCCGTTTTTTGCCATGGTTATCAGTAAACAGGGACAGCTATGGTTTCACATTTCTGCCTCTGGCTTTCAGCTTGAAAATGTTTTTATACTGTGTGCTGTACGTAAATGAAAGCTGATAGTCATACCTTCATAAAGGCTGCTATGGGCCATGCTGAATAATGTGAATGACAGATCATCAGAACTAAAAGTGCATTAAAGATAGGTAATTAGAGTCAAAGAGAAATGGAGGGATGGGAAGATTGGTTAACAAATAGAAGAAAAGAGACAGAAAGGAAAATAATAAGCTGTAATTATTCTTGACCAGATGAGTTCAGTGGCATACATGAATAATTATCAAAGGAATGTGGAGTGGTCAAACTGGCCATGTTCTTATTGAATGGAGCAGCTTGTTTAAGGGGCTGAGAGGCCTACTCCTGATTCATCTGTGTGGAACAGTAGAGCGATGGAAATTATTCAAAGATTCACAGGGTACTCTTTCTTATAAAATGTTACTGAACCAATTACATTATAATGGTGAGCAGCATTAAACTCATCATTAAAGGTGTCAATTCTGGATCATCAACCCAGCTGATAAATGAGGAGAGGAAACTGGCTAAAACATGATACACCATTAACAATGAACATCATTAACAATGACAGATACATTTGTAAGTCACAAAGATTTGTGGGCGGCACGGTGGCACAGTGGTTAGCACTGCTGCCTCACAGCCCCAGAGACCCGGGTTCAATTCCCGACTCAGGTGACTGACTGTGTGGAGTTTGCACATTCTCCCCGTGTCTGCGTGGGTTTCCTCTGGGTGCTCCGGTTTCCTCCCACAGTCACAAAAATGTGCAGGTCAGGTGAATTGGCCATGCTAAATTGCCCGTAGTGTTAGGTTAAAAGGGGTAAATGTAGGGGTATGGGTGGGTTACGCTTCGGCGGGTCGGTGTGGACTTGTTGGGCCGAAGGGGCTGTTTCCACACTGTAAGTAATCTAATTGCAATCTTCCATTCAGTGTCTCGCCTTTGGGAGGGAACGCAACAAAGGTTTACCAGACTTATTCCAGGGATGGCAGGACTGATGCTTGAAGAGAGATTGGATTAGTTAGGACTATATTTACTGGAGCTTAGAAGACTGAGAAGGAATCTCATAGAACTCCTCAAAATTCTATCAGGACAAGACAGGGTAAATACAGGAGGGATGTTCCCAATGAGCATGGAGTCCATAACACTGTCTAAGGATACATGGTAGGCCATTTAGGACTGAGATGATGAGACATTTCTTCACTCAGACAGTGGTGAACCTGTGGAATTACCTATTACAGAAATAAGTTGAGGCCAAAACTTTGAATGTTTTCAAAAAGAGTGAGCTATAGTTCTTAGGTCTATAGGGAGAAATTGGGAACACGATGCTGAGTTGGATAATCAGCCGTGATTATATTGAATGGTGGAGCAGGCTTGAAGCATCATACTTGTATGGGCAGCTATAGAATGCCATCAGTGCATGTTGATAGCATTTAATATTCTTAAAGTCCTACACATGAATTCCAACAGGACTTGGAGCAGGCTAGGGCTCAGGTTGTCAAGACAGGATAGATTTGGGGTAGAATACATTTTAAGTTTTTAAAGTGCACAACATCTTCTCATTCAGTTTGTCACAGAGCCTGCAGTAAATCAATAAGCCTCATCAGGGACACAGGGGAGAACTGCCCTACCTTGTTTCTCAAACTCAGACCCCCAGTTTCACATTCCATTTGAAGACAGTACCTCTCATGGAGCAGCGCCCCCTCAGTGCAGGAGTGTCAGCCTGAAGTCTTTTATTAAATTCTCTCTCGTGGGACCCAAACCTGTCTGAACACTGCTACCCTCTATCAGCATCTGAGTTCAGACAGCAGTCTATCACTGCTGTGCTTCCAGTGGTGGAGTGGCAAACCACCCCAAAAGGAATTCAAGCCACACATCTCTATTTCATGTGGAATCTGCGGGCTGTGAGGCAGATATTTTTGTCGTCTGTCCCCGATGTTATTGGGAGCTGGCTTTCACCATGTTATCAGCAGATTACTCATTGCTCCTTTCTGTGAAGAAAATCGCTGAGTGAGAACCTTGCGAAAACTTGCTCAGCAAGCTCATTTCTCATTCTGTCAGCTTCAGCACAATGCCTGTACAAATCCATTCAACCGTCTCCCCCTTATCTCGGCCATGCAGTTAGATTCCACCCCCAGCCCCCACTCTCTCACTGTCTGCTCAGCAAGGTGGAAGCCGTTGGCTGCTGCTGTCTCTGTGATGTTAGTGCTGTTTTCTCCTATTACTTCACAACTGATAACAGTTGATCCATCACTAAATCCAAGGCCAATTCACAGATGAAAGGGAGAGACTAATGCCACGGTACAGCATGGTCCAATAGGTAGCCAAAGACATTCTTGAATAGAATTTGCCAATGATGTAATTTAAGATCAAATTTTTTCAATTGAAAGAGAAGCCTTCCTTGTCTAAAGAACTTTAATGAAACATTTATATCATCTGACAGTTACATAGTCACTTTTATTTCTAACACAATTAAAATCTTTAAACTTCCTCATTTGGATTCAAACTTAGTTTACCAGGATCATTATTTCAGTCACTCTGTATTTCAGTTAAGAGTTTAGGTGGCCTTTTACCTCAGTTTGTTAATGCTGCGGCCATTGTCAGTTAGTGACCACAGGAAGATCCCACGATTTAATGCTGTATTGCCCTTGGCATTTTTTTGCATTATGATCTTACACATGCATTGCCCAAATATGACATTCTGTGTATCATTGGTTCTTGCTGCTTTGTAGCTACATGGTGAATGCATGTCCCAAAGGTGCAATAATTTTAAGCAGTTCTATTATCAGGCACGTGTGACAACAAGATGTTGGCTGTCATGATTAATAAAGAATTGAGATTTACACAAGCAGAAACTATCACCATTCAGTAAGTTTTAGATTACTTACAGTGTGGAAACAGGCCCTTCGGCCCAAAAAGTCCACACCGACCCGCCGAAGTGCAACCCACCCATTTCCCTACATTTACCCCTTTACCTAACACTACAAGCAATTTAGCATGGCCAATTCACCTGACCTGCACATCTTTGGACTGTGGGAGGAAACCAGAGCACCCGGAGGAAACCCACGCAGACACAGAGAGAACGTGCAAACTCCACACAGTCAGTCGCCTGAGTCGGGAATTGAACCCGGGTCTCTGGCGCTGTGAGGCAGCAGTGGTAACCACTGTGCCACCGTGCCGCCCTTAAGTTAGTAACAACATTACTTAACAAGCATTTATTCAACGTAACAGTAACAAATAATAGTGAGCAGGAAATCAGGACACATGTACTGCAGACAAGGAGAAGAAGAAATCTGCAACTCGAGACCCTGAAAAGATTTGGATGCTGAAGATCAATTGGAGTTTTCAGCAATGACCAAGAGCTTTATAAGGTAGGGGTAAAAGAGCAAAGGAATATGTTGACCATCATCCATCAATTGCTGGAGCAAATTCAAGATGCTTCCTCATGTTCCTTTGTAACAGGCTTGAGGAGCTAAATGGCCTCCACTTGTTCTCATCTACAATGTGCTATCTAGTAAGGTTGAGGCTATATACAATGAAAATCCTGGAATTCCCTCACCAGTAGTACTGTGGGGATCGCTATGTTTCAAGGACAACTTCAGAGAAATATCATAGAATCCCCTATAGTGTGAAAATAGGTCATTCGAGTGCACACTGACCCTCTGAAAATCATCCCACCAAGACCCCCCCCATCCCTGTGGATTTCCCATGGCCAATTCACCTAGCCTGCTCATCCCTGGACATGATGGGCAATTCCCCATGGCCAATCCACCTAATCTGTACATCTTTGGACTGTGGGAGGAAACCAGAGCACCAGGATGAAACCATGTAGACACGGGGAGAACATACAAACTCCACACAGACAGTTGCCCATGGGTGGAATTGAACCCAGGTCCCTGGTGCTGTGAGGCAGCAGTGCTAACCACTGAGCCGCCTCCTCCAGGATAAGTAGTGGTTGGCAATAAATGCTGACCACCTAACTAGGAATGTAATGAATCAAAACAAAATGACAATACTAGCTGTACGTAATTAGCGTACTAACATTTTTTAATCACGTCCCAGACACCCAGATTCCACTGTACCACTGAGTTCTGAAATCTCTCCACATTCAAATAATATGTTGCTTTTCTCTTCTTAAGTGGACAAGTTTATATTTTGCCACATTATATTCCAGCTGCTAAACTTTTGCCTACTCACTCAACCTATATTCCTCTCTTTGCAAACTCCTTATACCTCATCACAGCTTACTTTCAAACCTATCTGTGTGTCATCAATAAATGTTTCCCCCATAATTTTAACCTTTTTGCCCGGTCATTATTATAAATTGTAAACAGTTGAGGCCCCAGCACTCATCCCTTTGCCATAAAAGCTGTTACATCTTACTAACCTGAAAATAACAGTGAATGGCCCTTTGTTGTCTGCTATGTTTCCTGTAAGCTAGCAATTTCTCCAGCCACACTGTTTTCTACAGCACTGCAACATGCACTTTTCTTTAGTGCAGTAACCTGAGGGTGGCACGATGGCTCAATGGTTAGCACTGCTGCCTCACAGCACCAGGGACCTGGGTTTGATTCCAGCCTCAGGTGACTGTCTGTGTGGAATCTGCACATTCTCCCTGTGTCTGTGTGGGTTTCCTCCCATGTTCCAAAAATGCGTAGGTCAGGTGAATTGGCCACGCTAAATTGCCTATAGTGTTAGGTGCATTAGTCAGAGGGAAGTGAGTCTGGGTGGGTTACTCTTCAGAGGGTCGGTGTGGATTTGTTGGGCCAAATGGCCTGTTTCCCCACTGTGGGGAATCTAATCTAATTTTCCACCTCATCATGAGACATGAAGAGAAGCCTTGTCACCCAGTGAGTGGTTAAGTTCTGGCGGGCTCAGACTGAGAGTATGGGGAAGGTAGAGTCCATTGAAGCTTTCAAGAAGGGACTGGATCATTATCTGAAAAGACAGAGTATGCAGTGATGCAGAGAGAAGGCAGAGGGTGGTCTGAGGTGAAATTCTCCTAAGACATGCTAGCACAGTCATAATGGGCTGAATACTTTCGGGCGCTGTAACTGTTGAAGTCCTTATGTTTCTGGGAGAGGTCTTGCAATCACGTGAGCAGTGGTCAACAACCTGAGACAGTGTGTGTGTGTGTGTGTGTGTGTGTGTGTGTGTGTGTGTGTGTGTGTGTGTGTGTGTGTGTGTGTGTGTGTGTGTGTGTGTGTGTGTGTGTGTGTGTGTCTCTATCTCTCTCTGTGCCTCTGTGAAAATATGTGTGTGTAATTTCTCTATGTGTGTGTATATATCTGTGTATATGCTTTTATATGTGTGTTTTTGCCCGTGTGTGTTATGTTTACAACAAAGCAAAGAAGTCAAGGATGGCAAAAGATCAAAAGACATTGGAACGCTAAATCTTTTGTGGATTGTTTATGTGTGTGATATTCAAGCCTAAGGTTGTGGAAAACAAGTATCTTGTTAAATATGTTTATCAGCCTTCTGGGTTAGAAGTTATCAATATATAGGATATGATGATTAAGGCTCTGTGAAGTTTCATATAAAAAGACATCAATATTTACTACAGATAAGGATGTATTTCTAACCAGATATGACTCCAAACTAGCAGTGGTCAAAGATGTATTGGTGGAATGCCTTTTCAAAAGGATTTGGATTGTAATAAAATACCAGTGTTGTAAATTCTGAATGTTATCAATGATTGACAATTGGCCTAGGATCTAAATGAATGCTGGAGTCACTGATGACAGATGGACAAAGAGTTGAATTTGATATCTGATCTGTATCATAAACCATGTCTAGCTCTGAATTTATTGTAGCGCAGTATCTAGTGTCAGTGACCCTGCATTTGGATGGTGAAAAATAAAACAGGAGTATCTTCTCGTGATCTAATTAGCGTGTGGCTGCTGATAGCTGGTTGATGGATGGTCTGACTGTTAGGCTTGATTTTTTTTTAATAAAAGAGTTTCTGCAAATTTCACTCGCAGAGAGGTGAAGGCTCATCTTCCACAAGTGCCATGGATCCTTTACATTGACAACAAAGACAGATGAAATCTCAGTTTAATATCACATATGAAGGTCATGGCCTCTAACAAGCATTCTCTCAAGTGTCTTCAGGACTTTGGACTGTTATTGTGAATATATAACCTCTTGACTATGATGTGATTGCTCCCCTTTGAGTTAAGCAGCATTTTGCATTTACATTGCATCATTTACATCCCAAGGAAACTCATAGAGGATACTAGATACATTCTGACACTAACCTGCAAACCAATCAAGGTCAGGGACTGGGAGCATCATTAAGCAGGTAGGTTTTAATGAGGGTTATAAAGGAGGAAAATGAGGTAGAGGAACTAAGAAGTTTAGAAATAGAATTCCAAAAGGTAGAGTCCATACAATCCTTGGAGCTGATAAGTGGAACAATTAAAATTAGGGTTCTCACAAAATCAGCATAGGATAACTGCAGATACCTAGCAGTTTGTGATGACTTTTGACCTTTGTCTGTGCATTCTATAGTTGACTATAAGAATATTTGACAAGGAATTTCAAGAGATGATCTCAACTGTGAAGAGAATAATTGGAATTTTCCTGAACATGAAACGTATTAATCTATGGAATTTGGCAGTTATTGAACTGGACACAGTACCAATAAAACAGAAGTTAACATGCAAAGCCCATGTGACTGACAGACGCAAAGGAGAACTGTAGCAGGGAACAAAAAGACACTTTTACAAGGAGCTGATTATATAATTCAGTTAAACAGGTTAGAACACTGAATGTGAATTGGACAAATTTCAGCTTTGTTACAGCTTGCTTAATCAGGTTTCCTTCAGGAGTCTTGTTAAGGAGTCTCTGAGGAAACTGTGGCATCAAAACCTTGATCAACCTGAATAAATAGATTCTGCAGAATGTGTTGATTTTGGTGAAGACTATGTCCAGCGGCATCACGTGGAATGGAACTATCATTCCAGATGACTCGAGGACCAAATCCATTAAGTGGAAAAAATGAATGATTCTGCACTCTGAAGGCAAAGTAAAAAAAATGATGAGATTACACATGGTGCTATATTTATATGGTAGTGATACAAATACCTGTAACTTCAGGAGATAGTCTTTATTTTACCTACAAATCAATGCATAATTCATGGGTTGACTGACTGTAATTTCTTTGTTACTTTCTGTTTAATTTTCACATCATGATATTATTAAAGTAAGACCAATAATTGGAAACTTGTAGTGTGTTCACTTGGGGGTCATTCAGTAAATGTGGTTGTTTTGGTTTACAATTTGGTCGCAGGAATAATAACAGGTTGTATTTCTGATGGAGATTAGAGATAGGGATGGGACATGGAAAAGTTCTGAAAAAAAGGATAAGATATTTAAATTCAAATTAGAGCTGGGAGGAGACCCAATGCAGACTCTGTGTAAAAGGATGATGAGTGAACATGGTACAGATTAGAATACACACCCTGTGTGAATAGGGTAATTTATTACCATTGTGTAAATGACCTAGAAGATGGTTTTCATTGGGAATACTAGGATAGTAGACGTAAAAAATTCAATGGGAGAAAAATGCAACAGAGGGATGGATTCTAATGGGAGAATTAAGGAGTGAGAAGGATTCAATTAGGATTGAATTCCCTAATTCAATCAGGGAATTATGGGATTGGGAAATAGGAATCAGTGGGAACATTTGAGAATCAAAGGTTTGGGGATTGAGTTAAGAGTTAAGGAATTGTGGCAAATGCATTCACTCAACACTGAGTTGAGACACTTCTCAACTTCTGACAGAGAGATTCTTGAGTTATGGTAATCAATTGTCTTATCTTCATGGGTAGGTTAGAGTGGAGCTAGTATTAATTGTGTGGCATAAGCTGAATTGTTGAATAATGATTCCAAACACTTAGAAATGTATTCATAACTTGAATCTAAACCCATTGACATGACTATTGGACTATAATAATCTACACACTGAATGTGGACTGAAACATTGGGATTAAGAAATCCACATGGTGACATATGGAGGTTAGGTCCATAGCCATTTACGATGCTCCAAAGATTTCACAGAAGCTTATTCTGATTTAAGTCCTGGATAAAGATTTGTAATGGCATCTTGCTCCAGGACAAATATTAATCCTATTTTTACTTGCCCACCTCACAGCAAGTGCTGTTATTAGCATTTTTACCCTGATTTTCAAGCTTTGTTCAAACTTTTCCTCTCTTGTAGCCCTTCTCTTCCCATCCTGTCTCTCACTCCTGCTGCTTGAGCTAAATACTCCCAGCAAGATTTGCCAACTCTGCGTGGACATATTCATAAGCATATTACCACATGGCCTTCCTGGTTGACCATTACCACCAATAAACAGAAATTCTGGATGTAGGTTTGCTCGCTGAGCTGGAAGGTTCATTTTCAGACGTTTCATCACCATACTAGGTAACATCTTCAGTGAGCCTCTGAATGAAAACAGAAATGTTAAGTAAAATGAAGGAATGGCATTAAATATTTTAAAGCCCTGATAATTTCTCCCAGCCTCAAATTGCTTATAGCAAAATCAAGAAGGTTCATGTTCAATCCAGTGAGAGTTTAGAGGGGCAGCTGAAAAATGTAGCAGAGAAGAGGACGTCATTGTGGTCATTGTGGTCAGGGTGCAGCTCAGATTGAAGTTTTAGAAGCCTGGAGGGTATGGGTGTAAAAGAAAAGCAAGTGTTGCAGTTTGGACGCAGTTTGAAGAGATTTCATAGATCAGAAAGGTTGATTTGCTCCCAGGTAAGTATCAACGTTTTAAATTCAGACTAATTCTCAGTAGTGGAATGTTGTGATAGACATTCTTGACAACTTGTGCAAGGGTTAGTGCAAGTGGTTGTTCGACTTTTCTTATTATTAATCTTGAAGCCCACTCATTAAACATTCCATTTTCATGAAAGTAGATAATACATTCAGTATTTAGTAGCACAGACTGGTAGCAAATTGCCTCTGAATGATTAGCAGTAGCAGCATCGAAGTAATAGGATTAGTCAGAAGTGGACTTAATCATTCTTCCTCTTTCATTAAAATAATTTTCATCAACGCAGCATCAAAGCAACCACAAAACACAGATTTCGTTTTCCCAGTGAATTCACTTCATGACATGAATTTTGAATGTTAGTCTCTCAACCCTAGGATAAAGATTATTCAGAACGATGTGGCATATATACTACATCATCAGGCCACTTGGCCCATCTGGTTAATACTCATGTTTGTGCTCCATGAGAATATTTTGCATTTGCTCCTCATCTCGCTTCATTTCACTGCATCAACATGTTCTTCTATTGCTTTCTCCTTCAGTTGCCTGTCTGGTTTCATCTTAAAGCTATCAAATGTTATTCACTTCAATGACTCTCTGTGCCAGTCAGTTCAGTCTGAACATCATAGGTTCTCTCAGACTCCTTTCTGAGTTGATTAGTGACTCTCTTAAATCTCCACCGTCACACTCCAATCCAGATTTCACTGCAGGAGGACTTCACCCCTTTCCTACAGCTACCCTATCAAACACCTTCCTCATTTGAAAGATCAGATCAATAAGCCCAGTTCCGATCATGTGAATGGAATGGATCCACTTTTCCAGACAAAAGGCTGTCAACCAGTTCAGTTTCATTAAAACCTCTCAGACTCAGGATTTGTGAAATAGCTTTTCTGTTCTGGTATTACTAGATCATTCCCTGCAGCCTCTCCTTTTGATTATTGTTGCCACTGTTTGGAATTGCCCAACATCCAGGAGAGAGCCAAGGTTAACGGGAATTGGAGAAAGACTGAGATAAATCAGAGAGTAGATATCATGCCAACCTGGGCTCCATCTCTACTACTCTACCCACCTCCCACCAAGGCAAATGCTCTACCACTCTGACTGCTGCCAGTGACATCTTCCCACTTGTTCTCACCCACCTCAACCCCTGAAACCACTAACCCTGCATATCTCTGGGCAGCGTCGTCACTCACAGTGGAGACCTCCCCAGCTTCACCAATTGTAACCACTATGCCGATCACTTTCAATTGTAATACCATCCACTCTCTCATTCCATGAAGAAAAGACCCTGTAACATAGCAGAAAGTGTCAAGTGGAAGGTGGACTGCCTGACACTTGGCTCTTCAGAGTCATACAGTGGCTCAATGGTTAGCACTGTTCCAGGTACCCAGGTTCAATTCTACCCTCAGGTGACTGCATGGAGTTTGCACATTCGCCCTGTGTCTGCATGGGTGTCCTCTCGGTGCTCTGTTTTCCTCCCACAGTCAAAAGATGTGCAGTTAGGTGGATTGGCCATGATAAAAAACCCATTAAGGGTTATGGGGATGGGGTCGCTCTGAGTGAATGCTGTATATGGAATAGTACTGGCCCTTGATGTTGCACCGACCTGTGAAACCAATCTGAAGCTCATCTAACCTACACTATTCCATTATCATCCATATGTCTATCCAATGACCATTTAAATGCCCTTAAGGTTGGCGAGTCCACTACTGTTGCAGGCAGGGCATTCCACGCCCCTTCTACTCTCTAAGCAAAGAAACTACCTCTGACATCTGTCCTATATCTATCACCCCTCAGTTTAGAACCATGTCCCGTTGTACTGACCATCACCAAATGAGGAATAAGGCTCTTACTGTCCACCCTATCTAACCCTCTGATTATCTTACATGTCTCAATTAAGTCACCTCTTAACCTCTTCTTTCTAACAATAAAAACAGCCTCAAGCCCCTGAGCCTCTCCTCATAAGACCTTCGCTCCATACCAGGCAACGTCCAGAGGTTTGCTGCAGACTTGATGGGCTGAGTGGCCTCTTTCTGCACTATCAGGTTCTAGTCTATGATTCTCAGCCTTTATGAGCAGAGGACCCTAACTCTGGTCAGGGCCAAATCCTAGACCAGTATCTGAGGCTGTCCTTGAATGACTGTGTTGGGACTGCCTGAGCAATAGCCTCTTTTGAGTGGACTGAAGTCTGCTGAAAACCATGATGACAATCCTGGCTTTGTGTTTGCCTTGTGTTCAACCTGAAACTCCTGTACAGTGAGCAGTAGTTGAAGTTGTTAGGTACCTACTCTGACTTCCATGCCAAGAATTCTCAATGTCTATCCTGCTCACAGCAGTTGGTAGCCACATTTTAATGAGGCAAAATATGTTTTTAGTAAGTATCATTAATGAATGATAATCCCCCCAAAATAGGTAACTCACAACTGCCTAGTGAGAATCTCACCTCAACACCTAGAACTAGTTCAAAGATGCAACAAATTGCTTCTGACATCAACATACATCTCACTGGAGTTCTTGTGTGACACCACTATGTTTTCTGTCCTGCCATAGCCACACCATTCAGGTCCCTATAAGACTGGGAATATGTTTCCAGTGTGGTGCACATACCACTACACTTTTAAAGGGTACAAGGTAGTACGCTGTGTATCATATACAGACAGTGACAGCAGACTTTATTAACATTTTCATTTGATCACCCGCTGTAGGGGGTCAGTTAGCTGGACAGGTAGTTTGCAATGCAGTGTGACACCACCAGCATGGGTTCAATTACTGTACTGGTTTCCATAAGGGGCTCTCCCTCCATAGTCTCTCTCTGCACCTGAGGTGCTGTAACCTTCAGGTTAACCCTCCCTCCAGTTGTCTCTCTCTAACAAGAGAGTAGGGCAGTGGTGACTTTACCTTTAATTGGGAGCCCAATTTCTCTCATTGCAGCCGCTTTCTCTTTTGAATGTTCCAATAACGCCCTTCCTTCCACCTCACTACCACCCCCATGTTGTTCCCACCACTACCACCACACACACCCCACTTCCCTCCCCCCCCCAAACCACACCCCCCCATCCCTTCCTCAAATCACAGCCTGGCTCTCACCTCCATCCCATTCCCCCAAACCGTAATTCCGAACTTTCAACCACCACCAGCCCTCTACCCTCTATTATGTGCTGCCTACCACCTTCACCTTCCTGCTACCCCATCGTGACCTGGCTTTCACTTCCACCCCTCCCCCACCATGGCTTTCACCTTGTCCAGATCCTCCTGACCATGTTGTTATTCTTATTCCTGACCACGGCCTCTTTCCTTTGATCACCTGTCCAGACTGTAGTTTCTCAGTAATTCACATGATGATTACTGACCTCCCTCCTCATTACATAGAACATAGAACATAGAAGAATACAGCGCAGTACAGGCCCTTGGGCCCTCGATGTTGCGCCGATCCAAGCCCACCTAAACTACACTAACCCACTATCCTCCATATACCTATCCAATGCCCTCTTAAATGCCCATAAAGAGGGAGAGTCCACCACTGTTACTGGCAGGGCATTCCATGAACTAACGACTCGCTGAGTGAAGAACCTACCCCTAACATCAGTCCTATATCTACCCCCCCTTAATTTAAAGCTATGCCCCCTTGTAATACCCGACTCAATACGCGGGAAAAGGTTCATACTGTCGACCCTATCTAACCCCCTAATCATCTTGTACACCTCAATCAAGTCACCCCTAAACCTTCTTTTCTCTAGTGAAAACAGCCCCAAGTGCCTCAGTCTTTCCTCATACGATTTTCCTTCCATACCAGGCAACATCCTGGTAAACCTCCTCTGCACCCGTTCCAATGCCTCCACATCCTTCCTATAGTATGGCGACCAAAACTGCACACAATATTCCAGATGCGGCCGTACCAGAGTCTTATACAACTGCATCATGACCTCAGGACTCCGGAACTCAATTCCTCTACCAATAAAAGCCAGTACGCCATATGCCTTCCTCACCGCACTATTTACCTGGGTGGCAACTTTCAGAGATCTGTGTACATGGACACCAAGATCCCTCTGCTCATCCACACTACCAAGTATCCGACCATTAGCCCAGTACCCCATCTTTTTGTTATTCTTCCCAAAGTGAATCACCTCGCACTTAGCTACATTGAATTCCATCTGCCACCTTTCTGCCCAGCTCTGCAGCTTCTCTATATCCTGCTGTAACCTGCCACATGCTTCCTCACTGTCAACAACTCCTCCGACTTTCGTATCATCCGCAAACTTGCTCACCCAACCTTCTAACCCCTCTTCCAGGTCATTTATAAAAATGACAAACAGCAATGGTCCCAAAACAGATCCTTGCGGAACACCGCTAGTGACGGCACTCCATGAAGAAACTTTGCCATCAACTACTACCCTCTGTCTTCTTCCATCCAGCCAATTTCTAATCCAAACCTCCAACTCACCCTCAATGCCATATCTCCGTATTTTCTGCAGTAGCCTACCATGGGGAACCTTATCAAACGCCTTACTAAAATCCATATATACCACATCTACCGCTTTCCCCTCATCAACCTCCTTCGTCACCTTTTCAAAGAATTCAATAAGGTTTGTGAGGCACGACTTGCCCTTCACAAAACCATGCTGACTATCCTTGATCACATTATTCCTATCCAGATGTGCATAAATCCTCTCCCTTACAATTCTCTCTAAGACTTTGCCCACAACAGAAGTGAGACTCACCGGCCTATAGTTACTAGGGCTATCCCTACTCCCCTTTTTGAACAAGGGAACCACATTTGCTATCCTCCAGTCTTCTGGGACTACTCCTGTAGACAAAGAGGACATAAAAATCAAGGCCAATGGCTCTGCAATCTCCTCCCTTGCTTCCCAGAGAATCCTAGGATAAATGCCATCAGGCCCAGGGGACTTATCTATTTTCACCTTTTCCAGGATTTCCAACACCTCTTCTCTACATACCTCAAAGCCATCCATTCTACTTATTTGTTCCTCAGTATTCTCATCGACAACAATGCCCTGTTCCTGAGTGAATACTGAAGAAAAGTATTCATTCAGTGTCTCCCCAATCTCTTCCGCCTCCACACGCAACTTCCCCCTACTATCCTTGACTGGACCTATTCCTACCCTAGTCATTCTTTTATTCCTAACATACCTATAGAAAGCCTTAGGGTTTTCCCTAATCCTATCTACTAAGGACCTTTCATGTCCCCTCCTTGCTGCTTTTAGCTCTCTCTTCAGGTCCTTCCTGGCTACCCTATAACTCTCAATCGCCCCAATTGAACCTTCACGTCTCATCTTGAGATAGGCCGCCCTCTTCCATTTAACAAGGGATTCCAATTCCTTATTAAACCACGGCTCCCTCGCACGACCCTTTCCTTCCTGCCTGACAGGTACATAATTATCAAGGACACTCAATAGTTGCCCCTTGAACAAGTTCCACATATCATTTACACTCTTGCCTTGGAGTCTACTTTTCCAAGCCACACATCCTAAGTCATGCCTCACCGCATCATAATTTCCCTTACCCCAGCTATAATTCTTGCCCTGTAGTACACACTTATCCCTCTCCATCACGAGTGTAAAAATCACCGAATTATGGTCACTATCCCCAAAGTGCTCACCTACCTCTAATTCTAACACCTGGCCTGGTTCGTTACCCAGAACCAAATCCAGTATGGCCTCACCTCTTGTTGGCCTGTCTACATATTGTGTCAGGAAACTCTCCTGCACACATTGAACAAACACTGACCCATCTAACGAACTTGAGCTATAGCTTTCCCAATCAATATCAGGAAAGTTAAAGTCCCCCATAACAACCACCCTATTACTGTCACTCATCTCCTGAATCACCTTCCCAATCCTTTCTTCAATGATTCTAGGACTATTAGGAGGCCTGTAAAAGACTCCTAACAGGGTGACCTCACCTTTCCTATTCCTAACCTCAGCCCAAACCACCTCAGATGGCAAGTCCTCATCCATCGTCCTTTCCACCGCTGTAATACTATCTTTGACAAGCAATGCCACACCTCCCCCTCTTTTACCCCCACCTCTGACCCTACTAAAACATTTAAATCCCGGAACCTGCAACAGCCAATCCTGTCCCTGTTCTAGCCATGTCTCCGTAATAGCCACAACATCGAAGTCCCAGGTACCAACCAACGCTGCAAGTTCACCTACCTTATTTCGTATACTTCTTGCATTGAAGTATACACACTTCAAGCCACTTCCCTGTTTACAGGCACCCTCCTTTGAAATTGATGCCATGTTCCTAACCTCCCTACACTCCAGGTCCTGCACCCTAAAGCTACAGTCTAGGTTCCCATGCCCCTGCAGAGTTAGTTTAAACCCCCCCCAAGAGCACTAGCAAACCTCCCCCCAAGGATACTGGTGCCCCTCAGGTTCAGGTGTAGACCATCCTGTTTATAGAGGTCCCACCATCCCCAGAAAGAACCCCAGTTATCCAAAAACCGGAATCCCTCCCTCCTGCACCATCCCTGTAGCCACGCATTTAAGTGTTCTCTTTCCCTATTCCTCGAATCTCTATCACGTGGCATGGGTAACAAACCAGAGACAACAACTCTGTTCGTTCTAACTCTGAGCTTCCAACCTAGCTCCCTGAAAGCCTGTCTAACATCCTCGGCACTCCTCCTACCTATGTCGTTGGTGCCAATATGGACCACGACTTCGGGCTGCTCCCCCTCCCCCTCCAGGACCCGGAAAACACGATCAGAGACATCACGTACCCTTGCACCTGGGAGGCAACATACCAAACGTGAGTCTCTCTCGTTCCCACAAAACCGCCTATCTGTGCCACGAACTATCGAGTCCCCAATTACTACTGCTCTGCTCTTCTTCACCCTTCCCTTCTGAGTAACGGGGACAGGCTCCGTGCCAGAGACCTGAGCCCCGTTACTTACCCCTGTACGCTTTTAAAGGGGAAAAAAAAACTAACCCAGCTAAGCTTACACTAACTGCTTCCGGGTCTCGGCTGCCCCTCTGCTTGCCGTCACTTCCTCTGCTGCTCCCGCTCTTTCTGTGAAGGAGAGAGAAAACAAAACACCGATGCCCGCTACAGGTAAGTAATTTTGAAAAAAAACTCTTACCTTAGCTGTAGTCTCCCGGGTTCACCTCAACTCGGCCGCTGCTCCCACTCAAAAAAAAAAAATGAGTGTGTCATTAGTGTCAGTTCAGTAGTGACCCTCTCAGTTCAGAGATTCAATTCCTGCTCCAGGGCATGACACCCACACCCTGTCATGTTGTCATGCTGATGGAGTGCTGCACTGTCAGAAGACTCATGTTCTTGATGTGATCTTCAATTGAGGCTCCATCTGTTCGTTCATGTCGACACCTACTGCTTTTAATTTGAAGAGGGCATTGCCATGAGAAATGAACCAGGAAATGATCCTGACCAATTGGAGCCAACCTCCCTGGTCTAAAATTTAATTAAACATCATTGTTAACGACCAATCAGAAATATTCTCCATGGCAATGTCTCTACCAACCAGAGTCCACTTCTCTACCAATCCACACTCTCCTCTCATTCAGCCTAAATCTTGATTCCCTTTACTTTGATATTGTTTTGAATTCTTAGGTGCAGGACATACCTCAACAATTTTTCACTTTATTGAGTTGTTGCCAGCATCATAGCTGCTTTAAAATAAATAAGTGAGAAATGCAGTTCGTTCTGGAGCACATCTTTGGTAACATTGCTGGAATATCGTCAGGGCCCAGAGCTTTTGCAGTGTCATCTGTTTTCACCAATCACTTCTTGATGTCATGTGGAGTGAATCAAACTTGGCCCCTGTGATGCTGAGAACTTTAGATGGTGCATCCACTCAGTACTTTTGGCTGAAGGTGGATTCAAATATTTCAGCCTTGTCGTTTTGTAGGGTCTCATCTCAAAAGATTGAGAGTTTTGATCATATTTTAAGGTGAGGACTCAGTGAGGCACCATACTGTTTTGAAAGTACTGGATGGGAGACGGGCAAGTATTTATGGGAATGTGACCTTTTAGAATCTTTTAACATTTGCTTTTGTTGACTGACCACCATTCCCTGAGAAGCAGCTGACCAGAATCCATGTTGTCTTCATTCAAGATAAGTAGCAGTGAGGCTGAATCACAGGTGCAGCTGCCTCCAATCCTGACCGCGAGCCCTTTGCAGAAGGTCTGGCCTGCGGGCCACAAGTGGCAAACTAGGGTGGAGAGCAGAGCCGGAGTGCGCCTATGTTGTATAATCCACTTTGTCCTGGGGGTCAGACTCAGTACTGCTTCCTGAAGACTGAGTGTCAACTCCCTGGCCATGGTACATGGTGAATTGGATTTGGTTTGATCTTTGTTGTATTTATTATTTTATCACTTGCCGTGTAGGTTGAAAGTCATAAAACTTTCTGCAAACTTTAAGTTGAGCTGAATGAAGTTTTGTTGAATCAGTAGTATTTGCTGATGCATTGCGATCGATACTGTTGAAATATTACAGCAATTTTTATTTACCCATCTTTAAGCTTATTATATTTTATGTTCTTTCATTTAAAAGGGATACTATTCATCTCACTTCACACCAAAACAAAATAAACTTTTTTTATTTCAAGATTCAGTGATATTGAAACACTGTATTTAAGGTAATTGCAAGAACAGTGGGTGAAATGGGACATGTGACTGACTATCATGTGATTCAGTAATGCAGAAGTAATTTATTACCATGTGATGAAATGTCAATGATCAAATTCCCATGAAGATAGAAAAAAGATGTCATAGAATCATTGAATTCTTACAGTGTGGAAACAGGCCATTCGGCCCAGCGGGTCCACACACACGCTCCGAAGAGCATCCCACCCGGACTGATCCCCCTACTTTACCTAGCCTGCATATCCCTGTACATCATGGGCAATTTAGCATGGTCACCTAACTTGCATATCTTTGGACTGTAGGAAGAAACTGGAGCACCCAGAGGAAACCCCCGCAGACATGGGGAGAAAGTGCAAACTCCCCACAGACAGTCGCCTGAGGGTGAATCGAACCTGGCTCCCTAGTGCTGTGAGGTAGCTGTGCTAACCACTGAGGCACCGTGCCACTCTAAAAACTGGATTTGGACTCCCTCATTATAACAGATGTTAAGAATTGTGCAGTAATGATTTTGATTCTGTGAAATACACTGAATCAGCAGGATGTCAGAAGTGACTGCTCCTCTTACTGCAGCTTGACTGGAGGACTTCAGTATTGAGCTGGATGGCCGTGGTGATTTGATCACCCAATGAAATTCCTGTGTGTAAGCGAGGCAGGAGTCAGTGGTCTGTGACAGCCTCTTATGTTCCTGGCAGAACAAAACAAGGTTGCAATTCTCCAGTGTACTCGACATTGCAATTTATGACACGTCAATTTCTCGGCTGAGGAAAGACGACATGACAATAAACAGCAGTAATTTTAGGCTCAAATGGTAACGGGCTACAGTCCACTCTCGTTCTCTCTCTTTAGTTCTCCTGCTCCTTTCCCCTTCCCTCAATCAAAATTGCCATTCTTTCTTTTGATCACGCCCAGACTTCTCTCTCCCATTCTAACAATTCCACTTTAGCTGTTGCTCTCCTTTTCCCACCTCTCCACTTCCTCTCTCTTGCTGACACATGTGAAAGGTTTAATACAAAATACTCCATCCAATATATTGATTTCAGAAGAACTTGTGGACAGTTCGAAGAAGTGACGCCGAATGTTCAATCCTTCGCATTGTCTCTGTAGCAGTGTAGATTATTTAATCAATTTTAAACATGCAATAAATTATGAGAGTGATGGAGACACTGAGCAGCATGTGTGGAGAGAAAAGCCGAATTAACAAATAAGTAGCAAACCTGAGGTGAGCGAGTGAAGAGCCTATCTTAACCCCAGATTGTTCTGGGATCACAGGTTCAAATCTCACCAGGACAAATCAGTGAAGTTTGAATTTATTGTGTAGATGAGGGCAATGCTTTTGATATGGTCTACTTGGATTTCAGCAAGGCTGTTGATAAGGTCCTACATGGGAGAGTAAGGCCAATTGATCCAAGGAAATTTGGCTAATTGGATTCAGAATTGGCTGAGGGGCAGGGAACAGATGGCAATGGCTGAGGGATGATTTTCTGACTGGAAGCCGATGTCCACAGAGTCCCACAGGTGTCAATGTTGTGGCTCTTGCTGTTTGTGGTTTATACAATTGATTTAGACTTGAATTTAGGAGGGTTGAACTCTAAGTTCAGAGACGATACAAAAATTGGTGGAGTGATAAATAGTGAGGAGGATAGCATTAGATCATAAGTGGGTATAGTTAGGTTGGTCAGATGGGTTGATCAGTGGCAAATGGAATTCAATCCAGATAAGTGACTGTACCGGCGCCGCCTCGTGCTCCCATGAGGAGGTTGAACAGTTCATTCACTTTACCAACACCTTCCACCCCGACCTCAAATTCACCTGGACTGTCTCAGACTCCTCCCTCCCCTTCCTAGACCTTTCCATTTCTATCTCGGGCGACCGAATCAACACGGACATTTACTATAAACCGACCGACTCCCACAGCTACCTAGACTACACCTCCTCCCACCCTGCCCCCTGTAAAAACACCATCCCATATTTCCAATTCCTTCGTCTCCACCGCATCTGCTCCCAGGAGGACCAGTTCCAATACAGTACAACCCAGATGGCCTCCTTCTTCAAAGACCGCAATTTCCCCCCAGACGTGGTCGATGATGCCCTCCACTTCCCGCTCCTCCGCCCGTGAGCCCCACCCCTCCAACCGCCACCAGGACAGAACCCCACTGGTCCTCACCTACCACCCCACCAACCTCCATGTACAACGTATCATCCGCCGTCATTTCCTCCACCTCCAAATGGATCCCACCACCAGGGATATATTTCCTTCCCTTCCTCTATCAGCGCTCCAAAAAGACCACTCCCTCCGTGACTCCCTCGTCAGGTCCACACCCCCCACCAACCCAACCTCCACTCCCAGCACCTTCCCCTGCAACCGCAAGAAATGCAAAACTTGCGCCCACACCTCCCCCCTTACTTCCCTCCAAGGCCCCAAGGGATACTTCCATATCCGCCACAAATTCACCTGCACCTCCACACACATCATTTATTGCATCTGCTGCACCTGATGTGGCCTCCTCTATATTGGGGAGACAGGCCGCCTACTTGCGGAACGTTTCAGAGAACACCTCTGGGACACCCGGACCAACCAACCCAACCACCCCGTGGCTCAACACTTCAACTCCCCCTCCCACTCCACCAAGGACATGCAGGTCCTTGGACTCCTCCATCGCCAGACCATAGCAACACGACGGTTGGAGGAAGAGCGCATCATCTTCCGCCTAGGAACCCTCCAACCACAAGGGATTAACTCAGATTTCTCCAGTTTCTTCATTTCCCCTCCCCCCACCTTGTCTCAGTCAAATCCCTTGAACTCAGCACCGCCTTCCTAACCTGCAATCTTCTTCCTGACCTCTCCGCCCCCACCCCAGTCTGGCCTATCACCCTCACCTTGACCTCTTTCCACCTATCACATTTCCAACGCCCCTCCCCCAAGTGCCTCCTCCCTACCTTTTATCTTAGCCTGCTGGACACACTTTCCTCATTCCTGAAGAAGGGCATATGCCCGAAATGTCGATTCTCCTGTTCCTTGGATGCTGCCTGACCTGCTGCGCTTTTCCAGCGACACATTTTCAGCTCTGATCTCCAGCATCTGCAGTCCTCATTTTCTCCTCGAAGATTTTAACCTACTGCGAATCCTCTTGCAAGGATGCCTTTCTTGAAGAAGCTCTCCTCCTCCATCTACAAGGATCTCAGTGAGTCCCTCTCTCACTGCACACCCCAGAAGCTCTTCAGCCACGTTCTCAAACAGACTCGCTACCACAGCTACATCTCCTTCCTCAGCACCTGCCTACGGAACCGACTGACCCCGCACGGACTCCGGACTACGTTCTGACCAACAAAATTTGGACCCAACCAGGACAACCAGTACCTACAACAAATCCGAAGCCTCCAGCAACAGACCTCCCCCCGGATCCTCCGCTCCAAGCTTGCAGCCATGAGCCGCTACCTACATTCCCTGCAGTCAGCCCTACCCCAGCTCAGGACAACACTCTCACAGACCTGCAAAGGACCTCTACTGTTCTTCATCCACAGAAGAATCCATACACTAAACAAACAGTTCTTCCTAGCCATATCGGAAATTAAAGACAGTAAGTACCAAAAACTTTCATGTACTTACCCCCACAATCTGGGTTCCTCAACTGTTCCAGAATCTTCCATCGGCCTCCGAAATCTGTCACCATTAACCACGCAGCCGCTACAGCGCCCGCAGCAACAACCGCCGCCGCGGACCATGACGTCACTTCCGCCCCCACCGACCTCGCAGCCTCCGCGATCGCCACCCAGACAACCGCCTCCGCGATCGCCGCCCAGACAACCGCCTTCGCGATCGCCAGGAAGACCATCGCCGACAGATTCGCGGCCTCCACGGCTATTGGGAATTACACCGTTTCTGTCGTCGCCACAGCCACTTTTCCCCCCCACTGGGTTGCCGTCGCCACAGCCACTTCCGCCCCCAGTGACATCACTAACCTGTGGGACCACCCCGCCGATCTCCGTCACCACGCCTAACCCCGCCCCACGCCGATCTCCGTCACCATGTCTAACTCCGCCCCCACGCCGATCTCCATCCCTGCCCCCACACCCAACCCCGCCCCCACTCCCACCTCCAGCCCCACGCCAGGTCCTAGCTCCCAGCCCTGCCGTGTTTTCACCATCCCTCCAGACCTACCCGTCCCTGAGGATGAAAGATCAGTCCTCAGCAGAGGCCTCACCTTCATCCCCCTACGCTCCCGGATTAATGAGTTCAACACACGGCGTGACATCGAACAATTCTTCCGCCGCCTTCGCCTCCGTGCCCACTTCTTCAACCAAGATTCTCGCCCACCCTCTGACGACCCCTTCTCCTGCCTCCAACACACCCCATCCACCTGGACACCCCGTGCTGGCCTTTTACCCACCCTCGATCTCTTCATAGCCAACTGCCGCTACGACATTAACCGCCTCAACTTCTCCACCCCTCTTACCTACTCCAACCTCTCACTCTCGGAATGTTCAGCCTTCCACTCCCTCCGCTCCAACCCCAACCTCACTATCAAACCAGCTGACAAGGGAGGCGCAGTAGTAGTTTGGCGCATCGACCTTTACACCGCTGAGGCTAAATGGCAGCTCGCGGACACCTCCTCCTACTGCCCCCCTGACCATGACCCCCACCTTCCACCACCAAACCATCATCTCCCAGACCATCCATAACCTCATCACCTCAGGAGATCTCCCATCCACCGCCTCCAACCTCATAGTCCCACAACCCCGCACCTCCCGCTTCTACCTCCTGCCCAAAATCAGGTCCTTGGACTCCTCCATCGCCAGACCATGGCAACACGATGGTTGGAGGAAGAGCACCTCATCTTCCGCCTAGGAACCCTTCAACCACAAGGGATGAACTCAGATTTCTCCAGTTTCCTCATTTCCCCTCCCCCCACCTTGTCTCAGTCAAATCCTTCGAACTCAGCACCGCCTTTCTAACCTGCAATCTTCTTCCTGACCTCTTCGCCCCCACCCCACTCCGGCCTATCACCCTCACCTTGACCTCCTTCCACCTATCGCATTTCCAACGCCCCTCCCCCAAGTGCCTCCTCCCTACCTTTTATCTTAGCCTGCTGGACAAACTTTCCTCATTCCTGAAGAAGGGCTTTTGCCCGAAACGTCGATTCTCCTGTTCCCTGGATGCTGCCTGACCTGCTGCGCTTTTCCAGCAACACATTTTCAGCTCTGATCTCCAGCATCTGCAGTCCTCACTTTCTCCTCCTAAGTGATGCACAAACAAGGCAAGAGAATACATGATGAATGGTAGGACACTGGAAAGCACCAATGATCAGAGGGACCTTGGTGTGCGTGCTAACCAGCCCCTAAGGTTTCAGGACAAATGAATAAAGTGTGAAAGAAGGCATATGGTGTACTTGCATTGATTAGCTGATGCGTAGAGTCTAAGAGAAGGGAGTTAGTGATGGAGCTGTATAAAATGTTGGTTAAATTACATCTGGAGTATTGTGTGCAGTTCTGGAATCCAGGTTATAGGAGGGATGTGATAGCACTGGACAGGGATGTAGTGCAGATTTACTGGGATGTTGCCTGGTCCAGAGGGTTTCAGTTATGAAGAGAGATTGAACAGGCTGGGTTGTTTTCCTTAGAGCAGAAGAGATTGAGAGAGAACATGATTGAGATATACAAAATTTATGAGGGGCATAGTTAAGGTAGGCAGGAAGAAAAGTCCCCATTTGATGGATGGATCAATGACCATGCAGCACTGATTTAAAGTAAAGGGAAGAATGTTTAGGAGAGATGTGAGGAGAAATATTTTCACCCAGAGGATGGTGGGAATGTGGAACTTATTGTCTGTAAGGGTAGTAGAGGCATAAACCCTCAGAGTATTTGAGAAGTATTTAGATGTGCATTTGGAATGCCAAAGCATACAAGGCTATGGACCAAGGGCAGGAAAATGGGATTAGGATAGTGAGGAGATTGTTTTTGACCAGCGTATATTTGATGGGCTGAAGGCCTTTTTCTGTGCTGTAGACATCTGTGATTCTGACTGTAACACTTTGATCCAGTATGACTTCTCTTCAGAACCCCTTGATATTTTCCACTAGATTGATAGTTTGAGACATATATTCACCACTCTGTCCACATTATATGTTGTCAGTTTCTGGTTGTTGATCACTTTTTCTTAAACCCTTCACTAAAGTGATGGCATGAATTCCTCCGTGACTGTTGTATGGCTTCTAGCTCAAAGCCTGACAATTGTGTGCTAAAATGAAACTGATCACGCTATTAGTCTACTGCCCTGCTACTCTCGCCCATCTCTAACCCCCAACCCAACTCTTCCCAATGGAGATCACAGCTGCTGTCTGAGGTTCCTAGTTCGTCACTGGGAGTCAGCCCATCACTGAACATCATTGATACTTACTGTAGATCCTAGCCCCTCACTGGAGACCACAGCCTTTCTCCTTTGCTTCTCAATTTTAAAGAATAATCAATAAAGAAGCCAGTGAAAACTCAGACACGTTTAAAATTATTACTGATGTGTAGTTTTTCATAAAGTTGCAATTTAAATTTGCAAGTGAAAGCATATTGCAGTTTTAATACATGTAATTCTGGAACCACATCACGGTCTATTCCCAGAGACTTAATGGCATCTTTTTTTACTGGGACTTGTTGCTGCTTTAATCACTTCTTACCATAATTAAGAGCAATCAATTTGAAGCAGCCCTCAGCACAATGATGTGCTTTATGAAGAACATCTCAATTTGAATTAATCTGGAACAGCCAAGCTGCTCTTATGCACGTGTTTAGGGCTCCCTTGGGTTTGCCAATTGGCCATAAGAACACAGCAGGGATTTGCTGGAAATGAGAACTGACACATTGACACCGTATGAGGTGAGGCTTTCACCTGTAGAGCATATAGCTTCTGCAAACGCTCCATCTATGAATTGCAATGCAATGTCACAGTTCGTAGCAAACCTGAAATAGCAACCAGATTTTACATGTTAGTCTATGTTTAGGTTGACTGCTTTGAAGTTTGTCTTCACTCTATTGTTTATTTTTATTTTCCATTTGAATATAAGCTAGAAATTGGAAGTTGGATACGTCTATACAGCTACAAGGAAAGCTTTTTGTGATTTGAAGATCAAATGGGATTGTATCAAATACACTTTAGCTACATATGATTATGCTACTGACTGGAGCAGTGAAGTGGATACTTTGAGACAGGCTGGCACAAGGAGTCTTCACACCAATGAATAACTGCTTTG
Source organism: Chiloscyllium plagiosum (assembly GCF_037043375.1). NCBI lineage: Eukaryota > Metazoa > Chordata > Chondrichthyes > Orectolobiformes > Hemiscylliidae > Chiloscyllium > Chiloscyllium plagiosum. The sequence continues at coordinate 87,415,348 of NW_028270149.1, read as the reverse complement.
TGACAGTGTTTTGGATAGCTTCATAAAATGGGACTTTACACATACATGTCAGACAGTGCACCCAGACACTGGAAGTCTCTAGACAAGAAACATCACCCTCTCTTTCCCTTCTCATTGTGAGTGAGAAAAGAACACTCCGACTCTAAAAATAAGGAACTCAGAGTCAGCACAAAAGTTAAAGAATTTAAAAAGAATGCATACCGCCCCAGTTTGCCTGTGTCTCAGACTCAGGTTGACAGAAAACACAGACCAGGTTTCTGCAGTAATGACTAATTACAGTTTTACAAATAAATAGATCCTAGCTACAGATGATGATGCTTATGGTGTCATAGAATCATACAGCACAGCAACAGACCCTTCGGTCCAACATGTCCAAGCCATCCAGATATTCTAAATTGATCTAGTCCTATTTGCCAGCATTTTTCCCATATCCATCTTAAGTTTTCCCATTCATGATCCATCACCACCTCTGGCAGCTTGTTCCATACACACACCACCCTTTGCTCAAAAACATTCTCCCCCGGTCCCTTTTAAATCTTTCCCATCTCATCTTAAACCTATTCTCTCTAGTTTTGGACTCCCCTACACGGGATAAAAGGTTTTGGCTGTTCACTCTAACCGTGCCCTCATGATTTTATAAACTTCTATGAGGTCATTCCTCAGCCTCCGTCACTCCAGGGGAAAAAAAGCCCTAGCTTGGTCAGCCTCTCATTATAATTCAAAAGTCTCCATTCCTGCCAACATCCTTGTGAATCTTTTCTGAAGCCTTTCAAATTTAAGAACATGTCTTCTATTCTAAAAGTGGCCTCACCAATGTCCTGTATAGCTGCAACATGGCGTCCCAACTCCTGTACTCCATGCACAGACCATTGAAGGCAAACGTACCAAACACCACACCGTCCTGTCTACCTGCGACTCTACTTTCAAGGAACTATGCATCTGCACCTAGGTCTCTTTGTTCAGCAACACTCCCCAGTGCCCTACCATTAATTGGGTAAGTCCTGCCCTGGATGGCCTTACTAAAATGCAACACCTCACATTTATCTAAATTAAAATCCAACTGCCATTCCTGGGCTCAATAGCACATCTGATCAAGGTCCCATTGTACTCTGAGATAACCTTCCTCACTGTCCACTGCACCACCTATTTTGGTTTCATCTGCAAACTTGCTAAGCAAACTTCCTATATTCACATCAAAATCATTTATATGAACGATGAAAAGCAGCAGACCCAGCACCGATTCTTGAGGCACATTGCTGGTCACAGTTCTCCAATCCAAACACCAATGCTCTACCACACCATCTGTTCTCCTACCTTCAAACCAAATTTGTATCCAATTGGCTAATTTCACCTGGATTCCATGTGATCTAATCTTGACAACCAATACACTTATGAACTGTTGATGACATAAAGCTCTGGTTGGTATAACTCTAACCTCATTATAAAGTACCCCTTTAACAGATAAGGCAAAAAATATGAGTGTTAGATCACAGAACATTAAGCATAGTACAGGCTCTTCGGCCCTCGATGTTGCACTGCCCTGTGAAACCAATCTGAAGCCCAACTAACCTCCACTATTTCATGATCATCCATATGTCTATCCAATGACCATACTGTTGCAGGCAGTGTGTTCCACACCCATATTACTCTCTGAGTAAAGAAGCTACCTCTGAAATCTGTCCTATGTCAATCGCCCCTCAATTTAAAGCTATATCCCCTCATGCTAGCCATCACCATTGAGGAAAAAGGCTCTCACTGTCCATCCTATCTAACCCTCTGATTAACTTATATGTCTCAATTAAGTCACCTCTCAACTTTGTTCTGTCTCATGAAAACAGCATCAAGTCCCTCAGTCTTTCCTCATAAGACCTTCCCTCCATACCAGGCAGCATCCTAGTAAATCTCCTCTGAATCTTTTCCAAAGCTTCCACATCCTTCCTATAATGCGGTGATCAGAACTTGACACAATACTCCAAGTGGGACCGCACCGGAGTTTTGTACACCTGCAGCATGATCTCATGGCTCCGAAACTCAATCCCTCTGTCAATAAAACCTAACACACTGTAAGCCTTCTTAACAACCCTATCAACCTGAGTGGCAACTTTCAGGGATCTATGTACATGGACACAGAGAGCTCTCTGCTCATCTGCACTGCCAAGAATCTTATCATTAGCCCAGTACTCTGCATTCCTATTGCTCCTCCTAAAGTGAATCAGCTCACACGTTTCTGCATTAAACTCCATTTGCCACCTCTCAGCCCAGATCTGCAGCTTATCTATGTCCCTCTGTGGCCTGCAACATCCTTTGGCACTATCCAAAACTCCACCGACCTTAGTGTCATCCACAAATTTACTAACCCATCCTTCTACGCCGTCATCCAGGTCATTTATAAAAAATGACAAACAACAGTGGACTCAATACAGATCCTTGCGATACACCGCTAGTTGCTGAACTCCAGAATGAACATTTCCCAACAACCACCATCCTCTGCCTTCTTTCAGCTAGCCAATTTCTGATCAAACTGCTACATCACCCACAATCTCATGCCTCCATATTTTGTGCAATAGCCTATCTTATCAAATGCCTTACTGAAATCCATACACACCACATGTTATGGGCAGAAAGAAGATAGTTCACTGCCCCTTGTTCACAGAGAATGCTGAGATGGTCCTCTTGGCTTGTGAGGTCATGCTGCTATTTGATTGTTCTTCAGATGCTTTCACTTGCATGTGGAAGTCACAGAGAAGCTAGTTTGCACTTAGAAAGTGCTCTGACTTACCGGTTTAAAAAAAAACACAGGGTTACAACAACCAGAGGGAATAATAAACTGACTATCTTCAGGCTCGGGATGCTTTTTAATGCAGAGCAGCAACACAACCTTCTTCCTTCTGGAGGTATAATTACGTCTAAGCTGCCTGGGTTCTAATCAGATCATCATTCGCAGGCAGGGGGATTCTATTGTCAATAACTTGTCACTACTCCAAAGACCAATCAGTTATATATTGCTGACCAAATCTCCACGAGTTTATAGTCCCTGTGCTCCAACCTCATCTGTAACTAGACATCTCACTCCTGCTTTTTAATAGCACCTACAATGGGTGTTAGATTACTTGCTTTTAAAAAAACTGAACCAATCCTTGGCTTTTAAACCAATCATTTTCCCATTTCAGTCCACAATTAAAAACACAGAAAAATAAACAAAAATGCAGACTTTACATAAGAAAGTACCTAGGTCCATCTGATCGGCTATTGAATCAAACATTGACCATCACTCTGCAGACAACATCATGTCGTCATCACTGAAAATCAAGAGAAAAACTTTTTACGCACATGCAGTTTGGACTTTAACCACAGATTTTGTTTTCCCTATCCACATTTTTCCACCGATAATCTTTGTGTCTCTTTTGTATATCTTTTTGTGAATCTTTATGTGAACTTGAGGGCTTTAAAGGGTCACTGCTAAAGTCACATAGTAGTAAATTGGTAACCCATTTAATCAAAGAGTACATTTATTGATAATAACTAGTTATTTTCATAGAATCCCTACAGTGTGGAAACAGGCCCATCAGCCCAACAAGTCTATATTGACTCTCCGAAGAGTAGGAAATGTATTGCTGGAAAAGCGCAGCAGGTCAGGCAGCATCCAGGGAACAGGAGAATCGACGTTTCGGGCATAAGCCCTTCCTGATGAAGGGCTTATGCCCGAAACGTCGATTCTTCTGTTCCTTGGATGCTGTCTGACCTGCTGCGCTTTTCCAGCAACACATTTCCAGCTCTGATCTCCAGCATCTGCAGACCTCACTTTCTCCTCTCCGAAGAGTAACCCACCCAGGTCCATTCCCCTATCCTATATTTACCCCTAACTGACGTACCTAACCTTCACATCCCTGAACGCTATAGGCAATTTAGCATGGCCAATTCACCTACCCTGCATAACTTTGGATTGTGGGAGGAAACTGGAGCACCTGGAGGAAACCCACGCAGACACGGGAGAATGTGCAAACTCCATAAAGACAGTCATCCGAGACTGGAATTGAACCCAGCTTCCTGGTGCTGTGAGACAGCAGTGCCAACCACTGAGCCACCATTCTCATGATGAAACCAGGTGCGAATTATTTTTGTCCTGAGTAGCAGTCAGTCAGGCAAATTGATCATTTTGGTGGTTTAATTGGGTATTTATAAATTTGTGACAACTTGTGAAATAGTGGTGCTCAATTATTGGTGCACTCTTCTTGATGAGTCTGGACACACTTTGTGTCTTCCATGCTTATTATCTGACCTCAAACTCCAAACCATTATTTCCCTTGATCCCCAAGCTATAAATTTGCCCCACTCCTATTCTCACATTCTGCTTGTTTTCAAATGCCAAATGTGACAATGTTCCACCACGTTTCCCACAACTGAGCTCCAGTCCACTTCAGCATTAATAGTCAGTCAGTCCTGGCATCTTTACTTAAAAGGAGAGCTTTTATTATAAAGCGCCTGTTGAAACCAGGGCATTTAAAAGCTTTTTACAGCCAATAAAGTATTTTTTTGAAGTGTGGTGGCTGTTGTAATGTTTGAAAGAGCAATACAATAATGAAAAGATAATCTGTTTTCATTTTTGTGATGCTGACTAAGGCATAAACATTCACCAGGACACGCAAAATATATCTACAATCTTTAGGTGAGCAATTTAAATAGAAAGTTCTGGCAGATCACACTATCATGTCAACCCAAATCAATTTTTATTGTATCCTTTCATTCTATATGCACAGAACATAATGTTCATTTCAATTACAGCCAATGGAATGAAATATACAAAACAAACATCTGTATGTCTATACTTCCTGTTTAAATATGAAGACCTGAATCTTTGGGGATTTGCATATCCAAAATGGTGGACAGATCCCTAACTGGGAGATCCCACCTCAATACTAGACAAAAATCACTTTCACTTTAGTCATTGGGATGTTGGTAAGTCGATATGCCATTCCCACATATGGAAAACCCCAAATCAATGGGGTCAACTGTCATGAGATCAAATAGACCACATTTTGGCTCGAACAAAAGCCTTATCCCACAGTGTGCGGTTTGGAATCTTTAGAGAAGATTGAAGATGGATAAGGTATGTGGAACTGTTATGTTTTCATGTTAATCAAAAATGAGGGGGAAAAACTGCCTGCCTGTGGGAGTTGAAAAAAGTCTGGTAATTTCATACAGCTGTGGGACGGGCTGTTAGATTATAGTTTGATTGACAATGCGGCTGTTAAAAGGATTAACAGTCTTTGTTGTGATGCAACAAATACAAATGTTTGTTTCTATAATGGGATTAAGTTCCTAAAATTCACATTCACAAATGAAGCTTCTTTTCTCCCCAAGTGAAGGTTACAGTAGATATATAGAACCTTGTTTGATTTCATCTTACCATGGTCCCTGAGATCTGCACATTGTGGATTCCAGGTGATTTGGCATGGATGCTGTAAGGTCAAAAGGGAATGAAGGGGGCATGGGATTGTAGTAATTTGGCATGGCACTATAAGGGGTCAGTGGGATTGAGTGGGAAACGTGGTTTAGCATGAGTTAGCATGTAGTGGCATGGGGAATGGGTGGGAGGTGCAATGGGCGTGGACTAATTGGTTTTAAGATTCAACATTCTATGAGAACCATGGTGCACATTTTCAGCAACATGTCTTAGAACTCAGAGGATTTGCTAGCTTCTCCTGTCCATGTCCAGCACCAGCAGGCCTGATTCTAGCCTACACATTCGGCCAGTTTTTAACAATCTCACCACTTGAGGTATATTTTTCTTAGGGAGGTGTGGGGTGTTGGAAAATCTCCCAAATTGGTATACCTACCTCAGAAGCACAAATCCAGGCTATATTATCTGAACAAATATGAAACATGAAGTCCATATCTCCCCATCTCTAAATGAGGCTTCTTATTCTACAACTTTACCACGAGGCAGCATGCTGAATTTCAAAGCCCTCTATTCCTGGAGTTGTCAGGAATATGAAGGAATCAAACTGTGCAAAGTTGACAATTTACCAGACTGATAAACTCAGGTCAAAATAAAACAATCAGCAGGTTTTGGTATTTAATACAAAGTTATTGCAAACAACTTGTCATCAACCAACCAGGAGATATGAATTGCTAACTTAATACTTTTACAACTTAAACTCTACCCCTTCTTAAATTCTCTCACAAACAGACACACAAAGACTGACAAGAAATGGATATTAAGGGTCAGGAAAAGAATCAGGGAAACAGTCCAACAGCACCAACCTGGGCTACAGGAGTAGTTAAGTTTATTTTTGGTATCTTCCAATTCCTTTTAGTTATTTCATGTTGACTTATGGCGTTGTCTGCCGATACTTACTTTCATTCACTCATTGAAAATTTGCCCTTTCACTGTCTTTGAAGACATTTTTGTTCCTCCTTCAACAACGGATTTGCAGAGGAAGGTGAGTAGAAGGCAGTTAGCTGTTAGTTGAGACTTCCGGATATCTTTAGACAGGGGAGAGAGAGAGAGACAAAGAGAGTTATTTCATGCTTTCTCTTTGCAAATTGGTAGCTCTCCACTGCATCAAGCCATGACCTCCTGTTAAGGAACCAACTGAAATGTTATAGCCAAGCAATTTCACCGGAGTTGAAAAACCTATTGATTCTGTGGTGTGTGATTTTGCTATGTCTGTCCATGAGGGGTGGGGGGACACCATTTTATACAACTCCTAATGTGCTTGAGCAACATGATTTTTAAAACCGCATAGATTTGCACAATTTCCTTGATTTAAAGGAGTATTTTATGTTTATAGTCCACAGCTGAAAAGTAAGGAACAAAATGATGTGGTCTTTAAATGAAAAATGAAATACCGTTTCAAGGAGGAGTTTCACCACATGGTACATAATACCCAGACAACAAATTACAAGACTTACGTCCATTCTACACCCATTTTACAAATCTCATAGAATCTTCCATCATCTCTTAAATTTTTAACTTACTTCTTCATTGATTTCTTCCCCTACTGATCAAGAATCTATCTAATTCAGTCTTAAATATACACAAGGAATCTGCCCCACTGCTCTCTGTGGCAAGGAGTTCCAAAGACTCTCAACACTGAGAAAAGAAATTCCTATCATCTCAGTGTAAAATTGGCACCCTTGGTTATATATTGTTTCATTAATGCCTCATTCCAAATGCATTGGACATAGACTTCAAAGTGTTGAAGAGCCAACAATAATCCTAAAGTTTCCTTTTCCACAGTAGAGTGTCTCCTGTGGTATTGATATAATTTCTTGCACAAGTTCCCATTAAGCTTCTCAATTCTGAATTAATCATCTTGCAATAAGACTGCACCCACCCCGAAATCAGCAGTCTAAATTGTCTCCTTAGAAGGTATTATGATGTCAGGGGTGGCCAACTTAACATTGAATGGCCTGCTTAACATTGTCAGGATTCTATGATTCTATCCTACCACACCACATTCATTGGTTAGAATTGCTGATGACATTACAAAAGCTGCTTGACATTTTTCTGACTTTACCACTTTTGTCTGTTTCCATAACACATTTGTTGAAGGTATAGTGTGCTGAGCTAGACATAAATTTCCTATAAACCATGTAAGTTTCTTAAAAATTGGAATTGTGTGTTTATATGTGTGTATGAGAAGCAATTCCAGCAGCTTTTGCTAAGTTCAATCACATGCTTATACAGAATGAATCTCTGTGTTTGCTTTTATTTGTTTTTCTGGGCTAACCAATAAGGATATTATTTTATTGGCACATAGTCTCTTACATCCACATCATATCTAGCTAGCATTGAACATCCAGGGGTATCTCTACACATTTCCTTATTTTTCTCAAATAACCTTACAACCTCTTCCTGTTTTCCTCCTCTTAATCCTAAATCACAGTATCCATCTGTCCCACTTCGGTATTAGTTAGTCGAAATGTAAGTGCTTCACTTTATGAACTAAAAGCAAAATATTACAGAATGCTGGAGACAATCAACAGGCCTGGCAGCATCTGTGGGGAGCGAAACAAGCTCTCTGGGTTTGAAACATTTACTCTGTGTCTCTTTCCACTGATGCTGCCAGACCTGCTGAGGTTCCCCAGGATTCTCCGTGTTTGTTCCATTTGATGAATTGTTTACTTCTCTATCTGCCTCACTCTTACAGTCTCTGGTATCCTCCACCACTCTTACTAGCAGATGGCCCTGCCTTTTCCCATTTTTAGCCTCTGATGATATTGATTCAACACGTTCACACAATTGACTTTTCTTCCTGCAATCAGGTGTATCTATCAAGTAAGTGACTTTATTAATCCTCTTAACCATCTTGAATGGCCCACTGAATTTCACTTTCAGAGGTTCACCCTGCAAAGGTAATAATACTAACATTTTATCTTCTGCATGATCTACTTAGAGCATGTTTGTGTGCCAATTCTTTCACTTTTGCTTGTGAAGTTTTTAAATTGCCTTTGTGCTACTTTACATCTCTTGTGAGTCTTTCTAGAACATGGACACATAATTCAATATCGAGGACTTTCCTTCTGTTTGAAGAGCTTTACATTAATCAATTTTAATAGACCTCTTGTCTCAGGGCCGTCGATTAATTGAGATTGACTAAATCCAGTAGATTCATTTGGGGATCTCTGACAGCAGATAGCAAGAAATTCAATCCTTTGTTCCAATTATGTGAGTATTCATGACAATATGTCTTAATTTTGAGAGAATGGTGGTGTCTCTTCAAAGCTACCTGTGTTTGAGGATGAAATGTGGTTGGTTTCAATTATTTGAAATCCAAACTGGTGATCATGTCCTGGAAAACTTCAGACATTAAGTTTAAATTTTAATCAGATTTTATTGGTAGTGTAACAATTTAAACAATGCTTTGGTTTCTTTCGCTACTACCTTAGCTGTAATGGTTGTTAGAGGAATAGCTTCTTGGAAATGGAGTTGTCATATCCATAAATGTAAAGACATACTCATACTAGTCCTGCACAATCTATTGCAGATGGTTCTTTAAAAACTAGAATGAGTCTTAAAGGTGATAAAAGCTAAATACTGTGGAGGCTGGAAATCTGAAATATAAACAGAAATTCGGCATGTCTGGCAACATCTTTCCAGAGAGAAACAGAGTTAACGTTTTGAGTTATACTAATTGTCACCTGGTCATCGGTCAGCAATGTACTCGTAAATTGTAATGTAATCTTGGTCACTCACTTAGTCTTGTCAAATTTCGTTGAATCTCATTTGATTTTTTTGGCCACAAGTTTTCTTTGACCAAATAAAGCATTCCTGTTATGCCATTACTCTTTGCTCATTCTGCCATGAGTCAAGGAAGCCCAGTGAAACCTTTAACTGGTTGACCTTTAACTGGTGTACACTATGCTTTCATTCTGGAATTTGAATCTAGACTAAATCACGAAGGTGGTCAAAGCCCTCCTTTTTGCCCAAGGTTAAGAGACTCAAAGGTGAAGATTATTGATTGCGAAGGACACTAACATTTTGAATTCTCTTATGCTCCTTGTACTTTACAGCATTCCTATTCTTTCACTGTTATTCTACTTATATCAAATAGTCTCATCTCTGTAGACTAGTGCTTTTGCTTATTCATCCATGGTATATGGTCTGGTAGATAGTGACCTCAGCAATGGTAACCAGCTGAAAAACAACAGAATCTCCATTGATGTAAGCAAGTTCTGTGAAACCTGAGCCATTAGAATTACAAATTTCCAGAATGAATGCCTCAATTATCTTTTCTAAAGAAGGTTGGTCTAGCAGATTAATCTATTTGTTTCTATAACCTTTTCTGCAGCTCTGTAGCTGTGTCCTACTTCTGCACTTCATGGTTCATTTGAAACAATGCTGTAATTGGAAACTGTTGGATCAACAATGTCCAATCTTGTGTTCTGGAGAGTTCTTCACTTTTTATTGAAAAGTCTTTTTAACCTGCATTATTTCAGTACACTTTTAAATCTTAATTTCTTTAAATTTTATATTCTTCTACCCACCAATGCTTGTATTAAATTGGTGGTAGAGCTTGCTACATATCCTATCTGAGCCATTTCGTTAAAGTCTGCATTGGATTAATAGTGTATAAATTCTTCAATAAAGCTTTAAATACTATTAACTATCTGTTCTGTATGGATTTACTGCTTTCAAGCTTCTTAAATCAGTTTCTTTATAATTTTATTTTCTGATTCTCGTTCTTCTGATGACTATTTGAATAGATTTCTATAAATTTGCTTTTTCCAGATTAAATAAGTCCTGAGATTTTTTCAAAGGTCTTTTCCAGCCCTTTCACTGGTCCTTGTGACATTGACTCATTGAGCCTAATATTGTTTAGGATGATACTCATTGTGAGAAGTAAGAATGCTGTCCTATATTTCCTTCTTTTCACTTTAGAATCCCTCCAGTGCGGAAACAGGCCATTTGGCCCAACAAGTCCACATTGATCCTCTGAAGAGTATCCCACCCAGACCCATTCCCCTACTGTGTTACTCTACATTTCCCCTGACTAATGCACCTAAACTACACATCCCTGAACACTATGGGCAATTTAGCATGGTCAATTCACCTAACCTGCACATCTTTGGATTGTTGGGGGCGGAAACCGGAGCACCCGGAGAAAACCCACACAGACACGGGGAGAACGTGCAAACTCCACACGGAAGTCATCCGAGGCTGGAATCGAACTCAGGTCCCTAGCATTGTGAGGCAGCAGTGCTAACCACTGAGCCATTGTGCTGTCCTACCACTTTTTAGTCTTTGCACGATTTATCGTAATTTATTCCCTTTTTCCTTAGGGAATTACTAACTGTACCTTCCGGAGTTTTCTGTTGCGACTTGCAGACCTCCTTTTCTAAGACCACTGAATTTGCGAGGTGGGAAAGGCTTTTTGCTCCTTTCTTCGCCCATACTCTTGGCCCAGTGCTTCTTATCAGCTTCTGAATGATGTTTTACCTATAGTGTGCTGAGATTGTTTTTCCCTCTCTCCCCTCTCTTTCTCTGTTGGTAATCACATTTCAGCTGCTGAATGACTGTTTTGTTTCTTAAAGAGGAAATCATTTTAAGGTGACAAATTTACTTGCTTCATTTTTTTTCTTTTCTTCTGGGTCTTCTGGATTTCTTCTCCTTATGGTAGGGGATAGATCTGCAATGCTGCAGCCATATGACATTCTTCCAGATAACCATTGCTATTACCTTGTAGCATTTGCTATCTCTACCAGTGTATAGTACTAGGTAAGGTATTTTGATGTAAAAACAATGACTGCAGATGCTGGAAACCAGATTCTGGATCAGTGGTGCTGGAAGAGCACAGCAATTCAGGCAGCATCCGAGGACAGGCAAAATCGACGTTTCGGGCAAAAGCCCTTCATCAGGAATAAAGGCAGAGAGCCTGAAGCGTGGAGAGATAAGCTAGAGGAGGGTGGGGGTGGGGAGAGAGTAGCATAGAGTACAATAGGTCAGTGGGGAAGGAGATGAAGGTGATAGGTCAGGGAGGAGAGGGTGGAGTGGATAGGTGGAAAGGGAGCTGGGCAGGCCGGACAAGTCCGGACAAGTCAGGGGATCGAGTTGCTGGAGGTTAGAAACTAGGATGAGGTGGGGGAAGGGGAAATGAGGAAACTGTTGAAATCCACATTGATGCCCTGGAGTTGAAGTGTTCCGAGGCGGAAGATGAGGCGTTCTTCCTCCAGGCGTCTGGTGGTGAGGGAGCGGCGGTGGAGGAGGCCCATCACCTCCATATCCTCGGCAGAGTGGGAGGGGGAGTTGAAATGTTGAGCCACGGGGCGATTTGGTTGATTGGTGCGGGTGTCTCAGAGATGTTCCCTAAAGTGCTCTGCTAGGAGGCGCCCAGTCTCCCCAATGTAGAGGAGACCGCATCGGAAGCAACGGATACAATAGATGATATTAGTGGATGTGCAGGTAAAACTTTGATGGATGTGGAAGGCTCCTTTAGGGCCTTGGATGGAGGTGAGGGAGGAGGTGTGGGCACAGGTTTTACAGTTCCTGTGGTGGCAGGGGAAAGTGCCAGGATGGGTCGTAGGGGGGCGTGGACCTGACCAGGTAGTCACGGAGGGAACGGTCTTTGCGGAAGGCGGAAAGGGGTGGGGAGGGAAATATATCCCTGGTGGTGGGGTCTGTTTGGAGGTGGCGGAAATGTCGGCGGATGATTTGGTTTATGCGAAGGTTGGTAGGGTGGAAGGTGAGCACCAGGGGCGTTCTGTCCTTGTTGCGGTTGGAGGGGTTGGGTGTGAGGGCGGAGGTGCGGGATGTGGATGAGATGTGTTGGAGGGCATCTTTAACCACGTGGGAAGGGAAATTGCGGTCTCTAAAGAAGGAGGCCATCTGGTGTGTCCTGTGGTGGAACTGCTCCTCCTGGGAGCAGATACGGCGGAGGCGGAGGAATTGGGAATACGGGATGGCATTTTTGCAAGAGGTAGGGTGGGAAGAGGTGTAATCCAGGTAGCTGTGGGAGTCGGTGGGTTTGTAGAAAATGTCAGTGTCAAGTCGGTCGTCACTGATGGAGATGGAGAGGTCCAGGAAGGGGAGGGAGGTGTCAGAGATGGTCCAGGTAAATTTAAGGTCAGGGTGGAATGTGTTGGTGAAGTTGATGAATTGCTCAACCTCCTCGCGGGAGCGCGAGGTGGCGCCAATGCAGTCATCAATGTAGCGGAGGAAGAGGTGGGGAGTGGTGCCGGTGTAATTACGGAAGATCAAACTGCTCTACGTAGCCAACAAAGAGACAGGCATAGCTGGGGCCCATACGTGTGCCCATGGCTACCCCTTTGGTCTGGAGGAAGTGGGAGGATTCAAAGGAGAAATTTAATACACGCCGTGACATCGAACAATTCTTCTGCCGCCTCTGCCTCCCAGCTTACTTTCACAATCAGGACTCCCGCCCACCTTCCGAGGACCCCTTCGCCCACCTCCAACACACTGCATCCACCTGGACACCCCGCGCTGGCCTATTACCTGCCCTCAACCTCTTCATTTCCAACTGCTGCCGGGACATTAACCGCCTCAACCTGTCGACCCCCCTCCCTCAATCCAACCTCTCACCCTCACAACGCGCAGACCTCCAATCCCTCTGCTCCAATCCTTACCTCACCATCAAGCCAGCGGACAAAGGGGGCGCAGTGGTAGTCTGGCGCACTGACCTCTACATCGCTGAAGCCAAACGCCAACTCGAGGACACCTCTTCCTACCGCCTCCTTGACCATGACCCCACCCCCCATCACCAAACCATCATCTCCCAGACCATACAGAACCTCATCACCTCAGGAGATCTCCCACCCATAGCTTCCAACCTCATAGTCCGGGAACCCCGCACTGCCCGGTTCTACCTCCTTCCCAAGATCCACAAGCCTGACCACCCTGGCCGACCCATTGTCTCAGCATGCTCCTGCCCCACTGAACTCATCTCTACCTACCTCAACACTGTCCTATCCCCCCTAGTCCAGGAACTCCCCACATACGTTCGAGACACCACCAACGCCCTCCACCTCCTCCAAGACTTCCGTTTCCCCGGCCCCCAACGCCTCATCTTCACCATGGATATCCAATCCCTCTATACCTCCATCCGCCATGACCAGGGCCTCCAAGCCCTCCGTTTTTTCCTCTCCAGACGTTCCCAACAGTACCCCTCCACCGACACTCTCATTCGTTTGGCCGAACTGGTCCTCACCCTTAACAATTTCTCTTTTGAATCCTCCCACTTCCTCCAGACCAAAGGAGTAGCCATGGGCACACGTATGGGCCCAAGCTATGCCTGTCTCTTTGTTGGCTACGTAGAGCAGTTTGATCTTCCGTAATTACACCGGCACCACTCCCCACCTCTTCCTCCGCTACATTGATGACTGCATTGGCGCCACCTCGTGCTCCCGCGAGGAGGTTGAGCAATTCATCAACTTCACCAACACATTCCACCCTGACCTTAAATTTACCTGGACCATCTCTGACACCTCCCTCCCCTTCCTGGACCTCTCCATCTCCATCAGTGACGACCGACTTGACACTGACATTTTCTACAAACCCACCGACTCCCACAGCTACCTGGATTACACCTCTTCCCACCCTACCTCTTGCAAAAATGCCATCCCGTATTCCCAATTCCTCCGCCTCCGCCGTATCTGCTCCCAGGAGGAGCAGTTCCACCACAGAACACACCAGATGGCCTCCTTCTTTAGAGACCACAATTTCCCTTCCCACGTGGTTAAAGATGCCCTCCAACGCATCTCACCCACATCCCACACCTCCGCCCTCAGACCCAACCCCTCCAACCGCAACAAGGACAGAACGCCCCTGGTGCTCACCTTCCACCCTACCAACCTTCGCATAAACCAAATCATCCGCCGACATTTCCGCCACCTCCAAACAGACCCCACCACCAGGGATATATTTCCCTCCCCATCCCTCTCCGCCTTCCGCAAAGACCGTTCCCTCCGTGACTACCTGGTCAGGTCCACGCCCCCCTACGACCCATCCTGGCACTTTCCCCTGCCACCGCAGGAACTGTAAAACCTGTGCCCACATCTCCTCCCTCACCTCCATCCAAGGCCCTAAAGGAGCCTTCCACATCCATCAAAGTTTTACCTCCACATCCACTAATATCATCTATTGTATCCGTTGCTCCTGATGCGGTCTCCTCTACATTGGGGAGACTGGGCGCCTCCTAGCAGAGCGCTTTAGGGAACATCTCCGAGACACCCGCACCAATCAACCAAATCGCCCCGTGGCTCAACATTTAAACTCCCCCTCCCTCTCTGCCGAGGATATGGAGGTGCTGGGCCTCCTCCACCGCCGCTCCCTCACCACCAGACACCTGGAGGAAGTACGCCTCATCTTCCGCCTCGGAACACTTCAACCCCAGGGCATCAATGTGGATTTCAACAGTTTCCTCATTTCCCCTTCCCCCACCTCATCCTAGTTTCTAACCTCCAGCAACTCGATCCCCTGACTTGTCCGGACTTGTCCGGCCTGCCCAGCTCCTTTTCCACCTATCCACTCCACCCTCTCCTCCCTGACCTATCACCTTCATCTCCTTCCCCACTGACCTATTGTACTCTATGCTACTCTCTCCCCACCCCCACCCTCCTCTAGCTTATCTCTCCATGCTTCAGGCTGTCTGCCTTTATTCCTGATGAAGGGCTTTTGCCCGAAACGTCGATTTTGCCTGTCTTCGGATGCTGCCTGAATCAAGGTATTTTTGATGTAGATCATAAGCTATAGGAACAGAATTAGGCCATTCTGCCCATCAAGTCTGCTCCGTCACTCAATCATGGCTGATGTTCTCCTCCACCCCCATTTTCCTGCCTTCTCTCCATAACCCTTCAACCTATTTCCAATTAAAATCTGTCTAACTCTTCCTTAAATTTACTCACTGCATTTTGGAGTACAAATTCCACAGATTCACAACCCTTTGGAAGGAGTAGTTTCTCTTCAACTCTGTTTTAAAATTGCTACCCCTTATCCTAAGGTGAAGGTTTTCTAACAACCAAGAGTTGTTTCATTGTCATCATTAAACTCTTAATTTGAAATGCTTTATTGAATTCAAATTCTACCATCTGCCATGATGGAATTTGAACGTGGGTCCCCAGAACATTACTGAGATCTCTTGGTTAATAGTCTAGTGATAATACCACTCGGCCATCACCTCTCTCAAAAGGTCAGGGTGTGGTTAGGTGAAGCAAAACAAAATGACTAAACTCATGGTAGATACACTTATCGCTTAATGTCTTCCTTTTGGTTCCTTTAAAAAATTTGAAATCTTTAACCTTCAATATTGAAATCACTCGGTGCTCCCTCTGTCCAACAAGGTTTAGCCCAAATTCCTCGCAACATTATTTGAGTTAAACTCACTTGTCTAAAATGTTGTTCATTGTCTCCCTTTATATTAATGGAATGGTACCGGGTGTAAGTGAGCACCTCAACTGCAATCTGCTGGCATTATTCAATCAAGGCAATTCCGTAGCCCAGTATTCAAAACTCTCCATCTATTCACTTAGATACATTCCATATGGATTTGAGTTTTTAAAAAATATTTCTATAATACTTGTAATCACATCTCCTGCCCCATATTTTCTGTGCTATACTTCTCTGCCACACGTAATCATAGCTGAATTTATTATATACAAAACTCTCTCCCTGGATGGGAGCACGTCCAAATCTCTCCTTCCTGAATTTTTTCGCAGGTGCAAAATGTTCATTTTGAATATTTAGCAAAGCTTTCTCATGATAACAGGAAACATATGGATGTTGAATTCTTATTGTGGTTTATTGTTCAGGTTGCTTTTAACAAATGAGTATTACTCCTCTCCAATCTGACTGACTGCCAAAATCTCCACTAATTTTTCAACCTGTTCCGTCTTTTTTATTCCAACGCCGCTCCCATGACCCCCATTACTCCGTTGCTGCTCTGCTCCATCTTTGATTGGAACCTAAGACTGTCCTTCACTGCACAGCTCATTAATTATAGAGTTTTATTACAGAAAGAATTATAATGTTGAGGAACTCTTGGAGTAAACTGTGATACAATGAGAGACCATGTCAATATTGGTTCAATATCTTATTGAAGGAATGTGAAGAAAGCATGGCAACGTGTGAGCAGGGAATTGTTTAGGCACAGGACAGACACTGGCATGGATTAACTGGGCCAACCAGCCTGTTATTCTATGTAACAACTTAACCAGATAACTCTTCTAGCACCAGCATGGTCCTGCATCTTCTATCTCACACGGTGTCCAATTTTCACCAGGTCTAGACCATTGGACCCCCACACCCAAGCTCTATACTGTCTGTAAAGTTACAATCTGCAGCACTACACAACAGCATTAAAGAAATGGCTGTCATACACTGTGTGCTTAAATAACTCCTATAGATGAGACTTGCAGCCTCTGCCAGTGGCTCTTCCCAGTCCCAATCTAATCAAACAGTACCAACTCCCACAACTTGCTCATTTTACACTTCGGTCTGACTCAGAGACAAACTAAAGAAATAACATTAACTTCATAATTTAGTCGATAACAGATGAATACAGAAATTACGGAGCAGAACTGTCAAAAGGAAATAGGTGCAAAATGAGTCCATTAGATTGATCTGTGCTAAGATAATAGGGAATTAAAGGGTTTTTTTTAATCAACATGTAACAAGTAAAAGGTTAGTCAGAGGAAGGGGAGAACTGATTAGAGGGATGTACTTTGTTGGTCGACGATACTTCAAGTAAACATAGCACCCTCAATCTCCCTCAGCCTGATGAAGATAAATCACAAGTCACTGAGGAAAGTAAATTTTTAAATCATTTTGACCATATTCTTTCCCTTGGATATGGGATCAAAGCCAGAAAGCTATTGGATTTGATCCAATGATCAAAGGATGGAAAAAGGCCTGCCAGATTAACCTGCCAACTACAGAGACAATGTGGAGAAATTCTAAGAATTTATAATCCTGAACAAAATTAATTATCACTTGGAAGAATGTTGGTTATTAAACAAAATGACAGCCAATGTGGATTTACTAAAAGCAAAATATGTCTGGCAAGCTTGATTTGATGAAACAACAGTGAGTGTAGATGAGGGCTGAACAGTCTTTCAAAAGGTATTTGATAAAGTGTCACATAGTAGACTTGTTGGCAAAACTGGAGCCCATGAGATTAAAGGGTCAGTGATGCAGTGTATTGGCTAAGTCAGAAAACAGAGCATAGTGGTGAACAAGTAAATGGAAAAAAATCAGTAGTGTTCCTCAGGGATTTGGACTATAAATGTAAGAAATGAATTAATGATATGAGCTTGGCTATGGATGGTGTAATCTCAAAGCTGGCTGGGTGGCATAGAATTAGATAATGGAGTAAAAATGAGGAGAGATGTAAAATAAAGCAGACTGGGATAATGCCAGCTAGATGCCCCATAAGATTACAGAAGGATTTGTGCAGGTAGGCATGGAGAACACAACTAGAAACCAGAAACATAAGATGATCACTAATCCAGTTAGAAATTCAGAAGGAGCATCTCTACCAGAGAATGGTTAGAATTTGACTTTGCTACCACATGAAGTAATTAAAATTCATAGTAAAAATGGCTTTAAGGAGTAGATAAGCACATGACAGGATGAGATGAAGAAGATTGGGAGAACTCCCAGGTAAAACATAAATAGCTGGATATTAGGGGCAATTCTTGGCATCACATTTTTGTAAAATGTGAACAAGAGAGAGGAATCATAGAATCCCACAGTGTGGAAACAGGCCATTTGGCCCAACAAATCCACACTGACCCTCTGACGAATATCCCACCCGGACCCATTCCCCTACCCTATTACTCTACATTTCCCCTGACTAAGCACCTAGTCAACACATCTCTGAACACGATGGGCAATTTAGCATGGCCAATTCATCTAACTAGGTAAAAACAAGGACTGCAGATGCTGGAAACCCGAGTCTGGATTAGCATGGTGCTGGAAAAGCACAGCAGGTCAGGCAGCATCCAAGGAACAGGAATATTGACGTTTCAGGCAAAAGGCCTTCGCCTAACTGCACATTTTTAGACTGTGGGAAGAAACAGAGCACCAGGAAAAAATCCACACAGACACTGGGAGAATGTGTAAACTCCACACAGTCACAAAAGACTGGAATCAAACCTGGGTCCCTCGCACCATCAGGCAGCAGTGCTAACCACTGACCCATCATGCCACCAGTAATCCCAATACTGGGAAGTGTTGGGATTGTTCCCCTTGTAGAAGTGAAGGCTTAGCAGTGATTTGATAGAGGAGTTCAATACAAAGAGAGGTTTTGATAAAGTCAGTGGTGTAGAATTGCCTCCAATTGACAAGGTGCTTGGTAGTTGTAGTATAAAGGGTTAATCACTGTTATACTAACAACTAGAGATGCCAGTGATGCCAGATCATATGGAGCTGGGAAAAGAGAGACGAAGCCTCTAATGGAGATCTATTGAGCTATGTCTGTGTAATTCATGCAGTAAAACCATGTATTGTTTCCACTCCCCAGTCTGTAAATGGTACCTCGAACTGGTCAGGATATTTCTCCACTAAACCAGGTGTCTTTCGGGGAAAATAATAAGAAAAAAAGTTCCAGGAAGGAATGAGAAGAAAATTAGTTATGCAGAATTTTGTTGAGCTTGAGAATGCAGAGTCTGAAAAGGGACAAGCATGGTGCTGGAGCAATGTAAAATGGGAGAAAAATAGATATTATAACAGATAGTTACTGAAAAGACATTGGAATCAAAATAAAATGATTTTACTGCCTTTTGCAATACAAAATTCAGCGGCTTCACTTCCTTCCAACAATGAAAAGGCATTGTGTATTTAATAAACTGAAGTGCCCCAATGCACTTCACAGGTGGTTAAAATTGGGGAGAAGCAGGTTTTCCTCCAACAGCTCAAGACAGTAGGATCAGTTGGAGCAGATGAAATGTATTTCATCTGAGACACTGTCAATTATGCAACATGATCCAAGGCTTAATGCATTCGCCACGATACTCCTTCTAGCCTGATGATCCTTGTCCCCAATTTGTGGATCAGGTGTCACAGCAAGCCCACTCTTTGCTGGAAACTTGCTGCTCCACTGCACGACAGATCTCATGTAGCTAATGTACAATGTCTTTCATCGTCCCGTGCTGCTGCTTACTGAGGGACCTTGGCTGGGCCTCAGCTCCTGTGAATGACCACAACATGTCGGAGAAGAGCTCACTCTGCAGATAAGTCCATGTACCTGAATTGAGAAGCTGTAGCAGCATATAGAACCACTATCCTGTGACAGAGGTATGTACTCCTTGCTAACAGGCATCTCCATCACCGACCCTCTGAAGAGTAACCCACCCAGACCCATTTCCCTCTGACTAATGCACCTAACACTACGGGCAATTTAGCGTGGCCAATTCACCTGACCTGCACATCTTTGGACTGTGGGAGGTAACCGGAGCATCCGGAGGAAACCCACGCAGACACGGGGAGAATGTGCAAACTCCACACAGACAGTCGTCCAAAGTGGAATCGAACCTGGGACCCTGGTGCTGTGAGGCAGCAGTGCTAACCACTTTAATCTTCCGTGCCGATCTTTAATCTTCACTTTTACAGTGTAACTGGTGAATCTGCCAGAGACAGGCTGGTGACTCCAAAACACCCCTTGGAGGAGGGTTCCTGCATGAAATGTGAAATCAGAGCATTCCCAATCCAGGACACCTTTGTGGAAAACCAGTATGGGAGTGCACCCCTTTGTGTTTTGCTTTGCCACTCTTCATCTCAATTGAATGGTTGTTGTCATTCCTGGAAGTTGGAACCATTACTAGAAATATGACAGTTCATTCTCCAGTGGAAATTGTTTTATGAACACATACTCTGCCAGGAGTTAACTGAATTACTCAATCCTTTCCTTCCACCTTGTCATTTGCTCCAATGAAGTTGTGCAAGTCATGTTCTCGATGGCCAATGACCAGTGTCCGATGTATAACTGGAAATTGTCTTCATGCTCTGAATAGGATGTACGTGATGGAGCAGCACTTTGATAGTTGGGAGGTTTGCTTCCTGACTGCATTGATCCCATTTCTGTTGTACTGCGTGTCCCTGATCTCTCCAACATCTCCATGCTTTAGTTCAGAAACTTGAAGGAATTGTATTACTGCAGTTAGATAGGGTCGAAAAGTGTAGCCCTGGAAAAGCACAGCAGGTCAGACAGCATCCGAGGAGCAGGAAAGTCGATGTTTTGGGCATAAGCCCTTCATCAGAAATGTGGGATAGGGGTGGGAGGGGGTGTGGGGAGGGGGCCGAGAGATAAATAGGGTGGGGCTGGGGCTGGGGGAAGATAGCTGGGAAGGCGATAGGTGGATGAGGGTGGGAGGTAATTGTGATAGATCGGTGGGTAGGGTGGAGCAGATAGGGTGAGAAGGAAGATCGATAGGGATGATAGGTCAAGAGTTGGAGGGTTGGATCTGGGATGAAGTGGGGGGAGGGGAGATTTGGAAACTAGTGAAATTGATGTTGATGCCGTGTGGTTGAAGGATCCCAAGACAGAAGATGAGGCGTTCTTCCTCCAGTCGCTGGATGGCTTGGATTTCGTGGTGGAGGAGGCCCAGGACTTGCATGTCCTTGGGGAGTGGGAGGGGCAGTTGAAGTGGTTGGCCACAGAGCACTGGGAATGTTTGGTGTCTGTATCCAAGAGGGATTCTTTGAAAGACTTTGCGGGTTGGTGTCTTGTCTCCCTGCTGTAGAGGAGATCACATCAAGACCAACAGGTATAGGAGATGAGATTGGTGGATGTGCAGGAAATTCTCTGCTGGATGTGAAAAGATCCTTTGGGGCCTTGAACAGAGGGGAGGGAGGAAGTGTGGGCACAGGTCTTGCGGCAGGAAGAGAAGGTGCCAGGTGTGGAGGGTGGGTTGGAGGGGTGCATAGGACCTAACGAGGGAGTCGTGGAGAGAACGGTCTCTGTGGTACGCAGATAGCGGTGGGAAGGAAAATATATCTCTGTGGTGGGGTCTGATTCTAGGTGGTAGAGAATTATGCGCAGTATCCAGAGATTAGTGCGTTGGAGGTGAGGACCAGGAGGGTTCTAACCTTTGATGGTTGGAGGAGTGGGATCCAAGGGCGGAGGGCTGGGAAGTGAAGGAGATGTGCTGAAGGATGTTGTTGATTATGTGGGAGGGGAATCACTGTCTTTGAAATTGGACACCATCTGGGATGTTCTGGAGTCATACTGCTCTTCCAGGGAGCAGATACAGCGGAGGCAGAGGAATTGGGAGTAAGGGATCACATTTTTGCAAGAGGGGGTGGAAGGAAGTGTAGTCCAGGTGGCTGTGGGAGTCAGTGCATTTGAAATAGATGTCCATGTTGAGTCGGTCGCCAGAGATGGAGTCCAAAAGGTCCAGGAAAGGGAGGGAGATTAGACAAGGCCTTGGAGAGATCATGCCTGGAATTTTAAAGTTCAAATAGGGCTGGACAGACTAGATGCAGGGAGGATTCTTCTTTTGATTGGGGGGTCTAGAACGAGGGGACACAGTCTCAGTATATAGGGTAGACCATTCACAACTGAGATGTGGAAATTCTTTTCACCCAGAAGGTAATGAACCTGCGGAATTCTCTTAGACATAAGGTTATGGAGGTCTTGATCAAGAGATTGATCAATTTTTAGATACTGAAGATATTGAGGAATATGGGGAAACAAGTGGGATAATGACATTTGAGATAGAGGTTCAGATTTGATCTTGTTGAATGATGGGGTGGACTCAACAGTACTGACTGGCTTACTCTTGCTTCATGTTTCTATAATGGTTGTCATTTCCTGATGGAGGCATTTCTAATGAGTACACTGACAATCTCCTCCAGTACCTCAAGTCCCAGCAATGTTGAGAAGGAATCAATTGTCATAAAACCCCATATGGGTCACTGATGTCCTGCAGGGGAGGGAAATATGCCATCCTTACATGGCCTACATGTGATTCCGGACCCACAGTAATATTGACCCTTAGCTGTCTTCTGCAAGTTATTCCACATTGCGTTCGTTCGTTCGTTCGTTCGTTCGTTCGTTCTATCTATCTATCTATCTATCTATCTATCTATCTATCTATCTATCTATCTATCTATCTATCTATCTATCTATCTATCTATCTATCTATCTATCCTTCCCAAGGACAGCTAGGGATGTGTAATAAATGTTAATCCAGCCAGTGATTTCACATCCTGTGAGTAAATGAATTAAATAAAATCTGCTAGTATATCATGATCTGCTCTATAGGCAATGCTTTTGCCTGTTCCATCATGCTGTGTGATACAGAACAACCTTCTCTGTAAATGAGATGTCCAATCTGGTGTCAGGGCCTTTAGTAAATTTAAAATGTTGCTGGCAACTCAGTGATTACTCATTGTCTAATCAGGGTTAACCAACTTACCCACAAACAAGACAAAAGACTCTTATCCGTTTAAGTTGTACCCAATCCTTCACCTCACACTGTTCCTGCCTAACATCATCCTGAGTGAAATTCTGATCCCCGCTTTCTTCACCTCCAGTGTCAATCATCAGTGCCCATCAGATGTGACTGTTCTGTAGTGCCTATATACAACGAGAAAACAAGAACCTGCATTTCTATCACAATCATCGGGATATACAAGGTTCTTTGTAGCCAATGAATAGTTCAGAAGTATTACAATCCAGGAAAAGAGTCAGCCAATTTACATGGAAGGCTTAGAAAATAGGAGCAGGAGTAGGGCTTTTGGCCCTTTGAAACAGTTCCATCCTTCAAATGATCTCGGCTGACCATCCAACTCTCTCCTGCCTTTGCTTTCTTCCCATACTCTTTGATCTCTTTAGCACTCAGAATGAAATTAACTCCTTCTTGAAAACATTGGGTGTTTTTGCCTCAGTTTTCTGTGGCAGAGAATTCCACATGCTCACCACTCACTGGGTGGAGCAACTTCTCATCATCTCTGTCCTTAAGTGGCTTAACCACAGCAAGATCCAATAAACAACAACGTGATAACTGACTAGGTCATTCGCCTATTTAGTAACACTGGTCGACTGGGAAACATTGTCTGGGACATGAGAGAAACAGTTTACTCCCCTGGTAGTTTGTGTTCTGAGAGAAGGATACGTAAAGTAATAGAGCTGGTGCATTTGGGACGTGTTTTAAAGAATAGAAAGTCTCCCCAAAGCCCTAGCTATCGTCAGTTGTTCAGCACTCAAGCTGAACATGCTGATTGTAGCTGGGAATTACTTAGAATTACAAGACCAAAACAGATTGGTTGGCCTGACCAACAGTTTTCATTTCAAAGAACTGTTTGTACATCATAAAGCAATGTTTTTCTTCTCAAACTAATTTCAGAAAACATTGGAGTTTGTGTTTTTTTTGATGACCTTGGCTGAAAAAATTCCAATTACTTTTATTGTTCTTTAAATTGATTTCCCTGAGATTTTCCAATGTTCAGTAATTTCTATCAGTACAGAAAAGGGAGCAAAGCCTGAAAGGAACAAATGTTGGCAATTCTTGATGCTGACTTGTTTTAATACTTCTAGAAATTAAATCTGCTGTACACACAGATAAGCGCTGGCAGCAGTATCCTGCTAGTTTGATAGGTGTGTTCACCTGAGTGAGAATGCTGCTGTGAACGACTCAAACTCAAGACTCGGATTTCTGGGAAAGGTCCAAGATTTTGACGCATTCTGGCTTCTAAGAATGTTACATTTTCACATTACAGCATTCATACAAAATTAGGAGCTCATTTTAAAGCAAATGTACATCCAGGGTATGACATTCATTGTTGCAATGCAGACATATACGGACTTACAATGCATTAGTCCATGTGAAGGGCTGTATGATATACATAGAGTTGCAGAATTGTTACAGTGCAAGGAGGCCATGCGTCCCATTGTGCTTGCACCAGTTCTATAATCCAGTGTGAGTCTCCTGCCTTTTTTCCCAAATTCCTGCATACCATTTCTATCCAAATAATCATCTAGTGCCCCTCTTGAACGCCTCCATTGAACCTCCCTCCATCACATTTCCAGGCAGTGCATTCCAGACTCTAATTACTTGCTGCTTGTTAAAAAAAATTATTCTCTCATCATGCTCACTTCTTTTTGCACAATTCTTTGAAACACTTGATGAAGCTCCAGCTAAAAGTGTGACTATTCCAAAGTTAGGAGAGCCAGAAACCATACGACCTCCAGCAGAAATGTCTGCTGTGTAAACAACTTAAGTCATTTTAAATTTGAAATAGCTTCTTCATGTCACAAGCTATTGGCTCAATAAGGCAAACAGTAATGTGACTCCATACAGCACCTTCAGATGCTCGATTACCTACTGCCAACACATATATTACTCAACTTCTTCAATACCGTTTCTCAGCAATACAACTTGAAACCATACCCATCGCTACCTCACCACCAACTCTGACATTATCACCACTGTCAGCCTTGGTTGATCTGCATTATCCCTGATATCCATGACTGGATGAACAAAGGTTTCCTCCATAAACTCTAATCCCTGTTTTTTTCATGGCAACTGTCTGAAGCTGGACCAGTCTTGGCATTGCATTTGACTCTGAGATTAAATTCTTATTGTGCTGTCATGAAGGTTACCAGTCTCCATCTCAATAAAATAGCTGACACTGCTCAGCTGCTGGTGAAACTATCATTCTAGCCTTTACTTGGGAATTGACTGTTCCATCACAGGCCATTACAAAAGTTTGCTTTGGATCCCTTTTTAAATATGAGGTCATTCAAAATCAAGATGTCCTGATCATAATTTGCGCAAAGTCTTGCTTCTCTTCTACCTTTGCATTCCCTACTTTAGACTGATTCCTGGTTAAGGAAATACTCAATTGAAAAAAAAATTGTCCTTGTTTGCAAGAGGTGAGAGATTGAGACTGAGAAAATTGATGAACTCTTTCTGCAAAAACAAAGTACATGTGCCTTGGTCTAAATCTCAATGATGACTGTTAATATGCTGTGCCAATGTCTGAGTGGAGCCTTGGATTCATATAATTGAATGGAATGACCATAATTGATCCACAGTTATGTTGCTACTTCCTTCCATCTGGGATTGTTCCTGATCCATCATTGAACTTATGCATTACGTCAAAAAATTCCAAACCAGGCCACGAAGAACTGACAACAAGCTCAATAACAAGATCAGTTGGCCAATTAACCAAATTAATTTGGTTAATTTGGGGCGGCACATTGGCTCAGTGGTTAGTACTGTTGCCTTACAGTACCAGGGACCCAGGTTCAATTCCAGCCTCAAGCTACATGGAGTTCGCACATTCTCCCCGTGTCTACATGGGTTTCCTCCGGGTGCTCTGGTTTCCTCCCACAATCCAAAGATGTGCAGAAGAGGTGAATTGGCCATGCTAAATTGCCCTTAGTTCAAAGTTTGTGAGAAGATTTGTAACTCGGGTGCTCGTTGTTGTGGTTCTGTTCGCCGAGCTGGGAATTTGTGTTGCGGACATTTCGTCCCCTGTCTAGGTGACATCCTCAGTGCTTGGGAGCCTCCTGGGAAGCGCTTCTGTGTTGTTTCCTCTGGCATTTATAGTGGTTTGTCTCTGCCGCTTCCGGGTGTCAGTTCCAGCTGTCCGCTGCAGTGGCCGGTATATTGGGTCCAGGTCGATGTGTTTGTTGATAGAATCTGTGGATGAGTGCCATGCCTCTAGGAATTCCCTGGCTGTAATCTGTTTGGCTTATCCTATAATAGTAGTGTTGTCCCAGTCGAATTCATGTTGCTTGTCATCTTTTTGTGTGGCTACTAAGGATAGCTGGTCGTGTTGTTTCGTGGCTAGTTGGTGTTCATGGATACGGATCGTTAGCTGTCTTCCTGTAGTGTTTTGTGCAGTCCTTGCATGGGATTTTGTACGCTACGTTGGTTTTTGCTCATGCTGGGTATCGGGTCCTTCGTTCTGGTGAGTTGTTGTCTGAGAGTGGCTGTTGGTTTGTCTGCTGTTATGAGTCCCAGTTATGACTGATGGTGTGGTAACTGGTTATAACAGGCTATATCAGTTTTTGTTGGATAGTACGTAACTGGGCGATTTTCTATCTTGCTGAGTATAAGCCACTTCAGTACTTTACTGGAATATCATGGTCGTAGTTGTCTGGCTGTCATTTCAGAAATGTTCTTGATGTATGATAATGTGGCTAGACGTGATGGTACAGAGAACACCGAACGGAGAATTCACCCCAAAGGTATACAGAAAAGCCACACACACAGACCAAGTTCTAAACTACGAAAGCAACCACCCCAACACACACAAAAGAAGTTGCATCAAGACACTGTTCAAAAGGGCCACAACACACTGCAGTACACCAGAACTGCAAAAAGAGGAAGAAGAACACTTCTCCAATGTATTCGCCAAAAACGGATACCCCCGCAATTTCATCAACAGATGCCTGAGGGAAAGACAACAGAATGAGGACATGCCACAACCCAAAGGACTAGCCACATTACCATACTACAAAAATCCATGTTTGAACCAAGGCTATAATGAGGTCAGGAGCTGAGTGGTCCTGGAGGAACCTAAACTGAGTATGACTGAGCAGGTTATTGCGAAGTAAGTTCGGTTTGATAGTAGAGTTCATGTCACCTTCTATCAATTTACTGATAATCAAGTAGACTGATGGTGTGGTAACTGGTTATAACAGGCTATATCAGTTTTTGTTGGATAGTACGTAACTGGGCGATCTTCTATTTGCTGAGTACAAGCCACTTCAGTATTTTACTGGAATATCGTGGTTAGCAAAAATCTCAGTGCTGTTACCAGAATGTTGTCAAGGCCCATCAACTTCTCTACATCAATTGTTTCAGTCATTTCTTAATGTCACAACTTGTGAAATAAATTGGCCAGCAGGAAGAGATCAATGAGTTAGTGACTCATTCACTCTCATTACTTTCACACAACTAGAGTGAGGTTATGGGGAAGAAAGGTTGGAAAAGAGAATTGAAGGGATGAGAAAGTAGGAAGAGAAAACACATGAGAATTGGAACTGGAGAAAAAGTCAGTGGAAGGGAGAACCATAACCGCAACACAGGCTATCTAAGAGGGTAAGAGATTCATAAAGGTTGAGCAATTCATCAACTTCACCAACACATTTCACCCTGACCTTAAATTTACCTGGACCATCTCTGACACCTCCCTCCCCTTCCTGGATCTCTCCATCTCCATTAATGACGACCGACTTGACACCGACATTTTTTACAAACCCACCGACTCCCACAGCTACCTGGAGTACACCTCTTCCCACCCTACCTCTTGCAAAAATGCCATCCCGTATTTCCAATTCCTCCGCCTCTGCCGTATCTGCTCCCAGGAGGACCAGTTCTACCACAGAACACACCAGATGGCAATTTCCCTCCCCACTTGGTTAAAGATGCCCTCCAACGCATCTCGTCCACGTCCCGCATCTCTGCCCTCAGACCCCATCCCTCCAACCGTAACAAGGACAGAACGCCCCTGGTGCTCACCTTCCACTCTACCAACCTTCGCATAAATCAAATCATCTGCCGACATTTCTGCCACCTCCAAACAGACCCCACCACCAGGGATATATTTCTCTCCCCACGCCTTTCCGCCTTCCGCAAAAACCGTTCCCTCCGTGACTACCTGGTCAGGTCCACGCCCCCCCCTACAACCCACCCTCCCATCCTGGCACCTTCCCCTGCCACCACAGGAATTGCAAAACCTGCGCTCACACCTCCTCCCTCACCCCCATCCAACATCCATCAAAGTTTTAGCTGCACATCCACTAATATCATTTATTGTATCCGTTGCTCCCGATGCGTTCTCCTCTACATTGGGGAGACTGGACGCCTCCTAGCAGAGCGCTTTAGGGAACACCTCCGGGACACCCACGCCAATCAACCACACCGCCCTGTATTCCCATATTTCAACTCCCCCTCCCATTCTGCCAAGGACATGGAGGTCCTGGGCCTCCTTCACTGCCACTCCCTCACCACCAAACGCCAGGAGGAAGAACGCCTCAACTTCTGCCTCAGAACACGTCAACCCCAGGGCCTCAATGTGGACTTCAACAGTTTCCTCATTTCCCCTTCCCCCACCTTACCTCAGTTCCAAACTTCCAGCTCAGCACTGTCCCCATGACTTGTCCTACCTACCTATCTTCTTTTCCACCTATCCACTCCCCCCTCCCCCCTGACCTTCTTCCCCTCCCCCACCCACCTATTGTACTCTATGTTGCCGTCTCCCCACCCCCACCCTCCTCTAGCTTATCTCTCCACCCTTCAGGCACTCTGCCTTTATTCCTGATGAAGGGCTTTTGCTGGAAACGTCGATATTGCTGCTCCTCGGATGCTGCCTGAAGTGCTGTGCTTTTCCAGCACCACTCTAATCTGGACTCTGGTTTCCAGCATCTGCAGTCATTGTTTTTACCTAAGAGATTCATACAGAAAGGGAAGAAGGGGAGAGCAATAATACCAAGAGAAAACATGTATTTACAGCATGATTACATTATAGGTTTAAGATAATTAATCCAATCTAGCCTTTTCAATGCTGGGAGTGGGTGTGGGTGAGTGCAAATGTAAATAGTAGGTCTTCAGAAAAGCATTTGATGAAGCCATGTCTCTTTAGGGCAAATTGGACACTATTGGAAAAGTCAAGTGTTGAGAAACATAGACATGGAAGAGGGTTTAATAAGCATATCTTCTGAGGTTCACTGAAAATCAGAAAATGCTAATGCTGTGAAGTAGACAGACTTGGTGACAAAAATAGCCAGGGAAGATTACAGAGTGAGGGACAAAATGTCTGATGATAAGGAATCTGCCCAATGATTAAACATAAGCTTGACATTAGCAGCAAGTAAACACATTATGGTGAGGAACTTTAAGCTTGACAGTGAATAATAGAGTTGAGACTGTGTTGCTGGGCAAGCACAGCAGGTCAGGCAGCATCCGAGAAGCAGGAGAATCGATGTTTTGAGCATAAGCCGAAGGGTAGGGGGGAGAGGAGGAGGTGGTGTGTGTGAACATGACGAGGGAGTCATGAAGGGAATGGTCTCTCTGGAACGCTGATAAGGATAGGGAAGGAAATACATCTCTAGTGGTGGGGTCCATTTGGAGGTGGTAGACTTGGCGGAGGATGTTGCAATCTATGCGGAGGTTGGTGGGTGGAAGGTGAGGACCATGGGGTGTTCTGTCCTTGTTGCACTGGGAGGGTTTCAAGGGTGGTGGTGCGTGAAATGGAGGAGATGCGCTGGAGGACATCGTCAACCACGAAGGAGCCAACTGGGACTTTCTGAGGTGGAATTGGTCATCCTGGGAACAAATGCAGCGGAGGGGAGGAATTGGGAAATAGGGATGGGGTTTTTAGAGGAGATGGACTAGGAGGAGGTGTAGTTTATGTAGCTGTGGGGGTGGTGCCAGTGTAACTGTGGAAGATGGACTATTCCATGTATCAGACAATTAGGCAGGCATAGCTGGGTCCCATGTGGGTGCCTAAGAGTACCCCTTTAGTTTGGAGGAAGTGGTAGGATTGGAAGGAGATCTTCTTGAGGGTGAGGACCAATTCAGCCCGGCAGATGAGGGTGTTGGTGGAAGGATACTGGTTGGGATGGCATTAAAGGAAGAAACGGAGGGCTTGGAGACCTTCGTCATAGCGGATCCATGTGTACAGGGACTGGATGTCCAAGGTGAAGATGAGGTGTTGGAGGCTGGGGAAACAAAAATCTTGGAGGGGGTGAAGGGCGTGGGTGGTGTCATGAGCATAGGTGGGGAGTTCCTGGACTAAGGGGGTCAGGACAGTGTCAAGGTAGAAAGTGAATAATGCAGCAAAAATGGAGTTGAGACAAACTAGAAGCAAAGAGAAATGGCAAAACTTATAGTTAAACAAAGGACTACCTTCAAAGAAGAGATAGTTTGGACATAGGAGAAAGTGGGGACTGAAGATGCTGAAGGGTCAGAAATTTCTTTCTAAATGAAATTGAAGATAAAAACTAAGCTAAAGTAGAAGAAATATGTTTATTGTACCAAGTACAAAATACAACTGGAAACCAAGCTGGATGCAAAATTGTTTTTTAGATTACTTACAGTGTGGAAGTCCCAACAAGTCCTTCGACCCAACAAGTCCACACCGACCCTCCAAAGAGCAACCCACCCAGATCCATTCCCCTCCATTTACCCCTTCACCTAACACTACGGGTAATTTAGCATGGCCAATTCACCTAACCTGCACATCTTTGGACTGGAAGGAAGTAAAAAAAACAATTGAGAATAGCAAGCAGAGACAAAGCTAAGAGGTCTGAATCTGAATTCATGTCGCATTCAAAACAAAGTGAATGATTTGATCACACACGTTGAAGGAAATAGATATGATCTGGTAGGCATTACAGAGGCTTGACTTCAGGATAACAAGGATTGGATTCTGAATATTGAGCTTGATACAGACATTCAGGAAAATCAATAATAATAGGTACTCCAACAATGAGTAACTTCATCGTTCACAGTGAATAACTTCCTTAGCTGTGACATAGTTTTTAGTACAGTGTAACCATTTTGTACTTTAGTTTCAAATGTGTTAGATAATAGATTTTACTTTTCATTTCTATAAAGTTCGCCTTCCCCCACCCCCCCCCCCCCCCCCCCCCCCACAACAAGCATTGGAAAGTCATTTCTAGCAGTGAATTACAAAGAGCTTTTGCAAGAAAGTATAAAGATTATAAAGACAGGTTAAAAGATTCAATCAGATGCATGTATAATGTACACAAAATGTATACATTAATGTACACAAAGTGAGACTTTTACAACTTCAGAGAGACAGGTGGTCAGAGACTGGAATCAGCTCAGAAGAACAGTCATATCAATAGAAGGACAGTGAGCTTGTGGTGCCTCCAGACTAGAAAGATCACTTTAGATTTTATAGCAGTCCAAGGAAAAGGGGCTAGAAAAGAACTCTGAGCATCTCTTGTGACTCATTGGAAAGAGTTAGTCAGTCATTCTTTAAGTTTACGTAGGGATAGTAACAGAGAGATTGACGCTTAGTGAATGTGAAGGAAATGTTTACAGCCTCATTAGTTAACAATGAAATGGAAGAGTTAAGGTGTGTGTGGTAGTGGAGTTGATCATTGTTAACAGGCTTGGTGGGAAAAGGGCTGACATTTTTCTTTCTGCTGTTCATGTTAAGACTTATCTAAATTGCCTTTTATTTTATTTGGTCATGAGACATGGTTATCGCTGGCTGGGCCAATATCTAATACCGGTCCCTGATTGCCCTTGAGAATGTAGTGGTGAGCTGCCTGCTTGAACCACTGCAGTCCATGTGTTATACGTAGACCCACAATGCTGCTAGGAAGGGAGTTCCAGGATTTTTGACCCTGGAACACTGAGGAAATGTATTTCCAAGTCAGGATAATGAGGGACTTGGAGAGGAACTTGCAGGTGGTAGTGTTCCATGCATCTGTCCTTGTCCTTCGAGCTGGAAGTGATTCTTGGTTTGGAATATCATTAACACTGAGTATCCACAATTTGACAGTGAAAAAATGTTCATTTACAGAATAGGCTGGGAAGTGGCAGATGGAGTTTAATTCAAATAAATGTGAGGTGCTGCATTTTGGGAAAGCAAATCTTAGCAGGATTTATACACCTAATGGTAAGGTCCCAGGGAGTATTGCTGAACAAAGAGACCTTGGAGTGCAGGTTCATAGCTCCTTGCAATTAGAGCTGCAGCTAGATCGGATCGTAAAGAAGGCGTTTGGTATGCTTTCCTTTATTGGTCAGAGTGTTGAGTACAGGAGTTGGGAGGTCATGTTGCAGCTGTACAGGACATTGGTTAGGCCACTGTTGGAATATTGCATACAATTCTGGTCTTCTTCCTATCGGAAGGATGTTGTGAAACTTGAAAGGGTTCAGAAAAGATTTACACGGATGCTGCCAGGGTTGTAGGATTTGATCTATAGGGAGAGGCTGAACAGGCTGGGGCTGTTTTCCCTGGAGTATCGAAGCATGAGGGGTGACCTTGTAGAGGTTTACAAAATTATGAGGGGCATGGATAGGATAAATAGGCAAAGTCTTTTCCCTGGGTTCAGGGAGTCCAGAACTAGAGGGCATAGGTTTAGGGTGAGAGGGGAAAGATATAAAAGAGACCTAAGGGGCAACCTTTTCACACAGTGGGTGGTACATATATGGAATGAGTTGCCAGAGGATGTGGTGGAGGCTGGTACAATTGCAACATTTAAGAGGCATTTGGATGGGTATATGAATAGGAAGGGTTTGGAGGGATATGGGCCGGATGCTGGCAGGTGGGTCTAGATTGGGTTGGGATATCTGGTCGGCATGGACGGATTGGACCGAAGGGTCTGTTTCCATGCTATACATCTCTATGACTACGACTCTATTTCATCATCAGCCATACTGGCCTCCTCCAGAGGTCCCCAGTTCCAGTGTTTAGCTGATTGACATTAAGCAATATCAATAACAAGTTGTAATTGGCAGATACTACAAGGCTATGGGCCCTAACACTATTATAGAAATGGTAGTGAAGACTCGTGCTTCAAAACTTACCATACAACAAGTATAGCTGTTCCAGTACAGCTACAACACTAGCATCTACCCAACAATGGGGAAAATTGCCCAAATGTGTCTAGTTTACAAAAAAAAGGTAAATCCTTTAAAAGTTACAGTCCCATTTGATCATCAGTAGTGTACTGGAAGTTGTCGCCAAGTGTCACATTCAGCAATAACCTAGTCACTGAGACCCAGTTTGGGGTATACCAGAATTACTCAACTCCTGGCCTCATTACAGCTTTGGTTCAAACATGGACAAAAGAGCTGAATTCCAGAGATGAGGTGAGAGTAACTACCCTTGATAACAACCCAGCATTTGACCAAGTGTGGAACCAAGAAAGACTGAAGTCAATGGAAATTGGGGAAAATGTCTCTATTGGTTGGAATCACAACTGGCCTATGGGATGATGGTTATGGTTGTTGGAGGTCAGTCATCTCAGTTCCAGGACATCTCTGTAGGAGTTCCTCAGAATGGTGTCCTATGATAACTATCTTTATCAGTGACCTTCCCTCCAACATAAGGTCAGAAGTGGAGATGTTCACTGATTATTCCACTAAGTTCAGAACCATTTTCAATTGCTCAGGTACTGAAGCAGTCCATATCCCAATGCAGCAAGATTTAATCACTACCCAGCTTTGAGCTGACAAGTGAAAATTAACACTTATCAAGCCACTTACCATTCTAACTTGGAAATATATCACCATTCCATCAGTGTTACTGGATCAAAATCATGGAACTCCCTCCCTAATAACATTGTGGAAGAATTTACACCAAATGAACTGCAGTGTTTAGATAAGATAGCTCACCACACAATTTCAAGTGGAAGTATTTATAAGTAACAAATCTTAAACCAAACAAGGAAGCCTGCGTCCCATGAATGGATGAAGAAAAATTATAAATTGAGTGTGAGCATCCTCAATGTTGACACGGTGTAATCACATCATTGACAATTTGTATAAAAGCAAAATACCACTGATGCTGACACCCGAAGTAAACACTAAAAAGTTGGAGAAACTCAGCAAATCTGGCAGAATCAATGGAAAGTGAAATAGATTCAAGTCTAGCATGACTCTTATTCAGACAACTGTAACAGTTGTAACCCCATCATTGAGAATGAGCAATCTCTTCGTTGAGCGTAATCTCACCATTGACAGTGAGTAATTTTATCATTGAGTATTAGTAACCCTATTAAGAGTGAGTAACCTTTTGAAAGAGAGTGAGTAATTTCATTAGTGAGTGTGAGTAATTTTACAATTAACAATGAGCAAACTTGCCATTGATAGTGAGTATGGTCAGTTCACATTGGGAGATCTCATTAATAACAGTAATTAACTTCTTTATTGAGAACCAGTAACCTCATCAATTCACGGCTTCCAATCTTTCCAATCAGCTACAAATTTGTGGAAGTCATCAGGATTGTTTTTTATGCTGTTGTATGTTTTCTGTGTTTGCCTTCCTAGAAACTTGAAAACATTTTAACTGAAATAATTTCTTGGAAGTCTTCTTGCCTCTGAGGAGTTAATAATGTTTGATTAGAGTTCTGTTAGATTCCTTGGAGACTTTTTGTTTGTGTTCACTGGTGCTGACCAGGGAAAGGAATTTAATCTGTTTCATGAATGATGCGGTAAATTACAGCTTCAGGCGAGCCTGCTATCTGGGAAATTAGACAATGCAATGACAATTAAGGATGTAATAGGCTGCTTTTGTTGGTTTAATGCAGAAATGCTGGGAAAGATTTTATATTGGGTACCTTTGTGATGTTTCTGGGTCAGCATCTATTTCAACAACATTATATGAACATGTAACTGTCCATTCAGATCCATGGCTATGTTATCCAAGAATCATTCTTTATATTGTTGTGATACTAGCCAATGAAATCTGGATCCCAAGATAAAACCTGGCTTGATGGATCATAAATTTCATTTTATAGATGTTTACCATGTTGGTTAGGGTAGACAATGGCCTTGTGGCATTATCACTAAACTAATCATTCAGAGAGGTCCAAGTAATGTTCTGGGGATGGATTTGAATCCTTCCATGAGAAATGGTGGAATTTAAATTCATTACGAAAAATCTGGAATTAAGATAACCAATGAGCCATTATCGATTGCGATAAGAAACCCCGTCTGGCTCATGGATATTCTTTATTGAAGGAAATCTGCTGTAGGAACCTGGAGTGGCCAGCTTGTGACTCTAAACTCATAGCAATATGGTTCATTCTTATCTGCCCTGAGCCATTAGTGATAAGAAATAAATGCAGGCCTAGCCAGCAATGCCCATATCACCTTGAACATATTCACATGAGACACTCAATATTGTTTAATAAATGACCACAGCTTTATTATAGAAAATGAAAAAAAAGCAATACATATCTAACAGTTTAGACATATTTTAGCATGAACAGCAAAAATAAAATTACATTCTGTTCTCCAGAAGTATCCTTTGCAGATACTCAATCTCAGGATAGTACCATTCTGAACTTTATTTAATTTCTTACTTAACTAACTCTTTCTAGGTTTAAAAGCCGAAAGACATATTTCCAATTCCGGTAATCTAAACCTCATCTCAGTTCAGACAGCTTGAAACCTTGGAAACAAACTCTTCCAGCTTGGAGAATTAACAAACTAAAACCTTTCTGTGAGAATGAAGCTGAGCTTTTAAACTGAAATAGTTGATTCTTTTGAACTGCACAAAAAGAGAAGCCTAGTTGTCCTTGATGTGTTTAGTTTACATATCCCCTCTTTGTAAACCCTTCATCAGTTAACAATATACGAGTTCTTCTAAGCATATAACTGAAGTCACCTGTATTCGCTGTTCCAAATGACTTTCTGGCCTCTTTAAAGAAAAATTATCACACATTACGGAAACAAGCAACTATTTTACCACTAATTTGAAATCCTTAGAAAATGATAGTGATGTACTAGAGACTTTTACATATTGTGATAATCCTCAACAGTGAGGAGTATCAGGTGGTTTAATAAACAAACTCATCAAATCTGAGCCCAATACTGACTTCAAATATCATCCAACTCACTTTCCTGGCAGTAGGATCATTGGATGATGGTTAATAGAAGAAATACTGGATTTTTATCTCACTGCTGCACATAAATGCACAAAGTCCAATCTGAACATTTATGCAGCAGAACTACTGGTCAGAATCTTTTGTCCCCACAAGTTTACAGACACCACCATTCTGGCTTGACTCCAGAGTGCTTGTGAACTAATTCACCAATGGAATTTGCTGCTTAAAGTTGACCTTGTGAAAGAATATCCATTTGTTTGAGGGAGAGATGTCAGAAAACTTGTATATCATTCAGGTCAGAGTGATTTGATGGGATGTATTTCTGTAGAACTGAAGTTAGGCTGATATTTTTGACAGCAAATGAAAGATTAGCCTCATAACAGACCTCAAAGATGTTTCTGAATTAAACTGTTTGGCTCTAGGATGAAAGCATCAATTCAGATTCATGCTAAGTTCAATGTCAAAGCTTCAGCTGTTTTCCCCAAACACTTGGCAAGCTCCATCATTCATGCCGTCAGTTTGACTTTGATTTCGGTGAAGGTAGCATTCGACATCTCTGATTACATCCACGTTTCCTTTCTCTCACCTCTGTGTACCAACAGCTGGCAGCTGTAAGTTGATAGACTTGTGGAGAGCTCACGTGTATATGAAGCATAGATTCATATGGGGCAGAAAAGGCCCTTTGACCCATTAAGTCTGCACCAACATAACCATGACTAAATGTGTGCTAATTCCAATTTCCTGTACTTGTCCCATATCCTTGAATATTATTATATTTGAAGTACATTGGCACTTGTGAATATACTAAACACTCGAACAGACCCTTTATATCACAGAACTGTGATGGCCCAGAAGCAGGTCATTCGGCACATTGAAGTGGCTTATTAAATGAACATCATTACCAACTGCCAATCTCCGGCTTTCTCCCCATACAAATTGCACGTTATTTTTATCCACATAACTATCCAATCCCCTCTTGAATGCCTCAATTGAACCTGCCACCATTACATTCCCAGGCAGAGCATTCCATATCCTAACTACTCACTGGGTGAAAATCTTTTTCCTCATTTCCTTCTTGCTTCTTTTGTACATCCCTTTGCATTCTCATCCCTTTGTGCACTCTCCAATGCATTCACATCTTTCCTATAATATGTAACCTAGAGCTGCATACAGTACTCCAGCTGAGATCTAACAATTGTCTTGAACATACCCTAGCACCTAGCACCAATCAACAGCAGATAATCTGAGGATGTGTGAGGATGTCAATTTTGAATACAATTCAGATAAATGTAGTATTGACTCGGTGAAATGCTAGAAATTGTGGAGGCTGAGAAAAACATAGTGGTGCAAATACAGAAAACATGAAAAGCTGATAGTCAGATACAACACTCAATCCAAAAAGCAAATACAGTACTGTCTTTTATCTCACTGTCCCCATCAAACACTCCCAGGACAGGGACAACATGGAGATAGCTACAGAGTACAGCTTCCTCTACATTGTCTTCTTCAAACTCCCCTGACAACTACAGCAGCATAATGCTCCCTGTACACTATCTCTATCAAACAGTCCCTGGATCAGTAAAGTAGAATGTTAGTTAAAGACTGAAGCTCCCATTGTCCCCATCAAAACCTCTCAGGACAGGTATAGAGTAGAGAGCTGTTTATGCTGTCTGCCTCAAACAATTCCAGTGCAGATTCAGTTTGGGGTTCAGTTGAGAGTAAATGCAAAGTGATTCATTTTGGGAGGTTGAATTTGAATGCTGAAGGCAGGTTTAAAGACAGGGTTCTTAGCAGTGTGGAGGAACAACGGGATCTTAGGTTCCATGTACACAGATCCCTCAAAGTTGCCACCGAAGTTGATAGACGAAAGTGAGGATGCTGGAGATCAGAGTCAAGATTAGAATGGTACTGGAAAAGCACAACAGGTCAGGCAGCATCCGAGGAGAAGGAAAAACGATGTTTCAGGCAGGAGCCCTTCATCAGTCCTTCCTGATGAAGGGGTCCTGCCTGAAACATCGATTTTCCTTTTCCTCGGATGCTGCCTGACCTGCTGCGCTTTTCCATCACCACTGTAATCTTGATCCAAGTTGGTAGGGTTGTTAAGAAGGCATAGGGTGATTTGGCTTTCATTAACAGGGGCATTGAGTTTAAGAGCTGCAAGGTTTTGCTGCAGCTCTATAAAACCCTGGTTAGACCACATTTGGAATATTGTGTCAAGTTCTGGTCACCTCATTATACGAAGGATGTACCTACCCTTGATATCTCCCCTATCCCACCAATCACCTTAAAATTATGTCCCCTTGTGATAGCCATTTCTGTCCTGGGAAAAAGACTCTGGCTACCACTCTATCCATTATTATCTTGTACACCTCTATCAAGTCATCTATCATACTTCTTCACTCCCATCAGAAAAGCTCTAGCTCCCTCAACCTTTCTTCATTAAACCTGTCTTCCAGTCCAGGCAGCATCCTGGTAAATCTCTTCTGCACTCTTTCTAAGAGTGCACATCCACATCCTTCCAATAATAAGGCGACCAGAACTGAACACAATATTTCAAGTGTTGTCTAACCTGGGCTCTACAGAGCTTCAGCAGAACCTCATGGCTCTTAAACTCAATCCCCCTGCTAATGAAAGCCAACACACTATACACCTTCTTAACAACCCTATCAACTTAAATAACAGCTCTGCGGGATCTATGTTCCTCCACATTGCCAAGAATTCTGCCTTTTACCATGTATTCTGTATTCATATTTGACCTCTAAAATGAATAACTTCACACTTTACCAAGTTGAACTCCATCAGCCACTAATCAGCGTTGTTCTGCATCCTGTCAATGTCCCGTTGCAACTTACAACAGCCCTCCACACTATCCACAACTCCACCAACCTTCATGTCAGTGGCAAACTTACTAATGCACCATTCCACTTCCTCATCCAAGTCATTTATAAAAATCACAAAGAGCAGAGGACCCAGAACAGATCCCTGTGGAAGACCACTGATCACTGAGCTCCAGGCTGAATAATTTCCATCTACCATCGCCCTCTGTCTTCTATGGGTCAGCCAATTCTGTATCCAGACAGCCAAATTTTCATGTATCACATATGCCTCCTTACTTTCTGAATGAGTCTACCACAGGGAATCTTATCAAACACCTTGATAAATTACATGTACACCACACCCACTGCTCTACCTTCATCAATGTGTTTTGTCACATCCTCAAAGAATTCAATCAGGTTTGTGAGACATGACCTGCCCCTTACAAAGCCATGCTGACTATTTCTAATCAATCTATGGTTTTCCAAGTAATCATAAATCATGGCTCTCAGAATCCTCTCCAATACTTTGCCCACCACAGACGTAAGACTGACTGGTCTATAATTCCCAGAATTATCCCTATTCCCTTTCTTGAACCAGGGAACAACAGTTGCCACCCTCCACTCATCTGGCAGTACTCCACTGAGAATTTTGTTAAATATGAAGGAATATAAAAGATTTAAGGGGGTAATCTAAATGAAGTGTCAAATGAACAATGAAATTGGTAGGGTTGAGAGAGTTATTCTTTTCCCTCTAGTAAGAGGAGGCAATCTTAAAGATAGGCGATGTTAGCAAGCACAAAGGGGAGGAACAAATGGAACTTTCTCATCACAGAAGATGCTGGGACTAAGGACTCAATTGAAAAATTCTGAATGAGGATTGTTGTATTAACAGTATTAAGGACTGTGGAGCCAAGGCATGGAAATGCAGTTAAGATGTGGACACATCTCTCATCTTTCTTCATTCCAATGAGAAAAGCCCTTGCTCCCTCAACCTTTCTTCAAAAGATATGTCTTCCAGTCCAGGCAGCATCTTGGTATATCTCTTCTGCACCCTCTGTAAAGCTTCCACATCCTTCCTACAATGAGGCATCCAGAACTGAACACAGGATTCCAAAAATTGCTCTCCCTCCCAACACCCCCCCCCCCCCCCCCCCCCCCACCCTGCCTCAGCCTCTGGATCAGACTCAAGCTGATATCAGTCAGACAGCACTTGAGAACTAGTGGGTCTGGTGGGTGCCAATAGTATAATGCAGTGCTTTTGACACAGTCTGGGAAGACAAACCAGGGTACAGGCTTCAGTAGGATCTGTGCACGATGACCTGATGCATGCTGGATGAACTTTAACCCGGAGGAGCATGATGTCATACAGGTTGATAGGGAGAACGAGGAGAGGCAACATAAAGCAAAAGATTCAATTCCAAAAGGGATACAGGAACAGAGGGACTGAGGGTATATGTGCAAAGATCATTGAAGGTGACAGGACAGGCTGAGAAAATGATTTAAAAGAAAGCAAAGTGAATTGGGGGCTTTATAGAGAGTAAGTTAAAATAAAAAGAAAATAATTTGTTTGCAGTTTTGGATACCACATCTTAATAAAACAATGAAAACTTTAAAGAGGGTAATAATTATTGCAGGAATATGGGTATTTGATTAAATGGATAGATTGGGGGAAGGCGCATTACTTAATTTTTAAGAGGAGAAGATTGAGATGAGATTTGATAGAGATGTTCACAGTTATGCAGGGGCTAGACAAATTGAATAGAAGAAGCTACACTCCCCCCTCCCCCCTTTGCAGTAGGGTCCTGACCTGATGTAGGTGAATGGTCAAGGAAGCAAAGGGTAAATGAGGAAATCATTTTATACCCAGCTGATTAGAATGTGGAATGAGCTGCCTGAGAGTGAGAACTCCATTCAATCCAAGCTTTCACAGATGAATTGGATCATTACCTGAAGAGAAAACAAAAGGGTTAAGCGAGAAGCTAGGGGAATGGGATTAGCTAAGTTGCTCCTAATTGGGATAACTTTTTCACAAAGAGGATGATGCATATATAGAATGAGTTGCAGGTACAATTACAACATTTAAATGACATTTGGACAGGTACATGAATAGGAACGGTTTAGAGCGATATGGACCAAATGGTAGCAACTGGGACTAGTTTAGTTTGGGAAACCTGGTCAGCATGGATGAATTGGACTGAGAGATCTTTGTCCATACTGTATGACTGTGTGACTCTATAACTCTGAGAACATGACGGGCTGAATAGCTCACATTCAACTTTTAATCCCAATCTGAATCCCCAGTCTGTGGTCCAGCAGCACAGTGAATGGGCCCGAGGGTTCTGGCTTCTGAAAAATCCCTAAAAGTATTCCTACAGTGTGGAAACAGGACATTTGGCCCAACAAGTCCACACTGACTCTATGGAGAACATCCCAGACTCCACCCCCCGACCCTACAGCCCTATAACCCTGCATTTCCCATGGTTAACACACCAAACCCACACATCCTTGGATAATATGGGTAAAGGAGCCCTGTGCTTCATCCAAAGCTTAATGTGGTCCGAGATTTGAAGCCATTTTCTCTCATGAAGAAGAGCCTGCATGAATAAAATCAAAGCTTAATTAACCCAATTCCTAATGACTATGGTCTTGCTAAGCATTGTCCAGATTGTGCTGAGTTCAGGCACTTTCTTTTGTCAATGTTGCATGCGCTGGGATCAAGGAACGGGCAGTCTGTAAGATAGCATTCATGTGTTGAATTCCCTTATAAAGGTCCAGTGCATAATGACAGAATGCACCATGAAAACCTTTAACGAGCTTGCAATCATTCCTAGATATTAACTCCCACATCTTCTCTTTCCAGTATAAACTTCAGTGTTTTTGCCCTATCCTATAATGGCCAGATCCCATACTGCATCAATTCTGGTGAATGCCATCACTTGGCCTTTCTTCAAGGTCATTCAGACTCTACACTGCAGGATCTGAATTAGCTGTCCGCACTGTTTCAATAAGTTCATTATGAATACCCAAGATTTTCTCCTGAGCTACCTCATGCAGCTAATGACTTTTTTGGGGGGCTTACTTTTCCTCCCTTATTTTATTATCTTGCATTTGGTCACATTCATTATCCTTTGAATCTTGTCAAATTTGAGGGTTTTTTTATACTTGTTTGTCTAATTCCTCTTGTATGAGTCACTATAGCAGATTTCTCTGACGCTCTATCTGAAAAGTGCTTCCTGATTTCTCTACTGAGTGACTGAGTCAAAGGCCAAAGGGCATTATCATTTGACTGTTAATAGAGTCATAGAGTCATAGAGATGTACAGCATGGAAACAGACCTTTCGGTCGAACCCGTCTATGCCGACCAGATATCCCAACCCAATCTGGTCCCACCTGCCAGCTCGCGGCCCATATCCCTCCAAACCCTTCCTATTCATATAGCCATCCAAATGCTCTTAACTGTTGCAATTGTACCAGCCTCTACCAAATCCTCTGGCAGCTCATTCCATACACGTACCACCCTCTGCGTGAAAATGTTGCCCCTTAGGTCTCTTTTATATCTTTCCCCTCTCACCCGAAACCAATGCCCTCTAGTTCTGGATTCTCCAACCCCAGTGAAAAGACTTTGTCTATTTTTCCTATCCATGCCCCTCATAATTTTGTAAACCTCTATAAGGTCACCCCTCAGCCTCCGATGCTCCAGGGAAAACAGCCCCAGCCTGTTCAGCCTCTCCCTGCAGCTCAGAACCTCCAACCCTTGTAAATCTTTTCTGAATCCTTTCAAGTTTCACAATATCTTTCCGATAGGAAGGAGACCAGAATTGCATGCAATATTCCAAAAGTGGCCTAACTGATGTCCTGTACAGCCGCAACATGACCTCCCAACTCCTGTATTCAATACTCTGACCAATAAAGGAAAGCATACCAAACGCCTTCTTCACTATCCTATCTACCTGCGACTGCACTTTCAAGGAGCTATGAACCTGGACTCCAAGGTCTCTTTGTTCAGCAACACTCCCTAGGACCTTACCATTAAGTGTATAAGTCCTGCTAAGATTTGCTTTCCCAAAATGCAGCACCTCGCATTTATCTGAATTAAACTCCATCTGCCACTTCTCAGCCCATTGGCCCATCTGGTCAAGATCCTGTTGTAATCTGAGGTAACCCTCTTCGCTGTCCACTACACCTCCAATTTTGGTGTCACCTGCAAACTTACTAACTGTACCTCTTATGCTCGCATCCAAATCATTTATGTAAATGACAAAAAGTAGAGGACCCAGCACTGATCCTTGTTGCACTCCACTGGTCACAGGCCTCCAGTCTGAAAAACAACCCTCCATCACCACCCTCTGTCTTCTACCTTTGAGCCAGTTCTGTATCCAAATGGCTAGTTCTCCCTGTATTCCATGATATCTAACCTTGCTTATCAGTCTTCCATGGGGAACCTTGTTGAACGCCTTACTGAAGTCCATATAGCTCACATCTACTGCTCTGCCCTCATCAATCTTCTTTGTCACTTCTTCAAAAAACTCAATCAAGTTTGTGAGACATGATTTCCCATGCACAAAGCCATGTTGACTATCCCGAATCAGTCCTTGCCTTTCCAAATACATATACATCCTGTCCCTCAGGATTCCCTCCAATAACTTGCCTACCACCGAGGTCAGGCTCACTGGTCTATAGTTCCCTGGCTTGTCTTTACCACCCTTCTTAAACAGTGGCACCACGTTTGCCAACCTCCAATCTTCCGGCACCTCACCTGTGACTATCGATGATACAAATATCTCAGCAAGAGGCCCAGCGATCACTTCTCTAGCTTCCCACAGAGTTCTTGGGTACACCTGATTGGGTCCTGGGGATTTATCCACCTTTAACCGTTTCAAGACATCCAGCACTTCTTCCTCTGTAATCTGGACATTTTGCAAGATGTCACCATCTATTTCCCTACCGTCTATGTCTTCCATATCCTTTTCCACAGTAAATACTGATGCAAAATATTCATTTAGTATCTCCCCCATTTTCTGTGGCTCCACCCAAAGGCCGCCTTGCTGATGTTTGAGGGGCCCTATTCTCTCCCTAGTTACCCTTTTGTCCTTAATATATTTGTA
This sequence comes from Chiloscyllium plagiosum, assembly GCF_037043375.1. Lineage (NCBI taxonomy): Eukaryota > Metazoa > Chordata > Chondrichthyes > Orectolobiformes > Hemiscylliidae > Chiloscyllium > Chiloscyllium plagiosum. The sequence continues at coordinate 87,371,422 of NW_028270149.1, read as the reverse complement.
AAAGCCCTTTGGATTCTCCTTAATTCTATTTGCCAAAGCTATCTCATGTCCCCGTTTTGCCATCCTGATTTCCCTCTTAAGTATACTCCTACTTTCTTTATACTCTTCTAAGGATTCTAATGTCAAGACCCAAGTGATGTTATGGGGACCTGGGCTCAAATCCCACTATGATGGATAAGTGGAATGTGCAGTCAGCAATTTATAATCTAGCGCTGACCGTGTTGATGTTGGAAGAAGCCACCCCACCCCCAATCTCATTCATGATTTCCCTTTCGGGAATGAAGCTATCATTCTTACCTGATCCAGTCTAAATGTTGCTGCAGACGCACTGAAATGACCAGAAAGCCATTCAATTTTACCAAATGTTAGATAGGTAAATGGGAATGAAAATGAACACACAACCTTGATAAGTTCTGCATACGGTCATTGTTCTGGAAAGATTTTCTGACCTTGTTTTTTAAAATTAAAATCTTCGTTAGTAACCAAAACCCATATGCCACTATTTTGAAACCCAAATGCTATAACAGGTGTATAAATTGCACATTTCTAATCACGCATTCTAGAACTAGGGGGTCACTGTTTAAAAATGAGGGATTGTCCATTTAAAACATGGTCATAGAGGATCATGAGTTTGTGGTACGCCCTTCCCAAAAGGTTAAGGATACAAGGTCCAGTCATATTTTTAAGGCAGTAGTAAATAGATCATTGTTAAGCATGGGTTTGGAAAGTTGCCAGGAGTAGATGGGAATCTGGATTTGAGATCAGTTAAAATCTTTTTAAATGATAGAGTTGACTCATGACACCAAATGGTCTATTCCTGCTCTTCATTGTATGTCATGTTCCACATTCTTAATTCCCACATCTGAAGGACATTTCTCTATCTTGAAGATTTCTGACAGTTTGATCAGAGTCAGCTCTGAATCACCTAATCTCAGGGAATACAAGCACTTTAGTGCCCTCAACATGATGTTATCCTTAAGCCTGGCCATCGTCCTGGTGAATCTGCTGATGAAAGGGCCTGACCTCAAAGGGCCTAGATGGTGTCAAGCTTCTTGACTGTGGTTGGAGCTGTATTTATCTGGGCAAGTGGGAAGTATTCTATCGCACTCCTGACTTGTGCCTTGTAGATGATGGACAGGCTTTGGGGAGTCAGGAGGTGAGTTATTTAGGAGTGCTTTTAGCCCCTGACTTGCTGTTGTAGCCACCGTGTTTATGTGGTGTCTCCAGTTGAGTTTCTGGTCAGTGGTAACACCAAGGATGTTGATCATTGGAGACTAAGTGATGGTAACACCGTTAAATGCCAAGCGACGATGGTCAGATTTGTCTTGATTGAGATTGCCATTGGCTGGCATTTGGATGATGTGAATGTGCGTAGTCACTTGTTAACCCAAACCTGGATGTTGATCAGGACTCACTGCATTTCAACATTGGTTTATTTCAGTACCTTCATCCCCCACTCACCTATTGTACTCTATGCTACTTTCTCCCCACCCCCACCCTCCTTTCATTTATCTCTCCACCCTTCAAGCACTCTGCCTGTATTCCTGATGAAGGGCTTTTGCCCGAAATGTCGATTTTCCTGCTTCTCGGATGCTGCCTGAACTGCTGTGCTTTTCCAGCACCACTAATCCAGAATCTGGTTTCCAGCATTAGATTAGATTACATTACAGCGTGGAAACAGGCCCTTTGGCCCAACAAGTCCACACCGACCTGCCGAAGCGCAACCCACCCATACTCCTACATTTGCCCCTTACCTAACACTACAGGCAATTTAGCATGGCCAATTCACCTAACCTGCACATCTTTGGACTTGTGGGAGGAAACCGGAGCACCCGGAGGAAACCCACGCAGACACGGGGAGAACGTGCAAACTCCACACAGTCAGTCGCCTGAGGCAGGAGTTGAACCCGGGTCTCCGGCGCTGTGAGGCAGCAGTGCTAACCACTGTGCCACTGTGCCGCATCTGCAGTCATAGTTGATTTTAAATCTACTGCGAATCCTCATGCAAGGATGCCTGCCTTGATGTTTTCCTCCTCTCTCTACAAGAATCTCAGGGAGTCCCTCTCCCACTGCAACAGCACTGTCCCCATGACTTGTCCTACCTGCCTATCTTCTTTTCCATCTATCCACTCCACCCTCCTCCCTGACCTATCACCTTCATCCCCTCCCCCACTCACCTATTGTACTCGATGCTACATTCTCCCCACCCTCACCGTCCTCTCATTTATCTCTCCACCCTTCAGGCACTCTGCCTGCATTCCTGATTAAGGGCTTTTGCCCGAAATGTCGATGTTACTGCTCCTCGGATGCTGCCTGAACTGCTGTGCTTTTCCAGCACCACTAATCCAGAAAATTATTTCAGTATCTGACAATATTAAAAGAAATCACTGAGGAGGTAGTTGGTCATGTTTTTTTCAAAACTCCCTAGATCTGGAAAGGTTGTAGCTAATTGGAAAATCACAAATGAAATACCTTTATTCAATAACGGAGAAGGAAAGAAAGTAGTAGACCTTAGGCCAGTTAATCTGACATCTCTTACGAGGACTCATTATTAAGGAAATGGCAGCAGGACATTTAGAAAACTGGATTGCAATCAGGCAGAGTCAACATGGTTTTGTGAAAGGACAAATGTATTGACAAATGTATTTCAGTTCTAACAAACAGGATGGATAAATGGGAACTAGTAGCTGTTGTATATTTGGATTCTGGAAATGTACTAAGTAACATGTCATATAAAATGTAACTACACATCTAAGATCTCATGATTTGGGTATATAAGGATTGGCTAATGAACAGGGAGTCTTTTTCAATTTGGCAAACTGAAACTAGTGAAGATCAGTGCTAGGACTTCAGCTCTGTATGATTAATGTTATTAATTTAGATGAAGATGTTAAATATATTGCAGCCAATTGGCTGTTGTTACCAGGAAAGATAGGAAAAGAACTTCTTACGAGCTTAAAATGTGATTGCAAAGGGACAAGATAAATGACTTAGCAAAAAAAAACAGATGGAGTACAATGTGATAAAATATTAGGTTACACACTTTGACGGGAAGAATTGAAAAGTTAAATACAATTTAAATAGAGAGAGTGCATAATGCAGTGGTACAGAGGAGTGTATGTCTTTGTACATGTGCCCGTGGCACTTTTACGAAGGGACTAGATTCAATTGCACCCTTGTGTGACTATCTGTGTGGAGTTTGCATGTTCTCCCCATGTCTGCGTGGTTTTCCACCAGGTGCTCCAGTTCAAAGATGTGCCAGTTAGGTGGATTGGTCATGCTAAATTGCCCATAGTGTTCAGGGGTGTGTTAGTTAGTAATGGGAAATGCAGGGTTACAGGGATAGAGTTAAGGGGATGCATCAGTGGGGGGGGGGGGTGTTCTTTGGAAGGTTGGTGTGGACTTGCTGGGCAGAATGATATGGATTCTATGATATGATTCTATGTAACTCTTAGGGCTTAGAGTACTCTTAGAGTATGGGGAGAAAGCAGGAACAAGGCACTGAGTTGGATGATCAGCCATGATCATATTGAATGATGAAGTAGGCTCAACGGGCTGAATGGGCTACTCCTGGTCCTATTTTCTGTACTTGCATGTTTACATGAACATTGAAAGTTAACATGCAGATTGGATGTTGGCATTGATTGCAAAAGGGTCGAGCATAAAAATCTTGAAATTTTGCCACAATTGTACAGGGCTTTGGTGAGGCACATCTGGAATGCCGGGCACAATGTTGGTCTCCTTACTTAAGGGCACAATATAATTGCATTGGAAGCAGTTCAGAGAATGTTTGCCTGTCTGATTCCTGGAATGAATGAAGAAAATTGTACATGTTGGGAAACGTACTGTTAGGAAAACATATTTGTAATTCAGAACTACGTGAAAAAACTGGAACATTTTTAATTGAACATTTTCCAGATTGGAATGGGTTCACAGTATATCTTCTTGGAAATGAATCCAACAATTTAATGTGTGAGTTAGTTTGCCTACTGTTCATACGAAGTGAACAGACTTAGGAGAAGGAAAAATAAAGTTTTGAGGGAGATAAGATGTGGGATTTATGGCCATTAATTGCTAGAAAACCTGGACCTTCATGTTGCTTGAAGAGAATTTCTAAGCTAGATGGGTTTTTACAATTGATCATTAGACCAGATTGCTTTTTGAATCCAGATTTCATCAACTGCCACGACAAGATTGAAAGCCATATCCTTTGAAAATTACCCTGAGGTTTTAGATTAATTGTCCAATGACATCACTACACTGCTGCCACTTCCCCAAATTGTGCACAAGAGAAATATTATCTTTCAGACAACACAACAAATTGATAAGGGGACTCAGGAAATCAGGTGATGTATGTGGGGAGAGCCAGCCTCATCACTGTGAAGTGTAAAAACTCACTGCCCTGTGTTTACAGATAAATTTAATATTTATAGAAAACACTGCAACTTTCCTATTACAATTCCCGCATTTCTGTCTAGGTGTCGTACATTATCGGCTTTTTTTCTCCCTGCAGTCTATTATTGACATTTTCCTTATTTATCCAAGACTGACAATGTCCTGCTGATAGTGTAGCTTTTACATCACTGTTACCTCTCACTGAGGTAGTGTTCTGGAAATCGAGTCCTGCTATTGTTGAAGTTATCACATGAATTAATAATCTTTATAAAGTTCACAAAGATTCCCCAATTTAGGTGACTTTCAGACCCAGGTTGACAGAAAGCAGAGGAGAAAGTATGGACTGCAGATGCTGGACATCAGAGTCGAGAGTGTGGTGCTGGAAAAGCACAGCAGGCCAGGCAGCATCCGAGGAGCAGGAGAATCGATGTCACGGATTGTTGAAAGTTGAACGTTCTAATTGAAAGCAATTAGAAGAGCAAAAAGAGGGCATGAGAAAAAGACTTGTGAACAGGATTAGGGACAATCCTAAGATATTTTATAAATAGATTAAAGAGTTAAAGGTTAACCACGGACTGAGTGAGGCCTATTGGGGACCAAGGAGGCAACCTGTGTTGAAGCTGCAGGACATTGAAAAGACTTCTCTTCAGTTTTCACCCCGGAAAAGGAGAACAATTGTATGGAATTCAGTGAGAGGGACTGTGAGAAACTTGCACAGTTTCGCGGCACGGTGGCACAGTGGTTAGCACTGCTGCCTCACAGCGCCAGAGACCCGGGTTCAATTCCCGACTCAGGCGACTGACTGTGTGGAGTTTGCACGTTCTCCCCGTGTCTGCGTGGGTTTCCTCCGGGTGCTCCGGTTTCCTCCCACAGTCCAAAGATGTGCAGGTCAGGTGAATTAGCCATGCTAAGTTGCCCGTAGTGTTAGGTAAGGGGTAAATGTAGGGGTATGGGTGGGTTGCGCTTCGGCGGGTCAGTGTGGACTTGTTGGGCCGAAGGGCCTGTTTCCACACTGTAATCTAATCTAATCTAATCTAATACAGGGACACTCTGAGCCAACCCTTCCCCCGCATAGCAACAGTTCCAATCTCACTTCCCATTCTGCTAGAGTCAATCCCCCTCTCCCACAGCTACAGTCCCAATCTCCCTCCCCGCACAGTTACAGTCCCAATCTCCCTCTCCCACACAGTTACAGTCCCAATCTCCCTCTCCCACACAGCTACAGTCTCAATCTCCCTCTCCAACAGCTACAGTCCCAATCTCCCTCTCCCACAATCTCAGTCCCAATCACCCTCTACCACACAGTTACAGTCCCAATCTCCCTCTCCCACACAGTTACAGTCCCAATCTCCCTCTCCCACACAGCTACAGTCTCAATCTCCCTCTCCAACAGCTACAGTCCCAATCTCCCTCTCCCACAACCTCAGTCCCAATCACCCTCTACCACACAGTTACAGTCCCAATCTCCCTCTCCCACATAGTTACAGTCCCAATCTCCCTCCCCCACACAGTTACAGTCCCAATCTCCCTCTCCCACACAGTTACAGTCCCAATCTCCCTCCCCCACACAGTTACAGTCCCAATCTCCCTCCCCCACACAGTTACAGTCCCAATCTCCCTCCCCCTCACAGTTACAGTCCCAATCTCTCTCTCCCACACAGTTAAAATCGCAATCTTCCTCCCACACAGAGTTACAGTCTCAATCTCCCTCCCCCACACAGCTATAGTCCCAATCCCTCCCCCACACACAGTGCCAATCTCCCTCTCCCACACAGTTACAGTCCCAATCTCCCTCTCCCACACAGCTACTGTCCAAAATTCCCTCTCCCACACAGCAACAGTCCCAATCTCCCTCTTCCACACAGCTACAGTCCCAATCTCCGTCTCCCACAGCTACAGTCCCAATCTCCCTCTCCCACAGCTACTGTCGCAATCTCCCTCTCCCACACAGCAACAGTCCCAATCTCCCTCTTCCACACAGCTACTGTCGCAATCTCCCTCTCCCACACAGCAACAGTCCCAATCTCCCTCTCCCACACAGCTACAGTCCCAATCTCTCTCTCCTACACAGCTACAATCCCAATCTCCCTCTCCCACACAGTTACAGTCCCAATCTCTCACTCCCGCACAACTACTGTCCCAATTTCCCTTTCCCACGCAGCTACAGTCGCAATCTCCCTCCCCCACACAGTTACAGTCCCAATCTCCCTCCTCCACACAGCTACAGTCCCAAGCTCCCTCTCCCACACACCTACAGGCACAATCTCCCTCTCCCACACAGCTACAGTCCCAATCTCCCTCTTCCACACAGTTTCACTCCCAATTTCTCTCTCCCACACAACTATAGTCCCAATCTCCCTCCCCCACACAGTTACAGTCCCAATCTCCCTCTCCCACGGACTTACAGGCCCAATTTCCCTCTCACACACAGCTACAGTCCCAAACTCCCTCTCCCACACAGCTACAGTCCTAATCTCCCTCTGCCACACAGTTACAGTTCCAATCTCCCTCTCCCACACAGCTACAGTCCCAATCTCCCTCTCCCACACAGCTACAGTCCCAATCTCCCTCTCCCATGGACTTACAGGCTCAATCTCCCTCTCACACACAGCTACAGTCCCAAACTCCCTCTCCCACACAGCTACAGTCCTAATCTCCCTCTGCCACACAGTTACAGTTCCAATCTCCCTCTCCCACACAGCTACAGTCCCAATCTCCCTCTCCCACACAGTTACAGTCACAATCTCCCTCTGCCACATAGCTACAGTCCCAATCTCCCTCTCCAACAGTTATAGTCCCAATCTCCCACCCCCACACAGTTACCATCCCAATCTCCCTCTCCCACACAGTTACAGTTCCAATCTCCCTCTCTCACACAGCTAGTCCTAATCTCCCTCTCCCACACAGTTACAGTCCTAATCTCCCTCTCCCACAGCTACAGTCCCAATCGCCCTCTCCCACAGAGCTACAGTCCCAATCTCCCTCTCCCACACAGCTACAGTCCCAATCTCCCTCTCCCACACAGCTACAGTCCCAATCTCCCTCGCCCACACAGCTACAATCCCAATCTCCCTCTTCCACACAGTTACAGTCCCAATCTCCCTCTCCCACAGTTACAGTCCCAATCTCCCTCCCCCACGCGGCTACAGTCCCAATCTCCCTCTCCCACACTGTTACAGTCCCAATCTCCCTCTCCCACACATCTATAGTTCCAATCTCCCTTCCCCACACAGCTACTGTCCCAATCTCCCTTCCCCACACTGCTACAGTCCCAATCTCCCTCTCCCACGGACTTACAGGCCCAATCTCCCTCTCACACACAGCTACAGTCCCAAACTCCCTCTCCCACACAGCTACAGTCCTAATCTCCCTCTGCCACACAGTTACAGTTCCAATCTCCCTCTCCCACACAGCCACAGTCCCAATCTCCCTCTCCCACACAGCTACAGTCCCAATCTCCCTCTCCCACACAGTTACAGTCCCAATCTCCCTCTGCCACATAGCTACAGTCCCAATCTCCCTCTCCAACAGTTATAGTCCCAATCTCCCTCCCCCACACAGTTACCATCCCAATCTCCCTCTCCCACACAGTTACAGTTCCAATCTCCCTCTCTCACACAGCTAGTCCTAATCTCCCTCTCCCACACAGTTACGGTCCTAATCTCCCTCTCCCACAGCTACAGTCCCAATCGCCCTCTCCCACAGAGCTACAGTCCCAATCTCCCTCTCCCACACAGCTACAGTCCCAATCTCCCTCTCCCACACAGCTACAGTCCCAATCTCCCTCCCCCACACAGCTACAGTCCCAATCTCCCTCGCCCACACAGTTACAGTCCCAATCTCCCTCTTCCATAGCTACAGTCCCAATCTCCCTCTCCCACACAGCTACAGTCCCAATCTCCCTCTCCCACACAGCTACAATCCCAATCTCCCTCTTCCACACAGTTACAGTCCCAATCTCCCTCTCCCACAGTTACAGTCCCAGTCTCCCTCCCCCACACGGCTACAGTCCCAATCTCCCTCTCCCACACTGTTACAGTCCCAATCTCCCTCTCCCACACATCTATAGTTCCAATCTCCCTTCCCCACACAGCTACTGTCCCAGTCTCCCTTCCCCGCACAGCTACAGTCCCAGTCTCCCTTCCCCGCACAGCTACAGTCCCAATCTCCCTCTCCCACACAGCTACAGTCCCAATCTCCCTTCCCCACACAGCTACAGTCCCAATCTCCCTCTCCAACACAGCTACAGTCCAGTCTCCCTTCCCCGCACAGCTACTGTCCCAATCTCCTTCCCCGCACAGCTACAGTCCCAATCTCCCTTCCCCACACAGCTACTGTCCCAGTCTCCCTTCCCCGCACAGCTACTGTCCCAATCTCCCTTCCCCGCACAGCTACTGTCCCAGTCTCCCTTCCCCGCACAGCTACAGTCCCAATCTCCCTTTCCCGCACAGCTACAGTCCCAATCTCCCTTCCCCACACAGCTACAGTCCCAGTTTCCCTTTCCCACACAGCTACAGTCCCAGTTCCCTTCTCCGCACAGCTACAGTCCCAATCTCCCTTCCCCACACAGCTACAGTCCCAGTTTCCCTTCCCCACACAGCTATAGTCCAGTCTCCCTTCCCCGCACAGCTACAGTCCCTATCTCCCTTCCCCGCATAGCTACAGTCCCAATCTCCCTTCCCCGCACAGCTACTGTCCCAATCTCCCTTCCCCGCACAGCTACAGTCCCAATCTCCCTTCCCCGCACAGCTACTGTCCCAATCTCCCTTCTCCGCACAGCTACTGTCCCAATCGCCCTTCCCCACACAACTCCAGTCCCAATCATCCCCATAACTACAGTCCAAACCTCCCTTTCTCACACACCTACAGTCCAAACTTCCCTCCCCCATATAGCAATAGTCTGAACCTCCCCTTTCCCCAAATGATTATGCATGAAAAAAGAACAAAGAAAATTACAGCACAGGAACAGGCTTTTCAGCCCTCCAAATCTGTGCCGATCCAGATCCTCCATCTAAACCTCTCGCCTATTTTCTAAGGATCTGTATCCCTTTGCTCCCTGCCCATTCATGTATTTGTCCAGATCCATCGTAAATGACACTATTGTGCCCGCCTCTACCACCTCCGCTGGCAGCACATCCCAGGTACCCACCAATCTCTGTATGAAGACCTTTCCACGTATATCTCACCTAAATTCTTCCCCTCTCACTTGAACTCATTACCCCAAGTAATTGTGTCCTCCACTCTGGGACAAAGCTTCTTGCTATCCACCCTGTCTACACCTTTCAGGATTTTGTCGGCCTCAATCAGGCTCCCCCCCCCCCCCCCCCCCCCTTCCAACATAGAAGAATACAGCGCAGTGTATTTCCAATTAAAATAACCCTAATCTACTCAATCCCTCCTCATAGTTAACACCATCCATACCTGGCAACATCCTGGTGAAACTCCACTGAACCCTCTCTAAAGCATCCACATCCTTTTGATAATGTAGTGACCAGAACTGTATGTAGTATTCCAAATGTAGCCGAACCAAAGTCTTATACAATGACTTTGGTTATACAATGTAACATGACCTGCCAACTCTAGTACTCAATAGTAGAGTACTAGAGTTGGCAAGTCTCTACTCAAGGCAGTCTTGATCACTCTATTGACCTGCATTGCCACCTTCAGGGAACAATGGACCTGAACACCCAGATCTCTCTGTACATCAACTTTCCCCAGGACTTTTCCATTTACTGTATAGTTTGCTTTAGAAATGCATCTTCCAAAATGTGTCACCTTGCATTTGTCCAGATTGAACTCCATCTGCCATTTCTCTGCCTACCTCTCCAATCTATCTATATTCTGCTCTATTCTCTGACAGTCTCTTTCACTATCTGCTATCCCACCAATCTTAGGGTCATCTGCAAACTTGCTAATGAGGCAACCTACACCTTCTTCCAAATCGTTTATGAATACCACAAACAACAGTGGTCATAGAGTCATAGAGTCATAGAAATGCACAGCATGGAAACAGACCCTTCGGTCCAACCCGTCCATGCCGACCAGATATCCCAACCCAATCTAGTCCCACCTGCCAGTACCTGGCCCATATCCCTCCAAACCCTTCCTATTCATATATCCATCCAAATGCCACTTAAATGTTGCAATTGTACCAGTCTCCACCACATCCTCTGGCAGCTCATTCCATACACATACCACCCTCTGCGTGAAAAAATTGCCCCTTAGGTCTCTTTTATATCTTTCCCCTCTCACCCTAAATCTATGCCCTCTAGTTCTAGACTCCCTGACCCCAGGGAAAAGACTGGGGTCTTATCCTATCCATGCCCCTCATAATTTTGTAAACCTCTATAAGGTCACCCCTGAGCGTCCGATGCTCCAGGGAAAACAGCCCTAGCCTGTTCAGCCTCTCCGTGTAGCTCAGATCCTTCAACTCTGGCCACAGCATGGATCCCTGTGGAACACCACTGGTCACAGACTCCATTTTGAGAAGCTCCCTTCCACGACTACTCGCTGGGTTCTTGTGCCCAACCAGTTCTCTATCCATCTAGCTAGAACACCCTGGACCCCATGAGACTTCACCTTCTTCATCAGTCTATCATGAGGAACCTTACCAAACGCCTTATTGAAGTCCATGTATATGACATCCACATCCCTTCCGTCATCAATCAACTTTATCACCTTTTCAAAGAATTCTAATAGGTTTGTAAGACATGACCTTCCCTGCACAAAACCATGCTGACTATCACTGATAAGCCCATTTGCTTCCAAATGGGTACATATCCTATCGCTTAGTATTTTCTCCAGTAGCTTCCCTATCGCTGACATCTGGTAACAGGTCTCTGGATTATCTCTGCTACTCTTCTTCAACAAGGGGACAACATTTGCAATTCTCCAGTCTTCTGGGAACCTCCCTTGTTTTCAAGGATGCTATAAAGATATGTTGCTATTTCCTCTCTTGCTTCCCTCTGTCACCTGGGACAGATCCTTAGATTAGATTAGATTGCGTACAGTGTGGAAACAGGCCCTTCGGCCCAACAAGTCCACACCGACCCACCTAAGCGCAACCCACCCATACCCCTGCATTTACCCCCTACCTAACACTACGGGCAATTTAGCATGGCCAATTCACCTGACCTGCACATTTTCCGACTGTGGGAGGAAACCGGACCATCCAGAGAAGACCCACGCAGACACGGGGAGAACGTGCAAACTCCACACAGTCAGTCGCCTGAGGCGGGAAATGAACCCGGGGTTCTGGCGCTGTGAGGCAGCAGTGCTAACCACTGTGCCACCAGACCTGGGGACTTGTCCATTTTAATGCCTTTTGGAATACCCAACACTTCCACCCTCCTTATGCCAACTTGACCGAGAGTAATCAAAGATCTATCCTTAACCTCAGCATCCGTCATATTCCTCTCCTCGGTGAATACCGATGCAAAGTACTCATTAAGAATCTCACCCATTTACTCTGACTCCACGCATAATTTTCCTCCTTTGTCCTTGAGTGGGCCAACCCTTTCCGTAGTTACCCTTTTGCTCCTTATATATAAATAAAAGGCTTTGAGGTTTTCTTTCATCCTGCTCGCTAAGGATATCTCATGACCCCTTTTAGCCCTCTTAATTCCTCGTTTCAGATTGGTCCTACATTCTCGGTATTCATCTAAAGCTACATCTATCTACAGTCACCCAGATCTTTTGTATGCATGCTTTTTCCTCTTAGCTAGTCTCATAATTTTACCTGTCATCCATGATTCCTTAATCTTGCCATTTCTATCCCTCATTTTCACAGGAACATATCTCTCCTGAACTCGAAATCAACTTCTCTTTGAAAGCCTCCCACTTATCAAATGTGGATTTACCTTCAAACAGCTGCTCCCGATCTTCATTCCCCAGCTCCTGCCAAATGTTGGTATCGTTGGCCTTCCCCCAGTTTAGCGCTTTGCCTTTAGGACCGCTTTCGTCTTTGTCCATGAGTATTCTAAAACTTATAGAATTGTGATCACTATTCCCAAAGTAATCCCCTACTTAAACTTCAATCACCTGGCCGGGCTCATTCCCCAACACCAAGTTCAGTATGGCCCCTTCCTGAGTTGGACTACTTACATACTGCTCTAGAAAACCCTCCTGGGTGGTCCTTAAAAGTTCTGCTCCATTCAGACCGCTAACACGAAGTGAATCCAAGTCATTGTTGGGAAAATTAAAATCTCCTATCACCACCACCCTGTTGCTCCTACATTTTTCCAGAATCTGTTTACAGATTTGTACCTTTATCTCACGTTCGCTGTTGAGAGGCCTGTAGTACAGCCCCAACATTGTTACCGCACCCTTCCTATATCTGAGGTCTGCCCATATTGCCTCATTGCTTGAGTCCTCCATAGTGCCATCCTTCAGCACAGCTGTGTTATCCTCTCTGACCAGTAATGCAACCCCTTTTTACCTCCCTCTCTATCCTGCCTGAAGCATCTATATCCTCAGATAATTAGTTGCCAATCATGTCCCCTCAACCAAGTCTCAGTAATAGCAATAACATCATACTCCCAGGAATTAATCCAAGCCCTAAGTTCATCTCCTTTACCTTCTATACTTCTCACATTAAAACAAATGCACCTCAGACCACCAGTCCCTCTGCGTTCATCCTCCACTTCCTTCCTACTCTTCTCCTTAGTCACTCTGACTTTGTTATCTAGTTCCTTACAGGCTTTAGTTACTACCTCCTTATTGTCCATTAACCTCCTCATTTGGTTCCCACTCCCCTGCCACGTTAGTTTAAACCATCCCTAACAGCGTTAGCAAAAGCACCCCCAAGGACATTGGTTCAGTCTGGCCCAGATGTAGACCATCCAACTTGTAATAGTCCCACCTCCCCCAGAATTGGTCCCAATGTCCCAAAGATCTGAACCCCTTCCTTCTGTGCCATCTCTCAAGCCACGCATTCATCCTGAATATTCCACTATTCCTACTCTGACTAGCAAGTGGCACTGGTAACAATCCTGGGATTACTACCTCTGAGGTCCTACTCTTTAACTTGGTTCCTAACTCCCTGAATTCTTTGTGTAGGACCTCATCCTGTTTTTTTACCGTGAGAAGTAGGCGGCACGGTGGCACAGCAGTTAGCACTGCTGCCTCACAGCGCCTGAGACCCGGGTTCAATTCCCACCTCAGGCGACTGACTGTGTGGAGTTTGCACGTTCTCCCCATGTCTGTGTGGGATTCCTCCGGGTGCTCCGGTTTCCCCCCACAGTCCAAAGATGTGCAGGTCAGGTGAATTGGCCATGCTAAATTGCCCATAGTAGTAGGTAAGGGGTAAATATAGGCGTATGGGTGGGTTGCGCTTCGGCGGATCGGTGTGGACTTGTTGGGCCGAAGGGCCTGTTTCCACACTGTAATGTAATGTAATCTAATCTAATCTAATCATTGGTGTCTATATGCTCCACGACAACTGGTTATTCACCCGCCCTTGAGAATTTCCTGCAATCGATCTGAGACATCCCTGACTCGTGCATCTGGGAGGCAACATGCCATTTGGGAGTCTCATTTTTGACCACAGACCCACCTATCTATGCCCCTTACAATTGGATCCTCTGTGACCATAGCCCTTCCACTCTTTTTCCTGCCCTTCAGTACAGCAAAGCCAGCCATGGTGCCATGAACCTGGCTACTGCTGCCTTCCCCTGGTGAGCCATCTCCCCCAACAGTATCCAAAACGATCTACCTGTTTTGGAGAGAGATGACCGCAGGGGACACCTTCACTGCCTTCCTGCTCTTTCTCTGTGTTTTGGTCACCCATTCCCTTTCTCCCTCAGCAATCCTAATCTGCGGTGTGACCAATTCACTAAATGTGCTATCTATGAACCCTTCAGCATTGTGTATGCTCCAAAGTGAGTCCATCCGCAGCTCCAGAGCTGTCATGCGGTCTAACAAGAGCTGCAACTGGACACACTTCCTGCAGGTGAAGGAGTCAGGGATATCAGCCGTGTCCCTGAGCTCCCACATTGAATAAAAGGACCATAACACTGCTCTGGGATCTCCTGCCATTTTTAATCTTAAGCTTTATCTAAGTTGAGACTAAAGTTACGAAAAACGAAAGAGAAGTTTTTTTTAACCAATCACATGAGAAAATATAAAAAAGAACAGAAAGTCCTTACCTTAACAACACACCACAGAATCCTTTTTTCTTCAGTTAGAGGAGGAGGGTGGGTAGGAGACACTACACAGGTAGTGTCTCGGGTTCCACCACTGTCCAAATATATCAGCTTTTTAAACGGTTTGCTTACCTTCCCGGCAGTTCCCTGGTACTCGTTCTCTCGCTGCAATTAAAATGGAGGCCGCCGACTCCCGAAGTTAGCTTTTTAAATGGTTTGCTTACTTTCCCGGCAGTCCCCAGTCCTTATTCTCCTCGCCTTTGCTGCAATTAAAATGGGAAGGTACTTCTACTTTTGTTTAACAACCCCTGAAGCTCGTATGATGACAGGCATAGACCCCTGTAGTACAGGGACAGCCACAGACAGTGTTGTGACCCAGGAGCAAGTAATACTGTGCTGCACAGGTGGAGCTTGTGAGGTTGGTGGAGGAGAAAGTGAGGACTTCAGATGGTGGACATCTGAGTTATAAAGAGTGGTGCTGGAAAAGTCAGATAGCATTCGATAAGCAGGAGAGTCGATGTTTTGGGCATCAGCCCTTCATCAGGAAGGTTGGAGGAGGGAATGGATGAGTATATGAGGTTTGGGGGATGATAGTGTTGGGAGTGTTGCAAGATCATGCACAGCGATTGGGAGCAGTGTTATACCAGTCATTGTGGGGGTTGAGTTTTAATAATTGAGAGGGTCTTACAAAATGATTATGATGGATATCAGTGGTGGGGATTTGTGGGTGATTTGGGGAAACTGAACAATTTCCTGGCCCTCAGACAGTGCTGTAAAACCACTTCCCTTGTAGAAACCTGTCCTACTCACTTTCTTTTACTTGCTGTGTATTCCATGTACAGGAAATATTGCCAACAGTGGTTAAGATAAATCACCTCTAAATTAGTGGGAGGTGACCTTCTTAAAAGGTTTTAATGCACAACCTACTAAATAGTTGACCTAACCTTTCACAGACTCTGCTGACATAAGAAACAGGCTGATCTGAGATGGATGAGGTTTCTATTTCAGATTTAAACTTTTTACCTTTCCCACCCAACCATAATCCACCAGTTTTTGAGATGTTGGAACAATAACCCTGAATTTGCTATACACTTAACGACAAGAATAATTGTTCTTTTCTTTAGTTATGGGTAAAATACACAGCATCTTTCAGGAACTGGCAATGGATGTTGAAGCTCAAGTGTTCACAGGTTACATTGTTCCATTGCTAGTTCCACTTTCAATCTGGGATTCTCAACATTTGTCCATTAGTAGCAGGACAGTCGCCCAGTGGTTAATACTGCTGCCTCACAGCACGAGGGACCCAGGTTCGATTCCAGCCTCAGGCAACTGTCCGTGTGGAGTTTGTACAATCTCCCTGCGTCTGCATGGGCTTCCTCCGGGTGCTCCGGTTTCCTCCCACAGTCTAAAGATGTGCATCTTAGTTGAATTGGCCATGCTAAATTTTCCATAGTGTCCAGGAGGAATGTTAGGTTGGGTGGATTAGTCAGGGGTAAATATAGAGTAGGGGGAATGGATCTGCATGGTTTACTCTTCAGAGGGTCAGTGTGGACTTGTTGGGCTGAAGGGCCTGTTTCCACACTGTAGGGATTCTATAATTATCCATTAAGCTCACCACAGACAGTGAAGTTACATCATTATGTTTAAATATCTTTTTAATAATGGAGTTAAGTACTAATTACTGACAGTCAACTTCTTCGGCACTGAACACAGACTACTACCAATGTGGAGCCTCATTCCTTCAGATTTTCTTTTAGAGGCCTGGTTCTTACACTGTTCCAGTGCTTGGTGCCCTCTTTCCCTCATTGTACTGTTACCAGTTCATACTTCCAGTATTTAATGGGCAAAACCTTTTGTTTGAGCTGAAGGGTTCTTGAGCATGTTAAATCAATGGCAGATACAGTGAAATGCCCTGATCCTGACCCTGTTTATCTTACTATAGGTGCTGTCACTTCAAACCTACTCGCCAGGGTGAATTGCAAACTATCTCCCTCACCCTCAGATTCTCACCCTGATTCTCAGTTACACTTATAAAGTGACCATTGTCTTGAACGTAGAGTCCAAAGAGATTGTGACAAGTCTGAGATTGGTGATTTTACAAATGAGGTCTTGTGTATGAAAAAAATACTGTCTTATGTTGCAGGAGTACACCATCGATATCTTCTTCGCACAAACATGGTATGACAGAAGGCTGCGTTTTAACAGCACACTGAAAGTCCTGACATTGAACAGTAACATGGTGGGGCGCATCTGGATCCCAGATACCATATTCCGAAACTCAAAGCGGGCTGATTCTCATTGGATCACCACACCCAATCAACTACTGAGAATTTGGAATGATGGCAAGATCCTCTATACTCTGAGGTAAGGTTGTTGACCTGGACATCACATCACATGACTACCCACTGCTCCAGCCCCACCTCAGACAGACTCCCTACCTCAAAAATCCTTCCTCCCTTCCTTCTTCTCTCAAACAGCCATCTTTCTTCCCCGCCCCCCCCCCCCACCCCACCACCACCACCACCACCACCACAAACCCCTCTCCTCAGACAGCCCTTTGTCTTTGCCACATGCCTGCTCCCAACCTCATGGCCTATTGCAGATCATTGTTTCCCCAAAGAGAAGACAGCAACACATTTACACTCCAACTCCAGCAAGTTTCCATGTATATTTTTGGAGCTCAAGTTGCCAAGACATAGGCTTCTCTCTCAGTACAGAGAGACCAAAGATGGTGGCTTAACCTGAGAATCATTGCATCCCAGGTGACGAATGAGGTTGAGAAGGAGGGTCCTCATAAGAACTTCAGCTGGTTTAGGAATCAAATCTGCAATGCTGGCATCATTCTACATTGCAGATCAGCTCAGTAAAAACAAGGACTGCAGATGCTGAAAACCAGAGTCTAGATTAGAGTGGTGCTGGAAAGGCACAGCAGGTCAGGCAGCATCTGAGGAGCAGGAAAATCCTGCACCTCGAATGCTGCCTGATCTGCTGTGCTTTTCCAGCACCACTCTAATCTAGATTGCAGATCAGCTGTCCAGCCAACTGAGTTAACCATAGGGGAAGTGACACCCTGGTGGTATTATTGCTGTACTTTTAATCCAGAGACCCTGGGAATGTTCTGGGAATCCAGGTTCAAATCCTGTCATGGCAGATGGTGGAATTTGAATTCAATAAAAGAATGGAACTAAGTGTCTAATGATGACCATGAATCGATTGTCCGGAAAAACACATCTGATTCACCAGTATACTTAAGAAATGAAACTCCATTCTTATCTGGTCTGGATTACATGTGGCTCCAGACCCACAGTAATGTGATTGACTCTTATCTGCTTTCTGGACAATTGGGGAAGGATAATAAATGCAGACCTAGCCAGTTATGCCCTCATCCCATGAATGAATATTAAAAAAGTGATGTCTCTATCTATATGTGTATTTATAAAGCTATGAACTTGAAGGAGTGCACTATCATTCTAATCCCACTACTCCATGGGTTACAACAAATAAAAATAAAAATACTATTTCCTAGTTACTGAGCCAAATAAATGCCTTATCCAGATCAAGTTTTAAATTAAATAAATCTATTAACCAAGTTTCTCGAAAAAGCACATTATGAAAACAAGCTGTGATCTCACCAGTATCCTGTATGACTGCAGCATAACCTCCCACTTTTTAATTAAATTCCACTTGGGAAAAATGATTACATTTGATTAGCTTAATTACTTGCTGTGCCTGCATGTTAACACTCTGTAATTTATGCACTAGATCACCCAGATCTCTCTGCATTTTAGAGTTCTCATCATTTAGATAATATTCCTTTTGTTTATTCCTCCTGCCAAAATGAGCATTTTGACATTTTTCTCATTATACTCCATTTGACAGATCATTACCCATTTACTTAACCTGTCAATAACTTTTTTTTGTAGCCTCCTCATCTCTGATTCACAATTACTTTTGCTACCCCGCATGTGTCATCATTAAATTTGGAAGCTAAATCATCCATCCTTTCATATACTCGATTAAAAGTCGATCTCATGTAAATGTCGAACCCCAGTTTTGGCCAAATAAATCTGAAATTTTCCATATATCTCAAGTAAAACTTGACTCTAGTTCTTCACAGATAACAGATAAGCATTTGTGAGTCAAGGTATTATCCTGTACATAAATGTTAAGATGAGGAAATGAATTTTCATTTTCATGTCAATAAGTGTTTTTCGATGTACAATTCACACCAACATTAGGCTACGAATTTCTTAAGTTTGTTATCAAACGGGCAATATAATTAATATAATTAGTGTAATGAAAAGTTCATCATACCATAATTTCCCATCTGAGATAGGCATATATGCATTACATCACTATAACTACCTGCAGCTGTTGATTTCTGATGGTTACCATGATCGATGAGACTGCATGAGAGTCTGCTAACTGTTCTTATCAGAAATCAAAGCTTAAAATGTTAGTTTCAAAAAAACTAAAGCAACAGTAAATGTGATAAAACAGAGAGAATTGGAAGAATTTGGCAAGAAAGTTTTAGATGCATCAGGTCAGAGTCAGGTGACACCCTCCCTTTGTGTATAGCTCAGCTAAGCTCAGTTCCCCTATTGCACTTGTGGAATTACAGTAATTTGTTGTGTTTCTTTTCTTTCTTTGTTTATAGACCAATTGGGCTTCTGCTAATGATATGGTATTTTGGGCTGTAGCATGAATTTCAGCCCCTCAAAAGTAGTATCCGTGTAATAGTTGACCTCATAAATTTAACCTTAAAAAACAGTGTAAAGAAATTTGACTTTTACACGATTGTATATGGTAAGTCACTTACATAAATTATTGCGATTCCAGCACTGATCCCTGAGCCACACCATTCTTTATATCTTGTTAATCTTTAAAAAAAAACTTATGCCCATTCTCTACTTCCTGTGAACTAGCAAATGTTGCATCCATGGTAATATTCTATCACCTGCATGACCTTTTATCATCTGCAGTAAATTTTGATATGGCACCTTACACAATACTGAAACAGTTTCAAACTTGTTAGACAGCTACAAAAGCTGAGGCTCCAGCCCTCTGGATTGACAAGTACACTGTCCTTTCCCTGCACACACCAAATTAGGTGATCCAACTCTAAGCAATATTACTGTGACGTGGTAAAAAGAATAAAGGTAACTTTCCCCTCAATAAAGGTCCCCTCCATAAAGGTCTGCATATTGGTCTCTAGCTCAAACCTCTGAGTTGAATCTGATCCATTTTCAATCCTTGCCACAAGCATGTACATTCTGGGTGAAACTCTTATCCACAGAAGAAAATGAGGACTGCAGATGCCGGAGATCAGAGTCAAGAGTGTGGTGCTAGAAAAGCACAGCAGGATCATGCAGCATCCAATGAGCAGGAGAATTGATGTTTCGGGCATAAGGTCTTCATCAGGAAACTTTTACCCATCAACATGCTGTAACTGTGACACATCATCTGTTCAGCCGTTCTTAATGTGATCTAAGAGTTGCTTAATTATTTCATTCAATGTTGTACTTAGGCATTTTTGTATATACTTTATTAACCTTTCCACCAGTTGCTGTGTTATTTTGAGTTTTAGGAATAAAGTAGACCTTAGTCACTTCCAGATACTTGCTAAATAACTAGCTTCTTCGTCTATAGCAATTTAAGAATAAATTTTGAAAGGTTAAAAAGTTTATGAAAAGTCAAAGCACCAGAACACCTGTTTCTCCTCTTCCCCTTATCTAATTTAGTCGCTTAACTGTGACATAATTGCACTTAAGTCACATTGAATGGCAGAGCAGGCTTGAGAAGCCAAATGGCCTACTCTTGCTCCTATTTTTCTATGTTAAGTGCTAAATCGCACACAGTTGGCTAGTTTGATCTACTCCGAATATAAAAAAGCTGTATGACTCTCTTAATGTGGATCTATTTGTTCTTAAATAAGCTGCTCTTTCACTGGAACTCTTGTTAAAATCCTGCTTAAGATTGGCAACTACAGAATGTAATCTGCAGATTTCAATTTAATGTTAACTGCAAATTAAACTAGGCTTGTATCAAGTTAGACTTATTCAATAACTGGATGTGGTCAGGCCTGTCTCCGAAAAGAGGTTGATATTTTTAGTCATGAAAGAAAGAATTTACTTCAGCTTTCTGCCATTATGACATTGAAATTAATAAGGAATGCAGCAGAAACCTCCTCCATGTGATTGGGAAATTACCAGAGTTCAACAGAAGGAAGTCAGAAGAACATTTAAGGCAAGAAATTATTTCAACATTCTTTCTCTAATTAATTTTTCCTAATATCAATATCAATATAAAATTGTTCAAGGTCTGAAACATCGGTGGGTCCATTTATCATCGTGCATCAGATCTGACTGAGTATCACATAGTCCCAACTTCAACATGAATCATATAAGTCAATAACAAAATAGACAATGAAAAATTTGTTCAAAGAATTAAGGTTTAAGAAACATCTTGAAGTAGGAGAGAAAGGTAGAGAGGTGTAGAGAGGGGAATCCAGAGCTCAGGCCAAAGGCAACTGAAGGCCACCAATGGAGCAGTTAAAAGCAGAGATGAATGCAGATTATATTGGAGGGCTTTAGCGATTGAGGAGACGTCAGAACAGAGGGATTTAAATAGAAGAACAGGGCAGCATGTGGCTCAGTGTTTAGCCCTGCTGCCTGTCAGTGCCAGGGACCCAGGTTCGACTCCAGCCTTGGGTAACTGTCTATGTAGAGTTTGCACATTGAGTCATTGAATCCCCTACAGTGCGGAAGCAGGCCATTCAGCTAATCAATCCACACTGACTCTCTCATCAAGCATCCCATCCCCCGACTCTATCCCTGTAACCCTGCATTTCCCATGGCTAACCCACCTAGCCTGCACACTATGGGGCAACTTAGCATGGCTAATCCACCTAACCTGTACATCTTTAGACAGTGGGAGGAAACTGGAGCATCTGAAGGAAACCAACGCAGACATGGGGTGACCATGCAAACTCTACACAGTCACCAGGAATTGAACCCAGGTCCCTGGCGCTGACCACTGAGCTAACCTCTGAGCAACCATACAGATTTGTCTGGGTTTCCTCCGGGTGCTCCAGTTTCCTCTGAAGATATGCAGGTTAAGTGGATTGGCCATGCTAAATTGCCTAGTGATATGCAGGCATGTTGGATTAACAGTGGCTAAATGCGGAGTAACGGGGATAGGGTAGGAGGGAGGGAGAGTGCAGACTTAATGGGCCAAATGGTCTTTAACAGTACTGTAGGGATTCTATTGAAGTACTTAAAGTGAAGCAATTTTGTAGCAAAGAGTTAATGGGAGAATAGGACTTCTTCTTTCACCAGATGTGGGCATCACTGGCTAGGCCAATTTTACTGCTCAGTCTTAATTACCCAGAGGCCAATAAGAATCAAGTACATTGCTGTGGATGTAGAGTCACATGTAGATTGGACCAGGTAAGGATGGAAGATTCCTTTCCTGAATGACAGTGAATCAGATGGATTCTCTGACAACCAACCATGATATCATGAGACTCTCAATTCCTGATTTTTTTAAAAATTCACATTCTGCCATGGAAGGATTCGAACCCAAGTCCCTAGAACATTACCTCGGTCTCTGGATTAACACTGTGGTGATTATACCATGAGGTGAAGTTGAACTTGGGCAGCAGAATTTTGGTTGAACCAAAGGTTATGAAACTATGGGCAGCTGACCTGCAGAATACCACAATGCTCTAACATGGAGGTAATAAAGGTATTGATGATGGTTTCAGCAGCTAAAGACTGAGATAGGGCAGAGATTGGAAAGGTTACAGAGGTAGAAAAATAAGGCTTTGGGTAATGGTGAGGATGTGAAACGAGCCCATGATTGAGAGAGGAACAGTGGCTAAGGAAGGAAATCAAAGAGAACGACTTCAATCTTCCCAATCTTTACTTGAAGAAAATGCTTTCTAGAAGTAGTAGTATGCTTGATGGAGATGAGTTTATTTTCCATTTTACAGGCTCACAATCGAGGCGGAATGCCAGCTGTATCTGCAGAACTTTCCCATGGATGAGCAGTCCTGTCCTCTCACCTTCTCCAGTTGTAAGTCTGTGATGCAACTCATTCAAAGCCTCATTCTCAGTCCTAGCACCTGGCCTCTAGTCATTAACTGTTGAGTTTTCTATCTCTGCTGTGAGTGAAACATTGACTTTTTGATTAGTTCTTGAATTAAAGTCAGAATGCCGGTTGGATTCTGCTCAGATGCCATTACTCTCTAATCAGCAGGATGGTGACTTGGGTTTTTTACCCCTGTAGCCAAGTCATCAGCCAATGCCACCCTCCCTGTACAGGACAGGTGCAAGCTACTTCTGGTTGGGGTGATATGGGCTCAACTGTGTACCTTCTGGATATCAGTCTGTGTTCAGAAGCTTGGATTTCTGACCACCAAAACTGCCTGGATTTGAAATCAAACCCACAACCTCCCTCCTCAGAGGTGAGAGCATTATGTCTGAGCCAGTGTTGCTGTCATAGAACATAGAAAAGTGCAGCACAGAACAGGCCCTTTGGCCTACGATGTTGTGCCAAGGTTTAATCCTAATGTAAAACATAATAACTTAACCTACACACCCCTCAACGCACTGCTATCCATGTGCCTGTCCAACAGTCGCTTGAATGTCCCTAATGACTCTGCTTTCACCACCACTGCTGGCAACGCATTCCATGCATTCACAACTCTCTGCGTAAAGAATATACCTTTGACGTCTTCTCTATACCTTTCCCCTAATATCTTAAAACTATGACCCCTCGTACCTATCAATCCTGCCCTGGGGAAGAGTCTCTGGCTATTGACTCTTCTATTCCTCTCATTATCTTGTATACCTCGATCAGGTCTCCTCTCTTCCTCCTTCTCAAAAGAGAGAAAAGTCCGAGTTTTTTAAATCTTTCTTCATAAGGCAAGGTCTCCAGGCAGTATCCTGGTAAACCTTCTTTGCACCCGCTCCAAAGCCTTTGCATCTTTCCTATAATAGGGCGACCACAACTGGACACAATTTTCCAAGTGCGGTCTCACAAGGGGCTTATAGAGCTGTAGCAAAAACTCACGACTCTTAAACTCGATCTTCCTGTTAATGAAAGCCAAGACACCATATTCTTACTTAACCCTATGCGTTTGGGTGGCAACTTTGAGGGATCTATGTACTTACACACCCAGATCCCTCTGTCCCTCCACTCTGCCAAGAATCCTGTTTTTAATCCTATATTCAGCATTCGAGTTTGACCTTCCAAAATGCATCACTTCGCATTTATCCAGGTTGAATTCCATCTGCCATTTCTCAGCCCAGCTCTGTATCCTGTCTATGTTGCGCTGCAGCCTGCAGTAGCCCACGATACTATCGACAACTCCTCCAACCTTTGTGTCATCTGCAAATTTATTAATCCCACCCCTCAACCTCCTCATCCAAGTCATTTATAAAAACTACAAAGAGCAGAGGCCCAAGTACAGAGCCCTGCAGGACCCCACTCAACACTGGCCTCCAGGCAGAATACTTTCCATCTACAACCACTCTCTGCCTTCTGTTAGCCAGCCAATTCTGAATCCAGATAGCCAAATCTCCTGTATCCCATATTTCATGAGTGGGAGTTAACATTAATGAGACAGTTACTGTATAACTCATACTTGTCAGTCAGGACCATTAGCTGTACTCGCTGTGATGAGTTTCAGAGGCCCTCATCCAGAGGTAAGACAGCCTCATTTCACTAACTGAGGCACAATAATCAGGGCTGCTCCCATCTTCGAAAACTACAAAGGATTCTTTTGGGTTGGAGAGACATCATCAGCCATCCTCACCAGCTGGGGAGTGACTAATTCCAGGTCCTGTGAGCACGTTTAGAGGATACTGAGGCACTTGGATTGGCAGAACAAGGTCGGAGATTGTTGTTGGGGTGAACTCAGCTTGAAATGATTGAGAGTTGACAATGCAAGTTATGCCCAATAGTCAAAACAAAGGGAAATTGTTCTGGATGCTAAGACAGGTGGGTGATTCATATCTCGGCCATTTCACTTCCCACTCTTCCTGCACCACAACACCTCCCAAGATCAATTGCACCTTTATTAACTCAGCTTAATTTGATGCTCAGATAGATGTAGAGAAAACTATAAGATACAGGAGCAGAATTAGGCCATTCAACCTTGTCTGATATATTTCTCAACTCCATTTTCCCACCTTCTCCCTACAATTGTTGATCTCTTACTAATCAAAAACCTATCTACCTCAGTCTTGAATGCAATCAATGACTTTGCCTCCACAATCTTCTGCGGCAATGGGTTCCACAGATTAACTACCCTCTGGCAAAAGACGATTTATAAGGAGGAATAATATAACACTCTGACAAATCCTGACACAGATGGATAAATAAACTTGCAGGTGCAATCACATGTGAATGATTCCCATTGATAGTTTATCTTATTGAGATTCAGAACCATTCCAAAATACCTTTCAGATTGCAAATGAATTTGAGGCACAGTGAAGCTGATGCAGCTCGATTAGCAGAGAAAGACGGAGGGAATAACTTGTATTTCTAAAGTTGCTATCACAGCAGACAACTAAATTGGACACTGTAAATCCCGCAACCAGCAACAAAATGAAGGCCAGTAATCGAGGGATAATTATTGGTCAGGCACAGAGGAGAACTTATTTGAATAGCGCTATACGATCATCAACACAGTTTAGTGTTTCACTTGAAAGACATCTCCTTTGACAGTGCTACACTCCCTCACAACGGCACTGTTGTGTCAAAGTTTGTGCTCAAGTCCCTGGAGTGGGCTTTATTTGCCTCTCAGAGAGGCAAAAATGTATTGGCTGAAACACAGCCAACACTGAAGTGGGGTTTGACCATTGCAGTTTCTCATTCATACCAAGAATGCCACCACCGGATCCACTTTGAGCCAGAATAATGCCAATATTTTCGATAACCATTCTTAAAAACTGTGTGAGCAGAACTACCATCTGTGATGCATTCACAGTAGAATAGCCACTGTCTGGGCTCAAGAATCATTACAGCAGTCTGTTCATTGAAACAGAGATTGTTATCAGGAACCAAGCATGGGAACCACACACACAGGCCCCAGCCCCCACCCTGTCACTGCGGTGCCTGCCAATGTAACTTTTTGTCAAGCACTCTCCTAATTGGTTGCCTCCTTGTTTGCTGTGCACTAATGAATAAAGAGAACTTCCTCCACTCAGATGTTCATTGAGGGGATACTCAGCATGCCTGGCCAAACAGCTTCTGCACTAAGTTAGGTGCCCAGTGCCAGATAGAAACACCCAGGCATTCATAAAAGCCTGTCTATTCGGTGGTGATAAAAGTGACAAGCATGGTGAGGGTTATCACGGTGTAAAATAGTGCTCACCTCCCCCCCCCCCCTCCACAAGAAGACTACCCAAAACCTGCCCTTCCCAGTGCTACCATAATTCAACTGCCTAGCGGCCAGTCTCCCAACAAGAAGCCACATTTGCAGTACTGTTGGGGTCCTGATAAAACAGTGGAGAGGGAATATTGCAGTGTAGTAATGGTCCTGATTTGGCACCTATCGACCTATATGAAGCACATTGGCATGTTGCCCCCAGAGTTATGGTCCAGAGAAGTAGAGGCTGCTTCCACCACTTGTCCATGGAATTTTGTTTCTGACTAGACCAGCAATTATTGCCCATCCCGACTTCTCAGGGATCACCCAGTTGTTGTGCATCTGGAGCTCGATATAGGCCAGGCTGGGTAAGAATGCAGGTTTCCTTCACTAAAGACGATTAAAAAACACAATGGGTTTTTTGTCAGCAATTGTCAATGGTCACCACTGGGCTCGCTTTTCATTCCAGATCTTTATTGAATTCAGATGTTACCATGGGATTCAAACCCACGTCTCCAAGGAATGAAAATTAAAACAAATTACTGTGCATGCCAGAAATGTGAAGTAAAGCAGAAAGTGCTGGAGAAACTCGGCAGGATCTGTGGAGAGAGAAATAGAGTTAACGTTTTGAATTGAGTTCTGAAGAAATGTCATTTTGGATTGAAACATTAACTCCGTCACTCTCTGGTGTTATTGCCCGGAATGGGAGGCTGGATTACTAATCCAATGACATCACCAGTTATTCCACTATCTCCTGGTGTTCCAGTGTTGATGAACTTTGTCAGATCCCCTCTCCACAGATGGTGCCACACTTTGCTGTTTTTGTTTCAGATTTCTGACATCCAGTCTTTTCGTTTTTGTCTGACTCAAGCAAGTTCCAGTATGGCTGCTGCAAAGTGTCGAGTTGTTCCCCAGCGGGAGGGCAGTGAATCGACAACAAGAGCTGCCCTCAGATTGGAAGGTTACAGAACAAAAGGACAATATTTTCAAAATCACTTTGAACCAAATTATAAATCACAGCGCCGCATCCAATCCAATTAGGACAGCTGGTTAATGACCCAGGAGCTGAAACCAAATCAGCACATAATGTCACAGTGCCAGTTCAGTTTGATCATTCACTGCTTCCTTTCATTGGCCGTGTGTAATCAAAATACTACAATGTAAATTGATCTATTTATTAAATCAGTCATCATTTGAATAGGGACAGCCTGAGAGAAAAAAATTAAAACAATAGGAACAAACTGCTGCATAATGCCGAGACAATCAAACACAGATAGAAACAATGAAAACTTCTCTCCCAGGCACTGGCCGATACATGAACCTCTCATCACATGTGGCTAATTGGTAATCCTAATGTGGCTAATTGTCTTTTCAATCATTCAATAGGTGATGGGGTTCTTGTGATGCAATGCTGGTGCCCATACCTCTGGGGCTGGAGGCCTGGGTTCAAGTCGCACCTGCCTAAAGGTGTGCCATCACATCACTGAACATGTTGATAAGAAAATTCCTTCAGTAAAGTACTAAATAAATGGGATGAGTATGTTAGGGTCTGAAGGGAGTGGTGGGCAGGGGAGTATATGGAACTGGGCAAGTTGGCACTCATGTTAATTCGACTGGTTGGAGACCAATTTTAACATCATCATCCTGACCACCAACAATTTTACTTCTGGGGAAAAGATAGGAGTCTGCATTTAACCCAAACCAGAGATTTCACCAGCGGACCCTGTTCATGAGCTTGCTGCATGTCAGGTTGTCAGCCCATTTGGACATTTGAAGTGGGCACACAGGTTATAAGATAGATCAGTGACACGGTCAGCAGCCAGTTACAGGTTAGACGATAGATCAGTAACAGTCAACAGCTAGTCCCGGGTTAGACAATAGATCAGTGACACGGTCAGCAGCCAGTCACAGGTTAGACGATTGATCAGTGACACGGTCAGCAGCCAGTCACAGGATAGACGATAGATCAGTGACACGGTCAGCAGCCAGTCACGGGTTACACGATAGATCAGTGACACGGTCAGCAGCCAGTCACAGGATAGACGATAGATCAGTGACACGGTCAGCAGCCAGTCACAGGATAGACGATAGATCAGTGACACGGTCAGCAGCCAGTCACAGGATAGACGATAGATCAGTGACACGGTCAGCAGCTAGTCACGGGTTAGACGATAGATCAGTAACACGGTCAGCAGCCAGTCACGGGTTACACGATAGATCAGTGACACGGTCAGCAGCTAGTCACGGGTTAGACGATAGATCAGTAACACGGTCAGCAGCCAGTCACGGGATAGACGATAGATCAGTGACACAGTCAGCAGCCAGTCACAGGTTAGACAATAGATTAGTAACAGTCAACAGCTAGTCACGGGTTAGACGATAGATCAGTGACACGGTCAGCAGCCAGTCACGGGTTAGACGATAGATCAGTGACAGTCAACAGCTAGTCATGGGTTAGACGATAGATCAGTGACACGGTCAGCAGCCAGTCACAGGTTAGACGATAGATCAGTGACACGGTCAGCAGCCAGTCACGGGATAGACGATAGATCAGTAACACGGTCAACAGCTAGTCACGGGTTAGACGATAGATCAGTGACAGTCAACAGCTAGTCACGGGTTAGACGATAGATCAGTGACACGGTCAGCAGCCAGTCACGGGATAGACGATAGATCAGTGACACGGTCAGCAGCCAGTCACGGGTTAGACGATAGATCTGTAACACGGTCAGCAGCCAGTCACGGGATAGACGATAGATCAGTGACACGGTCAGCAGCCAGTCACGGGATAGACGATAGATCAGTGACACGGTCAGCAGCTAGTCACGGGTTGAACGATAGATCAGTGACACGGTCAGCAGCCAGTCACGGGTTAGACGATAGATCAGTGACACGGTCAGCAGCCAGTCACGGGTTAGACGATAGATCTGTAACACGGTCAGCAGCCAGTCACGGGATAGACGATAGATCAGTGACACGGTCAGCAGCTAGTCACGGGTTGAACGATAGATCAGTGACACGGTCAGCAGCTAGTCACGGGTTGAACGATAGATCAGTGACACGGTCAGCAGCCAGTCACGGGTTAGACGATTGATCAGTGACAGTCAACAGCTAGTCACAGGTTAGACGATAGATCAGTGACACGGTCAGCAGCCAGTCACGGGTTAGACGATAGCTCAGTGACACGGGTGCACCGTATAGTCAATCAGGCCCATAAAACCCATAACTGAAAGGTGCACACTGGTGCCATCCAGTGACCAGATGTACAGTAAGCGGTCAGTGTTACATAGCGCAGTCTAGTGAGTGTTGAAAGTGCAGCAGAGTGTAGGGAAGGCAATAACTGGTCATGGCATTAAGGTGGTTGAAGATAGAGACAAGTCGCAATAAGGACCCATGTCCTCAAGAATAGATTGAAATTCCCAGACATGAGAAGGTTAGAGGTGAGAAACAAAGGAAAGGGAGCCAATGAAGGAGAGTCCCTCATCATCAAAGAAGGAATTATGAGGACACTGGGTGATGTGGACAGAGTAGAAAGTGTTTTATTCTGTATCTAACCCTTTGTGTACTAGCCGTGGGAGTATTTGATGGAGACGGTGTAGATTGTGCTTTACTCTCTATCAAACCCTCTGCTGTACCTGCCCTGGGAATGTTTGATGGGGACAGTATGGAGGGAGCTTTACTTTCAGTTTGACTGAGTAGAAGAAGCTTTCCTCTGTATCCAAATCCCTGCTGTCCCTGTCCTGAGAGGATTTGATAGGGACAGTGCAGAGGAATTCTCACTCTATATCGAACCCTTTCCTTTGCCTGGGATGTTTGATGGAGAGGGATCTGCATCTGCATTTACTCTGCATCTGAACCCTGCTGTAACTGGCCCCAACGTGGAGGAACCTTTGATTCTAATTGAGAAGCGTAGAGGAAACTACTTCTCATTTAAAAGAGTAGACAGAGCTATCCTCTGTATCTGACCTCTTTCTTTGGGCTATGGTTACAGAGCTGATCTACATATTTCTGGGCAGTTGGTAAGATATGCATTGCGACTCACTGCTGGGTTTTGCCTTTAGATGGATATCCAAAAGATGAAATAACCTACAGATGGAGACAGTACTCAATTGAAGTCGCACACCAACGATCCTGGAGACTATACCAGTTTGATTTTGTTCGTCTGCGGAATACAACAGAAGTCCTCAAAACCACTGCAGGTGAGGATCTTTTGAATGCTGGAGTGAGTGTTTCTGATTTCTCTCAGTTCAGCTCCAAGTTGGGAATGGACCCACTGAACATAACTCACTGAGGTGGTCGCAGGGATAAATCTCCGGGTATGAGACCCTATATTACCATCACTCCAGAGTATGGCGTAACTGGTGCAACAAGTCTGAGGCACTTTAAAGAACCAGGGCGAGTGTTACCTGAGATCACTGTAGTTCAGCCTAGACAAACATGGTATGGACTCAGCAACTTGGAGATACCATGGTGAAATTTGGAGATGATATTAAATGAGGGGTATTACTAATTGTGTTAAGGTTTGTGCCAAAATGCAGGGAAATTAAAATGTGCCGTTGTAAAGGATCAATTACAAAGGAAACTCAATAATGTGAAATGTGAGGTGTCCATTGTGGAGGAGGGATTTTAAAAAAAACTCTTCTTTTGAGGGAGAGACTAAGTGGGACACAGGAGCACAGATATCTGAGAGGACTATGATATTAGTCACTCATGATAGCAACACCAAGCAGGAAGCACACAAAGGCCAGAACATTATGAACTTGCAAATTCTCCTGCTGGAAGAAACCAAAGAAGTTTGTTACCAGAACATTGCATTCTTACAGAGACAGCCAGTAGGAAAATCACCACCAGATTCATTGGCTGATTGTGAATTGTGGAATTAGGGGGACTCCTGAGTGACAGGTCCAATCAGAGATCCCAAAAGCTGGAAGGATGGCAACTCACTTGAGGAAGAGGCTGCACACATATCCCCATTCTCAATGATGGAGGAGCCCAGCATATCAGTGTAAAAGATCAGGCTGAAGCACTTAAAGCAATCTTCAGCCAGACGTGCCGAGTGGATGATCTATCTCGGCCTCCTCCAGTGGTCCCCAGCGTCACAGATACCAGTCTTCAGCCAATTTGATTTGCTCCATATGCTTCAAGAAATGGTTAGAGACTGTATGGGCCATGACCACATTATCATTGTAGTGCTGAAGATTTGTGGGCGGCACGGTGGCACAGTGGTTAGCACTGCTGCCTCACAGCGCCAGAGACCCGGGTTCAATTCCCGACTCAGGCGACTGACTGTGTGGAGTTTGCACATTCTCCCCGTGTCTGCGTGGGTTTCCTCCGGGTGCTCCGGTTTCCTCCCACAGTCACAAAGATGTGCGGGTCAGGTGAATTGGCCATGCTAAATTGCCCGTAGTGTTAGGTTAAAAGGGGTAAATGTAGGGGTATGGGTGGGTTACGCTTCGGCGGGTCAGTGTGGACTTGTTGGGCCGAAGGGCCTGTTTCCACACTGTAAGTAATCTAATCTAATCTAAACTTGCCACTCCCCTAGCCATGCTGTTCGAGTGCAGTTACAGAACAGGCAACTACCTGACAATGTGGAAAATTGCCCAAGCATTCCTGATGAAGAGCTTTTGCTCAAAACGTTGACTCTCCTGCTCTTCGGACACTGCCCGACTGGCTGTGCTTTTCCAGCACCACACTTTTTGACACGTATGTACTGTACATAAAAAGCAGAACAAGTCCAACCTGGCCAATGACTACCCTATCAGTCTCATCTCTATCATCAGTAAGGTGTCATCAACAGTGCCATCAAACAGTACCTGCTCAGCAATGACCTGCTCACTGATAACCAGTTCGGGCCACTCTGTTCCTGACCTCATTGCAGCCTTGGTTCAAACGTGGCTAAAAGAGCCGAATTCCAGAGGCGAAGTGAGGTGAGAGCAACAGCCCTTGAAAGAGAGGCCATGTTCAACTGAGTGTGGCATCAAGGAGCCCTGGCAAAACTGGAATTAGTGAGTATTCGTGAGTAATCAATCTTCTGGTTGGAGTCATACCTGCCACATAGGTAAATGTTTGTGGTTATTAGAGGTCAGTTACTTCAGATCCAGGACATCTCTGCAGGAGTTCCTCAGGTTTTTGAATTTTCAAATTGACACAAGTCTGGGACAGCTAAGACCTGAACTAAGGCCTCTTTACTCAGAGAAAGGGACACTATCACTGCTCCTGAAGAGCCCCTAGTAGTTCCTCAAGGTGGTGTCCTAGGTCCAACCATCTTCAGCTATTTCATCTATGATCATCCATCCATCATAAGGTCAGATGTTCACTGATGATTGTTCAATGTTCATGGGCCTAACCAGGGTAGGTTCTGTCACGTTGTCATGGGATATGAAGGAGATTGGCTGCAAAGCCCTAGCAGGCATCAGGCAGAACCCAGAGTGCACCCTTTGAAGTGTTGACGTGGTGGCCAACTCCATCCAGCTGGAAAATTCTCTGGTGGTTATTGTCCCACTTCATTTCAGGAAGAGCCACTCATGTCTCATCACCCCTGCTGCTATGTGAAAACTGACTAATTCTGAAGCAGTTAATGCCAAAGTTTACTGAACGTACAGTTAGACAAGCCCATCCAGGATGCTCTTCCTCTCTCCAAAATAGATAACACATTCCTGGAAGCCAATGGCTGCAACATCATGGTTATAGAATTGTGGAGGATGCAACAAACTACCGTGAACTTTGAACCCTGCAATGAGTTGTGCAGGGAATGGCCCAAATCATATTATCCATGCAGTGTGAAAGCAGGCCATTCAGCCCATCAACCCCACACTAACCCTCTGAAGAGCATCCCACCCACACTCCTGATGAGTAGGACCATCGATGTCAAACCTTTCTCCTCGACCTTCACAAAGATTGCCCTCTGTCTGCAGTCAATGCTATATTTCATGGTAACGTTACTAAGACAGACACAATGCAGCCACAGGCACCAGTACTCAATCACTAAACCCTGTCACTCACCTGTTTTTTTAAATAAAGGCTTCCAAAACATCACCAAAATGACAGAATAGTACCTCCTTCACCTCTGCACATGCAGATAGAACACAAACACATCTCACAAGCAAGTCGATGCAAATGTGCACAAAATCCTGGAGCTAATGTTGAATTAGTGGCAGCAGTTATCTAATGCCTTAATAACTTATCCCAAAGTTCCAAGCCTCAGAAGGGGAGACCTCACCATTATCCTCTCCACCATGATATAATAGCAGGAAGGGTAGATACTTAGAGGAGGTGATGACCTAGTATTGACTACTAATGTGTTCCAGACCTGGGTTCAAATCCTGCCATGGCAGATGATGGAATTTGAATTCAATAAAAATGTGCTTTAAGAATGTAGTGATTATCCACCAGATGGAGAAAATTCAATCTGGGTCACTGATGGCCTTTGGGGATGGAAATCTGCTATTCTTGAAAGGTCTGGTCTACATGTGACTCCAGAGCTACAATAATGTGGTTGACTCTTAACTGCTCTCTGGCCTTTTAGCATATCCATGAATGAATTTTAAAAACCCTCTCCAACATACACTGACACTCAGGCCATGCTGGAAGACAGCAGTAAGCAACATTTTCTTGTTTTTGGTCTTTCTTTTATTCATTCATGGGATGTGGATATTGCTGGCAGGGCCAGCATTTATTGCCCATCTCTTGTGCCTTTGAGAGGTGGTGCTGAGCTGTCTTCTTGAACTGCTGCAGTCCATGTGCTCTGGATTGACCCACAATGCCATTAGGGAGGGAGTACCAGGATTTTGACCCAGCAACAGTGAAGGAACAGCGATATGTTTCCAAAAGAAGATGGTGAGTGATCTAGAGGGGAACTTGCAAGTGGGTGTTTCCATATATCTGGTATTTGCTCATGGACTGCTTCAGTATTTGAGAAGTCTCAAATGGTTCTGAACATTGTGCAATCATCAGCGAACATCTCCACTTCCTGACCTTATGATGGAGGAAAGGCCATTGATGAAGTAACTGAAGATGGTTGGGAGTAGGACACTACCCTGAGAAATCCAGAGATCTACTGGAGCTGAAATGGCAGACGTCCAACAAGCACAACCATTTCCCTATGTGACAGGTATGACTCCATCCAGCGGAGTGTTTGGCCCCTGATACCCATTGACTCCAGTTTTGTTAGAGCTGTCACTCTACCCTCACCTCTGAAATTCAGCTCTTTTGTCCATGTTTGAACCAAGGCTGTATTGAGGTCAGGAACTGAGTGGCCCTGCCAGAACCCAACTGGGCATCAGTGAGCAGGTTATTCATAGAATTCCTACAGTGCAGCTCAAGACCATTTGGCCCATTGAGGCTGCACCAACCCTCTGAACAGCATCTCACTCCACTCACTTTATCCCTACATGCCTAACCCACCTCGTCTGCAGATCCCTGGACACTATGAGGCAATTTCCCATGGCCAATCCATCTAATCATATTTGGACAATGGGAGGAAACTGGAGCACCCAGCTGAAACCCACACAGACCCAGAGAGACCATGCAAATCCACACAGACAGTCACCCAAGGCTGGATTTGAACCCAGGTCCTTGTCATAGTGAAGCAGCTGCACTAACCATTGTGCCACCATCTGAACAGATGCTGCTTGCTAACATGATTACTGACACCTTCCATCACTTTACAGATGATCAAGAGTAGATTGACGGGATGGTAAGTGGCCAAGTTGGATTTGTCCTGCTTTTTATGGACATATTTGGCCAATTTTCCACATTAACAGGTAGAGGTCAGTGTTGTAACTGTACTGGGAAAGCTTGGCAGGGGAGCGGCAAGTTCTAGAGCACAAGTCTTCAGTGTCCTATTGCTGGAACGTTGTCGAGGCCCATAGCCTTTGCAAAATCCAGTGCCTCCAACTATTTCTTGATATTGTGTGGAGTGAATTGAATTGGTTGAAGACGAGTATCTATGATGCTGGTCCAATGAAGGAGGCTAAGATGGATCATCCACTTGACATTTCTGACTGATGATTGCTGCAAGTGCTTCAGAGTCAAAAAGTATGGTGTTGGAAAAGCACAGCTGGTCAGGCAGCATCTGAGGAGCAGGAGAGTCGACATTTCACCTTTTTCCTCTCTTCTTCCCCCTTTACTACCCTTCTGCCCTGTTTTCCATTTTGCATCTGCTTCAGCCATCCCCCCCACCCCCCACATATTTTGTCACACAGCACTGGCTTCAGCCTTGGTCATTCACAGCTCCTAATCTCCCTATAATCTCTCTATGCACGGTCATTATCACCTCTTTACTGCTACCTTTGCTTCTGGAGCCATCCTCAGCCTCATATAAATGCCTCCCTATTTCTCCCCATTTTTTAGCTTTGACAAAGGGTCAGTTAGACTTGAAACGTCAGCTCTTTTCTCTCCTTACAGACGCTGCCAGACCTGCTGAGATTTTCCAGCATTTTCTCTTTTGGTTTCAGATTCCAGCATCCGCAGTAATTTGCTTTTGCTCTTACTCTTCCCTGACTGGTATTCTCTAACTGGCATCACTGGCATTCCAATGCAAGCTGTTTCTCATTATTTATATGAATAAAACCCTCACATGATCTGGAATGCCTCAATTAAATCTCCATTGCCATAAGGGAATCAAATAATCACAGGCCAAAGGGGAGAATTTTCTTTCTATCAGAAACACAACTGTCTTCTCCAACATGGTTTGTGAAAACTAGACTCCTTCTAAAGGAAATAATATCCAACAGTTACATTCACCAGAATGTGTCTTTTGTAAAAGACATTCAGAAAATCAATAATTCGCCAAATTTCTGGTGTGGCATTGAACTGCACCTGAATATTTTGTCTCCAACAGTAAACCTTGAAGTCAACCAATCGTCCGTCATTTATAAAGTCAGTGACTAAGGGTGCAGGGGAAGTTGGATTGCGATAAACCTACTCTACTCAGCTGAGCAGTTGTTTTCAGTGTTTAACAGCTGGAGAAAGGCATAGAGTCATAGAGACATAAACCCTTCAGTCCAACTCGTCCATGTTGACCAGATATTGTAAATTAATATGGTCCCATTTTGCCAGCACTTGGCCCATATCCCTCTAAACTCTTCCTATTCATATACCCATCCAGATGCCTTTTAAATGTTGTTATTGTACCAGCCTCCACCACTTCCTCTGGCAGCTCATTCCATACACGCACCACACTCTGTGTGAAAAAGTTGCCTCTTTCCCCTCGTACCTTAAATTTGTGCCCTGTAGATTTAGACTCCCCACCCCACCCCACCCGGTGGGCGGCACGGTGGCACAGTGGGCGGCACGGTGGCACAGTGGTTAGCACTGCTGCCTCACAGCGCCAGAACCCCGGGTTCAATTCCCGCCTCAGGCGACTGACTGTGTGGAGTTTGCACGTTCTCCCCGTGTCTGTGTGGGTTTCCTCCGGGTGCTCCGGTTTCCTCCCACAGTCCAAAGATGTGCAGGGAAGGTGAATTGGCCATGCTAAATTGCCCGTAGTGTTAGGTAAGGGGTAAATGTAGGGGTATGGGTGGGTTTCGCTTCGGCGGGTCGGTGTGGACTTGTTGGGCCGAAGGGCCTGTTTCCACACTGTAAGTAATCTAATCTAATCTAATCTAATCTAAACCTTGGCTATTTAACCTATCCATGCCCCTCATGACTTTATAAACCTCTACAAGGTCACCCTTCAGCCTCCGGCATTCCAGGGAAAACAGCCCCAGTCTCTTCAGC
This sequence comes from Chiloscyllium plagiosum, assembly GCF_037043375.1. Classification (NCBI taxonomy): domain Eukaryota; kingdom Metazoa; phylum Chordata; class Chondrichthyes; order Orectolobiformes; family Hemiscylliidae; genus Chiloscyllium; species Chiloscyllium plagiosum. Next base: position 87,334,789 of record NW_028270149.1, on the reverse strand, counting down.
CTCTTCCTACAGCTCAAACCTGCCAACCCCAGCAGCATCCTTGTAAGTCTTTTCTGATTCCTTTCAAGTTTTACAGCATCCTTCCGACAGCAGGGAGACCAGAATTGAACGCAGTATTCCAAAAGTGGCTGAACCTATGTCCTGTACACCCATAACATGACCTCCTAATTCCTAAACACAATGCACTGATTAATAAAGGCAAGCTTACCAAATGCCTTCTTCACTATCCTGTCTAACTGTGATTCCACTTTCAAGGAACTATGAACCTGCACTCCAAGGTCTCTTTTTTAGCAACGTTCTCTAGGACCTTACCATTAAATGTATAAGTCCTGCCCTGATTTGCCTTTCCAAATTACAGCACCTCGCATTTATTCAAATTAAACTCCATCTGCCACTCCTCAGCCTGTTAGCCCATCTGATCAAGATCCTGCTGAATTCTGAGGTAACCTCCCTCACTATCCACTACACTTTCAATTTTGGCGTCATCTGCAAATTTACTAACCATACTTCCTATGTTCACATCAAAATCATGCTTGGGGGAAGATGTTGTATAATGTTCAGTTACCGCCTGAAGGGGTTAAGTGAAAACACATGATAGGCTCCACCCAGGCAGAAGCTCACCAGTTCACAAGCACCTGTTCTTAGCATCAGCAGCGTGGAGCTAAAATACCAAAGTTGCATTGTGCCTAATGACTTTTGAGACAATTATGTACCTTGAGAGAAACGTCATCTAGCTTTTAAGCAATCTGGAATAAACTGAATGGTTCCTGAAGAAGATTGAACCTATCTCCTGCCTAGGGAGTGGTGCGAACATCCTTCTCCACTTGGTATTAGTAACCTGTACTAATATTTGCAAAAACAATTGGTGATAGCAAATCTACACAATAAATCACAGATCGAAACCAACATTAAAACAAACAGCAGCTTTTTCCTATGCTAAATCTTCAGATAGAGTTGTAGAGTCATAGCGATGTACAGCATGGAAACAGACCCTTCGGTCCAACCCGTCCATGCCGACCAGATATCCCAACCCAATCTAGTCCCATCTGCCAGCACCCGGCCCATATCCCTCCAAACCCTTCCTATTCATATACCCATCCAAATACTTCTTAAATGTTGCAATTGTACCAGCCTCCACCACATCCTCTGGCAGCTCATTCCATACACGTTCCACCCTCTACGTGAAACAGTTGCCCCTGAGGTCTCTTTTATATCTTTTTCCTCTCACCCTAAACCTATGCCCTCTAGTTCTGGACTTCCCGAACCCGGGAAAGGACTTTGTCTATTTATCCTATCCATGCCCCTCATAATTTTGTAAACTCTATAAGGTCACCCCTCAGCCTCCGCACTCCAGGGAAAACAGCCCCAGCCTGTTCAGCCTCTCCCTGTAGCTCAGATCCTCCAACCCTGGCAACATTCTTGTAAATCTTTTCTGAACCCTTTCAAGTTTCACAACATCTTTCCGATAGGAAGGAGACCAGAATTGCACGCAATATTCCAAAAGTGGCCTAACCGATGTCCTGTACAGCCACAACATGACCTCCCAACTCCTATACTCAATACTCTGACCAATAAAGGAAAGCATACCAAACGCCTTCTTCACTACCCTATCTACCTGCAAATCCACTTTCAAGGAGCTATGAACCCGCACTCCAAGGTCTCTTTGTTCAGCAACACTCCCTAAGACCTTACCATTAAGTGTATAAGTCCTGCTAAGATTTGCTTTCCCAAAATGCAGCACCTCGCATTTATCTGAATTAAACTCCATCTGCCACTTCTCAGCCCATTGGCCCATCTGGTTCAGATCATGTTGTAATCTGAGGTAACCTTCTTCGCTGTCTACTACACCTCCAATTTTGGTGTCATCTGCAAACTTACTAACTGTACCTCTTATGTTCGCATCCAAATCACTTTACCAGCCTGGATCAGTGACTCTGGGGGGGGGGGGGGGGGGGGGTGCTCAGACATTGAGACTTTACCAGGCAACTATCCTTGATCACACGGTTGGTGCTGAGCTATGCAGTTGGTGATCTGAGGGTTTGCTCCCAGGCATCATGACATGGATGTGACTCTTTTTTTGAAGGTAAAGCCCTTTTGGCTTGAACCATTGGCAAATGTGAATATTCTGACTGTTTTGTGTAGAGATCTCTACTTATCCTGTGACCCATGGAAGCTCGGCTGGCTCAGCCTTCCCGAGTCCTACTGGCTCTTGTTGGTCAGACTGTCTCCAACACTGTACGATGCTGCACAGCATTGCTGGGCTACTCTCATGTACCAACCAGCTCTTTAATTTGAAAACATCCACCTGATTGTCTGCCCTGAGGTTTCTGCTGGCAAAGCTGCCAATTCGAGCCTCCTCCCTGTTAAATCAATTGGTAATTGGCAACAATAGAGCATTTATTGACACAGTTGCATATAGTACTGGAGTAATGAGCCAGCTAGTATTGAGTTCAATTCTGAACAAAGAAGTGGGCGCATGAGCTCAATAAATCAGATGATTAGTGGTAGGACCCAGATACAGTAACTGTGAAAATGCTGCATTGTCAGAGAACTAACTCCTCCATCGATGTCCTTTGAGAAGGAGACATTCTGTTCCTAGCAGCTTCAAGCCTACAAATGACTGTGATCCCAGAATAGATGGCTAATGCCAAGGCAATCTATAAATACTGCTCTGTCGTGTCTCTCAATGGAGGTAAATAAAAATAACCTTGATAACATTGTAAATGGTACAGATACTGAAATATCTCTGTGTCTCAGGTGCCCACCGCACTTTGGTTAGAGGTTGCATTTCTCTTGAAAATCTTGGTATGGGCAATTCTGGCCTAAGAGTTATCAATGTTCCAGGAGTGCTAGATTAAAGAAAAGGAGAACTTTTTCATTTAATTTGCACTTTGTCTCGATGTATTTCTGTTCATTCATCCCTGCACTATCACTGTCAGAAACACAATCAGTCAGATGAGAAATTACTTTCTTTCTACCCTCTCACATGGGGATAAGAGACACCATGGCCCTATTTGAAAAACAGCAGGTAAGTTTTCCTCAGTATGAAGGCAAATATTTCCTTCACAAACAACATTGCCAACAGGGCTGACAGGAAATTAGAATATTTTTTGCTGAGGGAGTTCGCTGTGCAAAAAAAACCTCCCATGTGTTTCATATATTATAATAATATTTACACTTCTGAAATATTTCATTAGCTGTGGAACATTGCGAGTTGTCCTCATCAAAGTAGACAAGGATAGATATTTAAAAATCCAATTACTTCAGGTTTTGTGTATTCAGGTTATTGTACACCTTTCAGGGTCAGTGTACACCTGTAAGGATCAGTCTATGTACCAAGGTCACTGTTTACCTGTCAGGGTCACTATCTATCTATCCAGGTCAGTATATACCTGTCAGGGTCAGAGTGTACCTGTCAGGTTCACTGTATTCAGGGTCAGGGTACACCTGTCAGGATCATTGTATTCAGGATCACTGTTTATCTGTCAGGGTCACTGTCTATCTGTCCACCTGTCAGGGTCAGTGTATAAGAACAAAGAAAATTTACAGCCCAGGAACATGCCCTTCAGCCCTCCAAGCCTGAGCCGATCCAAATCTACTGTCTAAACCTGTCGGTCAATTCCTAAGCATTTGTATCCCTCTGCTCCCCACCTACTCATGCATCTGTCCAGGCGCATCTTAAATGAATCTACCGTGCCTGCCTCGACCACCTCTGCTGGCAACGCATTCCAAACACCCACCACTCTGTGTGAAGTACTTGCCGTGTGTGTCCTCCTTAAACTTTCCACCTCTCACCTTGAAAGCCTGACCTCTCGTTATTGAATCCTTCACCCTGGGAAAAGGCTTGTCTCTGTCCACCCTGTTGATACCCTTCATGATTTTGTAAATCTCAATCAGGTCCCCCCTCAATCTCCTTTTGTCTAGTGAACACAAACCTAATTTACTAAGCCTCTCTTCATAGCTACCACCTTCCATACCAGGCAACATCCTTGTAAACCTTCTCTGCATCCTCTCCAAAGTGTCCACATCCTTTTGGTAATGTGGCGACCAGAACTGTACACAATATTCTAAATGCGGCCGAACCAATGTCTTGTACAATTTTAACATGACTTGCCAGCTCTTATACTCAATAGCTGAAAATGTGTTGCTGGAAAAGCGCAGCAGGTCAGGCAGCATCCAGGGAACAGGAGAATCGACGTTTCGGGCATAAGCCCTTCTTCAGGAATGAGGAAAGTTTATCCAGCAGGCTAAGATAAAAGGTAGGGAGGAGGGACTTGGGGGAGGGGCGTCGGAAATGTGATAGGTGGAAAGAGGTCAAGGTGAGGGTGATAGGTCAGACTGGGGTGGGGGCGGAGAGGTCGGGAAGAAGATTGCAGGTTAGAAAGGCGGTGCTGAATTCGATGGATTAGACTGAGACAAGGTGGGGGGAGGGGAAATGAGGAAACTGGTGAAATCCGAGTTCATCCCTTGTGGTTGGAGGGTTCCTAGGCGGAAGATGAGGCGCTCTTCCTCCAACCGTCGTTTTGTTGTGGTCTGGCGATGGAGGAGTCCAAAGACCTGCATATCCTTGGTGGAGTGGGAGGGGGAATTGAAATGTTGAGCCACAGGGTGGTTGGGTTGGTTGGTCCGGGTGTCCCAGAGGTGTTCTCTGAAGTGCTCCGCAAGTAGCCGGCCTGTCTCCCCAATATAGAGGAGGCCACATCGGGTGCAGAGGATGTAATAGATGATGTGTGTGGAGGTGCAGGTGAATCTGTGGCGGATATGGAAGTTTCCTTTGGGGCCTTGGAGGGAGGTGAGGGGAGGGGTGTGGGCGCAAGTCTTGCACCTCCTGCGGTTGCAGGGGAAGGTGCCGGAAGTGGAGGTTGGGTTGGTGGGGGGTGTGGACCTGACGAGGGAGTCATGGAGGGAGTGGTCTTTACGGAATGCTGATAGGGGAGGGGAGGGAAATATATCCTTGGTGGTGGGGTCCGTTTGGAGGTGGCGGAAATGACGGCGGATGATGCGCTGAACATGGAGATTGGTGGTGTGGTAGGTGAGGACCAGTGGGGTTCTGTCCTGGTGGCGGTTGGAGGGGCGGGGCTCAAGGGCGGAGGAGTGGGAAGTGGAAGAGATGCGGTGGAGGGCATCGTCGACCACGTTGGGGGGGAAATTGCGGTCCTTGAAGAAGGAGGCCATCTGGGTTGTGCGTTTTTGGAACTGATCCTCCTCGGAGCAGATGCGGCGGTGTCGAAGGAATTGGGAGAATGGGATGGCGTTTTTACAGGGGGCAGGATGGGAGGAATTGTAGTCCAGGTAGCTGTGGGAGTCGGTCGGTTTGTAGTAGATGTCCGTGTTGATATGGTCGCCTGAGATAGAAATAGAAAGGTCGAGGAAGGGGAGGGAGGAGTCTGAGACAGTCCTGGTGAATTTGAGGTCGGGGTGGAAGGTGTTGGTGAAGTGAATGAACTGTTCAACCTCCTCGTGGGAGCACGAGGCGGCACCGATACAGTCATCGATGTAGCGGAGGAAAAGGTGGCCCCACCCCCCACCTTTTCCTCCGCTACATCGATGACGTGGTCGACGATGCCCTCCACCGCATCTCTTCCACTTCCCGCTCCTCCCCCAAGTCCCTCCTCCCTACCTTTTATCTTAGCCTGCTGGACAAACTTTCCTCATTCCTGAAGAAGGGCTTATGCCCGAAACGTCGATTCTCCTGTTCCCTGGATGCTGCCTGATCTGCTGTGCATTTCATTGTATAATTTGCTCTAGAATTAGTCTTGCCCAAATGCATCACTTCACATTTGTCTGGATTAAAAGCCATCTGCCACTTTTCCGCCCAACTCTCCAGTCTATCTATATTCTCCTGTAATCTCTGACAGTCCCTTATGCTTTCTGCTACTCCACCAATCTTTATGTCATCTGCAAACTTGCTGATCATACCAACAGTGCCCTCTTCTAGATCATTTATGTATATTACAAACAACAGTGGCCCCAGCACTGATCTCTGTGGAACATCACTGGTCACCTTTCTCCATTTCGAGAAACTCCCTTCAACTACTACTCTCTGTCTCCTGTTGCTCAATCAGTTCTTTATCCACCGAGCTAGAACACCCTGCACACCATGTGACTTCACTTTCTCCATTAGTCTACAATGGGGAATCTTATCAAACGCCTTACTAAAGTCCTTGTATATGACATCAACAGCCCTTCCTTCATCTAACAACTTGGTCACTTCCTCGAAGAACTCTATTAAGTTGGTAAGGCATGATCTCCCTCGCACAAAACCAATATGTATACCTGTCAGGACCACTGTATTCCGGGTCAGTATACACCTGTCGGGGTCACTGTCTATCTGTCCAGGTCAGTATATACCTGTCAGGGTCAGTGTGCACCTGTCAGGGTCACTGTCTATCTGTCCAGGTCAGTATATACCTCTCAGGGTCAGTGTATACCTGTCAGGACCACTGTATTCAGGGTCTGTGTGCACCTGTCAGGATCAGTGTATACCTGTCAGGACCACTGTATTTAGGGTCAATGTATATCTGTCAGGACCACTGTATTCAGGGTCAGTGTACACCTGTCAGGGTCACTGTATTCAGGGTCAGTGTACACCTGTCAGGGACACTGTATTCTGGGTCAGTGTACACCTGTCAGGGTCACTGTATTCTGGGTCAGTGTACACCTGTCAGGGTCACTGTATTCTGGATTGACTCTCTTCAGTGGAACTGCAGTTCTACCTGGTCAGTTTTGCTCCAGCATCAAATCAGATTGTAAATCAAACCTTTAACTGAGTGAACACTGAGCAAGGTTTTATAGTCCAGGGTGTCAAAAATATGACCGGAGTAGGGAAATTAAATCAGGAAAATGTCCCCTGTGACTCGAGAATTGGAATTTGAGAGCTCATTGCTTGTAGGAGGACAAGGAAGATGACAGTAATGTTAAGTTCCAGAACCTGGAATTATTGAGAGAGAATGAGCTAGATCTGATAGGTCTTCATTCATTCTGATTGATTTGGACTTCAGCAATTTAATTCAAAAACTTGTTGAAACTCATAACATGCAAACTCGTTATATGATCACAATCGTACAGATTACTGGCACCAAGTGGTTTGTCTAGGTCTTTTTAACAAAGAACATGTTAATCAATTTTCAAACCTTCATGTCTGCTTTTTGTTCAACAGGAGACTACACTTTGATGATAGTTTACTTTGATTTAAGTCGCAGAATGGGATATTTTGCAATACAGACCTATATCCCCTGTATACTGACTGTAGTCCTATCATGGGTCTCATTTTGGATCAAGAGAGATTCAACTCCTGCCAGAACCACACTCGGTAAGCATAAGGCATTGAGAAGGAAATGGTAATCATAAAGGAAGGTATTGACCTGGTGGGTGTCAGCAAAGGAGAAACCCTTCCATTAGATGATGTTAAAGAGTCAATAGATTTTTTTATTCTGATGGATTGGCAACCAGCCTTAATTTCTAAGAGTTTCTGACAATTTCATGTTGACATTCATCCTTCTAATTAGAAGTGCAATAAATGTGACAATTACTTTAATGTAGGGCCATGTAAAGGATTAATCAAATTGGTTGTGAGCTATACAATTATTGGAACTCTTTCAAAGTGTATTATGTCTTGGCAGAGCAGCCTGACCTTCCAAGGAGTTTGATCAACAAGGATCAAGGATTTTATTGCACATTTCCATTTGCCCTTGCGAAGGTGGTGGTAATCTGCATTCTTGAACCGTGGCATTATATGTGGTATAGGGACACTCACAATGCTGTTGGGAACAGAGGTCCAGGCTTTTGACTCTGGACTTCAACACTGAAGGAACGGTGATGTATTTCCAAGCCAGGATGATGAGTGGCTCGGAGGGGAACTTGCAAAGTTACTGATGGATCAGTGTTGGAGCTGCAGTTCTTCACAATAAGTACAGCTGATTTCAATATTGGTTCAGAAACAAAACTCTCTAAGTTTTCAGAAGTTACCAAGCCAGAAGAGACTGAAAGGAGCTGGGCACAAATTCACTGAATACAGAAAGACCTGGATTGGCTGTGAATCTGAGCTAATAACAAAGAGAGATGTGGGTTTAATGTGGACAAATGTGAAAAGATAATAAACAGCAAACAGAGCAAAGTAGATGATGCAACACGAGAGATGGTTTTGGAATACTACTGGATAGATAAAGGGAGTCAGCAGAGGAATTGTGTAGCTAAAGTATAGAGATTGATTGGAACTTGGGCTCTTTAGCTGGAGGAATAGAGAGCAGTGCAATAGTCTGATCCTTAATGGGGCAATGTGTACCATTCTAGGCAACATACTCTTGACAAAGGGGAGTATGCAGAGAAGGATAACCATTCTTGGTCAGGAATAGAACAGCTCAGGGTTGAGTGTCAGTGGACATTTAGAGAGCTCCCACTTCTGAATCCACATGTTATCATTTCAAATGCCTGCTCATGGAGACTCAGCACAAAATTCAGGCGATTCGTTACCTTTCTGCTGAAAAACGCAATCAAGTTCCTCTCAGATAAATAGATGGAAAAGATCTCATGGAACTACTTTGAGAAAGAACAGGAAAGTTACCTGTCTGTCCTGGCCAATAATGATCTAGGAGAAAGTCAGCACAGCAGATGCTGGAGATCAGAGTGCTGCTGGAAAAGCACAGCAGGTCAGGCAACATCCAAGGAGCAGGAGAGTCGACGTTTTAAGCATAAGCTCTTCATCAGGAATGTGGGGGAGGCCCAAAGAGGTTGAGAGAGAAATGGAAGGGGGTGGGGCTGGGGGGGAGGTAGCTGAGAATGTCATAGGTAGATGAAGGTGGTTGGGGGATGATGGTAATAGGTTGGAGTGGAGGGTGGAGCAGATAGGTAGGAAGTAAAATGGAAAGATGGGACAGTTCAAGAGGGCAGTGCCAAGTTGGAAGGTAGGATCTGTGATAAGTTGGAGGGAGGGGAGATGAGGAAACTGGTGAAATCAACATTGATCCCATTTGGTTGGAGGGTCTCAAGGTGCGTTGAGGCGTTCTTCCTTCAGACGTCGGGTGGCAGTGGAGGACGCCCAGGACTTGCATGTCCTTGGCGGAATGGGAAGAGGCGTTAAAGTGTTCGGCCACAGGCCGGTGGGGTTGTTTAGTGCATGTGTCTAAGAGATGTTCTCTGCAACTTCCTCAAGTTGGCTGGAAGCTGATTGTGACCTATGTAACTTGAAGGTAGGTATGGGTCGGAGATTGTGTAGGTACGGGTCGGAGATTGTGTAGGTAAGGATCGGAGATTGCGTAGGTAAGGATCAGAGATTCTGTAGGTAAGGGTCGGAGATTGTGTAGGTAAGGGTCTGAGATTCTGTAGGTAAGGATCGGAGATTGTGTAGGTACAGGTCGGAGATTGTGTAGGTACAGGTCAGAGATTGTGTAGGTCAGGGTCGGAGATTGTGTAGGTAAGGGTCGGAGATTGTGTAGGTAAGGGTCAGAGATTGTGTAGGTACGGATCGGAGATTGCGTAGGTAAGGATCAGAGATTCTGTAGGTAAGGGTCGGAGATTGTGTAGGTCAGGGTCGGAGATTGCGTAGGTCAGGGTCGGAGATTGTGTAGGTAAGGATCGGAGATTGTGTAGGTACGGATCGGAGATTGCGTAGGTCAGGGTCGGAGATTGTGTAGGTCAGGGTCGGAGATTGTGTAGGTAAGGGTCGGAGATTGTGTAGGTACGGATCGGAGATTGTGTAGGTCAGGGTCGGAGATTGTGTAGGTCAGGGTCGGAGATTGTGTAGGTAAGGGTCGGAGATTGTGTAGGTAAGGGTCGGAGATTGCGTAGGTAAGGATCGGAGATTGTGTAGGTCAGGGTCGGAGATTGTGTAGGTACAGGTCGGAGATTGTGTAGGTAAGGGTCGGAGATTGTGTAGGTCAGGGTCGGAGATTGTGTAGGTACAGGTCGGAGATTGTGTAGGTACAGGTCGGAGATTGTGTAGGTAAGGGTCGGAGATTGTGTAGGTCAGGGTCGGAGATTGTGTAGGTATGGGTCGGAGATTGTGTAGGTACAGGTCGGAGATTGTGTAGGTACAGGTCGGAGATTGTGTAGGTCAGGATCGGAGATTGTGTAGGTAAGGGTCGGAGATTGTGTAGGTACAGGTCGGAGATTGTGTAGGTACAGGTCGGAGATTGTGTAGGTTAGGATCGGAGATTGTGTAGGTACAGGTCGGAGATTGTGTAGGTTAGGATCGGAGATTGTGTAGGTACAGGTCGGAGATTGTGTAGGTTAGGATCGGAGATTGTGTAGGTCAGGGTCGGAGATTGTGTAGGTCAGGGTCGGAGATTGTGTAGGTCAGGGTCGGAGATTGTGTAGGTCAGGGTCGGAGATTGTGTAGGTACGGGTCGGAGATTGTGTAGGTAAGGGTCGGAGATTGTGTAGGTTAGGATCGGAGATTGTGTAGGTCAGGGTCGGAGATTGTGTAGGTACAGGTCGGAGATTGTGTAGGTACAGGTCGGAGATTGTGTAGGTTAGGATCGGAGATTGTGTAGGTAAGGGTCGGAGATTGTGTAGGTCAGGGTCGGAGATTGTGTAGGTACAGGTCGGAGATTGTGTAGGTTAGGATCGGAGATTGTGTAGGTCAGGGTCGGAGATTGTGTAGGTCAGGGTCGGAGATTGTGTAGGTCAGGGTCGGAGATTGTGTAGGTCAGGGTCGGAGATTGTGTAGGTACGGGTCGGAGATTGTGTAGGTAAGGGTCGGAGATTGTGTAGGTTAGGATCGGAGATTGTGTAGGTCAGGGTCGGAGATTGTGTAGGTACAGGTCGGAGATTGTGTAGGTACAGGTCGGAGATTGTGTAGGTACAGGTCGGAGATTGTGTAGGTTAGGATCGGAGATTGTGTAGGTAAGGGTCGGAGATTGTGTAGGTCAGGGTCGGAGATTGTGTAGGTACGGGTCGGAGATTGTGTAGGTAAGGGTTGAAGATTGTGTAGGTACGGCTCAACTTCACATTTAGGTCAAGGGTAGAACCAAGTTTTGTTATAAATGTTTAGCAAAATGTTGTGTCTCTGGTTATTTTGCTTCCTCATTGAAAGTACAAAACTTGTTCAGTAAAACATAGTGTAACTGTCTGGATTACCTTTCCTATTATTTAGATTAGATTACATTACAGTGTGGAAACAGGCCCTTCGGCCCAACAAGTCCACACCGACCCGCCGAAGCGAAATCCACCCATACCCCTACATTTACCCCTTACCTAACACTACAGGCAATTTAGCATGGCCAATTCACCTGGCCCTGCACATCTTTGGACTGTGGGAGTAAACCGGAGCACCCGGAGGAAACCCACGCAGACACGGGGAGAACGTGCAAACTCCACACAGTCAGTCGCCTGAGGCGGGAATTGAACCCAGGTCTCTGGCGCTGTGAGGCAGCAGTGCTAACCACTGTGCCACTGTGCCACCCATATTATGTGTCAGATTCCATTGGTGAACCCATTCAAAAGATTATATGTATGATCTAATGAGGATGTTTATTCCTTAGTTTTCCAAGAGGCGGGTGAAAAGATGAGATGAGAATGCTTGTTGAATCCCGATGTACCACATTACTAAAGTTTGCTCATGTAACATCTCGTCAACAGTGAGCCTGATTTATGTGGCTGTGTTTCCGCACAGCTTCAGCAAATATTTAAATAGACTATTACCACAGGTCCCTGAATGATTAATGACCCAGTGGTGCACTGAGTGTATTAGTCAAATACACCACCTTCTCACTTGACTTTATAAAAGTTCTGGCTGGTCTTACTTGTTTACTGTTGTTTATACCTGAAACCCACTAAGTTCAGGTTAAGTTTGATTTAAGTGCATATATTTTCCAATTTGAATCATCTATCTGAACTCTGTCCATCAGTATACAATGTTTAAAAACAAACAGAATTGAATCAATATCAAATGGGGTTAGACTGTCAATAATTTACTTATCTTTACTTCTCTTTATTTGGCTGAGATTTCAGTTATTCTTCAGGTTTTTGGCTTTTCTTATTGGGAATGTGGTACTTTCAGATTTTCCTATCCCTTTGGTGAACTCTCATTTCTGGCCTCATTTAAACGGTGTTGACATTCCAGGCTTTTTTCTCTGACAATTGCACTGGATTCATTTCAATTGAAAACCTCCACAGATGCTGAATGTATAGAGCAAGTCCTGGACAATATCCAAACTTGGGCCAATGAGTGGCAAGTAATGTTCACATCAAATAAGTGTGTGATAATGAGCATCTCCAACAAGGGAGATTTTAATTAGCTCTCTGTGACTTTCAATGGCATATCATTGCTGAATCCCTCATTTTCTGTTGACCAGAAACTGAATTGGACCAGCCACATAAACACTGTGTCTACAAGAGCAGGTCACAGGCTGGGAATCCTACAGTGAGTAACTCACCACTTGACTCACCATAGGCCCAAGTCAGAAGTGTGATGGAATACTCCCCATCTGCCTGGATGGGTGCAGCTCCAACAATACTTAAGAAGCTCAACACCATCCAGGACAAAGCAGCCTGCTGAATAGGTACCACATTCACAAACATTCACTCCATCCATTAGTGAATACTCACAGCTGTGTACCATCTACAAAGTTGCTCTGTAGCAACTCCCAAGCCATTGTTTCAGTGAGCCTTCATATCAATGAGCTCTAAAGGACAAGAACAGCAATAGCGTGATTACATCACCACCTGCAAGTTCCCCTCCAAAATGCATGCATCATCTTAACTTGGAAATATATCAGTGTAATCTTATTCTCACTGAGTCACAATGCTGAAACTATCTGGCTTACAGCACATCGAGTGTAGTCGTTCAAGAAGGCCCAATACTATCTTCTCAAGAGTACGTGAGAAAATATAAAACTAATGCCCTTCTGTTAGCTATAGCCATATTATGACAATGCATATGGATATGAAATCTCTCCATCAGTTCATTAACAACTTGTGCTTTAAGCACTGCAGGTGGCAGGAAATGCCCCGTTCAAACCATACCCTAGCTATTTCAAATAAAACATCAAGCTATTGTTTCAGTGTTCTGATTCTGCCTTTACTGATATTCACAGATAGATGTCAATGTACAGAAAAGTTAATTGTTCTACTCCACTGAAACTGTCTTCACTGACATTCCATTTCATTCCTCATGAAAAACTTCCTGATAGGAATGTCACAACTGCAGGGAAGCTGCTTGGAACAGTACATTATATTAATCAATGTATGGAAGTTCAAAAGAATCAAAGGGTAGCTCTCTGAAATTAGATGTCTCACTTGGAAAAGCATACACAAAGATATCACAATGTTCTCTGCTTATCCAGGATACCATTCATACCCCGAGACTCATCCTGTCTGAGACTCCACCCACAGTCTCCCCTGTCTGACTCTCCACCCACAGTCTCCACTGTCTGAGACTCAACCCACAGTCTCCCCTGTCTGAGACTCAACCCACAGTCTCCCCCTGTCTGAGACTCAACCCACAGTCTCCCCCTGTCTGAGACTCAACCCACAATCTCCTCCATCTGAGACTCTACCCACAGTTTCCCCCCGTCTGAGACTCCACCCACAGTTTCCCCTGTCTGACTCTCCACCCACAATCTCCCCCTTTCTGAGACTTCAGTTACAGTCTCCCCCGTCTGAGATTCAGCCCACAGTCTCCTTTACTGCAGAAGGGTGACCGGATCCGAAACGTTAACTCTGATTTCTCTTCACAGATGCTGCCAGACCTGCTGAGCTTTTCCAGCAATTTCTATTTCTGTTTCTCCTTTACATGTTTTATACAGTTTTTTTGTAGTGTCACCAAGCTGAGCATCCTGTTCCTATGGTCTCAGGGCTGCAGGATTTACAAGGTTGCCTCTCCTCTGGATCCCTAGCATCACTACCCTAGAATAATAAACACTATTCTTTAGTGTAGTGTCTGTGACCCGTTCCTTTACCAATTCTTATCTACTCCAATCTCTCTCTGCTCTGCTGTTGCCAGAGTCATATCTTTGCCATCATTGGCATATTGTATTTGACTACACTGTGAGACCCCAGTGGAAGGGGTTGAGCTGCATAAGGTTCCTGGCTTAGTCCTGGACCTGTTCACCAAGAACTGCTTTCACTGTGGTCATTCAAAGTCTACCATTTGACTGATGTGACAGGAACTTGTTAGTGACTTCCTCTGTCTCCCATTCCTTGATCCGAAAGTCATCTCCTGGCAGATTGAGCTTAGGAAGGTTGCTCTCTATCAGGCACTAATGGAAGGTGGGTTGGACAAGGCATGATGAGGCAAAGTACAATGGTTCCAACTAGAATGTGGATCTTCCCAGTGGATGGGTGCTGTACGTGGGACTGATGCTTTTGAGAACAGGCAACCAGGGGATTGGTGTAAAACCTTCCTGAAAAGGCTAGCTCTTTAAAAAGTCTGTTTTGTCTTTCATTTTTTAGGGATCACCACTGTGCTGACCATGACCACACTGAGCACTATTTCCAGGAAAGCATTGCCGAAGGTCTCCTATATTACTGCCATGGACCTCTTCGTGTCCGTCTGTTTCATCTTTGTCTTCGCGGCACTCATGGAGTACGCCACCCTCAACTATCTCGTAGGGACCAAGAGACCCAACCCCACAAAACGCAAACTCAAACCTGTACGTTCCTATTGATCTGCCGTCTGATTTCTTCATCATCCCCAAACAGCGTATTGTTGCCAAATCATTTCTGTCAGCAAGTGGATTGATAGATCTGTACTTGAAGAACGCTTATGAATTATGAGTGACCAAGTTGACGTTGGTTGGCTTGGGAGTGGAAGATTCTGTGGCTGCAGACAGAACGGATTCTAGTATGCACACACTTAGACGTTGATTAGCACATATGTGGACACACACACACGCAACTCACACTGAGTTGGCTTTCACTGTCCTTTCAGGCAGCAAAAAAAATTCCTCATTCCCATTCTTCTTTTTTTTTGACAATTATCTTAATGTGGTGTCATTTTCTTATTTGCACTCCTATCAATCAAATCAGTTCCTCACTATTCAATCGGTCCAGTCAGCTATCAAATCCCCTCAATTTATCCCTGCTGTAAGGAGTACATGCAGCTTCTCTAGTCTCTCCACATCACGAAAATCCCTCAGCTCAGTAAACCTCTTCTAGCACTTTCTAATGTGTTCTATCAGGACTTCAACACATTACTGCAGCTGAGAGTAAAGGTAAAGTTGCCATAGTCTTACCAGAGCATAGGGCTGCTGTCTCATTGGAGAGTGATAACTGGTGGTGGCTTAACCTGAGGCAATGGAAGAGATTGAGATTGAGAGAGAGAGTTTTTCATGGTAATCTGAGCTGGTACAGGAATTGAACCCACACTGTTGGTGTTACTCAGCATGGCAAATCAGCTTTTTGAGATAATCAGCTGAGGTTTTACATAAGATCATTCGTTTTACACTCTGCTAATAACACCAAAGATCCTATAGGCCTTTTAAATAAGCTTCTCAACTTGTGCACCTTGTTTATGTGGTCTCTCAGTCTCTCTGTTCTGTTACCTCTTACAGTTATATTCTTCCATTTATATATGCATCACCTCATACTTCTGTATGTTAAATTTAGATTTTTTTTAATATCTGTTACTACCCTCCTCACTGTTTACAACAATTTGTAGTTTGTATCGTCTGCAAATTTGTGCCTGTACTTCCAATACCCAGGCCATTTAAAATACACCAAAATGACTAACTGAACTTGGTGCAGACTCCTGAGGGAGATCACCATATACAAAGGAACTCGATTATCTGGCATTCGATTATCCAAATATCAGATTAGTACTTCCCTCTTGTGTTCGAAATAGCCTTTCACCACTACTCCTATAAAAGGAGAATGGGTCCTGAAAAAGAGTAATGCAAGAATGTTGACTCTCACAGATGCTGAGTTTCTCCAGCATTCTCTGTGTTTGCTTCCCCACTTCTTTCCGTTTTCTGTCTCATAGATAAATATAGATTCATGTAGCCACTGTGCCTTTGAAACCTCGTGCTTCAATTTTGCTAACAGGTTTATTCTGTGGCACTTACTGAAACATTTATTGAAAATCCACAAGTACAACATGAACCACAATACATTTATCAACCATCTGGTGACTTTATTAAAGAACTCAATCATGTTTGTCAAACACCACTTACCCTTAACTAACCCATTCTCACCATCATTTATTAATCTGTAGCTTTCTAGGAACAGTTAAATTTGTCTCAGATTATCGCCCTTTATCCACATTTTGACCATTATCAGTCTTTGCTACAATTAACCCTCCTATTTTTCAACAGGGATGAAGTGTTAGCAGTCCTGCACTCCTCTTTCACTGCACACTTGTATTTTTATGCATGGGATGTGGCCACTGCCAACAGGGTTAGCATTCACTCGCAATCCCTAATTACCCTGAGGAAGCAAGAGTGAGCCACCTCCTTGAACAACTACAGGATGTACAGCAATTCTTTTTCAAGGTAGTTTATTAAAACTTAATGGTGTGCTAGGCCATTTGAGAGGCTAGATTCTGGATTAGTGGTGCTGGAAGAGTACAGCAGTTTAGGCAGCATCCGAGGAGCAGTGAAATCGACGTTTCGGGCAAAAGCCCTTCATCAGGAATAAAGGCAGTGAGCCTGAAGCGTGGAGAGATAAACTAGAGGAGGGTGGGGGTGGGGAGAAAGTAGCATAGAGTACAATGGGTGAGTGGGGGAGGGGATGAAGGTCATCTCTCTCCCCCACTCGCCAATTGTACTCTATGCTACTTTCTCCCCACCCCCACCCTCCTCTAGCTTATCTCTCCACGCTTCAGGCTGTTTACCTTTATTCCTGATGAAGGGCTTTTGCCCAAAACGTCAATTTCACTGCTCCTCGGATGCTGCCTGAACTGTTGTGCTCTTCCAGCACCACTAATCCAGAATCTGGTTTCCAGCATCTGCAGTCATTGTTTTTACCCATTTGAGAGGCTAGTTAAGGGTCAGCCATGTAACTGCAGATTGGGGTCACGTGGAGATGTGACGTGGAGCATCTGTGCATGCTCTTTCTTCTCTCATGAGCCATGGAATGTGTTTGGATGAGAGAGAGCTCTTCGACTCTGAGCGTACTGGATTTTTTACGTTCCAGCTCTTTGTCTATTTTTATCCATCAGTTTCTATTTTAGTGGCTCCTTTACTGTGAGACAAGCAATCTCTTCCTGCCTAGCAACATCGGATGGAGGGCATTCATACACTTCAGGCAATGTCCACTTCCACATTCTCATCACTCTTTTGCCCCATATTTCTTTACTAATTATATGTTTTTTAAAAGATTTCATGTCACTAATCATTCATATTCATCAGTTTTCTTTGCATTCTTTTCCCCTTTACAGCTGTGTCCTGTCCTTCCTATACCTTGCTTGATCAGTCTACCTTTGGGTGTCAAGGAGTAAAGGTTATCTCAGTAGAAAGGAGTCTGGAAAGCGAGGGTCAGATTTAATTGTTGGACGTATGTCAGGACCAACAATGTTAAAGATCAGCAAGGTCACCAAGGTGTGGCACTGCAGGAGATGGGGGCGATACTACATGAAAATTGTGCATCAATAGTTACTGTGGAGAAGGATGTGGAAGATAGAGAATGGATGTAAATAGCGACATCTTAAAAAATGTCCATATTGGAGGGGAGAAGGTGCTGGAGTCTTAAAATGCACAAAGGTGAATAAATCCCCAGAAGCTGATCAGATGTGTCTTAGAACTCTGTAGGAAGCTAGGGAAGTGATTGCGGACCCCATGGCTGAGATATTTGTGTCATCAATAGCCACAGGTGAGGTGCTAGAAGACTGGATGTTGGTTAAAATGGCTACTTAAGAAAGGTGGCAAAGACAAGCCAGGTAACTATAGACCAGTAACCAGTAATCAGTGGTGGGCAAGTTGTTGGAGAGAATCCCGAAGGTCAGAAATTGAGCGTATTTGGAAAGACAGGGACTGATTCGGGATAGTCAACATGACGTTTTGCATAGGAAATTGTGTTTCACTAATTTGACTGAGTTTTTTTGAAGAAGTAATGAAGAGGATTGATGACGACAGAGCTGTGGATGTGATCTATATGGATTTCAATAAGACATTCAACAAGGTTACAAATCACACAAGACCAGGTTATAGTCCAACAGGTTTATTTGGAAGTACTAACTTTCGGAGCGCTGCTCCTTCATCAGGTGTTTGTGGAGCATAAGACACAGAATTTATAGCAAAAGATTACAGTGTCTTGCAACTGAAATGATGTATTGAACAAATCTGGATTGTGAAGTCTTTCATCTTTTAGAATGGATTTGCTGGTTTTGGTTCATTAATATGTAAATCCCAGAACTTCTTTTAAGTCACATTCACAAGATAACT
The DNA here is from genome assembly GCF_037043375.1 of Chiloscyllium plagiosum. NCBI lineage: Eukaryota > Metazoa > Chordata > Chondrichthyes > Orectolobiformes > Hemiscylliidae > Chiloscyllium > Chiloscyllium plagiosum. The sequence continues at coordinate 87,316,472 of NW_028270149.1, read as the reverse complement.
TAAGGTTTTATAAAAACACCATATTTTGTAAATTCCACTTTGGAAACAGAACCAGTCTGACTCAATATCTGATTGGGATATAGACAGACTCTGACCTCACATCTTTAATGCATTGTCTGAGTTTTTTTTATAAAACCTTAAGTTATCTCAAGAATGTGACTTAAAAGAAACCAAAAGAGAAAATGCTGGAACATCTCAGCAGGTCTGGCAGCATCTGTAAAGAGAGAAGAGAGCTGACATTTCGAGTCTAACTGACCCTTTGTCAAAGCCCTTTGACAAAGGGTCAGTTAGACTCAAAACGTCAGCTCTTTTCTCTCTTTACAGATGCTGCCAGACCTACTGAGATTTTCCAGCATTTTCTCTTTTGGTTTCAGATTCCAGCATTCGCAGTAATTTGCTTTTATCCAGTGACTTAAAAGAAGTTCTGAGATTTACATATTAATGAACCAAAACCTGCAACCCATTCTGAAAGATGAAAAACTTAACAACAAGCTAGGCTTGTTCAATATATCATTTCAGTTGCATGGCATTGTAATCTTTTGCTAAAAATTCTGTGTCTTATGATCCTGCTTCACAACCACCTGAAGAAGGAGCAGTGCTCCGAAAGCTAATGCTTCCAATGACACTGTTGGACTTGGTGTTGTATGATTTTTAACCTTGTCCACTCCAGTCCAACAGCAGTTCCTCCACATCAAGATTCCACAAGGTAGGCTGCTTAATAAGCTTAGACCACATGGAATACAGGGAGAACTAGCCATTTGGATACAGAGTTGGCTCGAAAGTAGGAAACAAGGGATGGGGGTGGCTGGTTGCTTTTCAGACTGGAGGCCTGTGACCAGTGATGTGCCACAAGGATCAGTGCTGGGTCCACTGTTTTTCATCATTTATATGAGGTATGGTTAGTAAGTTTCCAGATGACACCAAAATTGGAGATGTAGTGGATAGCGAAGAAGGTTACCTCAGAATACAACAAGATATTGATCAGATGAGCCGATAACTCGAGGAGTTGCCGCGAAGATTAATTTAAATAAATGCTAGGGGCTACATTTTGGAAGGCAAATCTGGGTAGAACTTATGCACTTATGGCAAGGTCTTGGGTTGTGTTGCTCTATAAAGAGACTTTGGAGGTTCTTAGTTCCTTGAAAGTGGAGTCCTAGGTGGACAGAACAATGAAGAAGGCGCTTGGTATATTTGCACTTATTTGTCAGAGCATTGTGTATAAGTGTTGGAAGGTCATGTTACAGCTGTGTGAGACATTGGTTAGGCCTCTTTTGGAATACTGGCTGCAATACTGGTCTCCCTACTATCAATACTTGAAAGGATTCACAAAAGATTTTAATTAGATTAGATTAGATTACTTACAGTGTGGAAACAGGCCCTTCGGCCCAACAAGTCCACACCGACCCGCCACCCACCCATTCCCCTACATTTACCCCTTTACCTAACACAGCCAGCAATTTAGCATGGCCAATTCACCTGACCTGCACATCTTTGGACTATGGGAGGAAACCGGAGCACCCGGAGGAAACCCACGCAGTCACGGGGAGAATGTGCAAACTCCACACAGTCAGTCGTCTGAGTGGGGAATTGAACCCGGGTCTCTGGTGCTGTGAGGCAGCAGTGCTAACCACTGTGCCACCATCCCACCCATAAACCATTTACAAGGGTGTTGCCAGGATTGGAAGGTTCGAGCTAGAGGAAGAAACTGAATAGGCTAGGGCTGTTTTCCCTGAAGCATCATAGGCTGAGAGGTGAACTTATAGAGATTTGTAAAATCATGAGAGGCATGGATAGGGTGATGAGCCATGGTCTTTTGCATGGTGTGGGGAAGTTCAAAACTAGAGGGCATAAGCTTAAGATGAGAGGAGAAAGTTATAAAAGGGACCTAAGGGGGATTTTTTTTCACGCAGAGGGTGGTGCGTGTATAGAATGAGCTGCCAGAGGAAATGGCGGAGGCTGGTACAACTTCAACAATTAAAAGGCATCTGGATGGGTATATGAACAGGAAGGGTTTGGAGGGATATGGGCCAAATGCTTTCAAATGGGATTGGATTTATTTAGGACATCTGGTCGGCATGGACAAGTTGGACCGAAGGGTCTGTTTCCGTATTGTACCAGTCTTTCACTCTATAAGGAAAAGAATGGGGCAGTTTCTGCTAAGACAATATTGGAGGTTAGAAACTAAATTAGCAGGATCTCAGGGACAATCATCTCGGGATTACTAGTGAGCCACCTGGTAAGCAGATCAGTAAACTGAATATGTGACTGAAAAACCAGTGTGAGCAAGAAAGGAGTTAACTTCATAGGACATTAGCACTCAACTCTTGTAATTAAATAGGTTCTACATGGACCAGATTAGGACATGTGTCTGAGCAGAGAGAATCAGTAGGGCAGTAGTTAAGACTAATAAGAATTGGAGATGGGGTAAGGGATTTTTGTAAAGTAACATCGACATGAAGATAATATAAATATGAAATGGGATTGATGGTCAGGTAACGGAAAAGAAATTAACCTACAAGATCAGGGAACAGGTAGAACTATGGAACATAGCTAGACCTCAAATTATCAATAGTGTGGAACAATTAATAAACAATGAAATAAATCGCATTGCCTTGGAATCAAAACAGGGGAACTCAAGGCAATAATTCACAGGGAAGAGCCAGATTTCCTCGTGAACCATGGTTACATGAAGAGCAGGAATGGATATTAAATATTGCGGCATCTAACATGTTTAGAAAGCTTAGTGAAAGGCAAAAGGTGAGGTGACTATACTAATTAGAAATAACATTATAGAAAGGGGCTTAGCTGATATTAAGATTTGCACAGAAGGTTTATAGAATGCAATGAAGGATAAGATACAATCCAAAGCAGAACATTAATTTGGAGCTTTAGTAATACTTCTCTGTTTCGCTGTAACTTGTGGGGTTCATGTTTTGTAAATGTAGAATTTCAAATACAGAGCAGCCTTCACTTGAGTGGGAAAGCTACTAAAGTATAAAGAAACTGACCACAGGTGAAATCAATCATGAGACACACAGTAGCATTCACAGGACAGGCAACATTGGGTGGAAGAATAGTCCTGATAGCACATTTCTTTGTGAATGTATGTGCAGATAATGGAGTTAGGCAAAGAAACACGTAATCTGACTATCTTTTTAAGCTGCTAATGGTTTAATTCTATACATCACCTAATAAGGAATGTGGAGGGGGAAACTATGTAGAAAACGTCACTAGATAGGCAAAAGAAGTTCTCTTCATAATTATGGGAGATTTCAACTACATACAAACAAACTGGCAAGACGTGAGAGGGAAAGGGGAAGCAGGAATAAAATTAGTGTTCAATTTTACCAAGTACATAAGAGCTTTTATAGTATGGTGGTAGTGCCCCTACCTCAGGACCAGATGGCGCAGGTTCATGTCTTGTTCAAGAGGCATATCAACACATCAAAATGGTTGGTAAAGATTAGCTGTAAGAATCTTGGAAAGTGAGTATAGGAACTACCTCAGCAATAATGATCATATTATAACAAAGAGTAAGATAAAATGTGAGTAAGTAAGGTAAAGACCAAAGTAATAGATTGGGATAAAGGAGGGATGGGAATTGGACTGGTGAAGGTGAGCAGGAGACAAAGAGATGAATCAGCAAGCAGACAAATTTAAGATAAGCAACATTATGCAGAAGAAATATATTCTTAAAAAAGAACAATTATATAAATGACTTGGATGTGAGCATAAGAGGTATAGTTAGTAAGTTTGCAGATGACACCAAAATTGGAGGTGTAGTGGCCAGCAAAGAAGGTTAACTCAGATTACAACAGGATCTTGATCAGATGGGCGAATAGGCTGAGAAGTGGCAGATGGAGTTTAATTCAGATAAATGCGAGGTGCTGCATTTTGGAAAAGGAAATCTTAGCAGGACTTATACACTTAATGGTAAGGTCCTAGGGAGTGTTGCTGAACAAAGAGACCTTGGAGTGCAGGTTCATAGCTCCTTGAAAGTGGAGTCGCAGGTAGATAGGATAGTGAAGAAGGTGTTTGGTATGCTTCCCTTTATTGGTCAGAGTATTGAGTACAGGAGTTGGGAGGTCATGTTGCGGCTATACAGGACATCGGTTAGGTTACTATTAGAATATTGCATGCAACTCTGGTCTCCTTCCTATTGGAAAGATGTTGTGAAACTTGAAAAGGTTCAGAAAAGATTTACAAGGACGTTGCTTGGGTTGGAGCATTCGAGCTTTGGGGAGAAGTTGAGTAGACTCAGGTTGTTTTCCCTGGAGCATCGGAGGCTAAGAGGTAACCTTATAGAGGTTTATACAATAGGATAAATAGAGAAAGTCTTTTCCATGGGGTTGGGGGAGTCCAGAACTAGAGGGTATAGGTTTAGGGTGAGAGGGGAAAGATATAAAAGAGACCTACAGGGCATCTTTTTCATGCAGAAGTTGGTACGTGTATGGAATGAGCTGCCAGAGGATGTGGTGGGGGCTGGTACAATTGCAACATTTAAAAGGCATCAGGCTGGGTATATGAATAGGAAGGGTTTGGAGGGATATGGGCCGGGTGCTGGCAGGTGGGACTAGATTGGGTTGGGATATCTGGTCGGCATGAACAACTATATGACTCTGTAACTAGCTAATAATGAATTGAATCGATGGCCTAAGGTATTCTTGCTGGACTGTTAGTCTAGAGTTCTGGGTAATGTTCTGGGGGCAATCCCACCACAGCTGATGGTAGAATTTGAATTGAATTAAAAATCAAGAATTAAGAGTCCACTGCTGATGCGGGAGGGGCTCTGGTTGGAATGCTTTTCGGGATGTTGGTGTGGACTTAATGGGCCAAATGTCCTGCTCCCACACTGTAGGGATTCTATGGAATTATTATCAATTGTCAGAAATGCCCATCTGGCTCACTAATGTCCTTTAGGGAAGGAAATTACCATCCTTAACCGATCTATGACTCCAGACCCACAGCAATGTGGTTTACTCTTAACTGCCCTCTGGGCAATTAAGTATGGGCAATAAATGTTGGCCTAGCCAGTGACAGCCTCATCCCATGAATGAATTTTTTTTAAAAACTACAAATGAATTCAAAGAGAAGAGTAAAACATATAGCTAGCAGAAAAAGTATACACCAAATACATGGACAATAAAAGTGCAGGTGACAAAATGAAATATGAAGCAGGAAATAAACAAAACATTGATTAGGAAAGCAAAGAAATGAACTCGAAAATAAATTATCAAGGATTTCAAGAAGGAATAATAACGTATTCTGCAGTCACATAAATAACACATGAAAAGAACTAAATTAGCATTAGGGTCACTTAAGAAGAAACATGATACCATTGCAGGAACTGACAGCAAAAATGGATGAACTATAGATCCACAATTTTGCCTCAGGATTTACCTGGGAGATTTATGGTGAGGACCTGCTGTTTGGCAAAAAAAATTTTAAACAAAAGAATAAATGTGTTTAAGATAGAATTGGAGAAGCTAAGTTATAATTGAACACAATAAAATCCTGGATAGATTGTCTGTTTATATTAAAATTATAGTGATTGAGCTCGGTTGGATACCTGATTACAGTGTGGTGTAGAGTTATGCTAATAGTGTGGTTTTAATCACTGCAACCACTGTGGGGTAAATCCGAAAGATCTGTTTCCTCACCTTGCCCCATAACTGATGTGGAGTGATGCCCCTTAAACTGTCCAACTGCTTGCCTCCCTCTAATGGGCAGAGATAATGATGGATCATAGCTGATTACTTAGAACATAGAACAGTATGGCACAGAACAGGCCCCTCAGCCCACGATGTTGTGCCGACCATTGATCCTCATGTAAGGTAAACCTAATGTACGAACCCTCAAATTTCTGTGACCATATGCATGTCCAGCAGTCTCTTAAATATCCCCAGTGACCTCGCTTCCACAACTGATACTGGCAACGCAATCCATGCTCTCACAACTCTCTGTGTAAAGAACCCGCCTCTGACATCCCCTCTATTCTTTCCGCCAAACAGCTTAAAACTATGATCCCTCATGTTAACAATTTCTGCCCTGGGAAAAAGTCTCTGGCTATCGACTCTATCTATGCCTCTCATTATCTTGTATACCTCAATTGGGTCTCCTCTCTTCCTTCTTTTTTCCAATGAGAAAAGTCCGAACTCAGTCAACCTCTCTTCGTACGATAAGCCCTCCATTCCAGGCAGCATCCTGGTAAACCTCCTCTGAACGCTCTCCAAAGCATCCACATCTTTCCTATAATAGGGCGACCAGAACTGGACACAGTATTCCAAGTGCGGCCTAACCAAAGTTTTATAGAGTTGCAACAAGATCTCATGGCTCTTAAACTCAATCCCCCTGTTAATGAAAGCCAAAACACCAAATGCTTTCTTAACAACCCTGTCCACTTGGGTGGCCATTTTAAGGGATCTATGTACCTGCACACCAAGATCCCACTGTTCCTCCACACTGCCAAGAATCCTGTCTTTAATTCTGTACTCAAATTTCAGGTTCAACCTTCCAAAATGCATCACTTTGCATTTATCCAGGTTGAACTCCATCTGCCACCTCTCAGCCCATCTCTGCATCCTGTCAATGTCACACTGCAGCCTACAACAGTCCTCTATACTGTCAATGACACCTCCAACCTTTGTATTGTCTGCAAACTTGCTAACCCATCCTTCAATCTCCTCATCCAAGTCATTAATAGAAATTACAAAGAGTAGAGGCCCAAGAACAGAGCCCTGTGGAACACCACTCACTCAGTGGACTTCCAGGCAGAATACTTTCCTTCCACTACCACTCGCTGTCTTCTGTCGACCAGCCAATTCTGTATCCAGACAGCTAAGTTCCCCTGTATCCCATTCCCCCTGACCTTCTGAAAGAGCCTACCATGGCGGACCTGATCAAATGCCTTGCTGAAGTCCATATACACCACATCCATCGCTCGATCCTCATCAACTTGTCTAATAACATCCTCAAAGAACTAAATAAGATTTGTGAGGCATGACCTGCCCCTCACAGAGCCGTGCTGACTGCATTTAATCAAGTCATGCTCTTCCAGATGGTCATAAATCCTATCCCTCAGAATCCTTTCCAACACCTTGCAGACGACAGACGTGAGACTGACTGGTCTGTAATTGCCGGGGATTTCCCTATGTACTTTCTTGAAGAGAGGAATTACATTTGCCTCTCTCCAGTCCTCAGGTTCGACTCCGGTGGAGAGCGAGGATGCAAAGATATTCACAAGCGGTGAAGCAATCACATTTCTCGCTTCCCAAAGCAGCCGAGGACAAATCTGGTCTGGCCCTGGCGACTTGTCAATCTTAATGTTTGACAAAATTTTCAGCACATCAGCTTCCTCACTCTCTATCTGTTCCAGCATGCTTACCTGCTCCTCAATGGTTTCATTCACTACAAGGTCCTTTTCGTTAGTAAAGACAGAAGCAAAAAACTCATTTAGGGCTTCCCCTGCCTTCTCAGACTTTATACACAAGTTCCCTATGCTATTCCTGATCAGCCCTACTCTTTCTTTGATCATTCTCTTATTCCTCACATACGTGTAAAATGCCTTTGGATTCTCCCTAATCCTTCCTGCCAAGCCTTTTTTTTGCCCCCTCCTGGATCTCCTCAGACCATTTTTGAGCTCCTTCCTCGCCTGCCTGTAATCCTCTAGAGCTGAGCTTGACCCTAGTTTCCTCCACCTTACGTAAGCTGTCTTCTTTCTTTTGACGAGAAGCTCCTCCGCTCTCGTCATCCAAGGTTCCTTTATCTTACCCCTTCTTGCCTGTCTCAGAGGAACACATTTGTGCATCACTCGCAACAACTGATCTTTAAACCGTCTCCACATGTCTATAGTGCCCTTTCCAAGGAACAATTGCTCCCAGTCCATGCTTTCCAACTCACGTCTGATAGCATCATAGTTTCCTTTTCCCCAATTAAATATCCTCCCATTGTGCCTGCTTCTCTCCTTCTCCATAGCTATGTAGAATGTGAGGTAGTTGTGGTCACTATCACCAAAATGCTCTCCCACCGCAAGATCTGACACCTGCCCCGGCTCATTGCCGAGCACCAAATCCAAAATGGCCTCTCCCCTCGTTGGCCTGTCAACATACTGAGTTAGGAAACCCTTCTGAACACACCTTACAAAAACAGCTCCTTCCAAACCATCTGCTCGAAGGAGGTTCCAATCAATATTGGGAAAGTTAAAGTCACCCATTACAACAACCCTACTACATTCACACTTTTCCAAAATCTGCCGATCTATGCTTTCTTCCCATTTCCCTGCTGCTATTGGGGAGCCTGTAGTAAACCCCTAATGAGGTGACTGCTCCCTTGCTGTTCCTAATTTCCACCCATACTGACTCAGTAGGCAGACCCTCCTCAACAATGGTAACTTCTGTAGCTGTGATACCCTCTCCTATTTGCATTGCTACACCCCCTCCTCTTTTTCCCCCCTCCCTATTCTTTTTCAATGTTCTAAACCCTGGAACATCCAGCAACCATTCCTGCCCCTGAGAAACCCACATCTCTGTTATGGCCACAACATCACAGCACCAGGTGAGATGTTATCCTAGCTCATCACTTTTATTCCTGATACTCCTTACATTAAAGTAAACACACTTTAACCAATCCCTTGGTTCTTTCCCAGTAAATTCCTTCCCACTGGCTGCGCTACCTCTTGCTATTGCCTCATCTGCATCAACTCTCACCGCCAGTATACAGCTCAGGTTCCCACCCCCCTGCCATACTAGTTTAAACCCTCCTGAACCACTTGAGCAAACCTTCCACCCAGGACATTGGTCCCCTTCCAGTTCAGGTGCAACCCGTTCTTCATGTACAGGTCCCACCTTCCCCAGAAGGCATCCCAATTATCTACATATCTGAATCCCTCCCTCCTACACCAGCTACGCAGCCATGTGTTAAGCTGCGCCCACTCTCTGTTCCTCGCCTCGCTATCTCGTGGCGAGAGAAAGTAGAGATGGTCTTACATTTTTATTAAAAAATTTCAAAAAATGAACAGCGCCCGAGATTGTCATTCTGCGAACGTGATTCCCATGTTTGAAAAGGAATACAGAATTTAGTGGAGGGAATTATCAAGTTGTTGACTTAGCATCTGGTGATCGATGGTCCGAATGGCCTTACTTCCACTCCTATGTCTTATGATCTTATGGATAAGAATAATCATGAAATCCTCATTCAATGATTTAGGGAAGGAGTGCTGCACTGTCAGATGGCCAGTCTGAGAGTGTGCTGCACTGTCACAGAGTCAGTCTGAGAGGGCGCTGCACTGTCACAGCATCAGTACTACAGGAGTGCCACACTGGTAGAGGATCAGTACTGAAGGGGTAATAAATTGTAAGAGGGTCAGTACTGAGGGAGTGCTGTACTGTTAGACAATCAGTACTGAGGAAGTGCTGCACTATCAGACAATCAGTATTGATGGAGTGTTGTCCTGTCAGAAGGCTGAGGGAATAAATTGTAAGAGGGTCAGTACTGAGGAAGTGCTGTACTGTTAGACAATCAGTACTGAGGGAATGCTGCACTATCAGAGAGTCAGTACTGAGAGAGTGCTACACTGTCGGACAGTCAGTACTGAGGGAATGCTGTGCTGTTGGAGGGTCAGCACTGAGGGAGTGCTGCACTGTCAGAGAATCAGTACCGAGGGTTTGCTGCAATGTCCTATGGTCAGTACTGAGAGAATGCTGCACTATCGGAGGATCAATACTGAGGGAGTACCACACTGTCAAAGGGTCAGTATTCAGGGAGTACTGAACAATCAGAGGATGAGTACTGAGGGAGTGCTGCACTGTCAGAAGGTCAGTGCTGAGGGAGTGTCATACTGTCAGAAGGTTGGTACTGAGGCAGTGCTGCATTGTTAGGAGGTCAATACTTAGAATGCCACACTGTGAGAGGGTCAAGACTGAGGGAGTGTCACACTGTCAGAGGGTCAGTACTAAGGCAATGCTGCACTGTCATAGTGTCAGTGCTAAACTGAACAGGATCAGTACTAAAGGAGTAACACACTGTCAGAGGGCCAGTACTGAGGGAATGCTGCGCTATCAGAGGGTCAATACTGATGCAGTGCTGCATTGTCAGACATTCAGTACTGAGAAAATGCTGCGCTGTCGGAGGGTCATTGCTGAGGGAGTGCACACTCTCAGAAGGTCAGTGCTGAGGGAGTGCAGCATTGTTAGAGGGTGGGTACTGTGGGACTGATGCACTGTTGGAGGGTCCATACTGAGGGATTGCTGCACTGTCAGTACATCAGCAATGAGGGAGTGCTGCATTGTCAGAGGGTTAGGACTTATGGAGTGCTGCACTGTTAGAGGGCCAATGATGAGGGAATGCTGCGCTGTCAGACATTCAGAACTGAAGGTGTGTTGCACTGCCAGAGGGCAGGTACTGAGGAAATGGTGCACTATTGGACGGTTAGTACTGAAGAAGTGCTGCACTGTCAGAGAGTCAGTACGAAGGGCATGTTGCACTGTCACATGGCCAGTACTGTGGACTATCAGAAGGTCAGTATCGAGGGAGTGCTGCACTGTCATAGGGTCAGTGCTGAGGTAGTTGCACTGTCAGAGGATCAGTACAGAGGGAATGCTACACTCTCAGAGGAAAGTGCTGAGGGAGGATTGCACTGTCAAAGGGTCAGTACTGAGGGAGTGCTGCACTGTCAGAAGGTCAGTACTGAGGGAGTGCTGCGCTTTTGAAGGGTCACAGTGCTGAGGGTGTGCTGCATTGTCAGAGGGTCAGTATCGAAGGAGTGTTGCACTGTTGGAGGATTAATTCTGAAAGAGTGCTGCACAGTCAGTGAGTTAGTACTAAGGAAATGCTGCAGTGTCTGATGGTCAGTACTGAAGGATTGCCGCACTGTCAAAGGGTCTGTACTGAGAGAGTGCAGCATTGTCAGAGGATGGGTACTGAAGGATTGCCGCACTGTCAAAGGGTCTGTACAGAGGGAGTGCCACACTGTCGGAGGGTCACTACTGAGGGAGTGCTGCACCGTCGACAGGTCCATACTGTGGGAGTGCTGCACTGTCTGACAGTCAGTACAGAGGGAGTCCTGCACTGTCAGAGGATCAGTACTGAGGGAGAGCTGCGCTGTCGAAGGGTCAGTACTGAGGGAATGCTGCGCTGTCAGAGGATCAGCGCTGAGGGATTGCCACACTGCCAGAATGTCAGTGCTGAGGGAGTAGCGTGCTGTCAGAGGGTCAGTACTGGGGAAGTGCTGCACTGTCAGAGGGTCAGTACTGACAGTGTGCTGTGTTGTGGGAGCATCAGTTCAGAATGTGCAGCACTGTCTGAGGGTCAGGACTGCGAGTGTTGCTCTTGGCGGAGGGTCAGCACTGACAGAGTGCCGCACTTTGAGAGGGTCAGTACTGAGGGAATGCTGTGCTGTCAGAGGATCAGCGCTGACAGGGTGCCACACTGTCAGAGGGTCAGTGCTGAGGGAGTGCTGCACTGTCAGAGGGTCAGTGCTGAGAGAGTGCTGCACTGTCAGAGGGTCAGTGCTGAGGGAGTGTTGCACCGTCGACAGGTCAGTACTGAGGGAGTGCCGCACTGTCATGGGGATATGACCGAGGCAGTATTCCCTTTTCAGAAGTCCTGTCTTTTCATCAATCAGTAAGCTTCATTCCCACCCTGTCCTACATTCTGAAGACTTTGTAATACTATTAAGAGCTGAGGAGTTCCTGGTTCAAGTTTCTGTATTTGTCTTTGTGTTATCTTGCATCATAACCCTACAAACTCAGTGGATGTAGTTCTTTATGATGGACCATGAGAAGTTAAGATTTTGCGTATGGTTCTTGGTCGCAAAACAAACTTCTAGCATCCAGTCTAGATAAATGTGATGTGATGCACTTGGGCAGGACAATCAAGTCAAGGGAATATATGATGAACGGTAGGATCCCGGGATGCACACAGGATCAGAGGGGCCTTGGTTTGCATGTATGCTGTTAATGGGTTAGTACTGAGAGAGTGCTGCACTGTCGGATAGTCAGTACTGACGGAGTGCTGCACTGTCGGAGGCTCAGTTCAGAATGTGCTGCACTGTCTGAGGATCAGGACTGAGAGAGTGCCACACTGTTAGAGGGTCAACACTGAGGGAGTGTTGCACTGTCAGAGGATCAGTACTGAGGGAGTGCTGTGCTGTCAGAGAGTCAGTACTGAGGGAGTAGTGTGCTGTCAGAGGGTCAGTACAGAGGGAGTGTTGCGCTGTCAGAGGGTCAGCGCTGAGGGAGTGCCACACTGTCAAATGGTCAGTGCTGAGGGAGTGCCGCACTGTCAGAGTCAGTACTGAGGGAGTAGCATGCTGTCAGAGGGTCAGTACTGAGGGACTGCCGCACTGTCAGAGAGTCAGTATGAGGGAGTGCCGCACTGTCAGAGAGTCAGTACTGAGGGAGTAGCATGCTGTCAGAGGGTCAGTACTGAGGGACTGCCGCACTGTCAGAGAGTCAGTATGAGGGAGTGCCGCACTGTCAGAGTCAGTACTGAGGGAGTAGCATGCTGTCAGAGGGTCAGTACTGAGGGACTGCCGCACTGTCATAGAGTCAGTATGAGGGAGTGCCGCACTGTCAAAGGGTCAGTACTGAGGGAGTAGCGTGCTGTCAGAGGGTCAGTACAGAGGGAGTGCTGCGCTGTCAGAGGGTCAGTACTGAGGGAGTGCTGCGCTGTTAGAGGATCAGCGCTGACGGACTGCCACACTGTCAGAGGGTCAGTACTGAGGGAGTAGCGTGCTGTCAGATGGTCAGTACTGGGGAAGGGCTGTGCTGTTAGAGGAATAAAAGTGATGAGCTAGGATAACATCACACCTGGTGCTGTGATGTCAGAGGGTTAGTACTGACAGTGTGCAGCGCTGTGGGAGCATCAGTTCAGAATGTGCAGCACTGTCTGTGGGTCAGGACTGCAAGTGTTGCTTTAATTGGGGAGTCAGCACTGACAGAGTGCCGCACTGTGAGAGGGTCAGTACTGAGGGAGTGCTGCACTGTCAAAGGGTCGGTACTGAGGGAGTGCCGCACTGTCAGAGGGTCAGTACTGAGGGAGTGCTGCACTGTCAGAAGGTCAGTACTGAGGGAGTGCTGCACTGTCAAAGGGTCGGTACTGAGGGAGTAACGTGCTGTCGGAGGGTCAGTACTGAGGGAGTGCTGCGCTGTCAGAGGGTCAGTATTGAGGGAGTGCTGCACTGTCAGAATGTCAGTACTGACAGAGTGCCGCACTCTTAGAGGGTCAGCACTGAGCGAGTGCTGCGCTGTCAGAGGGTCAGCACTGAGAGAGAGTGCGCTCTGTCAGAATGTCAGTACTGAGGGAGTGCCACACTGTCAGAGGGTCAGTACTGATAGAGTGCCGTACTCTTAGAGGATCAGCGCTGAAGGAGTGCTGCACTGTCAGAGCATTAGTGCCGAGGGTGTGCCTCACTGTCAGAGTGTCAGTACTGAGAGAGTGCCACACTGTTCGAGTGTCAGTACTGAGGGTGTGCCACACTGTCGGAGGGTCATACTGAGAAAGTGCCGCACTGTCAGAGGGTCAGTACTGAGGGAGTGCTGCACTGTCAGAGGGTCAGTACTGAGGGAGTGCTGCACTGTCAGAGGGTCAGTACTGAGGGAGTGCCGCACTGTCATAGGGTCAATACTGAGGGTGTGCCGCACTGTCAGAGGGTCAGTACTGAGAATACCGCACTGTCAGAGGGTCAATGCTGAGAGAGTGCTGCACTGTCAGAGAGTCAATGCTGACATTGTACCACACTGTCAGAGGGTCAGTACTGAGGGAGTGCCACATTGTCAGAGGGTCAGTACTGAGGGTGTGCCACACTGTAGGAGGGCCAGTACTGAGAGTGTCGCACTGTCAGAGGTCAATGCTGAGAGAGTGCTGCACTGTCAGAGAGTCAATGCTGACACTGTACCACACTGTCAGAGGGTCAGTACTGAGGGAGTGCTGCACTGTCAGAGGGTCAATGCTGAGGGAGTGCTGCACTGAGGGGTTTTCAGAACTGAGTAACAGCTACACTTAAGGTAACATGATGCATGGTTAAGAAGGCATAATGTAGATCCCCCACAGTGGAAACAGGCCCTTTGGCCCAATAAGTCCACACTGATTCTCCAAAGAGTACTGAGGCAGTACTGCACTGTCTGAGGGTCAGGACTGTGAGTGTTCTGCTCTGTCAGAGGGTCAGCACTGAGAGAGAGTGCTGCACTCTCTGAGGGTCAGGACTGTGAGAGTGCTGCTCTGTCAGTGTGTCAGCCCTGAGAGAGAGTGCTGCACTGTCTAAGGGTCAGCACTGAGATAGAGTGCCGCACTGTCAGAGGGTCAGTGCTGGGGGAGTGCCGCACTGTCAAAGAGTCAGTATTGAGGGTGTGCTGCACTGTCGACAGGTCCATACTGTGGAAGTGCTGCACTGTCTGACGGTCAGTACAGAGGGAGTCCTGCACTGTCAGAGGATCAGTACAGAGGGAGAGCTGTTCTGTCGAAGGGTCAGTACTGAGGGAATGCTGCGCTGTCAGAGGGTCAGTACTGAGGGAGTGCTGTGCTGTCAGAGGGTCAGTACTGAGGGACTGCTGCACTGTCAGAGGATCAGCGCTGATGGAGTGCCACACTGCCAGAATGTCAGTGCTGAGTGAGTAGCGTGCTGTCAGGGGGTCAGTACTGGGGAAGTGCTGCACTGTCAGAGGGTCAGTACTAATAGTGTGCTGTGTTGTGGGAGCATCAGTTCAGAATGTGCAGCACTGTCTGAGGGTCAGGACTGCGAGTGTTGCTCTTGGCGGAGGGTCAGCACTGACAGAGTGCTGCACTGTGAGATGGTCAGTACTGAGGGAATGCTGCGCTTTCAGAGGATCAGTACTGAGGGAGTGCTGCACTGTCAGAAGGTCAGTGCTGAGGGAGTACCGCACTATCGGAGGGTCTGTACTGAGGGAGTGCCGCACTGTCAGAGAGTCAGTACTGAGGGAGTACGTGCTGTCAGAGGGTCAGTACTGGGGAAGTGCTACATTGTCAGAGGGTCAGGACTGCGAGTGTTGCTCTTGTCGGAGGGTCAGCACTGATAAAGTGCCACACTGTGAGAGGGTCAGTACTGAGGGAGTGCTATGCTGTCAGAGGGTCAGTACTGAGGGAGCGCTGCGCTGTCAGAGGGTCAGTGCTGAGAGAGTGCCGCACTGTCGGAGGGTCAGTACTGAGGTAGTGCCGCACTGTCAGAGAGTCAGTACTAGGGAGTACGTGCTGTCAGAGGGTCAGGACTGCGAGTGTTGCTCTTGTCAGAGGGTCAGCAATGACAGAGTGCCGCACTGTGAGAGGGTCAGTACTGAGGGAGTGCTACGCTGTCAGAGGGTCAGTACTGAGGGAGCGCTGCGCTGTCAGAGGATCGGCGCTGAAAGGGTACCACACTGTCGGACGGTCAGTACTGAGGGAGTGCCGCACTGTCAGAGTGTCAGTACTGACAGAGTGCCACACTCTTAGAGGGTCAGTGCTGAGGGAGTGCCGCACTGTCAGAAGGTCAATGCTGAGAGAGTGATGGACTGTCAGAGGGTCAGTGCTGATACTGTACCACACTATCAGAGGGTCAGGACTGAAGGAGTGCTGCACCGTCAGAAGGTCAATGCTGAGGGAGTGCTGCACTGAGGGGTTTTCAGGACTGAGTAACTGCCACACTTAAGGTAACAGGATGCATAGTTAAGAAGGCGTAATGTAGATTCCCTACAGTATGGAAACAGGCCCTTTGGCCCAATAAGTCTACACCGATGCTCTGAAGAGTACTGAGGCAGTACTGCACTGTCTGAGGGTCAGGAGTGTGAGAGTGCTGCTCTGTCAGAGGGTCAGCCCTGAGAGAGAATGCTGCACTGTCTGAGGGTCAGCACTGAGAGAGAGTGCTGCAATGTCTGAGGGTCAGGACTGCGAGATGGCTGCTCTGTCAGAGGGTCAGCACTGAGAGAGAGTGCTGCACTGTCAGAGCGTCAGTGCTGAGGGAGTGTCGCACTGTCAGAGGGTGAGTACTGAGGGAGTGCCACACTGTCAGAGCGTCAGTACTGAGGGAGTGTCGCACTGTCAGAGGGTGAGTACTGAGGGAGTGCCACACTGTCAGAGCGTCAGTACTGAGGGAGTGTCGCACTGTCAGAGGGTGAGTACTGAGGGAGTGCCGCACTGTCAGAGGGTCAGTGCTGTGCGAGTGCCACATTGTTAAAAGGGCAATGCTGAGGTGGTATCATACTATCAGAGGGTCAGTACTGAGGGAGTGCTGCACTATCAGAGGGTCAATGCTGAGGGAATGCCACACTGAGGGTTTTCAGGACTGAGTGACTGCCACACTTAAGGTAACAGGATGCATGGTTAAGAAGGCATATTATAGATTCCTTACAGTGTGGAAACAGGCCCTTTGGCCCAACAAGTTCACACCAATGGTCCGAAGAATAACCCACCAAGATCTATTCACCTGCCCTATTACTCTACATTTCCCCTGAATGATGCACCTAGCCGACACATCCCTGAACACTATGGGTAATTTAGCATGGCCAATTCACCTGACCTGCACAATGTTGGATTGTGGGAAGAAACCCATGCAGACACGGGGAGAATGTGCAAACTCCACACAGACAGTTGCCCGAGACGGGAATCGAACCTGGGTCCCTGGCACTGTGAGGCAGCACTGCTAACCACTGAGCCTATGGTATACTTGTATTTATTAACCAAGACATTGATTTTAAGAACAAGGAGATAATGCTGGAATTATATAAAATGTTGGACAAGCGATGGCTAGAGAACTGTATGCAGTTCTGGAATTCACAATATATGAGGCATGTGACTGTCCTGGAGATTTTCCAGGATGTTGCTGGGGCTAGAGAATTCAGGTGTGGAGAGAGATTGGATAGACTGGGGTCGTTTTCCTCCGAGCAGAGGAGATTATGAGGGAACTTGATTGAGATATGTAATAAAATTATGAGAGCCAAAGAAAGGAATAAACATTTCTCCTTTGGTGGAGGGATTCGATGAGCAGCAATATAGATTAGGGCAGGAGGTTTAGGGGAGGTCTGAGGAAAAATGTTTTCACTCAGAGGGTGGTGGGAATCTGGAGTTTGTTAGCTGTAAAGGTGGTAAAGACAGAAACCCTCATAACTTTTATGAAGTATTTAGGTGCACACTTGCAATGCCACGGCATACAGAGCTATTATCTAAATGCTCGGGATTAGAATAGTTTAGGATGTTGTTTATTACCTGCACAGATGTGATAGGCTGAAGGACCTTTCCTGTGCGCTGTAGATCTCTATGATTCTACCACTGTAAACAAGCTTAAGAGGCCCAATTCATCACTACTTTTGTCATTTTTCACCTCTAAGGCCAGAAAATCCTTTGTTTCAGAAGATCAACCTTTAACAGTTCTTAATTTCAAAGTGTTTCCTGGTACAATATCTGCCCTGAAAATGGACGATCCTTTACTAAGCACAGGTAATAGTAGCAGTTGTTCATGGTCCAGTTAGAAACACAAGGAGGACATTAATCTGAACATACAATTGAATCATGGGCCTCATTACTACTGCTTAGTCAAGCTGAGGCTTTATATCGGACCTTTGTGGCTATGTACAATGGCTCAATCACTGTCAAAATATTGAACTCCTAACCTTTGTGGCACTGGACTGGAGATAAGCTCCTGGTTGTGAGAGAGGTGTGTTGGGGAATTAACAATTCAAGGGAGGGGAGGGGATTGTGATTGTTGTTGAGTGCAGAGTGAGGTTATCGGGAGAGAAGGGAGGGGGATTGTGAGTGTTGTTGAGTTGCAGGGTGAGGTTGTAGGGAGAGAAGGGAGGGGGACTGTGAGTGTTGTTGAGTGCAGAGTGAGGTTATCGGGAGAGAAGGGAGGGGGATTGTGAGTGTTGTTGAGTTGCAGGGTGAGGTTGTAGGGAGGTAGGTAAACAGTCCTAATGGTTCTATTTTCACAAACATAACCTTTTTATTGCTGCTGGATTTTGCTGCATTCAGAGCCACAGAAATGCAGCAAAGAGTTCACCAACAGGCCTTAGGCCTGACTCTTGCATATACAAGGGGACTTTAGAGAATCTTCAGAAATGGATCCAGCAACTTTGACAAATTCTGCTGCAAGCTGGAGCGAGAGCATTCCATTGGTCAATCAGTGATTGATCCCACAATCAACTCAGCTCAAAAATAGCAAATTCAGTCACTGAAATAGTTGCTCGTTTTCATGCATTTATCAGGCATGGCAAGGTAATTAAAGAGTCAGGACAGGTAAAATTTTGGATATTTGACACTCTATAACTGACATTCCCTGGAGCCTAATGCCATCCTTGTACCAAAGTGTATTCTCTGTGGAATTAATTGTGTTGATGAGAGAAGGATGGCGAGTTGCCCATTGAATGTTGGGGGGAATGGGGTTGCAAGTGGTGTATCACTGATGAGTAAAAAAACAGGGGTAATCATAGTTGATGCAGCACTGATCAAGGGAGCACAGGGTTAATCAACGACTGTCAGCATAGGGTTAATCAGGGACCGTCAGGGTGGAGTTAATTTGGACTGTCAGTACAAGGTTAGTCAGGACATGCATCACGGGGTTAATAAATGCAGGCAGTAGGGGGTTAATCAGGGACTGTCAGCACTGGATCAGGGACAGACAGCATGGAGCTAATCAGGGTCAGGCATCACAAGGTTAATCAGGGACCGTCTGCATGGGGTTAATCAGGGTCAGGCCATATTGGGTAGCCAGTCCTTGATTCCACACTCTCTGCCCTCTCCCCAAGTCGATGAACTTTCTGATTTTGTTCCTTCTGTAGGAAGCCAGTGCTCCAGGTGCAGAACCCTGCTTCACCACCATCACTATGAACAACCTGGCACAGTGGCAGGAGCCAGAGGGGGAGTTGCCTGATGACTGTCTAGAGGGTAAGGATTGCCGCTCATTCTTCTGCTGTATCGAGGATTGCCAGACTGGCACGTGGCGCCGGGGCCGCATCCGCATCCACATCTCCAGGCTGGATGCCTACTCCCGGGTCTTCTTCCCCACAGCCTTTCTACTCTTCAATCTCATTTACTGGATCTCATACCTCTACCTGTGACTCATTCATTTGCTGTAAATGAATCCAACAATAAAGGATCTTCCCCTGAAGGTTTGACTCCAGTGTCTTTTTACAGTTCCTCCCTCAGAAAGTTGGGGAAGTGAATGAAGGAGAGGAGAATAAATTAATAGGCTGTTAGCATAGGTGAAGGCCAATGGAATGTAGTCCAGTATGGACACAAGCATTCACCAGTTGGGATGAATAGCATATTTCTGTTCTTATGTTTTCTGGAATTAGAATTAAAATTAAGTTTTATTGTCACATGTACTCAAGGGGAAGAGGAGTACAGCGAAAAGTGCACAACCTCACCATTCCCAGCACCATCCTTAGTACAAAGGTACCTAAGTACAAAATCTTAGGTACACAAATAGAAAATTAAGAAACAAGTTAAAAAGTTCAACATTGCAGTCCTCCTTAGTGTAAAGTAGAAATATAAAGAAATAAAGTTAACTGTTAAACATTACAGTCCTTCTTAAGCCATGGGGCTGCAGATGCTCAATGTTGTTCTTTCCCCACGAGGACTTGCTCTCCCCTGCACTGTGCACACTTGGTTGGAGATAATCACTTGTAAACCCTCCCAATGCCCTCCTCCTCCCTACTGATGATGGTCAGTGAGTGGTAAAGGGTTACACCACATTATCACCTCATATTGTTCTGTGCTTTATCAGATACCCCATTCAAGGGCAGCTCCCAGGTGGGGATCACTGGCTGATAATCAGCAAATCTTGATCTATTTCCCCTACCACTGAACACCCCAGTGATACAATTCAGAGCAGCAAAGCCAGTGTCACCCTCAGATCAAGGTGACTCGATGTCAGATAGACCTTTGCTTTCTGATCAACAGTGTGGTGTGAATTCCCTGTGATCTTACAGGTTTTCATTCAAAACCACAACAGCCTAAAGTTCAGCTCATAGAATCAATGGTTGGAAGGTGAGGGGGCGGAGAGGAGTGGGGGGAGGGGGAGAGGCCATGATCTGAAGTGATTCAACATGACCATTATTTTACTCTGTTCTGGTGTAGATAAGGACAGAGAAATAATAACGTCCAGAGTGGAGATTAGGTAATAATGACATCTGAGTAGGATTGTACCCACTGGAGTTTAGAAGATTACAAGGTGTCGTGACTGAAACATATAAGACCCTGAGAGGCCTTGACTGGATGGATGTGGAGATGATGTTTTTTCCTATGGAAGAATCTAGAACTAGGGGGTCACTAATTAAAATTTAGGGATTACCCTTTTAAAACAGAGATGGAGTCATAGAGTCACATAGCACAGAAACAGACCCTTTGGTCCAACCAGACCATGCTGACCATGATCCACTCCCATGGCTCCAACCCCAACGTCGTCATCAAACCAGCAGACAAGGGAAGTGCAGTGGTAGTTTGGTGCACCAACCTCTCCACCGCTAATGCCAGGTGCCAATTTACCGACACCTCCCCCTATTGCCCCCTCAAAAATGACCTGACCTCCCATCAGCAAACCATCATCTCCCAGACCATCCACAACCTCATCACCTCAGGGGATCTCCCATTCACAGCCTCCATTCTCATAGTCCTGGAACCTCACATGGCCCAGTTCAAACTCCTACCCAAAATCCACAAACCTGACTGCTCCAGTAAACATATTGCCTCCACTTGTTCCTGCCCCACCAAATGTATCTCCTCATATCTCAACACCGTCCTGTCCCCCTTGGTGTAGGAACTCCCCAAATACATTTGGGGGACTCGAATCACACCCTCCACCTCCTCCATGATGTTTGTTTCCCTGGCGCCCAATGCCTTATCTTCACCATGGACATCCAGTCCCAATAAATGTCCATCCACCATGATGAAGTCCTCCATTTCTTCCTCTCTCGCCGGACCCAACCAGTAAACCTCCACCGACACAGTCATTTGATTAGCGGAACTGGTCCTCACCTTCAACAGCTTCTCCTTCGAATCATCCCTCTTCCTTCAGACCAAAGAGGTAGGCATGGGTGCCCACATGGGTCCCAACTATACCTGCCTCTTCGGAAGATATGTGGAACAGTCCATTCTTCCACAGTTACACTGGCACCATCCCCCACCCTTTCCTCTTCTGCATTGATGATTATATTAGCACCATTTTGGACACCTCCCTCCCCTTCCTGGACCTGTCCATCTTCATCTCTGGTGACCGACTCAACACAGACATCTATTTCAAGCCCATTGAATCCCACAGCTACCTGGACTACACCTCTTCCCACTCCCCCTCCTGTGATCTCTTACTCCCAATTCCTCTGTTTCTGCTGTATCTGTTCTCAGGAGGAGCAATTCCATTCCAGGACATCCCCGATGGCCTTCTATTTCAAGGACCGCAATTTCCCCTTGTGATCAACAATGCCCCCCTCCCCCCACGCATCTCCTCCACTTCTCACACCTCTGCCCTTGAATCCCACCCCTCCAACCGCAACAAGGATAATACTCCCTGGTCCTCACCTTGCATCCCACCAATGTTCGGATACAATGAATCATCCTCTGCCATTTCACCACCTACAGTCAGACCCTACCACCAGAAATATATTTCCTTCTCCACCCCTATCTGTGTTTTGAAGAGACCATTCCCTCCATGACTCTCTCATTAGGTTCACACCCCTCACCAACCCACCTTCCACACTCAGCACCTTCCGTTGCCACCGCAAGACATGTAAAACCTGCACCCGCACTCCCACCTCACCTCTGTCCAAGGCCCCAAAGGATTTTTCACATCCTGCAGATCCAAATACCTCATCTATGGTGTCCATTGCTCTCGATGTGGTCTCCTCTACGTTGGGGAGACAAGACGCCAACTTGCAGAACATTTCGAGGAACATTTCCAAGCCACACTCACCAAACAACTCCACCGTATGTGGCCGACCACTTCAACTCCCCGTCTTACTCCCTCAAGGACATGCAAGTCCAGGCCCTTCTCCCCCACCAAATCCAAGCCACCAGCCAACTGGAAGAAGAACGCCTCATCTTCCGTCTTGGGACCCTTCAACCACACGACATCAACATTGACTTCACCAGTTTCCTCATCTCCCCTCCCCCCACCTCATCCCAGATCCAACCCTCCAACTCGCCCCTGCCTTCTTGAACTGTCCTAGCTGTCCATCTTCCTTCCCACCTATCCACACCACTCTCCATCGATCACAGTCAAGCCCCATTAATTTACATATCACCTTCCCACCTACCTTTCCCCCACTCCACCCTCCTATTGATCTCTCAGCCCCCTTTCCACACCCCTGCCCCCACTCCCCACATTCCTGATGAAGGGCTATACCTAAGACATCGACTTTCCTGCTCCTCGGATGACCTGCTGTGTTTTTCCAGCCCCACACTTCTTGACCATAATCCCAAATTAAATCAGTCCCACCCGCCTGCACTTGGCCCATATCCCAAACGTGTCTTATTCAGGTATGCCTTTTAAATGTTGTAACTGTACCTGCACACAACCACTTCCTCTGGAATTTCATTCCACGCACGAAGCATACTCTGTGTAAAAGAATCGCCCTCGTGTCTTTTTTTAAATCTTTCTCCTCTCATCTTTAAAATATGCCCCCTAATCTTGAAATCCCTTACCCTAAGTGAAAGAAGCTGCCATTCACCTTCATGATTTTATAAGATCACCTCTCAACCTCGTACACTCCAGTGCCTCTCCTTATAAAACAAACCCTCCATTCTTGGAAATAGCCTGGTAACTTTCTTCTGCTTTATTAAGCTCTCCAGCTTAATAATATCCTTCCTATACCAGGACACAGTTTTTGAGGTATTTCTTTTTTCTCTGTTAGCAGGTTGTGAGTCTTTGGAGTTGTCTTCCTGCAATGATGGTGGAATATTCTTAAGGCAGAGGTGAATGGATTCTTCATAAAAAAGGGGGTGAAAGGTTCCTGGGGGGAAGGTGAGAATGTGGATTTGAGGTTACAGTCTGATCAGCTGTGTTCTTATGGAATGGCGAAGCAGCCTCGAGCGATTGAATAGTGTAATCCTGCTCCAGCGTCTGCATTGAGGAATAGCTCAAGATCCGGAATATAGCCCAAGGAGTAACAGCATCCAGACTGGAGTCTTCAGAATAACATAATATGGAATGGGACTGTGGAATAAGAGAAAGCCAGGGTGGAGAATGAGGAGCAAGGCAACACTTGCCATGAGTGCAGGGATTTTTGAATATGAATCTTGCAATGTCTCTGATTAACTGGTTACCTGATTTACCCAGCTCTGACTAAGTCTCACTAACTCCATGTGGACTTTCAGACATTAACGCTGTACCTGATTATCCCAGAATTTCAATATGTAGAATCAGTATGGGTAGAGATTGAATTGAATTGAATTTATTGTCACATGTACCAAGGCACAGTGAAAAGCTTTGTCTTATGAGCAATACAGGCAGATCACAGAGTTAAGTCGCATAGATAAGTAAATAATAGGTAAACAGCAGCAAAAATAAATGCTGTTAAGTTTAAAGAGTGTAGAATGATTGTAGGAAATAGGAAACTTAAGAGTGCACGCAGGAGGTCGCAAGGAGTCAACTATATCCAGCGCCATTTTGCATAGAGGTGTCAATTATGGATGTGGCATATCAATCTTCGAATAATAATGACCCAGCAGGTTAGGGGTTTATACGGAAGACACTGCAATTATCAAAGACAATTATAAGTTATCAATAAATTGACTGAATCAGATTGGCAAAGGCAGCTTGCAAGATTTAGGAGGTGTCTATATACAATTTATTCAAGCAAATTATGTTCTAGAGTCAACCAAAGAGCAGGCTTGGTAAAGTGTACAAGACCAGGACTAATCAGTAAAGGAAATTCTGTTGACAATAACCATAACAAGGGGACAACACACATATCTTCCCTCATTTGTCCTTGAGTGGGCCAACTAATTTTCTAGTTACAATTTGCGGGAAACTGAGTTCAAGACTCGCATTTTAAACTTAAATAATAACAATTACAAACAGTATGACGTCAAATTGGATGAACTGGGAAATTCAGTGTTACATCAGCAGAAATGAAAATGCCAGATATTTTATGAGATATTCCATAACACTTAGTAAAGAAAGAATTGGAAAGGAAAGATTCAAGGAGAAGGGTGCATCATCCTTGACTAACTAAGCAAGTTTAAGACTGCATCCATTTGAAAAAGATAGCACACATTTCGGTGAAGGTTACTGGGAGGTCAGAAATTGAACAAAATTTTAAAATGTGCATAGAGTGACTAAAAAAACAACCAAGGAGAGAGGGAGTAGAGAATGAAAGAAAGCTAGCTAGACAAATAAAAATGGAAGGTAGAGTTTCAGTAATTAATTTTTAACCCGTGATTACATTCAGGGTCAGTGCTGTAGATAATACACGAGGGAATTAACAATCGAGAATAAGAAAACGGTGGAAGTATTGAACTAAATTTTATACCTGTCTTCCCTGTAGAAGACACAACAAATATTCCATACATTGTTGTAAATAGAGAGGTGATGAGGAAAGTTGACCAAGTAAAGGATACTGAGAACATGGATGGTGCGGTGTCATGGTGGTTAGCACTGCTGCCTCACAATGCCAGAGACCCAGGTTCAATTCCCGCCTCGTGTCTGCGTGGGTTTCCTCCAGGTGCTCCGGTTTCCTCCCACAGTCCAAAGATGTGCAGGTTCGGTGAATTGGCCATGCTAAATTGCCTGTAGTGTTAGGTGTAGCGGAATGGGTCTGGGTGGGTTGCTCTTCAGCGCGTCGGTGTGGACTTGTTGGGCCGAAGGACCTGTTTCCACACTGTAAGTAATCTAATAAAAAAAAACATTGTTAGAACTAAACCTGCAAGTGCCTGAGCCATGAACAAAGAACAAAGAAAATTACAGCACAGGAACAGGCTCTTCGGGCCTCCAAGCCAGTACTGATCCATATCCTCTATCTAAACCTGTCACTTATTTTCTAAGGATCTGCATCCCTTTGTTCTCTACCCATTCAGGTGCTTGCCCAGATCCATCTTAAATTGCACTATCGTGCCCACCACTACCACCTCCACTGGCAATGCGTTCCAGGCACCCATGACCCTCTGTATAAAGAACTTTCCATGTGTATTTCCCTTAAACTTTTCTCCTCTCACCTTGAGCTCATGTCCCCTGCTAATTGAGTCCCCCACTCTGGGAAAATGCTTCTTGCAATCCAACCTGTCTATACCTCTCATGATTTTATGGACCTCAATCTGGTCCACCTTCAAGCTTCATCTTTCGAATGAAAATAATCCTAATCTATTCAACCTCCATACTAGGCAACATCTTGATGAACCTCTTCTGCACTCTCTCCAAAGCATCCACATCCTTTTGGTAATGTGGTGACCAGAACTGTATGCAGTATTCCAAATGTGTCCAAACCAAAATCCTATACAACTGTTACATGACCTGCCAACTCTTGTACTCAATATCTTGTCCAATGAAGGAAAGCATGCCGTATGCCTTCTTGGCCACTCTATAGTCCTGCGTTACCACCTTCAGGGTACAAATGGACCTGAACTCCCAGATCTCTCTATGCAACAATCTTCCCCAGGAGTTTTCCTTTTACAGTATAGTTCGCTCTTGAATTGGATCTTCCAAAATGTTTCATCTCACATTTGCTCAGGTTGAACTCCATCTGCTATTTCTCCACCCAACTCTCAATCTATCTATATTCTGCTGCATTCTCTGACAGTCCCTTTCACTATCTGCTACTCCACCAATCTTAGTGTCATCTGCAAAGTTGCTAATCCGACCACCTATACTTTCCTCCAGATCATTTATGTATATCACAAACAACAGTGGTCCCAGCACGGATCCCTGTGGAACACCACTGGTCACAGGTCTCCATTTTAAGAAACTCCCTTCCACTACTACTCTGTCTCCTGCTGCCCAGCCAGTTCTCTATCCATCTAGCTGGTACACCCTAGACACCATGCAACTTCACTTTCTCCATCAGCCTACTATGGGGAACTCTATCAAATGCCTTACTGAAGTCCAAGTATATGACATCTTCCCTCATCAATCAACTTTGTCACTTCCTCAAAGAATTCTATTAAGTTGGTAAGACATCACCTTCCCATGTTGCCTATCACTGATAAGCTCATTTTCTTCCAAATAGGAATAGGTCCTATCCCTCAGTATCTTTTCCAGCAGCTTCCACTGACGTCAGGCTCACCAGTTTATAATTACCTGGATTATCCCTGCTACCCTTCTTAAATAACGAGACAGCACTAGTAATGCTCCAGTCCTCTGTGACCTCACCTGCTGCAAAGATATCTGTTAAGACCCCAGCTATTTTCTCTCTCACTTCCCTCAGTAACCTGGGATAGATCGCATCCAGACCTGGGGACTTGTCCACTTTAATGTCTTTTAGAATACCAAACACTTCCTCCCTCCTTATGCTGACTTGACCGAGAGTAATTAAACTTAACCTTAACATCCATCATGTCCCTTTCCTCCATTAATAGCAGCACAAAGTTCTCACTAAGAATCTCACCCATTTTCTCTGACTCCACGCTTAGCTTTCCTCCTTTGCCCTTGAGTGGGCCAACCCTTTCCCTAGTTACCCTCTTGCTCCTTATATATGAATAAAAGGCTTTGGGAATTTCCTTAACCCTATTTACAAAAAACATTTCATGACTCTTTTTAACCCTCTTAATTTCAGATTGGTCCTACATTCCCGATTTTCTTCCAAAGTTTCGTCTGTCTTCAGTCGCCTAGACTTTATGTGTGCTTCCTTCTTCCTCTTAGCTCATCTCACAATTTCACCTGTCATCCATGGTTCCCTAATCTTGCCATTTCTATCCCTCATTTTCATAGGGACATGTCTGTCCTGCACTCTCATCAAACTTTCTTTAAAAGCCTCCCAGATATCAAATATAGATTTACCCTCAAACAGCTGCTCCCAATCTACATTCACCAGCTCCTGCCGAATTTTGCTATAGTTGGCCTTCCCCCAATTTAGCACTCTTCCTTTAGGACCACTCTCATCTTTGTCCATGAGTATTCCAAAACTGCCGGAATTGTGATCACTATTCCTAAAGTAATCCCCTATTGAAACTTCAACTACCTTGCTGGGCTCATTCCCCAACACCAGGTCCAGTAAGGCCCCTTCCTGAGTTAGACTATTTACATACTGCTCTAGAAAACCCTTCTCGATGCCCCTTACAAATTCTGCTTCATCTAGACCTCTAACACACAGTGAATCCCAGTCAATTTGGGAAAATTAAAATCTCCTGTCACCACCACCCTGTTGCTCTGACAGCTTTCTATAATCTGTATATGTATTTGTACCTCTATCTCAGATACACTGTTAGGAGGCCTGTAGTACAATTTCAACATAGTTACCATGGCATGGTGACTCAGTGGTTAGCACAGTGCCAGGAACCCGTGTTCGATTCCAGTCTCAGGCAACTGTCTGTGTGGAGTTTGCACATTCTCCCCGTGTCTGTGTGGGTTTCCTCCGGGTGCTCCGGTTTCCTCCCACAGTCCAAAGACGTGCAGGTCAGGTGAATTGGTCATGCTAAATTGCCCGTAGAGCTAGGTGCATTAGTTAAGGGGGATGGGTCTGGGTGGGTTACTCTTCAGAGGGTTGGTGTAGACTAGTTGGGTCGAAGGGGCTGTTTCCACACTGTAGGGAATCTAATCTACCGCATTGTTCCTAATTCTGAGCTGTACCCATATTGCCTCACAGCTCGAGTCCTCCATAGTGCCCTCCTTCAGCACAGCTGTGATATCCTCTCTGATCAGTAATGCAACTTCTCCACCCCTTTTATCTCCCCCTCTCCTGATGGCATACATTTCAATTATTGCCGCATGTGGGCATCACGGGTGTTTAGGTCAGCCTATTTGAGAAAGGATGTAAAAGCATTTAAAGAAGATCAAAGAAACCTCGGAGAAGGATTTGGAAGCTAGACAACTTGGAGAAATTAATCGTGATATTTTGAAAAGTGTCCATATTACAGAGGAGGTGGTGCTGGGTGCCTTAAAATGCTTAAAGGTGAATAAACCTGCAGTACCTGATTTGGTGCATTCCAGAACTCTACGGGAATTTAGGGAAGTGATTGCTGGCCCCATGATGAGATATCTGTACAATCAATAGCCACAGGTGAGATGCCGGAAGACTGGAGGGTGGCTGATATGGTGCTATTATTTAAGAAAGGTGGTAAGAAAAAGCCAGGAACTATAGTCTGGTGAAGCTAATATTAGTGGTGGTAATTTGGTGGAAGAGATTCTGAGGGACAGGACTTACACGCATTTGGAAAGGCAAGGATGGATTAGGGACAGTCAACATGGCCATGTGCATGAGAAAACCTGTCTCACAAACTTGATTGAGTTTTTTGAATAAAGAGGATTGATGAAGGCAGAATGATGGACGTCTGTATAGACTTTACTAAGGTGTTTGACAAGATGCCACATGGTAGATCAGTTAGCAAGATTAGATCACATGGAATTCAGGGAGAACTATCCATTAGGATACAAAATTGACTCGAAGGTAGGGGACAGAGGGTAATGGTAGAGGGTTATTTTTCGGAATGGAGACCTGTGATCAGCGTGTGCCTCAAAGATCTATGCTGGGTCTATTGTGTTTTGTCATTTATATAAATGATTTGGATGTGAATCTATGTGGAATGTTTGTAAGTTTTCAGGTAACACCAAACTTTGTGGTGTAGTGACAGTGAAAAATATTACCTCAGAGTACAATGGGACCTTGGTCAGATAAGACCTTTGGGCTGGGGAGTGGCAGATGAAGTTTAATTTAGGTACATTTGAGGTGTTGCATTTTGCTAAGGCAAATCAGGCTATGACTTAAACACTCAATAGTGGGGTCCTGGGGCATGTTGCCGAACAAAGAAGCCATCCGGACCTGGGGACTTGTCCATCTTAATGTCTTTTAGAATACCAACATTTCCTCATTCCCTATGCCAACTTGACTGAGAATAATTAAAGTTGAAACTTTATTGCTGGAACAGCACAGCAGGTCAGGCAGCATCCAGGGAACAGGAGATTCGACGTTTCGGGCACATGCCCTTCTTCCTGAAGAAGGGCATGTGCCCGAAACGTCGAATCTCCTGTTCCCTGGATGCTGCCTGACCTGCTGTGCTGTTCCAGCAATAAAGTTTCAACTTTGATCTCCAGCGTCTGCAGACCTCACTTTCTCCCTGAGAATAATTAAACCCTAACCTTAGCATCCATCATGTCCCGCTCCTCCATTAATAGTGACACAAAGTACTCATGAAGTACAGGTTCATAGTTCCTTGAAAATGGAGTCACAGGTTGACAGGGTAATGAAGAAGGCTTTTGCTATGTTTGCTTTTATTGGTCAGTACATCAAGTATGGGAGTTAGGATGTCATGTTGTGGCTGTGCAGGACATTGGTTAGGCAAGCTTTGGAATACTGCATTCAGTTCTGGTCGCCTGCTGTAGCAAGGATGTTGTGAAACTTGAAAGGATGCAGAAAAGATTAACAAGGATGTTGCCAGGGTTGGATGTGTTTGAGCTGTAGGGAGAAGGTGAATCGGCTGGGATTATTTTCCGTGGAGGGTCAGAGACTGAGGGGTGCCCTTATTGTGATTTACAAAATCAGGGATAGGGTAAATAGACAAGGTCTTTTTTCAGGGTGGGGAAGTGCAAAGCCATAGATTGAAAGTGAAAGGGCAAAGATTTAAAAGGAACCTAAGAAGCAAATATTTCACCCAGAGTGTGGTATGTGTGTGGAATGAGCTGTCAGAGGAAGCAGTGGAAGCTAGTACAAGGAAAACATTTAAAAGCATCCTAGATGAGTCCATGAATGGGAAGGGTTTAGAGGGATATGGGCCAAATGCTGGCAAATGGGATTAGGATATCTGATCGGCAAGAATGTATCGAACTTAAGAGTCTGTTCCCTTCTGAGGAAGGGTTGCCAGGCCCCAAATATTAATGCTGATTTCTCTTCACACATGCTGCCAGATCAGCTGAGCTTTTCCAGCAATTTCTGTTTTTGCTGTCTGTTTCCAGGTTGTGCGACTCGATGAATCCATGACTCTAAGGTGAATTTTACTGGTAGCTGGGATAGGAGGGCCATTTTATGATGACTGGTTAAAGAGGGTGGTTAAGTATCCAGAGGTTAGAAATATAAGAGGTAACCTTATTGACAGATATAAAATCCTGAGGCGATTTGGCACTCTTAATGCTGATGTTTCCCCTGTGGGATGATTACAAATAGGGGACACAGCAAAAAAATAATTTAGAACATAGAACATAGAGCATAGACAGTCTAGCACAGTACAGGCCCTTCGGCCCTTAATGTTGTTGCAACCTTTTATCCTACTCTAAGATCAAATTCACCTGTATAGCCTACATTTTACTATCATCCAGATGCCTATCCAAGAGTCGCTTAAATGTCCCTATTGTACTTGACTCCACTACCACCGCTGGCAATGCATTCCACACACCCACCACTCTACGTAAATAACCTACCTCTGACATCTCCCCTAAGCCTTCCTCCAATCATTTTAAAATCATGCCCCCTTGTGATAGCCATTTCCGCTGTGGGAAAATGTCTTTTGCTACCCAATCTATCTATGCCCCTCATCATCTTGTACACCTCTATCAAGCCACCTCTCATCCTTCTTCACTCCCTCAACTTATTTTCATAAAACATGCCCTCTAGACCAGGCAGTATCTCGGTAAATCTACTCTGCACCCTCTCTAAATGAGGCAACAAGAACTGAACACAATATTCCAAGTGTGGTCTAACCAGGGCTCTACAGGGGAGGACCCCAAGATCCCTCTGTTCCTCCAGACTGCAAAGACTCCTGCCTTTAACCCTGTATTCAGCAATCAAATTCAACCTTCCAAAATGAATCACTTTGCATTTATCTAAGTTGAACTCCATCTGCCACTTCTCAGCCCAGTTCTACATCCTGACAATGTCCCTTTGCAACCTACAACAGCCCTCCACACTATACACAACTCCACCAACCACCGTGTCATCAGCAAACATACTAACCCATCCTTCCACTTCCTCATCCAAGTCATTTATAAAAAAACCACAAAGAGCAGAGGTCCCAGAACTGATCTCTGTGGAACACCACTGTTCACCAAGCTCCAGGCTGAATACTTTCCATCTACCACCAGTCTCTGTCTTCCATGGGTCAGCCAATTCTGTATCCAGACAGGCAGGTCCCCTATATCCCATGCCTCCCTCCTTTCTGAATGAGCCTCCTATGGGGAACCTTATCAAATGCCTTTATAATATCCATATACATCATTTCCACTGTTCTACCTTCATCAACATGTTTTGTCACATCCTCAAAGAATTCAATAAGGTTGTGAGGCATGACCTGCCCATCACTGCTGCCTGCTTGTAATCAAACCATGCTTTTCCAAATCATCATAAATCCTGTCTCTCAGAATCCTCTTCAATACTTTGCCCACCACCAACATAAGACTGACTGGTCTGTAATTCCCAGGATTATTCCTATTTCCTTTCTTGAACAAGGGAGTAACATTTGCCACCCTCCAATCATCTGGCACTACCTCTGTGGACAGTGAGGACGTGAAGATCATCGCCAAAGACGCAGCAATCTCTTCCCCCGTTTCGCATTATAATCTTAGGTATATCTCGTTGGATATTATCAATGAATTGTTAATCTAGAGACCTAGGTAATATTCTGGGGACCCAGGTTCGAATCCAGCCATGGCAGCTGGTGGAATTTGAATTCACTGAAAATCTAGAATTAAAATTCTAATGATGACCATTGTTGATTATCATAAAACATATCTGATTTACTAATGTGCTTTAGGGAAGGAAACTACCATCTTTACCCAATCTGTACTATGTATAACTCCAAAGTAACAGCAATGTGGTTGACCTTTAACTCTTGTCTGGGTAGGCAATAAAGTCTAACTGAGTGAGCAATGCCCTCATTTCATGAGTGATTAAAATAAACCTTGTATTAGCCCAGACACCTATGTGCCTGAACAATACAGCATTTATGCATATGCTTAGTTAGAATAAATGTCTGTTAGCTTCTTCAATAATAAAATATCTACACGAAACTTCTTCTGCAACACGATGCTCAGGATAAACTCACACCGTGGTAGCAGTGGTGGGTAACTCCAAAATCTTGGGAGCAAATATTTGAAAAACTAATTGAATATTAACAAGACAACAACTTGGATAGCAGAAAATTCAGAAAAAGGAATTGTTTCCCACCACCATATGTCATTTTCTTTTAGTTTAGACAGCTTTACGCACCTGTGGATAACTAATTAAATAAGAGCATGAATGACCAAGTAAATGCAGCTAATTTCTTTTGATTGGAATGTGAGTTCTCTCAAGATAAAATGAATTTCTGATTGACTTAATTGCAAAAAAGGCTGACAAGGCCAATGCATCTCAGTTGTAAAAGCTGGATGGCTTTACTACTATTAAGTAATACATCATAGAAACACGGAATTGTATAAGTAACAATCTTTCAAAAATACAGTTTCAAACTCTTTGCTATTAGAAGAAGTCATTTTAATTTACACTGACTGTATATCAGTGACCTGTGACCTAAGTTGGTACAATGCAATATTTTTCAGGCAAAATCTTGAATAGCAGAAACCTCAATGTGGATTGGACATCCACTGACATTTTTATTGAATCGCAACTTTGCAACCTATTTACACAGTTCTAACTTACGATAGATTTTCCCCAAGAAGAGAGCTCTAAGCACATTGCTTGCAGTTAACAAAGAATAGATCTGCAGAATTAACACATCTGGTCTTAACATAGAATATCACAAACATCCAGAAAAGGAAGGTGCCTGAGGACCAGCTTAAGGTGAGCATTTACTTCAGAAATAACAGATTCCAAATTATGCCACGCAAGTAATCATCCTAACAATCTGTTGATAAGTTTGTTTGGATGGTCTGTAAAAGGGCATGAGCATGTGCTTTTCAAAGAGGAACCCTCAGAGAGCCCCATTATCATGTCACTGCCCAATTAAAATCTTGAAGAAGAATGTTTTGAGCAAGAAACAAGGTCATATCATTATATTAAACTTCAAAGGTTTACACAAGGTCGTTTTGCCAGATTAATATAAGCATTAGAAGCTGAGATCACATAAAAAGAAAGATCATTCTTACAGAGAAATTTAAAATGCTCATGACCTTCCGAAATAGGAACCCGTGTTGATACCAAATTGTTGCAACTGCTAAACAGTTTTCAGTAATGGATGAAAATTACAAACTAATCTGTAAAGCTGAACCATTTTCCATCACCCACATAAGAGTAATAAAACGTGGGAGAGAGAAAGGTCAACAAGTATCCAGAGTAATAAATGAATAACTGCAAGTGTTCCAAAGTCTCTTTCTCAGATCAGAAATGGAAGTACAGACGGAGAGGTGAAAATCAAAGACTGATGTGTATCCTTTGGAATAAAGTGAGTCACATTCGTTCAAAACATTGAAAGTTGAAAGCGAAACTAATGGCATTTATTGAGTTCATAAGAATGAGACTGTAAAGGGAATTCAAAAGGATCAATTCATAATTGTACCTACAGCTAAGAAACTGGAGGTAAACATTGCTGTGAGACAGGAAAGGTCAATAATGTGGACATGACATGTAAAGAAAATTTGTCTAAAATTATGATAAGCTCTTGCTCTTCAAAATGTGCAGCCAAGCCTATAACAAAACTAAGTGATGCAAGTGTTATTCAAACTCCCCTCCTGGAGTTGGATTTGTGTTCCTTCCAGAACGTTAATTGATGATTAAAGTGTTAGCACCTTTGATACGCGTACCAGTTTTCCAAAAAACATTCTGTCTAGTGTTAATGGATTGTGTTAATGAAGGTATACCCCAGTTCCATTGTGTAAGTTCCTATTGGAGTATGACTTGTTGTCTGGACTAGTGGTAATTGGTGAGGTTAAGAAATTACCTGTGGATAGAGTTGATTTACTCCTGGGAAATGATTTAGCAGGAGTGAAAGCTATTGTTTTGCCTAATATCATGGAAAGTCCAGTTGTAGTTAAAGAGGCAGAACAGATGCAGGAATCAGGAAAAAAATCGAACTAATCTTGATGACAAGGGATGGGATGGAGTGGGTCTGAATAAGGGTCACTGAACTCGAAATGTTAACTCTTTCTCTCTCTACAGATGCAGCAATTTTGGATTTTGTTTCAGATTTCCAGTATCAGCAGTTCTTTGTTTTATTACAGGAATTAGGCATGTTTTTCTTAACTTAGGCTCAGGAAGCACATCCAGGGTTAATTAAGTTGGCACAAACAGCTCACACTGATACTGAGGCTAAAGGAGTTCAGCAGTGCTATATTCTAAAAATGGAATTCTGATGAAGAAGTAGAGACATCCCCAAACACCCTGGGATGGAGAATGGATAGCTGTTCATCAAATTATGGTACCACCCAGATATCGCAAGAAGACATTGTGAGTGGCACATGACATTTCTAGAGTAGGCTGTATAGAATTCAGAAAATGCAGGCATCGATGATTTTTTTTATATATGGCCAGGATTTCATAAAGACATAGTTCAGTTCTGTAAAGCATGCCTTTCTTGTTCGATGGTTGGAAAATCCCAACATGTAATCAGACCAGCACCTTTGATACGTGTACCAGTTTTCCAAAAAACATTCTGTCTAGTGTTAATGGATTGTGTAGGACCATTACCAGAAATGAAAGTGGGATATCAGTGTATCCTTACAATTATGGAAATAGCAACCTGATTCCCAGACATTTATTTCCTCTACAGATGAATACATTTTGAGTAGTAATGGCGAAGTCTGTTTTTTTTTTCTCATTATGGATTACCAACAGTCTCAACAGCATTCTAATTTGAAATCCAAAGTTTAGCAGGATATCAGCACAAGTTTAGATCTAAAATAATTGCAGTCAACCGTATATCATCTGTAAAAACAGGGAGCTTTGGAGATATGCCATTAATCTCTCAAAAACATGATGAAGACACATTGTCATGGATGCCTACAGGTGTAGAACACAGCACTAGATTTCTTTCTGTTTGTTGCCAGAGATTCTATTGGGTTTCAGTCCATTTGAAATTTATGGTAATGAGATTAGAAATCTATTAAAATTGATTAAAGAAAAGTTCTTCACACAAAATGACAAATAATCAATATTGAATTATGTGTCCATAAAACTGAAAAGATTCAGAGCAACATGCAAAGTTGTACAAGGGTATTTAAAATTCTCATGGCCGACAATAAAAGAGGACACAGAATGTTCATAGTCAGATCATTCAACAACCAGAATATTTCAAGTGGCAGATGGTATTGATGCCTTTGCAAGGTGAACTTCTGAAAATGAAATTCAGTAATCCATACAAACAAGTTAGAATGGTTAGTAAAGTGACTTAGCTGACAGATCATAGAAAGAAAATCAGTTATATCACATAATTCACTGTCACAGAAGGCTGTGGAGGCCAGATCATTGAGTATATTTGAGACGGAGATAGTTTGGTTCTTGATTGACAAGGGGATCAAGGGTTACAGGGAGAAAGCAGGAGACTGGGGTTGAGAACCTATCAGCAATGATTACATGGACTCGATGAGCTGAATGGCTTAATTTCTGCCCCAATGTCGTATTGTCTTATGGTCTCATAAACATGTTGAAACAATATCATGTTAGGGAAGAGGATAAGGAGGAGCAAGTGTTTAGGCTGAGAAGAGTAATAGAGGATGTCAGAGACAACAAGAGTCAGGTAGAAGGATTGTAAACAGTTCTCAAAGGAAACCTCCTGTAATTTGACTGGCTAATACAGGAATACTGAGACAGTTAGACAATGTATTCCCATATTTAGGGGAGGGGCAAAAGAAGGAGCGTGTTTCACGCAAAGGGTGGTGCGTGTATGGAATGAGCTGCCAGAGGAAGTTGTGGAGGCTGATACAATTGCAACATTTAAGAGGCATTTGGATGGGTATATGAATAGGAAGGGTTTGGAGGGATATGGGCTGGGTGCTGGCAGGTGGGATTAGATTGGTTTGGGATATCTGATCAGCATGGACGAGTTGGACTGAAGGGTCTGTTTCCATCCTGTACATCTCTATGACTCTATGATTCTATAAGTACAAGGTCATGGATAGAGGTACACCTGGATGCACTACATCATCCAGGCATGATATGGCTGTAGGAAAATCAACATTGATAAAATAATATCTTATTGTTCAAGCCCAGAGAAGGTACATCAGGCGGAAACGGAGATTTGAAATGTGCTTGAAAACCACTTGATAAACCTCCTGTAGTAAACCTCCCGTGGACCCCTTCCAATGCCAGTGCATGTCTCCTTAGATACAGGGCCCAAAACTGCTCACAATATTCCAAATGCAGTCTGAGCAGAGCCTTCTACAGCCTCAATAGTCCACCTCTGCTCTTGTATTATAGCCCTCTTGATATGAATGCTAACATTGCATGAGCCTTCCTAACTGCCAACTGATCCTGCATTTCAAGCTCAAGACAATCCTGAACGAGGGCTCTCAAGTCCCTTTGTGCTTCAGATTTCCAAAATCTTTCCTTCAGTTAGAAAATAGTCTATGCCTCTATTCTTCCTACTAAGTGCATAAACACACACTTTCACAGATTACATTCCATCTGGCACTTCATTGCACACTCTCCTAGCCTGTCCAAGTCCTTCTGTGGCTTCCCTGCTTCCCCAATACTATCTGACCCTCCAAGTATTTTTGTGTCATCTGCAAACTTAGCAACAATGCCCTCAGTTCCTTTCTCCCAGGTCACTAACATAGAACATGAATAATTGTGATCCCAACACGATCCCAGACAGAACTTCACTATTCACCATCTGCCATCCTGAAAAAGACCCTTTAATCCCCACTTTCTGTCTTCTGCCAGTCAGGCAATCCTCAATCCATACAGTACCTCATCCCTAAGCACCTCGGGCTCTTATTTTATTCAGCAGCCTCCTGTGTGGCATCTTGTCAAAGGCCTTCTGGAAATCTAAATAGATCACATCCACTGATAACTTACTTTTACCTCCTCAAATGGTTTTAACAGATTTGTCAAGCATGACCAGCTTTGATTAACACATGCTGAATCACCTCTATTTTACCTTGCACTTCCAATTACTCCACAATCTCATCCTTAAGAATAGTCTCTAAAATACAACCAATGACCAGGATTAGGTTAACTGGCTTATATTTTTGTGTCTTCTGCCTCCCTCTCTTCACAACCATTAGACATTTTCCAGATCTCTGGGACCCTCCTTGACTCTTGAAAGACTTTCCTGAACGATCACCACCAATGCCTCTACAATCTCCTAAGGTATCATCTTCAGAACTCTGGGAAATGGTCAATCTGATCTGCGTGCTTTATCCACATTTTCACTTGCAGCTTCTCCAGCACCTTCTCCTCAGTGATGTCCACAGACTCCCTTGAAGCTCTGGTCTGCAGTTGGTGTCTTCCACTGTGAAAACAGATGCAGAGTATCTGTTCAGTTCCTCTGCCATGGCTTTGTTCCCTATTACTGCCTCTGCAGTAGTCTAATTTCTACACTTAGAGTCAGAGAGTTATAGAGATGTATAGCATGGAAACAGACCCTTCGGTCCAACCCATCCAGGCCTACCAGATATCCCAACCCAATCTAGTCCCACCTGCCAGCACCCGGCCCAAATCCCTCTAAACCCTTCCTATTCATATACCCATCCAAATGCCTCTTAAATGTTGCAATTGTACCAGGCTCCACCACTTCCTCTGTACATGCACCACCTTCTGCATGAAAGAGTTGCCACTTAGGTCTCTTTTTTTATCTTTCCCTCTCAACCTAAATTTATGCCTTCTAATTCTGGACACCCCCATCACAGAGAAGAGAAGGGAAGTCTAGCAGGGAAGATGGTGGAGCAGCAATGGCAGGTGTTTTTGGGGGTAATTCAGGAAGTACAGCAGACGCTTAACCAAAGGAAGAAGGAAAATACTAAAAGGGTGATGAAGCAACTATAGCTGACAAAAGAAGTCAAGGGACAGCATTAAAGCAAAAGATAGAGCATACAAAGTGGCGAGGATTAGAGAGAAGCCAGAGGATTGGGATGTCTTTAAACTGCAGCAGATGATAACTAAAAAAAAGTAAGGGACAGAAGATGAAATATGATAAGAAGCTAGCTAAAAATATTAAAGAATCACCAAATCCAGAACTGACTGTTCCTTAGAGGGCTCAACCACAAGCTGTTCCAATAAAATTATCTCACAGACTTTCCATGAATTAGTTTTCTTGAGTTCCGCTACCAACCTGATTTTTCCAGTCCACCTACATATTGAAATGCCGCATGATTATTGTTATAGTGTCTTTACTGCAGAGTCATAAAGT
Organism: Chiloscyllium plagiosum; assembly: GCF_037043375.1. Classification (NCBI taxonomy): domain Eukaryota; kingdom Metazoa; phylum Chordata; class Chondrichthyes; order Orectolobiformes; family Hemiscylliidae; genus Chiloscyllium; species Chiloscyllium plagiosum. Next base: position 87,278,141 of record NW_028270149.1, on the reverse strand, counting down.
CATAGAGATGTTCAGTATGGAAACAGAGCCTTCAGTCCAAATCGTCCATGCCAACCAATTTATTCCCATTTCCCAGCACTTGGCCCATATCCCTCTAAATATTTCCTATTCATATATCCACCCAGATGCCTTTTAAATGCTGCAATTGTACCAGCCTCCACCACTTCCTCTGGCAGCTCATTCGATACACATACTGTGTGAAAACGTTGCCCCTTAGGTCTCTTTTATATCTTACCCCTCTCACCCTAAACCTATGCCCTCTAGTTCTGGACTCCCCGATCCCAGGGAAAAGACTTTGTCTATTTATCCTATCCATGCCCCTCATTATTTTGTAAACCTCTATAAGATCACCCCTCAGCCTCCGACGCTCCAGGGAAAACAGCCCCAGACTATTCAACCTCTCCCTATCGCTCAAATCCTCCCACTCTGGCAACATGCTTGTAAATCTTTTCGGAACCCTTTCAAGTTTCACACCTGGGAGTTTGCACATTCTCCCCATATCTGTGTGGGTTTCCTCTGGGTGCTCTGGCTTCCTCCCACAGTCCAAAAATGTGCAGGATAGGTGAATTGGCCATGCTAAATTGCGAGTAGTGTTAGGCGCAGGGATACATGCAGGGGAATGGGTCTGAGTGGGTTGCTCTTCGGAGGGTCGGTGTGGACTTGGTGGGTCGAAGGACCTGTTTCCACACTGTAGGGAATCTAATCTATTCTAATCTAAAACACCCTCCTGACAGGAAGGAAACCAGAATTGCATGCAATATTCCAAAAGTGGCCTAACCAATGTCCTGTACAGCTGCAACATGACCTCCCAACTCCTGTACTCAATACTCTGACCAATAAAGGAAAGCATACCAAACGCCTTCTTCACTATCCTATCTACCAGCAACTCCACTTTCAAAGAGCTATGAACCTGCATTCCAAGGTCCCTTTGGTCAGCAACATTCCCTAGGACTTTATCATTCAGTGTATAAGTCCTGCAAAGATTTGCTTTCCCAAAATGCAGCACCTCACATTTATCTGAATTAAACTCGATCTGCCACCTCAGCCCATTGGCCTATCTGATCAAGATCCTGTTGTAATCTAAGGTAACCTTCTTCGTTGTCCACTACACCTCCAATTTTGGTGTCATCTGCAAACTTACTAACTACACCTCCTATATTCACATTCAAATCATTTATATACAAGATGAAAAGTAGAGGACCCAGCACCAATCCTTGTGTGGCACTCCACTGGTCACAGGCCTCCAGTCTAAAAAACAACCCTCCACCACCACCTTTGTCTTCTACCTTTGAGCCAGTTCTGTATCCAAATGGCTAGTTCTCCCTGTATTCCATGAGATCTAACCTTCCTAACCAGTCTTCAATGGGGAACCTTGTCGAACGCCTTACTGAAGTCCATATAGATCCATCTACCACTCTGCCCTCTTTCATCAATCTTCTTCAGAAAACTCAATCAAGTTTGTGAGACATGATTTCCCACACACACAGCCATGCTGACTATCCCTAATCAGTCCTTGCCTTTCCAAATACATGTAAATCCTGTCCCTCAGGATTCCCTCCAATAACTTGCCCACCACTGATGTCAGGCTCACTGGTCAGGTTCCCTAGCTTGTCTTTACCACCTTTCTTAAATAGTGGTATCACATTAGCCAACCTCCAGTAATCCGGCACTTCACCTGTGACTATAAATGATGCAAATATCTCAGTAAGAGGCCCAGCAATCACTCCTCTAGTTTCCCACAGAGTTCTAGGGTACACCTGATCAGGTCCTAGGGATTTATCCACTTTTATGTGTTTCAAGACATCCAACACCTCCTCCTCTGAAATATGAACTTTTTTCAAGATCTATTCCCCTCCATTCTATATCTTCCATGTGCTTCTCCACAGTAAACACTAATGCAAAATACTCATTTAGTACCTACCCCAACTCCTACAGCTCCACACAAAGGCTGCCTTGCTGATCTTTGAGAGGCCCTATTCTCTCCCTTCTTACCCTTTTGTCCTTAATGTATTTATAAAAACTCTTTGGATTATCCTTAACCCTATTTGCCAAAGTTATCTCGTGTCCCCTTTTTGCCCTCCTGATTTCCTTCTTAAGTATACTCCTACTGTCTTTATGCTGTTCTAAGGATTCTCTCAATCTCTCCTGTACATACCTGACATATGCTTCTTTCTTTTTCTTAAACAAACCTCAATTTCTCTAGTCTTTCCAGAATTTCCTAAACCTACCAGCCTCTCCTTTAACCCGAACAGGAACATACTTTCTCTGGGCTCTCATTATCTCATTTCTGAAGGCTTCCCATTTTTCAGCCTTCCCTTTACCTATGAACATCTGCTCCCAGTCAGCTTTTGAAAATTCATGCCTAATACCATCAAAATTGGTCTTCCTCCAATTTAGAACGTATATTCTTTTCCATTACTATTTTAATACTAATAGAATTATAGTCGCTGGCCCCAAAGTGCTCCCCCACTGACACCGAAGTTTTGCACCTTCTCTAGTAGCTACTTCCACATACTGAATCAGAAAATTTTCTTGTACACACTTAACAAATTCCTCTCCATCTAAACCCTTAACACTATGGCAGTCCCTGTCTACATTTGGAAAGTTAAAATCCCCTACCATAACCACCCTATTATTCTTACAGATAATTGAGATCTCCTCTATCTCTTGATAGATCTTCTTCCCCACATTGACTAACTCCCATCAGGGTCTATTCTCTTTGCAGTTCCTCATCTCGACCCTCACAGATTCTATGCCTTCTGACTCAACATATCACTTCTTCATATTCTCCCTCTCTGCCCCTCTGCCTGTCCTTTCGATAGGGTGCATATCCTTGGATATTTTATTTCCAGCTCTGACCTCCTTGCAGTCACACTGATACCCACAACATCGTACCCACCAACTACCATCTATATTACAAGCTCCTTTGCCTTATTTCATCACCTGCATGCATTTAAGTACAATGCCCTCAGTCCTGTGTTGACTGCCCTGTTTCTCATAGCTGACCCCTTATCTGCTGTGCTCCAAGTTAGATTCCTGACCCTTTTATTCATTCTGGAAACTTTAATAACCTCTGCTGAGTCTGCGACATCCCCCCCCCACCCCCCCACCCCGGTTAACTTTTTTCATAATTTTCCATGCAACTGAATTCCACACCCCTCTACACTATTTAGTTTCAAGCCCTATCTATAACCCTGGTTATATGATTTGCCAGGACTCATTCGCTTTGGAACAGCTCCTACCTTCCCTTGTACTGGTGCCCAGGTATCAGAACTGTTTCTCTCACACTAATCTCTGAGCCACCTGTTTACCTCTCTAATATTGTTGACCCTGTGCTAATTTGCTTATTGCTCAACCGGTAATCCCGAAGTTACTACTGTTTTGTTTCTGCTTCTTAATTTAGCCCCTAGCTACTTGTATTTCTTAGCAGAACCTCTTTCCTCTTTCTACCCATATCGTTGGTATCCCTATGTAAGGACCATTATAATTAGTTCTTTCCCCTTGCACTCGAAGTTTCTCTGCAGCCCAGATGAGACATCCTGAACCAGGCACTAGGCAGGATGTTTGATCTTGGCTACAGACAATAGTGCCTATTCCCCTAACTACACTATCCCTATTTACAATTACATTTCTCTTTTTCTCCACCTTCTTGGATGGCTCCCTTTACCACAGTGCTATGGTCAGTTTGCTCATCTTCGCTCCAGTCCCACTCTCATCTACACAGGGAGCAAGAATCTCAAACCTGCTAGATAAGCTCAAACATGAGACTCCTTCAGTACTGCCTCCTGGATCCCTCTTCTTCCCTGTTGAGAGTCACACTCTTCTATCCCTGTCCATTAACCAAATTTGAGGTAGTCAATCTAAGGGGTGTGACTACTTCCTGAAACACAGCATCCAGGTAACTCTCCCCCTCCCTGATCTGAAAGAGAGAAAAGAAACTTCATGAATTTGCATGTCATCCTTGTACAGGGACAATGCTAATTTTCTCTGTATGGTTTCAGTTTATTTTAGTCTATGTGTTGCTGAGGTGAGCACTCCATTTCCATTGTTGTTTGTTGTATGTTATCTGATGTTAGTGTAAAATAAGTCTGCATTGCTGTATTTCAGTCATGAGTTCAAATGTTAATGACATTTTTTTCACTGCTTTGTAAAGTCTAATCAATATTTTTAATTAACACCAGCGCTGTTAAATAAACAGAATGGGTAAGACAAGATATACAACATGACCATGTCAGAAAATTTCTATTCCGTGTTTACATATTATCATCTGTCTCCTACTCACTCTGGGAGAGAGAGTTGCTGACAGAGAGATGAAGTGAGAAAGATATGCAGGGAAGGAGGGAGAAAAACGGTGGCACGGTGGCACAGTGGTTAGCACTGCTGCCTCGCAGCGCCAGAGACCTGGGTTCAATTCCCGCCTCAGGCGACTGACTGTGTGGAGTTTGCACGTTCTCCCCGTGTCTGCGTGAGTTTCCTCCGGGTGCTCCGGTTTCCTCCCACAGTCCAAAGATGTGCAGGTCAGGTGAATTGGCCATGCTAAATTGCCCATAGTGTTAGGTAAGGGGTAAATGTAGGGGTATGGGTGGGTTACGCTTCGGCGGGTCGGTGTGGACTTGTTGGGCCGAAGGGCCTGTTTCCACACTGTAAAGTAATCTAATCTAAAAAAAAAACAGAAGGAGTGAGAGAGATACACAGGGAAGGGGAGAAACGTGCAGGAAGGGAGGGAGATGTACGGCGAGAGAGAAATGCGGTGTGGGGGAGAGCAAGATGCATTGCTGGTGGGAAGAGACACAGGCTGGATAGAGCTATTCACAGAGAGGGAGAAAGATATACAGGGAGGGATCTGCACAGGGAGAAGCACAGAGAGGAAGCAAGGGAGGGATGTAGATATTGAGGCAGTGAGGAAGATATACAGGAGGGAGGGAGATTCTGAGGGAGGGAGATACACAGAGAGGGAGTGAGTTAGAGAGGGCTGGAGATGCAGCTTTCTGGCAGATTTAAGGAGCACAGGCTTTGGTAACCAGGCGTTTTCTCACTGCCGTGCAGTGGCAGAAGCTTTTCCACCTCACAATCTCCAAGATACATCTCTGCATCAATCTCCATGTGCTATTTGTGTATTTCATCCATTTCCTTTTTCAGTTCCTCGCCAAAGTTAAGAATGGACAGTATCAGTGTTGGACAGTAAAGGTGTGCAGTGCACAGCGTATAGCCACAATCTTGGCCACTGCCATCGGTGAGGACTGTAAGGTACCCTTTACCATTTTAAACAGAAGTGTGAACGGAAGGCTCCAATTCTCCTCTCCACTACCTGGGACATTGCTGAGCAAATGTTGTATCGTTCCTGTGCCTCAGTGGTAGTTCTGGAAAAGGGTGTCATGAGCTGTATTTTCAATGTGTCCCCTTTGTCACCCAGAAGCCACCCTGTGATAAGGCATAGCGGAGTGTCCTCCAATGATCCCTGCATCTGCATCATGCTTTCAGGAAAAGTTAAAAATCATACAACACCAGGTTACAGCCCAACAGGTTCATTAGGAAGCACAAGCTTTCAGAGCACTGCTCCTTCATCATGTGAAGCAGGATCATAAAACACATAATTTAAAGCAAAAGATCATAGTGTCATACAACTGGTGTAATATATTGAACAAGGTTAGCTTGCTGTGAAGGTTTTCATCTTTTACAATGAATTGCAGGTTTTGATTCATTAATATGCAAATCTCAGAACATCTTTCAAGTCACATTTCCAAGAAAACTTAAGGTTTTATATTTAAAAAATGACATCTCAGCTTAAAGATATGAGGTTAGAGTCTGTATGTATTCCAATCTTGAGTCAGATTGGTTCTATTTCCAAAGTGGGAATTTATAAAATGTCGCAATTATAAAATGACTGCTTACAGATTGTGTGCTTTTTGAACAAAATAGAATGTATCTGCAAAGAGTTAATCTAGGTTTGTTCAATACATCGCATCAATTGCATGATATTATGATCTTTTGCTATAAATCCTGTGTCCTATGACCGTCCACCAGCCAACTTATGAAGGAGCAGCGCTTTGAAAGCTAGTGCTTCCAAATAACTTGTTGGACTATAAACTGGTGTTGTGTGATTTTTAACTTGGTCCACCCCAGTCCAACACCGGCACCTCCACATCATGGCTTCAAGAAAAGTGATATTGTTTTGACAATTGAAGATTCAATCACACAGAAGAAGACATCACACATGCTGCAGGAGCTGGTATCCATGCTTAAAAGGATTCAGTAATGACCTGTCCAAAGTGAGACATTACGTTCCATTTCCATCTTAGCAATTTAGCAGAATATTTGCAAGTAGCATCACATCCTTTTCCACTTCTTTGGAATTTTCCCTTCAAACTTCTTGCTGATCTGTATTTGAAACACTATTAAAAGAAATGCATTACAAATTCACATCTACCATGCTATCTCACAGAACACACAGGATCTCCGTAAGACATTAAGGCTTTTTGAGGTCAGAAATAACTGAACTTCCTTAAACTGTTGCGAAATCTCTAACATTTTCACTTCTCAAACACGCTTGCTGCTATCCAAATGACATTTTAACATTTTTTAACTGAGCTTTTAAAACAACACTAGTAGTTACAACTTTCTGAGCTTCTCTTCGGCCACATAATAAAAGACCTATTAAAATATCTTCAACTCAATTTTGGAAATTGAGTTGACAACTTTATATCAATTTGACCGGTAGCCCTTTAAATCCATATAATCATTCCAGAGTCATAAAGCCCCAACACTAAAGATATTGCAGAAACCTTTTAAATGTGGTCACATCCTCTAAGCTCTTCTGCATAGATGTACTCTGATAATGTGACACTGGAAAATCATCTCATAATGTTTGTACATCAGTTTGTTGCAATAAACCTCTGTTGGATTCCTCAAAACAGCAGCATCCATGCTCAGATTCCTGTGCTTTGGGGGATAACTTTAACCTTGTAGCTTTAGACAAAAACCACCCTGTTGGAAGCAAACTCACACTGGAATTCTTTTCCCCAATGAACAGTGCAGACTGCATTTTAATTACCCGTTTTGTTATCTCCCTGACTAATGCTGCTCTGATTCTCATTACCACTTTGCTAACTGTCACTGATTAACACTCTTTTTAAAAAAGAAATGCCTTTTTTCATTTTTCTCCCTGGTAGGCTGCACAACTCTTTGGAAGATTAGCTCGACTTCTCTGAAACATTTATGCAGAGTTGCCAACTGCAGCTACATTATTTCTCGTACACAAGCAGGAGGCTGGAAGAACCTGCCTGTCTGCTTTGGATTGTTATGTGGGTTCAAGAGAGTTATGAAGATGTACATTCAAGAGAGTTAAAAGCTAGCAGAACTACCTGACTGCACCAAGTGTTCTCAAAAAGATACAATTAACATGTGGTCCAGCTACTAGGGTAGCTAAGGTAGCTGGTTGCCTGAAGACAAAAACCAGATTCAAATTAGGCCAATCAGTTTAAATTATCCCCCCACCCCACCACAAAAATACCAAATGCCAATTAAGTTTGAATTTAGTATATTGACAATTTTAAAAGCCAATGAGACATTCCGATGCTTTGGGGGTATAAAACATGGGAAAATTGAACATTTGAGAGGAGAACTGCCATGCCACCAGCATGTAGAGCTTGCCCAAAAATACCTCTCTTAAAGGTACCTTTATCGATCTGTGAATTGTGAAGCATAATCCTTAAGAAGAAGAAAAGAAGACACAGGAAGATCCAAATAGAAGATTTGACTGCTAGCTGGTTTTAGAAAACTTGTATTTTTGGTAAATCTTAATCAAGGATTTTATCGGACTAGTATTCTAGAAGGGAAAGTAAAAGGTAGATTAGACGAAGGAGTTGTAAATAGTTGTTAGTTAACTATTCTCTGTTGCACTTTAAGAAATAAGGTTGTTAAGTTGTACTTTAAATAGCTCTTGGCCTCTCAGATTTTCGCAGACTACTGCATGGAATAAAACTTTTCTGTGTTGCTGGTTTAAATTAAGCAGGAGAGTTTACCCTATGTCGTAACTGGATTCCAACATCTGCATTTTTTGTCTCGAATGTAATTTCTCGTGGCTCTCCAACAGGATTTCTGGTTCTAATCTTTTTCCTCCTTGCTCACTATAGTTACTTTTGTTGTTGCTCCTTTGGTCTCTGACAAAGTATTTGTCAAAACTCACTTCCACAACTACATTACATTCCTCAGTGACTACCTCCGCTCAGACCCCCACCCCACATGGATTCCTTCGAATCCATCCAGGATCACAGGTATCTCTGTAATGTACAATGCTCCTGAGACGGCTGTTCTCATGGCATCCTGAGATCCACACTAGGTACCATGCATTGTCATATGCACACTCTCCACTTCTCTGTCCATCAGCATTGCCTCATGCTGCCTCAGAACAGCCCTGACCCCAGGTCAACTTCATCCCCCAGTTCATTCAACGTTCCACAAGACGCTTTTTCTCTTCCTTTCAGACATTAAGGAGCTCAAGATGCAACAACTCCAAGATACTTACACCCCAGTGAAACCTCCCCCCTTCTCTCTGACTCCATCTCCTCTCACAACCCTATCTCTTGTCAGATATTTGCTATCCCCTCTGATCTCATGGTCTCTGATGCTGAGCGTTCTTTAGACAGGAAAAGTCTCAGTTTTATCCCTCTGCATCCCCACCTTAATGAAATTCGGGCACGGCATGACATTGAACTTTTCTTCTGTTGCCTTTGCCTCCGTGCCCATTTCTGTGGACAAGGGGCCTCTCCCCATCCCACAGACCCCTTCATCCAGCTTCAATACTCCCCCTCTACCTGGACCCCTCCCTCTGGTCTTTTACCTGCACTTGACCTGGTCATTGAGATTTATCAAAGTGATATTGGTCGCCTTAATTTCTCTACCTCCCTTACGCATTCCAACCTTTCGGATCCCTCTGAAATGGGAATATGATGTGCTCAGTGGGAATGGGTGGTGTTGTGTGGGGGTGTGCTGCATTAGGTGGGAATGGGTAGTGTTGGGTCGAGATGGCTGTGGTGGGTGGTTGGGCAAGTATGGGTTGTGTTGCGTGATGATGGGTGGTGCTGAGTGAGAATTGGTTTTTGAGGTTGCATTGAGTGGGGATAGCTGGTGTTGGACCAGGATGGGTGGTGTTGGGCAATGATGGATGGGGATGGGTTGCAATGGTTGGGGGAGGGGTTGTGCTGGGTGACGATGATGACTATGTTGGGTGGGGGTGGATTGTGTTGGTTGGGGATGGGTGGTGTTGGATGGAGATGAGTGCGAGCAGCAGCTAAGGTAAGATAGTTTGTTTTAAAATTACTTACCGGTAGCGGGCAGCGGTGTTTTTTTTTTCTCTTCACAGAAAGAGCGGGAGCAGCAGGGGGAAGTGACGAAGACCAGAGGGGCAGCCGGGACCCGGAAGAAGGTAGAGCGTAAGCTTACCTGGGTAGGTTTTTTCCCTTTAAAAGCGCGCAAGAGAAGAACCCGAGGCACTACAGAGGTAGTGTCTCCCACCCGCCCTCCTCCTCTAACCTAAATAATAAGACCCGTTGTGGTAAGTAGGTAAGTGCTGCATTTTGCTTGTTGTATTCTTCAGACCCAGTTTTTTTAAAAAAGGTTACTATCAGAGGGATGGCAGTGAAGGCAGTGCAATGTTCCTTTTGCAACATGTTTGAGGTGAGGGATGCCATGGACGTCCCTGCTGATTACACTTGCAGGAAGTGCACCCATCTCCAGCTCCTCCAAGACCGTGTTAGGGAACTGGAGCTGGAGTTGGATGAACTTAGGATCATTCGGGAGGCAGAGGGGGTCATAGATCAGAGCTTTAGGGAAGTAGTAACGCCAAAGATTGCAGACAGATGGGTGACAGTGAGGGGGACTGGGAGGAAGCAGCCAGTGCAGGGACCCCCTGCGGCCGTTCCCCTCAAGAGCAAATATACCGTTTTGGATACTTGTGGGGGGGGGGGGGGACTTACCAGGGGTAAGTAACGGGCTCAGGCCTCTCGCACGGAGCCTGTCCCCGTTACTCAGAAGGGAAGGGTGGAGAAAAGCAGAGCAATAGTAATTGGGGACTCGATAGTTCAGGGCACAGATAGGCGGTTTTGTGGGGGCGAGAGAGACTCACGTTTGGTATGTTGCCTCCCAGGTGCAAGGGTACGTGACGTCTCTGATCGTGTTTTCCGGGTCATTAAGGGGGAGGGGGAGCAGCCCGAAGTCGTGGTCCACATTGGCACCAACGACATAGGTAGGAAGAGGGCTGAGGATGTTAGGCAGGCTTTCAGGGAGCTAGGTTGGAAGCTCAGAGTTAGAACAAACAGAGTTGTTGTCTCTGGTTTGTTACCCGTGCCATGTGATAGAGAGTCGAGGAATAGGGAGAGAGAACAATTAAATGCGTGGCTACAGGGATGGTGCAGGAGTAGGGGTTCCGGTATTTGGATAACTGGGGTTCTTTCTGGGGACGGTGGGACCTCTATAAACAGGATGGTCTGCACCTGAACCTGAGGAGCACCAGTATGCTTGGTGGGAAGTTTGCTAGTGCTCTTGGGGGGGGGGGGGGGGGTTAAACTAACTCTGCAGGGGCATGGGAACCCAGACTGTAGCTTTAGAGTGCAGGACCTGGAGTGTAGGGAGGTTAGGAACCTGGCATCAATTTCAAAGGAGGGTGCCTGTAAACAGGAAAGTGGCTTGAAGTGTGTATACTTCAATGCAAGAAGTATACGAAATAAGGTAGGTGAACTTGCAGTGTGGGTTGGTACCTGGGACTTCGATGTTGTGGCTATTACGGAGACATGGGTAGAACCGGGACAGGATTGGCTGTTGCAGGTCCCAGGATTTAAATGTTTTAGTAGGGTCAGAGGTGGGGGTAAAAGAGGGGGAGGTGTGGCATTGCTTGTCAAAGATCGTATTACAGCGGTGGAAAGGACGATGAATGAAGACTCGCCATCTGAGGTAGTTTAGGCTGAGGTTAGGAATAGGAAAGGTGAGGTCACCCTGTTAGGAGTCTTTTACAGGCCTCCTAATAGTCCTAGAATCCTAGAAGAAAGGATTGCGAGGATGATTCAAGAGAAGAGTGAAAGTAATAGGGTGGTTGTTATGGGGGACTTTAACTTTCCTGATATTGATTGGGAAAGCTATAGCTCAAGTTCGTTAGATGGGTCAGTGTTTGTCCAATGTGTGCAGGAGGGTTTCCTAACACAATATGTAGATAGGCCAACAAGAGGTGAGGCCATATTGGATTTGGTTCTGGGTAACGAACCAGGCCAGGTGTTAGAATTAGAGGTAGGTGAGCACTTGGGGACAGTGACCACAATTCGGTGACTTTTACTCTAGTGATGGAGAGGGATAAGTGTGCACTACAGGGAAGAGTTATAGCTGGGGGCAGGGAAATATGATGCGGTGAGGCATGACTTAGGATGTGTGGCTTGGAAAAGTAAGCTTCAAGGCAAGGGCGTAATTGATATGTGGAGATTGTTCAAGGAGCAACTATTGAGTGTCCTTGATAAGTATGTACCCGTCAGGCAGGGCGGAAAGGGTCGTGTGAGGGAGCCGTGGTTTAATAAGGAATTGGAATCTCTTGTTAAATGTAAAAATGAGGCGTGAAGGTTCAATTGGGGCGATTGAGAGTTATAAGGTAGCCAGGAAGGACCTGAAGAGAGAGCTAAGAGCAGCAAGGAGGGGACATGAAAGGTCCTTAGTTGGTAGGATTAGGGAAAATCCTAAGGCTTTGTATAGGTATGTCAGGAATAAATGAATGACTAGGGTAGGAATAGGTCCAGTCAAGGATAGTAGTGGGAAGTTGCATGTGGAGGCTGAAGAGATTGGGGAGACACTGAATGAATGCTTTTCGTCAGTATTCACTCAGGAACAGGACTGTGTTGTCGATGTGAATACTGAGTCACAATTAAGTAAAATGGATGGCTTTGAGGTATGTAGAGAAGAGGTGTTGGAAATTCTGGAAAGGGTGAAAATAGATAAGTCCCCTGGGCCTGATGGCATTTATCCTAGGATTCACTGGGAAACAAGGGAGGAGATTGCAGAGCCATTGGCCTTGATTTTTATGTCCTCATTGTCTACAGGAGTAGTGCCAGAAGATTGGAGGATAGCAAATGTGGTTCCCTTGTTCAAGAAGGGGAGTAGGGATAACCCTAGTAACTATAGGCCGGTGAGTCTCACTTCTGTTGTGGGCAAAGTCTTAGAGAGAATTGTAAGGGATAGGATTTATGAACATCTGGATAGGAATAATGTGATCAAGTATAGTCAGCATGGTTTTGTGAAGGGCAGGTCGTGCCTCACAAACCTTATTGAATTCTTTGAGAAGGTGACTAAGGAGGTGGACGAGGGGAAAGCGGTAGATGTGGTGTATATGGATTTTAGTAAGGCGTTTGATAAGGTTCCCCATGGTAGGCTACTGCAAAAAATACAGAGGTATGGCATTGAGGGTGAGTTGGAGGTTTGGATTAGGAGTTGGCTGGCTGGAAGAAGACAGAGGGTAGTAGTTGATGGCAAAGGTTCATCTTGGAGTGCCGTCACTAGCGGTGTTCCGCAAGGATCTGTTTTGGGACCATTGCTGTTTGTCATTTTTATAAATGACCTGGAGGAGGGGCTAGAAGGTTGGGTGAGCAAGTTTGCGGATGATACGAAAGTCAGAGGAGTTATAGACAGTGAGGAAGGATGTGGCAGGTTACAGCGGGATATAGATAAGCTGCAGAGCTGGGCAGAAAGGTGGCAAAAGGAGTTCAATGTAGCTAATTGTGAGGTGATTCACTTTGGTAAGAGTAACAAAAAGATGGGGTACTGGGATAATGGTCGGATACTTGGTAGTGTGGATGAGCAGAGGGATCTTGGTGTCCATGTACACAGATCTCTGAAAGTTGCCACCCAGGTAAATAGTGCGGTGAAGAAGGCATATGGCGTACTGGCTTTTATTGGTAGAGGAATTGAGTTCCGGAGTCCTGAGGTCATGTTGCAGTTGTATAAGACGCTGGTGCGGCCGCATCTGGAGTATTGTGTGCAGTTTTGGTCGCCATACTATAGGAAGGATGTGGAGGCACTGGAACAGGTGCAGAGGAGGTTTACCAGGATGTTGCCTGGTATGGTACGAAGATCGTATGAGGAAAGGCTGAGGCACTTGGGGTTGTTATCATTGGAGAAAAGAAGGTTTAGGGGTGACTTGATAGAGATGTACAAGATGATTAGGGGTTTAGATAGGTTGACAGTGAGAATCTTTTTCCACGTATGGAGTCAGCTATTACAAGGGGGCATAGCTTTAAATTAAGGGGTGGTAGGTATAGGACAGATGTTAGGGGTAGGTTCTTTACTCAGCGAGTCGTGAGTTCATGGAATGCCCTGCCAGTAGCAGTGGTGGACTCTCCCTCATTATGGGCATTTAAGCGGGCATTGGATAGGCATATGGAGGATCGTGGGCTAGTGTAGGTTAGGTGGGCTTGGATCGGCGCAACATCGAGGGCCGAAGGGCCTGTACTGCGCTGTATTCTTCTATGTCCTATGTTCTATGACTGGTTTTGGCCAATAATGAGTTTGTTGAGTGATGATAGTTTTATTAGAGTCCTAGAGTCATAGAATAGTACAGCACACAAACAAACCTTTCAGTCCAACAGCACAAAAACAGGCCTTTTATCCATGCCAACCAGATATCCTAAACTGATCTAGTCCCATTTGCTAGCATTTAGCCCATTCCTATTCATGTATGCATCCATTTTAGCCACCTTCACCAACTCCCTTGGCAGCTCATTCATACATGCAGCACCCTCTTTGTGAAAATATTGCCCCTTAGGTCCCTTTTAAATCTTTCCCTTCTCACCATAAACCTATGACCTTTAGTTTTGGAATAGTTCCAGCCTTTTAAGCCTCTCCTTACAACTCAAATCCTCAAACCCTGGCGACATCCTTGCAAATCTTTTCTGAACCCTTTCAAGTTTACTAACATATTTCTTATAACGGGGAGACCAGAATTGAACACAGTATTCCACAAGTGGCCTAATCAATGTTCTGTACAGCCTGAACATGATGTGCCAACTCTTATACTCAATGCACTGACTAATAAAGGCAAGCATACCAAACACCTTCTTCACTATCCTGCCTATCTGCGACTCCACTTTCAAGGAACTATGAACCTGCAACCCAAGGTCTCAGTTTGACAATACTCCCCAAGACCCTAACATTAAGTGTATAAGTTCTGCCCTGATTTGCCTTACCAGAATGCTATATTATTTAAATCGAACTCCATCAGCCGCTCCTTGGTCCATTATCCCATCTGGTTAAGATCCCATTGTACTCTGATAACCTACCTCACTGATCACTGCATCACCAATTTTGGTGCCATCTGCAAACTTACTAACCATACCACCTATGTTCACATCCAAATCATTTATATAAATGACAAAAGGCACTGGACTCAGCACTGATCCTTGCGGCACACTGCTGGTCACGGGCCTCCAGTCTGTGATACAACCCTTCACTATCACCATTTTTCTCCTACCTTCAAGCCAATTTTGTATCCAAATGGCTAGCTCTCCATGGATTCCATATGATCTAGCCTTGCTGAACCTTGTTGAACTCCTTGCTGAAATCTATATGGATAGACAATGTCCATTACTCTGCCTGCATTAATCTTCATTGTCAATTCTTCAAAAAAACTCCATCATGTGAGTGAGACACAATTGTGTGGAAATGAGTCTAGGTGGATGAGGATGGCTGGTGTCCAGTGATAGTGGTTGCTTTTGAGTGGGGGAGAGTGGGGGGTGAGGTGGGATTGAATGGTGTTTGGTGAGAGTGGGTGAAGAAGTGTGGGGTTGGGAGACAGATGAATGTGGGATTAATGAAGAATAGGTGGTGGATGAATATAGGGTCCAGAACAAGGCCATTATGCTGGTTTAACAATGAGTTGAGATTGTGCCTGGATCAGTGGTCTAATACTAAATACCTGACTTTGCCCCATAATCCCTCTTTAGTTCATGTTGTTCTATCAATCTTGGTTTTAAAATTAATAATTGATTGAGCTTCAATTATCATTTGAGAGCAAAAATTTCAAACGTCTACCACTCTCCTTGTGTCGAAATCTTGCCTCACTTCACCTTTAAAATTACTGATTTTAAACTTTAGACAATTTCTCCAATCCTCAACTCCCTGACTACACAGAATAGCTTTTTTCTAATGGCATGGTCTGATCCCCTTCATATCATTAAAACTTTGGTCAGGTCTGAGGGATCATGGGAAAGAAACTGAAAGTAGGCTTTAAAATAACAGTATACAATCTCCAGATTACTCCCAGTATCGTGTGCCAGTGAATGCAGGAACAAAGGATAGAGAAAATGTGGTTGGAGAAATGATGCAGAATGGTGCTTTAGATTCCTGGGGCAGTAGGAGATGGGACATGTACTAGCCAAATGGGTAAACCCTCAATAAATCTGGATATAGTACCATGTCTGGGAGATATGCTATTGCCAGTGGGGAAGGGTTATAATTATTATATCCATAGGTACCTGAGAATGGATTCAGCAGGGAGCAAAGCAAAGCTGGAGACTGAAAGCAGGACTTTACTGAGAGAGTGTGGAATAAAGACAGAACAAGGTTAGACAACAGAACAAGGGAGTTGTTCAGTAATGAATGATATACACTTCAGTGCACGGAGTCTAGTGAGTAATGTAGATAAGCTGAGAGCAAAGATATATTTGGAAATATGACTTCATAGATAGCCATGCAACATGATTTACAGAAGGGTAGAAATGACAGCTTGATATTCCTGGTCATAGGGTTTTCAGATGAGAGGAGGGGGGTGATTATTGGTAAATGTTATTTATTTATTTATTTAGCTATGAACAGGAAGATTGTGTTGGAAAGATGATCAAATGAAGTCATGGTTAATAAACTGAGGATGAAAATGGGGCAACTACTCTGGGTAAACAATAAACCATAAATCAGAGGAAGAGAAGTGAACAAATAATTCAGAAGGGCAGAACCGATACAGCAGTACTGGGAGAGGATTTCAAATTTCATTAAACAAATACTAATTAGAAAAATACCTGTATGATAGGTACCATGGATGCAGAATTTTTAAAAATGAATTCAGGATAACAAATTTAAACCATACTTACTAAATCCAAGTAGAATTCTATGATGGGTCACTAACCTACAATCCAAACTCTGTTCCTGCTGACTGGCTTGCTGAGTGTTTACTGTTTTATTCAGCCCTAGAGCATTTGTAGTATTTGGGTTTTGTAAGAGAAAGGGGCATCTCTGAATTTCATTTTGGAAACAAATCTGGACAAATAGAAGAAAACTCAATGGAAAAGATTTCAGCAAATCTAATTCAACTTGATTCAGAGTAGTTATAGATAAGAATAAAAAAAGACCGAGAATAATGTTTCAATATCATTTATGACCTGGATGACTTCATGGGTGGCACAGTGGTTAGCACTGCTGCCTTCTAAGTACTGGGGACCTGGGTTCAATTCCAGCCTGAGGTGATTGCCTGTGTGGGTTCCCTCTGGGTGCTTATGCTTCCTCCCACAGACCAAAGCTGTCTCGGGTTTGGCCATACTAAATTGGCCTGTAAAGTACAGGGTTGTGCAAGTTATGTTGGTTAAGCGGGGTGGGGGGGAGCAGTGGGATGCTGTTTGGAGGGTTGGTGCAGACCTCTATCTGTATTACAGGGATTTTGACTTGCCAGTGTTAACTAGGCAACTGGTGCTATATGGGGAAGCATACCCATACCATACCATAGACAAAAGAAGGCTCAGGTCTTGATAACTGTGAATAGCTCTATCATATCATTTAATAGCTAGTTACGCAACATCGAACAGACATGTTTGCCTCTTGAGACACATCAGGCCAAATTTAAGAATAAGTACACATCACAACTTTAGCTGTTAACACAAGGACAACTTAAAAACTAATTAGGACAGTGCTTAGCTTTTTCTAGGAACAGTGTTTTTGAATCCAAATGGACAAAGCTTATTTTGTGATATCAGGTAACCTTTTCAGGACTGAATTACCTTATCAAATCATAGACATAGAATCCTTACAGTGTGGAAACAGGCCCTTCAGCCCAACAAGTCCACATTGACCCTTCGAAGAGCAACCCACCCAGACTCATTCCCCTAACCTATTACTGTACATGCACCTAACCCACACATCCCTGAACACTGTGGGCAATTTAGCTTGGCCAATTCACCTGCATATCTTTGGAGTGTAGAAGGAAACTGAAGCAGCCAGAGGAAACCCACGCAGACGCAGACAGAATGTGCAAACTCCACCTGAGGCCGGAATCAAACCCAAGTCCCTGGCATGTCAATTTCACTAAACTGGGGTGTGACTGGCATAGAAAATAGCTTGTAAATGACTCTTTGAAGATAAATTGGTATCAGTGGAAGGCACTCAAAGTGCAGATCGAGATCACTTAGAGGAAATATAGATTGGAATTCACAAGTATCAAACGCCATACTGCCCCAACTCTCAACTCACAATTCCTAATCCTCAATGCGCAATGCAGCTCCGCTTTACAGATGGCAAAGAACACGCAGAGGTAGAAAAGACAAATAAAAAGGAATCTGCATCAGATATTATGAAATCAATGTTGCCAAATAGCTGAAGATACAAATGCAAAATTGTCTGAGTGATAGAAAACAGAGCAATGGTCAAAGGATATTTTTGGAGGAACAGTGGAGTTCCCCAGGGATCAGTATCGGGGATCTTTGCTTTCCCTGATGTACGTGAAATGAAGTATGCAGGGGATGATTCAAAATCTGTGCATGATATGAAATCTGGAAGAATTATAAACTGTAAAGAGGAAAGTATAGAATTTTAAAAGGTATTGATGAATTTGTGCCATTAGTATCTAAGTATTAGATGAGTTTTAACACAGAGGTGATGCATTTTGGTCCCAAGGACATTAAAGAGGCAGGATGAAATAAACAATACTGTATGGAGGGGCTGTAGGAGCAGAGCCACATGATATGTCAGTAGATCACTGAAGGGGGTCAGAGCAGATGGAAAGAGCAGTTATTAAAATGTTCACCCTCCTGGACTTTTTCAAAATGGTTCAAGAACAAGGGGACAATGCTGAACTTCAATAAGACACTTGCTAGACCTCAGCTGAAGTACTGTGTACAGTTCTGAACATTACATGGTAAGAATGCAGAAAAAGCACTGGAGAGAGTGCAGAGGAGTTTTGCAAGAATGATACAGGGATGAGAAATTTCATTTATGAGGACAGTTTAAAGAAATTGGGACTGTTCTCCTTGGAGAAGAGTAGGCTAAAGAGAAATCCGATAGAAGGTTTTAATATCATGACAGGTCTGATTAAAGTTGTTAGGGCGAAACTGTTCCTGCTCATAAAATAATTAAGAATGACTGGATATATATTTAAAGTGATTTGCAAATAAAGAGAATGAAACGTGAGTGAAAAATATATTTTACACGTTCTAGTCTGGAGTGCACTGCCTGAAAATGTGATGGATGCAGGATCAATTGAGGCATTCAAGAGGGCATTGGATGGTTATTTACATGGAAGCACCATGCAAGCCGATGGGAAAAGACAGGCAAATGCCATTAAGTCAATACTTGGTGGAGACTCAATGCAGACATGATTGGCCAAATGGCCTCCTTCGATGTTATATCCCAATTTTGAGATTCTGAAAATATATAGAGTATAAGGGTGAAATAAAAATTAGGAAAGCAAAGCAAGTGTATGAAGGTTATTGGTTAGTAAGATCAATAAAAGCCAAAACCCACTTTATCAATACATAAGTAACGAAAGAGTGACTCAGAAGGTGTGGAGGTAACTAGAGACGGTAGAAGGTAACTCGTGTTGAGGTGGGAGATGTGAATGAGGCTTAATGAATAGCTTGCATTTCTCGCAAATGAGGTGGAGGAGGACAGCATAGACATTGTACTTAATAGAAACATAGAAAACATAGAAAAAAATACAGCGCAGTACAGGCCCTTTGGCCCTCGATGTTGCGCCGATCCAAGCCCACCTAACCTACACTAGCCCACTAACCTCCATATGCCTATCCAATGCCCGCTTAAATGCCCATAAAGAGGGAGAGTCCACCACTGCTACTGGCAGGGCATTCCATGAACTCATGACTCGCAGAGTAAAGAATCTACCCCTAACATCTGTCCAAACCTACCACCCCTTAATTTAAAGCTATGCCCCCTTGTAATAGCTGACTCCATATGTGGAAAAGGGTTCTCATGGTCAACCCTATCTAAACCCCTAATCATCTTGTACACCTCTATCAAGTCACCCCTAAACCTTCTTTTCTCCAATGAAAACAGCCCCAAGTGCCTCAGCCTTTCCTCATACGATCTTTCTACCATACCAAGCAACATCCTGGTAAACCTCCTCTGCACCCGTTCCAGTGCCTCCACATCCTTCCTATAGTATGGCGACCAAAACTGCACACAATACTCCAGATACGGCCGCACCAAAGTCTTATACAACTGCAACATGACCTCAGGACTCCGGAACTCAATTCCTCTACCAATAAAAGCCAGTACGCCATATGCCTTCTTCACCGCACTATTTACCTGGGTGGCAACTTTCAAAGATCTGTGTACATGGACACCAAGATCCCTCTGCTCATCCACACTACCAAGTATTCGACCATTATCCCAGTACCCCATCTTTTTGTTACTCTTATCAAAGTGAATCCCCTCACACTTACCTACATTGAACTCCATTTGCCACCTTTCTGCCCAGCTCTGCAGCTTATCTATATCCCGCTGTAACCTGCCACATCCTTCCTCACTGCCAATAACTCCACCGACTTTCGTATCATCCGCAAACTTGCTCACCCAACCTTCTAGCCCCTCCTCCAGGTCATTTATAAAAATGACAAACAGCAATGGTCCCAAAACAGATCCTTGCGGAACACTGCTAGTAACTGCACTCCAAGAAGAACCTTTACCATCAACTACTACCCTCTGTCTTCTTCCATCCAGCCAATTCCTAATCCAAACCTCCAACTCACCCTCAATGCCATACCTCCGTATTTTTTGCAGTAGCCTACCATGGGGAACCTTATCAAACGCCTTACTAAAATCCATATACACCACATCTACCGCTTTACCCTCGTCCACCTCCTTAGTCACCTTCTCAAAGAATTCAATAAGGTTTGTGAGGCACGACCTGCCCTTCACAAAACCATGCTGACTATCCTTGATCACATTAATCCTATCCAGATGTTCATAAATCCTATCCCTTACAATTCTCTCTAAGACTTTGCCCACAAAAGAAGTGAGACTCACTGGCCTATAGTTACTAGGGTTATCCCTACTCCCCTTCTTGAACAAGGGAACCACATTTGCTATCCTCCAGTCTTCTGGCACTACTCCTGTAGACAACGAGGACATAAAAATCAAGGCCAATGGCTCTGCAATCTCCTCCCTTGCTTCCCAGAGAATCTTAGGATAAATGCCATCAGGCCCAGGGGACTTATTTATCTTCACCCTTTCCAGAATTTCCAACACCTCTTCCCTACATACCTCAAAGCTGTCCATTCTAATTAATTGTGACTCAGTATTCACATCGGCAACAATGTCCTGTTCCTGAGTGAATACTGATGAAAAGTATTCATTCAGTGTCTCCCCAATCTCTTCAGCCTCCACACGTAACTTCCCACTACTATCCTTGACTGGACCTATTCCTACCCTAGTCATTCTTTTATTCCTGACATACCTATAGAAAGCCTTTGGGTTTTCCCTAATCCTACGAACTAAGGACTTTTCATGTCCCCTCCTTGCTGCTCTTAGCTCTCTCTTCCTGTCTACCTTATAACTCTCAATCGCCCCAATTGAACCTTCACGCTTCATCTTTACATAGGCCGCCCTCTTCCCTTTAACAAGGGATTCCAATTCCTTATTAAACCACGGCTCCCTCACACGACCCTTTCCTCCCTGCCTGACAGGTACATACTTATCAAGGACACTCAATAGTTGCTCCTTGAACAAGCTCTACATATCAATTGCGCCCTTCCCTTGAAGCCTACTTTTCCAAGCCACGCATCCTAAGTCGTGCCTCACCGCATCATAATTTCCCTGCCCCCAGCTATAACTCTTGCCCTGCAGTGCACACTTATCCCTCTCCATCACTAGAGTAAAAGTCACTGAATTGTGGTCACTGTTCCCAAAGTGCTCACCTACCTCCAATTCTAACACCTGGCCTGGTTCGTTACCCAGAACCAAATCCAGTATGGCCTCACCTCTTGTTGGCCTATCTACATATTGTGTCAGGAAACCCTCCTGCACACATTGGACAAACACCGACCCATCTAACAAACTCGAGCTGTAGCTTTCCCAGTCAATATCTGGAAAGTTAAAGTCCCCCATAACAACCACCCTATTACTTTCACTCTTCTCCTGAATCATCCTCCCAATCCTTTCTTCTACATCTCTAGGACTATTAGGAGGCCTTTAGAAAACTCCTAACAGGGTGACCTCACCTTTCCTATTCCTAACCTCAGCCTAAACTACCTCAGATGGCGAGTCTTCATCCATCGTCCTTTCCACCGCTGTAATACTATCTTTGACAAGCAATGCCACACCTTCCCCTCTTTTACCCCCAACTCTGACCCTACTAAAAGATTTAAACCCTGGAACCTGCAACAGCCAACCCTGTCCCTGTTCTACCCATGTCTCCGTAATAGCCACAACATCGAAATCCCAGGTACCAACCCACACTGCAAGTTCACCTACCTTATTTCGTATACTTCTTGCATTGAAGTATACACACTTCAAGCCACTTTCCTGTTTACAGGCACCCTCCTTTGAAATTGATGCCAGGTTCCTAACCTCCCTACACTCCAGGTCCTGCACCCTAAAGCTACAGTCTGGGTTCCCATGCCCCTGCAGAGTTAGTTTAACCCCCCCCCCAAGAGCACTAGCAAACCTCCTGCCAAGGATACTGGTGCCCCTCAGGTTCAGGTGCAGACCATCCTGTTTATAGAGGTCCCACCTTCCCCAGAAAGAACCCCAGTTATCCAAATACCGGAATCCCTCCCTCCTGCACCATCCCTGTAGCCACGCATTTAATTGTTCTCTCTCCCTATTCCTCGACTCTCTATCACATGGCACGGGTAACAAACCAGAGACAACAACTCTGTTTGTTCTAACTCTGAGCTTCCAACCTAGCTCCCTGAAAGCCTGCCTAACATCCTCAGCCCTCTTCCTACCTATGTCGTTGGTGCCAATGTGGACCACGACTTCGGGCTGCTCCCCCTTCCCCTTAAGGACCCGGAAAACACGATCAGAGACGTCACGCACCCTTGCACCTGGGAGGCAACATACCAAACGTGTGTCTCTGTCGCCCCCACAAAGCCGCCTATCTGTGCCCCGAACTATCGAGTCCCCAATTACTATTGCTCTGCTCTTCTCCACCCTTCCCTTCTGAGTAACGGGGACAGGCACCGTGCCAGAGGCACTTCTATAGGGAAAAAAACCTACCCAGGTAAGCTCGAGCTACACCAGCTTCCGGGTCCGCTCCTCGCTTTTTTTTAAAAAAAACTTTCAAATATAAACCGTTAAACAAATGTCACCGAGCCTTCAAGCAGCCACTGCCAAACAGCCGTTACCTGCTCCGCTGAGAGAGTGAACTTAAGGAGCATCATTAAACGGCGAGGGGGGAAATATTAAATGAACTCTAGAATCTTTCGAATCACTGAATTTGCAAGCCTGGATGAAAAGCTTCCAGGGGTGTTTAAAGGAGCAAGAAAGGAAATAATGACCGCTCTGACTAAACCTCTCTGGCTGCGGGCATGGTACCAGGCGTCTGCAGGAACACGATAAAGCCGGGCCATTCTTTATTCAGGGTGGAAAGGATGGACCGAGTAATTATAGGCCAGCCAGCCAAAGCTTTATGGCACGAAGACATCCCAATGGAAGTACATAGGATCTGAGAGGGCGGGATTTTATTTTTCCAAAGGACCAGAGAAAAATGTCTTCTTTTTCATTAAAACAGTGGTTACAAGATGCCCTTTAAGCTAACTTTTTAATTCTAGATTTTAATTAATTAAAGTTACACCATCTGCTATGGTTTGATGCGCACCTATGTCCCTAGAACAATAGCCAGGGTTCTGGATTAATATTACAAGGATTTTACCCCTAAGCCACCATCTACTCTGTAGGATAGACCATTTGTTTCACTCAGAGGGTAGTGGAAATCTGAAACGATAATTGAGGCAGAAACCCTCAACATATTTTTAAAAAGCCTTGGGCATACACCTGAAATGTTTCAACTGCAGGGCAATGAACCATGAGCTGGTAAATGGGATTAGTCTAAATTCATCTCCTTTCATCCGACACAGTTACAATGGGCCAAATGTTCTCCATCTGTGGGGTGAACTTTCTGACCAGCAATGGGTTGCAATATTGAATAAATTGATCAAACATGGAAGATAAAAACTTTAGATTTGAAGGCTTGCCCTGGTGCGTTTTCAAAGAATCTAAGGAAGAGGCATTGAAAATATTGTCGTGCCAGAGGACTGGTGTGAAGCTAACATTGTAGAACATTATATTTAGGAAGAGAGGTAAAACATTTATGGAACAGTCAACTTTATTTTAGCTGTTGAAACAATAATAGAATCCCTATTAGTGGAGAAATAAAAAAATTGAAACCAAAACATAACTAGCAGTCAGCATATATCAGAAGGGAATACTTTGCTTATGACAACTACCTGATGAAGGAGCAGCTCCGAAAGCTAGTACTTCCAAATAAACCTGTTAGACTATGACCTGATGTTGGGTGATTTTTAACTTTGCTGAAAATGTGTTGCTGGAAAAGCGCAGCAGGTCAGGCAGCATTCAAGGAGCAGGAGAATCGACGTTTCGGGCATGAGCCCTTCTTCAGGAATGAGGAAAGTTTGTCCAGCAGGCTAAGATAAAAGGTAGGGAGGAGGGACTTGGAGGAGGGGCGTCGGAAATGCGATAGGTGGAAAGAGGTCAAGGTGAGGGTGATAGGCGGAGTGGGGGTGGGGGCGGAGAGGTCAGGAAGAAGATTGCAGGTTAGGAAGGCGGTGCTGAGTTCGATGGATTTGACTGAGACAAGGTGGGGGGAGGGGAAATGAGGAAACTGGTGAAATCCGAGTTCATCCCTTGTGGTTGGAGGGTTCCATCGAACTCAGCACCGCCTTCCTAACCTGCAATCTTCTTCCTGACCTCTCCGCCCCCACCCCAGTCTGATCTATCACCCTCACCTTGACCTCTTTCCACCTATTGCATTTCCGACGCCCCTCCCCCAAGTCCCTCCTCCCTACCTTTTATCTTAGCCTGCTGGACACACTTTCCTCATTCCTGAAGAAGGGCTTATGCCCGAAATGTCGATTCTCCTGTTCCCTGAATGCTGCCTGACCTGCTGCGCTTTTCCAGCAACACATTTTCAGCTCTGATCTCCAGCATCTGCAGACCTCACTTTCTCCTTGAAAATACTATATGTTGACATGGAGTTGCTAATGACATGGAAATAATGGGTGTGGTTGAGTGAAAATGGGCTCAAGGGAACCTAGTGGTACTATCACTCGAGAATTAATCCAGAAGCTCGGTTATTGCTATGGGGACCTGGGTTCAAATCTTGCCATGATAGATGGTGGAATTTGAATTCAATAAATAAAAAATCTGGAATTAAGAATATTAAAGAAAATGGCCATGCATTGACATGGAGGGGAATAGGATACAAATGCAAAACCACGCAACACATCTTTCAGGAGTTTCACAAATGGTTCATCATTCTTGTGAGAGGCTGTGAACAGTGGCTCAGGGAGTAGCTGTGTTGGCTGCATGACAATTCATGTAAGCTTACTCCTACAAAGTAGCTATCCAGGTCAAGCTCAGTGTGAATTCATTGCCTACAGTCTTATCAGGGAACCAGGAACAGAGGTGAGATTCCTGAAATTGACTCCAGAGTTATTACAACTCCAAAGAACTCACCTTCATGTTTGTTGGCAAAAGGTTAATCAGCCACCAACAAGGTAAAATAGAAAAAAACCAAGCAACTAGAGAACAATGAGAAGGTAGAACTCACTACCACAGTGAATGACTGAGGCAAATAGTGTCGTGGGATTTAGAGGAAAGTGAGACAAGCATATCAGGGAGAAGGAAAATGAAGCATTTTGTTCATAAGGAGAAAATGGGAAAGGCCTCTGATGGAGCAAAAAATATCAGCATGGAGTAATTGGGCTACATGTGTTGCTTCTTTATAGTTAATGGCTTGAGTCTTAAGGTACGACAGGCATGACATCTATGCCTACCTTTTATTTTCATTATATCCTTTTAATTCAGTGATAAATTTTTTGAATGCTGAACCTTTGAGGAAAGGGACTGCCATATCCCTTTAAGCGAGAGTAAATGGAATTAACAGGCCAGACAGGAATCTGGGTTAATGCTATAGGGAGCAGCTGAGTGCTATATATAGGACTGTGCCTTTGGGGGAATCTGGTCTGAACAGCAGCTTCTGATGGCTTTGCTTTTTCTATATATATGAAAAAAACATAAATGCCTGATGTCTGGGCTTTGCAAGTTGCTGTGTATTGAGGACATATCTTGATTTTTCAAAGGAGCTTCTATGACCCCAAGCAACAACTGAACTCAAGCTCTGCCAGAAACTGCAGAGAGTTTGCAATGGATACAGAGCACAGGCCACAGTGGGTTATTTGGTCAGCCTACACCATCACCCCGGTGACAGCCGGGCTTCTCGGTTCAATTTATCATTTACCTAGAAACACTGCTTATTTGTTGCTGAAAACGGTACCAATTTTTTTTCACATCTCTTTGGAACTCTTTTATTTTTGTCCAATCTCCTGATAATTTGCAGTGAATTGCAAATCTCCAGAGGTAATAAAGGTAGCATTCTGACTCCATGCTATGAGATAGAAACATTATGATGCTGCAAGGCCATTCAGCATCCAGATCATTCCAGAAATTGTCTGCTATTCCTTTCATGGGTGCAACATTAAATTTAACTTATCACTATTTTAAACACTCACTTGCCGAGCTGCAATGACGTCTGGATAGATGCTTGCACCATAATATTTTGGTTCCCATTGTTTTAATGCATGAACAGAAGAGGCCAAATGAATCAATAATTCGTAACGTAGTTGGAAAGAATGCAAAGTTCCTTAACATATTTGTAAACAACAAGGAAGTGCTGTTGCAGCTGTGTTTATGAGACCATATCTGGAGTACTGTGTACAGTTTTGGTCCCCTTAAACTGGAGATATTTCAGAGAAGGTTGTTTAAATTAATTACAGCTTGTTTTATGAGGAGAGATTGACGAGTTTGGGCCTATACCCGCTAGAATGAGAGCAGATTTAATTGAGATATCTAAGAAGCTAAAGGAGATTGACAAAATATACATAGAGTGGATATTTCCCCTTGTGAGGCAATCTAGAATGAGAAGTAATAGGTTTAGGCTGAGGAGTATCAAATTTAAAACAGATGCAGAGGAATTACTTCTCTCAAAGGATCACAAATCTCTGGAATTTAAAGAGGAGGTAGGCAGATTTTTAATTAGTAACAGGTTAAAGGATTATGGAGAGCAGACAGGTAAATGGAGTTCAGGCCAAGATGAGATCAGCCATTATCATATTAAATGGTGGAATAGGCTCAAAGGGCTGAATTGCCAACTCCTGGTCTTAATTCTTTTGTTCTCAAATGTTGCAAAAAAGCAGCCATGTTAAGTTTAAAGTTTGACGTCTCTGTTTCTGGTGGTTAACCCTTCCAGGACTGTGGTGATAGTTGCTGATGCTGAGAGCTATTGCCCAAGCTCTTGCTTTCAACTTGGCATTTTGAGGCTTGCAGGTTTAAGATTCACTCCAGATGCTTTATACATAGCATCTAGGACAACACTTTGTGGCAGTGAATAGGGAGCACGGTTTTCAGAGGTGCCATCTTTTAAGTATAATATTAAATTAAAACCCTGTCTGCTCTCTCAGGCAGATGCTAAATATTTCATGGTCACAGGTTTGATTAAGAGAACAGCAGTTAGCCTAATTTTCCCAAAAAATATTTATCATTCAAGATCCCAACAGCAGATAATCTGATCATTGATAATATTGCTGCTTGTGAGAGCTTGCTGTGTACAAATTGGTGTTTTACAGCACAGGGGATAACTTCAGAGGCTTTCAGCTGTAAGGAGTTTGAACATATCCTAAACTAAGTAAAAGCTCAACATAAATGCACACTTTTCTTTTTTCTTAATTCGTGTCATGCTCTGGAGAAATAAAGAGATTTATATCTCTTCCTGGATTAATTTGTCCAACATCATCATCTTGATCTTTATGATCAAAGTCAATCAATTTTACAAGCATGACCTTCTAATCTATTGTAAATCCAGCCAGGGGGAGGGGGGGAGAAGGGGTCAATATCCCAGAATGTTCCTCTATCTTTACTGGACAGTACCTTCAGAGGAAGCTTGTGAAGAAACCTCGAAACAAATGAAATAGTAGCATTTATATAGCGCCCACCATAACCACAGAGATGAAGAAATGAAGAACTTTGAAGCATAGACCTTTTTCCAACGCAGGAAACACAATAGCCATTTTGCAGCAGATCTCCATAAATATTGAAACAGTAATGATGTAGTAACTTGTTTTTGTGATGAATGCGTATTGGCCAGATTACTGGCTTTCCTATGAAATAGTGTCGTGTGGTACTCTACATCCTCCAAAGATCAACAGGCCTTGAATTAATACACAGCACCATGATAGAGCAGCACTCCCTCAATACTGTTCCACTGGCAGTGTGTTGCTCACTCAGTAAAGGTAAGATCGCCATTATCTGTTTTTTAGATTAGATTACTTACAGTGTGGAAACAGACCCTTTGGCCCAACAAGTCCACACTGACCCTCCAAAGAGCAACCCACCCAGACCCATTCCCCTACATTTACCCCTTCACCTAACACTACGGACAATTTAGCATGGCCAATTCACCTAACTTGCACATTATTAGACTGTGGGAGGAAACCAGAGCACCTGGAGGAAACCCACGCAGACATGGGGAGAATGTACAAACTCCACACAGACAGTTGCCTGAGGCAGGAATTGAACCCGGGTCTCTGGCACTGTGAGGCAGCAGTACTAACCACTGTGCCACCGTGCCGCCCATTGTCTTACTAGACCTGGCTGTTCTCTCATTGGAGAGAGATGACTGGTGGTGAGTTTAACCTGAGGCAGTGGCAATGCAATGGTCCCTCAGTACAGACTATCCAAAGAAGAGTCATCTTGAATTTTGAACATTAATGCTGTTTCTCTCTCCAAAGATATTGTCAGACCAGTCGACCCTCTCCAGCATTTTCTGTCCTGATTGATCTTTGTCTCTTTAGGTGGAGATAAAGTCTGTCCCTCAGATTTGCTTGCAGAAGTCTCTCTACTGATGATATTTGATCTAGGTCTGTAATTTCCTAATTTATCCTAACCAACCTTCTTGAATAATGGGACCATATTAAATGTCTTCCAGTCCTCTGGCACCTTTCCTTTGACTAGACAGAATTGAAAATTAATATCTGAGCCTAGCAATCTCTTCCCTTGTCTCCCAAAGCAGCCTGGGAAACATCTCATGTGGCCTGTGGATTTATTTAATTTTACACCCACTCAAACTATTAATATCCCATTCTTCTGAATTGTAATTTGTACAAGCATGATGTCTGGATGATGTCTGGATCAACATCATTCTCGATAGTGAAAACAGATGCAAAGTAATCATTTAAAGCCACAGCTACATCTTCAAGCCTCACACACTGATTTCCACTTTGGACCCCAATGGGTCCTGTTCACCATGATTATGCTTTTGCCTCTAATATACTTACAAAACACCTTTGGATTTTCCTTTATTTCACCTGCTAGTGTTTCTTAGAGGCCCCTCTTTGCTGTCTTAATTGTTGTTTCTAGTAACCTCTGCACTTTTTATATAGCTCTCAGGATTATAGGGCTGAAGTCTCCAGAATATAAAGTGAACCAAAGAGTCATACAGCACGGACATAGACCCTTCGGTCCAACCAGTCCATACTAACCATGTTCCAAAGCTAAACTAGTCCCACCTGCCTGTACTTGTCCCATATCCCCCCCCCCCAATCTTTCCTAATCATGAACTTATCCAAATGCCTTTAAACATTGCAACTGTACTGGCATCCATCATTTCCTCTGGCAGTTCATTCCACATGCTATCACTCTCTGTGTAATGAAGTCACCTCCTCATGCCCTTTTTAAATCTTTCTCCACTCACCATAAAAATATGTCCCCTTGTTTTGAACTCACCCACCCAAAAAGACCCTTATCATTTACCTTATCTATACCCTCATGATCTTATGAACCTCAATAAGGCCACCCCTCAATCTCCTATGCTCTAGAGAAAAAGGTCTCATCCTTTTCAGTCTGTTTTTATATCTCATGCTCTCCAGTTTAATAATATCTGTCTTTTAACAACATGCAATTCCCAAGGAACTTTGCCTGCCTAACATTTGTTATTTAATAAAAATCTAAGATGTCATGCCCTAAATGGACACTGTGACACCAGAGATAGAAAAATCATAACACATGAAAGGATTTCACACTTGAGATGTTAGATGAGAAAGGATTCTTAGGGAATGTATAGATAGATTTAATGGGAAATGTAAATCTAGTGTTAAATACTATTAAACACATGCAGAATAGAAAAGGCGACAGAATGGTGGAAATTGGGACAAGAACCTAAGAAAGTTGGAGAGCGTATAATGTTGAATTTAAGCTTAAATTTATGTTTGAACAGATATTAGATATAATGGCATGAAATTATTATCCAGTACTGGATGGAACCCTGATGGTTTTGAAGCCATATTACTATAGTACTAGAATTCAACAAAAAACTGCTGATCCTAGGGGAGATTTGCAGCTAAATTAGAAATTGTAGGAGAAATTTGGTTGGTCTGGCAGCATCTATGCTGAGAAAAAGGAATTTCAAGTCCAGTGACCCTTCTTTCCAAATAATACTAATATTTGGTTAGGGTAATGAGTATGTTTCTGCCTTTTGAGTAAGTTTATCATTGCAATATTGGTGTGAGTTTCTTTGTGTACCATGCCCTGGGCTAACAAAAACAGTCAGCCAAGGGAGGTGGATATGGTCTTTGACTCATGAGCAGCTCAGTTGGTAATGTTGAACTTTTTTACTACCATTCATTGGTAGCACATCTCTGTGTAACATTTTTTTTAATTGTTGTTTACATTCTTGCTTTTATTCATAATCTCAGCCTTTGGTGAGACATTAACCATTGGGATGGACAGGAATTGGAGAGAATGGAGAATACATGAAATAGTTGGTCATTGCATTAGCTACAGCCCTCAGTACACCAGTACATCCGTTTTCAATGGATCAGATGGAGTTTGTCGTGCAAATAAACCACTCCCTTGGGTAAACTTAAAGTAAGAGCTGGAAATGTGTTGCTGGAAAAGCGCAGCAGGTCAGGCAGCATCCAGGGAACAGGAGAATCGACGTTTCAGGCATAAGCCCTTCTTCAGGAAGGAATGCCCGAACTTAAAAACTTAAAGTAATGCAGCTGTATAATACTTCCCCATCAATGCATCTCAAATCACATCTGCTACTCTATAGAGCAGCACAGTTGCTAGCTGTAGTTAGCATTCCCATGTCAAAATCCAAAGTTGCGTGATCAAGCCCCATTCAAGCACAAATATGCAGGTGGGTTACACTGGGGTAGCGCCAGCCCTCTTAGGTGGACATGGCAGATTCCATGTCTTTCTCGCACATTTGTACTTCATTCAATGGGACTAAAGTAAGGTTGCTGATACAATGGAATCTTTCATCAAGTACATGTCAGGCCATAAGGCTGTTAAGATTAGATGAGATTATTTACAGTGGGGAAACAGGCCCTTCGGCCCAACAAGTCCACATCAACCCTCTGAAGAGTAACCCACCCAGACCCATTCCCCTACATTTACCCCTTCACCTAACACTACGGGCAATTTAGCATGGCCAATTCACCTAATCTGCACATTTTTGGTCTGTGGGAGGAAACCGCAGCACCCAGAGGAAACCTACGCAGACACGGGGAGAATGTGCAAACTCCACACAGACAGTTACCTGAGGTGGGAATTGAACCCAGGTCTCTGACGCTGTGAGGTAGCAGTGCTAACCACTGTGCCACTGTACCACCGTGCTGCCATGTTGTGAAACTTGAAAGGGTTCAGAAAAAATTTCAATTTGTTATAGTGGGTAGAAATTTAAAAAATATAAGTCAATTTAAGACTACAGATGTAGCTGTGTACAGGCATTCTAGAATGAGCTGTGAAGAGATGGATTGTACAAGTGCAGAGATGAGATCACCATGGAGAAAAGCCAAGTGGTTTTGATGAGGGATTTTACCCTTCATTTTGAATTGAGTTAAACAGACTAGAACTTGTCAGAACACTAGTAATTTGCTTGACTGTGTGTCTTGGATCATTTTCTGTAGCGACATTTCCTCGAGCTAATAGGAGGAATGTCATATTAGATTTTGTAATGAATAATTACCTCAACTCAGTCATAATAGTCTAATGACACATAGACATTGATCAAATCGTCAGTTCAATATGTTTAAGTTCAAAATTGAATTCGAAAGAGAGGGGTATAAAGACTTTGAAGAGGCCATCAGTGAGGATGACTTCAAAGGGAAGAGACAGAAACTGTTCATAATAAGCTAGGAAAAACAATTTAAAGGGAGAAACTACTGAAGATCAGTGGAGGTTGGTTTTTGGAGAAATTCAAAACATTTGATACAATCCAGAACTAGCTCTTTGGCCCAAGCATCAAGTACTATACCTGCCAAAATGGACACCCATGAACAAGTAAAAAGGGAAGAGATGACACACATGCAAATAAGGAAAAAGAAGCAGAAATCCTTGCAAATGGGATAAGTACAAGGGCAGCAAAGTAGATCACAAAATGTTGAAAAAGCAAGTATGAAAAGAGCAAAACAAAGGATATCAAAACAAAGGTAAACTTAGTGACTATGACATTAAGAAGAAGCAAGTGATCAGAAATAACGTTAGACTGCCCCTTGTTATAAGCCTATCTGTTCTTTGTAACTTTTCCTTCTATAATTAGTTTCTAATCTAACATTAAGTTTTCAGAACATTTTATCCGAAAAGACTGTTTAACCTTCCCACCCCATCCCACTCTGAGGAACTGACCTCAGGAAAAGCAGGGATCAGCATGCATCAGGATTGACTGCCCAATGCCACAGAAAGCCCTGTGTGAAGAGTCTTTGGCTAGAACTTGAGCAGTGAGGTCTGAGAAAGGATTGCTCTTGGAGAGGAGACACACCATGAGTGTATGCATGGTAGGGAACCACAGGGACACTGCAGGTAACTGTGACTGGAACAGACCATCTTCAGTGAGGAGCCATTTCTGGAGTGTCCAGTTGACCATGGGAAAACTGTCCAGAAGAAGGAACCAATTCAATTCAGTAATTCTTTCAAAGGTTTCAGCTCTTTCTTCACCGAGCTACAAATCTTCTCACAAACTTTGAAGTTTCAGCTCTTTCTTCACCGAACTGTCTTAGATTTACTCAGAGGGGTTTAGCACATTGAGATCGCAACTGTTAGCCTGAGACTCATATACACTGAGTATACCGTCCTTCTCTCCTATATTAAGCAATATCTAACCCCCACTATTAACCTTTTGTCTGCTCAGTCAGGTTTAGGTGACAGCTCAGGAAAAAGGAGGAATTTTGGGCTAACATTTAGTGATTTTAAGAATTTCTATCATTGTATTCCTAGAATTGAGACATATAAGATAATCAGAGGATTAGATAGGGTGGACAGTGAGAGGCTTTTTCCTTGGATAGTGATGGCTAGCATGAGGGGACATAGCTTTAAATTAAGGGGAGATAGATATTGGACAGATGACAGAAGAAGTTTCTTTACTCAGAGTAGTAGGCAACAGTCGTAGACTCGCCAACTTTAAGGGCATTTAAATGGTCATTGGATAAAAATATGGATGAAAATGGAGTAGTACTGGATAGATAGGCTTTAGATTGGTTCCACAGGTTGGCGCAACACCGAGGATCAATGGGCCTGTACTGCGCTATAATGTTCAATGTTCTATGTTCTATGTTCTATGTTCTGGAATTGTGTAATAAATAAAACAAATGGTGATGGAAAAAGATAAGTCAATTAGGAGAGGTTATTGTGAAAACTTCATAAAAGCTTCATCCCATGTATCGGGCCCATGGTTCTCCAATTTGTGTTTGTCCATGTGGTTGATTCAGTGTCCATGACACTGGGTCATTCCAGCTTCACTTAGGGAGATGAACTAAGGAAATAATACCTGCAACACTGGGGAATTACCCAATGCAGAGCTAGAGCTCAGTCTATGGTGGTGATCTGTGATGTCCAAGGACATTGAGAATGCCATCACTGGCAGTGAGGCCAATGCCATCTTTAGACCAGAGCAATGAGAACCATTGATACCCATCATATTACCCACCAGATCCTTAGAACATGTGGGCATGGATCAATTTGTTTTGACGGAGTTGTTTGTTTCAATATCAGGAATTAATATTCCCCATGAATCAAGGTTAATGAATTGCATCTCTTGAATGCAGTGTAGTTATCCCAGTTTTACATGTTATTTACAATGCATAGTACCCCTGATGTAATTGCTTTAGACAATGGGACACAGTTTGTTCTTGAGTTCTTGAGCCAACTTGCAACCAGCTCTGGAGATGAACAAATTACAAGCTCACTGAGATAGCTACAGTAAAATGGGGAAGCTGACCATGGGGTCAGGACAGTTAGTCTCTCTTAAAGGAAAATACCAACTTTCCTCCAACTCTGGAAGTTTTAGAATACTCATGGACAAAGAGAGTGGTCCTAAAGGAAGAGTGCTAAATTGGGGGAGGGCAACTATAGCAAAATTTGACAGGAGTTGAGGAATGTGGATTGGGAGCAGCTGTTTGAGGGTAAATCCACAGTTGATACATGGGAGGCTTTTAAAGAGAGGTTAATCAGAGTTAAAATGAGGGATAGAAATGGCAACATTAGGGAACCATGGACAACAGGTGAAATTGTGAGACAAGCTAAAAGGAAATAGAAAGCATACATAAGATCTAGGCGACTGAAGACAGATGAAGCTTTGGAAGAATATTGGGAATGTAGGACCAATCTGAAATGAGGAATGAAGAGGGCTAAAAGGGGTCATGAAATATATTTAACAAACAGGGTTAAGGAAAATCCCAAAACCTTTTATTCATTTATAAGGAGCAAGAGGGCAACTAGAGAAAGAGTTGGCTCACTCAAGGACAAAGGGGTAAGTTATGCGTGTTGTCCCCTTGTTTAAGAAGGGTAGCAGGGATAATCCAGGTAATTACAGACCGATGAGTCGGATGTCAGTGTGAGGGAAGCTGCTGGAGAAGATACTAAGGGATAGGATCTATTTACATTTGGAAGAAAATGGGCTTATCAGTGACCGACAGCATGGTTTTGTGCAGGGAAGGTGATGTCTTGCCAACTTAATAGAATGTGATAAAGTTGGATTGATGCAGGAAGGGTTGTAGATGTCATATACATGGACTACAGTAAGGTGTTTGATAAGGTTCCCCATGGTAGGCTGATGGAGAAAGTGAAGTTGCATGGAATCTAGGGTGTACTAGCTGGATGGATAAAGAACTGGCTGGGCAGCAGGAGACAGAGTAGTAGTGGAAGGGAGTTTCTCAAAAGGGAGGACTTGTGACCATTGGTGTTCCACAGGGATCCGTGCTGGGACCACTGTTGTTTGTGATATACATAAATGATCTGGAGGAAGATTATAGGTGGTCTGATTAGCAAGTTTGCAGGTGACACAAAGATTGATAGTGAAGGGTACTGTCAGAGAATAGAGCAGAATATAGATAGATTGGAGAGTTGGGCAGAGAAATGTAGGATGGAGTTCAATCTGGGCAAATGCAAGGTGATGCATTTTGGAAGATCCAATTCAAGAGTGAACAATATGATAAATGGAATAACCCTGAGGAAAATTGATGTACAGAGAGATCTGGATGTTCAGGTACATTGTTCCCTGAAGGTGGCAACGCAGGTCTATAGAGTGATCAAGAAGGCACATGGCATGCTTTTTTTCATCAGATGGGATATTGAATACAAGAGTCGGCAGGTCATGTTACAGTTGTATAGGACTTTGGTTCAGCTACATTTGGAGTACTGTGTACAGTTCTGGTCGCCACATTACCAGAAGGATGTGGATGCTTTGGAGAGGGTGCAGAGGAGGTTCACCAGGATGTTTCCTGGCATGGAGGGTACTGGCTATGAAGAGAGGTTGAGTAGATTAGGATTATTTTCATTAGAATTTGTATCCTCGCTAAATCCCCCCTCAACCTTCAAATTTCGAATGAAAATAATCCTAATTTGTATCCTCACTAACCACTGAGCGGTCCGTGGATTGGTGAGTAGCTCATGTTGTTCCTCTGTTCAAGAAGTAGAATAGAGATAATCCAGAAAACCACAGACTGGTGACACTCATATTGGTGTTTGGGAAGCTACTGGAGAGAATTCTTAGGGATGGTTTTTATGCACATTTGGGAAAGCAAGGCCTAACTAGGAACAGTCAGCATGACTTTGTGCAGGGGAGGTCATGTCTTACTAACTTGATTGAATTTTTTGAGGAGGTGACAAAGGTGATCGATGAGGCTGGATGTTGTCTACATTGAGTTTAGCAAGGCTTTCGACAAGGTCCCTCATGGCCAGCTCGTCCAGAAGATTAAGATGCATGGGATCCACAGTGACTCAGCCAGCTGTTTGTGATTTATATAAATGACTTGGATGAAAATGTAGATGGATGGTTTAGTAAGTTTGCAGATGATACTAAGATCAGTGGAGTTGTGGATAGTGTAGAAGATTGTCAAGGAACACAGCGGAGTATTGTCCAGTTGCAGATATGGGCAGAGAAATGACAGATGGAATTTAATCCATAAAAGCTCTTTGGGAGATCAAGAAAAGTATACAATTAAGGATAGGACCCTGAATAGCATTAATGTATAGAGGGATCTTGGGATTCAAGTCTATTGCTCCCTGAAAGTGGCCACACATGTAGATAGGCTGATAAAGAATACGTATGGCATGCTTGCCTTTATTAGTCAGCGAATTGAGTACAAGAATGTAGGGTTTTTATGATCAGTAATTTGTTGATTTTTAAGTGGTTCGAATCACCCCCAGACAGAACATAGAATATTACAGTGCCCTACGGCCCTCAATGTTGCACCGACCTGGGGAACCAATCTAAAGCCCATCTAACCTACTATTCCATTCTCATCCATATGCCGATCCAATGATCATTTAAATGCCCTTAAAGTTGGTGTGTCTACTGCTGTTGCAGGCAGTGCATTCCACGAACCAGATCCCTGTTCCGACACTGGGCTTATTTAGGGAATGTGAAACGAGGACAGCAGTAGAAGATGTCTCGGGAAAAATAATCTCTTTTATTTAATTACAAAAGGTAAGTATAATACAAGAAATAAAAAAAGGTAAATGCATCAAACAATGAAATTGATACAATTATCAAGAGGCCAGTAATTAATTACACTATCAAATTAAACAGCAGTTTTAATCACAAGCACTTACTTCAACTCTCCTACCCTTGGGGTCCCTGCACTGTCACCACCTGCCTTCCCCTCCCTGCTAGCTAGATTGGAAACTCTGGGGTCTCGGGAGTTTCAGCTCACCACTGGGGAAAGCACAGTTTTAAGGTGCTGAAATTCTTGCTGTCGGTTCTCTTGGCTTGGAACAAGCCCATGTCTGGAAGCTCTTATTCAGATAGTGCTTGGTTAGCTTCCTACCCTCTTGGATGTTCTTTTTATTGCGATGGTGTTCTTGGTTTGATATCCCGATTCAGCTGCTTGGTTCTGCCTCTGTGGTTCTTGGTTCCAAAACTGCTTGTTGGGGCCACAGCTTGTGGGGAAACTATTTCTGCAGGAGCTTGATGTTGGAAAAGGCTCACCCTCTCCCAGATCAGGGCTAGCAGTTATACAGACTGTGTGCCCTGTCATCTCCTCTCAACCCAGTGTTTGATTACTGAGTTGCAGTTCCTCCTCTCCAACTGAGCTTCCTGGTGACTGGATGAGGTGTGAATGGTGCTCTGATTAAAAAGTGAAAGGGGTTTCCGATAGTTTTGAATGTCCAGTAGTTCTCTTGGATGGATGTCGGTTAAAGTTTTACTGATAGTGTGAGTCCGTCACATTCAGTGGCAAAGAAGTTTGAATGTAGCACGATGGTGTGGAATCTGTGTCTCTGAGCAAACTGATTCGAAGTTGAATGGTTTTGTACTTTTGTAGGTTCCAGAATGTCTCAGTTGTTTGCTCTGCAGGCTGGTGTTCATTGTCTTAAGCTAAGGCTTTGTGGGGTTCTTCCTTTAGCTTTGTGAAGTCCCTGTTCCAGACAGCTGTCCCTAGGCTTGTATATTGCCTCAGCCAGACAGCTCAGGGAATCTTAGTCCAAATGTGAATTCCACAAAACTCATGTCCCAAGTTCAGAGGGTTTTAGGAGAAAGTGAGGACTGCAGATACTGGAGATCAGAGTGTGGTGCTGGGAAAGCACGGCAGGTCAGACACCATCCGAGGAGCAGGAGACTCAATGGTTTGGGCAGAAGCCCTTCATCAGGAATAAGGCTTATGGGTCAGGGGGGAGCTGAGAGATAAATGGGAGTTGGGGGTGGGGGTTAGGAGGCACCCGCATGTGCCCCAGCTGTGCCTGCCTCTTTGTCGGGTACGTGGACCGATCCCTCTTCCACACCTACACCGGCACCATTCTTCATCTTTTCCCCCACTACATCGATGACTGTATCAGCACTACATCATGCTCCTATCAAATTCACCGACACATTCCACCCCGACCTCAAATTCACCTGGACTATCTCGGACATGTCCCTCCCCTTCCTGAACCTCTCCATCTCCATCTCCAGTGCCCGACTAACCATGGACATCTACTACAAACCTGCCAAATCCCACAGCTACCTGGACTACAGCTCCTCCCACCTTGCTTCCTGTAAAAACACTATCCCTTATTCTGAACTCCTCTGCCTAAACCGCATTTGTACCCAGGATGACCAATTCCACCACAGAAAATCCCAAATGACCTCCTTCTTCAAAGACCACAGATTCCCCTCCCACATGGTTGATGATGGCCTCCAGCGCACCTCCTCCACTTCCCGCACCTCTGCCCTTGAACCCCACCCCTCCCAACACAACAAAGACAGAACACCCCTGGTCCTCACCTTCCACCCCACCAACCTCAGTATACATCGCATCATCCTCTGCCACTTCCGCCACCTACAAACAGACCCCATCAGTAGGGATATATATATCCCTCCCCACCCGCTTTCGGAGCGACCATTCCCTCTGCGACTCCCTTGTCAGATTCACGCACCCCCCACCAGCACACATCCCACTCCCAGCACATTCCCCTGCCATTGCAGGAATTGCAAAACTTGCACCCTCACATCACCCCTACCTCCGACCAAGGCCCCAGAGGAGCCTTCCACATCCGCCAGAAATTTACTTGTACCTCCACCCATGTCATCTACTGTATCTGTTGTACCTGATGTGGTCTCCTCTACATCGGGGAGAGAGAACGCCAACTTGCAGATCATTTCAGAGAATACCGCTGGGATACTCGCACCAACCAACATCACCGACCTGTGGCTGAACACTTCAACTCCCTCTCCTACTCTACCAAGGACATACAGATCCTGGGTCTCCTCCTTCGCCAAACCCTAACCATCTGATGCCTGGAGGAAGAATGTCTCATCTTCCTCCTTGGGACACTGCAACTACATGGGATTAATGTGGATTTCACTAGTTTCCTCATTTCCCCTCCCCCCACCTTATTCCAGTCCCAAGCCTCCAACTCAATACTGTCCTCTTGACTTGTCCATCTTCCTTCCCACCTATCTGCTCCTCCTCATCTCCGACCTATCACTTTCACCCCACCTTCATCTACCTATCACATTCCCAGCTACCTTCCCCCCAGCCCCACCCTCCTCCCATTTATTTCTCAGATTCCCCCGGCCCACAAGCCTTATTCCTGATGAAGGGCTTATGCCCGAAACATTGATACTCCTGGTCCTCAGATGCTGCCTGACCTACTGCGCTTTTCCAGCACCACACTCTCGACTCAGAGGGTTTTAGTCCAGGGTATCTGATTGGGATTTTGCCTCATCTTACAGGAGTCAGCATGTCATCCTGCAGCTTTATAAGACTTTGGTTAGGCTACATTTAGAATACTGCATTCAATTCTGGTCACCACATCACAGGAAGGATGTGAAGGTTTGGAGAGGGTGCAGAAGAGGTTTATCAGGATGCTGCCTGGATAAAAGGGCATGAGATATAAGGAGAGGCTGGAAAAACTATGGTTGTTTTCTCTGGAACGGCGGAGGATGAGGGGAGACTTGATAGAAGTCTATAAAATAATGAGATGCATAGACAGGTTTGACAGTCAGAATCTTTTTCCCAGAAATGAAATGTCTAAAACATTTAAGTTGAGAGCGGGAATGTTCAAAGGAGATGTGAGGAGCAAAACTTTTAACACAGATTGTGGTATGAGTGTGAAATGCACTGCCAGGGGTGGTGATTGCGGCAGATCCGAAAGGGGCATTTAAGAGTCTTTTAGATAAGCACAGAATAAGCAAGAAACCCAGGGATACGGATCAAGGGCAGGCAGACGGGATTAGTTTGATTCGGCATCACAATTGGCACAACATTGTGTTCTCTGATTTAAAAGCTGGCGTTTGGAAGGTTCAAGGCATAGAGAACATTCCTAATGGAAAATTCAGTTTCTCAGACAATTCCTTTCAAGTATACTATGATGGGGATTCTGCATGGTCCCGATGTGCAACTATTAATTTCAGTGGAATCACTGCCATCTGACCATCAGAATAACTGTCCCAGTTTGTGTAATAATGCTGTGTACATTGGTATGGCCTGTGACTAGTTATTATCATGTAATAAACTCTTCTAGTTAGATCAGCAAGTGGTTTCCGTCTACCATATGCAGACCCTGTAATTTCCACACATAAAGGAAATAGTAGCAGCACTTGTATGGGCAAGCCACCTCTCTATGCTGTATGAGCTGCTGCTCACCTCAGCTTCAGTCTAAATAGCAGATTTTGCTAATAGTTCTGATGAAGGGCCCCAGGATTCAAAACGCTAACTCTACTTTCTTCCCACAGATACTGCAAGGTCTGCTGAGTTTCTCCAACAATGTCTATTTTTATACTAATTTAGGATGTTGGGTCATAAAATATACTTCTGTACAGTAAATAATATCTAAAAAATGTAATAAATACTATTTAAGTTTGTGAGATTGTGCATGTCAATTGGCAGTCAAGTTTCCTTTATGTGCAGCAATGACTCTTCCTCACAAGCTCTTCTTTCATTCTGGAGTACTCTGGAATGGGAACATAGACTAAGTGGAGGCTATTTGGCTCCTTAGGTCTGCTCCTGTAACTCACTAAGATCACGGCTGATCTGATTGTGGTCTCGATTTCACTTTTCTGATGCATTCCCACAGCTTGAGTCCTTTGTTAATCAAAAATCTATCCAATTCAGCATGAATGAATTCAATGGCCCAGCCTCCACTGCTTTGGATAGAAAACGTTCTCCAGATTGTAGACCTGTGAAAGAAAAGAAATCTCTTCTCTTTAAAAGGGAGATCCCTTACTCTTAAACTGTACCTTCTATTTCTAGGGTCTCTCGCAAGAGGAAACTTCTTACACATATCGATCCTAACAAATCCTCATGGGAGCTGACAGGTTTCAATAAGATCACCTCTCATTCTTCCAAACTCCGATGGGTACAGGCAACCCTTCTTCAGAAGGTAACCCTTCATTCCAAGAACAAGTTGACTCAACCTTTTCTCTGAACTTGTTCTTAGTGCAATAACACTGTATATTCCTTTTCAAATAAGGAGACCCAGACTACGCAATATCCAGCTGTGGTCTCACCAAGGCCCCGTGGAGCTAGAACACAAGATCCCTACCTATACATTTCAACTCCCTTGCAATAAACTCCAACATTTAATTTACCTTCCTAATTACTTCTGTATCATGGCTCAGACAACAGATTCCATGGCAACACTGACGTTGGCAATCTCTCTCCATTTAAATATTGAATTTTTTTTCTATCCTTGCTGCTAAATTTGACAAGCTCATACCTTGCCACAGTGCATTCCATCTCGCAGACTTTTGTTCACTCGAACAACCTATTGATATCCCTCTATAGATTCTTTACCTCCGTTTGACAATTTACATTCCCACCTATCTTGGTGTCATTGGCAAATGTAGGGACCATTCCGTTTTGGTACTCTCATCTAAGGTATCTGCAGGACATTCTGAGGTTGTTTTTTTTACCCTGGTTGTAATTGTTGGTCTTTTGTTTTCTCTTTCCATGACATTTGCTCGAGTACTGAAGCACCGATACATCAGGTAGATCTTGCACCCATCATCTACCTATTATAAATGAAATGCCTGTCACTGAATTTGATAGGGATTAATGTGGAAGGAAACGTTCAGGTATGTTCAAAGCATAATCACATTATGAAATTGAAAAGGCAAGAAATGGTCAAATGAAGCTAAATACTAAAAAAGGAAAATAAAATGCAGAACTATGGCAAAATAGCAGGGTAGTGCCACTCATGAGCAACTCTTTCAAAGATCAAGAACCTGCACACTGGCTCAAAGGATCTCCTCTTATGCTATAAAATTCGATGATTCTTTTCAATTTTACCCTAGTGACATTGTTGAAATCTGAGTGTAAGTTGGAGATATATACAAAGTTGGGTGCCTATGGTATTTTAAGCGAGGAGGCTGGGGTGATGGCCCAGTGACATTATCACCAGACCATTAGATTAGATTAGATTAGATTAGATTAGATTAGATTAGATTAGATTAGACTCCCTACAGTGTAGAAACAGGCCCTTCAGCCCAATCCAGTTCAGCTAATGTTCTGGGGACTAAGTTGGAAAACAGCAAGAGCATGACATAGCCATTCTCACGGGGCTTCAGATTGAATATGGGCATGGAACCTCCTGCTGATTACCACACACCA
This sequence comes from Chiloscyllium plagiosum, assembly GCF_037043375.1. Taxonomy (NCBI): domain Eukaryota; kingdom Metazoa; phylum Chordata; class Chondrichthyes; order Orectolobiformes; family Hemiscylliidae; genus Chiloscyllium; species Chiloscyllium plagiosum. Next base: position 87,236,073 of record NW_028270149.1, on the reverse strand, counting down.
TTATCCCTTGGCTAATGAATCGGTACACCTCCATGTAAAGCAACACTTGGAGGAAGTACTGAAGATGATAACAATGTAAAATGTACTCTCGGTGAAGCATTTCAATGCCCATCACTAAGAGAGACTTAGCAACAGCACTACTGATCGAGCTGGTCAGGTCCTAAAGGTCATGGATGCAAGACTGAGTCTCCAGCAGGTGGTGAGGGAGTCAGCAAGAGGGAAATACATACTGAACCCCTTCTTTACTAACCTTCCAGCCTGGAGATGCACCTGTCCATGACAGTATAGGCAAGTTTGGCCACTTCACAGTCCTTGTGGAGACATGTGTGACCAGTGCCACGAGCTAGTGAGGCTAGGAACAAAGAGTGCAGGTGAACACGTAGCTGAAGGGCTGGTGAAGGAGGCAGGGCTTCAGGTATGTGGATCATTGGGATACCTTTTGGGGAAGGTGTGACCTGTAAAAGAAGGACAGGTTGCACCTGAACTGGAGGGGCACCAATATATTGGGTGGGAGGTTTGCTAGAGCTCTTCGCGAGAGTTTAAACTAGATTGGTGGGGGCGGTGGGAACCTGATCTACAGATCAGATGATGGAGTAGGTAGTGATAGAACATAGAACATAGAACAATACAGCACAGAACAGGCCCTTCGGCCCACGATGTTGTGCCGAACATTTGTCCTAGCTTAAGCACCTATCCATGTACCTATCCAATTGCCACTTAAAGTTCGCCAATGATTCTGACTCTGCCACTCCCACAGGCAGCGCATTCCATGCCCCCACCACTCTCTGGGTAAAGAACCTACCCCTGACATCTCCCCTATACCTTCCACCCTTCACCTTAAATTTATGTCCCCTTGTAACACTCTGTTGTACCCGGGGAAAAAGTTTCTGATTGTCTACTCTATCTATTCCCCTGATCATCTTATACACCTCTATCAAGTCACCCCTCATCCTTCTCCGTTCCAATGAGAAAAGGCCTAGCACGCTCAACCTATCCTCGTACGACCTATTCTCCATTCCAGGCAACATCCTGGTAAATCTTCTCTGCACCCTCTCCAAACCTTCCACATCTTTCCTAAAGTGAGGCGACCAGAACTGCACACAGTACTCCAAATGTGGCCTAACCAAAGTCCTGTACAGCTGTATAAGGGTGACAAACTCAGAGCATGGATCAGTACTTGGAACTATGATGTTGTGTCCATTACGGATACATGGATATCACAGGGGCAGGAATGGTTGTTGAATGTTCCAGGGTTTAGATGTTTCAAAAGGAATAGAGAAGGAGGTAAAAGAGGTGGGAGAGTGGAATTGCTAATCAGGGATAGTATCACAGCTGCAGAAAGGGAGGTCATCGCAGAGGGTTTGTCTATAGAATCACTATGGGTGGAAGTCAAACAGGAAAGGAGCAGTCACTTTATTGAGAGTTTTCTACAGGCCCCCCCAATAGCAACAGCGACACGGAGGAGCAGAGTTTGGAATGATTTTGGATGGAGTTTTTGTCATGGGTAACCTTCATGTCCCTTATATTGATTGGAACCAACTTAGTTCAAATAATTTGGATGGAGCAGTTTTGTCAGGTGTGTCCAGGAAAGGTTCCTGATGCAATATGTAGAGGGGAGGCCATATTCGGTTTGGCGCTTAGCAACGAAAAATGCCAGAGGTCAGATCTCTCAGTGGAAGAGCATTTCATTGATAGTGATCATAACTCTCTGATCTTTACTATACTCATGGAGAGGGATAGGAGCAGATGATATGGAAAAGTATTTAATTTGGGGAGAGGGAATTACAATGCTATTAAGCAGGAACGGGTGCCCCTAAATTGGGAACAGATGTTCCCAGGGAAATGCACCACAGAAATGTGGAGATTGTTTAGGAAGCACTTGCTGATAGTGCTGGACAGGTTTGTCCCACTGAGGCAAGGAAGAGATGGGAAGTTGAAAGAACCTTGCGTGACAAGGGATGTGGAACATCTAGGAGAAAGTGAGGACTGCAGATGCTGGAGATCAGAGCTTAAAATGTGTTGCTGGAAGAGTGCAGCAGGTCAGGCAGCATCCAAGGAACAGGAGAATCGACGTTTAGGGCATAAGCCCTTCTTCAGGAATGGAAACCATTCCTGAAGAAGGGCTTATGCCCGAAACGTCGATTCTCCTGTTCCTTGGATGCTGCCTGACCTGCTGCGCTTTTCCAGCAACACATTTTCAGATGTGGAACATCTAGTCAAGGGGAAGAAGGAAGCTTATATAAGGTTGACGAGGCAAGGATCAGACTGAGCTCTCAGGAGGGTTAAAAGGTAGCCAGGAAGGAACTGAAGAATGCATTTAGAAGAGCTAGAAGGGATCGTGAAAAAGCTTTAGTGGGCAGGATTAAGGGTAACCCTAAGGTAAGTTCTAAGATAAGTTGTAAATCCTCGAATGTTTAACTGCCAGTCCTGAACCCCCGCTACTTGTGGTGTCTACCACATTATAATCATTCACAATGATTTGTGCCGTTAATTCATCTGCTTTGTTACGAATACTACGAGCATTTAGATAAAACACCTTAATGCTAATTTTCTTATCTTCATGACTTCCAACATCTCTAGTAATATGTCCTAAGTTATCCTTCCTTTTTGCTTCATTCCTAGCCTGCCTTGAACTTAAATGCTGCACAAGTGCTAACCTGCTGCTTATCCTTCTACTTGACTCCATACTCACTGCTGCTTTCCCTTTCCCTTACACTGGACTCAGATGTTTAAAGTTCTCCCTAGTTATCCTTTTCACCAGAACACTGGTTCCAGATCGGTTCAGGTGGAGACCATCCCAACAATACAGATCCCCATGGTTCCAAAACTGATGCCAATGTCCCATGAAATGGAATCCCTCTTTCCCACACCAATCTCTTAGCCACATGTTTACTTCCTTAATTTTCTTATCCTTATGCCAATTGGCACGTGGCTCAGGCAGTAATCCAGAGATTATAACCCTTGAGGACCTGTTCTTCAATTTCCTTCCTAGTGCTTGATAATCTCCAAGCAGGTTCTCCACCCTAGCTTTGCCTGTGTTGTTAGTGTCAATGTGGACCACAACAACTGGATCCTCCCCTACACGCTCCAATATCCTTTCAAACCGGTCGGAGATGTCCTGCACCCTGGCATCAGGCATGCAACACATCCGGCTGGCAAAGAATACTATCTATCCCCCTAAATATAGAATCCCCTATAACATCTACTTGTCTTTTTGCTCCCCCCTCTTGAATGGCCTTCTGCACCATGGTGCCGTGGTCGGCTGGCTCATCCTGTCCAGAGCCCTTTTCCTCATCCATACAGGGAGCAAGAATCTCATACCTGTTGGACAAGTTCAAGGGCTGAGGGTCCTCCACTCCTGAACTCAGAATCCCCCTACCTGCCTCACTTACAGTCACACTCTGTTGTCCCTGATCATTAACTGAGTTTGAATTACTTAATCTACCGGGTGTGACTGTCTCCTGCAACAAAGCGTCCAGGTACCTCTCCCCCCTCCCGGATGTGCCGCAGTGTTTGAAGCTCAGATTCCAGATCATCAACTCTGAGCCGGAGTTCTTCCAGCAACCAACACTTGCTGCAGATGTGGTCACTGCCATTCACAATGGGATCAGCCAGCTCCCACATCATACAGCACATCACCTGCCCAGCTATCTCTGCTTATTTAATTAATTTATACAGATTTATGAGTTAAATCATTTTGTTACTTCTCTGTGGTCTTATTCAACTAACCAACTAATAGTAAACGTTTAATCTATCACACGATATACAAGAACTATAAATTGAAATGCATGAATTAGCAACACACAAGAGTCCCTTTTTTTTGGTTAGAGAAGGAGGACAAGTGTAGTGTCTCAGGATTCAGCTGGTGCCCAAATATCTACCCAGCAGTCCCCTGTTCCTCGTTGTGGTCCCTCCCTCTGCTGCTCCTTCCCAGCGGTCCTCTGCATCTCTCTCTCACCTCTCACAACTCATTGGAGAAAGAGGCTCCACAAATATCTCCATCCTCAATGATGGAAGAGCCCAATACATCTGTGAAAAAGATAAGGCTGAAGTATTTACAGCAACTATCATCCAGAAATGACAAGTGGATGATCCATCTTGGCCTCCTCCAGTGCTCCCCATCATAACAAATACAAGTCTTTAGCTACCTCGATTCACTCTACGTGATATCAGTTGGAGGTTCTAGATACTGCAAAGGATATGGGCCCTGTCAACATTGCAACAATAGTACTGAAGACTTGTGCTCCAGAACTTGCCACTACCTTGGCCAAGCTCTTCCAGTACAGTTACAACACTGGCATTTACCTGACAATGTGGAAAATTGCCCAGGTTTGTCCTATACACAAAAAGCAGCTTAAGTCCAATTCAGTCAGCTACTACCCTATCAGTCTGCTCTCGATCATCAATAAATTAATGGAGATGTCACTGCTATCAAGAGCACCTGCTCAGCAGTAACCTGCGCAGTGATGCCTAGTTTGGGTTCCACCAGGACCACTCAGTTCCTGACCTCATTGCAGCCTTGGTTCAAACATAAACAGAATAACTGAATTCCAGAGGTAGGTGAGAGAGACAACCCTTGACTTCGAGATTGCAGTTAACTAAATTGGCATGAAGGATTTCTATCTAAACTCTAATTGGTGGGTGTCAGGGCAAGCTCTCTGCTTATTATAAAGATATATGGAACATAGGGAAATGGTTATGGTTGCTGGGGACCAGTCATCTCAACTCCAGAACATCTCTGCAGGAATTCCTTAGGGTAGTGTACTGGGCCCAACATCTTCAGCAACTTCAATGACCTTCCCTCCATCACAAGGTCAGAAATGGGGAAGTTCACCAATGTTTGCATAATATTCAGCACTATTCCTGACTCATCAGATACTGAGGAGTCCTGGAGCTGAGATCACTGACTCCAAAAACCACAACTATCTTCCTCTGTGCCATGTATGTTTACAATCAACAAAGAGCTTACCACAATATCCACTGATTGGAGTTTAGCTGTAAGTCCTTCATGCCAACTTAGTCAACTCAGATACTAAAGCAGTCCGTCTTCAACTGCAACAAGGTCTGGACAATGTCCAGGCTTGGGCTGACAAGTGGCAAGTACTATTCAGGCCACACAAATACCAGACAATGACCATCTCCAATAAGTGACAATTTAAACAGCACCTCTTGATATTCAATGGTGTTACCATCATTGATACCCCACTATCAACATCTTGGGAGTTACCATTGACCAGAAGCTCAAATGGACTCATTACACAAACACAGCGGCTCCAAAAGCAGTTCAGAGACTAAGAATATGGCAGTGATTAACTCACCTCCTGACTCCCCAAAGCCTGTCCATCATCTACAAGGTACAAATCAGGACTGCAATATAATTCTCCCTACTTGCCTGGATTAGTGCAGCTCCAACAACACTCAAAAGGCTTGACACCATCCAGGTCAAAGCAGCCCACTAGATCAGCACCACATCCACAGCCCTTACTCCCACCATCACTGAGGCTCAGTAGCAGCTGTGTGTACTATCTACAACACGAATTGCAGAAATTCACCTCAGACAGCTCCTTCCAAACCCGCAATGACTTACATGTGGAAGGGCAAGGGTGGCAGATACATGGGAACACCACCACCTGCACGATTCCCCCCCCCCCCCCCCCTTTCACTCACCATCCTGACTTGGAAATATCTCGCCGTTCCTTCACTGTTGCTGGGTCAATATTCTGGAATTACATCCCTAATGGCAATGTGGGTCAACCCACAGCAGTTTAGGAAGGGAGCTCATCACCACCTTCTCTACCAGACAGCAATGCCTATGTTCCATGAATGAATTAAAAGACGCTTGCAGACCCTGAAGGCAGGCAAAGTGCCTGACCATATGTCTAACTGAAACTAACTCAAGTACAGGTCTGAACAAGTGCTGAAGCCTCTCATTGGGAAATTGCAGGCATCCAAGAAAAAGGGTTTAAAGATAATGATGGCAAAATTGCAAATGTTGAGCTGGACTGTTCCTCAAATGGCTTTCAAAGCAAATCATGCAGAATAAGGTGAATGTAAAAGAGCCCATTATGCTGCTCAGAGAAGGTGCTCACTTCAGTATCCTCTTCAATAATAATATCGCACCATCTAGACATTGTTACAGTTATTCAAGAGGTCTTAGTGTGCACAAATCAGTAGTGTATTCCTAGTATTACAACAATGATGATGACTCAAAACCACTCATGTATAAACGTGAATAGAGTGTGGGTTTTTTTAATGCTTTACTGAGATCTGTCTCTTGATTAAACGTTTTGATGAAATTTAATATTATCTATTATGAAGTAGATGTTAAATTATCCTGGAGCAGTGTTTTTAGAGCAGTAAGATTGTGTAAATTTCTAGGTCTGTAGATTGTTTCAAATGCAGAGATGGCCTTGTGCTTTTCAGATGTGGGAGGTTAGGGAGAATTTCAATGTTCCTGATCATTATATCTGCAGGATGTGGGTTTATCCTTTTGGATCACATGGATTGGCTGGAGCAATGTGGAATTTACAGGAACCAGGGATGTGATGGATTGTAATTTCAAGATGGTAGAAAAACCTGAAATAGAGTCAGACATTACCTCTAGGAAAGGTAGCAGAGGCAGGCAGGTTGTGCACGAGTCTCCTGTCGCTATCCCATCTCAAACAAATATGATACATTAGAAAATATAGGGGATGATAGACTCCCAGGGGAGTGTAGCACTGGCGTCCAGGTTTCTGGTACTGAGATGAACTCTACTGTAATGTGGGGTATGTCAGGTTCCAAGCGATCAATTGCAATATGTCTAGTCAGGAGCACAGATAGACTTTGCTGCGGTTAACTACGAAACATCAGAATGGTGTGTTGCCTCCCTGGTGCCAGAGTCAAAGATGTCTCGGAGATGGTGCAGAATATTCTCATAGGGGAGAGTGACCAGCAGGAGGTTGTTGTACACATTGGATCTAACAACATAGGAGAAGAAAAGAACAAGGGTCTGAGGAGAGAATATAGGAGATTGGGCAGGAGGTTAAGAAGTAGGTTTTTGAGGATAAGCATGTATCTGGATTATACCTCAGTGTCAGCTGTTCATGAGAGTAGGAATAAGAGGATAGAATGTGTGGCTGAGGAGCTGGTGGAGGGGGCAAGGATTCTCATTTTTGGATCGTTGAAATCTTTTCTGACCTGTATAAGGATGGCTGCACCTGAATTTGATAGGGCCCAACATCCTGACAGAATGATTTTCTAGTGCTTCATTGGAGGCTTTAAACTAGTACACTGAGGGGAGGGAACCAAAGAGATAGTGAGAACAGAGATAAGTCTGAGGCTAGTATACTTGGGAAGATGAGCAAGTCAAATAGACAAGGCAGGCAAGGGCAAGGCAGAAAATGAGGTAACACTGATCAATTGAATTGCGTTTACTTCAGTGCAAGAGGCCTAACAGGGAACAGACCAGGGTATAGTTGGGAACATGGGACTAGAATATCATAGCTATTACAGACATGGTTCAGGGATGGTGTGATGGATAGTAGTTTCAGGAATGTAGAAAAACCGCAGAGAGAGTCAGGCATTACCTCTAGGAAAGGTAGGAGAGGTAGGCAGGGAGTGCAGGACTGGCAGTTTAATGTTCTGGGTTATAGATGGATAGAAAGGGGGAGCAAGAGAGAAGGAGGAATGGTATTTTTGGTTATGGATAATATTACTGCTGCACTCAGGGAAGGTATTCCTGGGGGTACAGGTTAAAATCAATTAGGAGAAAGTGAGGACTGAAGATGCTGGAAAGCAGAGTTGAGAGTGTAGTGCTGGAAAAGCACAACAGGTCAGACAGCATCCGAGGAGCAGAAAAATTGACTGTTCAGGCAAAAGCCTTTCATCAGGAGCCATAACATCAATTTTCCTGCTCCTCGGAAGCAGCCTGATCTGCTGTGCTTTTCCAGCGCCACACTCGCAATCCCTGGGAGTACATTTAGTGCATTTAATTGGGTGGAACTGAGAAATAAGAAAGGCCCCCAGTAGTCCCCAGGAAATTGAGAAGCAAATTTGTAAGTTAACTGGAAGATTAATAGGGGGTTGTAATGGTAGGGAATTTTAACTTTACAAAAATAAACTGGGAATGCCATAGTGTGAGGGGCTTGGATGGAGGGAAATGTGTTAAGTATGTAAAAGAAAATTTCTTTATATAGTATGTGGATGTATCTACTGATTATCTCAGAGTACAACAGGGCCTTGATCAGATGGGTCAAGGAGTTCGAAATGGAGTTTACTTTAGATAAATGGGAGATTTTGCATTTGTTAAGGCAAATCAGGGCAGGACTTGAACATTTAATGGTAGAAACCTGGGGAGTGTTGCCGAACAAAGAGATCTTGGAGTGCAGGTTTATAGTTCCTTGAAAGTGGAGTCGCAGGTAGATAAGGTAGTGAAGAAGATGTCCAGTATACTTGCCTTTATTGGTCAGTGCACTGAGTTTAGAAATTGGGATGTCACATGGTGTCTGTACAAGAAAATGGTTAAGCCACTTTTGGAATACTGTGTTCGATTCTTCTCTCCCTCTTATAGGAAAGATGTTGTGAAACTTCAACGAGTTTAGAAAGGATTTACAAGGATATTTCCAAAGTTGGAGGGTTTGAGCTACAAGGAGAGTCTGAATAGGCTGGGGCTATTTTTCTGGAACATTGGTGGCTGAGGGATGATCTTGTAGAGGTTTATAAAATCATAGGGTAAAGTGAATAGCCAAGGTCTTTTTCTCAGGGGAAGGTAGTTCCAAAACTAAAAGTCATAAGTTTAAGGTGACAAGGAAAAGATTTAAAAGAGATGAAAGGGGCAACCTTTTCACACAGAGGGCGGTGCGTGTATGGAATGAGCTGCCAGAGGAAGTGGTGGAGGCTGGTACAATTACAGCATTTAAAAGGCTGGGTATATGAATAGGAAGGGTTTGGAGGGATTTGGCCAAATGCTGGCAAATGGAACTAGATTCATTTAGGATATCTGATCAGCATGGACGAGTTGGACCGAAGGGCCTTTTTCTGTGCTGTAGTCTATCACCCTACTTCACCGTCTCAGAGTGTCTTTAGACAGCCAGAGAATGTGAGAAGTGCTGTCTGAATGCACTTCCTTCAATCCTTCTCTTATTGTTTCACTGAAGTTATTTCCTACAAGGCCTGATCTATTATTCATTGTGATGCCCTTTACATTTAATTTGATCTCTTGTATTCTGCAGGTTTGCCTCCCACAGGACCTTCAAAAACCCAAAACAGTTTTTTTTACAAAATGAGACACATGTTAGACTTGCTGCAAATGAATTCTTACAAGTACATGCTTTCATTGAGTTAGATGAATTGAGCAAAGGGATGGAGAATAAATATTCAAACAGGTTGGACATTGATTGAGTGTACGCTATAAAATGCAGCCCTGGTTTGGCATTGCAATTTCAGACTTTTACACGTCATTGCAGAAAGACGTGTAAAGATTGGGGATTAATGATTCAAGTGGGTTTCACAAGTGAGACAAATCTTCTCTCAACTTCTCCCCTTGCCTGAGGGATGGTGGTCCTTAGGTTAAAATCATCACCACTTGTCTCTGTATCATGAAAGAGCAGCGCTATGGCCTGGTAAGATTATGTTGACTTAACTTGTCAAAAAATCCAGCTACCTAATGTCTAAAGGTTTAATTAATGCCTCAATTAGACCTATTTGACAGGGCTGATTGCTGACTATAGAACTTCAGCTGGTACAAAGAAATCAGTTTAAAGTGCCAAAGATTGACTTGCAAATGCATTAAAGCTTCTATCTGTTAATGCCACCAATAAATTGGAGAAGATGCAAGTCAAAATGTCTGCAGTCGTTGTGCAGAAGACTGGAGAATCTATTCACTAGACCAAACAATTTCTGGATTCTGTAACGCACTCCTTATATCCAAGCTGGGTTGTCCTGTCTTATAATAGTGTTATCAAGCACTTGTCCACTTTAGCTTGCAGTTATTTGCACTTCACCAACATATGTTGTGCCCAATCCCGTGATTGCTAAGCAATATTTCTGTGGGAACTCTGGGATTGCACAGTGTACTAATAAACTGTGGCTGATACTGAAATGCTCCTAGCTGCTGTTCAAATGATAGTACTCAGCAGATTGTAGTTTCAAGTGTCACTCCAGGAATTCTAACATGTAATTTCAGTTGCCACTGCAGTAAAATACTGAAGGAGTGAGACACTGTTGGGGTTTTAAATGAGGTTTTAAGCCAAAGCACTGCTTGGCCTCTAAGGCGGATGTAAAAAATTCAATTTTTCCACAAGAGCAGCAGTGGAGATTTCCCTGCGGTGTTCCCTGAACCAACATCACACAATCAGCAGATCTGGCCATGATCACATTGCTGTTGTGTGAACATTGCTTGTTACAAATGCCTGCATTACAACAGCAACTGCATTCTGAAAGTCCTTCCCCATCTGGGAAGTAATACAGACAGCCTGAGGCGGTGAGAGATGCTGCACAAATGTAATTTTTATTTTTCCTTATTTTCACCTGTTTTGTCCATTGTCTGCTGACAGCCTTATACCCGTAGCCCAACCTGGACTCATCACATGACCTCAGTGCCATTAAAATCCCCAAAGTGATCAAAGCATTGTCACGGCCGTGGGGTGGTGAACTGAAGAATGGACTTAGGGGAGCTAGAAGGGGGCATGGAAAAGCTTTGGCGGCTAGGATTAAGGAAAACTCCAAGGTGTTCTATACTTATGTGAGGAACAAGAGGATGGCCAGAGTGAAGATATGGCCAATCAGGGATAGTGGAGGACACTTGTGCCTGGAGTCAGAGGTGGCAGGGAAGGTCCTTAATGAATACTTTGCTTCAGTTATTACTAGTGAGAGGGACCTTGTCATTTGTGAGCACAGCATGAAACAGGTTGATAGGCTTGAACAGTTTGATGTTAAGAAGGAGAATTTACTGGAATTTTAAAAACATGAGGATAGAGAAGTCCCCTGGGCCCAAGGGGACATACCCAACGTTACTACAGGAAGTGAGGGAAGAAATTGCTGCTTCTTTGGCAATGATCTTTGCATCCTCACTGTCCACTGGAGTAGTACCAGGTGATTAGCGGGTGGCAAATGTTATTCCCTTGTTCTAGAAAGGGAATATGGATAATCCTGGGAATTACAGACCAGTCAGAATTATGTCAGTGGTGGCAAAGTATTGGAGAGGATTCTGAGAGACAGGATTTATGATGATTTGGAAAAGCACAGTTTGATCAGAGATAGTCAGCATGGTTTTGTGAGAAGTAGGTCATGCCTTATTGAATTCTTTGAGGATGTGACAAAACGCATTGATGAAGGTAGAGCAATGGATGTGGTGGATATGGATTTTAGCAAGGTGTTTGATAAGGTTCCCCAGGATAGGTTCATTCAGAAAGTAAGGAGGCATGGGATACAGGGAAACCGGCCTATGTGGATACAGAATTGGCGAGCTCATAGAAGATAGAAGGTGGTGGTAGATGAAAAGTATTCACCCTGGAGCTCAGTGATCAGTGGTTTCCTGCAGGGATCTGTTCTGAGACCTCTGTTCTTTGTAATTTTATAAATGAATTGGATGAGCAAGTGGAAGGGTGGATTAGTAAGTTTGCTGATGACACAAAGGTTGGTAGAGTTGTGGATAGTGTGGAGGGCTGTTGTAGGTTGCAATGGATGCAGAGCTGGACTGAGAAGTGGCAGATGTATTTCAACCTGTAAAAGTGTGAAGTGATTCATTTTGGAAGGTCAAATTTGAATGCAGATTATAGGGTTAAAGGCAGGATTCTTGGCCATGTGGAGGAACAGAGGGATCTTGGGATCCATGTCCAAGGATCCCTCAAAGTTACCACCCAAGTTGATAGGGTGTTTTAGAAGTCGTGTGGTGTGTTGGTTTTCATTAGCTGGGGGATTGAGTTTAAGAGCTGTGAGGTTATGCTGCAGCTCTATAGAGCCCTGGTTACACCACACTTGGAATATTGTGTTCAGTTCAGATTGCCTCATTATAGGAAGGATGTGGAAGCTTTAGAGAGGGTGCAGAGGAGATTTACCAGGATGCTGCCTCGACTGGAGGGCATTTCTTATGAAGAAAGGTTGAGGGAGCTAGTACTTTTCTCATTGGGAGCAGAGAAGGATGAGAGGTGATATAGAGATGTACAAGGTGATGAGAGGCATAGATAGAGTGGATAGCCAGAGACATTTTTCCAGGGCAGAAATGTTATCAAGAGGGGACATAATTTTAAGGTGACTAGAGGAAAGTTTAGGGGAGATGTCAGAGGTAGGTTCTTTACACACAGAGTGTAGCCGTGTGGAATGTACTGCTAGCAGTAGTAGTACAGTCAGATACATCAGGGACATGTAAGCAACTCTTGGATAGGCACATCGATGTCAGTAAAATGTAGTGTATGTAGGTTAGTTTGATCTTAGGGTAGGATTGTAGGTTGCTACGTCGAGGGCTGAAGGGCCTGTACTGTGCTGTACTGTTCTATGTTTTCTATGTTATAGTCTTGTCTCGTTTATCAAGAAGGATTGTTTGTGTTTTTTTAAGTAATGAGCACAACACATAGAAAAAGTGAACAGAAAACAAATAAATATCCCTGTTAATTCATTCCCAGCCAAAATAAGACAAGTTTGGCATTTAAACTCAACATCAGTCACAGGGGGACACCTTTGGAACTGAATTAACCCATCAGACAACACAGTGGGTCCTTGAAGGTATGAACATTCACAAATTCTGACACAAGTCTTGAAGGAAACCCCAACACAGAATTTCAGGATAATTAACTTTGCTTTGTGGACAACTGCTTATCAAATGTTAAGAGAGTAGCCATCTTAAATGTGAGCTCTATGGAGATTGGAACTGAAAGGAATGGCTTACTATGGACCTCCAAAAACATGCAAGCAATTTGGACACCTGCAGCTATCCTACCTACAAAGCTAATGAGAAAGCAGAATCCTTCTCTTTCTCAAACCTACTCTAATTATTGAATCTCCCTGTCAAAGGAACCCCTAACCATTCAGAAGCCATTGCAATTGCTAATTATGACTCCTATGTTTACAAAATCCTTCAATTTGGAAAGAAAAATCTTCAAAGAAGTGAACAGGCCTGCGGTGATAATAGATTGAATTGAACGGCATCTTTACAAGGTGCTTTTATCTGTGTCTGTTTTTAATCTTTGTACCTGTATTTTATCTAATAACTATTTTCCTTAGTAATAATGTTTTAATATTTAATATTTAATTTTAAAGTAAGGTTTTACTTTGTAGGTTTTAAAAACAGTCATCATAGAATCATAGAGATGTACCGCATGGAAACAGACCTTTCGGTCCAACCCGTTCATGCCGATCAGATATCCCAAACCAATCTAGTCCCTCATGCCAGCACCCAGCCCATATCCCTCCAAAACCCTTCCTATTCATATACCCATCCAAATGCCTTATAGATGTTGTAATTGTACCAGCCTCCACCACTTCCTCTGGCAGCTCATTCCATACACGTACCACCCGCTGTGTGAAAAAGTTGCCCCCATAGGTCTCTTTTATATCTTTCCCCTCTAACCCTAAACCTATGCCTTCTAGTTGGGTGGTCACTCCCCCACCCCAGGAAAAAGACTGTCTATTTATCCTATCCTCATAATTTTGTAAAACTCTATAAGGTTACCCCTCAGCCTCCAATGCTCCAGGGAAAACAGCCCTAGTCTGTTCAGCCTCTCCCTATAGCTCAAATCCTCCAACCCTGGCAACATCCGTGTAAATCTTTTCTGAACCCTTTCAAGCTTCACAACATCTTTCCAATAGGAAGAAGACCAGAATTGCAAGCGATATTCCAACAGTGGTCTAACCAATGTCCTGTACAGCCTCAACATGACCTCCCAATTCCTGTACTCAATACTCTGGCCAATAAAGGAAAGCATACCAAATGCCTTCTTCACTACCCTATCTACCTGCGCCTCCACTTTCAAGGAGCTATGAACCTGCACTCCAAGGTCTCTTTGCTCAGCAACACTCCCTAGGACCTTACCATTAAGTGCATAAGTCCTGCTTAGATTTGCCCTCTCAAAATGCAGCACCTCGCATTTATCTGAATTAAACTCCATCTGCCACTTCTCAGCCCATTGGCCAATCGGGTCAAGATTCTGTTGTAATCTGAGGTAATCTTCTTCACTGTCCACTACACCTCCAATTTTGGTGTCATCTGCAAACTTACTAACTATACCTCTTATGCTCACATCCAAGTCATTTATATAAATGACAAAAAGTAGAGGGCTCAGCACCAATCCTTGTGGCACTCTACTGGTCACAGGCCTCCAGTCTGAAAAACAACCCTCCACCACCACCCTCTGTCTTCTACCTTTGAGTCAGTTCTGTATCCAAATGGATAGTTCTCCCTGTATTCCATGAGATCTAACCTTGCTAACCAGTCTCCAATGGGGAACCTTGTCAAACGCCTTACTGAAGTCCATATAGATCACATCTGCCCTCATCAGTCCTCTTGTTACTTCTTCAAAAAACTCAATCAAGTTTGTGAGACATGATTTCCCACACACAAAGCCATGTTGACTATCCCTAATCAGTCCTTGCCTTTCCAAATACATGTAGATCCTGTCCCTCAGGATTCCCTCCAACAACTTGCCCACCACCGAGGTCAGGCTCACTGGTCTATAGTTCCCTGGCTTATCCGTACCACCCTTCTTAAACTGTGGCACTACGTTACCCAACCTCCAATCTTCCGGCACCTCACCTGTGGCTATCGATGATACAAATATCTCAGCAAGAGGCCCAGCAATCACTTCTCTAGCTTTCCACATAGTTCTAGGGTACATTTGATCAGGTCCTGGGGATTTATCCACCTTTATGTATTTCAAGATATCGAGCACTTCCTCCTCTGTAATAAGGACAATTTTCAAGGTGTCACCATCTATTTCCCTACATTCTATATCTTCCATATCCTTTTCCACAATAAATGCCAATGCAAAATACTCGTTTAGTATCTCCCCCATTTTCTGCGGCTCTACACAAAGGCCACCTTGCTGATCTTTGAGAGGCCCTATTCTCTCCCTTGTTGTGTTCAAAACTAAAGTTTTGTTGATGTTTTTAATTTAAAGTGGAACATTAAACAAAAATGGAACTAACCACTGTGTATTAATTCACAGTTCATAGACAATGCTGTGAACATGTCTAGTGGTTGTAACAGTATGAATGAAGCTACGCTTGGCCACCCAATCACTTTCAATTGCTGATTGGTGGTAGCCAACATCATTTCTTGTTCTTTATGCATCCTAATTTGTTCATAAATTGCTTGTCTTTTTCAGTTGTCTCTCCTTACACCTCCATCCTTTTGTGCCATCTCTCCTTGGTCTGTATCAAAATCAGCTTGGCACTCAACAGCAACAGATTTAGTTCAGTCAGATAAAGGGAGAGGGGTGAGGACAGTCCTTAAATTGTACACTTGGTTCTTGATTGCTTCTTGTTCTGATATCATCATGATGCCTTTGATTATGTATTTCTCAACTATCAAAATAATCCATTTTAGTAGATGTCCACACCAATGCCTCACAAGTCTTCCACTGTACCCCTTTCAAACATTCAAACTGAGGGAGGAAGAGATGACAGAACTAAATATAATATCTCCAAGTTTGCAGATAACACAAAGCTGGATGGGAGGGTGAGCTGCGAGGAGGATGCAGAGATGCTTCTGTGTGATTGGAACAGGCTGAGCAAATGCATGGCAGATGCAGTACAATGTGGATAAACCTGAAGTTATCTACTTTGATAGCAAAAACAGGAAGGTAGATTATTGGCTAATTGATGTTAGATTGAGAAATGGGAAGGTGCAACAAGACCTAGGTGTCCTTGTACACCAGTCACTAGAAGTAAACATGTCGGTGCAGCAGGCAATGAAGAAGACAAATGGTATGTTGGCCATCATAGTGAGAGGATTTAAGTACAGGAGCAGAGATGTTTTGCTACAATTATACAGAGCCTTGGTAAGACCACACCTGTGCAGTTTTGATCTCGTAATCTGAGGAAGGGTTTATTTTTAGCTTAAGGAGGGAGCGCAACAAAGGTTTACCAGACTGACTCCTGGGATGGCAGGAATAATGTATGAAGAGACACTGGATCAGTTAGGACTATATTCACAAGAGTTTGGAAGAATGAGGGGGGATCTAATTCTAACAGGGTAAGCCAGGATAAATGCAGGAAAGATGTTCCCAAAGACCAGGAAGTCCCAAACCGGGACTCATAGATAAAGAATATGGGTAGGCCTTTAGGACTGAGAGGAGGAGAAATTTCTTCACCCAGTGAGTGGTGAGTCTATGTAATTCTCTGCCACAGAAAGCAGTTGAGGCCTAAACATTGAATGTTTTCAAGAAGGAGTTAGATATAACTCTTAGGGCTAAAGAGATCAAAGGCTATGAGGAAAAAATGGGAACAGGGTATTGAGTTGGTCAATGGCCTGAATAGCCCAAATCAACTCCTATTTTCTGTGTCTCTAGATTTCTTTGTTAACATTTAACGATGACTATTTAACACTTAACATTAAACTATTTGCATTATCCATTATTTCCAAAGTTTCTTTCCCTTTATTTCCAATCACATTAGATTAGATTAGATTACTTACAGTGTGGAAACAGGCCCTTCGGCCCAACAAGTCCACACCGCCCCACGAAGCGCAACCCACCCATACCCCTGCATTTACCCCTTACCTAACACTATGGACAATTTAGCATGGCCAATTCACATGACCTGCACATCTTTGGACTGTGGGAGGAAACCGGAGCACCCGGAGGAAACCCACGCAGACACGGGGAGAACGTGCAAACTCCACACAGTCAGTCGCCTGAGGCGGGAATTGAACCCGGGTCTCCGGCGCTGTGAGGCAGCAGTGCTGACCACTGTGCCACCGTGCCGCCCAAAAAGTAGAGGGCTCAGCACCAATTCTTCAGCACCTTTTCAGGATGGGTGCAACTGAGCTCTGTATGGTTGTCCTTGGGAGGGGAATGTCTCACAGATTGGCATTCTACTCTCTAATGATGATCTGAATGTAAACTTGAGACTGGTCTGGACAAAAATCTTTGGATCTTTGGTGGGAATTGTCCATTCCTTCGCTACCTCACATGATTCACCGGTTAGTCATTCCTCTATCTGGACATGGTTTCTGGGATAAGACCATAAGAGATAGGAGTGGAAGTAAGGCCATTCGGCCCATCGAGTCCACTCCGCCATTCAATCATGGCTGATGGGCATTTCAACTCCACTTACCTGCATTCTCCCCGTAGCCCTTAATTCCTTGTGACATCAAGAATTTATCAATCTCTGCCTTGAAGACATTTAGTGTCCTGGCCTCCACTGCACTCTGCGGCAATGAATTCCACAGGCCCACCACTATCTGGCTGAAGAAATGTCTCCGCATTTCTGTTCTGAATTTACACCCTCTAATTCTAAGGCTGTGTCCACGGGTCCTAGTCTCCTCACCTAACAGAAACAATTTCCTAGCGTCTACCCTTTCCAAGCCACGTATTATCTTGTAAGTTTCTATTAGATCTCCCCTTAATCTTCTAAACTCCAATGAATACAATCCCAGGATCCTCAGCCGTTCCTCGTATGTTAGACCTACCATTCCAGGGATCATCCGTGCGAATCTCCACTGGACTCGCTCCAGTGCCAGTATATCCTTCCTGAGGTGTGGGGACCAAAACAGGACACAGTACTCCAAATGGGGCCTAACTAGAGCTTTCTAAAGTCTCAGTAGCACAACAGTGCTTTTATATTCCAACCCTCTTGAGATAAATGACAACATTGCATTCGCTTTCTTTTTCTTTTTTTTTGCCTTTTAATAGATATTTTTATTTTAAAAAATGAACATTTTTACAAGTTTATAAAAATAAACAAAACTCTCAGATATAAACATTGATATACAATTAGCTCAAATATACAATAGCCAAAATTTGACAAAAAAAACAAAACAACAAAAAAAACCGAAAAGAAAAAAAAACAAACAAACAAAACTCAACTATCTACTAATCTAACCTACAACTAACCAGGGTGTATATTTAAGTCTCTTACATGCTCGGGATGTGTTAGCATCAGATATAATAAAACCCGTATTCGTGCGGGATTCCTCCCCCAAGGGGCTGCGGACCAGCCAGGTTTGTAATCTCAATTAAATAAAAGCCCTTGTTAGGATAGCCGAAATATCTGTATTTATGTAATTCAAAAAGGGCTGCCATATTTTATAAAATAATTCGGTCTTTCGGTGCACCATATTTGTAAGGAAGTCAAGGGGAATACATTCCATAATTAGTCTGTGCCAATTTGAAAGTCCAGGGGGGCCCTCCGCCGCACAGTTCACCAAAATATTTTTCCTTGCACAGAAAGAAAGAATAGAAAATAGTCTCTTCCCATACGTGTCCAGGGAGGGAAAGTTCGAAAAGCCCAAGAGGAGAGATACGGGGTCCACTTTTATTTCCGTTCCTAAAATTTCTGTCAGGGTACTTGCTACTTTAGTCCAATATCTACGGATCTTATGACAGGTCCATAAGCAATGTACAAGAGTGCCCACCTCTATTTTGCATTTAGGACACATTGGAGATGCTCCTGCCTTAAATTTTGCCAATCGAACCGGTGCTATATGGGCCCTATGAAGTATCTTCAGCTGGATAGCCTGGGTTCTGTTACAAATAGTAATTCTTCTAGCATTTTCCCAGATATCATTCCACGTTCCTGTGGAGATTTCTAGTCCCAGATCCTGATCCCATGTTTTAAGCAGATTATCCATATCTCCCGATACTTCATCATGTAGTAAATGATAAATATTACTGACGGAAGATACCCCCACTGGTCGTAGAACACTACATTCTCTATCGGATTTATAAAGACTATCTAATAACGTAGTCTTCTTCTGTATAAAATCTCGAATTTGGAAGTATCGAAAGAGGTCTCCATTGGGTAATCCGAATTTCTGACGCAGCTGTTCGAAAGACATCAGGACCCCATCTTTAAATAAATCCCCGAGACATGAGATACCCCTGGATCTCCAGAGTTTAAAAGTGGCATCTGTTAACCCCGGTTGGAATCCCCATGCTCCCACTATCGGTGCATAGGGGGATGTTTTATGTGAATTACCCTCATTTTGCCGCATTATATTCCAAGCCTTGATTGTATTTAGTATTATAGGGTTTTTACAGTGATCTGTAATGATTTTCCTCTTGTCTGAGAATAAAAGGTTAATAAGTGGGTATTTTACTTGAGAAGCCTCAATGTCCAACCAGATTGATTGTGGATCAGACAAGACCCAATCAGCTATGTAACTTAATAGGGAACTTAATTGATATTTCCTAAAATCTGGGAAGTCCAATCCACCCCTTGCCTGTGGAAGCTGTAGCTTCTTCAGCTTAATGAGGGGCCGCCTATAATTCCAGATAAGGATACAGCCGTATAATTTACATAAAGCCGTCCTCGGCAGCATCACCGGAAGCATTCTCATAGGATATAGGAGACGGGGCAGGATATTCATTTTTTTTAATGCTATTCTACCCAACCAGGAAATTGGCAGGTCTCCCCATCGCTGGAGGTCCTGCCTTATCCTTTCCAATAAATACACAAAATTAGCCTTATACAACTGACCAAATACTGGAGTAATAAAAATGCCTAAATATAAGAAACCCTCCAGGGACCAGCGAAAGGGAAAAAGGGAACCGTCCGCTAAGCGGGGTATCATAGCAAGGCCACCCATTGGCATAGCCTCCGATTTTGAAAAATTAATTTTATAGCCTGAGGATGCACTAAATGTATTAATAACTTGGATTAAGCGAGGTATGGACATCAAAGGGTTACTGAGGAATAGAAGAACATCATCTGCATAAAGGGTAATTTTATGTTTACCTGTACCAATCCTTGGGGCCATTATATTAGGATCAGCTCGTATAGCTTCTGCTAGTGGTTCAATTATTAGCGTGAATAACAATGGCGAGAGGGGACATCCCTGATGGCAGCCCCTACCCACACTGAAGCTATCCGAGCCTAATCCATTGGTAACCACAACTGCTTTGGGATCATTATACAATGTTGAGATCCATTTGGTAAACACCTGTCCAACACCAAACCTCTCCAATGTGTAAAACAAATATGACCATTCGGCCCTATCAAATGCCTTTTCCGCGTCTAATGAAACCACTACTCCTGGTATCTTTCCCTGATGACAAGCTTGAATCATATTCAGAGCCCTTATAACGTTATTGGATGATCTACGGCCCTTAATAAACCCCGTCTGATCCTCCTTTATAATATGTGGCAGTATCCTTTCTAGTCTCAGTGCTAACGTTTTAGAGAGGATTTTAAAATCTACATTTAGCAAGGATATTGGTCTGTATGATGTACAATCTTCTGGGTCCTTTCCTTTTTTAAGGATAAGAGAGATATTTGCCTCTTTCAGCGAAGGCGGGATACAGCCCTGACTATATGCATAGTTATACATGTCCATAAGTGGACCAGCCAGTATTTCTGTAAATTCTTTATAGAATTCAGCTTGAAAGCCATCTGGGCCCGGCGCCTTACCATTTTGAAGGTGCGTAATTGCATCAACTATTTCTTGGGGTGTAAGAGGAGCATTTAGGACCGATACTTGTTCCGGAGTTAGGTCTGGAAAAGTCAAATTTTTAAAAAATGATTGCATCCTCTTCGTCCTATCTTCACAATCCTGTGATTTATATAACTCAGAATAGAATTCTCTAAAGGTCGCATTAATCTTTTTATGATCATGAGTCAAAATACCCGTACTTTCCTTGATAGACATAATAGTCTGAGGGGCCTTTTTTTCTTTGCAAGAAATGCTAAGTATCTTCACGGTTTATCGCCATATTCATATAACCTTTGCTTTGCAAATAATATTTCCCTCTTAGCCGATTGAGTAAGCGTAGTGTTTAGAGCTGTCCTAAGAGCTGTAATCCTTTGCAATTTAATAATAGAAGGTCTATCAGTGTATGCTGTTTCAGCCGCTTTTAAGCGGGCTTCAAGCAGACGCTGTTGTTCTCCCTTTAATTTCTTCTGGGTCGCTGAGTAGGAGATGATCAAGCCTCGCGTGTAAGCTTTGATGGTCTCCCACATCATTGACGGGTTGCTAGCTGTACCTGAATTAATTTCTAAAAAAGTTTTAAATTCTTGAGAGAAGTACTTTACAAATTTACTATCTTTCATTAAGAAGGGGTCCATACGCCAATGCCGAGGGGATGTCCCACTGTTCCTCGCCTTAGTTTCCATATATACAGTAGCGTGGTCAGAAATTGCTATATTACCTATTTTACAGGATGATATGGAATTTAAAAAAATCGAGGGGGCAAAAAACATATCAATTCTGGTATGACATTTATGTGGATTAGAGTAGAAAGAAAAATCTCTACCCTGTGGATGAAGACATCTCCATATATCTGCTAATCCTAATTCTTTATTCAGATCCATCAATTGTCTAGATCTGGGAGATACTCCTGCAGTACTCTTGGGAATCCTGTCTATTTCCGGATCCATAATACAATTAAAGTCTCCCCCTATAATTATATGACGGGCATCAAAAGCCATCAATTTTGAAAAGGCTTCCGTTATAAATTTAAAGGGGTGTGCCGGGGGGCAGTACAAATTTAAAATCCCATATTCCTCTCCATTTATGAGGGCTTTAATCAAGATATATCGTCCAGATTCGTCTTTTATCTGCTTTAGGATTTTGAAAGGGAAATTCTTCCGAACAAGAATAACAACTCCCCTGCTTTTTGAGCTAAAAGAAGAAAAAAAGGCCTGATCGAATCCGCCCTGTCGTAATTTCAAGTGTTCTTTATCTGACAGGTGTGTCTCCTGTAGGAGAGCTATATCAACTCTTTCCTTCTTAAGATTTGATAATATTTTCTTCCTTTTGAGTGGCGAATTACTCCCCTTGACAATCCAGGTGCACCACTTAACCGACTGATCAACCATAATCCTCTGGGCCAATCCGAGACCCCTCGGGAGGGGGAACCCTATCCAGAACATCCCGAGCATGGAACATGTAAAATTTACAAAAATAAAGCCTCTTTAATACACCCACAACAATACAGTAAAAAACTATTTCTAAATAAAAAAAATATAAAACGTATCTAAGTGGAGACTTTCCCCCTTGTTCCCAGGGGGCGTCACTTCCTCTCCAAAAGTCCCTCATATCCTCTCCCAACCAATGCACCACCCTTGACCCAGGCACTCCTCAATAAAATGAGGAGAATTCAAATATAATACAAAGCTAGAGTTAACAGTGAGCACCCCACCCCGACCCATACCAACACCTGGGTATATTTGGTAATGTTAATACCATATATAAACATATAACTATAAAATTACCACTTCAACAAATAATAATTAAATATGATAATACAAAATAACGAAGGGAAAACAACCCCGCTCCTAAAGACAGAGGTAAAATCGAATAAGGTAACCATCTCCCCCCACCAACATTAACCAAATCCCCCAGCTTATATATATACATATATATACATACACATACACACATATATATATATATATATATATATACATACACATACACACATACACACACATATACATACATCCCTCATATATACATAAAATAATAACAGAAAACAACTCCAAGGGGGGGGGGGGAGAAAATCAAATCCCTCTCCCCACCCCCCATGATAATATTAAGCAGTAAGGTAAGAGAAAAAAAAAGGGAGGGGATATAAACCAAAGCGGGGTGGGGGGGAAAGGCAAACCAACATCCATTATGTCCTACAGTTTATCTAAGAGAGTCCAAGAATTCCTTAGCCTTTTCTGGTGATCCAAAGTTATATACGGATCCTTCATGGTTAAAACGTAACATCGCTGGGTAGCGTAAGGAGTACTGAACATTTAAGTCCCTCATCGAATGCCTTCCTCTTTCGAACCAGAGCCGGGGAAAAGTCCTGAAATAGCATGATCTTGGATCCTTTGTAGATCATAGCTTGGGGGTCTTTTCCGAGATTTCTAGAGGCTTCTAGGAGTATCTGCCTCTCCCTGTAGCTCTGCAGCCGGAACAGGACCGGGCGCGGGCGCTGGTTCGAGCCGGGCCCGCGTATTGCTACCCGGTAGGCCCATTCCACCCTTACCTGGCCTGATCCAGCTTGCAGATTTAAAAGTTGTGGCAGCCACTGCTCCAGGAATGCTGTAAGCTGGCCTTCCTCTTCCCGTTCGGGAAGGCCCAGCAAACGAATATTTTTTCGGCGACCTCGATTATCGAGGTCATCAATATGATTTTCCAAGGTCCGGACTCGCTGCTCGAGAGTCCGGACCTGATCCACGGCCGATTGAGCGGTTGTCTCGGAGGTCGCGGCCTTTAGCTCCGCCCTTCCGACTCGGCGTTGAATTTCATCAATTTCACGGTCGTGCTTCTTCAGCGCGGCCGAAAGCGACTCCCAACGGTTTCTGGATTCGACAATAAAAGCATCGATCTTCGAGTCAAGCTTGGAAAGCATTTCTGCAAGGCTTGTTACTGTTGGTAAGTCCCCAGGGGCGGCTGTGGACGCCTCTGCTGCAGCTGGAGAGTGTGGGGGAGGGGTTCCTGCTTGCTGAGAGCTGCGGGCTCCCTTCCCTTTAGTCATTTTAACTTAGGATTAAGTTGTTTAAATGTAATATTACACAACTAATTGAGTTACTAAACTATTATAAATGGTTTGGTGAGCTTGGTAGGGGGTAGGTGACCCACTGTGCCCAAGTCTTGGGAGGAGCACTATAGACTCAGTCTTACTGGGTCACCGCCATCTTGGATCCCCGCATTCGCTTTCTTAATCACGGACTCAACCTGCATGTTTACCTTTAGAGAATCCTCGACTAGCACTCCCAGATCCCTTTGTACTTTGGCTTTATGAATTTTCTCACTGTTTAGAAAGTAGTTCATGCTTATATTCTTTTTTCCGAAGTGTTAGACCTCGCATTTGCTCACATTGAATTCCATAATGCCAGGAAAGAGTATGATCACATCATTGTCAGCACTCTGAGGTGGAATTTCTGGGATTCTTTCATTGGGAATGGAAGTCCTGAGATCCTTTTCAATAGTACTCTAAATTATAACTTGCTGAAAAATGTACAACAGCCGAACATTCAAAGTCTGCCAATTCCTATTGTTCTCAATCTCATCAAAATGTTTGGACTGACTTAATGTTGAAGGCTTAAATTATGTTTTTCCTTCACAGTTGCTCTAATTCCTTTCTCAAAAAGTCATAAACATTCTGAAGTTGAAGGCTTACTTTTCCAGGCTAGCCTTCAGCAATCTTAAATGCAGATCTCTCTTTCCATCCTCACAAGCTTGTTCTTTTAAATGTAAGTTTCTTACTTGTAGACTGTAGCAGCATATTTTCCTTGGCTAATAATCCACAAGCACTACAAGCACTGAGTATTTTAGTAAAAAAGTAATTGTTTTTACACTATCAAAGCATTTCTTTCATTCGGCAATTTCCAACTAGCAATGGTTGCTCCTGGATAGAGGATTGTTAGTGGCACTCCTACTTTTCTCTGAGTAATTCCCTGTTGTCCAATAGCAACTCTTGTTCTGTAACCATTTCAGCTTTATTTACTGTCTCTTTAAATGAAACAGTGTGTCTAATATTTTTGCCTTGTTTTAACCAAATCTTCAGCAGCAGCAGCAATTTCATTCTCTGCTGCTCTTTCCTGTTGTGCCCTGTTGTGATGGGTCACCTTTTATTCTTGGCTCTTCTTTCCTTACTGAGGCTGAAAGAATGGAATCTACAGCTCCTGTATCCAAATTACGTTCAGTTTCTTCACCATTAACAATGGTGTCAGCTAAATAGAAATTATCTGCATGTCAACATAACCAGGGCAGCTGAAATTAAAATACTTTCTGGAGCACCCGTTATATCTGGATATCCTGGTCCTCAGCATCATCAAACCTTTGGTCACTTGTCGTCTTCATTAAAAAAGACTTTTCTTGGAAAAGGCCCCTGTTCTGATACACATGCCCCTCAGTAATAGTGGCTAGGCAAAACTGCCACTTTGGGCATTGTCTGCACCATATTTCTTGCCACATCTCCTTCTGCTAGAGTGTGTCTTTTAATTTCTCATACCTTCTGTATTCTAACAAGAACTAAGTGTTCTGCACATTGATACTGTCGTTTGCCATGGTGTCTGATGTAGGGCCCCTCCATCCTCCTTTGCATTCAGTACAAAGAAGGCTGATGTAACTGTGGCCACACTCTGATAAACTCTGAAACTCTGATTTGTTAAGATCTCTGGCTTTAAAACATTGAATGATCCAGCCTCCACCACTCTCTGCAACAACACTCAAGCAAAGAAAAACTTATTCCTTATTTATCTGAAGAGGGATATATTTTTATCTTAAAATTGTGTCCCCTCCTAGCTCTAATGTCTCCCACAAGGAGAAGTATCCCCTCAACATCTACCCTGCCGTGGCAGAAGTGGATACTGAAGATGCTGGAGATTGGAGTCAAGTTTAGAGTATGGTGCTGGGAAAGCACAGCAGGTCAGGCAGCATCTGAGGAGCAGGAAAAATCGACATTTCGGGCAAAAGCCTTTTATCAGCCTTCCTGATGATGGGCTTTTGCCCAAAATGTCGATTTTTTTCCTGCTCCTCGGATGCTGCCTGACCTGCTGTGCTTTTCCAGCACCACTCTAATCTACCCTGCCATATCCAATTGGTCTCACTCAATAAGATGACCACTCATTCTGCTAATCTCTTGCCTGTCAAACCTTACCTCGTAAAGTAAGCTCCTCATTCCAAGAATTATTTGAGTGAACCTATTCTGAACTGCTCCTAATGCATTTATATCCTTTCCTAAATAACGAGATCCAAACAATACATTATTATTTCAGATATAGCCTCACTGTCAGCCTACATAACAAAAGTAAAACATCCTGACTTTTATATTCCACTCCACTTGCAATAATCAACAAAATTCCATTTGCCTTCTTAATACCTTGCTGTGTCTGCAGACTAAATTTATGCATTTTCTTTAAATTAAATTATTTAATTAAATAATTAAATAGAAAAGATATCACTCTATCACAACTGCAGAATGAAACCTTACTCCTATGGATCAGATAGAAGGAGCCTTTATTGAACAAAATGCCTTTGAAGCTCAAGGAGTTTGCTGATGCGTGAACACACACTGACAAGTTCCACATCAAAGCTTTGCCAGAGGTTATGAATTCAGCTCAAGTGTACTTCAGACCAGAGTAAATGCTGAGTAAGACCAAAACATCAATGAGGAGAAAGTGAGGACGGCAGATGCTGGAGATCAGAGTCGAGAATGTGGTGCTGGAAAAGCACAGCAGGTCACACAACATCCGAGGATCAGAAGAATCGTCATTTCGGGTGTAAGCCCTTCATTAGGAATCTTTGGCCAAAACATCAATGAGTAAGGACAATTCCAGTTCAACCAACATGAAGAAATAATTAATGCAACAACAATTTATCTAAGTTAGTTTAACTTTTCCACAACTCATCTACAACCGATTTTATCAAGGACTCCACCCTCCCATTCAACACTCTCCCATGCACAACCTCTCCCATCAGTCATACTACCCGCCCATTTAAACCCCTCCCACATCTGTGTCCTCCCCCATCACTGATCCTGCCTCACTGAAGTACACTCTTCCATCAGTTGATTTTTCTTAGTCTGGATTGACCAATGACATTTTCCACCATCATCCTGACTGAAATGATATAATGTTTCGCTGTAACCGAACTGGACCACCATTATCATTTGAGCTACTTGCATTCCCTAGAGCTCAGTCTAGAAATGCCTCCATTCTTGTTGGACTGAACATACATATCGCTGTAGGAAACTGCCCTGAACTTTTCTCCCTCGCTGCCCCTTAAAAGACTACTGTCTCAGTCGATATTAGGGTAGTTAACATCTCCATTATAAGAACTCAATGATATTTACACTTCCCAGTAATACCCTTACTGAATTCCTCCTCTATATCAATCCTGCTAGTTTGGTGGTCTTTAGACTCCACCAAGCAATGTAATTGCAGTCTTCTTATGTCTTTGGTCTAGCCAAATTGATTCTGCCCTTGAACATTCTGAACCACTCACTTTCTCCAGCACTGCAGTGTTGAGTTTAAATAAAATGCCACATCCTATTTTCCCCTTCCTATTTTTTTCTGAACACCTTGTGGCCAGGAATATTTAACATCCAGACTTGCAATTTCTTGAAAGAGGTTTCTGTTATCACCACAGTATCATGATCCCACAAGGCAATCTGCACCTGTGACCCTTTTATTAACTCCACACCTTGCATTTACACACATAGTGTAACCCTGAATTAGACATATCCACACCCCAGGGATCCTCAGACAGCATCTTCCAAACCCATGACCACTTTCATCTAATAGGATAATGGTAGCTGATACGTAGGAATACCACCACCTGCAAAATCCTATCCAAGCCACTCACCATTCTGACTTTGAAATAAATCATAATTCCTTCAGTGTCGCTGGGTCAAAATCCTGGAATCACCTCCTTTGGGACATTGTAAGTTTATCTACAGCACATGAACTGCAATGGTTCAAGAAAGCAGTTTACCACCTACTTCTCAAGGGTGACTCGGGACCACCTATAAATGCTGGCTAGCCAGCGATGCCCATATCTTATGAATTAAGGAAAAACAAATGGTGGCTTGATTAGAATCCCTATGTATGGAAACAGGCCCTTCAGCCTAACAAGTCCACACCAACCCTCTGAAGATCAACCCACCCAGACTCATTCCCCTATCCCCCATTTACCCCCAACCAATGCACCTCACAATGTAGATCTTTGGATTGTGGGAGGAAACCAGAGCACCTGGAGGAAACCCACACAAACACAAGGAGAGTGTCCAAGCTCCACACAGACAGCTGCCCGAGGCAGGAATCGAATCCAGATCCCTGGTGCTGTGAGGCAGCAGTGCTAACCACAGTGCCACCCCTGCCTTCAAACGCACTAGACCATGCAAGTCGCTAAAGAATCTACAAGCGTTGAAGCTATAAGTAGTTTATTGACCCAAAAGAGAAGAAACTATTTGTGGGATCTTTCTGTGTACAAAATGGTTACTGAGTTTCCAACTTTACACAGATCAAAAAATATTTTATTGACTGTAATGTACTTTGGAGTGAAATAAGGTCTTGAGAGACGTGATAGAAATACAAGTCTTTCTTTATTGTTATCATAAATATTCATACATTTATAGTGGCTCTGTCACATGATAGTCCAATCAGCCTATTCTAGATGCAAAATCAGTTTTAAAGAATCAATTTACCTCACTTTCAATTGATTCAATGTTCACACTTAACTCTGCAGCCCCTTGACATTTAGTTCTACAGTTCCTATAGAAACCAAAGTAATCGGCTCATCATCTTTGTGCCGATGCCTCAACACAAAAGAAACCTTCAGTCTCACTCAGCTGCAACAACAACCCGGGGTGCCAAGCTAATTGAGTTTTCAGCTACATTAACATGTACCCTCCCCCATCCTTCCCACCTCGCTCTTACACTCACCCACTGAGAATTTGCATTTCAACTGAATCTGCTTGAAATGGTACATTACACACAGATGCACTCCATTCCCCAAGCGAATAGTTACAAAGAAAATTCAATAAAATATTGAGTGTGAAAATAAGCTGGGTTTTTAACCCATGTGAATGCATGAGTCTAATAATGGAGCCAAGCAACAACAATTTGCACTGAAATAGCATCTTTGATGAGCCAGAGGCTCTTCACGGGAATGTAATCAAATAGAAGATATTAGGGCAAAATCTCAGTCAATTAGGTAATCTTTAAAAGGAAAAACAAGAAGGAAGCAAGATAGAGAGACAGAGAGGTGTAGAGAGAGGATTCCAGATCTTGGAATCTGGAATCTGTAAACAAGGATTTTAAAGTGGTCACTGCTGTAGAAATATTATTTGTGCCTTTGAGGATCTTGAGACTCAGGATGGATGAGCACAGGATGTTAACATTTATTGCACACAAATTACACACAGAACCATAATAGAGCAGAACTTCACTGGTGCCTCCTTCCATCTTGTTTCAGCCTCATATGATCTGGCATAGCTCCTTACTCACAAGCTCAATAGTGAATACAGTTAACTCTTCAGAAGACTTGGTTTCTCAGGGATTGTGAAGCTGGAAGAGATTGCAATGTTGGCCCTTTGTAATTACAGATTCCTGATTAAGAGGAATTCAAGGGTTGCCAAAGTTAGGCAGGAATCTGGAGCTGATGCTGCAATCAGTTCAGCCATGGGACTAATCAGAGGGCTGGGTCTAGAGGGGGATGATCTTCGGAGGGCTCGATGTGCGAAATGGCTTTCTTTCACGCTGTAGGCATTCTATGACTCTATGATCTTATTGAATATCAGCACAGGCTGATGAAGTTAATGACCTACCCTTGCTTCTAACTTGTTTGCTTATATATTTATAGATTACAAAGATAGGAAGGGGAAGACCCTGAAGTAATTTGAAAAACAAAGCTAAAGGGTGTCGAATTCAGGCATTAATCAAGGCTTGTTCAATGGTTGGATTGATGTGTGTTTGATTATGTTAGTTAGATTGCTGCTCTTTATCACTGTTTTTGATGGTTTAAGACTATGCATCAAAGCCGGAATACAAATTAAACAGAGGATATCCCAGAGGGAAGACCTGGGTTCTGGCTCAGACCAGGTATATATTAAAATTTTGTAGGTTCTAAGATGTTTTAAAATAATAGCAATAAAACTTTATTTGTAATCATTATAAGCTCTGCAATTTCTGCAATTAATCAGAAATCTAAGTAAACCAATGGATACATAACAAAACTTGACTACAAAGATGGTTGAGAAAAGTTTAACTTTATCAGATTCAGAGCAATTTATTATCCATTGCCATAAGACCCTCCCATTTTGTAGGCCTGATGGACTTTGGCATTCAAGATTACAATATTAAAACATTGCTTTGGAGCAGAAGCCTGGTGGAAGATCCAAACAGTTCTCACATGATACCTGTACAGTTGATACAGTCTTAGGCACTTTCAAAGAGTACATTGGGCCTAGAAAAGTGTGATGATAGAGCCATTTATATTCCATCAGCGATCCCAACAAAACAGTGAGCCCAAAAAATAATGCAGGCAGCATTACAGCATCATGTGTAAATTTGGTGCCCTAACTAATGAGTCAGCTCATAACCAATTAAATTGGTTCTGACCTCCACAATTATGAAATGCTTCGAGTCATGGTTCATATCAACTCTAGCCTCTCAGCCTACCATGATCCCTTGCAATTCGCCTACTGTATCAACAGGTCCACAGCAGATGCCATCTCCCTGGCCCTACACTCATCCCTGGAATATCTTCATAACCAGGATACCAACGTCAGGATGCTACTTATTGACCACAGCTCCTCCTTCAACACTATACTTCCAACCAAGCTATCTTCAGACTCCAAGACCTAGACCTCTACTCCGTCCTCTCCAAGTGGATCCTCAACTTCCTGACCCACAGACCGCAATCAGTGAGGATAGACAACAACATCATCACAGTGGCTCAGTTGTTTACACTGCTGCCTGACTGCACCAAGAACCTTGGTTCAATTCCCACCTCGGGCAAATGTCTGTGTGGAGTTTGCACATTCTCTCCGTTTCTGCATGGGTGTGCTCCAGTTTCCTCCCACAGTCCAAAAGATGTGCGGTTTAGGTGAATTGGCCATGCTAAATTGCCCAGAGTGTTCAGAGATGTGTAGGCTAGGTCCATTAGTTAGGGAAATATAGAGTAGAGGAATGAGTCTGGGTTGGATACTCTTTGGAGGGTTGGTGTGGACTTGTTGGGCCAAATAGCCTGTTTCAACACTGTAGGGGTTCTGTGATTTTATGATCTCCTCCACGACAATCCTCAACACTGGTACTCCACAGTAATGTGCACTCAGCCCCTTACCGCACTCCCTTTTCACTCATGACTCTGTGGCCAATTGTTGTCCTAGCTACATCTACAAGTTCGGTAACAATACCATTATTGTAGGCCGGATCTCAACGACAAGATGGAATACAGGAAAGAGACAGAGTGCTTGGTGGCTTGGTGTAAAGATAACAATCTGTCCCTCAATGTCAGCAAAACGAAAGAGTTGGCCAAAAGACTTCCATTCAGGATGCAAGGTTGAGGGCATGCCCCTATCTACATCAATGCTGAGGTGGATATTAGATTACTTACAGTGTGGAAACAGGCCCTTCGGCCCAACAAGTCCACACCAACCCGCCGAAGCGCAATCCACCCAGACCCATTCCCCTACATTTACGCCTTCACCTAACACTACGGGCAATTTAGCATGGCTAATTCACCTGACCTGCACATTTTTGTGTCTGCGGGAGGAAACCGGAGCACCCGGAGGTAACCCACGCAGACACGGGGAGAACGTGCAAACTCCACACAGACGGTCGCCTGAGGCGGGAATTGAACCTGGGTCTCTGGCGCTGTGAGACAGCAGTGCTAACCACTGTACCACTGTGCCATCCATATCTTTGGTGAATTTCTGCAGTGCAACGTGTAGATAGTTCACACAGCTGCTACTGAGCATCAGTGGTGGGAGTAGATGGCTGTGGATGTTCGAGAGCATCGGGTTCCTTGGAGTGACAATCACCAATAATCTGCCTTGGACCACCCACATTGATGCGACAGTCAAGAAAGTACAGCAGTGCCTCCACATTTTCAGGAGGCTAAGGAAATTTGGCATATCATTAAAGACTCTTACCAATTTTTGTAAATGCACCATTGAAATCATTCTATCTGGGTACATCACAGTTTGGTATTGTAACTGCTTTGTAAGAAACTACAAAGAATTGTGAACACAGCCCACTCTGTCACACAAGCTGACCTTCCATCCATTGATTCCATCTAGACTTCTTGCTGCCCCTGGAATCAAAGACCCCTCCCACTCCAGGTATAATCTCTTCCAACCTCTTCCATCAGAGAGAAGATAAAAAAGCTTAAACATAAGGGACCAAAAGATTCAAGACAGCTTTTCCCCGCTGTTATTAGACTTTTGAATGGATCGCTCAAATTTCACATTTAATGTTGACCTTGCTTTTCATGTACCCGCTCTGCAGCTGTAACATTGTATTCCTTGCTCTGTTCTATTACCCTAATGCACTTTGTATGGTTTGATCTGCCTGTACTGCACTCAAAACAACTTTCAAGGTACATGTGACAATAATAAATTAAATCAAATCAAATCAAATTGACTTCACTTCCACAAGGGAGACATGGCTCCTGGAGAAATACTCAATAGGTCTTTCTATCTTCTCGTCGTCTTTTTGCAAGAGCACAGCACCGACACCCATATCACTTGTATCGATAGCCATTCTGAATGACTTTGCATAAATCGGAGTGGTTAATACAGGGGCAGTGATTAATACAACTTTCAAGCTGTCAAATGCTTTCTGATAGTCTGCTGTCCACTGAAACTTCTTGCTTTTCTTTATCAATTCAGTGAGTGGAGCAGCCACACTGTTAAAGTTTTGTACAAATTTTTGATGAAATCCATTCAATCCCAGGAACCATAGTACTGCTCTTTTTTGTTGATGGTGTGGGAAACTCCCCAGTTACCTACGTTTTTGCATCCCGTGGGGCCATTTGTCCATATCCAATAACATGGCCCAGGAAAGTGACTTGGGCTCTGGCAAAATTCACCTTTAGCCAGGTTTATCACCAAATCCAGCATTCCGAAGTCAATCGAATGAGTCTGATAAATATTGTAAATGTTCCTTCCATTTGTAACTAAAAATCACCAGGTCATCAATATATATGACACAGTTGGGTAATTCATCAATTACCTCATTGGTTAGTCTCTGAAATGTGGCTGGCACATAATTGGTAAGTTTGCAGATAACACCAAAATTGGAAATGGAGCAGACAGAAGGTTACCTCAGATTACAACAGGATCTTGATCAAATGGGCCAATGGGCTGAGGACCAGAAGATGGAGTTCAGTTTAGATAAATGTGAGGTACTGCAAATCAGAGCAGGACTTATACACTTAATGGTAAGGTCCTAGGGAGTGTTGCTGAACTAAGAGACCTTGGAGTGCAAGTTCATAGTTTCTTGAAAGTGGAGTCGCAGGGAGATAGGATAGTGAAGAAGGCATTTGGTATGCTTTCCTTTGTTGGTCAGAGCATTGAGTACAGGAATTGGGAGATCATGTTGCTGCTGTACAGGACATTGGCCAGGCCAATTTTGGAATATTGCGTGCAATTCTGGCCCCCTTCCTACCAGAAGGATGTTGTGAAACTTGAAAAGAGTTCAGAGAAGATTTTCAAGGAAGTTACCAGGTTTGGAGGACTTGAGCTACAGAGAGAGGCTGAATAGGTTGGGGCTATTTTCCCTGGAGAGCCGAAGGCTGAGGGGTGACCTTATAGAGGTTTATACATGAGAGGCATGGATAGGATAAATAGACAAGATCTTTTCCATGGGGTGAGGGAGTCCAGAACTAGAGGGCATAGGTTTAGGGTGAGAAGGGAAAGATATAAAAGACACCTAAGGGGCAACTTTTTCATGCAGAGGGTGGTACATGTATGGAATGAGCTGCCAGAGGAAATGATGCAGGCTGGTACAATTGCAACATTTAAGAGACATCTGGGTATTTGAATAGGAACGGTTTGGAGGGATATCGGCCAAGTGCTGGCAAATGGGACTAGAATAGGTTAGGCTATCTGGTCCGCATGGATGAGTTGAACTGAAGGGTCTGTTTCCATGCCATACATTTCTATGACTATATGACTGAACATTGAAAAAAATTCACAGTCTCAGCAATTCAAATCAAATCTGCCATGTTCAATTTAAAGTGGTTACACAGAAATGCACTCATTGACACTGGCTTGCGGACACAGTTTGCTCAACCAGTTCCACTGCAAGGACTACAGACAAGGAGGCCTTGGCAGTCTCATTAACATGTGCCCATTATGGTTTATTAGGTTTTACCATTGGGACACTGAGTACAAGAACAACGAAATAATAAGATGCTGATCTGTTCATAGTTGGAGTATTATATTCAGTATTAGGCAGCACACTTTAGCAAAGATGTGAAGGTATTGGAGAGATTAATGAGGATGGTGTCAGGGATGAGGAAATTCAGTTCAGAAGATAAATTCAAAATGCTGGAACTGTTTTCCTTGGAGAAGAGTAGGCTGACTGGAGATTTGATAAAAGTGTTCAAATTTATGAGGCATCTGGACTGAGTAAATCAAGGTAAATGTTTCCCTTTGTAAAACGATTGAGAATGAAAAGGTGCAGATTTAAAATAATTAGTAAAAGAAGCAAAACTTATTTTGAGTCACAGAGTCATGCAGCATGGAAACAGACCCTTCAACCTAACATGTCCATGCTGACCAACTTTCTCAAACTAAACTAATCCCACTTACCTGCATTTGGCCCATGTCTCTCTAAACCTTTCCTATTCATGTACCTATTCAAATATCTGTTAAATGTTGTAACTATATCTGCATCTACCACTTCCTCCAAGTACGAGCCACCCTCTGTATGAAAAAGTTGTCCTTTAAGTCCTTTTTAAATCTTTCCCCTCTCACCTTAAAAATATGTCCCCTAGTTTTGAACTCTGCCACCTGAGGGAAAAGACCTTGGCTGATCACCTTATCAATGCTCTTCATGATCTTGTAAACCTTAATAAGGTCACCCCTCAGTGCTCAGTCAAGATTGGTAGTTCCTCAGTGTCTTTCCTAATCCATGTTGGTGTGCAGGCACTTATATTCAGTGATAACCTCTGCCATCAATATTATCCATAATTTTCTGTCACCTCGGCAAATCTCCAAGTCTGTTCCAGTTTCAGGAACGATCATATTCCAGTCTGCTGTAAAAACTGTACCTTAGACAGGTTCACATGCTGTGCAACCAAAGACCAAAATCTTTGGTAGTCAACCACTTCCAGTCCTGGATTCAACTTGAAGACCCCACTGGAGCTCACATTAACATGATTGATTGTGCAATCTATATACACCAGCATTCTTCCTTATTTACTGGATTTAAGGAGATCAAGAGATACTCTCTTGCCTCTCAGCTGACATGCCAAGTCCAGCAGATACACTAAATTTGAAATGGCTTCCATTTCCTATTATGATGGAGTGTTGCAGCAACTGAAATGCCTACAGACTGATGGCATCATTGAGGACTCAGTTCATCTCTGCAAATACCTCAGTCATTACACAATGCAATTGATGAACGAGCACTGTCAACTTTAAGGTGGTCCCAAAAGCTGTAATTCTAGACATGCATCTGCTTCAGCATAATTTCACAATTAGACAATTTTCACAAATCTTGATATGTAACGAAGTTATCTTCAGATATCTCTCGAAGTGTAAACTCAAGTATCATACAGCTTCTGTGATATATGGTAGTGTGTTTCAGTAACTCTGAATGCCTTATGGACTAGGTTTAGCAACTAGCACATTCCAGAAAATCATTTCCTCAGCCTTGTCAGAATTTGAGGGCATGTTCAACAACTTGATGATATCATTGTTCATGGAGGGGACAAAGCAGAATTTGATCTGTGGTTATCAGCGGAGCTTCCTCAATTGGTAAATCACATTTTCCATCAACAATGATTAATGCACACCGGCAGCACCTACGGTTAGCTTCCTGAGTGCAGAACATCAGTAGCTGGAGTAAAACCAATACAAGACAACATCAAGTTTGTTCATGCACTTCCAACCACATATAATTGTTCCTCAGTACCTCCTATGTTTATTACTAACTTGCGCCTAACCATGCAGTGATTATGGGGCCACTTCAGAAGCTACAACACAATGGGGAGGGCAATTCATTTCGTAAACAGTGTTTGAAATGTTAAAAGATAGCATCTCCACCAGTCCTCTCATTGTTCAGCCCAAACCGAGAAAGGGGTGTCACAACAGATGTGGCAGAAAATTTGATTGTCGCTGTCCTCTTATAGTACATTAAAGGAATTGAATGACTGCTGATGGATTGCACACATTGGCAGAAACCAAACACAAATATTCAGCAGGAGAATGGGAATATCGCTGCATCCACTCTTGTGCACATTTCTTCGTTAGAAAAATCATTCTGCATTAATCAGCAAGTACTGCCTACATTGTTAACCATGTCAGGATCTGGTCATCAACCTCTCCAGATCTATTGATGTTGAGATTGTAGTCATCAATACAACATTGAGGTAGAAAATCTCACAAGTTCATGCAACTGAGCAGCTGACAGACTGAGTCATGCTATTATCAAAGACAGTTTGAACAATGACAATGTAATTTGTGATATTGAAGACTACAAAGCTGCAGTGATTTTGCAAACAATTACAAATCCTGTTCGATGAGAATGAACTGAAGGCAGAATCAGCAAATAAGCCAAGAGCATAAAACGAAGTGGATTTTGGAATAGTGGATAAAGTAGTCCCTACCACAGAGTATGCAATGAACTTGCATTATTTGGTGATTACTGTATCTCACGTGGAGTTTCAGGAGTTATCCTGAAAGTGCTGCAGCAACGCATATTGATTCTTGCAAAAAAAGGATACGTGGGTGATGTGACGATGGAAGCAGTCTGGTGACTAGCTGTCGTTTGCTGAATAACAGAGTTTATTGGAAACCACAGCTAATATACTCAGTGGGAGATCAGTTTAACCATGTTCTGCACTGCTACAACCAACCCCATGACTAACAAAACAATGGCAACAACTCAAAGTACTGCCATGACTTAACTGGGAAGAGTGCACTGATAATCATGCCCTAGTTTCCCCAAGATCTCCCAAAATGTATATTATCCTCATGGGATCATCAAGAAGACTAACTTGTCTGACTGCTTTACAGGGCGAAAACAATCCATACCAGGTTTCAACATTCACAGAAAATAATTCTACTGTGAACATCCATAATTTTAACAGATGGCAGAGGAAAGAAGGGATTACTAAACTATTCTGATGTGAGTTAAACTATACTCCTCTGATTCCCCCAAGTACACCAACACACACAAAGAACAAAGAACAGTACAGTGCAAGAACAGGCTCTTCAGTCCACCAAGACTGTGCTGACACATGATGCCTTTCTTAACTAAAAGACTAAAAATATTTTGCCTCAACATGGTCCATATCTCTCTATTCCCTGCCTAGTCATACATCTGTTGAGATACCTCTTGCATTGTTGCTATTGTATCTGCCTCCATCACCTCCTCTGCACATACCACCCTCTGTTGAAAAAACTTTCCATTCACATCTCCTTTAAACTGACTCCCTTTTACCTCTGAGTAATTGAAATTTCTACCCTGGGAAAAAGACTTCAGCTATCCATTCTATCCATGCCTCTCCTAATTTTGTAAACTTGTTTCAGGTCACCCCTCATCCTTTGATGTCCAAGTGAAAGCAAACTAAGTTTGTCTAATCTCTCTTGATAGTTAATACCCTCCAAACGAGGCAACATCCTGGCAAACTGTTTCTGTATCCTCTCCATAACCTTCTTGTCATGTGGCGACCAGAACTGTACACAATACTCTAAACGTGGCCGAACTAAAGTTCTGTACAACTGCAACATGACTTGCAAATTTTTATACTCTATGCAATGACTAATGAAGGCAAGCAAGCTACAATCCTTCTTGGCCACCTTGTCCACTTGTGTTGTGACTTGCAGCAAGCTGTGGGCCTGTACACCTACGTTGCTCTGCATGTTGCTGATAGTAAGGGTTCTTCCATTTACTGCATGCTTCCCACCTGCATTAGATCTTCCAAAGTGCCTCACTTCACATTTGTCCAGTTTAAACTCCATCTGCCATTTCTCTGCCCAAGTCTCTAGCCTATCTATACCCTGCTGTATCCTGTGGCAATCATTCTCACTATCTGCAGCTTCCCCAATCTGTGTTGTCCACAAACTCACTAATTAGGCCACCTATATTCTCGTCCAAATCATTTATATACATTACAAGCAATAGCGGTCCCAAAATCGATCTCTGTGGAACATCAATCAGAAAAACATCCTCCCATTGTTACTTTCTGTCTTTTATAACTCAGCCAGTCCTGCATTTATTTTATAGGCTCACCACTATGTGATTTCACTTTTTGTAATAGCCTGACATGTGGTACCTTGTCAAAGGCCTTGCTAAAGTCCATTTTGGGTAGAAGTCACATCTTATCAGGTGTTATGATAAACCAGTTGGACTACAACTGGTGTCATGTGACTTCCGACCTTGTCCACACCAGTCCAACACTGGCACCTCCACATGAAAGTCCATTTAGACAACAACCCTCATCATCCCTCATCAATCATTTGTGTCACTTCCTCAAAAATTTCAATTGAGTTTCTGAGACATAACCTTCCCCACTCAAAGCCATGCTGATTATCGCCGTATTTTTCCAAATGTGAATTCTCCCTAAGAATCTTCTCCAAGAATTTCTGATGTATGGCTCACCAGCCTGTAATTTCCCCTTTAGTCCTTCGTAAACAAAGGGACAGCGTTGGTTAATCTCCTGTCAGCTGGGACCTTTCCTGTGATGAGAGAGAAGACGAAGAAATCATACAAGGCCCAGCAATTTCCTTACCTGCTTCCCGTGATATTCTAGGATAGATCCCAACTGGTCCTGGGGATTTGACTACCTTAATGCTTTTTAAAATGCCCAACACCTCTTTTCTTACATAGAGTCATAGAGATATACAGCAGAGAAACAGACCCATTGGTTCAATTCGTGTTAAATTGTTTCTCAGTTTCTTTTGATGTTAGCAATGATGACACGCTGTTCTCTCCAAAACATTGATCACTCTTCCCTACAACACTATATCCTGCATTCTGTCTATTACCTTGAAGTACTTATGTAAGGTATGATTTGCCTGTATACCATGCAAAACAGTACATTTCACTGTATCTCAAATATATAAAGCCAATCAAATCAAATCAGTTCCATGGTTGACCAGGTCAACAACATAGGAGAAAGTGAGGACTGCAGATGCTGGAGATAAGAGCTTAAAAATGTGTTGCTGGAAAAGCACAGCAGGTCAGGCAGCATCAAAGGAACAGGAGAATCAACGTTTCTGGCATAAACCCTTCTTCAGGAATGAGGAGGGTGTGCCAAGCAGGCTAAGATAAATGTAGCAAATGATGTGTGTGGAGGTGCAGGTGAATTTCTGGCAGATATGGAAGGATCTGCATCCGCTGCACCCGATGTGGCCTCCTCTATATTGGGGAGACAGGCTACCTACTTGCGGAACATTTCAGAGAACACCTCTGGGACACCCAGATCAACCAACCCAACCACCCCATGGCTGAACACTTTAACTCCCCTCCCACTCTGCCAAGGACATGCAGGTCCTTGGCCTCCTCCATCGCCAGACCATGGCAACACGATGCCTGGAGGAATAGTGCCTCATCTTCCGCCTAGGAACTCTCCAACCACAAGGGATGAATGCAGATTTCTCCAGTTTACTCATTTCCCCTCCCCCCACCTTTTCTCAGTCCCAACCCTCGGACTCAGCATCGCCTTCTTGAGCTGCAATCTTCTTCCCGACCTCTCCGCCCCCACCCCCAGTTCCGGCCTATCACCCTCACCTTAACATCCTTCCATCTATCGCATTCCCAACGCCCCTCCCCCAAGTCCCTCCTCCCTACCTTTTATCTTAGCCTGCTTGGCACACCCTCCTCATTCCTGAAGAAGGGCTTTTGCCCAAAATGTCAATTCTCCTGTTCCTTTGATGCTGCCTGACCCTCTGCGCTTTTCCAGGTCAACAACATCTCTTCTTTTTAGAATTCTCCCTTTTAAACTTTCTTGTTTTCTCCCTTACACTCAGAGAAAGGAAAGACGAATAGTTTCTGTTGCTGGCTATGGAGGTCTCCAACTGTTCTGCTCTTCCAGATTAGATTAGATTTGCTACAGTGTGGAAACAGGACCTTCGGCCCAACAAGTCCACACTGACCCTCCAAAGAGTAACTCACCCGGACTCATTTCCCTACATTTACCCCTGACTAATGCACCTAACACTGTGGGCAATTTCCCATGGCCAATTCACCTGCACATCCTTTGGACTGTGGAAGGAAACCGGAACATCCGGAGGAAACCCACAGAGAATGCGCAAACTCCACACAGACAGTAGCCTGATGGTAGAATTGAACCTGGGTCTGTAACAAACCGCTGCTGTATCAATCCAAAGGCTATCATCCAGGAGCCTTCCCTTCACTCAAAAACTCCTGGCACTGCTCTGATTCAATAATGTATCAATCTCACTGCTCCAACAGCCACATTGACTTTCACAGTTAAAAATGTGCACGACTTGCAAATCTCTCCAGATCCAGATACTGGACTACGTAGCGTTTTGATTTCCACTTCAGTTTATAGTCCCAAAAGGCAAAATGAAATTACCCATTGTGGGAGACATTCTTGGGAAAGTGCAAGTAGCTCCTAGCACTTAACATTTTATATTCGTTGTTCATTTACTTGGTTGGAAATTATTCCAACATATTCCAGAACAACCATTTCAAAAGTGGCACTTCAGACACTTTGTTCACAGAATGGGGCTTACACAGACTAAAATGACAGACAATTGACCCCAGTTTATTTCTAATCAGTTCTCGTAATTCAAAGTTAAGGAACTCAGTGCCATCTGGCATCACCATGCAACTTGCAATTGAATGTTGGCACTGAACAATTCAGCATATGATCCAGGACAGCCTGAAAACATCGAAAAATCCATTCATTTTCTACTCTACATATTTCACTGCACCCCATGGTCCCTGACTGGAAAGACACCAACCCAAATTATGATAGGACACAACTTTTGTATGCCCTTTCCATTCTTAAGCTGTCACCACCAGTCAATAAAAATATCAGAATAAAAGCAGAAGAAGCTACAAATTAACAAGGCAAAGCAAAGCACATTTTGACAAACAGAGTTAAAAATCACACAACACCAGGTTATAGTCCAACAGGTAGGCACGAGCTTTCAGAGGGCCGCTCCTTCATCAGATGAAGGAGCAGCGCTTTGAAAGCTAGTGCATCCAATTAAACCTGTTGGACTATAACCTGGTGTTGTGTGATTTTTAACTTCGTACACCTCAGTCCAGCACCGGCATCTCCACATTTTGACAAACAGGCAAGTGCAAAAATAAATCTCAAGATGGAGTCAGTGATTGGGTTCACATCAAATATTCAAATCACAACCATAAGTTGCATCATCTCCATCAGGAGCAGATTGTTGCTTAGTACGAACACTCAGATGGAAAACACCAAGTGTTTAGATATTTGACAGCGATCTTTTCAAGGGAAATGATGATGAGGATCCATTTCCTTTCCTGATGGCTTATGTAGGTCATACTTCTCAATCAATTTTGCACAGCACTGTGTTAAACTTGTGGACCTACTTGTCAGTCAAAGAGACTTTCATAACATAAGGACCATTACTGTCTTTAGAGCAATCAGACAAGCCGAACTCTAAGAAATAATGACATTGTTTGCAAATACATTTTTAAAATAATAGTTAAAGGAGTGAGGAGAATGTGGACTGTTCAATACTTTTGGCTGATGTGAGCTTCTTTCCATTAGTCTGCTAGGTAACAGAACATTATGTTTAAATGTGAAGGATAATGAGTTAATTAAACTGTAAAGCATCCAGAGAGAAGACCTGAGTTCTGGTTGAGATCAAATGGATGTTGAAATCCTTTGGGTTCTGAGATAATTTAAAGTAATGTGAATGTACCTGCTGTAATAATGGAACCATTACCACATCAGCACTGTCCTGAGATGAAATAGACATTTGAGTATTCAGCAAACTGACAAATACTGAACTGCAGGTGAGCAAACGGGTGGTAGGTGAACAGGAGTCTGTATGAGTTCAGATTTGTGCAACTGAGCTTTGGATAAAATGAGGGTAAAAAGATTTTGAATGTGAGAGGTCAATCATGAGAAGAGTAGAACACAGTCTATCCTGCAATGAATGCACATCAGCTGACAGTGAAATACACACTGACTGTGAAATACACACTGACTGTGAAATACACACTGAATGACAGTGAAGTACACACTGGCTGACAGTGAAGTACACACTCACTGACAGAGAAATACGCACTGACTGACAGTGAAATACATACTAGCTGACAGTGGAACCCCCATTGGCATCCAGTGAAGCTGGATAACAACAACTTCATGACTATTTTTTCCACACCAGCCATTACTGCTAGGATTTAATAGATAAAGTTTTTTTAAAGTGACAACAAAAATTATGGTTACCCCATAAAAGAGAAAAAAGAAAGGTGCTGCACAGAGAGAAATGACATGCAGGTTTAATAAAAATCTGTTGGATAAAGGTTTAACAGAAATATCCAGAAATGAATCGATCATTGGTGTTTGAGGATGTTTGTTATGTAATGACACAGATTCTTGATATTTCATTTTTACAGAGACTGTGATTGTGTTCCACCCAATAGCTGTGAACTGTGGAAGTTTCTATTTTCATCCCTCTTGTAATAGGAAAGATAATAGAATCTTTACTCAACAGTGCAATAGAGAAGCATCATGAAACTGAGACTATAATAAAGAATAAGCAAAACACGGGCTTCAAAGCAGAATATTTTGCTTCACAATCCTTATTTGAAAATGTAGCAGAGAGAGCAGACAGAGACGATGTGATAAACGTGATAAACATGGAGTGTCAAAAACCCTTCAATAATTTACCACAGAACAGGCTCATAAATAAGATCAAACCATGTGAAATTATGGGGGATGTAGCAGAGTGGATACGAATCTGGTTACAAACCAAAACACGAAGCCAGGGTTAAAGGGAATTGGGAAGGTAGAAAGTGACATTCCATAAGGACTTTTATTTACACAGAAATCAGAATAACAATATCATGATGCGTAGGCGCCACCAACTTGGCAATATATTTAATACTGAGGGAGATAAAGTATACAAAAGGGTTTATCAACTGAGCAGAATAAATTTCTAAATAATGAAATGATTTCGAACGAGGAGATATAGACTCATGAAAAGTAAGAATCTCTAATGGGTAGATAAGCACTGGGACCTTGGAAATATAGACTCATAAGAATTTAGAATCATATAGCATGGAAACAGGCCCTTCCACCCAACTCATACATGCTGACCAAGTTTTCTAAACCGAACTCGTGCCATTTACCAGTCTTTTTGCTCATATCCCTCTAAACCTTTCCTTCACATGTACCTCTCCAAATGACTTTTAAACGCTGTAATTGTACCTGCCTCTACCACTTTCTCCGGCAGCTCATTCCATATACACACTTACTCATGGAGCATTAAAAGCAGCAATGGAACCAAACCAGGCTATCAAATGTAACCACTGCACCAACAGATTGTCAAATTTTAATATCATATTTTAGGTCCACCATCATTTCAGGGGATGACTTTTAGATTTCAAAAGTATGTAAGTAGCGTATTGTTGAAAAAGGACACCGTTTGTTAAAACTGTTCATTTTGTATTTATCAGGAGAATTTGAAAGAACAACAGTTCAACAGGAAAACCAGCATTTATGCTGTATGGGAGGAGATTGCTGATTGGTTAGCAAGTGGACTCTGATTGGTAGATATGTTACTGTGGAGAATGCATCATTCAATAACAATTGACAGTTAACTGCTGCATTCTTTCGTGCCCTGTGCATGTTTCAACTCAACTCATTTTTCAGGGTTTCGTTGCTCTGAAAGTCAGAATCAACCCACTTGGTTTAAGATTTAAATAAAGACAGGCAAAACTGATTGACAGATAACAGCCCACACACTAAACATGGTCCACTTCCTGTCAAAAGAGAAGGACCAGCAAAATAAAACAATAATAAATCCTATAAATAATTTAGAAAAGCTTGTTTGGTCAAGGAGTGTTGAAAATGTGGAGCTCATTATTGTGGTTGAGGAAGAAAGAAATAATAATGAGGAAATTAGAAAAATGCGTGAGGGAGAAATGAGGGAGGAAGGAGTGGAAGGTGATGCTGCCAGGATGATATGAAGTCGAGTGAAAGCTGGTTCATGTGGAGCACAAATGTGGGATTTGATTCAGGAGGCTGAATGGCCAGGCTCTGTGCAGTATTTTGATGGAAGATTTTAAGTATTACTAGGATAAGATTCCATAAACACAGCAGTTCATCAATGTCCTTCCCACACTCTAATGCTGAGATGAAACACAAAAAAAAACTAGCATCCAGGATCAGCAGGTAATAGGATAGCAAATAGAACATAGAACAGGACAGCACA
This sequence comes from Chiloscyllium plagiosum, assembly GCF_037043375.1. NCBI lineage: Eukaryota > Metazoa > Chordata > Chondrichthyes > Orectolobiformes > Hemiscylliidae > Chiloscyllium > Chiloscyllium plagiosum. The sequence continues at coordinate 87,191,872 of NW_028270149.1, read as the reverse complement.
GGAATAGGCTCATAGGCCTGCCATGTCTGTGTCAATCATGATGCTATTTGAAACATATCCCATTTACCTGCATGTGGTCTGTATCCTTCTATTCCCTGCCTGTTCATTTATCTGTCTAAATGCCTCTTAAACATTACTATCAGATCTGCCTCCAATGGCAGTGCATTCCAGGTATTTATCACACTCTGTGTAAAACATTTTCCTAGCACATCTCCTTTAAACCTTCCCCCTCTCACCTTAAATCTATGCCATCTAGTTTTTGACATTTCCATTCTCGTGAAGAGACTCTGACTATCCACCTCATCCATGTGTCTCATAATATTATTATGTCCTTCTATACAGGTTGCTCCTCAGCCTCCAATGCCGTAGCAAAAACAACTCAGCCTCTCCTTATACCTAATGCGCTCCAATCCAGACAACATCCTGGTAAACCACTTTTGCAGCCTTTCTAAACCTCCACATCTTTCCTATAGTGTAATGTCCAGAATTGCATACAGTACTCTAAATGTGGCCGAACTAAAATCTTAAACAGTTACAACTTGATTTGCTAACTTTTTTACTCAATGCCCCAACAAATGAAAGCAAGCAAGCCATACCTCTTCGCTACTATCTATACTGCTTGTTTTGGTACTTCCAGAGAGCTGTGGACTTGGACCCAAAGAAACCTATGTATGTCAATGCTCCTCAGGGGTCCTGCCATTTTACTGTATACTTTCCCCTTGCATTTGACCTCCCAAAATGCACCACCTCACACTTGCCCAGATTACATGCTCTCTGCCATTTCACCCCCTAACTCTATTCTGTGGAAGGGTCACCAGACCCAAAATGTTCTCTACCAAACCTGCTGAGCTTTTCCAGCAACTTCTGCAGACAGATATTTACAAAACCGAGTCTACAGAAATTTGAAATAGTGAGCAGAATATCTAATGAACAACAAAAAAGCATGAAAGAGCATCACATTATGTACCAACCTGTGCAAGGTGACAGAAATTGGAATTAACTTTTAAGATCTTTGGGAGTGAGAAATCAAATTAGTGAATATTTAGTGATTGAAACAGGCATGCTGTGTGCTGATTAGAACAGTGATTTGGGAAATACCTACACTGTGGAAATGCTGATTAAAATGATCCCTGATATATGGAGAAACAAGCAAAAGGTTTCTTCAGGACCTTAGTGTGTGTTTCAGTCAGAGAATGATGCAACATACCAACCACTTGCCCTGTTCAGTATGAGTCAGCTGATCTCTGCTTTGGTGATATGTCAAAGTGAGTGGTAGTACTTTTCCCTCTGAGTTAGAAGATCATTGGGCAAGTATCATTTCTGCAGCAAGACATAGGCGTGTCTGTGCCATGTCTTAGGCCAACTTGTGCCCAAAACCTCCAGCACCTTGAGAGCGACAAGAAGCTTTCTGGCGGACGTGATGTGCTAATATACCCAGCATCCCAGTGTGCATGCCCATCAGTGTTGTCCTATAGACTATTCCACTAAGGAGATCATCGCAGACCCTTGCAGCAGAACTTATTTGCAACTTTGCCATTTGGTGACCTGGCAGATAAACCTGGCTTATCGCTTACCTACCTGCTACCTGCTTACAACTGGATGAATCATCTTGTGTACACCCCAATTGCATATATGTCCTTTATTGTTCAGAGCATTGAGTATAGGAGTTGGGAGGTGATGTTGCAGCTGGACAGGACATTGGTTAGGCCACTTTTGGAATATTGTGTGCAATTATGGTCTCCCTGCTATCACAAGGATGTTGTGAAACTTGAAAGGAATCAGAAAAGATTTACAAGGATGTTGCCAGGGATGGAGGGTTTGAGCTACAGGGAGAGGCTGAATAGGCTGAGGCCGCTTTCCCTGGATGTTATAGAGGTTTATAAAATCATGAGGGGCATGGATGGGTACACAGACAAGCTCTTTTCCCTAGGGTGGAGAGTCCAGAACTAGAGGGTATAGGTTTAGGGTGAGAGGGGAAAAATTTAAAAGGGACCTAAGGGTCAACTTTTCACACAGAGGGTGATGCATGTATGGAATGAGCTGCCAGAGGAAGTGGTGGAGGCTGATACAATTGCAACATTTAAAAGGCATCTGGATGGGTATATGAGTAGGAAAGGCTCAGAGGGATATAGGCCGGGGATGGTAGGTGGGACTAGCTTGGGTTGGGAATCTGGTCGGCATAGACAGGTTGGACCAAAGGGTCTGTTTCCGTGCTGTACATCTCTATGACTCTTTGACTCTAAGTCTTTGAGGTATGTGCCCTGCCTGGCTCTGAATTTGAAATTGTGAGCAATAAAATCCAGAGAGGAAAGGTGGCTGAGGCAAGGGGCAGGAGGGCCAGTGTGACGATGCCATCAGCAGTTTGTGCATCATACCCACAACAAGAAGTGGGTGGGTTGGGAGGTTAGAAGAGGCAGAAGGCAGGAATATACCATCACCCTGAATATTCTCAATCCCATTGGATGCCAGGAGACTGTAATGTTTGCAATCTATGAACACTCTATGTTTTTCGTTCCACGTTTATTACTCTGGAAGGCCCAGGAAGTAGAGTTGTCCTTGTCTCCTGTCTGTTCTGTACTGGGCACTTTCTACAATGATCACCTTGGCTTAGTGTAGAATGGGAGCAGATGTGTCCCACTGCGGTTGGACAATGTCCTTGTTATAACTAAACACTCAAAGTACATAGAAGCAGTGAGAGGTGGGTGTGAGACTGGCAGCATTGGGAGCTTTGTGAGAGTGAGGAGGAGAATCTGAGTGTTGTGTGTGTTACCAGGTGAAAGATGGTGCTGTATTGTGGGCGTTTAAAACAGTTTGACAGAGGAATGTGAACTCGAATGCAAATTTAGAATGAAGAGCCACATGTTATAAATGCAAGGCAGGAACTCATTAAGCAAGTGCGAAAGAGAGAGGAAACAAAGGTGAAGAGAAACATCAAAGCTATTCAGTTATGAATTGCAAATGCTTCAACGCAAGCAAACTAAAGAAGGCAGATGAGCCGAGACCGTGGGTAAATGTTTGGAAGAATGATGAGGTAGTTATTACTGAGACGTGGTTTAAAGAGGCAGGATTGGTAGCTGCAGCCTTCCAGTCACGGGGTGTTAGGAGAAAGTGACGACTGCAGATGCTGGAGATCAGAGTCGAGAGTGTGGTGCTGGTAAAGCACAGCAGGTCAGGCAGCATCCAAGGAGCAGGAAAGTTGACGTTTCAGGCATACGCCCTTCATCAGGATTTTAAGCAAGGTGAGTAAAACGGGGGTCATTGCAACATTAGTTAAAGACCCAAACAATGCTGAGAGGCTGGAGGCTATACTAAAGAAGTCATCAAATGATGCAATATGGATTAAAGTGAAGAGACAAAAGAGGTAATCACATTGCAGAGAGAGTATAATATTCATTTTGCTAGTACATGAAAAACCTAGAAAGACAACCAGTAAAGTAGATCATTGATGAAGCAGCTGAAGGTAGTTGGGCCTAAGGCACTAATCTGAGGAAATGCTACAGAGGTGTCCTAGAGCTGAGATGATTGACACAGATACTTTCCTTTGTGCAAGTTACAACTTCAACCATTGAAGAGTTTTCTCCCTGATTATCATTGGCTCCAGTTTTGCTAGGGCTTGGTGTTGCCACTTGATCAAGTGCAGTGTTGGTGTTTGAAACAAGGCTGCAATGAGGTCAGGAACCCAAACTGAGTGTCAATGAACAGGTTAGCGATGAGTCAGTTCCACTTGATTGAATAGCCAATGACGCTTTCGACGAGTTTGCTCATATTCCAAGGTAGCCTGATCATCTAACAATTGGCCAAATTGATTTTCCTTCTCTTTGGGAATTTTCCACTTTGTCAGATATTTTCGGAGTTTTAGAAGCTCTGGAACAGCTTGACATAGAACATAGCTAATTCTAGAGCACAAATCATTAATACTATAGCTAAGATGTTGCTTAGCTCATATTCTTTGCATTGTCCAATGCCTTCAACTATTTCTTTGTATCATCTGGGGTGAACTGGAGCTGAAGACTGGCATCTCTGACACTGTGAGTCTTTATATTGTCGACCATCATTCACCGAAACGTCCTGAGACGTCGATTCTCCTGCTCCTTGGATGCTGCCTGACCTGCTGTGCTTTTCCAGCAACACATTTTTCAGACCATCATTCACCGCTGGATATAGGATTGCTTCACTCTGTCAATTAGATGCAGAAGGTTTCCTTCCCCATGTTTAACCTGATGTTAAGAGACCTCATGGTGTCCAGAGTCAATATTGAGGACTCCCAGTGCCACCCTCTCCTGATTGTATACCATGGTGTTGCAACTTCTGCTGGGTCTTTCTGTCCCTGGTGACTATAGTGAGTGATGTTGATGAACGTTGACTATAAGCTATGATCCTGTGAGTATGACTATGTTAGGCTGTTGCTTGACTGGTCTGTGAGATAGCTCTCAATTTTGACACAAGCCCTCTGATTTTGAAAAGGAGGACTTTGTAGGGTGGGCTGGGCTGTTTTTGCTGTTTTTGGTGCCCCATGCAATGCCAGGCAATTCATCGAATTTTACTCTTAATTAACCATTGATAAACACTTTGATAGAACTGAATGGCTTGCCTGGTCATTTCAAAGGACCTTGAGTCAACGACAGTTAGGAAATGGACTTTGGAGAGCTGACCAAAGCAATAACTTCAGTCTAATCAATAGACTGACACGTAGTAAATATTTAATGATGGGAAGTTTCTGTTAATCCCAATCCTTCTCCTCATTCCCCTTCTGTGTTGATAATCGCACAGCAAATGGCAAATGCTGTGCTGTCACTTGATGGTGAGGTTAAGTCACATGCTGCAGACACCAGAATTGGGGATGTACCCTCTGCCAGGTACTGCAGGATTCCTCCTGAACTGTGCAGCTGCAGAAGAGTTCTTCAAGCAATTTAATGAGCTGCTTGATATCACTTTGAGTGGCAGCTTGGTTTTCACTTGATTCAGACTGCCCATCCACACTCACTAGAGTTATGATCTATATGGTCAGTGGATGGCCCTTCTCGCCCAGCAACCACTCAAGCTTGAAGCCACAATACCAGGCATTGGTCTGAGTCCCAAATCCCACACGCAAAGTTTGCGCACAAAAATCCAGCGTAGTGTTGAAGATGTGCATTGTCAGACGTATTGCTGTCACAAGATACAGATTATCTGCCCATTACCACATTACTGTTTATGGAAGTTTGTTGGACACGAGCTAGACTGCAAGAGCACTTCATTGGCTGTAATTTGCCTCATAACCATGAGAGGTGTTAGACAGACACAAGTCTTCTTTTTGTGCTTGACGCTATGTACATGGCCAGACACCAACTGGATGTTGAAGGGTGGAGAATGCCCAAGGAATTTCCCAGGAGCAGGCAGGGACCAAGTGACTGCTCCACTGGCAGCCAGTTTAAGTAATTAAAGCCCCAGGTAAAAGTCACACAAAGACTGAGCATTTTGCCAGGGTTTAGCATCTCCATGCCATGTGTGCTGGCCACCAGTTTCATGGAGGTGATAGCTCAAAGGTCAGCCAATGAGCCACCAGAGGTGGCGATTTCACCTCCTAAAGACCCCAATGTCAGGATCAAGCTGACATCGGGGTGAAAACGCAGTATCTTAGGGACCAAATATTGAATTTGGAGGAGCATCCCCCTCACTGCCAGGGTTTTCTCCAATGTTCCCTCTAGGATGCGCTGCTCTGATGTCCCATACCAGGGTGATTGGTGTCAACACTCTAATCGTGGTACTGACCTTCAAATCCAGAAATCAAAGCCACACCTGGACCTCGGAGGCTCATACAGCTACTTAAAAACTTTCGAGGCCACACTGAGCTTTTCATTCCATTTAATCTGAGGCTGCCTCCATTGTAAGGTTCTAGAGCTAACTAAGTGGGCACTGTCATGAGTCCACCAAGCTATCCATAATAGGACAGCACCACAAGCCAGCCTGGCTTCAGGGAAATTCAGGCTCAGGAGTCCTGGTTGATCTTGACATCGGGGTCTCAAAGCCAGCAAGGAAATCTTGTTTGTTGTTCTCCAATGGGTTACAGCTAGGGAACTTCCTCCATGTGTATACTGTTTATCCACGAATCCTCTGATTATGAAGCAACACGTGTCTGTATTTAAAAAGATCTGGACACAATTCAGATTTGGGAAATTGCAATGTATGTGTGCCAGGCAATGACCAACCAGAAAGAATCAAACCAACACCCCTTGACATTCAATGACAGTGAATGGCATTGAGAAGGTGATGGCCTAGTGAATTATCACTAGACTATTAATCCAGTAGCCCAGGTAATGCTCTAGAGGGCCAGGGTCAAAGTCTACCCGATTGTGGAATACAAATTCAATTTTTTAAAAATATCTGGAATTAATAACCTCATGATGACCATGAGACAGTTGGAAAACCCATTTGGTACATTAATGTCCTTTAGGGAAGGAAGCTGGAAATGTGTTGCTGGAAAAGCGCAGCAGGTCAGGCAGCATCCAGGGAACAGGAGAATCGACGTTTCGGGCATAAGCCCTTCTTCAGGAATGAGGAAAGTTTGTCCAGCAGGCTAAGATAAAAGGTAGGGAGGAGGGACTTGGGGGAGGGGCGTCGGAAATGTGATAGGTGGAAAGAGGTCAAGGTGAGGGTGATAGGTCAGACTGGGGTGGGGCGGAGAGGTCGGGAAGAAGATTGCAGGTTAGGAAGGCGGTGCTGAATTCGATGGATTTGACTGAGACAGGGTGGGGGGAGGGGAAATGAGGAAACTGGTGAAACCGAGTTCAAGTCTGCCATCCTCACCTGTCTGGCCGACATGGAACTCTAGACCCATAGTGATGTGGGTGACTTTTAAATGTCCTTTGGACAATTAGGCATGGGCAATAAATGCTGGCCTGGCCAGTGATGCCCACATTTGTGAATGAATTTAAAAATTATCATCTCTAAATGCCTCCTATCAACATCCCAGCCAATGTTATTGACACAAATACAGTTAAACCAAGCACAAAATAACTTAGAAAATGAATGTTTTCTTCTAGCAAGTAATAGCAGTCATCTGGTATTCTGAGTCGAGAGTGGGGTGCTGGAAATGCACAGCAGGTCAGGCAGTATCTGAGGAGCAGGAGAATCAATGTTTTGGGCATAAGGCATTCCTGATGAAGAGCTTATGCCTGAAATGTCAATTCTCCTGCTCCTCGGATACTGCCTGATCTGCTGTGCTTTTCCAGCACCCCACTCTCGACGCTGATCTCCAGCATCTGCAGTCCTCAGTTTCTCCTCAAATGGCATTCTGCTATTCTCAGGGACCTTTTTTTTGCTATATTCAGTTCTCCTGTTGGATTTACCATGGAATTGACACAGCCTATTTCACAATTTGTGCAGTAATTCCACAAAGTCCTTTGTTGCACTTCAGCAAAAGTAATGAAGGAGAAACTGTTTAATCGAAGAATTGTTTCACAGATTGTGAATATGGTTCCTGAGAAACAACTTAATCTGAAGCCACCTCTGTCGTTTGCAATTATACTGGAGGTGAAAAGATAGAGGTCTAAAATGTGGATATTTTAAATTTGACCTGTCTGCAGTTAGAGGAGATTGATGCCAGATCGGTTCACCTCGGTTCACCTTTTCTTTTAATGCCAGAAAGCATTACTGTAAACAATGCACTGGTTGGAAACTGCTTGGATTATCAAACAGACCCCTTTAAAAATGTGGCGTGCCCTTCCTTTTCATAGATAGACAGATGTCACAAATGTGCATCAACAGTATAAAATTTTATCGTCTTGTTTGTATATTTTATTAGCATCATTAACGCCTCAACCAGGCTAGTGAATCATTCATCATTCTGCCAACCAATGAAACACCAGAACTGGGGCCTCAGATGGTCCATGAATAAAAGATTGCACTATTGTGGAAGCCTGGCTCACACCTGACTGCTTAATCTACAGCTTGTGAATCTCAAATTGTTTTCACCTTAATAAAGAAGTCTCTCACTCTCAAAGCTGTCACCCTGGAGAAATACTGAAACATCAGTTTTCATATCCTCTCACTTTTCCTGGGAAGCTATCAAGTGAAAATTGCTTTAATCACCTGAAGCTTCCAATTCAGTTCAGAGTTGGAGAACCTTCTGAGGGATTCAGATGCCAGGTAATTTCCCATCGGATATTTTAACTTCCCTAGCAATTCCCATAGTGTCAACTGAAATGGGACGTCTGCTTCATCGCAAAGGCCAACTCCAGTCTCCACTGCTGTGACGATCTTCAATCTGGCCCATTAACTCACACTTATATAGAGAAGGGAAGTGCCTTCTCCCCACAAAACCTCTCAGTCACTGCAACTTCCCTCGTACTGTTCCTCCACTCAATACTGTCCTATGTTACCTGGATAATAACTAATTTCAACCTCTTACTAATATGGGACCAGAGGGAAATCATTCAGAATCCCCAAAATGCTTTCTCTCAACTTTATGCACAGGGATGAAACATAGAAGCATAGAAAATAGGAGCTATTTGGGCCTTTGAACCTGACCCATCATTCAGAATGGTCATGATTATCCACCCAGTAGCCATGTTCCCTCTTTCTCCTCTTACTCTGATCCCTTTAGACCTAAGAATTATATCCATCTCCTTCTTGAAAGTATTCAATGTTTTAGCCTCAACCACTATTTATAACAGTGCGTTCCACAGGCCCGACACTCACTGAGTGAAAAATAAATTCTCCTCATCTCAGTCCCAAAGGGCCTACCCCATATTCTTAGACTGTGATCCTCCCCACCCTCATAGAGTCACAGAGCTGTACAGCATGGAAACAGACCCTCCAGTCCAACATATCCATGCCGACCAGGTATCCTAACCTAATCTAATACCATTTGCCAGCATTTGGCCCATATTCCCCTAAACACTTCATTCTCATAAACCCATCCATAAATGTTGTAGCAGTACTAGCATCCACCACTTCTGGCAGCTCATTTTACACACACAACTCCTGTACTCAATGAACTGACCAATAAAGGCAAGCATACCAAATAGCTTCTTCACTATCCTTTCCAACTGTGGCTTCACTTTCAAGGAACTATGAACCTGCACTCCAAGGTCTCCTTGTTCAGCAACACTTCCCAGGACCTTACCACTAAGTGTACAAGTCCTGTCCTGATTTAATTTTCCAAAATGCAGCACCGCACAGCTATCTAAATTAAACTCCATCAGCCACCCCTCAGTCCATTGGCCCATCTTAGAATCCCTACATTGCAGAAACAGGCTATTTGGTCCAACAAGTCCACACCACCCTCCAAAGAGTAATCCACCTAGCCCTACTCCCCTACACTACCATATTGTTCTACATCAACCCTGACTAATGCAACTAACTGACACATCCCTGAACGCTATGAGCAATTTAGCATGGCCAATTCACCTACCCTGCATTGGATTGTGGGAGGTAACCGGATGCATCTGGAGGAAACTCATGCAGACACAGGGAGGATGTGCAAACCCCATATAGACAGTCGCCTGAGGCTGGAATAGAACCCAGATCCCCAGCACTGTAAGGCAGCAGTGCTAACCACTGAGTTAATCTTCTTTGTTGTCCACTGCACCTCTACTTTTGGTGTCATCTGCAAACTTACTAACCATATCTCTTATGTTCATATCCAAATCATTTCTATAAATGATGAAAAGCAGTTGACCCAGCACTGATCCTCGTGTACACTACTGTTCACAGGCCTCCAGCCTGAAAAGCAACCTTCCTCAACCAGCATTTGTCTCCTGCCTTCGAGCCAGTTCTGTATCCAAATGGCCAGTTCTTCCTGGTCCAACCTTACTAACCAGTCTACCATGAGGAATCTTGTTGAACGCCTTATTGAAGTCCATTTAAATCACGTTTATTGCTCTGCCCTCATCAATCCTCATCTTTTACTTCTTCAAAAAACTCAGTCAATTTAGTAAGATGTGATTTCCCACACACAAAGCCATATTGACTATCTCTAATCAGTCCCTGTCTTTCTAAATACATGTAAATCCTGTTCCTCAGGATTGCCTCCAACAACTTACCTACCACCAATGTCAGGCTCACCGGTCTACAATTTTCTGGACTTTTCTTACCACTTTTCTTAAATACTGGCATGATAGCTAACCTCCCGTCTTCCGGCACCTCCCCTGCACTATCAATGATACAAATATCTCAGCAATGGGCCCAGCAATCACTTCCTTAGCTTCCCACAGAGTCCTATAGTGCATCTGATAAAGTCCCCGGGGATTTATCTACCTTTATGCCATTTAAAACATCCAGCTTCTCCTCCTCTGCAATATGGACGTTTTACAAGATGACACTATTTATTTCCCCCAAGTTCTCCATCTTCCATACCTTCCTCCATAGTAAGCACTGATGCCAAAAACTCATTTAGTATCTCCCCCATCTTCTGCGGTTCCACATATAGACAGCCTTGCTGATATCTAAGGGGCCCTATTCTCTCCCTAGTTATCCTTTTATTCTTAATGTATTTGTAGAATCCCTTGGGAGTTTCCTTAATCCCATCTTGCCCTCCTGATTTCCCTCTTATGTATACTCCTACTGCCTTAATACTCTTTTAGGGATTCACTTGATTTCTGCTGTCTGTACCATCCTTCTTATTTTTGACTGAAACCTCAATTTCTCTAGTCATCCAGCATTCCCTATGCCTACCAGGAACATACTGTCTCTGGACTCTAGCTGTTTCATTTTTTAAGGCTTCCCATTTTCCAGCCGTTCCTTTACCTGCGAACATCTACCCCCCCCAATCCATGTTTGAAAGTTCTTGCCTAATACCATCAAAATTGGCTTTCCTCTAATTTAGAGCTTTAACTTTTAGATTCTTTAGCATCACTATTTTAAAACTAATAGAATTATGATCACGGGCCCCAAAATGCTCCCCCACTGACAACTCGGTCGCCTGCCCTGCCTTATTTCCCAAGAGTAGGTCAAGCTTTGCACCTTCTCTAATAGGTTCATTCACATACTGAATCAGAACATTTTCTTGTATGCACTTAACAAATTCTTCTCTATTCAAGCCCTTAACACTCTGACAATCCTAGTTTATGCTTGGAAAGTTAAAATTCCCTACCCATAACCACCCTATTATTCTTACATATAACTGAGATCTCCTTACAAATTTGTTTTTCAATTTCCACCTGACTATAATACAATCCAATAAGGTGACCATCCCTTTCTTGTTTTTCAGTTCCACCAAATAACTTCCCAGGAATATCCTTCCCTAAGTACAGCCATAATATCACCCCTTACCAAAAATGCCCATTCCCCCACCTCTCACGCCCCCTTTTCTATAGCATTTATACCCTGGAACATTAAGTTGCCAATCCTGTCCATCTCAGAGCCATGACTCTGTAATCTCTAGATACCCCAGTCCCATGATCCTAACCATGTCCTGAGTTCATTCCCCTTCCCTGTTAGGCCTCTTGCATGGCAATAAATGTAGTTTAATTTATCAGTCCTACCTCATTCTCTGTTTTATTTCTTCCAGCCCCAACAGTTTAACTTGCTCCTTTTTCCAACTGTATCAGTCTCAGACTGATCTCTTTTGTCACTATCTCTCTGGATCCCACCCCTTCCTGCTTCTTGGTTTAAATCCTCCCAAGTAGCTCTCGCAAATCTTCCTGCCAGTATATTAGTCCCCTTCCAATTCAGGTGCAATTGGTCCTTGTTATACAGGTCACTTATATCCCAGAAGATATTCCAATGATCCAAAACTATGAATCCTTCTCCTCTGCACCAGCTCCTCAGCCACAGATTCATCTGCTCTATCCTCCTATTCCTATCCTCACAAGCTATTGGCACCTGACACCAAAATTAGAGATGTAGTGGACAGCGATGAAGGTTACCTCAGATTACAACAGGATCTTGATCAGATGGGCCAATGGGCTGAGGAGTGGCAGATGGAGTTTAATTTACATAAATGCAAGGTACTGCATTTTGGAAAGGCAAATCAGGGCAGGACTTGTACACTTAATGGTAAGGTCCTACAGAGTGTTGCTGAACAAAGAGACCTTAGAGTGCAGGTTATTAGTTCCTTGAAAGTGGAGTCAAGGGTAGATAGGATAGTGAAGAAGACATTTGGTATACTTTCCTTTATTGGTCAGAGCATTGAGTATAGGAGTTGGGAGGTCAGGTTGCAACTGTCCGGGACATTGGTTAGGCCACTTTTGGAATATTGTGTGCAGTTCTGGTCTTCCTCCTCTCAAAAGGATGTTGCCAGGGTTGGAGGATTTGAGGCTGAATAGGCTGGGACTGTTTTCCCTGGAGCATCAGAGGCTGAGGGGTGATCGTAGAGGTTTATAAGGTCCTGAGGGACATGGAAAGGGTAAGCAGACAAGCTCTTTTCCCTTGGGTGGGGGAGTCCAGAACTAGACAGCATAGGTTTAGGGTGAGAGGGGAAACATTTAAAAGGGACCTAGGGGGCAACTTTTTCACACAGAGGATGGTGCATGTATGGAATAAGCTGCCAGAGGATGTAGTGGAGGGTGGTACAAATACAACATTTAAAAGGCATCTGGATAGGTGTAAGAAAAGGAAGAATTTAGAAGGATATGGGCCAATTGCTGGCAAATGGGATTAGATTAGGTTAGGATATCTTCAGATTGGACTGAAGTGCCTGTACCTCTGTATGATTCTATGACCTAATCCAAATATTACTATCCTTGAGGACTTACATTTTAAATTCCTGCCTAATGTCCTATATTCTCTCCTCAGAATCTCATCCTTTTCTCTACCTATGTCATCAGTTCCAATATTTGCAATGACCTCCTGCTGGTCCCTCTCCCCTTTGAGAATATACTGTACCCTCTCAAAAATATTCTTGATCCTGGCTCCAAAGAGACAACACACCATTCTGATGTCTTGTTGGCAAACACAGAAATGCTTGTCTGTGCCTTTGGCTAGAGAGCCCCTATCATAATCAATCACTTGGAACCTGACATACTCCTCATTACGTTAGAGCCAGTCTTGGTACCAGAATCCTGCCTGACAGTGCTACATTCCCCTGAGAGTTCATCACCGACCCCCCCTACATTTTCCAAAACAGTTCACTTGTTTGATATGAGGATAGCCACAGGAGACCCCTGCATTACCTTTCCTGAAGCTAACCCATTTAGATTAGATTAGATTAGATTACAGTGTGGAAACAGGCCCTTCGGCCCAACAAGTCCACACCGACCCGCCGAAGCGAAACCCACCCATACCCCTACATTTACCCCTTACCTAACACTACAGGCAATTTAGTATGGCCAATTCACCTGACCCTGCACATCTTTGGACGGTGGGAGGAAACCGGAGCACCCGGAGGAAACCCACGCAGACACGGGGAGAACGTGCAAACTCCACACAGTCAGTCGCCTGAGGCGGGAATTGAACCCGGCTCCCTAGCGCTGTGAGGCAGCAGTGCTAACCACTGTGCCACCGTGCCGCCCATTTACCTGACCATATCTGTGGTTTTGTTCCCTTCTTATAACTGCCATCTGTCACACCCCCTCGCTCCTGTAAATTCTTCATTGCCTCCATCTGCAGCACCATGCGATCCAATAGGATTCGCAATCAAACACACTTCCTGCAGACAAAAGCATCAGTAATATGGAAACTCGCTAATCTCCCACATCCAACAGGAAGAGCGCATCACTATACTGAAGGCCATCTATGCTCCTTAACAATCTACAGACCCAGAAATAGCAAAGTCTTACTGCTCTGAAAACACTGCTGCGGGCTCACATAGTACCTTTGTTTTGTACCTTAGTGTTCAATCAAGAGACAGGTCTTAATAAAAACATGTAATCAAAAAAGAATCCAGTGTACTCTCTATTGTAGATTTACCAAAAAAACACCCAGCAAGATTACGCTTTGAAACTAGCCATTTAGCTGCTCCCCTGCTGTGGGCTCCCCCACACAGGTTTCTTCTCTTAGAATTTCATTATCCCTGATTATTCTAAGCTCTGGTGAATATAGTCCTAGCCAATTCAGTTTCTGTTCATATATCTGTCCTGCTATCCCAGAAATCAGTCTGGTAAAACTTCATTGCAATTCCTCCATTCTCGAACATCTTTCCTCATATAAAGAGACCAGAATTGTCCACAATAGTCTAGATGTCATTTCACAGGACCCTGTGCAATTATAAGAAGCCATTCTTGTTCTGGCATTCATACCCTCTCACTATGAATAGTTCATAGAATCCCTATTTGGCCCAACAAGTCCACACTGACCCTCCAAAGAGTATCCCAACCAGACCCATTCCCCTACACTATTATTTTACATTTCCCCTGACTAATGTACCTAAGTTATAAATCCCTGAATACTATGTGCAATTTAGCATGGCCAATTCACCTAATCTACACATCTTTGAACTGTGGGAGGAAACCCACACAGACACAGGGAGAATATGCAAGCTCCAGACAGACAGTCACCCGAGGCTGGAATTGAACCCAGGTCCTTGGCACTGTGAGGCAGCCGCGCTAACCACTGAGCCACTGTGCTGCCCCATGATGGGGAGCAATGTCATTTTCCTCCTTCACCGCTGAGAGGTCCATAGCCAGGAAAGAGGTAGTAGCTCAAGGAGAGATTTTATTCACTCAGAGTTTGGTGGGACTCTTGAACTCGCTGCCTGAAAGGATGATAGACACAGAAGCCTTATCAAATTTTAAAAATTACTACCCTATGCATGAGAAATGGCATTGCCTGTAAGACTCCAGACTAAAAACTGGAAAGTAAGATCAGGCTGAATATCTCAGTGTTGGTCAATGTGGACATGATGGGCCACCTTCTAAGCTGTGAATCTGTTGATAGCATTCATAGATAAATACAAAGCAGACCTTTTGAACATAGTTTAATTACAAGTACCATCCATTTAGATCGTGTGGGAAAATGTGACTTTGTCTGGCATGTCTGCTTCCTGCAATAGACTGATAGAAATTGGACCCCACCTCTCCCATCACCTCGAGAAACTATTTAAAAGTTTCTTCTGTATCTTCCAAATTAAACCCATGATTCATTTTTTCATCTTTTTCAGCAAAGTGGGTGTTTATTGCCGTTCTGTGGTTACCCTGAGGACATTGCGATGCTGGGCTGTCTTTTTGGAACTTCTTGTGGCATTGCTGTCTCCACAATGTTAGGCACAAAACTAAATAGTGCAGCAACCTTTGACGGTGAATCGGTACAGCAAGGAAACGAAGACAGGAGAAGAGACAAGGCAGACAGATTTATCCAGGTAACCTGACAAAACTTGACCAGGAGAAAGTACCAAAATGAAAGAAGTTTAAAAAAACAGATTCCATGTGGCCAGGGACAAAGAGGAGCAACAAATAGATAGGATAGCTACAAGCAGAGGAGCTGGATGGTGAACACCTAGAGAATTCAGGGAGAAAGTGAGGACTGCAGATGCTGGAGATCAGAGCTGAAGAGCTTCTTCAAGGAAGGCATCCTTGCAAGAGGATTCGCAGTAGGTTAAAATCTTCGAGGAAAAAGTGAGGACTGCAGATGCTGGAGATCAGAGCTGAAAGAAGGGCTCATGCCCGAAACGTCAATTCTCCTGCTCCTTGGATGCTGCCTGACCTGCTGTGCTTTTCCAGCAACATATTTTCAACCCAGAGAATTCAGGCAGACACAGAAGCAAATCACTCTCAGGAAGAAGGAGAAAGTGAGGACTGCAAATGCTGGAGATTAGAGTCAAGAATGTGGTGCTGGAAAAGCACAGCAGGTCAGGCAGCATCTGAGGAGCAGGAGAATTGATGTTTCAGACAAAAGCCCTTTCCATCACCTTAGTGCTGTTTGAGAATGGAGATGAGAGATCAGTCCAGCCACCACTACCACCAAAAAAATTACATTACTATAAAATGTCTACCCACTGCTAGTTACATATTGCCATCTTTCAGGTCCAGAATGGACATTGGCATCAAACTGTCAAGAAGCACTGGCAAGATTAGAGTGGTGCTGGAAAAGCACAGCAGGTCAGGCAGCATCCAGGAGCAGGAAAATCAATGTTTCAGGCAAAAGCCCTTCACCATCCCTGATGAAGGGTTTTTGCTTGAAATATCGATTTTCCTGCTCCTTGGATGCTGCCTGACCTGCTGTGCTTTTCCAGCACCACACTAATCTTGACTCTGAACTCCAGCATCTGCAGTACCCATTTCCGCCTAATAAAACTGGCAGTCAGATTCAGAACTGTGTCCTCAGGAATAGGACATTGGCCATTTTTAGGATGTCTTAAATTGCTCACTGACCATGTAGAACATTGCTAGTGACCACACCGTCATAGCAAACATCCTGGACTCACTTTACATTGTGATTGTTGGTTACCCCCCAAGCTGGTCGGTTTGCATGCAGATGTTTTGCCACCCTGCTAGGTAACATCATCAGTGCGCCTTCCAATGAAGCATTGTTATACTGCTCTGCTCATTATTTATCAGTCTGTTCTGGTGGGTTGTGTCCTTTCCAGTCCTGTTCCTCAGTGGCTCTTATATAGGATCCATTTCTACCTGTCTGATGATAGCATTTTGGGTTGAGAACTAGGCCTCTAGAAATTCTCATACATGTCTTTGTTTAACTTGTCCCAAGTTGGTTACGTTATCCCAGTTGAACTGATAGCCCTCCTTGACTGAGTAAATGGAGATAGTTAGAGTGGATTCCGTACAGTATGTAAACAGGCCCTTAGGCCCAACTAGTCTACACCGGCCCTCCGAAGAGTAACCCACCTACACCCAGGCCCCCATCCTATATTTAGCCCTGACTAATGCACCTAACACTACGGGCAACTTAGCATGGCTAATTCACCTGACCTGCACATCTTTGAACTGTGGGAGGAAACCGGAGCACCCGGAGGAAACCCACGTAGACACAGGGAGAATGTGCAAACTCCACACAGACAGTTGCCCGAGGTGGGAATTGAACCAGAGTCCCTGGCGCTGTGAGGCAACAGTGCTAACCACTGAGCCACCGTGCTGCCCCCATGAGCGAGATGAGTGAAATGAGTTTATATTCCCAGGTCAGGTGGGCAGGGGCAGGAGAAATCGCAGTTCTGCCAACGTGACCTTTACTATCGATATACTGCTGTCCCAGCTTCAGTCTATGGGGCCTGGCTGGAATTGGGGTTGGGCTGGGTGGCCCAGGAAGAATTGAGGAGACAGCCCATTCCCGAGGTGGGCCAGGCACCATGGCTGCCTCGAGTTTCCACATTGTAACAAAAGATTTAACTAAAAGAAGAATGTAAAATATTCTCAGTCCTCACACTTTCATTCCTCACCTACACACTTCCCACGTCCCATCAATGCTAATCCATAATATTTAAAGACTTCAATCTTGTGGTTTCTCATAACCTCTATGCACTGGACCCTCATTTACTCAACTCCAATGGACCCTCATGTCCCCATGCTTCTGTATGCCCCCACATGTCCTCATATATTCACATCCTCACAGATGACACTACAATTGGAAGTGTAGTGGAGAGCAAAGAAGGTTACCTCAGATTACAATGGGATCTTGATCAGATGGGCCAATGGGCTGAAAAGTGGCAGATAGAGTTTAATTCAGATAAATATGAGGTGCTGTATTTTGGGAAAGCAAATCTTAGCTGGATTTATACACTTAATATGCTCCCTGTACTACTTTTGTTTAGATTAGATTAGATTCTCTGCAGTGTGGAAACAGGCCCTTCGGCCCAACCAGTCCACACTGACCCTCCGAAGAGTAACCCATCCAGACCCATTTCCCTCTGACTAATGCACCTAACACTATATGCAATTGAGCATGGCCAATTCAGCTGACCTGCACATCTTTGGACTGTGGGAGGAAACCAGACCGCCCGGAGGAAACTCCACACAGCCCGAGGCTGGAATTGAACCTGGGACCCTGCTGGTGCTGCCTTGAACCGGGTGCTGTGAGGTAGCAGTGCTAACCGCTGAGCCACCGTGCCACTCTTAAGTATCTTTTTCCACTCATCACCCTTTCCCCTTCCCCTGCAACTCACCTAGTATTCACAAGGTCCCATGCAAGTAGAGATAAAATGTTGCTGTATTATTTAGAGCTCTATATTACAGACTATACTCACTTGCTCAAAGCATGCATCTTCCTAAATCACACTGACAGCTGTTGACAGATCTTTACATTTCTTAATAACTCTTGATAAGTTGGGGATCTCCAAGGGACTTCTGCGTCTTTGACACATCATATTTTCCACAATACCAACTGCAGAGGATGCCTCGAGGAATACTTCCAGTGGATATCTGATCCCTACCTCCGAAGTATCCTGGGACCATCTCCATAGGAGTACCACAGCTATCCAAATAATGCACTAAGAAGGATCTGGTTGGATGTCCACACTTCAGGCTCCAGATGTCAGGGACATCTGTTTATGAGCTAGCTGTTTATGAGTGATCCACGGTCTAACTTCAGTCTCGCTCCCATGGAAATGGGGAATGCTGGGTTCAAGGGTGGGAAGTAGGAGTTTGGATGCCATCCTGAATTTTTCCATGGCGGAGCAGGTTCTGTCCTGGAAAATCTTGGCTCCAGTATTTAAAATTAAAGTAGCAAACAAAGAAGAAAATGAAGTTGGTTTTATTATCGGAGAGGTTGCATTGCAGAGGCTTCTGCCTGGTATGACAATGTACAAAAACCAACAGTGGCTGGAAAACTCAGTCTTTCTTCACAAGGGCAACCAAATTACAGAGAATCTAATGGAATCGTTCGTCGAGCATCATGGTCAATAGAAACAGACAGCTTCTAGTTAGTGAGAGATCTCGACTGGGGAGCAATTTATGCAGAAATAAATGTGAGTGATTTCAAACAGAGGGTGTGAAACTTCTTCACAGAGAATAGTGTGAGGCTGTGGAATTTACTTCCAGGTAAATGATCCAGGCAGAAGGATAAGGAACATGGTGAATGGAGTTCAACTACTGGCCATTTCTCTAAGAGGGTAGAGAATCTGTGCAATTCTTTACAGCAGAGGGCTAGCAAGGCTGGGTCATTAAGTGCATTCAGGGCTGAGGTAGATACATTTTCAAATAGTAAAAGAATCAAAGATTATGGCGACAAAGCAGGAAAGTGGAGTTGAGGATTATCAGATCATTCCTACCCTGTCTCTGTCCTTGCCCCTGCCTTGTCTCTGTCCTTGCCCCTGCCTTGTCTCTGTCCTTGCCCCTGTCCTTGCCCCTGCCTCTGTCCTTGCCCCTGCCTTGCCCCTGCCCTGTCACTGTCCTTGCCCCTGTCCTTGCCCCTGCCCTGTACTTGCCCCTGCCTCTGTCCTTGCCCCTGCCTTGCCCCTGCCCTGTCCTTTCCTCTGCCTCTGTCCTTGCCCCTGCTTTGCCCCTGCCTCTGTCCTTGCCCCTGCTTTGCCCCTGCCATGTCCTTGCCCGTGACTCTGTCCTTATCCCTGTCCTTGCCCCTGCCCTATCTCTGTCCTTGCCCGTCCGTGCCCTTGTCCTTGCCCCTGCCTCTGTCCTTGCCCCTGCCTTGCCCCTGTCCTGTCTCTGTCCTTGCCCCTGCCCTGTGTCTGTCCTTGCCCCTGCCTTGCCCCTGCCTTGCCCCTGCCCTGTGTCTGTCCTTGCCCCTGCCTTGCTCCTGCCCTGTGTCTGTCCTTGCCCCTGCCTTGCCCCTGCCTTGCCCCTGCCCTGTGTCTGTCCTTGCCCCTGCCATGCCCCTGCACTGCCTCTGTCCTTGCCCCTGCTTTGCCCCTGCCATGTCCTTGCCCGTGTCTCTGATCTTACCCCTGTCCTTGCCCCTGCCCTGTCTATGTCCTTGCCCCGGCCTTGACCCTGTCCTTGCCCCTGCCCTGTCTCTGTCCTTGCCCCGTCCTTGCCCCTGTCCTTGCCCCTGCCTCTGTCCTTGCCCCTGCCTTGCCCCTGCCCTGTCTCTGTCCTTGCCCCTGCCCTGTCTCTGTCCTTGCCCCTGCCATGCCCCACCATTGACCCTGTCCTTGCCCCTGCCCTGTCTCTGTCCTTGCCCCGTCCTTGCCCCTGTCCTTGCCCCTGCCTCTGTCCTTGCCCCTGCCTTGCCCCTGCCCTGTGTCAGTCCTTGCCCCTGCCCTGTCTCTGTCCTTGCCCCTGCCCTTGCCCCTGCCCTGTCTCTGTCCTTGCCCCTGTCTTTGCCCCTGCCCTGTCTCTGTCCTTGCCCCTATCCTTGCCCCTGACCTGTCTCTGTCCTTGCCCCTGTCCTTGCACCTGCCCTGTCTCTGTCCTTGCCCCTGTCCTTGCCCCTGCCCTGTCTCTGTCCTTGCCCCTGTCCTTGCCCCTGCCCTGCCTCTGTCCTTGCCCCTGTCCTTGCCCCTGCCCTGTCTCTGTCCTTGCCCCTGTCCTTTCCCCTGCCCTGTCTCTGTCCTTGCCCCTGTCCTTGCCCCTGGCCTTGCCCCTGCTCTGTCTCTGTCCTTGCCCCTGCCTTGCCCTGCCCTTGCTCCTGTCCTTGCCCCTGCCTTGCCCCTGCCCTTGCCCCTGTCCTTGCCCCTCCCCTGTCTCTGTCCTTGCCCTTGTCCTTGCCCCTGCCCTGTCTCTGTCCTTGCCCCTGTCCTTGCCCCTGCCCTTGCCCCTGTCCTTGCCCCTGTCCTTGCCCCTGCCATGTCTCTGTCCTTGCTCCTGTCTTTGCCCCTGCCTTGCCGCTGTCCTTGCCCCTGCCCTGTCTCTGTCCTTGCCCCTGTCCTTGCCCCTGCCCTGTCTCTGTCCTTGCCCCTGTCCTTGCCCCCGCCCTGTCTCTGTCCTTGCCCCTATCCTTGCCCCTGCCTTGCCCCTGCCCTTGCCCCTGTCCTTGCCCCTGCCCTGACTCTGTCCTTGCCCCTATTCTTGCCCCTGCCTTGCTCCTGTCCTTGCCCCTGCCTTGCCCCTGCCCTTGCCCCTGTCCTTGCCCCTATCCTTGCCCCTGCCCTGTCTCTGTCCTTGCCCCTGTCCTTGCCCCTGCCCTGTCTCTGTCCTTGCCCCTGTCCATGCCCCTGCCCTGTCTCTGTCCTTGCCCCTGTCCTTGCCCCTGCCTTGCCCCTGGCCTTGCCCCTGCCCTGTCTCTGTCCTTGCCCCTATCCTTGCCCCTGGCCTTGCCCCTGTCCTTGTCCCTGCCCTGTCTCTGTCCTTGCCCCTATCCTTGCCCCTGCTTTGCTCCTGCCCTTGCCCCTGCCCTTGCCCCTGTCCTTGCCCCTGTCCTTGCCCCTGCCCTGTCTCTGTCCTTGCCCCTGTCCTTGCCCCTGCCCTGTCTCTGTCCTTGCCCCTGTCCTTGCCCCTGCCCTGTCTCTGTCCTTGCCCCTGTCCTTGCCCCTGCCTTGCCCCTGTCCTTGCCCCTGCCCTGTCTCTGTCCTTGCCCCTGTCCTTGCCCCTGCCCTGTCTCTGTCCTTGCCCCTGCCTTGCCCCTGCCCTTGCCCCTGTCCTTGCCCCTGTCCTTGCCCCTGCCCTGTCTCTGTCCTTGCCCCTGTCCTCGCCCCTGCCTTGCCCCTGGCCTTGCCCCTGCCCTGTCTCTGTCCTTGCCCCTATCCTTGCCCCTGCCTTGCCCCTGCCCTTGCCCCTGTCCTTGCCCCTGCCCTGTCTCTGTCCTTGCCCCTATCCTTGCCCCTGCCTTGCTCCTGCCCTTGCCCCTGCCCTTGCCCCTATCCTTGTCCCCTACCCTGTCTCTGTCCTTGCCCCGGTCCTTGCCCCTGCCCTGTGTCTGTCCTTTCCCTTGCCCTGTCTCTGTCCTTTCCCCTTGCTTGCCCCTGCCCTGTCTCTTCCTTGCCCCTGTCCTTGCCCCTGCCCTGTCTCTGTCCTTGCCCCTGTCCTTGCCCCTGTCCTTGCCCCTGTCCTGTCTCTGTCCTTGCCTTGTCTTGCCCCTTGCTTGCCCCTGCCCTGTGTCTGTCCTTGCCCCTGCCCTGTCTCTGTCCTTGCCCCTGTCCTTGCCCCTGCCCTGTCTCTGTCCTTGCCCCTGTCCTTGCCCCTGCCCTGTCTCTGTCCTTGCCCCTGTCCTTGCCCCTGCCTTGCTCCTGCCCTTGCCCCTGCCCTTGCCCCTGTCCTTGCCCCTGTCCTTGCCCCTGCCCTGTCTCTGTCCTTGCCCCTGTCCTTGCCCCTGCCCTGTCTCTGTCCTTGCCCCTGTCCTTGCCCCTGCCCTGTCTCTGTCCTTGCCCCTGTCCTTGCCCCTGCCTTGCCCCTGTCCTTGCCCCTGCCCTGTCTCTGTCCTTGCCCCTGTCCTTGCCCCTGCCCTGTCTCTGTCCTTGCCCCTGCCTTGCCCCTGCCCTTGCCCCTGTCCTTGCCCCTGTCCTTGCCCCTGCCCTGTCTCTGTCCTTGCCCCTGTCCTTGCCCCTGCCTTGCCCCTGGCCTTGCCCCTGCCCTGTCTCTGTCCTTGCCCCTATCCTTGCCCCTGCCTTGCCCCTGCCCTTGCCCCTGTCCTTGCCCCTGCCCTATCTCTGTCCTTGCCCCTATCCTTGCCCCTGCCTTGCTCCTGCCCTTGCCCCTGCCCTTGCCCCTGTCCTTGCCCCTGCCCTGTCTCTGTCCTTGCCCCTATCCTTGCCCCTGCCTTGCTCCTGCCCTTGCCCCTGCCCTTGCCCCTGTCCTTGCCCCTGCCCTGTCTCTGTCCTTGCCCCGGTCCTTGCCCCTGCCCTGTGTCTGTCCTTTCCCTTGCCCTGTCTCTGTCCTTGCCCCTTGCTTGCCCCTGCCCTGTCTCTTCCTTGCCCCTGTCCTTGCCCCTGCCCTATCTCTGTCCTTGCCCCTGTCCTTGCCCCTGTCCTTGCCCCTGTCCTGTCTCTGTCCTTGCCCCTGTCCTTGCCCCTGCCCTGTCCCCGCCTTTGACCCTGTTATTGCCCCTACCCTGTCTCTGTCCTTGTCCCTGCCCTGTCCCTGCCCCTACCCTTGCCCCTACCCTGTCTCTGTCCTTGCCCCTGTCCTTGCCCCTGCCCTGTCCCTGCCCCTACCCTTGTCCCTGCTCTGTCTCTCTCCTTGTCCCTGCCTCTGTCCCTGCTCCTGCCTCTGTCCTTGCCCCTGCCCTTGCCCCTGCCTCTGTCCCTGCTCCTGCCTCTGTCCTTGCCCCTGCCTTTGCCCCTGCCCTTGCCCCTGCCCTGTCCCTGCCCCTGCCCTTGCCCCTGCCCTGTCCCTGCCCCTGCCCTTGCCCCTGCCCTGTCCCTGCCCCTGCCCTTGCCCCTGCCCTGTCCCTGCCCGTGCCCTTGTCCCTGCACTGTCTCTGTCCTTGTTCTTGCCCTGTCCTTGCCCCTGCTCCTGTCTCTGTCCTTGCCCCTGCCCCTGTCCTTACCCCTGCCCCTGTCCTTGCCCCAGCCCTGTCCTTGCTCCTGCCCCTGTCCTTACCCCTGCCCCTGTCCTTGCCCCTGCCTCAGTCTCTGCTCCTGTCTCTGTCCTTGCCCCTACCCCAGTCTCTGCTCCTATCCCTGTCCTTGCCCCTGCCCCTGTCCTTGCCCCTGCCTCAGTCTCTGCTCCTGCCCCTGTCCTTGCCCCTGCCCCTGTCCTTGCCCCTGCCCCTGTCCTTGCCCCTGCCCCAGTCTCTGCTCCTATCCCTGTCCTTGCCCCTGCCCCTGTCCTTGCCCCTGCCTCAGTCTCTGCTCCTGCCCCTGTCCTTACCCCTGCCCCTGTCCTTGCCCCTGCCTCAGTCTCTGCTCCTGTCCCTGTCCTTGCCCCTGCCCCTGTCCTTGCCCCTGCCCCTGTCCTTGCCCCTGCCTCAGTCTCTGCTCCTGTCCCTGTCCTTGCCCCTGCCCCTGTCCTTGCCCCTGCCCCTGTCCTTGCCCCTGCCTCAGTCTCTGCTCCTGTCTCTGTCCTTGCCCCTGCCCCTGTCCTTGCCCCTGCCCCTGTCCTTGCCCCTGCCCCAGTCTCTGCTCCTGTCCCTGTCCTTGCCCCTGCCCCTGTCCTTGCCCCTGCCCCTGTCCTTGCCCCTGCCTCAGTCTCTGCTCCTGTCCCTGTCCTTGCCCCTGCCCCTGTCCTTGCCCCTGCCCCTGTCCTTGCCCCTGCCTCAGTCTCTGCTCCTGTCCCTGTCCTTGCCCCTGCCCCTGTCCTTGCCCCTGCCCCTGTCCTTGCCCCTGCCTCAGTCTCTGCTCCTGTCTCTGTCCTTGCCCCTGCCCCTGTCCTTGCCCCTGCCCCTGTCCTTGCCCCTGCCCCAGTCTCTGCTCCTGTCCCTGTCCTTGCCCCTGCCCCTGTCCTTGCCCCTGCCCCTGTCCTTGCCCCTGCCCCAGTCTCTGCTCCTGTCCCTGTCCTTGCTCCTGCCCCTGTCCTTGCCCCTGCCCCTGTCCTTGCCCCTGCCTCAGTCTCTGCTCCTGTCTCTGTCCTTGCCCCAGCCCTGTCCTTGCCCCAGCCCAGTCCTTTCCCCTGCTCCTGTCTCTGTCCTTGCCCCTGCCCCTGTCCTTGCCCCTGCCTCAGTCTCTGCTCCTGTCTCTGTCCTTGCCCCAGCCCTGTCCTTGCCCCAGCCCAGTCCTTTCCCCTGCTCCTGCCCCTGTCCTTGCCCCTGCCCCTGTCCTTGCCCCTGCCTCAGTCTAAACTCCTGTCTCTGTCCTTGCCCCAGCCCTGTCCTTGCCCCAGCCCTGTCCTTTCCACTGCTCCTGTCTCTGTCCTTGCCCTTGCACCTGTCCTTGCCCCTGCCTCAGTCTCTGTTCCTGTCTCTGTCCTTGGCGCACTCCTGTCCCTGTCCCTGTACCAACCTTTATCCCACTTTTACTCCTGTACCTCTTCCTGCCCTTGTTCCTACTCCTGACCATGTCCCTCTACCTGCCCCTGTTCCAGTACTTGCTGTTGTCCATGCCCCTGTTCCTGCTCCCGTTTCTGTACCTGATCCTGCCCCTGCTCCTGCCCTGCCCCATCCCTACTCTTTTATCTCTCCCTACTATGTTGTTACTCCGACCCATGCTCCTCCCCCTGCATCTGACCCTGTCCCTGTACCATCCCCGTTCCTGCTCCTGTCCCTGACCTTGTGCTATCCCCAAACCCAATCCTGCCCCTGTACCTGTCTCTGAACCTGTCTCTGTACCTGTCTCTCTACTTGTCTCTGTACCTGCCCCTCTATCTGTCTCTGTACCTGTCTCTGTACCTGCCCCTGTACCTAGTCCTGTACCAGTCTCTGTACCTGCCCCTGTACCTGTTTCTGTACCTGTCCCTGTACCTGCCTCTGTACCTGCCCTAAACCTGTCTCTGTACCTGTCTCTGTACTTGTCCCAGTACCTGCCCCTGTACCTGGCCCTGTACCTGTCTCTGTACCTGTCTCTGTACCTGCCCCTGTACCTGCCCCTGTACATGTCTCTGTACCTGCCACTGTACCTGCCCCTGTACCTGTTTCTGTACCTGTCCCTGTACCTGCCCCTGTACCTGCCCCTAAACCTGTCTCTGAAGCAGTCTCTGTACCTGCCCCTATACCTACCCCTATAACTGTCTCAGTACCTGTCTCTGTACCTGCCCCTGTACCTGACCCAGTACCTGTCTCTGCACCTGTCCTGTACCTGCCCCTGTACCTGCCCTGTACCTGCCACTGTCCCTGTCTCTGTACCTGCCCTTGTAGTTGCCCCTGTATCTGTCTCCGTACCTGCCCCTGTACCTGCCCCTGTACCTCCCTCTGTACCTGATTCAGTACCTGCCTCTGTACCTATCCCTATAACTGCCCCTGTACCTGTCTCTGTACCTGGTCGTGTACCTGCCCCTGTACCTGCCCCTGTAACTGACTCTGTACCTGCCCCTGTACCTGTCTCTGTACCTGTCTCTGTATTTGTCCCTGTAACTGCCCCTGTATCTGTCCCTGTACCTGCCCCTGTACCTGCCCCCCTACCCGCCTCTGAACATGCCCCTGTACCTGCCCCTGTACCTGTCTCTGTACTTGCCCCTGTTCCTGCCCTTGTACGTGTCTCTGTACCTGTCTCTGTACCTGCCCCTGTACCTGCCCCTGTACCTGTCTCTGTACTTATCCCTGTTCCTGCCCTTGTACCTGTCTCTGTACCTGCCCCTTTACCTGCCCCTGTACCTGTCTCTGTACCTCCCCCTGTACCTGCCCCAGTACCTGCCCCTGTACCTGTCTCTGTGCCTGCCCCTGTACCTGCCCCTGTACCTGTCTCTGTACCTGTCCCTGTATCTGACCCTGTACCTGTCTGTTTACCTGCCCCTGTACCTGTCTCGTTACCTGCCCCTGTACCTGCCCCTGTACCTGTCTCTGAACCTGTCTCTGTACCTGCCCCTGTACCTGTCTCTGAACCTGTCTCTGTACCTCCCCCTGTACCTGCCCCAGTACCTGCCCCTGTACCTGTCTCTGTGCCTGCCCCTGTACCTGCCCCTGTACCTGTCTCTGTACCTGTCCCTGTATCTGACCCTGTACCTGTCTGTTTACCTGCCCCTGTACCTGTCTCGTTACCTGCCCCTGTACCTGTCTCTGTACCTGTGTCTGTACCTGCCCCTGTACCTGTACCTGAACCTGTTCCTTCCCCTGTACCTGTCTCTGTACCTGCCACTGTACCTGCACCTGTACTTGCCTCTGAACCTGCCCCTGTACCCGACCCTGTACCTGTTCCTGTACCTGCCCTTGTTCCTGTCTCTGTACCTGCCCCTATACCTGTCTCTGAACCTGTCTCTGTACCTGTCCCTGTACCTGCCCCTGTACCTGTCACTGTACCTGTCTCTGTGCCTGCCCCTGTACCTGCCCCTGTACCTGTCTCTGTACCTGTCTCTGTACTTGTCCCAGTACCTGCCCCTGTACCTGGCCCTGTACCTGTCTCTGTACCTGTCTTTGTACCAGCCCCAGTACCTGCCCCTGTACCTGCCCCTGTACCTGTCTCTGTATGCCCGTGTACCTGCACCCTATACCTGTCTCTGAACCTGTCTCTGTACCTGTCCCTGTACCTGCCCCTGTACCTGTCACTGTACCTGTCTCTGTGCCTGCCCCTGTACCTGCCCCTGTACCTGTCTCTGTACCTGTCCCTGTATCTGACCCTGTACCTGTCTGTTTACCTGCCCCTGTACCTGTCTCGTTACCTGCCCCTGTACCTGCCGCTGTACCTGTCTCTGTACCTGCCCCTGTACCTGTACCTGAACCTGTTCCTTCCCCTGTACCTGTCTCTGTACCTGCCACTGTACCTGCACCTGTACTTGCCTCTGAACCTGCCCCTGTACCCGCCCCTGTACCTGTCTCTGTACCTGTTCCTGTACCTGGCCCTTGTACCTGTCTCTGTACCTGCCCCTATAGCTGTCTCTGAACCTGTCTCTGTACCTGTCCCTGTACCTGCCCCTGTACCTGTCACTGTACCTGTATCTGTGCCTACCCCTGTACCTGCCCCTGTACCTGTCTCTGTACTTGTCCCAGTACCTGCACCTGTACCTGGCCCTGTACCTGTCTCTGTACTTGTCTCTGTACCTGCCCCTGTACCTGCCCCTGTACCTGTCTCTGTACCTACCACTGTATCTGCACCTGTATGTGCCTCTGTACCTGCCCCTGTACCTGTCTCTGTACCTGTTCCTGTACCAGCCCTTGTACGTGTCTCTGTACCTGTCTCTGTACCGGTCCCTGTATCTGTCTCTGTACCTGTCTTTGTACCTGCCCCTGTACCTGCCCCTGTACCTGCCACTGTACCTGCCTCTGTACCTGCCCCTGTACCTGCCCCTGTACCTGTCTCTGTACCTCTCTCTGTACCGGTCTTTGTACCTGCCCCTGTACCTGCTCCTGTACCTGTCTCTGTGTCTGTCCCTGTATCTGCCTCTGTACCTGTCTTAGTACCTGCCTCTGTACCTGTCTCTGTGTCTGTCCCTGTATCTGCCTCTGTTCCTGTCTCTGTACCGGTCCCTGTATCTGTCTCTGTACCTGTCTTTGTACCTGCCCCTGTACCTGCCCCTGTACCTGCCACTGTACCTGCCTCTGTACCTGCCCCTGTACCGGTCCCTGTACCTGCCCCTGTACCTGTCTCTGTACCTGTTCCTGTACCTGCCCCTGTACCTGCCACTGTACCTGCCTCTGTACCTGCCCCTGTACCTGCCCCTGTACCTGTCTCTGTACCTCTCTCTGTACCGGTCTTTGTACCTGCCCCTGTACCTGCTCCTGTACCTGTCTCTGTGTCTGTCCCTGTATCTGCCTCTGTACCTGTCTTAGTACCTGCCTCTGTACCTGTCTCTGTGTCTGTCCCTGTATCTGCCTCTGTACCTGTCTCTGTACCTGTCTCTGTACCTGACTCTGTACCTGCCCCTGTACCTGTCTCTGTACCTGTCTCTGTACCTGCTCCTGGACCTGTCTCTGTGTCTGTCCCTGTATCTGCCTCTGTACCTGCCCCTGTACCTGTCTCTGTACCTGTCTCTGTACCTGCTCCTGGACCTGTCTCTGTGTCTGTCCCTGTATCTGCCTCTGTACCTGTCTCAGTACCTCTCTCTGTACCGGTCTTTGTACCTGCCCCTGTACCTGTCTCTGTACCTGTCTCTGTACCTGCTCCTGGACCTGTCTCTGTGTCTGTCCCTGTATCTGCCTCTGTACCTGTCTCAGTACTTCTCTCTGTACCGGTCTTTGTACCTGCCCCTGTGTCTGTCTCTGTACCTGACTCTGTACCTGCCTCTGTACCTGTCTCTGTACCGGTCTTTGTACCTGCTCCTGTACCTGTCACTGTACCGGTCTCTGTACCTGCTCCTGTACCTGCCCCTGTACCTGTCTCTGTACCTGCCCCTGTACCTTTCCCTCTAGCTGCCTCTCTACCTGCCGCTGTACCTGTCTCTGCACCTGCCCCTGTACCTGCCCCTGTACCTGTCTCTGCACCTGCCCCTGTACCTGCCCCTGTACCTGCCCCTGTACCTGTCTCTGCACCTGCCCCTGTACCTGTCCGTGTACTTGCCCCTGTACCCGTCTCTGTACCTGCCCCTGTAAATGCCCCTGTACCTGTCTCTGTACCTGCCCCTGTACCTGTCCCTTTTCCTGTTCCTGCCCCTGTACCTGTCTCTGTACCTGCCCCTGTACCTGTCTCTGTATCTGTCCCAGGACCTGCCTCTGTATCTGTCTCTGCACCTGCCCCTGTCGCTGTCCCTGTACCTGTCTCTGTACCTGCCCCTGTACCTGTCCCTGTACCTGCCCCTGTACCTGTCTCTGTACCTGACCCTGCACCTGCACCTGTATCTGTCTCTGTACATGTCTCTGTACCTGCCCCTGTTCCTGTCTCTGTACTTGCTCCTGTACCTGCCCCTGTCCCTGCCACTGTACCTGTCTCTGTACCTGCCCCTGTACCTGCCCCTGTACCTGCCCCTGTACCTATCCCTGTCCTTGTCCCTGCCACTGTCCCCGCTCCTTTCCCCATACCTGTACCTGTCCCTGTTCATCTCCAGCACACCAATGGAGGGATTCCTGTTGCAACCTGGTGCCAGATGCTTCCCTCTACTTTGTGGGTTTTTTTTAGATTAGATTCTCTACAGTATGGAAACAGGCCATTTGGCACAACAAGTCCACACCGACCCTCTGAAGAGTAACCCACCCAGACCCATTCCGCTAACATATACTTACTCCTGACTGTGCACCTAACACTATGGGCAGTTTATCATGGCCAATTCACCTGACCTGCACATCTTTGTGAAAGACACAATCTCCTGGTTTCTCCCATAAGTTTCCTGTGTACTGGAGAATTCCTTGGTTGTGTCATCAGCTCATGTGCACCGAACTGTGACACATTATATACTGACAACTTGTTTCCTTTCCTCTTAAATCTTTATACTGTCTAGAGCCACTCACGAATCCAATACGATACCAAAACATGACAAGCTCATTTAATCCATCTCTCAAACACCAGAACCCAATCTGCAGCACAAAAGCAGGCTTCAGTGGCACTGACCTTGACTGCAGAGGAGTCTCTTCCTCTGTTAGTTGTTTAACCAGCCACCACCATTCACAACTAGATGTGGCAGGACTGCTTCCATCTGATCCACTGGCTGTGAAATTGCTTAGCTCATCTGTGGCAGGCAACTTCCCCTGTGCGCCACTGCAGAAGTCCTGTTTTGTAGCTTGGCCAAGTTGATGCCTCAGGTTTAGTACACCTCGTGCTGCCCTCCCGCACTCTCTAATGAACCAGCGCTGAGCCCCTGGCTTGATGGTAATGGTTGACTGGGGACTTGCTGGGCCAGGTTGCAGATTGTATTGCACTACAATCTGTTGATAATGCTGCCTAGGTTTGAGTTGCTACACCTACTCACAAAATCTCTTCCATTAGCACAGTCATTTTACAACTCAATTGATGGTATCCTCAATGTGAAGACTGGACTTTGTCTCAACAAGGACTGTGCAGTAGTCACTCTTATCGATAGTATATTGACAGATGCATCTGCAGCCATCAGATTGATGAGGGTGTGGTCAATTATATTTTTCTGTCTTGTTGGTTCCCTCACAAGCTACCAAGCCGAGCAGTTATGTTCTTTAGGACTCAATCAGCTCAATCAGTAGTATTGCTTCTGCACCAGTCTTGGCACTGGACATTGAAATCCCCCAGCCAGAAGAGATTCTATTCTCATGCCACCCTCACCGTTTCCTCCAAATGGTTACAAATCACACAGCACCAGGTTATAGTCCAACAGGTTTAATTGGAAGCACTAGCTTTCGGAGCACTGTTCCCACATCAGGTGGTGTTGTGTGATTTGTAACTTTGCACACCCCATCTCCAAATCAGTCCTCCAAATGGTGTTCAACATGGAAGAGTAGTAATTCATCAGCTGAAGTATGGCAATTGGTGGGAATCAGCAAGGGGCTTCCTTATCCATGTTTGGCCTGATACCATGAAACTTTATGGCGTCGAGAGTCAATGTTGAGGGTTCTCATGGCAACTCCCTCCTGACGGTATAACACTGTGGTGCCCCCTCTGCTGAGTTTGCCCTGCCAGTGGGACAGGACATATCCAGGGATGGTAATGGTCTAGTCCAGACATGGGATGTAACGTATGATTCTGTGAGTACAACTGTTGCTTCACTAATCTGTGAGAGAGCTCTGCCCATTTTGACTCACATCATGAGGAGGACTTCACAAGGTTCACAGCGCAAGGTTTGCATTTCTAGTGCCGAGAAGTCAAGCATTATTCTCATTTGGTTTTCCTTTCACATTTTGGTCAAATTAGTGATTAGATTAGATTATCTATAGTGTGGAAACAGGCCCTTTGGCCCAACAAATCCACACCGATCCTCCGAAGAGCAACCCACCCCGACCCATTCACCTACTCCCTACTAATGCACTGATCACTGCGGGCAATTTAGCATGACCAATTCACCTAACCCGCACATCTTTAGACTGTGGGAGGAAATCGGAACACCCGGAGGAAACCCACACAGACACGGGGAGAATGTGCAAACTCCACACAGAGAGTCGCCCGAGGCTGGAATCGAACCAGGGTCCCTGGTGCTAACTACTGTGCTGCCCCAGTTGTTAGATCATTTTAAAGGGAAGTTATAAGTTAATCACATTACTAGGTTCTGGAGATTAGTGTAGATAAGGTTAACAGATTTCTTTTCCTGAAAGACATTTGTGAACCAGATAAGGTTTTTATAACAATTCAATCATTTCATGACCATTACAAATTAGACTACCTGTTTAATCCAGATGGATTAATTATTTGAATTTAAATTCCCAGGTGTCATGGTGGATTATGAACTCATGTCTCTGACAGATGTATTTGGATCTGAACATTACTAGCTCAGCTGAACCCTTTTCCTTAAAGGAGTGCAATTGATCCATGACCCAGAGAGGTTTACAGTGAGTTCCCTTAAGCAGGTCCCTGAGTGTTTCGTGTTCCTAAGTTGAACAGTGAGATGGAATAACAGCAGCAGTTGACTCACAAGCCTGTTAGACCCTGAGCAGACTGGGTGGGATGAATCAAATCATCATTCCTATCCCTCAAGGATCAATTAAAATGAGAAGCTTTCCATTTAAGGCAGAGTCTTATCACCCCGCTGTAAATACCTAGTACAGAACTCAGAAAGAGCCATGCACCTCCACACACACTTAAACAATCATCATTTCAACAACAGCTTACATTTACATAGTGCAGTACATCCGAAGGCACTTCATCAAGAATATAAAGGTGACCCTGATGTCAGGATAGATAACGAAAAACTTGATCAAAGCATTTGAAAAAGTGTCTGAAAGAAGAGAGAAAGAGAGAAGGCAACAAATTGCACAAAATGTGTGAAGATATAATGTAAGTGAGATACAATGTTAAAAACATATCACAACTGATTTAGAAAACTACATTGTCCCGGGCTATTTGACACATATGCAAAGACTGCTGGGATACTGAATGGTCAGAAGGTAGAAGGGAGTTCTCTCAGTGTCCTGGGCAATATTTTTCCTTCCTCCAAAATCAGCAAATAGAGACAACAGAAGTTTCCTCATCACCATTGGTGGAAGTATCTATGCTGATGGCAGTCACTACATTTGCCTTTCATTCAAATGCAGTTGAAATTAATTCCTTGTTCTTCAAGTAGCAAACCTCCTAGCTGAAAAAAGCATGCTAAATTTACAGAATCAATTAATCTGTCCCCAGAGAGAAATGGTCGTCATCCTCTCTGTCTGGCTATGATGTGAGACCAGACCTCAATGCTAACTGACTGAGGACCCTTTGCAACAAAAGCCTTCTTGGCATTTTGCCAGTCCAGCTCCAATTTAAGTGAAACTAAGACTCACTGATAATTTTTTTATTTGAAACCTCTCACAATGCAAGCATCACTGATATGGTTAGCATTTATTTCCCAGTCCTAGATGCCCATGAGAAGAGAGCATTGAATTATTTTTTTCAATCAACAGAGTCCATTGAGGATGTATGTTCACATTGTGCTTATGAGAGTCATAAGTTGTACAGCATGGAAACAGAACTTTCAGCCCAACCCAGCAATGCCAGATATCCCAAATTAATCTAGTCTCATTTACCAGCAGTTGGCTCATATCCTTCTACACCTTTCTTATTCATGTACCCATCCAGATGCCTTTTAAATGTTGTAATTTTACCAACCTCCTCTGGCAGCTCATTGCCAACATGCGCCACTCTCCATGTGAAAACGTTGTCCCTTAAGCCCCCTTTTTATCTTTCCTCTCTCACATTAAACCAATGCCTTGTAGATTTGAACTCCACAACGCTGGGAAAAAGATTCATCCTATTGATACGCCTCATGATTTTATAACATTTTATAAAGTCACTCCTTAGTCCCCGATGCTCCAGACAAAATAGTCCAAACTATTCAGCTTCTCTCCACAGCTCAAATCCTCTAACCCCAGCAACATCCTTGTAAATATTCTCTGCTTCCTTTCAAGCTTAACAACATCTCGAATCGTTTGTGGATAGTCCAACTAGAGAAGGGGCCATACTGGATCTTGTGTTGGTTAATGAGCCTGGCTTGTTGATGGACCTTTCAGTGGGAGAACATTTCCGAATACTGAAAGAGATTCAATGGTTAGAGGAACAGACAGGAGATTCTGTGGTCGCAAATGAGACTCTTGGATGGTATGTTACCTCCCGGGTGCCAGTGTCAGGGATGTTTCAGATCGAGTCTACACGATTCTTCATGAGGAGGGAGAGCAGCCAGAAGTCAGCGTACACATCAGTACAAATGACATAGCCAGGGAAAGGGATGAGAACCTGAAAAGTGAATACAGGGAATTAGATTGGAAGCTAGAAGGTAGGACGCTAGTAATCCCAGGATTGCTACTGGTGCCACAGGCTAGTGAGACTAGGAACAGAGCGTGAGTGAAGATGAATACGTGGTTGCAGAGCTGTGTAGGAGGGAGGGCTATAGAGATGTAGATCATTGGGATACCTTCTGGGGAAAGTGGGACCTATGCAAGGAGGACGGGCTGCACTTGAGCTGGAGAGGTACTAATATCCTGGCGGGAGGTTTGCGAGAGCTCTTTGGGAGGGTTTAAGTTAGTTTGGCAGGGGGATGGGAACCAGAGTTACAGATCAGATGATGGGGGAGCAGGTGAACAGGCAGATACAGCCTGCAGAGAGTCTGTGAAGAAGGATAGACAGTTTTTAGAGAAAGTTTCAGCCAGTGTGATGGGTTGAGGTGATGTTGTGTCCATTACGGAGACTTGGATATTACAGGGGCAGGAATGGTTGTTGGATGTTCCAGGGTTTAGATGTTTCAAAAGGAATAGAGAAGGAGGTACATAGAACATAGAACAATACAGCACAGAACAGGCCCTTCGGCCCACGATGTTGTGCCAAACATTTGTCCTAGCTTAAGCACCCATCCATGTACCTTAAAGGCCGCTTAAAGGTCACCAATGATTCTGACTCTGCCACTCCCACAGGCAGCGCATTCCATGCTCCCACCATTCTCTGGGTAAAGAACCCACACCTGACATCCCCCCTATACCTTTCACCCTTCACCTTAAATTTATGTCCCCTTGTAACACTCTGTTGTACCCGGGGAAAAAAGTCTCTGACTGTCTACTCTATCTATTCCCCCGATCATCTTATACACCTCTATCAAGTCACTCCTCATCCTTTGCTGTTCCAATGAGAAAAGGCCTAGCACTCTCAACCTATCCTCGTACGACCTATTCTCCATTCCAGGCAACATCCTGGTAAATCTCCTCTGCACCTTCTCCAAAGCTTCCACATCTTTCCTAAAATGAAGCAACCAGAACTGCACACAGTTCTCCAAATGTGGCCTTACCAAGATCCTATACAGTTGCAACATCACCTCACGACTCTTGAATTCAATCCCTCTGCTAATGAGCGCTAAAAGAGGTGGGAGAGTGGAATTGCTAATGAGGGATAGTGTCACAGCTGCAAAAAAGGGAGGTCGTTGAGGAGGGTTTGTCTACAGAGTCACTATGGATGGAATACAGAAACAGGAAAGGAGCAGTCATTTTGTTAAGAGTTTTCTATAGAACCCCCAACAGCAACAGAGACACGGAGGAGCAGATTGGGAGGGAGATTTTGGAAAAGTGCAGAAGTAACAGGGTTGTTGTCATGGGGGGCTTCAACTTCTCTAATGTTGATTGGAACATCCTTAGTACAAATAGTTTGGATGGAGCAGATTTTGTCAGGTGTGACAAGGAAGGATTCCTGATTCAAATATGTAGATCGGCCGACTAGAGGGAAGGCCATATTGGATTTGATGCTTGGCAACAAACCAGGTCAGGTGTCGGATCGCTCGATGGGAGAGCATTTTGTTAAGAGTGATCAAAACATCCTGACCTTTGCTATAGTCTTGGAGAGGGATAGGAGCAGATGGTATGGGAAAGTATTTAATGGGGGAAGGGGGAAGTAAAATGCTATTAGACAGGAACTGTGGAGCAAATATTCTCAGGGAAATGCACAACAGAAATGTGGAGGTTGTTTAGGGGGTATTTGCTGCAAGTGTTGGATAGGTTTGCCCCACTGAGGTAAGGAAGGATTGTGGGGTGAAGGACCTTGGGTGACAAGAGATGTGTAGCATCTAGTCAAGAGGAAGAAGGAAGCTGACTTTAGGTTGAGGAGGCAAGGATCAGACAGGGCTCCAGAGGGTTACAAGGTAGCCAGGGAGGAACTGAAGAATGCACTTAGGTGAGCTAGAAGTGGCATGAAAAAGCCTTGGTGGGTAGGATTAAGGAAAACCCCAAGGCATTCTACGCTTACGTGAGGAACAAGAGAATGGCCAGAGTGAGGGTAGGCCTGATCAGAGATAGTGGAGGGAACTTGTGCCTGGAGTCAGAGGAAATAGGGGAGGTCCTTAATAAATACTTTGCTGCAGTATTCACTACTGAGAGGGACCTTGTCGTTTGTGAGGACTGCATGAAACAGAATGATTCACTCGAAAATATTGATGTTAAGAAGGAGAGAATATTGAAAAACATGAGGATAGTTGGTCCCCGGGCCAGACGGGATATACCCATAGTTACGAATGGAATCAATTGTTGTTCTTTTGGTGATGATCTTTGCTTCCTTACTGTCCACTGGAGGGTGGACACCAGATGATTGGAGGGTAGCAAATGTTATCATAGAATCCCTACTGTGTGGAAACAGGCCCTTCGGCTCAACATGTCAACAAGGACCCTCCAAAGAGTCACCCACCCAGACCCATTCCCCTATATTTTCCCCTGACTAACACACCTAACCTACACGTCCTTGAACACTAAGGACAATTTAGCGTGGCTAATTCATCTAAACTGCACATTGTTGGACTGCATGAGGAAACCGGAGCACCCAGAGGAAACCCACGCAGACACGGGGAGACTGTGCAAACTCCACACAGACAGTCACCCGAGTCTGGAATCAAATCCGGGCCCCTGGCACGGTGATGCAACAGTGCTAACCACTGAGCCACCATGCCAGCCCTTGTTCAAGGAAGGGAATAAATGATAATGCTGGGAATTACAGACCAGTCAGTCTCACGTCTTTGGTGGCAAATTATAGGAGCGGATTCTGAGAGACAGTATTTATGATTAGTTGGAAAAGCATAATTTGATTAGAGATACTCAGCATCACTTTGTAAGAGGCAGTTCATGCCTCATAAATCTTACTGAATTCTTTGAAGATGTGACAAAACACATTGATGAAGGTTGAGCAGTGGATGTGGTGTATATGGATTTTAGCAAGGCATTTGATAAGATTCCGTGTGGTAGGTTTATTCAGAAAGTAAAGAGGCATGGAATACCTGCCTGTCTGGATACAGAATTGGCTGGCCCATGGAAGACAGAGGGTGGTGGTAGATGGAAAGTATTCAGCTTGGAGCTTGGTGAACAGTGGTGTTCTGCAGGGATTGGTTCTGGGATCTCTGTTCTTTGTGATTTTTATAAATTAGTTGGATAAGGAAGTGGAAGGGTGGGTTGGTAAGTTTGCTGATGCCACGAAGGTTGGCGAAGTTGTGGATAGTGTGGAGTTCTGTAAGGTTACAGCTGGTCATTGGCAGGATGCAGAGCTGGGCTGAGAAGTGCCAGATGAAGTTCAACCTGGAAAAGTGTGAAGTGATTCATTTTGGAAGATTGAGTTTGAATACAGATTGCAGGATTAAAGGCAGGATTCTTGGCAGTGTGGGGGAACAGAGGGATCTTGAGGTCCATGTCCATAGATACCTCCAAGTTGTCACCCAAGTTGTTAGGATTGTTAAGAAAGCATATGGTATATTGGGTTTCATTAGCAGGGGGATTGAGTTTAAGAGTCGCAAGGCATATGGATGATAGTAAAATGTATAGTAGGTTGGTGAGTTTGATCTTCGAGTAGGATAAAAGGTCGGCACAACATCGAGGGTCAAAGGCCTATACTGTTCTGTACTGTTCTATGTTCTATGTTCTATATTCTATGAGTAGGGAGAAGGTAGGACCACTCAAGGATATAGGGAGGAACTTGTGCTTGGAGGCAGAGGATGTGGGTGAGATCTTACATGAATACTTTGCATTGGTATTCTCCAAGAGAAAGATATGGAGGATAGTGATATTTATGTGGAGCACTCTAATATGCTAGGGCATTTTGAGATCATGAAAGAAGTGGTGTTGGATCTTTTGAAGAGCATTAGTGTGGCTGAGTCCTCAGGGTCCAATGGTATCTCTCCAGGTTATTGAGAGAAGAAAGAGAGGAGATTGCTGGGGTCTTGACCAAGATCTTTGTCTCCTCGCTAACCACTGGGAAGGTGCCAGAGGACTGGTGAGTTGCTATTGCTCCTCTACTCAAAAAGGGAAATAGGAATAATCCAGGATACTATAGACCAGTGAGCCTCACCTCGGTGGTTTAGAAGCTATTGGAGAGAATTCTTCAGGATAGGATTCATGTGCATTTGGGAAAGTGAGGCTTCACTAGGAACAGTCAGCATGACTTTGTGCAGGGGAGGTCATGTCTTACTAACTTGATTGTTATTTTTCAAGTAGGTGACAAAGATGATCGATGAGGGTAGATCAATGAATGTTGTCTACATGGAGTTTAGCAAGGTTTTCGACAAGGTCCCTCATGGTTGGCTCATCCAGAAGATTAAGATGCATGAGATCCATGGGGACTTGGCCACATGGATTCAGAATTGGCTTGGCCATAGAAGGCAGTGGATAGTGGTGGAAGGCTGTCTTTCAGGCTAGATGTCCATGCCTAGTGGTGTTTTGCAGGGATCCATACTGGGACCTTTAATATATATAAATGACTTGGATGAATTGTAGATGGGTGGTTTAGTAAGTTTGCAGATGATACAAAGATCGGTGCAGTTATGGATCACGTAGAGGATTGTCAAAGGATACAACGGGATATAGATCAGTTGCAGATATGCATGGAGAAATGGCAGAAGGAGTTTAATCTGGGTAAGTGTGAGGTGCTGCACTTTGGGAGATCATATATTAAAGAAAAGTATACAGTTAGTGGCAGGATCCTCAACAACATTTTGTACAGCGGGACCTTAGTGTTCAAGTCCATAGCTCCCTGAAAGTGGTCACACAAGTAGATAGGATGGTAAAGAAGGCATATGGCATGTTTGCTTTTACTGGTTAGGGAATTTAGTACAACAGTCAGGATGTCATGTTGCAGCTTCGTAAGACTTTGGTTCGGCCACACATACAGTATGGCATTCAATTCTGATCACCACATTACAGGAAGGATGTGGAGGCTTTGGAAAGGGTGCAGGAGAGGTTTAGTAGGATGCTGCCTGCATTAGAGGAAATAAGCTTTCAGGAGAGGCTAGAAAAACCTGAGTTGTTTTCCCTGGAATGGCAGAGGGTGAGGGGAGACTTGATAGAAGTCTATAAAATTATGAGATGCATAGACAGGTTTGACAGTCAGAATCTTTTTCCCAGAAATGAAATATCTAATACTAGGGAGCACGCATGTAAGGTGAGGGGGCAAGTTCAAAGAAGATGTGAGGGGCAGATTTTTTACACAGAGAGTGGTAGGATTCTGGAATGCGTACAAGGTGATGCTGGTGGCAGATACGATAGGGATATTTAAGGGACTTTTGGATAAGCAGATGAACATGCAAGGAATGTTGGGATATGGCCCTAGGGCAGGTCGAATGGATTAGTTTAATTTGGCATCATGTTTGGCACAACATCATGGGTTGAAGGGCCCATTCGTGTGCTGTAAGTTCTGTGCTCTACGTTCTATCTTTCATATAGCAGGAAGACCAGAATTGAATGCAGAATTCCAAAGCCAACCTAACCAATGTCCTGTACAGCCACACCATGACCATCCCACCTCCTATACAAGGCAAGTTTACCAGACACCTTCTTCATTACCCTGTAACTCTATCTTCAAGGAACTGTGAACATGCACTCCAAGGTCTCTTGTTAGGCAACACTCCCTGGAATCCTCCCATTAGTTATACAAGTCCTACCCCTATATGGGGAGAAAGTGAGGACTGCAGATGCTGGAGTCCTTGGACTCCTGTTCCTTGGATGCTGCCTGACCTGCTGCGCTTTACCAGCAACACATTTTCAGCTACCCCTATATGCCTTTCCAAAATGCAATACCTCACATCTATTTAAATTCAATTCCATCTGTCACCCCTCAGCCCATTGGTTCATCTGATCAAGGTCCCATTGTAGTCTGAGATAACCTTTTTCACTGTCCACTACACCACTAACTTTGGTGTCATGTGTAAACCATTACTAGCCATTCCTCCAATATTCACATCCAAAATCAGGATATTGAACTATCTGATTGTACAGCATCTCCCTTTCCCCTGCCCATTAATCAATTGTCCTTAACCAGACTTCCCACTCAATTCTAACACTTTCTCCATTTGAATATTTATTTAATTAGCAAATTGTGCTGTCTTGTAGCTGGCGGTATCACAGTCTCTTAGTTTGCATTTTGCTGAGCTCATTTTTGTGTAATTAATCTTTTGTATACAGTGTTCCCTCTTGGAGACTTCTCAGACAAACATTAATAATCAATGCCATTTATGATAAACGAATGTGTAACACTATGATTACAGCTTCATAAAACGTAATATGTGGAAAATAGACAAATTGTAATTGCATATCAATGCAGTTTTATAATGGCTGATTATTTGCCATCCTAATTCGTAATTAATAAATACATGCAAAATTCTTTGAAAGGGAAATTAAGAAAGCTTGAAACAAGTATGAAAACAGGAGGAGGCCATTTTGCTAGTCTAACCTGCACAACCCACCCCCATTCAATTCAATGCTAGCATATTCTTCACTTGTCCAAATGTTCTCTTTCATATAATAAAAGCTTAGGGATTGCTAGAGCCGCAATGTTAAGAGCCTGAGATCTCAAAAAAAGTTATCAAAAAGTTACCACAGACTTTCCTAACTCCAGTCTAAACTCTAACCCTTTACACCTAGCCCTCAATCCAATTGCAAGAGCCTTTCTTAATAATGGTGTTGCAACTAAATTAGGGGACGTGAACTAATTGCTTTCTTTGTATGTAGCTCAGTATCAGAAACAAGTCAGCCAAATTTCTCAAGGAACCAATAAATAACCAGTTCATGCAATAAAAACATATTTAAGCAAAGGTTAATTTTGTGCAAACATATTTAACTGCCCATCATGAAAATGAGCAATAAAACAACCTCTAAGTCTCTGGAAAATGTAAGTTTCTGCAGGGTTTATCTCAAAAGTACTTTGCCCCACTAGCAATTAAAAATACAGACAGAAGAATCATTCATGTGTTGTCCAAATAGTGGCCTATAGCCAAAGTCATTTGGCGTAGAAATTGCTAACACTGGGAGTCTTCCTGAATCAGTTATGGCTGGCAAATTTCATTTCTCTGGAGACAGTGGTATAGATTTCAAATTCCCTTTTCAAAACTCTCTGCTTACAGCGGTGAGGCCTTCCAATAGGTTTTTCAATTCATGCAACTGTGATGAGAGAGAGTGTCCAAATGGTATTGATCTAGACAAGTTATTTCTATGAACAAGCAAATTAGGTATGATATGGAGGTGCCAGCGTTGGACTGGGGTGCACAAAGTTAAAAATCATATAATACCAGGTTACAGTCTTTCGTCGGCTAGTGCTCCAAAGCTTGTACTTTCTATTAAAACTGTTGGACTATAATGTGGTGTTATGTGATTTCATACAAATTAGGAGCAGGAATAGGTCATTCAGCCCATACAGCTGGCTCTGATATTTAACAAAATTATGGCTAATCCGATTGTAACATCAAATCTCCATCCTCCTGGCCACTTTGCTTAGGAAGATCTATCTATTTCTGCCTTAAATGTATTCAAGGATTCCACTTCCACGACCTTTTCAAGAAGTGTTTAAAATACCCATAAACCCGCTGAGAGAAAATGTATTGCCTAACCTCTGCTTAAAATGGGTGACCCCTGATTTTTAAATAATGTCCTCTTGTTCTGAATTCTCCAATGAGAGGAAGCATCCCCTTTACATCTGCCTTGTCAAGGTCCCTCAGGATTTAGTATCTTATCTGGATGTCTGTGTTCAAATTTAATGGTCGATGATTTTCTAAATCAATAATTCGAAATGAAACATCTTTTAAACTGGATTTCAATACCTTCTTGATGATTAATGCGAGGCAAACTTGTGGCCTTTATTAAATAGCGATGTTACATTTGCAAACTTGGCATCCACTGGGACTGTTTGAGAATCGAGACAGCTTTGGAAAATCATAACCAGTGGGTTCACTAGCTCTGCATTATTTAAAGTCCAAGGATATACACCATCTGCTCCTGGGGATTTGTCAAATTTAGGTCTGTAGTTTTGCCCAGTAAATTTTCTTGCAGATATTATTTACACTAACACACTTTTTTTAACCTCTGACAATGATCCACTGCAGCAGTTGGTGTGAATTTGAGAGTATCAGTCTTTAAGGAGAAAGTGAGGACTGCAGATGCTGCAGATCAGAGCTGAAAATGTGTTGCTGGAAAAGTGCAGCAGGTCAGGCAGCATCCAAGGAACAGGAGAATCGATGTTTCGGGCATAAGCCTTTCTTCAAGAATGAGGAAAGTGTGTCCAGCAGGCTAAGATAAAAGGTAGGGAGGAGGGACTTGGGGGAGGGGCGTTGGGAATGCGATAGGTGGAAGGAGGTCAAGGTGTGGGTGATAGGCCGGAATGGGGGTGGGGGCGGAGAGGTCAGGAAGAAGATTGCAGGTTAGGAAGGCGGTGCTGAGTTCAAGGGATTTGACTGAGACAAGGTGGGGGGAGGGGAAATGAGTAAACTGGAGAAATCTGAGTTCATCCCTTGTGGTTGGAGGGTTCCTAGGTGGAAGGTGTTGGAGGAAGAGCACCTCATCTTCCACCTAGGAACCCTCCAACCACAAGGGATGAACTCAGATTTCTCCAGTTTACTCATTTCCCCTCCCCCCACTTTGTCTCAGTCAAATCCCTCGAACTCAGCACCGCCTTCCTAACCTGCAATCTTCTTCCTGACCTCTCCGCCCCCACCCCCATTCCGGCCTATCACCCTCACCTTGACTTCCTTCCACCTATCGCATTTCCAACGCCCCTCCCCCAAGTGCCTCCTCCCTACCTTTTATCTTAGCCTGCTGGACACACTTTCCTCATTCCTGAAGAAGGGCTTATGCCCGAAACATTGATTCTCCTGCTCCTTGGATGCTGCCTGACCTGCTGCGCTTTTCCAGCAACACATTTTCAGCTCTGCATCAGTCTTTAAACCACATACCCTGTGTCAATTTGCACATGTCTGTAGTAATAATCCGTAGATTATTATATTTGAAGTTATACTTTTAAAATCTTCATATTGACTATGCAAAATATCTTTCCT
This sequence comes from Chiloscyllium plagiosum, assembly GCF_037043375.1. Taxonomy (NCBI): domain Eukaryota; kingdom Metazoa; phylum Chordata; class Chondrichthyes; order Orectolobiformes; family Hemiscylliidae; genus Chiloscyllium; species Chiloscyllium plagiosum. Next base: position 87,149,351 of record NW_028270149.1, on the reverse strand, counting down.
TGTCCTATTTATGATGCTAGATTAGATTACTTACAGTGTGGAAACAGGCCCTTCGGCCCAACAAGTCCACACCGACCCGCTGAAGTGTAACCCACCCATACCCCTACATTTACCCCTTTACCTAACACTATGGGCAATTTAGCATGGCCAATTCACCTGACCTGCACATCTTTGGACTGTGGGAGGAAACCGGAGCACCCGGAGGAAACCCACGCAGACACGGGGAGAATGTGCAAACTCCACACAGTCAGTCGCCTGAGGCGGGAATTGAACCCGGGTCTCTGGCGCTGTGAGGCAACAGTGCTAACCACTGTGCCACCGTGCCGCCCACTGTACCGTGCTGGTACCTAAATAAACTGATCATCCCCATCCCACCATAACTCTGCACAATGCTGTAGCAAATGAATCCTAAGTAAGATTTAATATAGGTTTAACATGACTTCTCTACTTCTTACTTCTATACCCTGAAAATAAACCCTAGTATTTGATTTGCATTTTTATTATCTTTTTAACCTGCACTGCTGCCTTTTTGTGGTGATTGTTTGTGCTATCAGTTGCATTTTCAACTTCTATCCCATTTAGACTCTTATTTTCCAAGTAATATATGTCCTCTTTACGCTCATGCTATTAAAGACAGGGGGAGAGATGGTCGCTGATATGTCCCCTCCTTTTTCAACTCTCAACTGATCAAAAGCAATATGCTTTTAAAAAAATGTTGTTTTATTTCCAAGTGCTACAATGACAGGAACACATAAATTGCAGATTTTCTCGTAAGTTTTGAAAGAAAGATAAATGTTGATTGTTCAGCAGCCAAATATATGCAGCTGTTCACCCACTCACATTCAGACAGCTGCATACACACGCTGAAGAATTGATTGTGAATATATAAGTAGCGTGCATTCAGATCTCATGATTAAAGAAGCTCTTTGTTACACTTGTTTTTCTCTGGGGTGAAGTCTTGAAATAATGCAGAACTATGATTCCCTTATTCCCTGATGGAAAATCCCCAGAAGTTTTGAAGGACAGATTTGACTTTGTTTTATGTTCACGATTTCAGATATCTCCATTCCAGTCAAGGTGCCATGGCAAAGTTGCATAGAGAATTCTGAGCTTACCTGTAATGCTAGAAATTTGTTGCAAAATTGCATTGACTGTCCTTCAATTAGTAAGGCCAGAATTAATGACCATAAGGTATCCAGTGTTTGATTTCCATGGGAGTAAAGGTCACTAAAGTAGAATATTGTAAACAGTTCATCCAGACATCGCTTTTCATTTCTGGCAACTAACTGAGGAAATTGGTATTATCCAAGTTGTGTTCATCATTTTGATTATACATAAGATATAAAGTCTAATTGCACACCCTCACCAAATGGTTGTGGACCTGTCCCTTGCTCTCCACTATGCAAATCAATATTAGTTGGGGGATGGTTGAAGTATTTTACAGCAGATGTTTCCAGTTGTTTTGTTTTGGCTGACTCATCATAAAACATAGAACATTACAGCGTAGTACAGGCCCTTCGGTGCTTGATGTTGCACCGATCTGTGGAACCAATCTGAAGCCCATCTAACCTGCACATTCTCGTCCATATGCCTATTTAATGACCATTTAAATGCCCTTAAAGTGGCAAGTGTACTACTGTTGCAGGCAGTGTGTTCCATACCTCAACTACTCTCTGAGTAAAGAAACTGCCTCTGATATCTATCACCCCTCAATTTAAAGCTATGTCCCCTCACGCTAGCCATCGCCATCCGAGGAAAAAGGCTCTCACTGTCCACCCTATTTAATCCTCTGATTATCTTATATGTCTCAATTAAGTCGCCTCTCAATCTTCTTCTCTCTAACAAAAACAGCCTCAAGTCCCTTAGCCTTTCCTCATAAGACCTTTCCCCCATATCAGGGCAACGTCTGAGTAAATCTCCTCTGAACCATTTCCAAAGTTTCCACATCCTTCCTATAAGGCGGTGACCAGAACTATACACAATACTCTAAATGTGGCCACACTAGAGTTTTGTACAGCTGCAGCATGATCTCATGGTTTTGAAACTCAGTCCCTCTACCAATAAAAGCTAACACACCGTATCGACCCTATCAACCTGGGTAGCAACTTTCAAAGATCTATTTACCTGGACACCAAGATCTCTCTATTCATCTACATTACCAAGAATATTACCATTAGCCCAGTTGTGTGCATTCCTGTTACTCTTTCCAAAGTGAATCACCTCACACATTTCCACACTAAGTTCCATTTGCCACCTCTCAGCCCAGCTCTGCAGCTTATCTATGACTCTCTGTAATCTACAACATCCTTCATCACTATCCACAGCTCTACCAACCTTAGTGTCGTCCATAAATTTACTAACCCATCCTTCTATGCCCTTATCTAGGCCATTTGTATAAATGACAAACAACAGAGGACCCAAAACAGATCCTTGCAGTACCCAACTAGTAAATGAACTCCAGGATGAACATTTCCCATCAACCACCACCCTCTGTCATCTTTCAGCTAGCTAGCAGAATAATTCTAATCCCTTAGAATTATTCTGCTATTTGTATTGTGAGCAGTGCCCTTTGCTATCAATATTTCCTCTCCAAAGTCATTATCACTGATCCACATTGTGAGTACCTTGGGCAGGATGTACTTCTTACTGGTCAAATGTAAAGTTCTGCCATTGCTGTGGCTACTATTTTAACAGAGAAAGAGCAGATTTGAACCCATTCAGAAGTCCAATAAACTAATGAGTCTGTCATGTGTCCACATTTGGCATAAACCTCCCCCTCCCATTCACTCACTGGTCTGTGAACTTTGTGAAAAAGATATGGCAATAATCACAATTTGATCAGGTGGTGGAGCTGGCTTGTCGAGCTGAATGGCCTACTCCTGCCCCCAAATCCTATATTCACATGGTATCTCAGTACAATCTTGTGACTGTTGATATCTATGCACTTGGACCTAGCAATTGTCACCTGGAGGCCCACTTGATGTTTCTATTGTTCCTATTAGGGATTGAACAGTTCAGCAGATACCAAATGCCCTGTTGCCTCCAGAGCTTGGTCCTTGGTGGCTATATTGAAGTAGAGAAATGATATCAGACTAACTCTGCACTGTGTGCCTCAGTCCCGTATGGCAGGTTATACAGCTCAGCAATCAGAGTTTGAACTTCGTCCACAGACAGGTACTGTGACTCCAAGATTCATGGTGCTCATGGTGTCATTCATCAACTTCCTCTGTCACAGCATCTTCCAGAAAGACAAGATCTCCCTGCCATGAGTACAGCTGAGAAATTTTCAAAAGGGGTTTTCCTATTCTTTATTTGAGATTATAGGTCCTGGGGAAGGAAGTTTTCACTGAGACACATCTCTTTGACAAACTCTTTTGTGTTATCATTCTAAAAATATCACTTTTTTTTACAGTTCTCCTCTCTATAAGCACATCACAGAGATGCTGATATCCTGTCTAGTGGCGCTTGCTCTCTGCAGGGTATTCATGTTGCTTTTGGTGAGGAACCTGGTATAGCTTTGATAACAGCTGAGCTGATATCTCACTTCAATAGTGACAGGATCTTGTCTGTGGATGTGGAGCAGGACTGTTTCATCTGTGCATGTGTCTGCTGTGAGGGGGAGTTTACCTGCTGCTGTGGTCTCACATTGTATCAGCCTCTCTTTTCATCTCTCAGCGGTGTCTCGCAATGATGTCCTTTGCCTTTCTTGCAGCAAAGGCGCTGTGCTGGGAGGAGATCAGAAAGCACTCCATGCATGCCCTTGGTAACTGTCACCTTGGGTCTTGTCACGCCTCTCCATTTCGATCAGATTCCTTACCTGCCTCAGCTGCACCAAAAAAAATTGGAAAAGACAAAAGGATAAAAGAAATATCAAGGTACAGTGTAAACAGGAACAGGGAGACAAAGCGATATAAAAAGAGAGATAGAGTAAATGAGTGTGCACAGAGGACTGTGTTCAGTATGAAGACTTTACTGATGTGAAGGTGTCTGCCTGCCTGTGTTCCAAGTCACATGAGTACAGCGGTGTAGGAAACATCTTTGTACATGCATTTCAATTCAAATATTGAATTGAATTGAGTTGAATTGAATTTATTGTCACGTGTGCCGAGGCACAATGAAAAAATTTGCCTTGCGAGCAATAAAGGCAGATCACAGGGTTAAGTAGCATAGGTAAGTAAATAATAGGTAAACAGTGGCAAAAACAAAAATACAGGTACTGGAAAATGTTAAGAGTTTGTGAGCCCATTCAGTATTCTAACAACAGTAGGGTAAAAACTGTTATGAACCGGCTGGTGCTTGTCTTCAGGCTTCTGCGCCTTCTCCCCGATGGTAGAGCTTGTTAAAGAACATTGCCAGGGTGGGATGGATCTTTGAGAATGCTGGCAGCCTTTCCCTGACAGTGGGCCTGGTAGATGGATTCTATAGATGGGAGGTTGGCCTTTGTGATTGTCCGAGCCAAGTTCACCACTCTCTGTAACCGTCTCCGATCTTGAATGGTACAGTTGTCATACCAGGTAGTGATACATCCAGAAAGACAAATATTCTCGTATTGTTACAAAAAGAAGGAAAGATTATCATATACATTTTCAGTTACCCAAATTATAAACTATATACAAGTACTATCCTCATACATGTCCATCAGTCTCTGTATGCATTGCAAATTTAAACTGCACTCGTCTCTTAATGGTATGCATGTGTATTATTGTCATTCACCATTCTTCAGGGTTATGTTGTTTTACCAGAGAGTGCCATTCTCGTGTCATTTGTTGTTGCTGTTGTCAGGTTACTGTGGACCCCTGGGTGTGAGTTTTCACAACTAGGAGAAAGTGAGGACTGCAGATGCTGCAGAAGTCAGAGGTAAAAGGGGGGCATTGGACACGCTGTGCTTTTCCAGTGTCACCCTTTCCGACTCTGGGTGTGATAGTTGATATGTGTTCTGTGTTGATACGTATTTTGTGTTGGCGTGTGTTCACCTCTTCTTGACCAGTCACTTGCAGTTGAGGAACAATTTACCCAGTTGGATTTATTTGCCTAATATTGCGATGGTATAATCTTAATATTCATGTCCATCACAAATGATGAAAGTGACAACTGCTCCTAACAGGCCCAATGCTGTCACTTAGGTTGACTCCTGTTGAGACCATTGAAGGTAAATACCTTAATTTGCTTTCAAGTGCTCAACTGTGGCAGTGGTTTAGTTTCTGATGAAGGGCTTTTGCCCGAAATGTCGATTTTCCTGCTCCTTGGATGCTGCCTAACCTGCTGTGCTTTTCCAGCACCACACTCTCGACTCTAATCTGCAGTCTTCACTTTTGCAATAGTTTAGCAGTCTGATTGAAATTGGTCTTTCTGTATTTCACTTAGATTTTGTCACTCATACTTGTTACAACTTCTGGTTTCAGTAGCTTTTTCTACTACTTGAAGATTGGTTTGTGTGTTCGCATGGTCTTGGTCTTTGTGCAGGTTTAATTTCTATGCCTTCAGTAAATGTGTTTCTCCACTCGAAGATTGCCTTGCATGTAATCTGTGCGAGACTGGCTCAATTTCTTTAGAATTTCTTTGATGAATTTCACTGTCTCCTCAGCTTTTCCATTCAACTGGGGACAGTGTGCAGGTGATGTATGGTGTTGGATTTCCCAATTGTTTATGAAGCAAATTGAATTCTTTAATCAGGACCTGAGGGCCATTATTTTTCACCACAAAGTGAGGAATGGATAAAGTGTGCATTCAGGCATTCAACAATCTCAATGGTAGTCTCTGAAATGATCTGGTCTAACTTCCTGCAGTCAGAATATTGGTTGATGGTGACAAGATAATCAATTTCTGTGATAATGAAGTGGTCTACTGCCAGATTATGCATTGTCTGCCTCAATGATGTGTGTGTTCAGTTGCTTTCGTGCTTTCTTAGCTTGGTATTTATCATAAACAGTACACTGGTTGATCAGCTCCCTGATTTTGTTGCTCTACCTAGTAGAGCAAATCACTTGCCTTTCTTGGTCTTGAGTCAATTCTTTGGTGGCTTACATGGATATGCTTTAGCATACCTCCTCTCAGCTCCTTGGGATAATGATTCAATTTTCTTTGTACAATATGCCATCTTGAACTCTCAGTTCATCTCTCGATTCCCATTATGCTCTTATAGCAACAGTCTATCCTTAATGATCTCTGGTCATCCTTTTAATTACTGTTTCTTGCAGCACTTGGTGATCTGCATCTATATGGTATTTTGCTTGGATTTGAGTAAGATGCGTATCTGTAACATTCACTGTCTCTGCTGAATTAGCATTTCATGCTCTGTTAGAACATCCTCCACTTTCTTCATCAGGAATGGTGCACTTGACAGCATGTTTCCAATATGTATCTGATTCCTTCAGTTGTTTGTAAAATCCAGATGATATGTCTGTAGCTAAAGTAATATTATTTACAGAAGTTTTGGAGCAGGTAGCAGAAGCTCGAGAAAAATGCTTTGAAGTGACTTCTGGTGAGACTTGAATAGTTGACGAATCCAACAAATCAGTGCACAGCTTTTACAAATGTTGGCTAGTGTATTGCTACTACAGCTCTCATCTTTTCAGAATCCAGTGGAGTTCCTTTTACTGTCAATACAATACATATGCTCTTGGATTTTTAGGGATTTTTCAGAGATTTTTAATTGTAAATTTTCTTCTTGATTAGCATCTGTTTCACCTGGTGAGCTATTTCATACTAGATTTTGATCAAGAACAGCAATAACTTCTTCCATTGTATTTTCACAACCATAAACTAGCAGATCATCCACTATAGCTTCTACTTCAGAAAGATCATGAACTATCTTATGCTAGTGTTTATATTCTTTCAAGAGCAGTAGAAATGCTAAACCACCCAAAGGGCATCCAGAATGAAAGTAGCTGACTTCATCCAGCTTCACTTGGCAACAACCACGCTCTGTATCTAGGTATCGAAGATTTTTACCTTTGCAAGAAGTGGCAAAATTCCTTCCATTGTTGGCAGAGGTAGTGAGATCCCTTCAGTGCTTTATTTATAGATTTTTGGGTCACTAGGTACTCAGCTTTCCATGTGTTTCACTGCTGCCGTGCTGCTAATTCATTCAATAGGAATCATCCCTTTCTTGATTAGTCCTTTCTTGTCTCCCTCTATCTTGTCATCCAGGTTGGCCTTAAGAGCAGCTGGCACTCTCCTCGACAGATGCTGCGCTGGTCTTGCATTGTCATCTGCTTTATGAAGATATTGTCCCGGAAGGCATCCTGTAAACACATCTTCGATCACCTCTAGGATCTGTTCAAGGATTAATTGTGCTGTGACATTTTGCAAATCTCTTTTGGCATCTGAGGGTCACCAGACCAAGCTGTAGACTTACTCTGGATGAGATGTGATGCATTTTCTTGCCATCTATGACTGGAACAACAGATTTGATTGCTGTTATTGCACTTAGCTCATAAAATCCTCTGTCCTCTTGGCATAAGAATGGTGCCATCACATAGCATCAACATTTCTTTCAAGGGCTTCAATATTCAGTCATCAAGCTTAGCCAGTTCACACAGGTCTATGAAGATCATGACATTGAAAAATACATCGGGATCAGTCTGGCACTTTATATTGACCTTCTTCAGTCCTCATCCTAAGGTTCACAACCATGTCTCATGATGACTGAACCAACCTGTTGTTTGACGTATAGTGATTCAACAGAATGTTTAGCTGTTGTCCCTCCAGGGACCATTCCATCTGCTTGATGTGTTTCCTTTTAAACAGACACTGCTGTGTAACATGATTCAGCTCTTTGTAGAAAGAACATAGGTTTCCCCATTGTTGGACATGTCTTTCTTCCGTTTTACAAGATGTTCACTGCACTATTTATATACTGCCCAGTGTTTGAGATTGTTTTGTCATTTGAGGTTGGTTTATTTATCAGCAAAATACTCTGCCATCAATATGCTGTTGTTATTAATTCACTCAGGCATTCCTGTTGGTCTCCTCAATGTGAGTTTGTCTTATCTCAGTTGTTGTGCTTTCACTTTTAGATCCTGAATTCCTAACACAATCCTGTTTCTCATAAGCCTCAAATTTTAATGGCTCAAATACACAGGTTTCTGCAAGCTGAGTTAAAGATGGATTGGACTCTTTCTCACTTAATTCTTCAGTATTAATTATGAACATTATGTATTCATAATGTTCACTTGGGCCTCAACACAAGCCTTCAAAACTTCTGCCGGGTGCTTTTTTCTGCTCGCAAGATTGGAACATGTTGTGAAACAATCTCTTCCCAAAAGTGATAAAAGTGCAGTGACTTGCAGCTGTTATGGTTTACTCAATAGATCTCTAACAACTGCATAAGTCTGCCATTTTCAGTTCATCAATCACTGGTTTTGACTTTTCACAGTGAGAAACCTTAATGACCTCCTCAGGAGGCAGATACGAGCTGCACCTGAAAGGGTACCCTTCATTGTCCAGTACTTCCATGGAGTGGAGAAACTATGCCATGTTCTTCGCATTATGTTATCGATGAGGATGAACACCTTGCCAAGACATTCCCTATGCCTCCACTTCTCACCTTTAAACAACTGCTAAACCTTAAACAGACTATTGCTCGCAGGAAACTGTCCAGCCTTCAGCACAACATCGACCATAACACCATAAAACCGTCATGGCAACTACTGCAAGATGTGTCAGTGTCGACATGAATACCACCATTACAAGTGGGACACCATCAACCATGTATGCGAGAGGTACTCATGTGACTCAGCCAATGAGTTGCAGGCAAGGATGCCCTGAGGCGTGATATATTGGCTAAACCAAGCAGACGCTACAACAATGGATGAATAGACACCATGCAACAATCAGGGATCCTCTGGGGTGGAGAGATAAATGGGAGGGGGGTGGGGCTGGGGAGAAAGTAGCCAAGAGTACAATAGGTGGATGGAGGTGGGGATGAAGGTGATAGGTCAGAGATGAGGGTGGAGCGGATAGGTGGGAAGGAAGACCCACTGACTCACACAGCTACCTGAATTACACTTCTTCCACTCTACCTCCTGCAAAAATGCTCTCCCAAATTCACAATTCTTTCGCCTCCGCCGTATCTGCTCCCAGGAGGACCAGTTCCACCACAGAACAGCTTCGATTCCAGCCTTGGGGACTGTCTGTGGGGAGTTTGCACATTCTCCCCGTGTCTGCGTGGGTTTCCTCCAGGTGCTCCAATTTCCTCCCAGAGTCCAAATATGTGCAGGTCAGGTGAATTGGCCATGCTAAATTGCCCATTGTGTTCGGTGAGTTAGTCAGAGGAAAATGGGTCTGGATGGGCTACTTTTCGGAGGGTCAGTGTGGACTTGTTGGGCTGAAGGGCCTGTTTCCACATTGTAGGGAATCTAATCTAAAAAAACACACCAGATGACCTCCTTCTTTAACGACCTTAATTTCTCTTCTCACGTGGTTGAAGGTGCCTCCAACACATCTCGTCCACATCCTGCACCTCCGCCCTCAAACCCCACCCCTCCAACCGCAATAAGGACAGAACCTCCCTGGTCCTCACCTTCCACCCTACCGACCTCCACATAAACCGCATCATCCGCCGACATTTCCACCACCACCAAACGGACCCCACCACCAGGGATAATATTTCCGTCCCCACCCCTTTCTGCTTTACACAAAGACTGTTCCCTCCGTGACTACCTGGTCAGGTCCACGCCCCCCTACAACCCACCCTCCCATCCTGGCACCCTCCCCTGCCATTGCAGGAACTGCAAAACCAGCGCCTACACCTCCTCCCTCACCTCTATCCAAGGCCCCAAAGGAGCCTTCCACATCCATCAAAGTTTCACCTGCACATCCACAAATGTCATTTATTGCATCCGTTGCTCCCAATGAAGTTTCCTTTACATTGGGGAGACTGGATGCCTTCTCTCAGAGCGCTTTAGAGAACATCTCTGAGACACCTACGCCAGCAACCACACCATCCTGTGGCCCAACATTTCAACTCCCCCTCCCACTCTGTCAAGGACATGCAGGTTCTGGGCCTTGTCCACTGCCGCTCCCTCACCACTCGACGCCTGGAGGAAGAACGCCTCACCTTCCGCCTCGGAACAATTCAACTTCAGGGCATCAATGTGGACTTCACCAGTTTCTTCATTTCCCCTCCACCCCACCTTACCCCAGCTCCAATCTTCCAGCTCAGCACCATCCTCATGACCTGTCCTACCTGCCAATCTCCCTTCCCACTTATCTGCTCCACCCTCCTCTCTGACCTATCACCTTCATCCCCACCTCCATTCACCTATTACACTCTTAGCTACCTTCTCCCCAGCCCCACCCACCTCCCGTTTATCTTTCCATCCTGGAGGCTCCAAGCCTCATTCCTGATGAAGGGTTTTTGTCCGAAACGTCGATTTTTCTGCTCCTCGGATGCTGCCTGACCTGCTGTGTTTTTCCAGCAACACTCTAATCTAGACTCTGATCTCCAGGGAGAAAGTGAGGACTGCAGATGCTGGAGATCAGAGCTGAAAATGTGTTGCTGGAAAAGCGCAGCAGGTCAGGCAGCATCCAAGGAGCAGGAGAATCAATGTTTCGGGCATGAGCCCTTCTTCAGGAATCAGCAGGTCAGGCAGCATCCAAGGAGCAGGAGAATCGACGTTTCGGGCATGAGCCCTTCTTCAGCCTTTCTGATCTCCAGCATCTGCAGTCCTCACTTTCACCATGCAACAATCAACAGACAGGGATATTCTCTCCCAGTCGGGGAACATTTCAGCGGTTGGGAACATTCAGCCTCACACCTTCGGGTGACCGTCCTCCAAGGCAGATTTTGGCATACGCAACAACGAGCAGAGGCTGACAGCCCCCAAGTTCGGAACCCATGAGGATGGCCTTAACTGGGATCTTGGGTTCATGTCACACTACAGGTGACCCACTGCACTATACAGTCTCTCAAACAAGCACACATGCACACGCACACCCTTACATGCTCCCACACTCATGCAGACCCTCTCTCATACACATGTACTCTCCCATACACACACACACAAAGAGTCTCACACTCACACCTACGCACATACCCTTTCACAGGATTATATTCCATCACAATCTCACGCACACTCACACTCACATGCACACACTCACACTTTCTCTCCCATGCACCCACACAACATATAAGTCTATGGGGTGAATTTACATTTACAAAATTATATTTGCAGATACATTCTGTCTTGCTGAGAAAGTGCTCAATCTCCAGGCAGTCAATGCAGACAATCCATTCCATATTTTATAAATTCCCACTTTGGAAATAGAGCCAGTCTGACTCAAGACTGGGATACAGACAGACTCGAACCTCACACCTTTAATACATTGCGTGAGCTGCGATGTCACCTTTGTTTTATATAAAACCTTAAATTATCTCGAGAATGTGACTTAAAAGAAGTTCTGGGATTTACATATTAACGAACTAAAACCTGCAACCCATTCTAAAAGATGAAAGACTTAACAGAAATCTCGGTTCATTCAATATATCGTTTCAGTTGTATGACACTATAATCTTTTGCTATAAATTCTGTGTCTCATGGTCCTGCTCCGCAGCGACCTGATGAAGGAGCAGTGCTCTGAAAGCAAGTGCTTCCAAATAAAGCTGTTAGACTATAATCTAGTGTTGTGTGATTTTTAACATTGTTCATGGAAGAATTCTCCCAGTTTTGCTTCATAATCCGAATCATTTGAACAGGAACTGCTGTGGGAGACACAGCAGCAAAGTTCTCTCAGTACTTTTATTGATCTTTGTTTTTTTCATGTCTCCCTACACAGTAACAGCACAGAGGTAGAACGAGTGGAGAGTGTTAAGCTCCTGGGAGTGGTCATCCACAACAAGCTCTCTTAGACTCTTCATGTGGACACATTGGTTACAAAGGCCCAACAACGTCTCTTTTTCCTCAGGCAGCTGAGGAAATGTGACAAGACGGCGAATACCCTTGCCAACTTTCATAGGTGTGCCATTGAGAGCATTCTGTCTGGATATATCACTACCTGGTATGGCAACTGTACCATTCTAGATCGGAGACGTTTATGGCAACTGTACCATTCTAGATCAGAACTCAGCCTGGACAATTGCAAAGGCCAACCTCCCATCTGTAGAATCCATCTACCAGGCCCGCCGTCAAGAAAAGGCCGCCAGCATTCTCAAAGATCCATCTCTAGCCAGAGACTCTTCCCTAGGGCAGCATTGACGGGTGCGAGGGGTCATAGTTTTAAGATATTAGGGGAAAAGTGTAGAGGAGACGTCAGAGGTAGGTTCATTTCACAGAGAGTTGTGAATGCATGGAATGCGTTGCCAGTTGTGGTGGTGGAAGCAGAGTCATTAGGGACATTTAAGCGACTGCTGGACATGCACATGGAGAGCACTGAGTTGAAGAGTGCATTTAACCCATGTTATTATATTTTACATTAGGATTAAACATCGGCACAACATCATGGGCCAAAGGGCCTGTTCTGTGCTGTACTTTTCTATGTTCTATGTTCTATGTTCTATCTCACCTTGGCAATGTTTTTATAGAACATAGAACATAGAAGAATACAGCGCAGTACAGGCCCTTTGGCCCTCGATGTTGCGCCGATCCAAGCCCACCTAACCTATACTAACCCACTATCCTCCATATACCTATCCAATGCCCGCTTAAATGCCCATAAAGAGGGAGAGTCCACCACTGCTACTGGCAGGGCATTCCATGAACTTACGACTCGCTGAGTGAAGAACCTACCCCTAACTTCAGTCCTATATCTACCCCCCCTTAATTTAAAGCTATGCCCCCTTGTAATACCCGACTCCATACGCGGGAAAAGGTTCACACTGTCAACCCTATCTAACCCCCTAATCATCTTGTACACCTCAATCAAGTCACCCCTAAACCTTCTTTTCTCTAATGAAAACAGTGTCTCAGTCTTTCCTCATACGATCTTCCTTCCATACCAGGCAACATCCTGGTAAACCTCCTCTGCACCCGTTCCAGTGCCTCCACATCCTTCCTATAGTATGGCGACCAAAACTGCACACAATATTCCAGATGCAGCCGCACCAGAGGTTTATACAACTGCATCATGACCTCAGGACTCCGGAACTCAATTCCTCTACCAGTAAAAGCCAGTACGCCATATGCCTTCCTCACCGCACTATTTACCTGGGTGGCAACTTTCAGAGATCTGTGTACATGGACACCAAGATCCCTCTGCTCATCCACACTACCAAGTATCCGACCATTAGCCCAGTACCCCATCTTTTTGTTATTCTTCCCAAAGTGAATCACCTCACACTTAGCTACATTGAATTCCATTTGCCACCTTTCTGCCCAGCTCTGCAGCTTCTCTATATCCTGCTGTAACCTGCCACATCCTTCCTCACTGTCAACAACTCCTCCGACTTTCGTATCATCCGCAAACTTGCTCACCCAACCTTCTAACCCCTCTTCCAGGTCATTTATACAATTTTTCTACAATTTCTACCATCAGGGAGAAGGTACTATCAGCCTGAACACACCCACCAGCCGGTTTCGAAACAGTTTCTACCCTACTGTTGTTAGAATATTGAATGGACTCACAAACTCTTAACATTCTCCTGTACCTGTGTTTTAGTTTTTGCTGCTGTTTACCTATTATTTACTTATCTATGCTATGTAACTGCGACCTGCCTGTATTGTTCACAGTATTGCCTCAGTCCATGTGACAATAAATTCAATTCAATTTTCTTTTCCAGTTACAGCTCAAAGCTCTGCACCTGTGTTCTGTCTATTTCAGCTCTGAACACCTACCTGTGTGTATCAAGTGTGTGAGCAACAGCCATGTATGTACGACATATGTACTTTATTAAAGTAAAATGCAAGATGTTCCCTGTTTATGTCACATGACTATGGCATGTTAGGGCAGTTGTACATGATTGCATTTCGATACAAACTATGATTTTCTAAAAGTCTAATTTTTTAAACATTTTGACAAATTTGGTAGAGTGTCAAATAACTGAGAAAGAAATAGGTTCATGAGGCATGGAATGTGTGAGTAAGACAGTATGACAATTCAACAATAGAGAGAGATATGATTATATAAATATTGAATAGTTTACTACAGGAGAAAGTGAGGACTGCAGATGCTGGAGATCAGAGCTGAAAATGTGTTGCTGGAAAAGCGCAGCAGGTCAGGCAGCATCCAAGGAACAGGAGAATTGACGTTTCGGGCATAAGCCCTTCTTCAGGAATGAGGAAAGTGTGTCCAGCAGGCTAAGATAAAAGGTAGGGAGGAGGGACTTGGGGGAGGGGCGTTGGAAATGCGATAGGTGGAGGGAGGTCAAGGTGAGGGTGATAGGCCGGAGTGGGGTGGGGGCGGAGAGGTCAGGAAGAAGATTGCAGGTTAGGAAGGCGGTGCTAAATTCGAGGGATTTGACTGAGACAGGGTGGGGGGAGGGGAAATGAGTAAACTGGAGAAATCTGAGTTCATCCCTTGTGGTTGGAGGGTTCCCAGGCAGAAGATGAGGCGCTCTTCCTCCAACCGTCGTGTTGCCATGGTCTGGCGATGAAGGAGTCCAAGGACCTGCATGTCCTTGGTGGAGTAGGAGGGGGAGTTAAAGTGTTGGCCAACTTCATAGCCAACTGCCGCCGCGACGTTAACCATCTCAACTTCTCCACCCCTCTCACCCACTCCAACCTCTCACCCTCGGAACGTGCAGCCCTCCACTCCCTCCGTTCCAACCCCAACCTCACTATCAAACCAGCAGACAAGGGGGCACAGTAGTAGTTTGGCACACCGACCTTTACACCGCTGAGGCTAAATGCCAGCTCGCGAACACCTCCTCCTACTGCCCCCTTGACCATGACCCCACCTCCCACCACCAAACCATCATCTCCCAGACCATCCAGAACCTCATCACCTCAGGGGACCTCCCATCCACCGCCTCCAACCTCATAGTCCCACAACCCTGCACCGCCCGTTTCTACCTCCTGCCCAAAATCCACAAGCCTGACTGCCCCGGCCGACCCATTGTCTCAGCCTGCTCCTGCCCCACCGAACCCAGCTCTGCATACCTCGACACGGTCCTGTCCCCCTTAGTTCAAGAACTCCCCACCTACGTTCGGGACACCACCCACGCCCTCCATCTCCTCCATGATTTTCGCTTCCCCGGTCCCCAACGCCTTATCTTCACCATGGACATCCAGTCCCTGTACACCTCCATCCCCCATCACGAAGGCCTCAAAGCCCTCTGCTTCTTCCTTTCCCGCTGTACCAACCAGTACCCTTCCACTGACCCCCTCCTTCGACTGACTGAACTGGTCCTCACCCTGAACAACTTCTCTTTCCAATCCTCCCACTTCCTCCAAACCAAAGGAGTAGCCATGGGCACCCGCATGGGCCCCAGCTATGCCTGCCTCTTCGTCGGATATGTGGAACAGTCCATCTTCCGCAGCTACACTGGCACCCCCCACCCCCACCTTTTCCTCCGCTACATCGATGACTGTATCGGCGCTGCCTCGTGTTCCCACAAGGAGGTTGAACAGTTCATCCACTTTACCAACACCTTCCACCCCGACCTCAAATTCACCTGGACAATCTCAGACTCCTCCCTCCCCTTCCTAGACCTTTCCATTTCTATCGCGGGTGACCGAATCGACATGGACATTTACTATAAACCGACCGACTCCCACAGCTACCTAGACTACACCTCCTCCCACCCTGCCCCCTGTAAAAACGCCATCCCATATTCCCAATTCCTTCATCTCCGCTGCATCTGCTCCCAGGAGGACCAGTTCCAAAACCGTACAACCCAGATGGCCTCCTTCTTCAAGGACCGCAATTTCCCCCCCCCCGACGTGGTCGACGATGCCCTCCACCGCATCTCTTCTACTTCCCGCTCCTCCGCCCTTGAGTCCCGCCCCTCCAACCGCCACCAGGACGGAACCCCACTGGTCCTCACCTACCACCCCACCAACCTCCATGTACAACGTATCATCCGCCGTCATTTCCGCCACCTCCAAACGGACCCCACCACCAGGGATATATTTCCCTCCCCTCCCATATCAGCGTTCCAAAAGAACCACTCCCTCCGTGACTCCCTCGTCAGGTCCACACTCCCCACCAACCCAACCTCCACTCTCGGCACCTTCCCCTGCAACCGCAAGAAATGCAAAACTTGCGCCCACACCTCTCCCCTTACTTCCCTCCAAGGCCCCAAGGGATACTTCCATATCCACCACAGATTCACCTGCACCTCCACACACATCATCTATTGCATCCGCTGCACCCGATGTGGCCACCTCTATATTGGGGAGACAGGCCGCCTACTTGCGGAACGTTTCAGAGAACACCTCTGGGACACCTGGACCAACCAACCCAACCACCCCATAGCCCAACACTTTAACTCCCCGTCCCACTCCACCAAGGACATGCAGGTCCTTGGACTCCTTCATCGCCAGACCATGGCAACACGACGGTTGGAGGAAGAGCGCCTCATCTTCTGCCTGGGAACCCTCCAACCACAAGGGATGAACTCAGATTTCTCCAGTTTACTCATTTCCCCTCCCCCCACCTTGTCTCAGTCAAATCCCTCAAACTCAGCACCGCCTTCCTAACCTGCAATCTTCTTCCTGACCTCTCCGCCCCCACCCCACTCCGGCCTATCACCCTCACCTTGACCTCCCTCCACCTATCGCATTTCCAACGCCCCTCCCCCAAGTCCCTCCTCCCTACCTTTTATCTTAGCCTGCTGGACACACTTTCCTCATTCCTGAAGAAGGGCTTACGCCCGAAACGTCGATTCTCCTGTTCCTTGGATGCTGCCTGACCTGCTGCGCTTTTCCAGCAACACATTTTCAGCTATAGTTTACTACAGAGCTACATGAAATATTGTAAAATCACATGCACTCACTTTCATCGTTATTTATCTAGCTTCTATTAGGCTCTGAGGATCTGGCATTTATCAGTGAATTGCACACAGCACTGCTGATGATGTCCAATTGCTCTCAGGATTAATGCAAGTCTTTCTGCTCCAATAACCAGCTCCAATTTAAACCCTCGATGGTATTTACAGCAATCTTAGCTTGTCTTGTTCCAATAAATTTTCCCTGATGAATAACATGAAGAATTTCACCCAGTTATAGTCTGAAAAGGGAATTAGATTCTCTCTGGATCCTGCAACAATGAACAGACTGCAAGCCATTGTTTTGGTTCAAAGGAAACACAGAATTAATAATGGTGGGCGGGTGAGCTTAATTAGACGAGAGGTGAAAAAAATCAGCTTCATGCTATTGGGTTAGGCCTCAGTAATTAAATTCTGCCCCCTTCAAGTGGCAGGTCGAGTGTCTCACCAGCAGGTAGTGAGAGGTGTAGCCGCATGCGTTAGCATCTCACTAATGCCACAACCTGCGAGAATTAACTTCGCCTGATCAAATAGTTCAACTCTATCAACCCTTCAGAATTTCACCAGCAAAACACAACTGTGTGGTGACTGGCACTTCTTCCTCACCTTGGGGTGTGTATTTGCTGCTTTGTCCTCACAGGCTGGAGGCTGGAAGAACACAGCAAGCCAGGCAGCATCAGGAGGTGGAGAAGTCAATGTTTCAGGTATAACCCTTCTTCAGGACTAGGGGTGGGTGTAGGAGGAGCTGTAGATAAAGGGGGTGGCGGGGCAGGGTGGTGAAGTGGGGAGAGGTGAAGACAGGTAGAGGGCACGATCTGGTTGGTCAATGGGAGGAATGAATCCAGTTGGTGGCAGGGAGCAGCAAAGGGAGGGCAAGGTGCTGGGGAGGGAGTCGCTGGATAGGAAGGGAGGGTATTTGATTAGATTAGATTACATTAGATTACATTACATTACAGTGTGGAAACAGGCCCTTCGGCCCAACAAGTCCACACCGACCCGCCGAAGCGAAACCCACCCATACCCCTACATTTACCCCTTACCTAACACTACGGGCAATTTAGCATGGCCAATTCACCTGACCCTGCACATCTTTTGGACTGTGGGAGGAAACCGGAGCACCCGGAGGAAACCCACGCAGACACGGGGAGAACGTGCAAACTCCACACAGTCAGTCGCCTGAGGCGGGAATTGAACCCGGGTCTCAGGTGCTGTGAGGCAGCAGTGCTAACCACTGTGCCACCGTGCCGCCCACAAATTTGAAATTGGAGAACTCAGTGTTGAGTCCTCCGGGCTGTAGGCTGCCAAGGCAGAAGATGAGGTGTTGTTCCTCCAATTTGTGGTTTGGTTTGTCGTGGCAATGGAGGAAGCCAAGGATGGCCATGTTGGAAAGGGAGTAGTTGTGGGAATTGAAATGGGCGGTGATTGGGAGGTCTGGTCAGCCCCTGTGGACCCAGCTGCGATGTTCAGTGAACCGTTTCCTAAGATCACGTTCAGTCTCCCCGATGTAGAGAAGACCACATCTGGATCACCTGATGCAGTAAACTAGGTTGGAAGAGAGGCAGGATCTTACAGTGTTACAGCTTTAAATGGGGTGCTCACAGGTGCTTGAAGTGTCACTGCTCAAGGTACAGGTAATGAGTCTGTGGAGACTGTCTCCCTGGGCCATCTTCAAGTCCATCTGGAACACAGCAAACGGGGCAGCCTCAGGCACAAGGGCTGACTACAGTGTGTGCGACAAAGGGTATATCCAAACACCCTGAAGATCCACAAGACAAAAGTCCTCCACCAACCCCCAATTATCACATTCCACGAGGAGGCCTCAGAGAACATTGATCACATCCAATATTTCAGAATTGTCCTATCGGCCAAAGTAGCTATTGATGAAGAGATCCAACAGTGCCTCCAACATGCCAGCTCAGCCTTCGGAACAGCCTGATGAAAAGGGTGTTTGAGGACAACCACATCAGATCCAACACCAAGCTCATGGTAACAAAGCTGTGGTGGTCCTGCCCTCCTACATGGCTCTGAGATGTGGACTGTCCACAGTGGACACCTCAAGGTGCTGGAGTAGTACCATCAGCACTGCCTGTGCAAAATCCTGCGAATCCAATGGGAAGAAAGACACACAGCATCAGCATCCTTGACCAGGCCAACATTCCCAGCATCAAGGCACTGACCACCCTTGGTGGGCTGCGATGGGCTGGGCACGTCATCTGCATGACCGACATGTGACTCCCCAAGCAAGTGCTGTAATCCAGGCTGTGAAACAGCAAGCGAGCCCCAGGTGGACAGAGGAAGCACTTTGGTGATGTTCTCAAGCCACACTGGCATTCCCACCGGCACCTGGGAATCATTGGCCCAAGGCCATCCAAAGTGGAGGAGGACCATCCAGGGGGACTTGCCTTCAGGAGGAAGTAGATGCCAGGTGAAAATAGCATAAAGAACGCACTACCACAGCAATGCCGACCCACCCTTTCCCATAACCACGCTCTGCCTCAAGTATAACACAGCCTGCAGTATCGACGTTGGACTGTACAGCCGCCTACAGCATGATCCTGAGACTAGAAGAGAGTCATCCTCATCTGTGAGGAACCGTCAATGATAATGATAGCACTGAGCAATTTGGTTACAAGTGTTACATGCCTCCCTAAGCATGTAATGCTGCAAATGGACCCAGTAAGATGGAGACTGAGAGCTTTATAGTCGAAGTTAAAAATCACACAACACCAGGTTATAGTCCACCAGGTTTAATTGGAAGCACTAGCTTTCAGAGCACCTCTCCTTCATCAGATGGTTGTGGAGGGCACAATTATAAGACACAGAAATTTATAGCAAAAGTTTACAGTGTGATGTCACTGAAATTATACATTGAAGAATACCTTGATTGTTAAGTCTCTCATCCGTTAGAATGACTATGTTTGTTTCACATCTTTCATACGTAAACCAAATTTTTTAAATTAAAAGATACATTCTCAGGTTAATTGTAACAATTGGTGTCAGCCCAGATAAGATGTTGAAGGTGTTAGCCCCCTGTGGTCTCTGTCTGTGCCATGATGTTTAGACTGATTCTAATCTAAAAAATGAGTTAACAGTCTTACATGGATTCATGCAGTTTTTGAGCAAAGTATGTGAGTGTCTGTGAGAGAGAGTGTGTGTGTGTGTGAGCGTAAAGGGGTCTAAGTCTGTGAGAGGGTGCATGTGTGAGTGTGGGAATGTATGTGTCTGTAGGAGTGTGTGTGAATGTCTGTGTGCGTGCCTGTGTATAAATGTATCTGTGTGTATGTGTACGTGTAGGAGTGTGTGTGTGTGTCAGAGTGCCCGGGTGTGTATAGTGCAAAGGTGGTC
Source organism: Chiloscyllium plagiosum (assembly GCF_037043375.1). Taxonomy (NCBI): domain Eukaryota; kingdom Metazoa; phylum Chordata; class Chondrichthyes; order Orectolobiformes; family Hemiscylliidae; genus Chiloscyllium; species Chiloscyllium plagiosum. Next base: position 87,129,142 of record NW_028270149.1, on the reverse strand, counting down.
ACCTGTAATGTGACATGAACCCAAGGTCCCTGTTGAAGCCCTCCCTATGCGTACCAAACTTAGCTATCAGCCTCTGCTCGGCCACTTTTTGCTGCTGCCTGTCCCGAAGTCCGCCTTGGAGGATGGTCACCCGAAGGTCCGAGGTCGAATGTCCTGGACCACTGAAGTGTTCCCCAACTGGGAGGGAACCCTCCTGTCTGTTGATTGTTGTGCGGTGCCCATTCATCCGTTGTCGTAGACTTTGCTCGGTTTCCCCAATGTACCATGCCTCCAGGCATCCTTGCCTGCAACGTATGAGATAGACAACGTTAGCTAAGTCACATGAGTAGAAAGTGAGGGCTGCAGATGCTGGAGATCAGAGCTGAAAATGTGTTGCTGGAAAAGCGCAGCAGGTCAGGCAGCATCCAAGGAACAGGAGAATCGACGTTTCGGGCATAAGCCCTTCTTCAGGAAGAAGGGCTTATGCCCGAAACGTCGATTCTCCTGTTCCTTGGATGCTGCCTGACCTGCTGCGCTTTTCCAGCAACACATTTTCAGCTAAGTTACATAAGTACCTGCCACATACATGGTGGAAGGTGTCCCCATGCGTAATGGTGGTATCCGTGTCCACACTCTGACAAGTTTTGCAGCGCCTACCGTGACAGGATTGTATGGTATTGTCCTGAAAGTCAGGCAATTTGCTGCGAACAATGATCTGTTTGAGGTTCGGTGGTTGCTTAAAGGTGAGCAGTGGAGGTGTGGGGAAGGTCTTGGCGAGGTGCTCATGCTCATTGACAATGTGTTGCAGATCGCGGAGGACATGGCGTAGTTTTTCAGCTCCTGGGAGGTACTGGACGACGAAGGGTACCCTGTTGGTTGCAGCACGTGTCTGTCTCCTGAGGAGGTCATTGCGGTTCCTTGCTGTGGCACATCGGAACTGGTGGTCGATGAGTTGAGCATCATACTCCATCCAAATCATGACTTTATAGAAGATAAAGCATAGAGCTGGAAAAAAGCATGGCAGTTCAAGCAGCATCAAAGGAACAGGGGGGTGTTGACATTTCAGGTCAGAATCTTTCATCATGACTCTTCAGGATGTGGTTGAAGAAGTTCAGGGTGGAGGAGATGACCAGGGCATTGCAGTAGGAGAGAGATGCACTAAGATCTTTCGGAGGGAAAGCTTTATACCCAAGGTCATAGGCCATGATACGATGACAATATCATAAGCATGTCTCTTAAAGGTATGTTGCATACTAATGGTGACTGAGAACCCAACAGGGGCCCAGAGTTCTCAAAGATCTCTGCACCTAGCTCAGTAGCAGGGTAGTGGAGGGGGATGTGGTAAGGACATTGCAAGAGTTGCACTGGAGCCTCTGATTTCTGGCACTGGCTCCAGTCAATACAGTGGGGTGTGGAGTAGGGAAGGGACAGACCGGTGGTTAGGGGGTGTGTGGGTAATGGTGGGTTCCAGTCAGCCTGAGGGCTTGCGGCTGTGAGTCAGTCCAAGCGAGTGAAGGTGTCAGTCAATATGGGGTGCTTGGCCATGTCAGTCAGCCTGAGGGCTTGGGGCTGTGAGTCAGTCTGGGGGTCTGGGGGTGTCAGGCAACCTGAGTGTGTAGGTTGTCAGTCAGGGGTGTGGACTGTCAGTCAGTCTGAGAGGTGGGGCTGTCAGTCAGTCTGAGGGCTGTGGAGTCTCCAATCAGCCGGAGGATGTGGGCTGCCAGTCAGCCTGACAGGGTGGGAATCTCCAGTCAGCCTGGGTGTTTGCAGGGTCTGTCCAGCACCTCAGCACTACTGAGGCCAATTCATGGTCTGACAGTCAATCTGGGACTCATTTGACACCTGGTGAAGTGGAGTAAATGGTCACTTGGATGGGGGACCATGTTCATTTTGTGGAAGGTTGGGGAGTTAAGGAGCCTCAAGGTGCAGGTTGCTTTAATTAGGACAGCGGTAAGATTCAGTTTGGGGGGGAGGGAGCAGGGTAGGGGGCCATGGGTGGCAGAGCCATCAAACCCTGTGACAGGTTCAACCTCCCCGAAGCAAACTAACCATTGCGCATTCGAGGGTGGGCTGGCATGTTCTCAGTAATCCAGGTAATGCCTGCTGTCACAGAGGTTTGTCATGGTACTTGCAAGGAACCGGCCTCCGAAGCCACCAAGGAGGCAGCTACCCTTGGAACACAAAATAGCTGGAGGAAAGGCTGATCAGGAGAGAGTGTAGAAACATTGCAAGATGACGCACTCTCCCAGGAATGATGGGCAAAAGCTGGCAATATGATGGTCAATGAGAAACCTGTTTGTCTGGCCACGTCACATAGATTCCCAAAATGATATCCTTATCTTCCCTGACATTCTGATCTCTCCATCAACATGGGACCAGCCTTGGTTCGCCACCCATTAACTGAACTCAAAGATGATGGGTCAGGAAGGCCCCTTGCCAGTCTGGGCCTTTTCTTCCACATTGTGCAGCTTGCCCTACACTGAGAGAGAGAGGAGAGAGAGAGAGATTTGAGTGTAAGGGGAGTGGGTGTACGAATATCTGATGAGTATGTATAGGTCTACCAAGTAAGTCAGTAGGTTGGGCATTGTCTGGGGTACATTAGTGGATTAGCAGCATGAGATAAGGCTGACTCCTTCAATGATCATCACACAGGTGACGGTAAGGTTGACATGCTGATGTGGCCTGGCTGTATATTGGTAATGTTAGACTGAGTGATGGCCTCATGTGTGTGAGGCTGCAGTGAGAACATTATGGTATGTTGCCTTATGGAAACCAGGTGATTGCTCATCTACTTCCTGTCCTGGCCCCTGACACCAGCTGGAGGCACAGCCCTCCCCTGCAACGAGGGCCCAGGCTGCCTGACTCTGATGGGAGGGCTCCTTTGGCCCATCAGAGGGGAACAGGGTTTACCAGGTGGCCCCATGCAGCCTGGAGCCAGGTTCGGTCAGGGTCTGTGAAGCACAGTTATGCTTATTGATACTTAACCAATATAGAGCTCATAAAATCCCTACAGTGTGGAAACAGGCTATTTGATCCAACAGGTACATACCAACCCTTGGAAAAGTAACCCACACAGACCCATTCCCCTACTACTCAACATTTACCCCTGACTAATGCACCTAACCTGCACATCCATGAACACTATAGGCAATTTAGCATGGCCAATTCACCTAACCTGCACATCTTTAGATTGTGGGAGGAAACTGGAGCACTTGAGGAAACGCATGCAGACACAGGGAGAACATGCAAACTCTACACAGACAGTTGCCCAAGGCTGGAATTGAACCCTGTTCCCTGGCACTGGGAGGCAGCAGTGCTAACCACTGAGCCACAGTGCTGCCCAAATCTATCTCCTGGGATGGGAGCCAGAGGATGGACATAAGGACAGTGAAGGTACCCTGTTGCTCATGTTGTATCTAAATATAGTGCCATAACCTTTGACCCTGAAAAGTGCAAGCAAAAATATTTTCTTGCCATCCACACATTGCCTGAACTACTGAGCACTTCTCTCATTTTCCATTTGTATTTCAGGTTTCCAGCATGATGATTAATTTTGTTGTATGGAGATCATGGTGGGCTGATTCTGCAAAACTGCTACAACCATTTGTTATGATTGGTCACACAAGGAACTCACAATTAACTGCATCGCCCTGGGCTTTATATCGCAATTTCAGTGTGTTTTATAGAATTATTTTTTCCAAAATGCTCACTTCTAGAAAGTTGGCCTTTGTGGTAAGTGGTCTCTAAAGCAATAATGATGTGGATTTGAAGTATTTCCCAGGAGAGGACTGCAAAAAAGTATTTTAAGAGACTTGATTCGTGGTCTATTAAAGGTTCAGCATAGTATCCCTGGTTTTCTTCTCATTACCTCTATTTATAGCAGAATGAAAGGTTAAATCCTGAACATGTACATGGGAAACTATGTCGGTGATATTGTCACGACCATATGATCAACGCGCTAATGAGGAAAACTTAGAATATGAATAATACGGATTTGAGAAGTGTCAGAATGTATATACACAGTACCGTGTAAGTAACAAACTATTTTTTAAAAAAAACCAAGGGTCTAGAAATCTTGCTACCTCAGAATAGTGCAATACAAACATCATCATGAATTCCACCCACTCACAGCATATTTATAAAGAACAAAATTCTACACACTCGGCTAAGAGCACTTTCAGAACGTCCTGTCACCATCAAAGGCCTATTCATAGGAAGTCCTAGGTCAATCTGCCCCTGCATACTGTTCATGTCTGTGCCATTATATTGTTTCCTCTTAGCCCTTCCATCAAAGGACATCACCTCATTCTGCTTTATAAAAAGTAGGTGTCAGTTAGCTGAGTTGGCTGGTTTGTGATGCAAGCTGTTCAATTCTCACACTGGCTGAGCTTACCATGAAATTCCTGTCTTCTCAACCTCTCCCCATGCTTGAGGTATGGGACCCTAAAAGTAAACCACCACCAGTCACATCTTGCGAATGAGAGAGTAATCCTCTGGGACTTTGGGCTAGATGCAGGCAAATGGGGTTAGTTTAGTTTAGAAAACCTGGTCAGCACAGATGAGTAGTCCAAAGGATCTGTTTCCATACTTTATGAGCTTGGCAACTCTACTGTAAACTCCAAATGTCACATGTCTTCCTATTCCTTTAACCTTCATTACCGTTATCTGTCACATCTTCAGAAAAAACTACTTCAGAGAATCCTTATGGCGTGGAAACAGGCCATTTTGGTCAAACATGTCCACACTGACCCTGCTGAGTAACCCACCCTGACCCCTCCCCTATTACTCTACATTTACCCCTGACTAATGCAGCTAACTTACACATCCCTAAACACTATGGGCAATTTAGCATGGCCAATTCACCTAACCTGCACATCTTCAGACTGCAGGAGGCAACCCACACAGACACAGGGAGAATGTGCAAATTCCACACAGACAGTCACCTGAGGCAGGCATCGAACCCAGGTTCCTGGGACTGTGAGGCAGCAGTGATAACCACTGAGCCACCCTGCCACCCTGTATGTGTACATATTTATAAACTACATACATACATGTATTTGTAGTTATTTGTCTGTGTGCGTGCTTCTGCATATGTTTATTTGGCAGAAAGGGAAACATACACATTGGTATTGTTCTCTCTCATACATGCGCACACATACATATATTTATACACATATATATATAAATAAAAACACACAAACACAAAAAATCCATATGTACATCATTATAAGAATAAACTCGCATATAAACAGATATTTTCTATTCCCTTTGTGTTAAGTGTTATATGGAGGGGCTATTTGTTCAGTTTGCATTTATTTCTCTTGCTGGCATCCTTTAATATTGGCAATGGCAGGACAGACTATATCTGGATGGTTTTGCCCTTTATCTAACCTTGGAGAATTAATGAGCAGTAACCGCTCAGTAGGAAATTCTCTTTGCTCTTTATCTCTGACAATGTTTTTTGAAGGAAGCATTTTCAGAAAAGTTCTTTTCTCAGGACACAACGAAGTGCTGTGCAGTCAATGAAGTCCTTTTGAAGTGTAGTTATTGTTGGTAATATAGAAAACACAGGAGCCAATTTGCACACAGCAAGATCTCACAATATGATCAGATAATTGTCCAGATCAATACATAATAGGTGGTATTCTAGTAAATACCACCTCTGGTAATGGTGATCCATTTATGCCATTTGTCCAGTCTGTTCTGAGACTGTATGGAGGGGTTGTTGGGATAAGGCACCATTATTTGCATAGAAGGCCAAATCAAAGTGAACTGAAAACATCGAATGCTGGAGATTACAACGGGTCAGACAGCATTCATGGAGAGAGAGTAAGCTAATATTTCAAGTCTCAATGACTCCAAATCACAGCTTGAAATGAAGTATGGATAGACAGCATTTATGCTTTGGTTTAGGGAGGTGTGAAGGCAGTGGGTATAGAGTGCTGGTGGAGAAAAGATGTTGATAGTTCAGATTAAGTGATCAGAATGTAAGAATGACAGAACAATGATGTGTCACCTACCAGACTTGAAAGGACAGATAGTCCCACTGAGATGGGGGAAGGAGAGAGAGGGTATGATATCAGAATGGAACAAGCTAAAAGAAAGGCCAGAAATGGGAATTAGTTCACAATTTGAAGGTGCTCAACTCAATGTTAAGCCCAGAAGGCTATACAGTGTCCAGTCTGAAGATGAGATATTGTTCCTCCAGTTTGCACTCTGACTCACTGTGGCATGCTGAGGACAGACACATGGGCATATGAGCAGGACGTTACGTTAAAATGACCAGCTACAGGAAGGTTGGGGTCATGTTTGTGTACGGGCTGGCGATGTTCCGCGAAACAGTCACCCAGTCTGCATTTGTTTTCTCCAATGTAGAGTAGGCCACATCGGGTGCAGCACATACAATACACAAGATCGAAGGAGGTACATGTGAAACACTGCTTGACCTGGAAAAACTGTTTAGGCCCTTGGATGGTGAGCAGGGAGGAGGTAACTGAGGAAATGTTGCACCTTCTACAGTTATGTGGGAAGTTGGTACAGGGAGAGAGGAGTTGGTGTCAGTGGTTGTGGAAAGGTTGGGTGGAAATATTGAAAATCTCATATATGATCAAACCAACACAGTTAAAAACAGATCATCAGATTCACTTATCTGAATTGCTTCATTACAGGATCTTTCAGTGCACAACCCAACTGCTGTTATTTCCCTATGAAAAAAACAGTTGCTGTGCTTTAGTTCAGCCACCCATTGGCTGCGAAGTGCTTTGCAGTGCCCTGGGGATATGATGAGGTCTTTTACTTAGCAACCTCTCTGCAAGCCTCTCTCGATTCAAAGAGTTCACCTCTGAATGTTGCTGTTCGACAGAAGCTCTCTCCCCGAGGTGCCAGCTTCCTGTTTCACAGAATTGCAAGAGTCAGCACCTTGACACGGTCAATCATTCTTATTAAATAATTGGTAAGGAATGTTCTCAGCAAGCTCTGCTGGCCTCTAAGCTGCTGAGCTGTGAGTCTGTCAGCTCTGACAGACTCACCAGCAATTAGTCCTGTGACAGTTACTCAGTAAATCCTCAATTCACATCACTGCTCGTTTCTAGGGTTAGGAGATTCTGATTGATTGTGAGCCCACTCAGCCTGGCTGGTCTAATTTGTCTTCCTAATATTCTGCCCACTGTCCCCTCAGCTCTCCGAACAATACTGCACGATGTTAGGCTGACAACCGGAGAACAACTTGCCCAAGTGGCCATTCCCCATTTTTGTGCCTAGGTGGAGACTTGTGGCAGGCACTGTTATTAATTGTGGGCAGTGCAATGAATCCGAGGCTGGATGTGGGTTTGAATCCCATAGCGAATTAGATTATTTTCCAGGTTGCAGTGGACAGACTATAATTGCTTCTCCTGTTCTCAAACCAGTAAAACTCGGGTTCATGTAGTCAGAAATTATTTTTGAAAGCTTTTGAATACTTTAAGTTATGCTTGTTGTTATTAAAACAGGGCATGCATCATACAACTCAGAAGCAAGAACAGTCAATTCTTTGGCAATTTCAGCGGGTTTAATCTTCATCAATAACTTTCTGGATTACGGCTCACTATCTCTAAGAAATCATGACATGTTCTATGTCTTTCATTTGTGTGTCTGAGTACAGACATATTAATCTGTGTTTTAACTTGTTCTGAGTATTTTCTGAGGAGATTGTTGAGGAAGAGGATGACAATGGAAGATCAGGGAACCAGGAAAGATGGTTCTGCTGAAGATACTGTCATTTTCATTACAGAGTTCTTTTAAAATTCTTTCTGTCAATCTTTTCCTCCTACAGCAACTTTATTGACAAACAGGAGGCTAGTCAGGTGGAGAAGCTTACAACACAAGGCCACAATCTGAGAAGAGGAGGAAGATCAAGTAGTGGTAGTATTAGAGATTATGGGAAGTAAGGATCCTGGATTGCAATAGTCATGATTTGGAGATGCCGGTGTTGGACAAAGTTAAAAATCACACAACACCAGGTTATAATCCAACAGGTTCAATTGGAAGCACTAGCTTTCAGAGTGCTGCTCCTTCATTACGTGGTTGAAGTATGTGTATTTAGTAAACAGAGTGTGAAAAAGCAATAGTGTGCACGTTGGTGTTCTGAGGATGGGCAAGATCAGATGGTGGTTTGTGGTGAGGCTATTATTGTGGAGGAAGATAGATCGTAGAATGATCTTATATCTTACAAATATAAAAAAAGACTCTCGCTTGCTGTCTTGTACATCGCACTCCACAAGCAGTATTATCAAGGTGCTTAGCTCATGGGTTCAACCATTATTCACTTTGTTCACCTGTTGGGTTTCCTGAAGCCCAATCAGGTTGAAAGACTGTTCCAGCCGTGCAACTTCATCATAATATTTAAATATTCACATTACTTTCTTTGAGTTGATTTGTCACGTTACTTCGCTTTCTTCTTTTAAAACAGGAAGTGGTGAGTCTGAGGTTGGCTTCTTTTAAGAGATCCTTGAACTTTAACCTCTGACACAATGCCAACACCTCAGCAGCAGTCAGCCTGTTGTTGCTGTTTCACTTGGGGCGGTTCAGCTAGCAGCTATATTCATTATTGCTTGTTCCCACTCTGTTTACTGGTTGCTACCCTGGAGAGCTACAGCCAGTTACAGTGAACTAATCATCACATTCTTCCTCCATGCAGTGGGAGCAATAACAAATACATAATACTCTCTGATTCTGGCCATGTTGACAATCATTTGCAAAATTATTCATTCCAAGGATGTATCCACAGAATTACTTGTTAAGTGAATAAATGTGAAATAAAAACAGAAAGTACTGGAGAGACACCGCTGAGTGCATCTGCAGTGCATTGTTTTTAAATAAATAACTATAATTCTCACTGATACTGGAATAACGTAATAGAGGGAGGCCATTCAGCCCATTTTGTTTGTGCAAGCTTTGAAAGACCTACCACACTGCTCTTGCCTTGTGACCTGACATTTCTTTTCCATTTTATGCTTTAGACCAGTTTCCTTTTTAGATTTCTCAGTTAATCTGCATCCCCTGTCCTTTCTGTCAGAGTGCCCCAATTCATAACAACTTCCTGTGTTAAAAACACAGCGGCTCCACATCTCCCATCTCATTTTGTTGCTGCTTATTGTTAACCTGGGTCCTGTGCCCTCCTCCTGTCAGTGCAAACACTTTCACTTCCATTTGGTCTACACAAACACTTCATCGTTTGCAGCATTTTTTTGATGAAACCATTGCTTGAAAGGGAGCTATACAAACAACCACATGCTCTCCACATAGAACATAGAACATTACAGTGCAGTACAGGCCCTTTGGCTCTCGATGTTGCACCGTCCTGTCATACTAATCTAAAGCCCATCCCACCTACACTATTCCATATGTCTGTCCAATGACGACTTAAATGCACTTAAACTTGGCGAATCTACTACCGTTGCAGGCAACCCCTTACTACTCTCTGAGTAAAGAAACTACCTCTGACATCTGTCTTATACCTATCTCCCCTCACTTTAAAGTTGTGTCCCCTCATGTTTGCCGTCCCCATACTTGGAAAAAGGCTCTCCCTGTCCACCCTATCTAACCCTCTGATTATCTTGTATGTCTCTATTAAGTAATCTCTCAACCTTCTTCTATCTAACGAGAACAGCCTCAAGGCCCTCAGCCTTTCCGCGTAAGACCATCCCTCCATACCAGGTAAGATCCTAGTAAATCTCCTCTGGACCCTTTCCAAAGCTTCCACATCCTTCTTATAATGCGGTGACCTGAACTGTACACAATACTCCAAGTGCGGCCGTACCAGAACTTTGTACAGCTGCAGCATAACCTCCTGGTTCCGGAACTCAATCCCTCTATTAATAAAGGCCAAAACACTGTATGCCTTCTTAACAACCCTGTCAATCTGGGTGGCAACTTTCAGGGATCTGTGTACATGAACACTGAGATCGTTCTGTTCATCTGCACTCCCAAGAATCTTACCATTAGCCCAGTACTTTGCATTTCGATTACTCCGTCCAAAGTGCATCACCTCACACTTGTCCACATTAAACTCCATTTGCCACCTCTCAGCCCAGCTCTGCATCCTATCTATGTCTCTCTGCAACCTACTACATCCTTCGTCACTATCCACAACTTCATCGACCTTAGTGTCAACCACAAATTTAATAACCCACCCTTCTAAGCCCTCATCCAGGTCATTTATAAAAATGACGAACAGCAGTGGACCCAACACCGACCCTTGCGGTACACCGCTAGTAACTGGATACCAAGATAAACATGTTCCATCTGTTTTCTTTCAGCAAGCCAATTACTGATCCAAACTGCTATGTCTCCCACAATCCCATTCCTCCGCATTTTGTATAATAGCCAACTGTGGGGAACCTTATCGAATGCCTTGCCGAAATCCATATACACCACATCAACCGGTTTACTCTCATCTACCTGTTTGGTCACTTTGTCAAAAAACTCAATAAGATTCGTTAGGCACGACCTACCCTTCACAAAACCGTGCTGACTGTCCCTGATCAGATTATTCTTTTCTAGATGGTTATAAATCCTATCTCTTATAACCTTTTCCAACACTTTACCAACAACTGAAGTGAGACTCACTGGTCTGTAATTACCAGTGTTGTCTCTACTACCCTTTTTGAACAAGGGAACCTTTGAACTGCTATCCTCCAGTCCTCAGGCACTATTCCTATAGACAATGATGATTTGAAGATCAATGCCAAAGACTCGGCAATCTCTTCCCTTGCTTCCAATAGGATCCTAGGATAGATCCCATCCGGCCCAGGGGACTTGTCTATTTTCACACTCTGCAGTATTTCTAATACCTCTTCCTTGTGAACCTCAATCTCTTCCAGTCTAGATGCAAGTATGTCTGTATCTTCCTCGCCAACATTTTAATTTTCTATAGTGAACACTGTCAAAAAATATTTATTTAGTGCTTCCCCTATCTTCTCTGACTCCACACACAACTTCCCACTATTATCCTTGATTGGCCCTAATTTAACTCTCATCATTCTTTTATTCCTGACATACCTATGGAAAGCCTTAGGGTTAACCCTGATCCTATCCGCCAACAACTTCTCATGTCTCCTCCTGGCTCTTCTGAGCTTTCTTTTTAGGTCTTTCCTGACTTTCTTGTAACCCTCAAGCGCCCTAACTGAGTTTTCACATTTTGTCCTAACACAAGCCTTCTTCTTCTTCTTCACCAGGGATTCCACTTCCTTAGTAAACCACGGCTCATACGTTCTATATCTTCCTCCCTGCCTGACAGGTACATATTTATCTAGGACACAAAGGCGCTTTTCCTTGAATAAGCTCCACATTTTTAATGTGCTCATCCCCTGCAGTTTCCTTCCCCATTCTACGCTTCCTAAATCTTTCCTAATTGCATCGTAATTTCCCTTTCCCCAGCTGTAACTCTTGCTCGGTGGAGTACACCTATCCCTTTCCATCACTGAAGTAAACCTGGCAGAATTGTGATCGCTGTCTCCAAAGTGCTCACCTACTTCCAAATCTAACACCTGGCCAGGCTCGTTACCCAGTACTAAATCTAAAGTGGCTTCGCCCCTTGTAGGCCTGTCTACATACTGTGTCAGGAACCCCTCCTGCACACACTGGACAAAAACTGACCCATCTATAATACTTGTACTGTAGTGATCCCAGTCAATATTTGGATAGTTGAAGTCCCCCATGACAACTACCCTGCCTCTCTCACTCCTATCGAGAATCATCTTTGCTATCCTTTCCTCTACATTTCTGGGACTATTCAGAGGCCTAAAGAAAACTCCCAGCATGGTGACTTCTCCTTCCCTGTTTCTAACCTCAGCCCATACTACCTCAGTTAACAAGTCCCCAAACATCCTTTCTACAACTGTAATATTGTCCCTGATCAACAATGCCACACCTCCCCCTCTTTTACCATCTTCTCTGTTCTTAGTGAAACATCTGAATCCCGGAACCTGGAACATCCATTCCTGTCCCTGCTCTATCCATGTCTCCGTAATGACCACAACATCGAAGTCCCAGGTACCAACCCACGCTGCCAGTTCACCCACTTTATTTCTGATGCTCCTCGAGTTGAAGTACACACACTTCAATCCAGGTTCTCGCTTGCCAGTGTCAGATACTTGATTTTGGAACTCCCTACTCTCATCCTCTTCTGTACCTGTCCTACAATTTTGGTTCCCATCCCCCTGCTGTATTAGTTTAAATCCACCTTAATAGCTTTAGCGAATTTCCCACCCAGGAGATTGGCACTCCTCTGGTTTAGATGAAGACCATCCTGCTTGTAGAGGTCCCACCTACCCCAGAAAGAGCTCCAATTATCCAAAAGCCCGAAACCCTCCCTCCTGCACCATCCCTGTAGCCCATAACTGAAGTCTTATCTCCTGTAAAAGTAAGTAGGTTCCACTTCTACTAAAGTTTCAGAGATGTGAGATGAATGCATTCAATATTCTACCCTCACTTTATACATACTGGAGTCATTTCCATGTAGGAATGAGTCTGTGATAATGTAACTGCTTTTAACCTACAGCTGCAATAATGAGACAGGAATTTAATGGCAAAGACTGTTTTAAGACCTGAAACACACTTAAGTATTCAACTGTGTAATTTGACAGATCCACACCCCCTTATTACTGTCAAGCAGACCAGAGCAACATTCTCTTCCTCAAGCTCTCTTACCTGTCAATTGGTGCTGGGTGTCATTCCCACCCCAATTTACAGCATACAACACTTTGTCACCCTTTCATTGCCTCAAGGTTACATAAAGTTAATGAGCAGGCCTTTCCTCTCTCAATCACTCAGCAGTGCAGATCCATCAATCCTGGTTAAGCTGGCACTGTGTTGTGTGTAAAATGAGCAAAGACAGTCACCATGAGACCAAGAGCCAGAGAGAGGGAAAGTTGAGGGGGGACCAATTTAAAGGAACAAGGAAAGAAAGAAAACTGTAGATTCAGTGAGAGGGAGGAGGGGAAAGGAAACAGTCTAAAAGGCAGAGAGAATGTTTAGACAGAGTCAATTGTACTTAGTGCCCTGGCTGACTTGCTATAGTTATGTAACCTCTAGTTCTGCTGTAAGTGCCATCTGCGGCAGCCACTAAACATGCATGAAGGTTGGTATGGTGTCTCAGTGGTTAGCACTGCTGCCTCACAGTGCCGGGGACCTGGCTTTGATTCCTCCCTTGGATGACTGTGTGTGTGGAGTTTGCACGTTCTCCCTGTGTCTGTGTGCATTTCTTCCCACAGTCCAAAGATGTGCAGGTTAGGTTAGATGGGCCATGCTAAATTTCCCACAGTATCCCAAGGATGTGTAGAAAAGGTGGATTAGCCATAGGAAATGCAGGGATAGGGCAGGGGGAATGTGTCTGGGCGGGATGCTTTTCAGAGGATTGGTGTGGTGTCGATGAGTCAAATGGCCTGCGTCCACACTGTAGGGATTCTATGACTTGAAACATGGCATCGGGGAATGGTGTAGCTGCGAATGTGTGGGTCTTCAGAGCTCTAAGAGAGACAGCCACTGGGTGGAGAAAAAAGCAAATAAAACTTTGAAAAGTAATTATAAAAACGTAGACTGCAACTTTGAAGTACTGGGTGAGTAAATTGGCTGTTCATTTTCCACTCCAAGCTGCTGCCAGCAGAAAAGGAGATAAGAGACAAAATGGGAATTTACAGATTGGAGCTATTTGTTCGGGTAAAAGAATATAACAACTTGTATTGCAGCTCACATTCCACTGGGAGTTGGAAAAGCCAGATGACAGAGGTTTTGCAGAGCTTTAAAAAATACACTTCTAATTTCACATTAATGTTATGGTGTTTGTTCAATGTTAGATCTTGGAGAAGATGGAAACTGCTGATCAGTCCGATCGTATTGATATACATGGCAGTGAATCCTGAGTCTGAATGTTGGAAAGATCATTCTCATTGGAGATAGATTTGCCAGAAAGAGAGATACTGCTTTGAGAGTACATCTCCGAGATTCTCTGATTCAATCATCAGCGACGACATATTGACAGGAGAACAGACAAGGGTCTGCATTATGTTGAGGGACTTAAGGTTGAATGAGAATAATGAGATGGAAAAAACATGAAAAAGCATTTCCAGAATAGCAGCAGAAAAATCAAAACCAGAGGATGTAACTATTATGGTGGACATATCCCAAAGGAAAAGGGAGAAGGTCCAAAATGGGGAAAGCAGTGCTCTAACTGCAAGAAGCTGCATCAATTTCCATACAAGTATTCAGCAGCAAAGAAGCAAAGCAAGGCTTTAAAGATGGTGCTGGAGTGATGTAGAACGATGGTTCTGTTTAATGATTCCATATCATTCAAAACAATTATGAGGTCGAAAGGTGATCAATGGTATGTGATAGCTACAGAAGGAGAACACCAAATGAATGTGGAGTGTCAGGTAGACATTGGTGCTTCATGTAACACCCTGAGCTTCAGTGACCTGTGCAAAGTGGCTCAAGAGGGTGACCTGAAGATGAAATCTCTGTTATGAGATTGAGGATATGATGGAACAATTCTCATCCACACAGTGAAAATAAAGCTGAGAGCCCAATGTAATGGGAAAATGGAGTTCTGAAGTTTCAGATATTAAGCAAAGGTTATTTAAAATCCATTCACCTCAGCTGAAGCAAGTCTAAAGCTTGGACTAATAACCCTACACATATTAATGGAGATCTGTAGTATTACACTGGTCAGTAAACCATTGACTGCTGAATGAAACAAAAGATTACAAAAGATGTTTATTTCGGTGTGAGATATCTTCCTAATGAATATCATCTTGAAGCATTTGAGAGCGTGAGACTAATGCAATGTCTGCAAAGGAAAGTTTCTGCTGATCTCAAATCTATTTTGAAAGGAGTGGGACAAGAGATATAAAGGAAGGGAGTAATAAAGAAAGTGACAGTTCCTACCAATTAGGTTAGCAGTATGGTAACAGTGAAAAACAAGGACAACCAGTTGCATTTGCATCCAGGGCATTAACACAAACTGAACAACGTTACACCCGGGAGCACTTTAATCATTACTGATTTGAGAGATACTAAGTGGGTGTAGATTCTGACCGTAAGTCACTTCAAAGCATCTTCCTCAACTGCTTCTTTCTGCTCCAAAGACTTGGCAAAGGATATTTCTCTTCACACACAAGCTAGGGAAGCAGGGTACATTGCTGACATGCTGTCAAAAATGGCATTCCCAATGACAAAAATAGGTGAATGCTATGACAGAGTGTGAAATCTTCCAGACTGAATGAGAAGCAATAAGTCAATATACTCCAGAAGTCATCAATCCAGCAGAAATGTTGAATCTGAAAGACAATCATCTTGCTCAAATCAAAACCAAGCGCAACAAACGGCAACTTTCTAAATGCTGCAGGACGAAGTGATGAAAGGATGAAATTATGGCCTTAAGCTCGAAGGACACATTATTAAAAGAGATTTGTGGACATACAGAGGTAGCATTTTTTTTTCTTATTTGTGGGATGTAGGCATTGCTGGATGGCCAGCATTTATTGCCCATCCGTAGTTTCCCTTGAGAAGGTGGTAGTGAACTGCCTTCTTGAACTGCTGCAGTCCACCTGCTGTGGGCTGACCCACAATGCCATTAGTGAGGGAATTCCAGGATTTTGACCCAATGACAATGAAGGAACAGTGGTTTATTTCCATATCAGGATGGTGAGTGGCTTAGAGGGGAACTTCAAGGTGGTGGTGTTACCATATATCTGCTGCATTTGTCCTCCTAGATGGAAGAGGTCATGGGTTTAGAAGGGCTGAAAATGTGTTGCTGGAAAAGCGCAGCAGGTCAGGCAGCATCCAAGGAACAGGAGAATCGGCGTTTCGGGCATAAGCCCTTCTTCAGGAATGAGGAAAGTTTGTCCAGCAGGCTAAGATAAAAGGTAGGGAGGAGGGACTTGGGGGAGGGGCGTCGGAAATGTGATAGGTGGAGGGAGGTCAAGGTGAGGGTGATAGGTCAGACTGGGGTGGGGGCGGAGAGGTCAGGAAGAAGATTGCGGGTTAGGAAGGTGGTGCTGAATTCGATGGATTTGACTGAGACAAGGTGGGGGGAGGGGGAATGAGGAAACTGGTGAAATCCGAGTTCATCCCTTGTGGTTGGAGGGTTCCTAGGCGGAAGATGAGGCGTTCTTCCTCCAGCCGTCGTTTTGTTGTGGTCTGGCGATGGAGGAGTCCAAAGACCTGCATATCCTTGGTGGAGTGGGAGGGGGAGTTGAAGTGTTGAGCCACAGGGTGGTTGGGTTGGTTGGTCCGGGTGTCCCAGAGGTGTTCTCTGAAATGCTCCGCAAGTAGCCGGCCTGTCTCCCCAATATAGAGGAGGCCACATCGGGTGCAGAGGATGCAATAGATGAT
Organism: Chiloscyllium plagiosum; assembly: GCF_037043375.1. Classification (NCBI taxonomy): domain Eukaryota; kingdom Metazoa; phylum Chordata; class Chondrichthyes; order Orectolobiformes; family Hemiscylliidae; genus Chiloscyllium; species Chiloscyllium plagiosum. The sequence continues at coordinate 87,112,795 of NW_028270149.1, read as the reverse complement.
GTGTGTGGAGGTGCAGGTGAATCTGTGGTGGATATGGAAGTTTCCTTTGGGGCCTTGGAGGGAGGTGAAGGGGGAGGTGTGGGCGCAAGTCTTGCACCTCCTGCGGTTGCAGGGGAAGGTGCCGGGAGTGGAGGTTGGGTTGGTGGGGGGTGTGGACCTGACGAGGGAGTCACGGAGGGAGTGGTCTTTACGGAATGCTGATAGGGGAGGGGAGGGAAATATATCCTTCGTGGTGGGGTCCGTTTGGAGGTGGCGGAAATGACGGCGGATGATGTGCTGTACATGGAGATTGGTGGGGTGGTAGGTGAGGACCAGTGGGGTTCTGTCCTGGTGGCGGTTGGAGGGGCGGGGCTCAAGGGCGGAGGATCGGGAAGTGGAAGAGATGCGGTGGAGGGCATCGTCGACCACGTCGGGGGGGGAATTGCGGTCCTTGAAGAAGGAGGTTCAAGCATCTGCAGACCTCACTTTCTCCTCATGGGTTTAGAAGGTACTGTCTGAGAATTTTTGGTGAACTTCTGCTGTGCATCTTGTAGCTAGTACACATTGCTGCGACTGAGCTTTGGTGGTGGAAGGAGTGGGACTTGTGGGTATAGTGCCAATCAAGCAGGCTGCATTGTCCTGGATGGTGTCAAGTTTCTTGAGTGTTCTTGGAGCTGCACTCATCCAGGCAAGTGGGGAGTATTCCATCACACTCTTGTGTCTTGGAGATGGTGGACAGGCTTTGAGGAGTCAGGAGGTGGTTTCGCAAGGTGTCATCTTCCATAAAAGAAATGGATCATTATCTCTAAAGAGATGCTGAAGCACACCTTTGCAAGCTACCAAGGAACTGAATCAAGATTGAGGAAGGCAAGACATGTGCTCTACTGGCAAAGTCAAGGATTCCATCAGCCAGCTCAGGACTGGGAATGAGTACCAAGCTAAGGAAGCTAGAGAGCAGCTGATGACACATAATATCCCAAACAAATCATAGATGAAGCTTGGGAGTAGACCTCTTCAGTCTTGCGGAAACTGATTATTCTGTCAGTTGCAACTGCTATTCTGGTGCCTGAGAGGTAGACCAGCTGATGTCAAGGACTATGGTGGGATGGTCCTGAAAACACAGTTAGGTCATTACAAGAATCCCCGTTACTGGTGAGCAGCTATAGCCCACAGTTCACAAGTGAAAAATTCACAGTGACTTCTCACATGATTAGGAAATTCAATAACATAAATCATCTCCCTGCTAAACCTGTCAAATGGAAAGTCTGAGGCGGCAGTCAAAATTGCCAAAGGAACTTTAAAGAAATTGAGTAATTTCAGCACAGATTTTAGAAGGCATTCCTTAGTTAAACAAACAAATCTACCAAAGGTGATAGGGTTAAGGTTAGGATTAGTCCAATCCAGCTACTAATGACATGCGATATGCAAACTGCTCTTCCAATTTACAAAAACTTACAGAAATCAGAAGACGCAACAAGAGTAAGTAAAAAAACCCATAATGAAATGCCAGAAAACCAAATTCCTTATTTATGATATGAAGAATACATTTCCAGACTCTAAATATCCTTAGAGACTGAAAAACTGCAGATGCTAGAATCCTAGGTAGCCAAGCAGGAGGCTGGAAGAACACAGCAACCCAGGAAGCATCAGGAGGTGGAGAAGTCAACAGTTCAGGTGTAACCACTGGAATATGTATAGTTAAAGATCACACAACACCAGGTTGTAGTCCAACAAACGCTGCTGAAGAAGCAGTGCTCCGAAAGCTAGTACTTCCAAATAAATCTTAGGACTATAACCTGGTGTTGTGTGTTTTTTAACTTTCTACACCCCAGTTCAACACCAGCACCTCCAAATCAGAAATATATGTACAGCTAGAAAAGCTATTCATTCACTGCCAGCAATGAATCAGGAAGAAGGGGTCACACCACCTATGCAGATAACAGAATGATCATCATTTCCACAGGTCCACAGTTCCTCAGGATCATAAATGAATTAGCAGTAACATTAATCTCATCAACAGAACTTGCCATGGAAATTGCAGTCCCTGGAGGAACAAGCAGATGCCACACGAAGAGCTTATGACAACATATACACTTACCAAAGGGAAACAAGCATGATTTAAAGATTATGAATTTAATCTTAGGCGGCTCCTTGAAACCGATAATAACCTTCACGCACACCAGAGTTGGGTGTCCACTGGCGACTAGACAGCCCAATGCTGGATTCATGCACACTACCCCAACTGGGGCAGGTTACATTTGAAGCGATGGGTGGATAAGTTGTTCACACCTCCCTCTGCTGCTTGTTCTTTGCCTACACCTAGGCATGTTGGAGATGTGCAAGATGATTGACACCTTTACAGATTCTCGCAAGGCCTAGGGATATTGCACTTCTTCCACAGGGCTCTGTGGAGGTTTTTGAAACATTTTCCCTGCCCTCCTGGTAACTGTTTGTCATCAATGGTGCTCAGAGTACACGGCTTATGTCAGGCCTTGTGATTTGGAATAAATGGGAATCAGGGAGAAAGTTTCTCGTCTGTTCTGCAAATTATCTTCACGCTTGTGGGTGAGGTGCAGCAATTGCGCAGTGAAACAAATGGAGAGGAATATGGTGCAGTGTCACAGCCTTGATTGACCTCAGTCATCACTCGTCTCAGGTTTGTGATGGAGTATGTTTTGCAAGCCACTCACACACAGGATGTGGAGCATGTTGGTCATGGATAGTGGGACTAAAGAATGGTAGCAACCTTTCCAGTACTCAGCACTTCTGAAATGCTTTCCGGTCACAGTGGAATTATAATTCTTAGTGGGGAAGAGAGGAGGGATGAACTTGGAATCTATTAAAAATTGGGAATACCATTTAGCATTAGCAACAAGACCTCATCCACAGTTCACTGGTCAGCTACTGTGACAGTCTGAGGATGGTAACCTGATGAGTTGATAGAGGAAGGGGATTATATAGTGAGGGGTTTTGAGGCGAATTTTGGGCGGCTGGGGCAATGAGTCCAAGATGTTTCTCATGGGGCCTATAGAATCAGTCCAGATCCCCAAGTGCGCAGTTCTACATTAGCTTGTGGAATCTCACCTCACACTCCTTTCAGTTACTGTGGAGATGTCTTTGTGGGACAAGCTAAATAAATAAGCTAAAGCTTCTAGTCTACAACAATAACAACACCCTGCACTTATCTAGTACTTTTAACATAGTCTAACATTGCAAGGTGGAAGTGAAGACTGCAGATGCTGGGGACCAGAGTCAAAAGTGTGGTGCTGGAAAAGCACAGCAGGTCAGGCAGCATCCGTGGAGCAGGAGAATTGGCATTTTGGGCATAAGCCCTTCATCAGGCTCATTCCTGGATGCGGCTTATGCCTCAGCCCTTACTTCTGAGTCCCTTGCCACCAACACCCTCCTCATAATCTTGAACCCAGAACAACCCCACCTTCCCTGAAATCATTTATTTTTAGCCTTGGGTCCTCCACAATCTTGGCAATTTGGGTCTGCTCTTCCACCCAAAGCCATAAACCCATTCATGGTTCTGCCAAGTGTTGGATCCTTCAGCATTTGATTAACTCTTATCAGGCAGGACTTTATCTCCATTCCAAGGGAAAGTCTGCCAGTGGCCTTGGCTTTGCCGAATTGATGTGTGAGTAGATATATCATCCCTGAAAGAGGCAGCATGAGACTCCCACTGACTGTTGTGACCCATGATGTCCCAATAAGGCTCCATTCTGTATCGTGTTACACTCTTCCTTAGCGGTCATTATACCTTTAAGTTGGTGTTGTCCACATCCTTTGATATTGTTGCTCTGATTTCGTGCGGACAATCGTGATCCCATTGGAGATAGGCTTCAGGATAAATCTCAAACAGCTTAACCAATGTCCTATATTTCAGAAATAACAGTGCAGTGTTCATTCTGCTAGACTCAACTATGATTACTTCAGAGCATTATGAAGGCTGGGACAATGTTACTAAGCCTACCACACTGGCTTCACGTACTAAAAATATATTCAATGTTAGCCATCCATCACTTTCTGCATTTCCCACAGCAAAATTAGGGAGGACTGAGTGTTGATTTTAGAGGGCTGGCAATTACAGCTGCCTAATATAGGCAATCAACAATTTATATGTGATTTTCAGAAAGCTTAGTTTAAGAAACAGAAGTCTGCGCATGATACATTAATGAATGAGACGAAGGAAGTATACAATCTGTGTCAGATAAGAACACTTTGTTGCTCCTGATGCATTCTGTAGAATGGATGGGCAGGACCAATGGACCTCTGTGGTTTGTAATGGTGGAGTGTATGTCTCTGATGTCACACAGTCTTTGATAGAAAAAACTGTTCTTTTCCCCTCCCCTCACCCCCTTTTCAATCCCCTCCCTGAACTCTCAGCCAATGACCAAGGGCAGTTACTCATGATAACCCTTGTCCTTTTGCTCACCTTCATCTGAGTGTTAGTTTACCTTTCTTTCTTAGGATAAATGTGTCTTAATTTCAAAAACAATGCATCGATAATACTGTACCATGGCACCCAATAAAACTTTAACATCGGTATGACCTCAGTGGTCTTATGACTTTCCTGAGATCTGTTTTTATTGGTAGAAGGCTAGTTCTTGTCTCAGGCCACACAGAGAACAGTAAATATGAAATACTAAAGTAACTCATTTAAAGAGAACCCTAATTTTCAACAGGAGAGTTGTCACTGTGGTAGAAACCTGAACACCAGACTGCGGTGTGGAAACACTTTCTGCTATAATTTTCATTCAATAAAGTTACAGAAATACTTCCAGCTAATAATGTTGAAAACAATGAACATACTTGGTGAGAGATGCAGAGATAGGGTTTATGAGATATGCAAATATGGTATACTGATGCAACTGTCACATCAGAATCTTGTGGGAGAGACTCTACGAGCCGGTTGGAACTGGAGCAGCTTCGGACAGAGGTATATCCTGCAGGAATACCCTATACATAGTGAAACTAAATAGTGTTTGAAGAAACACCTTGAGGTTAGGGTTGGGTTCATCTGAATAGACAAACACATATAAAAACAGTCCCTAAGGAATGCCTCTTCGCACCTTACACTAGTCTGAACAATTCCCTTTAACCCTGCTTTGTCTTCTGTTTTGTAACCAGATTCTGATCCAGTCTGCCACGTACTCCATAATTCCACTTGCTCTGACCTTATTCATGAGCCTGCTCTGTGGTACTTTGTTCAAGGCTTTTTGACAATCCACATTTATCACACCCACTGCATTGTCTCTGTCTGCTCTTTCTGGTACGTTTTCAAATGAGGTTGATGAAGCATGACCTTCTGCTTTGAAATCCCTGTTGCCTCCTCTTTATTATAGTCTCAGTTTCATGATGTTTCTCTATTGCGCTGTTGAGTAAAGATTCTATTATCTTTCCTATTACAGGAGGGGTGGAAATGTAAACTTCTGCAGTCCACAGCTACTGGGTGGAACACAATCACAGTCTCTGTGAAAATGAAATATAGAGAATCTGTGTCATTACATAACAAACATCCTCAAACTCCAGAGATCGATTCACCACTGGACACCCTCAACAAATGGATTTTTATTAAACCTGCATGTCATTTCTCCCCGTGCAGCACCTTTCCCCTTTTCTCTTTTATGATTTAACCAACATTGTTTTCTATTTTCCCTGTTTTTAATCTTTAGTCCTCCTTGTCCCTTTATTTCTCTCCCATTCATGATTTTGTCGGGAAGTTAGAATTTCTTTGATATTGAGGGTCATGGAGATGGCTCAAAAGAGACATTTTTCTCATTGCCAGTGCAGGATCAGATTCTGAACACTGAACAAAGTGATCACTATTTTATAGAAACGCATTTGGAACAGTCCAAGATGCAGACCAATGCACATTCCACTGGGACTCATTGTGGGGTCCACTGGGGCACAGTCTGTGTTCCACTTGGTGGTAGCATGTGTTCTACTGTGAGCCAGTGTATGTTCCATCAGGGATCAGTGTGCCCCCCATGCGAGCTGTTTGTAATCCACTGCCATCCATGTCTATCCATTGCCAACCAGTGTATATTCCATTATTAACAAATGTATATTTCATTGTTGGCCAGTAGATATTTCATTGTCAGCCAGTATATATTACATTATTAGCCAATGCATATTTAACTGTTGGTGAACTGCACAGAGGCTGGTCTCCTGTTAAGTCACCCATTATTTACTTATGCACAGTACACTGGCTGTGGCCAGTCAGCTCAGAGTCAGTCACCTCAACTGAGGCGATTCTAAATCTCTCGGTTGTATTCTTTTTTTCCCTCTTTCTTATTCCCACACTACTGCCTGACAGCGGTAGTGCTTACCTTTCCCCAGCATCCATGATGTGTGTGTGTAGGTGTCAAACACAGTGAAAGACAACAAGATGTGTAAATCTTTATTTATATTCCACCACCAGGAAGAAAGGAAACACCCGAGTGGCCAGTGACAAGCAGAGTCCTTCACATCAAAGGGCAATGCTGCGTGATCAAAGAGTGAAGGGGAGAGCAGGGATTAAATCAAAATAGAGTTGGAGGGGGAAATATTACACTCCACTCCCTGCAGTGCCCACCTTTCCCTGAAAATCTCGACAGTGTTGGCATCAGCCAGTGTGTATTTCGCTTTGGCCAGTGTGTATTCTATTGGCAAGGATATTGGGTTTTCGAAAGTCCTCCTGACCAACCCCCCCAACATTGTATCTTCTAAAACATCTGCTGAACTTGCCATATCTTAATTCACACTAACTCCTAATTGCTAATGTCTAAATTGATCATTTTTATCCTTTACTTTCAAGTTCACTCATAGCTTAACCACTCCTTATCACTGCAATCTCCCCCAAAACCCACAATCTTAAATCACATCTGTGCTCTGATCACTTGTGTATCTCTGATCCTAATTCTTGCAACATTAGCTGCCAAGTCTTCAGTTGTCTAGTCTCTAAACTTTAGAATATTGATGAAAAAAGACAAATGCTGATTGGTTGGTAAGTGGACTCTGAAAGGTACAGATGTTGCTATGAAAAATCTACCAGTTTATGACAATTTACAGGTAACTGTCCGGTGCACTTTAGTATACTGGATGCTGCATATATTAATACACAGGGTCCGTTATAGACATAAATAACATGTACACACTCAGTGCCTGTTGCATCACAACAAAATAATTGAGAGACATTTGCTGGCTCATTTCCAAGGGCCATATTCTGACCAGTCAGAGTTAACTTGCCCGATTTAAAATTTAAAATTTAAACAAAGCCTTGTAGAGAGGTGGGGTTTGAGGAGGTGAAGCTAATGGCCACAAAGGCAACAAGAATGGACAAAACTGGGAACCAAGGCAGCAGACCTTCTCAAGTAGCCCATCTCATATCATGCTTTGCTCTCTCAAGTTTACATGCGGTAGTGGGCTCCCTAATCACACACCCAGAGGTCTCACATAGAAGCTGTCATTGTCTGTGCTGATAATCCACGGGCATTTGTGGCATCTAAGATGATGAAGCATCAGGATAGACTCTTACCTTGTACTTTGATCAAGAAGTAAGACACCTGTCTGACAACTGTAGCACAAGCTGATTTTTTGGAGGACTCTATGGTTTTAGCAATGAAACACTCTGCTCACCTTAGAAAGGAAGATGTAAAAAAACTCTCTGTCATGGATGACTAGGCACCGTGACTGAGCAATGTGATCAATGACAGGAGAATATGATCGCTATGACCACTCAATGTGTAACCATGCTTATGACCCCATGTGACTGTTTCGTGACTAAGGGATGATTGCTAGCAGATATATTTAATGCTCAAAGCACTAAACATAAGAATGGACGTGCTCAGTGGTGATTGACTCTGTCCTCACCAATGAGAAAGCTCACATGATCGATGTCCAATCAGGTAGATTCTTGACAAATCACTGGCCTCAGTGTTGCACACCTGGCTCACCAGAAACTGCCAACCAATCAAAGGTCAATGGCTTCTGAGTCCAAGAGATCAGCATCAGAGGCTTAGTCTTCAGGAATCCAATGTTGAAGAGGTAGGCTGTTCTCTTGCATGTTTCCCTGACTGGGAGGAGCAGGGGTGGTAGTGTAAGGACCAAGCTTGGTGGCGTCAAGGACAAGAGCAAGAGTAGGGTGATAGCTATCAGAAACCAATTACTTGCCACCCATCTCTGCCACTGACCAGGACAAATGGATTGAATTTTGCAAGCAGGTTGCCATGGTTTCCCAGTAAGGGGAAGCAGCATCTTTTCTCATCCACCAAGGCGGCACATTGTTGGGGAGATGGCAAGTTGAGGCCTTTCAATGTCCATTAATTGATCAATAAAAGGCCTTAACTGACATCATGTTAAGGACGCCACCAATGGATCTTTCCAATCAGCACTTAATTACTGAGACGGCAAGATGGAGCGCAAATCTCTCCAAGACCGACTTATCCAATTACTTGCTCTTCTCAGCACCCGCCAAGGGGAAAATTGAAAGAATTGAATTGTGTTAACTGATATTTCTACAAAACTAATGGAAGCATTAACATTTAATATCGGTGTTGAGTATTTATTATTTCTCAGAAATATCATGCCTGAACAGTAAGGTGAGCTCTAAAAGGTTGAAGTTCACATTTTAAGAGATCATCATGATCTAGCTGAATGGTGGAACAGGCTCAAGGGGCTGCGTGGCCTATTCCGGTTCCTATGTATACAGTAATTCTTTCAAAGGGATCGTAGCAGGTTTTTGACAAACTGCTTGCAATGTTATGAAATTGTGTATCTTTTCTAAAACTCCAAACCATACACCATTCTCAACCCTGAACCAACCCACATCTTTTCACCAACAACATCAACCCAACTTCAGCACAGTGATCTAGCAGGTAAAAACAATGACTGCAGATGCTGGAAACCAGATTCTGGATTAGTGCGGCTGGAAGAGCACAGCAGTCCAGGCAGCATCCAAGGAGCAGCGAAATCGACGTTTCAGGCAAAAGCTCTTCATCAGGAATAAAGGCAGTGAGCCTGAAGCGTGGAGAGATAAGCTCGAGGAGGGTGGGGGTGGGGAGAAAGTAGCATAGAGTACAATGGGTGAGTGGGGGAGGAGATGAAGGTGATAGGTCAGGGAGGAGAGGGTGGAGTGAATAGGTGGAAAAGGAGAAAGGCAGGTAGGACAAGTCCGGACAAGTCATGGGGACAGTGCTGAGCTGGAAGTTTGGAACTAGGGTGAGGTGGGGGAAGGGGAAATGAGGAAACTGTTGAAGTCCACATTGATGCCCTGGGGTTGAAGTGTTCCGAGGCGGAAGATGAGGCGTTCTTCCTCCAGGCGTCTGGTGGTGAGGGAGCGGCGGTGAAGGAGGCCCAGGACCTCCATGTCCTCGGCAGAGTGGGAGGGGGAGTTGAAATGTTGGGCCATGGAGCGGTGTGGTTGATTGGTGCGGGTGTCCCGGAGATGTTCCCTAAAGCGCTCTGCTAGGAGGCGCCCAGTCTCCCCAATGTAAAGGAGACCGCATTGGGAGCAACGGATACAATAAATGATATTAGTGGATGTGCAAGTAAAACTTTGATGGATGTGGAAGGCTCCTTTAGGGCCTTGGATAGAGGTGAGGGAGGAGGTGTGGGCGCAGGTTTTACAGTTCCTGCAGTAGCAGGGGAAAGTGCCCGGATGGGAGGGTGGGTTGTAGGGGGGCATGGACCTAACCAGGTAGCCACGGAAGGAATTGTCTTTGCGGAAGGCGGAAAGGGGTGCGGAGGGAAATATATCACTGGTGGTGGGGTCTTTTTGGAGGTGGCGGAAATGTCGGCGGATGATTTGGTTTATGCGAAGGTTGGTAGGGTGGAAGGTGAGCACCAGGGGCGTTCTGTCCTTGTTACGGTTGGAGGGATGGGGTCTGAGGGCGGAGGTGCGGGATGTGGACGAAATGAGTCGGAGGGCATCTTTATCCACGTGGGAAGGGAAATTGCGGTCTCTAAAGAAGGAGGCCATCTGGTGTGTTCTGTGGTGGAAATGGTCCTCCTGGGAGCAGATACGGCGGAGGCAGAGGAATTGGGAATTAGGGATGGCATTTTTGCAAGAGGTAGGGTGGGAAGAGGTGTATTCCAGGTAGCTGTGGGAGTCGGTGGGTTTGTAAAAAATGTCAGTGTCAAGTCGGTCGTCAATAATGGAGATGGAGAGGTCCAGGAAGGGAGTGATCTAGCAGTCTATTTGCTACATTTATTGCTTTTCCACCTTCTCAGAATTTTAGTACAAATGTGTCTATTCTACTTCAGTGCCCTAAAGCTAATCCTGTTCCATACTAATCATTCATTACTTGGTGAATATTGAGAGCTCCCTACTTCTTGGTATTGTGGTTGTGTTAAAATTGATTTGTTCAGTTGCAGAACACATTCAAATTATTTTGCAAATCTTTAGTTGCACCTCCCTCTAGTGTTTCTTCCCTATATCTTCGCACATTCTAGTTAAGTTAATGTTTATTTGAGCATTGAGCTCGCTAATCATGGCAATGTGCGTTCAATATAGCTTTAAAATGGAGACCAAAACTAGGGCTTCCATTCCAGTTCATGACCTTCAGCCAAAATTGGTCAAGCCCAGTAACGTCATAAGGTTTTTAACCAATGACTGAGATATCAAAATTTAGAGCTGAACAAGTCAACAATGAGGTGGAAATCAGGAGAGATTGAATGACAAAATGAATGACAGAAAGGGTGATGATATTGGGACATGACAAGGAACAGAGTGTGTGTCTCGAGGAAGTTTGGAAAATAACAGCAGAGATATCACCAGCAACTCCTACTGAGGAAAAAAAGGATCAAAGGACAGGATTTGAAATTGTCGAACTCAGTGTTGAATTTTGAAGGCTATAACTTGCACATAAAAGGATGAAGTGTTATTCCTTGACATTACATTGAGCTTCATTGGAAGAGTCCAGGATGGAAGACAGAAAGGTCAGAGGGGGAGTGGGGCAGAGAATTCAACTGAGCGTTAATTGGAAGATCAGGGTCACACATTATAGACTGAATGAAGGTTTTCCACAAAGTGGTCACCTAATTTGCATTTGGTAACCCATTGAGAGAAGGTATGCAGAAAGTATAGTGTAACAAATTGAAAGAAATACAGAAATCAATAGCAGTGCCAATGGGATAGGGATAGTCAAATCAGATAGGGTAAATAGACAAGGTTTTTTCCCTGGGTGGGGAAGTCCAGAACTAGAGGGCATAGGTTTAGGGTGAGATAGGAAAAATGTAAAAGGGACCTAAGGGGCAACTTTTTCACACTGCAAGTGGTGCGTGTATCGAATGAGCTGCCAGAGGAACTGATAGAGGTTGGTGCAGCTACAACATTTAAAAGACATCTGAATGAGTATATGAATAGGAAAGGTTTAGAGGGATATAGGAAATGCTGGCAAATGGCATTAGATTAGTTTAGGATATCTGGTCAGCAAAGATGAGTTGGACCGAAGGGTCAGTTTCCGTGTTGTACACCTCTATGGCTCTATGACTCTAGTTGCTCAGAATTGACCATCCATGAAGCTGTGGACTATTGTTCAATCATTTTATGGTGACCCCTTCTTCCCAGGAGGTTTTCTGCTATGGATTTCTCTGACTGTCTGTCCTGTCCTGCCTGAACACATTTCCCATGGGTCAATTGCACTCAGTGCTTTACATCCATCATCATTTTCTTTTCTGCTTCCCCCTCCTACATTTTCTGTCAATCTTTCCTTTCAATAGGTATCTTTGTCACCACCTCTCCACTGATGAGAACAAAAAGATTGTGACCTCTCATTCATTGGTTCTGTGTATTAATTTCCTCTTTTCATCCAACTGTGTCCAGCATTTCACCATTAGTCTTTCTGTCCATGTAGGATTTTTTTTTTTTTTTAGATTACTTACAGTGTGGAAACAGGCCCTTCGGCCCAACAAGTCCACACCGACCCGCCGAAGCGTAACCCACCCATACCCCTACATTTACCCCTTTACCTAACACTACGGGCAATTTAGCATGGCCAATTCACCTGACTTGCACATCTTTGTACTATTCTGTGGACTATTCTCCTCTATGTCTACATCTCAAATGCATTCAACTTAACAACAGTATTTTTGTTGTTGCCCTTGTTTTTCAGGTATATGACCCAGATGACAAACTTAATACTACAGCATTCTTCCCCCTAAGATTCAGGCTCAGTTTCTTTTGTATCAACGCCTCTTTCATTCTGACAAAGTCAGTTTTGCTTATCTCAATTCATGTTTGAATACGACAATTATATCGCCCAATATTTGTGATAATCTGCCCAAGGAATGTGTACCTCTTCACTTTTCTCAGACTTGTCCACTTACCTCAATTTCCACTTCATGGATTAGATCTCTGCTTATCAGTGTTGTCTTGGACTTCTTCCCATTCATTGTTCATCCATTTTCCTCACTTCTTGCTTTCACTTTGCTTACTGTGGACCATTAGCAGCAACAAAATTACATTCTGTTACATCATGGCCCAACATGTCTCCCATCCTACCATGACCATCAAACCAGGAGACCAAGCCTGACTCAGTGAAGATTGCAGGAGGACATACCGCGAGCAGTACCAAGCAAAATGAGGTGTCAACCTGGTGAAATTACAACACAGGACAATTTGCATACCAAACTTCAGCAGAAGCATGTAAAATACATGGCTAAGTAGCTCCATAACCAGTATATAAGGTCAAAGGTCAGCAATTCTCCCTAATTCAGTTATGAATAATGGTAAACAATTAAACTAATGGGAAGAGGAGGTCCCCCAAATATGTTATCCTTTGTGAAGACTGAAGTCGTTGCAAGTGCCTGCAGAAAGATGTATCATGTGGACAGAGTAGATGTTGAGAAGATGTTTCCATTGGTAGGAGGAACTAGGACCCAAGGGTGCAGCCTTAGAGTAAAGGGAAGACCCTTTAGAACAGAGCAAAGAAGACATTTCTTCAGCCAGAGAGTGTTGAATCTATGGAATTCATTGTCACAGAAGGCTGTGGAGGCCAGCTTATTATGGATATTTAAGACTGAGATTGATAGGTTCTTGAATATCAAGGGAATCAACGGTTACAGGGAGAAAGAAAGAGAATGGGGTTGAGAAACTTATCAGCCATGATTGAATGGTGGAGCAGACTCGATGGGCTGAATGGCCTAATTTCTGCGCCAATGTCTTCTGGTCTTACGATCAAGGATATGAGCACAGATGCCAGTTTTCAGCTGATTCACTTCACTGTACATGTTATCAAGATGGAGCTGAAGCCTTGAAAACAAGAATGGTTATTGACTCTGAAAATATAGCTGTATTACTGAGAATACCAGAATTAGCCAAGCTATTCTTATATAGCTACAACCCTGATATCTACCTGGCAATGCAGAAAATTGTCTCAGTATGCCCTGTCTCCAAAAACAGATGTGTTTCTTAATTTTGATCAAGCAGGGTATCAAGGATTTATAGGTGTGCAGATTCTGGAAGGTAGGTAGGATAATGAAGTTTAGAACAAAATCAAATACTTGAAGGCTGTATTCTTACTTGTGTCCCTTTTTATGGCTACATCCTGAGAATCACCTCTGCTCTCACTTTCCACCAATCCACATCTTTGAGTGATTGATTGTGGTAGTCATGCCTGGATAAAGCTCCATCTTCACAGACCCATCAAATATTGTCAGTGTTAGCGAGACCAGCAAGAGGAGAAGGATTGAGGGTAAATAAAGGTTCTGGATGTGAATGATGGCTGTCAACAATGTCGACAGTGGAAGAAATGATTTGAGCTTTTCATGCAGCGGTGAAATCCCTGTGTCCAAATATTCGTCGCCAAGGTGCAGTCCCATAAAACATGTCAAAGGAAATCATTCATCACCTTTCAGTTTAACAGACCTTGGAATTTCAATTTTGGTCACAACGTGGCCATAAATCCTTCCTGACAGAATTGCTATGTGTCTCAATCTATCCCAGCTCTAGACAATAGGGAAACAGATGATTCACTTCATGGGTCATTCTCATTGCAATCAAAAAACTTCTTTTCATGAAAAAAACGCATACCTAAAGCATGCAAACTTCACAAATGCACGTTATTATGTAGTATCCGAACTTAATTCAGTCCATTTGTCAATTGCATAAATTTTTTTAATGTTTGAGTCAATTCTAAGCTCATTAAAAGAAATGAAGATATTCACTCAGTGCACAATAATGACAAACAAGAAAGTTAGATTCAGGCTAATATTCTCCAACAATAAAGAATATAACCATCACCCTTTGAAATTCAATGGAATTACCATCACTGAATCCACAACCATCAACATTATCATTACTATGGCTACAAGAGCAGGTCAGAGGCTAGAAACCTGAGAGAGTAGCTCAGCTCCTGACCCAGAAAGCCTGTCAATCATCTGCAATGGAACAAGTCAGGACAGTGAATGAAATACTTCCCACTGGCCTGGCTGTGTGTGGTTCCAACAACACTCCAGATGCTTGACACCATCCAGGACAAAACAGTCCACTTGACCAACATTCTATCCATCCTTCAACATTTACTATCTTCACAACTGACACACAGTGGTGGCAGCATTTACCATCTACAAGTAATGTTAACCCTAACCCTAACACCTCGCCTAAGACCTTCCAATTCTATATCTTTTACCATCTGGAAAGACAAGGGCAGCAGATACATGGAATATCATCACTGACAAGATTCCGTCGCAAGCCACTCACCATCCAGACTTGGAAATATATTTCATTGTCTCTCAATCAAAATACTATGAGCTCTCTTCCCTACAGTGCTGTGAATGTACCTACAAACCACACCCCACTCATTGGCCACAATAGCTCAAGAAGGTGGCAAGGTCAATTATGGATGAACAATAAATACTGGCCAAGCCAGTGGCATCCATCAATGTATTGGAAAGAACACACACTATTCAGCAAACATCAGATTGGTTAGCTTATGTGCTCTAGAGTATGGCTTGAACCCACAACATCCAAACAGAGACATAAATGCTGCCTACTGAATGAAATCTGTCATCAGCAATCGAGTTGTAATGAAGCTTGTGATAAGTAATGCAGTTTTGAAAAATGAAATCCACTTAAGCAGGAGTAAGGCTTTCTGAAATGTAGTGATATTCAAACTAATCGAGTGAATTAGATTGAAAGTTACTGGTGAACAAAAATCTGATTCATGAGCAACATGTGATTCTCTATGCAACCTTGTGATAAGGCAATTAATTGTGCAGTGCAGCTTCACAGTCCGGAGATGTGTCTGCCACTTGTGTGGTACAAATGTTACTTACCACTTTTTTGTCATCCCAAGCCTGGATATCATCCAGGTTTTGCTACATATGAACATTGAATGCTTTAGTAATTGAGGATTGCAAATGGTGCTGAAAATTGTGTAAACATCAGCGAACATCCCCAGTTCTGACCCTGAGGGAAGGTCATTGATGAAGTAGCTGAGGATGTTTGAGCCTAGGGCACTGTTATAATGATATGGCTAACTCTCAGTGACCACCAATGATTCCCTCTTACAGCGTCGCACTCATTCACTGGAACCTTTAAGGATACCTTAAACGGATGTTCTAGAAAGGGAATAGGGATAACTTTGGAAATTACAAATCAATCAATCTTACATTGGTGGTGGGCAAATTATTGGAAAGGATTCTGAGACTCAGGATTTATGATTATTTGGAAAAACATAGCTTGGTTAGTGATAATCAGCATGGCTTTGAGATGGGCAGGTCGTGCCTCACAAGCCTTATTGAATTCTTGGAAGAGGTGACAAAATATGTTGATGAAGGTAGAGCAGTGGATATGGTGTACATGGATTTTAGCAAGGCATTTGATAAGGATTCCCACGGTAGGCTCATTCAGAAAGTAAGCATGCATGGGATACAGGGAAATCTGCCTGTCTGGATACAGAATTGGCTGGCCCATAAAATACAGAGGGTGGTGGTAGATGGAAAGTATTCAGTCTGGAGCTTATGACCAGTGGTGTTCTGTGGGGATCTGTTCTGGAACATGTGATTTTAATAAATGACTTGGATGGGGAAGTGGAAGGGTGGGTTAGTAAGCTTGCTGATGACATGAAGATTAGTGGAGTTGTGGATAGTGTGGAGGGCTGTTGTAGATTGCAATGAGACATTAATGCAGAACTGAGCTGATAAGTGTCAGATGGAGTTCAACCTGGAAAAGTATGAAGTGATTCATTTTGGAAGGTTGAATTTGAATGCAGATTACAGGGTTAAAGGCAGGAGTCTTGGCAGTGTGGAGGAACAGAGGGATCTTGGGGTCCACATCCATAGATCCCTCAAAGTTGCCACCCAAGTTGACAGGGTTGTTAAGAAGGCATATGATGTGTTGACTTTCATTAGCAGGGAGATTGAGTTTAAGAAATGCGAGGCTATGCTACAGCTCTACAAAGCCCTGGTTAGACCACCCTTGGAATATTGTGTTCAGTTCTGATCATCTCATTGTAGGAAGGATGTGGAAGCTTTAGAGCAGATTCAGAGGAACTTTACCAGGATGCTGTCTGGCCTGGAGGGCATGTCTTATGAAGAAAGGTTGAGGGAACAAGGGCTTTTCTCATTGGAGTGAAGTAGGATGAGAGGTGACTTGATAGAGGTGTACAAGATGATGAGAGACATAGATAGAGTGGATAGCCAGACACTTTTTCCCAGGGCAGAAGGGTCATAATTTTAAGGTGATTGGAGGAAGGTTTAGAGGAGATTTCAGAGCTAGGTTCTTTACACAGAGAGTAGTGAGTGTGTGGAATGCAGTGCCAGTGGTGGTAGTAGAGTCAGATGCATTAGGCACATTTAAGTGACTCTTGGATAAGCACATGGATGATAGTAAAATGAAGGGTACGTAGGTTAGTTTGACCTTAGAGTAAGATAAAGGTTGACATAACATCAAGAGTCAAAGGGCCTGTACTGTGCTGTACTGTGTTCTATGATCTGTCACTAATCCTTCTCCTTCATATCCATCTAACTGGGGAAGGATGCCTGCAGGAAGTCATCATCAGATGGCATTAAGCTGCCCTGATTAATAGAATTTTTTTATTACAGTTGCTTAATTAGCATTAATATTATATCTGAGATACATGATAATCTCTTGTGAGACATCAGGCTCAATCGGACACATTCTGGTACACAACTGAGAGACAACTCAATGGATCATAGAATCATAGAATCCCAACAGTACAGAAAGAGGCTAATTGGCCCATTGGGTCTGTACCAGCTTTTCAAAGAGCATCTGACTCAGGCTCAGCTTCCTACATTACCCCCTTAACCCTGCATTTATCATGGCCAATCCACCTAACCTGTATACAGAGGAACCTCAATTATCTAGCATTTGATTAACTGAATTTCGGATGATCTGAACAAGATCATAAGGTCCCTATGCATTGCTAACTATGTTATCTGGCATCAATTATCCAGTATTCGATTAACCAACCGAAATACTCCTGCCCACATCCTTTGGATAATCGAGGTTCCTCTGTACCTTTGGACTGAACAATTATAACTCTTGTTGGATGGAACACAAGATTGTGCTCCTATTGTCACAGGAACACAGATTCCTGATGAAGGGCTCTGGCTCGATTCGTCGAAAAAGTTCCTGATGAAGGGCTCCGGCTCGAAACATCGACTCTCCTGCTCCTCAGATGCTGCCTGACCTGCTGCGCTTTTCCTGCAACACATGCTCAACTCTGACCTCCAGTATCTGAAGACCTCACTGGCTCACAGAGACAGGTCGTCCTGATCATAATAGATGGAGCTTGCCTCATGATGTCAGTAACACTTTCAGATACTACCTGCCTTATACAGCAGACCCAACTCTGAGAAACCCCTGTAAATGTATCCTGGAATTTAGATGATTCACTCACAACAATCAGAGAGATCTTCCTTTTTGCTTAGTATGACTCCAACCAGAGGATAAACCTGCCCCTGATTCCCATTGACTTCAGTTTCGCTTGGACTTCTTGATGCCACACTTGGTGAACTATTGCCTTAATGTTAATGGCAATCATTCTTACTTCACCTTGAGAATTCAACCCTTTCATCATTAACTGGGTTAAGGATATGTTTAGTCAGGGGCTGAGTTGCTTTAGCAGCACCAAACTCAGCACTAGTGAGAGGATTTTAAGTGTCTCTTCACAGCAATGTCAACAGCCCTTTCCATCAGGGGGAAAGTGAGGACTGCAGATGCTGGAGATCAGATTCAAGATTGTGGTGCTGCAAAAGCACAGCAGGTCAGGCAGCATCCAAGGAGCAGGGAAATCGACATTTTGGGCAAAAGCCCTTTCCATCACCTTATTGCTGCTTGAGAATGGACTGATGGGGCTTTAATTGTCCTAAATAGAATTCCTACCCTGAGGAAAGAGGCCATTCAGTCCATCAAGTCCACACCAACTCTCTGAAGCGCACCCTACCCAGAACCAGCCCTCCCACCGGTAACCCTATATTTCCAGTGGCTAACCCCAACTTGCCTGCAAATCCCTGGATACAACAGGCAATTTAGCGTGGCCAATCCTCCTGACCTGCACATCCTTGCACTGTGGGATGAAACCGGAGCACCCGGAGGAAACCCACGCAGACACGGGGAGAATGTGCAAACTCCACACAGTCACCAAAGGCTGGAATCAAACCCAGGTGCTCTGAGGCAGCAGTGCTAACTATTGAGCTGCCCTATTTGGATTTATATAGCTTTTTATAGTTATGACATAACTGGGCAATTTTCCTCAATGTAGGCTGGAAGCACCCCCATCCCCAGTGTACTAGCTACACGAGGACAGCTCAACAACTAAGGACACAACTAGCTCTGGATGGTATGGACTCTTCTTCTCCAGTTAGTCTAATTGTTTGCTACCATTTGATAGGACTTAATCTGATCTGTTGGTTGTCAGAGCAGCACACAGGACTTTGTTCATCACTGATCAAGAACACATACCTACACTGAACCTGTTCCAACTTCTTAAAGTAGATGAGAGCCAATTGGCTTGTTCATTTCTTAGGGGAGATTTTTGACCAATCTGAGTCAAACTGCTTGGTTTAGTTTGAAACAACACTTGGCAATTAACTGTCAATCATTTCTACTGGTGTATTCACCATGGCAACACCTCTGACAATCACAATCATTTTGACAACCAATCAGTTTATTCATGACTCTCATTTTGTACAGAGTGAGTATTTATTTCCCCCTGAAATTAATATTCTTGTGAACTGTCCTGATGAATGCAAGATGAATGGCAATGACAAAATGTGTCTTTTTTCAGCAATACACAAGTTATACCACCAAACTAATATTTGTAATCCTGTCCATGAGTTGCTGTTTATGCTGTTTGACATGCAAGTAGTCCTGTGTTGTAGCTTCACCAAGTTGATATCTCTTTTTAAAATTTGTTCATAACATACCCTTCTACACTCATTATTGAACTAGGCTGAGCCATTAGCTTGATGGTAATGGTAGACTGAGGAATATGTCAGACCATGAGGTTGTAGACGTCCTTTAGGATTTAAACAGCTCAGACAATAGTGCAGCTGCCGAACCATTCTCGGTGTACAGTCTGTGTCTTTGTTATTCGCAGTGTGGCATAATGAGAGTCATGTTAATCGTGGTCATCTAGCTGTCGTTTATTGGTTCGAGTATTGAATACAGGAGTTGGGAGGTCATATTGTGGCTGTACAGGACATTGGTTAGGCCACTTTTGGAATATTGCGTGCAATTCTGGTCTCCTTCCTAGCAGAAGGATGTTGTGAAACTTGAAAGGGTTCAGGAAAGATTTACAAGGATGTTGCCAGGGTTGGAGGATTTGAGCTACAGGGAGAGGTTGAATAGACTGGGGCTGTTTTCCCTGGTCCGTCGGAGGCTGAGGAATGACCTTATAGAGGTTTATAAAATCATGAGGGGCATGGGTAGGATAAATAGACAAAGTCTCTTCCCTGGGGTGGGGGAGTCCAGAACTAGAGGGCATAGGTTTAAGGTGAGAGGGGAAAGATACAAAAGAGACCTAAGGGGCAACGTTTTCACACACAGGATGGTGCGTGTATGGAATGAGCTGCCGGAGGGAGTGGTGGAGGTTGGTACAATTACAACATTTAAAAAACATCCAGATGCATATATGAATAGGAAGGGTTTGGAGGGATATGGGCCAAGTGCTGACAGGTGGGACTAGATTGGGTTGGGATATCTGGTCGGCATGGACAAGTTGGACCGAAGGGTCTGATTCCGTGCTGTACATCTCTATGACTGTATATAATTGCAATGTCAATACATGGCATGAAGTAAAGACTGAACAAAGACAGTGGTTAGGATCAGTAATTGTTTTTCTTTCATTCATGGGATATGCTTGGTACTGTCTCGTCCAGCATTTCAAACTGCATTGAAGCCAAAGCAAACATGATGGGCCAAATGGCCTCTGTTCGCACTGAAATAGTTTTGTGATTCTGAGAGATAATGATAGTCATTTGCCTTTGTGTATGATTTGTTATAGGTAGACTCAATAATGCTGTTGGTAAGGTAGTTCCAGGATTTTGACCCAGAGATACTGAAGGAATGGCAAATTATTTCCAAGTCAGAATGGTGTGTGGCTTGGAGGGGAACTTGCAGGTGGTGGTGTTCCCATGTATCTTCTGCCCTTGTCCTACTGGGTAATAACAGTCATGAGTTCGGAATATATTGTTGAAGGAGCTTTGGTGAGTTACTGCAGTGCATCTTATCGGTGGTACTCACTGCTGCTACTGAACATTGGTGGTGGAGGGAGTGATTGTTTTCAATAGTTTTCCATAGAACCACTATGGTGTGGAAACAAGTCAGTCGGCTCAACAAGTCCACAGTGACCCTCCGAAAATTATCCCACCCACACCCATCCTCCTACCCTTTCCCTGTAACCCTACATTTCCCATGGCTATGCGCTTAATCTCCCTATCCCTGAACACTGTGGGAAATTTAGCATGGCCAATCCACCTAATTTGCACATCTTTGGACCGTTGGAGGAAACCGGAGCACCCAGCGGAAATCCAAACAGACACAGGGGGAACGCGCAAACTCCACAAAGACAGTTGCCTGAGGGTGGAATTGAGCCCAGGTCTCTGGTGCTCTGAGGAAGCAATTCTGATCACTGAATGTTCAAGGTGGTGGATGGGGTACTATTCAAGCATTGTCCGAGATGATGTCAAGTCCTCCTGAGTGTTGTTGGGGTTGCACTTGTCAGGCACATGGAGACTATTCCATCACATTCCTCACCTGTGTCTTGTAGACAGTGCACAGGCTTTGGGGAGTCAAGAGATGATGCACTCTCTGTATATCTCTATTCTCTGCATATCTCTTTCTCTGACCTGTATTTATATGGTGAGTCCAGTTGAGTTTCTGGACAATGGTAACTCCCAGGATGTTGATAGTGAAGGATTCAGTGATTGTATTGCCATTAGATGTCAAAGCTGTGATTGCTAGATTCTCTGTAGTTTGAGATGATTCTATTGTGTGGAATGAATGTTAGTTCACGTTAGTTTCCACTTGTCGGCCCAAACCGAGATATCTTCCAGGTTTTGCTGCAAATGGACACAGATTGCTTCAGTAACAAATTATGCTGGACATTGTGCAATCATTGGCAAACATCCCCACTTCTGATTTTATGATAGAGGAAAGATCTTTGATGAAGCTGCTGAAGAACGTCGGGCCTAGGACACTAGGAGAAAGTGGGGACTGCAGATGCTGGAGATCAGATTCGAGAGTGGGTTGCTGGAAAAGCACACCAGGTCAGGCAGCATCTGAGGAGCAGGAGAACCGACATTTTGGGCATAAGCCCTTCATCAGGGATGAGGCTTGTGGGTCGGGGCTAAGAGATAAATGGGAGGGGAGTGGGGTTGTCACGAGGTAGCTGGGATAGATGAAAGTGAGGGAGAAGGTGATAGGTCAGAGGGGGCAGTAATAGACAGATCCGGAGGGCAGTGCCGAGTGGGAGGCTTGGGACTGGGATAATGTGAAGTGAGGGGAAATGAGGAAACTACATTGATTCCGTGTGGTTGCAGGGCCCCAAGGCAGAATATGAGGCGTTCCTCCTCCAGGCGTCGGGTGGTAACGGTTTGGCGGTGGAGGAGGCCCAGGACCTGCATGTCCTTGACTGAGCGGGAGGGGGAGTTGAAGTGTTCAGCCACGGGGCAATGGGGTTGGTGAGTGCGGGTGTCACAGAAATGTTCTCTGAAACGATCCACAAGAAGGCGTCCTGTCTTCCTGATGTAGAGGAGACCACACTGGGTTCAACGAATGCAGTAGATGACATTGGGAGAGGTGAAGGTAAATTTCTGACGGATGTGGAAGGATCCCTTGGGGCATTGGACGGAGGTGAGGGGAGTGGTGTGGGTGCAGGTTTTGCACTTCCTGCAGTGGCAGGGAAAGGTGCCAGGAGTGGGGTGTGGGCTAGGACACTACCCTGAGGAACGCCCTGTCTGAGAGCATGGTTTAGGCAGGTTCAGTTGAAGCATTCAAAAGGGAATTTGAGCATTTAGGAAATATTGCAGTTACAAGGTAAAAAAGCAGAGCAGGGGAACCGTGTGAGTTGCTCTTACACAGGTCTAGCACAGACATAACAGGCTGAATAGCTTAATTCTATGCTGTAACCAGTCTCTGTTTAATTCCACAAACTGAGTGGTATTTGAGAACCAGAGAATGTCATCTGGTCTGTTCATCTATAATCAAAGTTAACTTTTCTGTAGCAGCTTAATGCAGCTGAGCAGCTTGTCACAGTATTTCAGGGCCAATTGAGAATTAACCACATTGTGCATCTGGAAACACATGCAGGACAGTAGTGAACTAGTTTGCCTTTTACAGCAACTGTCAGCAATTATATGACTGGCTGTCTATTCCATACTTTTTATGGAAGTGAAATTTCATCATGAGAATTGAACTCATAACCCAGAACACAGGCTTGGAATTCTGCATCATGGTTTTATGACATGATTACTACAACCAAATCTCTGTTCATGAGAAAAAACTGGCATTCCAGGAATCAGCCTCGTTGAATTCTTAAATAAGGCAACTAAAACCACACAGTTGTGGTCTCTCTATGGCCTTATACAGTCACAGTAACAGTTCCTTGTTCCTGAACTCAAACCCTATTGCAATGAATGCCAACATATCATATGCCTTCCTAACTGCAAGCTGCACCTTCAAATTTGCTATCAGTGACCAGTATAAAAGGGCACCAGGATCCCTTGTACATCAAAATTTCCCAGTCTATCATCATGTAAATAATAGTCTGCCATTCAGTTTTTCCTACAAAAGTGAATAATCTCACACACATCGTGTTACAGTGCACCCACAATGCAGTTGTTCACTCACCCAATTGTCCAAATCAATCCAAAGCATCTTGATTTTGCCCTGAACATTCGCCTCCCCCGAGCTTAGTATTGATAAAAATGAAGAAAAATAAGAATAGCATTTATTTTCAGATTTACTTAATAATCACCTAACGCCGCAGAGCCTCTGTGGGGGATTGTGAAATCGTAACTGTTGGACTCTGGATTACTGAGCCAATAACATTAGCACTACACTGTCAAGTTGTTTCAAATATGCTGCACTACTGGAGGTGCTACCTTTCAGATAGGACTTTAAACCAAGGCCCTAACTATTCTTATGTGGACGTTAAAGGTCTCTTTGAAAAATAGCATGGCCATTGTTCCTGATGAATGTTTACCACTCAATTGATATCACTAGGATATGATTATTGTTTCAATCACATACTGCAGGGGGCCACGGAGAGAGAGAGAGAGAGAGAGAGTCATGACTTCGGCACATACATTAGAGCCTAGGAGCAGTCACCTGCACGGAAGAATAGATCGAGGAGTGCTTAAGGATCTGTAGTGTTTCCCGAGAAAGAGAGAGAGAGAGAGAGAATGAATTTGGTGGTAGCAGAATGAGTAATAAGGCTTTGGGCCAGCACCTCATTGCATTGGATGATGAAGATTTGGAATCAGACGATGATTTAGAATCTGACGATGAGGATGTCAGCACGTTGAAGAACACAGTAAAGCAGGCAGTTAAACGACCAGCTACTGGTGCACCCAAAATAATGCAGGAGAAGAAAATGAAAGTGGAAGATGCTGATGATGATGAAGAGGAAGATGATAACGAGGACGATGAGGAAGAGGATGATGATGAAGAAGGAGCAGTGACCCCAGCAAAAAAGCTTCTTGAGAAAACTCCACTCAAGGTTACCCCTGAATCGAAGGGGACTCCCAAGCAAAATGACCAAACACCCACCAAATCTACACCAGCTAACAAGCAGCTCAAGACTCCAGAATCCAGCAGTAAATCCAAAACACCCAAAACCCCAAAGGTCCCAATGACCACAGAAGAAATCAAGACCAAGTTGAAGACATCTTTGGAAAAAGGTGTTGGTCTGCCCAAACTGAAGTCCAAATTCATAAAACTTGTGAAAAATGGCTTCAAGGTGGAAGACCCAAAGATCATTAAAGAACTCTGGGCATGGCAACAGGCAATGGATGCAAAGTAGAAAAATGTTTTGTATGTGCAAAAATGTTTACATGCTCCAATCATTATAAATAAACCAATGTGTTTTATAAAAACAAAAGTAAGGTTTTGGCTCAGGAGGCTTTGGAGAGCAGTGGCACAGCAAAACCTATAGGTAAGCTCAGGTAAAGTCCTTTTAACTTTCCTCTTTAGACTTACAGCAATTGAGATGGCAGTTAGGTCAGCTGTATGTTCCTCCTGCAGGATGTGGGAGCTCAGGGAGACTTCCATCATCCCTGATGCCTACACCTGTGGGAAATGCACCCAGCTGCAGCTCCTGGGAGACTGTGTTAGGGAGTTGAAGCTGGAGCTGGATGTACTCAGGATTATCCAAGATGGTGAGTGCTTCATAGTGAGGTGGTCACACCTGAGGTGCAGGCAGAGAGCAGCTGGGTTACCACCAGAAAAGGCAAAGGGAGTAGACAAAGAGTGCAGGAAACCCCTGTGGCCATTCCCATTGAAAACAAGTATACTGATTTGGATACTGTTGGAGGAAATGGCTGTTCAGAGGAAAGCAGCTGCAGCCAGGTGATTGGCACTATGACTGGCTCTGAGGCACAGCAGGAAAGGGTAAAGATAAATAGGACCTTTGTGATAGGAGACTTGATATTTAAGGGGACAGACAGAAGATTCTGTGACCACAAATAGAAATCCAGGATGGTGTGTTGCCCCGTAGGTGCAAGGGTCCAGGATGTCTCAGAACGGCTGCATAACATCCTCAAGGGGGAGGGGGAGGGGGAGCAGCCAGACGCCATTGAGCACGTTAGCGCAAATGATATACGTAGAAATAGGGATGAGGTTCTGCGGAATGGTTATGGAGAGCTAGGAAAAAGGTTAAAAATGAGGACATATGCTGGTGAGAGTAAGAACAGGAGGATATGGCAAATGAACACGTGGCTAAAGAATTGGTGCAGGGGGGGAGGGATTCAGATTTTTAGATCATTGGGTTCTTTTCTGGGGCAGAGGTGACCTGGTCAAGAGGGACAAGTTGCATGTGAACTGGAGGGAGACCAATATTTTGGCGGCCAGGTTTGCTAATGCTATAAGGGAGGGTTTAAACTGGATTGGCGGGGGGGGGGGGGGGGGGGCGGGGGGGGGGGGGGGGGGGGGGGGGGGTGGGGGGCATGGGATTCCCAACAGCAGGGAGGCAAGTGCAAGGCTGGAAGGAGACACAGTGATCAGAAATATTAAGTTGTAGAAACAGGTCAGGCTGGAACACGAGAAGGAGCAAGGAATGCCTGTTGGATCAAATTGCATCTATTTCAATGCGAGAGAGCTGACAAGTAAGGCCGATGAACTCAGGGCATGGATAAGTACATGGGACTAGAATATTATAGCCATTACAGAACCATGGCTAATGGAGGGATAGGACTGGCTACTTAATGTGCCAGGATACAACTGCTTTAGGCGGGACAGAGATTGTGGAAAGGGGGAAGGGAGTTGTATTTTTGATTACGGCGAGTATCACGGCAGTAATCACAGATGAAATAACTGAAGGATCATCCAGTGAGACTTTGTGGGTGGAGCTAAGAAATAAGAAAGGAATGGTGACATTATTGGGGTTGTACTATCGGCCCCCAAATGGGAGTTAATGGGAATTAGAGGAACAGATACGCAGGGAGATTGGGGAGACTTGCAGGAGCAATAGGGTTGTTATAATAGGGGATTTTAGTTTTTCCTAACATGGACTGGGACTGCCATAGTGTTAAGGGCTTAGATGCGGTGGAATTCGTTAAGTGCGCTCAGGAAAGTTTCCTCAAGCAGTATATAGAGGGTCCTATTCAGGAAGGGGCAAAATTCAACCTCCTCTTGGGAAAAAGGGTAGGACAGGTGACTGAGGTGAGAGTGGGGGAGCACTTTGGGACCAGTGACCGTAGTTCTATTCATTTTAAAATAGTTATGGAGAGGGACAAAACTGGTCCATAGGTTCAAGTTCTAAAATTGGGGCAAGGTGAATTTTGACAGGAGCTTGCAGGGAGTAGTTTGGAGTAGTTGGAGTAGTTTGTTTGCAGGCAAAGGGACCTCTGGCATTTGGGAGGCCTTTAAACGTGAGATAACTAGAGTTCAAGGTCTATATGCTCCTCTAAAGGTGAACGACATGGTTGATAAGAATAGGAACCCTGGATGACAAGAAACCTTGAGGTTTTGACCAGAAAAAAGGAGGAGGCACAGCTCAGGTACAGGCAGCTGGGATCCAGGGAATCCCTGGAGGTATGCAAGGAATACAGGAGTTTACCAAAGAAGGAAATCAGGAGGGTCAAAAGGGGTCATGAGATAGCCTTGGCTAAGATGATTAGGGTGAATCCAACGAGAAGGATTAAAGGAGAGGGAATAACTAGAGAGAGAATAGGACCCCTCAAGGACCAAAATGGACATGTATGTGTAGAACCACAAGAGATAGGCGAGATCCTCAATGAATATTTCTCCTCTGTGTTTACATGGAGAAAGACATGAAGCCTTGGACACTTAGTTGTCATAACATGGGGACAGTCCATTTCAGAGTAGAGGAGATGTTGGATGTTTGAGAATGTATGAATATGGATAAATCTCCTGACCCTGACCAGATATATCCAAGAGCTAGTGAAGAAATTGATACTTTTGCATCATCGTTAGCCACCTGTGAGGTCCTGGAAGACTGAAGGATAGCGAACTATAGACCAGTGAGCCTAACATCTGTGACAGGTAAGTTACTTGAGAAGATTCTGAGAGATAAGATATACATGCATTTGGAAAGACAGAGCTTGATTAGGAATAGTCCACAAGGTTTTGTGCATGGGAGGTCATGCCTCACAAATTTGTTAGTGTTCTTTGATGAAGTGAGCAGGAAGTTTGATGAGGACAGGGCAGTAGACAAAGTCTATATGGATTTCAATAAGGACTTTGATAAGGTTTCACCTGGTAAACTGTTTTGGAAGGTTAGATCACATGAAATCCAGCGGGAACTGTCAAATTGGAAACACAATTGGCTTGATGGTAGGAAGCAGAGTGGAAGGATGCTTATCAGACTGGAGACCTGTGACTAGTGGAGTGCCTCAGGGGTCGGTACTGGGCTTGTTGCTGTTTGTTTTTGATATCAATAATTTGGATGAGAATGTACAAGGCACGATTAATACATATGACACTAAAATAGGTGGCATCATGAACAGTGAGGATGGTTATCAGAAATTGCAGCAGGACCTTGATCAGCTGGGGATGTGGACCGAGAAATGGCAAATGGAGCTTAATATAGATCAGTGTGAGGTCTTGCGTTTTGGAAAGTAAAATCAAGGTAGGTGTTTCATGGTGAATGGCTGGGCCTTAAGAAGTGTAGAGGAACAGAGGGACCTTGGAGTTTAGGTGCACGGTTCTCTGAAAGTGGAGACCCAGGTAGACAGGGCAGTGAAGAAGGCTTTTGGCACAATGGCCTTCATCAGTCAGGATATTGAGTGTAGAAGTTGGGAAGTTATGTTGCAGTTGTACAGGACATTGGTGAGGCCACACTTGTAGTATTTTGTTCAAATTTGGTCACCTTGTGGATGTTATCAATCTGGAAAGAGTGCAGAAGAAATTTGCAAGGATGTTGCCAGGACTTGACAGCCTGAGTTATAGGGAGAGGTTGGACAAGCGAGGACTTTTCCCTTTAGAGCGTAGGAGACTGAGGGAGGATCTTATAGAAGTGTATAAGATCATGAGAGGCATGGATAGGGTCTTTTTCCCAGGGGTGGGGAAGTGAGGACGAGAGGGCATCAGTTTAAGGTTAGAGGGGAAAGAATAAAAGGGAATCTCTTTTATACAGAGGGTGGTACACATATGGAATGAGCTGCCAGCAGAAGTGATTGAGGCGGGTACAGTAACAACATTTAAAAGGCATTTAGACAAATACATGGATAGGAAAGGTTTAGAAGGAAATGGGCCAAGTGCAGGGAAATGGAGATAGTGTGGATGGACATTTTGTTCAGCACGAACCAGTTTGGGCCAAAGGGTCTGTCTATATGCTGTATTTTATGCTCGTCATGTGAACTTGCTGTCAATAATGTGGCTGATGTATTTCCTCCAGTGAAGAGGGGTTTATTTTCCAAAGTCTTTTGTCAGTCCAGAACTCTTTGTGACATCCTGAGGTCATGAAAGATGTTATACAAATACCCTGAGACCATGAGATACTGGAACAAAATTTGGCCATTCAGCCCATCAAGTCTGCTCCATAATTTGATCATGGTTGATATGCTTCTCAACCCCATTCTCCTGCCTTCTCTCAGTAACCCTTGATCCCCTTACTAATCAAGCCTGTATCTATCTCTGTCTTAAATACACTCAATGGCCTCCACAGTCCTCTGCAGTAATGAGTTCCACAAATTCACCACCCTCTGGCTGAAGCGATTCCTCCACATCTCAGTTCTAGAGAGTCATCCCTTTACTCTGAGGTTGTGCCCTCGCATCCTAGTCTCTGCTACTGGTGGAAATATCTTCTCCATATCCACTCAATCCAGGCCTCTCAGTAAGTTTCAATCAGATCCTCCCTCATCATTCTAAACTCTATCAAGTACAGACCCAGAGTCCTCAATTATTATTCATATGGCAAGCCCTTCATCCCCAGGATCATTCTTGTGAACCTCCACTGGAGCCTCCCCAAAGCCAGCACACCCTTCCTTTGATATGGGGCCCAAAATTGCTCACAATATTCTAAATCCGGTCTGACCAGAGACTTATATAGCCTCAGCGGTACATCCCTGCTCTTGAAATGAATGCTAACATTGCATTTGCTTTCCTAACTGACAACTGAACCTGTATGTCAACCTTAAGAGAATCGTGAACTAGGATTGGCAAGTCCCTTTGTTCTTCAGATTTCCAAAGCCTTTCCCCATTAGAAAATAGTCCAAGCCTCTATTCTTCCTAAGTGCATAGTGTCACACTTTCCCACATTATATTCCATCTGCTACTTCTTTGCCTACTCACCTAGCCTATCCAAGTGCTTCTGCAGTCTTCCTGCTTCTTCAACACTACCTCTCCCTCCACCTAACTTTGTATCATCTGTAAACTTAGCAACGATGCTCTCAATTCCTTTGTCCAGATTGTTAACATATAACATGAATAGTTGTGATCCCAACACTGACCCATGTGAGACTCCACCAGCTGCCATTCTGAAAAAGACCCTTTTATCCCCACTCTCTGCTTTCTGCCAGTCAGCCAATCTTCTATCCATGTCAATACCTTGCTCCTAAGACCATGGGCTCTTATCTTATTTAGCAGCTTCCTCTGCGGCACCTTGTCAAATGCCTTCTGTCATCCCCTTACTATGTCTCTTCTTCCTTGAGATGAATTTCTGTGACTTTGAATTACCCGAGAAACTCCTGCCATTGCTGATCCACCATCTTCCCTGTTACAGTCTCCTTCCAATCAACTCTGGCCAACTCCTCATCCATGCTTTTGTAGTTATGCTTTTGCAAATTGTAATACCATTACATCTGGTTCCACCTTCTCACTCTTAAACTGCAGGGTAAATTCTATGATATTATGTTCACTGCTTCCTAGGGGTTTCTTTACTTTCAGCTCCCTAATGATCTTGGCCTCGTTACACATCATCAAATCCAGAATTACCTGCTCCCAGTGGATCTACTCCAGCCTGCTCCAAAAAAAATCATCTCGTAGACATTTCACTAATTCCTTTCCTTGGGATCTGCTACCAACCTGATATTTCCTGTTACCTGCAGATTGAAGTCTTCCATGGTTGCAGTAATAGTGCCTTCCTCATATGCCTTTTTAATCTCCTAATTGATTTTCTTTGTCACATCCTGACTACTGCTAGGAGGCCTGTAAATAACTCCCATCATGATCTTTTTTCCTTTGCAATTACAAGTCCTTCTTTTCTTTCTATTTACAAATCAGGAATAGTCAGGAATTCCACATAAATTGAAACCCAAAGATGTAAAGACCTAGCAGTGGGAAAGCTGGATGAGGTCAGGTGGGAGTCCCAGCAATGTCTCCCTGGTGCCTGCTTCTCAGAGAAGCTAGCTCTACACCCCACAGTTTAGAACTTAACAATCAAATAAAAATGTCCGAAGGGAAAGATTCCCACTCTAGCAGTCAGTGAGCATCTCACGGAGAGAGAGAGAGAGAAAACGAGAGAACTTCTCTGTCTGCCCAGAGTAGATTCCATAGGTAGAAAGAGATCTTTGCTGGATCAGCCAATGTAGATCAGATAGACAGAACTCTCCCTCCAGTGGAACAGTGTTGATCCCAGTCGAGAGAGATAGACACACATCTCCAATCCACCAGCCTATCATTATTCAACATTGGGCATTTCAACAATGGTAGATGGTACTATCCTTATTGTTTTCTCTCAATTACAGTTAATGTTTGGCGACAGGATCTCCTTATTAATTAACGTTGGAGTAAATAAATGGATTCAGCAAATGTTAGTATGTTTGCTCAGGACTGTTCAATATTTGAAAAGTCTGATAGGTGATGGAGTAGAAGTCTCTCTCCTCCCTCTGCTGGGATTCACACTCTCCAATGAATGTTGAAGGTATAATGTTAGTATAAGTAATCATTAGCTAATGGTGAAGTAACTACTCAATACTTTTCAATATTTGATGGATTAATCATAGTGAAATTTAGAAAAATACAATCACAGTGAACATTGAGCACTAGTTTATGTTGAAGTGAGTACTTAAGAAGGAACATTCATTACTGGTCACTGTTACAGAAAGCACTCATTTACAATTCATGTTAAAATGAATGTGCTTTGCTCAATGTATGTGGAGTTAATACTGACTCCAGTGTAAATAATACTAGAGCTTGGCCATTCAGGAATGAAACCTGAAGATACTTTTTCACATAAATGGTTGTGAAAATCTGTAACTCTCACTGTCTCTCTAAAGGCTGCAGCTGCTGGGAGAAAAGACTGACAGCAATAGATTTCTGTTAAGGTATCACAATCGTCTAATGAGAGCTGGGAGACAGACAAGACACAATTTCATTGAAATGAATGAAAAAGGCTCAAGGGGTTGAATGGACTCTCCATTCTAACATGTCACCGTACATTAGAGAATTGCTAATTGCTCTTAATTGTTTGCACTGAAGGAATTGTTTATTCCTGGTTAGTGCTCATTGCTATTTCAGCTTGGAGTATCTAAACACCAAGCACACATTAAGAAAGCAGCACATGCTGGACATACTCAGCCTTGAAATGAGAAAGCAGGAAGGGGAACATTGATCAGAATCAAACTCATTGCTCACAAAGCGGCAAAAAAAAACAGAATGTAATTTAAAAATTCTGGGATTGATTAAATACCTGGGCTGTTCAAGGTTTCTTATCACTTGCTGGAGGCTGGCAGACTTTCTGTGGGTGTGTTTAATGCAGAACTGAAAATCCACTTGCAGTAGGAAGTGATAAAGTGAGAAATACATGGAGATACAGCACACACAATTCATTATTAACCCCACATATCTTAGCATAAGGGCCCCATCAACTGAGGCTGGCACCAGTTTACAGCTTATGACAAGGGGAATTTTTAGCTAGCAATTGAGATATGGAAATTGGTAAACACCCTGTCAAGACTATATAACGGTGAAAAAATGCATCGCATATCATTATGGCCCATAAGTAGGTGGTTTGACTTAAAGTTGTTCCTCCAGAGACACAATATGAATTATAATGAAGAGCTCTCTGAGATTGACTTGATTCAGTGCTCAGCCTAATGTGAAGGTAGGTACAGCGGACTGCTGCCAACAGATAAATAAACATGAAGAACTGCAGATGTCAGAAATCTGAAAGAAAAATGGACTGTACTGGAGAAACACAACTTGTCTGGCAGTATCTGTGGAGAGAGAAACAGAGTTAATATTTAAGTCCAGTAACGGCACGGTGGCACAGTGGTTAGCACTGCTGCCTCACAGTGCCAGAGACCTGGGTTCAATTCCCGCCTCAGGCGACTGACTGTGTGGAGTTTGCACGTTCTCCCCGTGTCTGCGTGGGTTTCCTCCGGGTGCTCCGGTTTCCTCCCACAGTCCAAAGATGTGCAGGGTCAGGTGAATTGGCCATGCTAAATTGCCCGTAGTGTTAGGTAAGGGGTAAATGTAGGGGTATGGGTGGGTTTCGCTTCGGCGGGCCGGTGTGGACTTGTTGGGCCGAAGGGCCTGTTTCCACACTGTAATCTAATCTAATCTAATCTAAACCTTCATTTCATAGAATCCCTACAGTGTGGGAGCAGGACATCAAGTCCACACTCCCCCTCTTAAGAGCATTTGACTCAGATCCACCCCCTATCCTACTGCTGTAACTCTGCATTTTCCACGGCTAATCCATCTAGCCTGCACATCTTGGGGCAGTGAGAGTATCCAGAGGGACCCATGTAGACACTGGGCGAATGCTTAAACACTGTACAACTGCCCGAGGCTGGAATTGAACCTGGGTCCTCGGCGTTGTGAGGTAGCAGTGCTAGCCACTGAGCAACTGTGCCACCTTACGTGATATATCTAATACGTAAACTGCTCGGTTCTGACAAAGAGATTGGGTGTTTACTGAGTGTTGGATGTGCTGGGATTGAGTGGAGATTGGATGCTAGATGTTCAGAGATTGCATGGAGATTGGGTGCTGGATGTGCTGGGGTTGGGTGGTGACTAGCTGCTGGGTACGCTGGGATAAAGTGTAGACTGGGTGCTGGGTGTGTTGGGTTTGGTTGGGGACTGGGTCCTGGGTCTGCTGAGATTGGGTGTAGACTAGATGCTGGGATTGGGTATGGATTGGGTGATGTGCAGGCTGGGTCTGTCCATAATTATCACTATCTATTAAATAAGGTAAGCATTATCACAACCATGAACAAATGGAGTGTTCCAAGGAGCTTCACCCTGTATCCCTGTATCTAACCTAATACTTTACTCCGTATCTTCCTGTCCTAGGAGTGTTTGGCAGGGACAGTGTGAAAGGAGCTTTACTCTGTGTCAAACTTTATGCTGTGCCTGTCCTGGGAGTGTTTGAGTGGGACATTGTCAAGGGAGATTTATTCTTTATCTAACCTAGTGATGTTCCTGTTGCTGAGAGTGACTGATTCTTTCAT
Organism: Chiloscyllium plagiosum; assembly: GCF_037043375.1. Taxonomy (NCBI): domain Eukaryota; kingdom Metazoa; phylum Chordata; class Chondrichthyes; order Orectolobiformes; family Hemiscylliidae; genus Chiloscyllium; species Chiloscyllium plagiosum. Next base: position 87,079,288 of record NW_028270149.1, on the reverse strand, counting down.
GGGCTCTGGAATGGAAATACTTGATTTTCAGCACTCACCCTGGACAGTTGCCTGCTGTGATTCCGTGGATAGATCTCTCACCACTCAATCTGTTGTGAGTTTGAACCTCACTCTGGGAACGACAGTGCCATCCTGAGGGAGTATTACACTGTCATAGTGCCAGTGTTTTAGATGAGGTGCTGGTGGCCATTCTGCCCTCTGAGTTAAACAATAAAGTTCCTGAGTTACTGTCTTGAAGGAGAACAGAAGGAGAACTGTCCATGTTTCCACATTAGTTATTCATTCCTCAAACAACCTCACCAGAACAGATGATCTGGTTGTTATCTCTTTATCAAGGATGGGATCTTGCCAATTGCAAATTGGCTGCCAACTTTCCTACCTAACAAAATAGGAGAAAGTGAGGACTGCAGATGCTGGAGATCAGAGCTGAAAATGTGTTGCTGGAAAAGCGCAGCAGGTCAGGCAGCATCCAAGGAACAGGAGAATCGACAGTTCGGGCATAAGCCCTTCTTCAGGAACAGAATGAATAATGAAGAGGTTTATTAGGGGTAACCTGCATCCTTTCCTGAATGAGCCCTGGACAATATGATTTAGCATAGCAACAGACAAGTCTGTTAATGGTAAAGCTGTGGGGAGTGTTGTCAAACAGAGAGACCTAGGGGAGCAGGTACATTGTTCTTTGAAAATGGCATCACACATAGTCATGATTTTGAGATGCCGGTGTTGAACTGGGGTGTGCAATTTAAAAATCACACAACACCAAGTTATAGTCCAGTAGGTTTATTTGGAAGCACTAGCTTTCAGAGCACTGCTCCTTCATCAGGTGGTTGTCAATCACCTGATGAAGGAGCAACGCTCCAAAAACTAGTGCTTCCAAATAAACCTGTTGGACTATAATCCTGGTGTTGTGTGATTTTTAACGTATCACAGGTAGACAGGGTAGTGAAAAAGGTGTTTGGCACGCTTGGTCAGAGCATTGAGTGGGAGGTGGGATGTCATGTTATGGCTGTATAAGACATTGGTAAGGCCACATTTGGAGTGCTGTATACTATTCTGGTTACCCTGTTGTAGGAAAAATGTTATTACATTGGAAAGGGTGTGAAAAGGATTTACAAGGATATTACTGAGACTGAATGGTCTGAGTGACAATGAGAGGCTAGTTAGGCTAGGACTTTATTCCCTAGCGTATAGGATGCTGAGGGGTGACCTAATAGATATTTATAAAATCATGGGGGGCAGAGACAAAGTTAAAAAGCCAAGGTCTTTTTCCCATGATATGGGAATTTAAAACTAGAGGACATGATTTTAAGGTGAGAGGGTAAAATTTAAAAGGGACCTGAAGGGCAACTTTTTTTTAAACATTGAGTGGTGTGGACATAGAACAAGCTGCCAAAGGAAGTGGTAGAAGCAGATACAATTACAGCGTTTAAAAAGATATTTGGGCAGGTCCATGGATAGGAAAGGTTTAGAGGGATACGACAGATGCTGGCAAATGGAACTTGTTCAGTTTAGGAAACCTGACTAGCATGGACAAGTTGAGCAGAAAGGTCTGTTTCCACGCTCTTTGACTCTAAGTCAAAAAAGGCAGAGTTTCTTACATGTGGAGAGAGGAGAAAGTGGAAGTCACTGCCACTTTGAAACAAAAAGGTGAAAGAGAAGCATTAAGTAGAAGAAGGGAATTGAGGTGTAGGTGCAGAGAGGTAACTTGAGTGAGAGGAGGCTCTGTGGAGTGTAAATACAGGTGATAGTCACTCGGAGCATTTCTCTATGTGTAGATTCAATGTAATACAAAAGGAATACCCTTTTGGTTGTTGACATGAGATATGAATCTTGTTGTTAATGCACTGAAGTATACAATTCGAATGGGACTTTGACCCCAGGCTGAAATCATCATGTTATCTCTGCACCAGCACGTTGCAACTCGCTATTGACATGTACAGCAAGGCTGGGATTGTCTGCTTCCTCCTGTCTCGGATGTAAAGAGTAATGGATGGCTGCTAGTGAGCGACAGGGCAGCTAATCAATTACTCTGTACTGGCAATGCCACAAACCAAAAGAATGGAGTGTCAGTGGGAGTGCATACCTGAATTAGTGCTTTAATTAACTCCTGCCAATAGTTGTTTAAAGTTCTTACACTTATCAAAATGACAGATGTCAGTGCTGGGAAATTAAACATTTTATGTTTTGGCAAGAGACTGCTCTCGATGGTGAGATAGACAGTGAAGTTTCACAAAACTAGAACTTCACAGACTCCACACCAGCAATCCCCAAAAACACACACTCAGTCACACACACATATGCACACACACTGTGAGAGAGATTCAGAGGGCAAGAGGGGCTGTGAGATAGAGAGGAGAGATATACTCTAGAGGAAATGGAAGATAAGAAAGATGGAAAGATAAAGTGGATTAAGGAAGGAGGGAAGGGGAGAGATGGCAGGCATAACTACCTGTCCCATGCACCTATCACTTTGCCAGAAAACAGGACCAAACCAGATCTGGTAACTATTAGGAGGCATGTCTCAAATTGGTTACTCACCAAAGCCAATGAGGTGTGGTCACCATTACAGCGTGGTCCTAGTTCAGCCACTTGCTTTTATTAAAATGGCCAATTCAATTTTGACACATGGCTGTGACAAAAAAACAGCGTGCTTTAATGTATCCTTTAGGAACCAAAGAACCACTTGACTTCAACTGGACATTAGACTGCAGCAGCAGATGGTCATTCTGCCCATCTGGTCTGATACCTCGGAGTAGGCAGAGGATATTCAGGATCTCCAGGCTCTACCTTGGCTTCATTTATCCAGCTCAACTTTCACTATGTTACCGAACAAAAATCTATCCAGCACACAGATGTGAAAATTCCAATCAACTCCCAGAAACAGCCTTGTGAGGGAAAGAGTTCCATCAAGAAATATAAATATAAAAAATAGAAGAAGGAGGGAATTCAGCCTCAAGGTCTTTTCCAACATTCAATATGAACATAGCTTGTCATCCAACTGATTACCCTGTTCCAGCTTTCTCCCCACGCCCTCCAATCCCTTTAGCCTTAGGACCTACTGGACATCTAATTCCTTCTTGAAAATATTCAATTGTTTGATCTCAACTGCTTTCTGTGACAGAGAATTAAACAGGCTTTCCACTCTCTTCTTCTCGGTCCTAAATTCCATACCCGATATCCTTAGACTGTGACCCCTGGTCTGGGTTCCCCAGTCTTTAGGAATATCTTTTCTGCATTTATCCTGTCTAGTAATGTTAGAATTTTACAGGTTTCCTCCAATCAAGGAACAAAACTGCACACAGTACTCCAAGTATGATCTCTCCAAGGCCCTATACAACTGCAGCAAGACATTCCTGCTCCTGCACTTGAATCCTCTCACTACAAAGGCCAACATACCATTTTCCTTCTTCACTGCCTGCAGCACCTATGTGCTTACTTTCAGTTACTGGTGTACAAAGACACCCAGATCACCCAAATGGAGTTCAATGTAGCTAAGTGTGAGGTGATTCACTTTGGTAAGAGAAATAAAAAGATGGGGTACTGGGCTAATGGTCGGATACTTGGTAGTGTGGATGAGCAGAGGGATCTTGGTGTCCATGTACACAGATCTTTGAAAGTTGCCACCCAGGTAAATAGTGCGGTGAGGAAGGCATATGGCGTACTGGCTTTTATTGGTAGAGGAATTGAGTTCCGGAGTACTGAGGTCATGTTGCAGTTGTATAAGACTCTGGTGCGGCCGCATCTGGAGTATTGTGTGCAGTTTTGGTCGCCATACTATAGGAAGGATGTGGAGGCACTGGAACGGGTGCAGAGGAGGTTTACCAGGATGTTGCCTGGTATGGTAGAAAGATCGTATGAGGAAAGGCTGAGGCACTTGGGGTTGTTTTCATTGGAGAAAAGAAGGTTTAGGGGTGACTTGATAGAGGTGTACAAGATGATTAGGGGTTTAGATAGGGTTGACAGTGAGAATCTTTTTCCACGTATGGAGTCAGCTATTACAAGGGGGCATAGCTTTAAACTAAGGGGTGGTAGGTATAGGATAGATGTTAGGGGTAGGTTCTTTACTCAGCGAGTCGTGAGTTCATGGAATGCCCTGCCAGTAGCAGTGGTGGACTCTCCCTCATTATGGGCATTTAAGCGGGCATTGGATAGGCATATGGAGGATAGTGGGCTAGTGTAGGTTAGGTGGGCTTGGATCGGCGCAACATCGAGGGCCGAAGGGCCTGTACTGCGCTGTATTCTTCTATGTTCTATGTTCTATGATCTCGTTGTGTCTCCCCTTTCCCAATCTATCACCATTCAGATAATCATCCGCCTTCCTGTTTTTGGACAGTCTCACATTTATCTACTTTCCACTTTATGTGCCATGCATTTGCCCACTCACTCAGCTTGTCCAAATCACAATGAGGCATCTCTTCATCCTCCCCATAGTTCACTCTCCCACCCAGCTTTGTGCCAATTGCACATGTCGCATGTGAAAATGTGCTCTGGGATTTCCCACGCAGATCTAGATTTAAGATTGTCTCCCCTTAATGCAGATTGTCCCACCGAAGGAAATAAGATACAGAGAAATAACCAAGCATTTTAAAATCTTCCTGCTTTCCATTTAACAGGCACTATTCAGTACACATAGACAGTTTATACATCACCTTTTGGTTTTCACCTATTATTCTTTTATACAGTAATCTTTCTCAGGGGAAGCATTAGACAAGCATTAATACTGAGCCACAAATGGAGAAAAAGGTTAATTAGTAAATTTGCAGATGACATTAAAATTGGAGGTGTTGTGGACAGCGAAGAAGGTTACCTCAGATTACAATGGGATCTTGATCAGATGGGCCAATGGGCTGAGGAGTGGCAGATGGAGTTTAATTCAGATAAATGCGAGGTTCTGCATTTTGGGAAAGCAAATCTTTGCAGGACTTATATACCTATGGTAAGGTCCTAGGGAGTGCTGCTGAAGAAAGAGATGTTGGATTGCAGGTTCGTAGCTCCTTGAAAGTAGAGTCACAAGTAGATAGGATAGTGAAGAAGGCATTTGGTATGCTTTCCTTTATTGGTTAGAGTATTGAGTACAGGAGTTGGGAGGTCATGTTATGGCTGTACAGGACATCGGTTAGGCCATTTTTGGAATATTGCATGCAATTCTGGTCTCCTTCCTATCGGAAGGATGTTGTGAAACTTGAAAGGGGTCAGAAAAGATTTACAAGGATGTTGCCCGGGTTGGAGGATTTGAGCTATAGGGCGAGGTTGAATAGGCTAGGGCTGTTTTCCCTGGAGCATCGGAGGCTGAAGGGTGACCTTAAAGAGGTTTATAAAATCATGAATGGCATGGATTGGGTAAATAGACAAGGTCTTTTCCCTGGCATAGGGGAGTCCAGAACTAGAGGGCATAGCTTTAGGGTGAGAGGGGAAAGATAAAGAAGAGACCTAAGGGACAACATTTTCACGCAGAGGATGGTGCGTGTATGGAATGAGCTGCTAGGCGAAGTGGTGGAGGCTGGTAAAATTGCAACATTTAAAAGGCATTTGGATGGGTATATAAACAGGAAGAGTTTGGAGGGATATGGGATGGGCGCTGGCAGGTGGGAATAGATTGGGTTGGGATATCTGGTCAGCATGGACAGGTTGGACTGAAGGGTCTGTTTCTGTGCTGTACATCTCTATGACTCAATGATTCTAAATGAAGGAATGCAATTCCCAAACTTTATTCATCTGACCTTAGGTGTTCAAGTACTTGAAATGGACTCGAAACCACAACCAGCAGTTTACAAAGGACAAGTGGCTCAAAGCTATTCCCATTTAACAAGAGAAAACTGTGCCAGTTCAAACTAACTTCAAGTGAAGTTAGAGTTTGATGAATTTAGGCACAAAACTGATTGTAGTTTCGGTTTATATAATGTATCCGGTGGGGATCATTGCATTCTCTGTCTGGAGGTTATTTGTGACTGTAGTGGGTGTTCCAGCAGATGTCATTGTTTGCAGTTGCATGACATGACTGCTGATAGCATCCACACTGAAAGATTAATGACTCTGACACAGTTTACCACAAGCTTACAAAGTGTAAATGAAAAGTCCCTTCCTGAGGAACACTACAGCTACAACATTGGCATCTTCCCGACAGTATTAAAAATTGTTCAGGTATGTGCTATATACAGAAAGTGGGACAAATACCACCTGTCCAATTACTGTCCCATCAATCTACTCTCAATCATCAGTAAAGTGATGGAAGGTGTCATCAACAGTGCTATCCAGCAGCACCTGCTCAGCAGTAGCCTGCTCAGTGACGCCCAGTTGGGGTCTACCAGGACCACTCAGCTCCTGCCCTCATTACAGCCTTGGTTCAAACATGGAGAAAAGAGCTGAATTCCAAAGGTGAAGTGAGAGTGACAGCCCTTGACATCAAGGCCCCATTTGACTGAGTGTGGCATCAAGGATTCCTAGCAAAACTGGAGTCAATGGGAATCAGGGGAATATCTCTCCCTGATTGGAGTCATACCTGGCACATAGGAAGAGGGTTGAGATTGTTGGAGGTCTGACATCTCAGCTCCAAGTCATCTCTGCAGGAGTTCCTTAGGGTTTAGGCCTGGGACCAAACATCTTCAGCTGTTTCATCAGTGACCCTCCCTCCATCATAAGGTCAGAAGTGGGGATGTTCACTGATGATTGCACGATGTTCAGCACCATTCATGATTCATCAGATACTGAAACGTACTGTGTTCCTAATGCAGCAAGACCTGGACAATTTCCAAGCCTGGGGTGATGAGTGACAATTAGCATTCATACCACATAAGTGCCAGGCAATGGCCATCTCCAATAAGAGGGAATCTAATCATAGTCCCTTGGTTTTCCAGTCACAGACTCTTTCTTTGCCACCATCCTAGGACTATCTATTGACAGGAGACTGATATGGTCCCACCATGTAAATATGATTATAGGAGCAGGTCAGAGAATGGAATTTCTGTGGTGAGTAGTTCACCTCCAGACTCCCCAAAGTCTATTCAACAGTTATTAAACACAAGTCAGGAGTGAGATGGAATACTCCCCACTTGCCTGGATGAGTGCAGCTCCAACAACACTCAAGACACTTGACACTATCCAGGACAAAGCATTCTGCTCAATTGGCACCACGTCTAAAACATTTGATTAGATTAGATTACTTACAGTGTGGAAACAGGCCCTTCAGCCCAACGTGTCCACACCGACCTTCCGAAGAGCAACCCACCCAGACCCATTCCCCAACATTTACCCCTTCACCTAACACTAAGGGCAATTCACCTAACCTGCACATCTTTGGACTGTGGGAGGAAACCGGAGCAGCCGGAGGAAACCCACGCAGACACTGGGAGAATGTGCAAACTCCACACAGTCAGTTGCCTGAGGCGGGAACTGACCCCGGGTCTCTGGCCTGTGAGGCAGCAGTGCTAACCACTGTGCCACCGTGCCGCCCTCTCTATAACCAATACCCAGTAGCAACAGTGAATGCCATCAACATAATGTAATGCAGAAATTTACCAAATCTCCTTTGACGACATCACAGACACTATCTCCTAGATGGACAAAGGCATCAGGTCCATGGGAACACTATTCCTCTCCAAGTCACTCACCATCCTGACTTGGGAATATATTGCCACTCCTTCAGTGTCACAGGATCAAAATCCTGGAAATCCCTTTCAACTAGCCCTGTCGATGTCTCTATGCCCCAAGGACTGTGATGGTTTGGACTGAAAACCCTACCACCACCTTCTCCATACTAATCTATTAATCTCCTCCCGTAGACTACATATACTCTCCACCTTCTGGACTCCATCCATCCATCCTATGAAAGCAACCACCCCAACACACACAAAAGAAGTTGCATCAAGACACTGATCAAAAGGGCCACAACACACTGCAGTACACCAGAACTGCAAAAAGAGGAAGAAGAACACCTATACAATGTATTCGCCAAAAACGGATACCCCCGCAATTTCGTCAACAGATGCCTAAGGGAAAGACAACGGAATGAGGACATGCCACAACCCAAAGGACTAGCCACACTACCATCATCAAAAACATTTCTGAACTGACAGCCAGACTACTGCGACCACTAGGACTCATAACAGCACACAAACCAACAGCCACTCTCAGACAACAACTCACCAGGACGAAGGACCCGATACCCAGCATGAGCAAAACCAATGTAGTGTACAAAATTCCAAGCAAGGACTGCACAAAACACTACATAGGACAAACAGGAAGACAGCTAACGATCCGTATCCATGAACACCAACTAGCCATGAAACGACATGACCAGCTACCCTTAGTAGCCACACACTCAGATAACAAGCAACATGAGTTCGACTGGGACAACACTACTATTATAGGACAAGCCAAACAGAGAACAGCCAGGGAATTCCTAGAGGCATGGCACTCATCCACTGATTCAATCAACAAGCACATCGACCCAATATACCGGCCACTGCAGCGGACAGCTGGAACTGACAACCGGAAGCGGCAGATACAAATCGCTATAAATGCCGGAGGAAACATCACAGAAGCGCTTCACAGGAGGCTCCCAAGCACTGAGGATGTCACCTAGACAGGGGACGAAACATCTGCAACACAAATTCCCAGCTCAGCGAACAGAACCACAACAACGAGCACCCGAGCTACAAATCTTCTCCCAAACTTTGTCCATCCATCCATTTAACCTTCTTCCACAGTGAACATACTTTATCCTATAATCAATCTGATCTCCAGAAAGTACTTGCTAGCATAATATTCTGTGCTCTCCCTGCTCATATCAACTTTTTATTCTCAGAGATTAATAACTTTTTGTTCTTTTTCTATTGCCTGGGCTTCTTAAGGGTGATATATGAGCCACTAAAAGAGAGACAGAAACGAGTATATTTCTCATGGTTGCTCTGATGTCCAAGTGGGGTGTTATTCACCAAGGAGAAGAGTTACAGTCCTGACTCAATCAGAGAATCTAGAGAATGGTTTTAGCATGACTGAAAGGCATTGTCCCATTGGGTCTACATTGGTTTTCTATAAGAATAATTCACCAAATCCCATTTCTCTTTTCTTTCTCCACATCCCTGCAATTTATTCTCTCTCCAGGTATTTACCTAATTCCATTCTGAATGCCTTGACTGACAGGGCCTTGACACACTCTCAGGCAGCATATTCACATCATAAACACTCACTCAGTAGAAGAGTATTACCTCATGTTGCCATTGCTTCCACTAATCTTAAATCAATGTCCTCTGATCCTGAATCCTTCCAAAAATGTGAATAGTTGAGGAGTGAAGAGTCAGTTACCATGCAGTAGGAGGCATTCAGATCATATCTCCCTGTATACTCTGGCCAGGTCCCAATCAAATTCTTGCCAAGTAAGTCAGTGATAATATTCTGGTGCTATCTAAATGTAGCTGAAATTAGGTACATGGATTGCATTTACTTGGAGACCTCTGGGGCGTGTTTGTTTACAGCTAAACTGTACAATATGGAGTCATTTTTATACACAGCCTATACCTGGGGTGTTACAGTGCAGACAGCCTGTGATCATGTGGCAACTCTGGAATACTTGGCTCATACATATGTTGTAATCTTAAAGAGATATTATTCCAAAAATAATAATACAATAACAGCAATCCCAGCTTCTCACAGAGCTGAGATGAATCTGTACAATTAACCTCCACTTTGTCTTTGCGTGAAGCACAACAGACACCAGACCGTAAAGATCTGGGGAAAATGGCTGCACAGCCTGACGGATGAGGTCATATTGGGATTTCTCTATTGTTCAGGGGAAACAGCCTGAGACAATCTCCCTCTTCTGTGTCAGGGTGGTCTGTGAATGGGAGGCCCCATACATCAACAGTAGTCGCACCTGACTTGGAGACAAGAGCAATATCCCTGTGGATTAATCAACTAATCCACAGATGCAGGTACAGAAGGCGGAGCCCTGACTCAAGAATTACAGGAGGCCACAGCCAAAATCCATTGGCAACAAAGGACAGTGCGCCAGCTACAGGACTTCAGTTATTGCCTCCAGGTGTAACACTTGAACAACGCACACTATACGTGTTTTGATGCCAATGATATTACCATTACATTCAGATCCAAAAGAGAATAAAGGCATTTCTATGTTTGTCTGTCACAGCATGGACTTCACAAACCAACGGTCCTACGAACAAGAATTGCTCAGATTGGTGTGAGTGGTCAAGACTCCTTCACACCAACAACTGGCATTGACCATTCAAGTAATGGTCATATCGTTGTGCATTGTTCAGGTGTTACACCTGGAGGCAATAACTGAAGTCCTGTAGCTGGCCCACTGTCCTTTGTTGCCAATGGATTTTGGCTGTGGCCTCCTGTAATTCTTGAGTCAGGGCTCCGCCTTTTGTACCTGGGCAGAGACCCTCTGTTACCCCCTTGGATGTGATGGCTGCTGTTCTGTCATTGCACCAAATCTTGGTTCACCAAGTACCTCCAGTGTTATTTAGCTGGACATCTGTCAGTAGTCCTTCAACTCCAAAGACTATAAGCTGTGAGCATATACTGTATGCAAATTAAGACCATAAGAAATAGGAATAGGAGTAGTCTATTCGGCCCCTCAAACATGCTCCACAGTTCAATAGGAACATGGCTGATCTGACACTCTTCAAGTCCACTTTCTTGCCCTTCAGTCTTTGTAATCTCCAGGTTTCCAAAGACCATGTACTTTGTCCTGAACAGGTGCAACTTCAGGGTATTAAGAAGAAAACTCTAGAATTTTGACTCTAACATTGAAGGAATGGCAATACATTTCCAAGTTAGGATGGTGAATGGCTTGGAAAGAACTTGCAGGTGGTGGTGCTCCCATGCATGTGCTGCCCTTATCTTTCTCGGTGGCAGAGGCTGTAGATTTAGAAGATGCTGTCTAAGGATCTTTGGTGAGTTACCGCAGTGCATCTTGTAGATAGCAGTCATTACCGCCACTGTGCATTTGTGTTAAGCGAGTAAATATTGAAGGTATTGGATAAGGCGTCAATTAATTAGGTTACTTTAACCTGGATTGTGTTGAGATTCTTGAGTATTGTTGGAGCTGTGCCCATCCAGGTAAGAGGGGAGAATCTGTCACATTCCTGACTTGTGCCTTATAGATAGTAGACAGAGGAGTCAGGACATGCCACCGATTGTTATCCTCAGACTTGCTCTTGTAGGCACATTATTTATGATCCAGTTCAGTTCCTGGTCAATGGTAGCCCCAAGATTAATAGTCAATTCAGTGTTGGAAATGTCATTTAATATCAAAGGGTAATCTCTCTCATTGGAGATGAATGTTGTCTGGCATGTGTGTGTAGGGAAAGTTACTTGTCATTAATTAGCCTTAGCATGGATATTATCTAGCTATGACTGCAAATGGACTGCTTCAGTATCTGAGGCGTAGCGAATGGTTTTGAACATTGGGCAATCATCAGGGAACGTACCAACTTCTGACCTTATGATGGAGATAAGGTCATTGATGAAGTAACTGAAGATGCTTGTGCTTAGGATACTACCCTGAGGAAGTCCTACAGAAATGTCTTGAAACTGAGATGACTGACCTCTAACATCCACAACTATCTTCCCATGTGCCAGGTATGACTCCCTCTGATTCCTTGGTAATTGCAGTTTTTTTGCTTGGACTCCTTGATGTCATGTTGAATCAAATCTGGCCTTGATGCTCAGGACAGTCACTCTAACCTCAACTCCTCGTTATTACTGAATTTTAGATTTAGATTTTAGATTACTTACAGTGTGGAAACAAGCCCTTCGGCCCAACAAGTCCAAACCGACCCGCCGAAGCGCAACCCACCCAGACCCATTCTCTTACATTTTCCCCTACACCGAACAGTACGGGCAATTTAGCATGGCCAATTCACCTAACCTGCACATTTTTGGACTGTGGGAGGAAACCGGAGCACCCGGAGAAAACCCACGCAGACACGGGGAGAATGTGCAAACCCCACACAGACAGTCCCCTGAGGCGGGAATTGAACCCGGGTCTCTGGCGCTGTGAGGCAGCAGTGCTAACCACTGTGCCTCTTCCATAGCCTAGATTTTTGGCAGCACATTCTGGATCCGTTACAACTCACTTGCAAGAAACAGGAACACTTATTCTTCTCCTATGGTTCTTTTTGCCAGTTCTCTTCAATCTGTGTCTTCTGTTGACTGACCTCTCACTGTCATTCTCTTCTCTGAACTATTGCCTAAAACCTCCCTAATTTTGAACATCTTCTCTGACTGAAGGAGAACTACCCCAGATCCCCCAGCCTCTCCACATTCACTGAAGTCCCTACTCATCCCTGGGCTCATTCCTATAATCCTCTTCAGCACCCGGAATGGACAATGTTTGAGATAAACAGGGGGATAAGAGGAGTATTAAATGAGACTGCTGTTAGAGATTGATACTAATTTAATGGGGTTCTTAGATCTTTTGGATCTGTGTAAAATGTAATTACCTCTCTCAGCGTCCCATGTGAAACGTTACCGCTAATTTAAAATGATTTGTTAGTGTTTGGAGGGAGGTGAAGAGCTGATTTCGGCAGTTAAACTGCTTGAACTGTGCTTAAATTCTGTGGAAATGATCGGATAGTTGTGATTTATGTGTTTCTAGAATGAGCAGCCAGCTGTCACTGCAAGCAATATCGAAATGATTAATTGAGTCTGCAGATTTCTCTTTCATGACAAGGACAAAAATGAAATGCCATTAAGAAGAAACAATCATGAAGAGCCTCCTGCAAAAATATCTGCCAGAACACAATGACTGAACGAGCTCAGTACCGAATCACAAAGGCTCCATCTTCAGAATCAGTTTTCAGGAGCTCAAAATTCTGCCTATGTTTTATGCGGAAAATGCTGACTATCAGCAAAGTGGATTTTTCTGTCTTTTGGAGAAGGCCAATCCAGTATTTGCATTACTAAAGGCTGCTGGGAGGGGAGGATTGGAGGGAGGTCGTGGTTTGTGTTTTGCCCTGTTCTGCATCACTGCACAGATTTATTTAATTTGTTGGAGTTGCCTTGTTTCTGATAAATGATGCTTCCAATGAGATGATGGATGATAGTGCGGAGATTAAACACTTGCCCACATAAGCTGAAGTGTGTCAGTATCAAGGCTATATCAATAAAGATCAAAATGAGACATGGGTTTACAAACTCCTGCCGGCTGTCCTGAAGCCCTGGACTGCTAATTAAAGACCTATTGGAGCTTAGGCACTGAAGGAAACACAGCAATATGTACACAACAGACAGCCCATTCTGGGTGGCATCCATTCTACATCCCACTCTCCCTTCACTTTCATTGGAACCTCTACAACTACAGCAGGCACCTCCATGTTGACCAAGGCATGATGGTGTCCCTGGATCATCACTTCTCCCCAATTGGCGATTGGCAACTTGCCAATGTCCACTTCTCAGTTGGCACTTTAGCACAGAAAGGAGCTTTAGGAGACAGTGAAGTATCAACACTGTAAAGGTGGGTGCATGTCACTGGATGGCCACATTGTCAACTTCAGGGTGGTGCATGTGCCGACATCTTACATGTCAAGCACACTGCGTGTGGTTGTGAAGCATGGGAATGGGTAAAGGAGAAAATGTTTGTGTCAATCAGGGGTACAGCAGTAATCAGTCCAGGGGCTGGCCCACAGCCTGTGATGGGGGGGGAGAAGGGGGTTGACCACAACTAGTCAGATCCCACCAAAGTCTGGTGATCATAGACATTGCAGTCCAGGAAATGGGCATGCCCAGTACCAGTAGCCAATCAGCCCAGGAAATGGCCACGCCCAGTACCAGTAGCCAATCAGCCCAGGAAATGGCCACGCCCAGTACCAGTAGCCAATCAGTCCAGGAAACGACCACGCTCAGTACCAGCAATTAATCAGTCCTGGAAATGGCCATGCCCCAGTACCAGCAGCAAATCATGCCAGGAAATGACCACACTCAGTACCAGCAGCCAATCATTTCCGGGCATGCTGAAAATCTATTTGGGGTTTTCTTTCAAATTGAGTCCAGGAGATGGGTGACAATCAATTGGGACTGTCTTGGCCATAATCAGTTGGGGGTCAAAGTATAATCCAGGGGTTTTTAAGAGTCAGCCCATGGTGCTGTAGAGGTTACAGGCAGCTCATGTTTGTGGACTAGCCTGACTTATACTTGGTGGCTGAGGGAATAACCACAGACCAAGGGGATAACTGAATAGTGTAGGATAGGGTCTGGTAGGAGAGGGACAGGAACTGCACAGTCTAGGATTGAGGGTCTGAATAGGTCATGGCCACTCAGGCCTCAACATGGGGAGGAGGTGTAGCATCAGAATGGGGGAGAGGGGTGGGGGCTGTCATTGGGGGCACAGCAAATGCAACTCAATAGGTTAACACGAAAAAGGAGTGGGAGTCACCTCATGAGATACAGGCAAAGTCAACACCTCACTATATTGATTTCAAAATGAACTACTCCCAATCAGCTTGTGATATCAGCAAAGTATCATCCAAAGTGGGGAGAGTAAGCAAGGTATCAAAAGGGCGTTCTAGCCGGAACTCTATCAATAAACGCATCAATTTAGATCCTATCTGTACTCCCTTGAAAAAAAGAACCGGAAATGACATCATTTGCCTTAAGAAACCAAGACCTTAGTTTCACTGGAGACGCTCATTGATGATGTTAGCTAGTATGGTGACGAAACATCTGAAAATAAACCTTCAATCTCAGCGAGTTAACTTACATACTTATCATCAACCTGAGCTACAAGCCTTCTCAAAAATTGCTAAAAGGGTGTGATTTTCAGGGCTGAAATATGAAGCCTCCTGAAACATTACTGCAGGATTCCAATGATTACCCAGTATTACCCCATGGGTCTCCCGCTCACAGTTCAACAGAATGCTGGAAGTTTCAACTTCAAGTCTTATCTGCCCCGGAGGTGCATTATAACACAACAGATCAGATTTGTTATAGAATATTTCCATCCCATTCTGATCTCAGCTCATTGATTAAGAGGACAGTATGCCTCTGTTGGTATTTTAAAGTCAATGGAGCAATGCACATTCAGTCAGTAGCTCACCTTCCTCAGTGGCCAAGGTGCATGGTTTCTTGGATTGTTAGCCATTTGCAGCTTCACACATTGTGAGGATGGGGATCGTGTTGGAGGATTTGGCCAAGGAGCTCATCCAATCCAATTAGACACCTCTTTAGGCTACTTTACATGAATGATTAATGTCCGTGGGAAGGTTAATTGTCAGCCTGATGTTAATCTTGTAGTTGTATGTATCTACAAGCTGCAATGAGGTGGGTGGCAAGGTGCTGTGCTCTTCACAAACGCTGGATCAAATGGAGTGTGTGTTCCCTGGGGCTTTAGCTAGGTATAACAACACTTTTTAAGTCATAACCTGGAGCTTCATGGGAAAGGATGTCATGGTTAAAGAATCCCCTTACTAAGACTGCGTACTCTGTCTCACACATATCTTCCCATCCAGAAGTGTAATTGGTGCAGCTGGAAGCTGACTTTGATTCCTTGGGAACCATTTCATGGCTTCATGGGGATACTAGCAGAGGCGAAGGAAGTGGCTGCTGGTTTGCAACATTTGAAGTGATGGGGTCAGCCTGACTTTTAACTATGTCACTAGAGCCTTCAATCCCGGAAGACCCCACCCATTGTGAGAACCTCTGGCTCACTGTCTACATGATTTGCCACTCAGCATCATACTTGCATCGACAACAACAAAAGAAGCATTTGATCAGGTGGGATAGTCCAACCTGGGCATTGGCATATGTGAGACCATCAACCATATTCAACAGAAGTGTTTAGAGGAGTATGGGCCAAATGCTGGCAAAATGGGACTAGATTAGTTTAGGATATCTGGTTGGCATGTACAAGTTGGTTTAAAGAGTCTGCTTCCATGCTGTACTTCTCTTTGACTCTTTGACTTCAAGATGCAAACCTCAGCCTGTGTTTCCACTTGCCAGCAAGAGTCACATTCAAGATTATAAATGACTGCAGCATTGCAGCCATGCCTCCTCAGACAACACCTTCCAAATCAACAATACTCCCATCTGAAAGGACAAGATTGGCAGATACATGGGAAACTTACCATCTGCAAGCTCCCCTCTAAGCCACTCACCATCCTGACTTGGAAATTTATTGCCGCTCCTTCACTGTCCCTGGGAATTGTGGGTCTATCTATAGCACATGGACTGGAGCGGTTCAGGAAGACAGCTTACCAACACCTTCTCAAGGGTGACTCAGGATTGGCAAAAAACACTGATACAGCCAGCTTCTTGAATTAATAAGACAGAACTGTTTTTAAGAATGGCTGAAAAGGATTTTTAAGATTTTGTATTGATTAGGAAAAGTAACAATTATAGTTTTCTTATAATAAGAAATACTGGTCCATGTGACCTGCCAAGTCAGCAACTATAGGATGTGAAAACAATGTTGCTACACACGGACAAGATTGAAGATAGGAGAGCAGCAGGGAGTATGTGACCAGCAAAAATTATAGACTCAAACAGAAAGCATAGTCAGAAAGAGGAACACACAGAATTCTTGTGAGAAGAAACAAAACACTCTCAGGAAGTGGTCAGTTTTCTGTTTTTGTCAAAGGAAAGGAGATAAGAGCTATTGGACGTCTATGTAAGTTGACCAGAAAGGTCTAACATGTGGAAAGCTGTGGGAAAATAGCAGATGCACTATAACTAAGAATGAGAGGTGACTTGGAGTGATGAAGAACGAGAGGTGACTTGATAGAGGTGTACAAGATGATGAGAGGCATGGATAGAATGAATAATCAGAGACTTTTTCCCAGGGCAGAAATGGCTATCACAAGGGGGCATAATTTTAAGGTGATTGAAGGAAGGTTGAGGGGAGATGTCAGACATTTGGTTCTTTACAGAGACAGGTGGTACATGGAATGCACTGCCAGTGGTGATAGTAGAGTCAGATACATTAGGAACATTTAAGCGACTCTTGGATAGGCATGTGGATGATAGTAAAATGTAGGGTATGTAGAACAAAGAAGAAGAACAAAGACAATTTACAGCCCAAGAACAGGCCCTTCGGCCCTCCAAGCCTGAGCTGATCCAAATCTGTCGGTCAATTCCTGAGCATCTGTATCCCTCAGCTCCCCATCTACTCTGCATTTGTCTAGACGCATCTTAAATGAATCTACCATGCCTGCCTCTACCACCTCTGCTGGCAACGCATTCCAAATGACCAGCATCCTCTGTGTGAAGTACTTACCGCGTGTATCCCCCTTAAACTTTCCATCTCTCACCTTGAATGCATGACCTCTCATTGTTGAATCCTTCACCCTGGGAAAAAGCTTGTCTCGATCCATCTTGTCTATACCCTTCATGATTTTGTAAGCCTCAATCAGGTCCTCCCTCAATCTCCTTTTTTCTAATGAAAACAAACCTAACCTACTCAACCTCTCCTCATAGCTAGCACCTTTCATACCAGGCAACATCCTCGTAAACCTTCTCTGCACCCTCTCCAAAGTGTCCACATCCTTTTGGTAATGTGGCGACCAGTTCTGTACACAGTATTCTAAATGTATCCGAACCAATGGCTTGTACAATTTTAACATGACTTGCCAGCTCTTATACTCAATACCCCATCCAAGCATACTATATGCCTTCTTGACCACCCTATCCACCTTCAGGGTATAATGGACCTGCACTCCGAGATCCCTCTGCCCATCAACTTTTCCCAAGGATCTTCTATTCATTGTATAATTCACTCTAGAATTAGTCTTGCCTAAATGCATCACCTCACATTTGTCTGGATTGAAAACCATCTGCCATTTATCCGCCCAACTCTCCAGTCTATCTATATTCTCCTGTATTCTCTGACAGTCCATTATGCTTTCTGCTACTCCACCAATCTTCGTGTCATCTACAAACTTGCTGATCATACCTGCAGTGCCCTCTTCCAAATCATTTATGTATATTACAAACAGTGGCCCCAACACTGACCCCTGTGGAACACCACTGGTCACTTTTCTCCATTTCGAGAAACTCCCTTCAACTACTACTCTCTGTCTCCTGTTGCTCAACCAGTTCCTTATCCACCGAGCTAGAACACCCTGCACACCATGTGACTTCACTATCTCCATTAGTCTACCATGGGGAACCTTATCAAATGCCTTACTAAAGTCCATGTATATGACATCAACAGCCCTTTCTTCATCTATCAATTTGGTCACTTCCTCAAAGAACTCTATTAAGTTGGTAAGGCATGATTTCCCCCGCACAAAATCATGTTGCCTTTCACTGATAAGCCATTCTTTTCTAAATATAAATAGATCCTATCTCTCAGTACCTTTCCCACCACTAACATCAGGCTCACTGGTCTGTAGTTACCCGGAATACCTCTACTACCCTTCTTGTACAGGGGGACAACATGAGCAACCTTCCAGTCCTCCAGCACCTCACCTGTATTTAAGGATGCCACAAAGATATCTGTCAGGGCCCCAGCTATTTCCTCTCTCATCTCCTTCAGTAACCTGGGCTAGATTCCAACCGGTCCTGGGGATTTGTCCACCTTAATAACTTCTAGCCTACCCAACACATCTTCCTAATACATAGGAGAAAGTGAGGTCTGCAGAAGCTGGAGATCAGAGCTGAAAATGTGTTGCTGGAAAAGCGCAGCAGGTCAGGCAGCATCCAGGGAACAGGAGAATCGACGTTTCGGGCATAAGCCCTTCTTCAGGAAGAAGGGCTTATGCCCAAAACATCGATTCGCCGTTCCTAATACATAGGTTAGTTTGATCTCAGATTATGATAAAAGGTTGACACATCATCAAGGGCGAAAGGGCCTGTACTGTGCTGTACTTTTCTGTTCTAACTGTGAACAGGAATATTTTTGGTTACTTAGTTGAGAAGGGACTTTTGAAAATTGCACCATTGGGACTGTTGCGATTCTATAATCAATAAACATAGCTGTCTCTACCCATCCCATCAAGTCAACTTTATATCTTGAAAATTTCAATGAAATTATCTTGAACTGTCAAATCTCCAGAGAATGCTTTGTGCAATCTCTGCTTGTAATTTAAAGCTTGAAGGCAGATATTATTGGTGAATCTATGCTATGCTCTTCTCAAGATTAATAAATCTTTCGTGAGATGCATGTCTAGAACTGCTTACAGAACTCCAAGTGCGGACAAATCAGGGCTTGTGTAGCAGAAGTGTGACCACCACCCCCTATGTATTCTAGCCCACGAAATGGAATTAATTATGCTGATTTGACCCATTCATTTATTTATTAACTCATTCATTCATATATCTGTGTTTGACCTGAAGATGGTTCCTTGCCTCACTTTCTGCTGATGCTTCCTCTAGGGATGTCCTTCTGGGAATTTCTGTCAGCAGTGGCTGGCCAACTCCTTCCACTCTCAAGGACAGGTAGAGGAGAAAGGACCCTAGTCTCCCTCAGCTAAAACCTGAATTGAACTCTTACTGTTAGTGATATTCTGAATCACATGTCAACTGAGCCAACTGACCCCCACTTAGCCATAACACCTTGTAATTTTATGCTTCCATCCACAATGCTACTGATTTTTGTGTAATTGGTAAACCTGAAATGTGGTTTTCTATCCAATCTCCTAAGTCTTTAAAAAAATGGTGTGAATTGAAGTCGCCAACACATACCCTTGCAGAGTACTTATCACATTTTGACACTGAGAGCATCCACCATTCTTTTACTTTGTCTCCTGCTGCTCAACCTATTTTAATCTAGTGAATAGCTTCAATTCCAAGAGCTTCAACATTAGCTAACAGAATCTTATGAAGGTTAGTGTCACCATGCAAACCATGTACCCATTCCCCATCATAGATTGTGTCTACCCAATTTAATCTTCTACACATCAGGCACATGGGCTTTATTGTAACCCGGGTTCACAGGTTTTCTAGCGGTTTATTGCAGGGGGTTGGTTGTAATTTAAAAGGGTGGTGTGGTGGTTCATGGTTAGCACTGCTGCCTCACAGCAACAAGAACCTGAGGTTAGTTCCAACCTGGGGCACCTGTCTGTGTGGAGTTTGCACATTCTCCCTGTGTCTGCGTGGGTTTCCTCCGCGTGCTCCAGCTTTCTCACACAGTCCAAGGATGTGCAGCATAGGTGGATTGGCCATGGGAAATGCAGGATTAAAGGGATGGGGTAAGAGGGAGGGACTGGGTGGAATGCTCTTGAGAAGGTCAGTGTAGACTTCATGAACCAAATAGACTCCTTCTGCATATTATAGATTCGACAGCCTGTATGCGAAAAGGATGGGGAGTAAATTTTGGTCTTGCCAGCGATGGTCTCATCCCCTAAAAACATTGCTTTTTCTTAAAATTCCAATATCATGGGCTATATTCATCAATTTGGCCTCCTCCATTGGGTACATATACTCTGCCTTATTCTGTACCACACCACCCACTTAATCTCCACTTCCAAAAGAATTAAAGCTCCTTCACCTAAACCAACCAGTTGCCCATATTTGTGCCAGGTGAACATTAAGAAGTATTAGTGTTTGAACTCTGGAACATCCTGACAGTACTTCCACCTGTGCCAAGTGATGGAGCAGTACAAGTGGGACACCATAGAGCCATAGTGCATAGGTAATGAAGGAAGTTTGGGAAGATAATGTGAGCATAATCTCCAGGACTCACTGAGAGAAACCCTCGTTGAAGCACACCAAAATTTAGACTTGGCCACTTTCTGGTAAAATTCAGCCCTAGCTTTCAGTTCCAGATTTATTAATGAATTCAATTTAAATTTCACCATCTACCATGATGGAATTTGAACACATATCCAAACATTTACCTGGTCCTCTGCATCCTAGATCAGTGATATTACCAATATGCCACCACCTTCCCTGAGAGAATTATCTCCAAGAGCATTACAAAGAACATTAGTGGGCGGCATGGAGGCACAGTGATTAGCACTGCTGCCTCACAGCGCCAGAGACCCGAGTTCAATTCCCGCCTCAGGCAACTGACTGTGTGGAGTTTGCACGTTCTCCCCGTCTCTGTGCAGGTTTCCTCCCACAGTCCGAAAATGTGTGGATTAGGTGAATTGTCCATAGTGTTAGGTGAAGGGGTAAATGTGGGGGGGTGGGGGGTTGCGCGTCAGTGTGGACTTGTTGGGCTGAAGGGCCTGTTTCCACACTGTAAGTAATCTAATCTAAAAATGGATTTAGGAATCCTACCTTTTGTTATACATCTCTGATTATGTGGTTGTTATCCATGGTACTAGAATTAGGTCAACCCCAGCTTGGGACTCAGGCATCATTAACATTTTCTAAGTAAGTTACCTTACACAGGAATAGCTAATCCCTTTTAAGAGGAAGAATATCAGGCTGCTTCCTCTTCAGTAGCAGCCTGAATCGAAGTCCTACAAGGTGATGTTGGGATGGGTGTTGGGTGAAAGTCTGCTTTACCTAGCCATCAGGAATGTCCAGAAAATAGCCCCACCAAATTTAATAGTAGCTCCAACACACAGACATGGTGTGTGAGAGATCCGAATGCTAAATTTCACATCTGACAAATGGCTACAGATAAGAACTTTTTCAATGCCAACTCCATCCCTCCTCCATCCCCTTCTCCCCCACTTCAAGCACATAAACTTAATGGCAGTGTTTAAATCGATAAACTGTTGGGTTTTATAGAAAGAAGTTACTGTTGAATCATTAATGGCTCCTAACATCCAACCACTGGATTTCTGACTCCTCGTTCTTATTTAGAAATTGTTGTTAGGCAAAGCACCATCACTGTTGTGGTGTCCATAATCCTGCCAACACAGCTCAAACTCTCAATCTCCCTAAAGTTTAGACTTTCAACACAATGGAGACCCTGCCTGGGATACCAAAAGTGGTGGACACATAGTCAGACTCACCACCGCTCAGCAAGGCACATTTCCATGGGCAGGGAGTAGGGTCCAGAATACAGTGTGGTTCACAGAGGCAGCTGGCTATTTAAATTATCAGCGGTCTACAGCCAAACTGGATTACGGTTACCTATGTTTGCGAATTCATTGAGTCTGTCAAAATCAAAATTAGAGATTGTTAAAAGTAATTGTCAAGAGGACCCCTCAAAAGTATCAGGAGGACTTGTCAAAACTGACTGTCAAAGTATTTAAAAGTCCTGTCCTTCAAATCTTTGAAACAACTGTCTGGGCTGTTTAAACTAATATCATTGTTTGTTTGTTATTTCACTGGTATTCACATAGGCTTAAGGGATTCCATTACTGCTGCATGACTGATCTTCAACCATACATTATCACAGCAGGGTTCCTGTCATGTCAATTTGATTGACAGCGCTAAATGTTTAGACACCCTTTGCAATGCAATGATAAAAGAATTCCAACACTGTTGCATATTTAAAAAGTATGTTGGTTCTTGGGAATTACATAGTCAAAGGAATGTAAAGGCACTAGATGGGTTTTAATGAATGAGACCTATTTTTTTCCAAAATACAAATTTGGAATTTTATTTAACATAGAGATTATTTTATCTCCTTTCTTCAAGGGTCATGAGTTCTGCTCATGGGTACTGGATGAGCTGGCATTGTAGATATAAGGGGAAAACATAGGTTGGCATATGCTGATGTAGAATCATAGAATTCCTACAGTGTATTTAGCCCATTGAGCCCATACTGACCATCTAAAGAGCATCCCACCCAGAACCACCTCCCTACCCTATCCCTGTAGCTGTATGTTTTCCAGGACTAATCCACCTAACCTACATATCTTTGGACAGTGGGAAGAAACAAGAGCACCTGGAGGAAATCCACACAGACAGGAGGTGAATGCGCAAACTGCACACAGACGGTCACCTGAGGCTGGACCCGAACCCAGGAAATCTTCCAGATCAGGAATTATAGTTGTCAGGATTCAAACCTGCACAGAGAATCCCCAATGGATTTCTATCTCACCACCCTCACCATTCTGCCACAACTACAAATAAGGATAAAAGTTAACATGGGCCTATAAATGTCTAAAGAGGCTGAATAAAAGATTTGAGTTGGCTTTAAGGGTATAAGGAGCTTTGGGGGAGGGGGCGTATGTGTTCAGAGCCAGATGGGACATGGCATGGATGGGAATTTTGGGAGTATAAAAGCTGGAGACTGTTTGTTTTATTCTTTATATTTCAAATATCCACACAGAGCCAACATACCGAGGCAAGACTTCTGCCAAAGCAGACCCCACATCCAGCATCCTCTGCTCTCCATGGGTTTCCCTGGATTCCCACTGGAGTCTGCTGCACTCAGAACTGAAACTTCAAAGTCCAGGCAGGCATTTTTAAAGGTAAGTTCACAAAGCCAGATGTGGTCCTGGTTCTATGCACCAGATGTAGAGAGAGAAACCCAGGCCAATGTTTCCCTAGTATATGCCACATTACCCAGTCCCTAGGTAGTAGCAGAGCCTCCAGTCTTCATGTTCCTGCTCATTACCAGTCCCTTCCTAAACCTAGTCCCCATGTAATATCTTTTACATACAACACTAATCCATTCAAACAACTTCTGATCTCTTGTCTCTGCTTTCAATCAGTGTGCATTCAAAGATACTGGTGAAAATGTGATCAAGAATTCCAGCTTCTGCAAAGTTTGTCATTTGAGCTGACAATTTGAATCTTAATTTGGTAGCCTTTGTATGGAGACAATCTCTGTCCCAAGGCAATCTTTTTCATGAGGCAGTATCATTACTGTGGTAGGATCTGGACGAAGGCATTGTCTGTACTGTCCAGACTATCAGCACTAAAGCGGTACCTGCCCTGAGGTAGAAGCTGGGGAATGTGACAGTCTCTGCACTGAGTCAGAATCAGTATTGGGTTGGTATCTGGAAGGATGCAGTTTCAATAATATACTGACATAGAATCTGCAATGAGGCCAACTCGAGTGAGTGCTCTACCTCCCTACTGAAGCGGTACTCCTGAGTTAAAGGCTTAACAGACAATCAATTTTTCAATGTATAATTTCAGTTACATCACACTGTAAATTTTTGCTATAAATTCTGTGTTAGGATTGAGCCCTCCACTATCACCTGATGAAGAAGCGATGCTCCGAAAGCTAGTGTGCTTCCAATTAAACCTGTTGGACTATAACCTGGTGTTGTGTGGTTTTTAACTTTGTGTACAGAGTTATGTCTGTCTTGAGCCTGTTTCTGAACTGAGGCAGTGCCTGTACTGATGGATTCCCTGTCTGAGGCAGTGTCTGTACTGATGAATTCCATGTCTGAGGCAGTGTCTGTACCGATGGATTCCCTGTCTGAGGCAGTGTCTGTACTGATGGATTCCCTGTCTGAGGCAGTGTCTGTACCGATGGATTCCCTGTCTGAGGCAGTGTCTGTACTGATGGATTCCCTGTCTGAAGCTGTGTCTGTACTGATGGATTCCCTGTCTGAGACAGTGCCTGTACTGATGGATTCCCTGTCTGAGGCAGTGTCTGTACAGATGGATTCCCTGTCTGAAGCAGTGTCTGTACTGATGGATTCCCTGTCTGAGGCAGTGCCTGTACTGATGGATACCCTGTCTGAGGCAGTGACTGTACTGATGGATTCCCTGTCTGAGGCAGTGACTGTACTGATGGATTCCCTGTCTGAGGCAGTGCCTGTACTGATGGATTCCCTGTCTGAGGCAGTGTCTGTACTGATGGATTCCCTGTCTGAGGCAGTGTCTGTACTGATGGATTCCCTGTCTGAGGCAGTGCCTGTGCAGATGGATTCCCTGTCTGAAGCTGTGTCTGTACAGATGGATTCCCTGTCTGAGACAGTGTCTGTACTGATGGATTCCCTGACTCAGGCAGTGCCTGTACTGATGGATTCCCTGTCTGAAGCTGTGTCTGTACTGATGGATTCCCTGTCTGAGGCAGTATCTGTACTGATGGATTCCCTGTCTGAGGCAGTGTCTGTACCGATGGATTCCCTGTCTGAGGCAGTGCCTGAACCGATGGATTCCCTGTCTGAGGCAGTGTCAGTACTGATGGATTCCCTGTCTGAGGCAGTGTCTGTACTGATGGATTCCCTGTCTGAAGCTGTGTCTGTACCGATGGATTCCCTGTCTGAAGCTGTGTCTGTACCGATGGATTCCCTTTCTGAGGCAGTGTCTGTACTGATGGATTCCCTGTCTGAGGCAGTGTCTGTACTGATGGATTCCCTGTCTGAGGCAGTGCCTGTACAGATGGATTCCCTGTCTGAGGCAGTGTCT
The DNA here is from genome assembly GCF_037043375.1 of Chiloscyllium plagiosum. NCBI lineage: Eukaryota > Metazoa > Chordata > Chondrichthyes > Orectolobiformes > Hemiscylliidae > Chiloscyllium > Chiloscyllium plagiosum. The sequence goes on along the minus strand of NW_028270149.1, from coordinate 87,054,115 downwards.
GTACTGATGGATTCCCTGTCTGAGGCAGTGTCTGTACCGATGGATTCCTTGTCTGAGGCAGTGTCTGTACTGATGGATTCCCTGTATGAGGCAGTGCCTGTAATGATGGATTCCCTGTCTGAAGCAGTGTCTGTACTGATGGATTCCCTGTCTGAGGCAGTGCCTGTACTGATGGATTCCCTGTCTGAGACAGTGTCTGTACAGATGGATTCCCTGTCTGAGGCAGTGCCTGTACTGATGGATTCCCTGTCTGAGGCAGTGTCTGTACTGATGGATACCCTGTCTGAGGCAGTGTCTGTACTGATGGATTCCCTGTCTGAGGCAGTGTCTGTACTGATGGATACCCTGTCTGAGGCCGTGCCTGTACTGATGGATTCCCTGTCTGAGGCAGTGTCAGTACTGATGGATTCCCTGTCTGAAGCTGTGTCTGTACTGATGGATACCCTGTCTGAGGCAGTGTCTGTACTGATGGTTTCCCTGTCTGAGGCAGTGTCTGTACCGATGGATTCCCTGTCTGAAGCTGTGTCTGTACTGATGGATACCCTGTCTGAGGCCGTGCCTGTACTGATGGATTCCCTGTCTGAGGCAGTGTCAGTACTGATGGATTCCCTGTCTGAAGCTGTGTCTGTACTGATGGATACCCTGTCTGAGGCAGTGTCTGTACTGATGGTTTCCCTGTCTGAGGCAGTGTCAGTACTGAGTCAGTATCTCTACTGAGGGAGTCTGTCTGCTGAGGCAGTATCTGTAATAAGTGAAAGTGTGTACCTAGACAGAGTCTGTACACTGAAGCAGGCCCTGTACACTGCAGGAGTGTCTGCCCTGTGGCACCGTCTGCTTTGAGCAAGCCGGTCTACAGAGGCAGCATCTGTAATGAACAGGAGTGTGTACTGAGGCAGTCCCTGTCCTGAGTCAGCATCTTTACTGAAGTAGTATGTGTCCTGGGAGAGGCCGTATGCTGAAGCAATCTCTGTAATGAGCAGGATTGTGTACTGAGGCAGCCTCACTATTGAGGCAGTATGTGTCTGGAGGTAGTCTCTGTACCCAGTGCATCTCTGCATTTTGGCAGTCCTGTCCCATGGCAGACCATGTATTGTGGCAGTCCATGCACCGAGTTAGTATATGTATAGAGGGAGTCTATACATATCGGGAGTAAATGTATGGAGGGTGTTTCTGTTCTGAGGCATTAACTATCTGGAGGCTGTCTCTGGACCAAGGGAGTGTCTATACCGAGGCAGTCCCTATGCTGAAGAAGTTTATGTACAGTCTGATTTGATTTTTGATTATTCTTTGATTTTTTTATTGTCACATGTGTTTTACAGTAAGAATATGATAAAACACAGTCAAAAGCTTTCATTTGTTGCCACAATGCAGTGCCATTTTGAATAATTTAAGAAAAAAGATACAGCTTGAACAGAGTCCATGAGTCCGAAGCCAGCTTATCACCATCAATGATATTGGCACCGTCAGCCCTCCTTCACTAGCATCAGGTGTCACCTTTGCCGCTGGGCTGATACTCATCTGCCACTGGCCTTGTTGTGCCAGACCAACCAATGTCAGCAGCATCTGTCATGCCAGCTTGGGCCTACCTCACATGACATTGCTTCTGTCGATGTAACAGATGTTGATCCCAGGTCCTGTATTTGCTCTGAAAAAGCAAGTAAGGGGTTCACTTGAGGTCCACGTGAAGCTCACTGAGAGCCGCAGCCTAGGCCAGCTCGAGATCTGTAGTAGGCCTGCCCAAGGTCTGTGCCCTGGGTCCACAGCCTGAGCCTGGCTCAAGGACTGCACCCTGGGTGTGCTCAAGCTCTGCAGTAGGCCCACCTAAGGTCTGCGCCCTGGGTCCACTCAAGGTACACATGCTGGGGTCACACCACTGTTGATGTCATTCAAGCTCAAGACAAGGTGAGAAAGTCAAAAAAGAAAAGAGGGGTTAAAAAAAAAAGAAAAGGAAGGTAAGCGTAGTGGACATGCTCTGGCACAGTACCCCTATTCCAACACCATCTTGGACCTCTGTGTTGAGACAGTCTCTGTATGAAGGCAGCCTCTGTGTTAGGCAATATCATAGATTCCCCACAGTATGGAAACAGGCCTTTCAGCCCAACAAGTCCACACTGACCCTCCAAAGAGTAACCGACCCAGACCCATTCCCTTACCCTATATTTACCCCTGACTAATGCACCTAACCTATTCATCCCTGAACACTATGGGCAATTTATCTCAGCCAATCACTTAACCTGCACATCCTTGGACGGTGCGAGGAAACCAGAGCAAACCCATGCTGACATGGGGAGAATGTGCAAACTCCACACACACAGTCACCCGAGGCTGGGGTCAAACCCAAGTCCCCAGCACTATGAGGCAGCAGTGCTAATCACTGAGCCACTGTGTACGAAGGCAGTATCTGCACTGAGGTAGTATCTGTATTGTAAAATACCTGCACTGAGGCAATCTTTGTGTTGAGGCAATAACTATGCTGAGAGTGATTCTGCACTGAGAGTGTCTCTACATTGAGGCTGTATCTGCACTATGGCCGTACCTGTGCTGTGGCTGTACCAGTTCTAATGTCATAGGTGTCATGTGCATTCCCTGTATTAAGGGTCTCTTTGTGCAGTAGTAGTATCTGTACTGAGGCAGTCCCTGTACTGAGCCGATATTTGTACTGGGGACACTCTGTGTTAAGGGAGACTCTGTACTGAGACAATATCTTGTACTGATGTCAGACCTGTCGTGAGGCAGTCTCAGATTGAGGGACTCTCTGTACTGAGGTAGCATCTGTACGAAGGTAATATGTGTACTGAGGCAGTCTCTGCACTGAAGTTCTAACATAGAATATAGAACATAGAATGTTACAGTGCAGTACAGGCCCTTCAGCCCTCAATGTTGCACCGACCTGTGAAACCAATCTGATGCCCATCTAACCTACACCGTTCCATTATTATCCAAATGTATGTTCAATGTTCATTTAAATCCCCTTAATGTCGCCGAGTCTACTACTGTTGCAGGAAGGCCGTTCCACGCCCCTACTACTCTCTGAGTGAAGAAACTACCCCTAATATCTGTCCTAAATCTATCACCCCTCAATTTAAAGTTATGTCCCCTCATATTAGTCTTCACCATCCAAGGAAAAAGGCTCTCACTGTCCACCCTATCTAACCCTTTCATTATCTTATACATTTTGATTAAGTCGCCTCTCAACCTTCTTCTGTCCAATGAAAACAGCCTCAGTTCCCTCAGCCTTTCCTCATAAGACCTTCCTTCCATACCATACAACATCCTAGTAAATCTCCACTGAACCCACTCCAAAGCTTCCACATCCTTCCTATAATGCAGTGACCAGAACTGCATGCAATACTCCAGGTGCGGCCTTACCAGTGTCTTGTACAGCTGAAGCATGACCTTGCGGCTCTGAAACTCAATTCCCCTACCAATAAACGCCAACACACCATATGCCTTTTTAACAACCCTATCAATCTGGGTGAAAGTGAGGACTGTAGATGCTGGAGATTAGAGTCTAGATCAGAGTGGTTCTGGAAAGGCACAGCAGGTCAGGTAGCATCCGAAGAGCAGGAAAATCGACGTTTCGGGCAAAAGCCCTTCATCAGGAATGAAAGGCTTCCTGATGAAGGGCTTTTGCCAGAAACGTTGATTTTCCTGCTCCTCGGATGCTGCCTGACCTGCCGTGTTTTTCCAGTACCACTCTAATCTATCAACCTGAGTGGCAACTTTCAGGGATTTATGCACCTGGACACTGTGGTCTCTCTGTTCAGCTACACTGCCAAGAGTTTCTTCATTAGCCTAGTAATCTGCATCCATGTTAATTCATCCAAAGTGAACTGCCTTACACTTTTCTGCATTAAATTCCAGTTGCCACTTCCCAGCCCAGCTCTGCAATTTATCAATGTCCCTCTGTAGCCCACAACATCCTTCAGCACTGTCCACAACTCTGCCTACCTTAATGTCATCAGCAAATTTACTAACCCACCTTCTATGCCCACATCCAGATCATTTATAAAAATGACAAAGACTAGTGGCCCTGAAACAGATCCTTGCGGCACACCACTGGTAACTGAGCTCCAGGATGAACATTTCCCATCAATCACCACCCTCTGCCATCTTTCAGCTAGCCAATCTCTGATCCAAAAACTGTTAAATCATCTTCTATCCCGAAACTCCGTATTTTGTGCAATACCCTACCATGTGGAACCTTATCAAACTCCTAACTGAAGTCCATATACACCACATCAACTGCTTTACCCTCATCCACCTGTTTTGGAACCTTCTCGAAGAACTCAATATGATTAGTGAGGCACAACCTACTCTTCACAAAACCGTGTTAACTACCTCTAATCAAATCATTCCTTTCCAGATGATTATAAATCCTATCTCTTATAAACTTTTCCAACTCCTTACCCACAACTGAAGTAAGGCTCACTGGTCTATAATTACCAGGGTTGTCCCGACTCCCCTTCTTAAACAAGGGAACAACATTTGCTGTCCTTCAGTCTTCTGGCACTACTCCTGTCGGGAATGATGACATAAAAATTGAAGCCAAAGGCTCTGCAATCTCCTCCATGGCTTCCCAAAGAATCCGAGGATAAATCTTATCCAGCCCAGGGGGTCTTCTCTATTTTTAGATCTTCCAAAATTGCTAAACCCTCCTTTTTGTCAACCACAATTCTATCTAATCTAGTAGCCTGTATCTCCGTATTCTCATTAACATTGCCCTTTTCCAGTGTGAATACTGATGAAAAGTATTCATTAAATGCTTCCCCTATGTCCTCAGATTCCACACACAACTTTCCACTACTGTCTTTGATTGGCCGTAATCTTACTCTTAGTCATTCTTTTATTCCTGATATACCTATAGAAGGCCTTAGGGTTTTCCTTGATCCTATCCACCAACAACTTCTCATGTCCTCTCCTGGCTCCTCTTAGCCCTTTCTTTAGATCTTTGCTGGTAACTTATAACTCTCAAGCCCCTAACTGAGCCTTGAAGCCTCATCCTCACATAAGCTTCCTCCTTCTTCTTGACAAGAGCTTAAACCTCTTCAGTAAACCATGGCTCCCTCTCTTGACAACTACCTCCCTGCCTGATAGGTGTATACTTATCAAGGACCCGCAGTAGCTGTTCCTTGAATAAGCTCCACATTTGAAGTATGTCCATCCCGTGCAGTTTCCTTCCCCATCCTATGCATTCTAAGTCTTGTCTAATCACATCATAGTTGCCTTTCCCCGAGTTATACCTCTTTCCCTGCGGTATATACCTATCCCTGCCCATTGCTATTGTAAACATAACCGAATTATGGTCACTATCACCAAAGTGCTCACCTACCACCAAATCTACACCTGGCCAGGTTCATTCCCCAGTCCCAAATCCAGTACAACATTGCCCCCTGTTGGTCTGTCTACATACTGTGTCAGAAAACCCTCCTGCACACATTGAACAAAAACTGACATACCTGAACTACTTGAACCATAGTATTCCCAGTCAAAATTGGGGAAGTTGAAATCCCCTTAACAACTACCCTCTTACTCTGGCTCCTATCAAAAATCATCTTTGCTATCATTTCCTCTACATCCCTGGAATGATTCAGAGGCCTATAGAAAACTCCCAACAGGGTGACCTCTGTTTCTAACCTCAGCCCAAACTACCTTAGCGGATGAGTCCTGAAATGTTATCTCAGCTGCTGCAATACTACCCTTGATTAACAATATCACACCCTCCCCTCATTTACCATCATCTCTGTTCTTGCTGAAACATCTAAATCCTGGAATCTGCAACAACCATTCCTGTCCCTCCTCTAGCCATGTCTCTGAAAGGGCCACAACATCAAAATCCCAGGTACCAACTCATGCTACAAATTCACCCATCTTATTCCAGATGCTCCTGGCACTGAAGTACACACATTTCAAACCAACCTCCTGATTGCCAGTGCCCTCTTGCAACCTTGTAAACATATTGTCTCCCTGACCTCACTACCCTCAACCTCCCTGTACAGTGGAACTACAATTCAGGTTCCCATCCCCCTGCTGCATCAGTTTAACCCCCCCCCCCACACACACCCTCCCTGAAGAGCATTAGCTAATTTCCTCCCCAAAGATATTGATACCCCAGTGGTTCAGGTGTAGACCATCCTGTTTGTAGAGGTCCCACCTACCCCAGAAAGAGCTCCAATTATCCAAAAATCCAAAACCCTCCCTCCTGCACCATCCTTGCAGCCACATACTCAGCTCCACTCTCTTCGTGTTCCTTGCCTCACTAGCACATGGCATGGGCAACAAACCAGAGATAACAACCCTGTCTGTTCTTCCTCTAAGCTTCCACTCTAGCTCCCTGAATTTCTCTCTTATATCCCCATCTCTTCTCCTACCTATGTCATTGGTGCCTATGTGGACCACGGCTTGGAGCTGTTCCCCCTCCCCCTCAAGGATCCCGAAAACAACATCTGAGACATCACCAATCCTGGCACCTGGGAGGCAACAAACCAATTGTGAGTCTGCCTCATTCCCACAAAACCTTCTATCTGTCCCCCTAACTATGGAGTCCCCAGCGACTAAAGCTCTGCTCCTCTTCCCCCTTCCCCTCTGAGCAACACGGACAGACTCTGTGCCAGAGATCTGTGCCCCATTGCTTGCGCCTGGTAAGTCGTCCCCCCCCCAGCAGTATCCAAAGCGGTATACTTGTTGTTCAGGGAAACCACTACAGTAGATCCCTGCACTGCCTGCTGGTTCCCTTTCCTGCCCCTGATGGTAACGCATCTATGTTCTTCACATGGTTGTGGAGTAATTACCTCCCTGTAACTCCTCTCAGTAACTTCCCCCACCGCCTCCCGAATAATCCAAAGTTCATCCAGCTCTAGTTCCCTAACTCGGTTCTCAAGGAGCTGGAGTTAGGTGCACTTCCCACAAATGAAGTCAGCAGGGACACTAGAGGTGACCCTTACCTCCCACATACCCATTCCCACTATTTTTAATTCCCAAATAGACCACTGAAAAAACTGAAAAAGGAAAGAAAACACTTACCACCTTACCAACACAGCACAGAACTTAGTTTTGGTTACAGGAGGAGAATGGGTGGGAGACATTACCTAAACAATTTTTCAGGTAAAGCAACCACCCAAATATGTAACCTCATGATATCTCCAACAGCCTCCTGCTTGACCGTCCCACACTTCCTGCTGCTGGAACAACAATTGCGGGCCCCCATTCTGAGCTGGTCTCTGTACTGAGGTTGCATCTGTATCTCATTCCTAATGATGGGCTTATGCCCGAAACGTGGATCCTCCTGCCCCTCGGATGCTGCCTGACCTGCTGTGCTTTTCCAGCACCACACTCTTGACTCTGTCCTTAGACAGCATTTGTGTAGAGAGAGACTTTTTTTGTGGATAAGGGCACAAAATGTACTCTGGGTAGGGATTTTCACTGTCTACCACCAAGAGTGACTCAACAGCAATACTACTTATCCAGCTGGTCGGGTCTGACAGGGCACAGCTGCTAGACAAGTTCTGCGGTAGGTGGTGAGGGAAAAACAGACTGGACCTCATCGTTACTCATCTGCCAGCTGCAGATGCATCTGTCCATGACCATATTAGAACATAGAACATAGAACATAGAAGAATACAGTGCAGTACAGGCCCTTCGGCCCTCGATGTTGCGCCGATCCAAGCCCACCTAACCTACACTAGCCCACTATCCTCCATATGCCTATCCAATGCCCGCTTAAATGCCCATAATGAGGGAGAGTCCACCAGGGCATTCCATGAACTCACGACTCGCTGAGTAAAGAACCTACCCCTAACATCTGTCCTATACCTACCCCCTCTTAATTTAAAGCTATGCCCCCTTGTAATAGCTGACTCCATACGTGGAAAACGATTCTCACTGTCATCCCTATCTAAACCCCTAATCATCTTGTACACCTCTATCAAGTCACCCCTAAACCTTCTTTTCTCCAATGAAAACAACCCCAAGTGCCTCAGCCTTTCCTCATACGATCTTTCTACCATACCAGGCAACATCCTGGTAAACCTCCTCTGCATCCGTTCCAGTGCCTCCACATCCTTCCTATAATATGGCGACCAAAACCGCACACAATACTCCAGATGCGGTCGCACCAGAGTCTTATACAACTGCAACATGACCTCAGTACTCCGGAACTCAATTCCTCTACCAATAAAAGCCAGTACGCCATATGCCTTGTTCACCGCACTATTTACCTGGGTGGCAACTTTCAAAGATCTGTGTACATGGACACCAAGATCCCTCTGCTCATCCACACTACCATGTATCTGACCATTAGCCCAGTACCCCATCTTTTTTGTTACTCTTACCAAAGTGAATCACTTCACACTTAGCTACATTGAACTCCATTTGCCACCTTTCTGCCCAGTTCTGCATTATTGTTAATAATGACCACTGCACAGTCCTTGTGGAGGTGAAGTCCCACCTTCACATTGAGAATAATCTCCATCATGTTGCGTGGCACTATTATCGTGCTAAATAGGACAGACTTTGAATAGATTCTCACAACTCAAGATTGGGCATCCATGAGATGCTGTGGGCCATCAACAGCAGCAGAGTTGTACTCCAACACAATCTGTAACCTCATGGTCCAGCATAAACTTTACTCAACCATTACCATCAAGCCAGGGGATAAACCCTGGTACAATGGAGAGTGGAGGAGAGGAAGCATAGAGCAACATCAAGCATACCTGAAGTTGAGGTGTCATTTGGTGAAGGCACCAAACAGGCCTACTTGCATGCCAGAGTGGAAAAGTGTGGCACTGGAAAGGCGCAGCAGATCAGCTAGCATTTGAGGAGGAGGAGAGTCAGGCATAAGCACTTCATCAGGAATGCCCTACTTGCATGCCAAGAGCAAAAGCAGCAAATGATAGACAGAGCTAAGCAATACAACCACCTCATTTACACTCTACAGATCTACCAGTCAGTCATGGATGGTGGTGAATGATTAAACAGCTCACTGGAGGAGGAAGCTCCACAAATACCCCCATCCTCAATGATGAAAGAGGAAAGAACATCAGTGCAAAAGATAAGGCTGAAGCTTTCACAGCAATCTTCCACCAGAAGTGCCAAGTGGATGATCCATCTTAGTGTCCTCCAGTTGTCCCTGGCATTATAGATACCAGTCTTCAGCCAAGTGATATCAAGAAACGGTCAGAGGCAACGGACACTGCAAATGCTACAGACCCTGACAACATTCCAGTAATAGTACTGAAGACCTGTGCTCCAGAACCTACTGCTCCCTTAGCCAAGGTGTTCTACTACAGCTACAAAATTGGCATCTACCCAACAATGTGGAAAGTACGTCCTAAATATAAAAAGCAGGATAAATTCAACTTGGCCAATTAGCACCCATCAACCTACTCTTGATCATCAGTAAAGTGATGGAAGAAGTCATCAACAGTGCTGACAAGCAGCAATAACCTGCTCAGTGATGCTCAGTTCGGATTCCACCACTGTGGAGTTTCCACATCTCCTCATGTCTGCGTAGGCTTCCTCCGGGTTCTCTGGTTTTCTTCCATAGTCCAAACATGTGCAGGTTCAGTGAATTGGTCATACTAAATTGTCCATAGTATCCAGGGATGTGCAGACTAGGTGGATTAGCCATGGGAAATGCAGGGCTACAGTTACAGGGTACAGTGGTGGGTTTGGGTCGAATGCTGTTTGGAGGGTCAGTGTGGACTCGATGAGCTGAATGGCCTGCTTCCACACATAAGGGCTTCTATGTTTCCATGATCTCTTTTGAGGCAGTCTCTGTATTGTGGTGGTATCAGTACTGAGGTAGTCTCTGCACTGAGGTAGTATCTGTATGGCTGCAGTCTTTGTGTTGAGGCAATCTTTCTACTGAGGCGTCTCTGCACTGAGGCAGTATATGCACTGAGGTATTCTCTGTATTGGGGCAGTATCTCTAATGATGTAATACCTGTACTGAGGCAGTCTCTGTATGAGGGGACATATGCACTGGGACTATCTGCGTTGAGGCTATCTCTGCATTGGGGTATCTCTATACTAAGGTATTACCTGAACTGAGGCACTCATTGATATGGGCCGTATACTGGGGCAGGCTCTATACTGAGGCAGGCTCTGTACTGAAGAAGTTGCTGTGCTAAGGCATCTCTATGCGACAAACCCGCTCACAGTAATCCCACAGCTCACTCTAAACCCAATATAGAATTGCAGCTTTTTTTTGTGAATTGCACAGCTTGGGAATTGAGAAATTAGCATGTCCTTTTTTAAAAGGATGTCTGAGATAACTATACCAGCTATATTAAGCAGAAACTTTAATTTACCAACTTTAACTCTGTACCAATTTGAAGTGATTTAAAATGCTGCCAGCAGTGTAGTATGCAATTTGGAAAAGGAGTTTTAGTGCAGAGATATCCTATCCCTTCATGGGAAGGAAAATTAGCTTTGGGATTTAATCAACATGCATGTGATATTCAGTCACATCAGGAGACTCTTTGACATATACAGAAAAGCTTTGGATAATTTGATTAATGATATCTGTGAATCATTACATTTTTGCCAATCTGCAACATTCATATTTTTGATAGACTGCATTTTCTTTTTAAACACATCATTTATTAATGCAGAATCAATTAAAATGGGTTTAAACTCTCCAGCATCATCATCAGTTTAGAGGCACCTTGGAATGGAGGATTTACAAAACAAGGAGAGCCAAGGTCTATTTAACTTGCATTCTACTATCCTGGCAGTCTATTGATACAATGATGTAGCAGTTATAGACTAATCACAGTGATCAATCTCTACCAATGAGTCGACAACAGGGCCAGACAGAAGGTGAGGAAATTCTCAGTGACAGAGAACTTTGGGAGCCAGAAGCTGAAAGTCATCTGTTCCTCCCAAAAACATTATACTCACCACGTACCATGCCTCAAATTAATCAAATGCTGGATCACTAACGTCATTTTCAAAAATAAATCAAATTTATATTGACTGAGTCGATTTTAACTGCTTCCACAACTCTCAAGGAAGTCATAGATTGACCGCTTAAAGCACAGTTTCCACACTTCCGTTTGGAATTTAACCCCAAGTCCAGGTTGGCACTACTGTTCTCGACAAGGTGAAAGATCTTCGGTACGGTCAATGTGGTCCAGTGTTACCAAGAATCTGAAAGAAGTTTATAAATTAGGACTTATACCCCCAGGGACAATTTCAAGCTGTCTCTGGATGGGGAACTCACAGCGTCAGGTGGAATGCTGATTTTGCATCCCGCCCAATTTTAACCTCTCCCAGCATTTGATAAACTGATTACTCTCACACTAAGTTAGGTTAAAATTGTTCGCATTGCACACACAATGCGGAGATACAAACGCAGAGTAGGATTGTACAGGGTGGAGCTAAAGAAACCTCTCACCACACCCTCCCCCTCTCTCACCATATATTCCTCTCTGTAAGGAAACTTGGCAAGCCCCTAAGGATGCCTGCTCCACTGCCAGTGGCTAAGTTGGAGTCAAGCAAGACGTCCACACCTCGCTGGGGCTGGGAGCAGGAGATCCTCCCTTCTGGAGTGACTAGTCTTTGCAGCTGTTCCCAAAGAATTGATTGAGCCATTGCCAGGATTTCAATCCAAAGAAGATAGCCCAATGGGGGAATTGAGGAGGGGTCACAATTAGCTGCTGTCAAGACAAGGGGGAAGGAAGGGAATAGGGCTGGATTGTAAAAACCTGGGCAGTGAGGGAGGAAGGGAGAGGTAACTACCATCTGGCAGCTTCGGGCACCTGAGGTATGCAGGACATAATTAAGGATCAGTTGGGCTTATTTAACATGGCAGAGAGGCTTACAGTTTTAGCACCCTCTCACTCTCTGTATTAGAAGGGTGGCTGAGAAGGTGAGGATCTGGGCAGCCAACCTATCCCACGTGTCCCACTCTATAACACCTGCCCACTCCCCTGTCTAGAACATTCCTGGGGGAAGCAACCCATCTCCAGCCCTTGGCGACAGTTGCACAGGTACATGCACAGTGTGGTATACAGACACGTGCAAGTTGATCACTGCAATTTCAATTTTAAAACATAAGGCACAGTTGACAGTGAACTGCTTTGGATTGTGGATGTGGCTATATAAATGCAAGTTCCTTCTTGTCTTCCACACCAAGATACAATGCACAGTCATGTTTTATCATGTCCTCTACCAACCTTAATATTAAATTGATTTCAGACACCATCCAGGAGTCTCATCAGAGTGTGGAAGTGTGAGCAGATGTTTGAGATTTTCAAGGGCAGAACCGTATTAATCAAATAATAAATGACAAGGGCCAGAGTCTATCCAAGTAAACAACTTATCTTACCACCTCTGGCATAGCACATTGCCAACTCTCCTGCCAAATTCATTATAGTCAGTAAAACAATACTGACAGAAATATTGCTTGTGTTAAAGAGAATGTCATTGGCAGGGAGTAACATACATATATAACTGGAGTGTCCACCCTTCAACCATCCTCTGTGACACTTCATCATGTGGAAGTTTAATTACTTTGCACAGAGAAAGATAAATGGTTCCTTACAAGTATTACTTCTTTTTCCTTTTGCTAGCTATAAACTTGCACAAATCAAAGAACAAATTCAACTTGAGTTGGTTGTCAAATGTGTGACGATCTGAGCACACCACCACCTCAGGGTTAATTCTTGACCTTTGTTCTCTTAACCTGTCAAAGTGAGCAAGTCAGTTTAAAACCACAACGTTAGACACAGGAACAGAAGTAGTCAAAAAGTGTGACACTGGAAAAGCACAGCAGGTCAGGCAGCATCCGAGGAGCAGGAGAGTCGACGTTTCGGGCGTAAGCCCTTCATCAGGAATGTGGGGGGACCCAAAGAGGTTGAGAGATAAATAGGAGGGGGAATGGTGCTGGGGGAGCAGGTAGCTGGGAAGACGATAGGTGGGTGCAGATGGGGGGAGGGGGTGATAGTGATAAGTCAGAGCGGAGGGTGGAGCGGATAGGTGGGAAGGAAGATGGACAGGTGGGAGAAATCAAGAGGACGGTACCAAGTTGGAGGGTTGAATCTGGGATAAGGTGCAGGGAGGTGAAATGAGGAAACTGGTGGACTCGACACTGATGCCGTGTGGTCAGAGAGTCCCAAGACGGAAGATGAGGCCTTTTCTTCCAGGTGTCGGGTGGCTAGAATTTGGCTGTGGAAGAGGCCGAGGACTTGCATGTCCTTGGTGGAGTGGGAGGAGGAGTTGAAGTGGTCAGTCACAGGGCGATGGGGTTGTTTGGTGCCTGTGTCCCAGAGATGTTCCCTGAAACGTTCTGCAAGTTGGCGTCCTGTCTCCCCAACATGGAAGAGACCACATCGAGAGAAACAGACACGGTCGATTAGGTGTATGGCTGTGCAGGAAAATCTCTGCTGGATGTGGAAGGATCCTTTGGGGCCTTGGATGGAGGTGAGGGGGGAGGTGTGGGGGTAAGTTTTACCCCTCTTGTGGTGGCAAGGGAAGGTGCCGTGAGTGGAGGGTGGGTTGGTGGGAAGTGTGGACCTTGCCACCACAAGAGGTGTAAAACCTGCCCCTGCACCTCCATCCAAGGGCCTAAAGGAACCTTCCACATTCAGCATAGATTTTCCTGCACATCCACACACCTAATCGACTGTGTCCGTTGCTCTCGATGTGGAACGTTTCAGAGAACTTCTCTGAGATGCACACAACAAACAAATCCCACCACCCCGTTGCCAACCACTTCAATTCCCCCTCCCGCTCTGCCAAGGACATGCAAGTCCTGGGCCTTCTCCACCGGCAAATCCTAGCCACCCTACGCTTGGAGGAAGAATGTCTCATCTTCTGCCTTGGATCCATTCAACCACACGGCATCAAAGTCGATTTCACCAGTTTCCTCATCTCCCCTCCCCCCATCTTATCCCAGATCCAACCCTCCAACTTGGCACCACCCTCTTGAACTTCTCCCAACTGTCTATCTTCCTTCCCACCTATTCGCTCCACCCTCTGCGCCAACCTATCACTTCAGTTGTGTCCACCTATCGCCTTCCTAGCTATCATCCCCCCCAGCCGCATCCCCCTCCTATATATGGCTCAGCCCACTTGGCCCCACACCCCCCCCTCCACATATCCACATTCTTGATGAAGGGCTTTTGGCCGAAACGTTGACTCTCCTGCTCCTGAGATACTGCCTGACCTGCTGTGCTTTTCCAGCACCACACTCTTTTTGACTCTGACCTCCAGCATGTGCAGTCCTCACTTTTTCCCAGAAACAGAAGTGGGCCATTCAGCCCATCCAGCCTGCTCTACCATTTATTGACATAATTGCCGATCTGATGACCCTGACGTCCACTTTCCTGACATTTTTCCATAACTTTTGCTGCCTTTACTGAGTAAAGATCTGCCAATCCTCTGTCTATGGGGAGGTTTCAGTCTTCCTGGTTCTGTGTTGGACTGACTTGGGGATGGTTTGCTCCAGCACTGTGCGATGACAGGGGTGTGTTTAGATTAGAGTCAGGGATCACTGTGATCACCTCACACAGCAAGAGCACCTACTAACACTGTGCCACTCGGGTTCAGCCAAGGGCAAATTGGCAGCTCTTTATCTATCACCAAACACAAGTGAGCCTGACGTTTTGCTCTATTCTTTCATGGCATGCAGATGTCACTGGCTAGGCCAGCAATTGTTACCCATCCCTAATTACCCCTTGGACTGAGTGGAGTGCTTGGCTACTTCAGAGGGCATTGTGAGTCAGCCATATTGGCTGTGAGTCTGGAGGTACAGGTAGGTGAGACCAAGTAAGGAAGTCATATTTCCTTCCCTGAAAGACTTTGATGAGCTAGCCAACAGGTCAGTCTAAACTGTTGCATTTGTCTCATACATTTGCGTCATATTGCTTGGTTCTGAGTCCCTGCATCCACAAGATCAAATACTGGTATGAAAACAAGCCCCTTTTATCGGCCTGTTATAGGAACCCAATGAGAAAGTGTTCTTTTATTTTCAAAACATGTGGGATGGAAGCGCAAATACGGAAAAACTCAGTAATTTGAGCATGAGTTGGTGTTCTTTCTCATAGTGATTTTCCTTGTCCTGTCTGCTGCCTTCATCTTGAGGTTTCAGATTTCAATCTAACAGCACTATGGTATTATGATACGCTCCCACCATGTTTCTCTGTGCTCTGATTCAGAGTTGCTACAAGACAGTAACATGAGCCTCGGAGTATAGCCTCCATTCAGTCCAGGGCAGCAATGAATAATGTTGTATGCTGACTACAGTCCACAGTCCAAAAGCAGGAACAAAACAGCATAAATAACAATAGTCACTCAACAACAGAATCAAGCTGCCACTTTGGTCAGGAATACTGAATAAAATAAATGACTTGCATTCATATTGCACCTTTCACAACGTCAACCTATCCAAGGCACAGTCCAATTTTGTTTTGTTTATTTTCAGTTGCTGCAATGCATGAAATGCAGCAATTAATTCACACACTTGCAACCTTACACAAAAGTAAATGTCACAATAGCCATTTTAATGTTGGATTTGGACTTCTACCAATGAGAACAGTTTATTCATGTCTATTTTGTCCTCATCCTTCATAATTTGGAGTGTCTTTGCTCTGACCGCAACAGTCAGCAGTCTGGTCAGATTGGATCCTTTAATAAAATGGCTGCCTGCAGTTTGTGTGCTTCATGCTAGAGGTCACATGATATGGAAAACCAGGAAGGGCATTTGCACATGATTGCATTTGAACCCAAACTTTCCCCTTTTTATACAACAAATATTTACATGCATTTTTATGTACATATTGAATTACCCAATACACACATGACTGTTCCCATGCATTACCAGTTTGTTATTGTCATCAGTCTCTGCATATCTATTGCATATCTAACTTTTGAATCATCCTGATATCTCAATGAAATGCATCCATGTTGTTCGTTCACCAAGGAATGTCGTTCCCATGCTATTTGTTGCTACTTGATACTTGCAGTTGTTCCATTACAATTGTTCAGTTGCTGTCAACCTCTGGTTGCACAATGGTTGACCTGTAAACTATGTAGGAGATGGGTTTGTATCTTCCTGATCAGCTGTCTGCAGTTGAGAAACAGCCTTGCATTGGGACATATGTGCCTGTGGTTGCAACACTATATCTGCTTGTTCACTTCCTTCACATACGATCAAGGAGACAACTGCTCTACATCAGTTGCATGCTGCCATTTGGACTGATGTTTGGTTAAGAGCAGTGAAAGTTTGTACACTGGTTTGCAAATGCTCCACTCTGGTAATGGCTGAACAGCTTTGTCAAAATGGAATTTGTCTTTTTACCACTTTACCTTGATTTTCTCACTATTACCGGTTCTGTCCTCAGGAGTTTTCTTTTGCTATTCGAAGTGTAGTTTGTGTGTGTGTGGTGTGAGATTAATCTTTGTGCTGGATTATATTCCATGTCTTCAGCAAATACGCTTCTCCAGTCGAGGATTGCCTGCGACACAGTCTGCGTCCATTTCTTTATGATGCTTTTGACAAATTTCACTGCCTCCTCAGCCTTTCCATTCGACTGGGAATAGTGCGCAGAAGATGTATGGCACTGAACTTCCCAATTGTTTATGGGGCAAATTGAATTCTTCACTCACAAACTGAGAACTATTGTTGATTGTCACAATGCAGGGAATGTTGTAACAGGTGAAGTGTACAGGCATTTGACAATCTCAACAGCCTTCGCACCACAGTCAGATTAACAGTACATTTGTTTGTCTGGGACTCAACAGCTCTTTATTTTGCTGAAAATGGCACTCGGTACAAACATTGCACTGGCTGATGTGCTCCTTGGTTTCACTGCTAATGTTCAGCCAGTAGAGCACATCACTTGCCTTCTTCAGACTTGACTCAATTTGCATTTCAATCCAACAAACCTCAATCAAATCCCCTCTCAGCCATCTGTTCAAAAAGAACATAATTCCAGATTCTGCAATCTATTCATATTACTGAAATTTTTCATCCCTGGAATCATTCCCATGCATTTATGTTTGTATCCTCTCAAACGTTTTCAAATGTTACTAAATTGAGATAAACAGAACTGGACACAATATTCCAGCTGGGGCTGAACCAGTGTTCTACACAAGTCATTTTTTCTCTTTTCATTTTCATCCAAACCATTTACGTAGATTGCAGACAACAATGGTCCCAGCACTGATCCTTGTGCAGCACCACTAGTCACAGACCTCCAGCTGGATATGGAGATCGCTGGTAGGTCAGCATGAATTGTCCATTCCTAATTGCCTCTCAGAAAATGACAGTGAGCTTCCTTCATAAACCGCTGTGGTTAGGTGCACCCACAGTGCCAATAGGGAGAGAATTCCAAGACTTCCATGTAATGAAAATAACAATGTTAAAGCCCCAAGTCCAGATAGTTTGTAGCTTGGTTCCCTTTCTCTTCTAGTTGACAGAAGTTATGTCATTTGAAGGTTGTGTCAAAGGAGATTTTATGGGTTTCTGCAATATATTTTGTAGATGGTACATACTGCTGTCTGCTTATGTTGAAGGGGGTGAATGTTGAAGGTGGTGGATCTGGGGCCAATCAAGCAGTCATTTTGTCCTGGATGGTATCAAAACTGTTGAATATTGTTGGAGCTGCACCCATTCAGGCAAATAGGGATTATTTCATCCCACCACTAACTTGTGCCTTGTAGATGGTGGACAGACTCTGGGGAGTCAGGAAGGTGAGTTACTCACTGCAGTATTCCTGGCCGTGCACTTGGTCTTGTATTTATATAGCTAGTCTAATTCTTTTTCTGGCTAATGGTAACCCCTACAGTATCGATAGTAGGAATTCATCGGTGGTAACACAATTGTACGCCGTGGTGCAATGGTTAGATTCTCTCTTTTCGGAAATGATCATTTCCTGAGTAGTGGTGCAATTATAACTTTTTCACTTGTAAGCCTAAACCTGGATTAACCCAGGTTTTGTTGCAAATGCACATGACCTGTTTCAGTGTCTCTGGAGTTGCAACACTTGATCATAAATAACATGCTCATTGATGCTGTTTGGGTTCTGTCACAACTACTAAGCCCCTGATCTCATTTCAGCTTGGGGAAAAGAGCTAAATCCCTGGCGTGAGAATGACACCACTGAACACCAGTTGACAAAATGTAGCTTCAAGTGGATAAAGTGATAAAGAAGGGCTATGGCATGGTTACCTTGATCAGTCGGGGTACTGTGTATAAAAATTGGCACATCCTGCTGCAACTTTATAAGACTTTGGTAAGGTCACATTTGGAATATTGGTGTGCAACTCTGGCCACTACATTACACAAAGGATTGGAAGCTTTGGAAAGGGTGCACAAAGGATTTACAAGCATGTTGCCCAGCTTGGAGAGTATTTGAGAAACTTAACTTAAACAAATTTGGATTGTTGTCACTAAATTGTCAGAGGCTGAGTGGCAATCTAATAGAAACATATAAAATTATGACAGGCTTGGATAGGACGGAAAGTTGGAGTCTCTTTCACAGGATGGGAATGTCAAATACAAGGGGACATAATTTTAAGGTAAGAGGGGAAAATTTAAAGGAGATGTGCTATGGACTTGGACCCCAAGATCTCTTGTATATCAATGCTCCTTAGGGTCCTGCCATTTATTGAATACTTTCCTCTTACATTTACCTCCCAAAGTGCATCACCTCACACTTGTCTGGATTAAACTTCATCTGCCCAACTCTCCAACTGATCTATACCCTGCTACATCCTTTGATATTTTTCCTCACTATCCGCAACTCCATCAATTTTCATATCACCTTCAAACTTACTAATTAGACTATCTACATTTTCATCCAAACCATTTATATAGATTACAAACAACAATGGTCCCAGCACCAATCTTTGTGCAACACCACCAGTCACAGACCTCCAGTCAGACAAACACCGCTCGCACAATATCCTCTGTCTTCTAATGACCAAGCCAGTTCTAATATCCAACTTACTAACTCACCATGACTTAATTCTCTGGACCAGTGTATCATAAGGGACCTTGTCAAATATTTTAGTAAAGTCCTTGCAGACAACGTCCACTCCTCTGTCCTCATCAACCATCTTCATCACTTCCTCAAAAAGCACAATCAAGTTTATGAGACAACACCTCATCTGCACAAAGCCATGCTGATTATCCTGAATAAATCCATTTTTTTTCCAATTGCAAATAAATCCAGTCCCTAAGAATGTTCTCCAATAATTTCTCTACCACAGGTATAAGGCTCGCTAGCTTTCCTGGATCATCCTTGTTGCCTTTTTTAAACAAAGTAACAACATTGGCTATTCTCCAGTTATTCAGGACCTCACCTGTGGCTAAAGAGGATACAAAGATCTCTGTCAAGGCTCCGACAATCTTTTCCCTTGCCTCCCCGAGGATCCTGGGATAGATTCCATCAAGCCCTAGGAATTTATTGACCATAATGTTTTCAAAGCACCCAACACCTCCTTCTTAATATCAGTATACACTTCTGTACTATAGCCAGAGTATTGTCAGGGCTCATAACCTTGATGCGTCTGATGCCTTCAAACACTTCTAGACATCCTGGGGAATGAGTTTAATTGGTATTGACAGGCTTCTGCTGCATCAAGTTAGGATACATTTATGGCTGACATAATGAAGAATAACCCTGCACATTTTCAAAAGAGCATTGTGGGATCTGTTTCATTCAACACAGAGTGGATTCAACTTCTCAACTTTACATCTTATCCTGACAAACATTACTACCTCAATATGGACCCTCTGTCAGTGTGGCAGTCCCTCAGTACTGATGCTCTTACAGTGCAGTATTCCCTCAATGCAGACTCTCTGACAAAGCAGCACTCCCTTTGTCCTGACCTTCTGATGGTGCGGCACTCCCTCAGTACTGACCCTCCAATAGCGCAGCACTCTCTCAGCACTGAACATCCAATAGTGCCACACTCCCTCAGCACTGCCACGGATTGCTCCACTGGAGTGCCTATCTTGATTTAACTGCTGTCAGTCAGGAACAGATGTGCCGACCACTGTACGATAGCAGATACAAAGGAAAATTAGGTCTGTCATGAAAGTGATAACAATAAAAAAGAGGAATTTCCGACTTAAGAGTTACCTAAACATTACAATCTCTCGATGACTCCCTTTGCCACATGAAGACTTTACAAATGTTGGAACATATCTGCAAATTAATTCTGACCTTAAAGATGGTGTGGATAACAGAAGTGTACTGACAATCAGCGTTACGGAAAGAGAGAACTGCTCCCTGGGATGAGTTCTCCTCCAACTAGCCCAGGAGCAGTATCCCAGCAAATTGAATAATTAAGAATCTGGATATGACGTTTTATATAAAAAAACCAGAGGCTGGGAGATTCATACATCATCAGACAAAAGTCAAGGGCACAGGGGACAGAAAAGATTTAAAATGCAGTGCACAGCATAAAAGGATAAAAGGTTTAACGGCAATAATAATGCATCAATGACCAAGGTCAAATCGGAGGAAGATAGTGATAAGTTTAAATTAAAGGTAATTCATCATCAATAAGATATATAAGATAATGGCTCTAATAGAAATAAATGTATTTTATCCAATTGCTATTGCAATGCCAAAAATTCCCACTCTGGCAATGTTTTTCTACAACCTCTACCATCGGGGAGAAGGTACAGAATCCTGAACACATGCACCAGCCGGTTTCATTATAATTTCTACCCTACTGTTGTTAGAATACTAAATGGACTCACAAACTCCGAACATTTGTCTATACCTGTGTTTTTGTTTTTGGCACTGGTTACTTATTAGTTACTTATCTATGTTACTTAACTCTGTGATCTGCCTTTATCGCTCGCAAGTCAAAGCTTTTCACTGTGCCTCAGTACACGTGACAATAAATTCAATTCAATTCAAGTCAATTCAAAAAGCTGCATAGTTGCCAAGGTTGAATATTTCAGGGTATTTGATGTTTCAGAGGGTCAGACAAAATAGGAAAGGAGGGAGACTTGGCCCTGATAATAAAGAGTGACACTAGGAGAGCAGTGAGGTGTGATCTTCAGTTGGAAGAGCAGGGAGTTGATTCAGATTGCAAAGGGATAAGGAACAACCCGGGTCAAAACATTGGTGGGAGAAGTTTATATCCAGACTGTAAGACAGAATATGAGAGCTGAATTGGGTGAGATTGTACTGAAAACAGTGCAATAATCATGGAGGACTTTAAACTTCATAGAGGTTAGTCAAATCTAATCAGCAAAATCGGCTCGGAGGTCAAGGTCATGGAGTGTAGTCTAGATAGTTTTCTTACGGGTCTAACCAAAGAAGAGACTAGTTTAGAAATTAAAACAGAAAATGCTGGATCACTTCTTGAAAAGAGAGAGAGAGAGAGTCAGAGCAGGAAAAGTTTGAAAACTTGATAGATCTTATTTCAAAGGAAATGGAGTATAAAAAGTGGCAGGTCTTGCTAAAACTATACAAGACAGACCACAGCTGGAACACTGTGACCAGTTTTGGTCCTGTAATCCAAGGCAAGATATAGGCATTGGAGGCAGTCCAGTAAGCACTCACTGGGCTGATGCCAGGACTGGAGGTACTGTCTTATAAGGAGAGATTGAGTAGGTTAGGCCCATACTCAGTGGAGTTTAAAAGAATGTGAGGTGACCTTATTGAAACATACAAGAGTCTCAGGGGACGTGACAGAACAGACAGTGAAAGGTTGTTTCCTTGTGGAAGAGTCTATGACCAGAGGGCATCATCTCAGAATAAGACGAGGCCCATTCAAGACAGGGAAGTTTTTTTCTCTAAAAGGTAGTAGATCAATGAAATTGTCTACCGTAAAGTGCCGTCGAGATTGGATCATTAAGTATATTAAGGCTGAAATGGGCAGGTTTTTAATCAGTAAGGTAATCAAGGGTTATTGGGAAAAGACAGAGAAGTGGAGCTGAGGATGATCAGATCAGCTATGATCTTATTGAATGGTGGAACAGATTAATGGGCTGAATGGCCTACTTCTGCTGCTACATCTTGTTGCCTTAAGGTCTTGTAGAAATTGAAGGATGATTAAAAAAACAAGCAGGAGTTTCACCTTACATTCTAATCCACCACCTTGTCTTCACTGTGCTCCTTCTCTGTCCTCAGCTTCCTGGACTTAGTTAAAAATCACACCACACCAGGTTATTGTTCAACAGGTTTATTTAGAAGCACTAGCTTTCAGAGTGCTGCCCCTTCATCAGGTTCCAATGAAGCACAAGGAACAGCAACTGATCTTTTCACGTGACACTTTACAACATTCCAGGATCTCCACTGACTTCAACAATTTTGGTTCAGGGTCAGGTTTGATCTTTCTCTCATGTGACGTGTATTTGTTCACACTGGGAGGACA
This sequence comes from Chiloscyllium plagiosum, assembly GCF_037043375.1. Taxonomy (NCBI): domain Eukaryota; kingdom Metazoa; phylum Chordata; class Chondrichthyes; order Orectolobiformes; family Hemiscylliidae; genus Chiloscyllium; species Chiloscyllium plagiosum. Next base: position 87,031,768 of record NW_028270149.1, on the reverse strand, counting down.
GCTGGCTGTCACCCTGCCACTCGCGCCTCCTCCCGAGACATCTGTTGTGTTTTCATTTGTTCCATTCCCACTTCCTTTGGACCCTCGCAGCCAAGTCTTCTCTCAGATATTTTCTTTAACTCTGTTCATGATAATACATCCTTTTGAAAAGACAGGGAGGTGGGCACAGGGGATAGGGTTACCTTTTTAGTAAGAAATGAAATTAAATCAATAGTAAGAAATGAAGTTGGGTCAGATGGTGTAAATATCTGTGTGGGTAGAATTGAGGAAGCACAAAGGTTAAAAAAAAAACCATAGATGGAGGTTTGTATAGGCCTCCAAACAGTAGATAGGAGCTGGGGCACCACTGCTGGACTATTGCGAACAATTCTGGTCTCCTTCCTATCGGAAAGATGTTGTGAAACTTGAAAGGGTTCAGAAAAGATTTACAAGGATGTTGCCAGGGTTGGAGGATCTGAGCTACAGGGAGAGGCTGAACAGGCTGGGGCAGTTTTCCCCGGAGCATCAGAGGCTGAGGGGTGACCTTATAGAGGTTAACAAAATAATGAGGGGCATGGATAGGATAAATAGACAAAGCCTTTTTCCTGGGGTGGGGGAGTCCAGAACAAGGGGGTGTATGTTTAGGGTGAGAGGGGAAAGATATAAAAGAGACCTAAGGGGCAACTTTTTCATGCAGAGGGCGGTACGTGTATGGAATGAGCTGCCAGAGGAAGTGGTGGAGGCTGGTACAATTGCAACATTTAAGAGGCATTTGGATGGGTACATGAATAGGAAGGGTTTGGAGGTAAGTAGGAGTAGATTGCTGGCAAGTGGGAGTAGATTAGGTTGGGATATCTGGTCGGCATGGACGGATTGGACCGAAGGGTCTGTTTCTATGCTGCACATCTCTATGACTATGACTCTATACACCAGGAGAGAGAAAAGATAAATAGGAAAGACAAAATTACAGTGATAATGGGGGATTTCAATCTGCAGGTAGACAGGGAAAATCAGGTTGATAGGAAAGGAAAGGAATTTGTGGAATGTCTATGAGATGGCTTTTTGGAGCAGCTTTGTGATGGAGCCCACTAGGGAACACTCAATACTGGATTTAGTGTTTTGCAATGAGGCAGACTTAATAATGGTTTAAAGTGAAAGAACCTTTTGGAGGCAATGATCATAATATGATTGAATTTATTCTGCAATTTAAGAGGGAGAAGATAGAATCAGAGTTAACAATATTACAGCTGAATAAAAGAAATGACAGAGGCATGAGGAAGGTGCTGGGTAGAATTGACTGGGAGAGGAGCCTAGTAGGAAGGACAGTGGAACAGCAATGGCAGGGGTTTCTGGGAGTAACTCAGGAGACACAACAGATATTCATCCTAACGGAAAAGAAGCATGGTACAGGGAGAATGAAGCAACTGGGGACATCAGGGATATCATTAGAGCAAAGGAAAAAGTAGATAATGTGGTGAAAGGCAGTGGGAAATCAGAGGATTGGGAAGCTTACAAAGACCAACAGAGGGCAATAAAAAATGAAATAAGGAGGGAGAAGATTAAATATGAAGGTAAGCTAGCCAGTAATATAAAGGAAGACTGTAAGAGTTTCTTTAGATATATAAAGGACAAGAGAGGTAACAGTGGACATTGGATTGCTGGAAAATGACGTTGGAAAGATAGTAGTGGGTAATAAGGAAATGGCTGAGGCACTGAGCAATTACTTTGGTCAGTCTTCACAGTGCAAGGCCCAAGTTATATCCAAAAAATTCAAGTGAGTCAGAGGGCAGAGCTGAATATAGTGGCCATCACCAAGGACAAGGTGTGAGAAAAACTGAATGGCCTGAAGGTGGATAAATCACCTGAACCAAATGGACTACACCCCAGATTTCTAAGAGAGATGGCTGAAGAGATAGTGGAAGCATTGATGGTGATCTTTCAGGAAAGGTTAGAATCAGGGAAAGTCCCAGAGGACTGGAAAATCATGAACGAGACACCCCTATTTAAAAAGGGAGTCATGGAAAAGACAGAAAATTATAGACTGATTAGCCAAACCTCAGTTGTGGGTAAAATCCTGGAATTCATTGTGAAGAATGAGATTTCTGAATACTTGGAAGTGCAAGGCAAAATAGGGTAAAGTCAGCATGGTTTCATCAAGGGGAGGGTCATGCCTGACAAACCTGTTAGAATTCTTTGAGGAAGTAACAGCATATTAGATCAAGCAGAGCCAATGGATGTTATCGAACTTTGGTGCTGCACAGGAGGCTACTGAGTAAGATAAAGGCACATGGTGTTACAGGCAAGGTGCTAGCATGGATAGAAGCTTGGCTGTCTGGCAGAAAGTTGAGAGTGAGGATAAAAAGATCCTTCTCAGCATGGCAGCTGGTGACAAGTGGTGTTCTGCAAGGCTCAGTGCTGGGACGACTTTTCACTTTATACATTAAGGATCTAGATGAAGGAACTGTAGGCATTCTGGCTAAGTTTGTAGATGACACAAAGATAGGCAGAGGGTCAGGTAGCATTGAGGATGTGGAGAGGCAACAGAAGGATTTGGACAGGTTAGGAGAGTTGGCAAAGTAGTGGCAACTGGAGTACAATGTGGGAAAGTGTGCATGTTGATAGGAAGATTAGAGGCATGGACTATTTTCTAAATGGGGAGAAAATTCAGAAACCTGAACTACAAAGACACTTAGGAGTTCTAGTCCAGGATTCTTTCAAGGTAAACTTGTAGGTTAAGTCAGCATTTAGGAAGTCAAACACAATGTTGGCATTTATTTTGTGTGGGCTTGAATATAAAAGCAGGGATGTACTTCTGAGACTCTATAGGCTCCAGTCATACCACATTTACAGTATTGTGCACAGTTTTCAGAAGGATGTACTGGCCCTGGAGCGTGTTGAGAAGAGGTTCACGGGAATGAGCCCAGGAATGAAAACCTTAACAAATGAGGAACACTTGAGGATTCTGGCTCTACATTCAGTGGAGTTTAGAAGGATGAGGGGAGATCTAATTGAAATACACAGAATACTGAATGCCCTGGACAGAATAGATGTTGGGAAGATGTTTCCACTGGTGGGAGAGACTAGGACCCGAGTTCACAGCCTTAGAGTAAAGGGAAGACATTTTAGACAGGAGATAAGGAGAAACTTCTTCTGGCAGAGAGTGGTGAATCTATGGAATTCATTGCCACAGAAGACTGTGGAGGCCAGGTCATTGAGTACATTTAGGACTGAGATAGGTTCTTGAGTATATCAAGGGATTCAAGGGTTACAGGGAGAAAGCAGGAGAATGGGGTTGAGAAACTTATCAACCATGATTGAATGGTGGAGCAGACACAAAGGGCTGAACAGCCTAATAGCCATTTGGTCCTTCAAACCTACTTCACCATTCTTCTCCTATAGTCAGTCACTGGATGAGCTAGGCCAGCATTTACTGCCATCCTTAATGGCTTACAGGGCAATTAAGAGTCAACCATGTTGCTATGGATCTAGAGTCACATGTAGGCCCAACCAGGTAAGGATGGTAATTTCCTTCCCAATTGGACTTTGGTGAACAAGATGCATTTTTCCAGCAATCAACAATGGGTTCATGGTCATCAGTAGACTCCTAATTCCAGATTTTTATTGAATTCACAATTCACTATCAGCTGCGGCAGGATTTGAACTAGTGTTTCCAGAACATTACCTCTGTCTTTAGAATGTCAATCCAGTGATAATGCCATGAGGCCACACCCTCCCCTAAACTGATTATGGCTGATCATCAAACTCAGAACCCTGCTCCATGTTTTCTCTATACCCTTTGATCCCTTCCATCTCACCAGCCGATGTTTGGGCTGCGGTGGTTAACACTGTGTTAGTCATTGCCCCCACTGTGGTTTAACAGTATCTGACAAACATACTGCAGGAGGAAGACAGTGGCCTGACAAGGTGCATATTTGCTAACCTCGGTTTTCTCTGCAGCCACCTATCAGTCAGCAGAGATTTTAGATTCCACTCTTCTCTTCCAATGCTCTTCCAAACGGTTGGTTTCCAGAGGTCAGAACTCAGTGACAAGACTTTCTGCTCCATGAATGTACGTTGCATTAACAAACAAAAACTCTACAGCAAAAGCAATCCATCCAGGGCTAACTGACGAGGTTAATGACAGTATTAAATTCAAAGGAGAGGCTTATGATTCTGTTGGGAAAAGTAATAAGCCGATTAGAATAGTTCTAAAACTATGGTGAAGTAAGTACAATGAAGTCATGTATAAATAGAGGAAAATGTTATACGAGAGTAAAAATCCAGAAATATAAAACAGGTTGTAAGGCCTTCAACAAAGGAAAATTCAGGAAGGCATGTTTAAAACTGAGCGAAAGTGAGGAATGCAGATACCCCATACCCAGGTCCTAGCTCCCAGCCCTGCCGAGTTTTCACTATACCCCCAGACCTCCCCCTCACTGAGGACCAACGATCAGTCCTCAGCAAAGGCCTTACCTTCATCCCCCCTTCCATCCACGCATCAACTAATTCAATATCCGTCGTGACGTCAAACATCTCTTCAGTCACCCCTGCCTCTGAGCTTACTTTCTTCAAGACTCCCGCCTACTTTCCAAAGACTCCTTCGCCCGCCTCCAACACACCACGTCCACCTGGACACCCCGTGCCGGTCTATTACCCACCCTCGACCTCTTTATTTCCAACTGCCGCTGGGACATTGACTGCCTCAACCTGTCTACCCCTCCCCCACTCCAACCTCTCACCCTCACAACGCACAGTCCTCCACTCCTGCTGCTCCAACCCCAACCCCACCATCAAACCAGCATACAAAGGGAATGCAGGGGGTAGTTTGGCACTCTAACCTCTACACCGTGGAAGCCAGGCACCAACTTGAAGACACCTCCTCCCACCAACCCCTAGACCATGATCTCACCTTCCATCACCAAACCATCACTTCCCAGACCGTACATAACCTCATCACCTCAGGGGATCTCCCACCCACAGCTTCCATAGTTTGGGAACTCCACACCACCCGATTCTACCTCCTACCAAAGATCCACAAGCCTGACTAGCCCAGCCGACCTAGCGTCTCAGCCTGTTCCTGCCCCACCGAAGTCATCTCCACATACCTCGATACTGTTCTATTGCCCCTGGTCCAGGAACTCCCAACATAGGTTTGGGACAACACCCACGCCTTCCATTTCCTCCAACACTTCTATTTCCCTCACCGCCCCCCCCCGATGCCTCATCTTCACCATGGACATCTAGTCCTTATAGACCTCCATCCGCCATAACCAAGGCCTCCAAGCCCTCCGTTTCTTCATCTTCTGACATCTCCATCAGTACCCTTCCACTGACATTCTAATTCGTTTGGCTAAACTAGTCATCACCCTCAACAATTTCTTCTTTGGATTCTCCCACTTCCTCCAGACGAAAGGGGTAGCCATAGGCACCTGCATGGGCCCCAGCTATGCCTGTCTCTTTGTCGGCTACGTGGAACAGTCCATCTTCTGCAGTTACATTGGCACCACTCCCCACCTTTTCCTCCACTACATTGATGACTGCAGCGGCACCACCTCATGCACCCAGCAGGATGTTGAACAGTTCACCAACTTCACCAATATACTCCACCCTGACCTTAAATTCACCTGGACTATCTCTTACACCTGCCTCTCCTTCCTGGACTTCTCCATCTCCATCAACGGTGACTGACTCAACACTGACATTTTCTACAAACCCACCGACTCCCACAGCTACCTGAATTAAACCTCCTCCCACTCTGCCTCCCAGTCTAAAACTGAGGCATTCAAATGGGAAATAGCCAGAGTACAGGACAAATACGTTCCTATAAATGCAAAGAGTGGCAACAAGACTGCAGAACCCTGATGTCAACAGACATAAAGATTCAAATTAAGTAAAAAAGAGAAGTCTATGGCAGATAAGCTAAGGGCTCCAAATGGCAGTCTCTACAGTCATTAAAAAAGTGCAGTGGGCACTTAAATGGAGGGGGGGGTGGGGGTATGATCGAGAAGGTTTCAGTTGACATTGAAATTTGTGATGTGTCAAATCATGAGGAAGATATTTGTAAACTGTAGGATGATATCAACAGACTGGTCAGGTGGGAGAAGCAAATGGAATTCACCTTGGAAAAGTGTGAGGTAATGCACTTGAGAGGGCTAACAAGATAAGTAATTACACTATGAATGGTTTGACCCTGAAAAGTGCTAAAGATCAGAGGAAACTTGGTGTGCATATCCACAGATCCCTGAAGGTAGTAGTCCAGGTAAGTACAATGGTTACAAAAAGATATGAGATTAAACTTAATTAGCTGAAGCATATTAAACAAGACCAGGGAGATTATGCTGGGATGATATAAAACCCTAGTTTGGCCACAACTGGAATACGTGTGCAATTCTGGTCACCACCTCAGATGAAGGAAGAGGTAGAAGGCCAAAAGGAGAATTAAGGAGAATTTGTTTTCACTCAGAGATTGGTGAGAGTCTAGGACCCATTGCCTGGAAATGTGGTTGAGTTATTTTTATATGTACAGACACATGCATACATATCCACCTGAGTTACCATCACCTCAAGGAAATTGAATCCACCCCATGTGATATCACGAAGCCACTGTATACTGCAAAGGTTATGAAGCCCAGCAATATTCATAGAATCCCGACAGTGTGGAACAGGCCTGTCAGCCCATCAATTACATAACAACGCTCAGAAGAGCATCCCACCCAGAACCACCCTCCTGTCCTATCCCTGCATTTCCAATGGTTAATTCACCTAAGCCTCCATATCCCTGGCCATTACAGGTAGTTCAGTGGCCAATCCATGTAACCTGCACATTTTTGGATTGTGGGACGAAACCGGAGCACCCAAAGGAAGCCCACGCAGACACGGGGAGAATGTGCAAACTCCACACAGACAGTTGCCTGAGGCTGGAATCGAACACAGGATCCTGACACTGTGAGGCAGCAGTGCTAACCGCTGAGCCTTCATGATTACCTCAGTCAGAACCCATGCTGTCGTCATCAGTCTGTGTCACAAACCAGCTATCCAGCCAAATGAACTAACTGACCCCCAAGTACTGAGGCTATAACAGCTGTTCAAAGGCTAGGAATTCTGCAGTGGCAAACCCACCTCCTAATTCTCCAAAGCTTGTCCATCATCTTCAAGGCAAAACTTAGGAATGAGATGGAATACTCTCCACTTGCCTGGATGAGTGCAGGCCCAACAACACTTAACATGCTTGACGTCATCCAGGACAAAGCAACCCACTTGATTGGCATTACATCCACAAGCATTGATTCTCTCCACAGCCAATGCTTTGTCGCAACAGTTTGTACCATTTAGAAGATGCATCACAGAAATTCACAAAAGCTCCTTAGCTAGCGCCTACTAAATCCATGGCCACCTCCATCTGGATGGACGAAAGCAGCAGATACATGGGAACACAAAGAATAATGTAAATACAAGTTCCCCTCCAAATACTCACAAGCCTGAAAGACATTAGAAAATCATAATGTAATGAGATAGACACTGGATTTATAAAAGGAAAATTGTATTGAAATATTTTGATGATGGAACTTGCAGTGAAGTTCAAGGGGAACCTTTAAGATGTTGCATATTTTGATTTTCAGCAAGTAGCTGCTAAGGAGCCACATGAAAAGTTGTTGCATCAATGATAGGTGTGCAGAGGCTTAAGGGATCGATTGTACTGTATCTAAGTTTGCTAATGTTACAAAGCTAAGTAGAAAGGCAAGCTCTGAGGGAAACTCAAAGAGGCTACTTGAGGTGATTGACATGTTACATGAGTGGGCAAGAAGGTGGTAGATAGACTAGAGTGTGCAGAAGAGTTGGGTTCATTGCTCTGGGAGGAAAATAGAAAGGCAGAATTTTTAATTAGAAGTGCAGACTATTAAACATTGGTATTCAGAAAGACTTGGAAGTCAATAAAACATAAGAAATATAGAATTAAAAATCACACAACATCAGGTTATAGTCCAACAGGTTTAATTGGAAGCACACTAGCTTTCGGAGCGTCGCTCCTCCATCAGGTGGTAGTGGAGGGCTCAATCCTAACACACAGAATTTATAGCAAAAATTTACAGTGTGATGTAACTGAAATTATACATTGAAAAATACCTTGATTGTCTGTTGAGTCTTTCATCTGTTTGAATACCATGATAGTTTTACTTCTTTCATATGTAAATCACAAAACCTTTTTTTCAAAAGTTGCATTCTCAGCTTAGCTGTAACAATGGGTGATAGCTAGACAATCTGTTGAAGGTGTTAGCCCCTGTGTTCTCTGTCTATGCCATGCTGTTTAGATTGATTCTAATCTAAAAAGTGAGATAACAGAGTTTTACATGAATTCATGCAGTTTTTGAGCAAAGTACAATGTAACTCTGCAGGTACAAATTCACCTCACAAAATATATGTGTGTCTGTGGGTCTTTGTCTGTGTGTGTGTGTGTCTGCCTGTGTTGGGGGTTGTGAGTGTGAGAGGGAGTGTATTTGTGTGTGTAGCGAGTGTAGAGTGTCTTAAGTCTGTGAGGGGGTGCATGTGTGAGTGTGGGAGTGTGTGCGTGTCTGGAGTGGGAGGTTGTGAGTGTCTGTGAGAGAGAGTGTGTATGTGTGTGCATGAGTGTAGAGTTGTCTAAGTCTGAGAGGATGCCTGTGGGAGTGTGTGTGTCTGTAAGGGTGTGTGTGAGTGTCTGTGTGCATGTCTGTGTATATGTCTGTCCGTGTGTATGTGTGTGTATAGGAGTGCCTGTGCGTTTGTATGTGTGTGTGTGTCCATGTGTATGTGTGTGTATAGGAGTGCCTGTGTGTGTATGTGAGTATATAGGAGTGTGTGTAGGAGTGTCTGTGTGTGTGTGTGTGTGTATAGTGCAATGGTGGTCACCTGTAATGTGACATGAACCCAAGGTCCTTGTTGAAGCCCTCCCTATGCATACCGAACTTAGCTATCAGCCTCTGCTCGGCCACTTTTTGCTGCTGCCTGTCCCGAAGTCCACCTTGGAGGATGGTCACCCAAAGGTCCGAGGTCAAATATCCTGGGCCACTGAAGTGTTCCCCAACTGGGAGGAACCCTCCTGTCTGTTGATTGTTGTGCGGTGCCCATTCATCCGTTGTCGTAGCCTTTGCTCGGTTTCCCCATCTCAGGGCATCCTTGCCTGCAACGTATAAGATAGGCATCGTTGGCTGTGTCACGTGAGTACCTGCCAAGTACATGGTGGGAGGTGTCCCCACATGTAATGGTGGTATCCATGTCCACACTCTGACACGTCTTGCAGCAGCTACCGTGACAGGGGTGTATGGAGTTGTCCTGAGAGCCGGACAGCTTGCTACGAACAATGATCTGTTTGAGGTTTGGCGGTTGTTTAAAGGCAAGTAGTGGAGGTATGGGGAAGGTCTTGGCGAAGTGCTCATCCTCATTGATAATGTGTTGCAGGTCAGGAAGAACATGGTGTAGTTTTTCAGCTCCTGGGGAGTACTGAACAACAAAGGGTACCCTGTCGGTTGCAGCACGTGTCTGTTTCCTGAGGAGGTCTGTTTCGCTGTGGCACGTCGGAACTGGTGGTCAATGAGTTGAGCATCGTACTCCATTCTTGTGAGGGCATCCCTGAGTACTTCCAGGTGTCCGTCACGTTCCTCCTCATCCTAACACCCATTGTTACAGCTAAACTGAGAATGCAACTTTTAAAAAAGGTTTTGTGATTTACACATGAAAGAAGCGAAACTATCATGGTATTCAAACAGATGAAAGACTCAACAGACAATCAAGGTATTTTTCAATGTATAATTTCAGTTACATCACACTGTAAATTTTTGCTATAAATTCTGTGTTAGGACTGAGCCCTCCTCAATCACCTGATGAAGGAGCGTCGCTCCGAAAGCTAGTGCTTCCAATTAAACCTGTTGGACTATAACCTGATGTTGTGTGATTTTTAACTTTGTACACCCCAGTCCAACACTGGCATCTCCAAATCAGAAACACAGAATGTTAGCAAACAGGTACAGCAAGCAAATAGGAAGGCAAATGGCACATTTGCCTTTTTGCAAGAGGAATTCTCACTAAAATTATACACAGGCTTTGATAATACACACCTTGGAGTCCTGTATAGAACTGTAGCCTGAAATCCTTTGTTGCCGAGTCCTCCTCTTATTCGTGGGGAGACAGTGACGTAGTGATGCTTTTACTAGATAGTAATCCAGAAGTTCTGGGGACATAGGTTCAAACCCCATTACGATAGATGGTAGAATTAAATTTGATTCATAAATATAACATAAATCTGGAACAGATTACTACTGTCAGTGTTTGTGACCATGAAACCATCAATGATTGTTATAAAAATCTACCCGGTTCACAAATGTCTTTTGGGGAATTCTGCCACCCTTACCTAGTGTAGCCTATGTATGACAGCAATGCGATTGATTTTTCACTGTCTTCTGAAATGGCCCCATGAGACTCTGACGGAGGCCAATTATGGATGGGTAACAAATGTGGAACTCACCAGCAATGCTCATATTCTGCGATATAATAAAGGAAGTAAGCATTTCTTACCAGCATGGCTTCTCTGAGCACCATGAGAGCTTTCGCCCTTGTCCCTGTTGTTTGTACCCCCTGCCCCTTCTAAGATGCCCTCCTTTCGCCAACCTTGAAGCTGCTGCGTAATCAGATCATTAGTTGAGGTCTCAAATAGTTGCACATGCCCATTCCCCGAATTCCCACCTGTAGCTGAAGTCACCCGCAACACACCAATGTCAAATCCAGCATCCTTCATTAAATAAAAGGCCATTAATCTGTTTAGTTTATAAAACAGGATATGACATTTGTTAACAAAGTACAGGCAGTAATTTGATACAAATATGTTAATGACTGCTCCAAAAATAACACAACAGGGAATTTGAATCCCTTAGCAAATGTCACCACTTCAGAGCTTTTTGTGCTCACAGAACTGTTACAGCACAGAAAAAGGTTATTCAGCCCACCATGTGTGTGCTAGCTCTCTGTATGAGTATGGATGTGTTCATGACAATACAATAAGAAATAGGATCTGGGGTAGGCCCTTGGATCCTGACCTATCATTTAGTAAGCTTGTCGCTGATGTGACTGTAGCCTTAATTCTATATTCCTGCCTATCTCTATTAACTCTTGACTCCCTTATCAGTCAAATAATCTTCACACGTGGACTTGATCTAACCTCCACTGTTCCAAAGAGAAGAACACTTCAAAGATTAAGGACTCTCTGAGAGAGTACATTGAACTATATATCCTATTTCTAGATTTCCCCATGAGGGGGAGAATTTTCTCAACATCTGCTCTTTTAAGTCCCCTCAGAATCGGTTAGGTTTCAATAAGATCATCCTGTATTGTTTTGCCGATTGTATTTTATGCAGGGATGACACCAGTATCTGTGTCTGAACAAGGGCTTTCATTTAAATAAAACAAAGAACTTCAGATGCTGAAGATCTCAAAGAAAGAGAAATTGCTTGAAAAACTTAGCAAGACAGCATCTGTGGAGAGAAAACAAGCTTTGAGTCCAGAACAGTTGTCTAAAGAAGATTCATTGAACCCAAAATATTAATTCTGCTTTCTCTCCATAGATGCTGCCAGACCTGCTGAGGTTCTCATTTATCTTTACTCTGTTTAGGATCTCGGTAAAAACAATGATTGCAGATGCTGGAAACCAGATTTTGGATTAATGGTGCTGGAAGAGCACAGCAATTCAGGCAGCATCCGAGGAGCAGTAAAATCGACGTTTCGGGCAAAAGCCCTTCAGAACTGCTGTGCTCTTCCAGCACCACTAATCTAGAATCTGGTTTAGGATCTGTCCAGTGATTAGTGATAGAGGGTACCCTACTGTAGCATATCTATAGAAGAGGCACTGTCTTAGATAACCACATAATCATAATTACATGACAGCAATAAGTACAATGGCATTTGGTCAGGCATAATGAATAGTATCTCAAGAGTTAGATTACATCTGCACCACGGTGCCGCAAGGTGGCTCAGTGGTTAGCACTGTTGCCTCACAGCACCAGGGTTTGATCCCACTCTCGGGTGACTGTCTGTGTGGAGTTTGCACATTCTCCCGTGTCTGCATGGGTTTCCTCCGGGAGCTCCAGTTTCCTCCCACAGTCAAAAGGATGTGCACGTTAGATGAATTGGCCATGCTTAAATTGTCAATTAAGTGCAATAGTCAGAGGGAAAATGGGTTTGGGTGGGTTACTCTTCGGAGGGTCGGTGTGACCTGTTGGGCTGAAGGGCCTGTTTCCACACTGTAGGGAATCTAATCTAATCATATGAAGGTTAGTGTAGAACTCCCTGTCTTCACCCACACACTGAATCGGATATTAACAGAATGGGTGGCGCTCAATATAATCATGGGGCATTAACTCCTTCAGAACCATCAACTTATACAACAAAGAACACCCCTTCACTCATCTAAATGCTAATGAGTACAGTCTAAATTCTCTCATCCTTTCCACAATAAGCAAACCTCTCATCTTAGAAACCAGCCAAATGAACCTCCTCTGAACAGTATCCAATTTAAAAGTATCTCTCCTTAAGCAGGGAGCACAAAGCTGCACACAAACACTTATGTAATGGAGGAACCGATGTTGGACTTGGGTAAACACAGTTAAAAATCACACAACACCAGCAACAGGTTTATTTGGAAGTACCAGCTTTCAGAGTGCTGCTCCTTCATCAGGAAAACTGTAGTGGGGCAGGATCATAAGACACAGAATTTATAACAAAAGATTACAGTGTCATGCAATTAATATGATATATTGAACAAACATAGGTTGCTGCTAAGTCTTTCATCTTTTAGAATGGGTTGCAGGTTTCGATTCATTAATTAGATTACATTACAGTGTGGAAACAGGCCCTTCGGCCCAACAAGTCCACACCGACCCGCCAAAGCGCAACCCACCCATACCCCTACATTTACCCCTTACCTAACTCTACAGGCAATTTAGCGTGGCCAATTCACCTGACCTGCACATCTTTGGACTGTGCGAGGAAACCGGAGCACCCAGAGGAAACCCACGCAGACACGGGGAGAACGTGCAAACTCCACACAGTCAGTTGCCTGAGGCGGGAATTGAACCCGGGTCTCTGGCGCTGTGAGGCAGCAGTGCTGACCACTGTGCCACCGTGCCGCCCACTGAATATGTAAATTTCAGAACTTCTTTCAAGTCACATTCTCAAGATAACTTAAGGTTTTATATTAAAAAAAGGTGATATCTCAGCACAGAAAATGCATTAAAGGTGTATGGTTAGAGTCTGTCTGTATCCCAAACTTGAGTCAAACTGGTTCAATTTCCAAAGTAGGAATTTATAAAGTGTTATATAGATTGACTGCCTGCAGGTTGTGTGCTGTGTGTGTGTGTGTGTGTGTGTGTATGTGCGCGCATGCATGTGTGTGAGTGTGATGGAGCATAAGCCTGTGAGTGGGTGTGTGCATGGGTATGGATACGGGGGGTACATGCGTGTGTGTCTGAGAGAGAGAGAGCTTGCGTATGAGAGAATCTGCCTGAGTGTGTGAGTATGTAAGGGTGTGTGCGTGAGAGAGTGTGTATAGTGTAGTGGAGTCACCTGTAGTGTGACATGAATCCAAGGTCCCAGTTGAGGATATCCACATGGGTACTGAACTTGTCTATCAGCTTCTGCTTGGCCACTCTGCATTGTTGTATATCCCGAAGTTTGCCCTGAAGGATGGTCATCCAAAGATCCGAGGCCGAATGTCCCTGACCGCTGAAGTGTTCCCCGAATGGGAGATGAATACACCTGTCTGGGGACTGTTGGTCGGTGTCCATTCATCCGTTATCGTGGCGTCTGCTTGTTCTTGCCAATGTACCATGCCTCGGGGCATCCTTGCCTGCAGCGTATGAGACAGATGATGTTGGCCGAGTCACAGGAGTACTTACCATGTACAGGTGGGCTTAAAGTGCAGTCTAAGAAGGACCCCGTACAGTTGTCGAAAGACTTCCTTACTTTTATACTGTACCCCCTCCACAAACACCATTTGCTTTCCTCATTACACGCTGTACCTGCATACTAACATTTTGTCTTTAATTCTTTGATGCAAGTAGGCATTGCTATCAATCCCAAATTACCCTTTAACTGAATGATTTGTTTGGCCATTTCAGAACTAAACTGAACAGTTGCAGGTCTGGAGTTATATACAGAACTCATACCACGTAAAACAGCAAATTTCTCTCCCAAAAAGACATTAATGAGCCAGATATGTTTTTACAACAGATCAGCATTTGAACTTAAATTCCACGAGGTGGGACTTGAATGTATGCCCCGAGTGCTTTAGTTTGGGATGTCTGGATTAATAGTCCAGTGACAATATCATAATATCACTATCTGCCCCATTGATGATTCAAGGACAACACATCGATTAATTGATGTGGATGTAAAAGATTGAGGCATTGTTTCTAAGCAGAGCAGAAGAGTTCTATCTAAGTACAGTACTTGTAAATTATTGTACTTCAATCAACACCTAAAACTGATTATCTGGTCATTAACACATCGCCACATGTGATAGCCAGTTGTCAAAATGCAGCTGTCCCATCAATTACACTGTCCCATCAAACACTGTCACAACAGGGACAGCACAGGGTTAGAAACAGAGGAAAGCTCCCTCTATGCTGTCCCCAGCAAACATGCCAAAGACAGGGACAGCACATGATTAAAGCTCCTTCTATATTGTTCCATCATACATTCCCTGGATAGACAAGAGGTTATATACAGAGTAAATACTGTCCCGTCAAACACTCTCAGGACAAGTAGATTGATATTAGACTCCACTACGATGTCTTGTCAGAGAATTACGGTTCAGTTACAGAATGTTTCAGAATTTCAAAAGGCTGTTAACAATTTTTCACATATCTGTTAGTGGTTCAGATATAAGATTGACTCAGAGACAGAAAATAGGGACCAGTAATGAATAAATTTTAATTTAAAAAATTACTTCTTTCATTGCTCATAGGAAATGTATTGTCCAGGTGTTAGTATTAAAATTTCTGATATTACAAAATGACAAGTTCAGAGCCTAGACAGAAATTTGGTTCAATAGATCATATTTTATTTGTTTTGGTTTTAACAAAATGGTGTCTTGTTGAAAGATAAGCACACAATGCTGCAGATTTTGTTTTAACATGTAAACAAAGGATTATTAACACATGAATTGAAGATAAAATAGGATAAACCACTTATAACACAAATCCAAAAAAATTTAAGCAGCAAAATTATAATCGTATAAATCCTAAAATTCCCCTTTGTAAATTGTAAGGATAAACTTCAGTTCTTTATAGTTCCAATACACACTCCTAGTATAGTATCCAAAACAACACTCATACAATATTCACACCAGAGTCCCGCTTTTTAACACTGTGGTAAATTTACGTCACTTGTAGCTTTGACTTATAGTCTGCAATTGTAGATGGTTCCTTCCTGGAGCTATTAAACACCTGACCTAAAGGTACTCAGCCTTAGGCAACCTCTTCAGGTTTTTATCTCAACACTTCTAATCTAGGATTAATACAAACTCCTTAAGGCAATCTAGTTCACTATATCATCCTTTCTCAGGCATACTGGTCTACATAGTTAACCTATCCCAAGGACTTCACAGGACTATTTAAAACTCAAAGTAAAAGTTGAAACCAAATGTCTGCCTTCCAAAGCCATGGGTGTTTCCCTTAAACTTGAAACAAGTTAAGTTTCAGAATTATCTAAGAAAATGTAATGTCTCATTATTTATCTCCCTGGTTTGAGAAACAATCTAAAAGCAAAACATATAACTATCAGTGGCATTAAAAAACCCCATTCATTCCAAAGCCATGTCTCAAAAACTACTGTAAAAGAAATCATCATGGCTACAGAAATAGCTACAAGTTAATTACTAACCTAAGACTGACAGAGAACCAATGGGTTACTAACTCAAAAACAAAACCAAATATAATTTTATATTTATACATAAATCACAGTTTATAATATGAAGTTTCAAAATGCAGAAAGTGAAGAAGATTAGGAACTGACTTCAAGAGTGCATAGAACATTGAATAAGTCAACAGCTAGCATTGAGCAGTATGAAGTGATACTGTTTGAGAAGAAAAATGAAGTCATCAAATATAAACAAATATAAATAAAATGCTATAATTTTGAAAGGTGTACAGTAACAGAGAAATTTGCAGATTTCCATACACATCTTGGAAGGTGGCAGGATAGGTTGAGGATTAAACATGCACATGATATCCTTGACTTCATAGATAGAATTTCAGACAATACACAATCCAGTAATGTATCACACTTGTTTCCCCGCTGTTTTTACTGCACTAGAGTTACCTCCCATCTCTCCTTATCTAACTCTCTCATCAGAACTATCAATTCCCTTCTCTCCCATGTGTTTTTCTGTGCTTCTCACAATAGAAATTTCTTCTAAAGTCCCACTTGGATTTTTTGGTGATTATCTCAAAATAACAACCTGTGGCTTTGCTCTTCTTCCATTCTCTGTTCTTTCTATCAGGTTTTTTTAGAACATAGAACAGAGAACATTATAGCGCAATACAGGCCCTTCAACCCTCGATGTTGCACCGACCTGTGAATCTAATCTGAAGACTATCAATCCTACACTATTCAATTTCCATCCATATGCTTTTCCAATGACCACTTTAATGCCCTTAAGTTTGACAAATCTACAATAGCTGCAGGCAGGGAATTCCATGCCCTTACAACTCTGAGTAAAGAAGCTACCTCTGACATCTGTCCTATATCTGTCACCCCTCAATTTAAAGCTATGTCCCCTCATGCTAGCCATCACCATCCGAGGAAAAAGGCTCTCACTGTCCACCCTAACCCTCTGATTATCTGAGATGCTCAATTAAGTCACGTCTCAACTAATCTCTTCTTGCTAATGAAAACAGCCTCAAGTCCCTCAGATTTTCCTCATAAGACTTTCACTCCATATCAGGGAACATCCTTATAAATGGCGTCTGATCCCTTTCCAAAGGTTCCGCATCCTTCCTGTAATGCGGTGACCAGAACTGTACGCAATACTCCAAGTGCGGCCACAGTAGAGGTTTGTACAACTGCAGCATGACCTCGTGGCTCCAAAACTCAATCCCTCTACCAATAAAAGCCTTCTTAAACAGCCCTACCAACTAGGGTGGCAACTCTCAGGGATCTACGTACATGGACAACAAAATGTCTCTGCTAATCAACACTACCAAGAAACTTACCACTAGCCCAATACTTATTATTCCTGTTGCTCCTTCTAAAGTGAATCACCTCACACTTTTCCACATTAAACTCCATCTGCCACCTCTCAGCACAGCTCTGCTGCTTAATGATGTCCCTAGGTAACCTGCAACACCATTCAGAACTGTCCACAACTCCACTGACTTTAGTGTCATCCGCAAATTTACTTACCCATCCTGCTATGCTCTCATTCAGGTCATTTCTAAAAATAACAAACATCAATGGGCCCAAAACAGATCCTTGCAGTGCACCACTAGTAACTGAAGATCAGTGTGAATGTTTTCCCTCTGCCTTCTTTCAGCCAGACAATTTCTGACACAGAACGGTAAATCATACTCAATTCCATGCCTCCTTATTTTCAGCAATTGCTTACCATGGGGAACCTGATCAAAAGCCTTACTGAAATCCATATACACCACGTCAACCACTTTACACTCATCTACCTGTTTGGTCACCTTCATAAAGAACTCAATAAGGTTTGTGAGGCATAACCCACCCTTCACAAAACCATGTTAACTATCCCTAACCAAATTATTCCTTTCTTGAATTGTACATCATGGGACCTGTCCTCACTTTCTCACATTGGCAACTCCGCTGGAGCGGTCCCTGCAGTTGTGTGAGTGCAGTTTCCATCATCAAATAGAAATTGAGACAGTTTGGTGTCCAGTGAAGTTGTCGGCTGTTTTCTTAACCTTGCCTTCAATACTTGGACTGTTTGTTCAGCCAGACTATTGGACAAAGGATGCAGCTGTCATTACAGGCCAAATGCCATTCAACTTCAGGAAATACTCAAAATTCCTTGCTGGCACATGGATGCCTGTAATCTGTGACCAACATGTCCAGACACCAGGTGCTCACAATTTTTCAAATGCAGTCTGCACCTTTGACAAATGAGCTTTATGCATATCTAACCACATTGAATGGGCGTGCACAAAAATCCACAAACAGACTGGCACATTCGATGTGTAACTGACTCCAGGCTATACCTGGCCAGTTGCATGAATATTGTGCACAGCTGGCGACAATTTCTGTCCTTGTTGGCACTCTGGGTACTGCCCTACCAACATGGCTGTGTCAGCATCCAATCCTGGCCAACAGTCATAAATTCTCATCTCTATCCTCATTTGGGAAATCACTGGATGACCCTGAAGTTCAGCCAGTTTCTGACAGTGATCTTTGCTTGGGCCAAACACTCTTGCTCCCCATATTAGTATGCCATCTTCAATGGTCATCTGGTCTTATCAGGCCTAGAAAGGACTCTTTTTGATTTTAAGATGTCTTTCAGGTCACCTTCAGCCTTTTTTAGATTAGATTAGATTCCCTACAATGTGGAAACAGGCCCTTCGGCCCAACAAGTCCACACCGACCCTCCTAAGAGTAACCCACCCCCGCCTCTGACTAATGAACCTAACAACTATGGACAATTTAGCATAGCCAATTCACCTGACCTGCACATCTTTGGAATGTGGGAGGAAACCGGAGCACCCGGAGGAAACCCACATAGATACAGGGAGAATGTGCAAACTCCACACAAACAGTCACCCAAGGCTGGAATCAAACCTGGGACCCTGGCGCTGTGAGGCAGCAGTGCTAACCACTGAGCCACTGTGCCTTCTTTTCTCTATTTTCTTGAGACCCAGCCTATTAATCATTCCCTGGTAGTTATAATTCCACAGTTCTGCAATCAAGAATTTCAATCTTTCTCCAGGGTGTTTATACCTTTTTATAATAGCCGACCTGCACATAATGTTCTAAGTGTTATGTAACCAAGATTCAGTACATAAGTTCACTTGTTTCCAATTCTCCCCCTCAAGAAATAAGTCCAAGTAGTCAGGTTAACTTTTTTAATGGCACTTGTTACGATCGATCCCTGGGTGAGCATCCCCAGTTTGTTCCGATTCTAGATGGAATACTTTAAAATGGTTATGATCCTGAGTGAGGAGAAATGAAACAGTCCCTCTTCATTTTTCAACCCCTTCCAAGGCTGATTGTAACAGGTTAATTTTAAAAAAGGATTCCTTGTCTTCGTAGGTGCCTTTCCCCAACCCAAATATATTCATGTTTTAAAGGGTTCCAAAAAAAAGGTTTTTTTGAGTTTAATAAAAGGTAAGTTTTCAGCCAAATCTGAGAAAAGATAGTAAAATGCCACTCACACATGCAGGTTAGAAATGTGATTCGAGGAAAAAGATAACAATTAAAAAGATATACAACTCAATCTCTGGACTCCATGAAGTTGAAAATTACAGCCCTTAAATTGAGTGATACCAATAATGCTGACATGGATAATTAAGTGATTCATAGAACATAGAACAGTACAGCACAGAACAGGCCCCATGATGTTGTGCTGAACATTTATCTGAGTCTAAGATCAACCTAAACTACACAGCCCTCAATTTACCACCATCCATGTTCTTGTCCAAGAGTCACTTAAATGTCCCTAATGTCTCTGACTCTACCACCACTGCTGGCAGTGCATTCCACGCATCCACCACTCTGTGTGTTTAGAACCTACCTCTGACATCTCCCCTAAACTTTCCTCCAATCACCTTAAAATTATGACCCCCTCATGACAGCCATTTCTGCCCTGGGGAAAAGTCTCTGGCTATCTACTCTCTCTGTGCCTCTCATTCCCTTGTACACCTCTATCAAGTCACCTCTCTTCCTTCTTCTCTCCAGCGTGAAAAGCTCCAGCTCACTCAACTTCTCTTCATAAGACAAGCCCTCCAATCCAGACAGCATCCTGGTAAATCTCCTCTGCACCCTCTCTAAAGCATTTACATCCTTCCTATAATGATCAGAACTGGACACAATATTCCAAGTGTGGTCTAACCAGGGTTTTATAGAGCTGCAGCAAAACCTCGCAGTTCTTAAACTCAATCCCCCTGTTAATGAAAGCCAAATCACCATACACCTTCTTAACAACTTGGGTGGCAACTTTGAGGGATTTATGTACATGGAACCCAAGATCCCACTGTTCCTCCACACTGCCGACAATCCTGTCTTTAACCTTGTATTCAGCATTCAAATTCACCCTTCCAAAATGAATCACTTCACAGTTATCCAGGTTGAACTCCACCTACCACTTCTCAGCCCAGCTCTACATTCTGTCAATGTCTTATTGTAGCCTGCAACAACCCTCCACACCATCTACAACACCATCAACTTTGTGTCATTGGCAAACTTACTAAGCCACGCTTCCAATTCTTCATCCAAGTCATTTATAAAAACTACAAGCAGCAGTAGCCCAAGAACAGATCCCTGTGGGACATCACTGGTCACCGACCTCCAGGCGGAATACTTTCCATCCACTACAACTCACTGTCTTCTTTCAGCCAGCCAATTCTGTATCCAGACAGTCAAATTTCCCTGTGTCGCATACCTCCTAACTTTCTGAATGAGCCTACTATGGGGAACCTTATCAAAGACCTTACTGTAATCCATATACACCACATCCACTGCCTGATCTTTGTCAACCTGTCTCATCACATCCTCAAAGAACTCAATAAGGATTGTGAGGCATGACCTGCCCCTCACAAAGCCATGCTGACTATCTTTAATCAAACTAGGTTTTTCCAAATAGTCATAAATCCTATCTCTCAGAATCCTTTCCAGTACCTTGCTTACCACAGGCATAAGACTGTAATTCCCAGAGATTTCCCTATTTCCTTTCTTGAACAAAGGAACAACATTCGCCTCCCTCCAATCATCTGGTTCTATTCCCTTGGAGAGTTAGGATGCAAAGATCATTACCAGAGGTGCAGCAATCCCATTCCTTGCTTCCCGGAGGAACCTTGGATATATCTGGTTCAGCCCTGGAGACTTATCTATCTTGATATTTCCCAGAATTTCCAGCACATCCACTTTCAATCTGTTCAAGCCTATTAACCTGGTCCACAGTGTTCTCATTATCAACAAGGTCCCTCTCTCCAGTGAATACTGAAGCAAAAAACTCACTTAGGGCCTCCCCTACCTCTCAAACTCCGGGCACACTTTCCCTCCACTATCCCTGATTGACTCGACCTTCTCTCTGACCATTCTCTTATTCCTCACTTATGTGTAGAACGCCTTTAGGTTTTCCCTTATCCTTCCCGCCAAGGCTTTTTTGTGCCCCCCCCCCCCCCCCCCCAGCTCTCCTCACTCCATTTTTGAGTTCTTTCCTAGCTACCCTGTAATCCTCTAAAGCTGTGCCAGATCCTTGCTTCCTCAACCTTTAGTAAGTTTCATTCTTCCTTTTGATGAGAAGCTCCTCTTCTCTTGTCATCCAAGACTCCTTCATCTTACCATTCCTTGCCTGTCTCATTAGGAAATGTTTGGCTCTACAAGTTACCTAGCAAGCTTTTATCCTGTTTCCTTTTCAATGGCATCTTCACTGGCTTGCCTGGCTTCCAGCACTCAGAGCAAGAGAGTGTCCATTCTGCATCTGCAGCACAGGGGTGTCCAATGGCTGTTCTCAAGCTATAACCTTCACAGCACACTATCCACACTTGTATATTAGCCCACCAACACACACAGATCATGGTTGCATTTGAGTTTTTGTTTGCTTTTTTTGTATATTCCTGGAAGACTATAACATAGTGTGTGGCATATTGGCTCAGTGGTTAGCACTGCTGCCTCACAGCACTAGAGACCCGGCTTTCTGTGTGGCGTTTGCACATTCTCCCCGTGTCTGTGTGGGTTTCCTCTGGGTGCTCTGGTTTTCTCCCACAGCCCAAAGATGTGCAAGTTAGGTGAATTGGCCATGCTAAATTGCTCATAGTGTTCAGGGATGTGTGCATTAGTAAGGGGTAAATGTAGGGTAGGGGAATGGGTCTGGCTGGGTTACTCTTCGGAGGGTCAGTGTGGACTTGTTGGGCTGAAGGGCCTGTTTCCACATTGTAGGTATACTATATCTATATAAACATGTCTGCAGTTTGGGGTGTAATCTACAAGAGATAGCTTTCTGATGTTAGGAATATTCAGCCTCTCATTATCTCTGTAGCCACATGAGATCACAGTTCATTTTGATTTGAGTTGCATGTTCCTTGACGAATTGCCTTTGAAGTTCCCTTGGTATTTTCAAGGGTGACATTCTATGCGTCATCTCAGCGTTTTGCTGGATTGTCATTGACTTTACATCAGCAGTCATCTTTTGTCTCTATGCCCTCTTATAAAAATAACATGCTGTTATTAAAGTTCAGTCTGTTCTTAAGGTTATGATTTATTTTAATGTTATTACTCCACATTGCCACTTTAAATAATTTATACATTTACACTCCAAGATTCTTTTGTCCCTCTGTGCCACTAAGATTCTTATTTTTCCAAATGATGTTAATTTTTATCACCATAACCCAATACCTCATATATACTTGTGCAGAAGTTCATTTAGGAAGCTTTAAATCCTTCTTGTAATTTGTTGCAGTCCTCCTCAGTATTGATCATACCCCCAAAATTGGCACCAAAATTTAGAAATTATGCTTTGCATTCCCAATGCTAACTCATTGTTATAAGTCATGATCAATTACGGTCCCACTTGTTGTGGGATCCCATAATTCACACTTTCAAAGTGTACAGATCATACAGAAATAGTTATCATTGTTAAAAGAGAAACACTGCGGAACTCCAAAAGCTTATTAAGTAGCTGTTGGAGTGGATGGATAAGTGGCAGATGAAATTCATTGCAGAGAAGTGTGAGGTGATAAATTTTGTTAGAAAGACAGATGAACAGTATTAAATAAGGGTCTTAATTCTCAAAGGATGCAGGAGCACAGGAACATATATGTGTTTGAGCACAGCTCATTCAAGGTGGTAGGACAACTGGAGAGAGAAGTTAATAAAACATTGTGTTCTCAGCTTTATTAATAGCAGTTAGGGTACAAGACCAAGGAAGCTTTGTTGAATTTGTACAAGACACTTGTTAGATCTCAGCTGGAGTATTGTGTACTGTTCTGGGTATCACATTGAAGAAAAGATGTGAATGCATTGGAAAGAGCATAAGGGACATTTACAGGGTCAATCTGTGGAATTCTCAACTACAGAAGGCTGCAGAGGCACGGACACTGAGTATATTCAAGAAAGAGTTGATAAGTTATTTGAAACCTCTAATCTCAAATAGTATGGAGAGACAACAAGAATATATCATTGAGAAAAAGGATCAGCCATGATCAGACTGAAATGCAGAGCAGTCTTAAAGGACTGAAAAGCTGACTTCTGCTCCTAATTTTATATATCAGTCAGAGACTTTAGTTATGAGGATAGATTAGAGAGATTGGTCTGGTTGGAGAGGAGATGACCGAGGGGTGAAATGACAGAAGTTTTCAACATCATGAGAGGTATGAGTGAAATAGGTAGGGAGAAATGTTCCCACTTAGAAAATGGTCAAGGACCAAAAGGCACAAATTTGCAGGGAATTACAAAAGAAGCAAGTATAATGTGAGAAAAATATTTTTCAACACAGTGAGTGGTTCAGCTCTGCTATACTCTGCCTGGAAATGTGGTGAAGCCATTCGATTTAAGGCATTCAAAAAGGCATTGGATGATTATTTAAATTAATGCATTCACAAGATGTGTCACTGTCCAGGCTTGCATTTATTACTACATTATTAATTTCTTTACTACTTATTTATTTTATATGTATTATTATCGTATTTACTTATTGTAGAAGCAACGTGCAAGGTACAAGGAAAAGACTTGATGCTCATTTGGATCAGGAAACTGCCAACATTGCCTGGTCAGGCCGATGTTTAACTCCAGACCAACAGCAATGTGGTTGACTCTTGGCTGACCTCTGAATAATTAGGACTGGGTGATAAATGCCGGTCTAACCAGCGATGCCCATAGCCCACGAACAAATGAAAAAGAAAGTTGATGGGGGTGTGCCTTGCAACAAAGTCACAAAGCACTGGACTTTATAAATAACCTACCTCCACACTCAGCAGTGTCTGTGTCTGCCTCCATGATTTTTACCTGGTGGGCTAGATTGGAGACAAACATTATCCACCATGACCCCACCAGAATGAAACGCCCACCTTTCCCAAACTTCCTCCCAAAGCTTGTGGGCTGAGGCAGGAATTTCCCCAACCCATGCCACCTGCCTCAAGGATGGATATCCAGGTCAATTATATATGGTATTCAATTTTCCTGATTATGCAAAGATAGATAGGAAAACAAGCTGTGTGGAGATTGCAAACAGCTTGAGATAAAGTAAGCAATTATACTTGTCAGAGAGTATCATGTGGGAAAATGTAAGGGTGTTCACTTTAGGAGGAAGAAATAAAAAGCAAAATATTATTTCAATGGAGAGAGACTGCAGAATGCTTCAGAACAGAGGAATCTGGTGTCCTAGTACATGAACCAAAAATGTTGGCATGCAGCAATGTGGTTGACATATAATGCAGAAAACAAATGGAATGCTAATCTTTATTACAAGGGATCATTGGTTGCATGGTCAACATTGACCCGGCTTTCTATTTCAGAATTTTTAAAAATTGAATTCAAATTTCACCATCTTCCATTGTGACATTCAAACGCATGTCCCTAAGCACTAACCTCAAGTACGGGATTCCTAATTCAGTGACTTTACTCTCTCCACTAAGATCTCGTGCCGCATGCACTTCTCATGCCCAATGAGGCCATCTCAAGGCCCCAACTCCACCATGATCCCTCATGTGCCTCATACCAAGAAATGGCCCCATTGCTAGGCTTTTGAATTTCCACGCTCATTCGCTCATTATTAATCACTATAATGATGGTAGCCTGTGTAAAAAGGCTCTTAAAAAGCAGTAATTTGTTGATAACTTCCAACTTCCTAAATACAAAACTCCTTTTTATGACAATTCTATAGAGGTGTCACTCATCCAGGGGCTTTGAAGTATCAGGAGGTTAAAGTGCAAGAATCTGAAACCTTCTGTAAATAACCATTATGAAATTGACAGCTAAGGTCAAATCAAAATTGGTGGTTCGGTGGACAGCGAAGAAGGTTACCTCAGAGTACAGCAGGATTTTGCTCAGAATGGCAAATGGGCTGAGGAGTGACAGGTGGAGTTTAATTTAGATAAATGTCAGGTGCCACAGTTTTGAAAGACAAATAAGAGCAGGACTTATACACTTAATGGTAAGGTCCTAGGAAGTGTTGCTGGACAAAGAGACCTTGGAGTGCAGGTTCGTAGCTCCTTGAAAGCGGAGTTGCAGGTAGATAGGATAGTGAAGAAGGCGTTTGGTATGTTTTCCTTTATTGGTCAGAGTATTGAGTACAGGAGTTGGGAGGTCATGTTGTGGCTGTACAGGTAAGGTTACTATTGGAATATTGTGTGCAATTCTGGTCTCCTTTCTATCGGAAGGATGCTGTGAAACTTCAGAAAAGATTTACAAGGACGTTGCCAGAGTTGGAGAATTTGAGCTGTAGGAAGAGGCTGAAAAGGCTGGGGCTGTTTTCCCTGGAGCGTCGGAGGGTGAGGGCTGACCTTATAGAGGTTTATAAAATCATGAGGGGGATAGATAGGGTAAATAGACAATGCCTGTTCCCTGGGGTGGGGGAGTCCGGAACTAGAGGGCATGGGTTGACGGTGAGAGGAGAAAAATTTATAGGACATTGAACATAGAATATAGAACATGACAGCGCAGTACAGGCCCTTTGGCTCTCGATGTTGCACTGACCTGTGGAGCCAATCTGAAGCCCATCTATCCTACACTATTCCATTCTCGTCCATATGCCTATCCAATGACCATTTAAATGTCCTTAAAGTTGATGAGTTTACTACTGTTGCAGGCAGTGT
The DNA here is from genome assembly GCF_037043375.1 of Chiloscyllium plagiosum. NCBI lineage: Eukaryota > Metazoa > Chordata > Chondrichthyes > Orectolobiformes > Hemiscylliidae > Chiloscyllium > Chiloscyllium plagiosum. The sequence continues at coordinate 87,005,783 of NW_028270149.1, read as the reverse complement.
GTTCCCCACCCTTGCTACTCTCTGAGTAAAGAAACTACCTCTGACATCTAATTCCCCTCAATTTGAAGCTATGCCCCCTCTCGTGCTATCTATCACCATTCTCGGAAAAAGGCTCTCCCTGTCTACCCTACCTAACCTCTGATTATCTGATACGTCTCAAGGAAGTCACCTCTCAACCTTCTTTTCTCTAATGAAAACAGCCTCAGGTCCCTCAACCTTTCCTCGTAAGACCTTCCCTCCATGCCAGGCAACATCCGAGTAAATCTCGTATGAACCCTTTCCAAAGCTTCCACATCCTTCCTATAATGTGGTGACCAGAGCTGCATGCAATACTTGAAGTGCAGCAGAACCAGAGTTTTGTACAGCTGCAGCATGACCTCATGGTTCCAAACCTTGATCCCTCTACAACTAAAAACTAACACACCGTATGCCTTCTTAACAGCCCTACCAACATGGGGGCAATTTTGAGGGATCTATGTACATGGACACCGAGATCTCTCTGCTCATCTACACTACCAAGAATCTTACCATTCACCCAGTACTCTGCATTCCTGTTACTCCTTCCAAAGTGAATCATCTCACACTTTTCTGCATTAAACTCCATTTTCCACCTCTCTGCCCAGCTCTGCAGCTTATCTATATCCCTCTGCAATCTACAGCATGCTTCGGCACTATCCACAACTGTACTGACCATAGTGTCGTCTGCAAATTTACTTACCAATCCTTCTATGACCTCATCCAGGTCGTTTATAAAAATGACAAACAGCAGTGGACCTTGCGGTACGCCACTAGTAAATGAACTCCAGGATGACCATTTCCCATCAAACATCATCCTCTGTCTTCTTTCAGCTAGCCAATTTCTGATCCAAACCGGTAAATCACCCTCAATCCTATGCCTCTGTATTTTGTGCAATAGCCTACCATGGGGAATCTTATCAAATGCCTTATTGAAATCTGTATACACCACATCAACCGCTTTACCCTTATCCACCTGTTTGGTCACCAACTCAAAGAAATCAATAAGGTATGTGAGGCACGACCTAACCTTCACAAAACTGTGTTGACTATCCCTAATCAACTTATCTTCCCTAGATGATTATAAATCCTATCTCTTATAACTTACTCCAACACTTTACCCACAACCAAAGTAAGGCTCACTGGTCTATAATTAACAGGGTTGTTCTCAATGGTGACATGAAGATCAAAGCCTAAGGCTCTGTAAACTCCTCCCCGGCTTCTCAGAGAATCCTCGGATAAATCCCATCCAGCCCAGGGGATTTGTCTATTTTCACACTTAGAATTGCTAACACCTCATCCTTATGAACTTCAATCCCATCTAGTCTAGTAGTCTGTTTCTCAGTATTCTCCTCGACAACATTGCCTTTTTCCAGTGTGAATATTGATGAAAAATATTCACTTAGTGCTTCCCCTATCTCCTCTGACTCCACGCACAACTTCCCACTACTGTCCTTGATTGGCCCTAAACTTACTCTCGTCATTCTTTTATCCCTTATATACCTATCGAAAGCTTTAGGGTTTTCCCTGATTCCATCCGCCAACAACTTCTCACGTCCCCTCCTTGCTTGTCTTAACTCTCCCTTTTGGTCTTTCCTGGCTACCTTGTAACTCTCAAGCGCCCTAACTCAGCCTTCACATCCCAACCGAACACAATCCTTCTTCTTCCTCTTGACAAGACGTTCAACTTCCTTAGGGACCTAAGGGGCAACTTATTCACGCAGAGGGTGGTGCGTGCATGGAATGAGCTGCCAGAGGAAGTGGTGGAGGCTGGTACAATTACAGCATTTAAAAGACATTTGGATGGGTATATGACTCGGAAAGGTTTGGAGGGATTTAGATCATGTGCTGGCAAATGGGACTAGATAAGGGTCGGCGAGCTGGTCGGCATGGATGAGTTGGACTGAAGGGTCTGTTTCTGTGCTGTATATCTCTATGACTGGAGTTGAGAAACACTTTAGCAATGCTTACCAATAACTTGGCTAAAGCGACTGAATGCTAGTTGCTAAATTTGCTCATAATACCGATATAGGCAGGAAAGTAAAATATGGAAAAGACTTTAGGAGTCAGTAAAGATGAAGCAGACTTGATGGGCCAAATGGCCTAATTCCACACCTATATTTTATGTTCTCCTGTTTTGTCTTTCCCTCCTCCATATTCTCACGCACTTCTGTCTTTCAAAAAATCCATGGTTTTTACATTTACTTCATTATTTGAATTTTCACAATTCAAACATATTTTTAATTAGTTTTATTCAACTGCTTTAAAAGTTCTGGATTTTAGAAACATATTGTTGAGAGGCAGGTTCTAATTGATTGCTCGCAGAATCTAAGGTTTAGTTTGGGGTTAATTAAGTTCAAGTGTGTTAAACAATTGCCCTCAATCAAGCTGAAATAATTGCTCTTCTTTTTTGGATGCTTTTCTTGCAGAGTTCCTGTAGTGATTGTAACGGGCAGTAGCTCATCTTGTGCCTTTGCTACACGAAGAAGAGAGCAAATTTCTTCCGAAATGCTCCCAGCGCAAGAGGCAAGCTGCTCTGCATTACAATCGCCACAGTGCAGTTTCGAGAGTGAGCTACCTCGAGGCTAAGCCATTCAAGAGGTGTTTCTGGAATGTTACAAAAGGGGTGCTGATTAGTCTCCATCTTTTATTAAAAATATGTATTGCACAATTTCAGAGGCAGAGTAACAGTTGTGCATTTGTTTAAAAATGATGGAATGCAGTTTTCCTTATTTCACTAGCTCGGATGAGAAAGGTAAACAATTCAAAATGACAACTTTCTTCCCGATTTGAGCTGTTTCTACGGTTGCCAGGGAATAAGACCATATGTAGGGCTGAAAGGGGAAAGTAGGGCAAATGGTCAAGCGCATTCAAAGAGCCAGTGTGGGCTTGAGGGGCTGAATGGTCTCCTATGCTATTGCAAATATGGTGAAGCCAGTTTTCAAGGTTGGCCTTTGACCTTTCTAAGATGGCTGCTCTGCCGACTTTACTGCGATGGAGAAGGAATAGGGCCGGTTTTTGGCTGTAGTTCTGAGCAAAACAATTAATTTAAATTAGAATAAAAGTGTGCAAAACATTTCATCGACCCTTGGATATGATAATCTAATAATTTTGCACAGAATAGATTTATCAATCACAGAGTACTTTCTAAAAGTCTTTACAAAGAAGTATTATATTGAGCATTCTTTATTTGGGAGGATATGTTGCAGCTGAACAGGACATTAGTTAGGCCATTTTTAAAAATAGTGTGTGTAATTCTGGTCTCCTTCCTATTGGAAGGATGTTGTGAAACTCAAAAGGATTCACAAAAGATTTACAAGGATGTTGCTAGGGTTGGAGGGTTTGAGCTGTAGGGAGAGGCTGAATAGGCTGGGGCTGCTTTCCCTGGAGCATCGGAGGCTGAGGGGTGACCTTATCGAGGTTTATAAAATCATGAGGGGCATGGATAGGATAAATAGACAAGGTCTTTTCCCTGGGATGGGATGTCCAGAACTCGAGGGCATAGGCTTAGGGTGAGACGGGAAATATTTATTAGGGACCTAAGGAGTAATCTTCCATGTAGAGGATGGTGTGTGTATGGAATGAGCTGCCAGAGGAAGTGGTGGTACAATTACAACATTTAAAAAGGCATCTGGATGGGTATATGAATAGGAAGGGTTTAGAGGGATATGGGCCAAGTTCTGGCAAATGGGACTGGGTTAATATAGGATATCTGATCGGCATGGACAAGTTAGACTGAAGGGTCTGTTTCCGTGCTGTACATTTATGGCTTATGGCTCGATGACACTATGATTCTATAACAGAGACATGGTCAAACAAATGGTCATGTGTTTCAAGACAATAATTGTTGTCTGGGCTCTCAGCTAAAACTGAATACTGAGTTTTTTTTTGACACATCCTACTGTCCCTGTTGGTCTAGAGATAAGTACCACCTGGGAGATCAAGGTTCTTTGAAACAGCACTGTATTCCCTCAGGACTGCCTTTAGGGCCTTGGTCTAGATTATGAGCTTCTGTTATTCGGATGCGATTTGAATTCACAGCCTTCGAATTCAACAATGAGAGTGTAACCACTGAGGCACCACTGATAAATTAAGCTTTCAGGAGTTGGTTAACATCAGACTCTGCTAATCACAGTCCCCCATGAATAGTTATTGACAGAGACTCTGGACACCATTTATAATTTGCAGTTCAGTCCTTCAGGAAAAGAAAAAAAAATTGAAAGGTAGCAAGATAAAAGATTGTGGATCTATGATGTATAATTTAGGACTTGCAAAGAGCTGAAGTTGGAGCCAGGCCTCATCCCTATAGATTTTTAAAAGCTCTTTAAAAGCTTGAATCCCTGTCATTCCAGTCATCTATTTTTTATTGACACTGAGTTGCATCTCTTTGTTATTAGACACTGCGTAGTGACATTGTCTGCATTTAAAAAAACTAATGGGCTTTACACAGACAGCCTAGGAGCTCCCTTCCTGCCCTCCAACTGTTACAACCTCGACACTGCAATCCCAAAATAGCAACAGCCCTTCGAGAAGAGATTCTCGAGATTCTTCATTTAACCTGTTTAATAAAACATTGACAGCACTTTTAGATAGTCGACACTGAGGAATAATTGAGTGCACTGCTCACTGTATAGGTCTCAGTTCAAGCATTCCGGTTATTTTAGATGCATGGGTGACAGGTTCGATGTTAGGCACAAGTTGAAAGCCGGCACATCAGTCCCTTCACCTCACTGAGTAAAATGCTGATTAACACAAATTCTAAATCTGGGCTCAAAACAATGCTAAAACATCACAAGGGGTTTAAAATATTTGTAATCGATATATATCACATAATGATTATAGTGAAATATATGGGGAGAATTTTACACGGCCCTGCCTGATTCATTGGATCACTTGGATATAGATTTTCTTCAGTGATCACCCATGCTCACCATTACTGGTGATTCAACCATCCAACTAATCAATGGAAACACCCTTCCTTCATAAGTCTTCATCCCTTTCATCATATGCCTCCACCCTACCACCCCATCATTCTAAACTCCAACCCCTGATCTGTTCTGGGACCTCTGCTTGTTGTGAGTTTTATAAATGACTTGGATGATGAAGTGGAAGGGTGGGTTAGTAAGGTTGCTGATGACACAAAGGTTGGTGGATAGTGTGGAGGGCTGTTGTAGTTTGCAATGCGCCATTGACAGGATGCAGAGCTGGGCTGAGAAGTGGCAGATGGAGTTCAACATGGAAAAGTGTGAAGTCATTCACCTTGGAAAGTTGAATTTGAATGCAAAATACAGGGTTAAAGGCAGGATTCTTGGCAGTAGATTTAGATTAGATTACTTACAGTATGGAAACAGGCCCTTTGGCCCAACAAGTCCACACCGACCCGCCGAAGCGCAACCCACCCAGACCCCTACATTTACCCCTTACCTAACACCATGGGCAATTTAGCATGGCCAATTCACCTGACCTGCACATCTTTGGACTGTGGGAGGAAACCGGAGCACCCGGAGGAAACCCACGCAGACACGGGGAGAACGTGCAAACTCCACACAGTCAGTCGCCTGAGTGGGGAATTGAACCCAGGTCTCTGGCGCTGTGAGGCAGCAGTGCTAACCACTGTGCCACCGTGCCGCCCATTGTGGAGGAACAGAGGATCTTGAGACTGGGATAAGGTGTGAGAAGGGGAAATGAGGAAACTGGTGAAATCCGCATTGCTCCCATATGGTTTCAGGGTCCCAAGATGGAGGATGAGTCTTTCTTCCTCCAGGCGCAGGTGATTAGGGTTTGACAATGGAGTAGGCCCAGGACCTGCATGTCATTGGTGGCATGGGAAGGAGAGTTGAAATGTTCAGCCAAGGGCTGGTGGGTTTGATTGGTGAGGGTGTCCCAGAGATGTTCTCTGAAATGATCGCAAGTTGGCTTCCTGTCTCCCTGATATAGAGGAGATCACATCGGGTGCAATGGATACAGCAGATGACATTTGTGGAGGTACTGGTAAATTTCTGTTGGATGTAGAAGGATCCTTTGGGGACTTGGATGGAGATGAGTGGGGGAGGTCTGGGCGCAGGTTTTGCATTACCTGCAGTGGCAGGGGAAGATGCTGGGAGTGGGGTGAGGGCTAGGAGTGGGGGATTGGGGGGGAGCACGGGTAATGCATTGGATCTGACACTCACCTTATCCCAGTCCCAAGCCTCCAACTTAGCATCACCCTCTTGACCTGTCCATCATCTTTCCCATCTATCCGCTCCACCCTCCTCTCTGACCTATCACCTTCTCCCCCATCTTCATCTACCTATCACATTCCCAGCTACCTTCCCCCCGGCCCCACCCCCCTCCCAGTTATCTCTCAGCACCCCCAACCCACAAGCCTCATTCCTGATGAAGAACTTATGCCCGAAACGTTGATTCTTCTGCTCCTCAGTTGCTGCCTGACCTGCTGTGCATTTCCAGCGCCACACTCTCAACTCTGATCTCCAGCATCTGCAGTCCTCCCTTTCTCCAGGTTATCTCGATGTCATGGATAACATAGCAATCTTTGGAAGAACTAAAAATAAACTTAACACAAACATATACCAACTTATGAGCATGGCAAGGTTTTGTTTCCAACAATTAAAAATGTCAAATCAACCTGAGCAAAATCAATTTCTTCAGTTCATTCTACTCATCAAACTGTATTGGAACTGATCCTCGCAAAATGGAAGACATACAGAAGATACTTATGCTACAAGGCAAAATGATTTACAAAGGTGTCTCGGGTCCTTCAACTTTTTATGGAGTCTTACAGTTATAGAGATGTACAGCACAGAAACAGACCCTTCAATCCAACTCATCCATGCCGACCAGATATCCTAAATTAATCTAGTCCCATTTGGCAGCACTTGGCCCATATACCTCTAAACCCTTCCTATTCATACACCCATCCATAAGCTTTTTAAATGCTGTAATTGTACCAGCCTCCACCACTTCCTCTGGCAGCGCATTCCAAACACGCACCACCCTCTGCGGGAAAAAGTTGCCCCTTGAGTCCCTTTTAAATCTTTCCCTTCTCACCTTAAATCTATGTCCTCTAGTTTGGATTTGGCTAATCTAGGAAAGACACCTTAGCTATGCGTGCTATCCATATACCGCATGCTGTTATAAATCTCTGTAATGTCACCCCTGAGCTTCCAAAGCTCCAGGGAAATTACACCCAGCCCATTCAGCCTCTCCCTTTAGCTGAAACCCTCCAACATCCTTGTAAATCTTTTCTGAACCCTTTCAGGTTTCGCAACACTTTTTCTGTGAAAGGGAGACCAGAACTGAACACAGTATTCCAAAAGTGGCGTAATATATTCTGAATCTTGCAACCAATATCTCTCCTCTTTAAGATCTTCACCAAAAACATACACTATACATTTGGCAGGAAGATCGTCAACACATTGCTGAAATGGTTAGTAAGTTTGCAGATGAGACCAAAATTGGAAGTGTAGTGGACAGTGAAGAACGTCACCTCAAATTACAATTGGATCTTGATCAGATGGGCCAATGGGCTGAGGAATGGCAGATGGAATTTAATTTAGATAAATGTAAGGTGCTGCATTTTGGAAAGGCAAATCAGGGCAGGGCTTATACACTTAATGATAAGGTCCTGGAGAGTGTTGCTGAACAGAGAGACCTTAGAGTGCAGGTTCATAGCACCTTGAAAGTGGAGTCACAGGTAGATAGGATAGTGAAGAAGGCGTTTGGTATGATTGCTTTTATTAGTCAGTGCATTGAGTATAGGAGTTGAGAGGTCACGTTGCAGCTGTAACAGGACATTGGTTAGGCCACTTCTGGAATACTGTTTTCAATTCTGGTCTCCCTCTTATAGGAAGAATGTTGTGAAAATTGAAAGGATTTTGCCAGGGTTGAATGGTTTGAGCTACTGAATAAGCTGGGGTTATGTTTGGACCTCCAAGATTGGAGGTCATAGGTTTAAGGTGAGAGGGAAAAGATTTAAAAGGGACATCAGAATAACTTTTTCACGTAGATAGTGGTGTATGCATTGAATGAGCTGCCAGAGGAAGTGGTGGGAGCTGGTACAATTACAACGTTTAAAAGGCATCTGGATGGGTATATGAATAGGAAGGGTTTAGAGGGAAAGGGCCAAGTGCTGGCAAATGGGACTAGATTAATGTAGGATATCTGGTCGGCATGGACAAGTTGGATGAACAGGTCTGTTTCCTTGCTGTACAGCTCTATGATGCTCAATAATGCTCCATCACCCAGTAAATATGTTTTTCAAAATAACTTAGCAGGGTGGAAGCATGTGCATTTCAAAAAGGCCTCAGAAAATGTCTGTTCTCAGATGGTAAGCCTGCTATGTTTGGGTCAAAGTTCTTTATGAGAGCTCAGCCAAAATGAAAAATAAACTCTTGCTTTGGTTTATAGAAAGCTGTGGTTACTCACATTCCAATTCAACAAGCATTTCATTATTCATTCCAACTACAAATCATTGGAAACGACCTGTTCAAAGCATAGGTGCATTCCCACAATTCCAGTGATTACATGTAAAAGCCAAGCAGATGATTTAGGTCTCCAATATAAACCAGGTTTTCAATGCCCACTTCCAACATAATAAAATAAAACAAAAAACTGTGGAGGCTGGAAATCTGAAACAAACACGGAAATTGATGGAGGAAACAGGGTTAATGTCTCAAGTCCAGTGACTATTCTTAAGAACCCAGATGGAAATGGAAATTCACTGGGCTTGAAATATTAAGCATGTTTTCTCTCCACAGATACTGAACATTTCCAACAGTTAGCTTCCAAACCCTATTTAAAACCGAGATACAGGGTCATGACTCCCTAATGTGCCACCATCTCATCTGCAGGCACCTGTCAGTCTCCTGAAGAAAATGCTCAGTGGTTAGCACTGCTGCCTCACAGCGCCCAGGACCTGAGATCAATTCCAGCCTCAGGCGACTGTCTGTGTGGAGTTTGCACATTCTCCCCAGGTCTGCGTGGGTTTCCTCTCACAATCCAAAGATGTGCAGGTTAGGTGAATTGGCCATGCTAAATTGCCGATAGTGTTCAGGGATATGTAGGTTAAGTGCATTAGTCAGGGGTAAATAGAGGGATAGGGTCTGGTGGGATACTCTTTGGAGGGTTGGTGTGGATTTGTTAGGCTAAAGGACCTGTTTCCACACTGTAGGGATTCTATGAATGCATTTTACAGTGACGCCAGGAAGATTTTCAGGTTTTTAATTGCTGCAAAGGCAGTTTAAAGTGTAGCCACTAGAGTTCTGACATTAAACTATTGTAAACTATTGGGCGGCACGGTGGCACAGCAGTTAGCACTGCTGCCTCACAGCACCAGAGACCCAGGTTCAATTCCTACCTCAGGCGACTGACTGTGTGGAGTTTGCACATTCTCCCCGTGTCTGCGTGGGTTTGCTCCGGTTTCCTCCCACAATCCAAAAATGTGTGGGTTAGGTGAATTGGCCATGTAGTGTTAGGTGAAGGGGTAAATGTAGGGGAATAGGTCTGGGTGGGTTGCGCTTCGGCGGGTCAGTGTGGACTTAACCCCTGACCGGACTACTCTGCGCCAGCCTTGATTTCAATGTATCTCATGATCCCTCAAGTCTAAACTCCAGTCTGAATATATGCACTCATTACCTTTACAGCTGATGCTTGGGGGTCCATGATAACATTTTAAAAGATTTTAACCTCAGAGATATGAATTTGGAGCTCAGCCTCAAAGTAATTTTGTCCACTTTGAAGAATGGACGGCGCAGTCCTAACAGTTGAGGATAATCCTGCTGCAACTCACAAGACCGTTTCCATTAGATTCAGGCTGGGTCAAGGTAAACAAATTACTTCGGAGGAACTGGAGTATGGAAAAGTATTTCCAGCCCTGCGGCGCTTGAGGTGGCTGTAAATTTGGGAGAAAGATTTCCAGAACTGGCAAAATGCACCAGTTGTGAATCAATCAATGGACGGAGATATGATGCAAATTGTACATCAGGAGGCAAGTTAAAATAACGAAGTCAATAATGATGAAGGTGATGTGAGATTGAAGCTGCAGATAGAGTTCACAACAATAAATACATTCAATTGACCACAAGTTTGATAGCTGGATTGATAGCATGATACAAAGCTAATTATCAAAACAGATTAGGCAATCCAAGCCGCAAGATTGAGTTCGGAAGATAGAGGAGGAGAGCAGTCACCAGCCTTTACAAGTGCCTGTATAAGTGCAATAGCCCCATGTGTGCAGGAGGGTTTCCTGACACAATATGTAGACAGGCCAACAAGAGGTGAGGCCATACTGGATTTGGTTCTGGGTAACGAACCAGGCCAGGTGTTAGAATTGGAGGTAGGTGACCACAATTCGGTGACTTTTACTCTAGTGATGGAGAGGGATAAGTGTGCACTGCAGGGCAAGAGTTATAGCTGGGGGCAGGGAAATTATGATGCGGTGAGGCACAACCTAGGATGCGTGGCTTGGAAAAGTAGGCTTCAAGGCATGGGCACAATTGATATGTGGAGCTTGTTCAAGGAGCAACTATTGAGTGTCCTTGATAAGTATGTACCTGTCAGGCAGGGAGGAAAGGATCGTGTGAGGGAGCCGTGGTTTGTGGGCGGCACGGTGGCACAGTGGTTAGCACTGCTGCCTCACAGCGCCAGAGACCCGGGTTCAATTCCCGCCTCAGGCGACTGACTGTGTGGAGTTTGCACGTTCTCCCCGTGTCTGCGTGGGTTTCCTCCGGGTGCTCCGGTTTCCTCCCACAGTCCAAAGATGTGCAGGTCAGGTGAATTGGCCATGCTAAATTGCCCGTAGTGTTAGGTAAGGGGTACATGTAGGGGTACGGGTGGGTTGCGCTTCGGCGGGTCGGTGTGGACTTGTTGGGCCGAAGGGCCTGTTTCCACACTGTAAGTAATCTAATCTAAGAAAATAAGGAATTGGAATCCCTTGTTAAATGGAAGAGGGCGGCCTATGTAAAGATGAGGCGTGAAGGTTCAATTGGGGCGATTGAGAGTTATAAGGTAGCCAGGAAGGATCTGAAGAGAGAGCTAAGAGCAGCAAGGAGGGGACATGAAAGGTCCTTAGTTGGTAGGATTAGGGAAAACCCTAAGGCTTTCTATAGGTATGTCAGGAATAAAAGAGTGACTAGGGTAGGAATAGGTCCAGTCAAGGATAGTAGTGGGAAGTTGCGTGTGGAGGCTGAAGAGGTTGGGGAGACACTGAATGAATACTTTTCGTCAGTATTCACTCAGGAACAGGACATTGTTGCCGATGTGAATATTGAGTCACAATTAATTAGAATGGACGGCTTTGAGGTATGTAGGGAAGAGGTGTTGGAAATTCTGGAAAGGGTGAAAATAGATAAGTCCCGTGGGCCTGATGGCATTGAGTTCCGGAGCCCTGAGGTCATGTTGCAGTTGTATAAGACTCTGGTGCGGCCACATCTGGAGTATTGTGTGCAGTTTTGGTCACCATACCATAGGAAGGATGTGGAGGCACTGGAACGGGTGCAGAGGAGGTTTACCAGGATGTTGCCTGGTATGGTAGGAAGATCGTATGAGGAAAGGCTGAAGCACTTGGGGCTGTTTTCATTGAAGAAAAGAAGGTTTAGGGGTGACTTGATAGAGGTGTACAAGATGATTAGGGGTTTAGATAGGGTTGACCATGAGAACCTTTTTCCACGTATGGAGTCAGCTATTACGAGGGGGCATAGCTTTAAATTAAGGGGTGGTAGGTATAGGACAGATGTTAGGGATAGATTCTTTACTCAGCGAGTCGTGAGTTCATGGAATGCCCTGCCAGTAGCAGTGGTGGACTCTCCCTCTTTATGGACATTTAAATAGGCATTGGATAGGCATATGGAGGATAGTGGGCTAGTGTAGGTTAGGTGGGCTTGGATCGGCGCAACATCAAGGGCCAAAGGGCCTGTACTGCGCTGTATTTTTCTATGTTCTATGTTCTATGATAATCACCATCAGATATTCATGCAAGGGCAACATCTTTGTAAGAGTCAGCACATCCAGAATCATTGAAGCAGATAGGAGAAGAGAAAGCAGTGGTTTAAACACTGGGATTTATGAACTGAATGTTTTTAACTATTCTATGCTCAATACTTATTTTTGCTGTCTCTAATACAAAAGGATGCACACATGTAACAGTACACAAACAGTCAACAAGTGTTAAAAAATGGTTTAAAAATGCCTGTGCTGAGCCTGATACATGAGCTCCCATGGACTGGCAAATGCCTGACCTTGACAGCTCTAGCTTCGGGATGTACAACTTGTGCCATATTCAGCTTACAAATGGACATTTCTGAATTTCTGAGTTCGAAAATGGTCTCCATGTCAATCGCATTCGTTCTGGTCACTGCCGAGCTTTGGTTCGAGCTCAAATATAGTCAAGTGTGAGTCGGCTGGCACAGTTTCCTACATGAGCAGCTACGTTTTAAAAAAGTTCCTTTGTCTGTGAAGCTCTTTGGGACATTCCTTGAGGTTGTGAAAGGTGTTATATAAATGTAGATCTTTCTTTTTCTACAATGGAAGTTAATGGCAACACAGCAGCCTGGTTCAATTTAGATGAAATATGTGATTGAGCAGAGTATTGTTCTCTGCAAAATTCAGACTACTTCTGACGTCGAACAAGCAAAAAAATAGCCAGTATAAATAGAACAGTTCAGGTGGGAGCAGCTGCACTTCACGGGCCAGTGCTCAATTGATCTCATCGGCAGTAACTTCACAAAGGGGCTTCTTTGTTTTGAAATCTAATTTCACCATGACAGGCCAACATTCTCCTCTCTGAGTTAAAAATCACACAACACCAGGTTATAGTCCAACAGGTTTAATTGGAAGCACACTAGCTTTCGGAGCGACACTCCTTCATCAGGTGGTTGTGGAGGTAGAGATCATGAGGGGGATATACTGGAGGTTCCAGTTTTAACCCACTTCAGTCAGACAATGGGGTGCTTGGGAGTGGATTGAAATCAAGTTCAAGGATCTGTTGTGTTGAGCACACCAGTCTTGCTGCTGATTTGACTGGCTTCAAGATGGCTGCCTAGCCCAGAGATGTCAGGGGGGTGTAACCACGGAGGCAAAGTCACCGTCTGAGGGTGTGACTTTGGGCACCTTAGTCAATGCAGGGTCAAAGGCTGAAAAACCTCCCGAGGAAGTTGGAGCTGCCCAAACAAAGATAGACAGTGACCTTTTAATAGCTCTGTGGGGAGCAGTGGGGAGGGAAAGGAGGAGGAGGTGAGGAAGGAAGGGAGAGAGGGAGAGAAGAGGCGAGGTGGAAGAGAAGGAGATGAAGCAGATGGAGTTGGAGGGTGAGGGGGAAATGGATGTGGAGAAGGGACAGCAGGAATGGAGGAGGAGAAAGGATGGAGAAAAAGGGAAGGGGAGGAATGGAAGAAGGGGAGGGGAGGAAATGGAAGAAGGGAGGCGGAGTTGGTGGGGACAGGGTGGAGGAAACTAAGGGGAGGGGTGAGTGGAGGGGTAGGATTTGGAGGATGAGGTGGAAGAGGGAAAGGGAGGGAGAGAGGACGACGATGGCAGAAGAGGTGAAGTGGTCTCAGGGCTTGCTTGACCTCAGACAGTAGAGGATAACCATTGGTGAGTCAAGTGGGAGTAGGCTTTAGTATCAATTAAGACATGAGTTATTGCATAGCAGCAATCAGGGATAGCTTCTATTGGTCTGATAGGCATTAATACTGAGACTATGATGAGACCTCAACATCTATCTCCCTCACCTTCCAGGGCTGTTCTCCCTTTCCTCATCCAAGTCCTTGTGACATCATCAGATTGGATGGAGCTTGATGCAGTACTCAGCATTAACCCTTTCAGAGCTAAACACCTTATGCAGTTGTAAAGGGCTGTTTTGTTTTTGTTGGGTTTCAACAATGGCCAGGTTAACAATGCAGAGACCCCATGCCCAGGCTGCTACTTCAGTGAGAAAGTTTTAGCTTTAGGTGACTTACAAGGCTCCTGTGCCTGGAGACTCCAGCTCTCTGAATGTCAGTAAGCAAGTGGAAGTCAGCACTTTTGGGTGTTGAGATACCCAACTGTAAACCTTAAAATAAATGGAAAAACTTGGTGGGCTGCTGGATACTGCTGAGAAAACAGCCACAAGAATCCAGAAATACAGACTGGGGACTATAGGGCATTGTAACTCTGGAGCATGGAACCCACATCCAGCCCAGTACTGCAGTCTGGCACTGTGTACTGGTGCACTGTCAGATGTGACATTAAAACACAGGCCCTGCCTGTCCTCTTAGGCAATTGTAAAAGTTCACTGTGGGCAAAAGGACAAGAGAATTATTGCTTGGTGAGCAGGCTAATAATAATCCTTCAACCAACACAGATCTAATTACAGCTTGGGGTATCTTGCAGTGCAAGGATCCTCTTCCATGCTTCATACTTCGGTTAAGTGACTGCATTGCCTGTAAAGTGCTTCATGAGGTTTCATAGTCACAAATTCATGAAATTCACCCTCCGAAACTCCATCCTTACCAGCATTCACACTCCAAAACCCCACCCTCACCACCGTTTACCCTCTTAAACCCCAACCTCACTACCATTCACCCTCCGAAACCCACCCTCACCACCGTTCACCCTCGTAAACCCCATCCTCAACACCGTTCACCCTCTTAAACCCCACCCTCACCACCATTCACCCTCCTAAACCCCATCCTCACCACCATTCACTCTCCTAAACCCCACCTTCACCACCATTTACCCTCCAAAACGCCGCTCTCACCAGCATTTACCCTCTTAAACACCATCCTCACCACTGTTCACCCTCCTAAACCCCACCCTCACTACCATTCACCCTCCTCACTCCCACCCTCAGCACCGTTCACCCTCCTAGACCCCATCTTCACCATCATTCACCCTTCCCAACAACTACCATCACCACTGTTCACCCTCCTAAACCCCATCTTCACCACCATTCACCCTCCTAAACCCCATCTTCACCACCATTCACTATCCTAAACCCCATCCTCACCACCGTTCACCCTCCTAAACACCATCTTCATCACCATTTACCCTCCTAAACCCCATCTTCACCACCACCTTCACCACCCTCACCAGTGTTCCCCCTCCTAAACCCCACCCTCACCACTGTTCACCCTCTTAAACACCATCCTCACCATCGTTCACCCTCCTAAACCCCATCCTCACCATCGTTCACCCTCCTAAACTCCATCCTCACCGCCTTTCGCCCTCCTAAACCCCATCTTCACCACGGTTCACCCTCTTAAACACCATCCTCACCACCATTCACCCTCCTAAACCTCACCCTTACCACTATTCAGCCTCTTAAACCCCATTCTCAGCACCATTCACCTTCCTAAACCCCATCCTCACCATCGTTCACCCTCCTAAACCCCATCTTCACCATCATTCACCCTCCTACACCCCATCTTCACCACCATTTACCCTTCTAAACTCCATCCTCACCACCGTTCACCCTCCTAAACCCACCCTCACCACTGTTCACCCTCGTAACCCCATCCTCACTATCATTCACCCTCCTAAACCCCACCCTCACCACCGTTCACCCTCCTAAACTCCATCCTCACCACCATTCACCCTCCTAAACCCCACCCTCACCACTGTTCACCCTCCTAAACTCCATCCTCAACACCGTTCACCCACTTAAACCCTACCCTCACCACCATTCACACTCCTAAACCCCATCCTCACCACCATTCACCCTCCTAAACCCCACCCTCACAAACATTTACCCTCCTCACTCCCACCCTCTGCACGGTTCACCCTCCTAGACCCCATCTTCACCATCATTCACCCTTCCCAACAACTGCCATCACCACTGTTCACCCTCCTAAATCCCACCCTCACCACCGTTCACCCTCCTAAACCCCACCCTCACCACCATTCACCCTCTTAAACTCCATCCTCACCACTGTTCACCCTCCTAAACCCCACCCTCACTACCATTCACCCTCCTTACTCCCACCCTCTGCACCGTTCACCCTCCCAGACCCCATCTTCACCATCATTCACCCTTCCCAACAACTGCCATCACCACTGTTCACCCTCCTAAACCCCATCTTCACCACCATTCACCCTCCTAAACCCCATCCTCACCACCGTTCACCCTCCTAAACCCCATCCTCACCACCGTTCATCCTCCTAAATCGCTCCCTCACCACCGTTCACCCTCCTAAACCCCATCCTCACCACCGTTCGCCCTCCTAAATCCCACCCTCACCACCGTTCACCCTCCTAAACCCCACCCTCACCACCATTTACCCTCCTAAACCCCATCTTCACCATCATTCACCCTTCCCAACAACTGCCATCGCCACTGTTCACCCTCCTAAACCCCATCCTCACCACCTTTTGCCCTCCTAAATCACACCCTCACCACCGTTCACCCTCCTAAACCCCACTCTCACCACCGTTCACCCTCCTAAACCCCAACCTCACCACCATTTACCCTCCTAAACCCCATCTTCACCACCATTCACCCTTCCCAACACCCACCTTCACCACCCTCACTACCGTTCACCCTCCTAAACTCTATCCTCACCACTGTTCACCCTCTTAAACACCATCCTCACCACCATTCACCCTCTGAACCCCACCCTTACCACTATTCAGCCTCTTAAACCCCATCCTCACCACCATTCACCCTCCTAAACCCCACCCTCACCACCGTTCACCCTCTTAAACTCCATCCTCACCGCCGTTCACCCTCCTAACCCCCATCTTCACCCCCGTTCACCTTCCTAAACCCCATCCTCACCACCGTTCACCCTCCTAAACCCCACCCTCACCACCGTTCATCCTCCTAAATCCCACCCTCACCACTGTTCTCCCTCCTAAACCCCATCTTCACCACCATTCACCCATCCCAACACCCACCTTCACCACCCTCACTACCGTTCTCCCTCCAAAACTCCATCCTCACCACTGTTCACCCTCTTAAACACCATCCTCACCACCTTTCACCCTCCGAACCCCACCCTTACCACTATTCAGCCTCTTAAACCCCATCTCACTACTGTTCACTCTCCTAAATCCCACCCTCACCACCGTTCACCCTCCTAAACCCCACCCTCACCACCGTTCACCCTCCTAAACTCCATCCTCACTGCCGTTCACCCTCCTAAACCCCATCTTCACCACCATTTACCCTCCTAAACCCCATCTTCACCACCATTCACACTTCCCAACACCCACCTTCACCACCCTCACCACTGTTCTCCCTCCTAAACTCCATCCTCACCACTGTTCTCCCTCTTAAACACCATCCTCACCACCGTTCACCCTCCTAAACCCCACCCTCACCACCGTTCACCCTCCTAAACTCCATCCTCACCGCCTTTCATAGAACATAGAACATAGAACATAGAACAATACAGCACAGAACAGGCCCTTCGGCCCACGTTGTTGTGCCGAACATCTAACCTAGATTAAGTACCCATCCATGTACCTATCCAAATGCCGCTTAAAGGTCGCCAATGATTCCGACTCTACCACTCCCACGGGCAGCGCATTCCATGCCCCCACCACTCTCTGGGTAAAGAACCCACCCCTGACATCTCCCCTATACCTTCCACCCTTCACCTTAAATTTATGTCCCCTTGTAACAATCTGTTGTACCCGGGGAAAAAGTTTCTGACTGTCTACTCTATCTATTCCTCTGACCATCTTATAAACCTCTATCAAGTCACCCCTCATCCTTCGCCGTTCCAACGAGAAAAGGCCGAGAACTCTCAACCTATCCTCGTACGACTTCCTCTCCATTCCAGGCAACATCCTGGTAAATCTTCTCTGCACCCTCTCCAAAGCTTCCACATCTTTCCTAAAGTGAGGCGACCAGAACTGCACACAGTACTCCAACTGTGGCCTAACCAAAGTCCTGTACAGCTGCAACATCACTTCACGACTCTTGAATTCAATCCCTCTGCTAATGAACGATAATACTCCATAGGCCTTCTTACAAACTCTATCCACCTGAGTGGCAACCTTCAAAGATCTATGTACATAGACCCCAAGATCCCTCTGTTCCTCCACCTGACTAAGAACCCTACCATTAACCCTGTATTCCGCATTCTTATTTGTTCTTCCAAAATGGACAACCTCACACTTGGCAGGGTTGAACTCCATCTGCCACTCCTCAGCCCAGCTCTGCATCATATCTAAGTCCCTCTGCAGCCGACAACAGCCCTCCTCACTGTCCACAACTCCACCTATCTTCGTATCATCTGCAAATTTACTGACCCACCCTTCGACTCCCTCATCTAAGTCATTAATAAAAATTACAAACAGCAGAGGACCCAGAACTGATCCCTGCGGAACTCCACTTGTAACTGGGCTCCAGGCTGGGACACCCGGACCAACCAACCCAACCACCCTGTAGCTCAACATTTCAATTCCCCCTCCCACTCCACCAAGGATATGCAGGTCTTTGGACTCCTCCATCGTCAGACCACAACAAAACGATGGTTGGAGGAAGAACGCCTCATCTTCCGGCTAGGAACCCTCCAACCACAAGGGATGAACTCGGATTTCACCAGTTTCCTCATTTCCCCTCCCCCCACCCTGTCTCAGTCAAATCCATCAAATTCAGCACCGCCTTCCTAACCTGAGATCTTCTTCCCGACCTCTCTGCCCCCACCCCAGTCTGACCTATCACCCTCACCTTGACCTCTTTCCACCTATCACATTTCCGACGCCCCTCTCCCAAGTCCCTCCTCCCTACCTTTTATCTTAGCCTGCTGGACAAACTTTCCCCATTCCTGAAGAAGGGCTTATGCCTGAAACGTCGATTCTCCTGTTCCCTGGATGCTGCCTGACCTGCTGCGCTTTTCCAGCAACACATTTCCAGCTCTGATCTCCAGCATCTGCAGACCTCACTTTCTCCTCCAGGCTGAATATTTACCATCTACCACCACTCTCTGCCTTCGACCGGTTAGCCAGTTTTCTATCCAATTGGCCAAATTTCCCTCTATCCCATGCCTCCTGACTTTCCGCATAAGCCTCCCATGGGGAACCTTATCAAATGCCTTACTAAAATCCATGTACACTACATCCACTGCTCTACCCTCATCCACATGCTTGGTCACCTCCTCGAAGAATTCAATAAGACTTGTAAGGCAAGACCTACCCCTCAGAAATCCGTGCTGGCTGTCCCTAATCAAGCAGTGTCTTTCCAGATACTCATAAATCCTATCCCTCAGTACCCTTTCCATTACTTTGCCTACCACAGAAGTAAGACTAACAGGCCTGTAATTCCCGGGGTTATCCCTATTCCCTTTTTTGAACAGGGGCACAACATTCGCTACTCTCCAGTCCCCTGGTACCACCCCCGTTGCCAGTGAAGACGAGAAGATCATTGCCAACGGTACTGCAATTTCCTCTCTTGCTTC
Organism: Chiloscyllium plagiosum; assembly: GCF_037043375.1. NCBI lineage: Eukaryota > Metazoa > Chordata > Chondrichthyes > Orectolobiformes > Hemiscylliidae > Chiloscyllium > Chiloscyllium plagiosum. The sequence continues at coordinate 86,986,392 of NW_028270149.1, read as the reverse complement.
CCACATAATCCTAGGATATATCCCGTCAGGCCCGGGGGACTTGTCTATCCTCAAGTTGTTCAAAATGTCCAACACATCTTCCTTCCTAACAAGTATCTCTTCTAGCTTACCAGTCCATTTCACACTCTCCTCTTCTACAATACGGTCCCTCTCGTTCGTAAATACTGAAGAGAAGTACTTGTTCAAGACCTCTGCTATCTCTTCCGACTCAATACACAGTCTCCCACTACTGTCCTTGATCGGACCTACCCTCGTTCTCGTCATTCTCAGGTTTCTCACATACGCATAAAATGCCTTGGGGTTATCCTTGATCCTATCCGCCAACGATTTTTCATGCCCTCTCTTAGCTCTCCTAATCCCTTTCTTCAGGTCCCTTCTGGCTATCCTGTATCCCTCCACTGCTCTGTCTGAATCCTGTTTCCTCAACCTTATGTAAGCCTCCTTCTTCCTCTTTACCAGACATTCAATCTCTCTCGTCAACCAAGGCTCCCTCACACGACCATTTCTTTCCTGCCTGATAGGTACATACATATCATGGACACGTCGTATCTGCTCTTTGAAAAAGTTCCACCTTTCCACCACATCCTTCCCTGACAGCCTATGCTCCCAACGGTTTCACCCTCCTAAACCCCATCTTCACCACGGTTCACCCTCTTAAACACCATCCTCACCACCATTCACCCTCCTAAACCCCACCCTTACCACTATTCAGCATCTTAAACCACATCCTCACCACTGTTCATCCTCCTAAATCCCACCCTCACCACCGTTCACCCTCCTAAACCCCACCCTCACCACCGTTCACCCTCTTAAACTTTATCCTCAACACTGTTCACCCTCCTAAACCCCACCCTCACTACCATTCACCCTCCTCACTCCCACCCTCTGCACCGTTCACCCTCCTGGACCCCATCTTCACCATCATTCACCCTTCCCAACAACTGCCATCACCACTGTTCACCCTCCTAAACCCCATCTTCACCACCATTCACCCTCCTAAACCCCATCCTCACCACCGTTCACCCTCCTAAATCCCACCCTCACCACCGTTCATCCTCCTAAATCTCTCCCTCACCACCGTTCACCCTCCTAAACCCCATCCTCACCACCGTTCGCCCTCCTAAACCCCACCCTCACCACTGTTCGCCCTCCTAAACCCCACCCTCACCATCGTACATCCTCCTAAATCCCACCCTCACCACCGTTCACCCTCCTAAACCCCACCCTCACCAACATTTATTCTCCTAAACCCCATCTTCACCATCATTCACCCTTCCCAACAACTGCCATCACCACTGTTCACCCTCCTAAACCCCATCTTCACCACCATTCACCCTCCTAAACCCCATCCTCACCAACGTTCACCCTCCTAAACCCCATCCTCACCACCGTTCATCCTCCTAAACCCCACCCTCACTACCGTTCACCCTCCTAAACGCCACCCTCACCACCATTTACCCTCCTAAACCCCATCTTCACTACCGTTCACCCTCCTCACTCCCACCCTCTGCACCGTTCACCCTCCTAGACCCCATCTTCACCATCATTCACCCTTCCCAACAACTGCCATCACCACTGTTCACCCTCCGAAACTCCATCTTCACCACCATTCACCCTCCTAAACCACCATCCTCACCACCGTTCACCCTCCTAACCCCCACCCTCACCGCCATTTACCCTCCTAAACCCCATCTTCACCACCATTCACACTTCCCAACACCCACCTTCACCACCCACACCACTGTTCTCCCTCCTAATCTCCATCCTCACCACGGTTCACCCTCTTAAACACCATCCTCACCACCATTCACCGTCCTAAACCCCACCCTTACCACTATTCAGCCTCTTAAACCCCATCCTCACCACCGTTCACCCTCCTAAACCCCATCCTCACCACCTTTCACCCTCCTAAACCCCATCTTCACCACGGTTCACCCTCTGAAACCCCATCCTCACCACCGTTCACCCTCCTAAACCCCATCCTCACCACCGTTCACCCTCCTAAACTCCTTCCTCACCGCCTTTTACCCTCCTAAACCCCATCTTCACCACGGTTCACCCTCCTAAACTCCATCTTCACCACCATTCACCCACCCTTACCACTATTCAGCCTCTTAAATCCCATCCTCACCACCGTTCACCTTCCTAAACCCCATCCTCACCATCGTTCACCCTCCTAAACCCCACCTTCACCATCATTCACCCTCGTAAACCCCATCCTCACCACCATTCACCCTCCTAAACCCCACCCTCACCACCGTTCACCCTCCTAAACCCCATCCTCAACACCGTTCACCCTCTTAAACCCCACCCTCACCACCATTCACACTCCTAAACACCATGCTCAACACCGTTCACCCTCCTAAACCCCACCCTCACCACCATTTACCCTGTTAAACCCCATCCTCACCACTGTTCACCCTCCTAAACCCCACCCTCACTACCATTCACCCTCCTCACTCCCACCCTCTGCACAGTTCACCCTCCTAGACCCCATCTTCACCATCATTCACCCTTCCCAACAACTGCCATCACCACTGTTCACCCTCCTAAACCCCATCTTCACCACCATTCACCCTCCTAAACCCCATCTTCACCACCGTTCACCCTCCTAAACCCCACCCTCACCACCGTTCACCCTCCTAAACCCATCTTCACCACCATTCGCCCTCCTAAACCCCATCCTCACCACCGTTCATCCTCCAAAACCCCATCCTCACCACCGTACATCCTCCTAAATCCCACCCTCACCAACGTTCGCCCTCCTAAACTCCACCCTCACCACCGTTCATCCTCCTAAACCCGACCGTCACCACCGTTCATCCTCCTAAACCCGACCGTCACCACCGTTCATCCTCCTAAACCCCACCCTCACCACCGTTCACCCTCTTAAACTGCATCCTCAACACTGTTCACCCTCCTAAACCCCACCCTCACTACCATTCACCCTCCTCACTCCCACCCTCTGCACCATTCACCCTCCTGGACCCCATCTTCACCATCATTCACCGTTCCCAACAACTGCCATCACCACCGTTCACCCTCCTAAACCCCATCTTCACCACCATTCACCTTCCTAAACCCCATCCTCACCACCGTTCACCCTCCTAAATCCCACCCTCACCACCGTTCATCCTCCTAAATCTCTCCTTCACCACCGTTCACCCTCCTAAACCCCATCCTCACCACCGTTCGCCCTCCTAAACCCCACCCTCACCACTGTTCGCCCTCCTAAACCCCACCCTCACCATCGTACATCCTCCTAAATCCCACCCTCACCACCGTTCACCCTCCTAAACCCCATCTTCACCATCATTCACCCTTCCCAACAACTGCCATCACCACTGTTCACCCTCCTAAACCCCATCTTCACCACCATTCACCCTCCTAAACCCCATCCTCACCAACATTCACCCTCCTAAACCCCATCCTCACCACCGTTCATCCTCCTAAATCCCACCCTCACCACCGTTCACCCTCCTAAACCCCACCCTCACTACCGTTCACCCTCCTAAACGCCACCCTCACCACCATTTACCCTCCTAAACCCCATCTTCACTACCATTCACCCTTCCCAACACCCACCTTCACCACCCTCACTAGCGTTCTCCCTTCTAAACTCTATCCTCACCACTGTTCACCCTCTTAAACAGCATCCTCACCACCATTCACCCTCCGAACCCCACCCTTACCACTATTCAGCCTGTTAAACCCCATCCTCACCACCGTTCACCCTCCTAAACCCATCTTCACCACCATTCGCCCTCCTAAACCCCATCCTCACCACCGTTCATCCTCCAAAACCCCATCCTCACCACTGTACATCCTCCTAAATCCCACCCTCACCAACGTTCGCCCTCCTAAACTCCACCCTCACCACCGTTCATCCTCCTAAACCCGACCGTCACCACCGTTCATCCTCCTAAACCCGACCGTCACCACCGTTCATCCTCCTAAACCCCACCCTCACCACTGTTCACCCTCTTAAACACCATCCTCACCACCATTCACCCTCCGAACCCTATCCTTACCACTATTCAGCATCTTAAACCACATCCTCACCACTGTTCATCCTCCTAAATCTCACCCTCACCACCGTTCACCCTCCTAAACCCCACCCTCACCACCGTTCACCCTCTTAAACTGCATCCTCAACACTGTTCACCCTCCTAAACCCCACCCTCACTACCATTCACCCTCCTCACTCCCACCCTCTGCACCATTCACCCTCCTGGACCCCATCTTCACTATCATTCACCCTTCCCAACAACTGCCATCACCACTGTTCACCCTCCTAAACCCCATCTTCACCACCATTCACCCTCCTAAACCCCATCCTCACCACCGTTCACCCTCCTAAATCCCACCCTCACCACCGTTCATCCTCCTAAATCTCTCCCTCACCACCCTTCACCCTCCTAAACCCCATCCTCACCACCGTTCGCCCTCCTAAACCCCACCCTCACCACTGTTCGCCCTCCTAAACCCCACCCTCACCATCGTACATCCTCCTAAATCCCACCCTCACCACCGTTCACCCTCCTAAACCCCATCTTCACCATCATTCACCCTTCCCAACAACTGCCATCACCACTGTTCACCCTCCTAAACCCCATCTTCACCACCATTCACCCTCCTAAACCCCATCCTCACCAACGTTCACCCTCCTAAACCCCATCCTCACCACCGTTCATCCTCCTAAATCCCACCCTCACCACCGTTCACCCTCCTAAACCCCACCCTCACTACCGTTCACCCTCCTAAACGCCACCCTCACCACCATTTACCCTCCTAAACCCCATCTTCACCACCATTCACCCTTCCCAACACCCACCTTCACCACCCTCACTAGTGTTCTCCCTTCTAAACTCTATCCTCACCACTGTTCACCCTCTTAAACAGCATCCTCACCACCATTCACCCTCCGAACCCCACCCTTACCACTATTCAGCCTGTTAAACCCCATCCTCACCACTGTTCACCCTCCTAAATCCCACCCTCACCACCGTTCACCCTCCTAAACCCCATCTTCACCACCGTTCACCCTCCTAAACCCCATCCTCACCACCGTTCACCCTCCCAAACCCCACCCTCACCACCGTTCATCCTCCTAAATCCCACCCTCACCACCGTTCATCCTCCTAAATCCCACCCTCACCACCGTTTACCCTCCTAAACCCCATCTTCACCACCATTCACCCTTCCCAACACCCACCTTCACCACCCTCACTACCGTTCTCCCTCCAAAACTCCATCCTCACCACTGTTCACCCTCTTAAACACCATCCTCACCACCATTCACCCTCCGAACCCCACCCTTACCACTATTCAGCCTCTTAAACCCCATCCTCACCACTGTTCACCCTCCTAAATCCCACCCTCACCACCGTTCACCCTCCTAAACCCCACCCTCACCACCGTTCACCCTCCTAAACCCCACCTTCACCATCATTCACCCTCCTAAACCCCATCTTCACCCCCGTTCACCCTCCTAAACTTCATCCTCACCACCGTTCACCCTCCTAAACCCCGTCTTCACCACCATTAAACCTTCCCAACACCCACCTTCACCACCGTTCACCCTCCTAAACACCATCTTCACCACCATTCTCCCTTCCCAACACCTACCTTCACCAGCCTAACCACCATTCATCCTCCTAAATCCCACCCTCACCATCGTTCACCCTCCTAAACCCCACCCTCACCACCATTCACCCTTCTAAACCCCGTCTTCACCACCATTCAACCTTCCCAACACCCACCTTCACCACCGTTCACCCTCCTAAACCACATCTTCACCACCATTCAGCATTCCCAACACCCACCACTACCCTCACCACTGTTCTCCCTCCTAAACTCCATCCTCACCACCGTTCACCCTCCTAAACCCCACCCTCACCATCGTTCATCCTCCTAAACCCCACCCTCACCATCATTCATCCTCCGAAATCCCACCCCCACCACTGTTCACCCTCCTAAACCCCATCTTCACCCCCGTTCACCCTCCTAAACCCCATCCTCACCACCGTTCACCCTCCTAAACCCCACCCTCACCATCGTTCATCCTCCTAAATCCCACCCTCACCACCATTTACCCTCCTAAACCCCATCTTCACCACCATTCATCCTTCCCAACACCCACCTTCACCACCTTCACTACCTTTCTCCCTCCTAAACTCTATCCTCACCACTATTCAGCCTCTTAAACCCCATCCTCACCACCGTTAACCCTCCTAAACTCCTTCCTCACCGCCGTTCACCCTCCTAAACCCATCTTCACCCCCGTTCACCCTCCTAAACCCCATCCTCACCATCGTTCACCCTCCTAAACCCCACCCTCACCACCATTCACCCTTCTAAACCCCATCTTCACCACCATTCAACCTTCCCAACACCCACCTTCACCACCATTCACCCTCTTAAACACCATCTTCACCACCATTCACCCTTCCCAACACCTACCTTCACCACCCTCACCACCGTTCTCCCTCCTAAACCCCATCCTCACCACTGTTCACCCTCTTAAACACCATCCTCACCACCATTCACCCTCCTAAACCTCACCCTCACCACTATTCTGCCTCTTAAAATCCATCCTCACCACTGTTCACCCTCCTAAAGCCCACCCTCAACACCGTTCACCCTCTAAACCCCATCCTCACCACCGTTCACCCTCCTAAATCCCACCCTCACCATCATTCACCCTCCTAAACCCTATCCTCAGCACCGTTCACCCTCCTACATCCCACCCTCACCACCGTTCACCCTCCTAAACCCCATCCTCACCATCGTTCACCCTCCTTACCCCCACCCTCACCACCATTCACCCTCCTAAACCCCATCTTCACCACCATTTCCCCTCCTAAACCCCACCTTCACCACCATTCACCCTTCACAACACCCACCTTCACCACCATTCACCTTCCTGAAGCCCATGATCACAATATTTCCCTTTATTGAGGATTGGGATAACTGGCCCTTCATCAGTGTGAGTATCTCAGATGTTCTTCCTACTTCCCAGCAGATCAGATCTGGATATCCGAAGGTGGCCACATCAGTGTGCTGCGGGAGCTATGAACTGCTTGTCCATGCTTGAGCCCAGGGTTAGTCCAGATCATCATAATGCTCCTTCTCCATAACCATGGCCCACCTGCCCACCCCTTAAATAATGAGGAACAGAGGGAAAAAAGGATGGCAAAAGAATAACGGTAAGACTTGGAAATAAATGTACAGCCTGTGCTAGAGCTCTGCTTTGAAGGATAGACGAAAGATCAAATCGCCATGTCTCATTTCATCTGCATTATTGGTTTCGCTTGTGACTGAGAAGAGCAGAGAGCATAGTGTTCTATCAAAGTCTCGCATATTCAATCTCTTGAGGTGTTAGTAAGTTTTCAAAAACACACCTGCTCAATATCAAAATCGTGAAAATATTTGAAATATCTAGAAAGGTCCTCCAATTGTTTTTATTGTTATCATAGATAACATAGCATTATTTCAGTTGTCATAGCTACCACACTAACCCGAATCTCAAATCTTAGATAATTTGGTGATAAAGTGGGAATCCTGTCCTGGAAGGAGTGGAATTGTAGTTTTGGCAAATAGCTTTGGGTTTTCCAAGATTACAACTGGATTAGAATGGTGCTGGAAAAGCACAGCAGTTCAGGCAGCATCAGAGGAGCAGGAAAATCGACGTTTTGGGCAAAAGCCCTTCATCAGGAATACAGGCAGACATCCTGAATGGTGGAGAGATAAATGAGAGGAGGTTTTACCAAGATTACAACTGGAAAGGAGATACTTGTATGATATTCAATTTGCCAGTCAGATAATTTTGTATTTTTGGTTGGGGGCAGGCCATTAAGTCTAAATAAAAATGGAACCACTCATAGCATAAGTAATTACATATTCTTTTATCAATTTTTTCACAAAGTCAAGACAACACATTCAAGGCTATACATACAACAGGTGTAAAATTAATGGAGGTTTATAAATATTTATAAATTATAAATGGTGCCTCTGAATGTGCTTTGTGACACACAACAGTGCGTCACAACATGAAGAGTGTGGCATTGAATCCACAATAATTATTTGCACATTTCCCTTGCTGATATATACAGCTGGTAAAACACAGGTTGCCACAAACATTTTTTTGCTGCACTGCACCATTTTAATTTTCTATCCGAGTTAACTTTGGGGTATTCCCACCCTGTGTGCCTACTGATTAAGAAATACAGTCCCCTCACCCAGATCCCTGCCACGTTGTACATTTGCTCGTAGATAAAAACAGGGAGCCATCAAGTTCTCTCTCAATTTGTCTGCTTGTAGTCTGGTCACCTACTGCCATCCAGTGGAAAGAGATCCAGCTAACAGAGTGGAGACAACAACCGAAGTCTCAAAGCAAGGCAGCATTCCTCTGTCCCATGGTGAATTCTGTAAACTGCAAAGTAACAGCCTCATTCATTGCAAAAGCACAGAAAGAGAGGAGCTCCCCAGTCCAGGACATGACCAGGTCTGAAGAAGAATCACTGGACTCACAACATTAACTTTGTTCTCTCTCCACAAATTATGCTGGACCTGGTGAATTTCTCGAGCACTTTTTTGCCTTTTGTTTCAGATTTCCAGCAGCCGCAGTTCTTTGTGCAGGTTTTCTGGTTTATTTTTGAGATGACAATGAATCACAGATCTGTCAGACCTCTAACCCTAACCCTAATAGAGTGGAAGTGTGTGGAGATTTCTCTCTTGGGCTGGAGATGTGAATTCATTTTGATGCCTTGTACAGCAGGCACGCTGATCTGGGTGAATGAGTGCTGGCAGGATTTTTTATAGGTGGCTGTTCTGATCACTGACTGTGAACAAATTGCACCCGACATCAATCATGTTTATTTCTGTGACAATCTTCCAATAAGACCTATTTCCTCAGTAAGTGTTCTAAACACATGTGAATACATTTCTCCCAAATGGCCAGTATGTGGAAAGGCTTGAAGAATCTAACATTGTTCTCCTTAGAATTGGGGAAATTAATTGGAAATTTCCTGCTTAATCTTAAAGCCTTGTTCTGTGTCTTCAAATGCCTGTTTGATCATTGCTTCGCCACTGATAATGAAGAGGACAGGTGTTAAACAGCATTACTGTCGATGTCCGCTTCTGGTTACACAACGCTTTTTAGAAACCCTTCTTAAATACAGAGACCAAAGCAGCACACAAATCCCAGTGTAGATTCATCAAAGCCCTGTACTTTCTCTCACCAAATGCAAACTTCGAATTTCTTGTAGAAGCACACTCTAGTCTACTGGTATATCAACATTGACAAATTTCACACCTTTGACCTAAACAATAGAAAAGAATATTTTTTTAAAAAGTGCATAAACTCACCCTTCTTCACACTATACTCCATTGCCCACTTTCTTCAACTTGTTTACATTACTTATGGGTGGCACGGTGGTTAGCACTGCTACCTCACAGCGCCAGAGATCCGGGTTCAATTCCCGCCTCAGGCAACTGTCTGTGTGGAGTTTGCACATTCTCCCCGTGTCTGCGTGGGTTTCCTCCCACAGTCCAAAAAAATGTGCAAGTTAGGCGAATTGGCCATGCTAAATTGCCCGTAGTGTTAGGTGAAGGGGTAAATGTAGGGGTCTGGGTCTGGGTGGGTTGAGGGCCGGTGTGGACTTATTGGGCTGAAGGGCCTGTTTCCACACTGTAAGTAATCTAATCTACTTTGCAGCCTCACTATCATCAAAGCTTACATCCCAATGTAACTTAGTATCATCACAAAATTAAATTCATTACTTCATCTCAATCACTAAAATAGTTTATGAATAGCAAATTTGAAAATATTGATCCTTACAACATGGCATCAGTCACAGCTTGCCAACTTGAGAATCCATACATTCTGATTCTTGCAATTAAATGTAAATACATACTTTCAATAATTGGTTAAAGACTGTCTGGGAAATATTAGAAGTCTTTGGGCTTTTCTGTATTGAGAAGGGCTACCATATGATCTCTTGGAAATTGGAGAAATTGCTATGCATTGCTTTCAAGGAGCTAAGACATGGACTATAATCCCTCAATTACTGAGAAAATCCTACCTTTGGGAGGAATACTGCCCCATACAGTTGCTTCAAAACCCTCTTGTCTTAGAATTCTGTTTTGAAGGTTGAAAAGTCAGAGCAAAGAAAACACCCCAGAACCTGCTCGTCTCTCTCACCTGAAATCCTGTTGAGACCTTCAGTAATTCAATAGAATTTACAAATACAAGTATTTCTATCTATGTGGAGAAAGTGAGGATTCCTGAAGAAGGACTTATGCCCGAAACGTCGATCCTCCTGACCTGCTGCGCTTTTCCAGCAACACATTTTTCAGCTCAGTTACTATCTGTGTGACAAAACCTGAAGGGGTGGACTGTGAACAATTCTCATCAACTCACATCCAAGTCTGTTACAATCAGAAATAGATGTTCATCAGCAATCTGCAGCTTCAACAAGAAATGCAGACATGAAAAGTCATCATATGTATTGTGTGCTTCCAGGGTCCTTACCTATAGTGCCGTGGCTTTTTCCCCCTTTTTTTAGAAATAAGACCATCATCTCTGCAGAGGTTTGTCAGCTTGTGTTGTGCCAGTGTGCTTGTAGAGAAGTTCAAAGGATATCGTGTTCATTTCGATCATAGTTAAAATGTTCATAAGATCATAAGACATAGGAGTGGAAGTAAGGCGATTCGGCCCATCGAGTCCACTTTTTCGGCCCATTGAGTCCACTCCGCCATTTAATCAGTGTTTGCCATTCACTTTCAGAATAATTTTGTTCATAATAACCAGATCATTTTGAGTTCATTAAAGAAGCCTGCTGAAGAGAAGCATTTGGCCATTTTGGTAACTGAGTCAATAAATGTTGTCGTGAACTTTGATTATCAGCTCATTACTTCCAACATAATTGAAACTCAATCTTCTATTAATGCTAATATATTTTCCCCAACTCCTGAAACCATTACATTCTATATTAATCTTCTGTGTGACCCAAGTATACTTCCACTGGTTCTCCTTCATCTGGCCTTCTAGTTACATCTTCAAAAACCTCAAGATTTCCCTATTGTAACATCAGCTCATCTGATTACACTGTGACTTTCTAGATCATTGGTAATACTTGTTTAATTAGATTCCAGCACTCGCCTAACCACTAACACTGGGGGAAACCCATGGACCTGTTAGCCTGCCTCCAGTGTTGAATGTAGGAAGCCCAGCCAAGAGTGCAGTGGAATAGTAAAGGCACAACATAACAAAAGTATAAATGAGGTTTTCAGCAGCAGAGAAGCTGAGACAGGAGTACAGTTGGATGATATCACAGCCATTTTAGTTTTAGCATGAATGTATGGTTGGACAATAACTGCATGCCATTAGATTAGATTAGATTAGATTACTTACAGTGTGGAAACAGGCCCTTCGGCCCAACAAGTCCACTCCGACCCGCCGAAGCGCAACCCACCCATACCCTTACGTTTACTCCTTACCTAACACTACGGGCAATTTAGCATGGCCAATTCACCTGACCTGCACATCTTTGGACTGTGGGAGGAAACCGGAGCACCCGGAGGAAACCCACGCAGACACGGGAAGAACGTGCAAACTCCACACAGATGGTCGCCTGAAGCGGGAATTGAACTCGGGTCTCTGGCGCTGTGAGGCAGCAGTGCTAACCACTGTGCCACCGTGTCATATTGGATCCGAGCATAAAAATGGAGATGAAAAGAATGCTTCAACTCATACGTAATCCTAGCACTAAAAGGCACTGGCCAGCTTTTTAGGACAGAGGTGAGGAGAAATCTTTTCCTTAGTCATTTGTGACTTTGGAATAACTTGCCTTAGGTGGCAGTGAATGTTAGAATTAGAGCATCACATAACAGGGAAACAGACCCTTCAGTTCAACTCATCCATGCCAACCAAGTTTTCCAAAAATAAACTAGTCCCATTTGCCTGCATTTGCACCATATCCCTCGAAACCATTCCTATTCAGATACCTGGCCAAATGTCTTTTAAATGTTGTAACTGTAGCTGCATCTATCACTTTCTCTGGCTGTTTAATTTGATCCAAATGACATATTATTTTGACCCAAGTAACCATTTGAATGCCTCAATTGAACCCACTTCCACCATATTTCCAGGCAGTGCATTTCAGATCCTAGCTACCCGTTGAGTGGAAACACTTCTTTTCCACATTACCCTTGCTTCGTTTTCAAATCACTGTAAAAACTGCACCCTCTGATTACGAGCGGGAGTCTATTCTATCCAGTCCTCTCATGACTTTGTAGAGTGCCATCAGATCTTCTCTCGGCTTTCTTCACTTCAGGGAGAACAGACCCAGCTGAAGTTTTTCATTCCTTGAACTATTCTTGTAATATGTTTCTGCGCTATCTTCAATACGTTTACATCTTTGCCAAATGATTCCAGGAACGAGAAACTTCAGTTATTATGATAGATTGGAAAAGTTGGACCTGCTCTCCTTTGAGAGAAGGCGGCTGACAGGAGATTTGAAAGTTTTTTTTTCAAAATCACGAGTGGGCTGGACACAGTAGATCGGGATAAACTGTTTCAGTTCATAAAAAAAAAGAATGAGAGGGCATAATTTTAAATTGAGAACCACATGAAAGCAAGGGTGATGTGTGAGAAAAGAAAATTTGTTCACTCTGAATATTTAGAGGATAGAATGTACTGTTTGGAAATGTGGTGGAGGTGGGTTCAATTGAGGCATTTAAGAGAGTACTTGATGATTATTTGGATGAAAATGGTGTACAGGGAATTATGGAAAAGGCAAGGGACTAGCACTGGGTAATAAAAATGGTGCAGGTATGATGGGCCAAATGGCTTTCTTCTGCATTGTAACAATTGTGAGATACACCCAGAACTGTACAAAATACTCCATCTGTGGTCTAACAGGTGCTTGATAGAAGTTCAACGTCACTCCTTTATAGGAGAAAGTGAGGACTGCAGATGCTGGAGATCCGAGCTGAAAAATGTGTTGCTGGAAAAGCGCAGCAGGTCAGGCAGCATCCAAGGAGCAGAAGAATCGAGGTTTCGGGCATGAGCTCCTACTCCTTGGATGCTGCCTGACTTGCTGCGCTTTTCCAGCAATACTTTGTCACCCCTTTATAGTCCACACCCTATTAATAAAGCTGAGAACACAGTATTTCCTGCTCTCCCCACTGTCCTGCCTCAGTGATCTGTAGACATATACAGCCAGTTTGCCCTGCTCCTGCACCCCCTTTAGTAACGTACCCACTATTTTAGAATGTCTTTCAATGTTTCTGCTACCAAAATGCATCACCTCACACTTCTCTGCATTGAACCCCATCTGCCATCTACCTGTCCGTTCCACCAATTTGGTAATCTCCTTTGAGTTCCACACTGATCGCCTATAATTTACACTTCTTTCAAATATTGTGTCATCTGCAAACTTTGAAACTATCCCTTGCACAACAAAATCTAGATTAAATATATTAGGAAAACCAAGAGTCTCAATACCAACCCTGAGGAACTCCATTGCAAACCTTTCTCTGGCCTGAAAAATATCCATTGACCATTACAAATTCCTATCACGTGGTATCTATGCTGGTTGACTCTTTACAAGCCATGGAAACAATGTAATTTACAAGTCCATGTGTGTCAGTGTATTAAATGCCTTTCTGAAACTCTATGTACATCACATCCACATTGTTACCACATCAAGCCTTTCTAATGTCTCTTCAAAACAAAACTTAGGTAAGTTACTTAAACACAATTTCCCTTTTAGCAATTCATGCTGACACTTCCTAATCAGCCCAGCTTTTTCCCTGTGGCCATCCTGTGACTTGATTCTATCCTGAATAGTAGTCTGCAGAACATTGAAGTTGAACTGATTAGTTGGTAATGGCATAGATTACCTTTACAACTTTTCTTGCACTATAATGTTTGCAATTTTCCAGTCCTTTGGCACCTCCCTTGAGTGGAAGACTGAAAGTCCCCCTGCAGTTTTCACTCTTACCTCCATCAAAATTCTTAGACGCATTTGATGCCTTGTAAACTTAAAGTACCAACAGTCTATCCAACACCTTAAGAGGCATTTGGATGGGTATATGAATAGGAAGGATTTGGAGGGATATGGGCCAGGTGCTGGCAGATGGGACTAGATTGGGTTGGGATATCTGGTTGGCATGTACGGGTTGGACCGAAGGGTCTGTTTCCATGCTGTACATCTCTATGACTCTATAACCTGCTCATCAATTTTCAACCCTTCGCGTGACAGTTTCCTTCTCTGTTACATGTCCTGGTTAGCAACTCTTTATTTGGTAAAGACAAATGGAAAGTAATCGTTTAACACCTCGGTCATGTCCCCTGCCTCCTGTTCTAATTCCCTTTTTGGTTCAGCATCAGCCCATATCTTCCGTTTACCAGTCATAGAGTCATACAGCATGGAAACAGACTCTTCCGTCCAATCGTCTATGGTGAACATAATCCCAAACTAAACTAGTCCCACCTGCCTGCTCCTGGCCCATATCCCTCCAAACCTTTCCTATTCATGTACTTATCCAAATGTCTTTTAAACATTGTAATTGCACCCACATCTTTACTATTTTTATGCTGATGGACGACTTTGGGGCAATCTGGCTGCCAGTCTTTTCTCATAATTTCTTTCTCTTATTTGTCTTTTTTTAAACTCTCACCTCTGAACCTTCAATATTCCTCTTATTATCTTGGTTCACACCTTTATGTTCTACATGAAACTTGTCATAACACATATTTTCTTCATTACCTTATTTTTTTTGTCATCTCATTTCGTCAGGGATCTTTGGATTTTTTTTATCATACTTTTTCTGTTTGAGGGAATATGCCTTGCCTACATCTGAACCATCTCCTCTTTGAAGGTAGCCAATCGTTCATTTAGTTGGTTCCACCAACTTTGCATTCCAGTCAATCCTGCCCAGCTCAATCGTTATCCTTTATGAAGTCTGCTCTCTTTCAATTGGTTTTTCTCACTCTGGGTTAATATTTGTCATTCTCCACGATCATCCCAAACCTAAACCATTATAGGAAGAATGTGCAACCTTGGGAGAAGGTTCAGAGAATATTGCCTGGTATGGAAGGAAGCTGAAAAATGTGTTGCTGGAAAAGCGCAGCAGGTCAGGCAGCATCCAAGGAGCAGGAGAATTAACGTTTCGGGCATAAGCCCTTCTTCAGGAATGCTCGAAAGGATCAGAGAGTCCAAGGACACAATCAATTTAGCTAGAGCGAAGGAACAAAAAGGGTACAGTTAGATAAGAAGGCTCATGCCCGAAACGTCAATTCTCCTGCTCCTTGGATGCTGCCTGACCTGCTGCGCTTTTCCAGCAACACATTTTTCAGCTCTGATCTCCAGCATCTGCAGTCCTCACTTTTTACTGGTATGGAAGGAAGGTCTTATGAGGAAAGGCTGAGGGACTTGAGGCTGTTTCATTAGAGAGAAGGTTGAGAGGTGACTTAATTGAGACATATAAGATAATCAGAGGGTTAGATAGGGTGGACAGTGAGAGCCTTTTTCCTCGGATGGTGATGGTTAGCGTGAGGGGACATAGCTTTAAATTGAGGGGTGATAGATATTGGACAGATGTCAGAGGTAGTTTCTTTACTCAGAGAGCAATAGGGGCGTGGAACACCCTGCCTGCAACAGTAGTAGACTCGCCAACTTTAAGGGCATTTAAATGGTCATTGGATAGACATATGGATGAAAATGGAATGTTGTAGGTTAGATGAGCTTCAGATTGGTTCCACAGGTTGGCACAACATCAAGGGCCAAAGGGCCTGTACTGTGCTGTAATGTTCTATGTACGATACAATGATTACTGTTTTCTAAATGTTCCTTCACTGTCATTTGATCGACTCGGCACATTTCAATTTCAATCAGTGCACCCTTTCTTATTGGACTGGATCCGTGATGCTGTTGGAAAGTCTCCTCCACGCAATCCATTAAGTCCTAACCATTACCGCCCCTTACACTGCCAGTATCCCTGTCTATATTTGAGTAATTGAAATTCCTCATAACTACTCCATAGCATCGCCATATATTTGTAATTGTCAAAAAATGTGGCACTGGAAAAGTGCAGCAGGTCAGGCAGCATCCGCGGAGCAGGAGGGTCAACATTTTGGGCATAAGCCTGTTCTGCTGTGCGGATGCTGCCTGACCTCCTGTGCTTTTCCAGCTCCACACTTTTTGACTCCGACTCTCCATCATCTGCCGTCTTCACCTCTTCCCACATATTTGTAATTCCTGGCAGATTTATTCTTCTACATCCTTTTCTAATAGTTTGTGATCCATAGACTACAACTAGAAATGTAACTGTACCCTTTTTGTTTCTTTGCTCTAGCCAAATTGTGTCCTTGGACTCTCTGATCGTTACCTTTCTCCAACACTGCAATGCTCTTCTATCCTTCCTTTTCCATCTTTTCTGAACAATTTATATCCAGGAATATTTATTAAAGCCAGTCCTGCCTTTCCTTGATCAACTTTGTTATCACCACAAAATCATAGTTCCATATTCCAATTTGTGCCTGTAGCTCCCCAACCTTACTTACAATACATCATGTATTCTCTTTAATTTCACCCAATTACTTGTTATCTCTATGCTAGTGTTAGTTGCATCTGTAAATATTTTGTGAACACTGGGGGATTTCTAAGGCAGAGGTGGATAGATTTTTGATGGGCAATGGAAATAAAGGTTATTGGGATCAGATGGAAATGGGGAACTCAAAATACAAGCAAAGCAACCATGATCTTACTGAATGGGGCAGCGGCTTGTGGACCGGAATGGCCTACATCTGCTCCTATTTCTTTGTTTGTGACATTGAGGTTCAGCTTCAAGGATGGGGTCAGAGCAGAAAAGTGGAATTATCTTCCCTATATTTAACTGGAAGACATTTCCACTCATCTCCAGTAGTGGTCACAGCTGAGCAGTCTGATAAGTTCAGACAACAGAGGATCACAATGGGTGGCAGTGGTGAGATTCAGTAGAGAGTGTCCTTGGGTCAAAAATCTGAATTCTCGACCTTCATTACATAGACTGCAACCAGTCCACAAACTTCTTTCTTACCTTCTCCAAGGGAGTTTATGACGGAAAATAAATGTCAGCCTTGCCAGTGACACCCACGAAAGAACAATAACAAGTGCAAAAGTCTACGGCTAATACTCACTAATAGTACATTTATTGAGGTTGATATTCACATTTATGTACAAGCTACAAATGGTTTGCAATGCTGATTCTGATTCTTGGCATGTCTGGTCAAGCAGGTTGCTTGCACCCCACACACTGTGGCACTGTCCCTGTTAAAAGAGTCGGTGAGCAGTCCTTCATTTATTCAGCAGGTTGTCAAGCTGTGACTGTAAAGAAGCCAACTGGAAAAAGAAAGGACAGTGTGTTAAATCCACAGTCTTGATGGATATCGATTATGCTTAGGCATAAACAAAATCAAACTGACAGGAGCTGTCTGCACAATGCTGACAGCTAACGCTCCTGGTTTCCTGTGCAGGGAACCGCTATACTTACTGTTCAAGAAAAGACTGCAACTGGGGAAAATGTACAGACAAAGCAGAAGGAAGTAAACACCTTCCTCACACTGTTATCCACACCAAGCAGCAAGGGAAGAACAAGTGAAAGCTGGGGGAGGTTTAGGGGAGTGGGGGAAAAGAGGTGGGATTGATGGAAAGAGCAGAGAGTGAGGAGTGAGTACAAGGGAGGTGGTGAGAGTGAGGGATAGGGAGGAGGTGGTGAGGGGAGAAAGAAGAATGAATTGACCACCAGCAGGAATGGCAATTGAATTGGAAGGATGATGGGTACAAGGCAAGGTGGGGATCAGGGACTCCTTAAAATGTCCAGTTGCTCCTTGCTGTTTGGTGTAGAGTCTACATTACCATGTACTGATCACTCAAGCTTGAGATCTTCCTAAACAATTTCAGAATCACCATAAAGACCAGCAGAATTTCAGAAAACATTTTTCTCCTTCACAGGATGTCCCAAAGTGTTTCACAATGAAGTATTTTAGAATTATTTATTGCCAGTGTTCAAATATCACAAAGAAACATAGCAACTTGTGCAAAGCAAGTTCTCAAAAACATGAATGTAGTAATGAATGGATAATCTCAACTGGTGATGATGCTCAAATATTAAACAGTAGTCAGATATGAGAGCAGAGGTGGACTAAGTTTAACCTCTCATGTGACAGACTGCACATGCTACAATGCAGAAGTCCTTCGTCACTGCACTGGGTCAGTTTACTTCGAATCTATGCTCTGATCTCTGTAGCGGAACTGGAACTATGGCCTTCAAACTCTGAAATGACAGTTAGTGCTGAGACCAGGCTGTCAAACACAGAATGCTGTACAATTGAAAAATTATATTTTGATACCAAAATATTGAAACATAATAAGGGGGCCAAGCCAAGCTGATCTGGAGGATCTTCAGTTGAGCTCCTCAGTAGAAACTCTCCTGCTATGATCCCAGCGACGTCTGGGAGCATACTCATGTCCTTCCCCGGGCCCACGTGATTTCAAATACCAATGCCTCTGGGCCCATTACACTCCATACCATTTCCTTGTCACCTCCCTGTCTCACCTGTGATTTCGATAGTACCCTGTCACCTTGCTATGTTCCTCCAGCAATGAGAGTGAGAGAGAAGAGTGAGAGAAAGAGTCAAGTGCATGCAGTTGTGATCTATAGACTGCACCTACAAATGGAATTGTACAAGAAAGTGTAAATTTTTATTTTATACAAATCTAATTTAGCTTGCAGTAGCTTTAAACTGAAAGTTACAGCTTTAATTATGTGGTTGCCAGCCTTGACTAAGCTGCTCTTTCACTGGAAACCTTGAAAAATAACTTAGTTTAAGAACAAACTGAATCTGTACCCTCATTAATTCAGACAGTCTTTTGTGTTAGAAACAGATAGAAAACATGAAACTTTATATGATTTGGCACTTGAATGCCACTTACAATAGTGCACCATGGTCTTCTGCTGCAGTGGTATTTCCTACCTCAAGGAGGGGTTCATGGTCCACCTACCCCTGGGGTGTGCCATAACATGTATAAACAAGTTTATTAAAATACCTACAATACACTGCTGTTGTCACTGCTGTAGGGAATCACAGGGAAGGAAGGCAAAGACAAGTACTTTTGCTATTTTTTTGTCTAAACGTTTTCAGCCTCCAGGAATAGATGCTTACCCCGCGACAAGAGAAGAAGCTGGTTAATTGGAGAGTATATGGTAAACAATTAAGTCTTATTCTATTCCAACGTTTCAAAGTAGTATAGCAGCTGGAAGCAGAGTTAACCAAATATATTAAAATATATTTCAGTATAAAAGTGAAGAAAATAATTAAGTAGCCCCTCATAACAATTAAAGATGGTATGACAGGTGATGTGACACATCAGCAGCATGTAGGAGTTTGTAGATATCAGCTTGGTCCACAGCAAATATAACTGTTGATTCATGCATGAGGATCCCCTCATTATTTTGCACTACATTCCATTTCCCCATTTAAAATAATAATCTTCATTCTTCCTGTCAAAGTGCAGAACTTCACATTTTCAAATATTACTTTCTATCTGCCAAAGTTTTGCCCACTTGCTTAACCTGTCTATATCCCTTGAAAGGCTCTTCCTCAGCTCTTGCCTTCCCACCTATTTTTGCATAATTCACAAATTTGGAAGCAGTGCATTCACTACAATATATAATGACTTGGATGATGGAAAATAATTGTGACCCCAGCACTGATCCACGTGGCACTCCACTAATCACAGGCTGCCATCCTGAAATGCCTTCTTTATCCCAGCTGTGATTTCTTTTACTTGGCCAAAACTCCATCTATGCTAAAACAATATCACTGACACCATCAGCTTTTACCTTATTAAGCAGGTAAATAGGATAGTGAAGGCGGCGTTTGGTATGCTTTCTTTTATTGGTCAGAGTATTGAGTATAGGAGTTGGGAGGTCATGTTGCAGCTGTACAGGACATTGGTTAGGCCACTGCTGGAATATTGCATGCAGTTCTGGTCTCCTTCCTATTGGAAATATGTTGTGAAACTTGAAAGGGTTCAGAAGAGATTTACAAGGATGTTGCCAGGGTTGGAGGATTTGACCTATAGGGTGAGGTTGAATAGGCTGGGGCTATTTTTCCCTGGAGCGTCGGAGGCTGAGGGGTGACCTTATAGAGGTTTATAAAATCATAAGGGGCATGGATAGGATAAATAGACAAAGTTTTTTCCCTGGGGTGGGAGAGTCCAGAACTACACGGCATAGGTTTATGGTGAGAGGGGAAAGATATAAAAGAGTCTTAAGAGGCAACGTTTTCACTCAGAAGGTGGTACGTGTATGGAACGAGCTGCCAGAGGAAGTGGTGGAGGCTGGTACAATCGCAACATTTAAAAGGCATCTGGATGGATATATGAATAGGAAGAGTTTGGAGGGATATGAGCCAGGTGCTGGCAGGTGGGAATATCTGGTCGGCATGGACAGATTGGACCGAAGGGTCTGTTCCTGTGTTGTACATCTCTATGACTCTAAGTAGCCTTTATGTGTGGTACCTCACTGAATGCCTTTTGGAGAGCAAAATCTCTTTCATCTTTATCTTCTCTGCTTGTTCTTCATAGAACTGTAAAAGTTTTTCAGACGAGTTTTCCCCTTCATGAAGCCATGCTGACTCTGCATTACTTTTTTTTATATATTTCTAAATGCTATGCTATTACATCCTTTGTTATAAACTTCAACATTTTTACCAGTGACTGATATTAAACTATCTGGCCTATTGTTACCCGTTTGTTGCTTCCATCCATTTTTGAATTAAAGCGTCACATTGGCAGTTTTTCAAACCTCTAGGGCTTTGCCAAAATTTAAGGGTTCCTGGAATATTACTATCTAGCAACCAACATCTCTGTAGTTACCTCCTTTAAAATCGTGGCATGGGGTGAGAGTGACAGGTCTTGACATCAAGGTCACATTCAACCAATGTGGCATCAAGGAGCCCTTGCAAAACTGGAATCAAGGGTATTGAGGGCAAACTCTCTGGTGGCTAGAGCCATACCTGACATATAGGAACACAGAACATAGAAAAGTACAGCACAGAACAGGCCCTTCAGCCCACGACGTTGTGCTGAGGATTAATCCTAATGTAAAATAAAATAAGCAAACCTACACACCCCTCAATTCACTGCTGTCCATGTATATGTCCAGCAGTCACCTTAACTGTCCCTAATGACTCTGCTTCCACTACCACTGCTGGCAACACATTTCATGCTTCACAACTCTCTGCGTAAAGAACCTACCTCTGACCTCTCCTCTATACATTTCTCCTAATATCTTAAAACTATGACCCCTCGTGCCAGTCAATCCTGTCCTGGGGAAAAGTCTCTGGCTATTGACTGTATCCATGCCTCTCATAACCTTGTATGCCTTGATCAGGTTACCTCTTTTCCTCCTTCTCTCCAGAGAGAAAAGTCTGATCTTAGTCAACCTCTCTTCATAAGGCAAGCCCTCCAGTCCAGGCAGCATCCTGGTAAACCTTCTCTGCACCCTCTCCAAGCGTCTGTATCTTTCCTATAGTAGGGCAACCAGAACTGGACACAATATTCCTAGTGTGGTTTCTCCAGGGTCTTGTAGAGCTGTAGCAAAACCTCGCAGCTCTTAAACTCGATCCCCCTGTTAATGAAAGCCAAAGCACCAAATGCTTTCTTAACAACCTATCCACTTGGGTGGCAACTTTGAAGAATCTATGTACTTGAACAGCAAGATCCCGCTGTTCCTCCACACTACCAAGAATCCTGTCTTTAATCCTATGATTGTGGTTGTTGGAGGTCAGTCATGTCAGCTCCAGGACATCTCTGCAGTTCTATGGTGTCCTATGGCCCATACATCTTCAGCTGCATTATCAATGATCTTCCCTCCATCATAAGGTCAGAAGTGATGATGTTCACTGATGATTGCACAATGTTCAGCACCATTCATGACTCCTCAGATACTGAAGCAGTCCATGTTCAAATCCAACAAGATCTGGATAATATCCAGGGTTGGGCTGACATGTGGCAAGTGACATCAGCGCCACACAAATGCCAAGTTATTATGGTCATCAATACGACCATCTAACCATCGCCCCTTGACAGTGTTACCATCACTGAATTCCCTACAATCATTGTGGGGGTTTTCATTGACCAGAAACTCAACTGAATGCACCAAATAAACACAGTGGCTACAAGAACAGGTCAAAGCTAGGAATACTGTGGCGAGTAACTCACCTCCTGACTCCTCAAAGCCTGTCCATCATCTTCAAGGCACAAGTCAGGAGTGTGATGGAATACTCTCAATACACATCCACAAGCATCCACTCCTTCCACAACCGACATTCAATAGCAGCAGTGTGTACTATCTCCAAGATACACTGCAGAAATTCACCAAAGATCCTCAGACAGCACCTTCCAAACCCTTGACCACTTCCATCCAGAAGGATAAGGGCAGCAGATATATGGGACCACCACCACATTAATGTTCCCCTTGAAGCCACTCACCATCCTGACTTGGAAATATATCATCGTTCCTTCACTGTTGCTGGGTCAAAATCCTGGAATTCCCTCACTAATGGTATTGTGGGTCATCCCACAGCAGAAGGATTGCAGTGATTCAAAAAGGCAGTTCACTATCACCTTCGCAAGGGCAACTAGCGATGGGCAATAAATGCTGGCCCAGCCAGCAAAGCCCACATCCCACAAAGAACAAATAAAATAAAATGTTAAACCTATTAGATAGATGGAACTTATCAGCTTTTAGCCATATTAGGTTCCTTAGTAGATTTTTGTCCAGCATTTATTCCCATGCTCCCCCCAAATCCCATTATTTTAGACTCTTAATTTTTCAGCATTTATGGAACGCTGTTAGTGCTGCCTATCACGACGATGGCTAAAGTATTTATTCAACTCTTCTGTCTTCTTTGGCTCTCAACTATTATGTTGCTAGCCTCATTCTCAGAGGAGGGTATGTTCACGTCACCTCTCTTTTTTACATATTTGAAGAAATTTTTACTGCCGGTTTGTATTTTACTTGGCACATTGCACTCAGTTTATTTTATTCTTTTTTTGGGTAATCTTTTGTTGGCTTTTAAAACTCCCAATCTTCTGATTTAGTATTAATAATTCCCCCATTTTATGTTTTCTCTTTCAATTTGATACCATCCTAATCTTCCATGGTTAATCATGGTCAGACTAAAACTTTTGATGTGAGTTATTAACTATTTTCTTAAATATCTTGTTCATCAACCTTCTTTGCTGCTAAACTCCTTTCCCAGTCCTTCCCAGTCAACTCAGCCCTCAATCCTACATAGTTACACTTATTTAAGTTTAGCACAGTTGTTTCTATCAAGTTTCTCACTCTCAAACTGAATGCCAAATTCCAGCAATTATGGTCAGTGTTCCCAAAGGGATCCTTTACTTGGAGATCACTTACTAAACCTGCCTCATAACACATCGCCAAATCCAAAATAGCCTGATCACCCATTGCACCCACAAGATACTGTTCTAGGAAACTGTTTGAAATACACTCTATGGCTTTCCCTTTGTGGCTATCTATGCCAATTTCATTTTCCCAATCTACATCACACATGATTAATGTATGGCCTTTTTTACATGCACTCATTATCTTCTGAATTATTCTCCGTCCTACAGAACAGCTACTGTTAGAAGCCATAGGATCATACAGCACAGAAACAGACTCTTTGGTCTAACTCATCCGCACCAACCAGACAGCCCAATGTGACCTAGTTCCAGTTGCCAGCATTTCGCCCAAATCCCTATAACCCTTCCTATTCATATACCCATCCAGATGCCTGGTAATTGTTGCAGTTGTACCAGCCTCCACAATAGAACATAGAATAATACAGTGCAGAACAGGCCCTTTCGCTCTTGATGTTGCGTCGACCTGTGAACTAATCTGAGCCCATACTCCTACACTATCCCATCATCATCCATGTGCTTATCCAAGGACTGTTTAAATGCCCCTAATGTGGCTGTGTTAACTGCATTGGCAGGCAGGGCATTCCAAGCCCTTACCACTGTCTGAGTAAAGAACCTGCCTCTGACATCTGTCTTAAATCTATCACCCCTCAATTTGCAGCTATGCTTCCTCGCACAAGCTGACGTAATCATCCTAGAAAAAAGACTCTCACTGTCCACTCAATCTAATCTTCTGATCATCTTGTATGTCTCTCTTAAAGCGCCTTTTAGCCTTTTTCTATCCAATGAGCACTTCCTATTGTAGCTTTTTCTAAACACACACACCACCTTCTGCATGAAAAGTTAGCTGTAAAATCCTTTTTAAATCATTTCCCTCCCCTCTTAAACCTATGCCCTCTTGTTCTGGTCTCCCTCACCCTAGGAACTGACCTTGAGTATTCATCCTATCCATGCTTCTCATGATCTTATAAACCTCTATAAGTCAGCCTCTGATGCTCCAGGGAAACGTAGCCCCAGCAAAACTACCTGACTGCCTTGAAATTATCCAAGTGTCCTGCCATTATTTCTTAATAATAGCTTCTAAAGTTTTCTTTATGACAAATATAAAGTTAGCTGACACATAATGCCCTGCTATCTCCTTTCCTTTTGGATTACAGGAATTAGACACTCTATCTTCCAATCTAATGGGACAAAATCTGAATCAAGGCAGTTTTGTCAAATTAAAATCAATGCATCAATTATTTCACTGGTCCCTTCTGCTAGGACCCTATGATGAAGTCTATCATGTCTGACCAATTAATTGGAGTTCACATGTGCTGTGAATAAAGAGGAACAGGTGGGTGCAAATTGTTTTTAGATTTCTAGGAGGCATTTCTATGATGCTACATCAAAGATTATTGTAGAAAATTAAAGCTTATGATATTGGCGTAGCATATTGGCATGGATAGAAGATTGGCTGGTGGCAGGAAGCAATAAGTTGGCTCAGGTTGTAAGATGTCACAAGTAGTGTGCTACAGTGATCAGTGCTGGCACATCAACTGCTTGCAATTTAGATCAAAGACTTTAATGAAGGAATGCAAAGCAAGGTTGCCAAATTTGCTGAGGTAACAAAGATAGAAAGGAAATTAAGTTGTGAAAAGGACATAACAGGTTACAAAAAGTATAAGTAGATAGATTAAGCATGTGGGTACAGTTGTGGCATATGGAGCATAATATGAAGAAAATATGAAGTTGTCCATTTTGGCAGGAGAATTTTTTTTTAAATGCCTACTATTGAAACCATGAGAGATTGCAGAACTCTGGATGAAGAGGGATCTGGGTGTCCTCATGACTGAATTATAAAAGGTTGGCATGCAATTACAACACACAGATAAGAAAACTAGTAAATTGTTATCATTTATTACAAGGTGAACTAAATATAAAAGGAGAAAGTGAGGACTGCAGATACTGGAGATCAGAGTCGAGAGTGGGGTGCTGGAAAAACACAGCAGGTCAGACAGCATCCGAGGAGTAGGAGAATCGACGTTTCGGGCAAGAGCCCTTCATCAGGTCCCCACTCTTGACTCTAAATGTAAAAGGAGGTCCTTCTTCAATTATCCAGAGCACTGATGAACCTGCATCTGGATTACTGGGCATAGTCTGGGTCACTTTATTTCAAGAAGGATATAAATACATAGGAGGCAGTTCAGAAGAGACCTAGTAGATTAATACTTGCAGCAGGCACATTGTCTGATGAGGAATGGTGTATAGAAGAGCAAGAAGTCCCTTGATTGAAACAATTTCCTAAAGGGTGTTAACAGGGAAAATGCAGGCAGGCTGTGTCCTCTTGAGAGAATCTATAATTAGGAGCACTGTTTAAGAATTAGGGGCTGCCCATTGGAATCAGAGGTTAAACAAAAACAATACTTTGAGAGTTGAGAGTGTTTGGAGCTCGCTTCCTGGAAGCAAAGTCTTTGAATACCTTTAAGGTAGAGGTAGATAGATTGTTGATAAGAGGATGAAAGGTTATCGGGCTAGGTGGGAATGCGGATTTGACTTTACTATCAGATCAACCATGATTTAATGGAATAGCGAAGCAGATCGAGGGGCTGAATAGCCTATTCCTCTTCCTGCTGAGACTGAATGTGAGCGTGAATGTGAGTGATGGAGAGATTGTGGGAGAAGAGAATAAGAGACAGAGTTGGAGACTGTAAGCAAGAGCGTGACAAACCATGTCTTTGCAGTGGGTAACAGCATGTGAGAAAGTGAGATGAGTTCTCACCTGTAGTTTCTCCTTCTCCTCCTGTTGTTTGATCTCATCAACCACAGCCTGCAGGCGATTCTGAAAGAGAAACACAGGCTGACTGAACCTGCTGGAAACATTCACTTATGATGCTATCATATGGTTGGGAGGCTGAAAGCCACCGACACTAGCCCATGACAACTGATTGAGAGCTACACAGTTTCAAATTCTTACTCCCCTTTCCCCAGAGGGGCTAACTCGCTTGCCACATCTGCAAACTCACACTTATTCCCCTGACATACACACTGTCAGTTCTCTAAAGGTGTTGACTCGCTTCCTCCCTTCCCTCCCCCCCCCCCCCCCCTCTATCTGCTGACCCTCTCTCTGTCCACTCACACCTACCCCATCAGTCACCACCCCACCACACCCTCCCACCCCCGGCAGAATGTGCTGACTCTCTCAATGCTGAAAGTGCTCTCTCACTCACTCTCTCACCTCCCCACCCCAAAGGTGCTGACTCCCTCTGTCTCCCCACCCCAAAGGTGCTGACTCCCTCTGTCTCCCCACCGAAGGTGCTGATCTCTCTCTCTCTTTCACTCTCCTCTTCCCCTTAAGCTACAGATTGTCGCTCTCCATCTGCTGAACTTGCTGAATCCCTCCCTTTCTCCCCCTCCCCCTTTAAAGTGCAGTCTCTCTCCCTCTCTCTCCCCGCCCACACCTCCTCCCCCCCACCCCCCACCCCCCACCCCCCCACTGAAGGTGCCAGGTTTCTCTCTTTCTCTCTCTCCCCCCACTGAAGGTGCCAAGCATCACTCTCGCTTCCCCCGCTGAAGATGCCAAGTCTCCCTCTCTCCCCACTGAAGGTGCCAAGTCTCTCTCTCTCTCTCTTTTCCCCCCCACCCCACTGTAGGTGCCAAGTCTCTCTCTCTCTCTCTCTCTCCCTCCCACCCTCCACTGAAGGTGCCAAGTTTCCCCCCACCAATGAAGGTGCCAAGTCCCTTTAACCCACCCCCTCCCCCACCCCACCTCCCATGCACTGAAGGCGCTAAGTCTCTCTCTCCACCCCCCCATTGAAGGTGCAAAGGTGTGCGCTCTCTCTCTCTTGCCACCCCCCCCCCTCCCCCAGCCAACACAAGGTGCCAAGCCAAGTTTCTCTCTCTCTCTCCCCCGCTCCCACTGAAGGTGCCAAGTCTCTGTCTCTCTCCCTCTCCTCCCATTGCATATGCCAAGTCTCTCTCTCTCTCTCGCCTCTGAAAATGCTGATTCTCTTTTTCTCTCTCTCTCTGGGTTCAATTCCCACACCAGCTGAGGTTACCATGAAGGACTCTCTTTCTCAACCTTTCCCCTTGTCTGAGGCATGGTGTTCCTCAGGTTAAACCACCACCAGTCATCTCTTTCTCTCTAATGACAGAACAGCCCTATGGTCTGGCAACACTATGGTGACTTCACCTTTATTTTGCCTGACTGTGCTGACACATTTCTCCCTTCCCCGAAGGAGGACAATAAGTAATTTCTAACTGGGACATCTGCCTAACACCCCTCTACTCACCTTCAATGCCAAATTCTCCACCTTCATAATAAGGTCCTCCTGTCGTTTTCTCTTCTCCTGGGTTAACTGTAATGTCTCTCTCAGTTTTTCAATCTCATACTGGAACTGCACAACTACCAGGAGACAAGAAGGAAGTTGCTGAAGTCACACTACTCAATTGACCCACATCCCTCTTGTACTCCCTTACTTCCAAACCGTTATTCGCGTAAGAAAGAAAGCCATGTTGGTTCATCTCTGGTGAAAAACAGAGTCATAGTCATAGAGTCATAGACATGTACAGCATGGAAACAGACCCTTCGGACATTTTTCTGATAGGAAGGAGACCAGAATTGTACGCAATATTCCAACAGTGGCCTAACCAATGTCCTGTACAGCCACAACATGACCTAGAAGGTGTAATGTGGTGACTGAGACAGTATAAATGCACAACAAACAGAAATCACTGGTCAGAATCTGGAGCACAGTAAACCCAATGGTATTTCACACTCACCAGGAACCGAACTACGGGTTTGCTGGGTTCAGACAGTGTGCTGATCAGCACTGAGCTCCCCCACATGCACAGATCCTGGAAAGAGTTAGGGTTTTTCAAGCAACAGGGAGGGAGAGGATCTCATTCCCCTTATGCTGAATACTTGCCCTAGCCTGGCTACCCAGAAACTGAGACATGTGTGCAAATAGATTAGATTAGATTCCCCACAGTATGGAAACAGGTCCTTCGGCCCAACAAGTCCACACTGTCCCTCTGAAGAGTAACCCACTCAGACCCATTCCCCTACCCTATATTTACCCCTGACTAATGCGCCCAACACAGCATGGCCAATTCACCTGACCTGCACGACTTTGGACGGTGGGAGGAAACCGGAGCACCCGGAGGAAACCCACGCAGACATGGGGAGAACGTGCAAACTCTACACAGTCGCCTGAGGGTGGAATCGATCCCGGATCCCTGGCGCTGTGAGGCACCAGTGCTAACCACTCAGCCACCATGCTCCAAGTAATTGTGATGCTGCCACTCTGGCCTGACATAATGGTCTCCTTCTGGCAGGGGGGAAAAGCACTGGAGAACAGTGTGTGGGAGAGGGCAGAAGAGATAGTGAGTGCCCTATTGTGTGTGAACTAGACACAGCACTGACATTACCCATTTGGTTTGATTCTTGCTTTGGTTGCATTTGAGCATCAGTTTCTTCGAGTTTCTGTTGCAAGCGACGGGCCAAGTCATCCTCTGAATCCATGATGTTTAGGTTCTCGTCATCATGGCGATCACCTTCATCTTCATCCTCCTCACTGCTGCTGCTGATGTCATTGAAGATCTCACGCAGTTCATCTCTCTCCACTGTAAAACACAGTGAGAAGACATGGAGCAGATACACCAGTGCTCAGGCCTCTCCTTTGCTTCTCAGTTACTGACCAGAACTAGCCTCATACAGACTCACAACAAATCCTATCTGCCGCTCTGTTTCATTGCACTGCCTCTGTCCCTGCTCCCTCTGTCTGTTCTTTACACAGTCTTGCCCTGTCCCCAAATCCCATTTACCTGGCCTTCTCTACCTCTTGCTTCCATTCATCTGAACCTTCTCTAACCCCCGACTCCATTTGTCAGACCCTTTAACCCCTTATCACCAAGTTTCAGCTTACCCCTTAAACCCAACGCCTCTGCCCTGCAACCACAACTCCAAAACTCATTCTCTCACCCCTAGTTCCCGCCAACCTATGGCCTTTCCTCTCCCCGAGTTCACTCATCGTTCCCCGACCCACTCAGCTCTTGTTCACTTCGGTACCTGCTGAGGTGTGGCCCGGCTTGTGCCCAGATGATCCTGGTGATGAGCTGTCGAGGTTTGGCAGTGAGCCCTGGTTCTCCACTTCCTTCGTTTCATCCTCTGCTATAACTTCCCACCCTGCGCACGGGCAACATTAAGGGGCATAACGCATCGACCAATGTCAATCAGACTGAAACATCTTCCCTCAGCAAACACTGGAAGAAAATAAAGCTGCGCGAGTGCCACAAACTGGACAGCAGAGGTCAGCGGACCATGAGAACTCCCTCTCGTAGTGGCTGTAAAAATGTATGCAGCAGGTTACTGCTTGTGAAGATAGACGTCTATGATTCCAACTGCTCTGGTTGAACCCAGTCTTCACCTAGCCGAAAATGAAGTGAAAGCAAGTATCTTTTTTAAAATTCCATCCTGGCCTGTGTGCATCACTGGTTGGCCAGCATTTATTGCCTAGCCTTAGTTTCCCCTGAGAAGGTGATGGCAAGCTGCCTGGACTGCCCCACAATGCCTTTAGGAAGGGAATTCCAGGATTTTGACCCAGCAACAGTGAAGGAACGATGATATATTTCCAAGTCAGGATGGTGAGTGGGTTGGAGAGGAACTTGCAACGTGTCACAATGCATCTGCCACTCTGGTCCTTCTAGATGGAAGTGATTGTAGGTTTGGAAGGTGCTGTCTAAGGCTATTCGGTGCATTTCTGCAGTGCACTGCTGCTGCTGAGCTTTGATGGTAGAGGGAGTGGATGTTTGTGGTAGTGATTGAGGTGACTTAAAATGCCCAGGGCCCATGTTACAAAACGTAAACAAACACTCCAAATTATCCATAACTCTACTCGATGTTCATCCTGTCCCTTACAAACCATCTATCAACTTTATAAATACTCAGCAGCCATGCTGACTACTCCTAATCAAACCTTGTCTTTCCAAACGCATGTATATCTTATCTCTCAGAATCTTCTCCAGTAACCTACCTACCGCAGATGTTAAGCTACTGGTGTGTTCCTAGGCTTTTTCTTTTTGCAGACCTTCTTGAATAATGGCACAACATTCACTACTCTCCAGTCTTCTGGGACCTCAGCCGTGACTAACGATGAGGCAAAAATATATCAGCCAGGGCCCCTGCAATTTCTTCTCTAGCCTCTTGCAGTGCTCTTGGATGTATCTGGTCAGCACCAGGAGATTTGTCAGCGATCACACATTCTAATACATCAAACACCTCCTCTACTGTGCTATGGACTGTCCCCAAGATATCACCACTAACATCCCCAAGTCATCATGTCTTTCTCCATGGTAAACACAGAGGAGAAAGTATTATTGAGAACCTCACACACTCCTACAGTACTACACATACGTGTCCACTTTGGTCTTTGAAGGTCCCTACTCTCTTTTTAATTGTTCTATTTCCTTTAATATACTTTAATAATTTCTTTGGATTCATCCTAATTTTCTTAGCCAAGGCTATCTCATGCTCCTTTTTGCCCTCCTGATTTCCTTCTTCAGTAAACTCCTGTATCCCCTACATTCTTCCAGGGATTCCCATGATCCCAGCTGCCTGTACCTGAGCTGCGCCTCCATTTTATTCTGGTCAAAACCTACATCAGGCAAACACATGCCAGCATATCAAATAGATGACCAGCTATTTGCTACTTTGCACAGCCCTGAAGGGTGGAAACTGGCTGCCGTGTCTCCTACATTACAACCAAATATTATGCTTTAAAAGTTTTCACAGACTATGACATGATTTGGTAATTTCTGTGGTCACACATGATGATACACACATCAGAAGGCACTACTTTTTGCCATAAATTGAAGCCCACTCCGTCTTCAAACAGAAAGGATACGGACACTGACAGCCTCAGCATCTGTGCTGAGCAGTCTCTTCACTTCCTTTTCCACATCTGGAGATTCAATGTACTAGGAACAAAAAAACAAATAATGAGGCTCCATTCTCACATTATGTTGGCTGAGATCATCAAAGATTTGATTTCATTCTGCACAAGCCATCAAATTAGTCAAGCACTGTACCACACGCCACAGATTAAGCTCAAAGTAAAACTTCCTCCAATTAGAAAGTGAGATCACTCTCTACACTGTCCCCATTGAAAACTTCAAGGACAGGTACAGC
The DNA here is from genome assembly GCF_037043375.1 of Chiloscyllium plagiosum. Taxonomy (NCBI): domain Eukaryota; kingdom Metazoa; phylum Chordata; class Chondrichthyes; order Orectolobiformes; family Hemiscylliidae; genus Chiloscyllium; species Chiloscyllium plagiosum. Next base: position 86,954,742 of record NW_028270149.1, on the reverse strand, counting down.
ATAGGGTGTAATGAGAGTACTGAAAATGTGTTGCTGGAAAAACGCAGCAGGTCAGGCAGCATCCAAGGAACAGGAGAATCGACGTTTCGGGCATAAGCCCATTCCTGAAGAAGGGCTTATGCCCAAAACTTCGATTCTCCTGTTCCTTGGATGCTGCCTGACCTGCTGCGCTTTTCCAGCAACACATTTTCAGCTCTGATCTCCAGCATCTGCAGTCCTCACTTTCTCCTGTAATGAGAGTACAGCTCAATCTACACTGTTCCCATCAAACACTCCCAGGACAGGTACAGCACGGGTTTGGATACTGAGTAGTTCACCTGGACTTAAGGTCATAAATCAGTCGTGATCTTTTTGAATGGTGGAGCTGATTGGAGAGGCTCTCAGGCCTACTATAGCTCCTGTTTTGTATGTTGTTACGTACACTGTGAAATTAAACATCCTCAGGATTTATTTACCACAGGTTAGATATACACAGCATACACTCCTACAGTTACACAGATTTTCCAAGTCCTCACCTTCTTCTTTGCAGTTTTCCGGAAGCGTCTTTTCCGGACATTCTTCAGGGGGCATGTGACTGAAATCAAAGGGAAATGGCAGCATGTCAGTCATGGTGACAATCACCTGATGAGGGAGCGTCGCTCCGAAAGCTAGTGTGCTTCCAATTAAACCTGTTGGACTATAACCTGGTGTTGTGTGATTTTTAACATGGTAACAAAAGACTGTGATTTGTTTCTCAGTATGAGTCCTACTCTCCTGTAGAACTTGAGAATGATGGTGAATTTAATACACTTGTCCAAGCTATTCAAATTTTAAATCCACTAAAGTAATTATACTACACTTCTCCGATCTCCACTTTGCTTCTGCCTGTGTACTGAACAGGCTTAGGGTACAGACCTTTTGATCTTCCTCCTATGTTGCTCACCCATGATGTCAGTATAAGGACTGGTTCAATACAATAAATAGAGAGTGAGGCACCAGAAATAGTTTTGGATTCATAGGATCACAGAATCCCTGCAGTGTAGAAAGAGGCCATTCAAGTCTACACCAATCCTCTGAAGAGCATCCTACCCAGACCCATCCCCCACCCTATCCCCATAAGCCCTGTATTTAACACGGCTAATCCAAATAGTCTGCTCATCTTTGGACTGTCGGAGGAATATGGAGCACCCAGAGGAAACCCACACAGACACGGGGAGCACATGCAAACTCCACACAGACACAAGGATCGAATCAAACCCAGTCCTTGGCGCTGTGAGGCAGGAGTAACCACTGAGTCACTCCTGCTATATGCTACTGCATCTAGTATTCCCAGATGTTCTCCCGTCCAAGTACTAACCAGGCCTGAGTCTGCTTCGCTTCTGAGATCAGGCATTTTCATACTATGATGGCAAGCCAGGTAAGAGATGAAACCACAATCTTCTGATTGATACAGGACTGAGGAGAAAATGGATCTACGGTATTGGTATATGATTGGCATAGTTCTGCTTTAAATGAACAAGACATTTGGGATTCAGATTGGAGTCAGACATATGAATTAGGGATTGATGCAGGGCTATCGAAAGACGGCAGGGTAATAGGATTAGTTCAGGATTGATACAGATCTATGGATTAATCCCACTACCCAGCTCATTCCTGAAATTTGATAGAGATCTACAAGGACAGAATGAGATAGTGGGATTGTTTTAGGATTGACACAGGGCTATGGTGACTGAGCAGGGTAGTGGGATTTCTTTGGGATTGATGCAATTGATTGATTGGGATTGATGTAAACAAGGCCATTCAAGTGTGCAGAGCGAAACAAAAAGTTGTAGTAGGAGGGGATTCTATAATTATGGGTACGGATAGCATCCTTTGAAAACAGGATCGACAGTCCTGCATGGTGTGTTGCCCACCTGGTGCCAAAGTATTGGACATCTCAGATCAGCTTGAAAGGATATTGGAGTGGGAGGGGAACATTGAGCTGTTCAGGTCCATTTTGGGACCCCCAGTACAGGCAAGAGACAAAATCTCAGCAGGGAAAACTCAGCAGGTCTGGCGCACTTTAACATACCACTGTGTATCCTAGCTGACATCATCTGTGTCAGGCTTACTGCAGTCCTCCAGCGAAGCTTAATGTAAGCTCAAGGAACAGCACCTCATTTTCCACTTGGAGACTCTGCAGCCTTCTGGGCTCCATACTGGGTTCAATAATTTTAGGGCCTGAACAGCTTCTCTCATGTCCTTACCCTAACCTCCGCACACCAAGCTTTGTCATCACATGGCTGCTACCCCAACCATCCTACTGTCCGCTACTAATGGTCCCAGTTAGCAGCTACTAATTCTCCTAGGCTGGCCGTTACCCATTCCTTGTCTGTCCAGCTGTTGTACTCTCTCTCTGGACTTCATCTCCATCTATCATTTACGCCTCTGCCACCACCCCACCTTCAGTATATATTCCAATATTTTTCTTGTTATAATCAGTTCTGAAGAAGGGTCACTGGACCCGGAATGTTAACTCTGCTTTCTCTCCACAGATGGTGCCAGACCTGTTATGTTTCTGAGCAATTGTTGTTTTTGTTTCTGATTCTGTAGTTCTTTGGGACTTTAAAAAAAAAAATGGGCAAAAGGTCCTATTAAGGGAACATCAGGAATTGGAATACAAGAACAGGACCTCAAGGATTATTTGGATTATTACCCAAGCCAAAAGCATGGCTCAGTGGCTAGCACTGCCCTCTCAGAGCGCCAGGGACCCAGGTTCGATTCCAGCCTTGCGCGACTGTCTGTGTAGAGTTTGCACATTTTGTGTCTGCGTGGGTTTCCTCCGGGTGCTCCAGTTTCCTCCCACAGTCCAAAGATGTGCAGGTCAGGTGAATTGGCCGTGCTAAATTGTCTGTAGTGTTAGGTGCGTTAGTCAGAGTGGGTTACTCTTTGGAGGTTGGTATGGACTTGTTGGGCCGAAGGGCCTGTTTCCACACTGTAGGGAATCTAATCTAATCTAATTTAATCAAATTGTCATAAAGATAAGAAAGTTTTGTCAGTAAACAGATGGCTAAAGATGGTGTGGGCAAGAGGGGTTCCATTCCATGGGGCACAGCAGCAGTATTTGGACAGGAAGGAACAAACCAACCTGGGTTTCGGATCCTCACGGAAAGGAGTTCAAACTAATTAAAGTCAGGGGAGGACTCAGCGGAGGTTAAAGTTTCCAGAACAAGGAAGAGGACAGAGAATACGGAAACTGTCAGAAATCTATCTTCAGGCACAGCAACATGGCTTTGTGCATGGGAAATCATGTCTCACTAACTTGATTAAGTTTTCTGAAGAAGTAACCAAGAGGATTGATAAGGGCAGAGCGGTAGATGTGATCCATATGGACTTCATTAAGGCGTTCGACACGGTTCCCCGTGGGACACTGGTTAGCAAGGTTAGATCTCATGGAATACAAGGAAAACAAGCCATTTGGATACAGAATTGGCTCAAAGGTAGAAGACAGAGGGTGGTGTTGAAGGGTTGTTTTTTAGACTGGAAGCCTGTGACCAGTGGAGTGCCACAAGGATCGGTGCTGGCTCCACTACTTTTCATCATTTATTTAAATGATTTGGATGTGAGCATAAGAGGTATCATTGGTAAGTTGGCAGATGACACCAAAACTGGAGGTGTAATGGACACGAAGAACGTTACCTCAGATTACAACGGGATCTTGATCAGATGGGCCAATGGGCTGAGAAGTGGCAGATGGAGTTTAATTTGGATAAATGCGAGATGCTGCATTTTGGGAAATCAAATCTTAGCAGGACTTGTACACTAAATGGTAAAGTCCTGGAGAATGTTGCTGAACAAAGAGACCTTGGAGTGCAGGTTCATAGCTCCTTGAAAGTAGAGTCACAGGTAGATAGGATAGTGAAGGCGGCATTTGGTATGCTTTCCTTTATTAGTCAGAGTATTGAGTACAGGGGTTTGGGAGGTCATGTTGCGGCTGTACACGACATTGGTTAGGCCACTGTTGGAATATTGTGTGCAATTCTGGTCTCCTTCCTATCGGAAAGATGTTGTGAAACTTGAAAGGGTTCGGAAAAAAACTACAAGGATGTTGCCAGGGTTGGAGGATTTGAGCTATAGGGAGAGGTTGAATAGGCTGGGGCTGTTTTCCTTGGAGCGTCAGAGCCTGAGGGGTGACCTTATAGAGGTTTATAAAATCATGAGGGGTATGGATAGGATAAATAGACAAAGTCTCTTCCCTGGGGTGGGGGAGTCCAGAACTAGAGGGCATAGGTTTAGGGTGAGAGGGGAAAGATATAAAAGAGACCTAAGGGGCAACTTTTCACGCAGAGGGTGGTACGTGTATGGAATGAGCTGCCAGAGCAAATAGTGGAGGCTGGTACAATTGCAACATTTGATTATGTTTAGATTAGATTACATTACAGTGTGGAAACAGACCCTTCGGCCCAATAAGTCCACACCGACCCGCCGAAGCGCAACCCACCCATATCCCTACATTTACCCCTTACCTAACACTACGGGCAATTTAGCATGGCCAATTCACCTGACCTGCACATCTTTGGACTGTGGGAGGAAACCAGAGCACCCGGAGGAAACCCACGCAGACACGGGGAGAACGTGCAAACTCCACACAGTCAGTCGCCTGAGGCAGGAATTGAACCCGGATCTCTGGCACTGTGAGGCAGCAGTGCTAACCACTGTGCCATCGTGCCACCCGTTTGAAAAGGCAGCTGTATGGGTGTATGAATAGGAAGGGTTTGGAGGGATATGGACTGGTTGCTGCAGGTGGGACTAGGTTGGTTTGGGATGGACAAGTTGGACCGAAGGGTCTGTTTCCGTGCTGTAAATCTCTCTGTCTCTAATAAAGGAATAACTATGAGAAGGGGGCGGTCAATGCAGGACTGAGGCTGTGGCCTTAAATGCTCACAAAATACAAAAGAAGAGAAATGTGCATGTAGTGCAGATTGAAACTGGCAAGTACAATGTTGAGGGTACCATGGTTGCAAGGGGCTCAGGGCTGGGAACTAAAACTAAAATCTAAGAACATGTATCCTATCAAAAGGACAAGCAGATGGGCAAGGTGGCGGGATTGTCTTGTTAGTAAGAAATGAAGTTAAATTGACAGCAAGAAATAATATAGGTTCAGCAGGTGCAGAATCTGTTATGTAGAGTTGAGGAACCACAAAGGAGAAGTAACCCCATCGGGAGCTATGTAAAGCCGCCTACCAGTAGTCAGAATTGGGGTAGACAAGAAATCAGGCGATCGAAAAGGCATGTAAGAAAAACACTATTACAGTAATGATAGGGCCTGGAGTGGACTGAGAAAATGAGGTTTATAGCAGATCCTAAGAAAAGGAATTCATGGAATGCTTACAAGATCTTATTTTCGAGCAGCTTGTGGTAGAAACTCATGAGGGAACAGACAATTCTGGATTTGGTGATGTGTAGTGAAGATGACTTTATTAGGAAGCTTAAGGTAAAGAAGGCCCTAGGGAGCAGTGACCACAATATGATAGAATTCACCCTGCAGTTTGAGAGGGAGACGCTGGAATCAGATGTAATGTTATTACAATTAAATAAAGGTAACTACAAATACACAAGGGAGGAGCTGGGATTTAAGGAAGGCCTAGCAGAGAAGACAGTGAAGCAGCAATGGCAGAGTGTCTGGGGGTAATTTGGGAGGCACAGCAGAAATTCATCGCAAAGAAGAAACATATTCAGGGGAGGATGAGGCAACCATGGCTGTCAAAGGGAGTCAGGGACAGCATAAAAACAAAAGAAAAAGCAGATCAATGGAAATTCAGAGATTTGGGAAACCTTTGAAAACCAGCAGAGGACAACTGAAAGAGCAATAAGGGGGAAGAAGATGAAACATGATGATAAGCCAGCTAGTAATAGAAAGGAAGACTGCAAGAGTTTTTATAAATATATTAAAGGTATGAGAGAGGCAAGAATGGACATTGGATTGCTGGAAAATGAGGGAGTAGTAGTTATGGGGAAGAAAGAAATGATGGATGAACTGAATAGGTACAGAATACTGAGACGTCTGGATGGAGTGGACATGAAGAAAATGTTTCTACTATTAGGAGAGATTAGGGTCAGAGGGCATGGCCTCAGAGCGAATGGGTGACCCTCCATTACTGCAATGAGTGGAAATTTTTTCAGCAAGATGGTGGTGAATCTGTGGAACCCATTGCCGCAGAGGACTGTGCAGGCTGAGTCATTGAGTCATCTTTAAGACAGAGATAGGTAAGTTCTTAATTAGTAAGGGGATCAATGGTTATGGGGAAAAGACAGCAGAATGGGACTGAGAAACATATCAGCCATGATCAAATTGTATAGTAGACTCAATGGGCCAAATGGCTTAATTCTGCTCCTGTACCTGATGGTCTTATTCTCTGCTGTGAACCTCTTACTGAATCCCCTATGCAGCAGTTCACTCCCAGCATTTCACATTGCAAACTATTCTCCACGTACAGCCCAGGTTTAGAAGGACAAAGGCGAGAATTATACTGCTGGAACTTTCCACAGTACCGATGTAGGTTGGGTAGTTGTAGGATGGCCCAGTCACTTCACTCACAACTCTGTTTAAAGAAGCCTGTAGGCTTTTCCATTCTACTACAGGCAAAGATAGAGGGTGCACTTCCTTAGCCTGCCATTATATGAACACAAGGCCAGCATATTAACACCTCTCTTGAATGCACTTACCCTGCCAGGCAGGATAAAGCAACACATTGTCTGTAATCTGATTCCTATACAGTGCTAATTGGGAAAGTTCCTCACTTTATTACCACTCTTCCTATTACTTTCCTTAAGGCCCATAGAAAATCATAGTAATCTGAACGTTCAGCCCATCACCTCTGGGCTGGTTGCGTTAACAAGCCTCGCCATTTTAATCCAACTTTCCAGCACCTTGCCCAGAGTCTTGCAGGTTACTGAATTTCAGATCCAGATCCAGATTCCTTTCAAATGATTTGACCACTAAACTGGGCAGTGAATTCTTGACACCCACCAACCCCTGGGTGGAAAGACGTTTGTGTTCCCTGAAAACATTCTACAAACTAAATTAAATTTGTGCCTTCTGGTTAATTTGTGCCTTCTACACAAGGCAAAACAGCTTTTTCCCATTTGCTTTATTTTTGACCTGTACATTGATGAAGTCACTCAGAGACATGCAGATATGCAACACAGAATCATACCCTTAGGTCAAACTAGTCCATAGAATCATAGAGATGTACAGACAGACCCTTCAGTTCAACTTGTCCATGCCAACCAGAAATCCTAAACTAATCTAGTCCCATTTCCCAACACTTGGCCCATATCTCTCTAAACCCTTGCTATTCATGTACCCATCCTGATGCCTTTTAAATGCTGCACTTGTTCTGGCATCTCATTCCATACATACACCATCCTTTGCGTGAAAAAGTTGCCCCTTAAGTCCCTTTTAAATTTTTCACCTCTCACCCTAAACCTATGCCCACTAGTTCTGGACTCCCCACCCCAGGGAAAAGATCGTATTTATCCTATCCATGCCCCTCATGATTTTATAAACCTCTCTAAGGTCACCCCTCAGCCTCCAACGTTCTAGGGAAAACAGGGCCCAGCCCATTCAACCTCTCCCTCGAGTTCAAATACTCCAACCCTGGCAACATCCTTGCAAATCTTTCTGAACCCTTACAAATTTCACAACATCCTTCCCAAAGGAGGGAGACCAGAACTGCACAAAATATTCCAACAGTGGCCTAACCAATGTCCTGTTACAATGTCCTGCAACATGACCTCCCAACTCCTATACTCAATGTTCTGACCAATAAAGGAAAGTAAACGAAATGCCTTCTTCACTATCCTACCTACTTGAGACTTCACTTTCAAAGAACTATGAACCTACACTCCAAGGTCTCTTTGTTCAGCAACACTCCCCAGGACCTTACCATTAAGTTCTGCCCTGATTTGCCTTTCCAAAATGCAGAACCACACATTTATCTAAATTAAACTCCATCTGCCACTCCTCGGCTCATTGACCCACCTGATCAAGATCCTATTGTACTCTGAGGTAACCTTCTTCGCAGTCCACTACACCTCCAATTTTGGTGTCATCTACAAACTTAGTAACTACACCTCCCATGTTCATATCCAAATCATTTATATAAATGACGAAAAGCAATGGACCCAGTACCAATCCTTGGGGCACATCTCTGGTCACAGGCCTCCAGTCTGAAAAGCAACCCTTCACCACCACCCTATCTTCTACTTTCGAGCCAGTTCTATATCCAAATGGCTAGTTCTCCCTGTATTCCAAGCTATCTAACCTTGCTAACCAGTCTCCCATGAGGAACCTTGTCGAATGCTTTACTGAAATCCATATAGCTCATGTCCACAGCTCTCTGCCTTTATCAATGCTCTTGGTTACTTCTTCAAAAAACTCAATCAAGTTAGTGAGACATGATTTCCCATGCACAAAGCCATGGTGACTATCCCTGATCAGTCCTTGCTTATCCAACTACGTGTAAATCCTGTCCTTCAGGATTCCCTCCAAAAACTTGCCCACCACCAATGTCAGGTTCACCCTGTCTATAGTTCCTTGCCATGTCCTGACCAGCTTTCTTAAATAGTGCCACCATGTTAGCCAACCTCTCAGTCTTTCTGCACCTCACCTGCGACTATTGATAATCCAAATATTTCAGCAAGGGACCCAACAACCACTTCCCTAGCTGCCCACCGAGTTCTAGGGTTCTAGTTCAGAGTTCTAGTTCTACCACCTCCTCACGTCCTGGGGTTTTAAGACATCCAGCACCTCCTTCTCTGTGATATGGACATCTTTCAAGATGTGACCATCTATTTCCCCACATTCTGTCTCCTTCTCCATAGTAAACACTGATGCAAAATACTCATTTATTATTTCCCCCCAATCTCCTGCGATTCCATACATAGAGAGCCTCGCTGATTTTTGAGGGGCCCTATCCTCTCCCTAGTTAGCCTTTTGTCCTTAATATAGTGATAAAATCCATTTGGATTATGCATAATCCTATTTGACAAAGCTAACTCATGTCTGCTTTTTGCCCTCCTTATTTCCCTCTTAAGTATACTCTTACTGCATTTATCCTCTTCTCAGGGTTCACACAATCTCTGCTGTCTATACCTGACATATGCTTCCTTCTTTTTCTTAACCAAAACCTCAATTTCTTTAGCCATCCAGTATTCCTTACACCTACCAGCCTTTCCTTTCACCCTAACAGGAATATTCTGTCTCTGGAATCTCGTTATCTCATTTCTGAACGCTTCCCAATTTTCTAGCCGTCCCTTTACCTGCAAACATTTGCCCCTAGTCAGCTTTTGAAAGTTCTTGCCTAATATGCCAAAATTAGCCTTCCTCCAACCTAGAACGTCAACTTTTGGATCTGGTCTTTCCTTCTCCATCACTATTTTAAAACTAATAGAATTATGGTCGCTGGCCCCAAAGTGCTCCCCCACTGACACCTCAGTCACTAGCCCTGCCTTATTTCCCAAAAGTAGATCAAGTTTTGCACCTTCTCTAGTAGGTACATCCACATACTGAACCAAAACATTTTCTTGTACACACTTAACAAATTCCTCTCCATCTAAACCTTAAACACTATGGCAGTCCCAGTCTATGTTTGAAAAGTTAAAATCCCCTCCCATAACCACCCTATTATTCTTACAGGTAACTGAAACCACTTTACAAATTTGTTTTTCAATTTCCCTCTGACTATTAGGGGGCCTATAATACAAACCCAATAAGGTGATCATCCCTTTCTTATTTCTCAGTTCCATCCAAATAACTTCCTTGGACATATTCACAGGAATACCCTTCCTAAGTACAGCCATAATGTTATCCCTTATCAAAAATGCCACTCTCCTCCCCCATTTCTATCCTTCTGATAGTATTTGTATCCTTGAACATTAAACTGCCAGTCCTGTCCATCCCTGAGGCACGTCTCTGTAATTGCTATGATATCCCAGTCCCATGTTCCTAACCATGCCCTGAGATCATCTGCCTTCCGTTAGGCCTCTTGCACTAAAATAAATGCAGTTTAATTGATCAGTCCTACCTCTTTCTCTGTTTCATTCCTGCCTGTCCTGACTGTTTGACTTGAAACCAAACAGCAAAGGTCACTGCTGGGTCAGACAGCTGTGTAGGTTTATTGCTCCATTGGAATCACTTCCCAAGTGGTCACTGCCTTTGTCTCTCTTCCTCCTTTTTAAAGTTCCGTTGTTTAATCTTGTCTTCCCCCAAATTTCCAAAACAATGCAACAGCTTATAATGCAATAATTACTGCTCCTAGAATTCCCGGAAATTAGTTCCAACACTGAAAATACATCAAAAAAAACAAACAGGTCTTTCACCTGCAATTTTTCCCATTCTCCATCTTGGATTACTGTCTTTTTCTAATCTAAGGAAAATGACACTTGCCTATCCAATCTTTCCTCATTGCTGCAACTTTCAAGCCCTCTGGCACGGTGGCACAGTGGTTAGCACTGCTGCCTCACAGCGCCAGAGACCCGGGTTCAATTCCAGCCTCGGGCGACTGCCTGAGTGGAGTTTGCACATTCTCCCTGTGTCTGCGTGTGTTTCCTCCGAGTGCTCCGGTTTCCTCCCACAGTCCAAAGATGTGCAGGTTAGGTGAATTGGCCATGCTAAATTGTCCGTAGTGTTAGGTAAGGGGTAAATGTCCATAGTGTTAGGTAAGGGGTACGGGTGATTTGCACTTCGGTGGGTCGGTGTGGACATTTTGGGCTGAAGGGCCTGTTTCCACACTGTAAAGTAATCTAATCTAAAAAAAACAACACTATTGTAAATTTCCTCTGCATTCATACCAGAGTAGAGTCATAGAGATGTACAGCATGGAAACAAGACCCTTCGATCCAACCGTACCGACCAGATATCTCAACCCAATCTAGTCCCACCTGCCAGCACCCGGCCCAATTCACTCCAAACCCTTCCTATTCATATACCCATCCCAAATGCCTCTTAAATGTTGCAATTGTAATTATGTTCTTCCAGTAATCCAGTGACAAGAACCATTCACAAACTCCAGTTGTGGCCTAATCAATATTTTATACAGTTCTCGTACTAAGCTAAAAGGCTCATAGACACAATGGACTAAATGGCCTCATTTTGCACTACAACAGTTCTGTTTTCGTGTTCAGTTGAGTGGGAAGAGAAATGAAAAATAGAACTTAATCCAGAGAAATGCAAGGTTACCTCTGTTTTATGTGTTTAATACATTCACCAATGAAAAGAAGCGTCCGAAATGCCTTCTTTAATGCCTTAACTACCTGTCCTGCCACTTCTAAAAGCATGTGGTCATGCACTCTAAGGTCTCTCATTTCCTGTACTCCTCTCAATTCCCCCTCATTGGTGTGTATCCCCTTATTTTCTTTGCCGCCTGGAATGCACATCACATGTCTCTGGATGCAATTCTATTTGATACTTTTGTCTGTTCACTCAAACATATTGCCAGAATTGTTACAATGCAGGGGGGAGACCATTCGGCCTGTTGCATCTGCACCAGCTGAGAATTCTGACACATCACCAAACCTCTGCCTTTTCCCTGTAATTACATTTCCAATTAAATAATCATCTCATGCTCCCTTGAATGCCTCAACTGAACCTGCCTCCACCACATTGCCAGATAAACTATTGACATCTCTGCAATCAACAGCTATTCTTTTCACTGTCAAATTCACCTGGCCAATTTTAGGGTCATTTACAAATTTCCCAATTATGCCTCACACTTTTAAATCTGAATCATTATTATAAGCCACAAAAAGCAAGGGACCCAACACTGAGCTGTCCATTCCCAAACACAACCATCTACTATTAACCTTTGCTCCCTGTCACCGATCCACATTCTCTTGGATTTTTACTCTTCTAACCAGTCTGCCATGTGAGACCTTGTCAAATTTCTTCCTGAATCCACTGAACTAACCTCATCAATCCTCATTGTTACCGCCTCAAGAAATGAAAGTTAGTAAAACACAAGCTCCCCATAATAGAACCACGTTAACTCTCACCTTTCTCAGTGACAGTTTACCCATCTCCCATTCAAATAATGTGCCTACCACAGAGTCAGACTAATCAGCATATAATTATTTGGCCTATCCATCAGACAATGGTTCAACATGTGCAGATTTCCAATCCTATGACATCTCACTTGTATCTATTGAGACCTGGAAATCAAAGGATCCATTATTTCCTCCCTGGTTTCCTTCAACAGTCTGAGATACAAATCACCATGCCCTCGTGATTTATCTTCTTTCGAGGAGGTTAGTTCCTCCAGTACTTCCCATCTCACTACGCTTCATTTATCTAAATTTTCACACACCTCCTCTTTAATTAGGATGTTTGCATTGTCTTTCTCTTTTGTGATGGCAGAGACAAATAACTAATTCAAAATCCTGCTCAAATCTTCTGCATTCACACACAAATGACCATGTACAACTCAAATACCCTTTTCTTAGTTATATTCTTGCTCTTAATGTAGTGACAGAACATCTACACAATTTCCTGGATCTTATTGACAATGGTTTTTCATGCTCTCTTTGTACTTTCCTAATTTCATTCCTTACCTCACCCCCGTATTTTCCATACTCCTTTAGATTGTTACTGTATTAATATTTTTGTCTCTGTCACAGGTTTTCTTCTTCTGCTTTATCTTACCCTGTCTCCTTCTTGGGAACCAGGGTTCTTCAGATTACACAGTACATTCCTTTTCTTTGAGGAGACATTTCTACATGAAACTTATTCTTAATGCCTCCCACTGTTGGGTCATTGCTTTTATTCAAGTTCTTATATCCAGTTCGTTATTGCCAAAACACCTCTGAACTTCATAGACACCGTCTTCCCTCAATGTATAATTCCCTTCAGGATATTTGTCCTAATCCCATTTAAATGCAGACTGCTCGTCCCACCTTTCTCAGAATCAATGCAGCGCCTTAGAAATCTGATCCTAAACCTCCTGAACCAGTTTCCCAGCCATGTGCTCAATGTTCCAATTTCAACGCTCACTAGAACGTGGGATAGGGAGTATTACTGAGATTACTGATCTAGAGGTCTTTCATTTTCATATCCTTTTGTTGTTGTAAATATTTTTACTGAGAAAAAGATTGAATTTTCTCAAAATTAGAAAATTACTACAAAAAAGCATAACAATCTTATAACTGCTTACTGTTATTGTTATAACTATTTCTCTACTCCACAAACAATTTCGAAGAAAGAAAAGAATGAAGAGAAAAAAAAGTACACAAGCTGCAATTCAATAAATAACTAAACCAAAAAAAAGAAACTAAATTAAACCAAATTGAACCAAGGCAAATTAAATTAAATTAAGTTACAACACCAGCACAATCCCACCAAAACTCCACACCTCCTGGAGCATCAGTTGGCAGACGCATATTTGTTCGGACTTCTTCCTCCCAGGGGCCCCTGGCCCGCCAGACACAGCCCTCATGGCTACACAAAGGCCCTGACCAATGTAGCTGAAAGCCTGCATCTATATAGTTTAAAAAGGGCAACCATGTCCTATAAGCGAGTTCCGTTTTCTGGTGCACCATACTTGTAAGGAAGTACAGGGGGATGTGCACCATAACTAACGTACGCCACTCCGAGAGTCCTGGGGGATTCTGCGACACCCAGCTCATCAGGATGTTCTTCCTCGCACAAAATGAAAGAATATTAAACAGTTTCTCCCCATGCACACCCAAAGAGGGTAGATTCGGCAAACCCAAGAGGAGGGATATCGGAACTACCTTGACCTCAGTTCCCAAGACCCCTTCCCAAACATTTGCTACAGCGGCCCAATACCTACGAAGCTTGTGGCATGACTACGAGCAATGAGGAAGAGTAGCAACATCTATTTTACATTTGGGGCACGTTGGTGACACTCCTGTCCTCAATTTCGCAAGACGCTCCAGTGTCAAATAAGCCCTGTGGAGTACCTTCAGTTACATAGCCTGTGTCCAATTGCAAATTGAAATCTTCCTTACGTTCTCCCAAATATTCTCCCACTCCTCTGACGAGATCTCCACCCCCAATTCCTGAGTCCAGATTCCACATTACATTCGAAACATTACCTCTTAACAAATGGTAGAGGGTGCTGACTGAGAAAGTATCCGTGGACCGAAGTACTCTCCTCTCCACTTCCGACTTATAGGGACTAACCATTAACGTAGTCTTTTTCTGTATAAAGTCCCTAATCTGAAAATAACAAAAGAGATCACGACTTCCCCGTCAAATAAATCTCCCAAACAGGAGACTCCTCTGGACTCCCAGAGCCGAAATCCAGAATCCATCAATCCCAGCCGGAACCCTAATATTCCTACTATTGGACTAAAAGGGCAAGTTTTTCTAAATTGCCCTCATTTTGTTGCATCATTCTCCATGCTTTAACTGTGTTAAGGACAATTGGATTTCTGCAATGGACCAAAACAGTCCTCATCTTGTCCATAAACACATTAACGAGGGGGCATTTTGCCTGGGAGGCCTCGATGTCCAGTCAAATTGACCGCGAATCCTGGCAATGCCAATCAGCCGCATAGGATAATAGGGAACTAAATTGATATTTCTTAAAATCTGGAAAATCCACAACCCCCCATCCCCTGCAGAGCTGCAATTTGGCAAGCTTAATGAGAGGCCGCCTATGATGTCAGATAATAGAGCCGAGCCAACTGGTAAGCCTCTGTAGCACTTGCCCGTGCAGCATCAAAGGGAGCATTTGCATAGGATATAATAAACGAGGAAGAACATTCATTTTGATCAGAGCTATTCCACCCAACCAGGAAGATCCTCCCAGCATTGAAGGTCCTGCCTTATCTTCTCTAGCAACTGCACAAAGTTAGCTTTATATAAGTGATCGAAGGCCAGGGTGACAAAAATGCCTAAATACAGGAAATCTCCCTGTGACCATCTGAAAGGGAATCGGATTCCACTCCCAAGATCGGGAACTCTAATAAGACCCCCACAGGTATGGCTTCTGATTCAATAAAATTGATTCTATACTCCGAGAAAGAACCAAATAGATTAATCACTTGTATTAAACAGGAGACATATATCGTCAGGTTAGTTAGAAAGAGAAGACTGTCATCTTCATAAAGGGTGATCGTATGCCTGCTGAGCCTACCTCTGGGCAATTATAATGGAGCCCCTCCGGATAGCCTCTGCCAACGGCTCAATCACCAATGTAAATAGTAACGGTGAAAGGGGGCACCCCTTGTCGGCTGCCTCTGCCAATACTAAAATTGTCATACCTTATACCACTCGTGAGAACGGCTGCTTTAGGGTCACTAGATAACACTGCCACTCACCTGGTAAAGACCCTCCAAGACCAAACCACTCTAGGACATAAAAGATATATGGCCACTCCACCCGATGAAATGCTTTCTCTGCATCTACGGAGACTACCAAGCCCAGAATCGACCCTTGCTAGCATACCTGAACCATATTTAATACTCTTCTAATATTATTAGAAGACCTGCGACCCCGAATACAACCTGTCTGGTCCTCCTTCACAATGAAAGACAAGACCTCCTCCAACCTCAACACCAACATTTTCAACAAAATCCATCTGAAATCCATCTGGGTCGGGCGCTTTACCACTCTGGAGCTGCCTCACCACCTTCTGTACCTCTTGAATTGTCAGAGGGGCATTCAAAAGAGACGCCTGGGAGGTCCAAAGGTCTTAAAAAAGGACCCCATGTCCTCAAAACCCTCCGATCAGTACAACTCAGAGTAGAACTTCCTGAATGCTGCGGTAATCCTTTTGGAATCGCAAGTGAGAGTACCAGCACACTCTCGAATGGATATGATAGATTGGAGGCACTTTTCTTTCTAGCTAGGTACACCAGTTATCACCATACTCAAATAGCTGCTGTTTCGCAATGGAAATCTCTCTCTCTTTTTGCTGTCTGGGTGAGCACCACATTTAGAGCGGCCCTGAGAGCTGTAATCTGCTACAACTTGGTTACAGACAAGTCTGTGAAAGTATGCTGTCTCAGCTACCTTCAGCCGGGCCTCGAACATACACTGCTGCTCTCCCTTCTGCCGCTTCTGGGTCACTGAGTAAGAAATAATCAAACCCCTTGCATAGGTTATTTAGATTAGATTAGATTAGATTACTTACAGTATGGAAACAGGCCCTTCGGCCCAACAAGTCCACACCGACCCGCCGAAGCGCAACCCACCCATTCCCCTACATTTACCCCTTACCTAACACTATGGGCAATTTAGCTTGGCCAATTCACCTGACCTGCACATCTTTGGACTGTGCGAGGAAACCAGAGCACCCGGTGGAAACCCACGCAGACACGGGGAGAATGTGCAAACTCCACACAGACAGTCGCCTGAAGCGGGAATTGAACCCAGGTCTCTGGCGCTGTGAGGCAGCAGTGCTAACCACTGTGCCACCGTGCCGCCCCTGCCACCGTGCCGCCCCATGTCTTGGCAGTCTCCCAGAGCACCAATGGATTATTGGCCATACCCGAATTAATGTCCCAAAAAATTTGAAATTCCCACAAAAAATACTCAGTAAACTTGCTCTCCTTTAGGAGGAAAGGATCCACGCGCTAATGCCGCGATCCTGTCCCATCACCACTGGCCTTAACCTCGATGTACACTGCCACATGATCAGAAATGGCTATGCTCCCAATTCCGCAGGTCAACACCAAATTCAAAAAGATCAATGTGGCTAAAAACAAGTCAATCCTAGTGTACCAATTATGTGGGTTAGAGAAAAAGGTGAAGTCCCTATCCTCAAGGTGAAAACATCTCCACACATCCACCAACTCCAGCTCCCTGTTCAGGTCCACCAACTGCCTGGATTGCAGGGATATATCCACGAGATCTCTTGGCATCCTGTCCACCTTGGGGTCCATAAGTCGGTTGAGGTATCCCCTGATAATTGTATGACGTGCCCCAAGGGCCATCAACCTGTAAAATGCATCCATTAAAAATTTGAGGGGGTGTGCCAGAGGGCAATATATATTCAAGATCCCATACTCCTCTTCATGTATTAAAACTTTTAAGGATCATAAACAGTCCATATTCGCCCTTGATTTGGTTTAACAGCTGAAATGGGAGATTCTTCCAGATGAGTAGAGCAACTCCTCTACTTTTCGAATTAAAGGATGAGAAGAACACCTGGCCGAACTCTCCCCGCTGTAACTTTAAGTGCTCCTTATCAGTTAGATGTGTTTCTTGCAGCAAGGTTTGAAAGGATCTTTTTTCTTTTAATTGGTGAATGACTCCCCCTAACATTCCAGGTGCACCATTTAAATGAGAGCTTAGCCACAGCCATCTGAAGCAGCCCATGATCCCCCAGGAGGAAGAACTCCACTCATAGCACGCCGAGTGAAAACAATAAACAGTTCGTATAAACTTGAAAATACAACTACAAAAACTACCAAATCAAAACTTCTAACAACTACTTCTACAATGAAACAACATATAACACAAATAAGAGACTTTCTCCCTTGCCCACAGGGGGCGCTCATACTTCCCATTAACCCCTCCATGGCTCGTTCTCACTGAAGCTGCACCCCAAACCCAGGCAAAACAAAGTTTAAAAAGTTACGTGTGTCTTACAACAATAAAATTAAAAGTGGGCACTCAACCCGTCCCATCCATATTTTGACCTTAGGTTATCCTGGAAAAACCCAAGCCCCCCACTCACCAAACCCTTCCCCCCATCCTCTATTAAGAGAGAAACAAAAAGGGAATGATAGAAAAACAAAGGACAATGGGAGGGAGGAAGAAGGGAGGAGAGAAACAGAAAAAAAGGGACCCACATATTAAAAAAGCTAAACCAGGTAAACCAAGCAAACTACAGAAAAAACAAAGGGAACACTATTGTCCATATTATTTGAGCCAGTCAGTCTATTTTAAGGTGTCCAGGAGGTCCTTTGCCTTTTCCAATGAGTCAAAATTAAAAACGGACCCTCCGTGGCTAAAAAGTAATATTCGCCCATAGGTGTTAAAGTTTGTGCGAAGATTTGTCGCTCGGGTGCTCGTTGTTGTGGTTCGGTTCGCTCAGCTGGGAATTTGAGTTGCAGACGTTTCGTCCCCTGTCTAGGTGACATCCTCAGTGCTTGGGAGTCTCCTGTGAAGCGCTACAACGAAATGTAATATTGCTGGATATCTGACAGAATACTGAATATATCCAAGTCCCTTAGCCATATTTTTTCCTTGTCAAAGGCCTTACTCTTGCGGATCATGGCTGCAGAAAAGTCTTGGGAAAATATAATTCTTGATCCTTTGTATGTCAGAGCCTGTGGATCCTTCCCCAGTGCTCTAGAAGTTTCCAGCACCATTTGTTGATCTCTATAGTGCTGGTCCAATCAGGGCCTGCGCACTGTGATCTGGTGGGCCACTCAACCCACACCCGGTCCGCCCGACTTCCAGCTTCAAAAACCGCAGGAGCGATTGCTCCGAGAAGCTGACCAGCTGGCATCCTTCTTCCTGTTCCGGCAGTCCGATCAAATGGATGTTCTTTCGATGGCCTCGATTTTCGAGGTCATTGACCTGCTCTACTAAGGCCCGTACCTGCCGTTCCCGTGGCTGGACCCAACCCATCCAGGATTCTGCCGCCTTTTCGGAAGGCGCGGTCCGCTGCTCCACCTCCATGACCCGCTGCCTGAGATGCTGGATCTCCTGGTCATGCTCCTGCAGCATGGCCGAGTTTGGTTCCAGCTTGATCCGGGTATCCACCATCGCTGAATTGATCTTCGCTCGGAGTTTCACAAACTCCGAGATCAGCCTCTGCTCCATAGGAAACCCCCTGGGACATTTGCGGAGGCCGACACTGTGGGCGTGCCCATTGCTGCAGGGGAATGCCCTGCTTGGTGCAATCCTCGCTGTCCTTTTCCCTTAGTCATTTTTCCTAATCAATTAAACTGACATACAGCAATTCTGGGGATCCAAAACTACCAATTTTTACCAGAATGGGTGAGAAAGGGAGGGTGAATGCATCACTTTGTCTGGGTTCTTGTAGAGCGCTCAGTAGGGCAGACCTATTGGATCACCGCCATCTTGGTTCTCCCTTCATATCGTTCTGAACTCACCAATATTTATTTTCAGGTCCAGACCCTTTGTTATTCAAGTTGTTAGTATCAATGCAGAGGGAGGAGTCAAACTGCGGAATGTTTCAGAGACACATGCACAAAACAACCCTGTGTGTGAATACTTTAACTCCTCCTCCCATTCTGCCAAGGACATGCAAGCCCTTGGCCTCCTCCACCGCCAAACTCTAGGCATCCAACGCCTGAAGGAAGAACGTTTCATCTTCCGCCTTGGAATCCTCCAACCACACGGGATCAATGTGGATTTCACCAGGTTCCCCATTTCCCCTCCCCCCACCTTAGCCCAGGACCAACCTTCCAAATCGGCACCACTCTCTTGAACTGTCCTACCTGCCCATCTTCCTTCCCACCTATCCATTCCACCCTCCTCTCCAAATTAACACCTTCACCCCCACCTTCATCTACCTATCGCATTCCCAGCTACCTTCCCTCCAGCTTCACCCCCCTCTTATTTATCTCTCAGCCCCCTTGGACTAACCCCATATTTCCGATGAAGAGCTTATGCTCAAAACATCGACCCTCCTGCTCCTCAGATGCTGCCTGGCCTGCTGTGCTTTTCCAGCTTTTTGACTCATTAGACCCAATGTCATACAGTCATGGTCTTGGCATCAGGGAGGCAATATACCACCTTGCACACAGAAACATCTGTCTGTTCCCCTGAGCACCCTATCACTACCATTCTGCCTCTCCCTCCTTTCCTGTACTGGTGAGCTGCCTGTAGTGTCAAAATCTTGGCCCTGACTTTGCAAAACTAATGCCCCTATCTATGCCCAAAACAGAAAATTGATGAGTGAGTAAGACATCAAAGGATTCCCGCATTACCTTTCTGGTTCTCATGGACTGTCACTAACCTCAACCCTATTCTTGGTAGTTACCCATTTAACTTTCTGCCTCCATGCTTCCAGCCTGCAGTGTGACCACCTCTCTGAATGTGCTATCCACTCAGCTCTTGCCGTCACAAATGAGCCACAGTGACTCTAGCCACTGCTTGAGCTGCAAAACATGGAGCTCAAGTTTCTGCAGCTGGCAATACTTTCTGAATATGGATGTTTACGTCACTGGAAGTATCTACAACTTCCCACATTCTACAGGGTAAACACTCCACACGACCAATCTGTGCTGCCGTAACTTTGCTTAATTTACATTATTTTACTTTAGCTGAAAATGTGTTGCTGGAAAAGCGCAGCAGGTCAGGCAGCATCCAAGGAACAGGAGAATCGACGTTTCGGGCATAAGCCCTTCTTCAGGAAACTGAAGAAGGGCTTATGCCCGAAATGTCGATTCTCCTGTTCCTTGGATGCTGCCTGACCTGCTGCGCTTTTCCAGCAACACATTTTCAGCTCTGATCTCCAGCATCTACAGTCCTCACTTTCTCCTCCATTATTTTACTTTAGTTTACTTAATTACGTTTATTTTATGTAGTCTTAACAAACTTTACGAGTCTATGGATGAACCTTATTATGGATAAATTCAGCTAACAGAGTCCAGCTACTCACCGTCCAATCAACTCATGAGGCCATGTCACTGCAGGTGGCAGACTCACCTCCTCTCTTGCTAGTTTCCTGATGAAAAGTGACCTAGGCTCAATGGATCCTTGGTTAAACCTTATCTTGATTGGCTGCCTTCACATTCCACATCACCTTGTAGCTTTCCTGATATCTCACGATGTCGTTCAAAATGGGGAGGGGGGGGGGGGCGGTGTCAGTTTCCTCCAATGTTCTCCTCTAGAGCGGCAACTACTTAGGGCAGCTGACAACTCAACACTTTTCAAGTTGCCTTTCCCTGTGATAAAGTTAGTAAAAGGGCAGATACTTTGACTGTGCGAGGCATCAGAACTAAGCCTGACTCTTGCCTCAACATTTATACAGGTACGCTATCCATGGAGTCACTGGAGAATAGTCAGGACTAGTAACTTTGCCTGCATCTTTCCTACTCAATGCCTAAGGTACTGAAACCCGCAATAATGTCTTTATTACTACATAGGCCGTGACCATAATGTGACTCACTGCTATGATTCCACAGGAATTTCTTCTCCTTGTCCTTGTCTTTCTTTTTGTTTTTCGGATCAACAGGTACAGGTTCTTCCTGAGGAGGGTACAGCTCCCCATCAGTGGAACACACCAACATCTAGAACAACAGGAACAAGAAATAATGCAGCTGAGACACCTGTTTCAATCCACAGAATGCCTTTATACACTCCATGATGCCATTTCCTCCTCCCACTCCCTCCCTGCTTCAGCAACCCACTCTCACCCTTGGCCTCTCCTCCTCTTCCTCCCTGGCCCTAGCCAACTCCTCACTCATCCTCAACCTTGCTATCATCTATGCTGTCAGCCAGGGTTCCTTTGGTCCACCCGCTATCCTAACAGCACCCAAAAGAAACCCATTCAGACACAGGACGAACATGCAAACTCCGCATAGACCACACAAGCCCAAGGGTGGTATCAAACCTGGGTCGCTGGCTCTAAGTCTGCTGACCACTGAGCCACCTTGCTGCCCCATCTCTTTGTGCTCGAAGGATAAGTGATGCAGTTCTAAGTCAAAATGGCGAGTGGCTTGGAGGGATACATGCAGGTGTTAGTGTTCCCACTGTTCTCATGACTCTGCAGTCCTTCACCTGCTGGATGGTAGTGGTCTTGGGTTTAGAAGGTACTGGCAGAGGATCCTTGGTGAATTGCTGCAGTGCATCGTGTAGATGATGCACAGTGGTGCCACTGTGTTTCACTGATGAAGAGAGTGTATGCTGAAAATGGTGGATGTGGTTCCAATCGAATCGCTGCTTCTGCTGGATGGTGTTGAGCTTCTTGAGCATTGTTGGAGCTTCACTCATCCAGGCAAGTGGATAGTCAGGAGGTGGGTCACTCACTACTGAACCCCTAACCTCTGACTTACTGTTGTAGCCACCGTATTTATATGTCTGGTCCAGTTCAGTTTCTAGTCAATGGTAATCCCAGCATGTTGATAGCAGAGGATTCATGCTACTGAATATCAAGGCCAGATTGCCTGGCACTATTGTCGTGTTAATGTTACTTTTGTCACTTACCAATCCAAGCCTGGATATTGTCCAAGTCTGGCTGCATTTGGATAATGATTGTTTCAGTATCTGAGGAGTCACAAATGGCACTGAACCATCCCTACTTCTGACCTTATGATGGATTCCTTGATACACACTTGGTCAAGTGCTTTCTTTTCATTAAGGGCAGTCATTCTCATCTCATCTCTGGAGTTCACGTTTAACATCATTTTCTACTCTGGTCCCGTTAATAAAGGAGAAAGTGAGGACTGCAGATGCTGGAGATCAGAGCTGAAAATGTGTTGCTGGAAAAGCGCAGCAGGTCAGGCAGCATCCAAGGAACAGGAGAATCAACGTTTCGGGCATAAGCCCTTTCAGGCTCAACGTTTCAGGCTCATTCCTGAAGAAGGGCTTATGCCCGAAACGCTGATTCTCCTGTTCCTTGGATGCTGCCTGACCTGCTGCGCTTTTCCAGCAACACATTTTCAGCTCCCATTAATAAAGCCCAGGATGTTGTATGCTTCATTAATCACTTTCTCAACCTGTCCTGTCAATATCAATGATTTCTTTACATCATATCCTTTGGGATAAAAATCAACAAATAACAGAATAAAAACCCAATAGTAGAAACAAATAATCTTGTCTTTCAGAAAGAGGGTCCTTGCTGATCTGAATCCAGTGTGTGGAACTTTGCTTTTCATCGCGACAAATAATGTGATGACCAAACCTGACACACGTCAGCAGTTTTGTAGAATGTCTTCTTATCAATGGTCTTGAGAGATTCGATGATACACGGCAGATCGACTAACTTGGCAGCCAAGGGCTGCTTGTCCACTCGCACAATGCCATGCCGGCCATCCGCTATGAGAAAGGAAACAGAAACCAGTTTTATACATCTACACTAATGCATTTACACTCTCCTCCACTTCTCCACCCCTCAAATCTCACTGAGTCTCATAGTTCCACCAAGCTTGAGTGAAGGTGTGGAAGGCAACAGAAAGTGAATCCTAAAGTGACATTCAATATTAACACAGGGTGTTGTTAAAGAAAGAAATTGTTTGCTATAAGCAGCTGTTTAAACAAACACTGAAACAGGACATAAAACATTCTGAAGTAGAATCTGACTGGACTGGGTACATGAACGGGTTCTACAGACACTGCCAAACCTGATGATTTCCAGCTTCTCTATATCAGAGGACACAAAAGGGAACTGGATAAGGATGTAGAAATAAATATAAAAAGAATGTGGGGAAAGGCCCAAGTTATATGTTGGAGTCTTCTTCGCCCAGAGGACTGCCTGGATGAAGTCATCAGTCCATGTGAACAGTGATAATTTACTGTAAATGACAAACCAGAAAGGTGTCAGTTCTTGCCTGGCGTAAAGAGGCAGAGGGAACGCTTGGTAATATGAGAGGGGTGCAGTCACCTAGCTTCACTTTTGATTGCCTTAGAAGCTTGGAAAGGAAATTCTGAGAAGGTTTGTAGCTCAGGTTGAGATTTAGGGTGTAGGTTTGCTCACTGAGCTGTAGGTTTGATATCCAGACGTTTCATTACCTGGCTAGGTAACATCATCAGTGGCGACCTCCAAGTGAAGCGAAGCTGTTGTCTCCTGCTTTCTATTTATATCTTTCTCCTGGATGGGGTTCCTGGGGTTTGTGGTGATGTCATTTCCTGTTCATTTTCTGAGGGGTTAATTTTTGGTATCTAGATCTATGTGTTTGTTTATGGCGTTGTGGTTGGAGTGCCAGGCCTCTAGGAATTCTCTGGCATGTCTTTGCTTAGCCTGTCCCAGGATAGATGTGTTGTCCCAGCCGAAATGGTGGTTTTTTTTCTTCCGTGTGTAGGGCTACGAGGGAGAGAAGGTCGTGTCTTTTTGTGGCTAGCTAGTGTTCGTGTATCCTGGTGGCTAACCTTCTTCCTGTTTGTCCTACGTAGTGTTTGTGGCAGTCCTTGCATGGAATTTTGTAGATGACGTTGGTTTTGTCCATGGGTTGTACTGGGTCTTTTAAGCTTGTTAGTTTTTGTTTGAGAGTGTTGGTGGGTTTGTGTGCTACTAGGATTCCGAGGGGTCTTAGTAGTCTGGCTGTCATTTCTGAAACTTCTTTGATGTATAGTAAGGTGGTTAGGGTTTCTGGCTGGGTTTGGTCTGTTTGTCGTGGTTTGTTCTTGAGGAATCTGCGCACTAGAATTTTTGAGTATCCGTTCTTCTTGAATATGTTGTATAGGTGGTTCTCTTCTTTCGACGAACTTCAGAAAACAGAGGAACCCCATCCAGGAGAAAGATATAAATAGAAAGCAGGAGACAACAGCTTCGCTTCACTTGGAGGTCGCCACTGATGATGTAATGAAACATCTGGATATCAAATCTACAGTTCAGCGAGCAAACCTACACCCTAAAGGAAATTTTGAGTTTTATATCCTTGACTGGGTTTTTAATATGCTCTCTTCTCAAGATTTGTATAGTGGCTCGGTGTCAATGTTTGTTCATACACCTTAGACATTGAGCTGTGGTTGACACCAATCGTGTTGCCATTAATAATGCCTATAAAACCACTGGATTGTCCTAAAACCTCATCTGACTCATCAAGGTGCTTTGGAGAAGAAAACCTTCTGTCCTCACTTGTCTGACCTGCATATGGCCTTAACGCACAGTCAGGGGTCTGACTCTTACCTATCCTCTGAAATGACCTAGCAAACATTCAGTTGTATTAAGCTACTCTGAAAATGAATTGTTATACAGCCTGCAGTTGTTCAAGAGGGTGGTTCCTCAGGGTAATTAGGGATGGGCAAGGAATGCCATTCTTGCTGGCAGCACCCATATCCCATACATAAAAATACAGTGTGCAAGAGAGGAGTGTCGACACTTCCTTCCTGTTGAAAATGGGAGAGGCATGATTTTTGTAGGAATTTAAAAAACTGGGCAGTCAAATGTGGGTGGTGGGTAAATCTTTAAAGTCAATAATTGGAGACAAATTAAACTGTTACCTGGAAAAATACAGATTTATAAATGATGTGAGAAGGGATTAGTTATGGGCAAATGGCATTTGACGACCATGATTGAGTCCTTTAATAAAGTCACCACAGATTGATGAATGCATTGTCACTCATCTTATTCTTGTGAATTTTCAATAAATGTTTGAGAAAGTGTCAAATAAACCTGTTATAAAAATTGAAGCACAGGGTTTCAAGGGCATAGTGGCTGCATGAATATTAATTTGTCTACAATTCTGCATTCACAGCCTTTTGCTAGAGAGAAAGCCAAGGAGAAAAACTCTTCACCCTCGGAGAAAAAAATACTTCATCATCTGTTTCAAATGGGAGCCTCCTTATTTTTAAACTATGAATCCTAGTCCTAAACTCTTCAACAAGAAAACCACCTTTTTAACATCTACATTCAAGTTCTCTCAGGATCTTGTACGTTTCAATTAAGTCATCTCTGATTCTTCTCAACTCCAGAGGATACAGGACAAGCCTTTCCTGATAAGGGAATCAGATATTAGTCAAGTAAACCTCTAAAGTACCTCTAACATATTAATATCTTCTATAAGTATGGTGACTAGAACTGTACACAGTACCCCAGACGTCGGCTCACCAATGCCTGATATAACTGAAGCATAACCTCCCTACTCTTGCATTTAATTTCCCTCACAATAAACCATAACATTTCATGAGATTTTGTGATTACTTGTTGTACCTGCACACGAGTCTTCTATAGTTCATGCATCAGAACACCCACGTTTCTCTGAATCCCAGAGCTCTGCAACTTCTCACTTTTTTTTTAGATTAGATTACTTACAGTGTGGAAACAGGCCCTTCGGGCCACACTTGGATGAAGGGATGAAAGGTGCAATGGCTAAATTTGTCCACACTGCCCCGCCGAAGCGCAATCCACCCATACTCCTACATTTACCCCTTACCTAACACTACGGGCAATTTAGCATGACCAATTCACCTGACCTGCACATCTTTGGACTGTGGGAGGAAACCGGAGCACCCGGAGGAAATCCACGCAGACACGGGGAGAACGTGCAAACTCCACACAGTCACCTGAGGCGGGAATTGAACCCGGGTCTCTGGCGCTGTGAGGCAGCAGTGCTAACCACTGTGCCACCGTGCCGCCCACAATTATTGGAATTCTCTGATGAAATAATTTTCCCTCCCCTCCCCTATCAGCAACCACCTCCAAACGGACCCCACCACCAAGGATATATTTCCCTCCCCTCCCCTATCAGCACCACCTCCAAACGGACCCCACCACCAAGGATATATTTCCCTCCCCTCCCCTATCAGCATTCCGTAAAGACCACTCCCTCCGTGACTCCCTCGTCAGATCCACACCCCCCACCAACTCAACCTCCACTCCCGGCACCTTCCCCTGCAACCGCAGGAGGTGCAAGACCTGCGCCCACACCTCCCCCCTCACCTCCCTCCAAGGCCCCAAAGGAAACTTCCATATCCGCCACAGATTCACCTGTACCTCCACACATATCATCTATTGCATCCTTTGCACCCGATGTGGCCTCCTCTATATTGGGGAGACAGGCCGCCTACTTGCGGAGCGTTTCAGAGAACACCTCTGGGACACCCGGACCAACCAACCCAACCACCCTGTAGCTCAACATTTCAATTCCCCCTCTCACTCCACCAAGGATATGCAGGTCTTTGGACTCCTCCATCGCCAGACCACAACAAAACGATGGTTGGAGGAAGAGCGCCTCATCTTCCGCCTAGGAACCCTCCAACCACAAGGGATGAACTCGGATTTCACCAGTTTCCTCATTTCCCCTCCCCCCAGCCTGTCTCAGTCAAATCCATCAAATTCAGCACCGCCTTCCTAACCTGCAATCTTCTTCCCGACCTCTCCGCCCCCACCCCAGTCTGACCTATCACCCTCACCTTGACCTCTTTCCACCTATCACATTTCCGACGCCCCTCCCCCAAGTCCCTCCTCCCTATCTTTTATCTTAGCCTGCTGGACCAACTTTCCTCATTCCTGAAGAAGGGCTAATGCCCGAAACGTCGATTCTCCTATTCCCTAGATGCTGCCTGACCTGCTGCGCTTTTCCAGCAACACATTTCCATCTCTGATCTCCAGCATCTGCAGACCTCACTTTCTCCCCTAAATCTACAGATGGTTTATCTTTATCCATCCTGTTAATGTTAATGTCTTGAAGACATCAATCACATCATCCCTTAACCTTCTAAATTCTGCAGAAAGCAGGCCTTATTTGTATAGTCTCTCCTCATAACTTAACCCCTTAGGTCCAGGTGTAATTCTTGTAAACCTAGGCCAATCTATCCTTCCTAAGTGGTGCTGCCCAAACCTGCTACAATATTCAAACTGGAATTTAACAATGGTTTGGTATAACTGCAGTATCCTTGTTCTCCAGTCAGAGTCCTCTAGACATAAAGACCAGTATTCCATTGGCTGTCTTGATTATTTTCAGCACCTGTTCCTTACATTTAAAAGGTCTTAGCAACTGAATCCCCGAGTCTCTTTGGACATCCACTGTATTCAACATTTTAATATGACCCTAATATGTCACCAAGTTGGGTAACCTAATTTTGGAAATGCTTGAATATCCAATCAAGATTGGCTGTGCAACTCTTTTTGGATGAACAGCTCATTGACAATCGTTGCCCAGGATTCCCTTAAGGTAGAAGGGAAGTACCAGGAAATACACAGTAGGGACTGGAACCAGGGCGGGGGAGAACTAGTAACACTAGAAGGTTCTAAGTTGGAAGAAAAACCCTTTGTCACAATTGACCGAACCAGCCTGAAATAGAGTGCAGCCTGAAGGAAGGAGATTAATAGTGACCAATTGTGAACGCATTCAGCCAAAAACACTTACGATGTAACTCGATGGTCAGTCTGTCCCGAAGATTAACATTTCCAGATTGTACAGCTCTCCGCACAGTGGCTGCATGTTCCTGCAGAGAAAAAGCACAGACTGAAAACTCTGCAGTCTGCATGATTCACAATCTCATTCACACAGGCACATGGAACAACTAGAGAGACATGGCTAGGGGTGAGACATGACAAGGGATGATTTCCAGGGATGTGTACTGGGGCCTCAAATGTTTATAAATGACTTGAATTATTAAAGAAAGAGATCCACCTACCTAAGTGTACTACGTTGGTAGGAACAGCAAATTATGACAAGTTACAAAGATGGGTTGAGTGACTTGTCATAATTGTGAAGTTTATTAAGATGGAGTTTATTGTGGGAAAGTTTGAGTTTATCCACGTTAATGCAGAAAATATAGATAATAATATTTTCTATAGAATGGGACGCACAGAACTATGGAGGAGCAGAGATTTAGGGGTCTGATAATAGATATCATCAAGAGTTGATAAATAGAGACAAAAACTAATTGAAAAGGCTAATGAAATATTGGCCTGTATCTCAAAAGGCTGGAAGACAAAGGGCACAATGTGACGGTTCCCTTTAATGGAGCTTTGACTAGAATCCCATTTAGAGTAGTACATGAACAGTTCTGGATACTTCGTAGCAGAGTGATGTAACAGAGATCACTTTTTTGGACACACTGCATAGACTAGACTTGTACTCGTTTGAATATAAAAAATTAAGCAATGATCTAATTAAGATGATGAAAGGAGTTGACAGGGTACAGAGAGGTAAATATCTTATCTTGAGCAAGTATCTAGAACAAGAGACTGATCAGTATTACAGCTAGGCTATTCATGTGTAATGTCAAAGTGCATTTTGTCACAGGGAGTGTGTTGGAAATGATCGACTATTAGTCAGCGTTCTTATTTCCATAGGTGCAGGTGATGTTTGTAATCTTCCTTGTGAAATGTATAACCTGCCACTTATCGACGTTCAAGTTAATTTGCTATTTAAATACCGAGACTGCAAGCTTCTAGTGTTTCTGTGTTCTCCTGTGTTCTTCCTCATTCACAAAATCCAAACTGAATTACTACAATCAGTGATGAACTACCAGAATTGATCTTTGCAAAACATGACATCTGCCTTCTTCCGTTCTGAAAAACTTCTCTTGAATTGGCTTCCTACTTTAGTCAGTTTATTATCCATTTAGCTATTTATCCGCTAACTTTCCACACATTAACCTTTGTCATGGGCCTACCATGTGGTACCTTATTGAAATCTGTTGAAAAAGGTCTCATTTTCTTTACACAATGGGATAAAATTTGGTCCATATTGTTTGAAAGAATGGTGGAAATTCACTCACAAGTAATTGAAACAGTGTATGAGATAAATAGTTCAAAAGGTAAAATTTGCAGGACTGTGGGAAAAGAACAAGAGAGTGTACTTAATTGGATAGTTCTTTCAAAGAGACAACACAGGAACAATAAGCCAAATGGACTCATTATTGTGGTCAAATTCTACTGTTATAGTGCATTCATTTTCACTTCTTGTTCAAGCCATTAGAAAAATCTAAATTGTCACTCTACGTCTTGGCACATGAACTCATACCTCACTTTATTGAAGAGAATGTGTAACACTTACTGATGGCAGCCTCAAAATGTACTGACTCTCTAATTCATGAGGTGCATCCTCTTTGCTCTTCGATCCTTGCTTCTGTCCTTTGGCTGTAAGAAAGAATATCAGTGCAGCTAGATTAGTCGAAAACTCACTGTCTTACAGAGAGAGAGCGCGAGCGCGAGCTAAAGCGAGAGAGTGATTGTGTGTGTGTGCACCAGCTATCTCTTAGACTGCCCTCCACTTAGTTGCTGGATAAAGTATACCTGCTTGGTCAATTGCCCTAGATCAAAAATGATTAACCACTCATCCTCTAACCCCCCACAACCAGCTTGCAATCCTGCCATGATACCCTAAAGTCCAACCTATCATGAGGCTTTGAATCTCTTGCAATCTCCAGACACTGATCTTGGCCAAGACACTCAATACACCACCAGCCTTTTTTGACCCCTCTGTCTCCTTTCCACCCCTCAGCTGCAGCAAAGTGTCAAAGACCTATCGGACTGACTGCTAGCCTGCCTCCCAATCTGGCTGGCTGGAGACTGGGAAAGGAGGCAGAAAGAAATGTCAGCCAGATATTGTTGTAGTTCTGTTCGCCGAGCTGGGAATTTGTGTTGCAGACGTTTCGTCCCTGTCTAGCTTACATCCTCAGTGTTTGGGAGCCTCCTGTGATGTTTCCTCCGGCATTTATACCACTATAAATGCCGGAGGAAACATCACAGAAGCGCTTCACAGGAGGCTCCCAAGCACTGAGGATGTCACCTAGACAGGGGACAAAATGTCTGCAACACAAATTCCCAGCTCGGCGAACACAACCACAACAACGAGCACCCGAGCTACAAATCTTCTCACAAACTTTAATCAGCCAGATATTGTTATTAATTTTGGTAGAACCCATGGGAAGCCTGTCATTCTGAGTTTCCTAATTTCAGAGCAATACCCTCTCCAACCGTCCTTGCACGCTGTGTTTGAGTTCACATTGAGTAGCACCCAAAGGCAGTGTGAGGACAGTGAACAAGAATAGGACAAACAATAATCCACAATCACTGTCAGCCTGTGGGATTGAGACCAATTGCTAATCCAGGACACAGGATGTTTGGTCCCAGGCAGAAATTTTCTGAAAGTCCATAGATCCATATTGAAAAGTTATAGCACAGAATGAGGCCATTCAGGTTTTGTTCTGGCAAGGGGTAACATCTAACATTAACTCATTTTCACTTTATAAAATACGGAGCAAGTTTGTAAGACATGATCTTTCTTGTAAACCATGCTGAGAATATCAGATGGATCCTTCCTTTTCTAATGATCACACAGAGCATCTTTCTTAAGATCATTAGTACTGTCTTCACAATAGGTAGGGTAGGCTGATGGCTGAGTATTTCCTTGATAAAAATTAACCCGTCTTCATAAAATCAGGACAAGACAAGTTCAGTTGCAGCCGAAGAGAAAGGTCTCCAACTCTATTGAGCTAATAATAATCATACAATCCCTACAGGGTGGAAGTAGGCCATTTGGCCCACTGAGTCCACTCCGAAGAGCAACCCACCCAGACTCATCCCCTACCTTATCCCTGTAACCTTCATTTAGATTTAGATGACATTACAGTGTGGAAACAGGCCCTTCGGCCCAACAAGTCCAGACCGACCCGCTGAAGCGCAACCCACCCATACCCCTACATTTACCCCTTACCTAACACTACGGGCAATTTAGCATGGCCAATTCACCTGACCCTGCACATCTTTGGACTGTGGGAGGAAACCCACGCAGACACGGGGAGAACGTGCAAACTCCACACACTCAGTCGCCTGAGGCGGGAATTGAACCCGGGTCTCTGGCGCTGTGAGGCAACAGTGCCACAATTTCCCATGGCTAATCCACTTGGAGAATGTGCGAAATCCACACAAGCAGGTGCCTGAGCCTGGAATTGAACTTGAGTCTCAGATGCTGTCAGGCAGCGGTGAGCCACCATACCACCCCATATCAGAGTTTGTAATTATGCAGCATCTATTATAATCTAAGGATGTCTTAATGCAGCTAATGAGTAACTTGACAAATGTTATGTTTGCAAGAACAGTTCTAGGGATGTTGGATTTTAGTTCAAAGGATAGATTGGTGAAGCTGCAGATGTCCTCCTTGGAGGAGAGAAGGATATGGAAGACAGAGAATATGTAGAAACAAACAGCAACATCTTGAAAAATGTCCATATTACAATGGAGGTGGTGCTGGATGTCTTAAAATGCATAAGGGTGGATAAAACCCCAGGAGTTGATCAGGTGTACTCTAGAACTCTGTGGGAAGGGAGGAGGTGATTGCTGGGCCCCTTGCCGAGATATTTGTATCATGGGTAGCTACATGAAGTGCCGGAAGACTGAAGGTTGACTAACATAGTGCCACAATTTAAGAAAGGCAGTAAGGAAAAGCCAGGGAACAATAGACTAGTGAGCCTGACAACAGTGGAGGACAAGTTGTTGGAGGGAAGCCTGAGGAACAAGAAATTCATGTATTTGGAAAGGCAAGGACTGATTAGGGATAGTCAACTTGGCTTTGTGCGTGGGAAATCATGTCTCACAAACTTGATTGGTGTTTTTTTTTTAAGAAGTAACGAAGAGGATTGATGAGGGCAGAACAGTGGACGTGATCTATGTGGACTTCAGTAAGGCGTGCAACAAAGTTCCTCATGGTAGACTGGTTAGCAAGATTAGATCACATGGAATACAGGGAGAACTAGCAATTTGGATACAGAATTGGCTTGAAGGTAGTGGTGGAGGGTTACTTTTCAGACTGGAGGCCTGTGACCAGCGATGTGCCACAAGGATCGCTGCTGGGTCCACGGCTTTTTGTCAACTGCATAAATGATTTGGATGTGAACATAGGAGATATGGTTAGTAAATTTGCAAATGACACCAAAATTGAAGGTGTAATGGACAACGATGCAAGTTACCTCACAGTACAACTGACCTTGATCAGATGAGCCAATGGGCACAGGGGTGGCAGATGGAGTTTACTTTAGATAATTGTGATGTACTGCATTTTGGAAAGGCAAATCAGGACAGGACTTATACACTTAATGGGGAGTGCCACAATTTAAGAAGTGTTGCTGAACAAAGAGACCTTGCATTGCACGTTCACAGTTCCTTGAAAGTGGAATCGCAGGTCAACAGGATAGTGAAGAAAACTTTTGGTATGCTTGCCTTCATTGGTCAATGCATTGAGTATAGGAGTTGGGAGGTCATGTTGTAGCTGTATCAGACTCTAGTTAGGCCATTTTTGGAATACTGTATGCAATTCTGGTCTCCTTGCTAGAGCAAGTATATTGTGAAACTTTAAAAGGATTTGGAAACGATTTACAAGGATGGAGGGTTTGAGCTAATAGGGAGAGGCTGAAAAGGCTGGAGCTGTTTTCCCTGGCGCATCTGAGACTGAGCGATGACCTTATAGAGGTTCATAAAATCATGAGGGGCATGAATAGGGTGAATCCCGGGGGGCGGGGGGACACAGGTTTAGGCTGAGAGGGGAAAGATTTAAAAGGGACCTCGGGGCAACGTTTTCACGCAGAGGGTGGTGCTTCTCTGGAATGAACTGCCAGAGGATGTCTTGGAGGCTGATGCAATTACAACATTTAAAAGGCATCTGGATGAGTCTATGGATAGGAGTTTGGATGGGCATGTGCCAAATGCTGGCAAATAGGACTAGATTACTTTAAGATATCCGGTCAGCATGAATGAATTGGATTGAAAGGTCTGTTTCCATGTTACACAGCTCTAAGAGAGGGTTGATTTGAGAGAAGTTCAAACTATGAAGGATCTGGACAGGACAGAGTCACAGAAACACTCCCCATTAGTGGACCATTCAAGGACCAGAGACAATCACTAATCAAGGTGAGTGTTGGAAACAGCAATGGCGATACAGGGAATTTATTATGCAGCAAGTGGTTAGGATCAGGAATGTCCAAGTGTAGAGGAGGCAGTTTCAATTACATTGTCGAAAGGGAACTGGATATTTGTCTGAAATTTGCATAGCTACAGAGAAAAGGCAGGTTAGTGGGGGCTCCTGGAGCGAGCCTTCACAGAAACAACAAGCTGAATGACCATTCTTCAATTCAGTTCTCTAATTTTTTTTCTGAATCTCTGAAATGCGTTCTCATCCTTCCTGGATTTTGGTACTCAGACTGGACATTGCCTTCCAAATGGGGGCAGACAAAAGGTTTTTTTTAAAAAGGTGACATAATATCCCTGCTTTTGCACTCTACGCCTCAATTTATAGTCAGTCTTTTCAGCCAGTGTTTTAATGTGTTCTGTTAGTGGGCGGCACGGTGGCACAGTGGTTAGCACTGCTGCCTCGCAGCGCCAGAGACCCGGGTTCAATTCCCGACTCAGGCGACTGACTGTGTGGAGTTTGCACGTTCTCCCCGTGTCTGCGTGGGTTTCCTCCGGGTGCTCCGGTTTCCTCCCACAGTCCAAAGATGTGCAAGTCAGGTGAATTGGCCATGCTAAATTGCCCGTAGTGTTAGGTAAAGGGGTAAATGTAGGGGTATGGGTGGGTTACGCTTCGGCGGGTCGGTGTGGACTTGTTGGGCCGAAGGGCCTGTATCCACACTGTAAGTAATCTAATCTAATCTAATTCAATGATCTGTATGCATATGCTTCCTCAGGTCTCTCTGCCACTGTAATCTCTTCGAATTGTACGCTTTATTTAGCATTACATTTTCACCAAATTGTTCCAATTTGCATTTCTCCGAATTACCTTCCTTTTCCAATTCCACCGGCCTACTATTTTTCTCACTGTTTAAAAGACTTCCATCTAGTGAAGCCCACATGTCATGAATAAATATATTAAAAAGATCTCATGAAATTGTATCTTGGATGTCTAGGTCATTAATACAGATTATAAATAACTTGGATGAGGAGGTTAAGGGGTGAGTTAGTAAATTTGCAGAGACACAAAGGTTGGAGGTGTCGTTGATAATATCGAGGGCTACTGCAGGGTGAGCCGGACTGAGAAATAGCAGACGGAGTTCAACCTGGAAAATGTGAAGTGATGCATTTTGGAAGATCAAATTCGAATGCTGAATGTAGGATTAAGGACAGGGTTCTTGGCAGTGTGGAGGAACAGAGGGATCTGGGTGTGCAAGTACATAGGTCCCTCAAAGTTGCCACCCAAGTGGAGATAGGGTTGTTAAGAGAGCATATGGCGTTTTGGCTTTCATTAACAGGGGGATCGAGTTTAAGAGCCGCGGGATTTTGCTGCAGCTCTACAAGTGAGACCACACTTGGAATATTGTGTCCAGTTCTGGTCATCCTACTATAGGAAAGAAACAGAGGCTTTGGAGAGGGTGCAAAGAAGGTTTACCAGGATGCTGCCTGGACTGGAGGGCTTGCCTTATGAAGAAAGGTTGAATAAGCTTGGACTTTTCTCTCTGGAGAGAAGGAGGAAGAGAGGAGACCTGATCGAGGTGTACAAAATAATGAGGGGAATAGATAGACTTTTCCCCAGGGGCAGGATTGACTGGTATGAGAAGTCATAGTTTGAAGGTATTAGGAGGAAGGTATAAAGGAGATATCAGAGGTAGATTCTTTACACAGAGAGTTGTGAATGCATGGAATGCATTGCCAGCGGTGGTGGTGGAAGCAGAGTCATTGGGGACATTTAAGCGAATGCGAGACATGCACATGGATAGCAGTGAGTTGAGGGGTGCATGGGTTAAGTTACTATATTTTACATTAGGATTAAATCTCGGCACAACATCGTGAGCCAAAGGGCCTGTTCTGTGCTGTACTTTTCTATGTCCTTTGAAGAGTGACAGTCCTAATTCCAGCTCCGGGGAAGTACAACTTTGATCTTCAGACTGACCAAGGTTCACCTCTGCACTGGGTGACTCTGTCTCTTTGATGCCAAGGGCCCACAACCTTGTGGGCCAGCTGGTGATGTGGCCCGTCACCACAGCACGGTGTGGCTTCAACACGTCCCTGACATACCCGCGCTGTGCCAGGTGTTGCTGGGGGGGGCGGCCAGGGCCACAGGCTGATCTTCCTCACCTGCCATCTTCTTCCAGGACACGGATCCTTTCTTGTCCATCAGGCCCCGGTCAATCCATCGGTCCCAGTCCCCCGTGGGGGGGGGGCAGAGACTGGGACAGGGAGGGCCCAAAGGCCGGAGCCCGCTGCAGGAGGAGGCACAGGGGAGGCCCGGCCCGGCCCAGCTCTCTCCTGTCCCACGGACGGGCCCTGCTCCGCGCGCGAGGATGGCAGCGCGCGGGGAGAGAGGGGGAAGACTCTTGCTGCTGCACGGGGCGGACCGGATGGTTCCGGCTGGTGAGTGTGTTGGGGGGGGGGAAGGGGGAACGGGTCGAGGGACGGACCAGAAGCGGAAGGTCAGGCGGCGCGGGGTGGGAGAGGCAGAGAGAGAGAGAGAGAGGGAGAACGGGGAATGGTGAGAGGCTGGGAGAGGGAGGAGTTAATGAGGAAGGAGGAGAGAGCAGGGAAGGGCCTATTGAAGGGAGTGGGGGGGGGATTTGTGAGGTGAGGGGTATTTGAGGAAGGGGTTGACAATGAGCCTGCAGGCGTCATGTCAGCAGAGGAACAGCGGCAGCACAGTTTCTTTCGAGCCTGTGAAGGCTTAGAGGGTGCTGCCTGTCACTTTTCCTTCAAGCCCTCAGCTGGTCAGGCGCTGACCCTTCCTCCCAACAGATGCTAGTCGTTGGACAGAATCCCCAAGTTACTGCTTGTGTAATTTATCCACGGCCGGGACGAATGGCTTCCTATGCACCACTGGTATGTGATGTGAGAAAACATTGCACACATTCAACTTATGGATGTTTTCTAATCAACCTGTTCAGAGATATTATCTCTCAGTTTTCAGCAAGTGGAACTTGAAGCCAGGCCTCCTGGCTCAGATTAGGAACACAACCACTGTACTGCAAGAACCCCCTATTCTTGGGTATCGTGCAGAGCCTGGCAAATTGACCATCAACAATTCTGGTGAGGTTTACTGTTTACTTTGTAATTCCTCCTTTAGGGGTTCTGTTTCATTTGATTTATTTTTGCATGTTAACATTTTTTTTTTCAGTTTCATCTAAAGAATGTCGTTATAGAGTTGAAAACTGGTTTATTTCAGATTTTTAATATCCATAGTATTTTGTTTTTATGCTTAGAAATATTTAATCAGCTATAAAGACATCCTATGGTTGTTATTCATGCCACAGATTTCCTTCTCTCTCCTTCCTACTATTTTGTGTAAAGCAGTTCCTCTTTTGCTTTTCATTTTAATCATGCATAGTTTTTATCTGAACCTTCAACTATGAGGTCCATCTCCAGTACTATCATAGTTTCTAATGATTAGTACTGCCGTTCACTCTTTTTTCTTTCGGCAGCTTTATGATTTCATAGTAACAAGGAAAATTAAATTCCTAATCCGCCGTTTCTTTGAGCCAGTTTCCAGCATTGCCACCAGTGGTGACTTGTGCCTGCAACTCACCCACATCACCTATCACTGAACATGGATACACATGGCTGTATTAAGCCATCTTACTATGAATTTTCCATATCCAATCCTTCCTATTTCTGAACTACTCGTTATGCTGCTTGTCTTCGGGTCCCCAGTGCACCTTAGTTTCCCAGCCCCACAGCATCTGATAAACCCCTTGTGAAAACATCCATTGGTTCCTTGTTGTGGAATTGCCTCCTTAATCAGAATTGCTCACTTCCCCACACACATTCATGCCACTCCTCTGAGCAAGTAATAACTTTATAGACAATAAGCTTGAGTTTCAAGGTGAAGCAAGATGCCTGGCCCCTGTAGTATCCCTATAATAGAGATTTTTAATTTTATTTTAATTGTTTATGGGTTGACGGCTTTGCTAGCCAAGTCAGCATTTATTGCCCATCCTTCATTGCCCAGAGGATAGTAACAAGGCACCCACTTTGCTCTGGGTTTGGTATCCAGACAAAGGCGGCAGATTTCCTTACCTAAAGGACATTCCTGAACCAGATGGATTTTATGACATTTGGCAGCCATTAAGCGATTACTCTTATACTAGCTTCTTATTCTAGATTTTTAATGAATTCAATTTTCACATCTGCCATGGTGGGGTTCTAACCCATATACTCAGCAGCATGACCAGTCCAGTGACTTTATCTCTATATCACCGTGGGTGGCACAGTGGCTAGCACTGCTGCCTCACAGCGCCAGAGACCCGGGTTCATTTCCCGCCTCAGGCGACTGACTGTGTGGAGTTTGCACGTTCTCCCCGTGTCTGCGTGGGTTTCCTCCGGGTGCTCCGGTTTCCTCCCACAGTCCAAAGATGTGCAGGTCAGGTGAATTGGCCATGCTAAATTGCCCGTAGTGTTAGGTAAGGGGTAAATGTAGGGGTATGGATGGGTTGCGCTTCAGCGGGTCGGTGTGGACTTGTTGGGCCGAAGGGCCTGTTTCCACACTGTAATGTAATCTAATCTAATCACTGCTTGCTCAGACCAGATCTCCCTTTTTTATGCTGAAAGCAGTAAATGAATGCCCTTTCCTTCTGTTCTGCAGCTCTCCACCATGGACAGTGCCACTGAGGGTTATCATTTTTACATCGGGCTTGCTCTTGCCATCAGTTCCAGCATTTTCATCGGAAACAGTTTCATCCTGAAGAAGAAGGGGCTGCTACGCCTGGCCAGCAAGGGGGTGATCAGAGCAGGTGAGAGGGTAGCAGAGAACCCTGACAGTCAGACAGACACCAGCAAATCACTGGTGGAGCTGGCTCTTAGACATGCTTTTGAAGTAGAAATTTACAAGTACTTTTCAGTTTCACTTGTACTGCGTTCTGCTGTCATCATAGTCTGGCACTGACCCATCCCTCATTCATCAGTCCCTTTGTGCTCTGGAGAACAGGTACTTTGGTGACACAAGGACATGCTATGACTGAGTCCTCACACAGAGCAACACTGTAAAAGGCTTAATGTTGCACTCGTACTACTTTATCAACTCACTTGCTGCATTCATACTGACACTGTCCCATTTCACTGAAGGTGCTCTCTCTACTCATCTTCTAAAGGTAATGATTGTGCTCTCCCCCTTTGAAGGTGCTGACCCTCTCTGCCCTTTTCTCGATTGTGCTAACTTCTGCCCACCCCTCCCTCGAGTTGCTTACTCCACACCCCTCTGCTAAAGGAGTTTGGACTGTCTGCTACTTAAAACAACAATGCTCTCCAGTACACCCCCTCCACATCCCAAACTTCCGCCCTTGAATCCCATCCCTTCAACTATAACAGGAATAGTACACCCCGCACCCACCAGTCCTTACTTTGCATTCCACCAATTTCCAGATACAACGCATCATCCACTGCCATTTCCGCCACCTACAGTCAGACTCCACCACAAGAGATATATTTCCCTCCCAACCCCTAACAGGATTCCACAGAGACTATTCCCTCCACGACTTCCTTGTTAGGTCGACACCCCCCATCAACCCATCCTCCACTCTCGGCAACTT
This sequence comes from Chiloscyllium plagiosum, assembly GCF_037043375.1. Taxonomy (NCBI): domain Eukaryota; kingdom Metazoa; phylum Chordata; class Chondrichthyes; order Orectolobiformes; family Hemiscylliidae; genus Chiloscyllium; species Chiloscyllium plagiosum. The sequence continues at coordinate 86,915,723 of NW_028270149.1, read as the reverse complement.
TCCTTACCACCACAAGAGTTGTAAAACCTACCCCCTTCACCTCCATCCAAGGCCCCAAAGAATCCTTCCACATCTGGCAGAGATTTTCCTGCACATCCAAACACCGCACCTACTGTGTCCATTGCTCTCGATGTGGTCCCCTCTACATTGGGGAGGCAGGATGCCAACTTGTGGAATGTTTCTGAGAACACCTCTTGGACACCTGCACCAAACAACCCCACCGCCTCATGACCGGCCAAGGACGTGCAAGCCTCCTCCACTGTCAAATCCACTATCAAATCCAAGCCAGCCGACTCCTGGAGGAAGAATGCCTCATCTTCCCCCTTGGGACTCTCCAAGCACACGGGACTAATTTGGATTTCACCAGTTTCCACATCTCCACTCCCCACATCTTATCCCACATCCAACTCTCCAGCTCAGCACCATCATCTTGAACTGTCCTACCTGTCCATCTTCCTTCCAACCTACCCGTTTCATCCTCCACTCTGCCCTATTACCATCACCCCCCCGCACCTCCGTTTACGTATCGCCTTCCCAGCTACCTAGCCCCCAGCCCCATTTTCCCCCCCCCGCCTCCTATTTATTTGTCTGCCCTCTTGGCCCTGCCCCATTCCTGATGGAGGACCTATGCCCAATCCTGTTCCTTAGATGCTGCCTGACCTGCAGGAGCAGGATTGGGTATACGTCTTTCATCAGGAATGGAGCAAGGCCACACTTAACGGTTTTTGGGAAGAGTTATAGCTCAGGTTGATGATAAGTAAGTAAGTTAGCTCGCTGAACTTGAAGGGTTGTTTTCAAACATTTGTGACCATACTAAGTAACATCATCAATGAGAGTCTCCGGTGAAGCGCTGGTGGTATGTCCTGTCTCTCTATTTATAGGTCTTGGTTTTCTTAATATGGGTGATATCATTTCTGGTTCTTTTTTTTCAGGGAAAGGTAGATTGATTTAGATCCTATGTGTTTATTGATGGAGTTCTGGTTAGAACTTCATGTCTCTAAGAATTCTTGTACGTGTCTTTGTTTCGCCTGCCCTCGGATGTGTGTGTTGTCCCTGTCAAAGTGGTGTCCTCCTTTGTCTGTATGTATAGAAACTAGTGATAGTGGGTCGTGTCTTTTGGTGGCTAGTTAGTGTTCATGTATCCTGGTGGCAAGTTTCCTGCTAGTTTGTCCGATATAGTGTTTTTTTTACAGTTCATGCATGATATCTCGTAAATGATGTTAGTTTTGCTGGTAGTGTCTAATGAATCCTTTAGGTTCATTAGTCGCTGATTGTGTGTTGGTAGGTTAGTGGGCTACCATGATGCTAAGGGGTCTGAGTAGTTTGGAAGTCATTTCTGATATGCCTTTGATGTAAGGTAATGTGGCTATAGATTTTGGTTGCGTTGTGTCAGCTTGTTTGGGTTTGTTTTTGAGGAATCGGTGGATTGTTTAAATTGGGTACCCATTTTTCTTGAAAACATTGTATAGATATTTTTCTTCTGCTTTCTGTAGTTCTTGGGTGCTGCAATGTGATGTAGCTTTGTCTATTTATCCTATCCATGCCTGTCATGAGTGTATAAACTTCTATAAGGTCACCCCTCAGTCTCCAATGCTCCAGGAAAAACAGCCCCAGCCTATTCAACCTCTCCCGACGGCTCAAATCCTCCAACCCTGGCAACATCCTTGTAAATCTTTTCTGAGCCCTTCCAAGTGTCACAACAACCTTCCAATAGGAAGGAGAACAGAATTACACGCAATATTCTAAAAGTGGCCCAACCAATGTCCTGTACAGCCGCAACATGACCTCCCAACTCCTGTTCTCAATACTCTGACCGATAAAGGAAAGCATACTAAACACCTTCTTCATTACCTTATCTACCAGTGACTCCACTTTCAAAGTGCTATGAACCTGCACTCCAAGGTCTCTTTGTTAAGCCACACGCCGTAGGACCTTAGTGTATAAGTCCTGCTAAGATTTGCTTTCCCAAAATGCAGCACCTCACATTTATCTAAATAAAACTTCATCTGCCACTCTCAGCCCATCTGATCAAGATTCTGCTGTAATCTGAGGTAACCCTCTTCACTGTCCACTACACCTCCAATTTTGGTGTCACCTGCAAACTTACTAACTATACCCCAGATGCTCACATCCAAATCTTTATATAAATGACAAAACGTAGTGGACCCAGCACCGATCCTTGTGGACCCACTGGTCACACGCCTCCAGTCTGAAAAACATCCCTCCACTACCATCCTCTGTCTTCTGCCTTTGAGCCAGTTCTGTATCCAAATGGCTAGTTCTCCCTGTAATACATGAGATCTAATCTTGCTAACCAGTCCCCCATGGGGAACCTTATCGAATGCCTTACTGAAGTTAGTGTAGATCACATCTACCACTCTACCCTCATCAATTTTCTTTGTTACTTTTTCAAGAAACTCAATCAAGTTTGTGAGATTTCCCATGCACAAAGCCATGTTGACAATCCCTAATCAGTCCTTGTCTTTCCAAATACATGTACATCCTATCCCTCAGGATTCCCTCCAACAACTTGCCCACTACCGATGTCAGGCTCACTGGTCTATAGTTCCCTGGCTATAGGCTATAGGGCTAAGGGAATAGGGATAACCCCGGGAATTACAGTCCAGTTAGTCTTACTTCGGTGGTAGGCAAAGTAATGGAAAGGGTACTGAGGGATAGGATTTATTAGTATCTGGAAAGACACTGCTTGATTAGGGACAGCCAGCATGGATTTGTGAGGGGTAGGTCTTGCCTTACAAGTCTTATTGAATTCTTTGAGGAGGTGACCAAGCATGTGGATGAGGGTAGAGCAGTGGATGTAGTGTACATAGATTTTAGTAAGGCATTTGATAAGGTTCCCCATGGTAGGCTTATGCGGAAAGTCAGGAGGCATGGGATAGTGGGAGGTTTGGCCAGTTGGATAGAGAACTGGCTAACCGGTCGAAGTCAGAGAGTGGTGGTAGATGGTAAATATTCAGCCTGGAGCCCAGTTACAAGTGGAGTTCTGCAGGGATCAGTTCTGGGTCCTCTGCTGTTTGTAATTTTTATTAATGACTTGGAAGAAGGAGTCCAAGGATGGGTCAGTAAATTTGCAGACGATACGAAGATTGGTGGAGTTGTGGATAGTGAGGAGGGCTGTTGTCGGCTGCAAAGGGACTTAGATATGATGCCGAGCTGGGCTGAGGAGTGACAGATGGAGTTCAACCCTGTCAAGTGTGAGGTTGTCCATTTTGGAAGGACAAATAAGAATGCGGAATACAGAGTTAACGGTAGGGTTCTTGGTAAGGTGGCGGAGCAGAGGGATCTTGGGGTCTATGTTCATAGATCTTTGAAAGTTGCCACTCAGGTGGATAGAGCTTGTAAGAAGGCCTATGGTGTATTAGCGTTCATTAGCAGAGGGATTGAATTGAAGAGTCGTGAGGTGATGTTGCAGCCGTGTAGGATCTTGGTTAGGCCACATTTGGAGTACTGTGTGCAGTTATGGTCGCCTCATTTTAGGAAATATGTGGAAGCTTTGGAGAGGGTGAAAAGGAGATTTACCAGGATGTTGCCTGGAATGGAGAATAGGTCGTACGAGGAAAGGTTGAGATTGCTGGGCCTTTTCTCATTGGGACGGCGAAGGATGAGGGGTGACTTGATAGAGGTTTATAAGATGATCAGGGGAATAGATAGAGTAGACAGTCAGAGACTTTTTCCCCGGGTACAACAGTGTTACAAGGGGACACAAATATAAGGTGAAGGGTGGAAGGTATAGGGGGGATGTCAGGGGTAGGTTCTTTACCCAGAGAGTGGTGGGGGCATGGAATGCGCTGCCTGTGGGAGTGGCAGAATCAGAATCATTGGTGACCTTTAAGCGGCAATTGGATAGGTACATGGATGGGTGCTTAAGCTAGGACAAATGTTCGGCACAACATCGTGGGCCGAAGGGCCTGTTCTGTGCTGTATTGTTCTATGTTCTTGTCCTTACCGCTCATCTTAAACAGTAGCATCACGTTTGCCAACCTCCAGTCTTCCGGCATCTTACCCGTGACTATCAATGATACAAATATTTCAGCAAGGGCCCAGTAATCACTTCCCACAGAATTCTAGGGCACATCTGATCAGGGCCTGGGGATTTATCCACTTTTTCGTGTTTCAAGACATCCAGCACCACCACCTCTGTAATATGAACATTTTTCAAGATGTCACCATCTATTTCCAAACATTCTACACCTTTCTTGTCCTTTTCCATAGTAAACACTGATGCAAAATACTCGTTTAGTATCTTCCCCATCTCCTGCGGCTTCACACAAAGGCTGCCTCCCTGATCTTTGAGGGGCCCTACTCTCCTCCTTAGTTACCCTTTCGTCCTTAATGTATTTATAAAAGCCTTTTGGATTTTCCTTAACTCTATTTGCCAAAGCTATCTCATGTCCTTTTTTTGCCCTCCTGATTGCCCTCTTATATATACTGCTACTGCCTCTATACTCTTCTAAGGATTCATTTGATCTATCCTGTCTATACCTGACATATGCTTCCTCCTTTTTCTTAACCAAACCCTCAATTTCTCTAGTCAGCCAGCATTCCCTATACCTACCAGCCTTTCCTTTCACCCTGTCTCTGGACTCTCGTTATCTTATTTCTGAAGGCTTCCCATTTTACAGCAGTCTTGTTACCTGCACACTTCTGTCCCTAATCAGCTTTTGAAAATCTTTGCCTAACACCGTCGAAATTAGCCTTTCTCCAATTTAGAACTTCAACTTTTAGATCTGGTCTATCCTATTCCATCACTATTTTAAAACTAATAGAATTATGGTTGCTGGCCACAAAGTGCTCCCCCACTGACACCTCAGTCACCTGCCCTGCCTTATTTTCCAAGAGTAGGTCAAGTTTTGCAACTTCTCTAGTAGCTACCTCCACATATTGAATCAGAAAATTTTCTTGTACACACTTAACAAGTTCCTCTCCATCTACTGCATCTACTTTAAGCCAAAAAAAGGAAGGAAACATACTTAATGCTCAAGAAAATAAAGCCTTAGAAAGACTTTAAAAAAAAAGACAAAAACATTATTATCCTATCTGCAGACAAGGGACGCATGACCGTTATTTTATATCAATACGACTATCTTGAAAAGGCAAATGCTCTGCTTGCAGATACTGACACTTAACGGCTAATGGCGATCGACCCAACCCCACAACGACTAAACAAAATCTTAACCTTTCTCACAGCACTTTATAAAATCAGGAGAATTAAACAGCACAGTCTTCCAAAACATGAAACCAGATGGATCCAACACACCACACCTCCATGAATTACCAAAAACACACAAACCTGGTGTCCCCCTCAGACCTATAGCCTCCCTACCTGGTACACAAACATACAGACTAACCAAAAACTAAAACACCTAATTGAAGATTCACGTCACTCCATTCACTCCACCCAAGAATTCTTGAAAACCACAAACACACCAAGATAGAAGAGGACAAAATAACGATCTCCATTGACTTTACAGCCTTTTTCACATCAATTAACATTGATGTAGCCAGAGAAACACTGGCATCACTACAAGGAAATTGAGGACCACAAACACCAGACAGCACCAACTTCATCAGCAAAGATAACATCCTCAAACGAGTGGATCTGTGTCTCACCACCTCCTTCACATTTAATAAAAAAGACCTACAAATAAATCAACGGACCATCTATGGGATCACCAATATCAGGACGCATAGTTGAGCAGTAATGCAAAGACTTGAACAAGCTTCCCTCCCATCTATCCAACTCAAACGTTAGGTCTGGTACGTAGATGACACCTTTTGTCATCACAAAACGGAACAGAATAGAGGAAATATACAACACCATCATCAATATCCTGACAGGCATAGAATTCACAAAACAGGAGGAGAACGACAACAGACTCCCATTCCTAGATGTGACGGTTGAACGTACAGTTAACGGAGAGCTTCAAACCAGTGTCTACAGAAAAACAACAAACACGGACCAAATACTTAACTTCAGAAGCAATCAACCCAACACCCACAAACAGAGCTGCATCAAGACATTACTTCAACGAGCTACATCACACTGCAGCACCCAAGAACTACAAAATGCAGAGGAAAAATACCTATACAATGTTTTCAAGAAAAACGGGTACCCAATAAACACAATCTGCCGATTCCTCAGAAACAAACCCAAATAAGCAGACACTATGCAAACAAAATCTATAGCCACATTATCTTACTTCAAAAACATCTCAGAAATGTCTTCCAGACTACTCAGACCCCTTGGCATCATGGTAGCCCACAAACCTACCAACAAACTTAAACAGCTACTAATGAACATAAAGAATCCATTAGATGCTACCAGCGAAACCAATGTCATTTACAAGATACCATGCAAGAACTCTTTTTAAAAAACCACTACATTGGACAAACTACCAGGAAACGTGCCACCAGGATACATGAATACCAACTTGCTACCAAAAGACATCCTAGGACAGGCAAAACAAAGACATTCATGAGAATTCGTAGAGGCATGGCATTCTAACCAGATCTCCATCAAGGAACACATCAATTTAGATCATATCTACCTTGCCTTGGTAAAAAGAATTGGAAATGACATCACCCACCTAAAGAAACCAAGACCTATAAATAGAGAGGTGGGACAATCCGCCAACGCTTCCCCAGAGACTGTCACTGATGATGTTACCTAGTGTGGTGATGAAACATCTGAAAACAAACATTCAAGCTCAGTGAGCTAACTTACATACTTACACTTTTTAACCTTACTAACCAGTCTACCGTGGAGGACCCTTGTCGAAGGCCATTTCGAATGTTTACCATTCTGCCTTCATCAGTTGTCTTGGTAATGTTTTCAAAATTGTGAGACACGATTTCTCATGCTCAAAGTCCTGATGACTATTCGTAATCAGTCCTTGCCTTTCCAAATGCATATAAACTCTGTGTCTCAGAAACCCCTCCTCCAACCCACCCACCACTGACGTCAGATTCACTGGTCTCTAGTTCCCTGGCTTTTCCTTCCAGTCTGTCTTAAAAAGTGGCACAACATTAAGCACCCTCCAATCTCCCAGAACCTCACCCATGGCCGTCAGTGATACAGTTAACTCGGCCTCCAAATCTCTTCCCTAGCTTCCCATAATGTTCTGCAGTACTACTGATGAGGCTTGCTTCTATCCCAATGACATTATAATGTTCCCAACCTCAGTCATAATGTTCCATACCGTGACATCACAATCCTGACTGGGAATAATGAGCTGGAAATCATATGCCACAAAGCCATGCTTTGGCACAAGTAAGAAATATGACCAGTTTAATCTCTAGCATGTTTAGTATCTTTGACAGTGACCACGCAAGGATAAAAGAAACTCGCACAAGGTTTCGTCAGTCTTCAAGAATATCAGAAACTTATTATATCAAACTTATCGTCTGATATGTGGCAATAAAATGATTAATTATTAATGCAATCTTAAACTATATCCCCTTTAAATGTAAACAATTAGCCGTGCGCATAGGTTAGATAGACAGATGAAGCAAACCGTTTTATTTAAGAATATCTTGTTGGAAAAATACAGGCAACAAAGTCTATTGATCAAAGTCTCAGCCAAACAGTGTGGAATTAAGTGACTTCTCACAGTTCATTTTCGGGGGGCGGGGGAGGGGAGGGGAGGGGTCATGTATTGACTGATGAATCTTAGTTCCGTAACTGGTCAGTTGAACCTACGTGATGGCTTGAATTAAAGACTTTTACATTTGGAATAATGTATAAATCTTGTTTTCAATCAAAAAGAGAGGAAGATCCTGCTTGCCTCCATATTTTTGAAGGTCTGAGCTCAGACCTGTGATAAACTGCATTTAAACTAATACACAGCTTGTTGCAGAGGAGTCTTTTTTTCTTTTTCAAGATAATCAATTCCAGTTCCAGCAGGAAAACGCCACCATACAGTTTCACTTTCCTTCCAATTATATTTTAAAAAAGTTACAATCAAAGCCCCCCAGTTTCTGGTTTATATTTTAAAATAAATTATCTGTAGTCCATGCACCAAATTGATGTGACTGACTATAGGGCATTTTCATGACCATGGACCATAATCCCCGATTGCCTGTGGACCTACCTAACTTTAATTACAATGTGCTCGTTTTTCAAAACTAAAAGAAATGTAAAGGGAAAGGTTGATCTCAGATGCAAATTCAGTGACTGTCTGGGGACAGAGAGAGACTCTGGAAAGTCATATCTCTTGAGCTGTTAATGACACTTCAGTGGCAGAAAATGCACTGCGAACTGAACTTGTAACTGTAGAGTTATAGAGTGTTACATCATGAAGTAGTGGACAGCTAAGATGATTACATCAGAGTACAACGGGATCTTGATCAGGTGGGCCAATGGGCCGAGGAGTGGCAGATTTAATTTAGATAAATGTGAGGTGCTGCATTTTGGAAAGGCAAATCAGGGCAGGACTTATACACTTAATGGTAAGGTCCTGGGGAGTGTTGCTGAACAAAGAGTCCTTGCATTGCAGGTTCATAGTTCCCCGAAAGTGGAGTCGTATGTAGACAAGATAGTGAAGAACTTATTTGGTATGCTTGGCTTTATTGGTATAGGAGGTGGGAGGTCATCTTGCGGCTGTAGAGGACATTGGTTAGGCCACTTTTGGAATATTGTATGCAATTCTGGTCTCCCTCCTATAGGAAGGATGTTGCAAAACTTGAAAGGGTTCAGAAAAGATTTACAAGGATGTTCCTAGTGTTGGAGGGTTTGAACTAATAGGGAAAGGCTGAATAGGCTGGGGCTGTTTTCCCAGGAGCTTTGGAGGTTGAGCGGTGACCTTTATGGAGGTTATAAAATTATGAGGGCAATGGATATGGTAAACAGACAAGGTCTTTTCTCTGGGTTGGGGGAGTGCAGAACTCAAGGGTATAGATTTAGGGTGAGAGGGCAAAGATATAAAAGGGACCTAAGGGTCAACTTTTTCACACAGAGGGTAGTGCATGTATGGAATGAGCTGCCAGGGGAATTTGTGGAGACCAATGCAATTACAACATTGAAAAGGCATGTGGTTAGATATATACATAGGAAGGGTTTAGAGGGGTATGGGCCAAGTGCTGGCAAATGGGACTAGATTAATTTAGGATATTGGGTCAGCATGAACAAGTTGGACTGAAGGGTCTGTTTCTGTGCTGTACATTTCTATGACTCTTACCATGGAAAGAGGCCCTTCAGTCCATCATGTCCATGTCAATCATAAATCACTTATCTATTTACATCCTATTTCCTCGCACTTTGTCTTTAACCTTGTTTGTATGGTGCTTCAATTTTCATCTAAATATTTCTCAAACACTCTACTGGTTTCTGTGTCTACTAGAGACCCAAGTGAAGCCTCCAGTATGTCATGAGACATGGCCTTCCAGTCGGCACACTCTTGCCCATATGTCCATTTAGAATTGTTTGTCATATTGCCTGGATTAGATTCCCTACAGTGTGGAAACAGGCCCTTCAGCCCAACAAGTCCACACCGACCCTCCGAAGAGTAACCCACCCAGACACATTTCCCTCTGACTAGTGCACCTAACACTACGGGCAATTTAGCATAGCAAATTCACCTGACCTGCACATCTTTAGACTGTGGGGGGAAACCGGAGGAAACCCACGCAGACACGGGGAGAATGTGCAAACTCCACACAGCCTGAGGCTGGAATTGAACCTGGGACCCTGGTGCTGTGAGGCAGCAGTGCTGACCACTGAGCCACCGTGCCGCCCAGATACCTACCTACATGCAATCGAGATCTTGCCAAAAGTCTTACTGAAGTCTGTTTGGACTACATCCCTGCACAGTCCTCATCTCACACCTAGTCACATCCTCAAAAAATTCAATGAAGTTTGTGAAAGATGATTTTCCCCCGAACAAAGCCATGTTTACTATCCTTAATACATCTTGTCACTCCAAGTGGAGAAAAGTTCTGTCCTTCATTAATTATGTTGCAACCCTCTGGCACCTCAAACCAAACAGTTTGAAAATTCATGTCAGAGTCCGTTCAATTTTTCTTCCTACCTCTCCCTCACCTCCCACAGCAATCTTGTGAAAGTCGGTCAGTCTGTGAACATGGTACTAAAATTGTCAGCATTCTGGATGAGAAATAAAATTGATGTTACATATTTTCAAGAATAAACAGAGTTATGAGTTAAATCCTGGTGTGTTTGTTTGTGGTCTAACACACTAGTATGCTGATCAGTGTGCTGTGAGAATCACAACACTTTCATCAGCCATTAAAACACCTCTGCACTGTAGGTCAAAGATAAAGGAAAAGACTTCACTCTTAGTGCTGCCAACTGCAGAAAGGGTTAGAGGACAATGATATTTCAATCATTTACAAAGTTAAGAATCTAGAAATCGACTGTTCCGTTACTAAAGTTAACACTTCCAGTAACATCCATAAGAACAGCTTCAATGTTCAAATGTCCACTTTTTACAAACAATTCAGATACTGGTCATATTTTCTTTGTAACCTCCATCTCACTAGACGTATTTCTTATTTGTGTATTGTTTTCCCGTGTCTTTTTCATGTTTTGTAATTAATACTCACGTTTTAATTCAGAAACATTTGCTTAAATTTACTCCTTTATAAAGCATAAAGTTCATTTGGGTCTGGGAGAAAGATATCTAAAAGGAAAGGTTTTCCTTTTAAATTAAACTTAGTATGATCAACTGAGGGATGTTGCAAGTAATCAACAGGAGCCTCCTCCCCTAGAATTTGGTTTTGAGGTGTTGCACCTGAAACAGTAACAGACAGGGGTGCTTGCCTGGGAATAGGATTGAATCTGTGCCTTATCTTTGTCACTGGTTTCCATTAAACTAATGAGGGGAGCAGTCTTCACACTGACGTGTCCTGACATTTCCTCCTCTCTTGAAAGATATCACCACAGCAAGGTGAAGAGTTATTGGGGTTACCAGTGTAAGTCGATGGTTCTGCATTGTAACTCTATACAGGCAGGGTGTTGTTAGAAGAATACAGAGGGTCAATTTTTAACCAGCTGATTAACTCGTATCTTTCTTTTTAAAACTGGAAACCTTGGGATGTCCAACCTCCTCCGCAATAACACCATCTCCACCGCCAACTAGAAGAAGATTAAGAAAAAGAAAGAAAATGAATGGAAAGAGAAAGGAGGATGCAGCCACCCTGGAGCAGATGGGCTCAGGAGCTTGAATGCTACCTGGCATGTTGGCGCTGCTATCTAATATTCTAATCCACTTGACAGACAAACTGAAACTGAACCTAGTGGTGGTTCCACATTCAAAGAGGGTGGCACATCAGACACCACCAATCTCCTGCTTAGCAGTAGATCCATTACTTGCTCTCATGGCAAGGGATATGGATGTGTATGGGATACGTATGGAGCATATGTATAATGTAGGACCATGGTAGATTGTGAATGGGTGGGGATTGTAATGATGCAAGCTCTCCGGCTGTGCCACTTAGTGTAGTTTGTTTAATTCTTCTGTCCTCTTCCCACAGGTCAGGGTGGCCATGCATACCTCAAGGAATGGTTGTGGTGGGCCGGGCTTCTCACAAGTGAGTTTTGCACATGGTCCCAGGCAAGATTTCTTTAACCCACATTTGTTGACAATTTTGCACTAGCTGGAGCAGTGTTGAGGAGGGTCACAAACTCAGGGTTAAGGATGCTGGATATGGTTCACCTTAAACAAAATCTATATGTACAAGGAACAGCAGATTGCAACCCATTGCTCTGTATTATTTATTCCAACTCATCTTTGCAATCTCAGCTTCTTCCTCTTTCCCCCCCCCCCCCCTCCCCTTCCAAGTCCCCCTGCTTACCTTCCTCCCTCAGGGTCTTCCTGGTCCCACCCACCTCCCTTACTGTCTTCCCGTTGGCCCTGTCCTTCTATTACAAGGTTTATAAAATCATGTTAACTTGGTGAAAAAGGAAGTTCAAGGCCTAGAAGATGTGACTGTTAAAGACTAAAAGGCAGCCATGTTCATTTTACTGAAAAAAATATATGGTGTTCTCACTTGGGAGACTTTTGCAGCAGCACCTATTCCAAAAGGTTTTGAAAATGTCAGGTTGTCAACAGTTATGCTTAAAATTGTCCATTTATTTCCATGTTTCAAGGGATTTTGGGGTCTCAAGAGTAACTAACAAGTATTTCTCCCTGAATACAAAGTCCATGTGATTCACTGAAAACAACAAATGCTGGAGATCATAGTGGGTCAGACAGCATCCGTGGAGAGAGAGCAAGCTAACATTTCGAGTCGAGGTGACTCATCATCAGAGCTGAAGTGAAGCGTGGAGAGGACGGTAGTTATGCTGTAGTTTGTGAGGGATGGGGCTGGGAGTAGTGGGTGTAGGGTTCAGGTGAAGAAAAGACATTGATAGTTCAGATTAAGTGATCAGAATGTGACAATGGCAGAACAGCGGTGTCCTTCCTGCCAGAATTAAAAGGGTAGTAAGTAGGGAGGGAGGGAGGACAGGGTAACAAGTTAAAAGAAAAGGAAGAAATGTGATTCACATTGCTGTGGGAGATGGCTTTGAGAGAATAAGGGTTTTTAACAAAATCTCTGAGAACTCCTATGCAGAGGCAGCCTGCAAAAGCCTGGGAAACTGGCAGCAGCTAGAAGCAAAAACTCTGTATGGTTCACCATATAGGAATGCGGGGAGAAACTCACGCATGGATGAATTTATGAAGATTTGGAATTAAGTCTGAAACATTTGACTGGCTTGTGGGAGAGTGGAAATCAACAGGAAATCCTGTACCATGAAAGATCTACAGTTGAATGTGTCTAGGTGCAAATGCAAGGATGCTGAGAGTCACTTTGACTGTGCGCGTCTGTGTGTATCTGTGTCCGTGTGCATGTGAGAGTGTGTGTGTGTAGTACAGGTGATCACCATTGCACTACACACACACACACACACACAGATATTCCTACACACAGACACCCACACACACCCTTATAGACACACAGACTCCCACACATACACCCCCTCACAGACTTAAGACACTCTGCACTCACTACACACACACACACACACACACACACACACACACACACACTTTCTCACACTCACAACCCCTACCCCAGACAGAGACACACACAGACAGACAAAGACCCACATGCACACATATATATTGTGTGTGGTGAATTTTTTTGGTACAAAGTTACATTGCACTTTGCTCAAAAACCACATAGATTCATGTCGAACTCTGAGCTCAAAAACTGCATGAATTTATGTAAAACTCTGTTATTTCACTTTTTAGATTGGAATCAATCTAAACATCAGGTCATAGACAGAACACAGGGGCTAACACCTTCAACATATTGTCTAGCTATCACCATTGTTAACAGCTAACCCGAGAATGCAACTTTAAAAAAAAGGGTTTTGTGATTTACACATGAAAGAAGTGAAACTATCACTGTATTCTAACAGATGAAAGGCTTAACAGACAATCAATTCTTCAATGTATAATTTCAGTTACATCACACTGCAAATTTTTGCTATAAATTCTGTGTTACGATCGATCCCTCCACAATCATCTGATGAAGGAGCGTCGCTCCGAAAGCTAGTGTGCTTCCAATTAAACCTGGTGTTGTGTGATTTTTAACCTTGTGAATCATGGTTTCCTTAGTATGGGTCACTATTGCTGGTGCTCTGTGCTCCTGGTTCATTCTCTAACTTCTGTCTGTCCTGTTTTGCAGTGGGTTTAGGAGAAGCTGCCAATTTTGCTGCCTATGTCTTTGCTCCAGCAACTCTGGTCACTCCGCTGGGAGCCCTTAGTGTCCTTGTGAGGTGAGCAAACATCTGACATCACTTAGTTCCAGCTCCAATTCATCTCTATCTTGCCAGTCTACAGTTTCACAGACCCTGACCATACACCAGTCCTTCAAATATATGGTCATTTGTGGTGCTCAGACCAATGAATGCAGTTGTTCTGTCATGGAAGTCAAGGGTAACACCACTCATACCTCAGGTCCTTATCCATGCAGTTTACATGAGCTGCACTGGGAAACTGTCTCCTCTCCCCATGACAAACGCTCACTCACTGTCTCCCTCCAGTTCAGTGACAATGGGGTATCTCAATATCCAAGGATTGAGTGACATCAGGACTGAGCTGGAATCCAGGAACATGAGTAATCCAGTTCTACAGCATGAAAAGAGGCTCTTCAGCCCAGAGTATGTTTTTAGGCAACTGACTGTGTGGAGTTTGCACATTCTCCCCATGTCTGCGTGGGTTTCCTCCGGGTGCTCCGGTTTCCTCCTACAGTCCAAAAATGTGCAGGTTAGGTGAATTGGCCATGCTAAATTGCCCGTAGTGTAAGGTGAAGGTGTAAATGTAGGGGAATGGGTCTGGGTGGGTTGCTCTTCGAAAGGGCGGTGTGGACTTGTTGGGCCGAAGGGCCTGTTTCCACACTGTAAATAACCTAAACTAATCTAATCTAATCTAAAACACAGTGGGGTAGGTACAGCACGTGATAGAATAAGCTCTGTACCTTTTAAGAACCAAAAGTAAAGCTTTCTCCTCTTTTAAACTGAAACTATAGCTGCCTCTACCCTTCTAAATAGAACATCACAAACTACACTGTCGCCATCAAATACTCCTAGGATAAGTATAGCACAGAGTTAGACACAGAGTAAAGCTGCCTATTCTTTTAAACTGCATGTAGAACAGGGACAGTAGGGAAGTTAAGGCCGGTGAGCCTTACATCAATGGTAGGGAAATTATTGGAGAAGGTTCTTAGAGATAGGATTTACTTGCGTTTAGAAAAATGGCTTAGATTAAGTAATCAGAAGGCCGCATGGTTTTGTCCAGAGAAGATCATGTCACACAAACTTGATGTTTTTTTGAGGAAGTGACAAAGATGTTTGACAGGGCAGTAAATGTTTGCCAGTGTGGACTTTAGCAAAGCCTTTGACAAGATCCCTCATAAACAGACTGATTCAAAATGTGAAGCCACATGCAATCTGGAGAAAGTGAGGACTGGAGATCAGAGCTGAAAATGTGTTGCTGGAAAAGCGCAGCAGGTCAGGCAGCATCCAAGAAGCAGGTTTCCTGAAGAAGGGCTCATGCCCAAAACGTCGATTCTCTTGCTCCTTGGATGCTGCCTGACCTGCGCTTTTCCAGCAACACATTTTCAGTTCTGATCTCCAGCATCTGCAGTCCTCACTTTCTCCCAGATGCCAGGGTCAGGGATGTCTCGGATCAACTCTACAGGGTTCTTAAGGGGAAGGGAGAGCAGCTAGAAGTCATGGTACACATTGGTACCAATGACATAGCTACAAAAAGCAATGAGGACATGAAATTGAATATGGGGAGTTAAATTGGAAGCTAAAAGGCAGACCGATCAGAGGATTACTACCGGTGCCACAGGCTAGTGAGGCGAGGAACAGAGAGCGAATGCAGCTGAACACATGGCTGTAGAGCTGTGTAGGAGGGAGGGCTTCACATATGTTGATCATTGGGGTGCCTTTTGGGGAAGGTGGGAGCTGTACAAGGAGGACGATTTGCACCTGAACTGGAGGGGCACCGATATCCTGGGCAGGAGGTCTCCCACAGTTCTTTGGGAGGGGTTTAAACTAGTTTGGCAGGGGGATGGGAACTGGAGCTATGGGTCAGAGGATGGGGTAGCTGGTGAACAGGCAAACACATTGCGCAGAGAGTCTGTGGGGAAGGATAGACAGTTGATAAGGCAAAGTTGCCATCAGTGTGATGGGTTGAAGTGTGTCTATTTTAACGCAAGAAGTGTCAGGAATAAGGGTGATGGGAATTTGTGTTGCAGACGTTTCGTCCCCTGTCTAGGTGACATCCTCAGTGCTTGGGAGCCTCCTGTGAAGCGCTTCTATGATCTTTCCTCCGGCATTTGTAGTGGTTTGAATCTGCCACTTCCGGTTGTCAGTTCCAGCTGTCAGCTGCAGTGGTCGGTATATTGGGTCCAGGTCGATGTGCTTATTGACTGAATCTGTCCTGGACCTGGATCCAATATACCAATATGCAACGGACAGCTGGAACTGTGCTTCACAGGAGCTCCCAAGCACTGAGGATGTCACCTAGACAGGGGACAAAACATCTGCAACACAAATT
Organism: Chiloscyllium plagiosum; assembly: GCF_037043375.1. Lineage (NCBI taxonomy): Eukaryota > Metazoa > Chordata > Chondrichthyes > Orectolobiformes > Hemiscylliidae > Chiloscyllium > Chiloscyllium plagiosum. The sequence continues at coordinate 86,899,635 of NW_028270149.1, read as the reverse complement.
CCCATCTCGGCGAACAGAACCACAACAACGAGCACCCGAGCTACAAATCTTCTCACAAACTTTGAATTTAATAAGGCTCCCCATGGCAGGTTCATTCAGACAGTAAGGAAGCATAGAATACAGGGAAATGGGACTATCTGGATACAGAACTGGCTGGCTCAAAGAAGACAGAGAGTATAAGTGGATGGAAAGTATTCACCCTGGAGCTTGGTGACCAGTGGTGTTCCACACAGATCTGTTCTGGGACCTCTGTTCTTTGTGAATTTTATAAATGACTTTGATGAGGAAGTGGAAGGGTGGATTAGTAAGTTTGCTGATGACACAAAGGTTGGTAGTTGGAGGGTGGTGGGTAGTTGGAGAGTTGTGGGTAGTGTGGAGGGTTGTTTTCGGTTGCAGTGGGAAATTGACAGGATGCAGAACTGGGGTGAAAAGTGGCAGATGGGTTCAACCTGGAAAAGTGTGAAGTGATTCATTTTGGAATGTCGAATTTGAATGCAGATTACAGGATTCTTGGCAGAGTGGAGGAGCAGTGGGATCTTGGGGTCCACATCCAAAGATCCCTCAAAGTTGCCACCCACATTGATAAGGTTGTTCAGAAGGCTATGGTGTTTTGGCTTTCATTAGCAGGGGGATTGAGTTTTAGAGCCATGAGGTTATGCTGCAACTCTATAAAGCCCTAGTTAGACCACACTTCGAATATTGTGTTTGGTTCTGGTCATGTCATTACAGGAAAGATATAGAAGCTTTAGAGAGGGTGCAGAGGAGATTTACCAGGATGCTGTCTGGACTAGAGAGAATGCCTTATGAAGGAAGGTTGAGGAAGCTGGGCTTTTCTCATTGGAGCAAAGAAGGATGAGAGGTGACTTGATCGCGCTATACAAGATGACGAGAGGCATATATAGAGTGGATAGCCAAAGACATTTTCCCAGGGTGGAAGTGGCTATCACAAGGCACAATTTTAAGGTAATTGGAGAACGTTTAAGGGAGATGTCCAGAGTAGTGGGTGCCAGCAGTAGTAATAGAATCAGATACTTCAGGGACATTTGAGTGATTTTTGGATGGGCATATGGATGATAGTAAAATGCAGGGTATGTACGTTCATTTGATCTTAAAGTAGGATAAAAAGGTTGGCACAAAATCAAGGGCCGAAGGACTTATACTGTGCTGTGCTGTTCTAAAACTGGATAAGGTGGTCAAGATGGTCAATATGGCATGCCTTCATCTGTCATGGCAGAGAGTATGAAAATTGGCAAGTCATGTTAGAGGTGTATAGACCTTTAGTTATGCCACATTTGGAATATTGTATACAGTTTGGGTCACCACACTACCAAAAGGATGTGGAGATTTTGGAGAATGTTCAGAAATGGTTTATTAGGATATTGCCTGCTTTGGAGGGTATTAGCTATGAGGAGAGATTGGACAAACTTGTGTTTTTTTCCACTCGAACGTTGAAGGATGAGGAGTGACTTGATAGGAGTTTAAAAAATTACGAGAGACATGAATAGAACGGATAGTTGGTAGAAATAATTGGCTGCACGGTGGCTCAGTGGTTAGCACTGCTGCGACCCAGGTTCGATTCCAGCCTCAGGCGACTGTCTGTGTGGAGTTTGCACATTCTCCTCGTGTCTGCATGGGTTTCCTCCCACAGCCCAGAGATGTGCAGTTTAGGTGGATTGGCTATAGTGTCCATGGATGTGTAGGCTAGGTGGGTTAGCCATGGGGAATGCAGGGTTACAGAGTAGCAGAGTGGGTCTAGCTGCACTTCAGAGAGTTGGTGTGGACTCGATGAGCCAAACGGCCTTCTTCCACACTATAGGGATTCTATGAAATATCGTTTACTAGGAGACATGGGTTTAAGGTACAAGAGGAAAGGTTTAAAGGAGATGTAAGAGGCTAATTGTTTTTTCACAGGGTGGTGAGTGCCTGGAATGCCCTGCCAGAGGAGGTGGTGTAGGCAGTTACTTTAGTCATGTTTAAGAGGTGTCTTTACAAATGTATAAATAGGCAGGGAATAGAGGGAAGTGGACCGCATAGAGGCAGAAGGTTTTTAGTTGAGAAAGACGTCATACAGTTTTGCAGTCTGTTCTTGTATTGTCCTTCATTCTAAAGCTCTCAAAATTGTCTGGATCAAATACTCCCATGACAGAGATAGCATGGGGTTAGAGGCAGACCAAAGCTCCCTCTATTCTTTTAAAATGAAAGTAAAGCTTCCCCCTCTCTTTAAACAAAGTAACCTTTCAGAAGTGAAAGTAAAGATACAGAGTAAAGCTTCCTCTAATATTTTAAACAAAGTAAATGTCTGTCAAAACTATCTATATCAAACATTCACAAGATCGGAACAGTATGGGGTTTGATGCAGAGGAAAGCTGTTTCTACACTTTTAAACCAAAAGTAAAGCTTCCACAATCCTTTTAAACTGAAAGTAAAATTCCCTTGACACCATCCCCATGAAACACTCCTGGGACAGGTACAGCACAGGGTTAAATACAAAGCAAAGCTCATCTATTCTTTTAACCTGAAATTAAACTAGCTCTGCACTCCCAGGAGAGATACAGGGCAGGGTTAGATACGAATTAAGGATTAGAGTCCCCCTATTCTTTTAATCTGAAAGTAAATGGAAATTAAAGTTCTCTCGACACCATTCCCATCAAACACTCCTGGGACATGGACAGCATGGAATTAGATACAGAGTCGAGCTTTAAACTGAAAGTATAGCTCTGATGACATTGTCCCCATCGAGCACACAAGATAGGCACAGTACGGGGTTAGCTGCAGAGTAAAGCTTCCTCTAAACAGTCCTCTAGAAACCCTCCCAGGGCAAATATAACATGGAGACTGGTCCTATCCCTCAGTTGTTTATGTCGTTTAAAGAGCAATTACTATCCCTGCTGTACACACAAGTGCGATCCGTGGAGTAGCTACATTTGAGGAAACTGTAGTTTGGCTTTAGATCTCAGGCATAGTGGTTGTGTCTGTCTCATTATTTTGCATCTACAATTTAAGATAATTGCAAGTAGCTATTTGAATTTATTCCAGACCTTTCGGACTTTTAATGTAACTACAGGATTAGGTCAACTCCTATTTGCTTGTCCTTTTCATATTTTAAATTATCAATGTATCTGGAATGAAAGAATGAGCTCTCAGCTGCATTTCCTTCCCTAACACCATTGGGTGTTTACCTGCAGCACATGAACTTCAGTGGTTCAAGAAGGCAGCTCACCACCACCACCTCACGGGCTACTAGGGATAGGCAGTAAATAGCGGCCATCCAGCAACACTGACATCCCGCACAGGCTGTCGTGGATGGGGTCAAGTCAAAGTTCAAAACTGTTGTTTGTCGGACCATGTGAAGACTGAAAGAGATATAAAGTTTCAGGGAAAGTATATCTCAGTGATTTCTCCATAATGTGCAAGGATGAGATTAGTTGGAGATGGCTCTTTTGATCTTTGCAAGCTACTTTCAGTGTTGATGGTTTTCTGCAGGGCCTTTGCATGTGCTAATCAAAAGTCCTTGCTTTCTCCCCTCTCTACAGTGCTGTTTTATCCTCTTATTTTCTAAATGAGAGCCTTAACCATCATGGGAAGATGGGCTGCATCTTGAGTATTTTGGGATCGACAGTGATGGTAATCCATGCCCCCCAAGAGGAGGAGGTTGGCACCTTGACTGAAATGGTGGAAAAGCTCAAAGATCTAGGTAGGCCAAATATTGCAAAGTAAAACCTCATAGACTGACAACTGTTTAAAGGAAATCTGCAACTACTACAGAGCTCAGTTCCTCACTGTATAGTTGTTCTAATTCTACAAAATCATGAATTTATTACAGGAGAAGCCATTTGGCTATATGGCAGTATATTCCTCCCCAGGAGAATGACTTGTATATGAGCAGTGAACGGCAACAGGCTATTCGGTTGTTTGAGCCTGTTCTACCATTCAATAAAATTATATCTGATCTTAATATAACCTCATCCGTATTGTTTCCAACCCCACTGATTAACAGTCTAAGAATCTACCTACCTTTGCCTTAAAATATTCAAAGACTCTGTTTCCACTACTTTTTCTGAGAGTTCCAAAGACCCTAAGAGAAAACAAATTCACTTCATCTGTTTTAAATAGGTGGCCCCTTAATTTTAATGACCCCGAGTTCTAGATCCTCCAATAAGAGGAAACATCCTTTTCACATTAACCCAAGCATAATTTCTCAGAATCTTATGTTTGAATAAAAGTTACCTCTTACCTCAGCAGATTTACGCCCTTCCTTAAATAAGGTGACCAATCTGTGTACAATACTATTATTCCTACAGAGGCAGTAGGGCATGGTAATGTCACTGGTCCTGTGATCCAGAACCTCAGACTAATGTTCTGGCACTGCAGAAAATTTGAATTCAACAAAATAGCTGGAAAATAAAAGCTTTTATTTATATAGTGGTGACCATATAAATATTATAAATTGTCCTAGAAAGCCATCTATTTATTATCATTTTAGAGAAAGAACTATGTATCCATACCTGGACTGACCTATGTGTTGGTTGAGATTGACAGCAATATGTTTGGTTGACACTCCTGCCCTCTGGGTAATTAGGGGTGGGCAATAAATACTGGTCTAGCTAGTGATGCCTATATCCATATTAATCCCTTTTGATAGTTACCATTCAACCTGCTTCACATCCCTGATGGTCTAATTCAAAGCAAATATATTTCTCATACTTCCATTTGCCTGTCTGTTCTATTTCTTAAACCTATTCAGTGTGCTGATGTAGTTCAATCACACATGAGAGCCATCACTTAAACATTTAATACCATTTAAATTCAACTCGTGTCTGGCTTGCAGGTTTTATTGTGTTTGCAATATGTGTCGTCACCAGCTGCCTGACCCTGATCACTGCAGTAGCCCCCCGCTATGGGCAGAAGAATGTGCTGGTCTACATCCTGATCTGTTCCATCATCGGCTCCCTCTCCGTCTCTTGTGTCAAGGGCCTGGGGATCGCCATCAAGGAACTGTTTATGGGTCGCCCTGTGCTGGTGCAGCCAGTGACCTGGATCCTGCTAGGCTGCCTGATACTCTGTGTGAGCATACAGATTAATTACTTAAACAAAGCCCTGGACATTTTCAACACCTCCATTGTTACACCCATCTACTATGTCCTGTTCACCACTGCTGTCATGACCTGTTCAGCCATCTTGTTCAAGGAGTGGTATCACATGACCATAGACAACATTGTGGGCACGATAAGTGGGTTTGTCATCATTGTTCTTGGGATCTTCTTGCTCCATGCCTTCAAGAACATCAGCTTCACCCTTGGTACCCTACCCCCATTCATCAGGAAGAGTGAACCTGGCACCATGTGGACCAACATGACACAGCATCAGCAGTATCCAGGTCTGCCAGAGCAGGAAACTGAAGTCCTCATCTGCCCAAGTGAAGTTGGGATTGTGCATGGTTTCACCTGAGGCCGGATCTCAAATGAAACAGGGCTGAATGGGCTATCAATGGATATGATGGGCGATGGAGTGAGTTCAGAACTTGCAAAGTTCTTCTGCAGAAATCCAGTTTGGCAATACTCACAGTTAAAGCTTGTGCCATTTTCCCTTCTGTTAATATGATTCTCTTCTTCCCTTAACTTGGGCCATAAACCCTTTGCTGCTTGATTCAGTGCTGTTTGAACTAAATGGGAGTTTGGCCAACACCACTTCATGTAATTGCATTACTGTGCTTACTAATAACTGACCCTGAAGGAGTGTTTGTTTCCTGGTACTAAAAGGCTAGAAAGATGTAAATATGGCTATTCAAATATACGAAGGCTGGAGCAGTGGAATCTCCCTGCAGGATCACCTCATTCATTCTAAAACTATGCAAGACTCAAGTATCAAAGTTCTGTAGACTCTACCCTACACAGTTCCATGACTCCTACACCTCACCTCTGAAATACTGTATCACAAATACAAATTTAACAGGCCAAGAAACATTTTATTACTATATATTGTAACAAAAGTAATGCATCAGTCAGCAGAGCACAAATGTCAGTCTATTGTCTTTCACCAGCTGAAAATACTACTTTCACAATATATCCCACTAAATTGGAAAATGTGTGCCAACACCAGGAGGGATAATCAGCTTTGAGAAATGCCACTGCTGTCATGATTTTTTTGCTGCCAATACACTGACAGTTTATATTATTTTGATCACAAACACCAGCCGTCACTAATCAACAGCAGGTCAGTAACCATGCTCGTACATTCCAGTAAAAGATGGTCTGTCCCAATACAATCCAAACTCAGTAGAAATTTCAGCTCAAAGGTTAATGGAGCTGGGGCTCTAAGAGGCTATTACAGTAGAAAATGTAATCTGCACAGTAACTGTCCTGGAAGAGTTTGTTAGAAAAGATGAGCTTCAGCTTCAACATATTAAGCACTAGTAGGGCAGGGACCGCATGGGGTTAGATACAGAATGAAGCACCCAAGACTGGTACAATATGGGGTTAATTATAAATGTAGAAGGAACTTTACTTAGTAGAGTCAGCAGTGTTAAATACAATGATGGGGACACTGAAGAGGGAGATTTACTCTGTATCTAATCTGTACTCTGTCAGAAGGCGAGTGTTTGATTCTCACATTGTACCATACTAATAGAACATGTTGTATACTCATTGCTGACACCTCCATGACTGCAATAACAAGTTTTCTGTCACTCGAGCTGAGGACCATGGTAGTGATATGACATAAAAAGCTATGAAACTGAGGGCGGTGATGCTGTTCCAGAGGATCACACCAATGAGTTATTCTAACAGTTTGATAAAACCAGGTGCTGACTGGATAACTCATCTTGCACAGAGGATGGGTAACTTGTAGCTTCATCCACTAAGTACAAATTCCATTGGAAGCATGCAAAAGATGCTCTTACCCTCTAATCATTTAGCTCTAAGTGAAGGCATTGCATGAATCTGATTGGAAGTTCAAGTTAGTGCCCATAGTCTTGTCACTTTGTTGAAAATAGAGTAAAACAGCTCATCTGTGCCTAAGTTCCAAAGTTGCTTCTGATTGTTTTGGATTGGGTTGGGATATCTGGTCGACATGGATGAGTTAGACCAAAAGGATCTGTTTCTATGCTGTACTTCTCTGTGACTAATTCCCAGCAACTGTATTTAATGTGCTCTGGCTGTGACAATTCTGCATTTACCTGCTTTAAGTTCCAATAATGCCTGCTAAATTGTTTTTTTTTAATGAAAATGGTTGGGGCAGCAGTTTCTCAACACAATTTAATGGGACTCTCCTGTTATTTCAGTAGAACACTGCCTGAGGGTGTCTCTAAAGTATTCAGTTTGTTCAGCTTGTCAGCAGAGCTTTTCAATCTTTACACTCAAGATTGTCCGGTTATGGAATGAGGAGCACAGAAGACCCTCACCCCACCACCACGGGAAGATCATAGATACGGAACATTGAACGCTGTTCAATTCTGTCATTGTGGGAAAATCAGACATAGATTTCCTGTCCCATTCTCTGGCTGAAATCTTGTACTGTCACCATGTGAAAATCACGATATAGATCCCTGTCCCATTGTGAAAATCACAGATGTGGATTCCCCATCCCAATTTCATTGTGAAAATCACAGACACAAGCCCTCGTTTTGTTCTGCTACCATGTGAAAAATCAGATATGAATTCCCCCAACTTGTTTTGTGTGAAAATCATGAATCCCACTCTAAATAGACAATTTATCTGGGACACCAGATTTAATTTTTCATGCTGAAGACAGCACGTAGATCATCCCCACTATGTTTTATTGTATTGAGTGCATGTTTGTGTTAAAAACGCCACCGTGCTTTATTTCTGGATGGTAAGACGATCATACAGGAGACTCAGTATCAAGGACATAATAGCCCGATTTAAGGTCCTTCCGAGAGCAATCGGGGCTAGCAGATCCCATAGAGCTGTGCCCCAGCAATGCTGCCTGCCCATTCTGCACTGTGCCTGACACGCACTGCGCCATGTGTTGAGGCAAGTCTTTTGTGCCGCTGTTCCACAGTATACTCCTGCTCACTCAGTCACTCAGACTCTCTGGTGACATCCTGCTTTTTTGTGTCTGTTCCAGTCGATTGAGGATGAACTGGCTGGTGTCGATAAAGCGTTCCACACAGTTCACAAAGCAGGTTTCTGTTCTGCTGTCGAGCCGTGGGCCTGGTTTATCCATACACTTATCCTGCCAAGGAAGAGGACAATCATCAACAGGACAGGAAGTGAGGTGTTGTGACCTGATCAAATTCAACGTCAAAGGAATCGGACGGAAATGGGGAACAATTCTGGCCAGTCGTGACTACTTTCAAATAGAGACAGAATAAACTTGCTCGTTAGTTACATTAAACATCTGTAAGGGAGCATTTTGGAATCTTTCAAGGTTAAATCATTCAATTTTTGCACAACAAAATAATTGGAAGCCGTCAACAAGAGAAAGTAACAAACATGAGACTCTGTGGTTAGTACAGCTGCATCACAGTACCTGGGATCGATTCTAGCCTCAGGCAACTGTGTATGGAGTTTGCACATTCTCCCCGTATCTGTGTGGGTTTCCTCCGGGTGCTCTGGTTTCCTCCCGCAATCCAAAGGTGTGCAGGTTAGGTGAATTGGCCATGCTAAATTGCCCATAGTGTTCAGGGATGTGTAGGTTATGTGTTTAGTCAGGGGTAAATGTAGAGTAATGGGGAATGGATTTGGGTGAGATACTGTTTGGAGGGTCAACGTGGACTTGTTGGACCAAAGGCCTGTTTCCACATTGTAGGGATTCTCTGATATCTATGAAGTGGCATACAGCATCTCATCCTTTGAGCCTGCTTCACAATTCAGTAAGAGCAGAACTGACCTTCCACCTCAACCTCACCTTCCTGCAGTATCACAGAATCTTTTAAAACCAAAAGCATAAGAAAACATTGCTGAAGAAACTGAGGTGGTTACTGGACAGAAAACGGTTAATGTTTTGAGTCCTTTTGACTAGTCTTCAGAATTTTTTTTCCCTTTGTTTTATTTCAAATCTTCAGTATTCACAATTCTATTTTACTTTGCACAAGAAAGCACTAACTTTTTCAGATATATGATTTGTAAACAAATAAGAACTGACTACAAAAGAACATGGATAGGTAAAAGAATGGGCAGACTTGTGACAAATGTAATTTAATGCAGAGTGTGAAACAAGACATATTATGAAGGAAGAGATAAGGGAGGGAAACACGTCAGCCTAATGGCACAATTAAAGCGTGTGTGCAGAACAGAGGGACATAAGACTGTATGTGCAGGATATATGTATCAGTGAAGATGGTGGGACTCGAGTGTGAGATTAATATTGCATATTGGATCTCATCAAAAATAGAAGTGTTGAGTGCAACATCAAGGAATTTATGTAGAACCTTAATTACACCCTGGTTAAGTTGCACTGAGAGTATTGTGTTCATTATGGTCACAACACTCAAGGATGAGAGCATCCTCAAATACCTGCAGAGGAGAATAGCCAGAATGGCTCAACAGACAGGTGCAGGAGTGGGGTGGGGTGGTGCATTTTAGTTCCAGGGTCAGTTTGGAGAAGCTAAGTAAATTTCTTTGGAGCAGGGAAGTTTGAAGGAAGATTCATGCAGGGTTTTTTAAACTTTACTTAGATCAACTGTAACACTTCAACTTTTAGATTCTTTATCTCTTATCATAATAGTGGATTCTTTATTTCCAGTGCTACTTTCCAATGTCAATTTGAACATCACCCACTGTGAATGACGTCCCTCTGCCAGAAAGACACCCCCAGACCGACCCTGTGAATACTGACCTAAACCCGGGGGACCTCCCTGTGAATACTGACCCACTCCTGGAAAGCCTCTGCAAATGAAGAGCCTCTCAGAGATCCCTGATAATTCCAGAACAATCCCAAGGTCTCTTTGTAAAGCAGAGCTAGTCCTGGGAACACCCGGAAATACTGAATCCACTCCTCTGGGAGTACATTTAACTCCTAGAAAATCCCCTTGAAAATTAACACATTCTCATGGGATCTCTTGTAACGACTAACACACTTAGGGACCCCCCCTTTTAAACATCAATATTACACACAGCCAAAACGTTCCTCCATCGATTGACACCTTGACTTGCTCACTGCTGGACGGTTCCCTGACCTGACCCTCTTGTGCTGTTTTTGAGAGAAACTCACTTCAATTCTGGAATTTGATCTCTTGTTAAACATTAACCTTTATGGTTAGCAAAACATAAAAAAAAACACACCACTCATTACCCCCACTGAACACAAATGGAGGTGAATTCTTCCAGAGAAGACTGTAATGCCTGTAGCTGGCATTTACTGTCTCACACTAGTGATGCACTGCTGTTCGCTTGCACTCTGGAACAGGCTGTTCAGATTCCTGCAAGAACGTGGTGAAGAGCTGACTGGGGTCCACGGTAAAGTTGGCCCAACATGCTCTTGCGAGGCCACATCCACACACATCAATTCAATTCTTTAGGTTGGTTGAGGATATGGGAGTATTTTCAGCAACCAGGCTCAGTGGGCCATGAGGCCATGTTTCTCAACTTATGTATACTACTCCCTCCATCAGCACCACCTCCCCCCAACCCAATCCTATCTCCCCTGGAATCTAAGCCCAAGTTTTAGCAGAGCCAAAATAGCAGAGAAACTGCTAGTTACAGAATTGTTATAGTGCAGGAGGCAGTTATTTGTTCCATCATGCCTGCATAGCTGTTCAAAAAAGCAGCATTACCTATTGCCAATCTGCTTTTTCCCCATACCCTTGCACATTATTTTTAATCCACATAATTATCCAATGCCCTCTTGAATGCCTCAATTGAAACTGCCTCCACCACACTTCCAGGCAGTGCATTCCATGCCCCAACTACAGGCTGTGTGAAAAAAGTTGTTTCTCGCATCACATTTGCTTCTTCTGCAAATCATTTTATATCTATGCCCTGCAGTTCTTGTTCCTTTTACAAGCAAGAACAGATTTATCCTATCTACTCTATCCAGGCCACTCATTACTTTGAAGAGCTCCATCAAATCGCCTCTAAGCTGCCTTTCTCCAAAAAAAACAGTCCCAACATCTTCAATTTACCGTCATAACTGATGTTTCTTATTTTTGGAAACATTCTTGTAAATTATTTCTGCGCTCCCTCCAATACATTCATTCTTTCCTTAATGTGGCACCAAAACTGTGCCCGATACTCAAGGTAAGGTCTAGCAAGTGTCTTATGGAATCACTCTGGTACCAAGTGAGGTTGGTGATTGAATTCAGTGTGACAATTTGCAACGTGCAGAATGATCATTGGAAAAGGAGGGAAAAAAAATAAACAAAAGAAATTGAAATAAAGGAAGTGGACTCATGGAGTATCTCAATGTAGGTGAGATGACTCCATTGAGTTCATCTTTTCTTAAGCTGTAGCTCCTTTCTGAGTGTAAAACCATGAGTATATTAAGCTGGAGAGGGTTCAGTAGAGATTTATAAGGATGCTGCTGGTATAGAATGTTCCAGTTAGAAGGAAAAGCTGAATAGGCTGGGACTTTTTTTTTACTGGAGCATTGTTGAGAGATGACCTTATAGAAGTTTATAAAATAATGAGGACTCATTGCTGTCTCCAGTCCCTTTCCAAGAGCCCATGACAAGTATTGATCACTGCAGGCTTTACTGCTGTCACCAACCCCGTTCCAGCTTCCTCCTCTCTCACCCTGCAGTCCCAGTTCAGTTCTGAAGAAGTCATACCAGACTGGAAACGTTAACTCATACTCTCTCCACAGATGCTACCAGAATTGCTGAGTTCCTCCAACATTCTCTGTGTTTGTTTCAGGAACATGGGACTGGGATATCATAGCAATTACAGAAACATGGCGCAGGGATACACAGGACTGGCAGCTTAATGTTCCAGAATACAAATGCTACAGGAAGGATACAAAGGGAGACAGAGGAGGGGGAGTGGTGTTTTTGATAAGACATTATAGCTGTACTTAGGGAGGATATTCCAGAAATACATCCAGGAAAGTTACATGGGTGGAACTGAGAAATAAGAAAGCGATGATCACCTTATTGGGGTTGTATTATAGACCCCCTAATAGTTAGCAGGAAATTGAGAAATAAATTTGTAAGGAGATTTCAGTTATCTGTAAGAATAACAGGATGTTGATGGTAGGGGATTCTAACTTTCTAAACATAGAGGGGGACTGTCATAGTGTTAAGGGCTCGAATGGAGAGGAATTTGTTAAGTGTGTACAAGAAAATTATTCTGAGTCAGTATGTGGATGTACCTACGAGAGAAGGTGCAAAACTTGACCTACTCGTGGGAAATAACGCAGGGCAGGTAACTGAGGTGTCAGTGGGGGAGCACTTTGGGGCCAGCAACCATAATTCTATTCGTTTTAAAACAGTGATGGGAAAGGATAGACCAGATCTAAAAGTTGAAGTTCTAAATTGGAGAAAGGCCAATTTTGACAGTATTAGGCAAGAACTTTCAAAAGCTGATTGGGCACAGATGTTTGCAGGTAAAGGGATGGCTGGAAAATGGGAAGCCTTCAGAAATAGGATAACAAGAATCCAGAGAAAGTACATTCCTGTCAGGGTGAAAGGAGCCTGGTAGGTGTAGGGAATGCTGGATGACTAAAGAAATTGAGGGTTTGGTGAAGAAAAGGAAGGAAGCATATGTCAGGTATAGACAGGATAGATCGAGTGAATCCTTAGAAGAGTATAAAAGCAGTAGGAGTACACCTAAGAGGGAAATCAGGAGGGCAAACCGGGGACATGAGATAGCTTTGGAAAATAGAGTTAAGGAGAATCCAAAGGGCTTTTAGAAATACATTAAGAACAAAAGGGTAACTTGGGAGAGAATAGGACAGTTCAAAGATCAGCAAGACAGCCTTTGTGTGGAGTCACAGGAGATGGGGGAGATACTAAACGAGTATCTTGCATCAGTGTTTACTATGGAAAAGGACATGGAAGGTATAGAATGTAGGGAAATAGATGGTGACATCTTAAAAACTGTCCATATTACAGAGGAGGAAGTGCTGGATGTCCTGAAATGCATAAAGGTGGATAAATCCCCAAGACCTGTGCCCTAGAATTCTGTGGGAAGCGAGGGAAGTGATTGCTGGGCACCTTGCTGAGATCATCAATAGTCAGGGGTAAGGTGCCTGAAGACTGGAGGTTGGCTAACATGGCACCAATATATTTAAGAAAGATGGTAAGGACAAGCCAGGGAACTATAGACCAGTGAGCCTGACGTCGGTGGTCGACAAATTGCTAGAGGGAATCCTGAGGGACAGGATTTATACGTATTTGGAAAGGCAAGGACTGATTAGGGATGGTTAGCATGGCTATGTGCACGGGAAATCTTGTCTCATGAACTTGATTGAGTTATTTGTAGAAGTAACAGAGGATTGATGAGGGAAGAGCGGTGGACTGATCTATATGGACTTTGGTAAGGCATTCGACAATGTTCCCCATGGGAGACTGGTTAGCAAGATTAGATCTCATGGAATACAAGGAAAGCTAGCCATTTGGATACAGAATTGGCTCAAAAGTAGAAGGCAGAGGGTGATGGTGGAGGGTTGCTTTTCAGGTAGTGGTAGTCTGTGACCAGTGGAGTGCCACAAGGATCCGTGCTGAGTCCGCTACTTTGGTTGTGAACATAGGAGATAGAGTTAGTAAGTTAGAAGATAGAGTTAGAAGAAGGTTTCCTCAGATTACAACGGTATCTTGATCAGATGGACCAATGGGCTAAGGAACGGCAGATGAATTAATTAATTCATATAATTGCAACATTTGCATTTTGGCCAAGCAAATCTTAGCAGGACTTATATACACTTAATGGTAAGACTCTCTGGAGTGTTACTGAACAGAGACCTTGGAGTGCAGGTTCATAACTCTTTGAAAGTAGAGTTGCAGGTAGACAGGATAGTGAAGAAGACGTTTGGTATGCTGTCCTTTATTGGTCAGAGTATTGAGTATAGGAGTTGGGAGGTCATGTTACAGATGTACAGGACATTGGTTCGGCCACTTTTGGAATATTGCATGCAATTCTGGTCTCCTTTCTATCAGAAGCATGTTGTGAAAATTGAAAAGGTTCAGAAAAGATTTACAAGGATGTTGCCAGAGTTGAAGGATTTGAGCTATAGGGAGAGGTTGAATAGACTGAATCCAGAACTAGAGGGCATAGGTTTAGGGTGAGGGGGAAAGATATAAAAGAGACCTAAGGGGCAATTTTTTCACACAGAGGGTGGTACGTGTATGGAATGAGCTGCCAGAGGTCGTGGTGGAGGCTAGTACAATTGCAACATTTAAAAGGCATTTGGATGGGTATGGGCTGGGTGCTGGCAAGTGAGACTAGGTTAGGTTGGGATATCTGGTCAGCATGGATGAGTTGGACACGGGTCAGTTTCTGTGCTGTACATCTATATGACTCCACCCTAGCTTCTACAGCAAGTGGCGGTAGCTCAGTGGTTAGTACTGCTGCCTCACAGCTCCAGGGACCTGGGTCCGATTTCACCCTTAGGTGACTGCCTACATGGAGTTTACACATTCTCACAATGTCTGTGTGGGTTCCCTTCCGCAATCCACAAGATTTGCAGGTTGGGTGAACTAGCCATGGAAAATGTGGGGTTTCCTGTGACAGGGTAGGTAATGGATCGGACGCTCTTTGGAAGGGTCAGTGTGACTCAATGGGCCAAGTGACCTTCTTCCACATTGAAGGGAATCTTTGATTCTATAGTATTTTGCTTTTATTCTAGTTTAAATATCATTAGTTTGAAAGTTTTCTGATATTCCCAGTTTCTCAGACAGGTGCACAAAAGTCACACATTCAAGTTCTGTCAAAAGCAAAGACACAAGGACTCATGAGAGCAACACCACTGCTGAAGGCCATGTACTGTACTAACGAAACTGAATTGAATGCGCAGAGTTACAGGTATTCATTGGGAGTGAAAAAGCCACAAAGGTCACACTTGTTCGGTGAAATTCTAGAAGTTAAATCAATGTTTTTTAAAAGAGGCAGGAGAAAGAATTGGAGAGGAAGTGAACAGCAGGTATCCCTGTGGAGATGGGACGAGGTTAACAGCCTGCACCTACTCGAGAAGTGTTTTTAGATTAGATTGGGGTGGGAATGGAGATCATGATGGAACAGCGTGAGGCAAGGACTGGACAGCAGCTTCTCAATGTCCAAAGTTGCAGGGGCTGTGTTGTAACACATCCCACAAGGTACATCACAGAAAAAGGGTGAGGGGTAAAGATGAGGATCCAGTCACTAAGAGAGAATATCCAGACAGTTCACCGAAATATGTGCTTCAAGAGAATGCTAGTAGCTCATTTCTCAATGAGCCAAGGTTTGTGAAAGGCCACGCTCTGGGTCAGATCACTAGTTAGATACTAGTTATGTTAACTATGTAGTTAACCAGCTGGGCTGAGTGAGGTCACGCTGTATCAGAACACTAGTTAAATAATAGCTATGTTAACTATGCGGCTGACCTGCTGGGTCCAGGCTCTGGGTCAGATCACTAGTTAAGTACTAGTTAATGTTAACCACGTTGAGACTTACCCAGCAGAGCTCCGTGAGGCCATGTACCAGTTGCTGGAATTTCTGTTTCTGACTCTCCACTTCGATGAATTGCTGTAAATGTGGGTCAGCGGCGAGGGCCTGAGCCTGAGCCTGGGACTCCATGCCGCCGGAAGCGCCCGAGCCCGCGCCCGCTCCGGACTTGACCCTTCTCCTTGTTTCCGCGCCGACCTTCACCCAGCCCTGAGGCTGACCCCGGAACCGGAAACAAACACCTTTCCTCCCCCCCCTGCCCTCTCACCCCAACGTGGCCGCCACCAGCAGAAACGTGCTGCAACCACCCCCTTCCCCCAACCCACTGTCACGCTGTTCCACCACCACTACCTCCCCCCCCCCGTCACTCTGTTCCCCCATCCCCATCCCCCTGTCACCCATTGGGAGACCCTGTCTCCTCCCCCCACCCCATACAGCACTCAGACACCCTGACCCACATCCCCCAGCATCGCTGAGTCCTGTGGCACGGTGACTCAGTGATTCGCGCTCTCACAGCGCCAGTGACCCGAGTTCAATTCCACCCTCGGGTGTCTGTGTGGAGTTTGCACATTCCCACCCCCCCCCGTGTCAGCGTGGGCTTCCTCCGGGTGCACCGGTTTACACCCACAGTCCAAATGTGCAGGTCAGGTGAATTGGCCATGCTAAATTGCCCGCAGTGTTCAGGGATGTGTAGGTTAATGTTGAGTGGTAGGGGAAAGTGAGGTCTGCAGATGCTGGAGATCAGAGCTGAAAATGTGTTGCTGGAGAAGCGCAGCAGGTCAGGCAGCATCCAAGGAGCAGGAGAATCGACATTTTGGGATAAGCCCTTCTTCAGGAATGAGGAAAGTGTGCCAAGCAGGTTAAGATAAAAGGTAGGGAGGAGGGACTTGGGGGAGGGGCATTGGGAATGCGATAGGTGGAAGGAGGTTAAGGTGAGGGTGATAGGCCGGAGTGGGGTGGGGGCGGAGAGGTCAGGAAGAAGATTGCAGGTCAAGAAGGCGATGCTGAGTCCGAGAGTTGGAACTAAGATAAGGTGGGGGGAGGGGAAATGAGGAAGCTGGATAAATCTGCATTCATCCCTTGTGGTTGGAGAGTTTTTAGGCAGAAGATGAGGCGCTCTTCCTCCAGCCGTCGTGTTGCCATGGACCAAACCAAAGGAGTAGCCATGGGCACCCACATGGGCCCCAGTTATGCCTGCCTCTTCGTCAGATATGTGGAACAGTCCATCTTCTGCAGCTACACTGGCACCACCCCCCCACCTTTTCCTCCGCTACATCGATGACTGTATTGGCGCTACCTCGTGTTCCCACGAGGAGGTTGAACAGTTCATTCAGTTTACTAACACCTTCCACCCCGACCTCAAATTTACCTGGACCGTCTCAGATTCCTTCCTCTCCTTCCTAGACCTCTCCATTTCTATCTCGGGTGACCGACTCAACACGGGCATTTACTATAAACCAACCGACTCCCACAGCTACATAGACTACACCTCCTCCCACTTGCCCCCTGTAAAAACACCATCCCATATTCTCAATTCCTTCGTCTCCGCCGCATCTGCTCCCAGGAGGACCAATTCCAATACCGAACAACACAGATGGCCTCCTTCTTCAAAGACCGCAATTTCCCCTCAGACATGGTTGACGATGCTCTCCACCGCATCTCCTCCACTTCCCGCTTCTCTGCCCTTGAACCCCGCCCCTCCAATCGCCACCAGGACAGAACCCAATTGTTCCTCACTTAGCATCCCACCAACCTCCAGGTACATCGTATCATCCTTCGTCCTTTCCTCCACCTCCAAACGGACCCCACCACCAGGGATATATTTCCCTCCCCTCCCCTATCAGCGTTCCGGAAAGACCACTCCCTCCACGACTCCCTCGTCAGGTCCACACACCCCACCAACCCAACCTCCACTCCCGGCACCTTCCCCTGCAACCGCAAGAAATGGAAAACTTGCGCCCACATCTCCCCCTTCACTTCCCTCAAAGGCCCCAAGGGATCCTTCCATATCCGTCACAAATTCACCTGCACCTCCACACACCTCCGCTGCACCCTCTACATTGGGGAGACAGGCTGCCTACTTGCGGAACCTTTCAGAGAACACCTCTGGGATACCTGCACCAACCAATCCAACCGCCCCGTGGCTGAACACTTTAACTCCCCCTCCCACTCCACCAAGGATATGCAGGTTCTTTGCCTCCTCCATCGCCAGACCAAGGTAATACGGCGCCTGGAGGAAGAGTGCCTCATCTTCCACCTAGGAACTCTCCAACCACAAGGGATGAATGTAGTTTTCTCCAGCTTCCTCATTTCCCCTCCCCCCCACCTTATCTTACTCCCAACATCTGACTCAGCACCACCTTCCTAACCTGCAATCTTCTTCCTGACCTCTCCGCCCCCACCCCACTCCGGCCTATCGCCCTCACCTTAACCTCCTTCCACCTATCGCATTCCAAACGCCCCTCCCCCAAGTCCCTCCTCCCTACCTTTTATCTTAGCCTGCTTGGCACACCTTCCTCATTCCTGAAGAAGGGCTTATGCTCGAAATGTCAATTTTCCTGCTCCTTGGATGATGCCCGACCTGCTACGCTTTTCCAGCAACACATTTTTCAGCTTATTAATAACAGGAGACATACCAATTCCTGAAGATAAAAATAAAGGGCACTTTGGTATGCAGTGGGGCAGTTGGTAACCAACCATCTGGTATCTTCTCGGGGCACTGATCCCTGGATGTTACTCCTGCATGTGCCCAGTCCTCTAGGTGCATGTGGTTCTGGTTGGAATGGAGTCAGGACCTGTCTCTTTGCCCTACTTATGATGGGGAGCCATGATAACATGGTCTCTAGGCAGAGAATTCAAGGCGAAGAAGTGCATACTGAATCTGAAGACTACCCACCTCCTCCCTCTACCCTGCCCCACAAAACAATATACAAACTCATCCACAACTGCAAACAATGTACGGTTTCTTGACGTCTGCTCCACCATGAGGAAAGAGACCCCAAGACTTTACAATCTTTTCAGAATGTCCCACTTTGAACAGTATGCAATCGATTCTAAACTTCCCCTCACTTGATGATATGGGAGACTCCTGGCTCCCCCTGGGATTCCAGATTTCCTTTATTTCCAACTTTGTCCTGGTTGCTGCTGGTATTCTGGAATCCCATGTTTCACTTAGAGTTTTGGATGCTGCAAGGCTCTGATTCCTGAAGAAGGGCTTATGCCCGAAACGTCGATTCTCCTGCTCCTCGGATGCTACCTGGCCTGCTGTGTTTTTCCAGCACCACATTTTTCAACTCTGATTCCCCATGTCCTGATTGTCACATGAGCTGATTCCCTCTTCCCAGGATTGCTGATAATGCTGCCTCCCAGAACTCTGGATCACGGCACTTTAAAACATTTAATTTCTGTATTTTGTTTAGTGTCAGCTCGAATGGTTGTATACATATACAGAACACACTGCTCACAGTTTTAAATAAGAGAATCAAAGATTTATTTTGTCTGTGTCTGTATGTTGATGTGCATTTGTGTACAAGTATATATGTCTATATATATTGGTGTGAGTCTACATTTAGACCAGATTGAAAAGCTATTAGACATTTTTTAATCATTGCAGGAAGGTTGCAAAATGAAAACACATTGAATTGGCGAAGAGGGAATGTGAAGTTTAGTAGCTCTAGGTAAGACAGTGGAGATTTCCCTCATGCTTGACTGTCATCTTCCACCAGCTCCTGGATATTACTCAGCAGCATGTTGAAAGAAGGGCGATTATCTGCTTTCTGCAACAGGTAGCAAAGAGAAAGTATCAGTCAGAAACTGCACAAAATCACCTCAAGAAAGAACCCAGAACAATTACTTAAGAACATAATGATCTTAATGTTAAATTAATGTTAAACAAGCAGCTACCACACACCCTGCTTGTAAGATTCAACTGAGACCCAGCAACAAATAATCAACACTAATTAGGGCTTTGTTTTTGATGCCCATATTTCAGAAAAAAAACTCCTTTCCAATGTCAGTGAATGCTGCTTAGTCCATGTATGGTTTCTACCAGGTTGTCGATCCCAGGTTACGTGACAGCCTCGCCTCCAACCTGGACCCCTTAAAACTGCTAGTTTGTGCTAGTCAGTCCCCAGCTTCACTCTTATCTTCACTCCTTCAGTCATAGAGATGTTCAGCATGGAAACAGACCCTTTGGTCCAACTCGTCCATGCTGACTAGATATCCCAACCCACTTGCCAGCACTTGGCCCATGTCCCTCTAAACCCTTCCTATTCATATACTCATCCAGATGCCTTTTAAATATTGTAATTGTACCAGCCTCCACCACTTCCTCTGGCAGCTCATTCTATACACACGCTACCCTCTGCGTGGAAAAGTTACCCTTAGGTTCCTTTTATATCTTTCCCCTCTCACCCTGACCCTATGCCCTCTAGTTCTGGACTCCCCCACCCCAGGGAAAAGAGCTTGTCTATTTACCCTATCCTTGCCCCTCATGATTTTATGAACCTCCATAAGGTCACCCCTCAGCATCTGACGCTCCAGGGAAAACAGCTTCAGCCTCTCCCTATAGCTCAAATCCTTGAACACTGGCAACATCCTTCCAATAGGAAGGAGACCAGAATTGCACATAATATTCCAAAACTGGCCTAAACAATGTCCTGTACAGCCACAACGTGACCTCCCAAATCCTACACTCCAGGCTCTGACCAATAAAGGGAAGCATGCCAAATTGCCTTCTT
The DNA here is from genome assembly GCF_037043375.1 of Chiloscyllium plagiosum. Classification (NCBI taxonomy): domain Eukaryota; kingdom Metazoa; phylum Chordata; class Chondrichthyes; order Orectolobiformes; family Hemiscylliidae; genus Chiloscyllium; species Chiloscyllium plagiosum. Next base: position 86,879,360 of record NW_028270149.1, on the reverse strand, counting down.
CACTATCCTATCTACCTGCAACTCCACTTTCAAGGAGCTATGCACCTTCACTCCAAGGTGTCTTTGTTCAGCTACACTCCTGCGGACCTTACCATTAAGTGCATAAGTCGTGCTAAGATTTACTTTTCCAAAATGCAGCAAAAAGTTGCTGCATTTAACTAAACTCCATCTGCCATGTCTCAGCCCATTGGCCCATCTGATCAAGATCCCATTGTAATCTGAGATAACCTTCTTCATGTCCATTACACCTCCAATTTTGGTGTCATCTGCAAACTTACTAACTACACCTCTCATGCTCACATCCAAATCGTTTATATAAATGATGAAAAGTAGTGGACACAGCACTGATCCTTGTGGCACTGCACTGGTAACAGCCCTCCAGTATGAAAAGCAACCTTCCACCACAACCCCCTAGTTTTGAGCCAGTTCTGTATCCAAATGGCTTGTTCTCCCTGTATTCCATGAGGTCTAACCTTGCTAACACCAATGAAAATTGACGAGAATAATGATTGGACAGAAATGAGTGTAACCATTTACCACCAGATCCTGCCCTCATTTGCCACTGGACAACCTGCAGCTACACCACCACAAACCATTTCCTTAATCTTCTCTCTCCTACCGCCTCCACCTTCACCTTCAGCAACAAGTTTAAGGACCTCATCAATCTATTGTCGTGGAGATCGAGATGATTTGATTGATTGTGAGGGTGAAAGATAAGGGTGGCAAGATTCAGTAATCTTGGATGACAAGAAAGATATTGAAGTGTTATTTTAAAAGGGATAGCAAGTGTATGTAAAGTTTAGGAAACTAAAATCAACCAAAGCCTTTGAGAAGTATAAAGGAAGCAGAAAAGAATTGAACAAGAAGTTAGGAGTGCTGGAAGGGGTCAAAAATGTAGGAGAATTCCAAGGCATTTTATACATATATTAGGAGCAAAGAGGTAGTTAGGGAAAGGGCAAGTCCACTCAAGGACAAAGGAAGGAATTTATGCATGGAACCAGAGGAAGTGGGTGATGTTCTTAATGAACACTTTGCATTGTTATTCATCAAGGTGAAGAAAATGGAAGATGGAAATTTTAGAGAGGGGTATGTTGATATTGAGAAGGAGGTGTTGGTATTTTGAAAAATGTTAAGGTAGGTAAGTCCCAGCATTTGATGGGGTTCTATCCCAGGTTACTGCAGGAGGCAATGAAGGAGATTGCTGAGGCCATAGCAGAGATCTTTGTATCTGTTTTAGCCTCAGGCAAGATCCTAGGGAACTGGAGAATAGCCAATGTTGTTCCTTTGTTAAAGAAGAACAATGGAGATAATTGAGGAAATTATAGGCCAGTGAGCCCTAGGTCAGTGGTCGAGAAATTATTGAAGAAGATTGTTTGGGACAGGAATTACTTGCATTTGGAAAAGAATGGATGTATTAGGGATGGTGTTATGCTTATGAGGGAGGTCTTGTCTTACAAACATCATCGAGTTTTTTTGAAGAGGTGACAAAGATGATTTATAGGGCAGGGCAATGGATTTAGGTAATCTGATTAGTAAATTGCAGATGACATGAAAATTGGTGGAGTTGTGGATAATGGGAAAGGTTGTCAAACAATGTAGATTAGATTACATTACAGTGTAGAAACAGGCCCTTCGGCCCAACAAGTCCACACCGACCCGCCGAAGCGAAACCCACCCATACCCCCACATTTACCCCCTACCTAACACTACGGGCAATTTAGCATGGCCAATTCACCTGACCCTGCACATCTTTTTGGACTGTGGGAGGAAACCGGAGCACCCGGAGGAAACCCACGCAGACACGGGGAGAACGTGCAAACTCCACACAGTCAGTCGCCTGAGGCGGGAATTGAACCCGGGTCTCAGGCGCTGTGAGGCAGCAGTGCTAACCACTGTGCCACCGTGCCATGTAGCAGGATATAGATCAGTTGGAAAGTTGGGCAGAGAAATAGCAGATGGAATTTAATCTGGACAAGTGTGAAGTGATGCATTTTGGGAGATCAAATACAAGACAAAAGTATACAGTAAATGGCCTGGACCTGAGGAGCATTGAGATACAGAGGGATCTTGGAGTGCAAGTCCATAGCTCCCTGAAAGTGGTAAAGAAGGGATTACCTTGTTTACCTTCATCAGTCAGGCATTGAGTATAAAACTTAGATTTGCAGGCCCAATAGTTCTGGGATAAGGTGCGTTTCGGCAGCACAATTTGGCTATAATGTCATTGAAGAATTAGGGAACTGTATTTTGGAGAACACACCTCCATTGACAATAGCGTAATTCCAGCAGGGATTGGTTCAAGCACTTTGTTCTGTGCATGCACCGATGTGTGCGCCGAAATCTCCGCACCATTTTATGTATACGCTGATGTTCGTACCGTTCTGCACATGCACTCGTATCTGCACATGTGCAAGCTTGGTGCCGATCTGCACATGCGCGATATCAACACCAGTCTTTGTGCCATTCTGCGCATGTGCCAATGTCAGCTGCCGACAGAACAGCTTTCTGTGAGAAATACTGTACAGAGAGCAGCTTTCTAACTTTTTTTTAACATGCACTGTGTTAAATTTACTTTTGGTTTGTTAATAAAAATGATTTCAAACTTTAGGATGTAGGTTTGCTCGCTGAGCTGTAGGTTTGATATCCAGACGTTTCATTACCTGGCTAGGTAACATCATCAGTGGTGACCTCCAAGTGAAGCGAAGCTGTTGTCTCCTGCTTTCTATTTATATGTTTGTCCTGGATGGGGTTCCTGGGGTTTGTGGTGATGTCATTTCCTGTTCGTTTTCTGAGTGGTTGATGGATGGTATCTAGATCTATGTGTTTGTTTATGGCATTGTAGTTGGAGTGCCAGGCCTCTAGGAATTCTCTGGCATGTCTTTGCTTAGCCTGTCCCAGGATAGATGTGTTGTCCCAGTCGAAATAGTGGGTTTTTTTCTTCCGTTTGTAGGGCTACAAGGGAGAGAGGGTCGTGTCTTTTTGTGGCTAGCTGGTGTTCGTGTATTCTGGTGGCTAACCTTCTTCCTGTTTGTCCTACGTAGTGATTTCAAACTTCATTCAGGCTGTGCTATACTTTGCGTTCGACTTTTGGGTGATTTTTGAGCGATCGTCAGTGATATTGTTTGTCGGTTTGCCCTGAACCCCACATTTCCCATAGGCCCCATTATTTCTATTAAGCGAGGATTCAATGCAACGCAACACCGGTGTTATAGGAGAACTACCTGCATTGTGTACAATTCTGGTTGCCACTCTACAGGAAGGATGTGGAGAGTGCAAAATAGGTTTACCAGGATGTTGGTTAAATTGGAGTGTTTTAGCTATAAAGAGAAGTTGGACAAACTTGGATTGTTTTCCCTACAGCATCGAAAGCAACCTGATTGAAGTATGTTGGTCAGAATCTTTTTCACAAGGTGGAAATGTCATACTAGAGGGCATAGGTTTCAGGTGAAAGGGGAAGAGTTTAAAGGAGATGTATTAGATAAGTTTTTTTTACACAGTGGGTTGTAGGAGTCCGGATTACATTTGCAGGGAGGTGGTAGAAGCAGATACGATAGCAATGTTTAATAGACATTTAGACAGACACATGAACAAGCAGAGAATGGAAGGATATGGACCATATGCAGGATTAATTTACAATGGTGTAGTGGATGGGAAGACATAGTGGGCTGAAGGGTCTGTACCTGTGCTGTTTTGTTACGAGTGCAATGACTGCTTCTGCCACTTCCTTCCCTTCACCTCAAGGTCAAATTAGCCCCACATTTGAAGAGCTGGAGAATTATCTCTCCCCTATTCTGTCTATGAACTTCCTTTATTTTCTCTCTTATCTCCTCTCTCTGAACTGATCATGTATATGATACATATCTCCTCTTCTCTCAACCTTACTGCTGACCCCATTGAGCTTCTGTGTAAAGTCCAATATTATCTTTTATTGTTTATGGTCACCTTCTGTTTTTCTTCTCTTACTCCCTTCCTTTATCCCCATATTCTTGCAAATTACACCCAATTTCCAGCCTTTCTTTTCAGCCATTGTCATCGGACAGATTACCACCCCCTGAATCCATGTCCCTTTTTTCCTTATTTCCATGTTTCACCCTCTCCAAAACAGATTTCTGGTTCTGCCACTGCGCTGGAATGATCCTTATTAATGTCACCAAGAAACAAGTTGTCTTCCAACAACTCCTCCTTTGTTGGTTGGAGTGGCTTCTGTACCTGGTTTTGCATCTAACTATCCAGTTATGGCCTGACAAATTGAACTGCATCTGCCAGACTTTTGCCCACTCACTCAGCCTATCCATATCAATCTGAAATCTTCCCAAGTCAATTTCACAATGTACCTTCAATCCCCTCATCTAAGTCATTGCGATAAATTGTAAAAAGTATACAGCCCAGCACAGACACAACTTGTCAAATGCTGCCAATCTGAAAAAGGCCTATTTAGGCATTTTCTGCCAGACAGCCAATTGTCTATTCAGGCAAGCATATTACCCCCTACATCATGAGTTCTACTCAGCACATGTGGAACTTTAGTCTAATGCCTTCTGGAAATCGAAGTACACCACACTAATGGACTCCTAAATAGTATCCCCAGTATTTGTTGCTTCTTCGGAATCACAGTAAATTGGCGAAATAGAATTTCTCTTTCACAGTGCTGACTTTTCTTGATTACCTTGAGTTTTTCCCTGTGCACTATCGTTCCCTTCTTGATGATTAATTCTAATAGCTTTCCCATGACAGACATCAAGGCCTATGGTTTTGTGTTTTCTGCCTCCTCAGAAGGGTTAGATTTGCTGTAAAGGAGCCTTTGCAAAATCTAATGAATTTTGGAGAATTAATACAAATGCATCTAACAGCTCTAACTACCTCTTTTTAGACCCTGCAATGAAGTCCACCAGGACTCAGAGGTTTGTCAGCCCACAGCTCCATCACTTTGGGCAGTATCATTTCCCTAGTGATTGCAATTTCAGCAAATCTGTTTCTTTCAACCTCCTGATTTACAGCTATAACTGCAATGCTTTTTGTATCCTCAACATTGAAGATAGGAATGTTGATTCACGATGAACACCTTTTCTTTATTATCTAAATACATTCCCATTCTCACCTTCTAGAGGACAAACACTTGCTTTACTTATCCTTTTCCTTGTACCCGTGTGATGATGCTGCTCTTTTAACAAGGTTACGCTGTCTTTGGTTTTTTTCTCAGAGCAGTCATAAAAGACACAGATTCTGAGAAGTCTGGGGTTGAAGGGTTTTAGGGGAGAAAGTGAGGACTGCAGATGCTGGAGATCAGAGCTGAAAATGTGTTGCTGGAAAAGCGCAGCAGGTCAGGCAGCATCCAAGGAACAGGAGAATCGACGTTTCGGGCATAAGCCCTTCTTCAGGAGCTTATGCCCGAAACGTCGATTCTCCTGTTGAAGGGTTTTAGGGCCAATTTAATGATAGCTAACAGATACTGCCTCAGGCAAAGGGCTTTTAAGTTAAAACAAAACACTTGTACAATGAAAGGGAGGTAGCCAGTTCTCCCAGTTCACCTTTACTCTGGTTTGGTTTGGGTTTTAGCAGTCATGTTGCTGGACCCCAAAGAAGCAGGTCCAAGCTGATGCTCTTTCTTTGACGTCTCTCCTGTAAGACCCTGTGTTTGATTTTACCTTTTGTTCCAAGGGGATTGTTGCAAGTATTTGGGAACAGCATCATTAATTGGGATAATCTATTGGGTTTTCAGAGAGGTGAAGTTATTCTGTATTTTGTTCTCTTTTGTTTGTGTTTCATTCGGTAACCTTATAAATAAATGCTGTTTTGTTTAAAGCTAAGTGGCTTGACCTGCGGCATCTTTCCTGGAATATCCATCTCACACCTACCTAAAACAACTAGCAAAGATAGTCTGGGCTACCTTCTTGAAATGTTTTGAGGGGTCTAGCCGGGTCCATAACACCAGAGAAATAAAGGCCCAGAGATTCCAAGAAACTGAAATGCCACTCCACTCATCCTTTTCCTACGGACTGAGCTCTGCATTTCAAGCCAGGAATTCTGATCCCAGCTTCCTTTTGCTAAATAAAACTCTCAACTCCTTTTATACTGTAAGACTCTTTCATTTACATCTGTACATAGTTAGTTCTTGAATAAAACTCTCTACATTCTATCTGGTTTCTACTCTTTTACTGACGCCAGAATCTTGTGATCGGATCATTATGATTTCCATGAATCTCATTGTACCACACAAGGGCTGATGGGCAGAGGAGAAGGAAAAACGAGGAATTATAGAGTACAGGGAGGTAAAGAGGATGATAATGTGGGAGTGGATGTAGGGAGGTGGGGATGGGAGGACACTCCTTGTTCCTTCACCAGGGCACATTTCAGCACTGAGCAGAAAGGTAGGCAGCTCAACTTTTGCCAAGCCAAATTGACCCTTCCTCACTATCCAATCCACCCAGTGGCAGGGAGCAGAAGACAAATCATCATTTTCATCCCTAGTTCTCTATGGCTTAATCTGGTGATCATGAGATCAGCCATGGGATCTCCCAAACAAATATTCCATCCAATCAGCTAAGCCATCTTTCATCTGCAGATATGATATTTGCTTAGCTTTTTCACCAGGAGTTGTAACAGAGGCTGGAGCAGAGAGCTGAAATTATAATTTCCCCACTGTTCACTATAGCACTGGAAACACTGCCCCTGGAATCAGGGAGCCTACCCATGTGCCTATGAAGGGTTAAAATTGAGTCCATTCCACTCTGCTCCTCATTAGTAGCATGAGGCACCAGGATAAAGCAAACCTCACATTTCCGAATGACATTTCCCTCCCCCAAGGCTCCTCAAAGTGTGTTACAGCCAGTCATTGTTGTTTGTAGGATATTGGGCCACCAGGTTAGTCAAGCTGGTTCAGGGACAACAACAGACAAACTCACCTTGTTCTTTATCAAATTAGTGCAAGGGGCTGTTTATCCACCTGATAGGACAGAGGGGCCTCAGTTTAATTTTACCTCCAGCAGTGCAGTGTTACCTCAGGACTGCATTAATTGTGCCAATCTACAATTTCTGGTCAAGTATTGGGGTGGGCCTTGACCTCATGACACCTACCCTCAGGGGTGAGATGACCCAAACGAGCAATGGTTGATGAAAGGTAGTTTCTGAATACTCTGATGATCACCAATTTCCCTTTCTGAGAAGTTAATCGATAGATATGTTGGAAACTTACATCATCCCAGCAGCTGTACATGATGCTGTAGACAGTCTCAGAGGCCTGTTGAGGTCTGTATAGGCGGCGCCCTTGAAGTATGTGATCTACCACATCAGCATTGCTGAATCGCTCATAAGGCGTTTTCCCCAAAGCAAAGGTCTCCCACATCAGGACCCCTGTGTCAAGGAGCAAAACCATTAATAAAGACGTGAATGTTAAAACATTGGAGACACAAAAACCATGAACAAGAACAGCCATGAGAAAACTAGCAACACTTAAAGAACCACTTCCATCTGTCCTCATTCAAATAAAGTACCCTTTCACTTTTATTATAACTCCTTTTTGAATTGATCATGTTCCAGCAACAGGTTATATGTCCATCAATGTCTCCCCACATGAAGCACCCAGTCTAATTTGGGGGGCACGGTGGCTCAGTGGTTAGCACTGCTTCCTCACAGCACCAGGGTCCCAGGTTCAATTCCAGCCTTGGGTGACTGTCTGTGTGGATCTGCACATTCTCCCCATGCCTGCATGAGCTTCCTCTGGGTGCTCCGGTTTCCTCCCACAGTCCAAAGATGTGCAGGTCAGGTGAACTGGCCATGCTAAATTGCCCGCAGTGTTAGGTGTATTAATCAGAGGGGGGATTGAGTGCCTCTTCGGAGGGTCGGTGTGGACTTGTTGGGCCGAAAGGCGCGTTTCCACACTGTAGGGAATTTAATCTAATTCCACATTCTTTAAGAACTGAGTTCACCCCACAAAATATATGTGCATGTGGGTCTTTGTCTGTCTGTGTGTATCTGTCTGTCTGGGTTGGGGGTTGTGAGTGTGAGAAAGTGCAGAGTGTCTTAAGTCTGTGTGTGCGTGCGTCTATAATGCAATGGTGGTCACCTGTAATGTGACAAGAACCCAAGCGTCCGGTTGAGGCCCTCCCTATGGGTACCGAACTTAGCTATCAGCCTCTGCTCGGCCACTTTTCGCTGCTGCCTGTCCAGAAGTCCGCCTTGGAGGATGGTCACCCAAAGGTCCGAGGTCGAATGCCCTGGACCACTGAAGTGTTCCCCAACTGGGAGGGAACCCTCCTGTCTGTTGACATCTCTAAATCAATTTAAGAACTGACACAGAGTAAACTGAGTTCCGACACCCTTTAATATCCCACCCAGTCTAATCCCATTCTCCCTGCACCTTTGCCAAGATGGAATTTCAAACTATGTTCCACACAGTATTAGGCCCTCTGGATTATTCATCCAGTGATGTTACCACAGCACCAACATTTCTGCCTGAGAATGGACTTCTAGCTGCTGCAGTTGTCAGATTTCTTTACAGTAATACGGATGTCTCAGAAAGTTGTTCATGAGGAGGATCAGGTGATTCCTGACCACCCTGGCTAAATGACAATCTGATGAGGCCTTCCTTCTCCCCCTCCTCCCCATCCCCTGACCCTCCATCTGCCAGTGGCTTGCCCTATTCTCTTTGGCCTCCCCTCATTAAAACAGAAATGCCCAAGCTCTCCATCCGTCCCTACCAAAGGCACTTATGTCAATCTTAGCTAAGAGCCCACATGCTGGCTCCAGAAGTGGTTACATACTCACCAAAGGCCCACACATCAGACTTGCTGCTGAATCGGGCAAAGTTGAGAACCTCAGGAGGAGACCATCGGACGGGAAACTTGGAACCTTGTGAACTTGTGTATTCATCATCGAGGACATACCTAATAAAAATCAAATTCAGTCTGGGGTTCTGACTTGACCCTCACACTCACCAACTGTATAAATAGTTGTCAAAAAAATAACCACTTGCAGTTTGATAGCATAACTTACAACATCAGAGTGTTTCCAAATGCTTAAAAGCCAATGAGGTGTCTTCCACAAACATTAGCATGATAATTCTGCTGTTTCAGTTGAGGGATAAACATTGGCCAGGCTATCGGTTTACTTCAAATAACCACAATGGAATCATTTACATTGACCCAGAAGAACTAGACATGACTCCAGTTTGACATTCATCATAATGAGGGTTTCACTGACAGTGCTGCATCCCTCAGTGCCGTGTAGGAGTTTTAGCTGAGAGCTCCAGTCACAGAGATTTCCTGAAGTCCATAATCCCTCAATTATACCTTCCCGCTGGCGTGTGCAAAACCTTAACCCAAGCTCCTTGCGCAACAAATTCTGCCCACAACAAACAAATCCCACCTCGCCCGCACCAACACATGGACCATTCAAACCCTACCCAACCTCCATCCACACTCCCCACCCAGTCCATGCAAACCCTAAAAAATCTTACCCCAAACCCTGCCTCCACTTCCCTGAGTCAGGATGAGTGATGATGCTAAACTAGAGTAGTCAGGGGTGAATAAGATATTGTCTCACTCTCTTGTAGGGAAGTTTCTGGCTGCTGCAACTGATCATTTTCTAATGATATCTCCTGGTTCTAAGCAGACATCTACAAGAACACTGCAAGAGGCTAGAGAAGAAATTGAGGGAGCCCTGGCTGATACTTTTGAATCATCATTAGCCATGGGTGAGGTCACAGAAGACTGGAGGGAAGCAAATGAAGTGCCATTACGCAAGATGGGCTGAAAAAGAAAGCCTGGGAACTAAAGACCAGTAAGCTTAACATCTGTACTAGGTAAATTACTTGAGAAGATTCTGAGGGATAATACATACATCCCATTTGGAAAAGAATACTCCAAAGAAAACAGTCCTGGAAAGACAGAGTTAAAAATCACACAACACCAGGTTATAGTCCAATAGGTTTAATTCATCAGGTGATTGTGGAGGGCTCGATCGTAACACAGAATCTATAGCAAAAACTTGCAGTGTGATGTAACTGAAATTATAAATTGAAAAATTGATTGTCTGTTAAGCCTTTCATCTATTAGAATACAGTGATATCACTGTATCACTAGATGTAGTCAATATAGAATTTCAGTAAGGCCTTTGATAAGTTTCCACATGGTAGGCTGCTCTGGAAGGTTAGATCGTATGGAATCCAAAGCAAGCTAGCAAATTGGATACACAGTTGGCTTGCTTAAAGGAAACAGCAGGTAATTGTGGACTGGAGGCCTGTGACTAGTGGAGTGCATCAGAGGTCGGTGCTGGGTCTATTACTGTTTGGTATCTATAACAATGATTTGGATGAGAATGTACAAGGCATGATTGTACAGTTTGCAGATGACACTAAAATAGGTGGTATCGTGGACAGCGAGGAAGCTTATCAGAATTTGCAGCAGGACCTTGATCAGCTGGGGAAGTGGGCTGAAAAATGGCAAATGGAATTTAATATAGATAGTGTGAAGTTTTGCATTTTGGAAAGTCAAATCAAGTAGGAATTTCAGGGTGAATGGTTGGGCCTTAAGGAGTGTAGTGAAACAGAGGGACCTTGGAGTTCAGGTGCACGGTTCTCTGAAAGTGGAGTCACAGGGAGACAGGGCAGTGAAGAATGCTTTTGGCACATTTGCCTTCATCAGTCAGGGCATTGAGTATAGTTGGGAAGTTATGTTGCAGTTGTACAGGAGATTGGTGAGGCTGCACTTGGAGTACTGTGCTCAGTTTTGGTCACCTTGTTATAGGAAGGATGATACTAAACTGGAAACAGTGCAGAAGAAATTTACAAAGATGTTGCCAGGACTCCATGGTCTGAGTTATAGGGAGGGGTTGGACAAGATAGGACTGTTTTCTTTAGAGCATAGGAGACTAAGGGGGTGTGGTGTAAAATTCCAAGCAGTGGAATGTGGTGAAACGGTTAAAAATTATGTCCCAATACATGTGTGAATCTAACCGGAATGGAGGTGTTGCTTAGTCCCGTGTGAATCTTCTTATCTGTATGTAACCAGAATGGAATGTGTTTTTTAGCCTTGCTCTGCTGTTCACATGAATGTTTATATCTGGAAGGGAGTATATCAGCTGGAAAAGTCTCCAGTTCGGTGAGTCTGCTCCGGGGTTACGTTTAACCGCCGAGCGTGGGTTGTTGGCAACCGCTCTACGAGAACTGACGGCTCCCAGTTTTTGTAACATGTAGAGTGAGTATAAGCCAGACCCGTTGTGCGACACTGCGGGGAATAAAATGCCCATATTCTAGCAGTCTCGCCTCTTGGTCGTTTGTTCTGTGTCAGACTACTCTCCTACGAACCTGACCTTGAGAATTTTTTAAAACATTTGGCGCTGCGAGCAGGGTCAATCGCAATTGAGGAGAGATTTTGATACAGAACAATGTTTTGGAAAACGACTAAGAAACCAGAAGAACAAACTGTGGAGGTCCCGACCGTCCCGGGATGGCATGGATGTGGGCATGTACGTGGCAGTTTGTTTGAGAAAGGATCCCAGTCCTGCCGAAGAACCCCTTGCCTGGGGTACAGCGGAGGATGTGGGCATGTCCAAAAGGCTGAAGCGGAGTTAACAGAATTGAATGGGATTGAACTGAACTGAACTGAGTGGAACTGAAGTGAATTAAATTGAACGGAACAAAATGGAACTGAGTTAAATTGAATTGAAATGGACGGAACTGAATTGAATTACACTGAATTGACTGAACTGAAATTAACTGAAACGAATTGAACTGAATTAAGCATAATGTAACACATGTATTGGGCCAAGCAGTGGAATGTGGTGTAAAATTCCAAGCAGTGGAATGTGGTGAAACGGTTAAAAATTATGTCCCAATACATGTGTGAATCTAACCGGAATGGAGGTGTTGCTTAGTCCCGTGTGAATCTTCTTATCTGTATGTAACCAGAATGGAATGTGTTTTTTAGCCTTGCTCTGCTGTTCACATGAATGTTTATATCTGGAAGGGAGTATATCAGCTGGAAAAGTCTCCAGTTCGGTGAGTCTGCTCCGGGGTTACGTTTAACCGCCGAGCGTGGGTTGTTGGCAACCGCTCTACGAGAACTGACGGCTCCCAGTTTTTGTAACGTGTAGAGTGAGTATAAGCCAGACCTGTTGTGCGACACTGCAGGGAATAAAATGCCCATATTCTAGCAGTCTCGCCTCTTGGTCGTTTGTTCTGTGTCAGACTACTCTCCTACGAACCTGACCTTGAGAATTTTTTAAAACAGGGGGGACCTCATAAGATCATGAGAGGCATGGATTGGGTGAATGCAATCAGTCCTTTTCCCAGGGTTGAGGAATTGAGGACTAGAGGGCATCAGTTTTCGGTTAGAGGGGAAAGAATAAAAGGGAACCTGAGGGACAACTTTTTTACACAGAGGATGGTACACATATGGAATGAGCTGCCCGCAGAAGTGGTTGAGGTGGATACTGTAGCAACATTTAAAAGGCACTTGGACAAATATACTTGGATGGGAAAGATATGGACCAAGTGCACGGAAATGGGGTTAGCGTGGACGGACATTTTGGTCAGCATGGACCAGTTTGGGCCAAAGGGCCTGTCTCCATGCTGTAGGACTCTGTAACTAATGTCATGATTTATGCAAGAGGAATGACAACTCACCTGCTTAGACCAAAGTCTGATACCTTCACAGTCCCCGCCTCATCAACCAAGCAGTTCCTGGCAGCCTGAGATAACCAAACAGCAAACAGGTGAGTTAGAAACTTGGACTGCGTCTGTTAGTGTAATCTGTTCCTACAGATGATCCAGAGGCCTGGCCTAGTAATCCAGAGGTTATCCTAGTAAACCTGACCTAGTAATCCTGACCTGGTAATTCAAGGGTTTATCCTGGTCATCTTGGCCAGTAGTCCTGAAACCTGACCTATTATCCACAGGGAATTCAGTTCAGAATATAAACTGACCACAAAGCTGTTGGATTGTAAAAACCAAACTGGTTCGTTTGGTCCTTCAGGGACAAGAAATCTTGCCTGACCTATATATGACTCAGACCTAATGCAACATAGTTGATCCATTCTGCTGTTTTTAAGGGGAATAGAAGGCCACTGAGATGTTGGACTGGGTGGACAAAAAACACACAATGTCAGGTTATAGTCCAGCAGGTTTATTTGGAAGTACTAGCTTTCAGAGCACTGCTCTTTCATCAGGTAACTAGTGGGGCAGGATCACAGGTAACAGAGTTTATAGCAAAAGATCTTTGAAAGCTAGTACTGCAAATAAACCTGTTGACCCGAACCCGGTGTTGTGTGATTTTTAACATTATTTATGATGTGATTTTCCCATTAAAGGTTCTGTTTATTTGTGCCTATAGTTGGTAGATAAGCTGTGCAGTTCTGGATTTGGCTATGTGTCTCCTCATTCGATGTTGTGAGGTAATGAGGTGCCTCTTAACTGATGGAGATTATAAGGTGAAGAGTATTCCATGTCATTGTGAGTGGTCAATGTAACAAAGTGCTGATCTTTATGTCCTTACAAGGTCTCTGTGCAGGAATCGATGTGACTCAAGATATGCCATGGCTTCACACACGTCCTTGGTCATCTCCAGCAGTTGTAAGCTGCTCAGTTTTTTCCCGTGTTTCTTCAAGTAATCCAGCAAGCAACCATTTGACATAAACTCAGTGACGATATAGATCGGTCGTTGTTTTGTGCAGACACCATATAACTGCACCAACTTGTCATGTTTCAACATCCTAATACAACAAGGGAGGTACAGAAAGAGAGGTCATTTTCCAAGTCAGCTGATATTTTTATCCTTGCATCTCGAGCTTATTCACATTTTGCAGTGTACAACACTAAATACTCCCAGAGTAAATAAAAGCTCCTCCTACATTATCCTCATCAAACACTCTCAGGACAGGTAGAGCATAGGGTTAGATACAGGTAAAGGTCCTTCCATTCATTTAGTCTGAAAGTAAAGCTGTTACTACATTGTCGCTATGAAATACTCTCATGACAGGGATAACATGGGGTTAGTTACAGAATAAAGCCCTCTTAACTCTTTTACATTGAAAGTAAAGATCTGTCCTCACTGTCCCCATCACACACTCCCAGGACAGAACAGCATGGGTTATGTAACAGAATAAAGCTTCCTCTACTCTTTTAAGCTGAAAGTAAACTACAAGTTAGGCTCCCATGACACTGTTGTCATCAAACATTCCCAGAACAGGTACAGCATGATGTTAGATACAGAATAAAGCTCCCTCTGAAATGTTCCCATCAAACAGTTCCAGGACATGTAGAGAGGAATACAATAATAATATATATATAATGATATATATATATATATATATAATTAGTAATGAATTGTCTGATTGATAGCTAAAGCTTCACACTCTATTGTTTCCCTGACATTATTTACTCACATCATTGTTTCAGCCTCATCGATAAAGTCATCCTCAGACATGGAGCCCTCTTTGATCATTTTGATGGCGACCTCATACTGCCCTCGCCATTTACCGTGTTTCACAACACCAAACTGTCCATTCCCTAACTCTCTCAGGAATGTTAGGTCGACAGGATTGATCTCCCAGGCACCTGACAAGAACAAAATAATTATCAGCCTGGAATCAGAAGAGAATGTGCACTGGGAGTGGGAAATCAGGAGAAGATTTTATATCATAGTCGGATAGATTCCATTACACCAAACAAATTATAAGTAATATTGGCTTCCTATTCTGAGGGGAGTGCTATTCTCTATTTAATAAACACAGCCTGCTAGTCTCCATATAAATAGCTGTCTCTTTATATAGTGCACAACAGGCATTATTCCCTCCAATAATATGAAGGGACTCTGTTCACTAGAGTAGTCAAAGGACATTCCTGAAATTCAACCTCAGTGTTTACAAGTTGGATCTGAATGCATGAGAAAAAATAACCCAGGACACATAGAGACGTCTCTATCGTCAAATAATTCTGACATTTGAAGGAACACAGTCCAGTGCCTTCAGGATGTTTGGGCATGGTGTCTTTGTCCATCCCTCCAAAACTGCTATTATATTCAGTAATTATAAATACTTATGAAAATCTCAAATCGCTAAAATATCACACATCTTTTTGGATGTACGTCAAACAGAACATCAGGCGTATCCATCAAGACAGGAACAGCTTTCTCCAATAAAATATGCAGCAGCTATCCTCTCCAATACACATAGTGATTCCTGGTGAAGATACGTAAGAACTGCCATTCTCGACATTATTAACACAGAGCTGCTATTTTCTAAAATATGCATAAAAGTTACTATTTTCAATGTAACGTTGAGACTTCTATCACGTACATAAAACATACATAGGACTCTCTATTGGGAAGGCAATAGCCTCGTAGTATTATTGCTAGACTACTAATCCAAAGACCAAGGCAATGTTCTGGCTCCTGGGTTCAAATCCCACTACAGCAGATCATGGAATTTGAAGTCAATAGAAATCTGGAATTAAGAGTCTAATGATGGCCACGAAACTATTGTTGATTGTCAGGGAAAAAAACATCTTGTTCATTATTGTCTGTTATGGAAGGAAACTATTGCCCCCTGGTGTCTGCAGTATGCCTTGGCCCTTTCCCTCATGTCTTCAGGGGGAGATCCTCTGTGTACCCTGGTCAACAATAACCATGCAATCAATTTTATAATGAGCTGATTATGTGGTGATCGCTGTTTGTGGGATCTTGCCATGTGCAATTTAACTGCTGTGTTTCCTACGTTGCAGCAGTGGCCACACTTCCAAAGGACTCGATTGACTGTAAATCTCTTTTGCATGTCATTTAGTTCTGAAAGGTGCTATATAAATGAAATCTTTCCTTTTCCCTCACCCGATTGCTGCATCATTGCCTAGGAGCAGATGGTGGGTGCGCCAGTGTGCGTGGTTTGTGGTTTGTTCATGACTTATTGCTGGTTTAAACAAAACTATTTATCATCACAACACTGCAGCAACTGAAAGA
The DNA here is from genome assembly GCF_037043375.1 of Chiloscyllium plagiosum. NCBI lineage: Eukaryota > Metazoa > Chordata > Chondrichthyes > Orectolobiformes > Hemiscylliidae > Chiloscyllium > Chiloscyllium plagiosum. Next base: position 86,863,416 of record NW_028270149.1, on the reverse strand, counting down.
TAGGGGAACTCTGACCACTGCATAAGTCTCTGCAGGCTTTCACACTGATTCCATCTTTGTAAACTGGGCTGGCTCAGAAAATCTCTCAGTTAAACCAGAAACCTCACAAAGGAAGTGACCACTGGGTGACTGCTAGGTTACAGAAGGTCTGAGTGAAAGTGCACAGCGCATTAAAAGCTTTGCAGCCTTGATCTTGCTTATGTGCATGAGAGTCTAACCATTCTGTATTTGTGATTTTTTTGTGGCTTATGTTATCATTTGAATTTCAGAGTACCCTTAAGACAGCATCATGCATCAAAACATGTGATGGTGTTCAGTAGTAAAGATCCTTGCTTTCCGTCAATTCTACACATAGAGTTAGTATTGTGTGTTTATTTGGCCAGTTTTAGAGATATATTTAATGTAACAATAATAGTAGGTACAGAACCCAGACTATTTGTAAGTGACAGTGTAAGCAGTTTCTGTAAGCTAAGAACATCTGTCTCACCAAGAGCCCAGACCTTGTAGTATATGTTACATGAGCTAACACATAGGGCAGTACTCAGTCATATCATACTGCAGTAATGTTTCACCCAAGAAGCTACATCATGATGGCAGCAAGTGGGCACTAGAAGCTGGTGGCAGATAATAGTGACGGCTAGTTAGTTGGAGATAGTGGTGATAAAAGGTGATAGTAGCAGTGGAAGATGTGAAGAGTTCTTTATCCTAATAGTTATTACTCATCATCCACCTGAGCTCAGAGCTTAAATTTACAACTATACCCAAATCCAAAGGCACAGCTGTGAGTACAGTCTATCTCTCGCAAAGGGAAGGGAGATCATAATTTGTCTGATTTAAGAAACGGCAGTTTACAAGGAGTCTAGAACAACTCCAATTTGGCAAAGTGATTTTAGAATGAAGTTCAGCCCAAAATGTGAGAAAAAAAATCTATGTATTGTTTAATCATTGGTCAATTCCACCATTTTGTTTTCCTTGTAAATGGCACATAAACTGAGAAAAAAAAAGTATCCAGTGCTTTACAGATGTAGGAAGTGTTCAGCTATTCCTTTCAAAAGAACAAGATATATAAAGAAAAGAAAGTAACAAGCTCTAAAGTACCAATAAGGAAAGAAACAAGGAAGAAGCTAACAAAAAAATTAATCAGCGAAAGCTTTATATAGTAATTAAGATGTTCATACTGACAATTTAAAGAGCATAATACAACCAACAAATGGAAAATAAACAAATAAATGTGGAAAATAAAAGCAGAGCATGGATTGGCATGCTGCCAACAATTTGTCAGAGTTTCAATTATTTTAAGAAATAACTATCACTGAATTGTGACAGATTGCTAACAAATGATGACAGGCAGTCAAACTCCTCATTGCACTGGAAAACAAAGGGTTAAGAAAAGTAAAATTCTTTTGTATTTTAAAAGGTGACTGTAAAGATTCAGACAGCATTTTCCAGATTTCAGAAGGTGGAAAGACAGGAAAGAGAAAGGAAATAGGAACACTGGACAAGGCAGGAATTTAAAAAGGAGGTCCTTGAGGATACTAATATCTGGATTACTCCTGGACCTGCGAGCTAGTGAGGGTAGGAATAGGAGGATAGAGCAGATGAATGTGTGGCTGAGGAGCTGGTGTGTGGGAGAAGGGTTCACATTTTTGGATCATTGGAATCTCTTCCAGGATATAAGTGACCTGTACAAGAAGGACAGATTGCACCTAAATTGGAAGGGGACTAACATACTGGCAGGAAGATTTGCGAGAGCTGCTCGCAAGGTTTTAAACTAGTAAGGTGGGGGTTGGGGGGTGGGACCCAGGGGAATAGTGAGGAAAGAGATCAACCTGAGACTGGTACAGTTGAGAAAAGAAGTGAGCCAAACAGTCAGGGCTGGCAGGGACAAAGCAGAGAATAAGGTAGGTCTGATAAATTAAACTGCATTTATTTCAATGTGAGAGGCCTAACAGGGAAGGCAGATGAACTCAGAGCATGGTGAGGAACATGGGACTGGGACATCATAGCAATTACAGAAATTTGGCTCAGGGATGGGCAGGATCGGTACCTTAATGTTCCAGGATACAAATGCTACAAATGAAAGGGAGGCAAGAGAGGAGTTAGATTGGTGTTTTTGATAAGGGATAGCATTAGGATAGCATATACTGAGGGAGGATATTCCCAGAAATACATCCAGAGAAGTTATTTGTGTTGAACTGAGAAATAAGAAAGGGATGATCACTTTATTGGGATTGTATTTTAGACCCCCTAATAGTCAGTGGGATTTTGAGAAACAAATTTGTAAGGAGATCTCAGTTATCTGTAAGAATAATAGGGTGGTTATGGTAGGGGATTTTAACTTTCCAATCATAGACTGGGACTGCCATAGTGTTAAAGGTTTAGATGGAGAGGAACTTGTTAAGTGTGTACAATAAAACTTTCTGATTCAATATGTGGAGGTAGCTACTAGAGAGGAAATAAGGCAGAGCAGGTGACTGTTGTGTCAGTGGGGGAGACTTTGGGGCAAGCAACCATAATTCCATTAGATTTAAAATAGTAATGGAAGAAGATAGACCAGATCTAAAAGTTGAAGTTCTAAATCGGAAAAAGGCTAATTTTGACGGTATTCGGAAAGAACTTCCAAAATCTGATTGAGGGCAGATGTTTGCAGGTAAATGGATGGCTGGAAAATGGGAAGCCTTCAGAAATGAGATAACAAGAGTCCAGAGACAGTACATTCCTGTCAGAGTTAAAGGAAATGGAAATGTGTTGCTGGAAAAGCGCAGCAGGTCAGGCAGCATCTAGGGAACAGGAGAATCGACGTTTCGGGCATTAGCCCTTCTAATGCCCGAAACGTCGATTCTCCTGTTCCCTAGATGCTGCCTGACCTGCTGCGCTTTTCCAGCAACACATTTCCATCTCTGATCTCCAGCATCTGCAGACCTCACTTTCTCCTCAAAGAGTTAAAGGAAAGGCAGATAGTTATAGGGAATGCTGGATCACTGAAGAAATTGAGGGTTTGGTTAAGAAAAAGAAGGAAGCATATGTCAGATATAGACAGGAAATCCTGGGAAGAGTATAAAGGCAGCAGGAGTATACTTAAGAGGGAAATCAGGAGGGCAAAAAGGGGACATGAGATAGCTTTGGCAAATTGGGTTAAGGAGAATCCAAAGGGTTTTTACAAATATATTACGGACAAAAGGGTAACTCGGGAGAGAATAGGGCCCCTCAAAGATCTGGCGGAAATGGGTACTGCAGATGCTGGAGATTAGAGTGAAGATTAGAGTGGTGCTGGAAATGCACAGCAGGCCAGGCACCTGATGAAGGGCTTTTGCCCGAAACATCAATTTTGCTGCTCCTCAGATGCTGCCTGACCTGCTGTGCTTTTCCAGCACCACTGTAAATATGGCCCCTCAAAGATCAGCAAGGCGGCTTTTGTGTGGAGTCGCAGGAGATGGGGAGATACTAAATGAGTATTTTGCATCAGTATTTACTGTGGAAAAGGAAATAGAAGATATAGAATGTAGGGAAATAGATTGTGACATCTTGAAAAATGTCCATATTACAGAGGTTGAAGTGCTGGATGTCTTGAAATGCATAAAAGAGGATAAATCCACAGGACCTGATCAGGTGTACCCTAGAACTCAGTGGGAAGCTAGGGAATTGATTACTGGGCCTCTTACTGAGATATTTGTAGCATCAGTAGTCATAGGTGAGGTGTCAGAGACTGGAGGTTGGCTAATGTGCTGCCACTATTTAAGAAAGGTGGTAAGGACAAGCCAGGGAACTATAGACCAGTGCGTCTGACATCATGGTGGGCAAGTTGTTGGAGGGAATCCTGAGGGACAGGACATACATGTATTTAGAAAGGGATAGTCAACATGGCTTTGTGCACAGGAAATCATGTCTCACAAACTTGACTGATGTTTTTGAATAAATAATAAAGAAGATTGATGAGGGCAAAGTGGTAGATGTGATCTATCTGGACTTCAGTAAAGCATTCAACAAGGTTCCCCATGGGAGACAGGTTAGCAATGTTATATCTCATGGTATACAGGGAGAACTAGCCATTTGGATACAAAACTAGCTTGAAGGTAGAAGACAGAGGGTGGTGGTGGAGAGTTATTTTTCAGATTGGAGGCTTGTGACCAGAAGGATCGGTGCTGGGTCCACTACTTTTCATCATTTATATAAATGATTTGGATGTGAGCATACGAGGTATAGTTAGTAAGTTTGCAGATGACACCAAAATTGGAGGTGTAATGGACAGCGAAGAAGGTTACCTCAGATTTCATCAGGATCTTGATCAGGTGGGCCAATGCACTGAGAAGTGGCAGATGGAGTTTAATTTAGTTAAATGTGAGGTGCTGCATTTTGGGAAAGCAAATCTTAGCAAAGAAAGGATTTACAAGGATGTTGCCAGGGTTAGAGGATTATACACTTAATGAGAATGTTGCTGAACAAAGAGACCTTGGAGTACAGGTTCATAGCGCTTTGAAAGTGGAGTCACTGGTAGAAAGGATAGTGAAGAAGGCATTTGGTATACATTCCTTTATTGGTCAGAGTATTGAGTACAGGAGTTGAGAAGTCATGTTGCAGCTGTACAGAACATTGGTTTGGCCACTTTTGGAATAATGCGTGCTATTCTGGTTTCCTTCCTATCAGAAGGATGTTGTGAAACTAGAAAGGGTTCAGAAAGGATTTACAAGGATGTTGCCAGGGTTAGAGGATTTGAGCTTTAGGGAGAGTTTGAATAGACTGAGGCTGTTTTCCCTGGAGGGTCGGAGGCTGAGGGGTGACTTTATAGAGGTTCGCAAAATCATGAGTGGCAGGGATAGGATAAATAGATGAGGTCTTTTCCCTGGGGTGGGGGAGTCCAGAACGCAAGGTTTATGGTGAGAGAGAAAAGATATAAAAGAGACCTCAGGGACAAACTTTTCACACAGAGGGTGGTATGTGTATGGAATGAGCTGTCAGAGGAAGTGGTGGAGGTTGGTACAATTGCAACATTTAAAAGGCATCTAGATGGGTATATGAATAGGAAGGGTTTGGAGGGATATGGGCCGGGTGCTGGCAGGTGGGACTAGATTGGGTTGAGATATCTGGTCAGCATGGATGAGTTGGACCAAAGGGTCTGTTTCCATGCTGTACATCTCTATGACTCTATGAGTGTTAGCTGAATTGGATGAAAAAGAGTAATAGGTAAAAACAATGACTGCAGATGCTGGAAAACAGAGTCTGGAGTAGAGTGGTGCTGGAAAAGCACAGCAGGTCAGGCAGCATCCGAGGAGCAGGAAAAATGACATTTCGGGCAAAAGCCCTTCATCAGGAATAGAGGCAGAGTGCCTGAAGGGTGGAGAGATAAATGAGAGGAGGGTGGGGGTGGGGAGAAAGTAGCATAGAGTACAATAGGTGAGTGGGGGTGGGAATGAAGGTGATAGGTCAGGGAGGTGGGTGGGGTAAAGTAGCAAAGAGTACAATGGGTGAATGGGGGTGGGATGAAGGTGATAGGTCAGAGAGGAGGGTGGAGTGGATAGGTGGAAAAGAAGATAGGCAGGTAGGACAAGTCATGGGGACGGTGCTGAGCTGGAAGTTTGGAACTGGGGTGAGGTGGGGGAAGGGGAAATGATGCCCTCGGCATCAATGTGGACTTCACCAGCCTGAACTGCTGTGCTCTTCCAGCACCACTCTACTCCTGAAAAAGAGTAATATCAAGCAGAAAATGAAACATATCAAGAAAGAATTGACAAGTTGGGTCTCTCTTCCATTGAAAAGGAACGGCTGACTTGTTGAAAGTACTTAAAGTTTTGGTTCAGTACATACAGAGAGAATGCTTCCTTGTGTGGGGTCGAGTGTAACTCTAGGCCGCTAATATAAGATAGTCACCAAGAAATCCGACGAAGCTTCTGTCTCAGAGATGCATGAGAATGTGGAACTCACCGCCGCAGGGAGTGATGATTGAAGTGAATAATATTGATGCAATTAAGTGGGAAGTCAGAAAAACACAGGAGGGAGAGGGTTTAGAGAGTTACAATATTAGATTTACTTGAGGAAAGATTTGATTGCCTTGAATCGCCTGTGGATGTGCTGTACATTCTGTATAATTCTACATAATACCATAACTGACTCCTAAGCATAACTAAATTATGCCATTACAAAATCCTACCGTAACCAAATCCAGCTGTCAATGGAGCTTTCTTGCTCTGCTGTGAGACTGGGTGCCGTAACCTGGTAACAAGCCCTGCAATGAATGAATGAAGATGATCTGTTAATAAAGTATTGTTAGATACACCGGCAGCTATGTGGAAATGAATGAATTGTGATGGCACAATTAACCCTTCCTTGCTGATTACAATGCCCCTATCCTCACCAACACTGGAATAGTCATTGCGTGTAGCCACTGCTAACAATGTCCCTCATTGATTGGTTGTGTCACTGAGAGATCAGTATTGTGAGTGGGGTTACTGCCAGTTAATGCCCACTTTGAGTCTACCTTGTTCCTCTTAAAAAGTGGGTGAAGGTCTTGCTGTAGTTGCTGGAAATGGGATTGTGATATACTTTATCCAAAATTAGAGGGAGATTCTCCTGACACAAGTGAAAGGCAGTGTGTGAGCAGAATTTTATGGGTTTTGAAGAGATTCCCCCCTCATGCTTCTAAACTCTAAATTCTAAAATTGACACAGCATAAAGTAGGATCAGAGTGGGAGGGGATCATGGGTGGAGGGAGATATAAGGGAGTGACCAAAGCTGATCATATCTGATGGATAGAATGGGGCTTGCAATACATGTCAGAAAACAAGGTTAAAAGGTTTGTCTTATTGATGGTCTCAAGCTGTTGGTGCAGCAGAAGAGGAGGTACCTTCCATCTCTGACTCTTCCCTTCCCTTCCTCGGCATTGCTGTCTCCACGTCTGGGGATAGGCTGGTCACCAGTATCCACTATAAACTCACCAACTCCACAATTATGTTGACTTCACATCCTTACACCCTGTTTCCTGTAAAGAATCTATTCCATTCTCCCAGTTCCTCTGTCTCCATTGCATCTGTTCTGATGATGCCAGTTACTATAAGGGAGTCTCCGAAATGTCCACCTTCTTCCTCAGCCGAGGATTTCCCAGCAACACTGTTGACAGGCTCTCAGTCAGGTACAACCTATCTCTCACATTTCGGCCCTCAACCCCTCACTTCCCTACTGCAAAAGCAATAGGGTCCCCCTTGTCCTCACCTACCATCCCACCAGCATTCACATCCAGAGGATCATTAACCACCATTTCTAACACCTCAAGTGAGATGCCACCACTAGACACTTATTCTCCACCCCTCCCTTGTCAGCGTTATGTAGGGACTGCTTCCTCTGGAACACCCTGCTCCACTCTTCCCTTATTCCCAACAGCTTCACCCACAGGCTCATGGCATCTTCCCTTGCAACCTCAGAAGGTGTAACACCTGTCTGTTTACTTCGCCTCTCCTCAGTATCTAACAGCTCAAACACACTTTCCAGGTGAAGCAGTGCTTTACCTGCACTTCACACAATCTAGGCAGCATCCGAGGACAGGCAAAATCGACGTTTCGGGCAAAAGCCCTTCATTAGGAATAAAGGCAGAGAGCCTGAAGCGTGGAGAGATAAGCTAGAGGAGGGTGGGGCTGGGGAGAGAGTGGCATAGAGTACAATAGGTCAGTGGGGAAGGAGATGAAGGTGATAGGTCAGGGAGGAGAGGGTGGAGTGGATAGGTGGAAAAGGAGCTGGGCAGATCGGACAAGTCCGGACAGGTCAGGGGATCGAGTTGCGGGAGGTTAGAAGCTAGGATGAGGTGGGGGAAGGGGAAATGAGGAAACTGTTGAAATCCACATTGATGCCCTGGGGTTGAAGTGTTCCGAGGCGGAAGATGAGGCGTTCTTCCTCCAGGCGTCTGGTGGTGAGGGAGCGGCGGTGAAGGAGGCCCAGGACCTCCATGTCCTCGGCAGAGTGGGAGGGGGAGTTGAAATGTTGGGCCACTGGGCGATTTGGTTGATTGGTGCGGGTGTCTCGGAGATGTTCCCTAAAGCGCTCTGCTAGGAGGCGCCCAGTCTCCACAATGTAGAGGAGACCGCATCGGGAGCAACGGATACAATAGATGATATTAGTGGATGTGGAGGTAAAACTTTGATGGATGTGGAAAGCTCCTTTGCGGCCTTGGATAGAGGTGAGGGAGGAGGTGTGGGCGCAGGTTTTACAGTTCCTGCGGTGGCAGGGGAAAGTGCCAGATGGGAGGGTGGGTCGTAGGGGGGCGTGGACCTGACCAGGTAGTCACGGAGGAAACGGTCTTTGCGGAAGGCGGAGAGGGGTGGGGAGGGAAATATATCCCTGGTGGTGGGGTCTGTTTGGAGGTGGCGGAAATGTCGGCGGATGATTTGGTTTATGCGAAGGTTGGTAGGGTGGAAGGTGAGCACCAGGGGCGTTCTGTCCTTGTTGCGGTTGGAGGGGTTGGGTCTGAGGGCGGAGGTGCAGGATGTCGATGAGATGTGTTGGAGGGCATCTTTAACCACGTGGGAAGGGAAATTGCGGTCTCTAAAGAAGGAGGCCATCTGGTGTGTTCTATGGTGGAACCGCTCCTCCTGGGAGCAGATACGGCGGAGGCGGAGGAATTGGGAGTACGGGATGGCATTTTTGCAAGAGGTAGGGTGGGAAGAGGTGTAATCCAGGTAGCTGTGGGAGTCGGTGGGTTTGTAGAAGATGTCAGTGTCAAGTCGGTCGTCACTGATGGAGATGGAGAGGTCCAGGAAGGGGAGGGAGGTGTCAGAGATGGTCCAGGTAAATTTAAGGTCAGGGTGGAATGTGTTGGTGAAGTTGATGAATTGCTCAACCTCCTCGCGGGAGCACGAGGTGGCGCCAACGAAGTCATCAATGTAGCGGAGGGAGGTGGGGAGTGGCCCCGGCACCACTCCCCACCTCTTCCTCCGCTACATTGATGACTGCATTGGCGCCACCTCGTGCTCCCGCGAGGAGGTTGAGCAATTCATCAACTTCACCAACACATTCCACCCTGACCTTAAATTTACCTGGACCATCTCTGACACCTCCCTCCCCTTCCTGGACCTCTCCATCTCCATCAGTGACGACCGACTTGACACTGACATCTTCTACAAACCCACCGACTCCCACAGCTACCTGGATTACACCTCTTCCCACCCTACCTCTTGCAAAAATGCCATCCCGTACTCCCAATTCCTCCGCCTCCGCCGTATCTGCTCCCAGGAGGAGCGGTTCCACCATAGAACACACCAGATGGCCTCCTTCTTTAGAGACCGCAATTTCCCTTCCCACGTGGTTAAAGATGCCCTCCAACGCATCTCATCCACATCCCGCACCTCCGCCCTCAGACCCAACCCCTCCAACCGCAACAAGGACAGAACGCCCCTGGTGCTCACCTTCCACCCTACCAACCTTCGCATAAACCAAATCATCCGCCGACATTTCCGCCACCTCCAAAAAGACCCCACCACCAGGGATATATTTCCCTCCCCACCCCTCTCCGCCTTCCGCAAAGACCGTTCCCTCCGTGACTACCTGGTCAGGTCCACGCCCCCCTACGACCCACCCTCCCATCCTGGCACTTTCCCCTGCCACCGCAGGAACTGTAAAACCTGCGCCCACACCTCCTCCCACACCTCTATCCAAGGCCCCAAAGGAGCTTTCCACATCCATCAAAGTTTTACCTGCACATCCACTAATATCATCTATTGTATCCGTTGCTCCCGATGCGGTCTCCTCTACATTGGGGAGACTGGGCGCCTCCTAGCAGAGCGCTTTAGATAACATCTCCGAGACACCCGCACCAATCAACCAAATCGCCCAGTGGCCCAACATTTCAACTCCCCCTCCCACTCTGCCGAGGACATGGAGGTCCTGGGCCTCCTTCACCGCCGCTCCCTCACCACCAGACGCCTGGAGGAAGAACGCCTCATCTTCCGCCTCGGAACACTTCAACCCCAGGGCATCAATGTGGATTTCAACAGTTTCCTCATTTCCCCTTCCCCCACCTCATCCTAGCTTCTAACCTCCCGCAACTCGATCCCCTGACCTGTCCGGACTTGTCCGACCTGCCCAGCTCCTTTTCCACCTATCCACTCCACCCTCTCCTCCCTGATCTATCACCTTCATCTCCTTCCCCACTGACCTATTGTACTCTATGCCACTCTCTCCCCAGCCCCACCCTCCTCTAGCTTATCTCTCCACGCTTCAGGCTCTCTGCCTTTATTCCTGATGAAGGGCTTTTGCCCGAAACGTCGATTTTGCCTGTCCTCGGATGCTGCCTGAATTGCTGTGCTCTTCCAGCACCACTGATCCAGAATCTGGTTTCCCGCATCTGCAGTCATTGTTTTTACCTTCACACAATCTAGTCTACTGCATTCGTTGCTCACAATGTGGTCTCCTCTACATGGGGGAAATGAAGCATAGACTGGGTGACTGCTTCACAGAATGCCTATGCTCTATCTGCAAAAAAGACCCTGAGCTTTCAGTTTCTTGTCACTTCAACACACCATCTCTGTTTCAGGCTTGCTGCAGAGTCTAGTGAAGCTCAGTGCCAGCTGGAAGAACAACACCTCATTTCCACTGGGGAACCCTGCAGCCTTTTGGACTCATTATCATGTCCAATAACTTTAGGGCTTGAACTCTCCCAAGTCCTTACCCCAACCCCCACACACCAGTACTTGTTATCACAGTCTGCTATTATACGCAACCCATTGTTAGTCACTAACAGTCTCCATTAACAGCTATTCACCCTCCCAGCCAGATTGTTACCCACTCCTTTCTCTAACCAACTGTTCTTCTCTCTATCTGGGTTCTATCCTCACCTAACATTTACTCCTTACCCCGTCCCCCACCCTATCTTCTGAATATAAACTGACATCTTCCTTGCTAACATCAATCCTGTCAAAGGATTACATAGCCCGAAACATTAAGTGATTTCTCTCCACAGATGCTACCAGACCTGCTGAGCTTTTCCAGCAATTTCTGTTTTTGTTAAGCAGCTTCCAGCTGTGGAACCCATGATCCATTGTGAAGGTCAAGTGAGGTTAAGCTCGAAAGTGTCATTGGTGTCATCAAATCAGCATTAATGTTGATACTGGCCAATACCTAACTGCTCTGCATACACCTAATATTTATTCACCCCATATCTACCTGCTCTACCGACACTCAATGGATATTCACCCAATATCTGCCTGATCTGCATACACCCTACAGATATTCACCCAATACCTACCAGCTCTGCATACCTGTACATCCATTGGATATTCGTTAAGTACATGCAAACAACTTAACTGAATGGTGTACAGTTTGATTCTCACCCAGATTGTGCACTCACACCCTACTTTGGAGCTCTGAGGGTACTTGTAATGCCCCAAAGCAGATACTAACCAACCATATTTCACACTAAGTCTGGATAACTACGCGCAGACCACAGAGTTAGGTACCTGCTGCCACAGTAACCAGTGTTTGTAAGTTAACATGTATTCAGTGCTGTTACTGTGTCTCACTTGACATTGTACATCTCCACTATTTGAAAACAAAGTAGCAAGGAGACTTACTCAATCAAGCCTGATCTCTAATCTGGTAACCCCCTCTGCTGACCCCTACTCCTCTTGACTCTCCTCCAGGCCAGGCCATACCTGCTGCATTGTGCTGGTGATAGTTGATCAGTTCTGGAATCGAATTGAAGGGGTGTTTCTCTGCAAGGTAGTATTGGTTGGATGGTGTCACACACACTGTGTAGTGTTTGACTTTTCCACTCTGATCCCTGAAGTATAGCAGAGAGCACAGCATGAAGTTAGCTGCAATACTTTAGTTTCATTTCAGTCAAAAGATGTTACTAATACCAGTTCCAACACTTATATCACAAGTATTCAGGAGCGTGATAGAACACTTCCTATTTGCCTGGATGGGTGCAGCTCCAACAACACTCAAGGAGCTTGACACACCCAGGACAAAGCAGCCCGCTTGATTGGTATCACATCCACAAGCATTCACTCCCTCCACCACCAACACTCAGTAGCAGCAGTGTGTACCATCTACAAGATGCACTGCAGAAATTCACCAAGACTCCTTTGACAGCACTTTCCAAATCTTCCTTCTCGAAGGACAAGGACAAGAGATATATGGAAACTCTACCACCTGAAAGTTCCCCTCCAAACCACTCATCAGCCTGACTTGGAAATATATCATTGTTCCTTCACTGTCACTGGGTCAAAATCCTGGAACTCCCTCATTAACAGATTTGTTGGTCTACCTCCAGCACATGGACTGCAGGGGTTCAAGAACGCAGCTCACCACAACCTTCTCAAGGGCAAGTCGGGTTAGGCAGCCTAAATGCTACCCAGCCAGTGAACCCCATGTCTCATTAACGAATAAGAAAAGGAAATGTAAGTCTTTCTGTAAACTGTTAACTGGTTATGGGTTCATCATCCAATAAAAACACTTCCTCTTTATTTATTGCATCTACCCTCTTCTAGGTTTTGAACAAGTCTGTCCAGAACTGCCTCTGTTCAGCAGAATGCAAACCCAGCCTCTTCAAACAACTGAAGTTTTTCATTGCTGATAGTGGACCAGCAGATCACTTCTGTACCCCCTCCAAGCCTTGATCTCCTTTCTGAGGCATTCTGCTCAGGATTGATCACAACACTCTCAGTTGAGGCTGAACTAATGTTTTAAGATTAGATTAGACTAGGTTCCCTACAGTATCGAAACAGGCCCTTCAGCCCAACAAGTCCACACCGACCCTCTGAAGATTAACCCACCCAGACCCATTTCCCTCTGACTAATGCACCTAACACTGTGGACAATTTAGCATGGCCAATTCACCTGACCTGCACATCTTTGGACTGTGGGAGGTAACCGGAGCACCCGGAGGAAACCCACGCAGACACGGGGAGAACGTGCAAACTCCACACAGACAGTCGCCCAAGGCTGGATTCAAAACTGAGACCCTGGTGCTGTGAGGCAGCAGTGTTAACCACTGAGCCACCGTGCCACCCCAATAGATATATAGAAGTCTTTCATGAGTTCAGAAAAATACTGAAGCACTCAACATATCAGAGAGCATTTGTGGACAGTGAAAGGGTGTTAATGTTTTGTGTCAATTGTCTTTCTTCAGAGGATCAGAGGATAGAAATGTAACAGTTTTGAACATGTAAAGAGAGGGGAAGAATGAAAGGGAAAATCTACCAGCTGAGAGATTAATGGACAAGCAATGTTATGGTACAGAAGGCACTGGGTGTGTTAGATGGTTACAGGGTAGAGGATTACAGAGTAGCTAGGAAAGAAATTTAAAAAATGGACTGAGAAGAGCAAGGAGGGGGTATGAAAAAGCCTTGGCAGGAAGGGTTAGGGAAAACACAAAGGCATGTACGTGAGGAATAAGAGAATGATCAGAGACACTGTAGGGCTGATCAGGGATAGTGGAGAGAACTTATGCCTGGAGTCTGAAGAGGTAGGGGAGGCCCTAAATGAGTTTTTTTGCTTCAGTATTCACTGGAGAGAGGAATCTTGTTGATAATGAGAACACCATGGACCAGGTGTATAGGCTTGAACAGATGGATATTAAGAAAGTGGATGTGCTGGAAATTCTGGGAAGCATCAAGATAGCTAAGTCCCCAGGGCCAGACCAGATGTATCCACGGTTACTCCAGGAAGCGAGGAATGAAATTGCTGCGCCCCTGGCGATGATCTTTGCATCCTCACTCTCTATAGGAGTAGCATCGGATGATTGGAGGGAGGCGAATGTTGTTTCACTGTTCAAGAAAGGGAATGAGGAAATCCTGGGAATTACAGACCAATCAGTCTTACGTCTGTGGTAAGCAAGGTATTGGAAAGGATTCTGAGAGATAGGACTTATGACTATTTGGAAAAACATAGTTTGAGTAAAGATAGTCAGCATGGCCTTGTGAGGGGCAGGTCATGCCTCACAAGCTTTCTTGCTTTCTTCGAGGATGTGACGAGACAAGTTGACAAAGGTTGAACAGTGGATGTGATGTGTGTGGATTTCAGTAAGGCACTTATAAGGTTCCCCACAGTAAGCTCATTCAGAAAATTAGGAAGTATGGGATACAGGGAAATTTGGCTGGCTGGATACAGAATTGGCTGCCTGAAAGAAGACAGTGAGTGTTAGTGGATGGAAAGTATTCCGCCTGGAGGTTGGTGACCAGCAGTGTCCCGCAGGGCTCTGTTCTTGGACCTCTGCTCTTTGTAGTTTTTATAAATGACTTGGATGAAGAAGTGGAAGGGTGGCTTGGTAAGTTTGCCGATGACACAAAGTCAATGGTGTTGTAGATGGTGTGGAGGGTTGTTGCAGGCTACAATAAGACATTGACAGGATGTAGAGCTGGGCTGAGCAGTGGCAGATGGAGTTCAACCTGGATAAATGCGAAGGTCAAATTTTAATGCTGAATACAGGCTTAAGTCAGGATTCTTGGCAGTGTGGAGGAACAGCGGGATCTTGGGGTCCACGTACATAGGTCTCTCAAAGTTGCCACCCAAGTTGTTAGGGTTGCTAAGATGACGTATGGTGTTTTGGCTTTCATTAACAGCAGGATTAAGTCTAAGAGCTATGAGGTTTTGCTGCAGCTCTATAAAATCCTGTTAGACACACTGGAATATTGTGTCCAGTTCTGGTTGCCTCATTATAGGAAGGATGTAGATGCTTTAGAGAGAGTGCAGAGGAGATTTACCAGGATGCTGTCTGGATTGAAGGGCTTGTCTTATGAAGAGAGGTTGAGTGAGCTGGGGTTTTTCACACTGGAGGGAAGAAGGAAGAGAGGTGACTGGATAGAGGTGTACAAGGGAATGAGAGGCATAAGTAGAGTAGATGACTTTTCCCCAGGGCAGAAACGGTTGTCATAAGGGGTCATAATTTTGAGGTGATTGGAGGAAGGTATAGGGGAAATGTCAGAGGTAGGTTCTTTACGCAGAGAGTGTTGGGTGCATGGAACGGTAGTAGAGTCAGAGACATGAGGGACATTTAAGCAACTGCTGGACAAGCACAAGGATGGCAGTAAATTGAGGGATGTATAGGTTAGGTTGATCTTAGATTAAGATAAATGCTTGGCACAACATTGTGGGCCGAAAGGCCTGTACTGTGCAGTACTGTTCTATGTTGTATGTTCTATGGTTGTAGAAACGAAACAAGAAAGATTTGTTCAAAGTGGGTATGAATGGCAGAAAAAGGAACTGTTGTATCTGTAACATGTAAAGCAAGAGTATAACTGGGCAGCACAGTGGCACAGTGGTTAGCACTGCTACCTCACAGCGCCAGAGACCTGGGTTCAATTCCCGCCTCAGGCAACTGTCTGTGTGGAGTTTGCACATTCTCCCCTTGTCTGCATAGGTTTCCTCTGGGTGCTCCGGTTTCCTCCCATAGTCCAAAAATGTACAGGTTTAGTGAATTGGCCATGCCAAATTGCCTGTAGTGTTAGGTGTAGGGGAATGGATCTGGGTGGGTTGCTGTTCGGAAAGTAATCTAAATGAAAACTGATTAATTTTTTAAAAAATGGTGTGGCAGAGTTCACAGTCTGAAGTTGTTGAACTCAATGTTGAGTGCAAAAGGTTGTAAAGTGATCTAACTGGGAGATAATATGCTGTTCCTCGAGCTACAGTGGTATAGAATAGACTGGAATGGCAATTTATTGTCCTTGTATTTATGAAAATACAGTGCGATGTGTATTAATCACAACAATTCAGTGCCATTTCAATTGCAGAAATTATAAAAGTAAATAATTGTGATGAAGATTAGATTCCCTACAGTGTGGAAACAGGCCCTTCAGCCCAACAAGTCCACACCCCGACCTCTGAAGAGTAGCCCATCCCAACTAATGCACCTAACAACGATGGACAATTTAGCATGGCCAATTCACCTAACCTGCACATCTTTGGACTGTGGGAGGAAACCGGAGCAAACCCACACAGACAAGGGGAGAATGTGCAAAATCCACACAGACACTCGCCCAAGGCTGGAATTGAACATGGGACCCTGGTGCTGTGAGGCAGCAGTTCTAGCCACTGAGCCACTGTTCATCTTCTGTTCCCTCCACAGCAATCCGGGTTTATGGAGTGGCTACAGGATGCCGCCACCGAAACTGCCCCTAAGGCCACTAATGCAAGGATTTTCAGACCAGACCCACCATCCTGCCACCGCCAAGGCCTACACTGAAGCCATAGCCAGGAGGGACAAGCCGGACCCAGCAAGTCGCTGATGCTGAAGCCATCGTTCAGGCCGTCACCACTTCAGTTGCTGCCCAAAGCTGCCACATTACTGCCATAGCCATGAGGAACGAATTAGAACCCCCATGCCACCACTGCTATAGCCACCTTTGAAACTACTACCAGAAAGATCGGACCAGACCCACAGACAACGAAGCCCTTGTCAAAGCTGCAGCCACTACGGTCACGAGGAATAGACATCCAGTTCCACCATGCTGCAGGACCTTGCAACCACAGCCACAGAAAAGAAGAAAAGGTGAATTTCGATACAAAACAGTAATAAAGGGATGAAGAAACAAAACAAAACAAAAAAAGAACAAATAAGATTGTGGCCGGCCAGGTGAGAGGAGCATATGGGCTCAGAGGCTGAACACTTCTTACGCTGCCACCATCTTGAGATGCTGCAGATAGTGCTGCAGACTGAGGTCAAATTATCATTGTGAGAGAAAATGGAGAATTCAAAGGACAGGTCATTGCAAAATTGGCTTTATGCTTGTGACAGAGGAGACAAAACTGTATTTGCTGCTTATGAAATGGTCTTCTTTCCACTGGGGAGATCAAATATGGACTGTGTAACTGTCTTGTCAAACACTTCCACTCAGTTCACAAGCAAGCATTTAATTGCCCCCAATTCTAATTCTCCACCCTACTTTCGTGCTGATGTTCTCCATTCTTGGCCTGCTACAGCGTTCTACGGGAGCTCAACACAATCTCCAAGAACGGCACCTCAGCTTTCTATTTGATGCTAAATTCAAGACTCAACACTGTATCCAACAATTTCAGATTCAACTTCTGCCACCTTCATTTTGTTTCTTTTTTTTTCAATTTTGTTTATTCTTGCTTTTCACAATTTTTGCTTTTGGACAAAGTTGATCATAATTCTGCCATTCATGCTCACCCTCTGCATTACAACAATTACCTTGCCTTGTGCTTTGTGTACCACAGACTCTTTCATCACTAATCTCTCATGCCCTCCACACTACCACAGAGCTTCCCTATTGGTTTTTCTCCCCATCCCCCTTCCCCTCCCACTTGCTCAAAGCCTGTTACATTTCTATCCTTACTTCAGTTCTGAGGAAAGTTCCTCAGCTTGAAACGTTACCTCTGATTCTATCTGCCCGTGTACTGCCTGACCTCCTGACCTTTTCAGGATTTTCTGTCTTTATTTCCAACCTCCAGTGTCCTCAGTATGTTGTTTAACTATAGTTTCCTTGGTGTTGTGCACTAGGCCTTTATTAACAAAGCACAAAATCCTGTACATTTTTGAAATGAACAATTATCCTATCACATTCAAAGATTTGTGAACATACGCTCCCAGATCTTTTTGCTCCAACCCCAGTTTAAATCTCACTGTGGTGTTGTTATAGTGGATACTCCCAAGATGGCACAATGTCTAAACTGAGCTGAGGACTGCTGTTGTTATTGTGGCTATGCAGTCAGGAGTTTGTGGACAGGGGAGCATATGAACAAATTGAATCTAGTCTGCCATTCAACAAGATCGTGGCTAATCAGATTTTAATCTCAATGATAATCACTCACCCTCTTGGTAATCAAGAATCTGTCTACCTCTACCTTTAAAATATTTAAAGATTCTGCATCCACTACCTTTCGAGAAAGGAAACTTCAAAGACTCACAACCCACTGAGAGAAAAAAAAAGTTTTCTCATTTCTGTTTTAAATGGGTGACCCCCTATTTTAAACTCTGATCCCTGGTTCTAGATTCTCCCACAAGAGGAAATATCCTTTCAACATCCATCATCTCAAGTTCCCTCAGGATCTTTGGGCAACGTGGTGAGAACTTCTGCTTCACAACCTGAGGGACCTGGGTAACTGTCTGTGTGGAGTTTGCACATTCTCCCTGTGTCTGTGTGGGTTTCCTCCCATGGTCCAAAGATGTGCAGGTTGGATTGGCCATGCTAAATTGTCCCATCGTGCCCAGGGATGTGTAGGCAAGGTGGATCAGTCATGGTTAGTGCAGAATAGGGTGGGATACCCTTTCAATGGGCCAAATGGCCTCTATCTCAATGGCTAAATGCCTCCATCTGCACTGTAGGGATTCTGTGCTCTTATATGTTATACATTAAAGACATCTCAGAGACAATGACCAGACTACTCCAGCTCCTAGGCATCATGGTAGCGCACAAACTTACTACCGCACTGAAAAAGCTCCTGATGAATTTAAAGGACCCAGTACCAGTAGCCAGCAGAACAAACATCATATACATGTACCCAGACTACACCTCCTCTCACCCTGCCCCCTGTAAAAACGCCATCCCATATTCCCAATTCCTTCATCTCTGCCGCATCTGCTCCCAGGAGGACCAGTTCCAATACTGTACAACCCAGATGGCCTCCTTCTTCAAGGACCGCAATTTCCCCCCAGATGTGATCGACGACGCCCTCCACCGCATCTCCTCCACTTCCCGCTCCTCTGCCCTTGAGCCCCGTCCCTCCAACCGCCACCAGGACAGAACCCCACTGGTCCTCACCTACCACCCCACCAACCTCCATGTACAGCATATCATCCGCCGTCATTTCCGCCACCTCCAAACGGACCCCACCCCTTCCCTCCCCTATCAGTGTTCCAAAAAGACCACTCCCTCCGTGACTCCCTCGTCAGGTCCACACCCCCCACCAACCAAACCTCCACTCCCGGCTCCTTCCCCTGCAACCGCAAGAAATGCAAAACTTGCGCCCACACCTCCCCCCTTACTTCCCTCCAAGGCCCCAAGGGATCCTTCCATATCCACCACAAATTCACCTGCACCTCCACACACATCATCTATTGCATCCGCTGCACCCGATGTGGCCTCCTCTACATTGGGGAGACAGGCCGCCTACTTGCGGAACGTTTCAGAGAACACCTCTGGGACACCCAGACCAACCAACCCAACCATCCCGTGGCTCAACACTTCAACTCCCCCTCCCACTCCACCAAGGACATGGAGGTCCTTGGACTCCTCCATCGCCAGACCATAGCAACACGATGGTTGGAGGAAGAGCGCCTCATCTTCCGCCTAGGAACCCTCCAACCACAATGGATGAACTCAAATTTCTCCAGTTTCCTCATTACCCCTCCCCCCACCTTGTCTCAGTCAAATCCCTCGAACTCAGCACCGCCTTCCTAACCTTCAATCTTCTTCCTGACCTCTCCGCCCCCACCCCACTCCGGCCTATCACCCTCACCTTGACCTCCTTCCACCTATCGCATTTCCAACGCCCCTCCCCCAAGTCCCTCCTCCCTACCTTTTATCTTAGCCTGCTGGACACACTTTCCTCATTCCTGAAGAAGGGCAGGAAGCTAGCGACCAGGATACATGAGCATCAAAAAACACGACCAACTATCACTGGTATCCATACACACAAACAAAGAGGGATACCAGTTTGACTGGGACAATACATCCATCCAGGGTCAGGCTAAACAAAGACAAGCACGGGAATTCCTGGAGGCCCGACGTTCAAACCAGAACTCTATTAACAAACATATCGATTATTGGACCCCATTTACCAACTTCTCAGAAACAGAACTGCAAGTGATATCACTCACCAAAACAGATCAAGACACATAAATAGCAAATGGGACAGAACACCAATGCTTCATCGGAGGCTCACTGATGATGTTACCTCGCATGGTGACAAAACGTCTGAGAACAAACCCACCAGCTCATTGAGCAAACTTACAACTTGATGTTTATGTTTATAAAAATGGACACTGTAGCTTTCATTTGGTGTTAACAACTCTGTCTGGCCACAGTAACCTGGAACAAGCAGTGCCCTGATGCACTGTCCATACCTTGAGTAGATTGAATTTTTTCATTGCCTGTTTGTCACATTAGATTACTTACAGTGTGGAAACAGGCCCTTCGGCCCAACAAGTCCACACCGACCCGCCGAAGCGCAACCCACCCATATCCTTACACTTACCCCTTCACCTAACACTATGGGCAATTTAGCATGGCCAATTCACCTGGCCTGCACATCTTTGGACTGTGGGAGGAAACCGGAGCACCCGGAGGAAACCCACGCAGACACAGGGAGAATGTGCAAACTCCACACAGTCAGTCGCCTGAGGCAGGAATTGAACCCGGGTCTCTGGCACTGTGAGGCAGCAGTGCTCACCACAGTGCCACCATGCCGCCCACTCAGTGAGGAGCTCCATTTTCCAGAGCAAACCTGGGCTGGATTTAACACTCACCAGCTCACAGGTTTGAAGAGAAGCTTAAATCCAGCAGATAGGCTGTCCACTGCTTACCCACCTGCTCCTATCCCCACCCGAATTATACTCGTCCTGGGAGCAGTTTGGACAACACCCAACAATGAGCAAAATATTGCCTTTAAGGGGAGATTAATGCCCATTTAAGGCCCTCATCTCACTGCCACCAGTATTTATTGGGCAGTCTGTGGAGCCCAGGCAAAGTTGCTCGTATAATTCAGGCCGTGGTTCAGATTTGGCAACAGTCATTTCCCCACTTCCTTCTGAAATAACAAACTCCACCACAAGGTGATGCTAGCCATCCAGCTGACACATTCATCCACAACCATCTGTACTTTGAACGTCTGGGTGAACTTTTTTTGCTGAAACGATATGGAGGTGCTGGTGTTGGACTGGGGTGGACAAAGTTAAAAATCACACAACACCAGGTTATAGTCCCTAGAATTAGAATTCCTACAGTGTGGAAACAGGCCCTTCGGCCCAAAACGTCCGCACCAACCCTATGAAGAGTAACCCACACACACCCTTCCCCTATCCTATATTTCCCCCTAACTAACATACCTAACCTACACATTCCTGAACACTACGGGCAATTTAGCATGGCCAATTCACCTAACCTGCACATCTTTTGATTGTGGGAGGAAACCAGAGCACCCGGAGGAAACCCCCGCAGCACAGGGAGAATGTGCAAACTCCACACAGACAGTCACCCGAGGCTGGAATCAAATCTGGGTCCCTGGTGCTGTGAGGCAGCAGTGCTAACCACTGAGCCACAGTGCCGCCCCAACAGGTTTATTTGGAAGTACAAACGTTCAGAGCGCTGCACTTTCGTCAGGTAGCTAGGGGCAGAATCCTAGGGCACAGAATTTGTAGGCAGTCAGTCCATGTGATATTTTATAAATTCCTACTTTGGAAATAGAACTGGTCTGACTCAAGATTGGAAACCAGACAGACTCTAACCTCACACATTTAATGCATTGTCTGAGCTGAGATGTCATCTTAATTTATAAAACCTTAAATTATCACGGGAATATATCTTGAAAGAAGCTCTGTGATTTACATATTAATGATCAAAACCTGCAACCCATTCTAAGTGATTAAAGACTTAGAAACAATCTATGTTTGTTCATTACATGGCATCAGCTGTATGAGACTTTGCTCTTTTTAATATAAATTCTGTGTCCTATGATCCTGCCTCACCTGATGAAGGAGCCGTGCTCTGAAAGCTTGTGCTTCCAAATAAACCTGTTGGCTATAACTTGATGTTGTGTGATTTAATCTTTTTGCTGAAGACTAACTGTAGAGATGGGCAGAAAATTGGGCAGGATCTCTTCCTGTTGTGGGAGCTGTCAGGTTTCCCTGTGGGATTGTGTTCTTCTCAGCTCATTGCGTGTGAATACTTGGGTAAGTGCAAAAACCTTACAGGCAAGAAGACCACCCCTTGCTATCCACCACAGCCCCAGCTAGGGCCCTCCATGCTCCAGAATCCGGGTGTCATGTTGGAAAAGCAACACTTCACTTTCACCAAACCAGAAGCCTCACTCAACCCCTGCTCATCACCCCCACCCAGCCTGGAGATATCAGAGATCAGGCAGAAAAGCGACACCTCCCTTGAGGTGCCCCTGAAGGCTGTCCTGGAGAGAATAAATGTTCTTTTCCCTGTGAGCAATAACAGGAGACCATTCTGACAGGGCAGTGGAGCCTGTAGAGGTCAGGGGTGACTCAAGAGAACCTGGCTCTTGTGCCACAAGAGGATGAATGATCTGCCAGGGAGTGTGTCAGTGCCTGCTCAATACCTCATGCCCCAATGACTGTGAGCTAGCAATGTGAGGTTGTCACTGCAGAGGACAGTCACACTGGAGTCTGTGTGCTTGGCATCTCCATGAGATCCTCATATGCAGTCAATGTCTGTTATTCATTGCAGCTATCTGTGTCGTACCAGCAGCACAGCAGTGATCCCACCTATTAGTCCTCTGCTAGGGTTCACACTGCTAGGTGCCCTTTCACCGCAGAGAAGAGAATGTACACATTTGACAGCGTCTCACCAGGGGCTTGCAATGGGGTAAGGACACAACCACAAAAAGGTGACCTTTTGAGCCAAGCTCCACCCTCGTTATGTTAACCGGTGTCAGCCAGTGTGGGGCCAGATTGTCGACATACCCAGGCTTCACCATGAACACTGCAAGCATTCACCACAACAAGGAGAAAGTGAGGTCTGCAGACGCTGGAGATCAAAGCTGAAACTTTATTGCTGGAACAATAAAGAAGAAGGGCATGTGCCCGAAACGTCGAATCTTCTGTTCCCTAGATGCTGCCTGACCTGCTGTGCTGTTCCAGCAATAAAGTTTCACCTTCACCACAACAAGCCAGATTGTGGATAACTGAGACTTCTCCATGAGCTGATTGACATGGAGAGGCTCCCCCACTAGCAACAGAAGTGGCTATGTAAAGGGCACAACGTGGCCAGGAAGTACCTGAAAAAGTTTGTGCTCACTGGAGTTTGGGTGAAGAAGCCTAACTCATACTGACCAGATATGTGATCTGAGATGTGGTCAGGTTTATGAACAGACATATTTCCTAACTTTGGCTTGCAGGATTTTGCTTGTGAATGTAATTCCAATGAACTTGAGGCATTTTGTGGTCTGCTAATGATTGCAAAACAGGTCAGGGAAAGTAGAGCTGAACATAGAATGGTACAGTCCAGGAACAAGCCCTTTGGCTCACTATGACGATGAGTCTATTCTAAACTAATCCCACCTCTGTGCGGTAGCACATGGTCCACATCCCTCTATTCTCTTGGACAAAGTGAGGACTGCGATGCTGGGGAGTTACAGTCAAAAAGTGTGGTGCTGGAAAAGCGCAGCAGGTCATTCCTGATGAAGGGCTCCTGCCCAAAACATTGATCCTCCTGCTGCTTGGATGCTGCCTGACCTGCTGCGCTTTTCCAGCACCACCCTTTTAAACCCATCCCAGTATTCTCTGCCTGTTCACATGTCTCTCTAATTACCTCTTAAACATTGTTATCTGCTTCTACCAAGAATCAAGGTGGGATTAGTTTTATGGTCACCAACACAGAATTGAACTCTCAACACCAGATTTATTTGTCAATTTCAAATTTCTTTGTTTTTGCTCAGTGACCCTGGAGCATTGACCTGAAAGTTATTGAGAAGTCAGTACCAAAACAACCGGCCACTACGTGTTTGATTCCTGCACTTTTAAAAACCTCTGGGTGGGCATGTACGAATCTGCCCACTATGACTAGGAAGAAGGTTACAATGTATCTCCTTCCCATTCCTTGCCGGCATCTGGTATGGCTGAGTGAGATCCTAGGCACTGGGTTTCAGTGGAGCAACAGGAACATCCAGCCTCCCAATATCAGTGCAGTGTAACTTCTCTATTCCTTTGCCTGAATTTTGAGAGTGAGACAGATGAAGCTGCGATTCCCAGAAAGCAACTTTGAGTATCGGGTGTCTTGCTGTAGTAGTATAGGGCCTTGGTGAGGCCACACCTTGAGAGTTGTGAGCAGTTTTAGAACATAGAACATTGAACTGAACAGAACAGGAACGAGGCCTTCAACCCATGGTGTTGTGCCGAACATGATGCCAAATTAATCTAATCCCTTCGTCCATCTCCCTCCATTCTTGGCATATTCATGTGCTTATCTAAAAGTTCCACCTCTCACCTTAAATGCTTTCCCCCTAGTATTAGCCATTTCGACTCTGGGAAAAAGATTCTGACCGTCAACCCTATCTATGCATCTCATAATTTTATAGACTTCTATCAAGACTCCCTTCAGCCTCTGCTGCTCTTGAGAAAACAACCCATGTTTTTCTAGCATCTCCTTATTACAGCTCATTACAGGTTCACCAGCATGATTCCTGGGATGGCAAGACTGACATATGAGGAAAGACTAGATCAACTGAGCTTGTACTCACTGGAATTTAGAAGAATGAAGGGGATCTCATAGAAGCATATAAAATTCTGATGGATCTGGACAGATTAGATGCAGGAAGAATGTTCCCACTGTTGGGGAAGTGCAGAACGAGGAGTCACAGTCTTAGAATAAAGGGTGAGTCATTTAGGACTGAGATGAGGAAGAATTTCTTCACTCAGGGAGTTGTGAACCTATGGAATTCTCTCCCACGGGAAGCTGTTGGGGTCAGTTCATTAGATACATTCAAGGGAGAGTTGGACATGGCCTTTGTGGCTAAAGGGATCAAGGGAGAGACAGCGGGAATGGGATACTGAGATTACATTATCATTTGACTTGTTGGGCAGGCTCAAAGGGCTGAATGGCCTACTCCTGCACATATTTTCTGTTCCTACGTTTCAACACTGACTTAATGTTGCAAAGCAGACAGTCCCCAACGGCCAGGGAAAGCAGCCTGCTAACATCACGTTTGCAAAGCGATTCTGACTCCAAGCTGCTGAAGGCTCTCCCTTCCTAGAATAATCACACAAATTACACCGTACATCAAGGTCAAAGAGGCAGGCATGGTGAGGGTGACGGTAAAAGTGGTAGTCGGGCGCACTGACCTCTACACCGCTGAAGCCAAACGCCAACTCAAGGACACTTCTTCCTACCGCCCCCTCGACCATGACCCCACCCCCCATCACCAAACCATCATCTCCCAGACCATACAGAACCTCATCACCTCAGGAGATCTCCCACCCACAGCTTCCAACCTCATAGTCCGGGAACCCCGCACTGCCCGGTTCTACCTCCTTCCCAAGATCCACAAGCCTGACCACCCTGGCCGACCCATTGTCT
The DNA here is from genome assembly GCF_037043375.1 of Chiloscyllium plagiosum. NCBI lineage: Eukaryota > Metazoa > Chordata > Chondrichthyes > Orectolobiformes > Hemiscylliidae > Chiloscyllium > Chiloscyllium plagiosum. The sequence goes on along the minus strand of NW_028270149.1, from coordinate 86,838,220 downwards.
CAGCATGCTCCTGCCCCACAACTCATCTCTACCTACCTCGACACTGTCCTATCCCACCTAGACCAGGAACTCCCCACATACGTTCGAGACACCACCCACGCCCTCCACCTCCTCCAAGACTTCCGTTTCCCCAGCTCCCAACGTCTCATCTTCACCATGGATATCCAATCTCTCTACACCTCCATCCGCCATGACCAGGGCCTCCAAGCCCTCCGTTTTTTCCTCTCCCGACGTCCTCAATAGTACCCTTCCCCCAACACTCTCATTCGTTTGGCCGAACTGGGCCTCACCCTTAACAATTTCTCCTTCGAATCCTCCCACTTCCTCCAGACCAAAGGAATAGCCATAGGCACACGTATGGGCCCCAGCTATGCCTGTCTCTTTGTTGGCTACGTAGAACAGTCGATCTTCCGTAATTACACCAGCACCACTCCCCACCTCTTCCTCCGCTACATTGATGACTGCATTGGCGCCACCTCGTGCTCCCGCGAAGAGGTTGAGCAATTCATCAACTTCACCAACACATTCCACCCTGACCTTAAATTTACCTGGACCATCTCTGACACCTCCCTCTCCTTCCTGGACCTCTCCATCTCCATTAATGACGACTGACTTGACACTGACATTTTTTACAAACCCACCGACTCCCACAACTACCTGGATTACACCTCTTCCCACCCTACCTCTTGCAAAAATGCTATCGCGTATTCCCAATTCCTCCACCTCCACCGCATCTGCTCCCAGGAGGACCAGTTCCACCACAGAACACACCAGATGGCCTCCTTCTTTAGAGCCCGCAATTTCCCTTCCCACGTGGTTAAAGATGCCCTCCAACGCACCTCGTCCACATCCCGCACCTCTGCCCTCAGACCCCACCCCTCCAACCGTAACAAGGACAGAACCCCCCCTGGTGCTCACCTTCCACCCTACAAACCTCCGCATAAACCAAATCATCCGCCGACATTTCCGCCACCTCCAAAAAGACCCCACCACAAGGGATATATTTCCCTCCCCACCCCTCTCCGCCTTCCGCAAAGACTGTTCCCTACATGACTACCTGGTCAGGTCCACGCCCCCCTACAACCCACCCTCCCATCCTGGCACCTTCCCCTGCCACCGCAGGAACTGCAAAACCTGCGCCTACACCTCCTCCCTCACCTCTATCCAAGGCCCTAAAGGAGCCTTCCACATCCATCAAAGTTTTACCTGCACATCCACTAATATCATTTATTGTATCCGTTGCTCCCGATGCCACCTCCTCTACATTGGGGAGACTGGGCGCCTCCTAGCAGAGTGCTTTAGGGAACATCTCCGGGACACCCGCACCAATCAACCACACTGCCCTGTGGCCCAACATTTCAACTCCCCCTCCCACTCTGCCGAGGACATGGAGGTCCTGGGCCTCCTTCACCGCTGCTCCCTCACCACCAGACGCCTGGAGGAAGAACGCCTCATCTTCCGCCTCGGAACACTTCAACCCCAGGGCATCAATGTGGACTTCAACAATTTCCTCATTTCCCCTTCCCCCACCTCACCCTAGTTCCAAACTTCAGCTCAGCACTGTCCCCATGACTTGTCCTACCTGTCTATCTTCTTTTCCACCTATCCACTCCACCCTCCCCCTGCCCCCGACCTATCACCTTCATCCCCTCCCCCACTCACCTATTGTACTCTATGCTACTTTCTCCCCACCCCCACCCTCCTCTAGCTTATCTCTCCACGCTTCAGGCTCACTGCCTTTATTCCTGATGAAGGGCTTTTGCCCGAAACGTCGATTTCGCTGCTCCTCGGATGCTGCCTGAACTGCTGTGCTCTTCCAGCACCACTAATCCAGAAAATGGTGAGGGTGACGGTCAGATCATGCCAAGCCTGCAGTTGGTAGAGTTTTTGTCTGGGAAGAGGGAGGATAGACAGCTGGAGGGCAGGAGGCACATAGCAATTGGAACACATTAACACACTGCCTACCAGCCTCCTGTGGCACATGATTGACTTGAAGCTAATCAGTTGCTGCAGATTGTTGCAGTGACAGGCATGATTCCCTCGACTGAGGCACTGACATGAAGTATCAGCGTTCACAAGCACAATCAGAAAGGATCCACCCAACTTCAAAGTTCATTGTCAGCTACGTACCATATTCCAATCTTCTTACGCTATCATTTTTCAATATACATACACCCTGCAGTGCTGCTAATGCTGCTGTGAGTCTCACTGAGCCTCAGCACTAAGTCAACAGTTTTACTTCCCTTTTACACTGTCTGCTGTCCCTTCCAGTCACAGCAGATAACTAACAAGCTGCAGTTAATGGAGACGAACAGAACCTCAGAGTCACATCTGGAGTCTAATATTAGCCACTCAAAACACCCGGATACAAATCAAGGTTATTTTTGGTATTTATCAAGGTGAGGATTCTCAACAAGATAGAACACATTTCTTTACAGGATATATGTGTAAGCATCAAACACTCTCAGGGCAAGTACAATGCAGGGATAAAAACACAGCAGAGCTCCCCTTATATTGTTCCCATCAATCACTCCCAGGATGGGTACAACGCAAGGACAGATGCAGAGCAGAGCTCCCTTTTAATTGTCCTCATCAAATACTTCCAAGACTGGTACAACATGATCTTAGATACAGTGTAAGATTCCCTCCACATTGCCCCCAACACTGTCAGGACAGGAACATCTTTCCATTTCTCATTCTTGACCTGAAACCGGAGGCTGAACCAGAAAATGTTAACATCCTAGCTGTATCTACTTCTTAATTTTATTGAGAATTTAACGTTTTGTTCTTTAAGTACTTGCATTTCCCATTTATTTTGCAACTGTGAAAGAAAAATATGTTAATGTCTTAAAATTAATGTCACATGGGCAGTGGCCAAGAGGAAGTAAAGATATTCTAATATCAATCCGAGGTATGCCACTAATCTTCTGCCCAAAGTAGGTTTACCATCTACAAAGTGGCTGCCTGTGATTCCGAATCTTTTAATCATAACATATGGCAACTGCCTGCCGTGAAAGAGAGTTGTGGTTTGCCTTCCCAACAACTATCCTGCACAGAACTGGTCAGAATGGAAGTACAGCTCTGCATATCTAAAGGACCCGAGATTGGATTCTACTCAGAAATCCAGAGCTCTCTCTTAATGAAGAAAAAGTGAAGTGGCAATCTGCGAGTGATTGTCACTCCTTGGAAAATCTGGTCCATAGTTCTCTTGTGAAAGGCATTGTTTTTGAAGAGTCAACTCTCAGGTTCCTATCATTCCTCAAATGATTGGCAGTGATCAGGACTCAGGCTTACTGCAATAACTTATTGCAATTTTTAAAATTTGTCTTATTCGTGATCACAGGAAGGGCAACTTTTATCAGCTATCCTTAGTTGTCCTTGAGAAGGTGGTGGTAGTGAATGCCTGCAGTCTCTGTGGCATAGGGAGACCCTCATGACTGGCCTTATATTAACAGGAATGTTTTTGGATTCTGCGCATTGCAGTGCTGAAAAATGTCAGTGGCGAATTGACCCTCTGTTGTACCTTGCCTTTCCAATTGAGTTATTTGAAGGACAGTTTGAACTGGATAGAAATTGCTTGAAAGATTCAATAACAGACCTAATCTAACCTTACCCAAACTTAAAAATATATTAATCCTAACATATTTCAACTTTTTTGTATGTTTTTGCTGAACTTTAACTCGTGTTGGAACATTGTCCTCTACAATCCAATGTCAAACCCTCTTTTGGTGCACTCCACAATTCAAAGGTAAAATTGTTGCCTCTCCCACCTCAATTAAGACCTCACCCATCTCTTCACATAAGACCATTGTTTGCCTTGTCCATAGGGAAATATTGGTGCTATGCCACACACTGATTGCTTCATTTCATGCAAATTGACTTTCCACCACTACATGCAGTTAAAAACTTAGCAACATAGATACCACAAAATTCAGGAAACTTAGGAAGTAGTAATGAAATACACAGCAGCATCAAACCTAGAGTTATAGAGAAAGATGCTCACTGAAGAACTGGTCAGGACAAACACAATTAGCTTGGTACAGAGGAATTAGAAATGGGAGAAAGTGCAGAGGGAATAGTGATAGAGAACTTGAAGCTCAGGGTTCATTCTAAATATTATCTTTCAGTCATGTTTGGATTATGGCATTAACAATGTTAATATTTATTATCCATTAAGAATTGCTGATGAAAATTGTTGAGCTTTCACAGCAGTGTAGTAAAGACCCTCTGAAAGTGTTCTCAATCCTAACAAATATGGTCTGTTTTTCTTGTTGATTCCTTGAAATAGTGATCTTGTCTTCTATTTATTCCAGGAACCTGTCCCTCACGCAGGTTCTGGAAATTTGCTGTTCCCAGTCTATCGGAAGATTATTGCCCACATGGTTAATTACCCTTATTACATGCACTGTTAATTTTCTGAATTGCATTCAACGCTAAAACCCCAACTACTGGAAAGAAACCTATAAATAAGTCCCATCACTGTTTACTGTCTCTTGCTGTTTCACAGCTCCATATAAACTAATTTCACTTCCATTTTGTTTAATTAAGATCCTCTCTCTCTCTCTGTGCTGACTTTATGTCAACCTTTATTAACAGGGAAACCAATCCTCCTTTTTCAGTTTAATCTGTTTCTTTTAAAATACTCCCCAAATTTGGATACCTTGCCCCTGCATCTAATGGTAATTCAATCAAAGCTATCTGTGTTATTAATTCATCCAGTTTCGTATGAATGTTTCACAAAGTCACATAGCTTTGATGTATGTTTGGTTTTCTTCAATGTTACCTTAATGATTATTGCCTGTTTAATGTTACATTCACTGTCCTTTCCTGACGCTCTCTGCTTCATTTTGCCTCAAACACTGTTCTGCTCTAGAGCCTTGACCATTTCCCCTGTTGTTTTTCAATCTCCTGTTTCCTGGATCTCACCATCTCCTCTGTACTAGTTTCCTGCCTCTTGCTCTGGCCCTTATCAAATATCAATGGTACCAGGAGAAAGTGAGCACTGCAGATGCCAGAGGTCAGAGTCGAAGAGTGTGTTGCTGGAAAAGCACAGCCAGTCAGGCAGCATCTGAGGAGCAGGAGAGTCGATGTTTCAAGTATAAGCTCTTCATCAGGAAGAGCTTTTCCTGATGAAGAGCTTATGCTTGAAACGTCGATTCCCCTGCTCCTCGGATGCTACCTGACCAGCTCTGCTTTCCCAGCACCACACTCTTTGACTATCAATGGTACCAGCCTACGCTGAGCGGAGTCCATCTCAATGGAACAGATTCCTCTCATCCTTGTTTTTTGATACTTTGATGACCTCCTTCCACTTTCCCTTTGCTTCCTGATCCCCTTCGATGGCTGTCATGCTTTTACCTGACTTCAGGAGAATGTGAGCAGAACTAAAGGAGACATTTTGGGATTGAACAGGGGTAAATTTAAAATGAATCTGTCAAAATTTCACTGAGTGACGCCACTCCCTAGGAAACAGTAGAGGCATCTAGTATTGATAAATACAAACATAAGTTAGGTTCCTTTCTGAAAAGAACATGCTGGGTAGAGTATACGGTTAAATTGGGGAGATAATGTGTGGTGAATTAGGATCCTTCATAGGAATGAGTGATTTTGGATCAATGATTCCAATTACTGTGAGTTTCACTCACCCTCTGTTTGGGACTATAGTACATTGACTAGTAAAGTGATTAGTCAACAAGTCAATTATCATTATGTCCGTGCACTACCAGGATGCTCGAAGTTAAGATGTTTAAGATGTTAATAGTAATTACGCTGGTGATATCCATCATCAATGATGTGAGCTGATGTCAGATCCATTGGAAACAAAGGGAGAGAAAAACGTCCTGGAACACATAAGTAGTGAATGAATATTCATCAGTTTCTAACTCACTATGTTTTCCAGTTCAATTCTATTGAAAACATACAGACCCCAGTCTAGTAATACTCTAGTATTATTGCAAATAGAGTACAGTCCATTTTTATTCAATAACTCGAGTTTCAATGTAAATGGAACGGCAAGCTTGCTGACCAAGCTCCTATTGAAATTGGCTATGCTGTTAGACAATGCAATGGCAGAGTTTGACCTACCCTGGTGCTTTGCTGTACACAGACATTGTGTATTTTCCAGCCTGGCTTGAGTTCCTGAGCAGGAATGCGCCTTCCTTACCCTACAAAGGAAACATAAATTACTGCATTAACAGGCAAAAGGATAACATAGAAGACAAAATAACATCACAATTCAGGAGATTCAGATTTTAAAAAATAACAACAATAAAAAGATTTTAAGGCAGAAAAGATATTCAATAAGAATATGAGAAAAAGCAACAGGAGTAGCCCTTCGAATCTGCTTTGACATTAAATCCATCCATGGCTGATCTTCTCCCTGAACCATATTTAAAGGCAATGTCACAAGGCTAGCAATCCAGAGCCCCAGGCTAATGTCCTGGAGACCTGGCGTTGAGTCCCACTGTTATTGGACAATGAATAAATCGACAAGAAAGTCAGGTTACGATTGTTTCTTTCATGCAGGGAGGGCCAGCCTTATCATAATGGCGTATTACAAACACTTCCATGCTTTATACACCCATTTGCAATTACAACATGACAAAAAATGTAACCCTTAACTAAATGAAACTGATTCAATCCCAACATCAACATCAACCCTTGTGGAATCAAGGGTTATGGAAATAAGGCAGGAACATGATACTGATTAAGGATGATCAGCCATGATCATATTGAATGGTGGTGCAGGCTCAAAGGGCAGAATGGCCTACTCCTGCACCTATTGTCTATTGTCTAACATGACAAATGATGAAGTGTGAATATAATTAAAAATCTGAAATCAAAAAGCTAGTTTAATCGTGACCATGTAATCAATGTCAACTGTTGTAAATAGTGATCTGGTTATTAATATCCTTTAGAGAAGGTTATCTGCCGATTCCACCTGGACTGGCCTACAAGTTGACTTCAGACCCACAGGAAAGTAGCTGACTCTTAAGTGCCCTCTGCAATGGTCAGCAAGTCATTTGGTTCAAGGGCAATTAGGGATGGACAGAAAATGGTGCCCAGCCAGTGAGACTCATGTCCACCAGTGTAAAAAATCTTCGCTGTACATTGTCCTTACCCCTTAATTCCCTGAAAGACCTAAAATTTTTCTCTCCCTGTCTTCAATGTATTGAATGATGGAGCATCTCCAATCCTCTGAGGTAGGGAATTTCAAAGATTCATTTCCAACTGAGGGAAGAAATATTCACTTGTCTCTGTCCTAAATAATCAATTCTTTTCCTGAGACTGCGTCCCTGCATTCATGATTCCCCACTGAATAGAATCAGTTTCTCAGTGTCTACCCTGTCAAGCCCCTTTATAAATGTCCATTTTCAATTAGATTAGCTCTCATTCTGTGAACTTCAGAGATGGTAGACCCAATTTACTTGGTTTCTCAGAACAGGACAATGCACTCATCCCAGCTACCAATCTCAGGAACCTTCACTATACCTGACCCTCTGCATGTACACCTTTCTTGAAATGCAGAACCAACCTACTTAATATTTGGAAAGGCATGAGTTTATTAGGGATAGTCAGCATGGCTTTGTCAGATGGAGGTCATGCCAAACAAATTTGTTAGATTTTTATTGAAAATGTGATCAAATGTGTAGATGAGGGAAGTTCAGTTGATGTAGTATATATGGATTTTAGCAAACCTTTTGATAACGTCTGACATTGGAGACCAATTGAGTAGGTTAAAGCACATGGAATTGAGGGAAACTCGGCAAAATGGATCAGAAACTGACAGTAACAGGACACAAAGGTAGAAGGCAGTTTGAATGACTGGAGGCCAGTGTCCAGCATGTACCACAAGAATCAGTACTGGGACTCTTATTGTTTGTTATATGTATAAATGATATAGATGAATATTAAGCAAACTTGCAGATGACACCAAGATTGCTAGAGTTGTTAATAGTGAAGAAGATGGTTATAGGTTACAGGAAGATATAAATGGAATGATCAGATGGGCAGACCAGTAGCAGATGGTATTTAACTCTGACAAGAGTGAGGGGAGGCACTTTGGAAGAAGAAAAAAAGTGAGGAAGTGTTTAATGAATGGCAGGACACTGAGTAGCTTAGAGGAAAAGAGCGATCTTGGGGTGATGATTCACAGATGAAATCGGCAAAGCATGTGAATAGGACAATTAAAAGACATATGTGTCACTTCCTTTCATCGGTCATGGAATAGAGTAAAAGAGCAAGGAAGTAATGTTGGAGTTGTATAGAGCATTAGTCAGGCCAAACTGGAGTACTGCATGTAGTTCTGGTTGCTTCACTTGAGGAAGGATGTGATAGTACTGGAGGAGGTACTGAGAAGGTTCACCAGGATGTTGCTTGGGATAGAGAAATTGAGCTGTAAGAAGAGAATAGATAGGTTTGGATTGTTTTCTTAAAAACAGAGAAGACTGAGGGGGGACATGATTGAGGCGCATAAGATTATGAGGGGTATGAGCAGGGTGAATAGAGAGCAGCTGTTCCGGTGGTTGAGGGGTCAATCACAAGAGGATATAGTTTTATGGTAAGGGGCGGGAGATTCAGAGGGGATTTTGGAAAATATGTTTTCACTCAGCGAGTGGTGGGATTCTGAAATGCACTGTCTGGGAAGGCTGTGGAGGCTGGAAGCCTTACAACATTTAAAAACAATATCTGGATGAGTCCTTCAGATATCATAATATTGAATGATATGGGCCAAAGTGCAGGAAATTGGAATTAGTGCACTTTTAGTGAGAATTATGTAATGCAGATTTGATGGGTTGAAGGGCCTTTTCTGCACTGCATGAATCTATGAATCTAAAACAACATGTAGGATGTCTAGTTTAATCTCACTAAAGTCCTTATCAATTGCAGCAAAACTTCTTTATTCCCATTTCTAATCCTTTGTAATAAAGGCCAGCATGCTACTTGCTTTTTTAATTGCTTGTTGGAAATGCATGCTAATTTCTGGATTAATTGTATGATCAGACCCTTTGAACAACAACTACATTTACAGGCTTTCTTTCCTGTTAAAGAATGTTCTGCATTTTTATTCTTATTAAATTAAATAATCTCACACTTCCTTGCGTTGTACTTGATCTGCATTTTATGACCCAATATGTTAACCTTTTATGCAGCTTCTTTGTTACTTTTCCCACAATTTACATTATCACCTCACTTCATCTCATTAGTAAACTTAGATAATTATGCTCGGTCCCTTTGTGCATGTCACTAATATAGACTGCAAACAGCTGAGGCCCCACCACTCATCCTTGCAGCATGCCACTTGTCACAGCTTCAGGAATGAAGGCAAGAGTTTGTGCAATCTAATGCAGCACAAACACAGGTGAGAAAAGTGCTCTGACACTCACAGGAGGGAGCATTTCAACCCTTCTCCTGAAGATCAGTCCCAATGTTCGAAACAGATCTGGTCTAGGATCAAATTCTAAAGAGTGAGGTACGAGTACCAGCAACTCATTCAATTGACTGGATTGCATGTGGTTAATCATGTCTATTGGTCAATAGATTGCACTTAATAGGATATTGTATTCATAGAGTAGGGTCTCTGTAGGACTCAAGTCCTAATGCGTTTTAGGAGTGGTATCTTTTATTTAACCCCAAACTCTAATAACTTGGGAGTGTTTGATAAGGAAGACACCATAGAGGGAGCTTTACTCTATACTTAAACCTATGCTGTTCCTGTCCTTGGTGTGATTGAAGGTTACAGTGTAAATGGAACTTTACTCTGCAACTAATCTCACACTGTACTTGCTCTGTGAGTGTTTGATGGGGACAGTGTGGAGGCAGCTTTACTCTGTATTAAACCCTGTACAGTGCCTGTCTTAGGAGTGATGATGTGGAGGAGGCGGTGTTGGACTTGGGTGGACAAAGTTAAAAATCACACAATACCAGGTTATAGTCCAACAGGTTTATTTGGAAGCACTAGCTTTCGCAGTGCTGCTCCTTCATCAGGTAGCTGTGGAGCAGGATTCTAGGCCACAGAATTTATAGCAAAAGATTATAGTGTCATACAGCTGAAATGATATATTGAACAAGCTTAGATTGCTGTTAAGTCTTTCATCTTTTAGAATGGGTTGCAGGTTTGGGTTCATTAATATGTAAATCCCAGAACTTCTTTTAAGTCACATTCCCATGATAGCTTAAGTTTTATATTTAAAAAGTGACATTTCAGCTCAGACAATTCATTAAAGGTGATTCTTCTGCTTCTAGAAATAGAACCAGTCTGACTTACTCTAACCAGACTCTGGGGATCCAGACAGATTCTAACCTCACACCTTTAATGCATTGCTTGAGCTGAGATGTCACTTTTTTTTATAAAACCTTATGTTATCTTGGCAATGTGATTTAAAAGAAATTCTGGGATTTACATATTAATGAACCAAAAACCTGCAACCCATTCTAAACGATGAAAGACTTAACAGCAATCTAGGCTTGTTCAATATATCATTTCAGCTGTATGACACTGTAATCTTTTGCTATAAATTCTGTGTCTCATGATCCTGCTCTACTGGTTGCCTGATGAAGGAGCAGCACTCCAAAAGCCAGTGCTTCCAAATAAACCTGTTGGACTATAATCTGGTGTGGTGTGATTTTTAACTTTGTCTTAAGAGTAATAGATGTGGACAATGTAGCGAGAGCTTCACTCTGTGTCGAACCCTGCGCTGTACCCATCCTGGGAGTGTTGGCTTTATGATCTCTGAACCACTCTTTTGCATAGTCACACTGTTAGGTTTTGACATTTTGTACAGTGAAGGAGAAGAGTGAAAAATAATCATTACCTCCTGTTTCAGCAGCTGCTCTGCTTTGCTCCTTGTGATTTCTTTGTTATACCATCTGTGTGAGGACAGGACAACGGTAAATATTTCTGTTCATTGCAAATCTGCTGCGTGCTCACTTTTTTTTAAGATTAGATTACTTACAGTGTGGAAACAGGCCCTTCAGGCCAACAAGTCCACACCGACCCACCAACACGCAACCCACCCAGACCCATTCCCCTACATTTACCCCTTCATCTAACATTACGGGCAATTTAGCATGGCCAATTCACCTAACCTGCACATTTTTGGACTGTGGGAGGAAACTGGAGCACCTGGAGGAAACCCACGGGGAGAATGTGCAAACTCCACACAGTCAGTTGCCTGAGGCGGGAATTGAACCCGGGTCTCTGGCGCTGTGAGGCAGCAGTGCTAACCACTGTGCCACCGTGCTGCCCACTTGATCAGGTCCTGAGATTTATCTACCTTTGTGTTTTCTAAGACCGCCAGCATTTCCTCTTCTACTGCATTTTTTCTTATTGGTTTGACCGGTATGGTCTCTCTGTGAGTATCAAATCTATTGGAATGGAATACAGAGCCTGTAGTGGAGCCAGTGGTCCAGAAGGCATTGACTAGATCTCTTAGGCCGATCCCCAGGGTTTACTCCATCAGACAATGCTGTATAATCTATAAGTATGGGCAACACTCCTGTCATGAAACGATTCAAGTCACCTTCTGCCTACCCGAAGCAGATTTATCATTTTTAAGGCAGAGGTCACTATGTGGCAGCAGTGTGTACCATCGACAAGGTGTACTGCAGCAACACACAAATCCATTTTGGAGAGCACCTTCCAAAGCAGGACCGTTACCATCAAAAAGAAATGGCAAAAGGTACATGGGAGCAGCATACCCTGCAGGTTCCCCTCTGAGATGCACATCAACCTGATTTGGAACGACATTACTTCACTGGGTTAAAATACTGGAACTCCCTCACTAACACCACTGTTGGTGTATCTATACACAATGGACTGCAATGGTTCAAAAAGGTTGTTCCTACCAACTTTTCCAGGGCAGGTAGAGATAGCAAATTAAAATTGGCCTATTCAGCAAAGCCCGTATACCATGACTGATAAAAAGACTAATTACAGAAACATGCCACAAAATCTAGCATGATATTAATGCCACTTCTGAGGGAGTGCTGCACTATCAGAGAGTCAGTAATTAGAGATTGCTGCACTTTCAGAGGGTGAGTACTGAGGAAGTGCTGCACTGTCGGAAGGTCATTACTGAGAAGTTCTACATTATCAGAAGGTCAGTAGAGTCATAGAGATGTACAGCATGGAAACAGACCCCTCAGTCCAACCCGTCCATACTGACCAGATATCCCAACTCAATCTAGTCCCACCTGCCAGAACCTGGCCCATATCCCTCCAAACCCTTCCTATTCAGATGCCTTTTAAATGTTACAATTGTACCAGCCTCCACCACTTCCTCTGACAGTTCATTCCATACACGCAACACCCTCTGCACGAAAACGTTGTCTCTTAGGTCTCTTTTATATCTTTCCCCTCTCATCCTAAACCTATGCCCTCTAGTTCTGGACTCCCCCAACCCAGGGAAAACATTTTGTCTATTTATCCTATCCATGCCCCTCATGATTTTATAAACCTCTATAAGGTCACCCTCAGGCTCCCACACTCCAGGGAAAACAGCTCTAGCCTATTCAACCTCTCCCTATAGCTCAAATCCTCCGACCCTGGCAACATCCTTGTGAATCTTTTCTGAACTCTTTCAAGTTTCATAACATCTTTCCAATAGGAAGGAGACCAGAATTGCATGCAGTGGCCTAACCAATGTCCTGTACAGCCACAACATAACCTCCCAAATCCTGTACTCAATACTCTGACCAATAAAGGAAAGCATACCAAACGCCTTCTTCACTATCCTATCTACCTGCGACTCCACTTCCAAGGAGTTATTAACCTGCTGTCCAAGGTCTCTTTGTTCAGCAACACTCCCTAGGACCTTACCATTAAGTGTATAAGTCCTGCTAAGATTTGCTTTCCCAAAATGCAGCATCTCACATTTATCTAAATTAAACTCCATCTGCCACTTCTCATCCATTGGTCCATCTCATCAAGATCCCATTGTAATCTGAGGTAACCTTCTTCGCTGTCCACTACCCCTCCAATTTTGGTGTTATCTGCAAACTTACTAACTATACCTCCTATGTTCACATCCAAATCATTTATATAAATGAAGAAAAGTAGTAGACCCTGCACCGATCCTTGTGGCAGTCCACTGGTACAGGCCTCCAGTCTGAAAAACAACCCTCCACCACCAATCTCTGACTTCTACCTTTGAGCCAGTTCTGTATCCAAATGGCTAGTTCTCCTTTATTCCATGAGTTCTAACCTTGCTCACCAGTCTCCCATTTGGAACCTTGTTGAATGCCTTACTGAAGTCCATATAGATCACATCTATCACTCTGCCCTTGGTCAGTATTGAGGGAGTTCTGCATTAACAGAAGGTTAGTACTGAGGGAGTTGTACATTATCAGAAGGTCAGTGCTGAGGGAGTGCTGCACTGTTGCAGGTCAGTACCGAGGCAATGCTACATGATGGAGGGTCAGCACTGAGTGCTACAGAGTCAGACGATTTTCAAGGATGTTGCCAAGGTTGGAGGTATGGGAAGAGGCTGAATAGGCTGGGCTGTTTTCCCTGGAACATTACAGGCTGAGGGATGACCTTACAGAGGTTTATAAAATCATGAGAGACATGAATAGGGTGAATAGTCAAGGTCTTTTCCCCAGGATAGGTCAGACCAACACCTGACATTATAGGTTTAAGGTGAAAGGGGAAAGATTTAGAAGGGACCTAAGGGACAACATTTTCACACAGACGGTAGTGTGTGTATGAAATGGGCTACCAGAGGAAGTGGTGTAGGCAGGTAGAATTATAACATTTAAAAGACATCTGGATGGGTAAATGAATGTGAAGGGTTTAGAAGGATATGGGCCAAATGGGACTAGATTAATTTAGGATATCTGGTCATCATGAATGAGTTGGATCGAAGGGTCTGTTTCTGTGCTGTACAACTCTGTGACTCTACTGAGGGAGCACTGTACTAATGGAGTATTAGTACTAAGGGAGTGCTGTACAGTTGCAGGATCATTACTGAGGGAGTACAAGAGTGTCAGAAAGTCAGTACTGACGGAGTACTGCACCGTCGCAGGATAAGTGCTGAAGTATTGACGCACATCAGAGATTCAGTACTGAGAGAGTGTCGCATTGTTAGAGGGTCAGTACTGAGGGAGTGCTGCACTGTCAGAGGGTCAGCATTGAGGGAGTTTTGCACTGTCAGAGGGTCAGTATTGAAGGAGTGCTGCACTGTCAGAGGGTCAGTACTGAGGGAGTGCTGCACTGTCAGAGGGTCAGCATTGAGGGAGTGCTGCACTGTCAGAGGGTCAGTACTGAGGGAGTGCTGCACTGCCAGAGGGTCAGTACTGAGGGAGTGCTGCACTGTCAGCGGGTCAGTACTGAGGGAGTGCTGCACTGTCAGCGGGTCAGTACTGAGGGAGTGCTGCACTGCCAGAGGGTCAGTACTGAGGGAGTGCTGCACTGCCAGAGGGTCAGTACTAAGGGAGTTTTGCACTGTCAGAGAGTCAGTACTGAGGGAGTGTTGCACTGTGCTTTCCACCAAAACAATGCAGTAGCTGATGGTTTGAATCTATCTGCTTACATTTAGAAAAGTCTTTTCTCTTCAGTATTTGCTACAAGCTGGAAAACAATCACTCTTGAGTATTTGTTTCTCTGTCATTTCATATTGTCCAACAATCAATGATTATTATTATCTTAGTCAGTATTCAGATTCCCATTGTACAGAATTGTAGTTAACTTCTCCAATTCTGCTTCTACAGAAAAGTGAGTACTTTAAGCAATTCTATATATCTCTTTGGCTTTCCAAACTGAAAGACCACATTTTCCATTTTCAACCATAAGAGACATTATGAGACCAGCTGTACTTGAATAGCCATCAGTAAGAGTCACACGTCACATACTCGAAAGTTAACTAGGTTCATTAGGTTACCTAAGGAAATACAAAAGCACATTTGTTCATATTTAATTTTCCTACTACCTATTAATATAACCTTTCACCTAATATGTTTCATTGAAGCACCTGTTTATGATATGTCAACATAAGTCCCCCCCCCCCCCCAGTTTTTCATTGTGAACTAGAATTGTGGCAATCTCTACTGTGCTACTTACTCATATGTTTCAAGCTTGTTCCCAGATTCCACCACGTAATTACTGGGGATGAATCCTTCCTGTCTGCAGAGAGAATGAATGAGACCAATCAGCTATTTTCAACATCCTATCCACCATAGGCTAATCCCATGCAGGTATCTATCAGAGCAGATCACTCTATTAGCCCTGATAATACCCTCTGTTTCCACTCTGTAACTTGTGTCTTTGAGTGTGATTATAAGTAATATAAAATGATTCTCCCATTATGTTACTTCCCATAATAATTTCTCCCACCTCTGCCTCTAAGAGCTGTAATGTTTCTTGAACTGTTTTCGTACTTTCATATAATTGCAAAAGCTCTCGCAATCTGCTTTTATATTACTATTTAGTTTATTCTCAAATTCTAGTTTTTTCTCTTTTTATCAACTGTTTCAGTTGCCCTTTGCTGTTTCTAAAACATTTCCAAACTTCAGGCTTACTATTATTTTTACAACATTGTATGCCATTCAGTAATTATGGCAGACAAAGGGGAAAATCTCCAAAGAGTTTCTGACATGGTTGTAACAAACACCACCACATGGATTATCATTAAATTGCACAAAACAGTATGCACGTTATCAAAGAAAAGGACTTACGCCTGCTGGCAAATTAAGAGCAAAATCAAAGAACCCAAAAAAGTAGAATTATTTTGAGTATTGCTGAAAAACATATTTTATCATAACCTTCATTTTGCACATATCAACTTTTCAGTTGCCCTTTCCTAGTTTCAATACCATTCCAAATCTTCGGGCTTGACATTTTTCTTTTGCAATATTATAAGCCTCTGCAGTATTGATAGTAGATGACAAGGCAAATCTACAAAGAATTTTAACTGCACCTCTACAAACCAAATTCCACTTGTTGACCAACCAGCACTCTCCTCTTAACAGTATAACAGCTGATTTTCCCATAAATTGGTATTCTTGCAAGATGAATGCAAGATGAAAAGCTTATCAAAATATGTCCTTTTACAAATTCTATACTAATAAATAGATATTCATATCATTTTCTTATTTGCTTAGCCTAACAATATCTAATCGGAAAATTGATGAAGACATCAGGAGTTGAGTAACAGTTGTAACAGAAACCTTCAAAAAAGTGGCATACCTGTTCAGAAATGAAGACAGAGTGAGATGAAACCTACACCTGGTTGATTTTATTACATGGATGTGCAAGTTGGAATCTAAATGGAAAATAAAGGCTACAGAGACGTAGTTATGTTGAACCATGGTGAGGGTTAACAAAAACAGAAAGTGCTGGAGAATCTCAATAAGGTTGGCAGCTTCTGTGGAGAGAGAAACAGAGTTGACATTTTGAGTCAGTAACCTTTCGTCAGAATGAGACTCAAAACATTAATTCTGTTTTCCCTCTATAGATAGTGACAGACTTGCTGAATTTCTACAGCATTCTCTGTTTTGTTTTAGAACATTCACTGATCTTTATTTTATCGGGTTAGTTGGACAAAATCACTACATCACTATGTTCCCCCCCCCCCCCCCAATGTGTGAAGTTATCCACATTGGTAGGGAAAAAAAACAGAAAAACAGAATATTTTTAAATGGCGAGAGATTATGAAATGTTGTTATTCGTAGGGACCTGGGAATCACCAGCATGAACCAGAGAAAGCTAATGGGCAGCTACAGCATTCAGGGCAGTCTGGTGGCTCAGTGGTTAGCACTGCTGCCTCACAGCAGCAGGGACCTGGGTTCGATTCCAGCCTTGGGTGACTGTCTGTGTGGAGTTTGCACACAGTTTCAAGGGAAAAAGGAACACAATAAGAACATTTGCAGCTGACGACCAATAGCTGTAGTTAGCAGAGAGAAACCAGAAGGTCTGTGAAGACCAGTGAAATTCTGGGGTTAATGGAGCAACTGGGAACCAAATGAGGAAATACAGTAACAGCTTAAGAAGCAGAACAGATACAGGACCAAGATGGTGGCTTTTATCAAAGACTGTGGAAGTTGGAGAGCCAACATTGTAAAATCCCATAATACCAGAAGATAAGCAGAATAACCTCTTCATTTAATCTAGTACTATCAATAAATTCTCTCATCATCCACAGATGGATGTATTTGACAATTAAGCATTGACAACATTGTTTGTGTAGAGAATTCAAAAGATATATAAACTTTAAGGGAAGTAATTTTTCGTTTTGTCAGTCCCATTGGGCTGATCCTTTATTCTGGTCATGTGACCCCTCTTTCTAGATTTCCCAGACATGTGAAACCCATGCTCAACATTTACTCAATCAAACACTCAGAAATTTGATAAGTTTCAATAAGATCTCCTTTCATTCTTTGAAATTCCAGGGAATATAGGCCCAATCTCCTCAATCACTGCCCGTAGGACAATCTAGTCAACTCATGAACCAGTCTCGGGGAACTTCTTACCTTCCTCAAAAACAATTATATCCTTCCTTAGGTAAGGAAACCGAAAATGTACACATTACTCTAGGCTGTGGTCTCATCAAGGCTGGCCAAATTTACAATAAGGGTTTTACACTCTTATACTCCGAGACTTTGATAATAATGACTAACATGTCCCCTGCCTTCCAAACATACTTGTTTTTTAAAGAATCCCTACAATGTGCAAACAGGCCATTTGGTCTAACAACTCCACACCAACCTTCTGAATAGTAACCCACCCAGACCCATTCCCCTACATTTACCCCTGACTAATGCATCTCACCTATACATCCCTGAACACGATGGGCAATTTAATATGATCAATTTACCTTACCTGCACACCTTTGGATTGTGGGAAGAAACTCACACAGACACAGGGAGAATGTGCAAACTCCACACAGACAGTCACCCGAGGCTGGAATCGAACCCAGGTCCCTGCTGCTGTGAGGCAGCAGTGCTAACCATTGAGCCACCAGACTGCCCTGAATGCTGTAGCTGCCCATTAGCTTTCTCTGGTTCATGCTGGTGATTCCCAGGTCCCTACGAATAACAACATTTCACAATCTCTCGCCATTTAAAAATATTCTGTTTTTCTGGTTTTTTTCCTACCAATGTGGATAACTTCACACATTGGGGGGGGGGGGAACATAGTGATGTAGTGATGTTGTCACTAGGGTAATAATCAAGAAGCCCAGACGAATGGTCTGAGTTTATATCCCACCTTAGCTTCTGGTGGAATGTAAATTTAATTTATAAATGTGAAGCTAAAGATAGTCTGAGTGATAATGACAACTATTAAGTATAGTTGCTAAAGAAAATCCAGCTAGTTCACTAACACCCTTTTGAGGAGCAAATCTGCCATCCTTATCTGGTTTGGTCTACATGTGACTCCAGTCCATAGCGACATGCTTGGCTTTTAAGTGCCTCTGGAAATGGTCTAAGAGAGCTCTTCCTAAATGTTTCCCACACTGGGACTCTTGTTCAGGGCTTGAAAACTCGCACAAACTCAAAGTGAGGACTGTGCAACTGGAGTGGAGGAGAGGAGTTGCGGGTGTGGACTGTGGAACCTACTTTTTCACAAATCTTTCAGAAGTAAGAATCAGACCATAGACAAGGGTCAGTTAGGTCAAATTGTTAAAAAATAAGGATATGACGAGGTCTCGCAGGTCTTGACTCTAGTTGGTGTCATTGCAGTCTTGGAGTTTGCAGCCCCAAACCTCATTTTGTCACACCTTTGGGGAACTATGACCCACTGTTTAAGAAGGCCTGGCATAGCAAGCCATTCAATTCAAGGGCAATTAGGAATGGACAAGAAATGACAGCTTTGGCAGTGACATGCACTGTTGAGCTATTACGTAGATTTCAGACCAGACATGCAGTGTATATTTACATGACATCGCAACACGTAAAGTTCTGGGACAAAAGTATCCTCCTTACCATCAGACACTGCCTCTGTCTGTTGGAATCAGTAGAGTGACATCAATTAGTTAGTATGTGTATGCAATGTACACTAAAATCAGTAAGCATAGAATCCAGACCATGTTTAAATCTGTGATATTATAGCAATATAAATAGTTAGTGTAAACAAACTTCAAATGACTGATTAAAGAGCAGAGTGTTTGTGGCACATGTAATGTAAGCTAATGCATGGGTGCATTGGGCAGCACTCAGACCATATTCACAGTGGCACTGTTGTTTAATTCAGGAAACCAGGTCATGGGGGCACACTCCCCCATATCCCATGAAAGAAAAATAACACAACACCACATTGTCCGACATATTTTTGCACTTTCCAACAACCCCCTGTGGAGATTACTGTTAGTATAGCTTCAGGAGAAAGAGGAGTGCCTCCAGGTTAAAACAAAAAAAGTTGTGATAAGATTAGAAATCAGCAACAAAAATGTAAGAAAGGAGAATAGAGAAAGGCTACAAATCCTGGTTATATATTCCATCCTCAGCCTCCATCAGTTGGTGAATGTTTCTCGCAGTACAGTCCTGGTCAACACAGAGGGTCAGTTACACCCAACTCCACAACGGCCACCAAGGTGCTCGGTAACATTGTGTCCATGTAGACCTTAGCCAGATTTTCAAGTTGACGGGTGCCTGTTTTCCTCCAAGCAGACATGACAGCTTCTGAGGCACCAACCACACACAGAGTTTTTGGACAATAATCTCGGGATCACCTCTTACCCGCGCATGTCTCTAGCTTTCCACCAATGTTGATCCTGGTCATCCAAGACAACATATTCTTCATCCTTCTGGAGAGACAGATCGTCAGGACTCATCTTCTGGTAATCATATAGTGCAACAACAACCTTTGTGGGTGTGGAGCTAGGCTGGGGAGGTGGAGCTCGTTTCATCTGCTGGAATACAATGAGTAGAACCATTACCAAGTCAGCATTAACTAGTTACTTAGCAACCTCTGGCTAATCATCCATATCTACATGTGAGGGTACCATTGACAAGTTGGTCAACAACCAGGAATCAATGATTGTGTTGTGTGTGTCTATTATTCATTCATGTAGTGTAGGTGTGTTGGCTTGGCTTGCAGCTATTACTTATCCCTAATAGCACCTTGAGGAGGTGGCGAAGGCCTGTTTTCTTGAATTACTACAGACCGGTACAAAGTACCTGCAGTGCTGTTAAAGAGGGAGTTTCAGGACTTTGATCCAGTCACGCCGAAGGAAAGGCGATATACTTCATGGTCAGGATGGTGTGCAGCTTGAAGGAAAACTTGTGTTCCCATGCATCTGTTGCTTTTGTCCTTCTAGGTGGTAGAGTTTACAGGTTAGAACATAGAACAGTACAGCACAGGAGCAGGCCCTTCGGCCCATGATGTTGTGGTAAACATGACACTAAATTAAACTAATCCATTCTGCCTGCTCTTGGCCAATATCCCTCCATTCCTTACATATTCATCTGCTTATCTAAAGGTCCCTTAAACACCCCTGTCCTATCTCCCTCCACCACCAGCCCTGGCAGTACAAACCAGATTCCTACCACTCTCTGTATAAAAAGCTTGCCCCTCACATCTCCTCTCAACTTTCCCTCTCTCACCTTCAATGCATGTCGCCTAGTATGAGACATTTTAACTCTGGGTAAAAGATTCTGACCGTCAACTCTACCTATGCATCTCATAATTTTATGATTCGGAGATGCCGGTCATAGAGAGAGAACACAGGGGCTAACACCTTCAACATATTGTCTAGCTATCACCATTGTTAACAGCTAACCCGAGAATGCAACTTTAAAAAAAGGGTTTTGTGATTTACACATGAAAGAAGTGAAACTATCACTGTATTCTAACAGATGAAAGGCTTAACAGACAATTAATTCTTCAATGTATAATTTCAGTTACATCACACTGCAAATTTTTGCTATAAATTCTGTGTTACGATCGAGCCCTCCACAATCACCTGATGAAGGAGCGTCGCTCCGAAAGCTAGTGTGCTTCCAATTAAACCTGTTGGACTATAACCTGGTGTTGTGTGATTTTTAACATAATTTTATAGACTTTGATCAAGTCTCCCCACAGCCTCTGCTGCTGCAGAGAAAACAACCTGAGTTTTTCCAGCTTCTCCTTATAGCTCATACCCTCTAATCCAAGCAGCATCCTGGTAACCCTCTTCCACACCTTCTCCAAAGCCTCCACATCCTTCCTGTAATGTGGCAACTAGAATTGAATGCAATAGTCTAAGTGTGGCCTAACCAAAGTCTGATAAAGCTGCAACATGACATCTTGACTCTTGTACTCAATTCCCTGACCAATAACGGCAAGCATGTCATGTGCCTTCTTTACCATTCTATCTACTAGCATGGCCACTTTCAGGGAGCTATGGACATGAACACCAAGATCCCTCTGTACATCAGGGTCTTGCTGTTAACTGTATACTTTTCCTTAACATTTGATCTCCCACAATAGAGCACCTCACACCTACCTGGATTAACCTCCATTTGCCATTTTTCTATCCTCCCTATTTGGATATTGAACTGGTGAATATGGTTGCCATCAAAAGGGCTGCTTATTCATAGGTGATCTCAAGCTTCTTGAGTGCTGTTGGAGCTTCATTTATCCAGGCAAGTGGAGAGTATTCCATCACACTCTTGACATGTGCTATTTAGATGGTGAGCAGCTCCAAGGAGTCAGGAGGTAAGTTACTCAACTCAGAATGTTCGGCCTCTGATCTGCTCATGTAGCCACAGTATTTATACACCATTCCTGAGGGGATAACAGTCTCCTTATTGGAGTAGTATATTATGGTTCTGTCCATTTGTGTGGAAGGGGAGGAGGAGAAATATTCATCAAACATGAGGTGAGATAAGTTGACTGACTTCCCTTGACATCAAAACTGCATTTGACTGAGAATAGCATCAAGAAGCCCAAACAGAACTGGAATCATGGGAAAAGTCTCCTCTAGTTGGAGTCATAGCTGCTACATAGGAAGATGGTTTTGGTTATTGGAGGTCAGTCATCTTAGCTCCAGGACATCTCTACAGGAGTTCCTTAGGATAATGTCCTAGGCCCAACCACCTTCAGCTGCTTCATCAATGACCTTCCCTCCATCATAAGATCAGAAGTGGGAAAGTTTGCCAATGATTGCACAATGTTCAGCACCATTCGCGACTCCTCAGATAAATGAAGTAAACCATGCTCAAATGCACCAAGATCTGGACAATACCCATATTTGGGCTGACAAGTGGCAAGTAACATTTGCACCATATAAATGCCAGGCAATGACTATCTCCAACAACACCCCTTTTCGTTCACTGTTACTGACCACTGTCCCACTGTAAACATTCTCAGCGCGAGAGATGCATTCGGTGGGGGGGGGGGGGGGGGGGGGGGGGGGGGGCGGAGGTTGTGGGTGGTTATCATTGATCATAATCTGAACCAGACTAGCCACATAAATACGGTAGCTACCAGAGCAGGTCAGAAGCTCAGAATCCTGCAGTGAGTAACTCACCTCCTGACTCCCCAAAGCTTGTCCACCATGAACATGAAACAAATCAGGGATGTGGTAAGATACTCCCTACTTGCCAGGATGGGTGCAGTTCCAACAACACTCAAAACACTTGACACAATCTAGGAGAAAGCAGCCCACTTGATTGACACGGCATGCACAAATCTCCACTCCCAGAACCACTGGCACTCAGTAACAGCAATGTCTACCTGCATTTCAGAAATTCACCAAGTCTCCTTAGCACAAATGCACAAACTCTACCATCTAGAATGATGCAGATGGATGGGAACACCCCTACTTGCAAGTTTCCCTCCAAGCCACTCACCATTCTGACTTGGAAATGTATTGCTACTCCTCCAGTGTCACTGGGTCAAAACTGTGGAACTCCCTCCCTTATGGCATTGTAGGTCAATCTTCAGCATGTGGACTGCAGCAGTTCAAGAAGGCAGTTCACCAACACCTTCTCAAGGGCCACTAGGGACATGGAATAAATGCTGACCAGCCTGTGACACCCACGCCCCATGACAGAATTAAAAATAAATGAGGCTGTATCAGGTTATTACTATGTTGGAAGAGAGGTGAATTGATGTGCTCACCAAAACCAATGCCTAATTTTTGTTAATTGTCTGCCTCACACTGTCAGGGACCTGTGTTCGATTGCAGCCTTGGGTGACCCTCTATGTGGACTTTGCACATTCTCCCTGTGTCTGATTGGGTTTCCTTCGGGTGCTCTGGTTTCCTCCCATTGTCCAAAGATGTGCAGATCAGGTGAATTGGCTGTGCTCAATTGCCCGTAGTGTCCAGGGAAATGCAAGGTTAAAGGGGTGGGGGGGGGAGCTGAGTGGTGAGTCAGGGTGCGATGTTCTTCGGAGAGTCAGTATTGAATTGTTGGGCCAAATGGCATGTTTCCACATTGTGGGGATTCTATTGGAACCCTGCCATGGCTTGCTTTGCCTGACAGAAGCATGGTTAAGGTCTGTATCAGTGGTGCTTCCAGAATGCCAAAGTGTCACCCAGTGAAGACCCAGAAACACTGGTGGCAGATGGAGACTCTGGTGGGCTTCATTCACTACCAGCTTTGGAGAATGTTGTTTGCATTGTGACTGGTTTGGTAAGAATATCACTTCCATCCCATCTCTTATCCACCCATGGGACTGGTCCTTGTAAGGTTGAGGGACACTGCTGAATTCTTAGCTGTAGGTAAGACTATCTTTTTATTTAACATTCTGTGGACTATTCTCATGATATAAAGTGGTGTGCAGACAAAGCAAGTATAAAGTGAGAATAAAACAGCAAGTAGTTAGAGTCTGGAATGCACTCCTGGAAATGTGGAGCAGGCAGGTTTTACTGATGTATTCAAGAGGGCATTGGACAGTTAGTTGAACGGAAATAGGGGACATAGATATGGGGAAAAGGCAGGAGATTGGCACTAGTCAATGGAGTCAGACTAGATGACAGAACTAGCACAGATACAATGATCCAAATGGCCCTTGTTCTGTGATAATAATTCTGTGATTCTATGATGAAGCTTAGCACAAGACGATACACAGAATAATCTCTCTCTGGAGTCTGCTGTCATGCAATCTCGCATCATGACTGATGTTGCAAGAGATGATTCACATACTTGAGTATTTACCCTTTACTCTACACTCATCACCAATCAAACATTCTGGGGACTCTCACCTTCCAGTCTTCCCTCACCCAAAGGCAGCCAAATCTTCACTTATTCTTCCAACCTCGCTGGCTTAACAGACATAAGACCTCTGTTTCAATATCAGGGTAATGTTCGCCATTCAGGTGCAGAGATTGTTTACCCAAAATATAACCAGCTATTCACCATCATCAGCATTTAGAATGACAGAAAGACACAACATCGGAGAGAGAATGAAAGATGGAAAGAACAATACGGAGGTATGGCATTGAGGGTGAGTTGGAGGTTTAGATTAGGAATTGGCTGGCTGGAAGAAGACAGAGGGTAGTAGTTGATGGCAAAGGTTCATCTTGGAGTGCCGTCACTAGCGGTGTTCCGCAAGGATCTGTTTTGGGACCATTGCTGTTTGTCATTTTTATAAATGACCTGGAGGAGGGGCTAGAAGGTTGGGTGAGCAAGTTTGCGGATGATACGAAAGTCGGAGGAGTTGTAGACAGTGAGGAAGGATGTGGCAGGTTACAGCGGGATATAGATAAGCTGCAGAACTGGGCAGAAAGGTGGCAAATGGAGTTCAATGTAGCTAAGTGTGAGGTGATTCACTTTGGTAAGAGTAATAAAAAGATGGGGTACTGGGCTAACGGTCGGATACTTGGTAGTGTGGATGAGCAGAGGGATCTTGGTGTCCATGTACACAAATCTTTGAAAGTTGCCACCCAGGTAAATAGTGCGGTGAAGAAGGCATATGGCGTACTGGCTTTTATTGGTAGAGGAATTGAGTTCCGGAGTACTGAGGTCATGTTGCAGTTGTATAAGACTCTGGTGCGGCCGCAACTGGAATATTGTATGCAGTTTTGGTCGCCATACTATAGGAAGGATGTGGAGGCACTGGAACGGGTGCAGAGGAGGTTTACCAGGATGTTGCCTGGTATGGTAGAAAGATCGTATGAGGAAAGGCTGAGGCACTTGGGGTTGTTTTCATTGGAGAAAAGAAGGTTTAGGGGTGACTTGATAGAGGTGTATAAGATGATTAGGGGTTTAGATAGGGTCGACAGTGAGAATCTTTTTCCACGTATGGAGTCAGCTATTACAAGGGGGCATAGCTTTAAATTAAGTGGGGGTAGGTATAGGACAGATGTTAGGGGTAGGTTCTTTACTCAGCGAGTCGTGAGTTCATGGAATGCCCTGCCAGTCGCAGTGGTGGACTCTCCCTCATTATGGGCATTTAAGTGGGCATTGGATAGGCATATGGAGGATAGTGGGCTAGTGTAGGTTAGGTGGGCATGGATCGGCACAACATCGAGGGCCGAAGGGCCTGTACTGCGCTGTATTCTTCTATGTTCTATGTTCTATGTTTAAGTGAAAGACAGAGAGAGAGAGAGAGAGAGAGAGAGAGACAGGCAGAAGCTATGGCACAGAGAAAGAGTGATATAGATATAAGAAAGACAAGTCACTGAATGAAACAGATGGACAGAGCAAGAAATAGTTTGAGACACTGGTTAAAACTCATGAAGACATAGACACAGTGAAGGCAGAGGAACTGGGAGAGAAATACAGTCATCAAGACAAAAAGCGAGTGAGTGTTAGTGAGTGAGGCTGAGTGGGCGAGTGTGAGTGAGGCAGTGTGACTGAGTCAGTGAGTAAATAGGAAAAGGTAATAGAAAGGGAGTTTCTGCCTTGTGCGGTTCCAGCTCACTTGCCTGCTGCTGTTCTTCCACTGGAGTTGGAGGAAGAGGTTTCCTGGATTTACGCCGAGAATTCCCTGCTGAAGGAACTGCAATCACAGAGTTTAGAATTACTCTTCCACACATTGCCTCGCCTGAAATGCTTCTTCATTTCCAACAAAGCTTACAGTGAGCTCCAACCTGTACAGGGCGACTGTAGGCTTGGTTCTTAAGGAAGGGCTTTGAACTCCCAGCATAAATCTTGTGATTTTCACCTGTGCTCAGAGAGCTAAGCATCCAATTACATGTTACTGATGGTCTGTTGCATATTTCACTGAGAGGCCCACTCCTTGTTTCATTGGTTCACATAGGGATGTGAAGAATCACATCTGAATGCAGAATGACACTGTTATCATTGTGGTAACAGGCTTCCCAACATCAAGTGAGATGTCAAACTGAGGCCCCATCTGCCCGCTCAGTGGACGTCAAAGACTTACATGGCACTATTTCAAAGTACAGCAAGGTGCACTATATCCTTCATATTCTGGCCGACATTTATCACTCAACCAAGCTATTAAGACAGATTATCTCATCATTATCACACGGCTTTCTGGGATCTTGCTGTGCATAAATTGGCAAATAAGGCAGTGACTAAACTTTGGAAGTACCTCATTGGCTGTGAAACAGTGGTAGATCATTTGAAAGCCAGAAAAGTGCTGAAAAAAAAAGCAATCCCTTTCTTGGCCTAGGATCTGGGAGCAGAACTCCCTTACTCTCAGTCAGCTAGTGCCAAGGGTAGACAGGATTTCATCTCCTCTGAAATACAGCACCTCCAACAATGCAGCCACTCCCTTGGGACAACCTTGGAGTGCCAGCCTCAAGTCTCTGGGGTGGAATTGAACCCTCACTGTCAAACACAGCAGTGAAGAGGCTACAAAGACTCACAGCTGCTGGATGCATACTATCCCTGTCCCTGTGCTCAGGGGTAGCTTGCTGCACTTCACAATCCTAGCTGGGACTCAGTGCCATCAACAGCTATCCAATCAGGAGTTCACCCCACGTGAGTTCTGCAAATTGCAATCCTTGGTTTGGTCTGAAGGTCTGGTCTCAGCACTGCTTCCACTCCTGAACATTGTTGAGGATGGCAGAAGGCAGATTGCTGATGCCCATCATGTTTGATGAGCATATATCTAGGGCCATGCAGGGGGCTTTCTTGGAAAGGCCTGATATCATTGATGAGTATGCACCAAGAAGGGTCAGCAAAGCGAAAGAAGAGACATATTTCCCACAATTTGTAAAACTCTCACAAGAATTCATGGACTTGATGATGGAACATCCAGGTGCATTCTTAGCTGACTGTTGACAGCAGGACCATTCTCCCTCTATCCAAAAACATGGATGGTATTTCTGCATCAACTCCTGATTGAACCGGATTCCTGGAAAACAACATAAATTAACATCAGTCCAAGGGGTAGGAAATCAGGAGGCAGTCCTTGGAGAATAGGAGGCTGAAAGGAGATTTCGTTGAGGTATTCAACATCAGTAGAGTTCTGGACAGAGTAGATGGAGAGAAATTGTGCCTATTGGTAGAAGGATCTGAGGAAACTTTGAAAGGTAAGAGAAGGAGACACAGGGAGAAACTCTTTCTTACAGCAAACGATTCGGACTGACCTGACATTGTAGCAGAGTCAGCTTTAACTAAAGCTTTCAAAAGAAAATTGGATCAGGTCCTTCAATAGAGAAGCCTTTGTAGGATGATGAGATAAAAGTAGGGAGGACTAACTGAGTTGTTCTTCGAGAGAGCAGCAGGGACTTGATGAGCTGAATGGTCTCTTTCAGTGCTGTGACCACTTTGTTTCTATGATTACATTAACTAATGTCACATATTAACCGCTCCCAGCATTACACTGATTACCCCCCCCCCCCCCACTTCGCTACCATATATATTAACCTGCCTGTTCCCACAGAGATTAAACTCCCCCAATTATCATACAGTATAGCCCCATTAAATTATTATTAAACCCCCCCTTACAATTCCCACACAGACTAAACATTCCACCGATGGCCAGATGGATTAACCACGAGGATTAACCCATCATTTTATAACACAGATTAACACTGCCATCTTCTAATTATGAGTCAGATTGAAAGTCCCCAATTATCACAGAGTAAAACTCCTCTGTATATAACACCCACTCCCCTCCAGTTATCACACAGATTAAACTTCCACCTCCCCTACTTTTATTATACAAATCAATCCCTACCTCTCCATGACTTTCTGAAGTTAAAAGATAGTTCACAGGTCTAAATGACCTGACCTAGCTCTTCCCTAATTTGTTGGTCCTTTCAGAATCAGACATCTGATATTTTGACTGGATCGCCGATATTACAAGAAACTGCAGCCTAGTTTTGTTCTCTCAGCCACACCGCAAGGCAATAGCAGAATAGAATTTGCCTCCTTTCTATCCAGCAAGTGACAAATTTGTCTTTAACCTCACAAGTAGATCTTTGTTTCTAAATTTAATCAACCTGAAAGCTGAGTAAATTGACTACGTAACTGTTGTTCAAGTCTTTGATCCATTGTTTCCGCACATCTTCATTCTTGGCAAAAACATAGAGAGGACCCTCATCATACACAATCTGTGGAAGAGAAAGTCATGTCATGATTAAACCTTGGCATCACAAAGTTGTGAAAGCAACAGCAAAGTCAAACATTCTGCATATGAACCCTGCAAACAATAGCAAGGAGTTTAATCTCAGATCTGATGTTTCAGACTCTTGTCTCTCTCCCACAGTGGCTTAACTCTAAGGTCATGCTAACTCTGATATTGGGGGTATAAAAATCTACAAGCCTAAGCAAAATATCTCAGGACAAATGGGTTAATAAAAAACTTTCTCTGCATAAAAAGGCTGGTTTTGTAGAATGCTTTCTGAAAAGTTCCCTACAACAATATGTTCAGGACTTAACTGAAAATTAAGTTATTTTTGGTCTAGAAGCAGGTAGGCAGCAACTCATGGTAAACTCTGCAGAAAAAGCGATCATATTACAAAGTAATTCCATGTTAAGCTTCAGAAGGATACAGGTATCCCCCATTTTTCGAACATTCGTTTTATGCAAATTCACTTTTATGTAAGACCTATATGACTACCTGTTTTCGCGAATCCAAACAGGATTTTTGCTTTTATGAAAACGGCGATACTTTTTCCCCACTTAAAAATGCACCTTCGCTTTATGCCATTTTGGGCTTACAAAAGGTTTCCTGGGAATGCTGTAGTTTCGGATTGCTGGGGCTACCTGTGTACTTGAATCCAAAACACGAATTTTAAACCTGAGCAAAGTCAATATTACAACTATGTGGGAGAAACTGATTCAGCAAATGGATGATAAAATCTGCCCTTGTCCTTCTAGATGGAACTGGCCATGGATTTGGAAGGTGCTATCTAAGGATCTTTAGTAAATTTCTGCACTGCATCTTGTAGATGGTGCATGTTGCACTATTGAGCACAAGTGGTGAAGGGAGTGAATGTTTGTGGATTTGCTGCCAATCAAGTGGGATGCTTTCTTCTGGATGGTTCAAGACTCTTGCTGGCATCGCACTATACCAGGAAAGTGAGGATTATTCCATCACACTCCTGACTTGAGACTTGCAGGTGGTGGACAGGCTTTGGGAGTCAGGGATGAGTTATTCACTGCAATTCCCCTAGTTTCTGACTTGGTCTTGTAGCCACAGTATTTATATACCAGTCCAGTTTGGTTCCTGGTCAATGGTAAGCCCAGGATGTTGACAATGAGACATTCAGTGATGGTAACACCATTGAATGTCAAGGAACAACAGTTAGATTGTCTCTTAACGGAGAACGCCATTGCCCAGCATTTGTGTGAATGTTAGTTTCCAGTTGTCAGCCCAAAACTGAATATTGCCCAGGTTTTTCTACTTTTGGACTTGGATTGCTTCAGTATCTGAGGAGTCTCAAATGGTACTGAACATTTGCAATTATTATTGAACATCCCCACTTCTAACCTTATGATGGAAGAAAGATCATTGACGAAGCAGTTGAAGATGGTTGGACCTAGGAACCTAAGGAATTCTTGCAGAGATGTCGTGGAGCTGTGATGATTGACCTCCAACAACCATGAACATCCTCCTACTTGTTCAGTATGATTCCAAACACTGGAGAGATTTTCCCCGATTCCCATTTAATCCAATTTTGCTCGGGCTTCTCAATGCCATACTTGATCAAATGTAGACTTGATGTCAATGGCAGACAGACTCACCTCACATCTATAGCAAATGTTACATTCGTATTCAGAAAAGGATAGAGGAGAAAACAGGGTTACAGAACAATTAGCCTGACATCAGTCACTGAAAAATCACTGGAACCTATTATCAAATGGTCTTGGAAAAGTATGGTGTGAAGAGATCGAAGCATCATGGTTTTTACAAAAGAACTATTGTGTTTGGAAAATTTATTACTGTCTTTTTGAGGATTCAACTCATAAGTTAGATAAAAGACACCATTATATATAATGTATTGGATTCCGAAAGACATTCATTATGTTGCCACAGAAAAAGCTAAGACACAAGATAAGATTCATGGAAGTGGAGATAATGTATCAGCATGGATACTGGATTGATTTATGATCAACAAGCAGAGACTAGGGATAAACACTACATCTTCAATTTGGTATTCATGAACCAGTCAAGTGCCACAAGAACCAGTGCCTGGCCGCAATAATTTACAATTTATGTCAATGACTTTGGAAAAGAGACTGAGAGTAATACATCCAAATTTGCTGAGGTTACAAAGCTAGTTAGAAATATGAAAGAAGAGGACTAGGTAATTGAAACTAATTTTAGATTCATACAAAACATCAGTTAAATGATGGTGCAGTGTGATTAGTCTGAGATTGATCATCGTCTATGGAGATACAATGGAACAATAAGATTAGTTTGAAATTTCTACAGATCTACATGTAATGACTATTTTACTGAAAGGAAGATAATAAGGAAAAGTTATAATTTCTTTAAGATGTCTTTAGAGTTTGTAACTTTTTCTAAGTGTGTTCGAAAAGGACCTTTATACTAAGTGACCTGAGACTCTTGCCTTGAAAACAGTACATTTTGGAAGGAATTTAGGGTACAGAAGCTGCGTGGGAAGAGAAAAAAAAGAGTTTTAGCAGGATGAGAATGGACAGGCACATTTACCAGGAACTGTGTGCATAATACAGTTGAAAAGAAACAGAAAACTACAGACAAGGTTGGAACTGAGAAGGTAGATTGGTCACAGATACAATTATGCATTGGCTTTGCTCGATCCGACTAGATTTCTTAACAAGTTTTAGTAAAGGAGTGTGCTGTCTAGGGATGATTGTCTCTGGGAAAACATGGACGGAGTGGAGCTATATTGCTTCAAGGACAAAAGCAAATGAGTGGGAAAAATGAGAGATTCTGCATCTCTCTGCGATAGCCTTGTGGCATTATCACTGTGCTATTAATCCAGAGACCCAGGTAATGTTCTGGTGACCTGGGTTTGGATCCTATTATGGTGGAAATTGAATTCAGTTTTTTGTTAGATCTGGAAGTAAGAGGAAAACGATAACCGTGAATCCATTAAAACCCTTTAATGCCCTTTAGGGAAGGAAATTGCCATCCTTCACCTGGTCTAGCTTGCATGTGACTCAGGTCCACAGCAATATGGCTTCTGGGGATTAAGGAATGGACAATAAATGCAGGCCTAATGATTTCCTTTTAAATGATAAAGACAGAGTTGGAAAAAGTGAGATGAGGTGGTGCCATATTTGAGCTGGGAGCCCTTTTTTTTAACCTATTTCCCACGTATCATTGATAACATGTACCCACCATAAACCTATTAATTCAGGTTTAATTTGCATTGTTTCTGTTTCTGTTGGTTGTTTCTCATTTTGGATGTTAATCAATAAATGTGGCTCTTTTGATCTACAGATCCTCCACATGGGTAAAAAACAGGAAGAGAATGGGGAGTAATTTGGGATTGATACAGAGCTTTGGAGAACAAATGGAACATTGGGATAAAGTGAGTTCTGGGGAAAGAATGGGGATGGAGATTCACTTGGTATTGATACAAGGGACTGATTGGGGAAGTGGTTTGGTCTTGGTGAGGACTGGATAGCCTACATCCTGGGGTCTTAAAATAAATCGTGGTATAGACAATAAATGCATTGATTAGAATCTTCCAAAATTCCTTAGATTCTGGAAGGGTTCGAGCAGGTTAGAAAATAGCAAATGTCACACATTTATTCAAGGAAAGAGGGAGGCAGAGAGCAGCAAACTATATACCAATTAGCTTAACATTTTCCATCGGGCAGATGTTGGAATCCAACACAAAGGAGGTGATCACAGGATACTGTACTTAGAAAAGTATAACTTGATCAGGTAGAATCATGATTCTATGAAAGGGGACAAAAAATCTAATAGATTTACACAGTAACATCAATGGTGAATACAGGGGAACTGGTAGATGAGGTGTACTTGGATACAAAGGCTTTTATTGGCTTTTATAAAAGCCCTGACATGTCATAGACTCCATTCCTGCCCCCTTCCCCCTTCCAATGGCTCATCCTCTTATTATTGGTGAATTCCAAATGGAAACATTCTCTTCTTCGTAGCCTTTGACTCAACCCTATGAACTTTGA
This sequence comes from Chiloscyllium plagiosum, assembly GCF_037043375.1. Taxonomy (NCBI): domain Eukaryota; kingdom Metazoa; phylum Chordata; class Chondrichthyes; order Orectolobiformes; family Hemiscylliidae; genus Chiloscyllium; species Chiloscyllium plagiosum. The sequence continues at coordinate 86,805,793 of NW_028270149.1, read as the reverse complement.
ACTTGTCCACATCACACCCAACCTATCTATCTGAGCCTGTATTAGTTAGTCAATCCACTATCCACATAAATGTATTACCTCCTATCAAATAGCATTAATGTGTGATACCTTATTAAATTCTTTTTAAAAATCCAAATATATCACATCTGTAGGCTCCCTTTTATCTATCCTGCTTGTTATCTCATCATAGAACTCTAATAGATTTGTCAGACAGATTTCCCTTCATGAAGCCATTATGACACTGTTCAATTATATTATGTGTTTTTAAATGCTGTGTTATTAAATCCTTTATACTAAAACCTAACATTTTCTCAATAACAGTGTTACACTAACTGGTCTGTAGTTACTTGTTTTATTTTATCTCCCTCTCTTTTTGAATCCTCTGGGACTTTCCAGAATCTACGGATTTCTAGACAATTACTACCAGTGATCCACTATCTTTGTAGCTACTTCTTTTGATATCCTATGGTGTATCCTATCAGGTCCAAGGGACTTATTGAATTTATATAGGTTTCCTTTGTACTTTATCTCTAGTGTTAGTTATTATCACCCATATTGTTTATCCTCTTGGTGATTTAGTACTTTTGGAACAGTATTAGTATCCTCAACGATGAATAATGATGCAAAGTATTTATTCAACTCTTTCCATTTCCTGGTTCCCCATTTTAAATCCCCTAGCCTCCATCAAGCAGGAAGTAAAGATTGGTTTGAAAGCTATCTTTAAATGTGGGATTAACCATCCCTAGGAACCTCCCATTTTGATAAAATTTGCAAACATGGTACCCTTTGTTTTGTTGTGGCACTCATTTCCGTGGCAGAATGTTGCGAATTCAATCCAGAAACTCAAGAACATTCTAAGAGAATGTGGCACTGTTTAAGATGCCAAGCATTGGGTGATGAGTTAATCTGGACCCTTGGCAGTCATGTTTTCCACTTTGCAACTGCAAAACACTTTTAAAAATATCCGATTGATTGCAAATGTACTTATTAATGTCCGGACTGAGGTTATGAAAGTTGCAATGTAAGTATAAATTTGCCTATCTGACATGATCTACACCGATTCAAAAGATCAAGGCAAATTATTTGCAATATTGAAGGAAACCCCACACCCACAATTTCAAAACAAGGAAGTGAAGAGTAAAGATGGTCATAGAGTAAGGGGGCAATTATGTAATGGGAAATATACATGCATTATGTTCCCAGTGAAGTTATAGCATTGATAAAAAGAAACCTGCATGGATTTCAGAAGTGAGAAGTTGTTGCAATTTATAAATCTATCACCAATAGTTTTTTTTTAAATATGGTATCTGTTATTAATATAGGTATCAAAGTACAGGAACTTATACACTTTTCACTGTGTTTTTTTTTAAATACACGTGACAATAATTTACTATACGATACTATTCTGTACTATTGCAGAGAAAATTAAGCAAGGAGTAACTGGAATTTTCTGGAAGTTTTTGAGGGTAAGAGAAGGGCTTATGCCCGAAACGTCGATTCTCCTTCTCCTTTGATGCTGCCTGACCTGCTGCACTTTTCCAGCAACACATTTTTAAGCAAGTAACTGGAACTTGTAAGGCACTGCAATAAATGTGAAGGACTTTCATTTTGATATAGCCTGGACCAATAAAATTGGTAAAGGCAACTGAAAGATAAGATTGGAGAATGTTTTTGCTTCCTGAAATTTGTGGAACCAACTTAGAGAAAGCCATTTCAGAGCTAGTCCTGCATCCTCGTTCCATTTCTCCTACCAACCATACTTTCCAGCTACCAATTGGATTTATCCCTCCCATCGACCAATCATGTCATACCCACTACCAGTATTCACCTATCATCGCCTCATCATTCTGTTACTCTCCCCATTCCACCCACTCCTCTCTCTTATTATCTGTAGATCCCCCTACCTCCACATCGACTCCTGAAGAAGGGTAATATCTGAAACATTGACTTCTCCACCTCCTGATGCTGACTGGCTTGCTATGTTCTTCCAGTCTCCTGGTTTGTCTATTTCAGAGCTAATGTTGTGCAATAATGCAGGCTTAATTAGTAATCTCACAGTGACTCCTCTCAGACAAAATGCAGTCATAATACTGTATGATTAAACTTCATGACGGGTTTGAAAGTAACAGGCTCAAATACAAAGCAATCTTAATTGTAAACAAATCCAGTTGTACTAGGTACAAGGGGAGAGCTGGAAAAATTTGATTAGGTATTTTGTTTTTATTCTTTCACAGGTTGTGGGCACCTGTCATCATTTATTGCCCATTCCTCATTGTACTGGAGAAGGGAGTGGTGAGCTGCCTTCTTAAAATGCTGCAATTCTTGTGCTATAGGTAGACCCACAATGCTGTTAGGGAAGGAATTCCAGACTTTTGACCCAATGACACTGCAGAAATCGCAAAATATGACACAAAGGTCATGGTGTTGTGGATAGTGTGGAGGGCTGTTACAGGCTACAACAAGACATTGAAAGGATGCAGAGCTGGGCTGAGAAGTGGCAGATGGAGTTCAACCCGGATAACTGCAAAGTGATTCATTTTGGAAGGTCAAATTTGAATGCTGAATACAGGGTTAAAGGCAGGATTCTTGGCAGTGTGGAGGAACAGCGGGATCTTGGGGTCCACATACATAGTTCCCTCAAAGTTGCCATCCAAGTTGATATGGTTGTTAAGAAAGTGTATGATGTTTTGGCTTTCATTAACAGGGGGATCGAGTAGGTTAGGTTGATCTTAGATTAAGATAAATGCTCAGCACAACATCGTGGGCTGAAGGGCCTGTATTGTGCTGTACTCTTCCACTTTCTATGTTCTATGTTCTACGTCAGATAATGAGTGACTCAATGGGGAAATTACAGATGGTCGGGGATTTACCATTGAAAAGCATGAAGATAAATAAAACATTGGGAAACATTTGAAGAACTTTTTCAAAATAGATAACTAAAATACAATCCTTTGAAAAAACATGATTTGAGCCTGTACATGATTTCAAAAGGATATTCTGTGGACCCTTCAAACTGGAAGGGGGCGAGGTGTGGATTGGGGATGTGAGACATGCTGAGTTACTACACACAGAGACACATGGCCTTGGTGAGTTGAAAGGCCTTTGCTGTGCCATTCCAGATGAATCTTGAAGTATCTTCCCTTGATTCAATGAGTAAAATAGCAGTGTGAGGGAACTATAGCTTAATCTGACCTTCTGTTCCATGCCAGCGCACTGTAGCTGCGCCCTCAGAATCACTGCACGACAACATAACCCAGCCTTGTTGTGGTCCTGTGTTCCTGCACAGTTTGGCCCTTGTAACCAGGATTACCACTTACTGAAGCCAAAGGCACAAGAAACAGACTGCCTGTTTTCCTCAGTCTGAGCAATCAACTGAACCAATCTTCTTTGACATGTGTCCTGTTGTCCTCTGGCTGAACCTATGTCACTTCACCATCAGTTTGGTGTCAATAAATTAATTCAAAATTTTAAAAAAACCACACAATGCCAGGCTATAGTCCAATAGGTTTATTTGGAAGTACTAGCTTTCAGAGCGCTGGTCCTTCATAAGGACTAGGAGCAGGAGTAGGCCGTCTGACCCTTTGAGCCTGATCCATCATTCAATAAAATTATGGCTGAACTTTTCATGGACTCAGACCTTATGCTCCACAACCCACTGATGAAGGAACAGTGCCCTGAAAGCTAATGCTTCCAAATAAACCTGTTGGACTATTACCTGGTGTTGTGTAATTTTTAACTTTACCCTCCCCAGTCCAACACCAGCTCCTCTATATCATAACTCAAAATTGAGTTATTCTGAATGGTGTCAGCTCTTGAAGTTGGAATGTTGTAAGTCTACTTTTCACTGAATCAATGTTTAAAGGGGGTTGCCCCTCTGTCAGGAGTCAATACTGGTGTCCTCTTCAGGCAGGCAGTAGTTGGTTAAAGGTGCACTATGTTTGAGTGTCGGGGTGAGAATTCACCTTTTGAGGGATTTCAGTGCTGGGTTGAAAACCAGTGAAAAAAATGCTTTTAAATCATTTCTCACTGAGAAGACTCATTTTGCAGTCTCAGTCTAAGGTGCATACTCACTGCAAGAATGAATCTTTCCATGATTCAGTGGCTGATTTGAAATCAGAGACAATCAAAATAACAACAGGGGGTTTCATTTCCCCTTTTGTTTACCATTGAGCATGTTGGTTATCTTCAAAGCCCAAAACCAAACAGAGAGCAGACTCTAGCTTGATTACCTAAATAACTAAGCCATGTTTGGTCAATATGATTGATTTTACACATAGCATTGTCAATCCTTCCATCACTTGTCACCTCCAGTCTGTCTGTTTACTTTCTTCTCTGTTTTACTCATTGCTCCTCTCAACCTCGCTCTTTTGTCTTCCTTCAATTTCTCCTCTCCTATTCACTCTTCCTACTCTTCACCTGTTCATTAAGTTGAATTTCAAACTCATCGCAGCTTCTCCGATTCCCGAACTCCCTCTGTTCCAGAGTCTGCTTGTTGTGGACCTCCAGCTCTCTCAGTCTCTTTTTCCTGCCACACTTGAAGTGTTCAAACCAAGCATGGACTTAGCCAGGCTTGGTTCCACCCAAGAAATGTTTTCCAATTTACTTCACCTTTGAACCTGTCGTTATCCATGCTGACAACCTTTCCTTTAGTTTTTCCACAAAAGTGCAGACAGTTCTCAAGTCAAAATTACAAGGAAGCCATATAAGAAAAGCTTCTCTCATTGTATATGACCTCAACAAATACACGTGGTTGTTCACGTTCACTATGTACGATCAAGATAATAACTGCTGCGTACAGGTCCCAAGTTATCACCTGGCCTGACTCTCATTGAGAGTTTACAGTGTGACTGGCTCACTGATGCTCAGCTCTGGCAATGACTAAACAGTTCTGTCAGTGAAATTTAGCTTGCTGTCATTTCACTTTAAGTCATCAAACACACCTACTACTGCTTCCAGCTCCTCCAGTATTTCACCTTTACAAGAATAGCTTGGATGCAGTGTGACATTAGTCTTTGGACTGGGCATGTCTTGGCAAGATGTCGTTTTTCACAGAATGATGTCTTGTCCAACTCTTTACAGAATTTGTGTCATTTCTTCATGGTTTCTACAGCGATTTTCACTGCCCTCTCAGCCTCTCCATTTGACTGGGGGTTGTGTGGGGATGATGTATAATGCTGAATTTCTCCATCTTACATGAAGCATCTGAATTCTTCACTCATGAACTGAGCACCACTGTCACTCAGCATAATGTGGGGAATTCTGAAGTGGCTGAAGTGTATTTTTTGTGACAACTGAAGTGATAATTATTACCGTCCAGCTCCGATTAATCAAAGGCGAAAGCTACTGTGACACGATAATCAGTTCCTGTGAGAATGAAGCAGTAGACTGTCAGCTTCATGAATGATCTGCCATGTTGTCATGTGTTTTCTGTGGCTCTTGATCTTGCTGAACTTAGAACGCATCACTAGTGTAGCAATGGTGGAAATTTTATTGCCATGTTTCACCAGTAGAGCAAGTCTCTTCTCTTCCCCAGCTTGATCCAGTTCCTTGATCACTTAGAGTCAGAGAGTCATAGAGATGTACAGCACGAAAACAGACCCTTTGATCCAATTTGTCCATGATGACCAGATATCCTAAATTAATCTAGTCCCATTTGTCTGCATTTGGCCCATATCCTTCTAAACCCTTCATATTCATATTCCCACCCAAATGCCTTTTAAATGTTGGAATTGTACCAGCTCCCACCACTTCCTTTGGCAGTTCATTCCATACATGCACCACCCTCTGTGTGAAAAAAATTGCTCCTTAGGTCTTTAAATCTTTCCCCTCTCACCTTAAATCTACACCCTCTAGTTCTAGATTCCCCTACCCTGGAAAAAGACCTCAACTATTCACCCTATCCATGCCCCTCGTGATTTTACATAGTTTTATAAGATCACCCCTCAGCCTCTGATGGTCCAGGGAAAACAGCCCCAGCCTATTCAGCCTCTCCCTATAACTCAAACCCTCCAACCTTGGCAACATCCTTGTAAATCTTTTCTGAACTCTTTAAAGTTTAACAGCATCTTTTATAAATCAGGGCGACCAGAACTGAACGCAGTATTCCAAAAGTGGCTTGACCAATGTCCTGTACAGTTGCAACATGACCTCCCAACTCCTATACTCCATGCATTGATCATTTTGCACAGATACACTTCAGCATCTCTTTATCAGGTCTTTAGTGGTAATGATCTAGTTTCTTTGTACAAGATTCCATCTTGAGCAACCTCTTTACCGCTGTTTGTCCAACATTCTCTTATAACAACATGTGTACCCAATCCTTTTGTCATAACTTTCTGCAGCACTGGGAGAGGTGTATAAGCCATTTTATTTGATCAAGATGTTGCCTTTCAATGTCTTTAACTGAGCATGGCAAACTGGTACTTCCTGTTCAATCAAATGATTTTACATTCTGTCAGAGCAACCTCAACTTTCTTCATAGGCAGTGTTGATTTTGACAGTGGGTTCACAATGTACATCTCTTTCTCTTTCTTGTATATCACGTCTATATGATAGCTCATAGTAAAGTAACTTCCTTTGAAACTCTTTCATGCAGTTAAAATGGTTTGTGGCATATGCTTTGAAGTGGCTTGTGGTCAGACTCCACTGTCACTTTGTCTCTCCCAAACAGGTATCATTTAAAATGCTGACAAGTGAGAGAATAGCCAAGCGCGCTTTCTCGATCTGAGCATAGTTCTGTTCAGTTTGCATTAAATGCCATGGATGGAAATGCAAGCGGTTGTCCTTGCTGCATACAGATTGCTTCAAGTCCTGTTTTGCTGGCATCACACTGCAAGGTAATTTCACCATTGACTTTGTAGCACTCCATTGTTGCTACCATTTTATTCACAGAAGATCACATTCGGAGAAAAAAAAAATAGGAAATAACGTTCCTAAATCACTGACGAATCCAACAAATGGTTGCGCGGTTTTTACACATGCTGGTCACTACATCTTTACTCCAACTCTCACCTTACCACAATCCAGGCAAAACATTTTTGCTTTCAGTGGAATTGAATTCGCTCAATGCTATACCAGGAAATGGCTGAAGACACAAATTACTACAACACTAACCAAGCTCTTCCAGTACAGTGACACCAATGACATCCACGGACAATGTGAAAAATTGTCCAGGTATGTCTTGCACACAAAAGCAGGACAAATCCAACATAGCCAATTAACACCACATCAGTCAATGCTTGATCATTAATAAAGTGATGGAAGGGGTCACAACCCTGCTCAGCAATAATCTTTTCAGTGATGCTCAATATGGGTTCAGCCAGTGCCACTCAGTTCCTGACCTCATTACAGCCTTGGTTAAGACATGGACAAAAGACCTAAATTCCAGAGGTGAGGTCAAAGAGGCAGCCATTGACCTCATGACCAAATTCAACTGAGCGTGGCATCAAGCCACCCTAGGCAAAAGTCAATGGAATTCAGCAGAAAATCTCTCCACTAATTAGTTATAGCTGGTTCATAAGGAGTTGGTTGTGGTTGTTGGAGGTCAATCATCTCAGCTCCAGGATATCTCTACAAGAGATCCTCAGGGGAGAGTCCTAGGCCCAAACATCTTCGGCTGTTTCATCAATGACCTTCCCTCCATCATAAGGTCAGAAGTAGGAATATTGGCCGATGATTGCACAGTGTTCAGCACCATTCACAACTCCTCAGATACTGAAGCAGTCCATGTTAAATACAATACAACCTGGACAGGATTCAGGCTTATGCTGACCAGTGGCAAGTAACATTCATACCACAAAATAGCCAGGCAATGAGCATCTCTAATAAGGAATAATCGAACCAACAATGCTGAACATTCAGTGGCATTTCCACCACAGAATTCCCCAGTATTGAGAGTGCTGAAGTTACCATTGACCATAAACTGACCTGGACTGTTATACAAATGCAGTGGCTATAAAACAAGGTCAGAGGCTATGCAAGAACTCAATTCCTGACTCCCCATAGTATGACTACCATCTACAGGGCACAAGTCAGGAGTGTGATGGAATACTCTCCATTTACGTAGATAAGTGTGGCTCTAACAATATTCAAGAAGCTTGACATTGTCCAGGACAAAGTAGCCCACTTGATTGGCACTGCATCCACAAACATCGACTCCCTCCACCACCAACACTCAGTAGCAGCAGTGTGTACTATCTATAAGATGCACTGCTGAAATTTACCAAGAGTCCTTAGACAATACCATAAACCAACACCTCTACCATCCAGAAAGATAAGGGCAGCAGATATATGGGAACACCACAACCTGCAAGTTCCCTACCAAGCCATTCACCATCTTGACTTGGAAACATATCACTGTTCCTCTACTATCTCTGGGACAAAATCCTGAAACTCCCTCCCTAACAGAAGGTGGACTGCGGCAGTTCAAGAAGGCAGTTTCCTAGCACCTTCTCGAAGGCAAATAGGAATCAATGCTGAAACTATGTTCTGAACTTGAGGCATCTTCAACTACACTTTTTTCTTCTTGTTTCATTCTTTTTCTGATCTCAGTTTGTTCTCTGCAGTTCTGTATTGACTCCTTCTTCTGCTTTCAGTTGCTTATCATCAGCTGCTGGCTCTTTAAGAAATAATTTCTTGGTCTTCTTTCCTTTCTTCCCATTTTTTAGTACCTCCTCGGTCAGTGGAGCTACCATTTACTCTGTCGTGTCTTTCAGGTTGGACATCAGGGTAGCTGGATCTCTTTGACAGATTCTGAATTGGTTTCACATGTTCATTTCCTTTCAGATGATATTCGCCAGGAAGATAATCAAAATCTGTAAAAACATTTTGGTAATCTTCAAGGATCTGTTCAGCAACCAATGGCTTAGTGATCTGTGAAATGCTGTCGCTTCTGACACAAGTCGTGTCTTATTTTCGAAAAAAATCAATTTGTTTAGCGATGTTATTGCTTACACCTGGAGCAGGTGGGACTTATATCCAGGCCTCCTGACTCTAAGATAGTGACACTACCACAGCACCACAAAAGCCATGCCGGCTTATTAATGCAAGCTTTAGATTGCTTCAACTGGGGTGAGTGGATTTTGCTTAATATCTGGAGCTGTCAGTTTCACTTCCACTCTGTGAATGAGAATTGCTCCAGCATATCTTCAATCTTGTTAATGTTGATCTCACTTTGTCCACCTCCTGTGTAGTGTAACCCTGTAGGCCTCAATCTGTCCAAGCACCCTAAGATCTGTACATCCTTACTTTTTATGATCTGCCTGTATTGCTTGCAAACAAAGCTTTTCACTGTGCTAAGGTACACATGACAATAAATCAAATCAATCAATCAATCTCACAAAGGGGGCTTCATCTTCAGATCTCCCTCTTGAGCCACTGCACAAGTTGCCGAAGCTCAGGGTGTTCCACAAAGCGCCAGTGTCTATCTGACACTTTACACTCACTTGGTGTTCTCCTTCTGCAATTATCACTTGGACAGTCACATTCCATTGATCACCTTGAGACCTAATTATTGAACGATGTGGAAGAAGATTGATGAGGGCAGAGCAGTAGATGTGAGCTATATGGACTTCAGTAAGGCATTCGACAAGGTTCCCCATGGGAGACTGATTAGCAAGGTTAGATCTCATGAAATACAGGGAGAACTAGCCATTTGGATACAGAGCTGGCTCAAAGGTAGAAGACAGAGGGTGGTGGTGGAGGGTTGTTTTTCAGACTGGAGGCCTGTGACCAGTGGAGTGCCACAAGGATCGGTGCTGGGCCCTCTACTTTTTGTCATTTACGTAAATGATTTGGATGCGAGCATAAGAGGTACAGTTAATAAGTTTGCAGATGACACCAAAATTGGAGGTGTAGTGGACAGCGAAGAGGGTTACCTCAGATTACAACAGGATCTGGACCAGATGGGCCAATGGGCTGAAAAGTGGCAGATGGAGTTTAATTCAGATAAATGCGAGGTGCTGCATTTTGGGAAAGCAAATCTTAGCAGGACTTATACACTTAATGGTAAGGTCCTAGGGAGTGTTGCTGAACAAAGAGACCTTGGAGTGCAGGTTCATAGCTCCTTCAAAGTGGAGCCGCAAGTAGATTTGATAGTGAAGGCAGCATTTGGCATACTTTCTTTTATTGAGTACAGGAGTTGGGAGGTCATGTTGCAGCTGTACAGGACATTGGTTAGGCCACTATTGGAATATTGCGTGCAATTCTGGTCTCCTTCCTATCGAAAAGATGTTGCGAAACTTGAATGGGTTCAGAAAGGATTTACAAGGATGTTGCCAGGGTTGGAGGATCTGAGCTACAGGGAGAGGCTGAACAGGCTGGGGATGTTTTCCCTGGAGCGCCAGAGGTTGAGGGGTGACCTTATAGAGGTTTACAAAATTATGAGGGGCATGGATAGGATAAATAGGCAAAGTCTTTTCCCTGGGGTTGGGGAGGCCAGAACTAGAGGGCATAGGTTTAGGGTCAGAGGGGAAAGACATAAAAAAGAGACCTAAGGGGCAACATTTTCATGCAGAGGGTGGTACGTGTATGGAATGAGCTGCTAGAGGATGTGGTGGAGGCTGGTACAATTACCACAGTTAAGAGGCATTTGGATGCGTACATGAATAGGAAGGGTTTGGAGGGATATGGGCCGGGTGCTGGCAGGTGGGACTAGATTGGGTTGGGATATCTGGTCGGCATAGACAGGTTGGACCGAAGGGTCTGTCTCCACGCTGTACATCTCTATGACTCTATGACTCTAATTAATCAGAATCATCCTCCTGCATCCCTCAGCACCATCTTTAAAGCCGGGCTTTGCTTCTTTCCTGCTAAGTATTCGTGTGTTAAGAGATGCAGCTACTTGTAGTTAATGCACTATTTGCCCCATTTTGGACATTCCCTCTTTTCATTTGTGTCATGTCTGTACAATACTGACAGTCTGCCCTCTGACCCTGATCTTCCTGCTGGTTTGAGGATTGAATGGTATTTTCATGTCCCACAGTTCCTCTGCTCTATTTCTCCCCAGTCAGAGTGTGACCAGTCTAGCACTCACCTGGAATGGATACTGCCTGTCCAGGGGACAATTTTCCTCAGCAGTTACTCTTTCCACACACTTGACTTTTTCCATCTCGATTGACCCTTTCTTGTTCCCTCGTTTCTGGAGAGAAAATAGAGTCAATTAAATTCAAATATATGCTTAACCATATGAGCTCTTAACCTTCTTCCCTCAACGGTGCTGACTCTCTCTCTCTCCTGAAGTTGCTGACTCTCTCTCTCTCTCTCTCTCTCTCACTCTGCCGAAGGAGCTGATTCGCTCACTCTCTCTCCCCTGAAGATGCTGTGTCACTCTCTCTCTCTTTAACCTGAATACGATGACTCTCTCCCCTTCCCTGAAACTTCAGATTGCTTCAGGTTTTCCCTCGGCTTGGAGAATTGATGTTACCTCAGGTCCGTGACATTCTCCTGCAGTGAACCGAGCAGGAATCTGTTGAATTAGGAGTAATATCATGGATACATTCTCTCTTAATCAGTATATCCACCCAACACATGCAAATAACCAAGATCCAAATCATTCTATGCTGCACCCCTTCGTAATACATTGCTTTGTCTAATGTGGGAGAGGAAAATCACTTCCTGGTGAACTGTAAGAATCTCTTGTATTGAACAAGCTTTATTTTGTTGTATGTTCGCAACTAGTTACAAGTTACATTGAGATGATAGACTTTAATCCAGAGGACCAGATGCTGGGTCATTTGAAATCCTAACCTGTTTGCTCACAGCTCCATATGATATCATTAAAGTGGCATTCCTCAGACCTTTATCAGTATGCTAGATATCGTAGATCTCTGATTAATTTACTTGGGTAGGCAACTGCTTCAGATGAGTATTTGGCCCCTTGCTCGTGTCATTGAGGAACTGAACACTCTTTTGAGAAATTGGTTCCTGATAACCAAAGAAGGTATCAGACCACAGCCACTCCTGAAGATCTATACACATACATACATATATACAAGTATACATGTATATATAACATATCTGATTTCACCATCCCCACCCCTTGTCCCCCTTGTGCTACAGCGCCCAGTCTCACAGGCCTGTGGTCTTCCCCAAAGCTTGCTTGCTCAGCTCACACAGAAAAGCCCTTCAGCCTCCTTCAACTTGAAGAGTGTCTGGACTTTGTGCCTGAATTTCAAGGAGCTATGACCAGACTTCAGAAATTGCTTTTTCCTTTGATCTGTGAGGATCCGCAAGCCCTTCAAATCTGGCTGAAAGATACGTGCCAAGAAGAAGAAACAGGAAAAAAAAGAGAAACACTTGGAAATGAAGGGCATAAGACCTGTCTCATTCACGAGATTTGCTGGTCCATCGACAGTTCTGAAGACGAATCATACTGAACCCAAAACATTCATTGTTTTTCTCTCTCCATGCCTGCTGACAGACCTGCTGAGTTTCTCCTGTATTTTCTGTGTGTGGTACTGTTTCTTCCCTCAGGGCACCATGTTCATAATCTCGCCACAGCATTCTCCACTTTTTAGCTGCCTCTGCTAGATTCACCCAACGGAAAATGTTCTTATAAAGTGCCACAGCCTTGTTCCGAGATATGACAGCCAACTCAGTGATGTCCGCACTTACCAATCACTCCCCTTACCATCTATTGTGACAATCTATCACCAGGCCTAGCTTTACAAAGGCTACATTCCTATCCTGGCCTTGCCCAGCCTAACACTTCTATTTCGAACTGGGTTTCCTATATATATTATATATTGATACAATGAAGTCATGGATTTGTTTGTTGAGCTGCTGTTTTGTGCAAACGTCCCATCACCTCGCTAGATGACATCATCAGTGTGTCTTTGTTAAGGTGTTGGTAGTCTGTCCTGTCTGGTATTTATATGTTGCTGTTTGTTGGTACTTCCAGTTCTGTATCTGTGTAGTTTGTATATGGGGTCCAGTCTATTGATTGATTAGATTAGATTAGATTCCCTACAGTGCGGAAAGAGACCCTTTGGTTCTCACCAACCCTCTGAAGAGTAACCCACCCAGACCCATTCCCCTACTAATGCAACTGTCACTGTGGGCAATTTAGCATGGCCAATTCACCTGACCTGAACATCTTTGGATTGTGGGAGGAAACTGGAGCACCCGGAGGAAACCCACGCAGATGTGGGGAGAATCTGCAAACTGAGGCTGGGATCAAACCCGGGTCCCTGGCGCTGTGAGTCAGCAGTGCTAACACTGAGCCACTGTGCCACCCCCAAAGTTCTGGTTGGAGAGCCAAGTTTCAAGGATTTCTCTGGCATGTCTCTGTTTTGCCTATACTTGGATGGTTACATTGTCTCAGTTGAATTTGTGTCCTTCATTGTCAGTGTGGTTGGAAATGAGAGAGTGCAGGTCATGTCTGGCAGTGGTAACCTGATCTTTGTGCACTTGTATGGTCAGTTTTCTTCCTGTTTGTCCTTTGTAATGTTTTTCTCAGTCTTTGCAGGGTGTCTTGTCGATAACGTTCGTCCTGTTGGAAGTGGGTGTCGGGTCTTTAACCTTTGTGAGGAGCTGGTGGAAGGTCTTTACTGATTTGTGGGCCACTAAGATTCCCATTATGAAATAAAATATGACAGAGATATTAGAAATGATAACAGAAACTGCTGGAAACATTCAACAGGCCGAGAGAATCTGTGGGGACAGAAATAGAGTTAATATTTCAAGCTCGAAACACTGGCATGGTTTCTCTCATCAAAGACTAAATAATTGGAGCAGGAATAGCCTACTCAGCCCATCAAGCCAGATCCATCATACAGGGCAGGTGATGGTCTAAGTGGTACTGTCACTGGACTGACAATCCACAAACACAGATAACATTCCAGGTTCAAATCCTGCCACGCCAGATGATAGAATTTGGGTTCAACAAAAATTTGGAATTAACAGTTTGATGATGACCGTCAATGCCGATTGTCGAGGGAAAAACCCAACTGTTATACTAATCCCTTTAGGGAAAGAAACTGCCATCTTTACCTGGGCTGGATTACATGTGAATGCAGATCCACAGCAATGTAGTTAACTCTCAATTGTTCTCTGGGCATCCACATCCCATGAACAAATTAACTTTTAAAAATTACAATCATGTTCGATCTGATTGTGATCTTAACTCCACGTACCTGCCTAAGCCCTTCTCAATCAAAAATCTCTCTAACTTGGCTTTGATGATGTCTTCTAGAGAAAGGAATTCCAAACACAACATCCCTCTGAGAGAAGGAATGCCTTTTCATCTTTGTCCTAAATGGTGAAAGTATTAACTTCAGAGAAGCTAGAGAGACTCGGATTGGATAACCGCTGAGAGGCTTGTTGGGCTGAAAGACATTCCAGCATCTCGGAGTGGGGGAGGGAGTCTATGGAGGGATTTGTAAACGAGGATGAGGAGAAGTTTAGCATCAGATCATTGCAGTTCAGAGAACACAGAGGGTGATCGGAGGGTGGGATCTGGTGTCAGTTAAGACACAGGCAGCAGAATTTTGCTTACCTTAAGCTTACAGAGGGTAGGAAGTGGGACACTTGGCACTATTTGAATGTGCTGACCTGACAAATCAGGGCTAGCAATCTCTGACTCAGCACATCACAAACGGAGTGCACCACAACGGGCTTAGATTTTTATCTCAAGTCCTCAGCAATCAGAATTAATCAAGATATTTTGGGTGACTAATGGATTCTTAACCCCATTAGGTGCTCCAAACTTAGTGCACAATTGAGGAACAGGCACCAACATTCAATGTTGTCCAATTTTGTTGCCTTTGTTCCTTTCCCTCAGCCACAGAAAAGTTGTGTATAGTGTTTTGGACCTCTGGATATTGAGATGCTGTCCTGCTCCCTTAGCAGGAGCACTGCCCAAGTGCTGTGCCTTCAGCATCAATTCCTGCTCTGTCGTGAGCAGCTGAATCACCACAAGCTGAAGAGAAACGAAGGGATAAAACTTCAGCCAGTTAAAATTCAGGGCACATAGCTGGTGATTGTGTGGATTGGCTGAGATTTCCATCAAGACTGTGAACCCCCCCCTCCCCACAATGAATAATTCAAGATCACCTAACAAACCACAGTGATGCAGAGGGCAGAAAGTGATTACATAGAACTGATGCCCCAATTGGACTTGAAAGCTGCATTTTCACAGAATCGCATCAACCTCAGATGCGCCTAAGAACGGCAGCGGATTGAAAATGCAAAACATCTAGCCCTCACTTCGGGTAGTTTCTGTTTTACCAGGACAAAGCAGCCCGCCTGATTGGCACCACGTTCACCATCTTAAACATCGACTCTCAAAACCATCACCAATGCTCCTTAGACAGCATCTTCCAAAACAACAACCACTTCCAACCAGAAGGAGAAGGGCAGCAGATACATGGGAACACCACTGCTTTCAAGTTCCCTTCCAAGCCACATACCATCCTGACTTAGAAATATATTACCATTCACTCACTGTCGCTAAGTCAAAATCCTGGAATTGTGGGTCAATCTACAGCATGTGGACTGCAGCAGTTCAAAAAGGCAGATCACTATCACCTTCTCAAGGGCAACTAGAGATGGGCAATAAATGATAGTGATATCCATGTTTCACGACAGAATAAAAAACACTCTTGCTACTCACAAACTACCTGCTGAACAGCATTGCTCCAGTTAATAGCTAGGCTTCAGGTGTATCAGAAACCACTAAAAATAGACACTTACCATTCGTTCACTGTCATATTCATAATAGGAGATTTTGGTGTCAGTCAGGATGAATAATCTCTCCTTGTAGTTGAGAGGTGATGTCTTTTTCTTCTGCTGTGATCTCTTAATGAACACCTCCTCCATGAGTACCTTTGATGGGAGCAGACAACCACTGAGAGATCCTGTCAGAGAGAAACAGGGGGAAGGAAACGTCAAGGACACGGAAAAATGGGAGTAGAAACAGATGAATTTGATCCATGAATGCCAATCATCTCGCCCTCCCCTAATTCGAGGACAGTCCAGTGATGCCTGGAAGACTCTTTACAAGACTCATTTACAACTGACTTTGAACACTAACTTTAATTCATAGGTCAGTTAGCTCAGATGGTTAGAGCGTGGCGCTAATAAAGTCAAGGTGTAAGTTCAATCCCCACACTGACCAAGTGCGTTGTTGAAATTTGAAAGTCATGCCTTCCACACTTGCAGGGTATGCATTTGTCCTTGCATTTCTTTGTAGGTGACTAGGTGGTTAGCACTGCTGCCTCACAGCGCCAGGAAACCAGGTTCAATTCCTGCTTCGGGCGACTGTCTGTGTGGAGCTTGCACAATCTCCCAGTGTCTACGTGGATTTCCTCCCATGGTCCAAAAATGTGCAGGTCGGGTGAATTGACCATGCTAAATTACCCATGGTGTTAGGTGCATTAGTCAGGGGTAAATATAGGGTAGGGGAATGGGTCTGGGTGGGTTACTTTTTGGAGGGTCGGTGTGGGTCACGTGGTTTGTTTCCATACTGTAGGGAATCTAATCTAATCTACTTCAATCATTGGGTCAGATCATTGAGTGACCTAGAATTGCACCATTCTAAATGATGGGAACAGGATTTCCAATCAACCTACTCCTACTGCATTCTGGGAAAACATAGTAAAAATCAGATACACAGGCTCATTAGCCAATAGGAGTGGGTTTTCCCCAGCTGGCGCAGTAATAATAAGGATATGAGGGATGATGCGAGGAGATAGGTGTCATATGCTGCAGTATCATTTACTGGTGGCTTGTGGTGACAGCAATCTCCTTTCTGTTCTCTTAAAACAAAATATTACCAGGTTAAATAGGCCCTACTGGTGCACTGTAATAGAAAGAAAATCAAACAACTAATGGAAACTTACAGAACTCCAAATGAAACTTTTCAAAATCAAATCAAAATATTATTATCTGGGGTGATGATACACTTCAGACCCTATGGTGCCCACTCACCTCTAAAGGTCCCTGTTGTGCTGGTGTACTGCATGCTCCATCTCAATGGCTACCCGAATGCAACATAACCATGGAAGGGGGTTAGATAGTTCATACAATCACCTCCTTCATGATCTACAGCCTGGACCTGTTGATGATCACTTTGGCCAGGGCAGGAGCAGACCCATAAGGAAGCCTTTGAATCTGTCCATGGACTCTCTAAATCCTGCTTTCAGTGATAAGTATAATGGTCTTTCAAATTAGCAGTGGCAGAACATGTAAATTATCAAGCCTTAGCAAGAATAGGCATTTGCCTTACACAGCAAGGTACTGTTTGCTGCATTAAAGCAATGGGTGTAAGCTACATTAGCTAGTTAGGTATAATTATAATTTCTATCAGAACCCGGAGATGACAAGTCTGTCTCCACAGAAACCTCGTTTCTTCTCCACCTACAGACTTTCACCATCCATGGGTGGAGCTATATGAAACTTCAAAGTTAACTCTTTCAGAACAATTACCTTACAAAACAATGGGATCAACTGGGAGACCACAACTGTGTATCCTGGCAGTATAGCTGTCAAAGGAATTGGAATCCACTGCAAGGGAGCACAGTATGTGGGATGGGCCAAAGCTGAGGGCCAAAGGTAACAGTATAAAAGTAGTGGAGAGCTTAAGGAACTGGGTGGCAAGGTAGGGTTGGGTGCCAATGGAATGCTTGACACCATGGCTAATGATGGCGTCATAAAGATAAGTTTATGACAAGGAAGAGGAGGTAACCAAGGCTGGATCACTGAGGGACTGCAGAACGGAAGAGGTCAGTTGTTCCTGGAGACTATGTCCTGTCAGATCGTATGGAGTGGTTGGACCGGCAATTAGAGGCAATGAGGAACTTACAGGAATCAGAAAGTTGGCAGTTTCAGGAAGGTGGAAACACCGCAGATATAATCAGGTAGATGGGCGACCATAAGGAAAGGGTGTAGAAGTAGGCAGGTAGATGGATGACTGTGAGGAAAGGTTGTAGAAGTAGGCAGGTAGATGGGTGACTGTGAGGAAAGGTTGTAGAAGTAGGCAGGTAGATGGGTGACCGTGAGGAAAGGTTGTAGAAGTAGGCAGGTAGATGGGCGACCATAAGGAAAGGTTGTAGAAGTAGGCAGGTAGATGCTGTTGAAAATGTGTTGCTGGAAAAGCGCAGCAGGTCAGGCAGCATCCAGGGAACAGGAGAATCGACGTTTCGGGCATAAGCCCTTCTTCAGGAATGGCTTATGCCCTAGGCAGGTAGATGGGTGACTGTGAGGAAAGGTTGTAGAAGTAGACAGGGTAGTACAGGAGTCTCCTTTGGCTACTTCCATCGCAAACAAATATGCAGTTTTGGAAAAGATAGCAATGACAGCCAGGTTCCTGCTACCGAGGCTGGCTCTACTGTAAAGAAGGGTATGTCAGGTTCTAAGCGATCGATTGTGATAGGGGATTTTCGAGTCTGAGGCACAGACAGACATTTCTGCAGCTGACAGCAAGACATCAAAGTGGTGTGTTGCCTCCCTGGTGCCAGGATCAAGGATATCTCGGAATAGGCCCAAAATATTCTGAAAGGGGAGGGACCAGCAATGTAGACATTGGTGTCAATGATATAGGTAGAGAAAGGGAACAAGGTTCTGAGGAGAGAATGTAGGAAATTAGGCAGGTGGTTAAAACATAGGCCCTCGTGAGTAGCAATATCTGGAGTACTCCTGGTTCCATGTGCTAATGGGGGTAGGAATAAGAGGATAGGACAGATGACTGTACAGCTATGGAGCTGATGTGAGTGGCAAGGATTCACAATTTTAGACCATTGGGATCCCTTCTGGGGTAGAAATGACCTGCAAAAGAAGGACAGATTGCTGAATTGGAAGAGGACCATTATTCAGGTGGGAGATTTGCTTGTACCACTTGGGAGTATGGAAGCTCGTAAGACTGTGGGGCCCAAAGAGATAGTGAGAAAAGAGATAAGTCTAAGGCTGGTACAGTAGATAAGGGGATCAAGTTAAATAGACAAGGCAAGCAGGAGCATAGTAGAGAATAAGTTAAGACTGATAAATTAAGCTGCATTTGTTTCACTGCGAAAGGACAGGTAAGACAGATGAACTTAGGGCATGGTTAGAAACATGGGATTGGGATACCATAGCTGTTACAGAAATGTGGCTCAAGAAGGGGCAGGACTGACAGATTAATCTTCCACAGTATAGATGTTATAGGAAGGATAGAAAAGGGGCCAAGAGAGGAGGTTGAGTGGCATTTTTGGTTAAAAGGATAACATTTTAGCTGTACTTAGAAAGATAGTCCTGGGAGTAAATCCAGTGATATTATTTGGGTGGAACTGAAAAATAAGAAAGAGATGATCACCTTAATGTTATAAGCCTATAAAT
Source organism: Chiloscyllium plagiosum (assembly GCF_037043375.1). NCBI lineage: Eukaryota > Metazoa > Chordata > Chondrichthyes > Orectolobiformes > Hemiscylliidae > Chiloscyllium > Chiloscyllium plagiosum. Next base: position 86,786,485 of record NW_028270149.1, on the reverse strand, counting down.
TGAGAAGCAAATATGTAAGGAGATCTCAGGTATCTGTAAGAATAATAGGGTTTTAATGGTAGGGGATTTTAACTTACCAAACATAGACCAGGACTGAAAATGTGTTGCTGGAAAAGCGCAGCAGGTCAGGCAGCATCCAGGGAACAGGAGAATCGATGTTTCGGGAATCCTTCCTGAAGAAGGGCTTATGCCCGAAACGTCGATTCTCCTGTTCCCTGGATGCTGCCTGACCTGCTGCGCTTTTCCAGCAACACATTTTCAGCTCTGATCTCCAGCATCTGCAGACCTCACTTTCTCCTCATAGACCAGGACTGCCAATGTTAAGGGCTTGGATGGAGAGGAATTTGTTAAGAGTATAGAAGAAAGTTTTCTGACTTGATATGTAGGTGTACCCATTAGAGAAGGATCAAAACTTGACCTTCTCTTGGGAAATAAGGCAGGGCCAGTGACTGCGGTGCCAGTGGGGAAGCACTTTGGGGCAAATGACCAAAATCCAATAGTTTTAAAATAGCCATAGAAAAGGGTAGATCTGATCTAACAGTTAAAGTTCTAAATTGGAGGAAGACCAAATTAGGCAGAAACTATCAAATTTCGAAAGTTGATTGGGAGTGGCTGTTCGCAGATAAAGGAATGGTTTGAAAGTGGGAGGCCTTCAAAAATGCGAAAACAGGAATTCAGAGACAGTATGTTCTTGTTAGGGTGAGGAATAAAGTGATAAGTGTAAGGAATATTGAAGGACAAGAGAAATTGAGGCTCTAGTCAAGAAAAAGAAGGAGGCTTATGACAGGTATAGACAATTGGGATTGAGTGAATCCCTATAAGGGCAGTCGGGGCATACTCAAGGGTGAAACCAGGAGGGCACAAAAGGGTCATGAAATAGGTATGGCAAATAGGGTTAAAGAGATTCCAAAGAGCTTCTATAAGTACATGAAGGGCAAAAGAGTAACTGTTGTGGTTCTGTTCGCCGAGCTGGAAGTTTTTGTTGCAAACGTTTCGTCCCCTGGCTAGGCGACATCATCAGTGCTTGGGAGCCTCCTGCGAAGCGCTTCTTTGATGTTTCCTCCGGTGTTTATAGTGGTCTGTCCCTGCCGCTTCCGGTTGTCAGTTTCAGCTGTCCGCTGTAGTGGTTGGTATATTGGGTCCAGGTCGATGTGTTTGTTGATGGAGTTTGTGGATGAATGCCATGCCTCTAGGGGCCACAAACGCCATCAACAAACACATCGACCTGGACCCAATATACCAATCACTACAGCGGACAGCTGAAACTGACAACCGGAAGCGGCAGGGACAGACCACTATAAACACCGGAGGAAACATCAAAGAAGCGCTTCGCAGGAGGCTCCCAAGCACTGATGATGTCGCCTAGCCAGGGGACGAAACGTTTGCAACAAAAACTTCCAGCTCGGTGAACAGAACCACAACAACGAGCACCCGAGCTACAAATCTTTGCACAAACTTTAAAAGAGTAACTAGGTCGAGAATGGAGCCTCTTAAAGGTTATGGAACCACAGAAGATAGGTGAGATAATAAATTAATATTTCATATCAATATTTACTGTGGAGAAGGATTTGGAAGCTAGGGAACTTGAGGAAATAAACAGTGATGGCTTGAAAAGTGTTGTATAAAGGTGGATAAATCCCCTTGGACCTAATCAGATGTATCGCAGAACTTTGTGGGAATCTAAGGAAGAGATTGATGAGCCCCTTGCTCAGATATTTGTATCATCAGAAGGTATAGGTGAAGTGCCAGAAGAGTGGAGGGCGTCTAATCTGGTGTCACTATTTAATGAAAGTTGGTGAGGAAACATCAGGGAATTAGACCTTGACATCAGTTGTTGGAGGGGATTCTGAGGGACAAGATTTACCTGTATTTGGAAAGGTACAAACTGATTAGGCACAGTCAACATAGCTTTGCGCATGGGCAATCATACCTCACTAACTTGACTGAGTCTTTTGCAGATGTGACAAAGAAGATTGCTGAAAGCTGAGCAGATGTTTATATGAACTTCAGCAAGGCGTTCAACAAGGTTCTGCATAGCAGACTGGTTGGCAAAGTTAGATCACGTGGAATCCAGTGGGTTTAGCCAATTGGATATAAAATTTGTTTGAAAGTCAAAAACAGAAGGTGATGGTAGAGGATTGATTATCAGATTGAGGCCTGTGACAAGTGATGTGTCGTAAGTATCGGTGCTGGGTCCACTGCTTTTTGTCAGTTATATGAATGATTTGGATGTGAATATAAGAGATATGGTTAGTAAGTTTGCAGATGACACCAAAATTAGTGGTGTAGCGGACAGTGAAGAAGAGTATCTCAAAGTACAACGGGACCTTGATCAGATGGGCCAATCCTCTGGGGAGTGGTACATGGAGTTTACTTCAGGTAAATGTGAGGTACTACATTATGGAAAGCAAACCACGCCAGGAATTATACACTTCATGGTCGCATCCTGGGGAGTGTTGCAGAAAAAAAGAGACATTGGGTACAGGTGCATAGTTCTTTGAAAGTGGAGTCGCAAATAGACAGGGTGGTGAAGAAGGTGTTTGGCACACTTGTCTTCATTGGTCAGAACATTGAGTATAGAAGTTGAAGTGTCACGTTGCAGATCTCAGGACATTGGTGGGACCACTTTTACAATATTGAATTCAATTCTGGTCTCCCTGCTGTAGGAAAGATGTTGCTAAACTTGAAAGGGTTCAGAAAAGGATGTTACCAGGATTGGAGGATTTGAGCTATAGGGAAAGGCTGATTAGGCTGGGGCTTTTCTCCCTGGAGTGTTGGAAGCTGAGGGGTGATGAAACAGAGGCTTATAAAATCATGAGGGGCATGATAGGTTTTTCCCAGGGTAGGGGAGTCCAAAACTAAAAGGCATGGGTTTAAGGTGAGAGAGATAAAGTTTAAAAGGAATCAAAGGCATAACATTTTCACACAGATGGTGATGCATGTATGGAATGAGCTACCAGATGAGGGTGGTGGAGGCAGGTAAAATTCCAACATTTAAAAGGCATTTGGATGGATACGTGAATAGGAAAGGTTTAGAGTCATATGGCCCAAATGCTGGCAAATGGGATTAGATTAGTTTAGGATAGCTAGTCAGCATGGACAAGATGGATTGAAGGGTCTTTTTCCATGCTGTACATCTCTATGACTCGATGAGATTGAGATAGCTGACAGCATAACTGGATGGTGGCGTGAAGATACGGGGATAATAGGAAGGAAAGTTTGATGGAGTGATATGCGTAAGGCATTCTAGGACTAGAGGAGGTGACAGAAGGAAGGGGCGAAAATATGACAAGGTACTTAAAAAAATTATCAATTTAAATAATAAACTTAAGCCAAGGAAAGTCAGCAAGGATAGGGGTGATGGATGATCAGAACTTGTTTTTGAGTTGGTTTACTAGTAGCATTGTTTTGAGTGAACTGATAACTATGATCTAAAGAGGTAGAAGGCCATCTTGTTGGGATAATGTTGACATATTTGTGTCAGGAGGAACTAAACTGAGGATGAGGATTTCAGCAGCAGAGGAGCTGAGGCAGGAAGAGAGATGGGGAATATCAGAGAAATGGAAGTGGGTGCAAAGTCTTTGCAAAAGAGAAGGTTTTGAAATGGCAGCCCATCTCATCTCATCTCAGGGTCAAATATGACACTGAAGTTGCAAACTATCTAGTTCTGTTGGAGACATGAGGCTGGAAAAAAGGAGATTGGGGGGGGACCTGATTGAGGTCTACAAAATCATGAAGGGTATAGACAGGGTAGATAGAGATAAGCTTTTTCCCAGGGTGAGGGATTCAGAGGTCATGCGTTCAAGGTGAGAGGTGACAAGTTTAAGGGGGAGATACACGGCAAGTACTTTACACAGAGGATGGTAAGTCTTAGTGATGCATGAGAATTCCTATTAGCATGGCATTCCAACCAGAACTCTGTCAACCAACCCATCGAGTTAGACCCCATCTACCACCCCCTGAGAAAAAGAACAGGAAGTGACTTCACCAGAGGAAATAACATCACCACAGGAAATGACATCACCAACCCAAAGAAACCAAAACATATAAATAGAAAGCAGGGATTTTCAGCAGTGCTTCGCCTGAGGCCCACTGAAGATGTTACATAGTAGGGTGATGAAACGTCTGGAAATGAACCTTCCAGCTCAGTGAGCGAACCTACATCCAGACGGTGGTAGGTGTCTGGAACGCGTTGCAAGCAAAGGTAGTAGAGGCAGGTACTGTAGATTCATTTAAGGTGCGTCTGGACAGATGCATGAGTAGGTGGGGAGCAGAGGGATAAGGATGCTTAGGAATTGGGCGATAAGTTTAGACAGTGGATTTGGATCGGCTCAGACTTGGAGGGCCGAAGGACCTGTTCCTGGGCTGTAAATTTTCTTTGTTCTTTGTTCTTGTTCTGGAAGGCCATGTGGAAATTATGGTGTGGATACTAAAAAAAAACAAAGAACTGTGGATGCTGGAAATCAGAAACAAAATCAGAAATTGCTGAAAAATCACAGCAGGTCCAGCAGCTGTGGCAGGAAGCAGAGTTAATGCTTCAGGTCCAATGACCTTTCCTCAGAAATGTCTCTTCCCCCTGAAGGCATTGACTCTTTCTCTCCTCTGGGTGCTGACTCTCTCTCTCTCTCTTCCCCACTCCCCATTGAAGTTGCTGATTCTCTTTCTCTCTCCTGAAGGGGTTGATTCTGGTCTAGGGTCCATTTGCAAAGGTTAATTTCGCCTCTGTGTGATCTGTTGAAGATAACGTTCTTTAAGCTTGAACTTACTGACTGATTGCTAATGGAACAATAATCATGGGGAACATCATGCCAACCCACAGGAATACTCTCTCACTGAGGTTTGTTTCTTTACCATAGTCAGCACAGCTTAGAGCAGCTAACAGCACATTCCTGATTGAATCCCTTGTGACATTGTCTAGAATCAGAGCTCTGCAGTGACCCTAGGCTACCCTCTGAGTCCAGGGGTTGTGGCTTCAAGTCCCACTCTGGAAACACCCAATCTCTGCTGACATACCGGGGAAGTACTGAGGGAGAGCTGCTCTGTTTGAGTGTCACTTTTATAACCAATGAGATAATAAACTGAGGCCCTATTTCAGGTGAATGGCATCAGGGGAGTTGCTTTCATGGCACAGTGGTTCAGTGGTTAGCATTGCTGCCTCATCGCCCCAAGGACCCGGTTTCGAATCCAGCCTCGGGCAACTGTCTGTGTGGAGTTTGCATGTTCGCCCTGTGTCTACGTGGGTTTCCTCCGGCTGCTCTGGTTTCCTCCCACAGTCCAAAAATGTGCAGCTCAGGTGAATTTGCCAAGCTAAATTGCCCATAGTGTTAAGTGCATTAGTCAGAGGGAAATGTAGGGGAATGGGTCTGGGTGGGTTACTCTTCGGAGGAATGGTGTGGACGTGTTGGGCCAAAGGGCCTGTTTCCACACTGTCAGGATTCTATGGATTCTCTGGATGTCCAAGCCAATCCATGAGTCTACCAAGGCTGAGTCCTCAGCATACTCTTCCACAGTGGTTGGACGTGGACAACGTCGGCTCGGCAGGAGAAAATGTCAAATAGTTTCTTTCCTCACAGAGCTCCTGGAGTGTATTAATTCCAACACCATACATTCAGTACTAAACCAGTGAAGTCTGTGTTGCCTCTGCCATATTTATTAGTCAGATGAAACCATTTCTCCAAAGATCTTATATAAAGTCAATTCGCACTAGGTCATGACCCTGTGAACACTGTCAACTGAGAGACAGCCAGTGGCAACATCTCAAGGACAAGCTTTGGAAGAGCAAACGAGAACTGAAAGGGTCATTGGCCAAAAAGCAGCTCAGAGAAAAGAGGAGCCAGAAAATCCTCCACCTTCTCAACCCACACTCTCCCTCTTCAGCAAACATGGCGAAGATGGCCAAGCTAAAGAGTGGAGTCTGAGACACCAAAGTTCAGCACCACAGAGCAAAGCATGCCTCACAAGATGGAAGATGTCCAGAGGTTGCAAGGCCCTGACCAGCATAACAACATGTGAGATCTTGCTTTGTTAAAGTTGGCTGTCAATTTATTCTATTATAATAGTAAAAACACTTGATAAGTGTTCCTTATTGAGTCATTGACTGCTTTTATGAGGAAAGGCTAGACAGGCTAGAAGAATTCAGAAGAGTGAGAGGCGACTTAGTTGAAGCATGTAAGATCCTGAGGAGACTTGACTGGGTGCATGTGGAAAGGATATTTCCTCTTTTGGGAGAATTTGGAACTAGGAATCAGAGTTTAGGGATGCCCATTTAAAACAGAGATGAGGAAACATTGTTTCTGTCAGAGGGTTGTGAATCTTTGGAATTCCCTTTCTCAAAAAAAGCAGTAAATTCAGAATCTTTAATTTTTCTTTCTGCAGAGGTAGATAGAGTTTTGATTATCAAGTGGGTAAAAGATTATTGGGATTTGCAGGAATGTAGAGTTGAGATTAAAATCAGATCAGCCATAATGTTAATGAATAGCCGTGCAAGCACAAAGGCTGAGGGGCCTACTCCTGTACCTTGTTCATATCTTCCACTGGTTGTGTCTTTGGGATCATTTGGAAAGGTGAAGCGTTCTGTTAAAACACAGTTGGTAATTTTGCAAGAAAATACGTTCGGCTCATTTGACCCTGCTGCGTTGAATGAATTCTCTCTTCACTTCACTGGGCCCATTTTCCAATAACCGAGTGAACTTTCAAAAGTACAGACAGCTCTTACTCACGTGCAGGAGTTGCTTCCTCTTTTTATTCATCTATGTAAAATCATTTCAAGTTGCATTGCTGACCTTCCTGATTTGCTTCCTGTCAGCCACACAAAGGTCACCAACTGCCCCTCAGCTGTGTACAAGCAACACCTGCAGCCTGACTCACCAGAGCTACGGCACAGGCACATCGAGCAGCTACTGTTATTGCGAATCATCCTGATCATTATCCCTTCATCCATTATCAGGCAAGCTCCACAAACAATCAGAAAAAAGTAATGTAAGAATTATGAAGAGGAGTAGGCCATTCTACCTCTCAAGCCTGCTCCACCTTTTAATCCGATCATAGCTGATCTCATCTTGGCCTCGAATCCATTTTCCTACCCGCTTCTCATAACCATTCAACCTGTGACCAATTAAAAATGTCCATCTCTCCTCCTTAAATTTATTCAGTATTCCGATGTGCACCGCATTCTGGGATACTGAATTCCACAGATTCACAGCCCTACGAGAGAAGTCATTTCTCCTCATCTCTGTTTTAAATCTGCTTACCCTTATCCTAAATTTACGACCTCTCTCTTCTAGATTATCCCACATGAGGATTCATCCTCTCTATGCTGAGTTTGTCAGCCCATTAAGCATCTTATCTACCTCAATGAGATCTTCTCTTATTCTTCTAAACTCACGAGACTGTCGGCCTAAACTACCAATCTCTCTTCAAAAGACAAACCTCTCAATTCTGGAGTCAATCCAGTGAACCCTCTATAAACTGCCTCCAGTATAATTACATCCATACTCAAATAAGGGGAGAATGGTGCTGGGGAAGCACAGCCGGTCAGGCAGCATCCAAGAAGCAGGAGAGTCTATGTTTCGCGCTTCATCAAGAATGGGGGGTGTGGCACAAGGAGGCTGAGAGATAAATGGGAGAGGGGTGGGGCTGAGGAGAAGGTGGCTGGGTAGATGAAGGTGGGGATGAAGGTGACAGTTGGAGTGGAGGGTGGAGCGTGGAGTGGATAGGTGGGAAGAAAGATGGGCAGGTAGGACAGTTCAAGAGGATGGTGCCCGATTTGAAGGTTGGATCTGGGATAAGCTGGGGGGAAGGGAACTGGGAAAATTGGTGAAATTCACATTGATCCCATATGGTTTTGGGGGTCCCAAGGCAGAAGATGAGGCGTTCTTCCTCCAGGGTGGCTAGAGTTTGGCAGTGGAGGAGGCCCAGGGCCGCATGTCCTTGGCGGAGTGGGAGGGGGAGTTAAAATGTTCAGCCACAGGATGGTGAGGTTATTTAGTGCGCGTGTCCCAGAGATGTTCTCTGAAGTGGGACACATGCACTAAACAACCCCACTACCCTGTGGCTGAACACCTTTACTCCCCCTCACACTCCTCCAAGGACATGCAAGTCCTGGGCCTCCACCACCTCCATACTCTAGCCACCCGACGCCTGGAGGAAGAACGCCTCATCTTCCACCTTGGGACCATTCAACCACACGTGATCGATGTGGATTTCACCACTTTCCCCATTTCCCCACTTATCTCAGATCCAATTTCAGCACCGCCCTCTTGAACTGTCCCACAGTCTATCTTCCCTCCCACCTATACACTCTAACTTCCTCTCTGACCTGTCACCACCACCCCCACCCTTCATCTACCTATCGCATTCCCAGCAACCTCCCCAAGCTCAACCCCCTCCCATTTACCTCTCAGCCCCATCCTCCCTCCAATACTTGATGAAGAGCTTATGCTTGAAACATTAACTCTCCTGCTCCTCAGATGCTGCCTGATCGACTGTGCATTTCTAGCACCACACTCTTTGATCTCCAGCGTCTGCAGTCCTCAGTTTCTTCAAGTAAGGGGACCTAAACTGTAGGCCATACTCCAGGTATAGTCTCACTACTGCCTTGTACTCTACTTTTATAATCTGTTCCTTTGACAATAAATGCCATTTTCCTTTCTTATTTTCTGCTGTACTTGCATACTAGTTTTCAGTGTTTCAGGGCACCTAGATCCCTCTGCACCAAAACAGTCTGAAGTTTCTCTCTATTTATGCAATTAAATTGCCTTTCTTTTCCTCCAATAAAAATGGATAACCTCACACTTATCCACATTAAACACCATTTGCCAAATTTTGGACTATTCCACTGATCTATCCAAATCCAGATATGGTTTCTTATTTTTTTCACTGCAGCTTACTTTCCTACCTATTTTCATGTCTTCTGCAAATTTGGCGACAGTATGTCTGCATCCAAGTCAATAATGTAGATTGTAAATAATTGGGGCCTGAGGACCGAATACAAAAAAAAATGAATGGAAGTGCTGGTGTTGGATTGGGGTGGACAAAATTAAAAACCACACAACAAACAAAAAGTGAAAGAAGACAAATGAAAAAGGAGAAAGGAAAATAAACGTAGGGAAAGGAAAGACAAAAAGAGAGAAAGAAAAAAGAGTCGAAAGAAGATGAGAAACCATGTATGTGTGTGTGGATAAGGTCCAGAACTGCAATAGTTTGTTTGAATTCTTTCTTTAGAAAATGGACGTTTGCTGGATTTTAAAATGGCTGCTATTGAACACAGAATGAGCAAGTTGACTGCTTTCAAATTTCTACCAAATATCAGGACAAAAGCAAATATTGCCTCCTGAAATGTGACAATCTGTGTATGGGGGGAGCATTCGAGCCAAGCCAACATGAAAGATCTGGAGCCGGAATTGCTACCTTAGCTAGTTCTGAGCGAAGAAACTATGACAACTCATTATCAATTAGCTTGGTGCAAATGTTCCATAGTGATATGCTATAAAACACAATGGTGTCTCATGATAGAGCAGCAAAACTACCTCAGTAGCTGATTGCATTACCAAAAGCCCCAATAATCTGATTGAAACTTCTGTGAATCTAAAGCTTCGATGGTCAGCCTGCTTAGAACACCTAAAGGGTAAGATAAAAATAGGTTTAGCTAAATGGCTGTCTCTAATCTCAATGACCCTCAACATTTGATTCCATTTGTTTCTGAAAGGAAGGTTCTGTACATGGGGTAAGTTGGTTCACAGCTTACAACTACGACACCTTTATCGGCAACTTGACTGTGACTCAACTCTTAAAATGGAGATATCTGTGCACAGCCAATGGACAACCTCAACTGGGCATTGATTTACTACAAAGTCTTATTCAAGAGAACTCATTCCAATACCCATGATTTGAAGGAATTTGTAAATTCTTCCTTTCCCATTAATGTGTGTGAATGTGTATTACGAACTGTTACTCTGGGTTTTCAATGCAATACAAACCCTTTTAGATTACTTACTTTAGATTACTTACTTACAGTGTGGAAACAAGGAAGATTTGGAGAAACACATCACCACATCTTTTAAATGAGGAAAAAGAGAAAACAAATTAAAGATAATCCCTGTTACAGACAGGAAATGTGGATTAGATTACTTACAGTGTGGAAACAGGCCCTTCAGCCCAACAAGTCCACACCGACCCGCCGAAGCGCAACCCACCCAGACTCATTCCCCTACATTTACCCCTGCACCTAACACTACGGGCAATTTAGCATGGCCAATTCACCTGACCTGCACATTTTTGGACTGTGGGAGGAAACCGGAGCACCCGGAGGAAACCCACGCAGACACGGGGAGAATGTGCAAACTCCACACAGTCAGTCGCCTGAGGCGGGAAATGAACCCGGGTCTCTGGCACTGTGAGGCAGCAGTGTTAACCACTGTGCCACCGTGCCTCCCACCAATGGATGGAAATAATAACTGAATTCACGTCTTGCTCTTGACCATAATACTATGACAGAGAAACAGAGAAACCACATTGTTCTGGACTACATTATCTATATGTGAAATTAATCAAATTGGTTTCCCTGGAATGGACTCTGACACTGCGTTCCACTCAAGCTTCAGGCATGGTCATGCTGACAGGGTGGGTTCACTCCAGCTCTCTCTGGGGCGGAGGCAATCATATCATTCATCTGACATTATGTGTTTGTGTTGCTGTGGTTTTCTCCAGCACAGATTCTAATCTACTGTTCTACCATGCAGCACTCTTTCAACACTGTGTCTCTGACAGTGCAGCACCCTTTCAATACAGATCTCCTGACAGTACTGCATTCCCTCAGTACTAACACTCTAACCGGGCAGCATCCCCTCAGTATTAACCCTCTGACAGTGCGGCAGTCACTCAACACTGACTTTTTGATAGTGCAGCACTCACTAAGTACTAACCCTTTTCAGTGGAGCACCCCCTCAGTACTGATCGTCTTTCTGCATTTTTCAGAGTTCTGAGAGAAATGTCCGACAACGCAGTTCTCCCTCAGTATTGACATCTGACAGTGCAGCACTCCCCCAATACTGTTCCATTGACAGTGCAGCACTCCTTCAGCACTTACCCTTAGACAATGCAGCACTCCTTCAGTACTGACCCTGTAACAGTGCTGCACTCCCTCAGTACTGACCCTGTAACAGTGCTGCACTCCCTCAGTACTGACCCTCTGACAGTGCAGCACTTCCTCAGCATTGACCCTCTGCCTCATTTTTCACAGTTCTGAGAAAAATATCTGTGAGTTTTTGAAGAGAATCTTTCTAAAATACCAGAAAGAAAATCCCCCATAGTCAGCAACGCACCTGGACAGCCGTGGGGTGAATGTACTGCTGTCTAAGCAGTACAAATACCATGGAAAAAACAAATTTCTGGTCCAGCAATTCATTGAATGGAATCTTACAGAATGCCATTTAGCACACTGAGCCTGTATTTGCTGGAGAAAAGTCATATTACCCAATCCAATGTTGTATTTGTAAGACTGAATGATGCCACTTTCACCTGCTAGTTGGTCACTTTCAGCACTTTGCTTGCACTCCACTTTGACTCTCGTAGAGTCATGGATTCTACTCCCAGTCCCGAAAGGCCCAGGCCAGATTTGGAGTCGAGCAAGCCAGTTCACCCCAGGGTTTTCATCAATATATATTTTCCAATCCGCATGGTTGTTTGCAGGAGATCACTGTGAGCACATCTTGGCTGCCACATTACAATACTGGTGTAAGCCTTTTTAGTTTACACCTGAAACGTTGACTTCTCCACCTCCTGCTGCTACTTGGCTTGCTGTGTTCTCCCAGCCTCCTGGTTGTCTACCTTAGATTCCAGATTCTGCAGCTTTTTGTTTCTAACATTATAATACTGACTACATTTCAAGACTACTTAATTAGAAATGTTCCAATGTTGATGACACCAAAATCATTAGCCAGTAAAGAAGGTTATCTCAGGGTACAATGGGACTTTGATCAGATGGACCAATGGGCCGAGGCGTGGTAGATGGAGTTTAATTTCAATAAATGTGAGGTGGTGCAAATCAGGCTAGGACTTATATACTTAAGGGTATAATTCTGGGGAATGCTGAACAACAAGGAGTCCTTGGAGTGCAGATTCATAGTCTTTTAAAGTGGAGTCACAGGTAGAGAGGGTGGTAAAGAAGGCAATTTGGTTCCCTTGCCTTTATTGGTCAATCCATTGAGTATAGGAGTTGGGATGTCATGTTGTGGCTGTACAAGACATTGTTTAGGCCATTTTTGGAATATTGCTTTCAATTCTGATCTCCATACTAAAGGAAAGACATTGTTAAATCTGAAACGGTGCAGAAAAGATTTACAAGGTTGTTAACAGGATTTGAAGGTTTGAGCTATTCAGAGTGGTGGAATAGGCTAGGGCTATTTCCTTGGAGTGTCAGAGGCTGAGGGGTGACCTTATAGAGGTTTATAAAATGAGAGGCATGGATACAGTGATTGGCCAAGGTCTTTTCCCAGTGCAGGGGAATCCAAAACGAGTTTAATCTGAGTGGGGAAAGATATTAAAGGGACCTAAGAGGCAACAAAGGGTGGTGCTGTATGGAATGAGTTGCCAGAGGAAATCATGGAGGCTGGTAAATTACAACATTTAAAAGGCATCTGTACATGTCTACGAATATGAAGGGTTTAAAGGGATATGGGCCAAATGCTGGCAAATAGGAATAAATTAATTCAGGATATTTGTTCGGCATGGATTGGTTGGACCAAAGGGTCTGTTTCCATGCTGTATGACTCTATGACAGATTCCACCTACTGTCACTAACTCTACTCCACATGCAGGGTCATTTTAGGTGAGTGCACGATTGCAGGGGATTGAGGCTGTTTCGAGACAACAATCAGTATAGGTCCCTTAGACAGCAACAATTACCACAGCAACAGGCCTCTCAGGCAGGTGATTGATTTTCACCCCAACCCCCTCCCCAGCAGAGCTATCCTGTATCATTGGTGGCCTACGTAGGCACCTATTTTAGTAACAGTTGTAAACGACAGGAAGATAATTTTTTTTCTCTAATTGCTTTTGTGGGGGTTGTGTTGATGATGGTGAGGGAGGAGATCTGCGCTAGAATCACAATGCCTTCCATTTTTGTTGCCTCATTTTGACGCTCAGAGTGATGCTGGTGGCTTCAGCCTGTGTGCAGACATTCTGCTTTCAGTGTTCTTCAGCAGTATGTTATCTGACTGCTGCAGATGTGTGATACTTGAAGTGTGACAGACAGGAAATGCACATTGCAAGAATCATTTTTTTTCTCTCTCTCTCTCCAACATTACATTCACATGCCTCATCAGTACTTATTATTCTTAAAAAGAAGAGGAAGTGAAGATAAACCAGATGGTGCTGCCATTCTTTTTCCTATCTCGCCAATTTGAAACTGGAATACAGATGGACAGCTGGATCATTGATGATTAGTAACTATTGTCAAATTTTGACTCAAATTAATTGGATTGGCCCATAAAGTGTCAATGATCTGTACATGTCAGTGAAGTGTTAATAAAACCTATAGGTTCTTTGTCAGGACTAGACAGGGTAAACACTGGAAGGATGTTCCTGATATTTGGGAGATCAGGGGTCACACTGCAAGGATATGAGACTGAGATGAGGGGAAATTTCTTCACGCAAGATAGAGTTCTCTGCCACGGACAACGGTTGAGGCCAAAACATTGAATATTTTTAAGTGGGAGTTAGACATAATTTTTAGGGTGATCAAAGTGTATGGGGACAAAGCAGGAAGAGGTTAACAAGTAGAATGATCAGCCATAATGATACTGATTGGTGGAGCAGGCTTAAAGAGTCGAATGGCCTCCAACTCTTCATGTTTCTACAACCAGGTCAGTTATGAGAATAGACCCACCAGACCCAACAGGAGGCTGGCTCCATATGTGCCTCCCCATCTCCTCAAGCCTTTCTCCTGTCAGCAGACCCCCAATCACCTCCAGCCTCATGAGCAATTCCATCTGCATGTTTTCACAGATGTCCTGGAGGAGTAGATTTCTCCACCCCCTCCCCCATCTGCGTACTGCCTTTCAGGGTATTAGTACTGCTGTTTTGTTCAGTTTCACTCTCAGAACAATACATATTTCACCCTTCTGCAAAACCGAAGTTGCAACTCTGAAAAGAAAAGGTTTTAGTCAACAAGTCCTTAAACATGAAGGGTTGTTGCCTTTACTGTCTAGTCTACACCAGCCATGTCAAATATTGTCTAAGATCCTTTAACAGTAGACAGCAGTCAATTCCGACTATACTGAACTTGCATAGAGCAGAAACAGAAGAGGAACTAAATGCACAAAAAAAATACATTCTTCTTGCTCTGCACTTTAAACCATTGGCTGCTCGACTTCCTCAGCAAATCGTACAAGCTAGGGGTGTGATTGTTTGACAAAGAAGCTGCTGAGCAAAGCTTTTAGACTGAGTTCTAATACACAGTGGTCTCTTGTGTGGAGTCCTTCAAAAAACAAGGTGGGAATCTGTGCCATTCATGGATGCCAAGATGGATTGGACACTACTGCCTTTCCTTAATTCTATTTGCCAAAGCTATCTCATGTCCTTTTTTTGCCCTTCTGATTTCCTTCTTAAGTATACTCCTACTGCTTCTATACTCTTCTAAGGATTTACTCGATCGATCCTGTCTATACCTTACATATGCTTCCTTTTCTTTCTCAACTAAAACCTCAATTTCTTTAGTCATCCAGCATTCTCTACACCTACCAGCCTTTCCTTTCACCCTAACAGGAATATACTGTCTCTTGACTCTTAGTATCTCATTTTTGAGAGCTTCCCATTTTCCAGCTGTCCCTTTACCTGCGAACATCTATCCCCAATCAGACTTTAAAAGTTTTTATCTAATACTGTCAAAATTAGCCTTCCTCAAATTTAGAACTTCAACTTTTAGATCTGGTCTACCCTTTTCCATCACTATTTTAAAACTAATAGAATTATGGTCGCTTGCCCCAAAGTGCTCCCCCACTGACACCTCAGTCACCTGCCCTGCCTTATTTCCCAAGAGTAGGTCAAGTTTTGCACCTTTTCTAGTAGCTACATCCACATACTGAATCAGAAACTTTTCTTGTACACATTAAAAAATTCCTCTCCATCTAAACCCTAAACATTATGGTAGTCCCAGCGTATGTTTGGAAAGTTAAAATCCCCACCCGTAACCACCCTATTATTCTTACAGATAACTGTAATCTCCTTACAAATTTGTTTCTCAATTTCCCGCTGACGATTAGGAGGTCTACAATACAATCCCAATAAGGTGATCATCCCTTGGTTAGGCCACTTTTGGAATATTGCATGCAATTCTGATGTCCTTCCTATCGGAAGGATGTTGTGAAACTTGAAAGGGTTCAGAAAAGATTTACAAGGATGTTGCCAGGATTGGAAGATTTGATCTCTAAGGAGAGGCTGAATAAGTGATGCAGGCACACAATGAGCAAAACTTTCAAGTTTACTTAAAGGTCAGAGTTCTTAGTCAGACTTCATTGGGAGTAATTGGTTTCAGTTTTGTGCACTGTGCCTCAGGAAGGAGATATTGGCCTCCTAAGTGGTACAGTGCAGATTCACCAGTGCTTAAAGAGTTAAATTATAGACTTGGCGTATTCTCCATAGATTTATAAATGTTGAGGGTGCTCGAGGTGCTGAAGGTGATAAAACGAGTCATAGGCAGCAGAATAAAATGCAAGCGCAGAAGGATGCAGTTTGACCAATTGTGCCTTTGCTGAGTCTTTGATGAGATCTGTCCCAATTACTGCCACATCTTCAGTTCAGACAGAGCGTTGGAGGGATACAGGATAGCCAGGAGGGAGCTGAAGAAAGGGATTAAGAGAGCTAAGAGAGGGCATGAAAAATCTTTGGCGGATAGGATCAAGGATAACCCCAAGGCATTTTATGTGTATGTGAGAAACATGAGAATGACGAGAACGAGGGTAGGTCCGATCAAGGACAGTAGTGGGAGACTGTGTATTGAGTCGGAAGAGATAGGAGAGGTCTTGAATGAGTACTTTTCTTCAGTATTTACAAATGAGAGGGACCGTATTGTTGAAGAGGAGAGTGTGAAACGAACTGGTAAGCTAGAAGAGATACTTGTTAGGAAGGAAGATGTGTTGGGCATTTTGAACAACTTGAGGATAGACAAGTCCCCCGGGCCTGACGGGATATATCCTAGGATTATATGGGAAGCAAGAGAGGAAATTGCAGAGCCGTTGGCAATGATCTTTTCGTCTTCACTGTCAACGTGGGTGGTACCAGGGGACTGGAGAGTGGCGAATGTTGTGCCCCTGTTCAAAAAAGGGAATAGGGATAACCCCGGGAATTACAGGCCAATTAGTCTTACTTCAGTGGTAGGCAAAGTAATGGAAAGGGTACTGAGGGATAGGATTTATGAGTATCTGGAAAGCCACTGCTTGATTAGGGACAGCCAGCATGGATTTGTGAAGGGTAGGTCTTGCCTTACAAGTCTTATTGAATTCTTTGAGGAGGTGACCAAGCAAGTGGATGAGGGTAGAGCAGTGGACGTAGTGTACATGGATTTTAGTAAGGCATTTGATAAGGTTCCCCATGGTAGGCTTATGCGGAAAGTCAGGAGGCATGGGATAGAGGGAAATTTGGCCAGTTGGATAGAAAACTGGCTAACCGGTCAAAGTCAGAGTGGTGGTAGATGGTAAATATTCAGCCTGGAGCTCAGTTACAAGTGGAGTTCCGCAGGGATCAGTTCTGGGTCCTCTGCTGTTTGTAATTTTTATTAATGACTTGGAAGAGGGAGTCGAAGGGTGGGTCAGTAAATTTGCAGATGATACGAAGATTGGTGGAGTTGTGGATAGTGAGGAGGGCTGTTGTCGGCTGCAAAGGGACTTAGATATGATGCAGAGCTGGGCTGAGGAGTGGCAGATGGAATTCAACCCTGTCAAGTGTGAGTTTGTCCACTTTGGAAGGACAAATAAGAATGCGGAATACAGGATTAACGGTAGGATTCTTAGTAAGGTGGAGGAGCAGAGGGATCTTGGGGTCTATGTTCATAGATCTTGGAAAGTTGCCACTCAGGTGGATAGAGCTTGTAAGAAGGCCTATGGTGTATTAGCGTTCATTAGCAGAGGGATTGAATTCAAGAGTCGTGAAGTGATGTTGCGGCTGTACAGGACCTTGGTTAGGCCACATTTGGAGTACTGTGTGCAGTTCTGGTCGCCTCACTTTAGGAAAGATGTGGAAGCTTTGGAGAGGGTGCAGAGAAGATTTACCAGGATGTTGCCTGGAATGGAGAATAGGTCGTACGAGGATAGGTTGAGAGTGCTAGGCCTTTTCTCATTGGAACGGCGAAGGATGAGGGGTGACTTGATAGAGTTTATAAGATGATCAGAGGAATAGACAGTCAGAAACTTTTTCCTCGGGTACAACAGTGTTACATGGGGACATAATTTAAGGTGAAGTGTGGAAGGTATAGGGGGGATGTTCTTTACCCAGAGAGTGGTGGGGGCATGGAATGCGCGGCCTGTGGGAGTGGCAGAGTCAGAATCATTGGCGACCTTTAAGCAGTGATTGGATAGGTACATGGATAGGTGCTTAAGCTAGGACAAATGTTCGGCACAACATCGTGGGCCGAAGGGCCTGTTCTGTGCTGTATTGTTCTATGTTCTATGTTCTATGTTTGTGTTTTCTCATAACCCTGCAAAGTTACTTATGTCAACCCCATTTCTATACGTGTTTTTGAAAAGTTCCTGTGGAGTCCGATCCCAGCATCACTTTGGGTAATGCGCTAGTGATCTTAATAAATACCCTCTCTGTGGAAGAATTTCTCCTTCATCCCACTCTCTTTACTTTGCCAAATTATATTAAAGCATTTTAGGGAAATGGCTTCCCTCTAATTGCTCAAAAGGACTCTCATCATTTGAATTAATACTTCCATTAGCTTTCTGTTTAGTGTTCCCACGTACAGAACAATCCAATCTCCATATGACTCTACATCCTGGTCAAACTCCCATATACCCTTTCTTACAAACATGCAAAATGCAAACAGGAATGGGCCACTTAACCCCTCAAGGCTGCTCTGCCATTCAATAAAATCATGGCTGATCGTTCAACACATTTACATAACCATAAACAGTTGATGTTCCAGCTCTGATCCTTGTGGCATGCCACTCGTTACATTTTACCAACCAGGAAGTGATCAATTTACGTTGTCTCTCTGCTTCCCGTTAGCCAGCCAATCACCTATCCATGTCAATATGCTATCCCAGTACGAGCTTTTATTCTCTGCAAGGGCCTTTGTTCTGATGCCTTATCAAATGCCTTCTGGATATCTAGTATAATACATCCACAGTTCCTCTTTATTCACAGCATATATTTCAAAAGTTAATTGGAGAGGCTACTCACAGGTAAAGGGACAGTTGGAAAGTGGGAGGCCTTCAAAGGTGAGATAACAAGAGTCCAAAGGCAGTATGTTCTGTTAATGTGATAGACAAGGCTGATAGGTGTAGAGAAAGTGGGGCTCTGGTGAAGAAGAAGAAGCAGGCATATGTCAGGTATAGACAGCTGGGATCGAGTGAAATCCTAGAGAAGAGTAAGGGCAATAGGGGTATACACGAGAGGGAAATCAGAAGGTCAAAAAGGGGACATGAGATATCTTTGGCAAAGTGGGTTAAGCAGAATTCAAAGAGAGTCTACAAATATATCAAGGACAAAAGAGACACTAGTGAAAGAATGGAGCCCCTTAAAGATCATCTAGACCGTCTACATGTGGAATCACAGGAAATGGGTGAGATAATTAATGAATACTTTATGTCAGTATTTACTGTGCAGAAGGATATAGAAGCTAGGAAAGTTGAGGAAATAAATAGTGATGGCTTGAAAAGTCCATATTGCCAAAGAGGAGGTAATAGAGACATAAAACGCATAAAGGTAGATGAATCCTGAGACCTAATCAGCTTCTAACGTCTTCACTATGACGAGGTTAACTGAACACACCTGCAATTTTCTGTTTTCTGTCTCCCTCTCTAATAGAAATACAAATGTATAGGAATTTTGAAAAATTAAAACCAATGAATCAACTATTGCAAGAGTCATTTGTCCAAGGCCCTGACACTCTTTGATGTCAACAGAGGTGCAAGAAACACCACGTAAGGCCTGACCAATGATTTTAGAATGTTTAACATGATGACCCTGCTTTTGCTTTCACTGTCCTTATTCACAAACTATTACATTCCATATGCTTTCTCATTGCCTTATCAAGTTACCCTGCCAGAGTTACAGAAAAAAACAACTTCCCTTTGTGGGGAATCTAAGGGATTATAATCTTAAAGCTAGAGCTAAACTGTTTACAAATGAGAGCAGGAAAGACTTTGCCTTGGTTGACGGGTCAATCGTGAGGGGGCATAGATTTGGGGGAAGCGGCAGGAGATTCAGAGAAGATTTGAGAAAAAACATTTTTACTCAGCAGGTGGTAGGAATCTGGAATGCACTGCATTAAAAATATTTGGATGAACACTTGAAGTCTCACACCATTCAAGGATATGGGGCAAATGCAGGAAATTAGGACCAGCACGTCTTTATTGGTAGTTATTGTTGGTGCAGACTCAATGGGCCAAATGGTCTATTTTGCACTGTATGACGCTATACAGGGAGTAAAAACCTGGATCTCTCTCTTCCCCAAAAACCTGTGGACGCTGGAGCGCAGTGAGAGTTTTCCACCTGCGATTGGGAGGTTTTTGTTTGGTAAGGGTGTCAAGCAATATGAATAGAATTGTCACATATAGGTCAAAGGGTACAGTACAGTGAAATGTTTATACATTGCCAATTACAATGCCAACGTACAAACATACATAGGCACAGCTTCTTTAGTTACAAAACTTTAGACAATACAGAAATAAAAAGTCCAGCATTACAGAAATAAATCTTCGGTGCAGAAGACTATGCTGCAACCTAGCTTCCAGTCCGCACAGGGCCCTATCTCCACACCATGCCAGTGATGCCACGCTGGGAGGTGGCTGTGCCAGGCTACGGCATTGCCATGCCACACAGGGAGGCCCTTATGTGAAGAGGCCCCTAGTTGAGGGATGCCACTGCGCCAGGTCAGGAGGTTGCCATGCTACATTGGGAGGCTGCTGTGGAAGGTCACCACACCACACCTGGAGGCAGCTGTGGGAGGCCACTGCACTGGGTCTGGAGGATGCCACACCATGCTGAGAGGCCGCAGTGCCAGGCTGGGAGGCCACTATGGGAGGTGGCTGAGCCAGGCCAGGAATCGTCACTCACTGAAGGCTAGGAATCGTCGCCGGAGGCCAGTGGTTGTCACACATCAGAGGCTGGGACACATAGCTGGAGAGCGGGAATCATTGCTGGAGCCAGGAGTCAAAGAGGAAAGAAAAGTAGAAGGACACGAAGAGAAAAAAAAGCACTGGAATGAAGAAAAAGAAGAAGAGCAGGGAGTGAGGGTGAGCTCCAGCTGGAGAGCCCTACTCCACCACCACCTTACAACATATACATTGTAAGTAAATGGTCTTGAGTTGTAGATCAATTATGATTGAAAGTGTGCCAGAGAAGGTTTGAGGAGCTGAATAGCCTGTCTATGTGGATGCAGAATAAGCTCAATGAGTTAAATGACCATATACTTTTGCAAAGAAGCAAATACAAGTGACTAACTAGTTACCTCCTGTAGCAGGCTTTATGGGTTAAGTGATCTAGGTCCCCAGAATATTAGCCTGGGTCTTGGATTGCTAACCTAGTGATAATACCACAATACATCACCACTGCATAAAAGGCCTGAGGGGCTGAATGGCCACCACCTGTTAGAGGCTACCATGAAGGAAAAGTGGAAGCAGTTGTCACTTGGAAAACATTCACAGACACTGAGATGATAATCACCAGATCTTTGTGTGACACTGACTGAAGGATAAAATATTGGCTGGGAATACTGAGGGATAACTCCCCCACACTTCCTTAGAATGATGCCATACCAGTTTACTAACATGTGCCTGACCAGGCAGATGGGATCTCAATTTAATGTCTCATCCTAAAGGCCCAATTGCAGCACTCCCTTGGCACTGCATTGGAGCCTCATCCTTGGTAGTAGGCCCAAGCCTCTGGAGTATGATCAAACCCAGAGAAACTATAGTTCAAAGGCAAGAGTGTTAATCACTGAGCTGCAGATATACATGTAAATAAGAGTACTCCAAAATGATTCACTATGATTATATTTGCATGCAAAATCAGAGGACATTGCAATGTCTGCACTCTTTTTTGGTGCAGGACACGACTGCAATTTTCAAAGGATTTGAGTAACTTCCCCTCAGCCGCTTTTGAACCATGATTAAAACTATTTGCAGAAACGGAAGAATTACTCCATTTCAGAAAGGTGGTGCTTTTATCTTTCTGTCCTAAAGGTTGTGTCTTCAAGACCCAGTCTGGAGAGTTCTTACAGACTTTGGAACAAGTTTCTGTGTATTGCCATTCATTGGTCATGAACAATCCTGGATTGAAAGACGAGTAGGGGAATTCCACCTGGTATCCCCATCAATATTTAACCCATTGACCACAACTACCGCTGAAAATTCATTATCTGCTTGTTTATCACGGTACTGTTTGTGGGTGCCTGCTGTATGCAAATTATCAGCTGCATTTCATATATTACAACTGGGACCAAACCTCACACAATCTCAGAACACAGAAAGAAGCCATTTTACCCATTTTATTAAATAGTCCCAACTCCTGTTCTTCCCACATTGCTGCAAATTGTTCTTTTTCAATTACTTATCCAATTCCATTTTGAATGTTACTATTGAATCTGCTTCTAACTTTTCAGGCTATAACTCAGCATCAAACTAAATTCTGTATTCCCCTTTCTGCTTTTTGCTTTTCCGTCATTCGTAATTCCATGTCCTTAGCTTTACCAATCCTTCTGTCGGTGAAATCGTTTTCTCCTTAATCTCTTCATCAGCATTTCTCATCACTTTGAATGTACACGCTCAGAAGCACGTCATTGATGGTAAGGACTTTAGCTCCTTGCTTTTGACAATAAAAATGTAAACGAAAGCCTCACAGCAAGGGCTCCTGTAAATGCTCACAGACCCAGAAACATTATTCACACCTTTTTGTATATTGTGGTTGAATACTACAGGCCACTGGAGCAATCCCCTAGGTGCAACTTCAATGACAAATCAAATACAACTGCATCTTCTGCCTTGTCACAAGTAGAATATAAGCACAGATATGTGGCCATGTTATGTCTCCAACCAGAATTGTGTCCCCGTTAAAAAAGGGCTAGAATTGATTCCTAAACCTTTTGTGCATGTTGCCTCCAGCAGAGTGTTTTACTCGTATTGGACTTCACAACATAAAGATGGATCATGGGTAACATGATATTGAAAGATCAAACCGGCATTGACTCCAACTCACTAATATATACAAATACAATAAGCTCCCCATTATCCAGCATGTATGAGGAATGCATGGGTGCTACTACATGAATCTGCCAGTTGCATGAGAAATACTCTGATGGGAATCCAATACAGTATAGTCTAGTGTTTGTTAAATTAAAAATCTGAACTCAAAAGGACAGCGCAATTTACTCGCCAGGTGAAACTCCAGGGTGAAAGTACAAATGTCAGAACTTTGTGTGCCAAGTTCAAGTGCACTTTCTCAAAAAACTTTATAAAAATGATAAATTTTCTTTGAGTTTTCTGCCAGTTGCATAAGAATTCTGGAAGCTTCATTAAGGGATAACGGGGAGTTTACCGTATTATGTTCACTACCACATCTGTGTCTGGGCTAACATTAAGCCATTCAGTTTAAGACAGTAACACATGTTCATGTGTGCCATGCTACAAATGGCCCTGGTTCAGATGGAGTCCAAGACCTTTACAGGTTACATGCAATGATACAGCGATGATTTAATTGACCATATCCTGACATACTGGAATCCCATCACTGAAGGCATTTTGGGTCTACAGGGACTGTAGGGGTCTACACAACACAGGGACTGCAGTGGTTCAAGAAGGCAGCTCACCATCACCTTCTCAAGGGCAACTAGGGATGGGCATTAAATGCTGGCACAGTGAGTGATGCCCATGTACCAACACAAAAACACTGGATTTGATGGAGATCTCCTCTCCAGCCTGATTGTCTGGGAGGCAGTCTCCAAAATGGCTGCATCAGGGGTCACCATCCAATTAAAGAGAGTGGATGGTGTTCATGGAGAGCCCACAACCAGGAAGGCTAACAGGCCCCATTCTCCTTGGCAGAGGTGGGCAATGCTACTGCAGGATGCAGAGTGTGGGGGCACCTCATTCTTAGAGCAGCCCCTTTGGAGTGGTTGGAATATATGGCAAACTCGATCCTGCTGAGGAGGGTGGAGGATGGGTAGCCATGCCAATAGATGGCTGATCAAAGCAGAGCTGGCTGCAATCCCCTTGGGAGGTAAGAATGGGTTAACAAGACATTAAGATTCATAGAATCCTTAGAATCCCTAGAGTGTGGAAACAGGCCCTTCAGCCCAGCAAGTCCACACCGATCCTCCAAAGAGTCACCCATCCAGACTCATTCCCCTATTATTCTACATCTACCCCTGACTAATGCACCTAACCTAAATGTCCCTGAGCACTATGGGACAGTTTAACACAGAGAATTCACTTAACCTGCACATCTTTGGACTGTGGGAGAAAATTGGAGCACCCAGAGGTAACCCAGGCAGACAGGGCGAAAATGTGCAAACTCCACACAGACAGTCACCCTTGGCTGGAATCAAATCCAGTTTCCTGGCACTGTGAGGCAGCAGTGCTAACCACTGAGCCATCATGCTGTCCTAAAGGTATCATGGGCACTCCTACCCCCACCCCAAGAGTAGACAATGACTAGTCACTCTAGAAAGCTGCCAGGTTAGGATCTCTTGTTGGACTTCTGAATGGACCTGCCTTCAAACCTGCCCCATACCTGGATAAACTGCCCACAACTCCAGTATTGTGGGGAAGAGGTTTCAGATTCATAGTGAGCTTGAAGAAAAATGAGACCAAAACAAATCATTGTGCAGCAATTATACCCAAAACAAGCCTTAGATCCTGTCAATTGGTATCGTCCAAGGATGATGGAGCTCAATACAAAGGAGACAGAATTGGGGAGAGGAATGAGGATAGGGGTGGCAGGAGGAGGGCAAGTGGAGCTGTGGGAATAAGTGGAGTGGGATTGGAAAGCGTAGGAGTGGGGCTGAGGCAGGAGGAGTGGAGCCAGGTGAAGGCAGAGTGGGTTTGGATTTGTGGAGGGAGAGCTGAGTGAAGGAGGAGCTGGTTCGAGATGAGGGGTAGGAGTAAATGCAGTGGGAATAGTATGGGGAACATTCCCTCCTCTGGGTCAGAAGGTTCTGGTCTGTGCGCCACTCCAGGCTGTGAGCATAACCATCAGGGTGCACCCTCCAATGTAGTACAAAGGGAGAGAGCTGCACTGTTTTAGGTGCCATCTTCTAAGTCCTCTCTCCCTGTTCGGGTGGATATACTATTTAAGCAGAGAACAGGAGAGTCATCCCCAGTGTCCTGTTAATAATGACCCCTCACTCAATGTCACATTAGGGGAGTGTGGGCTGATTTGAAAGAAAAAGGTAACTGCCACCTTTCACAGAAATTCAGGCTTTGTATGTTTATATCACCAGGCACGGAAGGAAGACGAAGACAAGGTTTCACTTTCATTGTCAGCTACAAATAATCAAATCGCAAAGCCTGGCAGACAAACCAACTGACTGGAGAGGGGCTTGCAAAAATTCTCAACAACTTTGAAAACGCAAATGCTGAAAGATTGTCCTGTCTGGATGTTGAACTGAAAACAAACACACAGACTGAGCATTAACAGCTGGGGAATCTGATAGGAAGATGTTTCAATGAATATTATCCCAAAGAGAAAGAATTGGTTACCACAGGATGACTGGGACTTAAGATTTGATTGTCAGAAAAAAAACAATTAGTAAACATTTAAACAGCAAACGATGAAGAGTAAGAGCTGGATTTGTAATAGACTGCTTCAGTCAGTGAGTTCTTTCAACACAGGGGAGATGAGCTAAAATATTCCGATAAATTGGATATATTGTTAGAAGTGTAACAAGTGTTGACAGAAGATTGACAAATAAGAGTGTAAGGAGTTTTCTGTGGACCATAAAGATAGAAAGACAGGCTAATTAGAGTCATAAAGTCAGAGAGACATTCAGACCCTTTGGTCTAACTCGTCCATGCTGATCAGATATCCTAACGTAATCTAGTCCCATTTGCCAGTACTGGGCCCATATCCCTCCAAACCCTTCCTACTCATAACCCATCCAGATGCCTTTTAAATCTGTAATTGTACCAACCTCCACTATTTCCTTTGGCAGCTCATTCCATACATGTACCACCCTCTGTGTGAAAAGGTTGCCCCTTACATCTCTTTTATATTTTTCCCCTTTCACCCTAAACCCTCTAGTTCTGGACTCCTCCACCACAGGGAAAAGACCTTGACAATTTATCCTATCCATGCCCCTCATGATGTTATAAACTTCTACAATGTCACCTCTCAGCCTCCGATGCTCCAGGGAAAACAGCCCCAGCCTGTTCAGTCTTTGCCTATAGCTCAAATCCTCCAAACCTGGCAACATCCTTGTAAATCCTTTCTGAACCCTTTCAAGTTTCACAACATCTTTCCGATAGGAAGGTGACCACAATTGTACCGAATATTCCAAAAGTGGCCTAACCAATGACCTGTACAGCTGCAACATGACATCCTATCTCCTATATTCAACACTGTGACCAATAAAGGAAAGCATATCAAATGCCTTCTTCACTATCCTATCTACCTGTGACTCCACTTTCAAGAAACTATGAACCTGCACTCTAAGGTCTCTTTGTTCAGCAACACTCCCTAGGACCTTACCATTAAGTGTATAAGTCCTGTTCTGATTTGCTTTTCCAAAATGCAGCACCTCACATTTATCTAAATTAAATTCCATCTGCCACTCCACAGCCCATTGGCCCATCTGATCAAGGTCCCGTTGTAATCTGAAGTAACCTTCTTCGCTGTCAACCACGCCTCCAATTTTGGTGTCATCTGAAAATTTACTAACAATACCTCTTAGCTCACATCCAAATCATTTATATAAATGATGAAAAGTAGTGGACCTAGCACTGATGCTTGTGGTACACCACTGGTCACAGGCCTCCAGTCTGAAAAACAATCCTCCACCTCTGTTTTCTACCATCAAGCCAGTTCTGCATCCAAATAGCTAGTTTTCCCCTGCAATGAACAGCAATAACTCAAAACTAAATGCAGTAAAAAAAAGTTAGAAGATGCTTCACAGAAACATAACCAGTGACAAATTTCCAAAAATAGCCAGCTGCTATAGAGTGTGAAATGAAATGTAAAGGTGCAGCTTGCACAGTTTGGGTGGAGAAAGAATCAGAGTGAATATTTTGAGGTAAAGAAACCTTCTTCGATAAAGGTGTGACACTGCTGTTACAGAAACTGTAGGTTCAGGCTAAATTACCAATTAAATTAGCAGGTCTTACACTCAGGGCAGCTGAAGTAGGAATTGAGTGCATTTACTGCTGTTGGCATTGAATTGGAGACCTGAATGGAAAATTCTGTCAATGGGAATGAGAAATTTGATTTCCCTACACAGCCTTCCATTGTAATTGCATTCAGCAATGAGCCACTGAGCCATGAAGAACTCTAGATTCAGAAGTACTGTCCACTGATGGGGTGTATATTCCCAGGAGTACCATCCAATGTCTATTGACAGGTGCTGTCTATTGATGGGGTGTGTGATCCTGGGTGCTGTCTATTGATGGGATGTTTGTTCCCAGGTGCTGTCTATTGATGGGGTTTGTGATCCTGGGTGCTGTCTATTGATGGGATGTTTGTTCCCAGGTGCTGTCTATTGATGGGGTTTGTGTTCCAGGGTGTTTTTTTTAATTGATGGGTGTGAGAATTTTAATTCTATCTTTTGTGATGATGTATATTGTCAACATTGTTTGTTGATCAGCTGTTTTTTTCATGGGTGCAGTCCAACATGGATTATCTTTGGTATGTCTATTGATGGAGTGCTTGTAGACTCAGGCTTATAAACATTTCAGCACAAAAGGATGCCAGTCAACAAAGACCTGGACTATACTAATCCCAAATCACATTTTCCAGCTCTTGGAGCATAGCCGAGGAGGCTATGGTAACATTAATAAATGTCTAAATACTGTTTAAATGCTTTGAGAGTTTCTGACTCTGACCTTTTCATGCTGTGAGTTCCAAACCCCTACCATCCTCAGAGTGAAAAACCTTCATTTCAAATCTTCTTTGAGCCTTGTACCTCTTTCTTTAATTCAACGTTACCTGGTTATTGATCCCTGTACTATATCCAGTAGATGTATCATGTGCTATTGAACTGTGTTCTCCTGATATTTTCCTCCACCCATATCATTTTTATTTGTCATTGTCTGCCTGCCTCGGGGGTGAGAGTTTAAGTTTCTCCATCACTAGAGTGGATTTATTCGTTAGAAATAGTATTTTCTTTTGTGTGTGCAGAAACATGGTTAATGGTTTCTGTTAACCTGAGTTCGCCATGTAGGAACTCTGGGGACTTTGAGGATTCAATTAAATTTAGGGTGGCACAGTAGCTCAGTGGTTAGCACTGCTGCCTCACAGCACCACGGATCTGGGTTTGATTCCAGCCTTGGATGTGAAGTTTGCACATTCGCCCTGTGAATGTGTGGGTTTCCTCCAGGTGTTCCAGTTTCCTCCCACCAGCCAAAGATGTGCAGGTGAGGCGAATTGGCCATGCTAAATTGCCCATAGTGTTTAGGGCTATGTAGGTTAGGTGCATTGGTCAGGGGTAAGGGATGTGAGGGTGGGCGAATGGGTCTGGGTGAGTTGGCCTTTGAAGGGTCAGTGTGGACTTGTTGGACCAAAGGGCCTGTTCCCACACTGTAGGGATTCCATGATAACGGGTTGACTCTGGGAGAAGTGGGCTCGAACATCACTGAATATCAAATGGGCCATGACAAGAGACTGGGGGCTCTTGAAGGATTATTCTAGAACAGACAATGAGGATTTGAACATAAGGTTAGTAAATAATTGAGGATTAAAGAGAGCACGAGGTTCTGTACTATAGAAAAGAAATGGCATTGGATGCTGCTAAAGACTTCCTGCAGGTGGCAGAGCAATTCTGATGGACATAACCTAGGTCACAAAAGCCAGATAAATTCAAGTGGCAAGTGAGTTGCAAGTTGAATTTTGGCTAACACTGAGAAGACAGAAATAATTGAAGGTATAGCATTTAGATTTAGTACGGACCAGTTACCCTAACCAGTGAGGTCTCAGAACCAGTTAAAATTGAGTTATTGCTAAAGTGATTGAAATATGAGGAAAGAATGATAAAGCTGGAGATGATATTCCAAAGTACAGAAAAAAATAAGGAAATGCAGATGGAATTGAAAAGGCCGGAATTAGGGATGAAAGAGAAAATGAGAGAAGGAAAGAAACTTTAAACATAAAGTGCTGCACTTTAATAAAGTAATATCAGATGCTGATGGAGGAAGAAAATTGGGAAAATCCGAGCAATAATTTTAAATTTAAATTCATACAGGTCCTAGCAAAATTTGAGTGCAAGAATATGGAGGCATTCTTTGTCATTTGATTAAATAGTAACTCAAATGAATTGGCCAAAGAAACACTGGACACTGTCCATGCAAAGCAAATTGAACTGTAGAGCACAGGAAATTTATGCACCATTGTCAGAAGGTATTTCAATGGATTATGACTCTGTTAAAAAAAACTATAATGCATGCATATGGGTTACTGCATGAAGCACGTACGCAAAGGTTTCGAAACTTCAGGAAGTAACCTGGACAAAATACATGAAATTTGAATGGATTAAGAAAAGTAATTTTGACAGGTACTTATGTGCATTAGAAGGTAAAAACCTTCTAATGAAGAGAGCATTCTCTTGGAAGAATATAAATCCTCACTACTTTCCGTAAAAGGAACTCAGGTTGAAGACCAAAGGTTTGCAACTGTTAGACAAGCAGTCTCTAGCTGTCAGTTATGAGCTGATCCATAAAACTCGAATTTTTTTTTCCATGATCTACATAAGTTCAAAAGGGATAGAAAATGGGAGATTGAAAGAACAGTAAGTATCTGGAGTAAAGAATCGATAACTGGGAATGTCTTCTCCTTAGATCAGAAAGGAAGGTACGGAAGATGGAGGTGAAAATCAAAGGTCCAACATTTCCATTGCAAATAGAAACATTGAAGCATAGAAAATAGCAGCAGCAGTAGGCCATTCAGCCCTTCAAACCTGTTCTACCATTCAATTTCATCATTGCTAATGATTCAACTTCGTACCTTTTCCTGCTTTCTTCCCATATCCTTTGGTCCCTTTAGCCCGAAGCACTTGTATCTATTTTCTTCTTGAAAATATTTAATGTTTTGGCCTCAGCCACTTTCTGTGGCAGAAAATTCCACAGGCTCATCACTCTCTGGGTGAAGACATATCACCTCAACTCAGTCCCAAATGGCCTTCCCCAGTTCCTCAGATCGGCTCCCCAGTCATCAGAACATCTTTCCTGCAACCTTATAAATGGGATACATTTATTTAGGATGCCAGATATTGCAAGAGAAGGTCATTGGAATTATTGGGGTTTAGACCATAAGACCATAAGACAAAGGAGTGGAAGTAAGGCCATTCGGTCCACTCTGCCACTTAATCATGGCTGATGGGCATTTCAACGCCACTTACCCACACTCTCCCCATACCCCTTAATTCCTTGCAAGATCAAGAATTTATCAATCTCTGCCTCGGAGACATTTAATATTCCAGCCTCCACTGTGCTTCATGGCAATGAATTCCACATGCCCACCATTCTCTGGCTGAATAAATGTCTCCTCATCTCCATTCTAAATTGACCCCCTCTAATTCTAAGGCTGTGCCAATGGGTCCTAGTCTCCCCATCTAATGGAAACAACTTCCCAGTTTGTGAGAGTAAATCTGAAAAGGAAACGAAAAAGTGAAATGCCATTGACCAAATTGTAGGTTTAACTGAGTAGGTTTAAGAGAGTAGATAGTAAAATGGCTCTAAAGGACTTTTGTTCAAAGGGAAGATAACCCTTTTTTCTTCAAATGAGGCATCTAAATTGCTAATTACATTTAGGTTGCAGAAAAAGCTTACACTCTCTGGCTGGAGATGGATTTAGTTTCTCTCCAGAAATTTCAACAAAGATCAAAGTGTTGGTAAATGGGAAAGTTGAAGAATATATTCCAGGTCCATTTTACAAATTGAAGTGTAACTTGCTGTCTGGACAGGTGGTAGTCAGGGTAGTTAAGAAATTACTAGATGAAATTGGTTTACTCCTGGCGAATGATTTAAAATGAGTGAAAGTTATAGATTTGTCAATAATCGCAGAAAAAAATAAGAAATGCAGATGGAATTGAAAAGGCTGGCATTAGGGATGAAAAAGAGATTGAGAAAAGGAAAGAGACTTTAAACTTAAAATACTGGAGTTTAAAATTAGAAATAGCAGATGCTGATGCAAATCCTATTGACAATTTAAAGTCTCGCAAGGAAATGTTTAGGTTTGTACAGGTCGCAGAAAATCCAAGTGAGTCTAAATAGATGAAACAATAACAAAACCAAGTTCCATGTATTTTCCATGTATGTAGTGACCAGAGCAATGGCTAAACGAAGTTTATCACCAGAGATCACTGTAATGCCACAGTTGAATATTCAGACAGACCAAACACTATTTAAGAATTAGGACAATTCCAAAGAAGTGTTTGGTATATCCCCATTGATTAAAGTTCAGGAAGCATATTCAGAGTTGAGTAAGTTAGCTCACAGCTCACACTGAGGCTGTGGCTAAAGGAATTCCAGAGTGTTATTATATGCAAAACAGTTCTGATAAGGAAGTGGAGACAACCTCACAGACCTGCAGATGAAAAGTGGATGATTGTTCTTCAAATGATGGTACTGCCCAGATATTGCGAATGAAGTGTCATATTGCATGAAATTCGTATGGCAGAACACAGAAAAATGGAAAATGCAGGTATCAAAAGCAGTATATTTGACATCGAGAGGACTTCATAATCGTGTAGTGCAATTCTGTAATGTATTATACACAAGATGTCATAGGAAAATTTAAATTAAAACAATACTTCTGATACCTTTACCGGTTTTACAAGAAACATTCAAACAGGTGTTAGGAAATTTTCTAAATCCATTATTAAAAATGAAAGCAATACTCTCTAGGTAATGCGTTTTGTTGCAACGATTCAATGGAAAGATTATTCATATTGCTGGAAAAGATAATATCTCAGGATCACAGAATTGTTGTGGTGCAGAAGGAAACTGTTCAGCCCATTATGCTTGCAACAGTTCTATGACCTAGTACCAGTCTCCTGCCTTTTCCCCATCTCCCTGCATAGCTTTACTATCTAAATAATCATTTAATAACTTCTTGGAAGCCTCAATTGAACCTGCCTCCATCATTTTTCCAGGCAGAGCATTCTATATCCAAACTACTCACTAATATGGACAATCGCAGATATATTGTTCCAAGTGTAAAACAATGGAATAAGTTAAAGATTTCAGAATTGCTGAAAAGTTGCATAAGGTTGGATATGTGGGGAGGAAGGACGAATGGATGCAAGTCTCATTTTTTGTTGTTTATGTATGATACCTTGAAATGAAATGCATTCCTGCAATGCTGTTTAACCTGATGTAAAGCTGGTGTCATATAAAGATCACATCTCTTTATTCTTTCTTGTTTTGGATAGTTGGTCAAAATGGGAAAGGGACTGCTTTAAACCTGTGGAGGAGATGCTGGATTTTTAAAAACAAGTTACTGGAACACATTGTGAGTTGTGTTTGCACTATTGCTTTGTTCAAGCAGTGAGGGAAGATGTTCAAAACTTAATGTCATGATTAAGTCAGCATTGACCTGGTAGACACTGAGAGTGGGAAATTATAATGAGGAAAGGAGGAGTAGCTGAATAAATACTTTAAATCAGTCTTTGTGGCACAATACAATAATAGTATTCCAAAAATGCTAAATAAGTAAGGGGATAAAAGAAGAAAGGAAAAATTTACAATCACTATCATTAGAGAAAAAATACCAAAGAATATAATAGGGCTAAAGACCGATTAATCACATGGACCTGATGGGTTGCAGCTAGTACATTAAAGGAAGTAGTTACAAAGATAAAGGATGCACTGATTGAAATCTTTCAAGAATTCTTAGATTCTGTAAAATCTTGGAGGATTGGAAAACTCCAGCTAGTCTCTCTTCATAACTGAATCACTCGAGCCCAGGCAAAATCCTGTTGAATAGTTTCCTTAGTTCCTCTAGAGGAATTTCTATAGCATGTAGATAAGAACTGCACATCGTACTCCAGCTGTGGCATAATATACATTATATAACTAACAATACATAACATTATATTCAGTTTCATCATAACTTCCCTGCAATTGTATTCAATGCCTTGATTAATAAAAGTAAGTATTCTATGTGCCTTCTTAACAACCTTATCTACCTGCTCTGCTGCCTTCAAGGACCTATAGACATGCACACCAAGGTCCCTCTGATCTTCTGTTCTTCCTAGAGTGCTACCATTCAATTAGTCCTCCCAAAATGCAACACCTCACACCTCTCAGGATTGAATTTCATTTCCCACTGTTCAACCCATTTGACCAGTCAATTCAGGCTTTCCTCCTCATTGTTTACAAACACCACCAATTTTCAAATAATCTGTAAACTTATTGACCATATTTCTTACATTCATGTCTACATCATTAATGTACACAACAAACAGCAAAGAACCCTGTGGTACACCACTGGACACAAGCATTCAGTCACAAGAGTACTCTTTGATCATCACCCTCTGACCCTAAGCCAAGTTTGGATCCAATTTGAAAGATTTCCATGAAACCCATGCGCTGTTACATTCTTAACCAGCTTGTCATGCAATATCTCATCAAACCTTACTGAAGTCCATCTACACCAACGGTATTACTCTAATCTACACCTCTACTTCACTCAGCAAATTCAATCCAATTTGTTAGACGACATCCACCTTGGAAGGCCATATTGACTATCATTGATTAATCCTTGCTTCTCCAGTGGAAATGAACTCTGTTTCTCAGAATTTTAATATCATCTTGCATGATGTGTACTGATAAAATATGTATTCCCAGGTGCTGTCCATTGATTGGGTGCATGTTCCTGGTTGCTGTCTATTGATGGGGTGAGTGTTCCCGGGTGGTATCTATTGATGAGGTGAGTGTTCCCGGGTGGTATCTATTGATGGAGTGAGTGTTCCCGGGTGGTATCTATTGATGGAGTGAGTGTTCCCGGGTGGTATCTATTGATGGAGTGAGTGTTCCCGGGTGCTGTCTATTGATGGGGTAAGTGTTCCCGGGTGGTATCTATTGATGGGGTGAGTGTTCCCGGGTGCTGTATATTGATGGGGTGAGTGTTCCTGGGTGGTATCTATTGATGGAGTGAGTGTTCCCGGGTGCTGTCTATTGATGGGGTGAGTGTTCCCGGGTGGTATCTATTGATGGGGTGAGTGTTCCCGGGTGGTATCTATTGATGGAGTGAGTGATCCCGGGTGGTATCTATTGATGGGGTGTATGATCTCGGGTGCTGTCTATTGATGGGGTGAGTGTTCCCGGGTGGTATCTATTGATGGGTTGAGTGTTCCCGGGTGCTGTCTATTCATGGGGTGAGTGTTCCCGGGTGCTGTCTATTCATGGGGTGAGTGTTCCCGGGTGCTGTCTATTGATGGAGTGAGTGTTCCCGGGTGGTATCTATTGATGGGGTGAGTGTTCCTGGGTGCTGTCTATTGATGGGGTGAGTGTACCCGGGTGCTGTCTATTCATGGGGTGAGTGTTCCCGGGTGGTATCTATTGATGGAGTGAGTGTTCCCGGGTGCTGTCTATTCATGGGGTGAGTGTTCCCGGGTGGTATCTATTGATGGGGTGAGTGTTCCCGGGTGCTATCTAATGATGGAGTGAGTGTTTCCAGGTGGTATCTATTGATGGGGTGAGTGTTCCCGGGTGGTATCTATTGATGGGGTGAGTGTTCCCGGGTGCTATCTAATGATGGAGTGAGTGTTCCCGGGTGCTGTCTATTCATGGGGTGAGTGTTCCCGGGTGGTATCTATTGATGGGGTGAGTGTTCCCGGGTGCTGTCTATTCATGGGGTGAGTGTTCCCGGGTGCTGTCTATTGATGGAGTGAGTGTTCCCGGGTGGTATCTATTGATGGGGTGAGTGTTCCTGGGTGCTGTCTATTGATGGGGTGAGTGTTCCCGGGTGCTGAATATTCATGGGGTGAGTGTTCCCGGGTGCTGTCTATTCATGGAGTGAGTGTTCCTGGGTGCTGTCTATTGATGGCGTGAGTGTTCCCGGGTGCTATCTATTGATGGGGTGTGTGTTCCTGGGTGCGGTCTATTGATGCATGCGTGTTCCCGGGTGCTATCTATTGATGGGGTGTGTGTTCCCGGGTGCTGTCTATTGACAGGGTGTGTGTTCCCGGGTGCTGTCTATTGATGCGTGTGTGTTCCCGGGTGCGGTCTATTGATGCGTGTGTGTTCCCGGGTGCGGTCTATTGATGCGTGTGTTTTCCTGGGTGCGGTCTATTGATGCGTGTGTGTTCCTGGATGCGGTCTATTGATGTGTGTGTGTTCCCGGGTGCTATCTATTGATGTGTGTGTGTTCCCGGGTGCTATCTATTGATGTGTGTGTGTTCCCGGGTGCGGTCTATTGATGTGTGTGTGTTCCCGGGTGCGGTCTATTGATGCGTGTGTGTTCCTGGATGCGGTCTATTGATGCGTGTGTGTTCCTGGATGCGGTCTATTGATGTGTGTGTGTTCCTGGATGCGGTCTATTGATGGGGTGTGTGTTCCTGGGTACGGTCTATTGATGTGTGTGTGTTCCCGGGTGCGGTCTATTGATGTGTGTGTGTTCCCGGGTGCTATCTATTGATGGGGTGTGTGTTCCTGGGTGCAGTCTATTGATGCGTGTGTGTTCCCGGGTGCGGTCTATTGATGCGTGTGTGTTCCTGGATGCGGTCTATTGATGTGTGTGTGTTCCCGGGTGCGGTCTATTGATGCGTGTGTGTTCCCGGGTGCGGTCTATTGATGCGTGTGTGTTCCTGGATGCGGTCTATTGATGTGTGTGTGTTCCTGGATGCGGTCTATTGATGTGTGTGTGTTCCCGGGTGCGGTCTATTGATGCGTGTGTGTTCCCGGGTGCGGTCTATTGATGCGTGTGTGTTCCTGGATGCGGTCTATTGATGCGTGTGTGTTCCTGGATGCGGTCTATTGATGTGTGTGTGTTCCTGGATGCGGTCTATTGATGTGTGTGTGTTCCTGGGTACGGTCTATTGATGTGTGTGTTTTCCTGGATGCGGTCTATTGATGTGTGTGTGTTCCTGGATGCGGTCTATTGATGCGTGTGTGTTCCTGGATGCGGTCTATTGATGTGTGTGTGTTCCCGGGTGCGGTCTATTGATGTGTGTGTGTTCCCGGGTGCGGTCTATTGATGCGTGTGTGTTCCCGGGTGCTGTCTATTGATGCGTGTGTGTTCCTGGATGCGGTCTATTGATGTGTGTGTGTTCCCGGGTGCGGTCTATTGATGTGTGTGTGTGTTCCTGGATGCGGTCTATTGATGTGTGTGTGTTCCCGGGTGCTGTCTATTGATGCGTGTGTGTTCCTGGATGCGGTCTATTGATGTGTGTGTGTTCCCGGGTGCGGTCTATTGACGTGTGTGTGTTCCCGGGTGCGGTCTATTGATGTGTGTGTGTTCCTGGATGCGGTCTATTGATGTGTGTGTGTTCCTGGATGCGGTCTATTGATGTGTGTGTCTTCCCGGGTATGGTCTATTGATGCGTGTGTGTTCCTGGATGCAGTCTATTGATGCGTGTGTGTTCCTGGATGCGGTCTATTGATGTGTGTGTGTTCCCGGGTGCGGTCTATTGATGTGTGTGTGTTCCCGGGTATGGTCTATTGATGTGTGTGTGTTCCTGGATGCGGTCTATTGATGTGTGTGTGTTCCTGGATGCGGTCTATTGATGTGTGTGTGTTCCTGGATGCGGTCTATTGATGTGTGTGTGTGTTCCTGGATGCGGTCTATTGATGCGTGTGTGTGTTCCCGGGTGCGGTCTATTGATGTGTGTGTGTTCCCGGGTGCGGTCTATTGATGTGTGTGTGTTCCTGGATGCGGTCTATTGATGTGTGTGTGTGTTCCTGGATGCGGTCTATTGATGTGTGTGTGTTCCTGGATGCGGTCTATTGATGTGTGTGTGTGTTCCTGGATGCGGTCTATTGATGTGTGTGTGTTCCTGGATGCGGTCTATTGATGTGTGTGTGTTCCTGGATGCGGTCTATTGATGTGTGTGTGTGTTCCTGGATGCGGTCTATTGATGTGTGTGTGTTCCTGGATGCGGTCTATTGATGTGTGTGTGTGTTCCTGGATGCGGTCTATTGATGCAGTACGGTTATCGATTGTTGTCCATTCATGGAGTGTGTGCTCCTCGATGCTGTCGATTGATGGGGTGCGAGTTTGTGGTTACAGAGTCATAGAGATGTACAGCATGGAAATAAACCCTTCGGTCCAATGCATCCATGCCGATCAGATATCCTAACCTAATTTAGTTCCATTTGCCAGCACTTGGCCCATATCCCTCTAAACTCTTCTTATTCATATACCCATCCAGATATCATTTAAATGTTGTAATTGTACCAGCTTCCACCACTTCCTTGACAGCTCATTCTGTACAGGCACCACCCTCTGTGTGAAAAATTTGCCCCTTAGGTCCCTTTTAAATCTGACTCCTCTCACCCTAAACCTATGCCCCTCTAGTTCTGGACTCCCCCACTTCAGGGAAAAGACCTTAACTATTTATCCTATCCATGCCCCTCGTGGTTTTATAAACCTCTATAAGGTCACCACTCAGCCTCCGATGCTCCAGGGAAAACCGCTCCAGCCTATTCGGTCTATCCCGATAGCTCAAATCTCCAACCCTGGTAACATCCTTGTCAATCTTTTCTGAACCCTTTCAAGTTTCACAACATCCTTCCGAGAGGAAGGAGACCAGAATTGCATGCAATATTCCAAAAGTTGATGTCGACTGATGAGGTGCAGGTTCTGCCTGTTGATAGGGTGTATTTTCTTGGGTGCTGTCTATTGATGGGATGTGTGTTCCTGGGTGTTGTCAATTAATGTGTATTCCCAGGCGAACATAAACATAGGGCAGTACAGCACAGGAACAGGCCTTGCGGCCTACCAATTCTGTGCTGATCATGATGGTATTCTAAATTAATACTATCTGCCTGCTCATGGTCCATATCCTTCTATTCTCTGCCTGTTTGTGTGTCTATCTAAATGCCTCTTAAACTTTGCTAACATATCTGCCTCTACCACCTCCCCTGCCAACATGCTCCATGCACCTACCACCCTCACTGTAAACAACCTTTCTCACACATCTTTAAACTTGCCCCCTCTCATCTTAAGTGTCTAGGTTAGAGTGGTGCTGAAAAAGCACAGCAGGTCAGGCAGCATCCGAGGAGCAGGAAAATCAAAGTTTTGGGCAAAAGCCCTTCATCAGGATTCCTGATGAAGGGCTTTTGCCTGAAACGTCGATTTTCCTGCTCCTCAGATGCTGCCTAACCTGCTATGCTTTTCCACACACCACTCTAACCTAGACACTGATTTTCAGTATCTGCAGTCTTCACTTTTGCCCTCTCACCTTAAACCTATGCCCCCTAGTATTTGACACTTCCACCCTCCAACTATCCATAATGCTCATAATTTTAGATACTTCTATCGTAAAAGCTCTCCTTATTGCTAACACATTCCAATCCAGGTAACATCCTGGTAAAGCTCATTTGCACCATCTCCACAGCCTTCGCATCCTTCCTATTGTGTGGTGATTAGAACTGCACACAATACTCCAAACGTGGCTGAACTAAATTCTCATACAGCTGCAACATGACTTGCCTACTTTTATAGTCAGTGCCCTAACCGATGGAGATAAGCATGCCGTATGCCTTCTTCATCACCTAAAGGTCTGGCTATTTAGTTTACTTTCTGTTTATTGATGGGGTGTGTGTTTCTGTGATTCTATATTCAAGACTGAGATTGATTAACTTTAGACTGAAGGGAAATGGGGGAGAGCAGTAGAAATTCAAGTTGACAGCCATGATCTTTCCAAACAATGAAGCAGACAGGAAGAACAGGACTGTGTACACCTGCGTCCTTCTCTCGTGGCCTCATGATGGGATTTTGCAAGCTACTCTGACTGTGCTTCCTCTGTACTGGTTCATCTGTTGGCGTGGCCATTGCAAGTTTTTGAGATTCACATTTAAATCAAGGTGTAATCTGTTATCCCAAAGATACTAGCAAGCCCCCAGTTGTTTGGGAGCTAAAATTAAAAGGAGGAATTGCAATTTTAAAGGCAGCCTCCTTCATCCTCCATGGAAGTAAGCCTGTTTTATCTGTGGCAAAAGTTGAAGTGCTGGGTTTATTTGCACATTTTGTAGTGGTTTTGAAAGAATCACACCTTCAGTGAAGTTTGACAAAGCTTTACCACACTCAGACAGAGGTAATTTAAAGCCTTCAGAGCCTGTAATTTACAGCACAGATGCATGAGGGCACCTGAGGCTGGAAGGCACAAGCGACAATGTAACCTCGGTCCCACTCCCAGGCACATTGCTACATTAGGGGACAGCAGAAACAAAGGGGCCGCTCTCCTTAATTATTCATTAAACACGACTGGTTTGCAGAAACACAGGGCAAAAACACTTACAGTTCTGCAGTTCCCCAAATCCAATCTAAACAGGAAAACAAACCAACCAACAAAATAAGCTAGTCTCCCCACACGCACTGTGAAAATGCATTGCAACGGAC
This sequence comes from Chiloscyllium plagiosum, assembly GCF_037043375.1. Taxonomy (NCBI): domain Eukaryota; kingdom Metazoa; phylum Chordata; class Chondrichthyes; order Orectolobiformes; family Hemiscylliidae; genus Chiloscyllium; species Chiloscyllium plagiosum. Next base: position 86,747,563 of record NW_028270149.1, on the reverse strand, counting down.
AGATTGTAATTAAATCCACACATTACTGTATTGCCCAACATAGAATCCTTGTTTCACTTACCTACAATCTATCCATGCACGGCAAGGATCGGTTTAGCTGTCCTCCCTGTCTCTTTAATTTATCTAAGACAATGTTAGCTCCACCCTGTGCCAGGAACTAGCAGATAAGTTCCTCATTTCCATCAGAGGGCAGTTTTTATTTAAATTAATATGGATTTAAACATCCATTGCTGCCCCCTTCTGTTTGCTGTACCTAGTGCCTCAAGTTATTTGCCCAAACAACCTGTTCAAACAACCTGTTATGATACATCCTGGGAGGTAGGTTTGCTACCACTCTTCGGGGGGGTTTAAACTAATTTGGCAGGGGGATGGGATCTGGACTTGTAGTCCAGCAAGTAGGCTAGCTGTTTGTCAGGATGTCCAAGAATGTAGGGAGGCTGTTGAGAAGGTAGCACTGACAGGGAGTACTTGCGGACACAGAGATGGGCTCAAGAAGTGTGTATACTTCAATGCAAGGAGTATCAGAAATAAGGTGAACTTAAGGCGTGGATCAGTACCTGGGACTACCATGTTGTGGCCATCACGGAAACGTGGATAGAAGAGGGACAGGAATGGTTGTTGGAGGTTCCTGGTTACAGATGTTTCAGTAAGATTAGGGAGGGTGGTAAAAAAGGAGGGGGGGGTGGCGTTGCTAATTAGAAATGGTATAACGGCTGCAGAAAGGCAGTTCGAGGGGGATCTGCCTTTGGAGGTAGTATGGGCTGAAGTCAGAAATAGGAAAGGTGCAGTCACCTTGTTGGGCCCCCCAATAGCAGCAGAGATGTGGAGAAACAGATTGGGAAACAGATTTTGGAAAGGTGCAGAAGCCACAGGGTAGTAGTCATGGGTGATTTCAACTTCCCAAACATTGATTGGAAGCTCTTTAGATCAAGTAGATTGAATGGGGCGGTGTTTGTGCAGTGTGTACAGGAAGCTTTTCTAACTCAGTATGTAGATTGCCCGACCAGAGGGGAGGCCATATTGGATTTGGTACTTGGTAACGAACCGGGACAAGTGATGGGCTTGTTAGTGGGTGAACATTTTGGTGATGGTGACCACAATTCTGTGACTTTCACCTTGGTTATGGAGAGAGATAGGTGCGTGCAAAAGGGTAGGTTTTACAATTGGGGGAAGGGTAAATACGATGCTGTAAGACAGGATCTGAGGAGCATAAACTGGGAGCACAGGCTGTCAGGGAAGGATGTCGTGGAAATGTGGAACTTTTTCAAGGAACAGATACGACGTGTCCTTGATATGTATGTACCTGTCAGGCAGGAAAGAGATGGTCGTGTGAGGGAACCTTGGTTGACGAGAGAGGTTGAATGTCTTGTAAAGAGGAAGAAGGGGGCTTACATAAGGTTGAGGAAACAAGGTTCAGACAGAGCATTGGAGGGATACAGGATTGCCAGAAGGGAGCTGAAGAAAGGGATTAGGAGAGCTAAGAGAGGGCATGAAAAATCTTTTGCGGATAGGATCAAGGATAATCCCAAGGCATTTTATGTGTATGTGAGAAACATGAGAATGACGAGAACGAGGGTAGGTCCGATCAAGGACAGTAGTGGGAGACTGTGTATTGAGTCGGAAGAGATAAGTGAGGTCTTGAATGAGTACTTTTCTTCAGTATTTACAAACGAGAGGGACCGTATTGTTGAAGAGGAGAGTGTGAAATGGACTGGTAAGCTAGAGGAGATACTTGTTAGGAAGGAAGATGTGTTGGGTATTTTGAATAACTTGAGGATAGACAAGTCCCCCGGGCCTGACGGGATGTATCCTAGGATTATGTGGGAAGCAAGAGAGGAAATTGCAGAGCCGTTGGCAATGATCTTTTCGTCTTCACTGTCAACAGGAGTGGTACCAGGGGACTGGAGAGTGGCAAATGTTGTCCCCCTGTTCAAAAAGGGAATAGGGATAACCCCGGGAATTACAGGCCAGTTAGTCTTACTTCGGTGGTAGGCAAAGTAATGGAAAGGGTACTGAGGGATAGGATTTATGAGTATCTGGAAAGACACTGCTTGATTAGGGACAGCCAGCACGGATTTGTGAAGGGTAGGTCTTGCCTTACAAGTCTTATTGAATTCTTTGAGGAGCTGACCAAGCAGGTGGATGAGGATAGAGCTGTGGATGTAGTATACATGGATTTTAGTAAGGCATTTGATAAGGTTCCCCATGGTAGGCTTATGCGGAAAGTCAGGAGGCATGGGATAGAGGGAAATTTGGCCAGTTGGATAGGAAACTGGCTAACCGGTCGAAGTCAGAGATTGGTGGTAGATGGTAAATATTCAACCTGGAGCCCAGTTACAAGTGGAATTCCGCAGGGATCCGTTCTGGGTCCTCTGCTGTTTGTAATTTTTATTAATGACTTGGAAGAGGGAGTCGAAGGGTGGGTCAGTAAATTTGCAGATGATACGAAGATTGGTGGAGTTGTGGATAGTGAGGAGGGCTGTTGTCAGCTGCAAAGGGACTTAGATATGATGCAGAGCTGGGCTGAGGAGTGGCAGATGGAATTCAACCCTGCCAAGTGTGAGGTTGTCCATTTTGGAAGGACAAATAAGAATGCGGAATACAGGGTTAACGGTAGGGTTCTTAGTAAGGTGGCGGAGCAGAGGGATCTCGGGGTCTGTGTTCATAGATCTTGGAAAGTTGCCACTCAGATGGATAGAGCTTGTAAGAAGGCCTATGGTGTATTAGCGTTCATTAGCAGAGGGATTGAATTCAAGAGTCGTGAAGTGATGTTACAGCTGTACAGGACATTGGTTAGGCCACATTTGGAGTTCTGTGTGCAGTTCTGGTCGCCTCACTTTACGAAAGATGTGGAAGCTTTGGAGAGGGTGCAGAGAAGATTTACCAGGATGTTGCCTGGAATGGAGAATAGGTCGTACGAGGATAGGTTGAGCGTGCTAGGCCTTTTCTCATTGGAACGGAGAAGGATGAGGGGTGACTTGATAGAGGTGTATAAGATGATCAGGGGAATAGATAGAGTAGACAATCAGAAACTTTTTCCCCGGGTGCAACAGAGTGTTACAAGGGGACATAAATTTATGGTGAAGGGTGGAAGGTATAGGGGAGATGTCAGGGGTAGGTTCTTTACCCAGAGAGAGGTGGGGGCATGGAATGCGCTGCCTGTGGTAGTGGTAGAGTCAGAATCTTTGGTGACCTTTAAGCGGCAATTGGATAGGTACATGGATGGGTGCTTAAGCTAGGACAAATGTTCGGCACAACATCGTGGGCCGAAGGGCCTGTTCTGTGCTGTATTGTTCTATGTTTTATCCCTTGAGTAGGTGGGACTTGAACACTTGCCTCCTGGCCCAGAGGTGGGAACACTACCACTGCAGCACAAATGCCCTCACAAACAAGTGCCCTGAAACTGATCACTGATGTTCACGCTAGATGTAAACCTGTAGCTCTGAGGTAATATTGAATCAGAAGGTAATTCATCTATGCTGTCATCACAGGCATAAAAGATGGAAGATTTTCCAAAGAGCAAACATTTTTACAATAGAAAGGTTAACAGGAAGTTTTGGTGCCCAATTCTATAGATCCCTGAAAGTGTGAGCACAGGTAGAAAGAGCATATCAATGGTTGTCGAAAAGCATGGTGCTGGAAAAGCACAGCCGGTCAGGCAGCATCTGAGGAGCAAGAGTTTCAAGCATAAGCTCTTCATCAGGATGAAAAGCTAATGCTCGAAATGCCGACTCTCCTGCTCCTCGGAAGCTGCCTGACCTGCTGTGCTTTTCCAGCACCACACTTTTCGACTCTGATCTCCAGCATCTGTTGTCCACACTTTCTCCATATCAATGGTTGCCTTTGTTAGCCAGGGTGTCGAATATAGGAGCAACTTTATAAAACATTCGTTAGGCCGCAGATGGATGTGTGCAGTTCTAGTCATTAGTAGGATGTGATTGCACTGGAAGGGTGCAAAGGACCTTCACCAGGATGTTGCCTGGGAGGGCAAGTCTCAGTTATGAGTAGAGACTGGGTAAGCTGTGTTTGCTTTCTTTGGAGCTGTGGGATATAGGTAAATTAATGTTACTTCTGCAATTCTGCAATTATAATTGATTATATAAAAGTAAATGAACTCACACCAGTGTGTAATTGTTTTAGCCAAGAGCTGAGTCAACAAGAATGGAAACATGTGGAGGAAATATATAATTGTTTTTGTATTAGCTAAAATTGTATGCCAGCATGAAACGTGATTGCAAAACAATGGTAGATATTACGGGCAAATAGATAAGATGTTGTGAGGGGATGAAGTTAAGCTAGATACGCCTGTACAAACAGTAAGTATAAACATCTGTTTCCCATTTTTACAGAAACACAGGAACAAACCCCAATTAAAAGGGCTTAGTGATAAGATGCTGTGAGGGGCAGCACAGATGGAGGGAGTAGATAATGGTAAGCAAAGGATGGGATGAGGTCAAATGGCCTTGTGAGGTCAGAAATAAGCATTTTGTCACAGACAAGGCCGGATAAGGCAAGAGATAAACAGGGGTAATGGGGCCAGTCTTAGGGAAGTGGAGGATGTAAACAGGGGAGGAGCAATGTAAAACAAATGAAACCAAATTATATAAATGTTGTGTATGAATTGAATTTGGTGTGTATGTCCTTTGCCTTATAGGCACTGGACATCACACCCACTTGCAAGTGTGAAATAAATGACACTACTGATTCAGATCTTGTCTCGGACTGAAATTATTGAAGTGAGTGAGCTTTGTTTCTCACAATTGGGGGCTGTCCAGGATTTTCTTCCATCGCCGGGGGGAGTGGCTGGCCCTGGACACTGGGAAGACGCGTCCCGTTCCCCATTGAGGAGCGGTCTCGTGTCCCGGTTTGGTCCGCTCCCTTGTGCGACTGGTACGAATCCCACAAGAGAGACATCTGAATCAGACAGTGATAGGAGCTCGATAGAAAATATAGCAAAAAGGGGCCAGACAACTCTGTGCACAGACCAAGGTAAGAAAATTGACTTTTAAGTATTGCCTTGGTGGCCGGGATTGAGTTTTAGTAGTTAATCAGGGACTAACGAAGGAACTCAATATGGGTTGTGCCGTGGGTAAGGAAAAAGCCTCTGGGAAAACAAAAGAAGAAAAAGGCAATGGAAATGGAGGCGGGGTCCCTTACAACATACCTCCAGAAAGTCCTTTGGGCAGGATGTTGTGGAATTAGAAAAATAATACTTGTACAAGGGAAAAAGATGATTAAATATTGTTGCTTTGTATGGACTAAGGAATTCATTCTTCGTCCCGCCATCTTCTGGCCAAAGTACAGGTCGGACGAAGACTGGGTTTGTAAATATCTGAATTTATATGTCAATGTGTGAAAGAGAGAGAATGAAAAGAGCTGTACAGCTGGTAGAAAGTTTAACCCTTTGTGATTTGGTTTGAATGCACATTTGTTTGTTGGTGATTGAATGTTTGCGTTTTATTCCCTGGAGCTTGAGTTCCAGGACTGTTTTGAGTCTGATTTTTATTATGGAAACTTAACATGATTTCTTTTAAGGTTAAGGATTCTATCGAGATTATGAAAAAAAAATAGTGATAACTCCTGTTCTTTTTACAGGTCATGACTGCCTTACTGTCAGTTTCTAACTAATCTCTTTTATCTTTACATAAAAGCGATTTATGGAGGACAGTTGAAGTTTCAGTTCAACATTAGATTGTAGTAAAAACAAAATTCTATGGTTAATATCTGTGACCTTGGATTCGGCCATTGTTCATGCATTAGAAGTTTTTTTTTTAAACTTGAATAGACAAATTCTTTTAAGACATCTCTGATTATTTCACGACCTATAGTATTGTAATTGAGCAATGATTGGTCAGGACTACTTAAGAAAACTAATTTTGGATTTAAATTAAGGGACTAAAACTGGGTAATTACAGTGGATTTCAAAATTGGGAACTGTATGCATTTTACATTTTAAATATTAAATATTGAATAAATGAACGTAAATATATAAATATATTTACAAGTTAGGAACAGGCTTTAAAGTTAGTCAAGCATGAATTGATGAATTGGTGTTTGAAGTTATGGGGAGCTAGAAATATTGCAATATTTCTTTAAAAAAAGAAAACGGGAAAGAACGTAATGACTTATCCCCTTTGGGAGGTACCAATAGGGGACAAAGAGATTGAGTTTGTAAGTGCCCCCCTCACCACTGGGGAGATCAGAACATTTAAAAAGGAAATTAAGGTCCTGGTTGAGGATCCGGTGGGGTTGTCTGAACAAATTGATCAATGTTTGGGGCCCAGTTTGTATACATGGGCTGAGTTAATGTCTATTTTGAATATACTATTTACTGGGGAGGAAAGGGGACTTATACAAGGAGCAGCTATTAAAATATGGGACAGGGAACACCCGATTGGAGATGGGGATGCTGGACAGGGAGAGACAAAGTTTCCCCTCAGAGGTCCCCTGTAGGAAAACCAAAACCCGGAGCATAGAGAAGAAATGAGGGAATTGAAAGACCTGGTTCTAAAAGGAATAAAGAGGCAGTTCTGAAGTCGCAGAATCTGACTAAAGCCTTTGAAGTTAGACAGAGAAAGATGAGACTCCCTCAGCTTTCTTGCAAAGATTAAGAGACTCAATGCAGAAATACTCTGGAATAAACCCTGAGGACCCAGTGGCACAGGGTCTTTTGAAAGTACATTTTGTGACAAAGGCATGGCCAGACAGATACAGAAGATAGAAAGGGTGGAGTGAAAAACCATTAGATGAATTGTTAAGAGAGGCACAGAAAGTGTTTGTAAAGGGGAGAGGGAGAGGACAAGGGGGAGCATTTGATAGAGGGTTCGAGCGACAGGAGCAGAGATGGAGGTCTCCACAGGCAGGATATTATTATTGTGGAAAGATAGGGCATTTTAAGCAGGAGTGTCCTGATCTACAAAGGGAAGAAAGGGCAATTCTGCTTATGAATTTTGATAATGAATAGGGGTGTCAGGGGTTCCTGCCCTCGGGGGCCCACCAGGAACCCTTGATAAACCTGAAGGTTGGACCCTATAGGGAAGAGGTAGTCTTCCTAGTAGATACGGGGGCAGCACGGTCATCGCTGAATTTTAAACCAAAGAAAGTAGAAATGTCGACACGGTCAATTACTATTTCGGGGGTAAAAGGGGAAGGATTTACTGTTCCAGTATTTGAACCTATGATGATAGAGGGTCCTAAGGATAGGGTCACAGGGGAACTGCTGTATATCCCTGATATAGGAAGTAACTTACTAGGGAGAGACAATTATCCTCTTAGGACAGGAGATTGGAATTCAGGAAAAAGAATTAGTTGTACAAATGGCAATGTTGACAGAGGATGTGGAGAGAGAGATAGACCCTATTGTATGGGCTAGGGAAGGGAATCGTGGAAAACTTCAGATCCCTCCCCTTCTAATAAATTTAAAATGGAAAGGGGACATTGTCTGTGAGCGACAATATCCTATTTCCATAGAAGGTACACGAGGACTGCAGCCAGTAATTGAGGGACTGATTAGAGATTAAGTAAGATCCCTCATGACCACAAATGGTTTAGTGTAATAGATTTAAAGGATGCCTTTTGGGCTTGTCCCTTGGCAGAGGAAAGATTTAGGACTATCCCCCTTTGAAATCTTATTTGGATTATCTTATCTGGGAACGAATGGAGAATTGCCAATCCCCGAAACTAAAGATTTGTTTTTAAAGAAGTATATACTGGGCTTGTCCTCCTCTCTGTCTTTCCTCAGGAAACAGGGTTTATTGGCACAGACTCCATCCTTTGAATTCACCGTTCATCCCATCCGGCCGGGCGATTGGATCTTAGTAAAATCATGGACAGAGACTAAATTGCAGCCGGACTGGGAAGGGCCGTACCAGGCTCTTTTGACTACCGAAACGGCAATAAGGACGGCGGAGAAAGGCTGGACTCACTACACTCAGATCAAAGGGCCTGTGGACCCTCCAGTTGAGGAAGAAGTCTGGACGGCCGAATCAACGCAAGAACCGCTGAAACTCAGGCTAAAGAGACTTTGAGTAACTGATTATACAGTGGCGATGCGAGCGCGGGATTATTTCTGTAAGATTGTATATTAAGTCTTTTTGTGCTTCAGCATGATGTTTAGAATACTGGGAATGTTTAGAGTTATGATGCTAGCCCTCTTGGTATTGGGATTTTGTCAAATATCATTTTCATATGTATTATTAACGGTTACTGAGTCTGACAATCTACAAGTAATAGATGCTGATGCATGCAGCTTAGTAAATTGTGGGGATGTAGATAATCAGAGAAAGTACCGCAGCTCTGAGATACATCTTAAGTCATATGGGGATGGTACTTGGTGTAATGGTCTTGTCACAGTACACCGGGCCCCCTTCCAACCAGCTCGCGATTGTCCTGATAAAAAGTGTAACCCAATATACCTAACAATAAGGAAAACCACATGGCACGAAGCAATTCGGGGGGGGGGGCACCTATAAGATACAATTAAATGAAACATTTGGGATCGAAATGAAAGCAAATGGGAAGGATTTCTTGGGCTGTTGTTTTCGAATTAGCGTAGGACAGAGAAAATGGGCGGAATTACTGGATAATGAGATACAACCTTTCACCCCTCCCGATAATCCTAAAGTAGTAAAATTATAGAGGTAAAGGTCTTGAAACAGACCATCGAAATAGAAACTGGGTACGGGGATAGAAACTGGGTAGGGAGAAGGAAATGCCTGGGTTGAATGGGTAAAGTATACTGTAAAAAGTCTGAACAAGAGCAATTGCTATGATGTGCCTCCGGAAGGCCAGTGGCCCAGGTAGTTCCCTTTCCGCTCGAATGAAAGCGAGACAGGAAGGGCATGAAATGTATGATAGCCCTGTATCAGGATGAGACTGCATGGAATGATAGGAATTGTACCTCCCTATCTCTGATGTTCCCTCCCTTGGAGAAGAAAGATGCAAAAGTTCTCCCCACATTTTCCGCCGCAGTTGGAAATCACACGTCGTGTGTGCGTAGACGAGCTACAAGTCGGTCGAGAGATTTGGGGGAGCTGAAATTATGTACAGAGATTAAGAGTGTTACCGAAATGGAGAAGGGAGGGAACTACTCAGCACTAAAGTTGAGACCCACGTTACCTCCGGATTGGAGAGGGATATGTGCAATTGTACAATTAGCAATTCCATTTACCCTGGCATTTGAGAAGGAAAAGATAGTAGGGAAAAAGGAAAGGGGTAAGAGATTACTGTTAGACACTTCTTTCGATGACAGGATTTATCTTGATTCGGTCGGAGTCCCTAGGGGAGTACCTGATGAATTCAAGGCTCGTAACCAGATTGCAGCAGGCTTTGAGTCAGCTCTCTTTTGGTGGGTAACAATTAATAAAAATGTAGATTGGATAAATTACATTTTCTATAATCAACAGCGATTTATAAATTATACAAGAGATGCGGTTAAAGGAATATCAGAACAGCTTGATGCGACAAGTAGGATGGCATGGGAAAACAGAATGGCCTTTGATATGATTTTAGCAGAAAAAGGGGGTGTATGTGATGTTAGGAGGAAGCTGTTGTACCTTTATTCCTAATAACACTGCACCTGATGGTTCAATTACTCGGGCCTTAAGGGGATTAACTACCTTAACAGAGGAACTAGCTGAGAATTCAGGAGTAGACACATTTCTCACGGGATGGCTTGAATCCTGGTTTGGAAGGTAGAAGGGGGTGATGGTTTCCATCCTTCCTTCCCTGATAGTAGTAGTCGGGGTATTGGTGGCCATTGGCTGTTGTATCATACCCTGTATACGAGGGCTCACCCAAAGACTGATTGAAACAGCCTTGATGAAACAGGTACCCCTAAAAGGGAATCAGGCAGAGGACCTTTATCAACTAAATAATGAGGAGATGAGTGAGACCAAGATGGATGAAATCTCCGGAATGATGCTTGTGAATTTCGGGGGCGATGCTTAAAAGAAAAAGGGGAAATTGTGGGATATAGGTAAATTAATGTTACTTCTGCATTTCTGCAATTATAATTGATTATATAAAAGTAAATGAACTCACACCAGTGTGTAATTGTTTTAGCCAAGAGCTGAGTCAACAAGAATGGAAACATGTGGAGGAAATATATAATTGTTTTTGTATTAGCTAAAATTGTATGCCAGCATGAAACGTGATTGCAAAACAATGGTAGATATTACGGGCAAATAGAAAAGATGTTGTGAGGGGATGAAGTTAAGCTAGATACGCCTGTACAAACAGTAAGTGTAAACATCTGTTTCCTACCTTTACAGAAACACAGGAACAAACCCCAATTAAAAGGGCTTAGTGATAAGATGCTGTGAGGGGCAGCACAGATGGAGGGAGTAGATAATGGTAAGCAAAGGATGGGATGAGGTCAAATGGCCTTGTGAGGTCAGAAATAAGCATTTTGTCACAGACAAGGCCGGATAAGGCAAGAGATAAACAGGGGTAATGGGGCCAGTCTTAGGGAAGTGGAGGATGTAAACAGGGGAGGAGCAATGTAAAACAAATGAAACCAAATTATATAAATGTTGTGTATGAATTGAATTTGGTGTGTATGTCCTCTGCCTTATAGGCACTGGACATCACACCCACTTGCAAGTGTGAAATAAATGACACTACTGATTCAGATCTTGTCTCGGACTGAAATTATTGAAGTGAGTGAGCTTTGTTTCTCACAGAGCAGAGGGAGCTGAGGGGAGAATCTGATTGAGGTAAACAAAATTATGAGATGTGTAGAATGTGAAGAGGGCACCTGAGGCTGGAATGCACAAGCGACAATATAACCTCGGTCCCACTCCCAGGCACATTGCTACATTCGGGGACAGCAGAAACAAAGAGGCCCCTCTCCTTCATTATTCATTAAACACGACTGGTTTGCAGAAACACAGGGCAAAAACACTTACAGTTCTGCAGTTCCCCAAATCCAATCTAAACAGGAAAACAAACCAACCAACAAAATAAGCTAGTCTCCCCACATTCCTCATGGGAATCTTTACCCCATGGCAGGCATGTCTAAGACCAGAGGGCAAAGTTTAAGGTGTGAAATAAACAGTTTAGAGGGAATCTGAGAAAAGTTTTCTTTTATTTAGAGGATGACTCCCAGAGTTATCTGGACTATACATCCTCACATTCCACTTCCTGTAAGAACTCCATCCCGTTCTTCCGGTTTGGCTGCTCTGATGATGCTAGCTTCCATAGGGCCTCAGAAATGTCCACCTTTTTCCTCAACCCAAGAATTCCCCACCACGGTGGATGACCAGGCCTTGAGCTGTGTTCGACCCATCTCCTGCACTTCCGCCCTCACTCCTTCTCTTCCCTCCCACAACAATGATAGGATCACCCTGGTCCTCACTTACCATCCCACCAGCCTCTGCATCCCAATAGATCATTAGCTGCCATTTCTGGCACGTGCTGCAGGACACCGCAACCAGACACATTCCCTTGTCAGCCTTCCGCAGGGACCGTTCCCCTTTGACACTCCAATGTAGTCCTCAACTCCCAACATCTCCTCACATCCCAACAGCACCTTCCCATGCAACCACAAAAGGTGTAACACCTGCCCATTTACTTCTTCCCTCGTTATTGTACAAGGTGCCAGAGACACCTTCCAAAATGAAACAGCAACTTACCTGTACTTCACTCAATGCCTTATTTGCTGGTCACAATGTTTCTCCTCTACATTAGGGAGATAAAACACAGGCTGGGTGACCACTTTGCAGAACACCTATGCTCTCCCGGTAAAAATGATCCTGACCTTCCAATTGCTGGCCACTTCAACACACCAAGTGTTCCCATGGCAACATTTCTGTTGCAGGCCTGCTGCAGTGTTCCCGCAATCCTCAGTACAAGCTTGAAGAACAACATCTCATTTCACTTGGGGACACTGCAGCCTCTCAGAATCAATATCGAGTTTAATAACTTTAGAGCCTGATTCCATTCTTCCATGATTTTTATCCACCCCACACTAGTTCTGTTGTGACATGGATTGCTTTGAGCACAGTCATTCATTGCCATGTACTCGTGGGCCCATTATATGGTGTAATTTCATCACTGCTCTTCCATTCTCTCCTATGCTTAGGTCTTATTATCATTTATTCAGTTTTTCTTCTGTTCAAGTCTGCTATCCATAACCTTCTCGTGTACTTACCCCTTTCATATCTCTGTCTCTCTCACTGGGCTCCGTCTCCACCGACCTGCCCACCTCTCCCCTTCCTTCCAATCCTAATGTCATCTCCAGCATAAATATCACTTTCTCCTCGCTGCCAGCAATACTGAAGACAGGTCACCGGCCTTGCAACGTGAAATCTGTTTTCTTCCCACAGATGCTGTTAGACCTACTACATTTCACCAGTAATTTGTGTTTGTTTCAGATCTCCAGGATCCGTAGTCAGTCTAATTAGTAATTTTGCAGAAGATACAAAGATTGGTGGAGTTGCGATGAGGATTGTTAGAGGATACAGCAGGATATAGATCAGTTGGAGGTTTGGGCAGACAAATAGCCTGCTCCTCGGATGCTGCCTGACCTGCTGTACTTTTCCAGCACCACTCTAATCTAGACTCTGATTTACAGCATCTGCAGTCCTTGTTTTTACCTAAATAGCAGATGGAGTTTAGATCATGGAAACAGACACTTCAGCCCATCAAGTCCACACCGACCCTCCGAAGGGTAACCCACCCAGACTCATTTCCCTACATTTACCCCTGACTAATGCACCTAACACCATGAGCAATTTCCCATGGTCAATTCACCTGACCTGCACATCTTTTGGAATGTGGGAGGACACCAGAGCACCCGGAGGAAACCCACACAGATACGGGGAGAATATGCACACAGGTGCCTGAGGCTGAAATCGAACCTAGGTCCCTAGTACTGTGCAGCAGTGCTAACCACTGAGGCCACAGTGCCACCAATCTGGACAAATGTGAGATAATGCATTTTGGAAGGTCAAGTACAGGTGGAAATTATAAAGCAAATGGCAGAACCCTTAGGAGTATTTATTGCAGAAGGATCTGGGTGTGCAGGTCCATAGATCACTGAAGGTGGCCGCACAGGTAGACAAGGTAGTCAAGATGTCTTATGGCATGCCTGCCTTCACTGGAAGGGGCATTGAGTCTAAGAATAAACAAGTTATGCTGCAGCTTTATAGAACTTTAGTTAGGCCACACTTTCAATATTGCGCACAATTCTGGTCACCACACTACCAGAAGGATGTGGATCCTTTGGACAGGTACAGAAAAGGTTTACCAGGATGTTGCCTGGAATGGGGAATTTTAGCTACGCAAAAGGTTGGATAGATTGGCTTGTTTTTACTGAAATTCAGGAAATAAGGGGCGACCTCATAGAAGTTTATAAGATTGTGAACAGCCAAGGATAGAGTGGAAAGTATGAGGCTTTTTCTTCAGGTGGAGGGGTCAATTACTTGGAGACACGGGTTCAAGGTATGAGGGGGGGTAGTTTAAAAGAGATGTGTGAGGTAATTTTTTTTCACAGAAAGGGTGATGAATGCCAGAACGCACCATCAGAGGACATGGTGGAAACAGACACAATAGCAGAATTCAAGAAGCACCATGACAAATACACAAATAGGAAGGGAATAGAGGGATATGGATCCTGGAAGTGAAGACAGTTTTAGTACGGAAGGGCAAAATGTGGTGCCGCAGGCTTGGAGGGCCAAATGGCCTGTTCCTGTGCTGTATTTTTCTTTGTTCACCTGCCGATCTATGCTTTACATTGGTGAATATAGAACATGTTGCCTGACAAGCTGGTGGAGGCAGATACACTTGCAATATTTAAATATGCCAGAACATAGAAGGTAATGGTTCAAGTCCAAGGAAAAGATTGTGACTGCAAGAGCTGCTCATTTTTTGAGGTATTTTAGATGTTGGAGGTGGTTTCCTCGAATTCCAGGAGCAGTCATTTATAAGCTGTTGCATTGTTTGGGAACATGGAGGATAAAAGATCAAAGCAGTGACCCTTGAAAAAGGAGGGAGAGAGACAATAGCAGAGACCACATGGTCAGAGAAAGAAACCTACACTGCTGTCTGACACAGCAGTGAATCTGCACAGCTACTATTTGGGTTCAAATATCTCTGGACATCAGAGTGCATCTAAGAAAAATGAACAAATAGCAAAATTCACAGCTGACCTGGGAGGAACCAATGTGGGAGAGCTCACAATACAGAAGAAGCTAAGTGTGTTGTTTTTAAGTGTACCCTTGCAAAAAATCTACAACAGTGAGTAGAGTGGATTCTTTTTTGATTATGTGTTTTATTGAGATCTGTCTCTTGATTAAATTTTTAAAATATAAAACATAGGTACTAAGTTAGCCTGGAGCATTGTTTTTAGAGCAGTAAGATGGTCTGTAGATTATTAAATAGCAAAGATGGCCTTCAGTAGAGTGATGTGCTCTTCCTGTTGGAAGTGGGAGATTAGGGAGAGTTTCCATGTTACTGATAATTATGTCTGCAGTAAGTGTGTTTGGTTGCAAATCTGATCAGATCGCATGATTCATTTGGAGCAGCATTTAGAGGCAATGAGAAATTTATTGGAGCTAGGGGATTTGATGAATGGCAGTTATAAGAAAGGAGAAAAACCACTGATACAGTCAGGTAGCTGGGTTACCGCAGGAAAGATAGGAGAGGGAGGCAGGTAGTGCAGGAGTCTCCTGTGGCTATCCCCAACAGGTATGCTGTTTTGGAAAACATAGGGGATGATGCATTTTTAGGGGAATGTAGCAGGAACAGGCAAGCTTCTGGTACTAAGACTGGCTCTCATGTAATGAGGTATACACCAGATTGCAAGCAATTGATTGTGATAGGGGACTCACTAGTCAGAGGCACAGACAGACGTGTCTGTGGCCAACGCGAAAAATCAGAATGTTGCCTTCCTGGTCCCAGGATCAAGGATATCCCAATGACAGTGCAGAATATTCTCAAAGGGGAGAGGGACCGCAGGAGGTCATTGTGCATATTGGAACTAATGACATAGGAAGGGAAAAGGATGAGATTCTGAAGCGAGAATCTGCAAAGTTAGGCAGGAATTTAAAAAGGACATCCTTGAGGGTAGTAATATCTGGATTACTCCTGGTGCTACAAGCTACAAAATAAGAGGATAGAGCAGATGAATGCATGGCTGAGGAGCTTGTGCATGGGAGAAGGGTTCACATTTTTGGATCATTGGAACCTTTTCTGGGGTAGAGATGAACCTGTATAAGAAGGACGGATTGCACCTAAACTGGAAGGGGACTATTATACTGGCAGGGAGATTTGCCAGGAGGAAGGTCAATTTTGACAGTATTGGGCAAAAATTTTCAAAAGTTGATTGGGGGCGATATTCACAATTAAATGGATGGCTGGAAAATGGGAAACCTTCAAAACAGAGATAATGAGTGTCCAGAGACAGTATGTTCCTGTTAGGGTGAAAGGCAAGACTGGTATGTGTAGGGAATGCTGGATGACTAAAGAAATAGAGGTGACATTTCCGAGACGATTGGTCAACTCTATAAATGTGTGTGGGGAACAACCAAAGCCTCCGAGCACAGACCAAACTCCAAGTATACAAAACTGTAGTTCTCATCAACCTTCCTATGACACTGAGTCATGTACATGTTTAACAACGTCATGTACATGTTTCTGAGCACTTCCACCAGCACAGCCTCCACAGGATCCTCAATATCCACTTACAGCAGCGCATCACAGACATTGAGATCCTTTAAACAGCCAACATCATTGTGAAGGTTTGAGCTACAGGGACAGGCTAGTTTCCCTGGAGTGTCGGAGGCTCAGGGCTGGCCTTGTAGAGGTTTATAAAATCTTGGGGGGCATGGATAGTGTGAATAGTCAAGGTCTTTTTTCCCAGGGTAGGGGAATCCAAAACTAGAGGGCATAAGTTTAAAGTGAGAGGGAAAAGATTTAAAATGGAGGTAAGGGGGCAACTTTTTCATGCAAAGGGTGGTGTGTATATGGAAGTGATCTGTCAGAGGAAATGGTGGAAGCTGATACAATAACAACATTTAAAAGGCATCTGGATGTGTATGAATAGGAAGGGGTTAGAGGGATATGGGCCAAATGCTGGCAAACAGGACCAGATTAATTTGGGATATCAGATTGGCATGGACAAATCAGACCAAAGGGTCTGTTTCCCTGCTGTCCAATTCTATGACTTGAAACATCCAACATCACTAGCATTAAGAACACCTTCCTGCAAAGTCTTTCCAAGATTGCATTTCACAGAGAGCTGAACACTGGTATTTGGAACAGAGAGACTACAGGCAAATGTTTTATAGCATCCCTGAAGAAGTCATGTTCTGGGCCATGTTGACTATTACTGTGTGAAATCCAGGATTTGATCACAATGGTGATGCTATATCAGGAGTACACCAGATGCCTTTGAGACTGAGTGAAAAGCAGCATGAAACAACAATGACAGAGAGGGGTAGATCAAATTGTGCCCAGCAGGGATGATATCTTCAATTGTACCCACTTCGGAAAAATCTGATGAACACAGCCAGGCCGAACTAGCGACTAGCGGGACTACAGCCAATGAGTGTACAGCCTGTGGCTTGCCACTTCAACACACAATCCTGCTCCCATGCCACATGTCTGTCCTTGGCCTGCTGCAATGTTCCAGGGAAGCTCCAGGGAGAACAGCATCTCATCTTCCGACTAGGGACGTTACAGCCTGCCGGTCTCAACATTGAAGTCAACAACTTCAGATAATTTTATTTCATTTATTTTATTAATATATTTTTTTCACTGTTCTTTACCTCTTATTTCTTGATTGTCTCTCTTTCCCTCATTCCCCACTCTCTCATCATCTTTTTCTCTCCTCTTCCCCCTTTGCTACCCTTCTCCCCTGTTTTCCATTTTGCCTCTGCTTCACCCCTTCCCCCCCCCCATCCCCCACATATTTTGTCACACAGCACTGGCTTCAGCCTTGGTCACTCACAGCTCCTAATCTCCCTATAATCTCTCTATGCACTGTCATTATCACCTCTTTACTGCTACCTTTGCTTCTGGAGCCATGACTCACCTTCTCTCAGTCTCATATAAATACCTCCCTATTTCTCTCCTTTTTTTTAGCTTTGATGTTTCAGTTAGACTCGAAACATCAGTTCTTTTCTCTCCTTACAGATGCTGCCAGACCTGCTGAGATTTTCCAGCATTTTCTCTTTTGGTTTCAGATTCCAGCAACCGCAGTAATTTGCTTTTATTTTAGCCAATGAGTGTAACCTTCCTAAAATATTCATGCATGAATAAATATCAAGAGAGAAAGTTGAAGAGAGCAAGCAGTCATTCCAGAGTCCTGGTCAGTGCTTATCCCTTATAAAATATCACTAAAACAAAACATCTCATCATTGTCACACCATTGTTTGTAGGAGCCTGCTGTGTACACATTTCCTACTACACATACTACATTACAACAATGAATGCTTTTCTGAAAATGATAACTTGCATTTTAATTATCCCTATGTATATAGATCATTCAGAGATATTCATAGGCAATGCCAAGTTACCCATTGAGGGGTCAGGTTGAGGCTGTAGGACAATGCAAAATGCTCAAACAACCGGGAGGGAAAGGTTCATCATGGCTCCTCTGTTAAATGGTAGTGGTGACTGGAACTAAGAGCAGGTATGTTGGCCAGGATTGAGCATCACTATAATTGATTAACTACTGAAAATCATCATAAATCAAAACCGGCATTATTAAAGAAACTCAGCAGATCTGGCAGCATCTGTGGAGAGAGAGGATTAGAGTTAATATTTTGTGGCCAGGGTCTTCCTCAAAGCTAAAAGCAGCTGTAAAGTTGTTTGGTTTTGTGCTATCGACAAAGAGGTGGAGGAGTAAGTGAAATAAGTGGTGAAAAGCGCAGATCAACAACAAAAGGAGTGCAAACGTTAGGAGAGGAATGCTATAGGTTAAGAGTAGGTGCTAATGGAGAAAATAGATCAGCTCGACTGAGAGATAACACATACAAACATGACATTGGGGAGAGGTGTTCACAATGGTGGATGCAGTTCAAATCTGAACATTGAGTCCTGGAGGCCTTAAGTGTCCTAAGTGGAAAAGAAGGTGTTGTTCCTCCAGCTTGTAATGGGCTTCGAGATGGAAGAATGAAGCTCCTCAAAGGTTCACTGAGCATTATATAAACACAGGAAGAACATTTCCAGTGAGTTCGGGAGTGTGTCTGAGATGAGAAATGGTGAACATCTGGAATTCTCTGTCAGAAAAGCAGCTAAGGCCAAAACATTGAATGTTTTAAGAAGGACTTAGATATGGTTCCCAGGGCTAAAGCCATTAAAGTGTCTGAGGAGAAATCAGGAATAGGATACTGAGTTGGATAATCAGGCATGATCATAATGAAAAGTGGAACAGACTCGAAAGGCCAAATGGCCTATTCTTGCTTCCATTTCTATGTTTCCATGTCTCATCATTGATTCTCCAGTTCCTCCACATTACTTTTGTCCCTGATCCTTCATACCATTGAGTCAATTTCCTCCCTCACTCTCATGTCTTGTCAATCTGTCCTCAGCTGCTGTGTCAATATTTGCTTACGCCATGAGCTGAGTCAGTATAGGTTTAACATAGCTGCCTTGGTTTTTAGACTCAAACGTAATAAAAAAATCCAGGAGTGGGCATGCTTTTCTGGTAGCTTCCTCAATGTTCCACCTTCTGCCTTGCTGTTCATTGTCCCCCGTTTCCTCACTGTTTCTGAAAATAAGAACACATGACAGTTTTCCATGCAAACGTGTTAGCTCATAATTCTGAAATGTGCAATTTTCCACTCAGTTTCACTTTCCACGTGAGATCTTGTGAAAGTATTCTGAAGATCCAACATTTATAACAGTCCCCCATCCTCCACACCCACTTTAAGACTGCCCCAGCGCACCCATCAGTTGGACCTGCAGCCGTGATTGGGCTGAACCGCTAAGTTTGTCAGTGCACCATGCCTTTTTATTGAGTTTGGAGCTTACCACGGTTCATGTTGACGTGAATATATGAATTGCAGGGTAGAGTGTGTGATCCCTAAGCTTATTCTAGAGATGGAGTCCAAGGCTTGTGAGTGGATTTGGAAAATTTGGCTGTATAACACGCCTGAGGCTGTATTTCCCGCCTCAGGCGACTGACTGTGTGGAGTTTGCACGTTCTCCCCGTGTCTGCGTGGGTTTCCTCCGGGTGCTCTGGTTTCCTCCCACAGTCCAAAGATGTGCAGGGTCAGGTGAATTGGCCATACTAAAATTGCCCGTAGTGTTAGATAAGGGGTAAATGTAGGGGTATGGGTGGGTTTCGCTTCGGCGGGTCGGTGTGGACTTGTTGGGCCGAAGGGCCTGTTTCCACACTGTAATGTAATCTGTAAACACACTGTTGTTTGAGTGATCTCAGGGCTGGAGCAGGACTTGGGAGTTCTGGGAACTTTTATACAAAAAGCCTTTGGTCCAAAGCATCCAGACACAGCCCCCTGATTATTATTATGTAAGGGTTAGAGACCAAGACACTCCTACTCATAGATCCAGTACTGGCTGGACATTCTTCAGGTGTCCTTTCCCCCAAATGGGGCACTAATACTTTAGTTCAGTACCAAAGTTCTTGCTTAGGCCTGTTAGGAATTAAGTAAGTCAACATTTGGAGGTAAATAATTCAGTTTATCAACTAACAGTCGTTCTAGATTTGGGAAATGTTAGGAGACAAAAAAAAATCTTTCCACTTTTAATACCAAATCAATTAATTTTTAAGAATTTCTTGCTTGATGCGTGAGACAATTGCCTAGTTGAAAACTCGGGTGTTGAGTAGCTGAGGAGTACAGTGATAGATAAAGAAGAGGTGCTAAAAAGGCTGGCAACACTCCAGGTAAAAGGTTGCCAGGCCCCAGCGGAATGCATCCTGAATTGCTGAGACAGGTAAAAAAATAAATTGTGGAGCCATTGACAGAAATTTTCCAGGCAATTGTTAAGAAGGATCATTAGGTTTACAAAAAGAGGCATAGAGTATGAAAGCAAGGATTTGATGCCACACCTCTACAAATCATTGGTCAGATCACATCTGGAGTACTGTGTTCAGTTGTAAGCACATTATAGATGGAAGGATGGTAAAGCCCTGGAGAAAGGGCAAATACTATTTACAATAATGATACTAGGAATGAAGGTATTTAGATACAAGGAAAGATTCAAGAAATTTGGGTGGCACGGTGGCTCAGTGTTTAGCACTGTTGCCTCACAGCACCAATTCCGGCCTGGGGTACCTGTCTATGTGGAGTTTGCAAATTCTCCCCGTCTCCATGCCTGTTTCCTCTGGGTGCTCCGGTTTCCTCCCGTAATCCAAAGATGTGTAGATTTGGTGAATTGGCCACACCCATGTTGTTCAGGGATATGTGGGTTGGGGCACTAGTCAGGGTAAATGTAGAGTAGTAGGGGAATGGATCTGGGTGGATTACTCTTCGGAGGGTTGGTGTGGACTTGTTGGACCAAATGGCCTGTTTTCACACTGTAAAGATTCTAGTCTATGAAATTGAGCTTACTCTCCTTGGAGCATAGGAGTTTAAGAGGTGACCTTAATTGTGAAAAACTAGGGGGTCACAGTTTTGGAAATGTCAGCAAGTGATCTAGGAGTTTGCTGAGGACAAAATTCTTAAAGGGTTGTGAGGTTTTGGAAAGTGATGCAGGCAGATTCATATGAGGTTTCAACAGAGAGCTAGATACATATTTGAATGTGATGAGTTTAAAGGGCTATGGAGTTAGTGCTAGATCATGGGACTAGCTGGGTACTTCTTTTGGGAACCAGTATTGACACGATGGGTTGAATGGCCTCCTTCCATATTGTAAAACTCTATGATTCTAAAAGACAATTGGTTAGGCCACTGTTGGAATATTGCGTGCACTTCTGCTTTCCTTCCAATCGGAAAGATGTTGTGAAACTTAAAAGGGTTCAGAAAAGATTTCCAAGGATGTTGCCAGGATTGGAGGATCTGAGCTACAGGGAGAGGCTGAACAGGCTGGGGCTGAGGGGTGACCTTATGGAGGTTTATAAAAATTGAGGGGCCTGGATAAGATAAATAGACAAAGTCTTTTCCCTGGGGTGGGGGAGTCCAGAACTAGAGGGTATAGGTTTAGGGTGAGTGGGGAAAGATATAAAAGAGACCTAAGGGGCAACTTTTTCACACAGAGGGTTGTACGTGTATGGGATGAGCTGCTAGAGGATGTGGTGGAGGCTGGTACAACTGTAACATTTAAGAGGCATTTGGATGTGTATATGAATAGGAAGGGTTTGGAGGGATATGGGCCGGGTGCTGGCAGGTGGGACTAGATTGGGTTGGGATATCTGGTCGACATGGACAGGTTGGACAAAAGGGTCTGTTTCCATGCTGTACATCTCTATGACTCCATGATAATAGGGTTGGCATTCGATTCCGAAATGTCAAGCTGCATATTCTCTCGGACTCATTATTAGTCTGTTCACCCTATTTTGCAGTTACTGTTCAATTCATGTCCCCTGCTCATTGGGTCCGTTGACTACCCGCAACACTGAGGTCCTCCGAACACATAGCCTCGGTCCGCCAGAATCCCAGCATGCGCCGCGCTCTATAAGCACTGCGCGGTGACGTCAGCGCGCCCTCCTTTTTCTCTCTGCCCGGGACCGAGACGACAAGATGGTGAGTGAAGGAGCTGACGGAGCCTGAGGCCTAGGGACAATCAGCCGCCATCCGCCTTCGGTAGCTGTCACACCGGCTTCGCGAAGCAGTGCAAGCTCGCCTCCCGCGTGTGGCAGACCAGCTGGCGGGGGAATCGAGCCGAGCTGAGGGGTCGACAGCCGTATCTGAGGCTGAATCCCCGAGAGGGAGGGCCGCGGGACTGCAGTGAGATGGTGGTTGGGGGAGGGCTACCCCGGCTGGAAGGCGATTCGACAGCAGCCGGGAGGTGCCAAGGGAGCTGCCCTCCAGCAAGTCCCCCAAGAGAAAGGAATATAACAACAACTTGCATTAATGTAGCGCCTTGTCCAGAATCCGCCCTCTTTCTCCCCCCCCCCCCCCCCTCTCCAAAAGTGGCATTGTTATCAGACGCAGTGTGACAATGAGTTACATGTGGCACTGTGACAGCAGCATTCAAACAGGCAGCTTTCAGAGGGGAAAATAAGGTGGGAGATCTATAGTGGGCTTGTAGATACTGGGCAGATGCACCTGAAGACATGGTGCAACAATTACAGAGACATGCTCAAGCAGCAGGAGTTGGAGGGAATTTACAGATATTTAACTTGATTTATTGTTGTCACGTGTACTGAGACACTGAAAAATGTTGCGTGCTCTACCCGGGTGCATAGTATCATAAAAATTGCTTCAGGTAGCAGAACAGAATACGGTGTTACAGACGCTGAAGGTGCAGAGAGAGAGAGATCAGCATTAACATTTGAGAGGTCTGTTCAAAAGTCTGATAACAGTGGGGAAGAAGCTTTATTAAAGACCAAAAACAGTGGAAGATTTGAAAAAGTACTGGTCTTTAAATCATGTCTCTATTTAACTGGGACCTAATGCAAGGCAGCGAGGACAGACAGTGAATAGGACTGAGACAGGAGCAGGCTATTCTAACCTGCACCACCATGCCTTGTGAGATTGCCTGAGGTGCAGCATGTAGCAATAGAAGTAAGTCATCAACAGATCATTTGGGCCACAGGTAGCAATATCAGAGTGGGGAGAAGGTGACTGTGTTTATAAGATTGGAACTGGCAGATGTTAGTCTCAGATGATTTTTCTTGAAGGGCACAGCAGGCTCAAAAGGCTGAATAGGAACAGCAGTAGGCTGTTCGGCTCCATGAGTCTGCCCTGCCATTCATTAGGATCATGGCTGATCTGGCACTCCATACTTCCATTTTCCTGCTTTTCCCATGTCCATAGATACCCCTACTGATCTATCTATCTCAACCTTCAATGTACTTATCAATTCTGCCCCACAGCTCTTTGTTGCAAGCAGTTGTAAAGACACTCCATGCTAATGCAAGGACCTAATGCAAGGCAGCGAGGACAGACAGTGAATAGGACTGAGACAGGAGCAGGCTATTCTAACCTGCACCACCATGCCTTGTGAGATTGCCTGAGGTGCAGCATGTAGCAATAGAAGTAAGTCATCAACAGATCATTTGGGCCACAGGTAGCAATATCAGAGTGGGGAGAAGGTGACTGTGTTTATAAGATTGGAACTGGCAGATGTTAGTCTCAGATGATTTTTCTTGAAGGGCACAGCAGGCTCAAAAGGCTGAATAGGAACAGCAGTAGGCTGTTCGGCTCCATGAGTCTGCCCTGCCATTCATTAGGATCATGGCTGATCTGGCACTCCATACTTCCATTTTCCTGCTTTTCCCATGTCCATAGATACCCCTACTGATCTATCTATCTCAACCTTCAATGTACTTATCAATTCTGCCCCACAGCTCTTTGTTGCAAGCAGTTGTAAAGACACTCCATGCTGTGAATAAAAAAAATTCCTCATAATTTCAGTCTTAAATTGGTGACCCTTCATTCTGAGACTGTCTTTTGGTCCTAGACTCTCCCATGAGGGAACATCCTCTCAGCATTTACCCTGCCAAGCCCCTTAAGGAACCTGTATGTTTCAATGAGATCATCTCTCATTCTTCTTAACTCTAGTGAATAGAATCTCAACTTGTTTATAGAGTCATAGAGATGTACAGCATGGAAACAGACCCTTCGGTCCAACCCGTCCATGCTGACCAGATATCCTAACCAAATCTAGTCCCACCTGCCAGCACCTGGCCCGTATCCCTCCAAACCCTTCGTATTCATATACCTATCCAAATGCCTCTTAAATGTTGCAGTTGTACCAGCCTGTCCTGCTTCCTCTGGCAGCTCATTCCGTACACATACAACCCTCTCTATGAAAAAGTTGCCCCGTAGGTCTCTTTTATATCTTTCTCCTCTCACCCTAAACCTATGCCCTCTAGTTCTGGACTCCCCAACCCCAGAGAAAAGACTTTGTCTATTTATCCTATCCATACCCCTCATAATTTTGTAAACCTCTATAAGTCATCCCTCAGCCTCCGACGCTCCAGGGAAAACAGCCTCAGCCTCTCCCTATAGCTCAAATCCTCCAATTATCCTTGTAAATCTTTTTCTGAACCCTTTCAAGTTTCACAACATTGTTCCGATAGGAAAGAGACCAGGGTTGCATGCAATATTCCAACAGTGGCCTAACCAATGTCCTGTACAGCCGCAACATGACCTCCCAACTCCTGTACTCAATACTCTGACCAATAAAGGAAAGCATACCAAACGCTGCCTTCACTATCCTATCTACCTGCGACTCCACTTTCAAGGAGCTATGAACCTGCACTCCAAGGTCTCTTTGTTCAGCAACACTCCCTAGGACCTTACCATTAAGTGTATAAGTCCTGCTAAGATTTGCTTTCCCAAAATGCAGCACCTCGCATTTATCTGAATTAAACTCCATCTGCCACTTTTCTGCCCAATGGCTCATCTGGTCCAGATCCTGTTGTAATCTGAGGTAATCCTCTTCACTGTCCACTACACCTCCAAATTTGGTGTCATCTGCAAACTTACTAACTATACCTCTTATGCTCACATCCAAATCATTTATGAAAATGACAAAAAGTAGAGGACCCAGCACCGATCCTTGTGGCACTCCACCGGTCACAGGTCTCCAGTCTGAACAACAACCCTCCACCACCACCCTCTGTCTTCTACCTTTGAGCCAATTCTGTATCCAAATGGCTAGTTCTCCCTGTATTCCGTGAGATCTAACCTTGCTAATCAGACTCCCATGGGGAACCTTGTCGAACGCCTTACTGAAGTCCATATAGATCACATCTACTGCTCTGCCCTCATTAATCCTCTTTGTTACTTCCTCAAAAAACTCAATCAGGTTTGTGAGACATGATTTCCCATGCACAAAGTCATGTTGACTATCCCGAATCAGTCCTTGCCTTTCCAAATACATGTAGATCCTGTCCCTCAGGATTCCCTCCAAATACTTGCCCACCACAGACATCAGGCTCACTGGTCTATAGTTCCTGGCTTGTCCTTACCACCCTTCTTAAACAGTGGCACCACGTTAGCCAACCTCTAGTCTTCCGGCACCTCACCTGTGACTATTGATGATAAAATATCTCAGCAAGAAGCCCAGCAATTACTTCTCTAGCTTTCCACAGAGTTCTAGGGTACACCTGATCAGGTCCTGGGGGTTTATCCATTTCAAAAAATCCTGCACTTCCTCCTCTGTAATATGGACATTTTGCAAGATGTCACCATCTATTTCCCTACAGTCTATATCTTCCATATCCTTTTCCACAGTATAGCTTTTTCTTATCAGACAATCCTTCCATATTTAGAATAATCCTAATTAACCCACTTCTACTCCAGTTTGATCCAGCGAGGACCTATGATGAGGCATTGGAGGAAGGTGGTGTGGCCAGTTGTGCCAAAGAGTGCAGACAACTTAAGAAGAATCAAGAGGCTAGTTTAATTTTGTCACAGTCATATAGCATTTCATTTGTGATTTTAAAAGCCAATTTTAATGCCATGAGAAGGCAGGAACTAGATTGGAGAAGTTTAAGCACGGAGTTGTGGAAAAGTTGATACGGGCTTTGAAGGCATTTTACAACTTGAGGAGAGGGTTTTTGTTTTTCTTATGGAAAGGTAATGACAGCTTTGGAGACGGGAGGTAAGTACCCAAGGGGGGGCAGACAATTGTTAAAGTACCAGTGTTATGGAGACCGGGAAGGGAATTGGGATATACAGTAATTTAGTGTTAATAAGAGAGAGCAGAGGTGGGCCTTTGTGTACTAAATGAGCTCAAACAGAGCATTGGGAGTGATAGGGCAGAAGATGAATAAGATGTGAGTTTAGGACTCTGGACCATAAGGGGAGTTTTGGTCAGGTGAGCCAGTGAATGGAGGAAAATGATGGGTGCTTAATGGATTCATAATCTTGGTCTCAAAGAGAGCCGGGAAATGGATAAACCTGTTGTCTACCATGTCCATTCAAATCTACGTGGCTTGCATCTGAATCATAGACTTGTGGCCAACCATTTTTCAGACAAGCCTGCTGTGTTGGCTCATAATGATTTTCCATTCTGTCTGGTCGATTGTCCTAGGAACCTGGGCTGTCAAAAAGGGCTGTTGGGCCAGGGTCTGGAAAGAATCATTTTCATGGAGGAAGATAGGGCTAATTTAGACTAACATCTTCCTGTTCAGTAGGGCCTGAGTGTTGAGTTACAGATCCGCTCAAGCACCTTGAGCAAGCTTGAGATACATGACTTTAGAGCTTGATGTAATATTATATTGGTACGTCTCAATCAGAATCCCATTTTGTTTTCTTCACTCCATTTCTCTGCAGGTCAACGTACCAAAAACCCGGAGGACGTACTGCAAGAAATGTCGCAGGCACCAGCCTCATAAGGTTACCCAGTACAAGAAAGGAAAGGATTCCTTGTATGCACAGGGTAAGTCACTGGTGGGAATGATGTTGGTTGTGGTCAGATAGATCACAAATGAAGTTTGAGTTGATGAAGCTTGGCACTTGGAAAAAGCACAGCAGATCAGGCAGTATCTGAGGAACAAGTGATTTGACGTTTCAGAAAAAAAGTTCACCATGAAGAAGCAAGGTGATGCACTTAAGTACAATGAAGAGACTGTATAAAACAGGGTTTTATTCTAAAGAGTACAAGAACAAAAAGATCTAGATGTATGTGTACATAAATTATTAAAGGTGGCTGGACTGTTAATAAAGTACATGGTGTTCTAGCCTACACAGATAGAATAAAAGAGTACAGGAATGTTATGATGAACTTGTGTAAGATACTGGTTAGATCTCAGCTGGAGTATTATATATAGTTTGGATCGCACACTAGGAAGGATGAATGTACTGGAGATGGTGCAGAAGAATTGAGAATAGTTCCAGAGATGAGAGATTTCAGTTGTGAGAAAAAATTAGAGAAGTTGCAAAGAAAAATAGAATTGGCTATAGAAACTCAGCAGGTCTGGCAGCATCTGTGGAGAAAAAATAGAGTTAACATTTTGGGTCCAGTGACCCTTCTTCAGAACTGATGGTTACAAATCGCCACCATTTCTGCCACCCCAAGGCGCACATTCCCCTGCATTTCCTTTTCAGCATTCTCAGGGAATATTCTCTCTGGGACACCTGATGTACTTCCAACACCTTTCCACACCGTCATGGTACCTTGCAATAGCAGAAGGTGTAACACCTGCCTGTTTACTTCCGCTGTCCTCCCTATCCAAGGCTCCAGACACCTTCCAGATGAAGCAGCAATTTAATTAACTTCACTCAATCTAGCCTACTTGTATTTGGTGCTCACAATGTGGTTACCTCTACATTGGGGAAACGAAATGCAGACTGTGCGACCGCTTTACAGAACACTCACATTCTGTCAGCAAAAATGACCCTGAGCTTTTGGTTGGCTGCCACTTTAACACATCACCATGTTCCCTGGTTTACATTTCTGTCTGCTGCATTGCTCCAGTGAGGTTCAGTACAAGTATGAACAACAGCAGCTGATTTTCCACTTGAGAAGCCTACACCCTTCATGCCTCAATATGGAGTTCAACAACTTTAGGGCTGGAGTACCTCCTTCCATGTCTTTTACCCCTCCCCACATCCCAGACCCTGTAATGACACTGGCTGCCTTCAGCATGCACAACAGATTTTCACTCAATTATGGCTCCAATTACCAGTTTTTCTTTCTCCTCAGCTTATTGTTATCCATCTCTTTGAATGCATGATTGCTTTTCTCTTCTCTGGGCTCCATCTCCATCTATCGTAAACTCTAGCCCCCAAGCCACCTTCTGCCTTCACAATAGTGTCCGTGATCGCCCAGAGAATGGCTGGCCAGCATGGTAGATCTCTTTGCTGTCTACTTTAGAGTTTGGCACTGCAGACAGAAAGAGAATTTATAGTGCAGTCTTCAGGAGTGTGACAAACCTCTCTGGTATGTGGATAGACTGCTCAGTGAACGGGAGTTGATTGTGTTGAAACTTTGCATGATCTGCGATTAAATTTGTTGGAATATCCTGACATTATCCTGTCCCTGTGGACTTAGCTGAGTATAATGTTCAGACAGGAACTCATGACATATCTTCCTACAGGTAAGAGGCGTTATGACAGGAAGCAGAGTGGTTATGGTGGACAGACAAAGCCTATATTTCGAAAAAAGGTAAGAGTGGGTTTCTTTGGACTGATTGCTTTTGTGTTGCCCTGTCAGGTGAGATGTATGTTAAACTGGGGCTTTGTTTACATTCTTGGCTGGATGTGCAAGATACCATGATAATTCCGAGAAGAGGGGTCTCAGCTCGTACCAGTCCTGGCCAATATTCATTCTTCAAATACATCACTTTAACTAGCATTGTTAAAACATATTCCGTCCATGCCAGCTTCTGCAACTCATGCATTTAGCCATAACTCCATTTTGAAAGGCTTCATTAACTTTAAAATGTTTTAATGCAGCTTGAGGACTTAAAAGCTGCAATAGAAGCGTTTTGTTTTCTTGTTAGACTGGTCAGGGTTACCTAGGCCGTATGTTCTTACTAAGACTTCGACTGGTTTGGTGAGCGTGTTTCACTATTGCAGTCTGCTTTGTGGTCTTGAGTTGGTGCAGATACTGGCTTGTTATATTTATGTTCTGTACAAGCGCGCAATCCTTTATCCGACATGCTCAGGACTAGCTGGTTTTCAGAAATCAGAATTTTTTGAATTTTAGAATAAGTGACAGTTTGGTGGTGAAATTTTTAAAAATCTTACCGAACAGCAAACTCACTGTGAGTAAAACGGACCCTGAAACAGAATTGAGGCCTGCTGGTCCTGCGCCACACTCTCCCATGTTGCATCTGATTGACACACATTGAGTGGGTGTGGAGTTTGGGTTAACTGTTTGTGCGCCGAACAACCTTGTTAATGAGAAAAAAACTTCACGAATAAGCCTTCAGATTTCGGAGCTTTTCAGATTTCGCCATTTCAGATAAAGTGTTGTCTATCTATACGGTTTCAGTGGACAGTTAGCCTTCTGTCATGGTATGGTTGGTGCGTGGTCCTGAAGAACTATTAGATTTAAACTGGCCATGTACAGCAGCTCTATATATATTGGGTTCTGTTAAAATGTACTGGGAAGGACTTATATTTTAACTTGTGCAATCATAATGTGGGAATATAGTGTCATCACATCAGCCTCCACTACATTTTCCCTATATAGTAGCTCATGCACCCTTAAGCTAGACATTCCACATTCACCTGCCTTGAGTCATTTCTTCAGTTTTCCTGGTTGTCAGTTAGTCGAGTACGGTTGAATGTACCCCTTTGGTGACTCCTTTTCACTTTGTCCAGTTTGCATAGCCACCATGCTAAATCTTTCAGGCTTTCTTGCTAAGCCCAAGGCTTATCTGCTTTGCTCCCACTTCCATCCTGTGCTGCCTCAAACCTTGCTTTCTGTTGATTTTAGGGCATTTGTGATCATGGTTACCTAAAATAATCAAATAATTGCAATTTTGTAATGGCTGTTTTGAGAAGCAGCAGTTTAGATATGGTACTTATTTAATTAGCAGAGAAAGCAAATGTAAAACCTGTGACAGACGATAACTCTTCAGTGATCCCAGAGCTATTCTGGAGAATGGAGGAGTAGAGTTGTGTTCTCCCATGTCTTAGTGATCCGATGTCCTTCCCTGGCGATCTATGGTAGTCTTGGAACTAACACTTGGCTCTTCCCTTGGGCTGATGTGAGGGTACTCATGGTCTTCCGCCAAGGAGGTGATATGCCATCTTGCCCCTTCCTGACCTGCTAATATTTCTTATTTTGGGACTGGCCATCAATGCTGTGATATTCACCTGTGTAACCACTCTTGGCTAATGGCTTTGACATCAGGTGACGTTGTCCCTTTGTCCATCTCTATCTGAAGTTCATTTTTCATTCTTCCAGGACCAAAAACCACCTCATTTCTGGTACACTACATTGATAATGGGGTACGATGACACCTGATAAGTCTTTGACGTGAGTCAAGACTTTGATGACCCTTAGACCTTGTTCGGATTCTTCAGGGGCCTGACAGGATAAATGCTGAGAGAATGTTTTCCCTGATGGGAGAATAGGACCAAAGGATATCATCTCAGAATACAGAGGTGTAAATTTAAGAGCAACGTGGGGAGACATTTACTCTGAGGGTTGAGTGTCTTTGGAACTCCTTGCCGCAGAGGGCTTGTGGCAGAGTCCTTGTCTATATTTAAGGTTGAATTAGATAGTGTCTTGATCAGTAGGAGAATCGGGTTATGGACAAAAGGCAGAAAAGTGGAGGTGAAGACTATTGTATCAGCCATGAGCGTGTGAATGGCAGAGTAGATGTGAGGGGACAAATGGTGTATTCCTGTTCCTATTGCTTGTGGCCTTGATCCTGTGCTCACTCTTTATTGGTTCCAGTTTTTTTGTTAAATTCATCCAGGGTTTAGAGATACATATATGCCACACCAGGTAAGGATGGTGGATTTCCTTCCCTAAACAACATCAGTGAACCAGATGGGTTTTTATGACAATCAACAATGATTGAATGGTCACCATTGGGCTAGCTTTTAATTCTAGGTTTTATTGAATTCAAGTTTCAACATCTACTATCGTGGAATACAAATCCACATCTTCAAAAAATTGTACCGCGTTTCTGGATTACAGTCCAGTTGCATCTCCACTATGGTACCATCTCAATGGGACAGTATACAGGAAGCTGAACCCCACCATATGCAGACTCATCATAAATTAATGATTTTAAACTAAGTATACAAAAATTCCCCAATCTATCTAATTTTCAAACTCTAGTTGACAGGAAGCACAGACCGGATTTCTGTACTTTAGAAGAATTGCTATTCTAAGAAATATAAACTGTCAACATATATCTTGAACATTTGAAACTCATTTGAAATTCCTTTACAAATCCTCTTTTACGGACAAAGATGTAGTCAAGGAAGAAAGACATGGATGGATGGAAAGCTATATCTTATATTCAAGTTCTGTTAAGTTTGTTCTTGCTAATCAGAAGGTTTCTTCTTGGCCTTCTAATTTTTTCCCCAAATTTTCTACTGGTCTGCAAGAGGCATAGGGTGACTTGTTCACTTGTAAAAAGTTATCAGTTGTAAATGACAAATAACAGCAACTGCTGAAGAAAACAAACTGATTTTATTCAATTTTTAAAGTGGGTTCTGAATGCAGAGAATTGAAACCTGGTGAAGATCTGATCACTTCTCTGTAACTTGTTTCTAGCCCCAACCTATTCAGTTAGCTGAGAACTGATCACATGATTGTTGATGAGCAAAACTGCTTTCTCATTGATAACTGGTCACTAGTTCATTAACCAATCAGTGAACTAAATTTGTATCTGTATGCAACCACTTGGCTGCAGTTTGTTTTCAACCTCTAAACTTCAGTTACTCCTTGTTCAGACAGTTGTTCCACAAACCTGAAGGTACACACTTTTCAGAATATGCCATTATCTTTGTTTTTTTTTTAAAACAGTTCTTCTTTGTGTCCAGAATTTTGAAAAGCACAATGTTCATAAAGGTGGTTTTTGCATCCATTAATAATGCTGTCCAAAATAGCTTTGTCTACGTCAGAAATTCTGTTAAGATTATTGTGACACTGGCCCATTTTAATCTATAAGACATTTTGCTGGTTTTAAAATCATAAAAGTCGACAGCCCAGAAAAAGGCACTATGGCCCATCCTGTCTGTTCTGGTCAAAAACAACCTCCTTGCTCTGCTAATCCCATTTTCCAGCACTTGGTCAATAGTCTTGTGCACTTGTGATGCCAAGATATACATCTAAGTACTTGTGGAAGGTTATGAGGGTTTCTACCTCTACCATTCTTACAGGCAGTGAGTTCCAGATTCCCACCACCCTCTGAATGGAAAGGTTTTTTTCTAATATCTCCTCTAAACCTCTTAACTTAAATCTACACCCTGATCATTGATTCTTCCACCAAGGAGAAAACTTTATTCCTGTTACCCTATCTATGCCCCTCATAGTGTTATACATCTCAATCATGTCCCACGTCAATCTCCTCTGCTCTTCAGAAAAACTGAACTCTTCAGTCCAGGCAACATGATAACTCTCCTCTGCACCCTCTCCAATGCTGTCACATTCCACCAATAATGTGGAACTGTATTTCCTTTCTCCATATTTTTAAAACTTCCCTCATGGTGTTGAGGTTCCATAGTGTGTGTATGTACATGTTGTTGTGACCTTATTATGTTAGGAGTGTTGAGAGCAGCCAGGGTTTGCATGGTAATTTCTATCCCTTGTGTTTGCAGGCTAAGACCACAAAGAAGATTGTGCTGAGACTGGAATGTGTGGAGCCTAATTGTCGATCAAAGAGAATGCTGGCTATCAAGCGATGCAAACACTTTGAGCTGGGAGGAGACAAGAAGAGGAAGGTAAGTGTGCCTGAGTCCTTCTGTGGATTGGGTGGACAGCATCAGACAGTTGGTAACATTCTACTGAAGGTGCAGTGTTGAGGCTAAACTGCATGTGGATTCCAAGCTGAATTCATTCTTTGTTCAGCAACGTCGCTTCCTAAAGATTATGCTTATAATTTTGTTCTGAGACTTTGGTGGTATGTTGCAGCTGTGTTTCACCACGAAGGGTGAGGGAGTTAAGATCAGACCCAAAACAGGCTGGATCCTGAAAAACCTATGGAGCAAGAGGGTTCTGATTGTTGTGGGGGCTTATGAAACAGTGTGAGGGAACCTTACTTACATTTTGAGTAGGTGGAGTTTTACTCTGTACTTGCTGTGTGCTAGAGTTGTTAGTTTAATGTTTATAACAGATGCACTAACTAAATATGTAGCAAGTGAAATATGATGATCCAGCTTTCTAACAACCTCACAAAAAGGCAGTGCCCCTCAAATGAGACATTTGGAGGATGCCGACTGATGTGACTACTGACAGGGTTGCTGCTTACTAGATAATATATTTGCTAACCTTTGATCTTTACTTTTTTTTTCCAGGGCCAAGTCATCCAGTTCTAAGCTGCATTCTTGGTGTTCTTTAGAGTACAAATTCACAATAAAAATTACTGAAAGTTATTGTTGTTGACTGCCATCGTCCCTTCTTACTCTAGTTCACAGGATCCTTGTGTCACTGTACGTAGAGAAGCTGGCAGTATTTACAAGGTGACTGGCAGTATACCACTGAAACAAATGTCTCTTTAGACTTGCAGTTTTTAGATCTTTATATCCACATCTGCTGGATATTAAAATGGTGCATCACATCTGAAGCAGGGATAATGGGCAGGTACTGTAATTGTCAGAATGTGATTAATAGTGTTCTTCAAGGATCTGTGGGTGAGTCCTGCAGTATAGATGGAAGCACAATACTAGAGGTAGAATAACAGGCAAAACTAACAAAGGAAATTCAAGTTAGCAAATTGAGATTATCCACTTTGGATCCTAAAAAGAGAGGATTATGGACTTTCTAAATGGTGAAAGGAGGACCAGAGACTTGAGAGCTTCGGATACATAGACCATGAAACTGCAATGAATAGGAACAGCCACTAATCAGAAATGAATGGGATGTTGTCTTTTGCAGAATGAGAATACAATAGAGTAGAAACTTACTTTTAGCTACAACCTTAGACCAGAATTGGGGTACAAAGAGGGGGGTGGAATCTGACCTTGGAGTGCAGTATAGGAGGATAGTCTGCATCCAGAGGTCAAATGACAAGTAAAGACTAGACAAACTAAGATTGTATTCTTTGGAATTTAGAATGTTGAGGAATGACATGTTTTCAAAATATAATTTAGTATTAATGGAAGCAGATAGAATTGATGGAAATTTTAAGCTGGTTAGTAGTCTAGGACCATGTTTGGTCTACATTGACACAGAATGAGAGGGTTGATGTTGTTGATAACCAATTGTTAATTCTAAATCAGATTGATCTTCTGTTCAAAAGTATTAAGATATGAGATGAAGGTGGGCAAATGCAGTTTGGTTGTAAATCAGCTAGCATCTCATTGAATAAGCTTGAGCTGAGCCCTGTTCCCTGTGTGGAAGATATTTACTTGCTTGCTCTGTGGAGAAAACAGGGAATTTGTGTTTCTGGATTTGGAAGGGGTCTTGGTGTTGAGGTTCTCCAACAAACAAGGGGTTCAATGCAGGATCTGGGCATCAATGTGGACTTCAACAGTTTCCTCATTTTCCCTTCCCCCACCTCACCCTAGTTCCAAGCTTCCAGCTCAGCACTGTCCCCATGACTTGTCCTACCTGCCTATCTTCTTTTCCACCTATCCACTCCCCCCACCCCCGACCTATCATCTTCATCTCCTCCCCCACTCACCTATTGTACTCTATGCTACTTTCTCCCCACCCCCACCAGCTTATCTCTCCACGCTTCAGGCTCTCTGCCTTTATTCCTGATGAAGGGCTTTTGCCCGAAACGTCGATTTTACTGCTCCTCGGATGCTGCCTGTACCGCTATGCTCTTCCAGCACCACTAATCCAGAAACAGGATCTGGGAAACCCACCTCTAGTAGTTTGTGAAGAAGGGCATTATCATCATCTTGCTTAGTGTATGATTGTATTATTATTGTTAGAGGAATCTGGTTGCAGACTTGCTTGGGGCAGAGATGCTGCTGAAGTGGCATTTTGTGACCAGCTGCTCCATTCTGGTGCTGTTTGTCAACTGCAGAGCAGTGTTGCAAGGTGACCACACAACTGCAATAGAACAAACGCACTATATTATCCCTGGAAAAGATGGTCAAATATGACAGACTGATGTGTCTTGTGCAGTGCTCTATTTGATTTTACTGATAAAAGTCCAGCAAACAGCAAATAGAGTCAAATAACCTCTCCAGCATTTAGACTATTGAAGTAAGCTAGTCTGTCCATGGATATCCTATGCCCTGTCAACATTTCTTTGAGTTTGCATTTCTACAGTGCCTATCACACCATCACAGCCAGTGAGTTACTTGGTGTTGCCCCTGTTAGGTGAAAAACACTACAACTAAATTTGCCTGCTGCAGGAACAGTTGCATCTGACCTGTTCTGCAGCCGCCACCATATACGGAACTTTAACCTCAAATGGTGGTCACATACCAGTTTGATTAGAGGCTTGTTTTGATGCCACAAAGGCCTGTTTAGTTAATTTAACCACATAATCACATATTTGAAGTGATCAAGTTGAAAAGACTGTGTCTATCTTGCTAACTTGAAATAGTTAAGACTCAACTGGCTGTAAAGAAAGAGGATTGCTAAGCTGTGGGGGTGCTTGTGGGAGTGTTGAAGCATAGCATAGGGTGAGAGGTGAAAAGTAGGTTTTGTGTCAATATCTGATATCAATTCAAGTTGAGACCTGTACTAAATAATTAGCTTAGATTATGCTCCAATCCATAACTTTCTGCCTGACAGATGTGTATACCATCAGTGGGGCACTTGGTGTTCATGAACAGGAGGAAGCTTCAGAATTTTAGTAACTTAGCGTGCTGGACTGTTGGTAAGAATGAGATAAACTGCTTTAGTTGGTCTTATTTCTTCCCTTCCACCACACGCCCCCCCCTTGAAAAAGGAGGCAGTATTCAGAAAATAAAACTTAAGTCCAGGCAAGAGTAGAGATTGTATTGTTTAATAAAACAGATTTAAAATTCCTATTATAGGAGCCATCTATTCATAATTAAAATCACCAAAATGACATTTGAGAAAATAAATCTTCTCGTAAAACTATAGATTGTCCCAAATCATTCAATTCAATGAACAGCCATCTACAAATTGATGCAGCAGCTGAGACCTGAGTTATCAGAGCTGATTCTGAGCAGTTGCTGTAACCCAGAATTGGATGTGCAGGTGGAGTGATAGTGGCTATAATGGGCTCGATTCTCCTAGGTGATTCCAATTCTACAAAATAGGAAGGTGCAAACAACAGGAGAATGTTCAGAGTATAAATTGTTCACATGACAGAACCACAAGGAAGGACAAAGCATCACGGCCCTTTGTTCTGGTTCAGGAAGGGGTGAATCACTGGACAGAAGATGCCAGAGCATGAGTTTGAAAATACCCCAAGTGCACTGACGCTAGCTCTGGACTTCATATCCTGGGTAAGGAGAGCTGTTTGGTCTTGCAGAATAAATGAATGAGTTAGGTTTAGAGTGCAACGAAAAACCTGGGGAGTATTCTGGCTCATCGATTGGAGGAGTGATGATGTGGGGGCCTCAGTGACATCCAGTTTCAGGCCAACACTCAGGACTTAGTTGAGGTAGAAGTTTCCTAACTCAGTGGTTACTCACTGTATAGTGTTTAATATCTGGGGCTGTCTACATAAAGCATTAGAAAGGCATGGTCTGGCAAAGTGACATTAAAACTCGCACCCTTCCTCAGGTCGAACATCATTGCTCCTCCACCTCCACCCCCATGCTTGAAAGCATTTGTTGCTGCCCCTTCCTTGCTGTTCAGTAACAAATGCTTTATTTATGATGTTGTGTAAGGTACACAACAAGGATGAGGAAGCCAAGTATTCAGGAGGAGCTAGAGGAATATGGGGCATGTGTTTGATGAAAATTTGGATTGCAATCAGGAAGGCCCAACTGGGATTAGATTACTGACAGTATGGAAATAGGCCCTTTGGCCCAACAAGTCCACACCGACCCTCCGAAGAGCAACCCACCCAGACCCATTCCTCGACATTTACCCCCATACCTAATACTACGGGCAATTTAGCATGGCCAATTCACCTAACCTGCACATTTTTGGACTGGGAGAGGAAACCGGAGCACCTGGAGGAAACCCACGCAGACATGGGGAGAATGTGCAAACTCCACACAGGGATGAGGAACATGGGGGTCAAAAAAGGAGAAATCTGTGCAATAGTGGAATTGATCGACTCTGATGTGCTTGACAAAGTCTTTGAAACGGTTCTGAAAACCAGGAGCACAGCAATGTGTTAAGATGTCGCGAAACAGTTCACAGGTTGGATCGTCGGTCCACATTGCTCCTCAATGCTTCCACCTTGCGTGAGGAACCAGTGCTATGAGGGAAGACAGTGAAGAGGACAGTGCCAGTAGGATTGACCCAGAACTCTAGCACCGAGGTCAGGACGTGGATACCCTGGAACCGGAAAGCTGGCAGGATCTGTGTGACAAGGCACTCCTTCTGGCAGGCCTTGCCGGAGTCCAGGCTGAAAACAACGATGGAAAATTTCTGTGGGCTTCCAATCTCTGCCCGATTGACAACAGCGTATGCAAATCCTCCGCCTGCCAGGGGCCGAGACCACAGCTCAAAGTTACGTAGCTGAAGGAGGGAAAGAAGCCATGAAATAGACTAAATGCTGAGATATTTCCAAACTTTGCTTCTCTCTCTCTCTCACACACACACAATCATACAGCAATGCAATATCCAAGTGGGGCCATGGTTGATGTTATTTTGCAATAGAATCACAATTTTCCAGTGAGAACTGTTCCATTAGCCAGCCCCTCATCAATTCAGGTTATTATCAGGGACTAGGAGAAAGTGAGGACTGCAACTGCTGGAGAGTCCGAGTCGAAAAGGGTGGTGCTGGAAAAGTACAGCAGGTTAGACAGCTTCTGAGGAGCAGGAGAGTCGACATTTTGGACATAAGCCTTCATTAGAAATGGGGAGGGGGATGAGGAAAGATAAATAGGACTGGGGGAAGGGTGCAGTTGGGGAGGTAATTGTGATAGGTGGACAGGTCAAGAGAGTGGTGCCGACCTGAAGGGTTGGATCTGGGGTGAGGTTGGAGAAGGGGAGATTTGGAAACTGGTGAAGTCAGCGGTGATACTGTGGTTGAAGGGTCCCAAGTTGGATGATGAGGCGGTCTTCCTCCAGTTGACAGTGAAGGAGGCCCAGGACTTGCATGTCCTTGGCAGAGTGGGAAGAGGAGGAGTTGAAGTACTCAGCCACAGGGTAATGGGGTTGTTTGATGCGTGTGCCCCAGAGATATTCTCTGAAACACTCTACGAGTTATCATCCTGTCTCCCTGCCAACTCGTGGAGTGTTTCAGGGAATATCTCTGGGACACAGGCATCAAACATCCCCACGGCCCTGTGGCCAACCACTTAAACTCCCCCTCCCACTCCCCCAAGGACATGCAAGTCCTGGGCTGCCTCCACTGCCAAAGCAAGGCCAGTTGCCAAGAAGGAAGGACGCTACATCTTCCACCTTGGGCCCCTTCAACCACACTGCATCAACTTCACTAGTTTCCAAATCTCCCTTCTCCAGCCCCGAAACTCATCCAGGATTCAACCCTCCAACTTGCCACCGCCCTCTTGACCTATCTTCCTTCCCACCAATCACCGTTACCCCTCCCTGCACCCACCTGTTGCCTTCCCACTTATCTTCACCCCAGCCCAAACCCCTATTTATCTCTTATCCCCCTCCACATTCCTGATGAGAGTTTATGCCCACAATGTTGACTTTCCTGCTCCTTGAATGCTGCCTGACCGGCTGTGGCTTTTCCAGTGCCACCCTTTTTGACTATCATCATCAACAGGATTTGTTCTACCCCAAACACACAACCTTCACCCACCCATTGTGGAACACAACCATCCCTTTTGGCAGCGATGGCCTAGAGGTATTCTTTCACTGAGTATCAATCCAAAATGTCAGATAATATTCTGGATTCGAATACTGCCAGTGGCAGATAATAGAATTTGAATTCAGTTGAAAACTAAACTGGAATAAAGAGTCCAATGGTGACCATGAAACCATTGTTAATCCTTTAAGAAAATCCATCTGGCGTTTGTGACTTTTGTGAAGGAAACTGCTGTCCTTGCCTCGTCTGGCCTACATGTGACTCCAGACCCACAGGCTTGTGATTGACTCTGGCTGATTAGGAATGGGCAATAAATGCCCTCGCTAGTGTCACCCACATCCAATGAATGAATTTTTAAAAAAACTCTTAACACTCATGTTTCCTTCCCTCTCCCATACACGGTCCTCACTTTACTTCACCAGGCGTACGTCTTATAACAATCCCAAGAGTTGATCAGATATTGAACCAGGACCGACTGATTACAGTAGATGCTGTTCCTTGATTCAGTTT
Source organism: Chiloscyllium plagiosum (assembly GCF_037043375.1). Lineage (NCBI taxonomy): Eukaryota > Metazoa > Chordata > Chondrichthyes > Orectolobiformes > Hemiscylliidae > Chiloscyllium > Chiloscyllium plagiosum. Next base: position 86,708,511 of record NW_028270149.1, on the reverse strand, counting down.
CCATACACATGCATGTCCCAGTACAACACAAAGTTCCAAGGAATCGAGGGGTAGTGTGTTACTCACTTTGCTGACTCGCTGGCCCTGAACACCCAGAGGATCCTGGTTGATGGCGATCACGTATCGGTTCTGAAGTAAAGCCTTGGAATCTGCGTCGATGTTCCGCAGATCGTTCGACATCAAGAGTGGAGCTGCCATGATAGCCCAGAGTGCCATCTGGGTCATCTGCTGGTCTCTGCTTAACCCAAAGTTACCAATCACCAACTGAAAGAACAAACATAGCATGGTCACACCCTGAAACCCAGAGAAATTCTGCAATCAGTAAAGGAGGCATGGATCCCAAATCTGACCACTAAACAAGGAAAGTCTGACTCAGGGTGGAGTTGGGTATAATGAGTAGGAAGATGTGATGGGGCCCAGATAGCAGGGGTGTGCCTGCACCTGATCCAAACAAAAAGATCTGGGTCCCATTGCGATTGGGGACAATAACCCAAAGGTCAGAATCCATTGAAGTCCTGACTTTCTACCCAGCAACCAGACAAAGTCATGCTGTCAGGAACACCTACCATATCAGGGTCATTCCAGCCTCCAGGACCCGCTACTGGGGCAATGAGATTCTGGTGGTTGGCTGTCCAATCTATGATGGTTTTCACAGATCCCCATGAATCATCAATGTCACCATAGTTCCTCCAGTGGTTGCAATATTTCTTAATATCTGTGTAATTGGGCTGAGAAAACAAGAAGAAAAATTTCCTAATAAATTCAAGTTCAGAATCATTCTCAAAATAAGCTCATGTCTTCAATGTAAACTGATGTGCTGACTCTCGCAGCAGGACCCTCAATGCACAGTTAGATAAGCCCATCCAGGTTATGGGCAAGACACATCAGACAGTTCAAACAGCTAAAGAACACGATCATTGAGAGAAGCTGCACAGAGCATTTCTCCTGCATTGTCTCCATTTTCCAGATAAGTACACAATGGGATTAAATACAGAGTAAAACTCCCTTGGGTGGCACAGTGGTTAGCACTGCTGCCTCACAGCGCCAGAGACCCGGGTTCAATTCCAGCCTCGGGTGACTGTAAGGAGTTTGCACTTTCTCCCCGTGTCTGCATGGGTTTCCTCCGGGTGCTCCGGTTTCCTCCCACAGTCCAAAGATGTGCAGGTTAGGTGAATTAACCATGCTAAATTGCCTGTAGTGTTAGGTGAAGAGGTAAATGTAGGGGAATGGGTCTGGGTGGGTTGCTCTTTCCGAAGGTCGGTGTGGACTTGTTGGGCCGAAGGGCCTGTTTCCACACTGTAAGTAATCTAACCTGATCTTTCAGCATCAAACACGAGTGTTGAACCTCCCACCAAATGGTAGTAGCATCAATACCAATCTCAACAGTGCAAATTTGTGAAATGGTTGCATGATCAGTAAGAATACAGAAGGAACACATTGCGCTGCTTGGATGGCTGAAAGCACAAATGGCCAGCTTTTTAACTAAGAGTCAGCAATCCACATTTTTATTTAATTGTGAATTAGATTCTAGCTCTAGAAATCTGTACTAAAAGCTCTTAGATTGTAAAACTGAATTGCCAATGGTTCTATGAGTTTATTAATAATTAAAAGCTCAGATGGTTCAATTGAGGGAACAAATTGTATAAAAATCAAAGTAAATTTAACAGTATCATCCGGTAAAGTTTGCTATGTAAAAGGGGTGAAGGGCTTGTCATATGAGAAGAGGTTGAGGACTCTGGGTCTGTAGTCAAATGGAGGATCAGATGGGATCTGATTGAAACTTACAGAACACTGAAATACAGTGGACATGGAGAAAATGTTTCCACTCATGGCAGAGCCCAGGACCCAAGGGCACAGCCTCAGAATGAACGGACAATCCTTGAGAACTGAAATGAGGAGGAATTGATTCAGCCAGAGGGTGGTGAATCTGTGGAACTCATTGCTGCAGGAGGCTGTGGAGGCCAAGTCATTGATTGTCTTTAAGACAGAGATATCAGTAGGTTTTTGATTAGCAAGGGAGAAAGCAGGAGAATGGGGTTGAGAAACATAACAGCCATGATTAAATGATGAAGCATACTCAATGAGCCACAGGGCCCAGTTCTGCTCCTATCTCTTAAAAGTCTTAAAGGAGTTCCTTAAAAGACCTGAGAGGCCTTGGTATTTTAAGCACCAGACTCTATACTGTAATTGCTGAGCACTTTGCTCTCTCTCTTGGGAAGGTATAAAGAACGTTGTTTGAAAATGGCTCCCTGCAATTCAGTATACAGTCAAGAGTCCTATAGCAGGGAGACAGGTCCATCAGCCCAAACTGGTCCACGTCAACCAAAATGTCCATCCACACTAGCCCTATTTCCCTGCAAATGGCCGTTATCCTTCGAATCCTTTCCTATCCATGTTGTTAATGTACCCACCTCAACCACTTCTGCTCGCAGCTCATTCCATATGCATCCCACTCTGTGTAAAAAAAAGTTGCCTCTCAGGTTCCCTTTTATTCTTTCCCCTCTCACCTGAAACTGATGCCCTCCAGTTCTCCATTCCTCAACTCTGGGAAAAAGACAGAGTATATTCACCCTATCCATGCCTCTCATGGTCTTATACACTTATATAAGATCCCCCCCCTCAGTCTCCTACGCTCTAAAGAAAACAGTCCTAGCTTGTCCAACCTCTCCCCATAACTCAGACCCTTGAGTCCTGGCAACATCCTTGTAAATTTCTTCTGCACTCTTTCCAGTTTAATAACATCCTTCCAATAACAAGGTGACCAAAACTGAACACAATACTCCAAGTGCAGCCTCAACAAACATCCTGTACAACTGCAACATAACTTCCCAATTTCTATACTCAGTGCCCTGACTGATGAAGACCAGTGTACCAAAAGCCTTCTTCACTGCCCTGTCTACCTGTGATTCCACCTTCGGAGAACCGTGCATCCGAACTCCAAGGTCCCTATGTTTCACTACACTCCTGAAGGCCTTACCATTCACCCTGAAATTTCTACTTTGATTTGACGTTACAAAATGGAAGAACTCACACTTATCTATATTAAACTCAATTTTCCATTTCTTGGCCCACTTCCTCAGCTGATCAAGGTCCTACTGCAATTTCTGAACCTTCCTCACTGTCCACAATACTCCCTATTTTAGTGTCATCTGCAAACTTACTAATCATGCCTCGTACATTCTCATCCAAACCACTGACATAGATAACTAACAGCAATGGAGCCAGCACCGACCCGAGGCACAGCACTAGTCACAGGCCTCCAGTCCGACAAGCATCCTTCCACTATTACCCTTTGTTTCCGACCATCCTAAACAACTTGCCAGCTCTCCCTGGATTCCATGCAATCTAACCTTTCAGAGCAGCCTGCTACCTTATCAAAGGCCTTACTGAAATCCATACAGACTACGTCTACTGTCCTGCCCTCAACCACCTTCCTGGTCACTTCATCAATGAACTCCCAACAAATTTGTGTAGCATCAACTCCCATGCACAAAACCACGCTGACTATTCCTGATTAAACCCTGTCTGTGCTGAAAATGTGTTCCTGGAAAAGCACAGCAGGTCAGGCAGCATCCAAGGAACAGGAGAATTGATGTTTCGGGCATAAGCCCTTTTTCAGGAATGAGGAGGGTGTGCCAAGCAGGCTAAGATAAAAGGTAGGGAGGAGGGACCTGGGGGAGGGGGAGGCGTTGGAAATGCGATAGGTGGAAGGAGGTCAAGGTGAGGGTGATGGGCCGGAGTGGGGTGGGGGCGGAGAGGTCTGTCCAAATGTATGTATATTTTATCTCTCAAGTAACTTACCTACCACAGATGTTAGGCTTACTGGTCTACAGTTGCCAGGTTTTTCTTTGCATCCCTTGAAAAGGGGCACAACATTCACTACACTCCAGTCCTCCAAGATCTCACCCCATTGCAAAAATATCAGCCAGGCCCCCTACAATTTCTTCTTTAGACTCTTGCAGGGTTCTTGGATATATCTGGTCAGGAACAGGAGATTTATCCGCGATTATACATTCTAATACGCCCAACACCTCCTCTGCTGTGATATGGACTGTCTCCAAGATATCACCACTAACCTCTCCAAGTCCCCAGGTCTTCATGGCTATCTCCATGATAAATACAGAGGAAAAATATTAATTGAGTACCTCACTTACCTCCTGCGGTTCTACACATACTTGTCCACTGTGGTCCTTGTGGGGTCCTGTTCTCTCTCCAGTCTTTCTTTTTCCTTTAATATACTCAAAGAACCGCTTTGCATTTACCCTAATCTTCTCAGCCAAGGCTATCTCGTGCCCCCTTTTTGCCCTCATGATTTCCTCTTCAAAGTCACAAGCAGGAATTCCTACAGGCCTGGCATTCAAACCAGAACTCCATTAACAAACACCTGGATTTGGATCCCATTTACCAACGTCTCAGAAACAGAACCGTAAATGATAGCACTCACCACAACAGATAAAGACACATAAATAGCAAGTGGCACAGAACGCCAACTCTTCACTGAAGACTCATTGATAATGTCACTTAGCATGGTGATGAAATGTTTGAAACTAAGCCCACCAGCTCAGTGAGCAAGATGGACCAATGGGCTGAGAAGTGGCAGATGGAGTTTAATTCAGATAAATGCGAGGTGCTGGGAAAGAAAATCTTAGCAGGATTTATAACTTAATGGTAAGGTCCTAGGGAGTGTTGCTGAACAAAGAGACCTTGGAGTGCAGGTTCATAGCTCCTTGAAAGTGGAGCCACATGTAGATTTGATAGTGAAGGCAGCGTTTGGCATACTTTCCTTTATTGAGTACAGGAGTTGGGAGGTCATGTTGCAGCTGTACTGGACATTGGTTTGGCCACTGTTGGAATATTGTGTGCAATTCTGGTTTCCTTCCAATCGGAAAGATGTTGTGAAACTTAAAAGGGTTCAGAAAAGATTTACAAGGATGTTGCCAGGGTTGGAGGATTTGAGCTATAGAGAGAGGCTGAACAGGCTGGGGCTGTTTTTCCTGGAGCGTCGGAGGCTGAAGGGTGATCTTATAGAGGTTTACAAAATTATGAGGGGCATGGATAAGGTAAATAGATAAAGTCGTTTCCTTGGGGTCAGGATGTCCAGAACTAGAAAACATAGGTTTAGGGTGAGACGGGAAAGATATAAAAGGGACCTAAGGGGCAACTTTTTCATGCAGAGGGTCTTACGTGCATGGAATGAGCTGCCAGAGGATGTGGTGGAGGCTGGTACAATTGCAACATTTAAGATGCATTTGGATGGGTATATGAATAGGATGATGGGTATATCATAGGATGGATTTGGAGGGATATGGGCCGGGTGCTGGCAGGTGGGACTAGATTGGATTGGGATATCTGGTCGGCATGGACAGGTTGGACTGAAGGGTCTGTTTCCATGCTGTACATCTCTATGACTCTATGATTCCTGTATCCCCTATATACTTCCAGAAACTCCCTTGATCCCAGCGGTCTGTACCTGAGCCATGCCTCCTTATTACAGGAACATATGGACTTTGAATTCTAACTACCACACTTTTAAAGGCTCCCACTTGTCAGAGGTCCCTTTTCCTGCAAACAAATACTCCAACCAACCCCTGCGAGCTCTTGTCTAATTCCATCAAAATTCACCTTGCCCCAGTTTAGAACTTGAACTTGTGGGCTAGTTTTGTCCCTCTCCGTACTATTTTAAAATTAATAGAACTATGGTCACTGGTACGTGTCAATCTTAGCTCTGAACACAGAATGCTCCCCATCTTGCGGAGGAATGATTGGGGCATGTGAAAGAAGCATTTATATATCATTGAAGGTGGGAAAACAGGCAGAATCTTACTGCTGGTTAGGCTGTTGTTTGTGACAGGTTCGTACATGTGCTGGTTGATGGAGTGTGTAGATTGAACAGTGGTGGGATGTTGGACAAAGGTAGTCAAATATCACCAATGGAGGGTCCCACTGACATTGGAAACACTCTAGTGTTACTCAATCTCCTCATTTTCCCTGAAACTCCTTGTTTACTCAGGTTTGACAGATGATAAGCCTAGAGTCAGACCATTGGATGTGGTGGTTTAAGGTGAATGTGAGAGACAATAACCAACTTGTTTGATTTCCTGTGTTTGACCTTCCTGCTCTGTTATGTTGGCTGCTGTTGCCTGCTTCCCCAAGACAACAGTTTAGAATCGTGTGGTATTGCAAACACAATAGCCTGATCAATCAACAGCAAGATCCTGCCCATATTCCCATCCTCCAACAAATACAACCACCTCTGTTATTCTAGCTATTCTCCCTGTCATCTGGAGGAATATGTAAAACATACAGAACATAGAACTGTACAGAACATGATGCCAGATTAAACTAATCTCTTCTGCCTGCTCATGGTCCATATCCTTCCATTCCTTGCATATTCAGGTGCTTATCATACAATCCCAATAGTGTGAAAACAGGCCATTTGGCCCAACAAGTCCACACCGACCCTCTGAAGAGTAAGCCACCCAGACCCATCCCCTTACCCTATTACTCTACATTTGCACCTAATTTACACATCCATGAACATTATGGGCAATTTAGCACGGCCAATCCGCCTAACCTGCACATCATTGAATTGTGCAAGGAAACCAGAGCACCCACAAAAACCCACGCAGACACGGGGAGAATGTGCGAACTCCACACAAGACAGTTGCCTGAGGCTAGCATTGAACTCAGATCCCTGCCGCTGAGAGACAGCAGTGCTAACCGCTGAACCATTGTGCCACCCAAATAAAAGGCACAATCTGTTCAGCATGGTCTAACCACAAAGTTGTCTGACTCAATGTTACCACACTTGCCACAAAAATCTTTAAACTTAAATCACATAAACTCAGCTGATTCTTACTCAAGGTTGAAGCATAATTTAATGGTCATGCTTGCAATGTTAAAATGATTCCAAGGGGCAAATAGAAACTTTTCCTTTAGAGAGAGTGACCAGAAGAAGGGGCATAACTATTGCTGGAGCTCCCTCCCTAACAGCATCGTTGAGGTGACTACATCAAAATGGATTCAAGAAGGCAATCTCCACCACCTTTCTAAGGATACAAATGATGACCTGGCCAGCATTTCCTATATTCCAATAATGAGTAAATATATTGTCTCAGAGGATTCAGTGTTCCTACTGGATTGACTCGAGGGGCTGAATAACTTCATGGTACTATGTTCATAGGAATTTGGGTGTGTTTTAACAATTTCAGTGAGATTACATGGTGGAAATGCCATGTACATTGATTGCTTATATACAGTGAAGGACAGTAAGGAAGATGCTAATCATGGCAGGTGGACAGTACCTCCTTGAAAGGCCACAGGTAGAAAGGCCACTCGCAGGAGTATACAATATCTCTCCCAGTCTTATTCAAGGCCAGCGACATGTTCTTGTAACCTGTAAAGTCAGACAAATCATCGGGTTAAATATTTTAATTACAACACAGCTGAACTTCTATATTAAATTCATTCCCACAGCCAATATCTCCAAACCACTAACAGAGGTCCAAAAAAAAACATTCAGTAACAAAGCAACTAAAGAATTCCAAGGTTTTACAAGCTGAGTGAAGAAATTGCTCTTCAACTCTGTATGAAATGACCGACCTAATCCTAATCCTGACACCACTAATCCAGATACCAGACTCTCCAGCAAGGAAAAACCAACATTTCAGACTTTATATTTTCAAGTCTCCTCAGAATTTTCTAATTTTTAATTAGAATCCCTACAGTGTAGAAACAAGCCCTTCGGCCAAACCAGTCCACACCGACCCACCGAAGTGTAACCCACCCAGACCCATTTCCCCTCTGACTAATGCACCTAACACTATGGGCAATTTTGCATGGCCAATTCATCTGACTCGCACATCTTTGGACTGTGGGAGGAAACCGGAGCACCCGGAGGAAACCCACGCAGATACGGGGAGAATGTGCAAACTCCACACAGACAGTCGCCCAAAGCTGGAATCGAACCTGGGACCCTGATTCTGTGAGGCAGCAGTGCTAACCACTGAACCACCATGCTGCCCCAAATCTTCTAAACTTCTTCTAATATCAGTCGGTTTACTCAGCACCTCATTAAAAAGGATAATCTTCCCATCTGGGATCAGTCTGGTGAAACTTTGCTAAAACATCTCCAATGCAAGACTATCCTGGCTTGATGATGGAGACCAAAGTTGCACATGGTATCCTAAAGGTGACTGCATCAAAGCCCTATACAACTGCAGCAAGGCTTTGTACTTGTACTCCAATCCCCTTGAAATAAAGACTGACACCACTTACTTCCAATTGCTTCTTGCATCTGCAGTTTAATTTGATTGAAAAGGACACCCAAATTTTTCACATTGTCAACATCCGTAGTCTCTTATTTATATATAAATATTTTGCTTTATCATAGTTCGTCCAAAGCAGACAATGTCACACTTCCAATTTTACGCACGCTTTATTCCCCCATACCATTTACACTATTTTGATCCAAATAATCATACAATGCCTTTTTAAACAAGGTTTGATAAACTAATGGAGAAAGTGAAGTCACATGGTGTGCAGGGTGTTCTAGCTCGATGGATAAAGAATTGGTTGAGGAACTGGAGACAGAGAGTAGTAGTTGAAGGGAGTTTCTCGAAATGGAGAAAGGTGACCAGTGGTGTTCCACAGAGATCAGTGCTGGGGCCATTGTTTTTTGTGATAGACATAAATGATCTGGAAGAGGGCACTGTTGGTCTGATCAGTAAGTTTGCAGATGACATGAAGATTGGTGGAGTAGCAGAAAGCATAGGGGACTATCAACGAATACAGGAGAATATAGTTGGACTGGAAAGTTGGGCTGAAAAGTGGCAGATGGAGTTCAATCCAGGCAAATGTGAGGTGATGCATTTTGGGAAGTCTAATTCTCGAGCAAACTATAAAGTAAACGGAACAGCCTTAGGAGAAGTTGATGAGCAGAGAGATCTGGGAGTTCAGGTCCATCGTACTCTGAAGGTGACTGCACAGGTGGACAGAGTCATCAAGAAGGCATAGAGCATGCTTGCCTTCATTGGACGGGGTATTGAGTATAAGACCTGGCAAGTCATGTTAAAATTGTACAAGACGTTGGTTCAGCCGCATTTAGAATACTGATTCCAGTTCAGGTCGCCACATTACCAAAAGGATGTGGACGCTTTGGAGACGGTGCAGAGAAGATTTACAAGGATGTTGCTTGGTTTGAAAGATGCTAGCTATGAAGAGAGGTTGAGTAGGTTAGGATTGTTTTCATTAGAAAAAAAAGAGATTGAGAAGGGACCTGATGGAGGTTTACAAAATCATGAAGGGTATAGATAGGGTAGATAGAGATAAGCTTTTTCCCAGGGTGAGGGATTCAATAACAAAAAGGTCACACGTTCAAGGTGAGAGGTGAAAAGTTTAAGGGGGATATACATGGCAAGTACTTTACACAGAGGGTGGAAGATGCCTGGAACGCATTGCCAGCAGAGGTAGTAGAGGCAGGCACGGTAGATTCATTTGAAAGGGGTGTCTGGACAGATGCACGAGTAGTTAGGGAGCAGAGGGATACGGATGCTTTGGAATTGGGCGACAGGTTTAGACAGTGGATTTGGATTGGCTCAGGCTCGGAGGGCCGAAGGGCCTGTTCCTGGGCTGTAAATTTTCTTTGTTCTTTAAATACCTCAGTTGAAGCTACCTCCACCACATTTCCAGGCAGCACATTCCATATCCAAACTACTCACTGTGTGAAATTTGTTTTCTACATCACCTTTGCTTCATTTGTACATCACTTTCAAACTCTATCCTCTGATTCTTCGTCCTTTACAAGCAAGAACACCTTCTCCTCATCTATTCTATCCAGCCTACTCATGATTTTGACACCCCCATCAGATCTCCTCGTCAGCGAGAATGGTTCCAATCGCTTCAATCTATCCTCATTCCTGGAACAATACTTGTAAACTGCTTCTGGGGCAGAGTGACCTCGTCCTGCTCTTAGTTCTTATGTTCAGTCTGGAGTTCAATATCCTACAACACCTTTATAAAACCATTGCCACCTTTATGGGCAGCACAGTGATTAGCACTGCTGCCTCACAGTGCCAGGGACACAGGTTCGATTCCACCCTTGGATGACTGTCTGTGTGGGAGTTTACACATTCTCCCCGTGTCTGCATCGGTTTCATCTGGGTGTCCTGGTTTTCTCTCACTATCCAAAGATGTTCAGGCTAGGTGGACTGGCTGTGGAAAATGCAGGGTTACAGGGATAGGGTATTGGGGCAGGCAGTCTGAGTGGGATGCTCTTCTGAGGGTCAGTATAGACTTGATGGGTTGAATGGCCTGCTTTCATACTCCAGGGATTCTATGTAAACCATTTTGCAGTGGTTCAAGAAGGTAGCTCTGCACTTTGTGAATGCCAATTAGGGATTGTTCATAGCCTATCAATAAATACATTGGGAAAAAATGAATGAGAATGGTCTCCAACCTTAGGCAGACAAAGGAGGCACAGAATATTTAGCAGAAGAAAGTGTTTAAACTGGTCCTGTAATTTTGAATAAAGACTTCACTCACCCTCAATCATGATGTCCAAATTGATGAAGTTGCAACCATCAAACTTCAGGAGGTCCACTCCCCAATCAGCAAAGGTCTGAGCATCCAGTTCATAGTAGCCATAGCTGCCTGGGTACCCTGCACAAGTGTAGGTCCCCACATCCTGATAGATGCCCAACTTCAGTCCTTTAGAATGGACCTGCACCAAGATGGGGATAGACAAAACAAGTCACTGCGATGATCTACAAGCCTATGTAAAGGCAGTGGAGAATTATAGGGAATTTACACATGCCAGGCTTCTCTCTCTCTCTCACACAGACACGTGTGCAGAGGCCATACTCACATAGTCTGCGAGTTTCTTCATCCCACTCGGGAACCGTTTGGGATCGGGCTGCAGCCGGTGGTTGGCATCCCGTGTGCTCGCGAGCCAACAGTCATCAATACAAACGTAACTGTAGCCAACATCCTTCCAGCCTTCTGCTGCCATGATGTCAGCCATCTGCATGTAGAGCTGTTCACTGCACAGAATAAGAAGGGAACAGTCATTTTTTTCGAAGGCCCTAACAGATACCTTACTAGGGCTCCCTACAAAGTGTGTGACATAAGTTTGGCTCAAACACCGGTGTAACAATCAGGCATCGCCATTGCGCCAGAGGTGCCACCTATGAGCTGAAACATTAAACATGGTGCCTGTGTCCTCTCACACAGATGTGGGGGATTTCATGGTACTGTCTGAAGAGAAGGTTCTCCCTGTATCCTAGCCTCTTCCAACCAACATCACATTTGGGCACTTAATTACATCAGATGACTGGGTCAGAATTGCTGAGAGGGCAGCCTCACTTTCCAGGCCCCTAGAACATCTCCATCTTCCCACGGTTTCCATGCTGCCTCCCCTCTCCCCCCAGTGGGTGCCATTTAAACATCGAGTGGATAAAATCTCCTGTTTTTTTTTAACTGGCCCTGCCCATTTGCTTTCAATGATCATCTCTAGTGGGCGGCACGGTGGCACAGTGGTTAGCACTGCTGCCTCACAGCGCCAGAGACCCGGGTTCAATTCCCGCCTCAGGCGACTGACTGTGTGGAGTTTGCACGTTCTCCTCCGTGGGTTTCCTCCGGGTGCTCCGGTTTCCTCCCACAGTCCAAAGATGTGCAGGGTCAGGTGAATTGGCCATACTAAATTGCCCGTAGTGTTAGATAAGGGGTAAATGTAGGGTGGGTTTCGCTTCGGCGGGTCGGTGTGGACTTGTTGGTCCGAAGGGCCTGTTTCCACACTGTAATCTAATCTAATCTAACCTGTTCCTAATGACAGAGCATCCTGCAAATTCTGATCACCCCTTCCTTGGTCATATTGGATCTCTGGGTGGTTGACATAGAGCAGGAGGGATGATGATGCATCCCTGAACTAGTGGTTCCAATTGATGTAGGTCTGAGACAAACAGGTATACACCACATATTCCCTCCCCCAAGGCTGTTTAGGGCTGGTATAATTATTAATGATATAGGATAGATCACAGGCCAGCCTTAACAAGGAGCATTCATCTCAGATAAGATGCGTGGAGTGATAGTAATAATTGCTAATTACATTGACCAGTAGCCACGATGCCATTAGATAAGCAATCCAAGATAACAAATCTGTCTTGATCAAGAACGCCCCAGTCCTCTACCTCTACTCCCCCACAATCCTCCCCCCAGTACTTTGAGACAGCAGATTGATTAGAACTTAACAGAAAACATTAGCCCTTTCAGAACTATTATTGAATGCAGCACTCACTCCACAATTTTTTAGCTGGCTGAGGATGCAAAGAGGGTTTAAAACAAAACAAAACAAAAGACTTGCATTTATAGGTGTGCCTTTTGCCAGGTCATCTCAGGGTGCTGCACAGGAATTGAGGAAACTGGACACTAAAGTTAAATCATTTAAGTTGTCAAAAACATTGAAAATGGCACAATGCTTCACACAAACCGCCATCCAACTTATTTTAACTCACCCTATCAGCATAGCTTGGTATGCTTTTTTTTCCATACTTCATGGAACGATTACAGTACAAAAAAAAAGCCACATAGCCTGTCCAGTTCATAATGGCTCTCTGCAAGAACAAACCCAAAAATCCCCGAGTCCTTTCTAGTAACCCCAAAACTCTCTTCAGCGGCTTCTTCAATTCCCTTTTGAAAGCCATGATTAAATCCCTCTCCACCACACTCATTCCAGATCCTAATCAGCCACGACATAAAAGGTTTCTCCTCATGCCCCTCAGGTCTCTTTCTCCCCCCTCTCTCTGACCTCTCCTGATCTCTCTCTCTCTGAACTACTCCGGTGAGTACCCTCCACACCTCTCCCTCTCTCTGACCTGTTCCAGGTGAACTCCCGTCGATCTGTCTCTCTCTCTGTGACCAGCACTAGGTGAGTACCTTGATCTCTCTCTCCCTCCCTCTGACCTGCTCCAGGTGAATTCCCTCTGGATCCCTCTCTCTCTCTCTCGGATTTGCTCCAGGTAAACTCCCTCGGTGTATCTGCCGCGCTCTATCTCTTACTTGATACAGTTGTGTGGATCCTCCTCGCAGTCGACATTGCAGAGGAACCTCTCCCAGTGGAGCCAGCCCATGGTGGGGGTAACGGCGAGGCCATTGTCGAGGCTAGAGACACCCGTGGCCAGTGTGAGCACGACGATCAGCAGCGGGAGCAGAAGCACATATCCGCGGGCCATCTCTCTCTGTCTCTGCATCTGAGACTGGGACTGAAGCCACTCCGTCTTCCGCATCGCTGCCGGGCACGCCTGACTATAGAGCACCAATCACAGCCCGCCCCTGCCACCATCCAGCCAATCCGAGCACGCATAGGGCGGAGCTTACTAGCAGGGTCGGCTGTGTTTGCACTTCCGTGACTATTGAGCTGGAGAGCCGTGCACTCTCCAGAGAGAGAGGGACCATGCACAGTGAGGGGGAAGGGGGCAATTCTCAGAGAGAAGGTCAACTTTCAGAGGGATGAGGTCAATTCACACAGAGAGAGAGAGAGCAGACTGAGTGACAGTGAGAGGAGCAATTTCTCGACGGAGTGTGAGAGGGCACTTCCCAGAGAAAGAGTTCAAGAGATATTTCAACCTTTTTCAGGAGGAAGTGTCACTGAGATGTACAGCACGAAAACAGACCCTTCGGTCAAATTCATCCCTGCCGATCAGATATCCTAACCCAATGTAGTCCCATTTGCCAGCACTTGGTCCATATCTCTCTAAACCCTTCCTATTTATGTACCCATCCAGATGCCTTTAAATATTGTAAATGTACCAGCCTCCACCACTTCCTCTGGCAGCTCATTCTATATACGCACTACACTTTGCGTGAAAAAGTTGCCCTTTAGGTCCCTTGTAAATCTTTCCCCTCTCACCCTAAACCTGTGCCATCTAGTTATGGACTTTCCCAACACAGGGAAAATACCTTGTCGATTTACCCTATCCATGGCCCTCATGATTTTATAAACCTCTATAAGGTCACCCCTCAGCCTCTGATGTTCCAGGGAAAACAGCCCCATCCTATTCAACCTCCCCCTATAGCTCAAATCCTCCAACCCTGGCAACATCCTTGGAAATCTCTTCTGAACCCTTTCAAGTTTCACAAAGTCTTTCCAATGGAAGGGAGACCAGAATTGTATACAATATTGCAAAAGTGGCCTAACGAATGTCATGATCTTCAGGAGACAGAGTTGATATCTTCAGCCCTACACTAATCTGTCCTCTAACATGTGCCAACATGTCATTCAGTGCCATTTTCTGAACACAATGGGTGATAGGTGATAAATGCCAGCTTTGCCAGGAGTTCCTAAGTGTTTCAGGAGAATAGAAATGTCTCTCTTTATCTTTCTTTCATAGTATTTCACTTTACCATTCATTCTCTCTCACAAGGCGAGGATTTGTGACTACCTACTGTGGGTATGATTTTATCCATGAATCAGTCTACGCAAAGTGATTATGGAACAAAAAAGCACAGCAGTCTCCCATTGTTCAGAATCAAACTGTTGCTCAGAAGAGATGTTAAGGCAAGTGTCTGTGTTCTCAGCTGGGTTGAAAAGATCCCACAATATGATCTAATGTGCAATGTGAGCTGGTCATAGTGACACTGCTGATTATGAGGTCTGACTGTTCACAGGGTGGCTGTGAGTAAGTACAGAATAGGTTTTGGAAAGTCTTCTGTGAAAACTGAAGTTCTCAAACTCCAATGCTGTGATTTGAAGAGTTAGGATAGCAAGGAAGTGAAGTTGGTGAACTGTTACAAAGAGCAGCTTCCTGTTCTTGCTCCTTCTTGTAAAGCCAAACTTAATGACTTTACAGAATCTCAGTTATTACAGCCCAGAAGGAGTCTATTCAGCCCATCATGTCTGCAATATCTCTTCAAAATCAATGATTCACTCTGTACCATTCTTCTGCATTCCCTCCATAACAGTATGCAATCTTCATTTTCAGAAATCAGGCCAATTCCCTTTTTAAAGTCTCAATTGAACCTGCCTCAGGCTCACTGTGTGAAATAGATTTTCCACAAATCATGTTTGCTTATTTTGCCAATTATTTTAAAAGGTGCCCCTCTCATTCTTGATCCTTTCACAAGAGGAAACTTTTTCAAAATTGTTTCATTCCAGTTATCTAATTCCAATTTTTTTTCACCACTGAAGTCTGTTTTGGTATATGTCCATTGAGTTGTCCAAACAATTTATTGGATAATTCAATAACAACAGCTTGCGCTTTATTATAGCCTTCAACTTGGAAAACACACACATCCTAAGAGATTTAAGAGGACATGAGTACAAGTTTTGAACTGATAGAGGTGATATTTCCAATTTAGTCCACAATCATAAAGGACACCAAACAGGACAAAGCAATCCACTTAATTGACACCACATCTACAAACATTTAATCCCTCCACCATCGATGTTCAGTAGCTGCAGTGTGCACTATCTACAAGGGGCACTGCAGAAATTCACCAAAGATCCTTAGACAGCACCTTCTAAACCCATGACCTCCTCCCTCTAGAAGGACAAGGGCAGCAGGTACTTGGGAAAATTACCATCTGCGAGTTCCCCTCCAAGCCACTCACCACCCTGACATTGAAATATACCACCTTCACAGTTCCTTCACAGTCATTGGGTCAAAATCCTGGAGTTCCCTCCCTATCAGCATTGTAGGTCAACCCACAGCAGGTGGAGTGCAGCGATTCAAGAGGGCAACTCGCTACCACCTTCTCAAGGGCAAATAGGGATGGGCTATCAATGCTGGCCAGCCAGCGACAACCAAACCCCACAATCAAATTTAAAAAAAGTATTTGAGGAGAAGAGAGAGATGGAGAGGATGGAACTAACAAAATAAAATTCAAGCGAGCTGAAGGCACAGACTCAGTGATAGGAGAGAGGGAATAGGAGATACACAAAACAGCAAAGCCAGAGGGGGGCATATTCCAGTAGGGGTGGTGGAGGCTACAGAGATAGTGGAGGGTGAAACCAGAGAGGAATTTGATTAGAATTTCAATGAATGTGATTTCTGGGGTTTTGGTGTCAAGTTTGTTTAATACATACAGGGATGTTGCTGCATATTGGGGAATGGGGCAGCAGGGTTTTGGAAGAACTGAATTTTATGGAAGATGCATTGTGAGAGGCTGAGCAATGGGATTGTCCACTCTATAGGTGACTATCACTACAAAGTTTAGTGCAAAAATTGTTATTAAATAGTGATTTGTGCACAGTGTATGCACTGTATGAGTGTTAAAGAGCCACAGGTTATTTAATGCATGTATAGTCAGCACAGAATGACAGTGTTGAATGCAGAACTCTTTTGAAGACCTGGACTGTATTTGACCTCAGAACATAGGATTGGTTGACATTACAATTTTCATACTTTGGCATTTTTATTGTTTTTGGACCCTCATCACTATTTATCTTCTTAAGGGAATGTCTGACCTCAGACATCCAATGAAAAGAAGCAAAACAAAATATACAAAAGTCACATGGCTAAAGTGAGGAATGCTGCCAGACTCCCATGGACTGGTTCCTCAGTGTTGTACAGTGCTGTGGGATCTTGTCTATCCACTTGAGGGGCAGACAGTTCCTCACTGTGAAAGATAGTACCTACAAAAATGCAGGTTGATATCCCTTAGTGGGATATCAACCCGAATTATCTATTGCTCACTATGGGAGCTTGTTTTGTGCAAATGAGTTATATTTCTTACATTATAAGAGTGACTTCACTTCCAAAGTTATTTTGTGGAACTTTCTGAGATCATGAGTGGTGCTAAATAAATGTTGTATCCACTTTCCTCATTCCTGAAGAAGGGCTCATGTCCGAAACGTCGATTCTCCTGTTCCTTGGATGCTGCCTGACCTGCTGTGCTTTTCCAGCAACACATTTTCAGCGCTAAATAAATGTAAACTAACACATTCTTAATTCTGTGCATGCCCCATTTGGAGGTTAATTATGCTTCAAAGGCTACTGGGTGCTGGACTGACACGGACAGGACATCCTCTAGCTTTTACCCTGATCCTTCTGTTCATGTGGCACAATACCCCGATTCTTGCAATGAGCCAATCACAAAATAGTTGCATGTAGAACATGATAGAAGCTTGAATGAAATCACAAGTGAGTGACTCACCCCTTTATACAATGGCAGATGCCAAACACTTTGTAAGTCATCATTAAACGTGTAATTATATCTCACCAGTTAATATTCACTCCATTGGAATATTGTATTCATGGATTTATTTGCCATGAAGATAAACTCACATAATGAGATGCAGATTAGAATAATGGGTTCTTATCTTTACGTGGAGAATCATGAGTTTAAGCAGCTCAAATGTTTGTTGACATTTGACATTGTAAAATCCAACTTTGAAACATTAAAATTATCGACCTGGGACATTAAATAAAGACTGGTAAAGGTGTAAAAATGTTGGTGTACGGTCATTGAGGGATTTAAGGCCAAGGATGAAAATTCTGAGGTGTTTCCTTATTTGAATGATTGAAATTGGATTTGTGTAATAATCTCTGTTGACTGTGTTCCACAACATGGCAAACCTGTTTCAAAAAGATCCTGACAGATTCACCCTCTGGCCCTCTGCTCACTGACCTGCACTGGTGCCTGTAAAACAGACTATTTCCCAACAGTTTTCAGTTCTAAAGAATGGTCAGATCAGACTCGAAACATTAACTCTGTTTCTCTCTCCACTGATGCTGCCAGACCTGCTGAGTTTTTCCAGCATTCTTTGTACTTGTTTTACTGGTCTTACCTTTGTAATCGCCTTTAATGCTGCAAACCTGCACTCCTCCAATTCTGGCCTCAGGAACATCCTTATTTTTAATGATTTCGTTGCCTTGGCAGTAATTCACAAAAACTTTCGGAATCTCCACCTCACTTTCCACCTTTAAGTCATGCCTTTCAAACTACCTGAATAAGGTTTTGGTCATTAGCCCCAATAATCCATTATTTGACCCACTGTCCAATTTGACCATCTTTATTTGCTACACTTAGAGTACAAAGCGTGCATGTGTGTAAAAGCACAGCATCTATTTGCCTGCAAATGATAGGATTATCTGAAACTATGGGACCCAAGTTACCTTTACAGTAAATTGCACTTAATGCATTAGGAAGCAACTTGCAACCTTGCTAGTAACAACTGAGAGCTCACTGGGACAGCTGAGGATTAGGAGAAAGTGAGGTCTGCAGATGCTGGAGTACCAGAGTTGAAAAATATGGTACTGGAAAAACACAGCAGGCCAGGCAGCATCTGAGGAGCAGGAGAATCGACGTTTCGGGCATAAGCTCACTTTCTCCTAGTAGATCTTAACCTACTGCACTATCACCCTCACCCTCACCTCCTTCCACCTATCGTATTCCCAGCGGCCCTCCCCCAAATTCCCTCCATCCTACCTTTTATCTCAGCTCGCTTGGCACACCAGTCTCATTCCTGAAGAAGGGCTTATGCTCGAAACGTCGATTCTCCTGCTCCTCGGATGCTGCCTGGCCTGCTGTGTTTTTCCAGCACCACATTTTTCAACTCATTAGCTGAGGATTAGGGCTGATACATGTTACAGCAGCTGGAAATGTGTTGCTGGAAAAGCACAGCAGGTCAGGCAGCATCCAGGGAATAGGAGAATCGACGTTTCGGGCATAAGCCCTTCTTCAGGAATCATTCCTGAAGAAGGGCTTATGCCCGAAACGTCGATTCTCCTGTTCCCTGGATGCTGCCTGACCTGCTGTGCTTTTCCAGCAACACATTTCCAGCTCTGATCTCCAGCATCTGCAGACCTCATTTTCTCCACATGTTACAGCAGGTTATGCAGGAAACAGTGGGGAAGGGAAATTTGTTCTTTTTCTTTAATGAACATGACAATTCTGTTTGCATTCCCTCCACTTTAATAAATGAAATTATCACATCGTTGAAGGCTAAAGTGGATACCTGCCTAACAACAGTTGTACTGTGAATGGATATGTGGGCAGGTGAATCACAGTATCATTTTAAATTGCTGTGCCCTGTTGCCTGCACTGGGAGCACACACTCCAGTCCAATTTTGCCTTATAATGTTATCTATCAGGCATATTTTTACCACATTCAAGGTGACATTTATATATGCACAAGTGGTTGTTTCTAAAAGAACTGCCACATACAAGACACTTAGGAGGTTTCAGCTGGAGTACTGTGTACAGTTTTGGGTGCTGCATCAAAGGAAAGATTTGGACACTTTGAAGAGAGAGGGCAGAGGCAATTTACAAGAATGGTTGCAGAATGAGAAATGTCAGTTATGAGGATATAATGAAGATGTTGGAATATTCTCTCTGGAAAGAGGAAGGCTGAGAGAAGATTTGATAGAGATTTTCAAAATCAAGAGAGAGGGAGGTAGATAGAGTGAGTGAAACTATTCCTACTTGTAAAAGGAACAAGACGGCACATATTTAAAGTGATTTGCAAAAGGAGCGAGCTTGACGTGAGAAATAGCCTTTTCACACAGCGAGTAGTTAGGGAATGGAATTCACTGCTGGAAATATAGTGGGGGCAGGTTCAAAAATAACATGCAAGAATACGGGGATAAGGCAGGAGATTGGTACCAGTAGACAATCCTTTAAACGAAATTCCAAAAGCTCCGAAATCCAAAATCTTTTTCATGGAGTGTGGAGCATCAGTCATGTCTGCATACCAGGGTTTGTTTGGTGGGTAAAGTCCACACCCACGTGGCGGTGTGGCCCAACACTGGCAGGCGCCAATTTTGTATTTTTTTTCACTGTGTTTAATTGTTTACTTTCACTGTGAAAGTGCCATAAGGAGCTGCAGGTACACCAATGCCTAACAATAATAAAAAGAAAAGGAAGCATCTGACATTATCAATAATGCAGCAAGTGGAGTTATTGCAGACACTTGATCGTGGTGTGTCTGTGCGGTGTCTTACTGCAGAATATGGTGTCAGAACTACCACTGTAGATGATTTGAAGAAACAGAAAGACACGTTACTGAAGTTTTATGGTAACAGTGGTGACCATAAACTAATGAAAAATAGGAAAAAACTGCATAGGGCAAAAAATGAAGATCTTAACCGTGCATTGATGAAGCGGATTCGACAACGAAGAAGTGAATGTATGCTACTGACTGTTTTTTTTTGGCCATAAAACGAGTTAGAAAATATCATAAAGAACTGAACATTAAAGGAGAATGTCAATATTCAGAAGGTCGCCAGCAGAAATCTAAGAAGCGTAATGATGTAAAATATCTGAAAATCTGTGGCGAAAAGTCTTCTGCTGACCATGAAGCCACTGGAAATTATATTGATGAATTTGCCAAGATAATATCTGAACAAAGCCTTAGTCCTGACCAAATTTACAAGGCTGATGGAACAGCTCTCTACTGGCACTATGACGCAAGAAAAACATTAACAATGACTGATGAGAGAGCACCAACAGGTTTTAAGGATACTAAGGACAAGTTAACTATTCTTGGGTGTGCCAATGCTGGAGGCACACACAAGGTGAAATTGGCAGTGATTCGGAAAAGCAAACATCCGAGATGTCTGAAAGGTGAACACAATTTACCTGTGAATTATTATACAAACAGGAAAGCATGGGTAACCTGAGAAATGTTTCTCGACTGGTTCAGTAAACACTTCGTACCAGCGGGACAGGCTCATTGCAGGTAAGCTGGACTGGAAGAAAACTGTAAAATTTTATTGTTCCTGGACAACTGCTCCACACATCCTCCTGTCGAAATTCTTGTGAAAAGTAATGTTTTCGGCATTTACTTGCCCCCTCATGTGACATCTGTATTACAGCTTTGTGACCAAGGAATTTGGTGCTCCATGAAAAGCAAGTATAAAGACTATTTTTTGAACTGTATGTTTGCTGCAGTCAACAGAGAGGTAGCAATCCAAGACTTCCTTAAAGAGTTTAGTGTTAAGGATACCATTTACACTGTTGCTAATGTTTGGAAGGATGTTGATAAAACAACATTAACAAATGTTTGTTACAGACTCTGGCTTACACCGATGTTTCATGTAAATGAACTTACAGATGAGAACTTTGAATGATTTTGTGTCACTCGATAACAAACCTTGTAAGCTACTCAGAAAATTTATCGGATGAACGTGTAAATAAATTACCTGAAGCTAACATTGAAGAAATGCTGAACATTGGCAATGATGCATTCCTTGAGCGATGGGAAAATTGCTGATATGGTTTTAAATACAGATAAGTGTGAGGATGGTAGTGACGATGATGATGACTTAGCGGATACAGTTGAAAAAGTCCCCATGGACGATATATAGTAATAGAGTCATAGAGAAGTACAGCACAATATGGTGAAAATGTGTGATAAGTTAATTGCTGGCCTTGAACAACGTTCACTTATCAGTGAGCAAGAGATTATGGCAGTTTACTCAATTAAAGAGAGATTGCTGAGACATAAACCTATGTTATGAGATAGATGACACTTGAAGAAGTCTTTAAAAATGCCGTCTGCCATCGTGCTGAAGCTTTAAGTTTTACCAAATGTTTTCTTGGAATGTTCTTTCTGGAAATAAAATGTCCTTGAGTATTTATGGTCTATGTATTTCATTTATCAGTATATTACTCTACAAATAAACTGTGGTAGTATTTCTAGTCTTTGTTGTTGTGGTTCTGTTCGCCGAGCTGGGAATTTGTGTTGCAGACATTTCGTCCCCTGTCTAGGTGACATCCTCAGTGCTTGGGAGCCTCCTGTGAAGCGCTTCTGTGTTGTTTCCTCCGGCATTTATAGTGATTTGTATCTGCCGCTTCCGGTTGTCAGTTCCAGCTGTCCGCTGCAGTGGCTGGTATATTGGGTCCAGGTTGATATGCTTATTGATTGAATCTGTGGATGAGTGCCATGCCTCTAGGAATTCCCTGGCTGTTCTCTGTTTGGCTTATCCTATAATAGTAGTGTTGTCCCAGTCGAACTCATGTTGCTTGTCATCTGAGTGTGTGGCTACTAAGGATAGCTGGTCATGTCGTTTCGTGTCTAGTTGGTGTTCATGGATGCGGATCGTTAGCTGTCTTCCTATTTATCCTTGTAGTGTTTTGTGCAGTCCTTGCATGGGATTTTGTACACTACATTGGTTTTGCTATCCTTAGTAGCCATACACTCAGATGACAAGCAACATGAGTTCAACTGGGACAACACTACTATTATAGGACAAGCCAAACAGAGAACAGCCAGGGAATTCCTAGAGGCATGGCACTCATTCACAGATTCAATCAATAAGCACATCGACCTGGACCCAATATATCGACCACTGCAGCGGACAGCTGGAACTGACAACCAGAAGCGGCAGATACAAATCACTATAAATGCCGGAGGAAACATCACAGAAGCGCTTCACAGGAGGCTCCCAAGCACTGAGGATGTCACCAAGACAAGGGACGAAACGTCTGCAACACAAATTCCCAGCTTGGCGAACAGAACTACAACAACATCGAGCATCCGAGCTACAAATCTTCTCCCAAACTTTGAATTTCTAGTCTTTATTTATACCAAAATATATGAGTATTCATACATTTTTGCTGCAGCATTGATGGGCAGCAGATTACGGGCTGCTGCCCTGGACCCTACTGGGTGCTACATTTGTTCCGAAATCTGAAAAATTCCAAATTCTGAAAAGCAGCTGGTCCCGATGATTTCGGATAAACGATTGTCTACCTGTACAAGGTAGTCTTTGAAAAACTAGTGCGGACATGATGAACCAAATGGCTTTCTGCGCTATAACAGTTTGTTAAAAATTAATTATAGGACATGGGTGTCACTGGCTAGGCCAGCATTTATTGCCCATCCCTAAATGCTGAGAGGGCAGTTAAGGGTTGTCCACATCACTGTGGGACTGGAGTCACATGTAGACCAGACCAGGTGAGGATAGCAGAGTTCCTTCCCTAAACAGCGCTAGTGAACCATATGGGTCTTTACAACAGAGAGGCAGGAATCCAAGACTTCCTGAAAGAGTTTAGTGTTAAGGAACTAATTCAGCAACTTTCATGGTTGTCATGAGAGTCTTAATTTCAGATTTTCTCCTTCTTCAGAACTGGACTTGAAGTGTTAACTCTGCTTTCTGTTCACAAATGCTGCCAGACCTGCTGAGTTTCTCCAGCAATTTCTGTTTTTGCTTGTTTCAGATCTCCAGCATCCACAGGATTAACGTTTGAAGTAAAATATGAGTTGTTTGTAGAACCTCTAAAAGAAGAGTCATATCGGACCAAAACTTTAGCTTTGTTTCTCTCCACAGAGGTTCAGCCAGACCTGCTGAGTTTTCCCAACATTTTCTTCTTCTTTATTAAAAATTAAAATCTTAAAATGGACACAGAATAGTTTTCTCTTAAAGTCTTATTAGTCTGTGGAATTCTTTTCCTCAAAAGCCATTGGGTCATTGTATTTCATCAAGGCTAATTTAGACAGATTTTTGATTGACAAAGGAATCAAGGATTATGTGGGTATGGACAGGAAAGTGAAGTTAAGGCCTCACGATCAGCCACGATCCCACTGAATGGCAGAGTAGGCTCAAAGGACTGAATGGCCTATTCCTGTTCCCAATTTATACATTCTTATGTTCCCTTTGGATTCAATATCACAATTTGGTTGTATACCTTGTTCATTTTGAGATATACTGAGGCATTTCCTGCCTAATCTCTGTTTCTTTTTTACATGTGGCTCAGTCAGTATCACCCTTGAGCCAGAGGTTTGTAGGTCAAGTTCCACCCCAAGGTCATAGCATGCAATCTCAGCTGATCCTCCTGGTGTCATAGGGAGGGTGACCCTGGCCTTTGGGTGAGTTGTTAAACAAAGGTCCCATGTGGCACTCTCCAATGGATGTTTACGTTTCCACAGCACTTTCCAAAGTAAAGCAGGGAGTTCTCCCTAGAATCTCAGCCCATAATTATCCCTTAACTAAGATTTTTAAACAGATTAACATTAGCTACCGGATCTTTTGGCAGACATTTTGCGAAGCTATTTTCCAATAGCACAATAAGAAGGTAATAGAAGTACTTCATTGGCTACGAAGCACCTGAGATGAAGTGAAAAGTGCAATAGAAATTGAACTCTATCTTTGTACTGTTTTGCTCTTGTTGAGACACACTTTTGTTATACAAACATGCGGAACAGAAGTAGGCCATTCAGCCCCTTAAGCTTGCTCCACCATTCATTAAGATCTTGAATGATTTGATTAATCCCTCAAATCCACAATCCTGCCTGCACCTGATAACCTTTCACCCCCTTGTTTAACAAGAACCTATCTCCCCTTGCCTGTGTGAGTCAGATATTAGTATGTCTGATTCAACACTGTAACTCCATGTACTATTCCAAAGGCTGCCCAGACCTAGTTAGGTATTATGTTCCTCAGAGAGATCTTTACACTGTGACACCTAATCTACTGTAAGCCATAACTAATGCCATGTGCATCACCTGGGTCAACTGGTCTGGGTCAGAAGTGGGATTCTATTTCCTCAGATGCCTATCTCCTCCTTCTCCGTCACACAATCCATTTCTCTTCTGACGTTTGGGAGCTGATTGTGATGAGCAGACTCCCTTTCAAGGATTTGGAGATGCCAGTGTTGGACTGGGGTGTACAAAGTTAAAAATCACACTCAAGGAGTACACTGGGATAGATCCACAATTCTTGCAATGCCCCACACACCTCTAAAGCTGCCCCCTGTGTCCCTTAGTCAGGGACAGGAAGAGGCTACACAATTGTGTGACTCACTCACCAAAGAACAGGAGGAGGCCATTCAGCTTGTTTGAGCCTGTTAGATTGGAACAAGAGTGGATCATTTTGTGTCTTGGAGCCTCTAACACAGGAATAAAAGGACATTCAGCCACTTCGACCTATTCTGTTACATTATAGCTGATCTACCTGTTTGTTCAGTATCTTTGGTACATTTACCCAACAGATACCTATTGAGCAGTTTGGAAGCCCCAGCTGACTCCCAGCATCCACAGCGCTTTGTGGCAAAGTTCCAGATCTGCATTGCCTTTCGTGCATTCAAAGATTCCAGATTATCCTGTCACCTCTCAGCATCTGAAGGGGACATAAATTTAAGGTGAAGGGTGGAAGGTATAGGGGGGATGTCAGGGGTAGGTTCTTTACCCAGGGAGTGGTGAGGGCATGGAATGCGCTGCCTGTGGGAGTGACAGAGTCAGAATGATTGGTGACCTTTAAGCGGCAATTGGATAGGTACATGGATAGGTGCTTAAGCTAGGATAAATGTTCGGCACAACATCGTGGGCCGAAGGGCCTGTTCTGTGCTGTATTGTTCTATGTTCTATCTATGTTCATCTGCTTTCATAACTCTACCTTCCTGTTCTAGCTTGTGTGAGTGGCAGTCCATTTGGCTCAATTCTATCTGGTTTTATCTACTGATTGTACAGGACATTGGTTAGGCCACTGTTGGAATATTGCGTGCAATTCTGGTCTCCTTCCTATTGGAAAGATGTTGTGAAACTTGAAAGGGTTCAGAAAAGATTTACAAGGATGTTGCCAGGGTTGGAGGATTTGAGCTATAGGGAGAGGCTGAACAGGCTGGGGCTGTTTCCCCTTGAGCGTCGGAGGCTGAGGGGTGACCTTATAGAGGTTTACAAAATTATGAGGGGCATGGATCGGATAAATAGACAAAGTCTTTTCCCTGGGAACAGGGAGTCCAGAACTAGAGGGCATAGGTTTAGGGTGAGAGGGGAAAGATATGAAAGAGACCTAAGGGGCAACCTTTTCACACAGAGGGTGGTACGTGTATGGAGTGAGCTGCCAGAGGATGTGGTGGAGGCAGGTACAATTGCAACATTTAAGAGGCATTTGGATGGGTATATGAATAGGAAGGGTTTGGAGGGATATGGGCCGGGTGCTGGCAGGTGGGACTAGATTGGATTGGGATATCTGGGTGGCATGGAGAGTTTGGACAGAAGGGTCTGTTTCCATGCTGTACATCTCTATGACTATGACCCTATTTCGGCTAACTTATTACAATTCCATTGACAGTTGTTTTAAAATTTGATGTTAATAGCCTTTAATGAAATATGCTTATATTTTAACATATTTATAGTATTGAATACAAGAGTAGGGAGGTTATGATGGAGCTGTACAAAACATTTGTTAGGTCACAGCTGGAATACAATGTGCAGGTCTGTCCCCACACTAAAGATGTCATTAGTCTGCAGAAGGTGGAGAAGAGATTCACCAGGATGTTGCCTGGACAGGAGTAATTCAGCTGTTTTTAGAGCAATGCAGGCTGAGGGAATATCTGATTCAAGTATATAATGTTCTGAGGAGAGCCTAGACAGGGTCAATAGAAATAAGGGTCTCTCCTGAGAACATAGAACAGAGAACAGTACATCACAATAAAGGCCTTTGGCCCGTGATGATGTGCCCAACATTTATCTTAATCTAAGAAAAACCTGATCAACACAACCTATAATTTACTGCCGTCCATGTGCTTGTCCAGCAGTTGCTTAAATGTCCCTAATGTCTCTGACTCTATCACCACCACTGGCCATGCGTTCCATGCATCCACCAATCTCTGTGTAAAGAACCTACCTCTGACATCTCCCCTAAACCTTCCTCCAATCACCTTAAAATTATACCCCCTCATCCCCCTCACTGTTTTGATCACACAGCACTGCCCTTTGATGTGAAGGGCAGTGTTTGTCACTGGCCACCCTGGTGTTTTCCTATCTTCCTGGTGGTGGAATTTGAATAAATAATT
This sequence comes from Chiloscyllium plagiosum, assembly GCF_037043375.1. NCBI lineage: Eukaryota > Metazoa > Chordata > Chondrichthyes > Orectolobiformes > Hemiscylliidae > Chiloscyllium > Chiloscyllium plagiosum. Next base: position 86,681,778 of record NW_028270149.1, on the reverse strand, counting down.
CGTGCATTTGAAGAAGAAAAAAAGAAACCAGTCAATAAGGGCAGTGTTTGTCACTGGCCAAGAAAAAAATAAAAATAAAATAAAATTATACCCCCTCATGACTGCCATTTCTGCCATGGGGAAAGGTCTCTGGCTATCTACACTATCTGTGCCTCACATTACCTTGTACACCTCTATTAAGTCACCTCTCTTCCTTTTTCTCTCCAGTGTGAAAGGCCTGAGCTCACTCAACCTTTCTTCATAAGACAATCCCTCCAATCCAGGCAGCATCCTGGTAAATCTCCTCTGCACCCTCTCCAAAGCATCTCCATTCTTCCTATAATGAGGCGAATAGAACTGGATACAATATTCCAAGTGTGGTCTAACGAGGGTTTTATAGAGCTGCAGCAAAACTTTGTGGCTCTTAAACTGAATCCCCCTGTTACTGACAGCCAAAACATCATACACTTTCTTAACAAACCTATAAACTTGGCTGGCAACATTGAGGGATCAATGTACATGGATCCCAGATTTCACTGTTCCTCCACACTGCCAAGAATCTTGTCTTTAACCTTGTATTCAGCATTCAAATTCACGCTTCCAAAATGAATCACTTCACATTTATCCAGGTTGAACTCCATCTGCCACTTCTCAGCCCAGCTCTGCATCCTGTCAATGTCTTATCGTAGCCTGTAACAGCCCTCGACACTGTCTACAACACCACTGACTTTAGTGTCATCGGCAAACTTACTAAACCCACCCCCTTCCACTTCTTCATCCAAGTCATTTATAAAAACTACAAACAGCAGAGGCCCAGGAAGAGATTCCTGCGGAACACCACTGACCTCCAGGTGGAATACTTTCCATCCACTATCACTTGTTGTCTTCTTTCAGCCAGCCAATTCTGTATCCAGACAGCCAAATTTCCCTGTATCGCATACCTCCTAACTTTCTGAATGAGCCTACCTTGGGGAACCTTATGAAATGTTTTACTGAAATCTATATACACCAGGTCCACTGCTCGACCTTCGTAAGCTTATCTCATCACATCCTCAAAGAACTCAATAAGGATTGTGAGGCATGACCTGCCCCTCACAAAGTCATGCTGACTATCTTTAACCAAACTATGTTTTTCCAAATAGTCATAAATCCTATCTCTCAGAATTAATAAACAGAGGACGCAGATTTAACTAACAAGAGATTTCGAGGGGAGTTGAGGGAAATCTTTGAGGATGATGGGAATCTGGAACTCACCTCCTCGAGGCAGAAACCTTTAAAATGTTCAAGAACTGTTAGCATTTGAAATGCCATAGCACATGAGACTTTGCACCAAGAGGTGGTGAAAGGGATTGGAATAGATGGATGTTTGATGAACGGCTCAGACCCAATGGACCAAAGGGCCTTTTCCTGTGCTTTTAAAAACTTTGTGATTCTAAAACACTTCATGTTCTCCCATAATCCTCAGAAGGGGAAGTGGCTATTAATCAAAGGCAAGAAAAGCAAAACATTGTGGAAGCTAGAGATCTGAAATAAAAGCAGGAAGTGCAGGAGAAGGTCAATTGCTTTGGCAGCATAAAAAGAGAGAAACAATGTTAATGTTAACTCATTAACTATGAGGTTAACTGAATCAATGTCAAACAGGCTGAATATCCCTAAACCCCACGCAGACCAGGTCCTCCTGCTGTGTTTTTTTAGTTAGGTTTGAGTGAGGATCAGTATTGTACTGTGCATGTATATATATACATTCCAGAATGTCACATCACCCCCAATTATGCTGATGTCAGTCTAACCAAAGCAGCAAGGCGAGATAAACAAATTCAATGTCAGCTCCTGTATCTGCTAATTGTTTTGGTTTGGGTTATTGCTGTTACCAATCCTCCTTTCTCAATGTTGAGTCTAGGGTCAGTCTAATTATTAATGTCACAGGACAGATCGCTGGTGATTTTAATCAGAAGAGACATTTCTCTCACACAACAAGGCAGTTATAATTCTATGACTGCAACAGGTACAGTTTGCAATAACATTAGTCATAACTACGTTTGGAATATTAAGTGTTGTGCAAAACCCATCTGCTCCTCTTGGGAACCTGTATTAAAACTGACTCTACCCAAAGAGCGCGTGACATGGGCAGATTGGGTGGCAACATGAGCATTAACTCTTTCAGAACCATTTTCTTATACAACAGTCTGTGTGGACTATTCTGAACTTCAGGGAATCCCAAGATATATCATCTCCTAAACCTCCAATCTGAACCGCACAGACACTAACCCCCAGTCTGAATCCCACAGACTCTAAACACCAGACTGAACCCCACAGACACTAACCCCCAGTCTGAATCCCACAGACACTAACCCCAGCCTGCACCCCATCGACACTGCCCTCCAGTCTGAACCCCACGGACACTAACACGCAGCCATCCCCCACAGACACTAACCCCAGACTCAACGCCAAAGATACTAACCTTGTCTCAACCCCACAGACATTAACCCCCAGTCTGAACCCCAGACCTTAAACTCCAGTCTGAACCCCACAGACACTAACACACAGTCATCCCCCCACAGACACGAACCCCAGGCTCAATCCCAAAGACATTAACCTTGTCTCAACCCCACAGACACTAACCTCAGTCTGAATTACATAGCCACTAAACCCCAGTCTGCACCCCACAGACACTAACCCCAGTTTGAACCCCACACACACTATCCCGCAGTCTCAATCCTACAGACACTAACCCCAGTCTGAACCCCACAGACACTCACTCCCAGTCTGTACCCCACAGACACTAGCTCAGCTTGAATTCTGCCGACACTAACCCAATAGTCTCTAATTCAAGACCAATTCTCACAGACTCTGCCCCAAGCTAGGCTGTCTTAAAACTCATAGGCCCCACTCCACTGACCCTCCCTGTCATTACTCACTGACTTTATTCTCCCTCTCATTCCTGGACCAAGCTGCTCCTCTCCAACCAGATGTACATCCTCCAACGTCAAATCCAGTCCCAAACGGTATGGGATGAGCTGCCAGAGGAAGTGGTGGAGGCTGATACAAATACAGCTTTTAAAAGGCATCAGGATGGGTATATGAATAGGAAGGGTTGAGAGGGATATGGGCCAAGTGCTGGCAAATAGGACGAGGTTAGGTTAGGATAACTGATCAAGTTGGACCGAAGGGTCTGTTTCTGTGCTGTACATGTATCTATGTATCTTATCCCCAGCGGAAGGACCACAGTCTTTAATCCCCAGACTCCTGAAAGAGAAAAATAGGAAAAGTGATGAATGAGACATATTGGTCCAACTCCTGTAGTAGGAGACCAGTATGACCAGAACAATTATTTCCAAATGCTACTGTCTTTTCACTTACTTTTCTCTCTGGGTTGGATGTTTTCTCTAACTGAGACAAGATCCAAACAAATCTAATCCCACAGACCATAACCGCGTCTCAATGCCTATTCTAAACTAAGAGCTTCCAACTCCCAGATGAGGCTTCACTGTTTTTCCACCTCAGGCGAGACCCTGAAGCATGGAGAAGCCAGGTTGTTTGTTGCCGCTCTGACAATCATCCATTGATCTGATGTATTAGCTCTACCTGCCTGTCTGCTGTCTATATGAGAACACCCCCCCCCCTTGTATCTTTAATTGAATAACCCTGCCTGCCCCCCACACCTCCTCAAAAATAGGCACCTTCATCAGTTTGCTGACCCCCTGTTTTTCATGTTTCTTCTCTTTCAGTTCCATTTCTGTCCTTTTGCTGGATTTTCTTTTGGTTCACTTCCTCTGTATTTGCAATTCCTCTTTCTCTTCCTTTTGAAATCTTTACTTTCCCTGTCCTTTTAGTTTTATCATAGTTTCATCCTTAATTTATTTCAGCTCTCCCCTCGCTGTTGTTTTCTTCTACAGATATCTATGAGAACCTCAGTGCTTCACATGCTGGGTTACAATAATGGAGTGATTGTATTCATGTAGCAAGATGAGTTCAAATTCCACCTCAGCAGTTGGGAAAGTAAATTAAATTTCAGTAAGTAGTCATGTCACAGTCAGTCTTTTGTACAAGTTGACTCCAAACCTTTGGCCAAAGATTGCAAACTATTACTGCGTGCCATTGAAGTCAAACTCACCTCCACATCATTTCAACACTTTATGTCAAAGTTACCACTCATTGGTGCACACTGCAACCCCATCATCAAATGAAACAACATGGCATCATGAAGATACATAGCCCAGTTGTAGGTTAAAGTCATTGAGATTGCAGAGCTAACAAATAATCCTGCAGCAGTTGTAGACAATTCAAGATACTTCAGAAGAGTGTTGGGAATTGGAGGTTTAGATACATGCCTAAGACATTCTTAAGGATTCCTGAAGAAGGGCTCATGCCCGAAACATCGATTCTCCCGCTCCTTGGATGCTGCCTGACCTGCTGCGCTTTTCCAGCAACACATTTTCAGCGAAGACATTCTTATACACTGTCTAAGAATAAGGTGTAAGCCATTCAGGACTGAGATGAGAAAGTATTCACAGTTGTGAATCTGTGGAATTCTCTTCCACAGGGAAAAAAGCAAATTACTGCAGATGCTGGAATCTGAAACCAAAAGAGAAAATGCTGGAAAATCTGAGCAGGTCTGGCAGCATCTGTAAGGAGAGCAAAGAGCTGACGTTTCAAGTCTAACTGACTCGTTGTCAAAGGGTCAGTTAGACTCGAAACGTCAGTTCTTTTCTCTCCTTACAGATGCTGCCAGATCTGCTCAGATTTTCCAGCATTTTCTCTTTTGGTCTCCCACAGGGAAGTTGGGCCAGTTTTTTTTTAAATGATTCATTCACAGAATGAGAGTGTCACTGGCTAGGCAGCATTTATTGCACATCCCTAATTGCCCAGAGGGCAGCTAAGAGTCAACCGCATTGTTGTGCGTCAGGAGTCACATGTAGGCCAGACCAGGTGAGAACGGTAGTTTCCTTCCCTGAAGGACATTAGTGAACCAGGTGGGCTTTTCTGACAATTGACAATGGATTCATGGTCATCATTAGACTCTAAATTCCACATTTATTTTTATTATTGAATTCAAATTCCATTATTCAGTGGGATTCAAAAGCCGGGCCTCAGAAAACATTTTTGGGTCTCTGGATTAACCGTCCAGTGGTAATACCACTGGCTCATTGCCTCTCCATTATACATAATCAAGAGAGAGCTGGTCATGGCCCTTGCGGCTAAAGGGATCAAGGGATATGGAGAGAAAGTGGCAATGGGATCCTGAGATTGCATAATCAGCCATGATCATGTTAAATGGTGGTGCAGGCTTGAAGATTGGCCAGCCCGGACGGAATTTCACATTGGCCCCAAGGTCCAGTACTTCCCGAGGGAGCCTGTGCCCCACAACCTGAGCCGCTTCCGGAATTTTAACTTTGTCTCTTTCAAGGATGTAAAAAGGAGGGCCCTGTATAGACTGCTGCTGCACACCGTCCACCTCTTCTCCCTCATCCACCGTCCGGACACGCCTTGGCATGCCCATTTGCCACCGGGCGGTGGGGATCCCCTGTGGAGGGCTCTCTACGCGGGGGTCCTCCCCCTTTCTCTCGGGGATCTGGGGTGGAGGGTGTTGCACGCAGCAGTCCCCTGCAACCGCAGGTTGCAGTGGTTCACGGACTCCCAGCCCAACTGCTTGTTCTGTGGTGCTGTGGAGTCCGTGGACCACGTGTATATTGGTTGTGGGCGTTTGCACTCCCTTTTTGATTTTCTGAAAAACCTCCTCCTCTGCTTTTGGTTGCACTTCAGTCCCACGCTCCTGATCTTCGGGCACCTGGTACGGAGGAGGGAGGGCAGGTCTGAAGATCTCCTCGTGGGTCTGCTCCTGGGCCTGGCCAAACTGGCCATCAACAGGTCGAGGCAGCGGGCCGTGGAGGGGGTCGTTAGGGCCGACTGCCTGCCCCTCTTCCGCGGTTACGTTAGGGCCCGGGTGTCCTTGGAAAAGGAGCACGCGGTGTCCACCAAAACCCTGGAGTTGTTCAGGGAGAGGTGGGCGCCGCAGGGAGTGGAGTGCATTATTTCCCCCTCCAACTCTATTTTGATTTAGTCCCTACCCTCCCCTTCACTATTTTGTTCACACAGCACTGCCCTTTGATGTGAAGGGCAGTGTTTGTCACTGGCCACCTCGGTGTTTTCCTATCCTCCTGGTGGTGGAAATTGAATAAAGATTCGTGCACTTTGTGTCTTTCACTGTGTCTCACACCTGCACACATGGGTGCTGGGGAAAAAAATAAGCACTACCGCGGTTAGGCGGTAGTGTGAGGGGGTTTAAAAAAAAAGAGGATTGCTTGTCACTGGCCACTCGGGTGAAAAAAAAAGAAACAGGAGATTCCCTACCCTCCCCTTCACAAAAAAAAAGAGTCGATTGGCCTACTCCTGCATCTATTTTCTCTGCTTCTATGCCTAAGAATAATTGTGCTAAAGAGGCAGGTCCAGCATGTGGTGACAGATGGAAATAAATTTGTAAAATATCTTAGTGAAATTCTTGAGTGTGGTGCTGGAAAAGCACAACAGGTCTGGCGGCATCCAAGGAGCAGGAGAATCGATGTTTCAGGCAGAAGCCCTCCATCGGAATGTGGGTAGATGGGTGGGTGGATGAGTGGATGGATGGATGGGTAGTGATTGGTGGGTGGATGGACGGGCGGGCAGGCGGACGGACGTGTGGGTGGACGGTTGGACGGATGGACGGACAGACGGGCGTGTGGACGGATGGGTGGGTGGATGGACAGATGGACTTGTGGATGGATGGGTGGTTGGGTGGATGGATAGATAGATAGGTGCATGGGTGTGTGGATGGATGGGTGGATCAATGTACAGATGGGTGGGTGGATGGATAGGTGGATGGGTGGGTGAGTGTGTGTGTGAATAGATGGGTGGGTGGATGGATGGACGGATATGTGGATTGGTGGGTGGATAGAGTGATGTGTAAATGCGTGGATGGAAGGTGGGTGGATGGATGGATGGGTCAGTGGATAGATGGATGGGTGGGTGGGTAGATGGGTGGGTGATGGATGGATTGATGGGTGGAGGGGTGGGTGGATGGGTGGGTGTGTAAATGGGTAGATGGGTGGTTGGATGGCTGGATGGATGGATGTGTGGGTGGTTAGATGGGTGGATGGGTGGATGGATAATTGGATAGTTTGGTAGATGGGTGGCCGGATGGATGAATGGGTGGATGGTTGGGTGGGTGGGTGGATTGGTGGATGTGTGGGTGGATGAATGGGAGGATGGATGGATGAATGGGTGGATTGTTGGGTGGCTGGCTGGCTGAATGGATGGGTGGGTGGATGGGTGGCTGAGTGGGTGGTTGAGGGTATGTACGGATGGTGTTGTCTTGAATATGTGGTTGAGGAAGATATCTGATAAAGAGAATTATATAAAAAGTCTGCTCATCTGGACAGAGGAGCTGAAGGCATTGTTGCTAAGCTTACAAATGACACAAAGATAGGTGGAGGGACAGGTAGTGCTGAAGATGGAGAGAGGCTGCAGAAGGACTTGGATAAGCTTGGAGAGTGGGCAAAATAGTGGCAGACGGAATACAATGTGGGAAAGTGAGAGTTTACACACTTTGGCAGAAAGCATAGAGGCATAGATTATTTTCTAATGGGGAAATGCTTTGGAAAGCACAAAGGGACTTGGGAGTCATAGAAGGATTCTCTTAAGGTTAACATTGGGGTTCTGTTGGCAGTTCGGAAGGCAAATACAATGTTAGCAATAATTTCAAGAGGGCTGACAAAGGAACTTCCCTCCAATAGCTTGTGATATCAAATAAACCTGTTGGACGATAACCTGGTTCATGTGACTTCTGACCTCGATTACAAGAGCAGAGATTCACTGCTGAGGCTGCATAAGGCTCTGGCCAGACCGCATTTGGAATATTGTGAGCAGTTTTGGGCCCTGTATCTAAGGAAGGATAAGCTGGTGTTGGAGGAAGAGGTTCACAAGAAATGATCTGGAGATGAAGAACTTGAGGACTCTGGGTCTGTACTTGATGGAGTTTAGAAGGTTGGGGGAAGATCTCATTGAAACTGACAGAATACTGACAGGCCTGGACAGGGAGTGGATGCAGAGAAGATGTTTCACTAGTGGGAGAGACCTGGACCCGAGGGGACTGCCTAACAGCGAATGGATGACCCTTTAGAACTGAGATGAGGAAGAATTTCTTCTGCCAGAGGGTGGTGACTGAGATAGATGGATTAGTAAGGGGATCAAGGGTTATGAAGAGAAAGCAGGAGAATGGGGGCGAGCAACATATCAGCCACGATCGATTGCCAGAGCAGGCACTAAGGGACAAATAGCCTAATTCTGCTCCTATTTCTTTCTGTCTAATGGTCCTATTATAAGGTTATCCCGTAGCATGTAGCATCAGATTCTTCTAACAGGTAATTGTTAATGGACAGTACATGCTGGCCGAGTCAACAACACCCACATTTAGTGAATCAATTGCAGCCTGGCAATAGAAATGATATCTTGAGGTCCCTATAGCCCCCTCCTCAAAAGGAGTTGTCCCTCTCTCCCTCTTTCCCATAAAGATGTTGTCTCTCTCTCTCTCACTCTTCCCCGAAGGTGCTGACCTTCTCTGTCCCTCTCGCCCCACTGAAGGGGATGACTCTCTGTATCTCCCTCTCCTCTGAAAGTGCAAACTCTCTCTATCGCTCCCCCCCCTCCGCCGAAGGGGCTGACTCTCTTTCTTTCTCTCTCCCCTGAATGTGTTGACTGTCTCTCTCTCTCTCTCTCTCACTCTCTCTCTCCCCTCCACTGAAGGTGCTGACGTCTCTCTCTCTCTCTCTCCCCCAAAGGGGCTGACTCTCTCTCTCTGTCCCCCCTGAAGTGCTGACTCTCTCTCCCTGAGTGAACATAGAGGTTTATAGGTAGTGGTTGCTGACTGCCTGCCTCGGTTCTTTCCTCACCATTTTGTTCAGGTTTCAGTCAGCCATTGGCATTCTTCTTTGGACATGGTGACCATTGCAACATCAATTTGTTCCTTGAACTTTGATCTGGTTTCTGCCCCTCTGGAGCAGCTTATGATAACTGCTTGAATTCGATACAATGACTGACATCCCTCGACCATTGTCATAATCTCCCTTCTGTTTAATTTACTCTGAGATACTGATATCCAGTAATCTTGTCATTTCTAATTGCTCCTACAAATCAGATAATACATGTTTTGAGCAGAACTGTGTCCCTTTCAGTTGAATGATGTTGTTCTGATCCTTTTAACATTAAACACAAATACATTTCCAAAGTTCCCAGGAACATAAAGCCAAAGCCTCTGTTAGAGATGAAAAATGTGTTGCTAGAAAAGCGCAGCAGGTCAGGCAGCATCCAAGGAGCAGCTGCTTATCTTATTGGACCAATAATCAAAAGGTTTCTGAGAATTACTGTGAGGACTGCAGTATAAATTCCCTTGTGACAGATTAAGAAATGGAATCATATTTAAATACTGTAACATGTTTGATTCAATAACTATGAAACTGAAGTGGCTGAATTGTGAAAAACACCCAATTGGCTCACTACATCCTTTGAGGATGTATCTGTCTGTACCCTATGTATGACCACAGGCCCATACCAACAATCTCCTCTGAAGTAATCTAACAAAACATTTGGAGGTGCAAGGAGCTGGCCTAACCAGTCAGGTCAGGTCAATGAGGGATGGGCATTAATTGCCAGCCTTGTCAGTGATGCCATTACCTTAAGAATCAATGAATAAAAATGAAATTCATAGTACGTTAATAAGATGAGAGCAAGATGAGGGAACCAGTTATCACGATGAATTAGAACTCTATAACTACACTTAGTTTAATAGATTAACCATCTATTCCGTTTCTAGAGATGCATCACAGACTGCACACAAAGCTGAGGTAACGGTTTCAGAACTTTAGCAAGCCAGCTACGTAAAATAAGCATGCAATTGCATTTCTCCAAGTATCCAAATTTTTATTACAAATTCATTTTAAAAATTTTTTGTTTGTGGTTACAAGTTATGAAAGTTACCCAATAGACATTTTCATAAAGAAAATTATCATGCGTTAACAAAACTCTTCCCTGTTCTACTTTTGTCGATCTCTGAAGATGAGCTGAGATCCTGTGAACTTCTTCCTTCTATTAAATCCGGTAGGAAATCTCAAAGATGGCCTACCCTCCAGTGGGCCAATTGACATCCTTAATGAGACATTTGAGGATTTTATCTGATTACTGGAATTCTATCAGGGAGGAGTTGGGAAAGGTGGGGATGCCCTTCAGGTTTGCCTATGACCATTGGGAAGGTGTGCAGGGTCTCTCTCAGGCACACTGTGACCAATCCAGGGTCCCAGCATTGGTAAAGTAGGGGTAGGAGACATGCGGGAAGGCACTCTTGCTGTTGCCCTCTCCCTTCCCACAGGGGATCTCTATCCTACACCAGTTACCTGACTCCAAAAGAATCCTTCAGTAATCCTCTGAGAAATAGCAAAGTTAGTGGCCAGCAATGAAGTTCAGAGGTGAGGTGAGAGTGACCGCCCTTGGAATCAAGGAGTCTGAGCAAATCTGGGATCAATGAGAACCAGAGGACAAACTCTCCACTAGCTAGAGTCATACCTGGTACATGGAAAGATGGTTGCAGTTGGTGGAGGTCAGTTATCTCAGCTCCAGGACATCTCTGCAGGAGTTCCTCAGGGTGGTGTCCAAAATCCTATCATATTCAGCAGCTTCATCAATGACTTTCCCTCCATTGTAAGGTCAGAAGTGGGGATGTGGGGAGACTGTGTCAGTAAAATTACTCTGTGGGCCTAAAATTGCCTGCACTCATTTTGCAAGTGAGAGTTAAGCAGGAGACATTAGCAGGAACTTAAGCAGGACACGGCTAATGGTCTAATTATAACCCAATAAACAGCACTGAATACTGGCCATAAACAGGTCCAGGCCACGGGCTGTGGAGGGGGTCATTATGGCTGATTGCCTGCCCCTCTTCCATGACTATGTTCGAGCCCAGGCGTCCCTGGGGAAGAACACACAGTGTCTACCAACACCCTCAAGCTGTTCGAGTGGAGTGTATTATTTCCCCCTCCAACTCTATTTTGGTATGATCCCTGCCCTCCCCTTCACTGTTTGACCATGCAGCATTGCCCTTTGATGAGAAGGGCACTGATTGTCACTGGCCACCCTGGTGTTTCCTTTCTTCCTGGTGGTGGGAATTGAATAAAGATTTGTACACCTTTTTTCTTTTACTGCGTCTCACACCTGCACACACAGAGGAGGGCAATAGGTGGATGGACGTGGGGGTCCTCCATCACCACTCCCTTGCCACCGGACACCTCGAGGAAGAACGCCGCATCTTCCGCCTCGGGACCCTTCAACCCCAGGGCATCAATGTGGACTTCACCAGTTTCCTCATTTCCTATCGCACGACCTTACCCCAGCTCCAACCTGCCAGCTCAACACTATCCTCATGACTTGACCCACCTGTCAATCTTCATTCTTACCTATCTGCTCCACCCTCCTCTCTGACCTATCACCTTTACCCCCACCTCCATCCACCAAATGTACGCTCAGCTAACTTCTCCCCAGCCTCACCCCTCTCCCATCTCTCTCTCCACCCCGAGGCCCCCTGCCTCATTCTTGAGGAAAGGCTCCGGCCTGAAACATCAATTCTCCTGCTCCTCAGATGCTGCCTGACCTGCTGTGCTTTTCCAGACATATAAACTATACAATGCATATACCACAAAGGACCCAGCACACACTTGCACACAGACTCACACACTACACTTACATTGCTGCGCACAAGGTTTGAGTTATAAAGAAAGGCTGGATAGGCTGACACTTTTATCCACTTGAGTGTAGGAGGTTGACAGCTGATCTTACAGAAGTTTATTAAATCATGACGAAGGGGACTCATATACTGGCAGGGAGATTTGCTAGAACTGCTTGGGACGATTTAAGCTAGTAAGGTGGGTGGGGGGGGGGGTGGGACTCAGGGAGATAGTGAGGAAAGAGATCAATCTGAGACTGGTACAGTTGAGAACAGAAGCAAGTCAAACAGTCAGGGCAGACAGGGACAAAGAAGAAAACAAGGTAGGAGTGATAAATTAAACTGCCTTTATTTCAATGCAAAAGGCCTAACAGGGAAGGCAGATGAACTCAGGGCCTGGTTAGGAACATGGGACTTAGCAATTACAGAAACATGGCTCAGGGATGGGCAGGACTGGCAGCTTAATGTTCCAGGATACAAATGCTACAGCAAGGATAGAAAGGGAGGTAAGAGAAGAGGGGGAGTGGCATTTTTGATAAGGGATAGCATTACAGCTGTGCTGAAGGAGGAAATTCCTGGGAATACATCCAGGGAAGTTATTTGGGTGGAACTGAGAAATAAGAAAGGGATGATCACCTTATTGGGATTGTGTTATAGACCTCTTAATAGTCAGAGGGAAATTGAGAAACAAATTTGTGAGGAGATCTCAGTTATCTGTAAGAATAATAGGGTGGTTATGGTAGGGGATTTTAACTTTCCAAACATAGACTGGGACTGCCATAGTGTTAAGGGTTTAGATGGAGAGGAATTTGTTAAGTGAGTACAAGAAAATTTTCTGATTCAGTATGTGGATGTACCTATTAGAGAAGGTGCAAAACCTGACCTACTCTTGGGAAATAAGGCAGGGCAGGTGACTGAGGTGTCAGTGGGGGAGCACTTTGGGGCCAGCGACCATAATTCTATTAGATTTAAAATAGTGATGGAAAAGGATAGACCAGATCTAAAGGTTGAAGTTCTAAATTGGAGAAAGGCCAATTGTGACGGTATTAGGCAAGATCTTTTGAAAGCTGATTGAGGGCAGATATTCGCAGGTAATGGCTGGAAAATGGGAAGCCTTCAGAAATGAGAGAAATGTTAGGGTGAAGGAAAGACCGGTAGGTATAGGGAATGCTGGATGACTAAAGAAATTGAGGGTTTGGTTAAGAAAAAGAAGAAAGCATATGTAAGGTATAGACAGGATAGATCGAGTGAATCCTTAGAAGAATATAAAGGCAGTAGGAGTATACTTAAGAGGGAAATCAGAAGGGCAAAAAGAGGACATGAGATAGCTTCGGCAAATAGAATTAGGGAGAATCCAAAGGATTTTTACAAATACGTTAAGGATAAAAGGATAACGAGGGAGAGAATAGGGCCCCTCAAAAATCAGCAAGGCGGCCTTTGTGTGGAGCCACTGAAAATATTGCCAGGGTTGGAGGATTTGAGCTATAGGGAGAGGCTGAATAGGCTGGGGCTTTTTCCCTGGAACATTGGAGGCTGAGGAATGACCTTATAGAGGTTTACAAAATTATGAGGGGCATGGATAGGATAAGTAGACAAAGTCTTTTCCCTGGGATCGGGGAGTCCAGAACTAGAGGGCAGAGGTTTAGGGCGAGAGAGGAAAGATATAAAAGAGACCTAAGAGTGGTGCATGTGTGGAATGGGCTGGAAGTGGTGGAGGCTGGTACAATTGCAACATTTAAAAGGCATCAAGATGGGTATATGAATAGGAAGGGTTTGCAGGGATAAGGGCTGGGTGCTGGCAAATGGGACTAGATTGGGTTGGGATATCTGCTCAACGTGGACAAGTTGGACTGAAGGGTCTGTTTCTGTGCTGTACATCTCTATGACTCTGTGAGGAGTGTCGATCGGGTTAATGATAGTTGTCTTTTTCCTAGGATGGGGGACATTTTAAAGATGAGAGGAGAGAGATGCAAAAAAGACACGAGGGATGAATATTTTATAAAGAGGGTGGTTCGCCTGAGGAAGCAGTCGAAGTGGGCACTATTACAACGTTTAGAAGAACAAAGTTAAATATCACACAACACCAAGTTATATTCTAACAGCTTTAATAGGCTTCATCAGGTGTTTGTGAAGTAAGACACAGAATTTATAGCACAAGATTACCGTGTCATGCAGCAGAAAATAATAGAACATAGAACATAGAACATAGAAAAATACAGCGCAGTACAGGCCCTTTGGCCCTCGATGTTGCGCCGATCCAAGCCCACCTAACCTACACTAGCCCACTATCCTCCATATGCCTGTCCAATGCCCGTTTAAATGCCCATAAAGAGGGAGAGTCCACCACTGCTACTGGCAGGGCATTCCATGAACTCACGACTCGCTGAGTAAAGAACCTATCCCTAACATCTGTCCTATACCTACCACCCCTTAATTTAAAGCTATGCCCCCTCGTAATAGCTGACTCCATACGTGGAAAAAGGTTCTCATGGTCAACCCTATCTAAACCCCTAATCATCTTGTACACCTCTATCAAGTCACCCCTAAACCTTCTTTTCTCCAATGAAAACAGCCCCAAGTGCCTCAGCCTTTCCTCATACAATCTTCCTACCATACCAGGCAACATCCTGGTAAACCTCCTCTGCACCCGTTCCAGTGCCTCCACATCCTTCCTATAGTATGGCGACCAAAACTGCAGGGGAAAGTGAGGTCTGCAGATGCTGGAGATCAGAGCTGAAAATGTGTTGCTGGAAAAGCGCAGCAGGTCAGGCAGCATCCAGAGAACAGGAGAATCGACGTTTCGGGCAGAAGCCCTTCTTCAGGAATGAGGAAAGTTTGTCCAGCAGGCTAAGATAAAAGGTAGGGAGGAGGGACTTGGGGGAGGGACGTCGGAAATGCGATAGGTGGAAAGAGGTCAAGGTGAGGGTGATAGGTCTGACTGGGGTGGGGGCGGAGAGGTCAGGAAGAAGATTGCAGGTTAGGAAGGCGGTGCTGAGTTCGAGGGATTTGACTGAGACAAGGTGGGGGGAGGGGAAATGAAGAAACTGGTGAAATCCGAGTTCATCCTTTGTGGTTGGAGGGTTCCTAGGCGGAAGATGAGGCGCTCTTCCTCCAACCGTCGTGTTGTTGTGGTTTGGCGATGGAGGAGTCCAAAGACCTGCATATCCTTGGTGGAGTGGGAGGGGGAGTTGAAGTGTTGAGCCACAGGATGGTTGGGTTGGTTGGTCCGGGTGTCCCAGAGGTGTTCTCTGAAACACTCCGCAAGTAGGTGGCCTGTCTCCCCAATATAGAGGAGGCCACATCGGGTGCAGAGGATGCAATAGATGATGTGTGTGGAGGTGCAGGTGAATCTGTGGCGGATATGGAAGTTTCCTTTGGGGCCTTGGAGGGAGGTGAGGCGGGAGGTGTGGGCGCAAATCTTGCACCTCCTGCGGTTGCAGGGGAAGGTGCCGGGAGTGGAGGTTGGGTTGGTGGGGGGTGTGGATCTGACGAGGGAGTCACGGAGGGAGTGGTCTTTACGGAATGCTGATAGGGGAGGGGAGGGAAATATATCCTTGGTGGTGGGGTCAGTTTGGAGGTAGCGGAAATGACGGCGGATGATGCGCTGTACATGGAGATTGGTGGGGTGGTAGGTGAGGACCAGTGGGGTTCTGTCCTGGTGGCGGTTGGTGGGGCGTGGCTCAAGGGCGGAGGAGCGGGAAGTGGAAGAGATGCGGTGGAGGGCATCGTCGACCACGTCGGGGGTGGAATTGCGGTCCTTGAAGAAGGAGGCCATCTGGGTTGTACGTTTTTGGAACTGGTCCTCCTGGGAGCAGATGCGGAGGAGACGAAGGAATTGGGAGAATGGGATGGCGTTTTTACAGGGGGCAGGATGGGAGGAGGTGTAGTCCAGGTAGCTGTGGGAGTCGGTCGGTTTGTAGTAGATGTCCGTGTTGATTCGGTCGCCTGAGATAGAAATAGAAAGGTCGAGGAAGGTGAGGGAGGAATCTGAGACTGTCCAGGTGAATTTGAGGTCGGGGTGGAAGGTGTTGGTGAAGTGGATGAACTGTTCAACCTCCTCGTGGGAACACGAGGCGGTGCCGATACAGTCATCGATGTAGCGGAGGAAAAGGTGGGGGGTGGTGCCAGTGCAGCTGCGGAAGATGGACTGTTCCACATATCCTACGAAGAGGCAGGCATAGCTGGGGCCCATGCAGGTGCCCATGGCTACTCCTTTCGTTTGGAGGAAGTGGGAGGGTTGGAAAGAGAAGTTGTTCAGGGTGAGGACCAGTTCAGTCAGTCGAAGGAGGGTGTCAGTGGAAGGGTACTGGTTGGTAAGGCGGGAAAGGAAGAAGCGGAAGGCTTTGAGTCCTTCGTGATGGGGGATGGAGGTGTACAGGGACTGGATGTCCATGGTGAAGATAAGGCGTTGGGGACCGGGGAAGCGAAAATCATGGAGGAGGCGGAGGGCGTGGGTGGTGTCCCGAACGTAGGTGGGGAGTTCTTGGACTAAGGGGGACAGGACAGTGTCGAGGTATGCAGAGATGAGTTCGGTTGGGCAGGAGCAGGCTGAGACAATGGGTCGGCCGGGGCAGTCAGGTTTGTGGATTTTGGGCAGGAGGTAGAAACGGGCGGTGCGGGGTTGTGGGACTCTGAGGTTGGAGGCGGTGGTTGGGAGATCCCCTGAGGTGATGAGGTTATGGACGGTCTGGGAGATGATGGTTTGGTGGTGGGGGGTGGGGTCATGGTCAAGGGGGCAGTAGGAGGAGGTATCTGCGAGCTGACGTTTGGCCTCAGCGGTGTAGAGGTCGGTGCGCCAAACTACTACCGCGCCTCCCTTGTCTGCTGGTTTGATAGTGAGGTTGGGGTTGCAACGGAGGGAATGGAGGGCTGCGCGTTCCGAGGGTGAGAGGTTGGAGTGGGTGAGAGGGATGGGGGAGTTCAGGTGGCGGTTAATATCGTGGCGGCAGTTGGCTATGAAGAGGTCGAGGGCAGGTAGGAGGCCAGCACGGGGTGTCCAGGTGGATGGGGTGTGTTGGAGGCGTGAGAAGAGGTCATCAGAGGGTGGGCGAGAGTCTTGGTTGAAGAAGTAGGCGCGGAGGTGAAGGCGGCGGAAACATTGTTCGATGTCACGCCGCGTGTTGAACTCATTAATCCGAGAGCGTAGGGGAATGAAGGTGAGGCCCCTGCTGAGGACTGATCTTTCATCCTCAGAGAGGGGTAGGTCTGGAGGGATAGTGAAAACATGGCAAGGCTGGGAGCTGGGACCTCGTGTGGGCCTGGAGCTGGGTTAGGCCTGGGGGCGGGGATGGAGATCGGAGTGGGGGAGGGGTTGGGCATGGTGATGGAGATCGGTGAAGGGGCGGGGTTAGGCGTGGTGACGGAGATCGTCATGGGGGCGAGGTTAGGCGTGGAGATCGGCGTGGGGGCGGGGACATATGCGGCGTTGTGGTCGTGTAGGTTAGTAACGTCACTGGGGGCGGAAGTGGTTGCGGCGACCACAGAGACAGAGTTATTCCCCATAGCCGTGACCAAAACTGCACACAATACTCCAGATGCGGCCGCACCAGAGTCTTATACAACTGCAACATGACCTCAGGGCTCCGGAACTCAATTCCTCTACAAATAAAAGCCAGTACGCCATGTGCCTTCTTCACCGCACTATTTACCTGGGTGGCAACTTTCAGAGATCTGTGTACATGGACACCAAGATCCCTCTGCTCATCCACACTACCAAGTATCCGACCATTAGCCCAGTACCCCATCTTTTTGTTACTCTTACCAAAGTGAATCACCTCACACTTAGCTACATTGAACTCCATTTGCCACCTTTCTGCCCAGCTCTGCAACTTATCTATATCCCGCTGTAACCTGACACATCCTTCCTCACTGTCAACAACTCCTCCGACTTTCGTATCATCCGCAAACTTGCTCACCCAACCTTCTAGCCCCTCCTCCAGGTCATTTATTAAAATGACAAACAGCAATGGTCCCAAAACAGATCCTTGCAGAACACCGCTAGTAACTGCGCTCCAAGATGAACCTTTACCATCAACTACTACCCTCTGTCTTCTTCCAGCCAGACAATTCCTAATCCAAACCTCCAACTCACCCTCAATGCCATACCTCCGTATTTTTTGTAGTAGCCTACCATGGGGAACCTTATCAAACGCCTTACTAAAATCCATATACACCACATCTACCGCATTACCCTCATTTACCTCCTTAGTCACCTTCTCAAAGAATTCAATAAGGTTTGTGAGACACGACCTGCCCTTCACAAAACCATGCTGACTATCCTTGATCACATTATTCCTATCCAGATGTTCATAAATCCTATCCCTTACAATTCTCTCTAAGACTTTGCCCACAACAGAAGTGAGACTCACCGGCCTATAGTTACTAGGGTTATCCCTACTCCCCTTCTTGAACAAGGGAACCACATTTGCTATCCTTCAGTCTTCTGGCACTATTCCTGTAGACAACGAGGACATAAAAATCAAGGCCAATGGCTCTGCAATCTCATCCTTTGCTTCCCAGAGAATCCTAGGATAAATGCTATCAGGCCCAGGGGACTTATCTATTTTCACCCTTTCCAGAATTTCCAACACCTCTTCCCTACATACCTCAAAGCCGTCCATTCTAATTAATTGTGACTCAATATTCACATCGGCAACAATGCCCTGTTCCTGAGTGAATACTGACGAAAAGTATTCATTCAGTGTCCCCAATCTCTTCAGCCTCCACACGCAACTTCCCACTACTATCCTTGACTGGACCTATTTCGACCCTAGTCATTCTTTTATTCCTGACATACCTATAGAAAGCCTTAGGGTTTTCCCTAATCCTACCAACTAAGGACTTTTCATGTCCTCTCCTTGCTGCTCTTAGTTCTCTCTTCAGATCCTTCCTGGCTACCTTATAACTCTCAATCGCTCCAATTGAACCTTCACGCCTCATCTTTACATAGGCCGCCCTCTTCCATTTAACAAGGGATTCCAATTCCTTATTAAACCACGGCTCCCTCACATGACCCTTTCCTCCCTGCCTGACAGGTACATACTTATCAATGACACTCAATAGTTGCTCCTTGAACAAGCTCCACATATCATTGTGCCCATGCCTTGAAGCCTACTTTTCCAAGCTACGCATCCTAAGTCGTGCCTCACTGCATCATAATTTCCCTGCCCCCAGCTATAACTCTTGCCCTGCAGTGCACACTTATCCCTCTCCATCACTAGAGTAAAAGTCACCGAATTGTGGTCACTGTCCCCAAAGTGCTCACCTACCTCCAATTCTTTAACACCTGGCCTGGTTTGTTACCCAGAACCAAATCCAGTATGGCCTCACCTCTTGTTGGCCTGTCTACATATTGTGTCAGGAAACCCTCCTGCACACATTGGACAAACACCGACCCATTCAACGAACTCGAGCTATAGCTTTCCCAGTCAATATCTGGAAATTTAAAGTCCCCCATAACAACCACCCTATTACTTTCACTCTTCTCCTGAATCATCCTCCCAATCCTTTCTTCTACGTCTCTAGGACTATTAGGAGACCTGTAGAAAACTCCTAACAGGGTGACCTCATCTTTCCTATTTCTAACCTCAGCCCAAACTACCTCAGATGGTGAGTCTTCATCCATCGTCCTTTCCACCGCAGTAATACTATCTTTGACAAGCAATGCCACACCTCCCCCTCTTTTACCCCCACCTCTGACCCTACTAAAACATTTAAACCCTGGAACCTGCAACAGCCAATCCTGTCCCTGTTCTACCCATGTCTCCATAATAGCCACAACATCGAAATCCCAGGTACCAACCCACGTTGCAAGTTCACCTACCTTATTTCGTATACTTCTTGCATTGAAGTATACACACTTCAAGCCACTTTCCTGTTTACAGGCACCCTCTTTTGAGATTGAAAGGAGGGTATAATATATTGAAAAACCTAGATTGTTAAGTATTTCATCTTTTAGAATCATTTTGCTGGTTTCAGTTCTTTGGTATGTAAATCACAGAACTTCTTTTAAGTCAAATGTGACTCTACAAAGCAGCCCAGAGGTCTGCTCTCTCATTAGAGAGAGCCGACTGGTGGTGGTTTAATTTGAGGGTCATCATGCCTCAGGCAAGGGGAAGAGATTGAGAAGCGGAGTCCTTCATGGTAACCACAGCCAAAGTGGGAATTGAACCCACACTGTTAGTGTCACTCTGCATCACTAATCAGCTGGCCAGGAATACTGACCTGAACTTGTTCCATTTTTTTGCTTTTGGCTTCATAGTGAAAGGACTCTTCATTGGATCATTTCTCATTCTGAGATACCCTTCACAATGTTTCTTCATTTACTCCTTCCAGCTGTGTGTAAGAAACCGCCTCGCCTGGAGAGTCGAAAAGTGTGGCGCTGGAAAAGCACAGCAGGTCAGGCAGCATCCGAGGAGCAGGATAATCAATGTTTCAGGCATCAGCCCTTCAACAGATGCTGCGAAACCTGCCGTGCTTTTCCAGTGCCACACTTTTTGACTCTGATCCAGAGTTGCCAGCCGCACAGAGTACTTTACCTTCATGTCTTATGATGTGTTATTTTACTATTCGTTCCTCATTGCTCAAAGACTACCTTTTCCTTGTTGTAATTCCTCAATGTCAGGCATGTTCTGACTGACCCCTATTGTCAGGAAATCAGCCCAATTTAAACCCATTTTCTCAAGCTAATCCCTCACCATCCCCTTAACAAATGGCAAATACAAATAGCATCAAATTCAACCTGAATGATAACAACATCTAAACTTGGGATACTCTGGAATAACTAGCAGATTGTCAACAGTTTTGTCTATGTGAATGTGACTTAAATTCTGCTTCTGAGATAGCAGACACAGCACAGATGTATCGAATTTGAAATCACACTGTGAATCTCTGACTTTTCTTTACACTGTGCATGCTGGAATTTTATCTTTACACTTTTGGTGTGTTCTTTTTCTTGCTGTCTAACTGAGAACAACTCTTGAACATCCTGCTTGATAACCTCACCTTCTGTTTCCACATCAATCGACTCTACAGTTCAGGACTTTACACAGAGGGTGGTGGGTGTCTGGAATGCGTTGTCAGCAAAGGTGGTAGAGGCAGGCACGGTAGATTCATTTAAGATCCATGAGTAGGTGGGGAGCAGAGGGATACAGGTGCTTAGGAATTGTGCGACAGGTTTAGGCAGTAGATTTGGATTGGCTCAGGCTTGGAGGGCTGTTCCTGGGCTGTCAATTTTCTTTGTTCTTTGATTCCCAGACTCCTGAATTAGTTCAGGATTAACCATAGCACAGGGCTGGAATTTCAACACAACCCAGAGGCCTGCTGTGCCCTCTACCCCATGTATATAGATCCCTGAAAGTTGCCACCCAGGTTGATAGGGTTGTTAAGGAGGCATATGGTGTGTTGGCTTTCATTAGTAGAGGGATTGAGTTTTGGAGCCACGAGGCCATGTTGCCATTGTACAAAACCCTGGTGCGGCTGCTCTGGAGTATTGTGTACAGTTCTGGTCATCACATCAGAGGAAGGATGTGAAAGCTTTGGAAAGGGTTCAGAGGAGATTTACCAGGATGTTGCCTGGTATAGAGCGGAGGTCTTATGAGGGAAGGCTGTACACTTGAGGCTGTTTTCGTTAGAGAGAAGAAGGTTGAGAGGTGACTTAATTGAGACATATAAAATAATCAGAGGGGTTAGATAGAGTGGATAGGGAGATCCTTTTTCCTCGGATGATGGCGGCTGGCATAAGGGGGACATAGCTTTAAATTGAGGGGTGATGGGCATAGGACAGATGTGAGAGGTGTTTTTTTTACTCAGAGAATAGTAGGAGCGTGGAATGCCCTGCCTGCAACAGTACTAGACTCGCCAACTTTAAGGGCATTTAGATGGTTATTGGATAAACATATGGATGAAAATGGAATAGTGTAGGTTAGATAGGCTTCAGATTGGTTCCACAGGTCAGCGCAACATTGAGGGCCAAAGAGCCTGTATTGCACTGTAATGTTCTATGTACTATGGATTTCCTCTGCTCATGACTGAATTTCCTACAAACAGTGAATTGTGACTGGCTTTGGGCCACTTAAATGGCTGGTGGCTACCATGGTGACAAGAACATCTAAATCTCTCCCTCTATGTCTTGAAATCCCTTGGACCCTCTCTGTCAGCTCAGAAGAACAATTATTCCATTCTTGCCAATTTCATGGTGGTCACTGCTTCACAGAACCCCCCTACTACCTTAGCCATTACGTAAAAACTTAGCCTGAATTGTGTTTTGGGCTTCCTACAAATGAGCGTCTCGGATTGATTTTTAAATTTGCCTGTGGGTTGAGATCAGTGAGAGAGTTTCCTCCATCTGAGAACATAATCTGCAGCAATCCCACTTGGCAACAGTTTACTTTGAGACTCAAAGCAATCTCTCTCTTGGTCTATCATATCCTTGGCTTCCTTTGTATTCACTCTGCCGAGTGTGAAACCTTCTTTCATCGCATACCAGTCATCTTTGTTAGGGTGGAAGTACTCCCAAATAAGGTTTTCATGGCAATTTTCACTTGTGTATCACTCTAAATGTACACAGTGCCTGACCAAGATGTGCTCAACATTCCTAAAGATTAACTTTCGGAGTTCTGAAAATATGACGCAATGTTCTGCGCTCTTTCACTTCTCAAATTAAAAGTAAAGTCAACTTCCATCACAGCCTGATGGCCATCTTCCTGTTGTGTCCAGCATTGAGTAAGGTTTAATAATGGGCAGATGTTATTGAACTAACTTTCCGTATGGTTCCCCAATGGAGAGAGGACCACATAACATAATAACAAGTGGAATTTGATAAACATTGGGGAAAATGTAATTATAGGGTTATTAGGGAAGGGTGAGGGTGATGGGTGGGGAACGGAGATGGAGGGTGCTAGGACATTGATGGGGATAGCTAATTGTTAACCTCTGTCAAGGAACTGGTGTAAGCACAAGAGCTGAATAGTCTCCTTGTGTGTTTCTAGTTCTGGTTACTAGGAAGGAACTTCTGACTATTGAAGAGAGTTAGTAATAACAGCACAATCTCTGAGCTAGTCTTTCAACCTGGGCAGCTTTGCTTCTGTAAGGAGCTACAGCATTGACTCGGAAAGGTGGCCTCAGCTAGGCCCATACCTGATACCCTGTACGCCGCTGTGTGGTCCCAGTTGAAAACCTCATATGGTTTTCTTCAAGGTGAAGAGTCTCTGAGACCCAAGGGAAAACATTGGGCGTCTTCAGCATCCCACTGCTGTCCCTCCCTCTTCCCCCATTCCGGCTCGCCCCTCATTCTACACCCTCTCTCCCACCTCCTCACGAGCCCACCATACCCTCTACGTTCCCACGCTCTGTGTTCATCCTCCCTTTCCGGATAGCCTGTCCCTTAAACCTTGACACTTCCTAACCCTGCCCTGAGGCTAACTTTCACTGCTGTCCTATCTTGGAATGCCCCAATGCAGCCCTCATTCCCTCTCCCACCTCTGCACTCCTTGTCCCCACCCCACTCCACCGTATTCTGAGCGCTTCCTCCTCCTGAGTCACACAGCACAAGCTCTTCACTGTGTCAATGGATGAAGCCATCAGTTGGAGTGATTAGAAATCCTTTGCTCAGCCACCAGGTGGCAGTGTGAGTCTAGTCCAGGAGACACAGAGATTACTTGTTTAAAACAATATCAGGGATAAGTCAGGGCCTCCAGTCTGTCATCTTCAACATTTCAGAATAAAGCCACTGATTTTGCTGGGAAGTAAGTGGATAATATTTCAATGGCAAGACCTGATCATTTCCTTGTAACAAAATATTCAGGCTCACTGTATCCTCACTATGATATGTTTAAAGTGCAGTGCACAAAATATTTAGGTTTTCAAGGACTCCTCTTGAGATTTGTAAAGGTTGGTCATAACTTCCTCACTTTTTGCTAAGCCTCTTCTTGTAAAGCCCAGCATTCCACAAGCATTTTTAAACTGCTTTCACAGTTTGTTCTGCCACTTCCAACCAATAATGTACCTAACCCCTCAGGTCTCTCTGCTGTGGCACCTTTTCCGAATTGTTTCACACTGTCTCTCCCTGTTTCTCTCACTGAAATGAGTAAGTTTCAATTCCCATTCTCGGCTCATTCCACCAGTCTCTGTGTTCTCTTGAAGTCTATTGCTGACCTCCTCTTTATTCACAAAGCCTCCGAGATTTGTGCCATCCGAACACCTTGAGATTGTAAACCCAAGTCAAGTCAGTAATAAAAATCAAGAGAAGCAGGACTCCTTATGTTAACATTTGGGAAAACTTACTCTCCAGTCCAAAAAGCAAGTTTATCATTACTTGCTCATCATTATGCCCTCAGTGTCACTCTGACTCCCTCACCGCTGCACCCTCACTGATTCCTGTTACTCGGTTAGCCCATATGCGTAAACTCCAATGTTTCTGACCAACTTGTTATATGACACTTTAGTAATTGCCTTTTTGTTGTTCCCATATAAGATGCTAACTTTTTGCTTATTCATTCTTATGATGTGGGTTAGGCCAGGATTTACTGCCAATCTTTAATTGCCCAGAAGGAAGGTAAAAGTCAACCACATTGCTGGCTATCTGGAGCCACATGGAGGCCAGACCAGCTAAGGATGGCAGTTTCTCTCCCTATGTGTCATTGAAGACCCAGATGGGGTTTTGCAATAATCGACAATGGTTACACAGTGACTATTAGACAAGGTTTTAATTTCAGATTATTTTAAAACTACATTTACATCATCACTGATTGGGCAATTAAAAAAATTTGCATAAATTCCGCCACTTTCCTGGCTTCAGGGCAGTTGAGATTGTTACCAGTGAAATAGCTTTGTGCTAATTACTGAGGTAATGGGAGAAAATGTGACACACAACCGATACACAGTAAGATCCCACCAGTTGCCCCATGATAATCTGTCTTAACAGGGCTGGGTGAGTCTTCTGTTGTTCATCTAACAGTGTCATGAAATCCTCTATATCCATGTGATGGGTAAATTGAGCTTTGGGAAAGCAACTCATGTGAAAGGCAGCTCCTCAGACAGTGCAGTCCTCCCTCAGAGTATTGCACTGAAGGTCAGCCTCGATTCTCACAGGTGGGACCATAGCCCAGGCTTTCTGTTTCACAGGGGACAGTGCTCCATGACTAATACTGTTTTGTCCCATTAAGTGCAGAGTGTTTTGTTGCTGTTGAGCAAGTTTAGCTTCTTCCATTGGACTCCAATGTCTGCAACTATGACATTACAGAATTCTTTAATTTTCGCATTCTTCAGTGTCCCCCTAATTTCCCAACTGTCCCCATCAATTCTGATTGTGTTGGCTCCTGCTGGTATACCAGTCTTTCAGAAGCACCTCCAACAACACTCTCTGAGGCTCAACCGATTCCCTAGAACTCTCCAATAGTCCAGCATTTCCAAAGCCTCAGCAAGATCAGCGGAGCAGAAAAGAATGTGTGTTAAGTGGGCTCACTCATGCCAAGTGTTCAGCTTTTGGTGTCTTAAAGAGGGCATTAACTGGTGAGTGAGGCCCAAAACGGCAAGGCTGGCATTAAATCATCATCACAATGTGCTCAGTCTGTTTCAGTTTGTGTACGTAACTTCCACAAACACTCAGCACACACTGTGTTAAAACAAGCAAAACACTGTCGACACTGGAGATCTGAACATAAAATAGAAATATTCAGCTTGGCGGCATCTGTGAAACCAAGACAGAGTTTTAATGTTTCAAGTCTAAAATGACACTTTCAGAGTTTCGAACCAGAGTCATTTTGCACTCAAAATGTTAACTCTATTTCTCTTTCTACACATGCTGCCAGACCTGCTGAGTTTCTCCAGCACTTTTTGTTTTATTTGTGCCAGAAGTCATTGGAAGTAGTATATTGACCCTTCTCACACATTATCCAGCACCCTTAGCACTGAAAACTGCCAACCTTACAGAAACACAATGTTGTAGCCACCACCTTTGACAGTACAGTGCTCTCTATGTAGACCACTCTCAGCTTGGAGAGTGGGAATGGGCTCAAACCCACTGACCCAGAAATCGCTCTTTGTCAGGATGGAGGGGGAGGTTGTGATGTTTGTGAAGAAAAAGAAGGCAGCGAGTGTGAAAAACTGCGAGGAGCATGAACCATCAGCAAATCAATGAAATAAAGTGATTTGATTGGGGAGAGGTTGGATTTTCATGATGTGAGATGTATTAGTTGAAATATTCTGTCAGACAGCGACCTGCCCTGGAAGGAGCTCACGTTATAAACAGAGTATTATGTATTCCTTTCTCATTTCTCCTCAACACTGACTTGAAATCTCCATCTGTGAGGAAGAATGAG
Organism: Chiloscyllium plagiosum; assembly: GCF_037043375.1. Taxonomy (NCBI): domain Eukaryota; kingdom Metazoa; phylum Chordata; class Chondrichthyes; order Orectolobiformes; family Hemiscylliidae; genus Chiloscyllium; species Chiloscyllium plagiosum. The sequence goes on along the minus strand of NW_028270149.1, from coordinate 86,655,741 downwards.
GCAAAAGCTATTACAGTGCAACAAGAGCCAACAGCAGAATCATTTCACCCATTAGATTGGATTAGAATTAGTTTGCTTAAAAAAAAATCAATTTTCTTCAAGCAGCGCATTCTGCCGAGACAGTTATGTCGAGACTTGTACCAGTCCCTCACTCAAACTAATCTCCATGAGGCCTTGTTGTTCAGACCTTCCTGGGGGAGGACTCACTGTTCGTGGGTGTCAATCAGTTGGGGCTACCCCAGAATTGTGGGTTTGGGGGTCAGGTCCCCCCCCCCCCCCCCCCTCCCCCCCCCCTCCCCCACTCTAGAGACTTAGAAATGCAGACAGACCCACTTGCACATTACAACAATTCAAGTAGGATAAGTGGGAGACTCCTTGATACCACATTCAGTCGAATGCAGCCTTACATCAAGGTCTGTCACTCTCACTGCCCCTCTGGAATTCAGCTCCTTTGTCTGTGTTGAACCAAGGCTGTAATGAGATCAGGAGCTGAGTGTTCCTGGTGAAACCCAAACTGGGCGTCGCTGAGCAGGTGCTGCTTGATCGCACTGTGGGTGACTTACTCCCATCACTTTACTGATGATTGAGAGTAGACCTGGCAATTGGTCAGGTTGGATTTGTCCTGCTTTTTGTGTACAGGACATACTTGGGAAATTTTCCACATTTTGTCGGGTAGATGCTAGTGTTGGAACTGTATTGGAACAACCTGGCTAGGGGAGGGGCAATCTCTGGAGCACAAGTACTATTGCCGAAATATTGTCAGGGCCCATAATTTTTGCAGTACCCAGTGTCTCCAAGTTTCTGGATATCGTGTGGAGTGAATTGATTGGTATGTGTAATGCCGGGGACCACTGGAGGAAACTGAGATGGATCATCCAGTTGGCAGTTCTGACTTGTTGCAAATGCTTCAGCCTTTTCTTTTGTCCTGATGGGCTCTTCCATTATTGAGAATGAGGATACTTCTGGAGTGTTCTCCTCCAGTGAACTGTTTAATTGTTCACTCCCATTCACAACTAAATGTGGCAGGACTACAGAGCTTAGATCTGATCTATTGGATGTGGGATTGCTTAACTCTGTCAATCACTTGCCGCTTATGCTGTTTCGCATGCTTGTTTGGTTGCTTCGCCAGGTTGACATCTCATTTTCAGGTATGTCCAATGATGCTCCTAGCTTGCCCTTCTGCACACTCCATTTAACCAGGGTTGATTCCCTTGCTCATGGTAGTGGTTGAGTAGGGGACATGCTGTGTCACGGTGGCACGGCAGCATGGTGGCTCAGTGGTTAGCACTGCTGCCTCACAGCACCAGGGACCCAGGTTCGATTCCCACCTCGGGTAACTGTCTGTGTGGAGTTTGCACATTCTCCCCGTGTCTGCTTGGGTTTCCTCCGGGTGCTCCAGTTTCCTCCCACAGTCCAAAGATGTGCAGGTCAGGTGAATTGGCCTTGCTAAATTGCCCATAGTGTTAGGTGCATTAGTCAGGGGTGAATGCAGGGGAATGGGTCTGGGTGGGTTGCTCTTTGGAGGGTCGGTGTGGACTAGTTGGGCTGAAGGGCCTGTTTCCACACGGTAGGGAATCTAATCATGAGATTGCAGATTGTGCTGGAGTACAATTCTGCTGCTATTGATGGCCCACAATGCCTCATGGATGGCCAGTCCTGACTTGCTAGATCTGTCCCATTTAACATGGTGATACTGCCACACAACACAACGGAGAGTGATCTTAATGTGAAGGTGGGACTTTGTCTCCACAAGGACCGTGCGGTGGTCACTCTTACCGATACTGTATTGACAGATGCATCTGCAGCCAACAGTTTGGTAAGGATGAGGTCAGGTATGTTTTTCCCTCTTGTTGGTTCCCTCACCATCTGCCACAGACCCAGTCTAGCAGCTATGTCCTTTGGGACCTGATCAGCTTGATCAGTGGTGTTGCTGCTGAGCTACTCTTGGGGTGGACATTGAAACTCCCCACCCAGAGTATGTTTTGCACCCTTGTCACTCTCAGTATTTCCTCTAAGTGTTGTTCAACATGGAGGAGTACTGATTCATCAGCTGAGGGAGGGTGGTATGTAGTAATCAGGAGGTTTCTTTGCCTGTGTTTAACCTGAAATTATTAGACTTCATGAGCCAATATTGAAGACTCCCATGGCTACTGACTGTATACCACTATGCTGTCCCCTCTGCTGGGTCTGTCCTGCCGGTGGGTTAAGATGTATCCAGGGATGGTGATGGTGGTGGCTGGGACATTTTCTGTAAGGTACAATTCCTACAATATGACTATCCTGTGTATTAGGCACGGTGGCACAGTGGTTAGCACCGCTGCCTCACAGCGCCAGAGACCCGGGTTCAGTTCCTGCCTCAGGTGACTGACTGACTGTGTGGAGTTTGCACATTCTCCCCGTGTCTGCGTGGGTTTCCTCCGGGTGCCCCGGTTTCCTCCCACAGTCCAAAAAATGTGCAGGTTAGGTGGATTGGCCATGCTAAATTACCCATAGTGTTAGGTGAAGGGGTAAATGTAGGGGATTGGGTTGCGGGTCGGTGTGGACTTGTTGGGCCGAAGGCCCTGTTTCCACACTGTAACTAAACTAATCTAAAAAACACAGAAATTGCTGGAAAAGCTCAGCAGGACAGAGAAATCAGAGTTAACATTTCAAGTCCAGTAACCCTTCCTCAGAACTGGATATCAGACAGCTCTCCCAGTTTTGGCACTAGCTCCCAAATGTTAGTAAGGAAGACTTAGACAGGTTGTTTTTGGGCTATTTCTGCTGTTGAAATTTCTGGTATCTAGAACAATGGCGAGTTGTCCGTTTTTTTGTTCAGACTTTGTCTCAATTAATGTAACTGAGTGGCTTGTTAGTTCATTTCAGAGGACAGCTGAGAGTCAGCCACATTGCTGTGGGTCTGGAATCGCACATACAAAAGACCAGGTGAGGAAGGCAGATTTCCTTCACTGGAGGAGATTAGTGAGCCAGATGGGCTTTTCCAACATTTGGAAATGGTTTCATGGTCATCAATAGATTTGTAATTCCATATTTTAAAAATTAAATTCAAATTCCACCATACGCTGTGGCAGGATTTGAACCCAGGTTCCCAGGATATTATTTGAGTTTTGGATTAATAGCCTAGTGCTGACATCCCAGGCTGTGGCCTCCCCTAGGGGCTGAGAGAGAGAGAGTTGACCTGGGGCTGAGAGTACGGTGGTTTACCTGGAGTTGCGAGAGAGAGGGCCATAAGATATTGGAGGAGAATTAGGCCATTCGATCCATTGAGTTTGCCCTACTATTCGACCTCCTGTCTCCTCCCTGTAACCTTTGATCTCCTTACCAGTCAAGAATTCATCTTGACTTGGCCTTCACAGCCATCTGTGTTAATGAGTTCCACAGATTCACCATCCTCTGGCTAAAGAAATTCCTCCTCATCTCAGTTCTAAAGGGTCATCCCTTCAGTTTGAGACTGTGCTCTTAGCTCTTAGTCTTGTTTTCTACTGGCAACATCTTCTCCACATCCACTGTATCCAAGCCTCTCAGTATTCAGGACGTTTCGGTCAGATCCCCCATCAACCTTATGAACTCCATCAAGTACAGTCTTCAACTGCTCCTCATTTGACAAGCCCTTCATCCCCAGGATTATTCTTGTACACTTCCAATGCCAGCATATTGTTTCTCAGGTACATCCAAAACTGCTAACAATATATAGCCTTACACAGCCTCAGCAGTACATCTCTGCTCTTATATTCTAGCCTTGTTGAAATGAAGGTTAACATTGCATTTGCCTTCATTACAACCAACTGAATCTACATGTTGACATTAAGGCAATCCTGAACTGGGACTCCAGGTACAAAGTCCCTTTGTACTTCAGATTTCTGAAGCCTGAACCCATTTAGAAAATAGTTTATGGCTCTATTCCTCTGACCAAATTGTATTCCATCTGTCACTTTTTTGCCCACTCTCCCAGCCTTGTCCAAGTCATTTTGCAGCCTTCCCACTTTCTCAACACCACCTGACCTTCTACCTATCTATGTGTCATTTGCAAATGTAGCAACAGTACCCTCACTTCCTTCATCCAGGTCATCAATGTATAGTGTGAATGGTTATGGTCCCAACACTGACCCCTGCAGAACTCTAGTCACCAGCTACCATCCTGATAAAGATCCCTTTACCCTCACTCACTGCCTTCTGCCAGTCTTTGCCCCTAACACCATGGGTTCTTACTTATTTAGCAGCCTGTATGTGACATGTTCTCAAAGGTCTTCTGGAAATAAAAATAGATCATGCCCACTAGCTCTCCTTTGTCTAACTTGCTCGTTACCTCCTCAAAGAACTCTAACAGATTTGTCAGGGATGACTTGCCCTTAACAAAGCCGTGCTGACTCAGCCCTATATTACCATGCATTTCCAAGTACTCAGCAATCTCGGCCTTAATAATGGACTCTAAAATCTTACCAATGATCAAGGTCAGGCTACCAGCCTACAGCTTCTTATCTTCTGCCTCCTTTCCTTCTCAAACATTACATTAGCCATTCTCCACCCTCCCTGACTCCAATGCTTCCTGAAAGATGACCACCAATGCCTCTACAATCTCCTCAGCTATCTCTTTCGGACTCGTGGGGTGCAGTCCATCTGGTCTGGGTGACTTATCCACCTTCAGACCTTTTAGCTTCCCCAATAGTGACAGCTACTACACTCACCTGTGCCCTCTGACTCTGTTGAGGTGCACCTGGGATTGAGAGAAATGGTTTAGCTGGGCTAAGAGACATGGCTTACCTGGAGCTGAGAAAGATGATTTTCTGGGGATTGACAGAGATCTCCTACTATGGAAAATAAAGAGCATGAAAGTAGGAAGGGTTAAAGCATGAAACCACTGGCGATCTGTTGCAAGGGGTCTGTAGAAGGCAGGATGGGGTAAGTATAGTGGAATGCTCTTTCACCAATTAGCAGAGTAAGGTTAAGGCTGAAAGGTCACTACGGTGAGTTAGTAAAGTTAGCCTCCCTGTTAAGTATCATTATGACAAGATTGAGACCATAAATATTTGGGACATGACATTAAATATCTAATTAATACTTAGTAGAGTCAGCCTGCTTGAAACTATTGACAGGAGAAAGTGAGGTCTGCAGATGCTGGAGATCAGAGCTGGAAATGTGTTGCTGGAAAAGCGCAGCAGGTCAGGCAGCATCCAGGGAACAGGAGAATCGACGTTTCGGGCATAAGCCCTTCTTCAGGAATCAAATGAAACTATTGACAATAAATATCTAATCATGACATTAGGAAAATATTAAGTAGGTTCTGGAATGAAAGGCCAGTGTTGCAAAAGCTGACACTAAATATCTAACCGTGACATTAGAATAACATTAAGTAGAATGTAGGAAAAACTATAGGGGCACAACTAAAGAGATAATAGGAACTAACATCACTGGTTTATTGTGTAGCCAGAGTGAGATACTTTGATTATTATAGTTGGACATGCTGATAAGCTAACAGAAACATGATAAAAAAAGATATAAAAATCCACAGACCTTGGGTTTGAGGGCATTCAAGAACCTGCTTTTTCAGTGTCACGGTTTTTTGTTTGCAAATAAAAGACCTACTTCTTGAGGAACTCTCTGCGTCTCCTGGTGATTCTCTACATTTTCTCCATGACGCTACCTGAGATTGAAAGGGTTGGTTTATCAGGGATAAGGTAACGTGGTTTCCTTGGTGTGAGTGATAATTTATCAGAGATTGAGAAAGATGATTAGAAAAATAGTTTACTCGGATTTTACCTCCATGATTTACTGATGACTGAGTGAGGTGGTTGGTCAGTGATTGGGAAGCATGATATACTGAGTGTTGAGAAAGATGATAAGAAGGGATTCAAGGGAATGGTTTAATGGTTGGGGGTGGGAGGAGGGGGTGAGTGTTAACAGAAATTATTTGCTGGGAACTGATGGAGATTTGCCTTCCTCATTGTGAAATTATAGCAGCTATGAGGATCAGACCCATTTCTGTTGTCACTTGGGATGCCTGCTCCCACATGGCTGTAATTAAAGCTTCTGCCTGGGATTTTTCAATGTGTTTGTAACTACTGTCTGTTTTGCCTGGATTGAATTTGTGGGTGGTATGATGGCTCAGTGGTTAGCACTGCTGCTTCCAAGGCTCGATTCCAGCCATGGGTGATGGTCTGTGTGGGTATCCTCCCCCAGTCCAACGATGTGCAGGTTAGATGAACTGGACATGCTAAATTGCCCATTGTGTTCAGGGATGTGTAGGTTAGGTGTATTATTCAGAGGAAATGTAGAGTAATAGGGGTAGGAGAATGGAGGTTTGGAGTGGACTTGTTGGGCCAAACAGTCTATTTCCACACTGTAGGGATTCTATGAAATCGCAGTGCATTTTTCAGCCTGCAGCCAGAGAATTAGTTGGCCAGTGATTGTGGGCAATATGTCATGATTAAGGAAAATATGCAGGTTGTGTTATGCATAAATTGAAAAGAAAATCACAACTTTGATCAGGTGCCTGCATTGCATTGACACTGATTTACCGAATTTATAGCTTGCCAGACCAGGGGCCTGACCCATTCCTGTAATTTTTATCGACTGAGCCATTATTTGCCTTTGGGTAACAGTGAATTTGAAAGCTGAATCAGTCATTGTGACAATGATGCATTTCAAACACTGCTTCCCTGTGCATTTAGTAGGCTTTTCATGAATATTTGATGGAGAATTTTGAAATTTTATAAGATTTCTACAGATGGAGATCAATAACGTGTTATATGTTGTCAGTACCAAGCTCTGAGAGAAGGAGTGAGGAAAATGTAGCAGGGCCCTAGTAGATAATAACACTTGGAATTGCAGAGTCCTCCATCAAGTGCAATCAACCAGTGTTAGAGCAACTTCACTGTGATTAAGCTGTTTAAACCCCAGAGAGCTGAGTATAGCTCTGAGTTTGTGTCTTCACTTAAGATGCAATCACATGTCCTTTTCTCTGTTTCTCTGAGTTCAATGCCCTCGATTTTATTGCTCACTAGGGGCAGGTAAGTTACTGCAAAGGCATGAATGGCCATTCTCATTGTGTACCTGCCCATACTTCATTCTACCCCACCCCACAGCGAGAAGGACACGAGGCAGGTTCAACTCAAGCCCTCACACACCTAAATAATTCCTACTTAAGAGCCCCATTCCACCACTACCGACATTTATGTGATTGTGGGATAGAGCCACATAAAGGATCCAGCTCAGCATCTCTCCCTTTTACAAAGTGAAAGTGGGTAGTTTTGTGGGGAACATATGTCCTTAATGGGACACTTGTACCCACTTGTACCCATTGGAGGATCGGCCAACAGTCCACCCAAATGGAGTTAAATGGAAAGATAAGCGGCAGGATAGCATATATGCAGGCAGATTTAAACTTGAGACAGACTGGGAATGCAGCAAAAAGGAAGGATAACTTAGGACATCTTATGACTTCCAATATCTCTAATGATAAGGCATTAAGGCACTTTACCTGAATGCTTGTAGCATTCGTAACAAAGCAGATGAACTAATGGCACAGATCATCGTGAATGATTATGATTATGATGTGGTAGGCATCACAGAGACGTGGTTACAGGGGGGTCAGGACTGGCAGTTAAACATCCAAGGGTTTTCAACTTATCGAAAAGACAGGGAGGTGGGCAGAGGGGGCGGGGTTGCCTTGTTAGTTAAGAACAAAATTAAATCTATGGCACTGAATGACATAGCGTCGGATGATGTGGAGTCTGTGTGGGTGGAATTGAGGAACCACAAAGGCAAAAAAAACATAGTGGGAGTTATGTACAGACCTCCTAACAGTGGTCAGGACCAGGGGCGCAACATGTACCGGGAAATAGAGAAGGCATGTCAGAAAGGCAAGGTCACGGTGATCATGGGAGACTTCAATATGCAGGTGGACTGGGTAAATAATGTTGCCAGTGGATCCAAAGAAAGGGAATTCATGGAATGCTTACAGGATGGCTTTTTGGAACAGCTTGTCATGGAGCCCACAAGGGAGCAGGCTATTCTGGACCTAGTGCTATGTAATGAACTAGACTTTATAAAAAATCTTAAAGTAAGGGAACACTTAGGAAGCAGCGATCATAATATGGTAGAGTTCAGTCTGCAGTTTGAAAGAGAGAAGGCAAAATCGGATGTAATGGTGTTACAGTTAAATAAAGGTAATTATGAGGGCATGAGAGAGGAACTGATGAAAATAGACTGGAAGCAGAGCCTAGCAGGGAAGACAGTAGAGCAAAAATGGCAGGAGTTTGTGGGTAAAATTGAGGACACTGTACAGAGGTTCATCCCCAAGAAGAGAAAGATTATCCGGAGAGGGATTAGACAGCCATGGCTGACAAAGGAAGTCAGGAAATCTATCAAAGATAAAGAGAGATCCTAAAAAGTGGCCAAGAGCACTGGGAAATCAGAAGATTGGGAAGGCTACAAAAACAAACAGAGGATAACAAAGAGAGAAATAAGGAAGGAGAGGATCAAATATGAAGGTAGGCTAGCCAGTAATATTAGAAATGATAGTAAAAGTTTCTTTCAATACATAAGAAACAAACGACAGGCAAAAGTAGACATTGGGCCACTTCAAACTGATGCTGGAAGGCTAGTGATGGGAGATAAGGAAATAGCAGGAGAACTTAATAAGTACTTTGCATCAGTCTTCACAGTGGAAGACATGAGTAATATCCCAACAATTAAAGGGAGTCAGGGGGCTGAGTTGAGTATGGTTACCATTACAAAAGAGAAACTGCTAGAAAAGCTAAAAGGTCTTAAAATTGATAAATCTCCTGGCCCCGATGGGCTACATCCTAGAGTTCTGAGGGAGGTGGCTGAGGAAATAGCAGAGGCGTTGGTTGAGATCTTTCAAAAGTCACTGGAGTCAGGGAATGTCACGAATGTTTGGAAGATCGCTGGTGATTGGAAGAGTGCTGTTGTAACCCCCTTGTTCAAGAAAGGATCAAGACAAAAGATGGCAAATTATAGGCCAATTAGCCTAACCTCGGTTGTTGGTAAAATTCTAGAATCCATCATTAAGGATGAGGTTTCTAAATTCTTGGAAGAGCAGGGTCGGATTAGAACAAGTCAACATGGATTTAGTAAGGGGAGGTCGTGCCTGACAAACCTGTTGGAGTTCTTTGAAGAGGTGGCAAGTAGGTTAGACCGGGGAAACCCAGAGGATGTGGTCTACCTAGACTTCCAAAAGGCTTTTGATAAGGTGCCACACGGGAGGCTGCTGAGCAAGGTGAGGGCCCATGGTGTTCGAGGTGAGCTACTGGTATGGATTGAGGATTGGCTGTCTGACAGAAGGCAGAGAGTTGGGATAAAAGGTTCTTTTTCGGAATGGCAGCTGGTGACAAAGCGGTGTCCCGCAGGGTTCAGTGTTGGGGCTGCAGCTGTTCACATTATATATTAATGATCTGGATGAAGGGACTGGGGGCATTCTAGCGAAGTTTGCTGATGATACAAAGTTAGGTGGGCAGGCAGGTAGTACTGAGGAAGTGGGGAGGCTGCAGAAGGATCTAGACAGTTTGGAAGAGTGGTCCAGGAAATGGCTGATGGAATTCAATGTGAGCAAATGCGAGGTCTTGCACTTTGGAAAAAAGAATACAAGCATGGACTACTTTCTAAACGGTGAGAAAATTCGTAAAGCCAAAATACAGAGGGATCTGGGAGTGCTAGTTGAGGATTCTCTAAAGGTAAACATGCAGGTTGAGTCCGTGATTAAGAAAGTGAATGCAATGTTGTCAATTATCTCAAGAGGGTTGTAATATAAAAGCAGCGATGTGCTACTGAGACTTTATAAAGCTCTGGTGATGGTTCCATTTGGAGTACTGTATCCAGTTTTGGTCCCCACACCTCAGGAAGGACATACTGGCACTGGAGTGTGTCCAGCGGAGATTCACACGGATGATCCCTGGAATGGTAGGTCTAACATATGAGGAATGGCTGAGGATCCTGGGATTGTATTCATTGGAGTTTAGAAGGTTAAGGGGAGATCTAATAGAAACTTACAAGATAATACATGGCTTGGAAAGGGTGGACACTAGGAAATTGTTTCCGTTAGGCGAGGAGACTAGGACCCGTGGACACAGCCTTAGAATTAGAGGGGGTAAATTCAGAACAGAAATGCGGAGACATTTCTTCAGCCAGAGAGTGGTGGGCCTGTGGAATTAATGGCCGCAGAGTGCAGTGGAGGCTGGGACGCTAAATGTCTTCAAGGCAGAAATTGATAAATTCTTGATGTCACGAGGAATTAAGGGCTACGGGGAGAATGCAGGTAAGTGGAGTTGAAATGCCCATCAGCCATGATTAAATGACGGAGTGGACTCGATGGGCCGAATGGCCTTACGTCCGCTCCTCTGTCTTATGGTCTTATGGTCTAAGATGATCCTCCTGTCTTGATTTGCCTTCTGCCTGGCCTGTCTGCTCCAACTGTCCCGCCACATACCCTTTCCAGCCTGGCCCCAGTGGTACCCACCCCTTCTCAGTTACCTTTCACTCTGGCTCCATCCACATGGTTTTAGACTGGCTGCAGTCCCAGCAATCACCCAACAGAGACCAGACAGTGGTCAGCCATTTCATCACCTGGAAGTTGTTATGGACCAGGTCAGACCCCCTCAAAGTAGCCCAGACCCTAACTTTCCTTGTTGTTTTAAGCAGGTAAAACATGGATATTCCAGGAGGGATGCAACTGGTCAAACTACTTTGTTTCAAACAAAACAGAATTTATTTACAAGATTATTGAATGGAACAGAATGCAGAATAACTTACCCTATCCAAAAACCCAACAGATTATCCCAACTTAATTATGCTGTTCCAAATGATTGCAATAATCCCGATAAACACCCCTTGGCAAAAAAGGAAAAATCAAACATGGGGTCTTACAGGAGAGATGTCAGAGAGGGAGGACCACCATGTACTTGCTTCTCTGGGTCTGGCAGCTTCAAACTGTCTGACTGCTTTCAGTGAACAGTCAGACTGTCAAACCAAATCAAACCAGAGAAAAGCTGAGCTGGGAGAATTGGCCAGTCTCCTTTCATTGTACAAGTGTTTTTCTTTAAACTTGAAAGCCTTTTCCTGAGGCAGTATCTGTTAGTTATAATTAAATTGACCCTAAAACCCATTGAAACCCAGACTTTTCAGAACCAGTGTCTTCAGAGACCTCTATGGAAAAAAAAAACCCAAGGACAACATAACCTTGTTAAAGGAGCAGCATCATCACAAAGTTCTCTGAGATTGGTTGTGGTCTGGTGGGGACAGACAAATAGTGTGGTGCTGGAAAAGCACAGCTGGTCAGGCAGCACCCAAGTGCAGGAGAGTCGATGTTTCGAGCATAAGCTCTTCCTGATGAAGGGCTTATGCCCAAAATGTTGACTGTCCTGCTGCCTGACCGGCTGTGCTTTTCCAGCACCACACCTTTTGACTTTGATCTCCAGCATCTGTTGTCCTCACTTTCTCCTGGTGAGATCAGATATCTGTTTTAGCCACACACCCCCTCCCCTTATCGATTATATCTTTATGCTTATTTCATCATCTGTCTATCTCTCTTTCTCCACGGGATGAATATTACATGAGGATTTGAGACTTCAACATCAAGCTTAAATGCACGTCCTGAGGCTGTACTTGCTTTATATTAACAATGGTAATGATTAGATTAGATTACTTACAGTGTGGAAACAGGCCCTTCGGCCCAACAAGTCCACACCAACCCACCGAAGCGCAACCCACCCATACCCCTACATTTACCCCTTACCTAACACTACGGGCAATTTAGCATGGCCAATTCACCTGACCTGCACATCTTTGGACTGTGGGAGGAAACCGGAGCACCCGGAGGAAACCCACGCAGACACGGGGAGAACGTGCAAATTCCACACAGTCAGTCGCCTGAGGCGGGAATTGTACCCGGGTCTCTGGCGCTGTGAGGCAGCAGTGCTAACCACTGTGCTACTGTGCCGCCCACATCAGGTGTAATTTGGGAGAAATGGTTTCAATTCCAATTGAAGCAGCTGGTGGAATGTAAATACAATGAGTAAATGTGACCCCAGAACTAGTGCTGAAAATGTGTTGCTGGAAAAGCGCAGCAGGTCAGGCAGCATCCAAGGAACAGGAAAATCGACGGTTCGGGCATAAGCCCTTCTTCAGGAATCATTCCTGAAGAAGGGCTTATGCCCGAAACGTCGATTCTCCTGTTCCTTGGATGCTGCCTGACCTGCTGCGGTTTTCCAGCAACACATTTTCAGCTCTGATCTCCAGCATCTGCAGTCCTCACTTTCTCCTCGAAGATTTTAACCTACTGCGAATCCTCTTGCAAGGATGCCTTTCTTGAAGAAGCTCTCTTCCTCCCTCTACAAGGATTTTAGTGAGTCCCTCTCTCACTGCACCCCCCAGGTCATCTCCACTGCACAGAAGCTCTTCAGCCACGTTCTCAAACAGACTCGCTACCACAGCCACATCTCCTTCCTCAGCACCTGCCTACGGAACCGACTATTCCTGAAGAAGGGCTTATGCCCGAAACGTCGATTCTCCTGTTCCATGGATGCTGCCTGACCTGCTGGGCTTTTCCAGCAATACATTTTCAGCTCTGATCTCCAGCATCTGCAGTCCTCACTTTCTCCTACCCAGAACTAGTCTCAAGAATGGTGACCATAACAAGTATCCTTGATGATTCCTAAAGAATTCCTTTCTTTAGGAAAAATACACCGGCTATCCTTATTTGGTCTGACCGAGACGTAACTCCAGATCAATGTGAAAGACTCTTAACTGCCTTCTGCCAGCATGATGCTCAATTCAGCAGTAGTTAAAGATGGGCGAGAAAGTTACTGGGCTAGTGACATCCACATCACATGAATGTAGGACAGTTCAGAAATAGTGGCTTTTAAATAGTGATGTAGAGTACAAGAGTGGGGAGGTGACGTTGAATTTGTACAAGACACTTGTTCGAGCTCAGCTGGAGTATTGTTGTGGGTACCACAAAGTAGGATAGATGGAGAGATATTGAACACAGTATGGGAGCGATTTACAAGAATAGTTCCAGGAACAAGAAACTGCAGTGATGAGGATAGATTGAAGAGGTTGTGGCCACTCTTATTGGAGAGAAGAAGGCTGACAGGGGATTTGCTTGAGGTTTTCAAAATCATGAGTGGGCTGGATGGAGTTGGTAGGGAGAATCTGTTCCTGCTCATTAAAGGAACAAGAATGTGAGGAAATGGATTTAAAGTGATCTGCGAAAAAAGCAAGGGTGATGTGAGAAAAAAAATCTTTCACACAACAAGAAATATTTTGTCACAGTAATTTGTGGGTGCATACATGAGGATCAGTGGTCGGCACAACATCGTGGGCTGAAGGGCCTGTTCTGTGCTGTACTGTTCTATGTTCTATGTTCTAAGACTATGGTAACTTTGCTTCTGAGTGCAACATTTTGAAAAATAAAAAGCTTTTCTTCTCAGAAGGAGTGAAAATTACCTTTCAAATGGAGGTGGACGAGGGGTCAATGGTCATCCAGACGTGATGAGTAGCTGCCTATGCCATTGACCAAAAGGATTCTTATGTATTCAGGCAATTGACTAACTCAGTGTAAGTTAGAAGTCCTCAAAGTAAAATACATTAACAAGAGTAGATGGGGAGAGAGAGGGAAGGAGAAAGATCCAGGGGAGTGAGCCTCCATCTTCTGAGGAGAAGACCAGGAGGTTTACTACATCAGCCCAAGGGAATAAAACATAGCCATAGACAAAACTAAAAACATCACTTCAAAACCATCGCAGTGCATTCCATATCAGTTAGGGTCTGTAATGCACTGCCTGGAAATGTGTTAGAGGCTGGTTCAATTGAGTAATTCATGAGGGGCATTGGATGATTTTTTTTGGGTAGAAATAGTGTGCAAAAGTATTGGGGAAAATGGAGATTGGCACTAGATAATGAGGTTTTTGAAAAAACGGTGATTCTATGAACTGTCAAGTTCCCAAATGAAGACAGAGTCAACATCCTTCACACTTAACCTCACCATGTGCTGTTCACAATCTGCACTTTTATGAGCAAAATTCCCAGAGGAAATAAAAGAGAGAAGATCTTGTAGCTTTGAAGATTTTACCAGTTTTGAAATGCTCCTTTTTCTCAAATAGAGTCCTCCTTACATATGGTTGAACATGCCCATAGGGAGCAGCAGGCTTGTCAAAATTCCATGCCATCAGCAATCTTAACTATTTTGCATTATTCTATTGGCTTGCCTTGTAGTGGTTGTACCTGTGAAACATATTGAAGATGGGGAGCTAGGCTGGTCTTTGAATTCTAATGTTTTCTTTGCATTCACCAAGTCTGTACAGACAACAATGACAGAATATCTGGGTTGAAAATGGATCAGGATTGGAAGGAGTACAGTGAAAGGACAGACCTGAGCTCCCCCCCCCCCCACTGCTACCTGAGCCGTTGGAGGCACATGGCACAAACTAACAGTGAGCGCATTGTAACCATGAGAGATAACTGTGTTGACTTATATTCCTGTGTGGATATTTATTGACATATATTTGGATGGATGAATGCTCATTTTAATTTTGGGTTCAGATGTGTCATTGTCCTTGTTCAGTACATGTTTGTCTGTTTGTGGATTCCCATGTCCACAAGGACTCTTACCATTTTTAAAGATGTACCACAGAAAGAATTCTATCTGGATGCATCACTGTGTGGTTTGGCAACTACTCTTCCCAAGACTGCAAGAAACTACAGAGAGTTATGAACACGTTACATTGTCCATTGTCCATCTTCCATCTATTGACTCCATCTGTACTTCCCGCTGCCTTGGGAAAGCAATCAACATATTCAAAGACTCCTCCCAACCCAGTTATATTCTCTTCCACTCTCTTTTGTCAGGCAGAAGATATAAGAGTTTGCATACACGTATGAACAGATTCAAGAACAGCTTGTTCCCTGTTGTTATTAGACTTCTGAATGGAACTCCCAAATATTAAATTTAATGTTGATTTTGCTGTCTGTGCACCTTCTCTGCAGCCATAACATTGTACTTTTTATTACCTTAATGCACTTTGTATGATATAATCTGCCTGTACTGCACACAAAACAAAACCTTTTACTGTCCCTAGTACATTAGACAATAATAAGTCAAATCAAATCAAATCCCCAAAGCATGTCTAAAACTTTGGGGTCCACAGATTGGAGGTAGCAATGGCTGCTGTGGATTTCCAACTGAGTTCTAGCAATTATGCTCTAATCTAACCAGTCCCAGCTCTCTCAGAATCCTATCCCAGACTGTTTCAATGAGGAATCATGACAATCTGCAAGCTGCAGTTTGTGTGCATGTTCTTAATTTTTGGGTATTGATTTCTGATCACTGCTACCTAATATGGATAGTCAACAACATGATAGTCAACAATTTTCTGATAGTTTATAGAGTTTATTAAGAAGCAGCAGTTTAAATTAGATATGTTAGTCAATTAGATAAAGTTTACAACTGAGAATATATATAAAAATAATTTGGAAGAAGAGACCGAGTGAATTGTATGCAATTTTGCTGATGACACTAAATTGAGTGGAAAGGCAAACTCTGCAGAGGATGTGGAGGTCTGCAGAGAGATTTAGATAGGTCAAGTAAGTTGGCAAGGGTCTGACAGATGGAGTACAATGTTACTAAATATGAAGTTCAACTTCATCCACTTCAACTTTCCCTCCCACTCCGCCAAGGACATGCGCTGTCAAATCCAACCCACCTAACGCCTGGAGGAAGAACACCTCATCTTCAGCCTTGGAACCCTCTAACCACATCGGATCAATGTCAATTCCACCAGTTTCCTCATCTCCCCTCCCCCTACCTCATCCCAGATCCAACCCACGAATTCGGCACTGTCTTCTTGAACTGTCCTACCTATCCACTCCACCCTCCCCTCCAACCTGTCACCATCACCCCCCCCCCCACCCCACACCTGTATCTACCGATTGCCTTCCCAGCTACCTTGCCCCCAGCTCCACCTATTTACCTCTCAGCCCCCTTGCCCTCCCCTGATCCCTGATGAAGGGCTTTTGCCTGAAACATTGATTCTCCTGCTCCTCAGATGCTGCCTGACCTGCTTTGCTTTACCAGTGCCATGTTTTTTGACTCTAAATGTCAGATTATCCACTTTGGAAATAAAAATAGTAGGTCAGAGTATTATTGAAATGGTGAAAGATTGCAGCATGCTGTTGTGCAGAGGGACTTAGGAGTGCTCATACATGAATCACTAAAAGTTGCTTTGCAGGCACAACAGGTAGTCAGGAAGACAAACGAAATATTGGCTTTCATTGTTCGAGGGATTGAATTTAAGAGCAGGAAGATTCTGCTACAATTGTATAAGGTGTTGGTGAGGCCGCACCTGGGGTATTGTGTACAGTTCTGGTCTCCTTACATGAGGAAGGATATACTGACTTTGGAGGCGGTGCAGAGGAGGTTCACCAGATGCGGAGATGAGGGGGTTACCCTATGAGGAGTTTGTGTGCATGTTGTTGATTTTTGGGTATTGATTTCTGATCACTGCTACCTAATATGGATAGTCAACAACATGATAGTCAACAATTTTCTGATAGTTTATAGAGTTTATTAAACTGGGGGTTACCCTATGAGCCGCCTGGGACTGCACTCACTAGAATTTAGCAGAATGTGAGGGGATCTTATAGAAACATATAACATTATGAAAGGGATAGATAAGATAGAGGCGGGCATGTTGTTTCTGCTGGTGGGTGAGACTAGGACTGGATTAGAGGGAGTAGGTTTAGGACAGAGCTGAGGAGGAACTGCTTTTCCCAGAGAATAGTGAATGTATGGAATTCTCTGCCCAAGGAAGCACTAGAGGCAGCTTCATTAAATATATACAAGACAAGATTGGATGGGTTTTTGCATAGCAGGGGATTTAAGAGTTATAGGGATAATACATGTAGAAGGAGCTGAGACAATGGATAGATCAGCCCTGATCTTAATGAATGGTGGAGCAGGCTCTATGGGTCAAATGGCCTACTCCTGCTTCTATTACTGTGAAACTATGAATACTTCAATCCCAAAGCTATTCTATAAAATATAGAAGGAGAAGGAGGAGGAGGAGCAATGGTTTTGAATTGGTCTTTGTGTTTCTGTCTTTGACTTTGTTTTCCCCTCAGGCTGATGTAGGGAAACTCCTGGCTTTCTCCGAAGAAGATGAAGACTGGTTCCCCTGAATCTTCCTCTTTCCCTCGCTGTCCCCGTCTATCCTTGTTAATGTACTTTATTTTGGGGGCTTGTGGCTTACACTGAGACAATCAATTGTCTGAAGCTTTTTTGCCAATGACCATGGGCAGCTACTCATCACATTAGGATGACCATTGTCCCCTTACCCACTTCCATTTGAAAGGTGGTTTGCATTCCTTCTAAGTACAAAACCTCCTTATTTTTCAAAATGGTTGCACTCATAATAAGCAAAGTTATCATAGTCTTAGAGAACCATCGAACTGCTCTCTCATGACTGATAGTGGTTTAACCTGAAGGTCACTATGTCAATGGAACCTCTGCTGTTGGAATCACTGTACATTGCAAACCAGCTGTCCTGCCATCTGAGCTAACTGACTCCTCCATAGTAAGGTAGTGTGTTGCCTGATAAGTCTTTTCTTTACACTTGAAGAAGACGTCTTACTCATTAATACAATTAAACAAGGTCTCATGCTACAAAGGAAATATTAAACATGGCATCCTAGCAGAACATTTTTAAAGGGGATCCCAATTCCCAACAATATGTGTATGCACTCTTGCTGTTGTATATATATTTGTGTGCCAGGTCTGCATGCATATGTGAGTGCTCTTGTTAGCGCATGTCTACATATATATGCCTGTGGTTTCATAAGTGCACATGTTCATGCATGAGTGTTCATGTGTTTTATGAGCATGTTCCTGAGTTTTTGCATGGAGCTGTATGTCTGTGTTAGCACATCTGAGCATGCCTTCTTGTGTTTCTCTATCTTTATTCTGCTTGCTGCTGGTGGCTGCAGGCAAAAGGGTATACAACCAGCCTTTTATTTATAGCTTCTATTACAGTACTGAGTGTAAAAGTCAGGTCTCGCCAGCATCTTACTCACCCATGACATTTGTCCCAATAGACTTCTGAATCTCATTCACCAGTGTAGACAGAAACAATCCATCTCAATTAAAGCTCTCCTCTAATATAGGGATAAGGTTAACTAACACCGACTGACATGACTAATACTTCATCGTTACTAATGCAGTTCTAACTTTCTGTCTCTGATACTGATTCACTGAATGAAGTAATTACATGTTCACTTGTGCCTGCACTAACCCTGAGATATATGTTCTTGTTGTCTCACACAAGTGAACATACATTCAGACAAAAGCATGAACTCCTTCAGCATTGTCTGTTTCAACTAGCTCAAGGCTTATCTATATCTTAACTGTATTTATCTACCTTGTTTGCATAAACCTTGAATAACCTTGTCTCATTGTCAGACAGAATGTGCATGTTCTCTTACTTCCTTGGTCATTATATTTTGTGATGAAAGAGGTGTATTTTTCTTGATCTGAGAGAATGAAACCATAATTCAGAAAATCAGCAGAAATATTTTATGAGTTTGAAAGCAAAGAAGGGTCTCCTCTAATATAGGGATAAGGTTAACTAACATCAACTGACATGACTAATACTTCATCGTTACTAACAACTTAGAGAAGAAGGTTTTATTGTAATTTTGAATTAAACATAATATTGCACTCTCCCGGAAAGATTAGCTATAGGTGAAGATTATGTTCTTTTTGCAGTTTCTAATGATCTCACCCATGACTTATTATACAGGTAGACCTGTCGTTTCTTGGATGATTTCCAGGCTTTGAAGTTGAAATGAGAATCTTGTAAAGCAAAGCATTTGCAGCAGGCTGTAAGGTTCTTGTATTCAAAATTCTATGAGGTTGGTTCTCAGGTGAACTTGAAATTAGAACGAGCTGGGTGATTCCTACTTTCTGTTAGATCTCATGTTTTCAAAGGATAACTGTTAATTACTTTGACTGATAGGTGACTTGGCGAGAGTTTGTGATCTGGCTTTCTGACCCCTGAACTGATAATTTGAAGGTTTTCTACAATCTACAATCAATGTCTAGTTGATTTTAAAGGCAGGCTGCAAGATGGCTTGCTCATCATGTGACTCTCTACAAATTTAAATTATTTTCCAAACAAAGGGTTGTATTCATGTTGATTTCAATGTCCTGAGTTGTGGTTTGACAGTTTGAAATAGTCAGCCTGATTCATGTGTGTATGCATGTGTGTGTGCCTTTCTGTGTGTGAATGCCTGTGTCTGTATGCATGTATGAGTTACTTTATATGTGTGCCTGTGTGTGTTTGTGTGTGTGTGTGTGTTTAAGGTCCAATCCAGCCCACGAACCATGGGGTCAGTTTGTTATCATTGACGT
The DNA here is from genome assembly GCF_037043375.1 of Chiloscyllium plagiosum. NCBI lineage: Eukaryota > Metazoa > Chordata > Chondrichthyes > Orectolobiformes > Hemiscylliidae > Chiloscyllium > Chiloscyllium plagiosum. Next base: position 86,636,324 of record NW_028270149.1, on the reverse strand, counting down.
GCGATGAGTTCAGCACATGCAATACTTCAGAATTGATTTACACAAGAACTGTCAGCAATTTATATATCAGCAGCTCTTAAAATGCTAATACAACCGAAGAAGGGTATGTGAGGGTGGCACAGTGGCTGAGTTGCTAGCACTGCTGCCTCACAGTGCCAGGGACTCAGGGTTGATTCCAGGCTCGGGCAACTGCCTGTGTGGAGTTTGCACATTCTGCCCATGTCTGTGTGGGTGTGCTCTAGCTTCCTCCCACAATTCAAAGATGCGCAAGTTAGATAAGTTGGCCATGCTAAGTTACCCATAGTGTTAGTTGCATTAATCTGGGGTAAATATAAGGTCAGGAAATAGGTCTGGGTGGGTTACTCTTCGGAGGATTAGTGTGGACTTGTTGGCCTGTTTCTATAGTATAGGGAATGTAATCTAACCTCTTACTTTTTAAAACCATTTTTTTTTAAAATCATTCAGAGGGTATGTGTATTGTTGGCTGGGCTAGCATTTATTGCCTGACCTTAGTTACTCTTGAGAAGGTGGTGGTGAGCTGCCTTCTTGAACTGTTGCAGTCTTTAGTATGTAGGTAGACCCACAATGCTTTTAGGGAGAGAGTTCCAGGATTTTAAACCACTGACAGTTGAGTGGTTTGGAAGAGAACTTGGAGGTGATAGTGCAAGTTGAGTGGTTTGGAAGAGAACTTGGAGGTGATAGTGTTCTGTGCATCTCCTGCCATTGTCCTTCTAGATGTTATGTTCTGTCTAAGAACCCGTGATGGGTTGCTGCACAATGCTGCTAGTAAGAGGGGGGAGTGAGTGTTGAAGTGGCGAATGAGTGTCAACTGAGTGGGCGCTTTGTCCTGTTGGTGTTGAGCTTCTGGAATATTCTTGGATCTGTATGCATCTGTATTCATCCATTGCTGAAAGTAAGAACTTGTATTTTGAGAGCATCATTCACAGCCTCAGAAGATCCCATATTTGCAGTTGCATTATGGGACACATTTCAGCCAGTTTTCTCAGAGCAGGATCCCCACAATAACATTCTGTAATCATTAACTTCTTCCTTGCCCTGTGAGTGATTCAGACAGCATACGTAGTGTTGCACAGCATTCACAGTGTTGTTAGACAGGGAAAAGATGGCTGGCAGGAGTTTGTCCATACACTGGAACCCAGAGGGGCAACAGGTCTACCCAGACATGGCATCCAAGCTCAATGTTGCCCCACTCTCACCCACCTGAGCTGGAAAGGGATGCAGAATTGGATGGCGCACCAGTCTGGATAAATCACCAGTGTGAATGAGAATGCTGTAAAGATCAGCAATGGTGAAGTAATGGATATCTGACAGGGCTGAGTGAGATCTGGGTTTCATGGAAGACATATTTGCTCAGCAAGAAAATTCAGACATTTTCAGTGAATTCTAATAAAATTTGGATTCTGTATATTCATTACATATATACATATAAAACTACATATACTTACAGGACAGCCATTGCCCATTCAGTCCAATTGGTCTCTATCAGTATTTCTGCACCCAACCAAACTCCTCCCACCCATTTCATCTCACCTTACCAGTTCATCTATTCCTTCCTCCCTTTTCTGTTTTATCCAGTTTTCTGTTAAATGCAACCATGTTACTTACCACACCCACATTGCACTTGAAAATATCACACTCCCACCACTCTCTAAGTGAAAATTGACTGCTCCCCTTGAAGTCCACACTCAGTTATTTATATCGACTGCATTGTCGTGACTTTCTTTGAAAGGCTGTATCAGCCTGTCCTATATCACATTTGTGAGACTGTTTGAAACCTCAAGGAAAAGTAAACCAGAGGAAATAACTTGTATAATTAGTGAGAATTATAAAACATTGCTACATCCTAACATCACTTGCAGATCAGCACAAAAGTTGCAAATTCTTTTTACTGCCTGGGGAACCAGCTGAAGTGAACTCTAACAATTCAGCTTATGGTACTGGTGTGGTTTGATTCAGTTCCTGTTTAATAAATCTATTAGGTTATTAGTTCAGGCCTGATTCATTCTTGCGTTTCAGCCCCTCTCTCTCTCTTTGGATGTGAAAATGTTGTGAAGGAGTGGAGGGATATTACTGTAATGCCGCCAGGTCTACAGTTTCCTCAAAACCTTTGGCTTCTGTGCTTTCTGATGCATCCTCAATTTTTAATCATTCCACCATTGGCAGACCATCTGCCCAGAAATCCAAAATGCCTCCCTGTCACTGGTCCCAAAAAGATATACTCCTACCTTTCAGTGTAAACTCTCCATGCTCACTTGAACGAGGGGAACAAGATACAGGTCAGGCTTATGGTTGGCGGCAAAGTGCACATGTCCAAATGTTTCAATCAATATGTCACTTAGACACGTTTACCCAAGTATCTTGGAGTTTCAAGGTCAACAAACTGACACAAGGTGGACAGCCAGTAAAACGGTTGCAATTTTTATTAAGCAAATAGTTAAAATAAGCAAAATATTTAATTACAATATCATTCAAGACTCTCCAGACATACCTCCTCCTGTATACTACAACTTGGGATGGGCTGGTGAAGCTTGCAAAGTTCAATGGTCTCTCTCTCTCTCTCTCTGGCTTCCTCTCCAGAAGTGAATCTTACATCACCGCCAAGGTAGAGTGTCCTTTTATCTTGGATTTGGCAGAGTTTCTGCTGCTATCTCAAGGCCAGATCCAGGTTTATATATCTTTCTGACACATATCCAGAAAATTCTGTCACGTCCTCCATTCAGAGTGCAGTCCATAATTGTTGAACATGGTTTTGATATTCCATTCCAGGAGTAGCAAAAGTGTCTTCAATTGTTTGTATAACTCCCTTTGTTCATGCCATAGCCGACAAATGCCAAGTACCATCTGTCCCAGGATTGGGTTCAAATGTAAATGTACCCCCTGTCTCTATCTATGCCATGTATCATTTGTGTTCATTAGTACTTGCTTGAGTTGGAAGGTCCTCATTAGCACCCTTGTGTTGTGGCCTGATCAAGTCTGCAACTTGTTTGTTTTGCACATTACTCATCCTTCACTCCCACAAGAGATTCTGTCGGATCACAGTGTCATTGCCAATGTGTGAGAAATTAATTCCGTATTGATGAATACTGGCAACATTCTAATGTACATCTGGACTTAAAGTTGATCCCAAGCAAAATTCATCACTTTGTCAAAACAGTGGGATTCGATCCAGTCACACAGTTCCATGGTTAACGTCCTCTTTTGTATTTGAACCCTGAAGTGACTTTTTTGTTAAACCTTCTGTGTCACCAGATTTTCTTTTCTGGCATCAGTCAGTTACACTAATATCCTCCCCATACAGGGACCTGTGACACTGTGTCAATGTGTTTCTCAAGCTCAGGGTTGTTAACGATGTGGAGCAAGCTCTGCTTTATTATGATCATTAAATCACTGGTCACGTTACATTTGTGCAATCAGCCAGCACTAAACATGTTTCAGGAGGTGATGTAAATGAACTCCCAAAAGGGTTGTTTAAAGGGAAATAGACTTTGCTGAGTTGGCTCATAATCCAAACTGCAATAAGGAGCAACATCTGTTAGTTCATTAGGCTCCCTCAGCCAGCTCTTGTTGCATACATATTGCTGCTAACTTCAGCATAGACTTGCCCACTTTGGTTGAACTCCTCCAGTTTTGCAGCATGGTCTTATACCCCCGGCCACATGCTCAGAAGCATCACCAATGAGGATGGGGCAATGATGGTGAGGTGCTCATGTCTCACTGACACAGTGAGAGGTTATTACAGATTGAGAGACCTTGCAAAGAAAGACAAATGCAATTACAGATGGTGCAAGCTCATAGCTTATGGAGATATTACATTGTTTCCTAGTTTTAGAAAACTACATCCACAACTTAAGGCTGATACCTGATTTACAAAGCCTTCCTTAATTCCATATATTTCAGTTTAGTTTCAGGTTTTAGATTGTTGGATCTGATCCCATACTCACCGAAGAATCTGTTTCCTTCTCAGAAGTTGATACTTTGTCGTAGAATCATAGAATCTCCGCAGTGCAGAAAAAGCTCAGCCCATTGAGTCTGCTCCAACCCTCCAAAAAGCTTGTTCATTTTTAACAGGGATAATTTGATTCACATGAATATTTCTGACCTTTTTGTCAATTTCAACCAAGTTTCATTTTGGAAAGAGTAACAGGAATAAAGAGTACTGGGCTAATGGTAAGATTCTTGGTAGTGTAGATGAGCTGAGAGATCTCAGTGTCTATGTACATAGCTCCCTGAAAGTTGCCACCCAGATTGATAGAGTTGTTAAGAAGGCGTAGGGTTTGTTAGCTTTTCTTGGTAGAGGGCTTGAATTTCGGAGCCATGAGGTCATGTTACAGCTGTACAAAACTTCGGTGCGGCCGCACTTGGATTATTATGTACAGTTCTGGTCACCATATTATAGGAAGGATGTGGAAGCTTTGGAAGGGTGCAGAGGAGATTTACCAGGATGTTGTCTGGCATGGAGGGAAGGTCTTATGAGGAAAGGCTGAGGGACTTGATGCTGTTTTCATTACAGAGAAGAAGGTTGAGAGGTGACTTAATAGAGACATACAAAATGATCAGAGGATTAGATAAGGTGGACAGTGAGAGCCTTTTTCCTTGGATGGTGATGGCTAGCAAGAGGGGACATAGCGTTAAATCGAGGGGTGATAGATATAGGACAGATGTCAGAGGTAGTTTCTTTATTCAGTGAGTAGTAAGGGCATAGTAGTAGTAGGCTCACCAACTTCAAGGGCATTTAAATGGTCAGTGGATAAATATATCGATGATAATGGACTAGTGTAGGATAGATGGGCTTCAGATTGGTTTCACAAGTCGGCACATCGAGGACCGACAGGCCTGTACTGCACTATAATGTTCTATGTTCTACATTCTATGTTCCAGAGGCATCTTCCAGGTGGCCTTGTGAATGTTCAAATAGCATCAAACTGTAAACATTTCCAAACCAAACAGGTGTTAAGAGTGGGAAAGAGTCTTGGATGGCAAATGATAGAAAGAGAATTGGGTTGCTTACCATTACTATCCGACGGTCCAGATTAACATGGAAATGGGTGTATTGTCACAGCCACTCGTGCTGGGCACAGGAGTGGGGGTTTGGGAATCGTGAAGATCAGTCGTCTCAGTCAGTTGAATGGCCAGCATTGTATTATTCCATGGATCCTACACAGGCAGTATACCTATATGACAGTTAGATGACATTGCAACATATGAAATTATAGTATAAATGTTATAAAGTACAAACTTTAATATTGTAATCACAATGGAATCAATGCATGATTTGGAGATGCTAGTATTGGACTGGAGTGGGCAAAGTTAAAAATCACATGACACCAGGTTATAGTCCAACAGGTTTAATTGGAAGCACCAGCTTTCAGAGCGCTGTTTCTTCATCATGTGTTTGTGGAGTATAAGATCGTAGGACACAGAATTTATAGCAAAAGTTTACAGTGTGATGTAACCCAAATTATATATTGAAAAACAGCTGGATTGTTTGTTTATTAATTCTCTCATCTTTTAGTTTCAGTTCTTTCATATGTAAATTCCAGAAGACCCTGCAAAGTTACATTCTCAAGTGAACTTTAACAATTGGTGCCATGTCGGCCCAGATAATACATTGAAAGTGTGAGGTGCCCTGTGTGAGGCTGTCTGTGCCATAATGTTCAGACTGATTCTAATCTAAAAAAGGGATTTACAGAATCTTACATGGATTCATGCAGTTTTTGAGGAAAATTAAATGTAATTCTGCAAGTACAAATTCACCCCACAAACTTATATATGTGTGTGTATGTGTGCGGGGGGTGTGTGTGAGTCTGTGAGAGAATATGTGTATGTGTATGAGTGTGAGTGTAAAGAGGTATAAGTCTGTGAGAGGGGGTGTGTGTGAGTGTGGGAGTGCATACTAGACGGGGTTGGGATATCTGGTCGGCATAGACAAGTTGGACCGAAAGGTCTGTTTCCGTGCTGTAGATTTCTATGATTGTATGACTCTATGTGTGAGGATATGAGAGGGAGCTTGTGTTTGAGCTTGGCAACTTTGTGTTGTTGCCTGTTCTTCAGTCTGCCTTGGAGGATGGTCACTCAAAGGTCTGAGGGCAAATGGCCAGGACCACTGAAGTGTTCTTCAACTGGAGGGAACACTCTTGCCTGTTGATTGTTGTGCGGCATCCATTCATCCATTGCCATAGCCTCTGCTTGGTCTCACTAATGTACCATGCCTTGGGGCATCCTTGCCTGCCGTATATGAGATAGACAACTTTGGCTGAGTCATATAAGTACCTGAGGAGAAAGTGAGGTCTGCAGATGCTGGAGATCAGAGCTGAAAATGTGTTGCTGGAGAAGCGCAGCAGGTCAGGCAGCATCCAGGGAACAGGAGAATCGACGTTTCGGGCATAAGCCCTTCTTCACCATGCACCATGAAGGGTAAATAATGAAGGTAGGGTAAATAGACAAAGTCATTTCCCTGGGTTGGTGCTGTCCAGAACTAGAGGGTGTAGATTTAGGGTAGAAAGAGATAGATTTAAAAGGCCTTAAGAGGCAATTGTTTCATGCAAAGCATGGTGCATGAATGGAAGGAGCTGTCAGAGGAAGTGGTGGAGGCTGAAACTATTACACCATTTAAAAGGCATCTGGATGAGCATGGGAATGGGAAGGTTTAGGGGATATGGAGAAAGTGAGGACTGCAGATGCTGGGGATCAGAGTTGAGAGTGTGGTGCTGGAAAAGTACAGCAGGTTAGTCAGCATCCGAGGAGCAGGAGAATTGATGTTTCAGACATGAGCCCTTCATCTTGTGCTTTTCCTGCAGCACACTCTCGACTTAGAGGGACATAGGCCAAGTGCTGGCAAATGGGACTCGATTAATTTAGGATTTCTGGTCAGCGTGAATGAGTTGGACTGAAGAGTCCGTACTGTACGTCTCTATGACACTCTGATATCTATCTCAATATGAATCCCGTCTTGCGAGTATGTTACAAGGGCTATCATATTGGCACTCAGCACATATCAAACTGGTGATGCTGTTTGACCGCTGGAACCAAATTAGTCATTGTGAAAAAGATGAGAACCACCAGGCTGGGTTCCAATGCATATCTGGACTGAGGTGGATTTGGGAGCAGCCTCCTTGCCTTGATTGTGGTACTGTCGGTTAGACCTGTCAGAGAACTCAAGGTGAAATGTCTCCATCTCCAATCTGTGATTGTAAATGGGGTATGAACATCAGCATGATCATACTTGCATTGCCTGCAACAGTATGCTTTTGTGTTGTGTCATGCTAAGATTTCCATTGGACTGTTTTGTGCTTAATTTTAACAGCCAAATCTGGTCAAACTATGTCTTTGTCATGTTTTCTTCATCAACAGCTCAGTAGGTACACACCTTTAGACTGAATTGTGTTTTACCTCAGCACGAAATTATCCAGCCTCTGCTTCATACTGTTTGAATACTCCTGTCAAACTTCTTTCCTTGAATGCTTCTTCAACCATTCTAACAGATCTTTCAGCTGTTCCATTTGATGGATGCCTCTGGCAAATGGTGAGGGTATACTTGAAGCCAGTCTTTAACCTCAGCAAGGTAAACCTACTCAGTCAGATTTATTATTAGCCTAAAACCTTAGTTATGAGAGGTATCAGATCATCTAAGGAACTTTGAGTTGCTAGCTACAAATTGGGTCCTACAATGAAATGTACACCCCTCAACCTGAGGCTTGTAGTTATTTCAGTGGTGAATATACCACTAAGCATATTATAGCTGAAGCAATCTGTCTGGGTTAACCACTAGCAGCACATAGAATTCAAAACCCAAGAATTACAGACCGTTGCTTTCAGTGGATTTGCTAAGATTTAAGTATGAAAGTTCAATTTATTTAATACTTGCTCATGAATAGTTATTAAAATAATCAATTCTGGATTACTTTATAGAAATGAGTACTCTATGAAAGAGTAATAATAATTAAAGATAGTCAATTCACTTATACATAGTGAGTAATTTAATAAAGTATACATTTGATACTGTATTTCCTTAATGAGTTTAAACTATATGGTCAATCAAAGATGGTTCTACTTCAAATTTACTCACAATTTTTAACTCTATATTAAGGAACAATTAGATATTTAAATGAATGATGTAAATTGTACTCACAATCCAGTATAATTCCTTAACAGTGTGTAAAGTCTTGTTTCAACCTTTTAATAGGAATTCTCTTCAAACTCAATTGTTTCTTGTGTCATACAAAATGGCTGACCCATATCTATGTGGGTGTGCCTATTTACATGTTGGGGTTTTAAAATAAACGGTCTTTGTCTCTGTAGCTTAAAGCAAACTGGTATAGATAATTGTTAAGAGATTTCTCCTGGCCACCAAAGCAAGTTTCAATTTTAAAACGTTATCATTTATTTTTTAAGCTTTCTTCCCTTCAATCTGTCAGGGTCATATTGTTTACTGTCAAACAGTCATACAGGTGTCTGGCTGTCTTCCAACAGTGAGGTAAAGTAAGGTTTTTTTTAATGGATTTCTGTGTTTTCTCTGCTAGCTTCTTGATAATGAATCAAACGCTGCAAAAAGTGTTTCGATTGTCACTTTTGCTAACTTAATTAATGCCTCAATTTCTTCATGAAATGGGTCACTTCTTCTGCAGCTTCATGAAATTTTGAGCAAAATAACATTGAAGGCAGTTGTCTTAAACAAACCTGCTGAAATAAGAGGCAAAAATGAATCCCAACTCCTCCCATTATTTGTTTAGCATCAGTGTTTTTTTTTGTCCCTTGTGCTTTACTTCAATCCAATGAGCTCCAAAAGGTTGTCACTTTCCTTTTCATAAAAGTCTACATGAATTCTTTGTAGAAGATGTCTTGACTCTGACTATGAAGGGATCTTTGGCAGTTTAGTTCCATAGGCTTTGCAGTTAATACACTGGATTACTGTTGATTCACTGGAGATCACTATCTGCACCAGACCAGTAACATAAAATAGATTTCATTCCAAATCTCTGTTCGACTGGCTAATACATTTCAGAGGTTAGTTAAGAGTCAACCGCATTGCTATCAGTCTGGAGTCATATAGAGGCCAGATTATGTAAGGATTGCAGATTTTCTTCCTTGAGGTGCTTTAGTGACCTAGTCAGGTTTTCAGGTGAGTTGACAATGGTTACATGGTCATCATTGTACCAGCTATTAATTCTAGATTTTTTGGAATTCAAAGTTCACCATCTGAGATTCCAGCCCACATCCCTGGAAATTTAGCCTGGAGCTCTGAACTACTAGTCCAGTAACATTACCATGATGCCACTGACTCCCATTTAATTGGACTTTCCCCGAATTTGTGAGTTTTGGAAAACTAAAACTAATGCATCAACTATGTTGTAGCCATTTCTTTTATGGCCCTAGGATGAAGTTGGTCAGGACTTAATCAGTTGCCACTTGCAGCTCCAACAACTTACTCAGTACCACCTCTCTTGTGATTGTAATTTTCCTGAGTCTCTCTCTCATCCATTTCCTGATTTATCACTACTTCTGAAATATCGTAGCTTCTGTACCTGTACCTTCTGTAATGAAGATACACGTGGCTCAGTGGTTAGCACTGCTGCCTCACAGCACCAGGTACCTGGGTTCTATTCCAGCCTCGGGCAACTGTCTGTGTGGAGTTTGCACATTCTCCCCGTGTCTGCGTGGGTTTCCTCCGGGTGCTCCAGTTTCCTCACACAGTCCAAAAATGTGCAGGTCAGGTGAATTGGCCATGCTCAATTGCACATAGTGTTAGGTCCATTAGTCAGAGGGAAATGGGTCTGGGTAGGTTACTCTTCGGAGGGTCAGTATGGACTTGTTGGGCCAAAGGGCCTGTTTCCACGCTGTAGGGAATCTAATCTAATCTAATATTGATGCAAATCACCTGCTCAATTCATCCAACTTTTCTTTCCATTATCAATTCACCAATACTCACTTTGTGACTTATGGTTTTTAAAAAAATATTTACAGAATCTCTTACTATCTGATTATTTATTTCTGGCTGGCTTTCTCACATATTCTAGTGTTGCCATCCTTGTTAATTTTTTAGCTTTTTTTTATATAGTGCATCCAACCTTCAGACCTGTCTCTGCACAATTATATGCTTTTTCTTTATAACTCTATAATTTTCAAGTTAACCACAGATATATCAGTCCCTTGGATATTTTTCTTACTGATTGGAATGGATGTATGATTAGATTAGATTAGATTAGATTAGATTACTTACAGTGTGGAAACAGGCCCTTCGGCCCAACAAGTCCACACCGACCCGCCGAAGCGTAACCCACCCATACCCCTACATTTACCTCTTAACCCAACACTACGGGCAATTTAGCATGGCCAATTCACCTGACTTGCACATCTTTGGAGTGTGGGAGGAAACCGGAGCACCCGGAGGAAACCCACGCAGACACGGGGAGAACGTGCAAACTCCACACAGTCAGTCGCCTGAGGCGGGAATTGAACCCGGGTCTCTGGCGCTGCGAGGCAGCAGTGCTAACCACTGTGCCACCGTGCCGCCCATAGATGTATTCGATCTATTCTGAAAAAGTTCCTCAAATGTTTGTCACTGCATTTTACTAACCTGTCCTTTAACCTGGTGTGACAGTGCTGTCGCTTTAAAAATGTTATTTTGTCTTTGGGATTTTTGAAGAGAGGTCATAAAGGCAGATATGCTGGAGTGTCTAGTTTAACAATGAAAGGGGATCGGCCAGTTCTCCCACTTCAGGGTTTTTTTTCTAGTTTGTTGCATCTTGTAACCCCTTCGCCTATCGCCGTCACCACGCCCAACCCCGCCCCCACGCCGATCCCCGTCCCTGCCCTCAGACCTAACCCCGCCCCCACACCCACCTCCAGCCCCACTCCCAGCTCCAGTCCCACACCAGGTCCTAGCTCCCCGCCCTGCCGTGTTTTCACTATCCCTCCAGACCTACCCCTCTCTGAGGATGAAAGATCAGTCCTCAGCAGAGGCCTCACCTTCATTCCCCTACGCTCCCGGATTAATGAATTCAACACGCGGCGTGACATCGAACAATTCTTCCGCCGCCTTCGCCTCCGTGCCCACTTCTTTAACCAAGATTCCCGCCCACCCTCTGACGACCCCTTCTCCCACCTCCAACACACCCCATCCACCTGGACACCCCGTGCTGGCCTCCTACCTGCCCTCGACCTCTTCATAGCCAACTGCCGCCGCGATATTAACCGCCACCTGAACTCCCCCACCCCTCCCACCCACTCCAACCTCTCACCCTCGGAAAGCGCAGCCCTCTACTCACTCCGTTGCAACCCCAACCTCACCATCAAACCAGCAGACAAGGGAGGCGCGGTAGTAGTTTGGCGCACCGACCTCTACACCGCTGAGGCCAAACGCCAGCTCGCAGATACCTCCTCCTACTGCCCCCTTGACCATGACCCCACCTCCCACCACCAAACCATCATCTCCCAGACCGTCCATAACCTCATCACCTCAGGGGACCTCCCATCCACCGCCTCCAACCTCATAGTCCCACAACCCCACACCTCCCGCTTCTACCTCCTGCCCAAAATCCACAAACCTGACTGCCCCGGCCGACCCATTGTCTCCGCCTGCTCCTGCCCCACCGAACCCGTCTCTGCATACCTCGACACTGTCCTGTCCCCCTTAGTCCAAGAACTCCCCACCTAAGTTCGGGACACCACCCATGCCCTCCACCTGCTCCATGATTTTCGCTTCCCCGGTCCCCAACGCCTTATTTTCACCATGGACATCCAGTCCCTGTACACCTCCATCCCCCATCACGAAGGACTCAAAGCCCTCCGCTTCTTTCTTTCCCGCCGTACCGACCAGTACCCTTCCACTGACACCCTCCTTCGACTGACTGAACTGGTCCTCACCCTGAACAACTTCTCTTTCCAATCCTCCCACTTCCTCCAAACGAAAGGAGTAGCCATGGGCACCCGCATGGGCCCCAGCTATGCCTGCTTCTTCGTAGGATATGTGGAACAATCCATCTTCCGCAACTACACTGGCCCCACCCCCACCTTTTCCTCCGCTACATCGATGACTGTATCGGCGCCGCCTCGTGCTCCCACGAGGAAGTTGAACAGTTCATCCACTTCACCAACACCTTCCACCCCGACCTCAAATTCACCTGGACAGTCTCAGATTCCTCCCTCCCCTTCCTCGACCTTTCTATTTCTATCTCAGGCAACCGAATCAACACGGACATCTACTACAAACCGACTGACTCCCACAGCTACCTGGACTACACCTCCTCCCATCCTGCCCCCTGTAAAAACGCCATCCCATTCTCCCAATTCCTTCGACTCCGCCGCATCTGCTCCCAGGAGGACCAGTTCCAAAAACGCACAACCCAGATGGCGTCCTTCTTCAAGGACCGCAATTTCCCCCCCGACGTGGTCGACGATGCCCTCCACCGCATCTCCTCCACTTCCCGCTCCTCCGCCCTTGAACCCCGCCCCTCCAACCGCCACCAGGACAGAACCCCACTGGTCCTCACCTACCACCCCACCAATCTCCATGTACAGCGCATCATCCGCCGTCATTTCCACTACCTCCAAACGGACCCCACCACCAAGGATATATTTCCCTCCCCTGCCCTATCAGCATTCCGTAAAGACCACTCCCTCCGTGACTCCCCCGTCAGATCCACACCCCCCACCAACCCAACCTCCACTCCCGGCACCTTCCCCTGCAACCGCAGGAGGTGCAAGACTTGCGCCCACACCTCCCCCCTCACCTCCCTCCAAGGCCCCAAAGGAAACTTCCATATCCGCCACAGATTCACCTGCACCTCCACACACATCATCTATTGCATCCTCTGCACCCGATGTGGCCTCCTCTATATTGGGGAGACAGGCCGGCTACTTGCGGAGCGTTTCAGAGAACACCTCTGCGACACCCGGACCAACCAACCCAACCACCCTGTAGCTCAACATTTCAATTCCCCCTCCCACTCCACCAAGGATATGCAGGTCTTTGGACTCCTCCATCGTCAGACCACAACAAAACGATGGTTGGAGGAAGAACGCCTCATCTTCCGGCTAGGAACCCTCCAACCACAAGGGATGAACTCGGATTTCACCAGTTTCCTCATTTCCCCTCCCCCCACCCTGTCTCAGTCAAATCCATCAAATTCAGCACCGCCTTCTTAACCTGAGATCTTCTTCCCGACCTCTCCGCCCCCACCCCACTCCGGCCTATCACCCTCACCTTGACCTCCCTCCACCTATCACATTTCCGACGCCCCTCCCCCAAGTCCCTCCTCCCTACCTTTTATCTTAGCCTGCTGGACAAACTTTCCCCATTCCTGAAGAAGGGCTTATGCCCGAAACATCGATTCTCCTGTTCCCTGGATGCTGTCTGACCTGCTGCGCTTTTCCAGCAACACATTTCCAGCTCTGCATCTTGTAACAGTCAAACGGTGTGAAAGTCCAGGGAAGTTGCAAGCTTCAGTAAAGATTTCCTCTGACTTGCTTTTGAAATCTCTCTCTGGAAGTTGTTCCCTCCTGCCTGTACGAATCTGTGTTGAAATTACCTTTTTGCCAAAGAATGTGTTTAAGGGACGTTACTGTATTGGAATAGTTAATTGGTAATGGTTACTGTATTGGTTTGGTTATGTTTTATGTTCTTATACAGGGAGAAAGCGGGAGAATGGGGTTGAGAGACTTATCAGCCATGATTGAAAGGCAGAGCAATGGACTCAATGACCTAACTTCTGCTCCTATGGTCTTATGGTTTTAAGATCTTCAGTAAAGTCATTTGAAATTGCACTTTCTTTTATTTGTGTTCCAACTGTAGTGTTTAAATAAATTCGGTTTTGCTTAAAACCACGTGGTTTAGCCAGTTGCATCACACCTGAAACACCCACCTCATATCTGCCTTTAAAATAAGAAAGGTTATGGGCCTAGGCTACCTTCTTACTCTTTTGAGGAGGTCTGGCCTGGCCCATAACACTAGTTTGGTAGTTAAGTTTAGTTTTAGATTTCTAGGTTTAGGTTTTAGACTGTTCTGCTTTCATGCCTTTATAATTATCTTTATTTAAGTTGTTAAAAAAAAACAAATTATGGCGAGAGATACCTTCACTATGACATCACTAATTGATCCTATATCATTGCGCAATGCCAGGGCAGTATAGCCTGCTCTCTAGTTGGCTCCTGTTGGCATAATTTTATTTATTTATTTATTTGTGGGATGTGGGCATTGCTGGCTGGCCAGCATTTATTGCCTATCCCTAGTTGCCCTTGAGAAGGTGGCAGTGAGCTGCCTTTTGAACTGCTGCAGTCCACCTGCTGTGGGTTGACCCACAATGCTATTAGTGAGGGAATTCCAGGATTTTGGGCATTGGTAATGGAGGGAATGGATGCTTGTGGATATAGTACAAATCAGGCAGCGCTGCTTTGTCCTGGGATGGTGTCAAGTTTCTTGAGTTTTGTTGTGGCTCCACTCATCCAGACAAGTGGGGAATATTCCATCACACTCCTGACTTATGGATTGGCTTTGAGGAGTCAAGAGGTGTGTTACTCACTGCAGTATTTTTAACTTCTCACCTGCTCTTCTGGCTGCTATGTTTATGTGGTGAGTCCAGTTAAATTTCTGGTCAATGATAACCCCCAGGATGTTCATATTGGGGGATTCAGTGATGGTAACACTTTTGAATGTCAAGGGGTGGTGGTTAGATTATCTTGGTGATGGTCATTTTTGTGGCATTCATGTTACTTGGCACTTGTCAGCCCATGTCTGAATATTGCCTAGATCTTGTTGTATTTGCACATGGGACTGCTTCTGTATCTGAGGAGCTGTGAATTGTGCAATCATTGGCAAACATCCCCACTTTTGACCTTATGATGGAGGAAAGGTCGTAGGGGAAGTAGCAGAAGGTGGTTTGGCCGAGGACACTGCCCTGAGGAACTCCTGCAGAGATGTCCTAAAGCTGAGATGACTGACCTCCAACAACCACGGCCATCTTCTGAATTCAGAAATTACTCTAATCATTGGAGAGTTTGCTTCCTGATGCTCATTGATTCCAGTTCTGCTAGGGGCTCCTTGGTGCCACAATCAGTCGAATGCAAGCTTGATGTCAAGGGCTGTCCCTCTTGCCTCACCTCTGGACGTAAGCTGTTTTGTCCATGTTTGAACTAAAGTTGTAATGAGCTCAGGAGTTGAATGGCCCAGTCGGAACCTAAACCGGGCATCACTGGGTTATTGTTGAATGAGTGCTGCTTGATAGCACTGCTGATAACATCTTCCATCACTTTTCTGATGATCAAGAGTAGACTGATGGGGTAGTGTTGGATTTGTCCTGCTTTTTATTTACAGGACATACTTGGGCAATGTTTCACATTGTCGGTTAGATCCCAGTGTTGTAACTGTACTGGAACAGCTTGGATGGGGAGTGGCAACTTCCAGAGCACAAGGCTTCAGGACTATTGCTGGATTGTTTTCAGGGCCTGTAACCTTTACAGTATTCAGGATCTCTAAGAAACTTCCTGAAAATATTCCTTATCTGAGCCACCTTTGTCCATCAGAGTTCTTCCATTGATATATATGTTAAAATCTCTTATGATTATTTCTGAGGCTTTATGACAAGTTCTGTTTTTCTTTCCTTTTTGTTCCACCGCCTACCATGCCTCTATTGTTAGGGAGCCTGCACATCACTCCCACAAGTAGTGTCATAATTTCTCATTTGAAACTTTATTGCTGGAACAGCACAGCAGGTCAGGCAGCATCCAGGGAACAGGAGATTCGACGTTTCGGGCACAGGCCCTTCTTCAGGAACCTGTGCCCGAAACGTCGAATCTCCTGTTCCCTGGATGCTGCCTGACCTGCTGTGCTGTTCCAGCAATAAAGTTTCAACTTTGATCTCCAGCATCTGCAGACCTCACTTTCTCCTCATAATTTCTCATATCTACTCAAACCATTTCTCTGTCCTGGTGTCCTGAACTTGGGTCATCGCTTTCTATTTTGCTAATATCATCATCAGTAAGTAACAGGATTACCGCTCCACCCTATCCTCGCTTCAATATTCAGGTACCAAACTAGGCCATCCTGCCGCATTGACTCTGTGATAGTCATTGGATTGTACTTATTTACTTTCATTTGCACCTTTCAGTAATTGTTTTGTTTTCAATATTGCACGCATTCAGATTATTATCCACTGGTTTACTCTTAGATATGCGCTCTCTACTCCTTCCTGGTACAGTGTTTTTATTATTTCCCATATTAAGACTTTTCTTTCCTGTCCTGTCTTTGTTTTTTGATTTACCTCAATTTCCTAAATTTGATCCCTCACTGATTGGCTTTCATATCTATTATTTCTGTGATACAGAAGACAGAAGCATACACATGTATTAGTGAGAATGTGGGTCCCTGTGGGTACCAAACTCTGAACCATTAGCACTGGCTATCCTGGAAGCTCGAACTGTGAAAGGATTGTGCTGACTGAACTGTGACTGAATTGGAAGGGAATATTAAACACAACAATGTAACAGAAAAAAAAATTACAGACTTGAAACCTGAATGACAATGTGGAGCTGCAGAGACTGCATTCCAACACATTCCATTACCATTTTAATGAGACTTCTAGCTAGAGGTATCTTTCAGTTAACAGGGCCTCCAATGGGCAGCTGATTATTGGCATAAATGAAAAAGATCACAGGCTGGATGTTTTGAAAGTTCATAGTGACCTCCAGGTGACATGAAGCAATATAAAGCTGAAGAACATGTCATCTGTTCTTGTTCATGTCTCACAGTTGAAACTGAATAAAGTCTCATGGAACACCCACAGGCATATGATTTGCATGTAACCACTTCAGGGAGAATACATAAAATATTACAAAGCACAGCAATGTTTTACCAATCAGGAATATGCATGATAACATCACATGTGCATTCCTAAGGTTGCTAGTTCTGCCATAACCAGACCTTCTATCTTGAAAGTTAAAAGTTGCCAGAGTCCAGGAGGACTACAAGCTGTTCTCTCGCTAGAGAAATGATCAGTGGTGAATTTGACCAGAGGTTAACCAGGTGGGAAGTGATGTTAGGGTCGTAGGGTTAAACCCACGCTGTCGGCATCACTCTACATTTCCAACCAGCCATCCAGACGACTGAGCCTGACAACTCCCGAAGTGTTAGGGCCACTCCACTGAGATTTGAATTATTAGATTAATTTACTTACTGTGTGGAAACAGGCCCTTCAGCCCAACAAGTCCACACCGACCCTCCGAAGAGTAACCCACCCAGACCCATTCCCCTACACCTAACACTATGGGCAATTTAGCATGGCCAATTCACCTAACCTGCACATTTGTGGACTGTGGGAGGAAACCGCAGCACCCGGAGGAAACCCACGCAGACACAGGGAGAACGTGCAAACTCCACACAGACAGTCGCCTGAGGCGGGAATTGAACCCAAGTCTCTGGCTCTGTCAGGCAGCAGTGCTAACCACTGTGCCACTGTGCCGCCCATAAATGCGTCTGTGTAAATATTACTCTCTTCCTGATGATGTGAATATTTTAGATTGGAGAGAGTTTTAACACGTTCAGTTAGAGCATCTACAGTCAGGATTTGTATGTTAGGCACTAAGAATCTGCCTGGAAATGTGTTGCTGGAAAAGCGCAGCAGGTCAGGCAGCATCCAGGGAACAGGAAAATCGCGTTTCGGGCATAAGCCCTTCTTCAGGAATCTGCCATGAGCCCTTCATACCCAAATTTTAATCATTGCCAATGGAAAATGAAGAAGAAAATCAATGAGTTGGACAAGGATCAGAACGCTGGTCAAAAAGGAAGACTCCAAATTACTAAATTTCATTAAAATCTGCCATGCTGCATAAACAGACCAGGCTGAACATTTGGACGGCATTACATGAACACATAGTGAGCCTGTTTTGAGATTAATACTCCAGAGACACAAATTTAAATCCCATAATAGCACCTTGGAAGTTAAAACTCAATTCATTAATAAAGCTGGAATGAAAAGCTCGTCTCTGTAATGGTAACAATGGTCTCAATCTTGAATGTTCTAGCTAAGCATAAGCTGCATTGAGGATTTTGAAGGATTTCTCAGTGCAAGTGAGCCTTGTCAGCCTGTTTTCAAAAATTCAACACATTAACCATCTACTCTATCCCAATAGCATCTCCCTCATTCAATTCTGACTTTATCTTACCATGCGCCATTCCCAGAATAACTCGCCACTCAGCTGATATCCACTGAAAGACCAGCATTCCTTGTGACAGTGTCATTTTAGGAGGGTCATGGTCCATCTGGAAGAGAGTTGACAATTCAACATGGCCCCCTATCAGCAATGTCATTACCAACCACAAAACCATAGCACATAGCTGGCATGACTCACGCTCCCTCATCCATACACCAGCACTCTCTTATCCTAATACCGTCTAACCACCAAGATGCACCGTTTCCTGCCCTCAGATATATCCCATCACAACAACTTCTAAGTCAGTATAATCCTGTCCCCAATGCCTACTGGAGACCTACATCTACTCATTGTCCAGTTGGGGAAGGTTCAGAAGAGATTCACCAGGATGTTGCTGGGAATGGGGCGTTTGAGTTATAAGGAGAAGCTGGATAGACAGGGACTGTCTTCGCTAGAGTGTAAAAGGTTGAGGAGTGACCTTATAGAGGTTTATAAAATCATGAAGGTGAATGGCACCTTAGGGTAAAGGATTTCAAGACTAGGGGGACTATTTTTAAGGTGAGAGGAGCAAGGTTCTAAAGGTGAAGAGCAATCTTTTTCCACAGAGATGGGTTCGTGTGTGGAATAAACTTCCAGAGGAATTGATGGATGCAGATGCAGTTCGAACATTTAAAAGACCGTCAGGTAAGTACATGAATAACAAACGTTTGGAGGAATATAGACCAAGCGTAGGCAGGTGGGACCAGATTCATTTGGGATTATGGTCGACATGGACTGGTTTGACCAAAGGGTCTTTTTCTGTTTGACTCTATGACTCTATAAACATGAGGTTTTTTTTAACTGAAAGGAAACGGGAACTAAAATAAAGTCAAAAGAGCTGAAACTCATCCCTTAACGTCAACACGTTTTCAGCATCATAAAAAATAATTTTCAGCCAGCTGCAGCCAGCTGTATTTTACTGGGGCAGGTCCTGTCTGATTTGTGCCCAGAACAGGTGAACTCTCTAATGGACAAGGAGAGTTTCCTCCTCGTCAAAGTCCTCCTCCTTGGAAGAGTGTTCCCATTCCTCAGCAGGGAGAAAGTGAGGACTGCAGATGCTGGAGATCAGAGTCGAGAGTGTGTAGCTGAGAAAGCACAGCAGGTCAGGCAGCATCTGAGGAGCAGGAGAATCGACATTTCAGGCATAAGCCGTTCATTAGGGATGAGTCTTGTGGGTCAGGGCTGAGAGATAATTGGGAGGGGGTTGGGGTGGGTAGCTGCAAAAGTGATAGATGGATGAAGATGAGGGAGAAGGTGATAGGTCAGAGGGGGCAGTGATGGATGGGTCCAGAGGGCGGTGCCGAGTTAGAGGCTTGAGACTGGGATAATGTGGGGGGAGAGGAAATGGGGAAACTGTTGAAATCCACATTTATCCTGTGTGGTTGCAGGATCCCAAAGCGGAATATGAGGCATTCCTCTTCCAGGCGTTGGGTGGTAACGGTTTGGCGGTGGAGGAGGCCCAAGACCTGCATGTCCTTGACGGAGCGGGAGGTAGGGTGGGAGGAGGTGTAGTCTAGGTAGCTTTGGGAGTCAGGTGGGCTTGTAGTAAATGTCTGTGGTTAGTCTGTCCCCAGAGACGGTGATGGAGAGGTCCAGGAAGGGGAGGGAGGTTGCCAAGATGGTCCAGGTGAATTTGAGGTCAGGGTGGAAGGTGTTGGTAAAGTTGATGAACTGTTCGCTGATACAGTCATTGATGTAGCGGAGCAAGAGGTGGGGTTGTGGCGCCAGTGTAACTGCAAAAGATGGACAGTTCCACATGTCCAACAAACAGACAGGCAGAGCTGGGTCCCATTTGGGTGCCCATGGCTACCCCTTTAGTTTGGAGGAAGTGGGAGGATTCGAACGAGAAGTTATTGAGGGTGAGGACCAGTACAGCCAGGCGGATGACGATGTCGGTGGAAGGGTATTGGTTGGGATGACGTGAGAGGGTTTGGAAACCTTCGTTGTGGCAGATCGATGTGTACAGGGACTGGATGTCCATAGTGAAGATGAGGCGTTGGGGGTCGGGGAAATGAAAATCTTGGAGGAGGTGAAGGGCATGGGTGGTGTCACGAATGTAGAGGGGGGAGTACCTAGACTAAGGGGAACAGGACGGTGTCAAGGTAGGAAGAGATGAGTTCCGACTCCCACAGCTACCTAGACTACACGTCCTCCCACCCTACCTCCTGTAAAAATGCCATCCCTTAATCCCAATTCCTCCGCCTCCACTGAATCTGTTCTCAGGATGACCAATTCCACCTCAGAAAGTCCCAGATGGCTTCCTTCTTCCATGATTCCAACTTCCCTTCCCACGTGGTTGGCAATGCCCTCCAGCGTATCTCCTCCACTTCATGCACCACTGCCCTTGAACTCCACTCGTCCCAACACAACAAGGACAGAACCCCCCCCCCCTCACCTTCTACCCCACCAACGTCCGCATACATCGCATCATCCTCCGCTACCTCCACTACCTCCAAACGGACACCACCCTTAAAGATATATTTCCCTCTCTACCCCTATCGGCATTCCGGAGAGACCATTCCCTCCATGACTCCCTCATCAGGTCCACACACCCCCCCCCACCCCCCTGCCCCCACCAGCCCACACCTCACTCTTGGCACCTTTCCCTGCCACCTGCGCCCACACCACTCCCCTCACTTCCGTCCAAGGCGCCAAGGGATCCTTCCTCATCCATCAGACATTTACCTGTACCTCGACCAATGTCGTCTACTGCATCCATTGCACTTGGTGTGGTCTCCTCTACATCGGGGAGACAGGACGCTTTCTTGCAGATCATTTCAGAGAACATTTCTGGGACACCCACACCCACCAACCCCACCGCCCTGTGGCTGAACACTTCAACTCCCCATCCCGCTCCGTCAAGTACATGCAGGCCCTGGGCCTCCTCCTCCGTCAAACAGTTACCACCCAACACCTGGAGGAGGAATACCTCATATCCTGCTTTGGGACCCTGCAACCACACAGGATAAATGTGGATTTCAACAGCTTCTTCATTTCCCCTCCTGCCACATTATCCTAGACCCAAGCCTCCAAATCGGCACCACCCTCCCGACCTGTCCATCACTCCCCCTTCTGACCTATCACCTTCTCCCTCACCTTCATCCACCTATCGCTTTCCCAGCTACCTTCCCCCCAGCCTCATCCCCCTCCGATTTATCTCTCAGCCCCCAGCCCACAAGCCTTATTCCTGATGAAGGGCTTATGCCGAAATGTCAATTCTCCTGCTCCTTGGATGCTGCCTGACCTGCTGTGCTTTTCCAGCTACACACTCTCGACTCTCTTTCCCCAGCACCACTGTATCCAGCAAACATGCCTTGTTGCCTGCACAGCATACCAGGATGATGCAGTACACTCTGTCCATCTATATGGAGGACCCAACCACCTACCCCCACCCCAGTCTTCCCCCACCAGGTCCATGCAGAGGAACAATATCTACAGCAACCCCACCACCTGCTCCACCATAGTCCTATTTGAAGCATGGGTAGCATTACATCTCTGTCCACTTCAGTCAGGGTTGTACAGTGTTGGCATGAGTTGTGGTTACATGTGGGTAGTGCCTATCCCCAAATGCCAGCCTTGTAAGGCATCTGGACCTCAGAAGGGTTCAGGGCAGTGCTCCAGGATGTAGGATTCTCTGCAGCTGCCAGGGTAATGGGCACACACCCCTCCTGGAATTGGTAACAATGATCACAGAACTCCTGTTAATGAATTCCACAGTGTTGTAATATAGCCCTCTCCGTCCCATGTGTGTCCATTTGAGCAGAGTGCTGAACACTGTGCAATCATCAGTGAATATTCCCAGTTTTGACATTATAATGGAGGGATGAATCACCCTAACCAACGATTGCTCCTGGAGTTACCCCAGAGAAATAAAGCATGGCCGTTTTAGGAATGACTCTGGTGGTTCCCCATTCACACAACCATTCCTAAGACATCCTGCTGCAATTCTCACAGCATCCTCGATTCAAGATGTGACAAGTGGGATCGCTCTACACTGAGCAGCCATTTGTAGTTCTGTAACCGACGCTGGAGCATTCAGTTCTGCTTCTGCGCTAGCCCCTCCAGGGATGACTGTGGAAGGTGAAGTTCCCAAATGGGGAGTTACATTGACAAGTGCACTGCCTTTCCCGACTGCTAGTACTACAGGAAAGGCTGATGCAATGGCCCTTATGGATTCTGGATCCAACAAAGAGATTTGGGAGGATGTGAGTTAGGAAGGTTTGGTCCACCTGCAGTATGAGGGGTGTGGGGTTTGGGATTGGAATTGCAGGTGGGTAGGATGGAAAAGGGCTCCTTTATTCTTAGGAGAGCGTGCTCCCAAAGGGCACTTTTCAAAAACAGTAATTGGCTTTCTACCCCCGTTTCAAAAACATTCAAATAAAAGGGATGTCCACTCATGCCAGACTGACCTTGCCACTATTCTCTGGTCTGGGCAGTATGATATTGGGGCCACTGAGCTTTTGATGGCTCAGTTGACACCTAATGGTGTATATACATATTCCTATATTGGCACCTCAGTCACCCACCCTTCAGATTCCTGGGGTGAGCCCAGGAGTGGGTGGGAAGGTGGTAGAATGGGCCCACACCCTATTTTACATCACACACCCTCCTCCCCACCCTAGTGGCGAAAACCAGCTGAGGATGTAATAACCAGCCCATTAACTCTGCTTCTCTCTGCGCAAATGGTGCCAAAGCCTGCGAAGCATTTCCAGAAACGTCTGTTTTCGTTTCAGATCTGCAGAATCTATGGCATTTCGCTTTAGGGTAGATGCCAGTGTTGCAGCTGGAACTGTTTGGCTGGGGATACAAACATCTCTTGGCATACGATTTCAGTGCTATGGCTGGCGCGTTGTCAAGATGCAAATCCTTTGCAGTGTCCACTACCAGAGAAACATAGAAAGATAGAAACCAGAAGCAGAAGTAGGCTCTTCAGCCCTTCGAGCCTGTTCCACCTTTCAACGTCATCATGGCTGACCACCCAACTCAGTATTTAACCTGTTCCTATTTTCTCTGTGTACGTTTTGATCCCTGTTGCCCTAAGTACTATATCCATCTCCTTCTTAAAACCATTCAATGTTTTGACTCAACTGTTTTCTGTGGCTCACTGCTCTCTGGGAGAAGAAATTTCTGTTCATCACCAGTCCCTAAACACAGATATAGGGTAGGCCATACCTACCCCATAACTAGATCTGGACTGTGACCCTCTGGTTCTGGATTCCCTGGTCATTGAGAACATCCTTCCTGCATTTTAGATTAGATTACTTACAGTTTGGAAACAGGCCCGTCGGCCCAACAAGTTCACACTGACCCTCCGAAGTGCAACCCACCCAGACCCATTCCCCTACATTTACACCTTCACCTAACATTACAGGCAATTGAGCATGGCCAATTCACCCAACCTGCACATCTTTGGACTGTAGAAGGAAACCGGAGCACCCAGAGGAAACCCATACAGACACGGGGAGAATGTGCAAATTCCACACAGACAATTGCCCGAGGTGGGAATTGAACCCGGGTCTCTGGTGCTGTAAGGCAGCAGTGCTAACCACTGTGCCACCATGCCTGTTAGAATATTATAAGTTCCAATAAGATCCCCCCACCCCCACCCCGCCACCTCCCCACCTCATTATTCTAAACTCCAGTAAATGTAATACTGACCTACACAGTCTCTCTTTACACATCAGTCTTGGCCTCCCAGGAATCAGGCTGGTAAACCTTCATTGCACTTGCTCCATAGCCAGAACATCCTTCCTCAGGTGAGGAAACCAAACTGCACACAGTACCCCTGGTGTCGTCTCACGAGGACCTATACAATTGCAGTAACATGTCCTTGCCCTGTACTTGAAGGCTAGAATACCATCTCCATTCTTCACTACCTACTGCACTTTAACGATTTCCCGATTTTATATTGGTGAATCGAATTGTGAATCGAATTTCATAAACATTGACATCAGTGATGCTGGAGACCACTGGAGATGGCTGAAATGGATTATCCACTTAGAACATCTGACTGAAATGCTTCAGCCTTATCTTTTGCACTGATGTTTTGTGGAATCTTGAGGATTGGAATTTTTGTGGAGCTCCTTCTCCAGTGAGTTGTCTTCCATAATTAGTGGTCCAGCAAGACAACAGAACATGGATCTGATCTGTTATTTATGGGCTTGGTTAGCTCTGTCTATCCTTTGCAGATTATGTTGCTTGGCACACAAGTAGTCCTGTTTTGGTAGCTTCGCCAGGGTATCACCATATTTTTAGGAATGCTTCTGTACTCCTGGCGCGCCCTCCTGGCATACACTCCTGCAGCATTGTGGGTAACGGCTGAGAGGGGGACATGCCAGGGGCATCATGATGCCTCTGCTGCTGATGGCCCACAGCGTCTCTAAGATGCACAGTCTCAATTGTCTGAATTGCTTTACCTCTATCCTATTTGGGATGGAGGTAGCAGGATAGAACACAAAGGAGGGAGGTGCACTAATTATGAATATGGGTCATTGTCTCCACAAAGGACTCTGCGTTGGTCACTCTTCCTGCTACTGTAATGGACAGTTACAGCTGTGACAGGTGAGGTTGGGATCAAGTCAGTTTCACCCTTGTGTAGGTTAGAATCCCGACAGGTTTATCTAGTGCACCAAAACCCTTCATTAATTTTGAAAATCTCTTTATCAGCTTATCTTTTCAAAGGAGAAGAAATCAGCTTCTTCATCTTTCCATAACAGTTAAACCGTCCATCCTGGTGTAATTCTAACTTAAGGAAAAAATAAATAAGAGTTCGCTGTATAAAAACCATTCTTATCACATGCCCTTATTGTGTCCTCTGAGGACGCTGTCAATTATTCATGTATCACCTGCCCTTTATTTTTCCCCCTATTTCCCCCACACCACTGCCTAACAGTGGTCGTGCCTATATTTTCCCCAGCACCCATGCCATGTGTGTGCAGGTGTGAGATACAGTGAAGAACAACAAGTGTGTAAATCTTTATTTATATTCCACCACCACGAAGAAAGGATTATCTGCCTTTTTTTTCTTTTTATCTTTAAACAGAGGAAATTCTAAATTCTAATTTTCTTTTTCTTCTTACCCCTACACTACTGCCTAGTTGCGGTACTGCTTATCTGCCTTTTACTGGTGGCTTCTGTGTAAATTCTCTATAATAGGCAGTTAATTGATCAATGTTTGGTGAAGAATGAATATTGATACCCTGTACTAACTGCCCTTAACTGTCTCATCACCTCAGAACTTGGATCAGAAGCCAAGACACAGTTGGCAGGATGGATGACGTGTGTGGTACCCCAATGTGGCTGGGCTGTTGGAATGATTTTTTGACTTATGCCATTATACAGAGCACCAACGCCTCCTTGACTGATTAAGATATTTTTCATTGTTAGACTTCAGACTGTACTGGAGCTTCTAAAGGTGAGTGAACTTATGTTTCTGATCAGCTGGACACTTGAGTGAGACTGTTTCCTCGTTGTTTATTAAAATCAATCACAGCACCTGAAAGTTCACATTGCCCGTCCTTAGCTTCTGAAGCTGATCTTCTTCATCCAACGGAACCATCAGAAAGTGTTGATTGATACCAAAGAAGGCATCGGATTTCCGTACTCAAAGGACGCTTGTGAATTACTTTGGAATTTAACAACAGTAGTAAAGCTTCTTTTGTGCTTCCAGGTTTTTGAAACGGGATTCAGAATCTTAAGGAGTCATTGGTGAGATTTTAACTCACGTTGCTCTAGAATATTTGTCCTGGCTTCTGATTGCCTAGTGCAATATTGCATCCACATTTTGTTCAGAACCAATTCTTTTCGAGTCATAGCTGTGGGATATTCATTTTTTTAATTTCAAAAATATACTTATTACACAAAAATATCTTTCTATACATACATAGTAACTAGGGCAGTTCAGTTCTGTGCAGTGTTTGCATATTAAGAGCCAACAAACATTGGAGTTTGACTCCCTGACAGTTCCAACAACCCAAAGACATTTCTTACTTATGCAATGTATTATTTACATATATTTGATGCATCGGGAGGGTCCAATACCTCCATCGCACTTTGGCAGAAAGACCTTAGTTGGTGGCCTTTCCCCACTACGCCTTGGCAGCAGCTGCCCCAAGCTTCAGTGCGTCCCTCAATACATAGTCCTGGGACCTTGGAAGGTTTAAGTCTGCAACACTCAGTCAAGGTCAGCTCCTTGCTCTGGAAGTTTCAGGCAGACAAAGAGTGCTTTTCACCAAATTGATGGTCCTCCAGGCGCAGTCAATGTTTGTTTTGGTGCATGCACCGGGGAACAGCCTGTGGAGCACAGAGTCCTGCGTCACAGAGCTACTCCAGGAGAACCTCGGCGAAAACCATTTCATCTCTTTCCAGACTTTCTTTGCAAGGCACATTCCAGAAGATGTGTGACAGTCTCTAAACCACTTCTGCAGCCACTTCTAGGCCAGCATGTGATGCAGCAGAGATATACAAGAATAATCTCACAGCTTGTGCCCTTCTCACCACCAGCCAAGCAATGACATTGTGCCTGTTAGAAAGTCCTGGTGATAAGGAATTCTGCCAAATAACTTTGACAGTCTGTCAGGGAACAACCCGACTGGATCCACCCTCACCTTGTGCCGCAGGATCCTGAGGACGCTTAGCACTAACCACCTCCTGATGGACTTGTGATTAAAGTCTTTGCAAATTGCTTTGCAAATTTCTCTGCGATGTACAGATGATAAGGAATGGTCCCATGACTTGGAGCATTCCACAGCAATGAAGCCAGTCTGATCCTTCACAACACCGGGGACAGGTAGAACCTCAGTATGTCGTGGCACTTGGTGTTGAGGGTCTATGCACAGCTTGATGTGGCTACATACAAAGGTGGCCATCAGGGCAAGAGCAAGGTTGGGTACATTCATCCCCACCTTATCCAGAGTTTTGTTCATGGTCCTGTGGACACGGTCCAGCTCAGATCTCCAGATGAAGTAGAAGATGGGTCAGGTGACTGCAATGTTGCAGGTTCTGGGAGAGTATCTCACAACTCAAGACCAGGTTTTTACCCGCAGAATGAGAGAGAGGTGATGATACCATTCCTCATGGATTAGGACATGCTACCTGCCAGAAGCATACTACCGTACACTTACAGCAGGTCCTGGCCAATCAAGTCCCACAGAGCTGAATACAACTTGACCGGTAAGCCATCACTTCCGGAAATTTTATTCTTTTCTAAGGGCTCAAGGGGCTTGGACAACTCATCCAGAAGTAATGGCTGCTCCTGCCTCTCCTGTATACTGTAATCCAAGACCTCTATGATAGATGACAGGAACAATTGTGAAGCCACGCTATCTACGGCCTTCATGTCATACAGTCCGGCAGAAAAGGATTTGCTGATCCTCAGGATGTCAGACTGAGATGATGTTACCAAGTTGTCTTCGTCTGCTGAGCACCTTCTGGAAGAAGAATCCCAAGCATTTCTCACGGTGCGGACCCTGGCCCTGAAGATTATCTTGGAGGGTTCTGAGGCAAAGAGCGAGGCTTGCTGACTTTTCACCTCCTGGAGGTCCTCCATGACATCGAGCCCCATTGTCTGCAGCAGGAGTAAGTTCCGTATTCCTTTTTGGAGTTTGGACAGTTTTCATAGAATCCATAGAATTCCTACAGTGTGGAAGCAGGCCATTCAGCCCATCGAGTCCACACTGACCCTCCAAAGTGCATTCCACCCAGTCCCACTTCCCTACCTTATCCCTGCATCCCATGGCTAATCCACCTAGCCTGCATATCTCTGGACACTATGGGCAATTTAGCATGGCCAATCCGCCTGACCTGCACATCTTCGGACTGTAGGAGGAAACTGGAGCACCCGGAGAACATCCACATTCCACACAGTGGCCAGAGGTTGGAATTGAACCAAGGTCCCTGGTACTATCAGGCAGCCATGCTAACCACTGAGTCACCATGCTGCCCTGTCTTTCTCTTGTCTTCTGAACACCTTTGAGGATAAAGAACCTTTTGATGTCTCGCCTGACTGTTTCCCAGAAATCCGCTGGAGACTCAAAGAGAGGCTTCACAGTTCTCTTACCTGTGTCATCCCTTTTGAGCTTCTCAACATTTTCTGGAGTTAACAGTTTCATTTGCAGCATCCACATTCCACCTTGCCTGCCCGTTGATCATTGTGCAGTCACTAGTCAGTCAGCAGGAGGCTGTGGTCAGAGAAGAACACCAGCTTGACGTTGGTGGATCTAGCTGAGAACATGTGGGATGCAAATAGAAAATCTGTCCTTGAGCAGATATACCTGACTGGCCGCGACCAGGTAAATCTATGCTACACTCCACCTGCAGATATCATGCAGCTGAAGATATCATGCAGCTTGGTGTGTTTAACCATTTCCGTTTAACATCAGGAATCTGGATGTGATGCCCCTCTGGATCACCCATCTGCATCGATGATGCAGCTGACGTCTCCAGCCAGAATGACCGGCCTGGACTTCGCCAGCAGGAGTGGAAGCTGCTGTAGGGTGGCCATCCACTTGCTCTTTATCAACGGAGCAACCACATTAATTAGTCTCAGGGGAACGTTTCTGTATGGGATATCTGCTACAAGGTGGTGCTGGCCCACCGCCCCCTTAACTTTGGAAATGGTGAAGTTGCCTCCTCACAGCACTATTCTGAGGCTGGAAAAACGGCAGTCGTTTCCCCCTGACCACACCAATGGCTGTGGGCCCATCGCTCGACCATTCTCTATAGCTGCTGAGGTGTGGTATCCCACACTCTTGCAGAAACTGGAGGCCTGCTTTGGCCAAGTAAACCAATGTGGAAACACATCGTAGATTTAAAGCCACGTACATTAATACTGGCACTTTTAGAATGACCCATAGACGCAATGTACATTCACATACAGTGTTGTCACTGGGGAGTCCCTGCGTTCCCATGGTGTAGATGAACTGCTGGACACTCTCAGTACTGAAGTAGCTGTCCTTTTCTTCCCTGGGGGAGTTGTCTCAATCCTGTGTCGTCGGGGTGAGAATGAAGTCAGGAAGTTCCAGTTCGGAGTCCAACCAAGGGGCCGTTGTGCTCTGATCCTTATTCAGAGCATCGCTGCTCCCGGTTCCTCGGAGTTGTGATGTGTTGGGTACTCTTTGGTTCTCGATGGCTGGAGGTTGGGTTTAACTTAGGCTCCTCACGATGGCTGGTGCCTCTGTGTTAGGGTGTGCTCCTCTCCCTTGTGATCCTTGCCTCTTGTTTTGTTGATGGCAATTCATCTGCACATCTTCATTGTCAGACGGGCTGCTGGTGCATCCATTATGCAGCTGCATCTTTCTGTGTTTCTGTAGGCCTGTAGGGTCCTGAATGTGATTTCCTTTTCCAGTTGTTTCTTACTGGTATCCACTCCCCTGTCTCCTTTGTTTCCTCTGCCTCCTTCATTGACTCCATCTGTTCAGGTGGAGGTTGAGTCAGTTGCTATGCCCCCGTGCTGGCTACCTTTTCCTCCTCTGGGTGCCCCCTGTTTCAGTTTTCTTGCTGGAGAGTGACACCTTGCTGTCCTTTGGGGGTCCATGGTTTGCGTCTGCCACTTCTGGCCATCTGAACATATACAACACTTCCACCCGAGCCCCATTGTGGGTAGGTCTTGTACATGTAACCTGCTTCCTCACACAGTTTTGCAGCTGTTGGAGTCTTTGGTCAGGTGGCCATAAACAAAGACTGATACATCTTTTGCTGATCCCTTCCAATCCACATGCACAAATTCTTGGACAATTTGAAATGCTACAGCCGCTAATTGAAATGTATTTGTTAAATTATCATACCCTAAAAAAACAGTGCTCAATTCAACAAACAATGAAATTCCTTCAAAACTGCCAGCAGGTATCTCTATACAGGGTTTTATATACATAAATTAGAAGCCAAACTGCTTTTGGATGCTTCATATTCATAAATCAGACCTCCATGAGGTCACAAGGGGTCAGCAGTGCCATTGTTTTACAATTTATATTTTACGGAGCGATATAATCAGTACTGATTCAGGAAATTTCTTATTACTATTGATTGTGAAAGGAACCGAATTATGATAATTTAACAAAGAAGCCAGCAGAGTGGTGAAAATTGCTCTGCAAATCAATTCTTAATTTCAGTACCTGCATTTGTTCCTTAAAACTGCACCAAAGATACACTCTTACAACAGGAGCAAGTCTCCAGGAAATTCAGGATCATTCCTCCTGCTTTTAATATTTTCAGAATGGTCAGTTTTGGTGAATGACCCAGTGACTGCGATATATAAGAATGGAATTAAGACAGTGGACGGAAATTGGTATAATTCTCAATGTTTGCTGCAGGCCAGCCAAGAATGAGGAGATTGAAGGAGGAAGCTGTATACAGTTCAGATACTTAGAAGATAATTATAACTATCCCAACATAACCTGGGTTAACTATCCCAACATAACCTGGGTTAACTATCCCAACGTAATCTGTATGACATTGAAGTGGGAGTCAGGCAGGGATTTGAAAAGGATTTTGAAGTTGAGATAAAGCAACAAAGTGCAGATACTGGAAATCTGAAACAAACAAAAACAAATTGCTGGAGAAACTCAGCAGGTCTGGCAGCATCTGTGGAGAGAAAAAAATTAAATGTCTTAAATCCAATGATCTTCTTCAAAACTCGTCACTGGATTGAAATGGTAACTCTGCTTTCTCTGTCCAGTGACGAGTTTTGAAGAAGATCATTGGATTTAAGACATTTAATTTTTTTCTCTCCACAGATGCTGCCAGACCTGCTGAGTTTCTCCAGCAGTTCCTATTTTTATTTGTTTTAAAGGTGAGGCAGTGCAGGATCAAAAGACAGAAGGTCAGTGAACACAGAATGGTGAAGAACAGATTAAACAGCATAACTTGCAGCTGCCATGTATCCCATCCATTTCACCACTCTGTCTATATCCTTGTAATCCCTATGGAACCCACTGAATTTTATTTATCTAGTGAGAAAGATATAATCACCATAAGTCCCTGTTGTTTGACCAATTCCGCAATCATAGAAGTCAGCATGGATTTCCTAGAATCCGTCCAGTGCAGGAATTAAGGCCCATCAGGTCTGTATTGACCCTCCGAAGGGCATCCCACCCAGATCCACACTCTCCCTGTAACCCTGCATTTACCATGGCTAATCTATCTAGCCTGCATACCCCTGGGCAATTTAGCATGACCAATTGATCTAATCTGGACATCTTTTAGACTGTGGGAGGACACCCACACAGACATGGGGAGAATGTGCAATGTCTGCACATAGACAGTCACCTAAGGATGGAATTAGCCTTGATGCTGGGTCCCTGAGGCAGCCATGCCACCCTGCCATTCATATTACTAAAATCTCTTTAATGCTCTACGTTTCTCTTTTCTGAATAAACCTGTTATTCAATCTTTTACAAAACGTCATTCGAACATCCATGTCCACGTCATATGCTACATTCCCTTCATAAACTTTGTGCATTGCTTTATGAAAGAGTTGAGTTAAGGCAGTCAGATTTAATTTCATTTCATCAAAGTGCAGTATGTCCATTTATTATCTTACTGCTTCTCCAAGTGAGGACTAATTTTGTTATTGATAGTGATTGCTTAATTGACTGACAATGAGGTATTTGTTTACCGTTGATGTTAGACTGATAAAGCTTTGGTTCAGCTCCTTCAGAATTTCTGCTCTTGATCTTCTGAAAATCCAAATATTACACTTCACATACCCCTCCCTCCGTTTGCCTTGAGATCATGACTCATTTCATTGTTTCCCATTTTAATCATTTCTTTCCCAGATTTTCAAATACATATATTTGAAAGCCATTAGCGCGAGTAGGAGAGAGTTCTCCTGTTTAGATTAGATTAGATTAGATTAGATTAGATTAGATTAGATTAGATTAGATTACTTACAGTGTGGAAACAGGCCCTTTGGCCCAACAAGTCCACACCGACCCTCCGAAGAGCAACCCACCCACACCCATTCCCCTACATTTACTCCTTCACCTAACACTACGGGCAATTTAGCATGGCCAATTCACCTAACCTGGACATTTTTGGACTGTGGGAGGAAACCAGAGCAACCCGGAGGAAACCCACGCAGACACGGGGACAATGTGCAAACTCCACACAGTTATTCCATCCCTTATCCACAAATTCTGAGGTTAGCAAATTAGAGGAGGTTGTATTTATTTTGCCTTCTTGATCTGAGATTGGTTCGGTTGACTCTCTTTAAAATGCACACTAACAAAAATAGAATTAAAACCAATCAAATTAAACTACTTGGAATGACACATAGAATGCTGTAACCTAAAAACTATACACCAAGAACCGGAAACTGGATTCAGGCTAGATTGATCTTTGTTTGTCAACATACATATCATAGGCTGAATGGCCTTTCTCTGCTGCAAGTTTCAGCAATTCTATGATTAAATTTTGAATGAGGATAGGAAGAGGATTGAACAGTGTATGCAAATCATAGAATCCCTGCAGTGCTGAAGGAGGCCATTCAGTCCATCAAGTCTGCACCAGCCCTCCAAAGAGTATCCCACCCAGACTCACACTACCCTGTAACCCTGCACATCTCAGGGTACTACCAGGCTATATTAGCATAGCCAATCCACCTAACCTGCATATTGTTGGACTGTGGGAGGAAACCAGAGCACACAGAGGAAATCCATGCAGACACGGGGCAAATGTGCAGACTCCACATAGACAGTCAGCCAAGGCTGGAATCAAACCCAGATCCCTGGCACTGTGAGGCAGCTAACCACTGAGCACCGTGCCACCAATATGTTACCAATTAATGCCAGGAGAATCTGAGGACTGCAGACGCTGGAGATCAGAGTCGAAAAGTTTGGCGCTGGAAAAGCACAGCAAACCAGGCAGCATCCATGGAGCAGGAAAATCAACGTTTCGGGCATAAGCCTTTCATCAGGAATTCCTGATGAAGGGCTTATGCCTGAAACATTGACTCTCCTGCTCCATGGATGCTGCCTGACTGGCTGTGCTTTTCCAGCGCCAAACTTTTCGACACCAATTAGTGTCAATTAATTTAAAATAGTTTAATAGCTGATTACAATTTAAAAAAAACTTTTAATTTGCGTTTCAATAATTCACAGTTGCAAATGAATAAGAAACTCATCTTTGCTATTTGAGTAGATTGTAATTGCAATGTTATTGTTAATATGCACGAATGCATCTATCCCCAATGTTTGCATTGATTTATTACTATAATATTACAGCTGGTTTGATTTAATGACTAGTATTAAATTGATCTCCTGGGGTTGCATAGCTTTATGACTGCAATATTATTGTTTGTTTAGACTTTGAGATTGATTTCTGTAATATTAGAGTTTGCTTCAGTGTCACTAAAAGAAAACTGATTGACACAATGAACCTGAAATAGCGTTCATTCAGCAAGCAGTGTAAGAGTTAAATATTGTTTACAGTACTGTACTAAAGTGAAATAATTTATCTTTTACCAGGAAGATCATTCTTGTTTCAGTCTTCTAGATGTCCTCCTATAATGGATAGTTTGTACTGATGGTTTTGTTCTTTAAGAGACATAAAATTCTCAGATATTATTGTTTAATGTATTCACTGCAAGAGCTGCAGTAGGATGTAGGAGGGAATGGCGTTCCTTGTGGATGTTGAATTGTTTCCAGTGAGGTTGGGGAGTCATGAGCAGGATCACAATTACTCTGCCCTGAGAAAGCAAGGCAGAAAAAAGTATTGCAGCTTTCATGACCTCAGGGTGTGCTAAAGCACTTCATAACCGTTGAAGTAATTTTGATATGTTATTCATAGCAAGTTTCCATGAACAACAATATGATAAACAACCACATAATCAACTTTAATGCTTTAGTTACTGGAGAACTGTTGGCCAGCACACTTAGGACAGCTTCTCCACCACTCAGTTATATTAGTCAAGCACCATCTGCCTTTTCCAAACCGATGCTGGCTCTCTTTCATAGAATCATCAAATCAGTGTGGAAACAAGCCATTCGGCCCACCGTGTACTCACCTAACCCCTCCAAAGAGCATCCCACCCAGACCCACCCTCCTACCCTATCCCTGTCACCCTGCATTTCCCATTTCCCATGGCTAACCCACCTAGCTTGCACATCCCTGAACACTGTAGGCAACTGAGCATGGCCAATCTACCTAAACCTGCACATCTTTGGGCTGTGGGAGGAAATCAGAGCACCTGGAGGAAATCCATGCAGACACTGGGAGAATATACAAACTTCACACAGACAGTTTCCAGAGGCTGGAATCTAATCTGGATCACTGGTGCTGTGAGGCAACAATGCAACCACTGGGGCATTGTGTCTCAAATCTCTCAAAATGTAAGCTGATTTTTTTCTCTTCATTATTGTGTCTAAAATCTTACAGACTTCTGATGTTAGACTGGATGGAGTTATCAGAAATATCCTTATATCCTTTCTTGAATATTTGTTAATCATTTGACAACATGTATTCCCTTAAAATCAAGTGAAGATTGAAAGATTATGGCAAGCCTCCCACTATTTCCATCCTTATTTCATTAAGCAATCCCCCTGGGTTGGAAGCCATTTGAACCAGGCGACATACACACTTTATAGTGAGATCGGTTTACCTTTTGGTGAGTGAACATTAATCGGCATTGTTGAACATAAGTGTAGTTGAAACTTTATTGCTGGAACAGCACAGCAGGTCAGGCAGCATCCAGGGAACAGGAGATTCGACGTTTCGGGCACAGGCCCTTCTTCAGGAATGAGCAGAGAGTGTTCAGCAGGAGAAGATAAAAGGTAGGGAGGAGGGACTTGGAGGAGGGGCGTTGGAAATGTGATAGGTGGAAAGAGGTCAAGGTGAGGGTGATAGGTCGGAGTAGGATGGAGGCGGAGAGGTCAAGAAGAAGACTGCAGGTCAGGAAGGCGGTGCCGGGCTGGAGGGATCCGGCTGAGACAAGGTGGGGGGAGGGGGGATGAAGAAACTGGTGAAGTCCAAGTTCATCCCCTGCGGTTGGAGGGTTCCCAGTCGGAAGATAAGACGCTCCTCCTCCGACCGTCGGGTTGTTGTGGTTTGGCGGTGGATGAGTCCAATGACCTGCATATCCTCGGTGGAGTGGGAGGGGGAGTTGAAATGCTGTGCTACAGGTTGGTTGGGTTGGTTCATCCGGGTGGCCCAGAGGTGCTCTCTGAATCGCTCCGCAAGTAGGCGGCCTGTCTCCCCAATATAGAGGAGGCCACACCGGCTGCAGCGGATGCAATAGATGATGTGGGTGGAGGTGCAGGTGAATCTGTGGCGGATATGGAAGTTTCCTTTGGGGCCTTGGAGAGAAGTGAGGGGGGAGGTGTGGGCGCAAGTGTTGCACCTCCTGCGGTTGCAAGAGAAGGTGCCGGGAGTGGAGGTTGGGTCGGTGGGGGGTGTGGATCTGACAAGGGAGTCGCGGAGGGAGTGGTCTCTACGGAAAGCTCCCCCTCCCACTCCACCGAGGATATGCAGGTCATTGGACTCATCCACCGCCAAACCACAACAACCCGACGGTCGGAGGAGGAGCGTCTTATCTTCCGACTGGGAACCCTCCAACCGCAGGGGATGAACTTGGACTTCACCAGTTTCTTCATTCCCCCTCCCCCCACCTTGTCTCAGCCGGATCCCTCCAGCCCGGCACCGCCTTCCTGACCTGCAGTCTTCTTCTTGACCTCTCCGCCTCCATCCTACTCCGACCTATCACCCTCACCTTGACCTCTTTCCACCTATCACATTTCCAACGCCCCTCCTCCAAGTCCCTCCTCCCTACCTTTTATCTTCTCCTGCTGAACACTCTCTGCTCATTCCTGAAGAAGGGCCTGTGCCCGAAACGTCGAATCTCCTGTTCCCTGGATGCTGCCTGACCTGCTGTGCTGTTCCAGCAATAAAGTTTCAACTTTGATCTCCAGCATCTGCAGACCTCACTTTCTCCTTGAACATAAGTGTATACAAGTGATGGTAAGAAAAGAACACAACAAACTCAGGCTGGAGTTTCTGGAAGATTTATCCTCAACATCAGGTAATTTCTCAACAAGAGGTTCATTGGTGATAGGAAGAATTGTTTAATGTAGGTGTTTCTTCAGATATTTGCTCTGCAGTTTGATTGTACAGATCCTGTGTGACCAACAATACTTGAGCTTTTAGTGCATTAGTCTCTATTAGATAATTAGAATTCCCTGACTCTTGATTAATTTTGATGTGGTCAAGGTCCATTTGATACTCACTGTTAAGCTTTTGTAAGGTAGTTCTGTAATTTAAGCTTCCTCTTCTTACTGAAGTACAGTTTGAGTATTGCTATGGCTTGCTGATGTGATTCAATTGCAGATGTCAGTGGACATTTTTGCAGATCAATAACTTCTGACCATTGGCTTCTTCCAGTTTGGAGTTTTACTCCATCTTTTCTCTGGCATTAGCTACTTGCTAAGGTTGTTTTACATCAACACTGGACAGTGCAATAAGCAGATTAATCCATTGTTTTCTCGGGCTTTACTATGAGAGGGTAATCTCCTAAAAGTGACAACAGAGACTTTAATGCCATTCTGTCAGACAGCATAGCAAGAGGCAGGACTTCCACATCAGATAAATCATCAGCCTCCGTGGCAGCATCATTGTCTTTCACTCATTTCTGAAAGAAGAAATTAAGGTCGAGATTATTCTCTTGCAACTGATCACCTTCATTCATGGTGCATTCTGCCCCTGCTTCTTCTGGGCAAAAGTGAGGACTACAGATGCTTGAAATCAGAGTTTAGATTAGAGTGGTGCTGGAAAGGTACAGCAGGTCAGGCAGCATCCTTTTTCCTGGTTTTTCTGGCCTCTCCTCAATACAAAATGAAAATGCTGCAACATCTCCTTGTTGGTGTTTCTTCAGTGAAGACTGACTGACAGGGTAATCAGTCAAGTTGAATTTCTGTAGCAGTGGGTAAGCAAACAAGATTCAAAGTGGCACAAAAGTTTCTGTGTAAGCACATTGGCAATAATGTACAAAGTGCCAG
This sequence comes from Chiloscyllium plagiosum, assembly GCF_037043375.1. NCBI lineage: Eukaryota > Metazoa > Chordata > Chondrichthyes > Orectolobiformes > Hemiscylliidae > Chiloscyllium > Chiloscyllium plagiosum. The sequence continues at coordinate 86,599,140 of NW_028270149.1, read as the reverse complement.
TGATCTCTCTCTCCCAATGCAGTAAAGATGTTATAACCAGGTAAAGGGTAATGAATTGTTTTTCCTCATTTCAACCACTTCGGTTGATGACAAGAGATTTTAAAAATTGTTTCCTAGCCTGAGGCTATACCTCCATTGAATAAAAATGTCGTCACCCAATGTCTCTTAGATCAATCAGAAAAAATTACGAGATTTTCTTGAGTAAAAGAAATGACAATTTTATTGGCAATATCTGTTCATGCCAAGTAAAATAACAAAGACCCAACATCAAACACGCACAGGTACAAAGGGGCAGTCTCCTGTAGAAAAGGAATATGAAAGAAATACACTGTTTAAAATTCTTCAGGTGCCGTACAGTGTAAAATTTCAACATGAGATCACAACCGTTTAATTCTAACGTGTATCATCAGCAGTAATGGAGTATTTCCATTGTTTGAACTCTTTGTGTACTTAAAAAGAACTGTGTATTTTTAATCAGTTCTGTCACCGAGCACTTTTCATGGACATAGAACATTACGGCACAGTACAGGTCGTTTGGCCCTCGATGTTGCGCCGCTCTGTGAAGCCAATCTGAAATCCATCTAACCTACACTATTCCATTTTCATCCATATATCTATCCAAAGCCCTTAAAGTTGGCGAGTGTACTACTTTTGCAGGCAGTGCGTTTCACACCCCAACTTCTCTCTGAGTAAAGAAATTGCCTCTGACATCTGTCCTATATCTATCACCCCTCAACTTAAAGTTATGTCCCCTCATGCTAGCCATTACCATCTGTGGAAAAAGGCTCTCACTCTGCACCCTATCTAACCCTCTGATTATCTGATATGTCTCAGTTAAGTCACCTCTCAACCTTCTTCTAATGAAAATAGCCTCAAGTCCTTCAGCCTTTCCTTATAAGACCATCCCTCCATACCAGGCAACATTTTAGTAAATCTCCTCAAAGCCCTTTCCAAAATTTTCACATCCTTCCTGTAATGCAGTGACCAGAACAGTCATACTCCAAGTGCAGCCGCATCAGAATTTTATACAGTTGCAACATAACCTTGTGGCTCTGAAACTCAATCCCTCTACCAATAAAAGCCTACACATCACATGTCTTGTTAACAACCCTATCAACCTAGGTGGCAATTTTAAGGGATCTATGTACGTGGACAACGAGATCTCTCTGCTCTTCTACACTACCAAGAATCTTATCATTAGCACAGTATTCTTTATTCCTGTTGCTCCTTCCAAAGTGAATCACCTCACACTTTACCACATTAAAACTCCATTTGCCACCTCTCAGCCCAGCTCTGCAGCTTATCTATCACCCTCTGTAACCTACAAAATCCTTCAGCACTGTCCGCAACTCCACTGACCTTAGTGTCATCCACAAATTTACTAACCCATCCTTCTTCACCCTCATCCAATTCATTTATAAAAATGACAAACAGCAGTGGCCCCAAAACAGATCCTTGTGGTACACCACTAGTAACAGAACTCCAGGATGAACATTTTCCACCAACCACCACCCTCTGTCTTCTTTCAGCTAGCCAATTTCTGATCCAAACTGCCAAATCACTTTCAATCCCAAGCCTCCATATTTTGTGTAATAGCCTACGGTGGGGAACCTTATCAAATGCCTTACAGAAATCCATATACACCACATCAACTGCTTTACACGCATCCTTGAGAAACTATGAGTACTTGGTCCAGATCATCCCAATCCATCAAAAATCAATCCATCAGTCAAAAATCCATCTTCTCCACAAAAAAATTTCTTGAAATACAGCATGCCTTGTAAATTCCTTCTGTAGAAGTTATATTTCCTCAGATTTCAAATTGTAGATAAGGTCCAAACTCTAATATGTGAAAATTTACATAAATGCAAAATAGGAGATGAGTGTTTTTTATTAGTTCTTGGGATGTGAACATCATTGGGCCAGCATTTATTGTCCATCCCGAATTAGGCTGGACAATTTCTGTAATCCTCAAGCTGTAGCTGGACCCATGGTGCTATAAGCAAAGGAGTTCAGATTTTGACTAAGTGACAGTGAGGGAATGGCATTCCCAAGTCATGACGATGAGTGAATTGGAGAAGATCTTGCAGATAATGGTATTTCAATGCCATTGTCCTTCTAAGTGGTAGAGATAACTAGTTATAAAGGTGCTTTTTAAATGGCCCTGGGTGAATTACTGCAGCACGTCTTGTAGATGGTGTACACACTGCTGCCACTGTGTGTGGGGGAAGTGAAAGTTGTCATGTAAAGCTTCTTGTTTGAGCTGCATCCATCCAGACAAATGATGGATATTCTGTTGCACTCCTGACTTGTGTCTTGTAGATGGTGAACAACGTTTGGGGAGTCGGGAAATGAGCTGACCAGTACTGACTTATCAGTCACTAATCGGCTGTTGCACCTATGGCTATAAAGTATTATATTATATAATAGATCAAATGGCTGGTTCACTTCATTTTTTTTATGGTGATAATCCTCCCCTGAAATATCTCTTCCTTAAAGACAACACATTGTTCCACTACTACTTTCCTGTGAATCTTTTTATCCGACAGCTTGATCTCTTTTCATTCCATTGAACCATCCCTTTTTCATATTTGCAAACTCTACTTTAGATTGTTCCTTGATGTTTTCCATTATTAATCAAAATCTTATTAAACACTTAGCCAGTGTTTCCCCAAAAGCACTTGTTTAATTGGTTCACCTCACTTGTCAGCTCAATTAAATCTCTTTCTTAGATGCAGCAAAATAATGCTGATTAAGGAACTTCTGCTCAATACATTTAAGAAATTCCTCCCTCCTTACCAATTAATTGCACAATTGCAATCGGTACTTTGGGAATTAATGTTTCCCAGTATCACTACATTAGAAAGCTTGCACATCTTTGTTCTTTTACTCTAAACTTGCTCCTCTATCACAATTAAGAAGGCTGTACTATATCCCCAATTGTAAGATCACTCTGTTCGCTTCCCATCTTTAACCATGTGGATGCTATCTTAGGGTTCGTAAATACATTCCCTCTTTCTGACAGTAAAATGTTTTCTCCAATTAAACCATCACCTACCTGCCTTTCTTCCTTCCCAATATATTTTGCATCAGTTGTGCCTTTGCGTATCAAGTTCACAGTCCTCATTATATTTAAGTCACATTGCTATTAGTCTTGCTAGAGCATATGCTCATAAAGCTATTCATTTTTGGAGCTTACCAATTGCATTTATCAGACATTTGAAGTTCATATATGTGCATTCTGGAGCCAACTATGGGGGAATCAGGCTAGTTTAGGTCAGCTAATATTTAAGGAGGCATGACTAATTAGTTACCTCAAGCATCCTCGAGGTAAAAGTCGCCATAACATGACAGACTTTCATAATCAGTCTAAGGATGAGAAATTTGGGTCTGAAACTAGTGTTTTAAACTTACATAAACATGATGAAAAAGATTAATGAAGTCAGATTTGGCTAAAGTGGACTCAGAAAATAGGTTGAAAGATAAGACAGTAGAGAAGTACAGGTAGACATTTAAGGAGACATGTCACAGCTCTCAACGGTGTTCAGTTGAGAATAAAAAAGATGCTATAAGAATGATGGCTAACTGTGGAAGTTAGTGTCAACATGAAGATGTACAATGCTGAAAAGATTATTCCAGAGGAAATGGAAAAATTTGGAAACTAGCAGAGAATAACTAAATTAAATCTTTTTTAATATTGTCACATTTTACAGAAGTACAGGAATACAATGAAAAGTTTACATTGGCACCTCTCATGACATCATCTTAGGTACAAATCACCTAGGTACAAATCTTTGATAGAAAAGAGGAATAAAGAAGGAGAAAAGTTGCATTACGTCACAGTGATTCATAGTATAAGTTAGAAATATGACATGGGTTAAGAGGATAAACGTTACAGTCAGACAAACAGATTGCAGATAAATATTACATTACAGTAGATCAGTGTAGGGGCTTCCACAGGTGATCTAACCAGTCTCACATACTGCTGACTGCCCGAGCGAGACCGCACTCCAACAACAATCCCTGCTCAGCTCCATGTCTCCAACCTGCTCTGCTCTGACTCTCAGCCACACCCCTCCATGCCTCCAGCCTGCTCTGCTCTGACTCTCAGCCACACCCCTCCATGTCTCCAACCTGCTCTGCTCTGACTCTCAGCCACGCCACTCCAAGTCCCCAGCCCACTTTATTCTTGGTTGTCAGCCACTCCAGATTGCTCCAGTAATTGGAGTAGGACAGAAATAAGCAAGGAATATAAAAATAGTCATTAATTCCTCTTCAGGTGAATAAAAAGGAAGAGAGTAGCTAAAGTAAGCATTAGTTCCTTATAGGGTAAGACAGAAGAATGGCTTATTGAAGAAAACCTAATATGCAAGTGCAGGCACAAGTAAACTAGAAACAAAGAAATACAGAAAATAAGAGCAGGAGTAGCCCATTCAACCCTTTGAGCCTGCTCCACCTTTCGTAATGATAATGGCTGATCATCCAACTCAGTAGACTATTCTCGCTTTTCTTCCCTATCCTTTGATCCGTTTAGCCAAGTGCAACATTGAACTCCTTCTTGAAATCATAGAATGTTTTGTTGTCTGCTGTCAATGATATCCTGCTCTGTTGGTTCTGGTTGGAAATAGAAAATGAGTTTACACCTGCCATGGCTGTCAGAACAACTACAACAACATGATCCGGAGCGTATGGCGAAAGGTAAAAGTGAATGTAAGGGATGAGGTAAATGTTTTCTTCAAAATCTTTAAATCAATCTTTTGACTCTGTTTCTACAGGGTGGCATAGTAGCTCGGTGGTCAGCACTGCTTCCTCACAGTACCAGGCTTCAATTCCAGTCTCAGGTGAATGCAGGTGTGGAGTTTGCATGTTCTCGCTTTGTCTGCATCAGTTTCCTCTGGGCACAGGTGAGGTGAATTGGCCATAGGGAATGCAGAGTTGCAGGGATAGGGAGGGTGCTGGGTCTGGGTGAGATGCTCTCTGGAGGACTTGATGGGCCAAATGGCTTGATTCTATACTGTTATGATTCTATAAGCATTAGACACTAATAGCATCTGGTGAACAGGAGAAGATCAAGAAACAAAGGAGGTGGTGAATCTTAAAACAGTTATAATCACTAGAGATAAGATATGGATATGAACATCTGAGTACAAAAATGATTCAATAAACTGATTCTTGAGGTGAGTTGGTTGTCCTTTGAAGAAAGGTTGGGTCGAGTCTGATTCAAAAATAGATCAGGAAGCAAATCGTGAAGAGGATACATAGAGTCTGCAAGGGATACTGATAGTTTAAGGACGTAAAAGATTGGCAGATAGAGTGTAACATAGGAAAATCTGATGTGGGCTAGAGAAACTGCAGAATGTTGCAGTACAGAGAAACTTTGCACAGTCTGAGTGTGTGGTTGGCCTGTATTGTAGGCGATTATTCACGATGGAGGAGTTATAGAATCCCTACAGTGAGGAAACAGGCCATTTGGCCCAACAAGACCACACAGACCGTCCGAAGAGTAACCCACCCAGACCTATTTCCCTACCCTATTACTCTACATGTCCCCTGACTACACATCTGTGAACACTATGGGCAATTTAGCATGGCCAATTCACCCGACCTGCATATCTTTGGATTGTGGGAGGAAACTGGAGCACCCGGAGGAAACCTGCGCAGACACAAGGAGAATGTGCAAACTTCACACAGACAATCACCCGAGGCTGGAATTGAACCTGGGCCCCTGGTGCTGTGAGGCAGCAGTGCTAACCACTGAGCCATCGTGCCACATTGGATTTTGAGGAGCCATGTGAATACGGAATGGAATTTGGGTTGTTCTTGGCTCTTTGGGTAGCCGTTGGGGTGAGGAATTTGGGTAAATGTGGGGCGGGGCCGAATTGATTGTGAGCGTATCTCTTGGGACTTTGCTTGGTACTGTCTTGAGGGTGGGGGGATGTTGAGATCTGGTTTATGATTTCAGATGTTGATACTGGGGATAAGAGGGTGGCATTTCACTCAGCACAGGTCAGTCTGATGAGCTTCATGCTGAGCTGTGAGCTGCTATTACAGAGAATTGGAAGGGGCCAAAGAAAGGTGAAGAGGCACTCACTTATATAACTCCTCTTGATGTCCTCTCCTGTGTGAGTGAATAGGGCACCATGATGAAAGGCTTTTGGTTGGTTCCAGTTTATTCTAATAAGCTTCACTGTGCTGTGCATATTAGGCCAATGGGCCAATTCAGGAGACACACATGACAGTGTGATTGTCAGACAAAACAGCTTGAAACAGACAAACTTTGGTAAATCTAATCTCTGAAGCATTAAACCAGGGATTTTCATTAAAGAAACTTAATGAACAGTAAGTGTCTGCAGAAGCACAATTTAAAGAACATCAGATGGTGTACATACTGCAATCCATCAGAAACTGACTCCTCATGACCCCATTCATTAAGATTCTTGCACATTTTGTTGCCATGTTTGACACTTACCCAACATTATATCCATATCAATTAGAACTACCGCCCTGATAGGAGATGGCAAGGACACTTATTTGCTTCCATTCTGTTCACCATTGACTTAATCAGCTCACTGGCTCTATTTTAATCAGAGTGTAGGAAGATTGATCATCTCATAATTACACATGCTTTTATTTGTCTTTTTAAAACAGCTGAAGCTGCTCCATGCAGACTCTGTGTGACTATCGGAATGTTAATCATGTTAAAGTAATGGGCATTGATTCCAATTTAATTGGAAAGCGACTGCTGAACTTTAGTGAGGACAGACAATTCTCTTTGTCCTTAACAATTGATACCTCAGGGTGAAAGTAAGGCATTTAAACTCTCCCCAAATTCAATATTTATCCTATTTCATGTAGATCAGAGGTTATCCCTCAGTCTGCTTCTTTTTAATTTCCATCTGATCTCCAATCCTACCACCTCTCTGTCTCTCTCCCATCTCTTTGGTTCCTGCCTCACCCGACCCCATCTTCTTGACCCGCTTTGAAAAAAAATGCTGCAGATGCTGGAAATCTGGAACAAACCTGGAAAGTGGTGAGAAACTCAGCAGGTCTGGCAGCATCTGCAGAGAGAGAAACAGCATTAATGTCCTGGGTCCAATGATGTTTATGTCCACAGATGCTGTCTGAGTTGCTGAGTATTTCTGGCATTTTCTGCTTTAATTCCTGGTTTTTCCTGTTCCCACAACGAGATGGTGAAATCATTTCCATGGGTGCTGAATTGTGAGATTTGCTTTGCGCCATATCTCCACATTATAACAGTGACAACAATTAAAATAAATTCATTGTTTGCAAAATGTTTTAAGACAACCTAAGGTTGTGGGTAATGCTATGTAAATGTAGGCCTTTGTTTTTATGCAAAGTTATACATGCACTCAAGAAATATTTAAAGTAGTCACAGCCTCACCTTGCCCAGCTGACTAACATCAGGAAAGGAGCAGGTAATTCTCAGAATGGAGTGTCCTCGCTCTCTGACTGTCAGTCAGTGAATGAGCCACGACAAAACATTTTCCCCTAGAGATATCACAAAATGGGTTCTGCTTGCTGCCACCGCTGACTGCACATGCACAGAATGAATGATATTTGCTCAAATGATATGACAACGTTAATAGATGGGACCCTTGTTTGTGAGTGTGGAGATATTAGCACACATTATTGTCTCATTATAAGTTAATCTTGCCTCACTGATATACAGTTCCCCATTCTTCCACCCAACAAATAGAGAGTAGACAGCCACAATTCCTGACATAAAAATCCCAGCTCACTGCCTTCTCCTCTAGACTGCCAACTTGGACACCCAAAGATACCAACATCTCAGGGCACAATGCATGGGAGTGGCAGCTTGCAGGGGTGGGGTTTGAGGGCGGAGGTACAGGACATGGATGAGATACGTTGGAGGGCATCTTCAACCAGGTGGAAGGGAAAATTACGGTCTTTACATCCCTCAAACCGCACCCAGGACAGAACCCCCCTGGTCCTCACCTTCCACCCTACCAAGCTCCATATAAACTGCATCATCTGCCGACATTTCAGCCACCTACAAATGGACCCCACCACTAGGGACATAGAACAATACAGCACAGAACAGGCCCTTCGGCCCACGATGTTGTGCCGAACATTTGTCCTAGTTTAAGCACCTATCCATGTACCTATCCAATTGCCGCTTAAAGGTCACCAATGATTCTGACTCTACCACTCCCACAGGCCGCGCATTCCATGCCCCCACCACTCTCTGGGTAAAGAACCTACCCCTGACATCCTCCCTATACCTTCCACCCTTTATCTTAAATTTATGTCCCTTGTAACACTCTGTTGTACCCGGGGAAAAAGTCTCTGCCTGTCTATCTATTCCGCTGATCATCTTATAAACCTCTATCAAGTCACCCCTCATCCTTCGCCGTTCCAATGAGAAAAGGCCTATCACTCTCAACCTATCCTCATATGACCTATTCTCCATTCCAGGCAACATCCTGGTAAATCTCCTCTGCACCCTCTCCAAAGCTTCCACATCTTTCCTAAAATGAGGCGACCAGAACTGCACACAGTACTCCAAATGTGGCCTTACCAAGATCCTATACAGCTGCAACATCACCTCGCGACTCTTGAATTCAATTCCTCTGCTAATGAACGCTAATACACCATGGGCCTTCTTACAAGCTCTATCCATCTGAGTGGCAACTTTCAAAGATCTATGAACATAGACCCCAAGATCCCTCTGCTCCTCCTCCTTACTAAGAACCCTACCGTTAATCCTGTATTCCGCATTCTTATTTGTCCTTCCAAACTGGACAACCTCACACTTGACAGGGTTGAACTCCATCTGCCACTCCTCAGCCCAGCTCTGCATCATATCTAAGTCCCTTTGCAGCCGACAACACCCTCCTCACTATCCACAACTCCACCAATCTTCGTATCATCTGCAAATTTACTGACCCACCCTTTGAATCCCTCTTCCAAGTCATTAATAAAAATTACAAACAGCAGAGGACCCAGAACTGATTCCTGCAGAACTCCACTTGTAACTAGGCTCCAGGCTGAATATTTACCATCTACCACCACTCTCTGACTTCGACCGGTTAGCCAGTCTCCATCCAACTGGCCAAACTTCCCACTATCCCATGCCTCCTGGCTTTCCGCATAAGCCAACCATGGGGAACCTTATCAAATGTCTTACTAAAATCCATGTACACTACATCCACTGCTCTACCCTCATCCACATGCTTGGTCACCTCCTCAAAGAATTCAATAAGACTTGTAAGGCAAGACCTACCCCTCACAAATCCATGCTGGCTGTCCCTAATCAAGCAGTGTCTTTCCAGATACTCATAAATCCTATCCCTCAGTACCCTTTCCATTACTTTGCCTACCACTGAAGTAAGACTAACTGGCCTGTAATTCCCGGGGTTATCCCTATTCCCTTTTTTGAACAGGGACACAACATTCGCCACTCTCCAGTCCCCTGGTACCACCCCTGTTGACAGTGAAGATGAAAAGATCATTGCCAATGGCTCTGCAATTTCCTCTCTTGCTTCCCACATAATCCTAGGATATATCTCATCAAGCCCGGGGGACTTGTCTATCTTCAAGTTTTTCAAAATGCCCAACATACCTTCCTTCCTAACAAGTATCTCCTCTAGCTTACCAGTCCGTTTCATACTCTCCTCTTCAATAATACGGTCCCTCATTTGTAAATACTGAAGAAAAGTACTCATTCAAGACTCTCCTATCTCTTCCGACTCAATACACAGTCTCCCACTACTGTCCTTGATCGGACCTACCCTCATTCTTGTCATTCTCATGTTTCTCACATACACATAAAAGGCCTTGGGGTTATCCTTGATCCTACCAGCCAAAGATTTTTCATGCCCTCTCTTAGCTCTCCTAATCCCTTTCTTCAGCTCCCTCCTGGCTATCCTGTATCCCTCCAATGCTCTGTCTGAACTTTATGTAAGCCTCCTTCTTCCTCCTTACAAGACATTCAACCTCCCTCGTCAACCAAGGTTCCCTCACACGACCATCTCTTTCCTGCCTGACAGGTACATACATATCAAGGACACGTCATATCTGTTCCTTGAAAAAGTTCCACATTTCAATGACATCCTTCCCTGACAGCCTATGCTCCCAATTTATGCTCCTCAAATCCTATCTTGCATCATCGTATTACCCTTCCCCCAATTGTAAAACCTGCCCTGTTGCACGCACCTATCTCTCTCCATAACCAAGGTGAAAGTCACAGAATTGTGGTCACCATCACCAAAATGCTCACCCACTAACAAGCCCATCACTTGTCCCGGTTCGTTACCAAGTACCAAATCCAATATGGCATCCCCTCTGGTCGGACAATCTACATATTGAGTTAGAAAAGCTTCCTGGACACACTGCACAAACACCGCCCCATCCAATCTACTTGATCTAAAGAGCTTCCAATCAATATTTGGAAAGTTGAAATCGCCCATGACTACTACCCTGTGGCTTCTGCACCTTTCCAAAATCTGTTTCCCAATCTGTTTCTTCACATCTCTGCTGCTATTGGGGGGCCTATAGTAAACACCCAACAAGGTGACTGCTCCTTTCCTATTTCTGACTTCAGCCCATACTACCTCCAAAGGCAGATCCCCCTCGAATTGCCTTTCTGCAGCCGTTATAACTTTTCTAATTAGCAACGCCACCCCCTCTCCTTTTTTACCACCCTCCCTAATCTTACTGAAACATCTGTAACCAGGAACCTCCAACAACCATTCCTGTCCCTCTTCTATCCACGTTTTCATGATGGCCACAACATCGTAGTCCCAAGTACCGATCCACGCCTTAAGTTCATCCACCTTATTTCTGATACTCCTTGCATTAAAATATACACATTTGAGCCCATCTCTGTGTCCGCAAGTACTCCCTGTCAGTGCTACCTTCTCCACAGCCTCCCTACATTCTTGGACATCCTGAAAAACAGCTAACCTACATGCTGGACTACAAGTCCGGATCCCATCCCCCTGCCAAATTAGTTTAAATCCCCCTGAAGAGTGCTAGCAAACCTACCTCCCAGGATATTGGTGCCCTTCTGGTTCAGGTGCAATCCGTCAAATATATATTTCCCTCCCCACCCCATCCACTTTCCGCAAAGACCGTTCCCTCCGTGACTACCTGGTCAGGTCCACGCCCCCCAACAAACCACTCTCCCATCCTGGCACCTTCCCCTGCCACTGCAGTGATTGCAAAACCAGCACCCACACCTCCTCCCTCACCTCCATCCAAGGCCCCAAAGTTTCACCTGCACATCCACCAATGTCATTTATTCCATCCGTTACTCCTGACATGGTATCCTTTACATTGGGGAGACTGGACACCTCCTCGCACAGCACTTTAGGGAACATCTCCGGGACACCCGCACCAATCAACCCCACTGCCCTGTGGCCCAACATTTCAACTTCTCCTCCCACTCTGCCCAGGACATGCAGGTCCTGGGCCTCCTCCACCGTCATTCCCTCACTACCCGATGCCTGGAGGAAGAATGCCTCATCTTCTGCCTCGGAACCCTTCAACCCCAGAGCATCAATGTGGACTTCACCAATTTCCTCATTTCCACTCCCCCCACCTTACCCCCAGCTCCAACCTTTCAGCTCAGCACCATCCTCATGACCTGTCCTATCTGGCAATCTTCCGTCCCACCTATCCGCTCCAGCCTCCTCTCTGCCCTATCACCTTCATCCCCACCCTCCATTCACCTACTGCACTCTCAGCAACCTTCTCCCCAGCCCCACCTCCTTCCCATTTATCTCTCCACCTTGGAGGCTCCCAGCCTCATTCTTGATGAAAGGCTCCTGCCCGAAGTGTCGATTTTCCAGCTCCTCAGATGCTGCCGGAGCTGCTGTGCTTTTCCAGCGCCACTAATCTTGACTCTGATCTCCAGCATCTGCAGTTTTCACTTTCGCCTAGGTGAGAGACAAGATCTTTTTCCCAGTGTAGGGGCGTCTAAAACTTGAGGTCATAGGTTTAGGGTGAGAGGGGAAAGATATAAAAGGGACTAAGGGGTGACTTTTTCACACAGAGGGTGATGCATGTCTGGAATGAGCTGCCAGAGGAAGTGGTGGAGTCTGGTACAATTACAGCATTTAGAAGGCATCTGGATGGGTATACGGATAGGAAGGGTTTAGAAGGATGTGGCAAATGGAATGAGATTAATTTAGGGTATCTGGTCGGCATGGATAAGTTGGATTGAAGGGTCTGTTTTCATGCTGTACAACTCCAAGATTCTATGATTTTATGGACTGTACTAAATAAGTTTGGGGAGTTATAGAAGCAGATTGCAATATGTAATTATGATGTGGTAGCAGTAATGAGGCCAAGACTGTGTTAAATATTCCTGGTACAAGTTGTTTGGGAAAGATAGAAAATGAAGGAAAGGAGGAGGAATTTGGTTAAGGAGAACATTATAGTGCTGGAGAAGAAAGATATTTGAGAGGGTTCAAGGATGGAATCAATTTGATTAATGTTTTAGAATAAAATGGTTGCAATTAATTGCTTGCTGTAGTCAACAGGTCATCAACATGTGAAAAGGGGTACAAATCTGCAGGGAAATTACAGAGAAAATTACAGAGCATTTTACAGAAGTTATAATGGGGACTTTAATTATGCAAATATAGACTGGGATGTTGGTAGTGTAAGAGACATCTGCAGTACTCACTTTCTCCAAAGAGACATCAAGGGTAAGTGTTCCTGGATCATGTTAGGGAGAGTTAGGGAGAGCCATATTGTCCAGTTTGACAAGAAAGGATTGCTGGATCTAGGTTCTTTGAAATGAGGTGGGCTAAATGGATCAAGTGACAATGGGCGATCATTTTGGAGGCAGTGAGCATTGTATTGTAAGGTTCAGGTTGGTGGTGGAGAATGACAAGCATCAATTCAGAGTGAGAAGAATTTGGTGGAGAGCTGACTTTAATGGGGCACGAGCAGACCTGGAATGAAAGGTTGGTGGGAAAATATTAACTGAGCCATGGGCTACCTTCAAATGCCAGATGGCTCGGGTATCATTTAGGTATATTCTCTCAAATGGAAAAGGAGGATAAACAAATCATGAGTTCCCTGAATGTCAAAGGAAGTAGAAAGTAACATTAGAAATAAATGATGTGCTTGCAAGATGCGTAAGGTGGAAAATGCAACAGAGAATTAGCAGGAATACCAAAGGTTTAAGGGAAAATGGATAAAACAAATAAGAGAGCAAAGAGAAATTATGAGAAGAGACTGGCATCAAACAAGTAGAGAAATCCCAAAGACGTCTATAAGCTTAAAACCAGCAAGAGAGTGATTAAAGAAGGTCCCATCAGGGACCAAAAGTAGAATGTATCAATAAAGGCAGGGGACATTGCTGAGGTATTAAATGAATATTTTGTATCTGCCTTTTCAAAAGAGGAGGATGCTGTCTAGGTCATAGTGATAGAGGAAGAAATTCTATTACTAGAAGGATTTAAAATTAATAAGGAAAAAGAGTTGGATAGAGTATTAGTACTTAAAGTTAATGAGACACTGGGACTGGGTGAGATGCATTGAGATGTAAGGAAGTGAGGGTATAAATTACAAGGGCACTGGTTACAGTCTTTCCTGGACCGAGGTGCCAGAAAACTAGAGAATCGTAAGCATTATTACTACCTCATTCAAGAAAGATTACAAGAAAACTCCAGCAATTACAGACCAGTCAGTTTAACTTCAGTGGTGGGAAACTTCTAGAAACAATTATTCAGGATTGAATTAATAATCACATGGAAAAAGGTGGATCGATTAGGAAATGTCAGCATGGATTTCTAAAGGGGAAATTATGTTTATCCAACTTGCTGGAGTTTTTTTTTGAAGCGGTAACAGAAAGACTCAATGAGGATAACATTGATGATAGGCTTTACAAGGATTTCTGGAAAATGTAAAGAAAGTTACAAGTCATGGTAAAATAGGGACAATAGCAACAGGAATACAAAATTGTCTGAATGACAGGAAACAGAGTTGTGGTCAATGAATATTTTCGAGGCTATAGGAAGGTCTATTGTGGAGTTCCCCAGGGGCCAGTACAGGGACCCTTTCTTTTCCTGATATATATTAATGATCTGGATCTTGGTTGAAGTGGGCAATTTCAAAATCTGCAGATGACACAAAACTTGTATTATATCACATTGTAAATTGTGAGGATGACAGTGTGGAACTCCAAAAGGATGTTGACATGTTGGTGAAGTGGTTGGGTAGGTGAGAGATGAGGTTCAATGCAGGGAAATGTTGCTCAGAAGAACATTGTAAGGCATTAAATTTAGAGGTCCAATTCTAAAGGGGGAGCAGGAGTGGCAGGACCTCGGTTATATGTGCTCAGATCATTGAAGGTGACAGCATAAATGGACAGAGCAGTAAATAAAGAACAGTGTCCATGTCTTTATTATTACATTCGAGTACATGAGCAAGTAGGTGATGTTGAACTTGTGCAAGTCACATGTTAGATCTCAGCTGGAGTATTTTGTACAGTTGTGTGCACCACATTATAGAAAAGATGTGAATCCATTGGAGAGAGTGCAGAAGCGATTTACAAGAATAGTTCCAGGAGAAAGAAACTTCAGTTATGGTGATAGACTGAAGTATGTGGGACTGTTCTCCTTAAAGAGGAAACTGAGAGGAGATTTGAAGGATACTTTCAAAATGACGAGTGGGCTGGACAGAGTAGCCAGGGAGAAGCTTAAAAAAGAGAAAGGAATGAGAAGTCATAGATTCAAAGTGATACACAAATGAAGAAGAGTGATTGAGAAAACATTTTTCACACAGCGAGTAGTTGGTGTATGGAATGCACTGCCTGGAAATGTGATGGAGGCAGGTTCAATGGAGGCGTTCAAGAGGGGATCGGATGATTATTTTGATAGAAACAGTGTGCAAGGATATGGTGCATAAACAGGAATTAGACTAGATACTAGAACTAGTGCAGGCTATTGATGGGCTGAGTTAACTTTCTTTGCGATTCTGTGATCAACCAACTGGTGGACATGGTGCTGTTTGTCACTGTGCTACATCAGTCTTGTGTCTATGCCAGCTATCTGCCAAACACATGGCTACTTGTTTGAAACACATGCAATGTTTCAAAGTCTGAGGGAGAATAGACCTCAGTTAAGTCTGGGGGAGCACATTTCAGAAAGGGGGTCCCGGCACAGTGAGTGAAGGTATTGTATCTGATTCCAGTCCAGGGGACCGGTCCCATTTAGTCAGCCACTCTGGGTGCTTCGGGTCATAGAGTCTCTACCTTTACAGTCCAGCACTCAAGGGGCTGCTTAACTTCCTTCCATGCTATGAAAGCAGGTTCTATATTCTTTCCACTCACTATGAGCAAAAGGGATGAGAAAATTGTCAAACATATTTTATATGCACAACTTTGTAAGATTTACTCATACAATATCCAGAGTCATCCTTGTTTCAAATACTGAAATCTACCCGTGAAAGTAGGCAGCAGAAGATTTGCAAAGATTTACCAAGGGTTGACTGTAAATCCATACTTTTGCTCAAACATTAGTTTCCACCCTTTTCTGTCCAAAGCCAATCCTGCACTGGGAAAGAACATAGCTCTTTCATTTTTAAAGATCCTCCATCAAATCATCCATTTAATCTACTGAACAAAGTAACAATTCAAAGTGCATCAAAGTGCATCAACAACACTTGAACTGGCATTCAGAAACACAAATCAATTTCACATTGATCATTTCAACAACTCAATCACATCGACAGGTCTAATAAGAACCCAGCTCTTTATTAATTCAGACACCATGAGCAGTGTGAAAACCCAGCTCTCTGTTTTTAATCAATCTGTTCAAATATATTATGACATGTCTGGGGAGAACGGGACTCAAACCTAAATTGCCTGTCCCAAAGTAACAGCCCAGCTTTTATTCTTTTTTAAAATCTTTATTAACCTATTTTTCTAATCAAACTGTGCAGAGATGTTATTATATACATTTGGAACAGGTGGGACTTGAACCTTGGCATGAGATGTGGACTTTACCACTGCACCATAGAAGGTACCCTTTTGTTCTTCTTTATACTTAGCACAAAAAGCACTCAATTAAGCAATGAAACAATTAGCAATTAACAAGCACTGCCCCCACCAGGGGGACTGCAACAATTGCAACTGCAGCGAGCCCCTGATATGAGATCCATGCCAAATTTGGCAGGATGTGAAGTCTAAACCGGCAGTTACAAACCTCAAACTGGAGAAACCCGAGAAATTGGGACAGTGGTGAAACAGTTCATGTGTCAGGCACTGTGAGATATCGAAACTGACCCAACGTCCCCATTTCCTGAAGGGAACAGACGAGAGCTGAGGAATAACCCACTCCATGACCTCTTGATTCAGAGAGAGAGAAAAAAACATTAACAATATAATCAAAATAAATGATCCATTTTAAAACTAAATACCCTCCTGCTGCAGGATATCGTTGAATTGATCACTGTGAGCTAGATCATTTTAATCAGAGGCACAAGCACGTTTATGGCAGAGATGTTTAATCTGGAAATTGAATATACAAGAAAACGTGGCACAGAAAAGGTCAGAAATAGCTTCATGGACAAAAAGGCTGAAGCCAGTGTGAATAATACAGACACAAATAGTCGGTGCTGGCAGGGGAATCAGGTTCTGTTACTCAGTGAGCATCTAGTAGCATGTGCTAAACAAACAGTGCAATTATAAGATTACAGTCTGACTGGGGGAAAAGAAGGTGGGCCTCTGGCAATACTGAGGTTTCAACTTCATTCCAAGACGGTGGTGTTTCCGTCCACTGCTTTCATTATAGTTCACACACACACCCATTTGTCCAGACACATTCACACACACCTACACGCTTGTGGAAATGCACCAATGCATGATCTTGTACATATGCACACATATGTACATAGACACGCATGTACAATTGTGCACACGTATACACAGTTGCACGCACATACAAATGCATATAATTACAGACAGTGTCATTTGCCAAAATCAAGAGTTGGGAAAAACAGGATGATGCATTTCCCAATCACCTGGTGTAGCTCCAGTGGGAGATTAATCTGTATCTAACCTATGCTGGCTGTAAATACAGTGCCTCTCTGTGTTCTGACTACGTCAGTATTTGAAATCAGATTCCTGCATGGTCAAGATGGTGATGCAGACATTAATCTCAATTTGAGATCAAGTCATCAGTTATAAACATTACGTTATTGGATGATGATGCCAGGATCTTCCAATAAGACGTGACATCCTAAGCTCTCCCAGTCACTTACTGATGGCCCATCTATTTCATTTTTTAAAACAGAATTTTTTTCTTCGTGAAATGCTGCCAAAACCCTTTTTAAAGTAAACCTGAATACTATTTTATTAACTTATTCTAGAGATACAAATTGGAAAAGAGCACTGAAGATAGGGCATGAGGTTAATTTTCTCAGGAGGCTCGTGAAGTGGGACAGAGAGGTAGGGAGCTGCGGCAGTATGCAAAAAGTTTTTGATATTGAACCTAGCCAGTTTACTGATCTGCTAATACAGTATTGAGAAAAGAAAGTGAGACTGGGACAAGATGTTTGTGCCCTCTGTTCTACACAGAGCACATCTCACAATTTTAAAATTAGAGATGGGTTATTCAGGGACAAGGTCGGAAAGCATCTTTTTGTTTACATTCTGGAACCCGGTCACCAAAATCTGGATGGTCAAGGGTCAACTGAAGTCTTCCAGACTGAGACTGTTAGCTTCTTGCTGGCTGATGGTATCAGGAAAATGGAGTTAAAGTACAGAACAAGTACAGTGTGAAAGAATGGAAAACAGGTCCAATGGGTTAAAGATCTTCTTTTCCTCCTCTCAGAGGTTTTATGAATTCTATGATTAGTTAGTTCAGTCTCTTTAATAGAGGAGAAACAGGGTCAAAGTTCAAATATGCATATTCGGTAGAGATATATTCCATCTTTCTATCCACATCTAAGGATTCCATCCTAAGAATCTTTTGCCAGTGTAGACTTACTAAACACATTTTCCATTGAGAATTTTCCTGTTGACATTTAGAATGGAAAGCTCTTATGTCAATAAGTCACAGTGTCATTAGATGTTCTTGCACATGGAGGCGTTGTAGCCACACTACTGACTGGAAGGTATTTATTCTTGGATGTAAATGACGTTGGCTAGGCATCATTTCTTGCCCATGCTGAATTGCCCCAGAGAAGGTGGTGGCAAGCTGCGTTCTGGAAATCTCTGCAGTAGAGATACCTGAGAGAAAGTGAGGACTGCAGATACTGGAGGTCAGAGTCGAGAGTGTGTAGCTGGAAAAGCACAGCAGGTCAGGCAGCATCCAAAGAGCAAGAGAATCGATGTTTCGGGCATAAGCCCTTCATCAGGATGTAGGGATACCTGACCTGCTTCTGGAAGGGAATTCCAGCATTTTCTCAGAAAAGGCCGAAGCATTAGCAGCAATCTTTAGCCAGTAGTGCTCAGTGGATGATGCATCACTGAGGCCCCCAACATTACACATTCAATCTCCAGCCAATTCGATTCACTCCACATGCTATCAACAAATAGCTGAAGATACTGGATACTGCAAAGGCTATAGGACCTGACAACGTTCTGGCAAAATTCCTGAAGACCTGTATTCCAGAAATTGCTGCATTTCTCGCCAAGCTGTTCCAGTACAGTTACAACACTGGCATATACCCGATAATGTGAGAATTTGCCTGGGTATGTCCTGTACGCAAACAGCAGGAAAAATCCAAACATACAGTTACCGCCCCATCAGTGTACTCTCGATCATGAGTAAAGTGATGGAAGGTGTTGTCAACAATGCTATTAAGCAACACATGTTTAGCAACGTCCTACTCACAGATGTCCAGTCTGAGTTCTGCAAGGGCCACTACTAACAGTCGTTGGTGACACTTATGTGGTACATTCTAACTCCCTAACCTCAATTTAACAGGAGATTACATTTGGATTTGATTTCCTGTGTTCAGGGACACAAATGAATAAATAGCTACAGGTCTACAGCAGGTATCATATTTTAAAAGATATTTGTCAAAAACCATCTCTTGCTGGTTTTGGAAAACACTTATACTGCTAAGAAATAAACTCTGGCCTACTTCGGCTGTAACAGGGAGCAGTTTTGTCAACAAATAAAGAAGTCTCCAAGTCAATAGATGTGAAGGGAGAGCACAGCAAGTCAGGGAGTATTGGAGGAGCTGGACAGTCAACATTTTGGGCCTAAATCCTTCATCAGGTCTGAAATGTTGACTTTACTGCTCCTTGCATGCTGCCTGACCTGCTGTGCCTTTCCAGCTCACATTTTATCAATGCTGATTTCCAGCATCTGCAGTCCTTTCTGTCTCCAAAGAACTTTCCAAGCTGTTTGGAAGAGGAAATGGTGTGGCATTGTGGTAATATCTATGTAATACAGTAATACATAACCTAAGGTTAATGATTGGAGACATAAGTTTGAATCCTGCTATTGAAATTCAAATTCAATAAAAAGCTACCTTAAATAGTGACTGTGTAATCACTGTTGCTTGTTGTTAAGCTCTCATCTGGTTCACTATTTCTGCTTTCAGGAAGGAAATCTGTGGTCTTGGCCTGGCATATATGTGACTCCAGACCGACAGCAATATGGTTGACCCTTAACTGCCCTTTGGGTGATGAAGCAGTGATGTCCCATGAAGGGATTTTTGAAAGAAACTTTTTGTAGGCATGTACTGATTACATAATCCATAGCCCCTGTGAACTCTGTAGAGTTATACAGGAAGACAGTGTAAAATCACATGGATTGCACATTTCATAAAGTGGTCTCTTCATAGCTTAAAGTAATTCAGACAGGGAGGATATTGATGATTTCCACTCAGGGAGGATCTGAAAAGTAGTGAAGAGGTTCTCAGGTGTATTTCATGCTTAATAATAATAATGTTGTACAAGACATTTGTTAAACTTCAGCTGAACTTTTATGTGTCATAGTGAAGATATAAATGCATTGGAAAGAGTGCAGAAGCAATTTACAAAAATGCATCCCTGAATAAGAAACTTCAGTGATGAGGATAGATTGAAGAAATTTGGACTGTTCTTTTTGAAGGGAATGCTGAGAGGAGATATAATTTCATGTTTTCAAAATCGTCCTTGGCTGGACAACATAATCTGTTCCCACTCATAAAATGATCAAGAATGAGAGGGCAAAGATGTGCAAATCAAGCAGGGGTGATGTGAGAAAAAAACCCATTCCCACTTAGCGATTAGTTAGGATGTGAAATGCACTGTTGAGAAATATGGTGGTGATTGGTTCAATTGAAGCATTCAAGAGGGCATTGGATAGTTATCTTCATCAAAATAATGTGCAAGGGCATGGAGAAAAAGCAGGAAATTGCCACAAGCTAATCATACTCATTTAATGAGCTAGTGTGGGCACGATTGGCCGAATGGTGTCTTCCTACGCCATAAACCTTTCATGATTTGTTAGGGATCGGGCAAGTGTTTTTGTGGTCACAGATGTAAATCCAGGATGGTGAGTTGCCTCCCTTCCACTGGTAACTAGTGAATGGCTGCAGAGGTGGGAAAATTAGGCCCTTGGTGTCAGGTCCTTGGTACCTTTGGTACCAGTGACATCACTCGAAAAAAAAAGAGAGTTTGCAGAGGAAATAGTCAGGCCTATAAGAAGTAATGCTTTTCAGTTTATCCTTGGTGTCACACCTTAGGCTAGGAGGTCAATGCAGAGGAATGGCTGAAGAGATGGTACAAGAGCGACAGCTTTCGCTTCCCGGAACACAGGGATCAGTTGTGCTGAGGGCTGGACAGATTGTATCAATATCTTGACAGGGTGATTTGATAGTTTAACCTTGGGTAAGTACCAGAAGGGAAATAGTGTGCAAGAGTACAGTTTACATACTGTAGATAACCTAATCTAAAATCTAAAATAGAGTACAGGAAAAACAGGGAAATGGGTCTAGTTAAATTGCTCCTGCGGAGGGCTGACAAGGACTCAATGGGTTGAAGAGCCTTTTTCTGTGCTGGAACCAATCCCGAAACAGGAATGTCGCTTATGGATTGTCATAAGAATAACTGGGTACACTGTAGGCCAGGGACACAATGTGATCAATGTACCTGACTTTCTCTTTAGACACAGCATAGTTGGATGCAGTATGATGGACCAACAGGAAAAGAGACAGACCATTCTTGTTACTTGGTGTGTGTGTGTGTGTGTGCGCGCGCATATAAAACAGTGTATTTATGTGTTGCGTCTGTGTAATTTGTGTGTATCACTGCATGTGCATGCATGTATGTATGTCTCCATGTGTGTCTTCACCCTGTCTGACTGTATGTATTTGTGTAGCAAATTGCTTCAGCAATAAATTCACCGGCACTGATTTAAACCTCATGGATATCCCGATGACGGATGATTCTATATGTGAGCCAGTAAAAAATATTAAATACAAGAAATGTGAGTGGAAAGACGGCACGGGATATCCTGTCAATCTGTTTTGCTCTGTCCAAAAACTTCTGTCGGATGGACTCTGTGTCTCTGGGTGGGGGAGGTTGAGAGTTGAATGGGCTGGTCCCGTCCAGCTCCACATTGTCCTTCATTGGCACACAATGCCCCAGGCCATAGCCACGGAAGTAGAAACGGCTGTCCCTCTGCTGGTCCTCTTCCTGCTGTTTGCAAACAAAGCAAGAAACCTCCATCAGGAGACTGACTGTGATTCATTCGTCATTGCTCTGTATCAAACAAAGAGTAGGAACTTAGTACCAGTTATATGCTCTTTCACTGGAATGGACATTCAGTCCTAGGTTAGTCATGTCTTTCTCTTTCTATACTGGTTATCCATCTCTCTTTAGAATGGATACAATCCCAGTTTTGTCTTCACTCTCTCTGGGGTGGTTTCTCACTCTGAATTTAACCTCTCTCTCTCCCTCTCTCCATTCACTTGATCCTGACTTTGTCCTGTCTCTGTCTCTCTCTAATATGATTGTTCCATTCTGATTTTGTTCTCACACCCTCTCTCTCTATGCTGGTCATTCAGTCCTGGCTTTATCTTCTCTCTCACTCTTTCGGCCTATGAATTAGTCCTGACTTTGTCCTCTCTCACTCTGAACTCATCACTCAGTCCTGACTTTGTCCTCTCTCACTCTGAACTCATCACTCAGTTCTGACTTTGTTCTCTCTCTCTCTCTCTCTCTCTATCCCTCTATCACTCAGTCCTGACTTTGTCCTCTTTCTCTCTCTCTCTCTCTCTGGGCTCATCACTCAGTCCAGACTTTATCCTCTCTCTCTCTCTCTGGGCTCATCACTCAGTCCTGACTTTGTCCTCTTTCTCTCTCTAAACTCATCACTCAGTCCTGATTTTGTCCA
Organism: Chiloscyllium plagiosum; assembly: GCF_037043375.1. Lineage (NCBI taxonomy): Eukaryota > Metazoa > Chordata > Chondrichthyes > Orectolobiformes > Hemiscylliidae > Chiloscyllium > Chiloscyllium plagiosum. The sequence continues at coordinate 86,576,806 of NW_028270149.1, read as the reverse complement.
CTCTCTCTCTCTCTGAACTCATCACTCAGTCATGATTTTGTCCTCTCTCTCTCTCTCCCTCAACTCATGACTTAGTCCTGACTTTATCCTCTCTCTGAACTCATCACTCAGTCCTGACTTTGTCCTCTCTCTCTCTCTCTCTGGGCTCATCACTCAGTCCTGACTTTGTCCTCTCTCTCTCTCTTTCTCTCCCTCTGGGCTCATCACTCAGTCCTGATTTTGTCCTCTCTCTCTCTGAAGTCATCACTCAGTCCTGACTTTGTCCTCTCTCTCTCTCTCTCTCTCTCTCTCTCTCACTCTCTCTGGGCTCATCACTCAGTCCTGACTTTGTCCTCTCCCTCTATGGGCTCATGGCTCAGCCTGACCTTATCCTCTCCCTCTCTTTTTAAACTGGTCATACCATCCTGTTCTTGTCCTCTATCTCTGATGAGCTCACACTGTCTTGTTTTGGCTTTCTTTCACCCCATCCCCAAATGTTCATGGTGCATGAATTGCTCTTGAAGTTGTTAACTGAAGCTAAGGAAATATCACAATGTTACAGCCAGTCTGCCATTATTTGCAAGCATAGAACGAATAATGTAGGAGAGTCCTCTCGACTCAAAATGTTAGCTTGCTCTCTCTCCATGGATGCTGCCTGGCTTGCTATGATTTCTAGCGTTTTTCATTTTCAGTTTTAGAACTAATAATGCCTATTCAAATCCTTCCCTAGCCTGTTCAATACAGTGAGTTGGGCTATTTCCTACGATGGTATGCTTTCAGTTTCATAGCATGCACAACATGCAAAATATGATCCAGGAGGTCCTCCCGAAAGTCATGGTTCACAGACGCACGTCACAAATGCAACACCATGAGTTTACCCTGAAGCCTAGGTTGCAGAACTGAGTCAGAGTCCCAAAGGTTGGCTCCCTGCTCCTCAGACCATACTCAGGCCCCAGCGAATCACCACTTTCGGTTCGGTGAACTAGTCCCTGCCGTAGACGCAGCCCAGCGGAAACAAAAGAAGAGAAAGTGGCAATGAAAAGAACCAAATGGGACAATGCAAATTAGGCTGTACATTTCCACCCAAACAAGGAGTGGATTTCAATGAAGCACAGCTCATTGAACACCGTTAAGTGAACTGCCCCTTAATCTGAAACACTAAAAGAGAGACATTTGCATGCATCTTGTTTGATTCTTTTATGTGTTCAACTTGCTGAGTCCAGGCTACATGGGAGCATACAATTTGAGTAGAGTATATCTTAGTGAACTGCTACTGAATCCTTTGGCCACTGGTCAGACACCACACAAGAGGAAGTTCACGGCCTGGCACTGTGCAGAATTTCACCAATAACGGGCCAGATTCTGTTGAAAATATTATGGCGTTTGAAAGAGACAAGCTATTAATGATGTCAAAATTGGCCAAAATCTTACAGCAAAATGGACAATTACGACAAATTGCAGCTGCTTTGCACTATTCTGGCATTACCGTCAGAATAAAAAAGAAACTATCTTGTGTTGCATTTCATAGTGATTTTCATGAAAATGCAGCATTTTTACATTACGTATTAATTAATTGTGCCTCAGAAAGATAAATCTAGTAACTAACAGGGTAAGTATTTTTAACTGTTTGAAGATTGTCTCTCTGTCTTTCTACCGAGAAAGTGAAAAGTTATAATGGCGGAATCACGATTCTCCATCTTTTAACCTGTTTTATTCCCCCAGAGTACAGTGGAAGCTGAGACACTGGGACACAGTTAAGGAGAAGATAGATTTTTACCTAGTAATGGGTTAAAGGAATTGGCAGAAAAGTGAAATTGAGGCTGAGATGAAATTAGCCGTGATCGTATTAAATGGTGGAACAGACTCGAGGGGCTGAATTGCTTAATCCTGCTCCAGGTTCCTATGTTCTTATATTATAAATTCAGCTCCAATTACAGTGCAACATAGTCACAAAGGATCACTGACCGATATTGTGATGAGTAAATTGTCCTGTTTGCTGAACAGTGCAGCAAGGTGTATTTAGCACCATGACTGATGGGTCCAAATAAGGATCATTTAGTTGGACTGAATACTATCTTACTGATGAATTATGGGTTAATTCAGTGGTACGTACTTCTAAAATTAAAATGTTACCACTAATAACAACGACTTATAATTAGAACACCTTAAACATGTCCCAGTCTTTCACAACCTAACCAAACAAAGTCTAACACCAGGCCAAATAACACAATGGTAAGTGAGGTGACCAAAAGCTAGATTTTAAGGAGCTTCTTAAAGTAGGAGAGTGAAAGTAGACAGATGAAGAGGTTTCAGTTCCAGAGCTTAGGACCCAGACAGCTGAAACGACAGTTAAAATCAGGAATGCCTGAGAGACTAGATATGGAGGACTACAAATTTCTCAGAGGGCTATGGGGCTAGAGGAGATAGAGGGATTGGAAAAGAAGGATGAGAATTTTAAAGGAAAGCAATGCCCTATATTTCCACAGAGCTGTTGCAAGCCACCCAATAAGACAGGCTAAAGAGAGGGCCTGAGGAACGGTCAAAAAGTTGGAGAAAGATAGAGGACGTCAGGAGATTCTGAAACTCAGGAGCAAGAAAACAAACTTTCGAAGGGAAGCTACAAAAGGAGTGTACTGGAGTGGGAAGCATAGGAACTAATGAATTCCTGCCATGTTACTCTTCGTTTTGTGTAGAATTACATAATATTCCCAGCAGTGCACCTTGCGCCCACTTGGTCTGTGCTGGTATTTATGCCCCACAAGAGCTTCCGCCCACTCCATTTCATTACACCCAACCGAAATATCCATCCCATCCTTTCTGCTTTTATATGATGGGCTAAATGGCCTCACTGTGCACGGTAACACTTTGTGATTCTGTGATTCCTGAAAAGCATCAAAGCTATTTTCTCGATGTCTCAATGTGGTGAAAAATTCCACATTCTAGCCACTCTCTGGTCATAGGGTCACAGAGATGTACAGCAGGGAACCAGACCCTTCGGTCCAACCTAATATCCCAATCCAATCTTGTCCCACCTGCCAGCACCCGGCCCATATACCTCCAAACCGTTCCTATTCATTTACCCATCCAGATGCCTTTTAGATTTTTGCAACTGTACCAGCCTCCACCACTTCCTCTGACAGCTCATTCCATACACGTACCACCCTCTGTGTGAAATATTGTCCTTTAGGTCCCTTTTATATCTTCTCCCTCTCACCCTAAACCTATGTCCTCTAGTTCTGGACTCCCCCACCCTAGGGAAATGGCTATTTGTCCTAAACATGCCCCTAATGATTTTATAAACCTCGGTGAGGTCTCCCCTCAGCCTCCGACTCTCCAGGGAAAACAGCCCCAGCCTATTCAACCTCTCCCTTTCGCTCAAATCCTCCAACCCTGACAACATCCTTGTAAATCTTTTCTGAACCCTTTCAAGTTTCACAACATCCTTTTGATAGGAAGGAGACCAGAATTGCATGCAATATTCCAAAAGTGGCCTAACCAATGTCCTGTATAGCTGCAACATGTCCTCCCAACTCCTGTATTCAATACTCTGACCAATAAAGGAAAGCATACCAAACACCTTCTTCATTATCCTATCTACCTGCGGCTCTACTTTCAGGGAGCTATGAACCTGCACTCCAAGGTGAAGAGGGATCTCCTGGCCTTCTTATTTGAGTTAGGTGCTGTCTGTTTCATGCTTACAGCCATTCACTTGGACTGTCACCACAACAGAAACCACTTTCTCTACCGCTATGCCACAAAAATAAAATCCCTTTTCAAAACCTTGGTTAGGTCACCTCCCAGACTAAGAAGTGTGGTCTAACCAAGGTTTAAACCTCTATTTTTGAATTTTATTCCTTTTAACCATGAATAGCCTGACTTGATGTTCGATGGTCTTGCTAACCTGAATCACTTCTACTCTGAAAGGTCAGTCATTGAGCTTGATAAAATTCTACAGATCAGAATCATCAAAGGACTTGGGGATACTGGTGCTGAAATATAACAGTTTTGATTTAATTCAATCTGAAGGGCTTGAATGGCCTGCTCATCTAGCTAATGATTTGAGTATCTGGACCACTCTGCTCCACTAACCCACCATGGATTTTATGATTGTAGCAGACTGATTTTTGACTTACAATCTGTCTTCGCCTCTGCTTTTTCCGAAGCCGCATGAATTCCTTGTGTTGTCGGGATACAAAATTGACCGCTGCATATTCAAGTAGTGCGGCAAAGACATATAGGAGGCAGACAGCCATCCAAATATCGATGGCTTTAACATAGGAGACCTGTCAGAATAAAGACTGGGATTACTCACAGCCAACAACTGTTTCTGAAGAGAAAGCACTGAACAGCTAAACCAGTGCTGAGTGCAACAGGGTCAGCAAACATGTTCGGAAGATTTCTGATGTAGTTATTCATCAGGATGTGCACTGAACACATTTCATTTTGTTTGTTTTCATGAATATTTTCCTGAATGAAAGAATCAACTCTCCCCAGGAGACAATCTCATTATCTGGAACCTCAAACCACTCGGTTGGAATGGCCATTCTGTAGATGTGTGCTCAGACAATGTAGTTCATCATTAACTATGCCATTTATCCACCCCCCTCCACTACCAGGCGTGGGGACTGGGAAACCCACGTTACAAGCTCGGAGGCAGCAATGGCTGAATTGTCCATTCCCCCATACTCTACTTCTCCTCCCTTGCCCCTTGCCTCATATCACTCACCGTGTGGCAACAGTTTTCAGTCCTCAAAATTGTGTTACAGTGAAAAAGGTTTTCAATGCTCTGCTCTAATGGTCAATCATCATTGTGGCTGTACTCAGAGGTGTCAGTAGTGTGGGAATGGGGCAGGATAGTGAAGTGGTAGGATGTGAGTCTCTATAAATGGGCTTTGAGAATGCCTGCTGCATCTCTGAGGTCAGAAGTCTACTGTACATGTGTGAACATTGCACTTTCCATCACACTTCAGGTAAAGTAAATGATGCAGAGAGCAACTTCCTGACTATCTTCCCCTGGGCAGCTAACAGATGTTTTATTTAAAACTATTTACAAAGCCAGGTTTGGGCAACACTTTAAGCAACTTGCCTCAAGGAGTTGCAAAGAAAGCAACCCTCTTGATTAGTAAGAAAGTAATATCCAAATCCCATTCTTTTCAAATGGTGTGGAGTGGGTACTATCTTTGAAATAAAGGAATATTTGAATATAAAGGAATTAAGTTCAGTTCAATTAGCCTTGTCCTCACCACATTAAACACAATCCCAGTTTGGAGTGCAACAGAAAATCTCACGGCACAAGGATTTGGAGTGTCAGTGGATGTGGGAGGTGATGAGGAAATGTACAAAGGAGGCAGCAGGGCATTTAGGATGACTCTAATCTGGTGAAGCTACAACACAGGATGTGGTAAACAGCAGAAGTTACAAATGATCGACAGAGCTAATCTATCCCACAGTCAATGGATCAGATCTAAGCTCTGCAGTCCTGCTGAATCTTGTCATAAATAGCAGAGGACGGTTAAACAACTTACTGGAGAAGGAGACTCCACAAATATCCACATTCTCAATGATGGAAATATCCAGCACATCAGTGTAAAAGATAAGGTGATATATTTGAATCCATCTTCAGCCAGAAGGGCTGAGAGTATGATCAATCTTGGCTTCCTCTAAGGCTCCCAACACTACAGATACTAATCTTCAGCCAACTCAATTCACTCCATATGATATAAAGAAACTTTTGGAAGCACTGGACACTGCAAAGGCTATGGACCCTAATAACATTCCAGTAATAGTACTGAAGATTTGTGTTCCAAAACTTGCCGTTCTTCTGGCCAAGCTGTTCCAGTATAGTTACACACTGGCACCTAGCTAATAATATGGAAATATGGAAATATATGTTAGGTATATCCTGTACTCAAAAGGAGTACAAATCCAACCAGGCCAATTACCACCCCATCAATGTACTCTCGATCATCAATAAAGTGATGGAAGGGGTCAGCAAGTGTTACTTAGTAATAATCAGTTCAGCAATCTTCAGCTTACGCTGCCCCAGAACTACCAGACCCCTGACCTCACTGCAGTCTTGGTTCAAGAATGGACAAAAGAGCTGAACTCCAGAAAGTGAGGCAAGAGTGACAGCCCTTGACATTATGGCCACATTTGACCAAATATAGCACAAGAGATTGTGGTAAAATTGAGGTTGATAGAAAGTAGGGAAATTCTGTCCAGCTATACTTGGAGCCACACTTGGAAGTCAGTCAACTCAGCCTCTGGGCATCTCTGAAGACACTCCTCAGGATCATGACCGACGCAAAATCATTTTTGGCCTAGAAGTGCAATGGAATACTCCTCACTTGCCTGAATGAGTGCAGCTTGAGCTATACGCAAGAAGCCTGACACTTAAGTAGCTGCTTGATTTGGCACCACATCCATCACCTTTAACACTTACTCCCTCCATAATCAATGCCCAGTAGCAGCAGAGTGTATTATCTACAAGTTGCACTGCACCAACTCACCAAGGTTCCTTAGACAACCATTTCCATCTAGGACACCACCACCTGAAGGTTCTGCTCCAAACCACTCATCATTTTGACTTAGGAAACTGTTCCTTCACTGTGGCTGGGTCAAAACCTGGAATTTCCTCCCAAACAGTATTGTGGGTCTACCTCCAGCACATTGACTGCAGCGGTTCAAGAAGGCAGCTCACCACCACCTTCGCAAGGACAGCTAGGAATGGATAGAAAATCCTGGCCTAGTGAGTAAAGAGCATGTTGCATGAATTAATAAAAAGTCACTAAATCCAAATGGCAGCAATTCTCAATGTTAGCTTGCCTTGAAATTTTTTCCCCTTCCGCTTTCTTGAAAGACAAATTGGCAAAGGCATTCCCAAGGCTATTCGAACAGTCAACATTAAACATAGTTTATGATTGTGCTGGTAAAAGTGAAATACTTGCACTTCTACAGCACTCTTTGTGACCTTGGGGTGCTCCAAAGTATCTCAGAACCAATGGAGTGTTTTTGAAGTGTAATCATTCTTGTAACACATGAAACTTAGGAACAAATTGGGGAACAGCAAAATACCAAACCAAGAAGCTGAATGATAAATGCAGCTGGTAGATTTCACCAGTGTGCTGTAGTTGTCTGGCCCTTTACTGACCTTTGGGAGTGAAGCCCTGGAACCTGAGCTCTGTGTCGTCATGGTGAGGACTGTGGTGATCCCAAGACCAACCCGTGCTGGTGCAGCATCCATATTGATCCAGAAAGAGACCCAGGATAGGATGACAATGAGGAGACTGGGTATGTACATCTGGATGAGGTAATAACCCATCTGCCTCTCCAAGTGGAACTTGACCTCAATGCAGGTGAACGTGCCTATAATGCAAAAGAAACAGACACATTGAGAGTTGAAGTATTTTCAAAGGTGAGGTAAACAGATTTTTAATCAATAAAGAAATCAGGGCCTATCAGGGAAAGGTAATTAACGTCGAATCTCCTGTTCCCTGGATGCTGCCTGACCTGCTGTGCTGTTCCAGCAATAAAGTTTCAACTTTGATCTCCAGCATCTGCAGACCTCACTTTCTCCTTATCAGATGATCCATGATCTCAGTGAATGGCAAGGCTGACTCAATGGGCTGAATGACCTGTTTTTCCTTCTCCATCTTATGGTGTCAGGTAACACCACTCAATACTGATATGGTCCAGCTCACAGCTACCCTGCTAGATTGTTAATCTCCGGTGTAGGTCAGTGATGATTACTAAAGATAAGTCACTGTCCCCTCAAAACACCTCACCATCGCAGCCATATTGCCCAGATTTTGTCTGCATTTTAAGTGTTTGCAATAGTTCCATAAAAAGCATCAAACTATCAGTCTGTGGAATCAGACATGGTAACAAGCACAAGTCATCAAGCAGCTAAAGTACGTAACCTGTCCCGGTTCAAGTTCACCTGAGAACTAATTTCTGAGAGTACAAGAAATGTCAGTCATCTGAAAATCGTTTACTTTGTAAAACCCTTACTTTAAAATTCCAAAGCCATCTAAGAAATTGCAGGCCTGCCACAAGGAACAGTGGAGATCATAACTCAGGGACGGAGATAATGGCACAACAAACGTTGTTTTAACTGGCAACTTATGACCCGGCACTCTCGATGAACTAGCAAAAGTGATATTCCTGAAATACCAGATGTTTACTGGACCGTCACGATCTGCACGATGTCCAAGTAGTTAGTTGAGGACACGAGTGAGATGGCTCTTTGCCAGTAAGTTTTTATTTAAGACAAATTTGCATTATTATTTAAGTGATTTATGCTGTAATTAAAGTATAACAGTAATGTGTATACTCCATGCATTACATTTCTATTACTTAGTGTGTATTTCTACATTGATTATGTGGAACCCTTGATCAAGCAGAATATTTGATCACTTGTTAAACTCCTGGTCTCATATGTGCCAGTTAATAAAATGTTTGTTGTACATTCTGTAAAATTTTAACTGTCCACTTGTATGTAACTTTTGTGTGTATGAATATGTGTGAGAAAATGGGTGAATGAGATAATAAATTGAATTTTCAGTAAGTGTGAGAAGACATTAGCTACTTTTGTTTTAAACAAATGCTTGCTGCTAAAAATTCAATTGCGATCCCTGCTCCAAGGTAAGAAAAGATGAACCTCTGTCATGGAAAGCATACTGATCATGGACTATAAAAGGAACACATTCTTTCTGCCGAAGTTTTGGAATTGCATGGGACAGGCTAAACGAAGCAAAGGTCTTTGCTTGAGTCCAGCATCAGCCTTACGTAAGGTGGGGAACCATCTTTTCAAAGTATGCTCAGTTTAGCAGAATTTCATTTTACCTTGCTCAAAAACTGCATGAATCCATGTAAGATTCTGTAAATCTGTTTTTTAGCTTAGAATCAGTCTGCCCATTGTGGTACAGACAGTCTCACACAGGGCACCTCACACCCTCAATACATTATCTGGGCTGACATGACACCAATTGTTAAAGTTCACTTGAGAATGTAACTTCTAAAAAGAAGTTTTGCGATTTACATATGAAAGAACTGAAACCGACATGGTCATTCTAAAAGATGAGAGACTTAACAAATAATCCAAGTCTTTTTCACTTACATCACACTGTAAACTTTTGCTATAAATTCTGTGTCTTACAACCTTTTACTCCACAAAAACAACTTGATGAAGGAGCAGCGCTCCGAAAGTTACTGTATCCAATTAAACCTGTTGGACTATAACCTGGTGTTGTGTGATTTTTAATTTTGTACACCCCAGTCCAACACCAGCATCTCCCAATCAGTTTAGCTCGAGAGACAATGCCCCTCCGTGGTGAATATCAGTTTCAGGGCCATGATCTGCTCACCTGTGTTGTAGTACTTGGTGCAATATCCCAGGTCTTTCTCATCATTCAGGATAAACTGTGGCAGTGTTAAACCCTCCGCTACCTGGACTGACTCCTTCCCCAGCCACTGGAATATCAAATCATTCATTGTGTAACCAACTGGAGCCAGAAAGACAGAGAGAGAGAGAGAGAGAGTGAATAAAATGCCAGGTGCAACTGCCCGGTCAAAATATGATAAGATGAGTGGCTATAAGAGGAGGAATTGTATATTTTATATCTTAGATCCATGCAGAGATGACAGTAGTTTATAGATATGCAGAAACTTCTATTTACAAGTTTTAGACAATTCTTTAAAATATCTGCATCATCATTCCAGCTCAGCTTCTCGTGGGTTCTACGATACCTGTTTACTTTGGTTGGAGTCAACACCTTGGCTTAACCAATCCAGCAGAGTGAGCATAGGGATTAGTTATCAAACTCACATTCTGAAGCACAGAACAATTGAACCATATTGAGGGTTGTCAGCCAGGATGTGGAGTACTCACAGCTTTCTAATTGCATGGCACATGTCTGGACATCCATGGGGAAATTCTTCAAGTCCATGGGGCATGAGAGGATTAATGTGAGCCTGCAAGGCAACAGAAAATACGTCACTGCATCAGAACGTTTGGGTTCTTGTTACGTTAACATCACAGTGAGTCCTCGGGTTAATAAATAAGGACAAAGCAAATGTTGCGGAGACAGAACCATTTTGGTATTGGGGGTCAAAGGTCAGGGGATAGAATGTGAGATTGCCTTCAGTCTCTGTAGAAAGGCTTGTAAGATACAAGAACATGTTCAAACAGAAAGAAGTTGCTTTACTTACACTTTTCACAGCCTAAGGATATCCAAAAGCACTGTATAATCAAAGTATTGTTTCAAATGTAGTCATCGAGTCATAGAGATGTACAGCATTGAAACAGACCCTTCGGTCCAACCCATCCATGCCGACCAGATATCCCAACCCAATCTAGTCCCACCTGCCAGCACCCGGCCCATATCCCTCCAAACCTTTTCTATTCATATACCCATCCAAATGCCTCTTAAATGTTGCAATTGTACCAGCCTCCACCACATCCTCTGGCAGCTCATTCCATACACGTATCATAGTCACTGCTGTAATGAAAGAAGCATGGCAATTGATTGTTGTTACTGTGCCACCATAGTCATACCAGATCATAGACTGCTGTCTCACTGGAGAGAAACAACTGGTGGTGACTTAAGCTGAGGGCCATCATACCACAGGTGAGGGGAGAGGTTGAGAAGGACAGCCCTTCATGGTGACCTCAGTCGAAGATGGGAATTGAACCCATCCTTTTTGGTATCATGCTGCTTTGTGAACAACCATCCAGCCAAATGTGTTAAGCTGCCCTCTGCACTTGATTCAAACAGTGGCAACTTCTACAAACAACAATGAGCAGTTAAACTGGTTTAGGTATATAGGTTAATAAACAAATATCGACTCAGGAGGACGGGGTGAACTCCCTTGCCACGGGATCCTTAATATCAACCTGAGAGGACCAAAGGGACCTGGATTTGATATCTCAATGAGAAACCAGCAGTTACGACATTGCAGTGCTCCATCAGTCATGAAATGCCCAGCATGCAGTGCAGCATTCCATCAGCGGTGTACATTGGAATGTCAGTGATGTTGATCAGTCTAAGTCCCTGGCATGGGCCATAAGCCCATGTCCTCAGGTGATAGTACTAAAAGGTGAGGCGTAGGAGGCATAAACCTGTTTTGCAAAGCCCTCTCAAATACTTGATCCTCAAAAAGACTAATTTAATACAAACTGATAACCGATGAAAGAGCCACGTGTTAATTGGTCTCTTAGACTGGCAGCAGAGCACCTTCAATACATTAGCACCAACGCCTTGCATGAATACAGCCAAAAACTGAGAAATAGAATGCTTTATTGATCGATACATAATGAAATGTTTCTGAAAGGGTTAATGTTGGAGATTGCATTAAGCTTCAATCTGATGGTTTCATATGAGTTTAGGTGGGGAAAAACTTGAACATTTTTGTATCTTCAAGAGGAAACACAGTTACCCTAGATCTCCTCATAGCCTTTGTATCAGTTTTTATAATGTCAATAACTGACTATCTTGCAGTAAACTACTTCTTGCTCAGTACAAGGAACACCCCTCAGGCAGTTGACACATGACAGAGCACAAAAAGAGGAAAGAATCTAGAGCATAAGAAATATGTTCCAAGTGACTGAGAAGAACCAATGGCCAACTTGCCAAAATAGGCTCAAGCAAAGTCAACAAGGCCAAAACAGATTGAGAATGAGCTACCATTTACTGACATTGTTAAAGAGTGGCCAGATCTGCTGTCCATTGAGCTGGCTGAGACCATAGACTTTGTATATCAATAGCATTTTATAATTATAAACAGCTTACTAATTATTCCAGTTTTCCTTCAGGAAGAGGTCCTGGAAAGGATATGCTGGGATACTTAGAGTTTGATATCTCAGTGAGAAACCAGCAGTTACGACATTGCAGTGTTCCATCAGTCATGACATGCCCATCGGCAGTGCAGCATTCCATCAGTGGTGTACAGGGAGTGTCAGTGATGTTGATCAGTCTAAGTCCCTGGCCCATCCTAACTCATTGTGAAACCTGCAGCTTTCAGAACTATAAAACAGTCCTATCATTACTGAAGAAAACCTAGGTGACAGAAAGCAGCAAAGAAGATGGAAATGATGAGAAATACAATGAGCACTGGAGCTCATTGATCAATCTTTAACTGAAATGTTCTAACACCAACACAGCACCTGGTGAACAATGTATAAAAGGAGATTCAAATTTGATGTCATACAATAAACCAGCCAAGAGGAACATTTCAGTTCTACATCTTCCAAGGAAGACTTATCAGTCACAGTGACAGAGCTAAGTCAGCAGCAATCCTCAGGTAGTAAGGCTAAGGATGTGAATGTGTTGGGTTCACAAGTAGGTCAGCCTCATGAAGACATTCACCCTAAATAACAAGTTGAAGTAAAGAGCTTACACACTTCATGACAGATGTAACAGCAGATTAAGACTCCATGGGAGCCAACACTGAGGTGGGACAACCAATGCCCACTAATTCAGAACGTGTTCAAGAAAAAATTGCTTGACCCAGAAATCTGGGATACTGCAAAAAGAAAATATCTGTTTCAACAGAGCATGAAATTCATGAGATTAAAGGTCTCCCAGTTGATAGATTGAGGCAATTAATTGATTCAGTAGGGAACAGTTCCGCTGTGAGAGAAATTGAGGTGATTCAGTGACCTTATCAGGAAGGATAACCTTGGTGAAGGACATCCAAAATATAAATTGTCCTCCAAGGCAGAGCAACTTTACAGATCAATTCTGGGATCAAGCAAAGTCGAAAGTTGTCAAGCAAAAGACCTTCCAAGTCTGAAGAGAACACATTCTGGAAGAATAGTGAAACCTCCAGAGCACTTGAATATGACAAGTCAGAACCTTGGGAAATGGATTAGTGGTAAATACAATTATACACATGGATGTATTATATTAACTTTGGGACAAAGCTTAGGGTGAGGTGTTGTATAATGACTTCAGAAGGGTTAATGTTAGAGGCTGCATTAAGCCCTACCAATCTGAGGATGGCAAAAGGAATTAGGTGGTGGAAGGAAGGTAAAACAGCCCTGAATTCAAAAAAGGACAGACTTTAGGTCTCCTCACAGTCTTAATAACAATGTCTAGCTTACTCATGCCATTTGCACCTGATTGCTATCATGCAATAAGCTACAAGCTGCTAGTTTAGAAAGAAAAATAGGGAAACAATGAAACAAGTTGTTAGCTGTTGATAGCACAGCACCTACAGCATTTGATGATAGCGGGTCAGAGGCTCAATGTGTTATTAATGGGTGACAAGTTCTAGTCACCTGGCACAGTCTTTGCTGAACATTTATATCTTTGAGGCACGCATGCTTTGTTAGATATTAACCTCCCTTTGCAGGGACAACATGAGTTGTCCCCTCCCACTCCACCAAGGATATGCAGGTCTTTGGACTCCTCCATCGCCAGACCACAACAAAACGACGGTTGGAGGAAGAGCGCCTCATCTTCCGCCTAGGAACCCTCCAACCACAAGGGATGAACTTGGATTTCACCAGTTTCCTCATTTCCCCTCCCCCCACCTTGTCTCAGTCAAATCCATCGAATTCAGCACCGCCTTCCTAATCTGCAATCTTCTTCCCGACCTCTCCGCCCCCACCCCAGTCTGACCTATCACCCTCACCTTGACCTCTTTCCACCTATCACATTTCCTCCCCCAAGTCCCTCCTCCCTACCTTTTATCTTAGCCTGCTGGACACACTTTCCTCATTCCTGAAGAAGGGCTTATGCCCGAAACGTCGATTCTCCTGTTCCTTGGATGCTGCCTGACCTGCTGCGCTTTTCCAGCAACACATTTTCAGCTCTGATCTCCAGCATCTGCAGACCTCACTTTCTCCTCCAACATGAGTATAGCCCAGGGGTGGGGTACCTGTGGCCTTAAGGCAAAATGGGGCCTTCTAGGCCATTGTGTGTGGCCTTTTGAATGAATCCAAATTTTGCAACATTCACGAGAAATGCTTTCTTGCTTTTCAACCACTTATTGCTGCGAATCTACATTCTCCTACTTAACCAAAATCAAGACGCCCTTAAGGTCACAAATGACGGATACCCATCCAGAGGATCTGCTAAAACTGCAGACCTCCATGCTGCAACCAAATATTCAAATGCTTTCCTACAAAAAACAGTCACAACAAAGTCATTAAAAGGTTAGTTAACTTTAGAATTAACATTTAAAAATTTTTTTTTTAGTTAGTTAGTACATAGTGGTTAGATTTTTACAAAATAATGTGAATTTTAAAGAATATATAATTGAAGTTTCTTGGATGCGGCCTTATTAGATTACAACTAACATAATGCGGCCTTCCAATGTGAAAAGGTCCCCCACCTCTGGTATAGCATTTAAATGGCATAGATGTAAATATTAAAAAGTCAGTCTCTATTGTAATCCAGATCTTTATGGGATCATGTTTCCAGTGCTTCACGGTGCCAAAAGCTTAATTAAAATCAGTGAGAATTGCATTTACACTTTAGTATCTTCGGGGAATTGTGCAACATCTTTCACACATGATTAATTACTCAGAGGTACAGTCACACTCATTAGTCAGATCATTACAAGAGCAATTAGTGGCACAGCAATCTCATAAACTGACCAGTGTCCTTAGGGAAGTGTACTAATCCAGGCACCACATCACTCAGATCAACATGGGATATCTAGCGTTCACTTAAACTTGGAAATTGGGCATCAATTTAAAATCACACCATGAGGACAGGTGCTTGAAAAGTGCAGTGTCAACCCGGTATGTCACAGATTAGATACAGAGTAATGCTGTCTCTGCACTGACCCCATCAAACACTTCCAGAACAGAAATAGCACAGATTAGATACAGAATAAAGCTCATTCTCACTGTCCGATCAAAATACTCCCAGGACAGATACAGTACGAGTTAGGTATAGAATAGAGGTCACACTACACTGTTCCCATTAAACACTTCCATGACAGGGACAGCACAGGCTAGATGCAGAGTAAAGTTCCCTGTATGTTATCCCCATCAAACACTCCCAGGACAGGTACAGCACTGTCCCCATCAAACAATCCCAGGCATATTGTGTACAGTTTTGGTCATCCTGTTTGAGAAAAGACATAGTTAAACTAGAAAGAGTGCAAAGACGATTTATGAGGATGCTGCCAGGACTAGTAGGCCTGAGTTATAGGGAGAGGTTGGCCAGGATAGGACTTTACTCCTTGGAACAGAGAAGAATGAGGGGTGACCTTATTGACGTGTGCAAAATCATGAGGGGCATTGATAGGATGAACGCATATTGTCTTTTCCCCAGGGATGGGGAATTGAAAACTAGGCTAAAGGTGAGAGGGGAAAGATTTAAGAAGGACCTAAAGGGCAACTTCTTCACTCAGAGAGTGATGCGTAATTGAAATGGACTGCCAAAGAAAATGTTTGAGGCAGGTACAATAGCAACATTTAAAAACATTTGCACAGGTACATGAATAGGAAGGGTTTCGAGGGACATGGACCAAATGCGGGCACTTGGGACTAGCAGAGTGGGCACCATGGTCAGCATGGACAGTTTCGGCTGAAAGCCCTGTTTCCATGCATATTACTTTATGACTCTGGATGACTCTACGACAATTACTCTATGCGATTAGATTCAGAGTAAAGCTCCCTATACATTGTCCACCTCAAACACTCCAAGTTGAGTAACTGCAAGGTGTTAGATACAGAGTAAAGCTCCACCAATATTGTCCCCTCAAACGTGCCCCGGATATTACTATAAAGAGTTAGATGCAGAGTAACACTTTCACCATTAAGCACTCCCAGGACAGATACAGCATGGGGTTAGGTTCAAACTAAAGCTCTTGCTGCTCTTTTTCTCTTTTAAATGGCAAGTAAAGCTACCTTATAAACTGAAAGCAAAGCTCCTTTTAAACTGACCCCCTCAAACACTTCCAGGAAGGGTACAGTATGTGGTCAGCGATAAGCTTCCTCTATTCTTTTAAACTGACAGCTACCTCTAAACAGTCCTCATCAAACACTCCCAGGACAGGTACAACATTGGTTTAGAAATGGGGTAGAGCTTTCTCTACTCTTTTAAACAGAAGGTATACTGAACATAAAGTTGCTTTTGTCCTTTTAACCTAAAAATAAAGCTCCCCCTATACTTTTAATCTGAAAGTAAACCAAAAGCAAAACTCCCAAAAAAACTGTGCCGATCAAACACTCCCAAGATAGTGTAGTTTATCTGGACTTTAGCAAAGCTTTTGACAAGGTCCACATGGGAGACATGAGAAGGTTAAAGCACATGAAATTGAAAGAAACCTGGTGAGATGGATCAAAAATTGGCTAAGTAATCAGATGCAAGGGGTAGTGGTAGTGGTGGAAGTCAGTTGAAGTGACTGGAGGCCAGTGTCCAGCAGTGTAACTCCCGACCCCCCCGCTCCGCCACGTGCCCCTGCAAGGCTCAGTCCTGGGACACACTGTTTGTTATACAACTAAATGATACAGATAAAAACATGGGGGGAATGTTAAGCAGGTTTGCAGGTGACACCAAGATTGGTAGGGTGGTTAATAGCAAAGAAGATGGTTATGGGTTACAGGAAGATATAGATGGGTTGGTCTGATGGGCGGAGCAGTGACAGATGGTATTTAACCCTGATAAGTGCGAGCTGATGCCCTTTGGAAGAAGAAACAAGATGAGGGAGTATTTAATGAATGGCAGTACACTGGGTAGCTTAGAGGAACAGAGGGATCTTGAGGCAATTATTCACAGATCTCTGAAATCAGCAAAGCATGTGAATAGAATCATTAAGAAGGCATACGGGACACTTGCTTTCATCAGTCATGGCACAGAGTATAAGAACAAGGAGGTACGTTGGTGTTGTACAGAACATTAGTCAGGCCACAGCTGGAGTGCAGTTCTGGTCACCTCACGACATGAAGGATGTGACAGCACTGGAGGGGCTACAGGGGAGGCTCACCAGGATGTCGCGTGGGATGGAAAAACTGAGCTATAAGAAGAGGCTAGATAGACTTGGATTGTTTTCTTCAGAGCAAAGAGGACTGGGGATGGGGGTGGGGGGTTGGAGTGTGTGATTGATGTGTATAAGATTATGAAGGGTATGGACAGAGTGAAAGCAGCTGCTCCCCTGGGTTGAGGGGTCAAGCATGAGGCGGCATAGTTTTAGGGTGAGGGGCACGAGATTCAGAGGGGATTTGAGAAAAACAACATTTTCACTCAGTGGGTGGTGGGAATCTGGAGTGCACTGTCAGAGGAGTGGAGGCCAGAAACCTTACACCTTAAAAATAATTGGATAAGTACTTGAAATATCAAGGATATAGGACAAATGCGGGAAATTGGGATTAGCCCACCTGTAGTGATAGTTTTGTTGGTGCAGGCTCAATGGGCCAATGGGCTTTTTCTGAAGAGTATGACTCTATGACTCTACAACAGAGTAAAGTTCCCTCCGCACTGTCCCCATCAAACACAACCAGGTCAAGCACTGCACAGGGTTAGATACACAGTAAAGTTCCCTCCACACTGTCCCCATTAAACACAGCCAGGTCAGGGACTGCACAGGATTAGATACAGAGTAAAATTCTCTCCATGCTGTCCTCATCAAACACTCCCAGGACAGGGTCAGCATAGGGTTAGATGGACAGCTATCAGCCCTTACCTGATACTGTACAACACGTTGCCATTTTTGAAGATCCGCAGCAGTTTGTTGTCTGTTGTCACTGCGTGGAAATTGGCCCCTTTCTCGTTGGCAAAAAACAGGTCTGGCTTCCAGATGGAGTCCAACATGGAAGGATCAAGGTCAAGGGAGTCATCGGGGTACTCACTGTACGCTAACCGAGGGTCATTCCACTCTTGCCGTAAGAAGACGTTGAGTCTATAATCCTGAGAGAAACAACAGGCAGTTTGATCCACCAATTCTATCGGAAGGATTATGTGAACTGCCAACTGATCGCATTGTCTTGTATTCCCAGCTGAGAAACAGACCATTCTGCCAACACCCTGTGCTCCATATGAACCTCCTGTTCTTCCATTTCTCCCTTGTTTGTTTTTCCAGCTTCCCTTTGTAATGGATTATAATTGTTCACCTCAACAACTTCCTTTTGCAGATGTTCCACATTGCAGAATCATTGAATCATAGAATAGAAGATCACAGAATCCCTACAATGTGGAAGCAGGCCATTAGGCCCAACAAGTCCACACCGACCCTCCAAAGAGTATCCCACCCAGACCCGTTCCCCTATATTTACCCCTGACTAATGCACCCAACCTACACATCCCTGAACACCGTGTGCAATTTAGCATGGCCAATTCACCTAATCTGCACATCTTTGGATTGTGGGAGGAAACTGGAGGACCCGGAGGAAACCCACGCAGACACGGGGAGAATGTGCAAACTCCACACAGACAGTTGTCCGAGGCTGGAATCAAACCCAGGTGCCTGGTGCTATGAGGCAGCAGTGCTAGCCACTGAGCCACTGTGCCACCCTAATCATAGAGCTATACAGTACAGAAAGAGGCCAATCAACCCATCATGTCTGTATTGGCTCCTGAAAGAGCGACCCAGCAAGTCCCATTCTCTATGATTCTATATATCAAGCTCTCTCTTGAAAGCTCATCTGGAATCCACCTCCACCACTCTCCCAGGCAACACATTCCAAATCCTAACAATTCTCTGAGTAAAGAAGTTCCTCCTCATTTAACTCCTAGCTCTATTGTTGACAATACTGAAATTGTGATCTCTAGATACTGATATACTAACTAGTGGAAATAGAATATTTCCACCCTGTCAAAATTGTTCACGGTTTTGAACACCTCAATTAGGCCACCTCTTAGTCTACTCTGCTACAAGAAGAATAGGCCCAATTTCTACAATCATTCCTTAGATCTAAAATCCTTCATTCCTGGTGTCATTCTAATAATCTCCTTGAAGTCTCTGCAGGGCTTAAACAACCTTCGTTAAGTAAGATGCCCAGAACTAAACACAGTATTCCAAATGTGATCTGATCAATGACCCAGAGAGGTATAGCAGCAGTTCCTTGCTTTTATACATTATCTCCACTCTCTTGCTTTCAAAATTTCTACTGAGTTTCTGAAACATCTTCTCTGCAACTACTTTACAGAAGTCTTTTTGAATTTTAAAGAGCTCTCTCAAATAACCTGGCCTATTCTCGAGACATGAGTCCTGCCTGTTTAGTCTATCCTGCCCATTCCTCTGTGGGTCAATTCTACCTGTTCTGTTCTCTTGTCCTACATGAGCATAAAACAGAAATGGACACAGTGACCTTCCCCCTTGCCTCTGGGTCACTGTTGCCCATGGTGGCCACCCTTTTTCAACTACCCCTTCACCATCTGATACTCTCCTCAAGCAGCTCTAGTCCAATTTCTTTTGTGTGTTCAGAGGTCTACTTCAACCTTGCTACTCAACAGATCAAAGTAAATGAGCCCACAGCCTGACAATCACAGGATCCCTCACTGACTGTCAAGTTGGTCACAGTCAATACAGACCCCAGGCTAGGGCTGGGGTGTGGTGTGGTGTGAAGGAAAGAGAAATTAAAGCAAAAACAGCATAAAGTAATGGGATGGTTAGATATGGTCAAGCTTTCGGACTTGGACACAGAGGAGGAGACCACTCAGTCCATTGGCTGCCATTCTGGGCTTGTTTGCTCTGATAGACTTTTTCGACTCCCAAGAGAGGGGAGAGAGAAAGGGAAAGAGAGTGGTGCAAATGGGGAAAGATAGGATGCTGGGACGTTTGCTTGCTTGCTTTGGAATTTGGCTGGAAGCCATGACAAGATGATGACAGAAATATGGTGTTAAATCTTACCTGGAATAATGGATTTGGGGGTGAGTTTCCTAGACAGCTTATACTCCAATGGGTAATTTATTTGTTCCATGGGACTTATCACAATCCCTCTGCTCCCACCAGCCTGGACTATATGCCTACCTCTCTGATGCCCTGATATATCCCCTCTAGCCACATCCTCTTGACTACCCTCCTGATTCCAAAACTGGCTATCCATTCTGTCTAGATCTGACTCCCCCCACCAGACGGTTTTGAAGGTAGTATTCCTACGTTTGCGCTAAAAGCTCTGAGTTCAAGACTTACTCTAGACTTGGTGGCCCTAGAAACGTGGAAAATTGGAACAGCAGTAGGCTATTCAGCCCTTCAAACCTGTTTCACCATTCAATAGGATCCTGGCTGATCATCCAACATAGTACCTTTTCCTGACTTGTGTGCACACTCATTGATCCCTTTAGCCCTGAGAACTAAATCTAACTCTTCTTGAAAACATTCAATAATTTGGCCACAACTGCTTTCTGTGGTAGAGAATTCCATAGGCTCAACACTCTATGGGTGAAGAAATGTCTCTTCGTCTCAGTCCTAAATTGCATACTGCATATCCTTAGACTGTGACCCTGGACTCTCTGGTCATCAGGAACACCCTTCCTGCAATTACCCTGTCTTCCTGTTGGAATTTTGTAGGTTTCTATGAGATGCCCTCTCATTCTTTTACAATACAGTGAATATAGTCCTAACCGATCCTATCTCTCTTCACATGTCTTTACTGCATACCAGGAATCAGTCTGGTCAACCTTCGCTGCACTCCCTCCACAGCCAGACATGCTTCCTCAGATAAAGAGACCAAAACTGCAGGCAAGGTGAGTCATAACACAGCCAAACAGCCACCCTGTAAATCTCTCCATTAGGTGATTGTACATGGAGAAATTCCTGATGAGGCAGTCCCTTGAGGTGACTGCAGTGCAATGGCCTCTTTATGTTCAATGAAGACTCCATGTGGAGGATCTTGATCTGATGGATTACCACATGCCCAAATACCTCTCCAACCTAGATGGATACACTGACCTCACCCCAACCCTCAACACCAACAAATGCAGCAGAATGCAAAGCATCAATGCTGGGTTCCATTCCCTGAAAACACTGATGGCAAGAAACTCAGCAAGGTAGCCATTTTGTGGCACAGAATACAGAACAACCTCGATTATCCGAACAAGACAGGCAGGGAGTATTTTGATCGAATAACTGAGAGTTTGGATAACAGATTGTTTGGATAATGGATAGCGTTTTTACGGGACCTCGATAATTTGTTCAGATAATCCAAAATTTGGATAATTAAGGTTGTACTATATATCTCTTCACTTGAGCACCTGCCCATTAACTCTCACATGCATATTGGAGATTTAAGATGGCCATGCCTGTGTCTGGAAGTGGGTGCCCCCTGCTGACGTTACTCTGTCCCTGGTGGGTGCAGATGGAATCCTCACAATGTGGAATCAGTCCATTCGGTCCAGCAACTCCATACCCACCCTCTAAACAACATCCCACCCAGACCCATATCCCTACATTTTCCCATGATTAATCCACCTAGCCTGAATACAATGGACATTTCAACACGGCCAACCCACCTAACCTGCACATCTTTGGATTGTGGGAGGAAACTGGAGCACCCAGAGGAAACCCACCCAGACATGGGAAGAATGGGAAAACTCCACACAGGCAGTAGCCAGAGGCTGGAATCGAACCCAGGTCTCCTGGTGCTGGGAGGCAGCAGTGCTAACCACTGAACCATAGTGCCTCCTTGCTGCCATATTTTTGTGAAAGCTGAACTCAGAAGAGCCAGCAGAAATACACAGCAGTGTCAACCCCAGGGAATTTGTGATTGCAGCAATCACTGCTGTCCTGTGAAGATCCAAGTTTTCATCATGTGACTTTGTCCAAAGACATTAAATTCCAGGGAAGGAATTTGTAGTCTGACTAAACCCAGATATTTGTCATTTGCATCTGATGTGACTTTGTCAGAAGCCACAGCTTGGAAGACAAATTAACACGTCCAATTGCTCAAGTGGTTGTGGGTGACCTCCCTGTAGCCCAAGATGGGTCAGCTTGTGATACCCTTCCCCTGTGTCGGATTAACCTGCTGATATCAAGAGGGCTATGAGCAGAGTATTTACACCAAAGCCTTGGTTAACACACAAACAACAAAGGCTTGAGAATAAGGTGTTTATCAGGTTTGAAAAATATAACAAGGCTCAGTTCTCAGCATCAACTATTCACAATATCATACAGTCATCAAATCATAGAGGTTGACAGCACAGAAAAACGTCTCTTCGGCCCATCAAGTCTGCACCTGTCCAAACCAACCACCCAACTATTCTCATTCCATTTTCCATCACGTGCCCTATCGCCTTGTATGCCTTAGTATCTCAAAGAACAAAGAAAATTAGAGTCGAAGGGTGTGGTGCTGGAAAAGCACAGCTGGTCAGGCAGCATCCGAGGAGCAGGAGAATCATTCCTGATGAAGGGCTTATGCCCGAAATGTCAACTCTCCTGCTCCTCGGATGCTGCCTGACCGGCTGTGTTTTTCCAGCACCACACTCTTTGACTCTGTTCTCTAGCATCTGCAGTCCTCACTTTCTCCAAAGAAAATTACAGCACTGGAACAGGCCTTTCAGCCCTCCAAGCCTGTGCCAATCCAGATCCTCTATGTAAATCTGTCGCCTATTTTCTAAGGATCTGTATCCCTCTGTTCCCTGCCCATTCATGTTTCTGTCTGGATACATCTTAAATGGCGCTATCATGCCCTCCACTACCACCTCTGCTGGAGACGCATTCCAGGTACTTACCGACCTCTGTGTGAAGAACTTTCCACACATATCTCCCTTAAACTTTTCCCCTCTCACCTTGAACTCGTAACCCCTTGTAATTGAGACCCCAATGGGAAAAAGCTTCTTGCTATCCAGCCTGTCTACACCGCTCATGATTTTGTCAACCCCAATCAGGTTCCCCCTCAACCTCCTTCTTTCTAATGAAAATCATCCTAATCTACTCAGCCTCTGGTCATAGCTAGCGCCCTCTATACCAGGCAACATCCTGGTGAACCTCCTCTGCACCCTCTCCAAAGTATCCACATCCTTTTGGTAATGTGGCAACCAGAACTGCATGCAGTATTTCAAATGTGGCTGAACCAGATGACCTGCCAACTCTTGTAACTGAATACCCCATCCGATGAAGGAAAGCATGCCATGTGCCTTCTTGACCACTCTATCGACCTGCGTTGCCAACTTCAGGGAACAATGAACCTGAACACCCAGATTTCTCTGTACATAATTTTCTCCAGGGCTTTTCCATTTACTGTATAGTTCTCTCTTAAAGTGGATCTTCCAAAATGCATCACCTCACATTTGCCCGGATTGAACTCCATCTGCCATTTCTCTGCCCAACTCTCCAATCGATCTATATTCTACTGTGTTCTCTGACAGTCCCGTTCACTATCTGCTACTCCACCAATCTTAGTGTCTCAAGTGCACAGCAAAATACTTCTTAAACATTATGAAGGTTTCTATCTCTACCCATTACAGGCAGTGAGTTCCGGATTCCCATCTCCCTCTGAGCAAAAGAAGCCACCTCTCATCCCCTGTAAACCTCCTTCCCTTTTCTCAAATCGCTGTCCCCTGGTCACTGATCCCTCCACAAAGGGTAAAACTTTCTTCCAGTGTAGTCTAGCTATGCCCTTCATAGTTTTATGTACCTCAATCATGTTCCCTCTCAGTATCTTCTTCAAAGAAAATAATCCGTTTGTCCAATCTCTCTTCATAACTAAAACTTTCAGCTCAGGGAACATTCTGGTAAATCTCCTCGGCACCCTCTCCAGTCTTATCACTTCCCTCCTATAATGTGGATTCCAGAACTGCTCAATACTCCAGCTGTGCCCTAAAGAACATTATATACAATTTCAGCATCATCTCCTTGCTCTTAAACTCTATGCTTTGGTGATTTGCAAATATCCCTTCTTAAGCACTTTATCTACCTGTCCCACTACATTAAGAGCTGAAAATGTGTTGCTGGAAAAGCGCAGCTAGTCAGGCAGCATTCAAGGAACAGGAGAATTGACGTTTCGGGCATAAGCCCTTCCTGAAGAAGGGCTTATGCCCGAAACGTCGATTCTCCTGTTCCTTGGATGCTGCCTGACTAGCTGCGCGTTTCCAGCAACACATTTTCAGCTCTGATCTGCAGCATCTGCAGCCCTCACTTTCTCCGCTACATTAAGAGACCAATGTACATGTACACCAAGGTCACTCTGATCTTTGGTGCTTCCCAGGGCTCGACCATTCATCATGTATTCTCTTACCTTGTTTGCCCTGCCCAAGTGCAGTATCTCACACTTGTCTGGATTGAATTCCAATTGCACTGAACAGCCTATCTAACCAGCCTAGTAATGTAAGGCTATCCTTCTCACTATTTACTATCTATAATGACTTTGAGGACAAAGCAGAGTGTAATGTACCCACATTTGCTGATGATGTAAGAACTTATGGAAGACATGTTGCGATGAGCACACAAAGCATCTGCAAGGGGATATAGATAGATGGAGCAAAAACTTGGCAGATGGAGTTTAATGTTGGGAAGTGTGAGGTCATGAACTTTGAGAGGAAGAATCAAAAAGCAGACTATAATTAAAATGGAGAGACTCCAAAACAAAAGTGTAGCACAAAGGGATCTGGACATTCTTGTATGTGAAACACAACAAGTTAGGAGCAGGTGCAGAAAGTAATGAAGAAGGTAAATGAAATTTTAGCCATTATTGTTAGGGGTTGGAGTTTAAAAATAGGAAAGTCTTGTTACAGGGTATTGGTGAGACCTGACCTGAAGCACTGTGTACAACGTTGGTCCCTGCGTTTTAAAAAAAAAGGACGTATTGGCATTGAAGGGAGCTCAAAAGAGATTCAAAAGATTGATTCCTGGGATGAAAGGGTTGACTTAATAGGAACTGCTGAACAGGTTGGGCCTGTCTTCATTAAGAGTTTAGAAGAATGAGGTGATCTTGCTGAATCAGACAAGAGGGAGCTTGACAGAGTTGATGTTGAGAAGGTGTTTCCAATCGTTGGGGATAGCTTGAACTAGGAGATGTTGAGGAAGTCTCAATTGAAACAATGATGCATAACAATTTTTTCTCCCAGAGGGGAATGAATGTCTGGAATTCTGCACTGCGGAGAGTTGTAGTCACTGAGATATTTAGAGAGACAGCAGGTTGTTGACTTGAAGTATTGAAGAGCTGAGCACTATGAGGAGTTAGCATTAAAGAGACCTGGGGCAGATCAGCCATGATCTTATGGAATACAGTGCATATCTGAGCAGTCAAATGGTCTACACCCACTCCCTTTTGTTTTGCTATGGTTTAGATTTTCCCAAAGGGATAAATATTGGAAAACACTGGGGTAAAGTCCCCTATCTTCTTTGAAATGTGCCAAGTGATCTTTCATATCCATCTGAGAGGGCAGGCAAAGTCTCAGTTTAATTTTGTGCATGTAAGATACAACTTCTGACAGCACAACAAGTCATACCCAAAACTTGGAGTGTCCCCTTCAGGGGAAACCAGTCGGTGCAAACCTGTTCTTGCAAAGAAGGTGATTAAAATAGAGCAGGGCAAGAGCCGGTGAAGTAATCATTGCCACTATCTCACACAATTGAAACAGATAACCCAGTCCAATGCTCACCATGGTCGTTTCAGTCACTGAACCAAAACTGTTAATGAAAATATTGCAAGTGACATTCACTGGAGGACCTGGAAAACAAAGAATACAATAGTTAGAAGAGTAAGAAAGAGACACTGACTCAGAGAGGTTGACAATAAGAAACAGAGAGGGGATGAAGGTAAGAGACAGTGAGACCAAGGCAAAGAGGGAGAATGATACTAAGGGAGTGGGTATTAGGTGAAAAAGAAAGAAAGCAAGGGCAAAAGAGATAGAGGCCAGAAGGAAAGAGTGATCAAGGGCAAGAGAATGATAGTGAGAGTGAGCAAGTGCTAGAAAGCAAGGTTAGAGGTGAGAGAGAAGGTGAAAGGAAGAGATCAAAGTTGAGAGCATGAGAGAAGGAGAGGATGAAAAGGGAGTGAGAAACGGTGATAGTGAGCGAGAGCATAGGATGAGGGCAAAAGGGAGAGCATGAGAGAGAAAGGGTAAGAGTAAAGAAGTGTGTGAGAAAAGAGGAGTGGGCCAGAGAGTGTGAAAGGAGAAGACTAAAGCTGCGACAGAAGGTGAGTTAGGGAGAAAGGCTAGACAGAGAGAGCAACGAGGAAGGGAAAGGCAGTCAGAATTAGAGGTGTGACAAAAAGAGAGTAGAAGAGAGACAGAGAGAGAGAAATAAAAGAAGCACAGACAAGTATATAAAAGTTCAAGAGATCAAAAAAAAGGTAAAGAGGTTAAGGCAGATGGACAGAGAGAAGGTGAGAGACAGAAATGCTTCTCTTCTGCACTGGTTAGGAAGTGGTGCAGACAGCCCATTTTCAATAGCTTAGTGGCTGATTGTATGGCAGATATGGATGCATTTTGCAATATTTGTTTATGATTAGACATCACTCAATCTATACTGTTTCTGGCAATGTTACATTTACACATCAATGATATGTTCCACCCAATTTAAATGGGAATAAGAACCTTCTTATATTTTCAGTCCACCTGATGAGGGATTCCTACATAGTGTAAATCATCAGGGCAGAGACACAGCCATTCAGTGCCACCTATCCAGAAGGCAGTATGAATGAGGGAGGAGAGTGGAGAGGAGATTGATATTACCATTCTGGCAATTTGCTGCTGAGGCAGCACCAGTCACAATCAGATCAATAGGATTTCCCAGTTCACTGGGGGTCTAAAGTAGGGTGAGTGTTCGGGACAACTTGACCACAATAATAAAGTCACTGTAAGTGTCTCTGAGTCCTGAAGCCTGGTGTAGCAGGACATTGAGGCACTATGATCAGCAAAAGGTAGGCACAGGCCCTGGGATTCAAGAACCCACAGAGTCTTCCAGCACAGTAGGAGGCCATTCTGCTGGTAGTGTGCATGCTGGCTCTTTGAGGTCATTCACCTGCTCTTTCCACCTGGCCCTGCTACTTCTTTGCCTTCCAAGATTTGTTTAGAAAGCACATTCCCACTATATAAAATATAATTCTTAACATGTTGCTGGCTTTGTTTGACCAAGTATCTTAACGTTGTGCCTAGAGGAAAGGCTAGAGAAAATAGGAGCAGGTGTTGAGTTCTCTGTCCTGTTGTCTGCTCCACCACTCCATATGGCATGGTATTAAAGAGTTGAATTGTATTGAATTGAATTAGGTTTATTGTCACATGCTCACATGAGTGTCATGAAAGATTTACAAGTCACCATTTAGATCATCGTCTTTGGTACAAAGGTACCTAGCTACAGAGTCTTAGTTACAAAGCCGAAAAATAAGGAAAATATAGTTAATAATTTCTTATTAAAAAAGCAGAAACACAGTTAACAGTTCAACACCACAGTCAACAATCACATGGTCATGGTGGGTTCACACTCCTCGCATTGCCCATAGTGTGAGGTGCATTAGTCAGAGGGAAATGGGTCTGGGTGGGTTACTCTTTGGAGGGTCGGTGTGGACTTGTTGGGCTGAAGGGCCTGTTTCCGTACTGTAGGTAATCTAATAATTAAAAAAACAAGGGTTCGACCTTCCCCACGCCCCACTGCCCTGGGCCACCTACTCCCATTCTTGTCACCCATCTCCTCATGCTGCCTACTCCTGAGAGGGCATGAAAAAGAAAGGGCAGGGGTAAAAAAACTGAAGATGAGCATATAGGTGTGCAATGGAGGGCAGTGGGCTGGAATGTCTGATTTCCTGTCACAATTCTAGTCTTTTACCCATTTTGCATATGGCTTGATTGAAAGAAATCTGTCTGTATCAGATTTAAATATACCCATGATGAAGCAGCCACAATCCTCTGGGATCAAAAATTCCAAAGATTCACAACCCTTTGAGTGAAGAAATTTCTCTTTGTCATTATTCATCCTTTATCATGTGACCTTGCCCTGTGATTTAGCTGTCCCTGACCAGCAGAAATAATCTTTCAGTCTGTAGCCTGTCAAGTCCCTTCAGAATCCTCTATGTTTCACTGAAATGTTACACTTCTTCTAAACTTCAGAGAATGCCAACCCAATTAAATCAGAGAATAATCCTCTTATCCCAAGGTCCAACTGAGAGAACCTTCACTGAACTACCTTCAAAGCAAGTATATTCTCTCTGAAATATGGAAAACAAAACTGTATAGATATTCCAGTACTCCCTTATTCCTGTATCCTAGTCCCTTTTTAAGAAAGGCCAGTGTTCCATTTGCTTCCCTAATTGCTTGTATGAAACGTTTGTTAATTTTCTGTTTTTCATGTGAGTACACTCAGGTCCATATTGAACTCATGCTTTGAAATCAGAAAATGGCGCTAATGAAGTGAATGGGGTTAAGGCCGACAAATGCCCAAGGCTTGATAGTCTCCCATCCTGGAGTACTAAAGGTAGGGGTCTCAAAATGTTAGATGCATTGGTGATCATCTTCCATAAAGTTTGGAGCAGTTCCTACAGATTGGAGAGTGGAAACTGTCACCTCACTATTTGAAAGTGGATGGAAAGAAACAAAAACTATAGACAGTTAGTCTTGTATCAGTAATGGGGAAGATTCTTGAGCCTATTATTAAAGACC
Source organism: Chiloscyllium plagiosum (assembly GCF_037043375.1). Lineage (NCBI taxonomy): Eukaryota > Metazoa > Chordata > Chondrichthyes > Orectolobiformes > Hemiscylliidae > Chiloscyllium > Chiloscyllium plagiosum. Next base: position 86,548,334 of record NW_028270149.1, on the reverse strand, counting down.
TGATAACAGAATATTTGGAAAGCATTAATGGGACTGAACAGAGCCAGGGTGAGTTTATGATTTAGCTGTTTTAATAAAAAATTGATCACTCTTTGTTGGTTTCCAAAACATGCCCAATCCTAAGTTTTTTTTACTATTGTTTGCAATATTACGAGCTTCTTATTTTAATCTAATACCATCCTCAACTTCTTTAGTAAGTCAGTGGCAGGCCTCTCTAACTGAGTTTTTGCTTTTCTAATTTAATGTATTTTTGTTGAGCATTATGAATTAGTTCTTTAAATTTTCACTTTATTTATTATCATACAAATTTTCTCAGCTCTTTCTTCTTACTGACAAATTTGCTTTACTTAATTTTAGAGTTCAATGTTGGGGTGGAAGTAAGTCAATTTTTCAAGCTTAATATGGAATTCAATGGTATTACAATCACTTTATCCCCATTAATGTTTAATTATGAGGTTGCTAGTTAACCCTGCCACATTGCATAATTCTTGGTACAAGGTAACTTTATTACAAGTTGATTCCAAATGTATTTATTCCAGGAAACTGTCACAAAAGCCTTCTACGAATTCATCTTCCAGGCTATGTTTTGTTAATTTGATTAGCTCAGTCTACATGAAGGTTAAACCTCCACATAATTATAATGTTGACTTTGTTGCAATCTCTAATTATTCAAGTTTGATGCTTTCTTCAACAGTAGAAATACAGTAAGGGGGCCAGAAAGTACTTACACCCAGAAGTCTATAGCCCATTGTTATTCAAAATCTTCGGCACTTATTCATTCTCCCACCAGCAGAAATAGAGTATTCTCAGAGGAAATTAGAAATTTTGAACATCTCTGTTAAATCTCGCAATAGCGCTGGACAAAAATCCCAATTTCTCAAATCTCTCCCTTTAGATAAGCTCACTCATTCCTGACACCATTCTATACACACTTTACTGTCATGACATTGTCCCTAAAGTATGAATACAACAGTGCAGCTGAGGCTTAGCATTCTTGCTTTGTATCTTCATTGCTTTATTAATAAATCCAAAGAATCTGTCTACTTTGTTTTTATCAGCTTTCTCAACTTGTCCTGCCACATGCAAAGATTTGTGTACATACATCCCCAGTTTATGATCTTACTATTTACTTTATATTGCTTCTCTTCCTTCTACTGACCAATACGCCTCTCTACAATTCCTTTTATTAAATTTCATCTGTTATATGTCTACACATTTCACCAGAGGGCTATATCCTCCCAAAGTTTCTTACCTTCCTCCTCATTATTTACTATATTTTCAACCTTTGTGTAATGTGTGGGCTTTGAAGAGATGTCCTGTATTCCCAAACTCAGATCATTCATATAAATATCAAAAAGAGCAGTGGTTCTAATATTCACTTCGGAAATATATCACTATATACTTCCTTCCAATGTGAAAAACAGTAGTTCACCACCATTCTTTGCTTTCTATCTCTAAGTTTTTTCCTGTATCTTTAATCTCTGGGCTGAATTTTGCCAATAAGCATACTGCATTGTATCTTTTCAAATGACTTTGAGAATTGGCTTGACAGTAGGAGACAAGAGGGTGATGGTGGAGGGTTGTTTTTCAGACTAGAAGTTTAGGTCCAGCAGTGTTCTGCAGGGATTGGCGCTGGATCCGCTTTTGTTTGTCATTGATCTCAATGGTTTGGATGAGAATTTAGAAGGCATGGTTAGTAAGTTTGTGATGACACCAAAATTAATGGTATAGTTTACAGTGATGAAGGTTATCTAAGATTACAAAGGGGTCATGATCAATTGGGCTAATGGACTGAGGAGTGGCAGATGGAATTTAATTTGGATAAATATGTGGTATTACATCTTGGTAAAACAAACAAGGGCAGGACTTTACAGTTAATGGCAAGGCCCTGGGTGGTGTTGTCAAACAGAGATACCTAGGGGTTCACGTATATAGTCCTTTAAATGTTACATGATAGATAGACAAGGTTGTTAAGAAAGTGTTTAGCATGCTTGCCTTCATTGCTCAAACCATTGAGTAAAAGAGTCAGGACATTATTTTGAAGTTGGACAGGACATTGGTGAGATCACTTTTGAAACACTGTGTACAGTTCTGGTCACCCTCTATAGGAAGAACATCATTAAATTGGAGAGGGTTCATAAAAGATTCACTAGGATGTTGCCAGGACTGGAGGGTTTGAGTTATAAGGACAGCCTGGATAGTCTGGGACTTTTTTCACTGGAATGTTGGAGTGGGATGACCTAATAGAGGTTGTAAAAATCATAAGGGGAATAGATAAGATGAACAAAAAAGGTCTTTTCCCTGGGGTGGAGGGGAGAGGTGAGGTGGAGTTCAAATTGAGGGGGCATGATTTTAAGGTGAGAGGAGAAAGGTTTAAAAGGGATCTGAGGGACAATGTTTTCATACAGATGGTGGTTCATATGTGGAATGAACTGCCAGAGGAAGTGGTAGATGCGGGTATGGTTATAACATTTAAATGACATTTGGACAGGTGCATGAATCAGAAAAATCTAGAAGGATATGCGCCAAATGCAGGCATGTTTAGTTTAGTTTGGGAAATTTGGTCAGCATAGACAAGTTGGATTGAAGGGTCTGTTTCCATGACTTTATGACTCTAGGTCCATATGAATAACATCAATTGAACTATCCCTAACCATAACCCTATCATCATTAGTGCTTGTGTAGTACTGATACCCTGTTAAATGGTACAATAAAAGCAGGATACTGGCTTGATACTGAGCATTCTACAACTTGTAGTGGACCATCAGCAGCAGCAGAACTGCATTCAACCACAAACTGTGTGCTCCTGTTGAATGCATTGTCCCTGGTAATCAAGGATGCAGATATTGTGTGAAGCTATGATGGGTGGACAGACTGACTGTCCTGAAAAGTGTGACCTCCAACCTAACAGATTCATGCCCTGATTCACCCTCACCGTCCTTCATCGTCTGGTCTTGTTAAATAATCAGTCTCTGCCAAATATCATGTAACGGAATGTTCAGCACACAGTCCTGTTTGAACCTAAGACACAGCCTTATTGCTGTGTAAGAGATCTCCCACAACAATGTGAGCCTTTTACTGCCCTGCCTAATTACAGAGTTTCCCCGCACTGTATTCTTATTAAAATTCCTATTACACCTTTTTATTTTCCCCCCATCGCTTGCCCCTCCTTGCTTTCCACTCTATCTCATCCTCTTTTCCTTTATTCATTTAAGGGATGTGAGATTGGCCAGCATTGTTGCTCATCTCAGTGAAAGTAGTCTTAAACAGCAGCAGCCCATTTGGTGGAGGTAAGCCCAAAATTCTATGAGGGAGGGAGTCGTTCTAGGATTTTGACCCAGTGTCTCAACCGTCATTATGTGTTGACTCCTCCCTCTCTTAATGCAGTAACTCTTCGTTATTTGCAGCCCAGATTCCTCAGCAAGCAGCTCTGTTTGTAGCTCACTGGGTACATTGAGCTGCTTGGTCGAAAATCTAACTGCTTCCCAATTTTTGAAAGCCACTGGAGCAATGGTTCATTTTGTGCCTAATTTGGGGACAGTTTGCAGGAATCGGTGCCAAACAAAACAGGAACAAAATTCTTGCTCATTAGTGGAGCTAATAGTTGCTTCTTATTTTCTTCTGCAGGAGAAGAGCGGGACAAATCCCAACAAATCTATCACTGTGAAACCTTCAGTTTTATATGAGTGATCAATACATTAAATCCATTCCAGAAGAAACAATTCAACCAATTCTTTACCCTGCTTCCCTGAGGCAACAGCCGATATTTATCACGTAAACAACATTGCTAAACTAATTACTGGTCACTACCTGATGGCTGTCTATGGAATTTCTCAGTGTGTAAATTTTCTGTTGTTCCGATGTTACAACGGCCAACTAATTTCATCGATTACAAAGCCCTTTCAGACATGCTGAGGTTGTGAGGGGCTCTATACTGATGCAAGTGTTTATTCAGTGGGCAATGCCACAGAGAGCAGTTTGTGCAATGAATTTATTCACAGGCTTTGGTGAACAATCAATGGCAAATTGGCAGAAATGGTGTGTTTGTTCTCAGCTATAGTACTCAAAGTAGTAGTGTCCTGCCTTTAACAAAAGAACAAAGAACAGTGCAGCACAGCAGCAGGCCCTCCAAGCCTGTGCCAACACTAAAAGTGTATTCATTTATAGGATCCCTATCCCTCTATTTCCTCCGATATTCATCCAAGTGCTTCTTGAATGCTGCTATTGTGTCTGTTCCCACCACCTCCTCTGGCAGCACGTTCCAGGCGCTCACCACCTTTTGCGTGAAAAACTTGCCTTGCATGTCTTTTTAAAATTTCCACCATTCCCCATCCCTTCAACCTGTGTCCCATAGTAATTGGCCCCTCCTCCATCCTGGGAAAGAGCCTCACATTTGCCACTCTATCCATGCCATTCACAATAGACAATAGACAATAGGTGCAGGAGTAGGCCATTCTGCCCTTCGAGCCTGCACCGCCATTCAATATGATCATGGCTGATCATTCCTAATCAGTATCCTCTTCCTGCCTTATCTCCATAACCCTTGATTCCACTATCTTTGAGAGCTCTATCCAACTCTTTCTTAAATGAATCCAGAGACTGGGCCTCCACTGCCCTCTGGGGCAGAGCATTCCACACAGCCACCACTCTCTGGGTGAAGAAGTTTCTCCTGAGCTCTGTCCTAAATGGTCTACCCGGTATTTTTAAGCTGTGTCCTCTGGTTCGGCACTCACCCATCAGCGGAAACATGTTTCCTGCTGCCAGAGTGTCCAATCTTTTCATAATCTTATATGTCTCAATCAGATCGCCTCTCAGTCTTCTAAACTCAAGGGTATACAAGTCCAGTCGCTTCAGTCTTTCAGTGTAAGGTAATCCCGCCATTCCAGGAATTGACCTTGTGAACCTACGCTGCACTCCCTCAATAGCCAGCATGTCTTTCCTCAAATTTAGAGACCAGAACTGCACACAGTACTCCAGGTGTGGTCTCACCAGGACCCTGTACCGCTGCAGAAGCACCTCTTTGCTTCTATACTCAATTCCTCTTGTTATGAAGGCCAGCATGCTATTAGCCTTCTTCACTACCTGCTGTACCTGCATGCTTGCCTTCATTGACTGGTGTACAAGAACACCCAGATCTCTTTGTACTGCCCCTTTACCTAAATTGATTCCATTGAGGTAGTAATCAGCCTTCCTGTTCTTGCTACCAAAGTGGATAACCATACATTTATCCACATTAAACTGCATCTGCCATCCATCTGCCCACTCACCTAACTTGTCCAGGTCACCCTGTAATCTCCTTACATCCTCATCATGTTTCACCCTGCCACCCAGCTTTGTATCATCAGCAAATTTGCTAATGTTATTGCTGATACCATCTTCTATATCATTAACATATATTGTAAAAAGCTGCGGTCCCAGCACGGATCCCTGCGGTACCCCACTGGTCACTGCCTGCCATTCCGAAATGGAGCTGTTTATCACTACCCTTTGTTTCCTATTAGCCAACCAATTTTCAATCCAATCTAGTACTTTGCCCCCAATACATGCGCCCTAATTTTACTCACTAACCTCCTGTGTGGGACTTTATCAAAAGCTTTCTGAAAGTCCAGGTACACTACATCTACTGGATCTCCCTCGTCCATCTTCAGAGTTACATCCTCAAAAAATTCAAGAAGATTAGTCAAGCATGATTTCCCCTTCATAAATCCATGCTGACTCTGTCCTATCCTTTTATTACTATCCAAATGCGTCGTAATTTCATCCTTTATAATAGACTCCAGCATCTTTCCCACCACAGAGGTCAGACTAACTGGTCTATAATTTCCTGCTTTCTCTCTCCCACCTTTCTTAAAAAGTGGTATAACATTAGCCACCCTCCAATCCTCAGGAACCGACCCCGAATCTATCGTACTCTGGAAAATAATCACCAACGCATCCATGATTTCCCGAGCCACCTCTTCAGTACCCTGGGATGCAGACCATCAGGCCCCGGGGACTTATCAACTTTCAATCTTATAAACTTCTGTCAGGTCGTCCATCAATCTTCAGCATTCCAGTGAAAACAAATTCCAGTCTATACAACCTTTCTTCCTAATTAAAATCCCCAAAACCAAGCAACATTCTGGTAAACCTTTTCTGTACCCTCTCCAAAACATTCACATCCTTCTGGTAGTGTGGTGACCAGAACTGTACGCAATATTCCAAGTGTGGCCTCAATAAAATTCTATAAAGCTGCAGCATTACTTGTATACCCTTGTACTCAATGCCCCTTCCAATGAAGGCAATAGGCCTTTTTTACTACCTTATCTACCTGAACTGCCATCTTCAGTGATCTGTCGATCTGTGCACCCTGATCTCTCTGCAATCAATACGCCAAAGGATTCTGCCATTCACTATACAATTTCCACCTGTACTTGACCTTCCAAAATGCATCACTTTACATTTGTCTGGATTAAACTCTACCTGGCACGTTTCTGCCCATGCCTCCAACTTATCTATATCCTGCTGTATCCTCTGACCATCCACTTCACTATCCACAACTCCACTAATATTTGTATTACCTGCAAACTTACACGTTAGACCAGCCACATTTTCCTCCAAATCATTTGTGCAGACAACGAACAGCAAAGGTCCCAGCACTGATCCCTGTGAAACACCACAAGTTACCACCCTTCATTCTAAAATGAATCCTTCCACCGCTACACTCTGTCTCCAAAGCCAGTTCTGTATCTATCTTGTCATCTCACTCCTGATACCACATAACTTCACCTCTTGTACCAATCTGCCATGAGGGATCTTATCAATGGCTTTACTGAAGTCCATGTAGACAATATCAACTGCTTTTCCCTAATCAATCATCTTCGTCACTTCCTCAAAAAACGTCATGTTAATGAGGCGTGACCTCCTCTGCACAAAACAATGATCTCTATCGCTAATAAGTGCACTTGCTTCTAAACGCAAAATTTCCTGACCACAGATGTGAGGCTCACAGCCCTGCAATTTCCCTGGATTATCTCTGTTACCCTTCTTAAACAATGGGATAATTTTGGCTATTCCTCACTCCTCAGGGACCTCAACCGTGGCCAGAGGATACAAAGATGTCTACCAATGCTCCAGCATTTGTTCTCTTGCCTCCCTCAATATTTGGGATGAATCCCAAAAGGACCCAGGGACCTATCTGCAGGGTCCGTCCCATTTAACATCTGGAATTAATAATAAATTGGGACAGAATACTACATGGCAATTTAATTTGGAAAGAGAGTAGTTGCTCTAGTTTGGCACATTCAAACAGAAAGTCATTAGGCTCCTCATGTCTGCAGAATAGAAAAATGCAGAAACCATTCATGCCTTCAAGGCTATTAAATAGGAACAGGAGGCCATTCAGCCCTCTCACATGATACATGGGTACAGGAGGTACTCATTCAGCTCTTTGAAATTGCTTTAACAATCAATTAAATCATAATCAATTGTTGGACAAACTGCATTAACCCTCCTTTACACCTTATCCCTTCATATTCTTCCCTGTTCCTATTGGTTGAAGCATCACAAACAGAATGCACTGATTCAATGTGAGTGGCAAAAGATTAGATTACTTACAGTGTGGAAACAGGCCCTTCGGCCCAACAAGTCCACATCGCCCCGCCGAAGCGCAACCCACCCATACCCCTACCTTTACCCCTTACCTAACACTACAGGCAATTTAGCATGGCCAATTCACCTGGCCTGCACATCTTTGGACTGTGGGAGGAAACCGGAGCACCCGGAGGAAACCCACGCAGACATGGGGAGAATGTGCAAACTCCACACAGTCAGTCGCCTGAGGCGGGAATTGAACCCGGGTCTCTGGCGCTGTGTGTCAGTGCTAACTACTGTGCCACCGTGCCACCCACAAAAAGAACAAAGACAATGTGAGGAAAGCCTTTCTCACATTGGGAGCGGTCAGAGTTTGACACTGTGCTGGAGGCAGGTGCAGATGAGGCTTTCAGAAAGGAAATGGTTCATTTCCTGAAGGGGAAATATTCTCAATGTCCAGGCAAAGCACAGTGAGTGGGACTGCAGTGAGCTGCCAATAGAGTGAAGGTCTAACTGTCCTCCTTCTGACTTCAACATTTTGTGATTCTACAGTTCTAAACTTTAAGGTAATTGCACTTGGTTCTGTTTTTCTGAATGAATGAAACAGTCTCTCCTCAGCTCTCTTTTAAACTTTGTTAACACCTTGGTTATAATCACATTCAATGAAAGAGGGCTCCTCAATTGCAGTTACTGCATTTTACAATGGAAGTTTCTGGAAATCTACGCTCTCAGGGTGGGCTGGGGGTGGTTCCCAGAGGGGTGAAGCCTTGAAAATATGGCCTCACTTCAGAGGAGGATGGTTCAACCTGAGGCCTTCTGGTACTTAGAAAACTTACAAGCTGGTGAAGCACTGTTTTCCAAATGGAAAAATCTCTTCCTAGTTTGTAAACTCTGTCTGGGGCCTCCCCAGGTACAGACATCATGGTGACCAACATCTGCAATGTTGGCACGAATGACCTCTTTCGTTGCATGTTGTGATATCTAATCAGTTGGTCCATGTGAGGAGAGATGGGGAATGGGGATGCTTTGGGACTTTTGATACAGAGGGAGTGAGGGACAGAATCAAAGCAGTTTGGAGCTGGATGAGGGAAGCCGTACCTTTAAAATTGGGCCGGATCCGTGCGTCGTAGCCCGAGGTCTTCCCCATTAGTTTGTCGAGGAAATCGGAGGGTGATGACGATGGTCTGTTGCTGGACTTGGTGTCAGATTCCCTGGAGGACACAGGTCTATGGAATAGAAAGACACAGATAAAATTACTATGTGGTGGGGAAGCTGTTCACCATTCACTGCTGAAACCACAGCTATCCTACAGGGCAAAGAAGGCAAAGGTTATGTTCAAAATGTGTTACATCTTCAAGGTCAGCCCTGACAGAGTGAGACTAGTCTCCTGCAGGGTCAAGATGAGAGTGGAGGAGCAGGAAAATGGACATTTCGGGCAAAAGCCCTTCATCATCCATTATGGGTTAATGTTGAAGCTGCCTTAAACTCCACACATTAAGCATAGAAATATAGAAAATAGCTGCAGGAATAGGCCATTTAGCCTTTCGAGGTAAAAACAATGACTGCAGATGCTGGAAACCAGATTCTGGATTAGTGGTGCTGGAAGAGCACAGCAGTTCAGGCAGCATCTAAGGAGCTTCGAAATCGACGTTTCGGCAAAAGCCCTTCATCAGGAATAAAGGCAGTGAGCCTGAAGCATGGAGAGATAAGCTAGAGGAGGGTGGGGGTGGGGAGAAAGTAGCATAGAGTACAATAGGTGAGTGGGGGAGGAGATGAAGGTGATAGGTAAGGGAGGAGAGGGTGGAGTGGATAGGTGGAAAAGGAGATAGGCAGGTAGGACAAGTCCGGACAAGTCATGGGGACAGTGCTGAGCTGGAAGTTTAGAACTAGGGTGAGGTGGGGGAAGGGGAAATGAGGAAACTGTTGAAGTCCGCATTGATGCCCTGGGGTTGAAGTGTTCCGAGTCAGAAGATGAGGCGTTCTTCCTCCAGGTGTCTAGTGGTGAGGGAGCGGCGGTGAAGGAGGCCCAGGACCTCCATGTCCTCGGCAGAGTGGGAGGGGGAGTTGAAATGTTGGGCCACGGGGTGGTGTAGGTGTCCCAGGTGTTGGTGCAGGTGTCCCAGAGATGTTCCCTAAAGCGCTCTGCTCGGAAGCGCCCAGTCTCCCCAATGTAGAGGAGACCGCATCGGGAGCAACGGATACAATAAATGATATTAGTGGATGTGCAAGTAAAACTTTGATGGATGTGGAAGGGTCCTTTAGGGCCTTGGATAGAGGTGAGGGAGGAGGTGTGGGCGCAGGTTTTACAGTTCCTGCGGTGGCAGGGGAAAGTGTCAGGATGGGAAGATGGGTTATAGGGGGCGTGGACCTGACCAGGTAGTCACTGAAGGAACAGTCTTTGTGGAAGGCGGAAAGGGATGAGGAGGGAAATATATCCCTGGTGGTGGGGTCTATTTGAAGGTGGCAGAAATGTCGGCGGATGATTTGGTTTATGCCAAGGTTGGTAGGGTGGAAGGTGAGCACCAGGGGCGTTCTGTTCTTGTTATGGTTGGAGGGGTGCGGTCTGAGGTCCGGGATGTAGACGAGATGCGTTGGAGGGCATCTTTAACCACATGGGAAGGGAAATTGCGGTCTCTAAAGAAGGAGGCCATCTGGTGTGTTCTGTGGTGGAACAGGTCCTCCTGGGAGCAGATCCGGTGGAGGCGGAGGAATTGGGAATACGGGATGGCATTTTTGCAAGAGGTCGGGTTGGAAGAGGTGTAATCCAGGTAGCTGTGGGAGTCGGTGGGTTTGTAAAAAATGTCAGTGTCAAGTCGGTCGTCATTAATGGAGATGGAGAGGTCCAGGAAGGGGAGGGAGGTGTCAGAGATGGTCCAGGTAAATTTAAGGTCAGGGTGGAATGTGTTGGTGAAGTTGATGAATTGCTCAACCTCCTCGTGTGAGCACGAGGTGGCGCCAATGCAGTCATCAATGTAGGGGAGGAAGAGGTGGGAGTGGTGCCGGTGTAATTACGGAAGATCAACTGCTCTACGTAGCCAACAAAGAGACAGGTATAGCTGGGGCCCATACATGTGCCCAGGGCTACTCCTTTGGTCTGGAGGAAGTGGGAGGATTCAAAGGAGAAATTGTTAAGGATGAGGACCAGTTCGGCCAAACGAATGAGAGTGTCGGTGGAAGGTTACCGTTGGGGACGTCTGGAGAGGAAAAAACGGAGGGCTTGGAGGCCCTGGTCATGGTGGATGGAGGTATAGAGGGATTGGATATCCATGGTGAAGATGAGGCGTTGGGGACCGGGGAAACGGATGTCTTGGAGGAGGTGGAGGGAGTGGGTGGTGTCTCGAACGTATGTGGGGAGTTCCTGGACTAGGGGGATAGGACAGTGCCGAGGTAGGTAGAGATGAGTTCAGTGGGGCAGGAGCATGCGGAGACAATGGGTCGGCCAGGGTGGTCAGGCTTGTGGATCTTGGGAAGGAGGTAGAACCGGGCAGTGCGGGGTTCCCGGACTATGAGGTTGGAAGCTGTGGGTGGGAGATCTCTTGAGGTGATGAGGTTCTGTATGGTCTGGGAGATGATGGTTTGGTGACGGAGGGTGGGGTTATGGTCGAGGGGGCAGTAGGAAGAGGTGTCCTCGAGTTGACGTTTGGCTTCAGCAGTGTAGAGGTCAGTGCGCCAGACTACCACTGCGCCCCCTTTATCCGTTGGCTTGATGGTGAGGTATGGGATTGGAGCAGAGGGAATGGAGGGCTGCGCGTTGTGTGGGTGAGAGGTTGGAATGGGGGAGGGAGGTAGACAGGTTGAGGTGGTTAATGTCCCAGCAGCAGTTGGAAATGAAGAGGTTGAGGGCAGGTAATAGGCCAGCGCGGGGTGTCCAGGTGGATGCAGTGTGTTGGAGGTGGGCGAAAGGGTCCTCGGAAGGTGGGCGGGAGTCCTGATTGTGAAAGTAAGCTCGGAGGCGGAGGCGACGGAAGAATTGTTTGACGTCACGGCGTGTATTAAATTCATTGATGCGTGGACGGAGGGGGATGAAGGGGAGTCCTTTGCTGAGGAATGATTGTTCGTCCTCAATGAGGGGAAGGTCTGGAGGGATGGTGAAAACTCGGCAGGGCTGGGATCTGGGATCTGGTGTGGGTGTAGAGCTGGGAGTGGGGGCGGAACCTGTAACTGGACTGGGTGTGATGTTGGGGGGAATGGGGGTGGAGTCATGAGCAGGGATATTGTTCCCCTTGGGGTTCTGGGGGGTGGGGATAGTGACAGTGGGGTCTGTGGGGGGGCGTGTCAGCAGAATGCAGGTGAGTGGCGCTGGTGGGTGCAGAAGTGGTGGTGACAACGGCAGTAGGGGTGGCGGAAGTCACTGAGCATGTGGCATCAGCGATGATGTGAGGGGCGGAAGTGATGTCACATGTGATGCATGAGGAATTGTGAGGGGTGGAAGTGGTTGTGGGAGTGGCCATGATGGGGGCAGAAGTGACATCATCAATCAGCGTGGGTGTGGCAGCTGCATCAGCAGCATGGCTAATGGCGTCTGAGTAGTTTCCGAGGCCAGGGGAATCTTCTGGAATGATTGAGGAGTGCTGGTTATGGAGGTGGGTGGATAAAAGTTTGTTGTACTTACAGTTTTTGATGTTTGAGATGGAATTGAAATACTGTTTGTTGAGAGCATGAATTCTCCTGAGGATGTCGTACAGAGTGGGTCCTTTGCAATTCTGAGAGAGTGTGGCCCTCAGCTGAGGCAGGGCTAACTGTAGAGAGGTTAGGTACCGGCGCATTGTATTCTGGGGAATAATGGCGCATTGAAGGCATTCCGCCTTCTGCAAAGACCGTTCCCTTTCGAAGCTCCTTGGATGCTGCCTGAACTGCTGTGCTCTTCCAGCACTACTAATCCAGCATTTAGCCCTTCGAGCCTGCTGATCATTCAATATGATCATGGTTGATCATCTAACTCAGTAGCCTGTTCCTGCTTTCTCCTGATACTCTTGACCCTCTTGTAAAGACCCACAAAATCATGCAACAGGCTGTAGGCTCAACGCAGAATGCTGGACTGGGAGCTGTAAAGCAACATAATCACCCAGAATCCAACAGGACAGGTAGCACACTTGAAATGGACTGTGCTACCTGGTTTCACTCTTCCCCATTCTCATGTCCAGTCAGTAATTCACCAAGGGAGGTACCCTGCTGACACTCATTCTCATAGCATAAACTTGCTCTCTCTGGAGGTTAGCATGAGGTCACTTACAGGGACAGATACTGGCAATTACAGAAGGGATATGACTAACCCCAAGTCTGTCTCTCTTGATTCACTGACCCTGAGTCTCTCTTTCTCTCTTCATTCATTGACCCCAAGTCTCTCTCGATTCACTGACCCCTAGTCTGTCTCGAGATACTTGTCACCAGATTGCTCTTGATTCTCTGACATTGAGTGTATTTCAGGTTAATAATTATTGAATTTATTTGTTTCTTTTGAATTTGAGGTCCTGAGATCGTTTTTAAAAAATATTTGGTCTCTAATGCTTCGTAAAAGAGATATGCCATTCTCACTTATTCAGCTGAAATGCAGGAATGCCAAACATCAATGGGAGCACTATTTTTGTTTTGATTAGATTAGATTCCCTACAGTGTGGAAACAGGTCCTTCGGTCCAACAAGTCCACACCATACTGCATGAGAAAAGATTTGTTGGCAAGTCAACTCTGAATTGTTGAGACGCCATTGAAAATTTCCAGCATAGTGTGGCTTCAGCTTAATTTTAAAAAATACAATAGCTGGTTATGCTCTTTAACCGTGTAAAAGTGCAGTCTGCACATATGAATGCAGGTCGGTTCCAGCGATCATAATTGAACCACATTACGAGCTTGATTGATCATCTTAAAATCATTGTTGGTGTAAATCTTAACTCACTCAGAATTATTCTGCAAGTGTTCTCCAATTAAAGCATCAAACATGTTGTTAGATGTTATATTCTGCATTTTTTAGACTGGTTGAGTACGTTCAGAGTTTATTGAAAACAGACATAGCAACATGAGTGGCATCTTTCACTAACAGACTGCTGCCATAAAGTCAAAAGACATTCTGCCTAGCATGCTAGCGTGCTGAATAAAATTTACTGCCAGGTACATAGGTTGCACGTCCCAAAGACTGGTGGATCATTTCAACAGCATGTCTTTTCGGCTGTTCACTGCATGTGGGTCCAGCATGCTAGGGTGACATTCATAGCTCATTCCTAATTGTCCACATGGAAAAGTGTGTTTGTTTTTATACTATTCACAACTCCCCTTTTCAGCCCAGTTTGTCTCATCCTCCCCTTGATATGCTGCTTCTTCCTAAGAATTAATTTGTGCTGTGCCTTCTGAACTACAGCCCTGAAACTCCTGCCATTGCTGCTCCACCTCCCCTGCTTGGCTTCCCTTCTAATCAAGGTCAGGCAGCATCCAGGGAACAGGAGATTCGACGTTTCGGGCACAGGCCCTTCTTCAGGAATGAGCAGAGAGTGTTCAGCAGGAGAAGATAAAAGGTAGGGAGGAGGGACTTGGAGGAGGGGCGTTGGAAATGTGATAGGTGGAAAGAGGTCAAGGTGAGGGTGATAGGTCGGAGTAGGATGGAGGCGGAGAGGTCAAGAAGAAGACTGCAGGTCAGGAAGGCGGTGCCGGGCTGGAGGGATCCGGCTGAGACAAGGTGGGGGGAGGGGGGATGAAGAAACTGGTGAAGTCCAAGTTCATCCCCTGCGGTTGGAGCCAACCGCAGGGGATGAACTTGGACTTCACCAGTTTCTTCATCCCCCCTCCCCCCACCTTGTCTCAGCCGGATCCCTCCAGCCCGGCACCGCCTTCCTGACCTGCAGTCTTCTTCTTGACCTCTCCGCCTCCATCCTACTCCGACCTATCACCCTCACCTTGACCTCTTTCCACCTATCACATTTCCAACGCCCCTCCTCCAAGTCCCTCCTCCCTACCTTTTATCTTCTCCTGCTGAACACTCTCTGCTCATTCCTGAAGAAGGGCCTGTGCCCGAAACGTCGAATCTCCTGTTCCCTGGATGCTGCCTGACCTGCTGTGCTGTTCCAGCAATAAAGTTTCAACTTTGATCTCCAGCATCTGCAGACCTCACTTTCTTCCCTTCTAATCAACCCTAAGAGCAACTTCGAGCACCAAGGCCAAAAGGAAACATTGTCATCAATGCGGCTAACATTATTGGTTCAGAAGACTTCAAGTGTCTAACACTGGAATCGGTCAATTAAAGGTTTCAAATAAAATGGAAGCACAATTTGCTCCACACACTCAAAAAAAACTAATGGATTCCAACTCTCAAAGATTACAGGCAAATAAGGCAACAATGATAGTCTGGAGTGCATTGAGCAAATCCACTTATTTAAAAATACAAGATCAAATCTTAGTCAAGGATGTTGATTTTAGGTATAAACTTGTTGATAGCATTACTCTGGTGGACAGAATGGCCTGCCTTGGATGCTCATCACTATGTACACAGAGAATGATAAAATGGATAGAGCCCCAGTGCTGCAACACATGCTCAAGAATTACAAACACTGTTTAATAAAGAAACATCCTCAAGGATTCAGTGATGATGTGAATCACCCTAAAACAATATATACCATATTGAGGACCTGTAGCTATAAGTGATAAGGTGCAGAGAATCCTGGATAACTTAATCAGATAGGACGCCATTCTTGTCATAACATTAACCTCACAGATCAGTTCAGTGGTACATTAAAAGAATGGCACTCTCATTATCTGCTTTAAATCCAATGATTGGGGACATCAGTTATCAGGGTCATTTTCTGCTGACAATCGGAACCTTGGATGCTTAATTACATGGATTCATTAAACACAGACAATATCAAATGGCAAGAAATACTTATTATTCAACACATTGCAATGGAAGAAGAATTATTAGTGATCCAACCAAAGTTACAGCAGTTTTGAAGATACTAACACTGACCTACTGTAGCAATTTCCAGCAAATTCTTGAAACGGCTCACTATCTGAAATGCATTTTCAGATATAATGAAACCACTCACAGATTTAACACAGCAAGAGTCAGTGTGGTTTGCTGGAATTGGTGCTGCAAGTACCTGTATTAGAGGTCATGATGTGTCAGTTCTTAGAAGGGAGAGGTTGAGAAGTCACCTCAAAGGAAGCAGCCAATCTATGATGCAACACATTGCAATCCAGACTCAGAAAAGCAATGATGTAAAATGGGAAATCAGTGGGTATGTATCCAGTGGTGAAATATGCAAAGTTTGAGAAAGAGCTGTATAGTGATTGAGTTCACCTTAAACTAACATCTACACCTGCAACAAGAGTACCAATGGCGTTTAAATCAATATACAATATGACTTAGAAATATCAAAATCCAATCATAAAATCCCTATAGCGCTGAAAGAGGCCATTTGGCCTATTGAGTCAGCACCGACCCTTCCCACCCAGATCCAGTTCCCTACCCCATATTTCCCCTGGCTAACTCACCTAGCCTATGCATCCTTGGACACTACAGATAATTTAGCATGGCCAATTCACCTAACCTGTACATCTTTGGACTGTGGGAGGAAATTGGAACATCAGATGGAAACCCACACAGGCACAGGCAGAAACTCCACACAAACTATTGTAAATCCAATATTGCTGTGATTCCAAAAATGCAAACTAAAATTTTCAGGTAATGAGAGGACAGAAGCCAGACCAAGCTTGACACAACTGACCAGGAGATGCCTGCTGAAAGATAACCCCTGTAATTGGATACGAGAGTTGCAGGAACTAGGTTAATGTGGATCATAACTGCTGAGAGCTGTGCACTAGTAATAGTTCCAATATTCTGCAGCCGATGACCCAAGGGTAACCTTTCGGCAGGTTTGGACTGAAATTGAGTTTGATACTTCTGAACACTTCCATTCTGATTTCGACATTCTGGTGAATTAATGGCCCAAAATGAGTTGGTATGAAAGACTCAGCACCTCAGCTGCATTGTGTAAGGAAATAGTGTCAATCACACACTCAATAACCCCCATCGGTAGAGATGCTTGAATCCAGACAGTTCACAACAACCTGTGTGGACTCAAGATACCAACAGAGTCTATCTTGCAAAGTGTGATATCTGTCTGAGATCTTCACAGTTTTCCAAATAATGAACCATTGCTACAACATCAGATTGCTGTTAGATCTTGTTTGAAAACTGCAGCTGATTGTAATGCGTTGCATTGTTGACTATGGAACTATAAAATACAGGTACTTTTTCTGTAATGCAATATTGCCTTTTTGTGCAACCCCGCATGATAGAAAGTTTGTGCCTAAAGTGTTGCTAATGTAACCATGTTACAACCAACACACACTTTTAAAGTTTGCGCTTTAGAAACAGTGGTCCCCAATTTGTCAATCGCGTTACAGTGAAATTATGATAATGAAACATGTGTTACAGCAGAACAACCTGTAACTACATCAGCCTCACTTCAACTCTTACACTTGGTATTCTGACAGAACTCTAAGAAATGTGTACAAGATTAGGACTAAGGAGCATTCCAGTTATGGATAACATCCATAACCAGCAGGATGTGCAATACCTGCCAGGATCAGAGATTTAAACACATCCCATCATATTCTCACAACCCACCGCCCAATGGCGAAGCAGAGAGAATCATGAAACTACTATCCATGACATACAAAGGTGTTGCTCTGTCAGATTTCTGATCCCCATTGGAAAGGTGTTCACACTGAGTGAAGGAGTGGGGATATAGACTTACAGATTGGAGGTGCAGGATTGCATTTCTATTGCAGCTTTGAAATTCCATGAATGAAGAGTTGGGAACTGGTTGGCACGCACTCATGTTGGCAGCATTACCGTGGCGAACAAGGTAAACTATCTCCAGCAGTGTTGCCGGTGATAGAGTGAATGACAGTCACTGGTCACAGAATGTTAAATGCTGGGATGTAACCTTTAGGAGCCACCAACTGAGGGCATATCATGTACATCATGCACACCTTATAATGGAGCAAGTGATATCACCTGGTTTCTGCTGATGATCCACATGTCAACAACACGCCTGGGACTGAGGACATGTCAGGTCCCAGCAACCTCCTAAACACTTCATGCTCTCCAAAGTGAATGACAGCTCCAACATGCTAACATCTGATGGCCTGACTCCCATCTCTGATCACAGATCAACATCAGTCTCCATCTCAATTGAGGAAGTGTTTGTTTTTACAGCACCTATTTCTGACAGTGCAGTTTGTTTCAGGGTTCCCATATTTTCATAACTCTGAAGTGCTTTGTTCATTTATATATCTTATGGGAATGTAATGCAGGCCACATATATACCAAGCCACATTTGTGTGGTTTGGGATTCAGCATCGATTAGTCTGATGGGTCCATTTGTTTCTGTGCGAGTCTATGCCTGAGAGAGAGTGAGTGAGTGTGAGACAGTATATGTGTGAGAGACTCTGTGTGTGTGTGTGTGTGTAAGTGAGAGAGAGAGAGAGAGAAAGAGAGACTGTGTGAGTGAGAGTTTATGTGAGAGTCCGTGTGTCTGTAAGAGAGATGGTATGTGTGAGTGTGTGTGTGAGAGAGAGAGCATATGAGTGAGGGAGTGTATGAGTGAGAGGCTGAGTGAGAAAATATGTGTGAGAGACTGCGTGTGTGTGTGTGGTGTGTGTGTGAGATAGCTTGTGTGAGAGAGACAATTTGTATGAAACTCTGCATGCATGAAACAGTGTGTGACAAAGACATTGTGTGTGTCAGAGACAGTATGTATGAGAGAGACAGTGTGTGTATGAGATTGTGAATGCATAAGACAATGTGTGTGTGTGTGTGTGAGAGAGACAGTGTGCATGAGATAGTGTGTGTTTCAGACACTGTGTGAGAACGTGTGAGTTTGACAGAATGTGTTTTGTGTGTGAGGGAGAAAATGTGAGGGACTATGCATATGTGAGAAGTTGTTTGTGAGAGAGAATGTGTGTGTGTAAGAGAGTGTGTGTCTGAGAGGGAGAGTTTGTTTCTAGGGCTCAGTGTGTCTGAGAAAGAGAAAGTGTGTGTGAGAATGTCTGTATGTGTATGTGCATGTGAGATGTGTGTGTGTGAGAAAGTGTGTGTGTGAGTCTGTGCATGTGAGAGATTTGTTAGAGAGAACGTATGTTAGACAAAGTATGTTTGAGAGAAAAAGTGTGAGAGAAAATGTGTGTGGAAGAGAGAGAGTGTGTGTATGAGCAAGTGTGTGTTTATGTGAAAGAATGTGTTACAGTGTGTACGAGAGAGAAAGTGTGTGTGAGAGATTATATATAAAGTGTGAAATAGAGTGTAAGAGATACTGTGCATGAACCTGTATGTGTTAAAATGCACATGAGAGAGTGATTATGTATGTGACAGAAAAAATGTGAGTATTTTTGTGAATATGAGTTTGAAAGAGAGTGTATGTGTGAGAGCGTATGTGAGCATGTTAGAGAAAATGTGTATGAGAGAGAAAATGTGTATGAGAGAGTGTGTGTGTGTGTGTGAGACAGTGCCACAAAGAATGTGTGAGATGGTGTGTGCCAAAGAGAGAATGTGCATGAGAGAGTATGTATGAGTAGTGTACTTGAGAGAGAGTATGTTTGTGAGAGTCAGTGTGTATGTGTGAGAGATAGGAAGTGAGTGAGTGTACGAATGAGAGAGAGAGAAAGAGTGTATATGTGTGAAATCTAGTGAAACAGCAAACCTGAAGTCCCTGCAACTCTGAAGTTCACTTATATACTTAATAAAATATTGACTATCTTTCTAATAATTTATGGCCTTTCCTACTTTAAGAGGCATCGACACAATCTGTTCCCTTCTCCTACACTTCAGCCCCTGCACTAGCTCCCCTACTTGAACAGCTCTGACAATGTCAAGTTCCATTTGTTAATTTCATAGACTCAACAGCAGAGGAAACTCACTGTAGGCTACAATGGTACTTAGCAAATGGCTTATGCCAGCTATTTCACATTGAATTGCAACTCTGTTTAGTGACCTCAATGTTCTGTCATCAACAAACCTGAAATGCATGTGTATACTCTTTAACAAACCTCATTACTTGGTGGATCAAGGCAATATTTTAGTCAGGCAAAAGTGGGTACTGCAGATGCTGGAGCTTAGAGTCAAGATTAGAGTATGAAGGGCTTTTGCCCGAAACATCGATTTTCCTGCTCCTCGGATGCTGCCTGAACTGCAGTGCTTTTCCAGCACTTAGTCAACCTGTTCCACAAACTGTGCAAGTATAGGCATTACCAATAAGGCACAATCAAACAACTGTGACCAAATAATTCACCACAAGACTAAAAGATCCTTGACTGCTGTGCTTTTCCAGCACCACTCTAATCTAGACTCTGGTTTCCAGCATCTGCAGTCATTGTTTTTACCTAAAAGATCCTTGAGACCAATCAAGTTTTTTTCAGGATTTAGGATTTCTTCCTCCAACCTTGTCAAAATGTCCTTCTTTGTGTGTCAATTTTTGGATCCAGTCTTTGGGAATTTTCTAGTGAAATGGTAGTTGATAAAACCCTGAAGTAGCTACAAACTGTTGTTTGAACACTCCTGAAATGCATTCACTTTTGATTGTGGCTTAAGTTTTATCCTTCACCATAATAGCCAGTTCTACAATGACAAAAATTGTCTTTAATCCTACCTTGCTATCAATACCTGTGACCAGTATCTAGAGTCATTTCAAAATCTGGTAATCAATGTATTCTCTCTTCTTTATCTCACTGCAGAACACTTTCAATGTTGCACAAAAGCTAATATAAATAATTATTTCCCCAAAATGATTCTTTAAGATAGCAGCAGTTCCCACCCCCCCCCCCCCCCCCCCCACCCCCACCCCCGATAAACAGCTGGATCTCCCACTTTGACAGTTGAACTCCAGTTACAACTAGTAGCCTGTCTATCTGAGGCACTTTAGCACAATTCAGAAATAAAATTTCTAGTACTGGTTAGGCCACTTTTCGAATATTACTGGCAATTCTGGTCTCCTTCCTATCAGAAGGGTGTTGTGAAACTTGAAAAAGTTCAGAAAAGATTTATAAGGATGTTGCCCGGGTTGGAGGGTTTGAGACATAGGGAGAGATTGAACAGGCTGGGGCTATTTACCCTGGAGCGGCAGAGGCTGAGGGGTGACCATATAGAGGTTTATAAAATCATGAGAGGCATGGTTAGGGTAAATAGACAAAGTGTTTTCCCTGGGGTGGGGGAGTCCAGAACTAGAGGGTGTAGGTTTAGGGTGAGAGGGGAAAGATATAAAAGAGACCTAAGGGGCAACTTTTTCATGCAGAGGGTGGTACGTGTATGGGATGAGCTGCCAGAGGATGTGGTGGAGGCTGGTACAATTGCAACATTTAAAAGGCACCTGGATGGGTATACAAATAGGAAGGGTTTGGAGGGATATGGGCCAAGTGCTGGCAGGTGGGACTACATTGGGTTGGGATATCTGATCGGCATGGACAAGTTGGACAGAAGGGTCGGTTTCTGTGCTGTACATCTCTCTGACTCTATGACTCTATACTGATCCAAGGATCCCTAAGTTGAAGTTTGCCAGTGCACATTGCAAGTATTAAATATGTTTTTTTTTAAAACTATTAAAGTCTGACTATAGTCAGTTACAGATCATCTTTCTGGGGAATTTGATTCAAAATCTCTGACAAAAGGTCTTAACCCTTATCTGCATCCAACTAATGTGCCTCCAATTCACAAAATATTTTACTTTTGGCTGAGGTGCTTGGAGGAAGCAACTTTCATAAGGTCATATCATATTTCCCCTTTGGTAGTGAGGCAATCTGTGCCCACTTATCATCTTTGACCTCGCAGTGATCATTTGGTACAGACTCTAAGAACATGGAAAAGTAAACCCTAACAGTTTGCACTTGATTTCTGCTATTTTCTGCAATGTCTACCATAATTCACCAGAACAGATTGATGAAGAGTAACCAGACTTGAAATATTAGCTCTGCTCTCTTCCCACGGCTGCTGAGTTTCGCCAGCAACTTCTGTATGTGTTTCAGATCTCCAGCATCCATAGTTCTTTGTTTCATTATGATCTTACTCTGTTTTGCTTATGTGACAAAGTGAAGCCCCAGGAGTGTTATATC
Source organism: Chiloscyllium plagiosum (assembly GCF_037043375.1). Taxonomy (NCBI): domain Eukaryota; kingdom Metazoa; phylum Chordata; class Chondrichthyes; order Orectolobiformes; family Hemiscylliidae; genus Chiloscyllium; species Chiloscyllium plagiosum. The sequence continues at coordinate 86,526,670 of NW_028270149.1, read as the reverse complement.
TGGGACTGTAATTTATACATGCCATTCTCTCTCTGCCATGCTGAATATGGGACTGTTGTATATACATTCTGCACCATCCCTGGAGGGTTGTATATGGGACTATTGTATATAAATGCCACTATCTCCTTGGAATGTTGCATATAGGACTATTGTGTGTACATTCTGCTTCTCCCTGAAGTGCTGTATATAGGACTGTTGTGCATACATTCTGCATTGTCCTAGAAATAGTGTATACGGGACTGTTGTATATACATTCTGCCTTCGCCCTGAAATGCTGTACATAAGGTAGATGTATATAGGACTATTGTATATACATTCTGCATTCTCCCTGGAGTTCTATCTATGGGACTGTTATGTATACATTCTGCCCTCTTCCTGGAGTGCTCTATATGGGACTGTTGTATATATATTCCATTCTCTCCCTGGAGTGTTGTATATGGGACTGTTGTATATGCATTCTGCACTGTCCCTGGAATGCTGTATATGGGACGATACATTCTGCTGTCTCCCTATAGCGCTGTAAATGGGACTGTTGTATATACACTCCGCTGTCTCCCTATCGTGCTGTAAATGGGACTATTGTATATAGATTCCGCTGTCTCCCTATAGTGCTGTAAATAGGATTGTTGTATATACATCCCGCTGTCTCCCTATAGCGCTGTAAATGGGACTGTTGTATATACATCCCGCTGTCTCCCTATAGCACTGTAAATGGGACTGTTGTATATACATCCCGCTGTCTTGCTATAGCGCTGTAAATGGGACTGTCGTATATACATCCCGCTGTCTCCCTATAGCGCTGTAAATAGGACTGTTGTATATCCATTCTGCTGTCTCCCTATAGCGCTGTAAATGGGACTGTTGTATATACATCCCACTGTCTCCTTATAGCGCTGTAAATGGGACTGTTGTATATCCATTCTGCTGTCTCCCTATAGTGCTGTAAATGGGACTGTTGTATATACATCCCGCTGTCTCCCTATAGCGCTGTAAATAGGACTGTTGTATATACATCCCGCTGTCTCCCTATAGCGCTGTAAATAGGACTGTTGTATATACATCCCGCTGTCTCCCTATAGCGCTGTAAATAGGACTGTTGTATATCCATTCTGCTGTCTCCCTATAGCGCTGTAAATAGGACTGTGGTATATACATCCCGCTGTCTCCCTATAGCGCTGTAAATAGGACTGTGGTATATACATCCCGCTATCTCCCTATAGCGCTGTAAATAGGACTGTTGTATATACATCCCGCTGTCTCCCTATAGCGCTGTAAATAGGACTGTGGTATATACATCCCGCTGTCTCCCTATAGCGCTGTAAATAGGACTGTTGTATATACATCCCGCTGTCTCCCTATAGCGCTGTAAATAGGACTGTTGTATATACATCCCGCTGTCTCCCTATAGCGCTGTAAATAGGACTGTGGTATATACATCCCGCTGTCTCCCTATAGCGCTGTAAATAGGACTGTGGTATATACATCCCGCTGTCTCCCTATAGCGCTGTAAATAGGACTGTTGTATATACATCCCGCTGTCTCCCTATAGCGCTGTAAATAGGACTGTTGTATATACATCCCGCTGTCTCCCTATAGCGCTGTAAATGGGACTGTTGTATATCCATTCCGCTGTCTCCCTATAGCGCTGTAAATAGGACTGTTGTATATACATTCCGCTGTCTCCCTATAGCGCTGTAAATAGGACTGTTGTATATACATTCCGCTGTCTCCCTATAGTGCTGTAAATAGGACTGTTGTATATACATCCCGCTGTCTCCCTATAGCGCTGTAAATAGGACTGTTGTATATACATCCCGCTGTCTCCCTATAGTGCTGTAAATAGGACTGTTGTATATACATCCCGCTGTCTCCCTATAGCGCTGTAAATGGGACTGTTGTATATACATCCCGCTGTCTCCCTATAGCGCTGTAAATGGGACTGTTGTATATACATCCCGCTGTCTCCCTATAGCGCTGTAAATAGGACTGTTGTATATACATCCCGCTGTCTCCCTATAGTGCTGTAAATAGGACTGTTGTATATACATCCCGCTGTCTCCCTATAGCGCTGTAAATGGGACTGTTGTATATACATCCCGCTGACTATCTGGAGTGCTGTCCATGGAGAGCTGCTTGCCTCACCAGGATTCCTATCTGTGAGATAGCACTGGATCCCTGGCATGCAGGAACACCATTTTTACTGGGAAGCGGATCACCATGACGCCGGATCGAGGGTGTGAGCCGGATTCCGGAGTCCCGGTGGCTTCCGCGCTGGGACGGGACAACTTTCCGGCCAGCCGGTGACTGCTCCGGGGAACAGAGAGCGGAGAGGCGACACTGTCCGGAGCTGTCTGCAGCGCTACAGGAGACAGTGCAACTCTCACTAGATTCAATATCAAAATAAATAGCAATCTTTGGGGGGGGGGGGGGGGGTAGGGCGGATTGGGGGTGGGGGGGGGGGGTGAAGATTATTTCATTCTTGAGATCACCGTCAACTCAAACCATGAAATCAATGGTTGAAGAATTCTTCAGTGATGGAGATTAGGCTCTGAACTTGCAATCAGCATGATCCCTCCACTTACCTGATGCCACCGTTTGCTTCCAGAAGGCACAGAAACGAAACGACGCTCAGGAGCCTGCAAAACAGCCGCTGCATTATCCTTCCCGATTCCAACCGCGTCCCTGCAACAGCTCTACAGTCCGGTTGGGAGAGGCGAGGAACTCCCGGGGCGCTCAATCCCAGGGTCGGGAGCTGACCACCCCCCACCCCAGGCTCTCTCAGAACAAGCTGCCAGGCATCAGGTCCAGCACTCCCAGAGTGAGAGAGAGAGAGAGAAGGAGATGGCGAGCCAGAAACAGCTGTTTGCAAACCCTCCGTAGTTAAGTTCGAGCGGTTGATGGATTCAGGGAAGAATGGGAATAAACAGTCAGCGAGGACCCACATAGGAGAGGTAAAGGAGAGAAAGAGGGAGGGAAGTACTGAGAGAGAGAGAGAGAGAGAGAGGCACTAACCCTATCATTGCCGACCACTTTCCACCCTCAGTCGGACGGTCAGCTTCAACCCTCCGCTGATTTCAAATTAAACCAAACAGTACAGAAGAGCATATAAAAGATTAAGCGGCTCATTTAGGACTGGAGGAGACCCCTACAATATCGCCCATCATTCCAGAGAGTCAGGAATAATTCAGCCTTCAGTTCCGTTTACCCATCTACTCCCCCTCTCCCCAGGTTACCAAGAGCGAAAACCGCTCCATCTCAATCTCGAAAGCTCCAGTGGACCTTTTTCAATGCCCTCAACCAGCTCACTCCCTCAGTCTCCAGGGAACACCAACTTGATGAAGCCTGCACTCTTTTACTGAAAGCTCAAAGCTCCAGTTCGCTCAGGGTGCACAATGTGTGGGTTTAAATAAAGCACCGACTGCCAACACTGAGTCCACATCTCAGCCATGATGTGGAGGTGTCGGTGTTGGACTGGGGTCAACAAAGTTAAAAATCACACAACACCAGGTTATAGTCCAACAGGTTTGTTTGGAAGCACCAGCTTTGGGAGCGACGCTCCTTCATCGCGTGGTTGATGAAGGAGCAGCACTCCTAAAGCTAGTACTTCCAAATAAACCTGTTGGACTATAACCTGGTGTTGTGTGATTTTTAACTATGTCCACATCTCAGAATAGCTGATGTGGCCTCCACTTCAGTTGCCTCAATACCAAGATCTGGAACCCCTTCCCTACTTGCTGTCTGACTTACTTTCCACCTTTATAAGACACTCCTTATTACCTACCCCTCACATCAAGCTGCTCTTCACCTGTTCTATCATTTCTTTATTTGCTTCAGTGCCATACTTTGTTAGATAACAAAGTGGGCGGCACGGTGGCACAGTGGTTAGCACTACTGCCTCACAGCACCAGAGACCTGGGTTCAATTCCTGCCTCAGGCGACTGGCTGTGTGGAGTTTGCACATTCTCCCCATGTCTGCGTGGGTTTCCTCCGGGTGCTCCGGTTTCCTCCCACAGTCCAAAAATGTGCAGGTCAGGTGAATTGGCCATGCTAAATTGCCTGTAGTGTAAGGGGCAGGGGTAAAATGTTGTGGAATGGGTCTGGGTGGGTTGCGCGTCGGTGTGGACTTGTTGGGCCGAAGGGCCTGTTCCCATGCTGTAAGTAATCTAATAATACTCACATTTGGTACCTTGGGATATTAAAGGTCTATTAAGTTTGAGCAGTTGTTATATACAGAGCTAAAAATGAACTTTTTTTTGGATTTGTGAATAGACTTCTATTTACTTATTGGAGACCTGGTTCCTTTTGTTTCAGTAGTGGGTTTTTTTGTTTTCAAATTGTTCTTTAACTTGGCCTTAGAAAGGTCATTGTACAATTTTGATGGGGTTTAAAGGTGTTCTAAACCAATCTACAGTAATACATTGCTTCCATTTCCATAAAGGTATTTCACTCCATTGTCTCTGTCCTGAAAATTTTCAGTTTCCAGCACAAAAGATAGACAGGCAGGAGGCTGGAAGAACACAGCAAGTCAGGCAGCATCAGGAGGTGGAGAAGTCGATGTTTCGGGTGTAACCCCTCTTCCGGACTGCGGGTGGGTGTGGTGGGGAGCTGCAGATAAAGGGGGTGGCTGGAGCAGGGTGGTGAAGTGGGGATAGGTTAAGTCAAAATTCATCAGGCCCGCAACGTTGATTTTCCTGCTCTTCAGATGCTGCCTGACCTGATGTGCCGTTCCACACTCGCCTGAGGCACACAGCCAGTCGCCTGAGGCACACTCGCAACTCTGATCTCCAGCATCTGCAGACCTCACTGTCTCCATAGGTTAAGACAGATAGAGGGTATGACCTGGTTGGTTAATGGGACGAATGAATCCAGTTGGTGGCTGGAAGGAGTGGAAGAGAGGTGGAGGGGCTGGGAAGGGAGGTGGGGAAGAGAGGTTATTTAAAATTAGAGGACTCACCCATCTTGATTCCCAGCCCCTCCCCCTCCCTTCCACTCCTTCCAGCCACCAACTGGATTCATTCCTCCCATTGACCAACCAGATAGTACCCTCTATCTGTCTTAACCTATGGAGACAGTGAGGTCTGCAGATGCTGGAGATCAGAGCTGCAAGTGTGTTGCTGGAACGGCACATCAGGTCAGGCAGCATCTGAGGAGCAGGAAAATCAACATTGCAGGCCTGATGAATTTTGACTTAACCTCTCCCCACTTCACCCTGCCCCACCACCCCCTTTATCTACAGCTCCTCCTACACCCAGCCCCAGTCCTGAAGAAGGGTTACACCCGTTGACTTCTCCTGATGCTGCCTGGCTTGCTGTGTTCTTCCAGCCTCCTGCCTGTCTGCCTTGGATTCCAGCATCTGCAGCTTTTCTTTTGTCCCTAACCAAAAAAGATAAACGAGGAAAGAAAATTCAGAATTAGCCAGTCATTCTTATTTGACAGAATCATGAAATATTGATCTATGTCACCATTTTAAAAAGTTGAACACACATAAACGGAAATGCAACATTGCAGTAAAATGTGACCTGACAATTAATTGCATTTGATATCACTTCAAACTAAAATCTTCCTAAAAAAACGTACATATTAGCCTCAGACCTAACACTATGTTGTATTCACTGGGAATTTGTAGAGGGCTATTGTGAGACTGTCTTATCCAATTGGGTTCACATTCCTCACTCTTAATAGTTGGCAAAGTTCTTACTGAGTGATGCTTTACTTCACTTATAGAGTCACTGAGTCATACAGCATGAAAACAGACCCCCCAGTCCAACCAGTGACCATGTTTCAAACTAAACTAATCCCACCTACCTGCACACAGATTCATAGAGATATACAGCATGGAAACAAACCCTTCAGTCCAACTCGTCTATGCTGACCAGATATCCTAAATGCCCATATCCCTCCTAACCTTTCCGATGGACCATCCCGATGCCTTTTAAATGTTGTAATTGTACCAGCCTCCATCACTTCCTCTGGCACCTCATTCCATACACGCACCACCCTTCACATGAAAAGGTTGCCTCTTAGGTTCCTTTTACATTTTTCCCCTCTCACCCTAATCCCAAGCCCTCTAGTTCTGGACTCCCCCAATGCAGTGAAAAGATCTTGTCTATTTACCCTCTCCATGCCTCTCATGATTGTGTAAACCTCTATAAGGTCACCCCTCAGCCTACGATGCTCCAGGGAAAACAGCCCCAGCCTATTCAGCTTTTCCCTGTAGCTCAAAGCCTCCTACTCTGGCAACATCGTTGTAAATCTTTTCTGAACCCTTTCAAGTTTCACAGCATCCTTCCGATAGGAAGGAGACCAGAATTGCACAGAAAATTCCAACAGTGGCCTAACCAATGTCCTGTACAGCTGCAACATGACTCCCAACTCCTATACTCAATACTCTGACCAATAAAGGAAAGCATACTAAACACCTTCTTCACTATCCTATCTACCTGAGACATTACTTTCAAGGAACTGTGAACCTACACCCCAAGGTTTCTTTGTTCAGGCAACACTCCCCAGGAACTTACCATTAAGTGTATTAGTCCTGCCATGATTTGCCTTTCCAAAGTACACATTTATCTCAATTAAACTCCATCTGCCATTCCTTGGCCTATTGGCCCATCTGATCAAGATCCAATTGTACTCTGAGGTAATCTTCTTTGCTGTCTACTATGGCTCCAATTTTGGTGTCATCTGCAAATTTCCTAACTATACATCCTGTGTTCATGTCCAAATCATTTATGTAAATTATGAATAGCAGTGGACCCAGCACCAATCCTTGTGGCACATGACTGGTTGACACATATCCCTCTAAAGCTTTCCTATTCATGTTCTTATTCAAATAGCTTTTAAATGTTATACCTGTACCTGCATCCACCACTTCCTCTGGCAGTGCCTTCTACATATGAATCCCTCTGTGTCCAGAAAAAAAGTTGCCTGTCATGTCCTTTTTAAATCTTTCTCCACTCACTTATAAATGTGCTTCTGAGTTTTGAACTCCCCCAATCTAGGGGAAAAATATAACCCTGGTCATTGACCTTATGTATGCCCTCATGATTTTATATAAATCTTAAGAAGGTGACCCCAACCTCTTATGTTCCAATGAGAAAATCACAGTGTTTCCAATCTATTTTTGAAACTCAAGCCCTCCATTCCTGGCAGCATCCTGGTAAATCTTTTCTGAATCTCTCCAGTTTAATAATATCCATCCTACAACAGAGCACACAGTACTCCAGAAGAGGCCTCTCTAATGTTCTGTACATGACATCCTGACTCGTATATTCAAAGGTCTGAGCAATGAGGGCAAGCGTGCTAAATGCCTTCTTAACTACCTTGTCTACCTGTGAACCAAATTTCAAAGAATTAAGTACCTGAACCCTAGGTCTCTCTGATCTACAACATTACTACTATACTACTAATTATTGCATAAGTCCTGTCCTTGCTTGCATAACTAAAGTGCAATACCTCACATCTTGTCTTCGGATGTTTTCAGTGGAAGAAGCAAAGAGGTCACAGACAAAAGAAATTGTTTTCCTCTTGATTGTAAGACTGGCCATTTGGACAGTAGTTTTCACAGCAGCAGTTTCTATCCAGGAGATTGGGTGTTTGTGTATGTCCCTTGTTGTTGCAGCTGTGTTGACAATGCATCTGATCATGCCCAGATAGAGAACAGCCAGTCCTGCTTGGAGAACACAACAGTCTGACTGAGCTCCAGCAGTTCACTCCAGACCTGGCTGTGTAGTAGTTGAACTGAGATGATCCATGCTTTAGTGCTTTGTACTTTAGATCTGGACCCTAAACTGACATGCACTTCTTACGTTATTAACTTGTCCAAATATGCAGAAAGGATAAGGCTGAGAAACCCACATCTGTTTCTAATCAGCAACAACTAGATTTAATCACCTGAAAGAAAGCAGCATTTCCCTAGTGTGTGGGACCACAAACTGAAAGGTGGAGGGTAACTGTTTTGAAGCAGCAACAGCTGACAGCCCATCCCCTTTTCCTTGCTCGAATCAGCATTCCCCCTCCCGAAGTGCTCCTCAAAATTCTCCAGTTCTCACTGAGATGACAACAACCATTTTCAAGCCTCAAAATGGGTTCAAAGAAAACGGAAGCGCTAACCACAGCAGAATAATACATTTGAAGTAAATGTTATATTCACAGTCTTTGATAATATAGATAGAAGAAGTGTTGAAAGTAATCCTGAGGGAGCCAGCTTGAATTTGTGCTATGATACAGGACAAAAGGAAAATCAATTATTTTCTGTAGGGCTTCAGATCTCAATAAACCAACTTCTTCCACAGGCCAAAAGCTGGATCTTGGCGGATAAGCAATTGAAATGTCTTTTATAGTCTTAGGGTGGTCCAAAACACGTTATTGCCAGTGAACTCTTCTCCAAGTGTAGGCTCAATTGTAAGTGTTGGTAACTCAGCAGTCACTATGCAAGATCCCACATTTAGAAATGTGATAAAGCTTATATATTCTGCTCTGGAGATATCTATTTGCTCAGATATGAGGGAGACATCTTTGAATAGTCCCCTGGGAGTGTGTATGTTAACCTGAATGGCAATATTAAACCCTAATATTGAACCACATTCCAAATACCGACAGCCTTCTAAATCAGAGGTGACAGCCATTGCCAATTTATGTTTAGAACCTGGGTCTGGAATTTATAATAATACTTCCAATGCTGATGCACCAGCCTGTTAGTTTTAAAAATACAATGTCCAATAGTTGGAACAGCAGGAAACTCCTGATTATTGGTGGCAAAATCTGGTGCTAACCCAGAGGAAGAGAAAAAACGGTAAAGGAAAATGGGAATATTTGGAAATGAATGTACTGCTCACACTGGGCCTCCATTTTGAAGTGTACAGGATGGATCATACCAGTACGTGTCACTTAAAGGTAAAAGTATGGAGGATGCTAGAAACTAGAAACAAGAAAAAAACAGAAAATGCTGGAGAAACTCCAGGTCTGCCAACACCTGTGGGGAAAGAAACAGAGTTAATGTTTCAAGTTGTGTTCTGAAGAGCAGCCATTTTGACTCGATGTTTCAAGCATAAACTCTTCATCAGGAATGTTAAAATTCCTGATGAAGAGCTAATGCTTACAACATTGACTCTACTGCTCCTCGGATGCTGCCTGACTGGCTGTGCTTTCCCAGCACCATACTTTTTGAATGAAGTCAATGTACCTGCTCAATATAATTATTTGACAATAATCCATGTTCAATACTGGGGAGTCTACTTGAGAGAGTACAATGACAGTGGAGTGCCTATCCTGCCAGTGGATTTGCAGAGTTTATGCAGAGGCAATATAACTGACATTTCTCAAGGAGTTTGAGGACCAACTGTACATTGCCCATGCTTACAACGCATGCAGGAGAGCTGGGAATACTGTTGCCCTGTAGACCATAAGCGTGGTTTGAGAACTTTGTCAACAAACACTTGGCTCCTTCGATAACTAAAGGCTATGCTGGTACACTTGGGGTAATGTTGAAATTCATCAACAATGCCCTCACTGAGATTTTTGCTACTTTCCTCCAACCTCCGACAATCGCTGCATTTCATTTCCATATATTTGCATTTAGTCAGAGCTGGCATTTATAATACTGTTAGCATTTATTCCGGGCCAACGTTTTGTCCTCTCTATCGCCATTACCACTCCCTTTGCCTTTTTTGCTTTGGCATCTTTGATGTTAATTTGCTTTGGCCTATTATCTTTTCCTGACCTTCTCTTCTGGTCCACTTGTCCTTTTTCCCTTCTTAAAAACATAAAACCCTTCACATTTCCCTCCTCTTTGCTTCAAGAAGAATCATATTAGAGTCAAAACACTAACTCTGTTTCTGTCTTCACATATGCTGCTATCTTTTTTCTGAGAATTTTCTGGGTTTTTCCTTTAAAATTTGACTATTTATTTAAGATGTTTCACATCATTACTCCTACCAAACTGTGTCACCCCACACCACTCTTCTATGAAATTACATTTTATGTTTGTCTAAATAAAAACCGAAAGAACTGCAGATGCTGGAAATCAGACTCAAAAACGGAAGTTGCCGGAAAAGCTCCACAGGTCTGGAGGCAACCGTGGAGAGAAATCAGAGTTAACATTTCAAGTCCAGTGACCCTTGCTCAGAGCTGATGGTAGCTTGGAAAATATTGGTTTTCATGCAGAAGATGGGATGGATGTAGGGGTTAAGGAGTAAATGATAGTTGGGGATAGAGCCCAAAGAGGAGAAGAACAGCTGGTCAGACAAAGGAGTGGTCCCCCTTGTCCTAACCTACTATCCCATCAGCATTCAATTCCAGAGGATCATTAGCCACTATTTCTGTCAACTCCAGCAAGATGCCATCACCAGACACATATTCCCCTCTTCTCTCCATCAGCCTTCTGCAAGGACCATTCCCTCTGAACCCTGGTCCACTACATCTTCACTCCCAACATGCCACCACAGCCCAATTATACCCTCCCCTGCAACCTGAGAAGGTGTTACACCTGCCCATTTACTTCCGCCCTCCTCAGTGTCCAAGGGCCCACTGCTCACAATGTGATTTCCTCTACACTGGGGAAACGAAGCATAGATTGGGTGACCGTGTCACACAGCACCTACATTCTGTCCACAAAAGAAACCCTGAGCTTCCTGTTGCATGCCACTTTAACACGTCACTGTGTTCCAACATCTCTGTCTCAGGCTTGCTGCAGTGCTCCAGTGCAGCTTGGTGCAAGCCTTTTATCATTTCATGATAACCACTGAGATGGCACTACCAGTTTTCATAAGACTCTGGCAGGCAATATTTAAGCAAATCATTGACACACAGCATACAATGATTATAACAACAAAAATTACCAGTCTACTACAGTAAATAGAATTTGAAGAATCCTCCCATGTGGAAAAAAATCCATCAGTAAAGTTCTGAAATCCACAGTCCTGTGTGACCACTCCATCCCCTCCAAGTTGAGTGGAAATGAGCCAGCTCTCCAATATCTCCTTTAGTAAAGTCCAACCTGAAAACAAAATTTAGTCTGTTCTTGCTTCACACCTCGGAGAAATCTGATTTCTTGGATAAGGGCAACTAAATGCTTCACAAAACTGACGAGACTTCTGTCCTTGACGAGATGCTTCAGATGGAAGATACCAGCGCATCTGAGCGTGCAGTGCAGGAGCTGCAGCTGCAGTCTAGGTGAATGCTGCATTCTTTGCTGTGTCTGCTCCCGCTCTGCTGTTAAATGTAACAAAGCCAACTGGCTGCTGTGATGTTAGCTTGATCAGTGAACCTTCATGTCCCTTAAATGATGGAAAGACAAGGTAAAGCTCACATGGCTTCATATCCATAGGAGGGCCACTGACAAAAAAAAGAGTACCAACCTCTTCTTCACCGTTGTTAGCTTCTTCACTTTTTGTGCTCGTGACCGGGGAGCTGATCGAATCCATTGGACCAGGTTGTGGAGGGGCGGGTGGTGGTACAAAGGCATGGTTAATCTGTGAATGGCAAAACTCTAGAGAAGATGTTAGCTGCTGGAAATATCTTTGCATTCCTCTCTCATTCCTTCCTTGCTAAGGTAGTTATGAGTATGAAGACAGTCACACATTTGACTACACTAAGTTGTGTCCACTTATTTTAGCATTCTTTGAATTCTTGAAGTCTATTGCTTTGTTCACTCATTATGACATCGTCAAGTTTTATGCAATCCATAAACTTCTAAACTGTACTGCATAAAAAATTCAGTCATTTATAAACAACAATCAGTGGTCCTAAAATCAAACCCTCGGGGTTACCTAAAAATTATTTTCCTTTAACAAATTAATACTTGGCTAATGTGAAATCCATCAAGAAAAATATTTCCAAAATCTAGAACAGCAAGAAAACAACAAAATGTTTCCTGTACTTTAGCCATTGAAGAGGCAGTTTCAGTTCAGATTTAAATCTCAAATATTCGTGGGAAACAAATGCTGACTAGTTTAAAATATTTTCTCCAAATGAAACTTCCCAAATAAAAAGTTGGAATTACAGTGGCAACTTTGGTAGAGATCAACATTGCTTGAATTTGCATTATGAAGGGGGCCAATGATGTCTTAACAGTAATTAACAGAATTGAAACAGCTCAGCCTCAAGTTCTAATATTCTCTAGAAAATCTTAACAAAACATCAAACCAAAAATGCACTGTACTTTTTGTGAACACTCTGCATTAAAAACACAGCAGCAAAGATATTTCAATGCAATACTTTCATCTGGTTAAAGCATGACCACTGACCCAACTGTTTGTTTTTAAAACAGGCATCATAAGAATTTCAAACACATCAGGGGCTCAAGGCACTCAATCACTTTGCTTTAAGGTTACAAGTTTGATCATTTTAAAAAGCACGTAATGTTGTACAATTTCAATGTAAAAACAAAATCTGCCCCACTACACAGCCCACAAAACATACTGAATTGAGATCCTGATTCTAGCAAGGCAAAACAGTTACTTAAAAGGATTTTCTGAACCAGTATTTTATCAAACCACAATTTTTAAACATCAAACACTCTCAGCATGGCACAATCTACATTGAAACTTTCCTTTTTCAACCCAAGTATTAGTACAACCTTAATTTCAGTGTTTCTCTTTTTTTTTGCATCCTCTCACTGAAATTACACTTAAAAAAAGAGAGAGCCCTCGCAGCGGACCACATGACACCACAGTCCAATCCATTGTCTTCCCCCAGAACAAAGACTCACAGAGCCTCAAGTTTTGCCACTGGGAGATTTTAACCCCTTTCTCACCTTACTCCTCATGGCGGATCGAATCCCACTAAACACAGAGAACCCAAACCCCAATTAAACACAGAAAACCCAAAACCTAATTAAACTCAGAGAACCTGGGGGATTCAAGATGGCGGCGATCTGAATAGATCAGCCTAGCTGAGCTCTACACACCAACTCAGGGCTGTAATTTTTTTTGCTCCCCACCTTAGTTTGTTTCTGGAAAATGCTATTGTTAAACTGCAATACAACTATTTAAATCCTTTGTCGAGCGAAAGACTGAGGGGAAGCAAAATGGCCAAGTCTGAACACTCAGGACACTCAAAAACAGTGGGTGGGCCCAAGACTGCGACTGGGGAAGCAACTGCAGGTCACTTTGCAGCTGTGAAAGAAATGCATGCATAGTGGAATATCGTGGAGGAACTCAGAGTGATCCAACATCTGATCCGACAGGAGATGAGGGATTAGACTCATAATCAACTGGAGCCCATTTCAGCCATGCTGCAAAAGCATGAGAAGGAGTTGGAAGGGCACAGCAAGCGAGTTGAAAAGGTTGAGCAGTGGACTGCGGTGTCGGAGACCGAGGTCAAGTCCTCAGCAGGGTGGATCCATGCCCTTGAGAAACAGGTTTGGGCCCTAACGAAGCAAGTTGATAACCTGGAAAATAGAGTTAGGAGGAAACATATCCGGGTCGTTGGCCTGCTGGAGGGAGTCGAAGGTGGGCAACCAGCAAGTTTTTTTGAACACTGGTTGCCACAATTATTTGGCTGGGATACCAAGGTGGACTGGGTGAAGGTTGACAGAGCTCACTGGGCTGCGGTGCACAGATCCAGTCAGGGTCAGTGCCCCCTCCTGGTCTGATACGATTTCAATGCTATAGGGACAAGCAGAGAATCATGGGAACTTCTAGAAGGTTGGGGAGAGATCCGCAGGCCCTGACCTATCAGGGAACTAAGACAATGCTTTCCAAGACTTTTCTGTGGCAGTGATCCATAAGAGTAAAGTGTTTGATGAGGTTAAGAGAGGTTGAAGGATCTTGGTGTTCAATATTCAATCAGATACCCAGCAGTGCTTCGTATTACTTCCGAGGAGACTGTGCAGTCGTTTCATTCCTTGGAGCAAGCCAAAAACTTCTTGGACACTTTAAATTAATGCAGATGTATTTATGGACATGAACAATAGTGTCTAGTGTTATTTTTTGTCTTTTTTTTATTTCTTGTCCTTCCACTCTTTTCTAAAGCAACTGTTGTTGGTGGGTTTTCTTTCTCTCCCAGCTGGAGTGGTATTAATATATTGTGGGGAGTGGGCAGAGTGCTCACTGTTTTTGTTATACCTTTGTGTTTGCAATGTACTTTGATTGGTTTCTTCCATCGCTTGGGTTTGGGGTGTGGCTCGAACTGGAAGGGGGTTTGGAGATGTGCGTGGGAAATGGAAGCGCACTCTGTGGGCAGGGGGCAGAGTCCCATTAAGTGCCTTTTGTGTTTTGAAGTTTTTTGGGGTTTTTTTTTGTAAATAGACTCTATGAGTTTCCTTTCGGGTATGCTTAGCGTGTTGTAAGACGAATTCTTCCTCTCGGCAGGTCATTGTAAAGGATCATGGTTAGCAGCATTCTTAAATAGTGCACCTGGAATATCCGAGGGATTCATTTGCCAGTTAAAAGAGAAAAGGTATCGTCAAGCCTTAGAAAGGAGAGGGTGGATGTTGCCCTGTTACAGAAGACTCATCTTAATGACAAAGAACACTTGAAGTTACAGCAGGGTGGGTTTGATCGGGTGTTTTTCTCGTCTTTTAGTACTAGGAGCAGAGGAGTGGCAATACTCGTCTGGAAGGGTCTCCCATTTAATTTAATAGATTGTGTTAAGGAGGAGTATGGTCAGTTTATTCTTAAAGCCCTTATACATGGTGAGGAATATAGTATTTTGAATGTCTACTGTACTCTGGCCCACCTTCTTACATTTCTGACTGATGCACTCTCTAAGCTGATGGCCTTGATGTTGCAGCATATTATTATAGGGGGGGACCTTTAATTGCCTTATGGATCCTGTGCTGGTTAGAATGCCCAAAGGCCCCCCAAAACTTTCTTCACAGTCTAAGCAGTTGGGTGATCTATGTGTGGAACTGGGGTTGGTATACATTTGGAGATGTTTATACCCTACAGGCAGAGATTTTACATTTTTTTCCAATCCTCCTAAATGCCACTCAAGGATTGATTATTTCCTAACTCCCGTGGCTTTTTTAGATTTGGTGGTATCATGTTCGATTGGGAACATGGCCATCTCTGACCATGCAGCGGTCAGGATTAAGGGTGATGCAATGGGCTCACGGTACTGTCAAGGACAGCAGGTTTGTCGAATACATCTCTAGGGAATTTGAAGCTCTTTTGGCCACCAACTCAGGTACAGCTGGTAATCCATCCATTCTTTGGGAAGCTGCTAAGGCCTATGCTAAAGGGATAATTATCTCATACTCTGCCAGCCAACAGCAATAGAAGGGAGAGCAGCAACGTCTGCTTGAGGCACGACTGAGAGCAGCTGAGATGGCATATTATAGTAGCCAGTCAGTGACTAAGCTGCAACGGGTCACAGCTCTCTGATCCACCTTAAACTCTATGCTAACACATACAGCAAGGAAGGAACTTTCCTTTGCGAAGTAGAGGCTGTTTGAGCATGGTGATAGGCTGGGTAAATACTTGGCATATTTGGTCAGGAAGAAGAATGCCTCCCAGGCTATTGCTCTTGTTAGGGAGGGGAATGGGACTCTGACTTACGATGCTAAAAAGATCAATGAGGCGTTTTGGAGGTTTTACTCTGAGCTTTACCAATTTGAATGCTATGAGGACAAATGGGATAAGATGGAGTCTTTTTTTAGGAATTTGGATCTTCCTAGTGTGTCTGCTGAACAGGCATCTCTCCTTAGTGCTCCGTTAACAGCCCAAGAGACACAGGAGGCAGTGAGGCAACGTCAAAGTGGAAAGGCGCCTGGCCCTGATGGCTTGCTTGCCCAGCGAGTTTTATAAAGGATTTGTAAACATACTGTCAGACCTGATGCTAGACATGTATAACTATTCATACAGTCGGGATTGCCTCCTACCATCCTTGAGAGAGGCTAATATCTGTCTTATCCTCATGAAACAGAAGGCCCAGAGGACTGTGCTTCTTACAGACCCATCTTGCTTTTAAGCACTGATTTTAAAATTTTATCAAAGACTCTGGCATTGTGGTTGGTGAGAGTGTTGCTCTCTATTGTTAAGGAGGATCAGACGGGCTTTATAAAGGGTTGCAGATCTTCTAATAATGTTAAGAGACTACTTAACACGGTTCAAGGATTGGTGGTTTCCATGGACATGCAGAAGGCATTTGACCGGATGGAACGGCCATATCTTTTTTATACCCTGGAGCGGTTTGGCGTGGGTGAAGTGTTTACTAGATGGATAAGGGTTCTTTCCAGTGATCCTCTGGTGGCGGTCCTCACCAATGGTATAAGGTCTGACAATTCTAACTTTGGTAAGGGCAGTCGGCAAGGCTGTCCCCCTCACCTTTGCTCTTCACGTTGGTGATTGAGCCGTTGGCTTAATTCATTTGGCTTTTTCTCAGGTTACAAGATCATTTTTTTCAAAATCGGAAGCTACACTTATGGGGGGTCTTAGGAGAATACTGGACCTTGAAGGTGGGTTCCCCTTTAAGTGGGCACAGATAGGCTTTCCTTATTTGGGCCTCTCAGTTACCCCTAGTTTTGATCAGTTATTCAAGGCTAATTTTGTTCATTTGTTTGACAAGATTAAACAAGACCTTCAAAAATGGGGGGACCCTTCCAATATCATGGCTCAGTCGAGTTGCTCTTATTAAAATGAATGTTCTTCCTTGCTTATTATACCCTCTGCAGATGCTTCCCTTTGTTTTTCCTGGACAAATGTTTCAGAAATTAAATAGTTGGTTTAGTTCTTTTATTTGGCACCATAAGCAGCATTTTATCAAGGTTACGAAATTGCAAATGCCCCAGGGGTTGTAAGGAGTGGCTCTCCTAGATGTCAGAAGATATCAATTGAGCTCCCTTTTATCCTTTGTGTGTGATTGGGACTGTGAGGACTCGGTGTCGATATAGTTGGACGTTGAGGCCTCCCAGGCAAAGTGTCCTCTTATTAACCTGTTTTTTTGTGGACAAAATGAGGATAGTTGTGGAATATTGCTGCAATCCACTGCAATTATTAACACCGTCAAAGCTTGGAGGACAATGAGACAGATGGATGGTAATATGTCTAAAATATCTTTCCACTCTCATAGTTGGTGTGCCAGGTTTCCAGCCAGGGACAATGGATCCGCCCCTGGGTGGATAGGGGAGTCTCTTATTTGGGTGACCTGTTTGAAGATGAAACATTAATGTCATTTGATCAAATAACTCATAAGTATGGATTATCGAGCAGGGACCTCTTCTGTGTTTTTCAGATCAGAGATTTAATCTGAGAAGAGACGACGTTTCTGACTGAGTGTTACAGGTCTGATATGGAAAAGAGGGTGCTTTAGGCTAAGAGCACTCTTTCAGCGAGTACTCTCTATCATTTGTTGGGGGGAGGTTCCTCGGGTGACATCAAGCGATTACAGGAGGTCTGGGAGAGAGAGTTAGGGGTGACGATCACTCTGGAAACTTGGGAGGACATTTGTGAGAATACGAAGAGGATTTCAATATGTAATAGGATCCATGCTTTGCAGTTAAAGATTCTTCATAGGGCTCATTTGACCCCAGATCGTCTTGCAAAATTTAAGCAGGGAGTGTCTTCATTGTGCCCCAAGTGTAAAATAAACACAGGTACCCTCACTCATTGTCTGTGGTCCTGCCACAGGCTCCATCCATACTGGAGCGCTATGGCAGGAGTAATAGAGAAGGCCTTGGGGACTGAAGTCATGGTGGACCCAGTTTCTCTTCTCCTGGGTTTGCCAAATTTGTCTCCCTTGGATGTACATAAGAAAAAGTTTTTTTAGCAACCTCTCATTTTGTGTGAGGAAGAACATTCTGATGTGCTGGGTGTTTGGAACCCCTCGCGTCTGTGGGGGTGACATAAGTTAATTATGGAACACATTCCTTTGGACTTTCTTACAAACATGGTGCACCAGAAAACGGACAATTTTTGTAAGACATGGCAGCCCTTTTTGAAATATTTGGAAGTAGATCTGTCGGCCTTTTAATTAGGGATTTTGTTTAGCCATGGTGGTTTGGTTTAATAAGCCTAATGTCCTGAGAGGAAGAATTTCGAGCAAATGTGAGTTTAATAATTGATGCTGTTGAAGGTTGAGAGCTGAGGTCTTGTTACACTGAACGGCATTATTTACTTATTTATTTATTGATGTGTAATGAGTGTAGTTTGAGTTCTTTAGTAGAGTAGTAGAGTGGTTGGTTTATTGTTTGTTGTTGTTTTTGTTGTAATAAATATTTTCATATTTTTGCAATTTTATAATTTTGTAAAGAAACATTTTTTCAATAAAAATATTTTTAAAAAATAGAGAACTCAAACCCCACTTAAACACAGAAAGCTCGAATCCCAATTAAACACAGAAAACTCAAATCTCAATTAAACACAGAGAACTTGAAGCTCACTTAAATACAGAAAGCTCAGACCTCAGCACAGTGCTGAGGACTTGAACCTCAAATCAACCCACCCAGTAGACTCAAGCCCCAGTACCGCACAGAAGACTCGAGCCTCAATCACACCCACCCCAGGGGACTCTAACCCCAGTACAATGCAGAGGAATCGAGCCTCAATCACACCCATCCCAGGGGACTCTAACCCCAGTACAATGCAGAGGACTCGAGCCTCAATCACACCCATCCCAGGGGATTCTAACCCCTGTACAATGCAGAGGACTCGAGCCTCAATCACACACGTCCCAGGGGACTCGAACCCCAGTACAATGCAGAGGACTCGAGCCTCAATCACACCCATCCCAGGGGACTCTAACCCCAGTACAATGCAGAGGACTCGAGCCTCAATCACACCCATCCCAGGGGATTCTAACCCCTGTACAATGCAGAGGACTCGAGCCTCAATCACACACGTCCCAGGGGACTCGAACCCCAGTACAATGCAGAGGACTCGAGCCTCAATCACACACGTCCCAGGGGACTCGAACCCCAGTACAATGCAGAGTACTCGAGCCTCAATCACACCCATCCCAGGGGGCTCTAACCCCAGTACAATGCAGAGGACTCGAGTCTAAATCACACACGTCCCAGAGGACTCGAACCCCAGAACCGCACAGAGGACTCAAACCTCGACTCAAACCCACCCCAGGGGACTCGAACCCCAGTACAGCGCAGAAGACTCGAACCTCAATCACACCCATCCCAGGGGACTCTAACCCCAGTTCAGTGCAGAGGGCTCGAACCTCAATCACACCCACCCTAGGGAATGCGAACCCCAGTAACACACAGAAGAGTCAAACCTCAATCACACCCCGCTCTCCCCAATGCAGCGCAGAGGACTTGAATCTCTGCCTGTCAGCGTGCTTGTGAAACTGTGTCTCTTGACTGACCTAATTATCGTTTGAGGAATCCATAGAATAGAGAGCAATTGGGTGAGGGGACTGTCTCCGACACACAGGAGAGGGACCAAGCTTTAAAGTCTTAATTTGTGGGCCTGTCTGCCTCAAGACACCAACATTTTCGGGCGGCACGGTGGCACAGTGGTTAGCACTGCTGCCTCACAGCGCCAGAGACCCGGGTTCAATTCCTGCCTCCGGCGACTGACTGTGTGGAGTTTGCACATTCTCCCCGTGTCTGCGTGGGTTTCCTCCGGGTGCTCCGGTTTCCTCCCACAGTCCAAAGACGTGCAGGTCAGGTGAATTGGCCATGCTAAATTGTCCGTAGTGTTAGGTAAGGGGTAAATGTAGGGGAATGGGTGGTTTGCGCTTCGGCAGGTCGATGTGGACTTGTTGGGCTGAAGGGCCTGTTTCCACACTGTAAAGTAATCTAATTCCAGGCGGCCGCAGATACCATCCAATCGCAACTATTCGTTTGGATCCTGCCGACTACGCCAATATTGTCATCCCATTTTCCCCTCAGTCAAAGCAAAACGCTCAGAGACACGCTGTAGTTTTATCTCCTTCATCTTTATTCTAGGCCCTAGAGGGGGAGAGAATGATTGCCCATGTGCACAGAGACATGAGTTCACAGTCTTCTCTGAAAGAGCAGTTTCTCAATGAAATATATAGTCATTTTACAGGAAGGAGCATCCAGATAAAGCAACATGCATATTAATTGGGTGACCATTACAATCAACAAGTATCAATCGCAGAGACCAAGCCCTTTGCTGTTATACAATGAATGTTCTTAACCTTGTTAACTGGATTCAAGCAATGGATATTTTTCCCCTTGTTAGCTGACCTTGCAAACTGAATGCTTCCAAGACGGGTAAATGGCTCTTCATGAAGACTGCTTTTCCACCTTGTTAACCCATTACCCTTGCCTGCAGCACCCCATTGTTAACTGTAAGTTCTTACCTGATCTGTGGCATGCTCAGCTGAACCTCTTGTTTCACAAAACTCTGAACTTAACTCTTTCCCTGCCTGCTCATACCCTATACACCTTCTCACAAGCTGGAAGATCAGCACTTCATTTTCCACTGGGGATCTCCAGAGCCTTCTGGATTCAATATCGAGTTCAACAATTTTAGGGCTTGAGGTACTTTCTCCCATGTCCTTACCCCAACCCCCATACACCAGACCTTGTTATCACAGTCTGCTATTAGACACAACCCATTGTTAACCACTATTTGTCTCCATTAGTGGCTATTCAATATTCCAGGCTGATCATTGTCTACTCCTTTATCTGGAAAAGCACAGCAGGTCAGGCAGCATCCAAGGAACAGGAGAATCGACATTTCAGGCATTCCTGAAGAAGGGCTTATGCCCGAAATGTCGATTCTCCTGTTCCTTGGATGCTGCCTGACCTGCTGCGCTTTTCCAGCAACACATTTTCTACTCCTTTATCTATCCAACTGTTCTTCTCTCTGTTTGGGTTCGACCTCTACCTATCATTTATTCCTTATTCCCTCTCACTACCCCAGCGTCTTATGAAATATAAAATTTTCCTCGCTACCATCAGTTCTGAGGAAGTGTCACTGGATCTGAAACGTTAATTCTGATTTCTCTCCCAAGATGCCACCAGATGAGCTCAGCTTTTCCAACATTTTCTGATTTTGTTTGTATTTTATGTTTGTCTGTTCATTTTTACCAGTCAGAGGTCTGTTGACATGCTCCTCATTGTCGGCAAATTATATGAAACTTTGAAATTATGCCTTGTATCCCTCAGTCCAAATAATGAATGCATGACGAAACAGGCAGTGATTCGAATATTGAGTACCTGAGGCAAACCATTGTGCACTTTTATCCCTTAATCATTGCACTCTGCTTTCTCTCCCTGAATTAATTACTCATCTGTGCTGCTATTGACCTTTTAATCCCACAGGCTTTAATTTTGTTAATAAATCTATTTTGTAGTGATTTATAAAATACCCTTTGAAAATTCATATACAATATCAACTGCACTCCCCTCAATCACCCTTTCTATTACCTTATCAAAGATCTCACTCAGGTTAATCAAACATAATTAACTTTAACAAGTCTACAATTATGTTTATTTAAAAGAAAACCCAGACTTTTCTAACAATGATTTTGTCCTGGATTATTGTCCACAGATGTTTTACTGACCATTGATGTTATGGTCAGTGCCTCTGCAATGTCTACCTTTCTTCCCTCAGGTACTCAGGTCACGTTCCAACTGGACTGAGTGATTTTGCTTCATTGACAGCCAAGTTTTAAATTACCCTCCTGTTATTTTTAATTTATCTAACGTTACCGTAACTCACTGTATTAAAATGTCATAATATGATGTCAGCAACGTTCTCTTCCCCAGTGAAGACAAATGCAAGATATTCATAGAATAGAATCATAGGATCCCTACAGTATGGAAACAGTCCATTTGGGCTTCATTTACTCTCTTTAACTGTCCTCTCTGCCTCAATAAGAAGATTACTTTACTCTCATTAGCCTTGCTCTTTGATTATTATTTTGCATTCAATATCTTTATTAAAAGACTTCATTCCCAGAACTGCGTCCAGCACAACTTCATCTCATGTATCTTGGAAAGCACAAATTAAGATAGTTCTGTACACATTTCAGGAATTCCTACCCCTTTTTGACCTTTGTACTGTTAGCTATCTAACCTACATTCAGCAAAGTCAAGCCTCCCATTATTAGTACTTTGTAGTTCTTGCCTCTTTCTGCATTTTCCCCATAGACTTGCTCCTCTACCTCCTTCCCACTGCTGGGGATCTTGAGTTTACATCTAAAGGTGTAATAGGGCCTCTATTTTTCCTTAATTCTGTGCAATGAAGAGCTTTTCATTCACCCTTCAATCCAATTAGCCTTTCCCAGGGCTATAATAGCTTCTCTCGTCAATACTGCTGTTTGTCCTTCTCAATATTTCCTGACTACCTAGTAAGCAGAAATATTACGATTTTAATGCTCCTGTTCTCTGAGCCAGGTTTCCAGCATTACCACAACAGTCCCATATGGTGACTGTGCCTGCAATTTAACCACTTTGCTAACCATGTTCTGAGCACTGAAACACATGCACCTCAAAACTCATGGTGTTTTCCATTTGCCTCCTTTCTCATTTAAAACAAAAGACTTAGACATCACAATGCTATTCACAACAGCTCTTCATAATGAATGACAGAAGCTGACTCAAAGATTAATCAGGAGGGAAAAAAGAGTAGAGAGTCATTGAGTTGTACAGCATTTAATCCAACTCATCTGTCCTGACTAGACAACCCAATCTGGATCAGTGGTGCTGGAAGAGCACAGCAATTCAGGCAGCATCCGAAGACAGGCAAAATCGACGTTTCGGGCAAAAGCCCTTCATCAGGAATAAAGGCAGAGAGCCTGAAGCGTGGAGAGACCCAATCTGACCTAGTCCCATTTGCCAGCATTTGGTCCACATCGCTCTAAACCCTTTCTGTCCATGTAACCATCCAGATGCCTTTTAAATTTTGTAATTGTACCAGACTCCCCCACTTCCCGTGGTAGCTTATCAATGCACACACTACCCTCTGAATGAAAAAGTTGCCCCTCAGCCCCTTTTTTCAATCTTTCACCTCGCACCTTAAACCTATGCCTTCTCGTTTTGGACACCCCTACCCAGGGAAAAACACCTTAGCTAATTACCCTAGCTATGCCCCTCAATGATTTTATAAACCTCTATAACGGTCCCTCAGCCTCCACAGTTCCAGAAAGAAAATCCCAGACTATTCAGCCTCTTGCTTTAGATCAAGCCCTTCAATCCCGACAACATCCCTGGAGATATTTTCTCAAGTCTTTCAAGTTTAACAACATTAACTCTTCATCTGCAGCAGCAGCGGGAATGGTGAGACAAAGGAGCTGAGTGGGAGCAGTCGAACTGCATTCTGGGAAGGCGGGTGAACCGATATATTTGGGTAGGGGCAGATTTGGTCACATCGCAGATTAGGATTGCTGTGGGAGAAAGAGAATGGGTGACCAAAAGGCAGAGAAAGAGCAGGAAGGCAGTGCAGGTGTCCCCTGTGGTCATTTCCCTCCAAAACAGGTAGACCTTCTGTACAGCAGTAGAGAGAAAGTGAGGGCTGCAGATGCTGGAGATCAGAGCTGAAAATGTGTTGCTGGAAAAGCGCAGCAGGTCAAGCAGCATCCAAGGAACAGGAGAATCGACGTTTCGGGCATAAGCCCTTCTTCATTCTTCATTTATGCCCGAAACGTCGATTCTCCTGTTCCTTGGATGCTGCCTGACCTGCTTCTGTACAGCAGTAGCCAGGTTCATGGCACCGTGGCTGGCTCTGCTGTACAGAGGGCAGGAAAGAGAGTGGAAGGACTATAGTCACAGGGGATTCAATTGTAAGAGGTGTAGATAGGTGGTCCTGTGGTCAAAAACGAGACTCCCAAATGGTATGTTGCTTCCCAGGTGCATGGGTCAGGGATGTCTCAGATCAGCTGCAAAACATTCTGAAGGGGGAGGGTACACAGCCAGTTTTCGTGGTGCACAAAGGCACTTGTGATATAGGTTTAAAAAAAAAGGGATGAGGTCCTGCAAGCAGAATTTAGGGAATTAGGAGCCAAGTTAAAAAGTAGGACCTCAGAGGTAGTAATCTCAGGATTGCTATCAGTGCCACAGGCTAGTCAGAGTAGAAATGAAAGAATGGGCAGGATGAATGCATGGCTTGAGAGATGATGCAAGAGGAAGGGGGTTCAGATTTTTGGGAAATTGGGATAGTTTCTGGGGGAGGTGGGGCTACTACAATTGGACAGTCTACACCTGGGCAGGACTGGAACCCATGTCCTTGGGGAAGCTTTTGCTAATGCTGTTGGGGAGAGTTTAAACTAATGTGGCAGGGGGATGGGAACCAAATGAGGAGATTAGTGAACAGTAAGGAAATAGTAACTAAAGCCTGGAAAGAGCTAGATAATGAAGTCAGCGTGACTAAGGGGAAGAGTAGGCGGGGAGCAAATGATGAACACAAAGGGACAGGTTTTCTGAGGTGCATTTGTTTTAACGGGAGAAGTGTTGTAGGTAAGGCAGATGAATTTAGGACTTGGATTAGTACCTGGGAGTATCATGTTATTGCTATTACTGAGACTTGGTTGATTGGCAACTAAATATCCCAGGATATAGATACTCCAAGCAGGATAGAGAGAGAAGTAAAAGGGGTGGAGGAGTTGCATTAATGGTCAGAGAGGATATCACAGCAGTTGAAGTTTCATTAGGTGATTACTTTAGGAATAGTGATCACAATTCTATAAGTTTTAGAATACTCAATGAGTGATCGTAAAGGAAGAGTGCAAAATTGGGGGAAGGCCAACTGTAGCAAAACTCGGCAGGATCTGGGGAATGTAGATTGGGAGCAGCTGTTTGAGGGTAAATCCATTTTTGATAAATGGGAGGCTTTTAAAGAGAGATTAATTAGAGATATGGCCCTGTGAAAATGGGGGATAGAATTGGCAAGATTAGGGGACCATGGGTGACAGGTGAAATTGTGAGACTAGCAAAGAGGAAAAAGGAAGCATACATAAGGTCTAGATGACTAAAAACAGACAAAGCTTTGGAAGAGTATTGGGAATGTAGGACCAACCTGAAATGAGGAATTAAGAGGGCTAATGGGGGTCATGCAATATCTTTAGCAAACAGGGTTAAGGAAGATCCTAAAGCCTTTTATTCATACATAAGGAGCAAGAAAGTAATGAGGGAAAGGGTTGGCCCACTCAAGGACAAAGGAGGATACTTATGCATGGAGTCGGAGAAAATGGGTGAGATTCTTAATGAGTACTTTACGTTGGTGTTCACCGAGGAGAGGTATCATGGATGTTAAGGTTAGGGATAGGTCTTCGGTTACTCTACGTCAAGTCGGCATAAGGAGGGAAGAAGCGTCAGGTATTCTAAAAGGCATTAAAGTTGACAAGTCTCCAGGTCTGATGGGATCTATCCCAGGTTACTGAGTGAAGTGAGAGAGGAAATAGACGGGGCCTTAACAGATACCTTTGCAGCATCCTTGAACATGGATGAGGTCCTGGAGGACTAGAGGATTGCTAATGTTGTCCCTTTGTTTAAGAAGGGTAGCAGGGATAATCCAGGTAATTATTGACCGGTGAGCCTGACGTCAGTGTGGGAAGTTGCGAGAGAAGATACTGGGGGATAGGATCTATTCTCATTTGAAGAAAATCGGCTTATCAGTGATATGCAGCATGGTTTTGTGCACGGAAGGCCATGTCTTACCAACTTAATAAAAGTTTTTGAGGAAGTGACAAAGTTGATTGATGCGGGAAGGGCTGTAGATTAATAAGGTTCCCCATGGTAGGCTGATGGAGAAAGTGAAGTCGCATGGGGTCCAGGGTGTGCTAGCTAGATGGATAGAGAACTGGCTGGGCAACAGGAGACAGAGTAGTAGTGGAAGGGAGTTTCTCAAAATAGAGAACTGTGACCAGTGGTGTTCCACAGGGATCTGTGTTGGGACCACAGTTGTTTGTCTTATACATAAATGATCTGGAGGAAGGTATCAGTGGTCTGATTAGCAAGTTTGCAGATGACAATAAGATTGGTGGAGTAGCAGATAATGAAGGGGACTGTCAGAGAATGCAGCAGAATATAGATAGATTGGAGAGATGGGCAGATGGAGTTCAATCTGGGCAAATGCAAGATGATGCATTTTGGAAGATCCAATTCAAGAGTAAACTATAAAGTAAATGGAAAAATCCTGGGGAAAATTGATGTACAGAGAGATCTGGGTGTTCAGGTCCATTGTACTCTGAGGGTAACAATGTAGGTCAATAGAGTGATCAAAAAGGCATGCTTTCCTTCATCGGATGGGGTATTGAGTACAAGAGTAGATGAGGATCTGAAACTTGAATACAGATACTCTTAATAACTTAGGTGGCAATAAAATGGTTTCCCGATGTAAATAACATGACAAACTGGCTTCTAGGCTGCAAATTGACAATTTTGCTAAAGCTGCATAAAATAGCTTTTACTTTACTAACTGCTAATTCTACTAGAGCTGCATAATTGACTAACCACAGTAATGCTTTGGACCACTACAAGGCCCCCCAACAGTTTGTTGATTTCATAAAGTGTATGACGACACTGCATAACCCCTTTGGACCCTTATTCAACAGATCCTTACCTGCACTGAATATGCCCGTTTCACTGAATGCATTGGTTATAATGATTTTGCTGCCTCGCCAACGCCATGGCTCAGGATCAGCAGTGACAGGATGATATCCTTGCTGCTGCATCTGTCATACTGGCAAAACCTATTGACCTTACTCGTATCTTTGAACTTTGCCCTAAAAGTAAGGAATCTGCTGAAGACTTTCTTGAACGCTTCCGAGAATGTTATGAGTCCTATTCTGGGGATCAAGCTTTGAATTTCCATGTTGTCAATGCGAAATATAATATTGAACTGTCTGCCGCCGTCTGTCACCACTGCAGTCAAAACAAATGATTAGGGGGTTAGATAGGGTCGACAGTATGAACCTTTTCCCGCGTATTGAGTCGGGTATTACAAGGGGGCATAGCTTTAAATTAAGGGGGGGTAGATATAGGACTGATGTTAGGGGTAGGTTCTTCACTCAGCGAGTCGTTAGTTCATGGAATGCCCTGCCAGTGACAGTGGTGGACTCTCCCTCTTTATGGGCATTTAAGAGGGCATTGGATAGGTATATGGAGGATAGTGGGTTTGTGTAGTTTAGGTGGGCTTGGATCGGCGCAACATCGAGGGCCCAAGGGCCTGTACTGCGCTGTATTCTTCTATGTTCTATGTTCTATGTTCTAAATAACCTGGACGCTAATCCCAAGCAGCTCCATCATTCCCTTAAGGCTTTGTGGAAAAATCAGAGCGAAGACAAAGCACC
Organism: Chiloscyllium plagiosum; assembly: GCF_037043375.1. Lineage (NCBI taxonomy): Eukaryota > Metazoa > Chordata > Chondrichthyes > Orectolobiformes > Hemiscylliidae > Chiloscyllium > Chiloscyllium plagiosum. The sequence continues at coordinate 86,499,511 of NW_028270149.1, read as the reverse complement.
GACTCACATAAAGTTGGAATTTGTTGTCCAGGAAGAGACTTATCAACAATTACCTGTGCAATGCGATGGCAGCCCTTCACCCTTTCGTGCGCATGGCCGAGGGGTCCCTCCCAGACAGCTTCCTCAGAGCTGTTTTAATTGTGGCAGCCTGTATCACTGGGCTCGTGACTGCCCGACCCAAGGCTGCTTCAATTGTGGCCACCCTTATCATTGGGCTTCTAATTGCCCTAAAGGGGCAATAGAAGGAAGCCAAGGAGGTGGATATGGAAATTACCCTCAGGTCCCATGTGACAACTGGGAGAAACTCGCTAATAATAATCACCCTCTGACACAAGCAAGAGGCAGAGGATGACTCACTACTTTTTCGCAAAATAACTCCTTTTCCCCATGACTAAGTAACTTTCCTTTGAAGTCTGTGTCTTACAAGCAGGAAGCTACAGTCTTCGTTAAAGTTGAAAACAAATGGTATCCCTTTCTGATTGATACGTGGGCCTCAATGTCCTTGGTGAAATCTGACATGAGCTGGAAATGTGTTGCTGGAAAAGCGCAGCAGGTCAGGCAGCATCCAGGGAACAGGAGAATTGACGTTTCGGGCATAAGCCCTTCTTCAGGAATCATGCCCGAAACGTCGATTCTCCTGTTCCCTGGATGCTGCCTGACCTGCTGCGCTTTTCCAGCAACACATTTCCAGCTCTGATCTCCAGCATCTGCAGACCTCGCTTTCTCCTCAAAGAAATCTGACATGAACCTTCCAATCTCTAAGAAGCCCCAAAAACTATCTGGCTTTCGAGGAGAAACCCTGTGCAATGCGATGGCACATCGTTATCCAATTTCTGCTCTGGTTCCTGTCGATTTCCAAGGCTATTTCCTGGACCACCGCTTTGTGATTACTACCACATTATCCTGCAATTTAATGGGATAAGATCTGCTGTGTGCCTTTCAAGTCAAACTCGCCTGTTCCCCTGATGGTGTCCAAATTGACTCTGATTCAGTTGAACGCCAACTGTACTTGTCAACTAAACCCCAATGGTGGTCACTTCACCTTGACCCCCAAAACTCTGGAAGTCATGTCACCCTTGCTTACAATTGGCTAATACCAATCCTTCAAAGGTTTTCTTCAGGGATTTAATTGGTACTGAATGGACCACACAGATCTGGCTCGGGTTACCGGGCCGGAGGGTGAAGCAGATTATGTTCAAATACCTGCTCACCTATGGAAACAAGCAGATACCTCAGCCCCTCACATCACCTGGAAGGTCAATCCGCCTCATCATGCTAAAGTCCTGGGTCCTTTGGTCCACCGTGCAATCACCAGGGCTGACCCCCACTGCTGTCATCTGCAAACACTCCAAGGAGGGATGACTTTCCTCTTTCATCGCAATCCTACCTCTCACTGCCACACTCCTGCACCATGAAAGTCAGGATGTCCTTGATTTAGTCCACCCTGATGTATTGGCTGAAACATTCTCCCATGTTGGAGTTACAGAATGTGAACCCTTTCAGATTACTCTAAAACCAAATGTTACTCTCCCATCCTCGTTAAGATGTTGACCCGTTTTACTTCCTACAAAGGAACCTTCGAGCTCTCCTCAGAGGCAATGCAAGTCTTTGGTGAACTCAAACAGGCCTTGTCACAAGCTCCAGCTTTGGGAAGGCCCCTTTATGACAGACCTTTTCAACTTTACTGCACTATTTTAGAAGACTGTGCTTCCTCAGGTCTCACTCAACTACGTGGAGATTGACACTGCCTATTTCTCTACTAAACTTGACTCTGTTGCCTTAGGACATCAATGTTGTACTCAGATCCTTACAGCTATTTATCTTACTTTACAGTCCGCAGAGAACCTCACACTTCAGCAGGATGTTGTCATCTACGGCTCTCATGCAGTGATCACCCCGTTAGGACAATTGCAAACTCAACATTTGACTGCTGTTCGCCAAAATCGTTATAAGTTTCACCTCCTCAATAACCCATGATTGACTTTAACTATTGTACCACCATTAATCCTACTGATTTCCTTGCACATACCCCATCACCCCTCTGCACTCCATCAATGAGGACATCCAAGTTCATCCAGATCTTTCCAACGGCCCTATCCCAGACCCTGATATCAATAAGATCACTGATGGTAGTTCTTCCACTGACCATACAGGAACTTGCCTCTCAGGCTACATGACAGTTGATGACCATGGCTCCGTCCTTGAACCAGCTTCTTTTGAGACTCCCTTTTCTGCAAAAAGCTGAATTTTTTGCCCTGATCCATGCCTGCATCCTTGGGATGGGCCTTTGCGTTAATATTTACACTGACTTCCGCTATGCTTTCGGGGTTGTGCATGATTTTGGTCAACTCTGGAAAAATAGAGGGTCTTGGACGTCTTCAGGTGCTCCCATTTCTCACCGCCAGTTTGTCTTGGACCTTTTAACCGCACTCCTGCTCCCAAAACAGGTTTCTGTTATCAAATGTGCTGCCCATACCACTGGCCGATCCCCTATTGGCATTGGGAACTGTGCTGCTGATGAGGCTGTGAAAGAAGCCGCTCGTGACCATCTTATGATTGTGCCTAAAATGATGAGCCAGACTGAAAGCTCTGACAAGAGTGAGTCAACCTCTGACAAAGTCATGCCAACCATTAAAGATGTTGTTACCTTACAGGGGGACGCCTCTGACTCTGAAAAGCTGTTGTGGTCCAAGGCTGGCTGTTATTGTAATCCTGCTACTAAACTCTGGACCACTCCAGCTGGTTAAATTTGTATGTCTGTTGCTGTTGCCTTATGGATCATTGACTGTCTGTACAATACTACTCATTGTGTTACACCCTCGACATCTGACCTCCTCTTGACCACCTGATGACACCCTTGCCTCCAGCAGATGGCCCAGAGTGTCAGTGCTCGATGCCTCACCTGCCAAGAACACAAGGGACAGGGGTGTGTCTTACCCTGCGGGGATAGCACCCCTCCCTGAAGGGCCCTTTCAAACCCTTCAGCTTGACTTCATTGAGTTGCGAAGGTGTCAGCACTATAAATACATTTTGGTCATTGCTGATGCTTTTTCAAGATGGGTTGAAGCTTATCCCACTTCCACCACTACTGCCAAAACCGTTGTAAATATTTTACTCAAGGGGATTATTCCCCACTTTGGTATTCCTTTTGCCTATCTTCTGACAATGGCTCCCATTTTATTGGTAATGTTAATGAGGAATTATGCTCTCGTTTTGGCATCATTGTGCTTAACACCCACAGGCTGCAGGGCTCATGGGGCGTTGTAACTAGACTCTGAAAACTAAACTCGCCAAATTGACTTCTGAGATGGGTCTTTCCTGGGTTAGGTTATTGCCTCTGGTATTGTTCCACCTAACCTGCACTCCTGTGGGTAAAACTCGCTTGTCCCCAGCTGAAATTGTCTACGGTCGAGCTTTCTGCACACCTTGGAATGATGCCTCCTCCTCTATTATGGGCGGCATGGTGGCACAGTGGTTAGCACTGCTGCCTCACAGCGCCGGAGACCCGGGTTCAATTCCTGCCTCAGGTGACTGACTGTGTGGAGTTTGCACGTTCTCCCCATGTCTGCGTGGGTTTCCTCCGGGTGCTCCGGCTTCCTCCCACAGTCCAAAGATGTGCAGGTCAGGTGAATTGGCCATGCTAAATTGCCCGTAGTGTTAGGTAAGGGGTAAATGTAGGGGTATGGGTGGGTTGCGCTTTGGCGGGTCGGTGTGGACTTGTTGGGCCGAAGGGCCTGTTTCCACACTGTAATGTAATGTAATCTAATCTAATCTATTCACTTCCACCAAATGACTGAGGACAGGTCCTCCCATGTCCTCTCCTTGACTAAAATTTTGTGAAGTCTTCACTCCCAAGTCCGTGCTGCTCATGACCTGTTCCTCTCAATCGACAGTGTTCCAATAGTTGAACCAGGCTCCTTCATTCTCATCAAGAATTGGACATGCCGCAGCCTCCAACCTCAATGGGAAAGATCCTTCCAGGTCCTTCTCACCAATTGCCGGTAAGGTTGCCAGGTGCTCCACCTGGGCTCACCTACATCATTGCAAGGTCAGCCTACGAGCCCCTTGCAAGGGGGTAGATAATGGAGGTGGAGACGATGGGGAACTGAGAGAGGAACTGGAATCAAACCAGATGACGAAGATATAGCTGTATGTTATGAATAGTAATTCTTCTTCTGTTTTAGGTATCCTAATCCTTGATCCGAAGCGACCATTATGATGAAGATCGAACTTACCCTGCTATATGGACTCGTCTTGGGCATTGGTGCTCAAGAAGCAGCTGGTTACCCGTGTGATCCTGAGCAACTAGAGATTGTGTACCATTTATGCCGAAAAGATGTCCTTGTGCGCTGAGAGACTGATTCTTTCGATGCATGGAATATTACCGCAAGGAAGATTGTCGCAATGGCCAACTTCATCAAGAAGATTGGACAGTTCATTTACAGAACAAGTCTTAATGGTCTTTACCCTGTCAGGGTGTTGTGTGCCAGATTGATTTCAGTTGTGTTATGGGCTGCCCTGGTAATACTTGTCCCTGTTCAAAGAGGTCTAAACCTGCACACTGCACAAGAGAAAAGTGGGAGATGTTATCTTTCACTAAGAATCTGTTTCTTCCAAGTAACAAAATATTCAGCCAGGATGAAGTGGTCTGTTACGCCCTCACATCAGCAAAAGACTCTTCGATCCCTTTCCCCCTCCTGAATCCCAACGACGGAGTATGGAATACTTCGAAGGCATTTACCGGACATAATGTTTCTTTTGATTATTACTTATCCCCACCTGTTAGTTGCTTATGGACTTGCTCTAATAAGTCAGGGGAAGTCTCTCACAATTGTTGCAACAGTACGGGATGGGGCTGCACTTAAGTGAATGTGACTAAGACTATTCCATGCGCCTTGATCAAATGTACCAACCACTGCTGCTCCGCTGTGGGACCTCGCATCTCATGCGTATGCCTACAGGAGTGTGTCCCTCTTATTACTGATGTTCAAGCTCTTTGTGCTATGGGTAATGGCAACACCCACCTTCACTATGAGACCGCTAACAGCACTTCCATCTTTCCAATTGTGGGATGGAAGGAACCAGTCTGGGACACTAACCGCATCTGTTGCCTAAAGACCCACCTCTTTTTATTGAACAGCTTTCACCCCAAGTGCTCTGGACAACCATACCTTGTAGCCATGGACTACCCGCACGTTTGGGGTAGGCACAAAGACAGGCCTGCTTCTTATTGGGAAGCCCCCTCCATTATCTATACTAGATTAGATTAGATTCCCTACAGTATGGAAACAGGCCCTTATGCCCAACAAGTCCACACCGAAGAGTAACCCACCCAGACTCATTTCGCTACTGTATATTTACCCCTGACTAATGCACCTATCAGTATGGGCAATTTAGCATGGCCAATCCACCTGACCTGCACATCTTTGGATTGTGGGAGGAAACCGGAGCACCCGGAAGAAACCCATGCGGACATGGGGAGAATGTGCCAACTCCACACAGACAGTCACCTGAGGTGGGACTGTTTATGTGAAGTTTGCACATTCACCCCATGTCCGCATGGATTTCCTCCGAGTGCTCCGGTTTCCTCCCACAATCCAAAGATGTGCAGGTCAGGTGAATTGGCCATGCTAAATTAAACCCGGTTACTATTTTTTCAGCCAATGCAAAGCGATCAACTTCCTTGCTCTTGAGGAAATAGGCACTCCCCGTGCTGTACCGATAGGGACACGTTTCCCAACTACCGTTCCCTGTCCAACTACCTGGGAATGGGGTTGGGCTTTCCCTACCAAATGTTCAGTTTCACCTGAATTCTGCGAGCATCGGAGGGGTGCTAAGGCTTTGGGCCGCACTAAAGCTGAGTGGGGGGGAGCAAGTGTAGGATAGGGGTTACTGACTTCATCTAGAGCACTACCAAGTATGTAGATAACATCCGCACCTTCGTCAGTCAAATGACAAAGGGCAAGATGGGGAGATTGGGATTTTGGCTCATGGTACAACTGGTTGATAAATCTGGCCACGTATATTGGCATTATTTTAATTTGTCTCTTTGCTGGCATTGCTATTGTTAAATGTATTATCGAGGAGAAAGTGAGGACTGCAGATGCTGGAGATCAGAGCTGAAAATGTGTTGCTGGAAAAGCGCAGCAGGTCAGGCAGCATCCAAGGAACAGGAGAATCGACGTTTCGGGCATAAGCCCTTCTTCAGGAATGAGGAAAGTGTGCCCAGCAGGCTAAGATAAAAGGTAGGGAGGAGGGACTTGGGGGAGGGGCGTTGGAAATGCGATAGGTGGAAGGAGGTCAAGGTGAGAGTGATAGGCCGGAGTGGGGTGGGGGCAGAGAGGTCAGGAAGAAGATTGCAGGTTAGGAAGGCGGTGCTGAGTTCGAAGGATTTGACTGAGACAATGGGGGGGGAGGGGAAATGAGGAAACTGGAGAAATCTGAGTTCATCCCTTGTGGTTGGAACTTCTGTTGACAATGTCGGTTTTCCTCAGAAAATGCTTCTTCTCCATCCGAATGAAGATGAGGAGGAGCGGTTGCCTACCTCTGCTTCCTCCTCCTCCTCCTCAGAGGAAGTATGGCATTCTCTAGCGTCCATTCGATTGGGCTGATCTAATCTATGCCGTCCTATCTTATGATATGGTCATGGAATGACCAAAGGGGCGAGATGAGGATCTGAAACCTGAATACAGATGTTCTTAATAACTTAGGTGGCAAAAAAAATGGCTTCCCGATGCAAATGACATAACAAAATGGCTTCTAGGCTACAAATTGACAATTCTGCTAAAGCTGCATAAAATGGCTTTTAAGTTACTAACTGCTAATTCTGCTACAACTACATAATTGGCTAACCACAGTCTGCTTCAATAGAAATTAGCAGACAATACTCCCTTTAAAGCATAGAAATAACTAGACTAGATAAGACATTACTGACCATCCTAACTGACCTTCAGATGCAGGTGCAAAGGCTTGGTTAGTGAGATAAGGGTGGCCTGAGAGTGGCAAACAAAGTCGGTTCCCAGAAAGGTAACTGTCCAAATAACTGTCAAATAAAGCAGTTATTGTGTATTGATTAGTAATTGTCTGAATGTACTATGTGATCATGGCCCATACCCTTCTTTAAGAAAAGTATAAAAATGTCTTTATTTTAAGCCATGTGCGCAGCTCCTCCAAGGAAGTGTATAATAACCTCCGTGTTTCTGGATGCTCTGTGCCCGGCCGTATGAAAAATAAAGAGTGAAGTCTTAAAAGCCAGACCGATTCTAAGTGTTTATTGACCAATCGTGGAACCGAGAGACCCTGCCGGGGTTCCAGATCTTCATCGGCAGGTCATGTTACAGTTGCATAGGACTTTGGTTTGGCCACATTTGAAATACTGCATACAGTTCTGGTTGCCACATTATCAAAAGGGTGTGAATGTTTTGGAGAGGGTGCAGCGCAGGTTCATCAGGATGTTGCCCGGTATGGAGGGTGCTATCTACGAAGAGAGGTTGAGTAGATTAGGATTATTTTCATTAGGAAAATGGAGGTTGAGGGGGGACCTGATTGAAGTCTACAAAATCATGAGAGGTATCGACGGGGTGGTTAGCAAGAAGCTTTTTCCCAGAGTGGGGCACTCAATTACTAGGGGTCATGAGTTCAAAGTGAGAGGGGAAAAGTTAAAGGAGATATGAGTGGAAAGTTCTTTACACAGAGCGTGGTGGATGCCTGGAACGCGTTGCCAGTTGGGGTGGTAGAGGTGGGCATGATAGCATCATTTAAGATGTATCTAGACAGATACATGAATGGGCAGGGAGCAGAGGGATACAGATCCTTAGAAAATAGACAACAGGTTTAGATAGAGGATCTGGATCAGCGCAGGCTTGGAGGGCCAAAGGGCCTGTTCCTGTGCTGTAATTTTGTTTGTTCTTTGTTAACATCTTTTCTGTAGCAGGGGGACCAGAACTGAATGCAGTATTCCAAAAATGGCCTCACCATTGTCCCGTACAGCCTGGACAGGCCAAGAGGAAGCGGGTGTGATGAAGACTCATAATAAAGTTGTTATTTGAGAATTTGTTTCTAAAGTGAATGTTAGCTTTGGATTCAGTGAAGGTCAAACTTTTTTTTTCCAAAAGATTAGAAAGTCATTTTAAAAGTTGATTTCAAAACAACATTTGCAAGATTTCAGCTGAAGACACCTGGGAGACAATTGCTAATTCATTAAAAAACATATTAATTAATTGCTATTTACTGACTTGAGTTTTTACAACCATGAAAGGGAAGTTGGGGTAGAGACAGAATAAAGTCTATGTACAGTGAAGAGGTACAACAGCAGAGGTGTTGTCATTAGCAGTCCCCAAGCGGTTAGCGCTGAGGAGAATTACTGAGCTGCTCAGATGTCATTGTGAACAAAGTATGAAAAACAGAGCTGTGGGGAAATATTTGAGCAATAAACTACTTTGGTTGTTCGAGATATTTATTTTGGCAGTGTGTTGCTAATATATAGAATAATTAACCTCCATGTGAACTAAAGAAAAATAATGTTAATTTTCCAAACTTTGTCATTATCAGCAGAGGTTCCATCAGAATGGAAAGTCGCAAATAGAACCCTCTATTCAGCAAGTGAGGAAGGCAGAAAATAGGAAACTAGAGACCACTCAGCTTGCTGTTTGTCCAGGGGAATTAATCATTTAAAGTGATTGTACCTATGCATTGAGAACTATTCAATGTAACCAGGAACGGTCAACATAGATTAGGTCCTGGGTATTATGTGGGTGCTAAGTAATGGAAGCAGGGGCTGGCTGCTGGGTGGCAGAGTCCTGTACTGATTATTGGATGGCGGAGGCCTGTGCTGGGTGCTGGGTGGTAGAGTCGAGAGTGTTGTGCTGGAAAAGCACAGCAGATCAGGCAGCATCCGAGGAGCAAGAGAATCGACATTTCGGGCATAAGCCCTTCATGAGGAAAGGCATGATGAACCATTCCAATGAAGTGCTTATGCCCAAAACATTGATTCTCCTGCTCCTCAGATGCTACCTGACCTGCTGTGCTTTTCCAGCACCACACTCCCAACTCTGATCTCCAGCATCTACAGTCCTCACTTTCTCCCTGCTGAATGGTATTCCATGCATTGGGTTCTGGGTGGTTGGAGCCAGTGCTGGGTGTTGTTTGGCAGAGGCCTGGGCTGGGAATTGGGTGGTGGAGGCCCGTGCTGGGTGGGGAATGGTAGACCATGTATTGGGTGCTGGGTGCTTGGGGCCAGTGCTGGGTGCTGTGTGGCAGAGGCCTGGGCTGGGAATTGGGTAGTGGAGGCCTGTGCTGGGTACTTGGTGGGGGAGGCCTGTGCTGGGCGCTGGATAGTAGACCCTGCGTTGAGTGGTGGAGATCGGTGGTGGGTACAGGGTGGGGGAGGCCTGTGCTGGGTGCTGGATGGTAGTCCCTGCATTGGATGCTGGGTGGGGGAGTCCTGTGCTGGGACATGGGTGGCAGAGTCTGGGTTGAGTACTGGGTGTAGCACCTGGGCTGGGTGCTGGATAGCAGAGCTTGGGTTGGATGCTGGGTGGCAGACCTTGAGCTGGGTACTGGGTGGTGACTGTTGCCATCTGTTGCCTGAAAATGCAGTGTTCGGAACTGTAGCAATTAGAGGATCCTCGGGTGTGTGTTGGAACCTGTCAGTGTGAACCCCCTGCTCAGATAGAATTTCATGTCGGCCCTGAGTTCCTGTACCTCCCTCAGAATCCCGCGCCCTACAGTATAAGTTGCCTCATGGGAAAGGCTTATGTGTCCTCCTGTCTGGTGTGGAAGAGTTTACTGATCAGGCTGCTGTTGCACACCATGCACTTGTAATCTTGTATACAACTGTCTGGCCATATCTTGGCATGGTTTTGTACCATCGAGTGGTAGAGGACTCTTTATGCTGGAGTCCTCCTGCTTTCCGTTAAGGGCCAGGGGTAGAGGATGTCTTGTTCAAACACGTGTTAAGGTGATTTATGGACTGCCAGACTTCATCCTGCAGTTCTGTGCAGTCCGTGCATCATGGATATTTTGGCTGTGGGAGATTGCACCCTATTTTTAAAACTTGTTGTTCCTTTGCTTGTTGTCCAGCCCACGTTCCTAACCATTGGGCATCTCATGTGGAAGAAGTGGGCTAATTGGAGAACATCCCCATGAACCCCCCTCCTCCATGGCTACGATTGTGCTGGAGGGTCTTTGGAGGGGGTCTTTGAGAGAGACTTGTGATGCCCCCTGGTATCCACAAAGCCATGAGAGACAGGTGGGCACTTCAAGGGTTGGCCTGCATTAATTTCACCATCAAGATCATTTAGATTGAGCTCCTGCCCTGTTGGCTTCTTAAAAAATATTAGTGCCGCTCTGCCCCTGGTGGTCAGTGCTTTTGATCCATTAATTGGGCTACTTGTTAATTTGGCAGTGGGTTTCTTTGCAAATTAATCAAAAGCTGAGTTCTGTTTCTCATTTGGTTGTACTTCAGCCCATGTTCCTGATGTCCAGTTGGAGGAGAGAGGTGGCAAGTCAGGGGGCCTCCTCATGGGACCGCCTAAGCTAGTCATCACCTTGGAGAGGTGCCCAAAGGAATCCTTGAATCTTTTAGGGATACTTCAGTGCCCCGGGCACTGGACTGCACTATCTTCCACTCCAGCATCACTTTGATTTAATCCCATCCTGTGTTTCTCATCTTGTGTTTTGTGTTTTGTTTTGAATTCTGTGTTTTGCCACATTGCCCATGGTGTGTGATGTTTATTCAGTTGTTAACTGGGTGAATTAGTGCTTGACTTTACTTTAAAGAAAAGGAAAAGGAACTGAATTGTTCCTCAATGGGTGGATGGTTTCTAGACAGGGAAAGGATCCAGAAAGGAAAGATAGAAACTGACATTGTACTAAACTATAGATTTATAATAGAACCCTTAATAATTGCTGAAAGTCTTCTCTGCCTAATTCAACGCATGAATGTTAGCGTATGAGATCTATGAACAGACTCCAAATACCTTCATATGTTTGGACAACAAACTATCAGTCTTAGATTTAGAATTAACAATTCACTCAGTGTCTGTTGCCATTTGTGAAAGCAAGTTTGAAACTTTGATCTACAAACACGTTGCCTCATTTCAATCTTAAGAAGTCTGTTTCTAATTTTGATTCTTAGATTCTCTGACTGAGGTGGGGGGAGGTGGGAGGTGGGGGGGGGTTGGTAGAGTTTCTTTCTATCCCTCCCTTAACTGTTCCTCATAATATCTTTCAAAATTTGATCAAACTATTGTTTAACCTTTTGAATTCCAAGGAATACAATTATAACATCAATAAGGCATTCAATAAACTTCCACATGGTAGATTGGTTAGCAAGATTAGATCACATGGAATCCAGGGAGAGCTAGCTTTTTAGTTAAAACGTTAGCTTGAAGGTAGGAAACAGAGGGTGGTGGACAGTTGTTATTTCGACTGGAGGTCTATGACCAGCTGTGTGCCACAAGGATTGGTGCTGGGTCCACTGCTTTTAGTCATTTATATAAATAATTTGGATTTGAATATCGGAGGAATGGTTCGTAGGTTTGCATATGACACCAAACTTGGTGATGTAGTGGAGAGTGAACAAGGTTATCTCCAAGTACAGTAGGATCTTCATCAGATAGGCCGATAGACCGAGGAGTGGCAGGTGGAGTTTAATATAGATAAATGTGAGGTATTTTGATAAGGCAAATCAGGGCAGGACGTAATACACTTTTAATGGGGAGTGTTGCTGAACAAGCAGGTTCGTATTTCCTTGAAAGTGGAGTCAAAGATAGCCAGGATAGTAAAGAGGGCTTTTGGTGCACTTGCCTTTATTGAACATAGGAGTTAGGATGTCATGTTGCAGCTGTACAAGACATTGGTTAGGCCATTTTTGGAATACTGCATTCAATTCTGGTCTCCCTGCTGTAGGAAAGAACTTTCCCAACTGATTCCCATAAATCACTGGACAGTATCCAAAGGAAATGCTGAGTTGTTGTCCTGGGATGTCAATGATTGGTCGCCAATTCCTTCGTACCAGGTATGACAGCAACCAGTCAAGAGTTTGCCCTCGATCCTCATTGACTCTCATGTTTACTCAGTCTCCTTCATGTCATAAAAAATCCCCACTGTCAAAGATAATCAACTGTAGATCTGCAGTAAGAGTGGAGGTTAGCAATTTGTTAACACCAGTCGTTTTCTGTGACAGTAGCTCTGTGTTACAGTTGTTTGAGGGAAGTACAGAAATGGTAGTAATGACAGGGAGAGAGAAAGCTCCTGAGACAGTTTTGTGTAGGAGTAGAGAATAAAGAGTTTATTATGTGAGAGAATGCAAGGATAAGTGTTCCTTCACAATGAATCAATCAAAAACCCTGAAACAAAGAACAAGTTTTTTCCAGCAGCTGGGGAAGGTTCAGATAGTATGTGCTGTGTGTCGCCATAGTCTTACTGGACTATCGGGCTGCTCTCTTATTAGAGAGAAGCAACTGGTGGTGATTTAACCTGAGGGCCACCAGACCTCAGCGAGGGAAGAGGTTGAGAAGGGAAGTCCTTCATGGTAACCTCAAACCAGTGATGGAATGGAAACCACTGTTGGCATCATACTGCTCCGCTAAACCAATTTCCAGTTCAGATAGTGGGGATTACACAATCTAGATTCATAGAGTCTTGGAGTTATGGAGTATGGAAACAAATGCTTCAGCCCATAGTGTCCATGCTGAACAAATATCCTAAATTAATCTAGTCCCATTTGTCAGCATTTGGTGCATATCCCTCTACACCCTTCCTATTCATATACCCATCCAGATGCCTTTTAAACATTGTAATTGTAACAGTCTCCACCCCTTCCTGTGGCAACTCATTCCATCCATTCACCATCTTCCGTGTGAAAAAAAATTGCCCCTTAGGACCCTTTTAAATCTTTTCACTCTCACCTGAAAAATATGCCATCTAGTATTGGACTCCCTTATCCTGGAAAAAAGATCTTGGCTTTTCACCCGATCCATGGCTCTCATGATTTTATAAACCTCAGACTCTGACGCTCCAAGGAAAATAGCCCCAATCTGTTCAGCGTCTCCCTATAATTCAAACATCCTTGGAAATCTTTTCTGAACTCTTTCTGAACTCATTCTTACTACTGTTGGGAATATTTGACAGTGGGGAATATTTATGACATGAAGAAGTCTGAGTAAACGTGAGAGTCAATGAGGATCGAGGGCAAACTCTTGACTGGTTGCTGTCTACCTGGTACAAAGGAATTGGCGACCAATTATTGACACCCCAGGACAACAACTCAGCATTTAGTTTGGATAGTGTCCAGTGATTTATGGGAATCAGTTGGGAAAATTCTTACCCCACTTATCTCAAGGCCTTCAGGCAACTTTTGAAGCAAGATCAGACATGTTGTTGAACGGAGCATCAACAACACTCATTCAACTGGATCAAAGGCTTGTTCATTTTTGGCTGTTTTCACATTATCCACAGGTCTGGGAGAAATCTTGTCTCAAGTCCTCAGGATCAGATGGCTGACCCAGGGCTCTTTCAACTGGTTTGCACTCTTGTAAATTTGATTGAGACAAAGGAAACTGCATAAAGATTCACAGCCACCTAAGATAAAGGTGAAAGAACGGACTGTCCCAGGGAGGTGGGAATGTCAGGAGGTTGTGATGGAGAAGGAGGAAATAAAAGGGAAACTGTCTGCAATTATGGTCTCAGTAAGATGCTAAGAAATGGGAAGTGCTGAACTGTTGGTTACCATGACTGTCATAGACAGACACACCTGAAAGAACCTGTTGGAAATAAAAACTGAAACAAATGTTTCAGGGAGGTTCTAAGAGTTTTAGACATTATTGAAAAAGAAGCTGGTGTCTCCACTTCTTTGTCAAAAAAAGAACTCCAACTCCCACAGAAGCAACATCAGAGAAGAAGCATCCAAGAAACCGGTGAACCAAGTGGTGTAGAGCCAGTTGTTAAACTTTAATACAATTTCAACACGTGCTGTTGTTGACAGTATTCAAGGAATTAACTAAGCAACCTTGGCCTCCAGTCATAAAATGTATAACTCAAAGACATTCGAAGGATTCTGAATTATCTGTTCTTATACCTTTCTTTCTCCTGAACACCATCTTCTTTACATTCCGTATGTCCTATTAAAATATACAAGATTTTTAGAGAACTTGACAAGGTAGTTGCTGAAGGGTTCTTTCCCTTTGTCGGAGAATGTAGGAGCAGAGGGCATGATCTCAGAATATGGGGTCACAATTTAGGACTGAACTGAATTGGCTTCATAGAAGTGGGGGATATATCCTTAGAGGTGCAGGGCAAGACTGCAATATATAATCAGTATTTTGTGTTTATGTTTACTAATGAAGGGAATGCTGACAAAATATTAATGGAAGCAAGCATAGCAGAGGTAATGGATGGTGTAAAGGTTGATAAAAAGGATGTCCTAGTAACCTGACAACTGTATATGAAGAGAAGGTACTCACAAAAAAAACCAGAAATTGCTGGAGAAGCTCAGCAGGTTTGACAGTATTTCTGGAGAAAACAAAACAGCACTAATGTTTCTGGACTCAAACTGGACTATAAATTTACTTTCTCTGCACAGATGCTACCAGACCTGCTGAGTTTCTACAGCAATATCTGTTGTTGCATGTATCAGATCTCCAACATCTGCAGTTCTCTGCTTTATCTTAGAATGGATGTTGGAAAATGGAAAATGTTCTTCATAGGTCAAGAAAAGAAGTGAGATTGGTGATAGCCAAAAGATGATGGAGGGGAATTGCCATAAAAATGGAGAGTGGAAAATGTAGCTCCCTAACCAGAAGAAAATTAAGAACAGTCCCAGTAGGACATGCTATTAAGTTCAAGATGGTGAATGCTTGAGAGATAATAATTCTGGAAAATTAAAATGGCACTGGGAGAGATCTGAGTTAATTCATGAGAACCAATGTGCACTTTAAAACTGCAAATCATGCTTGACTTATCTATGTGAATTTTTCCTGAAGGAACAGAAATGGTTGAGGAAAAGAAAAAAAATTGTCCAGATGGATTTTAGGAATTTTACAAAACAAAACATGGAAAGGAATGATTAACGGGTGAGTATGACTGTCTTGGAATGTAACTTGACTACTTAAAAAAGGAGGAAACAAAAACACAGGGTTTTTGACTAGTTAGCCTACCATTAATCATGGGGAAGTCTATTATAAAAGATATAGAAGTTTCATAGAAACTTCATACATTCCCCACGGTGTGGAAACAGGCCATTTAGTTCATCAAGTCCACACCAACCCTCCAAAGAATATCACACCTTGACCCATTTCCTTACTGTACTCCTCTACATTTCCCCTAACTAATGCATCTAACCTACACATCCCTGAACACAATGGGCAATTTAGCATGGCCAATTCACCTAACCTGTGCCATCAGAACATTTGGAAAGCATTAATGAGATTGAAAAAAGTCAACATGGATTTATGCAAGATAAATTACTTGAGTCCTTGATTGTACCAGAGTTTTCTGAGTATGTAAAAGTTAGAATAGATAAAGGAGAACTCGTAGAGGTTGTGTATTTAGATTTGCAGAAGGCTTTGGATGAGATACACTATAAGAGGTCAGTGGGCAATCTTAATGAATATGGGATGGGGAAATTATATTGGCATGGATCGAGTTGAGACAGGAAATGGAGAGTGGGAATAAATGGGTCTTGTTTCAGATGACACAAAGTAACTAGAGTGGTATCACAAGGATTAGTGCTTGGGCCCATTTATTCGCAATAAATATAAATTACATGAAGGAATCAAATGCCCATTTCAACATTTGCTGATGACATAAAGCTAGGTGGGATTTTGAGTTGTGAGGAAGGTGCAAGTAGTTATCAAAGTGATTTACACAGGTTGAGGGAATGACTGAATACATGGTTGATGCAGTACAACTCATATAAATGTGGAGATATATACTTCAGTGTGAAAACAGAAAGGAAAAGTTAATGATGATACATTAGGAAGTGTGGCGGTACAAATAGATCTTGGTGTCTTTCTGTGTCAATCAATGAAAGCAGACAGGCAGCTTCAGCAAACAATTCAGAAGAAAACAGTGTGTTGGTCTTTATTACAAGATGATTTGAGATCAGAAGTAGGGATATTTTATTCAGTTAAATAAGGTCTTGGTGAGACCCTCCCCCACTGCTCCCCAGGGTCCTCCCAACCTGCCCCCTGTAAAAACGCCATCCCATATTCCCAATTCCTTCGTCTCCGCCGCATCTGCTCCCAGGAGGACCAGTTCCAACACTGTACAACCCAGATGGCCTCCTTCTTCAAAGACCGCAACTTCCCCCCAGACGTGATCGACGATGCTCTCCACCGCATATCCTCCACTTCCCGCTCCTCCGCCCTTGAGCCCCACCCCTCCAATCACCACCAGGACAGAACCCCACTGGTCCTCACCTACCACCCCACCAACCTCCATATACATCGTATCATCCGTCGTAATTTCCGCCACCTCCAAACGGACCCCACCACCAGGAATATATTTCCCTCCCCTCCCCTATCAGCGTTCCGAAAAGAACACTCCCTCCATGACTCCTTCGTCAGGTCCGCACCCCCCACCAACCCAACCTCCACTCCCGGCACCTTCCCCTTCAACCGCAAGAAATGCAAAGCTTGAGCCCACATCTCCCCCCTTACTTCCCTCCAAGGCCCCAAGGGATCCTTCCATATCCGCCACAAATTCACCTGCACCTCCACACACATCATTTATTGCATCCGCTGCACCCGATGTGGCCTCCTCTATATTGGGGAGACAGGCCGCCTACTTGCGGAACGTTTCAGAGAACACCTCTGGGACACCCGGACCAAACAACCCACCCACCCAGTGGCTCAACACTTCAACTCCCCCTCCCACTCCACCAAGGACATGCAGGTCCATAAGACCATAAGACATAGGAGCGGAAGTAAGGCCATTCGTCCCATCGAGTCCACTCCGCCATTCAATCATGGCTGATGGGCATTTCAACTCCACTTACCCGCATTCTCCCCGTAGCCCTTAATTCCTATAAGACCATAAGACATAAGGTCCTTGGACTCCTCCATCGCCAGACCATAGCAACACGACGGCTGGAGGAAGAGCGCCTCATCTTCCGCCTAGGAACCCTCCAACCACAAGGGATGAACTCAGATTTCTCCAGTTTCCTCATTTCCCCTCCCCCCACCTTGTCTCAGTCCCAACCCTCGAACTCAGCACCGCCTTCCTAACCTGCAATCTTCTTCCTGACCTCTCCGCCCCCACCCCCACTCCGGCTTATCACCCTCACCTTGACCTCCTTCCACCTATCGCATTTCCAACGCCCCTCCCCCAAGTCCCTCCTCCCTACCTTTTATCTTAGCCTGCTGGACACACTTTCCTCATTCCTGAAGAAGGGCTCATGCCCGAAACGTCGATTCTCCTGTTCCTTGGATGCTGCCTGACCTGCTGTGCTTTTCCAGCAACACATTTTCAGCTCTGATCTCCAGCATCTGCAGTCCTCACTTTCTCTTCTTGGTGAGACATACTGAGTGGAGGTTCACAAGGCTGTTACCAAGGATGGTGGGACGGTGCTATGAGGAGAGTTTGGTTTGATTGGGGCAGTATTCACTAGTGTTTGGTAGAATGAGAAGAGGTCTGATTAAAACATAGAAAATTCCAACAGACTGGTCAAACTACTTGAAGGGAGGATGTGTTTCACCTGGTTGGGGAGTTAAGACCTGGGGACATAGTCTTTTAGGATTAAAGGTAGACCATTTAAGACTGAGATATGGAAATATTTATTCATCAGGTCGTGAGCCTGTGGAATTCTCTGCCACAGAAGGCTGTGGAGGCCAAGTCACTGAATATATTCAAGAGAGGGATAGAACAAAGAACAAAGAACCATACAGCACAGGTGCAGGCCCTTCGGCCCTCCAAGACTCCGCTAACACATTTTTCCCTTCCATATTAAAGCTTCCTTCACTTTCAGGATCTGTATCCCTCTATTCCCTTCCTATTTATGTATTCATCCAGATGCTTCTTGAATACTGCTGTTCTATCTGCTTCCACCACCTCCTCTGGCAGTACATTCCAGGCACTCATCCCCTTTGTGTGAAAAACGTGCCTCGTACCTTTTTTTTAAACATGCCCCTGGCATGATGAACCTGTACCCCCTAG
Organism: Chiloscyllium plagiosum; assembly: GCF_037043375.1. Lineage (NCBI taxonomy): Eukaryota > Metazoa > Chordata > Chondrichthyes > Orectolobiformes > Hemiscylliidae > Chiloscyllium > Chiloscyllium plagiosum. The sequence goes on along the minus strand of NW_028270149.1, from coordinate 86,481,355 downwards.
TAATTGACGCCTCCACCGTAGGAAGCAGCCTTATACTTTCCACTCTATTCATGGCTGTTCACAATCTTATAAACTTGGATGCGGTCGCCCCTCACCTCTTGCATTTCTGAAAAAAACAAGCCCAGTCTATCCAACCTTTCTTCATAGCTAAAATTTCTCATACCAGACAACATTTTGCTAAACCCTTTCTCTATCCTCTCCAAAGCATTCATATCCTCCTGGGTAGTGTGGTGACTAGAACTGTAGGCAATATTCCAAGTGTGGCCTAACCATAGTTCTATAAAGCTGCAGCATCATTTGCCTATCCTTGTACTCAATGCCCCTTTCAATGAATGCAAGCATGCCTTAGGCCATTTTTACTATGTTATCTACCTGCGCTTCCACCTTCAGTGATCTTTGACCCTGTACATCCAGATCTCTTTGCATATCAATACTCCTAATGGCTCTGCCATTCACTGTATAATTTTCATCTGTACTTGACCTTCCAAAATGCATTACCTCACATCTGTCCAGACTAAGCTCCATCTGCCATGTTTCAGCTGTACAAAACTCTGGTGCGGCTGCACTTGAAGTATTGCGTACAGTTCTGGTAACCACATTATAGGAAGGATGTGAAAACTTTGGAAGGGGTGCAGAGGAGAATTACTTGGATGTTGCCTGGTATGGAGGAATGGTCTTACGAGGAAAGGGTGACAGACTTGAGGCTGTTTTCATTACAGAGCAAAAGGTTGAGAGGTGACTTAATTGAGACATGTAAGACAATCAGAGGGTTAGATAGGGTGGATAGTGAGAGCCATTTTCCTCGGATGGTGATGGCTAGCACGAGGCGACATAGCTTTAAACTGAGGGGTGATAGACATAGAGCATAGAACATAGAACATAGAACAGTACAGCGCAGAACAGGCCCTTCGGCCCTCGATGTTGCACTGACCTGTGAACTATTCTCAGCTCGTCCCCCTGCATTACCCCAAAATCATCCACGTGCTTATCTTGGACAGATATCAGAGGTAGTTTCTTTACTCAGAGAGTAGCAGGAACAAGGAATACACCGCCTGCAACAGTCGTAGACTCACCAACACTAAGGGCATTTAAATGATCCTTGGATAATCATGTGGAAGAAAATGGAATAGTGTAGGTTAGATGAGCTTCAGATTGGTTTCACAGGTCAGCGCAACATAAAGGGCCAAAGGGCCTGTACTGTGCTGTAATGTTCTATGTTCTATGGTCCTGAGATAGATAAACCTTTTGATGTTAAATGGGTCAAAGCGTATAGTGAGAAAGCAGGAACATGCCATTGAGATGGATGTTGATGTTATTGAATGTCAGAGCGGGCTCAAAGGACTAAATAATGTACTCCTGCTCCTCATGTTTTTGCTCCTATGTTCTTGATATCAAGGTTACATTTGACTGAGCGTGGTGTCAAGGAGCCCTAGCATAACCGGAGTCAATGGGAATAACGGGGAGAACTCTCCGCTGGTTGTTGTTATAGCTGGCATATCGGAAAATGATTGTAGTTGTTGAAGGTCAGTCATCTCAACTCCAGGACATCTCTGAAGGAGTTCTTCAGGATAGTGTCCTGTGCCCAACCATCTTTAGCTGCTTCATCAATGACCTTCCCTCCATCATAACGTTAGAAGTGGGGATTGTCGCTGATAATTGCATAATGTTCAGCATCCTTAGATAATGAACACACAAGTGCCAGACAGAATCTAACCATTGCCCCTTGACATTTAATGGCATTTCCTTAGTTGAAACCCTCAGTACAGCACCCTGTGGTATACCCTTGACCTGAAAGTGGCTGGACTAGTCATAAACCTGTTGTGGCTACAAGAGCAGGTTGGAGGCTAGGAATACTGCAGCAAGTAACTCATTACCTGACTTCCCAAAGTCTGTGCACTATCTGCAAGGCACAATCCAGAGTTTGATGGAATACTCCGTGTTTGCCTGGAGAAGCTCGACACCATCCAAGACAAAACAGCCCACTCAATTGGCACTACATCCATAACATCTATTCCTTCCACCACTGACACTCAGTAACAGCAGTGCGTACCATCTACAAGATGCACTGGAGAAATTCACCAAATATCCTTAGACAGCACCTTCCAAACCCATGACCACTTTCATCTAGAAGAACAAGGGCAGGAGATACACGGGAACATCACACCTGCAAAATTCCCTCTAAGCGACTGACCATCCTGAGTTGGAAACATCTTGTTATTCTTGCACTGTCACTGGGTCAAAATCCTGGAATTCCCTCGCTAACAGCACTTTGGGTCTACCCAAACAACATCGGAGAAAGTGAGGGCTGCAGATGCCGGAGATCAGAGTTGAAACGTGTGATGCTGGAAAAGCACAGCAGGTCAGGCAACATTCGAGGAGCAGGAGAGTTAATGTTTCAGGCATAAGCTTATGCCAAAAACATCGATTCTCCTGTTCCTTGGATGCTGCCTGACCTGCTATGCTTTTCCAGCATCACATGTTTCAACTCTACCTACAGCAGGAGTTCAAGAAGGCAGCTCACCACCATTTACTCGAGAGCAACTAAAGACAGACAATAAATGGTAACTTATCCAGTGAGACCACATTCCCTGAATGGATAAAAGACTATCTCCAGTAATATAAAAATGATGTTTTGGATAATAACAATGTACAAGACGCAGTGAACATTGAGTAAGTAGTGTTCTTTGGACAGGAGGATTGCAGGCAACGCTGCCAAACATCAGTGCTTGGATATTTTCTTACAAATGATATTTCTGACATTGGAATACAAAGTAAAAAATTTTAAAAATGCAATTGTGATTAAAATTGAGACACGACATGCAGTGAGGATGATCACACAAATGAGGAACTAGAGTAGCCCCCTCAAACCCTGCCTTTCAATAAGATGATGGTTGATCTCATTTTAACCTCAACTCTCCATTCCTGCATATCCCGATAATCATTCATCCCCTCGGTAATCTAAAACGTATCTCTGCTTTAATATATTTCAAGTCTCTGAAGAAAAGAATTCCAGCCTCTCAGAGAAGAAAAATATTCCCTCATTTCTGTTTTAAACGGATGACCCCATCATTTTTAAACTGGACCGCTAGTTCTAGATTCTCCCACAAGAGGAAACATCCTTTCCATATCCACCTGGCAAGGCTCCTCTTATATGTTTCAATTAAATCACCTCTGACTCTTCTAAAGTCCAGAAGAAACAGATCCAGCCTTTCCTCATAATGCAATCCGTTCATTCCAGGGAGTAGTCTAGTAAAGCTTCTCTGAACTGCTTCCAGCAGGATAACCCACTTTTGTAAGTACAGTGACCAGTCCTGTACACAATACTCCAAATGTGGTCTTACTAATGCTCTGTACAATTGAAGCATTACCTCTCTACTCTTGCATTCAATTCCTTCTTGCAATAAAATATAATAACACTAACATGACACCAGTCAATTGGTGAGACAGGCACAATGGGCATACATGTGGAAGATGATGTTTAATATAATGAATTGTGATACATTTTGGTAGAAGATACAGGGAGAGGGGTGGACAAAAAAGATCCAATTCTAAAGGTTGTGGAGGAACAGAGAAACCCACGGTTCATAATCATTGAATCCACTGAATCCACATTAATCTTCTGAAGAGCCCATACTATCCCAGCCCCGTACTATCCTCATTACCCAGTATTTCCCTTCGCTAATCCACCTCACCTGCATATCTCTGGACAGGTTAGCATAGCCAATCCACCTAACCTACACATCTTTAAACAGTGGGAGGAAACTGGAGCCCCCAAAGGAAACTCACGAAGACACGGGGAGAATGTTCAAACTCCAAACAGACAGTCATCCGAGAGTGGAATCAAACATGTGTTCCTAAACTTTGAGGTCCTAGTGTTAACCAGTGCACCACCATGTCATCCATATTCATAGACTTTTGAGGGAATAATAAATAAATTTTATGATCTTAGGCATCGTGTAAGAGGCATTGCATGTAAAAGTAAGAGTCTTATGCTGAAATTTTATAAAATGCTTGTTAGGCCACAGCTAAAATATTATATCCAATTCTGGCCTTCACACTTTAGGGGGAGTGTGAGGTTTCTTGAGAGCATTCAGCGGAGATTTACCAGAATGGTTGCAAGGATAGGGTGTATTTAGTTACAAGTTTAGCTTAGAGAGGCTGGAGTTGTTCTCCTTGAAGCAATGGAGTTTGAAGGGACGTTCGATAGAAGTGATAGGGAAGTATAAGGAACAGAAAAAAGTGAATACGATGAATGGTAATGATTCAAATCATTGTCTGTGAGACTGTTTTATGCAAACAATGATTTCAAAAGGAAATTAGAAGAGGAAAATAAACTTGTAGAGTTACAGGGATAGAGTAGCGATGGGGGTGGGGGGGTGGAATTGATAAGATTGCTTTACAGACAACCAATATGGATGGGTTAAAGACTGCCCCAACTCCATGATGAGTATATAACCGAATGCCACTGTTTCCTTCTATGGTCCTCCATAATCTCATTCACACTCTCCTCATAGTCCTGCAATTTAGAAACAGAGAGCTCAGGAGCAAATGGAAACTGGTTGTTATGGTAATGATAGTAGATTGGTTGGTTGCTAGGAACAACACACAGCTGCAAGGTATAAGTCGGAAACTGGCTCACTCAGCCACCCCCACAATCATTTGAAGGAATCCCCACTGTTGTATTGCTGTCTCAATCCTGCAGCAATCATTGATTCACCTTTACATAACATGCTGAGCAACTGAGATGGAGCATTGATATGCATTATCTCCAGTCTCTGTGGAACTGGGCAGGAAGCTGAGGTCAGGTATGTTGACTTTACATTTCTCATTCAAAGTGGTGTGGATAATAATGTCTGTTAAAAGAAGAACAACCACACTCCCAGGACAGTACCACCCTGGATTAGTTACAGAAGAAATCCCTCTCCAAATTGTCTCCATCAAACACTCCCAGGATAGGAACAATGGGGAGTTAGAAACAGAGTAAAGCTCTCTCTACACTGTCCCCATCAAACACCCAGGATTTGATGCAGATGAAGCTTTCCCTATTCTATAAACTAAAAGTAAAACTCTCTCAACATTGTCACCATCAAACACTCCAGGACAGATCCAGCATGCAGGGAGACACAGAGTATAACTCTCTCTACACTGTCCCATCAAACACTCTAAGGACAGGTACAGCACAGAGTGTGATACAGTGTAAATCATCCTCCACACTGTCCCCACTAAACACTCCAGGACAGGGAAAGCATTGGGTATAGTTTTGTCTAGGAGAAAGTGAGGACTGCAGGTGCTGTAGATCAGAGTCGAGAATGTGGTGCTGGAAAAGCACAGCAGGTCAGGCAGCATCCAAGGAGCAGGAGAATCGACGTTTCGGGCATAAGCCCTTCATCAGGAATCTGATTCCTGATGAAGGACTTACGCCCAAAACATCAACTCTCCTGATCCTCTGATGCTGCCTGACCTGCTGTGCTTTTCCAGCAACACACTCTCGATTATAGTTTTGTCTACTTTGTTTGATTTCAGTTCCAGAGCTCCACAGTGTGCATCAGAAACATGCATAATGATGATATAACAATGACACGAGAGACACTTGACAAGTAAGAAAGTTCTGGAAGTGGGTTGAAGCTAATCTTGAGTTAAAGAGTTAGAATATAGAATCGAGTACAGTACAGCACAAGAACAGACCCCTCGGCCCATGATGTTGTGCCCCATATGACGCCAAATTAATCGAACTACTTCTGCCTGATCTTGGTCCATTTCCTTCCATTCCTTGCATATTTATGTGCTTATCCCTTAACTATCCCTTAAATGCCCCTAACATATCTGCCTCTACCACCACCCCTAGCTGCACATTCCAGACCCCTACCACTCTTTCACATCTCCTTTGAACTTTCCCCCTCTCTCCTTAAATGCATGCCCCCTAGTATTAGACATTTCAACTATGGGATGAAGATTCTGACTGTCAGCCCTATCTATGCATCCCAGGATTTTACAGGCTTTTATCAAGTCTCCCCTCAATCTCCGCTACTCCAGAGAAAACAGCTGAATTTTTCTAGCCAAGTGGAGCAGAGCTCATACCCTCTGAGTCTGGCAGCATCCTTGTGACCCTCTGGTACACCATCTCCCCCAAAGCCTCCACATCCTTCCTGTAATTTGGTGAGCAGAATTGAACACAATACTCAAAGAGTGGCATAACCAACGTCTTATAAAGCTGCAATATGACACCCTGACTCTTGAACTCAATCCCCTGACCAATAAAGGCAAGCGTGCCATATACCTTCTTTACCACCCTATCTACTTGCGTGGCCATCTTCAATGGAGATTTGGACTTGACCCCCAAGATCACTTTGTACATCAGTACTGTTGAGGGTTCAGCCTATTGAGAAACAGACCATGTTCTTGTCCTGTATTGTATACTTGGGAGACTGGATTGTTCCAATTAACTCTTAACATTGCAACTATACATGAAAGCACCCAGGGTCACAAATCACCCTCAACCAAGCCATTGAATAGTTCTCCCAATATGGCATTTTTCATTTCCTCCTTATCACCATATTGTCTTTACTGAACTAAAATGAGCTATTTCACTGCAAATTATCCTATCTATAAAGAAAATTTCCAAGTTAGCAAATATCTCAGGTAGAAGCTACAGGAATGGCCTGATGTAGAAGTGTTCAAGCTACATGGAGAATGTTTAGCCAGACACACAGTAATTACTGCCGTGTTTGTATTAGGGCACGGTTATACTTTTCCAGTGGAGCAAACTTTTGCTTCAGGAATGGTACAGCAGAGGTTATGTGTTTGGATGTATAAACCGGATGTCTGAATTTATAATCCAGCATTACATGAGGTCCATTCTTACTACGGGCAATTATGAATTGTACTTTTTTTAACAATGTGGAATCAGCAAAGGTGGCTTTGATTTTATTCCAATAGTGTAAAGTTGCAATTGTTTGGGGAAGGCAACCTTGGCTTCCTTGATGCTTATGAATAACAACAGTCCCAGACCAATGAGGGTATCTTTTGTTGCCTGTGGAATGGTCTCACAGTCCATGGGTGGTTGTAACAGACCATTGTCTATAGTTGTTGATGGATAAACTGCTTACCACCTACTCAAATCAGCTTGGAATGGGCAATAAATGTTGGCCTTTCCAGCAACCCCTATGCCCGAGACTGAATAATTTTGGAAATAATTGATGCTGAATTCAATAAATGGTTTCTTCTCCAGAATAATAATCTACATTTCTTGGCACTTTCCTTTATGAATTTAATAATTTATAGTTGAAACTCTGTGGTCCTTTTGTGATTCGCACTTTTAATTTATTTTACTTTGAGGCTTCTGTGTTCTTTCATTGTAAATGCTGGTCTCAGAGTCAGCCATGTCGAGGGACTTCACATCTTGTTGTGCTTTAAATGTAAGCTGCTGCCCACTCTTGCAATTTACAAAAGTCCAGTTACTGTGAAATATGTTGAGATATCTGCCCTACCAATACACCCTTAGAAAAAGAAGTCCTTCCAAAAACAGGCATAGATTTCTTCACCCTTTCTCACTGTTATCCAATTGCTCAGTTCTATAACAAACTGTACAGGCTGTCAGACTCCATTGGATTTGACCCAGCACCAACAGATGATGATTACATTGAATATGTCTCTGCATTCTCCAGCATTTCAAATCACTTCTATACCTTCAGGATGAGTCAAACAATCAGGAGACAAAACAAAACTAACGACGGTTAGCACTGTGCAGTTTTTATCTCAGACCCTGTGAATCGCCCAGTCCGAACTCTCCCTCAGCCAGTCTGACCTCCCCCTCTTCCAATCTGAATTCCCCCTCACCCATTCCAACTTCCCTGTCCTCCAGTCTGACCAACCCTTCACCCAGCACTATCCTGCTCTGCCAGCCCAACCTCCCCCTCACTAAGTCAATCTCCTCCTCCTCCTCCTCCTCTCCAACATTCCCCTTCTGCAGTCCACCTTCCTCCTCACTCAGTACACCCTTTGGGTGACTGTCTGTGTGGAGTTTGCACCTTCTCCTCGTGTCTACATGTGTTTACTCCAGGTACTCAGGTTTCCACCCACAGTCCAGAGATGTGCAGGTTAGGTGTATTGGCCATGCTAAATTGCTCTGCAATGCCCAGCGATGGGTAGGTTTGATGTATTAGTCATGGGAAGTATAGGGTAGGGGATGGGTCTGTGTGAGATGCTGTTCAGAGGGTCAGTGTGGACTTGTTGGGCTGAATGGCCCGTTCCCACATTTTGGGCATTCTATGGAAATTTCTATCGACAATATCTTCCACCTCCAGTCCAACCTCCCCCTCCTCCAGTCCGATTTTTAAAAATTTTAGTCAGAATGTGGTTAGGCCAGAACTTATTGCCCATCCCGAATTGTCCAAAGAGCAGTTAAGAGCCAAACATCTTACTGTGGGTCTGGAGTCATATGGAGACCAGATGAAGTAAGGATGGAAGTTTTCTTCCCTATTGAAATTAGTGAACCAAATGGGTTTTTCTTGACAATCAACAAAGGATTCATGATCAACATTAGACTTTAAATTCCTGATTTTTATTGAATTCAAATTCCACCATCTGCCATAGCAGGATTCAAACCTGGATCCTGGAACATTATCTGAGTCTCTGGATTAATAATCGAGTGATAATACCACGAGGCCATCACCTCCTCATCACCTTCCCCTCATCCAGTCTGACCTCTCCCTCACACAGTCCGACCTCTCCCTCACCCATCCTGACCTCCCCTCACCCAGAGTGACTTCCTCCAACCCAGTCTGACCTCCCCCTCACCCAGTCTGAAATTTAAATGGATGATATAGTTTAAAGAACAGGGTTGTGGAATCCCTCTGGACCGTTTTTGAGAGAAATTTGTTGAAGGAACAAATAGGAATTAGCTATTATAGTGTTTTATAACAAAGCCACATTACTTACTGCATTATTCATTACCTATTGTACAGTGCCTTATTGCAAAAGATTCTCTTGGAAAACTAATCTTAATATGGGATTAAATATTGATTTCAGTACATTGCTCTTAAGTATGAAACTAGGATTTTTGATGTAAACAAGACCAATTACAGCAGCAGGAGGTCAGAGTTGGCTTAGATGGATTGGTAAATGAGATTAAAGCATGTGAGACTGGTTAAGTGTTGGCACATCTTCAGATAAATAATTTATGGTTCCCAATAACACAAATTCCTTGGGGAATGAAAATGCCATGTAAAAAGTGGTCAAATTATGGTCAATTAATTAAGTCAAAGGGAATATTATATTTGAAGAGGCTTGCAGAGTTATGAAAAAAACATGGAATTTTGAGGATTATGAAGATTAAAATGATTGAAATGAAGATTATGAAGATGACCAATAAATTGATAAAAAAAGGTGAAAGTGCGACATCTGAGTAAACTAACAAGTGTAATACCAGATTGTAAAACCTTTAATAAATATCTACAAAAAAAAAGGAATTAGTGGATAGAACTCATGCTTTGATTATTCAAAATCCCTGCTTAATCCATACCTGAAATCACTGTCAACAATTCTGGCACCTTATCTCAGGAAGGAGATACTGTCCTTAAAAGGGCTGCAGTGTAGATTCACCAGAATGATACTTGGACTGTAAGGAGAGATTCAACAAATCAGAGTTGTCAACCCTGGAATTTAGAATCATGATATGATTGAAGTTTTCAATGTAAAGGGAACCAAAGAATATAGATAAAGAGGTCTTTTTCTGATAGAGGAACATAGGATGAGGAGGCATAGTCTAAAAATTAGGGGTTGACCTTTCAGAAATGAAATTAGAAATTGTATCTGTTTGCAGAGGGTGGCAAAAGATCGAAACAACTGATGATAAGTCAATTGATGGACTTAGAACAGGGGTTAATAGATTTTTGTTAACTAAAGCTATTAAGAGATATTAAGAAAAGTATTTGGATGTAACATTTGATGCCAAGACATATAAGGCTCTGATCTAAGATTTGGAGATGCTAGTATTCGACTGGGGTGTGCAAAGTTAAAAATCACACAACACTAGGTAATAGTCCAAGAGGTTTATTTGGAAGCACTAGCTTTCGGAGCACTGCTCTCCGCAGTGGTTGTTTTTGATTGGTGCAGAAAGGCATTTTTCTGCGCTGCACACCTATAGAACTCTATGACTCCATCTGAGACAAAAATCCAACATGGGGTTTGTTTGTAGTATAACCATGATGTCATCACAGGGGAGTTAATACACAAGGACTCTGTTTCTGATGTCTCTACAGAAAATGTACAAGTGGATTGGCCATACTAAATTGCCCAGAGTGTTCAGGGATGTGTTAGCCATGGGAAATGCAGGGTTACAGGGATAGGGTCGGGTAGGGGGGATAGGTTTGGGTGGGATGCTCTTCAGAAGGTCAGTGTGGACTTAATGGGGTGAGGGCCTATTTCCACCCTGTAGGGATTCTATGGAAAAAGACATGGGTCATTTCAGACAACAATAACAACAACAAAATCTTTCATACGTCTTAAATGTGCAGCATCATTCCAAAATGCTTCATAAAACACAATTCAGCATAGTTTGACAGCATGTGACTGAAGAATCAGGAAAGATGGAAAGATACCCAAAAGGTTGGTCAAACTGGTTGTTTAAGAGTGGGCGGCACAGTGGCACAGTGGTTAGCCAGAGCCTTGGGTTGGTCACAGTGTTGGTCTGGTACAAGGTTACTTTTGCTCTTGAGTTTCTTTCAGAGAGGGGGTAATTGGCCAGGCTCCATCTTGTCTGAAGTTTGAATGGTTCACTGGGGCCTTGTTGTTTCCCCTCACGATAGTGCTTCAGACCAAAAGCTTGAAAAGTGTCTGGAAAAACTTTTATAGTCAGGAGGACATGGCCAGCTCTCTAGCTGTTCAGTGCAGTTCAGTTTGGGATGGAGCAGACTAAGAGTCACGAGGGAAACTGGAATCCTTCTCTCTGTCCTTCTGCCCTTCTGATTTTGAACTGTCAGCTGCCTGTGCCATTGTTTACTGTTTGTGCTCAAAGATGTGTGTATTGGGACTGTTGCAAGTATTTTTGGAACAGCATCATTAAGTCGGGTTTGTATAGGATAAGCTATCCAGTATTCTGTTTTCAGTTCTGTTTCATTCCATAATTTTATAAATAAATTTTGCTTGTTTAAAACTTGGCAGTCGACCCACCTAATTTACATCAGGAATATTCACTATACACCTAGTGAAACAAATAGCAAAGTTACTGTCTGGGCTACCTGCTTTAAAATGTTTTGAGGGGTCCATAACAGGTTTGATTCCAGCCTTGGGTTACTGTCTGTGTGGAGTTTACATATTCTCCCCATGCCTGTGTGGGTTTCCTCCAGGTACTTCTGTTTCCTCCCACTAACCAAAGATGCGCAGGTTGGGAGGTGGATTGACCTGGGGCTAGCCATGGGAAATGCAGGGTTACAGGGATAGTGTGGGGTGGAGGGAAGGGGAGGGTCAGTGCAGAATTCATGAACTAAATGGCTTCTTTCTGCACAGTAGGGATTCTAATGGTCTTGAAGGGTGAAGAAGCTTGGGGGCAGGTATGTTGCTTGGGGATAGTCTTCAAAGGTTTGAGGCTAACTGGCTGAAGGCACAGTGCAGCATGGTAGAGGCAGGTAAAATTACCATATTTAAAAGGCATCTGGATGGGTGTATGGGTATACCATTAGAGGGATAATGGCCAAATGCTGGCAAATGGGACTAGATTAATTTAGGATATATGTTCGGCATGGACGAGCTGAACAGAAGGGTCTATATCTGTGCTGTTTAACTTCAAACTCTATGACTCTAAATCAAATTATGAATGTTCCAGATACCATAACTTAGTGAGTAAAGATACCTTGGAGAGTTGTAGATCTGGAGGTGATAACAGAGACAGTGAGGCCATGCAAAGATTTGAAAATGAGGGTGAACATTTAAGAATTGAGACTCTGTCAAACCTGGTAGCATCGTAGACCAGTGAATATAGAGGAGATGAGAGATTGGGTATTGGTGTGAGTTAGAACAAGGGGCGCAGAATTTTGTACAAGCTCAATCGTATGTCAGGTGGAAGCTGGGAATCTGACCAGATGAGCATAGAACATAGAACATAGAAAAATACAGCGCAGTACAGGCCCTTTGGCCCTCAATGTTGCGCCGATCCATGCCCACCTAACCTACACTAGCCCACTCTCCTCCATATGCCTATCCAATGCCCGCTTAAATGCTCATAAAGAGGGAGAGTCCACCACTGCTACTGGCAGGGCATTCCATGAACTCATGACTCGCTGAGTAAAGAATCTACCCCTAACATCTGTCCTATACCTACCACCCCTTAATTTAAAGCTATGCCCCCTCGTAATAGCTGACTCCATACGTGGAAAAAGGTTCTCATGGAGCAATACAGTTGCCAAGTCTAGAGGTTACAAAGACATGGGGGAGGGCTTCAGCAGCAGATAAACTGAGGCAGGACTGGAATGAGTGGTGTATTTAGTCAGCCAAGATAATTAATTTTTGCTCCTTAGATTGCTAGCCAGACATGATAGGCTAAATGGCCTTCGTCTGTGCTGGAACAATTCTGTAATTGAAATGGGTATGTTTGAGACGCTCAGTAGAGGCTTTGACATCAAGGTTTGGAATGATCTGATTCCACACTGGATCAGTGTCAGGGAGATGAATGATGTTGGTGGTGGATTGGTGAAGACACATTGTCTGCCCTGTGTCTAGTTATCCAGTATTGGAGTTACAGAGTAATCCATGAGATGCAATGGAGGGTTTGAGAGATGTGCCAAGAGCGCTGTAAACATAGATGTGGAACTGAATGTTATGTTTTTGATTGATGTCCCCAGATGGTTGCATCAATGAGGACTTTTTCAAATTCATTCAGTGGATGTGCATGGAGCTGTGTCCCCCGAGCTGTCCTTGAGACAGTGGTGGTGAGTCAGCTTCTTGAACTGCTGCCATCATTATGGGCACACACACAATGCTTTTGAAATGACTTTCCAAGGCTTTGACTCAATGACACTGAAGGAAAATTGACATGTTTCCCACTCAGGAAAGTAAATGGTGTGGAGGGGAACTTGTATGGCCTGTGCAAGTTTATAGATTGTGATTGGACATAACTCTACAGTTGCCAATGGCCCACAGTTGCCAATCCTACTATGAATCTTTCATTGTGCACTGTAATGTTTTTTTTAATATCCTGTCTAGATATGTTTTTGCTATGTTGGTTGTTCCACAAGAGGATATCTTCGTTGCAAGAATTGTATTTTGTCTCCACAAGGACTGTGCAGTGGTCACTCGAATCAATACTATTATGGACAGATCCATTAGTAAGAGGTTGGCGAGGATAAACAGGTAGGTGTTTCCTTCTTGTTGGTTCTCTCACCATTTTTCTCAGAGCTAGACTAGCAGCTATGTCCTTTAGGACTCCACTGGCTTGATCAATAATGCTGCTGTCAAGCCATCTTTGGTGATGGACATTGAAATACATTCTGTGTTCTTGCCACCCCCACTGCTTACTCCTCAGGTTTTTCGACATGGAGGAGCACTGATTCATTAGCCAATGAGGATGCTGTTAGTAAGCAGTGGATTTGGCTATATTTCTTATGTGACTTCTTGGGTTTTTGGAGTCGATGGACCAGATCTTACTCAATCCCTTGGCAGGTTTTATTGGTAGGGAGTAGCATTGTAATACCAGTGAATGGTCTTCTAACATGTACCTACCTGCTCTGACTTACCTGACGTTATATGAACAGCTATTCTGTGCTTGGGCCTATAAGGCTTTTAAGTAGCTCATCAATGGTAATTTTAGAATCATCTTACCCTGTCTGTATTTTATCTACAGCAGGAAGAGGCCACATCAGTCAGAAAGCCTAGCAACGTTTGCTGCTGGGTAAAGAGGTGGGTGGGTAGGGGTTGGGGTGGTGGTGGGGGGAGGGGAGCAGGTGGCGGTGGTGGTAGTTTCTTTTGGAGTTTCAGTGCCCATTGAAGTTACTCCTTCCAAGGTCACCCCGCCCACTCTGACCCCCTTTACAGACCTGTCCCCAGCCTCTCAACACCTCTCAAACTCCCTCAACCCCTTGATCATGGCTGGTCATTCTGTCATCATGAAGATCTCTCCAACCTCCCTCACCATGTGGCTCCAGTGACAATCTCCATTGGTGATTGCCTGTAGTCTCAGCAGCAGTGACTAATCCCGTCTGCTGGAACTATAGGAGCTCCTGTCCACCTTATTTTCGGGCAAATCTCTAGCGTTGGGCTTTGTCTGTAGATCAGGGCATGAGTCTCCCCTTAAACAACTAACACACCCTCCACTACCAACCCTGCCCCCTTTCAGACATAACTGCAGCGAGGCAGCCATTGAGATTCAATGGACTTGTGATTGATGTTGAGGGAATTGTGGGGAGGACAGGGGCCACTGTATCTGACCCAGTCCAGGCCCATATGCAGTAATCCCAGAGCATTTGTTCCACCATTGTAGTGAGTCTCTCCTGTTAGTGCAACAACATGGTAATGTGGAGAGCAATATGCCCACTGTTAAAAATCACACAACAGCAGGTTATAGTCCAACAGGTATATTTGGAAGTACTTTTCACTTTGGACTACAACCTAGTGTTGTGTGATTTTCAACTTTTCACCCCAATCCAACACTGGCTCCTCCACATCAGATATATCCATTGTTCATGCACTGGCCATTTCTGCTGTCATCAGTTCTCAAGAGATGCTCACTGCCCTTCTTAAACACTCATTTTTTTTTTCAAATGAAAGTTTGATATCTGTTTCTCAGCTTTGCAATCTGCTTTGTCATCTTTTATTTTTCCCATTTGTCAGGATTTATGTTTTTTTTTAAAACATTTTAGCAAATGTTTTGTTTTAGTTTTGTGTTTTCTCTTATCTCATCATTAGCCACCTTAAACTTCTTCTGCCAAGCAGTGTTCTTGCCCCTGAGAAGTATAAAGTGGGTGGCACTGTGGCTCAGTGGTTCTCACAGCGCCAGGGGATTGGGTTTGATTCTAGCCTCAGGCAACTGTCTGTGTGGAGTTTGCACACTCTCTCCGTGTCTGTGTGGAGTTTGCACACTCTCCCCCTGTCTGTGTGGAGTTTGCACACTCTCATGTCTGGTTGGGTTTACTCCGGTTTCCAACCACAGTCCGAAGATGTGTAGGTTACATGGATTGTCCATGCTAAATTGTCAATGGTCTTCAGGAATCTGTAAGTTAGGTACATTAGTCAGGATGATGTTAAGTAATAGGATGGGGGAATGGGTCTGAGTGGGTTGCTGTTTGAAGGGTTGGTGTGGACTTGTTGGTCGTAATGGCCTGTTTCCACACCATAGGGATTCTATGGTTCTGGGTCACATTAAGTTCTTGTTTGAACATTCCCCAATGGCATTCTGGCACCCTCTAAATTTCCCCTAGTTTCCTGAATACGGTCTCTATTGCCTTCCATTTAAGTCAGTCTTACCTAAATCTTGACTCTCAATAGCAATATGGTGCCTCAATGGTTCGTGCTGCTGTTTCACCGTGCTGGGGTCCTGGGTTAGATTCCAGCCTTCGGTAACTGTTTGTGTGGAATTTTCATGTTCTCCCTGTGTCTGTGTGAGTTTGCTCTGAATTCTTTCCAAAGCTGTGCAGTTTGTTGATTGACCATGCTAAAATTTGCCCGGCGATGTGTGGAGTAGCCATGGAATCCCCACGTGGGGTTGGAGGGTGCGATGCTCTTGGAAGGGTCAGTGCAGACTCAATGGCCAAATGGATTTTTCCTGAACTGTAGAGATTCTATGAATATCCATGTTGTGTTTCTCTGTTTCAAACATCATGCTGAACTCAATCATACTTGAATCATTATTACATAAATGCTCACAAACCATTAGGTTGTAAACTATATTTGGCTAATTGCTCATTACTAAATATAATATGGTGCATCCCGAGCTGCTTCTGGAATATATTGTTGCAGAAAACCAACCCCAGCAGACTCAAGAAATTCATTACCTTTCTGATATGCTCCTTCTCCCAATCTGCACGCACCTTTAAAATCCATTTTAAATCCACCCTATCCTTGTTATATTGTTATATAATCTCTGCAAAATGTAGTCTTCAATATCACGGTGCTACAAGCGGCTTATTACTCAACTCACATTACAATGTTAAATCATTTTCAGTTTCTTATTTCTAACCATAAAGCCCCCACTGCCTGTGCAACGTTTCTTATATCCTCGCATATCATTGAAGTGATTTCATTCTTAATCACTAAAGTTACAGACCCAGGGCTGTTTTCCAAAATTTATTGGAATAATGCTGGAGCAAAAGATGTGAAAGGGTAGATCAAATTGTAATTTTAAATATTTTATATTGTCTCCTGACGGTCTTGCAGTCAAGTCTCTGAAATGGCAACCATACCTGGCTCTCCGAGTTGAATTTACAACATCACTTTGATCTTCACATTCTGTATGTTTATAATGAATGCACAACATATAACCAGCCATTCAGCTCTAATGTTTTACTCACATGCTTCTTAAATTCTCTTCTGGTTTAATCACCAGCTATCTTTTGGTTTTCCCTTTAGTTATAGTGCTTAAAGTGCAATTATATGCTACTTGCTTCTCTTTATTTTTCAACGGCTATTAAAGTTATCTTTTTTACCTTAATCCCTTCTTCTCATTACCATTGTTAAAAACCTTGTGACCTCCCTAGTTATCGTTTCCAAGGGAACACTTCTTCCAAATCAATTTGGGTGGACCTCGCTTCAGCATTACAGTTCCACTTGTCCCAATATCCAATGCCATAAATGAAATTAAAGTCCTCTTTCCTACACCAAAGTCACATGAAGGCACTGACTGCACTGTAGCAATATTTGCTGTCGGCACAGAGAGATGTAACAAATTTAAACAGAGCCAGTCCAAAGATCATGAAGCAAGGATTCTTTCTTCCGTTGGCATCAGGTGATCACAGACAAGGTTTGAAATTAATGTTAAAAAACATTAAAGAGTAAAGCCTGTGGTTTAGATTGTGTTGAGGAGCCATTTTCTCTATTGCTTGTTCCCAGGAGGTCTTCACCCAAGGAGATCCTTTTCTTCCCCAGAGAGGATCAAGATTCTGGGTAATCCAAGATGGAGGACGGGAAAAATTTCTGGCTGTAAGAGCTGCTCCTTTTTTTTTGAGGTATTTTAGGTGTTGAAGGTGATTTCCTCGAATTCCACGAGCAGCAATTACTGTTTTATATGCTGTGGCATTGTTTTGGAACTTTGGAAAAAAAAGTCAAAACAACAGCACAGTTACCGCCTTTGCTGTTTGAATTCATGTATCGCTGGACATCGGAGTGCATCTGGGAAAATTAACAAACAGTGAAATTCACAACTAATCTTGGAGGAACTGTTGGGCGAAGTTCAGAGCACAGAATCAGATAAGTTAATTGTTGTTTTCAGTCTGTCCAAGAGAAAGGCTGCAGTAGTGAGTATAGTGGATTCTTTCTTGATTATATGTTTTTAGAGATAAGTCTCTTGATTAAACTTAAAATATAAGCCATAGCTATTAATTTAACCTGGGACAGTGTTTGTAGAGGAATAAGACAGTGTTATTTTCTGGGTCTGTAGATTGTGAAGGAGCAAAAATGGCCTTTGCAGTGATATGTACTTCTTGTCAGATGTGGGAGTTTAAAGAGAGTTTAAGGGTTGCTGCGGATTATTTCTGCCATAAATGCTGTTGGATGCGAATCTTATCAGATCGAGTGGATCGGCTGGAGAGACAGGTAGAAGCGATGAGGAATTTGCAACAGCAACAGTATGTAATGGATGGTAGTTATAGGAAGGGGGGAAAGTCTCAGATACAGTTAACTCCAGGAAGGGTAAGAGAGGTAGACACCTCGGGCAGGAGTCTTTTGAGGATATACCCATTTCAAACAGGTATGCTGTTTTGGAAAATGTAGGAGGTGATGGATTCTCAGGGGAACATAGCACGAACAGCCAAGTTTCTGGTGTTGAGACTGGCTCTAATGCAACAAGGGGTACATCGGGTTCCAAGAGATCAATTGTGTTAGGGGATTCTGTAGTCAGAGGTACAGACAGACGTTTCTGTGGCCAGCAGAGAAAAAGCAGAATGGTGTGTTGTTTCCCAGGTGCCAGGATCAAGGATGTCTCAGAGGGTGCAGAATGTTCTCACGGGGGAGAGGGGCCAGCAGGAGGTCATTGTCCACATTGGAACCAACGACATTGGAAGGGAAAAGGTTGAGACTCTGAAGGGAGATTACAGAGAGTTAGGCAGAAATTTAAAAAGGAGGATAGTAAAATCTGGATTACTCCCAGTGCTTCGAGCTAGTGAGGGCAGGAGTAGGAATGATAGAGCAGATGAATGCATGGCTGAGGAGCTGGTGTATGGGAGAAGGTTTCACATTTTTGGATCATTGGAATCTCTTTTGGGGTAGAAGTGACCTGTACAAGAAGGACGGATTGCACCTAAATTGGAAGGGGACTAATATACTGGCAGGGAAATTTGCTTGAACTGCTTGGGAGGATTTAAACTAGTAAGGTGGGGGTGTGGGACCCAGGGAGATAGTGAGGAAAGAGATCGATCTGAGACGGGTACAGCTGAGAACAGAAGTGAGTCAAACAGTCAGGGCAGGCAGGGACAAGGTAGGACTAATAAATTAAACTGCATTTATTTCAATGCAAGGGGCCTAACAGGGAAGGCAGATAAACTCAGGGCATGGTTAGGTACATGGGCAAGGGATATCATAGGAATTACGGAAACATGGCTCAGGGATGGGCAGGACTGGCAGCTTAATGTTCCAGGATACAAATGCTACAAGAAGGATAGAAAGGGAGGAGGGGGAGTGGCATTTTTGATAAAGGATAACATTACAGCTGTGCTGAGGGAGGATATTCCCGGAAATACATCCAGGCAAGTTATTTGGGTGGAACTGAGAAATAAGAAAGGGATGATCACCTTACTGGGATTGTATTATAGACCCCCCAATAGTCAGAGGGAAATTGAGAAACAAACTTGTAAGGAGATCTCAGCTATCTGTAAGAATAATAAGGTGGTTATGGTCGGGGATTTTAACTTTCCAAACATCGACTGGGACTGCCATAGTGTTAAAGGTTTAGATGGAGAGGAATTTCTTAAGTGTGTACAAGACAATTTTCTGATTCAGTATGTGGATGTACCTACTAGAGAAGGTGCAAAACTTGACCTACTCTTGGGAAATAAGGCAGGGCAGGTGACTGAGGTGTCAGTGGGGGAGCACTTTGGGGCCAGCGACCATAATTCTATTCGTTTTAAAATAGTGATGGAAAAGGATAGATCTAAAAGTTGAAGTTCTAAATTGGAGAAAGGCCAAATTTGACGGTATTAGGCAAGAACGTTCGAAAACTGATTGGAGGCAGATGTTCGCAGGTAAAGGGACGGCTGGAAAATGGGAAGCTTTCAGAAATGAGATAACAAGAATCCAGAGAAAGTATATTCTTGTTCGGGTGAAAGGGAAGGCTGGTAGGTATAGGGAAAGCTGGATAACTAAAGAAATTGAGGGTTTGGTTAAGAAAAAGAAGGAAGCATATGTCAGGTATAGACAGGATAGATCGAGTGAATCCTTAGAGTATAAAGAAAGTAGGAGTATACTTAAGAGGGAAATCAGGAGGGCAAAAAGGGGACATGAGATAGCTTTGGCAAATAGAATTAAGGAGAATCCAAAGGGTTTTTACAAATATATTAAGGACAAAAGGGTAACTAGGGAGAGAATAGGGCCCCTCAAAGATCAGCAAGGTGGCCTTTGGGTGGAGCCACAGAAAATTGGGGAGATACTAAATGAATATTTTGCATCAGTATTTACTTTGAAAAAGGATATGGAAGATATAGACTGTAGGGGAATAGATGGTGACATCTTGTAAAATGTCCAGATTACAGAGAAGGAAGTGCTGGATGTCTTGAAATGGGTAAAGCTGGATAAATCCCCAGGACCTGATCAGGTGTGCCCGAGAACTCTGTGGGAAGCGAGAGAAGTGATTGCTGGGCCCCTTGCTGAGATATTTGTATCATCAATAGTCACAGGTGAGGTGCCGGAAGACTGGAAGTTGGCAAAAGTGGTGCCACTGTTTAAGAAGGGCGGTAAAGACAAGTTAGGGAACTATAGATGGGTGAGCCTGATGTCGGTGGTGGGCAGGTTGTTGGAGGGAATCCTGAGGGACAGGATGTACATGCAATTGGAAAGGCAAGGACTGATTCGGGATAGTCAACATAGCTTTGTTCATGGGAAATCATGTCTGACAAACTTGATTGAGTTTTTTGAAGAAGCAACAAAGAAGATTGATGAGGGCAGAGCAGTAGATGAGATCTATATGGACTTCAGTAAGGCGTTCGACAAAGTTCCCCATGGGAGACTGATTAGCAAGGTTAGATCTCATGGAATACAGGGAGAACTAGCCATTTGGATACAGAACTGACTCAAAGGTAGAAGATAGAGGGTGGTGGTGGAGGGTTGTTTTTCAGACTGGAGGCCTGTGACCAGTGGAGTGCCACAAGGATCGGTGCTGGGCCCTCTACGTTTTGTCATTTACATAAATGATTTGGATGCGAGCATAAGAGGTACAGTTAGTAAGCTTGCAGATGACACCAAAATTGGAGGTATAGTGGACAGCAAAGAGGGTTACCTCAGATTATAACAGGATCTGGACCAGATGGGCCAATGGACTGAGAGGTGGCAGATGGAGTTTAATTTAGATAAATGCAAGGTGCTGCATTTTGGGAAAGCAAGTCTTAGAAGGACTTATACACTTAATTTTAAGGTCTTAGGGAGTGTTGCTGAACAAAGAGACCGTGGATTGCAGGTTCAAAGCTCCTTGAAAGTGGAGTCGCAGATAGATAGGATAGTGAAGAAGGCGTTTGGTATGCTTTCCTTTATTGGTCAGAGTATTGAGTACAGGAGTTGGGAGGTCATGTTGCGGCTGTACAGGACATTGGTTAGGCCACTGTTGGAATATTGCATGCAATTCTGGTCTCCTTCCTATCAGAAATATGTTGTGAAACTTGAAAGGGTTCTGAAAAGATTTACAAGGATGTTACCAGGGTTAGAGGATTTGAGCTATGGGGAGAGGCTGAACAGGCTGGGGCTGTTTTCCCTGGAGCGTCAGAAGCTGACCTTATAGAGTTTACAAAATTGAGGGGCATGGATAGGATAAATAGACAAAGTCTTTTCCCTGGGGTCAGGGAGTCCAGAACTAGAGGGCAGAGGTTTAGGATGAGAGGGGAAAGATATAAAAGAGACCTAAGGGGCAACTTTTTCACGCAGAGGGTGGTACGTGTATGGAATGAGCTGCCAGAGGATGTGGTGGAGGCTGGTACAATTGCATCATTTAAAAGGCATTTGGATGGGTATATGAATAGGAAGGGTTTGGAGGGATATGGGCCGGGTGCTGGCAGGTGGGATTAGATTGGGTTGGGATATCTGGTCGGCATGGACAGGTTGGACCAAAGGGTCTGTTTCCATGCTGTACATCTCTATGACTCTATGACTCTAATTCAATGATCCAGTTGCCTTCCCTCATTGTTACTCAGGTCCCAGAAAACCTGGTCAAGTACCCTCCCTCATCACCACCACCTGCTGCTGGAGGTTTAAGTGGAGAGAGACTGCAAAATGCGGCAGCAGAGAGAGAGCTGAGTGTCCTTACACACAACTCATGAAAGGTTGTATTGCACATTACATGTTCAGCAACTTTCTCGAAAACAAATTGAATGTTAGCCTTTATTGTAGGAGGAAGAGAGTAGCAAAGTCAAGAAGTCTTGCTCCAACTGTCCAAAGCGTTAGTCTCTTAACTTAAGGAAAGATGGACTTGCACTTGAACTGGTTCAGAGAAGATTGTAGATAACTGTCATGTATGATGCCGACCAGATGTCCCAACCTAATCTAGTCCCCTTTTCCAGCACCTGGCCCATATCCTTCTAAACCCTTCCTATTCACATACTCATCCAGATGCTTTTTAAATGTTGTCATTGTACCAGGCTCAACTACTTCCTCTGGCAGCTCATTCCATACACGTACCCCTTCTGTGTCATAAAGGTGCCCCTTAGGTCCCGTTTATATCTTTCCCCTCTCACCCTAAACCTATGTCCCCTAGTTCTGGACTTCCCCAATCCAGGGAAAATACTTTGTCTATTTACCCTATTCATGCCCCTCATGATTTTATCAACCACTTTAAGGTCAACCTCTATAACCTCAGTCTCTGATGCTACAGGGGAAACAGCCTATATTCAACCTCTCCCTATAGCTCAAATCCTCCAACCATGGCAATATCCTGGTAATTCTTTTCTGAACGCTTTCAAGTTTCACAACATCTTTCCTATAGCAGGGAGACCAGAATTGCACACAATATTCCAAAAGTGGCCTAACCAATGTCCTGTACAGCCGCAACATGACCTCCCAACTCCTGTACTCAATTCTCTGACCAATAAAGAGAAGCATACCAAACGCCTACTTCACTATCCTATCTACCTGCGACTCTACTTTCAAGGAGCTATGAACCTACACTCCAAGATCTCTATGTTCAGCAACACTCCCCAGGACCTTACCATTAAGTGTATAAGTCCTGCTCTGATTTTCCTTTCCCAAAATGCAGCACCTCGCATTTATCTAAATTAAACTCCATCTGCCACTCCTCAGCCCATTGGCCCATCTGATCAAGATCTTGTTGCACTCTGAGGTAACCTCCTTTGGTGTTCACTACACCTCCAATTTTGATGTCATCTGCAAACTTAGTAACTATAATTCCCATGTTAACATCCAAATAATTTATATAAGTGACAAAAAGCAATGGACCCAGCACCAATCCTTGTGGCACTCCAATGGTCACAGACCTCCAGTCTGAAAAGCAACCCCCACCACCACCCCCTGTCTTCTACCTTCCAGACAGTTCTGTATCTAAATGGTTAGTTCTTCCTGTATTCCATGAGGTCTAACCTTGCTAACCAGTCTACCAAGACGAACCTTGTCGAATGTCTTGCTGAAGTCCATATAGATCACATCTACTACTCTGCCCTCATCAATCCTCTTTGTTATTTCATCAAAGAATTCAATCAAATTTGTGAGATATGATTTCCCAAGCACAAAGCCATATTGACAATCCCTAATCAGTCCTTGCCTTTCCAAATATATGTACATCCTGTCCCTCAGGATTCCCTCCAACAACTTGCCCACCACTGACATCAGGCTCACTGGTCTATAGTTCCTGGCTTTCCCTTACCAGCTTTCTTAAACAGTGGCACCACATTAGCCAACCTCCAGTCTCCTGGCACCTCACATGTGACTATCGATGATAAAAATATCTCAGCAAGGGGCCCAGCAATCACTTGGAGGACAAAGTGAGGACTGCAGATGCTGGAGATCAGAGCTGAAAATGTGTTGCTGGAAAAGCACAGCAGGTCAGGCAGCATCCAAGGAACAGGAGAATCGACGTTTCGGGCATGAGCCCTTCTTCAGGAATGAGGAAAATGTGTCCAGCAGGCTAAGATAAAAGGTAGGGAGGAGGGACTTGGGGGAGGGGCATTGGAAATGTGATAGGTGGAAGGAGGTCAAGGTGAGGGTGATGGGCCGGAGTGGGGGTGGGGGCGGAGAGGTCAGGAAGAAGATTGCAGGTTAGGAAGGCGGTGCTGAGTTCGAGGGTTGGGACTGAGACAAGGTGGGAGGAGGGGAAATGAGGAAACTGGAGAAATCTGAGTTCATCCCTTGTGGTTGAAGGGTTCCTAGGCGGAAGATGAGGCGCTCTTCCTCCAGCCGTCGTGTTGGTATGGTCTGGCAATGGAGGAGTCCAAGGACCTGCATGTCCTTGGTGGAGTGGGAGGGGGAGTTGAAGTGTTGAGCCACACGGTGGTTGGGTTGGTTGGTCCGGGTGTCCCAGAGGTGTTCTCTGAAACGTTCCGCAAGTAGGCGGCCTGTCTCCCCAATATAGAGGAGGCCACATCAGGTGCAGCGGATGCAATAAATGATGTGTGTGAGGTTCAGGTGAATTTGTGGCGGATAGGGAAGTATCCCTTGGGGCCTTGGAGGGAAGAAAGGGGGGAGGTGTGGGCTCAAGCTTTGCATTTCTTGCGGTTGAAGGGGAAGGTGCCGGGAGTGGAGGTTGAGTTGGTGGGGGGTGTGGACCTGACGAGGGAGTCACGGAGGGAGTGGTCTCTTCGGAACACTGATAGGGGACGGGAGGGAAATATATCCTTGGTGGTGGGGTCCATTTGGAGGTGGCGGAAATGACGACAGATGATATGATGTATATGGAGGTTGGTGGGGTGGTAGGTGAGGACCAGTGGGGTTCTGTCCTGGTGGCGATTGGTGGGGCGGAGCTCAAGGGCGGAGGAGCAGGAAGTGGAGGAGACGCACACACAGACACAGACACCCACACACACCCTTATAGACACACACACTCCCACACTCACACATGCACCCCCTCACAGACTTAAGACACTCTGCATTCACTATACACACACTCACACACACACTCACACACTTTCTCACAGACAGACACACACACAGACAAAGACCCACATGCACACATATATTTTGTGGGGTGAATTTGTACTTGCAGAGTTACATTATACTTTGCTCAAAAACTGCATGCATTCATGTAGAACTCTGAGCTCAAAAACTGCATGAATTTGTGTAAAATTTTGTTATCTCACTTTTTAGATTAGAATCAATCTAAACATCATGGCATATACAGAGAACACAGGGGGCTAACACCTTTAACATATTGTCTAGCTATCACCATTATTAACAGCTAACCCAAGAATGCAACTTTAAAAAAAAGGTTTTGTGATTTACACATGAAAGATGTGAAATTATCACTGTATTCTAACAGATGAAAGGCTTAACAGACAATCAGTTTTTCAATGTATAATTTCAGTTACATCACACTGTAAATTTTTGCTTTAAATTCTGTGTTACGATCGAGCCCTCCACTATCACCTGATGAAGGAGCATAGCTCCGAAAGCTAGTGTGCTTCCAATTAAACCTGTTGGACTATAACCTGGTGTTGTGTGATTTTTAACTTTGTACACCCCAGTCCAACACCGGCATCTCCAAATCATGTCCAATTTATAACTTCAACTTTTAGATCTGGTCTATCCGTTTCCTTAAAACCAATAGAATTATGGTCACTGGCCCCAAAGTACTCCCACACTGACACCTCAGTCACCTGCCCTGCCTTATTTCCCAAGTGTAGGTCAAGTTTTGCAGCTCTCTAGTAGGTCCATCCACATACTGAATCAGAAACTTTTCTTGTACACACTTAACAAATTCTTCTCCATCTAAACCTAACAAAACTATGGCAGTCCTAGTCTATGTTTGGAAAGTTAAAATCCCCAACCATAACCATCCTATTATTCTTACAAATTTGTTTCTCATTTTCCCGCTGACTTACTGGGAGAATACAATCCTAATAAGGTGATAATCCCTTTCTTATTTCTCAGTTCTACCCAAATAACTTCCCTAGATGCATTCCCAGGAAGATCGTCCCTAAGTACAACTGTAATGCTATCACTTATTCCCCTCCTCTCTCTCCCTCCTTTCTATCCTTCTTATAGCATTTGTATCCTTGAACATTAAGCTGCCAGTCCTGTCCATCCCTGAGCCACCTCTCTATAATTGCTATGATATCCCAGACCCATATTCCTAACCATGCCCTGAGATCATCTGCCTTCCTGGTTGGGCCTCTTGCATTGAAATAAATTCAGGTTAACTTCTGAGTCCTACGTTGTTCTCTGCTTTGTTCCTGCCTGCTCTGGCTGTTTGACTCGCTCCTTTCCCAACTGTCCCAGTCAGAGATTGACCTGTTTCCTCACTATTTCCCTGGATCCCACCCTCCCCATCTTAGCAGTTTAAATCCTCTTGGGCAGCTGTAGCAAATCTCCCTGCCAGCATATTAGTGCCCTTCTAGTTGAGATGCAATCCATCCTTCTTGTACAGGCCTTGTGAAGAAAGATGCAGTGTTTTGATTTCATCTCACTACCATATAGAAGAATGATCCTATTGCAACATGCCAGATTCCAAAGGTGCTTAACCACTTGTACGCTGAGTGGATATTGAGATGTTGGGGGAATTGAGAATGACGGGGAATATTTAAGATGGAGGTGAGGAGGAATTTCTTTTCTCAGAGAGTTCGTCGTCTTTGGAAATCTGTTTGCCAGATAGCAGTGCAAGCTTGGTCTTTGAATGTATTCCGATGTATTGTTTGAATGTATTCCGATGTATTGTTTGAATGTATTGAATTCGACAGAATTTAGATCTGTACAAGAACCAAGGGTCAGTCTGGCAGAATATACTCAATGAATTAACTGATCTCCATGTTCTGTGATTCTTAATGAATTGTTGGCCTTTCCCTCAAGGGGATTGCAGTACTTGTGTGTTAGTTATGCTTCAGTGATATACAACTCTGGCTAGTTTCCATCAGGAACACCAACTTTGAAGTGTTTGCAACTCAGGAGGAACAGTTTGCTGCCATAACTGAGTTTGGACGGGTTCCTGTTTCCTTTATCGTCCATGGATCACCACTAAAACTTACTTGAATCAAAGTGCTGCTATTTCCAACGATATAAATCTCAGACTGTATCTGGCTTGGTATTAGAACCAATTTAGCCAGGTTTCTTTAGTTAAATGTTAAAAAGACTGGGATTGTTTTCACTGGAAAGACGGTGGCTGAGAGGAGACCTGATAGAGGTCTACAAAATTATGAGAGGCGCAGATAGGGTGGATAGCCAGAGGATTTTCCCCAGGGTTGAAGTTTCAATTACAAGGGGGGCACAGTTTCAAGACGAGAGGGGGCAAGTTTAGGGGAGATGTGCGAGGGAAGATTTTCATGCAGAGAAGTCTTTCCCTGCCAGAAGAGGTGGTGGAAGCAGGCGCTTTGGCAACATTTAAGTGGCATCTGGATGGTGACATGAATAGGGAGGGAGTAGACAGATATGGACCAAATCAGAGCAGAAGGCTTGTTTTTCCATTTAGTTAGGGCATGACGGATCAACACAGCCTTGGAGGGTCGAAGGGCCTGTTGCTGAGTTGTACTCCTCTGTGTTCTTTGTCTTCTTTAAAATTTAAAATTAAATGCAAAAAATATACACCAAAAAGGGTTAGGGTATCTAAAAATAGACATGTTTATATTTTAACATCCCAAATGAAGCATGAGGGAAATATGTGTATGTATTCATTCAACATCAAACCGAGCACATCAAATTGTTGAGGCAGTTTCCCCGGACTCTTGGGAATAGCTCTCCGGCCCTTAATCAAACAGGGCACAACTTCAGCTTTTCACAAACAGCGGGTCTCACAAAAGCCTTGATTTGTTTCCTGGCCCCTAGTCTGTTTTAGCAGCTAACAGGATTTCAACCTCCACTCTCTGAACTATTTTTTTCTTTTTTTTTTAGATTACAGTGTGGAAGCAGGCCCTTCAGCCCAACAAGTCCACACCGCCCCGCCGAAGCGAAACCCACCCATACCCCTACATTTACCCATTACCTAACACTACGGGCAATTTAACATGGTCAATTCACCTGACCTGCGCATCTTTTGGATTGTGGGAGGAAACCGGAGCACCCGGAGGAAACCCACGCAGACACGGGGAGAATGTGCAAACTCCACACAGTCAGCCGCCTGAGGCGGGAATTGAACCCGGGTCTCAGGCGCTGTGAGGCAGCAGTGCTAACCACTGTGCCACCGTGCCACCCACATGGTTTGTCCTGAGCCCTAACTCTAACCAAGTGACTCAATACAGATTCGCCAGAAAGTAATTGATGCAAAGGAGCTAAACTTTTGGACTCGGCTTAAAATGTCATGAAAATATGAAAGATAAAGCCACGATTTTGGTTTTATGATAATTGAAGGATTTAACAAGACATTTAGAGAGAAAATCACATATCTGTGAGGGGTGGCTCAGAACAGGAATGAAGAACCACAATGTTCAAGCTAGGATATTCAGGAATTACATTAGGAAACACTTCCTTACACAAAAAGAAGTGGCAATTCTGATATTCTGTTTCACAAAGCCATTGAGACTGGATGACAGTTGAATACTTGAAATCAGTGAAGAAAACATATTAAGAATGTAGATCTAAATAAAGTGAGTGGATACAGTTAACATGCAGACGAGTCATTATTTAATTCAATTGCAGAATAGCTTTTAAGTGAGAAATCACCTTCTTCTAATCCTTTTTTGTTTAATGTTCCTATAATCTATGATGAATCCAATTTACACAATGCTCCCGCAGCACAAATTCTATCTATACAGCCAATCTGTCCCACTACCCATTTACCAATATCACTGACTCTACCAAGCCATTTAACCTGCTCCCACTGCTCCATGTGCACTCTCCCCCATCACTGACTCTACCCCCATTTAATCCCCTCCTACAACCCCATGTACACTCTCTCCTACCCACCATTAATTCCTCTCCCACAGCTCCATGTACACTCTCGCCTGTCACTGACACTATCAACTTAACTTCTACTGACCCTGCCCAAATCACCATTGAAACAAAAGGCGAAGAAACAGTTAAATTGCCTCCTTTTGGTTCTTCAGCTCCATGTATTTCATTTGCTCCAAGCATCATAGCTTGGGTACAGATGACCTGACAGATAAAGTCACCACAAGTTGCACTAATGCCACACAGACTGGTACAATTGAACACTATGCTGAATTGAGTGGAAAGGCAAACTGTGCACTGGATGTGGAGGGTCTGTGGAGAGATTTAGAGAGGTCAAGCGAGTGGGCAATGGTCTGGTAAATGGCGTACAATGTTGGTAAATGTGAAGTTATCCACTTTGGAAGTAAAAATAGTCAGTCAGAGTGTTATTTAAATGGTGAAAGATTGCATCATGCTATTGTGCAGAGCAACTTAGGAGTCCTTGTACACAAACTACTAAACATTGATTTACAGATGCAACAGGTAATCAGGAAGGCATATGGAATATTAACTTTCATTGCTGGACAGATTGAATTTAAGAGCTGGGAGGTTCTGTTGCAAGTGTACAAGGTGTTGGTGAGGCTCCACATGGAGTATTGTGTGCAGTTCTGGTCTCCTTATTTGAGGAAGGATATATTGGCTTTGGAGGCAGTGCAGAGGAGGTTCACCAGGTTGATTCCGGAGATGAGGGGGTTACCCTATGAGGAGAGGTTGAGCCGCCTGGGACTGCACTCACTAGAATTTAGAAGAATGAGAGGGGATCTTATAGGAACATATAACATTATGGAGCGGATAGGTAAGATAGAGGTGGGCCGGATGTTTCTGGTGCTGGGTGAGAATAGGACTAGGGGAGATGGCGTCAAGATTAGAGGGAGTATATTTAGGACAGAGCTGATGAGGGACTGCTTTTCCCAGAGAGTAGTGTATCTGTAGAATTCTCTGTCCAAGGAAGCAGTCAAGGCAGCTTCATTAAATGTATTCAAGACACAGTTGGATGGGATTTTGCATGACAGGGGAATGAAGGGTTATGGGGATAATTAGGTAGGAGGAGCTGAGATGATGGATAGATCAGCCAACATCTTAATGAATGGCAGAGCAGGCTCAACAGGTCAAATGGCCTACTCCTGCTTCTATAAGATACTATGAATTTGCTGATGTTGATGAAAAGGTTGGATGCGATGTAATCAGCCTCATTCCCCCCAGGGCTAAAGAGAGGGGATTGAAAACAAATTTTGATGCCATGCACCCTGACATAAAATAAATATAAAATACAGTCGATCACATCCTGGAGGCGTGCTCAGCATCTGAAAGAACAAAGCGGAATTTTGAGGAAATTACAATTGGTGCAATACTGCACACACAGTTCTTATAGACACACAGTGCAAAACTTGATTAAAAACCTGACACATTCTTGCAATAGTTCACAAAGTGTAGAGCATATCTCTGAGATAGCAAACTTCAAATCTCCTGGGCAAAGCCCACTCACTCTGAAATGTTAGAAGTGTCACAATAACTTTTCCCAGACATTAATTCTGCACTAAACTTGATGATATAATTTTAATCCAACTTACATACTCATGATTAATTTTTGTTGGAACTTGTTAGGCATGACCTCCCTCTGACAAAGCCATGCTGACTATCCCTAATTAACCCAAGCCTTCCCAAGTGGTTATATATTCAATCCTTAAGAATTTTCTTCAGTAGTTTCCCTACCACTGACGTGCGACTCACCAGTCTGTAATTTTCTGGTTCATCTCGACCACTTTTCTTGTAAAATGGAGCCACATTATCCTCCAATCCTCTGGCACCTCCCCACTGGCATGAGAGGAATTAAAAATTTGTGTCAGAGTCTCTATAATTTTCTGCCTGGCCTCCCACAGTACCCTGGAATGCAGTTCATTCAGGCCAGTCTGTTTTTAAGCTCAACAAAGCATCTAATACCGCCTAATTCCTGTGTCAAACTGTGCGAGTTCCTCATGGTCCTTTTTCTTGAATTCTCTATCTACGTTCTCCTTTTCTAGAATGAAGGCCAAAGAGAAATATTCATTTAATACCCTTCCAATAACTGCAGCTTCACTCACAGGTTAGCCCCTTGGTCCCTAACGGGCCCTACCCTTTCTCTGGTTAACCTCATCCCTTAATCTATTTATAAAATATCTTGATATTTTCCCTAATCCTGTTCACAAGTCCTTTTTCATGCCCCTTCTTGCTCTTCCAATTGCATTCTTAAGTTCCCTCTTGCACTTCCTATATTCCTCTAGGTCTGCAGTTGAATTACTCTCTTTGGACTTGCTGAAAGCCTTTCTTTTCTTCATCATTCAGTCCTGAATTGCCCTAGACATCAAGGTTCTCCGAACCTCTTGCTGCTACATTTCTTCTTAAAGGGTACATGGGTGGACCTGTAATTGTCTCCTTGTTTCCCCACCCCCTTTCATATCTCTCTGTCTCTCCCTATGCTCTAACTCCACCTATTGGCTGACTTCCCCCTCCCCACTCTTCTCTACTTCGGCAAGCATACATGCCAGCCCTTCCCAGCTGCTAACAGTTCTGATGAAGATTCACCAGATTTGGAACATTAACTTTACTTCCTTCCCACAGATGCTGAGATTCTCCTGCAATTTCTGTTTTTGTTTCGGATCTCCTCCATCTGCAGATCTTTGCTTTATCTCAGCCAATCCAAGTTGAGTTACCAACCAATCATCACCCTTTTCTGCTGAGTGCAAGATGAACATCAAATAAGTACATGACACGTCTTTTATACTGAAGTTATCTCGGGGCAGTGACTTGAAAGAAATTCTGGGATTTACATATTATTCAATTGAAGCCTACATCTCCAGTCTAACGGATTAAAGTCTTAACAGCCATCTAGATTTGTTCAATACATTCACATCAGTTTGAAGACTTTTGCTTCTCAGTTCTGTATCCAATGTATTCTTTCTCACTAACTACCCGAAGAAGCAGCGAGCTTCAGAAGCTTGTAGTTTCAAACAAACCTGTGAACTATAACACGGTGTTGCGCGATTTTTGATTGTGTCCTTCCCCGTCCAACACAGGCACCACCACATCAGATAAATATTTATTGATAAACAGGAAGTCAAAACACACATTCATTTACATAATAAATTTACTGAAACAGAGGTATCGTTATTAATCGGAATTTAGTTAAAACAAACAACTTAAAAGGAGATACAGTATTAATGGCATTAAGGTACAAATTAAAGAAAACAATCTCTGTAAACAACCAAGACATTTCTACTGATTGGTATTAATTGTCAGCAATTCACATGGCATTAATTATAATTAGGAAAAGTAATTTCAGAGATTACATGATAATAAAAGCTGTTAAATAGGAAATGAGGATTGATTAAACTTTCAAAATAACAACTGATAACCAAAATGGGCTTGACCGCGCTTCAGGGTGCATTCTATACACCTGCAAATACTGGGGGAGGGTTAGAGAAGCACATTTGCAAGGAAATCAGAGGGATGTGCAAGAACTATTGGAGTGGAGGTGTAATTGTAATTATTCCACTGAAATTACCTAGATATCAAAGGAGATAATATTACAATAAATGATAATAAGGGGAGAAATATCTGAAACATTCTTAAGAAGTCGCATGCTGGGATTGGTTCTGAGGTGGGCCAAATAGACCATGTGCTCTTGGGAAAATACTTGGGTAAGTATGATCATCATGTCATAAGTTTTAGCTTAGTGATGGAGAAAAAAAGGAACAAACTTATCAACTGGAAGAAGGTTAACTTCAGTGGAATAAGGGGGCATCAAGTCAAAGGAATTGAAGCTCGACCAGGAAATTGCAACAGAACAATGGGTAATGTTTAAGGAGGAGATGTCTCATGGAGAGACTTTGAACATTCTGACAAGAGTGCAATGAAAATCAGGGCTTCTTGGACATCATGCGAGATAGTGAATATGATGAACCAAGATAAAGAATCTACATAATGCATATCAGATGATTTTTTTTTTGTGAGGTGGGAGGCAGACCAAGTGTAATAATTCAGAAGTGGAGAGAAAAAGGAAGCTGCACGTCAGAAGCTTGGCTTTGGGAATTCTGGATAGAAACATATGGAAAGTTTGGAGGTTGAATTAATATCCCACTATGGAATTAAATGATGCTGTCTGAATTTAATGGGAGCATACTCTGTCAATCACCATGATTTCAGGGTGAGATCTCAGCTTCGTGGTGCAGCTGTCTTCCATTGAATGGCAAAGCTTCACTGGAATTAGAGGCTAAAGCATAAGTGATTTGGAGGAGGATAGCCTGGAGAAGCTAGAGGTTGTATCGACGGAGCTGCAGCCGGTGAAGGAGGCATCATCTGTACAGGACCAGTTTTTCCTTAGGGGTCTTCGCAGGATACTTGTGAAACTGTAGTTTCCTCTTGCGGGAAGATCTAAAAGTAGGAGTCAAGTAAGGGGTCACCCAGCATGAAAGAAAATATTTTCCTCACAGAGAGTCATGTGCCGTTGGAGTCCCTCTTCCAAAAGCCCAGTTAGAAGCACAATGGCCAGTTCGCATGTCTGCTCTCCCCTGCAGCGCAGTGACCTGTTGAGAAAAATATGCACAAAATGCTACCACTTGTAGGTTCACTGTTGTCCTTCAGGATGCTCAAATGTTTCATGGCAACCTAACGATTTCTGTGGACTCTGAACAACTGAAGGGTTAGCAATGATAGATAGCTCAAAAGGAGATTCCTCAGGACTTCTCTCAAACTGCTGCCTTCTTTGATTGATTTGATTTGATTTATTGTTGTCACATGTACTTATGTACAGTGAAAAATGTTGTTTTGTGAACAGTACAGGCAAATCATGGTAACAAGGACAAGGGGGCTTAGGCAGAGCGAGGCATACACGACCGCACAGGAGGTGCACAAAAGCAAGGTCAATGTTAGATTTGCAACTAGAGAGGTTTGTTCAGCAGTCTGATAATAGCAGGGAAGAAGCTGTTCTTCAACCTTTTGATGCATTTTCCAGCTTGTGTATCTTCTGCCTGTTGGAAGAGGGTGGAAGAGAGTACTACCAGGGTGTGACAGGCCTTTGATGATGTTGGCAAGCCTTTTCCTGGCAATGGGAAGTACAGGTGAAGCCCAGGATTGGGAGGTTGGCTTCTGTGATGGTCTGGGCTATGCACACAACTTTCTGTAGTTGGTTACAGTTGTGAAACAAAGCCATTATGCACCCAGATAGAATACTTTCTGTGATGCACCTGTAAAAGTTGGTGAGGACATGTTGAATTTCCTAAGCCACCTGAGGAGGAGAGACTTCACTGTTTAACACTTGGTTCTGATACCCTGATGGATACCTTAAGATCTACAGCATCTTAGTGCCATGTGATATTAATTTATT
The DNA here is from genome assembly GCF_037043375.1 of Chiloscyllium plagiosum. NCBI lineage: Eukaryota > Metazoa > Chordata > Chondrichthyes > Orectolobiformes > Hemiscylliidae > Chiloscyllium > Chiloscyllium plagiosum. The sequence goes on along the minus strand of NW_028270149.1, from coordinate 86,447,574 downwards.
CAACCTCGGACTGCTGCTTTTTACTGCAATGGTCAGTGGTACCTGTAATGTGTAACCACCTGATTCAGGATTGACCAAAGAACAGAGCATACAATCAGATCAACAATGAGACAGTTACTCAGCAACAAGAAAGGTCAAGGAGCATAAAGGTTTGCCAGATGACCAATAGTACCTTAAAGACACAAAGTAAACAAATTACAAACCCATCCTGGAGGCAGGTTTCAATGATGTTATCTTAAAAGATGCGTGGGAGACTGGTTGGCAAGATTAGGTCTCCTGGGATACAGGGAGAACTAGCCATTTGGATACAGAACTGGCTCAAAGGTAGAAGACAGAGAGTGGTGGGGGAGGGTTGTTTTTCAGACTGGAGGCCTGTCACCAGTGGAATGCCACAAGGATTGGTGCTGTGTCCACTACTTTTCGTAATTTATATAAATGATTTGGATGTGGAGCATAAGAGGTATAGTTAGTAACTTTGCAGATGTCACCAAAATTGGAGATGTCCTTGATCAGATGAGCCAATGGGCTAAGAAGTGGCAGATGGAGTTTAATTTAGATAAATGCGAGGTACTGCATTTTGGAAAAGCAAATCTTAGCAGGACTTAGACACTTAATTTTAAGGTCTTAGGGAGTGTTGCTGAACAAAGAGACCTTGGATTGCAGGTTCATAGCTCCTTGAAAGTGGAATCGCAGGTAGATAGGATAATGAAGAAGGCGTTTGGTATGCTTTCTTTTATTGGTCAGAGCCTTGAGTATTGGAGCTGGGAGGTCATGTTGTGGCTGTACAGGATGTTGGTTAGGCCACTTTTGGAATATTGTGTGCAATTCTGGTCTCCTTCCCATCGGAAAGATGTTGTGAAACTTGAAAGGGTTCAGAAAAGATTTACAAGGATGTTGCCAGAGTTGGAGGATTTGACCTATAGAGAGAGGCTGAACAGGCTGGGGCTGTTTTCCCTGGAGCATCGGAGGCTGAGGGGTGACCTTAGAGAGATTTATAAAATCATGAGGGGCATGGATAGGTAAATAGACAAAGTTTTTTCCTTGGAGTGGGAGAGTCCAGAACAAAAGGGCATAGATTTAGGGTGAGAAGGTAAAAACATAAAAGAGACCTAAGGAGCAACTTTTTCACACAGAAGGTGGTGCGTGTATGGAATGAGCTGCCAGAGGATGTGGTGGAGGCTGGTACAATTTAAGAGGCATTAAATGGCAACATTTAAGAGGCATTTGGATGGGTATATGAATAGGAAGAGTTTGGAGGGATATGGGCCGGGTGCTGGCAGGTGGGGACTAGATTGGATTGGGATATCTGGTCGGCATGGACGGGTTGGACCGAAGGGTCTGTTTCCATGCTGTACATCTCTATGACTCGATGACTATGTGTTGATCTGTCGTGCAAACTTGGGTGACCCTCCTGGTCAATATTTTGATCAACCGTCTCCTGGTCATCCTTAGAAGGTTGTTGTCAATCCCTCGTTTCCTCTGCACTCCAGCCCACCTCCTCTGTCAACCCCATTTGGGAAGGACACAGTATGCTACAATGCTGCAGAAGATCCTTTCTGAGCTTTACTGCAAGGCTCCATTGGAGTGATCAAGGCATTGAAACCTCTCCTTAAGGAGGCCCACAGTCTGTTCCGCCCTTGCCCTGGTGGAAAGGTGGCCATATCACTATTCGGACTCAGTCTGTAGGTTTCCGAAAGCTGTTTGGAGGGGATAGCCCTCGTTTCCTGAGCAGTTATCCCTGTGTCGCCTGAGGACATTGCAAAGATGCAGGAAGCTGTTTAGAAGAGTCATAGCAGCTTCCGGGATATCTAAAGTAGGTCCCCAGATCGTGCCATCAATGATGCTATTTAATATGGACATTGATAGAGTGGAGGCTATTTCTGTTGAGCCATTGGACTGTGGTTTGTTGTTGGGGGGCGGGGGGGAGCAGTTGGGGATGGGAGGGATGGAGGAGAGCAGTGAGTGTTGGGAGTGAAGGAATTTTGGTTTAGGGTGCCCTGGAAGGAAAGGTCCCTGTGGAAAACGGACAAGGGTTGGGAGGGGAACATGTGTCTAGTGATGGCATCTTAATGGATGTGGTGGAAATGGCAGCTGATGATATTCTGGATGTGGATGCTGGTGTGATGGTAGATAGACAAGGAGAACCCTATTGCTAATGCTTGAGGGAAGACCGGGTTTGATGCCAGGTCCCGTGCTGAACCCACGCTTGACCTGGAACCAGGAGTTCCCTTCTCCACTGATGCTGTCACTTTGCCAATAACCAGGGGTCCCTGGCTCCGTTGCCTTCTTCATGATTCCACTCATGGCTTCCTCCAACCAGAAGCCCCTGGATCCACTGCCAGCCTCGGGTGTCACTGCTGCCTCACCAAGAGTCCAGCTGTGACAGCCGTCCTCCGAGATTTAACCTGGCTGGAACCGCCATCTTGAAAGGTCTGTTGCTGCTTCCTCCAAACACGAGGAGGCTGCTGCCATTCTGGGCACAATTCACTCTTGCTGCCAGGTTGGTGCTGCCAATTCACCTTCTGAAAAAGAAAAACAAACAACAAAAGAAAAGGAAAAGAGCAAAAGTCAAAAGAAAAAAAAGGGAGGAGACAGGCGTGAAAGAGCCCACAGGTAACTCCACTTTATGTTTATTCTTAAGGAACTGATAGTTTGCAGTAAACTAACCATTAACCTGTTTGAACAAAAGGTTTACAGCTTATCCAGTTTTACTTGGATCATTGCAATAAATACAGGATAATATGTGGGCTGTACAGATTCAGTTCGCTGACTGTTTAGTGACCACACCTGGTAGTCAACAACACAAACATAACACAACAAATACTCATGTCCCTCCTTGGTCAATCTGGCTACTGTTTCTAATATGCTTGAGTAGATAGGGATGATACTTACTGGAGTTTAGAAAAATGTTGTGCCTTCTTCTGAAAACATATAAGATTCTTTGGGGGCTAGATAGAGTTGTTTCCCCTTGTTGGAGAGTCTTGGACCAGAGAGCATTGTCTTAGAATAAGTGGTTGCCCATTTAAGGATTTTTTTTTCCCAGAGAGCAGTGAATCTGTGGAATCCCTTACTGCAGAGGGCTTCTGAGGCTGGGGCATTAAGTATATTCAAGGCTGATTCGGACAGATTTTTATTCCCCCGTGGATCATGGGGATTGATTGGTTGATTGATTTGATTTATTGTCATGTGTACCCAAGTACAGTGGAAAGCTTTGTTTGCAAGCAGTGCAGACAGATCATAGTAAGCAAGGACATACAGATCATGGGCAGTCTTGGGCAGAGTAAGGCATACAGGTTACACTGCACAGGACGTATGCTCGGCAAGATCATCATTAGAAGATCAGCATTATTTGAAGTTGGAGAGCCCATTCATCAATCTAATAATGGCAGGGGACAAGGCTGTTCCTGAACCTGTTGGTACATGTGTTCAAGGTTCTGTCTCTTCTACCTGATGGAAGAGGTTAAAAGAGAGTGTTACCAGGGTGTGATGGGTCTTTGATGACATTGGCAACCTTTCCATGGCAATGAGACATGTAAATGGAATCCATGGATGGGAGGTTGGCTTCCATGATGGTCTGGGCTGTGCACACAACCTTCTCCCGTTTCTTATGGTCCTGGGCAGTGCAGTTGCCATATCAGGTTGTTATGCACCAGGATAGTATGCTTTCTCTGGTGCATCTGTAAAAGTTTGTGCGGGTCCTTATGGGCTTGCCAAGGTTCCTGAGCTGCCTGAGGAAGAAGAGGTGTTGTTGTGCCACCTTGACCATTGCATCTACACAGGAAGTGCAGGACAGGTTGTCGGTTATCGCCACTCCTAGGAAAAGGCAAGGAAGTGGAGTTGAGGATTATCAGATCATCCTCACCAGAAGAGCAGACGCGATGGGGTTTAAAATGGTTTACTTCTGCCCCCAGCGTTTTATAGTCTCCTGCATATAATGCGCTGAAGAGGGGTTCTGGAAAGTGCAATTAAAGCAGAGGGAGTCTTCTAGGTTTGATGTCCTAAAATGAAATTAGATTAGATTAGATTACTTACAGTGTGGAAACAGGCCCCTTGGCCCAACAAGTCCACACCGCCCCGCCGAAGCGCAACCCACCCATACCCCTACATTTACCCTTTACCTAACACTACGGGCAATTTAGCATGGCCAATTCACCTGGCCTGCACATCTTTGGACTGTGGGAGGAAACCGGAGCACCCGGAGGAAACCCACGCAGACACGGGGAGAACGTGCAAACTCCACACAGTCAGTCGCCTGAGGTGGGAATTGAACCAGGGTCTCTGGAGCTGTGAGGCAGCAGTGCTAACCACTGCACCACCGTGCAAATTGTTAATTGTTCTTTGCGTGCCCAAGGTCTGGTAGCCCCTGCCATGCTGACAGTCTCTAACATGAGTGCAGAAGACTCATCTGTGGCTGCTTCTACTGGAGACAGTCAGCGCGCTGGCAGAGAGGATCCAGCTGAAGGGTCACTGGACTCAAAACATGGACTCTGTTTCTCTCTCCACAGACGCTGCCGGACTACTGAGTTTCTGCAGCACTTCCTGCTATTGTCCCCTTGTTGTAGACAGGAATTCCAAGGGTTGAGTAGTGCTCCTGACAGCATGAGGCTTGTCTTCAGCCTTGACCTCAGTGTGGGCCCAGCCTCCAACAGCTGTCTGACTGCGACAGCCTCCTGCTTGGCTGTGAGGTACTCAACACCCACTGAGGTGAGTATGTCTGTGCTGGGTGTGGCAGTGAGGGCCATCTCCTCATCCTCAGCGGGTGTCAGGGTTTGTAAGTCAGCCACTCCTCTACCTGGCTTCACCCTTATCCTGTGCAGTGAGTCCATTTCTCGTGTCGGTAGAGGGGGGGGGGGGGGGGGGGGGGGGGGGGCGAGCGTGAGCCTCCCACCTCAGTGACTTCCTTCTTTGGCTGGCATTCCTCTGATCCAATACGTCTTTTCTACATGTCCACTTGCATTGGCATTGCCACCTGCCACCAAGTAGGTGGTCGTGGCATGGTGGTAATGTCACAGGGTTGACAACCTAGAACCCCCTAATATTCTGTGGACATGGCTTCAAATCCCATCATGGCAGATAGTGGAATTTGAATTCAACAAAAATCTGCAAATGAAAGCTAATCTCATGGTGACCATGTCATCAATTGTTGTAAAATCGTGCGGTTCACTAAGAGAAGGAAATATACCAGTCTGACCGGCTGTGTGTGTGGCTGCTAACCAACAGAAATATGATTGACTTTTAACTACCCTCTGAGTGATAAGGGATAGGCTACAAATGCTGGCCCAGCTAATAATGCCCACATCCCATCAACAAGATGTTTGTAGTCTACACGCAGGCATTCTTCATCTGACTGGCTTTTCACATTGCTGGCTGAATTCTTCTTCCGTGTTGAGACACATTGTCCATTTTGAATTTGGGAACTGAGACTTAGCTTGTCAGTGTGGGGGGCGGTCATTGATCTGTTTGTAGCCATTTGGAATGAGATGGGCAGTTGGATTCCAAGGCTGCCAACCTGTGATGCCATCCACTCTGACCCCCCCCCCCCCCCCCCCATTATGGGCTTCCTCAGACAGAATCATGGAGTCACTGGATATTATTGTGCCGAAGGAAACCATCAGGCTTTCCCCGGTTCCATAACCCAGTGCCAATCTCCTGTCTTTTCCCCATATTTCTGCACCCCCGTTTCTACCCAAATAATCATCCAATGCCCCTCTTCAATTGTACCTGCCTCCACCACATTTCCAGGCTCTGCATTCCATCCCCTAACTACTCACTAGGAAAACATTTTTTCACCCGCCATCTTTGCTTCATTTGCGCAGCCATTTTAAATCTAATGCCCTCTAGTCCTTGTTCCTTTTGCGAGTAGGAACAGCTTCTCCCTATCTACTGGTCTGCACATGATTTTAAAAACCACCATCAGATCTCCTTTCAGCCTTCTTCTGTCCAAAGAGAACAGCCCCAATGTCTTCAACCCACCCCCATAGCAGAGGTTTCTCATTCCCGAACCATTATATTGAATAATAGGGAGGCCAGTGTCTCCTTACTCTTGGTTTAGTGTGCGAGCTGGAGGTAGACTGAATGTGATTGCTGAACCATGAACATGTCCTCTGTCTGGTGTTCAATATCAGCCTCGTGCCTCTCAATTCCTCCCTGAAGGCTGTAGACTCGAGGGAGCTGCTTGGAATGCTCATCTGCCTTCTCAATCCTCAGTGACTTGGAAAGGAGTTCCTGTGCTGGGAGATGAGATGCAGCCCCTTTCAGGATACAGTCAGAGAAAGAAATCCAGTTCAGCAGAGCAGGAAGAGCTTTACCCACCATCTCGAGTTGGTGGGAGCTGTTGAGACCACTATCTTACTGCCCATTCCCTCAGGAGAATGGTCAAGACCCTCACCATCAAATGGCTGCCAGCCATGTGGCTGCATTGAGCCAACTCCCACTTTCAGGCATGCTGGGGGGAGCAAACTCACCAACAGTAAATTCTACTCAGAAGATCAGGAATTATGGAATCCATTGAAAGAGAACATTCGACTCAACGAGTTCTCGATGACCCTCTGAAGAGCATTCCACCCACACCCAGTTTCCTCCTCGATCACCCCACATTTTTAACCACAGCCTGGTTAAACCTGCACAACCCTGGACACTATGGTACAATTTATCATTGCCAATCCACTTAACCTGCCCATCTTTGGCTTGTGGGAGGAAACCAACACAGACATGGGGAGATCATGCAGACTGCATATAGACTGTCCCTGGCATTGTGAGGCAGCAGTGCTAACCACTGAACAACTGTGCCACACAAAGGAGTAGGCTCACGATTCATTCCAGATTCTTATCTTAGCTCCGTTTTCTTGCTTTTCTATTTCCTTTGATAACTTCAATGACAGCCTATGACTCTTCACATCCTACTGGTCTTCCAGAGCCCCACAGTCCTTTGGAGAAGGGAGCTACAGATTTTGTCCTTCCTTTGATGTGTTTCCTGGCTCCTCTGCTGAATGGTCTAACTCTGATTTTAAGGCTGTGCCTCACTTGTACCGGATTTTCCCACCACAGGGAACACTTTCTCCTTCCCTCTCCTATCAAATTCTTGGTACATTTAAAACTGCAGCCTGCTTTGCTCTTCCTTTTTAATTTTCTCGAATCTCCTCATCTCCTTCCAGCAGTGAATCTATGGGAGGAGTATGGTAGCAACAGAAATAGATGTTACACAGTCATAGAGATGAACAGCATGGAAGCAGACTCTTCGGTCCAACTCGTCCATGTTAACCAGATATCCTAACCCAATCTAGTCCCATTTGCCAGCACTTGGCTCCTATCCCTCTAAACCCTCCCTATTCTTATGCCCATGCAGATGCCTTTTAAATGCTGTCATTGTACCAGGCTCCACTACTTCCCCTGGCAGCTCATTCCATACACGCACCACCCTCTGTGTGAAAAAGTTGCCCCTTAATTCCCTTTTATATCTTTCCCCTCTCAACCTAAACCTATGCTCTCTAGTTCTGGACTCCCCCATCCCAGGGAAAAGACCTTGTCTATTTACCCGATCCATGCCCCTCATGATTTTATAAACCTCTATAAGGTCACCCCTCAGCTTCCGACGCTCCAGGGAAAACAGCCCCAGCCTATTCAGCCTCTCTCTATAGCTCAAATCCTCCAACCCTGGCAACATCCTTGTAAATCTTTTTTTCTCACATATGTGCATGCAATTGTTCTCCACATGAGTTGAGTAGAATGACTCAATTTTTTCCCCTTGATGCCCAGTTTTCAACAAATTTCAGAGTTAATTTATACAGGAGGCAAAACCTGCCTGACTACCTTCTTTCCCACTCAAGACAGCAAAATCCCCAATTTCCACCTACTAACGGTTACCAACACAGCACAGACTGGAATTTCAAACTGTTACAGACACATATGACCCCCACAACCCCCAGACTGTGATCCCACTGGGTACAAATGGCTGGGCTGATGGTGAGCTTCCATTAGACTGCTTATTACCATGGTAACACAACCTTTGATGAAGCAGTACTCCCGAGATCGCAATTTAATTTGGAATCAGACAGCACCGCCGTTCCCTGAAAGCAGGTCAGCGCTGAAATATTTAGTATTACTTTACCTCGCCTTTGCATTTCAATTTTATCTTATTCCGCTCAGGTTCTCCTGAGGATTTCATAAATGAAACAGATTCATCTAGCATGTTAAAAGGCACTAAAAGGAAAAATTTAAATTCCTCCTCAAATGTAAATGAGCAAAATTGATTTAATCTTCTATTTCCACTCAAGTAGATTGTTGCGCAGACCCTGGCAAAATGTTCCCAAAGCTCACTCTCTTAGAAATGAAGTTCCAACCCATCTGAGAGGGAAGAGAAGATTCTCTGTAGAAGCCAACACAGCCATTTTGGGAAAGCTGACAGAATTCCAGTAGTAGGCAGGCAGAGGGCTGGAATAACACAGCAAGCCAGGCAGCATCAGGATGTGGAGAAGTCGACATTTTGGTGCAAGCCTTCTTCAGGACTGATCCCAGTAGCCAGCAGCTGACAACATATTCTACTCTACAACCGGGTACTGACAGCTCAGTCACACAGCGATAATCAGCACTGAAGAAGAATCTTACAGGAGTCAAAACATTAGCTTTGTTTCTCTCTTCACAGACCTGTTTGGTTCAGGTTTCCAGCATCCACAGCAGATTGCCTTGATTTAAGTATGTTGGGCCGTTTGACATGAGCAATATCACTATAGCAGATCGAGAGAGCTGTGTTGAACCTGACTCTTTATAATAGGGCATTCTGAAGTGAGATAGTCTCTGCACGTAATCCAGGCCTTAACAGATTTTGGAAGTCCCGGCTGGGTACAGAGGAACCTGAGAGGTAACTACTTCAGCGCTGAAAATGTGTTGCTGGAAAAGCGCAGCAGGTCAGGCAGCATCCAAGGAACAGGAGAATCGACGTTTCGGGCATAAGCCCTTCTTCAGGACTGATTCCAGTAGCCAGCAGCTGACAACACATTCTACTCTACAACCGGGTACTGACAGCTCAGTCACACAGCGATGATCAACACTGAAGAAGAATCTTACAGGAGTCAAAACATTAGCTTTGTTTCTCTCTTCACAGACCTGTTTGGTTCAGGTTTCCAGCATCCACAGCATTTTGCCTTTATTTAAGTATGTTGGGCCGTTTGACATGAGCAATATCACTATAGCAGATCACTTTCTCCGCAATATCACTTTAGCAGATCGAGAGAGCTGTGTTGAACCTGACTCTTTATATTAAGGCATTCTGAAGTGAGATAGTCTCTGCACCTAATCCAGGCCTTAACGGATTTTGGAAGTCCCTGAAGAAGGACTTATGCCCGAAACGTCGATTCTCCTGTTCCTTGGATGCTGCCTGACCTGCTGCGCTTTTCCAGCAACACATTTTCAGCTCTGATCTCCAGCATCTGCAGTCCTCACTTTCTCCTCCAGGTAACTACTTCACTATTGTTAAGAATTTCTTTGTTTTGGGATGGTTGAAAATGTTGGCTGAGATAACAATGCCTAAACTAGTTGTCTTGAATTACAAAGAGCTGAGTTCTCTCCAGCACTTCAGAAATGTTTAAGATTCAGTTACACCAGTGTGAATCTGGAGTCACATACAACAACCAAGAAGGATAAATATGAGTAACTCAAGTAAAACCAAAATATTGCGGATGCTGAAGATCTGAAGTGAAAACAGAAAGCGCTGGAGAAACTCAGCAAGTCTGTGGAGAGAGAAACAGAGTTTACATATCAATTCAATATAACAATTGTTTGGAATAAGAGACAATCAAAATTAACTCACGAACCTTCATCTCATAATCAATATCCCTTTTATCACATTTATTTCTTGCACCCTCATCCTAATCAGCACAAGCTGAAAAGCTTTGACTTCTTGTCATCTTGAAGCAGTTTAACCTTGTTTTATTGTTCTCTAACTGTGGGCAACACCTCTGTTATTGGAAAAATGTTGAAGTGAATTGGAAAGGACATTATAGCAGAGCATTTAGAAATATGTGACATAATAAAGCAGAGTTCAATTTTTTTATAAAACGAGACAAAGCAGCAGGCAGAACAAGGCTGGAATATTGTGAACAAATCTGGTCCTTTTATCTCAGCAAAGCTATAAGAGCTTTGGAGGCAGTTTGCAGAAGGTTCTCTTGGCTGACATCAAGTTTGAACGGACTGTTTTATGAGAGGTTGAGTAGATTGGAATATAGAAGAATGGGAGACAATTGTTTAACCATACAAGATTCTTCGGAATTTGACAGGGTAGGTATGGAGAGGTTATGGGAGAGTCTAGGACTAGAGGGCACAATCTCAGAATAAGGGATCGCTCATTTAAGACAAAGATTAGGAAGAATTTATTTTAGAGAAGCATCTATGAGAATTTACCACATAGGGCTGTTGATACTGTATCATTTGGTTGAGCTAGACAGATTTTTAATGAATGAAGATCTGGGGAAAAGACAGAAAGCAGAGTTGAGGATGATTAGTTCAGCTATGATCTCCTTGAATGATGCAGCAGATTTGAACATGGAACATAGAACATTACAGCGCAGTACAGGCCCTTCAGCCCTCGATGTTACGCCGACCTGTCATACCAATCTGAAACCCATCTAACCTATACTATTCCATGTACGTCCATATGCTTGTCCAATGACGACTTAAATGTACTTAATTTGATGGGCTGAATGGCTCATTTTTTGTCCTACATCTTATGGTCTTATGGATAATTCTCCATCTCTACTTGAAATAATGCCATGGATTTTGTACGTTCACCTGAGAAAGCAGATAGGGCCTTGGTGCAATGTCTCTTCTGAAAGAGAATGCCTCTGACACTTTCCTGCACAGGAGTGTCAGCCTGGGTTAGGTGCCCAAGTCCCTGGAACTGGGGCTTCTGTACAAAGCCTTCTTAATCAGAGGAAGGTGAGAACTAACAGTCTTAAAATGTCCTGAGAGGGGACATTAGCATTGACATACAGAGGGAGTTGGTTTACAGATCCCTGAAAGTGGCAACACAGGTGGATAAGGTGGACAAGAAGGCATACACTTGACTACATCAATCAGGGCAACCAATATGAAAGTTAGCAAGCTATGTTACAGCTGTATGAAACTTTAGTTAGGTCACATTTGGAATGTTGCAGCTCTGGTCACCATACTCCAAGAAGGAGGTGGAGAATGTGCAGAGAAGGTTTACCTGGATGTTGCATGGTCTGGAGAGTCTTAGCTATGAGGAGAGGTTGGATAAACTCGGATTGTTTTCACTGGAAAGACAAAGGCTGAGGGGATGACCTGATCGAGGTCTACAAAATTGTGAGAGGCACAGATAGGGTGGAAGGTCAGAGGCTTTTCCCAGGGTGGAAAGGTCAACCAAAAAAAGGCATAGTTTCAAGGTGAGAGGGGAATGTTTAGGGGAGAGATGCGGGGAAATTGTTCACCCAGATGGTGGTGGCTGCCTGGAATGCACTGCCAGTGGAGGTGGTGGAAGCAGGCATATTAACAATGTTTAACAATGTATCTTGATAGACAAATGAATGGCAGGTGAACAGAGGGACAGAGACCGCACATGGGCAATAAATAGCCAATCTAAATAAGGATTAAGAATCCATGCAACCTTGGTGGGCCAAAGGGCCTGTTCCTGTGCTGTATTGAATGGAATGCTGCATTTAGCTCAATGCATCTGTTGCAAGGCTGAAGATCACCATCCTTGAAATAATCTCCAGGCATAAGTTAAAGTAGAAATATTGCTGCCTCACGTGGTACAATTAACTGAAAACAGAAGAAGGAGCAGACAATAGAGCACAGCGAGAGCAACTGAAAGTCCTCTGAAGCTAGCTTGACTGTAATGACTGATTCTTGAATGAGCTCCTCTTTTATGCTCATGTGAACCATCTAGAAGGACGATGGCAGCAGATATATGGAAACATCATCGCCTTCAAGTTCCCCTCCAAGCCACTTACCATCTGACTTGGAAATATATCACCGTTCTTTCACTGCTGCTGGGTCCAAATCCTGGAATTTCCTCCTTAATGGCATTGTGGGTCAACCCACAGCAGGTGGACTGTAGCAGCTCAAGAAGGCAGCTCACCACCACTTTCTCAAGGACAAGTAGGGATGGGCTATCAATGCTATCCAGCAAGTGACACTCAAGTCCCACAAATGAATAAAAAAATGCTTCACCCCAACTTTTGTATGCACACTACCCTCACAATGTCAGATAAAAGGCTTATTCCAGCCTTGACATTTACAAATATACATCAAACATCCAGACAATCTCCAGATTATAAATGGCCCAATCAAATATTGTTTCTCAAATACTCCTTATAAGTGACATTGCTGCGGGAACATGGGTTCACAATGCTTAAGATTGCTTCAAAGAAAATACAGAGAATGCTGGAGAAACTCAATCACTTGAGCAGCACCAGTGGCGAGAGAGAAACAGAATCAACCTTTCGAGTCTATTCTTACTCTGCTTGAGAACCTAAAGGTATTGAAAATTGTTTTTATATTTTTGACAGAGACTAAGGAGGGGCAAAACACACAGACGGTGAAGAAACCAAGAGCAAAAGACAAAAGGGTTACTACTCGTGGAAAAAGAGCAAAAAGAAAAACAGATGCAAAATAGACATACACTATATATGAAAGGGAGAGAATTTGCTTTGGATACTGTTTGGGGGGTGGGGGTGGGGGTGGGGGTGGGGATGACCTTTCAGGGGCTCTGAGGCTCAGAGAGAAAGGCTGCTGTCAGACAGAGCGATACTGATAGGTGACTCAATTGTCAGGGGGACCGAAAGGAGGCTCTGTGGCCGCAGAAGAGACACCAAGGTGGTGTGTTGCCTCTCAGGTGCCAGAGTCAAGGATATCTCTTAGTGGTTGCAGGACATTCTGAAGGAGGAGGGTATACAGGCAGAGGTCATTTTGCACGTGGATACAAATGGCGTAGGGAGACAAAGGGATGGGGTCCGGCGAAATGAGTAGAGCGAGTTAGGTAAAAAGTTAAAAAGAATGATCACAAGGGTAATGATCTCCAGATTACTCCCAGTGCCACCTGCCAGTGAGGATAGAAATAGAAAGACAGGCCAGATGAATACATGACTGAGGGGCTAGTGTAGGTGGCAGGGTATTCAGCTCTTGGGTCATTGGGATCTCTTCTGAGGTAACCTGTAGAAGAGGGACAGGTTGCGCTTGAACAGGAGGGGGAACCAATATTCTTGCGGGGAGATTTACTAGTGTTACCCAGAAGGGTTTAAATTAGTTTGGCAGGAGGGTGGGAATCTGAATAAGAGAAGGGCCATCAAGAAGTCAGAGGAAAATACATTAGCCGTCAAGAGCAAGTTTACTATTCAGGACAGACAGGGGCACAGTAAAGGGAGGGAAAAGACATTTGGTTTAGAGTGCATTTATTTTTTATGCAAAAGGTCTGATTGGTAAGGCAGATATGAGTTCAGAGCATGGATTGGCTCTGGGGCTTGGGATAGTGGTAGGAAGCAGAGGGTGATGGTTGAAGGTTGTTTCTTAGACTGGTAGCTTGTGTCGAGTGGCGGAGTTAGGCGTGGCCGCGTTCCGCCACCACGCCTAACTCCGCCCCCCGGCCGCGTTCCGTCACCACGCCTAACTCCGCCCCCCGGCCGCGTTCCGCCACCACGCCTAACTCCGCCCCCCGGCCGCGTTCCGCCACCACGCCTAACTCCGCCCCCCGGCCGCGTTCCGTCACCACGCCTAACTCCGCCCCCCGGCCGCGTTCCGTCACCACGCCTAACTCCGCCCCCCGCCGCGTTCCGCCACCACGCCTAACTCCGCCCCCCGGCCGCGTTCCGCCACCACGCCTAACCCCGCCCCCCGGCCGCGTTCCGCCACCACGCCTAACCCCGCCCCCCGGCCGAGTTCCGTCACTGCGCCTAACCCCGCCCCCCCGCCGGTCTCCATCACCATGTCCAACTCCGCCCCCAAGCCGACCTCTGTCCCCGCCCCCAGGCCTAACCCCGCCCCCACATCCAGCTCCAGTCCCACACCAGGTCCTAGCTCCCCGCCCTGCCGTGTTTTCACCATCCCTCCAGACTTGCCCCTCTCTGAGGATGAAAGATCAGTCCTCAGGAGGGGTCTCACCTTCGTTCCCACACGTTCTCGGGTCAATGAATTCAATACACGGAGTGACACCGAACAATTCTTCCGCCGCCTTCGCCTCCGCGCCTTCTTCTTCAATCAAGACTCTCGCCCACCCTCTGACGACCCCTTCTCCCACCTCCAACACACCCCGTCCACCTGGACACCCCGTGCTGGCCTCCTACCTGCCCTCGACCTCTTCATAGCAAACTGCCGCCGCGATATTAACCGCTACCTGAACTCCCCCACCCCTCCCACCCACTCCAACCTCTCACCCTCGGAACGCACAGCCCTCCACTCCCTCCGTTCCAACCCCAACCTCACCATCAAACCAGCTGACAAGGGAGGCGCAGTAGTAGTTTGGCGCACTGACCTTTACACCGCTGAGGCCAAACGCCAGCTCGCAGATACCTCCTCCTACTGCCCCCTTGACCATGACCCCACCCCCCACCACCAAACCATCATCTCCCAGACCGTCCATAACCTCATCACCTCAGGGGACCTCCCATCCACCGCCTCCAACTTCATAGTCCCACAACCCCGCACCGCCCGCTTCTACCTCCTGCCCAAAATCCACAAACCTGACTGCCCCGGACGACCCATTGTCTCCGCCTGCTCCTGCCCAACCGAACTCATCTCCTCCTACCTCGACACGGTCCTGTCCCCATTAGTCCAAGAACTCCCCACCTACGTTCGTGACACCACCCACGCCCTCCACCTCCTCCAGGATTTCCGCTTCCCCGGTCCCCAACGCCTCATCTTCACCATGGACATCCAGTCCCTGTACACCTCCATCCCCCATCACGAAGGACTCAAAGCACTCCACTTCTTCCTTTCCCGCCGTACCACCCAGTACCCTTCCACCGACACCCTCCTTCGACTGACCGAACTGGTCCTCACCCTGAACAACTTTTCTTTCCAATCCTCCCACTTTCTCCAAACAAAAGGAGTAGCCATGGGCACCCGCATGGGCCCCAGCTATGCCTGCCTCTTCGTAGGGTATGTGGAACAATCCATCTTCCGCAACTACACTGGCCCCACCCCCCATCTTTTTCTTCGCTACATTGATGACTGTATCGGCGCTACCTCGTGCTCCCACGAGGAGGTTGAACAGTTCATCCACTACACTAACACCTTCCACCCCGACCTCAAATTCACCTGGACAGTCTCGGACTCCTCCCTCCCCTTCCTAGACCTTTCTGTTTCTATCTCAGGCGACCGAATCAACACGGACATCTACTACAAACCAACCGACTCCCACAGCTACCTGGACTACACCTCCTCCCATCCTGCCCCCTGTAATAACGCCATCCCATTCTCCCAATTCCTTCGTCTCCGCCACATCTGCTCCCAGGAGGACCAGTTCAAAATACGTACAACACAGATGGCCTCCTTCTTCAAGGACCGCAATTTCCCCCCCGACGTGGTCGACGGTGCCCTCCACCACATCTCCTCCACTTCCCGCTCCTCCGCCCTTGAGCCCCACCCCTCCAACCGCCACCAGGACAGAACCCCACTGGTCCTCACCTACCACCCCACCAATCTCCATGTACAGCGCATCATCCGCCGTCACTTCCGCCACCTCCAAACAGACCCCAGCACCAAGGATATATTTCCCTCCCCTCCCCTATCAGCTTTCCGTAGAGACCACTCCCTCCGCGACTCCCTTGTCAGATCCACACCCCCCACCGACCCAACCTCCACTCCCGGCACCTTCCCTTGCAACCGCAGGAGGTGCAACACTTGCGCCCACACCTCCCTTCTCTCCAAGGCCCCAAGGGAAACTTCCATATCCGCCACAGATTCACCTGCACCTCCACCCACATCATCTACTGCATCCGCTGCAGCCGGTGTGGCCTCCTCTATATTGGGGAGACAGGCCGCCTACTTGCGGAGCGATTCAGAGAGCACCTCTGGGCCACCCGGACGAACCAACCCAACCAACCTGTGGCACAGCATTTCAACTCCCCCTCCCACTCCACCGAGGATATGCAGGTCATTGGACTCATCCACCGCCAAACCACAACAACCCGACTGGGAACCCTCCAACCGCAGGGGATGAACTTGGACTTCACCAGTTTCTTCATCCCCCCTCCCCCCACCTTGTCTCAGCAGGAATCCCTCCAGCCCGGCACCGCCTTCCTGACCTGCAGTCTTCTTCTTGACCTCTCCGCCTCCATCCTACCTATCACCCTCACCTTGACCTCTTTCCACCTACCACATTTCCAACTCCCCTCCTCCAAGTCCCTCCTCCCTACCTTTTATCTTCTCCTGCTGAACACTCTCTGCTCATTCCTGAAGAAGGGCCTGTGCCCGAAACGTCGAATCTCCTGTTCCCTGGATGCTGCCTGACCTGCTGTGCTGTTCCAGCAATAAAGTTTCAACTCTAGTGGTGTGCCACAGGGTTTAGTGCTGGGACTTTTGTTATTTGTTATTCACATAAATGATCTGGATGTGAATGTACAAGGCATGATTAGTAAGTTTACGGATGATACAAAATTAGGAAGTATTGTTGATAGTGAGGATGGTTATCAAACATTACAGAGGAATGATGATTGGAAGATTGGTCCCAGATGATTGGAAGATCGCTGTTGTAACCCCATTGTTCAAGAAAGGATCAAGACAAAAGATGGAAAATTATAGGCCAATTAGCCTAACCTCGGTTGTTGGTAAAATTCTAGAATCCATCGTTAAGGATGAGGTTTCTAAATTCTTGGAAGAGCAGGGTCGGATTAGTACAAGTCAACATGGGTTTAGTAAGGGGAGGTCGTGCCTGAAAAACCTATTAGAATTTTTTGAAGAGGTAACAAGTAGGTTAGACCAGGGAAATCCAGTGGATATGGTCTATCTAGACTTCCAAAAGGCCTTTGATAAGTTGCCACACGGGAGACAGCTGAGTAAGGTGAGGGCCCATGGTGTTCGAGGTGAGCTACTGGCATGGATTGGGGATTGGCTGTCTGACAGAAGGCAGAGAGTTGGGATAAGAGGTTCTTTTTCGGAATGGCAGCCGGTGACAAGCGGTGTCCCACAGGGTTCAGTATTGGGGCCGCAGCTGTTCGCATTATATATTAATGATCTGGATGAAGGGACTGGGGGCATTCTAGCGAAGTTTGCTGATGATACGAAGTTAGGTGGACAGGCAGGTAGTACTGAGGAAGTGGGGAGGCTACAGAAGAATCTAGACAGTTTGGAAGAGTGGTCCAGGAAATGGCTGATGGAATTCAATGTGAGCAAATGCGAGGTCTTGCACTTTGGAAAAAAGAATACAAGCATGGACTAGTTTCTAAATGGTGAGAAAATTCATAAAGCCAAAGTACAAAGGGATCTGGGAGTGCTAGTTGAGGATTCTCTAATGGTAAACATGCAGGTTGAGTCCGTGATTAAGAAAGCAAATGCTTGTCATTTATCTCAAGAGGGTTGGAATATAAAAGCAGCAATGTGCTACTGAGACTTTATAAAGCTCTGGTTAGGCCCCATTTGGAGTATTGTGTTCAGTTTTGGTCCCCACACCTCAGGAAGGACATACTGGCACTGGAGCGTGTCCAGCGGAGATTCATACGGATGATCCCTGGAATGGTAAGTCTAACATACGAGGAACGGCTGAGGATCCTGGGATTGTACTCATTGGAGTTTAGAAGGTTAAGGGGAGATCTAATAGAAACTTACAAGATAATACATGGTTTGGAAAGGGTGGACGCTGGGAAATTGTTTCCATTAGGCGAGGAGACTAGGACCCGTGGGCACAGCCTTAGAATTAGAGGGGGTCAATTCAGAACAGAAATGCGGAGACATTTCTTCAGCCAGAGAGTGGTGGGTCTGTGGAATTCATTGCTGCGGAGTGCAGTGGAGGCCGGGACGCTAAATGTCTTCAAGCCAGAGATTGATAAATTCTTGATGTCACAAGGAATTAAGGGCTACGGGGAGAATGCGGGTAAGTGGAGTTGAAATGCCCATCAGCCATGATTGAATGGTGGAGTGGACTCGATGGGCTGAATGGGCATACTTCCACTCCTATGTCTTATGGTCTTATGGTCTAATAGGAATCTTGATCAGATGAGGAAGTGAGCTGAGGATTGGTTAATGTAATTCAGTACACTAAATGTGAGGTGTTGCACTTTGGGAAGTCAAACCAAGTTGGACTTGTACAGTAAATGGTAATGTCCTGAGGAATGTTGTGGAACAGAGGGACCGAGGAGTACAAGTACATAGTTCTTTGAAAGCAGGTAGACAGGGTGGTGAAGAAGGCATTTAGCATGCTGGCCATCGTCAGCTTAGGCATTGAGTATAGGAGTTGGGACGTTATGTTACAGTTGTGTAAGTTCAAAGTTTGGGAGAAGATTTGTAGCTCGGGTACTCGTTGTTGTGGTTCTGTTCGCCGAGCTGGGAATTTGTGTTGGAGACATTTCGTCCCCTGTCTAGGTGACATCCTCAGTGCTTGGGAGCCTCCTGTGAAGCGCTTCTGTGATGTTTCCTCTGGCATTTGTAGTGATTTGTATCTGCCGCTTCCGGTTGTCAGTTCCAGCTGTCCGCTGCAGTGGCCGGTATATTGGGTCCAGGTCGATGTGCTTATTGATTGAATCTGTGGATGAGTGCCATGCCTCTAAGAATTCCCTGGCTGTTCTCTGTTTGGCTTGTCCTATAATAGTAGTATAATCAATAAGCACATTGACCTGGACCCAATATACCGGTCACTGCAGCAGACAGCTGGAACTGACAACCGGAAGCGGCAGATACAAATCACTACAAATGCCAGAGGAAACATCACAGATGCGCTTCACAGGAGGCTTCCAAGCACTGAGGATGTCACCTAGACAGGGGACGAAACGTCTGCAACACAAATTCCCAGCTCGGCGATCAGAACCACAACAGTTGTGTAAGTCATTGGTGAGGCCACACTTGGATTACTGTGTACAGTTTTGGTCACACTGTCTTAGGAAAGACATAGTTAAAGTAGAAAGAGTGCAAAGAAGATTTACGGGGATGTTGCCAGGATTGGTAGGCCTGAGTTGTAGGGAGTGGTTAGCCAGGATAGGACTTCATAACTTGAAACATAGGAGAACGATGGGTGACCTTATTGAGGTGTATAAAATCATGAGCGGCATTGATAGGATGAATGCATGTAGTCTTTTTCCCAGGATGGGGAATTGAATACTAGAGGGAATAGGTTAAAGGTGAGAGGGGAAAGATTTAGGAAGGACCTGAAGGGCAACATCTTCACACAGAGAGTGGTGTGTAATTGGAATGGACTGCCAGAGAAAGTAAATGAGGGTGGTACAATAGCAACATTTAAAAACATTTGGATAGGTACATGGATGGGAAGAGTTTAGAAGGATATGGACCAAATGCAGGCAATTGGAACTAGCTGAGTGGGCACTATGATTGGCACGGACCAGTTTGGCGAAAGGGAGGACTGCAGATTCTGGAGATTAGAGTCGAGAGTGTGTTGCTGGAAAAGCACAGCAGGTCAGGCAACATCTGAGGAGCAGGGAATGTTGATTTTCCTGCTCCTCGGATGCTGACTGACCTGCTGTGCTTTTCCAGCACCGCACTCATGGACTAGTTTGGGCTGAAGGGCCTGTTTCCATGCTGTATTACTCTATGACTCTAATTATTCTGCCCACTGAGAACAAAGTAAACAAGAAAATGCTGGAGTGGGATTGTTGTGGGGTGGGGGTGTCTATTGATTGTAAGAAAAATGGAGAGTAGACATTATGTGGTCACTTACTGAAGTTATTGAATTCAATATCGGGAACTTGAGGATGTAGAGTGCTTAAGCAAAAATAAGGTGCTATTCCTTCAGCTTGTGTTATGCTTCATTGGAACATTGTGACAGACCCAGAACAGAAATATTAGCATGGGAGCAAGGTATTTATTGAAATTGCAAGCAATTCGAAGGTCAGGGTCAGACCTATGGACAAAACAGAGGTGTTCCACACAGCGGACACCCAGTCAGCATTTGGTCTCATCAATACAAAGGTGACGACATTGTGAGCAGTGAATTCAGTAGACTAGGTTGAAATAAATACAAATGAAATAATGCAATACCTGGAAGGTTTGCTTCAGGCCTTGGATAGTGAGGAGGGAGGTAAATGGGCAAGTATTACAAGTTCTGCAACTGCATGGGATAAGTGTCAAAGGAGAGTGTTAGGAGTGCTAGGGACAAGCAAGTCATGGAGGAAATGGTCCTGTGGAATGTTGCCAGAGGAGGGGAAGTGAATATGTGTTTGTTGGTGGCATCCTGCTAGAGGTGGCATAAAGCATCTGCAGCATTCTTGTAAGGATAGGCAGGGATAGAGAAGATAACATTACACTTGACACATTGGCTCAATGGTTAACACTGCTGCCTCAGAGAGCCTGAGACCCAGGCTTGATTCCACCCTTAGACAACCATCTGTGTGGAGTTTGCACATTCTCCCTGTGTCAGTGTGGGTTCCTCTGGGTGTTCAGTTTCCTCCCATAGTCCAAAGATGTGCATGTGGATTGGCCATGCTAAATTGCACATAATGTCCAGGGATGTATGGGCTAGATAGATTCATTACATTGAACTATATTGAGCCAGAATACTGTGGAATTGTATTGTGAAAACATATTTCTATTATGCCAATCAGGTTTCTGCTCATGAGAAAGGACTGCTAATTGCTGAATGGGTTTCAGTTTAGATGCAGAATAAGGATCATCAGTAATGAAGATCAGAAGAGATAAAGGATTAGAGATTACAAAGAAACTTCAACACTGAGGAACAGGGGACATTCAGTATGTAAGAAACTTCAAACAAAACACATTAATTGATATTGGGACTGAATGATTCAACCACAAAACAAACTGATTTAACCACTGAGCAAAGGCTAGTGATTTACTTCTTTGAATTCAGGGGTATGAATATTGTCGGCTTGGTCAGCATTTATTATCCATTCCTAACTGCCTTAGAGAAGCTGATGATGAACTGTCTTCTTGTAGTCCATGGGTTGCAGGTATACTAACAGTGCTGGTAGAGAGGGAATTCTTGGATTTCTACCCAATGGCAATGAAGGAATGGTGATATATTTCCAAGTCAGGATGGAGCATGGTTTTGGAGACAAATTTGTGGGTGGTGGTGTTCCCATTATCTGCTGCCAGTTTCTTCACAGATGGAAATGGTCAAGGGTTTAGAAGATGCTGCCCAGGTTGCTTGGTGAATTTCTGCAGTATATGTTGTAGATGGCACACACCGCTGCGACTGAGCATCAACGGCGGAGGAAGTGGATTCTTGTGGATGTAGTGCCAATAAAGCGGGCTGCTTTGTCCTGGATAGTGGCAAGTTTCCTGAGTGTTGTTGGAGCTACACCTATCAGGCGAGTGGGGAGTATTCTATCAGTCTCCTGACGTGTGCCTTGTAGGTGATGGACTGGTTTTGGGGAGTCAGGAAGTGAATTGACTTACCACAGTATTCCTAGCCTTTTACTTGCTCTCGTAGCCACTGTGTTTATGTGGCAAGTCCAGTTGAGTTTCTGGTAACTTCCAAGATGTGGATACTAAGGAATTGAAGGATTGCCATACCATTGCATGTCAAAGGGTGATGGTTAGATTCCCTCTTGTTGGAGATAGTCATTGCCTGCACTTCGAGTCATGGAGTCAGACAGCATGGAAAACAGACCTTTCGGAGCAACCTTCCATGCCGACCATAATCCCAGACTAATCGAATCCCACCAGCCTGTGCTTGGAACATATCCATCCAAACATTTCTCATTCATGTACTTACCTAATGTCTTGTAAAAGTTGCAACTGTACCACATCCAGCACTTCATCTGAAAGTTCATTCCAGACAAGAATGACTCTCTTGTGCAAATAATTTATCCCTCACATCTTTATTAAATCTTTTTCCTCTCACCTTAAAAATATGCCCTCTCGTCTTGAAATCCCCTACCCTAGAGAAAAAGAACACATACCATTCACCCTATCTATACCCCTTATGGTTTTGTAAATCTTTATAAGGTCACTTCTCAACATCCCATGCTCCAGTGAAAAGAGTCCCAGCCTATCCAACCAATATTTATAAATCAAACCTTCCACATCTGGCAATATCTTGGGTAAATCTGTTCTGAACCTTCTCTAGCTCAATAATGTATGATTAGATTAGATTAGATTACTTACAGTGTGGAAACAGGCCCTTCGGCCCAACAAGTCCACACCGACCCGCCATCCACCCATACCCCTACATTTACCACTTACCTAACACTACGGGCAATTTAGCATGGCCAGTTCACCTGACCTGCACTGTGGAAGTAAACCGGAGCACCCGGAGGAAACCCACGCAGACACGGGGAGAATGTGCAAACTCCACACAGTCAGTCGCCTGAATTGAACCCGGGTCTCTGGCGCTGTGAGGCAGCAGTGCTAACCACTGTGCCACCGTGCCGCCCAAAAGTTACTTGCCATTTTTCAACCCAAGCCTGGATATTGTCCAGGTCTTGCTGCATTCAAAAATGGATAACTTCAGTATCTGAGGACTCATAGTTAGTGTTGAACATTGCACAATGATCTGCAAACATCCCCACTTCTGAACTTATGATGGAGGGAGGGTCATTGATAAAGCAGCTAAAGATGGTTGGGCCTGGACACTACTCTGAGGAACTCCTACAGAGATGTCCTGAAGCTGAGATGACCAGCTTTCAACAACCCTTCCTTTGTACATATGTACATGTGTAATATGTACATGGTTGCAATAATACGTGGATTAATAGAAAATAGGATCAGACATTTCAATACTGTCTACTGCAAGAGTCCCCATTAAGGAGGAAGAGAGTGAACCTTCTCAACATGCTGGAACATCCTTTCCTTTTTGTGACACTGTGGATTTGTTCTCAACCTGATTCACATGTCTGATTTGACTAATTTCAACCCTTTATCTTTTTGAAGGAATTCCTCTCTGAATATTACTTGCTCAGTTCAGAGATATTTAATAAAATTTTTAAAAAGCCTGGAAGATTCATCATTGTCTTAAATTATGCATCTTTTAGCAAATACTTCCTTTAGTTATTTATGAAGTATGTGCCAATTAACTTCTTTTTCCTTGCCCGCTGATCCTTAATAAATGGCCACAGCCAGACTGCTGAGATGAACTGGATGGCTGTGATGAAATCCCAGGGCAACAACATTCTCTCTGAAATGTAATATTCAGAGATCACTTGGTACTGCTATTATGCAATTCTGCCCTGTGACAGGGGCAGAGCTTATTGCAAGTTTTTTTAAATTGATCACTCAGGATGGTTGGGAGTCACTGAAGAGGAACTCGAAGGACTCAGATTGGCTCAGGCTGCCGCAGAATCCATTAACGGCTCTTTGAGAAGTTCTAGGAATTAGTAGGCAGCTATGTATCAGAGTGAGGATGTGGGATTCCCTCACCGTTTCAACATATTTTCTTAAAAATGTATCTGTCCACAATTGGTTGGAAGGACCATTGCACAGTTGTAATGGAGACTAAATAGCACCTGCACACAGCAGTACATATCCCACCATCATGATGTTTAGCTTATGTGTTTTGCACTCCTTATGCACTTTATTCTATGTACGATTGTGTAGTTTGTGCTCTCCATGTAGCACCCTTGGTACTGGAGGAATGCTGTCTCATTTTTACTGTATCAGTTGTATATGGTAGAAATGACAAATAAAAAGCTACTCTTACTCTATTCTACACGAGCAGTACCACTGTGCTAAATGATGTTCTTTCAGAACAGAGCTTGCAGTTCAAATTGGGTATCCATGAGGCATTATGTGCCATCAGCAAAGTTGAATTGCACTCAGCCACAACCTATCACTCATGTCATACAATGTTGTGGAAACAAAATTTCCAAGTGAGGAAAAACAAAGTGACAGAGCATGTGATTCAAAGTCATTTTTCAGGCTGGAGGAAGATTTGTAATGGAATTCCCCAGGGGTTGATATTGGGATCTTCCCTTTTCCCATATATATTAATGATCTAGATATTGCTGTGCAGGGGACAATTTCCAAGCTTATAGATAGAACAAAGAACAAGGAAAATTTACAGCCCAGGAACAGGCCCTTCAGCCCTCCAAGCTTGAGCTGATCCAAATCCACTATCTAAACCTATCGCCCAATTCCTAAGCATCTGTATCCCTCTGCTCCCCACCTACTCATGCATTTATCCAGACACACCTTAAATGAATCTACCGTGCCTGCCTCTACTGCCTCTGCTGGCAACACATCCCAGGCACCTACCACCCTCTGTGTAAAGTACTTGTCGCGTATATCCCTCTTAAACTTTTCACCTCTTACCTTGAATGCATGACCTCTCGTTATTGAATCCCACACCCTGGGACGAAGCTTATCTCTATCTATCCTGTCTATACCTTTCATGATTTTGTAAACCTCAATTAGGTCCCCCCTCAATCTCCTTTTTACCTAATGGAAACAATCCTAACTTACTCAACCTCTCTTCATAGCTAGCACCTTCCATACCAGGCAACATCCTCGTAAACCTTCTCTGCACCATCTCCAAACTGTCCACATCTTTTTAGCAATGTGGCGACCAGAACTGTACACAAATTTCTTTATACGGCTGAACCAATGTCTTGTACAATTTTAACATATCCTGCCAGCTCTTGTACTCAATACCCAGTCCGATGAAGGCAAGCACACTATATGCCTTCTTGATCACTCTATCCACCTGTGCAGCCACCTTGAGAGTACAATGGACGTGAACTCCCAGATCTCTCGGCTCATCAACTTTTCCCAAGGCTCTTCCGTTTACAATATAGTTTGCTCTAGAATTAGACTTCCCAAAATGCATCACCTCACATTTGCCTGGACTGAACTCCATCCAATGATGATGCAAAACCTCTGTATAAACTGTAAGGGGACAGTATGAAACCCCAAAGGGCACTACAAGTTGGTGGAGTGGGCAGAGAGGTGGGAGATGAGGTTCAATGCAGAGAAGTGTGAGGTGATGCACTTTGATCGTAAGAACATTGAAAGACAAAACAAAATAGGGGGTTCAATTTGAAAGGGAGTGCATGAGCAGAGAGACCTGGGTGTATATGCACAGATCAATGAAGGCACTAGGACCTGTGGAAAGAGCAATTATTAAAGCATGCAGCGTTGTTGGATTTGTTAATAGGGGTGTAGAGTATAAGAACAAGTAGGTGATGTTGAACTTATTCTTGTCAAACCTCAGGTGGACTACTGTGTACAATTGTATGTGCCAAATTACAGGAAAGATGTGAATGCATTGGAGAGGGTGCGGAGATGATTAACAAGAATGGTTGCAAGAGCCCAAAACTTTAGCTTTGAGGATAGTTTGAAGAGGTTGGGGCAGTTCTCCATGCGAGAAGAAGGCTGATTGAGGTTTTCGAAACCATTAGCAGACTGCATTGAGTAGACAGTGAGAAACTGTTCCTGCTCATAAAAGAAACATGAATGAGAGGGCATGAATTTAAAGTGCAAAGGAAGCAAGGGTGATGTGAGAAAGAAACATTTTCACTCATTAAACAGTCAGGGTATGGAATGCGCTGCCTGGAAACATACTGGAGGCAGGTTCAGTTGAGACATTCAAGATGGCATTGGATGGTTATTTGAATAGAAAATGTGTGAAGGGATGTGGGAGAAAGCCAGGAGACTGGCACTTCCAAGGTAACAGAGCCAGAATACAGATCAGAAATGGTGCAGGTCTCCTTCTGCACCATGGTAGTTCTGTGATTCTGTGATACCCACGATGAAACGGGTGAATCTACAATACAGCATGATACATTTCCCAAAAACAGAAGCATCGGGCAAAGGGCAGAGTGAAGTAATCCCTGAAACAATGCATCAGAGAAAAGTGGTTTTCAGTTCTGCCACATCCTCATGAGATAAGGAGGCTCCACAAACATCCCATTCACAGTGATGGAGGACCTCAGCAGATTGGTGCAAAATGCTGCAGCATTTTCAACTCTTCAGTCAAAAGAGCCAGGTAAATGGACTGTCACAACCTCTAACATCACACACGGCAGTCTTTTAGAAATGTCTAAAGGCACTAGATACCGTAAAGGCACTGGGTCTTGATAACATCTCGCCTGGAATGAAGGTAGTTTCTGCTCCGGAATGCTCCACTTGAATTTAATCGACAATGCTGAAAATTGTCCAATTCAGAAACTGTAATAATAAGTCTCAAGCTTATTAACATGCAAGAAAATAAAACTGATGGATCAGGAGCCAGCCTGACAATAAGAAAACAGTCCTCAGAATAATTAGTGTTTTCCACAAAGAATCCTCCATCTTTAAAGTACAGAACAATAGATTGTGAAATGTAGGTTCAATACTGACCACCAAAGCAAGGACTAAAGACAGCTTTCACTCTGAGGATTGGGAAGCTTAAAACATCAGCATTGTTTCTGATTTGATCACTTAACCTTCTTTTAATTAAGTTGACACCAGTGCAAAGGCTGTCAGAGCTAGCAAATGGAACACATTCAGAGCTAAGCACATTGTGTCAAGATTAAAGCACAGATACAGCATGGGATTAGAAATGGAGAAAGCTCCTTCTGCTCTGTCCCTATCAAACACTCCCATAACAGGTACAGTATGGGTTAGATGTGGAGTAAAGCTCCCTTTATCCTATCCCCATCAAACACTCCTAGGACAGTGACAGCACGGTGTTAGATTCGGAATAAAGCTCCCTCTACTATTTTAAACTGAAAGTTCCAAACTACTATGTCACCACCAAACAGGGTTAGTTACAGAGTAAAACTCCCTCTGCACTGTCCCCATCAAGACTCCTATGACAGGGACAGCTTGGGGTTGGATACAGAGTGAAGTTTCCTCTCTACTGTCCCTATCGAACACTCCCAGGACAAGTACAGCACAGAGTAAAGCTATCTTTACACTTTAAACTGAAAGTAAAGCTACCTCTAGTCTTATGAATTACAAGTATATATGTTTAAATTGAATGGAAAGCTTCTTCTATACAGCCCCCACCAAATATTCCCAGGCCAGAGTGAACACTAGCTTAGATGTAGAGTATAGCTCCCTTTGCTTTGTCTCCATCAAACACTTCCAGGGCAGATTAAATACAGGACTACATAGAGAGCAAAGCTTCCTCTACACTGTCCATGTCAAACACTCCCAGGACAGGTACAGCACAGGGCTATGTACAGAGTACCCTCCATTCTTTTAAACCTTCCTCTGTACTGTCCCCGTCAAACACTCCTGTGACAGGTGCAACATTAGGTCAAAAATCACACAACACCAGGTTATAGTCCACCAGGTTTATTTGAAAACACGAGCTTTTGGAGCATTGCTCCTTCATCAGGTGTCACTGCACTGTCCTCAGACTGGTGTACCACGGAGATGGATACGGTGTAGAGCTCTGTCTGCTCTGAAACACAGAGTGAAGCCTCCTTTACATTGACCCCATCAAACACTATCAGGACAGATACAGCACAGTGTTAAATACAAAATAAAGCTCCCTCCACACTGTCTCACCACTTACAGGTGTTATGTAGCTAAAGGTAACTGTATTTAAACAGTATTTAAATCTAAATGTATTGTGAGACCTTTATTTCTGTTAGGAGGAGAAAGTGAGGACTGCAGATGGTGGAGATCAGAGCTGAAAATGTGTTGCTGGAAAAGCGCAGCAGGTCAGGCAGCATCCAAGGAACAGGAGAATCGACGTTTCGGGCATAAGCCTGAAGAAGGGCTTATGCCCGAAACGTTGATTCTCCTGTTCCTTGGATGCTGCCTGACCTGCTGCGCTTTTCCAGCAACACATTTTCAGCTTTATTTCTGTTAGCCATGTTATGGATGTTACTGCAGATGATAATTTTGTTTGACTGATCTGCCAAATGTTTATGAACCATTTTTCCTCTTACTGCATGGTTCCTCGTACATACCTCATAGTTAAAAGGGATTTCTGCTGCTGTGTTCATCATTATTATGCTCATATTTACATACATATCTTTATTAATCATAGGAAAACCACATCCCATTATCAATGAGTAATTTTACTAGTAGTCTAAAACTGTTCCCTACTCACTTTTCCATTACCTTGTCCATGGTTGTTTTTATATCTTTACTTTGTATTTTTATTGAATGACAAAATCTGCACGTCAAATCTACAAAATATAAAATGAAAAATGCTTTTTTCTTTATACCTTTAAATCCATAGTTACTACTTGATAGAAATCTCTTGTTAAGGACAGACTTACTACAGACCATGACGATGCCCTTCAATATTTCTTACAAATCGCAAATCTGTCACTTATCTCCTCTATGAGCCTTTTTCCACCCATCAATTATTCTTTTATCTCTGAGTTTTAATCTGTTTTAAGACTGAGCAACTATAATAACTGAAATAATTCGACAGAGGCCAATATCTCACCAAGTCACCCTTTATTTATATGTAAAAGTCCTTGACACTTATTCAGCTGCCTCAGAGCCAGCTTCCGGAGTGTGAGCATGTCTAACACTCCTGTCTATATCTGTCAGCCGGAGCTCCCTGATTGGACCAGGTTAACAGCCCCAATCAGAGAACTCATATTCTGAGATCCACCTGGCTGACCTTGTTACAATCACAATTGGCTTTTTGTCTTTTAAGTTTCTAACCCCTATTGCCAATAACACAGTTTTAATTTATTTAGTGGAGAAGATATATTTCATTTTAGGGATACAGTAATGATCTGATTGTATCAACTGCAAACTCACAGATATTATACTTACAACAGCTTCATCATTTTCCATATTCAGATTCATCTGTACTTTCTTCACTCCCAAGGCAGGTAGAGCCCAGGGTTATGTACAGAGCAAAGCTCTCTCTCCATTGTCCCCATCAAACATTTCCAGGACAGATTCAGCACAGGGTTGGATATAGACTAAAGTTCCCTCTATACTGCCCCATCAAATACTGCCAGGACAGGTAACAGCATGGGGTTAGATTCAGAGGAAGTCTCTCGCTATACTGGTCCCATCAAACACTCCCAGGACAGGTGTAGTTCAGGTTAGACACAGAGTAAAGCTCCCTCTAATCACTGCCAATATCAAACATTCCCAGAACTAGTACAGCACAGAGTTAGATGCTGAGTAAAGCTCTCTCTACACTGTCCCCGACTCCCGCAGCCTCTTCCAAGGATGCCCACCTTGAAGAAGTTCTCCTCCTCCCTCCACAAGGATCTCAGTAAATCTTTCACTTACTGCACCCCCCCCAGGTCATCAGCTCCTCAAATGCTGCCTGACCTGCTGTGCTTTTCAACGCCATACTTTTCCACTCTGATCTTTAGCATCTGCAGTCCTCACTGTCACCTGGTCAATTATAACCTTACTCTGAAGCCTCTTCCATGGATGCCTACCTTGAAGAAGTTTTCCTCCTCCCTCCACAAGGATCTCAGTGAGTCTTTCTCTCACTGCGCCCCCCCCCCCCCTCCAGGCTGTCACATTCCTGCTGAAGAGCTTATGCCTGAAATGTCGACTCTCCTGCTCCTCGGATGCTGCCTGACCGGCTGTGCTTTCCCCATGCCACACTCTTCGACTCTGATCTCCAGTATCTGCAGTCCTCACTTTCTCCCACTCCCAGGACAGGTATAACATGGAGTTAGAAACAGAGTAAAGATACCTCTACACTACTCCCATCAAGCATTGCCAGGACAGATACAGCACGGTGTTAGATTTAAAGTAAATCGCCCTCTACACTGTCCCATGCCTTGAGCCAATACAGTGTTCCAAATTGCTTAAACCCTCGAATGAGTTTGGAAATTCTTCCTGAAATTCATTTCTGTCTTCACTTTGAAATACTCTGTCCACTTTTTCTAAGAGATCTCAATAATATTTTGCTTAACAAAATATTATTGTGCTAAAATAGTATTCTGATTACTATTTTCTTTTCACTGATACCTTGTCCTCTGTAATGAAGCTTTGTGATGATTTACCCATGTAGCTTCAGATATGGGACCTTGGAGTTTTATGTTTGCTAATCTGACTAGCTTCTGCTCTGAAGTGGGTGGTACAGTGGTTAGCACTGCTGCCTCACAGCGCAGAGACCTGGGTTCTAATTCCCACCTCAGGCAACTGTCTGTGTGGAGTTTGCACATTCTCCCCATGTCTGCGTGGGTTTCCTCCGGGTGCTCCCACAGTCCAAAAAATGTGCAGGCTAGGTGAATTGGCCATGCTAAATTGCCCATAGTGTTAGGTGGAGGGTAAATGTAGGGGTATGGGTGGGTGGCGCTTCGGAGGGTCAGTGTGGGCTTGTTGGGCCGAAGGGCCTGCATCCGCGCTGTAAGTAAACTAACCTAATCTTACAGACTTCAACCGCGGCAAGCTGTCTTGTTACTGTTCCAAAACCCTGTACTTTTATGTTGCTGATGCAAAATCTGTTTTGACTCGCTTGGAGCTCTTCTCAGAGTGTTAGCTTCACTTTTTGATCTATTTCTTTAACTTTTTGAACTTTTCCCTGCTGTACAATTTCTACTTCTCTGAAAAAGTTTCTTTTGCAGAACTTTTTCTTTATTTTTGAGGTGATGAAGGTACAGTCAACAGACATTATGTTATAAAGTGCTCCAACTGACTACACTTAGCGCTCCCTACTGGACATTTATTGTGCTAATGATTCTGGTTGGAGTTGCATCTTATACATGGGATACACATTTACTTGTGTTTTGTTTTTGTGTTTTGGTGAGCTTTTGGAAGGGTGGCAATCCTATGTTGAAGCCAACAAATCTCATAGATCATCACTGAATCCCTACAGTGTGGAAACAGTCCATTCAGCCTATTGAGTCCACAAAAGCTCTCTGACTAGCATCTCACCTTGACCCATTCCCTTACTCTATCCCTATAACCCTGTGTTTTCCATGGCCATTCCGCCTAACCTGCATATCTTTGGACTATGAGAGGAAACTGGAGCACCTGGAGGAAACCCACACGGACACAGGGAGAATGTGCAAACTCCACACAGAGTTACCTAGGAATGTAATCAAACCTGGGTCCCTGGCACTACAAGGCAGCAGTGCTAAACAAGATTGCCTGAACTTTCCTCACTGTTATAACTGATTTTGGAGGCTAAATCCTCACTGTGTAATGAATTAGACGGCCACTTCCAGCATTAAGTCATCAATGGATTAAAGGAAGTTTGATAACTTCTCATCCCTCATGCTGATTACTATCATTTCTCTAATTAATTCACCGTTGAAAGCTCTGTACCAGCAATATCCTGCTTGGTGATATGAAAGAGATAGAGTGCTTGGTGGCAAGGTGCAATGACAACAATCTCTCTACCAATGACAGCAGAACAAAAGAACTAATCATTGACTTCAGAAAGAAAGGAGGAAAACACCCCCCCCCCATCTACATCAACAGAGCAGAGGTTGAGAGGGTTGAGTGCACCAGGTTCCTAGGAGTGATGACACCAACAACCTGCCCTGGATTTCCCACTTGGATCCAACAGTCAAGAAGGCACAAAAATGGCCTCTTCTTCCTCAAGCAGCTCAAGAAATTTGGCATGTCCATCCGGACTCTCACCAACTTTTACAAATGCACCATAGAGAATGTATCTAGGTCCATAGCCGCCTGGGATGGGAACTGCTCTGCCCAGGACCATAAGAAACTATGGAAAGTCGTGTGTATAACCCAGACCATCACAAAAGCTAACCTTCCATCCATGGACACTATTTACACTTGCTGTGGAAAGGCTGCCAACATCATCAAAGACCCATTGCACCCTGGTCATGATCTCCTACAACCTCTTCCATCAGGTAGATGAGACAGAAGCTTGAACACATACACCAACAGGTTCAAGAACAGCCTCTTCCCTGCTGTTATGAGACTGATGTAGACTCTGTAACTTCAAATAATGCTGATCTTGTTAAGGTTGATCTTGCTTTGCATATTCCTGCATTGTGTGACTCTGTGGGGATCCTATGATCTGTATGTCCTTGCTTACTGTGATCTGCTTGTACTGCTCACAAATAAAGCTTTTCACTGTACTTAGGCACAGATGACAACGAATCAAATCAGGGCTGTATTGACTCCTCTAGATTATGAGATCACTGACTCACTCTCACTCATTCTACTACTATATTTCTTTTGTGGGTAAGGTACATAACAAGATTTTTCTCAATGTTTCATATGCTCTAGTACAAGCTGAGTGAGTGGGCCAACGCTTGGCAGAAGGAGTATAGTATGGATAAATTTGAGATTATTCATTTCGGTAGCAAAAACAGGAAGGTAGATACTTATCTTAATTAGCTATAAACTGAGAAAGAGGACTATGCTTTGAGACCTGGGTATCCTTGCACATCAGTCACTGAAAGTAAGCATGCAGGTCCAGCAGGCAGTAAAGAAGGCAAATGCTATGTTGGCCTTCACACTGAGATGATTCAAATACAGGTGCAGGGATGTCTTACTGCAATCAAAAGAGAAAATGCTGGAAAATCTCAGCAGGTCTGGCAGCATCTGTAAGGAGAGAAAAGAGCTGACGTTTCGAGTCTAACTGACCCTTTGTCAAAGTTAAAAAAAGGGAGGTATTTATAGACATCCCATCTCGACCCCTCTGTTTTCATTCTGCTCTGTAATTTTATTTCATTTCTTTTATCTTTTTAAAGTTTTTTTTCGCTGTTCTTATTTCTTGATTGTCGCTCTTTCAAATAACTGAAGTATAACTTTCAAATAACCTTCAAATAACTGAAGTAAGAGCAAGTTTTGTATCAGAGCTGCTATCCCTATGGACTGACAGAATGAATTGAGTGAGTTCCCAAATTTTCCTGTACTTTTCTTCTCCATATTGATGATGCATCAGACTTCTAAGTCTATTTATCCCATCCTTCAGGCTCTTCTGGCTCTATGTCTCTGTAAATGACATCTTCAAAGGCCTTTTTCCTGCCTTCAACATCTTTGCCACTTTCAGCTTCTTTCTCTTAATGTCTTCTGAGATCCTATTCTACCCACAGAATCTCCTTTTTCAGCTTTTTCCTTTGGACTCTGTAGTCATGTCAGATCTTGGAGCT
This sequence comes from Chiloscyllium plagiosum, assembly GCF_037043375.1. Classification (NCBI taxonomy): domain Eukaryota; kingdom Metazoa; phylum Chordata; class Chondrichthyes; order Orectolobiformes; family Hemiscylliidae; genus Chiloscyllium; species Chiloscyllium plagiosum. Next base: position 86,414,509 of record NW_028270149.1, on the reverse strand, counting down.
GTTCCCCTTCAGTGTTATCATGTTTCATTTTACTAATGACCTCTTGGTACAGAACATAAACATTGCTAAGAAGAGACACACAGATACAGTCCTTCATCTTGCACATATCAGGATGAGGATGCAAGCAGCTAGATTTTAAACCTGGTTTCTTGAGTCCTCATCCCGACCGTAGCCCACCTTTTAGCAATGCTTTAGTTGTGCTTTAAGCCAATACTACACCTTGAAATACTAGTCAAGAGTATTTTTGGGCTTCGGGTGTCTGCACAGATACTATCCCTGAGATTGCTTGCTCCTTATTACTAAATAAGACTCTTCAACCCCTTACATATTGTAACACTAGGTATTTGCATTTGTACATAGTCGATTTTCAAATACAGCTCTCACGTGCAGTGTCTTTCTTCACATGCTTAGTTAGATTAGTGTCTTCTTTCTGTGGCTCTGAACTCACATGCAATACAATGAGCTTCATTCACATCAGCCTTGTGACTGGAAACATCATCCAGATGTGAATGAAGCTCATTGTATCCCATGTGAGTTCACAGTGCCACAGTAATGGTGAACAGTTATTTGCTCACTGCAATGGCTGAGGAAACCAGCTGCTTTGAAACTTTGATAGATATCAGTGGGTCAAAAATGGCTCCCCTCCAACTTCTCATAGGGACGGGAATAAATTCTAGTATTCAAGGGCTTTGATGTCCTGAGAAAAAATAAGACAAAACGCCAAAACGAATTTAAGCTGATACATGAACAGGAAGCCATTCAGCCTTTTTGAGCCTGCTGTAGAAACAGGAGGAGGCTATTTAGAACTTTATGCCTGTAACAGAAGAACAGGCAGAATGCATCGAGTGCATTGAGCATGTTTCACAGGTGCAATATTTCATTCTCTTCTGGAGTCTACTCAGAGGCAAAAGTAAGAATCCATTTGTGCCTTCAAGCAGTTACACAGGAATAGCAGGATTCCACTGAGCTCCTCAAGGCTATCCACCATCCAATGTGTTCATGGCCATCTGTACCTCAACTTCATTTTCTCACCTCAGCTGTTTGTTATTTGAAAACCTAACCAGAAAAAAATACAGTGACGAGAATCTTGGAAGGCCCATTTGACCTCAGGATTCAAGCCTTTCTTCAGAGGCAAAACTTAATTCTATACTTCCACTACTGTTTTGTGAAAACATATTTTCTACCTTTGCTCTATCTACCTGACCAGTCTGTTTGAACCCATTAAACATTCTGATCAAATTGCTGTTCAATCTTCCCTTCTCAAAGAAATTCAAGTGAGGTTATACAAACCTGCCGTCATTTTACCCTCAGCCCTGGTAACATTCTATCTATCGTACACCCACACTCATGGACAGAGAGGTGTTCGGAACATTTATCATCAACATGGAAGCTGACAGATCACCATAGCAACATGCTCCAATGTCTGAAATCCAGTACTGAGCACCAGTCTAAGGAAAATACAATATTCTTTCCAACTTTCACATCACTCAGGAACAGATTGCAAACATAGAGCACCTTGTATTTACAAGAAGTCACAATAGATTTAGAAAAGTCATAAATTCATTAATATACCTTAGACACAACTGATTGATGTGACAATATAACTTACATAAGCTCCTAATGTTGAGTTGTACTGTCCTGATTGTTGTATCAAATTTAATTTGAATGCCGCAGGTGAATTAGACAGTGAATGGGGTTAGGGCCTGGGCGTTTGGTAGAGGCAGGTTCAATTGTTTTGATTTTGATTTTGATTTACGGGTCGTTACATGTACATAAGTGCAGTGAAACATTTTATTTTGCGAACAGTACAGGCAGGTCATAACATACAAGGATATACATATCAGTAGGTGTTTAGACAGACTGAGGTATACAAGGTTGCAGCTGTACAGGAGGTGCACAAAAACATTCTAGGTGAAAGTTGGATGGTTATTTAGATAGAAGTGTGTGTAAAAGTATGAAGAAAAGAACTGCAGTTTGGCAATAGGTAATGCTGAAAATGTGTTGCTGGAAAAGCGCAGCAGGTCAGGCAGCATCCAGGGAACAGAGAGAATCGACGTTTCGGGCATAAGCCCTTCTTCAGGAATGAGAAAGTTTGTCCAGCAGGCTAAGATAAAAGGTAGGGAGGAGGGACTTGGGGAAGGGGCGTCGGAAATGTCCCCCAAGTCCCTCCTCCCTACCTTTTATCTTAGCCTGCTGGACAAACTTTCCTCATTCCTGAAGAAGCGCTTATGCCCGAAACGTCGATTCTCCTGTTCCTTGGATGCTGCCTGACCTGCTGCGCTTTTCCAGCAACACATTTTCAGCTCTGATCTCCAGCATCTGCAGTCCTCACTTTCTCCTCAATAAGTAATGCTGCTCATTTGAAGAGCCAGTGCAGGCTTGATGGGCTGAATGACCTCTTTCTGCGGTGTAAGCTGGAACTGAAACATTGTATTGTTACCTTTACAGAGGTAATGTCAGAAAGTGAGATTTGCTGGATTGTACAAGGTAACTAAGACAGTTGGTGAAGTGACTTATCTGGTTGACACTCTGGATCAGAGATAGAAATACTGGTTATGTCTTGTCAACATGTTGAAACGTTAACATTGTAGAGAGGAAGGAGGAGCAAGGAGGAAGGAATAATGGAGGATGACAGAGACAGTGAGAGTAAGGCTTAAGGAAATGTAGACAATTCACAAATCAAACATGAAGGTATACTCATGGGAATTCTGAGTCCTTTAAACACTCATGAAGTATAAAGGATTACATTGGATATGTGGCACAGAATTTGACCCTTAAGGTCATATTGGCGTGAATGGTCCACTTCAGCCACCTACCATTTTTCTCCTCTGACCCTACTATTGTACTTCTCTATTCCCTTCCCAATCACATGTACTTCTAGTTTCCCCTTCAGTTCATCAATATTAATTACTCCATCCACTCCCTATGGAAGTGAGTTCCACATTCCTACTACTCTCTGGGTGAAAACATTTCTTCTGAATTCCCTATTGGATTCTACGTGACTAGTCACAAAGTAATGGCCGAGATTAGAGTAGCTCATTCCTGATAAAGGGCTTTTGCCTGAAACGTCGATTTTCCTGCTCCTCAGATGCTGCCTGACCTGCTATGCTTTCCCAACACCACTCTAATCTTGACTCTAATCTCCAGCATCTGCAGTACCCACTTCTGCCATTTAGTAATGGCCTCTACTTTAGCTCTTCCAGACAGTTACAGACATTCTTAGTACCAACTCTATCAAAATCTTCCTTAATTTTAAATGCTGCTTGCAGGTAACACCAGCTTTTTCTTTCCCCAACAGAAACTAGACCGAGCCTGTTTATTGTTTCCTGTTACAAACACTAAGATCAGTTTATTTTAAATCCACTCTCCTGAACCAGGCCAGGCCAGATGTAGAGGTTCAGAATTTCTTGGATATTGGTTTGTGGCTCACGCGTAGAGCAATATACCTGTATACCACACCAAGGACCTGAATTTATATTGCACCTTTAACAATCTCATTATTACCATTGATAACACCTTCCATCACTTTACTGATGATCCAGAATAGACTGATGGGGTGGTAATTGGCAGGATTGGATTTTTCCTGATTTTTATGCAGATGACATACCTGGGCAATTTTCACATTGCCAGCATTGTAACTGTACTGGAAAAGCTTAGCTAGGGGAGCAGTATGTTCTGGAGCACGAGCCTTCAGTACTGTTGATGAAATGTTGTCAGGGCCCATATCCATAGTCTCCAACTGTTTCTTGATTTCATATGGAGTGTATTGAATTGGCTGAAGACTGGAGGGTGTGATGCTGGGTGCCACTGGTAGGAGACCAAGATGATGAAAATGGATCTGAAAGGGTTATTACTGAAGAGTGCCTTAAGCATCACTTACAATGATGATTCAAATGGATGTGTGGGCAGAACAATTTAGGGTCTTGAAGGACTGAGACCTAACATCTGGTCCTCCTCAAAGTCTCTGTGACAATCTCTGTCATCTCAATGTGATCTGTAATTAGTTGTTAACTTGCAATAAACATGCAATAAAGCACCGAAACTATCTTATCTGGATGCATCACAGCTTGGTATGACAACTGCTGGGTTAATAACCATAAAAAATTACAGAGAGTTGTGAACACAGCCCAGTCCATCACAAAAATTAAGGGATAATGAAGGCGTTAGTGGTGATCTTTCAGGAATCACTACAATCAGGAAGGGTCCCAGAGAACTGGAAAATTGCACCCCTGTTAAAAAGGGAGTAAGACAAAAGAGGGAAAATTATAGACAGATTAGCCTAACCTTGGTAAAATTTTAGAATCCATTGTGAAGGATGAGGTTTCTAAATACTCGGAAGTGTATGGTAAAATAGGGCAGAGTCAGCGTGGTTTCATCAAGGGGAGGTCATGCCTGACAAATCTGCTTGAATTCTTTGAGGAAGTAATGAGCAGGTTAGACCAAGGAGAGCCAATGGATGTTATCTACCTGGACTTCAAGAAGGCCTTTGACAAGGTGCTGCACAGGAGGCTGCTGAGTAAGATAAGGGCCCATGGTGCTAGAGGCAAGTGCTAGCCTGGATAGAAGCTGGGCTCTCTGGCAGAAAGCAGAGAGTGGGGATTAAAGGGTCTTTCTCAAGTTGGCAGCCTGTGACAAGTGGTGTTCCGCAAGGCTCAGTGCTGGGATCACAACTGTTCACTTTATACATTAACGATCAAGATGAAGGAACTGAGGGCATTCTGGCCAAGGTTTCAGATGATACAAAGATAGGTAGAGGAGCAGGTAGTATTGAGGAAGGGGGTGGGCTGCAGAAGGACTTGGACAGGTTGGGAGAGTGGGCAAAGAAATGGCACATGGAGCACAATGTGGGAAAGTGTGTGGTGATGTACTTTAGTAGGAAAAATAGAGGCATGGACTATTTTCTAAATGGGGTGAAAATTCATAAGTCTGAAGTGCAAAGAGGCTTGGAAGTTCTAGTCCAGGATTCTCTCAAGGTAAACTTGGAGGTTGAGTCAGTAGACAGAAGGCAAATACAATGATGGCATTTATTTTGAGAAGACTTGAATATAAAAGCAGGGATGTACTTTGGAGACTCTATAAAGCTCTGGTTAGAATCTAATTGAGATATACAGAATATTGAATGACCTGACCAGAGTAGATGTTGAGAAGATGTTTCCATTGGTAGGAGAGACTAGGACCCGAGTTCACAGCCTTAGAGTAAACGGAAGACCTTTGAGAATGGAGATAAGGAGAAACTTCTTCAGCCGGAGAGTGGGGAATCTATGGAATTCACTGCCACAGAAGGCTGTAGAGGTCATTGAGTATATTTAAGACTGAGTATCAAGGGGATCAAGGGTTATAGGGGCAAAAGCTGGAAAATGGGGTTGAGAAACTTATCAGCCATGATCGAATGCTGGAACAGACTCGATTTCTGCTCCTCCTTATTGTCTTCTGTTAGGTAGAAGACACAAAAGTTTGAGAACACAATCGAACAGATCCAAGAACAGCTTCTTTCCTGCTGTTTTATGTCTTATGAACTGATCTTTGATATACTGAAGTTGATTTTCCTTTGCACCTTCTCTGTGGCTGTAACAGTCTATTCTGCATTCTATTCTATTACCCTCAGGCACTTATATAAGGCATAGTTTGTCACGTGAGCATGCAAAACAATAATTTTCACTGTATCTTGGTACATGTGACAAAAAAGGTCAAATCGTATCAAAGGTGGTTTCCCTTGACTACACTAGAGTAAGAAGGCCTGGTAGATCCCAAGCCCTTAAAGAGGAGGATGGCCGTAACAGCAGTTCACAACGTGTAGCTAACCTGTGGGCCAATATAATAGTAAGAGCACTGAATGGCAATAAAGGCACGTGAAGCTGAATGGCCTCCGCCTGCTCTTAATTGCCTTTCAACCCAGAAGATTCCTTGTGGATGGAGAAGAATAGATAAAACCCTTGTTAGACAAAAAGTGGAGGATGAGATATAACAGAGAGAAAATTCACTCACTTATAAAGTGAGAAGATTTAAAAAAGAAAACACAAGACACTGAATGAAAGGAAGTAAAAAAATAAAATGATCTGCACTATTATTCTCTCAAACCTGTGATTTGTAGTATTTAATGAAATACTATAATGCTGCCTCCATTTTTAATGATTCGGAGATGCCGGTGTTGGACTGGGGTGTACAAAGTTAAAAATCACACAACACCAGGTTATAGTCCAACAGGTTTAATTGGAAGCACACCAGCTTTCGGAGCGACGCTCCTTCAACAACCACCTGATGAAGGAGCGTCGCTCCAAAAGCTGGTGTGCTTCCAATTAAACCTGTTGGACTATAACCTGGTGTAGTGTGATTTTTAACTCCATTTTTAATAAAATTGTTGGATGGTGAGTCAAAGGGAAATGAACAGAATGACACAATAGACCTGAGACAGCAAGATCTATCATTGTTCACAAAGAAGTCATGATTTGGAAATGCCGGTGTTGGACTGGGGAGGACAAAGTTAAAAATTACACAACACCAGATCATAGTCCAACAGGTTTATTTAGAAGCGCTAGCTTTCGGAGAAGGAGCAGCACTCCGCAAGCTAGTGCGTCCAAATAAACTTGTTGGACTATAACCTGGTGTTTTGTGATATTTACCTTCACAAAGAAGGATTGTAAAAAATGCTTTGAATGTGACAAGACAAAAGGGAACTTGCAGGTTTGACCAGATTAGTGCTTTGGCCTAACTCTCACCTGGGAATTGCAGAGATCTGTTTTACTGCTAAACTAGGCTAACAGTCAAAATGACTGATAGAGAGTGAGGAAGCTGATGTGCTGAAAATTTTGACAAACATTAAGATTGACAAGTCGCCAGGGCCAGACCAGATTTGTCCTCGGCTGCTTTGGGAAGCGAGAAATGTGATTGCTTCGCCGTTGGCGAAGATCTTTGCATCCTCGCTCTCCACCAGAGTCATACCTGAGGACTGGAGAGAGGCAAATGTAATTCCTCTCTTCAAGAAAGGAAATAGGGAAATCCCCAGCGATTACAGGCCAGTCAGTCTCACGTCTGTTGTCTGCAAGGTGTTAGAAAAGTTTCTGAGGGATAGGATTTATGACCATCTGGAAGAGCATGGCTTGATTAAATGCAGTCAGCACGGCTTTGTGAGGGACAGGTCATGCCTCACAAATCTTATTGAGTTCTTTGAGGATGTTACTAGACAAGTTGATGAGGATCGAGCGGTGGATGCAGTGTATATGGACTTCAGCAAGGCATTTGATAAGGTTCCCCATGGTAGGCTCGTTCAGAAGATCAGGAGGAATGGGATACAGGAAAATTTAGCTGTTTGGATATAGAATTGGCTGGTCGACAGAAGACAGCGAGTGGTAGTGGAAGGCAAGTATTCTGCCTGGAAGTCAGTGGTGAGTGGTGTTCCACAGGGCTCTGTTCTTGGGCCTCTACTCTTTGTAATTTTTTTTAATGACATGGATGAGGAGATTGAGGGATGGGTTAGCAAGTTTGCAGACAACACAAAGATTGGAGGTGTCATTGACAGTATAGAGGACTGTTGTAGCATGACATTGACAGGATGCAGAGATGGGCTGAGAGGTGGCAGATGGAGTTCAACCTGGATAAATGCGAAGTGATGCATTTTGGAAGGTCGAACTTGAAATTTGAGTACAGGATTAAAGACAGGATTCTTGGCAGTGTGGAGGAACAGTGGGATCTTGGTGTGCAGGTACATAGATCCCTTAAAAGCGCCACCCAAGTGGACAGGGTTGTTCAGAAAGCATTTGGTGTTTTGGCTTTCAATAACAGGGGGATTGAGTTTAAGAGTCATGAGATCTTGTTGCAGCTCTATAAAACTTTGGTTCGACCGCACTTGGAATACTGTGTCCAGTTCTGATCGCCCTATTATAGAAAAGATGTGGAAGCTTTGGAGAGCGTTCAGAGGAGCTTTGCCAGGATGCTGTCTGGAGTGGAGGGCTTTTCTTATGAAGAGAAGTTGACTGAGCTCAGACATTTTTCATTGGAAAAAAGAAGGAAGAGAGGGGACCTAATTGGGACGTACAAGATAATGAGAGGCATAGATAGAGTTGATAGCCAGAGACTTTTTCCCAGGGCAGAAATTGTTAAAACGTGGGGTCATAGTTTTAAGCTGTTTGGCGGAAAGTATAGAGGGGATGTCAGAGGTGGGTTCTTTACACAGAGAGTTGTGGGATCATGGAATGCGTTGCCAGCAGCAGTTGTGGAAGTGAGGTCATTGGGGATATTTAAGAGACGGCCGGACATGCATATGGTCACAGAAATTTGAGGGTTTGCACATTAGGTTTACCTTACAATGATCGGCACAACATTGTGGGCTGAAGGGCCTGTTCTGTGCTGTACGGTTCTATGTTCTATGACTATTGTCCATTCCTCACATAGTTCCTGTCCTTGATATCGATCGCAAATACTCTGCTAGTCAGCCCCATGTACACTCATGTTCAAACCATATTTGCACCGTACTTCCTGACACCTTGTTTTGCCCTCAGTTCACTGACCTCGAATGCCACCTGCATCTTATTCTGTTTCTTCATGGAAAAGCTGTAGCATTGGCAGTTGTGGTACAAAGCCACTTTGTTCCTGACATTTCTAGACTGATACTTCATGGTGATTTATCCTCTATGGTTAAGCACTCACTAAATATCTGTAGATTTGTGACTGCCTTGCATCTAGCAACACATCATACAAAAATTAAAAAAATCTGTTTAATGTAATTGTTGATTATTCACAAGCTTGCTTATATCTTAGATGTCAATATTATCTCAAAGCAATGCACAGATCCATCAATTTTAAATCGACAGATGGTATACTCAGCCATACTTTAAAATATCTCACAACTCATAGGACTTTCAAAATTCACACACCAGTTCTCAACTTAGAGCTTTCAACTTTTCTGGAATCTTCCTGGTTCACTTAGCTCTTTGAGTCGACTCACAGGATTAACCAATCAAGTAAAGTGTACATAGATCAATTACTGGAATAATTGGGCCCTGTAGCGGGAGGCACGGTGGTTCAGTGGTTAGCACTGTTGCCTCACAGCGTCAGAGACCTGGGTTCAATTCCCGCCTCAGGCGACTGACTGTGTGGAGTTTGCACGTTATCCCCGTGTCTGTGTGGGTTTCCTCCGGGTGCTCCAGTTTCCTCCCACAGTCCAAAGATGTGCAGGTCAGGTGAATTGGCCATGCTAAATTGCCCGTAGTGTTAGGTATAGGGGTACATGTAGGGGTATGGGTGGGTTGCGCTTCGGCGGGTCGGTGTGGACTTGTTGGGCTGATGGGCCTGTTTCCACACTGTAATCTAATCTAATATAATCAAACACAGATCAATCAAACCATTTTACACCACAGCATTGTATCTTAATTTTCTGCCAGTCATTTCTCAATGGTAGCACTCTCCCCTCTGAACTGAAGGCTTATGAGCTCAAGTTCCATTCAGAGAATTGAGCTCAAATTCTAGACAGCCAATGCATATGGAGCAGGAATCAATTCCTATGTTGCTTTTGAAATGGAGGATTCCCATTTTTATTACACTTTGACTACACTCAAAGATCTCCCACCTTTATCATGGCTGGAATAAAATCTTCCAAAATGTCATTAAAGCAGATCTACTTGCATTTTTTTAATCTGCCTGACATTATTTTAATTATGACTTCATAATGTCCCTGAATCTGTGACCTCAAATGAATATTTTTGCTGCAGCAATGCTGAGAGCTGCACATTCATGAAAGTGATGATCAATCTGTAATTTCAACAATTTCATAGCTTCTCACTTTTCTAGCATGAATTACGTGCCATTTTAAACTTTCTCTGGCCTGCTAGAAATTTTCTGCTTTTATCAAGGAGTCTCCAATGTCTGTTCACTCCATGCTGAGTTGCGATCAGGACTGCTACGATAGATCCCTGTCTCACACTGCAGTCTGTACCTGATATGGAGTCAGATACGTGAAGGTTGAAGTTGATGGATGGGGGCATGAGTCAAGCAGCTGCTTCCTCTTTGCTGATGTCAAACCTCATAACAATTATTGGAACTGCACCCATCCAGCAACATCCCATCACACTCCTGACTTATATCTTGCAGATGGTGCACAGGGGTTGAAGAGAGAGGAGTTGACATGGTTTTCTTGTTGCAGAACTCCTAACCTTTGACCTGCTGTTGCAGCCATAGCATTTACATGCTTTCACAGTTGAATTTCTTGTCAATGATATCGCTCAGGATTTGGTAGTGGGAATTCAGTGATAGGAAAGCAATCGAATGTCAAAGGGAGATGGTTAGATCCTCTCTTTTGGAGATGGTAATTTCTAAGCACTTGTGCACAGTGAGTGTTACTTGCCACTTTTCAGCCTTGTCCTGGATATTGTCTGAGTCAGGCTGCATTTGATCATGGGCTGCTTCAGTGTCTGAGGAGTTTCAAATAGTGCTGAACATTGTGCAACCATTGACAAACATCCTTACATTTGAACGTATGATGGAGGGCAGATGAGAACAAAATGTAATAACTGCCTCTCGTTTTTATCTGCCTGATTTGTTTCCTTTGTTGGTCAGAGTATTGAGTACAGGAGTTGGGAGGTCATGTTCCGGCTGTACACAACATTGGTTAGGCCACTTTTAGAATATTGTGTACAATTCTGCTCCCTTTCCTATCAGAAGGATGTTGTGAAACTTGAAAGGGTTCAGAAAAGATTTACAAGGATGTTGCCAGGGTTGGAGGATCTGAGCTATAGGGAGAGGTTGAAAAGGCTGGGGCTGTTTTCCCTGGAGTGTCAGAGGCTGAGGGGTGACATTACAGAGGTTTATAAAATCATGAAGGATGTGGATAGGGTAAATGGACAAGGTCTTTTCCCTGGGATGGGGGAGTCCAGAAGACAGAGGTTTAGTGTGAGAGGGGAAAGTTATGAAAGAGACCTAAGGACAATGTTTTCATGCAGAGGGTGGTACGTGTATGGAATGAGCTGCCAGAGTAAGTGGAGGTTGGTACAATTGCAACATTTAAAAAGCAGCTGGATGGGTATATGAATAGGAAGGGTTTGGAGGGATATGGACTGGGTGCTGGCAAATGGGACTAGATTAGGTTAGGATATCGGGTCAGCATGGATGAGTTGGACTGAAGGGTCTGTTTCCATGCTGTACATCTCTATGACTCTATACATTGGCAACCTTAGTTTTTACTGAGTTTCTATTCTCCAGTTATGAAACACAGTTTTGAAATTTTCAATTGATCTCCAGCCTCAACAGTTTTTGTGGGGGATGGAGTTTCCAATATTCCTTTTGTGTGAAGAGGCGTTATCACCCTAAAATACCTGGCTCTGATTTTAAAATTGCATTTTACATTCTCCCTGCCAGACTAAGCTGGCTCTCTTTTGCTATCTTTTAACATTAAACTGTTCAATATGATCATCTAGTCAAGGGAATATGGCTTTGTCTGTTCAGCCAGTCCTTATAAATGAGCTATTTAAATCTTGGTATCATTTCAAAATGCTGACAGTGGTCATGGTGCTCTGCACTCTTAGAACATAGAACAATACAGCGCAGAACAGGCCCTTCGGCGCTCGATGATGCAACGACTTATGAACTATTCTCAGCTCGTCCCCCTTCACTATCCCAAAATCATCCATGTGTTTATCTAAGATGGTAATGGTGGGAATGGTCCCACTGAAACTTAGAAAAGGTGGCCTGAGCTGTAGTCAGGGTGAGGAGATGAACTATCGAAGGTGTGGTGCTGGAAAAGCACAGCAAGTCAGGCAGCATCTGACGAGCAGGAGAATCGACATTTTGGGCAAAAGCCCTTCATCAGGAATGAGGCTATGAGTCGAGGGGGTAATGAGATAAATGGGAGGGGGGTGCACCAAATGAACAAGTATATGGGATATGAGAGAGAGAGAAGAACAGTTGGATATCCTTCAAGACTGAATACACAATCATTGAAACACTGAAAACACTAAATGAACCCAATGCATGAAAACCAACCCAGATACACAATCATTCACTGATAACTCAATCCACAAAATGCAAGAGAATACATTCCAGGTAATGCAAGAATGTATTTTAGTGGGTAGTTTCTCCTTAGCTTGAGATTAAAGCGCAGTGGCTCATTGCTTAGCACTGCTGCCTAACAGCACCAGGGACCCAGGTTCAATTCCAGCCTCAGTCAACTGTCTGTGTGGAGTTTGCACGTTCTCCCCGTGTCTGCTGGGTTTCAGCTGGGTGCTCCAGTTTCCTCCCACAGTCTAAAGGTTAGGTGGATTAGCCATGCTAAATTGCCCATAGTGTTCAGGGATGTGTAGGTTAGTGGCATTGGTAATGGGAAATGTATGGTTATAAGGTTTGGAGATAAGTCTGGGTGGGATGCTGTTTGGAGGGTCAGTGTGGATTTGGTGGGCCAAATGGCCTGTTTCCACACTGTTGGGATTCTATGATATGTGTAGCAGCAACATTAATTTCCCACCAAAGTTGTTTACTGGTCTACTTGAAGAGCAAAGACACACCCTACCATAAGGAAGTGCTGCTAAATTGGGGATGAGCCACCCCCTAGAGTCTGTTGTATTTGTGGGTCCAGTCCACACTCAACTTAAGGAAAGCTGGTTTTGTTTTTATGGCCATACCTCAGGAAAAGCATGAAATAGTCGGGCTTTTAGATATATTCCAGCATTCTTCCTTTGAATGATAAAGGCCAATAAGTTAATAGAAAATGCAGAATTTTCAATATGTTCCAGCCTTTGCAAATTCATTCTTAAAATAAATTAGAGATGCAAAAGCCAGTTTGGTTATATTCAATTCAACTGATTCACCATTTAAATCATCAATATATTTTCCTTTCTGCAGCTTATGTTCTTGTCCTGAAGCCTGTCAATTTAAAATTAGAGCTATAAGAAAGAAATCCAATCAGACATTTTAGAACTTATAAGAGGAAAAGAAAGACTGTAAGATCAATTGTTTCAATCTTTGTAGTTGGAGAAGAATATTGAGATCATAGGGGGAATTATGATTAGCTGAGAGTTAAGTGTCAAAGGTCACAGGAGCAGCAGTATGCTGCAAACCTATGATATCTTGCATGGCACTTAAAGGTGGGGAGATGGTCAGATGTGTAAGAGATAATATATTTTTACGGAATAGTGTACTAAGATACAATTTGATGCTTAAAACTGAAATACCAGAAGTGTTTTGCAACTTTAAAATCAAATGTTGCATATTTTTTGCACTTTGCAATACAATGTTACTTCTTGAAGAAGTGAGAGGGACAATTTGAGACTGAAGAACACTGAAAGTCTTGAAAAATTCTAACCATTGACAGCCCCCTGGTAGTTTGAGTTGCAGTGAGGTGAAAATTCAGGATAGCAGTGTCAGAGAACATCCAGAGCCTGCAAGCAGAAAGCATTAATTTCTCTCTCTCTCTCTCTCTCGCTCTCTCTCTTCCCAGGAGAAAAGATACTTCAAAAGCATGAAACTGTCAGAAAATAACCTTCTACCTTATGGTCTGGACTTTTGATCTTTGGAATTTTGTTAGCCCTCACTTGTTTCTTTCCTCACTGTAGTTTTTGTTCTCTGCTATTTCTTTATTCCTCTTCTAAATCAGGAATGACCAGTAGGAATAGTCTAAAGGCCCCTTAACGGCCGCTAAATGGTGAACAGAAAATAAATCAAGAAATTGAGGGCACATAACAAAGGCATTAATCATGGATGATTTTAATCATCATGTAGATTGTCAGATTAACAAAGGTGCCATGTGAAAGAATTCATAGAGTGCATTCCGGATTGTTTCCGAGAATATGTTATGGATCCAACAATGGATATGGCTGGATCAGGTGATGTGTAATGAGGCAGATTTAATAAATGAATAAAAGAAACCACATTTCCCTTTGATTCCTTTACTGATCAAAAAAATCTGTCTATTTCAGCCTTGAATACACTTCGTGAGGTAGCCACAGTTTTCTGTGGCAAATAATTCTACAGATTCACAACCTTCCAAGAGAAGAAGTTCCTCCTCATCTCTGTCTTAAATGTGCATCCCTTCATTCTGATTATGTATTCTGGCCCAATAAGGGGAAACAACCTTTCAGCATCTACACTGTCGAATCCCATAAGAATCTTGTATGTTTCGATAAGGTCACCATTCCTTCTGCTATATTCCAAAGAAAATAGGACCAATCTACTCAAAAAAAGACCCTCCATACCTATTATCAGCCAAGTGAATCTTCTCTGCATTGCCTTCAATTGGGGCAGCACGGTGCCTCATTGGTTAGAACTGCTGCCTCACAGTACCAGGGGCCCAGGTTCAATTCCAGCCTTGGCTGACTGTCTGTGTGGAGTTTGCACATTTTCTGGGTGCTCCGGTTTCCTCCCACAATCCAAAGAAGTGCGGGTCAGGTGAATTGGCCATGCTAAATTGCCCTAGTGTTAGTTGCATCATTCAGAGGGAAATGGATTAGGGTAGGTTACTCTTTGGAAGGTTGGTGTGGACTTGTTGGGCCAAATAGTCTGTTTCCACACTGTAGAGAATCTAATGTTAACTAGCATGCCTATTGTTAAATAAAGGGCTATTGACAGTATTCCAGCTGTGTTCTGATTAGTGCCTTGTATAACTTCAGTAAAAGCTCACTATTATTGTATTCCAATCCCTTTGAAATAAAGGCCAACATTTCTTTTGTCTTCCCTATTACCTGCTGGATTTTGATGCAGGTTTTTTGTGATTTACAGACAAGAACACCCAAATCTCTGTTTTGTAGCTCTCTGTCGTCTTTCTCCATTTTATTAACAAAAAAAAGTGAAAGAACTGTGGATGCTGTAAATCAGAAACAAAAGCGAAATTGCTGGAAAAGCTCAGCAGGTCTGGCAGCAGAGAAATCAGAGTTAACATTTTGAGTCCGGCGACCCTTCCTCAGAACTGGCCCTGTGCTGACAAAGTTCTGAGGAAGGGTCACCGAACCTGAAACCTTAACTTTGCTTTCTCTGCACAGATGCTGCCAGACCTGTTTCCATTCAAATAATGTTCAGCTTCTCTATTCTTCCTGGCAAAGTGCATAACCTCACACTTCCCCACATTACATTCAATCTGACACGCTTTTCCTCATTCATTTAACCTGTCTACATCACTCAGCAGATCTTTTGAGACATCCTCATCATTTGCCTACCCACCAATTTGTGTGTCATTCACAATCTTGGCTAGAGTAGATTCACTTTCCTCAT
Source organism: Chiloscyllium plagiosum (assembly GCF_037043375.1). Taxonomy (NCBI): domain Eukaryota; kingdom Metazoa; phylum Chordata; class Chondrichthyes; order Orectolobiformes; family Hemiscylliidae; genus Chiloscyllium; species Chiloscyllium plagiosum. The sequence goes on along the minus strand of NW_028270149.1, from coordinate 86,399,323 downwards.
CCAAGTCATGAATATATATTGCTGTTCAAGAAGGCAGTTTACTACCATCTCCCAGGGGCTATAAGGAATGGGCAATGTCTTCAATGTCCACAATCTGTGAACAAATAAATGAATAAATTAGATTCAGGGGTGTCCTGATGGCCTACAACTAGGAGAACCAGGGTAGCATGAGGGTCGTTTCTAGACCTTGGCATAACAGAGACCTCAACGTGGAGACCTAGAGAAACACGATTGGTGCCTTATCCCAAGAAAGAATGTTTTCTGACTGACAACAAATTGTGTTTGCTTTCTGTTTCATAAGGTTTTGAAAGGATTAACACTGACGACTGTATTAAACATAGGAACAGGATTAAGCCATTCAGTCACTTGAACCTGTTCCATTTGTTATGGACCCCAGGCCAGACCCCCTCAAAATATTTTAAGAAGGTAGCCTAGACCCTAACATTTTCTTATTTTAAAGGCAGATTTAAAGTGGGTGTTCCAGGTGTGATGCAATTGGTCAAACCACTTGGCTTTAAGCAAAACAGAATTTATTTAAACACTACAATTGAAACACGAACAAAAGAAAACAAAATTTAGAATAACTTAACTATTGGAAACCGACTCAATACCGCAACTTTTTCTGATTAACTGCTCCAATACAGTAACATCCCATAAGCACACTCCTTGGCAAAAAAAAAAGTTAAACACAGATTCTTACAGGAAGGAGGGAGCAGCATCATGAGAGAGATCTCAGAAGAAAGTCAGAGAAGTTCTTTACTGAAGCTTGCAGATCCACTAGACTCTCACATCTCGTGACTGCTACTGCTAAATCAAACTAGGAAAAACTTGAACTGGGAGAACTGGCCACTTCCCTTCCATTGTTAAACTGTTACTCCCTAGACCCTTCGATATCTCTGCCCTTCCGACCTCTCTTCATAAACAACGCCAAGGACAAAATAACCTTGTTAAAGTGGCAGCATTGTCACTCATTATTCAATGAGATAATTGTTTATCTGTGGGCTAACTGCCTTTGTCCCATATCCCTTGATAGCTTTGCTTAAAAAAAACTATCTCAGATTTTAAATGAACAACTGATCCAACGTCCACGAATATGATCACATCATAAGGATTTGGGTAGGGAAAGGCTGAATAGCTGTGGATCTTGAGGACAGTATCTCCGTCTGCTCAGTCTCAGCGCCAATGTCCATCAAATCAATGTAATGTGCACCTAGGGTGACACGGTGGCTCAGTGGTTAGTACTGCTGCCTCACAGTACCTGGGTTCGATTCCCATGTTGGGTGACTGTGTGGAGTTTGCACATTCTCCCTGTGTCTGTGTGGGTTTCCTCCTGGTGCTCCAGTTTCCTCCCACAGTCCAATGATGTGCAATTCAGGTGAATTGGCTGTGCTAAATTGCCCGTAGTGTTAGGTATGTTAGTCAGGGGTAAATGTAGGGGACCGGTTCTGGGTGAGTTACTCTCCAGAGGGTCGGTTTGGACTTGTTGGGCTGAAGGGCCTATTACCATCCTCTAGGGAATCTAATCTAATCTGACACTATCATACAATAAACTGCATCTCTCTTAAGGCAAGAGATTCTGTTGTTTAGAATACCAAGTGGTTTCCCGTTACCATGTGGGATGAAGTAGGTCTTGTTGACTCAGTCAGAACAAGGTGATGTTGGCATGGCACCTCCTTCGCTGCCCACTGTCACTGAGCTGGTCAGCACCACCTCTGTGCATTGTTAAAATGACACTGGTGTTCAGGAAACAGAACAGGGACCCAATCCCCAATTTCCAAACTAATGAAGCTCACAGCCTTTAGTCAAGTGATTTCCTGAGACCAAGGTGTCCACCTAAAAGGATTTGCGGACAGAAATCATCCAGAATTAGACATCAACTTGATTTAACAGCAAGGCTGCTTTTCCCCATCCTGATTTAACAGCAAGGCTGCTTTTCCCCATTAGGAGAAATGTGTTAAAAATCATGCCCGCAGTGAAAAGCAAACAGACGAATTCAATAGGAGAAGGATGGTGAGGATCATGGATAAGTGGTTTATAGTTCAATAAAACAGGCAAATGGGAATTTTATTAACTATAAACCATCTGGAGAGCACTATGTTTGGTGCTAAGTTTTACAAATGAGGTCTGATTACACTTGGAGTGTGCTGCTGCTGTGATGTGAAAGCTGTTTCATTCGGTGTCATTAGGGAGACACCCAATCTGCTCCTTGTTTGTAAACTCTGCTGTTTACTGTGAGTGATAATTATCCTGTCCGTGGCAGTTTAAACTGAAAGGCAGTTTGTGTCTGCCATGCACAGCTCCATTATGTGAAAGGATAGGCACACACCACCTGGTGCAAGGAGGAGAAATTCTTGGCACCAACTATAGAATTTCCAAGCTCCTCATAGGCTCCTGTCTCTCTCTCTCCACAGAACTGAGTGCATCAAACAGGCTGGCACTCCAAGGAAGTGCACCAATGCAGGAAGTAGCGGTGACTCAAAGCACCCAATTATGTGGACCAACTTAAAAACCAGTGTTGTACTAAAGTCCAAACGGATGTTAAACTCGACAAAATTCTCAAATCCTTCAAGAATCATGGCTGTCCAAATGTGCTGGAGCTCATCCAGTTATGAGACAGTTGGGATGGCAGGACTGCAGTGTGAAGAGAGACTGGATCAGCCAAGAATTCACTAGAGCTCAGAAGAATGGGGTGGGGGAACGCCCTTGGAATTGGGCAGGCAATATGGTAGCACAATGGTTAGTACTGCTGCCTTTCAGTGCCAGGGAACCAGGTTTGATTCCAGCTTTGGGTGACTGTCTGTGTGGAGTCTGCATGTTCTCCCGTGTTTATGTGGCTCTCCTCTGTTTGCTCCCAAAATCCATAGGTGTGCAGGTTAGGTGAATTGGCCATGATAAATTGCTCCATAGTGTCCAGGGATGTGCAGTCTAATGTCCAGAGTCTAAAGATATGGGATAGGCCATTTAGGACTGAGATGAGGAGAAATTTCTTCGCCCAGGGAGTGGTGAGCCCATGGAATTCTCTGTTACAGAAAGAGGATGAGGCCAAATATTGAATGTTTTCAAGAAGGAACAGGGTTCAAAGGGCCGAATGGCCTACTCTTGGTGCTACTTCCTATGTTTCTAATGGGCTGGCTTTTACACGTGCAATTCAGGAGAGCCAAACCTCCTGTACCCCAACTCCCCAGGGCAGGGAACAAAATATGGAGTCCTAATAGAACATAGAACATAGAAGAATACAGCGCAGTACAGGCCCTTCGGACCTCGATGTTGCGCCGATCCAAGCCCACCTAACCTACACTAGCCCACTATCCTCCATATGCCTATCCAATGCCCGCTTAAATGCCCATAATGAGGGAGAGTCCACCACTGCTACTGGCAGGGCATTCCATGAACTCACGCCTCGCTGAGTAAAGACATCTGTCCTATACCTACCCCCCCTTAATTTAAAGCTATGCCCCCTTGTAATAGCTGACTCCATACGTGGAAAAAGATTCTCACTGTCGACCCTATCTAAACCCCTAATCATCTTGTACACCTCTATCAAGTCACCCCTAAACCTTCTTTTCTCCAATGAAATCAACCCCAAGTACCTCAGCCTTTCCTCATACGATCTTTCTACCATACCAGGCAACATCCTGGTAAACCTCCTCTGCACCCGTTCCAGTGCCTCCAAATCCTTCCTATAGTATGGCGACCAAAACTGCACACAATACTCCAGATACGGCCGCACCAGAGTCTTATATAACTGCAACATAACCTCAGTACTCCGGAACTCACTTCCTCTACCAATAAAAGCCAGTACACCATATGCCTTCTTCACCGCACTATTTACCTGGGTGGCAACTTTCAAAGATTTGTGTACATGGACACCAAGATCCCTCTGCTCATCCACACTACCAAGTATCCGACCGTTAGCCCAGTACCCCATCTTTTTATTACTCTTACCAAAGTGAATCACCTCACACTTAGCTACATTGAACTCCATTTGCCACATGGTAATTTGATGTTGTTACAGAGATGGGTGCCGCATAAATAGGGAGCTTGTTGCCATTTTGAAACAACAAACGAACAAGCTATGGATCTCGTTAGAGAACCAATTGTACAGAATGGCTTGTTGTCTGTTCCATTTTTGTGGTGTCAGGCAATAAGATGTCGAGGAATACTTTAAGCAGGCATGAGGAGGTTGCAGAAAGGAAGACGAGTCCAAGAAGATCACGATCTGCGGAAAGCACCAGATTCGAGGCTCTTATGGTACACGGTAACATCCCTACCTATGAAAAAAGGAGGCCGAGGTTCCATGCCAAGGTTAAGTTCCATCTCCCTCATCCTGCAAAATCCAGTCCATTACTTCTCTTAATGAATTCAGCACAGCCATTTCCCAGAGTGTCCAGTTCAACACAACCTTCTGCAAATCAATTTGGGATGTCGCCATCACTTGGGTTCCCTGTGGGCCCTCCACACCTGCCCCTGTGCTCCAAACCATCTGCTACTATAGGATGTGCCAGGGGAAAAAGAATGCCAGGCCATGCCCTCTGATACCTTTTGGCTGGGATCTGTGCGCTAACCCATGCCCCTGTGAAATGTGATGGGACCACTACTTTTGCTAACACCCCCCCTTTCACATCTCTATCTTGGAAGTGGTTGGCCCCCACCCCAGGGCAGCCAAGTGATCGAAAATCAGGGAGCATAATGTCAGACTCTAGCTGAATTCTGTTTCCAGAAAACTGGTGCCAATTGTAGGACATATATGGATAAAGAAACCAATGGTGAGTGACAGCCAAAGATAATTGGCACCTCCTCAGTGTTGGCATCACAGAGCAGCTGTTACCATCAGAATGGAATAAAAGCCATTCATTTTGGAACTGGACGTGGATTGACAGTAAATCCAGCCTTGATTCTGGGTAAATGTACTTTGATCACAATTTACAGGGTGTGACACACTTCACAGTCTTATCAAGATCAAGATTAATGTTAGCTGGAAATGTGTTGCTGGAAAAGCGCAGCAGGTCAGGCAGCATCCAGGGAACAGGAGAATCGACGTTTCGGGCATAAGCCCTTCTTCAGGAATCCTGTTCCCTGTTCTCCTGTTCCCTGGATGCTGCCTGACCTGCTGCGCTTTTCCAGCAACACATTTCCAGCTCTGATCTCCAGCATCTGCAGACCTCACTTTCTCCTCCAAGATTAATGTTAGCCATGTTATGAATACAGATATGTCATATCTTTGGAAAAAAGTGCCCTCACCTCTCATTTTAACAAGTTGTTCCACTGCACCCACAAAATAAAAGAAAGATTATGTCATTGGGATAACATTATACAGGGAATTGGTTTAGCTCAGTTGGTTGGATTGTTGGTTTACAGGACAGAGCACTGCCAACAGCATGGGTTCCATTCCTATCACTGGTTTGAGGTTACCACGAAGAACTCTCCTTCTCAACCTCTTCCCTTGCCTGAGGTCTGTTGTCCCTCAGGTTAAATCACCACCAGTCACTTCTCTCTAACAAGAGAGCAGCCGCTACGGTCTGGTGAGACAACAACATTGTACAAATCAAAACAATTCAAAAGGCTACCAGAATGCAAATCCTTCCCTGGCTTCACCCCTCCCTACTTCTGTCATCTCCTCCAACTCCACAACACTAAGTTATCTGCACTGCACCACCTCTGGCCTTTTATACATCCCCACTGTTAATCTCTCCACCATTGCTGGTATGGAAAATAAAGAGTATGAAAGCATGGGAAGGGTTAAAGCATGAAGTCCACTGGCGATCTGTTGCAAGGAGTCTGTGGAATGCTACACTAGTCAAAAGGTCACTGTGGCAGGATGGGATAACAACAGTTAGTAAAGTCAGCCTCGCCTGCTAAATATCATCATGGCAGGTTGGAAAGGGTTGTGACAATAAATATTTAGGACATGACAATAAATATCTAATCTGTAGTTAGTAGAGTCAGCCTGCTTCAGACCCTTGATAGTAAAATATCGAATCATAACATTAGAATAATATTAGGGTCTGGGATGGAAGACCATTGTTGCAGAGGTGATAGTAAAATGTCTAATCGTGACACTAGAATAATATTAAGTAGAATGTAGGATAAACCATAGTGCCAGAACTAGAGAGGTAATGGGAACTAACATCATTGGTTTATTGTATAACTAGAGTGAGGTAATTCTGATTAACACAGTTGGACATGCTGATAAGCTCACAAAACATGATAAAAAAAAGGTATAAAGAGCCACAGATCCTGAGGTTCGGGGGCATTCAAGAATTTGCTTTCTGAGTGTCATGGTTTTTTGTTTGCAAATAAAAGACTTACTCCTTGAAGAACTCTCCACATCTCTTGGTGATTCTCTACATTTTCTCCATGACACTGGCCATGCCTTTCATTAAAGAGCCCATAAGCTCTGGAAATCTCTTCCAAACCTTTTTATCACCCACATCTTCAGGTGGTTTAATTTTGATTGCTAACGGTCTGGATAATTGCCTTGGAGACGTTTTCCTAGATGGTGGAAGCTATATAAATGCAGGTTGCAAGGGACTTATATTGAAAGGATTTTAGGACAAACAGGGTTGAAAGAGAAAACACAACTGGGGACAGACCATATCAGGAGTTCAGTTCTGAGCATAACACTCGAGCAAGAATGCGGTCCTATATTAGCCTTGGAAGGGATGCAGATTTATCAGAAGGATACTAGAGCTGAAAGGATTATGTTAGGATGGCAGGTTGTAAAACTCGGATTTGAGTACCGAATCTTGAGTGATACAGTAACTAGAGCATTTAAAATCATAGAATCTTTACAATATAGAAGCAGGCATTCTGCCCTTTGAGTGCACACCAATCCTCCAAAGACCACCTCACCTAGACCTATCCCCCTATGTTATCCCTGCATTTCCGATGGCTAAGCTACTTTACCTGCACATGGGACAATTTAGCATGGCCAATCCAATTAACCTGCACGACTTTGAACTGTGGGAGGAAACCCACGCAGACACAGGGAGAATGTACAAACTCCACACAGAGTCACCCAAGGCTGGAATCAAGTCCAGGTTTCCTGATGCTGTGAGGCAACAGTGCTAACCACTGAGCCATTGACTGAAGCAGATGAGGTTCATGACATACAATTAAAAAAAGGAATAGGTCATTCAGCCCCTCAATCCACCTCCATGACTCTATGATTATCCAATGCCCTCTTGAATGCCTCATTGAATCTACCTCGTCCATGTTTCAAACAAGATTGTGCCTGGTCTGATTACTTCATCTCTTGCTTACCTTGGACAACCAGTCAACCCCATTGCTTAACAAGAATCTCTGTTCCACTGCCTTAAAAATACTCAAAGACTTTTCTTCCACTGTTTTTTGAGGGAAAAAGTTCGAAAGACTCATGACTCTCTGGGAGAAATAAAATGTCACCATCTCTGTTTTAAATGGGTGACACTTCACTGTTAAACAGTGACTCCAGTTTCTAAATTCTCCCATTGGAGGAAACATCACTGCCACATCCACTGTGATCCACATACACCACTTCAACGACATTGAAATCGCCATGACTCGACATAAAGCACTCGCAAATTGGTGAACCATGATTTTTCCTGTGCTGGCTTCCCTTAATCATCCTGCATTTGTACATGTGACTATTAATGCTGTAAAAAATTATTTAGATTAGATTCCCTACAATGTGGAAGCAGGCCCTTCGGCCCAACAAGTCCACACCTACCAGCATTGCCCTTCACCCTGACAGGAATATTCTATCTCTGGACTCTCGTTATCTCATTTTTTAATGCTTCCCATTTTCCAGCCATCCCATTACCTGCAAACATCTGCCCCCCAATCATCTTTTGAAAGTATTTGCCTAATACCTTCAAAATTTAGAACTTCAACTGCTTAATCTGGTCTATCTTTTTCCATCATTATTTTAGCTTTATAGTAACTGGCCCTAAAGTGCTCCCCCACTGACACCTCAGTCACCTGCCCTGCCTTATTTCCTCGGAGTAGGTCAAGTTTTGCACCTTCTCTAGTAGGTCCACCCACATACTGACTCAGAAATTTTTCTTGAAAACACTTAATAAATTCCTTTCCATCCAACCCCTTAACACTATGGCAGTCCCAGTCTACGTTTGGAAAGTTAAAATCCCCTACCAGAACACCCTATTATCCCTACAGATAACTAACATCTCCTTACAAATTTATTTCTCAATTTCTCGCTGACTATTGGAGAGTCTGCGGTACAATCCCAATAACGTGATCGTCGCATTTTTATTTTTCAGTTCCACCCAAATAACTTCCCTGTATGTATTCCCAGGAATGTCCTCCCTAAGTGCAATCATTATGCTATCCCTTATCAGAAACGCCACTCCCCCCTCCTCTCTTGCCTCCCTTTCTATCCTTCCCATAGCTTCTATATCTGGATCATTAAGCTGCCAGTCCTGTCCATCCCTGAGCCACATCTCTGTAATTGCTATGATATCCCAATCTCATGTTCCCAACCACGCCCTGAGTTCATCTGCCTTATCTGTTAGGCCTCTTGCATTGAAATAAATACAATTTAATTTATCCATCTTACCTCATTCTCTGCTTTGTTCCTGCCTGTCTGACAATTTGACACTCGTTTTCTGAACTGTACAGGAACAGAATGATCTCTTTTCTCACTGTCTTCCTGAGTCCCACCAACCTCTCACTAGTTTAAAACCTCTCTTGCAGCTCTAGCAAATCTCCCCTTCCAATTCAGGTGCAATCTGTCCTTTTTATACAGAGCACCTCTACCCCAGAAGAGATTTCAATGATCCAAAAATGTGAACCCTTCTCCCCTGCACTAGCTCCTCAGCTACACTTTCATCTGCTTTATTCTCCTATTCCTATCCTCACTAGCTCGTAGCACCAGAAGTAATCCAGATATTACTATCCTCGAGGAGCTCCTTTTTAAATTCTTCCCGAACTTCCTGTATTCTCTTCTCAGAATCTCATCCTTTTCTCTTCCTATGTCATTAGTTCCAATGTGTACAACGACCTCCTGCTGGTCCCTCTCCCCTTTCAGAACATTCTGCACCCTCTCTGAGATATCCTTGATCCTGGGACCAAGGAAGTAACACACCATTCTGATGTCTCACTGTTGGCTGCAGAAACATCCATCTGTGCCTCTGACTGGACAGTCCCCTAACACAATGGATCTCTTGGAACCTGACATACCCCTCATTACATTAGAGCCAGTCTTGGTACCAGAAACTGGCTGTTAGTGCTGCATTACCCTGACAGTCCATCACCCTCTGCCTCCAAAATAGCAAACCTGTTTGAGATGGGGATAGCCACAGCAGACTCCTATATGTTCTGCCTCCCTTTCTTACTTTTTTCTGGTGGTAACCCATCTACCCTCACTTAAATAAAAACAATGTGTTGAGTTATGAGGGGACAGCACAGGTTTGGCCCAAATCGTCAGAGAGCCAGGGTAGACACAATAGCCTGAATAGTTTTCCTTTGTACTGTTACAAACTGTGATTCTGTGATCCTGGAATAAATGAGTCCTGGACATGTTTGATCAGTAATGTAAATATGGAATGAGGGAGAGTTGCAATTTTTCAATCATGACATGAACACATACTACGCCTGTTCCAACACAACAAAATAGATGACAGCCATTTACTGAATCAGAGTCATTCTGTCTGGTTTAAAATTTAAATAAAACCTGGCAATTATCTGTCAATCAGGATTAATAAGACTATAATACATAGGAGCAGACATATCTCTTCCAGCCCATTGAGTCAGCTCTGCCATTCAATACTTTGATGATTGATGTTGATAATCCTCAACTCCACATTCCTGTTTTTTCTTGCATGGTAATGCCTCTGCCAATCGATGTTCACTTGCCAACCAATTAGCACTGTTCTCACGTGCAGTGCAAATGTGGATTTTTCTCCCTTTGAATTGGTACTCTTGCAAGTTATCCTGGGTGATTGCGAAATGTAAAGCCTTGACAAAATGCATCATTTTTCAACAGTTCTCAAGCTCTGTGCTCCCAAATAATGATCCTGTTAGTGTTCCCAAAGTTCCAGATTCCTGTCATCCAGGGTTCTGTTAGTATTGAGGCAGTTCTCTAACTCCAGGCTCACTTTGATAGCTGCTGCGAAAGTGCAAGGCAAAATGAAGTGTAGTGTTAGGATTGCTGTTGATTTAAGTGGTTAGTGGGCAGGGTGCCAGCTGAGTCTGATGCCAACTAAGTAAGGTATCAGGATAGGATGTTCTTCCTGTCAGCAAAGAACAGACCCGTATGTTAATATATATATATAAAACCTCCAGCACACAATGAGCCCAAACAGAAATTTTTCATTTGAATTCCTAATCTTACAATTAACCAGATACCGAATTGGACAAGCCAAACAAATACTGTGACTACAAGCATAGGTTTGAAATTCTGAGAGTCGTAACTCATCTCCTGTCTCCTAAAAGCCAGATCATGACATGCAAAGCTCAGGTAAAGAATCAGGTAGAATACTTCACACTTGCCTCCAACAGTGCCACTGACACTACCCAAGACAAAGAAGCTTTCATGAATGGCAATTCATTTCAACATTTGCTCCCTTCCCCACCTATACTCAGTATGACAATAGTGTGCAGCATCTACAGGACACGCTGCAGTAACTCACCAAGTCTTCTTGGTGAGGTGTCTAAATCAAACCTTTCAAATCCATATTGTCTACCACCTAGGGCAGCACCACTACCTGCAGGTTCCCCATCAATCTACACATACCATCCTGACCCAGAAATGTATCGTTACTCCTTCTGGAGTGAGGGGTTCCTGGATCTGCCCGATGACCAATGGAAGGCTGGTATAAGAGGATAATCCAATCTGTAGTCACCAAAAGAATCTTCAAGTGAGGCAGCTCTGATTTATTGAAATGCCAGATGATGATTTAGTCACAAACGTCCAATTACTCATGGCAACCTTGAAACCAGGAAACTTTTATTTGTTTCTGAAGAGGGATTTTCAGTAAATAAAAACCAAAGCAACTGCAGATGTTGGAAATCAGAAGCAAAAACAGAAATAGCTGGAAAAGCTTAGCATCTGTGGAGGGAAATCAGAGTTAATGTTTCAGGTCCAGTCACCCTTCATCAAAACTCATTTTCGGTGACTACTCTTAAACATTGTCTCCTCTGTAGGTGGCTCATAACAGTTTGTCTGGTGAGGAACTCATCTTATGTTGAGCTGTGTTCCATTCAGAAAGTGTGATAACTTCTGAAGTCAAGTGGCCTGCCACTGTTTCAAACTGATGGACAGCTTGATGAGAAAGTGCCTACAGACACCATTAGCCATGAATCTCATGCCCAGAGTATGTTAACTCCCTCAGGAAGGGAGGGAAGGATACCTGAAGAGGAGGAGATGTTGAATCTTTCCACAGAGAATGAGGGTAGCACAGTTGCCAATAACAAATCACCTTCTCATCATATTGTTGTATGACTATAGCCTCACTTGAGGAGAGCTATGTTGTCTTGCAACCTCTGCATTCTGTGAAGATTGAACAGGACGTTAAACACAGAAGGAAGATCTGCATAGATTTCATTGCTGTTGCATTTTTCTCGAGAGCAGGATTAGTCAGCAGACCAGAGAATCGCTAAGGCCAGATGTGGCAACGGAATTCTAAAGGTGTGTGTGTGTGTGTGTGTTTGTGTGTGTGTGAGATTGAGAGATATGAAGTGGGGAAGTCGAAATTCCTGCCCCAGATTCCTACCCATTGATGCCCAGGTCCTGGAGTCCAATGGACCTCAGGTGTGGAGAGCAGTTGACTTGACCGTAATTGAATTGGTTCTTATGTGGTTAACCCAAACATGTGAAGGCATGAAACCGGGAATTTCTGGAGGATATAATGGAAAGGAAAACAGGAAAACGTGTGAGTCTGTCTGGCCCAGACTGTTTCAAGCTTGATCTGCTTTGTCAGCCGTCGATTCATTAGTCTCACACAGTGACCACTTGGAGAAAGACAAAGGGTCCTTGTGTCCCAGTCTCCCATTCCAGCCAGTAAGATGAATTTCCAGGGCATCTAACCAGTGGAATTGGAGAGATGGTTGGGTCATTATTCATTTCCCTTTGAGATTACTCATCTATACTCTGAGCTATTTTGGCCTGCAGCTAACTTTGAGAGAGTCTAGACTCGTCAGAAATATAGTGAGTACTTTGGGCCTAGACCTAACAGAGGATCCTGAGACAGCACGGTAGCACAGTGGTTAGCACTGCTGCTTCACAGTGCCAAGGATCCAGGTTTGATTCCAGCCTTGGGTGCGGAAAGAGAAGATTTACAAGGATGTTGCCAAGGTTGGAGCGTTTAGGCTATAGGGAGAGGCTGAATAGGCTGGGGATGTTTTCCCTGGAGCGTCATAGGCTGAGGGGTAGTTGTATAGAGGTTTATAAAATCATGAAGGGCATGGATAGGGTCAATAGACAAGGTTCTGGATCAGTGGTGCTGGAAGAGCACAGCAATTCAGGCAGCATCCGAGGACAGGGATGCTGCCTGAATTGCTGTGCTCTTCCAGCACCACTGATCCAGAATCTGGTTTCCAGCATCTGCAGTCATTGTTTTTACCTCAATAGACAAGGTTGTTTCCCTGGGGTTGGGGAATCCAGAACTAGAGAGCATAGGTTTAAGGTGAGAGGGTAAAGACTTAAAAGGACTGAGGGGTAACTTTTTCATTCAGAGATAGTGTGCGTATGGAATGAGCTGCCAGAGGAAGTTCTGGAGGCTGGCACAATTATAGCATTTAAAAGGCATCTGGATGGGTGTATGAACAGGAAGTGTTTAGAGAGATATGGGCCATGTGCTGGCAAATGGGACTAGATTAATGTAGGTTTGCTCGCTGAGCTGGAAGGTTCGTTTTCAGACATTTTGTCATCATACTAGGTAACATCATCAGTGAGTCTCTGGATGAAGCCCTGATGGCATGGCCTGCTTTCTATTTATGGGTTTAGGTCTCCTTGGGTTGGTGAAATAATTTCCTGTGGTGATGTCATTTCCTTTTCTTTTTCTCAGTTGGTAGTCAATGGTCAAAAAAAAACAGGAAATGACATCAGCACAAAGAATGAAGTCACCGTAGGAAATGACATCATCACCGGAAATGACATCACAGGCCCAAGGAAACCAAAGCACATAAATAAAAAGCGGACCATGCCACCAGTGCTTCATCAGAAGGCTCACTGATGATGTTAGCTAGTCTGGTGATGAAACATCTGAAAACGAACCTTACAGCTCAGCGAGCAAACCTGCATCCAGAACCTCAACCTGAGCTACAAACCTTCTCAAAACTCGCTGGGACTAGATTAAATTAGGATAGCTGGTTGGAATGGACGAATTGGATCAAAGGGTCTGTTTCTGTGCTGCACATCATCTATAGCTCTATGACTGTATGGAGTTTATACATTCACCCAGAGTCTGTGTGGTTTTCCTCCACATGCTTCAGTTTCCTCCCACAGTTCAAAGATGGGCAGATTAGGTGGATTGACCAAGGGAAATGCGGGTTTATGGGCCTAAGGTGGGATGCCCTTCAGAAGGTTGCTGCAGACTCAATGGGCCTCCATCTGCAATGTAGAGATTATCTGATCTTCTCCACCCACTGGAAAGAGCATTCATTGGTTTAATCCTTCATTAAAAAACCACAGCACCTCCAACATTCTCTCACAATTGGGTTGGACTGTTAGTATGGCCAATATGTTCAAAACCTGGAATGGGACTGGAAACAACAACCTTCTGCCTAAGAAATGGGAACACTCCCAGCTAACACCAAAGGAGAAAAGACAAGTGTTGGTTATTGAGGTCATCATCATGAGCTCTGTTACTAGGGATTTAAGCCAAGTACATCAAAAACAAAATGATCGTGAGAACGAAGTAACTGATAGTGAGAATGAATTCATCAAACATGGAGTGAAAATGTATGTGGGCATAAAGAATAAAGAGGAGACTTTGTCAAACAATAATCCATGTTTTTTGTAGTTATTGAGGACATTGTCATGAAATATTTGGTTGCGAAATCAAAATAAATTCAGGTTTTTTAAAATTTGCATTTAATTTTGCAAGGGGATAGCCTTTATTACAGTATGCTTGCTATCTTGAATATTGAGCTGTCCTGTCTCCGAGGGATGTGCCTCTGTTAACCTCTGCATTTCAGATTTCAGCCACAGCAGAGGCTGGTGTATTTTAACATAGGTTCTAGGTCAGAACAGCCAGCGTAAGACAAGTGTATGACATCGTGGCACATGATGGACTTGTCTTCAGTCACTGTCTCAATGTCGTGGAGTCAATGTAATGGAGTCAATGTAGTGTGCTCAGTCAGTCACCTATCTGTACGCAATGTACAGAAACATCAACAAAGCCTTTGTGTAAACATGTGATATTAAATTTGATATAAATAAATAGCTAGAACTGTTAATAAACTTGAAGACATCTGTATCAATAAGAATTTGATCTATGTGCTAAGTATTATCATGCCGGCATGGGTCTTTATCCCAAGAAACTGCATCAAAGTATCACTCAAATCTATCAGTAACAGCCAATTAGTGGCAACTAATTGGTAAAAAAAGACTGAAAAAGTGATAGCAGCAGTGGCTGTTGTGAACAGTCAATCGTCATCATTAACCGAAGTTCAGAGTTTCGCTCAAATATAGGTTCAGAGCTCATAACCTTGTAGTGAAGCTCAGTAACCTCAATGGAGCAAACAATTGTGAGACTCGCTAGTTAGGGACACAGACAGATGTTTCTGTGGCTGTGTTCGAGACTCCAGGGGTGGGGTGTTGCCACCCTAGTGCCAGGGTCAAGGATGTCTCTGAGCCATTGCACAAAACTTTTAAGAGGGAGAGTGGGCAGCCATAGGTTGTTGTGTACGTTGGTACCAATGACATAGGTAGAAAGAGGGAATGAAGCCCTGAGGAGTGAGTACAAGGAGTTAGGAAAGAGGCTGAAAAGCAAGATGTCGAGGATAGTAGTCTCTGGGTTATTGCCTGTTTAAGGGTGGCACAGTGGCTCAGTGGGAGGGTGGCATGGTGGTTCAGTGTTGTCTCACAGCGCCAGGGACCTGGGTTCGATTCCAGCCTCGGGCGACTATCTGTGTGGATATTTTCCCTGTGTCTGCATGGGTGTCCTCCGGGTTCTCCAGTTTCCTTCCACAGTGCAAAGATTTGCAAGTTAGGTGAATTGGCCATGTTAAATAGGTCTGGTGCAGTAGTCAGGGGTAAATATAAGATATGGGAATGGGTCTGGGTGGGTTACTCTTCAGAGGGTTGGTGTGGACATGTTGGGCCTTTTGTCACACTGTAGGTAATCTAATCTAATCAGTACTACATGCTAGTGAGGTAAGAAATAAAAAGACAGGACAGATGAATGTGTGGCTAAGGAGCTGGTGCAGGGGGCAGGATTTCAGGTTTTGGATCATTGGGACCTCTTCTGTGGCACTGGTGACCTATACAAAAGGGACGGTTTGTACCTAAGCTGAAGGGGAACCAATAGCCTCACAGGGAAGTTCGCTACAGCTACTCAGGAGGGTTTAAGCTAGAGTGGTAGGTGGGAACCAGAGCAGCACGTCTGCGAGTGAAGGGGTTGAGGGAAAAGTAGTAAGACTAAGACTAGTAAAGAAGAAAGAAAGGACAGGCAGAGACAGGTAAATCAATATGATGGTACCAATGGGCTGAGGTGTGGTTATTCAACACAAAGAGTATTATAGGTAAGGCAGATAAGTTCAGAGTGTGGATCAACACATGGGACAACGTTGTTAAGGCCATTACAAAGAATTGTGTTACAGATAGGACTGGCTGCTCAACATTCCAGGATTCTGTTGTTTTAGATAAGATAGAGAGGAAGGTAAAAGAGGTGGAGGAGTTGCATTACTAATTGGGGAGAACATTACATCTGCAGTCAGAGAGGTCATACTGAAGGGTTCATCCATTGAGGCAATATAGGTAGAGCTCAAAAATAAGATGAGTACAATCACTCTGATAGGATTATACTGTAGACCCCCCAGTAACCACCGAGACATTGAGGAACAAATATGGAAAGGTGCAGATTATGGAAAGGTGCAGTAAAAACAGAGTTGTCATAGTGGGTGACTTTAACTTCTCCAATTAAAGACAAAAAAAATGCAGATACTGGAATCCAAAGTAGACAAGCAGGAGCTGGAAGAACACAGCAAGCCAGGCAGCATCAGGAGGTGGAAAAGTCAATGTTTCAGGTATAACCCTTCTTCAGGAATGGGTGTGGATGTGGGGGAAGCTGCAGATAAAGGGGTCAGGGTGGTGAAGTGGGCATAGGTGAGGATAGATAGAGGGTACAACCTGGTTGGTCAATGGGAGAAATGAATCCCATTGGTGGCTGGGAGGGGTGGAAGCAAGGGGGAGGGGTTGGGAAGGGAATTGGGGAAGGGAAGGGAAGTTATTTGAAATTGGAGAACTCAATGTTGAGTCCTCCAGACTCGAGGCTGCCCAGGCGGAAGATGAGGTGTTGTTCCTCCATTTGTGGTTTGATTCGGTGTGGCAATGGAGGAGTCCCAAGATGATCATGCCGGAACAGGAGTGGGAAAAGGGAATTGAAATGGGCGGTCGCTGGGGGTGTCCGGACCCCCACCCTGCCCCACGGGCCTGGCTGAGACACTCGATAAAAAGTGTTCCCTAAGCTTACGTTTGGTCTCCCCAGTGTAGAGGAGATCACATCGGGAACACCTGATGCAGTAAACTTGGGACTCCCTTAGAGCAAGAATCCCAGATGGGGCAGTATCTGTTAAGAGCATCCAAGAGGGTTTCTTGAAACTGTATGTGGACAGTCCAACTAGAGGAAGGGCCATATTGGGCCTTGTATTGGCAAATGGGCCTGGCCAGGTGACTGACCTTTCAGTGGGAGAGCATTTTGGAAACAGCGATCGCAACTCCTTAAGTTTTTGGATAGCTATGAACAAGGATAAGTCAGGGCCTTGTGGGAAGGTACTGAATTGGGGGAGGGCAAATTACATCAGTATTAGGTAAGAGCTAGGGAATGTTAATTGGGAGAAACTGTTATCAGGTAAGTCATTTGACATGTGGAAATTGTTTAAAGATGTGCTGGGCAGAGTTCAGGACCAGACTGTTCCAGTAAGGAGGAAGGACAGGGATGGAAAGGTAAGGGACCCATGGATAACGAGGAAGGTTGTGAATTTAGTCAAAAGTGGAACATAAGCAAATGTAAGACTAAGGAATCTAAAATCATACAGGGCCAGTGAGAATTATAAAGAAAGCAGAAAAAAAACTCAAGCAGTGAATTAAGAGAGCAAGAAGGGGCCATGAAATGACCTTGGCAAGTCGGGTTAGGGAGAATCCCAAGGTATTCTATACATACATTAAAAACAAGAGGATTACTAGGGAGGAGGTAGGACAACTCAAGGATAAAGAAGGGAACTTGTATTCTGAGGGAGAGAATGTGGACAAGATCCTAAATGAATACTTTGTGTCAGTATTTACCCAGGAGAAGGAAATGGAGGAGAATGAGATTTTTGTGGAGCATGCAAATAAGCTCCATTTTGAGATCAAGAAAGAAATGGTGTTGGGTCACTTGAAGAGCATTAAGATGGATCAGTTCACAGGCCCCGATGGTATCTACCCCAGGTTTATTGAGAGAGGCGAGCGAGGAGATTACTGGGGCCTTGACCAAGATCTTTATATCCTCGCTAACCACTGGAGAGATCCTGGAGGACTGGCAAGTAGCTAATGTTGTTCAAGAAAGGAAATAGGAGTAATCCAGGAAACAATAAACAAGTGAGTGCCACATCGGTGGTTGGGAAGCTATTGGAAAAAATTCTCAGGGATAGCAATTAACATGGTTCTATGTAGGGCAGGTCATGTCTTACTAACTTGACTGGACTTTTCAAGTGGATGATCAATGAGGTTAAGACAATGGATGTTATCATAGAATAGAATCATCATAGACTCCTTAAAATGTGGAAACAGGCCTTTCAGCCCAACAAGGCCACATCGACCCTCCAAAGTGTGACCCACACAGACCCATTCCCCTAACCCATTATCCTCTATTTAAACCTGACTAATGCACCTAAACTTACACATCCCTGAACACTTTGGGCAATTTAGCATGGTCAATTTACCTAACCTGCACATCTTTGGATTGTGGGAGGAAACTGGAGCACCCAGAAGAAACCACGCAGACATGGGGAGAATGTGCAAACTCCACACAGACAGTCGCCCCAGGTTGGAATCAAACCTGGGCCCCTAGCATTGTGAGTCAGCAGTGCTAACCACTGAGCCACCGTGCTGCCCATTAAGCCACCCATGTTGTTTACATGCATTTTAGTAAGGTTTTCAACAACATCCCTCATGGTAGGCTCATCCAGAAGATTAAGATGTATGGGATCCACGGTGACTTGTCCATTTGGATTCAGAATTGGGTTGCCCATAGAAGGCAGAGGGTAGTGGTGGAAGGCTGTTTTTCAGGCTGGAGGTCTGTGATAGCAGGGATCTGTACTGGGACCTCTGCTGTTTGTGATATCTTTAAATGACTTGGATGAAAATGTAGATGGATGGGTTAGTAAGTTTACAGATGATACAAAGATCGGTGCAGCTGGGGATAACTTAGAAGATTGTCAAAGGATACAGCAGGATACTAATCAGTTGCCGATATGGGCAGAGAAATGGCAGATGGAGTTTAAGCCGGGTTAAGTGTGAGTTCAGGATATCAAATGTTAAGGAAAAGTATACAGTCAATGGCAGGGCCCTGAACAGCATTGATGTACAGATGGATCTTAGGGTTCAACTCTATAGCTCCCTGAAAGTGATCACTCAAATAAATAGGGTGGTAAAGAATGAGTATGGCATGCTTACCTTTATTGGTCGGGGAATTGAGTACAAGAGTCAAGATTTCATGTTTCAGCTTTATAAGGCTTTGGTTAGGCCACACATCGAAAGTAACAAGTCATATGGTACCTACTAAGTGGAAGAACTTGTTCCAACGTGAGTCATGCAGGCATCTGCAGAAATGAATGCTCTGAACCAATACATTTTGTTATGATCCCAGCTAAAGGCAATATTAGACAAGTCAGATCTCAGAATGAAACCCACCTTGACAGATAATAACTTCTATTTTTATAAAAGTATTGCATTTGATTATTCTACCTTCCATGCCTAGAGAGTATGTCAGCATAATGCAAGATCTGGTCCATTCTGTGATGAATATGCTCTTTTATTGTTCTACAACATCAGCTCTTTTGCATGTGATTTACTGTCCTGAGTGTAGGTTTCTCCTTTTTCTCCTACATCACTTATATCTCTCAGTAGACGTACTCTCATTGTAGGATCACTTATGTCTAATTCAATCTTGTATTTAATTCCATTGTACCTTGTGTAAATTTTGCAGGATTTTACAAAGTTTGTGAGAAGATTTGTAGCTCAAGTGCTCGTTGATGTGGTTCTGTTCGCCGAGCTGGGAATTTGTGTTGCAGATGTTTCGTCCCCTGTCTAGGTGACATCCTCAGTGCTTGGGAGCCTCCTGTGAAGCGCTTCTGTGATCTTTCCTCCGGCATTTGTAGCGGTTTGAATCTGCCGCTTCCGGTTGTCAGTTCCAGCTGTCCGCTGCAATGGTCGGTATATTGGGTGCAGGTCGATGTGCTTATTGATTGAATCTGTGGATGAGTGCCATGCCTCTAGGAATTCCCTGGCTGTTCTCTGTTTGGCTTGTCCTATAATAGTAGTGTTGTCCCAGTCGAATTCATGTTGTTGTCATCTGCATGTGTGGCTACTAAGGATAGCTGGTTGTGCCATTTCATGGCTAGTTGGAGTTCATGGATGCGGATAGTTAGCTGCCTTCCTGTTTGTCCTATGTAGTGTTTTGTGCAGTCCTTGCTTGGAATTTTGTACACTACATTGGTTTTTCTCATGCTGGGTATCAGGTCCTTCGTTCTGGTGAGTTGTTGTCTGAGAGTGGCTACTGTGACCACTAGGACTCATAACAGCACACAAACCAACAGCCACTCTCAGACAACAACTCACCAGAACGAAGGACCCGATACCCAGCATGAGCAAAACCAATGTAGTGAACAAAATCCCATGCAAGGACTGCACAAAACACTCCATAGGACAAACAGGAAGACAGCTAACGATCCGCATCCATGAACACCGACTAGCCATGAAACGACACGACCAGCTATCCTTAGTAGCCACACACGCTGATGACAAACAACATGAATTTGACTGGGACAACACTACTATTATAGGACGAGCCAAACAGAGAACAGCCAGGGAATTCCTAGAGGCATGGCACTCATCCACAGATTCAATCAATAAGCACATCGACCTGGACCCAATATACCGGCCACTGCAACGGACAGCTGGAACTGACAACCGGAAGCGGCAGATTCAAACCGCTACAAATGCCGGAGGAAAGATCACAGAAGCGCGTCACAGGAGGCTCCCAAGCACTGAGGATGTCACCGAGACAGGGGACGAAACGTCTGCAACACAAATTCCCAGCTCAGCGAACAGAACAACAACAAGGATTTTACAGGCTGAATATATAATGTCACATTTTGATCAATGGACACTTATTCCTTTTTGGCTCCGAATGTTGAAGGCATTCTATTCATATATAAGATTCACTTAGGGTTCAAAGTACGCTTTACAATTTCTGCTGTGTTTTTTTGTTTGGTCTTCAGGGAGATTTAGGGTAGAGTCGAAGAGTGTGGCACTGGAAAAGCATGACTGCTCAGGCAGCAATCAAGGAGCAGGAGAGTTGATGTTTCAGGCATAAGCTCTTCATCAGGAATGTGGGGGAGGCCCAAGTGGGCTGAGAGCTAAATGGAAAAGGGATGGGGCATGGGGGAAGGTAGCTGGGAATGCAGTAAGTCGATGAAAGTGGGGGGGGGCGATGGTGATAGGTCAGAGTGGAGGGTGGAGGGAATGATCTGTCCAAAACACAGATAAGTGGGGAGGGAAATATATCTCTGGTTGTGGGGTCTGTTTGTAGGTGGCTGAAATGGCCACCTTTCCACCACCTGGTCAAAGACGGCAATTTCCTCTCCCACGTGGTCCACGATGCTCTCCAGCGCATCTCCTCCTCTTCCCGCAACTCCTCCCTCGAACCCCACCCCTCCAACATCAACAAGGAAAGAACCCCCCGGTTCACATCTTCCACCCTACCAACCTCCGTATACATCGCGTCATCCTCCGCCATTTCTGCCACCTACAAACAGATCCCACCACCAGAGATATATTTCTCTCCCCAACACCGTGGGCGGCATGGTGGCACAGTGGTTAGCACTGCTGCCTCACAGCGCCAGAGACCCGGGTTCAATTCCCGCCTCAGGCGACTGACTGTGTGGAGTTTGCACGTTCTCCCCGTGTCTGCGTGGGTTTCCTCCGGGTGCTCCGGTTTCCTCCCACAGTGACAAAGATGTGCAGGGTCAGGTGAATTGGCCATGCTAAATTGCCCGTAGTGTTAGGTAAGGGGTAAATGTAGGGGTATGGGTGGGTTTCGCTTCGGCGGGTCGGTGTGGACTTGTTGGGCCGAAGGGCCTGTTTCCACACTGTAATCTAATCTAATTTAAAATAAAATAAAACCATCTGTGTTTCAGCGACACCATTCCCTCCATGACTCTCTTGTCAGGTCCATGCACGGCCCCACCAACCAACCCACCCTCCCTTCTTAGCACCTTCCCCTGCCATCACAAGAAGTGCAAAACCTTCACCCACTCCTCTCTGCTCACCTCCATCCAAGACCCTAAACGATTCTTTCATATCTGACAGAGATTTACCTGTACTTGCACACACATCATCTACTGTACCCATTGCACCCAATGTGGTCTCCTTTACATTGGAGAGACAGGACACCAATTTGCAGATTGTTTAAGAGAAAAAACATCTCTGGGACACCCTGAACAACCTACCTCACCCCATGGCTGAACACTTCAACTCCCCCAGGACATGCAGGTCCTGGGCCTCCTCCACCGCCAAACCCTAATCACTGGACACCTGGAGGAAGAACGCCTCATCTTCCATCTTGGGACCCTCCAACTACACAGGACTAATGTGGATTTTACCCCCCCCCCCCCCTCCACACACACCTTATCCCAGTCCCAACCTCTATTTGGCACCGTTCTCTTGAACTGTCCTCCTGTCCATCTTCCTTCCCAACTATCCGCTCCACCCTCCATTCCGACTTATCATTTTCACCTCCACCTTCATCTATCTATCACATTCCCATCTACCATCTACCCGGCCCCAACCCCTCCCATTTATCTCTCAGTCCCCCTTTGGCCCACAAGCCTCATTCCTGGTGAAGGGCTTATGCCTGAAACGTCGACTCTCCTGCTCCTCGGATGCTGCCTGACCTGCTGTGCTTTTCCAGCGACACACTCTTTGACTCTGATCTCCAACATTTGCAGTCCTCACTTTCTCCTAGAAGTAGGATAAAAAATGTTTTTAAAAAGTTTCTTTCTAACAGTGATAAAAGTGCAGTGGCTTGCAACTGTTCCAGTTTACTAAACAAATCTATTGTTCTTTTATAACTCTGTCATTGTGAATGGAATAAATTGTAGCTTTGTTTCATCTCCCTCTGTCCTTTGAAAGGGAGCTGTTGGGGAAAAAGCTGCAGCCTATTTACTGTGTCTAGTTTCTCTGTCAGTCTTTGTCAATTTCACCTCGCTGTGTTATTTGTTAGTGATTTTATGTGTATCTAAGGAAGAGAATGTATCTGTGTTTGTAAATAAGGATGTGTATGTGTGTGTGATCCTGTGACGGGTTTATGTGACTGTCTCTGCATTTGGATCTATGTAAGTGTACAAAGTGTATATGTAGGCATATACATCTAAGGTTGCGTCTATATACAGAAATATAATTTTGGAGACAGGAGAGAGAATAGGGGGATGGAGAGAGAAAGAGAGTCACCACCATCAGGGAGGGTGCAGGGCATATAGGGGACCCAAGGAATTCAGTTGCACAGTTACCCAGGATCTTGACACAGAATCTTCTGCATAACATTTCGTGTATAACTGTCCAGGTGATTATTTCTGAACTGTCCAACATTCTCTGACTCAATCTCAGAGTTGGACCATTGTTCGGAGGGTCCTGGGAAGTTCAAACTGCAGCGACATTGCATCAAGGGCCCTGCTCTGCATCTTGGATGATTGAACCTGTATCTCTCATGATTCAGAAACCAATGCCTTTATTTCCATCTATTTGCATCATTGTATAATTCATATTCTGTCTGTTAATTGCTGCAACATCCCTGTCAAAAAAGTATGTCACCATCCCTGTCTTTTGTGCACCTTCTATACGAAAACCCTTGAGGAAACAGAAGTTGAAGTGATACCAGAAAGTTGCAAACAAATATGTAACAAAGAGGAGGCATTTCCTCCGAGTGGCTTGAGACATTCATTCCATGTTAATTTACCGAAGAAACCTAAAGTCTGCAATCATTTTAGAATGGAATCTTAATGAGCCATCTTAGTGAAATGATTTTACATCATAGAAAGGAATAATAATATCTTTAAAGCAAAGATTGGTGAAGCACAGCCTGTATTTAAGTGTGAACAGAGTGAAGATTTCACTTAGAACCAGTTTAAGACAGATATAGAAATAAATTGGGAAATTTACAGACACATAGAGTCATAGAGATGTACAGCACGGAAACAGACCCTTCGGTCCAACCTGTCCATGCTGACCAGATATCCCAATCCAATCTAGTCCCACCTGCCAGCACCCGGCTCATATCCCTCCAAACCCTTCCTATTCAAAAACCTATCCAGATGCCTTTTAAATGTTGCAATTGTACTAGCCTCCATCACTTCCTCTGGCAGCTTATTCCATACATGTACCATCCTCTGCATGAAAAGGTTGCCCCTTAGATCTCTTTGATATCTTTCCCCTCTCACCCTAAACCTATGCCCTCTAGCTCGAGACTCCCCCACCCCAGGGAAGAGACTTGTCTACTTATCCTATCCATTCCCCTCACGATTTTATAAACCTCTATAAGGTCACCCCTCAGCCTCCGACACTCCAGGGAAAACCGCCCCAGCCTGTTCAACCTCTCGTTATAGCTCAAATCCTCCAACCCTGGCAATATCCTTGTAAATCTTTTCTGAACCCTTTCAAGTTTCACATCATCTTTCCGATAGGAAGGAGATCAGAATTGCATGCAATATTCCAATAGTGGCCTAACCAATGTCCTGTTCAGCTGCAACATGACCCCCCAACTCCTGCATAAATTGTGAAAAAGTGTTTGATTGTGTTTACCACCCAATGGTAATTGATGAGTTGCTGAACTCTGACACTGACAGCAAAGTGTTGCAACTTAGCCAAATCCTGTACTGCACCAACCAATGAGCATCCAGTTAGAAGAGAGACTAACAGATGAGTTTCCAATAAAGAAGGGAGGATGACAACGTTGTGTAGTGTCACCAAAATGATTTAATCTGCACAAAACAAATACTCAGAGAATTGGAAGCTGAAGAAATTGGAAGCTAGAACATAACCAATCTGCAGAATGCTGATGACCCACCCTACCTAATAAATCACAGGGAGGTGGTGGTGTAGTGATGACATCAGTCAACCATTTTGCCAGAGGCAGAGGCTAATGGTCTGGGAGACTGGGTTCAAATCTTACTATGGGAGTTGATGGAATTATCATTCATTTATTAAATGAAAATGAAATTGAAATTTTAAAATCTCATGGAATTATAATTGATTATTGTAAATACCCATCGGATTCCCTTTAGGGATGGTGAGGGTGCAATTTGTGCTCTGATTGGGGGGTTTCAAAGTGCATCACCAAGAGTGGCTCAGCAGCATTACTGATCAAGCTGCTCGGGTCCAAAAATACATAGCTGCTAGATTGGATCTGTGACTGGTGGGGAGGCACACATCCCCCCTCACCTTTATCCAAGGACCCAAAGAATTATTCCAAGTCCAGCAGAGGTTCACCTGCATTTCCTCTAACCTGATTAATTGCATCCATTGCTCCCGATGTGGATTCCCTACATTGGAGAGACCAAGTACAAACTCAGGGACTGGTTCAGGGAACATCTATGGGCGGCATGGTGGTACAGTGGTTAGCACTGCTACCTCGCAGCGCCAGAGACCCGGGTTCAATTCCCGCCTCAGGCGACTGACTGTGTGGAGTTTGCACGTTCTCCCTGTGTCTGCGTGGGTTTCCTCCGGGTGCTCCGTTTTCCTCCCACAGTCCAAAGATGTGCAGGGTCAGGTGAATTGGCCATGCTAAATTGTCCGTAGTGTTAGGTAAGGGGTAAATGTAGGAGTATGGGTGGGTTACGCTTCGGCGGGTCGGTGTGGACTTGTTGGGCCGAAGGGCCTGTTTCCACATTGTAAGTAATCTAATCTAATCTAATCTAATCTATCATCCGTACGCTCCAATCAACCTCACCTCCTGGTTGCCAGCCATTTCAACTCCCCCTCCCACTCCCCCAGTCACATGTCCATCCTGGGCCTCCTCCACCATCAAAATAAGACCATATGCAAACTGGAGGAAGAACACCTCATCTTCTGCCTTGTGAGCTTACAACCATACTACCTTAGCATGGAATTTACCAGCTTTCAAATCTCACCACCCCCCACCTTATCCCAGGTTCAGGCCTCCCTCTCTGCCCCACTCCCTTGACCTGACCTAACCTGTCCATCTTCCTTCCCACCTATCCGCTCCACCCTTTCCACTGATTAATCACAATCACCTCCTACCTGCATCCAGCTATTGCCAACCCGCCTACCTTTCCCCCAGCCCCACCCCACCCCCTATTATTTCTCAGACTCCTTCCCCCTCGCCATTCCTGATTAAAGGATCCAATCTGAAACGTTGACTCTCCTGTGCCTCAGATGCTGCTTGACTTGCTGTTCTTTTTCCAGCTCCACACTTTATCAACTCTCACTTTCCAGCATCTGCAGTCCTCACTATCTCCAACCAACAGAAGGAAAATCACACTAGACTTTACCCCTAACAATTTGCTAGCTGCGGATACATCTGTCCATGACATATTCGTAAGACTGACCACTGCTCAATGGAGATGAAGTCCTGCCTTCACATTGAGAATAACCTCCACTGTGTTGTGTAGCACTATCACTTGCTAAATGGTTCAGATTTTTAACATAGAATCATAGAGATGTAGAGCACGGAAACAGACGCTTCAGTCCAACTTGTCCATGCCGACCAGATATCCAAAATAAATCTGTTCCCATTCGCCAGCTTTTGGCCCATATCCCTCTAAACCCTTCCTATTCATATCCCATCCAGATGCCTTTTAAATGCTGTAATTGTACCAGCCTCCACCACAGCCTCTGGCAGCTCATTCCATACACGCACCAACATCTGCATGTAAATGTTACCCCTTAAGCCCCTTAGGGTGGCACGGTGGCGCAGTGGTTAGCACTGCTGCCTCACAGCGTCAGAGACCTGGGTTCAATTTCCACCTCAGGCAATGGTTTGTGTGGAGTTTGCATGTTCTCCCAGTGTCTGCGTGGGTTTGCTCGAGTTTCCTCCCACAGTCCAAAAAAAATATGCAGGTTAGGTGAATTGGCCATGCTAAATTGTCCGTAGTGTTAGGTGCAGGGGAATAGGTCTGGGTGAGTTGCGGCTCAGTGTGGACATGTTGGGCCGAAGGGCCTGTTTCCACACTGTAAGTAATCTAATCTAAATCTTTACCCTCTCACCTTAAACCTATGTCCTCTAGTTTTGGACTCCCCCACCAAACGGAAAATACCTTCTCTATTTACCCTACTTATGCCCTTCATGATTTTATAAATCTCTATAAGGTCACTCACCAGCCTCCAACACTCCAGGGAAAATAACACCACCCTACTCAGCCCCACGTTATAGGTCAAACCCTCCAGATCTTTTCTGAACCCTTTCAATTTCACAACATCCTTCCTATAGTAGGGAGGCCAGACTTGAATGCAGTACTCCAAAAGTGGCCTCATCAATGTCCTGTATAGCCACAATATGACCTCCCAATGCGCTGCCCAATAAAGGCAAGCATACCAAAGGCCTTCTTCACTATCCTATCTACCCACAGCTCCACTTTCAAGGAACTATAAACCCGCATCCCAAGGTCTTTTTCTTTGACAACACTGAGCAATTTGAGATTGGCCATCCATTAGGTGCTGTGGGCCATCAACAGCAGCAGAATTGTACTCCAGGACAATCTACAACCTCATGGCTTGGCATATCCCACACTGACAATGACCAGCCAGCAGGAGACCAACCCTGGTTCAACAGAGAATGCACCAGGGTATGTCAGGAGGAGCAGCGGGCAGACTTAAAAATGAGGTGTCAACCTGATGAAACCACCCAACAGAATTACTTGAGTGCCAAACAGCACAAGCAGCAAGCGATAGAACTGTGCAACCAACAGGTCAGATCTAAGCTCTGTGGCCCTGCCACATCCAGTCATAAATGGCAGTGGACAATTAAACAACTTACTGAAAGAGGAGGCTCCACAAATATCCCCTTCCTCAATGATGGAAGAACCCAACACACTAGTGCAAAAGATAAGGCTGAAGCTTTTTACAGCAACCTTCAGCCAGAAGTGCCAAGTGGATGTTCCATCTTGACCAACTCCAGTGGTCCCCAGCATTACAGAGATCAGTCTTCAGCCAATCCAACTCACTCCACTTGATGTCAAGAAACAGCTGGAGACGCTGGACATTGCAAAGGCTACAGGCCCTGAAAACATTTTGGCAATAGTACTGAAGACTTGTGCTCCAGAACTTGCCTTTCCCTGCGCCAAGCTGTTCCAGCATAGTTACAACATCAGCATCCACCCAACAATATGGAACATTGCCCAGGTATGTCCTGTACATAAAAAGCAGAACAAATCCAACCCCCAGCCAATTACCAGCCCCTCCATCAGTCAACTCTCAATTATCAGTAAAGTGATGGAAGGTGTCATCAACAGGGCTATCAAGCAGCACCTGCTCAGCAATAACCTGCTCAGTATCACCCAGTTTGGATTCCACCAGGGCCACTCAGCTCCTGACCTCATTACAGCCTTGGTTCAAACATGGACAAAAGAGCTGAATACACTGTCAGTGTTAGCCCTTGATGTCAAGGCCACATTTGATCTAGTGTGACATCACGGAGCCCTAGCAAAATTGGAATCAATAAGTATCGGTGCCAAACTCTCCAATGGTTGGAGTCATACCTGGCACATAGGAGATGGCCATGGTTGTTGGAGGTCAGTCATCTCAGTTCCACGACATCTTTGCAGAAGGCCCTCAGGGTAGTGTCCTAGGCCCAACCAACTTCAGCTGCTTCCCTCCATCATAAGGTCAGAAATGGGGATGTTCAACGATCTTTGCACAATGTTCAGCATCGTTCACAACTCCTCACAAACTGAAGCAATCCATACTATTTTGGAAAATTAGGGGGTGATGCACTTTCAGGGAAATGTACCATTAACAGCCAAGTGTCTGGTATCAACACTGACTCTAACGTAATGAGGGGTACATCAGGTTACAAAATCAGAATGGTGTGTTGCTTCCCTGGTGCCAGGACTAAGGATGTCTCAGAGAGGGTGCAGAATGTTCTCAAGGGGGAGAGGGCCCAGCAGGAGGTAATTGTACACATTGGTATCAACAACATAAGAAGGGAAAAAGATGAGATTCTCAATAGACAATAGACAATAGGTGCAGGAGTAGGCCATTCTGCCCTTCGAGCCTGCACCACCATTCATTATGATCATGGCTGATCCTCCTTAATCAGTATCCTGTTCCTGCCTTATCTCCATAACCCTTGATTCCACAATCCTTGAGAGCTCTATCCAACTCTTTCTTAAACAAATCCAGAGACTGGACCTCCACTGCCTTCTGGGGCAGAGCATTCCACACACCCACCACTCTCTGGGTGAAGAAGTTTCTCCTCATCTCTGTCCTAAATGGCCTACCCCTTATTTTTAAGCTGTGTCCTCTGGTTCGGGACTCACCCATGTTTCCTGCCTCCAGAGTGTCCAATCCTTTAATAATCTTATATGTCGCAATCAGATCCCCTCTCAGTCTTCTAAACTCAAGGGTATACAAGCCCAGTCGCTCCAAACTTTCAACATAAGATAGTCCCGCCATTCCAGGAATTGACCTCGTGAACCTACGCTGCACTCCCTCAATAGCCAGAATGTCTTTCCTCAAATTTGGAGACCAGAACTGCAGAACTGCACACAATATTCCAGGTGCGGTCTCACCAGGGCCCTGTACAGCTGCAGAAGAACCTCTTTGCTTCTATACTCAATCCCTCTTGTTATGAAGGCCAGCATGCTATTAGCTTTCTTCACTACCTGCTGTACCGGCATGTTTGCCTTCATTGACTGGTGTACAAGAACACCCAGATCTCTTTGTACTGCCCCTTTACCTAACTTGACTCCATTTAGGTAGTAATCTGCCTTCCTGTTCTTGCCACCAAAGTGGATAACCATACATTTATCCACATTAAACTGCATCTGCCATGCATCTGTCCACTCACCTAATCTGTCCAGGTCAACCTGTAATCTCCTAACATCCTCCTCACATTTCACCCTGCCATCCAGCTTTGTATCATCAGCAACTTTGCTAATGTTACTATTAATACCATCTTCTATATCATTAATATATATTGTAAAAAGCTGCAGTCCCAGCACTGATCCCTGCGGTACCCCACTGGTCACTGCCTGCCATTCCGAAAAGGAGCCGTTTATCACTACTCTTTGTTTCCAGTCAGCCAACCAGTTTTCAACCCAAGTTAGTACTTTGCCCCCAATACCATGCGCCCTAATTTTGCTCACTAACCTCCGATGTGGGACTTTATCCAAGGCTTTCTGAAAAATCAGGTACACTACATCCACTGGATCTCCCTTGTCCATCTTCAGAGTTACATCCTCAAAAAATTCCAGAAGATTAGTCATGCATGATATCCCCTTCATAAATCCATGCTGACTCTGACCTATCCTGTTACTGCTATCCAGATGTGTCGTAATTTCATCCTTTATAATTGACTCCAGCATCTTTCCCACCACTGAGGTCAGACTAACTGGTCTATAATTTCCTGCTTTCTCTCTCCCACCTTTCTTAAAAAGTGATACAACATTAGCCACCCTCTAATCTGCAGGAACTGATCCTGAATCTATCGAACTCTGGAAAATAATCACCAACGCATCCACGAATTCTCGAGCCACCTCCTTCAGTACCCTGGAATGTAGACCATCAGGCCCCGGGGACTTATCAACCTTCAGACCTAACAGTCTCTCCAACACCAATTCCTGGCAAATATAAATTCCCTTAAGTTCAGGTCCTTCAGCCACTGTTACCTCCTCCATTTTCCCACTTATCTTTGCTATGTTATACTTTTTTCTCTTTTGACTTTATATGTTTCTTAACTTCCCTTGTCAGCCACAGCCACCCCTGCCTCCTCATAGGATCTTTCTTCCTTTTTGGAATGAACTGATCTTGCATCTTCTGCATTATACCCAGAAATATCTGCCATTGTTCCTCCACTGTTATCCCTGCTAAGGTATTGTACCATTGAACTTTGGCCAGCTCCTCCCTCATAGCTCCATAGATCACTTTATTCAACTGAAATATTGTCACTGCCGATTGTACCCTCTCCCTTTCAAATTGCAGATTGAAGCTTATGGTCACTACCTCCTAATGGTTCCTTCACTTCGAGGTCCCTGATCAATTCTGGTTTGTTGCACAATACCAGATCCAGAATTGCCTTCTCCCTGGTAGGCTCCAGCACCAGCTGTTCTAAGAATCCATCTCAGAGGCACTCCACAAAGTCTCTTTCTTGAGGTCCAATACCATCCTGATTCTCCCAGTCTACCTGCATGTTGAAATCCCCCATAACAACTGTAGTAACATTTTTGCGACAGGCCAATTTCAGCTCCTTATTCAACTTACACCCTACATCCATTCTACTGTTTGGAGGCCTGTAGATAACTCCCAAGAGAGTCTTTCTACCCTTAGAATTTCTCAACTCTATCCATACTGACTCTACATCCCCTGATACTAGGTCCCCCCGCACAAGGGACTGAACATCATCCCTTACCAATATGGCCACCCCACCCCCTCTGCCCGTCAGTCTGCCCTTACGATAGCACGTATAGCCTTGAATATTCATTTCCCAGGCCCTGTCCACTTGAAGCCATGTTTCAGTTATCCCCACAATATCGTAGCGCCAATTTCCAAAAGAGCCTCAAGCTCATCCATCTTATTTCTAATGCTTCGTGCATTCATACATAGTATTTTTAATTTGTTACTGCCCTCACCCTTCCTATCAACCCTTATTTCACTCAACCTTACAGCATGATCCCTTTTTGAGTTTTCTGCCTCATTGATACAGTTGTCTTTCTTGACTTCCCTTGTTCTAACTTTCCCTTCAATTTCCTTCTTAAACATCCAGTTTGTCCCCTCCCCCCCGCTACTTAGTTTAAACGTAGCTGTGTTGCAGTAGCAAACCTGCCTGCCAGAATGCTGGTCCCCAACCTATTAAGGTGCAAACCGTCTCTTTTGTATAATTTATGCTTACCACAAAGCATACCCCAGTGATCCAAGAATTTAAATCCTTGCTTCCTGCACCAGTTCCCCAGCCACACATTCAAGTCCATTATCTCCCTGTCCCTGGCCTCTCCAGTCCAAGGAGCTGGAAGCAAACCGGAGACTATAGAAAGTTATGAAGGAATTATAAAGGAGGTCCTCGAGGGTAGTCATATCTGGGTTACACCCGTTGCTATGAGCTAGTGAGGGCAGAATAGGAGGATAGAATGTGTGGCTGAAGAGCTGGTATATGAGAAAAGGATTCACATTTTTGGATCATTGGAATCTCTTCTGGGGTAGAAGTGACCTGTACAAGAAGGACGGATTGCACCTGAATTGGAAGGGGACCAATATACTGGCAGGGCGATTTGCGAGAGCTGCTCAGGAGGATTTAGACTAGTAAGGTGGAGGGCTGTGAGCCAGAGAGATAGTGAGGTAAGAGATCAATCTGAGACTGGTACAGTTGAGAAAAGAAGCGAGTCAAACAGCCAGGGCAGGCAGGGACAAAGCTGAGAACATTGTAGGACTGATAAATTAAACTGCATTTATTTCAATGCAAGAGGCCTAACAAGGAAGGCAGATGAACTCAGGGCATGGTTAGGAACATGGGACTGGGATCTCATAGCAACTACGGAAACATGGCTCAGGGATGGACAGGACTGGCAGCTCCAGGACATATATGCTACAGGAAGGAAAAAAAGGGAGGCAAGAAAGAAGGGGAAGTGGTGTTTTTGATAACAGATAACATTACTGATGAAAGGCTTTTGCCCGAAACATCGAATTTCCTGCTTCTCGGATGCTGCCTGAACTGCTGTGCTTTTCCAGCACTACTCTAATCTAGACTCTGATCTTTAGCATCTGCAGTCCTCCCTTTCGCCTAGTATTAGTGCTTTACTGAGGGAGGATATTCCCAGAAATACATACAGGGAAGTTATTTGGGTGGAAGTGAGAAATAAGAAAGGGATGATCACTTTATTGGGATTGAATTATCAACTCCCTAAAAGCCAGTTGGAAATTGAGAAACAAATTTGTAAGGAGATTTCAGTTATCTGTAAGAATAATAGGGTGGTTAGTGTTGGAGGATTTTAACTTTCCAAACAGAGACTGAGACTGCCAGAGTTTAAATGGAGGGGAATTTGTTAAGTGTGTACAAGAAAATTTTCTGATTCAGTATGTGGATGTACATACTACAGAAGGTGCAAAACTTGACCTACTCTTGGGAAATAAGGCAGGGCAGGGTGACTGAGGTGTCAGTGGGGGAGCACTTTGGGGCCAGTGACCATAATTCTATTAGTTTTAAAATAGTGATGGAAAAGGATAGACCCAGATCTAAAAGTTGAAGTTCTAAATTGGAGAAAGGCCAATTTTGACGGTATTAGGCAAGAACTTTTAAAAGCTGATTGGTTCGCAGATGTTCACAAGTAAAGGGACGGCTGGAAAATGGGAAGCCTTCAGAAATGAGATAACGAGAGCCCAGAGACAGTATAATCTTGTTAGGGTGAAAGGAAAGGCTGGCAGGTGTAGGGAATGCTGGATGACTAAAGAAATTGAGGCTTTGGTAAAGAAAAAGAAGGAAGTATATGTCAGGTACTGACTGGATAGATCGAGTGAATCCTTAGAAGGGTATAAAGGCAGTAGGAGTATACTGAAGAAGAAAATCAAGAGGGCAAAAAGGAGACATGAGATAGCTTTGGCAACTAGAGTTAAGGAGAATCCAAAGGATTTTACAAATACATTAAGGACAAAAGGGTAACTAGGGAGAGAATAGGGCCCCTCAAAGATCAACTTGGCAAAAGTGAGGACTGCAGATCCTGGAGATCAGAGACAAGACTAGAGTGGTGCTGGAAAAGCACAGCAGGTCAGACAGCATCCGAGGAGCAGGAAATCTATGTTTCGGGCAGAAGCCCTTCCTCATTCCTGATGGAAGATATAGAATGTATGGAAATAGATGGTGACATCTTGAAAAATGTCCATATTACAGAGGAGGAAGAGCTGGATATCTTGAAATGCATAAAAATGGATAAATCCCCAGGACCTGATCAGGTATACCCTAGAGCTCTGTGGGAAGCTAGGGAAATGATTGGTGGGCCTCTTGCTGAGATATTTGTATCATCGATAGTCACAGGTGAGGTGCCGGAAGACTGAAGGTTGGCTAACGTGGTGCCACTATTTAAGAAGGGTGGTAAGGACAAGCCAGGGAACTATAGACCAGTGAGCCTGACTTCGGTGGTGGGCAAGTTGTTGGAGGGAATCCTGAGGGACAGGATCTACATGTATTTAGAAAGGCAAGGACTGATTCGGGATAGTCAACATGGCTTTGTGCATGGGAAATCATGTCTGACAAACTTGATTGAGTTTTTAGAAGAAGTAACAAAGAGGATTGATGAGGGCAGAGCAGTAGATGTGATCTATATGGACTTCAGTAAGGCATTCTACAAGGTTCCCCATGGGAGACTGATTAGCAAGGTTAGATCTCATGGAATACAAGAAGAACTAACCATTTGGATACAGAACTGGCTTAAAGGTAGAAGACAGAGGGTGGTGGTGGAGAGTTGTTTTTCAGATTGGAGGCCTGTGACTAGTGGAGTGCCACAAGGATCGGTGCTGGTCCTCTACTTTTTGTCATTTACATAAATGATTTGGATGTGAGCATAAGAGGTATAGTTAGTAAGTTTGCAGATGACACCAAAATTGAAGGTGTAGTGGACAGCGAAGAAGGTGACCTCAGATTACAACAGGATCTTGTTCAGATGGGCCATTGGGCTGAGAAATGGCAGATGGAGTTTAATTTAAATAAATGTGGGGTGCTGCATTTTGGGAAAACAAATCATAGCAGGACTTGTCCACTTAACAGTAAGGTCCTCGGGAGTGTTGCTGAACAAAGGGACCTTGAAGTGCAGGTTCATCGCTCCTTGAGAGTGGAGTTGTAGGTAGATAGGATAGTGAAGAAGGCGTTTGGTATGCTTTCCTTTATTGGTCAGAGTATTGAATACAGGAGTTGGGATGTCATGTTGCGGTGGTACAGGACATTGGTTAGGCCACTGTTGAAATATTGCGTGCGATTCTGGTCTCCTTCCTATCGGGAAGATGTTGAGAAACTTGAAAGGGTTCAGAAAAGATTCAGAAAGGATGTTGCCAGGGTTGGCGGATTTGTGCTATAGGGAGACGTTGAATAGGCTGAGGTTGTTTTCCCTGGAGCGTCGGAGGCTGAGGGTTGACCTCATAGAGGTTTACAATATTATGAGGGGCATGGATGGGATAAATAGACAAAGTCTTTTCCCTGGGGTGGTGGATTCCCGAACTAGAGGGCATAGGTCTAGAATGAGAGGGGAAAGACATAAAAGAGGCCTAAGGGGCAACTTTTTCATGCAGAGGGTGGTACATGTATAGAATGAGCTGCCAGAGGGAGTGGTGGAAGATGGGCCAAGTGCTGGCAAATGGGACTTGATTAGCCTGGGATATCTGGTCGGCATGGACAAGTTGGATCGAAGTGTCTGTTTCCATGCTGTACATCTCTATGACTCTGTGTTCAAATGCAACAAGACCTGGACTATATCCAGACTTGGAATGACATATGGCAAGTAACTTTTCCCCCACACAAGCAATGACCATCTGCAATTAGAGATAATCTAACCACCACCCCTTGATGTTCAATGGTGTGAATCACTGAACACCCCACTGTCAACATCCTGGGAGTTACCATTGACCAAAGCCTCAACTGGAATCACCACATAAACATAGTGACTACAAGAACAAGTCAGAGGCTAGGAATACTGCGGTGAGTAATTCACTTCCTGGCACTCCAAAGCCTGCCCACCATATACAAGGCACAAGTCAGGAGTGTGAAGGTATATACCTCACCTGTCTGGATGAGTGCAGCTCCAATAACACCCAAGAAGCCCGACCCTATCCAAGACAAAACAGCCCACTTGATTGACACCACATCCATAAGCATCCATTACCTCTACCACTGATGCTCAGTAGCAGTAGTGTGGACTACCTACAAGATGCACTGCAGAAATTCTTAGACACCGTCTTCCAACTCACAACCACTATGATCTAGAAGGTCAAGAACAATAGAGACATGGGAACACCTTATTCTCCAAGATATTCACCATCTTAACTTAGAGATATATCACCATTCCTTAACTGTCACTAGGTCAAAATCCTGGAATCTCTCCCTGAAGATGTTGTGGGTCTGCCTACAGCAAGTGGACTGCAATGGTTTAAGAAGGCAGCTCACCATTACCTTCTCAAGGACAACCAGGGATGCGCAACAAATGCTGGCCAGATAGCGACAGCCACATTCCAAGAGAGCATAACAAATATGATTAGTTTTCCTACCATGTGGAAACAGGCCCTTCGGCCCAACAAGTCTACACCGACCTTCTGAAGAGTAACCCACCCAGACCCATTCCCCCGCCCTATATTTACCCTGACTTGGCAATTTAACATGGCCTATTCACCTGACCTGCATGTCTTTTGGATTGTGGGTGGAAACCAGAGGAAGCCCACGCAGACATGGGGAGAATGTGTAAACTTTGTAGAGACAGTCGCCTAAAGTGGGAATCAAACCCAAGTCCCTGGCGCTGTAAGGCAGCAGTGCTAACCACTGTGCCACAGCTCCACTGTGCCAACTGCCAGCCTTACCAGGCTGAACCTACATGTGATTCCAGACTTACAGTAATATGGGTGACTTTTAACGTGCCCTCAGAAAATGCCCAAGCACGCCACTCAGTTCAAGGGCAGTTAGGGATGGGTAATAAATATTGTCCTTGGCACACGATGCCCACATCCCGTGAAAGAACAAAGAAAACAAAATTGGAAGGGGCCCTACAAAATATTGAAGATCAATTAAAATAGAGAAATTAAAACGTTGGTTGAGTATGAGCATCAAAAATGCAACAAAAGTGAGAAGGAGTAATTTGAAGAAGTAGATTGTGATGGATGGTGTGTCACTGGAACTATCAATAAGTTTGTCTCTTTTGGACAAATGACAACAGAAGGTGACATATATGATGCCAGAGTCAGAAGGAGGACAGGGATTGCCAGAAATAACTTTCGGAAGATGAAGTATACATTAACAACAAGAGAAAACTCAAGCTTACATCAAGCAAAACCTCATAAGATGCGATGTTCTATCCAGTTCTTGCTGTGAGGAAAGAGCTGAAAAATAGCCAAGGTCTTTTTCCATGGGGGGGGGAAGGTGGGGGAGTCCAAAGCTAGAGGGGGTAGGCTTAAGGTGAGAGGGAAAAGATGAAAAAGGGACCTGAGGGGCAACTTTTTCACGCAGGGAGTGGTGCATGAATGGAACGAGTTGCCAGAGGACGTGGTAGAGACAAGTACAATGACAACAGACAGGAAAGGTTTAGAAGGATTTGGGACAACCGCAGGCAAATAGGTTTGGGAAACCTGGTCGGCATGTATAAATTGTGCCTCAGGGCCTGTTTCTGAGATGTGTGACTCCAACACTCTGTATGAATGGAAAAGGTAAGATTGATGGGCATATTTTTGAAAGCCACATTCTGTCTTCAAGTTAATGTTTTTGAATTTGACCGACTCATTTCTTGCAGTCACAGACATTTTCGGCTCAGGGTCAGGTTCAGTAAAGGACAGTCATGGTCAGTGAACAGGGAAGTGGGTCAAGTATTAGTGACACTTTAAACAGTGCTCATGCTGTATATAAACACCCTTTCTGCTGGTCTGGCTGTGCTAGTGGAAATATACACATTAGCTCCAAGAACCAACAGATGAACTGGGAGGAACACTAGCAGTAGCTCGTTATACCGTATTTTGTTCAGTGGTACAGTGGACATTAGTGATGAGAGGGCTGGGGATATTTCCCTGAGGACTGAAAAATTGTAAGTAGGCATTTCACAGGTGAAGATGTTCACTGCCTTAGCATAAACAGCACAATAAATATTTAGCTGACACCCAGCAGATTTGGCCAGTTTTGAGATGCCCCCACAGTTGAAAAGTCCATGTTCGCACAAGCCTTATTGCATTCTCGGAGCAAATTGCTGCAGATGCTGGAATCCGAACCGAAAACAAAAAGTGCTGGAGATCACAGCGGGTCAGGCAGCGTCCACGGAGAGAAAACAAGCTAACGTTTTGAGTCTAGATGACTCTTCATCAGAACTGAAGTGTAGCTCTGATGGAGAGTTATCTCGACTCAAAATGTTAGCTTGTTTTCTGTCCATGGATACTGCCTGAACCCTTACTGCATTCTATTGACTTTGCTCAGTGGACGGTGATTAACGTATTCACAGCAGAGGGCATGAGCTAGGCTAGTTTCCTACTGTCTCCATCATCTCTCCATCCAGAAGGGAAGGCAGACGGCAATGGAAACCATCCGGAGATGACCCAGGGTTTAATGGGATACAAAAATAGACAAAGCTGTTCAGCTGTGCAAAGGATCCCTCTGCTGCCTGCCTCAGGAAATGCAGGGACATTGAATAAGGAATGAGGATAGCTCACTAAATGAGAGACAGATCAGCACCTGCAGGAAGATGGAGAGTCAGCGCCTTCAAGGGGAGACAGATTCAGCATGCTAAGAAGAAAGCTTGTTTATTGCAAATGTGATGGCTCAGTGGTGCACTTACCATACACAAGCTCTGTACTCTAAACCGGAGAATGACTCTGTCAATTCGCATACGCTCCAGTCTGGCAGAATTGACCTGCCGGTGTGTGGTTCTACCACAGAAAGAGTTCTTAGTATTTAACCCATTGTCCCACTCTCTGAGCTGAGTGGCAAGGCAAGCAGCAAAGTTTGAGGTGGGGTCTGGAATCTGACAGGGGCTGGGCAGCATCAGAGCGAATGTAGGGTCAGCCCTCAGCACTGTCTCTGCTGGTTGTGTTCACAATATGCAGTCCCACTTTCTTAAAAGAAAATAGCTGCTCTTTTTTAAATGGCCCACGGGCACATTGAACGAATAACTGGATTAACCTGTTGACTCAGGATCTCAAAACAGGCAAATTAAACAAATTTTAGTCCAAATTCAGGTAACTCATTGGAAGCACCTCTCTCCGACACTACCCTGAGGTCCCAAAGCTTTTGTATTGTTGCTGTATATTTTCACTGTGATTTTGCTGCCTAGAGCAAGAGAAAGAAAAGAATAAATGAGAAAAGAACAACAGCCATGCATTTTGAAGTATTTGTATGTAAGGACAGAGGAGACCAGAGCAGGAGTAGACCATTTGGCCCATCAACTCATACCAGCCATTCACTACAGTAGTGCCTGATCTTTTGGTCACCCACTCACCCATCTTCACATTCCTAGAAGCACACCCATCACTTACTCTCAGTTCTACACTCAACCACTGAGGAAGGTGGGTGGGAGGGTGAGCTCGGTGCTGGGGGTGGGGGGAATGGAACAGGAGCTGGTGGAAAAAGTTGCAGAGGGGTGTTTTGGGAGGTTGGAAAGAGTGGCAAACTGAATCGGTCAGATAGAGAGGGAAGGGGAAGGATGGATTCTGTTGTAGGAGAATGGGTGGGGGAGAGAGCTTGGCGGATGGACAGGGAGGAATTTGGGGTAGGATAAACTGAGCTGGGATGATTGAAAGCATTTGGAATTGCTACAAAATTTGGTAAGACAGGAAGGGTAAAACAATTCCCTCTGGTAAGACGGAGTCCAAAACAAGGGGGACTAATTTTAAACATAGAACCAGGCTATTGAGGAGTGGAATCAAGAAATACTAATATGCACAGGAGTTGTGGAAATGTCTCTTCCAAGAGTCTGGAGGTCAAGTAAAGGTTTCAGATCAATATCAATGAAGTTGGATTGGAGGTAGCAATAGACATGGGTCAACGGCAGGTAAATGGGGTTGAAGTACAGATCAGCCAGGATCTTACAAAATAGCAAAATGTTTCACTGGGAGTTCTCATGTTCCTGCGTGGCATTGTGAGGGGAAAGGATGGCACTGAGATATTAACATTATCCCTTCCTCTCGATCAACACTGAACGATTGCAAGTAATGGCGCTGCAAACATTAAGACACAACTTTGCATTTTATCACATGGTTTCCAGGGTGTGTTCACATTGTTCAAACGTTAAACAAATGAAGGATTTGGAACTCTTTTTCAACAAGTTTAACAGCGATCCCTTGAGTGAAATGAAGTAAAAATATAACTCAAGACAATCGCTCTGAGAACCATCAGCAAAGAATCAGCAACAAAGCAGACTTGCATTTAAATAGCTTCCTTCCCAATCTCAGGATATTCCAAAGCCTTTCAAAAGCTTGCTGAGAATTTGCAAAAGGTATCCTTATTGGAACAAAGCACCCAGTTAGAAGATGCCACAGAAATGAATGATACAA
The DNA here is from genome assembly GCF_037043375.1 of Chiloscyllium plagiosum. NCBI lineage: Eukaryota > Metazoa > Chordata > Chondrichthyes > Orectolobiformes > Hemiscylliidae > Chiloscyllium > Chiloscyllium plagiosum. The sequence continues at coordinate 86,359,515 of NW_028270149.1, read as the reverse complement.
TAATAACCCGAGAGTTTAAATAAACAAAAAAATACAGACGCTGGAAATCTGAAACAATTACAAAGTATTGTTGGAGAAACTCAGCAGATCTGGCCACATCTTGGAGAGAAAGAAGAGTTACTGTTTTGAGTCCAGAACTTTCAGAACTAAGTAGTAGTTGGGATATACTGAAGACAGGAGGTAGGCAGTGAGTAGATAGCTGGTAGTGAGCTAAAAGGCGGAGATGGAGCCCAGAGAGAGTGAGAACGATTGTTAGGCAGACAAAGGATTGGATAATGGTAAGCCAGGGAGAAAGAAAATCTGATAATGATGTATGTGAAAATGAGTTAGTGAGGCTGAAAGCATGACAGGGTCAAAGAGTGTGGTGCTGGGAAAGCACAGCCGGTCAGGCAGCGTCCGAGGAGCAGGAGAATTGACATTTCAGGCATAAGCCCTTCAGAAGGAATCAGGAATTTTTCAGCACCACACTCTTGAACTATGATCTCCAGCATCTGCAGTCCTCACTTTCTCCTGAAAGCATGACAGGATCTGGGGTTTGGGGGGTTGTGGGTAAAACACATGTGGGAAGGTGGTCAAGCCCTAAAATTATTGAATTGATATTGAGCTCTGAAGATCCCTAAATGGAAAAGGAAATGTTGTTCTTCCTGTTTACGCTGAGCTTCACTGGAGTACTGGGTAAGCTCAAGACAGAGATGTTGACCAGGTAACACGATAGTGCATTGAAATTGCAGGCAACTGGAAGCTTAGCGCCTTTTTTGTGGACACAGTGTAGATATATTTTTACTTCCACACATGTTATTTACTGTATCCGTTGCTCTCGATGTGGTCTCCTTTGGGAGACAAGATGCCAACTCGTGGAATGTTTCGGGAACATCTCTGGGACACATGCGTGAAACAACCCCACTGCCCTGTGGCTGAACACCTTAACTCCCCCTCCCACTCTGCCAAGGACTTACAGGTCCTGGACCTCCTCCATTGCTAAACCCTAACCACCCGATGCCTGGAGGAAGAATGCCTCATCTTCCCACCTTGGGACCCTCCAACCACATGGAATCAATGTGGATTCATCAGTTTCCCCACTTACCCTCCCTGCACCTTATCCCAGTCCTAAACTTCCAACTGCTCTTGAATGGTCCTACCTGTCCTTCTTCCTTCCCACCTATCTGTTCCACCTTCCTCTCTGACCTATTGCTTTCATCTCCATTTTCATCTACCTATTGCATTCAGAGGTACCTACTCCCCAGTCCCACCCCCCTCCCATTTATCACTCAGTCCTCTGCCCCCAAGTCTCATTCCTGATGAAGGGCTTCTACCCGAAATGTTGATTCTCCTGCTCCTCGGATGCTGCCTGACCGGCTGTGCTTTTCCAGCATCACACTCTTTGACTTACAGCTCCTCTCAACACCCCTCCCATAAAAATGTGATCCTTTATTCCCAATTCCTCCACCTCCACCGCATCTGCTCCCAGGAGGAACAATTCCACCATACAGCATCCCAGATGGCCTCCTTCTTCAAGGACTGCAATTTCCCCTCCCATGTGGTCAAAGATGCCCTCCAGCACATCTCGATAATTTCCTGCATCTCTGCTCTTGAATCCCACCCCTCCAATCACAACAAGGACAGAACTCCCCCCGTTCTCACCTTCCACCCCACCAATCTCCAGATATAACCATCATCCTCTCCCACCTTTGCCACTATATTTCTCTCTCTATTCCTATCTGCATTCCACAGAGACCAGTTCCTCCGTGACTCTCTTGCATGTCCCCCACCAACCCACCTTCCAGTCCCGGCACCTTCCCTTGCCACCACAAGAGGTGTAAAACCTGCACCCTCACCTCCCCCCTCACCTCCATCTAAGGCCCCAAAGGATCTTTCCACATCCATCAGAGATTTTCCTGCACCTCCACAGACGTTATCTACTGTGTCCGTTGCTCCTGATGTGGTCTCTTCCAAACTGGGGAGACAGGATACCAACTTGTGGAATGTTTCAGAGAACATTTGCGGGACACACGCACCAAACAACCCCACTGCCCTGTGACTGAACACTTCAACTTTCCCTCCCACTACGCCAAGGACATGCAAGTCCTGGGCCTCCTCCACCACCAGTTTCTAGCCATGTGACGCCTGTAGGAAGAACGCCTCATCTTCCGCCTTGGGACTGTCCAACCACACAGGATCAATGTTGATTTTACCAGTTTCCTCATTTCCCCTCTCCCCACCTTGTCCCAGATCCAACCCTCGACACCACCCTCTTAAACTGTCTGACTTGTTCATCTTCTTTCCTGCCTATCTGCTCCACCCTCCACTCTGACCTATCACCTTCCACCAGACCTTCATCTACCTATCGCATTCCCATCCCTCCCATTTATCTCTCAGCCCCTTTGGGCCTCCCCCACATTCCTGATGAGGCACTTATGTCCGAAACGTGCACCTCGGATGCTGCCTGACCGGCTGTGCTTTTCCAGCGCCACACTCTTCGACTCTGATCTTCAGCATCCGCAGTACTGACTTTCTCCTTGTACGTAATATCATACAGTTTACTACACACTCATACATCAGTAAAGTTGCTGAGTCCTTCTGTACAAAGACAGAGGTTGCGTTCAATCCCCCCTTGTCAGAGTCAGGCAGACAGAACCACCAAGAGGCTTTACTCAGATTCCAGACTGTCTGTGGTGTAAGTTGCCATTAATTGAATTTTACCAAAGCATCCCTCACATGAAGAAATTACCAAGAAGGTTCCACAATTTATAGCTGTCATTTTTAAGACAATCAGAACCAAAACAAACATAGAAATATAGAAGGTAGGAGTAAGGGGATGTCATTTGGCCCTTCAACGCTACTTTGCCATTCATTATGATCATGGTTGATCATCCACTCAATAGCCTAATCCTGCTTTCTCCCAATAACCTTTGATCCTATTTACCCCAAGTGCTATATCTAGCCGTCTCTTGAATACATTAAATGTTTTGTCACTACTCCCTGTGGTAATGAATTCACCAGGCTCACTACTTTTTGGGTAAAGAAATGTCTCCTCATCTCCATCCTAAATGGTCCACCCTGAATTCTCAGATTGCGACCCCTGGTTCTGGTCACACCCACCATTGGGAACATCCTCCCTGCATCTACCTTGTCTAGTTGTGTAAGAATTTTATAAGACTCTGTGAGGACCTCCTCATTCATCTGAACTCCAGTGAAAACAATCCTAACAAACTCAATCTCTCCTCATATGTCAGTCAACCATCTCCAGAATCAGCCCGGTAAACCTCCACTGTAGTCCCTTGAAAGCAAGAGCATCCTCCCTCAGAGAAGGAGACCAAAACTGCACACAACATTCTAGGTATGGTCTCGCCAAGGCCCTGTATAACTACAACAACACATCCCTGCTCCTGTACTCTAAACCTCTCACAATGAAGGCCAAAATACCATTTGTCATCTTAACTTCTCCCAATTTACAACCATTCAGGTAGCAATTTGCCTTCTTGTCTTTGCTTCCAAAGTGAATAACCTCACATTTATCCAAATTATACTGCATTTGTCATCGATTTGCCCACTTACCCAATTTGTCCAGTCATGGTGAAGGATCTGTTTCCCAGTCATAGTCCACCCTCCCACCACACTTGGTATCATCTGTGAACTTTGAGATGTTGCATTTTATTCCATCATTAAACCATAAATATATATTATGAATAGCTGGGGTCCTAGGACCAATTCCTGTGGCACCCATTGGTTACTGCCTGCCAACTTAAAAAGGACCCATTAATTCCTACTCTTTGTTTCCTCTGTGCCAACCAGTTTTCTATCCATCTCAATACACTTCCCCCAGTCCCATGCTCTTTAATATTTCACAAAAATCTCCTCTATGGGATTTTGTCAAACACTTTCTGAAAGTCCAAATATATCACATCGACTGGCTCCCCCTTGTCTCTACTAGTTACATCTTCATAGAATTCCAACAGATTTGTCAAGTATGGTTTCCCCTTCATAAAGTAAGTTGACTCTGTCTGATCCTGCCACTGCTTTCTGTTATAAAGTCCTTGATAATGTGTTGTAGAATTTTCCAACCTACTGATATTTGGCTTACTGGTCTATAAATCCCTGGTTTCTTTCTACCCCACCTTTTGAATATTGGAGTGACATTAACTACCCTCCAACCTGCAGGGACTGTTCCAGAGTCTGTAGAATCCTGGGAGATGACCACCAGTGCATCCACCATTTCTAGAGCCACTTCCTTAAGTACTCTGGGATGTAGATTATCAAGCCCTGAGGGATCATCTGCCTTCAATTTCATCAATATTCCACAAATGACACTTGAATTAATAGGCCAATGAAGGTTTAAAAAATGGATAGATGTCATGGCTTTAGCAACCACACTTAGCTGCATCAAAGGTGGAAGTCTGTATAATTTCGCAATGTTCCCAGCTTGGCCTCTGGTATGTAGGATTTCTCACTTTTCAACCAATTCTATTCAGCGCGTTGACCACCAGTCATATTTCACCCAAGGTTTCTGGTTATGATTAATACCAACGAGACACACATCTACAAACACTCTTTTATCTGGGTCACATCAGTCATGATAGCGTAGCTTTCCAAAGTTCAGTAATCAACATGCTTGAGCTACTCACACTTCCTTTAGGATTTGGTCCCTTAGCCATAAATTACTTTCTCAGGAGCTTCTGGAAATCCATTCTTCTTCTTTTTTGTCAAATAGAAAACTGATCTTGATGCTTCTAACCATGCCAGGGGTTTGATAATTGTTTTTTCTGTAGCATTTCCTTGTGTCTGCAACTCTGCGCTGGTGGCCTTCTGTCTCAGCAATGGCTGCTGAGATATTGGTGACATGATTTGGAACGGATGGGTTACAGTTGGAGTGTTGGAGCAGGGCATGAGACATGAGGTATGAAGCCTAGAACTGAGTTGAAGGTGTAGAGAACCAAGGCATGCCCTTCAAACTGCCCTTTAGTGTTGCTCCTGGCTGCCTCTGATCGGTATCTGAAGGAAGTGGATCTGACCTTATCCAGCATATCCCTGGAGTGAAAATTCTGACATCATGGCACTTTAACTCATGGCACGTATACCAAGCTGGAAGATTTCCCAATTACGTCCTGCATCTGAAGCGGTAGTATTTGGCCCAATATTGCAGGTTAACGACCTGCCAAGGAGACCAGAAAAGTTAGAAATGCAGCTTTTTAATGGATGTTCCTGGGACTGGATGGTTTGAGTTACATGGACAGGTTGGATCGTTTGTGACTTTTTTCCCTGGAACGTTGGATACTGAGGGGTGACCTTACAGAGGTTTATAAAATCACGAGGGAGATAGATATGACGTATAACCTGGGTCTTTTTCCAAGAGTGGGGAACTCCAAAACTCGAGGGAATGAGTTTAAGGTGAGAGGGGAACAATTTAAAAGGGAGCTGAGGGGCAACGTTTTCAGAGGGTGGTGCATACATGAAACAAGCTGCCAGAGATAGTGGCAGAGGCAGGTACAATTACAACATTTAAAATACATTTGATACATGGATAGGAAAGATTTAGAGGGATATGGGCCAAACACAGCAAATGGGACTAGTTCAGCTCAGGAAACCTGGTCGGCAGAGATGAGTTGGGCCAAAAGGTCTATTTGTGTACTGTATGAACCCATGACTCTATAAGTGAAATAGGCAAAGGTTCAAAAAGAAGAAGAGGGAAGATAGGAAAGTTTATACTTCAAAGGAATTGGTGATTTGAGACTGGAAAAAATGAAAAGAAGTGAATAGCTGAATAGTGAATGCTGTCTGAAAGAAAAAAATGAGAGAATCAAAGGTTACACTGTAGCTTTTAAAGAGAATGGAACAAAAATGGAGGAAAAGATGTCAGACGGAACCCAGGAAGATGAACTCACTGTTGAGCCCAGGAATATATGGAAAGGCTAACTGAAAGCTGAGGTCTTCACTGAGGTAAGTTAGAACTGAATTGAATTGAATTGAATTGAGTTGAATTGAATTTATTGTCACGTGTGCCGAGGCACAATGAAAAGCTTTGTCTTGCGAGCAATACAGGCAGATCACAGAGTTAAGTAGCATAGATAAGTAACTAATAGGTAAACAGCAGCAAAAACAAAAACACAGGTACAGGCGAATGTTAAGAGTTTGAGAGTCCATTCAGTATTCGAACAACAGTATGGTATAAACTTTTCCGAAACCGGCTGGTGTGTGTGTGTTCAGGATTCTGTACTTTCTCCCCAATGGTAGAGGCTGTAGAAAAACATGGGATGGATCTTTGAGAATGCTGGAGGCCTTTCCTTGACAGCGGGCCTGGTAGATGTATTCTATAGATGGGAGGTTGGCCTTTGTGATGGTCCGGGCTGAGTTCACTACACTACGAACTACACTAAGACAATATAGAGGGTTGAGAGAGCTTGGCATGGGAGCAAGGTGGAGAATTAAAATGACAAGTGACTGTGAAGCTCAGGGTCATGGTTGCAGTTTGAGAGGAGGTCTTCTTACGGTAGACTACCCACCGGTGTTTGGTCTCCCTTGTAAAAGGAAAAGAATCTACTAAACTAAATTGAAAGGAGTGCGCAAAATCCTCTGTCTTACCTCGGCCAAAACCCTGACTCTGAAGTAACTGTTCTAAAAGGTTTTTGTCATTTCCGATCTCTCTGTCAGCCATCCACACTCACTCTGCATCCCTACAGCTCTGGGCTGAATTCTGAGAAATTGTATTGCTGAGCTCTGCAGGATGTAGGTCTAGTCCATTCAGGACATGTAGGGAGATGGCAGCAGTGAGAAGTTAATATTCTGATCCGATAGAAAAGCGTTGGCTTGAGTTTGTGTTGGGATTGTTTAGTGACTGTTTCCATGGCAGCTGGCTCAGTGTAACCTGGGGCCACTTTTATTGTTGTGCGTGACCTTTGTCCAGTCCTTGGGATCTTTGGTAAAGAGGGCTAGAAAATAGGTCACCATGACAGCAATACGAACGAAGCTGAAGAATGGAGCTTGAATAAGAGCGAGTACCTCCTGCCTCAGTTCTCATGGAATTTTGGTCTCTTGGTATAATGAACCCTTGTGTTTAGCTTTATTTATGACTGAATATCCTGAAGGATTAATGTTTCATATAGAATTCTCCACGTTCTTCCATCAATGTCCTGTTCTGCAAAACACTAATCCCTTTGTGTCTCTGTGTTGGAGAAACTTCTCTCCTGTTCACTTACAAACTACTTTTCTGGTTTCCTGTGTGTTTATCCATTCACAACGATAGTTTTGCAGCCACTGATCTGTTACACACCTGTTATGACATTGGCCTTATGAGGAATCTAAAACTGGGTGAGAATCTAGAACTGGGTGAGAATGTAGAATTGGAGGAGGATCCGGACCTGGGGTGAGTATAGAACTGGGACCAGTCTAGAACTGGGAAATTCCAGAACCGGGGAACTCTAGAATTTGGGCGAATATAGAATTTGGGGAGAATCTAGAACCAGAAGTCACTGTGAAAGTGAGTGGTCATTTATGTAAGACAAAGGTGTGGATAAAACCTCTTCGATGGGTCAGCAAGTTTGCAGACAACACAAAGGTTGGAGGTGTCGTTGACAGTATAGAGGGCTGTTGTAGGCTGCAGCGGGACATTGACAGGATGCAGAGATGGGCTGAGAGGTGGCAAATGGAGTTCAACCTGGATAAATGCGAGGTGATGCACTTTGGAAGGTCGAATTTGAAAGCTGAGTACAGGATAAAGGATAGGATTCTTGGCAGTGTGGAGGAACAGAGGGATCTTGGTGTGCAGGTACATAGATCCCTTAAAATGGCCACTCAAGTGGACAGGGTTGTTAAGAAAGCATGTGGTGTTTTGGCTTTCATTAACAGGGGGATTGAGTTTAAGAGTCGTGAGATCTTGTTGCAGCTCTATAAAACTTTGGCTAGACCGCACTTGGAATACTGCGGCCAGTTCTGGTCGCCCTATTATAGGAAAGATGTGGATGCTTTGGAGAGGGTTCAGAGGAGGTTTACCAGGATGCTGCCTGGACTGGAGGGCTTGTCTTATGCAGAGAGGTTGACTGAGCTCGGACATTTTTCATTGGAGAAAAGGAGGAGGAGAGGGGACCTAATTGAGGTATACAAGATAGTGAGGGGCATAGATAGAGTCGATAGCCAGAGACTATTTCCCAGGGCAGAAATGACTAACATGAGGGGTCATAGTTTTAAGCTGGTTGGAGGAAAGTATAGAGGGGATGTCAGAGGCGGGTTCTTTACAGAGAGAGTTGTGAGAGCATGGAATGTGTTGCCAGCAGCATTTGTGGAAGCAAGGTCATTGGGGACATTTAAGAGACTCCTGGACATGCATATGGTCACAGAAATTTGAGGGGGCACACATGAGGATCAGTGGTCGGCACAACATCATGGGCTGAAGGGCCTGTTCTGTGCTGTACTGTTCTATGTTCTATGTAGAGGGTCGTGAGTTTCGGAACTCTCATCCTCAAGAAGCAGAGGAAGCAGAGTCTTGAAATGTTTTTAAGAGAGATGTAGATAGATTCTTGATAAGCAAGGACTTGAGGGGCTATCAGGAATAATTGGGACTATGGAGTAATCAGATCAGGCTTGTTGATCTTGTGGAGTTGGCACAGTAACTTGAAGGGTCATGTGACCTTCCGCTCGATGCCTCTGGTTTTGGTTGGTTCCTTGGTACAGTTCTCACCCTTGCTGGTTTAAGTTGAAGTGATACAGACTTAAACAGACTAGACCATGCTTCTGTTCAACGCTGGAACAGATCATGTACATTATCAACATGCTCCACTCTTGGAGGTAAAACGGCACACTCTACCAGGATCATCTGCAAAGCAATGATGACCCCTTGTTTCTTTTACCCTGCTGCAAATCATCATCTTAAACCCCTCTTCACTGGCTCCTGGATGCTCACCTCCAATAACAAGTAGAAGGAAGGTCAGACGTCACACAACACCAAGTAATAGTCCAACAGGTTCATTTGAAATCACAAGTTTTCTTAGCGCTGCTCCATCACCACCTGATGAAGAGGCAGCACTCTGAAAGCTTGTGATTTCAAATGAAACTGTTAGACTATTACTTGGTGTCATCTGACTTCTGACCTTGTCCACCCCAGTCCAACACTGGCACCTCCACATCACAAATAGGAGGAAGATCAGGAACCACTTTGTCGCTGCGATTTCCAGTCAGCTACCTCCCTTCCTTCCACAATCTCAAATTATGCCACTCTTCCTCTGAATTTTCACTTGTTTCCAGTGCTGAATTTCTTTCTCTACTATCCCATCATTCCTACTCTGAGCTCAACGAGGCCCAGCTCTTGCTTCCATACACTAATAGCAGTAAACTAAACCATTGGTTCCTGTGTCCTATATTATACTAAATAACTGACACTGATATCAAGTTGGATTTAAGGGAGCTCACTGAAATGGGCTGTGAGAAGGTGGGCCTGTATAATCACAGGGGAGGACATGCACCCTATTCCTGCTGTTAGGAAAACTGAGTCCTGTTATGCTGCAGGGAAGCTGCCCATTAGTTAATTAGGAGAAAGTGAGGACTGCAAGATGCTGGAGATCAGAGTCGAGCGTGGGGTGCTGGAAAAGCACAACAGGTCAGGCAGCATCCAAGGAGCAGGAAAATCGCCATTTTGGGCTTAAACCCTTCATCAGGAATTAATTGGTTAATGAGACTGATTGGTAAACTACTTGAATGTTATTATTCATGAACCCACAAGGATTTAGTGACGTAAACACAGAGAATGCTGGAGAAACTCAGCAGGTCTGGCAGCAACTGCAGAGAGAGAAACAGAGTTACTTTTTCGAGTCTGGTTTGACTCGTTGTCAGAATACATACAGTTTAAATCCCTTATGCTGAGCTTGAGGTGTGAGGTTTTTACCTGAGACCACAGTGATTTGGTTGGTGTCTTGACTCATCAGAGCTAATAAATATTGTACGTATCCTTTTTAAGTTGCAGTATCTTGGCACTGACTGTTTTGACTTGTTTCAGTGCCTTTGGATAAAATCCTAATTTCAGTTCAGGCAATTTTATTCCTTGACATTTGTTTTATGAAGCTTGCCCAGACTGCGATCAGCTGATTATTGCGGCCATTTTAGGACCATTTTGTCCCTTTTTGAAATAGTTACATTCCATGAAAGTCCCAGGTATTACATATTAGACAATGAAGTTGTAAATCTGTAGTCCACATTTTATCACCATCATTTGGTATCAATGAGTCATCATGAATGGCGCTATTTAAATGTACATTGCTCTTCCTCTTGATGTTTCTGCAGCCTTGGACGCAGTGAAACATATTGTTTCTTCCAGCTCTCTCAAATCTTACCCAGCTAGGTGGGACCATGCTCAGCTCTTTCAATTCTCAACTATCTAATCCTGGCCAGGAAAGCACCGACACCGCTTTTCCTCCAACTCCCGCAAAATAATCCTAAAAATTGTTTATATATTCGAACATAAAAGTACTCTGATACATGGTAATCATTGATATACTAAACTGTGACTTACAATTATAACATCAAGGACTAAATAATCTTCGTTTACTCATGTCCATGTGTTCATGGAAGTCTTTCAGATTGTTCTAACTCGGCCTACTCTGTGCAGTTTATGCTTAGCGTTGGTGCAGTCCCATGATATCATTGCAAAGTTGTTCTAGGATCTTGAGCTCTTCCAGAACAGCAACCTATATTCACAAAATGCTGGCATGAAGGTCATTAAGAAAGTTGATGGAATGTTGCCCATTATTGCAAGAGATTGGAGTAGAAGAGTACAGACTCTTGATATAGTTGTACAAGACCTTAGTAAGATCACATCTGTGCAGTTTTGCTCTCCTTGCTTCAAGAGAGAGATACTTGCATTAAGACCAGTTCTGGGAAAGCTCTTTCACCAATTTTCTGGGAGGACAGGGTTGCGTTGTGAGGAAACAATGCACAGTTTAGCCCATAGTCCAAAGGTGTATCGATTAGGTGGTTGGCCATGCTAAATTGCCCTGTGGTGTTCAGGGGTGTACAGGCTGGGTGGGCTAGCCATGGGAAATGCAGGGCTACAGGAATATGATGGGGGGAATGTGTAAGTCTGGGTGGAATGCTTTTCAGAGGGTCTATGCAGATTCAGTGGGCTGAATGGCTTGCTTCCACACTGTCGGGATTCTACGATTCTACACTCATGGGAGTTTAGAAGGATGAGAAGTGATCTTAAAGCAACATAGATTTTGAAGGGACTTGGCAAGGTAGATGCTGAGAGGATGTTTTCTCTTGTGGAGAGATCAAGAATTAGGTGCTTTGAAAATAGGGGAGCTCCAACTTAAGATGGAAGTAATAAGGAGCTACTTTTCTCAAAGGACCCTTAGTGTTAGGAAGTCTTCTCAAAAGAGAGCATTTAAGGCGGGGTCACTGAATATATTCAAGGCTGTATTACACAAATTGTTGATTGAATTTAGAATTTAGAATAAATTTAGATTAGATTAGATTACTTACAGTGTGGAAACAGGCCCTTCAGCCCAACAAGTCCACACCGACCCGCCGAAGCGCAACCCACCCATACCCCTGCATTTACCCCTTACCTAACACTACGGGCAATTTAGCATGACCAATTCACCTGACCCTGCACATCTTTGGACTGTGGGAGGAAACCGGAGCACCCGGAGGAAACCCACGCAGACACGGGGAGAATGTGCAAACTCCACACAGTCAGTCGCCTGAGGCGGGAATTGAACCCAGGTCTCTGGCGCTGTGAGGCAGCAGTGCTAACCACTGTGCCACCGTGCCGCCCATTTACTGTCACATATACTTAATGAGTACAGTGAAAAGTTTGTACATCGCCCATTACAGCACCAACCTTGATACAAAATTACCTAGGCACAGCTTCTATGGTTACAAGATCTTAGACAAGAGAGAAATAAAATGTCCAGCATTACAGAACTAAATGTTCAGTACAATAGACCATGCTGGCACCTAGCTTCCAGTCCACACTGTGCCTTGGCTCCACACCATGCTAGCAGCACACCACACTGAGAGGTCACTGTGGGAGGCCAGATAGTCACCTTGCCATGCCAGGAGGCCCCTACAGGAGGAGGCCACTATTGCAAGAGATTGGAGTAGAAGAGTACAGTATTTTTTATATAGTTATACAAGACCTTAGTAAGATCATATCTGTGCCCAGTTTTGCTCTCCTTGCTTCAAGAGAGAGGTACTTGCATTAAGTACCAGGTCGTGACGTCAACGCCAAGAGAGTCAAGAGAGACAATAGTCCAGGAAAATGGGACACAGGTAGAAGAATCAGAAGGCCTTAATCAGAACAACCATGATGATATTGAATGGCAGAGTAAATTGATGGGCCAGATGTTCTACACCTATTCCTCATTCTTATAACCTTCTGGTCTCAGTACTGCGTCAGTTTTCATGTCTATGCTCATGACGTTCATGTGTACCTGCACCATCTCTGATTCGTCGCATTGCTGCCTTAACATTCAGAAATGGATAAGTATAATTTATTTTTCAAATTAACAATGACAGTTTGTATTTAAAGCGCACAATTGACTCTACGAAATGTCCCACATAAATTCCCAGGAATATTACAAAGCAAAAAGTGACATTGAGTCACGAAGGGAGAGGTGATCAAATGGTCAATGTCTTGGATGAAAACAACAGCTCCAGCTCTGATGAAGAGACAGCTAGCCTCAAAACATTAGCTTGCCCTCTCTCCATAGATGCTGTCTGACCTGCTGTCATCTCCAGCGTTTTTTGTTTTCAGTACAGATTCCAGCATCTGCAGTAATTTTCTCCCTCTTGGGTGCAGAAGTGGTTTTATGGAGTATTGTAAAGGAAGGAAAGTGAAGGAGAAAAGCAGGGATATTTATGTAGGAAATTCCGGAAGGGAATTAGGGCCATGACAGCTGAAGTCATGGCTAACAATAGTCAAACAACTAAAACCACGGATAGTCACAAGGCGAGAATTAGAGGGTCACAGAACTTGGAGGATAGAACATAGAACATAGAACATTACAGTGCAGTCGATGGCTCTAGATGTTGCACTGACCTGTGGAACTAATCTGAAGCCCATCTATCCTACACTATTCCATTTTCATCCATATGTCTATCCAATGACCATTGAAAAGCCCTTAAAGTTGGCGAGTCCACTACTGTTGCAGGCAAGGTGTTCCTCGCCTCTATTACTCTCTGAGTAAAGAATCTACCTCTGGCATCTATCCTATATCTATCACCCCTCAATTTAAAGCTATGTCCCCTCTACTAGCCATCACCATCCAAGGTAAAAGGCTCTCACTGTCCACCCTATCTAACTCTCTGATCATCTTATATGTCTCAATTAAGTCACCTCTCAAACGTTTTCTCTCTAATGAAAACAGCCTCAAGTCCCTCAGCCTTTCCTCATACGACCTTCCCTCCATACCAGGTAACATCCTAGTAAATCTCTTCAGCACCCTTTCCAAATCTTCTACATCCTTCCTATAATACGGTGAACAGAACTGCACAGAATACTCCAAGTGCGACTGCACCAGTGTAAGCTGCAGCATGACCTCATGGTTCTGAAACTTGATCCTTCTACTAATAAAAGCTAACACACCGTATGCCTTCTTCACAGCCCTATTAACCTGGGTGGCAACTTTCAACGATCTAAGTACATGGACACCGAGATCTGTCTGCTTATCTGCACTACCAAGAATCTTACCGTTAGCCCAGTACTCCACAGGTTTGTGGAACTGAAGGACATTCAATGATAGGGTGGGGCAGGTTCGTGGAAAGATTCAAGAGCAAGCATGAGAATTTAAAAAAAGGAGACATTCCTTAACATTAAGGCAATATAAGTTAGTGAGTATGGTGATGGATGAATGGAATTTGGTGCAAGAGAACATACAGGAAGCAAAGATTTGTATGGCTTCGAGTTTGTGGAGGGTAGAAGGTGGGAGAGCAGCAGTTTGAGGAATGTATTTATTCTTGGTGTATAAGCTGGTTTACCATAATCATGTAGGCTCCACCTCCTCAGCTGTGGCAAACATGACACTTGAAACAAAATGAAGTTGAAGTTGAGTAAATTTTCAGAGCTGTAAAGACAGCCAGCAACTAAAATAAAAAAAAAGCAAGGGATAGTTTCAACCACAGTCTGTAATTTTGAAGAGCAGAGTGAGTCAGAATGGCTATGAATTTCTCACACCCTGCTATGCCTTTCACACTCCCTGCTATCAGTTTCTCACTCCCTGCTATGCCTTTCGCACTCCCTGCTATCAGTTTCTCACTCCCTGTTCTGAGTTTCTCACTCCCTGCTATGACTTTCTCACTCCCTGCTATCAGTTTCTCACTCCCTGTTATGAGTTTCTCACTCCCTGCTATGACTTTCTCACTCCCTGCTATCAGTTTCTCACTCCCTGTTATGAGTTTCTCACTCCCTGCTATGCCTTTCGCACTCCCTGCTATCAGTTTCTCACTCCCTGCTATGAATTTCTCACTCCCTGCTATGCCTTTCGCACTCCCTGCTATGCCTTTGGCACTCCCTGCTATCAGTTTCTCACTCCCTGTTATGACTTTCTCACTCCCTGCTATGCCTTTCGCACTCCCTGCTATCAGTTTCTCACTCCCTGTTATGAGTTTCTCACTCCCTGCTATGACTTTCTCACTCCCTGCTATCAGTTTCTCACTCCCTGTTATGAGTTTCTCACTCCCTGCTATGCCTTTTGCACTCCCTGCTATCAGTTTCTCACTCCCTGCTATGAATTTCTCACTCCCTGCTATGCCTTTCGCACTCCCTGCTATGCCTTTCGCACTCCCTGCTATCAGTTTCTCACTCCCTGTTATGACTTTCTCACTCCCTGCTATGCCTTTCTCACTCCCTGCTATCAGTTTCTCACTCCCTGCTATGACTTTCTCACTCCCTGCTATGCCTTTCGCACTCCCTGCTATGAGTTTCTCACTCCCTGCTACTATGAAACTGAAATGAGATATGATACAGATTTGGAATCGGTTCCCGTCTCAATGGAAAATCTGTGATGTAGCTACTAAATTTAATAAAAAGTCCGAATAAATAAAAGCAGTAACTCTTTTATCAGTACTGGAGGAAGAGTACCACATGATGCCACTGAGAAACAGAAAACCCAGACAGGAGTGGTTTTGAAACTATACTTTGAACCCCATATTAATGTGTTTAACACTGTGGGCAGCATGGTGGCTCAGTGGTTGGCACTGCTGCTTCACAGCGCCAGGGACCTGGGTTTGAATTCAGCCTGTCTGTATGGAGCTTGTACATTCTCCCCGTGTCTGTGTGGGTTTCCTCCGGGTGCTCTGGTTTCCTCCCACAGTCCAAAGATTTGCAGATTAGGTGAATTGGCCATGCTAAATTGTCCATAGTGTCCAGGGATGTGTAGGTTAGGTGTATGAGTCAAGGGGAAATGTCGAGTTACTGTTTGGAGGGTCAGTCTGGACTGGTTGGGCAGAAGAGCCTGTTTCCACACTGTAGGGATTGTATGAAAACTCAGGGGGGAAGAGAGAGAGAAACTATTGATCAGTATGTCATGGCAATGGTACCACCAGCCACTAGAGCCAGAGCTCTGTCTATTCCTTGCTGATGACACTGTTTGGCATGCAAGTAAACCAGTTAAGTCTGGTGCTGCTCCTGGCATGACCTCCCCCCTGCACTCTTTGTTGAACTGGAAATAAAAGTTATTAGATTAGATTACTTACAGTGTGGAAACAGGTCCTTTGGACCAACAAGTCCACACCGCACCGTCGAAGTGCAACCCACCCATACCCCTACATTTACCCCTTACCTAACACTACGGGCAATTTAGCATGGCCAATTCACCTGACCTGCTCATCTTTGGACTGTGGGAGGAAACCGGAGCACCCGGAGGAAACCCACGCAGACACGGGGAGAACGTGCAAACTCCACACAGTCAGTCACCTGAGGCGGGAATTGAACCCGGGTCTCTGGCGCTGTGAGGCAGCAGTGCTAACCACTGTGCCACCGTGCCGCCCAACGGGAGAGACTCCGAGTGCTAGCCAAGTGTTTGAGATTCTTTTCCTGTTTATGAAAAGGGGGGATGTTTGAAGAAATGTACTTGTCTATGATTTACGAGCTGTCTTGTGACCTGCACCACTGCTTTAACTTGCTTTAATTTTACTTTGTAGCAACTATAAGCACTGATCAGGTTAATTGCATGTAACAGTTACAGATGCTGGTGAAAGAAGTCTGGCATCAGAGGTGGAGAGGAGTGACGTTGTGGAGGTGAAAATTAATGATCCTGGTGTTGGTTCACAGCTATGTTCAAAAAGAACACAGAACAGTACAGGCTCTTTGCCCCTCGATGTTGTGCTAACCTTTTATCCTACTCTAAGATCAGACTAACCTACATACCCTTCATCATACTATCTTCCATGTGCCTATTCAAGAGTCGCGTAAATGTCTCTAATGTATCTGACTCTACTACCACTGCTGGCAGTACAATCCACGCACCCACCACTCTGTGTGTAAAGAACCTACCTCTGACATCTCCCCTAAATCTTCTTCCAATCACCATAGAATTATGCTCCCCTGTGATACCCATTTCCGCCCTAAGAAAAAAGTAGAAATGTAGAATCCCTACAGTATGGAAATAGGCCATTTGGCCCAACAGGTCCACACCAACTCTCTGAAGAGAGACCCATTCCCCTACCCTATTACTCCACATTTACCCCTGACTAATGCATCTAACCTACACATTCCTGAACATTACAGGCAATTTAGCATGGCCAATTCACCTAACCAACACATCTTTGGACTGTGGGAGGAAATTGGAGCACCCGGAGGAAATCCATGCAGACACGGGAAGAGCGTGAAAAACTCCACACAGACAGTTGCCCAATGCTGGAATCAAACCGAGTTCCCTGTGAGGTAGCAGTGCTAACCTCTGAGCCACCATGCTGCCATCTCTGCCTATTAACTATGCCTCTCATTATCTATTCCTCACATCATCTTGTACACGTCTATCGCGTCATCGCTCATCTATGTTTGCTCTAATGAGAAAAGCCCTAGCTCCCTCAACCTTTCTTCACAAGACATGCCCTCCAGTCCAGGCAGCATCCTACTAAATCTCCTCTGCACCCTCTCTGAAGCTTCCACATCTTTCCTATAATGAGGTGACCAGAACTGAACACAATATTCCAAGCATGGTCTAACCAGGAGCCTATAGACCTACAGCATAACCTCGTGGCTCTGAATCTCAATACCCCTGTTAATGAAAGCCAACGCACCATACAACTTCTTGACAACCCTATCAACTAGGGTAGCAATCCTGTATTCTGCATTCAAATTCAACCTTCCAAAGTGAATGACTTCACACTTTTCCAGTTTGAGCTCCATCTGCCATTTATCAGCCCAGTTCTGCATCCTGCCAATGTCCCGTTGCAACCTACAACAGCCTTCAACACTATCTACCACTCCACCAACCTTTGCGTTGTCGGCAAACCTACTAACCCACCCTTCAACTTCCTCATTCAAGTCATTTATAAAAATCACAAACAGCAGAGGGCCCAGAACCAATCCCTGAGAAATACCACTGGTCACTGAGCTTCCAGGCTGAATTCTTTCCATCTACCACCACCCTCTGTCTTCTATGGCCCAGCCAATTCTGTATCCAGGCAGCCAGATTTCCCTGTATTTCATGCCTCCTTACTTTCTGAAGAAGCCTACCACGGGGAACCTTATCAAATGCCTTGCTAAAATATATATACACTATATCCACTGCTCTGCCTTTATCAAAGTGTTTTGTCACATCCTCAAAGAATTCAATAAGATTTATGAGGCATGACCTGCCCCTCACAAAGTCATGTTGACTATTTCTAATCAGCTATGGTTTTCCAAGTAATCGTAAATCCCGTCTCTCAGAATCCTCTCTCGTATTTTACCCATCACAGACGTGAGACTGGCTTGTCTGTAATTCCCAAGATTATCCTTATTCTCTTTCTTGAACAAGGGAATAACAGTTGCCACCCTCCAATCATTTGGCACTACTCCAGTGGACAATGAGGATGCAAAGATCATTGCCAAAGGCGCAGCAATCTCTTCCCTCATGTCCTGTAGTAACCTTGGGTATATCCTATCTTATGCCCGAAACATCGATTCTCCTGTTCCTTGGATGCTGCCTGACCTGCTGCGCTTTTCCAGCAACACATTTTCAGCTCTATATCCTATCTGGACACGGGGATTTATCAATCCTTATGTTTTTCAAAATTTTCAGCACTTCCTCCTTCTGAACTGTTAAAGCATATCAGTCTGTTTCACGTTATTCTCAGGAACATCAAGGTCCCTTTCAGTTGCGAATACTGAAGCAAGATATTAATTTAGGACCTCCTCTACCTCCAGGCACAAGTCCCCTCCACTAACCCTGATCAGCCCGACCCTCACCCTGGCCATTCTCTTGTTCCTCACATATATGTTGATTGCCTTAGAGTTTTCCTTAATCCTTCCTGCTTTCTCATGCATCCTTCTAGCTCTCCTAAGTGCATTCTTCAGTTTCTTCCTGGCTACGTTGTAACGTTCTAGAGCCCTGTCTGATCCTTGCCTCCTCAACCTTAAGTAAGCTTCCTTCTTCCTCTTGACTAGATGTTCTACATCCCTTGTCATCCAAGATTCCTTCATCCTACCATCCCTTCCTTGCCTTAGAGGGACAAACCTGTCCAGTACTATCAGCAAGTGCTTCCTAAACAACATCCACATTTCAGTTGTGCATTTCCCTGAGAACATCTGTTCCCAATTTAGACACATCAGTACCTGCCTAATAGCATTGTAATTCCTCCTCCCCTAATTAAGTGTCTTCCCATAGCATCTACTCTAATCCCTCTCCAGGAGTAGAGTAAAGGTAAGGAAGTTGTGACCATTACCACTGAAATGCTCTCCCAGCGAGAGATCTGATACCAGGCATGGTTCGTTGCCAAGCCCCAAATCCAATATGGCCTCCCCTCTAGTCAGCTTATCTACATATTGCATCAGGACATACCTGACAGAAGCTGCTCCATCCAAACTATTTGAACTAAGTAGGTTCCAATCAATATTAGGGAAGTTGAAGTCACCCATGACAACAACCCTGTTACTTCTGCACCTTTCAAAAATCTGCTTCTCAATCTGCTCCACCATGTCTCATATGCTATTGGGGAACCTGTAGAAAACTCCCAATAAAGTGGCTCCTCCTTTCCTGTTTTGAACTTCTACCCATACTGACTCTTTAAACAAACTCTCCTTGACAACCTCCCTTTCTGCAGCTGCGATACTATCCCTGATTAGCAATGCCACTCTTCCACCTC